>NC_141685.1:350294024-355399024 GCF_964263255.1 Lissotriton vulgaris | reverse complement strand
CTGCCGGGGAGAGGCCAGGCCCCTGCCGGAGCAGGGGCCTGGCGTACCCAGCAGCGCATGCCCTCTTTCCCCGGATCGCATCCGGAAGGGCTTCGCCCTCTCCGGGAAGCCGGCCGCGGAGGTGGGCGCCCGAGGCGCGTGCGCGCGGGCAGCCAGTGGGACACCACAGACAGCCTCGTGCGGCATGCAGCCAGGCGCCCCGGGACGGGCCCGGGGCGGACCGGTCGCCAGGCCCCTTCTCGGGGTCAGGCGCGCCGGCGGCTTACTTCCGTGGCAGGACCCGGGGAGGGACCCTGCCACGGGCGATCGGGGGGGTCTGAACTTGTGGGGGGATGAAGGGGTAGTGGAGCTACCCCTGCGACAGCCCCAGCCGCGTCCCGGGGAAGGCCCGGGGCAATTGACGATCGAGCGACCCTCAGACAGGCGTAGCCCCGGGAGGAACCCGGGGCCACAAGGTGCGTTCGAAGTGTCGATGATCAATGTGTCCTGCAATTCACACTAATTCTCGCAGCTAGCTGCGTTCTTCATCGACGCGCGAGCCGAGTGATCCACCGCCAAGAGTCACAGGCAACTTTTCGAAAACGTTCGCCCACCTGCGGGTGCAGGAGAGGCGGGAGGAAGGCGACACCGTCCGTCCGCCGCCCGCACGGCGAGACAGCCCCGGTGCCCCATTCAAGGCTTCCTCTCTGGGAGTCAGACTGCACCATTGGGAGAAAAAAACACTGCCAGGCGCTCAGCCTGGGAGCCCCCGCCCACCCGCCCACCCCCAGGCAAGGAAGGAAGGGGGCTCCCAGTGCGACGGGAGCAGGCAGCCCCACAGTCGCCAGTTCCTCCCAGGGTAACCGGGAGGGACCGTGCGAGTCTTCTAACCCCTCGGCCTGGCCACACGGGACCAGGTCAAACCGGGTACCTGGCAACGACGGGCGACGCTGAGCCATGCCGTCGGGCTGGCGATTAGCTCACCACTGCCCTCGCCCGGGTCAGAGGCGCCAGAAGGGAAGAGCCAGGCGGCTTCCCCCATCCCGCACGCCTCCCACCGAGAGGAGCCAAGGTTCCCTCGCAGGTCCTTGGCCCCTTCTCTTCCAGGCCGCCTGCCACGCGAGAAGGGCCACTTCCCGGTCGCCCGGAACCCGACCGGGCCGGACCGGGACTCGGGCGCGGGAGGGCCCAGCCCGCACCAGGGCCTTTTCGAGGGAGGGAGTGGTACCAGCCCAGGGATGCACCACCATTTGGTTTCCCCCCACCCGAGGGGACGTTGTGCCGGGTGAACTTGGATTCCGTCTTGGAGAGGGACAGGGGACAGGGGCTGCCCCCTGCCATCCCCGGTCCCTCACACGTCGGTCGGGCCGTTCCCCGAGGGGGAAGATGCCCTCCGAAGTCCCGGTCCTTCATTCAATAGAGACCTATTGACCTCAGTCCTACGTCATATCTATAGGATATATTATTCCAATGCTCAGAGCCTATTCGGAATATAGAAACTACACTACAGTACTGCATGATTTGCCCTAGACTACGTTGATGAGAGGTATATCGCCCAGTGCTATTGGTTGTTCCATTTTATCTAAACTTTTTAATTGAAAAGAAAAATGACATCTACCATTTGGTTGAAGCCAGTTTGTTAATGTCTTTGTTTTTTAAACCCCATTATTTTTCATGATATTTTAAAGTATTTTTGCCCTTACCTTCCTCATCCATTCCCTTCCCCTTTCTCCTCCCCTTCACTTCCCTATCCGTTCCCCTTCTCTTTTCCTTCTCTCCTCCTCTTCCCCTTCCTCTTCTTTCTCTTTCCCCTTCCACTTCTCATTCGCTTTCGATGTCTTGTAACTTAGTAACAATTCACTGTTATAAAAAATGTGACTTCTTTTTCAATTGCATGTTCCTTCTGCCTCGCTCTTTCTCTTTCCTCGCTTCTCCATTGTTTGTTTGGGAGTTAGGGAGCTGGGAGGGGCATCCCCAACCCATAATTTCCCAATTTTTTAAAAATGTGTTTATATTCAACCTCACTCATTCTTCCCTTAACCCTTTCCTTTGCCTGCCTCCCTCTACCTTTTGATTCCTTTCTTCATTTTTTCTGCTTTATTATTTAAAAATTTATATCAGAATCTATTTTTGCTATTTTTCGCTATTTTTGCAGTAAATATTGTTAACAGTTTTTCTTAGTTTTCAATTTTTCTCTACCAAACTCTATTAAAAAAAATGACTTTACCATTAAATTGATTTTGCATTATTTTGGTTCTTAATTTCTTATTTTTCTATGGATTTACATAGATTTATTGATGGTTGGAATCGAATGTTGTAGGCTGTAGTCACTTACCACCACCAAGTTCTATCTCTTCTGTGTAATATTGTTATTGATACACAGACCCATGTACATTTGGGTGTAAATCACAAAATTATTTGTGAAGTGGTGTAGTTTTCGTGATACTTTGTAAGTGGAAGGTTCCATGACGCATAACAATTTTAATCTTCCGGAGCGGCATAAGCTTTATATTTATGTTCATTGGGGTGAAAGTATATGTTGACAGTCATGACAAGAGAGCATATTAATAGTATTGCTCACAGATTTTGAGGCGATCGGCATCAAATCCAAGTTAGAGGGTTAGGAATTTGGAGGATCTGGCACCTGAGTTTTGGATGGTTGTGGAGCAGGGCTATGAATTGCACTTGTTTAAAACCCATTCTAAGATGGTGGACTTCTGTTTTCTAATGCAAAGTATCGATGTAGAATGATCCCAATTCAATATGATATCCTCTAAGAAGAGTCTGACCTTCCTGTTCTGGATCAGGAAGGCCAGTGATAGTGTAAAAGGCCAGGAATAGAGAAGCACACTACCCAGCAAAATTGAGACTTCATTGATTTTCTATTCTTCCTTGCAGTTCGTCGCCCAGTTCTCTTTGCTCGTGTTTCTTCTTTCCTTCGGGTTACACCATGGCTAGGATGAATCCTTGTTATTTGCTATTTAATCTTTATTACAGTTACCAGTTGTGTCCAGTGGGACTAGTTACTGTCACTTCCCTAAGGCCCCCAGGCCTTGTAGGAGGTGAGTACTATTCACATACCTTTTCTATGATTATTAATATTGTTTTTTATTCATGAACTGTATTAACTTAGTTTTACCGTCTACTGAATTTGCTACTAGTTCCCATGTGGTCCTGTTGTTTTTCCCATTTTCTCCTTGTTTTGGTCTTCTGCTTCCCCACGTCCATCTCTTTCCTGATGCATTTTAATACATATTCGGCCCTTGGGGGGTGGGGGGAGGGGGAGGGGGGAATTTGCTTGGCTGGTGGGAAATAGGGGATATCCGTAGTGCTCTCTTCCCATATTCTCGGTTCATGACAAGAACTGTCAAAAATGTATCTTTTAAAAAAGCTTTCTGAATTCCCCTGCATATTAGAGGGAGCAGAGAGTGTCCCTGGTTTTCCCCTACTACTTAGAATGCTTTATTATCATAAGAGTTTTTCGTATATCACCTCTTGCTGTAGAGTTTAATTAGATGACTGGCATGCATACTCTAGACCCCAGTATGGGAAATGTGTGCTAGATTCGGTCACCCAGAGCTGGAGTTAATGAGAGTATACTAATTTATGCTGGATTGTCATTGGCTTGAATAATATTCACTCCTTTACTAGTAGCCAATGCAGAGAACTAAGGGCCTCATTAGGATGGCAGTGGGACCGCCACTGTCACCCTGTTTATGGAAGTCCCACTGCCATCTGTGACTGCGTTACCGCCTGCGTCATTATGATGGTGAATGGTTCTTTGGCGGACAGAGTGACTGACCACCACGAATCCTTTGGGCTCAAAGGAGCCTGTCAGTCCGTCGGAGGTGCAATAATAGGTGCAGTAATACCTACAATGGTGGTGGTGCCAGGCATAGCCATAGGTATTACAATGTTCCTTTCCACCGGCCCATTCTTGACAGTGAACCCGCCATGAAGAGGGTGGTGGAAAGGGACAGTGGAGGCCCGTAGCAGGCCCACCTTCACCCCTGGGCTTCCTTTTTGGGATTTGGGGAGCACCATAGCATATCCCTGCACCATGTGGCAAGCACCTTGGGCCCGATTCACTGAATGAAGTTAAGACTCAATCCTAAACGTACTACTATTTTGGTATTCACAGAATTAACTTACTACTTTTGGTATTCACAGAAGTTAGGATGTTGTCTTAAGTTTGTCTTAAGACAGACTTAAGTCAAACTTAAGACAGATTTAAGACAAAATCCTAACTTCTGTGAATACCAGAAGTAGTAAGTTCATTCTGTGAATGCCAAAAGTAGTAAGTTCATTCTGTGAATACCAAAATAGTAGTAAGTTTAGGATTGAGTCTTAAGTTCATTCTGTGAATCGGGCCCCTTATGTTTATGGCATATGTGTAATGTCCATTTTCTGTGCTGCGGTTTGTGCTGCTGCCCACAGCACCTGCCGCAATGCAGAATATAGACATTGTGACCACCCTGGTGGCAGTTGCATCCTACTTCGCCTGGCGGGACTGCCAACTTGTAGTCGAGTGATCCCATTTTTGAATGGGTGGCGGTCAGATATAAGTCTGACTGTCATCCTAATGAGGCCCTAAGTGTGGAAGAAATAGTCTGTCTCCTTTTGCAGGCAGTAATGAGCCATGCAGTGGTATTTTGCACGAACTGCAGTGTAAACATTTGACTAGAGCTTCCAGATGAAGTGTGATCCTGTAGTCTAGCTTTGATTGTATTGGAGAATTTATCAAGGAGATATACCATTTAGAATCGGTAAACGGATGTACATTTTTGAGAGTTTTCTTTGGTAGATGCAGGTGCTAGCAATTTTCAGTACTTGAATCTTTATGACAGATTAGCCACCAGTTGGATACTCAGTTTTTGCACATATAGCAGGTGGTGACCCTGATCCTATAATCTTGGCCCATGCTACCTTGCTCAGAATATCTGAACACTTGGTGGTTACAATCAATTCTATTTTAATGGGATTTAACTTCAAAATATTTTTTTCCCATTCACCACCGGCACTTTGGAAAATGTTTGTCAGCTACATTTTTACTATCCTCCATCTGAGTTTTATTTAGAGAGGCCAAACACCAACTCTGTATCATAAGCGCACACATGAAGTGTAGCTTGTAGCGCATGAAAGATTTTCGTAACAGGCAGAGTATATATGTGAACAAGAAAATGTGGTTTCATTTAACCCTTTGGAACCCCAAAAGCCACCAACTGTTTAAGATTAGGAAGTAGAAAGGGGATCACTGACAGAATATCAGAAACAAAAATATTGTGTGATAGAATATCATGTCAAAAATATAGAGGAACAAAATATCAAGAAGGTAAGTGCAAATAGGTAAGTATAGATATACTATTCTCAACTCCACATCTACATACCTTCAATATATATATTATCAAGGTACATATATAGTAAAACTTTGCTTCCTATTGAAACTTACTTACACTATATTTTTGTCCTCTATATTCTTGACACAATATTTGGTCCACACAAATTACATTTGTACATGATTTAGTAGCACCATTTTGCACCTCAAACAAATTGTGCTGTGTACATGTTTCTTATGTGCTATTTATTTAGATTGCATACGTGTGTAAAATTTTTTAACTTTTCCACAAAATGTGATGCCAAATGTGCAGTCTAACTACACTGGATGACTTACCACCCTTGCTCTGATTAAGAGTGGGCCTTTAAAAGGTAATCACTATGACAACCCCAATTTGCGCTGGAATGGGATATATGAGTTGTGCCACAATTACTGCAACCACCATCATTTTCCATAGGAAACGTTTGCAAGTCAAACCCGGTCTCATTTACTGGAAAATAAATGTAGACTCAAATGTGAGACATGGAATTAGTTGCGGAACCACTATTTCTTCATGTAATATCTAATTTTCCTAAGGAAAACTCTGAATCAGAAGGGTTTGTTTACCACACCTAGTATATATTGCACCCAAGATACCAGGGTGGTAGATGCTTCACCCCATTCCATTCCACTATTAATCAGAGTGTTAGAGCCTTACTAAATGTTCTTGGCATTGCGGAGCTCATTTGCACTTTTTCATGATGTGACCTGAGCTCTTTGAAAGGCACAGAGAATACTGAGGCGAAGAATCCATTGATGATATGAAGGGTATAAAACAGGTTCAATTTTAAGATGTAAAAGGAACTGAGCATCTCATTTAGAAAAATTATGGCAATATACAGTTTCAAGGTTATCATATTGATACATACTGCGAATCTGCCTCACTGGCTGGACACTGGAAGCATGCATATCACTAGCTGAAACAATGTCTTAAGCATGCAGGACTGTACATCTACTCGGTTGACTCTAAAGATCAACACAAGCTAGTGTCATTCCCATAACTGAAAATAGTGTTTCCATTAGCAAATAATCGACTATGATTTTGTTCTTTATCAGCTTCATACATCATTGTCGAAAGTAACTGAAATCTACTCTAACTGTACTAGTCGCACAATCTTTCAGATGTTCAAGAATGCCCTTCTTGAACGCAACCGGTGGAAGATTCCACTTGGTCTTCCTCCATAATCCTAGGAAGTATGTAACATGTCTGCAAACTAAATGTTGATGCACCAACACTGAGCTGAGCTGTCCATCTCTTCATGGACCACACCTTGGTCATACCTGCTGCATAGTTCTTGCACCTTGCTTGAGTTTGGCCTATAGTGGTCGGAATTCCAGAGATAACATCGACACTCCATTACATTGGGGTGAAGCGCTGCAAGTAAAGAACACCCTCGTAAATTGTGGCCAACACTGTTGATAGTGCCAACTAAAAGGGAGCGCCACAATTAGATGGGAGGAAAAAGCCACAATTACAGAGAAACAGGACACCTCTCTTTTTTCCTTGTAGACACATAAAAGGTATTGTTAACAGGCTCATTTTAGGATTGACCCTTATTTAGTCAAACCTAGCACCCACCCTAGATCGAAATTAAACTTGATTGAATAACATGGCAAGGCAGCACTAGAATATCCCTATAAGACTTCCTGGTCGGGCTTTCTTCCATGTTCATCAGTGACTAAGCCCATCATCTTCTAATGGTTTTGCTAAGACATGACATTGCCAATCTGCTCAATAGTTACACGAATGTGACAGCTTCTTAATGTCCCTGTGTGTCTTCAAGCAAGAAACCCTGGTACGCCACCTTCTGAACATCTTGTAGGCATACCTCCAACCCCACTATAGTGTTTAATAATGGATGATTTTAAGTGACTAGTAGTATCTGGCATTAATCTGTTTTCAGTATCAGAGAGTCATGAGGTATAATTTTTTGATTGAAGAACTACTGAGGTATAGCACTTTGGCATGGATCTGTGAGTTTCTAGCAATACGCCTCCTCGAAGCCCTGCCCCCGGTTGGAACTAGACAGGGGTTTTCAGACAATTGGCACCAGCTGAAGACTATAAACAATATGGACAAATTCTAAAGTATGATCATCTAACCAGTGACGTCAAATTTATTAAACAGAACAGAGGCCAGATTTATAATCCAGATTTCAAATACATTGCCTTTTAATACATGGCCAGCAGCAGGTTGGGCTAGTGGCTGGTCGTATTTTCTGGAAAAATTAAAGTGCCATAATGAAAAAAGAGTAGATCTTTAAATACCTAATCAAAGGTTCTCAGTTTGAGGATTCATTGAAACCTGAATTGGATATGACCAAATAGAGGGGGGTTTAAGCATTTGAGTTACATTTTTTATGATATGTTCCTTTTTATTAGATACATTATATCATGTGGGAAATATATTAGCATGAGCTGTCATTCATTATCTGCAAATCACCAATCATTTTCATATGAGGAATAGCAACTATGTAGATAGTATTTACTGCATTGATTTGTTTGTTCTGTCTGGCTGTTGCCATGATGATGACGATGACTCGTCGACAACAGAAGTCTTCTTTTAATTGAACCTGGAAAGCTTACCAAAACCAAGACAAAAACTGAAATCCATAATTCGATATGATCACAGAAGACAATCTTTGTAATTAAAATACATTATTTACAATTTTTTTAAATAACTGAAATGCTTTAGGGAAAAATCTTGTAAAGTACTAGATGAAACCTATTGGTTACCAGATCTATCACTGACAGATACTTCAGATGAAAATACGCCTATTACAAAGTGCTTTGAAAAAGTGTGCTGTGTTCTCAAAGGTATCTGAAGTAGAGAGTTTCAAGTTTCAAGTTTAGTTTATTATGTTTTGGCTCTCAACAGAGGGCCACATAAAACACATACAAATATACAATAATAATAACAAATGAAAACATGAAGTAGAGAAACAATGTAGGGGCTTGATGATCAGCTTTAAACTAGTCACAATATTCAGAGCTGCCAACATTTTCCACACCTGTTTTTGTTCCTTTCCCTCATTCATTTCTGTTCTTCTACTATAGGTTTTGTAACATGCCTGGATACATGAATAGTGACTGATGCAACACTAATTGCTGTTGTGATATATCAGCCAGTACAGCTAGGTGAATCAGTAATCTTTCATGCTGGCTCAAAATCAATCAATCGATCAATGCATTTGTAAAGCGTGCTACATACCTGTGAAGGTCCTAAGGCGCCAGGGGGGGCGGATGCCACTGATCGAAGAGCCAGGTCTTGAGAAGTCTTCTGAAGGCCAGCAGGTTCTGGGTCTGTCATAGGCTGGTAGGGAGAGCGTTCCAGGTCTTGGTGGCGAGGTAGGAGAAGGATCTACCGCCGGCTGTGGTTTTCCGGATACGAGGAACTGTGGCGAGGGCGAGGGTGGCAGAGCGGAGGTTGCGGGTGGCGGTGTGAAGGCTGAGTCGGTTGTTGAGGTATGTTGGTCCGGTGTTGTGTAGTACTTTGTGTGCGTGGGTGAGGAGTTTGAAGGTGATTCTCTTGTTGACGGGGAGCCAGTGTAGGCTTCTCAGGTGGGGTGTGATGTGGCTGCATCGGGGGACGTCGAGGATCGTGCTGAGGCGTTCTGGATTCGTTGTAGTCGTCTCAGGAGCTTGGTTGTTGTTCCTGAGTAGAGGGCGTTCCCGTAGTCGAGTCTGCCGGTGATGAGGGCCTAGGTGACGGTTTTTCTCGTGTCGGGAGGGACCCATTTGAAGATCCTGCCGATCATCCGGAGGGTGTTGAAGCAAGACGCGGAGACGGCGTTGACTTGCTTGGGCATGGAGAGGGTGGAGTCAAGGATGAACCCCAGGTTGCGTGCGTGGTCGGTGGGTTCCGGGGCTGTGCCTAGCGATGTGGGCCACCAGGAGTCGTCCCAGGCTGATGGGGTGGGTCCGAGGATGAGGACCTCCATCTTTTATGAATTCAGCTTCAGTCTGCTGTCCTTCATCCAGTCGGGGATGGCCTTCATTCCTCTGTGAAGGTTGGCTTTGGCGGTGTGGTGGTCTTCGGTGAGGGATACGATCAACTGGGTGTCGTCGGCGTTGGAGATGATGTTGAGGTTGTGCCGTCGTGCGACGTGGGCGAGAGGTATCATGTAGATGTTGAACAGCGCCGGCCTAAGGGAGGATCCTTGTGGGACTCCGCAGATTATCTTGGTGGTTTTTGAGCGGAAGGGTGGAAGCGGACGCTCTGGGTTCTGCCGGAGAGGAAGGATGTGGTCCAGGCCAGGGCCTTCTCTTGAATTTCGGCGTCATGGAGGCGCGCTGATAGGGTGTGGTGGCAGACCGTGTCGAATATAGCTGACAGGTCCGGGAGGATGAGGGCGGCTGTTTCTCCTTTGTCCATCCGGATTGGAAAGGTGGGATTTTTCTTTCTAGAATCAGAATAGTATTTTCTTGAATCCCGCCACAGGTCGACTAGACCTTTTTACCTGTCATAGAGTGTAGAGGGCAATCTATCTTAACATCGTAATGTCAACTTGAACTATCCCCATTGCTTTCCCCGAAGAAACTCTGACAAAAAGTACAATTTAAAGATTTATTATAAAGCCAAAAACAGTTGTGTATATAAACACCTCAGTAAAAGATTCAGAAAATAAACAGGCACGAATACAAACATAATTCTACGGAAAAGTCTTAATCGACTAAGAAACAATACGAGTAACAATTCCAAAACCATCAGACTAACAAGAATTGCTATAACTTGCGTTTTAGTAGGCATCGGAAAAGGAAAAATAAATCCAGGTAAATCTGTCCCTACACTGTACTAAGTGACATCCATAATTTACAAGGTTCCCTCCTATCAAAGGTGTCAGCCGTGGTGACTTCCAAAGAAGCACACTCACTTTGTTCGGACTTAGCCTATGAACCCATCTTGCCTAGCAAAGCTCTCTGCCCGAACAACATCTTCTTCGCCCTCATGCGCATCTGCTCTGACCTCCTAGGGGGTTCTGTCCCTAATACAAACCCCACAATATGGGCGACACGCCCTAAGGTACGCCCCTCTCAAAGGTATTAACTTTCAAAAACTCCATTACGACATCTTCATCCTTGTTCGTTGAAAACGTCCTTGGGTCCCAGAGTCTTCTCCTCTTGAAGTTGCTTCCCTAAATTCCGCAGCCACTCCTCCATGTCTGGGACTACCATCCTAACGCTCATACACAATGGGTCCTTCTTCTACTATCTCTAGTTAACCTTGCACCTGCAAAGGAACGCACATAAATTGATTCACAGTTCCATGCTACTTGCAATTAATTTTCTAAAGCAACCTTCCAGAGAAGACATTTCCATGATTTAATGTTAAGAGAAACATTCTTAGTTCGGCCTACACAGCCTTTCTCCCCACCTGGGCCTCTGCACGTCTCTGGATATCACATTCTAACATGAGCAAATACATTTTCGTTCATTAGGCCTTCATCATTATAGCAAAAGAATACTTTTTCTAACTTAACACTTCTATGTCGTTATATGAATACAATAATGAATTTCTAATAGCGCAACTCGATACTCTAATGACTTATTGAGCATCTCTTAATTGTATTAATACTTCACTGCAAACAATATTTCTAAGTCAACATGGCATTAGTACTTTCAAAACACTTTACGTTACAGCTATGTAAATTCTGGCACATGGTTTCATAGCTCTGCATCACATTTAAACATGATTATAATCCTTTATATATGCGGGTGCTGATTACTCATGAATATGGTGCACCCCTACAATTTCTAACACAGTTTTGCGCTCTCTCAGTCCCCCCCTTTGATGACCTGTGTCATCACCACCAACCCAACATTCTTTAGGGTAGGGACCGAGCTACACAGCACTTGTTGACAGTTTCCCTCGCTTGAGCATCTCAAATGCCCTTAGACTTCGATATTGATTGTCTTGCAAGTTCTCCATTCTGTGCTCTTGTACTCTCATCAATCTTGTCAACCTATTTGACCTATACCATTTGTACAATCTCAACAAGCCCCATAATCCGATCACACATGCCACTATGATGATAAGGGGTTTCAGTATGTATCCAAGGAAACTCCTTCCCAGGCTTGCAAACCACTTCCAAATCCTTTACCAATCTTTTCCCATGCATTCTCTTGCGTCAAATCCTCAATTTCGTAATGAATTGCAGTAATGTTACGTATATATTTCTACAGATCCTTGGAATTATCTGGAATATACGTGCAACATTCCTGGACTTTTAAAAGTTTACAGACTCCGCCCTCTTTTGCCAGAAGGACGTCTAGAGCAAGACGGTTCTGCAAAACCATTGTCCTTATCGACAGCATCTCACCCTCAATCAACACCAACGACTTAGCTGTACTCATTGACAATTCATCCACCACAGTTGCCAACCGCCGTATTTTCACGTCGTTCAAGATCACTCCCAGCATTGGTATTGCAGCTCCAAACACATCTCCCACTATTGCACCAGCACTCTCTCCTCGCTTTACCCTCGTCAGGTGTCCACCTTCCACCAGAGCAAAGTCCTCAGTGTGGTATATCTTAGGCATTGAGCCAAACCTGTCCCCTACTGGGCCCAAGTCGCTCTCCCTTAAAACTCCACCGTCTGCTATAGATGTCTCTCTTCCTGTTGTTGGTGCTGGCCTCCCTTCTACTTCTGGATTATATGGAGGTGGTCTTTCCGACAACAGTCTCTCTATCAGGCTGTCGTCTGTTTCGCTGTCATCATCCTCTGTACTCTTTTTCTGCGCCTCCCTTTCATTGACCAACAGTGGGTACAATCTGTCTCCCTCTATGGTCTGTACTCTCCACCTCTTGGCCAGTGCATCCCACCTCGCGTCCTGTACCGCCCTAACTGATCTCTTCACTCATTCCTGTCTTCTATCTCTGTTTTTTTCGTAGGCGGCCCTGATCCATGCATTTAATGCTTCAAACTGTGTTGGTCTAGGTAAAGGTCGCAAAGAAGACATAGTCGCTTTTAACTGGTACAACACTTCTAACCTGAATGTCCCGTATCTAGGAAAAGTCAATTCCTCACTCCCGTCAGTCAACTTACACCAGTTCTCAAGCCACAGTATGGTATGTAACCCAACATTCGTAGCCATGTAATGGGCTGGCGTATCCTCGGGTGGAGCCTCTTCCCCACCCGAGGTTCTAGCTTCTTTTCTCCCGAAAAACAGCTTTGCAATCCTTTTAAACATTTCATGATGAAACCCACAACGTTTCCTTGTTTACTATGCTCGTTTACTTCACAATGACAATCCACCAATCCCAGCGCGGCTTCACACTAACCGTCCTATCCCAGCGCGGCTCTTTCTGACGTCACTCGCTTCTCGCTAACCGCCCAATCTCAGCGCGGCTCCACACTAACCGTCCTATCCCAGCGCGGCTCTTTCTGACGTCACTCGCCTCCACTTCGCAGCAGTTCCCCTCCTTTCTCCGCTCGTCTCTCGGTCATGCATGCGTCCCAATCATACACTTGAAATGATCACTTCCGACCAAGCAACCACTTCCTTGACTGTATGTCCACAGTCTGACTGTAATTGTCACCGAACTGGCAAATGTCTGTCCACTTAACGACCAGACAATCGCCTCTCTGATAGGTTACATACACACCGCAACTTCCGACCAGAGTCCGTTACCCACGCATTCACACATTTGTTCCCCCTATCTCGGTCCTGCGCGCAATCAATGGTACCTCATGACCCCCTTTCAATGGTCGACAATTACTGTGGGTGTTCGATACACCCGAACCACTTAAACTCTCCTTGAGTCTAAGATTTTCACCGGTTGCGCGCGCTCACAACCTGATCTCCTTTCACACTACAGGCACTCAACTCCACTAGACAATGCAATTCAACAACACAATGCACACCGCAATCTAACACGCATGACCCTTTTCATACTCACTCTCTTACGACCTGCTGCTTTCTGCTGCACCGTCACTCTCCGTCATTTTCTGTGTAACGCCATCCTCCGTCCGCTGCTCTACGGACGCACATCTCCAGATCTCTATGGGCCTTGGGGAAATCTTAGACTACTCTACTAGATTACCCTCACTCCAGAAGATAAACCATCCTACTCTGCTACCAACTGGAAAGGTGGGATTTTTCTTTCTAGAATCAGAATAGTATTTTCTAGAATTCCGCCACAGGTCGACTAGACCTTTTTACCTGTCATAGAGTGTAGAGGGCAATCTATCTTAACATCGTAATGTCAACTTGAACTATCCCCATTGCTTTCCCCGAAGAACCACTGACAAAAAGTCAAATTTAAAGATTTATTATAAAGCCAAAAACAGTTGTGTATAAAACACCTCAGTAAAAGATTCAGAAAATAAACAGGCACTAATACAAACATAATTCTACGGAAAAGTCTTAATCGACTAAGAAAGAATACGAGTAACAATTCCAAAACCATCAGACTAACAACAATTGCTATAACTTGCGTTTTAGTAGGTATCGGAAAAGGAAAAATAAATCCAGGTAAATCTGTCCCTACACTGTACTAAGTGACATCCCTACTTTACAAGGTTCCCTCCTATCAAAGGTGTCCGCCGTGGTGACTTCCAAAGAAGCACACTCACTTTGTTCAGATTTAGCCTATGAACCCATCTTGCCTAGCAAAGCTCTCTGCCCGAACAACATCTTCTTCGCCCTCATGCGCATCTGCTCTGACCTCCTACGGGGTGCTGTCCCTAATACAAACCCCACAATATGGGCGACCCGCCCTAAGGTACGCCCCTCTCAAAGGTATTAACTTTCAAAAACTCCATTACGACATCTTCATCCTTGTTCGTTGAAAAACGTCCTTGGGTCCCAGAGTCTTCTCCTCTTGAAGTTGCTTCCCTAAATTCCGCAGCCACTCCTCCATGTCTGGGACTACCATCCTAACGCTCATACACAATGGGCCCTTCTTCTACTATCTCTAGTTAACCTTGCACCTGCAAAGGAACACACATAAATCGATTCACAGTTCCATGCTACTTGCAATTAATTTTCTAAAGCAACCTTCCAGAGAAGACATTTCCATGATTTAATGTTAAGAGAAACATTCTCAGTTCGGCCTACACAGCCTTTCTCCCCACCTGGGCCTCTGCACGTCTCTGGATATCACATTCTAACATGAGCAAATACATTTTCGTTCATTAGGCCTTCATCATTATAGCAAAAGAATACATTTTCTAACTTAACACTTCTATGTCAATATATGAATACAATAATGAATTTCTAATAGCGCAACTCGATACTCTAATGACTTATTGAGCATCTCTTAATTGTATTAATACTTCACTGCAAACAATATTTCTAAGTCAACATGGCATTAGTACTTTCAAAACACTTTACGTTACAGCTATGTAAATTCTGGCACATGGTTTCATAGCTCTGCATCACATTTAAACATGATTATAATCCTTTATATATGCGGGTGCTGATTACTCATGAATATGGTGCACCCCTACAATTTCTAACACAGTTTTGCGCTCTCTCAGGATCCTGATGTCATCGGTGGCGGCGATGAGGGCGGTCATGGTGCTGTGGTTGCTGTGGAAGCCATATGGGGAGGGGTCCAAGATGTTGTTGTCTTCGAGGTAGCGGGCTAGCTGTTTGTTGACAATCTTCTCTGTCACTTTTGCTGGGAACGGAAGCAGGGAGATGGGCCGGAAGTTCTTGAGGACCTTGGGGTCCGCCTTGGGTTTCTTCTAAAGGGCGTTGATCTCTGTGTGTTTCCAGCTTTCCAGGAAGGATGCTGTCTCAAAGGAGATGTTGATTGTTTTCCGGAGGTGGGGTGCGATGGTTGTGCTGGCAATGTTGAAAACGTGGTGAGGGCACGGGTCGGATGGAGATCCGGGGTGGATGGAGTGCATGGTTTTGATGGTGTCTTCGTCGCTGACGCTGGACCAGGCAGTCAGGCGACTGGTGTGGGTGGAGCTCGCGGGGAAAGTGGGTGCAGGGGTGTCGCAGTTGAAGCTGTCGTGGATGTTGGTGATCTTGCTGTGAAAGAAGGTGGCCAGGGAGTCACACAGGTCTTTTGATGGTGGAATGTCGTTGGTGTTGGAGCTGGGGTTGGACAGTTCTTTCACGATGCTGAAGAGCTCTTTGGTGGTTTGTGCATTGTTGTCTAGGCGGTCCTTGAAGGCGGTCCTTTTGGCGTTCCTGATGAGTTGGTGGTGTCCGCGGGTGGCGTTCTTGTGAGCTGTGAGGCTGTCTGGTGATCGGTTGTGGAGCCATTCTTCTCCAGCTTCCGACAGGTGTGCTTGGAGGTCCGGAGGTCTTTGGTGAACCAGGCGGCTTTCATGTTGGTGTGGTTGGTTGTGGAGATCTTGAGAGGGGCGAGGGTGGTCTCAGGGCGAGGGTGGTGGTCAGTTGATCGTTGGTGACCTTGCCCCAGCAGTGGCGTGGCAGCTGTTGGGTGCGGTGGTGTGTGGTGAGTTTCCTGAAGGTGAAGTGGACACATCTGTGGTCGGTCCAGTGGGGTACGGTGGTGTGGTTGAAGGAGAAGGTGGGGTCCAGCGTGTGTCCAGCGGCGTGGGTGGGTGTTGTCATGAGCTGTTTGAGTCCGAGGTTGGTGAGATTGTCGATCAGGGCGGTGGAGTTGGCGTCGTTGTTGTTCTCGAGGTGGAAGTTCAGGTCCCCGAGGAGGATGTAGTCCGTGGAGGCGAGGGCGTGGGTGCTGACGAGGTTTTCGATGGTGTCGCTGAACTGTGGTCGTGGTCTGGGTGGTCTGTAGACGAATGTTCCTCTGAAGGTCATGTTGGGGTCGGTGTGGATCTGGAAGTGCATGTGCATCTGCACGGCAGTGGTGAGGGTTTCGTCGGTGTTGGTCGAGACTCTGAGGGAGTCTTTGTGGACGATGGCGATTCCCCCTCCAACTCTGTTGGCGCGGTCTCTGCGGGAGAACTTGTAGCCCTGTGGGATGGCTATGGCAATTTCTGGTGCTGAGGTGGCGTTCAGCCAGGTCTCCATCAGGAAGGCGACGTCGGAGGCGGTAGAGCCTAGGAGGTCCCAGAGTTCGATGGCGTGCTTGCGAGCGGAGCGGGTGTTGAGGAGGAAGCATCTGAGGTGGTTGGGTTCTCTGGTTGGTGGTTTGGCGGGCTGGATGCTGGTGTATCTGCAGTTCCGGCAGGTGAAAGGCCCTTGGGTGTGCTTCGGGATGGCCTGGCAGCAGGGGTGGTATCGTCCGGGGTTGAGTGTGCGGAGGGTGCTGGAGTCGTAGCACAATCTGGCATTGCGGGATACAGGGGTTCTGGCGCTGAGCGGTCCAGGCACTTACGGGTACAGCTGCGCGCTTCCGTGCGGTGTCCTCCATAAGAGGCGAGTGGGAGGGAGGAGCAGCTGGGAGGCAGGAGCGAGGCAGCCAATGGGCGAGGGGACGGGACATAGAAGGCAAAAGGGGGCGGGCCGCAGGGAAGCAGCAGCGGGAAGCGGGGGGGCACAGAGGGCAAGGGGCGCAAAGAAACACCTAAAAACAGAATACAAAATACAAATGCCAAGGTGGAAAAACAAATTAGCAGTACAGTGGAGAAATGCAAAACAATCACCAGGGGCACACCAGCGGCGAAATCCCAGCAGCGGCAGCAGTGGGGCAGAGTCACGGGCACACAGGAGGAGCTGTGCGGCATGGGGAGCAACCAAAGAGTCATCTTTAAAAAAACTGCAAACAGTTTCCCTGGACGCAATATTGGGGTTTAATATCGAACTTACCATCTTACATTGTTACTTAAAAACAAAGCAGGTGCTTTGTAATTGTAATGTCCAGGTTTAAACTAAACTTTGAAACCAATTCCTGTGAAACATTTTAACGTTTTTGTCTTGACTATTATACCTGGCTGCTTTGGAAAAACGAAGGTTCTTATGGTCTGAAATTATGATGATGGGTGACTGAGCACCCGTGGTAAATATCTCCAGGTAGCAAAGACATCCCGTACAACTAAGAGCTTTTTTATATATAATTCATATAGTTAATTTCAGAGGTTGGCAACTTTCAAGAATGTAAGACAATGCATTGCAGTGCTGTGTTTGAGAGAGCACGGCTTCTAACGCCCCACACTTTATTGTAACCTCATATTCAGATAACATATCAGTTATGTGATTGAAAACATTCTTTTAGGGTCGTTAGAATTTGTGGAGACTATTTATTAGGCATCCCTTTTCTTTCCTTTCCTAAGTAAATGTATTCAAATATTACATTTGAGAGGACTAACCCTGGAAGAACAGTCTTCATTGTCTAGTGTTAATAACCCATCTACAAAAGATGGGATCTTTACAGGATCAATTTCTACATTTTGAGCTGAAAGGACATCCTAAAAATGATACACTGCTCTGATTAAATGAGGTAGCAACTCTGTCACATGTTGAATGAGTCGAGACAGTTCAGTAGAATAAATCAAGTTCCAATCTAGAGTTATTCCCATATAAACGCCAAAAATGTTGCAAAAATATTGTTGATGTCTGAAAGGCCAGAGAAGCACAATATTACAGACAGAGCAAAATCAGATATTCATAATGCCGTTGGGTTTTTAAAGTTGGTTTCATTCTTCTGATTCATAGTTTCGGTTTAGATCATTTTATATCCTAATCTTATTTGACCTTATTTGACCAAGAAACTACTAAATAAGTAGTAAAATGTCCGTTTTTAATAATGATATTCGTTAACAGTTAATTGTCTATGCAAGGTTGTATTTCTGTGGTATTGTTTTTGGAAACAATATAAACGGGTGCCCCAGATGGGCAAATCTAAAGCTGAATAAACCCTCTCTCTAAATTATTTTCAAAATACTTTTTGAAAATATAATTTTCCTTTTCAGAAGTAATATATATTTTCTGTGCATGATTATTGTGTTGGGTTTAAGGTCTGTTTTGCAGTAATGAAATATGTAAGGAAGTTGAAGTCACTACATATTTGTTCTATTCTCATGTATTTAAGTCTGATTTGCAAGTACGCTTTCTTCCAATGTCAGCATCGTAGGGCACTGATGGATAACAGCGTATTTTTGATAGTAGTGGAAAATAACTTTTATTTTTCCAATCCGTGTCAAGGTCAAAGAGTTATAATTTACTAGCAATGACTTTCACATTTTTTATGAGAAATCGGGCATCACAATTATACTAAATGATATGGGTTCTCCTTCAAGACCGCCACAGGTAATCTGAATTTGTTTGTTTGGTTGCAGTTTGCAAAGAAAACAGGAACTAGATCTGATCCATGAACAGATTGAATTGAGTCCCCTTGATATTTGACATCTATACCAATACTTATAGCTCCATAATTATTAAAAGTAGCTCTCTCTGACATGTTGTCTTTCACCTGTCATAATATTTCTAACAAATAGAAATGTAGGCCAGGCACTGTATTAATAGGATTGCATGTCATATGAAGAAGGGCATGTAAGTGGGCGAGGACTTGGTGGTACGAAGCAATGTAATTTCCAATCTAACCCCTACATCTTGCAACTTACCGATGACCAACCCCACCTCAGCAAGTGAAATGTGTGGGCTAAAGAAAGAAGGTATTGAAACTCGTGACTATAAAGTGTTGGACGGCATTGAGCAATGAACTTTTAAACCTCATTCAGGAATTCATCAAACCCCCAAGCGAAGCCTCGGACGTCACACCTTACCAGGACCGCTGTTACAAACTCGGAACCTACTTCAATCTCAAGATCAAGTCCCTCTATGACAATTTCAATGGACAGACGCTTGATGCCAAAACCACGCCCACCCCCAGCAACGCCAACCAACACACCTTCTCCGCCTGGACCCAGGTCACCTCTGAAGACACCGCCACGACCATTAAGAATGTTCACAGAGGAGCCCCTACGGATCTCTGCCCGCCGCACATCTTCCACAGAACCGCTGCCTTCACAGCACCCGAGATACAATGCCCCATCAACGCC
The DNA here is from genome assembly GCF_964263255.1 of Lissotriton vulgaris. NCBI lineage: Eukaryota > Metazoa > Chordata > Amphibia > Caudata > Salamandridae > Lissotriton > Lissotriton vulgaris. The sequence continues at coordinate 355,379,785 of NC_141685.1, read as the reverse complement.
ACCTTCCAATCAGGCACATTCCCCAACGACTGGAAATGCACGGAAGTCAAGCCCCTCCTCAAGAGGCCCTCCGCAGACCCTACGGACCTCAAAAACTACAGACCCATCTCTTTCCCCCCCTTTGTGGCTAAAGTCACAGAGGAGATCTTCTACAGCCAGCTCACAAACTTCATCAAAGTCTACTCCATCCTCAACTCTTTCCAATTCGCATTCCACAGCAACCACAGCACCGAGACCGCCATTGTTGCCACCGCGGATGACATCCGCACTCTCCTTGACCAGGGCCATACGGCGGCCCACATCTAACTTGACCTCTCTGCAGCCTTCGACACTGTCTCCCACTGCCAGACTCCACGTCACTCCGTGGAGTCATGACCGTTTTGTTATATATCTTTCATTGAATTTGTGCTAACGTCTGAGATATACGTGTTTTTATTGTCACTATCCCTTACCTACACCTCCCTCACGACTTCACGTCCTCCTTACCCCCAGGGGCACTAATACAACCGCAATGTTTGAGATTATATTTGTTGTTTTTTCCTATAATGTGAATAAAACATTATAGACGTATTTCTGTTCATTTGATTTAATTAATTGGTTGTGATCACTCGCACCCCTCCGTAACTGGGACTCCTTTCCTCTTAATGGTGTACACCCAGGTCCCAGTGACTTAATTGAGTTAACCCTTCTTCCTGATACTACAACACCCTCTGCATCCTTCCCAAGACCTTCAAGTGTATCCCCGCCAAATCCAGAAAGACCTTCACCCACACACTTATAACTAGCAGACTGGACTACAGAAACGCCCTCAACGCCGGAATCAACAAATCCCTCCTCCAGACACACCAGACCATCCAGAACACCACTGCCAGGGTCGTCCTCGGCATCTCACAACATGAACACATCACCCAGTAACCTACGACACCTCCACTGGCTCCCCATCGAGAAGAAAGTAACCTTCTAGCTACTCACTCACGCCTACAAATCCCTCCACATCACTGGACCCCAATACCTCAACAAAAGAGTCTCCTTCTGTGCACCCAAGAGAAACCTCCACTCCGCCGACCTCGCACTCACCAAAACCCACGCATACGCAGAGCCAGAACAGTGGAAGAGCTTACTCCCACATCGTAGCAAATACCTGGAACTAACTCCCGCTCAACATCATACGTTCCCCCACTCTGCACACCTTCAGGAAGAGCCTCAATACCTGGCTCTTCGGCTGAATCGGAGCTGCATGACCCCCCCTCCCCGCGCCTTGAGACCCTCACGGGTGAGTAGCGCTCTTTGCAAATCCCTGATTAATTGAGCAATAATTTCAACCTCTACCTATGCTTACTCAGGAATTGTTGTCCTGAATGGCACCTATTAACGAATTCAGCACAAAGGAATTCTTGTGTGGAAATCTATCCCCCTCAAATTATAAAATGCCCTGTATTTCCCCACCCAGTGTTCCAGGGTGCTGGAACACTCAGCCTGATTCTACCAGCTGCATTGGGATTGGCTGCAGTTCAGCACAGCTGCAGTTCCTAGACTACACCCCTGCCACACCGTCTACCAAGGCCTATCAGACAATATCCTTCCCATCCCTTTCCCACCCTCCCCCTCGCTTACACCAGCCACCACAGAAAATGTTTACCATGTGATCGGAGCAGGTGGTAGACATTTATGTTAAACACGATAAAATTCACATTTGTGTGGAATTCCAGCATCAGCACAGGTGTCTCCATTTCTTGTGGTTTAACTTATAGTAGGTGGATATTACTGCAGAAATGGCTAACAGGAACGGAAATTCCTGCCACTCAGAATTTAATTTCTACACATACATTTGTCTAACTTGTAACCAGGGCCTTAGTATTTTATAAGGAGAGCCTTGACTAGGTCGCCATATGGTATGAGTGAAATTAATTCTTTGAAGGAGGGTCTCTTTCTGTTCGTCAGTGTGCTGCCTCATGCCTTGCCAAATGATGCATTGGCCTAGAATATGGAGGCATCTCGCCCTTGACTGGGACTCTCCAACCTCAACATACATCAGTCCTGTACGAGGGAAACACCAACCAAGGTGCAAGTATGGCTTGGGGCCTGGTAGTTTTCCTTGAAAAATAGGCCCCTCATGACAGCCTACGGACCTACCCTATACAATACAGGAGCATGGACAAAACATAGACTCTTCCAGGAACTCAAACATTGAACCCTGTCTTGATAAAAATGAGATTCTAAAATAGCATCCATTTCATAGTCTGGTGCGTCTTCCACGAACACTGTAGGAGCAGGGCTGAGTGTGATACGAATACAATGTTGGTGTTATTACAGAGACATAAATAACTGGGTGGAGAAGCCAAGGACTAGACATTTTTCTTATTTATAAGGCTGTCAGGGTTCAGTGATTTGGTACTAAGTATGTTTATAGTCTATACATTCATATGTGAATTACCGTTTCGTTTGTTAAAAAAATTAATACAATACATTTTGATTGTCTTTAACCTTTTCTCTTCCCTCTTCTCTTTGAACCATCCACAAACTTTCTGACCACAATGAACTCCCACACATCTTTTTAAACTTACCCTTTCTTTTTATCAGATTCAGCCAAGTAAAGTGGACGGGTTCACTACTCCCAATAACAACTCACGACTTCCTTTTTGTAGTGCACTTCTATTCTATCCCTACTGAAAACCCTGCTAAATGCATGAGAACTCAAGAACATAAATTTAATAAATTTACTAATCCACACAGAAAAAAGGAATCACATATTACTAATCCAAAAACTATTTAACTCTAATCTTGGGTTCCGGCGTAGCTTGCTACTCAACGCAAAGCATTTCAACGCTTCGTATGGGGTAGTAAATGCTATATAAATACAATTTACCATTACAATTAAATAGATAATAGTTTTCTTCTGGAAATTTAGAAAACAACAGTCCCGATTCTTGCACGATCCAGATTTTTATCTGTATCTCAGATATTTTTATGCATCTCACCATCGTATAAGTACACCTTTCTGCGCTCCACCTAAAAGTTTGTTTAAATAATGTTGCTCTCAGGTTCGTAGTGTTCAGCGGGATTTTGGAATCCAATGGGTGACCAATGGAGTTGCTCTGAACCCCTCAACTGACTGCTCTTTCTGGGGCAGCTGTCACAGAGCAGATTAGGTAAACTGAGACTGACTGGTTCTCAAATTGTTCAGAATAAATGTGACTAAAGAGCAGTCACAGAGGACCCCACCCTGGTGTGACTCGGCAGAGGTGCAAAAGTAAGAACAGTTGTGCTAAGAGACTTCTCAGTATGGAAGACACGTTTGTTCTGTTTCCAATAATCTAAAAAGTACTGTGCCAATAACCTGAGTATGGGCAGGAAACTCAAATAACACACTGATTTGTTCCCTGTACCCATAACGGTGTGGTTTGTAAAATAGCCAACAATATAAATAAACAAGTCACCATACAGAACCCAATCACAAAAAGCCAAAACACAGTTCCTAACTTCTGAATAACAAAGGGTGTACTCCTGTCCTTTAGGTCTGGGCCTGTTACAGTTCATATATGGCTTAGATTTATTTATTTATTTATGTATGCAATTTTTATATAGCGCGGACTTTACCCGAAGGTGTCAGAGCGCTTCACAAAAGGAACAGAAATTAAACATAATGAGAAACATTATAAAAGAACAGATTACAAAAGCATATGTTACGTTACATAAGGTAATAGTGACAATTGTGAGCAAACAAAATACATGAGGTAGTAAAAATTGTGAGCAACCAAAAATACATGAGGTAGTAAAGGTAATAGTGACAATTGTGAGCAAACAAAATACATGAGGTAGTAAAAATTGCGAGCAACCAAAAACATGAGGTAGTAAAAAGTGCACAAGAGGAAAAAGTGACAAGTGTGCAATTACAAGAGAAAACAAAGTATAATTTGAGGTATAATACTGCAATAAGTATATATTAACTCAGGCACAAGAACAAGCGTTACGTAGGCAAAGGTGGCACTTGTGCAGGTATCAAAGGAAAAAACCTGTGAGAGGTAGCAAACCGTGTGTTACAAGGGCAAAGTTGTGTGTGCATGTTACAAAAGGGCACCAAACACAAGTACATGGAAAATACTGCAAAAAGGCAGACATTCCAACCCCAGGAATACACTGGGAAGGCACTTCCATGGTCATGGAAAGTAGAATTTATCAGTAGTGGGAAGTCTTCCTCCAAATAACACGAGGACGTGAATTACTTTTGGAGGTGTCTCTGGAGGAGGAGAACTTTGAGGTCCCTTTTGAAGGCCTGGGAGGAGGCGGTGGTCCGGAGCTGAGGCAGCAAGGAGTTCCATATTCTCACTGCGTTGCCTGAAAAGGATTGGGCCATTGTTCTCTCCTTCTTGAAAGTGGGAGGTTCAAGCAGTAGATTCTCTGCATTGCGTGAGGGTCTAGAGCCTCCAGAGAGTTTCAGTTTATTCGCCAGGTAGCGAGGAGAGGAGGAGTGCAAGGATTTGTGGGTGATACAAGCGGTCTTGTAGATAGCTCTAGCCTCGAAGGGAAGCCAGCGGAGGGTGGATAACATAGGTGTGATGTGATCGCTTCTTTTGGCCCCATAAATGAAGCGAGCTGCTGAATGGAAAACAGACTTAAGTGGGGACAGGTGAGATTTGGGGAGGCCAGTAAGAAGAGAATTGCAGTAGTCTAGTCTGGAGAGGACCAGCGATTGCACCAGGGTTATAAGGTCCTGCTCCGGGAAGAAGCGTCGGATTCCCCAAAGAAGGCGCAGTAGAGTAGGGTGTGGTATGCTGGGTGGCTGGTGGGTATGGTATGCTGGACGGTGAGATTTAGGGCTGGTTCAGCAGCAAATGATGGTGAGCTCAAGGTCCCTATGAGTGAATGAAAATAACAAGGCAATCACATGACCAATTCTAGCAAGGGGTGGAGAGGGAGGCTGGACGGCATAGATTATGGCTTGCACAGATTGACAACTACCCTGTAATCTAAAATACAAGAATGCTGCCACTGGCCCTTGTGGAAACCAGAAACACTATGTTATACGGTGAAACACAATGGTGTGCAGGTTTAGGAATGAGGATCTTGACCAGGATTCACACTGAGTTACCAAATTACAGGAAATGTGTGATAGTGTGGGACCTCCTGGTGTACAAGACAATTTGAACACAGTTTAATAAAGGTTTTAGGCAACTGGAGATCTCCACACGAATCCACTTGTGACCGGATATCTCCAATTTGCAGGTTTCAATTACTGTATGTGTTGGATTCGCACAAGGTGGGTTCGCTGTCACTCCCTGTCAGATGACATGGCTGAATGATAGTATCCTAACAAGCAAATGGATTCTCCATCAATTATTAAGTCATTCAATATCAGACATGCAGACCTTTTTCATGTATGCTTTAATTAATTTTAATGAACGCTCTTTTTCGTTTCTCAGTGGTTTAGGCTTTACCACTTGCTTCCACAATAACAATAATTATGACTTTTTTTACACAAGCAACAAAAGTTCACAATTACCACCAACTCGATCCTGAGCAGAACCCGTGCCTAATCAATACCATTAAAATCAAGAAATGCCCACTCAAGGACAAACCTCATAACAGAACGTGGTGGTTAAAACAAGCCGTGCACATAAAGGTTAAATTATTTTTTGTTTAATCAACAATTTTACCTAACTGGGTTTAATATATATCTACAGCATGACGATTAGAGTGTCCCCTTCTGTGGGTGCTACTCTGAGTCCTATAGTCCAGTGTTGTGGATTTAATCCTTTTTCTGAGGTGCACCCAAGCACTCCACCGTGCCTATGTGTTTCGATCTCCTTGTGGACCTAATTTGTGAGATCTTCCTCCGGCCCATCCAGTTTTGTAATTAGAAGCCGGATTTTATAACCACTATAATCAGTGATGTGTGTTTACGTTTTTTGTTAAGAAAAAGTATTACATGGCTGGGACTTTACCCTTCACCTATCCCCACTTTCAGTGCTCTTGTTATGATCATACCTGTTCATAGGGAAATGCTTGTATCTGTATGTTTTTACTGTGGAAGCTGATAGCAAAGAGAGAAATGTATCCCTTTATCTGTGTTAAACATTGAATACCTCTGTTTGGATTTGCCTTAAGTAAGCTTCAGATCCATTTTGTGATGCCTAGCATGCAAAATTGGAAAGCCATAACTACTTTGGTTGGGCTGCGGAGGTGCCTCTCACTCTCCATTTTCCGTATTTCTCTTGGCTTGTTCAGTGTCCTCTGCTTTTGCATCCCCGTTTGCACCTATTGCAGCCTCTGCTTGACTAATGATGGCGCTCATTGGATTGTCAAACTTAGGCTTCTCTCTTTTCCAGGGACCATGGGATATGTGGTCCTCTATTGAGACAAGTAAGTTTATTGATGCGCTTACTACTCCTGAAATACTTAACAGATTTTCCTAGTTCTAGTGTCACCTCCATGTTAAATCTGCACACATTATTATTGCCATTGCTCCTCATTCTACACTTTCCCAATTTCAGTTTTACAAGTGTAAGTGATCATGGGAGATGTAGCTTTTTAGTTACCTCGTTCTGACTATTTGTGTGGCAAGCATTAATACATGCATGTATCATTGTAATAGTTATCACTATTGTCACCTTAAAAACCACATATTCCAAGAAGTGTAATATGAATTTTTTAAGCACCTCCATAGATGTTGCGGATTCATATGTTGTTTACCTCTGATAGATCATTGTTGAGTAAGTATTAGCCATGCCTCGGCTGTTAGAAGTGCTGTTTCCATGTCATTGTTGTTTGAGACCACATGCTTTAAGATTCTCCACTTAATATAATTTTCTGTATGATTATTTGACAGGTAGTGTTTGACTAAAGGGCGAGTAATCGTGCTGTTGTGAGTGTGGGATTTGGGTTGATTTATGCATTTTTTTTAATTCTTGGGATTTTTCCCCGATGTATGCCAAATCACAAGGACTTTTAATGAAATACACAGCACTTTTATGGAATTCTAGTTTGTGAATTCAAGGTGCTTTATTTAACATTGATCATATACTATTTCTGTGCCCTCTCTAGCTAATTGCCATACTGAACAATTTCCGCACCTGTGATCACCTAAGATTAATGGAAAGCCCATTATTTGTCACAATGTACTGGGTTCTCTTCATTTGTATTTGAATGTACAACCAGAACTTTGACATTCTAACTTCTTTGTAAGGTGAAGAGAGGTTCCTTTTATGTGGGGGTCATGGTTTTTGCTTAAATGCCGATTCCTCCTGACGATTCTCTTAACAAAGTTGGTGTGCTGATTGTATGTTGTAACGCATACAATGAGGTCAGTTTTTTTGTTTTCATGTTTTCTTCCAAAAAGCTTTCTCTTGGTGTGTACCACACACTCTTTAATGATCTTCACAGTAGTGTCTTTGGATAGCTTCTATTCACCAGTTTTTCCAAAAATGCATTTGTGTGCAAGAACTAATCCTCCCTTTTATAGCAATTTCTCCTGATTCTAAGGTACTGGATGTAAGGTAAATTGTCTTAAGATTACTTTGATTGAAGCTGGAGTAATGAAGGAAAGAGTTCCTGTCACTATCCTTGTCGTACATGGTTGTATATATCCCCCCTTCTTGATGACTTATCATTAAATCTGGAAAATTGATTTCCTGTTTATTATAGAAAATGGAGAATGTTATGTCCGTTGTTCGCGTATGAAGCCAATAATGGAAGTTCATTAGATTTTCAATGCTTCCTTTCCAAATGAGGAGGATATCTTCTCCATAAGGAGAACTGTCTTTATAGGGGTCATTTTTTATATAACCATCTTCCTTCACACTGCACCATGAACAGTATCAATAGTTCTGGTGCAAAGGAGCACACCACCACTGTCTCCTTTGTTTGGATATAATATGATTGGTTAAACCTTTTTTTCAAACAGATCCTTGTCAAATAAAGTATTAATTGGGTAGGGGCGTGGTCTTGTTTCCAGATACCGCTCCATATTTCCAGTTCAACATCCTGGGGGATGTTAGTGTACACACTCTCCAAATCCATGGTAGCCAATCTTTCCTGCTGATCATCAAATTCGAGCTGTTTAATCTAGTTTATAATGTCGGTAGTATCCTTGTCATAAGATGCAACTCATTTTTTTAATTGTTTCAAAACAACGTCTGTATACTTTACCAAGAGCTCCAAAATTGAATTTACTTCTGATATGATTGGCCTTCCCAATGGTTTTTCTTCAGCCGTATGTATTTTACGCACTGTATACATGACTGTTGTTCTTTGGTTTTTATTTATCAGGAAGCTATGTTCATTTTTTGAAAGCTATTCTTCATTAATGGCCTCTTCAACTTCATTCTTGATCTATGCCTGTATTTCTATAGTGGGGTTATGCTCAATTGTTCTTTAGTTAGCGTTGTTGCTTAACTAACTTTCGATTTCTTGTTCATAGTCTTGGCAGTCTTGAATGACAATCACCCCACCCTTATGTGCTGGCGATATGATTATTTCATCTGTCCTATAAATTACAGAGTGCTGCTGATTCTAATTTAGTTAGATAACATTTCACATATTTCATTGTTTCTTCTAGCTTGTCCATCTCTTTAAGGAACGTCCTCTCGAAGGCTATGATTCCTACTGGTATCTTGTTAGTTGGGGGCAATACCTAGATGGGTTCTTCAAGCCTGCTACTTGCTGGTTGTGACGAGTCCCTGGAGATTGAAATGCATAGGCATAGCAGTGGGTGAAAAGTGATCAAGTCCACAACACCGGACTATAGGACACCAAATAGAACCCACAGAATGGAACAGTCCAAACTTTATGCTGCTGACATGTATTAGACACAGTTGAGTAAAATTGTTGAGTATGCCAAAAATAATGTAACCTCAATGTGCAGACCTTGTTTGACCCACCACTTTCTGTTGCAAGGTTTTTACTGATTAGGCCTTCATTGTTTTTAATGTTATGATTAGACAAAGGTTGGGTTCAAGAGCAATGTGATAATAATTGTGAAAGTTTCTTGTCCAGAAAATGTTATAGTTAAGGTGTACAGTGGAGGCAAATGGTAAAGTCTGAAATACTGAGAAGTTAAACAGAATGTTTATTAAAATTATTAAAGCAAACATGATGAAAAAGGTGCTGCATGGCTAAGATTGAATATTGATTTCTTAATTGATGGCGAATGAATGTTTTCCATTGTTTGTTATGATAAAGGTACCCTTACCCACATTCTCCTAAATTGGGTCAAGACCCATTTGTGACAGTGAATGATAGTATTTCAGCAGGCACTGCAGTGCAAGATGAGTGAGTATGCAGTCAGCCTTGTGCCTCCATACATTAGGAGGCTTCTGGGCCAGTCAGCATTCCACAAATCAAGGTGACCTTATCCCTCCACAGCCTCTCTTCTGAGGAATGGCAGACGTTTAGGAGACAGTGGCCCTGTGGTTCCAGGAAAAGAACACTGTCAAACAGCCCCACTTCCTTTCAGGTCCTCTCAGAATAAGGACACAGTCTATTGGATAGGACTCTCAATGCCCTCCACTTCTCAGGATTACTTTCAACCTACACAGCCAATAACTGGGGAGGAAAAAGTACTCACACACACGGCAAGCTTACTACAGGGAAGCCTTTCGCCCCAGCTGGAGTGTCAGCACGCAGTCAGGATACTAGTGACAGGGGAAGCCAAGCATGGTTTAGCAACCTTTCCTCTATTTGTTCCCATATTTGCACTGGGATGATGCCAACCTCCTACCCGGCTTAGACTCATCTTTGAGTTTTGCACCAATTTACCCTCTGTGCAAGGTGCCAGGAGTTCCACCTGTTAATGGGGACTCTCAAGATGATCTCGGTTGTAGTCGTGCTTTTTGGTTGGAGGCCTGATGTGCATGGTCCCTTCCACTTGTCAGTGGTAGGAAATTGTTGGATACCCTGCCTTGGGAAATGCGGTTCAGAGCACAGACAGGGAATGATTGTCTTCTCTCCTTAATGGCACACACGTTTGCAAATATCTGGCATTCCCCAGGCTGAGCTGTATGGCTAAAAACATCCCCACCCAATCCATGTGGCGGCCTATGTGATCTGTGGGCGAGGAGCAGGGATTTTCACGGGCCAGTGAGTGATGGTCCCCAGCGGGCCCAATCCATCATTTCACATATGATCTGAGGAGGCCTGACAGTGAGCCTTTGAGTGCTCTGGTCCTTACCTCCAGTGACGTTAGCCAACCCAGCTCCTCAGAACTCCGCCTACCCTCCTACACGTGGAGCACCAGAGAATCCCGGTGGCTGACCTTACACATTTGGTGTAGACACTGTGCATGTTGGTGATGCGCCTCTTTTTTCCTTTACTCGTGCAGAGTCTCGGCACATACATGATAATAACATTAACCACTAGAAGAAAGGGGCATTAGCAATCGAAAATAAAACAATCTGGAGGTTACATTTGACAGATGATTTTGTGCAGCCAGATAGTAGAAAACTCAATCTATTTTCACTTTTCTGTACAATTCCACTTAGAAGCTTTGTTTCAAATGATGTGCTATATGCACCTACGCGTTCACACTTTTCTTTTAATGGTCTAAACACTTCTTAGTTTTTAATTGACATATGGAGAGCACCTGGGACGTTCTATTTTAAAATTACCTTTAGTAGGCTGCTCACACGACACACTTTTTCCATGAATAATGAATCTCTTATCGGCTGTGGTATCTATTTTAGTTCCCTGTTTCCCCACAGGTAGTGTGTTTGGCCCTGAGGTGTTGATAGCCCACCGTGGTGCACAGGGTGCTACGCACCTCTCAAGAAGTCCTCAATGAGGAAAGCCTTTCTAAATATGAGAATCTATATCTCATTTCTATATCCATTTGTATCAGCCACAATGATTACTGGCTAGCCTCCCACAGCTGTCGGCCTTTACAATGCTTGGACTAGCCTAACTGTTTCAACTGATAATTTGATTAAATCACTGCAGTAATTAACTTGACCTTCCTTTGACATTCGTATGTTTGAAATCACATCCATTGGCCAATTCACAAAGTCATGTATGAGTACGTCACGTAGTACTAAAGGAGTACTCTTTCACGTACTGTTCTGTGCCTTGAGACCCGCACAGGTGAGTAGCCGTGCTATACAAGCTTCTGATTGATTGATGCCTTTGTGAATTGGACTTAAGTCAATTCACAAAAGCGTTAATAAGTATGGGAAGTAAAACTGCAGAAGAACTCTTTCATGTACCTCTGTGAGTCAGCCATGAAATGTCCACTCCCCATTAGTAAAAGCGCAAAAAGAGCACAGTCCTTTCTATTCCTACAAACTGTCTATATATATATATCCCCGAATGTTCCTATTTTATGCTAATTTTAGATGTTTTTAGGCCAATTCACAAAGGCATTTAAGAGAGTACTAAAGGAATACTAACGGTATAGGAGTATTTCCTGGCAAATCCCATTTTAAAGTTTTGGGGACAATTCACAAAGGCATTTAAGAGTATATGAAATAGTACTTCAAGAGTTCTCCTTCAAGTAACTAATAAATGTCTTTATGAATTGGTTTCAGACTCTTGCGTTTGCTTTCACTGGGATTTTTGATTTATCAGTTTGTATGGTTTCATTTGTGGCTGAAACTTTTTACAGGTCATAGTCAGACCCAGCTAAAATGACCTCTTTTTAGGTTTCGAACCTGGCGAGGGGCAAGTGCCCCTCCCAGTTTGAAAACTATTGTCTTCAGTATGGATGTCGGCCCCGCCTCTGCCTCTCATTGGCTAGCTCCATAAATGGAGACTAGCCATTGGGAGACAGAGGCTGTCAATCGCGCTTTCTCACGAAAACGCGATTCGGGGGCGTTTCTGGTGCTTTTTTTAAGCCCCGCCCCTTTGTCCCGGGCCGCGCTGCGATTGGCTGCCGGCCCGGGACACCCCCGTGACGTCATTCCCGGGCCGCGCTGTGATTGGCTGCCGGCCCGGGACACCCCCGTGACGTCAGCCAATCACAGCGCGGCCCGGGACCTGACTTGTTAATGAGTGGTGTTGGTATCCCACAAACATGTATTTAGGGCGGCTAGCTAGCCCTCTGCAATGGCTAGCATGATCAATATGTTCAGTTGCTGCTTTTGGCTCCAAGAAGAGTGGGGGAGGGGGGCATGGATGCTGAGTTTACATTCATCGGTCCGCACTGGCACCAGCCCGGCGGGACTGCTGTCTCCGTTTGTGAAGTTGCTGCGTTGCTGTGCTTCGCCTCTCTTCCATTTCCCTCAGTGGAGATTGAAGCATTGTCCCCCCCCCCCCCCTACCGTCCTCTCCATTGTTTCCACACGGAAGTCGCCATCTTCCCTCCATCACTGACAGAACTGGGCTTTTTGATTCCCGCCGCATGTTTATTCAGCGCGAGCCGCTGATGTGTCATTACCTTCTTTGAAGATTACGGGCTTTAAAGCTCCCTTCGCCCGCTCGCTTTATTAATGGTAGGGAAACTTTTCTTTTTTATCTTTCAAGATAGGTCTGCGCGCCCTGAGAGAGGCAGGCTGCCTTTTTAACTCGGGATATGGATGGGGCTCAGCCTCGCAGGGCAGGCCGGGCTCCATCCGTCAGACTGACCACATAAGCCCGTGTATTGCAGTTGGCAGCCTCGCGCAGATTTCCGAGCCATGAGTCACAGCCATTAACTTTATAAAAACCCTCGACCCCCCTCTCCTTCCTCAGCCTTGCTTTCCTGCAGTTTAAACGTCGTTAAAAGGTGAAAAATAACAGCACTGAAATAAAGTGTATTTTCCAATCAATGTGTTCCTTAACCAAACTCAGACATGACTCTCTGAGAATACATCCTATCTTCTCCACTCCCCCCTCCAAACTAGGTTACCTATAGCTCCTCCCCCGCCTTTTCTCTGCATCTTGCCCCTGACCTCTGGTTCTAGTTTCTGTGAATTCCCTTTCTGCTTTTTTTTATATGTCACCTTATATTTTCCTCCTCCTGTTCAACTGGCTCGCCCGATCTCCAAGTCTCACTTTTCATAGTGTTTTACTAACTCCATGCTCCCTCCACCTCTCCGTTTCTCCACCTCAAGCCACCTTTTTCCCCATCTCTACTTCACAGCTCCGAATTGAGAACCACGTGTGTAATATGAGTCCCGAACTGTAACGAGCTCTGAGAGAGCCTCAAACACCTCATGGGAATTTGGGAAGCGCGCCCCTCCTCCAGACGATTTATGTTTTAAAACAAGGCTGGCTAAATGCTGCATCTCGCAGCCATTTCCCCCAATCATACTGCTTTCTAATGTATACTCTCTTCCAAAGTGGAACTAGCTCTGTGCTTTAAGGATGTGAAACACGGTCGGTTTTCATGACCAACATCAAATGCACTGTTCAGAAGATGGCGTGGAATTGACATTAATTTTAGTTCACTTCTCACTTTGCAAAGAGATCGATGCCGAGTAATAACAGCTGACATCTCTGCTGAAAGGAGGAGAAAGGAGAGCCGACCAGACAAATCGAAAATGCAACCAAATAAATCACTGGCCACTTTCCCGGGAGCGGAGTCGGTTCAGGCATGGCCAGGAGAAGGGGCGTACGAGCCTGCCTGTGGAGGGGGCTGCCGGGGAACAGGGGCAGAAGCCAGAAGGGGCACACGAGCCTGCCTGTGGAGGGGGCGCAGGGGCACCACCACCCCCACATAGAGAGCTAAATAAAGGGGACATCTATCGTGTCTGCTGCCGCCTCCGTGACCCAGTTCAACTCTGTGTATTTTATTAAAACTAATGTAAGGCACCTAGATGTATTAAAGACCATTCATTCTGAATGAACTTCTACATATTAATGAATATAGTAAATACATATTTAGTTTATCCTAATTTATTTGTATTTAGTCTAGACGAACAATATAACTAGCTAGGGTACAAAGAAGCGGGCGAGTGAAAAAATGAGTTTTGGTGCAAATGAGTACTTTTTCTGTAAAGAAAAGGTCAATACCACCTTTAGGATCTGAGGCGAGTGATTTAAAACATGTACAATCACACAGGTAAACATGACACTGTGCATGTAGGAGATCTTGCTCTCAGTGCCTCGTTGCTATAGTGTCCAGGACCCGTGTAAATCACTTTTTACACCAGCACCAACCCAGCCACCAAGGAACTTTTCAACCACAAATCCACGGAGGCCGGACCCTGGGAACACAGGCCTCGTCTCTGCAGAGCCGATCCCCCTCCCCCCTGCTGCAAGACTCCTAACCAGGGGTCATGAAAGGATGGTCGTGGAGTGCAGGACCGGGTCACTGTGTCTACCCGGGTTCTAAACATATAAACATAAGCAAAGCTCTGATGCATTTAATGAGAGGGGCAACCATGCGCTCTGAGGCAGCTGCAGGGCCTCCCAGGGCTCATGACATCTCCAAAATAAACAGCATGGCTCTTCATTTTCAACTATATATCCATCTATATTATCGAGGAAGAGAGAGGGCAAGTTATCCAGGTTAGGTGAGATTCTTGATCAAGCAAACTGTATACACCACAGTACACCCCCCACATAGAGTTCTCAAGAGGGCTCATTGAGTCAAACTGGCACTGACATCTGCTGCGACCTGCAGGTCACGGGCTGATATCCCAGCAAGGCCAACTCAACCTTCCATTCTTCCGAGGTTGGTACATAAAGTGCAGTTTTAAGAAGATGTTGTTTTACTGATTTTCTTGCATTTATGAAATGGTTACATCCCAACTTCAAATGTAATATGCAGTTTCGGAGAATATGCAGTATCTGAAAAGCCGTTCTTTCAGCTCTCAGCGTATTCTTAAATTGAGTAATAACACCTGTTAATCACAGGAACGGACAGGCTGCAAAACTGTATTATGAAACGTATATAACTGAGGCAGTAGACACACACAAACAAGGCAAACGTGAGTACATACATATACAAACAAATCAATAAGGTAATTACTTTGCTATTACAACGTTAAAATTAACGTCGAAATCTCCAGAGCAGCTTCCTATAATTTTCCCCATTTTTAGTAGCAGAATAAAGTATTTAAACGTTTTTCTTTTTGCGGCCTTCTATACAAAAAAAAATCCAGAAGCTTATTTCACCCCTGCGTCACAAATCGGGCTGGGTGAGAAAAATAGCCACCATCAAAGCCAAAAGACAAACAGGGACTGAAACCATTAGTCTGACACAAAAAAATTGCCGATAAATTGATGTATTAGTCAACCGATTTAAGTGTATTTTCCGAACCTAAAAACAAATAAAACTCTTCGGCTATACCATATCGTATCATATTTTTCTGTTTTCCAGTATAGAGCATTTTGTATTACTGTGGACAAATAGCGGCTATTTTATTCTATTACTATTTGCACAAATTGTCCTGCAAGAAAATATTCCTAAATATGATGGGTGCAGCGATTCGAGACACTTTTAATGAGATATGTGTTGCCTCGCTCATCATATGGAAAATATATACAAATGTTAGAAGTGTGAGGCAACACTGGAGTTCCACGGTGTTTCACCTCCTGCTCGCGCGCAGAGTCTCAATGCAGCACCTGGGCAAAAGCGTAAAATCGGCACAGTAAATCCGATTTCCGTATGTTGTTTCTCCAAAACTCCGAATTGCTGTTACTTTCATGTCCCCTAATAACCAGGATCCCAGGCAGGTCATGGTAATTCTGGTGCGGGGAAATAAGGAAATGATCACGGGTCACGAGGTCCTCTCTTCTTTCCCTGGTGATCCTTTCCTGCCTGTCTTCACTCCATCCCCATCCTCTGCCCGCCGTTGGCTCTCTTCTCTCGTCCTCTTTCCTATCTGTCCCTCGCGTCTTTTTCACCCATAAGACTCCCTCCCCAGCTCCTCCCAATTCATCAGTCCCGTTCACACTTTTTTAAATGTCCCCCTACCTTCCCTCTCTTCTGCCCTCACTCACCCCTCTGCCCCAGCCGTCCCCTCTCGCGTTTCCCCTATATTTCCTTGTTGGTTCCCCGCTCTGCCTTTCCCTCTCTTTCTTCTCCTCGCACCCTACACAGCTCAACCTCCTCCATTCGCCGTCCCTCCTGCCCGCTCACCGTTGTCCTCACACACTCCTCTCCACTTCGGATGCCCCCTCCTTTCCTTTCTCCCTCCCATCCTCTCACATCCTCCATTGATACATTGTACTCGCCCTATCTTTCTTTTGCTTTCCTCTTCCAAATGTACCTCTTGCCCTCTCGGCTCATTCCATGACCCGCCGCTACCCCTTTACTCCGTCCCCTTTCCCTCTCTCTCTCTCTCTCTCTCTCTCCCTCTCTCTTGTGCTTTCTCCACATCTTTCCCTCTCAGCTTTCTTTCTTCCCTCTTACAGTTTCGGTTTCTCTCGTTCTCTCACTCTCTCTCCCCTCCTGCCGTCTCTTTTCCTCTCACCCCTCCTCTTTCCTCGCTCAATCTGTGCCCCTCGTGTCTGCTCTCTCTGGTCACCAGAAGAGACAGCGCCTCCCACCGCCGCAAAAACGCCCGCCATAGAAAGAGCGCAAGGGACAGGAAACGAATAAACAAGGGAAGGAAAGACACACAACCAAGAGTGGAACACTTAAAGCTGCTCCAGAGAGGGGGAGCCGAGCAGGTCCGCCTGGAAATGTACATGTGTAGAGACACTTCCTCGGGAAGGTCCCCCCTCCCCCCGATCAGACCCTTTCAATTATTCAATAGCTAGAGCAGACCAAGTGACTGCCAGGTGCAATACATCAGGCTTAGGAAGGGCTTTCATTAGATTCGGAGAGATTCACGCTGCTCTCTCCCTCCATCCCTCCGCCCTCACTCCTGTGTGGGTGGCTCTGTGTGTGTGTGGGCGGCTCTGTGTGGGTGGCTCTGTGTGTGTGTGTGTGTGCGTGTGGGTGCAAATGCAATAGGTCTCACATTTGCGAAAGATTAAGCTATTGGCATTGTAAATGACAATGCCATTTATTTATCTGTTTTCAAAACCAACACATAAATAAAAAAAATTGTCATTTACAATGACAATAGCTCTAACTTTTACAAAGGCGAAACCGTTGCATTGTAAATGCTTGTTTTCTGTTAGCTGTCGAATTCTTTTTTGCTATCCTACTGCATCTGCCTGTACCTATTTTTCTTCAGGGGTGTTTCGGCGCATGTGGGACAAATCTGAATATCACACTGCCACACATATTTGAATTTCCACACTCCACACTACATTCAGTTTGGACATAGTTCGGGCGTTTTGGAGCAAACACCTGAAAATACTGGCATACTTCAAACATGTATGTTTCTGAAAAGTCATAAGTGATCATTTACTATAGTTCTGAAATGTATGCCTTTTTTCATTTGTGTTCCAAAATGTTGTGAAAATCAGAACAGAATTGTGTTTCCTACTGGTATTTTTTTGGAACCCAGCGTTGATCGGTATGAGCGTATTTCAGCAATTACAAACTCAAATCCAAATTTGGATCCAGGCATAAATACATGCTTGTTTCGATTATTGGTAGGACCTGATCTGTTAAAATGATTACTTCAGTAGCTTTTGACTGTAATGTGTTCTTTCTGTGTTTTAGAATCACATAATAAACCTTAACGTATTTGCCAATTTTTGTATAATTAAAAAGGGACGGTCACAACTATATACATTTTGTTTTGTCTCACGTCAGGCAGTGGAATGGCAACTGAGGACATCATCGCGGGTAACGTCAACAAGCTTGCAGTCTTTCCGCCAGGCTATTGTGGACTGCCTCGAAAAGGACATCTCGTACTTGATGCCTGTTTTGAAAGTGGTAAGTGCATATAAAATTGTTCACATGATTGCAAAAATAATACTCCTCCCTTTATTAATCCCTGGCATTTTCAAAAACACTTCTTTCAATTTAAACCTGTATTCTTTGCAATAGCTCTCTTGCGGCCACTTCTCCCCCTGTCCCAGCTTGTTCCTTACCTGCCCTCCTCACCTGACCTAATGCTCCTGAAAGGGCTCCGGCTGGCAAAAGGGGATAATCAGAGTGATTACAGTCACCAGTGGAATTGACTCTGTCTCAGTTAGTGGATCATCAGACGATTGCTCTATGTTCCATCGTGCACAACAAGAAATATAATTTGAGCGTGATTTGTTGTAAAGCACTTATATAGTCATGATTATTCAGGAACATGTTTTCATATCAGAGAAAAGTAAAGGAAATGTTTGTGGAAATCATCTTTTTCAGTCTGAGCATTTTAAAAATCATTGTTTGTGACGATTTTGTGGAAGTCAGTGGCCGCCCATGAAGGCTCTATAAAATAAGTGGATTTGGTGTTAGTGATTGCACGGGTTGCCTTTTTAATGACTTCACTACTTTTGGCATCAGAAGAGTGATTATAGTTACATCAGTACCAGGGTAATGAACAATTTAATATTAAAAAACAATCTTTAAGTATTTACCAAATCCCGTCGCGGGCAAACATCCCTGTTTTTGCCTGATCTCACATTGAGGATTTAGATGCTTCCTTTGAGGTAGAGGTAACCTAGCCGGGTACTGTTTCAAAGACACGCCATTGTTCTTCTTGTTGTATAGGCAATTCTGCTCTATAAATATATGCCTTTTCATAATCCCTGACCATCACATTTGCATCAATGACTTTAGGAAACCTTGGACCGTATAAGGCCTCTGCACATTAGCCCCATGGCGGATTGACCAGACATTAGTGTTTAAAGGTTCACACTGAATTCAGTCATAGTCATGCAGATAATCATTTATCTGGAAAAGAAAAAATGGTTTTATAGATAATGAAGAAATCAGCCAAGTGACAAACTATATATAATCAGCCTAGATCATACGTAACCTACTAGTCGCATGTTGCTAATTGATTACTAAAATAGGGGATGAAATAGGACCAAATTCAGCTGATGGGTTGCAAATTTGCGTCTGAACAAGAAATTCAAGAGGTCAGCCTCGGAAATAGACTTGGAAAGAGATGATACTGATGTTGATAAGTGTGGACTTGTCTCCTACTTTATCATACGTTTGTTCAGGCAAATGAAATGTACGCGCAGTCTGTTACGAAAGCAGCTTCTCTGCCAGAGAAGGAGGCATCAGTGCTGTGGTGGAAGCCTCACATTCCATAAACAAACAATTTCCTCCCTGTGGAGCACTGTGTCTTCTAGAAACCATGGAAACTCTGAAAGAACCACGTCTATGCCAGCAGTCTCCAAGATTATAAAAATAATAATTTCCCCAAAGATTACAAGGTCTCTTGTTTAGACAAGCCAATGCCAATGTACAAGCAACCTGTGATTTGTACCTTTGGCACATAGTAGACCACTAGCCTCTTCCCTTCTGAGACATGGCCAGGAAGAGTATAGATTTATACTGAGTTCCTGGAAGGAGGTGACAAAGCTGCTGAGGACTAGATGCCCTAGAGACAAAACTGCACCGACCATAACCGTGTTCGCCATTGGCAGATGAGGTTCAGGACTTAAGGTAAAATGTATTCACTTGCATTTTCATAGAAAAAAACCTTTTTGAACCTTTAACATACAGGATTTTGTTGCTCTGTGCAGACAAAAGGTTGCTCTACTTGCTAATGCTGCTGTTCGGAATCCTGTCATCGTTTAAAAGCGCCAAGCACTTTTCAATCCTTCATCTCAAACCTTCAGCGAACACCCCACAGTTGAAAAGGTGATACTTCATGGGAAAACTGTACTCACCCTTGGGCACAGGCAGCTGTTGTGGCACTTGTACATGGCACAAATGCCATCCCAGTGATGGTGTTGTTTCCCTTCAAGTTGATCCACATTGTTGACTACTCCTTTCTGTGACCAAGACAAGGCTATATGTTATACCTTCCACAGAAGCCACACACAATGTGACCTCTGCCTTGATAGTTGTTCCATTATGGTAGAGGAATGTTGAGAGGTTCCTTATCTTTAGGGTCACAGAGCTTGGACCACCTTGGGACAAGCTATAACTCACACTACCTTCTGGCAAGAATAAGAGGGTGAAACTTATGACTGAGTATTCTCTGTATACCAGCAGTGCTCATATTGTCGTGTGCCTATCAATCAGGATCACATGAAGTTTCTCTGGGTTATTCAGGAGGTCCAGTATTACCAGAACAGGATTGTGTCATATAGCCTCAAAGCAGCCCTAGGAGTATTTCCAAATACCTGCAAACTTTCAGAAGCTGCAAATGGTCGATTACTACCTAAAATGTGAAGACTACCTTAGAATGACATTTTCCAGAGAGTTGGCTACATCTGATCTAATCCAATTTTTTTAAACCCTCCTCAAACTTAAGTTCATGATGAACTTCCCAAAAGTGTTTCAGATCGCACCAAGCAGGATTAATATCATACAGACTAGTGAGGACAAAAACATGACACCGTCACAAGTCACCAAGAAGATCGTCAGCAAACAACTGAGCTGCTTCCTCGAAGAGAACAACACCATGGACCAATCCCAATCTGGATTCCGCAGAAACTACAGCACCGAAACCGCCCTCGTCGCCGCCACCGACAATGTCAGGACCCTGCTGGACAACCGCAAATCAGCGGCCCTCATCCTCCTAGACCTCTCGGCCGCCTTTGACACCATCTGCCACCGCACCCTATGCACACGCCTCCACAACGCGGGGATCCATGACAAAGCCCTGGACTTTATCACCTCCTTCCTCACTGACAGATCCAGAGGATCTGCCTCCCTCCATTCCGATTAGAAGCCACCAAAATCACTTGCAGCGTACCCCAAGGATCATCCCTCAGCCCGACCCTTTTCAGCGTCTGCATGTTGCCGCTCGCCAACATCTTCCGATCACACGACCTCAACATCGTCTCATACGCCACCGACACCCAGCTAATCCTCTCCCTCACAAAGTACCCCGCCACCGCCAAGACCAATTTCACGAAGGAGTGAAGGCCGTTGCTGAATGGATGAAGCACAGCCGCCTGAAGCTGAATTCTGACAAAAAGGAGGTTCTCATCCTCGGCTCCGCACCCTCTGCCTCGGAGGACTCCTGCATGCTCCGAAAAATCTACAGATGGATCCCCACCGAAACCAGAATGACGGTCACCCAGACCCTCGTCACCAGCAGGCTAGAATACGGCAACACCCTCTACGTTGGAATCATGGACAAACTCCAGAAACAACTTCAATGCATACAGAATGCCTCTGCACGCCTCGTCCTCGACATCCCCCGTCACAGCCACATCACTGCCCATCTGAGAGACCTGCACTGGCTCCCCGTCAACAAGAGGATCACCTTCAAACTCCTCACCCACGCTCACAAAGCACTCCACGACTCCGGACCAACATACCTCAACAAATTACTCACCTTCTACACTCCCAACTGCCAGCTTTGCTCCGCTTACCTCTCCCTTGCCACGGTCCCACGCATCCACCGTACTACCACCGGTGGCAGATCTTTCTCCCACCTCGCCCGCAAGACATGAAACTCCCTCCCCATCCACCTGCAACAGACCCAGAACCTACTGCCCTTCAGGAGACTTCTCAAGACCTGGCTGGTCGCGCAGTAGCAGTGTCTCCCCTCTACAGTGTCCCCCCTCTACAAATGTATTGATTAATTGATCATTTCCTAACCAATCATGGAAACTCCAAACCTCTTCCTACAGTGAAACTCTCTCACAGACTAGTGATTCTAATACCCCTGGGACTCCACACCTCCCTAATATGAGTAGCATCTCCATGCCAAGAGTAAAACTAGATATATTAATTTAAATACTTGGGCACTTGGATCAGTTCCTGGACAGCCAGTCCAAACCAATTGGTCCACTCCATGTACAATATCCTTAGGTCTCAGTCAAGATAGATATGTCTGAGAATGAATAGTGGGGAATCTGAAGGTGCCTGTCCATAGTCAATTCATGCAATATTTCTGATAATCCCTCCTTTTAATCCTGCTCAAGTGGAAGGCAGTCCTTTTGCTTCTCAAAGTATGCCTCCAAGTGATCAGTTTCAAGGGCATCAGAAGGACAATGAATAGCATTTTAGCCCTTTTCCATGTGATAACAACAGTGGCATCTGCTCACTACTGCTCTTTTGACTGTGGGATGCTTAAATGCTGGACTGGTTGGGAACTTTTGTGTATGCCTTTTCTCCAACTCCCATGTTTTCAAACATCCTTCAAATATCAAGGAGAGCTCAGGGTGCTTGGTCGTTCCAGAGCTTCCAACCTCACCTGCAGCGGTCCTTAAATATCCTGCATCCCCACAAGTGAGAGGCAACCTGGCTTTCTCTCATGCAAGGCCTTCTGTCCATGAACAGGAAGAGAATTATCCATCCTGTCCAACAATTGCACGCCGTTGTTCCTTAGGCACTAGACTTGTACAAATAGACCAATCACAAAGTATAAATAAATTGTGATGCCCCAGGGTGTTCTCACCCTGGCATCCTTTTAAAGGTTATTTTCTAATGGGCACAGTTTTACTCATAGTTTAATCATATTTGATACAATGCTAGGTAATTACATTGTATCATTTTGAATGGAGATTTTGTGTAGGGAATGCATTAAAAAAGCAGGCACATTTATTAGACTAATCGTGAAATATAGATAGTAGATATGACTTTACTAAATGTTCAGTAATAGTTACATTGCAATCCACATGCATGGCTTGATAGAAAATGAGATTTCTCTGTGGTGTTAAATGTTATTTTACTCATTTTATAAAGTAGTATTAGCAGCCATTCTTGGAAAAGAGGTGGCGGAGTAGCATTCATGTACAAAGACTTTTCAAACCTTCAGGTGCAAGAATCCCCATCTCCTCTTTCTCTGCTTTTAACATTTGACCACTGAAAATTGTAGTAGGAGTGGATTTCTCTCATCTAATTGAAGTCATTTATCACCCTCCTGGCTATGACAGTCAATTTACAGTGTTATATAAGTTGTTCAGTGAAACCTCCACACTCCAGGTGAAATGTTATTGTTATTGTATGTGATTTGAGTATTCAAATAGATGTTGCTTGAACATGAAATACCTTGAAAAAACAAGAGACAAGATGTTTTTGGCAAAACAGGAACAGTTTGTTTAATTAAACAGTGCAGCCAGGAGAACAGTTACAGGCACAGAGTCTGAGGATTGTCTCAACCTACAATCGATCTGAAATGGGTTTTTGCACAATTAATTAAATGTCATAAACAGTTTTGTCGATCCTTTTTTGGTAAGGAATGTCTACTGCTTTCTGCGGAATCGTAAATTAATGTATCTGATAGGAAATCAAGGTGGGCCTCGACCTTACTTCGACACAATGCGGCCAGTGAGTAATGTGTCCAGATGTCCGGCATGGGGGCGTGTGATCCCTGCGTGCACAGTGTTTACTGTGTCCTGATTGGCTATATGCTCCTAACTCTATGTGGCATCTAATTTTATGGTGTTATGGTGTTCTGGGAGAGCACCAACCTCTTCAGCCATGTGTGATTTTACTAGTGCCTATCTCCCTGGACCATTGTGGTGTGGCTGCACCTATCTGTGGAATTGATCTGGGATTTCCTGTTCATGTGTTTGTCTGCCGAGTACGTGCCAGCCCACCTTTGACCTGTCAATCAGTGACCTCAGGCATGAGTCTCGGAGTCTGCCTGACTATGTATTTCTGAGTCAGGGTTGAGCGGAGTTCATAACAGACGAATTTGTTAATAAAGGTGTGATTTCGTCTTTATAAATAAATGTATTGCTATTCATATTAACATCGGCTTACTCAATATTAACCTTGATGTGACTCGCTCTGATCTTTTTACATCTTTTTAAATCATTAGGCTTTAAAATGCTAGTTGGTAGTCGGACTCCTTCAACAGACCCCCAATTAGACATGATTTTAGGTTTTGATGTTAAAGTACAAGATTTGTATGATAAAACCAGGTGCTGGTTACATACTTACATTTGAAACATAACTATACCAGTGAAGGAGCAGCATTCCACGTTATAGACTTACTCTGGAAACCCTGGCCGGTGGATCTTTGTTGCCTGCTTGAAAGTGTGGAGGGAAGGAAAAGTACATATTATCATTACAGCCGCTCATGTTACTGAAGGAACACAGACTCCGGATCCAAAATTAGTAAGTTTATTACAAAGCCAAGAAAAGCTGAACATACACACACCTCAAGACAAGGGTGTATAAGTATATGGGGACTGATATAAAGCCAAATCTACGAGCTAAATTTAGGCAGTGCAACATGCACAAGAAGACCAATTCCAATATCAGTACGCAGAAAATTACGGTGCCAACATCAATAGCCTTCTTCATATGAGGTTCGTAAATAAAGAGCATTAGTCTGTCCCTACACTACCACTATCATGACATCCCTACTTAGCATTTCCCCGGCAAATTCCAGAAAAGGTGTCAGCACGTGAAGTCTTCCTAAGTCAAGTCAAGTCAAGTCAGGATTTATATAGCGCGCTACATACCCATAGGGTCTCAAGGCGCTTGAGGAAGGGGGGGGAGTTACTTGTCGAATATCCAAGTTTTAAGTTGTTTTCTGAATGCTAGGTGGTTCTGAGTAAGGCGTAGGTGAGTGGGAAGAGAGTTCCAGGTTTTAGCTGCCAGGTAGGAGAAGGATCTACCTCCCATGGTGGCTTTGTTGATGCGAGGTACAGTGGCAAGGGCTTGGTTGGAGGATCGTAGCTGACGGGAGGGTGTGTAGAAGGACAGTCGTGTGTTGAGGTATTCGGGTCCAAGTTCGTAAAGTGCTTTGTGTGCGTGGGTTAAGAGGCGGAAAGTAATCCTCTTATTTACGGGGAGCCAGTGGAGGTTTTTCAGGTGACCAGAGATGTGTTCTTTACGCGGGATGTCTAGTATGAGCCTGGCTGAAGCGTTCTGGATGCGTTGGAGTTTTTTCTGGAGTTTTGCGGAGGTACCGGCGTATAGGGTGTTTCCATAGTCCAGGCGGCTCGTGACCAGTGCATGAGTGACCGTTTTTCTAGTTTCGGTGGGGATCCAGCGAAATGTCTTTTTGAGCATGCGAAGAATGTTGAAGCAAGATGATGAGACGGCGTTGACTTGTCTGGTCATCGAGAGTGAGGAGTCCAGAATGACGCCCAGGTTCCGTGCGTGGTCCGTCGGGATGGGTGCTTTTCCAAGGGCCTCTGGCCACCAAGAGTCATCCCAGGCGGAGGGGGAGGTGCCTAAGATGAGGACTTCTGGTTTGTCTGAGTTAAGTTTCAGACGGCTGTGCTTCATCCACTCGGCTACTTCTTTCATTCCTTCGTGTAAGTTGTTTTTGGCGGTGTTAGGGTCTTTGGTGAGTGAGAGGATCAGTTGAGTGTCATCAGCGTAGGAGATGATGTTGAGGTTGTGTTGGCGTGCGATGGCTGCGAGGGGGCTCATGTATACGTTGAAGAGGGTGGGGCTGAGTGAGGATCCTTGTGGCACGCCGCAGATGACTTCAGAGGCCTCTGACTTGAATGGAGGGAGCCGGACTCTCTGAGTTCTTCCGGTAAGGAACGAGGTGATCCATTCCAGTGCTTTTCCTTGGATTCCGATGTTTCTGAGGCGCTGTAATAGGGTGCTATGACAGACTGTGTTGAAGGCTGCGGAGAGGTCGAGGAGGATGAGAGCGACTGTGTCTCCATTGTGCAATAGAGTTCGGATGTCGTCTGTTGCTGCGATGAGTGCGGTCTCCGTGCTGTGTTTGGCTCGGAAGCCGGACTGTGAGGAGTCGAGGGATTTGTTGCTTTCGAGGAAGGTGGCGAGCTGGTTGTTGACAGCTTTCTCGATGACTTTGGCCGGGAAAGGAATAAGCATTAAGCTAAAGAGCTCGTTCTAAGATGCTCTCTTCTCTCAGGGCATGGCAGAAGTCCCCGGACTCAACACATAACCGTAGGTCATACCCATCGTGATATCACATGATCACCGCATCCAGCTGGACACCTACTCGTAGGCAACTTTCCATGCAGCAACAGTGCTCCCAGGCACTTGCCTGATTACCTTTATTCCCAGACCTTCTCCAGCATGAAAGAGCACCGTCCCACATTATCAGTGTTGCATGTTCAAATATATCCTCTCCTCCCGTAGCCTAGCTCCTAAAACAAAAGCGTTATTCTAACTAACATGGATGAATTCCTCCACCTGCAACAGAAATGTGAGAAATAACAGATTCTACATCCGCATGAATTCTGCTAGTAACCCATCTAAAGAGCAACAGGGAAAAATCACATAAAAATTCATCACATTAAATCTTTCATCAAATAGCACATGATTACAATGTCAATGTCATCACTTTGTACAGAATTATACCTATCACTTCACTTTACACATTATTACATTACACAATCTAATGACCAATTGTTAACACAACAAATCATTACATGTGTAGGTGCAAACTACTTGTGATTACCCCAACAAATGAAAGAGCAAAATCGTGCTCCATTAGTCCCCCCCCCTCTAATGACTAGTATCATCACAATCATTTTCATCTCCCTGTAGAAAGAACTGACCTAAACAGAAGTGGTAGCCAGTCTTCCCTGTCAAAACCTTTCTAGGAAAAATCGCGCTCTTTCACCAGAATACATGGCAAAACATCTTAGGAGTGGATTCATAATTTTAAAGTGGTTTTCTGAGTGGTATGACAGGTTTCAATCAGTACTCATAATGGACGAGTCTCCAATGAGT
This sequence comes from Lissotriton vulgaris, assembly GCF_964263255.1. Classification (NCBI taxonomy): domain Eukaryota; kingdom Metazoa; phylum Chordata; class Amphibia; order Caudata; family Salamandridae; genus Lissotriton; species Lissotriton vulgaris. The sequence goes on along the minus strand of NC_141685.1, from coordinate 355,353,285 downwards.
TTACTAAATCAAATTTAACAGTAGCGTTTAGAGCAGCTTCAAATATTTGTCTCAAAGAAATGGAAGAGATTGTTAATGAATAAAAAGAGGGGACTAATTCTTTTCTTCACTTCTGACCATCTGCTGTTGAAACAGGACAGCCATAGTTTGGGAAAGGAAATTATGCTCAGGCTGCGAAGGCCACAGGTAACTCTGCCAAATTCAGCACAGGATCTAAAACAAGCATTGACAATGCAATAGGTCTCGCATTATTAAAGTTAGAGCTATTGGCATTGTAAATGGCAATGCCTTTTATTTATGTTTTTGCTTTTAAAACATAAATAAAAGGCATTGTCATTTACATTGCTAATCGCTTAAACTCTCGCAAAAGTGAGACCTATTGCATTGCAAATGCTTGTTTAAAGGACGCCCCAGACACTTCTTCCCCAACCTACCAACCTTCAGCGATAGGACAAAACTGCAAGCTTATCTTAGCAAGTCCATACCTGAATACAGCGTGCTTCGAAGAGCAGCACATGCGCTGCTCAGGATCGACATAAAAAATCTCTGTTTTAATAGCATTATACAATATGGTCGGGTATACAGGAAAGAGCTGGCAGTGTTGGATAGTTGTCAGGTGCTATTCATTCGTTTTTGTGTTAAGCGCTACACATGGAACATTGTTTAATGTAATTGATACCTAGTGTTAATTGGTCCTTTTTTCAGTGACTTTGTGTGCATGCGTGCGTGTGCATATATGTATGTGTGTGTGCGTGTGTGTTTATATGTTTGGGTTTGTTTGTGTGTGTTTGTATGTATGTATGTCTGCGTATGTGTGTGTGTATGCATGTGTGTGTATGTATGTATGTGTGTATGTATGTATGTGTGTGTGTGTGTGTGTGTGTGTGTGTTTCTCTGCAGATTATAGGTTCACATCTCTGCTGGGCAGCCTCTGCATTTCATCCTTTGGTGTCATTCTCCCTCTGACACGTCATTGGTTTCACACGAGTCTCACTGGGGTGAGAGTGCTGCAGGAGAGTATCAGGGGTACTGGGTCTCTGGATGACAGTTTGTGTGGAATAATGTTTTTACTAGAAAAGTGCTTTAGACCGATGACCCCAGAGCCTGCTCCCTTCCAGTGTGTGGTGAGATTTTTAGGATGTGGGGGCTCTGAAGCGAGAGAAAGACTGGCAAGCAGGGGTGGGAGGGACACACGGGGAGGTGGGCCGCAACAGCCACAAAAAGGGCCGAGACAGATCAAAGGAGAGACATGAGGGATGCACTCAAGCAGGTCAGATAGAGTGATGGAGTGACCCAGCAGAGAAGAGGAGGAAGGGAAGGCTATGCTCGTGGGAGGCAGAGGGTGAAAATTGACAGGAATAGATGCGATAGACAGGGATGGAGAGAAGAGGGAGTGAAAGGGAGCGAGAGGGAGGGAGGGAGGGTTTGGAGAGAGGCATGTGGCCATTCAAGAGCAAAAAGTCAGGCTTAAAGTTAAAAACAGGCACACGCACACCCCGATACTGAGGGGTTTATAGAAAGGCAGACCAGAACAGAGGGAAAGAAGTACAGGCAGATAGAATGGCAGTGAATGCAAAGGTATTGAAGGGAAGACAGCACAGAAGCGGAACGAACAGGGCAGAGAGGAGTGGGAGACAAGCAAGAGCTAGAGGGAGAAGGGCAAAGCAAGCAGAAAGAAGAAAATATATGCGTAAAGAGGCAGTCGCAGACTGGAGAGACGCTTAGAAAAAGACAGACATAGAAGAGAGAAAGGGATAAGCGGGAAGAGAACAAGACAATGGATGAGCTATAGGTTCTACTGATGGAAAGGAAATGCAACTAGACGATCCCTATAAAAAACGAGTTTGTCGTTTTAACAAATAAAACAAAGGTAATTTTACCTCATATGCTCAGAACACAAGACACTTATCACTAGAACAGACTCAGAGACAGCGCGCAACCAAGCTTGCTCCCCGAAGAGATACTAATCACTCAGACATGCTCAGAGTACGACAAGCCCAATAAACCAAAAGAAATTCTTTTTAACTAAGAATGAGCTCAAAATTAAAGCTCAACATGCAACGTGATGTATTGGCAAAACCAGGATTGTCCGAAAGCCACGCATAACAGGAAATTAATTGGTAGCTACGCCATTTATTAACATTCATAATTCAACGAAACGCCATCTGCATTGTGGACATCGGCAGGGAAAGCAGAAAAAAAGAAACTAGCGTGGCGTGCACAATCCCGGGCGGAAGTCAGAAAGGCCGGGGTCGGGACGTCAAGACACACCGGAAGCCCAGGCGGGAGCCTACCCAGCACTGGGACGTGTGGGCAGGAGGTGGAGGGCGGCTGGCGCTAGCGGGGCTCCCGTGAGGTGAGAGAGCCCCGCACCGAAGGAAGAGACCGCCGCCGCCTGCAACGAGCCCACGCATGGAGAGCTGGAGAAGAGTACCGGTGAGTGGGGGCCTTTGCTGAGCTGCAAGTGCTGGGGGCATGTGTGTGTGCGCGTGCGGCGGCGGGGGGCTCTGTATGTGTGTGAGCGTGCGTGTGTGTATGTGTCTTGGAGTCTCTGTGTATGCGTGTGTGTATGCATGTGTGTGTGTTTAAAAGAGGCCAATGACTGTGGGGGGGGGGTGAGGGGGTGTGTGTGAGCGAGCGAGTGTCTGTCTGTGTGTGTATGCGCACGCATGTGTGTATGTGTGCGAAGTTCAAGAAATCGGAGCCCGGGAATGTGCACGGCGCGGGAATTGCTGAGAATGTGGACGGAGCCGACGTGCGCGTTCACGCAGGCAAATCCAGCATCAGAAGCGCATGCCACCCTCCTGTCCCTAATTCCCCCGAGATGGACGGCTATACGTCTCTAGCTGGACGCATCCTTCGGATGCTACTCCAGCGAGTCCTAAAAAGCATGTATATGTGCAAATATAAACATGATTTTGGGTGGGTTTAGTTGCTCAAAGAGTAATAAAGAATTACTAAAAATCTATAAAGAGTGTGCACTACAGTCCAATCTGCTAGTGTACTGACTGTTGCCTCCCAGGATTTAAGGAATCTTTGATATTGAAACGATTTTGGGCTTATGAGCAGTTGCATGTTGTTATAAACCACTCCAGATTATTTGGCTTCGGTATATGTGATTTATCCTTGCTTGGGACCTCTCGACGTAATGGCGCTCTTTTACCAAATGTGTGACCAATCTGCTTATAAGTTACTTGCCTGTAATGTTTGGACCCTTGTCTATACAAGGCCCATTGAAAAGTCTTCTGAAGATTCATAGTTGGGATTCCCACAGCATTATCATTTCCATGCGGTGGACCAGGACCGGATGATAATAATACAAACCCATGTCCGAGGGTGGGAGAGAGCGAGGAGGGGGTAAGTGGGGGCAGAGGTGAATGAGAAGCTTTGTGGATACAGGTACATTTATCAGCAATATTAAAAAGTAGAGGTGTGTGCTCTCTGCCATTGGACGACTGGATAATAAGATATGTACCATGTGATTACCCTTTGCCCTATGTCATTTCATCTATTCCCGTAGTGAGAGTCTTGGATTCATATTTTCTCAGAATAATTGTTATTTATAAATCAGTAATATTCGACTGAGGGAGAAATTTATGTTAACCGGCTTTGGGTTACAGGTCAAAAAGAAATAAGTGCAGCCAGATTGATTTTTTTTATGGCTTGTGTTTCTAATTGACAACATTGTACAGTCCCAGGCGCAGATTAATGGATGTTGTGTGCACAGACTGCGATCAGCTCACATGTAGGACATTTCTCAGATGCCTCCAGCGCTGGAAAGCCTATGTCAATGAGTTATGGAATTGATATTAATCTTTTCAGTAAATGCATTACTAGAGTTACATGGGAAATTGACGTTAGTGCTCTAATGCCAAATTAATTACTTTCTTGCAGGGACTGTAGTGCAGCAAGTGTTAAATGTGAGATTTTTAGGCTTGAGTGTGTGTAATTGTTAACCAAGCCCACGTTTGACGAATTTGCAAAAACAATACCATCAAAAATACGTTTAACTTTTAATTCTCTACAGAAAACTTTGCCTCAATTGGTTAGGAGTTGGAAAGGTTATGTGGGAGTGTGGTCAGAAATCCAAAACATAATTTCCCTATTTTAATTCCTAGACAAATGCTTTAGCAATCCTGAAGAAAACAAAAGCCTTTGAACAGTTGTTCTTAACCTGAGGTCTTCAATGCTTAATATTAGCAGCTTAATAAAGTATGTTTAGATAAAAAAAGTAAAATGTAAAATTGAACATTTTTAATTACTCTGTAAATGTGAAGGACTTTTTATTAGGTTTGTGTCCTTGTCTTGATTCGGGGAGCAGCACAAGTACAGCAAACACAATATGATATGGATGAGACATGGCCTCAGTTGAAGTGCTGGTATGTGCTGACAAATTGAATAATATGCTTTCGGAGAAAAACAGACATAGTCACTATGGGCCCCATTAGGATGGCGTGCGGATCGCCCACGCCGGGCCGGCGGTAGTCACCGCCGTCCCGGTGGGGGCGATCCGCCCGCCATCCTTGCAGAAAAGACCCCCCACAATATTACAATAGCTGGGGGGTCCGCTTTTCCACACAGTCAACATGTCGACCGGGCAGAAAAGGGTTCAATATCAATCAATCACGTCATTTGTATAAAGTTACTGCTCGAACAGCCAGGTCTTGAGCTGCTTCCTGAAGGCGAGATGGTCTTGGGTTCGCCGAAGGTGGGTGGGGAGGGAGTTCCACGTCTTGGCTGCCAGGTAGGAGAAGGATCTTCCTCCGGCGGTGGCTCTGCGGATGCGTGGTACGGTGGCGAGTGCGTGGGCGGTCGATCGTAGCTGGCGGGTGGGCGTGTAGAAGGTCATGCCGTCGTTGAGGTACTTGGGGCCCAGGTCGTGGAGAGCCTTGTGTGCGTGTGTGAGGAGTCTGAACGTGATTCTCTTGCTGACGGGAAGCCAGTGCAGGTCTCTCAGGTGTCCGGTGATGTGGTTGTGTCGGGGGATGTCGAGGATGAGTCGGGCGGAGGCGTTCTGAATGCGTTGGAGTCTTTTTTGAAGTTTCGCTGTGGTTCCGGCGTAGAGGGTGTTCCCGTAGTCCAGTCGGCTGGTGACGAGTGCCTGGGTGACGGTCTTCCTGGTTTCCGTGGGGATCCATCTGAAGATCTTGCGGAACATGCGCAGGGTGTTAAAGCATGATGAGGAGACGGCGTTGACTTGTCTAGTCATCAAGAGGGAGGAGTCCAGGATGAAGCCCAGGTTGCGTGCGTGGTCCGTTGGTTTGGGAGCCGTGCCCAGGGCCGGGGGCCACCAGGAGCCATCCCAGACGGAGGGTGATGATCCCAGGATGAGGACTTCCGTCTTGTCCGAGTTCAGTTTAAGGCGGCTGTTTCTCATCCAGTCGGCGATGTTTTTCATCCCTTCGTGTAGGTTGGCTCTGGCGGTGGTGGGGTCGCTGGTGAGGGAGAGGATGAGCTGGGTGTCGTCGGCGTAGGAGATGATGTTGAGCTTGTGTAAGACACCGCCAGCCATATTAGAATGTGGCCTTGACCATGCCTTTCCGTGGCAGCATTGTCGCCACGGGAAGGCATGAGTAGTCTGCTTGGGGGGCTCGTTGTGTGCCCCCAGGTACAAAGTCTGCACGCCATATTATGGGGCCCTATGTCTTTTAGAAACAAAATATATATTTTATATAAAATAAAATATAATTTCTGTATTTGTTTGAAGTATACTTGTTTCTGTATATTATTGTTTTGAGGTTAATACAAATTGCTTGAGCTTTGATCCTTCACTTTCAGCTGTGGTTGGGGGAGGGTCCCCAAAAGTTAAAAGATTACGAATCACTGCTGTAGAGTTCTAAACACAATTTTACATAAAGACAGAGGCCACAGCCTTTTGTGTATTTATAGTGGTAGGATGGACATTTGTACAGTGCTTCTTGAAAAATGTGCATAAAAGTGAGATAAAAGGCATACATACATTTGGATGGGAATGCTACAGATGTTAGCAAATATCTTTGGACATAAGTATTTGAATCTTAGCTCAGATTCTTCTTGTGAAGGGCTGATCATTTTGCTCCATTTACCTTTTTGTGATATCTGCAGAAAGCTTGCAAATTCAATCCTGTAAACAAATTCTGCTGGTACACACCACTCATAGAGAGAGCATGCAATTTTATGAGGGGTGGAAAAGACATGACCTTTCCCCCGAAAAAATTGATAAATTTGGCCAAACCTAGAAAAAATCAACTACAGTTTCACAAAAACGATATGCAAATGTTTTAATCCCCTCCCAAACTTAGGGACCCATTAGGATGACGGGCGGACTTTGTCCGCCCGCCATCCCATCGTAGAAAGGGACTGCCCGCCATAAGGGCGTGGGTCCCGTGGCGGAAATTAGGATTCGCCCGCCACAGTGGCGGGCGCATCCAGCATTCCTGACATTGGGGCGGGCGGTGCACTTAGGCCCGCCCGGCACAATGCCAGGGTGGCATGCTGTGCACTTCCATGCACAACATGGCAGGCACCGCACGGTGCCTGCCATGTTGTGCATGGAACTGCTGGGGGGTACCATAGCTACCCCCCATGTGCACCCCCCGGAGTCCCTGGGGGCCCGCAACAGGCCCCAAAGCAGACTTCGCATGCCTTTCCGTGGCGGCAATGCCGCCACGGAAAGGCATTGGAAAATGCCCATTGTAATATGGCTGGCGGTGTCTGATAGACACCGCCACCATATCGAACCCTTTTCCGCAAGGCGACTGGGGTGGAAAAGCTGCGGACGGGTTTTCCGTCCGCCGCGGCCCCCCCAGCTATGAGAATATGGTGGGGGGTAATTCCGGCACGGATGGCGAGCGGATTGCCCCCGCCAGGCTGGCGGTGGCTACAACCGGCCTTGCGGGGGTGATCCGCCCGCCATCCTAATGGGGCCATTAAGGTGAGGTGATAATAATATTACTCTGCTCTGTACCAAACCACTGGCCTAACCCTAAGCTGAACTCTGCAGCAGTTTACTTTGGGCTAAGGGTCAGTGTAACAACAACATGCATTCCCTCTAATCAGTAGCAGGTCTACAAACAAATTTATAATTTTAATATAGAGTGCTTATGACTGTGATCCTCATAATCAGCTGATATGGATGAAAAAAACATTCACAAGGAAGAAATCTGAAAAGATAGTTCTCCCTTTGTTGGACTTAGCCCTTTCTGCAGGTTCATCCCCGAACATTTTGACTTCACTCCTACTATTTTTTCTGGATTTGTTTTTGTTGGCCTTAGGACTCTGTGCACTTTATCACTGCTAGCCATTGATAAAGTGCTTATGCTCTCTCCTTAAAAGATAGTGGATTTGCTTATAACAAATTGGCATATATAATTTACTGATAAGTCCCTTGTAAAGTGCCACCACATATGCTGAGGGCCTGTAAATTAAATGCTACTAGGTAGATGTGTTTGTTTGTGTGGAGAGTGGAGACTTGATTGAGTTTGTGGATGGTGGCAGGAGACTCCCAATATTTTTTTTGTTTTCTGTCTATGCCCCATGTTTTTCCGTCCTGCCTTCTCTTCCATGGGAAGGATTGACAGCAAAGAAGGCTCATACAAAACAAGAAACTACATTTTGCACTGTGCTGCTGAGCACTCGCGTCACTTGTTTTCTATGATAGAAGCAAAACTACTTGGCATGGTTCTCCCCCCAACTTTTTGCCTTCAATCCTCCTTATTTTGCTGACTTCATTTTTGATGGCCTTAAGACTCTACATACTTTACCACCACTAACCGGTGTTAGAATGCTTGTGCTCTCTCCTTTAAACCATGGTAAAAGAAGCTTACACCCAATTGGTACATTTAATTTATTTGTAAGTACTTAGTAGAGTGGTTCTATCTGTACCAAGGACCTGTAAATTAAATGCTACCAGTGGGTCTGCAGCACTGATTGTGCCACCCACTTAAGTAGCCCTTTAAACATGTCTCAGGCTTGCCATTGCAGCCTGTGTGTGCAGTTTTTAAACTGCAATTTGACCTGGTAAAGTAACCTTTTTGCAATGCCAAACCCTTCAGTTTCAATAAATGTAAGTCTCACCTAGGCTATGCCCTGGACAACCCAGTGGGCAGGTGCAATGTATTTAAAAAACAGGACATGTACTTTTAAGGTTTACATGTCCAGGTAGTGAAAAACTCCCAAATTCATTTTTCATCACTGGAAGGCCTACTGCTCCCTTAGGATAACATTAGAGTGACCTTATTCAATTTATAAGTGTAATTTCCAAATGAAAATAGGCAACCCCTTCATGTTTGGTATCTCTGGAATCACAATTTAAAATCCTAGATTATGGTGAAGTTGGATTTAAATTTTTTTAATTTTGTTTGGAAAATGCCACTTTTAGAAAGTTGTACAAAAGGGGGTGGTAATGGACGGAGCATCTGAACTAATCAAACACTCACACCCAGTCAAAAGATCTGGGTTTAATCCATCACTGTTCTTTAGCCCACTCTGCCACCCCAGTTCAGACATGGCTATATGCAAATCAGTCTGACCCTGTGCCTCATGGGAACAGTACAGCCCGAACTGCCAAGCCATGCCTTCCCTGGACCGGAAACAAGCTTCCAAGGACCGGTTTAGAAAGTTGACATTTTCTTGCCTTAGCCAGTTGCTGCTTGCAGCCTGTCTCTGGGTCACATAACTGGGTTTATTCCTCCTAGACAGCCACACACATTGGGAAGCTTAGGTGTGTCTGAATGGGCCATCACTGGCAGGAGGGAGCTGGGCCTAGCCCCACTTACACATGAATAGGGTGTATCCTGTCTCCACACAAGGAGCTGCATACTCCCTGTAGTTAGTCTGGAGCCAGGGCAGGGAAGATAGGGCATCTATGCATTTCAAAGCATGCCTCTAGAAGCTTCTCCGACCTTGAAATGCACAACTGTGAATAAATGCTGGATCTCAGACACCAACTCTTTAGTGCACTTCTGGACCTTTGGATACTCTGCCAGGAAGAAGAACCGCTGTGCTGCTGAAAGGACTGCCACTCTGCTGGACGACTGTTCTGACGGAACTGCTGACCTGCTATGTTGACGCAAAAGTGGTGCAAAGAGCTTGTAAATCTGCCCATATGTGTCTCTGTATTATTGCAAATTGTAGTGACAAGTCCCCTTTCCTTTATCCTTTTGTCTTAAAATAAATTATTTATTTCCTTCACCCTTTTTCTGTTAATTTGTGCCTGGGAATAGAAACTGGACCGGCAACTCCATCTTGAACCCAGGACCACAGAATGATTCAAGGGGCTAGTCTGCTGCCCTCCTGATCTGAGCCTCACAGGCATAAAAGGCTCCCCAACATCCTGCTACAGCCCTTGGACCCAGCTGCAGCAGGTCCCTGGCCTCCAAGTGTTGTCTCTCAAGTCCTGGACCCTTGGTGTTGTTCTAAGGCACTGAAATCAAGCTTTTGGGCTCTTCATGATGGCAAATGGGCTCATTCGCACCAAGACCTTGCCGCTTGCACCATCAATAAGTGCAAATCTCTGTCAGTCCATCTCTTTGCACTGCAGTATCGATCACTTGCGGGCACCGCCAACGCGAAGCTCCAGCAATGCCCGTTCGCGATGCTGGCTGGCTCGTCCCACTGCACTGACAGCCTCCTGTGACACTCTCCCTTCTCCTCGTGTCTATCTTAAATATGAATGGGTCTCTTGACATAAACTTGAGAAGTTAAACTTGTCCCAACCTAGTGACTGTATCCGACCTGCACTCCATCACGGTTGGCCTGAAATGTGTGACTTTGACCCAGTACAGTGTGAACAGATATCCTAAATTGGTGCGACAGGCTTTTTAACACTATTTTCACTAAATTCTTTAAAAAATCCTATCTCTGGTTTTACTGAATAGATTTTAGTTATGTTGGCCTTGTATTTATTGAATTCCGCTTTGTTTTTCTAACTTGGTGTGGAATGTGTTTTGTCTGGTGTTGTCACTGTTTTACTGTTTGAAGTGTTGCACTCATTCTTTATACATTGCCTCTAAGTTAAGCCTGACTGCTCTGTGCCAAGCTACCAAGGGGTTGAACACAGGTTAATTTGGGGTTTGCTTGTCCCTCACCGTGACAAGGATTGTGGTAGCTGCTTGGCCGGTGCTCCCACCCTAGTCAAACAGTAACTCAATTTCTCACACCCTTTATGGAAGCATTAGTTGTAGTCCTGCTCAGTGACCAGTCTTTTACATTCTCTGCAGGTCGAGGCTACGAATGCTAGTAGAATGTTCAATCTGTACACTAAATGTAGAAATACTATGGGGCATATTTACAAGCCGCTTGTGCCACTTTTGCATCACTTTTCCCATATTAAAAATGACGCAAAAGTGGCGCATGGAGCTTGTAAATCTGCCCCTATGTGTCTCTGTATTATTGCAAATTGTAGTGACGAGTCCCCTTTCCTTTATCCTTTTGTCTTAAATTAAATGATTTATTTCATTCACCCTTTTTCTATTAATTTGTGTTGCATGACAGTCTATGTAATAGTAGCAATAATGGAATTGTTGTCTATTCCTATATCAATTAACAAATAACCTGAAAACAATTAGCAAACTCACTTTCAGCCTGCTGCTTCTAGAGCTAACTGATCGGAAGCTGTATTAACTGATACTTCCACGTAGTCCTTACAGCAAAGAGTGACCCAGATAAGTTAAGGAATGTGAAGGAAATGTATTTAGGGAGGCTGTCACTAGATTTTACCCAATTTAGGGGCCCATTAGGATCACGGGCGGATCGCCACCGCACGCATGGCGGTGGCGATCCGCCCGTGATCCTACCCCGCCCGCCATCCAATTCCCCCCGCCATATCACTATGGCAGACGGAAAGACCGTCTGACACTTTTTCGCCTGGTCAACGAGTTGACCGGGCGGAAAAGGGTTTAATATGGTGGCGGTGTCTGTTAGACACCGCCAGCCATATTACTATGCAGGCGGGGACATGCCTTTCCGCCACAGAAAGACATGCAGTGTTAGACATTGGGGGCCCATTTGTGGGCCCCAGGGACTCTGGGGGGTGTGTGCACAAGGGGGGTACCTATGGTACCCCCCCAGCACTTCCATGCAGAACATGGCAGGCACCGCGTGCCTTTAACAGCATTGTGGCTGGCGGTGATGAGTGCACGGCCCGCCACAATCACAGGAATGCAGGAGGCACATCCTAATTGCCCCCACGGGACCCCCGCCCTTATGGCGGGCGGTCCCGTTTACCTATAGGGTGGCGGCATCCAAATGGGGCCCTTAGTTTCCAAGAACATTACCTCACATTGTAGCACCCCTCCCACATTTAAGTTGAAAGATAATCATTCAAGTCCTTGTGTAAATGACCAGCTGTCAAGGATCCATGTATTCCAATGGGAGGCGACTATCCTGGCAAGAATACTGGTCTCCACTGATCTCATTTGGGAGATTAGGGGGCCTATTAGGATGACAGGCGGACTTTGTCCGCCTGTCATCCTAGCGGGGATTGGGACCGCCCGCCATAAGGGCGGGGGTCCCGTGGGGGTATTAGGATGTGCCCGCCACATTGGCGAGCACATCCTGCATTTTTAGCATTGTGGTGGGCGGTGCTCTCAGCACCGCCCGCCACAATGCTAAAAATGCATTTCAGCATTTGCATAAACAAAGCGGCAGGCACTGCATGGTGCCTGCCGCTTTGTTGATGCAAATGAAGGTGTGGTACCCCCTGTGTGCAACACCCACCCCTCCTTCACTCTGGGGGCCCACAGGGGGCTCCCAGAGTGAAGACCGCATGCCTTACCATGGCTGCATTGCCGCCAATGAAAGGCATGACTGAAAGCCCATGCTAATATGGCTGGCGGTGTCTAAGAGACACCTCTACCATATTAAACATTTTCCGCCCCGGCCGCAAGGCGACTGAGGCGGAAAAGTGGCGGACGGTCTTTCCGTCCGCCGTGGTCCCCCCGCCATTCTAATATGGCAGGGGGAATTCTGGAGATGATTTCGGGCGGATTGTCCCCGCCAGGCCCGTGGTGGCTACCGCCAGCCTGGCGGGAGCAAACCGCCCAACATCATAATGGGCCCCTAGGTCTTCATTTTGCCAGAAAATAAACATTTTCTATTACAATCCCCTAAAACAGAGCCCAATCTATTTCTGGGAAAAGCTCGATCTGCACATATCTGTCTTGGATGTTGATTCATGAAAATGCCAAGAGTAGTGCAACTGACATAATATACCCCCTGCTCATTGCTGCTTCAGAGGGTAGAACCATTATACTGTGGTAAATATTTAATTACCGTCCTAATTTCTATGCAGGTAAGTACTTAAAATAAAATAACTCAATCGGAAAGAAAGACGCAGAGTCCGTGGTGTTAGAGTTCTTAGGGGTTTTATTCCTTAAAAAGGAATGGTTCTTGAACCGGATATCGGATTCCTGACACCACTGGGGTTCAGGAAGGGATAGAGCATACTTTATTGATAATACATGACTTTTATACTTAATGCACATAATGAAAACCAATGCAGAAGGCGTAACAGCTGAGAGAAACAAGATAAGAGCACACATGTGTTAGCAATACGTAATCAGAAGGCGTGAACTAGGGCGTACACAGAGGTGTGTGCTAGAAACGTCATATGAAAGTGTCACAAGTGGGTGGGTACATGGCAGAATCTTGCAATGTCAGCAGAAATCTGAGGTCTGGATGCGCAGCTGCATGACGTGTGATTGACGTGAAGCTGGAGGGTGCAGGGGACTTGATATTTACACTAGAGGAAAGAGACAGAAGTCTGGCATGTCAGATCAACTCGTTCCTATATCATATCTGATATCTGATGTTTGGGAACCATATTATCTAGAAGGAAAGGTCTCTTGGGCAGAGGCTATCCTATACTGACTATGAATGCGTGCATATGTGCCTACGTGTCTGTGTGTAAAGCGAGGGGGCCATGGGCCTACCATGGTAACGGGAGCTATGAATTACTTGCATGGAGACAGAAAGGCCGGGCCCTTTTGCTCTGCAGCCGGGGATTGTTTATCTATTCTGCTAGACTGGAATGTGTTTTCGGGAAGCTGAGCTTGGCTATGCTGATAACGTGAAGGTAAAATACTGTCTTTGGCTGGCAAGCAGGCCGAGCCAGGCTCCACTCGCCTCGCAGGGAGTAGGACAGAGTTCACGGGGGGCATCCCACGTTGCAGTTTCAGGAGGCAGAGATGACTTTGAAAAGAGGTTCGATGACAGAAAACAGGGCCTAACTCGCACAGAGCCAGGAATACGTGAAAGTGCACCCTACAAAGACGGTGGCAAGGCATATTTAGGAACGGAATATCCGACCCATTCAGGGTGGATCTGAAAGAGGACACGTTAACGTTAGACGCAAATGTATTTGCGTCTTCATAGCTGACACAGGAGGGAAGTTACATGCACTTTAAGCTCGTACATGGAGACGGTGGGGTACACGTTAGGGAACATTTCTTGACCATAAAATGTATATTTCCTCATTCCCTCCTTGTTCCCTACGGACCCTTCATGATATATCAATCTTCATTAATCCATTTATTTGAGTAGTTAGCATCATCTGCTCATCCTTTTTCACACGGGTTTTAGAACGTTGACTTGAATGGGGAGTGCAGGATGTGGCGCACAAGCCGCAAATCGCTGGCCCACATTGTAAACATAGACAGCAACTGAACACTATAAGTAGTATTGTTCCAAGGAGTGACAGTATTTTCCATCCCCAGGCTGAAATAGTAGTCCAGAGCCAACCGGACCAAGTCCAAGTGCCTGGATTCTGATGTATCTGACTAGCTATCTTATGGAGACGTGTAATAGCCTTATATACGGACGGAGCATTATCTGGAATGAAAACACAGCAAGCTGACCCGAGGACCTTACAGGCTCCTCCTCGATCGGCTAATATGACGTCAATAACAAGACGATTTCGAAGAACGACAAGTCTCATAGCAGACTGTTCCTCAGTCAAGTTACCTAGGGCGGAAGTAGTCTCTTTTACTACTGCTTCAAGGGTTCTGGTCAAGTGACGGATAGACTTTCTATTAAAAATAGCTCCTAAATAGGGAAAGAAACCTTTATTGAAATCTGTATACTGTTCCCATGCTGTCTCAGTATAGTCGACAATTGGGAGATCTCTTTTGGGTCTGTGAACTAGGCGGGAATTTCTATGATAATCAGGTGGAGCTAGGAAAACAGGTGGCAGTAAGAATCCAATGTAACAGGTCCCATCCCAATCTAGAGGCAAACGTATGTATGCTGTCTGACCACAAATGAAATAGGAATGACGTGTAGCTTTGAATGTGGATTTGCCCTTATCACTAAATTCGACCACAGTAGTACATTTACTATGACCCAGGTGTACGGAACCATTCTTTCTGACACATAATTCACCTTTGACTGGTAGTACTGACATAGCGGGCAAGACTGGCTCGGTTTCGGATTCAACATTCAGAATCATGAGATTAAGTGTAAACTTTCCTAATCCATATACTTCATTTTCTAGATCAGTCCCTGTCCTTTTGGGAAGTCCCTCTTTGTCAGGATAACATATTTTATGCAAAACTGTGTTCAGGTTTCCCCATACCCAGTTACCCTGATAAACTACGGAATTTGAATCTAAGGAATTAATCAAACTAAACCAGGCTCCACATGAACCATTGTGTGTGAACGGGTACGGGAAGAGGGGCAGAACTCCCCTGTATTTCTGGTAGGGAGGGAGTCGGCCACATATCCAACAATTAGTAGCGTTGCTGGTCTGATGAGTGATGTAACATACTAATGAATGTATTGTTGCGCAGCACAAGTCGGTAAGACAACTCGTGAGGGGGTAACTCACTAAAAGAATGCTCGGCAGTATTATTAGAAAAAGAATGCGCACGTGTAGCAATAGGAAAATAGATATGCAAAATTATACTTGTGACAATAATAGTAAGACTTAAAGAAAACATAATCCATAAGGTATCAATACAGTAACTTTTGAGAGATTTGCAATATCGTTGCTTCTTGATCTGTTTCTCTCTCTCTCTCTCTCTATTGGGGTCTAGGGGATACATGTCAGAAACTATTTAACCGATTCACCTAGGGGAGGACTTAAACAATTAAACTGTCTGACTTGCTAGACCGCAATTTTAATTTATACTCCTCTTGCGGAGTTTTTTCTACCATGGGGAGTTTAGAGTCACTAGAATCTGGGCAGTCCTTTGAGGGGGTGGAAGAGTCAGTCTCTGGCAACAGTTCATTACATTTTTTAATATGACTCGTATGGATCCACCCCTTGCGGCCCTCGACCTTGATTGCAGTCCTCGTGGTCAAAAGGACGAGCTTCGGCTCCTGCCAACGGGGCTCCAGCGGACTCCTCCTGTCGAAATTACGTATCAGGACAGTATCTCCGGGACGGACATCGTGTGGCTTCACGTCAGTGTTGTCGGGAAAAGCTGCGGCAACCTGTGAACGACATGATTGGAGTGCAGACATCAAGGAGGCAAGGTAATCTGTCAGCATATTACAGTCAACATCGGTTATTTTCTTAGGCATGGGCGTCCCCCACATATTTGGTGGCCGGCCAAAGACCACCTCATACGGGGATAGCCCTGATCTCGAATGTGGGACCATTCTCATGTAGAATAGTGCAACTGGCAGGGCGACTATCCAGTCGACCCCTTTCTCTTTACATATTTTAGCAAGACGGGTTTTCAGTGTCTGGTTGTGCCTCTCTACAAGGGCAGCTGCCTCGGGATGTCGGACGCAATGGAATTTCCACTGATATCCTAGCAGGAGTGAAACCTGCTTCATGAGCTCGGATGAGAATGGCTGTCCGTTATCTGAGTACACGATACGAGGCAAGCCGTACCGTGGGAAGAATTCTCGAACCAGCTGCTTGGCAGTGGTCGGGGCAGTGTAATCTGGGACTGGATATGCTTCGGTCCAACGGGAAAGTGCACAAACAACTACGAGGACGTACTTGAATCCTCGACAACGTTCCATCTGGATATAATCCATCTGGAGGACTTCAAAAGGGTGATCGGGAGGATGAAATCCACCTTGCTCTACAGGGACGCTTTTACCTGGATTGAACTGACAACAGATCATGCAAGTACGCACTTTCTGTTTTGCTGCTGCTCGTAAATGTTTGTTGAACCAGAGATTCTGTAAACTGTCTAACATAGCTTTTTCTCCCAGGTGTGCTGGGCTATGTGCTGTATTTATTATGACTTGAACCATAGAGTCGGGGAGAAACCATGTAGATTTTCCCTTCGTCATCCATCCCTGATCTGTCTGGACCCCTCCTAGTTCAGTCCATTTCTTGATTTCGTCTGGAGTAGCATGTGTCTGAATATCGATTACATCTAGTGTGGGATCCCTAACTGTCATACAATGTGTCGGTACTATTGTCTTTGTCACATCAGTTGTCTGGGTGTGAGTCAATGCGGTATGTTTTGCTGTTTGGTCTGCCAGGTCGTTACCCTGGGAAATAGAGTCTGTAACTTTAGTATGTGCTTTACACTTCATGATGGATATGCCTGAAGGCAGATGTATTGCTTCTAACAGTGCTTGAATGAGGGGACCGTGTTGGATCTTGGCACCGTGAGAGGTCAAGAAACCTCGTGTACAACTCCGAAAGCATAACGTGAATCTGTGTATATGTTAACATTTCTGTTCTTGGCTAGTATACAGGCTCGAGTCAGAGCGATAAGCTCTGCTGCTTGAGCGGACAGTGTATCAATACGGTGTGTTTCTTTGACTTCAGTTTCGGTGGTCACTGCATATGCGGCCACTAGTTCTCCTGTGCTTGTTCTCATACATGAACCGTCCACGTAAAGTGTCAGGTCTGGATTTGTCAGTGCAACATCTGTTAAGTCTCGTCGGGGCTTTGTTACTGCATTAATGATCTCTATACAATCATGCAGGGCTGACTCTGTCATAACCGAGGGTAACAATGTGGCAGGATTTAGAATGTTACAGCGTCTGATTTCTATGTGTGGCTGGAATAGTGTCAGTTCATAACCTGTCAGTCGTGCTATAGTCAGGTGTTGAGTCTGTGTTCGGTTTAGAAGGACTTCTACAGAATGTGGAACTTGTACTGTTAATTGGTGTCCTAATACTATTGAATCGCTTTGTCTGATTGCTAAGGCTGTCGCTGCAACTGATTTTAAGCACGCAGGCAGAGCCTGGGCCACTGGATCCAATGTACTTGAAAAATAAGCGCAAGGCTTATGTGAACCTGCTTGATCTTGTGTGAGGACAGACAACGCTGTACCATCACGTTCTGTAACAAAAAGTGTAAAAGGTTTGCTGTAACATGGTGTCGCTAGAACTGGTGCTTGACATAAAGCTTTCTTTAATTCCTCGAAAGCCTGTGTATGTTCCTGAGTCCAAGGGAGGACAGTCGAAGTTGCTGCCTCCTGTGTTGTCAACTGTATCAGTGGTTTAGCTAGAAATGCATACTGAGGAATCCATTGTCTGCAGTACGAGGTGAGGCCTATAAAGGCCCGCACTTCCTTTTGTGTCTTGGGTTGTTGTAACTGTGCAATTAATTGAACTCGATCAGGTGTGAGCTGTCTTCCCCACTTGGACAGCAAGTGCCCGAGGTACACCACTTGCTGAACACAGAATTGTAGCTTCGAAGGAGACACCTTGTGTCCCTTGTCGGCCAGAAAATGTAAAACTGTCAGTGATGCTTGTTCACATTCGGGTTCGCTTCGTGCGGTGATCAGCAGATCATCGACGTACTGGAGTAAGGCAGTGTTAACTGGCATTTGGATACAGTCAAGTTGTCTTTTTAGCGCTTGGCTATAGATGCTGGGGCTTTCTGTGAATCCTTGAGGTGCGCGTGAAAATTTGAAGCTTCGGCCATTTAAACTGAAACCGAAGAGATATTGGCTCTCTGGATCAATGGGTACACTGAAGAAGGCGTTCTTGAGGTCAATTACAGTAAAGAACGTCGCTTCTGAATCAATAGCAGTCAATAAGGATGAGATGTCGGGAACCACAGGATACTGTGGTACAATGCATTTATTCAGTTCTCGTAAATCAATCACCAGCCGATATACTGGCGGTGCATTGGGATCAGTACGTTTAAGAATCGGAATGATAGGGGAATTACAGATATTGGAGTCGGTTTCTACGACCACTCCTTGGGCAATGAGCTCTTCAATGATTTCCAGTAAAGCCACTACAGCATCGGGCGGCAACTTGTATTGTCTGATTCGGGGTAAAACAACTTCTGGTTTGAGTGTAACACGGTATGGTGTAATGTGCATACAACCTACATCGGTTGGGCCTTGTGCCCACAGGTGTTTCGGTACATTTTTCAATCTGACATCAAACTCCCGTAATACATAGTGACCCTTAAAGTCACGTAGGAAAAGTCTAACTCCCTCCGGAGAACAACATATCACTGCTCCTAGAGCCTTCAGTGTCTTGATACCTAACAAGATTTCTGGACATGATTTTGTGAGTAACAGGTCTGTAACACGTGATAATGGACCTACTGCTAGGGGGACAGGTTCTGATACTTCATTTACAATAGGCTGTCCTGAAAAACCAAGGGAAACATTCTGTGAGCCTGAGAGGGGTGCCCCTGGAACTTCGTCGTGACTGATCGTGGTGCGACTTGCCCCTGTGTCAATTAGAAACTTTCTGTCTTTTCCTAATACTTGACTATGTACATAAGGACCCTCCTGATCTACAGGAATCTCAATAAGAGGCAAGCCAACCTCCCTCTCTAGGCTATTTCATGTGTATCGCTGATAATCGGGATAATCAGATTGGGCATACTGGTACATCTGCTGCGAAACTTGCTGCGTCGCGGCAATGGGCTGTGGCTGTGATACCGCTACGGTCTGTACTGTATGTGGGGGAGCATGCATAGGCTGTATATTCTGTGAAGTCTGTTGCTGGACCTGGTCTTGTCTAGGCTGACGCGGTCTTTCTTTAGTTTTACCTGTTGATATATTGTGTTTCAGGACTGGACATTCGTTTACGTAGTGACCTGGTTGTTTGCAATAGTTGCATGTCCCTTTAACAGGAGCTGCTGAATTACTTGTCTGGGTCACACCCTTTTTCTGACCGTCGGCTGGAACCGACTGGGCCACTAACATTTTCATTTTCGTGTCTTTCATACGTCTCTGTTCGTGATCTTGTTCTTCTCTAATTCTGTTCTGGTGATATTGTAACATTTGTAACATCTGGGATGGCGTATTTGCTTGCCATGTACTTTCGACTTTATATACACGGTTCTTAACTTGTGTCAGGGAATTCTCGACCAATTTTGTTACAAAAAGGTGCGGGTATGACTTGCTACCTGGTTTCAGGCCACTATTAATAATGAAACATTTCTCGAATCTTGAATAGAAGTCACTAGTATCTTCATCGTGTTTCTGTTTACAAGCTGAGATTGCGTCCCAATCTTCCTTTTTAGTTGTCAGTAATCTTGGCAAAACCTGTACTATTAAACCTGGTAATGCTTTAGCTTTGTCCCCAAGGCCTAGCCCTGGAGTACGACCTTTTTCCTCATCTTCTATTTCAGTCCAAATAATCTTTTTGTCTCCCACCTCCCATTCTTTTTCCTAGAGTTTCTCGTAAATGCCCGTGGGCAGCAGTACTTTTAACAATTTCATAATATCCGTATACGTGTAATCTCCCATGAGTAACATGTCCTTAAGTTCTCGGTGAAAGCCTGCAGGGTCTTTATCGTGACAGGGCACTAGTTTCTTCATTTCTAACAATTCCAACTTTGTTAAAGGTGTGTACACAAACACACGTCGTAGGGTATTATCATTATTCATAACTGGGTGTACTTCTCGTAAAGGATTCTGCCTGTCAAAATGAAACATTTTCCTTTCTGGGGGCGGAGCTGGGACATATTGTGGGCCTAAGAAAGCGTTATATCTGTGCCGTTGTGCTAGAATGATTTGAATTAACCTGGTACTTAGGCCTCTCCATCTATTCATAAGTAGTGCTTCTAATGTATCAGGTAAAGGACCTGGATCAGAATGTTGATGTCTGTATAACGTGAGGAGATGCTGAATCATGTACATACCAGCTAATTTCTGCTCGTCTGGGGAAAGGTTCAAAAATGTCTGTGCTACTGTATCATCATTATATGTACTAGGATTGTCAGCCCATAGTACTGCTGACCGGGCTAGTTCTTGTTCATCCATAGAATTGAGTACATGGTACTCCATTCGTTCTTGAAGAATTTTATCGGTAACCTGAAACAGATATTCAGGAGAACTCGTTTTTGAGATGCCAGAGAGAAAAACTCTCTTGCTTTCTGGACGAATGCCTTTCTTAAGGTAATTTCCCTTACCTACATATGTTATCATTTCTTTAGCCGCGTCTTGTTCCTCTGGTTCGTCCTCCTCGGAGGAGTTATTCCTGTCGCTATCTCCTTCCTTTTCTTGTTCCTTTCTTTCGTGTATTTCTATTACTTCTTTCCTGATTCTTTTATACATACTTGCTATACAGCTCTGTTTATCGTGTTTTCCATCGGCTATATTCTGACCCCACTTGTTTAGTGCGTCCATCTCGTCCTTGTCTACTCCAGGCCTGTCTCGTTCTCTTATTAAACAATTTATAAAGAAGCGTAATATACAACCTTGAGTGTCAACTTTCTGGTGAGCCAGGGCCTCTTTAATACTTTCAGGATCTTCCCCAGTCTGGATAAAATGATATATTCTATCTAGGTGTTCAGTCATTCCTGGGAATAACACTAAATAATCTGTAACTTTTCGTAAGCGTAGATGATAACAACATCCTATCGTCTTTACCGGGTACTGGATCGTATCTGCAAATTGGAAGGGGTTCTTTAAGCATGTCGTAACTTGGTGTTCGGGGTGTACGTTGCTTTAATACGTCCCTAAGGTTTAACCTATGTGTTTGTGGAGGGGTCTGGTGACCTCCTGTCGCACCTCCTGAGGCGGAGGCTTGAGCATGACTTGTCTGCGGAGTCTGTGTAAGTAACTGAATTTGTCTTTTACCAGGATCAGGCCCAAACGGATTCAGTGTATTAATCTTAGGTGTAGGAAGTTGTGGAGGAACAGGTGGAACAGGATTTCGAACAGGTGAACTCTGTTGCGGTACGGGCTGGGCATTGTCTTGGAGTGGGTTGCCACCACCGTCACCGTCAGTAGGCGGTACGTTGGTACGTGAATTGGTGTAAGCGGGAGCTACATCGTCTAGATAGGAGGCAAGGAATATGTCTTTGGTGGTCCTGTGACTTACTTTAGTCGGAACCAATGGTGGCGGCAGATCTTTCGGTATTTCTGGAGTGGCCTTAGGCAAACCCTCGGCCACTAAATACATGCCATTGGCAAGAGTGTTTCGCATGCGGTCTACTTGTTCTGCTTTTACTCGGAT
The DNA here is from genome assembly GCF_964263255.1 of Lissotriton vulgaris. Lineage (NCBI taxonomy): Eukaryota > Metazoa > Chordata > Amphibia > Caudata > Salamandridae > Lissotriton > Lissotriton vulgaris. The sequence continues at coordinate 355,331,958 of NC_141685.1, read as the reverse complement.
ACCTTCAATAACTAATTCGTTTTCTCGGACCTCATCTGACTCTTCTCTATGTTTTTCTGCTTTTCGGAGTGCTTTTTCTGTACGCTTATGCAATTCTTTACGCCACAATTCTATGGCATCTTTCTGGGATTGTCTGGCTTTCTTTTTCCATAGCGCTTCCTCTACTCTCATGATGCACTCGGCATCCCATGTTCCTGTAGCAGGCCACCTGTGTCTCTCTTCTAGGTGCTTGGTATAATCAGCCCATAAATCTAGATACAGTATGGCATCTAAGCCATGCTTATGGTACATAAAATTTCCAGGAGTGTCCCTAGGGGGGACAGGAATTTCTTCCTCTAGTATCCTTTTCCTAGTTCCTATCTGTCTTAATTTATTGAAAAACGGCATCTTGTTACGTGGTACTGGTCACTCGATACTTGTTACTTACTCTGAACACAGCTAGTTACACAAAAACACAGTAATGTACATCAAACAGTCACTCATACCACGACATTTATCACATGAAACATTTTGAACACATATGGACTACCCTTGAATTCCAGAAAACGAGAACAAAAATCGAAACCTTGAATACTTTATATACTGCTAAACAGTACAGATACACTGCCAAGAACAGTGCAAGAACTTGAATGCCTGATGTACTGCTAAACAGCACAGATACACTGTCTAAAACAGTGCAGACCGTGTTTGTGTACCCAAACCCGTCTTTACCGGATACATAATAATGCACCCGTCTAGATGCGTCCCCAGCAACGGTACTCACCGGGAAGCACGGAACAGAAGGCCTCGGAAAACTCGACTGGACTGGACTGGACTGGACTCGACTCGACTCGATACGTGAATACTTCGGAACTGGTGGGCCTCTTGACACCTCGGACCTTGCTTCTTTCGGATAGGCTCAGGTCGGGATCCTCCGCACTCCTCACCGCCTCGTCTGGGTGCTGATCGCAGTCTCCGTCACCTCCGTAGGCCTGAGGGAGATACAGGAAATCCTGCGGGTACGCGTAGTTGTCCGTCTTGACTGTGGCAGGGGGCAAAGGCTGCAACGCACCAACCGGCGCGTGGGGTGGGGGAGGGGTCCCTGTTCGGGCGCCAAATTAATGTGGTAAATATTTAATTACCGTCCTAATTTCTATGCAGGTAAGTACTTAAAATAAAATAACTCAATCGGAAAGAAAGACGCAGAGTCCGTGGTGTTAGAGTTCTTAGGGGTTTTATTCCTTAAAAAGGAATGGTTCTTGAACCGGATATCGGATTCCTGACACCACTGGGGTTCAGGAAGGGATAGAGCATACTTTATTGATAATACATGACTTTTATACTTAATGCACATAATGAAAACCAATGCAGAAGGCGTAACAGCTGAGAGAAACAAGATAAGAGCACACACGTGTTAGCAATACGTAATCAGAAGGCGTGAACTAGGGCGTACACAGAGGTGTGTGCTAGAAACGTCATATGAAAGTGTCACAAGTGGGTGGGTACATGGCAGAATCTTGCAATGTCAGCAGAAATCTGAGGTCTGGATGCGCAGCTGCATGACGTGTGATTGACGTGAAGCTGGAGGGTGCAGGGGACTTGATATTTACACTAGAGGAAAGAGACAGAAGTCTGGCATGTCAGATCAACTCGTTCCTATATCATATCTGATATCTGATGTTTGGGAACCATATTATCTAGAAGGAAAGGTCTCTTGGGCAGAGGCTATCCTATACTGACTATGAATGCGTGCATATGTGCCTACGTGTCTGTGTGTAAAGCGAGGGGGCCATGGGCCTACCATGGTAACGGGAGCTATGAATTACTTGCATGGAGACAGAAAGGCCGGGCCCTTTTGCTCTGCAGCCGGGGATTGTTTATCTATTCTGCTAGACTGGAATGTGTTTTCGGGAAGCTGAGCTTGGCTATGCTGATAACGTGAAGGTAAAATACTGTCTTTGGCTGGCAAGCAGGCCGAGCCAGGCTCCACTCGCCTCGCAGGGAGTAGGACAGAGTTCACGGGGGCATCCCACGTTGCAGTTTCAGGAGGCAGAGATGACTTTGAAAAGAGGTTCGATGACAGAAAACAGGGCCTAACTCGCACAGAGCCAGGAATACGTGAAAGTGCACCCTACAAAGACGGTGGCAAGGCATATTTAGGAACGGAATATCCGACCCATTCAGGGTGGATCTGAAAGAGGACACGTTAACGTTAGACGCAAATGTATTTGCGTCTTCATAGCTGACACAGGAGGGAAGTTACATGCACTTTAAGCTCGTACATGGAGACGGTGGGGTACACGTTAGGGAACATTTCTTGACCATAAAATTTATATTTCCTCAATACCAACCTAAGCTCGTCTTCAGCATCCTTTAGTTTTGCAGTTTTGTGGAGGAGGATAGCTTTCATTAGAACATTTTCATTTCCTTATAACGTACCAACCAATGCTATACCTGAAACACATCAGAAACAGATCCCTCGCCTAGATTCCTGCCTGTTGAAGGCTTTAGGATAGTTAAATGTCAAAGCTTCTTTTGTCTTACAGAATTCTACTCTTGCCAAGTAAGATTTAACATGAGGCATTAAGCTTTCGCTTGAATCTATTAAGGGTGGGCGTAGTTGGCGCAGTACCACTACACGGAATTCTGCGGAATTGATCAAAAACTCTGTGAATTCTGCTCCGCAACTCCATTCTTTCTCACCACAATTAATAAAACAGAAACCTCACATACCCTTGGTAAAATGACAAGTAACTCTATTACGTGCTAAAATGCATATAATCATCTCACAAAAGTGAAAATGAAAATACAGCAAGCAGTGAGAGAGGTGATTTTGATGTCCTCACTAGCCATGGGAGAGAACCAAGCAGATGCCTTGAACACAAAGAGCACATCATGCTGAACAATTGGTGGTGGTCCCATCCGCCTAGAACCACCCCAAGCACAGTTATTGGCAAAAAATACAATCCCAACCAAAGGCCCTGCAAAGAATTATGGGACAATATTATAGGGTGCAGTGAATATTATAGTATCCAATATTAAAACATTCCTCAAGGGACAGGCTCTCGGGCTCAGCTGAGAGATACTACAATAATATTCACTAAACTTTAGAATCTCGCCCCATAATGCTTTGTTGGGACTTTTGTTGGCATTGTATTTTTGCCATAACTTTGCTTGGGGTGGTCCTAGGAGGATGGGACCACCACAATCATTGAGCATGATATGCTCTTTGTGCTCAAGGCACCTGCCCGGTCCTCCCCCTAGGTTAGGGGGGACCCTAAAATCATCACCTCTCTCATTGACTGATATTTTTCAAAGCTCACTTTAGTGAATTGGTTGCATGCTTTGTAGCATGTAAAGGTAAAATTGTTTTATCAGTGGAATGTTGGTGCAGTAGCCTATTCCAGAGTTTTTGTACGAACTCTGTTGTCATCTATTAACAAACATTTTAAACAAAAATCTCACATACGTTTAGTAAAAAAATATATATCTTTGCATGCTAAAATACATATAGCCATCTCACAAAAATAAAAATAAAGCAAGCAGTGCCTTTAGTTAAACAATAAATAATTCTATCTTTACATGCTAAAATGCATGTACTCATTTCACAAAAGTGAAAATGAAAAATAGCAAGCAGTGAGAGACGTGATGATTTTGGGATCGTTCCTAACCTAGGGAGAGGACCAAGCAGATGCCTTGAACACAAAGAGCACTTCATGCTGAAATGATTTGATGGTTGTCCCATCCTCCTAGCACCACCCCAAGCACAGGTATGAGCAAAAATACAATCCCAACCAAGGGCCCTGCAAAGCATTATGGGACAATATTCTAGAGTGCAGTGAATATTATAGTATCCAATATCAAAACACTCCTCAAGGGGCAGGCTCTCGGGCTCAGCTGAGAGCTAATACTATAATATTCACTAAACTCTAGAACCTTGCCCCATAATGCTAGAATCGTTCAGCATGATATGCTCTTTGTGTTTAAAGCATCTGCTTGCCCTCCCCTTAGGTAAAGGAGGACCCCAAAATCCACCTCTCTTATTGCCTGATGTTTTTCAAAGTTCACTTTTGTGAATTGGTTATATGCTTTTTAGCATGTAAAGGTAAAGTTGACTTACCAAAGGGTTCTGGGTACAGTAGATAACTCCATTACGGAGCGGAGTGGGAATTCTAGCATGATGAATTCCGTGTTTTTAATGAAATGCTTAGTTACAAATCTCCGCAACTTCCGCTAGCTGAGCGGAGTTCATTGCCTAGGTTTAGAATCTATTTGAGGGTCAAATCCCATCTCCGATTCTAGATCAGGATTTTATAGTTTTGATATACATTCCTTCCACAATAATTTAGCCAGACATTGTCATAAGACAACACCACAATGAAACTCCTTGCAACCCTTGAGTGGTGGATCATGCTCAGGGCAGAATTTCCTGTTGCCGATACTTTCATTTTCTCACTGTATCTTGGTCTCAGTTTTGTCATCAAGAGGTGGAAGCTGACATTTATTCAGGAAAAGCATAGAGGTCTAAAGAAGTTGGCAAATTCTTTGAAAACTGAAATAGGATTCTGCATGCTTCCTCAGTGTTTGTTCTAGTGCCCTGTTTGGCTGTGTATGTTCTTGATTTGTACAGCATCAGTAATCTCCATCTTTTCTCTGTCTACTTAGAGTGTCACTAGTGGAGGCGGAAAAATTAGGGCTTGGATAATTTTGCAGAAGTATATTCAGATTATTATTCTCTACTGAGATATGTCTGTAGCCTCTAGACGTTGATAAGGTAATTCTGAAGCTAACATGTGATTTATTATGAGATAATCAGGTAGGGGGATACTAATTTTTAATATAGGAATGTTGGTACTGTTTCTGTGTACTCAATTGTTCCACAGAATTCTACTCATTGTACTTCATTAATATCCCAGACTTTCTTTATCTTTTCTGTGCAGAAGGTTATTCCTTTATTGGCTGTTACAGGTGCAAGTGGTATATAAGTAATTGGCACCTTCTTTGTACTAGAGTCTGTTGAAGCACTCAAAATGAAAGTTAAGATACCAGCTACTACTCCTGTTATGGATGAATATGGGTTTCATCTTGATATTGACTTCCCAGGAAGATCTCTTCAGTTTTTTTGGCAGCATGAAAGGGTACATATACGCTCTCGATCATTCACTACTTGTTTTGATAGCCCAGGTTGGATAGAGAGGGAGATGCTCTGCACTCTTATCCTGTATGGAGAGACGGGTGGTATTTCCTACCGAATCTTACTCCCTTTTATGGGAAATATCTTCAGGAAACCCACCACCTTTAAATAGAGAGGTGCAGAGACAGAATATCAACGTGGAAATATCAAATTGCAGTAGTATCGACTCAAGAATATTGATGCTGGAAAATATTGAGGTAAGTTTTAGCGTCGTTCAAAATATCAAATTTAAAATAATGCAAAAATATTGATTTTCTAAATGTCGATGTAAAAATATTGTTGTAAATTATATCTATACATATTTTTTAATGTTAGCATTGTATTATTATTAAATTAGTATTAGTTAATATATGTTTAATTGGTTTAAAAAATATATGTTAAAAGCTTTTTTTCTTTTTTTATTGAGTTTTAGGCGCGGTATGCTAGGTTTATAGGGGATAAGGGTGGGGATTAATTAAAAAAACGATTACAATTTAAATATTTTTTACATTTTTGTTAAGTTTTAGGAGCAGGATGTTGGGTTTATGGGGGATAACGGTGGGGAGTGATTTTAAAATTTGGGATAAAATTGTAACAATTTTTTTACATTTTTATTAAATTTTAGGAGTGAGATGTTGGGTTTATAGGGTGAGGTAATATAAATTTTATGGTCAAGTTGTGTTCCCTAGCGCGTACCCCACCGACTCCATGTACGAGTTAAAGTGCATGTAACTTCCCTCCTGTACCAGCTATGAAGACGCAAATACATTTGCGTCCACCGTTAACTTGTCCTCTTTCAGACCCACCATGAATGGGTTGGATGGTCCGTTCCTAAGTATGCTATGCCAACGTCTTTTTGTAGTGTACGCCTACGTTTTTCAGCCCTGGCTGAAGTAGGCCCTGAATCTCTGCCACCGAGCCTCTTCTCTGGCTTCTGACTCCGAGAAATCTCTGCCCAGGCAGCCCCCGTATCCGTGAACTCTGACTTACTTCTAGCGCGGCCCTCCGTGCTCAGCTCAGCCTGCTGCCTGCCAAGATTGACTATAACCTTCGAGTTATCTGTTTCCCTCCCCGAAAATACATTCCTTCCTGCCAGCTTCAGTAAACATCCTTCCTCAGCTACAGGGCTAAAGGGCCGACCTGTCTCTATGCAAGTAATTCATAGCCTCTGTTGCCATGCTTTCCTGGAAGGCCCCTTGCCCCACGCTTCTCATACAGACACCCAGGCGCTTATACACGCACTCACAGCAAGTATAGAATAGCTTCCGCTCTAGAGACCTTTCTGCCCCGATAGCTTAGTTCCTAAACATCAGATATCAGATATGATAGAAGCACAAGTTGATCTGACATGCCAGACTTCTGTCTCTTTCCGTCAGTGTAAATGTCAAGTCCCCTGCACCCCTCTAGTTACACGTCATGCAGCTGCGCGCGCATCCAAGCTTCCGATTTCTGCTGACATTGCAACATTCTGTTAGCACCACCCCTTGGTGCCACCCACTTGTGTCACCTATCAGTGACGTTTCCAGAACACACCTCTAGTTCACGCCTCTTGATTACGTACATGTGCCACGTGTATATTGTTATCTTGTCTTCTCTCAGCTGTTACGCCTCTTGCACTGTTACTTATGGAATGAAATAAGTATATAAGCTATGTACTGTTAATAAAATGTAGCGCTCTATCCCTTCTGACACCCTGTGTGGTGGTCAGAACATGATATCCTGATTCCTTTATGAGGAATAAAACCCTTAGAAACTCTTACACCACGGACTCTGTTTTCCTTCATTCTGATTGAGTTATTATTGATTAAGTACTTACCTGCATAGAAATTAAGAGAGTAAATTAATTATTTACGTCATTTTGGCGCCCGAATAGGGACCCCTCCCCCACCTCACGCGCCGGTTGGCGCGTTGCATACTGTGTCCCCTGCCATCAGTTAGATGGAACACACGTGTACTGGCAGGATTTCCTGCATCTCCCTCTGACCCACGGAGGTGACGAAGACTGCAATCAGTGCCCAGACGAGGCGGTGAGGAGTGCGGAGGATCCCGACCAGAGCCCAGCCGAAAGAAGCAAGGTCCGAGGTGTGAAGAGGCCCACCAGTTTTCCGAAGTTTTCCGAAGTTTTTCCGAAGTTTTCCGAAGTTCCGAGTCGAGTCCAGTCGAGTTTTCCGAGGCCTTCTGTTTTCCGTGCTTCCCGGTGAGTACCATTGCTGGGTCGTATCTAGACGGGTTTGGGTACGCAAGTCCGGTCTGCACTGTTTTTAGGCAGTGTATCTGTACTGTTTAGCAGTATATCTAGTATTCCGAATTTCTGAAATTCTGCACTGTTACAACAGTGTATCTGTACTGTTGAGTAGTACATCTAGTATAGAGGGGTAGTCATCTATGTTTTAAATGTTTTTGTAATTAATGTCGTGGTATGAATGTGATTGTTTTTGTGCATTATTGTGTTTTCTTGTATAAATAGTTACAGTCGAAGTTAAGTATCAAGGATCAAGCATTTCAGTATCAAGTAGGCACAATGCCGTTTTTCAACAAGTTAAAGCAGATAGGAACTAGGAAAGGGATGTTAGAGGAAGAGATTCCAATCCCCCCTAGGGACACTCCAGGTAATTTCATGTATAATAAGCATGGCATAGACGCCATCCTGTATCTAGAATTATGGTCCGATTATACCAAGCACTTAGAGGAAAGATACCGATGGCCAGTTAACGGAACATGGGATGCCGAGTGCATCATAAAGGTAGAAGAAGTATTACGGAAAAAGAAAGCCAGACAATCTCAGAAAGACGCCATAGAATTTTGGCGTAAGGAATCACGTAAGCGTGCTGAAAGAGCACTCCGTAGAGAAGACAGACTTAAAGAATCAGAAAAGGCCCAAGAAAACGAATTAGTTATTGAGGGAATTCGAGTAAAATCAGAACAAATAGATCGTATCCAAAATAGCCAAGTGAACAACATGTATCTTTTGGCCGAAGGTACCCCTGACGCCATTTCAGAAATACCGAAAAATTTGCCGTCACCATTGGTTCCAACTAAAGTAATGCACAAGACTACTAAAGACATATTCCTAAATTCCTATCTAGACGATGTAGCACCAGCTTACACTAATCTGCCTGTTCGTGCCCTGCCTACAGACAGGGACAGGGGTGGTATTCCGCCCCCAGGTCACGTTCCGCCGGTACCACAACAGACTTCTCCTGTTCCGCCAGCCCCGCCACTTCCCGTACTCAAAACTGGCCTACCGAAACCACGTTTACCTGATCCACCCAAACGACAAATTCCAGTCCAGATACAGACTCCACAGGGAGGTAATGTACAAGCGTCCGCTTCAGGAGGTGCGACCGCGGGTCCTCAGACCCCGCCACCAACTCACAGATTCAATCTCAAAGATATGCAGAGTCCTCTCACCTACAGGTCTCCCCACTCCTCTAATTCATCCCGCCTCGACGCATTAAAAGAAAACATGTCAGTCTGCAGATATGATCCAGTACCCGGAAAGGACGATTTAATGATATTGGCATCATTACGGTTAAGATCCGCTACTGATAGCTTGTTATGCTATGCAGGAATGAAGGATCGTCTAGACAGAATATATGAGTTTGTTCAAACAGGAAAGGACTCTGACAGTATTAAGGATGCCATGGAGAAACAGAAAGTTGGCATGCAAGCACTGATACTACGATTTTTCATAAATTGTCTAATAAGAGAACGAGACAGGCCCGGAACAGATCAGAGTGAATTAGACGCATTGAACAAGTGGGGTCAAAATATAGCTGATGGAAAACATGACAGACAAAATTGCATAGAGTCTATGTATAAGAAGATTAAGAAAGCAGTGATAGCAGTACACCAGAAAGAGAAAGAAAAGGCTTCCTCCGAGGAGGAAGAAGTACAGGAAGAATCCGAAAGAGATATAGGAACAATAGCATATGTAGGTAAGGGAACTTACCTTAGGAAGGGTATCCGTCCGGAGAGCAAGAGAGTTTTCTTCTCTGCCTTAACAAATCCGAATTCTGCTGAGCATCAGTTCCAGGAAACTGATAAAAGGCTTCGAGATCGAGTTGGGTACCATGTACTCAATTCTATGGATGAACAAGAACTAGCCCGATCAGCTGTATCATGGGCCGAAAATGAAGACATATATAATGATGACACAGTGGCGCAGACATTTCTGAACCTCTCCCCCGACGAACAGAAATTAGCAGGTGTATACATGATTCAGCACCTTCTTATCAAATACAGGAAACACTATTCTGATCCAGGTCCTTTACACGAAACACTAGAAGCACTACTGATGGATAGATGGAGAGGCTTAAGCACTAAATTAATTCAAATAATTCTAGAACAACGACACAGATATGATACCTTTGTAAGCTCTGAATACGTTCCCGCCCCACCTCCAGAAAGGAAAATGTACCATATGCAATGCGGGGGTGGCATTGAAAGTCAGAACCCCTTACGAGAAGTGCACCCTGTTATGGGTGAGGATAAAACTTTGAAACGCGTGTATGTACACACGCCTCTGACTAAATTAGAACTGTTAGAAATGAAGAAACTAGTACCATGCCATGATAAAGACCCTGCAGGTTTTCACAGAGAGCTTAAAGACATGTTACTGATGGGAGATTACACGTATGATGACATCATGAAAATGTTGAAAGTATTATTGCCTACGGGAATATTCGAGAAATTAAAGGAAAAGGAATGGGAGGTGGGAGACACAAAGATAGCATGGGCAGAAATAGAGGACGAAGAAAGAAAACGGGTTCCAGGGTTAGGCCTTGGGGACAAAACTAAAGCATTACCAGGTTTGATAGTACAGGTCCTGCCCAGATTGTTGACAACTAGAAAAGAAGATTGGGACGCAATTTCGTCCTGTAAACAGAAACAAGATGAAGATACTAGTGACTTTTATTCAAGATTCGAGAAATGTTTTATTATAAATAGTGGTCTAAAAACTAGTAGCGAGTCATATCCACACCTTTTTGTAACCAAATTAGTCGAGAACGCCCTACCATTAGTTAAAAATAGAGTATATAAAGTCGAGAGTACATGGCAAGCAAATACGCCATCCCAGATGTTACAAATGTTACAATATCACCAGAATAGAATTAGGGAAGAACAAGATCAGGAACAGAAACGTATGAAAGACACGAAAATGAAAATGTTAGTAGCTCAGACGGTCCCATCCGACAGTCACAGAAAAGGTACGACCCAGACAAGTCACACTACGGCTCCCGTTAAAGGGACATGTAACTACTGCAAGCAGCCAGGTCACTACGTACACGAATGCCCAGTTCTGAAACATAACATAGCGACAGGTAAAACTAAAGAAAGACCGCATCCGCCTAGACAAGACCATAACCAGCATCAGTCTACACAGAATACACAGCCTATGCATGCATCCGCACAGACAGCACAGACCGTAGCAGTACCACAGCCACAGCCCATTGCTGCAACTCAGCAAGTTTCACAACAGATGTACCAGTATGCCCAGTCTGCTTACCCCGAATATTCCCGATATACATGAAACAGCCTAGAGAGGGAAGGTGGCTTGCCTCTTATTGAGATTCCTGTAGATCAAGAAGGTCCTTATGTACACAGTCAAGTATTGGGAAAAGACAGAAAGTTTTTAATTGACACAGGGGCAAGTCGCACTACAATAAGTCATGACGAAGTTCCAGGGGCACCCCTCTCAGGCTCACAAAATGTTTCCCTTGGTTTTTCGGGACAGCCTATTGTAAATGAAGTCTCCGAACCAGTCCCCCTGGCTGTGGGTCCATTATCACGTGTTACAGACTTATTACTCACGAAATCATGTCCAGAAAATCTATTAGGAATTAAAACATTGAAGGCTCTAGGAGCTATAATCTGCTGTTCCCCGGAGGGAGTTAGACTCTTTCTGCGGGATTTCAAGGGTCACTATGTTCTGCGTGAGTTTGACGTCAGATTGAAAAATGTACCTGATTACTTGTGGGCAAAAGGCCCAACTGATGTAGGATGTATGCACATTACACCATACCGCGTTACACTCAAGGCAGGTGTTGTATTACCCAGAATCAGACAATACAAGTTACCACCCGATGCTGTAGTGGCTTTACTGAAAATCATTGAAGAGCTCATTGCCCAAGGAGTGGTCGTCGAGACCGACTCCAATATCTGTAACTCACCCATCATTCCGATTCTTAAACGTACTGATCCCAATGCACCGCCAGTATATCGGCTGGTGATTGATCTTCGAGAATTGAATAAATGTATTGTACCACAGTATCCTGTGGTCCCCGATATCTCCTCTCTATTGACTGCTATTGATTCAGAAGCAACGTTCTTTACTGTAATTGATCTCAAAAACGCCTTCTTCAGCGTGCCTATTGATCCAGAGAGCCAATATCTCTTCGGATTCTGTTTAAATGGACGCAGTTTCAAATTTTCGCGCGCACCTCAAGGATTCACAGAAAGCCCCAGCATCTATAGTCAAGCACTGAAGAGACAACTAGATTGTATTCAAATGCCAGTTAACACCGCTTTACTGCAATACGTCGATGATCTGCTGATCACCGCACGAAGTGAGCCCGAATGTGAAAAAGCATCATTGACAGTTCTACACTTTCTGGCCGACAAGGGACACAAGGTGTCTCCTTCGAAGCTACAATTCTGTGTTCAGCAAGTTGTGTACTTGGGTCACTTGCTGTCCAAAGTGGGGAGACAGCTCACTCCCGATCGCATTCAGTTAATTGCAAATATGCCACAACCCCAGACACAAAAGGAAGTGCGGGCCTTCATAGGCCTCACCTCGTACTGCAGACAATGGATTCCCCAGTATGCATTTCTAGCCAAGCCACTCATCCAGTTAACGACACAGGAGGCAGCGATTTCGACTGCCCTCCCTTGGACTCAGGAACACACACAAGCTTTTGAAGACTTAAAGAAAGCCTTATGTCAAGCACCAGTTTTAGCGACACCATGTTACAACAAACCGTTTACACTTTTTGTTACAGAACGTGATGGTACAGCGTTGTCTGTCCTCACCCAAGACCAAGCAGGTTCACATAAGCCTTGTGCTTATTTTTCTAGTACATTGGATTCAGTAGCCCAAGCACTCCCTGCGTGCTTAAAGTCAGTAGCAGCAACAGCGTTAGCAATCAGACAGAGCGATTCAATTGTTCTAGGTCATCAGTTAACAGTACAAGTTCCACATTCTGTAGAGGTTTTGTTAAACAGAACCCAGACTCAACACTTGACTATAGCACGATTGACAGGTTATGAATTAACACTATTCCAGCCACACATAGAAATCAGACGCTGCAGTATCTTGAACCCAGCAACACTGTTACCTACAGTTATGACAGATCCAGCTCCACATGATTGTATAGAAATAATTAATGCAGTAACTAAGCCTAGACGAGACTTAACAGATGTCCCATTGACAAATCCAGACCTGACACTTTATGTGGACGGTTCATGCATGAGAACAAGTACAGGAGAATTAGTGGCCGCGTATGCCGTGACCACTGAAACTGAAGTTAAAGAAACACATCGTATTGATACACTGTCTGCTCAAGCAGCCGAGCTCATCGCTCTGACCCGAGCTTGTATTCTAGCCAAGAACAGAAATGTTAACATATATACTGATTCCCGTTATGCCTTCGGAGTTGTACACGATTTCGGAGTCCTCTGGCAAGAACGAGGTTTTCTGACTTCCCATGGGGCCAAGATACAACATGGCCCCCTCATTCAAGCACTGTTAGAAGCAATACATTTGCCCTCGGGCATATCAGTCATGAAGTGTAAGGCACATACTAAAGTCACAGATTCTGTTTCCCAGGGTAACGACCTGGCAGACCAGACAGCAAAACATACAGCACTAACTCACACCCAGATTACTGACATAACAAAAACAATAGTACCAACAAAGTGTATGGCAGTTAGAGATCCCGCCCTAGACGTAATTGATATCCAGAAACATGCTACTCCAGAGGAGATAAAGAAATGGACTGAACTAGGAGGGATTCAGACAGATCAAGGTTGGGTGACGAAGGGAAAATCTATATGGTTTCTCCCCGACTCAATGGTTCAGGTCATGATAAATACAGCACATAGCCCGGCACATCTAGGAGAGAAGGCGATGTTAGACAGTTTACAGAATCTCTGGTACAACAAACACTTACGAGCAGCAGCAAAACAGAAAGTGCGTACTTGCATGATCTGTTGTCAGTTCAATCCAGGTAAAAGCGTCCCTGTTGAGCAAGGAGGATTTCATCCTCCCGATCACCCTTTTGAAGTCCTCCAGATGGATTATATCCAGATGAATAGCTGTCGAGGTTTTAAATATGTCCTTGTAATTGTTTGTGCTCTGTCCCGTTGGACCGAAGCATACCCAGTCCCAGACTACACTGCTCCGACCACTGCCAGACAGTTGGTTCGTGAATTCTTCCCACGGTACGGTTTGCCCCGTGTCGTGTATTCAGATAACGGACAGCCGTTCTCGTCCGCGTTGATGAAACAGGTTTCCCTTTTGCTAGGATATCAGTGGAGGTTCCACTGTGTCCGACATCCCGAAGCAGCAGGCCTTGTAGAAAGGCATAATCAGACACTAAAAATCCGCCTTGCCAAGATCTGTCAGGAAAAAGGGGTCGACTGGATAGTCGCCCTGCCCGTGGCACTATTCTACATGAGAATGGTCGCCCATTCTAGATCAGGGCTATCCCCGTACGAAGTGGTCTTTGGCAGACCACCGAATATGTGGGGGACGCCCATTCCGAAGAAAATCACTGATGTTGATTGTAATATGTTGACAGATTACCTTGCCTCCTTGATGTCTGCACTCCAATCATGTCGTTCACAGGTTGCCGCAGCCTTCCCTGACAATACCGATGTGAAGGCGCATGAGGTCCGTCCTGGGGACCTGGTACTCGTCCGGAATTTCGACCGGAAAAGTCCGCTGGAGCCCCGTTGGAAGTCTCCGAAGACCGTCCTCCTTACAACCAGGACCGCTGTGAAAATCGAGGGGAGAAAGGGGTGGGTCCATACGAGTCACATCAAACTTTGCAATGAACTAAAAAACGGACTGAAACAGGACTCTGACTCGTCCACCCCCACCAAAGACTGTGTTGAAACGAAAGACTTTACCGTTAGCGAACGAGAAAAGACTCCCCAAGAACTATATCGAATGAAACTCAGATCTAGCAAGTCAGACAGTTTAATTGTTTAAGTCCTCCCCTAGGTGAATCGGTTAAATAGTTTCTGACATGTATCCCCTAGATCGAGATAGAGAGAGAGAGAGAGAAGCAAAGAAACGTACATACTGCAAATCACTGCGTAGTCACTGCATAGTGACGTTGTTAATAATGTTCTTTCTAAGTATTCTAATTATTATTGCCAGCATTCTGCTACCTATATATTGGCCTATTTTCAGGCATGAACAATCTGTTTACAATGTCTCTGCTGAGCACACTTTTAGTGAACTTCCTGCACATGAACTCTCTTACAGACTTGCGCTGCGCAACAATACATTCATTAGTATGTTACATCACTCCCATCAGACAAATAATGCTACCGACTGCTGGATATGTGGCCGACTCCCTCCCTACCAGAATTACAAGGGAGCTCTGCCCCTCTTTCCGTACCCGTTCACTCACAATGGCTCCTGTGGGGCATGGTTTAAAATAATTAATTCCTTAGATCCTGATATTGCTGTTTTCGATGGGGGCTGGGTTTGGGGAAACTTGAACTTAGTCCTGCTCAACGTCTGTTACCCTGATAAAGAGGGACTTCCCACTCGAATAGGAACTGATCTAGAAAATGAAGTATATGGATTAGGTAATTACACAATTAGCCTTATGATCCTTACTGTTGAATCCGAAGCTGCTCCAGTTCTGCCCCATATGTTAGTATTACCAGTCACAGGTGAATTATGTGTTAGCAAGAAAGGTTCAATACACGTAGGTCATAGTAAATGCACTACTGTGGTCGAGTTCAGTGACCATGGTAAATCGTCCTTTAAAGCTACCAGTCATTCCTACTTTGTTTGTGGTCATACCGCATACATACGTTTGCCTCCAGATTGGGATGGTACCTGTTATATTGCATTCCTTCTGCCACCTGTTTTTCTAGCTCCCCCTGATTACCATAGAAATACGAATCTAGCACCGAATAGACCCAAAAGAGATATTCCCCTTGTCGACTACACAGAAACGGCATGGGAACAGTACACTGATTTCAATAAAGGATTCTTTTTCTTCCTAGGACCTGTCCAAAACAGTAAATTGATACGCAGATTAACTAGAACACTTGAAGCAGTAGTACATGAAACTGCCTCCGCCTTAGGTAACTTAACAGAGGAGCAATCTGCTATGCGGGTTGTTGTCCTTCAAAATCGTCTTGTAATTGACGTCATCTTGGCAGATAGAGGTGGAGCCTGTAAGGTCATCGGGTCAAGTTGCTGTGTTTTCATTCCACAAAATGCACCATCTGTCTATCAAGCTATTACCCGTCTGCATAAAATTGCAAATCAGATACATCAGAATCCAGGCACCTGGACTTGGTCCGGTTGGTTCTGGACTACGTTAACAGCTTGGGGATGGAAGATCTTATCCTTCCTAGGCATTGGCCTCGTTATAGTATTCAGCTGCTGCCTGTGCCTACAGTGTGGGCCAGCGATTTGTGGACTGTGTGCCACATCCTGCATTGAGCATTCCAGTTGTCTCTCAAACAGTCAAAGAAAGAAAGATGAACATATAATGTTACAAGAACAGACTGATCGATTCATGAGGATCGATATATCATGAAGGGTCCGTAGGGAACAAGGAGGGAATGAGGTAATATAAATTTTATGGTCAAGTTGTGTTCCCTAGCGCGTACCCCACCGACTCCATGTACGAGTTAAAGTGCATGTAACTTCCCTCCTGTACCAGCTATGAAGACGCAAATACATTTGCGTCCACCGTTAACTTGTCCTCTTTCAGACCCACCATGAATGGGTTGGATGGTCCGTTCCTAAGTATGCTATGCCAACGTCTTTTTGTAGTGTACGCCTACGTTTTTCAGCCCTGGCTGAAGTAGGCCCTGAATCTCTGCCACCGAGCCTCTTCTCTGGCTTCTGACTCCGAGAAATCTCTGCCCAGGCAGCCCCCGTATCCGTGAACTCTGACTTACTTCTAGCGCGGCCCTCCGTGCTCAGCTCAGCCTGCTGCCTGCCAAGATTGACTATAACCTTCGAGTTATCTGTTTCCCTCCCCGAAAATACATTCCTTCCTGCCAGCTTCAGTAAACATCCTTCCTCAGCTACAGGGCTAAAGGGCCGACCTGTCTCTATGCAAGTAATTCATAGCCTCTGTTGCCATGCTTTCCTGGAAGGCCCCTTGCCCCACGCTTCTCATACAGACACCCAGGCGCTTATACACGCACTCACAGCAAGTATAGAATAGCTTCCGCTCTAGAGACCTTTCTGCCCCGATAGCTTAGTTCCTAAACATCAGATATCAGATATGATAGAAGCACAAGTTGATCTGACATGCCAGACTTCTGTCTCTTTCCGTCAGTGTAAATGTCAAGTCCCCTGCACCCCTCTAGTTACACGTCATGCAGCTGCGCGCGCATCCAAGCTTCCGATTTCTGCTGACATTGCAACATTCTGTTAGCACCACCCCTTGGTGCCACCCACTTGTGTCACCTATCAGTGACGTTTCCAGAACACACCTCTAGTTCACGCCTCTTGATTACGTACATGTGCCACGTGTATATTGTTATCTTGTCTTCTCTCAGCTGTTACGCCTCTTGCACTGTTACTTATGGAATGAAATAAGTATATAAGCTATGTACTGTTAATAAAATGTAGCGCTCTATCCCTTCTGACACCCTGTGTGGTGGTCAGAACATGATATCCTGATTCCTTTATGAGGAATAAAACCCTTAGAAACTCTTACACCACGGACTCTGTTTTCCTTCATTCTGATTGAGTTATTATTGATTAAGTACTTACCTGCATAGAAATTAAGAGAGTAAATTAATTATTTACGTCAAGGGAATAAGGGTGGGGAGTAATTTAAACAATTTGGATTCAAATGTGAATATTTAATACATTTGTGTTAAAGTTTAGGAGCGGGATGTTGGGTTCATAGGGCATAAGGGAGGGTAATTGCATTTTTTTATTTTAAATAATTTAAAAATAGTTTTTTAATATTTCAAATATTTATTTGTGAGATGTTTTATTTATAGAGGATATGTTTGTGGTGTATGTAAATTTTTTTATTCAAAATAGAAATATATTTTTTAAAATTATACCGTAAAATTTATTTTTATTAAAAATAGAAATTGAAAAAAAATTTATTATTTTTTAAATATAAATGTTTAAATCTGAAAAAAATAAACATAAAATATTGAGGTTATATTTATATTTGAGTACATTTTTCTATATGTTTTAAAAATTATTTTCAAAGAAATTAATTTGTAATAAAATATATTAAATTTTTTAATCTTAAAATATAAAGATACATTTTGTAAAAATAATTATTTTATTTATTATACATTGAAGTTGTAATAGTTATTTTTATATTTTATTCTCCAGTTTTGTTTGTTGTGGAGTTGGAATAGTAGCATAGGGCCTCATTAGGATGGAGGGACCGTCTGCAGGGGCAGCGGCGGTCCCTCCGGTGCAATTAGGATGTGACCGCCACCCTGGATCTTTAACCTTGCGGCGGGTGCTGCTTGAATCAGCACCCGCCGCAAGGTTGAAATAGCATGTTTTACATTTACATGCACCGCTCGGTGCCTGTCGCTTTGTGCATGTAAATGCTGGGGGCTACCATAGGTACCCCCCATGTGCACCACCCACTCCCCCTTCACCCTGGGGGCCCGCAACGGGCCCCCAAAGCATAGACCGTATGCCTTTTCACTGCGGCAATGCCGCTGTGGAAAGGCATAGGACCGCCGGTATCATAATATGGCTGGCGGTGTCTCGCAGACACCGCCACCATATGTATGCACTTTTTCCGCCAGTCGCGATGGCGACCGGCGTAAAAGAGGCGGACGGTCTTGCCATCCGCCGCAGACCCCCCAGCCATCCTAAAGTGGCGGGGGGTCTTTTCTGTGAGGCTGGCGGACGGATTGCCTCAGCCGGGCCGGCGGTGGCTACCGCCGGCCTGGCGGAGGAAATCTGTCCGCCATCCTAATCGGCCCCTAAATTAAGTTTACTATCCAGCACTTTCCCTGAGGTTTGTTGGTTTTGGAGTTGGAATAGTAACTTAATTAGATCTATTATCCAGCACTTTCCGTGAGTTTTGTTGGTTTTGGTGTTTGAACAGTAATTTAATTAGGTTTATTATCCAGCACTTTCCGAGTTTAGTTTGTTTTTGAGTTGGAATAGTAATTTATTATGTTTTATTATCCAGCGCTATCCCTGAGTTTTGTTTGCTTCAGAGTTGGAATGGTAATTTATTATGTTTTATTATCCAGAACTTTCCTTAAGTTTATTTTGGAATTTGAATAGTAATTTAATTTACTTTATTATCCAGTATTTTCTCTGAGTTTTGTTGGTTTTGGAGTTAGCTATAGAATTTTTTTTAATTTTTATTAGTTATTTCATTTTGTATGTACATTTAAACAAGAAAGGAGTTGTATGTTAGTTATTCTTGCACACAATTGTATTGGTTACACATGTTTTATTTTTATTTTACAGCTTACATACTCATTTGCATTTGTTATCTATTTTCTCACAATATTTAAAACACAAATCCAGGCATTTTGATGTTGTTCACATTTCTTTTACAAAGTATAATATATTTGTAATATACATGTTTTTGAAGAGTTGGAAAATTAACAATATTTATTAATGTACATTTTCCATGTAGAATTGGAAAATGAACAATATTTTTAACATACATATATTTTTTAAACAGTTGAAAATGTGATTTTTTTAAAATATATTCATGTAATAGTAAAGTAAATATATTAAAAGTTTATTTTAAACAATTTGATTTTCATTGTTTATTATTTTTAAGGATTAAAAAGTAAACATTTGTATTTCTTTTTGTAAACAATTGTTATATATGTAATATAATTTTATGTTTTAATGCAATGATATAAAATGTTTTTCACATATTTTTGTATATTTTATTATTTAGTGTATTGAATATTATTTAGTCAAATAATATTTAATATATTAAATAATTTACAAATATATATATATATACACATGTTGTTTCAGTATACATTTTAATATTTTGGGTACATTTACAGTACATGAAATAAACATACATTTAAATATATATTATATTTTTTGTTTTTTGATCATATAATATTTAATATGTATTTAAATTTTGTTTACATATTTTTGAAACATTTATACATTTATTTTACAATATATAAAAATATACATTTATTTTATTGTATTTTGATATTATTTCTCCATTTTTTTCTATGGGGTGTAAGTCTTTCTTTCATTTATATTCCTCAGCCATTTTTTTCCAGTTTCCACATTTTTCTATCTGATTCGTTTTAAGGTCATTTTGGAAGATGGAACCTCATAGTTCAGAGCTGCGTTTCGTCGCTTGATGTAATTTTGTTTTAATACACTTTTAAGGTAGTTTTAGGGTAGGGGCGAGGTAGTAGGAGTGTAGTTAGGTTTGTGAGAACCTTATTTATTTGTTTTTAGTGTAGTTAGGTATTATTTTGGTTGTTTAGTGTTTTATGTGTTTGCCGTAGTGTTGGATTAGAGTGTTATGTAGTGTTAGTTATGTGTTGATTAATTGTGTTATTTTATGTTCATTGTTAATGTTAATGTTAATATTTGCTTTTTGTCACATTTTTCCCCTGCACCTCCTTGCTTCCCCCAATGTGTTTCTCATAGTGCTCTAGTAGACCAGGTATTACATTCATTTTGTATTTGTTTATGTTTTTACATTTTTTGCTACATTTTTTAAAATTATTATTTTAAATGTTTTGTTTTTGTTTTACATTTTATCTCAATCCATTCAATCCCTGCCTTCCATAGGCACCTGCTACACACCAGCATTAATGTTTAGGTCGAGCCTAGTGGCAGCGTGTGCGCTGCTCGCTCTGTGAGGCATGTTGTATTAGGGTATGCACTAGAAGCCCCGCCCACGCTCTGCCCATATTTGTCATTGGCTTTGTGTCATTGTCCTTCTGAAATGCTGGCTTCTGACTGGTAAATAGGCTTGTTACTCTCTCATATGGTGACATACGGGTTTCTTTTTAAGTGATTGTTTTAAATTGATGTATTAGTTACAATTAAAGGAAAGACAGTGATGGCAAGAGACTGACACAATCTCATGAACAAAACTCAACATGCCCGTTTCGACTACTCGACTCTATAACAGTGAAATCCCATGTATGCTGGCCCCGGTACTACTTTGGAAGTCTTGTATAAAGCATTGTAACCGACTGATCACGTGCAGTCGCTGACAGTGATGCAACCTGGCACGAACGAATAGGGGCAAGGGCATGAAAGAAATACTTTAGTGCCAACGCATCTGTAGAACCCGGGCGCTAGTGTAAACAAGTATTTGCAATGCAATAGGTCTGGCATTTACACAAGTTTAAGCTATTGGCATTGTAAATGACAATGCCTTTTATTTATGTTTTAAAAACGAAAACAACAATATAAGGCATTGTCATTTACAATGTCAATAGCTCAAACTTGTGTAAATGCTAGACCTATTGCATTGCAAATGCTTGTTTAAGGATTGTCGTCATTACTCATTTTCCCCTGGACCCATAATACTGTAATTAAAAATAGACTTTAAAATGGTAGAAATAGCTTAGTTCAATGTAGATGGTAAATGCAATACTTTACTCTCAAAGTACCTTTGATGCGTCACGCAAAACATGCAAAAGAGTCACAGTGAAGTTGATGTGCGGTTCCTTACACTCAGGGGAGTGGATGTGTCAGTTCCTTACTGCTGCACAGGGGATTTGAGGCTCATTTTCTAACTGTGTGGGAAGTTGATGCGTTGTTTCTTACTGCTGCCCGGTGACGATGCAAAAAGCAAGCGCTTCGATGCGATGCGAGGATCCGGTGCGATGTGACAAAATCCCATCCTTGATGCGATGCGAGAACGTGGATGCAATGCATGCACGCCAGACGACTGTGCGGCTAACTCAGTAACTTCTGAGCCGCGGCAGGCCCTGCGACATGCTTCTCCCGTGATGTGACACGCTTCGACGGTGATGCGATTGCATTGCGCTTCAGGCTCCCAGCAACAGACTGTCTTCTCAGAGGGCCCAAACAACAGTAGGCACCTCTCTGCAAGTAGAATTCCCAGCAAGGAAATGCAATGGGACCTGGTGGTGAAGTCTTTGGGGCTCATTATGATGTAGGGTGGATCTCCACCGCCCGCATAGCAACGTTGCCACCACGGAAAGGCATGCATATTTTGCTTTCGGGGGCCTGTTGCGGGTGTCCGGGGTATTGGGAAGGGTGGGGTGTGCCTGCATTGTCATGGACATGGTGGCAGGCATCTCGCAGTGCCCGTCACCTTGTGAGTGACAATGCACACAGTGCATTACCAGCATTGTGGCGGGCAGTGCTGTCAGCACCACCCGCCACAATGCTAGGAATGTAGGATGCCACCGCCATGGTGGCGTGGCATCCTAATTGCGGATGTAGGTCTGCAGCACCACTGGCGGCCAAGCCCAGCACCGCCTGCCATCCTAATGGGCCCCTTTGTGTCCCTGAGACTTCAGAACAGGAGGCAAGCTCAGCTTCAAGCCCCTGGAGACCTTCCTCAAGATAGTAAAAATACACACAAAGTTCCTTTTCTCCTTTGCTTGGCAATAAAGTAACCACTACAGGCCAACCCCAACAGCACAGCAAAGGGGCAGTCTCCTCCTTGCAGCTTTCTTGGTTCTTCTCCTTGGCAAAGTGCATCTTGATTCCCAGAAGTGATGTAAAGTTCTGGGGTCTGGGGCAAAATATTTATACTGCAAAATCCCCTGTCCTCTGAAGGCAGAGGGTGCCTGTGTCCAGCCAAAACCACTTGTGGTTGCACTCTGCCAGTGCACAACTTCTTCCTTTGTCAATGTGGGCCCGGGTCATCAGATGCACAGCAGGAGGTGGAGCAAGCATTGTGGGAGGCAGGCATAGCCCTATTCAGGCCCAGGTGCTATTCCTCCCACCCCTCCAAATGTGGATAGGTCTATTTATTCAGTTTATTGCTGACTCACCCAGGCTCCTGGAGCCTCCCCAGCCCCTGTCACCCACAAACCAGACATGGAATGCACAAACCTAGCAGAAACACAGAATGTAAAAATCACCCTCACTAAAAGAAGTATTTTAACAATCTGAGTTCAGGCATACTAAACTCGAATTTCTGTTTAGTTCCCTGAGTCAGTTAGGATTATAAGATGTTATAATCAAACTGCCCATTCTGGCCTAATGGAACAGGTAGCCTTGCAATAGTGAAAAACAGAATTGGTTGTAATTCACAACCAGGACATGCCACACACATCAGGGCATGTCCTACCTTTTACATAAGATGCACCCTGCCCATGGGGGTACATTCGGCCTGTCCTAGGGGTGACTATCATGTAGAAAAGGGAAGGTTTAGGGACTGGCAAGTGGGTGCACTGGCCAAGTCAACATGGCAGCCCTACGCTGCACACAGGCTCTGCAATGGCAGGCCTGAGCCATATTTTACAAGCTGCTTCTGTGGGTGGCACAACCAGTGCTGCAAGCCCACCAGCGGCATTTGATGTACAGGCCCCGGGCACACATGGTGCAATGTACTAGGGTCTGTCAAGTAAATCAAACATGCCAATCATAGAGTCAGTAATCTATTACAACAATTTAAAATAGAGAGCATATGCACTTCAGCACTGATGAGCAGTTAAAAAGTGCTCAGTCATAAAACCACCAACAGGTCAGAAAAAATACAGGAGGAAGGCAAAAAGTTCAGGGATGACCCTGCAAAAAGGGCCAAGTCCAACATGATGCCTTGCCTGTTAGCACACTAGTCTGCTACCACTACCTTCACCATTAAGAAGGCACCTTGGGAAACCCTGAATTAAGGTTTGGGAAAATTGAGGTAATAGTCATCACTTCATCTATTCAGGTAAGAGAACTATGGAGTGAAGTGTACTAGTTATTTAGTAAGTAAATAACTTCTACTGGAGATAAGTAATTGTTTATCTTGATTGTTGTCGGCAATATAGGTAATGGCAGCATACCCCCTCAATGGTCAATATAGCCACAGAGGGTAGTAGGACAAGGGTATACCTAACTATAACTAACTGGTATACAGTTTGCTAAGCAGATTAAAAAACACAGGATGTGCAAAAAAGGCAGCAATGCAAAGTAAAGGTAAAATACAATAAAACAACTCCAGGCATAAAGTCTGATAGAATAATGTTTTCCTTTCGTTTTTAACAGCAAAACCGTCCCACTCCACCCACAACAGGCACATCCCTCTTCCCAAACAAATTAATATTGACCCAAACAATGTTCAAACATCCAACGAAGAGTCAAAAATTGCCCTTACTGCCCTTCTCACCCCTCCTCCCACTACAAAAGTCCCTTCCACCAAAACCAAAAATAAAAAAAGGATCAGCAGAGGACGTTTTTATTGCAGGCCTGCAGTTCTTGATGTTTGACCTGAAGGCTGCCATCTAACGGTGCAGTTGCACCAGCTCGTGCAGCACGTGCGTTGGAACTGGCGTCTGGTTGAGACAGGGGCAGCAGTGGTGGCGCAGGTGGCTGCCAGTTGCTGGTGGCAATGGTGATGGTGTTGCCAGTAGGATGGAGGTGGTGGTGGCTGGAGGAACTGAGCCCAGGGCAACATAAGATGCCGCCGCCTCAGCCTCCTTCTTGTCCAAAGCCACCAGTCATTGGCATTCAGCCCAGGTGACTTGCATCCTCTTCTGCCACATGTGTGCTGCTATTTCGTACTGTGTCAGTAGTGGTGGTGTACCGGCAAGAGCAGCTATATCAAAAAAGAAAAAAATAGAAGATACAATTTGTAAACAATGCTCTGTGCACACACAGTATATTGCTCGTCCCCTAGGGACATTAGAATTTGATGTGATTAGGAGAGTCACAGGGCCATTGTTTACCCACACATGCCTCTTATAAAAGCACTGACTGACTGAAAAGAATTAAGGCTAAAGAACACCAGGGACCGTATTACGCAATGGCATTCTTTGCACCAGGTACACCTTTCAAAAGGTGAGCTTGGTGCAAACAATGCCAACGCGCCCTATTATGATCTATGTGCTGCCCACAGGGCAGTCGCAAATTCCCGTTGCCCACAGGGTAGCGCATTCATGTGAAAACACGGAGCAGCTGCTGTCAGGAGGCGCACTTACAGTGCACCACCATTTAAATGGCGCACTGTCAGTACACCTCCTGAGGGCTTCTTTGACTCTGCACCCGCGTTTGTAATATGGCGCAGGTGCAGAGTCGGAGGAATTCCCTCATTTGCATAGGGCACATCCTTATGCAAATGAGGGAACACCCTCTGAAGGTAGTGCTGGCGCATTAGGTGCGCCAGAGCTATTAGTATTATAGACGGGGATGCACAAGCGTCTGCGGCCCCTTCTATAATACCAAGGTGCACCGGTGGTGTGCTAAGCGGGCGCAAACGCCCACTGACCCCTGGGGCACCTTCTGTAATATAGCCCCAAATAAAAAAAACAGGGTGACTATTTCTGTCTTTTAAAGGATTTTATAGTAAAAGACTAAACAAACACTTTGGGTCCTATTACGATGGCGAGCAGACAGTGAACGGGACCGTCTGCCAGAGGCGGTGGCATCCCCCATTCACAACATTGTGGTGGGTTGTGCTCACAGCACCGCCCGCCACAATGCTGTGAATGCACGTTGTGCACTGTAGGGAGGTAGGTACCCCCTGAGTGCACCCCTCACCCCCCAAACACCCTGGGGGGCCAGCAGAAACCACATGCCTTTCCAAGGCAGCGTTGCCGCCATGGAACGGCATGTCTCCGCATTCATCCTAATATGGATGGCGTTGTCTCGCAGGCACCGCCACCATATTGGATTCCTTTTCCACCCGATCGCCTGTCCGACCGGCAGAAAAACGACGGAAGGTCTTTCCATCCGCCAGGGTCCCCCCACCATCGTAATATGGTGGGGGAAATGGAAGGCAGGCGGTGGGAAATTGCGGACAGATCGCCACCGCCATACGGGTGGTGGCGATCCGCATGCTATACTAATGACCCCCTTTGTGTGCAAAAATAAAAATAAACTCTTAATAATGATTAAGGCATTATGCACTATGGAGTACAAGTATTCTTGTTGTGCTAAATTAATGGAGGCATGCTAGCTAGTCTAGTTCATCGGTTACTTCACTGCCCTCTACAGACTGCAGCTGGGGCAGCTTACTTTAATTCCAATGGCCCTGTTTTTCTCCAAATGCCTTTATATTCTACCCTGACTCCAAAGAGTCATATGAATAATAATTATACTATGTCACACATTTCATCTATAAAATGTGGATATCCTGCCTGCCATAAGTAGTCTGTGGAAAAAACGGTGCATTGCAATACAGACAAAGGAATGGGATATAGAGATTTTATTTGGCACGTTTGTCACAGAGTATCCCATCTGCAAAACTCAAAATCCTTCACTTAGTTCCACTTTATTCCCTAGGCTCATCCACCACCACAAATTATTTCAAACAAATATATTAGTTGGCAGTATGGAATGGAAACTTAAATTACAGTACTGCAGGGTAAGTTAGAGGGATTATGCCGGGAGGTAAAGGTTTTGCTATAGAATAGTGGGGTGTTACTGATCACTATTATGTGCTCATGCTTTGGCTTATCATTAGCAACCACAGGGGCTGTCCGACGAGCCTGAACCAGGGACAATCAGTCAATACACCTAACAGTAGGTTCAGGAGTACATCCAGTTTAGAATAAGAAACAATATTGAATAAACATTAAATAAAGAAATAAAGAAAAAAGGGGGGGGGAGTAAGGAAGCCTTTCAATCCAAAAGCAGAATTTTCATTATCAAAGAGTATTTATTTATTACACATAGTAAAAACCTTTTAAAACAGTTACGCTCAAGACAAGATGCTGGTATACACAAAACATATCACAAACCAAACAAGTGGAAAACATAAACATTACATGTTACACTAAAGGAACAACATACACAAAAATCATGTGTCCTTAAATAATTTTGGCCGGATGTACCATGTTACAACGCATACCATTACAACTACCTACTGTTACAACGCGACCATTACAACGCATACCATTACAACGCATAGCGCTTAGAGGTGCTGGATAGTGGTAAGTATAATTTACTATTCCAACTCCAGTCCCCGTGGACACTAGGGAAGGTGTTGGATAGTAAATTATACTTATTCCTTATCCTAGAGCGCCCCCCAGCGCAATGCGTTGTAATGGTATGCGGTGTAAAAGTTGCGTTGTAACAGTAGGTAGTTGTAAAAGTTGCGTTGTAACAGGTGTATACCATTTTGGCCACATGCTTTGGCTTAGTCAGTCACTGTAGTTGATGAATATTGAAAGGCAATTATTTGAAGAGGTGTAAATCCATTATGGAAGCAAAGAAATATGTGAATCACTTGGCCAGAAAAATGTGGCACATGCCAAAAAGAGATTTTTCAATTTTTGTGGTAGGCTAGGACAGAACTTAGAGCAGTGAAGTACCAGGAGGTAACTGAGTGGGCTCTGGGAGGGAAGGGAAACACACCTTTTTTTCCATTTACAATGCTTTGAAAACTTTGTAAATGTTGCATTTATTGAAACAGACGCACATTGCACAGCCAACACTGCAGTGCAGAACTGAGCCATGTGGCAGTTAGGTCATGGGTGGTGAAATGCTATGGCTAGGTTGGTAATGATGATGATGGGTGGGATACACCCATTACACATTTAAGATGCCATATACTTCTCCACTTATAATTTTAATTTTACAAAATACAACCACAATAGATCACTACAGTTCTGTTAGCAGTATCTTCTATCGAAAAAATACCTTTGACAATGTTAGAAATGTTAGAAAAGCCAGGTAGTCAAACCAACCAAAACCTTTTCATAATGGATGGGCAGAAGTATGATGACTCTGAGTCTTTGAAGTGCGATGAAGGGGTGGAATAAACTGATCAATGAAGGGCATATGGTCTTGGTTGGCAAATGCAAAGGGACTGTCCTCATACTACTTTTCTGCCATGCTGGACTGTTATCAAAAGTGATTATATACTGAATGATAGTACATACAACATAACCTTGGGCGAAGTCCATCATGACCATGTCCACTCTTTTGTTTTTCTGTTTGAGCATGAGCAAAAAAAAGAAAGCCTTCTCAACAAACATGCTTAGGATGGCTTACTTGGGCATGCAATCTTCACAGTACCTAAAATCTTTTCTCTTAGTATTACAGTACCAGTCCACAAGATATATAAGGGCATATATAAGGAGAGAGGGGATGTTTACTAAAAAAGCAGAAGAAAGCTACAGACTAGTATAGACAGGAGGAACTCAGTTACAGAAACATGAAATATCGAAAAAAAGGTTAATGTAAGAATAACAAGAATTTTACAAACTGTATATAGAACGAAGAGGAGCTACAAAAAAGGAGACAGTCACAGTATAAAAAAACAGGGAAAAATTGTTTTGAATGGGGAGAAGTAAAAGTTAGAGAAATAATAATATTAACAGGAGAACTTACTGGGGCCAACAGATCAGTCAGTCACTGCTCTGGCTTTGGTACTCCCACCCACCCCAGCACTGGTGGTGGCAGCCTCGGCTTCACCCTGACCCACCTCCGATGCCCTCTTTTTGCCCTTGTGTGCTGATTTGAGAAATAAAGAAGATGACAAAAATAGATTAGTGGTGCAGTTAGGGCCTTATTACAAGTTTGGTGGTCTTCCAATGGGTCTGCTACTGCAGTGGTCCCAGGAAAAGTGCCAAGCCCGTGGTGATCCACCGTCAGATTATGACTTTAATCGCGGACAGGCGGTGTGGAGGTGGTCTTACAGCGGGTGTGTGAGGCTCATAGGAGAGCCTCAACAGCAGACCACCACTGTGACATTGTCTGCAGCATGATCCTGTACAATGTGGCATTCACATGTTTTGCATGCCACACCGTGCACGAACGAGGATGCAATTCCAGGGGGGCACAACATAACATGTGCCTCCCGCACACCTCCCATGCCCAGATTCAGCCAGAGGCCCTGTTATAGCCCCCTTACCTGCATGTTCACCATCCTTTTGATAACGGGTTCCCCACCATGAAAACTGCAGCGGAGATGCAAGTTGTAATATGCTTAGTGGTACTGGCTTTGGCAGGCCCGCATATTCAGGCATTTGCGGAGTGCCGCTGCAGCGGGATCCTTGATCCCGACAGAGGGGGCGGTCTTGTTGCCGTCCCACCGCCGCACTCATAAGACGGCAGATGGGTGGTGGCAGATGGGTGGCCTCCCCGGACTCATAATAAAGCCCTTAATCTCTCAAAAACTATTTTGACATGCTAAAGAAAAATGCAGTAACATTGTAGTTTTCTAAACCAGATCGCCTATAATACTAGTAGTGAGTTGAACTATTCCTAATTTCTTAAACTTAAGCACTATTCCAAATTTCTTTATTCTCAAATACATTTGGAACTACTAATGCACTGCAAAGAGTGATCTTTGCCTTGGATGGGACAACTCAGTCTCCCTTTTTAATGCCTAGGTGCATACTACACATCACTGGGAGATTGCTTGGGAGTGGCCCGAACTATGTACAGAAAGGCACAAAGAAAGCTAACCATTGATATTACTACTGCCACTATCTTACTGACAGGACAGAGGAGTCTGCATGACTTCTTTAATATTCAGCCCAAGGGAAGGCCGATGAGTACAATTAGGTAGTGCCAAGCACCTGGTTAGCTCAAACTGGATCACATAATATTTGTAACATAAACTTAACTTAACTCTGATGGTGAGAAGCATGATAGTTGAAACAAAGTATTAGCCTTGTAGAACACAACAAATAAATAATTGCTCACCGAGCCCCGCAACCTCGACATCCAGTAGGTCAAGTCAGTCCAGCTTCCGGTCGAGTATGTCGACCCAGTGGTGCATCAACTGCTGCTGGGTGCGCTTGATTCCAGTCCTCTGGTGCAAGCACCACTGCACCATCCCCTTACAGCAGCCAGCACTCCAGCAGGACGTACCTACTCCCAGCATAGAAGGGAGGTGGCGCTGCACATTTGTGTGTCGCCACCTCCGCCTCTGAAAAAATGTGATGGGGCTGCACCCCTTGGCACTGCTGCCTCCTCTCTTGCCCTGTCTGCCATTGCATTGGGTGGGAAAAAAAAGAAATAGGAAAAGTAAGAAGGAATTCATAAAATAAGAAAGGAAGAAGTACGGAAGTAAAGGGAAAACCATAAAAAAGTACATAAAGTCCCGAAAAAGAAAAACAAGTAAAACGCAAAATTCACAAAAACACACACTGATAAAATGAAGGTACATTTGGGGTGGATGAGTGGGATTGGAAGAGGATTAGAAATATTTAGAAAGGATGGAATAATCAGGCCTAGCACAATGCACGATACAGAAAGCTGGTAAAACAAGGTGGTTGCGCCCACGCGGACCGAGTGGTGCAGTTTGCGCAGATTTTTCAGTCTGGACCGTCCTACTGGCATGAAAAAGCAACTCGAATGGGCGGTTGACCATTTTTTTGCCTGTTTGTAGAGTTCTACGGAATGTAAGGGATTTTTTTGGAACTCTGTGGAATTCCTCAAAGCAAACATCTGCGAGTTCTGTCCAGGCCTATTAGAAAGCTCAGATTGGGAGACAGGACAAGACAGGATCGGCCACAGAGCAAGACAGGGATGATAACTATTATATAGCTTTGTTCATCAGTGTCTTCTGCATATGGAGGTGTGGGGCAACCTAAGCCTATGGGCGTGAGTTTCAACAATATTATTGGCAAGTGCTCCCTGGGCTAACAAAATGTAATAGATTAACATGATTATCTCGGGCAACTGCTGGAGACCATATTGTACTGTCCAAGGAGTTATGCAGAGCAATTTTGTTTTCTTGCACTCTGTAGGTGTATATTATGAATATATATTATGTAGATGTATCTCAGGAGTGGATAGAATTACATCTGATGTGTACAACATTGTAAAGAAATGTGATTTCTCTACTCAGAAAGGGTTTCCAATTTTCACATACCATTTGGGGCACTTCCTCATGTGCTGATAAAGGCTACATTGATCAATTTTGAGAGACGAACTTCGCTAACGCTCATTCCCTATACAATTGAATGTGCCCGAAGGTATAAGTCAGGTTCTTTGTGTCATTTCCTTTGGACAATTCCACATATAGCAATACACTCCAAATAGTTTTATTGACACTAATCATGTATGATGCCAGTAATTCCCTATATCCACTGCAGAATACGTTTATTGTTTAACTGTGGGATATCTGTGTTCTGTTTACCCTGCTGCAGATATTGTAACTACGGAGACAGTGCTGTTATGCAGCTGCTTGGAAAAGATACTAAAGGAGCTGTACTTGTTGGTTGAATGCAAATGACAAAGATCACTCAATGAGCTTTACTTTCTGTTTTTTGGGCATTTCTGACATATCCCAATGGATTGCTCAAAATCACCAGCCCCTCCCTGACACCTACCCACAATATTAATACCTTGTGCAGCACTGGACATTCGAGCAGAAACAATTACTCATGTTTGATCCTTAAAATACATTTCATGATGGTGAAAACTCCTCCGCATCAAGGAGGGAATCAAAGGAAGACTGGTAAATAACTATCCAAAATTAATTTCTCATAATCATTACACAGAGTGAAAGTAAAAGGGGACGATTCTGTTGTAACATAACCACAGCTGAAAAGCTCGATGTTTTTCAAATTATTAGATTCAGAGAAGAAACAGCCCACTCATACGTGATCTATTTAAGAAAGCTATGGAAAAAAAGGCTAGGCCAAAATGTGCATTTATCACAGTCAACATTACTAACCATGGGTGTTTTTTGCGTAGTAGCACTAAAAGTAGCTGCACGTAGTATACTTTGAACTACACATAATACTGCTTAGTGTAGCTGATGACATTGTGTACTTGTTTGCACTGCAACATATTTGCAAACGGCATCTTGCACAGTGCCAGTTATGATAAAATAAATATCTCTATCTTTATATGCTAAAGAGCATACAGTACTTTCACAAAAGTGAAACTGAAAAATTTGCAAGCAGTGAGAGAGGTGATGATTTTGGGATCCTCCCTAACCTAGGGAGAGAACCAAGCAGATGCCTTGAAAACAAACAGCACATCTTGTTGAACGATTTGATAGTGGTCCCATCCTCTTAGGACCACCCCAAGCACAGTTATTGACAAAAAAACAATCCCAACTAAAGGCCCTGCAAAGCATTAAGGGATGAGATTAGCAGTGGGCAGTGAATATTATAGTATCCAATATCAAAATACTTCTACACAGAGCTGCAGTTCAACTAGTCCTTACTAGATGTCCCTCACGAGTCAAATGCAAATGCTTGATGAAAGGGTTTTAATGCTTTTCCATTTGACTTGTGAGGGACATCTAGTAACAACCAGTGGACCTGCAGCTTGATGTAAGAATAATTTCAATGCATTTGCATTTGACTCGTGAAGGACATCTAGTAACGACTAGTTGAACTGCAGCTCTTTGTAGAATTACTTTGATATTGGATACTATAATATTCACTGCCCACTGCTAATCTCGTCCCATAATGCTTTGCAGGGCATTTGGTTGGGATTGTTTTTTTGCCAATAACTGTGCTCGGGGTGGTTCTAAGAGGATGGGACCACCACCGAAGTTCAACAAGATGTGCTTTTTGTGTATGCTCTTTGTGTTCAAGGGATCTGCTTGGTCCCCCCCCCCTAGGTTAGGGGG
Organism: Lissotriton vulgaris; assembly: GCF_964263255.1. Taxonomy (NCBI): domain Eukaryota; kingdom Metazoa; phylum Chordata; class Amphibia; order Caudata; family Salamandridae; genus Lissotriton; species Lissotriton vulgaris. The sequence goes on along the minus strand of NC_141685.1, from coordinate 355,299,921 downwards.
GCCCCCAAAATCATCACCTCTCTCATTGCCTAATGTTTTCATTGAAAAAGTTCATTTTTGTGATTTGGTTACATGCTTTTTAGCATGTAAAATTGCTTTATTAAAGCATCTGAGGATGTTGTTGATTCAGCTGCTACTGATTAAGTACAGGTTATGTACTGTGTATGCTCTGTTAGCGTAGTGTAGTACTATGCCCAGGGTTACTTTAAACATTACACCTTAACCCCACTTATCATTTGCACTGTCACATTTAGAGGGTTGTTTAAAGGCACATGTGATAGAGGCAACAATAGCAGAAATTAAAGCAGCTATTAAGGAAGTGACATTCTGGTAGGATCCCTGTCTGCATTAGCTTGGTGATCTTTGTTCGGTCAACCATAACCACTGTGCATTTTTTAAATGAATGTATGTACTTACATTCTTTATTTATTACGTTCATCAGTTTCATCTACAGTTCTAAGTTTCCCACCACAGTGATTTCTTAGCATTCTCTGGTATACTGCCATTCACTGAAAAGTCTTCAGCAAGCTATTGATGCACCTGTCCTATTCCCATGCTGATCCAGCTGCAGCCATCTGGTCATGGAAGCATGATACCTATGGTAGGGAAGAGTTCGTTTCCGTATCTGGAATTGAGCTTCTTGTGCACAGAACACATCACCATGTGCTCGCTCCTCTGTGTATATCTCCCTGTGCTTCCTTATGCACATCACTCTGTGACTCCTGCAACACAGGGTTATGTATGAGAGTATTATACTTATGCACATCACTCTATGCCTCCTGCTGCACATGGTTATGTATGTCGCCTGGTACACAGGGTTATGCTTGAGTTCATGTATTTATGCACATCACTATGCCTCCTGCTGGACAGGGTTATGTATGAGTGTTTTGTTTTCAGGCACATCACTCTATGCCTCCTGCTGCACATGGTTGTATATGTCTCCTGGTGCACAGGGTTATGTATGAGTTTTTATATCTACGCACATCACTCTACACCTCCTGCTGCACAGGGTTATATATGAGTAATAGTATTTATGCCATCTCTCTATGCCTCCTGTTCCACAGGGTTATGTATGTTTTGTATTTTGCTGCACGCGGTTACGTATGAGTTTTTGTATTTATGCACATCACTCTATACCTCCTGCTGCATGGGGTTATATATGAGTGTTTTGTACTTATTCGCATCACTCTACACCTCCTGCTGTACAGGGTTATGTATGAGTGTTTTTTACTTATGCACATCAATCTATACATCCTGATGTACAGGGTTATGTATAAGCGGTTGTATTTTTGCACATTCCTCTATGACTTCTGCTACACAAGGTTATTTAAGTGTTTTGTCCTGAAGGGAATTATTGAAAAATACCAGGTATAAGAACAACAAAGAGAGCCAAGGAGGGGGCAGTGTTAAATGCACAGCAAAGTTGCATCATTATTGAAAACTACAAATGACAGACTTTGCACAGATATTTATATTGTGCAGCATCCAGCTTCAGAACTCGGCATAATCCCACAGTGCTGCCCAACTCTCCCATTTCAAAGTGCAGTGGTATTTGTGAATGCAAGGTGATGTCCCTCCCCCCCTGCAAGATGTATTGAGGGGGTAGGGGGTCCTAAAATGGTTTGGGTAGTATGGGTGCCTCTCAGATTTACAAAAGCCTGTGCAAAATAGTGGTTCCTTAAAGGTTGGAGCCTTCTGGCAGCCAACGAGCTGCTTTGGCCATGTGTTTGTCTTTATTGTGTGGTTTTGAGTGGCACCTCAAACAGGCCACCCCTCTCGTCCCTGCTGCTAACCGTGCACAATACAGGAACAAGCTGCTGCTTTAGGCAGGCGCCTGTGCACAGATTTTGGGCTTTCCTCTGTGAAGTGGCCCACTCCTGACCACACACGTTTAGAATGTTGCATCCAGCCAGTGTTGGTTCCGTTCCCAAGTGGCATCAGATTAGATTGTCTCCTCAAGGGTTAATAATAAGCAATCTTGGATACCTTGGCGATACCGGCGCTGATTTGGTTTTTCGAATTGCATAAACGAAAAGCTCTATTTTTCTAAAATGCTTCCCGAGGATAAAGAGATGGTCTATTTGTGTAATGTATTCCATTTGCTATTCTGTGCGAAAAAGGAGCAAGTAGTCCGTGTCAGAAATGGTATGTTAATGTGTTCAATACAGTATTGAATTTGACAAATTTCACATTTGGCTTTGGGTGGATCAGCCTGAAGACTGTGGCATCAAAGAGATAAACTATACTGACAGATACCTAGACATCAGGATGAACTGTCATTTTTAAATCAAATGGAAGCCACGTAAATTACCTCCTATAACACACTCGGATTCTGCAGACTTTTATTCAAAGGCTTTCATTAGTGTTTCCTTCTCTCCTGCACGGCGAGGCAGCCCTTGAAAAAGTCAGGCGCTTTGAAGTTTGCTTTGTGCTTTACATATATCGGGCCTGATCCGAACTAAATGGCTTTAGTGCCTCATACTGAAAGCAGAAAAGCAAAATGCAGTCCAACTAGTGCACCTTACAAATGTCAAATTGAATATTCCCCTCATGTTTATGCATCTTCTGTAAAAATTGATGTCATCATATGTTCAGAATATCCACTGTAGAGTAACAGACAGACATTAAAAGGGCCTGGACAGACCAGACTTTCACAGGCTTTGGCTCACCATCATTCCTTGGGAAGCAGAAGTTACCTCACGCACCCATTGACCTCATGATGCTGTTGTTACAACCTTTCCCCTCTCAACAGCCTCTCATCTGCTAATGAGAAGCTAGGGAATGGGTAGGGATAGCAAAATAGAGACATAAATTGGAGCACAGTTTATTTTCTGTTCTTGTTGCTATCTTCATTACCCCCAAAACAAGAATGATGTGTGTTGCAGGGCCCTTATGTTTTCTTAGTGTTGCATGCAGTACTTGCTTGGTGCATGTCAGGTACAAGTGAAGTGAAAGGCCAAGAAAAAAGAGAACAGGCTAATTTGTCATTTTATTTTTTCAAGCTAATAAACGTGTGTGAGAAATTAGGCTGTTGTTTGGATGGGAGGGGACCTCTGTTCAAGCAACAGCCACAATCCCTGTCAGGGTGAGCCTAAAAAAAAACAAAAAAACTGTGCTTAACCCTCTGGTAGGTTGGCACAAAAAACAGTCAAGCTTAACTTAGAGGAAATGTGCAAAGTATTTATGCAGCACACAAACAGTCATAAAGTGAAAACACAAGGCAAGAAAAATCCCACACCAATTTAGAAAAATAGAGTAAATTGTAATAAATTATGTGACACCAAAACAACGAAAAATCGAGTCAGTAAGTAGACTAGCGTTATGGATTTAAAACGTTTTTAGTAAAACTAGCAACTAAAAGATCAATGCGCTAACTGTGGATATCTAGTCACACAAAACCAGGTCAAAGTTGAAAAACATGGCCAACCGCGGTAGAGTGTGGGTCACATACACAAAGTGCTCACATTAGGACTCGGAAGACATTTTGAAGAAAATGTTCGGAGAAAATAATGTTTGGCGCGGCTAGACAGCAGGCGGTGTCTGAGGAGAGAGATTCATCAGCAGGGAGCCGATGGACGGAGTCGCAATGAAGATTTTTATGTTTGGACGTAGTCACTTTTTTGGAAGTCAAAAATCTCCAGCCAGACAAGGCTGGAGGCTGTTTCCGACAAGAGTTACAGGAGGCGTGTTAGCCCTTTGGCAAAGGACTGCTGAACAGGATTTGCTACTGCAGTGAAGAATGTAGCGGGAACTACTGCAAAGTCAGACCGACTACCGATGCACCTCAGGAGGATCGGCTGGTTGGTCCTGGTTTTCCCTTGGTTTTAAGAGCAGTTTTTACCCAACATTTTTCAAGTTCCAGGTTATGGATTTTGGCTATCTGAGCACCTTTAACACTACAACCAAGGGCCCAGGACTGGAGTGGCATCACTTGGGGTTTCAGGGCTCACTCACGCTGGGTCCAAGTGAGGGTACAGCATGGGGGTAGCCTTTTTTTGTCTCCGTGGCTCTAAACAGGAGGCCAGCAAACTAGTGATGGAGCCACTCTGGTAGTGCTGGGTTCAAGTGATGAAGCAGGGGTCAAGGAGCAGGGCAGGCCTCTGAAGGTTCATATCAGGCTCCAGATAGTGAATCAGTCTGTTAGGTGCCATAAAGAGTACACAGCAGGCCACAGCAGCAGGCAGTCCTCTGAGAGTCCTTCTACATGTCTAGAAAGTGAACTAAAGAGTGAGTCTGAGGGTCCCTTTTTTATAGGGCTTTTGAAGTAGGAGGATTTTCTAGAGGTTTTTATTTGAAGTGTTTGGAATTTCCTGGCTCCCCTGCACTGGCTCCATGCTGGCTGCAGGGACAATGCAGTGGTGACAGTCCCCCTATTTTATGACTGTCTAGAAGAAATTCATCAAGTCCAACTGCCAAATGCATTCAGCCATGTGACCTAGGACAGGCTGCAGGCACCAAATAGCAACGTGCAGAAAAATGACAATTTTCTAAAAGTGGCATTTTCAAAACTGTAAGTTAAAATCTGACTTCATCATTGAAGATTAGGTTTTTAATAACAATTTCATAGATATCCTGCACAAATGCTTACCTGTACCTAATCAAAGGTTAGCACCTATTAACATGTAATAATGCAAAACAATGCTATCTCATGGAACAGGTAGACCTCACAGTATTGACAAATTAATTTAATATTTTTTTCATTACCAAGACATGTAAAACTTAAAAGAATATGTCCAACCTTTTAATTACAATACAACTTGCCCTATGCCCCACCTAGGGCCTACCTTAGGGGTTACATATGCAATAAATGGGAAGTTTAATGTTTGACAGAGGGTTATATTGCCAAGTCGAATTGGCATTTTAAAACTGCATTCATGCTGCAAAGGCAGGCATGGGAGATTTTTAAGGGGCTATTTAGGTGGGTAGCGCATTACGTGCTGCAGACCCACTAATAGCATCCAATGTACAGGCCCTGGGAATATGGTATACCACTCAATCCCTGCCTCTTTATCTTTTATCTCATTCTTGAAGGGCAGGTGCTTTTTCATCCATACTTTTCCACGTTGTCACTGTTTTCCTTTTTTCCGTTTCTTCTTTCTTTCCCTCTTTTCTTCCTTTCTTTCTCTTTTTCTGGATCAAAGTATAACAATGGAAAATATGTCCTGGGGTCCAAAATTGAGTGCCCCTCATGCAACTACTGCTTAACATTTCAGTACAGCATGCAATGCGGCAAATACAGCAGCAGAAAGGTAGCTATGAGGGTGATTTGTGGGAAAGCTTCTGCATACACTTTTGAACAAAATGTATATTTCAGGTATCCTGTATATTGATACTGGAGCCAAGTATGAGCCGACCCCCACCATGCTCCATTAAACACCATGCCTAGTAAAAGGTATTCATGATATCGATACAGGGCCGAGGTTAATGTACGCAGACTGGGCTGGATGCTGGAGGATGCAATGAACCATGGAGTTCCGACTTTGAGCCTGAAATCAGAATATGGTTTTGCATTGCATGACTGGACATATTAGCTTGTAATTAAAAACTTACCGAGCATTGCCACTAGAGTGCCAGTTACAACCAGGTTAGATAAAACTAATAGGATAGAGATGTGGGACGAATGTGATTGGGGTGTATTTGATCTTTACCCTAATCTGCATAGTAGTTGCTCTAGATTATTGTAAGGAAATACCACAACATATGTAATCATTTAGTGAAATACCTAATATTGTTTGCGTACTGATTTTTATTCAGTGTGTGTACTCGTGAAGGGCTCTATTAGTCCCAACTATGAACGAGAGATTCTCTGGTATATTTGTCGGACCCTAAACATAAATTTCTGCTTGAACTTTTCACAGTGAGCACAGAGGGAGAGGCGCTTGTCAGTTCTCCTAATAGTTTTTTAAAGAAAAGGCTATTAGGAAATCTGCCAGATGTGACTCCAATCAATTGGTGGTAACACAAAAAAGGTTAGCAAGGGCAGTGTCTTGATAACCAAATCCAAAACGGATGTTGCAGTTAATACCCCTAATTTACATCAACGTGGACTTCCCCAATGCTTCCTGTGAAAATAACGGGTGTAAAAGGAAATACATTTTTTTTAACCATATTGAAAGGATCAGAAAAAAGGAGCAGTAATGTCACTGCTCCGTTCCAATTCCACGAGGTCGAACAACCACCACATTAATATATGGGGCCTTCATAGATGGCTTCATGTCAAAGCTACTTTTGAAAATATAATGTGGGTTAACCACTTTAGTCACATATAAATAATAAAGCATGTTTGAAATACATCCTTGTGATGTATATACATCGTGCCCTTGAAGTCAGTTGTATCACTTCCTATAGTACTACCCCTACAAGGGTATAGATTTTATGCTGTTTTTAAAAAGGTGGACTTTAATGTAAGGCCTGACCCCTTCAATCAGCATATGTCACAGTGCGTGACTTGGGTAGGGAAGGAATGACCACCTTGCTCTTTTTACTGTTTGTAGGGTGATTAAATTAATTGCTGATCGTTTTCTTCAGATTTTTGGACCTGGCCCCGGGAGATGGAGTACCCAGGCCCGAAATCGGCCCGAGGCGGGGAGCTGTGCTTTCCCCTACTGCAATTAAAATTTTTATAGGCCCCAGGGGTTTGGGGTCCTTGAAGATAAAATTGGCCCAGGGGAGGAGGGTCTGCGTGCTCCCCTAGTCTTTAATAATATAGCCAGGCCCTCTGAGATAAGGTTCGTAGGCCGGAAATCAGCCCAGGGAAGGGGTGCTGCATGTCCCCCTCCCCAATTGCAAAATGGCCACACCCAAGGAGATGGGGGCCCCTGGGCCGAAATCAGGCAGGGGAGAGGGCTGCGTGTCCCCATCCCCAAAAGAATTAAGCGGTGGGCCCAGGTGGATGGGTCCCTGGGACAAAGTATGGAAAGTATTATAGTTATGCTCAGATTTGACACACACGAAACCATAGAAATTCAGCAATTATAGTTATACTTATCTCAAGAAACTATAACTTGTGCCCTAATGTAACTATAACTCACTCCCTCGCCATGCACTGCTAATTATCCCACATCAGTCATGAAATCATTGATAATATCACTATAACATTTCCAATAAAAATTATTGATGAGAAAACTGTGCATGGTGGGCGTGCTAGTTATAGTCATCGTAGGGCACGAGTTATAGTTTCTTGAGAGAAGTATAACTATAACTGCTGAGTTTCTATGGTTTTGTGTGTGTAAAATCTGAACCTAACTATAACGTCCATGTAACCTTTTTTTGTTTTTTTGTCGCTAGTACGTAGTTATAGTTAGGCCCTAGTTTCCATAGGAAGAGCATTTTTTGTTTTGCTTATAACTTTGGCGTTGTTTGATGAATCTTCATGAAATTTTCAAAACTAATTCTTTGTTCATACCAGCTCCTATGTTGAAAGCTTGTGGGTGATTCGTCAAGGGGGGGCTGGAAAAAAGGGGGGTCCCAAAACCTGTTTTGGCAGGGAGAAGGGTCTTGGTGTAGAAAGCACACTTTTGTTTATTTGGTGTAAATCCCTTCAGTAGTTTTTGAGAAATATCGAAATTTATAGATATCGATATTTGGAAATTCTGCCATCTGATTGGCTGAGGTGTTACAAGCACGAGCTTGCTGCTTATTGGTTGCGAGCGCTGCGAGTGGTTGCAACTGGGAAGTGTTGGCTGCCATTTTGTGATTCCATTGAAGCGAGTAAGGGAAAAAAGGGCGAAAAAAGTAGGAAAGGGGGGTAGGAGCACTGTAAGCTCTGTGGGGGAGTGTGAAACAAAGTAGTCACTCCTACCGGTCTGAAAGCGCTGTTTTGCTCAGAGCGACATGGTGCGGAGATGATATGCTGCTACACTCGGGTATGAAACTGAGAGCCTAAACTGTGAGCTTATTGTTGTAAAGTGATGTGCTCTGGTCTTGGTAGCATAGGTGTGCAAGTAGTGTTAGTATGCGTTCATACCATACAGGGATTGGGAAGCGAACTACTGACCGCTATCGTGGGTTTATACTATACCAGCAGCTGGAAGAGAAGTACTCATGCCTACCGATGTGAAGACTTGGGGATCAAACCGAGGTGATTGATGTAAAGGGATGGGCTCTGGGTGCTGTACTATATGTGTGCAAGTAGTGTTAGTAGGCGTTTATACTATACAGGGAGCGGGAGGGGAACTGCTGACCGCTACCGTGTATTTATACTATAAGTACTCACGCCTACCGGTGTGAAGACTCGGGTTCAAACTGAGCTGATTGCTGTAAAGGGAGGGCTCTGGGTGCTGTCGTATATGTGTGCAGGTAGTGTTAGTAGGCATTTATACTATACAAGGAGTGGGAAGTGAACTACTGACCACTACCATGCTTTTATACTATCCTGGAAGCGAAGTACTCACGCCTACCGGTGTGAGAACTCGGGGATCAAACTGAGCTGATTGCTGTAAAGTGATGGGCTCTGGGCTCTGTAGGATACTAACCGCTGTAGTATAACTTTGCAAGTAGTGTTAGTATGCATTTACACTATACAGGGAGTGGGAAGCAAACTACTGATCCCGACTGTGCGTTTATACTATACCGGAAGCGAAGTACTCCTGCCTACCGGTGTGAACACTCGGGGATCAAACCGAGCTGATTGCTGTTAAGTGATGGGCTCTGGGCGCTGTAGGTTACTAGCCGCTGTAGTATAACGGTGTAAGTAGTGTTAGTATGCGTTCATAGTATATAGGGAGTTGGTACCGAACTACTTTCTCTCACTGGTCTGAAGACTCGGGGATTAAAGCATGAGCCTAAATCGGGAGCTCATTGCTGTAAAGTGATGTGCTTTGGGCGCTGTAGTATACCTGTGGAAGTAGTGTTAGTTTGCGTTTATATAAAATAAGGATTGAGAAGCAAACTACTCACCTCTACCGGTCTGAAGACTCCTGGATGAAACCATGAGCTCCTTGCTGTAAAGTCATATGCTCTGTGTAGTATTCCAATGTATGACATAGTAGAATGTTAGTATGTAGTTCTACTAGAATGTAAGTATGTAATGTTAGAACGTAGAGCTGGTATGAGGGGCACCTTGGGTAGTTTGAGCACAGTGCTGGAGAAGACGGTTGCCTTGCTGTCTGCTCCTGTTGGTGGCTGTTTAAGGTGTTTTGTTTTCCTGCAATAAATCTGCTTATTGGATCCACTGCTGTCTGCCTCTTTACTACATAAATTTGGTGAAAATCGGGAGAAGGTAAAAAGAAGGCAGCACTCACTAATACTTCGAAGTTGCTTGCATTGTGCTGAAGATCCGTTTTCTTCGTGTAGCTGTTTCTACTCATCTTATGGTCATTGGCTCATTGAACTATGTCATCCGACCTCTGGTAGGAGTTTAATGTTTAGATTTTGCTCTACCTATGCCTCTTCACTACACTCTGGTCGCTGTACTACACCTGTGTAAGTAATGTTAGTATGCATTTATACTAACCAATGCATCACGGTCCTAGGGAGCGGGACCTCCCAGGCGCAACTCATACAATGTCCCGGTGTGTGCATCCACGGGACATTTATGTTTGCTATTAGAGGGCCGGTGCATGGCTTCCGCCCTGTGATAGAAAATCCTTGTTTGACTAGTTGAAGCGAGAGGAGGAAAACCTCGTATCGCTTTAATAGAGTAGATTCGGATTGTAAAAATGGAGAAGAAAAAAAAAGTGGGGTCTCACTCGTTGATTTAAATTAGGCTCCTGGTGGGTAATGTTCTGTGGCTAATCCTAATATTATATTGCGGGGTCTCTGTAGAACTGGGGATCTTAATGTCACATGTTAATTAGGCGCGGAAGCGCAGAGAAACGTTTCGTAGCGTAGGGGATTGCCACCTTCTCGGGTATTGTTTACTAATTGTTCGGGGGGCTTCGAGGCCAACTGAAGTCAGGGGATCGCCACCCTCCGGGGCTTTACCTAAATATGCAGGGTGGGCCTCGGCTGTCCCTGAAGTCGCGTTGGTGCTAGGCAGTGCCCTATTGGTTCTTTAATCACACGGGCAGTACTCATGGTGTTATAAAGTGATACATGCATAGAGAATTACACAGGCTTCATTTATGTAATAGTCTATTGGTTTATATTTGGTAGGTGCACCGCAAAATTAAAAATGTTTTCTCTCTAAACCTCCTATGAACAGACAATTTTCACAAACTACAGACATGTGTTGTCAGAAAAAAAAGACCTATACACTCACTTATTTATTGGAAAAAAAAATCTTTATTAAAACAACACAAATAAATGGAAACGCAAGTTTACTAGAACAAACAACAGTATAACATGAAATACGTGGGTGGACTCCTCCTGAAGCAGCGTACAAAACCTGAAAGACAAAAATTAAACATAAGTATGTGTGCATGTGGAAGATGAAAAGAAAGGTAGTCCGAATGAAAGGAAGATAGTGAGAATGAGAGAGAGAAGGAGTGGGTGGAAGGGAGAAGGGGAGGGAGAGTCAAAAGAACAGAGGGAGGACGAGAGAGAGCGTCGGTGTATTGGTCCCAGCCCTCAGTGTTTACGTCCCATCACCCGTTTGTCTAGGACGCTGGGGCGCGAGAGAAAGAGTGTGGTCGAGCAAGTCCTTAAAATGAAACATATGAATGAGGCCAGAGATTACATTATTAGCTAAGGGAACATTGCTTGCCTGCACCTGTGCACCCAGGGTGCTGCACCCCAGCACCTTCCCCCGCACTGTGCTCAATTGTAGGTCCTGTGCACCGAGGCTTCACTGCTCACCTGTCACCATTGGTGTGTCCCGCGACTTGATGGTGCAAGGTCCGAGTCCGGGATACATTTGTATGGTAGGAGACCAGGTCTCTGGTTGTGCACGGTGTCTTGATACCATAATGGAAGGCGTCAGAATGCCGAGGGCATCATGACGGGGTGAGCACCCGATCCGCACATTTTCGGTCAATTCAGTGTCTAAAAAGGGAGAAATTATTTAATGGTGGAAACGTCTGGAGGTAAATGAAGGTTTATTTCAAGCTTAATAGAAAACACCAGTTGAGTGCATCCTTCGTTTTTGTAGTACGATCTACCAACTGTTAGTGGTAATCGTGGTTCAAAGAGGAGTTGGAGTGCACGACAATTCACAAGGTTAAATAATAATATTTTATAACAAGGATTCACATTCAAAGGAACAGAGCGCCTGCTAGAAGCATAATGTGCGCATGTAATGCAGTGGCGGAAGCCTGTTTGCATGTACACTTAGTAATGAGCTCACAACAGTGCCCTTAAAGCCACCGACACGTGTCTGTAGGGCATTGTTGCACGCTGGCTCAGGCCTACAGTACAGTCGAGCAGGTCCTTAAAATGAGACAGACATGTGACTGAATGAGGTCAGAGATCACATCATTACGCACGGCAACATCGCTTGTTCGGACCTACGCACCCAGGCTGATGCACTCCACCCCTCCCACAGCACTGCGCTCAATTGCAGCCCCTGTGCACCCAGACCCCACTGCTCACCTGCTGTCATTGTTGTGTGTGCAAACACTATGGGCAGCAGTGTTCACAATTCAGTTGTAGTGTTGATTGCAGGATGGTGTACACCCCATGAATCATTTGGGAAACACGACTGGCAGTAAGGTTCACAGTTTAAAACCAGTGTTGATTGTTAGGATGGTGTACACCTCATGGATCCCTTTTTTTATTACACATTGTGATATGCAAGGTGGATGCAGCCATATCACCTGAGGCAGTGTGGAAGAACTGGGACATGTGGCGTCGTGGTTATCCTATTCATACGTACGCAAAGTGGGCTGGGCTTGCCTACGCCAGGCCAGCGTAGGGGTGTGAATAATTGTTCCGGGGATCTCGGCGTTGTTCAGTTCCTGTCAGGCCAGTAAGTGTAGTTATGTGTGTTTCTTTTGCAGTTATGACGCTGCAGAATACGCAATTTATATTAATGTAGCAAGTATCGGGAGGGCGGCAACTATTGCTAATGAGATGCTGTTTGAGAAGAAAACATATGTCGTTGTCAAGGTTGTGGATATGCGCAGACATGCATGTCAATGGTGTGCTGTATTATTGAAAGTGTTGTTATCGCGAAGCATACACATGTGAATGTGCTCAGATGGAGGGAGGTTCAGCAGTGAGGCTATGTCATACACAGTGATAATGCTCCTTACAGTCAAGCAATGTATGTCAAACGTGAATCTGAAAGCCTCACATATGACACACTACTATATTGATAAAGCCTGACAACGGAGCGTCCAGCAATACAAATCTACACATTTCTGTTTGTGACATGTGATCTAGGATGTGCACTCTGCTTGTGGCTGATGATACTCCTTATAGCCACCAATCCCCAGGCCGAAAGGCAGCACAATAATGTGCAAACACACACCCACACCAGGGGCATCGGGTAACACACATTTGTTTTTTGATGTAACGTTTGAAATGCATGGCCATCACACGTGGAAGGCTTAATGTACAGACCATGAATATTTATCAAGATGATGGGTACATGTTGTGTGTTGTATTAGATATGTGTACACAGAAAAAAAACTGTTCAAAAAAGCTATTTAAGGTGAAGTGGTGTCTCTCATCAAACGCTGTACAGAGAATGACTAAAATGGGTAGAGTCGTCCAACTGTTACAATAGGAAATGTTATGAAGTAGTCAAATGCTTTTTTTTGGTCACATGGCAATCGCGTACTGAGCGTGCAAGGAGGCCGCACCTGACGCATTTTGAGAAAATATATTTATCATAATATAAGTTTATTACAGTTAGAAAAATATAAATGTTTAAAATATTTTAGAATATTGCTTGCTGTCATATACTGTTTAAAGTTATTTACAAATATTTTTGAGACAAAAAAAAAGAGGGAATGGCGTACCTGGCATGACACCGTACATCTGTGACGTAACACAGGGCCTGGCGGCATGCACTCGTCACATACGCAACTCGCATCAGGCGCAACCCATAGGTACATGACGAAAAGCGTGGCTTGGTACTGCGTACCTGTCGGATGCCAAAGTAGTAGTTGGGGCGACTTCCTGCGTATATAATGTTCGTCTGGTTCCGGTGTCACGAACCCGTCAGATACGAAATGCGCATCATTTATGAGTTTAGCAATATGGTGGATCGGATTCGCGTAGTGATTGAGCTTGGTACGCTATCGGTATGAGAGTGCAGTTTTCTAAAAAAAGTTAAAAAAGAAGTATAATAGAGTTCCAAAATATTTAAAAATATATTAGAAAAAATATATGTTTTATGAACATTAAAATATGAAATTAACATTTAAAAAACCTTTGAAATTCACTGAAAAAACCATCGGTTTTACAAACGTTATAGTTAGGAACTTGCATTTAAAAAACCTTAGAAATTCACTGAAAAAACCATAGGTTTCAGGGACGTTATAGTTAGTTGAACCTTTGACTCATATAAAACCAGAGAAATTCGCCTGTTATAGTTAGTTGAGCTAACTATAACTCGCGCGCCTGCAATGCACTGCTGATGACGTCACATATTATATCACTCATGACATGGCCAGTGACATCACTGATGACATCTCAAATGACATCACTGATGACGTCACTGATGACATCATCCACGTGAAAATCTGATGCACATATTGATGCCCTAATATAAAGTTTGATAAACACACTCTAAAATACAGACTACTTTTTGAAACCATCCACACAACAATGCCAGATACTACATACCCCCCACTATTTCCTAAGTCTGTACACACATCCAGTCACTTATACATGCAGTTACTCGTCAATACAGTACTATAATATCCAATCATATACCTATACATACAGTAACACTCTGCTACTTATCCATTGAGTTACTCACACACCTAGTCAGTCATGCAAAGAATCAATCACATACCAATTTACTCATGTATACAGTTATGCACACCAACTCTGTTATTTATACACATACCACATCACTTATTTATGCAGATACTAACACATACTTACTGTCTTATACAATCACTGATACAAGCAGACACTCATTTATACACACACTCTTCAAATAACTTACTCTCACGTATAGTCATTTATATATTCTAACACTCACATATACTGCCTTAAAACATATACCAATGAGACATTCATTCACACCGCAAGTGCGGCCTTCAAGATCGGCTGCCTGACTTTTAAATCGTTAACCGGGCCCTGTCCCGCCTTTGTGAAATCTCTTATTAGACCCTACTGCCCATCCCGGAATCTGAGATCCTCTCATCTTCACCTCTTGACTGTCCCCCCCCTACAAGCTCTGCAGATCCGGAGGCCGGAGATTCGCATACCTGGCCCCCAAGCTCTGGAACTCTTTTCCTCTTTCTCTCAAAACTTCTAATTCTCTGATACTTTTTCGCAAGTCCTTAAAAACTTGGCTTTTCCCTCAATCTGGTTAGTGCCTCTGTCCTCTCTATGTCCTACCAGCGCCAGGAAACCCATGGTGTCAGTGCGCTTTATAAGCACCCCTTACAATACAATTACAATACAATACTCACTAACAAACCCATACACACACTAACTCAGCCATACAGCCCTTCCTAGATGGACTTTTGAATCCATACAATCAGTGAATCACCCACTCAGACATCTATGCACAGTCACACACCCCGCCCACCCACACAGACACTCAGGCACCGATACAGATACTCAGACAACAAATCAACACCTCATATAGACTCTCATGTAGCTACTCACCAACCCAGCCAGCCACTTCCACACCAACTGAGAGACTAATACAGACTTTCACACAGTTTAGTCAGTAACCCATGCATTCAGTAAGACACGTTCAATCACTCACTTATACAGTCAGTCACGTACCTACTAAATAATCCATTCAGGCATTTATCAATTAATCAATCATTTGTAAAGCACACTACTTACCCATGAGGGTCTTAAGGCACTGAGGGGAGGGGGAGTGCTGCTACTGTTCGAAAAGCCAGGTCTTGAGGAGTCTTCAGAAGGTCAGTAGGTCTTGCGTCTGCCGTAGGCGGATGGGGAGGGTGTTTCAAGTCTTGGCGGCGAGGTGGGAGAAAGATCCACCGCCGGCGGTCACTCTACGGATACGGGGGACAGTGGCGAGGGCGAGGTCGACAGAGTAGATTTGGCGGATGGGGGTGTAGAAGCTGAGTCAGCTGTTGAGGTACGCTGGTCCGGTGTTGTGGAGTGCCTTGTGTGCGGGGGTGAGGAGCTTGAAGGTTATACTCTTGTTGACGGGGTGCCAGTGCAGGTCTCTCAGGTGGGGTTTGATGTGGCTGTGGCGAGGGATGTCAAGGATCAGGCGTGCGGAGGCGTTCTGGATGGGTTGGAGCCATTTCAGGAGTATGACCGAGGCTACTGCGTAGAGGGCGCTTCCGTAGTACAGTCTGCTGCTGACGAGGACCTGGGTGACCGTCCTTCTTGTTTTGGTGGGGATCCACTTGTAGATCCGGCGGATCATGCGGAGGGTGTTGAATCAGGAGGAAGAGACGTCGTTGACCTGCTTCGTCATGGAGAGGGTCGAGTCAAGGATGACCCCTAGATTGCGTGCATGGTCGGTGGGCTTTGGAGCAGTTCCTAGTAGGGCCGGCCACCAGGAGTCGACCCCACTATGAACTGAGGGAGTGGATCCGAGGATGAGGACCTCTCTTGTCCGAGTTCAGCTTCAGTCAATTGTTTCTCATCCATTCTGCGGCGGCCTTCATTCCTTGGAGGAGGTTAGATTTGGCGGTCAGGGGGTCTTTGGTGAGGGAAAGGATCAGCTGGGTGTCATGGGCGTAGGAGATGATATTAAGGTTGTGCAGTCGGGCGACGTGGGCGCGCAGTGCCATGTAGATGTGGAACAGCGTTGGGCTGAGGGATGAGCCCTGGGGTACGCCGCAGATGATCTTGGTGGCTTCAGAGCGGAAGGGGAGGAGGAGGACGATAGGTGTTCTGCCCGAGAGGAAGGAGGTGGTCCAGTCCAGGGCCTTCTCTTGGATCCCGGCGTCATGGACGCGTGTTTCTAGTGTGCGGTGGCAGACCATGTTGAAGACGGCTGACAGGTCCAGGAGGATGAGGGCCTTGGTTTCTCAGTTGTCTAACAGGGTCCTGATGTCGTCGGTGGCAGCGATGAGGGCAGTTTTGGTGCTGTGGTTGCTGCGGAACCCGGACTGGGACGGGTCCAGAATGCTGTTCTCCTTGAGAAATCTGGTCAGTTGTTTGTTGACGGCCTTCTCGATGACCTTCGCTGGGAACGGGAGTAGGGAGATGGGTCGGAATTTCTTGAGGTCCTTGGGGTCCACCTTGGGTTTCTTGAGTAAGGCGTTGATCTCAGCGTGCTTCCAGCTCTCCGGGAAGGTTGCTGTTTTGAAGGAGATGTCGATGGCTTTCCAGAGATTGGGTGCGATGGTGGTGCTGGCTTTGTTGAAGATGTGGTGTGGGCATGGGCCTGACGGAGATCCTGAGTGCACGGAGTTCATGATCTTGATGGTGTTGTTGTCGTTAAAGTTGGTCCAGGAGGTCAGGTGGTTGGTGCGGGTGGTGGTCGTGGGGGCGGGGATCTCGGTGGTTGCCGGGGTAATCGCAGCGTCAAAGCTGTTGTGTATGTCTGCGATCTTGCGGTGGAAGAAGGTGGCCAGCGAGTCACACAAATCTTGCGAAGGTGGGATGTCGCTGGAGCTGGGGTTGGAGAGTTCCTTCACGATGTTGAAGAGCTCTTTGCTGTTGTGTGTGTTGTTGTCTAGGCGGTCTTTAAAGGAGGCCCATTTGGCGAATCTGATGAGGTGGTGGTGTCTGCGGGTGCCGTTCTTGCGTGCTGCGTAGCTTTCCGGTGTTCGTTCACGGATCCAGTTCATCTCTAGCTTTCGACAGGTTTGCTTGGAGGTCTTCGGAGAACCAGCTTGCTTTCTTTCTGGTGTGGCTGTTGGAGGGTTTCTTGAGCGGGACAAGGGTGTTGGTGCAGTTGTCAATCCACTGTCTGAGGTTGCGGGAGGCGGCGTCGGGGTCAGTCAGATCTGCGGGCGGGCACCGGGTGAGGGTTGTGGTTAGCTGGTCCTCGGTGACTTTGTTCCAGCAGCGGCGGGGGAACTGTTGAGTGCGGTGATGCGTGGTGGGTTTCTAGAAGGTGAAGTGGTTGCAGCGATGATCGGTCCAGTGGAGTTTGATGGTGTGGTTGAACGGGGACGTGCGGGCTTGCGGTGAAGATAGGGTCAAGCTTTTGGCTGGCGGAGTGGGTGGGTGTTGTGATGAGTTGTCTGAGTCCGAGGTTGTCAATCAGGGTGAAAGAGTTGGATTCGTTGTTGTTCTCAAGGTGGAAGTTTAGGTCCCCGAAGAGGATGTAGTCCGTGGGGGCGAGGGCGTGTGTGCTGACGAAGTCGGTGATGGAGTCGCTGAACTGTGGTCGGAGTCCGGGGGTTCTGTAGACGAGAGTTCCTCTGAGGGTGGTGTTGGGGTTGGTGTGGATTTGGAAGTGCAGGTGTTCGGCGGTGCTGAGGGTGTTGTCGGTGTTTGTTGAGATTTTGAGAGTGTTCCTGTGGACGATGGCGATTTCTCCTCCTACTCCATTGGTGCGGTCCTTATGGGTGACCTTGTAGCCTTCCGGGATGGCTATGGCGATGTCGGGTACCTAGGAGGGGTTCAGCCAGGTTTCCGTCAGGAAGGCAATGTCTGGGGTATTGGAGTCCAGTAGGTCCCAAAGTTCAACGGCGTGTTTGCATGTGGAGCGGGTGTTGAGAAGGATGCATCTGAGGAAGTTGGGTTCTTTGGGAGGTGCGTTGGCGGGCCGGATGCTGGTAAAACTGCATTTCCGGCAGGAGAAGAGACCTTGGGTGCGCTTTGGGCAGCAAGGCAGCAGGTGCGTGATTGTCCAGCGTTGAGTGCATTGAGGGTGCTGGAGTTGTAGCGGAGGCGGGTGTCGTGGCGTTTGCGGTGGCCAGGGGTCCTGGCACTGGGCATGGTCCAGGCACGGATGGGCGCAGACTGGCTTGCTTTGGAGGCACCTTGCCCGCTGCACGCGGCCTCTATATGAGATGTGGGAGAGAAGGAGCAGCTGGGTGGCGGGAGCGGGCGGCGAATGGATATGTTGGGGGCGGGCCGCAGGGGCGCATCAGTGGGAAAAATGGGAGAGGGACGGCGGGGGCTGCGGGAGAACTGGGCACACAGGAAGGAGAGACAAGTAAGGCAAAAAGTACAAGTTAGGCAAAATGAGCAAGTTCGGGAACAGAAAAGGCAAAACAATGCAGGAAGTCGTACCGAGGCAGGCAAAGAAAGGCACAGCCGTGCAGCAGCGTGGGGGAGCAAATTGCCTTCAATGCACCTTGGCATAGATATATATGAAAAATATTTCAACTTTCCACAAACACATATTAACTGGATGATGTCATCAGTGATGTATTGAGTGATGTCATTTGAGATGTCATCAGTGATGTCACTGACCATGTCATGAGTGATGTAATATGTGACATCATCACCAGTGCATTGCGGGCGCGTGAGTTATAGTTAGCTCAACTAACTTTAACCAGCAAATTTCTCTCGTTTTATATGAGTCAAATGTTCAACTAACCATAACGTATCTTAAACCTATGGTTTTTTCAGTGAATTTCTAAGGTTTTTTAAATGCTAATTCCTAACTATAACGTCTGTAAAATCTAAGGTTTTTTCAGTGAATATATATATATAAATGTAATGTCGAAATAATTTATTTAATGTAACATTGATTCCTATTGGGTGTGTTTTTTAATTTCCCACCTTCATTGATAGTGGTTGGTAAAGTGTGGTGCTTGACATACTCCAAGACTGGACTGGAGTACATGCAAGACTGTTCTAGGTCTCAGGATGGAGGCTTGTGAATTACATTTTGTTCCTTTATAAATAAATAAATAAATAAATAAATAAATAAGTAGGTATCACTATTGTATTACCACTGTACATACTATAAAATGCAGTTTGTGAACTGGGCCCATACCCTTTTTACTGAATTAAGGGCCCTTTTACGATGTCGGTTTAAAGGCCTCCGACTTCAGGTTGGAGGCCTTGTGACCGTTATCGTCTGTTTCAATTCCAACCGGCTGCTTTTGATTCATATGACCGGAATTGAAACCGGCTGGCACGTACTCCAAATGGACGGCGGTTTACGCTGTCTGGATTACGATGCACGGTTTACGGGATGGTTTTCCATGCCGGCCTTTTTGGGATTAACACCACATCCCATTTCCCTATGTACTACAGCCGGTTTACGGCTGTAACACATGCTTCCATGGGGAAATGTCAGAATGCAACAGAAAAGTGCTCGGTTGCATCCTAATCAGTTGGTCGGGACTGCCAACCGGAGGTCGGTCGGTCCCATTTTTCGAGACGGTGTCGGGCGGATGAAAGTCTGCCCGACATGGTAATAGGCCCCTGTGTGTGAAAAACTTGAAGCAGGACTTGGTGCTGTTCCTGGGGTGATTACATTATTATTTTTAAGGGGTAGCATGTCTGTTTTTAAGAGTGCACACAAATATAACCTCATTAAATTACACAATCATTTTGGAATCCTAACTTCAGGTTTCATGGCTCACTATTCTCAATACTGTACTTGGCCCAGTGATTCCTAGGGATACTCGCTCATCCAGCTGTGAGGGGATTTCTGCTGCATTTCCAAGTATTCCATGTTTCCACTTTGAGAATTGTAAAATCTTGTAATCAAGAATCAGGCTTACTGTTTTTACTGAAGGGCTCTGCCGGTAAATGTACAACTCATGTATTTGGTAGGCACAATTAGTTGTATCCTCACTAAAATGTTATTATGTTATAATGCCAAGGCTTACTTTGGTTGTTCTTAGTGCATTTTTGTGTTGCGTTTATTATTCTACAAACGTCTGATTTTGAATACATACTATGGGCCTCATTACGATGTCGGTCGGAAAGTATTCCGACCAACTTGATGTCGGAATGGTTTCTGACTGACTCGGGTTCGGGGAGTTCGACCGACTGATTACGATGGTAACACTGTTCGGTCAGACCCCCATTGATTTCAATGGGAGTCTGTGTTCTGACCGACAACACATGCTCAAATTGAAGAAAGTGCTGGCTGCGGAAAACCATGCACCCTGTGGCGGGCGCCCCATGGTGCCTGCCACACTGTGCATGGTTGCCCAGAGGGGTCACATGGGTACCCCAACTGGGCCAAACCGGAGGCCTCCATGTGAAGGGGGGCCTGCTATGGACCCCCAAAGTTCGATTCTGACAGCCGATCTGACTCGGACAAACCGAGTGGGAAAGGATGTCCGAATCCGACATCGTAATAAGTCGGTCAGAGACGTCGTTACAGCCGTACAAGTCGGCTTCGACTAACTCGGTTCCTCTAAATGCCTGTCGCAACTGAGTCGGAAGGACCAAACTGTTACCTACCATCCTAATCGGTCGGTCGGAAATGTTTCTGAGTTGGTCGGAAACACGGGTTCCGACACGGATTCGACAAACCAAATGTCTTTCGGAGCCTTTCCCACCGACATCGTAATGAGGCCCTTAGTTGGTGTAGCAATACAACAAAGTTAACATTTCAAAGTAAAGAACTCTGGTTTCGGAACTTGATTCACATTGTGATGAGAGGAGACAATAGTTTTTTCAGCCAACACCTCTGGCTCTGCTCAATTTGGAGGCATTGTAGAGGAAGAGGTAGTGCTGCCTCTTTCCATGCCCCAGCCCTTCAATCTCTCACATGGCTGCAGAAACCAAACTATGCTTAGAAAAGCAGTTGTTGACCCAGCTTTCCAGGTGCATTCCTAGAAATATTTTGTAAATTCCCAATTTTGTTCATCTGCAGGAACCTATGCATTCTGTTGTACTCATTGTACAACTGCAAGTGCAAAAGTGTGTTTGCATTAGTGCTGAATACACTCCGGCAGAGTGGGTGGGTGTTGTGATGAGTTGTCTGAGTCTGAGGTTGTCAATCACAGTGAAAGAGTTGGATTTGTTGTTGTTCTCGAGGTGGAAGTTCAGGTCCCCGAGGAGGATGTAGTCCGTGGAGGAGAGGGCGTGTGTGCTGACGAACTCGGTGATGGAGTAGCTGAACTGTGGTCGGAGGCCGGGGGTTCTGTAGACGAGAGTTCCTCTGAGGGTGGTGTCGGGGTCAGTCAGATCTGCGGGCGGGCAGCGGGTGAGGGTTGTGGTTAGCTGGTCCTCGGTGACTTTGTTCCAGCAGCGGCGGGGGAACTGTTGAGTGCGGTGATGCGTGGTGGGTTTCTAGAAGGTGAAGTGGTTGCAGCGATGATCGGTCCAGTGGAGTTTGATGGTGTGGTTGAACGGGGACGTGCGGGCTTGCGGTGAAGATAGGGTCAAGCGTGTGGCTGGCGGAGTGGGTGGGTGTTGTGATGAGTTGTCTGAGTCCGAGGTTGTCAATCAGGGTGAAAGAGTTGGATTCGTTGTTGTTCTCAAGGTGGAAGTTTAGGTCCCCGAAGAGGATGTAGTCCGTGGAGGCGAGGGCGTGTGTGCTGACTAAGTCGGTGATGGAGTCGCTGAACTGTGGTCGGAGTCCGGGGGTTCTGTAGACGAGAGTTCCTCTGAGGGTGGTGTTGGGGTTGGTGTGGATTTGGAAGTGCAGGTGTTCGGCGGTGCTGAGGGTGTTGTCGGTGTTTGTTGAGATTTTGAGAGTGTTCCTGTGGACGATGGCGATTTCTCCTCCTACTCCATTGGTGCGGTCCTTATGGGTGACCTTGTAGCCTTCCGGGATTGCTATGGCGATGTCGGGTACCTAGGAGGGGTTTAGCCAGGTCTCCGTAAGGAAGGCAATGTCTGGGGTATTGGAGTCCAGTAGGTCCCAAAGTTCAACGGCGTGTTTGCATGCGGAGCGGGTGTTGAGAAGGATGCATCTGAGGAAGTTGGGTTCTTTGAGAGGTGCGTTGGCGGGCCGGATGCTGGTGAAACTGCAGTTCCGGCAGGAGAAGGGACCTTGAGTGCGCTTTGGGCAGCAAGGTAGCAGGTGCATGATTGTCCAGCGTTGAATGCGTTGAGGGTGCTGGAGTCGTAGCGGAGGCGGGTGTTGTGGCGTTTGCGGTGGCCAGGGGTCCTGGCGCTGGGCGCGGTCCAGGCACGGAAGGGCGCAGACTGCCTTGCTTTGGGGCACCTTGCCCACTGCACGCGGCCTCCATATGAGGAGATGTGGGAGGGAGGAGCAGCTGGGTGGCGGGAGCGGGCGTCGAGTGGAAATGTTGGGGGGCGGGCCGCAGGGACGCATCGGTGGGAAAAATGGGAGAGGGACAGCGGGGGCTGCGGGAGAACTGAGCACACAGGAAGGAGAGACAAGTAAGGCAAAAAATACAAGTTAGGCAAAATGAGCAAGTTCGGGAACAGAAAAGGCAAATTAATGCAGGAAGTCGTACTAAGGCAGGCAAAGAAAGGCACAGTCGTGCAGCAGCGTGGGGGAGCAAATTGCTTTCAATGCACCTTGGCATTAAGGGTGGGCGTAAAAAACGTTTCGCTGGCGAATTTGCGGGGACGAATTTTCAGCCAAGCAAGGGTTACAGCAGCAGGTGCAAAAGTCGAACCTAATTTCTTTGTAACCTTTTACAAAAGGGTTACAAACAAATTAACTTCAACTTGGACACCTGCTGCTAATTGCTTCCTGGCGCCTCCTTGCCTACTTGCAACTATATTCTGACCCTGCTCTGACCCTTGAAGCAGGGTCAGACAATAGTTACAAGTAGGCAACGAGGCACCTGTCCAAGGAATTAAACCTCATCAGGAAGCACTTAAAGATATAAAAAACAGGAAGAAGGGAGAGGATGGCAAATACACCCATTTTGAGTTGTCAGGAGGGGTTAAACTAAAAGAGACCTTTACAGCACAATTTTCATATGCATTTTGCTAAAAATAAAAAGCTGTATGTTCTGTAGGGGCAACTCAGGAATCTGGCCCTTCAGAGATCCGGCCTCTCTTTCTTTCTCTCGTTCTCTCTCTCCCTCTCTCTTTCCCTCTCTTTCTCTCTCTTTCTATCTATCTATCTATCTATCTATCTATCTATCTATCTATCTATCTATCTATCCATCTATCTATCTCTCTCTCCCTCTCCCATAAACGACTGCATGGGTAACTTCGCTATGCAAGCGGCTCGCGAAGACGCAAAAATCTCCGCGAACACGCAAAAAACCCCGCGAACACGCAAAAAACCCCGCAAACACGCAAAAAAACAAAAATTCGCACAAATTCGCGAATTTTGTGGATCGCGATTCGCAAATCCACAAATTCGCGGATCGCGAATTCACAAAATTCGCCCATGCTTACTTGGCATAGATATATATCAAAAATATTTAAACTTTCCAGAAACACACATTCACTGGATGCTGTCATCAGTGATGTCATGAGTACTGTCATTTGAGATGTCATCAGTGATGTCACTGACCATGTCATGAGTGATGTAATATGTGACATCATCACCAGTTCATTGCGGGGGTGCGAGTTATAGTTAGCTCAACTAACTTTAACCGGCAAATTTCTCTCGTTTTATATGAGTCAAATGTTCAACTAACTATAACGTCCCTGAAACCTATGGTTTTTTCAGTGAATTTCTAAGGTTTTTTAAATGCTAATTCCTAACTATAACGTCTGTAAAACCTATGGTTTTTTCAGTGAATATATATATAAATGTAATGTCGAAATAATTTATTTAATGTAACATTGATTCCTATTGGGTGTTTTTTAATTTCCCACCTTCATTGATAGTGGTTGGTAAAGTGTGGTGCATGACATACTCCAAGACTGGGCTGGAGTACATACAAGACTGTTCTAGGTCTCAGGATGGAGGCTTGTGAATTACATTTTGTTCCTTTATAAATAAATAAATAAATAAATAAATAAATAAGTAGGTATCACTATTGTATTACCACTGTATATACTATAAAATGCAATTTGTGAACGGGATCCATACCCTTTTTACTGAATTAAGGGCCCTTATACGATGTCGGTTGAAAGGCCTCCGACTTCAGGTTGGAGGCCTTGTGACCGTTATCGTCTGTTTCAATTCCAACCGGCTGCTTTTGATTCAGTTGGTCGGAATTGAAACCGGCTGGCACGTACTCCAAATGGACGGCGGTTTACGCTGTCTGGATTACGATGCACGGTTTACAGGAAGGTTTTCCATGCCAGCCTTTTTGAGATTAACCCCACCTCCCATTTCCCTATGTACTACAGCCGGTTTACGGCTGTAACACATGCTTCCATGGGGAAATGTCAGAATGCAACAGAAAAGTGCTCGGTTGCATCCTAATAACAGAATTAAATTGTCCCTCGAGGAATCATTTGTTCTTAGTATAATGAATTATAACAATGTTACATCCGTGATCAATATTTGGCTTTTTTTGCAGGAAATGGTCACTTAATATCAATAACCAGTTATATCCGAAACAGTTTTTTATTCTTGTATCAAAATATTTTTCTTTTTTATCAGGCAACATACACAAAACTGAAAAGATAAAGTTGATTACAGTTGTGTAGGATCACCATTCGCTAGAATCATGGATTTTTTCAATACCATAATATGTGTCACAAAATCACAGTAATACATATATTTATATGCATCTTAATTGTATCATATAAGCAAAAATGGCGATACAGTGTCGACGTTTCGGTCCTTCTACGGTCTAAACGATCCTTAGAACCATCATCAGGACGATGTAGTTGCTCATGTATATATCTTATTCAAACAACCGTAACGCACAAGATAAAACCGGGAACAACTACCACGGCTAAACTTCAAGAATGCAAATTTCTATAAATCACAAATCAATAGTGACTGCGTGTAACTACAGGTTGGCGTTTAACTTTTGTGTAGTCGGCTTGGTGCGTCTATCAGATCACTCCGTAGGCTCAGCTCGCATGAGACCGGTTGCATCCTAATCAGTTGGTCGGGACTGCCAACCGGAGGTCGGTCGGTCCCATTTTCGAGATGTGTCAGGCGGACGAAAGTCTGCCCGACATGGTAATAGGCCCCTGTGTGTGAAAAACTTGAAGCAGGACTTGGTGCTGTTCCTGGGGTGATTACATTATTATTTTTAAGTGGTAGCATGCCTGTTATTTAGAGTGCACACAAATATAACCTCATTAAATTACACAGTCATTTTGGAATCCTAACCAGGTTTCATGGCTCACTATTCTCAATACTGTACTTGGCCCAGTGATTCCTAGGGATACTTGCTCATCCAGCTATGAGGGGATTTCTGCTGCGTTTCCAAGTATTACATGTGTCCACTTTGAGAATTGTAAAAATTTTTAATCAAGAATCAGGCTTACTGTTTCTACTGAAGGGCTCTGCCAGTAAAAGTACAACTCATGTATTTGGCAGGCACAATTAGTTGTATCCTCACTAAAATGTTATTATGTTATAATGCCAAGGCATACTTTGGTTGTTCTTAGTGCATTTTTGTGTTGCCTTTATTATTCTACAAAAGTCTGATTTTGAATGCATACTATGGGCCTCATTACAATGTCGGTCGGAAAGCATTCCGACCAACTTGATGTCGGAATGGTTTCTGACTGACTCAGGTTCGGGGAGTTCGACCGACTGATTACGATGGTAACACTGTTCGGTCGGACCCCCATTGATTTCAATGGGAGTCTGTGTTCTGACCGACAACACCTGCTCAAATTGAAGAAAGAGCTGTCTGCGTAAAACCATGCACCCTGTGGCGGGCACCCCATGGTGCCTGCCACACTGTGCATGGTTGCCCAGAGGGGTCACATGGGTACCCCAACTGGGCCAAACCGGAGGCCTCCATGTGAAGGGGGGCCTGCTACGGACCCCCAAAGTTCAATTCTGACAGCCGATCTGTCTCGGACAAACCGAGTGGGAAAGGATGTCCAAATCCGACATTGTAATAAGTCGGTCAGAAACGTGGTCGTTACAGCCGTACAAGTCGGCTTTGACTAACTCGGTCCCTCTAAATGCCTGTCGAAACTGAGTCGGAAGGACCGAACTGTTACCTACCATTCTAATCGGTCGGTCGGAAATGTTTCCGAGTTGGTCGGAAACACGGGTTCCGACACGGATTCGACAAACCAAATTTCTTTCGGAGCCTTTCCGACCGACATCGTAATGAGGCCCTTAGTTGGTGTAGCAATACAACAAAGTTAACATTTCAAAGTAAAGAACTCTGGTTTCAGAACTTGATTCGCATTGTGATGAGAGGAGACAATAGTTTTTTCAGCCAACACCTCTGGCTCTGCTCAATTTGGTGGCATTGTAGAGGTTGAGGTAGTGCTGCCTCTTTCCATGTGCCCCAGCCCTTCAATCTCTGACATGGCTGCAGAAACCATACTATGCTTAGAAAAGCAGTTGTTGATCCAGCTTTCCAGGTGCATTCCTAGAAATATTTTATAAATTCCCAATTTTGTTCATCTGAAGGAATGTATGCATTCTGTTGTACTCATTGTACAACTGCAAGTGCAAAAGTGTGTTTGCATTAGTGCTGTATACACTATTATCTTTTTCATAATGGAGAAAATATTGTTCCCCAATTGAGAAACTCACTGGTCTAGACTACCAAATATGTTTGTGGGGTTCCCTGCCCATTCCTGTCCTGCAATTGGATGTATTCCTAACCTGAGAGGATTAATTCTCTTATTGTTTGGGTTTTGTAAATACCCTATCACATTGAGAGATAAAGAGGAGAACATCCACACCGTAATCCTCCAAACATACGCATTGGTAAACACAAAGAGTACGGGATAGTGACACACCTTTAGCAAGGTGTTAATTTGGATGTTGAACTCAAACTAAAAACTTATATTCTAGTGTGTAACCACAGTAGCTGCCCTGCTCGAGTTTAATCATGATGTAAATTGTCCACATTTTGGTAAATGTTGATGCATGTTTGAATGCATGGTTTCTTCTCTTGTTTTTCACAGAACACCGGAAAGATGACTGCTGCTTGCTTTGATATTTTTTTGCAGTGCCATAAAAATATCACCTGCACTGTTTTCTCTCACTCGGGTACATATAATTGCGAGTGTGACAAGTGATAATAATGAATTTATTCAGATTCTCCCTAAGATTACATACTTTGTGGGTGAAGATTGGGAATTCCTTTCTCACTTGTATGGAGGTGTGGTATCTTATCGATTAGGGATCCTTTCTTAGCCTGGAGAATACCAATGACCTTTTTTTAGGCTACTGAACCGACAGAAGCATTTTAGATCCTCCTAGTTGCAGACTTTTAACCATACCTAGGGTACCTACTAATAAAGGAAAACCTTTCCGTTTTACCCTAAGGTATTTTTATTATCTGGACCCCTGGGGCCTCATTTATGAAAAGTGACGCATCGCTGCGTGAAAACAGCGATGCGTCACTTTTCACTGCGCACTCCTTGCGACACCAATGATGCGTCATATTTAATGTATGACGCATCATGTCGCAAGGACTTACAGATACGTCAGTATTTCTGACGCATCTGTAAGTGCAAAAGTGACGCATTGCTGGAGTGTGTCACAAAAGTGACGCAACTCCAGCAATGCGTCCTTTCACATGGGGAAAGCCCCATGTGAAAGGGCTTTCGTCAGTCTTACGCCTGCTGTGAGGCAGGCGCAAGATTTTGACGCAACAGCATCCTAAAAGTGACACAGTGAAATCTCATAGATTTCACTGCGTCACTATTACGAGGCTTTTTGCGGGGAAACGCCCCCTCTGCATACATTATACCTGACGCAGGTATAATGTGGCGCAGGGGTTTAAAAAGTGACGCATCTACCGAGATGCGTCACTTTTTAAATATGGCGCAACAAGGCGCATGATTTACGCTGTCGATGCGTCACAAAAAGTGACGCATCAGCAGCGCAAAACTGACGCAAGGCCTCATAAATGAGGCCCCTGGTATATTCAGTCATTGTATTTTATCAAGAACTCCCTCATAATCTGAGGTTAAGTCCTCCCTGATAGTATCATCTTGCTAGGGTGGGGTGAAGATGCCAATAATGAAGCATACCACATTGTGTGGGAGAGGCTACCTCAGGCAGAAAAACTGGATTCACTTCTTCATCCTAGAGTTGGAAAAGGCAGGACATGTATGTATCTCCTGTATGTATGTTCTCTTCCCTTTACTCTTTTTGCTTACTGGAGTTTGTAAATATCCACAAACTCACATACTTGTGAATGTGTGCCAACAGTCTAGGGCATTACATTATGCCGTGGTAATATTACCAGGGAATAATTTGCTTTACAAATTTAAATAGTGAATTTGCAGTTGTTAGTTAAGCCAGTTGTGTGTGAAAGTTGAACTTATGTGCAAATGGCTTTGGGAATAGGATATTTTGCACCAGTATCTCCCACGATATCTTGTCTGTTCACAGTGAAAGTGAATATTCAAAGGACCTGATTTTAAAATTGGCAGATGATTTACTCCATCACAATGGTGACGGCTATCCCGTCCACCGAAATATAAATCCCATTTTATCCCATGGGATTTATATTTCCGCGGAGTTCTAAATTAGGCTTATGGTGTTTTTGTACTTTTAGAGTTTCTGATAACAGGAAAGGACTATCATGTCCACCATGTGTGTCTCTTCCTTGCTTGCTGCCGCGTCATAGATTCTACTATGGATGTGGAAAGGGCTTTCTGAATCTCGAAACGTGTTTAGTAGATAGCAAAAATCGATTTTTCTGTAGCAAACCCTGTGATTTGGTAAACCACAGGATTTGCAACCACCAAATGGCTTAGTATATTTGGCCAACAGTTACTCCCTATCTGCGCCTTTAAAGTCGGAAAAAAGTAAAAGAAAAATCGAATTGGGTTTGCTATAAAGTAGTATAGGATTTTATTTTCCAGTTACAAAATGCCTGAACAAATCAAAAAACGAAGCTTCTCCAACAAGCAGCAAATCAATACACAAAGATTGAAGGAGCTGAACTGTTAATGCTGTTCCCAGTTCTGGTTTCCTGAAATCTAGCAGTACAAAGGAGTCATGTGAAAAATCAAAGGGTTTGCAATTAATGCAATCAGTCCATGAGTGTCAGGAGTCACGTGATCAATAGGTCACAACGAATAGCCGCGGTACTCGAAGAGCTCTCTTTTATAGGTAATAACTTCTTTTGCAGAGGTTCTGGAGCACAACAGAATATGTACTTTCTTTTTTTGTTTAACAATCTTTATTCCATTTGTAAACAATAATAGCAGGCATCTCAGAATGCATTGTCGCACTGCATCAGTCTTACTCTGCAGTCACCCCTGACACTGTCTGCTTTTCCTGCACAGTTTCATTAATGACGCTGTACAATTCGCTGTTGCAAGGGAACATTTGCATGGGTTAATACGAGTAATTCCCTTTTTAAAGTCGAAATCGAATTTCAAATGCTTTTATAGCTGCACTTTTATACATATTCTAATTTATTTTTACTGTTTACCCGGGACAAAGCTCTCATTACTGCATTGCCACTGTGGCCAAACAGTGTGAGGGGCATATTGGGCTCACATTAAAGCGGTTTTTACTATCTAGAAAAGCAGTAGTGGCTGCTGCCTGGAAGCAGCAGTGGGGCGGGAGGGATCGGTTTAAACAAAAACTAATTAATTCCCTGCCGGCTGGCTGGACGGCCTCCACGCCTCTCCTGCGTCGTCTTCCTGGGAGAAACAGGAAGCAGAAATCACCAGGGCTCCCAAGCTCCCTGCAGCCAATTACAAAGCTGCAATGCAGCGTTGTGATTGGTTTGAGTGCAGTGACACAGCTCTCAGCCAGGGTCTGGAGGGATGGCATGTCCTCCATGCAGTCTGTAATTCAGGGAAAGAGAGCAAGACTGTTTTGGGCGGCTCGAAAGGGCTGGCCAAACCGTCATTGCACACGTAGGGCTGTTCTACCACTTCTCCCCTGCTCTGCAGCCCCCGCCACTTCATGAAAGCTGCCGCAGTAGGAGGACAAAAAAATGTATAATAACATAACTTTACTTTTGCAGCTCTATGGCAGTGGGGCGATGCTCCTCTGCCTTAGCGGAGGAGCCGCCACTGTAGAAAAGTGGTGGGAGGGACCATTTTTTACAAGCATTAAGTTGCATAAGGGACCATGACAACCTTGCCACCCTACTGTATTTATCACATTGGGTTACAGAAATCTAGGGATGTCTACGATCCGCAGCTATACTTGCTTCATTTGGTAGACACAACTTCTGTAGCACACTTTCTGCCAGGAACTTTTTCCACTGGCGCTCAAGGAGCAACTTCTCAAGCGGTTTAACGTGTACCATAGTTACTCTAACCTGTTTCAATTGGAAGATATAGAACATCGTAGAGAGAATGCACATTTTGGAAAATACCAGCTTAAGTGCCATCCATACACTCACATGAAAAGTTATAATTTTTTTAATTTTGTGAGAGCCTATTCCACATTCTCTATATACACTTCCACCAGTTCTGTCATTCATAGGAATGTCCAAGCTGGATCGTTCACATAGAGCAAGGTATCATCTGCATATTGAGGTATGACGTGATTATTGCCAATGAAAGATCCCCTACCATTCAAGAACATAACGATATGCTGCTGTGCTGCTGACAACATCTCGTTATATAAATAAAGTAATTTATGGGTCCCCTGTGCCTCACATTCTGTATAGGATCTCCAAGGTATGCCATCAACTCCATGGGTACATCCACAAAGAAATCAATTGATATCTCAATTTTTTTCTCCGTTTTGTTTCATTGACACTCTCTCTATTCTTCTTTGACAATCCCTTCATTCAAGGATCTTTTCTGTAGCTAAACAAACACGAGGTGCATCTAATTTGCTATTAGAAAAGCAACACTTATCACGCTCTGTTCTAGCACCAGATGGCTTTTAATCTCTTATTGTGTCTTTTATAACCCGTCGGCTCTGTTGACCATCTAGGTCGTATTTGCCTACTGGTCTTGTTCATTATGCTGTTCAGCTAAGTAGCAACTATAATCAAATTTGCCTATCCTTGTGGGTAATCAGCCGGCCAGGCACATGATCCCTCACACATCCAACTAATGGTTAAACTAGAATTAATCTTTCCTGCTTCTTGATAATTTTCATGAGTGTTTTTTAATTCCTTAATTGGATTTTCTTGCTACATAGCCAGCTGATATACAAATGCCCCATAGGGTATACAACCTTTAGCACGCATCTTTTAGCACGCACTACCATTACCACGCATCTGTTACAACGCATACCATTACAACGCATAGCGCTTTGAGGCGATCTGACTTAGGGAATGGCTAGTGAATAGGTTAATTTACTATCCAATAACCTTCCTTAGTGTCCACGGGGACTGGTGTTGGAATAGTAAATTAAACTATTCACTATCCAGCACCCAAAGCACTACGCGTTGTAAAGGTATCGCGTTGTAAAAAATGCGTGGTAATGGTATGCGTGGTAAAAGTGTGCGTGCTAACATCATACATCCGCCCCATAGACTAACTTTAAAGCCCTGACATACTGTTGCAAATGACCACTGGGAGGCGATGTGCCTAGTGGCTAGTGTAGCCAACTTTGGTAAATAGGAACCCAGGTTTGAAACAGTGCCTCGACTTAACATCTGTTGATTCTGGGCAAATCACCTAATTTGCCTTTGTCGAAAAGAATTGCAAAAAGAATCATTCTTAGTAAACAAAACAGAAAAACAAAACTGTAGTCCAAGGTATCTGTCTGAAAGTTGTGTCCTGCGGTGCCCTGTGTTGTAATCTCCTTGTTGGTCCTGGTTTCTCTTTTGTCCCATTTTGTACTGCATACAAAGGGCAGTTTTTGACAGTCTTCATCTGTGACCGTCACCTCAACTGACCCAAGAAGACTGCCAAGCATGTGGTGCATCGTACCGCCGGATTACGAGTTTAATCCAGGGCAGTTGGTGCTGCGGTGGTGTCGTAGCGGTGATGTTAGGCTCATAGGAGAGCCTATACAACATGCCGCCGCGAGAGAGCCTGCTGCATTTACGTGCACTGTTTAGCATGCACAATGTCCTTCATTCCCCCACATGCACCCCCATGGGTAGATTTACCAGGGGCACCCTTACCCTGCATTTCCGCCACTCTTTTCATGGCAGGGTTCCCGCCATGAAATGGGCGGTGGAAATATAAGTTGCAATATGCTCGGCAGTGCCAGCATCTGCACTGCCAGCATATTCAGGCCCTTTCCTGCACCGCCACCGCTGAGGGATCCTGGATCCCGGCAAAGGTGGTTGTCTTGCTGGGGTCCCTCCGCCACCATCTTAATACGGCAGTCGGACAGCTGGGGTGGTGCTGGTTAGACCGCCACAGTGAGTACGGCAGTCCAAATGTCTGCTGTACTCCTAATAAACTCTAAAGTTTTTGCTGATCTGAAAGAGCTCTTTCAAATTACATAGTAAGGCGGCTTAAAGGCAAATCCTCTCTTCATGCTTACCGGCATGTTGTATCCTCCCTCATTCCTTGAGACAGCAATTCCATACCTACTTTGAAGGCAGATGCTAAAGGTTTGTCCCGTCTCAATCTGTCCTTGACATGGTCTTGTTTCCATTTGAAATCTCACAGTCATATACCAGTTCTTTCTAAATTCCCTCTGGTTATTTATTTATTGTATATACAATTACAAAAATAAGGTTGAATAATCAATCAAAGCCATTTATACAGCGTGCAGCTACCTCAGTAGAGGCGTCCCAGCGCTAAAGCAAGACTGAAGAATAGACTGACCAGCTTAGTCTATGCCTGACTAAAGAGCCATGTTTTTAAGTCCTTCCTGAATCCCTTTTCTGTATATAATATATGCATATTACTCACCCACAGGTACCACATGCGCCATGCTTCATCATTGTTGGACCCTCACCCAGACACTTCTTGCCTAGACCACGGAAATCAGGGAACCACACTACTAAAGAGTCTGTAAGTCGGCTCAAGTCTTGTCATCAGGGGCTGAAGCAAGCATGGCTATGGATCAGCACCTCTGTGCTTCACAAGGGAGAATTGCAGTCTGCTCCTGGCCCATCACAGGAAACTGGCGACACCTCCTGGAGCTCCCCAGCCATTGTGTTTGAGTGTGTGGCTCCACACTAACCAAATGCTGATGCCTCCTAGTCTGCCACATTTCATCTCTGTCCATGCTCACTTAGTGCACCGTCAGGTTCTGCCTAAACACAGCATATTAGTGTCCGACGATGGCAGCATTTTGCAGGCAAATGGATGGCAGGTTGGTACCTACGGGAGCCTCTGCCAGTCGTAACATTTTTTCTGGCACTCAGTCAAGCCCGTCCTCCATGACTATTCATGATCACTTGCATGAATATATTTAGGTGAATGTAGGAAGCTGGCTCTTTATATGACATACCAAAGTGAGGTATGTTGTGCAAAGAGTACAATGTTTCCCTTATGAGTGGACAGGGGCTTGCTCTTGCATTTCCAAGGTGCTCTTCTAGGGTGTATAGTCAATACATGATGCACCCGACTCAATGAGGAGATCCAAACCAATTCATAAAAATATCACGTATCTTTATATATTTATTCAGACACCAGAATCAATGTGATCAGGTAAGTACAAGAGAACTACTTTGTGGTCTAAAAAGTCAGTACTTAGTTCATTTTTCAGAAGTTGCAATCTTATCAGAGGGGAGGAAAAACAAGTACGGTAGAGTACAGTGACTTTCAAGACCAATCTCCGAGACCTAAGGTGAGTATTGGGCAAGGTCCAAGGCAGCACCACCAGGACACCTCCAGCGGCACTAGTGCAGCAGGGTGCAGTAGTGCAATACAGCCTTGGGTGCCAAATGTTAGTCGAGGAGGATTGGTTTGCGTGAAAAGAAGCTGCAGGTTTCGACTGAGAGACCAGTCGTGCTGAATAAATAGGAAGGTTCAAGTTTTGCGATGCTAGGGGACATGGAGATACCAGTGGTGGGGCGGCTGGGTGCAGAGGGTCTTTGAGGTGTTGGATTTCTTTGTCTGGGTGCACTTGCAGTTGAAGGGGTGTGCAAGCCGAGCCTGCAGGCAACATCGGTGAGTTGATGAGGGGTGATCCCCCGTTGTAACAACGGTGTTGAAATGGAATGCGCATTCATTGTAAACTGTCTCCATGCCTGCAGGATACAGGGGAGCAGTACTGCTGCTCCACAGGAGTTCTTGAGCCTTTATTGAAGGCATGCCATCCTCACAGCCTGTGGAGGCGCACCTGCTATAGGATGAGACTTCTTTGGTGCACGGTTAACGGGGAACAGCAGACAGGCCAGAAGATTTGGTGCTAAGTCAGTTGCTCTTCTTCAGTCTTTTTCTTTCGTGGCTCTTCAGTGTCCTTCTTCTTTGTAGGCTGTCCAAATTTGATTATCTGGGGCCAGGGCCTTCCCTAAATACTGCTGAATTTAGGGGCATTAGGGGAGTGTAGGGTAGTAGCCAATGGGCCGCCTACCCCTGAAGTCATTACGCCCCCTAAATGACTACTTCCTGTGGGTAATGGGCATTACAGGTTTACCATCACCAATATGGCTAACTCTCAAAAGTCGCCTCCACTTCCAGTAAGACTACCTTATGGGTGGTATTGGCCTGAGGGTGGACACACCTAGCAGACTAGCTAATTTTCCTACATGTACAGGTGCCAAACGACCCTGCACAAAGGGGGTTGGCTCCCTCTCCTGTGAGAGAAGCCAGATTCACATACCAAAGGCAGTGAGCTCTTTTAAACTCCTCTGCCTTGGAATGATAATCTGCAGGTGTAGGCAACCTCTGCCCATACAGACTTGATTTCTGGCCTCCTGAGAGCAAAGGTACTGACCCTTTGGGGTCAGAAACTTGTCTCTGGTGTCAGGATGGTGAAAACCAGTCAGTTATCACACCAGTAGCCAGTAGGTTTTCAAGGAGCACCTCTAAGGTGCCTTCTGTGTGTATGCCACCACTTGGCAGGGTAGGACTCACAGTTGCAGAATCCAGGTGCTGGGTAAAAGAGACTTGACCTTGGAGTCACCTTGGAGTCCCTCTGGTGGTCCTGGGTACAGGTTGCAGGTCCAGCCCTTCTCATCCAGGCAAGAGGGCAGCAGGCCAGCACTGCTGGCAGAAGTCCTACAGGGCAGCATTCCAGCAGAGTGGCTGTCCTTCAAGCAGTGCAGCAACCCTTCTTCCTGGTAGAGCCTTCAACATGTCCAAAAGTGTTTTAAAGAGTTGGTGTCTGAGGTTTAATTTTTATACCTGGGGCCTTCTTTGAAGTGGGAGAAGCTAATAACGGTTTCCCTTTGAAGTGCACATGTTTCTGCCTCCCCTGCCCTGACCCCATTCAGGTGTAAGCGGGCTGTTAGAGTAGCGGCAACCTTAGCAGCACATTCCCCCTACATTTCAAGTACATTGCACCCTGCCCTGTGGGCTGTTTGAGGCCTACCCTAGCGGCGACTTATATATAATAAAGAGAAAGATTTAGGCCTGGCAGCAGGTTTTTTTTGCCAGGTCAAAATGGCAGTTTAAAACTGCACAAAATGGCAGACCTGAGATAGATTTGCAAGGCTACTTAAGTGGGTGGCACACAAGCACTACAGGCTCACTAGTAGCATTTAATTTACAGGCCCTGGGTACAATCAATCAATCAGTCAAAGTATTTATAAAGCGCATTACTCACCCGGGAGGGTCTCAAGGCACTGGGGGTAGGGTGCTGCTACTGCTCGAACAGCCAGGTCTTGAGTAGCTTCATGTAAGGTAAGTAGGTCCTGGGTCTGCCGCAGGTGGGCGGGGAGGGTGGTATCACTTTACTAGGGACAAATGAATACATTTAATCTGCCAATTGGGGACAAGCCAATGTTACCATGCTTTAAGGAGAGACCACGCACAGTTTAGTCAAGTTATCAGTGGTAAAGTGCACAGATTCCTAAAGATAATAAAAATGAGATAAGAAAAATATGGAGAGTAAGACAAAATGTTTGGGGAAAGACCACCCTAAAACAACAGTTGATTTCAGTGGATCACGCTCGAAAACCAGAAATCGCAACTTCACAAGCTCTATGCGTGTAAATCACAGGTCTATTTTCTCCAAAACATTTATATAGGCCAATTCAGAACACTTTCTTTTGTAAGGATAGACAGAGCTGCCATCTGTCCCTTTTACTCTCTCTCCCCCCTGCTACTGAAGAGTGATTAGCCATCAGCTGTCAGCCCTGTTCGCCTGCTCAGGTGACCCAATACTTGTCCTTGCCCCTGCTCTGTCATCCATTTTTTCTCGGTAACCTCTGCCTGTCATATCTCCTCGGCTTCCCATCAAACCTTGAAAGCCAGGCTGTCAGTGGAGAGGAATCTGCCTCATTTCCCCAGACACGGGCCTCCGTACCCGTCTACCTCCCTCGCCACCCTCCAGCTAAAGATGCTTCCACTCCTTCGGCGTCACAGACTCCGCTTTTTCACCTGACGCAGCAGGATTGACAAGCGATAGGGAGGGAGAGAACTCCTTTCAAATGATATGTATTCAATGACAGCATTTATCAGGCCTCGCTATTCAAGGGACGTTTATTTCCACGCCTCATCCCAGCATTAAATATAGGATTGTGGGGATAGAGGGGAATTTCCTTTTGACCTCCAACTTTGCAAGTGAGGACACGATCACTCATGCTTCGGATTCTCCTGTTAGAATAGAGAACAGAAGCCGGGATTGAACAAAGTAGGAGAAGTAGGCGGAGAGGTGGATACATGGGGGCATATTTGCAACGCCCCTGCAGCGCTTTTACGCCGCTGGAACGGCACGTGTGTGACGCCCCAGAGGCATAATGTGCCGGCCCATATTTACAAGGACACGCAAAGCTACCCTGCGTGGCCTTTCCTGATCTTGTAAATATGGAGTATGGCAATGCCTTACTCTGCGTGAAAGCGGGGTACCATGGGTGTTGCTGTGGGTGTTCCCACGCAACACCCATTGTTTTTGACACTGCCCAAGATTTACCACACTGCCTAACTCTAGGGCAGTGCCAAAACTAACACCTTCCCAAAACAGGCGAAGGAGGAGAAATGTTTACATTGCTCCTTGTTTTTTCCTCTTTCCACATGTACTGCATTCTGCAGCTCACATTGAACGAGGAGAACGCCTCCTTTGATTGTTTTTGTGCAGGAAGGTGTCTGTTCCTGCACAAAAACAATCATGGCAACAACACAGACACCCTAGCACCATGGTGCAAAGGGGTGCTAGTCTTGGCACTGGGCTGCAGTTTGTGCGCCAGCGCTGACAAAAAGGACAGGAATGTGCTGTATCTTGTATATCCCTGTCCTTTTCTTTTGATGTAGGGCAGCACGGCTAGAAGGCTTGCTGTGCTGCCCTTCGGCAAAATATTGTAAATATGCCCCTAAGATTTCATATAATTAGTAGGACAAAGACCTGGTGGGCTGGAGCAGGGACAGTCCTGCTGTATGGCAGCATATTACTTAGCAGGGTAAAGCAGAGCAGGACGAGGTAGCACATTTAGAGAAAGCTGAGTCATGGATCTGGATTGGGGCTGAGAACTGAAGCTTGAGACGATCCATCAACAGTTTCGAAGTGTAACAACATAACAAGCGTCATGTAAAAATATGATGAAACTTTCAAATTAAAATTAGGTATTTTTTGAACACTTGTGCATCACTTTAATAGTTTGATTGTCACTGATTGGACATGTGTGAAAACTATTTAAATACAGTATTTAATTTATAATGGTGTATGCTGGTGCTCAGCATATGCACTTGCTTTGTTTTTTAAAAAGAGCACTTATTTCTGACAGTTCACGTGGTGGCACTGTCTGTCTATTTTTCTTAAGAGCACATCAGAAGATTGTTTAAACCTTCAATGAACACTGCATTTGGCAGCGCAGGTAGGTTGTGCCAGATGCACCAGCCCCCGAGAAATAACTTGTGCACGCTGCAGCGACCTCCCATGAAATAACTTCGGTCCTGGCACTTATTTGTGTTTTTACTCTTTACTTGTTTACAAATTAAGCGCTGTTTAATTATGAACTTCACCACTGTCATGCGTTTGCCAAACGGTTCCCCTTTGTCATGGGCACTGTGCAGTTGGCTAATATTGTTTATCTACGTGGGTCAACATTATTGTCTGTTAAAACATACACAAGTGGGGTTTTTGTATAGCACACAATCTGAACAGACCCATTGTGCTTTCAGTTTGGAACACTCAATCAAAGTGCGCCTAATGCAGTGATTTGTGTAGGATCTCACAATTTAGCCATGTGGTGAAGCCAGGATTTGAACCCTGGTTCCCTAGCTAGATACTATGCAGTTCAACTATTGGATAGATATATCCTGCTCTCTCCTCAGTTATTTCATGACCTGAATAAGAACACTGTTTTCAGTAAATATAACTATCATATTTAAATTCGATCTGACTACAATTACATACACAAGATGTTGAATTATTTTTTCCGGATAAACGTACAAAGTTAAACGCAAAGTAGGGCGGGACACTATCTATCTATATGTTAATATAACTGTCCCCCAAGTTCGAAGGGGCACAGTACCCCAATGACATCAATTATTCAAATAGCAAAACAAAGACGACCCTGCAGGGACTACTGTCCCATAATGGATCTGCAGTAAGACAAGTGATTTTCTTCAGCTGATCTCTGCTGTAGATAGACACAGCAGAAACACACCTTTTTGGATTATTCTCAGTTGTCCTGTAGTTAGTCTTTTCCTGTTTCTTTGAGAAAAATAACCACACGGGGAGGGAAAAGGGAAGGGAAGTGAATATAATTTTGGTTTGAATCTCTTTGAGCTCTCCAGTCCTCATGGGACAAAAGTCAAACTCTAGAAGGGAGCTCAGAGGGAAAATTGGACTGGGTCGCCCGCCACTCAAACATAGACCAATAACAAAAGACCCTGTCCGACGGACGTCAACTTGTGTCAGTTACTGAAGAAATAGAACAGTCTGTGTGTACTGATAACTATTACGATCCCCTGCAATTTATGCTGCAATTTATGAGGGGACAATTCACTGCACTGCGCCCAAAAGTTTCCAAGTTCACTTTAAAAAAGGCCCATCTTCCTTGACAGATACACAGAACAACAAGTACAAGCTGTCTGACACATCTAAGTCAATATTCGGGATCCACACCCTTCAGTGTTGGACCAAATTCTACTTAGAAAAAATGTGCGAGAAACGAATGACACCTCACGGAAACACCACCAACGGGGTAACTGGTATGTAATTTCCAGACAAGCCCCGGTCTCGTCATCGGTAGTCACTCGATTCTCAAAGAAAGAAGAAGGAAAGCAAAGAACCAAAAATGTGTAACAAACAGTGGAAAGCAGAAAACATCTGCTAGTGACAAACACACAACATAAATAAGTGCATAAAACACAGCATCCAATTCCCTTAACCAACTTTATTCGTAGGGAAATGAGTGTATGCTGTAAAGATAAAAAGGCTGGTAGCTATTCATGCATACCATTACCTATTTGGTTGTTTGCTTTCCTTCTTCTTTCTTTGAGAATCGAGTGACTACCGATGATGAGACAGGGGCTTGTCCAACACTGATGGTGTGGATCCCTGATATTGACCTAGATGTATCAGACAGCTTGTACTTGTTGTTCTGTGTATCTGTCAAGGAAGATGGGCCTTTTTAACGTGAACTTGGAAACTTTTGGGCGCAGTGCAGTGAATTGTCCCCTCATAAACTGCAGGGGATCGTAATAGTTATCAGTACACACAGACTGTTCTATTTCTTCAGTAACTGACACAAGTTGACGTCCGTCGGACAGGGTCTTTTGTTGTTGCTCATGGGACAAAAGCCCGTCCAGAGCCAGGCATTCAGACTCAAACTAGGCTTGAATCTTGCTGGGATTGGAAGAATACAGGTGGGCTGAAAAGACCAACAAACGGAGAAGACAGAGGACTCACAGCAATCCAAAAGCACACCCTGACACACCAGACAGCCACCAAGACGAACCGACGTCC
This sequence comes from Lissotriton vulgaris, assembly GCF_964263255.1. Lineage (NCBI taxonomy): Eukaryota > Metazoa > Chordata > Amphibia > Caudata > Salamandridae > Lissotriton > Lissotriton vulgaris. The sequence goes on along the minus strand of NC_141685.1, from coordinate 355,260,155 downwards.
CTGGATATAGCCTCATGGGTGAACTGAACGTAAGCCACAGCAAGCGCCAACCACGTCTCATCCTAACGCTTCCCCAGGCGACCGTCCGTCCCGAGCGTCGGCAGTCTAAGTCAAGCGGCATCCCTGCTCCTGTCTGCAGATGCCACAGGTGAAGATCAGCACATAGTGTCCGTCCTCACACCGCCTCAAGATGGAGTCGGCTGTGGCCCCAAGCCAGGCAAGATAGTATCCCGTCACTCTATGTGTCAAGCCGCCATAGACACTCCAGCTCAGCAAGGCGGAGGCACATGGCTGCCAAGTCCCTCCGGAAATCCAACACTCCCAGCAAGTCACCACCACCTGTCATCCCGAGTCACCACATAGCTGGCAACCACCATCACGCCAGCCATCAGCACCTGCGTACAACAACACCACTCCCAGAAGATCGGCGGACTGGAATCCTGCACCATCACCACACAAGCTGACAAAAGAAACCACAGGCAACCTGTGAACCTGGCCTACACCGGAACCGCAGCAGTAAGTGCAAGTCTTGACCAAGACTCCTCCACCCATGAGGGTCATGCGTGCAAATAAGTAACCGCTCCTCAGAGGTCCTGCAGCTGCCCCCAGACGGCACACAAGCGTCCCCCAGTGCAGCCCTCCTACATTCCCGCAGCAACTCCGACAACGGGCCTCCCCAGGCGGGAGAGTGAGAAGAGACATTGCCCCACTGACAGGTTACCGGTCACAGCCAAGCAGTTCAACAGGTACAATCGGCCCAGCAACACATCTGTGAATTCTAACTCGGGACTCCATCCATGTTCATGATGCAACCCACTAAAATGAACTGTTTAGAATTCGCCACAGACCATCACGGACATCAGCAAATTAGAAGCCATGCAAGGCATGTCATCGTCAGCGAACCGACGGTATGCAGCAGACGTCTCCGAGCCAGCGGTCTTGTCCTGATCTCCTCAGGTTAAACTATGGGTGCGCGCCGAGAAGGTTCTGCTGCAAGCAAAGTCACCAGCCCATGTCTGATATCGTCCTGCCACCTGAATCGAGAGACTGATGGGCCCTGTGGCATTTAGGTAACTGTTTTGTTTATTCCCACAGGTTGGACTAACACGTTGTTTGTCCCTCAATACAGTTGGGGAGGAATGTAGTGTCCTGCGAGACACGTTCTGGTGTCCCGCAGGAAGTTTTAATCCCAGCCACTCCCTCGAGGGCTGGGCACACTGCACCCCCACACCCATCCATCACGGGTTCCACGAGTGATGTGGCCCGTCAATAAAAGGGCCCGGGTGCAAGTGCTCAAGGCCAGTCACAGTCCACTACTACCCTGTGTCTGCGTCAGTTATTTGCCACCAGGTGGCCTGAGGCCCATAACTACACCTCCCATACCCCTCTGTACCAGTAGGGCCACTCTGAGCACTTCTGGCAGTGACAGACACAGCCGTGGCTGTCTCTCTGGGACTTGGAGGGGTGGCCTACCAAGCCAGAGATGGGCTGACAATAAACAGACTGATCAGCTGAGCAAGATCTGGTGCCAAATCTGGGGGGAGAGCCGAGGATCCCTGCCCACCCCCATCTGTAACCAACCCTTCCCTATTTGATCCCTATTTGATCCGTTATATCATTGCCTGGAATCAAGATCGTGAGACATCTGGTGGACCACTGGACAGAGGCCTACAGCCCTGGATGCAGTGCATGGGGAAAATGATTGCCTGGGAACAACTGGGCCCATAATCCATTGCCATGAGGAGAACGGCTGCCCACTCCCAACCCTGACATCTCGCGCACAGAGGCGTGTTTAAAACTGCAGCGGGCTCCCGCAGCACTGGGAGCAGGTATTCCATTGCCGTGAGGGGAACAGCTGGCCACGCCCACCGCTGACACTGACTCTCGTGCCCGGAGGTGCATTTAAAACTTCAGCGGGATCCAAACGAGGCTGGACTATCCCCCTTTAAAGTAGAATTGGAAGACGGCGACAATACTGGTGAGTGCTCTATTGAAAAGCCTGCTATTGATTGCTATTGACTTTGTTTTGCCATCCCTAAGCTGTTATTATGGGGAAACGCACTACACTACAACCAACAGGTCCCATAACTACCAGCATTGACAGTATGCTTGAAAGGGCCGTCAGTATTGTCTCAAGTGAAATTGAGCTTACAGAGCGACATCTGTCCATGTGTATTGAGGGACGGTCTGACATTACAATCTTTAGAGGCACTTTTCCAGATCAGTCAGAGGGTATTGGGACTTATAAATCTCCAAATGCTTGTGGGGGTGCAAGTAAGCAAGTCATAAAGGAGGAAGCAGAGCAACCTACTGATAAACATTGCTATATCAGTAGGAATGCCCTCTGTAAAACGAAAAAGAAAGACTAGGCATGGGAACTCAATTTGCAGTGAAAGGAAGCATCCTACTCGCAGTAAATGTAAATGTGGGATACTTGTAAAGCGCACTGTTACTCTACCCGAGTGTCCTGGCGCTATAGACCGCTGGGGAACCCGTCCTGGTTTTCCCTGTGAGATGGTCCCTTTCTGGGTATCCCCAGGGTGAAACCAGGCATCCCTGGCGTCTGTGGGGGGCCGTTGTGGAGATGAGGTAAGCTTAATGCCCAGAGTTGCCGAGTGTGTTCCCTGGTTAGAGTGGCACTGAGGCGAGAATTATCGAGTCCGTTGACCCTGGTCCAAGACTCTGCCGCGTCGGGAATTGAACCCTGGTCCCGGGCTGTTCTCTGCTTACAGGTCTGCCGCCTCTAACCAGTGAGCCACACCACTCCAGTGCCCCTGTTCGTATCCAAACACGTCTTTCCACTTGGATACAGTCTTCATCAGGTTCTGGTACAGCAGAAGCCCCTGATTTCACTGCATCCACACAAACTGTGAAACTGAACAGCTCTACTAATACACAGACTAAAGCAGCACCTTGCCTTGAGAAATATGGGTACATTGTTGCCAATATTGTCGAAGCGTTGGTGACTAAACACATCACTGAACTTATTGATGAAAAGTTTGCCTTAATAAAGGTTCGCCTAGACAATTTGGCTATACTCATGGGAGGGGCTGGCCAATTTATGAAAAATTTACAAATGGTGGTTGACAATGAGGATGGCGGGTGCGGGGTAAACGTAAGTGAAGGCATAGTAATGAGTATCCCAAATTCTGAAACTGTGTCACAAACAACCAGAATCATTGCTCCCATAAATACCCAGTGCTTGTCACATGATCAATCTAGGGGTTGTCCCCAATGCCCTTGGATTGACATGGTACCGTACCCCCCTAAACCTATAATCGTCCCAAACATCCACCCTACTAGGGTTGACGTTAATAGGTTAAACATGCCCAGTGGATTGGACCAGAACAGGTTGATGAGTACCACGAGCAACGATGTCCCAGTTGCCCCAAGCAATAACGGCCCAATGGAAAATCAGGATGTTTTGAGTCTGCCACCCGCTGCTTGCCCCGATGTGCTGGTACTGGCAGGGGTACCATCTTTGAAGAAGGATGTGCATGAGTAATGGGATTAGCTACGCGACAAATATGCCGACTGGCTATGAAGGCATAGGAGGTTTCATGCATCCGAAATAAAAGATATTATTATGGCAAGCAGAGTTGGGTGGGTGGGAGCATCTAAAAAGAATATTGAACGGGACTGTATTATTAACTTTCGCAGACCATCCTTGGTGAGATACCTACTAAGGGATTGCAAATTTACTAAATTCAATAATTCTAATATATGTGCATTACCCCTTGGGTATTTTTACAAACCAAGCTATGCCCCTCACATCTACAAGCCAACTTTTACCACTCCTAATATGTTTCAGGTCCTGTCTGGATTAGATACCCATGACTGACTACCAATTTTGGGGGAAAATATTAATTCTGTTATTATCTCACCTTATGCCCTGCCCATAACTGAGTCTACTATTCCCCATACGCGAATGAAGGCTTAAGCTCGCTCAGACCTCCGCATTTCAAGCTGAAACGTTGCAGGGTTGTACTCCAAATTTCACCAGCCAGACACTTATTAAGACCAAGACATTCTTTTATTTCAGGACACATGGGCTACTCAATAATTGTACATTGAGGGATTTTAATGCTATAATATATTAGCCTCAGCCCCCAGGTACGGTCGACCATCTGGGGGCTTATCAATCTGGGTTAACATTGAGACAGGGGGTAACATAAAAACTGTATGCACAGATAGTAATCATTTTCAATGTATTTTGTTTAACAGGGGAATTTATTTTTTCATAATCAATTTTTATAATAATTATTTTCACTCTGTTCCAAATATGCATTTTATAAATGTGTTTAATTTTATTACATCTATTGAAAAATCCAAAGACTCTTTTAAGCCAGCGGGAATCTGTCTAGGGGGTGGTTTTAATGTTAAGTTATCTCTATCACAGGTGGAGACATATGTAATAGGGGTAGAGAGCTAATGGACTATTTGAATATCCATAACTGGGTCAATGTTATGGATATTGCTGGAATTACAATGCCCCCCGAAACGACAGTTAGAGGGAGGGGCTGCTCATCGACAACTGATTATGTTTTTGTCTCCCCGTTTTAGAAGCTACCCCACTTAAAGCCGAGATTATGGCCACAACCTTTGGAGACCACAATCCAATACAAATAACATTACGAATGTCTCTAGTTCCAATGCCACAGATAGAATGTGGTGCCAGGAATCTATTACCATCTACAGATACCAACTCCGACTTATTCAGTTCAATGGTTAAGGGTAACATGAATCTCATTAATATCTGTCTTGAGGCCCGGGATCCTCACCCTGAGGCTATTATCGCCTTCACTGAACTTTGCGGAGCCATACAATCCCTGCTGTCCAAACCCATTTCTACAGTACAGCATGAACCTGGATAGTGCAATCAGGAGTGCTCTTTTGCCAACAGGATGCTCCGCAAAGCCCTATCTCAAAATCCCAGGTGTAACGAACCTGTCAAGTCCTCAAGGTTGACATGTAAGAGGGCTGTTGCTAATAGGAAGGAACAGTTCATGAATGAAAACTGGGATGCGCTCATTAATGCCGCTAGTCAAAACAATGGGAATATATTTTGGACTGCCATTAAAGAGTTTAGATCAGTGGGGCAACAATTAATTCCCATTAGTTACAATATAATGAGTGCTACCTGGGAAAGCCATGTTCCCACTATTTACCAAGCGCCTGCCTCTGAACCCGATCTCCTCAATAACCGGGTACTATTTGGAGTCCCGATATCAATAAATGAGGTCGAGCAGGCTATACTTCAGAGTGCAGGCAATAAAGCCCCTATTCTAGATGGGTTGCCCATCAATCTAATTAAATACAAACCAGATGTTTGGGCCCCACTGTTGTTAAATACTTTTAATAATCTAATGAATGCTCCATTGCCAAAGACATGGTCTACTTGCACCATTGTCCCAATTTTTAAAAAGTGTGATTGTACTCAACCTAGCTTCTATAGACCGATCTCTCTTATAGATAACACCCTTAAAATGATAGGCAGAGCTTTATATACAAAAATTTTAATTTGGTCAAAGGACAATCATATCTTGGAACAATGCCAAATAGGCTTTAGGGGCAAATTTGGCACAAATGAGCAATGTCCAAATATTAATCTGATCTTAGGGAAGTATTCTATTGCACACCACTCGCCACTTTACTTAGCTTTTATAGACCTGACCTTAGCTTTTGATTTTGTTAACAGACCTCGTTTATAGTCTATCCTCTTAGAATATGGTCTGGATGAAGCTCTTGTCCATTTTCTGGCCTATCTTCATACGGATCTGAAAGCGTGGGTCAGAATTGGCAGAGGGGGAGAAGTGTCCAATGACATCAGTGTAGGTAGAGGGGTCAGACAAGAGTGTGTTCTGGCCCCCCTTCTTTTTTATCATTTTTATAAATAACTTACATAAGTCACTGACTACACTAACTAATGACGTCCCCAGAATAATAGGCAAAACACACCCGGTGCTTTTGTACACAGATGACACAGTTTTAGTTGGGCGCACACCAAATGCTTCTACGCACTTTAGTCCGAGGATTTACAGATTTCATGACTGGATTAGATTTATGCACAAAGTTTAAGAAATCCTTTATAATGTCTTGTGGGCCAAGGACATTTCTTTTAAATTTTATCTCTGTGGGTGACCAAAAACTAAATCGCACTGTTACCTTCCCATTTTTGGGGATGGTCTTCGCTGCAAATGGTTATTGGTGTGAACATGAGGCATATTACAAAAATAAGTTTTCGAAGGCCTTTAACTCAGTATTCAGTCTTCCCCGGCCTAAAAGAACGGGGACAATTCCTGCTATTTTATAGTTTTTTAAGACTCAATGTGTACCAGTGGCCACCTATGGGGCAGAGGTATGGGGTATTGCCAATTGTTTGAGAGTCCAATCTGAGGAAAATAGATTTAGCAGGAAACTTTTGGGCGCTCCAATCTCCACCCCCCTGTACATATGCCACAGCGAAGTAAAATTAGGATATATATCGAAGACATTATTTATTATTTTGGCTAGCCATAATGAAGAACCCTGAAGCATCTCTCACAAGGGATATAATAGATGATTGTCTTCTTTGCGAGAGAGGGATGGATATCCCATGGCTTGCTGGAGTAGTTAAGAATTTGGAAAGCGTTAATCTGGGTAGACTGTTTCAGAATACAGCCATACCAATGGATAAAAAAGTTTTTAAAACAGCACTGTATGCACTTTATAGCAGGGAAAGATTGGAAAGGGAATCGAAGAAACAAATTGTTGCAAAACGTATATCCATTGAGTACCCTGAGCATTGTCTACCATGCTCGTTGCATTACCAGTGTCTCTATGGAGGAGAAGCCTCCTCTTCAGTTTACAAGCAGGGTCTGTAAGATACCTGCTTTGTTTTCCCTATGGGTATAATGCACATTTAGACTTTTTGCCATGTCCGTGTGATGGTCACAGCTGACAAACAATTTTACACTTTTTATTCTTTTATAAATACTATATGAAATATGCACAATGGCTGTTTATCCCATATTTTAAAAACTGTCTACAATTAATTTATCTGAAGCTCTTGATTGCATACTTAAATTGGATAATGCTGAACTGACCTTGCGTACTGGCACCTTTTTTAGAGTAGCTACAGGTGCTCGGAAAATGATGTGCGACCTATGAAGTAAATCGTATTTTTCTGTTCATTATATGCACTTTACCTATATTCATTGTAATTTGCTATCTTATGAAATTTGACATTGATATTAATGTGTTTTTATCTGTATATATTTACTTTTATCGATAAGTTATTATCCGAATAAAGTCATTGAAATGGATTGGAATGGCTAACAGTTCTAAGGGGCGTATGCAGACTCCCTAAACATTGTAAAATTGACTTATATCCAATTGGCACACTTAATATACTTCTAAGCCCCTAGTAATTGGTACTATAGGTCCACAGGACCTGTACATTAAATGCTACTAGTAGGCCTGCAGCACTTATTGTGCCACCCACTTAAGTAGTCTTTTTAAAAATGTCTCATGCCTGGCAATACAGCCTCTGTGCAGTGCTAAACTGCCATTTCTACCTGGCAAAAACAAGCCTTTTAGTAGACCTCAACCTTCCTTTTTAGTACGTATAGGTTACCTCAAGGGTAGGTCCTACACAGCTTGTAGGGCAGGGTGCAGATGGTTTAAAACCATGTACTTTTACATTTTACATCTCCTGGTAATGAAACATTCTTAAATAGTTTTACACTACCTCTCCCATAGGATAAAATTGAGTTCTTCTTTTATATTTAATAAGTGATAACGTTTGCTTTAGAATAGGTAAAAATGTCATGTTTGGTTTCAAATGAATTGTACTTTAAAACCCTATTTAATTGTAAAGTTGGATTTTAAGTAACAATTCTGAAACTGCCACTTTTAGAAAGTTGGCATTTTCCTGTCCTAACCATTTGTTGCTTGCAGCCTGTGTCTTGCGGCACATGACTGTGAAAATTTGGTCTTTATGTATTCGTCTCAGACAGCGATACAATGGGGAATTCGGTGTAGGCAGGATGGGTCATCCTGCCAGTATAGGAGGGGCGGAGTTGTCACCTATCACACTTACACTTTAAAGGTGCTTCCTTAGCACACCCACAAATTAATTCACACTAGTATATGGTCATCCATGAAGCCATGTTTAGGTCAGAAAGAGTGCATTGGATGTTCAGTACTAAGAAGGTCAAAAATATGCTGCTTATTTTTGGCCAGGGAACGACAGTTAAGGGTTAAAAAGTACAAATTCTGGCGACATGCCATTTTGGCAGAGGTGGTGCTGTGACAGGCCTAAAGGGCAGTTCTGGAAATGGTGTTTTTATGACGCATAGGACCCAATGTAAAGTTGCATTGAATGCAAGTATAGCCGCGATAAGGAGGAGTCCATACAGCGCATTTAGGAGAAATATATTTATTAAGTCTGTGAAGTTGTGCAGCTGAGTATGTAATTCTCTTACTTACAGTGATCGCATTTTGGACATAATTTCTGGCCGCTGGGTGCATCAGGGCGTGGACGGGCGTAGACGGGCTTGCCTCTGATCGGCGCGCCCGCTGTGCACTTGCATCTGTCCACTAAAATAGAGTCAAGGACCATAGAGTGCGGCTAAAATGTCTCTCAAAATGATACCAGCGAGAGGTATCTGTGCGGCTAGAGAGGCTAAAAGTCAGGTGGCGACCATACCATAGAGTATGGGATCATGCAGAGCCAGGCAAACAGCTACCCCAGGTACAAATTTAAAACCATTTTAAAACAAGAGCATTTCAAATGAAATACAATAAAAAAGTATATATGGAACTACGTTCTATGTGAATTAAAGTTTTAATGTGCAAGTATGCAAAAATGCGGTTCTTTTTAAAAGAGAAAAACACAAAACTACAGTTATAATTAGCGTTTGACAAGCATTTAGTAAAACATTTAACTGACACTCAGGACTGTTACAGAGTGGACTTTGTAGATGAGTTTCATCTTGAATTTACCTAGGCATTTCAGAAGTTTGCTGGCCATCCATGAACGTTCACCTTTTCTAGTCTGAGTTTTGGTTTCATTCACTTCTTCTCAGCTGCTCCAATGTAATTAAGAGATGCTCCCGTCCATGATAAATGGGGTTGTATGGTTTCCCATTTGTAAAGCTATGTATGGGTGTGTCTTTTTCGATGATTGTTAATCCGTTGTCATGAGTAGGGATCTGTCACTTTCACACAAGTATGATGATTAAGTGCTATGGTGTGAATGTTGTGACACAATTCAGCGTGACTTTGTGGAGGACTATGGCGGGCTTCAGCTTTTTTCTCACACTACTTTGGATGGTGTTGGGTTTTGTGTTTCCATTGATGGCCTTGATTCTCCCTTTCGTGTACCCTTGGACATTCGCTGATAGTGATTTTCTTACCTTTTTTGTGACATGCTTGGCCTATTGCTGGACATTTCTCTTCATGGGGTTATTCTAAGCCACCTCTGTAGCATTATGTTTTTTTTGTATTTTGTCTGTGCCTGCTGTCTGAGTGCTCCCTTGATCGTGTTCTTCTTTACTAAGGGTTTGAGGTTTTCCTCTTCATCTGGTGTCATAGCCAGAATATTTGTTCCATTGTTTCCTGTTTTTCCTGTTTTGATTTTCTTCAGGCTGATCAAGCAGTTGTGTCATCTATTCAATTTCATCCAAGGTGGAACTTTTCCTGAGTTGGCTGTGGCGCAGTGACCCTGATCAGCACCTGTCCATGATTCATTAGGCAGATAGCTGCTTCCTCCAAGAATTGGTTGAATATCTAATGCACAACCAGGTTGCAGAGTTGAACTATGAAGTCATTCATCAATACTCCCTTTCCTTGGCGACGTTGAAATTGTACCACTCATAGTCCACATGCTTCTTCAGTAGGAATTTTGCATTTAGGGCCCTATGCATCTGTTAATATCTGGTGATGGTAGTTGTTTGATGATTCATATATCATCTTTACCAGCTAGATTTTGTTTTAAGGTGAGTAGCATTTATTTTTCTTCTTTTTCTCCCACCACGTTTTTCAAGTTATCAAAGACATCTAGTCGCTATGAAAAATCTGGGGGCTTGAGGAATGATGAAGATAATGTGTATGGTTTCTGTTCAGGGTCATTGCTGAGTTTGATTCTCAGTGTCCTCTTCGTGTGTCATACTAGTTCTTTTCTCTCTCCCTTTTTCTTATTCTTCTAACTGGTTTAACGTCACAAGTTTTTGGTATGCACTTTGCTTTCTTCCATGTTAGTAACAGGCTGCCTGATTCTAAGATGGCCACTGCTCTTGCTCTGCACCTTACTTCTTCTATGTTTGGGTGCTGCCAGGTCCTTAGATGGCCACTACTCTTGTTCTGCAGCAGTCCTTCATCTGTGTCTGGGTGCTGCCTCATTCTAAAATGGCAGCCTTTTGTCAGTCCCTTCCTTTACTGGCCTAACCTTTGCTCTATACCAATGTCTAATGTTGCCATCACTCTTCGGTGTCAGTGGGCTCGTTGTGTTTTGTTTGAGGTGAGGTGGAGTGTTGTGTCTGCTGCTTTTTCCCCTGCATAACGGCTGCAATCTTGTCTCCAGGGACTACGCCTCAGTGAAGGTGTTGCATGGGGCACCAATTACTCTTGGCCTTCTCTCTGCTGGCCAAACATCCTACCCAGAGATTCCTTTGTTGCCAGATGTTGTGTCCTGATTCTGTGATGGGCAACAGACAGGGTGGATGCAAGAACCTTGTCTTAATTATCCTCAGCATAGAGTTTCCATGTGTATCCCTGTGACCTGTCTCCCACCGTCCTCCACTTCCTCTTTCATCCCACGTTGTTCCTACGCTTACTCCCACTTGTCCCCAAAGCATTTCCTGTCCCTGATTGTTGTGTCCATGGGTCAGCTAGAGCTCTGACCAGCAGTGCCAGTGTCTTCTAACTGGCTCCATTACATGCACTGTGACAATAATTTGTCCTGGAACACAAGTTGAAGTGTGCTCTAATTTAGTAGATAAGAAAATAGCTTGTCAGGGAGTGAGCTGCCAGGAAATTGTAGTAGGGCTGGTGGGGCCAAAAACCTTTAGAGAATCACACTCCTTAAATATCAAAAAGGCAAAAAGGGTAGTGGTGATGGAGCAATGATTGTACATGATTCAATCAATCAATCAGGGAATTTTTGGAGAGCACTACTCACCGGTGAGGGTCTCAAGGTGCTGGGGGTGGAGGGGGATGCAGCTCTGAGTCAGCCGAATAGCCAGGTCTTGAGGCTCTTCCTGAAGGTGTGCAGGGTCGGGGCGCATCTCATGTTGATTGGGAGCCATGATGTATGAAAAGGCTCTGCCACCCGCTCTTGTTCTGCAGATGTGCGCGGTTTCAGCAAGGGCGAGGTCGGCGGAGTGGATGTTTCTCTTGGGCAGGGCCTTAGGTTGGGATTGTATTTTTTGCCCATATCTGTGCTTTGTGTGGTCCTAGGATGATGGGACCACCACCAATTGTTCAGCATGATGTTCTCTTTGTGTTTAAGGCATCTGCTTGGTTCTCTCCCTAGGTTAGTGAGGACATCAAAATCATCACCTCTCTCACTGCTTGCTGTATTTTCATTTTCACTTTTGTTACATGATTATATGCATTTTAACACGTAATAATAGAGTTGCCTGTCATTTTACCAAGGGTATGTGAGGTTTCTGTTTTATTAATTGTGGTGAGACGAAATGGAGTTGCGGAGCTGAATTCACTGAGTTTTTGATCAATTCCGTAGAATTCCGTGTAGTGGTACTCCACCAACTACGCCCACCCTTAAGAAGTGTAACCACATGGCGTCCAACCCTGTGTGTAAGCACTAACTGGAGGAGTTTGGATGTGTCTGGTTCATCATGCGTTCTATGGCAAACTATGTAAGTAATGGTTAAACGAGACATAAAGGAGGAAAGAACTGGATGGTATACCATAGTCATCCACTAGATTCTCAAACGTACGTCCCTGCATTATGAGACCCGAGTTTATGTAAGCGATGGCCTCCAATTTGGAGCCCAATTCTGTGCAGCCTGGCATCACCAGAGAGAGTGTTCAGGGGCATATGTGGGTTAGGGCACTTCTTAAGAAGATGGGTATTCCAGCACACACTGACTGTGTGCATAAGAATATTTCCAGACTTTCTGGGGACCACTCCTTCTGAACCCAGCAGCTATTCCAGTATCACAGGTGGGCCTATCTTTATCTGACCAGCGGCCCAGTTCTGAAAGCTTTTGGCCAGCCAACCAACAAGTAGGCCATTGTAATTGAGTGGCCGCATGGTAGTAGTTGTAGTTTGGGGCACCCAAGTCACCCTCTGACAGAGGAAACACAAGATGATAGACAGAGTGCTGAGACTTTTCAACCACTCACCGCATTTTAAGAGATCTGGGTTGAATCTATTGTTCTTTTGCTCTCTATGCCACCCCAGTTTGGGCTCAGCCATTTGCAAATCAGTGTTGACCCTGCTCCTCATGGGAACAGTACCAAGGAAAAAACAGGCCTTATCAGGCACTCTCACAAGGTATATAATGATCCGAGTAATTCTTGTCATCAATCACAAGTTTCAAGGTTACAGTTCATTGATAAAGAGTGGACTTCCAAAATACGGATCCAGACAAAGCGTTAGACTTTAAATCTTTATTTCATAAACATTAAAAATATTTCCAGCTTGTCCTGCTATAGAAACTTGTGATTGATGACAAGAATTACTCGGATCATTATATACCTTGTGAGAGTGCCTGATAATGCCTGTTTTTTCCTTGATACTTAACATTAGCAAGAATTTTTTCTGCTAATTCAACACTCCTGGTGGTGGGTGTTTGACAGGACAACAGAGCACCTCACACAAAGAATTGTATACAATTTACATTACACGTATACTTGCCTAGAGAATTGTATTGCTCATATGTGCTGACGCTTTCTCATTTTGAGGAACACTACTATCACAATCCTGTATTGCACCTCATGGGAACAGTCCAGCCCGAACTGCTAGGGCAAGTCCTCCCTGGACCAGAAACAAGCATCCTGAGACCGGTTTTAGGGTATCACCCCTCATCAGCCAGGCTAGCTTGAATCCAGTGGCACAGCGAGCAAGAGGCACCTGGAGGGGGAGGTCTCCCATATACCCTGTGGGCACATTGGACAGAAAAGAAGGATGATTGCTTTGGTTCAACTCCCTAATTAGGCCCTACACCTGTCCCGGGAGGCCCACAATCCTCATGTTGTTCCGCCTTGATCTACCTTCCTGATCATCCACCCTCCTTCGAAGATAGTCTATCTCCTCCTGCATGACTTGAAGGCGCTTGTCAGAGTCTCCCTACCTCGAGACCTTAGGTCCCGACCCCTGCGCACATTTGCCAATGGGATATACCCAACAATAATAAACACTCTCTATTAAATCATACAAGTTGTTTTTACTGCGTAGTTGAACATTTATTTTGACACCATAAATATTCACTAGTTGTGCTTTATGTTAGATCATGAAGCTTATATTACATGCAGTACATATTATGCAATCATTTATTCATTACAACTTCAATTCTGACAATGTTCTTCTGTGTTCATTTAAAGATGCTCTAAGCATTTAGGGTCTCACAGGACCCTTCATCAGGAGAAAGTGCCATCTACAAAAACAATAATGCACAGCAATGAGCTTTATATAGCAACTGGGGTAAACAATGTAGCAATTGAAAAAAAAGAGCAACATGCTTACTGGTGATGTGTGTAAGACTCAATAAAAAAGTGTGTGAAACCCAAACCATCACCTCCGTGCTTTCACTAAAACCACAACACAATGCCAGCTTACTTGATACTTTCTAAGCAACGCACGTGGTACCTGAAAAATTGAAAAAAACGTCTATAAAAGAAACAAAATGTTTTAAATAATTCCTACAAGCGTGTAACAACTCTGCCTTCTGGACTTACCAAAAGGCTTCATGGAAATCAAATCCTGATGGCTGAAAATCCGTAGTTAACACCTCGATCAAAACGACCGCGTTTCAAGTCCCTACAACAACAAAAATTGGCAAAATATCTAATTAGACACCCTTTCACAACACCGTAGTCAAACTCCCTTACAAACTCACTCGCTGTCTAGATCTCCTTAGATCTTACCGATTCTCTTGGAAACCAAGCTCTCAACTCCGCTAGACCGTACTTCCGAGTGAAAGCAACTCCGCCAACTCCGCATCCGCGAGAACGCTGTTACAGACGAGTAGGATTGTGAACACTAACAAAGGACTACCTTTCTAAGTATAATGCGGCCGCCATAGTTAAAGGGTAAAAACTACTCAACTGCGGATATATGTGAGATATATATTATTCAGAACTAGATAGAATACATACCGGGGATACTACCAAACCTGAACGCTCCTGAAATACTCGGCAGAAAGCAAAAGGATAATATAAAATTATAAAAACAAGAAGCCGAGGCGTAGACCTCAAATTAAAAAACCAACCTAGTGCCTCAACAAAACTTGTTATGTGAAAAATGTGAAGGTGTAAGCATGTTTAAGCAAACCAAAATACTCAATACAACATACTAGACATATATACAGTATATATACATGTGTACTGATCAACAGTTGACCACAGTAATGAACAAAGTTACAGAAAACAAGATAAATCTATCCTTTCATTTAATCCTTTCGGTTCTTGGGTACCCAGCTTTTTTATCCAAAATATTTCTCGCTGAAGGAGGGATCTGGTGCGATCCACTCCTTCAGGGAGAACTACCTGTTCTAGCACTGAGAATTTTAATTGAGAAATACTGTGCCTCTCATTAGTCCAATGGGATGCTAAATTGCTTTTCATATTTTTATTCCTTATTGTGCTCTTATGTTCTGAAATTCGCACTTTAAGTTTTCTTTCTGTCTTACCTACGTAGACTTTCCCGCAGGGACATTTTATGTAGTATATCAGGTTCATAGAATTGCAATCTGAATTGTGATGTAATTTTATTTCTTTTCCTGACAGGGGATGATGTATGGTATTGCCAATGATAACGTTGCTACAGTGCACACAGTTTGTGCATTTTTTCATACCTCTATTCACTGATATATCTTTTTTGTGGGTCGAAAATTTCAAAATCTCTTTAAGGTTCTTGGACCTTGTGAATGCAAAAAGTGGTTTAACATCAAATAAACCTTGAAAATCTGTTTCCTTTTCCAACAGAACCCAATGTCGGTTGATAATATTCTAAATTTTTTGGGTACTGGTATTGAATTTGGAGACAAATACATGCCTTTCTTTTTTGTCCTTCGGTTTCTGAATTAACAGATTTTTGCGTTCCATAGCATGAATGTGTTTGTTTGCTTGTTCTATAATGTTAGGCGGATAACCTCTTTGTTCATACTTTTTTGCTTGAACAGTCAATTGGACTTCCAAATCACTTTTGTCAGAGCATATGCGCTTCAATCTCATGAATTGTGAGAAAGGAAGGTTCTTCTTTAAACTTGGAGGATGAAAACTTTCATATTTTAAAGCATTGTTGACATCTGTATCCTTTCTGAAGAGAGTTGTGATTAATATTTTGTCTTCAATTTTAAGCAAGACATCCAAAAAAGATATTTGACGATCACTTATGTCATAAGTGAATTGTATGTTATCATCATATGTATTCAATTGTAGAAGTTTTCTCTCGAGATTTTGTCTATCTCCTGTCCATATAATGAAAATGTCGTCTATGAACCTGCAAAACAATTTGGTAGAAATTTGCCATTCTTGATCATTGAAAATATTGTCAAACTCAAATTTAGCCATGTAGGTATTGGCGTACGCCGGCGCCCCGGAAAAGCCCATTGAAGTGCCTTTCTGTTGCAAGAAAAATGGATTGTTCCACAAAAAATAACTATGGAACAGACAAAAATGCAAGATTTCCAATATGAAAATTTTGTCTGCTTTGATATCTGTTTGTTGGAGTAATGCCCATTCTACTGCCTCTATTCCTGCTAGATGGGGAATAAAGGTGTAAAGTGACTTAACGTCCACAGTGCATAACAGCAAATTCTCAGTGTAGGTGACTTCTTCAATTTTATTCAGAAAATCAGTCGTGTCTTTGACATATGAGCGCCATTTTTGTACAAATGGCTGAAGGAAAGTATCTATGCATTGGCCTAAGGGCTTAAAAATGGTTCCACATCCAGTGACGATTGGCCTCATGGGAGGATTCTGTAGATCTTTATGGATCTTGGGAAGCATGTATAGTTTGGGTTGCCTTGGTAGATCTATGGTTAAGAACTGGCGTGTAGAAGCTGTAATAACTCCTGCATCAAAAGCTTTTTTTAAGATCATATTCAGGGTAACTTTAAGATCATTGATGGGATCATCCTCTAAACGCAAATATGTTGAAGTATCCAGCACATGTTCGTTCACCTTATCCATGTAAAAGGTCGCCTCCATAACAACAATGGCTCCTCCTTTGTCCGCCTTTTGTATTACCAATTGGTCATTTTTTTGAAGATTCAATAGTGTCCGTCTGTCATGAAATGACAAGTTCTTCTTCTTTGTTTTATGCAGATTTAGTTGGAGCAAATCATGTAAAACAGTCTTCTCAAATGCATCCAGTACTTTGTGTGATACTGGAGCTTGGAACTTGGATTTGGGCTTAAATTCCAAAAATTCTGATTCTGGTTTTTGTGTTTGTTCTGTGAATACATTATTAAAAAAATGTTTCAGACGAAGAATCCTCATAAATTTGTAGAAAGCTACCTCTATCTCCAAGATGTTGGTGTCATATGTTGGCACAAAGCTTAGGGCTTTGTTGAGAATGTTAATTTGTTGGCTTGTGAGTGGTTTCTTAGAGATGTTAACAACTAAGTTTGTCTTTGGCTTCTCAGCCGACCTTTTACGGATGCTTCTTCTTGTTTTTCTTGACCTTTTGATGAACTGGGTGTTTGGCTTGCATCCGTTGCCTGGGGTAAAAAATCCTTTGATTTAGATGTTCCTTCTCCACTTTTTTGATAAAGGATCTTTTGTGCCGATTTTGGCGCTCATTTGTGTCTTCGCTGGAGGTCTACTGTCTATGACCTCAGAGTCAGAAACGCTACTTTCTTCCGATGTAGTGGTATTAGTAGGTGGCTGCTTCCTTTGATAAGACCGTCTTTGGGCATAAACCTCGGCCCAGGTATACACCTCATTTAATTTATAATCCAAGGAGACCCGAAATGCATAGAGCATCTTGAAATGAACATTGTCAGAATTGAAGTTGTAATGAATACATGATTGCATGATATGTACTGCATGTAATATAATCTTCATGATCTAACATAAAGCACAACTAGTGAATATTTATGGTGTCAAAATAAATGTTCAACTACTCAGTAAAAACAACTTGTATGATTTAATAGAGTGTGTTTATTATTGTTGGGTATATCCCATTGGCAAATGTGCGCAGGGGTCGGGACCTAAGGTCTCGTGGTAGGGAGGTTCATGTTTTAGATACGGTGAGGACAAACGTGTCACCCGTGCAGCACGCCGAATAACTCAAAAATTAAAAAAAAAAGATTTTCTGAATTCAGATAAAACTTGTCAGCATTTAGCTTAACAGAAGGTAGTGCATCTCTAATTCCTTTAAATGTTTCAGTGCTTGTCAGAGTCTGCCACAATCGCCTCAAGGTAGCCAACATCACATCTGTGTTTTTTTAATGCGTAATTCATTTTCTTGTGATCTTCTTGGAGGAGGCCGATGTCTATGCTTAAGGTGTCTATTTTGGGTTCAAGGTTGGATTTAATATCCAGCATAGCAGACAAGAGTTTGTCAAATCAACAGGAGTGCTTGAAGAGTGAGGCCCCCAGGGACGAGCCTGCAGCATCAGTAACAGCTGTGGTCTCTTCACCAACCTGGGTGTCAGCCATTGTTGCTGGGGTTTTGTCAGTCTTCACTGTACCATCATGCGTGTGGTTTGTAGCCAGGTTCTAGTTCTGCATAGGATTACTGTCTGTGTGGATAGTAGCAAGTACGAAGACAACTAAGTATCTACAATCCAGTAGGTCAGGAATTGGTTGAAGGCCACTCTGGGTGATTCTGAGTCTGGACAAGGAGCAACAGGTGCAGCTGATATCTGGCAGTTGCAGCAGAAGTAACCCGGACACAAACACAATTCAATTCAATTTTTTTTTTGTTTTGGAACTCCGACGGAGGTCCACAAAACCACACTGACAATTTAAAAAGACAGACATTGCATACAGTACAAAATTCCTTCCTTATACATTACTATAACATGATATCAAACATAGTGTGAAAAGTGCAAATAAGCTATGATACGTAAAACAATCACATGACCGGCCAATAAAATTTCTTATATACATACTAAGTAATGTGCAGATGATGCAATGAATACGTGAAACTATTAAATAGCCAACCAGTAGATATTAAAACAAAACCAGGGTACTACTGTTAGACCAAATTCTAGTAAATAGGCAAACATTTTCTAAAAAATTGGTATATCTTAAAAAAAACCATTTCATTCGGGGGTGGGTGACAAAACCAGAGAACGTGCATCCCTAGCAGAGTGAATATTAAATTTGATAAATACTGGTTTTAAAAACACTCGCCTGGCACTTTGCAGCTTCGAACATGCAAATAAAACATGATTAAGATCTTGGATTTGCAACTGGCACAGTTCACAGATTCTCTTCTCTCTAGGTGTTTTATCCCAGATGCCAGTGACGTCTCTTAAAGGCAGCATAATAAATCTCAGTAGGAGTATCAGCCTTCTAATCCCACAAGGGATATTCCAAGTTAAATAAGGCTGTGGTTTATTCCCCAATGTACTCCCACTGACCGCCACGTTACTGGGCCTAGATTTACTTAAAGCGATGTCTCTGGCTAAACTAATAGGGGATCTAAATTTCTTTAAGCACTGTTTCAAACCAGATTTAGGCATTGGAGAAGCGGGAGTTAAACTAAGACCGAAACTGTCAATTGCACATAAAAATGACCTAAAAAACGTGGATTGTACTTTTAGATTGCAAAAGATTTCTGATCTCAGAGAAGCCCTAAGAGTACCCTCTTCGCCCAAGAAGAGAGAGTTACCCCACCTAAGAACTGCTGCCTGGGCTAAAATAAAGGACGAGACTAATCCAAATTCAAGGCGCAGAACGTGTGGGGCAGCCAAAGAATTTAAATTACAGATTTGGCGCATAATTCGTCCTTCTGCCTTATCAAACATATGCCAATGACTCATAACCACCACCTCTGCAGCATATATTAATGAGGGTGGGATTTTAACCTTAAAAACAGATAAGACATGGCTAAAATGGCGTCTCCCGCAGGTTTTATAAAATCTATTTAATGCACTTGCCTGGGAGAAGGCTTTACCAACACAGTGTTTAGTATGCTCCAAGTCTCGACCTGTTTTGGAAAAAACTTTCCCTAAATATACATAAGAGTCCACCAATTCCATTTTTTTAGAACCAAGCATCCATCTAAAACATCTCTTGATTCTGAGCCCCTTCTTACGAAAAACCAAGATCTTGTTTTTTGCAATGTTAGTTTAAAAAAAAAAACTCCGCATATTTATTTAGAACGTCCAGACGGCGTTGTAAGCCAATAGGTGTTAAATCGAATATTGCAACGTCCTCTGCGTACAATAAAGACCCAACTGACATTCGACCAATTTTGGGGGCATCCCCTCTCGCCAAGTTCAAAGCACTAGGGAAATCAACAATGTGCAGTGAAAATAAACGTGGTGCTAATAGACAGCTTTGCTTAAGATCATTATGCATTCTAATTTTGCATGTTAACCCCTGCGAGCCTCCCATTAGAACCTGGCACCAGGTGTCACTTTGCAATTCCATGATCAGACCCAGGAGATGATTTGGAATGCCGAGGGAGACAAGTTTTCTCCACAGGGTCTGGCGGTCCACCTTGTCAAACGTCGTGGAGAAATTGCGATTCTCCTATTAACATGACAAGAGAATCTGGATTTCATTAAAGACACGGAGGCTAACATTATGCATTAATCCTTTAATGCAGCTCACAAACACAGCCGCTACATCACAAAGGTAAGAATAAGAATTAGGTGACATCACAGTATCCATAAAGGCCAGGTGCCAAGGGAGATCAGCCTCTTTTAAAATGGCTCGAGTGACAGGAGAAGTTGAAACACAGGAGTAAAACTTGAACTTGAATGAAGAATTGGAGACCATCTCGAATTCCATGTAGATACATCAATTAGAATTATCTGAAATGGAAAAAGGAGTAAATCAACGAGAAGGACAAAAAGGGTCTTCATAAGAAGCATGAACAGGAACATCAGAGTAAGAAAGCATAAATTGTAAACCAGATTAAATAACAATTCAGAATTACCCTCAGGAGGGAAGGGAGGGATAATGTTAGTCTCTGTGTCTTTAATGAAATCCAGATTCTCTCGTCATGTTAATAGGAGAATCGCAATTTCATTACAAGACAGGAGGCTACATTATGCATGTTGGTAGCCTTGAATAACTGCATCAGAGACATGTTCAATTGGTTTACAATAATGATGAGCAAAAGTATAGGTATTAGACCAATCAGCGGACTTAAGGATAGCATCCAACTTACCACCAGACCAGAATGACTTGCTGGCCATAGCACTCCTGAGAGAGTGAGCTTGGAACTTAGACAGGTCGATACCAGCAAGGTTCATAGCAATCTTTATCCACCTAGCGATAGAGCAGGATGAGATGGGTTTAAAGGGACTAACATAAGAAACTAAAAGTTGATTTGCACCAGGAGGACGAAGGTTAGACATTCTGGAATCGTATTCCTTCATGCAATCAACAACACATAGTTTTGGATGGGAATCAAAACGAGGGTAAAAGATAGAATCAGACATGGTTTTGGTTCTTCTAAATATTTCAAACTTAACACCAAACATGTCGTAACATCTGTTAGAGATGTCTAGAGCTTTGACATCAGAAACTCTGTGACAAGAAACTAGACATAAAAGAGAGGCAAGCTTAATTGAGAGACATTTCCTGTTAAGGAGAGAATTGTTAGGCCATGAACAAAAAAGATCAAGTAAAAGTTTAACATCCCAAACGGATTGATATCTAGGACGAAGGGGTCTCTTAAGACGAATACTTTTAAGAACTCTACAGATAATGACGTTTTTACCTACCGTTTTACCATTGACGAGAGCATGGCCGGCTGAAATTGCAGATCTAAAACAATTAATTGATCTATAGGAGAGACCATTATCATAGATTTCAACAAGGAAATTAACAATACAGACTATAGGAGCCTCCACGGGATTTAAGTTCCTCTCCAAGCACCAACTAGACCATTTCTTCCAGATGTTATTGTATCTGTAATGGGTTCCAGGTGCCCATGACTCTCCGAGGAGAGTGAGAGCAGACGACGAAAGTCCAGACAATTGGTGAGATTGCCTGACACTTTCCAGGCAAGAAGGTTCAAACTCCCTGAAAGAACCAGGTGATGATCCTCTCCGTCTGCGTTTAGGAGGAGGCCCTGAATTGCGGGAATCAGGAAGGGAACGTCGCAAGAAAGTTCCAGAGCAGTGGGGAACCAGGCTTGAGACGGCCAGGAAGGAGTTATCAGGACAAGGGAGCATTGTTCTTGTCTCACTTTCTGAAGAACCCTCTGAATCATTGCAAAAGGGGGAAGGGCGAAGGGGAGCCCAAGGCTGGAGGAAAGCGTTCACAGCTAGAGCACCTGGGGCAGGGCAGGTGTTGTAACTAATTTTGCAACAATGAAAGCACTTAGCAAGTGCAAAAGATCACTAATCAGGAAGCACTAAGGAAGCAGGTGCCAGCTAAAAAAATATTCTGTGACACATTAATCAGCCCCAAATTAATTCAGGTCACTTGAGGCAGGGAAGGTGTGCTTTGCTTTGCCGAAAATAATGTACACTGGACAACCAGAGGGTGCGGTGATGAAACAGAGGGTGGCATGGGTGGGCCAGAGGGTGGCATGAGTAGTCAGAGAGTGGCAGTGGTGACAGAGAGTGGCAGTGATGAAGAAGAGTGTCCCAAACAGGCTGGACACGTAGAAACAACAAGTTCGCAAAACTTGCGACCCGACAGGTAAGTTCGTGTTTGCGAAATTGTACAAAACCCTCGCGAACTGGCAGAAACCCGCGCGAACACAAAAAAAAAAATCCGCGAGAATTCGCGGATTTTGCGGATTGCGAGTTCGCAAATCCGCAAAATTCGCGAACGCGAGATTTGCAAAATTCGCCCATGCTTAGTCTTCACTCTCCATATCAGACATGTTAGGGTAAAGCACAGTGATAATATAGTATACACAAAGTTAACTAGCTTCTTTTCCCCTTTTTTTTTTTATATATATATGAGTCCAAAGTAAAGATAAAGCTAAATAATGCCCCGTTTGCCACTCAATGGTGTTAAACGTCTAGAAATGCCCCGTTTGCCACTCAATGGTGTTTAGCCAGCTGATCCCCTTGTTGTGGAGAGCGCAACAGGGAAACCGACGCGCTCGAGCTGCAGAGGGCTCGAGGGAAAGAGGAAAGACCCTTAGGAGGTGGGGCGCGCTGGGCTACCGCTATCGAGGTCATTCCTCAGTGTCTAGGCGTTCGTCGCTTCAGAGCGAGTGCCTGAGCGCGAGCGCGAGGAGTCAGCATAGCGGGTATTTTAGAAGAAATTCGGGTAAAAGCGGGGACAGTGTGAGAAAGCGTGAGGGCGAGAAAGCGTGAGGGTGCGTTAAAGGCGGACATGGCAGGACAGCAGGAGAAAGCGTGAGAGTGTCCTAAAGACGGAAGAAGAGACAACCATAGATTGGAAGTCTTAGGGAGGGGGTCACGGCGAAAGGTAACCGAGTAGGGATAAAGGCGTTCACACAGTGTTCAAGATAACAGATAAAAGCGCTCACGTAATCTTCAAGATAATAGTATATTACACAGTTTATCTCTAAGATAACAATATATTACAGAGCTTATCATTTAGCTTATCACTTATCATTTAGCTTATCATATATATTACACAGCTTAAGATCTAAATATGCTATTTTAGCTTGACAATGTAAAGTCTAAAAAGAGTAGTTGGTAAGCAAGACAACTTATCTGTTTTAGAGCCGCATTTAAAAGAGGCTGATCTCCCTTGGCACCTGGCCTTTATGGATACTGTGATGTCACCTAATTCTTATTCTTACCTTTGTGATGTAGCGGCTGTGTTTGTGAGCTGCATTAAAGGATTAATGCATAATGTAGCCTCCTGTCTAGTAATGAAATCAATAAAAGCTGTATAAACTGGCATCCCATGGGAAAAAACATATTTTTCCACAATTGTCTGAACAACCACTATATTATCTAAGGTGCCATGGTTCTTTCTAAAAACCGTCTTGTTCCGGCGGAAGGATATCCTGATTATAGACCCATTGTTGTAAGTGGCATAATATGCTTTTTGCAAATTAATTTGCCGGCGGCATCCAGGAGGGCAATCTGCCTCCTGGGCAATCTGCCTAAAACTAGTTGGCACCGTTTTTGGTCCTTTTTTATATAAAAAAGCAATTTTTAAAAAGTAGCTCCAAAAAATCACCCCATGCTTCTGGCTCCTTTTTGATTAATGCAATTGTAATACCATCCGGCCCTTGTGTGCCGGAAGTATGAGCCATCTTAATGTACTTTATCAATTCCTTTCCTAGTGGGGGACCAAATTCAGTAAGGACAGCAGATGCAGGTTTAACCTCATCAGGCAACATGTGAGAAACTGGATATTATTTCTATATAATAGAGAGATGTAATCCACCCATTCCTTTTCGGGAATTGGTATCGGAGTAGCTCTCTGCCTTGAATCACAATATTCAGCGATCAAGTGGCAATATTTCCTCGAGTCCTTGGCTGTTGTGGCTTCCCTCAGCCCTATCCACTTCGCGTCGAGCTCCTTTCTTTTTTCGCTGAGCATGAGGCGATTCTCACTCGTTTGAGGCGATTAATTTCCTGCTGTCGACCAAGGAGATAATGTATGTACTGTTTTCGAACAAGATAGTTAATTGCCTGTTTTAAAATTATCATATGAGACCTATCTTGTTTATGCATGAGGGGTTCAGAAGATGTGGAGCTTAAGTTACAGATCTTCTTCACTTGAGCCTCACAAAAGGATATGATATTGGAGTGAGTAAAACCTTCCTTTTCGACATACACCATCTTCACAATAGAGCCTACTTCAACAGTTTTCTTTTGTGTCCAAAAGGATCGACCATTTCCTTTATTAAAAGCGGCCAAGCCCTGACCGGCATTCCCTGAGTCCAGTGTGGGTAGATCAAAAGCCACTGACATACCCACTATACAGTGGCCGCTCCATTCCGACGGGCTAACAAAAAAGTTATCACAAGCCCCGAACATTTGGTAGGAAACAATCACGTAATCTAAAAGGCTCTCAGTATGTTGAGAATGAAAAGTGAAATGGGCTGTTTTATCGGTGGGCACTTTCCCATTTAAGATAACAAGATCTGAACTTCTGATGCTGTCAAGCAAGAGAAACCCCCGCTTGTCTGTCTTTACTTTATTTGGTAATATGATCTCGGGGATGTGCCAGATTTCCTCTTTGTCAGTGTTGGCGTAAATCTCAAAATCAGAATTTGAGATTTTAGCATTTAAGTCCCCCAATACGGACACAAACACGCCAAGCAAAGTATGTACTGGCACGCCACCAGGGAGATCAGATATACCCCTTCCTTGGGGATCAGGGTTATTTTGGGCCAGGTGATTCACCCTCAAAGAGGGGCCTTTGTGGTCACTTGCAGTTGGCTTGAGGTTGCAGAGCAGAAGGCAGGTCACCTAGTACCAGGGTTAATGCATGATAGGGCAGGGCATAGGCCAGTACAACCCAGGACTCTCAGACAGGGATGTGCGTATTCTGCTAGCCAAATAAACCGTTGATGCAGGAGCCATAATCATTAGTAAAGTCTTGCAATGTAGGCAGGGTTCTCCAAGGCAATAGAGAGCAAGAAAACCGTGTGGCATGTATTGCAGCACAATTGAAAGTCAATTTGGTGTGCGGCAGGGTAGGCCCATATCACAATTACCTAGTGGAATCAGCGGCACAAACGGGACAGGCGTGGGGTGTACAACAGCAACTGACTTGCCCTTTTAACGACACCAAAGTGTCCCTCAGCAGGGTGTGCCAGTTTTGGGGCAAGTTGCAGATGGAAAGAATGTCAGTCAGCCATAGATGGCACATGCAGAAGCAGTTCCAGGCACTGGGCAATGTGCACAGGGGAGACGCAGCGCAGAATCCCAATAATATCGGCCAGGCGTAATCTGGTATGTGCTGCCAGAGGCCTGTGTGGCCACTGGTGGATGGGAAGGTACCCGAGTAACAGGCATATGGTACAATTGCCCCCCCAAGATGCTACCCATTCCTGCAGAACAATCAGAGCGAGGACCTATGGCGAGGCCGAGGTTGCTTCCCCAGGATGTTGTCACAGGTATTGAAGGGAGCTGGGCATCTCCACCACTCCAGGGTAGGCTGCTCAGCACCATGCTGACATAGAAATAGGGGTGATAGCGGGCTCCGCAGGCCAAAATCCCGGGACAGACATGAGACGGGCCACAGGTCCTAAGGCAGATCTTTACGGGCTCTCAGGGACTCCGCTGCAGGCAGACCTCTGCAGTCTCAGGCTGGCAGCGGGGAAGTTTCTGTGTGCTCCATCCCGTCCTCCTCCAGCGGCACTTAGCTCAGGGCAGGTCTATACGAAGAGCTGCTTGTGGACAGCACATTCCTCTCTGCAGGGTATCTTGACAGCGGCAGAGGGTCTTGGCAATTCTCGCTTCCCCCGAGCACACCTTCACCGACACTGACAACACAGGAGCACATTAGTTGCATGGATGCAGGGCCAGACAATTCTCTGCCTCATTATGGGTCCAGCGCGCCAAGTGGGGCTTCACGCATGTGAGCTGCGCAGAATCAGGTGTACTACTCACTGAACATAGTATCGTGCAGTGTCTCCTCACTGTGCAGCAAGCCGAGCCGACATTTCAGAGAGACTTAGTGATGAATGGGCATCTTAAAAGGAGGATATTCTTTGGGCCATGCATGCAGCTCACTACAGTGCTTCCGATGCGGCCACTATCTAGGCCATGCCCCCAAAAGATCAACAGATAACAGAGTGTGCTCCCTTATTATACAAGATAGGGGACCGCTACCTGTGGAAAACAGTGTGCTCTCCTATAGCACAAGAGAGGGATGTTGTTGCTTGTGGACAACAGCATGCTCTCCTATGATACAAGAGGGGAGACTGCTACCTGTGGACAACAAAGTGTTCTCTCCTAAAGCAAAAAAGGGGGATGCTGCTGCTTGTGGATCACAGTGCTCCCCTATAATACAAGACAGGGACTGCTGGCTGTGGCCAACAGAGTTTGTACTCCTGTAACACAGGAGAGAAGCGCAGCTGCGTGTGGACAACAGAGAGTTGAAGAACCGGTTAAACCCACTGACTGGGTCTCGGCGGTGGGGGAACCGCCCAAGTCTTCCATACCTTCCATACTTAGTAAAAGGAGACACAGGAGCCTTCGTCTGCAGGAGGAACCCAGATTTATTCAATAGCCCGGGCTATGGAATAGAGTCCCAAACTAGTCAGAGACAAGACAGAGGAGGCTGCTGCTTCACTCTGCAGCTTACAAGACTTTTATACTTTTTCATCCCAGTCCTTTGGCTGTTAGTTCATTGTTTAATCAGGGCAGTGTTTGCCGTTAGTAACCAGATCCAGATGATGTTTGTAGATGGTGACCTGGTCAAGGCTTGGTACTCAAATCATTGTTCACTCGGCTTTGATCAAGGCTCAGTCTTTGAGGTCATTGTTCAATTTCCTTGATCAAAGCCTGGTCTTTCAAGTCATTGTTTAATCACCCTGATCAAGGGCCAGCAGTCAGACCATTGTCCAGATAACCTGATCACGGTGTCAAGGATGTTTACCAGGCTGGGAGCTGGAGATGGAAAACAAATCATCTTCTCAGGGTGTGAGTGTCTCGTGGCTTTCAGTTGAACTGCAAAGAACATGAGGGGTTGGGTGTGCGACAGTTCCTGGGCAGAAATGCAGGCTGCAAGATGGTTTTTGTCGTGTCAGTTAGAATTTCCTCAGGCATCAGCAGAAATGACCTGGTGGGTCATGTGGAAGTGTTTGACACGAGATGGCAATGAAAAAGCAATGAAGTCCCGGTACAAATGATGACGATCAGAAGAACACTTTTCCTCAGAGTACTTGTCTTTGATACTGGGACTGGAAGTTACCTGTTGATAACAGTGTGCTCCCCATTGCACAAGTGGGGGGACTGCTGGCTGTATCAAGCAGTGTTTTTTCTCCTGTAACATAAGAGGGGAACATCGCTGTATGTGGACAACATGGAGTACTTGCCTTTGACACAAGAAGTGGACATTGCTTGTTAATAACAATATGTTTCCCTATAGCACAAGAGGGGGACTGCTGGCTATGGCTAACATAGTTTGTTCTCCTATAACACAAGAGGGTGACTGGTACCGGTGGATAGCAAACAGGGGCACATATTTACAAGCATCATTCACCACCGGAGCGTCACTTTTGTGGACACTGCTGTGGCGTAGCGCCATTTCCTATACTTACAAGGTGGCGCTAAGCCATTTAATGTGGCGTAATGGCAATTTGTAAATATGCCCCTTTCCACTGCAGTCCTCTGGGGCAAAGGGGCGCGCAGTGGGTGTTGCAGTGGGTGTTCCACTGCGACACCCTTTGCTTTTTGACTCTGCCCTAGATTTACAAGGATGAGGCACCACCAAAACTTAAACTCAGGGAATACCTGGGGCAGATTTACAAGAAATTGACGCATCTCTGCATCATAGCAGAGATGCGTCGGTTTACTTGCATCATGCAAAAAAAACCTTGCGCTACCAGGGATGCGTCACATTTACAATGCGGTGCACCATGGCGTAAGGATTGACAGATGCTTCACGCATCTGTTGGCACAAAGGTCACTCATTGCTGGAGTTGTGTTGCAAACATGACGCAACTCCAGCATTGCTCATGAAGGCCTATACTTATTGTGCTGCGTCACTCCTAACGCCTGCTTCTAGCAGGCCTAAGGTTTTGACGCAGCAATGGCGTAGAAGTGGCACAGTAAAATCTTGTAGATTTCACTGTGTTACTTTTACTCGGCTTTCTTGCGTCGGATGGCCCACCATGCATACATTATACCTGACACAGGTATAATGTGGCGTAGGGCTTTACAACGTGATGCGTCTCTCTAGATGTGTCACATTGTAAATGTGTTGCTACGTGGCGCATTGTTTACACCGCTGCTGTGTCACAAAAGTGTTGCAAGGGGCTTGTAAATCTGCCCCCTGGTCTTATCATTGCAATAAGAGGTGAAATTATTAACTTCTCGTTATTTATTGTTTATGTGCAGAAAGGTGTCCCTTTCTGCACATAACAATCTCCCATGCAGCGCAGGCATCCTTGCAACGTGACGGCAGGGTGACTACAATGGCAAAAAGGCCGCTTTTTTTGTGCCAGCGCTAGGGGAAATACAGGGGTGTGCCGTATTTTTGTGAATACAGCACATCCTTTCGTTTAAAAAAATGTAGGAGTGTGGCATTGCCAAATTTGGCGTAGCACTGTGCTCCAAATGTTTTATGTAAATATGCCCCAAAATGTGCTCTCCTAAAAAACAAGAGAGGGACACTGCCTGTTTATAGCTGTGCGCTCCCATATAGCACAAAATGGGGTGGTTGCTGCCTGTAAATAACAAACAGACTATGTTTCGCTACATCACAAGGGCTGGCGGTAGGGGCACTTTCCGTGGCTAACAAAGCGTCTGTTATTGTACCTAGGGCATTTGAATGACAAAACGGCGGTTTAAGTCAAAAGAAAGTGGATTAGACATTTGCTCATTCAAATGATAGACAGTGTGCCAATGACGAGGAATTCATTATCGACTCTTTCAGTTGTGACAGACACAACAGCCGCTATCGGTTCCCTCCTTGGGCCAAAGGGGAAGGGATGGCAGGCCATTGAGTTCTCTGCTTTGCCAAAAATGTTGTGACATTTTGCAGTGTTTTTCTTAAATATCAAATAAAGGACGCTCACCCCTGAGTTTATAACATTAATATTAATCGGCATTTATCTGCCAGAAAAACATTTATCTGTTGACATTTGCACAGAGATTAAAGATTAATTGGCTAAAAAGTTAGAATAACAAAATGCTTGGCGGGTCATAAAAAAAAGCGACTGGGACACTGTCATCCCATAAAAGTCAAATATTCAAATTGCACTCGGAAAGAAAATGTATCGTCGCTGTCATTCACAATGCGAGGCTTAATATTGTCAACACAGAGTGACAATAAATCACATCAAATAGACTGAGCTCCCACTAAATGGAGGAGCTTAAGCATTCAGTGCGTTGGTTAATAATTGCAAGGAGCTGTCACTGTCATTCTACTCTGGGAAATGGCGCTCTCCTGGAATAAATAAAACATGAACGGGAACTGTGCGCATAGACTAGGCTGACGTGGCCGGGAAAGGGAACCCTCTGGCCAGCCAGGCAACCTACCCTTCAAGGTAGCCCATGCGCAGTATTCAAATGCATAAGGGACCTGCATAACAATACAAAACATGGGCTCAGATCTTCCATGGGGACTTGTGTGGCACCAAATCACGATTTGCAAAACAGATGTTTGCGCCACAAAGTGTTTTGAGAGCAAATCTAAACTACACTGTTGTGTAGTTTAAAGTCCCGAAAATACATACAAAAGGGGCATAAAGGGGTGGGCATTGTGCACACAAAGTCAGATCAACTAGAAGGCACATAAAGTAGCCTGACTTGAACTTATTTGGCATACCAGTACCCAATGTATATGGGCACAAAAGATAAAAAATGTAATTTTATTTGCTAAATAAAATACCATTTGGTACGAATAACCACTATTGAAGTTGAATGGAAATCAAGTGGGGTCTTTTCATGAGAAGTTCATTGAATGGCCAATTTGAAAACAGGGAAACTCGTAGACCTATGTTATTCCTCCTCCCCCCACTGCCCCACTGTCATTTGTGTTCTCTGTACTGGATTCATAAACACCCACATGCATTCTTCTGAATTCAGTCTCCTCACTTCAGTTCAGTCTCACAGTAGAAAGGGCCTGATTTTGAGTTTAGCAGATGGTGTTCACTTTGTCTGGGTGGTAGAGGCCTCGGCCATACCGAGGGACCACCATCTGCCAAATTTAGAGGTGTCCACCGACCCTCCAAACTACTCTCTACATGGACAGGAACCGCCATCATGGTTGTTCCTGTCAATGTAAGAAACATTTGACCAAGGGTACTGCAACCATGACGGCCGGTTGTCAAAACTTTTCTAAGGTTTTTTTTTTTTAACTCCTAAAGTGTTAGTTAGTTTTTGAAAAATAAAAAACTTAATAGCCCCACACACCCTAGGAATTTTCTTCGACATGTGGGGATTATTTTATTTTTTTCCTGTCTCTTACCACCGGACTTTTCCAGGCTGTGACAGGAAATAAAAGCCTTTACACTTTCCATCCATAGGGCCCTATTTTGAGTCTGGCGGTCCGAGAATCTCCAGACTCATGGTGGCGGATCCAGCCACCGCCGAACAGGTGGTCCGACTGCCTGATTATGTTCTAGTCAGTCAGACTGCCCTGGGACTGCCGGCTCCACCAGGGAACCCGCTGTTCCCCGGAGTTGGTGCGGCGGTCAGAGGCCGCAATATGCTTTGCGGGATCGCCATGGTCATGCCAAGAATATTACGAGTTTCCTCTCTGCCAGGGTTTTCATGGCAGTTCCTGCCATGAAAATTCTTGGAGAGAGGAAACAGAGGGGGACCTCATGTGGATGCACCCAGGGGGGCATAACATGTGCCCTAATGTGTGCTTGCACATAGGTTCCTGCACAGCATGGAATTTCGAGGTCATGCGGTGCCGGAACCTTGTAATGCGATCCCATTGCGGTGCACCACCGCCATTAAAAGAGGCACCACCATGGGACCACAATGCCGCTTGCCTGCCAGACTACTTGTTAGTCGCAATCTGGCAGGTAGGGTGACCTTTGGCGTAGTGGTGGCCGCCATGCCACCGCTCCGCTGAAAAGTCGTAATCCGCCTCTAAATCTGGTAAATGGTGTAAAGTGAGTCCCCTGATGGCCCTTACTCCTTCAGGTTTTCAGAGGAAGAAATCCGTCAACAGAGCCAAGGGAGGCTCCATCAATGAAATATTATAGTGTGCCTGTCTTTAAATTATTATTATTATTAAGGGAAATTTATAAAGCGCCTGGTTACGCACAGATGGCGTGTCCCCGCGCTGTGGCGAGTGGAATCAGCAGAGTCGTGCCGCAGGGTCTGCTCGGCTTACTGTGTGTAAAGGTGGGTTTTTAACTTCTTCCTGAAGCCAAGTTCCGATGGCTCCAGGCGAAGGTCCAGTGGCAAGGCATTCCAGCTTTTCGCAACCAGGTATCTAAAAGATCTACCTCCCATGCGTGCCTTTTTTATCCTGGGGACCTTTAATAGCCCTCCACAGGAGGATCGCAGAGCGCGCGCAGGCGCGTACCGGGTGATCAAACTCTGAAGCGGAGCTGGTGCCTTACCACCCAGGATGCAGTGGCATGTGCAAAGGGCCTTAAACTCGACCCTGCTCCTTACAGGGAGCCAATGAAGGGCCTGAAGGGCTGCCTTGGAAGCTGATCTCTTGGGGAATTTCAGAATCAGGCGAGCTGCTGCATTCTGCAGCACCTGGAGGCGGTTAATCGCCTTACTGGTGGCTCCCAGATACAGCAAATTGCCTTAGTCCAGGCGCGATGTGGCGAGGGCATGCACCAGCGTCCTACGGGCTGACGTAGGAGGGAGATGTAATACCTTCCGCAGGCTTTTTAGGATGCTGAAGCAGACCCCCACCACACGGCCTATTTGAGGTCCAAAAGACAGGTCCGCGTCAAGCCACACTCCGAGGTTCCTGGCTTCTTGACAGGGTATTGGGACCTCCCCTAAGCATGATGGCCACCATGCCGATGACCAGACAGATGGGCTCCCCCCACCACGAGCACCTCAGTCTTGCTGCCATTTAACTTAAGACAGTTGGTGGACATCCAGGTAGCCAGTTCCTGCATGCAGGCCCTGAATCTGTCCACCGCAAGACCGGGCGCGCGTGAAAGGGAGATGACCAACTGCGTGTCATCGGCATAGGACACTATGTGCAGACCATGGCTTTCAGCGATAGGCGCCACCGGGGAGACATAAAGATTAAATAGGGTTGGGCTCAGGGACTAGCACTGAGGCACACCCTGGCCCAAGCCGATCTCCCTAGAATAACAGTCTCCCTGGCGAACCTGAAAGCCTCTTCCTGTCAGGAAGGACTGGATCCATTCGAGTGCAGCTCCTGATATCCCACCACCACTCAGACACTGTAGCAAGGTGGTGTGAGCTACAGTGTCGAAAGCTGCACTCAGGTCCAGTAGGATGAGAGCCATGGTCTTGCCCTCATCCACCCCTGACGTAAGGTCTCCACAGCCATCAGAAGCGCTGATTCAGTTGAGTGGCGGGGATGGAAACCAAACTGGGTCTCGTGCAGGAGGGCAGCCTCTTCCACGAAATCCATCAGTTGTGTGTTTACTGTTTTTTCCGCCACTTTAGCCAGGTAGGGTAAAAGGGAGATTGGCCGGAGGTTCTCCAATTTTTCGAAGCTGATGTTAGGCTTCTTCTGAAGAGGTAGCACCACCGCCTGTTTCCAATCTCTGGGCAGGGTCTTAGTCCTGAATGACACGTCCAACAGATGTCTGATGTACGGTTCCAGCACTGGCAAGCTGTCAGCTAGCCGTTTAGCCGTGGTGGGGTGCCGAGGGGAACCTGACTTAACAGACCTACAGATCTTCAAGAGGGTCTCCGGGGACGGGATGACAAAGTTGGTCAGAATGTGTCTATCACCCCCATTCCCTCGGGATTTCCACTAACTCCAACCCTGCAGTGGGATGGCTAGGGAAGGCCGAGTACATTTTCGCTACTTTCTCTGCAAAGAAGTCCGCAATCCTATTACAGGATTCCACTGAACAATCATCTGGGGCAGTGGAGGGCATCCCGCCCGAAAGAGTTTTATAAAGCAAAAACAGTTCCTTCGTGGAATTCCCAGCTTCCATAATCCTAGTGGCATAATATGCCGCTTTGGACTTCCTAATTAGCCCATGATAGGCTTGCCTCTCAATTAGGTAAATCTCCTTAGCATCAGTGGCGAAAGCCCCTCGCCACTGCCTTTCAGCTCGCTTCAGTGCTGCTTTAGCGACTGGAAGCTCATCACTATACCACCGGGCTGTTTTTTGAGTGCGGCCACCCAATTTTGCAAGGGAGAGTGGGGCCGTGCAGTCAAGTGCCTCGGTGATGCATTTACAGAGGTTGATATTAGCAGTATCCGCATCATCCCCCCCAGGGCTCCCCCCTCTAGTAAGTGCCGTAAATGAGGAGGGTGAAAAACACAACACTCCCCTAGAACCTTGTATACAACTACACCGTTGTTACGTTCATCAGATAAACCTCACAAACCCTTTCAATACATTCAACCTTTGGAATATTGAAATTCCTTAAAGACAGACCCCCTCAAAACCCTGAGAATGGTAAAACAAGATAAACCCACTGAGATGTAGATATAGCGCGTACAAAACTATTAGTTTATTAAAATGACATATAAAAATATTTAAAAACACGGGGACCACTCCTCCAGCTCCTTAAATTAGAGTCAGTACAGTTCCTTATCCTCTGTTATTTAAAAACCAGCATCCACATACAGTACAAAACATACAGTAACATAACATTGTGACATAAACATAAATTCAATTTGCAAGAGGAAACCCTATTGACACAGGTTAAATTCCGTTGTCTGAAAAGGTCCAATTATATTGCTTAAAGGCGAGAACCAGGTGAGAGCCCTGTTCTTTTCCTTATGGTTACTTCTTGTTGGATTCCTTGTATTCAAGTAGCGGTGACGCGTTTCGGTGGTACAAAGAAAATATATACGACCACCTTCTTCAGGACTAAAAATTATTGGGCTATTACTCCTCCATGTAGAAAAAAAAATATATATACAACATTTAGTAATTGGCCACAGATATATATATAAAAAGAAATAACAATACAATATGACCTCTCATAACAGTTGAACCGCATTTATAAATTATTAAATAGAAAGATGGAGGGACAACACCGAAAAAATTAATTAATTCAAAATGATTTCATTGTTCTACATTTCACCTCCTAAAAATTCAAATTTCCATTATATTTGTTCAACCCATCCTAAGCACTATATCTCGATCCCTAGGAACCAGGGAGACCTCCCCCTTATACCCTCATAGGAGCCAAAATCCCATATTCTCTATCATTTACACTGCTTGTTCTCCTTTATAATAGAGTCTCTAATCAACACTCACCGTGTCTTCTAAGTGACCAACAACCAACTCTCCGTTCTCACTTTCACACAACTTCACGAACCATGCAGATTATCAATTGACCTGCACTGGAAGAGTAGAACAGAGAAACGGGCTCTGTATTAGGCTTTAAGTTTCCTATCGTTAAGCCAAAAATTGCTATCTATAAGCATCTATTATTGTCCCTTTACCTGTATTCTTTAAAAAGGACGCGCCCTTGGATAGTGGCATCTCAGAACTGTTGTTTCCTTATTCTTTATTTACCCTTCTATTTTTGGTAGCTTGAAGCTCAATATACTTGCACCCCCTATCAAACATGTGTGAGAAAAGGGGAGAAGATAAAGGGACAGAACTAGCCCTATATTGTTGGTGTTGCTAAGAAGGTCAAAATTAGCTAAGGTGATCCGTAGCTCCATCATGTACACCTACCTTATGTTTCGGGGTATGTTGCCCCCAATTGTTAATTATAAAGTGGATAGTACCAAAAGGAGTGATGTACATGTTACAGGAGATTCTCTGTTCTCTGGACTTCCTTTATATCACCCGTCCACCTCATGTATGTCAGACCAGGGAATGCACTGGAACAACAAACCAAACCAATGCATTCTTTATTTAGCGTATATGACCTATTCTCTGTTAAGCTCGTAACTAACAGAGCATACAAAAAGCATTAGAGCACCTATGTCAATTGGAGGCAGTATCACTGTTACGGCAATCTAACAAATGTTACAAATAATATTATAAAGTTTCTCAGGAAAGGGAGTCACCCGCTCCCTCCACAGCGCATAGATTCCAAATAAGCACGCCATATATACCCGCGGAACATATATGGGAGTATACTAATGAAAGTGGCAGTGATCCCACCCCTAGGAGCCTGTCATTCCTTTCCTCCCCATCTGTATACATAACCCCATGGAGACCTTACCTTACGGAACCATGTGTCCGCCTTCCAGGGTTCGTTTTCACCAGAAGTCTACAAGTGTAAACCCGTCATATTTAAAGGGCAAACAATTATCACGTTAGCGGGATAAAGGGCGTTTTCCCGGCATGCCATAGAATTACTGAGCATGTCTGGCGGCCATCTTAGAGGGATATCTCGATCTCTATTCTTGTAAGCATTAAAGTCCAATGTCGCTGCCCATTGCCGAGATGGCACTATTGGGGTCTTGTGTCTGCTTTTGTACTATTCATAGAGAATATGTTTAAGAAAGTAAGTTTCATGCCCCCACATCCATCACCATTTATTCAAAATGGTCATGTTAACAAAGTCAGGTGCTCGAGTTAAGCCGTAGGCATAATCTCGACGCGCATTACCCTTATTGCGCTTGTCTAGCGGACATATTAGAGTAGTAACAGAGTCTCTGATATTAAAAACGATATAGTAAGTAAGTAAGTAAGTAAAGGCTTTATTTCTATAAAACATCTTAAAAGCACAAACATAAAAACTACAGCAATAAAAACATGGCTTGAGGCCCTTCAGCTCATAAAAATGCAATGAACTATCACAGTTTCCTTCTTAAAACACAGATTTACACATTTGAGCATATTGTAGTTATCGGGAGGTAATAAGCTATTGTTACGGGTTCCCTTAATAAAGAGCCCAGATTTACACATTTAGGTGTTATATGTGTTAAAAATTAAAAACTATGATACAATGAAAAACTTTAAGACTAAGATTAAACAGTTTCTTTCAGCCTTTTTACTCTAATCGACCAAGCCCAGCTTAGATATTTGGCCAGTCCGCTGACACATAATATGCTGGTATTCGAAGAGAGAATACACAATGCTACAACATAATCTATAGTGCCCAATGCTTTACACAATGGCTTGAGCTAATAGCCTCTTGGAGCTCTATAAGCCGGGCAGGCGAACAGAAAGTGCGCAATGGACTTTATTCCTAGAATGCAACAGGGACACGAAGAGGATGTTTGCAATTGGTTTTTCCAGCGCACAGTAAATTCCCTTAACGGTAGGGTACAGATCCTAAATTTAAAATACAA
Organism: Lissotriton vulgaris; assembly: GCF_964263255.1. Taxonomy (NCBI): domain Eukaryota; kingdom Metazoa; phylum Chordata; class Amphibia; order Caudata; family Salamandridae; genus Lissotriton; species Lissotriton vulgaris. The sequence goes on along the minus strand of NC_141685.1, from coordinate 355,223,831 downwards.
TGCCCTATCCAAGGGTTTATGAATAATGTCTAGATAGGGCTTGATAAACATAACATCCTTGATCATTAAGAACCCATTTGTAACACTACCTAACTTTGGGTCACAATTACGCTTACTTGTGATCCATTTCCAATAAAGTTTCTTTATTATCGCTTTCGGTGGAGCTGATCTATTCTTCCAAGACTCACGAAGGCCCAGATCGCACAATAATGATTTAACATCTTGGAGCCATTTGATTTTCTGCCAGCCCATAATAGACATCACCTCTGCCAGGCCTTCTGCGTACTTGGACAATTCTGGGACCCGCCATAGCCGAGCCCACAGTAAAAGTGGTCGAAGCTTTGCCTGGTCGCTAATGGCATGGCACCCAAGATCCAACAGCAGAGGCACCATAGGCGTACTCTGTGAGAGTGCCATTAATTCTCTTAAGAATCTATTTTCAGATACGGACAGATGCTCCATATTGCTAGAGCCCCAAAGTTCTGCACCGTAGAGGGCCGCACTTACCCCCCTAGCCCTATATATATCGATTACTGGACCAATAGGTCTAATGGAGGTAGAGCACTGTTCCTTTAGCAAGACCCCTGTTACCCTCCTATAGGCCAATAACATTTTCTGCACATGGGAGTTCCACTTCATGGAATCCGAAAGTCGGATGCCAAGATAGTCGAACTCCATAACCCTCTCTAGGGGCTCAGAATTTAAAACGGGTGGCCTACCCAGTTTTCTAGGTGGGTTCAATACCAAATATTTGGTCTTTCTGGTGTTTATCACATGCCCCCTTGATGCACAAAAGATCTGGAAGCTATCAAGGAGGTTCTGGAGTCCAACTGGGGATTTAGAAAGAAGAAGGGTGTCGTTGGCGAACAGGAGAGTTGGAATACGCTCGCCCACCAGGGATGGTGCATCCGACTGGATTTTCATTAAGTGCTCCACCACTCCGTTCATATACAGTGAAAACAGAGTGGGGGCAAGAACACATCCCTGACGGACGCACCTGTCCACCGGAATTCTTCTGGTCTTTTGCCCCTGTGTACCCCACCTCACTTGGGCGAAATTACCGTCATGGAGCCGCACTAGTAGCGACAAGATGTAACTTGGGACTCCCATTTCAGATAGAACTCTCCAAAGGCAATCGCAGGGCACCAAATCGAAGGCCGTCTTGAGGTCTATAAATGCCAAATAAAGGCTATCCTTCCCCACAAGGACCATTTTCCAGTAAATGAGTCTTTATTTATTTATTTATTTATCATATTTGTAGAGCGCTCTGTTACCCGGAGGTGTCCTGGCGCTAGCGTGATTGAGCCTGTGTGTGTGGATGTCTGAGAGCTTAATGAGTAAAGAGCCAGGTCTTGAGCTCTTTCCTGAAAACCATCAGGTCGGAAGACTGTCTGAGATTAAGTGGAAGTCTATTCCACGCCTCTGCAGTAAAAGCCTGAAGGCCTGCTCAATCGTCCCTGTTCCTGATCTAAAACTCTTTTTGATAGTCCAAGAGAATCTTGTTATCATCGACCCATTGCAAGATTCTCATAAGAATCACCTTCCCAACCACCTTCTGCGTGGAATCGATAAGGCTGATTGGGCGGTAGTTAGCAGGGTCGCCCCTGTCTCCTTTTTTGAAGACCGGGATGACCTCTGCCCCCTTCCAAGACTCAGGGATAGGGCCCCCATTGTTAATGGAATTAAGAAGGGTGGAAATAATCTTTGCCCATTTGCGGGGGTCAGAGTGGAGGAGGTGACCAGGGATTCCGTCTGGCCTAGAGGCTTTCTGCGGCACGATGGCACGAATGATGCCCTCCACCTCCCTGTCCGAAAAATGGGTACCATCCACATCCCTCAGTGTTAGCAAGCAGATTTGAGGGGTCAGCTTGGGGTGTCCACTCGACAAGCAAGAGTACAATTTCAGGAAGCAGTCAAACCAGATTTCACCCACTATATTGCAGGTTATGCACTCGCTAGTGGATCTATTCTTTGATCTTATAATACTCCAAAAGCAGGCTGGATCTCTCCCTAAACTAGCCTCCTTAAGCGAGCACCAGTACTCGTCCTCCCAGTCTCTTTTAGCCTCAGTGACAGCCTGTTTGTACCCCTTTCGCGCCAACTGGATGGATCTTTGGGACCTGCTTTTAACAGCTTTTATCAACGCTGGTTTAGTGTGCCGACATTTTGATGTATACCACCTCTCCTTGAAGGTGAACCTGCGGGGCTTTCTCTGGGCGGAACCTCTATTCTGAACTAGGAATATACTTCCTAGTGCTTGAATGGTTTCTTGGAATATCTCTGCTACCTAGGGTGAGCCGCATTGGTCTATGGCTATTGCATGCAGTTTGGCCTGCGCTGCAGAGAGAATTGCCTCAATTTTCTCCGTTTTCTCTGCATCCAGGACAATTTTGCACCACTTAAGGCGCCTACCACAGTCAGATGGGGTAACTTCCTTAATCTATATTTGTGACACAGTTGAGTGTTCATCAACTCCCTGCCAAATAGGATGGAGGGTCAATGAAAGGAGATTATGGTCACTATCGGTTGTTGGACATACTGCCATATCAACCAGGTAGCGCCAGAGATTTAGATCGAGGAGAATATAATCAATCCTTGTTGCATGATTTACCCTATTATAGGTGCATGCCCCGGTCGGATCAGAAATGGTCCTACCATTCGCTGCTCGCAGGCCAAATTCCGAGGTGAGCATATTCATCTGGATAGCCCGCTGCATCCACCTCCGGATCGGGACAATATAGAGAGCGGATATACCTCTCCAAGCATCATCCTCAGCTATATCAAGAATATCATCTGCCACCAGGGGCTAAAAAGTGCAATTAAAACCCCCTGCTACGAGGATGTGAGCGTCCTGGTTGCATCTCCTCAATTGGTCTTCTAATAGGGCAACGGTGGGGGATGGAATGCCGCCCTGGGTACCACGAGCGTACACATTAAATACCTCGAGGGCTTTCTTTCTGCGTCCACCACGTACTGTGATCCTTAGAATATCTGGTGAGCTACATTGGATTTGCTTGGAAGAACACCCTAATGAGATGCTCACCCAAACTAGGAGTCCGCCCGACGGACGGCCTCTCCCTGTGTTTGGCAGTTTGGCCGGCAGATGGTAGGTGGTGTAGCCCACTTTATGGTGGGGGACTAAACTCCATGTCTCCTGGAAGATGCAAATAGAATAGGCCTCAACTAGGGCATTCCAATCAGGCTGATCAAGTTTCCTAGAAATACCCGCAATATTCCAGAATAATATCTTGATCAGGCGGTCTGCCACTACTATGCCCTCATAAATAAAAGGGGACTTTAGGGGAGAGCCAATATCCACAGCTCTAAGATCGGCTGGCTGGGGTTGTGGAAGAGCAGTTTTGCCTTCATACGGAGGAGTCACAACCTCAGTCGTTTGAGAATGCAGGAAGAGGTTCACTTCAGGGTCGCATACAGACTGTCTAGAAGCACCAGTACAGTTAGTAGGAATATCCAACCTCCTCACTTTATTGTCTTACCCGCTACTCAAGGTGCAACTAGGTAGAATTCGGGGGTCTGGGATGAACCCAGAACTACAGGGGTCATTCGTTTTACAAGTGGTATCAGTGATGGGTCCAGGGATGCCCTGCTGTTCCTCTGCCACACTTTCCCTGTAAGCAAAATCCCTCCGGTTTCTATAGGTGGCACATGTAGCGAGCAGCTATCTACTTGTCAATAACTACTATGCCCTCCATAGGACGCTAAGAATTGGTTCTGGGTGTGTATTCGATATACAGGATGGTTTATACAGACCGACCCTCTATAGCTCCCACCCCCGTGAAGGTACTGGGGGTTCCTATGGGACTGGTAGTCTTCAAACTGCATGTAAATGTAGCCCAGCTCAAAGGGGCCAATTTCACTGCAGCTATAATTGCCCTGCTGACTGCAAATGAACCCGGGTACACGAGGGTCCCTAATATTAACAAGAATGCAGTCCCCCGGGATATCCTTAGCCCTACTCCCAACCCAGTTCACCCTTCTGACATGCAGGATCTGGCCATCCAGATAAGCTGGAAGAGGTCTATTGCCATTTAACCAATGCATGGTTTTGTTTTTCAGCTCGTGGTAGATTTCAGAATTCCCAGGCTTGATCTTTGGGACTCCAGTTAATACCACTACATAAGGCTGGCAATCTGGGGGTAGACTAACGTGGGCCGCAGTCGGGATGTCAGATGGTAGTGCCCCGGACTTTTGATCTGGCGGGGGCTGATCTCCGCTCTTGCCCACTGTTTTAGCTATGCTATTTGCTTCACCCTGGGATTGAGAGGGAAGGTCCCTAGGGGGTTCTTTTACCTTGTTTTGGGAACCTGAAGGTTTAGATTTAGCTTTTTTTGCAGGGTTATTTAATTTTGTTTCCACAACATTAGTGGTCGCTCTGGCTGGAAGTCTGGGGGCTACAATGACATTAGTTTCTTCCAGCTCTTGAGGGGGTATAAAATCTGCTGGAGATTTCTGCAGACGGGCACTATCACTCTGGTTATTTTTTGACTGCAGTTTAAGCAGGGTTTTAAGGGGAAATAAGTTATCCAGGGTGGTCTGCTCGAACCGGTCGAGCCTCTTTGTTAACACCTTGACCCTCTGCAAGATTGGCAGTGTGAGTGATCTCAAGATCTGTTCTAAGTGGGTCAGGATGGGAGGCTGTTATATGGCCCCCCAAGGGTAGATACCGGCGTCTGAGGACTGGTAGCTGGTGGTACAGATGCAGCACTTGGGACAGGGCCATCAGCAGCAGCTCCAGGATCCAAACGGATAGAATTTGTATCTGCTGTCCCCCCCGCCCACCTCTCCGCCCACTTTAGTTAACCTTCTTAGTTTTAGTTTTTTTTGATGATGGAAGGTGCCCCCCCATACAACTACTAGGGGCCCTCTTCCTTTTATTAGTAACTAAGCTTGGCCCTTCATTGCTTATATGCTCGGGGTGCCCAGATATGGCCGAAGACGATGATAGGTCTAAGACCGATGTGAGCATTGTTTGCGAGGGAGCCCTCTGTGGTGTTAGCTGGGTGTCTAGGCAGGGCCCACAGCCTAATGAGGCTGGCGTGCATACTGAAATCTCGGGCTCCCCTCGTTAGATGGTGTGTTTCTCGACTCAGTGCTTTCAACATCGCCATGTACCTGAATCGTGGCTGGCGAGAGCGCTCTAGATAAAGGTCCCAACGATGAACGTTTACCATACATTGTTTAGTGTGATATAGTGTGATCTAATACCACTCCATTTATTTGACCAATTAATTCAAAAAGTATTTTTTTTAAATTAAAAAGTAAAAGAACGGGTTCCCTTTGTTCATGAAATTATATCAAGACAGGAACTCATAGCCTACCTCCACGAGTATCCTATATAGACTGTGTCTGCTCCAGTAGGGGGTGTGTTATATTGTGTGTTATATTGTATGTCAAGTTAACTAATTGGGTAAAAATAAAAGACAGCTACTACCCACAAGGTGAACTGGGATCAAATGCAAGTTACATGGTAAACAATTCCCATTCCTCCCTACTGTTAAGGCCATTTTTTACAGTGTGAAATGTAATTCTATACCATTGTTCTTGAAGTTTTCTTCTATGGGCACTGTTCCCTCCCCTTTTAAGTTCTCTTATCTTTTCAAGTATGACCCATCTCAGATCTCTCACCTTGTGTTTCTTCTCTATCCAATCGGCAACTAGGGGAGCATTCTCCTTTTTAGTATTAATGGCTGATCTATGTTCGCACATGCGTTGTCTGAGTTCCCTGCCAGTTTCTCCTATATATGCCGTGCCACACGGGCACATGATAAGATATATAATATTTTTGCTCCTACAGGTATTGAGCGTTGAGATGAAATGCTTGGTCCCATTTAAAATGACTTCCTTAGTTATTACACATAGCTCACATACACTGCAGCTACCACACCTAAGGTTGCCTTTAGCTCTTACACCGGACAGTGTACTCTGTGTCTCCATTCGCTCATCTCTATAGTTGTGCACCAAAGAATTACGAAGATTTGTATTCTTTTTAGAATCATAAAGAGGTTTAGGAAGATTGTTCACTTCACCATCATTTAAGATCTTCCAATTGCGGTTAATAATATTTTTAAGTTGATTGCTTACCTCAGAGACTGACCATCACTATTTGCTCCTGTTTTCTTTTTTTGCTTATGTAACTATTATCAAGGAGATTGTCTCTATTGTAAAACCTTGCCCCTTTGAAGGACCTACTGATCAATTTCTTGGGGTAGCCTCTTTCTTTGAATTAAATTTTTAAATTTACAGAATGTTCATAAAAGTCGTCTAAGGACGTACAGTTTCTACGTAGACGTAGAAATTCGCCAAATGGTATATTGTCCCTTTGGCTTTTAGGGTGGTAGCTATCATAGTGAAGTACTGTATTCCTATCACTAGGTTTAGTGAAGAGTTCCACTGCTAGGGTCTCCCTCTCCCTCTACATGTTTGATTCTAATGTCTAAAAAGTTGACACTACTCTGACTATAGTTGGCAGTGAATTTCAAGTTCTTGTCCCCGAGGTTCAACCATTCAAGGAATTCATTAAGTTGTTCAAGGGGGCCACGCCATATAAAGAAGACATTGTCTATGAACCTGACCCACTTGTGGACATTTTCATAGAAAGGGAAGACTTCGTTGTAAATATGTCTATCCTCAAATGCCCCCAAGTAGGTACAGGCCAGACTCGGCGCACAGGTAGACCCCATGCTGGTACCTTTCAGTTGAATATACAAATCATCCTTGAATAGAAAAATATTATTGAGTAGGACCATCGAGACACGTTTGGCAATTAATTCCTTATTAGCTCCCATGATTTCAGCCTTTTCAGGAGTCCTTCTCACTTCCGCTATGGTATCATGTTGTGGTATCTTAGTATATTATGGCTCGATATCGAGGGTCACCATATACTCTCTATCAATGTTAATATCAAGGCCTTCTATGTTAGATATTATATCTGATGTGTCCTTTATGTAAGATTTTGTTTTTGGATAAGAGGTTTTAAAAACACATCAGCATATTTGCTGAGAGGTTCCAAAAGGGAATCTATAGATGCCACTATGGGTCTGATAGGATGATTGTTCACGTTTTTGTGGACTTTTGGTAGTCAGTAGAATGCTGGTATCTTAGGATTTCTATTAATGAGAAATTGGTATTCATTAGAATTTATCCATTCCTCATTTTTGCATGTTCAATAAGCGATTCAACTTCAGTTTTTAGCGTCTCCAGTCGTGACCAGGGGACCCGCTGGCAGTGTTCCTGATTACAGAGCAGATCCAAGGCTTTTTGTTCATAGTTCTCTGTATCAAAAACAACCACCCGCCCCCTTTGTCCTCTGGCTTTATTGTTATTTTGTTGTCACTAGACAGAGAATCCATAGCTTTTTCTAATCCCTGTCTCGGTCCCTCCTCTCTACTTTGGACTTCTTCATCCCCACTACTCTCTGAGGTATCAGAAAAATTGACGTGTTTGGGGCGCCTATCGTTAAAAAATCTGTTCTTCTGGGGGGCTTTCCCAATTCTGTTCTTGTTTCTCTAAATATTAGTCTTTTTTAAGGAAGGGATATACAGTTTCATGGCTGAACATATATCTTTTTTCAATTTAAATGCCTTCTTATTGATCAGGTGTTCCCGATACCCGCACATGTCTTGGTTTATTTTATCTAGCTTCTTTTTTGCTCCCTGTAGGGCATTGCTGTCCTTAAGGGTCGATTCAAGTTCTCCTATCTCCCTCTTTTCTATGAGGATAGTGTTTTCTGCGGTCTCTATAATAAGCAACATCCAATCTCTTCTGCGTCGGTTGGAAATAAGTGTCCAAGAACTTTTTTATTTTGGACAAATAAACCATGTTCGTTCCTCACCTGTAACCCTATGGAGATTGTCCCTGATCTTACATATTCTATGAGGAAATCAGCATGGACTTCCATTCTAATCATTTTCTTTTTTAGATTTATAAGTTGGTTCAATTTTTTTCCTCCATTTGGGATAATCGTGACACTATGTCCATTCTTATTATTAATGCTGAGTATTTTGTTCAATTGTTCCTCACTGAAACCAAATGTCTTTTATGCGTCCATATTACGCTATCTGGATAAATGAGGAGGGACAAGCATTGGTTCTAAAGACACAGTGTTATGTCATGTTTGGGACACAGTACCATGTCTGTCAAACTTAGGTCCTAAGTTACAGTATTTCTCAATACTGTATACAGTACTCTAGTAATGTATCTAGGAACATTGCTAATCCTCATCTTCCACAATTGTAATCACCTCTTGGGGTCCTTCCATTTGCAGCATTTCAATTTCAGTACCTGTTGAAGTTTGCATGAGTGGCAACATGAGGGGCTATTTGGAGTGCATTTGGGGGCATACTCACAAGGAGCTACCACCAAATTGACGGCACTTTTGTGCAGCCAAAGTCATGAAAAATGTACCCCACCATTCAGAAGCTGGGGCTAACAGCCCACAGCACCAGATATCCAGCGATAGCAGCCGCAAAAAACATTGCCACAGAGGACCCCCGCAACTATCGTTAACCGCATCCCTGCTGCGGCGATTTTTGTGCTGTGCGGCTTTTTTCATTTTACCGCGTTACATGACGAGCTCAGCTCGTCATCAGCACACGCCACCCGTGGCTTATGACGAGCTGAGCTCGTCATCAGCAGCGAAGGGGTTAATGAGATGCAGAGTAGGCGTTCCCATGACAAAACCTGCAACAACACCACACCTCAACATTCACAATGATCAGCAAGACCGGCGATAAGAACACCAAACACGCAATAGGGTGTTTTAGCAGCAGGGAAATTTACACCTGCCCTGACCTGGTGTAAAGTCGGACCACAGCCTGCACCACAAAAGGGAGCACAGCCCACATCCCCACCTGAAGAAAACAGATGCCATAGAGCAACAGAAAATGCAGCATGGACACCCAAGAGGGCCACAACACCCACCGACACCACACCCAGGACCACCCCTCCCTAGCACCCCCCTGACCAAAGACATGCCACACCAGCTACAACGCAACGTGTACAAAATAATCCGCCTGTCGCACAATCACAACTGGTCACATGCATGTGTGGTCACAGAAATGAGCATCACACATTCACTTTTCGAAGTAAACAATGAAACTTTATTGAAATCAACACAGAAATCAAATGAAGACACATGGCGGCTCCCCTAGACACAATCTCCAGGTCACAGCCTGCAAGACAAAAAACATGATGAGAAGGTGTGGAGAGAGCGAAGGAGAGAGAGAGAAGAGGAGAGGGTGAGAGAAAGAGTGAGAGAGAGAAGAGGAGAGGGGGGAGAGAGAGAGAGAGAGAGAAGAGAGTGGTAGGGAGAGAGAGACAGAAAAGGAGCGGAGAGAGAGAGAGAGAGAGAGAAGAGGAGAGGGGGAGAGAGAGAGAGAGAGAAGAGGAGAGGGGGAGATAGAGAGAAAGAAGAGGAGAGGGGGAGAGATAGAGAGAGCGAGAGAAGAGGAGGGGGGATAGAGAGAGACAGAGAGAGAGAGAGAAGAGGAGGAGGAGGAGAGAGAGAGAGACAGAGAGAGCCAACTCCAGCGCACCCAAGCCACACTGCTCACCTGCTGCTATCGGTGTATCTCCAAACACTTGTCGGTACGTATAGCAGTACACCAGGTCACACATCTGAGACAGAGCCGTCATCTGAAACAGAGTCCAGAGACATGACTGGCACAGTGCAAACACTTGCACAAGATAACATCGCCCGCCCGCCCATGCACACTCAGGCAGAGGCATCCCAGCCCCTCCCGCCGCCCATTGGAGCATGGCCGCCCATGCATACACGTGCCTCACTGCTCACCTTCCACCACCAGCGTGCAGAATGCAGGTCCCACCATGTGCCGCTGCCAGCCACAAGCCCGGGGCCCGCAGACATGGCACCCTCCACATCATGCAGCCATGCTGCTCAGGCCACCAGGTCTCACTTTGGTGCTGGGTCTTGATTACACCATGGGATGGGACATACCCGGGCACCCAGCAACATCGCAGCCTGCACAGCTGCTCAGCCCAATGGATGCCACTAACTCTGTGATCCAGGAAGCAAGGCCACTTGGCGGTAGGCGCGCGCAGCTCGTTGGCGTGGACTACACTACAGTCCAGCAAGGTACACTAATCCTGAGCAGTCCGGACCGCCGGGACGGACCATCATCGCAGGCTGCACACCTGCTCAGCAGCTCAAGGTGCCAATGATTCAGGGCACCCTAAGTCACCGTCCCGTGGCGGGGTGCCTGTGCCGGCTGCAGTGCAGCGTGTGCCACAAACCCTGTTCAACCCCAGTCAGCGCCACATGGCGGGGTGGTAGGCCCGTGCAGGCAGCAATGCAGCGTGTGCCACAAACCCTGTTCAACCCCAGTCAGCGCCACGTGGTGGTAGGCCCATGCAGGCCTCAAGGCCTCGGGCCTGTCATCCATTCACCACCGGCAGAGGCGTATGTGACGTCGTCGGCCCCTCATATTTGCGGGGTCACATGGCCTGTGATGCCTTTGCCGGGTGGGTGTGGTGTGTGTGCAAACCTGCCTTCAGGGTGTGGCTGTGACATGCTGACAACTAGACGAGTGACCTGAACACCAGCGAGTATGCCTGCGATGGGTAGCAATGAAGACCCCCCCTTGGGAGCGTGAGTGGAGTGGTCTGGCATGCCGTACGCCGGAACAGCGCAGGGCTTGCAATAATGACTTGTGGGCACCGGGCGTGGTTCAGTCCATGTCCGGACAAGAAAGTAGCTGGTGCGTGTGTCCCTGTTGTGGTGTCCACGGGACCTGTGCACACAACGCTATGTAGCACCCTCAGACTGGCATCCCACAGGATGAGCATCATTGGCGCAAATGTAAATTGATGTAAATTGATACTTGTATAGCGCACTACTCACCCGCAAGGGTCTCAAGGCGCTTGTACGAATACCACTGTGGAACCCATCCTGGCTTTCCCTGTGAGGCGTCCACTCCTGAGCACCCCCAAGGTGGAGGCCAGGCATCCTTAGCGTTGTGGGGGCCGTTGTGGAGATTAAGCAAGCTATTGCCCAGAGTTGCAGAGTGGGACTCCATGATTGGAATAGGCACTGAGGCAAGAATTATCAGGTCCGTGGAATTTTGAGCCCAAGACCCGCCAAGGCGGGGAATTGAACCCTGGTCCCGTGCTAGACCTCTGCATCAGGGTCTGCCACTCTAATCATTGAGCCACACGCAAGGGAAATCACTGTCCCTACATTCATCCACACATACATACATGAATGATGAAAGACATGACACAGCAGTGCATCACTGGATGTTTATTGCACATCCAGTGCAGTTCCGCAGCTTGAGTGGTACAGGGCACTGCTGAATACCCCACACCATTAGGCCCGTGGAGGGCCAGCCAGAGTCCATCCGTGGAAGACATGTACTGCGGAAGAGGAGGGGTGCAGCCGGCAGCCTGGTCGCCGTGTCATTGGTCATCAAACAGGATGTGGCGGTCCATGCCGCTGTCAAAGGTGAGTGAATCTGAGTGAAACAGGGGTCAGTGGATGGTCATGAGGCCATATGCGGAACCAACCAGGAACCCGCCAGGTGGCGGAAATGAATGCTACTGAGCCCTTCTGATCACATCTACGTCCTCGTCCCCGGATGTGTGCCCTGCCCCATCTGGGAGTGTTGCTGTACCCGCTGCAGCACTGTGTGCCAATGACACCTCAGGTGCCGGAGGTGGATTGTGGGCCGCACTGTGTGCCAATGACACCTCTGGTGCCGGAGGTGGATTGTGGGCCGCACTGTGTGCCAATGACACCTCAGGTGCCGGAGATGGATTGTTGGCCGCACTGTGTGGCACTGTAACATCAGGTGCCGGAATGGTTAGGCCTGCCGCACTGGGAGGCATGGACACGCCAGGGGGCGGAGATGTGGATGGTGTGGGGACAGCAGCAATCAACATCACTACACCTTGTGGCAGCAATGCCATGATGAGGCTCTCAGGGCAAGGTAGATCCCAGCTACATTCCACTGATGTGCAGCGGTGGCTGCCATCCTTTCCGCCTACATCCGCAGTCCTCCATGAGCCTCCGAATGTGTGCCAGCTCACGGCTAGTATCACTGGAGCCACTCTAAATGGACAGGTGTTCTTTTCTCCGCATCATGCCTCCAGCAATGTCAGACAGGGCTCGTTGGAGACCATGGAGCGGGGCTACACACCCAAGGATGGCGTCAAGTTTGGTTCCCATGTTGCCGAAGCCCAACCGCACCTGCTCTGTGGTCTCCCTCTGGCACTCCAGCACACGGCGTTAGAAGGCCATGTGTTGTTCCTGGAGGTCTTGGGGGAGTGCCGAGGCTGTGGGTGCCTCCTGCTGGGTGCTTTGGGTACTGGGTGGGGTCTCTGCGATGTAGATGATCTCCCCTGAACCTAGAGGTGAGTGGCAGATGAGGTTAATGATGTCTTGGATGGCTTGGGAGTCAATGCTGGTGTTTTCCTCCTTGTCATCAGTGACGAGTGGCTGGGGCTGCTCTTCAGGAGGTGTTGATGCTGCCCCATCGATGTGAAGGGGAGATGGTGTATTACAATGTGTCCACATGTATGTAGCCGCATGGTACACATTGACAATCAGACAGCATTGCATTGTACATTGTGACAGTCTAGATTTAGGCGAGGACCGAGAGTCATTGTGGGTGTGCACTATGCTGTCCTTGATTGTGCATGTGTGCCATTGTGGCCATCTCCACCTGTCCCCCAGTACCTGTTGGTCACTCACCCTGTTGCGGTTGTGTTGTGTCCTGTTGAGCATTGTCCAATTCCCCGACTCCAGCCACAGTCTCCACACTGATGACTGTCGACACCAGCTCCTCCTTGTCATCCAGCACGAGCTGTGGCGCTGGGCCCCCACCTCCAGTCAGAGTTGGTGCCTTCTAGTTGGCGTATAGTTTCTCCTTGGTCCACCGCTTGATATCATTCCATCACCTCTTGACCTCGTCCATTGTCCTCTTGTGCTCCGCAACAGCATTCACCTTGTCCATGATGTCCCGCCATATTCCATTTTTGGTGCCCATTGACACGTTGGAGGTGACGAACAGTTGTTGATGGTGTCACAACACCTCCGTGACTATGATCCTGGTCGCTTGCGGACTGAACTTTGTCTTCCTGTTCTCCTTGCCCTTCCCTGTCACCGAGGTCCTGGGCTGGTCATCCGGGGTGCTTGTGGGGTTGCGCTTGTCCTCTACGCCTGCTCTGGCTGCCTTCACGGTGCTTGGATGTTGGTCAGTTTGTGTTTAGGTGTTTTTTCTACTTTTATGGTGATATTTCTCACCTGCTAGTTGTGTGTTGCAGGCCTGGTGCTGCTTATCGCTGGTTTCCTCATCGCGCTTTGGCCCATTGCAGGTTTTTTGGTTTTGTGGTTTGTGTTTTTGTCTCCATCAAGGTGATTGTATCGTGGACCTTGTCCGCTGTTTCGGCAGACTATTGCATGCTACCGCCTTGTTGTGAATTCCAAGTTGCCACTGGGTTATTTTTCCGCAATAGGCTGCAATGTTGAAAGTTGCGTTACGTTACTCTTGCAATAGCTATCACACGTTCTTGTGAATATACCCCTTGGTTCTTTATACCAATGCTTCAGCGTTATATTGAAAGGAATGCCATTAATTGTGTAGATGGTTTCAGATTTACAGTATAGTGCAGACCTACATGAAGAACCAAACTCTAGGGTTAGATATCAGAAAGTAATAATTATTAAAAAGAGAGCTACCACTTCTAGGTGGTCATCAGCTCCTCCACACATTACCGTCACTGCAGGTGATTCTTATCACCCTCACTGGATCCAAAGAACATTATACACAAGTTCAGCACAACTTAAATCATATAGTATTTTAATACTTATAAAAGAAACAAACCAAAACTGGATAATGGACACTTGCGCTAACTAGGTCAGGAACTTCACAGTGGTGTTATAGGCATTGCAACTGGCAGACTTTACTATTAGACAGTATGCCCCCTCTCATTTACTGACCTTACCCAGTGCATAGATACCCGGTTCAATGGCACATCCCTCACTAATGGCACCTTCCAACTTCAGCGACCTCTCTTTGATTAACCTTTACAAACGTTACCTGTGGTGAGAGAATGATGTAAGTACTGTTTCTCCGAGTGGTGTCGCTAGACTAGTTGCCACCTGTGCCAGCTGCCCCGAAGGTAAGAGTGGGAGGGGAGGGAGGTCGCTGCCCTAAAACCTGTGCTGCGTGGTGCGGTGCGAGCCCTCCTCCCAAACCCCCTTGTTACGCCACTGGTTTCTCCCTTAGAAATAAGCATCCCAACCACAAATGTCCTATCTTCCAGTTTTCCCTGCCATCTCAAAGACCTGGACCCTGACTCATTTATTCACAAATTCATGGTCTCTGCCCGGAGGGCGCAAACATCCTTCTGTCGATTGGGTGGCTGCGCTCTATTCACATAGTACCTAATGCAAAGTCTAAAAGGCCCAACCTTTGAATAATTCAAATCCTTGCGAAATGTGTCACAAGACTAAAGGGGGAGGGGATGTTATAATGCAAACTGCTAGTCCTTATAGCACTTCTTTTGTCATTTTTTAGGTTTGTGTGCAGTGGTACTTGCATTCGGCATGTGAACATATTGTATTTAATACACAATCTCTATATAAACTGAATTTATGTCAAAGTCCTTCAGTCATTGACTTATTTGACTCCAGAAATGTCAGACCTTTACTACAGACATTGCAGTCACACCTTGGAACAGCCCACTGAAGTATTTAGTCTCACCGTTCTTTATTGACTGTTTGGGTGCGTGGCGTCTTCCACTGGAACGCATTAGGGACTATTTTACCTCTAAAAAATGCACTCATCATCACACATTTAACATAAAAGTGTCACAATATTTTTAGCCAAAATACATTTTCACTAAGTGTATGGATAAAGTTCTTGTACAAGTTCCATAATCAACAGCGGTAGAGAATGCCGTTGTGAGTAGCTGTTTGAGAGCTGCACTCCAATATATATATACATTGCCCAGTTCTATTAATAGTACTGGAGTGGGGTACAGCCTCTGGCAATCTATTCTATATTGCTTCGTGCTTGGAAGTAAGAGAGGCCAATCTGAGATCAAGTTTAACAATGAGGCAATGTAATGCTGATCAATCTACCATTCACCTTCGATGATCACACACTACAATTGTTATGATCATTTGAGTTTAGTCAAACAGAATCAAATTTTTCTTTTTGGTTAAAAAAGTTCAATAATCATTGATTTATACAAATTTCATCACAATCAATAGCTTTACAATATACAGAGACTAACAGCTTACAATATGTACAACACTGAACAGATCACATTGACAATACACACAACAAATATGACATCATAGTACAAAACAGTAGTTTTTTCTCTTTGGTTCTGTTCAAAAAAAGATTATTCAATTCAAAAACTGGCCCTTTTTAACTACCATCCAGGCAGTATTTAACATTTTTCTAACAAGGGCAATAGCCAAACAGTGACCCTACTGAGCTCAATCAAAAATGATTATAAATTCCTGACTTAATTACATGTGAGCAACAGTGGTATAACTTGTACAGGACACTTGTTTGGCTGAAAGAAAAAGCTGTTGACGCGTTTCAAACCCTTCCAAATGTCTTTAAGAGTTCTCCTCAGGATTCGGAACACAAAAGAGCTGACAAATAACAAAATCACACTTTTGTTAGCCAACGTGCTTATGCAAACATTCACTCAACCTAATCTTATTCACACCACACCCCCATGTTACCTCTTTTTCTTCTCCACGGGTGGTCACTCCACTTTCTATGTAACCTCTACTTTGCCATAATCTAAATAAACATTTGCAATGCAATAGGTCTCACATTTATGAGAGTCTCGTTAATGCAACACCCATTGCATTACAAATGCTAGTTTGTATAAACGCTCGTGCGGCGCTTTAACTTTAACGTTGTCCGTGCCCCTTTCTTTAGACGAGCCGTGTATAAAGAAAGGGATGTGGCTGCCATTAAAGTGAAAGCGTGGTTGGGCGCTTTTATAAAAAAAAGCATTTGTTTGTCAAGTTGACCAACAATTTTTTTTTTTTGTAAAAGCGCCCTATGCCGCACTTTCACTATAATGGCAGCGATGTCCCTTTCCTTAGAGTGGCTCATTTAAGGAAAGAAGCGTGGCCGACATTAAAGTGTAAGTGCGGCATGGGACATTAGGTCAATATTAAGTAACCCGCTTCAAATAGGTGTTCATATGGAAAGTACGTTTCTGTCAAATCACCCAAAGATTATTTTACAGCCCACGGTTAAAAACGTGCTTGTAGAGGCTTTGGTCAGTGCTGTCAGGTTCCTTTATGGTCCACACCTGGAAGAATCGCCTTCTACTCATTCCCCCGTGGGTAGCGCTGTAAGGATTAATATCAGTGTGAAGAATAATAGGGGGGAGAAATAGGAACGAGCCCATGGTTTCACTTGTGCTACATTGAGACTGCTCTCACCTGCCAGTCTGTTTCCACACAACTTCACCCTGGTAGCTTTCAAAGCCTGGGACCGTCCCCAACTAGCACACTTTTACCTCATTGTACAGACAGTCTACCAAGTAGCAGATCTTATTTCCATCGACGTCCTGGACCATAGCCAGGTTGCATTTCTTTTCTGAACAGCAGCGAGTTGTGCACTGCTCGGCGGTGTCCACTGGGAAAGTTCCCATATCACCGGCCATTAGCGGCAAGCTGTTATATTCTATGCCCTGGCCTGGCTTGGGCAGAAGAGCAAAGGGGCAGGATGCACCTATAGAGGCAGTGCTATTGGTGGATTGCTCCCACACTGGCAACACCAACAGCAGGACGAAGGGTAGTCACTGTGCGGCCATCGTGGATCCAAGTCCAGGCAACAGGGACAGAGGCCTACTGGGATCCTCTTTATTACAAGTGCCTGTGGGGCAACACTCACGGGTTCTAAGCTTCTCGCGGTGGGTTGGTTAGAGAGGTACGGCGGATTCGTCAGGAGATTAGAAACTCGGCACAAACCTTTCTGCGTTGCAGACTAGTTGCGAGCTTCTCCCAAAGTAAGCAGTGGAGCCTATTCTCCAGGTGTGAGAGGGCGGTGTGCAGGGCACCCACTAGCAACATGAAGGCGGTCTCTGCAACCATCCCCACCTCGTCATATTTAAGTAAAAAAAAAATAATGAAACCAAGCGCAGTGTCCGTGAAGCGGGTGCCGTGCTCAGTAATAAAGTTGAAAAATAATAATAAACAGAGCGTGGTGTCCCTGAAGCGGGCACCGTGCTCAGTATTTAAGCTTAACAAAAATAAAATAAACTGAGCGCAGTGTCCCTAAAGCGGGCACCGTGCTCAGCATGCAAATACAAAACAAAAAAGCAGCCGCCATTGTCCC
Source organism: Lissotriton vulgaris (assembly GCF_964263255.1). Taxonomy (NCBI): domain Eukaryota; kingdom Metazoa; phylum Chordata; class Amphibia; order Caudata; family Salamandridae; genus Lissotriton; species Lissotriton vulgaris. The sequence continues at coordinate 355,206,477 of NC_141685.1, read as the reverse complement.
CATCAGTGTTAATAAACAAAATAGTGCTCACCCACTAGATAAAGCAGACCATGTAATAAGCCAAATAAAAGGTCCAGTCGTTATGGGCGGTGACAAATGAAGACAAGGCGGTACCAAGAAGGGAATAACAAGCCTATTTACCAATCAGAAGCAAACATTTAAGAGGTACAATGAAAAAAGCCAATGACAAATTTAAGTGGAGAGTGGGCTGGGATTTCAGTGCATACCCTAATACAGCATGCATCACAGAGCGACAGCACGTGCGCCCCGCCGCTAGGCTCGACCTAAAACGCAATCAACAAGAAAGACCCCTCTTTGACAAAGACCAACCAAAAAGATCACAACTCTCAATGAAAAGGAGACTTACATCCAACCAAGAAAAATGTAGATGGATTCATTTAATTTTTCTTGAAGATTATAACCTGCCTCTAAAATAAACCAGAAGAAAGCTGCACTTTATTCTACTCCTTAACAGTAGGTTGATACTTCGTCCTTATGCTCCTAGTCCACTGGCACACAGAGTCAGGGCCAGTGTGCAATCTACATTACACCTAAACGAGCTTAGTTCCTTTCAAAGCTTGCGGGATGTTGTTGGCGGCTGTATCCCACCATTAGCATTTTTTCAAAACAAATATCCCTTTGTTGTGCCTATTAATTAGTAGGAGGCTAGCTATTCTTCTAATTATGCTTCTTCTCTATATTCTCCAAAGACTTTACGCATTTTCTACCCTTGTACACATCTGTCTGCCACTCAATGCAATGTTCCAAGCAACTTATTAAAAACCCTTTAATTTATGTAACCTAAATACCTGTTTACATGGTGACCCTTTTACGGTGTGCTTGAAGGGGCATAATTCTCCACAAGCGTAATAGCTGTGAATTGCAAAGACAGTCATGGACCTACCTCCATTTGTCAGCTTACTAAACAATCACAAATAAAAAGAGCTGAATGTATCACCTTTTGGCTCCAAGATCTGACAGTGACTTTTAACTGCTTTATTTAGTTCTCAATTATTGGTGAAGAAAGAGCACCCTAAAGGAATGGCTCACGGTGCTACATGCGAGACCGTATCTGCTAATGTTTGAGATATGGGTCTGGGGAAAAATAAGACCAGACAAAGCCTTTGGTATTCCAGTATCTATTAAACCAGGTAATTCTGGCCTATGATTGTTTCAAGCATCCACCCAGCTTTTGCTATGTATATCTGTTTCTCTCTGTTAGGAGGCAGTACTTTTCCTCTTTTAAAATTGTGTGATCACAATTTCCCATGATCCCTTTGGGTATTGACATTAAAGTTGAGCGGCTTATACATTCTAGTGTAAGTAAGCATATTTGAAATGGGAGATTTTCTCAACTATTAACATAATAACCTGGTTGAGTGCACAGTGTTTGAAAGCTCTTTTCTGCCAATTTTCACCACTCACAAGATTTTCTGCCTCTCAGCTTGCTAAAGTGGAAAGAAGGTCAGATTTATGAATGCCAAAAAACACTTTCCTTTCTAGCAAAAAGGAATTAAAAAGAACAGTTTCAGATTAAGGTCCCGATTTACTTTTTGGCAGGTGGCTCATTCGTCCACTAGGGCGATGGAGTAATTTACTCTGTCGTCCTGATGGAGGTACTGCCCATCAAATTTAGAACTATCCCATGGCCCAGAAGACATTTTCACGCATTGGCAGGATGCACTCGTGTGGGTGGTTCCTGTCAACGTATTGTAACTGTGACTGGCAGCTCTATCAACATCAAACTTCAATGTTTTTTATATATATTTTTTAAAATGCCCAAAGCGGAATCTTAAAAAAACCAATAAGAATATCAATGCCCCCTTCACCATGGGAGCTTGAGCTCTTTTCAATGCCCCTTACCTCCAGGTTTTTCTTGGCAGTGATAGGAATGGAAAATCGGCTGTATGTCCGTCCATCTAAATTAGGTGGCAGATATACATCTAAACCTCTGACGGCACTAGTCCATTGAGCCATCGGAGCGAGGGGTTTACCCACAATGGAGACAGAGTAGTCTCTGTCATTGTCAAACCATGTCCACCCAATTCCAATTGGGGGCGAGTGGATCATAATGTTGGTGGCGCAATGACAATGAAGTTCCCTGTCCACCAACATTTAAATTGGGGCCTAAATAATAATTAAACAGCAGTATCACACTCCTACGGTCTAAGCATGACACTGACATGTCTATCCTCTCTGCCACTAGAACACTTTCTCTGCCAAAGACCACAACAACGGTCTCAGTGTTGATGTTCCTACCAAAATCTGAATACAACATTAGAAAAATGCATGAGCTCAGTAGAGTAATATCGCCCATAGATGCTTCAAACATAGTGCGATGCTTCTGCTTTTATTTAAGTGATATCCCCCAATGTATATTAAAATATTGTCTCAATATCTCACTTTTGAAAGCATAATCTAAATGCAAAAGTGTCTTCCTAACCCAAATGTTGGTTTCTGCTATCAAAGCTGCGTTCATTACAATCGAAGGAGCTGGATGAACCATAACTGATCACGATCATCCAGCAACACTGCGAAAAGCAGCTGTGTTGCCCGTAAATGTCCCCAACCAATGATGATCAGGGAAATGTTATATTGGGTGAAATATTCCCTAGCTGCCAGTGCCAGTTTGTAACCAGCACTATAGAGTGCTTCACAGTGGGGCACCAATCTGAATTACAGGCATGCTGTTGCAGGGCATAGATGTGCGCCTTGTTTTGAACCATTTCACTACAATTCTGAATTTCTCAGAGGCATGACTATCTTCTCTGTTCCACAGCCAGAAACCACTGTCCATATTTTGTCAGGCAAGCAGACCTGTAGGTGTAGTTTCCAATTCAGCCACCTCTGTCTTCCTGCACTTAGCCTAAAGGCTCAGACTGTAACACGTCCTCAACTTTTTGGGTCCGTGTTATAGTTGTGTTCATTGTGTATCCTGTATCATGCGAACATCAGGCAGCTTAGAAATCGTCACTGACCCTTTGAACGAGTTCTGTCTATCGGACAGTTACAAAGCAGGCTTGCTTAATTTGAGAATGACTAAGGGAATTCTGAGGCTCAGCAGCAATTTACCCATTAAACTAATAAAAACAAACATTTTCATTTTCAATCACACCAGAAAAATATTTTACATTTTTCCAAACATCTGTATTTATATATATATATATAGTTATATATATATATATATATATATATATATATAGTATATATATATATATATATATATATATATATATATATATATATATATATATATATATATATATATATATATATATATATATATATATATATATATATATATTCTGCCAACATACGGGGATGTATATTTGAGTCACCCATTTGAAACTAACCATTTAGATCAATCACCACCCCGGTCCTTCCACTAGCATAAATAGATGGTCTCTGGGAGACTTTGTCCACAATGGTGCTTTGTATATATATAAAACCTTTTTTAGTTTGATATTTGTATAAAAACTAGGTTGAATATTCCTAGTCACAAGGGATTTTGCATGCTAAATAGACGATTATAAATGTTTCAACTAGATTGAAACCAATATACTATTTGATGGCCATGTATAAAACATCTTCCTTACAGCTTTGAGAAAGCCCTGCGGGCGAAACGCGCGTCGGCTGCTGTTTACTTCTTGTGAATTGTGGAAATAAAACACAGACCTCAACCAAAGAAGATCTGTTTGGACTACTTGATTTTCCTTTTTGAGACATTTAGAATACATAGGGTGCTGAGACGTTATCGGAGTGTTTGGAGAAATACCTATACATCCGATCTTTTGGAAATAATGATACTGGTGTGCTCAGGTGTTTTGTATATATACCCAAAAAATATACACATGTGTCACAGAGAGTCACACAGGTGGCATCAGACTGGAGTTATAATGGAAAAGCACACAGTGTTGTCACGCTGACAAACACCACACAAGTGGAAACATCTTCCTTTGCAACAGATAACGAACAACTTCCCAACAGTACCCATTAGTCCCAGAAAGGCTGTGCTTTTCCACACAATATGCGCGCATCAAAGATTCAACAGTGCATCCGTTCAAAAGACTTCCCAGAGGAAAAATTCCACCCTGTACTTGACTTAATGACCGTCACCCCTTTCTATGCCTGGGCTCTCAAAAGCCAAACGTGTTTAGTGACAGACTCCCTTGAACTGATCACATCAGATCAAGAGACTGGTCAGTTACAGTAGACTCCCCCATGTGCCATAAGTCAAATTAGCGACCATAGCCACTTCCACTTAAAGGCCAAAGCACTGAATCAGTGATACGCTTTCCAGTCTACTGAAATCGTTTACTAGAGGTCTTCCCATAGGCACCACCCCAGGCCGCCAGCTACTGGAACCAAGTACTACCTGCAATCTTTCCAGAAGGTGGAAAACCTAGTTAAGTGCAAGGGGAAGGGGGTGGTGCCAACTTTGCCACAGTGTAAAATCCTCGCGCTCTTTAATATAAAGCTTAGCAGTGAGTTTTCTAATGAACTAGCACTATATTGTATAGATTACTTCAGTGAGGTGTTGAAACTGCATAGTGATGACAAAGGCAGCAAAGATATAGTTAAATCTTGAGTCAGACTGTGTTATCCCTAGCTATCAGTGTAACCAAGAACCGAATTATCATAGAGCCAAGGAAGGGAAGTCCAGCATAGTTAGGGCAGCTAATTCCCTGCCGTCTCTGCAGCAATTATTTCAAATTCTATGTCACTAGCCCAAATACAATTGCATAGAGCATGGAAGAAAGATGTGTTTTACCTACCACTTTGAAAGATCTAGAAGCAAACCTACCTAGCATGTAGTATTCCAACTAAGCACACAGACTTGCCTTTTCAGGGTGCTTTCAAGAGTCACCCATACAAATTCAGAAGTACACACTCCTCTTCCAGAAATCACATAGAAGCTGCACTGTATTGCTAATCTGCTTAGAACAGATGTAGCGGTGTTTCTTAATGCACAGCAGAATTTGTGATGCTTACCCAAGATTTCAGAAAACCCGAGCATCATTGTCAGACACCCAATCACAAGGAAGTAGCCTGAAGGCAGCACATCAACACCTTACAAACGTATTAAAATGTAGTTACCGAGAAATCCGTACTCTTCAAACCCAATACCATGCCAAAGACAATCTTCCCAGAATCACAGGAAATGTCTACCTTCCTCCAAGTTTGAAAAATCCAAAGTGTACATTCAGTAAACCAAAGAGACCGAAAGATCCCATGGGATACATGATGATGTGACCGAGGAGTTAGCAGAAGGCACATTTGCACTGGCCTCTCACACGAGTGTGAGTGCTGTGGTTCCTCTTCCCACCTTATCTGTGCCTCCTAACTCTGAAGACTCACTGATCTCACCCTGCAGGCTCCTAAAGGACAGGGAGTGTGAATCCCGTAGACCCTCTTGCCCCCCCCACACACACTCTCCAGCAGCCCCTGCATCCTGCTCCTAACCAAGGCTCTGCTGAAGGAGCACAGTGGCAGCGCCAACCAACTGACTAAGCAGTGCCATTTCCACCAGCGCTGGGGCTCGTCACCACTTCGGGCACCAGAAGAAGGATCAAGAGAAGAATGGACCAATCAGCCCCTACAAAGAGACAAGTAAATGCTGCCCAATGATCAAAAAGTGCCCCAGTAATCAGGGAGTAGGCCATGCTACCAATCAACCCAACAAACATGTTTGAAGTCATCAAGAGATGGACTTACTGCCTTATTACTAATCTGCTTCACAGGAGCAATGCATTTTGATAAAGAAAAGTAAATGGAAGCCCATTAAAAGTACCCTATATGTCAAGAGCAGCCTGATCACCAGATAGCAGCTCTAAAGAAAAACCAGAAAGGGCACTTGAGAATAGCATTAACAAATCATATTGAAATAAAAAACTGATTCCTTTCTATATACAATGTGTATGAGACATAAATAATTAAGGCTTTTAGGGTTGAATGTGCTTTTCAGATGTAAAATAATCCTCCAAGGCTACAGTGTAAGGATATAACTCATACAATCAGGACATTGTAAGAACGAATTTGCCCCGGGCAGGACAAACACAAGAATGGGAATGAAAGCCGTCAAATCAGGACCAGGGAAGTGGAACAGACAAGAAAGCCATCCAATCATGAGTGAGGAACTGACTCCAAGCTCAATGCACAGACACTAGAAAGAGGCACACAAAGACAACCTGTGCATTCGCAGACTACAGGCATAAAGGTACACACTGGTGACGTCATTGCTCCACTTCTTAAACTGTCTCCCCTTATTCTCCTTCCTTTCCCTCTTCCCTTTCCTTCATCTGCTTATTCCTCTTTCCTTTCTCCACTTCTTTCTTGTACTCCCTTCACAAACGTATTGGCTTTGCTAATATTAGTTTTAGTATGACATCGTGTCAATCTCTTTCAGGCTGTTACCCAGAGACATCAATTAGGGGTAGAAGCTCATGCCCATCACACAGCTCAGATTACCTCTGCTCTCAGCGAGAAACAGGAATAGACTTTTCCTGAAATTCCCACATTGTGTAGTTCTCTTCCCCTCAGGAGAAGGTAGCAGTCTGTAGGAGACCTAGGGCCAAATGTACAAAGCATTTTTGTGGTCGGAAACAACCCAATTCACAGAATTCGGGCGTTTCCGATTGCAAAAATACATTTTCATATGTATAAAGCACAAAGTTTGATTCAGTAACATGCTACCGAATCACAATTTGTGTTGAGCAATTCGGTATTTGGATGGGGCGTCTTAAGGTCGTCCCTTCAAAATATAGAATCTCAGTGGAATGTAAGATTTTTTTTCAACCGGATATCATTCACAAAATATTCATTTTTTACTGATGCCTCAAAGGAGGCAGTAACCATTTGCAAATGGGAAGGGGGTCCTTGAGCGACCCCTTACCCTTAGTGAATGTTGAAACAAATATTTTTTTTAAGAGCAGGCAGTGGTCCCATGTACCACTGCGAGCTCTTAAAAAAACTAAAACTTAAACGTTTCATTTTATTTTTTGAAAAGTATCCTTTTTTGATTAAGGGAAATGGGCTACCTTTTAAGAAATAGCTTTATCAAAAAGCAATCACAGACATGATGGTCTGCTGAACCCAGCAGGCCACCAGCCTGGTGATGGCTGAGTGCCTAATTGGTTGCAAACTGCAACCTACCTCATTAATATTCATAAGGTAGGGCGATTTCTAGCCCACTAGGAATCGCTATTTGAAAGATGTACGTTTTCTTACATCAGGAATTGCGATTTCCTAATTGTGATTTGGTAAGAATTGCAATTAGGAAATCGCAATTCTGGATTTTTGTACATGTGGCCCCCAGAATCTTATCTAGAGTTTGAGGAATGGGTACTCTGTCATGAGCATGATGCCTTCTCCATCCACCCCATTACAAGTTCATTATATCCTAGTGCATTTTTAATGAGGGAGACAAAATATCGGGATATCCATCAAGTTTTGACATGGTACCTGTCTTCCTGATTTAGAGTTTGACAGACGCAATGCTCCATCAAAACGTGATGGATATCTCTTCCGCCGTATTACAAGTGCACTTGTAATATGGCATATGGGATATCGACACATTTGTGACTGTAACTCATCCGCAAAACTCTAAATAAGGCCCTATATGTTGAGCAATAGGTCTACCTGTATACAAGTTCCATTTATATAAAGGTAGGTGTTTGAGATCCATTCTGCTAACCCAGACATTTTATTGAATGAGAGTCCACAGTAGCAAAATGTTTTTTATTTCATATATATACTGGTAATAGCCAGTAGGTAGATCTAGTTAGGGCCAACATTTCCCATAGAGAAAGCATTTTGTGTTTTGCTCATTACTTTTGTGCCATTTGACAAATCTTCGCGCAATTTTCCCCAAATGATGGCCTACTTTGCCTAGGTCTGGTTGAAAAGTTTCAGGGTGATTCGTCAAGCAGGGGTGGAGAAAAAGGGGGGTTCCTAAAACAAATTTTCCCGTTGCAATATCTATGTGGATTTTGCAGTATTTAGACATGGCTACAGGGGGAATCACTGAATGGATTTACACCAAATGTGGCAGAAAGCTAGCTTTTGGTCCAGAAAGAGCTTTTTTGTAAGTTATCCTCATAGTTATACATATCTGAAGATACCATGACTCGTACAGTTATGTAACTTTAGGCCACAAGTTTTAGTTTCTTAACTTGAGTGTTACTACAAGTATAACAGCAAAGAACTCTTCAACATCGTCAAAGAGCTCTCCAACCCCAACGCCGGAAACAACGACATCACCCCTTCGCAAGACCTCTGCAACTCCCTCGCCTCCTACTTCCACAACAAGATCGCGGACATACACAACAGCTTCAGCACTCAACCGACGTACACCACGACCGAACCACCGCCCAAAACCACCACCCTCCGCGTCTGGACTCCGATCAGCACCGAAGACACCGTCCGCACGATGAACTCCATCCACTCCGGATCTCCGACCGACCCCTGCCCTCACCACGTCTTCAACAAGGCTGACGCTGTCATCGCACCCCACCTGCGGGACATCATCAACACCTCCTTCGACACCGCTACCTTCCCGGAGAGCTGGAAGCACGCCGAACTCAGCGCCCTACTCAACAAGCCATCGGCTGACCCCACCGACCTCAAAAACTACAGCCCCATGTCGCTGCTCCCGTTTCCTGCAAAAGTCATCGAGAAGACCGACAACAAGCAGCTGGCCGCCTTCCTCGAGATGAACGGATCCCTCGACCCCTCGCAGTCTGGCTTCCGGGTCAACCACAGCACCGAGACCGCCCTGATCGCAGTCACCGATGACATCCGAGCGCTGCTCGACAACGGAGAAACAGCGGCCCTCATCCTCCTCGACCTCTCCGCGGCCTTCGACACTGTCTGCCACCGTACCCTAGTACAACGCCTCAGCAACGTCGGAGTCCAGGAGAAGGCACTGGAGTGGATCATCTCCTTCCTCGCCGGAAGGACACAGAGAGTCCGCCTCCCTCCGTTCAGATCTGAAGCCACCGAAGTCATCTGCGGTGTCCCTCAAGGCTCCTCGCTCAGTCCAACCCTCTTCAACATCTACATGAGTCCCCTCGCAGACATCGCACGCCAGCACAACCTCAACATCATCTCCTACGCCGACGACACCGAGCTGATCCTCTCCCTTACCAACGACCCCGCCACCGCCAGAGCCAACCTTCACGAAGGGATGAAAGAGGTAGCCGAATGGATGAAGAACAGCCGCCTGAAACTGAACTCAGATATGACGGAAGTCCTCATCCTGGGATCCTCCCTCTCCATGACCAGACAAGTCAACGCCGTCTCCTCGTCATGCTTCAACATCCTGCGCATGCTACGTAAGATCTTCCGGTGGATCCCCACCGAGACCAGAAAGACGGTCACCCAGGCCCTCGTCACCAGCCGCCTGGACTACGGCAATACCCTCTACGCCGGAGCCACCGCCAAACTCCAGAAGAGACTCCAGCGGATCCAGAACGCCTCAGCACGACTCATCCTGGACATCCCCCGTCGCAGCCACATCTCCGGACACCTGAGAGACCTGCACTGGCTCCCGGTCAACAAGAGAATCACCTTCCGTCTCCTCACCCATGCACACAAAGCCCTACACAGCCAAGGCCCAGGATACCTCAACAGCCGCCTCAACTTCTACGCTCCAAAACGCCAGCTTCGATCGACCAGCCACGCCCTCGCCGCCGTCCCCCGCATCCGAAGAGCCACCACAGGGGGACGGTCCTTCTCCTACCTCGCCGCCAAGAGATGGAACTCCCTCCCCACCCACCTCCGCCTGACCCAGGACCACCTCGCCTTCAGGAAGCAACTCAAGACCTGGCTGTTCGAGCAGTAGCGGATCCCCCTCCCCAGCGCCTTGAGACCCTCTGGGTAAGTAGTGCGCCATATATATGCGATAATTGATTGATTGATTGAACTTTAACTGCTGAATCGCTATTGTTTTGTGTGGGTAAAATGTGAACCTAGCTATAATGTCCCTGTAACTTTTGTTTTTTTCAGTGAGGATATATATATATATATATATATCTCAGACCCTTATCTTTGGAGAAAACCTTATTTTCCAGGGTACACTTATTGTATCTACTTTAACTCTTTTTTTTAATTCAATAACTTTTCTTGGTTATTTCAAACACAAAAAGAGAAAACATATAGCAGAAAGACACATGCCAGAGTGGATAAAGATATTCGGTAGGAACGTTTATAGCGGTATAGTGATTATGAGTGAGAATGCCAACCAGAATGGAAAGAGCATCTATACTTGGTAGAACAGTTATCACACAGAAGTTAGCAATTACAGAATACATCTCTGGGTGCTCACATTGGAATGACAGAACTCGTTTAAGCACAGTCTTGTTCATCAGTTTTCGGAGCTTCAGCTTCCTCTTTTGTCATCCAAGGATGTCGTCTGCCATCTGTTTTTCAGACCTCAGTGATGAAGGCCTGGGCGTGCCTCTTTTCTGCAGGTAGGTAACCCAATCCACGCGCCAGGTGTCACGCATTATTTCAATGAAGGTCAAGCGGTGCAGCTTTCTGCCGCGTGTTGTTCAGTGGAACAGGTGTGTCGTGCGGAAGGCGAATGACTCCATGTCTAATACTTTTCCTTTCAAAACTGGCAGCCACCGTCGCAGTCGGAGAGTCAGCTAAGTGCACGTGAAGGCACCGAAGGTCCCACATGCATATCCTGGGATGTGCAAGAAGACACTTTATTTCACAGACGAGATGCGTGCCTGCCTTTGGGAATGCATTGTGAGACACACGGGTTCCCAGGCGGTTACAGGTCATTGTGGACGCCATGTTTTCGTCCTCTACTTTCTTCGAACAAGCGAATGCATTTGGGGAATTTTATCCTTAGTTTACTTCCTCTAAAAAAGTCGTACGAGACTTTCAGAGTGCAAAGGTTTGAGAAAAGTAAAGCACGTGGTCAAACCCTTTTATATGTTAATGTCAAGAACAGTATCTAGGGTTTGCAAGAAGGTAAGTAGTGCCAAGCAGCACCCGAGTACTGTTTCGCAAACGCTGAGAATGGAAAGAATCTGCAATATGTCCCCTGTTTTATTTCAAGAACAGTATCTAGCATCCCGCCTGTCAAACTCTAAATCAGCAAGACAGGTACCATGTCAAAACTTGAAGGATATCCCGATATTTTGTCTCCCTCATTAAAAATGCACTAGGATATTATGAACTTGTAAGGGGGTGGATGGAGAAGGCATCATGTTCATGACAGAGTACCCATTCCTCAAACTCTAAATAAGAAATGAGTGATGCTGCTGTGCTCCAACCCAGTCCACTTGTTAATTGCACACACTGCATCCTATGACAGTGTTACACCCCTGGGTTGGATGTTGCTGAGTGATGCTGCTGAGTTCCAACACAGTCCACTTGTTACTTGCACACACTGCATCCTATGACAATGGTACCTCCCCTGGGCTGGATGCTGCTGAGTGATGCTGCTGTGCTCCAACATAGTCCATTTGTTACTTGCATACACTGCATCCTATGACAGTGTACACCCCTGGGTTGGATGCTGCTGAGTGATGCTGATGGGCTCCAACACAGTCCACTTGTTGCTTGCATACACTGCATCCTATGACTGTGGTCGCCCCTCCCCTGGGTTGAATGCTGCTAAGTGATCCTGCTGTGATCTAACACAGTCCACATGTTACTTGCATACACTGCATCGTATGACAGTGGTAACCCCCCCCCCCCGGGTTGGATGCTGCTGAGTGATGAGGCTGTGGTACAGCACAGTTCACTTGTTACTTGCATAAACTGCATCCTATGACAGTGGTACCCCCTCCCCTGGGTTGAATGCTGCTGAGTGATCCTGCTGTGCTCTAACACAGTCCACATGTTACTTGCATACACTGCATCGTATGACAGTGGTAACCCCCCCCCCCCCCCCCCGGGTTGGATGCTGCTGAGTGATGAGGCTGTGGTACAGCACAGTTCACTTGTTACTTGCATAAACTGCATCCTATGACAGTGGTACCCCCTCCCCTGGGTTGAATGCTGCTGAGTGATCCTGCTGTGCTCTAACACAGTGCACTTGTTACTTGCATACACTGCATCGTATGACAGTGGTAACCCCCCCCCCCCCCCTGGGTTGGATGCTGCTGAGTGATGAGGCTGTGGTACAGCACAGTTCACTTGTTACTTGCATAAACTGCATCCTATGACAGTGGTACCCCCTCCCCTGGGTTGAATGCTGCTGAGTGATCCTGCTGTGCTCTAACACAGTGCACTTGTTGCTTGCATACACTGCATCCTGTGACAGTGGTACCACCCCCCTGGGTTGGATGCTGCTGAGTGATGAGGCTGTGCTCCAGCACAGTCCACTTGTTACTTGCATACACTGCATCTTATGACGGTGGTACCGCCCAGGTTTGGATGCTGCTGAGGGATGCTGCCTGCTGTGCTCCAATACAGTCCACTTGTTGCTTACATACACTGCATCTTATGACAGTGTACACCCCTGGGTTGGATGCTGCTGAGTGATGCTGATGGGCTCCAACACAGTCCACTTGTTGCTTGCATACACTGCATCCTATGACTGTGGTCGCCCCTCCCCTGGGTTGAATGCTGCTAAGTGATCCTGCTGTGATCTAACACAGTCCACATGTTACTTGCATACACTGCATCGTATGACAGTGGTAACCCCCCCCCCCCCCCCCCCCGGGTTGGATGCTGCTGAGTGATGAGGCTGTGGTACAGCACAGTTCACTTGTTACTTGCATAAACTGCATCCTATGACAGTGGTACCCCCTCCCCTGGGTTGAATGCTGCTGAGTGATCCTGCTGTGCTCTAACACAGTGCACTTGTTGCTTGCATACACTGCATCCTGTGACAGTGGTACCACCCCCCTGGGTTGGATGCTGCTGAGTGATGAGGCTGTGCTCCAGCACAGTCCACTTGTTACTTGCATACACTGCATCTTATGACGGTGGTACCGCCCAGGTTTGGATGCTGCTGAGGGATGCTGCCTGCTGTGCTCCAATACAGTCCACTTGTTGCTTACATACACTGCATCTTATGACAGTGGTACCACCTGGGTTGGATGCTGCTGAGGGATGCTGCTGTGCTCTAACACAGTCCACTTGTTCCTTGCATACACTGCATCCTGTGACAGTGGTACCCCCCTGGGTTGGATGCTGCTGAGGGATACTGCTGTGCTCCAACACAGTCCACTTGTTGCTTGCATACACTGCCTCCTGTGACAGTGGTACCCCCCTGGGTTGGATGCTGCTGAGGGATGCTGCTGTGCTCCAACACAGTCCACTTGTTACTTGCACACACTGCATCCTATGACAATGGTACCTCCCCTGGGCTGGATGCTGCTGAGTGATGCTGCTGTGCTCCAACATAGTCCATTTGTTACTTGCATACACTGCATCCTATGACAGTGTACACCCCTGGGTTGGATGCTGCTGAGTGATGCTGATGGGCTCCAACACAGTCCACTTGTTGCTTGCATACACTGCATCCTATGACTGTGGTCGCCCCTCCCCTGGGTTGAATGCTGCTAAGTAATCCTGCTGTGATCTAACACAGTCCACATGTTACTTGCATACACTGCATCGTATGACAGTGGTAACCCCCCCCCCCCCCCCCGGGTTGGATGCTGCTGAGTGATGAGGCTGTGGTACAGCACAGTTCGCTTGTTACTTGCATAAACTGCATCCTATGACAGTGGTACCCCCTCCCCTGGGTTGAATGCTGCTGAGTGATCCTGCTGTGCTCTAACACAGTGCACTTGTTGCTTGCATACACTGCATCCTGTGACAGTGGTACCACCCCCCTGGGTTGGATGCTGCTGAGTGATGAGGCTGTGCTCCAGCACAGTCCACTTGTTACTTGCATACACTGCATCTTATGATGGTGGTACCGCCCAGGTTTGGATGCTGCTGAGGGATGCTGCCTGCTGTGCTCCAATACAGTCCACTTGTTGCTTACATACACTGCATCTTATGACAGTGGTACCACCTGGGTTGGATGCTGCTGAGGGATGCTGCTGTGCTCTAACACAGTCCACTTGTTCCTTGCATACACTGCATCCTGTGACAGTGGTACCCCCCTGGGTTGGATGCTGCTGAGGGATACTGCTGTGCTCCAACACAGTCCACTTGTTGCTTGCATACACTGCCTCCCTGTGACAGTGGTACCCCCTGGGTTGGATGCTGCTGAGGGATGCTGCTGTGCTCCAACACAGTCCACTTGTTCCTTGCATGCACTGCATCCTGTGACAGTGGTACCCCCCTGGGTTGGATGCTGCTGAGGGATGCTGCTGTGCTCCAACACAGTCCACTTGTTGCTTGCATACACTGCCTCCTGTGACAGTGGTACCCCCCTGGGTTGGATGCTGCTGAGGGATGCTGCTGTGCTCCAACACAGTCCACTTGTTGCTTGCATACACTGCCTCCTGTGACAGTGGTACCCCCCTGGGTTGGATGCTGCTGAGGGATGCTGCTGTGCTCCAACACAGTCCACTTGTTCCTTGCATACACTGCATCCTGTGACAGTGGTACCCCCCTGGGTTGGATGCTGCTGAGGGATGCTGCTGTGCTCCAACACAGTCCACTTGTTGCTTGCATACACTGCCTCCTGTGACAGTGGTACCCCCCTGGGTTGGATGCTGCTGATGGATGCTGCTGTGCTCCAACACAGTCCACTTGTTGCTTGCATACACTGCCTCCTGTGACAGTGGTACCCCCCTGGGTTGGATGCTGCTGAGGGATGCTGCTGTGCTCCAACACAGTCCACTTGTTGCTTGCATACACTGCCTCCTGTGACAGTGGTACCCCCCTGGGTTGGATGCTGCTGATGGATGCTGCTGTGCTCCAACACAGTCCACTTGTTGCTTGCATACACTGCCTCCTGTGACAGTGGTACCCCCCTGGGTTGGATGCTGCTGAGGGATGCTGCTGTGCTCCAACACAGTCCACTTGTTGCTTGCATACACTGCCTCCTGTGACAGTGGTACCCCCCTGGGTTGGATGCTGCTGAGGGATGCTGCTGTGCTCCAACACAGTCCACTTGTTGCTTGCATACACTGCCTCCTGTGACAGTGGTACCCCCCTGGGTTGGATGCTGCTGAGGGATGCTGCTGTGCTCCAACACAGTCCACTTGTTGCTTGCATACACTGCATCCCTAATTCCAGTAGGCTCTAAGGGCAGAAATGAGAGCTTGGGCTCTGTCCAGTCTTTAAGCGGGACAATTTCGTTTTTATTTTGTCACATCAGTGTATTATGAACCCCCAGATGATTGACTACACCCTCTTTTTGAGCACCACCTGTACTGATTTTTCTACTTTGACTCTGTAACCCATTGTTTTTTAAAAAGATAGATCAAACCTTCACTGCTGTTCGAGACACATTAATAAAATGAGTGGGGTCTACTTTATTTAGGCTCTGGTTGCTCTAGCTGTACTTTCTTACTTAAATAAAATATGCAAAAGTGTTATACATCTGTAAAAAAAACGGCAGATAAATATTCCACTCGCCGTGCGACTTCCATACAGTTATAGGGGTCCTTTGTTCTCATTTTCCCCCAGTGCATCAACATGTCTCTTGCGCTTGTGCACAAAGTGTAAGAAATTGGAGTAATAGTTGAAGAGGGTGAGAAATCACTTCAAATATTAATCACAGTCCTTGTCGGGGTGAACTACTATAGTCACTAAATAAACCTTTGCTTAATCCTCTGGTACCTTGGCAAAAGAATAGTCAGGCTTAACTTAAAGACAAAGTGTAAAATATTTATGCAGTACTCAAATAGTAAAAAAGTTAAAACACCACTTTGAAAAATCCTAAACCAATTTAGAAAAATAGAAAATATTTAATGACACCAAATCAGTTAACATCCAATAATTAGAACTAGAGAGACAAATTTTTAAAGTTTGAATTAAAAATAGAGCCAAAAAAATACAAAAGCACCACCTGCAGCTATGTGGCTGCACGAGACCAGGTTAAAGTCAAACGTTAAGGCAGACTGCAATAGAGCGTAGGTCGGATATAGTGACCAGGTACGTCCTAGTGGAAAGTTTACCTTCTGATTTAGAAACATTAATGGAGGATAAGATGTTTTCAAAGACTTGTCGTGGGGTAAACTGGGTTGGAAGCCAGGCTTAACAACAGAGAAGTGCTGAAAACTGTGTCTTGGTGCAGACGTCAACAAAAGTGTGAAAACTCCTAGAAGGAGAAACGCGAAATCCGTGCCCAGTATGCCACGACGTTGATCGAATGCTGCTTGGCATCTGACCCGATGAAGCCCTCTACGTTCGGACTAGGAGATGTTTCTGAAAGACAGATCTACTTCAGTGGGGCAAAACAGCAAGCTGAGGCTGACCAGCATTTGAAGTGGGATGGCTGTGACTTAGACAGTGATCCCAGTCCCCGTTGGTTCTTCAGGCAAAAGGCTGGCAAAAAAGTTTCTAAGCCCCACTTCTTACAATTTATTTGGGGACTAAAGGAGTATACTCTAACACCAGCCAAGGGTCCAGGACATGTGTGGCACCAGTCAGCTGCTAGGACTCACTTCAACAGAGGCCAGCGGCAGCTTCCAGGCCAGGCCAATTTGAAACTTGTCAGCTGGGCAGTTGCAGGGAGCTTTTGTGTCCATGAAGCTCAAACAGGAGGCAAGCCAAGGGTTCAAGGTAAGAAGGTCCTATCTTCCTTCAAGTTTCAAAGAGTAGGGCAGTGCTTTCCCTGATCTCCAACGGTCCTCGAGTGTTCTGAGGAGAGGTCTGTGGGGTCCACCTTTATGCTGAGTGCTAGTCTGTGGGTGGAGGGAAAGGCTTTGTCTGCCTCCTAAACATGTTCTTGTCAGTTCCTCTGCCCCGTATAGGTTTGGAATCCGCCTGACTAGAGACAAAAGGGAAGCAGGGCTAAGTGTGAGCCTCATCTGCCAGTGACAAGGCAGGCATATTTTGAAGCTCAGGAAGTGGCTGGGAACATCACCCCAGGCCATCCTGTCAAGGCATGGGAACACCACATGCCCAGAACACTGTGGGCCAGATGTACGATGCAATTTTGATATCTACAAATCAGATACTCTTTATTGTATATGGTTATTAAAAACTGTTTACAAAAATACATTAAAAAAATCATACTTCATCAAATTCAAATTTTGTAAATAGGCGGTGAATACAATTTTAAGATTAGAATAAAAAAATGTATAGTATTGTCTAAAATGTATTGTTCTTTCTTTTCGACTGGCCATACGAGTCCTTGATACACTTGCTTCTGCCATTTTGATGTCTACCATAAATAAGAACTTCACTAATTTACAGTTCAACTGCGGGTCATTGGCATTAAAACACGCAATCACTGCTTGCCGTTGTTGTCCGAATCCTGCGGATGTTAAATTCTGATTTAAATAGCCTAGCCCTTTCTTGTTTTGGATGCAAGCTGGTGAATATCAGGTGGTCCATATCCTCTGTTCCATTCCTGCATAGACGACAGTCAGTTGAAGCATGCCCCCTTTTCCATGGTGGAAGGTGCAAGATAGATGGCAGCTTCCCTAGCCGGTGTTTGAGAATTTTTTCTTTTTAGCATTTTGCATAGCCCAGACCGAAGTATGTTTGAGGGCCGAGTGTTTTATAGCTATTGATGGTCATCCATGCATGGCTCCATTTTGCAAATGCAGCTTATCCTCAACTAGCGAAAAGGTCCTGATTGTCTTTCGTACTGCTTTCTTAAAAAGTGTATGCGAGATCGGTTTCTCCCAGAGCACGGAGAGCCCTGTAGTTGCCAAACTACTTTTTAAATAATTCAAGGCCTGCTGTTGCGAGCTAAGCTGTATCTCATTCCACAGTAAATGGTTTAGGGAGCTCTCAGGGTCATCCCTGATTTTATGCCAGCTTGTTAGGTAAGCCCCTTGTCATGAATGCTGTTTTTTGATGAGCCCAAATTCCAGTCAGATCTGTGCTGCTGATGCATAAGTTGGTATGTTAAAGAGGAACCTGTAAGCTCTGATGATAGTGCTATTGAGATACTTGGCATCCCTCCCCCTTAAAGCGACTCTTCCATAAGAGATGGTCAGTAGAATTTTAGCTTGAATTACCTGAAGTAAGGGAGAGATCCTGGGACCTGTCAGCTTAGTTTTTAGCTGTTTCAAAGATATTGCTAGGCCCAAGCCTCTCCTTCTAATTGATTCAAGTTGACTGGAAAATTGTCCCCGTTATCAACGATTACGCCAAGATATTTGTAATTAGTGACATTCTTGATTCTGACAGCATAAGAGGTTTTTAGGGATTTTTTTATAGACATGATTTTAGTTTTGTCAAAATTTACTTCCAGGAAGTTTTCTCTGGCGTAACTCTCCAATGCGTTCAGGAGATGTTGCAACCCTACTTTTGTGTGGCTAATCAGCACCATGTCATTTGCGTATAAAATGCTGGACAAGGCCTTGCCGCCAATCCTTGGGGTGTGTGCATTAAGTAAATTTAAAAGATTGAGTAAGATCTGCTACATACAATTTAAATAAAGTTGGAGTAAGCACACAGCCCTGTTTAAGACCGTTAGATGTTGGGATTCGTCTCTATAGGTGTGTACCATTGCACAACTTTATTTGCACCCAGGTATCCATGTGAAATTGAATTATCTTTTGATGTCACATAGTGCCTGATTTGCCGAATTGGGCTGTTTGCAACCACAAAAATGTTTTTTATGTCCAACCACCAAACTACAATTCTACAGAATCCCAATTTGGGTTTGCGATTTGGTATTTGGAAGGAGCATGCTTAAGGCGTCTATTCCAAACACCAAATCGTAGTGGTATTTATGAATTTTTTTGCGACTGAAATGAGGTTGGAAAACATTCATATTTTACTGGCCCCTCTAAGAAGGAGGGAACCTATTCGCAAAAAGAAAGGGGTCCCAAACGGACCTCTTCCTATTTGTGAATGCTGACAAAACATTTTTAAGAGTCGGCAGTGGTCCTAACACTGCCACTGTTTCTCTATTGGAGCAGGGCCAAGCCTAATTTCATTATAGCTGTGCTTAATTTGAAGTGGCATGGTGGCAATGGAATGATGGATTAAATGCTATTCTGTACAATTGCCAGTGGTGAAACGTATTGCAAGTACCCTCCCATCACCTTTTGTGTATTTCATGTAACACCGTGCATGGCCAAGAGTATGCTCAGACGTGGGTCCCTTGCTTACTATGACACTGGAGCCAAGCTACTCCCAAACCAAGAGCCCCATTCAGGGTGAAACCAGTCTTCGGGTGCTTGTTCTCTGCTTCAGGGAGAACCTGGCTAGTCAGTTTAGGCTGGACTTTTCCTATTGGAGCAGGGCCAGGGCAGATTTGCATATAGCTGGGTCTAATCTGAGATGGAATGCTGACAAAAGATTGAAAGCTGAGACAGGAGGCCGCATTATTGTGTGTACAGTGGGCAGGACTGCATGCCCCATCCTCCACTGGCTCCTCTGTTGCTGGAGGCGGGGCTCTGATTTTGCCCCAGTTGGGCGCAATAAGGGAGCAACTTGGCCTGCGGCGTGGGACTCATTGTGTGTGCAGGGGCCAGGACTGCAAGCCCCATCCTGCACTGGTTCATCTGTTGCTGGAGACAAGGTCCTGATTTTGCATCATTCCGGCACCAAAAAGAAGCAACTAGGCAGGCGACCTGGGCCAAGAGCGGGCCTGTGTGCACCCGTCAGAAGAGGCTGGGCCGTGCCATCCCCCTTGGTTTTGTAGTAAAGGTACTGTTCATATTTGCTCCCTTGTTGTCAGTTAATTCTTCTCCGAGTGTGATTTGTGCCCTAACTACAGCTTGTTGACTATGCACTGGGCTTCTGTCTGATACGTTAGGATGGCCAGACGTAAATATGACTCTACTATGGAGACATCCCCTGCAAAAAAAAAAGATTAGTACGCTCGATGCTTATATCGAAAAGGCAGTGGGTGATAATAATAAGGAAATCCTTATTGTTGAAAGAAGGCAGTATATTGCACCCACTGATGGCGAGGCCAAGCACTCACTGCAGTCTACTTCTTCAAGCCAGCTGGCAGAGGAATCTAACTTGGGCGAGGTTGCCCCGGGTCAGAAGGCATCAGCTCAAGTCTGGGTGAGGGGTGCAATGCCTACAAAAGATGTTTCCCCCTTTAATGAACCAATTGCCAAATCGGCTAACCCATCTATTAATTATCAGAAACGTGGGGCCATTCGAAAATGAACTGTTGCCATAAACCAATCAAACCCCCCTCGCCGAGAACATGGCATCCAACATCTTTGGCCCAATTAAGGAAGCCCTTGGGGGCATGCTGCCCCAAATTGATAAGGGAGTTAGGACCTTTTGGATTCCAAGTTGCAAGGTGTGTACAATGGCTTGGAGTCTGTTGAGAAGTAATTATATGATCTGGATTTGAGGCATGTCATTGAACCTGTTAAACCTGATACTTTGATAACTGGAAACACAGTGGTTAGATCGATGCCAGAAATTAATCTTTTGGTTGAAGGGAGGCGGAGCCAGACCCCTTGCCTAGCAGAAGGTGTCTGTGAGAATAGCTGAGCTGCTATATGCCGATTTCAAGATTGTGAGGAGCCAGGCCATTCTACAGGGGCACGCAGGGCACTTGGAAATGCGTTTATACCCACCAGAAATACAGGCTCGGAGTCATGCTCTGCTTCTAGGTGTGATCTCCCACCAGTGGCTTCTCCTTTTCTCATTGTCCAAGCCAACATGCCAACATTGTGCCCAAAGTCTGTTGATTGTTGGATTTAATTCCCCACGCGATTCACTGGATCCATGGGGACATGTTATTTCACAAAGTGCTCATGGCTAGGAAGGTGGATTTGGTGAGTACGATGTTTAAAGAATTTACAGGAGACTGTCATCGTCACTTTTAGAAACCGGAGTTTAGCAGGAAATTTGATCAGGGCCTTTGCCAAAGGTCAACATAAGCCTGGCAAGAACAAGTTATTGCCCCTTGGCTACTTCTGTTGAGACATGGCTAATCATCCTCAAAACTGGGAGGGGCATCCTAGTACTAACTCAGTTTTGCCACAGCCTTATAACATTCGTATCCAGAAACTCTTTGTGCCTCTGGGGAACTTGGCCGACATCGATTGACTTAGTGCCAGCCAGGCAAACAAGGTATGCCCATCACAGGAACCTAGTCAAGGTGTAGGCCAGCATGCAGGTGGGCCCATTCCAAGGGTGGAAATTGCTAGCTATGCTTTCTTCACTATGTCAAACTCTGCAGTTAGCAGTCTAGATATTATAGTGGGGAAGTCGATCAGCATTATTGATACTGCCCATCTGGTGAAAATACTTTTCTGGAATATTACCAGCCTCACAATATTATTTTCTTTCAAGAGACCTGGGCAGTGGAGGCCATCAGTCTGAATAGCTTTGTCGCCCATATGGTTTCAGCAATCCCATCTCCCTCTGTCAGGGCCAGGGTAATTCTCATTGCATTCTTGAGAGTAACCCTGGAAGGCAAAATTAACCCGGTCTGCACTGATAGCACTTTATTCCAAGCCTTCCTATCTACCTGGCACAATGGTCTGAATATTATTTTTAAACATTTTTACAATGTGTATTAAGGGCCTGTTTCTAGCTTTAATATCAACATGCTTTCAGGTTTTATTTTCGGTCTTGATACCAAATTTGCATATTTGCACACAGGGTTTCAAATCATTCTTGGCGGTGATTTAATATTAAACTGGGGTCTATGGAGGAAGACAATGTTTTTACTACGTTGGATACTGTAAGCTCAGGGCTTGTATGCCCACGTATAGACCTGAGAGCTAAAGTTATTTTCAATGTTATTAATTCTTTTGACCTCATTAATGCCTGGAAATTGTTTGACCCTCTTTACCTCTCAAATGCCATCTTCTTTATTAGGAAGGATTATAGCATTTTTGTATCTAGAGATTTAATGGGCTGTGTCTCCAAGGGTGGAATGGAGGACAGTTTATTTAGTGTCCACAACCCCCCATGGCTTGGACTAACTATTCATAAGAGGGAAATAGGTACTAAGTGTGTTTACAGAACCTTTAGCTGTTAAGTCACAAGGGCTTCATCTGGCTTGGAAGAATGTTGACTTCACAGCCCTAATGTCAAACATGTGTGTCAGCCTTCTTAATACGCTGCTTAACTGTCTTACTCCCTCTGGTGATCAGCGGGCTGTGGTCAATCAATTTGTCCAGCTTGGTATAACAGTTAGTAAGTTACTTACAAAGCCTTTTAGTTCAGCTAATCACGGGGCAAAATGGTTTCCTCCATCCTGTAGAAAGACGTTATATAGGTGCTGAAGGAGACACCGAGGGATAGTTGTAAGGTACAACAGTGTTGAGCTGCACATAAAGTTGGCCATTGTCATCGGCGTAAGAAGATTCAGATAGTTGCCTGACTGAAGTTAGTTTTGGCATGCAGGCAGAAAGGCCCCAGGGCCTTTTCTGAGGTGGTGAACAAAATTAGCTCCATAGGGACAATTAACAATTTAATCATCTCTCTACTAGTCCTGAGGTTTTGGTGACCCATTTTAGTGTACTGTATGGCTCTGGTAGTCTTACAGAGAGTACTGAGGCAGAGATGTTTTTTCCCTTATCCATGGAATTTGCCCTGGAAGAAATGTGGGAGGGCATTATCAAGTCCCTACCAAACAAGGCCTTCGGGCTGGTTGATCTCTATGGACTTATATAAATCTCTACCGGATTTTTGGGCACCCCAGCTTGCAACTGTTTCAATGCCTATGCCAAAATGGGTCTCCCAGAATCATGGCATGCCGCCATCATCGTTCCCGCCTTTAAAAACTATGATCCTCAATCACCAGGTTGTTACTGCCCAATATCCCTGCTGGGGTCCGCTGTGATGAATGCAGGGAGAGTTGTCCTGGAGCACCTTTTGTCTTGGGTCAGGGAGTTGGACATGCTATCAGAGGTGCAGTATGGTTTTTAGGAGGGGCTGGGCACGGTGGAGCGATGCCTGAACATGCATTTTCTTCTAAGCAAGAATACCATCTCTATGCAGGGCTCCATCTGCCTGGCCTTCATGGACTTGCTTGCATCTTCAATAGCGTGGTAAGATCCAAATTGTGCGAAACCTTGATCGACATGGGGATGGATGGCGGTCTAGTAGACTTTTTACAAGCCTTACATTATGACCTCTCAACAACAGTAAGGTTTGGCCCATCGGGTGAGTGCCCTGAGAGTTTTAAACTGGGGAAGGGGTGCATCAGGGTTGCGTCCTGGCCCTTTCTGAAATATTTTCAGATGTCCCTTTTAATGGTAAGAAAAAGGTCACAGCATTACTTTATGCAGATGACGCCATTTTACTTGCAAGAACTTTCAACGGGTTAAACATCTTGTTTCAGGAAAGAAAACTTATATAAAAAGGGAGTGCTTTAGAAGTCCAGCAATATTTCATTTGAACGTTCAAAATTCAATGGATGCAAAGTCTTTCCAAAATGTTATCACACAAGAACGGTCTTCTTATATATCCAATAATGTGGGAGGAATCGTATAGTAATTCAAACAACGTTTTCTTTATTCTTTATAACATCCAACAGCAGCCCATTCAATGTGTTTCATACCCAAAATGGGACTTTATCAGGTCTAAAAGCAAATAAAATATACATTTATATAAAAGTGTATGTACCGAAAACAAAAAGATACAATGAAATGTATGTGTATCAAAGGTAATATTGCTGGGCTTTTCAAGCACTTTCTTTTTGTATAAGTTTTCTTTCTTGGATTTAAGGTCTCCGAGAAGCAGGACCATTATAATGTTGCGTGCTGCACACACATATGTATTGTAAAAATGCCTGTGCGGCTGAATTAGAGCCAATACTGCTCTTTTTGGTGGTAAATCTTGTTTCAGGAATTTGTCCGTTTCATGGGGTCCCTTGGTCTTCCAACTAATCAGTCTAAAACACTCACTACGGCCTGCAGTCCCTAGCACTACAAGATGCATAGTGTATACCTGCATTGCCGCCCCTTTACATCTGGTCAGGATTTGTTATACCTGAGCTTTGTTTTGGTGCCAGGAGACATTGAGACCCTGTAAACAAAACACAAAGCCTGTCTCAGATTCGTGAGTGCAGCTGGGTATATCTACAATTTAATCTTTTGCATCAGAAGAGAAACAATAGCCCCCCGCTGGAGGTGTATAGGCGTAAATGCCTTCCCATTCTTATGTATGGGGCTGGCTCATTCGCCTACCAACTCTCTCCAGGGCGAACTGAATAGGGTGCGGAGGGACCTGCTCTACTTTTATAATACATCAAGACCTCGGACTGAGAATGTGGAGGATATCATTAACCTGGCTACCCTTACCTTGTGGTGTGCTGTGTGAACGAACCTGCACGCTGGCTTTCATAGGAAGGTCACTCATGTGATAGAGACTTGAAAATCCCCTGGTTTCATCACAATAAGGCTGAATTGACTACTCTGGGAGGGCTGGATCTTTTTTTCCAGTCCTTCCATTATATCTGATTCAGATCTAGTTTGGGTCATGAAGTTTTTAAAGCTCTGAGACAGTGTCAAAGGGAGGACACTGAAACAACAAAAATCACAGTCTGGGATTATGTGAAGCTCGAGACCTCATCTGTATTGGAGCCAAGCCTAGAATGGGTTAAAGGTACCTGGGACAGCGGGCTTTTAACCAGATTTAGACTTGGTTTTTGAGGTGTCATCTCAGTGCTACCTAAGATGAGTCAAAGCTGCCACTGGACAAAACTCCCATCTTTCTCATCAGGTTCAATGATTACGGGAGTTATCTTAAGACTTTTATTGATGCCCGAAAACTGCTGATTATACAAGTAACTTTGCAGGGCTTTTAAAAGCGCTGCCTGCGTCCCCCTGGGAATGTGTCACGATCCCCTGGGAGTCTGCGGACCATAGTTTGGGAACCACTGGCCTACACTAAGAGGTTTTTAGTTCCTGTAATAAGGGAGAGTGGAACTAAAAGATGTGATGATGCCCTGGTTTACCTGCAACAGTTAAACTCCCCCTCTCTTTCTGATAGCCTTTGCTCCATCCTAAAATGTGCCATTGCCAAAAGGAAATCAATGTTATTGCAGCAATCAGCGCTTAAGCCGCATAGGGTCACCTCGTTAGTTGTTCACCTTGGGTTAGGTTTTTTTTAGGTGGGCTCGATGAATTTGAAGGTTTTAATTCATTTTAGCCCTCTTTTGTCTTGTGATTTATGTGTTAACCCCTGTTATTTTGTAATTGCACTTCTTTTTCCTGAGGGATGAGTCCGTGGAACTCAAATCGTCTTAGACCGGTCTCACCAGTGTCACCTAATTTATAAGAATTTATATAAATGTATTATTTATTGTGCTAATAGTATTTTATAATTATGCTATCAATTCTTGTTTTATGGTGCACTCCAAAGAATGGAATGTTTTGAGAATTTTTGTGATATTTCTGTATTGCACTTTTGTGGCAGCTCTTGTACCTGAAATAAAGATTTGATACGAGGCGAAAGCCGAGACAGAGCTCAATGTGGGGATCCACCGCAGACGTCTGGGGCAAATTCAGGGCTTCCATGCAGAGCTCATTGCCACACTTGGGTCCACAGTACACTTTTGTGGTAGGTTCAGGGTCTGTGTAGGAGCAGTACTGAGAGAGATTCCTTCCATGCACATATGTGGAGGCTCCTTCTGCTTGCACATCACTTTAGGTTGTAATGTTTGGTAAATTGGAAAATAATGAAGTACGCCAACTCACTGTATATGTATATATCTAAATCCATTAGCCACAGTCTTCAGATCACTTAGAATACTAGGCTGAGACTAATTGCTGGGATCTCAGTGGAGATCATAGTTATTTATGTATGTGTTGTCTTTTTGTACTGTGAAATCAGCCTTTTCAGTTTTCTGAGCGCTGCACATTCTGTAGGATATTTTTATATACAGACATATATAAAGAACATACGTTTCTGCTGAAAATACTGTAGGAGTGTGCAGATAGAGACTCTGCCCTGGCAGGTGTACTTCTGTTTTTATGTCAAAAAGACATATAGCTAACAATATACTTGGGGTGTGCTTTGGCACTGCCCCTTTCATTCACTGGATTGCTTCAACTTGCCTCTTTTAGCCATTGGCTTGACTCGCTGTCAGTCACATCTTGACTCACCCTAATTGAGCATTCATCTCTCATCTACGGCTATTGGCTGTTTGGGTGTATCCTTCTGCCTCCACTTGTGTGCCTGCACTGACTGCATGAGGGACTATTTTACAAATATAGCCTCTCTCCTGCTCCCCCCGCTCAGTGATGACATCAAGACACTATCAATTTCACTTAAAATGGGGCCCCTACTTGCACAGAGTTGAAAGGGGTGAAATGCTGCTCCACATACTTCTTCTGATGCTGGCTGCTGATTTACAAAGTTTCATTACAAGGTTATCTTAGTGTTGTGAACACCATGACAGTTGTAATTTAGTCTGTTTAATCCCTTTACTGCTGTTAGTTTTTCTTAATCTCTAATAGAAAGTGTGCAAAAATGCTGATATCTCCATGGCCACCCACTCTGTAGGCGTTCATGTTTTTATTTATTTTAATGGACGGGGGCATTGCAATATGGCCCTTTACACTATAATCCTATTGTTTACAGAGATGGAGGCTTGATATCAACACACACAGCCGATGCATTTTGCGCAATGTTAGATTAGTCTTGCAGAACTCTTAATGTCTCCAAATCCTGTTTTATTTTGAAAATTCAATATGTAACCCCATGATCTGACCATTGATTAGATGAGGTATTGGCTGCCATGAGAGTTGAATTCAGATGCTGTGCAGAACATGTTCTTTACAGAGAGCGCGTGTTTTGTTTTTAAAACTCTCATAAAGAATAGCTGAAGCCAGCTATTCAAAGGTATGATGTGGGATTCATCCTTCGAAATTCCTAAGGCAGGTTTGTTATTTAACGCTTAAACTACGAATTAGCATAGTGCTTAGAAATAGCTCCAGGGTGTTAGGATGTCAGTAGCTCACTAAAATGCTAGAAATGTTTACATTCCTACCTGCATTTATTGTGCATACTGGGTGGTTACTGTTCATGTTTTATGCACTAGATTGAGGATTTTAAAATAAACATTTTAGTTTGCATGTTCCCATTTCTCAGTGCTATGTTTGAGAGTGTTATTTATAAATGAAAGATGGTTTAGATTGCTACTGTGTCCCTGAACTCATTTAATATATTGATAGTAACTAGATAACTCTGCCCGTGCGGGATTGTTCAGCGGTTTGTGTTAGGGCTGCAGTCCAGCTGGCTTTCTAATTCAATGTTGGTCCATTGAACAGAGTCCTTATATCAGGAGGTTAGAAATCCGACCCGTGGAGCTCTGGGCACCCCCCCCCCCACCCCCACACACACACACAGATTTTGTATTATTTTGCATCCAACGTGGAGCTTCAGGCTTTTGAGTAGATGCTTGATGACACACTTAAAAAAACAATTATTACAAATACACAGAGACCTCAGATGTAATATTAATTTCCTCATTCATACTGCATAGGAAACCCCTGCTTACTGTATGTTTTTTAAGGTTGCCTCTTAAATCTGGTCACTAAGAATGGTGACTCCTGTTGCACTTGGAGTAAATTACAGGGCAGCAGTCACACAACATCTCAAAGACAGAGGCATCCTTGACAATGGGGATGCACTTATAACATACAGGGTAGGAGGGTCTCAGGGAAGTTTTAAGACCTGCCCTGGTTACAATCCCCTAATATCTACTATGAAAAACCAAAATAAACCTGGGGGTCTACTATTGAGTGAATATATACTCTAAAGTGATAAGACTTATGCCCAACAGTATGGTGCAAGGTAAATTCCCTATCAGTCTTAAACAGAATGCTCATAATCCAACACACATAACCACCAGTAACAGTAGGTGAGATCCAATGTCCAAAGATGGATTCACATAAAAGTCTTGTTAATGATCAATATTATCATCTGGTCATCCAAAGGTTGGGAAGGTGTGTCTCTCGATCATTGAGACAATATCCATACCCACCATGAAAGACAGGGTTTCGACCCGCAATTACTCATAGACCATATGTATGATCATTAAATGGGAACGAGTGCAGTGCAAATAAACAACGTGAGTGTGAGATTAAAAGTAGAATAAAGGACAAATAGCAAAAACCTTTAATAGCTATTGGTCTCTTTCTGATTAAAACCAAGAACAGCACAAAAAAGCAGTTTCACCAAATAGCTGCATAAGGGCCGACATGTTTCTGCCAAACAGGGAACAAACTCCCAGGGTTTTCTTCAGGGCCTCTGTTCTAAACAATTTTTTGCCACTGCATGTGCATACTAGGTATAAATAAACCATATATAAATCGTGAAACAATCAAATCATAAAGGATATGTATTTCTATTCCTCCATGTCAATTGGTGTAATATTCACCTACAATAAATAAACAGTGATATCAGTGTTCTGGATATAGCAGTATGTAAGAATGAAAAAAAAAGCATGCGGAATTGTCTTACTTACCCATAATGACAGGTGGATCGGACCTCACCTCACCTGGACCAGGCTCAGGATAGGGGATGCCACGCGCTGTGAAAGTAAGGAAATGGGTGCTTGATAAAAAGAGCAGGGTAACTGATACTATTCCCTACTCCATACATTTATCACCTCTCTCTTTACTTGACTTACAAACCCCTTACTAACGCTACTCCCCAGGAGGCTCACCAACTAGCCATCTGTGTAGACAGCTATTTGGCTAATTTCACAAAGCACCATTGAGACAATATCCATACCCACCATGAAAGACAGGGTTTCGACCCGCAATTACTCATAGACCATATGTATGATCATTAAATGGGAACGAGTGCAGTGCAAATAAACAACGTGAGTGTGAGATTAAAAGTAGAATAAAGGACAAATAGCAAAAACCTTTAATAGCTATTGGTCTCTTTCTGATTAAAACCAAGAACAGCACAAAAAAGCAGTTTCACCAAATAGCTGCATAAGGGCCGACATGTTTCTGACAAACAGGGAACAAACTCCCAGGGTTTTCTTCAGGGCCTCTGTTCTAAACAATTTTTTGCCACTGCATGTGCATACTAGGTATAAATAAACCATATATAAATCGTGAAACAATCAAATCATAAAGGATATGTATTTCTATTCCTCCATGTCAATTGGTGTAATATTCACCTACAATAAATAAACAGTGATATCAGTGTTCTGGATATAGCAGTATGTAAGAATGAAAAAAAAAGCATGCGGAATTGTCTTACTTAACCATAATGACAGGTGGATCGGACCTCACCTCACCTGGACCAGGCTCAGGATAGGGGATGCCACGCGCTGTGAAAGTAAGGAAATGGGTGCTTGATAAAAAGAGCAGGGTAACTGATACTATTCCCTACTCCATACATTTATCACCTCTCTCTTTACTTGACTTACAAACCCCTTACTAACGCTACTCCCCAGGAGGCTCACCAACTAGCCATCTGTGTAGACAGCTATTTGGCTAATTTCACAAAGCACCATTTGCAAGGTACATTATATAAGAACCCTTTTTGTTAAGTGGTGCATAGGGGTTAGTTGACCTTTCTCTGCGCACTCTTGCTGGGAAGGGAATAACTAACATTATGCATTTTAGAAGTCAAACAATAGACCTCCTTACCTCTCCGTCGTTACCTCAGACTGGACCTAAGTCCGGGGGAGGCAACGTGAGGAGGAGGGCAGGACTGATTTGTACCGGAGAACTCCTGAAGCGTTAGCCAATCAGAGCGCTTCCAATTCGAAAATAAGTCAAATGTACTGGATTGTAAACAAAGTCAATTCGCCTAGGCAGGGAATTAAAAACGAAATCGAGACTTACTTCATTGTGTTTGAATAAAGCAGGGATAGCTCCAGGTAACAATAGAACCATCTTGTGCATATTGCGTAGTCTCGCGATCGATGTCGATCTCGTCAAGGATATGAAACTACAAAATGACCTTACCACGAGCTAAGTTGTAGTTCTAAAGGACTCGCAGATGGTCATGAATACCGAATCCGGCTTGTCGTATGCCGAAAGTTACCATATTGTGAGCAAGTGCTTAGATGAAAATTGTTTAAACCATGACGAATGTAGTTGGTAAGATCAAAAAATAGCCCAGAGTGACAGAGAGTCAGTGTTCTCATCGCGTAATCTCGCGGTCATTGTCAACTCTCGTTGGGAAGTAAAAACTACACCCTGACTTCATCATATGCCCAAGTCAATGTGAAAAGGTTTGCGGATTGCGAAAAATACACAAAACAGCCCATATTCAAATAGTCCATGATTAAAGGCAAACAAAAACGGTTACCAGAATTAATAAAAATCTCGAATGTCGCGAATATGAAGAACTACAACATGACGTCATCACTAATCAAATTGTAGTACGGAAAACATGCCGATTGTGTTCAGGGGCTATCAAAGCGGCCCAGGAAAAAGGACAGATGTTAAGTCCCAAGTAAAATAATATAGCTCAAAATGATTTAGGTTGAGCTCAGTGTGCCAGTATGGTTAGAGGGTATTGAGTTCCTTCCATCAAGTAGTGCTGATGTATATGAGCCCAATGTGACAGTATCTTAGAAGGAATAGAGTTTTGTCAGAAAAAAGGGCATATCAGTTGTAATGGGAAACGCAAACAATCCGATTTGCATAGTCTAAGGGACTGAATATAATCATCTTTTCCCAAATGAAATCAATGAAGTAGAAGGAAATCCAAAACTAGGTATGGGGATTTGATTTAACCATGTGGAACTGGACCAACATCAAAACCTATGTTTAGGATTTTCTCAGAGTGTGGTCCAAGGTATCTCATCGTTAAGTCCCTGGGTATCTGTTGATAATTTATATATCCATTTCTGCTCTTTGGCAAACAGATATTTGGAAATATCTACAATGTGTGAGGGTATGAAAGGTTTCTCTAAAACAGTCCATGTAAAGTCAGTCTCGCAATGATTGTGCTCTATGAAGTGTTTTGTGAGTTTAGAAACACTTTTCTTGCACCTGAATGCACTTTTGTGTTCCAGCATCCTGGTACGGACCTTCCTGGTTGTCATACCTATATATTTCTGTGAACAAAGGCATGTGAGTTGGTAGATGACATGCAAACTATAGCAGTTCGTAAACTCTTTGAGAATCCAAGGACGATCGGTTCCAATGTTGATCTGGGTAGTTTTAGAGGTCTGTGGACAGACTGAGCAGTTTCCGCACTGGTGATGTCCGGTCACTGCCGCTAGATCCCATAGAGTTCCTACAGCTTGCCTGGGAGTTTCTTTTGGGCGAGTATGTATTAACCGATCTCTCAGATTGCTAGATCGTTTAAAGGCAAAGAAAGGTGGTTCAATTTTATCATTGCCGCGTTGAGAACTCGCCACTGATGTCTTACGATAGGTTGAATTTGATTAGATTTAGTTTTGAACGTACTGACAAATGTTAGGCGTTCAAGTGGAGCCTTAGGAGGGGCTATCCCAAATAGTGCTTCATGGTGATTATTACCTGCTCTCTTCCAGGAGCGTTTGATCAACCGTTTCGGGTAGTTTCTGGCTTGTAACTGGCTAGACAAACACTCTGCATGTTTATTAAAGGATTCCAAAGTAGAGCAGTTACACCGTACACGTAGGAACTGCCCATAAGGCAGGTTGTCCCTCAAAGCTTTCGGATGCTGGCTCTCGTACAATAGCAGTGAATTCCTGGCCATTGGTTTCCTAAATAGCTCAGTCTGGAGACCCGTTGGGGTCACATAAATGGATAAATCCAGGAAAGAAATTCTCTCTTTGCTGCTCTCCACAGTGAATCTCAAGAACTGTTTGCAAGAGTTTAACCACTGATGGAACGATAAAATAGACTCAATGTCACCTCTCCATACCACAAGGATATCATCTATAAATCGTTTCCACCAACGGATATGTGGAAAGAAGGGATTGGTGGTAGTCAGAACATGTTACTGTTCAAAGGTATGAACATAAAGGTTCGCCAGGCTGGGCGCAAAAATGCTTCCCATGCTGGTCCCTGATGTCTGTAAATAGATGGTGTTCTCATACTTAAAGAAATTCTCTTTCATGGCCATTCTTGCCAATGCCATGATGAAGGAGACTGGTGTAATAGACTCCAAATTGGTACCCTCTAAGATGGACGTAATGGTATCAAGAGTTTCATCCTGGGGATGGAGGTATAAAGAGATTCGACGTCAAACGAGACAAGATGGTCTGTTGATGCATTGAAGTCGATCTCTGGAATTACCCTTAGCACATCCTTAGTGTCCTTCAGGTATGTGGGCATTGTCTGCACTAATGGCCTCAGGAAACATCTGCAAAAGCTGAAAGAGGCTCCAGAATGGGACCTTGACCCGATATTATGGGTCTACCAGGTGGTGGTCTCTGGGACTTATGAACTTTTGGCAAAGTGTAGAAATAAGGCACAATAGGATTTTGTGCTTGTAAAAACTGTGCCTCATGGTTAGTGATCCAGCCTTCACTCAAAGCTTCGTTGACCATGTATTGATTTTGTTTGTCAATCTGTCCGTAGGATCAGTATTCAGAGGAATATAGGAACTATTATCTCCTAACTGACGAAGGCATTCGTCTTTATATGTCTCTGTATCCTGAATGACTATGGATCCCCCTTAGTCCGCGGGTTTGATGGTAATCTGGGGTCTTGTGCTAGTGATTGTAAGGCCTGTTCTTCCAGTCTGGACAAGTTCTTAAAGGTGCTTTTCCGTATGGTCCAAAGTTTCTCCACATCATCTTTCACAGCCTTTTCAAAGGTTGCTACTTGTGGTGGTGCAGAATGTACTGGAGGTAAAAAGGAAGATTTAGTCCTCAACCCCGTGTTTACATCAGTCATGACATTGTCATCACTAACTTTATCTCTAAAAAAGTAGTGCAGACGTAGTTTGCGAAAAAACTGAGCCAGTTCCACCTGTAGTTTGAAGGAGTCGCCATCACTAGTGATGACATACCCTAAGCCTTTGTTAAGAACTACCTCTTCTAAGGTGGAGAGCACTTTACTGCTGAGATTTACTACCAAGCTTGGTTCAGTATGTCTACTTATTGACATGGGTTCCCTCTCGTCTGACTGCGCGTCC
This sequence comes from Lissotriton vulgaris, assembly GCF_964263255.1. Taxonomy (NCBI): domain Eukaryota; kingdom Metazoa; phylum Chordata; class Amphibia; order Caudata; family Salamandridae; genus Lissotriton; species Lissotriton vulgaris. Next base: position 355,173,441 of record NC_141685.1, on the reverse strand, counting down.
CTGTGTGTGGTCCTGTAGGGGGATGCACTAACATTTATTTCAATGCACATGCTGCATATGTCTTTGAGATTTTTACTCTTGGAAACACCATATACACGCGGTCAGCTGTGCCTGCACAATATAAGGCATATCTTGACCTACTTGGAGCACCAAAATTTTTTTGTGGTTTGTTTCCACACAACATCAAAATGCTAAACTAGGTCCCCTCAGTATTGAATGGGCCAAGTGGCTGGTATTAGCTGGGTTTGCACCATAACCAAATCCTTCAAACCCGCAGTTTAGTGAAGAAGTAGGAACACTAATCAGACCTTCTGCCTATACAGACGACTTAGACAGTATATACTGCAGAATCTAACAGGCAGAGCAGCTTTTGTAGGACCTGCACCACAGGGACAGGTTGTCGTACCGGAATGTAGTCCACAGACTATAAACTCTACAGTGCCTGTAAAATGTGATGAAGTTGCCTTCTGTATTACTTGCAAGACCAACCATTTCGAAGCAGTCTGTCCTCATACAACACCTAAAGACAAGCATAGAATCTTCCTAGGGAAGTTTATTTGTTTGCATTTATATGACTAGGCATTGGACAGTCTCAGTAGTGGTTCTTCCAGATGTATGAAGTCATGTACAAAATGAACACAGAGCTGCACGCACCAACTCTGCATTTAGGGATGAAATTAATGAGCAATTTAGAACTCATTTCCTCAATCATTCTGAGCAACATCAGCAGAGAAGCAACGGCTCTGGCAATTCACCAGTGGCATCTAGCATTTCCTGTTCAAGAATGTAAACAGGAGTTACCAAAAATAATTTCTGCAATGTATAACTCTGTGAGCCATGACACTCTGGGATCATGCGCCATCAAACCACACCCTGGAATCCTCATCATTAGGTGTTCCACAGCTTGTCACCAATTGTTAGAACCCCTTTCAGAGGGCCACGGAGCAAGCAGGAGTTACTGGGCTCAACCGTGAGGGATGAGGCCTTTTATTCCTGATGTCACGTGCCTGACCTACTATGGGTTTTTGGTAACTGGGCCAAGTGAAATCCCTCCAGCACTTGCCTCTCAATAGTAGTATGGGTTGAGCAGTCCAAGGCTTCAGATGGAGAAATAGGCGCAAGGTTTGCATGGGCACAAGCCTCAAAATATGGTCAGCAACCCCAGTTAATGAGTGTCCACCCAAATACTTGCTTTTAAAAAAAAAACTGTATTTATATACAAATGCAGAGTGAAATACCACACACCAAACATAATATACACAGACTTCAGGTCCACACTCTAGCAGTGTCTGGGTATGATCCTAAGTTTACACTTCGCTCTCAAAGGGCTGTGGGTATTAATCATTTGTGTGAGGCAATATTCAGACTAGGCCCTGCTAGTCAGTACGAGGATCAGTAGTTCCAAACTGTTTTTTTAATTGTCCCACAGCTCTGTATCGTTACAGTCAGAACATGTTTCCTGAGAGGCTCTGCTGATCAGTCTTATCCACTTTGGTGGTGAAACCGAAGGCCTGGTGCATGCAGAAGCCTGGCGATGAGCAATAGTCTGGATGCCACGGGTTAGGTGCTTCTCCAGTCGTGCAATAAGGGTTCCTGACTCCGGTGACAGGTGTCGAGACACCTGGGTTACAGTGGTTAAGTCAATGCTCTGCTCACATGTTTTTTTTTTTTTTTTTTAAGACCAATGGTCCCAAATTTTATTTAGTTTCACAAGTAATAAGCCAATTGATCACACAATGTCATAAAAAAAAAACTACTACAAACGTTACCCAGCTAGTAGCATGCTTTGACATGTCGGTCATACATAAGTGAAAATAAACAGTAGCCAGGGGAGATGCATTAGTCCGCAAACATCAGTGCCAGGAAAAGTCTCGGGGTGCAGTGCTTGTAGCATGCATCACTGCAAAAGGACCAAGGTGGCCATGAAAGCCAACAACCATTGTCCTAGGCCGCGCTCCCTGGTCGGCACAGATGTAGTCAAAGGCAGGAATCACATCCCATATTGTCATATGGGTCGCTGGGTTACAGTCTCCTGATCTTGGCAGTGTCCAATAAGCATCGTGTGAAGAGGAAACGGGGAGGGGAAATCGAACATCATCGTGAGCACAGCAGAAACAAAGTCACTGTCAACCAGGAGACACAACAGGGAAATAATGAAAGAAGAATAAAAAAAGAAAAAAAAGGGGGGAGGGAGAAACATTTCAACAACAGTTGGACTAGTATTAGCGTGTACAGTAATGTATCAGTGATCCTAGCTGTATATGTTGCGCCCTATATGGACCGTGTGGGGGTGGGGACGGCTGTGGATTTAAGGTTGCTGTGACCGCTGGGCGGGGGGGGGGATGATGGGAAACAGCCCTTGTCGGGTATGACCTCGGCTGCCGGGGGGGGGGTGGGGGGGGGGGGAAGGGGAGGGGGGGGTTCGCGCCACGACGGGACGGTGGATGACAGGTCCCTCACTGTTCCGTGTCAGGGTCGTCACGCTATACCGGCCTGGGTGCACGCCCGGTGGTACGCAGTCAGGGTAGTGTCCCAGTCTTGGGCAATCGGGTACATTCGGAGGCCTGCTGTCTCTTCCCTGTGTAGAGACACACTCTCCGCGCAAGCCCAGTTGTAAAATGAGCGACGCCAGTCAGCAGGGCGCGGGGGGCGACATTCTTCCATCGTTTTGTGATGAGTCGCTTAGCCGTAATGAGCCCTAGGTCCCAAAAACGTGCCCTTAGTTTGGTCTGTTTGGTTCTCTTATAGAGTCCCAGCAGGCATGCTTCCCACGTCTTGGGGAGGGTATCGCCCGTGGCTGCCGTCAATGTGTCAGTGACCGCCGACCAGTACAAGGTGAGGTGAGCGCAACTCCAGAGTGCGTGCAGGATGTCCGAGTTCAGGAGGCCGCACCTGGGGCACGCTGACGAGGTGAGTCCGAAGTAGCGGTTCAGTTTGTCTGGGGACAAATATGCACGGTGTATTATGTAATATTGGATGATCTTAAATCGCGCGTTGCGAGGAATGTTTCTGGCGCCCGCCAACACCGCAGCCCACTGTTTGTCTGTCCATTCACTACCCCGGTCGGTCGTCCATTTCTCCCTCAGCCTTTGGGAGGAGAATTGAGTATGGCTGTTTAGTGCCTGTGCTAACCAATGCACTATATGGGAACCATCGCCCATCACATGTAGGTACTGAATAAGCATATGTGTGGTCGGCTCGTGGGTCAGGTCACCCCATGCCTCCGTTAGCGCACGAAGAAGCCTGGCGTGCGTCAGAAATTGGCCTGCTGGCAGACCGGTGTCAGCGGCCAGAGTCTCGAAGGGCAACAGCTCTCCGTCACTATACAGGCCACCCAGGTCGTCCAAATCTGCCGCAGTCCAACTGCGTAGCTCGGATGAAGACAGCGCGCCAGTTCCCAGGGGGGTCCCCTGCAGAGGTAGGTTCGGGGCATAGGGCACCGTACTCTTGGTGAGTCTGAGGCTCCGCATAAAGCACTGCCTTGCGACTGCCACGTGGACCTGAATGGGGGGCCGTCCCCGCGTCAGGGGGTGGAAGAGTGTCAGCACCTGTATGGGGGACAGGGTAGTGTCTTCCGTGGCCGTATCCATCAGGTTCTTACCACTCAGCCAGTAGGCAACCCATTGTAGCTGGGCCGCTAGGTAATATAGCTCCTGATTGGGAACCGCCAAGCCTCCAGAGTCCGAGGCCGCATAGAGGGTCCTCAATGCTACCCGGGGGCGCCCTTTATTCCAGATGAGGCGCCTGGTGAGGGCTTCCAACCCCTTGAATATGCGTGTCGGTACATACACTGGTAGGTTAGCATAAAAATAGAGGAGCCGGGGGAGCATTATCATCTTAGTCAGCGCCACTCGGGCCGGCACATTCAGTGGGAGGGAGTTCCAGAACGTGACCTGGGCTGACAGCGAGGATATGGCTCTCACAAGGTTGACCTCCAGGAGATCGATGGGGTCTCGATATATGAGGATCCCTAGATACCTGAATATCGTCGGGTGCCATCGGAGCGTCTCTCCCATCATGCGCACATCACATTGTGGCATTGTGTCACTGAATGCATAAGCTCCTGATTTAGCCCAGTTAACACGGAGCCCTGACATGTCCCCGAACGTTTGAAAGATGTCTGTGATTGCCGCGGGTATATGGGCGAGGTCCCTGATATATAACAACAAGCCGTCGGCATACAGAGACACCGAGTGGATGCCATCTGCCAGTGGGATACCCCAGGTGACGCCGGAGGCACGGAGCAGTCCTGCCAATGGCTCCATCACAAGGGCGAATAATAGAGGAGAGAGGGGACAGCCCTGCCTGGTGCCCCTTCCAATCCTAATTCTGTCAGAGAACAATCGCCCAGTCCGGACTCGTACCTCGGGCGCCTGGTAGAGGAGCCCCACCATCTGGACATAGGCGTCGCCCAGTTCATACTTCTCGAGGACTCGGAGGAGATAGGGCCACTCCACCGAGTCAAACGCCTTTTCCAGATCAAGTACTATGCATCCTGAACGTGGCCAGGTGGAAGTCGCATATGGTTGGACTCTGAAGAAGCGGCGTAAATTGTAAGACGTGCTTTGGGTGGGCACAAAGCCGTTCTGGTCAGAGTGCACCAGTGTGGGAAATAGGGGTGCAAGCCTCCGAGCCAACGTCGCTGCTAAGATTTTGTAATCGGTGTTGAGGAGTGCTAATGGTCTGTACGAGCCAAGCTCGCTCGCCTCTCTGCCTGGTTTTAGCAGGGAGATCACGTTGGCTTCGTTCAAGGACGCCGGAAGTTCAGCATCCTCAGATGCCGCCTTATACACCTTTAACAGTTCCGGTATTAATACCAAGGAATAAGCCTTGTAGAATTCAGCCGGGAGCCCGTCTGGGCCCGGTGCCTTGCCATTAGAGAGGGAAAAAATCACCTCCCGTAGTTCCTCACCGGTAAGCTCAGCCTCCAGCTCCGCCTGGTGGGCGGGAGTGGCTGTTGGAAGTTGTAGTGTCGCCAGATAGTCCGTGATCTCCACCTCAGTGGCCCTCAGTCGTGAGCTGTATAAGGACCTGTAATGCGACGTGAACGCTTCGTGTATCTGTTTCTGGGTGAAGACTTCAGTGCCCTGAGTCGTACGGATCGACAGTACCGACGCGGACCGAGTGTCTTGTCTGATCAGCCACGACAGGAGCCTGCCAGGTTTATCACCTGTGTTATGGGTGCGTGCGGAGTGTGCTGCGAAATTAATGTTCTTCAGCCTCTCCATCAAAAGGGCGTGATCTGCCCTGGCCGAGACCAGTTGGGAGTCATCGCCCTCCGCCGCTTCTCGTTCCTTGTCTAGTAGTGCCACTTCCGCTTGTATCAGATCTCTCTCCACCTGTCCCCGTAGGCCCGCTTGCACGCCGAGGCAGCTCCCCCCGGGTCACTGCCTTGAAGGCGTCCCACTCAATTTTCGGGGACGAGGTCGAGTCGCTATTGTCCTCGAAATACTGTATTATCTTCCTAGATATCTCCTCTCGGAATGGGGTATCGAGTAAGAGATCTGGTTGTAGGCGCCATGTGGGTACAGGTGGGCGTGGGCGTCTCCATCCATAAACTAGAGTGTGTGGGTTGTGGTCTGAGTGTGTCCGCCCCAGGTAGTCAGTGTCTGTTACGGAAGGAATCAGGTCGCGGGACATCATATATCTATCTAGTCTGACGTGCAACGAGTGGGCTCCAGAGTAGTAGGAATACACCCGGGCGGTGGGGTTTCTGACTCGCCAGGCATCCTGTAGGTTCCACTGCGTCGCCCAATCAAGTAGGGCCCTGGAGGCTGCCTGCGCTGGGGCGATGGTCGCCGGGGGAGATGAGCGGTCAAGGGAGACATCCAGTACACTGTTGTAATCACCACCCAACAGTAGGGGTACGTCAGGCCAAGGTGCAATCACCGCTGATAATCGCGTTAGGAATTTCCCCTGTTCGACATTAGGTGCGTAGATGGAGGCTATAACTATCTGTTGCCCGTCTAGTCTGCCCTGTATGAAGACATAGCGCCCCTCAGTGTCAACGTTGCTGTGTGTCAGTGCAAATGGAACCCCCGGCCACACCCAGATCAGAGTCCCTCGTGCAAACGCTGAAAAGGTCGTGGCGAATATTTGCCCCCTCCACCTACGGCGAAGTGTGGCTACCTCTGTGGCTACCAGGTGGGTCTCCTGCAATAGTGCAATCTGTATCTGGTGTCTTTTAAGATAGGTGTACACCTGATATCTACGTGAGGGTGTGTGCATGCCCCTGACATTCCAGGTACAAAATGTAACCGTAGTCATCACAGTATCCATCCGGCCCAAGCACCCGCTCCCCCCCCTCCAACCCCCAGTCCGTCCCGACCACACATGCACAGCAGCAGATATCAATGACCATTTTTTTAACCCGCCATCCCACACAGACCCAGGAATGCGCGCTGTAACACTTCAGTGCCAACACTAGTCTCAAAAAGAACAGTAACAGAACCATAATACCAAAAGGGCAACAACAAAACAAGTCGCCGCCCAAACGCTCTAACGAGCTCAATCAATCCGTGAGTTCAGTGGGGGGATGACAAAGTACGTTGCTTAAGTAATACAAGATAGTTCACTAGGCCAAGAGAGCCGTGGTGACTCCCCTCCACGGGCAGTGGGCCAAAGGGCATCAGAAGGCAATGGCAGTGCCCACAATCAGGGCCAGAGTGTCAAAAGTCACAGGACCTGGATGCTTTGTTCCGGGGGGACCTCCTCTGCCCTCCCCCGAGGGGCACTCACCTCTAGGGGTCCGTCCACCCCTTCAACACAATGTTTCCGGTGTTACTCAAGTGGAACGGCTCCGACCCCCTCCCCGGTGGCAGGGGCAGCTCAGAGTCCATCCGGGAGGTGGGGGGGGCGGAAGTTGAGCACAGGCCCCGGGGACGGAGCCGGTTGTGGCCACCGGAGTCTTCAGAAGTGCCGGTGGGGACCCCCAAGTGGGTCGACCATTGTAGTGTATAGACTGCTATATGTCGCCAGCTGCTGCAGTCCGGCCAGGACTAGGGTGAGGAGGGTTGCTATGCTATTAGGTCCGCCGTTTGGGGTGTGACATCCGGTAGGCCCTCTGTATTCGGGTCATCCGGCAGTCCGTACAAGTATTCGTCGTCTTCGCTCCCGCGTGATCTTGGGCTGGCATTGGAGATCAGGATGGGTGACTTCGATCCACTGATCTCAGCCGCTATCCGGAGGGCCTCTTGCTGTTCACTTTGAATTTGCTCTGGCGTGGGGCCTATTTCCGTGTCCGCGGCGGGCGACCCGGTCGTCGAGGTGCGCCGGTGTCTTCGCCTGCGGGTGCCGCGATTTCTACGTTGCTCCGTCGGTGTGGACCCGTGGCCCGTATCAATCCCAGAATCTAGCCAGGACGCCGCCGCCTCAGGAGTATCAAAGAAGTGAGTCTTGTCCTGTGCCACCACCCGGAGGCGTGCCGGGAACAGTAACGAGTACTTGAGAGCTAGACGCCTGAGTCGCTGTCTCACTGCTAAGAACGATTGACGTTGTCGTTGGACTTGCACGGTGTAGTCGGGGAAGAACATCACCTTGGCATTGTCCACCTTTATGTCTGTTAGTTTCCGAGTTTCGCGTTGGATGGCGTGCCGATCACGGTAGTTCAGCACCCGCATAAGCATTGGACAAGGATTGGAGCCCTCCGGGGGTGGACGGGACGGCACTCTGTGTGCTCTTTCCACCACAAAATGTGGTGACAGTGTGCCCTCCGGCAATAGTTCTCGGAGCCAGGTCTCCATGTGTTCCGCTGTCTCCCTCCGCTCCCATCGTTCCGGCAGGCCTACTATGCGCACATTGTTCCTCCTGGCCCGCCCTTCCGCATCCTCCGCTCTGTCCTCAAGAAACTCCACCCGGTTGAGGAGGTCACGTATGTGCTTATCCGTCTGTGCCAGTTTGGGCGAGGCCTCCGCCATTGTTTGTTCCAGGACCGTGGTGCGTTCGGACAGTTTCTTGTGGTCCGCTCGGAGATGCATCAGGTCCACCGCTACCTTATCGATCTTGGTCTCCAGCGATGTACGGGTCAACTGCATGGATTCCTCCAGGCGCTCCATGGCTGCCAGCATAGTGTCCAGTTTGGAGGCAGTCTGGTCAGCTTCAGAGTTCTTCACCATCTTTCCTTTGTTCAGTGTCCCACCGGTGCCGGTCTTTGCTCTAGTCCCCCCTGACATGGGGCTGGTCGATGCTGCAAAGTAGCCGGGTGGGTAGGCCCCCGCGATCAACACTGTTGAGTCCCGTGTATGATGGCTACAAGGTCAGGCACTCTGCTCCACTCGTTCCGGGCGGTGCGTGGTCAGCGAGGGGACCGCTATGCTGCCAGGGCCCTCTGGATCCTGCTCTATGACACCGTCTGGGGAGGGCGAGATGGCGGCGTCGTGACTGATGCGGGAGCTCCTATGCGCCACCGGGTGTCACTGCGAATGTCTCAATGGCGAACCGCCTCCTGGCAGTGCCACGTGTAGGTCGGCTAGGCCGGACCGCGTGGCCTCTCTGGTCGTTCCCGTCCCTCGGGTCTGGGAGGTTATGCCTATCCGGGCGACCCCGGACACCACCTAGCGCAGTGCAGGGCTCCGTGCGTCTCAGCGTGAGGTAAGCAGTGGTGATAAGTGCGGGGCCGCACTGGTTCCGTACCCGCGCGGGCAGAGGCCAGTCCCCCCAATGTAGGGCCGGCCGCCGGTGGGGTTGCACAGGTGCGGTAGTGGTTTGCATAGGGCGTAGGCTGGGTCTCCGAAGGCGGGCCAGGTCCGATGCCGGTTAGTGACTGCCACAGGGTGGGAAGTGGGAACAGGGGCCCAGGGTATGGGACTTCACTGCCTCCGTTGGCGGTCGCTGGGGCCCAGGGGCAATAGGGTCAGTGAGGGCCCCCAATCGGTAGAACGCGATCTCCCTCCGGAGACCACGTGGCTCGGCGGGGTGTTCCCGGCGCCGTCAGGCAGGAGGGCCGGTGCCACAGCCCTCGGTGGGTGAGGGCGTCGTCTCCGCTCTCAGATTCTGGGGCCCCCGAGTAGTGGGGCCGCAGGGGGCACCAGGCGCCGTGGCGCGATCCCGTTCCCCACTCTCTGTTGCTCAGGGGAGGGTGCTCGTGTCGCGGCCTACCTCGTAGGGCCGGGTCCCCGGCCTCTGGTGATCAGGGTCGCCGGCCGGAAGTGAGCCCAGGGCGGGTAGGTGCCAGGTCCGCAGTCGGTTGGAAGGTCCGTCGCTCCGATCTGCCTCAAAGTCGCACTGGCTGTGGATTAGGCTCCGGGGTGCACTCGGTCCAAGTCTGGGTCCGCCACAGCTGAAAATGACGGAGAATTGGCCCGTGGTAGGGGAGCTTCACTCGGAGCTCAGCCTGGGCACGTCCGTTCACATCGCGCGCTTAGCCACGCCCCCCCCTCTGCTCACATGGTATGTGACCCTATACACTTTACTTGTGTATGCTGCTTAAGGGCAAAAGCACTCTATCTTCACTGCGGCCCCCACCTGGCTTATGAAGATCACGAAAAACTGAACTCTGGGTGATGGTCTCTCTGAATAACAGCACTGCACAGGGTGGCAGCAATGCACCAGGGCAATGGCCCTAATCTTCACCACGGACCCCACTGGTCATGCGGGGGTCACGAAAAGTGGTACACAGAGCTATGGCAATGCCAGGTCACAGCGCTGCAGAGGGTGATGGCCCTCTTCGGGCACAGTGATGCACCATGGTGACAGCCTTCATTTTCACCACGCAGTCCACCTGGCAGACAGAGGTCGCGAACAGTAGCATCTGGGTGGATGTCCTGATTGGTGAGCTGGTTCCAACTGGACCCTATTCTCCCACTTTACTTAAGGGATATTCTAAACAGGACTTTGCTCACTCTAAGCACTCTCCTGTACCTCACAGATTCCAATTGTCTTAGACCAGGCAGACGCTGGTACTCCAGGCTCCAGGGCAAATGGTCTTGATTATCCTGGGTTATTGCCCCTCACCCAGCAGGTAAACTAACAGACCTTGGTCCCCATTCCTGGTCACAATAGGCAGAAGTCGTGCAGAGTTTTTTACACGCTGACATACAGCCGCAGTTGACAGTTTGACAATTTTGGGAGGCTCAAGCTCCCCTTTTATAATCCATTTCAAAACACAGATGTGGTTTAGTGTCTTAGTCTTTGAAGTTCGTCCTGTGGATGTTGCTCACTTTGAATTGCCCAGTCCTTTGTCCTTGTAGCAGTCTGTCGAAGCAGGAGTAACTCCAAGCTTGATAGCACCACAACAAAAGTCATGGCAGTGACTTGAGGATCACAAATGGAGGTCAGCCTCATTGATATATGCCTACCAAAAGGTTACAACGGCCATTGTCCCTGTAGTGTTTCCCTTATTAGCCGAATCTAATCTGCCCAGGCCCCACACACCTTTCCAGAATCAAAGATCCCTTTTGAAGTGCACAAGTGAGCCTGGCTCTCCTTTCCTCTAGTGTGTGTGCCCCACTCTGCTCTCAGGTATACAGGTAATTCACAAATCGGTCTGGGATGGCGCTCCACCCCCACATGTCTTTCCAATATGGAATCCATAGGCCGCCATGAGCTGTATCATACACAGACACATATACATTACAGTAAACTGAACACATGAAACTAGACGTAGCATGATGTAGTCCAAGGCCAAATGACTCACTCTAGTGACACAGGAGAGACGGCCTGTTCAGTCTACTGATCGATATTTAAAAAAACAGTATGCTGCCATCACCGCGCACATACTACTTTAACACTTGGTAAGAGCAGTATCCCTTTATCCCTATGAGGATAACACTCTGTGCACCCTTCTTGGTCTTACAAGATTGCAGTCTTTCATACAGGTATAAGTCATGGTGCACACACATGAAGCATGTTTGCCGATGACCAAAAATCAGTACCAAGGATCCAAATATTGTTTGGCTGGGGCACTCAGTGCCGGGGTACAGGTTCGTCCGCATGCAGGGGACTTTATGTGCCAACAGTTGCAGTTCTTGTCAGCCCTATTAGAGATTCTCACTTAAAAGGAAGACCCATGAAAGGTCCTTTTTGTGATGCCAACTCATCCACTTCTCGTGTGAGATGGCTAATCCCTGCTAAGTGAACAATGTTAAGACCGCCCTCCTTTCCGACTACCAGAGGACACCCCATTGTTCTCTCTGATTATCGTCATTAACAGTCAGCCAGGGTTTTGTGTTTAGTCTCTGGAGCAGAGCTCTGAGACAAATCACTTCTGAAGTAGCTGACTGTCATGCAGCACAAAGTACACGTGTCTAGAGCTACTTTTCCAATAAAGTTGTTAAATCTAAATTTGCCTTCGTATTAAATATTTAAAACCAAGTGGAAAATAATTTTTAGTAACCACTCTAGTATTTTCCCAAACCTAGATAGTAAAATAGATTGTTTTAACAACCGATACCTGCTCCTGGAAAACGTAGCCTTATGTCCACCTTGCTAATCAGCTTTTTCCAACTGTTCACTTTGGGGGCATATTTTTTCCAATATATAACATGCCTCACTTTTATATATTAAGTGCACAGACGTAGGCTTATTATAATGCACACTTTAGTGCCGACAACGCTGATATTTAAAAAGGGGGATTTTCAACATGGCAAAAGCACTTTCCTATACATATCCTATGTGCACTGTAGTACTTATACACTGCAGTCCAGTCTTATCACAGTGGTGCTCTCTAGAGTCATGCACTTTTATCGTACACGTGGGTCGTGTAACTACACACATGACCCTTAACTCCCACGTCACTGATGCAATTTCTGGACCAAATTAAAATGGCATTCTGGGAGAGTGAAATTCACCCATTTGGTGAAACTAATTTTAGAGTACAATTTTAGGGACAGAAAACACACACCATAGCAGTGAATAACTGTGCCATAGTGCACTGGCAGAATACCATCATAAATAGGGGCCATAAAAGTGCATAAATAGAGATGACCATACAGAAAAGGCAATTGGCCTACAGTTGCAGCTCCTACAATCTACCATTGACCTCATCTGCATACATCCATCACAGGTTGCCTTCAAGGTCATGTATAAGGGTATGCAACGCGTCATATATTCATAAGGGTATGCAACATTTACAACGCGCGCGTTACCACGACGTACCATTACCACGCGGTTGTAACAACGAAAGTTGTTACAACGAATTGCGCTGGGGGGCGCTTGAGGATTGTAAATCATTTAATTTACTATCCCAACACCTTCCCTACTATCCACGGGGACTGGTGTTGGAATAGTAAATTAAATGTTTTAAATGTGCGCCCCCCCAACGCAAGTCGTTGTAACGACTTGCGTTGTTACAACCGCGTTGTAATGGTACGTCGTTGTAACGCGCGCGTGGTAACGTCATATATCCTGTATAAGCCATCTATGTGACAACCTGTAGGACAACAGAGGCTGACATGGTTATCATTTGTTCTTGCATTCCATATATCTGAACCTATTACAACTCCAAAAAGGTGAAATGCATGTTAAGTTCAAGCAGTGCAAACAATCCTTAAGTCAAGAACACAATAACATTGGAAAACAAATTTGAAAAAACACGAATAATGTAAATGAGCAAAATACACCAAAACACGCTAGTGGACATTATGGATTTTTTTAAGGTACTTTATTATTAATTCACTGGTCTAAGTTAGCTAACAGCCATTTTCAAGCCGTAAATTAGGAAATAAAATATTATGGGTATTTAATTACTAATGAGTTTACATTAACTCAGCAAGAACGTAGATTTAGGTGGTATGGAGACTGGTTGAGGAGTACGGCCAAAAGCCATCCCTGTGCTCCACTCCCGGAGTAAAGAATTGACTTTTAATAAAGGTGGATATTAAAAAAAGATTAGAGCCTTCCGTGCATGGCTAAAGGCTGTACCTAACCAACCCAAAATGTTTACCACAGAAACCTCATGCACACAGTTTTAAAAGAATATGGATTGGACGCAGTGTGGATAAAAGCCACACCTGCCTCCCAGGCCTCAATCTGCATAACGAAAAGATGTTTATGGAACTGCAAAGTGGGAGCCTGCACACAACTAAACGCTGTGCACATCTGCTGTTTCTACCAAAGCATGTAGACAAACCCAATGACTGGAAAACCCCTGCCACAAGGAAATGACAACACTTTACTAACTACACAAGCTAGAAGAAGCTTCTGTTTCGTTACACTCAATTAGGTAGCCCCATTAGGAAGTGAAGTACCACACGATTGATGAACACCGCATTTGTGCTGCTAGCATCAGAAACTGGCCTACATGCCCCATGTGGTAGGAAAATGATGTCCTCCAGTTTTCATGGCTCTAAGTAGAAAGGTCTGTGCTGGTACCAGCATAATAGGAGAAGCATCTTCCTTTGCAATTCAGATTTTATAAGCAGTTAACCTCTCACTGCCATCATAAAATTATACTTCTCACTTGGCTGAGGCCTCTCTGTCTATGGCATTGTTCTTCTCTCAGTCATTATTTCGCAAACCTTTTCTCAGGCGTAATTTGCAAAATGATAAGTGCTGGTGCCCAAAGCATTTTCTCTCAAGCCGGCTGTCGTAGCGGACGAATGTCGGGATTGCCGAACACCAATGTGTAGTCTTAATTCCAACTCATGCCTCTTTCTTCCACCACCATCACTACCTGCCCCTTTATTTCACTTTTGTAGGCACTTTTTCACAGTGCTTAATTTATAACAAAATAAGTGCCAGGGCCCTTGTCAGGAGGCCACCTCAGCCTGCACCACCACCAGTGCCGCCCTCAAGAATCCTGCCTGCCAAGTCCCACCAGCAGTTTTCCCGCCCGGAAAGTCCCGCCCGCAGAGTCCTGCCCACAGTGTCCCGCCCGCAAAGTCCCAAAGGAGAGGAAATCAGAAAAAAGATGGCACACAACGATCAGACCGCAACACTGAGTACCGAAACCACCGGCTCAAATTAAGCAGTGCTTTTTCATTCTTGAATTCTCCATTTGTCAGTGTTTTCCTTGTCTCTCTTCCTCTTCCTCTCTTCCTTGTGTGTGTTTCTGGATCGTGCTCTGTGTCAAAGTCTGTTGAGGGAAAATAAGTGCTGGTCTTCAAAACCGAGTGCCAGTCCCAAACATGCATTTGCAATGCAATCGGTCTCACCTTTGGGACCTTATATGTATTTAGCTATGCAGCACATTATCCTGGGTGCTGAAATATCTACTGTTCTATCACATGTGTGGAAAGTAAGCACCAAACTGTGTGACATGCCAGGTATGGGAACACATGCAAAGAAATATTGCATTTCAGCTGGAAATGGTATCGTCCAAAGCTCTGTTTTTAATATAAAATGAGGGCCTTCGCTGGTCATATCACTGAAAATACAAGATTTAAAAAAAATATGATTGTCTAAGGGTGCTCGTTGAAGGCAATTTCCATGGACTGGAATCTAGAGAATGCTAAAGTGATTCTGATATTTTACTGACCTCTGCTGGTCATTTTCTATCAAGAAAGTTAAATAGAGGCAGTTGCCATAAAAATAAGAAAGTTCCTCAGCAGAAAGCAATACTGGTATTTTACTGACATCTACTGGTCGTTTTCTATATCATTTAAATAGAGGCAGTTAAACAGAAACAAAAGCCCCTAACCAGAAGCACTCAAGTCCTAGGGCTGATCTCTAGAGCCCACAAAGTACATACATATATAAGTATAGACAAGAGGTCTTGAATGCTCGACCAAAAATAGTGCAGTGCTGCAAGTCACCTTGCTTCACTGGGTTACAGGGAAAGGGCAGGAATGCTCCGTCTTTATTACAATGTAGCTCAGTCATGCCCTTTCCCAAGCACTGGCCCATTGGAACACCCACATAATGCCCATGGAGCGCTTTCTCTGGGCAGGGTAACACAACACTGCGATTTGCCCTGCGTTACGTTACTTCTGATTTTTCAAGCTACGCAGGGCCACAAAAAGTGGCATTATGCGGCTTGATAAATCACATTTTAGGGGTTGTGTCACGCATGCTTTACGTTGCGTGGTACAAATGCAACACATACCCATGATAAAAATACCCTTCATCTTTAGGCCTTTCTCACTTAGCTTAAAGTTTACTCTGTACCAATTAAAACTAATTTACTCTCCGGTTGTATGCAGAGAATTCTAGGCCACAGACAGTATAAATGACTTCCCGCTGCTCTATACCATATACTCGGTGAGTTACAAGGTTATATATCGTTTCATTCAGCTGTGTTGTATATCTTAGATCCACTTAAGAACACTTCTCAGAATGTTAGTTGAAAAATGTATAAGCATTATTTGTTTATGCTGTGGACCCACCACTGCCGGGAACACTCAGAGGGCGGTTTCCAGGTAGTATCTGTTCAACAAATGGTCCCAACACCTCCTGGATTGGGGATATCCAAATACAGATAGTCTTCAGGTAGGTTCAGAAATGTCAGTGTGGTAGTCCCTGCAAGGAATGGGATGGAAGACAAGTGGTTTTACCTGTTTTCATTGAAAAAGTGGAATGGTGCTGGAAAAAAACTGGCTATTGGAGTCTTTCTTGAACAGAATGTGGGTCATTTTAATTCTTGGGGCTGGTAAAAGTCCTTCCAGAATGTTAAACCCTACAGCACTTTCAAGGTGCTTCTCTCAACCTGTTTCGGACTATCGAAATGACCTGTCATGACTACAGCTTCTTTTTAGGCACTTCAGTAACAAAGAGTTATTTTCAGAATAGAGTTGAGGTGTTGTTTAACCAACAAACTCCACATTACCTTGTTAAGATTAAGGAATGTTACCCTGTGTTGTATGGAGATCGTAGAAGAGCTTAACCTACTTGGTGTAGGACCACGCCCAAGAGTACATAATACTAAACATAAGCAGCGCAAAGGGGTCCACAAAGACATGCGGTGCCCAGAACTTCTTGGATGACATCTTAAACCTCTCCCTAATGCATACTAATATCTTCATCCGGGGGGACCTGGACATGAGGCTGGCAACCCTTGCTTCCTGTAGCAAACAGCCATAACAAGAAACCTGGAGCTTTCATCTCAAAGCTTTCCTCTGCTCCTAACCAAGGCACTGGGGCCAAACACACAGCAGGCCATAGACTCAACGCAACTGGCAGGAGCATAACTTAGTCAAAGAATTTTGGGGGGCAGGGGCGACTCCTCCGCTATGGCAGAGGAGCGTCACCCCACTGCTTTTAAGCAGTGCACAGTAAAGGAATGATAAAATTATAATAACTTTGAGTTATTATCATTTATGTTTCCTTCTGCTTTGCGGGCGGATGGGCGGGGCTGCTCTGTTCTCAGAGCAGGGCAGGAGAGGAGTGGTTTGCCCACTCCTTAGTGCACAGGGAATGGGGGGCATGTGGGGCAGGTGGTGCAGATAATAGAGGGGAACTTGAGGGCAATGATGGGGTCGAGGTGCCAGATGACGGGGGGCAATGCTAGGGGAGGGCAGTGGGTGGGGGCTAGCAGGATGCAGGGGCAGTGAGAGGGGCCACTGCAGGCACGGTTGGGGGATGCAGGAACCCCTGGGCAGTACCACGGGGCAGGGAGTGGGGCTTGTCTATTGCAAATGGACACCAGTGAGGTCCTGGCCTGTTTGCAGGGTGCTAGGGCACTTCCAAAGTGGTAATAAAGGAGGGTCTGGGATATGCCATGGGGAATACTGAGGGGTCCGGGGTAACGGACATGACTTGAGTGGTACAAAGGGGCAGGCAGTGTAGAGTCTCAGGCAATGCAGGGGGTCAGGGCACCCAGGTCTGTAGGCTAGGTGCTATACAACGTGGCATCAGAGTGGGCTTGGGGCACTGCAGAAGCTCGTACAAGTGACAATGTAACCCCTGCCCCCTCCCACGTGTCATTCTGTAAATACCAGTGTTCTATGTACACAAAGTTGACAACCGCCTCATTCGAACCACCTACAGCGGAGGTAGCCAGTGGCTGGTCGTTGCATGCGTACTAACAAGACCTATTGTGTAGGGACTTGCATCGAGGCGCTATGATTGATTGTAAGCAAATATACAGAATTAGGGAGTAAGAGTATGTTCCGGTGCTGACTCTGTCTGAGCGAATATGATACATGGTATTTGGGGAATTAATTCAAGGTGATTGTTGGTGGGCGGGGGGAGCTACTGTGGGAGGTCCTCTTCG
The DNA here is from genome assembly GCF_964263255.1 of Lissotriton vulgaris. Taxonomy (NCBI): domain Eukaryota; kingdom Metazoa; phylum Chordata; class Amphibia; order Caudata; family Salamandridae; genus Lissotriton; species Lissotriton vulgaris. The sequence goes on along the minus strand of NC_141685.1, from coordinate 355,156,355 downwards.
GATCTCATGCACGGTCTAGGGCAGTGGTTCCAAAACTGTGTGCCGCGGCTGTCTGGCGAGCCGTCAATCCTAGCCTGGGGAGCCGTACACCAGGCACTTTAATGCATATAATGTTGAAGGAGGGGTTGTTGGCTTCAGTTAAACTAATTATACTTCATGATGTTGATGATTTGTAAGTGACATGCCTAAAGCTGTAAACATAGTGCTTTATAGATGGCATGTCGAGGGACACGACCTCCATATTTCACTGGATCTCAACATTCCAACACTCCCAAAGTAAGCGGAAGATGCCTGTTTAATTTTTTATACCCGTTATTAGTTTTGTTTTTCCAAATGCATTTTACACAAATGCAAGTTATCCGGAAAGTACAGTTGTCCTGTCTATTAAAGACACTAAGTATTATTAAATATTGATATTTGTACTTGAATCATAGGTACTTCCAGTACACATTTCTTTCAGTATGCACACATTTCCAGACAGGCCTGTTCTCTTTTTGAACACAGTGAAGTAAAACACCATATACAGCATAATGCTAACATTTGGAAGCAAGAAAGAGGAATGTTTAAAAAAAAGATCAGAGGAATTTATTTTACTTGCATTGATTTGGAGGCAGTTTTAGGGAGGAGGCAACAAAAAGAAAGTTGTATGTGGTTTAAAAAACCGTGAGTCACCCTGCTAAGACAGGTTTGTTGGCACTTGTGACATGGGTAGAAATGTAAGTGCATGCAAATGTTCTTCAAGCACAGAAACACTTTGGCAATGGGGCCTACATGCATATAGGGGTTCTATATAGCACTGAAAGTGGGATAGAAACGTTTGAGAGGGTACCCTAAAAAAGGTATGGGGAGAGAAGTGTAACTAGGAATATTTGATTATAATACCTACATCAGTTTCATCCCAATTTTTTTCAGGGAGAAAAATGCAAGTTCTACTAGGCCGGGTTTACATTACTCTCACATAAAAAAAAAAATTAACAGTGGGGATCCATGGGCAATGGCCAATGGTCAAGGGAGCCAGGTGTCGAAAAAGTTTGGGAACCACTGGTCTAGGGGGTGGTTAGGCACGGTGTCCAACCGGGTCTGTGCATTGTCTGGAAGCACCAGGGCATTTTATTTGGTTGTCAGCGCAGGGTGTCTGGGAAAGGCCTTTGCAGGGGATGAAACAGCCCAATCAAGAAGTGTGGAGGTGCTAGGATATGAGTCTGGAATGTTAATGAAGGGTGTCTGGGGAAGGCCTGTGCAGGGGATGGGGCAGCCCCTGCAGGGTGTCTGGGCTGTTAATGTAGGGCGTGTGGACAGTTAATGCAGGGCGTCTGGACTGTTAATGTAGGGCGCCTGGGCTGTTAATGCAGGGTACTTGGGCTGTTAATGCAGGGAACCTGGACTGTTAATGCAGGGTGCCTGGTGGAGGTTAGTCCAAGGAGACGGGCTGTTTGGGGGTCTTTTCATGCTCTGCTGAGCCAGTTTTCATTGTTGGTTTCCCTGATATTAAAACAAGCATTGCCTGCAGCAAGCTCAAACGCATTCACTCTTCCATACCTTGCATGTTCAGAAGTGCCCTAGTTTGCGAACGCGAGGCACCGTTTTTGCCATCTGATTGGCCAGTTAGGTGTCCTTTTATTCTGATGCTGAGGCCTGTGTTCTGACTCTGGCCACCACATGGTATAGCAGGTAATCCTGTATTGTGGCAGTCCCTGCACTGCCCCCTTCACCACTCTGCCCTGGTCAGTGAGAGTGGTAGCTGCACTACACTCTTGGGGGGCGCAGTTCCTATTCAGCACGGCGGCTCTGCAGGGTGTTAACCTGCAATGACCGGGCTAGCTGCCCCCAGGGCAGGTAGGTTCACACTTTGCGGGGCTCGAACTTGCGGCCTGCGGGGACCTGTCCTTGTCCTCGTTATCCAATCGCATGGCCCACATGCAGAGCCGAGCCTAGACCCTCCTGGCAGTGAGACCTGCTGGAAGGGCCAGTGTGGCATTTAACCTGCGCGTCATGGTCCTCTTTATGAAATCTGAGCTGTTGTGCCTTTGACTTTGCAGCTGTGTAAAGTTAATTGCCCAGTTCTAAAAGCACGTGGTATAATCGGTTTAATGATCAAACAACTTGTCTGCACCGGTACCGGTCCCGGCCTATTCCCCCTCCCCCCCCCCCCCCCCCGGCGCGTATCTTCCCATAGCTGCTATGTAGGCATGTATCATGTGGGACGCCTCCAGCCAGGTGCTGGGCATGGTGGGATTTTTAAAAATACACTTATAATGGCAAAAACCAAACTACAAGTCCCAGCATTCAGTATGCTTGGTTAGAAAGTCTGGAGCGGCTGAAGGTGTTGCTGATGACGTGCCGCCACTTGGCAGTCTTGTGTTTACTAAGAGCAGAAAAGTGAGAGGTGCAGAGGTGTAATAAACAATTTTACGCCTAGAAATGGCAGGTCTGGTGGAGGAGGGGAGAGAGAGGGGTATGACTGAAATCCAGGATTTCTGGGGCAGAGATATCATAATCATGTAACTGACTCCTTGCAGCCTTTCACTCTTCCCCGTGAAGTCTCCACCTGGCCCCGTGTGAATGTGTCCACTCGAAGGATGGTTTGCGCAGTTCTTTGCGCATCTCTGCACAAGACTTTCTCTGAGGCATGTAACATTAAACGACAGTCGAGATGCATCCGGGTGTTGTAGGCCACTTTCAGGTGAAGCTTGGGGTCACCCTGACCCGGCTAGTTCCACGGGGGGAAGAAGCACAGTTCTGGGTACCAGTGGGGATGCACGCTTAGAGGCAGCTCCCAGGGCCTCAAGGAGATCGAGCTGGCGGCGCAGGGACTGTACTGTCCTTACTGCTCCCAGCCAATTTTATCCGAGAGGCCAGCTCTGCAGACAGCCAGACCCTGGCCATAAATGGTCATAGTCGAGTCGTGTCTGTCGCATACAAAGCCTGTCCCCTGATATTTCTAATTCTTGTGTTCGGAAGTGAGATGAATACGGCCTGTCGTTGCCCTGTCCCCTCGTCTCACCCCCTCGAGTGGCGGAGGATGAGGGCAGAGCGATGGCTGTCGCTGCTGCTATGCAGACCTCGAGTAGGCTACGGGTGTGCGATGTCAGCGCTCTGTCCTGTGCAGAATAAAAACAAGCATTTGCAATGCAATAGGACTCGCATTACGCTGGACCTATTGCATTGGAAACGGGAGTGCAGGCGGAGGACAATGCACGAACGGGAGTGGGGGAAGAGGGGGCTGAGAAGTCATGGACTGCGGGAGGGGGCTGGGGGGGGGAGAGACACGGAAGAAAATTGGGTTCGGAGTAAAGGGGCCAGTTGCTATGGCAGGATACAAATGACGACATGTCCGTCATGACGAGGAACAACAAGCCTAAAACCAATCGGAAGGCAGCATTTAGGACCTAAGCCAATGAAAAAGATGGTGGAGAGTGGGCGGAGCTTCCACAAAGCTCCCAAACTATACTGAATACTGCATGCCTCGCAAAGCGAGCCATGCATGCGCTGCAACACTAGGCTCAACCTAAAAATTAACGTTGGTGTGCCCCACCTGTAACCACTGGCTCAAATTGCACTGCCTTTTCAAAATGTACTAAATAAAGCTTTACCTTAAAAAAAAAAAGCTTAACCTTCTATCCACATTTTGTTTTTATTGCGGGTTAATTTTGTCCCTCAAGCTAAAAAAAAAAAAAAAATGAGGTTATATTAATAGCTATTTGTAAACACTGTGATTGTTACTACTATTTTTACTGAATATATGTTTTTAAAGAATGTTTTGACATGCTGCCAAATTTGCTTAGTGCAATTCCAAAATCAAATGTTTTTGCTGGCCTAAAATTATATTGTTTTCTTTAAATATTTTTAAATTTTTAGCAGCATAATGTAAATCAAGTTTAACGAAGCAAGTTATAAAATGACGCCCATTTCCTGAGTCACCGACATTGTGGGATTTGCTAATGTTAGGTAATTATTTGCAAAACATGATATTCATCCTAAAAGGGAAAATATAATTTACTTCAGAGCAATCAACCAATAATTGTCAAGCAATAAGACAACACCAACCTTTACGCCGGAAGTAATATGCCATCACATGTATATAAAAAGTAAACCACTTAATATGGGTAGAGGGGCTAGGAGGAGTCTCGAGGACAGGCAGTAGATTAATAGGTGGTATACAGAAACAGATGCATGTTGATAGGTGTGGGATTAAGTGGACATCATATTAAGCATATGGGGGCAGGGTATCCGACAAATATCGAATTTAAATATTTCAAAGGCAAGAATTCCCTCGAGAGCCATATTACCGGTAGCATTATGTTAGGGCTTAAATATGGTCTAGACGTTTGTGTACTTTGCAACCAGAAAATAATGCCCTTATTGCGCTTCCTCTCTTGACTGGGGCCTGATGTGCCATCTTAGATCGTAAAGCAGTTGCTGACTTTGCACAGTAGCTAGTTTGCAACTTGAGAATACTTTATTCAGTGCAATCGTTACCATTATATATGATTCACGAAATCTTGCTCCCGTACTGTTTTTGAGATAGGATTCTGTTTGCAAATCCTACTGGAAAGCAAGGCCTGCAGATGCAGGGATGGAGGCCTGAAAGTACAGCGGACCTTTATTCCTGCATTCACAAGCTCAACGGTCTGTTACTGAAGACCTGTTGTGCTCACTCTACATAGAGTAGGCTTTGTAGCCGCCACTTGCTCATGATTGGTTGGCTGACTTGTCTATGTTAGTTCTCTGCTCCTTATTCAATGGGTATCCTCCATATGTTTGAGTTTGCCTTGTCCTTGGAGCATTGTTACTTCACATCATTTCTGATTGGATAAATTGTATTTTTCTACTGCTGACACGAAGGGCTGTTTTCAATAGTCTCCTCGTGTTAGCAGATAAGAGCGCATCGTTTACATCAGAGAGCACAATTATCTCTTTAACAGCACCTTTTGCAGTAACACATTTATGTTCTAATTTTGTTGTGTTGTTGTTTGCACGAGAAGAACATACTAACTTCCCCGACCTGATGTCTACAAGAAAGAGCAGTTTTCATGTAAACTCTTGTTTCTCTTTTTTTCTGCCATCGATAACATGCGTATCGCAAATGAGGGGCGGCATTTGTACTCACTTGTTTAAGAATGAGTATTATAGTGAGGTTAATCTAGGAATATTTTCGAGAACATTCAAACACCAACACAGAAAGAAAAGCGCATAGAACTACGGGTGTGACACTGCCTATTTCATGATCAGAGGGCCCGATTCACAGAACTAACTGAAGACAAAATCCTTAACTTACTACTTTTGGTATTCACAGAAGTTAGGATTCTGTCTTAAGACAGACTTAAGACAGACTTAAGACAAAATCCTAACTTCTGTGAATACCAAAAGTAGTAAGTTTAGGATTCTGTCTTAACCACATGCGTGCAGCGGTTATTTTTGCGCTGTGCGGCTTTTTTCCAAAAGCCGCGTTAGATGACATGCTCAGCTCGTCATCCGCACACGACCACCGTGGCTGATGATGAGCTGAGCTCGTCATCACCAGCGAAGGGGTTAAGTTAGTTCTGTGAATTGGGCCCAGAGAGAGGATGTAACTGTTGTGATTGAGGCAATTCTTCTGTAAAGGGTTCTCATTTTATTACATGATGTATTGTTTGGTTTTCCTTTGGTCATTTATTATCCATTGGTCCCTTCCCTTTGTCCCCTGTGCTCTATTGCCGAGGAACACTGCAAGTGATTGTTCTAGCTGTCCGATGTTTTGACCGTTAGAATTGTGTCTGTTGGAGGTTGTGTATGTGGAGAATAAACTTGACCTTTTCCCACAAGAATTCGTAGTCTTCAAGTTGTATCAGTACCTTATTAGGGTTGGCCATTATTACATAATGTCCTGTTTCATCGTAGGAGTCCATGTGAGGAGAATATCAGAGCAGTCCCTTCCATAATGGACCAATTCAGATGTAATAACATAAAAATAGAGAATAAAGATTGTCCCAGTAGGAGATGCAGTGTGCTTCTGATACTTGTATTTTACCCCTCTTTTCCTCTGCACACGTGTGTAACTTCAGGAGAGGTTCCTCCCCAGTGTTAATACTGGGTTTAAATCCAAAAATAGTAGGGTAAGTAGGTGCACTAGTCGTGCACGCCCACCACTTTGTTTTTAGTGCGTGTATCGCGAGTGCGCCAGCATTAGAAAGCAAATGACAACATGCATGGAAAAGAAGAAAGTAAAGTGAATAAAGGAAATAGCTAAAGACAAGGACAGCTGTTTACGCTATTTAGTTTCATTTGGTCTATTTACCTGCAGGTGAGTATCTGCGGGACGGGCACGTAGGTTTATTCTTGAATGCAAGTACAAATTAGCACTTGAGGACAGAGATAGAAACATGTTGGCGAATGCCAAGTAGAGAGGGTGTTGGAGACATCCTCCTGCGCTTGTTTGTAATCCAGTCCCTTGTACCCAGATGTAAAAGATATACCTGGGTTTAGACAGAGGTTGTTTTATATTAATATCTGAACCCCTTGTATAACCAGAACACATTTATTCTTATCTCTCTCTCCAGGAGGTTGAGACCACCATGGTGGTCTCATAAGAGCATGGTGGGAGGACTAGCCGATGATGAAACATGCCGCAAAGAGTTGGTGCGGACTTTCCTTATGAATCTTATTTTGCTACTTGTTGACTTAGACACAGTCTCATTATTCCAGAAAGGTTGCAGGAATAAACGATTTGCAGTACTTTTTGCGGTTTTGAGTTTCATTTTGGAAGATGTGCGGCAAGAAGACCTCTAGCTCTCTTGTTATGTGTCCTAGCCGGACTGCCTGATTGCAAGACAGAGAGAAAGATGGACTTTGGCTGAGTGATAAAGTGAAAGAGAAGCTGAGAGTGAGAAAAAGATGAGACAAAGAGAATTGCAGACTGAGTATTATAGGGAGCAGTGACAGCAAGATAGAAAGAGAGAAAGGAAAGGAAGAAATATTTGTAAAAAGACATGGCACAGTTATCCACACGGAAAGACTGACAGTAAGAGAAAGAAGGGCAGAATGAAACGATGGAGTGAAAGAAACAGAGCGAGAGAGAATGTAGCTAGGTATTCATTAAGTACATTTTTCTGGGTAGAATATACACTGTTGGAGATATGGAGGCAGATCAGCCTCATGGCTGGAAATGTGGGGCTCGCCAAACATTCTGTTTCACAAGTGGAGGCTGAGCAGACATGCTTCTGGGCATGGGAGGATGAACATAGTTTTTGCTGGGCTTGGGGAATCTGACATTACGTGTTGCTTGTAGTGTTGGGGCCATTCAAACATGTTGCTGGTCACGTGAAGGCCAGAAATACATTACTGTATATGTGGAGGCTGACCTTACATGATCCTGGGAATGTGGCTATGCATGTACTACGTTAAGTCTCAGATGGGGTCAACCCAGTATCCCTATGAACCTGGGCAGTTAATCAATATTTTCAACAATTGGTTCATTCGGGTGTGCAGTATTTCTTTTACTTACTCATAATTTATTTAAAGCAAAGATCAGAATCCAACACCATCTATGTATTTATGTACTATTTTATGAATTATAGTCATCCATAAAAACTTTTTGTAAATTGCAAGATAGGCTGTACAAAAAGGTGAAAAACAGTGCAAATAGTGACTTATAGTGCTCAGTGCTGGCGGTGCAAAGGTGACCAAACAACTGTACAATGATTATATACAAGGGGGATACAAACAATAGTTTAGCTTGGTCTATGCTATTTCAATTATACAACTGTACACTGCATTTGTCAGTAATAGACACAGGCAGGGGCGGATTGGCAAAGCGGGCATTCGGGAATGGGCCGAAGGGCCGGTGCCTCAGTGCCCTCTGTGGGCCGTTTTTTTCTCCCCTGTCCCAGTCCACAGAGAGTGGACTAGGGAAGGGGAGAAAAAAAAGCGGTCCACAGAGGGCACGGAGACAGACAGAGAAAATGAAAGCAGCCTCGCTGTGCGGCCGGACAGCGATTGTCAGCTGTGGCCTCTCCTTCACCCCTGCCCTGCCAAGCAATCAAGCTGAGGCTGGGCTGGGGAGGGGTGATTGTTTGCAAGAATCGGCCTCCCTGGGGGCCAGGTGTTTCTCAGGCTTTTGAGCCATTTTCACTTAGGCCCCCCTGGGGCCCATGCAGCCCAGAAACGGTGTTAGTCTTAGTACCTCGCCCACAGCCCTTCACATTCAGGGCATAGTGGACGAGGAAGAATGGGTCTTGCTGTGGGGGCCAGGTGATGTTTGGAATTTTTTATTTTATTTATTTATTTATGCGATTTTATATAGCGCGGACTTCACCCGAAGGTGTCAGAGCGCTTCACACAAGGAACAGCAATAATACATGAGGAGAAAAATTACAAGTGGACAAATTACAAAAGCAAACGTTAAGTTACATGAATCAAAAGTGACAATAGTGAGCAACCAAAATACATGAGGTAGCAATCGGTACATTACAGGAGGAAAAAGTGATATGTGTGCATGTTACAAAAGTGTACAAAGTACAAGTAGAGGTATAATACTGCAATAAATGGCAGACACTCCAGCACAAGAACAAACGTTACGTAGGCAATGGTGGCACTTGTGCAAGTATCTAAAGCAAACAAAAGTGAGAGGCAGCAAACAGTGTGATACCAGAGAAAAGTGACGTGTGCAAATTACAAAAGGATACCATACACAGGTACAAGGGTAATACTACAGTAAATGGTAAACACTCAAACTGCCAGAACACACTGGGAAGGTACTTCCCATGCACCAGCTTCACCTCAGCCTCCCTTCTGGCTACCTGGCTCCCTTGGATGACCCAGAAAGCTGTGTTTTGTGCTCCCCTGCCAGGACATTTTCGCGAGGCCTGGAGGGCTGATTAATTTACTAATTGCAGGGGCCTTACCTGTTTATGTGCTCCTGAGCTGAAGGTCTGGAGAGGGCTAAGTAGGTTAGTAATAGCAGGGGCTTTGCTGCTTTTCAGGTGCTCCTGTGCTGGAGGGCTGGAATAATTTTGTGACAGAAAGGGGCCTTGCTATTTTTTTTAGTTGCTCAGTTGGCAACCTTTGCCCTGTGTCCTGTGCAAGAACAGTATCCTCCCACTTTCATTCCTTGTCTGTGCAAATAGTGTTTCATGAAATGGCACGCCCCTTCAATGTGGGCCACGCCCCTTAAATATGGGCCACGCCTCTTGAATGTGGGCCACTTTTTTCGTCAGTGCCCGGGCCGAATTGTGATCCCAATCCGACCCTGGATACAGGATATTGATGCAACAGATCCACTCGTTCGCCGACGTTTTGACCCTCAACAAGCGCCCATGGGGCGTCAGACATGGGTCTTCATCAGGACTGTGGGGGACAATGAACAGCCTAAATGATTTAAAAAAGATGGTTTTAATTGGAGGATTCTGGAGCTGACTGTGGGCCTCAAATGCCTATACTAATAATAGCACTCACCTTCATGTAAACCCAACCGGGTTTAAGGTGGGGCTTGAACTGTATTTATCTGTTCTGATACAAAAAGTACCTAACTAGTGTTTTCATTCTTTGAATGGGTTATGGGAAAAGTATTAGTCAGAACACCCTTCTTTTGTTTCTTACCTGTCGGCGTAGCAGTGAATTGCTCCCCCGACGATTGTTCTATTAAACGGCTTGCCAATGTTATAGGCCAAGCCTCTCTCCTAACTGAAAGGAAGGGGCATGTATTTAGCGGTATACAAATTAATATGTCCCACCTTTGCGTGTAAATGACAGTAAGCACCCTTATGCAGCTCACCTGGGTGTCGATATCGATATTCTACCCAGTTGGAGTTCAAGAGTAGTTCGGTATAGGATTCACCAAACAAGGGATGGAGTTATTCTAGATCCCACTGTAACAGAAGGAAAGATGTTCTCAGTATAAGTTTTATCGAGAAACGGGTAATTCCTAAATGGCACGCTAATGTTACGGACCGCCGGGAAATAACCGGTCTTACCTTTACGGGTATTCAATTTTCAAAAACGGATGCTGAACGCTGAAGGAGAAACATTTTCCTGTTCGGCGTAGCCCCAAAGTAGTTTTACACCAGGTAGAACATGTAAACTCCGTGACTTCAGTCATTGCAATAGTACCCATCTGATCTATGCAATAAATTGTCCATGTGCCAAAATATATGTGGGTCAAACGACACAAAAAATAAAGACACGCATCCTACAACATATGAGCAGGGTAAAATGTAAAACACAGGGAGCTCCTCTTGTCGAGCACTTTCTCAATCAGAATCATACCCCACAAGATATAAAGTGGTGGGTGTTGGAAAAAATACTTGCTAATCCAAGGGGTGGCTCCATTTCACACTCTCTGAAATACAAGGAGTGTCGCTGGATACACTCGCTAGACTCATTGAGAAATGGATTGAATGAGATTGAGGAAACCAACAGGCAAATGGGACAATTGTGAGACATTATTGGTATACTACGATCCTTTTAGACACTGGAATTGAGACTAGAACTCTATATCTGAGTGGGTGGATAATGGTAGGCGCCCGCATTAATGACTTGACGATTTGATTCCATTATCATTGTATGTTGTTCAAGTTAATGAAATCTAAAGTAAGTCAATATGCCCACCTGTACTTTTCAACTGTTGTTGCAGAATAGTGATTACTTCTGATATCCATGTATATCCTGGACACAGGATAGGTGCAGAACCACCGAATTTGTATAATATGTATATATTGAAATGCCAAATAGTTTTTAAATGTCACAACATTGTTTTTAATGTCACGAAATGGTGGAAGTTGAGTTATGTCAGTCACCGAACATTCCTCCCCGAAGCCATTAGAGCGAGATATTGCCTGGCAACGGCTGACGCGTATCCACATTTAGACACGTTTTGCCGAGTGAATAGCTTCCGATTGCCATGGTTACCACGTAGCTGGCGTCATGACGTGTGACTGAGTTTTCCGGCTCCAGCGCTCTTGCACGCCTAACCGCTGACGTATATTAGCGGTGACCAAGCCTGGTGTGTAAAACTACTTTGGGGCTACGCCGAACAGGAAGATGTTTCTCCTTCAGCGTTCAGCATCCGTTTTTGCAAATTGAATACCCGTAAAGGTAAGACCGGTTATTTCCCGGCGGTCCGTAACATTAGCGTGCCATTTAGGAATTACCCGTTTCTCGATAAAACTTATACTGAGAACATCTTTCCTTCTGTTACAGTGGGCTCTAGAATAACTCCATCTCTTGTTTGGTGAATCCTATACCGAACTACTCTTGAACTCCAACTGGGTAGAATATCGATATCGACACCCAGGTGAGCTGCATAAGGGTGCTTACTGTCATTTACACGCAAAGGTGGGACATATTAAGTTGTATACCACTAAATACATGCCCCCTTCCTTTCAGTTAGGAGAGAGGCTTGGCCTATAACATTAGTAAGCTGTTTAATAGAACAATCGTCGGGGGAGCAATTCACTGCTACCCTGACAGGTAAGAAACAAAAGAAGGGTGTTCTGACTAATACTGTTCCCATAACCCATTCAAAGAATGAAAACACTAATTAGGTTCTTTTTGTATCAGAACAGATAAATACAGTTCAAGCTCCACCTTAAACCCGGTTGGGTTTACATGAAGGTGAGTGCTATTATTAGTATAGGCATTTGAGGCCCACAGTCAGCTCCAGAATCCTCCAATTAAAACCATCTTTTTTAAATCATTTAGGCTGTTCATTGTCCCCCACAGTCCTGATGAAGACCCGTGTCTGACGCCCCATGTGCGCTTGTTGAGGGTCGAAACGTCGACGAACGAGTAGATCTGTTGCATCAATATCCTGTATCTATTACTGACAAATGCAGTGTACAGTTGTATAATTTAAATAGAATAGACCAAGCTAAACTATTGTTTGTATCCCCCTTGTATATAATCATTGTACAGTTGTTTGGTCACCTTTGCGCCGCCAGCACTGAGCACTATAAGTCACTATTTGCACTGTTTTTCACCTTTTTGTACAGCCTATCTTGCAATTTACAAAAAGTTTTTATGGATGACTATAATTCATAAAATAGTACATAAATACATAGATGGTGTTGGATTCTGATCTTTGCTCTAAATAAATTATGAGTAAGTAAAAGAAATACTGCACACCCGAATGAACCAATTGTTGGAAATATTGATATGCATGTACTACAGTACCAACTCGTAGACCCAGTTGGACAGGGGTAGTGATACTTATCAGGTGACAAAGTCCGGCTAGGTAATACTTTGAGGAAAAGTCTAACAACTCAACCTAAAGAGTTTATTGCTAAAAACAGCTGATGTTAACAAAGAAAATATGACTAAAGGTTATTATTGTAGCAAAAGTACTATCAACTATTAAAGATATGCAGCCTATGACAAAAACAATTAAAACATATATAAGAAGTGCACAATGTATTGTGTGAACAATGTGCTCTAAGCAAGCATGCCAGCATCACAGAGGATGAGAGAAAATGTTAAGAAGTAACTCAAGTTACTTCTTCGACAAGAGCAGAATTATATTTCCAAAAAGCTCAAAGTTCATTGGTGTTTGGAAATATTTACTGGGAAAACACAGTTAATTTTTGTCTTTTTTGCTGAGTATTTGTTGACGACATTTCGACCCTCATCAAGTTATTGAGTCATCATCAGGACAAATGAAAGTTTGACTGAGCCCAATAGGTTGCAACGAGTTGTATCTTCAATTCACATGGAACGGTTGACTCCTATCGAGTGAGAAGTCATGAGTCCCGCTATAGCATTCCAACTAATGATAGAGAAAATCTAGTTTTCATCCTTCAAAATACAAGCACAGAACAGGAATAAACCAGTCCCAGGAAGGAAGCAAGACGCAACATATGTCGGCGTAATGCTAAAAAATGAAATCCCAGATGGAATCAGTTCACAAAAATCTGTGATGAAGGGGCATCAGAATCCAAGGTATCACCATGGACGAGAAAGGGGAGTCTCAGTGCCATGCAGACCTTGCATGCAAATTACAAGTGAAGACCTCGAAGGAAGGAAGTCAGTCTTTATCATTTACACCCTCTGGCATGTGATGTGTGGAAGCTGATGATTTGTTTGTGAAAACTGTAACTAATTAAAGTGTTTGTCAGTGCAGTGCGTGAATTACTTAGTAAATAACCCTACTGAAAATGCAAGCGGACAATTAAGTCCAGATAGGAACAGACTGCTTGTCTGTTCACCAAGGTCAGGTGTAAACATGACAGGCATAGGGCAGCAGAGAGCATTACAGAGAGCAAAGGTGTTAGACCTGTCTTTTCCTGCTTTTGACCCTTTTTTTGTGTCTTTTAGGACTCTGGGCACTTTACCACTGCCATTCAGTGCTGAAGTGCATATGTGCTCAGTGTATATTGTGTTTATGGATTGGTGTTTCCATAATTGGCTTATTTAGTTAACTACTAAGTCCCTAGTACAGTGCATTGCGTGTGCCCAGGGCCTGGTAATCAAATGCTGCTATTTGGCCTGCAGCACTGATTGTGCCCCCACACCAGCAGCCTTTCAAAGAGTTCTCAGACCTGCCACTGCAGTGTTTGCACGCAGTTTAAACTGCCATGTCGCCCTGGCAAGTGTGCCTGGCCATACCCTTTCCCTTTCTTACATGTGAGTCACCCCTAAGATAAGCCCAATATACCCCCCTGGGCAGGGTGCAGTGTATGTGAAAGGTAGGACATGTACTGGGTCCGTGACATGTCCTGTTAGTGAAATACTATGCATTTCGTTTTTCAATATTGAAAGGCTACCTGTGCTATAGGATAGCATGGGAGATACTTTGTAACATCTTACAAGTTAAACTTCCCAGTTAGAAGGTGGAGTTTTGGTTCTCTGAACTCAGAATTTGATTACACATCTTTTAGTGAACATGCTTTTCAAATCGTGGGTTTGAAAATGCTACTTCTCTCGCTTAGCAACTTTTAGAAAGTTTGCATTTTTAATGCTTAGCCATCTTATGGGCCTCTGCTGAGTTGTGTATTGACTATCTGGTTTTGGAGTGACTGGGGCTGGGGATGTGCATTCACTGCTGACAGCCACTGGAGGGGTTGAGGTGTGTCCTTCCTTCCCTGGATGACTCAGAGCTGGACTGAATAGACTTGGGTTGCACTTAGAGTAGTGGGAGGAGTTTTCCCTGCACCTGAATAGGCCCTGTCTCATGTGCACATTGCTGTCTCCACCTCCTGCCAAGAATCTGGACCGGAGTGGACAGAACTGGTATGAACTGAGCTGAGAAACTTTTTGCCACAAAAGAACAAAGGAAAATATGATATAAATATCAGGGACCAGACCCCAGAACTTTAGAATACTTCTGGACTCAAGAGGAACTTCTGCTAAGGAGAGGAGCTGGAGAAACTGTAAGAAGGAGTACTGCCCCATTGCTGTGTGGATGCTTTGCTGGGTTGGCCTGCAGTGGCTGCTTCTGCCAAGGAGAGGACAGAAACTGAACTCTATCCTGCTTGAAGAAGATCTCCAAGGGCTTGGTGTAGAGCTTGCCTCCTGTTCTGAAGTCTCAGGGACACAAACACTTCACTTCCTCGGTCCTCCTGCACCTGGAACCGCTGTTTCAGCTGCCACCGAGTGGAAAAAGCGACACCAAACCCGCCGAGCAACGCCACGAGTTGCAATGAAAGCCATGGGCACCGCTCATGAAATGCACAAAGCATCACCCCAACTTGCACCACAGCCCCAATGCCACCCAACGCCACACCGTATCATCTCTGATACCATCACTGAGGCCGCTGCCTGCACTGGCGCTGAGGGCACCGCTCACGAGGCACCGCCCCGATTCGCACCGCAGCCCCGACCTCACCAACGCCAGTGCTTCTTCATCATTGAGCCGATACCTGACGTGGGTGACCTCCTGAATCCATCTGCACTGTCTTACGGAACAGACGTTTCACCGCCATTGCAATATCACCTCCCCAGCAGCAGTAAAGAACCGACACCTCACCTACCCTGCATCGCAGTAAGGAACTGATGTCTCGCCTCCCCTATGGTCGTATGGAACCAATACCACTCGGCGCCAACGACGCCTCACCTCCTCGACACCGTACACCATCTTTGTTGTCATTGTTTGCCAATAGACTGTTCTTGGGATCGGTGCGACTCTATGCCCGGCCTGCGCACTGTGCAATCGGCACCATACTTTGGGATTTTCATCAGAGACGACGTTGTAATAGCCACAGTTGGAGCTATTTGTTGCTACTAGCTTTATGTTTGTGAATAACCTATAGTAGGTGACATCTTGACATATGTATGGTGGATTTTGGTCATTTTGGTCTTGGTTGATTTAGTTAAAGATTTCCTATTTTTCCTAAACTTGTGTGGTGTCCATTTGTAGTGTTTGCACTGTATTACTGTATGTGTGCACAAATGCGTCATACTCTGTCTCTGAGATAAGCCTGTCTTCTCGTGCCAAGCTACTAAGGGGATGAGCAGGGGCTGTCTATGGGCGCAACTCCCATACCCTGACTTTTAAGCAAGGGTCCCTACTTCGACAAATGTGCAAACCATTGCCAACTAAAGACCCCCATTTCTAACAAAAGGCCTGACCCAGGAAGGTTACAGACAACGGGTTGGGCATGCGTTTACACAATCAGCATGCAAAATTCAAGTGTACACTCCTAATGGAATCGGGATGTCCAATACATGTTTGTGGAATGTATACACATAATTTACATAGACAATCTTGGAGGCTTGCCCTAATAAAGCAGTATTACAAATTAGTCCTTGACCTTGGTAGGCTGGAGTCAAGCCATGTATGAAAGTGCAGAGGGCTGGACGAGAAGAGAAGATAAGAGAGAAGAAGCAGGATAGTGGAATTGAGGGTCATCGTTTTTCTCTGAATTCAGAGTGAATGGAACACAGTCTGAGGCCGGAGGGGAGCTCATTCCACAGAGACGGTGTGAAAGGTGAGAAAGTTGGCATTCTCCTTCCCTGTTTTGATCTGACACGGTTAAGTTAATTTAAGCTTTAACTGGTGTGCGCATGCTCTAAGGGGTGAGTTTATCAGCCAGACAGCCAGGTTATTTGGTGTTGTAATGTTTTGGAAACAGTACAGACATTTTGAATGAGATGCAGGGGTTGGAGGGTGGTATGAAGTTTTGTGAGTGAGAATTGCCTCCGTTAATGTGAACCAAGCTAGGGGCTTGTAGTTGTTTTGTATGAGTTCAGACAGGTATCAGAATGGGGGTTCTGACAGGTTGTTCAATGTAAATGTAAATGTACAGGAATTTATATAGCGCAAATCACCGAGCAGTTTCTAGGCGCTTGCTTAGGGAACCCGTCCTGGTATTCCCCTGTGAGATAACCCTGGCAGGGTATCAAAGACTTGGAATTCCATGCATTAAAAAAAAAAAACTTCTAGAAATTTGCGTGATTCTCCTTCAGATTAAGAAATTATGCATCGGTGTCTCTTTACAGCACCATGAAACTGTTCTGGCTGCTATGAGATGCAGCTCTGTGCAACAAGGAAGTGATACCAGGTGGCAACCTGTTTCTGAAGCTCGCCTTATTTCAGCCCCATTTCCTATCAAAGAGTCCTGACTGGCTGGTACATTACTTGCACAGGAATCTATCCATTTGGCCCGCCTACCTGGATTTTGCCCGCCACCATTGCTTATGCTTCCCACCCTAGCACCATTCATGTTACTCCTGGGTGGATGTGGAGGGAGCCTAGTTTGCCTTAATTCACTGCTCCAGGATGCTCCATCTAAGCGCATCTCAAACCTGTGAACGAATCATCATGAAGGAGGAGGGCGGGAGTTCCCATTATTGCCAGAGTGAAATGTGTGTTCTGGGTATTCCTTGTCTTACTGCATCAATGTGTGCAACTATATCAGCATAATAAGAATTTCTCCCACCCATATCGCAGCCTGATGTCTGTCAGATGTGTTAATGGACTGATGCTGCAGGTGACAGGGTATCATGTCATGCACCACACATTTCACAGTGTTGTTTAGAACATATTTAGGTTTGCATTCAGACCGATGCCTTACAGAACTGTTGGTCAGTATAGAAAATGTCAGAGATTGATAACACACATGCCTTTTTGCACCATAGTTTTATCTGTGCTGAGTGCCTATATGGTGTTTCTGTAAAAACGTACACGAGGAAATAGGGTAGGTTTTTCTGGCTTGAACATGCATAACCAACATGGTTTCATGCACCTATCAGTGAATGTAACATGCATGCTTAAACTTGCAGAAACTTTGGGGTTGTGGTCAGTGGCACAATATAAGACCCCGCAGCCCCAGTGGTGCGGGGTCCCTGAGCTTTGGGGGCAGGGGGGTCTCTGGCACTGTACATGGGCTGGATCCACTGGCCTGAGAGCTCCTGAATGGTTCAAGAGGGAGGGAGGCCTCTATTTACTTTGCAGTGTGGCCTCCTCAAGTTTTGTTACGCCAGTGGTTGTGGTTGCCATTATGTATGTGCGCAATAGATGAGAGCACGCAGTGGAAGGGCCTCACTTCATCTGTATTAATGCAAAACATCATCGTATCTCCAGACACCATGACTTTCTGTAGGACCTATGCAAATGTGTATCATAACACACAAATTCCACCAGTTTAAAGCGCCACCCTTGTTTGAGATAGAATTGCCTACAGATGTCATATGTGAATACTAGAATTGTATAGATCTTGAATGTATATAAGCCTTTGAGGAGTAGCAGCACTTTTCTCACTGAAGTCCAGTATAAAGCATGCAAGAAGAGGCTGGTGTGTCATTGGCAGTATGATCGTCTGCTGCACGGACAGAGTATAGTTACAGCAAAGCCCTGCTGTGAGGCTCTGTTGTCAGCTTCAAGCCTCTAAAGGCAGGCAAGCCTATGCTCCTTCTGAAAAACATCTCCAGCCATGCACAGTGTTATCATCAATGTTGTAATTTCAGATGTTGCAGTGATGTTATCAATGATGTCATGTAATATGTGAGGTAATTAGCAGTGCATGGTGATGGCATGTGTTATAGTTACTTTAGGGCATGAGCTATACTTACTTGAGATAAAAACAAGTGGTGAATGTTAGTGGTTTCATAGTTTAAAACATTATGTTTTAACTGACATTTTCACCTAACTATAATGTTATATTAACCATTTTTTTTGCAGAATAGCTATGTTTTTTTAATGTAAAGTAAAATAGTACTACAATTTCTAATTAGAAAGGCACTTTAACATTTGTGTTTTTTCAGTGAATTTCCAGGTTTTTGTAATGTACATAAAAATGTCGATTTCACTGTATATCATGGGGCCCATGCCCAGGCCCTATGGCCGACTCCGTGCAAACATCCAGTTGCCTTCCGTACACGGCCCAAGGTTTGTGCGCAATGTAGGATTAAGTGCAGGAACTGATCAGGGACAGGTCCTGCGCTCCCAGCCACTGGCCTGGCCCCTTTCATCTAGCAATACAAAGAGTGCCATTTTAAGTAAGTCAGACATGCTGTCTTTGTCAAAGCTTCAGAACACAACATTATAAAAAGTGGCCCTTTGGGCTTTATGAAAGTGTCAGCATACTAACATATATATAGCTAACTCGTTGGCTTTGTCAATAAAACAGTAGAAGAATTTATAAATAAATATAATCCAATGTCTTTCATGAAAATTATTATTAATAACCCCTGTCATGTTGACCAATATTTAGGGGATATCGGAGACCAATGTTTTTATCTTCATTATATCCTCGCTTTGTTTTTAAACGTGTCCTAGGACCCTATGAATAAATTCTTTCCCGGTTGGGCATACTAGAGACATTTTTAACCTCACCACTTTTTGAGCACACATCACACTGCCAAATAAAAAAAAACACTCCGCTGTAACTCAGATGTTGAAGCACAGCTGGGTTGCACTCTGCAGCCCAGCTGGGAATCAGATGTTGAAGCATACCACCAACTAGTTTGGTGGGTAAGGGATCTTCTTACACATCCACTTGATTTTTGTGCACCAGTGCTTGGCACTGAGTCGGTAAAACTAAAGGATTCATTGGTGGGTCCGTCCACGTTGTTGCATTTATTGCCAATCAGGGGAAGAGGACGCACCCCTCTGTCCTTCCTCGCTCTCTCTTTGATTCTTCCATACACATTTTTGCACATGTCTAAAAAGACCTAAAACCTGCTGTTTATTAAACTTTGTGGGATGTGGGTATGTGATGTTTATGACCCACCAGGTTTTATAACTCCGCATCAACATCCATGCTTGAAGGTAGGGAATAGTTCCAGCTGATTTCTATTGTTCACATTCCTAAAACCAGCCGCTGTTTATGGCACTTGGTAATTAGTAGTTAATTACACTGCACATTTCAAAGTTAGTTCCAGTCCGAAAAGTGTATGTTTTGATATTTACCTCAAAAGAATAAAAGCCAGATGGTCTTTACAATTAAGGTTATCTCAGAAAAAAAGCCAGGACTGTCTAAATGAGTCGCACATTGCATTCTGACACTTGCCTGCTTTGGCAACATACACATACTGTCAAAGAACATACACATACTGTCAAAGACCTCATGTTGTTCTATGTAATGGATGGGAGGCTTGCCTTATCACGGTCTTTGTTTGCATTCTTGGATTTGTACAATTGTTTTTTAGAGGAGAAATTCAAGACTAGAAGTCCAATAAGGTAAAGAAAAAATACAGGACCAGATAAGTTATTCATTCCTGAATTTATTAAGAACTCTCTCTTTCACATCTCTTACTCTTTTGTCACACATACACACATGTTTCATACACTCAGATACCCCCCTCACTTCATGTCATTACCAATACTTAGATCTTTAGTTACAAATCATTGCTATGAGATTTTTAAAGACTACAGCACAGAAAGCATTAGGTTACCAAATAAAAATCTGGGTTAGGAAACCAAACTGGCCTGGCCATTTGAGCATTCTGGAATCTCCCAGAAGGCTGCAAGCTGGGCAGCTGCATTTAACATGTACTTCTATTATGGTTTTCAAATTTAGAACAGCACCACTTGCACAAATAGTCCAATCAACAAATATATCGGTTAAAGTCCTTATTGAGATGCTGAATCTTGGTGTATATTCAAATATTATTTAATTTCCTTAGGTGTATATGTCACAACCAGCCGACGCGTTTCGTTCTGTACAACAGAACTTCTTCAGGGCAGCCTTATTCCCTACTAGGTTGTGTCAGAATCCTCCATATATAAGTATAAAATAATCCTTCTCAGAGTTCACTGCGGGTCAAAATTAAGGAAATATCCAATCCAAATAACTAAATATCAATAGTGTCCATCAGAGTATCCCGAGCTCGAGTAATTGGTAATATTCCTCAAGATTCAAGAATCCATATTAATTTCTGTGTGATGGACAATATGTTATGTCCAATCCCCATATTACTTCCCGGTATTATTCACCTTATCTGTGGGTCAAATCCCCCCAAACGCCAAGTCTCCAGAGTTTCAAAATACCCGCCCAACGCGGGCATTTTGAAACTCTGGAGACTTGGTGTTTAACCGATATATTTGTTGATTCGACTATTTGTGCAAGTGGTGCTGTTCTAAATTTGGAAACCATTTCATTTTACCCTGCTGTAAGGGTGGTGTCTTTGGATAGGGGACACCTTTTGGAACTGGTACACGGATTACATAATTTGGGATTGAAAACATGTACTGGTTTGTATAGATGCTAAGATTGGTGCTGGTGCTTTTGGTTCCACTGTCCAATGAAGGTTAAATGTACTTCAATTAGCCTTCTTTGAAAGCACTAACAAAATTTGTGATGAACTCGCACCGTACACATGAATTTTGAAGGACATTATGTCGTAGACAACAATGTAAAACGGATGCCATTTCTCTTGTCATAGGATTCTGTATGACCATTTACTCTGCATTGATATCTAAAAAGTGCAGCGTGGGAAGTGGGCCTGCCCCATTTAGTCCCTTTGAATCTTTAACTTTTTGGATTACCTGGTTTGTGGATTTCTGCTGTGAGTGAGTCTTACAATCTATGTCTCACTACCTGTATCATCTGCTATAATGGAATGGAAATGCTAATCACCAGTGTTCACCTTTTAAAATAAGGTCCGCTGCTGTACAGCAAGGACAGGAGAGACTCTGAGCTGATTGCATGTGAACGTGTGTGAAAATACTATCTAACTCAGACTGGTATTTGCTCATGTATAGCCTATCCCAGAGAGACCCTTCAGGGATTGATGACGACCTGGGCAGGCCTTATACTGAGAGAAAGCATTAATGATTTGAATATTTACATTTACAATAATTAGTGAAAAGTGTATGTGCTTCTCTGTATTATGCACGTTGGGTGAAATGTGCCCAATCTACAGTTTTGCCATAGTCAGGCCTATAGTTTTGGTTGGTGTACCAACAGTATGGTAATCGGGGCTACCAAATGCATCTGACATTAATTTCCACATATCAGCACTCCTTTTGGAACTTCAAAATGTATCATTTTTGTCAGACTTAGCCTCGAATTAGATTTGGGCCTTTCAATCACCCTGCTCAGGAAAGTTAATAAGTCTGCTGGCCAGCTGGACGATCAAAGGCCCCCGCAAAATAGGGTCATCAGCGCTATACAAATTCCAGAACTTGAACTTGAACTTAATAAGGCATGCTCCTGGGAAAGAAGTGAGTGTGGACTGAACCTGCATGTGCTCGTTACTGCTCACTCTGCGCCTGGCCTGGAAAGGTCCTACCTCACAGAAACAAGCCAAATCTCTGGAGCAAGTCGCAGGAGAGGACTGCCTTTTTATGTTTTGGAGGTAAAGGACCAGGCAGCTATGACTGTTAGGGGCAGGGCTAAGGCTCTCAGAGAAGGTCATTCATCAGACCATATGGCCGAGATACCCGCCACCCCCTCTCAACACAATCCCCAAGAATTGGGAAACCGGAAACAGTTCTTGAATTTTTGGAAGGCTGGAAGGGAGTAAACCCTTCCCGGCCGTATTTATTAAAATATGAAACAAAATTAAAACATTAAAATAACAGTTTCATAATATGTACAATTTCATTTCCACATTACGATGTTTGGCTAACCTTAACAGATCTCTAATACAGAGGTTCTCCTAGCCGAACTAACATCCTACAAAACATTTGACTTGAAATTGTACATCCTAACGTTAAGGGCCAACGGCAAGGTCGTAACCGGTGTCAGATCCCTAACCCAGACATACCCCCCTCACTTGTGAGAGGAGCGACCGCACCGAGGCGTACCTCAAGTGCATCTACCAATTTCCCTTTGAACTTGACGGGGGCCCCAATAGACTCGACGCCATTTAACGGTCGTTCGAGGACTCGTGTGAGGTGTCTAAAAGGTAGCGTAAACCCCCTCCCGCACCCCACACAACTTACCCATCTGCCGTCGCAGATGTCCTGGCCCCGGGAAATTCTCCAGGAGGGGCCGTAGCCCCTCCTATCCAGGAAGGGGCCTTGACCACCTTTCCTTTCCTTCCGGCGGCCTCTCCTTAGACAGGACCGCCTCCCCGTTGAGGGGCCAATTGGCCACCTCCCCCACGCGCTCCCATCCGTAATGGGTGACGCCCCCTCATAGGGATCTTCCAATTACTGCTCACCGATCATGACCTTACCGCCCGACCAAAATAAATACGACAATTCTATCTAATTTACTAAACAATAAAACGAACATGACTTATTACCAGCATGAATACTGATCGACATTAGTGCAACATTACTTTATTTGCAAAACAAACTGAAAATAACCAATCTTTATTGCATATTCAAAATTTCACGACGATCATTACAACCTGCAAGAAACAGAGTTACCAGATCAAATCTTTACTCAACACAACTAGCTGTCCTCAGGGGCTGGTGGGTGGGTCAAAATTGGCTCTTCGTTCCGTCTCGAGCTCACTTGCAGCGGGGAGGTGCAGCTTCAGAGCACAGGAACAAGAGGATGCTTTCTTGGCTTCTGCTCCTTTTATCCGTCTTCAGGGTGGGCGTAAACCCGCCCCCGCCTGCCTCCGAGGGCGTGGCCGGCCGCGTTGGTGTCTAGGCCAGCCCACTCTAGGGCGGGAAAAAGGCGCGCCCCGGCTACGCCGCTTCGGGCATACCAGCCGAGACACGCCTCCCGCCCAAGATGGCTTCCCGGGGGGATCGTGGTACTCCACCATACGTTCGGGGGGACCGAATGGTCGCCCCTTTCCATATGGCCGAGATACCCGCCACCCCCTCTCAACACAATCCCCAAGAATTGGGAAACCGGAAACAGTTCTTGAATTTTTGGAAGGCGGGAAGGGAGTAAACCCTTCCCGGCCGTATTTATTAAAATATGAAACAAAATTAAAACATTAAAATAACAGTTTCATATTATGTACAATTTCATTTCCACATTACGATGTTTGGCTAACCTTAACAGATCTCTAATACAGAGGTTCTCCTAGCCGAACTAACATCCTACAAAACATTTGACTTGAAATTGTACATCCTAACGTTAAGGGCCAACGGCAAGGTCGTAACCGGTGTCAGATCCCTAACCCAGACATACCCCCCTCACTTGTGAGAGGAGCGACCGCACCGAGGCGTACCTCAAGTGCATCTACCAATTTCCCTTTGTACTTGACGGGGGCCCCAATAGACTCGACGCCATTTAACGGTCGTTCGAGGACTCGTGTGAGGTGTCTAAAAGGTAGCGTAAACCCCCTCCCGCACCCCACACAACTTACCCATCTGCCGTCGCAGATGTCCTGGCCCCGGGAAATTCTCCAGGAGGGGCCGTAGCCCCTCCTATCCAGGAAGGGGCCTTGACCACCTTTCCTTTCCTTCCGGCGGCCTCTCCTTAGACAGGACCGCCTCCCCGTTGAGGGGCCAATTGGCCACCTCCCCCACGCGCTCCCATCCGTAATGGGTGACGCCCCCTCATAGGGATCTTCCAATTACTGCTCACCGATCATGACCTTACCGCCACAGGCCGGATAGTTGACCGGCTATCCGGACCCCCCACAAAACACTCCTACCTAAAGGTCATGCTGCAAACCCTTCAACCAGGCTAAGAAGTCTCCTATGAGTAACTCGTTCCCCACCCGGGACAAATGAACACCGTCCCCCAAATACATACTGTCCCCTTTAATACAACCATGCGAAACAGAATGCAGTGTACTTGAACGAAACAATCTACTCATTTTATTATTAATTTTCCTTACTGAATGATTCAGCGCAGAAACAGAAATAGCCCCCCGCCACACTTTCCGTGGGATCATATGGGACCATGCAATTGTGCACCCTGGAACTCTTCTTGCCAACCAACTTACCGTGGAAAGCATCGCCTCAAGAAGAAGTCGTCTACCAGTTGTCACCAAATCATTGCCCCCAAGATGTACTATGATTACAGACGGCGGTGACCTTGTCCGCCCTAACAAACCCTCGAAAAATGCTTGAAACTGGTCAATACAGAGACCGCCCTTTCCGTAGAAGGACATACTGTACCCGTATTCCCCAGCCACGTGAATCATGTCACCTGCTTTGAATACGTCCGCGGCACGCCTCACGTATGAGTGGCCCACGACCCACACCTCCTTTTTCACAGCCGGTAATGTCTGACCGCTGGCCCCCCGGTGTCGGGTCGACTGAACAGTCCGCCCGCCTCGTAGGCTTGCGCAACTGAAAACCAAACAAAAACAAGAAGCGTGAGTACATCGTTACAGCTTCACAACATGTGCAACCGTACATACCTCTTATAACAGTTCGAGGACCAACGCCCCACACGTTTTATTTGATCAACATTCAGACCCCTGGCTGTAGCTTCCGTAGCAGCCCCTATCCGAAAGGAATGGGTCCCAAAATCGCCAGGGTTCAAGCCCGCGGCAGAAATCGACATCGCAAGCACCCGCTGAAACTGAAACCTCGTCAGTGGGGTGGCGTCAGCGTGTCTTAACAATGTCCCCCCCATGCTGCCACCCTCTGCGCTAAATATGCTTCTACGCACCCAACAGGGCACATGGCAGACCCGGGGATTCTCTGGATGATTACACAGTCCCCGATTGCATCCTGATCGGATTTGGACTTTACAAAAGAGACCGTCATTGTCTCCCCTCTGACCTGAATGTGTTCCCGGCACAGTCCCCCCATCGTATCCTGCTTGTTCTTTGCCACTAATTCGCTTACCCGCATAGCCCCATGGAATGCTAATGCAAATGCGGCTCGGAACAACACTGCTTCGTACTGGGATGAACATGTTACCGGTAGCACGGAAAATAACAGGGCCAACCTATCCAAACCTATCGGGTGCCTATCGTCTACTTTGCGACCCTCAAGGCGTTGCCACCCACGTAGCGCTTTCTGCACAACGAAAGACGCTGTCGGGTCCTGGATCCCATGAGCCCTTGCCATGAAGGAAATGGCGGCCCGATGCCTCTGGGCCGTAGCCACTGACTTGCCTGCGTGACGTAAAGAGAGCAGGAATCTTACTACAGACTCTTCCAGACCCCAAAGCCCCCTCCCGGCAGTACCCAAAAAGGCCCAATAGGAACGGAACGCCCCTTCATATGCCTTCCTCGTCCTGGGTGCTAAACTCTCTCCCACGAGGTCTTGTAGTTCGGGGCACCGAGAGACCAGAGAGCTTCGGGAAAGGGTGCCGCCACCGGGTCCGCTGTGGGCAGAAAACCCCAGAAGGCCTGCATACGGAAACGAGAGAGCGCATCAGCCGCTTGGTTCATCACCCCCGGCACGTGCCGCGCCCTAAACAGTACATTTAGTTGCATGCACAATAACACAATTTCCTTGAGTAGTCTCAGAATCAATTTGCAACGTGCTGCCTGACTATTGATACATTCAACCACGGTCATGTTATCAGACCAGAAAACCACAGAGTGACCCCTAAACCCTTCTGGCCATGTTTTCAAGGCCACCAGAATAGGGAACAGTTCGAGAAAAGCAATGTTACTCGTCAACCCGCACTCGTGCCACCATGACGGCCATTTTTGCGCCGACCATTGTGTACCCAATATGGCGCCAAAACCCACACTCCCCGCCGAGTCTGTCCATAGTCCCAACTCCTCGGAAGACACTGCTGGTTTATTCCAGACAATTCGACCATTGAAATCCGCCAGGAATGCAATCCAAATGCGCATGTCCTGACGAACCTCT
This sequence comes from Lissotriton vulgaris, assembly GCF_964263255.1. NCBI lineage: Eukaryota > Metazoa > Chordata > Amphibia > Caudata > Salamandridae > Lissotriton > Lissotriton vulgaris. The sequence goes on along the minus strand of NC_141685.1, from coordinate 355,130,308 downwards.
GCCGAGAGTCTCGTACGATGATGTCCTTCCTTCAAGCCGACCATGGACTGTGCAATCGAGCGGGAAAAGGGGCGCGCCATCGGCATTACTCTTAGGGCAAAATTCAACTGACCCACCACCTGTTGCAATTGATGCAAGTTCACTTTCGTTGAACGAATACATGTCTCAAGGGATAACCTGAATTTTAACACCTTTTCTTTAGGTAAACGAAAACAACCTTCCACTGAGTCGAGCTCGATCCCCAGAAACTCGATCAAGGTCGAGGGACCGACAGTCTTACCTGGCGCTAATGGCACACCAAATTGATTCATTAGGACACAAAATTCATGTAAGGCCTGTCCACACTCAGAATCCCCGGCTGCCCCCAGAAACAGAAAGTCATCGAGATAGTGCATAACATGTTGAAAACCTGTCTTCCTCGTGAATACCCACTGCAGAAAACAACTGAATTTCTCGAAATAGGCACATGAAATCGAGCATCCCATTGGCATACATTTATCCATGTAATAGCGACCCTGAAACTGGAAACCAAGGAGACGCTGATCGTCTGGGTGTACCGGGAGCAACCGGAAAGCTGACTCGATGTCCGATTTGGCCATCAGCGTCCCGGGCCCCAGGCGATTCAACATGGCGACGGCCTCATCGAAAGATGCGTACCGCACCGAACATACTTCCGGATCTATCGCATCATTTACGGAAAGACCATGTGGGGCTGACAAATTGTGTATCAGCCGAAACTCCCCCGGGTCCTTCTTGGGAACCACCCCTAGAGGAGAACACACAAAATTAGCAACTGGCGGAAAATCGAATGGACCGGCGACACGACCTCGAGTCACCTCTTTCCTAATCTTTACCTGAACCACCGCCGTGTGCTGTAAGACCGACATTTGATTCTTACAGTCCGGTACCCCCTGAAAATCCCCCACTGGGATGCGGAAACCATATGAAAACCCATTCCGCAACACCCCAGCGGAAGCATAATCTGGGTATTCGCTGAGCCAAGGAATCATTGCCATGGTATCAATCGGGGTCGGTAAAGGCGCCCCTCGGACTATATTAGACCTGTTTGGCGCCTCCCTTACCACCGTTATCACCCATTTTGGCTCTGCACATGGACTCAGGATGGGATGGCTGCCCGCATCCCCCACACTCATGTCTGAATTTGCATGACCCCTGGGGCCTGGTACATTTGCCCCTGTTAAAATTCCAACATATCCCCCTTTTACCTGTGTTGCCACTCGGCTTCGTGTGGGACTCGTTACCTGAACTTGTCCGAAAGGGCGTCCCAGAGTTTTGGCGGGAGGATTCCCCCCCGTTACTCCCTACTAATGGCACCTTCAACATCCCTGTACTCTCCATTTTTTGCCAAGACACAGAGTCGTAACAGTCCCAGGACAACACCGGGTTATGTTCCTTAGCTTTTCTAAACAGATTATCATAGCAGAACCACTGATTGCCCCCATATGCCACAGAATACTCCATAATACGTGACTGATAGATGGGTAACTCGGTCAACAACTCAGGTCTGCGCTCCCCCATGATGGAAGTAAAAATTCCCCACTCTCTGCCCCAAGTACCGATGGTCTCATCAACCTTAAAGGCGGCCATTTTAGCGCGCCAAACACTCGGATGCATGAGCTCCTTTTGACTCTTTACATGCTCGATCTCGTAATGGTCGGTAAGCAATGAAAACATGTTTACATATTTGTCCGCCCAAATCAACTCCTTGACTTCTAGTGGGACGTGCTGGGCAATCTTCTCCTTTCGAGAAGGTGCGGAGTCCCCCCCTGCAATCGGCAATGGCCGCTTACCTGAAGTAGACCCCACGCTTGTCGCCGAACTTGGGCCTGCTGTACTTCCAACCGCTGGGACCTGCGGGAGAACAGGAGATGGAGCTTTCGCAGCCTCCCTCGATTCCCGCAGTTGTCTCATCACTGCCCGGGCGTCGTCAGCCGTGGCGCCCTCGCTATCGTTCCCCAACCACGCTGCCAATTGCGCCGCCAACTCGGGGGGCATATCCTCCCTGTTCGCAGGGGTGACCACTACAGGGATTGGGTTCCCCTCCTTTGGCGCCGGGGTTGGCTCCTCTCGTGGCGCTTCGGGAACCGGGGTCTCCCCCCCAAGTGCTCCCCTTCTAGGCCTCTTGCTCTTTCCACCGGGAATTGTTCCCGGTAAAGGCCGTTTCGGTCCTCCCTCCCCGTCCTTGGCCTCAACCTTTCTCTTCAGATCGGCTATCTCCTTCATGAGCATACGGAGCATCTCATCGGTACCGACCCGCTTTCCGACCTTCTTGGGCATTTTTAGACGGGATATCTGTAAGACAAAAAGAGGGATTACAACGCTCAAAATTGGCTCTTCGTTCCGTCTCGAGCTCACGTGCAGCGGGGAGGTGCAGCTTCAGAGCACAGGAACAAGAGGATGCTTTCTTGGCTTCTGCTCCTTTTATCCGTCTTCAGGGTGGGCGTAAACCCGCCCCCGCCTGCCTCCGAGGGCGTGGCCGGCCGCGTTGGTGTCTAGGCCAGCCCACTCTAGGGCGGGAAAAAGGCGCGCCCCGGCTACGCCGCTTCGGGCATACCAGCCGAGACACGCCTCCCGCCCAAGATGGCTTCCCGGGGGATCGTGGTACTCCACCATACGTTCGGGGGGACCGAATGGTCGCCCCTTTCCAAATGCCGTCTTGGAAATTCCCAAAATGTTGTGCATGAAGGTTCGGACAGGGGCAGAGTAATGATGTGTCACCCTATGATTGGGAGGAGGTGCCTAGCTTATAGAACTTTCAACCCCCATTTTAAAGGAAAGACTTTTGAGAAAGTCTGGGCCTGGGGAAAGCAATGCCAGAGGAGTTGCCACTGCCAGCTGGAGGAGGGAAGACACCTCATCACACTGCAGAGATGTACTCAAGGATTCACATTTTCAGTTAGCACCCAAGGATTGGGACATGTTTATCCAGGGCCAGTGGTGTTGACATGCCTACACCTTCTGGGGTGAGTACAGGGATGGACTTGCTGGGTTGGACCCTGGAGGATTCACCTAGATCTTCTTTATACTGGACCTGCAGGAGTGTGACTTCGAAAAGGAGGGACCCCTGATGTCTGGAGACTCAGTAAGTGGCCACATAAGGCTGCGGGGACCTGGAGGGTGCAGGCAGAGAGAGCAGTCGATTCTGGAGTCCAGGGGTGCTGCTCCCAGGTCCAGAAGAAGTCCCATGCACCTAGATAGTTGACAATTTTAGTCTGAGGAGGTGGAGTATTAAAAATCTGAATCCAAACAATTGCACAATTATGATGTCTGAAGGCCTGATGAAACCACTCCTAGTGTCTGGAGCTTGCAATGAGGAGCAAAACACAACTTTCAGGAGCAGTGAATCGGTAAAGGTATTAATTAATGACATTGTAAGATGGTACTTAGTGAATTTAATGATGTTCCATTGGTTTATCATGATGTATGTCTGCTTTTATTATTGTCGTGACATGCTGACAAAGTCAGTGGGCCTGTTATTTGATAACTACACCTCATTATATTGTTTCTGCTATATGTGGAGGATATTGTGATTAGATGATCCAGAGCCTACTAGGGTTGTGTACAATTAGGAGGCCACCATAGGTATTTCCATCTGCCATCACATGTATAGTTGTAAATTAACACACAGTTTTGAATAGTGCGTGTCTAGTAAAGAACTTTTCTTTTTTATAAGTAAAAGCATTGACTGGACAATTAGCTATTTGATGTTTTTATGTTGTAGTTTCATTGGTCTTTTTTCGGATATGCGTTATCCATAAAAGCACAAACAATTCTCATAATCATTTACGTAATTCATCATCATTTAAACATTTTAAAACAAAATTAACTATGAAACTAATCAATGAAGATATTACAAAGTTGTCACACATATTCAAATAGCAGCTTCAATACTAAAGTGCAAAAGTGCAAAGTGCGAGTATTTCAAGGAGTAGCAGCAAGGATAGGCCAATTATTAGATCACATTAGAGTTACAAATAGTAGCATCGTATAAAAGTGCCAAATTGCAAAGTGCGAGTGAAGACTGGAAACGCAGCAGCAAAAAGGGCAGACTCATTAGATTCTATACATAGGGTTCTATACACCGCATATTATTCATATTACATATTACCCTATTTGAATATAGAGTCCTAAAGTGCATATAGTGCATTCTAATCCAGCGTTCAGGAGTTCATAGAAGAACGCGAACGAATAGCCATTTTCAAAAAGGTGGAAATTCGGTATGTTAAATCGTCATCCTTAAGCTAGAAAATAGTTTTGTATGCAGCCTTAAAATACGTTATTCCCCTTGCCTTAAAAAACGGTATCAATAGCTGCATGCTATATTTTTGTTAAAAGGTGCAGAAAAACAGGAAATGCAGCATAGACTATTTTCCTAAGTTGCCACAAGGGCAAGCCAAGTCCTCATTATTGGGTTGATATCCCAAGGGGAAGCACAACAGATATTTTATTGTACCCGATCTAAGGCGAAAAAGAAGGCTTCGCTCCCAACGAGTGATGTCTCTGAAGAGATAACTAACGGGTAGACTAGATGAAGGTCCGCCTTCTTCTGCTATTAATACATACTGTCCTACGGATACTTTAGTAGACTCCTGTACATGTCTTATATCCCCATAATATTTATATAAAACTTTGAGGATGGTCTTTCTATCAATTCCATCTAATTGTCAGGTTTATAAAAAATATGGCAACGGTTAACGGCTATCACATTTGCCCGCACTTCTGCAAGCCACGGTATGTCACCACCCCTGTCACATTTTAGACAGTCAGTCAAGATCTCCCTTGTTAATGAGGCTGCCGGGTTTTGCCAGACCTTTAGCCAGAACATGGCAGGTCGCAACCTAATATAATCCTCCATGTAAGGTAATCTTAACTCATTATGACAAATAAAAGTAGATGATAAAATTGGTAGACCCAAAATTCTCCTGCAAAATCTGTTTTTTTCAGCCTGGACACTTTTCAGGTTTATAAAACCCCAAATTTCAGCCCCATAGGTCATAATCGGTACGCATTGTGTCCTATAGATTTTAAGTAGGGACAGTACTACCTCGATTCTTTTTGGCTGACTGAGGCTTATTACTGAGTTAATTGATTTTTAAAATTTGGTCCGTCCACATGCCAGATGCGGTGTCCAGGACCCATTATCTGAAAATTGTAAACCCAGATACGGGAAAGTGCGAGTGCATAGCAGGGAATCTGAGCCCAAAATAATAGTATTAATAAGACATTTTTAGGACCACAACACATAAAAAAGGATTTTTTTAAATTTGTGCAAAGATTTAGACTATTCATAAAAGCCACAAAACCCCTTACTAGAATTCGAAGAGCATTGGGTGTATGCCCCATTAAAACAGCATCATCTGCGTATAGTAGGACGGGCACTTTGTGACCATTAACTATTGGGACATCTGTAGTTTGGTTGGACAGTGCATTGTGTAACTCATTGTCATATATACAATAAATAAAAGTGGGGCAAGAACGCACCCTTGTCTGACACCTCTACCAACTTCTATGTCCCCTGAAACTGCTCCATCCATACTTATTCTCACCCGAGCCCTTAAATCCCTATGTAAATACGCAAAAAAATGCACCATATCTTTATCCAATCCATAATCTAAAAGGCACTGCCAAAGCCTGGATCTATTAACAAAATCAAAAGCGGATGTAAGATCCATATAAATGCCAGGTAGAGGGGACTGTGTCGGGCGATGGTATATTCCACCGTTCCAAGATTGCTTCGGAAACCTAACTGGCATTTATTTCGTATATTTCCATCCTCTGCTTAAGTTCTGATTTTTTTAAATAAGATCCTCCCCAGTATCTTAAGAGTGTTGGTGATTAGAGAGATTGGTCTATAGCAGCTCGGATTAGATCTATCTCCCTTTTTAAAAATGGGAACGATTACGGATGTGAACCAAGTATTTGGAATTTTAGTTATTGTTAAATTATTAAAAACATTCACTAGCAGGGGGGCCCAAAACTCTGGCCTTGATTTTTTAAGGTCAATAGGTAGCCTATCTGGGCCCGGGGCTTTATTTCCCAGGCTCTGGTTTATTGCATCCTCGACTTCTGACAGAGATATCTGAATTTGTACGAGGGTGAGATTTTCAAAAATATCTTCACACTTAGACGTGGAAGCATATATTTTTGAAAAATGAGCTACCCACGCTTCACTTGTTATATTGCAGCTTAACGGAGTGGATGTATTGCCAAACGCTCTCAATGACTTAGTGGCTAACCAAAAACTATTTGTATTATTAAGCTTAGCAGCACAGGCCAGGTTACTCCAATGCTCTTTTAAAACCACATCTTGCCTATGCTTTACTACACTCTTATAAGTGTGCCTTAACACTCTGATAAGGATGGGGTCCCTGGGAAAAACTGTTAGGGCAGCTCTGAGTTCCCTGTTTGCCTTAGAGCAAATGTTATCAAACCACCTAGGGTCAAGTTTAAGTGTGGCTACAGGTCTAGAAATCATTTCTTTAATACCTGTACATAATAAGACAAAAGCAGAGACTGCCTCTGGGTTAGGGTTGGCCAATGTGAGACAAGTCTTACAAAGCGATGAATAGGTTTTTACCATCTTTTGAAACACCTTCGGGCAATCAATGCCCTTCCATTTAACTCTTAAGTTATCAGTGGAGGGTTCTATATTACCAGCCCCTGGCTCCTTTCTAGTATTGGGTCTCAGAGCCTCCCTAAAAGAGACTAGGTGCCTCATTAGGATGGCGGTGAATCCGCATCCTCCGGGCCGGCGGAAGCCACCGCCGGCTTGGAGGATGTGGATTCACAGCCGCGGCCACAGGAAACACCCACCGCCAGATTAGGATGGTGGTGGGATGGTCGTGGGAACAGAGGCTGACGGCAGGTCCGTCCGCTGCTGATCCACGCGCGGGTTGTTGGGCGCTATTTGGTGGCGGTGTCAGCCAAATTAGGATGTGTGTAGGAACTTGTTTTCCGCTGCGGATTTACTGCCGTGGAAAAGCATGTGGAACTTTGCTTCTGGGGGCCCCCAGGTGAAGGGAGGGTGGGGGTACACATGGTGGTACCTATGGTACCCCCCTGCATTTACATTCACAAAGCGTAAGGCACTGCGCGGTGCCTGCCGCTTTGTGCATGTAAATGCAAATCATGCATTTTTTACTTTGCGGCGGGTGCACCCACCGCAAGGTTAAATATACGGGATGTGACCGCCAGGGTGGCGGACACATCCTAATTGCAACGGAGGGACCGCCGCTGCCCCTGCGGACAGCCCCTCCACCTCGGGGGTGGCGGACGGACGCAGTTCCGTCCGCCATCCTAATGAGGCCCTAAGATTGGATTATGGTCCCCAAAAGTAGATACCCCAACCTCTACCAGAACTAGGTGATCTTCTAAAAATGCTGATATAAAAACATAATCTATGGTTGAGGCTTGTTCATAACCTCTATAAGTAAGTATTGGATTATCCTCATTATTAACAGCTGCGATGTCCATAACATTTAAAAGACTACTATTTGATAGATGGTCTATTAATTCATATCCTCTCTTGCATGGAATGACTGAAATATGCTCGGTGGGGCTCATAGGATTTCCCCCTGCAATCTTCGCATTGAAATCGCCCCCCCAAGCATATCCCTACCGGTTTATACTTTCCCAGCAAATTTTCTATATCCGAAATTAAATAAAAAAGGATAACAAAATTAACATTAGGTGTAGTAAAAAAATCATTGTTATAAAAATGAATAAAACAAATAGAGACCCATGTGTATACATCAATACTTGAAAATTGGTGTTTTTGATGGGAATAGATTTTACTCTACCACCCGATGCAATGCTAACCCATATTGATAGGCCACCCGAAGGTCTGCCATGCTTAGGATGGGGAGGTATAATATTAAAACACTCATATCCTTCGAGATATAGCTCTTTGATTGTCCAGGTCTCCTGGAACATAAGGATGTCATATTTATTTACCATGTTGACCTATTCTTCGATATTTAGTTTAGAGGCCAGATCGGCCACGTTCCAACTCAGCACCTGTAGTAATGAATCAGAACGATCATTTAGGGGGATATTTCTGACCTCAGTGTCAATGTTGGCTTTAAGATTCTCCATAGGTGCCATGAGGGCGGATTTGGTCGGTTGAGATTTAGATAGGGGTCAATCAAGATTATCTAAATCGGAGATGGCAGAGAATCTATTTACTGACTGGTAAAATGGGCTAATAAGCGAACGCTGTGCAGGTGGTGGTCTATAGAAAAAGCTAAGGAGTATTGCACAGATGTTTGTGGGTAAGGGACAATTAGTCTCTCTAACGACCAATACTCATCTAACAATGCCTGGTCGGTGAAGGTTGATGACGATATAGTCACCCCCGATAGTTTTTTCTGCTGGTCCCACCCGCCCTACCCTTCGTACCATTAAAATATCATGTATATCAGACCTCCTATACCTTTATATTTAGCCAGCCAATTACACACTTTTGTTCCGTAATTATTCCCAAGACTCTGATTTATTTTTCTCTAATGGGGGTACCCCTGCGAGAATCAGAACATACAGACAAGATGCTGGGGGTAGATTTAAAACATCCCTATTTAGTTCAGCATGCCCATTTGTAGTATTGTCAATAGAAATTGTACGGACTGTCGCGGCAACATGGGGGCCAGTAAGGGTTATGTTTTGAGTATTGGCAGATCCAATAGGATCTTTAGATTTACTATTGGTGTCACGAGGGCAGATGGCAGCTTTGCGATTAGGGGCACTTGTTCCCCACTCTGAGCTAAATTCTCCTGAAGACTAGCCTGTTGAGATAACTGTTTAGGTTCCCTACAGGGAGATTTAGCTTTAATGGTTAAGGATTCCAAGCCATCTAAGCGCCTCCATAATTTTGCGAATTTTGAATCCACAAGCCCTTTAACACGTTTGTACAATGTATCAATAATAATATCCATAGCAGTGTCCCCAAGTGTAAAATTAGAGAAGGCAGTCTGTATGGATTCCATCTGAGTATATACAGAATTACTTAAAATATCCAATGAAACTGAATCAATTGAGTCACTACTAGGGATTAAGTCTGCTAGGGCCTTCGTGCCCTAATCCAAGTATTTTATGTTGTGCATTGTGAATTAAAGCGTGGAGGTTGTTTCCGTTTTGAGCAGGCTGGTTTCACTGCCTTCCTCTTCCTTTTCGCTCCGCATACTTATGGATTAGGGGAATTGTCCGAGGTGGCCATGGCTAAAATATCAATTGGGCAGCTCCCAGATGCCGCCTCTACTGTTGCTCCTGTGAGACCAGAGCCTTCCACGCCCAATGTGTTCTCTCCGATTAATGGGTGTGGGCAAAGGTCGACCTCACTGTGTGTCATTAATTGGGGATCACTTGTGTTACTTCTATCAGTGTTCTCAACTTGTATTACAGATTGGGGTTTTGTGAGGCCCAGGGACAATCGTCTCTCAGTCAGCTCAATCTCGGTGCTGACTATATTCATCGCCCTCTCCAGCATGGTATCAATAGAGGTGGCATTACGTACTACGGGAGTTGGATTTCGTTTGCCCACAGTTTTTGTTTGCCCCAAAGTATTCAATAGATACTTATTAAAAGAAAGAAACCCCACTCACCACTACGGAGTCCAACTATTCTCAAAATAGCGATGTCAGGGGGGGTGGCCCAGCCCGGCCACGAACGGTCCCGGACGGGCCCGCACGCGTCCAAGCCGCGGGAGCCCGACCGTCCTTATGGGCGCCTCCTGGCACGTTCTGATGGCGTCAGCGGCGTGCGCGCCGCAGGGGACGCTGGGAGGCGTAGTTCGCCTTTCCTCCGGCGTCTGCCCTCTCAGGGATGGCCCCGATGACTCTCGGCGGTGGCCGCTCCTTCAGCGACAATGCCCCAGCAAAATGAGAGTGACTCTTGCCGGTGGCAGCTCTCAGGTAATGCCCCCAAATAATGCTTGCCGGTTTATCAACGAGCTCTTTGATGTTGTTTTTGTCTGCCAACAGACTGGAAGACTAGCCCACCCCATCTGCCCTCAGTAGGACTTGGATTGCGCTACCTCACTACCTTGAGAAGCGCTACAATCGGGGTACATGGTGCCCAGCAGATGCAAGGTTACAGATTTTTACATGTGAAGGACCCACATCATTCGCAACTAATAACCCACTTTCTCACACACTGAATTTTAGGTGGTGCAAATGTTTTCCTGCTGTTCATAATATTTACGTACTTTTAAATGTGGTCTACAGTTCATTTATAGACACCTGCACTATTAACTGCTTTGGAGAAATATTGCACCTGAATACTCCGCCTCTTTCTGAAGTCTTGCAATATTTAATGATTTCCCATTCAGAGATGCCTGGAAATCCTATGGATTTTATCCAGTATATTAGATCAATTGTGCTGTAATGTGCATCATCTGTGCACAAAGTTTTATAAACTTGTCATTGCAGGGAGGGCCCGTTTTAATTGCACTGTAGATGGACGGACTCGCTTGCTGGGTTTACTAGCGATGTGGGGTGGTTTGAACATTTTTGTCAGGACTAGTTTTAGTCCGGAGATCCAACCTCGACAGAAAACACAATTTCTGCGATGACAGGGAGTCTTTTGGCCACTATACCTTCACAGCAGGTCACACAGACACAACTGAACACTAGCATCAGTACCATCCACGTCCTTGCACTCTTCTTGCAATATGGCAGATGAAAGACCTGTGTCCCCATAATCGAATAAAACCCATATAAATAAATATAGAGATGGTGACTGGAACAGTTCCTTGCTCTGAAACGAATCCGAAGCTTTTGTGTTAAACCGTTTCACTCTGCATGCCAATCAGTCCCCTGCCCGTTGTTGTTTAAAGAATGTTTATTGATTGGAATGCAGCTGCAAGTGTATTACTGATTTTCTATTGCTTGTCAAGATTTCTTCTAGCGTGGATGAAAAATGGCGTCCCGCAACCTGGCAGCGTATTGACAAAAACAGAGGCGCACTTTGCAGAATTCTCCATTTGAAAAACTGTCTCCCAGATTGCCTCGGCTCCTTCTATTCATATATATTTCTTGATTTATTGATGGCTTTTAGCAAGGGTTGGCTTTTTAAATACTGGTGGGGGTGGGGGAAGAGGGGGCTCTTCGTGGCCTCCCTTGTTTAACAATCTTATTCCATCTTTTTGCAAATGAGATGCGCAACATGTGAGTGTTGCAGGTGGGAGAGGAAGCTGTTGACCTTTTGGAGCTAATCTCTGCCAGGTGCAAGGAATTCTCCTCAGTACCCTGTAATTATATCTTCTTCAAACGCTTATCTATCTACCTACCTACCTACCTACCTACCTATCTATCTATCTATCTATCTATCTATCTATCTATCTATCTATCTATCTATCTATCTATCTATCTATCTATCTATCTATCTATCTATCTATCTATCTATCTATCTATCTATCTATCTATATCTATCTACTTCCCTTCCTGCCTGTCTGTCTATCTGCTTGTCTGTCTGTCTGTCTTTCTACCTGCCTCATTGTCTGTCAGTCTGCCTGCCTGCCTGTCTATCTACCTGCCTATCTATTCATTTATTCAGGAGTTTTGTAAACACCTTACACACCTCAGCACCGTAGAGGCCTCATTCTGCTTAAGTTGTAAAGAAATAAGCACAGGGGGCGTAGGTGTTCTCAGCAAGCTGTCGCCGGCACTGTTTAAATGCTGGGCTGCCGAATATAAAAGTTACCACATCTTGATTTCACCTCATGCCTCTTTCTTCCCCTCCCCTGTGATTAAAGTTTATTTATCTCGTTTTGAAGGTTCTTTTTCATCCCTTCTTTCTCACATGTCTCTGTCTTGCTCTTGGTCAAATTATGACAATGAAAAATGTTTTGCGCCCCAAAAATGGATACCGGTGCCTACCACCTGTCACCACTGGCACAAATTAAGGCCTTCTTATCCTTGCAACCTGCATTATTTCACTCTGTTATCTCAGGGGCGGGCAGCGAGCATCTGACCAGGGCACTCACAAGTATGTCAGCACTTTCAAGCACCCCGTTCATCTTGGCTGCCCCTCTGCTCTGACTAGGACAGGTTTAGCTCGAACTCGACCGGAAGGTATTGGAGCACTTTACATGAGCACCTGTTACATTACACAAGGACACATTCATTTTTTTATTTTAGGCACGTGATTTGTCCAGAATCACAGTATGGAGGTGAAGGTGGGAGTAGAAAAGGCTCTGAGAAAGTTCATGCACCGGGAATTGCACATTGTTACACATTCGAGTCTCCCTTACCATTCCTGGCAAACTCATTACAAAGTAATGACGCCCTGACTTGAAGTGCACATCCTCTGAGGCCCATAACAGTAAATAAGCCGAGCTGCGCGCTGCCTGATAAGTTGTTGTTCTGAAGATAACGCTCCTTTTTAGCAGAGGGTTTGACCTTTTTTTAATATTGCCTCGGGCTTGTCTAAAACCCTCAAGGACTATTTTTCATCTTACAATTCTCTGTAGGAACGCACACTGTGTGGTGGAAGGAGATTTGGGGATTGTTTAACATATCCTTATTTTCACTCCCTCGCATTTTTATGATAATTGTTGGCACTGTTAGTAAATCTGGCTGGCATTTTCTTGAAGCGGTTTGCTTCCTTTCTGTAATGGACACTTGTATTGATGTGAGGAGCAACATCTTTTAATAATGCATGAAGGATGAAAGTATATAAATAAACCGTGCACTGAGCTGCTGCTGAAGGAGCTTTGCAACGTCTCGGCGCATCTATCTCTGGAAGGCCTGTGCTGTGCTGTACCAATGGTATGCTTCTTCAGGATTCGATCGGTTAGGCTTTGGGAGGTTAAGCGTTTGTCACTGAGTTTACAGACCCTCTTAGCTGCAGGTCACTGGTTCAGTCACGCAGGGCATGCGGGAGGTGACAGCAAGCCATCAGGCATCAGCTGAGGTCGTTTTAAATAGGAAATCGCAAGCAGCCCCAGAGCACTCAAAGGGCCACCCCCATTAACTACCATGAAAGTTGCAGAGCACTGTAGATGTTCCATGTCACAAACTTGTAGCCTACCCCAGCCTGGATTTTAGGTATAGCTTAACAAACAGCTGTCTGTGTACCTATTGATATCAATTGTTTAAAATATTCGTGACATGGGCTTTGGCTCTACCCAGAGGGTTATGTCTGTCTCAACTCATCCTATTGGCTGTTTGGTGTATCTTTCCCTCCTATTGGAAGAGCATCTGTTGAAATGTGTGTGACTATTTTACACCTAAAAAGTACACTCAGTCACCACACTTACATTCAGTTCTTTATCTCCCATCTGCATTCTATACAGAAAGCAGTCATTTTTTTTCTCAATCATTAGCAACGGCTCCACAGACCGCACGCCATGGCAGTGTCCGGAGGAGCCCAGAAGGGCTGTTTGGGTAGGGTGACCAGATTCGAAAAACAAAAAATGGGACAGGTCGTAGACATAGAAGTAAGACTACGGTTTGCAGTAACCATCGACATAAAAGTAGGACTATTTGACAGCTGTCATGGACATAGAAAATGGACTATAATGACAGCTCGCTCCACCGACTGAGATGAAGCATTACAGATGACAAATCAGAGGTCTTTAATTAGCAGTAACTATTAATTCCATTTAAACAGACTTTGCTTCAACATTTGCTATAGTTGGTGACCACCCTTGCCTTGAAATTCGAAGTATGTTTTCTTATCAAATAAGTATATATGTATAATATGACTGTTGACTGTGAATAATAAAGAAAATCACAAAATTGAAGAGGAGTTTGGGCTCTCTTGTTTTGTCTGCGAGGAAGTGAATGAGTGCACTGCTATCGAGATATATATATATCCATCAACCTGACGGGAAATAGCAGCGTGGAGGAAAAATATGAGCGGCTCCTACTAAAGGAAATGAATACTGCACAGGACTACAATATCCAAGATGCAAAGCAAAGACATGCCGACTATGGCTTCTACTTAACAGCTGATTGAACTTTGCATGCTGCTTCTTTTCCCCAATAAAGGCCGCCCCAGTGACCAAGGAAGGATTTCTGAAACGCGTATGGCAGAAGGCAAAAGACTTTGCAAGTGAATAGCTCATCTCAGCAGGCTGCTGTCTATCAAACATTAAAGGTGAAAATACAGCGTGGAGTGAGGTGATCTCATTTATGCGAGCACTTACACTGAGAATACATGTGGCCTGCTCTGGTCACGAGGTCTACCCCTCTGCTAAACACAGCAGATCCAAGCGCTTTTTCACAGAGGCGCAACGTTGGAGCCACGTACCTGTTTGTGTCGGCGCAAGTAAAGCAGCAAGCGGGCCGTGTTCATTCCATCAACCTGACGGGAAATAACAGCGTGGAGGAAAAATATGAGCTGCTCCTACTAAAGGAAATTAATACTGCACAGGACTACAATATCCAAGATGCAAAGCAAAGACATGCCCACTATGGCTTCTACTTAACAGCTGATTGAACTTTGCATGCTGCTTCTTTTCCCCAGAAACGCCAAGCCAGTGACCAAGGAAGGATTTCTGAAACGCGTGTGGCGGAAGGTGAAAGACTTTGCATGTGAATAGCTCGTCCCAGCAGGCTGCTGTCTATCAAACATTAAAGGTGAAAATACAGAGTGGAGTGCGGTGATCTCATTTGTGCGAGCACTTACAGTGGGAATATATATACATATATATATATTCACTGAAAAAACCATAGGTTTCACACCAGTTATAGTTAGGTGGAAATTTTACTCGCATAAAACCATTGAAATTCCCACGTTATAGTTAGTTGGACTCACTATAACTTGCGCGTGCAATGCACTGCTGATGACGTCACATATTACATCACTCATGACATGGTCAGTGACATCACTCATGACATCACTGATGACATCTCAAATGACATCACTGATGACAACATCCTTGTGACAAAGTAGCAGACCTCCTATCAGCATAAAATAACCTTTGACACACCCATTAAAAAATAGAAACTAACATTTTCTTAAAAAAGGAGAAACCAATACCAATTACAACAACTTATTAGGTAATTCCGACATCTACATACATATCCACTCATTCACCAACAGTTCTATATAGTCACTCATGCATGTACTTACTCATCATATGTACTCATACACCTATACATCCTGTTACACACTAATACTCATCCATATAGTTACTCACACACAAATTCACACATGCAAATAAACTATTTACTTGATTATACTGCTATATACACACCACTACATATACTTCTACAGAAACAGAAACATATTTACTCTCTTAAACAATCAATTATAAAAACACATACTCACTAACTCACCCATACACACAATCATCCACCCATACAGTCTTGCACACATGCTGTCTTCAAAATACATACAAATAGTGAGTCACTCATTCATGCATCTGTGCTCTAAGTAATATCCCCCACCGAACCATACAGACACTGATACTGATACTCAAAAAAACAACTAATAACCCATATACACACTCATGTAACTACTCACCAACCCATGCAGCCACTTATACACAAAGTGAGACACAGATACAGATATTTAAATATTTAAACATTACTCGCTAATATATGTATTCACTAAGATACATTTAATAAGTCAGTTAACCAATCAATTTTACTCAAAAAAACCATCCATTTAAACATTTTTTTACCCATTTATTCTTCCAGCAACCATTAGATATACATATATAAAAAATATTTATTTTTCAGAAAGATACACATTCACTGGAATATGTCATCAGGTATCCCACCTCTCCTGGGCTAATTGCTGACCGCATTCAGTCCCTGCACAGCGGAAACCTGACTCTAAGGCTAGTGGCGGTACAGGGGACGTAAGGGGAGACTTGATGTGCGGACAATCGTCACTTTGTGCCATCAAACCTGCTGACATCGGGGGACCGCAACAAGAAAGCATCTTCCTACTCCCGCTATTTTCCACCTACCTGCAGTGCTGCAACACGGCATTATGGGTGCTGTAGTCCAAGGATCACGACGGACTACAACAGGTGCATGCATTCACCAGCGGGGGAGGAGCGGTCCTGCCTGCACTACTCTTAAGGCAGCGAAAAGGACTATGTTGATGCCACAATGTAACGGTGCTGGGCGCCTAGGAAGGCAAAGGACCGAAATGCATGCGCCGCCACCGGAGCAGTTGTTTGCCTAATAAAGTCTCTCCAAACCGTCCCCTTGGGTTCCTGCTCTTTCTTTGGAGGGAGATTCATGCCGAATATATATATATATATATGTATATATATATGTATATATATATATATATATATATATATATATATATATATATATATATATATATATATATATATATATAACATTTCTATGGCAAAATGAAACCCCTCATTTTGTTCCTTTGCAAATTAAATGTTTCAAGTGTTAACACTTTATTCCATTCAAGATGACTTCAGGTGTGCCATACTTTTGTCATAAGTAAGACTGTTAGCACTCTAGTTGTTCTTTAGAACACTCTGGGACATTCTGTCATTGGGCAATAGTTGGGCTACATCTGGCTGATATTTGGGCTACAATTGTTTTTTTCTCTGGTGGCCATCTTTGGGCTACATTGGGCTACATTTGGGCTCTAACATATATATAGCCCAATGTAGCCCAATATATATTTTTTTGAACCTAAATTACTCAAAATCCACTGGAGCACATATCTTGAGACATAGCAAAGGCACATCGGCCTACCAGTCCTTACAATTTTGCCAAGTTTGGTGGAAATCCATTCAGCCGTTCGGGCTAAAAGTGAATTCGACCGCCCTATGGAAATTAACATGGGGAAAACATGTTTTGGGACCCCCCTTTTATCTCGGCCCCCGCTTGACGAATCCCCCCCAAACTTTCAGGGAAGGACCGAAGCTCCGCGAGGCAAATTTGAAGAGATTTTCAGGCAGATTCGTCAACCGGCGCCAAAGTTATTCACAATAGAATTTTGAGATTTTGCATTGAAAAAAATCCAAACTATAACTACCTACTGGCGACTGCCAGTAGGTAATATATATATATTCACTGAAAAAATCATAGGTTTCACACCAGTTATAGTTAGGAATTAGCATATAAAAAACCTATTAAATTCACAGAAAAAAACATAGGTTTCACACCAGTTATAGTTAGCTGCAAATTTTACTGACCTAAAACCATTGAAATTCCACATTACAGTTAGTTGGACTCACTATAACTTGCGCGTGTAATGCACTGCTGATGATGTCACATATTACATCACTCATGACATGGTCAGTGACATCACTCATGACATCACTGATGACACCATCTTTGTGACAGAGTGACAGACCTCATTTCAGTGTAATGTAACCCTTGAAACACATATTCAAAAATAGAAATTAACATTTTTAAAAAAATGGAGATATCCATACCAGTTACAACAACCAATTCAGTAATACCACCATCTATATACACTTTCAAGGTCTACAACTTCAAGGGGTTCCATTATGGCTGTCCCCCCAGGTTATTTTTATAAACCAAGTGCACAGGCATACCCGAGGTTTCACTATTTTGACTACTGTGCCAATCAGCCCTTTGTCATTCCAACTTTTAATCGTTTTGCTCCTTGGAACAAGTAGATTGACTACACTACTGGGGGTCTAGAACCACTCTGAATACTGGCAGTGAGACAGTAATGATAGATACTGAAGCTAGTGTAGATAAGCCTATGGCCAATGCCATTGCGAATGTGGAAACTCCAATTAGGTTGGAATCAGAAATGGTTGTAAATACGACAAATCTAAACATAGCTCAGGGGTCTGTGGGCGACAACTCGGAAAGTGGTTATGCAAGTAGACAGGGCTTGTCTGCTAGAAATAATTCTATTGTCCATGTGTGCTCGTTTTGGAACATCACAGCTTATTGAACAAGGTGAGGGATGAGGCTTGGCTCCACCTTGTGAAAGATTATAGCATTATATGTCTTCAAGAAACTTGGGTTAGGGATATAGTCCATACTGATGGATATGTATCCATTTATTCTCCAGCAGGTGCAGCAGTGGGTGGTTACCTCAAGTGGGGTTTACTTACCTTGTTGGCAACTACCTTAGCTGACAAGGTTGTCAAGAGGCACCTTGAATCCCTGCACTTCCAAATTATCAACATTGTATATGAGCAGAATGTAACATTAGTTATCGTTCATTATTATCATAATAATTTTGTTTCCAAAAATACTGTTATTTCTGTAGAGTTAGAACAATCTCTTATAAACATTTAATGGATCTCAATACAGATGTTATTCTCCTCTGGGGGGGATTTTAATTGTAGATTATTCCCTCTATCTATGCAGTCCGCATGTAGCATGTGGGGCGGGACAAAGGATGGTGACTGTCATTTATATAATAATTCTTGTGGAAATATTTTACATTTCATACTTTCCAAATGTTCTCCCTTTTTAAGAATAGATCTCATTGAACAAGTCGCATCGGACCAGGTTACTTATATGGGTAGAGTCCAAGGTAGCCTCATTGTGATTTTATTGCTCTTTGTGAATGCTATAAGCTACAATCAGTGGATTTCTCCATTCTAAAGGTGTGTTTTAGTGACCACTTTCCTTTAGCAGTTTTTTTTAGACCCAGATTGGTAATTCTATTGGGAAATCAAAATGACATCCCATAACTTACAATAAAAATAAGGGTCTCTTGTGAAAGTGGGCTTTGGTGGACCCAGACCTTGTATTGCAGCAGATACTGATCTCTAACAAGGCACACATTTTGGAATGCCTACAAAGTAGAATAAACCTATTAACCATGCTAGCGGCTTTTGCTAACATCATTGAAACAATCAATGGAGTATTACTAGGGGACAGTAAACCGAGATCTCAGGGACCTTATGAATGGTTGAACAGCGATTGTTCACGATCTCACAGTAATCTCATTATGGCGCTGAAACAAAAACCCAGGGATAACTCAGCTGTTTGACACTTTCAATATGCATATAAACAGGCAATTCTGAAACGTCAGATGGCTATTGGACACGAGGCTTCGGAAAAACTTCATGAAGCAAGTCTTTATGATGCACCATCATGCCCGAGGTATGGGTTCGGCATTTTGCCAGTGAATACAGGCAGACATGAGGGGCAGCGCTTTTGCACAGTTAATTGAAAACCAAACAGGTGCTACTCCTACAGAGCTGACGCCTCCCACTTCTGAGGAAGTCACAAAAGCCTTAAATCAAACTATAAAGAATAAGGCTTCTGGCCCAGATAGTCGTTCCTGCTGACCTCTTTCTGACTAAACCTGACCTTTGGCTCCTACTGTTAACCAATATCTTACGTTGTTTAGCCTCCCACGGCCTCCCTAAATTTTGGTCAACGTGACTATAGTAACCATTTTTAAAACGGGTGACAGGTCTGACCCTAGGTGTTATCGCCCAATCTCACTGATTGATTTTTGTACATGTAAATTAATGGGCAGGGTCATTCTGGATCATTTGGAGACCTGGGTAACTGAAAGAGGGAAGCTTTCTGATATACAGTATGGCTTTAGGAGGGGCCTGTGCGCTGTCGAGCAGTGCCTTAACCCCTTCCCTGCTGGGCACATTCCCCCACTGTGCTGGGGGAGGGGAGTGCGCACAGCGCCCCCATGCTCATGACGAGCTCAGCTCGTTATGCAGCACAGTGCTCGTCATGACCACACCTGTTTCTTTAGAACATTCGCACAGCAGGGGAATTGGCCCAGCGTGCGAGCGTTCTGAGCTCGTCATGAGCAAACGAGAACCGTGGCTCATGACGAGCTGAGCTCATCATGAGCATGGGAGGGGTTAACCTCCACCTGATCATATACAAGTATACAGTAGCAAAGAATGGCCCCCTTTATTTGGGATTTATAGACCTAGCATCAGCCTTTGACTAGGTTGAAAGAGCGAAAATTTGGGAAAAAATGCTGGATTTGGGAATAGATAGATCTCTAGTTCATTTCTGAGCACAGATGTATAAGGATGTGTCTGGGAGAGTTAGGTATGGGACAGATGGGGAACTCACCTCTCCCATTAGAATGAACTCTGGGGTATGCCAAGGGTGTGTGCTAGCCCCTTTCTTATACTTTTTATATGTACAAAAAATTGGAGAGCTGCCTCAATCGAAGGCATGTTGATGTGACAAAAATAGGCACTTGAAATCTTCTGGCGTTACACTATGCAGATGATTGCGTGCTGATGTCTAGAACCTGAGTGGGTTTGCAAACGCTTTTAACTAGGCTAAATGATTTTATGTCTGATTTGGGTCTAGATACCAATATGGCTAAGTTTTATGTTATGGTGGTTGGGAAAAGCCCTCTTCTTTTAAAGTCATGTTTTATTAATGATAAAAGGATGCCTTAGGTTACAACACTTTCTTACTTAGGTGTCCCCTTTGATCAGCCCTCAATCGTTCAATAATACTGGACTTGAGTCTTGATCATATGGA
This sequence comes from Lissotriton vulgaris, assembly GCF_964263255.1. Classification (NCBI taxonomy): domain Eukaryota; kingdom Metazoa; phylum Chordata; class Amphibia; order Caudata; family Salamandridae; genus Lissotriton; species Lissotriton vulgaris. Next base: position 355,109,894 of record NC_141685.1, on the reverse strand, counting down.
GAAGATACCATGGCTTAGCTATATAAAAAAGCAGTTGGAGTTAGTGGAGAAGTTGGATTGCTTTTATAACCCTGAACTAATTGCGAAGATTCCAAAAACCCAGCTAAAAGGGGATCTTTTATTTGTCTTAAAGGAGAACAGTGAGCTCTTGGAGATTAGGAAGAAGAGAGTTTTGAAATATTTGCCTCTAGTCTGCTCTCAACGTATGAAGCCCTATCTCTCCTTTTTCTTTTGTCATTCGAAAATATTTTATCTTACTAGATTAAAGTTTAGCATTGCACATGTGCTGTTTTCTTACCCCCAAAAGGATTATTGTGATGCTGAACTTGAACCATGTGCATGCGACTTTAAGTCAGCTCAGAATGTTGCACCAAACCGAGGAGGGATTTTTTCACCCCCCTATTAATTTTATATAAATATCAGAAAATGTAGGCAGACCTCGTATCACCTCTAGCTTTTGAATGTTAAATATACGTGCATAATGGTGTATAGATGTATTTCCATAGCAGTCTGCTTACGTAACATAAGGCCTCATTATGATGGCGGAGGGACCGCTACCGTCAGCCCTTCGGTCTCACTGCCATCGTACCATGCATTTTGTTTGCAGGCAGATGGTTGGAAGTCTGAAAGACCAATCGCCACGGATCCGATGGGCTCCTTGAGCCCGTCGGACCCTTAGATGGAACTGCAATCCCTACAATGGTGGCGGTGCCTGTTTCGCACCGCCGTATGGATAACGATGTCTCTTCCCGCTGGGCGTTTCATGGCAGTTTACCTGCCAAGAAAAAGCAGAATAAAAAGGACATTGTGGGCCGGGTTGGAGAAACCCCACAGTCTCCATGACCTGAGCGGCGTGTCTTTCCAGCCGGCTCAAACCAATCCCAGTGCTGCTCTCCAGCACAGGGATTGGACGTGAGTCTGTCTCGGGTGGCTAGGACCAGGAAGAGGCTAGCAGGAACGAGATGAGGCGGGAGGCGGGAGGCGGCCGGCGGCTTCTGGTCAGATTTGTATGTATTATTATTAACACCCCCCCTTGAGTGCTGTCACTGACCCCCCCCCCCTGCAGTCTCCCCACCCGCTGCACCACCCTTCGTTAATGGCGGCCGCCACTGTTTGTGAATGGAGAGGACCCACTACTGCTGCAAAGATCTTGGCAAACGCCCTGGGCAATGACTTGCGCCCAAACTGTATCACTTGGAATCACCAATGCCAGTTGTATATTGCCAATCTGAGAAATGTTTGATGGCCAGGGTCTAAGGACGGCAAACAGTTTTCAATGCTGCAATTACATTGCATTACCTTCAACTTGCATCCATTACAACACATATGGAAGAGGGGAGAGGATGTGGCCTAAGGACTAGAGGGGTCATCCTCATAGCTGAGGAATGGGCTTTGAGTATCGGCAGGTACACTCATCATCCTGTGATTCTGGGCAAATCATGTAATCTCCCTGTGCCGCCCAAAATGAATGTGTATGACTGTAACACAACTGGTTCTCATATAAAGTGCTCTGATACCTTCAGTTCTAGTTTGCCCATTATGAACCCCCCCACCCCCCAATAAAAAGGATGCATTCACCACACATGCCTTTACAATGAAAATGAAAGAATTTTGCAGGTAAGTATCCTCTATCTATCTATCCATCTATCTATCTTAGGACAAGGGTGATTTTAGGGTTTGGGGTGGGAGAGTGTATGAGGGTGCCAAGGATATTTTTAAGGTTTATGGTGGGTAGGGGTATTTGTGTGGCAAGAGCATTTTTAAGGTTTAGGTTGGGTGGTGGTATTTGGGTGACAAGGGTTTGTTAGGGTTTAGCATGGGTAGGAGTATTTAGGTGGCAAGGGTATTTTTTAGGGTTTAGGGTGGGTAAGAGTATTTGAGTAGCAAGGGTATTTTTGGGGTGTAGGGTGAGTGAGGGTCTTTGGGTGGCAAGGGTAATTTTAGGGTTTAGGGTGGGTGGGGGTCTTTGGGTGGCAAGGGTATTTTTAGGGTTTAGGTGGGCAGAGGTATTTGTGTGACAAGGATATTTTTAGGGGGGGTAGGGGTTTTTGGTCAGCAAGGGTGTGTTTAGGGTGGGTATGGGTATTTGGGTAGCAAGGGTACTTTTAGGGTTTAGGGTGGCTATGTGTATTTGGGTGGCAAGGGTATTTTTAGGGGTTACGGTGGGTAAGGGCTGGCAAGGTTATTTTTAAGATTTAAAGTGGGCAATGGCATTTGGGTGCAAGGGCTTTTGGGGATTAGGGAGGGTCAGGGTATTTGGGTGGCCAGGGTATTTTTAGGGTTTAGGGTGGGTGATGGTGTTTGGGTGGCAAGGTTTGTTTAGGGTGTGTCGGGACATTTGAGTAGGTAGGGTATTGCAGGGTTTAGAGTGAGTGAAGGTATTTGGGTAGCAAGAGTATTCTAGGGTTTAGGGTGGGTAGAGATATTTGGGTGGCAAGAGTATTTTTTGCGTTTGGGGTGAGTAGGGGTATTTGAATGGCAAGGCTATTTTTAGGGTTTAGGGTGGGTATGGGTATTTGGGTGGCAATGGTATTTTGAGAGTACTGTGGATAGGGGTAATTTTGTGACAATAGTATTTTTAGGGTTTAGGATGGGTAAGAGTATTTTTGTGACAAGGGTATTTTTAATGTTTAGGGTGGGGAGGGGTATGTGGGTGGCAAGATTATTTTTAGGGTCTAGGTGAAATGAGATATTTGGGTGGCAAGGATGTTTTTAGGCTTTAGGTTGGAATGGGGTATTTGGGTGGCAAGGGTTGGTTAGGCTGGGTAGGGGTATTTAGGTAGCAAGGTATTTTTAGGGTTTAGGATGGCTAGGGGTATTTGGGTGGCAGTGGTATTTTTAGTGTTTATGGTGGGTAATGGTTGGCCGGGGTATTTTTAGGGTTTAGGGTGGGTGACGGAGTTTGGGTGGCAAGGTATGTTTATGGTGGGTAGGGACGTTTGAGTGGCTAGGGTATTGCAGGTTTAGGCTGTGTGTTAGAGTATTTGGGTGGCAATGGTATTTTTAGGGTTTAGGGTGGGTAAGGGTATTTGGGTGGCAAAGGTTTTTTAGGATTTAGGGTGGGTATGGGTATTTGGGTAGCAAGGGCTTTTTTAGTGTTTGGGTGGAAAGGGGTATTTGTGAGGCAAGGGTATTTTTAGGGATTTTCCGGTGGGTTGGGTTTTTTGGGTGGCAAGGGTATTTTTAGGGTTAAGGGTGGGTAGGGTATTTGCATGACGCATGTATTTTCAGGGTTTATGGTAGGTAGGGTATTTGGGTGGCAAGCATATTTTTAGGGTTTACGGTGGGTAGGGGTAATTTAGTGGCAGTGGTATTTGTAGGGTGTAGGATGGTTAAGAATATTTTGGTGATATGATATTTTTCGAGTGTAGGGTGGGTAAGGGTATTTGGGTTGCAATTATATTTTTAGGGCTTAGGATGGGTAGTGGTATGTGGGTGGCAATGGTATTTTTAGGGTTTAGAGTGGGTGACAGTTTAGGGTGGGTAGGAGGATTTGGGTGTTTAGGGTATTTTTGAAGTTTAATAGGGATAAGGGTGTTTGAATCGCAAGGTTTTGTTTAGGGTTTTGGGTGGGGAGGGGTATTTGGGTGGCAATGGTATTTTTGGCGTTTAGGACGGGTAAGGGTATTTGGGTGGCAAGGGTATTTTAGGGTTCAGGGTGTGTAGGGGTGCATGGGTGGCAAGAGTATTTTTAGGGTTTTGGTTGGGTAGGAGTATTTGAATGGGAAGGGTATTTGTAGGGTTTAAGGTGGGTACGTGTATTTGGGTGGCAATGGTATTTTTAGAGTTTTGGGTGGGTGAGAGTATTTGGGTGCCAATGGTATTTTTAGGGTTTAGGGTGGGTGAGAATGTTTGGGTGGCAAAGTTTTTTAGGGTTTAGAGTAGTTTGTGGTATTTGGGTGGCAAGGGTATGTTTAGGGTTTACAATAGGTAGGGGTATTTGGGTGGCAATGGTATTATTCAAGTTTAGGGTGAGTTGGGGTAATTTGGTGGCAAGGGTATTTTTAAGTTTTAGGGTGGGTAACAGTATTTTGGTGTCAAGTGTATTTTCTAGGCGTTAGGGTGGGTAAGGGTATTTTGGTAGCAAGTGTATATTTAGGGTTTAGAGTGGGTGTTGGTATTTGGGTAGCAGGTTTTTTATGGTTTAGGGTGGGTGTGGGTATTTGGCTGGCAATGATTTTTATAACGGCTTAGTGTTGGTAGGGGTATTTGAGTGGCAAGGGTAAATTATGGTCGGGTGGGTAAGGGTATTATGGGTGGCTAGAGTATCTTTAGGTTTTAGAGTGGGTAGGGGGGATGTGGGTGGCAAGGGAATTTTAAGGGTTTAGTGTGGGTAAGTGTTTTTAGAAGGCAAGGGAATTTTTAGCGTTTAGGGTGGCACGGGTACTTTTAGGGTTTAGGGTGGGTAAGAGAATTTGGATGGCAAGGGTCTTTTTAGGGTTTAGGAAGGGCAAGGGTATTTTTTATGGTTTAGGGTGGGTGAGGGTCTTTGGATTTCAAGGGTATTTTTATGGTTTAGGGTGGGTGAGGATCTTTGATTGGCAAGGGTATTTTTAGGGTTTAGGTGGGTAGGGGTATCTGTGTGGCAATGATATTTTTAGGCTTTATGGTGGGTTTTGGTATTTTAATGACTATGTTATTTTTAGGGTGGGTAGGGGTTTTTGGGCTGCAAGGGTGTGTTTAGGGTGGGTTGGGGTGTTTGGGTTGCAAGGGTACTTTTAAGGTTTAGGGTGGCTAGGTGTATTTGGGTGGCAAGGGTATTTTTAGGGTTTACAGTGGGTAAGAGGTGGCAAGGTTATTTTTAGGGTTTAAGGTGGGTAAGGTGTGGCAAGGATATTTTTAGGATTTAAGGTGTGTAATGAAATGTGGGTGCAAGGTTTTTGTGGATTAGGGTGGTTCAGGGTATTTGGGTGGCCATGGTATTTTTAGGGTTCATGTTGGGTGATGGTGTTTGGGTGGCAAGGTTTGTTTAGGGTGTGTAGGGACATTTGAGTAGCTAGGATATTGAAGGTTTTAGACTGCCTGAGGATACTTGGGTAGCAAGAGTATTGTTAGGGTGGGTTGGGGTATTTGGGTGGTACGTGTATTTTTAGTGTTTAGGGTAGGTTGGGGTATTTGAGTGACAAGGCTATGTTTAGGGTTTATTGTGGGTGACAGTGTTTGGGTGGCAAGGTTTGATTAGGGTTGAGGGTGGTGGCAAGGTTTGATTAGGGTTTAGGGTGGGGAGGGGTATTTGGGTGGCAATGGTATTTTTATTGTTTAGGACGGGTAAGGGTATTTGGGTGGCAACTGGCAAGGGTATTTTAGGGTTTAGGGTGAGTAGGGGTGCTTGGGTGGCAAGGGTATTTTTTTGGGTTTAGGTTGCGTAGGAATATTTGAGTGGGAAGGGTATTTGTAGAGTTTAAGGTAGGTGAGGGTGTTTGGGTGGCAAGGTTTTTTTTAGGGTGGGTGAGAGTATTTGGGTGCCATCAGTATTTCTAGGGTTTAGGGTGGGTGATGATGTTTGGGTGGCAAGATGTTTTAGGGTTTTGAGTGGGTATGGGGTATTTGGGTGGCTGGGGAATTTTTAGGGTTTAGGATACGTAGGGGTCTTTGGGTGGCAATGGCATTATCCACGTTTAGGTTGAGTTGGGGTAATTGTGTGGCAAGGGTATTTTTCGTTTTTAGGGTGGGTAAGGGTATGTCGGTGGCAAGGGTATTTTGTAGGAGTTACGGTGGGTAAGGGTATTTTGGTGGCAAGGGCATTTTTAGGGTTTAGGGTGGGTAAGGGCATGTGGGTGGCAAGGGAATTTTTATGGTTTAGAGTGGGTGATGGTATTTGGGTAGCAGGGCTTTGTATTGTTTACGGTGGGTGAGGGTATTTGAGTAGCAAGAATTTTTATTACAGTTTAGTAGGGTTTAGGGTGGGTAAGTGTTTTTGAGAGGCAAGGGAATTTTTTACGTTTATGGTGGCTAGGGTATTTGGGTGGAAAGGGTATTTTTAGTGTTTAGGGAGGACAAGGGTATTTTTAGGCTTTAGGGTGTGTTTTGATATTTGGGTGGCAAGGGTGTTTTTAGGGTGGGTAGGGGTTTTTGGGAGGCAAGGGTGTGTTTAGGGTGTGTCGGGGTATTTGGGTAGCAAGGGTACTTTTAGGGTTAAGGGTGGCTAGGTGTATTTGGGTGGCAATGTTATTTTTCGGGTTTACAGTGGGTAAGGGGTGACAAGGTTATTTTTAGGGTTTAAGGTGGGTAAGAGGTGGCAAGGTTATTTTTAGGATTTACGGTAGGTAATGGAATTTGGGTGCAAGGGTTTTGGGGCATTCGGGTAGTTCAGCGTATTTTTTGGTTTAGGGTGGGTGACGTGTTTGGATGGCAAGGTTTGTTTAGGGTGTGTAGGGACATTTGAGTAGCTAGGGTATTGCAGGGTGTAGAGTGAGTGAGGGTATTTGGGTAGCATGGGTATTTTTAGCGTGGGTGGGGGCACTTGGGTAGCAAGAGTATTTTTAGGGTTTAGGGTGGGTTGGGGTATTTGGGTGGCAATGGCATTATCCACGTTTAGGTTGAGTTGGGGTAATTGGGTGGCAAGGGTATTTTTCGTTTTTAGGGTGGGTAAGGGTATGTTGGTGGCAAGGGTATTTTGTAGGGGTTAGGGTGGGTAAGGGTATTTTGGTGGCAAGGGTATTTTTAGGGTTTAGGGTGGGTAAGGGCATGTGGGTGGCAAGGGAATTTTTATGGTTTAGAGTGGGTGATGGTATTTGGGTAGCAGGGCTTTGTATTGTTTACGGTGGGTGAGGATATTTGAGTAGCAAGAATTTTTATTGCAGTTTAGTAGGGTTTAGGGTGGGTAAGTGTTTTTGAGAGGCAAGGGAATTTTTTACGTTTATGGTGGCTAGGGTATTTGGGTGGAAAGGGTATTTTTAGTGTTTAGGGAGGACAAGGGTATTTTTAGGCTTTAGGGTGTGTTTTGGTATTTGGGTGGCAAGGGTGTTTTTAGGGTGGGTAGGGTTTTTTGGGAGGCAAGGGTCTGTTTAGGGTGTGTCGGGGTATTTGGGTAGCAAGGGTACTTTTAGGGTTAAGGGTGGCTAGGTGTATTTGGGTGGCAATGGTATTTTTCGGGTTTACAGTGGGTAAGGGGTGACAAGGTTATTTTTAGGGTTTAAGGTGGGTAAGAGGTGGCAAGGTTATTTTTAGGATTTACGGTAGGTAATGGAATTTGGGTGCAAGGGTTTTGGGGCATTCGGGTAGTTCAGGGTATTTTTTGGTTTAGGGTGGGTGACGTGTTTGGATGGCAAGGTTTGTTTAGGGTGTGTAGGGACATTTGAGTAGCTAGGGTATTGCAGGGTGTAGAGTGAGTGAGGGTATTTGGGTAGCAAGGGTATTTTTAGGGTGGGTGGGGGCACTTGGGTAGCAAGAGTACTTTTAGGGTTTAGGGTGGGTTGGGGTATTTGGGTAGCAAGTCTATTTTTAGGGTTTAGGGTGGGTGACGGTGTTTGGGTGAAAAGGGTTGTATAGGGTGTGTAAGGACATTTGCGTAGCTAGGGTATTGCAGGGTTTAGGGTGGGTAAGGGTATTTGGGTAGCAAGGGTGGTTTAGGGTTGGTAGAGGTATTTGGGTGGCAAGTGTACTTTTAGCGTTTAGGGTAGGTAGGGGGATTTGGGTGGCATGGCTATTTTTAGGGTTTAGGGTGGGTAGGGGTATTTGGGTGGCAATGGTATTTTTAGAGTTTACTGTGAGATGGGGTCATTCGGTGGCAAGGGTATTCTTAGGGTTTAGGATGGGCAAGTGTTTTAGGTGGCAAGAGTATTTTTGGGGCTTAGAGTGGGTGACAGTTTAGGGTGGGTGAGGGTATTTGGGTGGTTAGGGTATTTTTTAAAATTTAGGGTGGATAAGGGTGTTTGGGTGACAAAGGATATTTTAGGGTTTGTGGTGGGAAGGGGTATTTCGGTGGCAATGGTATTTTTAGGGTTTAGGTGGAATGAGGTATTTGGGTGGGAAGGGTATTTTAGGGATTAGGGTGGGTTAGGGTATTTGGGTGGCAAGGGTATTTTTAGGTTTTAGGGTTGGTGAGAGTATTTCAGTGGCAAGTATTCTTTTAGGGTTTTAATGTAAGTATGTGTATTTAAGGTAGAAAGGGTATCTTAGAGTTTAGGGACGGTAAGTGTATTTTGGTGGCAAGGGTATTTTTAGGGTTTAGGGTGGGTAGGGATACACGGGTTGCAAGGATATTTTTAGGGTTTTCGTTTGGGTAAGGTAAGGGTATTTCGTTTGGGTAAGGGTATTTGGGTGACATGGGTATTTTTGGGGTTTAGGGTGGGTAGGGGTATTTGGGTGGCCAGAATTGTTTGGGGGATTTAGGGTGGGTGAGGGTATTTGGCTGTCAAAGATATTTTTTAATTTTAGAGTTTAGGGGTGGTTGAGCTTAGAGTTTGGGGATCAATAAGGTATATATATTTATTTATATATATATATATATATATATATATATATATATATATATATATATATATATATATATATATATATTACCTACTGGCGGTCACCAGTAGGTAGTTATAATTAGGACCTTATTTCCATAGGATAATAATTTTTGGTTGGCTAAAACTTTGGCGCGGTTTGAGAAATCTTCATGATTTTTTCTAAGACAAGTTGCCTGCTCTGTCTAGCTCTGCATGGAAAGTTTCTTAGTGATCCGACAAGCAGGGGAGAAAGGTAAGAAAAAGGGGGGGGTCAAAAAAATGGCCATTTCACCTGCAATTTCTGATAGGGATTTTGAACTTGGGGATTTCATTAGAGATGTCATCAGTGATGTCATCAGTAATGTCACTGACCATGCTGTGAGTGATGTCATATGAGAGGTCATAGGTATTGCATTGTAGGGAAGTAAGTTATAGTTAGCTCAGGGAACTATAACTACTGAATTTCTATGATTTTGTGCATGTACACTATCTGAGCTTAACTATAACACCCCTGTATCCTTTGTTTTTTTCAGTGAATTTCTAAGGTTTTTTGAAATTCCATTTCCTAACTATAACATCCCTGTAACCTTTGTTTTTTTTAAAGTGAATTAAACTGTGGGTCACAAATGTGCTTAGAATACCTGTTCAGCCAATCTTGTTCACCCCTCTGTGGAGGGAAGAGAGCAATGGTGGCATGTGCTCACTGTACTTGTAATTATGTGCAAAAGCGTGTGAAGGAGATTCAAAGCTACTGTCGAAATATTGACAGGGATTATGGAAATAAAGTGTTCATAGGTGAATAGCTGTGCTGTGTGTGGTGGAGAATGGTAAAGTGAAGCAGATGGAAGAAAATATGTGTAGAAGGAAAAAGCAAACAGAGTGTTTGGAAAGAAAAGAGATGAGGTCTGAAATATTTAGATAGAAGATTTCAGAAAGATGTGGGTAGAAAAGAGTGCAAGTATCTCACAGACAGGTGGCAGGGGGCAGTGGTGTGAAGAGGACAATAGGAATGATTACGGCACTCAAAAAGGCAACTACCCATTCCGTAGTCTGCAGAGATGTTTATCTAAGTGTCATATTTTCATAATTCAAACTATTTCATTTCTAATTATTCACAAAGTGTCAATCTTCTAACCCATTCATCTGACACTGTTACAATGCGCTAGGTGGACTCACTTCAATTGGGTGCTTATCATTTTAATTATGTTAATATCAACACTAGGTCACTTCAGCAGTGCAAAAGAAGATTCATAGACTATCATGTCACTTCCTATGATGTCACATTGTTTGGAAATTCAAGGGGCCTCATATCTTCCCTTTTGCCCGGGGCCCCAAAAGTACTAGGACCGGCCCTGGTATTATGGGTAGATTCTCCACCTTTCAATGCAAATAGAAAGCAGCTTGGGAGGGGTGACGAGTTTCTGGTGAATGGGCGAGTTGCTGGTGAATTAGCGGGAAAAGCTCATAGAGTAAGTAGTGGGACGAGGGAAAAGAAGAAGAGGTAATGGTCTGCACGAAGAGGATGTGGCATGCCATGTGCAGAACTGTATTGTATATTAGTATTTACATTGATTTTCCTCCTCTATCTAACGTCTTGGTAGCACGTCTGTTTTCAACTTGGTGGTGCAAGCATAAGTTGGGTGCGTTACAAATATGAGGACTCAGAACCTCATTAGTTTGCATTTGTTCTTGCAAGGCAGACCACGCTGCTGCTGGACCATTGTGAACATGGCTGTAAAAATGTGGATTGTTGTGGTTCGAGGGAGTAGCCGGAAAAATAAAGCTCCTCCCACTTTGTATAAAAGGTCTGATGGCACCAAGCAAGTGAGCCCGAACCCTCCAAAAGGAGCTCCCTTGTGTGTTTCATCCAAACATCTACCCATTTGTACTTCCTCCTGTCCATCCACACACTGATATCCACCACTCCGCCTTTACGTTCCCTCATCTGTTCATTCTTTCATCCATCATTCAATATTTCACCATTCCATCCATCCATTGGCCATTTCATCCATCCATTTACACAGCAATCTATCAATGCTTCCATCCTTACATACATCCACCCATACAACCATCATTTGACTTAACCATCCTTCAATAAAGCATTTCATCCATATATTGATCCTTTCGTCTGTCCATCTATCCATCCATCCTCCTAGGCTTCCATTTACAATGCTATTTATCCTCTAAAGTTTCTATTTACTTCTCCATCTATCCATCCTCTCAGATTTCCATTTACTCTGCCATCCTTATACCCACCCATCTATTAATCCTCTCGGATTTCCATTTACCCTGCTGTCCTTTCACCCACTCACCCATCCATCCATCATCCATCCATCCTCTCAGGTTCCATTTACTCTGCCATCCTTTCACCCACCCATCCTTTCAGATTTCCATTTACTCTGCTTGAGCACCCACTCATCCATCCTTTTTTCCCTTTTTTTATCAACCTCATACATACCAACATTTTACAACTCGAAAGTGGGAGAATTTTTTTTTAAGAATCAGGGGAATGCATTTGGGTCTTGTGGCATGTATGCAACCTATCTTTCTTCCTTTGAGCTTTTACCTGCAAAATTGCAGATAAAAGAGGACCATTAACAGCCCAACCTCTTCTGTAGCTGCTAAGGTGGGTAGCTCGCGATGCCCTGTTCTGTACAGGCCAGTTCATTGAGTACCTACCATAAAGCCCAAACTGTCTGCCTAGAAAATGCCGGCAGTGTGCACGGTATAAGCGTACGATAGAAGGGGAAGTCAGGCACCCCATGCTTCCTATTGGTGAAAACCGGAAGTGCATAAGCAGAAAAAGGTGCAAGGAGTACCACTATTCGAAACTGCTCGTCATCGGCTGCGCATCTCACAGCAACCCTGCAGTGGTCTCAGGGCCGGCTCTAAGGCGGTGCGACCGGTACCACCGAACCGGGTGCTGGCTTCACAGGGCGCCGTGTTTTCAACTTTATTATGTTTTTGAAACACCTGCTGCAGCGTTTCTTTCCTCTGCAATTACCAGGCCTCACAAAAATGTCAAGATAACTCGTGTGATTAATTATCTTCCTGGAGAGAGATCAGCGTTTTGTATAGTTGAGGTTTTGACTTATATGAAGTTAGTGCAGAGGGTTAATATGCCTGCTGCAAAGAACGTGTACCAAGTATTATTATTATTATTATTATAAACCATTTTATAGCGCGCTCTGCTACTGGAGAGTATCCTGGCGCGGGAGAAAGAAAAAAAGCAGACAACAGACCCTCAAAGAAAAAAAAGGACTCTTAAATAGCGCTGTTAAACAGATACGTCTTCAGATGTTTTTTGAATGCGGCTACAGTGGGTGTGGAGCGCAGGTGAAAAGGAAGAGTATTCCAGGCGCGAGCTACGACCACCGCAATCGACTGACCACCGAGTCTGGCACGTTTAAAACGGGGAGGGATAGTTGAAACAGAGTGGAGGATCTCAGAGTACGTGTGGGGACGTAGCTAATGAATCTTTTTCTCAAGTACTGGGGGCCTTGGCCATGGATAGCACGAAACGCCAGAACCAATGACTTAAACCGGATGCGCTGTGCAACCGGGAGCCAGTGGAGTGTGCGCATCTCCGCGCGAACGCTCTTCCATCTAGGAATGTTGAATAAAAGACAGACTGTCGCGTTCTGGATGATTTGCAAGCGTTTTACCAGGTAGGAGGGGATTCCACTGAACAATGCATTGGCATAGTCCAACCTGGACAGTATAAGCGCTCGCGCAACAGACTCCTTTGCCTCTCTAGGAAGCAGGGGAAAGAATTTGCGAAGCATTTTTAAGGTCGCAAAGCAGGTGCCAGTAAGTTTTTTAATATGATGTTCGAATCTTAAATCTTCTCCGAACCAGATGCCCAGATTCTTGGCAGGTCTCCCCATCTCTTTCGGGCCTGGGATGTCAGAAGGCCATAGGGTGCTCATGAACGAGGGGGGAAATGAGCCATAAAAAAGAACCTCGGATTTGTCCTTGTTGCACTTCAACTGGGCCTTCGTCAACCAGTGAAATACAGAGGACAAACATAGATGAACTATAGAGGTATCAAGGTTATCATCTGGCCAGGTGAACAGCAATTGGGTATCATCTGCGTACCCTATAATTTTAGCCCCGAACTGTTCAGCTAGATAAACCAAAGGTGTAATGTAGGCATTGAACAGTAAGGGGCGAGGGTGGAGCCTTGCGGGACACCAGTAAGCAGAGGTTCAGGCTCGGAGGCATAGGGAGGCAACCAGACCTGCTGTAAGTAGATTACAGAGTGCATATAATGTAAACAGATCAGCAGGTTACTGCTTTTAAAAGAGACATCCTTTTGTCACTTTAAATTTATAACTTAAAGTCCTAATATTCAACAGTGAGGTATTAACTTTCATCATAGAACTGCATACACACTGCAAAATATACATTAGAACATTGATTAATATTCTATAAAGAGTTAATTTGGCTAGAAATCGATTCATATTATTAAAGAAAAGTCCCAACGATGCTGTTTCTTTTTAGGTCTCGGCTAGCGTAGGCTGCGCACATGTGCAGTCTCACTAGCGAGATTTAATGACTCTGAGTACCGAGGGTAAGCCCCGCCCCTCTTCTCCATTGGCTGGCCTCCTAAACAGTGTCCAGCCATTGGAGAAGAGGTCCCAGTGACGTCATTCTTTGGATCTAAGCCCCATCCTTTTCGGATTGGGGGCGTGTTTTTGACATTCTTTCTACCTAGTGATGTTCTCAGTCAAAAACACGCCCCGCAGTCTGAAAAGGACGGGGCTTAGATCGAAAGAAGAACCATTTCTCTCTATGCCCCGTCCTTTTCAGACTGGGGGGCGTGTTTTTGACTGTTGTTTACAGCCTAGAAAGAATGTCAAAAACACGCCCCAATCCAAAAAGGACAGTGCTTACAGACAAATGGCGAGTGCTTGTTTACCTTCTCATCGGTCTACACTGCGTTGAGTCTTCCTAAAATGGCGGCGGCTTGGGATAGGCTATGGACGGCCTGAGAGCCCACAGTCCTCTTTCTATTTCCATGCCTGTGCTCCGTCCGCCTGTGTTGGCTGCAGAGACACACATGGCTGCCGCGGGACGTTTCTTCTCCGTCACCAGTGCCTTGCTGTGACCTTCGCCCGGCGGTGCTCTGAAGGCTGGGCTTCGGCTGCGGGCCATGCCGAGTCGGGGAAGGTAATGAGCCACAGAGTCCCGGGATCTCGGTTGAGCAGCAGCAGCACCAGACAGTTTCAGAGGAGCTGGAAGATTGGCCTCCCAGGTCAATGGCGTACTTTGCCTGTTGTGCGGGGCCTAGACAGGCTCTCCGGACCGAGGATGGGTGATGGAAAATGTTGTTTGCTTCCTTGACATGTTGAGAATGGCACCTGCACTCCCACTCAGTTCTTGGTTAGGCTCGCTATGGCGTGGGCCCTTTCTCCCGTATCATGGTCTCCCGGGCTTCCTTTTGAGGTCTATGTTGGGTGGGTGAGTGTCGTGGTTTGGCAGTCGCCAGTCACTCGTGGCACATATATACAGCTTCCTTATTCATGACCACATACACCGTTTCAATTCTTAATTTTACCTGGTTCTGTGATGGATGGAGCAGGGTGGGTGTGAGTCTACACGAGTGCATTCCCCTAAATTGTTTATACCTTCTCTTCAGTGTTCGCGACCCGCGCAGAGCATCAGTTTTCAGTTTCCCAACGTCCACCTTCTAGCTTCCGTAATACTGTTCTTACTCTAGGTCCTTGAAGGCAGTCTGACCTGGTATTCTGCACTGTAGCGTGATGTAAGGAGGCTAGAACCCACCTTGCAGTCATCTTTCGGGCATGTGATTCCCGAGGTAGTGACTGGACCACTCTGTTGCGTGTCACATACCTGCCCACTCTAGAAACTTGTGCATCCTAACTCGGCTAACTGCACCAGCCATAAATTCACCACCGCACTCCAACCAGCCTATTGGCACCAAGTGAAATAAGCATTTGGTGTATTTTCAGAACTCCTCACACTCACTCCTGGCATGTTTTTACTCACGCGGTTCACCAATAACAGTACTCTGGAAATGTTTTAACAGTACGATAAACAGATCGAAACATTGAACGATTATTCTCCCCTAAATGTGTTATGAGTAAAGCAGCTTTATTGTGTGTTTGCAAGCATGTTTTTAACATCTTATCGAAGATGATGAACAGGCAATGTTTTTTTCCTTCTCGTACATTCTGAAATATCAAACGTCAGTTCCTGTGTATCGACCCATGTGTATTACTTTTGGTTTCTGATTCCCCTTTCAGTGGATGTCAAGGATAGATCACGGTGTTAGCTCTGACTCCCGTCAAGTTATATTATCTTTATCGTTATTGTTCTCATGATATTTCTCTCCATTAACAGTTTACTTAAAGACATAACTCATAAATGTGGAGCTAGAAGTCATTGGTCAATTAAGCAATACAAGGCCCCCTGCATTTAAGCTCCGTTATTAAAAAAAAAAGAATCTGCATTTGGAAAATGCCTTACGATGGAAAAACCATAAAAATAGTATATAGTCCATTTTATGATATTAATTGCACTTGGAGAATGGAAAGTCGAATTACTAAAGACTGTTCCTTTTATTGCTGCAGGAGAAGTGTTCTAGAAGAAGAAAGAATGGAACTCAGAGACTGCAGTTCTATTTCCTAACATTTTGTGTAAGGCTAATGATAGCAGTCATAGCTCATTCAATCGGATATTAGCTGTGGAAAAAGTAATGGAACAGCTTATATATAAACGAGAACTCAAATATATTGAAGCTAGGTCTAGGGGAGCCGCAGAATTATGTTTTATAAGGAAAAAAGAAGCAAGTTTAACATGCTTGAGTAAGTTCGCAGGGGCACTGCGCGATCCAGGCAGAAGAATGGATGTGAACTCTTTAGACTCGAGCAACGCTTTAGGTACCAAAACGAGTAAAATACTTGCAAACCTATTGAATAGTTTAAAGATAGGTGCATGGTTGGTAAACAGTGTTACTGAGGGGCTAAATGGGTGCTGGTAAGTTACTGTAATCATTAGGAAATTGGGATATGTGTGGAATTGATAAAGTTGGTGCTTAGTAAGATTTTCAGTAGTTCATTGATGAATTAACTTCTGGATGGTCTAGAGCTGAAAGGTGCCCATTTTCAGAGTGGAACATTTGTAATTAGTTTGAAAGGATATTTTGAGTAGATACTACATAATTTGGGGGGGGGGACTGGTCAGTACCCTGACAGGTTACAGCTGTCACACACCCTCACCCTCACACACCCTCACCCTCACACACACACTCACCCTCACACCCTCACAACCCCTCAACCTCACACCCCCTCACACACCCTCTCACCCTCACACCCTCATCCCCCTCACCTGTGTGTGTGTGTGTGGCTCTGTGTGTGGCTCTGTGTGTGTGTGTGGGTGTGTATGGGTGTGTGTGGGTGTGTGTGTGTGTGTGGCTCTGTGTGTGTGGCTGTGTGTGCCTGTGTGTGTGGCTCTGTGTGTATGTGTGTGTGTGTGTGTGTAGCTCTGTGTGTGTGTGTGTGCAAATGCAATAGGTCTCGCATTTGCGTGAGATTAAGCTATTGGCATTGTAAATGACAAAGCCATTTATTTATCTGTTTTCAAAACCAACACATAAATAACAATTTTATCATTTACAATGCCAATAGCTCTAACTTTTGCAAAGGCGAGACCGTTGCATTGTAAATGCTTGTTTGACTCTGAGTTTGTGCTTCTCCAAACCAAGCACTCTTAAACTATACTGCCTACCAGTATGGTTGACATGTGACTCCTACGCCTTTAGGGGCAAATTTACAAGCTTCTTGCACCAACTTTACGTCGCTGTTGCGTCATTTCTGTGACGCAGGAGAGTCGTAAACAATGTACCACGATACAACATAATTACAACGTGATGCATCTAGGAGATGCGCCACGTTTTAAAGCCCTGCACTTCATTATACCTGCGTCAGGTATAATGTATGCAGGGTGGGCATTCCGTAGCAAGGAACCCTTGTAAAAGTGACTCTGTGAAATCTAAAAGATTTCACCGAGTGACTTTTGCGACGCCTCTGTGTCAAAATCTTGCACCTGCTTATAGCAGGCTTAAGGAGTGATGCAGAATTGCCGGAATAGGCATTCCTGACCATTGCTGGAGTTGCGTCGTGCTTACGACACAACTCCAGCAATGCGTTGCCTTTCTGACAAAAGATGTGTCACGCATCTGTCTGTCCTTGCTCCACGGTGTGCTGCATTATAAATGCGGCGCATCCATGGTGGCACAAGGCTATTTTTCCGTCATGGAAACTGGTTCATCTCTACAAATATGCAGAGATGTGCCAGTTCTTGTAAATCTGCCCCTTACTCCTTTGACTTATGTAACATTTCCTATACACTGATTTACACACATATTTATTGATTTATTTATTGAGTTTTATATAGCGCTGGCTAGACCCAGAGGTATCAGAGCGCTTTACATGAGGAATAAACATTGTTTCAGAACATGGTTACAAAATTACATCAGTTACTGGAGCAGAGTGACAGGAATTACATGAGTATAAAAGCATAACATAAACATGATGATTGATTGTCTCTGTGTAATGTGTGTGTGATGCAAAGTGCTCAGACACCCTACACCAGAGGTCTTCAATCTGTGGGGCGCGACCCACAAAGGGGCCGTGGGTCACAGGAAGGGGGTTGCACATTCCCCGGCCTCACTTCTGCCTGGAATCTCGGAAAAGAAAACGGTCCCTGGATGGTTCATTATGAAAGTTAAAATACTTCAAGTAGCAGTGCCATTCAGGGAGATTTCTCATGTGCTATGAAACCAGAGCTGATCAGACAGCTAAACAAGGTTTCCTTCCAGGGGGCCTGCTTGCCTGAAAGTTGTTTGGAAAATGTAAAGAGTAATTTGTAACTGTAAAGGATGCTTGGTAACCGGTACTGGCTTTCATTGATCAAATCACTGGAAACTTCATGATGAGCTGAAGTGTGTGCTTCTAATTGTAATTAATTTACATAGCCATACTATCCCGTAAGAGGTGTTGAAGGCCAATAAAGAGCAAGAAGAAAAGGTAAGCCGGGGTAGGGTGGGCAAGCTGGAAAAGAAATTGTGTTGGAAGAATGCGAGTGTTTTATACCCAAAGAAGTGCCCAAACACTGGGTAATCTGCTTTACATCTTGCTGTTGTAAACTGTCACTTACCTGACAGGCACATTTCAAATTTCTGTTGTGACTTTCCTGTACCTGACTTCTTATTAGCAGAGCAGTAGCCCTGATGCATTGTATGGGAGCTGACAATAAGTTAAAATGGTGGGGTACTTCAGTTTCATATTCAAATACATTTTCTGAAAAAGTATCAATGTTCTGAAAGACCTTACTAGAAAAGGTGTTTCTGAACGGGCTACTGAGGACTGAAGTGAATGCTTTTAATTGCAATTATATTTGCACAGCGCTTACAATCCCTGAGGAGGCGTTGAAGGGACAGTTCTGTACAGAAATTGCATTGCGTATTGTCTGCGTATTACTAAAATCTATATTTTGGAAGCACCATTGCATCATAAAATGTGTTGCCCATTTCGAAGCAGTTTAACTTATACTGTGTGTAATGCAAGTATAATAATGACTTACATATGCAAAGTGCTTTCTGTAACAGGCCATGACATTGTAGTACTAAAAATACACTAATCACTATTCTCCACTGTACCAACCAAGATTTAATTCTGTGGCTTTCTAGTTACACACAGACCATTTAAAGTGGATTAACTACTGGAGGTTTAATAATGTACTATATTGCATTACCCATTGAGTAGTACTTTTTAAAATTCATTTTTAATTGAAGCGGACCCTTATTTTATATATAGTTACCTGACAGCGAAGGACCAAAACTTACAGAATATTTAGTTTTTAGCCACACCTTTGACCCGCCCAAGCGCTCATACTCTCAAAGACCTCCAGCCGCCCCCAAACATGACTGAGTTCAACAACAGAAGCAAACTAATATAATCAGTCAGTTTTTACTAAAATAGAAGCGTCTGTTTTCATAATGTTAAAAATAAAACCTTTTTAGAAAAACTGTGGGAAAGAAGATTAAGAGACCACTTCCTACCCTGGAATTAAAGAAAGCATCCTACTTAGACCTTTACAGTTCATCATTAATGACTGTAAATGCTATGTTTTAACTACGAAGAATGTTGTTTAGCAACCTCAAGTTCCATGCAGCTGTAAAAGCCAAGCCATCAGCATCCCATGAAATTCATTATGGTTCTTCTCGAATGCTGTGTACTCAAGTTGCAGCCCATGCATTACAGCCATTATAGCCAGGGTCACTAGGATTATGAGATTGTGCAACTGCAGCAACTTTTGCTGATTATAGATTTGGAGATGAGGAGTACCAGGTTCTAGAAATGTTGTCAGGAGGGGGTCCTTTCGCCTAAAACATTTTGACAGGGGGGTCTCGGCATCAAAAAGTTTAAAGACCTCTGCCCTACACTGGTATGAGTGGCACTATATAACTAATTAAATGCATCTGAGAGTGTGTGGTTATGGAGAGTTGGTTACTGTTAAAGGGTGCTAGTGAGAGAATCTGTGGTGGAGGTGGTCAGGGGGGGGGATTCAACAAACATTGTCGACAGGGCACCACCAGCGCTCAGCCACGGCTGGTAGTAGGTGTAACTGCAGGGCGTTGACGTAGGGAGGGGGAGGGGCAGGGTGGGGGGGTTGTAATGTATGGATTACGGACTATAACAGGTAAGTAAACTTATGAATAAATAAAACCAATTTTGTTGTGTGCACTGCATCACCAAATGCGATGCAGTGCACACAACGAAATTCGTTTTATTGATCTATATGTTTACTTACCTGTTATAGTCCGTAATCCATACATTACAACCCCCCACCGCTCACCCTGCCCCTCCCCTTCCCTAAATCACCGCCCTGCAGTTACACCTACTACCGGCCGTTGCTGCCAGCGCTAAAGCCGGCCCTGAGTGGTCTTTTCATAAGTCGCCAATAGCCGGTTTAGTTTTATCACGGTACAAAGAATGACCGGCGTGTATACTGGCGAATAAAGAAATTATAGAGATAAAGAAAACAAAATCCTTACTCTTCACAGACAAGGATTTCTCTTTCACGCACGAAGGTAAAATAGATTATTTTAATCTACTTATTTACGTATTCCACGGCATTTTAAATTGGGTCTCTTCCTATTTTAGCTGCGGCCCCTGCGCCTTTGACAAGCTGACTAAAATATAACGTCTTTAAATGCCGTCAAAGGAGAACAACGGAAATGCGGTTTCGCAGAAGGTGGTGGGCTCCGCAGTAAGCAAGGTGTCCCCATCTGGCTATAATTGGCATTCTGAAACTTTTGCACCTGCCTGTTCATTATCCGGGGCACTGGGAGGATTCACTCAGAACAAAGGACGCCTCGCTGCGCGCGAGGCGGGAACCCTTCTGTTCCCTTCATCAAATGATGTCTGGATGCACAAACTGTTTTTCTGTTTTGGGAAAATAAAGCAGTTGGCGCAAACTATATTGAATGTGTCTTGGAAAACAGAGCGGTCTTCGCCTGGCATCAAGCGCAAGCCGAAAATGATTTCAAACTGCTCTTGTCAACCTTGGTGAGTGCATGGACGCGCCTCAGTGAATATGACTCCTCGGTGCAGCGCTGCTCGTGTGACGCACTTTATTGAACCGAAGATCCCCGCCTTCGTCAGCCTGAGTGGAACCCGCTCTCTTTTCTTCCTTTCGAATCACATTTACGAGCCGGTCACACTGCCGAAGTAGGTCGTTTCATGCCATAATTTTCGAGATACCCTCAATTATGAGGTGCCTACATTCCAGGCCGGTGCAATTTGACACCGAGTAATAGACCGCTCACAAAATGTAAGGTGTGAGGTGAGATGCTAAGATCGGCCCTATATTTTTTAATTTGCCATTCTCACGCCTTTCTCGTGCAAACGTGTCTGGCAGTCAAACAGATCATTTCACGTAAAAACTCGTTTGGGAAATGCATATTTTTTAATCTTTTGGTGCTAAAAAGTCTCAACTTTATTATATGTATTTGATTATTGATTTAGAGGTTTTATAAGGCACGAAGAAGACCCGGACGTAGGTAGAGGAGCGGTTAAACAGTATAACTCTCACATAAATATCAGTTCAAGACCATAACTACAAAGCTGAAGGACAAGGCTGTGGTTACAGAGCTACGAGGCTACACGTCATTATAACTAGTTATACATGACATATTCTGCCAGTGCAAGGACAAGCTAGGAACCACTGGTGAGGTTACACAGGACAATTTTACCAAACAGAAGAGGGGAGAATTCCATGCCATATTCAGTCCGGCGGAAGATAAGTATGGGAGAGTGGGGAACTCCGCTCCGCCAGCGGAGTTTGCAAAGTTTTGCCAACTCTGCAGGGATCGCGGAGTTCAGCAAAAAAACTCAGATTTCGCCGGGTGGCGGAGTTGGCCGCCGCCGTTCACCCTTAGTAAATATCGGTGTCATAGCACACTTTACTGGTGCAGTGTTCCGTGGTGGTGAGCGGTGGGGCTACAAGAGCCGGGTGGACATAGCCCTCTTCCGATGCCTCGGTAGCTCACTCCAAACTGAAAATGTGCCAGCCCCTGCCCCCAAAAGATGCCATCTGCCTCCCTGGCTGCTCTCTTTTCTTTTCGCCATGTCACAGCAATTCGGCGGTTGCCGTGTGAGTAAAGTGCATTGTGCACACCGTGCCCTGGCAGGTGAGCGTGTGCGGCTACTGCTCCTGCCGCTTGCACTATGTCTAGCACTGCACCCCTGGGCATCAGTGGGGAACCCTGCAGGGGTCAGCGGAGGTGGCTCCCCCTGGCCGCGGGAGCCCCATGTAGCACTGCCACCACCTACAACCATCTTCTTGGCCAGCGAGGCACCCCTTTCAGGAGAGGAGGCGGCACTGAGAGGTGAGTGCATAGAGCGGGGAAGAATCGTAGTGTTACACGTAGGCGGAGCGGAACTCTGCGGAATTCCAGAGATTTTAGGCAACTCCGTGGAATTTAGCGTAGTGCAACTCCGTGAACTCTGCCCACGCCTGAAGAAGAGGGCAAATGGTTTATTTGTCAGGAATTTCTCGGTGATAAGAGATTTGACTTTCCTCTCCAAGATGGCTGGTGGTAGTTAGATCCTTATTTTTGTTGTACTGCCCTAGAAGGAGGATTTTTGTTTCTTCATTCTTTGAGCTTTCAGGAGTAGCCAATCAGCACTGAGTAGCATGTGGTTGGCTCTAGACAGTGAGTTTTGTGGCCAGTTATTTTTGTGTGCCAAAGTACAGGTCTTTATGAGTGGTGCAGGCTCCCTTGAGGAAGTACCTTGCTTCCATTGTGAGCCACTTGAGAGTGACGATAAAAGGTGTAATGTTGGCTGAATCCCTTTGCTCTGGATACAAGCCTAGCTGCCGCATTTAGGATGGCCTTCATTGGTGTTAGGTGTGATTTTGCAGTAAGGGTCAAGGGAGCATTGCCATAGTGAAATCTAGATAAGACCAGAGCCTTGATTGTATTTTTGAAGTCTGGTGGAGGAATGAAAGGTTTGTACCTTTTCAGCAGTCTGAGTTTATATAGAGCACGTTTTGACGTGTAGTTAATGTGCTCTTGAAGGGGCCGAATTCTGTCTGCAAAGATCCCCACAGATTTAGTGCTGTTGCTAATGTCTGAGCTGCAATCTGATGCATCTAGTGAGCTGAGCAAAGCTGATCAGAGGGCGCGCAGTGTGGGGGATGGTATGAGGAGAAATTCACTTTTTAGCGTGTTCAGGTTTAAGTGGTTGTGAGACAGCCAGGATTGAATGACTTTTAGAATCTAATTTAAATGGAATATCTCTTCCAGCGAGGAGATTTTTAGGTAGAGCTGAGTGTCATCCACATATAAGTGGTATTTGAGGGTTGTGTAGGATTAAGGCTACAGGCTCCCTGTATAGGATGAAAAGAGTAGAACATAGTATGGAACCTTGTAGCACCTCTTATAAGAAACGAGCTAGGTCTTGCAGACACTTGTTCAGTTGGATTTGTTTTTGAGGTAGGGGGAGAACCCGCTCAGGACTGTGCTGCTTGTTTCAATATGCTTCTTCAGAGTATTCAATATTAACTCCTTCGACGCACATGACGAGCTCAGCTCGTCATGATGTACACCTCTCATACACTTATGACGAGCTGAGCTCGTCATGAACAATGGGCTTTCAAAGCCACTCAGCACAGGAGGGGAAAACCATTAGCAGCCATGGTGTTAACAGCAGGGGATACCCGGTAAACCAAGAGGCATCTGGCTGAATACAACTAACTAAAGACAAGAGGATGCCAAAGGTATTTTTTAAGGAAAGGTTAATTGCGGGACAGATACTACTAATTATCTATCTCATCACAGTATAAATTGTACTGTATCAATCTATCATCATATTCAAGCGTTCATCTAGTAGCTATTAACACCAACTGAAAAAAGGAAAACACAGACAATAGTAACGATTTGTAACTTTCTTTTAGATGTCCTTTTTCATTTTTACATCATAAATACAAATAAACTCATCACACAATATTTAATCTTGTGTGGAAGCACTCTTCAAGATCCAAGAAACAAAAAATCTACTTGTTAACCCTTAATCCATGGGTTGTGTATGAAGCCAATAAATTATATACAAGGAAAATACTGGCAATGTCTTTTCTTGGCCTTATTTCCTTTTCGAACACCAAAGAAACAAAGAGCATAAGAAGCAATAATCAGTGTCTTTATAGCTTCTAATCACAATAATGCTCTTAGGGATTATATCCAATCAATTTCCAAATCAATGAGGTGTCAAAATTGGTGATAACTGTCGACGCGTTTCGGCCTGTCAAGCAGTTTCAGGCCTCATCAGGACAATGGGCAACAAAAGTCATAATTTAACAAATCTTCCAAGTCGATTTCAGCTAAGGTAACCAAGGGTTTCAATCTTGTAATTGGAAATAAATAGCTCCAGGAAAACGAGGAAGAAATTCCTTTAATGGGCAAAGCATGTGCTTATCCGACTCTCAAATGTCTCACCAGACTGGTACTCCAAACGCCTTGCTACATGCTTGCATGAATCTTCAAAGTCACACTGCTTACACCGGAAGATTACAACCAACTTCAGAGTATTCAGCAAAATATTGTGATTGACTGTGTTGAAAGAAATGGACAGGTCGAGGACAATCAGTAGGGTGTACCACTACTGCCCATAAGGTTTAGTGCATGGGTACTCACAAACATTTTCTTGGGGGCCAAAAGTGAAGTCTGGGGAGTGTCCGAGGGCCACATCTATGCTAGCACATGCTGCACAAGATACGGTGAGGTGGGGGTTTAAGATGACTGAAGAAAAAATTCATCTTTTCTGAAGATTAGTAGGAAAACAATCTATGGGGCTTATTTACAAGCCTCTTGCGCCGCAGGTACGTCACTTTTTCTCAGTTTAAAAGTGACGCGCTGGTGGCGCAAGAGGCTTGTAAATAAGCCCCTATGTCTTTTAGCACATTTTGCAGCAGCCTATTTCATACTGTGTGCAACCCATACATTTTTAAACGTTTTGTAGCCTATGTTACACTGGTGTGTGATACATTTTAAAAACAAATGACATATATCCTCAGTGCTTTATGTCATAGCATGGGACCCAATAACACTATAAACGCAAATTGCTTTTCCACAGTGCATCAGCCAGGATTTAAGTAATGAACCTCCATTTACATTGAAGTCTGTAGTGATCCAACTGTGCTTTCGTACCCAAACAAGGTTTACAGAAATTAGTTTAACTTGCATTTATTATTCATTTAAGATATGTGCATTACACTTAATATGCAGGTACCTGTAGGTAAAGGCCAAAAAAATATTTGCTAAACATTTTGTTCTTATTAGCTATAATTTCACCACCACCTCGCACTCACTAACCGTGCCCTGTTATACTCTTGTTCATGGTTCACATACTTCTTCATTGCACTTTCACACTTTTTTCTATAGTCATTCCAGCTTGTTTTGTGAGCAGGGCAGCCCTGCACATAAAACAAGCCCTAAATAGCTATAGAAACAGTCCAGAATCACAAAAGAGATTGCTTGGTTAGCAGCAATAGAATAAAACACAACTCAAGCAGCTTTATTTCTCTGCTGCAGTTTACTAGGTTCCCAAAGGTATGTCTGCGGGCCGAAAGGAAAGGACTGCTGGGCCGCCAGTGGTCTGCGGGCCTTACTTTGAGTACCCCTGGTTTAGTGCATCAACCATGGTATGGATGATGGCTGTTTCAGTGCTGTGACCAGCTCTGAATACTGACTGAAAGATATCCAGCAAGATGAAGTCATTGACAGACTATTAGGGTTGATTTAAGACATATTTGTTTAGCACTTCCGCCAGGAAAGAGAGGTTGGTTACTGGAAGGTAGTAGTGCAGATTAGGAAGGTCAGCTCCAGTTGACTTCAAGAGGGGAGGGGTGAGTTGACTGGTCACAAGACAGTCTGGGACTATCACTTGGGACAGTGAGAGATTATTACTTGTATCCTAATTGGAGCAATGAGGTGGCTAAGCTCTTTGAGGAGGAGAGAATTCATCTTATCTGTCTGGTGAGGGGACGATTGGAGGTTTAGTGATAGGGTGTAGGGAAATGCCCCCTTTTGCATGATTACCCATAAATTTGGGACTGATGCTTCTGCTTTTTCAATTCAGAGAGTGCACTACAGCCTGCTAACCAGACCTTAGTGCCAGTGGTTTGACCCTTAAAAGTGTAATATTAAATTGGCTATACCTAAGTGGCATACTTTTACTTACTAATAGGTCTCTAGTGTATGGTACCAGAGGTACTCAGGGTCTGTATGTTAAAGTGTCCCTCCATGGCTGCTGCACAACTTGTGCCATCCTGGATTTGAAAACATGAGAACATGCCTCCAGCCTTCCATTGCAGACTGGCAGAACAGTTTTAAACTGCTAACTCGACTTTGCCATTTAAATCAAAGGCAAAGCTTAAACCTCCCTTTTTTAGGTTTCGCCTGGAGTCCGCTGCGCAGCAGCGTTCGCGCAGGCGAAATCTTATGTTTCAACAGTACGGGGGCTTTGTCCCGCCTGCTCTTCCATTGGCTAGTTCCATAGATAGATCGTGTGTCATTGCCAGAGCAGATTCGTGGGCGTTCCGGCAATTTTTTTCGCTCTCCGCCCCTCTGTTAACGTCATTGCGGGGGTGGGCGATGGTTTATTTTTTATTTTTTGTAATTTTTTTTGGGTCATTCCTCCAGGCCGACCGCCGCCGGAAGAAGTCCAGGTGAGTGCTCCCCTCCCCTCCTGCTGTCCAAGTGCCTGTTCCCGCCCCCCCTCCCGCTGTCCGTGTGCCCGTTCAGGAACCTGAACAACTCTAACGCAGCTGCTGGAGCCGCCAGCTGAGTGCCTCGCCTTTCTGAGCCACGTGAAGTCGTGACTGCTGCCGCCCGCTCGTGTGACCCGCTCCGACCTCGAGCCGTGTCTGCACTGTGTCCCTGGGCCGCTTCTGCCCGCTTCACCTCCCTCTTGCAGGACCGCACCGCTCGCCGCATCCCCGCTGGCTGAGAGCTTGCACTGCGCCCGCCCGCAAAAGTGTACCGGCCGGCCCTGTGTGTTGTGCCCCTGAGATCTGCAGCCCCTGTGAGCTGTGTGCTGTGGATCGTAAGAGCCTTCCCCCGCCTGGAGAGGTATGCCCCGAAGAAACATCCTGCAGACTGAGGATTCTGCCCGACTTTTGGCCGCTCCCGTCCCCGGGGGCGCCCCGCCCGTACGTCTCAGCTGGAGACGCCTGCACGAGCCGGATGAGCCCCCACCGGGAGGAGAGCCGCCAGATTGCCCCAGGAGCCCCGCCTACGCCTGCCTCATCGCCGCTTTGAAGCCCGAAGGTACGCCAGAAGCGTAGAAGTCTGCGGGTGCTCCCCGTACTCCACGTACGCCTGAAGCGTACACCTTTGCACCAGCCGCAGTGTCCCGCGAAGTACGTCTCGTACGCCTATGGCATACCCAGCTGCACCTGCCTTTTTGACCACCCTTCCGAGACGTACCGCATGGCTTCCTCGGCAGTACTCCTCGCACCAGCCTGCAGCGTACCTACATTGCCGCACCCCTTGTCCAAGGCTGTGCCGCCGCATTGAAGTCCGTGGCGGACCTTGGGCAAAGATCATGTGTAAAGAAACACTCGTAGGCACCTCAGACACGGTAAAATGCCACAAATTGAAACCATAATATTCAGTATTAAAATGCTAAATACTTAAAAAAATTTATCTTCACTGTTGAATTTCCTAAAAAATGGAAGCTACGGACACAGAACGTGCCAATGGGGGCGAGGGAAGCTAAACACGCAGCAGTAATGTTAGAAAGGGAGGACGAATCGGGAGTATTGCAAGGAAAGATAATCGAGTTGCACAGCAAAAAACAAGAACGCAATCTTCTTGCTACAGACAATATTTTCTTTGTCGATTTTTCAAGCGTGGGGCCAGAAGGAATTAATAAAAACAATGATTTTATCTGACATTATTGTAGCTCCTCCCTTCAGTCTACAAAGCACATTCTACATCCCTCAGGGCTTGAATATTGAAGATGCATTTATGTAGGAGATAAGAGAACCCCTTAACGCACATTTTAAGGATATTGCAAGAGTTTTGTTACAATATAGTGGAATGAGGCCAAAGGGCAACTTCTTATTCAGAACGTCGAAGGACTTACAATACCCTGGCTGTGCTTGCTCCCCTGCAACCTGGCTGTGCTTGCTTCCCTGCCCCCTGGCTGTGCTTGCTTCCCTGCCCCCTGGCTGTGCTTGCTTCCCTGCCCCCTGGCTGTGCTTGCTTCCATGCCCCCTGGCTGTGCTTGCTTCCCTGGCCCCTGGCTGTGCTTGCTTCCCTGCCCCCTCGCTGGGCTTGCTTCCCTGCCCCCTCGCTGTGCTTGCTCTCCTGGGTGTGTGTGTGGTTCTGGGTGGGTGTTTGTGGCTCTGGATGGGTGTGTGTGGCTCTGGGTGGGTGTGTGTGGCTCTGGGTGGGTGTGTGTGTGGGGCACTGGGTGTGTGTGTGTGTGGCTCTGGGTGTGTGTGTGCGTGTGGCTCTGGGTGTGTGTGTGGCTCTGGGTGTGTGTGTGGCTCTGGGTGTGTGTGTGTGGCTGTGGGTGTGTGTGTGTGTGTGTGTGGCTGTGGCTGTGGCTGTGGGTGTGTGTGTGGCTCTGGGTGTGTGTGTGTGTGTGTGTGTGGCTCTGGGTGTGTGTGTGTGTCTCTCTGGGTGTGTGTGTGTGTGTGTGGCTCTGTGTGTGTGTGTCTGTGTGTGTGTGTGGCTCTGGGTGTGTGTGTGTGGCTCTGGGTGTGTGTGTGTGTGGCTGGCTCTAGGTGTGTGTATGTGGTAGTAATTGCTGTCTGCTGAGCTCGTCCATGGGGTACAATAGGTCTCACATTTGCTAGAGATTAAGCTAATGGCAATGTAAATGACAATGCCATTTATTTATCTGTTTTCAAAACCAACACATAAATACAAATTTTGTCATTTACAATGCCAATAGCTATAACTTTTCCAAAGGCGAAACCATTGCATTGTAAATGCTAGGAAGAGGTACTCTGACCCCCCGCCTGCTGCACCGTCCTGATAAAATTAATTTTCAGGCTTCTACAAAAGCGACGAATGCGCTGTGTCAAAAAAACCCCGATTAATTACTTTCAGACAATTTTTCCTACCATAGCGACGAACGCGCCTTGGCAGCGATTTTGATTATGTATTAAAACCCAATTTTCATAATTTCCACGCACTGGAAGAAACAGCTACCACCAGAATCCCCAAGTAGAGCTTGGAATCTAACTTACTTTAATATTCCTTGAAAAGCTGCGACATGCGCCCAGCTGCTCTGCACAAGTGACCATCCTTGCCCTTTCCCTTGGCAAGTTTCAGGAGGCTCAACTGTCCTGATGAAGATCTAAAATAATATAGATCGAAACGCCGTCGACCTACCCAAGGAATTTCACGTGTATCATTGTAGATAATTGCTGTGTGTGTTTATCCTTGTTGTGTGTGACAGTTCGTTCACTTTGTTCACTTATGTCACGTCCTGCACCGTACTACTCACCTGAGCACCTGAAATACAGTGTATATATTTTTTAATATTTTGTGTTTTGATATAAGAAAAGAGTAAAAATAAATAACTCATTTTTCCTACTACCAATGCTCCCTAGCGATTTATTAAATACTCGCTGTTACCCTGTTTTCCTTTAAGGACCACATAAGGCCTATTCCGAACCATTGTTCTATAAAATTATTGTTTTATATATATGTCACCCCCACAGAAGGCCTATCAAGACCTAAGGCAGGGTGCGGTTTATTAAATATGCCTTAACAGTAAAAATCCCAAATTGTTGGTTTAACTGTGGAACAGGGGCGGCTTCTCCGCTAAGGCAGAGGAGCGTCGCCCCACAGGAAAAATAAAATTATAACAGTGTTATTGTCATTTTATCTTTCACTATTAGCTCTGTAAAGGTGCTGGTGGGGTGGGGCTGTGCTGCCCACAGAGTAGGGGGAGGAGTGGTAGCCATTTTCTTAAGTGTGCATGCCGGTTTGGCTGGCCGTTTTGGGCCGACCAAACTGTCATGTTAAACACGACTTGATGCCCAAATCGGAGCTAATGTAACTTTTAAGTAAATGCAACTTTTAGAAAGTTGCCACGCTTTTGCCCAAGTTTTCGATAGACACACCCATATGCCGGCCACAAGACAGCCTTCTGCCCTCCTGGGGAGAAGTGTGAACGACTCCTAGGAGTACAAACAATATAGGCTTGCCATTGGAAGAGGACTTACCTCTTCTTGGCAGAAAGGCACACAAGGTATAAGCCCAAACCTTGAGCTTCAAAGAGGAAGCCACTTTTGAAGGGCACATGGTGGACACACAGGAGAGGGACTGCTCTCGTTGATGTAGACAGGGTGGCATCAGGGACAGAGAGGGGAAACCAGTTGCTAAACCATCCATTTTCTCAATGGGCATGTAGCCCGCAAGTAGCCACACCTCTAGGGTGGGTCATCAAGCTACACACAGAGAGGGAGAGAGAGGTTCTGGAATCTTGGGAGTGGACAGAATAGTGCACTCTGGGATGGCTAGATGCCATACTTTCCAAGAAGTCGTTATTAGGCGGGAAAGCTTCTAGTAGTCCATTGGCTAGTGAGCGCCACATCCTCTGAGGGAATTATTTGGGTAAAAATGTGGGACCACTGCCACCCAGATCTGTAGGACTGAAGACAGACTGCCCTGCTGTTCCCTAGACCTGACGAGAGAGGCTCTGCCATTGCTGGACTGTACCTGCTGATCCTTGGGCTAGCGATGAGAGAACTGTGCCTGTGGTGCCTTTCTCAAAGAAACATCACTCAAGAGCCCGTAGGTGGAAAAAGTGAACTCCAAGAGTCAGCTGGCTGACTTTCTGTTATAACACCAGGGCCCACAAAAGCTGACATAGCGCTTCCTGGTCGGTCACTAACCATAATCGCTTGAGCACGGCTGACCGCTGATGTGCTGCAAAAACGTTTGAGTTCAGATGCTCAAAAGTTGCACCTGAGTCTGCTAGACCTGGAAGAGTTGTCAGAGTGCAGTTTGGTCACCTAAGATGGACACTAGCCTTTACCAAAGAGAAGCACTGTTTTCGCTGTGAGTGAAGACCAATAGTCGAGTAGCAACTAGACTTTTGTTGGACCAAAGAATATTTCGAGTGGCATTGGCCCATGTGCCAGAGTCACACCACCTGGACTCCTGTGAACTGCACAGCATCCTCTGCATTTTACAGCATCCTCAGCATCCTGTATTCCTTGTAGCAGAGCCATTTATTTAAAGAATGCTTTGATGCTAAGATGACTGTCTTACCACTCCCCATTGGTCCCCCTGACCTTCGCCCTGTCAGATTCAGTCGGTCATAGTGGACTGGAGTAGCCGAACACAACTCTTTAAAAGTTTTCAAACTTTGCGTTGATCAATGCTTTTTCGCGTTTTTGAGTGGGTATGAGAAATTGGGTTGTGGTTGAAAGGAGAGTGTGACCCTTGTTCAGTAGAACCAGAGGTATGAATTTCGAAAGTTTAAGGTAAAACTAGCACTTAAAAGATCCAAGTGCCAACCGTGAACATCATGTCACGCAAAACCGGGTAAAAGTAAAAAAATAGTGCAGCCAATGGATGGCACCCGGGTCATTTCCAAGAAGTGGATTAGGCCCAGTCTGCACCTACCTTCGGTCTTAGAAGAAATTCTTGAAAAAATGTTCTGAGAAGGTAAGGTTCAGCGGGACAAGGCAGCAGGTGGTGTACGAGGAGGAAGCGTCATCGTCGGGGAGCCAGTAGACGACGTAGCGGTGAAGATTTAAATGTTCAGACCAGGTCAAAGCCAAAAATCTCTAGCCAGATGAGGCAGACGGCTGCAGCGACGAGCGTTTGAGGTGCCTGGATACCCCTTTGGCGAAGGGCCACTGAAGAATGTACCAGGAGGTGCTGTGAAGTCAGGCCCTCCCGGCGAAGCACCTTGGGGGGGATAGACGAGCAGGTTGGTCCTGGTCTTCTCCCGGTTCTTTGGCCAGTTTTTACTCCAAAAAAATATAAGTCACAAGTTTTGTGTTTTGATTAGTGTCTGTATGAAGACTGTGCCGAAACCCATTGCCTTCAGGACCTACCAGAGGAAGCCCCAACACACATGGTCGAAAGCCTTCGCTGCGTCAAAGGCTGCCACAGCGAGGGGATTCAACCGTGCTACAGCAAGATCTATGCTACCAATCAGTTGCAGGGTCTGTTCCTGTGTGTACCTACCCGGTATAAATCCCTTTTGGTCTGTGTTTACCAGCTGCGGGACAATCTTGACCAATCTCCCTGCTAAGATGGACATAAAGACCTTTTAGTCCGCGTTAAGCAGTGAGATTGGCCTATAGGAGTCAGCCCTGCATGGGTCTTTTCCTGGCTTTAAAATAAGGACTATTATGGCTTCCTTCCAGGATTTCGGTACTCTCCCCTCCGCACTGTACACAAAATTAAATAGTTTGCATAGTCATGGAATCAGCTCTACCTGTAGAATTTTATAGACTTCGCCTGGTAAGGCGTCCGTCCCAGCAGCTTTATTGTTCTTAATCTTGTTAATATAAGCCAAAACCTCGCTCTCCGTAATACGAGAGTCCGGGGTGCCTTGCCTGCTCGGGGTAAGACCTAATAACTTTTTTAGTCTCAGCCAATCCCGAATGCACTCTGGCCAGGGGGAAGCCTCTTCCCTGTAAAGATCTGAGAATAGGGAAAGAAGACAATGCTGCATGTCTTCATGTTTACATGAAGTTCCTCCATTCTCGTCGACGATTAACTTGTTAATATTGTTTTGAACTCGATCAGCCCGGGCCTTCCAGGTCAGGTGGGCTCCCGCTTTTTCCCCGTACTCGAAATGTTGCATATTATGGGTTGACCACTGAGCTTTTATTTCCAATTCGAGTTTCCCCCTATAATCCTGACGGAGACGCCAAGATCATCATTAATTCGGGACAATTCATCCATAGAAGTCTGGAGGGTATTAAGCCTCATCTTCTTCATATTCCCTATCTCCTTCTCTAACTTCTGAAGCACCCGGGACTCTTCCCTATTTTTTGAATAGATCAAATTGTGTAACTGCCCCCGAAGGTTTGTTTAAAAGCATCCCAGACAAAATCTAGGAAAGTGGAGCCGATGTTATTTACAAAAAAGTCTGTAGTAGATGTTTTAATCATGCTAATTAGGTCAGGATCAGAAAGGCATGCCCTCTTCAATGTCCATCTAGGCCTGAAACTTTGTCTAGCACTCGAGTAGGAGAAGGAGATGGGAGCATGGTCGGAGAGAATACTTGGTAAAATAGTAATGTCCCCGACTCTTTCAAGCCCTGATCTATCTACTGGGATAAAGTCAATTCTTGACGAATGACCATATTTTTTACTGAAGAAAGTAAAGCCTGCCTTAGCCCCCTTCTTGGCCCTCAAAACGTCTGTGAGCCAGAGATCGTGCATCATATTGATCAAGGCACGGCGGATACGTGGGGCTCCGATGTAATGGCTGAGATTAGACCTATCCTGTGCGGGATTAAGAAGGACATTAAAATCTCCTCGTATGATTAATGGGGTAGTCCTTCCTGTTAACTTTACCTGTATATTATGGATGTATGATGGGTCGGTGACAGTTGGAGCGTAAAATGAAACAATAGTTAACTCTCCCCCGCCTATTTCGATCTGGGCTATAATCCATCCGCCCGAATGGTCCGAATCCACAGATTTAATTATACCTTTTACCCCAAGCCTAATTAGAATTGCCACCCCTCTATTATGGGCAACCTGGTCTGAAAAGCAAAAAAGCTCTATCCATCGATGTTTAGCAAAAACATTTTTACATTCAGAGTTACTCAGGTGAGGCTCCTGAAGAAGGCAAATCTGTGCAGCTGATTGTTCGAGATATTTAAAAACGAATCTTTGCCTACGTGGACAGCTGAGTCCATTAACATTCCAGGATATAAATTTAATTAGGTTGCTCATAATTTCTATGAAAGCGATCCATTCCGGGGTTCAACATTCCATAATATATAGGTATGATTTCTAAAAACATGTCAGAGATTGAGGATATTTTTTATGATTTTCTCCCACTGATCCCACACCCGTGCTTTCCCTCCCACAGCACCCCCATAACCCACCTACCCCGGTGCAACCCCATTGCGACCCTGGGAAACCCCCCTGGTTCTCTAGGCATAGCCCTATGGGCGAGGTCCCCCCTGAAGCGATCAAATTATTAATACTTCAGCCCTACTCGCCCTCTCTGAAGAAACCTGTGAAAAAATCATATTAGATATTCTTCATTTTACAGGAATAAGAAAGCGCTACATTAGGCGTTAAGTGGTACTCCCCAGATCTCACCTCCCTAGGCTATGCTTCACTCCCGCCTCTGATTTTATCTTTTAAAGTATCGATTTCTGCAATCTGCCTCATGTTGTACATGTGGTTGTTCCATATGACACGCAGAGATGCCGGGAACCTCATTTGGGCCTTAGGTCCTAGCGATGTCAAAACCGTCATTCTTTTACCCATCTCCCACTGCTTCGTAGCAGTAATATGTGATATATCAGACCTTATAGAAAATGAGAATGGACTAGAAAAAGAGCTGCATTTTATCTGTCCGACTTTGAAAGCAGAGGAGAGGATTTTTTCTTTTAGCGAGTATGTCAGGAAGTTTACTAAAATCTTTCTTGGTTTAGCTTTGGTGGAATTTCTTTTGTACGGATCCCGATGGACTCTCTGAATGTTGAGCGCCAACACAATTTTTTGTGCATCCTGGAGAATTGTGTCCTTTAAAAGAGAGATCACAAAGTTTTTTATATCCCCCCCCTTCCAGGTCTTCAGGAACTTTCAGTAATCTTAAATTGTTCTTCAGAGCGTGATTTTCAAGACGTTCAATGTTGTCCTTCAGCTCCCTGTTCTGTAAGGCTAACTTATCCACTTCAGCTGGTGAGCTGTGCAAAGCTTCCTTGATTTTGGGAATTTCAAATTCCAAGACATCAGTTCTTTGAGATACTTCTTCCTCTTTTTGAGCAAGGACTTCACATGTGGATTTGATAGCAGCTTGATTAATTTCAGAGGTGGTGAATCTTTTCCCTATGTCCTCCCTCAGAGCCATGAGTATATCAGCCAGGGACCCGACCCCCATCACAGGGGGGCCATCTTTTTGTGATGGCTCTGATGAGATCGCTAGGGCTGTAGTACCTAATGGAGGCAGATGGGGTAAAGGGGTAGGAACCACAGCAAGATCAGCCAGGGGCATATCTCGTGGGGGATCAAGACCATCACTTAAAATTGACTGGTCTTCCAAGACCTCATATTTATTAGATATTTTGATGGCAGGATGGATAAGAGCTGATTGGTCTGCTGAGATATCACCCCAAGAAGGTCCGGGCACTACTAGAGAGATTTCCGGGGGAAAGAGAGAGGATGACTGCTCTCTCAACACCCCAAGGTTTGCACTTGGGGGATCTGTACATTCTGAGCGGACATTCTGGTTTTATTGTGAACGCCCTTATCGAAAGAAGCGAATATAACTTTATAAAAGGACTTCAGAACCAGTTTTTTCAGGGGCATGTAGCCCCTTGGTAGCCACACCTCTGGGGTGGCCTAGGGAGTTCACCTTGTCAAGACAGGGATCTCGCAATGTTAGGAGTGGGCAGAATGGTACATCCTGTGATAGCCAGATGCCACACTTCCTACTGAGTGGTCATCAGGAGGAGATGACCTGGTAGCTCATTGGCTACCAGCCATATCCTCCTGATGGCATTTTCTGAAGATAAATAGGGTACCCTGGGCTTCCAGATCTCAGATCTAGACTAACTTGGAAAAAGGATTGCCCTTCTGTACTGTAGGACTAGCAAAGAGTGGCTGCACTGACGAGGACTGCACCTGCTGCACCTAATGGCTATTAAAGAGAGGGACTGTGTGTGCCATGCCCTGTTCAATGGGAAGCTGTCTCCAGAGCCCAGTCAAACCAAGAAAACTACATGGGCCAGTTGACTGGCATCTGCTCATAGCACAAGTGCACAACAGCTGAAAAAGCCTGCTGGGGCAAGTTGGTAGAAGGAATATTCTTCAAATCGCTGCCGCTGTACAGCGCTGAGGTCCAAGATCCGACGAACAGAGTTGCACTCAAGTTTGATGAGCCTGGAGGTGCTGTTGAAGGGTTTTTGGGAACCTCAGAAAGCGTGATATCGACGAGGAAGGATAGGCTTGTGACCTCTACAACAGATGATTGGAAGTCCAGTAGCAACTGGACTTCAGCCAGACTGGAGAGGACTTTGTGGGACATTGACATTGTACCCAGGACCCCCTCACCATCTTTGTTGACCGAGGATTCACTTCAGTAAGACCACAGTCAGCGACATCACATCCACAGCATCCTTAGAGCATCTTCAGCATCCTTCATCCCTTACATCAGGACCACCCCATAGGAATCCATTGCAATGCAGATAAAATGCCTGGAAGTATTGGGGGACTGCTTCCTCTGCAAAGGTAACTGTTCTTGGTGGCTTGGCTGGTCACCTCAACTACTTGTAACCAACTGTATTATCATTTACCCTACATTTTCTTTGGAAAAGTTTCTAAGTGTCCAATTTATTAACCTTGTCAAGGCTTGTTCGCGGTTTAGTAAATTCGCTTTGATGTATTACTGCCTGTGAAATTCATACCTCCAGAACCCTCAGGTGGATCTTTTTCGTTCTAGTGTCTAAATTCTTATAAAAATACAGTCTATTTTTATAAGTTGGTGTCGAATTTCTTGAGTGTCGGGTCAATTTCTTCTACAATTGTTTTTGTGCTGTTTAAATGCTTAACACTTGCCCCGTTGTGTAAGTATTGCTGCTCAGTATCACAGTTACCCAGGGTTGAACTGAGGGTTTTACAGACAAAACCTACTGAACTTAGGGGGTTGGTAAGTGTATTATATGGTGAGGTCGCACAACCACACCATATAAAAGACCCCATTTCCTCACAAATACAAATTTGGGATTAATGTAAACTATATATATATATCTATCTATATATATATATATATATTTGAGCAAAGCCCTGGAGCTATAGAGGAGCACTCGATGCTGTCCCTGGCTTGAAACAGCCTGTGTTTGCCTCGCTGTTGTTTGCTTCCTGCGCATCTTCCCTCATAAGTTAAAACCCTTTCCGACGCGTTTCGAGGCTGGAACGCCCCGTAATCATGGAGTGGGTCACAAAGTAGTCAGATTGCAGCGCTGTGTTTGAAACCTGTTTATTAGGTCGAATGTATCTATTAAGTGCAATATTGTCACGAACAGTCAGAACCTACTTAAGGCAAACACTGAGCAGCGCTGGAAGGACTTCATTTTCCAGCATTCCATGCGTCCAGAGTGTGCCACGCCCATTGAGGGAGGATACATTCGACCTAATAAACAGGTTTCAAACACAGCGCTGCAATCTGACTACTTTGTGACCCACTCCATGATTACGGGGCGTTCCAGCCTCGAAACGCGTCGGAAAGGGTTTTAACTTATGAGGGAAGATGCGCAGGAAGCAAACAACAGCGAGGCAAACACAGGCTGTTTCAAGCCAGGGACAGCATCGAGTGCTCCTCTATAGCTTCAGGGCTTTGCTCAAACATATATATATATATATATATATATATATATATATATATATATATATATATATATATATATATATATATATATATTTTTTTAATGTCTCCTAGAATAAGGGTTTAGGTTTTGAGGGTTATTTGATAGAAAATGCCTTACCATTTCCTGTTCCCAGCCTGTGCTGCCATACACTACTGTAGGTGAATACTAGATTAACCAGTAACCGTTGAAAGTGAATGTTTGTTCTGTAAGGGATATGAGGCAGTGAACAGCTTTACTAGCAGATTTCCTTTAAAAAATACTGTGGACACGAATGATATCAGGTCCTGATGGGCATCCTAACTGTGCATGGCTAAACAACGAAGTGTATTTTTCAATTTTTATACTAGACAGATGGAGAAGTGATTTATTTGTAAGCGTTCTGTCTTCCTAACTTGTATGTGTGAAGGAGTGCAAAGAAGCTACTGGGCGACCGTGGCCCGAGGTACTAAGCACTTTAGATGCAACAAACCCGGCGATGTACAATATCACTGTCTTTGCATTAGTAAAAAGCCAGTCAAATGACATATTGCGAATGGGAACTGACTTCCCAACTTGCAGAACGCTCCTTGGGACCGAATGTGATTAGTTGGGAGGAGAAGGGCATGAACGTGGACATTGGAATGTATCAATGCTTTGTGAGTACATTTGCAGTTGCACACCATTGATTTGATTTCAGCTCCCTGAAGATGGTTGTATCTCATTTGTAAGGTGGGAGCTGAATCTGCAGGGTGAACATTTGTGGTGCATTGCACAATACCTGCTTTGTACAGCATTTTTTGCGCATAATAAATAAATAAAAATCACTGGAAGTCGTGAAATCTATTTTAACTTTGGAGTCATAACATGGTGGTTAATCTGCAGCTTTATTGGTGCATCAAGTAAAAATAAATAGATAAAAATCTTGATATATGTATAACAGCTCGAACTTTTTTTTGCAATCATTTACTAGGGTGTTTCCAATAATCCTCAGATAAAAGCTACGAGCAACCAACATTGAACTAATATTAATGTAATAAAAAATATGCTAAACGCATGCAGAAGTCAAGGTTTGACCAGTTATATTTGCCTGTTTATTGTTGGTTGCTCACATTGCCTTTGAACACTCATTTCTAGGACGCATTTGCGTTGTTTTTGGTCGTTGACTCTGTACCATGTGTCCTTTTTTGTTGTTATGAAATTAAAACTGCTACAATTTCTTGAAAGCATGGGAATGTCTGCAGGTGTTAAGATGTGTGCTTGGTCTCTTTATGCAGGTAATCTTGGCCGGGTGGATTACATCACAGAGTTCGAGTACGACCTATTCGTGAGGCCAGATACGTGCAATCCACGCTTTCGTGTTTGGTTTAACTTCACGGTTGAAAACACTAAGGGATCCCAGGTCAGATTTATGTTGAAAATCACAGTATGTCAAGCAAGAGCAACTCCTCATAATATGTTCTTGTTATAACCCTGTAAGAAACCTAGCGCTAAAATAGGCTAGGTAACGTTAAAGTGTTTGGTTCTTAAACTAGTGCTCAATGTGTTGTCTATACTCAGGATTTGTCGTTATTGAATGTTTTACTTGGTTGCTTCTGTATTTATATCGTTCAGTTGCTACCTTTTCTCTTCCACCATGCTCCGATCCTTCCATTTTGCCTTACTCCAACCGCCTCTTTACCTAATTCCTACCTCCTTATTCCACGTTTCACATTGTTCTCGCCTATTCCCCTATTCTCCTTGCCTGTTTCCTCTTTTTCTTTCTCTGTACGTCGCCTACTCCATTTGTTGGTCAGTTGCGTGGCCAGTGTGTGACGGGCCCTTGTGCAAGAAGTGAATGGGCCAGAGGCTGCTGTTTAAATTGTAAATTGGGTTGGATGGGCTCCTCATGGCTCTGAGCATTGGTGCCTCTGCCCCTGCTGCACCAATGGAAGAAACGTCCCTGTCCTCTGTGCCTTCCTTTCCCCTTTTCTTTCCCTGTCCTCACATCTCTCACCTCCCCTTTTTTTATGTTTCCCTTTTTCGTTTACCTCTCATTTTCGCTTTCCGTTCCCTTTCCATCCTTTTTATTCCTTTTTCTATTCCATTTCCCCCTTTTTTCTCTTATCCTTTATTTTCCCTTTTCTTTCTTTTGCTTCCATTTCCTTCTCTTTTCCGCGTTCTTTCACCTCTATATTCACTTCTCAAAACTACATTCTCATCCCTGCCTCTACATTTTCATTTTCCTGTTTCCCTTTTTCCACTTCACTTGCACTTTCCACCTTGCATTACCTCTCTACTCCGCCTTCCACATCCTCCGTAACCTTTCCTCCACTCTTTGTTTCATCCATCCTTTCTCTTCCTACCCATTCCTGCATCGTTTTAGCCTCTTCTTTCCCCGTATTCCAACTGACTTTTCCTCCCCGTAACTTTCATTCGCTCATTGCGCCGTCCCTTTTTCATTCCTTACCAGGTCCGCCTTAATTCCCTCACCTTGCTTTTTTTTCCCCTATTATCCAACTTTGTACTTTCACATTTTCCCTCAAATGTGTCTTCCTCCTGTTCTGTC
The DNA here is from genome assembly GCF_964263255.1 of Lissotriton vulgaris. Lineage (NCBI taxonomy): Eukaryota > Metazoa > Chordata > Amphibia > Caudata > Salamandridae > Lissotriton > Lissotriton vulgaris. The sequence goes on along the minus strand of NC_141685.1, from coordinate 355,070,805 downwards.
TACCAGCTCCCCCCTCCTTTCACTTTCTCAGTGTCCATCCTCCTTGCCCTCCTTCTGTCCTTTTGTACCTTAATCCCGAATTGTTTCCTCCTCTATTCCCTCTTCTCTCCCTTCCGTGATACTCTTTCTTGTTTATCGACCCCTGACAAAAGCCACACAAATAGTAATTTAAGCAACATCATAACATTGCTTTTTTGGCTTCGGTTTTAAACTGCCTTGAATTTGAAGTTGATTTCAAGGATGCATGGTAATTATATTTCTATTCTTTACAAAATGAAACATTGTTTATGAGGTAGGAAATGATGTTTCCCTTGTCGCACTTGTGTTCTTATTGGGGTAATAACCCAGCATACAAAAGGGTTCGGTGTTGCTTCGACTGGCTACCCTGGCCTCTCTATCTGCCTTCCTGGTGTCTTATCAGCTGCTCTCCCTGCTGCGCCCGCCTCACCCTTCATCAAATTATGTAGTCGTGAGATGAGGGGGAGTGTGTCTGAAGGAGCAGAGATTTCATGCGCTGATTCTCTGTGTATCTGGGGCTTACAGGATATTTGCTTTCACTGGTGCCTACATGAAAGAAAATGGCTTTAGTATTAAGTTTGACTCGCGAGGTCTGTTTTTATAACATCTCCGCCTATCATCTTCCCCCCCATCTCTTCCAATTTCCGGTAAAATGAGACCTTCGCGAATGTAATCTAGTCTGGATCTCTGTGTACGGTTCGGTACTGGCGGATAGGGGTGAGCCGACTATATTAAATGAATGTTCAAATGACTACATCAAACACACTGTCTTACCACCTCTACTGTTGTATTATTTTCCTTCATGTTCTTCTCTTGAAATGAAACTGCTAGGAATCTGCATCCAGCACCCCACAGACGGCAGGGAGCATTGGACAATTAAAATATATGGACATTCTAGGTATAAAACAAGTGAAATTAGCACAGTTCAGTGACGTCAATGTATAATTACTTTTTTTTTTAAAGCATAGGCACTACCAACAGGGGTTGTATTACAGAGAGTATCCCGTGGGCGCAACGGGCGTTTGCTCCAGCTTTGCGAGCTCCCAGGGCACATGGGTATTACAGAAGGGGACACAGACACTTGTGCGGCCCCTTCTTTAATACCAACAGCACTGGCACAAATAAGGAGCCAGCGCTGACTGCAGCGGGCGTTTACTCATTTGCATGGGGGCGTGCCCCATGCAAATGAAGGAATCCCTTTGCCTCTGTGCCCGTGCCATATTCCAGGCATGGGCCCAGAAGCAAAGAAGCTGTCAGGATGCACACTGACAGTGCGCCTTCTAAGAGCACCCCTCTGCAGGGAGTCATCTTCTTGCAGACAGGTGCAGTCACTGACTGCAAGGGGATCTCTAATCCCCCTTCAAGTGGACACAGTTTGCCGCCTGCCCTCTGAAAACACGGAGCAGCTTTAACGCAGCTGCTCTGTTTTGCACCTGAAACCACATTCATGGTAAAAGGGTGTATGTTCATTGTTTGCGATGGGCGCACCTTTTGGAAGGTGCGCCCGACGCAAATATTGAAAATGTACCTTTACTGTAATACGGTCCCAGATGAGGTTTGCATTTTGAGTCCTAGCTAAAACATTAAAAAGCCTGCTGCAGTGAAAATAGCAAAATGGAAAATTATTATTTTCTGTATATGATGCTTCTGCTGGATAAAGAATGTAATGTATGATGACTCAGTGTATGTTTCAAATGTAAGCTAGTCCTGCATGCATTGCAATGCAAGCACTCCATAGAAGTTGAAATAATGCTCCAAATTGCCAATAGTATGAGGTGAGAGAGATATAGTCCTCTGGGTGGACCCAATTGACACTATCTATATCTTAAAAAACTTGTAGCAGAAGATCTTCCAGAGACCTGCACTGTTTAGACAGACCAAAAAACGGGATCAGGGGATGGGGATCACTTTAGATGCAAGAAAGCCTGCGATGCACAACATCACTGTCTTTGCTCTCGTAAACGGCCAGTCACAATGTACAAAGGACATATTGCGAATGGGAACTGACTTCCCAGCTTGCAGAACGCTCCTTGCGTCTGAATGTGGTTGGGTGGGATGAGAAGGGCATGAACGGGGACATAGGGATGTATCAGTGCTTTGTGAGTACAGTTGCCCACCATTGATATGACTTCTGCTCCCGGAAGTGGGTTGTACCTCCTTTGTAAAGTGGGAGCTGTTTCTTGGGGATGATTATTAGTGGTGCATCACACAATACCTGTTTTGTCAAGTTTCAAATCGTAAGGGTATAGTTAGTGAGTTAAATGAATTGGTGTGCAAAAGACATATGAAATTCCCAATTGTTGAATCTTGCAAAGCTTATAATTTCCTGAGTTATTTTTCCCACTGCCCAGGCAGTTTTCTTCTGTGGATTATGAGATGCATTTCATTGCACTGCAAGACAATTTCCTCTGTAATCAAATCCACCCAGTCTGGAAAACATATCAATACTTTTTTTCTGTAAATATATGTGATGTTTATCAAATTAATGTGACAACGTGGATACTTTGCAACTTTGCAGTTTAAAACAAAAAAAAAACGATACAAATTTACATGGCCCTAGTTAAAAGGGTAAATTCTTCAGCACTTCCTCACAGAGCATATCACATAAACTAGCTGTGTCTATGCTATGTGTGTTTGCCTGCCGTAAGGTTAGGAGAACAGCCGTGTAATATGAGATTGCCATGTTTTGCAAGGCAATGGAGTGTGTGGGTGGTATGTAATGATAGAACAGACTATTCTCCATCTCAAACCACCCACGCACTCCATTACTTTGTGATATCTTTCATTTTCATATTACATTTTTTCTCTCTTAACTTTACCACAGGCAGGCACAGATTATACATACGCGGTCGGTTTGTGTAATAGTCCCCCAGTGTGTCAGGAGCGTTGCATTGCAGCGGGCTCCTTCAGCTCCCTCCCACAACTAGAGGGTGTGAGGTGAAGTTGAATGGACCTCTAGCCACAATATGCAGTCCAAGGTCGAAGAGATTGTACTCTGCAATCTCTACAGGGGACTGTGGGGAAAGTCATGCAAAGGCCTTTTGTAGTTCATTTTTGCCTCTAAATGAAATCACTTAGCTTATATATATATGTGTAGGTCATTGCAGTACACAGCAAGCGACAGAGGTTGCGTTGTGTGCTCTTGCTCTACACAGTACAATAATTATTTGCGCTGCTTCATGATGCCCTTCAACCTAAATTGGGTAAAATGTGTTTTATGGTCACACACCAATGATCCATCATCAGAGGCCATCATTTGTGCACCTTGGCTTTAACCTCATAGAAGCGTTGAACGTTCAGCGCCCCGTGCTGAACGTTCGAAGAACGAATGCTGGCCCGTCGGCCAACGGTCGTGCGCAGCACTGGCAAGGTAGTGCTCGCGACGACTGTTGGCCGACAGCAGCACTTAAGGGGTTAACAGTCCTTCATCTATTTCTGGTCTCTGTTTCCATTGCCTTTAGTCCTTATATCAGCACATTTCGCATTCCACCTCATGGAGCAAAATTTCAGGTTTCATAAGCACACATTCAAAAGTCAAACTGTCTTATAATAATTGTAGGTATTCATTTATTAAACATTTCCTCAAATGTGGCTTCAAAGAAACCCTAATATGTATTTTGCCTTAATAATGGTTCCTCTGAGGATTGCGGCGTTGGCAGTTAAGTGTTCAAACAGTATATTATGCTAAGACTATGGAAGCATACAGGAGATATGTATTTTTCATGCACACATTTGCTTACTGCAAGTTAATGTAAGCTTTTAGTGGACATTTTGTTTTATAGATACTTAAAAGTAGTTATTTTTCACTTTTCCTTTCATTGCAAGCTGCAATACTCCAGTAAATCTATTGCCAATAAGGTAAAAGGTGAAGAAATAAGTGGCAAATAAAAGACATAATGGGACCCTACTCATCTCCGCACACATGAAGGTTTGTTGAGGTTGGCTTCCTGCTATCAGGTTCTATTAGAATAAAATGGGAAGAGGAGTAATATGGGTGCTTGAAGAAGCAAAAAGTACTTTCCAGGAGAGGACACATATCATCTTGCAGTCTTTGAAGTTGACTGTGGGTGGAGCAGGTAACACAGCCTGAGTGGAGCTGACACGTATCATTGCCTCTATCTGTAAATAGTATAATCTGGCTAATTTTAAGATTACAGTATTTTATGGTGTTCAAAGTGTACCTAAATGATGAAAAAAACTTTTGAGGGCGAGTCCATTTTTTTGCTGCAACCGATATAAATGCATAGTTCGTGTACCATTACGATTGCCAATATCTTATGAAATTGGGAGAATTTATAGATTGTTGGTAAAACTACTAAAATATTTCAATGTATGTATGGAGTGTATTGCATGCTAAGTTTCATGAATCTTCCCATACATACATTAGATGAGCGACGTCTTTCAAACCTATTTGTTATGAGGCGCACACCATCAATTGGCATTTACTTCTTAGCAGAAAACGTTTGTGCAAGTATGTGCATGTGTGTGTATGTGCATGGTGTTACGTACTCTCCTAAAGGGATCTAGTTAAGAATGTACTTGCTACAAAATCATGACCATATTTAGACTATTCCTTAACTACGCGGCCAAGTGCGTATTCAGCCCTCTACCAAGGGAGCAAATGCACGGCAGTCAGTTGACAAGAATGTGCTGGGTATACTAATGCTTTGAAATGTACAATTGAGACACAAAAACAATTAAGTCAGGACATGATTTACAGACGTTAAACACTGACAACCTGAAGTGTGTCTGTGATTGGGTCACTGCAGCCCAATCAAAATTATTAGATTGCTAAAATAAATGTTGATACACTCGAACAACAGCAAGTACTTCAAAGCTGGTTACCATAGAAGATCTGAGACACATTGGACCTGATTCACAAAAGTAATCTGAGACAAAATCCTAACTTTACGACTTTCGGTATTCACAAAAGGTACTTAGTAGTAGTAATGTTAGGATTCCTAACTAACTTTACTACTACTAAATGCCTTTTGTGAACACCGAAAGTCGTAAAGTTAGAATTTTGGCTCAGTTTAGTAGTACTAAAGTTAGGAATCCTAACTTTACTATACTAAATGCCTTTTGTGAATACCGAAAGTCGTAAAGTTAGGATTTTGTCTCCGATTACTTTTGTGAATCGGGCCCATTGTCATTAAGTGCCTAGCTACCATTGTAGCTCAAAAAGTTCAAATGTATGCATTTTTCTAACTAGCCAATATTATATGTACGTAGTATTAATGAAAACCCAGCTACAAAGCAACAGCTGCTTTTTAAGAGACAGATGTAGGTAAGAAGTGCTTTCCATAGCAATTCCCACAAACCCTTTTCATTGAATTGAGTCGAATGTCAATAGATTGCAGCCGTTACTGGTTTCAAATAACCACTTTCAAGCCTAACATCTTGGTCATTTCACATTGGCATTCTCCCCATAGCATGGGTTGGCTCAATGGGCAGATCTTCGCCACATATTATCGTCTGTAAGGTACTCATTACCACCTATGGAAAAAAGCACCCCGCTTATCTGTATATTGTTTATTTTGAAGTACAAAAGTACAGGTGATTCAATTTCTAATATGTAGTGCATGACTTCTTGTGCCTCCAAGGACAATATAACTTATAAGAGCTTACACATTTAGGAACGTAGCAAGTACATAATACATCACCTGGCGCAACCATTACGATTGACATGTTCTCAGTAAATTACAATAGGAAGACATGCTACAGGAACCAGAAGACAAGCAAACAAGTCATACCTGCCTGACAAACAAGACTGCTGTGTTTCCTTAAGAAAGACTACTACAACTCAAGGTTCTTTATTTTTTACTTAGCATTTAGGGTACCAGTGGTGTTTGAAAAATTATGAGAGTTGGGGTGCTGACCTGTTGTGTCATTTTACTGGTGTTTATAAAATCCTGAAGTTACTAAACGAGCGAGGCATGTGAATGAGTAAAATACCTTAAGCAGAAGTGCATGTTTTTGTGTTCGAGATGACATCTGAGTATGCATTATTCTTATGCCAATTTAAAGCATTCCCATAGCTTAAGACTCGGAGTACCTGGACTGGCTGTCCATATCCATAATTTATCACTATTTTGTAATCTGTAGGTATATATTTTAAAATCCGATATTTTCTTTTAATTAGGCTTGGCTGATGGATTTGCCAGGACAGATATTTAAGATATTATTGCTACACCTCTGTTTACTTTTGAAATTCATTTATATACATGGGACTCCTAACTTTTTTGTTTTGCTGGCGGTTTCTTCCTGAGACGTCCAGTCCAATCAATCTGTGTACAATCTTCTTTTTCAATTTGTAGACTGTCCAATATGTGATCCTTTAACTAATATACATAACATTTTCATTGCCATCAAAGCTAAATTGAAATTGCGTTTATATACACTCTAACATGCAACTGTCCACTTATAGCTCTTTTATCATAAGGATATATTTTAATGATTTATGTTTTCAAATAAAGATGTCTCCCATTTAAATGAAGTAATAATGAGTTATTCCATAAGGTGTGAGGAATGGTTTTGTTTGGTAATCCAAGTGTGTTTCGGATCTGTTTCCATAATCTCTGTAAATGTCTTAGAACCGATTTTTTTGTACGTAGTAGTTTATCAGGAAAGGTTTGAGAAAACCTATTACTGTGCCCTTCGAGTAGCCATATATGTGTTCATCTTTGCTACCAAGACCTAAAGCTTGGTGCTTCGACATATGTCATAAGTAGTATCCATATTGTCTAGTACAGTAAAGCCTTATTTTTCTTTTCCACTTCTAAGGCCCTCATTATGAGTTATATGGAATTATGCTGTAAAGATACTTGCTGGCCAAAATTTCCGATGATTCTGGTCTTTATTCCACACCACAATCTGCTGATTGCAACCCCCTCCCCTCAATAATGGGCAATAACTACATATAGCCAGGAATACAAGGTCCTTTTCCATTGGTTTTCCCCGATTTCAGGGAGAAATCTATAGACTTTATGCATCTTATATGCGCAGATGAAAAGTGTTAAGTATGGAGCTAGTGGCATTTAGGGGGATGTGTGGGAGCAAGGGGGCAGTTCAGGCATGAGGCTGTCCAGAGGGGAACACTGTCTGCTCCCCCATGCTGCTTCAGGATTTGGACGACCCATGGTGTGGTGCTGCCTACGGCCCGTGCCCCTGAAGCCTGGATAAGGGTTCCAAGTCTCCGAGCCTGGAATTATCCCGTCCAGAGTTTATGGACCCAATAATTTCAGGCCTGGAGACACTTGAAATAGCGGGTGGTGAATTCTCTTAGGATGAAATTCCATTACTCATAATGAGGTTCTTGTTATATTTAAAGCAAATCTTGGTTTCTTGCCTACACCTCAAAGAAATGTGTTTATCATTTTATTCACTTAATTAAATGTTTTTAACAAATAGTGGTAAGATCTGAAATAACATTAGGCGTTTAGGCAAGTTTGTCATTTACAGCGAGTGAATTTTGCCCTGTTTCAGTAGCCCTAAATTAGACCATCTTTTATATAGTATTTTGACTTTTTTTTTGCTACTTTATGAAACTTGAGTACTGATATGGCTTCTGCACCTCGATTTATTACAGTTCTCACTTAATTTACATCAGTACGCAATCACTAGGGGCCTAACGCTGGCCCCTCCAGTCTCAGTGGTGCAAGTAGGCTGCTAACAGAGGGGCCACCAGCCCTTCAGGGTGCCCCTTTTCCGGCCAAAGCCAATGAATATCTGTAAGACATGGGATACTCAGGGAACTCTCCTTCAATTCTACAGGGGGGCCCCCTTAATTTGCGTTAAGCCACTGGTGACCACTGGAAACCCGATTTTGCTACAGTCTCTCTGAAACATATTTTGAAACAGGAATGCAGTTATGGAATAGTGTTGTCTCCTAGGACTCCTTCAGTTTTGAGGCTATGAAGGATATGAAAGCTCCTCTTAGCTTCTGTGTGACTATCAGCAGCTAACTGTTCGTGCATATCTCCTTGGGATGTTGGTGAAATGCCATCTAGGAGACAACGGTTGCATTGAACACATTCTGACGCTACGTTTGCAAAAGGAATCTCATTCACCCAGTTAGCAATGTACACTTTGTGAATTCCTTTCCCCTCAAAATGTTTTCTCCTTGTTATAATTGCTCTGAGACAACACATATCCTGTACACTGTAGTATGCCATGGCCCATGGCCGTGGTGCAAGTAAGGAACATTACCCCTTTGACTACTGTTAGGGTAGTAAAATACAGTAACTGTCAGGGTTCAATGGGCCGCTCTCGGCTCTGGGCCACTGTGATCTACACCTGCTGCACCAATGGTAGCTTCCTACCTGGATCAAAGAGCCTGTATCTTCTCCACACACCTTGACTCTTCCCTCCACCCTCCTGTTGTTTATATTGTCACTTTTTGTGTTTTAGCCCCTGCCCTCTACCTGTTTCCTTTCATTGCCCCTATGCTTCCCCTGTGCCCTTCTCTAATGTTTCCCACACGCTGCCAAGCTCTATACTTTTATCCTTGTCTTTTTACAGTGCTTTTGTCTCTTGTCTGTGGGCCTCCTCTTTGCAATTTTAAGTCATGGTACAAAAGAGGAAAAAGACTACAGTGGCCTTAAACTCTTTGCTTATCTTTCCTTTTCAACACTCAGCATGTTTTACATGTATTTTGACAAGCTTCCAACTCTACTTACTTCAGTAATTGCGTACACAGTTCCTGCACAGTTTTGATAGTATATATTTCAGATCTACCCAAAATTCGACATGAGGTATTGATTTGGGCTTATGCTTCTTTTAGATATTCATTCTACTTCATATTTACAAAATCACATTTTCGATGGATTGGCTTCACTAATAGTAGTTTGTGAGATACACGTGGTATGTGGACCAAATTAAATTGGTACATTTGCTCTAGGGATATGATATTCGCGTTTATATGTGCTGGACTTTCTTGCAGCAACCTGCCACACAGACAGAAGGATCTGTAATAGTCACATGCCTAAGAGGGAATTTCTTCACATGAACTTTAAGGTACAAATTTACTCAACCTCTGCCCATTAGTTTCCGTATGTTTAAACATCTTGGCCATATTGACAGAAGATAAAAACACAGGACCAAGGGCCAGATGTACGACCTGCCAAATAGCAACTCGCAAATTGAGTTGTATTTGCGACTCGCAATTTGCAAGGCGCTATTTGGCATGTACAACAGTGTGTTTAGCACTGTTTTGCGATTACCAATGGGGTCGCAAATTGCGAGGCTCAAGAGTATTAATGTGTTTTTAGGAGAACAAGGGAACCCCATAAAGTGAACCTGGGGTGGGAGCGTACTTTTTTGAAAAACAATGGTTCAGTGGTGGCCTAAAAAAGGTCCTCAGAAAGGAAAAAGTATAGCGAACAACTAATTAACGCTAGGGAGCTTTGGGAGTAGGTTTATATGAAAATAGTTTTTATTTTCTCTTAGTATATACAATTTTTTAACGTTTTTCAGGTGCTCAAATAAGTGATAGGGTGCAGAACGTGACATAAGTGAACATAGTGAAAAAACAGACTCTCACACAACAACAAGGTTAAAAAAACCACATGAATATATATAATGAAGTGGGGTTATTTCCTTGGGTAGGTCGACGTTTCGATCTGTATGAATTTCAGATCATCATCAGGACGAAAAATGAGCTTCCTGAAATTGGTACATATAATTTAATGCAACACAACAGGGGAAGTTGGCTGGATTATTGAGGCGTTTTCTGTAGGAAATTATACATCAGGGTTATGTAGAGCTCGTCAATTTAAAACCGGAAGCGGTTATTAAGTCCTAGTAGCGCTCCGATATTTAGAAGAGGGTCCTACTGGTACTCAGGATTAGGTAACCGGAATCTGTCTAATGAAGTCGACGTAGGCAGACGTGTTTATTACGGGTCGCCTGGAGTCAATCTCGGCGTTACCCGCTCCGCTGCGGTGGCGTCCGAGTGTCGAGCAGCCAAACAGCGAGACACTCGGACGCCACCGCATGTGGTTCTTTTAACCTTGTTGTTGTGTGAGAGTCTGTTTTTTCACTATGTGCTGTTCACTGCTATTTTGTGAATAAATACATGGAGTCATTTTTGGTACTGAGGAAGACTTTGTTGTATTTTTTCAGTATATCTTCATGGGGTTGTGTGAATGAGAACCGCAAAAAATTGCCGATTTCCTACTGACAGAAGTTTATAATTACATAATGATAGCGGTTATTACTATGTATTTGAAGTATCATACCATAAAAGTGTAAGTGTATTGACCTCATAGCTAGGGTGTGCAAAATTCCTCAAATTCATTTTTCAATATTACACAAAATTTGAGAAAAATTATCTGAAATAGTGGAAAATGGAAATCCTCTTTTAGCTGTATAAATTAGTACAAAATGCGACCTCTTCCATTGAGGTCGTGAATACACTTTTTGTGCTAAAAAAATAGCGCAAAAAAACACAAGTGCTGTAAGCTACAGCTACTGGGTTCTGGTTACTCGTGTTATCCCTGTGTTCATTCTCTAATATTTTTTTTAGCTGAATGGGTGTATCTTAAGGAATTTTATAGAACAAGCGTAATGCAGGAAATTATGCAAGAGTACACCAGGGTAATAAAAATTTCACCCGGGCCTACTCATAACATGCACACTTTAGGCTGACTGTATTTTGCTGCAAGCCTGCAGTATCCAGCACTGTATAAAAATTGGTTTTCTAACTAATAATCTTGCTGGGTTGGAAGCCTTTCAAGTGCATAGAATAGCTTTTTGGATCAATACTTGTGTTTTATTTGGAATAGATAGAAGATACATATTGGGCCTCGGCAGGTTTAGCACAGCGTGTCTCTCCTTGAAATTATCCAAAGCTGCTATGACATCCTTCATCCTTCACAAAGTAATGAAAACAGAAAGGCTACTAGAAACAGACAATATTCATCTGTGTCTCTCGTAAAAGCATCAACTGCTGTCTTAATGACATATTTGTATTCGGCAGGATAGGGTTGCTGTTGTATATTTTACCCAGTCTGCACGAAAGGCACTGTAAGTGGAAGAACCTTACAATTAGTCTGTTTGTTTAGTGGGAATGTATCATTTGCATAATATGTTCTCATCGCCTTCAAGGTCTGAGAATTCAGCTAGATCATGCTGTCCCCTTCCCCTTGGTTTGTAAGGCAGTTTGTTATGGTATACCAAAAAGGTTTCAATACAACCTCATAAATACATCGTATTAGGGGTGCGTCAAAATTGTAGGATTGCTCATTGTATAATTATGCAAAATGTATCAAAAAATATGAAAAATTACGCGCACAGCTCAATTTGAACTTGGTGCTATTTTTTTAGAGCTATATTTAGTGTGACATGAGTCTTTGTCTTGATTTTGGAACCGAGGCTGCATTTTGCGTTAGAAAAGATCTAAATTGCACATAAATTGCACACGAAGTGCACAGCAACAGTTCACGTTCTGTTCCATGTTATTCCTGTGCTCCCCCAATAGGATTTTTCCTCAAATGGACCGAAAATTATGTGACGATGCATAATTTCAGGCATTACACATGAAATGCATACCACGAAATGTCAGAAATTACACAAGATTATGCCAGCATAGGTAATGTTTTGCACACGCCTCATCTTAATATGGTCCACGGCACCTTCTCTGTACTACTGTTACAAGCACCAGCCATCGAACCACTTCTTGAGTTGCAGGGATGATGGACTGTGGATACCACTGAAGTAGTCCCTATTGCCTGAGCGTTCGACTGCACGCTTACTCAGTACTGCCTGTCTGTAGGTATGGCTGTAATTGGTAAACTCTATTTACACAGTGTACCTCACAGTGATTGCTGGAGTTTTCCAAATCAAGAACAATTATGTTTTTGCAGAGAGTTTGTCGTGGAAATATTGTACTGCTTCATATGCACAGAATCAACATAGGATGCTCTGAGCATGAGTAATACCCAAAGAAAAATAGTGGGTGGATTGATGTGATACTCGTCATTCCGACTCCGGGTGGAACATTACATCTAGCCCATAACACTCAGATATTAACTGATACCCAAATTGAAAAATTCTGGCCTGCTCTTATCCAGAAAAATCAGTTTATTAAAAAAAAATTTAAATAGCATGTGATTTTCACATTTTTATCTATTTTGTCTTTTGTTTTGGGTGTTTCTTACACCATGAGGTACTCCATTTGGAATGTGTCTATTTGAATGCCTATAGAGGTCGTTACGGAATGTAGTTTCTTGTTCTTCAACTTCAAGCAAAGCCCTACATCCTAGCTCCATAAATGGTAGGGTTGCCTTACTCGAAGATTAGGCCAACACAGATCCTCTTGGTAGAAAAAAATACAATTCACCCCACCTTTGATTACCCAGTACATTTATTTAAAAATCAATGATTAACGTTGCCAGCTTTTCCTGTATGAAATTCACTCAAAGAAAGCCTAACTCTCGTGGAATTGGCATCTGATTTTTCATCGTTGAATAACCTTTGACCTATCACGTTTTTGCGACAATCAATCATCTAATGAATCCATAAATCCAGGAAATTCATATGAAACATGTACTCATTACTGTATCAACATTTCTTACTGTCTGTCCTTCCTGGATTTCAACAAACTAAATTGTGTTTTTACCTGTTGTTAAAATGATTTCTTGCACTTTTGCCAATTTTTGCACACCACATTCTTCTTGGGCTGTATTGAGTGCCAGGCTAGTGGTGAGACAGACTACAGCGCCATTTTCGGTAGGGTACTAGTCATCATTCCCGGCTCACTTTCAAATGAGCCTGATGACACGGATGTACAGTTAAGTTATGAATGCTAAGGTGCATTTCAAGCTACTTCTGAAAAGGGGGTATGTTAAGCAGCGGGTTTTAAGAATATTTGAAAAAAAATTGTGTTTTTACTTGTTTTTTAAATTATTTCTTACACTTGTCCCAATTTTTGCACACCACATTCTGGCGAGACAGACTATGACCCCATTTCGGGTAGCGTTCTAGTTGTAAATCCCAGCTCGCCATTAAATGAGCCTGAGGACACGCATGGTTGGTTATGTTCCAAAGGCTACGGTACAATTAAAGCTGTAACTGAAAAGGGGATTTGTTAAGCAGGATGTTATCATTTTAAACCAAATTGTGTTTTTACTTGTTTTTAAAAGATTTCTTGCACTTTTTGCCAAGTTTTGCTCACAGCATTCAGCTCAGGCTGTGTTGAGTGCCAGGCTCACAGTGAGACAGACTACGCTGCCATTTTGGTTGGCGTTCTAGTCATCAGTCCCAGCTCACTGTTAAATTAGCCTGAGGACACGGACACGTGGTTAAGTTCTAAAGGCTAAGGTACATTTCAAGCTGCTGTTGAAAAGGGGATTTGTTAAGCTGGGGGGGTTTAACGAATATTTTAAACCCAATTGTGTTTTTACTTGTATTTAAAATGATTTGTTGCACTTTTTGCCAATTTGTGCACACCACATTCTGCTCGGGCTGGTTTGGGTGACTGGCATGTGGTGAGACAGACTACAATGCCATTTTGGGTGGCGTTCTAGTCACCAGTTCTGGCTGGCCATTATATGAGCCTGAGAACGAGGAACCGCAGATGACGTGCTGCTTGCATGCTGAAGGCGAGCCTGCAGGCACCAGTCCCCGTCCGTACTGGGCCAGAATCGCTGCCCATTCTCTCTCAACCACACAAATTTAACAGAGAGATGAACTTCTCCGACTTCAATATTCCATGGGTAAGGATTGCCTCAATAGCTTAGACCCTAACAATGTCTGCATACAGACAATATCATATGCAAAGCATGTAACAAGAATCTAGGCTACTCTGACAATATATTAAATAATAACAAGCTAATATTTGAGTGGGACAACTATGAAAAGGGGAGCTTTTACCTGGTAAACTGTAGATCGCTCCCCAGACATAAGCTATTGCTTTTCACTTTTCTCAAAGAGATTAAGCCAAACTTGTTATTTCTTAAAGAAACCTGGTTAAAAGATGATTGCATGCCAGATATCATGATCACTCTCCCACAGGAGTACACTATTGTATAAGTCGATCGCCAAAACAAAGTTGGGGTGGAGTAGCCATTATTCTCAAGAAAGAGTTAAATGGCACATTTTCCACCATACCTCTGCCGGGCTGTGAAAATCTTACTTTTCCAATTGAACGTTTCCATACTTTTCCATTGTCAGGAATTTTCCTTTATTGTCCACCGGGTGCCCCAGCTCAGTTTATACAAGCACTACCTGATACCCTAACTGTACAATGTATGTAGAAGGCAAATATTTAGTACTGGGGGATCTTAAGCTCTATTTTGAAAACACTAACTGCTCAAATTTAAATAATTTAATGCAAGATTTAGAGGCCATTCATGTAGAAATTGACGCAGCCCACACATAAAATGGTCACCTCCTTGAGCCTATATTCAAACATGTCTGAGTTAAGGGCAATCACTCCTCTCCCTCGGTGTTGGTCGGTGTGAGAAAGTGCCTTCTTTTTTGGTATGCCCCCACTTTTTTCTGAACTGCTGATGTGCTTTGACTGAGTGTGCCCTGGGCTCCTGGGCTCCTGCCAACCAGGTACCCAGGGCCTGTGTTCCTTCGCTAAAACTGTGTTGACACTAAAACCCAATTGGCATCTCTGGCCCCCTCTCAGCCCCTAGTAAATGGTACCCTAGGTACCCAGGGCATGGTGACCAGTGAAGACCCCTTAGGGCTGCAGCACTTATTGTGCCACCCTTAGGGCCCTGTACCCTGACACCCACACACTGCCTTTGCAGGCTTAGTTTCTTAGTACAGAACTAAACAAAGAGTCGACATGGCACACATCCCTGTGTGCCATGCCCACAAACCCACAGCCCTGGCATACATCCGTCACCAGTGTAGCTTGGTGCCCTATGCCAGTGGTGTGGGCACAGTTTCACAAGCCCTGTGCCCCTACAGTACCCAGGGCCATTCCTGGGCACTGTAAGTGCAGTGATGCCATTACGAGTATATGGTGCTGGGAGGTCGCCATTATGAACTCCACAGTACCATTATGTTACACTGAAGTCTGACAAGTTTGGTATCAAACTTCTCAGCGCATTAAACCCACACTGATGCCAGTGTGGAATTTAATGTAAAATGCTACCCCGAGGGCACCTTCGAGATGCCCCCTGAAAAACTAACCTACAATCCATGTCTGGACTGAGTGGCTGCCCAGGCTGCCACACAGCAGACATGTTGCTGGGTGGAGAGCCCCTCGCTCTCCTGGGCCTGCAACAATGCACATTCTGGGCGAGGAGCTTTCGAAGGCCACTTGCTGTACTCAACAACTGGCCCTCACCTGTTCTAAACCCCCACTCTGGCAGGAAGACTGTCGAGAAACCCTACGTCAGGAAGGGGGGTGTGCCAGACTGTGCCAACCCCACCCCTCCGGTGGAAGAGGCGAGGTGAAGCACGACTCCGGGCTCCAGCCATCTTAAAGATGGGGAGCCCTGCCCAATTACAGCTAGGCTCCTGCCTCCCTCCCCAGGAGAGGAGCAGGCTAGGGGGTGTACCCACCCCAGGACAGGGACCTATTGGTCCCTGCCCTTGCCCCACCTGTAACGCCCCTAAACTTAGTATTTAGGGGCACCCTGAACCTTACTTCCTCAGAGACCGATAAGAAAAAGAAGAAAGAAGATCAAGAAGCGGAAGACCCGGTGTGCAGCTGCTCACAACAGGACGACACCAACTGACTTGGCCCCAGCCCTACCGGCCTGTTGATCCTGGAAACTGCTCCTGCTTAATCCTGGTGACTCCTGTGGACAGCAACCTTGGGACACCCGGAGGACCTGCCTGCCTTGACCCTTTTAAAGACTGGGACTCCCATAAGCAGATGCTCTGCTTCAACAACCAACCCCTGGTGCCAGCCAGGAAGCTCAGAACCTGCCCACTCTGCACCCGCCGAGCCCGGCCCGTGCCTGAGTGATCCAAGACCATGACGGTGCCAACTGGGACGATGCCAACTGGGACCCGAAGTCCAGTGCCCAAAGACCCTCCTTGACGAACCAGACGATGCCTGCAGCCTCAGAACCAGGTACCCCTCCAACTGCATCCAGCTGAAGGTAAGATTTCCCAACACCCAAAGACACCCCTGCCCCCGGCGCCCTGCAGCTCCCTGTGCCTCCCTTTGGGGCACCTACCTCTTCTCCAGGATCCCAACTTACCTCTCGAAGTAGTGGTCGCACCTGAAGAGTCACCGTCCACGAATCTGCAGCCTTTGTTCTTTTTTTACCTTTCCCATTGACCAACATTGAGCGCCCGACGGCTCAAAAGCACCCTGCACCCAGCCGCCCGAGTGCCTCTGGCAGTGCAACCTTTGCCCTCTCCTACTTCCCCATTTGCCCTGAGCAAGTGACCAGGAGCCCAGCTCCCACAACTGCGTGGCCTGCTAGCCAACAGCCACCAACTGAAGGCCCCCTGCCCCTCATTGGTTAACGTTGGGCCTAACTACCTCTGCACCCGGCTGCCCCTGTGCCACTGAGGGTGAACCAACTATACCTACCTGACCCTGAGTCCATGCCCAGAACCTTAACTTCGCCATTTTAGTACTCACCTGGAAACCGGTAACTCATTTACCTGCTATTGGATAACATTGACTGGTTTGACTCGAAAAATCTTCTGTGTGAAATTTTGAAAACTTAAAATATTCCTATAAAATCTGCCAAATTCCGAAGTACTCACCTGTGATCAGGAGAGAAGCCAGTACTTTACCTTGTAGCCCAGTACTGAACTGCAAAAGTAATCCGAACCGGGTTTACTAGGAACCTGAATTTTCTCCATAGGAATTCATTGTCTGCTTTTCTATGAAATTTCTTTTGTCTACTTTTGAAAACTTGAAATATTCTTTAAAAATCATACTAACTACTGAAACGTAATTACTTACCTGCCTTAGGTAGAGATCCCAGTGCTGGACTTAGGAGCCCAGTAATGGATTACAAAAGTAATGAGAACATTCTTTACCTGTAACCTGAATTTTCTCCCATTGGATAACATTGCCAGATTTTCACTAAAAAGTTTTTAAGTGTGAACTTTTGAAATACCTTTTTATTCCTTAAAAATCATTGCAATTACCAAAACGTTTTTACTAAACTGTTTCCAGCTTAGACCCCAGGACTGAATCTAGGATCCAGTCTTGGAATTACAAAAGTAATCTACAAAGTAATCAACTGTAATTGTGTAGAAAAACACATTGAGCTCAATGCTAAATTGTGTGCAGAATTGTGTTGCCTATTGCAACCCCTGTACCTATTGTGTTTACAAATTCATTGCCTTTCTGCAAAGCAATAACCTGAGATTATAAAAACAATTGCAATTGGTCTGGAGTTCAGTCCTTGTGTGTGTAAAATCTTTTGCTTACTGAGTGTGCTCAACAAGTGCTTTACACTGTCCTCTGGTACTGCCTTACTGCTGGACCAAGCTACCACTTTTGAGAGTAAGGTCAGTCCTGACTTTAACCTCTGTTATACCTCTGGGGTTGGTGGACTCTATACACACTGTACCTTATGTTGGTCCAGTATTTATAGAGCCACTTTCTCACACTGGTGGATCAGCGGTGGGATACAAACTTGCATTTGTTGGACTACTTGGTTACCATCTGATCACACAACAGAACTCATAAATTGCCTTTAGAATTCTGAAATTGGATTTTCCAAAATACTAAAAGTCTTGTCAGGGCCTTGATTAAGTCCCTTTAAAATGTTAGAAAAATAAAAGTCACTATAGTCGGGGTAGAGGGTTAGAACTATCAGGTTAGAATGTCTCAACAACCCCCAACAATTAGTGAGGATAATATTGCACAGGACCTGGTGGAGTAGCCCGACCTCACACCTTACTCATACTTAAATTTCAGAGAAGTAAGGTCCTTATGCAAACTGAAAAATATACCAATGGACCTGCATCCAACCAAAGTAGGGCTCCAGGAGCTCTTGGCTGAGTATGCTAAAGGCCACCCCTCTGAACAGGGAGATGACCAGTCAGAGGAAGAAGAGGTGCTAGAGGAGAGTCTATCTTCCCCCCTCAATCATCTCTAGGGAGAGGAGGGGCCCTGTACCCTTAACTCCACAAATCACACTCTGGGACCCTAGGACCTACACAGGTGGGCCAGGGCACAGAGAAAACTTTGGGACTAGTCCCAGTAAAGAGGACAGCTTGTTAGCCAAGTTGGCCAAGAGATTAGATCTAGAGTCCAGACTCCTGGCTCTGGAAAAAGAAAGGAAAGAGATGGGCTTAAACCCTATCTCTGGTTGCAGCAATACCAATAACAAGGATATAGAGGAATGTTATGATCCTAAAATCCCCAAAGGGATTGTCCCTAAATTTGAGGAAGGTGATGATATCACCAAGTAGTTAACAGCCTTTGAGAGGACTTGTGATACGAGAAGAGTGAAGAAGCCTCTATGGGGGCACTCTTGTGGGAACTATTCTCTGGTAACTGCAGAGACAGGCTTCTGACCCTCTCTGGTCCAGATGCAGGGTCCTATGATCTCACGAAGAAAACTCTGATTGAGGGATTTGGGCTCACTACTGAGGAGTATAGAATCAGGTTCAGGGGGGCTCACAAAACCCAGACCCAATCTTGGTTGATTTTGTAGACTACTCGGTAAAGACACTGGATGGTTGGTTAACTGGACACAATGTGCATGACTTTACTGGACTTTATAATTTGTTTATGAAGGAACACATTTTGAGTTATTGCACAAATGAAAAGTTGCATCAGCATTTGGTAGACCTAGGTCTAATTTCTCCCCAAGAATTGGGAAAGAAGGCAGACCATTGGTTCAAGACTAGGGTAACAAGGACAACCACTGGGGGTGACCAAAAGAACGTGGTTACAAAACCTCCCCAGGGGAAGGGTGGTGAGGATCCCCAAGATAAAAAGTCTGAGTCTTCCAAAGGGCCCCAAAAACCTGTACAGGTGGGTAGGTCCCAAACTACTCCCTATGTGCCTCAGCCCTATAGGGGGAAGAACATTGATCCTAACAAGGCCTATTGTAACAACTGTAAGAAATTGGGACATTTAACTGTAGACAAAAACTGCCCCTACAACAAAGCCCGTAAGGCACCAGTACAGCTACTCCAGGGACAGTGAGTCTACAGATGGGACCAGAGGAGTGCCCAGAGCAAATCTGGGAATACATTCAAGCTAGCCTAGTCTCTTTGGGGGAAATGGAGTTTGCTAATGTATCTGGTTGGCCACCCAACTGTAAAAATATTTGCCATACCCCTCCATTAATGTAACTAGAGTAGAAGCCCTGAGGGATACAGATGCCAGCATTACTATGGTGAAAGATATGCTGGTTTCCCCAGAGCAATACTTGATTGGGAAAACTTACCAAGTCACCAATGCTGATAGCATTACCAACCAATGCCCTATGGCTATGGTGACATCAGGTTGGGGGGAGGTTACTGACCTGAAACTGGTAGTGGTCTCTCCACAATTGCCAGCTGACTGTCTGCTTGGAAATGACCTGGAAACCTCAGCCTGGGCTGAGGTTGAGCAAGTAATCCATGCAGCCATGCTGGGTATCCCCAGACTGGTGTGTGTGCAAACCAGAGCACAGAGCAAAAAGAAGGGTGGAGCCTGGAAGTATGGCCCAACCAAACAAGTGAAAAAACAAGAAGACTGGGGGATCAGCTTCTACACAGCAAGCCTCTCAGGCCCCCTCCCTTCAGGGAAAGGACTTGGAAACCCTAGAGGGAACTAAGCCCATGGAGCTTGAGTCTTACCAGATTGGACTCCTGGGCCCAGGGGAACCCACCAGGGTAGAGCTGTGCCAGGGTCAGCGAGACTGCCCCACTCTCGAAAGCCCAAGGCATCAAGCTGTTTCAGAAGCACAGGGAGATGTCAGTGGTACCCACAGAGCTTATTGAGAAGAGGGATTACTGTATGCTGAGGCAAGAAATCCCACTCCTGGAGCTACCAGGAGGATGGTAGTGCCACAGAAGTACAGGAAGTTCCTCCTAACTTTACCGCATGACATCCCCCTAGCTGGACATCTAGGGCAGAACAAAACTTGGGGAAGGCTAGTTAGTCACTTCTACTGGCCCCAGATGCAGCAAAAGGTGAAGGAGTTTGTGAGTTCCTGTGTCACCTGTCAGGTCAGTGGCAAGACAGGTGGCCACCCAAAGGCCCCCTGATACCACTGCCAGTGGTAGGAGTACCCTTTGAGCGGGTAGGTGTGGATATTGTGGGTCCACTTGAACCTCCCACAGCCTCAGGGAACAAATTCATTCTAGTAGTAGTGGATCATGCTACTAGGTAACCTGAAGCAATTCCCCTTAGTGTTACTACAGCTCCTGCAGTAGCCAAGGCCCTCCTGGTGTCTTCACCAGGGTTGGGTTCCCTAAGGAGGTGGTTTCAGACAGAGGTTTCAACTTCATGTCTGCTTACCTAAAACACATGTGGAAGGAGTGTTGTGTGCAGTCCAAATTTACTAGCCCATACCACCCACAAACCAATGGCCTTGTTGAGAGGTTCAACAAGACATTGAAAGGTATGATCATTGGTCTCCCTGAAAAACTCAAAAGGAGATGAGATGTCCTGTTGCCATGCCTGCTTTTCGCTTATGGGAAGTGCCACAGAAGGAAGTAGGATTTTTAGCCTTTGAACTTCTGTTTGGTCATCCTGTAAGGGGACCACTTTGTCTTGTGAAAGAGGGTTGGGAGAGATCTCTCCCAGAACCCAAGCAAGACATTGTGGATTATGTGCTTGGCCTAAGGTCCAGAATGGCTGAATAAATGAAAAAGCATCCAAGAATCTTGAGGCCAGCCAGGAGCTTCAGAAGCACTGGTATGACCAAAAAGCTGCCATAGTTGAATTTTAACCTGGGCAACAGGTGTGGGATTTGGAGCCAGTGGCACCAAGGGCTCTCCAAGACAGATGGAGTGGCCCTTACACTATCCTGGAGAAAAATAGTGAGGTCACTTACTTAGTGGACCTGGGCACAAGCAGGACACCCAAAAGGGTTATCCATGTGAACTGCCTTAAACTCTAAAATGACGGGGCTGTCCTCACCATGCTGATGGTGACTGAGGAGGAACAGGAAGCCGAGAGTGAACCTCTCCCTGATCTCCTCTCTTCCAGCCCAAAAGATGGGTCAGTGGATGGAGTAGTCTTTTCAGACACCCTCTCTACCCATCAGCAGACTGACTGCAAACAAGTCTGGCAACAGTTTGCTAGTCTCGTTTCCTTAAACCCTGGTCTGACCAGCTGGTGTACCCATGATGTGGACACTGGTGACAGTAACCCTGTAAAAAACAAAATCTATCAACAATCAGACCAAGTCAAGGAAAGCATCAAAGCTGAAGTCAACAAGATGCTGGAGCTAGGGGTGATTGAACCCTCTGAGAGCCCCTGCGCTAGCCCAGTGGTTCTGGTCCCCAAGCCTCATCAACAG
Organism: Lissotriton vulgaris; assembly: GCF_964263255.1. Lineage (NCBI taxonomy): Eukaryota > Metazoa > Chordata > Amphibia > Caudata > Salamandridae > Lissotriton > Lissotriton vulgaris. The sequence goes on along the minus strand of NC_141685.1, from coordinate 355,049,386 downwards.
GGTAGAAAGAGAGAGATGACATTCTGTGTGGACTATAGAGGACTCAACTCTGTCACCAAGACAGATGCTCACCCCATTCCAAGAGCAGATGAAATGATAAACAAGTTAGGGGCAGCCAAATTCCTCAGTACCTTTCACTTAACTGCAGGGTACTGGCAGATTGGCATGGCCCCAGGGGCCAAAGAAAAAACAGCATTCTCAACCCCTGAAGGGCACTACCAGTTTACATTGATGCCTTTTGCGTTAAAGAATGCCCCTGCCACCTTCCAGAGGTTGGTGAACCAAGTCCTGACTGGATTGGAGTCCTTTAGTGCAGCTTATCTTAACAATATTGCTGTCTTTAGCTCCACCTGGCAGGATCACCTGATCCACCTTGGGAAGGTCCTACAAGCCCTGCAATCTGCAGGACTGACTATCAAGGCATCCAAATGCCAGATAGGGCAGGGCACTGTGGTGTACTTGCGCCACCTTGTTGGTGGAGGCCAGGTCCAACCCTTACAAACCAAGATCCAGAGTATCATGGACTGGGCAGTTCCAACAACCCAGACCCAAGTCAGGGCATTCCTTGGCTTGACTGGATACTACAGGAATTTTGTGAAGGGATATGGGTCAGGTACTGTACTGTACTGTGTCCTGCTCACCTATTATTTTATAACAATGATCCCCAGGCCCTAACCTCCTGGGTGTCAAAATAATCAAATAAAACCGCCGGCCAGCGTTTTCATATTTTTTTGCCACGATCCCACAGGAGTCCTGGGGAAGTCTAAAAGTATATATATATATATATACTGCAGGCAACTCGTTTGTTGGATGTACAGACCACCGACAGACAATCATTACTTACCTGCAGATCAGCCGAAACATCTGAAACAGATAGTGACATGGAACCCATAAGATTGATCCTGGGGCTGTCTTCAGAGTCCCACCAAATAGATTTAATACATAAGATTGGAAAATTACTGCCCAACAGACCAGAGGTCACATATTGTAAAAGTGCATCATTAAAGGATATGTTGGTGCAAAGTCACTTTACAGAGGCAGCAACCACGACACGAACACCTGTAGTGGGATTTGTTCCTTGCACTACATGTAAAGCTTGTGATGACGCTGGGATTCCCACCTTGATTTTTACCTTACCACTCCGAGGAATCCCCAGGTCGACAGGTCTCTTTAGTCTGCATGGAAGTGTGAAGGAAGCTCTTTAAATTCAATATACTTTGACAGATTTCCAAAATCAATACATTTTATTCTAAAGGACCACTAACTCCAAAGGAAAATTTAAAAATGTATTACAAAGCCAAAAATAACTGAACATACAAGCACCTCAGCAAGAGGTTCAAAAAATAAACTGGCACTAATATACAAACATAATCCTACGCAAGAGTCTCAGACGACTCAGAATAAAAAGTCAATTCAAGAAGCATTAGACACGCAGTCACGGTGCCTACTGGAAAGCCGGACTGCATCTGTTCCGATGGGGAAGAAAAGTTTAACTTGTCCCTACACTAATTCTAAAGTGACATCCCTACTTAACATACCTCCCAGGCAAGAGAAAAAGGTGTCAGCTGTAAAGGCTCCCTCAAAAGTGCATTCACTTTCCAGGTAAGTAGCCTAGACTACCGAGCTCATTCCAAGATGCTCCTTAATTCCTCCTGCCTAGTCCAAACTAAGACCCATGTCTAACTGCACATCCAGTTGGACTGCCTTAGACAGGACCTCGTCTAAGCCCAACTGACCCTAACCCTAGCTTCACTAAGACCGAACTAACTGTCCACCCTCGGGGCACTTTCCCTAATACAAAATCCCAAAAACAATGAGTACGTCCATGACACTCCTCTTTCAGCAGGTACAGCCCCTCGTACTTTTCCAGTGTCAAACCTTCTTCTTCCAGAAACTGTTGCAGTGTCCTTGGCTCCCAGGCACCTTCTCAGCCCAATGTTGCAACTGCACCTGCCGGCACATTCTTTTCGTCTTCACTCCTACTAATCTAACTTCTAAAAAATGGCTTATTCTTCCTAACGAGCTACTCGGCCTTGCACCTACAAAAGAAATGTATGAGAACGATCCCTCTGCACGCCCCAAGTTACAATTCGAAATTCAACTGCAAACAAAGGCTTTTTCTCAAAGCACATTTCCCATCCCAACATTTCCAGTCATGCTAAGAAAACCACAATTAGGCCTTTGCTAGCATTTCTTCTCTCAGGCCTTTGTTATGTTACGTTATCTTAAAGTTTATATAGCGCTCAAATCACCCTGGAGCATCACGGCGCTACCTAGGCAGAAATATTCCTTAGGGGAAGACGTACAAATAAATCAAGCTGAGTTGCTAGAACAGGTAGGCTTTCAGCTGTTTCCTGAGACATTATAGCTTGTGATTTTATGTAGAGCCTGAGGGAGCAGGTTCCAATACCTTGGCGCTAGAAATGAAAAGGCTCTACCTCCCATACGGGCCTGCCGAATTCGGGGAATCTGTAAAAGATCCTGAGCACTGGATCTGAGATTCCTACAAGCGGAGTATTTCTGTAATTTTTTTCGCAAATACAGAGGTCCTCTTTTATTCAAAGCATTGTGCGTCAGGCAACAAATCGTAAAGAAAGACCTTTTCTTTACTGACAGCTAATGCAGTTCCTTCAACAGGGGAACTGAAAGTGAACCTGCTGGTTGATTTAAAATCATTCTGGCTGCCGTATTTTGAATTACTTGGAGTTTAGCCAGTAGTGTCTCTCCAACGTCCACCAGCAGTACATTCCCCTAGTCCAGGCCTTTACTCCTTGAAATGCATTTCTAATACGACATCATAAACATTCCATTAATAAATCCTAACATTACTCTCTATGTTAACGACCATTAATTATTCTCATGTTAAAACATTACCATTTTACCAGGCAAACTACAGGTGCAACTTTAATATGGCACATTTAATCTCGAGGCACGTTACATACACAGAGCAATTCATCCTAAATTACTTACAGCATTATCCTCTTGGTTAAGCACTGCATTAATCAATAAATGATATGAGCATAATTCTATATATGGCAACATTCTCGATTAGTCCTGCATTTCTAAACCAAACATTAGTAAGGTCCTCTAAATATGCGGGTGCTGACTACAGGCGATTATGATGCACCCCAATAATTTTTCAAACAACATGGCGCTCTATCACTTGTAAGACCAGTACAAAAGTGGAAGAATATTGGGCCCGATGTAGGTCGGTCGGTAACGGCCGAAAATTGGTATTTTCGGCCGTTACCGATCGGTAAATAGGCGAATGGTATGTAGGGGGCATTATTTTACCGAATCGGTAAAATTATCGATTCAGTAATTTTACCGATTCGGTAAAATAAGTAATCGGTAAATTTACCGATTCTGAGCCACCCATATGTAGCTGGGACTCTTCAGAGTCCCAGGAGCCTTAACGAATCGGTATTTTACCTTCAAATCAAATTTGATGGTAAAATACCGATTCCGGTGTGCATGCACATGTGTGCATGCACACCTATGCCATGTGACAGGCAGACCTGCCCTTAGGGCAGGTATGCCCGCCACATGGCACCCGTGCCTGTTTTGGGGGTGCCAGAGGGTGTCAAAGTGACACCCCCTGCACCCTTGTGTGAATCGATATTTACCGATTCGGTAAATACCGAATCGGTAATGCCCATTCATTCCTATGGGCTTCAAAGCCCATAGGAATGAATGGGCAATACCGATTCGGTATTTACCGAATCGGTAAATACCGAATTCATCCGATTCGGTATTCCAGCACATCTGGAATACCTACATGTTGGACCCATAGATTTACCGATTTTAAATTACCGAATCGGTAAAATTCGGTAATTTAAAATCGGTAAATCTTTCCTACCTACATCTAGCCCATAGTGTCCCTGGTAAAATAGCAAAGCGTCCTATAGATAAATTCTTGAACTGCAACACTTGCTTTGTGGTGTATTGTTTGGTTTGCCCGTGTGGTCTCCAATATAGTAGAAGTACTATCCATCCTGCCAAGAATCGTATTTTGGAGCACACGCGGGCAATCACAAATAACAATTATGCATATCCAGTTGCCAGACATTTTGCGCAGATTCACAATTCACGCCGTGACAAACTACAATAGGTTTATCATGACCAGATCCCAATCAAAGAAAAGGGATGAGACAGGGTGAGGCTGTTATGGCAGTTAGAAGCAAAATATATTGTCGAGCTTAGGACCCATACCCCCTGGGGCCTCAATAGTGAAGAAGAACTTTGGTCATATGTGGGATGAAAATGGGTGAGAGAATTGCCCATTAAGGGCACAATTCTAATATTAGGGGTTCCCCAAATTCTCAACAAGTTGTGAGAACTGTGAAAAAGTATAAAACAAGTAAGATAAGGAAGGTCCAAGGATTCATTGAGAATGTGGAGATCCAAGACTAATGATGGATACCCTTATGGCTGTTGAGAAAACCAGTTTTCTACCTTGGATAAAAATGCAATATTTATTTGCGGATGTAAAGTGCTTTGTGTAAATAAGCCTTGTCATTTAACAATGTATGGATTGTGGTTCAAGGTCTGTTTGCCCACTGAGGGCGCAATTGGAATCACATGTGAAACATGATATTGTTAAAAGAGATTCATGAAATGACTCATTTTGGGCATGATTGTAAACAACGGGAGGTCGTCTGTGGGAGGAAACAAGCATAATATCAATGTCTTGTGGAGGGAATATCTTCCATGCAAGACGGTCCAATCACGATTTGAGGACCCGGGTTGGTTATTGTAAATAATTATTATTACAATAATTCTTTGTGATTTTTCCGTGATTATTGAGAAATCACGTCCCATGCATATATGATGAATTTAATAAACTGCATTGTTCATGGGGGCAAGGACACAAACAGTAAGCATTGAAAAGACGGTGGCCAGGGAAATCCATTGCAGCGAGTTGAATGTCCTTTGTTTGTTTTTATGACCATTTTGAATGACAAATCAAATGTTATCTTATTTAAAGGTGAATAAGTTGAATGGTAACTAACACTGACGAAGGCCAGGAGGCCGGAACGCGTGTGTTAGCTCTTTAATCTTTGGAGCAAGCCGGAATAAAAAGATTGTTTATACATTAAGCCCGAGTGCGCAGCCTTTTCGTGTCTGGAGACATTGCTGCTTTGAAAATATATATATGATCCAGCCACTCCGGTATAGCAGCTCCTCAATATAATTTTATTGAAACAACCGAGAATAACACGTTTTGACCTGGATCTTGCTCACATGACCATGACATGATCATGCAAATAAATACTGCGGGCTCGATTCACAGAACTAACTTAAGACAAAATCCTAAACTTACTACTTTTGGTATTCACAGAAGTTAGGATTTTGTCTTAAGTTTGTCTTAAGAGAGACTTAAGACAGACTTAAGTTAGGATTTCGTCTTAACACCATATCCAAGAGTGTTGACAAAATAAAATTAACAATGACCATCCTTTAAAAGTCAGGATTACAGTGGCACTCTTTGCTATGGTCCAGGGACTTGGAAATCCATTACCCATACTCCCTCACATTGTGTAACTTAATTTGTATTGTTGGGCAGAAAACCGCAACTTCCATACTTGCATACAGCCCGCGAACAAAGAGCATTGAAGCTCCAAAACGCGTAGGGCTATGTTTGTTCTGGAAACGTTGCAGGTTTCTGTCTAAATAAAGGACTCTGCTGGAAGTTGCGGTTTTATGCCTGTGCTTGAGTGCATCTTCGTTTGTGGACACTTTGAATGATATATTCCGGCCTGTCAAGGTCGGGGAGAAGGCACTGCTATGATAATCAAGTGGACTGCTGATTTTAGATACACTGGAATCACAATAGCAGAAGCACAGGTTGGACATTCATTTAACTGGCCACAAACCCGGAGGCTCATTGGGGCTTTTATACATATAATGTATGTTTCGAGGCAGAGAAATGGGGCAAGCACTACAAGTCCCAGGAGGCCGTTGTCATCCACCCACCTGAGGGTGTAAAAGCAATCAATTACACGATGGGTGCTTGCACAGAACTGCCAATTTGCATACAGCCCGTGAACAAGGAGCATTGACGCTCCGAAACGCGTAGGGCTATGTTTGTTCTGGAAATGTTGCCGGTTGCTGTCTAAATAAAGGACTCTGCTGGAAGTTGTGGTTTTCTGTCTGTGCTTGAGTGCACCTCTGTTTTTGGACACCTTTGAATGATATATATATGGCTGAAACGTTGGTGGTGATGATAGTGGTGTTCACTGTGCTTTAATAAAAGCAATTAAAACTACAACTTCTGGAGTGCCATTTGTTGGAACCTGGGATGTCAGGTCACCTAGGGTAGCCTGGCCTAGGGGCAAGACATGCAATTCTAGAGGCACAGTGTGAAGGTTGCCAACCACCCAGCAGTAAATCCACGCAATAACACTTAAAAAGGACACTACACCAATTTGTTAGGAAAATAAGTACTTGTTTATAAAAATAATCTCTTTGCTCTCTTGGTACTAAAATTTACAGTTCAATATCATGCATTCTGTCAGGAAAAGAACCAGTACGTTTAAAATTGCCAAATAATGTCAAAAACACAGTACTCTTAAATTATCATCACATTACATTTAGATGACTTGAAATCAGTAGCTCTACCTTCAGAGATGTTAACTTATTTCAGTATTTATCATTAATAATACATTTTATCAGATCACAACATTGACCAGATTTGACTTCAATGAGGAATTCCAGTTTAACCAGAAGTTTAGTTAGCGACCAGCAATCTCTGTAAGGAACTTATGCCTTCACTTAACCAGCAGGTTCCTTTATGTTACTCCCCAACCTGTGTTGAACAGGGATGGAAACGACCAGTGTCTAATTTACTCCACTGTAGGCACTAGCGCCACTTCCCCCTGCAGTTCACCTCCTTACTTGTAAATACCACGTTGCTGGGTCCTTTTCTGTGCCAGAAGCAAGGGGGAATTCACCACCGATATGGCCAAGAAATCGAGTGTGGCAAAGGCTCTCTCAAAGCTCCCCTGCTCTCTCTCCCCACTCGGGCCAGCTCCTCTGCTTGGCGCTCGAGCGGAGGGCAGGGCCGATGTCACAATACCCCCAGAGAGCCACCGGGTCCCTCAGCTCCCTCTCCCTGCTCGGCCAGCTCCTCTGGGTGGCGCGCGAGCAGAGAGAAAAGGCGGGACACTCACTCTGGCTGCAGCCGGCGCTCCTCCTCAGTGTTGATCGGCGGGGCCACTATTCCCACAGTCATGCGCGGAAGCGCTCGTGCTGGTGCCTCCTCTCACTGCGCCCGCTCTCAGGAAGGACGCGTTACACACGGGCCTGCTCGGTCCTAGGCCCCTCCTGAGGGGATGACTATAACAGCTTGGGCATGCGCGAAGGCGCCTTTTGGTAGTGTCTCGCCCTGACTTTCCCCTGGCAACCGGGGCGCTACACAGCAACGCGACTGGAGCGCGGAAGGCGCCCCCGGGGTCCCGCTCACGAGGGAAAGCCTCGCATGGCTTCTCAGGCTCAGTGGATCCTGCAAAGGCGCTGACACGGAGCGTGATCGGTGCCCCAGGGGTCCCGCTCACAAGGGAAAGCCTCGCAAGGCTTCTCAGGCTCAGTGGATCCTGCGAGGGCACTGACACGGAGCGCGATAGGTGCCCCAGGGGTCCCGCTCCCAGTTCAAGGAAGAGAACAAGTTCCTCACCCCACACTTTCCACCTAACAGGCTGGGAGGCTTGCCACACGCCACAGGGCCAGTCAGTGGTAAGGAAATCTTGAAATTGTTCAGTGGAAGGACTTCCTTTCCACACTATAGTGAGGAGGGGGAATAAAAAGGGGGGGGCTCCTTCAGAATAAAGCCACAGAGCTCTTCTTCAGCACTAATCCCCTATCCCTCCTTACCGGACAGACTAGGGGCACAGGGGAACTCTTAGTTCAGCTCCCAGGGCAGGGTCCTTCTCAGCTCCCAAGACTACTGGAATTAACCCCTTCACCTATCTGTCCAGGATCAGCAGGATGAACTAACTTGGCTAGGACAACAGGAAATGGGAGGTGGAAAAGCCTTGACAGAGGGCTACCCTTGTAGAGTAAACCACCCTTCAGGATCCTACCCCTACCAGACCTCAGCCTTCACTCTAGCTGCTCCTCACTGACAGACAAAATGGCTGCCCAGCATTCCGCCTTATATAGGCTGACCCTCAGTGGTCCAGAATGGACCAGAAGGTTCTGGAACGCCCTATACTAGTCTATGGGCAAGTTCTGGGTGTGGCAGTTAGGGCAGTTGGTAGCCACCATTTTGTGGTTCCAACTATTTCTGTCAGCACAGGCCTCTAGGCCTGAGGTGAAAAACTATGAGGGGGAGGAAGGAACACCTATCCCCTTGACCAACACCTAGAAAAACTAGTGGACACAAAAATTATTAAGGGTATGAGGGGCAAAAAGGGGACAAAATAAATAATAAATTGGAGGGACTACGCAAAAAAAAACAGACAGGTCTAACACGCGTCCCCCCCAGCTGAAAGTGGGGAGAACTACCCAACCCCTTGGGAGTCCTCATCACTAAGGCGGAAATACCTGGAGAGACCGTCTGCATTGGCGTGGTCCAGTCCAGGCCGATGTTCCACCCGGAAGTCCATTCCCTGTAGGGAGATGGACCACCTCAACAGCTTGGGATTTTCCCCCTTCATTTGCATCAGCCAACGAAGGGGTCGGTGGTCAGTCTGAACCAGGAAGTGCGAGCCAAAGAGGTATGGCCGCAGCTTCTTCAGAGCCCAACCACCGCAAAAGCTTCCCTCTCAATTGCACTCCACTTCTGTTCCCGGGGAAGCAGTCTCCTGGATAAGAAGACTACAGGCTGATCCAGGCCCTCTTCATTTAGTTGCGATAACACTGCCCCAATGCCATGTTCTGATGCATCTGTTTGGACAATGAACTCCTTGGAGAAGTCTGGGGCCTTCAGGACCGGTGCTGCACACATTGCCTGCTTCAGTTTCACAAAAGCTTGCTGACAAGCTCCCGTCCAAACTACCCGTCGAGGTTGTTTCTTTGAGGTGAGCTCTGTGAGGGGCGCAACAATAGTGCCATACCCCTTCACAAAGCGACGGTAGTAACCTGTGAGGCCCAGGAAAGCTCGGACCTCAGTCTGTGTCTCGGGGGGTTCCCAGGCCATGATTGCCTCAATCTTCGCCTGCAGGGGCTGCACAGTCCCCCTACCCACCAAGTGCCCAAGGTACACAACCGACCCCTGCCCAATCTGGCATTTGCTGGCCTTGATTGTCAATCCAGCTTGTTTCAGGGCCTGGAGAACTGCTTGCAAATGCTGCAAATGGTCCTCCCAACTGCTACTGAAGACAGCAATGTCATCCAGGTATGCAGCAGAGAAACTCTCCAGTCCAGAGAGGACCTGGTTCACCAGCCGCTGAAATGTGGCAGGGGCATTTTTGAGCCCAAAGGGCATCACGCAAAACTGGAAGTGTCCCTCAGGCATGGAGAAGGCTGACCTTTCCTTTGCTCCATCTGTCAAGGAGATCTGCCAGTACCCCGAAGTGAGGTCAAAGGTACTCAGATATTGGGCAGCTCCTAGCCGGTCAATTAATTCATCCGCCCTAGGGATCGGATGAGCATCAGTCTTTGTGACTGAGTTCAGTCCTCGGTAATCCACATAGAACCTCAGTTCGGGTGTGGTGCCTGGTGGCGCGGCTTTTGGCACGAGCACCACCGGACTGGACCAAGGGCTGTTAGAAGGTTCAATAACTCCCAGCTCTAGCATCTTGGCAACCTCTCCATGGATGCTAGCCTTCACCTTGTCGGACAGCCGGTAGGTCTTCGACTTCACTGGTGGGCTGTCCCCTGTGTCCACATCATGGGTACACAGGTGAGTCCTTCCCGGGACAAGGGAGAACAACGTAGAGTACTGCTCCAGGATCTGGCGGCAGTCCTCCCGTTGCTCAGGAGTTAGAGTGGGAGAGAGAATCACTCCCTCCACTGACCCATCCTTCTCTTGAGACGAGAATAGATCTGGGAGAGGTTCGCTTTCCGCTTCCTCTTCCCCGTCAGTCACCATCATCAACAAGACTTCGGGCCTCTCATGGTGGGGTTTGAGACGGTTGGCATGCAGCACCCGTAGGGGCTGTCAAGGAGTCTTAAGGTCCACCAGGTATGTGGCCTTACCCTTCTTCTCCAACACTTCAAAGGGGCCTGTCCAGCGATCCTGGAGGGCACTAAGCTCTCCAGGCTCCATCACCCACACTTTCTGGCCAGGCTCCAATTCCACCTGGTGAGCATTGTGGTCATACCACTCTTTCATAACTGCCTGGCTGGCCTCCAAGTTGTCGGAAGCCTGCTTCCACAACTTCGCCATTTGGCTCCTGAAGGCCAGCATGTAGCTCACCACATCCTGGGGGGGTTTCCTGGGAGACTTCTCCCAACCATCCTTCACCAGGCTGAGAGGACCGCGTACAGGGTGCCCATACAGAAGCTCAAAGGGGCTGAAGCCCACTCCCTTCTGTGGCACTTCCCTGTAAGAAAAGAGCAAACAGGGTAGGAGGACGTCCCATTTCCTCCGCAGGCTTTCGGGCAGACTTCTGATCATGCCCTTCAAGGTCTTATTAAACCTCTCAACCAGTCCATTTGACTGGGGGTGATAAGGAGTGGTGAACCGGTAGGTCACTCCACACTCCTTCCACATTGCCCGCATGTAAGCTGACATGAAGTTGGTCCCCCTGTCGGACACAACTTCCTTAGGGAATCCCACTCGGGTAAAGATCCCCATTAGGGCTCTAGCCACCACAGGTGCAGTGACTGTCCTCAGAGGAATTGCCTTTGGGTACCGTGTAGCATGATCCACCAGAACCAGGATAACCCTGTGACCAGCTGTTGTTGGTGGATCTAAAGGCCCTACAATGTCGATGCCCACCCTCTCAAAGGGTGCGCTAACGACTGGAAGTGGTTCCAGGGGAGCCTTCAGCTTTACCCCTGTTTTCCCACTGGCCTGGCAGGTTACACATGTCCGACAGTAAGTGTTGGACACCACTTTCATCTGAGGCCAGTAAAAGTGGAGGACAAGCCGTGCAAAGGTCTTGTCCTGGCCTAAGTGTCCTGCCAGGGGTATGGCATGAGCCAATTCCAGAAGAAAGGCTCGGTATTGTTGCGGGACTACCAAGGCCCTTGACGAACCAGGTAAGGGTACCTTGGGTTCACTATAGAGGAGTCCATCCTCCCAGTAAATATGGTAGTGTCCTGTAACATCACCTGCTGCTTGGGCTTCAGCCTGTCGCCTCAGTCCCTCAAGGGTGGGGCACTCCCTCTGCCCCTTACAGAATTCCTCTCTGGTAGGACCTCCCTCCACATGCCACTCAGCAGGGATGGGTAAATCCTCCAGAGAGTCTACTTCCCCCTCCAGGGACTCCTGGTCCACCACCGCAGGTGGCCGATCTGTCACATGGGGTGTGGAAGCCGGAGCAGGCTCTCCCTGTCTCCGGGTCTGTCCCTTTTTAGCAGCGGGTTGGGCCATTGTTCCAGGCTCCAACCCAGGCGAACTCCCTCTTTGGGCAGTCGCAGACCGTGTGCTCACACAGGCCCAGTCAGGTGTACCCAGCATTGCAGAATGCGTCCGGTACTCCACCTCTCTCCAAGTGTTGTGCTCCATGTCATTCCCCAACAGACAATCGACTGGCACGGCAGGGCTTACGGCAACTCGAAGTGAACCTGCAACCCCCTCCCACTCAAAGGGAACCTCGGCCACTGGATAGTGGACCATTCTGCCGTCAGCCATCGCGGCGGGGTGGAGTACATTGGGAACCACCTGCTCTGGAGACACCAGTTGACTTCTCACCATAGTCATACTGGCTCCTGTATCTCTCAGAGCCTCCCCTCTCTGGCCATTGATGGTGACCCATTGCCCATACTTTGTAGTATTTGGGGGCACCTGGATCTTTGGAACCATCTCCCGCTCTCCCAGGGACACTAAGGTGACACCCGCCCACTCACCCCCCTTATCTAAGGGCAACTCCTCCCCGAGCGCTACACTAGCTACTCCCGGTGGTTTTCCTCCGGTGGGAGGGTGTGGTCTCTTTGGGCATCTGACATCTCCCTTATAATGTCCAACACCACCACACTCAAAACAGTGGAGAACCCTTGGCTGCTGGCTTTGGCCAGGATTAGGGTTTCTGGGCGGGTTTGCCTTAGGGGTGAAACCTGCTCCCTTTCCTTGGAAATTATTTTGGGGACCTTTGGAGAACTCCTTCTTTTTTTCTCCCCCCCCTCCTTCTTCTGGGGGGCGCCCTGTCCGGCTTTTTGAGAATCCCCTCCAGTCCCCTTTGAGGACACCCGGGTACTTGCCCAGGTATCCGCCTCCTCTGCAAGCTTCCGGGGATTGGTCGGCTTGCTGTCCACCAGGTGTTGGCGCAGCTCGGGAAAACATTTCTCGAGGAGGTGTTCTTTCAAAAATAGATTGTACAGCCCCTCATAATCCTTCACCTCGCTGCCCTTGACCCAACCCTCCAAAGCTTTCTTGGCGTAGTCTAAGAAATCTACCCAATTCTGGGTACTCAGTTTGTGACTTCCCCTGAATTTCTGTCTGTATCTTTCAGGGGTAAGTCCAAACTTTTTCACCAGTGCCACCTTCATTGTAGGGTAGTGGGTTTGCTCATCCTGCTCCAGAGCCAACAAGGTGTCCCTGCCAGCAGGTGGTATGTATTTATACAGCCCACCCCCCAGTGAGTTTCTAAGATCCCGTGAGCCCTTAAAGAAACTTCGTATGCGGCTAACCATTTGGCAATGTCATCGCCTGTGGTGTAACTGGCAATGACATCCTTGGGTAGATAGGGTCTGGGTTCCCTGGTATTCACTTTATTTTCGCTGCCACCATTATCTGGATTGGGAGACCTTAGTGTTAAAGCCTGTAGGTCCATTTCCTTTATGGTTAGCTCATGGGCTAACCTCTTGTCCTCCCTTTCCATTTCCATTCTAGCTAATTCCAACCTCATTCTCCTCTTTTCCCTCCTATCCTCTAGCTCGGGGTCAGTTAAACCCCTCTCTGAGACGCTGCTGCCCACCCTCGAAGGTGTCCTGGGACCTGTCAGCAGATTCCCCCCTCCAGCTTGGTACAACATTGCAGTCTCAAGGACAGTGTCCCTGTCACTCCCTTCTGGGTCCGGTTCCTCCCCGGAATGAGCCTCCACCCATGCCCTTATGCTTGTCAGCAACTCGCCTTTCCTGGCACCTTTTTTAAAGAATACCCCCTGTTGCTGACACCATTCTTTGAGTTGGGTCACAGTGTAGGATTCTAGCTCTTCCAAATTTAATTCCATCTTTCACTATGGAATAAAATTAACACACAGGAGAAAACCAAGAAGTGACCTGAGGTTAACCTCCACCCACCACCAGAAACAAATTTGGAAAAACAAAATTCAAATTAGGAGGGCCGCAAGGAGAAAACTCTTGGTGTAGGTCAGTGTATTGCGTTGAATTACTATTGAGTAGCTGCAACCAAGTCAGAATCCCACCGCTAGGCACCAATCTGTTGGAACCTGGGATGTCAGGTCACCTAGGGTAGCCTGGCCTAGGGGCAAGACATGCAATTCTAGAGGCACAGTGTGAAGGTTGCCAACCACCCAGCAGTAAATCCACACAATAACACTTAAAAAGGACACTACACCAATTTGTTAGGAAAATAAGTACTTATTTATAAAAATAATCTCTTTGCTCTCTTGGTACTAAAATTTACAGTTCAATATAATGCATTCTGTCAGGAAAAGAACCAGTACGTTTAAAATTGCCAAATAATGTCAAAAACACAGTACTCGTAAATTATCATCACATTACATTTAGATGACTTGAAATCAGTAGCTCTACCTTCAGAGATGTTAACTTATTTCAGTATTTATCATTAATAATACATTTTATCAGATCACAACATTGACCAGATTTGACTTCAATGAGGAATTCCAGTTTAACCAGAAGTTTAGTTAGCGACCAGCAATCTCTGTAAGGAACTTATGCCTTCACTTAACCAGCAGGTTCCTTTATGTTACTCCCCAACCTGTGTTGAACAGGGATGGAAACGACCAGTGTCTAATTTACTCCACTGTAGGCACTAGCGCCACTTCCCCCTGCAGTTCACCTCCTTACTTGTAAATACCACGTTGCTGGGTCCTTTTCTGTGCCAGAAGCAAGGGGGAATTCACCACCGATATGGCCAAGAAATCGAGTGTGGCAAAGGCTCTCTCAAAGCTCCCCTGCTCTCTCTCCCCACTCGGGCCAGCTCCTCTGCTTGTAGCTCGAGCGGAGGGCAGGGCCGATGTCAGAATACCCCCAGAGAGCCACCGGGTCCCTCAGCTCCCTCTCCCTGCTCGGCCAGCTCCTCTGCGTGGTGCGCGAGCAGAGGGAAAAGGCGGGACACTCACTCTGGCTGCAGCCGGCGCTCCTCCTCAGTGTTGATCGGCGGGGCCACTATTCCCGCAGTCATGCGCGGAAGCGCTCGCGCTGGTGCCTCCTCTCACTGCGCCCGCTCTCAGGAAGGACGCGTTACACACGGGCCTGCTCGGTCCTAGGCCCCTCCTGAGGGGATGACTATAACAGCTTGGGCATGCGCGAAGGCGCCTTTTGGTAGTGTCTCGCCCTGACTTTCCCCTGGCAACCGGGGCGCTACACAGCAACGCGACTGGAGCGCGGAAAGCGCCCCCGGGGTCCCGCTCACGAGGGAAAGCCTCGCAAGGCTTCTCAGGCTCAGTGGATCCTGCGAGGGCGCTGACACGGAGCACGATCGGTGCCCCAGGGGTCCTGCTCACGAGGAAAAGCCTCGCAAGGCTTTTCAGGCTCAGTGGATCCTGCGAGGGCGCTGACACGGAGCGCGATCGGTGCCCCAGGGGTCCCGCTCCCAGTTCAAGGAAGAGAACAAGTTCCTCACCCCACACTTTCCACCTAACAGGCTGGGAGGCTTGCCACACGCCACAGGACCAGTCAGTGGTAAGGAAATCTTGAAATTGTTCAGTGGAAGTACTTCCTTTCCACACTATAGCGAGGAGGGGGAATAAAAAGGGGGGGCTACTTCAGAATAAAGCCACAGAGCTCTTCTTCAGCACTAATCCCCTATCCCTCCTTACTGGACAGACTAGGGGCACAGGGGAACTCTTAGTTCAGCTCCCAGGGCAGGGTCCTTCTCAGCTCCCAAGACTACTGGAATTAACCCCTTCACCTATCTGTCCAGGATCAGCAGGATGAACTAACTTGGCTAGGACAACAGGAAATGGGAGGTGGAAAAGCCTTGACAGAGGGCTACCCTTGTAGAGTAAACCACCCTTCAGGATCCTACCCCTACCAGACCTCAGCCTTCACTCTAGCTGCTCCTCACTGACAGACAAAATGGCTGCCCAGCATTCCGCCTTATATAGGCTGACCCTCAGTGGTCCAGAATGGACCAGAAGGTTCTGGAATGCCATATACTAGTCTATGGGCAAGTTCTGGGTGTGGCAGTTAGGGCAGTCGGTAGCCACCATTTTGTGGTTCCAACTATTTCTGTCAGCACAGGCCTCTAGGCCTGGGGTGAAAAACTATGAGGGGGAGGAAAGAACACCTATCCCCTTGACCAACACCTAGAAAAACTAGTGGACACAAAAATTATTAAGGGTATGAGGGGCAAAAAGGGGACAAAATAAATAATAAATTGGAGGGACTACGCAAAAAAAAACAGACAGGTCTAACACCATTGAATTCTTGTTTTTGGGACATAATTGCGAGGTATGGTCCAACCTCGACATAGGCACCAGCGGAATGAAGTGCGCACCGATTGTGGACTGTTTGTTTTACAATATATATATATATATATATAATGATATGAGGGACCTATTTTAAAGAACTTACCAGTGAAACTTGCATCGAAACGGAGGCATCTTGAAGAAGGCGTCAAGCCAAAACCGGTCATGCCGTTTGTCTGTCATTAAACAGCTGATTTTATCCCCTGTGGTCCTCTGCTTTTTTCAGCACGAAAGAAGGTGTTTTGCATATTTAGCGCAATGCCCAAGTGCGCGACAGAGAGACCCTTCCGCAAAGTGACCCCGAGCTTTTGGGAAACAAGGAACTCTGTTTCTTTTCATTTCAAGCCGAGGTATCGGATGCTCAAGGCACGCCATACCCTTCCACTGCTAGCTGGGAGACTGTCGTCTTTGGGCGGACCAGGATTGCCTGGGGAAAAACTTGGAATCTGCCATACATTTCCTGTCGCAGCTGCAGTAAGAATGGGTTGGTTGGAAACAGGGTACCCGCGGCTGTTTTGGCCTAGCGATTTTCCGCAAGAGCCACTGATGCATACTAAGCATTCACCGTCACGCTGCATTGTGGGTTCTGCAATCCGGACATTGAACTGTGGAACAGCATTTCCAGCAAATAGGATGCAGGTGAGCCCTTCATCACATGATAAAAGGGGCCTATTTTAAAGAACTTACCAGTGAAACTTGTATCGAAACGGAGGCCAGGTATCTGGCTCCTAAGCTCTGGAATTCTATCCCCCCTAAAGCTCGGGCTACTCTTAATCATCTGCAATTTCGAAAACTTATAAAAACTTGGTTGTTTGCATCCATCTAGCACCTCCTGTACCTTCCTGGATCTGACTTGTCTGCAAGCGCTGGGACGCCCCGTCGCTGGGGTAGCCATGCGCTATATAAGATTCCATAACAACATAACATCTTGAAGAAGGCGTAAAGCGAAACCGGTCATGCCATTTGTCTGTCATTAAACAGCTGATTGTATCCCCTGTGGTCCTCTGCTTTTTTCAGCACGAAAAAAGGTTTTTGCATATATATATATATATATATCTTTATATAAATATATATATGACGCTCAAAATCCTCTTTCTTCAAAAAAGGAGGACAACAGCACTCCGGGGGTGCTGAAGATCACAGCGGTCTTTAATGAAAAGTAAACAAACGCGTTTCGGCGCAAGCCTTTGTCAGTGTCAATGACACTAAGCACATAACTCAATTTAAAACTTCTACATGGTAGTAGACATCAGCAAAGGACTTGCCCAAAGTCAAATATAGACGCCATCTTGTAAAGAATAAAGTCCAATACATAAGATATGTATCTGCACCCCGTGCAAGACAATAGTACTGTACATCGGTACACTTACAAGAAGTATGGGCATAAAAAGGATGAATTGCAAAATATAACAACATCTAGCCATGGATCGGCATGAGTCCTTTAACAATCAGTCTGCCCCAGCAGGAGTAAAGCCTGAATGAGCGAGACATTCATTAAAAGCATTTGCATAAATGTACATATATAAACATATATAGACATATATAAACAAATGGCCATCAAAACTTCAATATTTCTACATCCTATGTTCCTAGGAGCAAACAAAAATGATCATTATGTGCCATATCACATCCTATAAAAGGATTAATCAATTTACCCCCGCAACCATCCCACCCATGTAAAGGAAATATGATAAGAAAACAGGAAAGGGAGAAAAAAGAAGAAGAAAAGAGAATAAAAGAAGAAAAAGGAAAAGGGAAAAATAAAGGGAAAAATAAAAAGGAAAAAGAAACAATAGAATAAATGGAATTAGTAATTCAATGTATACATACAATTATTTAAAAAGTAAGTAAACTGTGTGTAGTCATAGCAAGAAATCATCATGAAACATCCTACAATTCAGTATCCCAGGTTCGCCTTGCAGAGTTATCCTAAACACTAAACATAAACTTAAACAGCTGTACTACCCTATCACCTGATGTAGATCACTTCCCTAGATGTACCGACATTTCCTCCCCACTGTTAAGACCCCCAGGGTGTTTAGTGGCTAAATCGATGATGTACCTCGATTCCAGCCGTCTGAGTCGTCTCAGTTTGTCTCCACCTCTAACATTGTTAGGTATACAGTCTAGCCCAAAGTATTGCAGTTTGCTCTGGTCTTTGTTATGGTGTTCTGCAAAGTGCCGGGCTACTGTGTAGGAAGGATCTACCTTATCATTAGCCCTAAGATGTTCTAGCACCCTCATTTTCAGTTGATTGATGGTGCTCCCAATGTAGCGAAGGCCACACGGGCACACCAAGCAATACACTGCATAAACAGTACTGCAAGTCAAAAATTTCTGAATTTTCATGGATCTACCTGTAACCTGATTTTCATATTGGAGGACTCTCTTAATGGCTGTGCAAGCTTTGTAGAAAAACCCACTCATATCCTTAAGTGTATTAGGCCTAACAGTGGGTTTATCGAAATGGCTTTGTACCAACATATCCCCTAATGATCTACTTTTATTGAAGGTCACCAGAGGATATGGGGGCAAATCCTCCCTCAACGAACTGTCTGTGCGCAAGATGTGCCAGTTCTTACGCATCATGGCCTTGAGGCGGTTAGCTCCAGATGAATATATATATATATATATATATATATATATATATATATATATATATATATATATATATATATATATATATATATATATATATATATATATATATATATATATGTATATGTATATATATATATATATATATATATATATATATATATATATATATATATATATATATATATATATATATATTCCTGCTCCAAAGTACCCAACGTACAAAGGAGCACCCGGGCCTCAGCTGCCCACAAGGAGCCTTAAATGGTAAGAACGCCTTCAGCACAGCGATATCCTTTAACTGTTCAAACTGCCCTGGATGCCTGACGCGTTTCGAAGTGTCCCCACTTCTCTTCAGAGGCTTTGGCAGTTATGAAGGAGCGCTTGAGGCACCACACTCCTTCTTGCTTAGATGCACGCCCAGGATGGGACTTATGGGACTTGTAGTGCCTCACGTCGCGCTAATGTTCAGTAGGTAACATTTCAAGCCCACGGATGGGCCTCGCTGTGTGGAATTCGTGCAAAATCCATGCGCTGCTGTCCCATGTTCTCGGCCCGTAGTCAAGACCGCATGGCCCCCGGTTCTTTCAGGGTGGTGCTCCTTCCGCGGCATGTTACCGACTGAACATTAGCGCGACGTGAGGCACTACAAGTCCCATAAGTCCCATCCTGGGCGTGCATCTAAGCAAGAAGGACTGTGGTGCCTCAAGTGCTCCTTCATAACTGCCAAAGCCTCTGAAGAGAAGTGGGGACACTTCGAAACGCGTCAGGCATCCAGGGCTGTTTGAACAGTTAAAGGATATCGCTGTGCTGAAGGCGTTCTTACCATTTAAAGCTCCTTGTGGGCAGCTGAGGTCCGGGTGCGCCTTTGTATGTTGGGTACTTTAGAGCTGGAATATTTACGCGGCGACCCATGCAGCGGAAGGAGCACCACCCTGAAAGATGGTGCTGAGGTGAGGTGCTGGTAAACTCGGGGATGAAAGCGTGGGTGTAAACCGTGAGTTCAGTGCTGTAAACTCATGTGCTCTGGGTCCTAGGTTGCAACTAGGAAGTGTTGGCCACCATTTTGTGTTTCCGTTGAAGCGAGTTAGGGGACAAAAGTAGGAAAGAGGAGGGTAGGAGCACTGTAACATCTGGGGGGTGTTTAGGGTGTGCTATACAGGTAGTGTGAAGTAAAGTATTTACCCCTACCGGTGTGAAAGTGCTGTTTTGCCCAGAGTGAGATGATACTGAGGTGAGGTGTTGGTACAGTTGGGGATGAAAGCTTGCGTCTAAACCGTGAGATGAGTGCTGTAAACTGATGTGCTCTGGGCGCAGTAGCGTACTGGCGGAGGCAAAGTATTTACCCCTACCGGTGTGAAAGTGCTGTTTTGTCCACTTTGAGATGGTGCTGAGGTGAGGTGCCGGTACACTCAGGGATGAAAGCGTGCAGCTAAACCATGAGCTGAGTGCTGTAAACTAATGTGCTCTGGGTGCTGTAGCATACTGGCCGAAGCAAAGTATTTACCCGTACCGGTGTGAAAGTGCTTTTTCCACACTGCAAGATGGTGCTGAGGTGAGGGGCCGGTACACTCGGGATGAAAGCGTGTGCCTAAACCGTGAGCTGAGTGCTCTAAACTGAAGTGCTCTGGGCGCTGTAGCATACTGGGCGCTGTAGCATAGCTGTGCAGGTGGTGTTAGTATGCGTTTAGAGTATAGCAGGAGTGGGAAGCAAACTACTCACTGGTACTGGTCTGAAGACTCAGGGATGAACTGTGAGACTAAGTTGTGAGCTGATTGCTGTAAAGTGATGTGCTGTGGGCATTGTAGGATACTGGCTGCTGTGCATACCTGTGTAAGTAGTGTTAGTATGCGTTTATACTACATAAGCAGTGGGAAGCAAACTTATCACTTCTACCAGTCTGAAGACTCAATGTAGTGTTTTAGCAAGCAGGAATAAAGAAATAATCGTGAAGAATATAATGCAGACTGTTGCAATGCCACAGAAGACAAATGGTGACATCAGGTGTGTCTAAGAAAGTGGCTGTGTGTAATAAAGCGATGGAGGTTCAAAATGATATAAAAAGTGTCTTTATTTAAGTGCCATAAATGGACCCACTGGTGCAAGAGCTAAGGCATCCAGCTGATGCAAACTCCAACCTGTTCTGCTGGATTTAAATGTAAGCTCCTGTATCAGTGAATTCCACGTTATATGTTACAGTTCCATGTGACATAAACAATACCTATTAGACTTGAATGACTCTAAATTCTAAGAGGAAAAGAAAGGTAGGATACGATTACCACATGTATCCTTTAAGAAATCAAAGGAAAAAAAGAATTCCAAAATGTAATCATCAAACTTTTTAGGTACCTTGGTACTGCTTTTTTGTAACACAAAATTATAAACAGTAGAACAGTCAGGAATCTGATGTACAGTGGATTAAATCTGGTGCATCAGACTCTGTGCTTGCGTAGCTAACTGTTGCACATGATTATTGTGCTTGGTTGACACCAGTCGGTGGAGTACACCGGGGTACAGCAGGTCTGAACAGTGAAACAGGTTCTCGATTCTATGATTGAGGATGTCAGAAGTTAAATTCTGTGATTATTTCTGTGTACAACCTCCCTTCAGGTGCAACCAACTCTAGGTCCCAACAGTGGAACTGTGTCTTGATTCACAATGGAAGATGTCCGATATTACTTGTTGCTTGGTTTTCATAGAACTCCCTTCGTTGAGGTGCATCAGACTCTGTGTTTGCGTAGCTAACTGTTGCACATGATTATTGTGCTTAGTTGACACCAGTCGGTGGAGTACACCGCGGTAATGCAAGTCTGAACAGTGAAACAGGGTCTTAATTCTATGATTGAGGATGTCAGAAGTTAAAGCAGTGTTTGTTGGCAAGGGAGAGCCCTGCAGGCCAGTGGCCAGTTGAGGGCTATCTAAATTTTGGAGAAGGAGTGGCAGGAGGGTCCCAATCGACCCATATATGAGTCATTAAAGATATGAATGTACTTTGTATGCAAAATTACTCAAGGTTTGGGATACCAGAGGAAAACGTTTTTTGGCCTGGGAACTGCCCAGGAACCACTTTCAGCCCAAGGTCTTGGAGTAAAGGGATGGTTCTATTTTATATAACGTGTTGTATGTGTTTAATAACCTATAAAGCACATTTATGCCTTTAGGTGCTATCTCCGTGCATAGCAAAAAAGAAATAACTGTAATGTTGATTAACAGTGTGCTCTGATATCGTAGTTAGATCTGGAAAACAATAAAATGTAAGTTAGAGGCCAAAATATTTTTTCTTGAATATGGCAAATAAGGCCTTGTTTGAATAAATCTGTGAAGAATCCCAAAGCAAAGAGAGAAGTTAAAACATGAAGCATGGTAGAGGATGAAAAGGTAATACTTTGTGAATCGAGGGAAAGGGTAGCATTCTAGAGGAGTGGCTATAGGGATGGCAATAGGGGTGGGTCTTTAAAAAAGTTACAAAGTTCAAGTCAGTGATTGTTGAAAGTGAGAAAAATAGATGTTATTTGATGGAAAAGGGAGTGAGGCCAATATAGAGGGAGATAAGCCTGAGCATATGTACTTGATTTGAGCAGGAGCGGTCCGTGCAGGTAAGAGTGGTGGGGTAGGAGGGATTCGACAGACGACGGAAAATTAAATATTACATTTTTCCTCGTCGTCTGAATTCCCCGTCCTACCGCTTGTTTGCTGAACAGGCCACTTCAGGATTAGATAAATGAAATAAAGAGCAGTCATGGAAGACCAAAGTTGGCTTATAAGAAAATGGAGGATTGAAAAGTTGAATAAAAGACAAAAAGGTGCATGGCCCGCTACGAGAGCGGGCCGGTCCACCGTTGGTAGCCCCCGCTTACCCAGGCTCTGAGGAGCCCATTCCTTCATTGTGCATGGGGGCATAGTTGGTGACAGAGCCCCCGGATGCTCCAACGTGGGGTACAATCGCTTTTCGAGCCCAAGTGGCTGCAACGATGGCACTATTATCTTATGGCTGGCCCAGAGGGGCCCATGATTTTCTCCCGTAATTGCCCCAGCCTCGGGCATACTTCATTTTAAAAAGCGCTAGTGCGCTCCACGTTCTTGGGGGCATAACTTGTTCTACAGAGCCCAGTGGCTCCAACGTTTGGCAACATTAGTGTCAGAGTCAGATGGCTCCAGCGTTTTAATAATTATTTACTGAGCCCCGAGTGTGAAAAACCAAACGTTTGAATTAACCTTAAGAATAGTTTGTAGTAATCTAAGGGCATTCCACTTTTATGTGACATAGGGTGTGAGGCAGGAAGGGCTGCAGTGAGCCAAATCTTCAAACATTCAAGGAAACGTTTAAATGGTTGTAAAGAATAGATGAGTCAAGCTAGTGATGGCTCAAAAAAGGGCTGTACATAAAGCTCAAAATTAACGGCAGGGACAACTGTATTATCTTTAAGTGCTGAAAAAATGTAATTGCAAGGAAGATGAGACTGCCAGAGTTTAATCTTGGCAACGAGTTGTGTTGAGTCAAGAGTGAGGAGTGTACGAGATATGAGGTAGGCAATAGAGAAGGTAGACCATGAATAAGACACCAATAGAAGAAGAAAAGTATTTATTGAAGACTAAAGAAAACCTTTTTGTAGGCAAGAGAGATATATGGGAAAAATGGTTAGGAGTGGCGAACTGAAGGAAGAGACAAGTGTACTGATAGAGCACAACATTGCTCTTTTATTTGTATGGGTGCATTATAACCCTGGTTAGTCTGCTTCCACATATAATCTATTGCCGAAGGTATTAAAACGTGAATTGTAATAACATGTAAGTAAAGTGCTAGATATTTTCTTCATGTAATCAAAGAATTAGCCTAGCAAATGTACGTGTTTAAAGAGTATTCAATCTGAGAGGATGTCTTTGAACAAGCGTAGCTGATAGTAAAGGAGGATGCCTTCCATGTCTGGAAGCCCTGGGAACCAAGGTCATCGAGCAAGAACCTAGACGTACTATTGCTTCATTAAAAATTACCTACAAGAAGGTGTTCAACTTACAAAATAGTCATGTGATGTATTTGTGAGTGTGATTTTCTACTTTTTTATTAAGACTAGGGACAGAGCCCAGGGAGACTTCGGCCTGACTAGAAGAGGGAAGAGCATCGGAGAACGAGTTCTAAAGCTTTACGCTTTATGGCCCATTGAACATGAGTGTGTTCTTAGGAAGTCTTCACATGCTGGCACCTTTCTGGGGCTTGCCGGGGAAATACTAAGTAGGGATGGCACAATAGAGGTAGTGTAGGGACAGATAGTGTCTTATATATTATTCATTTATGAAGAAGACCCTGGGTGTAGTTTCTATGATCATTTGTGTCTTCATTTTGGAATTGGCTATCCTGAGCATGTTGCACCGCTTAAATTTTATTCGTAGATTTGGTTTTGAATTAGTGCCCATGTATTTTTACACTCTTTTTTTGAGGTGTTTATATGTCCAACTTTTTTTGGCTTTATAATAAATATATACAAATTTGGATTAGGATTCTGTGGTCCTTTGGGGTCTTGGGAAATGGTAGATTAATTAGCTAATGATTTTCCTCCCCTCCACACTTGCTAAGCAGGCAAAAAGATCATGGGTCAGAGGTTCCAGGGTAAGTCTAGAACGTGGAACTCAGCTCCTTCTGTGGGATGGAGTAAATAAAAGTCAAGCAGATGTGGGATACAGCTGGAAAGAAAAAAAATGAGGCGTTCAAGCTTCATGTCCAAAGAACAGAGAGCGCTGGGTGCACTTGGATTGGTGCAATGTATTGAATTTGTTTGCAAGATAGTTATGGGTGGATCTCCAAGGGCCCCTCCATGGTTGTTTGAAGCAATCATAATGGTTCCTGGCTGACATTTCCTAATAGCACATATTCTACATGATCCTAATTTTACTACAAAGAAAATGTAATTCCTATCAGAATTTCTTCCAGCTTTTCCAAGGGTTACTTTTGAAAAGTTAGGTCAGTGAACTGGATCTCCTTATCTCGCCATGGTTATGGATAAAAGAAAACAATGTAAACATGTTTTCATATTTTAAGAAACATTTCAGCACATTAGTTGTAACCTAAGGATCAATATCGTATTGGTGGAAACTGCTGGGAGAGGCGTTTCGGAAAGGCCAGTGACTCCAGTGCGGATATGTGAAGGAACAGAACCAAGCGAGCTGCAAACGGTGCACAAATCCCCCAATCTGTTAGGGGCAGTGGGGTCCCGATATCCAGGGGAGGCGTTTTGCCCGTGACTGAGCGCAAGAAATCCTGAACTCCTGCTGGTGAATGCACATCAAAGCCCCGTCGTTTCCAGGCTAAAGCTGGATCAGCGGCCGAGAGCTCATTATTCTAATCTGGTGGCAGCCGCCGATGCTATTACAGCCTTTGACTTTTTATTTAAGAACAACATTAGCCAGTAGCCATTAGATTCCTGACACACCATTACAAAAAGCTTCCTGTTAGTAAGTAGAGCTAAGAGAATGGCTTTGAACCTATTAGTATCCGAATTACATGTCAGAAAGCTGGGCCGGAGTTCAATTTATTTCTGCAATAAGAAGTAAGCCCAAGATTGACTTGACGATTATATCCCCTTACACCGCTCGCCTTGTTCGCCCATGAACATTTCAATATCAAATCACCTTGTTCGAGCATTTTCTTTTTTTTTTTTGTTGCGAAAAGCGCGCTAGCCTGAATAAAGATTGGATCCCGTGCCACCCAAACAAGACTTTTTCAGAGAATCGAAATATTTAATAAACTAGGAACAGGACAGCGCAGTTTTGGAATCGTCTTACTTTAATCTTATTTTGAGGAGACTGGAGCGAAGACTTTGATCTATTTCCAGGAGGCAGACACATATCGTTTTCTTTGCTGTTTTTGCAGAATCGTATTGTTATACATTTTTCGCAAATGCAATTCATTTGGGCGTGCGGCTGTACTTCATTTAAAGGCAAGGGCAGTGCCTGCTCTCGCTACCTCTGCATTTGTTACCCCCGAGACCTGTTTCCTGGGGTCATGAAGGCAGCCGCAAAAACAGAAAGGGGACGGGAGCCCTGTTTACTTTCTGTGTTTCCGTTCCTTTCACTTTCCAAAGCTACTTCACAGCAAACGGGGAGGAGGGGTGTTACAAGAGGTCACCAGCAGGATGCTATCAGGGCCCAAAGAGTGCATGATGTCACTTCTGCTACCGCCTGGCATTCTGGGTAAATCATCTCTCTCCGTGCAGGATTTGTGTGGGATTGCAATTCTATGGCAGGACAGGAGGCTTCAGATTATGCTTTCTCTATTTCTTTACTACTAACAGCAGCCAATAGAAACACAGTAAAGAAACGAAAAACTACAACTCCCATGAGCCCTTAGGCCAACCATAGAGAGTACATGCTATATAAGGAACCATAGAGGACAACACTTCCTCTTTCTTTGCTGCTTCGCAGCCAGTTAAGTGCTTTTGGCTTTAATTACTTGTTTGTATATTGCTTGGCACTGTTTAATAGCTTGTTTACCTGTATGCCGGTTTCGCTCTAGCGTTTGTTTCACAGCCGCGCTGTGCGTCGCGCTGCCACCGGCGTTTCTGTTGCAGGTTTGCTCGTTTGTGCTTTCGCCGCTTTTGTGCTTCGAGAGCGCGTGTTCGCCTCTCTGGTATTTGCGGGCGCATTGTGCCCGCGTTACTGCCTTGGTGGAGCGGGACCGGAGCTCGGGGACTCGCGCGCGCGTGTCGCGCGCTGCTCCTCTTCCGGCAATACGGCACGTCACCGCGCATGCGCATTGGTGGCACTTGTGACGCTCCGTTTGTCAGGAGCTGCTGAACGCTGTGAGGCGGCGCTTTTTCGACTTTGCCTCGGCCCACTTTGCCTGCCGGAGAGCTCCTCAGACGCCCTCTACCTCTCGGAAGGTTTTGGGCTGTATAATTGTTAGAGGCAGTGCCTAGGGTGTTGTTCTTTGCGCAAGCTGGTCCCTCCACGCTTTATTCTGTGTTATTGGGTCGAGTTGTGACTCTGCCTGTATAGCTTGCGTGGGGCTGTCACCCCCCCTGTCGGAGTCACTTGATTGTGACCTTTTTCCTTGCATTTACTTTTGCTGTGGGCCTCTAGTTATACTTTGGTATTTCTAGATTTTGTTATTTTCTGTGTTTCTACCTCATTCCTCAGTGCATTCCATCATCATGGCAGACTATGTCGATGCTGAGGAATATTTTTATGAGGAGGAGCAGGAAGAGTCCTTTGAATTTGATTTGGTCGAGGCCCTTGACCAGGGCGTTCAGCAGTCTGTTAATACTGCGTTGGTCCGTGCCATTGGGCCTCTTAAGCGTCATTTGACTGACTATGCTCAGCAGCAGGGTTGGATTCCGTCCTCTGCCTCTGCGCATTCATCTAAGTCTCCTGGTAATCCTCATAGGTCGGACTTTGCTCGTTTGGCCAGGTCTTTGTCTGCTCCTACTCCGGACACGGAAGATACCTCTTCCTCATCATCTTCTGGTCCCTCTGGTCCCTCTCCGGCGAAGAAATCCCGAAAGGAACATTTTGTGGACGCTTCTCCGCATCCACCAATCTTGACCTTTGAGCCCTCTGATATCGTCCACCCTAACTCCAAGGTTTGGTGCCCAGCCCCAGAGGTCGCGGACTATATTCAAGAGCATATCCGCGACTCTTTTGATCAGGAGGTGCGTGCTCGGTTACGTTCTGAGTGCCCTCGTCCGGAGTTGGCGGACAAATTGGCGGATACTCCGGAGGTCGATCCTACGATTTTGACCTACCTTAAAAAATTTAATAAGGATCCCAAAAAAGGTATCGACCGTTCTTGGCGTCTGTGCCAGGACAAGTTACTGGATGTCCTTGGTCCTTTGACAAAAATCCTGGATCTGGCTTACCAGGCCCAAGGGGAGGCGTCTGGCATTGACCCCGATGTCCTACTTGGCTGGGCCCAAAGGGCTATCTGTCTCTTGGGGAACGCAAACTGTGCCCTTTCAACGGAACGTCGCCGTTCCATCTTAATCAAAATGGATCCACGTTTGTCAGAGCTGGCTACTTCTGAATCCGGTGCTCTGGCTCAGGGTCTTTTGTTTGGTCAGCCGTTTTTGAAAGAGCTGACTAAGTTTGTAGCGACTTTTAGTGGCCTGGACAAGGCGCAATCTTCTTTGCGTAGGGCGTTCCGCCCGGTTTTTGCCAAGGCCGGACGTTCAGGGGGACGTTCGTTCGGCCGAGGTTCTGGTCAACAACGTGGCCAGCAGTCCCATCAGAGTGGAGGCGGACAGCGCCAGCAGCAGCAGCAGTCCTATTCCGGATCCAAGTCCACCTTCTATCCCTCCCGGAAAGGTCGAGGCCAAGGCAACAAGGGAGGCTACGGTGGTAACCAGGGAGGACGACAGGATTACTCCTCTGCAGGTGAGCCTGATTCCTTTCGACAGTGTTGTTTTGGGGGGCAGGATTCAGTGTTTTCTAGAGAATTGGCGCTCAATCTCCAGCGATGCATGGATATTGCAAACAGTTCAGGGGTACCACATCGAGTTTTACCATCCCCCTCTTCAGGGTCCCGTCCCTTCTCCCCTTGTTTTTTCCCAACGAGATCGCGAGGTGATTTCCACAGAAATCGATTCCCTTCTTCTCAAAGGGGCCATAGTGCGAACGAACCGCCATCCACAGGGGTTCGTCAGCAATGTGTTCCTGGTGGAGAAGAAGGGGGGCGGGTCTCGCCTTGTACTCAACCTCAAGGAATTCAACAACGGGGTGATTTATCGTCACTTCAAGATGGAGGGCATCCATCTTCTCAGGGATCTTCTACGCAAAGGCGACTGGATGGTTCGCCTGGATTTGAAGGACGCCTACTTGTCCGTTCCCATCTATCCGCCTCATCGCCGTTTTCTGCAGTTCCAATGGCTGGGGAACTGGTTCGAATACACTGTACTCCCGTTCGGTCTCTCGTCCGCCCCATGGTGCTTCACGAAGCTCCTGCGGCCAGTCATGGAGTTCCTGCGTGCGCGGGGGGTGAGACTTATAGTGTATCTGGACGACATTCTTTTGATGGCTCAGTGTCCTCTACAACTGCGCTCCCATTTGTCTTGGACAGTCGATCTACTTCAGTCTCTCGGCTTTCTAGTGAATCCGCAGAAATCACATTTACTTCCAACTCAGTCGATAGAGTTTCTGGGTTTCCTTGTGGATTCGGTCTCTTGCCAACTTCTTTTGCCTGCTCAGAAGGTCAGGTCTATCAAGAGGGAGTTGAAGTCACTGTTGTCTGCACCGAACGTATCGTTGCGGTCGATCGCTCGGATTGTCGGGCTGTTGGCTTCTTCCATCCAGGCGATATGTCCGGGTCCTCTGCATTATCGGGCCTTGCAGCGCCTCAAAATCAGACATCTGCAGAAGGGTCTTCGGTATTCCGACCTGGTTCCTCTGTCCCAGGATGCGAAGTCGGAAATGATGTGGTGGCTTCAACACATGGAGGCTTGGAACGGGAGAGCCCTTTTCGGCTCGACTCCGGATCTGGTTTTGGAATCGGATGCGAGTCTTTGGGGCTGGGGAGCCCGTTGCGGGGACTTGACGACGGGCGGCCGTTGGTCTCAGGACGAATTAGCCCTTCATATCAACTGCCTGGAGCTTCTGGCGGGGTCATTTGCGATCCGCAGTTTGGCTCCACAAGCCACCAGTTGTTGCATTTTGCTTCGCATGGACAACATCTCGGCGGTGCGATATGTGAACAAATTGGGGGGGACTCGGTCGAAGTTGTTAGCGGAGATTGCGAAGGACTTCTGGCATTTCTGCCTACAGAGAAAGATCACTCTTATTGCAGAGTATCTTCCGGGTCGCCAAAATCAAGTGGCCGACTGGAACTCTCGCCATCTCCTGGACTTCAGCGACTGGCGTCTTCACCCTCGGGTCTTTCGCTCCCTGTCTCGTCTGTGGGGTCGTCCCTGGATCGATCTCTTCGCCTCTCGCCTCAATGCTCAGCTTCCCCGGTTTTACAGCTGGCGTCCGGATCCGGAGGCCATAGCCACGGATGCCTTTCTCCAGACTTGGCCTCCACAGCTTTGCTATGCCTTTCCCCCGTTCGCAATGATCCCGCGAGTCTTGGCCAGGGCGAAACAGTTTCTGTCGGAGATTGTTCTGATCACTCCTCTTTGGAGAGCTCAAGCTTGGTTTCCGGACCTTCTGGAAATGAGTTGCTCGACACCATTTCTGCTTCCGGCGAGGTGGAACTTGCTGTTGGATCCTCTGCTCCACCCGCATCCCCTAGTCTTGTCGGGCCAGCTCCGTCTTGTAGCGTGGCGCCTCTCGGGGAACGCTGGAAAGTCCCTGGCTTATCTGGAGACGCTGAGAGATTCATCAGTGAAGCTTGGGCCCCCAACACGCGCAAACGTTATGCGTCAGCTTGGCGTAGGTGGTGTGATTGGTGTTCTGAACGGAATCTGGATCCCACTTCTGCAGATATCTCTCTAGTGGTTAATTTTCTTGCTTCTGTCGCTTCTGCTGGTTCTGCTTACAGGACCGTCAATTCTTTCCGTTCCGCTCTCTCTGCAGGCCATGCTTTGGTCGACGGTAAGCCTGTTGGGGAACATCCTCTCATCTCTGCATTGTTGCGTGGTGTGCGAATGGCTAAACCGCCATGTCCGAAATATGTGGCTCTTTGGGACGTCTCTGTTGTGCTGCGTTTTCTGGAGGCTTGGCCTCCCAACGCTTCTCTGTCCCGTAAGCAATTGTCTGCAAAATTGACAATGCTTTTGTGCTTAGTGTCTTGTAAGCGTGTTTCAGATGTCCGTGCTTTGGACCTCGCTGGTCGTTCTTTTTCTCCGGAAGGGGTTACTTTTACGGTCTCCAGGCGTACCAAGACTAATCTGTCTACTGTCACTTATCCTGCATTTCCTCATCACCCACAATTGTGTGTGGTTCGCTGCATCAAGGATTATGAGGTGAGTACTGCTCCTTTTCGTCAAGATATGTCTGGACAGTTATTGATTGCTTTGTTGAAACCTTTTAAGCCTGTGGCGTCAGCTACTCTTGCTCGTTGGGTACGCTGGCTTATGTCTGAGGCAGGCATTGATACCTCCATCTTTGGAGCTCATTCCGCGAGGGGTGCCATGGCCTCCAAGGCTTTTCGTGTTGGTGTAAGTTTACATGACATTGTAAAAACAGCTGATTGGTCTTCTGATACAGTGTTTAAAACCTTTTATTTCAAACCCATTGTAGATATTGCATCTGTTGTGGTGGAACAGCTTTGAACAAGCATAATCTGAAGCCTCCTGTCCTGCCATAGAATTAAAAATTTGCAAACATTCGTGACAAGAATTTTCAATTCTATTAAGGACACGGAGGCGAGGATTATCCCACCCATTGGTATTCTACTGCATTGTTCATGTGCATCTTGGCTTTACTTTGATATGCGTTGTTTTGCATTGATATTTTTTCCCCACCCTATGTGATGCAACCTTCAAAGGTTTTTGGGGATGTGTATTACGGCTCTGTTTTTGCTTTCAGGTTCGGACCAGAAGTGATCTGTCCTCTTGGTCTTGCCGGCACCGTTTTCCACGCCTTGGATCCTGGAGTTGCTGGGTTTCCTGATGCACCTTCGGCGCTTTTGGAATGGTTGCCTGTTTTCCTGTTGGATTTCTTGCGCTTCAGCCTTCGGACTTTCCTTTCTGGATGGTTGGCGGTACTTTTCTTCAAATGACTTTAGACTTTTATGGTTCCTGGACAAAGAAAGAGGAAGTGTTGTCCTCTATGGTTCCTTATATAGCATGTACTCTCTATGGTTGGCCTAAGGGCTCATGGGAGTTGTAGTTTTTCGTTTCTTTACTGTGTTTCTATTGGCTGCTGTTAGTAGTAAAGAAATAGAGAAAGCATAATCCTCGCCTCCGTGTCCTTAATAGAATTGAAAATTCTTGTCACGAATGTTTGCAAATTTTTAATTATATATGATGAGGGTCTCCTCTAAACTCAGGATGGGGGGGGGGGATGTAAAGGACTGCCAAACCATGACATGAAGCCGAGTTTTTCCCCTTCATCTCTTTTGAAGCCCTACATTCCTATCTAATCTGGGGATAATCTGCTCACTTTCCCATTCTGGAAGAGGAGTTACTAAAGCCCTCGACTGGAGTAAATCTCCAAACATATTTTATGTTGACATGGGGTCAGAGCAGAACCTGGGAATGCTCGAAATGGACAATTGTTGATGTTGTCAAACTTCCAAGGAAAACCACACCTTTGAAAGCATACTTTCCACCTAATGAGAGGACTTACTACTGCAGGTTTCTCCACACTCATGACAGAGAAAATTGCAGCAGTAAATGCATTTACTTATGGCCCAAATCCTTTTGTGTACTCCTGGCGGGCCTAAAAAGACTAAATTCTGTCTTAAAATAAAGTTTAAGATCGAATTTGCCTCACCGTGTCGGAGTAGTGACATAACGACCAGAGCTGTCAACTTTGAAACTGGGAACCCGAGTCTCAGAGACGGCTCAACATCTTGTGATTCTTGGCAAATCACTTTATCATCCCATGCCTAAAAAAAAAAAAAAATTAATGTGTTGTTGTGTAATGGAACTGGTGCTTATGTAAAGCGCTCCAATACCTTCGAGTTGAGTGCGATTGGAAATATTTTGGAATTCTTGAAAGATATGTTTATTGACTTGCAGAAGTACCAAAAATCGGATCGCGCCCTTCCCCGATTTAATTATACGCCGACGATGCGGTGTTATCAAGGCCAGTAAATGGCCTTCAGGATTTAATTGATAATTTTGTATCTTTCATGGAGGGTAAAAGTTTAAAATTAACTTTGACAAAGACTTACACCATAGGCTGTAGTATAGGGAGGAAGAAGGCCGGGGCTCACTTTGTATCAGGCCAAAAGTTAGAACAGGAAAAAACATTTAGTTAACTGGGCATACTATTCTCATAGGACGCACAATGGTGACCTTATTTAAAGACTGCAAATTTAAAATACATTCGAACCTCTGATACAGTCTTTAGATTTGCCAAAAAGATCGGCACGAAACCCATCAGAGCAATGGTGAAGTTACACAAAAGTAAATGTCTTCCTGTTCCACTTGGGCGCCAATCTGGGGCATAACAGATAGTAAACAGATTCAAGTCCAGGAGAATGCTATTTTATGTAGACTTACAGCAGTCCAGCAATTGACTCCAGCCTTTTTAACTCTTAACCCCTGCTCGTCATGCAGTACACTGGTCATGTGCTCATGACGAGCTGAGCTCGTCATGAACAATGGGAAATCTGGAGTAACAGCACCCAAGGGGAATTGCCTTAGCAGTCATGTGGTTAAAGAACTTGATACTTTGCACATTGAGGGCCATATCCATCTTAGTGGTATTATGAAATGCAGTGGCGTAACACAGGCCCCTGCCGCACATGCGGTGCGGGGGGGGGGGCCCGAGCTGCAGGGGGCCTCCTCAGCACAGAACTAAGGCCTAAACTCCGGATTAAATCCGGAGCGGGGGCCCCTCCATGCACCTTGCAGCCCCCCAACTTTCATTGCGCAACTGACCAAATGGTATAGCATCGGGGGGGAAATAAGGTACAAAATTCATGAGAGACATAAGGAATTGCTAGAACTTCACCTCTGTGAAAAAAATGTCCTGGCCATGAAACAAAATGGTCTCCTGAAAGAAGTGGAAGATTATTGCAGTGTCCAGTGTCCTGCTAGTATCCTGCAATTTAGTAAGAAAGAACTGAGAAGGGTTTTCCTAGAAAATAGGGGGCTCTTAGAGAATTAAGGGAAAGAACTAAGGTGACAGTGGAGAGTTATTGAAAGAGCCCAATACAACAAGTGATGCAGGGTGATTTGAGTAGAGTGATTAATAACCAGGACAGGTTTTATCTGACTTGATTACGCTTTCAACAAATCTATCATATAGTTGTATTCCCTTGTTCAAAGGCATGGTCATTCAATTTACCCAAATACCCTTGTGACCGAAAAGCCAGGCAATCTACAATGCACTTCATTTCCACAAATACGATGTTGAAGTCTGTAGGTTACAACTGATGTGATGAAATGTTGCTTAAAATATGAAAACGAGTTTACATGTTTTTCTTTTATCGATAACCATGGCAAGATAAAGGGTTCAAATTCACTACCCTAACTTTCAGAAGTATTCTTTGGGAAAGATGGAGGCATATCTGTTAGGAATTAGATATTAGATAATATGTGCTACATCCCTTATTTTTATCTCAGGGTTTCTTTTATTATCAGTGGATTTTGACTATTTTAGGAAACTGCCAGAAGTTTATACATGCCATGTTATTGCAACTTATATCATGAATGCAATTAAGGTGTGTAAATCATTAAGTCATCTGGAAAGGTTGTGTTACAAGGCAGACTAAGAAGGGGCCTGGATTGTTATGCCTAATTGAAACTACTCCCCTAGATGAATTAATATCTGAGGCCCTCTGTGAAGTTTTACATTGATTATTGGTTTTATACTTAGTTTTTATTACCTGGATTGTTTTTATTACTTTCGTGTACTTTTAATAACCTATTTATCTAAAATGTCATACTGAATGTCCTAGTACAAATTATGCCCATACTCTTATGTGATGCATTTTCTTAATTGTAAGAATGCACTTTGAGTATTATCTTTGTGATGATAAATTTTGTGTGCATAATAAGTTACTGGCTATGTATGAGATCTTATAGTAAATGTCTAATTATCTCTGTACTTTTTTGTATTTATGTTATATTGATCTTTCGTACTGTAATATATTATGCTGGTTATGAGAGGGAGTTCCCAAACATATGTATTTGGTTTATTGTTTTTCATGGATTTCTCGGTAAAATTCGAATCACGTTTATTTTGCTTTTAATTGATTGGAGTGTCTTGCACTTGTTCTGTGCTGACATGTTTTAGGGCCTTGTGAGGTTAGGGTTGAGCCTGCGCAGCCGAGAGCAGAAGGTGGAAGCGGGGTACAAGCACGCATCATATTTGTGCTGGATGTGGGGGCTGGGGTTGGCAGCAGATGTTCAGGCAATTGCCGCAGCAAGGATTAAACTATTTGCATAACAAAGAAGCTGTCTAGGGCTGCTTTGCAGATTTGTAAGCAACAGGGGCCTCTGGTCTTAAACATTCTGACAATGAAATGCATAAGCATCGCCTTCGAAGTGATGCACAACACGAATGCGAATTCGAGGAACCATTGTGCCACCTTGCAGAGCCTCTTTCCCTGAAAGCTAAAACAACCCGAGCTGTGGCATTCATAAGATTAAAAGCCCTGAGGTTCAAAGTGGCAGGTGTATGTCACGTGGGACGCCGCAGCTGCATTTGGAACTGAAAACAGGCCCCCAGAGCCTTTCAGTGGCTGCCTTCATACCTGCTTTACCTAATTTGTACATGTGTCTTTTGGAGCGCTGCAGTTT
Organism: Lissotriton vulgaris; assembly: GCF_964263255.1. NCBI lineage: Eukaryota > Metazoa > Chordata > Amphibia > Caudata > Salamandridae > Lissotriton > Lissotriton vulgaris. Next base: position 355,014,722 of record NC_141685.1, on the reverse strand, counting down.
TATTCTGTGCAGTGGGATTCGCATAACAAAAAAATTATAATTTGTGTCTAATCATTAAAAAGGGGACTGTCGGACTTGTTGATGGTGTTGTGATGTACTAGCATTGTAAGAGGAAGCTGCACGGTCCAATGTTTTCTTGCATTGCTGTGTACTGTTTTTGCTTGCATATTAGCTGTCCTGTGTGATAGACGAGAATTGATAGTGGGCGACCCAGTATACCCTTGAGGGTTTGGGCAAAGAGTATGATGGGGTAAAGATACCTTCAAGGGATTTTAATAGACACAGGAATTTTGAAATCACTTAAAGGATGAGATCGTGTGGGCTTAGTGATGTGGACCCACTAATGCTGGTTATGCAACAACAAAAATGACATATATTCAAAGCTGTTACTTGTGAGTAATCAGTCAGGAGAGAGAGCAAAAAGAGATTGAAAAACGGGTGTATATAAACAAAGAGTATTTATTCTTTTTTTCAAATCAAGTTAAAAAGTTGGGTACAAGATAAACAGCAAAGATGTAAAAGGGTAAAACCATTAATCCACACAGCCCTTGTTACATCAATTGCTCAAGCTTTTCTACCTAACACAAAATTAATTAAATATTCAATAGTAGATAAAGCCACAGTCGACGTTTCGGTCTCTATTCTTTCGTGTAGGAGACCATCCTCAGGACATGGATTTCATATCTCGAGTACCCTCAATCATGTAGGCGCATGTGCGGAGAATGAGATTTTAATATCTTTTATGATCAATTTGATAACTTATCTCATTCGTCAATTTTGGATCGCTTATTTTCTGTCATTGAGTAAAAGACAAACCCCACATAGATTAGATAAACCCCATTAACTGACGCCACTCTGAAGAACCACTTACAACTGATAAAGTTTAAAAGATTTAATATAAAATCAAGAAAAGTTGCAAATACAATCCTCTCAGGATAAGATTCAATAAGTATACAGGAACTAGAAGGAACATAAATTCCCTAAAGAACCTCAGTCTACAAACGAATACAATCAAAGTCAGTTCCAGAATCAACAGATTAAAAAGCATCGATATGAAGTGGTTCTTCTGCGTCATCTACAGAAAGAGAAAAATAATCAAGTTAAATCTGTCCCTACTCTATACTAGGTGACATCCCTACTTCGCAAGTTTCTAAAACCCTAAAAAGGTGTCAGCAGTTTGACTCCCTAAGAAGTTCAAACTCTCTTAGCCTCTAAAGGTAACTTGAGTTTAAGAAGCAGTACCCTCTCTGCCTACCCATCCGCTCTCTAAGGGTCCTCGGCCTACTGCTCCCTTGCGCTCTGATCTCTCTCAGCGCATCTGCTCAAGTCATCTGCTCTTTCTAACTTGCCTCTCGCTGTTCTCGCTGAGCTCTTGCTATCTTCTCCCCGGGGTGCTGTCCCTAAAATACACAGTCACAGTGTGGGTGGAACGCCCCTTCGACGCCCACCACGGACTTTCCCCGTGAGGTCATCTTCTAGCTTTTTCCATGGCTTCGTCTCTTCGCCGTCCGTTAAGTTGACCTTTCTCCTTAGACGCCATCTTCGTCTTCTTGCTGGTGACTTCATTCAACTTTACCTTTGACACTTTCGGAGCAAAATCTATCACCTTATCAGAACTTTTATTCTTTACGGCTGTACTTTTAACCTCATTTGGTCCTGTGAATGGTCATTTCAAAACAAGACTCAAATTCCAATCGTCTCCTCTCATGTTTAGGCAATAAACTTCGTCCGACATTTGTCACCTTAAATCTAACAAGAACTAGACTCTTCGGCTCGCACATTCAAGTGAAGGCTATTCACGACTCCTGTGAGCCCACTAAATTACCAACAGCGGACTACACTCCTGCGAACCCTTGGTCAATCAGGTTATAATCACAAATGACCTAAACTCTTCTAGCATTCCTACAAACTTCTTCTACACAGTATAACCTTTAACATACATTCATATACGATCGCATTTAGCAAATCCCTTGCTTATATGTGAATACATTTTACATAGAATACAAATTACGTAGAATATAATTTTATATTCTTATTTGTTACATCGTTACATATGTATGCTCTCTGCACATTTCTCCATGTTACATTTCTCGCCGTTTCTGCATTTAAAGTTACACACGTACATGAATTCTACTTTGCACGTTCTTCTGTTCATAAGCATTTCTACATTAGCCCACTACATATACGGGCCTTCTAAATCTAATGCATTCTAAAGTGAATACAGTTATGTTCCCTATATTACTTTGGTCACATCTGTTAACTCTATGCTATAAGCGTCAACTTCACGTTCGATATACATTTCATTCCTACGTTTATACAATATGCTTCTAAATATGACTCGGATATACGTTTTATTCAAATTGCGCTCTCTCAGTTCCCCCCTTTGATGACTTTTAGGAGTCATCACTAAATGCAATTTGAATAGTACCTTTACACAGAACTAGTTACATCATTCCCTCTTTTCCTCATTTCAAGTGCTCTCAAACTTTTATACTGTTGATCTTGTAAAGCAGCTAATCTCCTTTCTTGTTCTCTCATAGACCTTTGTAACCGGTTCGTCCTATACCATTTATATAGTTTCACAAATCCTAACAATGTGATTATACAAATTAATACTATCAATACAGGTTTTAATATATACCATACTATACTTTTACCAAGGTTGGCAAACCAACTTCCAACCTTTCCTACTCCATGACCTACTTTTTCCCAAACATTTATTTTTGTCATATCTTCGATCTCTTGATGAATCTGTGTAATGTTTCTTATGACCTTCTCAAGTGGTTTTGAATTATCAGGAATATAAGTACAACATTCCTGAACCTTCAAAGCCTTGCAAACTCCGCCTTCTTTTGCTAATAGCACATCAAGAGCAAGTCGATTCTGAAGAACCATTGCTCTAATCAATTGCATCTCACCTTCTATTAGCATTAATGACCTTGCAGTACTTGCAGACAATCTATCTACGACTGTAGCTAGTCTCCTGATCTTAACATCGTTAAGTATTAAACCTAACATAGGAAACATCGCTCCAAATACGTCTCCTATTACTTCTGCATCTCCTACTTCTCTTTTCGTTCTTGTCGAAGCCTTTCCTTCTATGATCGCTAAATCCTTTGCATGATATATTTTGGGGAAGACAATTGCCAAGTAACACGAACCATACCAATTGTCAGGCAGTTTTACATAGGCATTTCTTCCGCATACAAAATATACATTAGGAATCACTTGCATCTCCTTCATGAAATCTTTCGTGTAGTACTCTAATCGAAAAGCATGTTCGCAATTTACTTCACCTACAAATACGTTCTCATAATATGTCTTGCTTCGAGTTAAACATAACTTTCCTTTCTGCGTTCTATCCAAAGCTATTGGACCATTGCTACCTTTCTTTTTATGTGCCTTCTCTTCTTCGGTCCAATCAGTTTTCCACTGTCCTGACATTTTTAGAATCTTCTGCCTTCTGTATCGGTCATCTACTTGTCCTATGAACTTTTTCTCAATCTCTGACACTTTGCAAGTCAGATTATTTCTACGTGCGTACGATGTATCTAGCGTATCCCAAGGAAGAAAGAACTTTGCTAGTCTATCCTCCTTTTTATAATAGTCCCACTTATTCATTTGTTTATAATTCGGAACTTCAGGCAGTACCGAATCATAATTTGAAAAGTAGTACTCAAATCCTTCTCTACCATAAAATATACTAAGCAGTAAACTACATGTTATCCCATAAGTCAATGGGAGATGATGATATCTAATGCCCTCATCTACAGAAGCCGGCAATTGCATACATACATAGCAATCTTTGGCCTCCATGGCATCGATATATTCATATAATAGTTTGGCATATGCATTTGACCTAAAGTTTCCCTGTGACTCGTCTACGTGTAATCTACGAGCTTCATCTGCCAGTAACGCCTTTTCACGGATAACATTGCTCTCCTCCTTCTTCCCATCAAGAGCAGGTTTCAAAGTCGTTACAGGCTTTACATCTGCTATTTCTTTATCAGTTTCATGTCCTATTATGTATGATATGGTCACCACTGTAATTATGAGAAAAATTACTACAGCTATAAGTGTACCTATTATACATCTGGCTTTTCTGTTTGGGTTGCCGTTCTCCATGTTGTCAAAAACAGCGTAACTCTTTCTTTTGCGAAAAAAGTTCTCCTTTCCAGTCTTTAGTTTGCTTTGTTTTCTTCTCAGTTTATAAAGTGCTCTTTATCAACAAAGTCTCTTTTTCGCAACAATGTCTCTTTATTTTTAACAACAGACAACCCTAACCCTTCTCCGTCCTCTAAATGTAATCCCTAATTGTATTCTTCTTTCCACTCGGCGCTAGGTTATCTTCTTCTTTATAACTTATATACAACAGTCTTTATACATCAACAATTATTCTCGTACCTGCAGCTCTTGCAACAAGTTCCAATAATTCAAAACAAATGACTTTTTCTTCTTCTTCCGGAATTTGATGACCAAATATTGGAAATTGTAATCTGTTTAGCACTAGATCTTTAATCTGACTCAAGTATGGGGGTATGGGAAGTGTGAAAGTCAGTAATCCCTCAGTCTCGAGTCCAGGAGTCAACATCCATATCTCCACTGCCACAAATGGATCGAGATCGATTACCTTCACGTTCTTCACTCTCCCAGATTTCTGTCCCCAAGACATCTGCTAGATAAGTCCACTCTGGGGTGGCGTACCTTCTGCAGGGCACACGTACCCTTCTCGATCTTCTTGGACTCTCAGTGCCTGAGTCTGTAGTTTCTTCCTCTTGATCTGATTCTTCAGAGATTGGGACAAGGGTTTTCTCCTGCTGTGCTTTCAAGCTTGGCCTCCTTCTTCTCTCTGGCCAACTGGCTTCGTCACTCCTTGTCCTCCTGCTCCTTGTTCTGGGACTTGTCTCTTGGTCACTCTCAGCTTGTTCAGTATCTGATTCAATCTCCCAGTTACTTTCTTCTCCTGAGGCGACTTCGGTCTCACTAACGTCCTGACCTTCGTCGACCTGTTCTGTCTCAGTCTCAGCCTCTTCGATCACCTCTACAGCTTGGCTTTCCCCCTCTATGGCTTCTCCGCTTTCCGCTGGATTCTCATCCGAGAGAGGAGCTGTTTCTTCTAGAGGTGTTGGCACTCTTCGAGTGTGTGAAGCATGTATCCAATTTGGCAGGCCTCCACACTTCACTGCAGTGTTCGTAACAAGTATGACTTGAAATGGTCCTCGCCAACGCACGTCTAAGCAGTTCTTCCTGACATGCTTTTTCACCAAGACCCAGTCCCCCGGACTCAGGTCATGGCACAAGTCTTGTGCTGATGGAACCTCTGCAGCCTGGACCTGGAGGGACACAGAATTAATGGCATCAGATAGTCCCTTGCAGTAGTCCAAGATCAAGTCGTCTGTGATGTTCAATAACGCTGCAGTCGGAACCGAGGGCAATCTCATAGCTCTCCCCATTAGCACTTCATGTGGAGAGAGACCTGTTTTTCTATCTGGTGTGCTACGTATGCTCATAAGAACCACTGGAAGTGCGTCTGGCCAACTCAGGGATGTTGATGAACAAACTTTAGCAAGTCTGGACTTAATTGTGCTGTTGATTTGCTCTACAATCCCTGAAGCTTCTGGTCGATAACTGCAATGGAGCTTCTGATCGATACTCAAAGCTGAGCACAACATCTTCACTATTTCACTGTTGAAATGAGTTCCTCTGTCCGATTCCAAAGAGGATGGCACCCCAAACCTCGGTATTAACTCTCTAAGTAACAATTTTGCTACTGTAAGTGTATCGCATCTACGTGTAGGGTAAGCTTCAACCCATCTAGAAAATATGCAGACAATCACTAAAACGTATCTGAGTCTGTTGCATTTAGGCATTTCTATAAAATCAAGCTGCATTCTATTGAAAGGCCCCCCAGACCTCCCAATGTGACTCAATGTGACTGGTGTTCTCTTTCCCACGTTTAGTTGCTGACAGATCGCACATCGTTGACACACTGCTTCTGCCGCTACTCTAAACTTAGGGTTAAACCATGTTTGTCTGAATACTCTCACCATGGCATCTCTACCTATGTGTGCTGATCCATGCAATTTCCTTGCCATTGGACTAACAAGTTCATTTGGTAAAACTGCTCTCCCATCGGCAGAGATCCAAAAGTTCATCTCGCTTCTAGTACAACCAGCTGTTTCCCAGCCCTTTTTCTCATCATCTGGTGCATTCTCCTGAACACTCCTTAGCTCATCCCACGTATCTACAGTGTCTAACAACATTGTCAAATCAGTTCTTTCTTGGATTCCCCCCACTTTCATATCCGTGTGAGAATATCCTTGTTCTGCGCAGTAACGCGCTACTTCATCCGCATAGCGGTTACCTTGTGACACAAAATCTATATTTTTTGTATGCGCAGCACATTTGACTACTGCAATAGCTGTCGGGCCTTGCAATGCCTCTAACAATAATCTCACGAATTCTCCATTCCTAATGGGAGAACCCGAGGAGGTCATATAACCTCTTTGAGACCATAACTGCCCGTAATCGTGAACTACCCCGAAACCATACTGGCTATCGGTGTATATGGTGACTCGAATTTTGTTACCTGCTAAACAGGCACGCGTCAAAGCAATAATTTCAGCTACCTGAGCGGAGTGTACTCCTTCCAGGCAAGCGGCTTCTACAACTCTGGTAATTGTACAAACTGCATAAGCTGCTCTCAGCTGACCAATATCGTCTCTTACGCATGAACCATCAACAAAGAAAATTTCATCGGGGTCAGTCAATGGTTCGTCTACGATATCTGGTCTCGGTTTGGTGCATAGTTCAGTCACATCAAGGCAATCATGATCTGTACAAATTTCATCATCCACATCATTTGGAAGTGGCATCAAAGTTGCAGGATTCAAGACGGAGCATCTCTTTAGGGTCACATTCTCGGCAGCCAGTATGACCTGCTCATAGCGTGTGAGCCTACTATTCGTCAGATGCTGAGTCTTAGTCCTGGTCATTAACAATTCCACAGAATGCGGTACGTACACCACTAACTGATGTCCCATTACCACACTTTCAGATCTTTCAATGCTGACACCCGTTGCAGCAACGGATTTGAGACATCCGGGCAACGCTGCGGCTACTGGATCTAATGTAGCCGAAAAATACGCTACTGGCCTACGCGCATCTCCATGAATCTGGGCCAAAACTGCTAAAGCACATCCCTCTCTTTCGCAGCAGTAAAGCAAAAATGGTTTTGTGTAATCAGGCATTCCCAAAGCCGGGGCGCGACATAAGTCCTCCCTCAGCTGCAAAAACGCCATCAAACAGTCTTTGTCCCATGGTACCGGATCACTCACTCCTTTGTGCGTCAGTTGTAATAAAGGTTTTGCCTTCAGTGAGAAGTTGGCTATCCACTGTCGACAATAACCGACCATGCCTAGAAACATCCTGACCTCTCTTTGTGTTGTAGGCGCGTTCATTTTCATAATCGCCTCTATTCTGTCTGGAGACACCTTCCGTTTCCCCTTTTCAATCCTGTGGCCCAAGTATTGCACTTCGGTAAGACAATATTGCAATTTACTTGGAGACACCTTATGTCCGTTCTCGGCCAAATGATTTAGTAAGGTGATGGTGTCTACTCTGCAAGCTTCCTCAGTTTCTGACGCAACTAGGAGGTCGTCTATGTACTGGACTAGAGTCGAATTCTTGGGCAGTACTAGACTTTCAAGATTTCTCTTTAATAGTTGGTTAAAAATCGATGGGCTCTCTGTATACCCCTGAGGGATACGACACCATGTTAAAACGCGATCTTCCAGCTTAAAAGCGAAAAGATACTGGCTATCTTCGTCCAAAGGAATCGAAAAGAAAGCCTGGCACAAATCTATCACGGTGAACCATTCAGCTTGGAACGGTATCTGAAATAATATCACTGATGGATTCGGTACCACTGGACAACATGAGACAACAATATTATTAATCTTTCGAAGATCCTGCACTATTCTGTATTTTCCACTAGGCTTCTGTAAACCCATAATCGGGGAGTTACATGGACTACCCACGATCTCCTTCAGTATTCCCTGTTTGATCATGGATTCGATCACAGGCTTTATTCCTGCAATCGTCTCCGGTGTCAACTTATATTGTGGTGTTCTTGGGTACTCGGCATTGGGTCTTACCATGATCTTTACTGGTTCTACCCCTTTAATCAGTCCTATTTCTTCTCCAGTAAAATCCCACACCTCAGCTGACACTTTCTCCCTCAAATCCTGTGGAAGCTCCCCCACTGTTAAGGTAGGATATAGTTCCACGCATTCCTGCGAGTTTACAACTTTAAAATCGGCCTCCTCATCATTGGTCTGCACTTCTACTCCTTCAGGTGTGCAATGTATTGTGCAATTCAGTTTACACAACAGATCTCTTCCTAGCAAACACACCGGGCTAGAATCACAGATCACAAACTGATGTTCGTCACTGTAATTCCCTATCTTTACTGACACTGGTTCTGTCAGAGCATTCGTCATCCTCTTGTTTGCGACTCCTACCACCTGAATCATCTCTCCTGATATCGGCAGGCCTGGGACTACCGCTGATCTCAACGTGGATCTAGTGGCTCCCGTATCCACCAAAAAGGTCGTAGGACATCCAGCTACTTCAGCCTCTACGTATGGTCCTCTCTGATCTACTTCCAGGGCTGCTCCTAGAGTACAGTCTTCTTCCCTATTCACTCGTTGCCCTGTAAGAGGATCAACGTAGTAGCATTCTTCTCCTCCTACGAATAATGGCATTTGTCTATAGGTTTTCCCTCCATTCGCAATTCGAGGCGGTTGAGGAAACGGGGCTCGAGGAGTCTGAGTCCCCCCTTTGATAAACTTTCCCTTCGGGACTGTTGCTCCCTTAACCACGTTGTTCTGTACCTCTTCCTCCTCCTGTTCTAATTCCCCTGTCTCAATATTATAAGGACACTCGCGTCTCCAATGTCCCACCTCGTTACACTGATGGCACCTCGTTGTCTTTTTCAGTGTCGCAATATCCATTCTCGGTCTCTGTCTTTCTTCCTCATCTCTGCTCTGATTATTCTGTTTCTTTGCTTGCGCTCCTGTTCCCTGTTGCCGCTGTCCACCCTTTCCAGCTGCTTGCATCTGTACTAACATCAGCTTTTCCTTAAGCTTCTTTGCCTTCGAATCTATCTCATCGCTACAATATCTTGCATACCTCAGAATCTCATCCAAAGGTTTGTTCTGCCAGCAAATTAAATGCTGTTGAATCATCAGGCTTATGTCTGGTCTCAATCCGAGAACAAACTTCGACACAAACTGTCCTATGTCTTTAGGATCCATTACGTCTAATCCACTGTACTGCTTGAATGCTTTCAGTAACCTCTCATAAAACTCGTGAACGGTCTCTTTAGGCTCCTGAGTTGTTCGATCTATCTTAACCCAGTCTATGTCTTGCACCGGCACTTTCTCTTTTAGCCATGTTATTACTCTCTCGTATTTTTCCATGACTCTATCTGATGGACCGCCTGTCTGTGCATTCCTCGGAGGCTCACAAGCGGGCCATTCAATACTAAGTTTGCATGCCGTCCACAAATCTCCGGGTACCACGATATCGAACAAAGTGTTCAAATCGATCCACAGCACCTTAGAGATCTTCACGAATCTCTCTACCTGCTTGTACCACTCTACGGGATTTTCTCTAAGCTTCGGGAAGGAATTAGTGAATGCCGCTAAATCCCCCCTACTCCATGGTACATGCACGTAGTTTCCGTTCGCGATTTCTCGCAAAGGGAAAGCTTCCATTCGCATTAAGTCTGTATCCTGAGACTTCACAAGTGTACTCCGTCTGACAGATCCCTTCTTGGACCATCTTTCCTCCCATCTATCCAGATCTCTCCATATCCTAATACACATGACCAATTCCCTTATGTGTACTCTCAGCCCAATCGTTCTGCGCTCATCTAAATCTTGATCCGTGCAATTCAGCCTATGGTTGGCCTGTAAAGCCTTAGTTCGTGATATGTCTATCATGTACTTTTCTGCCAATTCAGATAACTTCTCATGAGCTGCTCTCGCTTTCCGAGTAACGTCTTTAGATAAAAACAGTATCTCATCTGGTGCGTAGAGCTCTAACCTCTCGAATGCCACTGTGCCGTCAATTATTTCATCCAAGTCTGATTTTAAACTCATTACATCTATGCGTCTTGCTTTTATTTCAGCTCTCAGTACGTCAGTCATAGGTTGTTCTCTTACATCCCTCTCACCTCCACTATACGCCCTACGCCTGAGCACAGGTGAGTTATGAGGAATTTTCCTTCCATCTCTTTGTTCCCACCTCTCTAGATCCCAAGCCTTTCCATCTTCCCTTGGGGTGTGGTGGAACAATGCTCCATCCCTCAACCCTACATTCCGTCTTTTCGACTCGGTTTCCCCAGATACGAGATAGGATCCTCCGTGCTGTTCCAAACCACTGTAACTCGCTTGCTGTCTGGTGTCACTCAACAACCGATAAGGACCTTCATGGCTCTCCATGCTCCCTCGATCTCGTTCGTGATCACCGGATGTATGGCGAGACGTTTCGCGACTCCCTATATTCTCAAGACTTCTTTCTTGTTCACCGGACGCATGGCGAGACCCTTCGCGGCTCTCCATGTTCCCGTGATTCCGTCCATAATCACCGGAGGCATGTCGAGACGTGTCACGACTCTCCATGTTCCCGTGATTCCAGTGTTGCACATTTTCATCCGGAGTATGGTGTGTGCATCTGAAAGTGTTTCGGTACTCCTGCGTCCTTCGTTCTCCCTCACTAAAGGTGACGCGAGGCACTTCCCCACACCCTGCACTCCTGTCGTTACACATTTGCCGATTGCCACTAGTAGTAGGGCAAGTATCTCCCCTGCTTCCTTGACTCCCTCTCTCCCACTCCGGGCTGCTTTCGCCAGCTCCACAATGAGAGAGGATCTTGTTATCCTGGTCTCTCCACTCTGCTCCTGTTTCTAAACTTTTATTCCGAGCCTCTTCAGCAGTATCCCATTCTTTCAGATATTCCCTTAATTCCTTATAGGATTTCGGTTTCGGTCCCCTCAAATCCATTGATCCTCTTTGACCCCCTTGTTCTATCCAGGGACCCGTTGCGGAATCTAATGGGGTACTCCGACTCACTGGTGCTAGTATCTGCCTCTGAGGATTCATCGTGTTATTCCTATTCTCCATCTCTGCCCTTTCCCTGTCCCATCGTGCCTGTTCCTCCTGCTGGACCCCCTCTGGATTATAGATTGACACTATAGGGCCTATGGTAACAGGTACTTGTAGAGCGTCTGGCATTTGGTACGACCTTGCACATTGCGTCTCTGGCACCTTCTGGACCACGAATCTTCCCACTACTCTCTGTTCGGAACTAGATTGAAGTACTTCCTCACCTTTCTTGGTATCCCACTCTGTTACTGGGATTGATTTATATTCCCCCCATCTAGCTCCGTCCCCTTGCTGTAATCCAGGACTTGCAACTTCACTGTTGTACGGAGGTGGTCTATCTGTTAATAGCCTCTCTATCAGATCCTCCTCCGTCTCGCTTTCCTCATCTTCCTCCTCTAGAGGTTTCTTTTCTCCCGTGGCTTCTATCATGGTGAACAGTTTGTCCGCTTCTATCTTTTGCACTCTCCACTTCTTAGCTTCCTCATCCCATTTCGCATCCTGCACTGCCTTTACTGATCGTCTCACTCTTTCTTGGCGCCTCTTTACGCTCTTTTCGTGTGCTGCTCTAAACCATGCACTAAGTGCTTCGAATTGTGTTGGCCTCGGTAGAGGTCTTGTTGCAAGCATTACCGCTTTCAGTTGGTTCAACACGTCTAGCTTAAATGTTCCGAATCTCGGAAACGTCAGTTCCTTTTCCCCTTCCGTTAGCCTATTCCACTCGGAGATCCACATTATCGAGTGTAAGCCTACATTTACTGCCATATGATAAGCTGGTGTGCCTTCTGGTGGAGCTTCTTCTCCAGCATATAAGTTTCTTCTATTCCTCCTAAAGATTTTTCTTAAACCCTTAAAGCACTTCATTTTTATAATCTTACGATTTTCTCTTATTAATTCTCTTCCTTGTTTATGTCCCGATGACAACTACCACCAATCCCTGTGCGACTCTCGCTAATCAGCCTATCCCAATGCGGTTCTACGCTAACCGACCAATCTCAGCGTGACTCTACGCTGACGTCACTCGTCCCCTCTGCAGCAGTTTCCTTCGTTTCTCAACTCGTCTCGCGGTCTTACATGCGTTTCATTCATACGCCGAAAAATGACTACTTCCGTCCAAGCGATCACTTTTCTCTGACTGTACGGCCACAGTCTAACTGTAATTGTCACCTCAACTGGCGAAACGTCTTCCTCTTACGGTCAGACGCTCACCTTAACTGATAGGTTACTTACACACAGTAAACGTACGACCAGCGTGCGTTACTCATACACTCACTCAAACGCTCCCCCTATCTTCGGTCTGTCGGGCGATCAATGGTACCTCATGACCCCCTTTAAATGGTAGACAAATTACTCTGGGTGTTCGATACACCCGAACCACTTAAGCCCTCACTGGACATAAGATTTTATCCGGTTGCGCGCGCTCACAACCTTCCCTCAATCACACTACAGGCATTCAACTCCGCTTGACATTACAACACAGGAACAACATAAAACACTGCAATCTTACAACGCATGACCCTTATACTCACTCTCGACCGACTCTGCTGCTTTTCTCTCGACGCACCGTCAGCACCTTCTTCGGCAGGGATTCTTCTTCTGGTCGTCGATGACTAGGGACCTTGGGGTAAACTAAACCTGACCTAGGTTGTCTTCCTCAAGAAGAAAACCATCCTTCTCTGCTACCAACTGCGGAGAATGAGATTTTAATATCTTTTATGATCAATTTGATAACTTATCTCATTCGTCAATTTTGGATCGCTTATTTTCTGTCATTGAGTAAAAGACAAACCCCACATAGATTAGATAAACCCCATTAACTGACGCCACTCTGAAGAACCACTTACAACTGATAAAGTTTAAAAGATTTAATATAAAATCAAGAAAAGTTGCAAATACAATCCTCTCAGGATAAGATTCAATAAGTATACAGGAACTAGAAGGAACATAAATTCCCTAAAGAACCTCAGTCTACAAACGAATACAATCAAAGTCAGTTCCAGAATCAACAGATTAAAAAGCATCGATATGAAGTGGTTCTTCTGCGTCATCTACAGAAAGAGAAAAATAATCAAGTTAAATCTGTCCCTACTCTATACTAGGTGACATCCCTACTTCGCAAGTTTCTAAAACCCTAAAAAGGTGTCAGCAGTTTGACTCCCTAAGAAGTTCAAACTCTCTTAGCCTCTAAAGGTAACTTGAGTTTAAGAAGCAGTACCCTCTCTGCCTACCCATCCGCTCTCTAAGGGTCCTCGGCCTACTGCTCCCTTGCGCTCTGATCTCTCTCAGCGCATCTGCTCAAGTCATCTGCTCTTTCTAACTTGCCTCTCGCTGTTCTCGCTGAGCTCTTGCTATCTTCTCCCCGGGGTGCTGTCCCTAAAATACACAGTCACAGTGTGGGTGGAACGCCCCTTCGACGCCCACCACGGACTTTCCCCGTGAGGTCATCTTCTAGCTTTTTCCATGGCTTCGTCTCTTCGCCGTCCGTTAAGTTGACCTTTCTCCTTAGACGCCATCTTCGTCTTCTTGCTGGTGACTTCATTCAACTTTACCTTTGACACTTTCGGAGCAAAATCTATCACCTTATCAGAACTTTTATTCTTTACGGCTGTACTTTTAACCTCATTTGGTCCTGTGAATGGTCATTTCAAAACAAGACTCAAATTCCAATCGTCTCCTCTCATGTTTAGGCAATAAACTTCGTCCGACATTTGTCACCTTAAATCTAACAAGAACTAGACTCTTCGGCTCGCACATTCAAGTGAAGGCTATTTACGACTCCTGTGAGCCCACTAAATTACCAACAGCGGACTACACTCCTGCGAACCCTTGGTCAATCAGGTTATAATCACAAATGACCTAAACTCTTCTAGCATTCCTACAAACTTCTTCTACACAGTATAACCTTTAACATACATTCATATACGATCGCATTTAGCAAATCCCTTGCTTATATGTGAATACATTTTACATAGAATACAAATTACGTAGAATATAATTTTATATTCTTATTTGTTACATCGTTACATATGTATGCTCTCTGCACATTTCTCCATGTTACATTTCTCGCCGTTTCTGCATTTAAAGTTACACACGTACATGAATTCTACTTTGCACGTTCTTCTGTTCATAAGCATTTCTACATTAGCCCACTACATATACGGGCCTTCTAAATCTAATGCATTCTAAAGTGAATACAGTTATGTTCCCTATATTACTTTGGTCACATCTGTTAACTCTATGCTATAAGCGTCAACTTCACGTTCGATATACATTTCATTCCTACGTTTATACAATATGCTTCTAAATATGACTCGGATATACGTTTTATTCAAATTGCGCTCTCTCACATGTGTCAATCATGCAAGTGTCCGGATCATAAAGTCAATTTCCTAGCGCTGATACCGATTCAAGAATTATCATATTGCGCTGAAGTACCCTGTTAAGTCGGTCGTTTCCGAAACCACAGGTTTAGGGATGGGGTCTTCGTTAATTTTAAAGGATTCCCTTACACATTCCAAGGTATAGCGACGCCTTCTTGTAAATCTTTTTCAGTGAGGTAGTCAGTTCTGAGTTCAATGTGTCAGAGTCCGTCCTCACGCAGCGAATGATACAGCAGTGGATGCAAAAAAAAGGTAGAAAAGCTTGAGCAATTGATGTAACAAGGGCTGTGTGGATTAATGGTTTTACCCTTTTACATCTTTGCTGTTTATCTTGTACCCAACTTTTTAACTTGATTTGAAAAAAAGATTAAATACTCTTTGTTTATATACACCCGTTTTTCAATCTCTTTTTGCTCTCTCTCCTGACTGATTACTCACAAGTAACAGCTTTGAATATATGTCTTTTTGTTGTTGCATAACCAGCATTAGTGGGTCCAAATCACTAAGCCCACACGATCTCATCCTTTAAGTGATTTCAAAATTCCTGTGTCTATTAAAATCCCTTGAAGGTATCTTTACCCCATCATACTGTGTTATAGACGTCTGTGCCAGAGCAAGGAATGTTCACATTCTAAATGACTGGAGAGATCACACACAAGTAGCCACAAGAGTGGAGTCTTCAAGATCCTGGCCACACCCAGAAACAAGCAGCCTCTCCACCAGTGGCGTGACACAAAATAATGCCTCCATCCCCCTGTAAAAATGGTGGTGGTTCTTAAAAATGACAGTAAGGCCCTCATTTCAAGTGGGCCGTTTTTTTCCGCACCCCTATACGTTTGCTCAGTCATCGGAATTACCAGCTTTGCCGTCATTACTGGATCCACGCAATTTCCCCACATTCCCCAAGCACACATTTCAGGACCAAAGCCTACGCTCCACATTTTAGCCATATATTTGTTTACATGTGCTATAAAATTCAATATTGGAAGTAATCCCTCATTAAGTACACTTGTTCCCTAAGTAGCACTGGATTTTTCACACCCAAGAGTCTTTAGAGAGTTGATGTCGCTGACCAGCTCTCTGACTCTCAAAGTTGTTTCAGCACAGTCTGGTGCTCTATAATTATACAAAACCTGCAGGCTAAGTTGGGGTTCCCTAAGTTATGTCCCCCATGGGGGTGGGTCTTCAGTGCCCTATTTTATACATGCTTACTCGTGACTGCTTGGAAACTCGGCCCAAAGGCTGGAACTTTCTAAGTCCCTAACTCAGAAGCTGGGGTCGGAGAGCCCCTTGTAGGACTGATGAAGACCGGAGGGCAGAGGGCCCCTCCCTCCTTCTCTAAAAGGGAAAGTGTGTAATGAGAAGTGAGCCTTGAGTGATATGTTCTGATCCTCTGACTGAAGAGATTATCACGTGTGCTTCTGGGCTCTGTAAAGCCACCAGAGACTGTTGAGAGCCACCAGAAGGGACAGTATAAAGAGAGGCAAGAGCTGTCGAAGCGTGTGAAACCTCAGCAGAGGGAGCTAATAGAAGCCCTGCTAGAGGAAGCATTAGGTGCCGAAGGAGGGCAGTGGGGCTTGGCTGGGACCTGTTGCGTCACCCCACTGGGGTTTATAAAATCCTGAAGTTACTAAACAAGTGAGTCACATGAATGAGTACAATACCTTACACACAAGTGCGTGTTTATGTGTTGGAGGTGAGAGCTGGATACGCATTATTCCTGTGCCAATCAGAAATCTTTCTTATTAACATCTAAATTATTTTGTTCACAGTGGAGGCCTACAGACATTGCTGGAAGTACAAGTACGGCAGCCAAAATCTATTCTATCTAAAACATTACACCACAGCAGAAGTAACATTCTTATACAATATCCTGGAGAAATAACGACCATCAACAATATTATGTTACGGTCAAAAACATAAGACATACTGTGGCAGTAATAACACTGCACTCAATCAATGGTGTAGCTAGAACAAATAATGCACCTTAATAGTACAGTGTAGTGTTACAATGTCTCCCTGAATAGTAGGTGTGCACATTACCCATCAATAACTGGACCACAAGAACGAGCCTTGCGATATTTTGTAACAAAATGAATTCCTTTTCAACAATTTTCTTTCAGATAAAGGGTTTATAGAAAGCATTGGAACAATAATGTGAGGAGATTATCTGTTAACTAAAGGCATTCATAACAGCACTGCAGATGATCAAATTTTATCATGATGTAGAATAAAGTGTTTTTGAGATTTTAATTTGTTGGGCTCCAATAAATTCTCTGCAAGGTTTAGCACTTTTAACCCATAAGACAGTGTTCTTTTCTGTATTAATACTGTAAATGTTTTAGCCTTGACTGTAGAAAATATCTTCTATGAGTGCTACCCAGAATCATTCAATAATACCTTCCTCATTTCTCCAAGGTCTCTGATACTGACACACAGACTCATTCAAAGTTATCTTCTTTTTAAAGTAACAGCACTCTCCTTCTGGTAATGTTAATAATCACATTAAAGTTGTCTTCATGTTTTTCACAATAGAAGTGTTCTAGTCTCCATGTATGCAGATGATGTAATCCTATCTCTGTAGGATGCTCACATCAACATCTTCCCTCGTGGTACGCATGTGTATCCTCTTTAGTAGCCTCTTTGACATCCACATAAACTGGTCCAAAGTGGTCCATATCCCCCTCACGTCTGTAATGGACAGTTTAACTCCTGAATACCCAGTACAGTGATTTGATTATCCATATACCTCCTGCATTGTGCCCCATGATTACTGGTAAGATGGTCCTGTGGCACACCAACTCTCTGCATGACTAACTTTGCTCATGTAGTGCTTCATTTTTTTTTCTTTTGTTCTTTGTTCTGCTATACTCTGTACACAGTGAATATAAATCTTACAATAAAAAAGTTGTCATCATGCCCAGACTCACTCAGGGATCTTCTGTTGTTGTTGACTATACTCACTCAAACCAATGCTTCTTAATAACACTGAGTTTCACTCAAACCAACATAGTTCTGCTCCTGTTAATACCTAGATTCACCCATAGCTCTGCTGGTAATTCTATCTAAACCCAGACTTGGTAATACCTCAGCTCACTAACAGCGTTACTTCTGATAATAGCTCCACTTAAAGCTGTTGATTGTATTTTAATCTGACTCACAAACACAGAGCTACTCCAATTCTGCTCTTGATTATATAAAATGACACGGGGATGTACATAAAGAGCTTCTCTTGTTAATACCTAAAGTCACTCACAGCTTTGCTCTTGATACTATGCAAACCTGTGCATGCATCTGTACATATTAATGGGCATACTTATTTATGGGTGTGTTCTTTACAACTCCTAGACTGACCCATGGCCGAGCACCTGATGGTGCCACAGCTCTCTCACATCTCTGCTCTATTAATATCACAGCTCTGCCCCTGATAATATCAATAATCAATTAATATAAATCTTTATTCAGCAAATAAAATCACCATCAAAGAATACAGATCAAAGACAATAGTATAAAATTCATGGTTAATAAAAACTAACAGTATGATTACTCATAAAAACTGTGGGCATTAAAACAGTAAATCAGGTCTCTTTGTTTTAGACACCCAGACAGCTCGTGAAAAAGATAAAACAGTAAAAATGACATACTCAGTGGGAAGCATCTGAAGGTACATCAGGGCAGGCCTAACTTGTTTCAAATTTTAACATTTCATCAAGGGAATTAAAAAATCTTCTTCAGCCAACTAAAATAAGAGCAAAACATCATAAAAGGCAGCATATCCCACATAGGTTTGCCAAGAGGTAGAGCAATTGATTAAACCTGAACCTGGCCAGTAAAAACCTGTTATGCTGTGAGCAAACCCAAACCAGATATGGCTCCACCCCATGCACAGTTTTTAGGAGCCTGTGGTCTCGAACTGATGGCTTCTGAATTTCTAAGCCTTCTCTCTCCAAATGAGAGCGTTCCAAAAACAGCCTTTTGACACACCCCAGCTCGTGAGCGGAGAGAGAGGTAGAGTCCATAAAAGTTTCAGACCTGCCTGTGGAAGAAAAAGCTATCCACGGTATACAATTTACTCGATCCAGGGTCAAACAGTCCTCAAGTATCAACCGGCTTAGCTTCAGTTCCGCCCTGCACCAGATCTTAATCCAGCACAGGAGCTGACTTAAAGCTATCAGGTCCAAAACTTGATCAAGCCCAAGCATGGAAAATACTGAGGTAGACTGGGGGACCTGAACCAACTTACATAATAATATCAATAGAATGTCAATAGATTTGCTCTCTGTGAGAACAAAACACACTGAGAGCTATAGTTTGCTTATGGCAACACTTACCTAATGCTCTGCTACTGGTATTGCCTAGACTCACTGAGAGCTCTTTTTTAATAATACTCATACTCACTATGCATACTTTTTAGGTAGTACCCAGGCTCCCTTTGTTGTCTACTTTTGATTATATATATTCTCACCAACTGCTCTGCTCCTTATAATAAGGCCTTACCCAGAGTTCTGTCCTGCCCAACGGTCTCACAATTACTCAGAGTAGAGCTTGAGGAAATATACTACTCCCACCCTTGACAGACAGAAACTGATGCCGACTGAGGAAAGTGTTGTGCCTTGTCATGCTGCCAAACAATCTAAGCTAGAAAGAGTCCTCAGAACTTCTTTTCCTATCAGAACAAAGTTGTATCTCTTCCCAAAGTCGATTATTTTGAAAAAACTGGCCACCTCCATCAATAACCAAGCACAATCATATTTCAGTGTTTCGTGATGAATGTATTTCAATATCTTAAAGCATTTTTGTGTGAGATGCCTATTCTTGAGATTTTTAGCCATATAGAGAAAATGTTTTAAACATGGTCCTATTGTGCAAGAAAGTTTCTCGTTAAAGGATAGAGGCCTAATTTAGAGTTTTGACAGATGGAATACTACATCACTATCATATACTACATCACAATTACATAATACATCGCAATCATGAAGGTTGTCCTGTCCACCGTACTAACACTGCATTATAGCCTAAGGTGGATGGGATACACCATGTTTTAATTGAGTATCCCATCCGCCAAACTCTAAATAAGACCCTATGTTTTAAAAAGCACTTCTCTAATTATTGTCCACATTAATATTGAGGAAGTGGTACTTTTTTTTTTGTGAAGCTCCTCGGTGTGTGTTGAATATGGTAATCACTATGTGTCTAAATCACAAAGTCATAGATGTCTGAAAATGCTTTCATTTGCGCCTATGGAGACTTCACAAAAGGAATTCTAACAGGAGTAAAATGTTTTACTACTGTAGATTTCTCTGTCATGAGCGCTGAGAAATCCACAGTAGTAAATTCAACTCAAGGAGTGGGAAGTGAGCAAAACAAGGCGTGGTTATGAACACTTGCAATCATGTACATTTGTGGGTAGTGAAAGCCAAACATTTTCCACCCTGGAGGGTTTGGTTAGAGATGTACTCCACCAGTGAGCTGCAGTAACTCCCATTGCAGGATGGAAGGGGGGGATGAATCACCTGAGATGTGGTAGGGACATACCTTCTCCATTGGAAAAAACTGTATTCTCTGTATAGAATAAAAAGTTGAGATGTGTTCTACAGGGCTTTAATTTCCCTAGTGTGTATTTGCATGCTGTATACAGTTACTCACTAGGGGAAAGGAAGCCTGGGAAAAATATCCCATGGCGTTCACAGGAGAATATCGAAACTTGCACCTGATGCAGCTGATGCAGCTTTCCATTCGTACTACTGGAAAAGTTTCTGAATTTAATAAGTAGTAAATCTGCACGAGTTCGTAGAAGAATTTTTATGGTGCAGATTTACTGCTTTGCTGTTAATTAGGCGCAGTTCTAGCAATTCAGGCTATAAAAACATTATACATAGACTTTTTTAGCCAGTGTGTCTGAAATAGGTGTAAATAGTCAACTACGATTGAAAAACTGGGAGTTTACTTCTGGCAGCCAAGTGCCAATTAGTACATGGTAGTTCAGTGGGGTCATTTATTTACAGACTGTTAAGATCACAAAATACATCATTCACACTGAGGAAGAAAAGGTGGCCAATCCAATCCAGCCCTGATCAGCATAGCAGTGAAGTGCATACCAATGTTACCACATAAAAGAGAAAAATGAAAGACAATTATCTAAGAGTAGTGGTCTTGTTAGAAATTTGGTTACTGGTTGAGGGGGTGAAACCATACTCAAGCAGGAACCATAATCTTTGTCAGGAAGAAACACAATCAAACCCCAATTGAGCCTGTGTTTAACCCTCTGGTAGCTTGGCACGAAGCATCCAGGCTTAATTTAGAGGCAATGTGTAAAGTATTCATGCAGCACTTCAAATAGTATTAAAGTGTGAACACAACACAACAAGAGTAAACTTTAATAAATTATTTGAGGCCAAAACAAAAGCAAAATCTAATCAATAGAACTGGAGATATTGCAATTTTAAAGATTTAAGTGAAAATAATGACCAAAAGTACAAAACGACGACTGTGCTTATCTGGTCATGCCGGACCGTGAGCAAGCCACAAGTTCAGGCCAACTGCGATGGAGTGAGGGCTAAATACAGGGACCAAGTTCAGCTCACTGAACAAAAGTGGGCTCGGTCAAATCCGCTATGTACAGGTATTCTCACCACGATCTATGGAGACTTGCTCCCTCTGCTATTAGTGGATGCTGTACACGTGCGGATTCGAATTGCCACATGTCTGTTTGCCCGTCCTGTGGTTTTGCCCTTCAACCCTCTCCCCCCCCAAGATCTGACATTGGTGCTCCCTCCACGAACATACGGGCAGGACTGATCAATGCCAGATCTGCAGTTAGGCATGCCGCCGAGATCTTTGATCTATTGGTGGATGACCAACTGGAGGTGCTGTTCCTTACGGAGACATGGCTGACCAGCACCTCCGCACCTAGCGTAGAACTTGCCATCCCTAGAGGGTTTAAGATCGCTAGAGTGGACCGACCCCTAGGCAGAGGGGGTGGACTAGCGGTTGTGTTCAAGGAAGAGTGGTGCTTTGCATCGGAGCCGCCGCTTGCGGATATAGGGGGTGAGGTTCTCCACTTTTCCATCACAACGTCCCCCCACTTTACTTTAGGAGGTTCTCTGATATATAGACCCCCGGGCCTGGCTACCCGCTTTTTGGACGCCCTAGAAGAATATCTGGTCCCTCGAGCCCTAGGTTTTCCTAGGTTCCTACTAGTTGGGGACCTGAATATTCACATGGATGTCCCAGATCTGTCAGATGCCCACAGACTAGGTGAAATTTTGGAGCTTGCCCAACTCAGGCAATGGGTGACTGCCCCGACGCACATGGGGGGCCACTTGCTCGATTTGGTCTGTTCCAACTTCCCTATCCAATCTGTGGTGGTTGAAAAAACGACCTGGTCCGACCATGATTTGGTCAGATTTAACTGGGAGATTGCGGAGCCTTGTCCTCCACCCTCCATTCCTCACTCCCAAAAAATCAACCTACCTGCATTTAGACAGGCTCTGAGTAATACTCGCCCCAATTTGAATTTGCTCCTGGGTGATGCGATTTGCAAATTTAATGAGTGGCTTCAGCAGGCGGCTACCGCCTCCATTAGGCAGACCATACTGACCAGATCTAGACGTACCCCCTCCCAACCCTGGTTTTCCCCTGAATTGAGGGAACTAAAACTGGGGTGTAAGAAGTTGGAACGAGCATGGAGACGTGATTATAGCCTTGAGGCTAAATCCGCTCTTCGGCTGGCGCAAAAGGAATACCATTCAGCCATTAAGGATGCGAAGGGGAAATATTATGCTGGGCGTATCGCCAAGGCAGACAACAGTAGCAAAGAGATCTTTGCCATTGTGAAAAGCTTCGTGGCACCCGTCGCTGAGGCCTTCTCCCATCCATCCTCGCAGCAATGGTGTGAGGAACTGTCCTCCTTTTTTATTAATAAAATAAAGAGGATTCAGCAAGACCTTACAGCTGCCCGTCCCACCGACCTGGAAATAGCAGGTCTGTGTCCCTCTCTCAGCCCTAGTTCGGAACAGCAGTTCACGATCTTCGAGCAGATTGCGGAGGACACCATTTCTCCCTTAATTCAGTCCCTGAAATCCGGTTCACCCGCCGATCCGTGCCCGGCTCGGGTGCTTTCGGAGGTGGCGGAATTAGTCTGTAGGGAGATCACGCAGATTGTTAACCTTTCTTTGAGGACGGGCGTGGTCCCTACTGCTTGGAAACAGGCTAAGCTTTTACCTCTCCTAAAGAAACCTGGCCTAGACTGGTCGGCCCCCGGGAACTATAGACCTATTTCCCTTTTACCGGCACTCACTAAAATCTGCGAGAAGGTGGCATTTCGACAACTAGAGAGGTTTGTTGAAACTTCCAATGCCCTCCATTCGGCCCAATCGGGCTTCAGGGCTGCTTACAGCACCGAGACAGCCCTCTTGGAGATGAGCGAGGCCATCCGGGACTGTTTAGACGGGGGCGGCAGAGCAGTCCTAATTCTATTGGACCTCTCTGCCGCGTTCGACACCGTCCCCCATGAGCTCCTCCTTAGCCGGTTAGCGGATATAGGTATCGGAGGGGTGGTGTTAGACTGGCTGTCCTCCTTCCTGTCGGATAGGACCCAGCAGGTCTGGTTGCCTCCCTATGCCTCTGAGCCTGAACCTCTGCTTACAGGTGTCCCGCAGGGCTCCACTCTTAGCCCCCTTCTGTTCAATGTCTACATTACACCTTTGATCTATTTAGCTGAACAGTTCGGGGCCAAGATTATTGGGTATGCAGACGATACCCAACTGTTGTTCACCTGGCCTGATGATAATCTGGATACCTCTACAGTTCATTTGTGTTTGTCCTCGGTATTTCGCTGGTTGACGAAGGCCCAGCTGAAATGCAACGAGGACAAATCTGAGGTTCTTTTTTATGGCTCCTTTCCCTCCTCGTTTATGAGCACTCTTTGGCCCTCTGACATTCCAGGCCCGAAAGAGATGGGGAGACCCGCCAAAAACTTGGGCATCTGGTTTGACGAGGACTTAAGATTTAAACATCACATTAAAAAACTGACTGGCACCTGTTTTGCGACTCTAAAAATGCTTCGCAAATTCTTTCCCTTGCTCCCTAGAGAAGCAAAGGAGTCTGTTGCGCGAGCACTTATATTGTCCAGGCTGGACTATGCTAATGCATTATTCAGTGGAATTCCTTCCTACCTGGTCAAGCGCCTGCAACTCATCCAGAACGCGACAGTCCGTCTTTTATTTAATATACCTAGATGGAAGAGCGTTCGTGCGGAGATGCGTACACTTCACTGGCTGCCGGTTGCACAGCGCATCAGGTTTAAGTCACTGGTTCTGGCATTTCGTGCTATCCATGATCAAGGCCCCCAGTACCTGAGAAAAAGATTTATTAGCTACATTCCCGCTCGGACTTTGAGATCCTCCACCATGTTTCAACTGTCCCTTCCCCGTTTCAAGCGTGCCAGACTTGGTGGTCAGTCGATTGCGGTGGTTGTGGCTCGCGCCTGGAATGCTCTTCCTTTTCACCTGCGCTCCACACCCACTGTAGCCGCATTTAAAAAACTTCTGAAAACATATTTGTTTAACAGTGCTATTTAAGAGTTCATCTACCTCTGTGAGGGTCTGCTTTCTGCCTCTTTTATTTCCCCCGCGCCAGGATACTCCCCAGTAGCAGAGCGCGCTATAAAATGGTTTATAATAATAATAATAATAATAATAAATCCTGGCTATGCAGAGTGATACGAGATCCTGAGTTAAAGATGCATCACGCCGAAGGGATTCTGAGGAGTTGCAGGGCTGCAAGTGGAGTCCTGGGTAATCGTCGAGGATGCCATAGATTTGGGCTCTTAATGCGATGGCCTGCGGCAAAGATGTGTCCCACAGTGGGAGGACTGAGGATGCTGCGGGCTGCGATGGGAGGTCCTGCGTTCGGGATGCGTCCAGCAGCAGTAGTTCCAAAGTGGCTGCAAGGAGATGTGTTATGCTGTGTTAATTCTGCTCACAGGATTGCAGTTGGGCTAGCAGAGCACCTTCATGGCCACTTCCAAGGGTCCAGGACTGGGGTGGCGCCATTTGGGGGGTAGGTCTCACAGCAGACACAGAGCCCAGGTGCTGGGTTCAATGTGGTAGGAGTCTTTTCTGTCCATGAGGCTCTGATCAGGAGGCCTGCCAACTAGCCCTTGTGTTCAAGATGCAGGCCTAGTCCTTTCACTCAGGGCACAAAGCAGCAGTGTAGCAGTCTTTCTTGCAGAGCAGCACCGCAGTTCTTCTGAGTCTTCCACAGGTCCAGAAGTGTACTGAAGAGTTGAACGTGAGAGTCCACTATTTATCCTTGGTGCTACCGTTGAAGTAGGAAAAGGTTCTGGAGAGTTTCACCCCAAAAGGTGTTTGGGATTTCCTGCCTCCTTGCCCTGGCCCCAGCTTGTCTGGGATCACAATAGACTGGTATCGAACCCTTTGCGAGTGTGCTATGGCACAGCCTTTGTGATGGGTAAAGGTGATAGGTAACATCACCTCCCCCTCATTAAGTGAGAGATGGCCCATCCTGCCAACATCTAATCTCCTTTGTCACACTGTTTGGGAGCAATATACACCTTGTCATGTGACCCAGGAAACATGCTGCAGGCACCAAATGGCTGGGACATGAAAATGGCAACTTTCTAAGAGTGTCCAAAAAGGTACGTAACAGCGCACCATCTGTCGCACTGTGTAATTCAGGAATATATCCTCACTGTGATTTACTGTGATTTACTCCTATTGTGATAGTTCATTTTTTCCAAACTTCCATAATCACTCGAAGACAGCGTTATTCCAGCATGATTCTTTTATTAAACATTTTCAAATGTCTCCTGTATGCCCATCCTGGCTTCAAACAGCGACACGTGATGATAAATCATACACGTTGAAGTGGGGTCAAAACATTTCACCCAATGCATTTCGGGCCTAAAAGGCGTTAGGGGTCACTGAAATAGATGAATAAAAGAGGCGTCTCAACCATCGATGCAATTCAAAAGTTCTGAGTTTTAAAGAAATAGTGCTCTAAATTATGTGACAACCCTGTGTGACTTGGGACTAGTATGATGATGATGGGTTGGAAGGGGGGAGAATCACACGGGGTTGTCACATAAGAGATTTAAAAGAGATTATTTTTTTATAAGAAGCAACAATGTTAACCTAAAGTGGTTTTAATGTTGCCAGCACAACATTAAATAAAAGGGACATATAGTAGTTTCTTTTTTTTCTAGGGGTGTATGTAATATGTGTAATTTGCATTTGAGTAACAACTCGAAATTTCAGAAAAATTAAGTTAAATTGTGCTTAATTATGCAAAATGTGTCCTTGCGTCCCAAAAATAGCACAAACACACAAGCATTGCAACCAGCAGTTGCTTGCATTCTGGTCGTTTGTGTTTCTTCCATGTGCTGAAGCTAAAGTTAAACTTCCCCCTGGTTAGAGAGCACTACAGCCTCGTCCACGCCATTATTTCTAGATTCCTCGCCGATGTGCTGATGTCAGCTCATTCTTCTCCGCACTTACACCGCGGATCTGGAGCAGTTCAGAGCTGTTTTTTCAGGCCCATCTCAAATTCTTGTTGCGAGAACAGAGTGCTATTTTCAGATGATGTCATCTGGGTTTAAACCCTGTGGAAATTGTGATAGATAGATGTCAATCACGGATCCGTGTACCGCATGTTTTTGGTGCCTCAGAGTACACCAGGAATTCAGTTCCTGCCAACGTCTTTGACCGAAGGCATTAAAAGTGCACCGTATGAAACTCATGGGGGCGCGCTTTTCTGAGAAACTGCAATGTCGTCATTCCTCACTGAAGTCCAGGGACGGGTCGAGGAGTTGTTTGGGTGAGAGATCAACTCTGTCCACGTCAGGAAAGGCTCCAAGAACCCAATGGTCAAAACATAAGTCTGATGCTGTCTCCCAACTGCCGGTTGAGGAGCACTTACAAGAGTCTTCCCCGTGCCTCCCTAAATATCCTGGAGCCGGGGCGACTCTAGACCAAATGAGGGAATATTATTTTTCCCTACAAATGGTTTTTGGCCATCAGTCTTACTCTGGTGAGCCCTTTGGACCCAAGGTGGCAAGATCTACCCTGACTGGGTCTTCACAGGCGGATTCACCTTCGATGACAGTTGGGGTCTCTGAATCCTTTGCTGGATTCTAGACAGCGTTGGTCGATAGACCTTTGGGCTTTACACCTTCGGCGTCCATTCAGCCACAGAAATCAGCAACGTCAGTCAATGCAAACCCTGACGGTTTGGTTCCCCAGCCAACTGGCGATGTCCGCTACATCAGTAGACGTGGATCCCATTCCTATTTCCGACATCAAGACTATGCAGCAGCGGTGCCGGAACGTGCTGGGCACTGTTCCGACAGTGCCGTCTTCTTTGGGCTTTCTTTATGGTGTTTTTCAGTCCTTGTCTATTTTTCCTATGGGAATACACAGTTTTGAAACTGAAGGGGAGAATATTGGGGGTGAAAATAATTTGCATGATGTTGCCCAGCCTCCTGTAGTTGGGAATTGGCTGACTGAACTGGGGTAGGTTAGTGCATTAGAGGCCTCCCCAGTTTCAGAACTACTTTCTCCCCTGGTATGGCAACAGAGGAAACTGTCTCGTTGGCTGAAGTATTAAAATGGCAGCTATGGTGTTGAATTGCAAATTTCGCTTAGTGGAATTATCCATGGATTCCATGGTGAATATTCTTCATCAAGGCAAGACGGGGTGGAACCTGTTATCCCTTTTACTGAGTCTCTGTATGACCTTCTTTTGGGAGATTGGGCAAAGCCTGTGTCAAGAGCTCTAGTTGACTGAGCTGTGGGCCATAGACATCGTCTAGCACCGGGGACCCTTGTTGTCTCCTGCGCCATCTTACTACAAAAGGACTGTTGGTTCAAGCTGCTACAGCTTGTTTGGACCCTAATGCCCTTCCTTTAGTTCCATCAGGCAAGGAATCCAGATGGTTAGAAATTTGTGGGAGGACTTTATTTTCTTCTGTAAGCTTGGCTTTGAGATCTCTTAACACTTCATATGTTAATAGTAGGTTTTTGCATGCCTTATGGGATTCTGTGGTGCGCCATCCCGATATTGCCGAGGACTGACATTGCGGAGGACGACTTGGACTGGAACCACTTATCCGGGATATGGTGTTTACTAAAGAAAAAATACCTGTTAAAACCACATGGACTATAAACCTATGGGGAGACGCACAAACTGATTTAAAAAAATTACTCATCCCTAATACTTGAGGAATTATAACAACAGAACATCTCTTTTTCTTATTATAAGCCCCGAAGAAGTCCCTGGATGGGACGAAACGCATTGGTGGTTTCAAAAGTTTTCAAAAGTCTTTTAACAATGAAAAATAAAGGACGAATTGGAACATAACATCGACTCGTCTTTGAAACAACATTGCATTTCTTGACTGTATATTTATCACATTCCGTGTATAAAGTGTGCTGGGCTATTTGTGTTTATTGTTTATAGACCCTCCTCCGGGGATGGGATGGCTTTTTTATTTGATTCTAAAGTAAGGGATCTGCGGCTAGATATCTCTATCAGATGAGCAAGTTACAAACCTTTGGTAATGCATTATCTGGTACAGACAGGATCTAGCTGTTGATTCCTTAATGACTCGCCCATCCTCCCTGCTCTGCGAACTGATTCCTTTTGGGTCTCAATTATTACGGTCTTTTAAATAAAAAAAAATAGAAGGTGAGGAGGAGCCCAGTATTTATTACATATATGGGTTTTCCTTCGTCTCTAGGTTGTTGTTGGGATATTCATATACTGAATTAACAGTTATTTGACACATTGGTGTCTTTTGTTTGTTATTGGCCCGCTGTCCAATTCACAGCCCGTAGACATCACATCTGGTGGAGAGTTACGCGATGCCCTCTGCCGATGTGTGGACGTGCTATGGGAAAAAAGTTTCCGGATTCAATCTCATGCCTGGAGGAGATTTTAAAGTAAGGACTCTGCGGCTAGATCCTATCTCTACCAGATAATGTGATACCGAAGGTAAGGAACTTGCTCAACAGGGCCTTTTGTTATGGTGACATATGCATCATTTACACTTGATACTCAAAATAAAATATCTCTTCATATTGTGAAGGAAGGCTATACTCTACCTCTAAAAATACTTTTTACTACAGGAAACACCGAATTACTCCACAGAAACCTTTTAGGTAGCCTGATTTGGTACTGACCGCTTTCTTCATTTAAATAAAAGCACAAGCAATGGAAGTGCATCACACAGCCACTGATGCAATGACATCATAGTAAGTAACATTAGACAGCCATTGATCCATATGGCACTTAAGGAGGTTACATCCATTAACCTTCAAACCTTGTGTCATCACATGAAGTTCTAACATTTGTACCACAACTATTAAGTTAGTAAAATAACGTAAAAGCACCACTGAAGCCAATACAAACACCCAGGAGGAAATCAATTTCCACAAATACCACAGCAATTGCCCCACCTTTTACCCTAAATCATAGAAGTTAAAAGTAGTTCATATTAGGCCTGTGAAAAAAGAGAACCCTGACAGTTTATTCATGTTTACATAGAGTCCAACTCTGTTGTGGAGGTTACCACTTACTCCCAATGGTAAAGGAGATTTCGGAATCTTGAATAACTTTGTGGAAAAACTACTTACAATCAATGTTTCCTCTGTGTGCCGCAGTGTAAGGACTCTGTGCGCTGCAGCCACGGGTATGTGCAGCAGGAAACTGACAATGTATGCGGACGCAGCAACCAAAATCAGAGGCATTTGCCACTGCAAAATTTTGCATACAACCAAAAGCAAAAAAGATTATTTTTACAAATCTTACTCTTAATGCAATTCTGTGATATAGTGACACATCCCTCTGATACGAATCATTAAGTAGCACTACACACGAGGTATAGTAAACAACAGGGTTCACAAGTTTAACCATTATGAAATTTTTACTGGATGCTCCCAATTAGAGTGTAAGTGGAGGGGGTGGGTCATATATACAGAGCACACCTCTGTTTCTGTAGTATGGTTGATAATATGACTACAAAATGACATCAGACTTAGACATCACTTTAAGGAATGTACATGAGACTGTCAAAACCTTAAAATCTGACACTTTACTACTCAATGATACTGACACTAATGTGACAACATTTTGTAAACCCACAAAGTGGCGAACCCTTGATAAAAATGACTTTATCACCACCTTAGCCAGCACTACACCTATTTTCAATCCCAATGTCAATATTATGGAAAAGGACATTGCGGATTGGTTGCTGTCAGCCAGTGACTTACATGTACCTCTTACCAAATTCTCCTGTGCTAGATACTATGATGCCCACAAGTGGTTTACTAGCGAAATAAAGGATCAAAAACTTAAGCTTCGCCAATCTGAGAGGAAATGGAGGCGTCACTATTCTAGCACAGTACCTGCTAGTTAGCAATGATTATAAAAAACTGTATTGACAGCTAAAGCTGTCTACTTTTCTACTAGAATTTTGAAGGCCCATAATAAATCAAAGGAAGTTTTCCAAATTGTGAACGACCTGAGTAGCGACGAGAGAATCTTACCCACCCAGGCTCCTACCCTAGAACTGTGTCAGTCCCTAAACAAGTTTTTCCTGGACAAAATCGCCGTCTTCAAGGCGAGTATTACACCCAATGCCAACAGGGAATCACTGGACAACATCTCCAGAAACCCATTTTGCCTGAGTCACCTGCCAGCTATATGTTCTAACACGCTACTTGACCTTTTGACCCGTGTTAAATCCGGTTCCCCCAGTGACCGCTGTCCTCCAGTCCTCAGGGACGTCTTTTCCGCACTGCCTCATAGTATCCTCCCTTTCCTGAATGAGTCTCTCAGTAAAGGGGAGGTACCTAGCGCCTTAAAAAATGTCACAGTAGTCCCACTGCTAAAAAAACCTGGAGCTGACCCCACAAACCCCTCCAATTACCGCCCTATTTCCCTCATCCCTTTCCTAGCCAAGATCATGGAGACCCATGTGACCAGGTGCCTTTCTAATTTTATAGAACAATCAGAATATCTGGAGCCAAATCAAGCTGGCTTCCGGCCTGCGCACTCGACAGAATCAGTAATCCTCACGGTTATTGATACGCTGAGAGCCAATGCTGACAGGGGGGTCTCCCAGGCTCTGGTGCTCCTTGATCTGTCTGCCGCATTCGACACGGTTGATAACAACATCCTATTGAACCATGTCGAACAGGCTGGCATTCAAGGCCCTGCTTACACCTGGATCAAGTCTTTTCCCACAGGTAGAACCCAAGCAGTACACCTTGGCACCTTTACGGCCCCCAAAGTATCCACCTCCTGTCGGGTACCACAGGGTTCTTCTCTCTCCCCTCTGTTGTTTAACCTATATCTTAGGCCACTGATCCACTCACTAAAGGAGAGGAGGGTAACCATCTTTAACTACGCCGACGACCTCCTGCTAGTCTTTCCTCTAGACTCCCCCAACTCTGTTGTGGAATTTAAAACCACAATGCTCCATATCCAACATTGGATGGATCTTAACCATCTGAAGCTTAACCCGGGCAAGACGGAACCTGTGTTGCCCGGGAAAAGCGATATCAACTGGGGCCCGTACTTTTGGCCAAGTGAATATGGCACCCCCCACTACCCCTTCTCCTTCTGTTAAAGGTTTAGGGGTTGTCATAAATGCAGATCTCTCACTCAGAGGCCAGGTGAGGTCGGTGGTATCCGCCAGCCTCTTCCAACTGCGAAAAATCATAAAGATTGCTCACCTGCTGACCCACCCAGCCCTTGCTCAGGCGGTGTTGGCATTGGTCCTCTCACGCCTTGATTTCTCAAATGCTCTTTACATGGGCCTGCCACTGTGCCTGCTTAATCGTCTTCAAATAGTCCAGAACCAGGTGGCAAGACTAATCTACAAACAGCCGAGATGGCAATCGGCTAGGCCTTGTCTGCAAAAACTCCATTGGCTGCTGGTGGCACAACGGGCTGCATTTAAATCAGGCTGCCTTGCCTTCAAGACGCTGCATTGCAAGATCCCTAAGTTAATTAACGACATGATCACCAAGTATGTCCCCACTCGTAACTTACGTTCTGCCCACCTTCACCTACTATCCACCCTAGCCATTAAACTCAAGCGACAAGGTGGCCTCAGGTTCTCCTATCTAGCCACCAAATTTTGGAATTCCCTCCCGTTGTCAATAAGGAGTTGTGACAATCTCCTGGGCTTCATAAGGGCTTTGAAAACTTGGTTGTTCAAACAAGCTTATTAACAACCCACACGCAACGCAATTACACAGTATCAGCGCCATGTAACCTTTGGTGTCTGTGCGCTTTATAAGCTTCTGATAACATAACATAACCCAACATCACAGTGTGGCATGGTGAGACTTGTAAGATCAACAGTGCAGCAAAAGAATACAGAATGTGACTGACATGCTAATAGAAATTAAGGTCAAGCTATTATATTGTGAAACAAACCTGACTTAAGAATTTCATATCTGTAAAAGAAAGCTACCCCAGTGACATGGAAGCTATGCACGTGTACATTTTCTTTATAGGTCTTTAAAACTATGTGCATGGTTCTTTGCTGCTGAACAGACTGCATTAGCACAGTTAAGGAGTATCATTAAAGAAGGAAATCCATAACCCATACATTAAGACGCTGTTTAGGACCAGGGATTTTACTAGGATCCTGCCAGCAGTGCTACCTAATGCCGGAGTTTCTGAATACCAAGGCTGCCTTTCTCTTGATTCCACCTTATTCTTCTTTACACTGCCACCCTAAATTTACTGACCCTTTAGCTCATTTTTGCAGGTTATATTCTACCATGCTTTCTCTCATTTTCTCTTTGACATTGTTTTCCTATCTTTCTCTTTCTCCCTCTTCTACATTTAACTCTTGGCCAGAGCCACAAAAAACTCAACTCACCAGAGGATAAGTTCTGACTCTCTCATACTCCATAGAAGACACACAGAGCGCCTACCACTGCTCGTGTAACAAACTTTCTACCAGACAAAAATAAACTTTCTCTTTAAACATACAAAGCTGTGAAAATGTTCTTTGCAGAAGAAAGGCTTCCTTCCCTGTGTCAGCTGAATGTTTGCTTCCCCTCAAACCTTGCCTGACTTGCATGCCTTCATAGTTGTATGAAATGTGATTAGCGTTATCTCAATTTGCCCTCACAACTCCTCAAAGGCAGGAAAAGGTTTGTATTTGGAAATCACAAGTTCACATTAAAGTGTGTTTCTATGAAGTTTCCTCTCCAGCTGCCCCTTCCAAGTTTCACCTCATGGCGCCTTCAATGATTACCTTTTAAATCTCAAACTCGTGAGAGGTGCAAATGGCTAGCCAATTAATATTTATGACACACTTCAATGAGCACAGAGCTCCTACTGTTTTAAAGTTCACACTACCAAGACAGTCTGGGACAGTAGATTAATCTGTATAGATAATTGTGGTGTCTTAAGTATCTTTAACAAGTATGTTATTCGAGGGACAGCTCTGCTGTGGGATCGTGTGTGTCTGAGTCACCTGAGGTACTTGCTTAGTCTTCTTAGTGGTGATTCAATATTGATTGAGTGTTTAAAAAACAAGAAGATGCTACATAATGTAGAAGGCTATAATATTACGGGGGTCACTCTGCAGGCACAAATGGGAATTAATGTAATCTGCATGACTTTTGCAGTCTTATATAGTGCCTGACTACATTACACTTTTTATGTACATGAAGATTAAGGGCCTGATTTAGATCTTGGCGCCGTCCGCTGAAATATAAATCCCATAGAATATTATGAGATTTATATTTCGGCGCGTATCACCGTTGAGTAACTCGTCCACTAAGTGATTAGCCCCATTGTTACAAAGTGAGCCGCCACTATGCTGCCGCCACTATGCCGCCGCCACTATGCCACTTCTCATTCCAGTTGGTCGAACATTTCTATGGCCTTTCAATCGAAAAGAAGGAGACAAAAACACAGTTACACAAACAAGCATTGGCAAAGCTAATAGGCCTCACCTGCAAAAGAGCTACTGGCTTTGTCAATGTTTTTTTTTTTGATTTAGAGATTTTATTGAAAAATAAAAGTGGCATATACATTGGCAGTTGTACAACAGTGCATTTGTGTTATCTCTTTTTTTTCTTGGTGTCAATGTTTTTTTTAACCCGATGTGCAGAATGGCTGATGGTGAAGAATAAAGAGCTCAGAGGCATCGAGTGAAGGCTGCCTTGTGGTTTGTGGCCACAGCTTTGCTTTATAGCTGTAGTGGGGCTCTGCTTACATAATGCTTTGATGTTCATTTTCAATTGACCCTTTCTGCCAGGAAATGACCATTGACTGCCAGGAGTTGCATCTGGCTGACAGATAAAGCCAGATAATACCTTTAATACTACTATCGGTAGGCCCTTAGTGTGTGCTTCAACTGTTTTCTCCTGATGGTTTCAGCCTGTCACTGCGCGTTACAGCCCCGAGTCCATGTGTATTTCATACATAGGCATTTAGCTATACAGGGCGACTGTATAGCTAAATGCCCATTAAGTCCATGTAAGAAGCCTCAGCACAGGAATTCAAAATAGCAATTTGACAGATGGACTCGGCTGAGATCTGTAGAGAGCTTTCACAAGCCTCTAGGAGTCCATTTAAAATAACTAGGGCCTACCGTCCTATAATTCAGAGGTCCCCTCACCCACTTAATTGGTTGCTCTGCTGTCCCAAGTGACAGAGATCCTTCTAACCAATTGTACAGAGAGTCTGTGACACACAAACAGCACAGAGAAGACCCACAGACCTTCAAATGGGAAGCCTCTGGCACATGTTTTTGTCCGGGAATAAACATCATTGAGTATTCAAGCAACTGACTATTAGAGGGGACTCATGTACCCATCGTTAGGGGACACATAATACAGTGTATAGAGTCCTAGTGGAAACATCGAAGTAACAAAGGATATTGGAGTACACATATTTGTTATTTAGTTTCAATAATATATTCTTTATGTGTTTAAGAAGTTCATTAACACGAATAGGCAAAATAAGCTGATGCTTTAATAAGAACATGATGTTAATCTTTCCATGGTGCTCACAAATATCTTTCCTATTTAGAGTGCTTAGAAGTGTCTTGGGTGCTCCATTCAGTAACTGGAGCTATGTGAATTGCTGTATGAAGTGTTCAGTGTCATGGATGTGGGTCAGTTCAGCATGCTTAACTCTATCCGGCTGTTACATGAAGTGATAGCAGGTGCTTTTATACTACTAGATTGGCTCAGGATTGCAATGTCTTGAGTGATATTGCTATATATTATTTTTTCTCAGCTTTATATAGAGCTTACATGGCCCAGGTGCATTAGAGCGCTTCACTTTAGCACCAGATTACAATACACATTGTCAGGTTCATTATGTCTGGTTTTTTTATTAGGCAAGGAGATGTTTGGTCCAGGTATACAAAAGCAATTTTGTAGTCGCATATGGACCAATTCACAGAGTCAGGCCATCTGTGATCACACACATGCTTTTTCCAATCTACAAACACCAAATTATGATTTGGTATCAAATTACCAAGTTGTGTTTGCAATTCAGTATTTGGACAGGGACGTGTTTAGGGCGGATGTACATTGTTACAACGCATGTTGTAACAACGCATACCTTTACCACGCAAGTCTTACAACGCAAGTCGTTACAACGACTTGCGTTGGAGGGCGTGGATTTAGGAATCTTATAATTTTATATTCCAACACCAGTCCCCGTAACAGTAGGGAAGGTGTTGGAATATAAAATTGCAAGACTCCTTATCCCACAGCGCCATCCAGCGCAAGTCGTAGTAACGACCTGCGTTGTAATAGCTGCGGGGTAAAGGCACTGCGGTGTAAAAACCGCGTCGTAAACAATGTTTCCCGTTTAGGGCACCCCTTCCAAATACCGAATTGGTATGGTATGTATTAATGTTTTGAGGCTGAATTGCAGTTCCAAAACAGTAATACTTTACCACCAAATCAAAATTGATAGTAACCCATTCGGAAACGGGATGGACCCCTTCCCCTTTGATAATGTTAAACAATATATTTTTAAGAGCAGGCAGTGGTCCCATAGACCACTGGCAACTCTTAAAAAATGAAACTTAAACATTTCACTTTCTATTTTTGAAATGCAGCCAGGGCCGGATTAAGACCTTTAGATGCCCTAAGAGTTCAAAAGATCTTAGTGCCCCCATATATATCTAATTCAAAATATAAACAATAAACCTTAAAATAAAAATGTTAGTTTTCGAAATGAAACAATGATGGAAAATGTCTATTTTTGGATACATCCACTTGATTATAAGTTCAGCTGCACCATTTGCAGTTTTGCATCATATGGTCCATCATAAATCCGGCAATGAAAAATGTCTGTGATGCCCCCCTTACCGTGAAGCCCTAAGCATGTGCCTATTGTGACTAATGGTTAATCCAGCCCTGTGCATTTCATTTTCATTTCAAAAAGATTGTTTTATTTAAAAGCAGTCACAGACATGATGGTCTGCTAACCCCAGCAGGCAACCATCCCTATGATGGCCATGATTCCTAATGGGTTGCAAATTATAACCTACCTCTTTAATATTCATGAGGTAGTTCGAGTTGCCACCCACTGGAATCGCTATTTGAAAAATAAAACTTTCATACATTTAGAATAGTGATTACCAAATTGTGATTAGGGAAAAAAACACTGTTTGGAAATCGCTATCTTAAATGTGCCCTAAATTATTTGCCCAGAATCACAGGATGTTGAGCCAGCGCCGAGACTCAAAACTGGTTCGCTAATTACAAAGTCAGCAGCTCTTCCGTTTTAGCCACATCTACTCCCCTACATAATACACTTAGCGGTTTCTTGCGTGGTTTACAAAGTTGGCGGGTTTGTGGATGCCATTAGAAGCACTTATATGCACTGCTCAAGTAACATTTAAGTTATTATTTTAATAATGTGACAATAACATAATCTTAATCTTATAAACCTATCAAATACATGTACTTCAGAAGTATCTTGAAAGAAAACTTATGGTATGTGAATGGTCATTGGATTTCAATGCTGCATATTGTGACTAGAACTGGTTAGTCTCTTTCTCAAGTGTTTTGAAATGCCTTAGTTGCAATGGCAGCTTCTTAAGGAGCCAAGAGATACCGAGAGAAGCCCTGTGGAATCATCGATAGTGCTTAGAAGTATAACTGGGCACTATATAAAGTGTATAAATATGTGTTGTCTGTTACAATAAACTGGGAACATTATAACACACTAGTGACCAAGTGGAGGGAAACCAGGGGCAGCTCCTCCGCAATGGCGGAGGAGCGTCGCCCCACTGGCAGAGCCAGCAGCTAAAAAATAAAACGATATTTGATTATTGTTTTATTTTTAAGCAGCTGGCTCAGCCAGTGTATGCAGAGAGCAGCGGGTCTGGGCATGGGAGGGGGTGGGATGAGTGCTATTTGCACTCTCTATGTGCGCATATGTTTGGCTGGCTGTCTCAGGCCGACCAAAACACACATGTGCACTTAGGTTTCTTCAGCTCGGCTGCATTGAGCAGCCAGGCTAGAGAAACCCCACAGACTCCCTGAGCGGAGCATCTTTCCAGCCCACTCAGGCCAATCCCGATTGGACAGGGGGTCTGATGCAGCCCCAGTGCCTGCAGGGACACAGCAGAGGAAGCACCAGGTGCAAACCAGACTTAAGGTAAGTTTTTTGTTTGTTTTATATTCTCCCCTCACACTCAGCCACATTGGGCACAAAGTCAGAGCAGGCAGATCCTTATCTAAATTAAATAACTCGAGGCGTGGAAGACAGCAGGAGCCATGGCCTGCTCAAGTTCAAAATCCTCCATGTGCCCCTCAGCCTATTACCACCTCACCTCGATACTAATGGAGCAAGCAGCATATGTGGGAGCTTCCAGCTCCAACCCCTGTGATCTGCGACAACCCCCAGAGATGCTTCTCCTCCTGCTGCGCTTCCAAAAGACTGGGTGACCAATTTTTTAAGCTGCTTGTGTTTTAAAGCTGACGCTCAAGAATGGTCTCTCACTCTTACGTTATGCTGACAGTGACTTAAACAGTGACGTGTGCACTTAGTAGTAGCGTGTGAGCGCTAGAGGTAATAATGGTGCAGGCACGCTTCAGGGAACACTGCTTACAACACTCCAGCTGTGTTAAAGCAAGCTCACAATAAATAATCATTTGGATTAGCTACACTTGTTACCTGTCTCTTACAACATCCTAACCATGTAATTCTAGCCCACTTCCCTTTTCTAAATGTTACCTATCCTATAAGGCTCTCAATATCTCTACTACTCCCCTAACTACCTACAACATTAACAGATCCAACCATAATTTCCAATTGCTAATGCATAATCTCCATCGACTTCTTGTTTGCCTCACTAGGCATTTCACTCCTTGATATATGTTTTCCCTCTCCTTCTATCTTCTTAGCCTTCCCTGCTCCCCTATACCTTAACTTAAACTCTCTTTAGCTGCAGACCTTTAGCTACCCCAATAATACCCAAATCAGCTGCCTCCTTAGATGTACCTGATTCCACTCAGTCAACAAACACGCTGGGTGCCAGGGCGGGTGGTGGGGTCTTCCATCTGCAGAGAGATAAATGTATCCTTCCTATGCATGTACAGCTGTGCGGAGACAAGGCAGCGATGTGCCCACCTTCCTCATATTCCGACACTTCATCATCTTCCCTAATGTTCCCCATGTGGAGAGACCAGAACCTTTCCTCCTGTGCGGGCCCACTTTGAGGAAGAACTACACATGACTCACTGGCTATTTGTGTGATAGGCACCTTTATTTTGGAAGCAAGCTGAGCTCAGGATATGCCATCCTTTGGTTTATCCGTACATGTTAAAATGCCCTTACGTACATCCTAGCAATGGTACTCTAGCCCGTCCTCCTCCCCTAAACATGACCCACTCCATAAGGCTCTCAGGTCTCCTCACACTCCCCTAAATATCAACACTATATTAATAATAATGTCCAACTCCTATGCAAAGTTTCCATTTTGTTCTTGTTCAGCTTGCTCACACTAGGCTCAAGCTGCCTCTTATTGGACAACTTGATACCTTTTCCCTCTTCTTCTCTTTTCCTAGCCTTCCCTGCTCTCCCCATTCCTTATACTGAGCTCTATTTTACCATCACCAGAGAAACCCTCCCACAAGGTGTTTTTCTGCTGCCCCCTTTAGGATCCCTTACTTTCCATTTCTCCATTTCCATCAACTTCAACAAATAAATCCTGTTCCCTAGCAGAGATAAATGCGCTGCATCATGCTGGGACAGCATACGCCATTTGTACCCAATGTCTATGTGACTTACATCCGCTATTTTGTGTATCTTACTGTAGCATCCTGCTACAATAAACACAGACACATGTGTTTCTCTAAACTGGAGCTTTATTCATTGCCTCTTACTCCTGCCCTGTCCCTACTCTAACTGACCAGTTCCTTTCCCCGGCTCCTCCTGTTCCTGCTCCTCCTACGACTCCGCCCCCCAACCACTAGACTACCTCACACAGCTCTACATCTCCCCCTTTCTTAACAAAGTGAGCTTAATGTCCTCAGTATTCGCAGTTCTTCAATCCACCACACGGGTTGGCGGACGGTCTGTTCTTCAAGCCTCAGTAGCGTCGAGTCAGTGGTGGGTTTGGCTTTGGTCACTCTTTCCGGTGTCTTGATCAGGGCGCTCTTGACCACGATGCGTGTGAGCTGTTCACTCTCACGGTCTGCAGTCCTCATGTTTCCTTCTAGTGGTGTAACAGTTGGTTCGGGTGCTCGGTCCCTTTCATGAGTGGACAATGTTCTGGTCCTCTTATGGGCACCTGCGTCTACCTTTGCCCCCTCTTGTCTTGTCCGGTCGAGTGCGACACTGTCGTCCACCTCTGGGTCATGCACATCAGGCAGTACGGTATTATCTGACGAGACTGTCTTGGTTTGGTTCGGTAACTCATGCACAACCTCGGGTTGTCTGACGAACTTGTTGTCTATCTGTGCATGGGCATGTTTTTCACTCATCTGATGATCTCCCTCTACTGACATGTCCGGCTTTCTCTGCGGAATGGCTGGCAGGTCCCTTCCCGTCCGGTGACTAAGGTCCACTGTCTCTGTTTTCCTTTTATAGGTCCTTTGAGTCAGCCTTTCGGACCCCTTCAGGGGTGACGGTGTCTGGTCCATGTCCGGATATGTTTGTGATTGACATGACAGATTGTCTTGTGGCGTGACTGAGTAATCAGAGACCTTAGTGTGTGTTATGTTGCTCTTGACAGGAAGGGTGCCCTTTGGTTCTATGGCGCGTTCGGGTGGTTGACGCCATGGCTGTTGTCGGGACCATGACTTGGTCGACTCACGGGATCGAGCAGCTGTGCTCTCTGGGTCAGAGAAGTCTCTTGTTGACCTCCAGGATCGGACGGACGCGCTCTCTGAACCAGAGGAGTTCCTGGCCATGGACGTGCTTTCTGGGTCAGAGAAGTCTTTTGTCGACCTCCAGGATCGGATAGATGTGCACTCAGTGTCAAAGAGATCCTTCTCCCCTTTCCTTCTCCAACGTTTCTCTGAAACTGTCTTTGGTAATGGATTTTTGAAGTCCGTAGTCCATGGCGAATTGTTCTTCCCCTTTGAGTTGTCGTTGAGATGTTTCTCCGTGTGCCTTTGTTGGAACGTCTTCAATGCTGTCTCATTTGGGAGGTTGTTTGATGATCCTGTGCTTGTTCCTTGTGCTTGATCCCAAGCTTTTGCCTCATTGTCTTCTTGTTTGGTTCGTTGCGATGGAGGATCAGTCCGTCTTGTGCGACCTGTTTCTCCTTCTCTCTTGTTGGATGCTCTAACACTTCTGATTTGAGTTTTATGTGTTCTTCGGCCAGATGTTTCCTTGGACTCGTCTTCACTGCTTGTCGACTGATGTTCCTGCGCCGACTTCCGGTGTTGACCAGTGCGACTCATTCTTCTATGGTTATTCTTTCTCTCCCACTTGCTGTGCCGGATGCCCTCTTGTCCAGGGGTGCGATCTGTTTAACTTGATGCTCTTTCCCCATCAGAGCATTGTGTGTCATACCTTGAGTGACTCCTTGAGGAAATCCTGGGAGGTGAATAACTTCTTGGAACGGTCTTTTGGATGGTTGACTCTGGGTCATCTGACTCCGAGTAATCCTTGGTTGACTTCGAGTAGTCGGATGTTGAGGAGTCTGACCCTGAGTAATCTGTGTCACTTTCGTTGTCACTGTGTCTTTCCCGTTGTCTTTTTGCTGGTCTGCCTTCCCTCTCTCTCCTTTCAGTTCTGTTTGTTTTCTGAGTTCTATCTTCCTCGGTATCTTGATGGTTTGCGCTTAGGTGCACGTCCTTCAATCCTTCTCTTGCTTTGATTTGCATTCCAATTTCGGCCTTCTTGATGATTTCCTTTAACGACCAATGCCCTTGCAGG
This sequence comes from Lissotriton vulgaris, assembly GCF_964263255.1. Classification (NCBI taxonomy): domain Eukaryota; kingdom Metazoa; phylum Chordata; class Amphibia; order Caudata; family Salamandridae; genus Lissotriton; species Lissotriton vulgaris. The sequence goes on along the minus strand of NC_141685.1, from coordinate 354,973,762 downwards.
ATCTTACGCTTTGTGTCAGGGTTTGTGCAACCTTCAACGATCCGAAGTCGAACCGCATCCTCATTTGTGAAGGTGTTGAAGTGGCAACCTCGTACCATACTTTGCAAACGAGTGATGAAATTTGGCAGCGGTTCGCCTGGTTCCTGCCGTGCTGTATTGAAAGCCATGCGATTATGATCCACATCTGTCTGTGCGTTGAGATGAGCACAGAGCTCCTTTTGGAGTCTTTTATAGATTTCTGTGTCCTCCTTGGAGAATGTCCTGATTGGGCATCGGCCCTCCGGACCCACCAAATGGAGGAGTAGTAGTAGACACTTCCTCTCTCTTTGTTCACCATTGGCCTTTAAGAAGTCTTCTAGTGCTTCGAGCCACCGGTGTCGTTTGAGATCCGAGATCCAATCATCAGTCTGCATCGCCGGGGGTGGTACTTCACTGTAGGGAGTGACCCGCCGTGCTATGTCTCCACCCGCCATGAGAGAGGGAGATTCTGGTCAAGGTCTTTGGTTTGGTCGTTTGCTTAGAGATTGATGGTCTTTGTAACCAACGAAGTATGCGTCGGCGAATGAGCTTGGATGGTTCTGCTCTCTCCGAGGTCCTCTGTAGGACTGCCCTCCTCTGGGTCTTCTGCAGTACTGTCCAGCAGCTCTTCTCTCTTCGGCGCTCTTCAGTTTGTGCTCAGTGTCGTCGTTATCTGTCTCTTGCATTTGCTAATGCGTGTTCCATTGTGCTGTTGTCGTTGCTTGGTTCTTGTGTTTGCTTGTGCCTCTTATTGTACAGACACGTGTTGCTTTAGTGCATTCACCACTGCGTATTCGTTTGCGTTTCTCAATGTCCACGTTGCCACCCTTGCTGACATTCGTTTTTGTCAACGCATGTATGGTAAGTAACTCTTGTGGTTGCCCATGCTTGTTAGTTGATTTACTCTCGTGTGTGCACGTGCTTGTTCTGTTTCAGTTGCCAAGCCGTGTTCATTGTTGTTCACGCGCTGTTATCCACGCTTGTGTGTTTGCCTTGCCACTGCTTGTTTGACCTTCGCCAATGCTTGTTGATCTGCGTGTATCAATGCTTGTGTCTCTTTGCATGGATCAATGCTTGTTTCTTTGCACATACCAATGCTTGTTGATTTGCATGTATCAATGTTTGTCTAATTGCATGTATCACTGCTTGTTTACTTGCATGTACCAGTGCTTGTTTACTCTTAGCCAATACTTGTCTCTTTCCGTCGCCAATGCTTGTTTATGTGTTTTGCCTCTTGCCTCAGCCTGTGCTTGTTTGCCTTTACACTTGCCAAAGGTTGTTTGCTGTCTTTAGTGCATTTCCCAGTGCTTCATTGATGTTTCAGGCTCTTTGCCTGACTTCAAAATGGCCGCAGATGATCCCTCGCAGGGGATTGGCCAATGCTGCCTGACTTCAAGATGGCCGCCGGGAATCTCGTTTTCAACGAGATTTTGGTCGTCTCTGCTCGTTCCTTCGACCGGAGCCACACATTCACTCGGGGCTGCAGTTTTCCACTCACCACTCGTCGTTTTCAGCCGCGATCCACCGCCAGAGTCACTGCTGCAGGTGAGATTTCTTTCCTTCGTCTCTTGCCGCCGGAGTGGGCTCCCGGTTGGCTTTTGGTTGTCTCTTGTCCACTCCTCACACGTGGGGTGATCTTCACTGCTACTGCCGCCGGGTGGGCTCCGGTGGGCACGCTCGAGCCTCCAGGCAAGGGGCGAGCTCCGCTCTGTTCGCCGCCGAGGTGGGCACTCGGTGGGCGTTTTCACTTGCGCTTCTGCCGCCGAGGTGGGCACTCGGTAGGCGCTTTTAGCTCCACGCTTCAGCCCCACACGCAGGGCGAGCTTCAGGCTAGTTGCCGCCGGGGTAAGCTCCCGGTGGGCACTTCTGTTCTTGTGCTCCAGCCCCACACACGGGCAAGCTCCGACCCTCCTACGCGCGACGGCGCTCCCACGCTCATTCACGGCATTTACCGCTCCACGCGGTCATGGAGGTTCAGGGCCGGCTTATCACTCACGCTGACGGGGAACAGGGTCACAGGGTCGGGCAGCGTCACAGGATCAGCACATGTCACACAGGGTGCTCGATCCCACCCTCGTCGCCAGCTGTAGCATCCTGCTACAATAAACACAGACACATGTGTTTCTCTAAACTGGAGCTTTATTCATTGCCTCTTACTCCTGCCCTGTCCCTACTCTAACTGACCAGTTCCTTTCCCCGGCTCCTCCTGTTCCTGCTCCTCCTACGACTCCGCCCCCCAACCACTAGACTACCTCACACAGCTCTACACTTACAAAAACATATTTATCTGTTAATCTCCTTGCAAGCATGCATTCTTAATGGCAGCCAGTATGCGAGAGTTTCTCCATCCACACCCTTCAAAGCAACAACTGATTTCATAACATGTAAGTGCGCCCCGATTTGGGCTGCTTGATTTTGACAGCCTTTTCAATCCTTTTAAACACTTCTAACTCTATCAGGTGCATCAAGTAATTTTCTCCCAGCTGGGGCCACTCTCACCCATTCCCCCCACAGTGTGGGCAACAGCTGACTCCAGCACTTCTTCTCAGTCCCCTTTCAAATGACCAGCACCCCGTCATCAAGCAGTCCCAAATGCTTGCACTGCGACTGCCACTTTGCATGCTCTCCTGCCTTCTTCATAATAGAACAGTTTAATATCGATTATACCATCGTCTGAGCTCCCACTTGTCCCTCCCCTGCAAAAAATAAATCCTGTTAGACACCTCCTCAACCTTGACCCCTAAAGGGCCTTACATAAGCCCCGTTTATCTCCAGCAGCCCAGCTTCGTCAGTGTAGTCTGCTCTCATCCTTAATCATAATCCCCCGTTGCTGTCCCAATACTGATTGCATGTGTCCCAAAACAGTCTTGTGGCCAACCTCCCACCTTTAAACATTTCATCAGCATTTCCAATGCCACCCTATTGTCATCCTCATACCTAAATGATACCTGGCGCAGCTCCCCCAGTCCCACCACTCTCTATGGAACACTACTAGGCATACCTCCCATTTGCCTGATCGTCCCAGGATTATCTCCAGCGTCTTTCCCTTCTGGTCTCTCCTACTCTGAAATGCCACTATGTACCACTGTCTGCAACATCCATCCTTCCAGCATCAGGGCCTCCACCCAAAGTCCTCTGTAGTCTCTAACCCACACCACTTCTGATATTGTTAATTCTACAAAAATAGGATGGAAAAACTGCCTGAAATCAAAGGCCTTCCCAGACACACACACAAGCGTGAGTTTGGCCGTTCGATGAATCCTCCAAAATCTCCAGTTATAGCTCCCCTATTGTCTTTGCTCTTTCCCTTCTCCTTTTTTTCAAGCCCGTCCTTCCATGACCCATTCCAAAAACTCTCCCCTTCAGGCTCATACCCCAAATATCCTTTGTATAAAAAGCTATTCCTGCCAGTTATCCCATCATTGTCATTAGAGACCGATTTCTATCATCAACATCTCAAAACTCACAAAATGATCTGTGTCCTCCTCTACTTCTAGTGCCTCTTTGCAGGAAATTCTACCACATCTGCTGATACCTGCTCCTGATTGATGAGGCCTAAGAGTCCTCCTGCAGCCACAATGCCCTCGCCATCATAACGTCCACATCTCCACTGCTAATGCGACCACCCATGGCAGGCCACATCCAGTACTAATCCAGGAATCTGGACTACTGAAAATGAGATAATGCATGAGTCACTTTGTTGTCTAGGCTTGGTATGTACCACACTCAGAATACAGAGTTGAATCATAAGCATGTCAACACCCACTCTCTCACAGCCTAGCACCCATCTGCCAGTGCCTAAAAGTGTACTTACTAATAACACCCTACAGCCTAACTATTGATGACAAAGGTCACTTTTCTGTCTGTCATTTCCTACCCGCACAGTCTCACCACTGGAATTGTGATAACAATTATATGCCTGGGTTACTTCCAATCCTCTGGTCCCCTCTCTGTGCACTAATACCCTCTTCAGTACAGACCAAAACCCAGATGCATAAGAATTGTTTGTACTGTACACGCATTTGAATCTACTTGTTGCCACACAGCCACTCCATTATAGTCCTTCTAGAAACTAACATTTCCTGTTTCTTCCCCTTCAAAATGGTAATTCTATGATGTTATTTTGACACTCTTCTCAGGGCAAATACCATGTATTTTTGCCAGGAAAGTTCAGATGGCCTAAACCTTTCTGCAATTTATGTACTTCACACTTCTTTTTAATCACAGCGTCATTTAGCAATCTGCTCAACATTTCCAGTTTGTCTACTGACAATGGTGAGACAATGGCCACCGTATCCAGTTCAGTGCCTTGGAATGAGGGGGCATATTATCAAGGGATTTATCTCTGCTTTTTTGGCTTTAAAAGCCAAGAAAGCAGGGATAAAATTATCTCCCTATCAGCAACAGGGTGCTAACACGCAAATTCGCATGTTAGCACCCTTTTTCTCTACGCTTCCCCTTGCATCTCTAATGAGATGCAAAGGGGGCGTTCCAGAGGAAAATAATAGGAGAAATGTTGTTAAGCGACATTTCTCCTATTATCAAGGATATCGCTAACCCTGTTAGTGATAAAAAAAGCAGCGCTAACCGCGGTTAGCGCTGCTTTTTTTACACCTGGTATTTTCCTGACTTAGCCATGATATCCTATTGAAGGTGGATATCATGGCTAAATTTGTGAGCCCCTATCATCAAGCTAACGCCAAACTTCGAGAGATTATCATTGGTTTTCCAGCGATAATCTCTCATTTGGCAGTTAGCGTGAGGATTTTTATCACTTTTGAGATAAACGTTGCTAATAGCAAGTTATCTCAGCAATAATTTCCGGCGATGCTTAGCGATAAAAAAATCGTTGCAAAGCCTAGTTAGCAATAAATATCGCTACTCGTTGGTAATATGCCCCTCGATCGCTGTTGCCCGTCCCGCCATCGTCTCTCAGGCTAGCGGCACGCCGAATTTCTCAGTGACCTTTTTGGTACTCACATCAAGCATGCACATTTTCTCTGCCCACTCTTCCTGCCTGTAAGCAAAACAAATTGAAGCTGTGCAGCACTTGCTCAGACCTCAACCCCGACTTGACCCCATACCAGAAATAAACTAAAGGTTTTCAAAACTTCACACACCACAGGAAAACCATTTTGCAATGCCTTCTCTTCTCTACAAATATGTGTCCATTAACTCGATGCTTAATGGTGAGAAATCAGCCAGCAGGAGCCAGAAGATTACTTTAATGTCAGCTTTTTTCATATCTGCTCATATTCCACACTCTCAGATCATGGCAATAGCTTTGTTAATGCTATTATATGCTTCTGAGCACTCACTTATATTGATGTAGTTGTAAACTGACCCTCCTTCTGCACAAGACAGGTTCTGAATCAATGGTATGTCCAGAAAAGGTCCAGCCACCTGACAAGCCTGCACTTCCCTTATCACTTTTTCCTATATAGTGTCTGTTGAACCTGGCCCTTTCTGCAAGGTTATTCCTAAACGTGTTGCCTTCCTCCTCCTACTTTTTGCTGAATTCAGTTTGGTTGGCCTTAGGCACTTTAACCAATGCTAAAGCGCTTATGCTCTCGCTTTAAAACATGGTAGAATTGTCTTACACCCAATTGGCATATTTAATTTACCTATAAATCCATAGTAAAGTGGTACTACATGCGCCTAGGGCCTGTAAATTAAATGCTACAAGTGGACCTGCAGCACTGGTTGTGCCACCCACTTAAGTAGCCCTTTAAACATGTCTGAGGCCTCCCATTGCAGAGCCTGTGTGTGCAGTTTAAACTGACACTTCTACCTGGCAAAATAAACCATTTTCACTACAACAATGGAATATCTCTCCCATGGGTTAACATTGGAGTTGCCTTATTACATTTCATAAGTGTAATTTCTCAATGGGAAGAAATAACCAGTTCACATTTTCTCTCGGTAATCGCAATTCAAAATCTAAACTTATCGTAGGTCGGATTTTATATTGCAATTCTGAAAATGCCACTTTTAGAAAGTAAAAAAAAAGACACACAAATGATTGCCGGAATGCGGAACAAATCAAATATTCACCCTAGTCAAGAGATCTGGGTTAAATCCATCACTGGGGTGACTGTTTGACATTGTTCAGCATTCTGTCCATCATCTGTTCTTTTTGCATTTGTCACCCTGAGTGGGACGGGTATGCCCAGACGTGGGTCCTGTGCTTTCCATGCCACTGGAGTCATGATAGCCTGGCTGATGAGGGGTGATACCCCCAAACCGGTCCCAGGATGCTTGTTTCCAATTCAGGGAAGACATTGCCTGGCAGTGTGGACTGGACTGTTACCATGGGGAGCAGGGTCAAGACTGATTTGTTTATGGCTGAGTTTAAACATTAATGGCATGGGGAGCAAAACAACTGATGGATTTAAGCCCAGATCTAAGTCCTGGGGTGAATCTTTGACATTGTTCAGCATTCTGTCTATCAACTGTTCTTTTCGCATTTGTCATCCCGAGTGGGACGGGTATGCCCAGATATGTGTCCCGTGCTCTCCATGCCACTGGAGACAAGCTAGCCTGGCTGATATGGGGTGATACCCTAAAACTGGTCCCAGGATGCTTGTTTCCAGTCCAGGGAGAACCTGGCCTGCCAGTTCCAGCTGGACTGTTCCCATGGAGAGCAGGGTCAAGACTGATTTGCTTATGGCTGAGTTTAAACTGGTATGGCATGAGGAGCAAAAAAACAATGGAAACAGGTTCAGATCTCTGTACTGAGGTGAATCTTTGGCATTATTCAGCATTCTGTATATTATCTGTTCTTTTTTGCACTTTTAGAAAGTTGGCATGAATGCCTTAGCCATTTGGTGCCTGCAGGTTGTCTCATATTACATGATTGGTTGTAGTTGACAGTTAGGCTTTATGTATTTCCCTTAGACAGCCACATTCTATGGGAGCTTAGGTGTAACTCGTTGGGCCATTACTGGCAGGATGGGAGGGTGGAGCAGGGCACATCCCCATTTACACTGGAATAGGCTGTGCCCTTTCTCCACGTACCTTCTGTAGTTAGTCTGGGGATACAGCAGGGAAGGCAGGACATCTGCGTACTTCAAAGGCATGTCCCAAGAAGTTTCTCCCCCCCTTCAAAGGCCAACTTTGTATAAAGGAAGGATCTCAGACATCACCAAAGTACACTTCTGGACCGGTGAATACTCAGACAGGAACAAGGACTGCTGTGCTGCTAAAAGGACTGCCACTCTGCTGGAATGCTGCTCTAAAGGAACTGCTGCCCTGCTGTGTTGACCTTCTTCCTTCTGCCCTCTTGCCTGGGGGGGAAGAAGAACTGTACCTGCAACTTCATATTGAACCCAGGACCCTAGAGTGACTCAAAGGGCTAGTCTGCTGGCCTCCTGATCTGAGCCTCAGGGACATAAAAGTCTCCCCAACAGCTCTTGTACCAGATGTCATCGAGTTCCTGACCCCAAGTGGTGCCTCTCAGACCAGGACCTATGGTGTGGCTCTCGGGATTTTTAAATCAAGCTTTTGGACTCTTCATTACTGCAAACAGCCCCACTCGCTCTGGAACTGTGCCCCTAGCACCGAAAATCAGTGTGATCCACCGCCAACCCGTCTGTTTACACAGCAGCATTGACAGCCTGCAAGGGACCACCAACCCGAAACTTGATCCCACCCATCCATGATGCCGGGCCTGCTCTTAACACCACGTTGACTGCCACCCGCAATGCTCTCCTTGCTCCTCATGATCCTCTCCAATGCGAACGGGACTCTTTGCACAATACTTGAGAAGGTAAAACTTCAGCAGGACTAATCTGGGACTGTATCTGACCCGCGCTCCATCGCAGTTGGCCTGAACTTTTGACTTTGATCCTGTCCAGTGCAACCAGAAAGCTGTGGTTGCTGCTTTATGCTTTTAGGTGCTATATTTCCGTTTATTCTTTAAAAATTCATAACTCCGGTTTTGCTGATTGGATTTTTTTCTAGTTTTGGCCCTGTTTTATTTATTAACTTAAGCTATATTTTTGTAGCTTGGTGTGAGATCTTTTTGTGTGGTGTTTTAACTGTTTTACTGTTTGAAGTGTTGCACAAATACTTTACACATTGCCTCTAAACTAAGCCTAACTACTTGGTTCCCTGCGCATTGTGCACTGCCTAATTTGGGGTTGCTTGTGTTTTACCCTGACTAGGGTTGTGGTTGCTGCTCGATGAGGGCTCACTCCCCAGTCAACCAGTAACCCAATTTCCAAAGTTATCTGTCTTATCTTTTACCAATGGTAGATTCTCAGCCCAGAAGCCTTGCCGTAGACCGAGGTTAGGTGTCCTAAATCAGTTTTGAGTTCCTCTGTCAGCTTGCTCGATACCGCTGTTCTGGTATTCTTTCAACCACAGAATCTTCACTTACAGTTCAACCTGAGTACTGGCTTTTTCCAATTTCCTCAGACACTGGAGGTCTGGGCCACCTCCTACCCCAAGCCCACAAAACATTGCACCAGAAGATATTTCCCATGGCACTTGTAGCATTTGTGGCTATAAAAAGGCATCTGGGGCAGAAGAAGGCCACTTTCAGTTTGTATTGCCCAAAGGGCCTGGTTGGTGTAATCAAATGCAGTCACAGTTCATTGTTGATTTCGCTCCACAGCTCTGAGGAGTCTAGCCCTCATGTCACCCTCAATTATTAATCATACCTCTGCCATGCTAGCCACTAAAACTAATGTGTGCCACCCAAATTACAACTAGGCATTTTAGGAGGGCTACTCTGTTCGCAGAGTACTTCTTACAGAAAATGCTTGCTAAAATGGTAAAAAAAATTCCATCTGTCTGTGTATCTATGTTTTTGGGCACCATCTGCCACGTTACAAGCTACCTCTTCTTTCTTTTTGAACCTTCTTTGCTCCTATTCTCCCTAAGCAACTGGTTAAAAATGCCCATGTATTAGCTGCCCCAATCTTTCCTTTTGTACTCGTTATTAAATTAGCCCCAATGGGGCTGCATCATGCATATGTAGTAGAACCTGTTCTCTAACATCCTTCACTCTCTACGCGACCCCTTCTAGTCCCTTATTTTACTCTGGCTCAGCCTCATCACCTATTGCTCTATTCACCTTGCCTCCTTTTACCAGAGCACTCATTCCCTCTTGTTGGGACTTTCCTGAGGTCGTCTTTGCTTCTCATTCCCTATGCTGTCTCCCTCCAACTGTGCTTAATTATTAGTGTTCTTCTCCACGAACTTGCGCCAGGAATCCAAAGAAGGATTTAAAAAATCCTCAGTAGCCATCTCTCTATTCCTGCCCACCACTGAGGACTGATCGCCTATGTCCACACATCACTCCTTCTCAACTCTTCCTCTTTCCCGGGTATGAGACCTGTCCTGTGAATTTCCACCTGCATCTGAAGCCTGACACCTTTCTCTTGGCTACACCTTAAACTCCATGAACACCATGAACATGTTGCGGATGTACTTCCATTAACACTCATGTACTCTTCCAATTCCAGCGTTCTTGAGGCGGGGTGTCCTGATCACTTTTGCCCTCACTTCCTGTTTATGGGAGGCGTATTTTTCCTTGCCGCTTTCCTTTCTGCATCAGTAGCAGACTCTCAAACATATATCCTAGGACCTGCATAGAAAGCACTCCAGCTTGGGGGCTCTCATTCCACCCATATCGCCGCTCATTCTCCCCACTTCTCCAGTTGCATTCTTGTCTCCTCCCTTGGAATATCCATCTGACCTGTCCACTAAGCTCCACTGTTCAATGTCTGCGGGCTTCTCAATTTGCATCTTTGGCCTCACTTCATCATTCACCTTCTGGGGTCCTTTCCCTATGCTCTCTTCCTGAGGGCTCACATCTGAGGCCCTTCCATACAGCTTATCATTCCAAGCAGCTTGGCTCTTTTTCTTCGTTTAGGCCTGTGCTTCCCTTGTTGTGGGGCCCGGCCTGACCTGGGCCCCTCTTGTGCTCCTCTGTAAATTTTGCACCTCCTCATTGCGGGGCGGCTATTTATTGACAGGGGGGGGGGGAGCTTGCATCTCATTCGGGGAGCCCTCACTCCTCTTCTTCCTCTGTTTAGCCCTGACTCCCCTTCCTGCTGGCACCCACTGGATTTTCCTAACACTTGGTGAGGCCATTTTTATTTTAATATCTTTAATGCCATTTGATTAATCTGCACAAGATTAGGAAAAATATAAAATATTTAACTGAATTTTGAAACATCAATTTTGTGTAAATCTGTTAAGGGGAGCACAGTTTTATCTCAAAGTAGTGAAATGCGGATCACCTGCTCCCAGATCCCATTGAGAGCACGACTTGGGACTGTGAGCAGTTGGTTCCGTGGCTTTTTCAGGCCTTGCGCAAAGAGCCTACTGCTCATGTCATAAGGCTGTGTGCAGCTGGTTCAGTACCTGGAGGGAAGAGGTAACGTCTTTTCCTCCAAGTAGTTTAATGGCAGCCATTGACCAAACCTTCTTCCATGACAGGGGTCCCATTTTATTGTGAAAGAAGCTTTTAGAATTGCCTGCCAGACCCATGCATGAGTCACATCAATATTTAATTCTGCTCATTTACGACCCTTTATTGGTGGAGACAAAGAACAACAAGTTAGTACACTCCTCCGCTGCAAGATCTGGGTTATTTGTGATTTTGATAATTTGCAGCCTTTTTCACTTATAAAGTTATGCTACACCTCGGTGTGTTAATTTAATTTGCAACTCTTTTGAGTCAGAGGTGCATTGATAGGTAGTGAAGCAGGCACAGACCACCATATCCTTGGGTCTGAGGGGCTCAACGCAGCCTAACTTGCTGTCGTTCCTTGCTTGAATTAGGTCCCATGGCACCCTGGCTACACCACAGCTGTAACTTGAACTGTCGATCAGGCGCTTTTTTTCAGGAAAGAGATGAAGGCTGTGCACTTTAAGTGCTATTATCTTTGCAGCCTCCCACTCCATCAGCAGCAGTTCATAGGGCAAGGCCTCCAGGCATGTCCTTTGTGTTTAACTAGCAGCAGCAGGAAACGCATTAATTCCTGTAGACCAATATACATCTCCAGCCTTTCCTGCTAGTGCATTATTAATGGCCTGCCATGCAGATGTACTGTCCGCAGAGGACCTGAGACATCAAACTGCTGGTCGATGGAGGTTCAGACACCATCGACATCCATCTTCTCTCTCTCATCTGGATGCCACGGAGCACTTAGTGCGCCTTTGAAGAACTCTTAAATGAATTAAATATTCGAGGTACTGACCAACAGAGCCCTACTTGGTTCGTAAAGCACTTCCCCGGGCTTGCGGTAATGTTCTTCAGACGCCCTACCGGTTATGCTACCAATAGTCACAATTGATGAAATAAGCCAGTCATAGAGCTACATGACGTTGGCAAGAGCGGCCATCCTTCTTGGAGCCTGTTTGCCGAAGAACCCTTAGGACGCAGAGCCAGTTGCCTCTTCATGAATGATTGAAACAGAATATGTAGTAATGCTGAAATGATGGTAACTTAAGGACCTGCTAGGACCAAAAGGGACCTCAAACCGAGGATCTTGCACTCAGTCGAAGGGTCCTTCCACTTGAACAAGTGGTTCAGGAAGGAGAGGCTGCATGCACATTTTGCCCCACTTCAAAAAAGATTCTTTAAAAAAGTCAGAAATCTCTGCATCGTAGGGGGTCCGCCTATGAATTATGCAGACTCTTAACAAATTGACCAAATAGTCCAGCAGTACATATAAAAACGCTATGCAAATAGTACGTTGGCTGCTAACCTTACTCTCTACTCCTGCTACTCAGTGTTAGGGCTTTCTCAACAGATACATTTTTTCATGTGGATAAAAAAGTGCCATTGCACAATTGAACTGGCATTTCCCATGCACCATTGTGGACCATATCCAGGGCTTTAATTGGGCCGGGTCTCACTGGGTCTGAGCACCGGCAGTTTTTTAAAGGGGGCCTCGAAACGAGTCTCTATCGGGCTCTATTTTGTGCCATGGGACAGGCAGTGCGTTTTTTCTGGACTGCAGTGACAGCAGGCACGTCGATGTGCGCAGTTCACACTGCTCACTAGTGGAGAAGTTACGGCATAACTTCATGCCAGGTATGCGTTGTAGGGGAAGGAAAATCCTTTAAAGAAAGTCATTTTCTCTCTGGATTTCCCTTCTCTTTTTGAAACTCAGGAGCAGCAGCTTTGTCATGGTGTCATCAGGGCTTTAAGTGGAAGCTTTTTTCAATAATATATAGAATCCATAGTTGCTGCTTATTTATCTTATGCAACTAACAACCATTGACAAAGCCAATAGTCCTGACTTCTTGTAGGTATGTTGTTACTTGTTGTATCATATGTCTGGATGCAATGACAGAAACAACAAAATACAAGTCGGGTGGCACACCAGATTTTTAGCTTATGTGTTTTAAGCTACACCCTTAATTACATTGGCCACGCCCCTTTGAGAGACCCCCCTCCACCCAGTTTTTTCATCCCATTTAAAGCCCTGACCATATCCAATGACAAATGAGAAAACATCTCCTCAATATCCCAGTGTTCCAGTATAAACGTTTTCTAAGAGTACTCCTGTAAAAATGCGGATTTTGGAGGTTTGCAAAAGTCCGAAATCTGCATCCATGCGAGGCCATGAACCTGATGTGGAAATTTCCGAATCTGCAATCAGGTTCCATGTTTTAACTGATACTGGCCAAAGATGGGTTTTCAGTAGTAATGCTTGATGGCTTCTTCGTTTGTTCTCTTAAAAGCCAGAAGGAAATACGTGTAGAATTTTGATGACTTATTCTGAGGCCTTGAACCAAATTTCTGACATGAATGCATAAGGTAACCAGTTCCGACCAATCACGGTCTTGCTAGGTTCTATATTAGTTCTAAAATTAACACCACAAACGTGAGGTAGACGCCGGCTTTGTGACACTTAAAGGAGGCTTGTAATGAAAAAATAATTCATGTTCTGACCAGAAAGGGCACCATGCTTTGTCACCGGTTCGGACCAATCCTCAGCCTCCCTGAAACGGCTGCACGGCGCCTGCTCTGCAGACAACCATGATAGTTACGTGGTTACGTCCTGACGCTGCCAGAGAATGCAGAGGTAACGGGACCCCCGTCCGCACGTGGCACTGGTTGATATTGCCCCTCAGTTAAATTTGTGCCATCAAATTAGTTAACGCCGCCGCGTTTATTCAAAATGATCAAACGGGGCGAGGTTTATTGATTGATGTGACTTTTTTCTGTAGTTGTCCCCGTGGGCCGGATCTGCGGCTGCCTTTGTCTTACAAAGGCTCTTTCAGCCCTTTCTAGGTGGTGACAATTTAAGTGCTTCTTCATTAATAAATAAAGCATTATCAGAGCCAGATGCGCTGTTCTTTTTAACTGTATTCCTCCTCTACGGGAATCTCTGATTTTTTTAGATCCTTTTTGTTTCTATTTAATGGATCTTTGTATGTTTAATCTTTTGCACCAGTGTGGCAGGCACTGTAAGTGAGATTATGGTTTCCGTCTACTTTAAATCCGCTCGTGTTTATTTATTTAATGTATTGCTTAGAAACAAAGGCATCAATGCGCTTTATTTAGGAGTGAGGAAGGCTTTGTGTTCAGACCCTTCTCAGTTGTGGCCATACTTGCAGTCAAAGGAGCAATTACCTATAGCATGGCAGCATAGCAAGAAAACTGCTTGATTGGATGTTTTCACTTTTTCACTATCAAACGCACATGATTTGGTTGTCATGCTGTGTGCCGCACCTGAGACGGCCATCTTGCTGTGAAACGGTGAAGTTGTTGACAGTACAGCTATTTATGGAACATATAAAAGGGATTTGGAAGTCTTTTATGTCACAAGGTCCACAGTTAGGTTTGAATTACTTTATTAACAAAGATGTACACTGAAGCCCTTGCTCAGAGTATTTCAGATTTATGCCAGTCATTCCATACTGTATTCACGAACATTTGCACAATGTTTTGCATTGTTGCCAATAATGTGATCACTATGGCAGCATGATCTTGGGATACAATATCCAATTCTTTCCCACGGTCCCCTTACTCCCCAGGCATAAGAGCACAAACATATGGTTTGGGGGTTAGCAGGTGGAGGCGGTGCTTGGAGAAGTGATGCAAACATCCTTGTGAGAGCGCTCTCTCTCTCTCTTTCTCTCTCTCATATACATATCTAAACATGAACTTTTGGACAGCACCTTACAGCCATTGGCTTTTGTGGTCCAGCTGGCTTTAGGCATTACAGGGTAGGATTGGGATAAAAAAATCGGCACGGGTGCACCAAAAACAAGTGGCCCACATTTTCACATTGCCTTTACGCAAAACACTGCTTCAGGGAAGTTTTATGAAAAGAAAGGGGGTGGGGGCATATTTTAACCTCACTTAGATAAAAAAAATGCACAGACTAGTTCACACTGCTGAGCCACATATGAATGCAAGTGAGACCACTTCTTCTCAGGCCTCCTGCCGCCGCTCAACTAGCATACATTATTGGGCCTAGCGAGAGAAAGGGAGTGACACCTCTGCCCATCTGCCTCTAGAAAGGCCACTCAGGCACCCACTGGGCAGCTGGCGTCACCCTAACAGCACAGACAGCCCACAGGCTGCACAAAAAAGTAGCCCACAGTTGGGACTTGGCATCCGGCCCTTTGGCCATTTCCCGAGTGCCCGCTTCACCAATCCTACACTGGCAAATGCTCTAGGAATGGAAGGGAGAGTACCTGACAGGATGGGAGTGAATGGGCAGTCTCTCCACCCCAGGTTCATGCCTCATGAGTTCCTTTTTGAAGCTGTGGAGGAGGGAAAAGAAATGGGGGCTCAGAGTTCATAGCAAGGAGGAGAGCGGGGAAGAGATGAGTGACAGGACAGGGAGAAGAGGTTATATTGGGGATCAGGCAAAGTGTCAGTGACAGAGAGAGTGGGACCAGAGGTGGAACTCAGCTGGGAACAAGAGAAGGTTCAGGTGCAGAATGGGGACCATGGTGTAGAGTGTAAAGCACTGCAGAGAAAAAGGGATAGTTTAACGTAGCAAGCTAAGAGCAGAGTCCAAAGTTCTGAGGCTAAGGGGTGTTGGGAAAGAATAAGGATCAGAACAGGAACCAGGATTTAGAAGACAGCAGAGAAAGGTCAGGGAGCAGACCCCAGAGCAAAAGCACTGCAGAGAAATGTGAACAGTCTGGGTAGAGAAATAGGAGCATTATATATAATGTGAGCACAGATGAGTATGGAAAAGAACCTTGGCCAAAAAGGGATGCCAAGAAAGAGGGTCAGGGACAAATCTGGAAGTGTAAACAAATAACGGAAGGCAGTAAAGATTAAAGGTTGCACTACCCCCAATATACACAAGAGTCAAAGCAAAATCTTGTTTGCCATTGTTGCCCACCTCCTAGGTCCACTGCCAGAGAACCTTAATTATACAAGAAAAGAAAGAAAAGAGAGGCAACAAGTAAAATACGATACATCAAAAAAGTTTTTTTCAAGAAAAAAGTTCATAAGCGTTCACAAAAAGAGTAATAGTCCATCATAGATGTTCTTCGGATACTTTTATTGCAGTCTTAATAAAGTATCTTGAAAGCAAAACAGCCAACGCGTTTCGCCCAGATCGGGCTTCCTCAGGGCAAATTATTTGTATGCGCCAACAGCACAAGGGTGAGGCACTCTATGGACGGCGCAAGTGGGTCTTTAATTCAGAATTTCAAGCTGCCTGTAAGTTATAATATCCACAAGCTTCCTATTCTCATTACGAACAGCAGTATACGCTGACCAAAATATAGACCTTACGCGGAAAAGGAGGTTCAGAGAAAAAAGCCTTCAGTAGGTACAGTTGTTCTGATTTTGTAAGTGATTTCAGTGAGCTACCGCCGGTGAACACTATGATAAGTGTCCCTGGATATTATAAATTGCGATGAATAAGCCACTACTAAATCCAGCATCCAATCCCGTTTTCTCATCTGCGTCCGTGTAAAAAAAAACGCACGAGGAAGTGGGTGCACAAGTGGGGTGCATAAACACAGCGAGGAAAAGATCTGGGATAGAATGAGGTGCAGGCATCAGAGTGAGTTCTAATTAAAAAGGGTTCAACCATCAAGGTTAGAACTCAGTATTTCTTGATTTAATGGATACAATTGATTAACTTGTGTCACTGTGTGATATTCAGGTAAATAATGTTAACTTTGTTTGATGCAATTGTGCAGAGAGCTTATGTGCTTTCAAGAATAGTGCATAGGTAAAATTAGTTAACCCTTTCGATGCTCATGACGAGCTCAGCTCGTCATGAGGCACAGTTGAGCTGTGCTGATGACGAGCTGAGCTCGTCATGAATAATGGGAAAACAAAGGATCAAGCATGGGAGGGGAAAAGTCACAGCAGCCAAGGTGTTAATCCAGTCCACAAAAAACAACCAATGCTTTATGGCCGATGGAGAACCGTTTTCGGAGACATTTAAAGTTCTAGCCCCTCTGCCTGAGGTCTCCCACCATTCTGTACTTCTACGGTGGTTAGAGTGGTGGATGAAGCAGCGAAAGGAAGAGGAACAGAAGTGGAGATAGGTCAAGGATCCAGAAAAAAACTTTGCAGTCGCAAACAGGTGTGGTTGGAGTGGGCATGTGTGCGTGTGTGTGAGTGTGTATGTGTGCGTGTGTGTGCCGCGCATGTGGCTGTGCCTTGAACGATGGTAGGATTTGTGGATGTCACACAGATTAGCTCCATTACACATGTAGTCACATACCTCATCTAAATTTAACCACATACAAATTGTACATGCTCATTAACCCTTGTCTCTACATATGCTTTACTGATTGGTGTCTGTGTCTGGGCCAAACACACATAAACCCCCTCACTACACAAATGCTTATGTAAGTATTCCCATTTAAGAAAAGCTCTGATGTGTATGTGTCCATTGTGCATACGTACCACTCCCAGGCACAGATATACACTGTGATCCTCTACATGTTAAATAGCACAAAAATTCCACAACATAAACACGACAAACTGAAACCTCTACTGATCACTCATACCAGACTGTTCAGACATCTGGATTCACACAACAGTGCCATGGACCACCACCTATATTAACATGTTCACTATTCGATACATTGCAAGTACACACTACTCATTCAGAAACAGGATGAAATAGATTCTCTCGCTCTCTTTCTCACTCTCTTTCTTTTTCTCAATCTCACACATAGACATACATATATCCTACTCTCTAATATTATAGAGTTCCAATAGATGCACTGTACTTTAATTCTTAAAATTAAACTCCCATGCATTAATTTTTTTCCACAACTGAAGTACCCAGGCACTATACAAACTTTATAGTGACATCAACGTGCCACAAGGTACTGGGTCCCAAGAAACACCAGCATAACGAATGGATCGCCACCAAGACTCTCTGCAAAATCCAAAAGAGAAAGGAAAGAAAGCTGCAGTGTAATTTAGCCAAAGAAGAGCAGAAAAAGCAAAATCTCAAGATGAATATACCAAAATCAAAAAGGAAGCCAAGAGAAGCTTAAAAGCAGACAAGCGAAGATTCATCAATGGATTTGCCACAGAAGCCCAGTGTTAGACTGAACAGTTTCAGGCTGGCTAAGATGCATTGAAGGAAAAACCAAAGGAAATGATGGACGGAGCGTTGACAATACAAGCACTCACCCCCAGTCAACTGATCTGGGTTTAATCCATCACTGTTCTTTAGCCCACTCTGTCACCCCAATTCCGACATGGCCATATGCAAATCAGTCTGACCCTGTGCCTCATGTACACAGTCCAGCCCGAACTGCCAAGCCATGCCTTCCCTGGACCGGAAACAAGCTACAGAGGACCGGTTTCTGGCATTCCAGCCGTCTTCAGCCCGGCTTGCTTGAATCCAGTGGCAAAGTGAGCAAGGAACTCACGTCTGAGCATACCCTGCCACCTTTGGTTTTTCTAAGATGCATTGAAGCCAGTCAGAACCCACCATTCCAAATAGAATGAATATGATACACTTGTCTGATAACCTGTGCTCTCACCCTCTAGTAGGTTGGCACTGAGCAGGAGTCAGGCTTATCCTCAGGGCTCAAATGTAAAGCGTTAGTACCACCCCCCCCTCGTAACACACTGGGTTCGCCACAAAAAACTCCACACCATATGTATAAAAACACTTGTATTTGTATTACACACACACACACTGAAATCAAAGCAAGATAAACGTTGTATATACACGTAGTTATGCGCTGTTGTCAAACTTCTCTATTGAAATCACAGCAAAACACACATTGTATATACAGTTTACAGTTATATGCAATTGTTAGACTTTCCTGTTGTAGGAAGGTGAATCAGTCTTTCATCTCCGACTATGCCTCTTGACCCAGCCCCTCAGTCTTTCAACTCCACCAACCAACGATACATGTTGGCCCTGTGTAACGACCGGATTTTCGGACCAGATGGAATCAGCTCCTAGGAGCCCCTCTAACCCAGTCGGAACGTAATCACCTCCCTCCTTAGAACCTATTTACAATGGGTATAGATATATGCATACACAATTCGTACCTAAGGATGGGGCAAATAGCAATAAACATGCATAGATTTTCTACAATATCCTATTCATACCAGTCAGTCTCGCGGCCACTTAGGCCCAGACTAATCTACCCTGGGGCAGGTCTGATTATGTACCCTTACACACTGATCACCATCAGTGCTCACTCGACACGCAATCCGGCGTGCCTACACACGGGCCTGCAGTCCCAGTGCTCTCATTCACTTATCCGGTCCACAATCCGGCGGACCTACACACCGTGTCCCCCTGGTGCTCTCAGTAACCTGCCGCCCACCAAATTCTTGTACCTCCCCGTACCAAGGACACGTTCCCAGCCGGCCGGCCTGAAGTTGTGTCTTCGGAGTGGATAAAAATACAGTCTTTCGATAAGGGCCAGCCTGAGCCGGTTCTCTCCAAGCGAACAACACCTCGAAACTAAAACATTACATTTGACCTAAAAAGCCTCTCCAACTGCCGGGCAGAAAGCAAAATGGAGTCTGTCCCGTTTGAGGCCTACAAGGCCCGAAATAAGCATAACTCCATGGAAGGTATACTAACACTCTTGCAAAAGGACGGATCATCACTAATACTAATGAATCTATCCCCTAACTTAAATTTATAAGCCCTGATCTAAAGAAAAGGGTACGAAAATGCACTACTGTGCCTCATGGATAAGTCCTGTTTATAGTCCTAATCCCTGTACTAAAAGGGTAATAGGCTGGAGTCATCTTCCATCATTCTCCCTCCAAAGAGGGCCGAAAAAAACCATGGCTCTAATCCTATTAGATCTCAGCGCTGCATTCGACACTGTAGCACATTCCATCTTGCTACAGTGTCTGAACAAAGGAGGGGTGAGAGGAGCAGCGTTGAAATGGATTTATTCATTTCTCACTGGCCGAGGCTTCCAAGTGAGGCAGGGCGACCACTACTCGGAGCGAATTTCCTTGGACCAGGGGGTGCCGCAGGGCTCGTCCCTGAGTCCAACACTTTTCAATCTTTATGTCGCTCCTATCGCCACCTTAGTAGAGAGTCACGGCCTCCGCTTGGTGTCTTATGCCGACGACACGCAGTTGGTGATCTCCCTGTCGCGTGCACCCAGTCTCTCGGCGGACATCTTCAGAGCTTGCATGCAAGATCTAGCTGCCTGGATGTCCGCCAACTGCCTCAAGCTCAACGGAGGCAAGACTGAGGTGCTGGTCGTGGGGGGCTGCCAATCAGCGTGGACGTCGGCATGGTGGCCATCCTGCCTAGGTCCAACACCCTCTCCGTGCCAGAAAGCAAAGAATCTGGGCATCTGGTTTGACACTGATCTCACCTTTGGCCCCCAGATCAATCAGGTGGTTGGATCATGTTTTGGGACCCTTAAAAGTCTCAGGAAGACTTTGAAGTTTTTACCTGTGAAAGCCCGTCAAACCCTGGTGCATGCACTAGTTACATCAAAGATGGACTATGGCAATCTTCTCTATTTAGGGACTTTGGAGAAGAACTTCAACCGCCTACAGGTCCTACAGAATGCCGCTGCCCGCTTAGGGCTTAAACTACCCAGAAGAGCTGCATCGGCTGCGGCCCTCCGATCTTTGCATTGGCTTCCGGTCAGAAGCAGGGTAGAATTTAAAGCTCTATGTACGTGCCATCGGATCATCAATGGGAGATCCCCTCTTCCCCTGCAGGGACTTCTGACTACTTATGAGCCGTCCCGCTCGTTGAGATCCTCTGGCTCTGGACTCTTGGTCGTTCCCAAGGTGTCTAGAGCTCGTATGGGCGGAAGATCTTTCAGGTACCTCGCAGCCTCAAGATGGAACAAACTTCCCATGGCACTGAGATTAGAGCCATCAGAATCAATTTTCAGAGCCAAACTTAAAACTGCACTATTTGCCCAGTGAAGTATGCCGCTTCTATAGGTTCCAGTAAGAGTTGCTCCTTAGCGCGGGGACACGCCGTTGTGCGTCACCAAGCGCTTTACAAAACCCCCTAAATAGAAATAGAAATAGAAAAAGTCGGTCATTACACTTCACCCTTGACTCCAGTCTATTAACCATGTTCTATATGGAACTAACATCAGTGGAAGAAAAATAAGAAACAAAATTAACTGATCTATTTCTCTTGCCAAATCTACAATATTGGAGTAGAGAAGGAATGCACTGAATAAAGCAGCAAATGGCTACTAAAATACAGATAGAAATCATAATACCCCCTAAAATCTGTCGTAGAGAATGTAAGTCAGGTAACCAATTAAAGAGCCAGTCAAACCAACCCTGATGAATATGTTTTCTAACTTCTGCAGTCAAGTCGTGAAGTTTGTCAATATGGGCTTGGATCGATTTAGAGTGGTCGGACAGGTTAAAGCAGCAAAGACCTTCAAAGTCAGAACAATCATGTCCATGTTTTAACAGGAGGTAGTCAATTGCTGCGCGGTTTTGCAGAATAGCTCTGCGTTCACCCTGGGCATCTAATAACATGTCAGATAAAATGGTAGAGGTTTGGTTAATCGATTTGACCATCCAACAGGCCATTTTTCCAATGGACTTGGCGTTGTAAACTGCCAACGCCGGGACACCAACAATGGAAATAGCTAAACTTAGATATTCAGATTTAGAATAAAGATGAAGGGAAGAATCACAGTCCTCATGTAACATCATAGAATTACGGACCACACGGGAATGGGAATTGGGATGTGAAGAAAACATTAATAAACTCAGTCTGGTGATGGCACATGGACCGCCGGAAATATTTGCAGGAATATAGGGCCAGGAGGAATTCCCGCAGGAAAATAACCAACCAGACGGTAACAACATTGTACGGTAATGGCTAGGGGCAACCAATATACGCTTGCATGTCATATTATTTTTAACAGAAACACATGAATTCGGGACTCTTCGTAAACATAACAAACGTTGATGAGCTGAAAAAGAAGTGGCAGCATTTAACTTCAGTTTGACACATTCAGTAATTGCTTTGGGATCACAGGTCAAAATAAAACATAAATCACCCTGCGTGATATTGTAGGTAGTAATTTGGGAATGAATAGGGGGAATGGAGTCCGAATGAACAGTACACAAAGGGCAAAATTCATGGGCCGCGAAATCGCCCAGAATAATATTGGGTCGGGCACTCGATATATTGAAAATGTGCCTCAACGTTTCAGTGGAGGCAGGGACGGCAACCAAGCAGGTCGCTAAGATGTCAGTCACAGAACGCATAGGGGTAAGGCAGAAGTGCGGAGAGTTAGTAACCCGCTTAGCAAGGGTGATCCAAAAGTTTGATGAGGAATCCCACGCAGCGAAGAAATGCGGAACTCGGGTTCTCCAATCAACCGAAGTCTGTGGGTTCTCTCCTCTCCCGGCGTAGCAGACCAAAAGGAGTCCAACGCCGGCACATCCTGCAGCAGCAGTCCAGAGAATGATCTGAAAGAAAATCAAATACAAGCATTATTCATTCTCGTAAATAACATTTGTCAGCCGGGACAGCTTCCCAGCTTTCTTTCCCTGGTCTCATTACCAAAATGGTATTATCATGACCAGTCGCAATGACCTCAGCCTGTTCAGGGGGATGTTTAGGCGATTGCACCCATATTTTCGCTCCCGGATTGTCGGTAGACCCGAAGCCTTTTTGGCCTCGTACTGTTAGCAAAGTCGGGGCAACGCCTTTCTTAATCTCACCACTGAAAACAGGCATAACTAGCAACTGAGCAACACGGTCAGATTTTTGAATCGATAGATCAATCTCACTGCTATTCAGCAGGAGAACCTTAATCTTTCCCTGATAATCACTGTCAATCACTCCTCCGAGTACTTGAACACCTTTTAAGGCAAGGCCCGATCTGGGGGCAATCAGTCCAAAACTTCCAGCTGGTATACAGACACCAACGCCTGTTTCAACAATTATTTGGTCTCTGCTATTAAGGACAGCATCATTCATAGCATGCAGGTCCAAGCCTGCGGAACCTGGGGTCGCTCTGCATGGAGCCAAAGCTCCGGGGGTAATTTCCCAATACATAACAGTATTACCAATGGTGTTGGGCTTTGCATCAACATTTGGAGCAAACAAACGCATTAAAGGAGATTCAGCATGCAACAAGGGACGATTATTCAGAATTAGCAATGCCTGGGGTAGAAAGTCCCTCCAGTTCTTATAGTGTTCATCAGTTAACTTTCGTAATTGTTCCTTTAGCAAACCATTCATTCTCTCAATTAGGCCCGAAGCCTGCGGATAATATGGAATGTGAAACACCCATTCAATGTTATTCTCCACACAGAATTCCTGCACCAATCTTCCACGGAAATGGGATGCATTATCAGATTGAATTTGAAATGGAACACCATAATATAATATGATTAATTCCAATGTTTTAATGGTATTGATTTGGGTAGCTTGTATGCAAGGGAAAGCAACCAAAAGGCCACTATAGGTATCAACAACGGAACAAATATACTGACAATTTTTGCTCATAGGGAGCGGGCCAATATAATCAATTTGCCAAATTTGAGCGGGCAATTTTCCTCGATGTAAATGGCCTTTAACAATATGAGGCACTTTTCTCTTTCTAGAATGTTGACAGATGGGACAATGCAGAATGATATCCTTAATGTAATTTAAAGGAATATGAATTCCACGATCAGCAGCCCACCTGCTAGTGGCTCTCTCTCCAAAATGTCCTGCTTTCTGGTGGGCCCATTTCGCCAATCCCGCCAAATCAGAACCTTGCATGTCCACCACTGCCTCAGCAATTTTAGACTTTTCATCTGCAATGTTATGAAAGAATTTGTCAAGGGAGTCTATCGGGGTATGAGCATCCACATGAAAGATTGTCACAGTACTCTGTGGGAGCATTTCCCAAATTTCTTGCCATAGTTCTTTTCCCCACAATTCTTTTGAATGCAATTCCCAATTATGAGAATGCCAAGTTGGTAACCATACCGCCAGTCCATTAGCAGTGGACTAGGAATCAGTGAAAACATGACATGTGCCTGGTAGTTCCTGTTTCAAAACTTGGTAAACTGCATACAATTCAGCATATTGACTACTCTTTCCATCACCAGTTGTACTCAGTAATTTCTGCGTGATCGGGTTATAGGAAACTGCTTTCCAATGCCGTTTCTCACCAATGAACCTCGCTGAACCATCCGTAAACCACACATGTTTTCTGTCCTCCGCAGACAAATCATCAAATGGCTTACCCCACTTGACAGGAGATTCCAGCACTACAGGCACAGAGCAATCACTTCCAGTCTCGTTCGATGGCGCCTGCGCCACTCGCTCATGTAACACTGCCACACCTTTCGGATCCACACGTGCCCTGTCCTGAATGTACCATTTCCATTTAATCACGCTCGCCTCTTGAGCATGTCCAATTCGATGTGATTTCGGCGAACTCAAAACCCACTGCATGATAGGAATTTCAGGTCTCAAAATCACAGCATGACCTAAGGTCAATTGCTCGGTATCCACCAGAGCCCAATAACATGCAAGCAACTGTTTCTCAAAAGGTGTATAACGCTCACCAGCTTCAGGTAACTTTTTAGTCCAAAAACCTAATGGCACTTTATGTCTGCCCTGCTTTTGCCATAAACTCCAATTGGCATACAGACCTTCCACAGACACATTCAAATCCACATCACCCTCGCCCACAGGCCACAAATCCAAGGCGACCTGAATCGCTTCTTTCGCTAAAGTAAAAGCATTTTGTTGAGGTTCACCCCATTCAAACGCATTCTTTTTACGAGTGACTCGATATAAGGGAGCTAATATCTGACTCAAATGAGGAATATGTTGACGCCAAAAACCAAACAAGCCAATGAAACTCCGGGCTTCTTTTCTATTCCTCGGAACTGCAAAGTCTAAAATTTTCCGTTTCACCTGCGGGATCACTTCTCTGTGACCTTCATGCCAATTGATGCCTAAAAATTTAACATTTTGGGATGGACCTTGTAATTTATCAGGATTAATTTCCCAACCTTTTGCACGTAAGCAGTCAAGAATCTGATCTAAATGGGTCTGGACCTGATCTTGTGTCTCACCTTGAATTAAAATGTCATCAATATAATGACACACTTGAATTTGTGGATGTACAACCACCTCAGACAAATGTTCCGCCACCAACCGGTGACAGATTGTAGGACTATGTACATAACCTTGAGGAAGACTTCTAAACGTCATTTGACGTCCATTCCAGGTAAAACTGAATTGTTCCTGACACTCGGGGGCAATCGGAATCGAAAAGAAAGCATTAGCAATATCAACGGACGCATACCATGTACCTGGGTGCTTCTGAATTCTTTGAATTAAAGTAACAATGTCTGGTACTGCAACAGCCAAACGAGGTGTGTATTTGTTTAGCTCTCGATAATCAACAGTCATGCGCCAAGAATTATCACTCTTGCGCACAGGCCAAACGGGATTATTCCAAGCAGAAGTAACCGGAGTTATAACTCCTGCGTCAACCAAATCCTGAATTGTGGCACTAATTTCTTCATGACCACCTGGAATACGATATTGTTTCTGAGAAACCACTTTCGTAGCTTGGGGAATCTTAATGGGGGGCATTCGTAAACGGCCAACCCGTACGGGTCTGGACGAAATGTAATGCTTGGTTCCAAATTGATAACAACCATCATCCAAATGCAAAGTCATTCCTTTCAAAATATCAATTCCAATTATATACTCCAAAAGCGGTACAACTAACACAGAATATTCTTTACGGGGAATCCTACCAATTTTCATCTCAAGTGTAGTTTGCACTGCGGGGGTCTCTTTTCCACCTAAACCAGTAATCGTGAAAAATTGTCCTTTAAATTTCTTTGATTTACCATGAATTAAAGTGGCCTCTGCTCCTGTATCTACCAATGCTCAGGCCCTTTGGATATTACGATGTTTCCAAAAAATTTCAATATCAACATAGGGTCTGTTGTCTCTGTGGGCCCACCTGCGTACCGGAGCTTGACCTATTTCCTAATCATTTTTACTGTGGTCTGTCAACCAAGACAAATCAGGATAAATGCTCTCAGGTTTCTTGGGAATCAGAATGTCCTGCTCGTATCCATCTCTATTACGAAACGGATTTTTGTCATTTTCAAAGTATTGTGAATTACGATCAGAAAGCTTGTGACGATCCTCCCTTCTCCTCAACTCAGGGGAATAACCTCTTTCATCTCTGTGTCTGTTGGAAACACGATCATCCCTCCCCCTTTCTCTGTCTCCCTCTCTCACCCTTATTTTCTCACGACGAGGGGAAACATCACGTTCATAACGCCGGTCATCACGGCGGTCAGCATCCACACGACGCCTCTCATCACCACAGTCATCAGAACCACGATCACAATCATTCTTTCGCACCCGACGGCAACCCTCCTTCCGATCCAAACCACGTTTACGAAACATCTCCCATAAGCGATTATTAGGTTCGCCGTCAATTTCCTCCCTTTTCACACCATCAGCCAAAAGTGCAAGAAACATATCACGTCTAGAGAATTTAAACTCACCAGGAGTACGAGATTCGGGTCTGGACTGTCTCTCGGGTTTAAACCATTCACCCAACTCACCGAGCTGACGAACAGATTCAAGCACCATAGATAAAGGATTGCCAGTCTGATTGATTAACAAAGTCATCATAACTTGCTTATAAGCAACAGGGGAAGAACGGATAATGCGATTGCATACAGAAGATGTTAAAAGACCATCCAACAATCTGTCAGAAGTATTGAGAAAAATCGCAGTCTTCATCACTTCCTCTTTCAAACGTTGCGACGCATCGCGCAAAGTGTACCACGGCTTGTCATTGACGGGCCAATCAGATTCAGTAGGGTATTTATGATTACAGCCATCATTCGCAAGCTGGAGCAAACTAATTTGGCCAGCACCATTATAATTCCGAAAATGATCTTGTACAGTAGAATCGGAACTCAAAGAGCAAAATCGTAAACAATCACCAGCATCAAGCATGATACCAGCAGCACCCAGTTCATAAAGGCGCACCATCCATGTAAGCAAAGTTTCACAGGGCCGTTGTCGAAATCGTTGTAAAATGTCACTAAACTCCTGTTGAGTAAAATCTTCAATACTATCCAAATGAATACCATTCGGCATACCAGGAGCCTGTTGTAATTTGCGTCGAAACACAGGGTGAGCAGAAACCTCCGGAAGAGCCTCCGAAGAAGCCCGGTCCTTAGATTTAGAAGAACAATCAGGGCGAGACACGTCATCAGAACGGGAAGAGCGACCACGGTCGCTAGAAATATCGTCTTTGTCACAAGAAGCAGATTTACAATCACGTCCGGAGCAAGAAGACTCGCGCTTGTCACCCTCCTCAGCCAAGGAGCCAGAATCATTCGAATCCCAGATATTACCATCCCACTCGTCGGGGTTCCAATCCAGTCCGGCTTTCGCCACGACCAGACGCACTTTCCGTGTAGACACACGACCACGACGGTGTCTGTATTTATATTTCGCAATGCGCACTGCAGCCCTTTCGACTATAGTTTGATAAGTCTCAAGTTTGTCGGCAAGCAATTTATTCTGACATCGCAAAAGAGTATGCGCATTCTGCACTTCAACAAACTTTTCTTCCCTATCCACAAACCGCTTCTGCAATTTAAGAAACTTTTCAGGAAGCATTTTGTATGCAGTTAGCACAATCCAACCTCTGCGTCCTAAAATAGGAAGCTCATCACCCTTCACTACTGGAGCTTTTTGCAAGCAAGAAACCACATCAGCAGGCTCCGCCTGCTCCAAACAAGAAGTCCAATTCTCACTCAAACCAGTAGAATCGGCCCACTCACGGGCCAAGGCCTCATAAGGCGTTGATTGCCAGCCGGGAATTTCAACAGGCAATTTGAAAGTAGATTTCGATTTTTTCGAAAACATTTTGATACACAAAAAATATATACACAATTATAAACAAAGAAAATACGTACGAGCCGAGCGCAAACCAACAGGATCAAAACAATACAGCGCACACAGGCTTCGTAAACAGTTCGTGACGCCAGATGTAACGACCGGATTTTCGGACCAGATGGAATCAGCTCCTAGGAGCCCCTCTAACCCAGTCGGAACGTAATCACCTCCCTCCTTAGAACCTATTTACAATGGGTATAGATATATGCATACACAATTCGTACCTAAGGATGGGGCAAATAGCAATAAGCATGCATAGATTTTCTACAATATCCTATTCATACCAGTCAGTCTCGCGGCCACTTAGGCCCAGACTAATCTACCCTGGGGCAGTTCTGATTATGTACCCTTACACACTGATCACCATCAGTGCTCACTCGACACGCAATCCGGCGTGCCTACACAGGGGTCTGCAGTCCCAGTGCTCTCATTCACTTATCCGGTCCACAATCCGGCGGACCTACACACCGTGTCCCCCCGGTGCTCTCATTCATTTACAACACGATCCACAATCCGGCGGATCTAGACACCGTGTCCCCCCGGTGCTCTCATTAACGCCGCGTACCCACGACGATCACTTTCCTATGAACACATATGGAAGAAATCTCTCATTTGTCTACTCAGGATAAAACTATGATAATAGAATTTAGTACGGCTTTCCAAATTGAAATATGTACCTTCTGCTCTTGGCATCAAACGTTCCCTTTCTCCCTCATTGCTCAGTCACTTCTTACCTGATCGGGATTCGCATCCTTTCATGCAAACAATGTCTGACTAGAAGACCAGGTTACCCTGATTGAACAAGAATACAAGGCACATGTCGGTTCACTAAGAACTGGGGTATTTTTATTACAATAATTATAAACACAATACTATACAATAGCATATATTCTGCAAAGAAAAGTAAAAGGTTAGAATGTGCACTCTATAAGGGAAAGGGCGGAGGTCACCTTATTAACGTGAAGTCGGGGTTCGGCAGTCATCTAGGTTCCCTTCTCGTCTGTGTCTTGGCTCGTCTCGGAATCACACCTTAGCAGTCATGAGTACACGTCTGCACCGCTATGCTCAATCTCCTCTGCTTCCCTCCAAGTCACTGGAACCTCTCTCGTTATTAGCTGCTGTCTCTCTCTGTCTCTGATCGCTCTGCGCTACCTCTCCTTCTCCTTCAGACTTTCTCAGAGAGTCTTAGTTTCATGATCTTTCTCGGACTTCAAAATGGCGACTGTCTGCCTGGAAATAATTAATATTTACAACAAGGGGTGGTGAGGAACAGAGTCTCTGAATTGAGCAGAAAGCTCTCACCCAGTCAAGAGATCAGGGCTAGATCCAACACCGTTTTTTAGCTCACTGCACCATCCCAGTTTCAGAACCTGGCTGTATGCAAATTAGTCTGTTCCTGTCCCAGTGCATGATGGGAATAGGGCAAACCAAACTACAAAAGCCAATTCTTACACTTGGAAGGAAACAAGCTCCCGGGGACCGGTTTCTGGCATTACAGCCGTCTTCGGCCCGGTTTGCTTGAATCCTGATGGTGCAATGAGCAAGGGTCTCACATCTGAGAATACCCTTCCACGCTTAGGGTGGACAAAAATATTTACAACAAGGGGTGGTGAGGAACAGAGTCTCTGAATTGAGCAGAAAGCTCTCACCCAGTTAAGAGATCAGGGCTAAATTCGTTTTTGGCCACTATAGGTGTGGCAGGGTATACTCAGACATGAGTCCCTTTCTCACTGCTCCATCAGGATTCAAGCAAGCCGGGCCGAAGAAGGCTGAAATGCCAGAAACCGGTCCCCGGTAGCTTGTCTCCTTTCTGGTGAAGAATTGGCTTGGTAGTTTAGTCTGCCCTGTTCCCATGATGCACTGGGCCAGGGACAGACTGATTTGCATATAGCCAGGTTCTGAACTGGGATGGGGCAGTGAGATAAATAACGGTGATGGATCAAGCCCTGATATTTGGACTGGGTAAGAGTGGTCTGTTTAACTCAGACACTCTGTTCATCACCACCCCCTTTTTGTAAATCGTTTTTGGCCACTATAGGTGTGGCAGGGTATACTCAGACATGAGTCCCTTTCTCACTGCTCCATCAGGATTCAAGCAAGCCGGGCCGAAGAAGGCTGAAATGCCAGAAACCGGTCCCCGGTAGCTTGTCTCCTTTCTGGTGAAGAATTGGCTTGGTAGTTTAGTCTGCCCTGTTCCCATGATGCACTGGGCCAGGGACAGACTGATTTGCATATAGCCAGGTTCTGAACTGGGATGGGGCAGTGAGATAAATAACGGTGATGGATCAAGCCCTGATCTTTGGACTGGGTAAGAGTGGTCTGTTTAACTCAGACACTCTGTTCATCACCACCCCCCTTTTTGTAAATCGTTTTTGGCCACTATAGGTGTGGCAGGGTATACTCAGACATGAGTCCCTTTCTCACTGCTCCATCAGGATTCAAGCAAGCCGGGCCGAAGAAGGCTGAAATGCCAGAAACCGGTCCCCGGTAGCTTGTCTCCTTTCTGGTGAAGAATTGGCTTGGTAGTTTAGTCTGCCCTGTTCCCATGATGCACTGGGCCAGGGACAGACTGATTTGCATATAGCCAGGTTCTGAACTGGGATGGGGCAGTGAGATAAATAACGGTGATGGATCAAGCCCTGATCTTTGGACTGGGTAAGAGTGGTCTGTTTAACTCAGACACTCTGTTCATCACCACCCCCTTTTTGTAAATGGAAATAATTAATGGCATAGATGCTAACGGCTAGTTGCCGCCTACAGACTGACTTACTCATTGCCTAACACTTTCACTAATATCGAAGCCTGTCCCTTCATGGAAAGTTACGGCCAGTAACCTGCCGCCCACCAAATTCTTGTACCTCCCCGTACCAAGGACACGTTCCCAGCCGGCCGGCCTGAAGTTGTGTCTTCGGAGTGGAGAAAAATACAGTCTTTCGATAAGGGCCAGCCTGAGCCGGTTCTCTCCAAGCGAACAACACCTCGAAACTAAAACATTACATTTGACCTAAAAAGCCTCTCAAGCTGCCGGGCAGAAAGCAAAATGGAGTCTGTCCCGTTTGAGGCCTACAAGGCCCGAAATAAGCATAACTCCATAGAAGGTATACATGACTCTTGCAAAAGGACGGATCATCACTAATACTAATGAATCTATCCCCTAACTTAAATTTATAAGCCCTGATCTAAAGAAAAGGGTACGAAAATGCACTACTGTGCCTCATGGATGAGTCCTGTTTATAGTCCTAATCCCTGTACTAAAAGGGTAATAGGCTGGAGTCATCTTCCATCATTCTCCCTCCAAAGAGGGACGAAAAAGTCTGTCATTACACCCTGCTGGAGCCCTGTTAAGTAGACAGTCAGAACCACCTAAAATGGAAGAAACAGTTAATTAGTGTTGTCCCTCTAGATTAGACCTTCAGGTGCCAGACGGCATCTGCTTGAGGGTGGGATTGCTATCCCCTGTAACCAAAAGGTTGTGACCCAGAAAGTTGGTGCACTCCTCGTGTGGACCAATGTTTTCACCTTAAGCAAAGGTGTGACCTGCTGTAGACCCCCGGCATTCAGCTGCAGGTGCCCCTAAGGCACACAAAACTCCTTGTGTCTCGTCAGTGTTTTTTCAAACAAAGCACCCTGTGGCGTGCGTCCAGGAGAGGGAGATATCGACTTCGGACAGAGGCCACAATGTCAGGCACTGTCGTCCTCCCAATCTGGAGACCAATGACAGCCTCAAGTTCCCCCAACACCCCTCGGAAACCACACGCTCTGGAGCACAAGTGAGCACAGTTCCCCTTGGTTGCAAGCACAGGTCCCTCGGATTCTGCAAGCTTCCCCGCACTCCTTGAACTCCTCATGTCCTGGCTCCTCAGATGGCTTCTGATCTTTGTGCATACGCTCCTCTTGCGCAGCAAGATGATAGTGTATGTCAGGATGGTCCTTGTCCAAACCACAAACACTTCCACCTGTCTCTGCTACACCCAGTGCGGTCCTTACGATCTCGTAGAGACAGTGATATCCTTTGTGTCCATGGGATCCCCTGGCCAGGATGCCAGCTCACCGGCCCTCGGAGAGTACATTGAGACCCAGGCCATGACAGTTGGCACTAGCTGCAGGCTAGCAGCACCGAGGCAAAATCGTCCAAGTGATAGTCCCTTTATTGGAGCACAACAAGCTCCAACCCACCATGAGCCTGCGGATAGTCAAGTTGCAGTCCCTCCTGTCCTAATTATTCCTCATGTCAATGTCCCAGTATTGAACCAGTGTATTATGGTTCCAAATCCAAAAGTGTCTCTACTTTCGGAGGCCGAAGCCTATGGGCTTTGAAGATATGATGAGTTCTAAAGATCATGTTTGAAATGCACATGCCCTCTCTAAATTTTGTCCTGTCTACCATCCTATCACGGGAGGTTTGGTCACAATCTGTAGTGGGACCAAGACCCAGCCCCTCGGAATGAAGGTACCAAGTTCACCCCCATGTAACTTTCCCAGAATTGCCCTTCAAAGTCAGAGGTCTGCAGCTTCCTGTGATGCATCTATCCCCCTAGCATCCAGTTGTGAATTAGGAAACAGGTCACCAGGCACACATCAAAATGCCCACTTTCCCAAAGGGACATTTCCATCACCCTAATGTTTATCCCACTACCGGAGAGGATTCCCCACTACAAAGTCATCAATACCAAACATCATACTGTCGCTATTCTGCCTGTAGAAAATAATGCTAGACAGCCATTCCTTACATTCCCTCATGCTAATCCATGCTAATCTAATGCAAGAAGCAGGCCCCATCGTGCTGAACATACCACCTAGTGTCAGTCACAACTCTTGCAGGTAACACAATCTGTGCTTTTCCCAAATTTGGCTCCAGTTCTCTTTTTTAAAATTGAGTTACAGGAGATTGGTCTACATTTATGTAAGTTATTATGAGGAGACATGGATTATGCAAAAGTGAAGTCCAGAACCATACAACCTGTGCTCATGCCATACCTTTGAGTGGTGCACAAGGCTCTATGTGGCGGATCCCCTACCTTCCTTACCCACAGCAGCTCCCTCATCTGACCAAATGCTTATGTTTGGCAGTCCTGTTTCATCCTGTCTCTCACACAGCGAGATGCAAACTTTAGATGGCAGGACATTCCATCCTAATGACCCCTCCCTTTGCCACTTGCTTTCTTTGTATCTAATCCCTGTAGACAATGTTCTCAAATTTAGATAATAACTGAATGCTTACTTCTTCAGACAGACTTTGGTCTGCTCACATCTTGATATCATGACTGTGGTTCTTTACAGATTAAATTATTTGAAAGTTCAATTCCCTTCCCTCTCTCTTGTCTGTCCCACCAATAAGTGCTTCGAACCTGCTTTAAGGTGCAATAGCAATATATGCATTAGACACAGGCATGTGCAGTAGCATGCACAGAGGAAGACATGACATAGTTTCAAACCCCACCAGATCCAATAACATTATATTGTATTAGGATGGCCTGATATATTTGTTACTATTTTCAACAGCATATGTGAAAACATAGGAACTACATTTTCAGTGCAGTCTCTTGGCTCATATTAAGGAAGGAAATTGGTGATGTAGAAACCATATAAAAGAACACACAATACATGTATTCAACAAGGTCTTGTGTCATACACTTAGGCGATGATGGAGAATTAAAATCATGGTGAATAAGTTCCACTTAAATTATTTCCTGTAAAATAAGCCTAGCATCCATGCCAGCTGCTGAAAATCCTATTAACAATCACAACATCCACATTTTAATGTACTTTCATGTTCATAAAAATAAACATTTAGAAGTTTGTCCATCCAACAAAAGATGACCCTAGATGGGACAAATCTGATAATGTATGGTGCTGTTACTTCTGCTTAAAGCCCAGTGATTGTTTCCAAAGAAAAGCAGCAGTGGCTTCATACTATGTAAAATATTGCTATGAGTAGTATGTGTAGATAGAAACTAGACACACTATGCAACTTATGGCCTAGGAGTCGTAACTTTGGAGACCTAGGGGAACAATATCGACCTACGATGTCCCACAAACATCTTCCAGGATGACTGAGAAAATGGGCTTTCTATAAACCTCTTGAAAACACTCACACTTTTAATCCAGCATGGCGGTGTGGCTATTCTCTAAGGAGTAAAGAGGTGTTGCTACATACCAAAAGGGACACTGAATAAGTGCATTCAATGCATGGCTTTGTTGTGCTTGGTTATAACCCTCTATTGACACCTTTCTCCACTTTTTAGCGCCCCAATGCCTTCTTAAAATCGCTCTTGTGTGCTATGTCTGTTCGGACACATGGTTTGAAAGCCTACATCTACCTGATGCTTCTAAACTCGGCAGACCTGATGGAATGAATGTTTGTGGCCACCTCCTCCACTGACAAGTCATAGTTTAGGGATTTTGGCACAGGGCTCCAGTTTAGCCAATCAGAGGTATGGAGATCTGCGATGTCACCGAAATCCATTGAGTTTGATAATGCAAACATTTATTCTTGCCTATAGCATTCTAATCACTTCAACTTTTCGGAGTTACCCATAATTTGTTCCTTCCTTCATTTATTTTATTTTCAATCCAAAACTTGAGTTCAAGATTTTTCTTAAAGGAAAAAAATGTATACGGTATACAGAAGAAAGTACGCTTTGCAGCCACGCTGGAACCAGGCGATGTTAATTAATTTGGTAGCATAATCTCTGACTGCAGCCATTAGAGACGACCCAATTACTGTAATCATTAATTAAAGTAACCATTAATTAGATCATTCATGCAAGATATGAACCAGATAATGATATTCCACAATTGTAAGGCTTGATTGAAAGAGTTGGTCATTTTCAAGATATAAAACAAAACGAGAATCATCTTTTATGGTTTCAAATTTTGGGGTCGCGTAATATAAAGGGGAGGAAGGATTTGTAGCACCCTACAAAGTACTTTTAAATGTGAACTAACGATTAAAGTTGATTACAATTCAATTCTTAAGTCTTCAGCTGCTGACTTTCTCAGGAAAGCCCCCTTCTTATTTGGTGCGTGCAGACTCTCAACAGATTATTGGCTCAGGTTAAAGCCCACGTAAACACTTCCACAGGTTCGATTCTCGTCAATGTCAATTCAGCCTTCTGTCCTTCAAGGTCTACAACTTGACTGCCATTCAATTGTTTGTAGGTCGACTCCTGTTGTTTACTGTGCTAAGAAACCACAGAAGGATGGTATTAAGAGCTACATTAAACAAGGTGTAACTGCTGTTTGAACTTTGCAACATAGAGTTACATATTTCAAATAAGAATGTTTACTCTTTTTGATATTTCCGGTTTTGTTTAGTTATACGGCTAAAAGTGTGCTTATGATACTTACTCCATCCATATCAGGTAGCCAGCATTTTGAGTAGATTGAGATAGCATTATTGACCAAGTGCACAGTGCCCGATTAAAACCTGTGAAGGCCCATAGACATTCGAAATGTTGGGTCTTCCCTTGCAAGTAATCTCCTAAGACTTTTTTGATTTTACCACGCACCAATTTTAATAGACCAATTTTATTACACAAAACTAAACCTTAACAATTATTAATGTTATTAAACAAAAATTATTACTTTTTAATTTTAATAAAACTTTAAATATTCAATAGGCACATTACATTATTACTGTATTTTCTCTATAGAGTCTTTAATGTAAAGTTTTTGTTTCTTTGAGTTGATCCATTTTTTTTCTATCTTTTGGAAACTATTTAAGAAAGGTTGATTGTAATTTTCTTTCAAGGTCAAATCAATATTATTTTGATCCATTGTCATGGGCCCCTAAAAGCAGTGGGGTCCATAGTCCGGTGCATACTTTGCCAATTTAGATGAAGGTAAATGGGCAGCCTGGATGCCCATATTATATTAGAGGAAGAGAAATTGTCTCTTGATTCTCTGAAATCTAGAAAGGCTTCCTGATCAGATTAGATGTCACTGGAATTCTATTCAGTACTCGTGAGTGATTTGGTCAATACTTTTCTCGAATCCCAGTGAGGATTCTCAGCCCCAGCTTTGAGAACAGCCACTAACATTGTGGTATACTTGAAAAACAGAGAAGCCTCCACTGAATTCCAGTTTATACAGAATGATCTCACTGATTAATAGCGATGTGAGATCGATTCTAAGATACCCGAGACACACCTGGGCAGGTGAACACACTATTTGTTGTGACTGAGGTTTTAGGTACCCCCCCTGGCCTTGATACTGCTTGGCATTGAGAAAGCTTTTGACCGGGTTGCTTGGAGTTATCTCTGGGAGGTTCTTCAGTGGAAGGGGCTGGGTCCCGGCTTTAACACAATTATTCGGACACTATATCAGATTCTTACTGCTGGATTGCAAATAATGGGTAGGGAATCTGAAGTGATCGCATTTATTAAGCTACTTTGGCTTGAGCAGAAGGACTTATTTAGGCCTCTGGCTGTGCATGGCTACAATACTAAGATATTGGCATATGCTGACAACATTGCTCATGTGACCTCGGATCCTGATAGAACCGTAGCTGATGTCAAGATGGAGGCTGAAATATATGGTAAAATATTGGGCTATTATCTGAATAAAAGCATGACCCAAATAGTCTGTAATAAAGAAATCCACTTGGGAGACAATTGAAGAGTAGACCGTGCTGTCTATCTGGGAGTGACTATCATGGCCAGAATAGGAGATATAATGTTGTTATTTCAAACAAATCTAAAACCAGCCAAGGGAATAAGTATGAAATATAATGAATCTCCACTTGGATAATTTATTTAGGAAAAAAGTGTTTTTCCTGGATACCCCTCACCCACCAGGATTACCCCTTGGTGGCATGCTGCATCATTGGGGTTCATCCCAATCCTCTACGGATTGAGGCCTGCTACAACCAGGCATTTACGCAGGAGCACTTATAGGCATAGTCAATGATAAAGACAACGTTGGTGAAAGGGAGTGGGAAAGTGGGTGTTTGTGAGTTAAAAATACCTAACTAGTAGGATTCCTTTTTTATTTCCTCCTCTAGTCTGTATGGTTAAAATCAGAGGTTGTGGCTGAAGGGATGGACTATAATGAGTCGGCTCTCTTCAGAAATAGTTGGTCAACATGTTTCGAGCTGTTCCCCTAATGGCTCTTCTTCAGGCCCTAAAGCAAAAATGATCCCATTGGTACCACTCCACGCAGTCCTTTAATCAGGACACAAAGGATAGCATGCAATGTGCATACCCCAGTTAATACATACAATACCGCTTTGTCGGTCCATATATTTTGGACACCCTACTGGTGTGTCATGGTCTTTCCAGGGCAGAGGAGCCTGTAGTCAAACCTTCATCAAGGCAGTTCTCTCCCTGTTCGCCTAATTTGATTCCCTGCAGACCGCATGTGGTCTCCAGGGAATTACGTGTGGTCTCCAGGGGATCGCATGCGGTCTCCAGGGAATCAAATCAGGCAGACTTGCCGAGGACGGCCTTGATGAAGGTTTGACTACAGGCACCTCCGCCCTTGAAAGACCATGACGCACCAGTAGGGCATAAAAAATATACGGACTGACAAAGCGTTACCATATGTATTAATAGGGGTATCCTCATGGCATGCTATCCTTTGTGTCCTGATTAGAGGACTGTGTAGAGTGGTACCAATGGGATCATTTTTCCTACAGGTCCTGAAGAAGAGCGATTAGGGTAATGGCTCAAAATATGTTGACCAACTATTTCTGAAGAGAATGGACTCATTATAGTCCACCCTTTCAGCCACAATCCCTGATTTGAACAATACCGAATAGAGGCAGGAATAAAATAGGGATCCGCCAAGTTTTTTCCTCCGACAGCGAGGAACGCTAAGGAGGAACTGGGTAGAGGAGTGAAGGCTTCTACCGGGCACATAGGCCCTGATCTTAGATCTGATAAAGTCTGGAGCTGTGCCGGCTAGCGACATAAAAGTCAGGCAGCCCATCTTGAATAATGAGGGTTCCTGAGTCAGTGAAGTGTCTTTAGCAGGGGAGTAATGTGATGCGATTTCGGAAGCCTGTAGATAAGGCGGGCCGCTTGGCTTTGGATGAGCTGCAAGCGACGGCGCTCGTATGCAGGAATACCAACATACAGGCCGTTGCCATAATCCAAGCAGGATAGAGTCATTGGCAAGATGATAAGTTTGAGGGCTTCAACAGATAAGTAATGGGGAATTTGCGGATGGGTCGGAATGATAGGAAGCAAGAAGAGACCACCAAGCTGATTTGAGGGCGCATGGAAAGGTCTTGGCTGATTTTGATGCCCAGGGTTTTCACAGAAGCAGAGGGAACGGGAGGGGAGCCGAAGGCTGGGGGCCAAAAAGCGGAAGTCCAGGGATTAGAGGGACCACCGATAAGAACCAGCTCCGTCTTATCGGGGTTCAATTTTATTTGGCTGAGGTTCATCCAATTGTAGATTGTAGATGAATGTCAGGGTGGAATGGAACTTAAGAATAGAGTCAGCGGAGGAAGAAAGATTAAAAATAAGCTGAAGGTCATCGGCATAATTAAATACTGTGACCTCCATATCCTGTAACGCAACAATAAGAGGATATATATAAAGATTGAAAAGGAGAGGGGAAAGAGACGAGCCTTGGGGCACCCCACAGGAAACTAAACAAGAGGGGCCGGAAAAGCCTTCCAAACGAATGGCCTGGGTACGGCCCACTAAGAAGGAAGTAAACCAGGCTAGAGCCAATCCCTGAACGCCGGCGCCCCCGACACGGTCGAGAAGAATGGAATAATCAACCACGTTGAAGGCGGCGGACAGATCGAGCAGGACCCGAGCCTGTGGAGAATTGATGTCGGTGCTTTTCCTGAGCTCATCCACCACGGAGAGAACAACGGATTCCGTGGAGTGTGCGGGGCGAAAGCCGGCCTGATGAGCGGCCAGGAAATGGTTGGCCTCAATGTAGGTGGAAAAACAAGACGTAATGTGACTCTCCAAGATTTTACCCAGAAGCGGGAGCAGAGAGATGGGCCTAACATTGGAGCCCAAGGATAGGGATAATCGTGGCCGATTTAAACAAGTCTGGAACAATTCCCTGAGAGATGGAGGTGTTAAGAAGAGTGATGGGGGGTTCCGGACAGCTGGAAAAGATCTCCCTCAAAATGTGGGCAGGGCAGTGGTCAGCGGGAGAGCCCGTCTTGGCTTTCCCAAGCAGAGTGAGAAAGATCTCCTTTGAAATCAAGGGAAATTGGTCAAGGGTGGAAGGGGACGGGGCGGTCGAGAATAAGAAAAAGAGGGGGGAGGCAAGGTTATGTTACGCTTGATAGTAGCAATCTTCTCGATGAAGAAGTCATTGAGGGCATTACAGAGACGCTGAGAGGGAATGGGCTTCGGGGCAACTCTATCCGAAGCTGCTAACTCATGTACGATCGTAAAGATCTCTTTGGGTTTATTGGATGCCTGGTGAATTTTCTGAGAGAAATATACCGATTTGGCTGCAAGTATGGCTTTTTTATATGACCGAAGGAGGGTCGAATATTGGGCCTTAAGGTCAGGACAGTAACTGCACCTCCAGCGGCGTTCGGCCAGCCTAAGCGTCAGTTTCTGGGATTTAAGGTCGTTCGTGAACCATCTATTGGCGTCATGGGGGCAACGTGTTCTGACCCGTTTAAGGGGAGCCACTTGATCACAAGCAGCCGATGGCCAGCTGTTAATGGCCATCGGCTGGGGGAAATATCCGCCAAAGCAGGAGCGGAGGAGACTAGCGAGTGACCTAGGGCGGCCAAGTCAACACGGTTCCAATTTCGAGCCCAAATATTTTTTGGGGGGGAAGGAATATTGGTCACCCTAAGGTCAAGAGAGAAGGAGATTAGGGAGTGGTCCGACCAGGCACAGGGTAAAACGGTAGGGGTGGAAATTGGCTGATTAGTGGACCAAACTTGGTCAAGGGTATGACCATGTATGTGGGTGGGGAGGGAAATGTGAGAGGTAAAAT
Organism: Lissotriton vulgaris; assembly: GCF_964263255.1. Classification (NCBI taxonomy): domain Eukaryota; kingdom Metazoa; phylum Chordata; class Amphibia; order Caudata; family Salamandridae; genus Lissotriton; species Lissotriton vulgaris. The sequence goes on along the minus strand of NC_141685.1, from coordinate 354,934,463 downwards.
TGATACAATGAAGAGTATCAGAAAAATCTTTGGACATGGGGTCCTCGCGAGGGTCACCAGGCCAAAAATTAAAATCTCCTAGTAGTAATACAGCGGAATTGTTGACCACAAGAGTGGCCAGCAATTCCTGTATAGCAGGAATGAAATGGGGTGCGCAGGTGAGGGGGGTCGCAAGTTTGGTAGAGCGAACAACCAAAGAGTCAACTGCTGCAATAGGGGGGTGGGGAAGAAGTTGGAACTAGAAATTGGAGCGGACTATCATCGCCACTCCACCGCCAGTCTTCCCCTCTGGGCGATCGGCGCGAAGAATATAGTACGAATCAGGTAGGGCTGCTAGAACGTCTGGGAGGGAATTGGGAGTAAACCAGGTTTCAGTGAGATATAGAAAGTCGGGCTTCGTAGTATCCAAGAGGTCAAAGAGCTCTACTTGGTGTCTGACCGCAAAGCGAGTATTGAGGAGGTAAGCAAGGGCCGTAGGCGGGGACTAACACGGGGCTGGGGTGGAGGTTGCAAGGCGGCAGGGGGCAGCGCAGATGTCTGGGATCCAGGCTTAAAAGTTGGTGAGTTAGTATGGTTTGACTGAGAGTTGCCAAGGGAATTAATACGGGACAAAATGGAATTACTGATAGGTCAATCTCCACAACATGCTAGCAATTGAGCAGAGGAGTAAATAAGTAAACCATCATAGTGAGGGGCCCCGGGACCCGGCCTGACGCAGACGGCGCTGCTGCGCCCGCTGCGTGGCCGGAAAAGGGACATCCTCTTAGTTGGTGAAGAGTGGGCCTGGCCTAGCGTCAGCTCCGTCAGCCAGGGCTTCCCCGAGATGGCGGCGATCCTCCCCGTAACCTGCTGCAGCGCCTAGTCGGCTGTGCGGGTGCAAGCGGTGAGGGGAAATAAGGAGTGAAGGGGGTAAGAGCCCAGAAGTTAAAACAAACACAAATTTTGGTGTTCTTCTTTGGTATTTGTCACGTATTTAAGTATTACAAACTGTCTCCCCATGTATGTTTATGTGTCTCTATTTTAATGCTCCTCAAATAAATAAAGTAAAATAAAAACAACTCTTACACAATTGAGCCCTGCTCTTTTTACCGCAATTCATCCATCCTCTCAGTCACTCATTTGGAGTGGGCCATCTGCCCAGGAGAAATCCTGACACAGCATTTCTGCTGCCCCTTTCCTTCTGCTGGGGATTGATCTGTAACGAGGCATGCAGACATCCAAAACACTACAGAGGTGTGGCTGTGTTTCCTCCAACGCCATCTGTGCAACTTTTATACAGCTATGCAGCGGTACTGCTTGAAGTCCTGTTGGTTATTGCTTTTAGTTGCATCAGTAGAAACCGGAAGCAGGGGGGTGGAGCAATGAATTCGTGCCCACTCCAGGGGCCTCATTTATGAAAAGTGACGCATCGCTGCGTGAAAACAGCGATGCGTCACTTTTCACTGCGCACTCCTTGCGACACCAATGATGCGTCATATTTAATGTATGACGCATCATGTCGCAAGGACTTACAGATACATCAGTATTTCTGACGTATCTGTAAGCGCAAAAGTGACGCATTGCTGGAGTGTGTCACAAAAGTGATGCAACTCCAGCAGTGCGTCCTTTCACATGGGGAAAGCCCCATGTGAAAGGGCTTGCGTCAGTCTTACGCCTGCTGTGGGGCAGGCGCAAGATTTTGACGCAACAGCATCCTAAAAGTGACGCAGTGAAATCTCATAGATTACACTGCGTCACTATTACGAGGCTTTTTGCGGGGAACGCCCCCTCTGCATACATTATACCTGACGCAGGTATAATGTGGCGCAGGGGATTAAAAAGTGACGCATCTACCTAGATGCGTCACTTTTTAAATATGGCGCAACAAGGCGCATTTTTTACGCCGCTGGTGCGTCACAAAAAGTGACGCACCGGCGGCGCAAAACTGACGCAAGGCCTCATAAATAAGGGCCCCTGTAGGCCACTGTATGGCCAGATAAGAAATGTAAAGAGGCAGCAACCTAGGCTATCTACCGCAAGTCAAATCGAAGTGATTGGATCCTTTTGCTGCGTACACTCACGGAGAGGGATATTTCTCAATTCAGTAGTGCTCTGTCTTCCTCTGCGCATCTTCTTGTTATTGATGGTACTTTTATTGTGTGTTTCCTGTTTCGCTGCTTGCCGTCTTCTCTTACGCTATTGAATTTACCAGAGTGATAGCCTAAGGCCTCGTTTGTATTACAGTCTCTAAATTTGTTTTGGGAGGTGTACGAGGAAGCATGCTGTGCTTTTATGTACACTATGCCAGGGTAGATAACTCTCCACTATCCCTTCCCTGTTATACTTTTAACCCTCGCTTGTCTGTAGGGTATGCATAAATGTGTATTTATCACAAACACATATTTTTTCGTTGTGTTTCTCTCTGGTGATAGCTCACCCGTGCTATATTTTCCATTTTTTTAGGCTGTATCTTGTGTTGACTTTATTTCTACTGGGCGCTACTATAATTGCATTTGGGTTTTATAATTTATTGAGATTTTGTAAAGTAACAAGTCATGACAATTTAAATGGACTCTCGTGCGGATCAGGCTTTGGCTTTATCAAGACCGGATCCTGGAAACGTTCTGCTTCATGGTCCCCCTAAACACTGTTTGGACCCACTTATGACTCCCCTGCTGATATTAGCCACGTGCGGTTTTCCCCACATCACACCCAGTCCTGGTTATGCTCCCCTGGCTTCCTTTCGAAGCTCTATATCTTCCTGCTTCACCACTAAAGCCATCCACGAGGCCCATAAATAGGCTGAAGGATGCTTTCTGTAATTGCTCCAAAGGCCTCGTACTTGATGTCGCTACAGTTGAGAGGGCAAATTACTCTAAGTTTATACAAGCATAGGCAAATCCAGTATGTTTTCAAGAAATATTGCACAGCGGTGCGAGCTGCTGTGCTACATAGGTTAAAGTTTAAAAAAAGTGATATGACATGGCCAGAATGCGTCATAGCGATTTTTTTTAAACTTTAAGCTGTGCACATACAAACAAGTTAAAAAGTTAAAATTTTTATTTTCCCTGTAATTAATATACTGTTTATATTCTTGAAGAAATGCTCATTGCAGGTTCCAGCATGTCAAAGTGTAGCTATCTGGGACACTGAGCATGGAGAGGTTCTGGCATTATGCCCAGAGCTGCTGACTTTGGAGCTGGGAAACCAGATTCGAGACTCTGAGCCAGTTCAACATCCTCACTTATTTTATCCGTGCAATGAATGTGTCCTTGTGTAATGTCACTGGTGCTCATGTAAAGCACTTGACGTTCTTCCGGTACACGTTGCACTACATACAACAAGCTATGATGGAGGTAGAAGGGAGACAACTAGTGACGGGGTGGGGAATGGACCTGCAGTGATGAGAAAGAGGTGGTGGGGGGCAGGCCAGCAATGAGCGGGAATGGGACAAGCATGAACGGAAGTCAGGTGGTGATAGAGAGGGCTACGCAACAAACGAACAGGATAATAAAAATAAAGTATGTTACAAGTATGCTGTCGCTGGAAGCAGTACTTGGTCTAAGCTCCACAGCAAGGATGCAGATGTAAAGCTGAGCAGGAAGCTGGAGGCAGGAGGAGGCGCTGACCAACAGGGACTCCTGTTGGCCCAAAATACTGTCTCCTGCACTGATAGACTGGGATTTTGTCATGCTGTCAAAATTGTGCAGTAATAGCTTTCTATTGGGCCTACACAGTGTTCTATGCTAATACTATGTGATCCTTTGTTTCTAATCAATGACTCAAACTGTAGGGCATTAACAACAGCGATTCAACATCAGAACAAGACTATTCTCGTCGCATTTCTTTTAGCTCTAACAAGGTTAAGTTACTGTGCCATTGATATGTGGAATATGCACCATTGTGAATCAGTTACCAGAGTAAATCTTGTGTATGCTTATTTTCTTTAGTATGATACCATTCACATGAAATCCATATATTTTTAGTTGCTTCAAGAGTAACAGTAGCCTTGTGTTCTGTTTAGAATAAAAAAAAACATCTGAGCCAACGTTTTTACTAGGCCGAAAAGGACTCTGGGTTTTCAATGTCGTTTCCACAACAACATTTAGATCTACAAGTTAGTGATGACACTTAGCGGGATTAAGTATCTGGTAGTAAACAACAACAGATGGCAGAACAAAGGACAGTATTAGCACTACCTATTTTGACTTGGAAATGCCAGAGAGGGATTCTCCTATTTATGCCCAGGGCCCTGCTAGACTGCCAGGCTCCAGTCTTAGTAGAGGAGAGAACCAGATTTAACCCTATCAGGTGGAAGGAGATCTCATTTAAACTAGGCAGTGGCCATTGAGATGAAGACATGCCTGCCCGGTGGCAGAAGGGTTCTGACTTATTTAAAAAGGAGCTGCTGTGTAATTTTACAGTAAGACAAGGAGGAAGTGCTGCAGATGGAGGTGGGAGGACAGTGAAAAGGTATGTAGGATTGAGTAGTAGACTTTCTCCAACCACTGGCTAGTGCACAAGATTCACCTGCCTTGTACCTTGCCATGCTTGTAGATTTTGACTTCCATTTCTGAAAAGATGATCCCATGATAATTTAACTATTGTCCAATTGTAATTCAGTTCATTTGTCACCTTAAATATTGTGGATTAGAACAGCTAGTAAAAAATCAGAAAGTGGCATGAAATTAATTAGGACACTCCTAAAGATCATTTTCACTTGTTGCCCAATCTTTACTGTCCCAACAAGAGCTGAGCCAACTATATAAGCTGGTCATTGCCTATTGTTAATAAAACTGCTCCATTGCTAGCCCAGAAGACTCAAAATGTGAATGTCCCCTTGATTCACCCCTGACCTTGCAAAACTTAAAATTTAAATCAGGAAAGCTGAATGTAAATGGTGTCAAAACTACTACTCCAACCATAGGCTAATATATAGAAACAAGCTGACGATTTATTTTAAAGAAAAGGCTAATTAGACTGCACATTATTCAAATGACCTTAGCATAGTGGCTAACAAACATAAGGAAACCTTCAACATCATTAATGAAATATCAAATGGTTTATCTTGTATTCAACCTCCTTTGGTTTCTCAGTCTTTTTGCAATAAAATCTTTCTTTTAGGAATACATTTGACAATGTCTAGAAGAGTATTAAAAATCAGTTCACTCCAAAATCTCTCCCATGATCTCCCAATCTCCCTGTTCATGCACATGATGGGCTCACGCTGAGACCACTTTCTTTGTGCAGAGATACATGGAAAAATTCAAAATCCCATTGTTTCCACAATTTTTGGATTGTATCAAGAAACGCAAATTGGGGTCTCTTTCCGATCCATTCCCAATTAAAATCCTGAAGAAAAATATCTCTGATCTTAGCCGGGTTAATTATCAGATAAATACCCTTTCCCTTAATTCTTGAAAAGCCCCCCAAACTCAAACAGGGCATGACCAATCCTTTAATAAAGAAAGCTAATCTTGACCCTTCATATGTAGCCAAATACACTTATCCCTGCAGTAGCCAAACTTTTAGAAAATGAAGTGACTGAGCAGCTGTACTCTTTTATCGAAGATCATAGACTTTTAGATGGTTCTCAAATCAGCTTCCGGACAAAGAGGAGTACTTAGTCAGCTCTTTTTGTGGTAATGGATAGCCTTAAAATTGAAGCAGATAAAAATGTCACCTGTGCTTTATATTGGTGGACTTAACTGCTTCCTTTGATACCGCTGACCTGGTTTCCGGGTTGAAGTGATGTGGCTTTAAGTCAAAGGCTGTCAAATGCTTTATCTCTTTTCTGTAGATGTGATCTCAAAAAGTAATTATTACCAGCTTCACATCTCCAACTGGTTTTTTTTTGGTCCTTATTTTCCACCTTGGTTCTTCCGTTAAAGTCAACAGAGAGCGACACACTGCCACAGTATACTGGAAAGGATGGGTTGTTGTTCTATCTGCCTCGCCAATCAGTGGTGTCACAAACTCCATGACCTTAGAACAGAAACCATAGGGGAGCGATATTGCTGCAATTGTATACCAATCGCCTGGACTGGACTGGTATGCATAGGTACGCCAGCAAAGGGAGAAAACTGAAATCAGCATAATCATTGGACCATAGGGGAAAAAAAAACATCTATCGACTCAGTGTTGGTCCCACTTCAAAAGGTGCCAAAAAGCTCTTTCATCTTGGTTACCTGATCTCGCCAAGTCCAACTTCGACACCTGTAATACAGATGCCCGCCAGTCCAAAAGAGAGGGTGGTATCGAGTCCTTCCATTTTTTACAAATTTGCCTCTTGGCCAACAGGATGGAGTAGAAAAGAAGATGTTTGGCAGGACCCCTAACCCCCTCCGTAACACCAAATATTGCAAGAGAAGGATTTATCGTAATTTGGCAACCCAAAGAAGTCGTGAGCGAAGAGCTTATAGAAACCCAAAAATAAGACAAAGAGGGACAATCAAAAAACATATGTAAGTCCGAGGCTGCCATTACTCCACATCAAGCACACGCTACAGGTGAGTCTTTGGGGAATTTTGAAAGCCTCTGTGGTGAGTAATAGGCCCTATGGAGAGTAAAGAGGTGTTTCCTGTGGAGCCAAGCAGGCTTGACAATATCTCAAGGTAGCTTGAAAGAAATAAGCAAAAGATTTTCCACATCATAGTCCACGAAGGAGGACCCCCACAGTTTCTCAGGCAGTTGAAATTCGCTGTCAATCTCTTCTAACATTGAGTTATACCAAAACGAGACCTCTTTCCTGGCCGGAATTTTATCAAGAAGAAGGGACTCTAAATGGCTACCCCCCCCTACTGGGAATCTACTCTTAACAATGGCCTGTGAGTAATCCCAGCTGGCAATCTGTCGGTATTTGAACCTAGAGAGGTTTAACCCACTTCTACCTTTCACAGATTCCCGTGGTACCAGACTTCCTTCTACAAACAAATCGCCCCAAACCTCCAACCCCGCCTCTCTCAAGGGCAAAGCAAGGCTATCACCAAGCAAACCCGGGCTCCCAGGTGAGTCCCACAGAGGTGACCTACTAGAAAAATACCCTAACCTTATGGAGTTCCTGAGCTTGGCCCATGTTCTAGCCATGCCCTGCAAGACCTTCAGTTTTATCTTTTTTTTTAAATTAGGGTCTCCAAATTTAAACAAAAAAACCCTGTGCTGAACTTACCCCACTAAGCATGGCCCTAAACATGCAACCAATCCCGATGTAAATTGGCATCTTCAATAGCATACGAGCATGGGTGAGTTGGAATGCCCATGCATACAATTGGAGATCTGGAGCTGCTAGGCCTCCCTATTCTCTTCGACGCCCAAGTTTCTTCCAGGTGATCCTGGGCATATGCTGTGCCCAGATAAATAACTGATAACGCTCTATAACTTAGACAAAAGTAAAGGTTCAAAATAAAGAGGAATGGTATTAAACAAAAAAGTGATTTTTTTGTACGATGGACATCTTTATAAGGTTTACCCTTCCCAGAATAGACAGAGGGAGCGAGGACAATTATCGCATAAGTCTACGACAATCTTTAGCTACAGCAGAAAGGTTATTTTCAACAATCTTATTAATATCCTGGACGATATTTAGACCAAGATACCGCATTTTTGGACTGGAGTGCACCCCTGCCCCTAGGTCATTGTCATGCCACATCATGATCTCTGTTTTATAGGCATTAACCTCATAACCAGAGATTTCCCCAAAGTCCTGAGCCAATTTAATAACCGATGGAAGGGCTGTACGTAATTCTGAAGAAAAAATCAGGATGTCATCAGCGTACAGGGCCACCTTCCTCTCCCATCCCCTGTCCCTAAAGGGCTTGATATTATGATCGTCCCTCAGTCGTTGGGCGAAGGGTTCGATATATAGGTCAAACAGGAGAGGAGAGAGAGGGCAGCCCTGACGTGTTCACCTTGTGATGTCAATTGGGTCTGATAATGCTCCATTCACTAAAAGGCAGGCTGAGGGATACTGGTATAGCAGTCTCACTGCTCGGCGAAATCCATCCCTGATGTTAAATCTACCTAAGACCCCCAACAGGTATGTCCAGTTCACCCTGTCGAAGGCCTTAGTAGCGTTGAGCGTAAGAACAGCCAAGGGAAGAGAATCAGTGGTTGCCATGTCAATCGAACCTATGAGCTCGTAGGTCAATTCAAAAAGTTGTCGACCCTTCACAAAACCTCTCTGGTCTTGATGCAAGATGTCAGCAGCTACCGCCCCCAATCTGTTGGCAATAACAGTAGCAAAGATTTCATAGTCGACATTTAAGATAGAAATTGGTCTATACGACCCACAGTTTGATGCTGGTTTCCCCGGTTTTAAAATCAAAGTTATAGACGCGCTATCCAAAGAGGCAGGGGCTGACATCCCCTCCTGAAGGATATGATTAAATAATGTGATAAGGAAGGGAACAATTGCCTGCTCCAAGGCCCTATAGATCTCGGCCGGAAGGCCGTCCGGGCCTGCCGCCTTCCCCTTCTTGCTACTGAGAATAGCAGCTTTGACCTCGTCCTGTGTAATCACCCGATCTAGTGAGGCCCGTTGTTCCGAGGTCAATGATGGCAATGAAATCCCCCGAAACCAGTCCTCAATGCAATCCGCCTCAATATATTTGTCCTCGTGATAGATATTTCGGAAAAATTGCCAAAAAATTATCGTAATCTCATCATCTGAAGAGTAGACCACATTATCATAGGTGATTGAATCGATATTGTTTCGAACCTGGTCAGTTTTTGCCTTCCAGGAATCTCCAACTGTTAATATCTGGACAAGAGCCCCCCAGTGGTCTATACTCCCCAATTTTGTTTAGCATATATGTATTTCCACTGGCCCATTTAATTAAGAAACAAGGTGTGCTTTCTGTACTTATGTAGATGACACTCAACTAATTTTTCAACTTTGAGAATATCTCAACAGAGGAACTTAACAAATTGCCTGGTTGATGTCGACAAATGGATGAACATAAAATGGTTAAAAATAAATATGGAGACGCAAGGGGTTGTAGTAGATGGTAAAAACTCAATCATGTGGCCCTCTTCTATCTAGCCAGCCAGATAGGTCGCTATTTCAGCAATAGTATGATCAAGGCTCAACTATTGTAATGCACACTATACTTGGAATTATCAAAAACATCGGCTCCAGGTTCTACAGAACCAAGCATCCAGATCCATGGTCTTCACCAATGGCTGTTTCTCAGCCAGACCTATTCTTTGTAAGTAACACTGAATTTCCACACAGAAACAAACTCTTTTCAAGGCTATGTGTACGTATATACATGTCTCATTTATTTGGTTCCGTTTTTGTTAGGTCTATGTTTTCCAACTATGTACCCATCCGTACCCTCCATTCTTCAGCCAACCTTCTTGCTATCTCTCAGTTCAAGAAATACATGTACGGTGGTAGATCCTTTGATGTGTTGGTTGCAGTTGTCTCTAAAGCTCTCTGTTTTTCACCCTTCATTTTTTGCTTTAGTTTCATGAGACCACCAAGTGTAAATTGTGCTTTATATATTTTATATAACATATCATAAAAGAGACTAATTATGAAGTTAAAAACGTGGATCAAGATGACTCACTTGGTGTATCCGACCTACGTTCCATTACAGTCAACCTGAAATAATGCTTATGTCCCGGTGAACAGAGAACTGTTGTTTTCTATGGCACTTTCATTTTTGAAGATTACCTTTGCCTTGAAAAAATCATGCCTCTAGGTCCCCTTTTATTATTTTAATAATCTTGGTGTCTTTTTGCTCATTAAAATATACTCTTTTCTTCTAAATTTGCTTGGGAATTTCATTTTGTTGTGTTCTTCTCTTTTAAATTGTTGGTACTGCTAGAACTTAATAGGCACTTCTCTGGGGACCGTCTCCTGTTTCTGCCGTAGCTACCAGGGATTGAGGAGAGATTTTATTAGAAATGTTGATCTAGCCAGATTGTGTTTATTAAGGTGGTAGGAGTCACCTGTTCATACTTTGAATATGCCCCTAAATCTTTTATCGAATGACGTAGATCTGCTAACACAGATTAGTTGGGTGAAGAGAGCTTCTTTAGAATGTAATCTGAATGGCGGAAGACCAGCATGTGGTGCATATTGGGCAGTAGCGTGCGCCATTGGCAGGTAGAAGGTAGTGGGTTCATCTGTGTTGCGTCATTTGTCGTGTGATGTTTTTGATCGTTCCTTGACGCTGCAGACATCTTTGTGCTTGGAAGATTCTGCTCCTATGCTTACTGATTAATTCACTCCATGCATGGCTCTGCCTATTTGTGCTGCCTCTCTACTCCCTTTCACTGCTTCCAGAGTCGCCGTACCTATTTCAAGAAGCACTGAAAATGGTTAAATTAACTAGCACAGTAGTTTCGAAGCAATCTTAATCGTGCCGGTGTGCCAGACTGCTCCAGTTTGCCTAGAGCGTGGATGCGCGGTATGTCCTATTTGCATTTTCATTTGATTTAGCATTCAGCCCTTAATGCCTTGAATTTGTTTCCGAAACTCTTTAATTCCCCAGAGCTTTCCAACGTATTGAATGCTATTTGCTTTGTATTATGTTGCCAGCAAATGTGCAGTGAAAATACTGTCAATATATATTCATAGCTAACATTGTTAACTAAAAGCAATATTGTCTTTGTATTGTGAACTGTCACTAGTGTTTGGAGTCCTGTAGCGGGAGCCAAAGAAATGTCAAAAGAGAGAATAAGAAATTCTGAAGGCTGGAGATAGGATACACTGTCAAGTTTCCAGCCCCTAAAAGAATTTCTTTTTTGATATTTTCTGAGCCAGGCGTTGCCAATGCAGTCTGGAGGCTCATTGTTGAGAAAATATACATGTCCTAATGTTCTTTCTGTAAATGCTTTCCAAGTTTGACACTGCAGCGCAAGATATGCCTGTGGCTGCGTCACCGCTTTATAATTTCATGAATAGGCGCATGTGCACAAAACTGATTGGAAAGTAATGTCGGTAGAACAAGCTTCGCAGAATAAGAGTGTACCAAGACCTTAAATGTAAAAATAGACCTACTTTTTGTGGAGAAATGTTTTATCATTGTTATGTTATCTGCATTTCCATGCCTTTTTCTACCATCGGTATAGCACAATATCGCTCTCGCGGTCTGGGAACTTTTATCACACAGGTTTTGAAGTTGTCATCATTCTGTTGAGTAGTTAATAGAGATCTGTTTATTAAAAGTCTGGTTTACTTGTGGTTTGTGGGATTAATGCGAGAGTAAAACGAGTTCGGTCCAGGTAAGAATCCACAGGGTTAAAATTCTCTTTGCTTCTCAAGACCAATACTCTATGGGTTTCAAACTAACTTGTTTCAGTAGAATTTGCTTTCCTATCTGCACAACAACATAAAATTAGTTTTGTTGCCAACTGTACAGCGTTTAGTGTATTCCGATTAAATAAGCCACCCAGAAACGCGCATTGTCCGCTCCTTCGAGAGGGGCGTATTAGTTACTAGGAAATAAATTAAGTAACTTGTGCTGTTCCCTTCGAATGCTAACCCCACTTTGAAGCGTATCAATGTTGTTGAGATCAGTGAGCCATAAGTGTCTTTCCAGGGTCGTCCTCGTGTCACCTGTGCTCTCCTTGTCTCGCATTCCCACACGAGATCAGCCTAGTAGAGCGGAAGCACAGTCGTGGTCGAAGAACCATACCCAGCCACTGCGAGAACAATAGGTGAACACCGCTCAGTTCCATTAAAGGATACAAATATTTTCACCTGAACGCCCACCCAGACCATTCCTCCAGTTGCGCGTACGCACAACTGTAGAAATGACCCCACTTCACAATCTGCATTGCAATCTTCATTTAATGGGCTACTTTTTTCATAGTGGGCATAGTGTATCATATTTTATTTGATATTCAAAACACAGAATTGTCTTAGTTGCAACAGAGGATGTGCACTGGGTGTTACCAAAGGACCTATTGAGGGGGTGCACCCTGAACATTGACCACAGAATATCAATGGGAGACAATATCGAGGAAAAAATATTGAAACAAAAAATATCAACAGGTAAGCAAGTCTAGGTTTTCTTTTCTGTGTCTAACTCCTCATACATGTACCTACGCGTACATATATCTTTGACGTTTGTCGATGTGGAGTTTGGAATATTAAATCTATTCTTCCTGATGTGCACTTACATTTCGATATTTTGTCCCTTGATATTCTTGTACCATGATATTCTGAGGGTCGATATTTAGTAGTACAATCCCCGTTTAAGTTGACCTTGGAGGCTTGACACTTTTGTGATGTACCTCAGTGCCTGCCTATGCTTAGGTTTCTTCAATGACATATTGCAAAGTTACAGTTTATTGTGCTGAGTGTATCAGAGAGGAAATCTTTGAGATTCCCAACACCTGTGGTGCAGCTGCCAGTACAGAGGACACTGTCTGTGAGCCTTAGAAGTATCAACACTGCGGGCTAAGCGGGAACCCCCTTAACAGTGTAGACCATAGGTTGCTGGAATGCTGCGACTTATGGGTTTTTTGTATATACTTATGTCCCCTGAGACTTTCTTTTCATTACTGGTGGTGTTTAGTTATTGCTTACTCCTCTCTTTACCTCCCTACATCATCTTTTGGAAGAATGGAGATGATCAGAAGTTCCACCTTGTCTAATAACTCCGATCAGTATTCCGCCACAAACTTTCCGCGAATGTAGTTGCGACAGCCATTCATCATGCATGTCCCTTCCGTCCCCTCCAAGTTCCATTTTTACTTCGACATACAAGCTCTCCGCATTGTCCCCGAGGTGGTGGCTGCGCGAGACCAATGGGAAATAGGCAGATGGAGCCATGAATAAGACCGTAAATAAGGGGCATTATAAATATAGATCAAAACATCCCCATTTACTGTCAGGAGCAGTATTAAGGCTCGCAGATGAAACAAACCAGCACTTATCCACGGTGAAATCTATAAAGTGTCTTCGATCGCTCAGGGGATCCTTCGCAGCAGCGTTATTTTTCCCTTCTTATGGATGACTTGCCCACCTCCGCTATGAATTTTTCATGATTCTCCTGACCCAGCAGCTCCTGCCTGTGGAGAGAGTAATACAGTATTGATTTGGGTGTTAGGTTGCTGCCTTTTTTCGCCACCACAGGATTTTTGTAGCCTGGAAACCTCAATCCCTGATTAGTCATTAGCGAATTGAACAACTTTTCTCAGATCTGGAATGCAGGAGGAGCGCGCGCCTGCCGCCGTTGCCGAGTTTTGAGGCATGTCAGTAATGAGAGCTGAATGCTGTTGAAAGACGCAAGTGACCTTACGTCGGATGAAGCGTCTGCACGCAAAGAGTGCCGGGAAACAAAAGAGCGGGCTTATTAGTTATATCCGGTGCGGCACGCGATTATTCGTAGAACAGTCAGGTCAAAAAGCAGAGCTGCTCACTACGACGCTGGCCATTTCTTTTTAACTGTTTGTAATTGTACTTCACATTTCGTTGCCCTTGTTTGCCGCGCGTGGATGTAATTAAGGACATCATACAGCTTATAATCAGGGGCGATGCTTTGGTTGGGGGTGCTTGGGGTGTTACACCCCCTAATAAATAGATTTTCTGGAAAATTGTTGGGCACAGGTGCTTTCAGTCGGATATGGTGAGGTGTCTGCCAGATTTCACAAGGAATTTTTACATAAACACTGGCAAAAACGAACACACACTTGCTCCCTCTCTGCTTTGAATGTCTTAAAAAATGTTGGATATTTTGCAAAATATTATATTTTCTCTCAGTTAGTACCCTTATCAATCCACATTTGTCTCCCTTTCCATTGCCCCTTTATTCCCTCTCATGTGCCCTGTTTGCCGTATGTTTTTAAACATTATATGCCAGCGTGATTGTTGAAAAATCTGAAGCTCACCCCCAAATCTTACTCTCCAAGCTACGCCCCTGAGTTTAATACTGTATTTGTAGCATTATCCTTTTTGGTGCAATTCACAAAGGTAAATTGGATTGTACAGGTATGTTTATCACAAAATTTACCCTTTCATGCCTGACAGAAATTCGAAAATGGATCCCTGGAAGGCGTAAACCCATTAACGTTTGCTGAGATCTCCATAATGAGTGCAGTGATTTTTCCCAGCAGAAAGTCCCACTCAAACGGGGGGAAGTGGGCGTTCCAAAGCATGGTTAGCTCCGGACCATTGTGAATACCCACAAACATGGCGGTCTGACAACATTGTCAAACTCATTCCCTTCCTTTTTCCATCCTGGAAAGGATTGGGATTTTACTCCCGTCAAGGGCAGGCGTAATACTGTTTTAAGGGTTGGAATAAGACTCTTTCACCCCGAGATATGGTTGCGATGTAGCAGATCAGTCTCTGTGCAAAAAATATTTTCACCACGGAAAAAGAGTGTGCACTTGCACAGGTCATCGAATTTCCCATCAGCAGAGTTCTCCGCTATGGGGACCTGCGCACAGCGGGTATAGGATCCCACTGGGAATGTAGCATGAGCTTCCCAGGTATACAAAACCTGCTTCAGGCGCAGCTTTGCAGACACATTTCTGGGTATGTTTGTGAGTTCCAAAAAGGTAGTAAATCTACGGTCCCATGTATGTGTAAATCTGAATTTCCCATTTACTACTTTCTGTGAAAATCAGGCCCTTATGTTTTCTGATTATTTGTGGCATACATTTTCATTGGCTTAAATTCACCAACGTGCAAGAGGAAGCTGAAGTGAAATCACACGTACACTTAGAGCCCAGTGGCATTAAGTGTTGACCCCTTGTTTGACTCTTCAACACCTTCTTGTTTCCTGCTGAGGGATTAAGGGAAGGACTAGGAATGCACATTTCAGAAAGAAAATGGGGCTTTTGCTGTTCTGCTTACTTTTTCTTCCCACTGCCACTTTCATGAGCCTTCAGTCTAATGCTAGCAAGAGCAGGGCCTAGAGTAACTAGAATACCAAAGAGCAAGCCAGAAATAGCCGTATATCCTGGGTGGCCCTATTTGACGTTCATATACATATTCCAGTCCCGCTGTGTTGTTAAAAGCTTTCAGTGGCATGGAATTCTCTTTGCCAGTTGACCTAGGAACAGACCTTCATGGTGGAGACCCCTTTCTTGAGACTTATTTGATCTTCTCCCATCTATTGCAATGTCTGAATTATGTTATATTTTGTCAGCTCTTTCAATCAGCCAACCAGAAATGTACCGTTGCCCCTGTATTTCATTGATCCAAAGCAAGAGGATGCAAGTTCCTTGCCAGTGTACTGCAACTATGGGTTTATTTACTTTAGAAATATAAAATATGTTGAAAGAAACTAATGATCAGATTTGTTCTTAAAGATGACTTAAAATGATGATTTTTTTCGACCTCAAGCAATAAAAAGACAAGCTGGTGATAGTGTAAAATGTTGTAAAACATTTTCAGTGGAGAAGGGCTACTTCTTGGGTGGGCAATAGGCTGATTGGGCCAATGAGTGCAATGGTTGAGTCAAACGCTACGTTGATTGATTGCCCATGTCATGAGTGACATAATATGTGAGGTCATGAGCAGTGCACAGTAGTGGCAGGCATTATAGTTAGTTAACTAAACTATAATTGATGTATATCAGTGTTTAGTTTTATTGTTAGCTCTGGTGACATTCCTCGCCTAGCTATAATGACACCATACCATTGTTTTTTCCAGTGAATTGCTATTTTTTAAAACATAAATGAAGGGCTTAGCACCTAACTATAACATCACTTTGACCTTTGCTTTTTGTCAGAGAATACTATCTACCAACATCTTGCTCTATTAAAATTATGAAACTGTGAAGCTACTGATAAGATTGGTAGGCTGAGTAAACACAGTTGGACATGGGATGCTGCACAAATGCAGACATCTTTCTCGTTAACCATTTTAACCCCTTTAAAAAACATTGTGCCTCAGATTTCTAAAAACCCATACTTCCCCTCACATTTTAACCATGCTGATTTCAGGTCTGCAATAATATCTAAGTTGTCAATCAATAAGGAATGTAAGTGCACTATTGAACACTGGGGAGTCAACTGATAGGCTGTTGATGTTGTAAGTACATGTTTTACTCAGAATATCAGATGTTATTGTCAATGACTGAGGAAGACCGTGTGAACTTAAAAATTGTTGGTGGAACCCCTGCCGCTCATGGGGGCACCACAGAAGTAGAATATTTTCAACTAAAGCCTGCACAGGGCATTATTGGGTGCTCCTAAGAGGAAGCAGTGAATCTTGAATAAGGTGGCCTCGCCATTTCGATCCTGAAGCGACGAGGCCGCAATGCATTTTCTTGTTTAACTTTTTTTATTTTTGTTCCAAATGCCCTGGTCCTATTTGGCGCACCTAGAGCCTTCTTTTTTTAAAGTAATGGCAGTGCGAGGAGCCCACTCCTGAGTTGCTTTTTCCTTCTTTTCTTTTAAAATCCTATTATGGGTTCCCCGGTCCCACTTGGGGGCACCTAACCTTTACTTATTTTTTCTCTAATGGCAGCGTGGGGAGCTCATTCCTGCGCTGCCAAGCTGGCTCTCCCTCTGGCCAGCACAGTCCCTGCTTGCTTGGGAGCCGGCACCTTTCTGCTCCCTGCCCGATCCATGCGGGCAGGAAGTGCATGTGCGGTGTGGCCCGCTTTGCCGGGGATGGAGATTGGGAGGCAACACTGCAGTGTAGGTGTCCATCGCTGCGCCCCCCACTTGTAATCCTTCGGGGTCCCAGGGATGGCACCCCTACAAACAGTTGCAGCCTGTGGGAAAATGAGGGCCTGCGGTGGCAGGATTTAGTTTGGGGAGGGGGCCACATGCACATCCTCTCCACATCTAATTGCTTCAGGGTCCCAGTCATGGGGTCCTGGGACCACTTGGAAATCATGGTGACTCCAGATGTAGAAGTGTGCCCCAGAGGTGGCCCCATGCACACCCCTCCCATTTAAATGAAAACCATTCAATGGTTTGATGACCCCAAGGCCCCTCCCCCAAGGAATGGCCCTTTTTGTTCACAGTGCCAGTCTCAAAAAAATATTCTTAAATTTAGATCTTAGACCCAGGGGTAGCGGATATCCATGCCCGGCCCCCTATATGTTATTTTATTTTTTCATAACTCAGGTACTGAGCTCCTGAGTCCTGATAGGGCTGCAGCAAGATCTTTGCTGATGTTGACAACAGCCACTCAGATCATTATCTTCTGGTCTGCTGGAACTGCAGTATTACTGTGTCTATAGATATTTTGTATTATTGTCTCAAAAACGAATATACAAAATGTGTATATTATATATTGATATGCAGTTTATTGACAGCATCTGGAAAAAGTTACTCACTAACATTTTGGCTATCTTGATTTTTGAAGGTTTCAAGATGGCCCCAAAAATATTTTAAGAGTCCATTTAAAGCAAACCCAATCACATTTTTTCAAAAGATTCAAAATATGAATTACAGAAGCTATGGTTCATTATTTAAAACAATATTGATATAACAAAATGTTAACCTTTTAAATCCTGTTCTGCACGTTATTTAAACACTTACGATTCAAAAACTACTGAACGGCCTTGCACCAAGAAAAGCACAATTTCTGAATAAAGTTCTATTTTGATGTCACAGTTGTAAATTCGTTCAGCGATTCAAGCTAAAGGTACTTTAACCTTTGTTATTTTTGGGGTGAATTGTTGGAGTTTTTGATCATGCACAACATGCAAGTGTTCCCTGTGCTTAACCCACCATGGGCAGCCATCCTAAACTGTGCCATATGTAGTGGGAGGTTGGTCGAAGTCAGGCTCCTCCTCCAGCACTATGGGCAGCGGACCATGCTGCGTAAGGCTATGTGTAGCAGAGGTGCTTGCAGGATCTGACCTCCAGAGCTTTCGCCATGTGTGGTAGTGTTGGATAGAGGGCCTGGCCTTTGGCAAGGCACTGAGCCCAACTTTCCATAGATGGTATCATCCACATTGTACATTCTAGGTCAAAGTTTCCGCTGGTAGCCAACACCTGCAGCCCACAGTCAGAAGAGGTTTGGCTGCAGGCATGACCTTTTGCGCTATGCCTAACACTCCATGGACGGCCAACCCCAGCTGCTCACAGGCTTTGACCATGAATACGGGAGGTTGCCTGAAGGGCCTGGCCTTCAGCCCTGCCCTGCACGAAGCCCCCTTCTCACAGACAACTTCTGCAGCCCAAGGCCATTGACTGTGTACAGTGGCTGTTTGCCACAGGTCCTGGCATCTGGTCGGGCCCAGTGCTCAACCCATTGCAAGCAGCCAACACCAGCTGCTCACAACCTCGAGCACAGCTCACCGCCATTGGCTGTGCGCAGAAAGAGTTGACTGCAGGGGTTGGGTGCATCCCCAACTGTCAGTGGTTGGTCAAACCCTCCTCTATATGGCCTTGGCTGTGAGTAGCGGGGCTGATTGAAGGACCTGGTTTCTGACATTTGGCCCCGGACAATGGGGGTTTTGCACAAGCCCTGGCCTCCAGCCAGGGCCTGCGTCCATCCCACCAAAGGTTGCCAACCCCTACTGCACACAGCCTTTGGCAGTGTGCAGCAGAGTTGGTTGCATGGCCTTGACACTGGTAAACCACTCCACTTGACTCTTTGCAGACAGCCCACAGCGCATAGCCTTCAGCCATACGGAACAGTGGTTGCCTCACATCCCAAACTTACTCAGGCAGCCAAACTCTTCTGTGCACAGCCTTTGGCCAGGTGCAGTATGGCTGACCACAGACACTTGTTGCCAGCCAGACCCTTAAGCCATCTCTCTAAGGGGCATCCAATTCCCGTTTTGCACAGCAGGCTAAGTTTCAGGGACTGGCCTCCTGCCATTCTCTACACCCAACTGTCCATAGATGGTCAACCCCTGCTAACACAGCCTTGGCCTTGCGCAGTGAGGTTGGTTGGAGGAACTGACCTCCCATTAAGCCCTGCCTTGCCATCCATGGGTAGCCTTCTGTAGTAGGTGGTTAGCAGCTGTACATGGACTGCAACCAAGCCCTGCTTCTACCTCACAGCGTGCTGTCAAACCCTACTAAATACCTTATTTCATCAGGATTCGCAAATTCTCAAGTGGAATTGCAAATTCTGGGACCTGGAATGGTCCTGGGGTCCTGGTGAAAGACTGGGACACATCAAGACAGTGATAATAATGTTTTATGGTTTCTGTTTTAGTTTTGGGACCACCCTCTTGGACCTGGTGGTCAGTTTAGGTTCAGCCTATCCGAAATACCATTTTGATTTAGATTTTCTTCCAGCATGGTGCTCATCGCATCTTGCTGGGTAATGGCGGCTGTAACAGCAATGTTCCTGTGATGGCCAGCCAATACCGGTGTGGCAGACTGGCAAATGTGGAGTTACAAATCTGCAATTCACTTAGGGAGAATAGTGTCTTAGTCCAATGGAGCCACAAACCCTCCATTAATTCATAAGTGCTCAGATGATCTACGAATTAACAGTCCAGATAGATGTAAAGTGTAACCTTGTCATGCCCAACCCGAAAACATCTTTTAACGCTTATATCTCAAAAACTACTAACTGGATTTACACCAACCCAACAAAAGCACAATCAGTGAGTAAAGATCTAGATTTGTTTCAAAATTAACTTAATCCAGTAAGCCATTTATCTGTACTAAGGAGGAAAGAATCATTTTGGATTAAAATGGTAAATGTCACTTTTGTCTCTTACCCTTATTCTTGCTAACCCGCTTGTTGGATGCACCTATGTTGCCATGAACAACACCAGGTTAAAATACTTTAAAAAAAATGTTTTTGCAGATTCTTCAAATGTTGCCAAAGTTATTAAGAAAAAAATATTTTCCTATAGAAATTCTGACCTAGTCATCGCCTAACTTCCCTATCACTACCATTGTAGTATATATTTATTATATATGTATACATCATGAATATATATATAGGAACTGAATCTAGATTATGTGTTTACTGTAGGAGGGTTAGTGTTGTTTGCTTAATTTTAAAGAAGTAAAGAATAACACTGCATTATAGTTGTACACGAAATGTGAACCTCTAAGCAGAGCAACTGAGTAAGGAATGCCCTGGTCTCCTAATGGATTGCACTAGTGCCTTGAAGAAATGCATTCAAATCATCAACCTATATAGTGACATTTTAAAGGAGTTAGTGATTTGTTTTAGTGTCATATTGAACACAACTTCTTTAGGTGCTATTCTTTCTGGCACTTCATTATGTGGATGCCTTAAGCTTGTAAGAAGCAGGCTTTTAGACGAGATATAAATCAGAAGCTAAGTGTGTGAGCTGGTGTATCACTTTGCAGACTAATATCCAAGAAAAGACCCGAGAAGTTAATCCATTACAACTGTATGGTTTAAACCATGAGCAAGAGGATTTTTTAAAATTGTTTTCTAGATTATCTGAATCTACGGGAGGTCTAATGCTAGTACAATATATTTGACACATATATTAAAGTTGAGTACCACAGACACTACACTAAATTCAGGCCTTTGAATTTCACTCCGGTTTTTCTACAATGCATTGCAGGGTATTTCAAATGCCAAAGATGTGGCACCACCTTCATAGAGTGGTTGGTGGTCATGCTCTTTTGATTTCTGTTCTTATATTTTCTGTCTTCTCTAGTTTGCAACGTCTTTCTTACCTATATCAAAATAGAGAGTACTGGCATAGTTAATAGACAGTAGACCAACTGATAATTTATTAAGTGCTCCGGGAACCAAGTGGATGACTTCTTTCTAGTGTGATATGATAGACATAATTTCCAATACATTCACTTTGCTACATGTCAAGGACTGAACTTTGTGATTTTATGTTGAGTCACATTCTTGATGGCCATCGAAAAGGATGACTCCTCTAAATAGCTATTGTGGCACCCAGCATAGAATACTGTATGTGGAAGACAAAATGAAAGATAGTTTGGCAAAGAGTGTAAGAACTGCAAATAAGAGCTAAGAAAATTACAGTCTGTTCATAGGATAGCCAATTTGAGGGGACTGACAATAAAATCAGATGGTTGCAAAAACAACAAAAGACCCTGATTAAAGATAACAAAGCAAGCTTTTATGATAAAAAATGGAGCGAAATACAGGTGATATATTAGAAAAACTTTGAGGGGTTGCTGAACAATTTTACTGATATGCATGTTGTGTCCCCCCACTCACATGATTACTGAAGAAAATTGGGTTTTACATGTGAACAAAATATTCATCCTGTCCTCTGTGAATAATCAGAGATATGCTTACACTCCTAATATAGAGACTCATGAGTTGCCTCCAAAGAACAGATTAAGAATCTGATAGTCGGGTTTAAGTTAAACAAGGCCAAAGGTCCGGATAACATCCCAGCAATCGTACTATAAACTAATATTGATTGGTGGATGAAAAATCTGAAATATTTGTGTCAATGGATAATGGAAACAGGAATCATTCAAGATCATTGGCGGAGCCCTATGATAACACAGTTGTTAAACAAAGGAGAAGGTAGAGTCACAGCAAATTATAGGCTAATCAGGCCTTTGGCTGTGTAAGCAAAAATATTTTCTAAAATATTGCCTAAAAGGCTTGAAGGCTGGGTCCTAGACAAAAATATCTACCTACCGAACAAAGTGGCTTTCAGGCAGGACACTTCACAATGGACCATAGTTTTGCCCTATAGGGATTAATTTTAAAAAATCTATAGAAAGAAATCTATGACTATGCTGTTGTTTTGTTGACTTCCGTACTGCCTTTGATGCATTGCAAAGGGGGTGATTATGGGATAAATCGCATACCTGGAATGGCCTGAGGGACTAGTTGTCTGTGATTCAGACATACCAAACAGCAAATTGGACATAGGTGGAGATGAATCGGTCAGGTAGATTGGCTAAAAGAATAACAATCAATAATGGCCTTCATTGAGGCTGTGTGTGAGCCCCGATTATTTTCAGTCTCTATGTAGCGGATCTCCCTACATGTCTTTATTAAAGCAATTCTTTTCACGAAAAAAATGGGAGCAATTCATATTCCCTGTTTGATGTACATGGATGATCTTGTTATTTTAGATTATACTTCGAGAGATCTGCAAAAGAAACTGAATGCACTATCACCATACTGTTCTTTAAACTATCTGAGGATTAATTTAGAAAAGACAAAGGTCCTATCTTTGGTTTGAAAAAGTATCACATTTTATTTGGTATATCAATAATGCGAAAATAGAACTAGTTACTTCCTATAACATTTTGGGGCTGTACTTCAATGATAATTTGAATTAGAAGAAACATCTGCAGGATATAAGATCTAGGAACTTATTATAGTTGGGCTAACTGGTGAAGTTTAACAGTATGTATGGGGACTCTCAGTCAGTCAAAGTAATCTTTGATCAATTAATTAAAACCACAAAAAATGCAGACTGCGCAATTAAAAAAAGATCAACAAGTATGTATGGGGACTTTCACTAACACCACTTTTAAAGGACGTTCTGCACAAAAACCCTCTCCTAGCACATTACGGGTCTGAAGTATTGTGTATAAATCAAAGGGATATCTTAGGCCCATTGGAAAATGTGTGAATTAAAAGAGTCTTAAACATCCCAAAATTATCTATGATACAAAGTATTAGATGTGCAGCAAAGTTGATTTCTTGGGCATATATGACAACAAAAACGTTTTATATTAAAAAATAAATAATTTTATCTGGTTAGTTACAGCTGAAAGGATATTAAAAGTAGGTGGCATTGAAGCCCAACGGAGTGAGCTAAAATGGTCCAGGATCTCATATTTTACCCATTGAGATTTTTGCTAGTTGTAGCCCTCCCCACAAAAGAAGTTACTCCGGGACACTGTCTGGATTTTTTCCTGTTGGAAAGATAAGGAGTACTCATCTCAAAAAGCCTCAATCCAAAGGACAGTGTCTTCATTGGGTAGCTTGGTTATGTCCCCTTATCTTTCTTATCTGACAGTTCCTTTACTTCATTTAGAAAACTGAAAAGTTAGAATAGGTCTAACTTTTCCCAAATGCACTTTACAAAGAAAATCTACTGTTATGCATGTACTGATTGACTGCCCTCTTCTTTGAACTAAGCACTGGAAATTTTGAAGACCATTATCTGATGCATTGTCTCGCTTTCTTGCAATTAATGTTCTAGGGAATAGATGTAATTGTGGCCACTTTTTACATTCATTCAGAAAAATAGATTGTCATGATTCAATAATTGTAATTAATTTTAATTTTCTGCTTTTTCGTAAATTGATGTTTTTAACTTGTGTTTATTCTTTCAAAGAAATTGTGGGTTTAGGATGTCTGCTATTTTCTCCAAGAAATATGGACAGCTCCGAATTAAGGGCCCGAAGTAGGTAAATGCCATTTACCGATTTTAAAATACTGAATCCTACCGATTCGGTATTTCAAAATCGGTAAATGGTATGTAGGTCCCAACATCTGGATTCGTTACCGAATCCTTAACAATTCTTTAATTACCGATTCGGTAAATACCGAATCGGTAATGGCCATTCATTCCTATGGGCTTTGAAGCCCATAGGAATGATTAGGCATTACCGATTCGGTATTTACCGAATCGGTAATTAAAGAATTCACAAGGGTGCAGGGGGTGTCACTTTGACACCCTCTGGCACCCCCAAAACAGGCACAGGTGCCATGTGGCAGGCATACCTGCCCTAAGGGAAGGTCTGCCTGTCACATGACATAGGTGTGCATGCACACATGTGCATGCACACCGGAATCGGTATTTTACCATGGATTTGTATTCCATGGTAAAATACCGATTCTGTAAGCCATGTGCAGAAGGTACATTGCCTACCTACATTGCATTTTCGGTAATTTTACCGAATCGGTAAATATTACCGAATCGGTAATTATTTTACCGATTCGGTACATAATACCGAATCGGTAAATTTACCGATTCGGTAATGATACCGATTCGGTAAAATTTCCGAAAATGTGCCCCTACATCTCAATAGCCCTTTACCGATCGGAAACGGCCAAAAATCGGTATTTTCGGCCGTTTCCGACCGGTAAAGGGCTACCTACATCTGGCCCTAAATCCCCCAAGATGTTAAAAGGATCTTTTAATGTATGTGATATACGGATGTTGTGGTGATTGGTATTGTTTTTAAGGACTAATGTCCAAATAAACTTATTTAAACTTGAAAACTACCAAATGTACACGTTTGTGGTTGTTTCCTTTATATTGACATGACAAATACTGAGAAATGCTCACTTTTTCACCAACCATCACAGACTCTTCCTAAACCACGATCCTCCAAACTAATCAAATTGTTCTCAGCAGTTAGTGAAGTAGGGGCCTCAGTTAAATTGTGGTGGAGCAGGAGCATCACTGTACATAGAATGAACTCCCATGCCACCGAAATCATTAGCCCGATGTAGGTAGGCCGTTACCGATCGGTAACGGCCGAAAATACCGATTTTGGGCCCTTACCGATCGGTATACTGGCATCGAGATGTAGGGCAAAGAAAAACGTCCAAATCGGTACAAAAACCGAATCGGAATGACTACCGAATCTAAAATAATCCGATACGTACATACCGAAAATCGGAAATGTAACGAATCGGTAACACACCGAATCGGATTAAAATACCGATTCGGTCCATGTACCGAATCGGTAGTGACACCGAATCGGAAAATATCCGATTCGGTCCATGTACCGAATCGGTAGTGACACCGATTCGGAAAATATCCGATTCGGTCCATGTACCGAATCGGTAGTGACACCGAATCGAAAATTATCCGATTCGGTCCATGTACCGAATCGGTAGTGACACCCAATCGGACATAAGCCGAATCGGATAACCTACCGAATCGGTAGAATCACCGATCGGGAAAGTCCCCGATTCGGACAGATGGGGAGATGTAGGGAAGCACAGAAACACCGATTTCGGCTCAAAATCGGTATAATTCACTCGGTATTTACCATGGATTACAATCAGGTGGTAACCAACTCCAACCCATAAAAACAGACCCAAAATGCATTGCAACTTGCAGGATGGCAGCTTTTTATGTCATTGCGAGGCGGCTACGGCTACAGCAGGAAGGACAGAGGGAATGGCAAAGAGAGGAACAGGTCTACAGACAGAGGATCACCCTGTTCATGCTCACAGAGGCAGAGATCCTACAGAGGTACAGGCTGGACTCAGACACCATTCTGGAGCTCATCAGGGACCTCAAACCACTGTTGGACCACCCCACCCCAAGGGCACACTCCATCCCAGCGCACGTCCAGGTGCTATGCAGCTTACACCTGCTTGCGTCTGGCAGCTATCAAAGTGGAGTTGCAGCGGTAGGAGGGGTGACCCAGAGCAGCCTGTCAAGGTTCTTCCACACATTCCTTGACGCCATGATACACAGGATGGACCAATACATCTCTTTCCCTGCAACCCACGCAGAACTGCTACAAACTAAAGCTGACTTCTACCAGATGGCACAATTTCCCCAAATCATTGGCTGCATAGATGGCACGCACATTCCGATTTGCCCCCCAGCTGACACAGAATACATATACCGCAATCGGAAGTCTACGCACACCATCAACGTGCAGGTGATCTGCAATGCGAAGTGCACCATCACAGACCTGGTAGCAAAATTCCCAGGGAGTACCCACGACTCCTACATCTTTCAACAGAGCGGCATCTATGCACGGCTGATGGCTGGCGAATTTGGTGAAGGATACCTCCTAGGTGAGACACATCATCAGACCCCCATAACACAAAGTAGCTAGGTGTAATACATGTATGCATGTGAGTAATGTTACCCCATTTCCTTCCAGGCGACAGTGCATATGCCCTCCGCTCTTTCATACTCACCCCCTTCACACCCAGCCAAAGGAGGTATAACCGGGCCCACAAAAGCACAAGGAATGTAGTTGAACGGACCTTTGGCATCTGGAAAAGTAGATTCAGATGCCTGCACAAGAGTGGAGGTGCAAGGCAGTATACCCCCATCACCTGCTGCAAGATCATAGCTGTCTGTGCAATGTTGCACAACCTTGCGGTGAAGAAGGGCACTGAGGTCGAGTTGTCTGACTACGAGGACCATGACGACGACGATGCTGTGCCACTAACACAACCTGCTGGGGTGTCTACGCCAAGTGATGGCAGATACAGACGTGAGGAGATTACAAAAAACTATTTCTGAGTGAGTACAGATGCACAGACAGGTAAATGGTTGTGGGGAAAAGCAAATTTTAATAATGTTGCAACACCGTTACTGCACTGATGTGCAACAAAAGAAAATGTCTAAGTAAAGAAAACAAATGTCAAAGGTCCGGGTTGCCTCACCCGCGCTGGCAAGCCTACTTTTTGGGGCGTTTGGAAGCCCCACTGGGGTGTGCCTCACCCCCTTCCGCATGTCCTGCGGCTTCTGTGGAGCGCCTGGTGCTCCGGCGCGGCTCCGATACAGCGCTGGCCGGGCTGCTGCGGCTGCTGCTGTCCCCAGCATCCCCCAGGTCCAGGGCTGGATTGGCCGCAGTGTTGGAGATTATCATTGCCTCCATGGCAGTTGTAATGCGGGCCATTCCCCTGGTGACCTCAGCTGTGTTTTGCGTCAGACTTTCCTCCATGTTAGCCCCACGTTGGCACAGCTGCACGGTTGCAGCAGCAAGGCGGCTAATTGAACGGTTGTGCACGCGGGCATCCCGCCTGCGCGATTGCTCATGCTCATCAAGTCTTCCGCATAGCTGTGTTACGGCTGTGGTCAGCCTGCCAAGACCTGCAGCTACCTCCTTGTTTGTGTCCACAAATGCCTCGAACCCTTGCACCATCTCGCCCATCTGCAGGTTGTGCTGGCGGAGCTGGCGCTGGCAGGCCATGATGGACTTTGCCTGAAGGCGTTGGATTTTGACCATGCTGCCTTCGAGCCCCTGGAAGACGCTGGCCTCCCGTGCCGGCGGTGCAGTGCTGGAAATTGCACGCCTCCGGGTACTGCTGCTGCCGCCCTGCTGTGCGGGCTGGGGTGCCACTGGTGTCGTTGTTGTGGTGGCCGGGGCCTGACCCGCTGCTCCCTGGATTGGGTTGACTGGAGCCACAGCCATACTCGTGGCAGGAGGTGTTGTAGGTGCAGGGTGGGCCCTTGTCGGAGAGTTCTCAGGGGAGAACAGCAAGGGGGGTGTGCCTGACATTTGTGGGGAGTGAAGGAATGCATAGTCGATTACCAGGTCTCCCTCATTTCCCTGGCCAATGGAGTTGTCCTCCTCCTCCTCCTCGGCAGCCTGACTCGTGCTAGGCCCTGCCACCGTACTGGTAGTTGGTGCTGGTGCTGGTGCCTCTGTAGCTTGTGGTCCTCTGCCTGATGGTGCCCCTAGGTATAAAGAAGCATTTGTAAATTGAGTGCCGATGTATTACAGTCACTACAATTAAAGCATTGCACATGTCCTTGCATCTCCTTTGAATGTGTTCCACTCTTTTCTATCTTGTGGTTCTGCACTGCCATATTTTGCTAACTTCTGCTGACTACATGTACCATGATGCTTTTCTATTGTATGTTGGTTGCAGTACTGGGCTGGGGTTTGGCTGTGCATTGTGTGTATAGGGGAGGTGTCTGGTAGGGTGTGTCATGATGCGCATGCTTCTTACCTGTAGCTGTAGCTCTGGCTGAGCTATCCAGGGTCCCGATTCCTGTCACACACTCCCTCTCGATGGTGCTGGACACCAGTTCCTCCAGCTCAGTGAGGGGTGGTGCCGGGTTCCTGCCTCCACCTGTCAGTCCAGCTTGCTTCTGGATCTCAGCCATCTTACGTTTGGTCAGGCTGCGGATGTCATAGAAGCGTTTTTTAAGGTCATCAAGGGACCTGGGGGTGACACCTACTGCATTGACCTTTTCAGCTATCTCACTCCAGAGCCTCCTCTTCGTGCTGTCGGGCACAGTGAGGGACAGCCTCCTGAAGAGCTGCCTGTGCACCCTCACCACCTCCTCCACCAACACCTGCAGCTCCATGCTACTAAACTTTGGCTTTCTCTTCTGGCCAGCCTTCTGGCTCTCACTGGTGTTTGCCATCTTGCTATCCACAGTTCTCTGCCTCCTGCTCCCACTGCTGCTCACTGTGAGTGTTCAGCTCAGGCTGGCTCTCCAGAAAGTTCTTGATGAGCTGCACCTGCCTGGGTTGCCACTCCCTGCTTGGGTGGGGGAGGGTGGATCCACCTCATTGGCTGTAGCGGGTTTTACCGAATCGGATTTTACCGAATCGGATTTTACCGATTCGGATTTTACCGATTCGGATTGTTCAATGCATTCCTATGGGCTCTTTGGCCATGGGGGTGTATTCCGACCTCCGAATCGGTAAATGCCGATTCGGCTTTTGCCGAATCGGTAATTTCCGATTCGGTGGTAGCCGATTCGGTACTTTCCGATTCGGTCCGTGCCGATTCGGTACGTATCGAATCACTATACCGATGCCGACAGATTCGGTATTTTTTCGGTGTTTTTTTCCTACATCTCGTTTTCCGATTTCATAATACCGATTCGGCCGGCCTCGGTATTTTAAAATCGGAAATACCCTTTTACCTACATCGGGCCCTTTATGCCTCGCTGTTTAGAATTGGGGGAAAGCACCAGGTTCACAATGGTGGAGGCACCTCAGCTGATTGCGCCATTCTGTGACCTGGTGGCCCATCTGCCAAATGGCACCAGGCCACATTGATTGCTGTTCCGTCTCATGCTGTGTGAGGATGACACAGGCAGAGAAAATGTACAATGGCTCCCAAGCACAGGGAAAAAGATCCTTGCATGTTGGCAACATTTGTTTTTGCTTAGAGAAAACAAACACCTGCCAAAGAGTTTGGGGGCATGGCCAAGATGGTGAAGAGATAGGACGTGTCTTGCTGTCTCTCCCGCTGACCGCCTAGCAAAGCACTGGCCTCTGGCCGTCTACAGCCTTAAAACAGACCGGGAATGGTGCCCCAGTGAAGCGTCTCCCCCGGGGACCCAGGAAACGTCAGGCTGACGACTAAAGGTGCCGGTATCCACTGCGTAGCACGGAGAGGCTGGGCCTCGCGGTTCAACTCAAGGCTGTGGCCTGGCGAGGAACACCGGAGCAGCACACAGAGGAGGTCCGGGCAGTTTGGGGAAGATTGGAGTGGGCTGCTGCAGTCCGCATCACTGGCCTACCGTCCGAGCCCAGGAGGCTCATAGACGTAGAAGTGCCCAGAGCGCGGTCCTGCAGCAGCGAGGCCCGCTGCGGAGGCAGCAGTGGAGACTCACCCGCCATTTTGGCCCACGACCCTGTGGTGAACCCAGGGTCGAGAGAGCAGTGGGACCAGGCCCCGCAAATCCGAGACATCCACGCCACACAATACCACAGGCAAGTGAGGGTGGCTATATTGGAGTCACGTAGCACCCGATCAACACAGAGAGAGGGGGGAGAGCTGGCCCAGCAGCGTGTCTGTAGGAGCCCCGTGAGAAGCCACTGCAAAGCTCATCGTGCAGCCCTCCTCATTGGCTCCAAAGTGAGGAGCGGAAGAGAAGGCCGCACCTAGAAAGAAAGGCAGCGCAGGCCAGGACACTTGGGCACGGTGGATGGGAGGAGGCCACGCCGCCCAGACACGAGCTGTGCTATGCCCGCACCATAATAAGTATTGGAGCAAACAGGTGGGACTTCTCGCAGCACCTCGGGTGTCACCCTGTCTCCTGGACCTACCTGGCACCAGTGGAGAGGCAGCTCGCCCCTGTGAGTGCTAGCAGCTGGAATCACATGTGCTGCAGTGCGGCCACCATTAGAGGTGGTGGCCGAGGGTGGGGTCCGGAGGTCTACGGAAGGGTGCGACTTGTGGGCATGCCTTGTGGCCCCCTGCTTGGCCCTGGTTTCAGCCTGGAGCTTGGGGTGGTGTGGGCATGCCGCCCTCCCACGAAAAGTAACCGGGCACCAAGCACAAGTTCTATAGGCCTGAGACCCACCGGCAGGGCTGGAGTGGAGCAGCACTGACCTAAACCACCACGTAGCAATATGTCTGCGGAGTCACAATAGGGGTGAGGCTAAATAATCTCCGACCAGGAGGAACATTGACACTTCGGGTGGCAGGGATAGGAGGGCCACAAGGAACGATTCCACCAGTCCATTTTCAGCTGCACCTCCTTGCAGTACTTGACACCCTCCAGATCGAGGAGGTATACACTGGGGTCACTCTAGCCCATTCATCCTCCTCTGTAACACACAGAGAGCGCCAGGACTTGAACTGGGATCCCCCACCCATTGTAGAGACAGATGAAGACAAGGCTGCCCAGCACCAGCGTGTCACATACGCAAAGAGGTGGTTCACTGAGTCTCCCCGCGCCCACAACACAGCCCGGGTCTTAATCCCGGGCCTTGAGCGGTTCTGATCTACCACTGCACACCCCTTTCTACGGGGAAGGAGCATGTCCTCTACCCGAGGGAAGAAGGATAAAATGTTAAAGAAACTCTTTCACACTCTTAGAGTGGAGCAGTGGCGGACCCCTCACCGAAGGACGACGCTACCTCATCACAGATGGGTGGGACTAAAGAGGAACCAGTGACGCAGGCTTTCCTGGAATCCCTATTTACGACATTGGGTGAAGACCTACAAACGGTCAAACGCGACCTCTCATCTGAACTTAAGGACATGCGCAAGGATGTGGACTGCATTGGTGAGCGAGTTGTGGCGCTGGAGGACAAAGGTGATAACAGGGACACTGAACTGACTGCCCTACAACAAGAGGTAATTCACATCCACGATCAGCAAGTAGATCTGCAAACACATCTCGAAGACTTGGAGAACCGCTCCTGACATCATAACATCAGAATCTGCAGAGTGAGAGCGATCAAGGAGACTGGCGACGTCTTCACTTACGTGAGAGAACTTGGGCAACCCACTCGATGCAGACCTCAAAATAGACCGAGCACACTTGGTGGGTCTCCCACGCTCTGACAAAGCTCCCCAGTCAGACATATTGGTATGCGTCCAGGATTTCCACACCAAGGAGGAAATCCTCAGCAAGGCCAGATCGATGCACCCGATCACATTCCAAGACCAGAACCCAGTTCTATACCAGGACCTAGCTGCACTCACTCTTTGGAAATGCAAGCCCTTCCGACCTATCACCGCACACCTGCACCAGCACAATCTCATACTCTTGGGGGCACCCATTTCGAATTATTGTCCGATTTGATGGCAAGCTCTTCCAACTCCAATCCCTCTCCAAATCAAGCCAGCTGTTAGGAGTCGACATCCCAGATGAAGAAGATGACAGCGGCAGCCCCACCTGCAGGACTGGAGAAACACAACCACTTTGGCGGCAACGAGGACGATGATGCCGCACCAAACGACCGGACCCTGCGGAAATTATGAAAGGGCAACAACCAGTGCTGGATGCCCTGCCAGGGGCACTTGCAAAGACGCAGACCCCATGAACAGTGCATGGGCCCCACGTTCTTCCTAAATCTACAATCCGGGCGGCCGGCGGGAGAGGCGGAGAGACAACTTCGGCCACAACATGGCTCCCATGAAGACCCACTACCGATCGTCTATGGATGACAGACTGAACTATGAACTACAATCTCTCCTGGGCACCTGTTGTGCTAATTTTTCATTGGGTTTTTTCTTTTTCTTTTCTCCTTTTGTTCTTGGGGTCCCCCGTCCACTGCTTTCCGAACCCTGCAGCCTTGGCATAGGAACATCAGGCGCATCCTACTGTTACATAATAGCCTACACACTCGGATCCTATTTCAGGTAACCTCTTTACATGCCAGGCCTAGCGCTTTAGATGCCGCCAAACACTCTCAAAGTCCCCACGCTTAACGTGCGAGGGCTCATGTTGTATCGTGGTGGTTGCAGTCGGCGCATAGATTACAGGACAGCAGGTGAGTGTATGTACTTCGTTTATTGTTATCTCAGGAGCGCGTCGCAGCACGTTTGTCCTCTAGTCAGTCCTAGGTTTCTCTGTCCACTTCCTGTCCCCACAGGATGTGGTGTCCAGTGACCTGGTCACTGCCCTGTGACCCACAGGGTCCTAGTGCCCCATCGTCGGTTTTCGCCCTAAGGTCAAGCTACTACAGCTCAGTAACCCTGTCAAACGCCGGGCGATCCTCTCATACCTGGAGAGTACTGGTGCAGACATCTATCTTCCACTAGAGACGCACTTGCTCTTGAAAGACTGTCATGGACTCAGGACCCGCATTATTCCCACACAATTTTTCTCGTCTAGGCCCTCCAAGACAGCAGGGGTAGCGATCTTAGTTTCCCAGGCATTCAAAGGCAAGGTGATACAAAAGGTGGCCAAAATGAAGGGCAGGTTGCTTACCGATCAGTTTGCAATAGGAGGACACACACTAGTCATAGGGTCCATATACGGACCCAATAAAGGACAGGAACGGTTTTTGCATGAAGCTCTGACCGAAGCTACTGCTACCCCAGAGCGTAAGAGCTGGGGGGGCGACCTTAACTTGGTTTTTGACAGCACTCTAGATAGGTCCGCCCAATGCACAGTTCAGGTTGACCCTCTTTCCCACGCAGGCTGTCCAGACTAGATGACTTGGGCTTAGTGGACCTCTGGAGATGCTACCACCCGCAACTCAGGGAATACTCGCCCACAAAACCTACGTGTGTGTTGATTATCACTCTATGGCACTTCAAGACATCACAACAGAAATTCTAGTAGCAGCATTGGCCGACCATGCGCCAGTCGTGGCCACTCTGACACTAACACCTATCCAACAGCCAGTGGCGCTTATGGGACACCCTTCTCCAGTGCGCGGACATAGTTGACCAGATACAACGCGCACTCAACGAGTATTTATCACATAATGACAACCTCGAATGTCCACTAGATGGGAGGCCCAGAAGGTGGTCATCAGGGGCAAACTAATCGCCATATTGTCTGCCGATAATGCGGATCACAAACGAAAGAAAGAAACCTTACTCAGTAGGTCAGGGAATAGGAACAAATGCACCAACGCACAGGGGCTCCTCAAAGCTAGCGCCAACTGACAGCAATCCGGTCACAGCTGGCTGTCATCGACCGCGACAGGGCAGAATATGCAGCGCTGCTCTTGCGCCATTCCTTTTACGTTGGAGGGGACAAATGCGGGCGGTTGCTCGAACATAAACTAAGAGAGGTTAGACAGCTGCAGCGGGTCCAGGAGATCAGGGATCAAGGGGGACAGTGGTAACGGATGACGCAGCTATCGTTGAAACATTCCGAAACTTCTATGCCCACTTGTACAATGGGCAACAGTTGGCAGAGGAGGATACAGAGGCATACCTGACGCTGGCTCGCCTTCCCACACTGACCTCCGACCAGGCGGAGCATGTAGAAAGGGAGATAGGAATTGAAGAAGTCATAGCGGCCATTTCATGACTTAAGCCAGCTAAATCATCCGGCCCAGATCATTACACTGCGGCCTTTTACAAACAATTTTAATCCACACTAGCAACCCTACTGACCAGGATTTGTAACTCCGTTGCGTCCCCAGGGGCGATCCCCAAATCTATGCCGGAGGCCGCAATTGCGGTCATTCCTAAGCCAGGTATCGATAGGACAAGCTGCGGGGCCTACAGGCCTATCTCCCTCCTGAATATTGACCTGAAACTCTACACTGGGATTCAGCGGCTCGCTAGCTCCTTATATGCCAGGGATGATAGACCCCGACCAGGCAGGTTTTATTCCCCATCTACAGACCAGTGACAACACCAAGAGGGTCCTGCATCTCAAAGAGAAGGTGTTGCGTATCCCAGGGGACTACATGCTCCTCACCATCTACGCTGAAAAGGCCTTCGATCGTGTTCACTGGCCCTCCTTAGAACAGGTAATGATCCGCATAGGCCTGGGAGAGAGAATGAAGACGCACATCCTAAATTGCTATCACTCGTCTACAGCTTCAGTGAGAGTAAATGGGCACACCTCAACTCCGTTCCCCATGAGTAGAGGCATTCGACAGTGGTGTCCTTTGTCACCCCTGCTCTTTGCCTTATACATGGAACCATTAGCGCAGAGAGTTAGGGAGCACCCAGAAATCACAGGCATTTGTTTTGGGGGTGACATGCACACTATAAACCAGTATGCGGATGACGTCCTTGTCATCCTAGCGGACCAAGAGAGCGCCCTAGGAGCCTTTCTGGGGGAGCTGGACTCTTTCGCAAAGGCCTCCGGGTTCAAAGTAAATATTACGAAATCCACTGCCCTAATCTTTCGCTGTCACCACAGACACAGACACGCCTCCAAAGCCGGCACCCAATACAGTGGTTTGGCGAGATTGTCCCACACCTTGGAATTCACTTGGCTCCTATGCTACAGGCCACGGCGTCAGTAAATTATGCCAAATTACACACTCAAATAAGCACAGATCTGCAGCGATGGAAACCCTACCCCATTTCCTGGCTGGGGCGCATTGCAGCTATTAAAATGACAATCCTACCTAAAATCCTCTACCTCTTCCAGATGCTCCCCCTGCAGCCAGACCCCCACCGACTGGCTGCGTTGTGTGCAGTCGGAGCTCTCACTTTTTATT
Organism: Lissotriton vulgaris; assembly: GCF_964263255.1. Taxonomy (NCBI): domain Eukaryota; kingdom Metazoa; phylum Chordata; class Amphibia; order Caudata; family Salamandridae; genus Lissotriton; species Lissotriton vulgaris. Next base: position 354,900,110 of record NC_141685.1, on the reverse strand, counting down.
TGGCAGGGTTGCAAGCCAAGAATGAAGAGGATTGTTAGCACTCTTTCACCTAACGAAGGTGGCCTCCGGATCCCTGATATCACGCTCTATTACACAGCCACTTACTTCACTAGACACGACTACCCAGCGGGATCCGTCCTATCAGCGACACTTTACACAGCAACACCATATCCAACGCGCAGTGGACGGGGAAAAAGGGGGGATTATGGAGGGGGGGGGGGGGTGGGATTGTTACTGTTAATTTTTTATGTTCGACCGCTTCTGCTACTGTCTGCGCTAAATGTTCATCCATGGGTTCTGCATAAACCACATGTTGAGCCTTTTTTTCATATCACATAGCTATAGTGGCAGTTGATTCAAAAAAAAAGATTTAAACCATAAAGAAAACAGTTTGCTTAGCAAGTGCATGCCAGACAGTTGGCAACCCTGTAGTGCAGCAAAGGGAGGCGTGCTAGTGATATATCCTGTCACAGCACAGAGACACCTATCAAGCAGACTGGCGCTCTATATAGGGCTAATGGTCCCATGCCCAGTGACAGACCAGTGGACCATCCATCTGCATCTAAGTGACTCTTAAGTCGTTGATGCTGTCTCTACCATGTATCCCTGGATTTTCTAAGGTGCCAAGATACCCATCACAGGTGTATGATTTGCGCTATAAATTATAGTCCTGACAAAAGAAATATACAAAATCACTGTATATAAATGTTTGCTGATTTTAGGCACCTATATTCCATTTGAGAATCGGCACCTGATGTTTTCCTGTTCATAGATATTGTAAAATAGTATCCCTTTTCCCTCAGTAGAAAAAGTCGCAAAGTTTTCCATGACTGATACTTAAATTAGAGAGCGTCTTGCGGTTGCACTAAACTTCTCCTCATCTGGCAACGCAGGTGCCTATATGCCCACCGCTGGCAGTTGCAGGTCCAGGCGGTTATATTTAATATACAAGAAATGATATTACTGAGCGTTAATGCATCTATTGAGGATTTAATCTGAACGTTGTTTTAAAGTGGACATCAAATTAGCATTGCGCCGGCTCGTAAGCATAACTCTGCAAGTAATTGTTGTCTCCTGGTGACCGTTACATCGGTTTTATTCACCCTGCTAGACCTAGGCCTGCTTACCATTTTATTATCATTGTTTATTGGCCGACTGCTGTTTCATAGCCGGGACAGGGTGCTGAAGATTTGTTTCCGTAATAATGCCCTGTTTCCAGGACAGTTATCTGTCTGATAATATCCTGGGAGAGCCGTAAAACACCGGAGGCGCCTCGGATTCTGCCAGCTGTTTACCTAGCTGACTCATGGGCCCGAAATAAACGCGCGCGTTACAATCCTGATGACGTCAGACCCGCGTCTTCCTTCTATCCTTTTCACCTTGGCCTGGCGCAGAGCGTTCATGCAGGAATGAAGTGCCATCGGTAGTCTGCGCAATGATCAGGGTCTAACACAGGTTTTGATACTTTAACTTTCCCGGATACATGTAGGCCGAGAACACGGAACTAGGAGGAAGAACTCAGGGGCATATTACCAAGCAATAGCGATAATTATCGCTATTGCTTGGTTAGAGACAAAAATGTACCGCAGCGCTGCGGCGATTTTTACCGCAAATAAACCTTGGTATTACCAAGGTTTAACGCAAATGCGGTAAAAATCGCCGCAAAGCATGAATATCGCTGAAAAGTCAGCGATATTCATGCATTAGCGAGCTGATGCTCTTAGCCATGTTATCCACCTCCCATTGGATAACATGGCTAAGAACTGCTCAGGGCAGGTGTTAGCTTTTGGAGATATTCCCGCTTAGCGCGAATATCTCCAAAAGTTGGTAATAGGAGATAGCGATGTTAGCGACTGTTTTCACATCTTGGCACGCCCACTAAGCATCTCATTAGTGATAAATATCACTGACATGCAAAGTGGGGCCCAAGATGGTCGCTATCTCCTACTAGCTGTCTCTAACTGGTGTTAGCGGCAGCTAGGTAATAGGGAGATAATTTTATATCCGCTTTCTTGGCTTTTAAAGCCAAAAAAGCGGAGATAAACCCCCTTGATAATATGCCCCTCAGTTTTAATCGAGATTCGGAATTAGAGTGAAAAAACAGTGTGAACTATGCAAATAACGTTTCTTCTCGTGCAGCAAAGTACTCTTGTGATCTAATTTTGCAAAATAGAAATATCGATTTTGGGGATATATTGTAGTGGTTCTAAGACACGGTCAGGCTCCACATCACACCCTGTAATCATTCTCAGCCAGCTCCCCAGACATACTATTTATTGAGCATCACCTCATATTTGAAATGCCCAGGCTACAATACAGATGCCCTGGCACCCATCACTTGAATGCTGACAAATGCAATAAACAATGCCAACTGCAGTTCAGAAATGTTCATAAAATTATTTCTGTATGCAAGGCCTGGATGAGATGAAAAATTAAATGTGTGGTGACTTTACTTTATATGGTAAAAACAAGTCCCTCGTATAGTTAACTGAAGGTGGAATGATTCACTCAAAGAGCCAATAGAAACATGGTGGCACTTAATAACTCTAGTGGACTGTTTCAAGTGGTTCAGGAGCACAGGAAGCCAATGTCTGAAGGAAGCTGAACCAAAGCCCCTTGGCAAGAGTGTAATATGTTCCCCATATATTACATATTATACTTGTAGAGCACAAAATTGCCTACCATTTATACATCACAAATAAGTGAAAGATACATGACATGAACGTGCACTGAGCACATGTTTCTTGTGTGGTTGAACAATTAAAATAAGTGTTGCACTTGACATTATTTTTAGAGTGCATTTACTGTAGACTAGTCACTTACTCATACTATGTGTTTTCATTGAATGAAATGAGAAATTAGTAAACCATCCTTACTTAGTAGATATGTACTCACTATAAAACGAGTCTAACATACATAATGTGTGCCTTAGTCATCAATTGACATTTACTGTTTAGATGAATGTATAGAAACCATCCTTATATATGTAGAATGGGATCACTCTTGAAACGACAAAAGTTTATGTAATGTGCACTAATGTTATACATATATTTCATTTAAATGTAGTCCTTAGCCAAACTTACACAGATTATTCCAAGTATTTACTGTATGTTACATGTAATGTGAATCTAATTCATTCGAAATTTATATTCATTTATATAAATGTGCACACGCATATTAAATGTACACCATTGAGTTAATGCTTTAAACTTGTCCTTAATAGGCCCATATTTCACCATGCGACATAAATACTGTTTTCCATTTTTTTCTAATGTGACCTTTTTGCAGGTGTTCACATGCATTGTTAGTTTGAGAATAGATACATTACTGTACTAGTGATAGAGGAGAGAATCTGAGAAGAAGACCTTGATGAAAGAACACAAGGAGCCAGAGCGTCACCTGAAAGGCCTGTTCAGCAATGTAGCAATCTAACCTGTGTATGAGAAGATGTCCTTCCTATGTCTAGTGTGAGATTTTCCCCTGATGCTGCAGTCTGCAGCATGAGAAATGGATGGGAACAATAGGCCCCTGATGAGAGGTACAAAGGGGTGTTATGCAGAGGACTCTTGTGTAATGCAACTTAGTGTTCACACCACTGGAGATTCAGATTCCTCCTGGATGGCCTTAGATGCCTTTTAGATTCTTTGTAACATCCCTTCAGAGCCTTCAGGAGACAATATTGAGCCTGTGGTTTCTGACGATGGTTGCAAGAAGGCCATGTAGATTTTGGGGCTGAGGGAGGATCCCTGGGGCACTCTGCATCTGGTCTGTGTTGGTTCCGAGAGGTAGGGCGGGACTCTGACTCCTTGAGTTCTGCCTGTGAGAAATGAGCATATCCAGCCAAGTGCCTTTCTGCGGATGCCGGCGTCATGGAGTCTGGTGGCTAGTGTGTGGTGGAAATGGTGTCAAAGGCAGCCGAGAGGTCCAGGAGAATGAGAGCTGCCACTTGGCCCTGGTCGGGGAAGGAGTGGATGTCGTCGAAGGTGACGAGTAGGTCGGTCCCGGTGCTGTGTTTGCTGCGGAATCTGGATTAAGAGATGTCCAGGACGTTGTTGGCTTTGATGAAGTTTCCTAGCTGGGTGTTGATGGTCTTTTCGATGACCTTGGCTGTGAAAGGAAATAGGGAGATGAGCCTGAAGTTCTTGAGGTCCATTGGGTCTGCGGCAGGTTTCTTCAGGAGGGAGTTGACTGCAGCGTATTTCCAGTCATCGCGGAATGTGGTAGTTTCGAGGGAGCAGTTGATTGTCTGGCGTAGTTCAGGTACGATGGCCGTGGCGGCTCTGTGGAAGATGTGGGGTGAGCAGGGGTCATAGTGTGCTCCGGGATGGATGCTCTTCATGGTCTTTATGGTGTCTTCGGTCATGAGTGGGGTCTAAATCAGCAAGCTCTGTTGGGTGGCATCACTAGGGGTGAGAGCTGGAGTGGTGCGGATGTCCTTGTTGTCTAAGTTGTCGTAGATCATCTTAATCTTGAGGTGCTGAGTCTTTTGCAGAGGTTTCGGGAGGGTGGGACCTCTGTTGTTTCGCTGTCGAGTTTGCTAAATTCCTTGATGATGGAACCCTAGAACAATTATGCCCCCCACGAGCCTCTCGTGGCCTGGAAACTTAAGGAATGCCTGGAGCCTCTTAGAAATATTTGCCGCCTTGGGGAGCCTCGGGGCTCGTAGACCAATTTTTCCCCATCGTTGGAGTCCCCCACTGGGGACTCTGAATACACAAAGGCCCGTGGAGCAAAGATCACGCCACTGGGGGGGGCTGACACTGGCAATGTGCCCCGACTCCCCCCCTCTCCTCACAGAAACACCCCCGACTCACTGGTTCGGCTGCGGGAGGCTCCATCATCGCGCCGTCTCTCTGCGGCGTCACCCTGCTACCGGCCCTCCTCCGCTGATCACCACGGGGCTCTCCCTCACTCTCGGGAGCCCTGTGGGAGACACCAAACACCGGCTCCTGGCTTCGTCTCGCCCCGTGGGCGGGACTCTGACTCTCCCCGGGCCGGCAGCCAATCACGGCGCGGCCCGGGGAAGATCATCACAAAGGAACTACAAAGGACCCCCGGGCCCGCAGCCAATCCCAGCGCGGCCCGGGTAGGACATCACGAGGGGTCCCGGGCCAGCGGCGGTGAACTCGTGGGCAAAATAAGAAAATAAGACAGGAAACGAGGTGGGCACTCGCTGGGGATCCAGGTACCTTCACACAACCGGGGCAAATGCCGGGTGGGCACCGGCTGAGGCAACCAACGCTCCTAAGCGCCAGGTAAAAGAACAGCGCTCCCAAGCGCTAGGCAGACCAGGAGGACAAAAGAAAGCACTCCCAAGCGCTAGCCAGACCAGGAGGGCTAAAGAAAGCAACAAAGTCCTCCAGGGGTCCAGAGGCTGGGCAAGGCCCAGGGAGGCAAGCCTTCCCCTGGGCCCAAGCAGCAGCACGCCCCTGGCAGGATTCAAGTTAAGAACAAGAACATTTTGTAAGGGGACACAGCCCCTTTTTATCCAGTGAATTCCTTTCTCTAGCAGGGTCCAGGCAATGTGAGAACCAGCTAGAACTGGTTATAGGGAATTCCTTTCACTGGCCAGGCTAGAGACATCAGACGCACCCCAGGGGGTGGAGCCAGCATTGTGTGGGGAAAACCCAGCCCCATTCAGGACCCTCAAACCAGACAGTCAATCCACAAGCAGGCCCAGGCTCACTCCTGATAGCCAGGCTCCAGCCAATCACACGCCAGGCACAAATTACACAAATATGCCAACTTCTAGAAGTGGCACTTCTACACTAGACACAATCATGCCGCATATATCATTGCGCAGCATTCAATCTCACGAGTTCGCACATACCAAACTCGACCCTGCACTCTCCACACATCCGGAACTACCATGGGCATACATATTCCCCATTCATTCCTATGGGAGGGCAGGTCACTCACCACACATACACAGAGAGCTCACGCACTTTACACTGTACCACAGTGAAAAAGTGTGCAGAGGCCTAAATCACCAACACCAGGTCACAGAAACAGGCTAGGAAAAAGCAAAACGTTTCGGGATGAACCTGCCAAAAGGGCCAGGTCCAACAATGGAAAGAGTTCTTTGGAGTTGTGGCCGTTGGTGAGGATTCTGTCTTGGCGGAAATTCTTCTTTATGTATTTTATGAGTTGCTGGTGTGTAGTAGTGGCTGCTCTGTAGGCAGTGCGTGTTCCTGGGCTATTGTTGTTCCTCTATGTCTTTTCGAGTCATCAGCAGGAGCACTTGGATTTTTTGGGGTGAACCAGCTTGCTTTCTTGATGTGTCTTGATAGGGGCGAATGTATCAGCGCAGTTCATAAACCAGTGGTGGAGGTTTCGTGCTGCTGTATTGGCGTCTTCCATCACCTGTGGTGGAGTGCTGATAAGGGCAGAGGTGAGCTGATCTTCGTGACTTTGTTCCAGCTTCTACAGGAAGGCGGTGGATGTGCTTGTGTATGGTGGATTTTCTGAAGGAGAAGTGGATGCAGTGGTGGTCTGTCCAGAGGAGTTCTGTGGTGTGGCTGTGGGAGATGCTGTTTCCTTCTGCGAAGGTGGGGTCGAGTGTGTGTCCTGCTGTGTGCATGGTAGCTGCGACAAATTGCGTCAGTCCTATGTTGGCAAGGTTCTCTAAGAGGGCTGTGGTGTTGGGATCATCATGGTTGTCCAGGTGAAAGTTTAGGTCTCTGAGTAGGATGTAGTCTGTGGAGGCAAGAGCGTGGGGTGCGATGAGGTCGGTGATGGTGTCGGTGAAAGAAGTGCTCTGGCTGGGCGGCCTGTAGTTGAGGGTTCTCCGTAGAGTTATTTTAGGGTTGATCTGGATCCTGAAGTGGACATGCTCGATGGGGGTCGTAGTGTTGTCATGTAAAGGGTGCTTTTGTGGACGATGGCTATGCCTCCACCTGGGCAGGTGGGGCTGCATGATCTTTTATTCATCATCAGTGGTGGTGGCGATGTTGGGTGCAGAGTTGGCGTTGGTCCAGGGTTCTGTGAGGAAGGCGACATCGGGCGCGTGGGTGTTGAGGAGGTCCCAGATTTCTATGGTGTGCTTGTGTAGGGAGCTTGCGTTGAGGAGGATGCAGTTGAGTGGTTTAGAAGCAGTGAGGTCTGAAAGGCTGGGGACTGCAGCTGGGGTCTAGAGGTAGGTAAAGGTGCAGCGGCAGTGTCAACAGTAGATCGGGCGTGGCAATAAAAGCTGGCAAGCCAAGAGCATGGAAGGTGCTCGTGTTGTTTTGGATGGGGGTCGGAGAACCAGGGTCCCTGGCGCTAGTCGCGGTCAGATCGCGGTTGGGCACAGACTGGCCTGCCTTTGGCGCTCCAGTGGTGCGGCCTCACAGCAACCACCATTAGGTAGAGGTGAGGGGAGGGAGGAGGGCTGGGTAGCAGGAGCGGGAAGGACACACTGGAGGGGCCACGGGGACAGCAGCATCATAAACAACATGGTTAACGAGAAGAGGGAGAGGAGAGAGAAAAGAGAAAAAAGAAAGCAGAGAGAGAAAAAGAGAAAAAAAGGGCACAGAAAAGCCAAGAGAGGCTGAACAGCAGAAGAACAGAGTGCTCTCCCACTGCACCACCAGGGATGAGGCGCAGGCAAGAACCTGTGGGTTGAGGAGGGCCTCGAACACCCAGCAAAGGGAAAGCTCAGGGGGCTCAGAGATCAGAGGGCAGCACATAGTGATGGAGCTGCGTGGGGGGAGAGCAGTCATACTGACCAGGGTTAAGCACATTTTAATTCCAGGTTGCTTGTGACTTCACTCTAATTGTGGTTGCTGCTTGAGTAGGTGTTCAACGCCCAGGCCACAACCAGTAACCTAATATCCCACAAAGTGGTTGATATTGACATTTCAAATGTTAAAGGTCAGTTGATTCATAATTGGACCTATCTTAGGAAGATTTTTTTAAATGATTTTATTTAGTAGATTTAGCTTTGGTCATTGAATACTATACATATTTGTATTCTTTTTATAAAATGTAAATTGATACTTGTATAGCGCACTACTCACCCGCAAGGGTCTCAAGGCGCTTGTACGAATACCGCTGTGGAACCCATCCCCAAGGTGGAGGCCAGGCATCCTTAGCGTTGTGGAGGCTGTTGTGGAGATTAAGCAAGCTATTGCCCAGAGTTGCTGAGTGGGACTCCATGATTGGAATAGGCACCGAGGCGAGAATTATCAGGTCCGTGGAATTTTGAGCCTAAGACCCGCCGAGGCTGGGAATTCAACCCTGGTCCCGGGCTAGACATCTGCATCAGGGTCTGCCACTCTAACCATTGAGCCACACTTCGACACTAAACCCAGCGGTGGAATTTCCTGATATGAGATACTCTAATATTAGGCACCATAACCTTTTGAATGTTTTCCATTTTATTAATTAAAAACAGAAAAAATGTAAAGAACAGAATTCAGATAAGTAATACTATACTGATCCAGTCTGCAACCTTTAGCAAAATTTCTGTCGGTCTTCATGTCCATTAACCCGGTAAGCGCCGCCGTCGGCCAACGGTCATCGCGAGCGCTACCTCCCCAGTGCTGCGCACGACCGTTGGCCGAAGGGCCAGCGCTCGTTATTCGAACGTTCAGCACTGGGTGCTGAACGTTCGACGCAGCTAAGGTGTTAAGTTAATAGGCAGGAATCTCACCAGATTCATGACTATACTTGTTCCTGTGTCTCCATAATTATGTTCAATTTGTTGAATCTCAACATACCTGCTTATATCCACAAGTATTATGGGTAAAATACATACGTTCTTTAGAATAAAAAAAAAGTCCAGTGCTTCTTGTACCCAATATTGAATGTCCGAAGAACTAGTTTCATGCTGCAGGTTTACACTCAGCAGACAAGCAATCCAGACAGCAAGAAACATAAAGTCATCCTGGAGGTGACTTGCAGTATAATTAGTTGAGCATCATAGTTTATGTGAATACCATCACCAGAAGATATGTTATTAAACATTGCCTCCCTGCGTGGTGTCAGAAGAGGGAAAGAGACAAACTTCAGAAGTCGATCGGCTTTTAGAATATTTTTTAAAAGCTTTCTGAGAAGGAGGTTGTAAACTTAAACATACTTAAAATTTCAATTTAAATAGAACATAAAAACCATTGACATGTTGTCCATAACGAGACGGATTTAAAGTGAGCAAAAACGAAATAAGTAATTAGATCAAACCTTCCACTTCAATTGTCTTTGTTATAGTAAACACTAGCTGAGAAGCCCCACGGTAGCAGATTTGCTGTTGCAGCAGAGCATTGAGTAGCAGAGAGCTTACTCAGGAAGTGAGAAATGTACCATATGTTAAGGGTATGTATGTTTTAACAATCACATATCTTCCTCGTGCTGCTAGAACCCAATGAGCTAGCTATTAAATGTGCTAAATGTTAAACACACTGGCTTGCCCCATGCATCCCTAAGGCTTCTTCGACGTATGGGGCACACCACAAGGAAGCACAGAAGTAAAAACCAGAGCTTAAAGCTAGTTCAACCCAAATGCTCTTCTTTTATGTTTCCCTGATCTTTTAGCAATCCTCCATACCCTTGGACGCTTATTACAGAGATTAGCCTCCGGGGAATGGCTTACTGTCGAACAGATGCATTGTTCCTTTTATGAACAATTAGTCAGACATCAAAACTGGATCAGAAATACCTTATAGGAATTTCTCATAAATATTATTTTGGGAATTTCGGTCTTTATCCCAGATCGATCGATGAGCCAGGCGCAGCATCTTTAACTCCATTGTCTGTTTGTTTGGCAGCATGGACAATGGTTTCAGAAGTGTGGAGATCTTCTCTCTCTTTGAAATTACTCCTTGGTTCTACTCATTCAAGGGTCTATACAACTTATAAGTAGGCACGACCAAGAGCAACCTCTGAAGGATCTCCAGAAATAGCTAGTTGTTCCCAGCCAGCTGCTAGACACTTCTTATATTTGAAGAGATTTTTTTTTATAGACTCAGGAGGTTGACTCAGTATTTCGAACCTTGCATGTTTTCCCCATAACGTGGACATTTTCTGAGGGAACTGTGCCAAGGTTTTACCCCACCCAGTAATACCGGGTGTGGTTAACTCCGGAAACGTCCTAATCTGCACAGAGGGAACGCCGCAGCCCATGCGGACGTTCCCTCATGCTCTGGGGTCGCGGACGGACGCAAGTCCGTCCGCGATCGTAATGACCCCCTAAATGTGGTCTGAAAAACTATTGTGACCTAAACATCGTTTACAAAAAACATTGCCCCAAAGAAGTTTTAATAGAACATCTATACACAATCTGATGATATTTTTGCAAACTATACTTAAGACATGATATTTATATCTTGCGATATTTTTGGCAACAATATTTAGGACGCTATATTTATATCATTTAATATTTTTTTCAGAGTCAACTGGGACACAATGATTAGTTAATGTGATATTTTTGTGAATGATATTCCACTAGGGAACATCCCCCACACTAATCTTTTCTTTGGAAAAATCTGCTAGTGGCTTCTTCCCAGGATATACTATTTCATTTAGAAAGATGGACTGATTTTTTGGTCCCACCAAATTATGCACACGTTATTAATTTAACACAAGTAATGTCTGTGTTAAAGTACATTTCATTTGATGACTATACATATTCTTTTATTGTGTACAGTATCTGACAGCTTTCTGAAGTTGCTTTTTTACGTGCTTAGAAACAATCCCAGTAGTATACTTAATGACAATTTACAGCGGTTAAAACTCATTAGCACATTGGTTGTAAAATAGAACTGCGCATTGCTGCTTCATCATCAATTCCAAATATCAGGGGAGTGCTTTCTTTTTGTGACAGCATTTCGTGAATTTTAAACATATCTTTGTAGAACTGATGATAGTAGTAAAGACTAAAGATATCTTGGAGTGTCCCTTCTGTATATTAGCTTCTGTTTTAGCCGAAAGGAAGGTGATTTTTTACCAGTTGTATGCAGCGGTGTAGACTACAGGGTAGACATTACCGAAATTGTCTACTAGTTAAAGAAAAACATGGCCACCATTTTGCTGCTTGTGTGCTAGGAATTGAGAAAGCAGTATTTTCTCAGTATCAACTATGATACAAACACATTTGTTTGCTATACCTAAATAGTAAAATGTGGACAAAACATACACGAAATACAACTTGTAAACATGCAACAATGGATGCCTCTCCCTTTTCTGAGCTGTGCTGTCTGTAACTCATGCACTTAGGGAAGTTCTTATAGAAGTTTAGGTGCTTAGACTGTGTAATATCTTAAAAACAAGTGCATCGCTCGGCTTTGCACCAAAGCACTAATTCAAGATATGGCCACAGATTTAAAATTGTACAGTTATCATACGCTAAGCAAGCAATTCCCAGACCCAACCACAAATACCTGAGGACAGTACCAAATGCCCAGCCTCAGTCATTGTATGCCCAGGGAAGACCATCATATGCCCAAGGATACCTTCAAATGCCCAGGCACCTGCTCAAGGTTTACAGGGCTTTCTACAATTACTGCGCCTAATAAAAATACTACACACATAAGGTTAGGGAAAACAGCTATGTACTAAAAATACATTCTACAACTCGTAGGTAACTTACACATTAGGTGACCAGCCCTAGACATGTGCAATGTCTAGGCATCCTGGGATTTCAGCCTTTCCTTGTAAATTGAACAATTGGGATCATTACTGGACAGCAAAATCGAATGATTAATTTTGAATCTCTACTAGGTATTTATAAAGTGATGCGTTTAACTTTTACCATTATTCCTCAAACTTGCTGATCATGTTTAGCTTCTTGCCCTGCATTTCCGCCGATCCTTCATTTCGTCACACCCACTCTATGATTTAGAGCTTGTTTTATAGTTTAACGGACGAAGTTTACACCATCGAAATGGCAATGGGCAATACCTCCACTCTCCCTGGGTTCCTCTGTCCACCAAATTTAGAGTTTGTCTGCCGGCCCTGCAGACAATGTTCTACATTGACAGGAACCAATGTCCTGGTGGTTCCTGACAATGTAGAAGTAGTTTGGTGGATGGCACTGTCAGTCATGACGGCTGGCCGTCAAACTTTTCAAAAAGATTTTCTTTCCCAATAACAAAGTCTAGTGTGTTTCTGAAAAGCAAAAAAAAAAAAAAACTAATCTGTTCCACACCCTGGACATTTTATCCCAGGATGTGGGCATAATTATTGTTTTTTCCTGTGCCTTACTGCAAGGTTATTCCTGGCAGTGACAGACAAGAATAAAACACTTTACTTAGTCCACTCAAAATAGGATCAATGGTGTAAAGTTCTTCCTCTGAGGGCCCTACTCCATCAGGATGTAAAAGGAAATATTCTGTTGACGGAGCCAACGGGGACTCCGCCAACCGAATACTTACAGTCTGCCTGAATCTAAATGAAGCAGATGGACCAAGGGTTTGGCGGACAGGGTACTCAATCGAAAGTGCGCAGGAGAATGCTGTCTGAAAACTCTGGGTGTCTATTTAGCATTTTATTGCACCTTATGTAAACAATTTTGCATGTCTCACCGTCAATTTAATTTTGTGCACCATCTTAGCAGGCCAGCAGCTATAAAGATATAAGCGGATATTGAACATAGTTTGTTTTTAAATAGTGCTTCTGGTGACCTCAGAACACTGCTCATGGTGTTGGCGAGGGTTAGCTCAATGAGCCATGTTGTTTGCTCAGACCCTGAAATTAGATTTGGGTGTGAGGTGCACTCCTAAGTTTAATTACTTCTAAGCAGCCTTTAACGCTATTTTACCAATGGTGCTACATCGCAACGTATGCTGTCAGACATACATCTGTTATAATCAATAAATATTCTCAAGTAATTCAAATTGAAAGCAGTGTGCACTGTACATGTGGGTATCTCCACCAAATTAATCACCTTACTAAAATATCATTATGTTCCTTTCCATTATATATTTTCATTTTTTACCATGATTCACAGTTGTATGATTCATTCACAATCATGAATATACATTGTGTTAATTATTACATATACACATGATCCTCGTTCATATACATTGTATGGTTACATAAACATGTTCTGACCATGTGGAATGTTTCATGCCCAATGCATTTCGGGACTCTGAGTCCCTTCTTCAGGGGATAAACTTTCCTAGATGTATATTCATGAATGTGAATGAATCATGCAACTGTGAATAATGGTAAAAAATGAAAATAAATAATGGAAAGAAACGTAATGATATTTCAGTAAGGTGATTAATTTGGTAGAGATACCCACATGCACAGTGCACACTGCTTTCAAGTTGAATGACTTAAGAATATTTATGTTTGCTCAGGCCCAGCAACACACAATACCTTGGATTAGAGGCAAAATTGGTAGAAAATATCCGATCCGTCAACTGTGTGCTAAATAGATATCATACACATTCTACAAAACATGACATCGAACACAACACCACACAATTGTTACACAGGAAAAGTAACATACAAATACACAAAAACCACAACAGTATACCAGTAATAACACAATACATACGGATTCAAAGAACATCAGTCACACAGTGATATAGCAAATAAAGCAACAGTGTAACACAATGAAACACAACTTAATACAACAAAGTGTAATGCTACAATACACACCCAATAACAATGTCAAACAATGGCGTACAACAGCACAACAGCTCAACCATGTAGTTCAGTGAGACAGTGCAACATACCATACCTCAGTACACCAGGCAATGTTGTGTTGAGACATAGACAAAATAGTGTCATTCCACAGTACACACATCATAACAAAGCCAAGCAGTGATGTGCCACTGCATACAGCTCAGCTATGTAGTTCAATGAGACAGAGTAACATACCATACCCCAGTGCACACAGCAGTGTTGTGTTGAGACATGGCTGCAATAATACTGAAACATGGGTGCAGTGATGCTGAGACATTATGCTGAGATATGGCTGTAGTGATACTGAGGCATAGCTGCAGTGATGCTGAGGCTGCAGTGATGCTGAGACCTGTCTTCCATGATGCTGGAACATGGCTGCAGTGATGCTGAGGCATGGCTGCAGTGATGCTGAGGCATGGCTGCAGTGATGCTGAGGCTGCAGTGATGCTGAGACCTGACTGCGGGGATTCTGAGACACAGCTGCAGTGATGTTGAGGCACAGCTGCAGTGATGCTGAGACCTATCTGCTGTGATGCTGAGACACGGCTGCTGTGATGCCGAGGCATAGCTGCAGTGATGCTGCGGCACTGCTGCAGTGATGCTGAGGCTGCAGTGATGTTGAGACACGGCTGAAGTGATGCTGAGATCTGTCTGCAGAGATATTGAGGCATGGCTGCAGTGATGCTGAGACCTGTCTGCAGTGATGCTGAGACACAGCTGCTGTGATGCGGAGGCATGGCTGCAGGGATGCTGAGGCACAGCTGCAGTGATGTGACGGCATGGCTGCAGTGATGCTGAGACCTGTCTGCATTGATGCTGAGATGCAGCTGCAGTGATGCTGAGACACGGCTGCAGTAATGCTGAGACTCGGCTGCAGCATTGAGGAGGCATGGCTGTAGTGATGCTGAGCCCTGCCTGTAGTGATACGGAGACCTGGCTGCAGTGATGCTGAGACCTGTCTGCAGTGATGTGGAGGCATGTCTGCAGTGATGCGGAGGCATGGCTGCAGTGATGCTAAGACCTGTTTGCAGTGATGCTGAGGCACGGCTGCAGTGATGCTGCAGCATGACTGCAGTGATGCTGCTGCATGGCTGCAGTGATGCTGCGGCATGGCTTCAGTGATGCTGAGGCATGACTGCAGTGATATTGAGACATGGCTGCAATGATGTTGAGGCGTGGCTGCAGTGATGCTGAGACTTACAGCAGTGATGCAGTGATGCTGAGGCTGCAGTGATGCTGTGACTTGTCTGCAGTGATATTGAGACATGGCTGCATTGATGCTAAGACCTGTCTGCAGTGATGCTGAGACGCGACTGCAGTGATGTGAAGGCTTGGCTGCAGAAATGCTGAGGCACGGTTGCAGTGATGCTGAGGCATGGCTGCAGTGATGCTGAGGCATAGCTGCAGTGATGCTGAGGCATGGATGCAGTGATACTGAGACATGGCTGCAGTGAATGTAAGGCATGGCTGCAGTGATGCTGATACATGGCTGCAGTGATGGTGAGGCATCAGTGATGCTGAGGCTGCAGTGATACTGAGACATGGCTGCAGTGATGCTGAGACCTGTCTGCAGTGACGTTGAGGCCTGTCTGCAGTGATGCTGAGACACAGCTGCAGTGATGCTTAGGCATGGCTGCAGTGATGCTGAAACCTGTCTGCAGTGATACGGAGGCATGGCTGCAGTGATGCTGAAACATATCTGCAGTGATGCTGATACACGGCTGCAGTGATGGGGAGGCATGTCTGCAGTGATGCTAAGGCACAGCTGCAGTGAAGTGGAGGCATGGCTGCAGTGATGATGAGACTTGTCTGCAGCAATGCAGAGATGCTGCATCAGTGATGCTGAGACACGGCTGCAGCGATGAGGAGCATGGCTGCAGTGATGCTGAGCCCTTTCTGTAGTAATGCTGAGACCCGGCTGAAGTGATTCTGAGACCTGTCTGCACGGATTCTGAGGAATGTCTGCAGGGATGCTGAGACACAGCTGCAGTGATGCGGAGGCATGGCTGCAGTGATGCTGAGACCTGTCTGCAGTGACGTGGAGGCATGTCTGCAGTGATCCTGAGACACAACTGCAGTGATGCTGAGACCTGTCTGCAGTGATGCTGAGACACTGCTACAGTGATACGGAGGCATGGCTGCAGTGATGCTGACATACTGCTGCACCAATGCGGAGGCATTGCTGCAGTGATCCTGAGACATATCTGCAGTGATGCTGAGACACGGCTGCAATGATGCTGAGATGCGGCTGCAGTGATGCTGAGGCATGGCTGCAGTGATGAGGAGGTATGGCTGCAGTGATGCTGAGACACAGCTGCAGTGATGCGGAGGCATGGCTGCAGTGATGCTGAGACCTGTCTGTAGTGATGCTGAGACCTGTCTGCAGTGACGTGGAGGCATGTCTGCAGTGATGCTGAGACACGACTGCAGTGATGCTGAGACACGGCTGCAGTTATGAGGAGGCATGGCTGCAGTGATGCTGAGCCCTGTCTGTAGTGATGCTGAGATATGGCTGCAGTGATGCGGAGGCATGTCTGCAGTGATGCGGAGACATGTCTACAGTGATGCAGAGGCATGTCTGCAGTGATGCTGAAAAACATGTCTTGGGTTAAGAAATCAAGCTTATGGCTGGGCTACCGGCCAATGTGGTCAGACAGAGCCCAAAAAGAAAGAAAAATTTCTTTCTTGAGTCACCTCACTCACCGGGGTTGCCCCACGGTGACATGCTTCATCATTGGGGCCATCCCAGTTCTCTACGAACTGGGGCGTGCTATGACTTGCGAACTACGTAGGAGCACTATTTTGTGAAGGACTATGTGTGGTGCACAGTGTAGTGGAGTGGGTGTAAGTGATTTAAAAATACCGTACTAGTGGGATTAAACAATTTTATTCCTGCTATCTAACATCTAACAGCCATCTACAAACATTTTTTTAAACTGACCTGACCAGCAATACTTCCTCTTATCATAATAAACTGTTTTTATAATAACTTTTTAAATTTCCGTTGATAACAACTATCAGCAATCAATGAGCAAACATCGGCGATGAAAATCCTTCACATCACTCCTGAAATCCTATTTTTAATGCAGGACGACCCAACACAACATGGCCGCCACTTTTACCCACGGGCGGCGGCCATTTTGAAGTATCCACGGTCCAGTCTTTACCCTGAGCAACACGCGGCAAGACTGAACGCGGTGGGTTTAAATACCTCCCTCGTCCGAGACACGCTAAGATGCGGTCCGGCGAAGGAGAGAAGTATGTGTTCCGGTGTGGCGGCTTCTATTTAAAAGTAAGTGAACCTTTCCCCTTACAGGTACCGTTAACCTCGGAGGTCAGTCGAGCCGACGAAGGCTCATAACTACATCCAAATGTGACTTCCCGAATTACAAACAAATAACGCACACCGCCATTATGTTTTCTTTCATCCTGGAACGTAGGAGTATTTCGAAGGGAGTCACCGCTCCCCTCAGATACCATGAAGTGTGAGTAGGCACTTTTACAAGTAATTAATCAACTACTACATGTTTCCTGTGCTAAATACTATGTGTGTCTGTACTGTCATATTAAGTCCTGTGTTATTTTTAAGTGAGAATTCAGGCAATAGATCACCAAGAGCATTTGTTACTCAGCACATCACCGGACTTTGTGAGTTTGCACGCACCAATATGGAGCAACATTTCACCCATATTTTACGTGCGGCATGAAAGAAGCCATGTACCCCGACTCTGAAGAGAGAGGGGAGTGTACCTCTAATGTTTTCCTTACTATATTTCAGATATACTGCGAGGAATAGAAATCGTATGTATATGTATTTTCACGCATGCTTTTAATAGTAGCAGCATTCATTTATTTTGTATATATTTGTTTTCCTATTAGGGTTTAAGCAGGAGTGGCATACACAGGGCTGGTCCCTGTGTGGTCCTGAAGACAAGCTAGGGGAAGCTTGAAACATGTTGACCTAAAAACACTGGTTCCATCTACATTATAGCTGGTACACAGTGTTATACCCCATTTTTAAATAATACCAACCTAGGAGCAAGAATAAAATTGTTTAGGCCCACTAGCACGGTATTTTTAAATCACTTACACCAACTCCACTACACTGTGCACCACACATAGTCCGTAACAAAATAGTGCTCCTACGTAGTTCGCAAGTCATAGCACGCCCCAGTTCGTAGAGAACTGGGATGGCCCCAATGATGAAGGATGTCACCGTGGGGCAACCCCGGGAGTGAGGGGAATCAAGAAAGAAATGTTTCTTTCTTTTTGGGCTCTGTCTGACCACATTGGCCGGTAGCCCAGCCACAAGCTAGATCTCTTAACCCAAGAACTTTGGTTTTGTTTTTCTTGATACGTATTCGGAGGGCGATCTAGCATTGTATACCTCTTTCTCACCCATGTATATGAACTACAGTGATGCTGCGACACTGCTGAAGTGATTCTGAGACATGACTGCTGTGATGCTGAGACCTGTCTGCAGTGATGCTGAGGTACGGCTGCAGTGATGCTAGACCTGTCCGCAGTGATGCTGAGGCATGTCTGCAGTGATGCCGAGACACAGCTACTGTGATGCTGAGGCATGGCTGCAGTGATGCTGAAACCTGCCTTCAGTGATACTGAGTCATGGCTGCAGTGATGCTGAGACCTGTCTGCAGTGATGCAAAGGTATATCTGCACTGATGCTAAGACATGGCTGCAGTGATACGGAGGCATGGCTGCCGTGACGCTGAGACACAGCTGCAGCGATGCGGAGGCATTGTTGCAGTGGTGCTGAGACCTGTCTGCAGTTATGCTGTGACACGGCTGCAGTGTAGTGATCCTGAGTCACGGCTACAGTGATGAAGAGTCATGGCTGCAGTGATGCTGAGACCTGCCTGTAGTCATGCTGAGATATTGCTGCAGTGATGCTGAGACATGGCTGCAGTGATGCTGAGGCATGTCTGCAGTGATACCGAGACACAGCTGCTGTGATGCTGAGGCATGGCTGCAGTGACCTGTCTGCATTGAGCAAGAAAAACAATGGATTTAGGCCCAGATCTCTGTACTGGGGTGAATGTATGACATTGTTCTGCATTCTGTCCATCAATTGTTCTTTTTTGCATTTGCCACCCTGAGTGGGACGGGTATGCCCAGAAGTGGGTCCCGTGCTCTCCATGCCACTGGAGTCAAGTTATCCTGGCTGATGAGAAACCGGTCCTAGGATGCTTGTTTCCAGTCCAGGTAGGATCTAGCCTGGCAGTTCGGGCTGGACTGTTCCCATTGGGTGCAGGGTCAAGACTGATTTGCATGTGGCGGGGTCCAAACTGGAATGGCATGGTGTGCAAAAAAAGATAGATTTAGGCTCAGATTTCTGTAGCTGGGTGAATGTATGACATTGTTCTGCACTCTGTTCATCAATTGTTCTTTTATACATTTGTCACCCCGAGTGGTACAGGTATGCCCAGACGTGGGGCCTGTGCTCTCCATGCCACTGGAGTCAAGCTATCCTGGCTGATGAGGGCTGAAATCCTGAAAATGGTCCTAGGATGCTTATTTCCAGTCCAGAGAGGACCTGGCCTGGCAGTTCAGAGTGGACTGTTCCCATTGGGTGCAGGGTCAAGACTGATTTGCATATGGCTGGCTCCAAACTGGAATGATATGTTGAGGAAAATAACGATGGATTTAGGCCCAGATCTCTGTACAGGGGTGAATGTATGACATTGTTCTGCATTCTGTCCATCAATTGTTCTTTTTACATTTGTCACCCTGAGTGGGACGGTAATGCCCAGACGTGGGTCCCGTGCTCTCCATGCCACTGGAGTCAATCTATCCAGGCTGATAAGGGCTGAAAGCCCGAAACTGGTCATAGGATGCTTGTTTCCAGTCCAGGGAGGACCTGGCCTGGCAGTTCGGGCTGGACTATTCCTATTGGGCGCCATAGTGAAGACTGATTTGCATATGGATAGGTTCAAACCGGAACAGCATGGTGAGCAAAAAAGCGATGGATTTAGGCCCAGGTCTCTGCACTAGGTTAAATGTATGAAATTATTCTGCATTCTGTCCATCAATTGTTCTTTTTTGCATTTATCACCCCGAGTGGAACCGGTATGCCCAGACGTGGGTCTCGTGCTCTCCATGCCACTAGAGTTAAGCTATCCTGGCTGATGAGGGCTGAAAGCCCGAAACCGGTCCTTGGATGCTTGTTTCCAGTCCAGGGAGGACTTGGCCTGGCAGTTCAGGCTGGACTGTTCCCATTGGGCGCTGGGTCAAGACTGATTTGCATATGGCTGGGTCCAAACTCGAATGGCATGGTGAGCAAAAAACGATGGATTTAGGCCCAGATCTCCGTAGTGGGGTGAATATATGAGATTGTTCTGCATTCTGTCCATCAATTGTTCGTTTTTGCAGTGATGCAGAGGCATGGCTGCAGTGATGCTGAGACCTGTCTGTAGTGATGTTGAGACACGACTGCAGTGATGCTGAGACCTGTTTGCAGTGATTCTGAGACACGACTGCAGTGAGTCTGAGAACTGTTTGCAGTGAAGCAGAGGCATGGCTGCAGTGATGCTGAGACACGACTGCAGTGATGTTGAGACCTGTTTGCAGTGATGCTGAGACACAACTGCAGTGAGTCTGAGAACTGTTTGCAGTGATGCGGAGGCATGGCTGCAGTATTCTGGGACCTGTCTGTAGTGATGCTGAGACACGACTGCAGTGGTGCTGAGACCTGTTTGCAGTGTTGCTGAGAGACGACTGCAGTGAGTCTGAGAACTGTTTGCAGTGATGCGGAGGCATGGCTGCCGTATGCTTAGACCTGCCTGTAGTGATGCTGAGAGACGACTGCAGTGATGCTGAGACCTGTTTGCAGTGTTGCTGAGACACGACTGCAGTGAGTCTGAGAACTGTTTGCAGTGATGCGGAGACATGGCTGCCGTATGCTGAGACCTGCCTGTAGTGATGCTGAGACACGACTGCAGTGAGTCTGAGAACTGTTTGCAGTGATGCGGAGGCATGGCTGCAGTATGCTGAGACCTGTCTGTAGTGATGCTAAGACACGACTGCAGTGAATCTGAGAACTGTTTGCAGTGATGCGGAGGCATGGCTGCAGTATGCTGAGACCTGTCTGTAGTGATGCGGAGACACGACTGTAGTGATGCTGAGACCTGTTTGCAGTTATCCTGAGTCACAACTGCCGTGAATCTGAGAACTGTTTGCAGTGATGCGGAGGCATGGCTGCAGCATGCTGGGACCTGTCTGTAGTGATGCTGAGACACGACTGCAGTGATGCTAAGACACGACTGCAGTGAATCTGAGAACTGTTTGCAGTGATGCTGAGGCATGGCTGCAGTATGCTGAGACCTGTCTGTAGTGATGCTGAGACACGACTGTAGTGATGCTGAGACCTGTTTGCAGTTATCCTGAGACACAGCTGCATTGAATCCGGTGAACTGTTTGCAGTGATGTGGAGGTATGGCTGCAGTATACTGAGACCTGTCTGTAGTGATGCTGAGACACGACTGTAGTGATGCTGAATACCTGTTTGCAGTTATCCTGAGACACAGCTGCATTGAATCTGAGAAATGTTTGCAGTGATGTGGAGGCATGGCTGCAGTATGCTGAGACCTGTCTGTAGTGATGCTGAGACACGACTGTAGTGATGCTAAGACACAACTGCAGTGAATCTGAGAACTGTTTGCAGTGATGCGGAGGCATGGCTGCAGTATGCTGAGACCTGTCTGTAGTGATGCTGAGACACGACTGCAGTGATGCTAAGACACGACTGAGGTGAATCTGAGAACTGTTTGCAGTGATGCGGAGGCATGGCTGCAGTATGCTGGGACCTGTCTGTAGTGATGCTGAGACACGACTGCAGTGATGCTAAGACACGACTGCAGTGAATCTGAGTACTGTTTGCAGTGATGCGGAGGCACGGCTGAAGTATGCTGAGACCTGTCTGTAGTGATGCTGAGACACGACTGCAGAGATGCTAGGACCTGTCTGTAGTGATGCTGAGACACGACTGCAGTGAATCTGAGAACTGTTTGCTGTGATGCGTAGGCATGGCTGCAGTATGCTGGGACCTGTCTGTAGTGATGCAGAGACACGACTGCAGTGATGCTGAGACCTGTCTGTAGTGATGCTGAGACACGACTGCAGTGAATCTGAGAACTGTTTGCTGTGATGCGTAGGCATGGCTGCAGTATGCTGGGACCTGTCTGTAGTGATGCAGAGACACGACTGCAGTGATGCTGAGACCTGTCTGTAGTGATGCTGAGACACGACTGCAGTGAATCTGAGAACTGTTTGCTGTGATGCGTAGGCATGGCTGCAGTATGCTGGGACCTGTCTGTAGTGATGCAGAGACACGACTGCAGTGATGCTGAGACCTGTCTGTAGTGATGCTGAGACACGACTGCAGTGATGCTAAGACACGACTGCAGTGAATCTGAGTACTGTTTGCAGTGATGCGGAGGCACGGCTGAAGTATGCTGAGACCTGTCTGTAGTGATGCTGAGACACGACTGCAGAGATGCTAGGACCTGTCTGTAGTGATGCTGAGACACGACTGCAGTGAATCTGAGAACTGTTTGCTGTGATGCGTAGGCATGGCTGCAGTATGCTGGGACCTGTCTGTAGTGATGCAGAGACACGACTGCAGTGATGCTGAGACCTGTCTGTAGTGATGCTGAGACACGACTGCAGTGAATCTGAGAACTGTTTGCTGTGATGCGTAGGCATGGCTGCAGTATGCTGGGACCTGTCTGTAGTGATGCAGAGACACGACTGCAGTGATGCTGAGACCTGTCTGTAGTGATGCTGAGACACGACTGCAGTGATGCTAAGACACGACTGCAGTGAATCTGAGTACTGTTTGCAGTGATGCGGAGGCACGGCTGAAGTATGCTGAGACCTGTCTGTAGTGATGCTGAGACACGACTGCAGAGATGCTAGGACCTGTCTGTAGTGATGCTGAGACACGACTGCAGTGAATCTGAGAACTGTTTGCTGTGATGCGTAGACATGGCTGCAGTATGCTGGGACCTGTCTGTAGTGATGCAGAGACACGACTGCAGTGATGCTAAGACACAACTGCAGTGAATCTGAGAACTGTTTGCAGTGATGCGGAGGCACGGCTGCAGTATGCTGAGACCTGTCTGTAGTGATGCTGAGACACGACTGCAGTGATGCTGAGACCTGTCTGTAGTGATGCTAAGACACGACTGCAGTGAATCTGAGAACTGTTTGCTGTGATGCGTAGGCATGGCTGCAGTATGCTGGGACCTGTCTGTAGTGATGCAGAGACACGACTGCAGTGATGCTGAGACCTGTCTGCAGTGATGCTGAGACACGACTGCAGTGATGCTAAGACACGACTGAGGTGAATCTGAGAACTGTTTGCAGTGATGCGGAGGCATGGCTGCAGTATGCTGGGACCTGTCTGTAGTGATGCTGAGACACGACTGCAGTGATGCTGAGACCTGTCTGTAGTGATGCTGAGACACGACTGCAGTGAATCTGAGAACTGTTTGCTGTGATGCGTAGGCATGGCTGCAGTATGCTGGGACCTGTCTGTAGTGATGCAGAGACACGACTGCAGTGATGCTGAGACCTGTCTGTAGTGATGCTGAGACACGACTGCAGTGATGCTAAGACACGACTGAGGTGAATCTGAGAACTGTTTGCAGTGATGCGGAGGCATGGCTGCAGTATGCTGAGACCTGTCTGTAGTGATGCTGAGACACGACTGCAGTGATGCTAAGACACAACTGAGGTGAATCTGAGAACTGTTTGCAGTGATGCGTAGGCATGGCTGCAGTATGCTGGGACCTGTCTGTAGTGATGCAGAGACACGACTGCAGTGATGCTGAGACCTGTCTGTAGTGATGCTGAGACACGACTGCAGTGATGCTAAGACACGACTGAGGTGAATCTGAGAACTGTTTGCAGTGATGCGGAGGCATGGCTGCAGTATGCTGAGACCTGTCTGTAGTGATGTTGAGACACGACTGCAGTGATGCTAAGACACAACTGAGGTGAATCTGAGAACTGTTTGCAGTGATGCGTAGGCATGGCTGCAGTATGCTGGGACCTGTCTGTAGTGATGCAGAGACACGACTGCAGTGATGCTGAGACCTGTCTGTAGTGATGCTGAGACACGACTGCAGTGATGCTAAGACACGACTGAGGTGAATCTGAGAACTGTTTGCAGTGATGCGGAGGCATGGCTGCAGTATGCTGGGACCTGTCTGTAGTGATGCAGAGACACGACTGCAGTGATGCTGAGACCTGTCTGTAGTGATGCTGAGACACGACTGAGGTGAATCTGAGAACTGTTTGCAGTGATGCGGAGGCATGGCTGCCGTATGCTGAGACCTGCCTGTAGTGATGCTGAGACACGACTGCAGAGATGCTAGGACCTGTTTGCAGTTACCCTGAGACACAACTGCAGTGAATCTGAGAACTGTTTGCAGTGTTGCGGAGGCATGGCTGCTTATACTGAGGCGAGGTGCGTTTCTCTGACCTGGAAGCTTCGTGCTAGATTCGATGTGTCTGAGAATCATTACTGCTCGAAATCGAAAAGAAGGTTGGATAAATATACTGCAGTGTGGAGCAGCTCCGAGGCATTTGTCTACCGCAGATCCTTGAAAGCAATTTAGATTCTTTCACAAGTATGAAATTGTTTCTGATTTCAAGTGAAAACCCGTCATGCTCTCGCGGCCTGGCCTGCCATGGGACTGTGGGCTATCCACGTGTTATGAAAGCGTGGCTCCTAAACGTACAATACTTTCCAACAAAGCTAATTTCAAGTTCTGTAATTTAGTGTGAAAAATTGCTGCTCTCACGAAGCAACAACATGAGCAGTTCATGTCTGTCAGAGCAGATTCCTGCAGCGAAGCCAGAGGGATGTTTGGACGCAGGAAATACTACAATACAGCCCTATAACCCGTCTGTGGGCTCGTCTTCTGCTTTTAAGTAGCTGTCTAAAAGAGTTTCTTTAATCTTCACTTAGTTAAACTAGTGTTGTTTAAAGTACAATTCTATGTGAAAGGTAAACAATGTGTCTAAAGCCGTGCAAGATCATTCAATAATATCTTATATAGAATGCTGAGATTGTCTCTGCCAATCAGAAGGCTTGGAAGGCTGGCATTAGTTACTGCTGTGGGCCTTCATTCCAATACCACTTAGAGCCATATAACTCTCGGTAGAATGAAAAATGTCATAACATGGTCCGTTCAGGATCTAGGACAGCAGCAACACAGTGTGTGATGAACCCATGAAATGTATTTAACCCCTTAGCTGCGGCGGCTATTCCACCGCAGTGCTAAGGCGGAGGGGGGGCCGCGCGGCGCTCCCGTGCTCGTGACGGAACCGCTCCGTCACGAGCCTCGGGTGGGCTGGCCCCGCACACTTAATAGAACGCGCCGCGCAGGCGCAAGATCAGCGTTGCGCAGGCCTGGCGAGCGGGCTGTGACGAAACCGTTCCGTCACCAGGACAGCCCACCCGAGGCTCATGACGGAGCGGTTCCATCACGAGTACGCAACGGGTTAACAAAGTGCATTGAGGCACAATTATTATATATAATAAAAGAACTGGGAGGGCTAAAGAAACAGGGCGCCCTTGCTGCAGGGTCGACCTAGAACACAGACCCAGGCATATATTATTATTAATTATTTTGAGTAATGGTTGTTATTGCCCACTTTTGGCTGGCCAATATTCCCCCTTATTATGCACCTTCCTTTTGATTTATCATTTGTAAGTGGGCAATTAGCATCTGGTAAGCCACTCAGCAGAGAGAAATAACACTTTGTGTGTAATCTTTGAGTTGTTTTCCATTTATTAATGGCTCATTCATAATGCACTCATGGTGCTTGAGACAGCCCTTCAAGTAAAATAAGTGTTCTTTCTGGAAGATACATCACTGCCAACATTAGCACTAAGATTAAACTCCAGTATCCTCTTGCAATGATTGGTTGAAGGCCATGGAAAGCTCCTCACTCAGGCTGCAAGCTTTTTCATGAAGCGTGGAGGGGAGTGACACCTTTTCTCCCCCGTCTGATCACCATCAGCCCCACAAGATCTCGGGTTTGAGGACACCTTCGGCCTTCTGCAGAAGCAATGACCTATAGATGAGCACAGAAGGGTCTTGGCACTCATTCCCTGCTTCCCAATGCTTAGTGTGCATATAGGAAGCAGGGAGACACACCCATGTAGTGTGCCGCAACCATACTTTAACTTTTCAAGCTGTTCAAACTGTTTATATGTTCACTAACAAACCACGATTATTCAAGTGCTACATGTGTTCATCCATGGAAGATGGTGGTATCTCTGACTTTTTGGCCGCACATTTGTCGATGGAGCATTCACCATTCTGTCTTATGATTGTGCCCCTCTTCAGCTGAGAGGTGATGGAGCGAGGCCAGAAGAATAGGTGTCCTTATTGTCTTCAGATGAGGCTTACGAACAGGGATGGTCAGTTTCCTCCTCTACAGCACTAGACTACCTTTGCGCTAAAAAAGTACTGCATAAGAGCATACATGCCCATTCATTTTTTGGTAGTGGTGTTGCTTCTAATTGTCCCAAAGAGGCATCAAGGCTAGCCATCGAGACCTGGACACGCCCGCAACTCGAGCCTCACCCACTGACAGCCAGTACCGAGCATACTTTCAGCGCCCCTCAGGGATATCAAAAGGCCAAGGCTTGAGATGGGTAAAAATGTAAAAAGATACTTATATAGTGCACTACTCACCCGCAAGGGTCTCAAGGCGCTTGTACGAATACCGCTGTGGAACCCATCCTGGCTTTCCCTGTGAGGCGTCCACTCCTGGGCACCCCCAAGGTGGAGGCCAGGCATCCTTAGCGTTGTGGGGGTCGTTGTGGAGATTAAGCAAGCTATTGCCCAGAGTTGCAGAGTGGGACTCTATGATTGGAATAGGCACCGAGGCGAGAATTATCAGGTCCGTGGAATTTTTGAGCCCAAGACCCGCCGAGGCGGGGAATTGAACCCTGGTCCCGGGCTAGACCTCTGCATCAGGGTCTGCCGCTCTTAGTGATGGAGTCTCCCTGAGCTGCAGAGGCTCGCATGAAACCCCCGAATATGCAGTTTAATTAATGTGTTCATTTGTGTAGGACTATTAAAACGTAATCAACCCCCCAGGTCCTAAAGTTAAAACCCCTTCCATTGCCCCCCTTACAGTGTTGGACTGTTTAGCCCCACTTCCTTTCTATCCCAAATCCCAGGAGTTAGAGTTGTCCTTCAGAGAAACTGGATGTCTGGTGATGCTTCTATTGTCGTTCTTAATACATTATTTTTTACAAGAAGTGCAAAGGCGGGAAATTAAACTTTCAGCAAGCCATGAGCGTTTTTTTGTGTGTGTGATTGGAGCAAATTGGTCAATGCATGGCCTACAGTTCAACCAAGGCAGTCTGCCTTCACACCCGCTGCCTGCTGGCAGCAAATATGAAACCCAAGAAAGGAGAACAGTTCTGCACAAAGGCTGAGCGCAAATGGCTGAGGCCGCTTGTTCTGCCAAAGGCTGAGTGCTCCTCTGCGTTCAGGATTTAATAACACTCTGTCTTACCACAGCAAGTTTTGCCATTCAAATAGATTAGGAGGAAGCTGGACTTCATAAAATGTTCTCTCCACCTGAACATTTGCAATGTACCTGGTTGCTGTGATGGAATGTGACTGCAACAGTGGTTTTATTTCATATAACCCCTTTCACGCTTCTACTGTAGAAATGAATACGATGAGAAAGAAATTAATAATCTCTTCACAGTGAAAGTTGTTGTGCAGGTTTCAGGGCACTGCCTTTCTGGTGAGATGTAACATGATTTTAGTTGCAGCGTCCTGCATATTATTTGCGTGATCTCGGGCAATTCCCTTAACCATACATCTCAACACTGGGACGTTTGGTAATAGAAGGTTAAATATGTTGGAGTTGCGCCCAGTCCCCGAAATGCCGGGCGAGTAGTGGTATTGGAAACATACAAGCTTTAAGGGGAGTTTTGGGGTCTGAAATCCTATATCCCTGCCAAGAAATTTGCACAAATGTTTCGAAAAGGCATATTTTGGATTATTTTCCCATGTAATTTACAAAAAAATGCTATATTTGAGAAAAGGGGAAGCCATGTACTGTTTCTCAATGTACATATTTCTCATATTATCCAAAAGGATTTTCCCAGATCTGTCAGTGTCTTTCAGACACTGTGCACCTATTTTTAGCACCGGGACAACGTGTTTACATTTTTGTACAGTAGAAAAAAAACAGTGTCCTTCTAAAATGCTTCCCCACCCCCATACAAAAAAATGCCCTGTAGGATTGTGTGATGTAGTCTAGTGGTTGGGGGTGGAGGGAAAGGGAGGAGCAGGAACGGGAGGAGACAGAGACAGGAACCAGGTCAGTTAGAGTAGGGACAGGGACATGAAAGGAGGTACCGAATAAAGCTCCTTTATAAATCAATGAGAATTGTCTGTCGTTACTCACAAGACACGACATGCCCGTCATACGTGCTGTACCAGAAGTAATGCTGTGACTTTGCCCGTACCAGTCAATATCTGTCCTAGATCTCAGCTCAGTGGAAGCGCCACCCTACAATGACCCCTTCAGTTACACACTCCATGGATGAAATAACAAACAAACAAGAAAAAGGAAGGGTATGTATATCACACAACACAGCCTCCTTTTCGAAAGAAACTAGAAAACAGCCTACGTCCTTATACTTCATATAATCAATAGTGGTAATGGAAGAACGTACCCTGATAGAGTTAAATAAAGATGTGTGCCTTTTCCTAATGGTCCACCTCACAAAGAAAAAGAACCCTTCCAGGAATATTTCAAAACCCTGAGCATGCCACCCAAGAAGTGAGAGCCCACCTCAAGTGACAAGCATGCACAGCATGCTACAGCATGCAAATTCAGCAGGTTAACGCCAGACAGTACAGGACAGGCATACTGATCGCTTCTTTGCTTTGCTACAGTTCTGTTCTTGTTTCTATTTCAAATAAATGCCTGATGTCAAGGGAGCTTCTATTTTTGTCCTTCTGAAGTTTCTATGGCATGGAAAAAAGGAAACACTATAATGATATCTCCCAATAATGATATCTTCCTTAACACAGACCTTTTTATGACAAGAAATGAAAAGAGGATGCTTTTGAAGGCAAAAGAGCCACCCTTGGGAGGGAGTCAACAGGAGTTGACAGAGAGGAGTACAGTTCCTCATGCACTTCTGTACAAGCACTGAACTAAAATGTGATTGGCAAAGTCTCAAGCCAATGGCTGAGTGAATCAATCAAAGAAAGCCGGTGCTTGAAATTGGTGAACCCTAAGCCCAGGGTATGTGTATTGTAAGCAAAAGGGCAGTTTGACAGCTTCACGTTCAAAACACAGATGTAAAAAATTATTTCGCATGACCCCAAGAGCCACCACAATTTTGTGAGCCCCAAAATATTTGCTAGGTGAACGAACCCCTTCAGAAAACTATAACCACAAGCAGTTGATGATGATGAATAATTTGTTTATTAGTCAATTAAAACCATAAACCTCGATAAGAGGACATAAACAATAAAACATGTAAATAGAAATTTGGGGAGCAGCCATTAATGTTAAATCTACTGCACATACAGTGGACGATTTCGCATAAAGTGCAAATGTGCAGAGGTTAAAAAGCTGGCGATACCTATGCAGTGGGCAAATTACGCAGAAGCTTAGTTAGCCACAGGAAAGGAAGAGTAATAAAACTACTGGTACTTGACTTTACAGCCTTTAAGACCGAAAGGTTATGGCCCCTTCGAGTCTGCTATAACATAAATACATTTGTGCAAATTTATGCTAAAAGTGCATTTGTACAGCTGTGCAGATTTATGCTAAAAGTGCAAATAACCAAGAACAGATGAGGTGATGTGGAATTGGGACTCGGCCTGACGAGATAGGAAACAACTTCTGTTCATTTACCTAGGTGCCCGCCACTGCATGGTACACTCAGGGCATCTTATTGGGGGCCTTCTTTACCGCCCTCCCGGCCCCACCTGTGTCTGTAAATGTGTCTTTACAAGGGTTTTAAAGATGTCCAGGAACTGAGCCAGTCTATTGTTCAATATTGTATTCCTTGGATCCAATTACTTTATCAGATTGGATCGACAGGTCCTGACACTTAGGTTGTTGAACTCTTTTCTCAGTAAACCTCTTCGCTGTGTGGCCGCATGGATTCATCTGCCTGGTGACATAGACTGCAGCTCTTATCTTCCCCCTGGTCATCTTCCTTTTGGAAGGAAATCTAACACGGGAATATCACCAAGTCTTATTGCCAATAAACTCTGTTTTATCTTCCAATGGAAAGTTGTTTCCAGAAGGGGGAATTCTCTTAGGGTAACATAAGATTTAACGATCAACCACCTATGTGACCGCTTGGACAGCTTTTCTCTATCAATCATCCAACTTTGTAATTTCATAGATTTATTTACCATTTTCCTAAAGGCTTGCCCTGATATACTTGTATTCCATAGGTTGCCCATTTCGAGCTTCTCAATGATGCTCTAAAGATAATTTTTGTATTCACCATTAGATCTTGCCAATGTTATAAAAGCATGATTAAGTGCCTCTGCTTTCCCCTTAATCGCCTTTCTTTGGGGTGCAAACGTGCCTCTTGCATCTATTTTGCCTCCTAGATATACGTAGGTCAGTGCTTCATCAATTGTATTTCTTCTAAGATGCCATTTGCACTTGTTTAGAATGCTGTTATTAAATGTGATCACTTTTGTTGTTTTACAGTTTACTTCCAACTTGTTCTTAACTTCATATGTGCCAAGGCAAATAAGTAGCCTCTGCATGCCTATTGTGTTGCTAAGAAGTAGCAGCCAGGTCATCGGCATACAAGATGTTCAACACTCACTGGCCACCACATCTTCAGGCGTGGGATGTCCAGTTCTGTGGAGAGGTTTGCAATATATAAATTAAATAGAAGAAGTGAGAAGACGCAGCCTTGTTTTAAGCCATAAAGCAGTTGGATTTCCTGGCTGACGAAATATTGTGGCACACAGGGCTGAGAAATAGGTGCTTTTATAGTGTGATGATTGGACATAGTAACTGAGCATGTGTGCTGAGATTGGTCAATTCTCAATAGACTTATTTTTTTGTGTGACCATTTTCCAAGGGGCACTCTTAATGTTCCATGTAAAGTGATTGCAGTTGAATGGTGGTGTATTACGGGTAAACTGCAGTCCCTGCTCCACCCAGAGTTACTCTATCTCTGCCCCGCAGGTTCTTCACCACCCTAAGGACTCCCTCTCACTTCCTCATGTGTAGCAGCAGTGGTGAACCTGTAAATCTCTGGAATGCCTCCAGATGGCACACAAGCGTTGTCTATAGTGTTGTGTGATCATGTGCAGCAGGACCCTGGAGGCCCTTACGGACTCCTTACAAAGTTACATAATCAGTTGGGAGGTATTTTGGTATGTCTGGATGTGGTCATTAAAGTTCATGACACAGTGCGTTTAGTTAACAAGTGCATGCCGAAGAACAAAAACACGTTACAGAGCACCGTGTGTGGCTTGACCATTTCCATGCTCTGGAGCTGGGAAGGACATGACAATGGACAATGAGTAAGGGATAAGTGCCGTGAAGAAACAATATTGCTCTCCCTGAGAGTTGGCAGAGGTCCAGAAAACTGCTTGTGCCTGACACATGCAAACCAAGAAGCAGTCTATGGTTAGTGGAGTCAAAGCTTACTCTAGCTCTTGGAAGGTCCTCAAAAAGGATGAAGCTCCTACCGAGGAGCACAGTCAGAAAGCATGCCAGAAGCCGACTGGTAAAGTCAGATGGAGAGATACTATCGCAGCCATTGTCTATACAAAGCAGAAACACTAAAGGCAGCAACAATCAGGGATGAAGAAGTGGTAAAGGCAGTGACAGCCAGGTGCCAGAAAGTGCTAAAGGGAAAGATGACCAGGCGCAAAATAAATGTGACAACCAAGTACAGAAAGTACAAACATGCTTACCAGCATGAGTGAAGGAATTACACATGACCTCGAATCGGGTGTGATGGCCAATCCCAGTTGAGCCACTGATGCGTGCAGTGGCAGGTGCCATCCAGTACACTGAAAGGATTTTGCAATTGTGACATTTTTTTAGTTGCTGTCAAAAGAAATGCAAAATAGAGTGCAGCCGTGTTCCTGATGCCACCACCGCAATTTGACACTGCCAAAAATCTGAATATTGACACCGGATGCGCTGCATAGGTTGACATTTTTGATGATTTCATAGATGTTCTAGAAAGAAGTAGATGACAAAAAAAACATCAAATACTTAAGGAAACTTGTAGGTGAAGGAGTGAAAGAAGTGATAAAGAATGTATAACAAGCTGATGAAGTATTGTACTGTCAAATAAAAGAAACTTTGGAAGTCAAGTTCAACCCCATGCCGAATGTCGACTATGAAAGGTATTTTTTCAACCAGGCAAGAGAACAAGATGGTGAAAAGTTAGATGAGTTTGTTGAAAGACTTGATACCCACATCAAGCACTGCAAGTTAAGCGAATTTGTTGACGAAGAAGCTATAGTCTCAGAGTCATTAATGTTTGCCTCTCTGATTCGTTCAGACAATGCATGCTAAGAGAGACATTCTGTCTAGAAAAGGTACTCATGGCTGTGAGAGCTGAGGAACGTGCAGATCAACCGCTGCTGATATGTAAGCTGGAATTGCCAAGAATGAATCAGAGTTGATCAAGAAAAGTAAGCAGAAACACAAAGTAGGGCCCCATAAGACGATCTCTCAGATAAAAAAGGAATTGTGTTTCCAATGTGGATTCTCATTTCCATACAAAGGTAAATGTCCGGCTACTAGACAGATATGTAAAGGCTGTGGAAAAGATCACCTTTTCATAATGGTCTGCAAAGCAAAAGAGAAACTAATTGTGTCATGATGAGAAGAGAAAATGGAAGCCAGAAAGTTCCAGAAGCATTCTAGTCACACCCACAAGGCCAAATGGCAACATCAATTGAGGCAAGTAGAGACCAAACAAAGTCAATTGTCATCAAATTCATCTTCCAAAGTCTCTTCAACATCATCATCTAGCAACAGTGAAGACGATGGATGTGCAATGGTGATGTTGACCGCAGAACAATGTGCACATATAGGATTGACTGCTTTCAAAGAAGTATACAAGTCAAAG
This sequence comes from Lissotriton vulgaris, assembly GCF_964263255.1. Taxonomy (NCBI): domain Eukaryota; kingdom Metazoa; phylum Chordata; class Amphibia; order Caudata; family Salamandridae; genus Lissotriton; species Lissotriton vulgaris. Next base: position 354,867,352 of record NC_141685.1, on the reverse strand, counting down.
AGAGATTGCCACATGAAACAACCAAACTCATATAAAATTGTCCAAGATCATGCTAAAGGTGAATGGCTGCCCAATAACTTTTATTATAGCAGTGGTGCATTGATCAATATCATGCCAGCAGAAAGCTAAAACAAACTGTCTCTGATACCACGCCTAACTCCATCAAAAACAAAAGTGTACACATGGGCTGCCTCTACGCCATTGCAAAGTTAAGGGTCATGAGGCTGTTGAGAAAGTACTAGAAACATTATTAAAGCATAACATCAACAAGATCTCTACTTATCCAATGCCATGGGTTTCACCCATAGCAGTTGTGCCAAAAAAGGACGGTGGAGGTGCAGTGCGTATTTGTGTTGATATTCGCCATGCCAACAAAGCAATTGAGTGAGAAAGACATCTATGTCCCCACATAGCAGACACTATTACACAGCTGAATGGTGCCAAAGTCGTTTCCTATCTTGATACGACCAATATCATCAACTTGAGCTGGAATAGAACTGTAGGCACATTACTACTTTTTCAACTCATGTTGTTTTTTTCAGATACAAAAGACTCAGTTTTGATGTGTTGACGGCTCCGGAAGTCTTTCAGGATGTAATTTGCAGAGTAATTTATCCTGTCACACATGCTTTTAACTACAGTGATGAAATACTAGTGTTTGAGGCCACCAGAAAGGAGCATGACAAACAAAGCTCTTACATAGATATGCCATCTGCTCGATGATGCAGGTCTCACTTTAAATGAAGAAAAGTGTGAGTTTCACAAAACCCAAATTCTTTGGTCATATTTCCTCTGAAAGGGAATAACTCCTGACCCTAAAAAAGCACGATCATGGTCATCCACCTGTCCCCTTCAGGATGTATAAGCAAAAGAACTAGACAAACTGCCTGATGAATTCAATTGGTGGAGTATCTCACCATTCTTTAGAATATGCTTACGAAGTCATCTCAGAGTGATAATATATATGCAGATATTTTCAGCAAAAAATATTCAAAACACCAAATAAAGAATCAAAAGTGTCACCATTCAGAATGGTATCAAAAATATATATTGTTTATTATAATCATATTTATGTAACTATACATATATCCATACATATCATATTGCAAGGCATTCCAAAGGTCCATAAATATAAAGCAAAAGAATGACTGTACTCTCAGAGATGGCCATGGGGATGTCCCCACTTATGCTCCAGCTTGTCAACCATAGCACTCATACCACATTCATTCAATGGTCACATCTTTTCACATACCCAAAAACCATTGACCAAGACATAAACAGTAACAAAATTAAAATTATTGAACAGGCGAGAGATATTTCAGTCTCAACTATTTTGCATATAAATGTGTAGTTAATTTGTTTAATGACAATCATCACTCAAAAAATCGTCCATAGGATTTCCTAATGATTATGTCTTGTTGTCTAATAATGGTCAGACGCACATCTTGGTCACACCTTCTTCAGGGTGCTAAACAACTTCAGTAATAGAGAAACAAGGAGTGCATTCTGAGGGAAATCTAAAAATACAAGATAATATAATCAGCTTTGGAGTCCCCAACCAAAGTCAAACTAGGGGAGAGCTCGGTGACATCACAGGCAGGCAGAAGAACTCAGCACAAACTGTCCCAGTTACCTTATCTGTCAGCGATCAAACTCCTCACCTTTAATCAAAGTTTATTCTCGCAGGGATCGGAGTTGAGAGAGAATAGCAACTCGGGGGAACATAACCCCCATCAACCAACCGCAGAAACAAAGAGCACAAATCGAAGCGGCCCTCACCATCAAAATACCTTACTATCCTCAATAAACTCTACATTGAAGACAGCCATCAAGGCTCTCACTTGGCAAACACAAAAACTGGAAATTCAAATGGACACAATGCAGGCAATAGCAACAGCTATGATTAACATAGAAGGTAACATTGAAATTTTAGCAGGGAACCTGGAGTTTTTGAAATCGCAGACAACAGTTGGGTGTTCTTGTTTACCAATAGTTGAGAAGCTCAGCTCACTCCCTGAAGTTTTAACATCAATAATTTCAGAGCTAAAGCAAAGACAACTAAAGCTCGTGGACCAACCAAATCAAAACACAGCTGAAAGAACACCACAATATGTAAAACACAATGGTATTAATGCCACAAAAGTGTATGACAGTTCCCTCATATTTCTACATCAAATGACTACGAAGAGGGCGAATCACAGCCCAAGACCAGAAGTCAAGCCCTTCAAGCACAATAAGACTCAAGATAGCAAACCTACTCTAGGGCCAGACACAATTCGTCATCCACGCAGCTAGCGTCAATAACATGTGAAAACACCCCCAACCACGAGGAATCAGTGACGGGCACGACCACTCATAGCACACTAGCCATTTAGACAACCTGCAAGAAACCATAGAACCTGTTAACACCATGGCTGCTGGAGTCATTCCTCTGCTGTGCTGGGCCATAATAGAAATGGGTGTGGTCATGACGAGCTCAGTTCGTCATGAGCACAGGAGCACTGTGCCTCATGACGAGCTGAGCTCATCATGAGCACCGAAGGGGTTAAAGCACTAACAAGGAGAGCAAAAAAACGCTTGAAGCAAGCAAAAATTAATAAACAAGGATTTACAGCTGCGCCAGGCCCCGCTACACGGTAGCCAGAGTCAAATAACGATCGCAAAGAAGGCCCATGCACAAAGCCACCTGGAGCCCCAGAAATTTTATCCTATATTTCATAAACACAGACCAGGAAATTATGATTCAAACAAAACATCATTATCAACCATAAATTCAAACTGTGAAGATAAGCAGCCAAATAAATCACCAGCAATCAAATTAACCACAAGTACAAATCCTGAAGCTGGTCATCCCACCGAGAGCAACAAGCAGTTTACTGGAGCCTCACATGAGCCTGAACCTACTCTAAAAACAGACAGCGGAGGGCGCCACTTCATAGAACAGAGCATAAAAAATCAAGAGTTGGTTGCATTCCTCAGGCTATGGGCAGCGTCTGGACATCCTTCCCCTTAGCTGAAAACCCCAGGTCAAGTTGGAATATGGCTGCCCACGAAGTACAACAGAGTAACCACATCAACGGCCCAACTTCTGGAAATACAACCCCCCCCTGTCCGTCAATGGGCCCAAGTACACAGGGAATCAGAGAAACATGGTTCAAGCTATTTTCCTCCAGGGATTGAAACTGAACGGCCGCCCATTAACAATCCTCCTTTTGAATGCCTATTTTAATTGCAAAGACAAACCAAGACAACACTCCGAGATGAGAATTCTGGTAGACACACTTGAAGATTTGCTCAATAATCATTCAAATAGTGGGTTCATATTGGCTGGGGGACTTTAACACCCAGAATCTGGGGACAGCAAATGATGCCCTACTGCACAAAGATCGGGCTGGGCTCTTATTTATTACATTTTTAAACACATACAGCTTGAGGCAAATACAAGATCCACTATTCACCAACTATGTCATGAATAATGCTTCAAAGGGGAAAACTAAACCTCCAATTGATTACATCTTCATGTGCAATCACTTGCATGATCACGCAGCTGCACTACGAAACCCAGTGCTGCAGACTAGTGACCATCTCCCATTAGCCACAGCTATTTCGCTGCAAATAGAAAGTCTCCCGTACATTCCCCTCGTTGGTCATTCCAGTGGGGAGGAAATTCACGTACTTTTGAGCAGGCTAAAATGGAACGAAATAGACACGACTAGCCTGTTAAACTGGAAAAGAAATTGGTCCGTGTTTGCGAAAGTTTTCGTAGCTGGCAATATAGCTGAGAACTGGACTAACTTGGACCCAGAGCTGTATAGCCTTTTGTCAGGCAAAAGACCACACCATCAGCAAGATTGTGAAGAAAAAGAGTGCTGCCAATTTCAACCAAGATGTGAAAAAATCGCACAAAGTAAGTTGGCCTTGTGACAAGCCAACCTTAAACATAAGAGTGAAGGTAATGACAAAACACTTCAAAATCGCTTGCTAGCAAGAAAAGCTCACAGGAAAAACCTATGGGACCACAAAAGGCAACTGCAGGACTCGCAATGGTTGCATATCTTCAACCTGCTGACATCCAGTAAACAGGCTCAATTTTGGTCAGATATCAACAGGCTGACAGGTTATCGGCACGACTGGCGCAATGGGGTCGCCAGCCACACATGGGTCTCCCATGTGACTACATTGTACTGCAGTGCTCCAGATCATGTACCAGCACATCATCAAATAGTTCCTAGTAACACCAGTTCGATCAACTCTCGCACAAGGATCACGGAAGAACCATTTGAAACTTTTGAAGTAGGAAATCGGGTCCAATATTAAAAAACATCAGAAAGGACGGGGCCCCCGGACCCAATGGCCTGCCTGGAAGCCTCTTCAAAGAAGACAGTGATTTCTGGGGAACCTTATTTACTCCACTTTATCAGTTTTGCCTGGATAACTCAACAGTGCCCGAAGCTTGGAAAGGCTCCTTGCTTCAACCGATTCATAAAAAGGGCGACACTGGAGACCCAACCAATTATAGGCTGATAGCCCTTTTGGATATTGAGGCAAAAATATATGCAAGCCTCCTCCTGCAAGACCTGCAGAACTGGGCTAATGATAATGAAATTCTTCCAGCATATCAGTCCAGCTTTAGGCCAGGAGTTTCGACATTAGACAACATCCTAGCCCTTGCCTCCCTGGTAGAACAGTCTACTAAGGAAAAACAGCCCCCACTCTTTGCATGCTTTGTGGATTACTCTGCAGCATTTGATGGCGTCAACAGGAATTTGCTGTGGAGGAAATTACAAGATTGGGGGATTCCGATTACCCCGTTGAAAGCAATCACTGCTCTCTACATCGGAACTTGGGTACGAGTGAAAGTAGCGACGAACTTGGTGACCAAAAAAATCTACACAGACCGTGGTCTAAAACAAGGGTGCGTACTGGCACCCTTGCCTTTTAACCTCTACACTGCAGACCTCGGCAAAACAATTTCCAAAGCTAATTTGTTATCTCCGAAAATTGGGTCTACTGGACTGTTTTTACTGCAGTATGCAGACGCCATGGTGCTTATGGATCATACAAAAAGAGGTATGCAACGAATACTGGATGCATTTAAGATCTATACCAACGAAAATGACCTAAGAGCAAATGTAGGGAAACAAAGGTTGTAATCTTTGGGAAGTATACAAATAAACTAAAAAAACTGGAGAATGGGTGACCTGAAAATAGAAACAACTAAATACAATTATTTAGGGGTTTGGATCATGAGCAGTGGGAAGTCTGCAGCACACACTGCATCCATTGAAACAAAAGCTAAGGCAGTGACGTATGCCCTCTGCAAACTGAATTCCAAACTAAGCTGTTCGACAACTGGACCCATTAGAAATGTTATAAGAGCCAAGTTACTTCCCTCGATTACATACGGCCAGCTAGCATTTCCCGCGGCATCAATCAACATCATGGAACGCGCCAATTGCCGGGCATTTAAACAGATCTTTCATATACCTGCCCATGCTCGGAACATCTTGGTACGCCTTGAATTTGGGCTAAACAAACAGCGCTATGAACATTGTCATCGTTTGTTCGGTACTAGCGAGGGGTTTGTGCTGCCCCCCCCCCAAACACAATGAATGCAATCTTGAAGGAAATCTTTGTGAACAATAACAACTCGTGGGCCAACGGCCTTCTAATTGCTTGTAGTGAATTGCACCTTGACTTGTCCAACTGGCAGGATTTTATTTATCAACCTGGAACCTTAAAAAACATTCTAAAGAAAAAAGTTAGATTGCTATCCAAGGAAAAGGACTTGAAGGAACTGGAGTCCTCCAGCAGCAACATCAGGCTATTAGCTAGTTCCTTCCATGATAAACTGAGCCATCCATACCTTGACTCTGCCCTGAATAAGTCAATTTCAAAGCAAATTCTGTCAGTGAGATTGATGGTACTACCGATAAAAGACATCAACAGCCGGTGGAAAACATTAGAGGTTGTTACTACTTGCAGATTGTGTCACCAGTATGAGGAATCCATAGCCCACATGGTCTGTATATGTCACAGTTTGAATTATGCACGTCGCACTTTATTGAATTCCTTGTTTTTAAAATATGGGATACGCACCTGTTTATAAATAAATACAGAATACATACAGAATACAAGATAATATCATGAGAATTTATATATAGGAGCAGAGACAAAATATTGATGTAAAAATATCTAGGCAAAAATATTGTGGGTCAGAAATATCAACAGAAAAATATTGTGGTCAAGAATATCGATTATAGTTAAGTAATATCGATTTTAAAAATATCGAAGCATTAAATATCATTTCTAAAAGTATAGCTGTTAAAAAATATAGTTTTTTTTATTAATGTTATGTACTTTAGTATATATTTTATATGTGTGTGATGTTTGGTTTTTTGTATAAGAACTGTTTGTATTTTTATTATATGTGTTAAACTTTTATTAGTTAATTATTTCTTTTTAGGGGAATGTGTGGGAAGTCATTTAATTATATTAATGTTATTGATTATGTATAGTAGTTATACATTTTTTTTTAAGGATTTTCGCATTTTTATTTCCGTAGCGGGTTGTGGGTTTACAGGGGAATAGGATGGGAAGTAATTTAATTATATGTATATTTTATTGATTATTTATAGTAGTTATTATTATTTTTTTAAAGGCATTTTGCGTTTTTAGTTCCGTAGTGGTTTGTGGGTTTATAGGGGAATAAGGTGGAAAGTCATTTAATTATATAACATTTATTGAATATTTTGTATTTATTAATATTTTTATAGTTGTGATGTTATAGTATTAAATGTGTACATTAATTGACAATTAGTTGTTAATTAATTTAAATTAACTAATTAGTAATTAATTATGGTAACTGTGTATTTAATTTCAGGTGTGTGTTGTGGTGTTGATAGGTGTACATGGTGGGAAGGGTGAGAAGTAATTTACATTTTATTGATGAATTATTAACTAGTTGTTAATTAATTTAAGTTAGGTATTTAGTAATTAATTATGTAATTACTTTTAGTTGTGTGTTGTGGTGTTATAAATGGTGGGAAGGGTGTGAGGTAATTTATTTTTATTGATGAATTAGTAATTATTTGTTAATTCATTTAAATTAATTAATTAGTAATTTTCATCGTAACTGTGTAATTAATTTTAGGTGAGTGTTGTGGATATTATAGTGTTAAAGAATGTGTAATCAATAAATGTTTATTATCTTTCTTTAATAATATATTTAAAATGTATTATTAATTATGATAATTATGGAAATAAATTGTAATAAAAATGTTGATATCTTTTTTATTAGTGTAGTATTATAGGGTAGGAAATAAAATAAATACATTTATATTTTACATAATTTGTTTGTGAATACTTGTTTCTTTTAAATAAATATTGTCTATAAATGTATTTTTTTCCCTCAGGTCTTCCTCATCCTTACTGTTCTATCCACTCACATCCTAATCCCCCACTGTGCTCCTCCCCACCTACCAAGACCTGTTTTTTAAAACCTGGGACATGCTGATTGTTCTAGTTAAGACCCTGTGTTGTATTTATTCACCTCTATAATTTGGGTGACCATGCGGCATTGAAATCTTCGAAATAAATATGTGCCAAAATATTCATTTAGCTGTCATTATATCTTGACCTTAATTCCTTTCTCTCTGCATCTTAATCACATTTCGGTATTGCTCATTTTAAGGAAAAATCTCTGCTCTCATTCGCACTTTCTATCACTCCTGCCCATCACAACAAGCTGCCCTATCCACTTAGGGCCATATTACAAGTCTGGCAGAGTGGGCGTCTCAGGTGAGATGCCACTCTGCCTGTTCATAAGTGCACCTGGATGGTGGGTTGCAGGAACACCAAGCTTGATCCAGCTGGAGACTCTAGGCAGTAAAATGGAGTAGGGGTCAGGCAGAGGTTGTGGACACAAGCACACCTGGGCCACTCCTTACACGCCGCTACTGCCTGGGGTGAATGCAGTGCTGCACTGCCTCCCATCACCCTTCACTGCTCCCAGACTCCCCTCTGTCACACGCCCTATGTGGACCCCACTACCATTTAAGAGCTGTTGATAGCGGGTGGTTAGTGGGAATGGAAACAGGCCCTTATTCTGCACAGCATGGGAACCCACGTGTGCATGTTGGCCCAGTAAAACTGAACTACAAGTGTTTCCACATTCTTCACAGAAGACTCATTCTAGCCGGACTTATGTGTAAGAAGAACGTCTAGAACTGTAAATTATGCCTCTCGGTACCCCCCTACCTAATCCTGCCTATCTGATTATGTGGCTCTAGATCTTCTTGATATTTCCACCTTTTAGACACTGTTAACCACTTTATTTTGCTGCCTTCACTTTTATACCTGGATACTTCTGGCACATCACTCCACTGCTGGTCTTTCCTGCCTCGAAGATCACACTGCGCAGTATCCTTTCCCAAGAAAACATTTCATTTCTTCCAAGTCTGCAATGGTGTCACCCAGTGCTCCCTTTGGGTTGCTGCTCTTGTCATGCACACCTCATCATCACTAATCTTGTCTTTTGATCCTTCCTGTCTTTTCTTGTGCTTATGATTCTCAGATCTTTCTCTCCTGTTCATTTTTGCCCTTCCGTCAGTTTGGTTTCGAGTTGTTTGTCAACCGCCACGCCTCTCCCTTCTGCTATAGAAGCGTGGCGCAGTGGCCAGAGCTGCTATAGAGTCGTGGCGCAGCAGCCAGAGCAGCTGACTCTGAGCGCTGGGTTCACGGTTTGATGCCGGCGGCAGCTCAGCACCATGCGACTTTGATCAATAGCTCACATGCAGCTAGATTCATGAAAGAAAAATCGGCTCGCAAAGGGCCAGATTCTGCGAATCTGGCCCTTTGCGAGCGCAATTTCTGCATTTGGGATTCATCATCCCAAATGCAAAAATCGGTAATTGCGAAATCGCATATTTGCGAGGAATTGCATTTAAGGAATCTCTATTTGAGATTCTTTAAATGCAATTCATTAACCATTTTTGATTTGCAAATTCGCTATTTCTGGCCGCTATTTACCACGAGGTCAAACCTCGTGGTAAATAGCGAAAACTTGAAAAAATGCATTTAAATGCATTTTTCTAAGTTGCATGTTACACACACACATGTCCTTTGGACATGTGTGTGCGCAACACCAATGTAGATTACATTTCAGGGGTGCTACAGGGGACACCCCTGGCACCCTTGAAATCGCATCCTTATTTGCGATTAGCAAATTGCTAATCGCAAATAAGGAATAACTCCCCAATCATTCCTATGGGCCTTTAGGCCCATAAGAATGAATGGGGAGTTATTCCTTATTTGCGAGTAGCAATTTGCTAATCGCAAATAAGGAATGTGTAGGAATTGCTATTTATTTAGCGATTCCTACATGAATCCCGTTTTGCAAGTCATTAATAGCGATTCCTTAATAATCGCTATTAAGGACTCGCAAAACGGCACTATGATGAATCTAGCTGTTAATCTCCCCGAAGACCCTCAGCGCCTTGAAACCCTTAATGGTTGATAGGCTCACACTTTACAAAATAAGAATTATAGGATGCCCATCCACCCCCGTAAAACAGAGATTCTCTTGGTTCTTGTCCACTCTCCACATGGCTTCTACAACCTTTCTTAGGTTGCCATCCCAACTCATAATCTTAGCTTTCGATTACCCTCTATCATCCTCAAAACAAATTTCCTCTACCACATTTATCAGTTCTAGCTTTTACAATTTCAGAAACTTGTGTTCATTTCTCATCTTCCAAGTTACTGATCTCCTGATCTCTACTGTTATGTTATGTTAATTTTGATTTATATAGCGCCAAATCACCGACAGGTCTCTTAGCGCTTGCTTTGGGAACCCGTCCAGGCTTTCCCTGCGAGATAACCCCTACTGGGCATCTTCAAGGTGAAGACCAGGCATCCCATCGCGGTGGGGCCGTAGTGGAGATTAAGCAAGCTATTGCCCAGAGTTGCAGAGTGTGAACCCATGATTCCGAGGCGAGAATTATTGAGTCCGTGGACATTTTGAGCTCAAGACCCTGCCGAGTCGGGAATTGAACCCTGGTCCCGGGTCTGACCTCTGTATCAGGGTCTGCCTCCTCTAACCATTGAGCCACACTTCTCCACACTACTCTCATCTTTTGTCTTGTTCACTACAGCTCCTCCTTCTAAATTGGCTTTTCAGTGCATTCTCTTGCTCCACTTTGCTACATCTATAACTCATCCTTCTGCCTCCCAAAGTCTCTACAGTAACAAACCCCATTACTGCACTACTTTGGTTTGCATTTCACTCTTGTTTCCTTTTTTCACATGTTTGATGCTCAAATATTTCAGTTGTTTAGCTGCTCCCAATCTAAGCTCTGTTGTGTATTTCTATGGCTCCACTTGCGCATTTGTTTTCTGTTGCTCCTTTTTAGATACTGCTCCTCGTCCACCCTGTGCCCAATCCACGTTCCGTTCTTTATTTTCTTCTTGCTACGCGCGCCGCTGCCTCCCTTCATTCTTTGTGGCCAGGAAGAAAGATCATTACCTTGATTCTAGTTCTGCTGCTTGAATGTGCCTTTCTAATATTTGCTTTATTGTAGTGGCTTTTTCGTTTATTTTGCTTTTATTTATTTTTGTTTAGCCCTTTGACAATCGTACTATATAAATTCTTTGCAATAAAGAGAATTAAAATCATGTACATTGTCTCTGCTTCTCCATGACACATCACTACCATCTACCCTCCTTCAATATAAGCCATGAACCAGCCCACCCTTCGGACAGACCAGCAGCACCTTCGCCCCCCTGTAATGAGCCACCTTCAACATTCCAGTCCCAACCACCCATAACACACTGATCACACACTGCAACTCGGGGTCTGCATGAGGCACTCCTTGTGCATGCAAAGGCTTGCCTAAGCTCATTACTTTCAACACTTTCAGGGATGTCTTTATGTCAGAAACCTTGCTCACTCTGGCTGTTTCTAACATTATAGATATGCAGACCCTTCAAGGCTGCGGCATCCAGCACATCCAATGGCTGATTGGAGCAGGAGGACGAACCACTCTTGAGAAGGGGCGAGGAAAGGGGCGGGGGTCCTGCCTTCATTCATGGCTGCTCAGGGTACTGGGGGATGCTCTTGAGTCTCAATCACTCATGTATTAATTCAGAAAGTTTAATTCTATTCTGACAAAGAACCATACAACTAGTGCAATAAACACATGAGTGGAATAAAAAGCCATCTAAACTCATCAGCAGAGAGCATTTCGCAGTGATGAAACATTAAAATACAAGGAAACAAATAGCCAGAGCAATACCACAAAGCAGTATCTCCCTCCATACTGATAAATATATAATATAAATGACATTAATTATTCAGTGCCTTCCTTATTTTGACTGCTAGCATTATAAAAGTTCCTAACGTGTGACTAATCAGGGAAGAGGATCACAAAAGGAGTTATAAAAAGCGTTGTGACGTGGTCTGAGTGGCAATGGTTTGACAAGGTCTGCAAGCTTTTTAAAGCAAACAATTTCATTAGCCCCGTAGAATGGCAAACATATTTTCCCACAGTAATTCTGTATCAGCTGTTCTGAACATAGTCAGCAATTCAAACTTTGCAGCTCTGTTTAGCTACCCCTTAAAAATACAGTCAAATGCATGGCACTGCAGTCAGTCCAGTCTCATTACTAGTCTTATACATTTCAGAGTACTTCGGGGTTATTTGATTCCCACCTAAACCCCCTCCCCCACACTCCCCCGGATAGCCCATTACAGAGTAGCTTCCTGCCCCTCTGTTAGCACATTAAGGAGTAGTTTCCTGCCACTCTGTGTTCTTTCGCTAAAAACACAGCACTCTGTTCTGCATGATGTTTGTCTTGGTTTACCTTGGGGATGGTAAATGCTCCTTTTGGCCTGAGCCTGACGTCCCCTTGAGATAAATTCGAGCCTCTCCAGATAGGCCTGCCCCACAGTTTGAGGCCCCATAGAGGGGGCTGTATGTGAATGATAGTTCCGAACATCATTTTCAACAGAATTGATCTTTCATATTTAACCCACAACAAGTAATGCTCTTTCCCATCACAGGTTTCAAAGGGAATTCTTTCTTCAGTTTCATCTCCTCCCTCTCTAAAAGTCTCCTGTTAGAACAAGTAACCAACAGCTAATTAGCTCCAATTGATTTTCTTGATTTGATTAGCAGTATTAAAGAGATACGGCCGTCCAACTTCATAGGTAACAGAAGAAATACACTTTGCTTGTAGGCCATTAGCATCTGTGCCATGGGTTAATGCGCTAGCCTAAAAGCGAGACTAAACACTGCACCCTAAGATGTAATAAAAAAGGCTTTTTCTCACGAAATGTAAGGTTTTCCTACTTGGGCGTACATCAAATGTAATGCCCAGGTACTGAAAGCCCTAGCCGGTTTTTAATCATTGACTGGATTAAACTCAAGGAGAAGTCTCCTGGTTGGACTTTTCTCAATGGAAACGAAGATGTATTTATAGTTCCTCCTAGACAAAACGGAGTTGCCCTGCTTTGGGGATTCTTACGGTGGGGATTAAGTTGCATGTTTTAGTCTTTCAGCCCTCAGCACCTCAACACTCCAAAGAAACAAGTGGCTCACAGTCGTCCTATCACAGATCATCTAACTATTAGAGGACCAGGAGACTTTACTGGCTGCTGCACATGGTCCATTGCCACTACAGAGGCAGTGTTGCTGCACTGGAAGACCTTTTATGAGCTGGAGGGGGACATTTGCTCGACAGTCAGCTTCTCTGCTCAGCTAGTCAATGAGACCAGCCATATTTGCCATCACTGTGGCCTTCCTTGAAATGTTGTTGGCATGTTGGTTCATGCCCCGTCATACTAAGTCATTCGTGCCATATTTTCATCACACTTTGCATTATGCATTTGCAAGGGGCCTATTAGAGGCAATTCATAGTATTGAATACCCATAGCAATATGGTACAAGAATATCATTACCAAAATATCGTCTGACTTAATAAGTCTGTCCTAAATTTTGTTTACAAAAGTATTATCGCAATGGAGGTAATAATATAGAATGTACGCCCTTTGGGACAACATTTCTGTAAACAATATGCAGGACTCTATATTTCTGTCAGGCAATATTTTTTGCTAACTGTATTCTAACATACAATCATCAGTGGACATTCTTTGCATGCAAGGGGCATTCCTTCATGCCTCCTTCCCTCATTCCCTGCCTTCCCTTATTGCCTAACCTTTCCCCCGACCTGTATTCCTGTACACACTTCCATTCTCTTACATATCTGGCTTCCTTCAGTCTCACTTTTCCCAGCTGCATCTCCATTTTCCCTTTCTGCTTCTACCTCCTCTTTCTATTTTTCACTCACTGAAACCCTCTCTTCCGTACCTTGTCTCTCCTGCTCTCTAGAACTTCTTATCCTCATTCACTACTCCTCCTCACAACCGCCCCCTCCCTCTTTCACTTCTTACTCATTAGTCCTCCCCAATCTTTCCTCACTCGACCACCCCACCATCTCCTCTTCAATACCCATGGCTCCCCTCTGTCTGTTCTTCCCTCCCTCCTATCTCTTGTCCCTCTCTTCATCTCCTTCCATACCACTCTTCCCTTGCCTCCCTACCTTATTCCCCGCCTTCTCGTTGCCACTCCTTAATCCTAGTGGAGTGGTGTGGCTCACTGGTTAGAGGCAGCAGACCCGGAAGCAGAAGTCAGCCGGGACCAGGGTTTAATTCCCGACGCGGCAGGGTCTTGGACCAGGGTCAGCGGACTCGATAATTCTCGCCTCGGTGCCGACTCTAACCAGGGGTCCCACTCGGCAACTCTGGGCATTAGCTTGCCTAATCTCCACAACGGCCCCATCAACGCCGTAGATGCCTGGCTCCACCTTGGGGACTCCCAGTAGGGACCATCCCACAGGGAAATCCAGGACGGGTTCCCGAGCAGTATACAACGCCAGGACGCCGGCCGGCAACAGTGCGCTTTACAAGTAATACATTACATTTTACAAATAATACATTACATTCCTCTACCAATTATTCACTGTACGACCGCCCTGTTGCCCTCTGCCCACTACCCACTCATTTGTTCATCTTGAGTTCAGGTGTAAGACCTTTCGTTATAGTTACTGTTACTATGTAAAGCACTTCTATATCTTTCAGTGTCCATGGACTACATTAAACTAATAAACACATCTATAAGGAAAGAAATACTTTAAGTCCCCACCAGAGAGATTTTTTATGGGGATAGCAACCATATAGGTGACTCTCTACACAGTCTGCGCTCTATGTCCTCCCATTTCACCAAACTCTAATTGAACCCCAAAGTTTTTTCTTCAAGACAACCCGCTCTAGCGGGAACTCGGTGCCTAGACTTATTTTTACAGATTTAAAGACCCAATATCTGAAGGACACGGGGCATATTATCAAGGGGTTTTATCTCTGCTTTTTTGGCTTTAAAAGCCAAGAAAGCGTAGATAAAATTATCTCCCTATTACCTAGCCGTCACTAACACCAGTTAGCGACAGCTAGTAGGAGATAGCGACCATCTTGGGCCCCACTTTGCATGTCAGTGATATTTATCACTAATGACATGCAAAGTGGGCGTGCCAAGATGTTAGCGACTGAAAACAGTCGCTAACATCGCTATCTCCTATTACCAACTTTTGGAGATATTCGTGCGAAGCGCGAATATCTCCATAAGCTAACACCTGCCCTGAGCAGTTCTTAGCCATGTTATCCAATGGGATGTGGATAACATGGCTAAGAGCATTAGCTCGGTAATGCATGAATATCGCTGACTTTTCAGCGATATTCATGCATTGCGACGATTTTTATCGCATTTGCGATAAACCAAGGTTTATTTGCGGTAAAAATCGCCGCAGCTCAGCGGTAAATGTTTGTCTCTAACCAAACAGTAGCGATAATTATCGCTATTGCTTGGTAATATGCCCCACGGACTCTTATTACTCATCCTGTATTGCCTGGACAGTGTCTTGGGGTGTGAGAGATCTTTATACACTCAGATAAGATGGCCTTCATTAAAGCTGTAGGTGAATGTTTGGTTTACTATAAGCAAATGATAATGTAATATTGATCAATTGAAATTGTTATGGTATGATTAAATTTGAGTAGAATGGAATTTATGTTTACATGGTTTGATGATAACCAATATCTAAATTAGATATGTGCCTCCTGGTAATTCCTAAAGATGTCACTAAACGTTTTTTGCTGCTGAGCAAAGATAGTGGAGCTAGCAGCACAAACACAGTGTTCCACTGTCTATCCATCTAATTCCCAGGCCAGCAATAGTATTGCAGTTTAGCCCTTACCTCGTATGTATTGGGCACCTTTATTATCAGCACAAATGAACCCCTATAATTCTCTGACCTACCTTCAATAGGAGCACTATGACTTATTTAAAGTATGCATACTTTGAAGAGGTTAATCAGCTGCTATTATGTGTTCTCTCTATAGGGACAAAAGGATAGGCATGCTGTTTTATTTTTCAGCTTTTTCAAAAGCCTTTGACCTGTAGCCAAGGGCTAGATGTACTAACATTAGGAATACCGATTTCCTAATTGCGCTTCTCTCTGAATCACAATTAGGAAATCGGTATTCCTAATGTAAGAAACTCTTTTCAGTTTCATTAACAATTCCTAGTGGGTCACAAATAGACCTACCTCATGCATATTAATGAGATAGGTCGAAATTTGCGACCCATTAGGAATCCAGCTGTCACAGGGATGGTAGCCTGCTGAGGTCAGCAGATCTCAATGTCTATGATTGCTTTTTTTTCAGGCAGCCCGTTTTGGCATTTAAAAAGAAAAAAATGAAACTTTTCATTGGACTACTTCCTGCTCCTAAAAATATTTTTATTTACATTCTCAAAGGGGAAGCGTTCTTTTGGGACCCCTTCTCCTCTGTGAATGGGTTACCACCAGTTTTAAACCGGAATTCGGTTGCAAACCAGTAATACATACCATACAGATTCAGTATTTGAAAGGGACGCCCTAAACACGCCCCTCCCAAATACTGAATTGGAAATGCAAAATGCAATTCAGTAACAATTTAGGGAATCACATTTTGCATTTTGTACATTTTAAAAATCATTTTTTCCGGTTGCCAACAGCCTGATTCTGGAAATTGGAGCGTTTGTGTCTGGAAAAGTGCTTTGTACATCTGGCCTTAAATCCCTTATTACAATCTTTGAAATACAATTAGCGAATTAGCAGTAGGCCAACTACTTATAATAAGGAGGTGGTTAAATTATTGTCCTTAATTATAATGCATATTTCTCCCTGACCTCTTATGTTCTGTAATATGGTTCGGTCCTGTTGCATGAGCTGTGTATTTCAATACTTCCACTGTCCTTGATACAGTTTGCTGCTTTTTGCAAGGCTCAAATTGCCCTTCATGCCGAGCTGAGCTTGTAATACGCGACCTAAATGCTGAGCAAATGCATTTCCCCAGCTATGGTTCCTACTCAGCCTTTGAGAGTCACCTCCAAAACATCAACAGAATGGATGTGTATGTACAGTGTCATGCATCAAGACCCACGATTGGTTGGTGCAGTGTGAGTATACTGATGTTTCCTATCGTGTTACAATTCATTTGTATGTGGCCACTTTGACTATACCACACACCTTCCACAATATTCATCGATCTGACAAAGTCCACAACACTTTCCATGTCAGTCTGTCATGAGGTGAACACTACCAAATATGGTGACAGACCTGATGTGTACACCGGCCAATGGAACCATCACCCACCACCGTGTTTGGGTGCCACCATGTTTGCTTCAGCTGTTACCTGAACAGAGAAGGATGTAGACAAACTGCCTTAATTTAGTCCAGGACATGTGACCAGCTGTGCCGGGGACTACACTAAGAAACTTTACCATGCAAAAACTGTGAAGATCAGTGATTTGCAACTGCTGCCAAAACCACCCAAAGATTGTGCTTGTTGAGCCTTGTGGACAGTTAAAGACAGTCAGGATACTGCCACCAACCTACCGAAGCAAAGCCCTCTCCCTGGGGTCCCTTCCTCCTGGTGTTCCATCTGTTCCCGCGGGTCCTCGTCACCCTCCCCGGACAAAATGATTTTACAACAGTTTTTTATTTTATTATTTAAATATACATCTGCTGGCCACATTTTTAGGTTTCGCCTGGCGAACAGCTGCGCAAGCAGCATTTCGCGCAGGCGAAATCTTATGTTAGAACTGTGTGGCCTTAGATCCGCCTCTCTCTTCCATTGGCTACCTTCATAAATGGAGGCTAGCCATTGGAAGAGAGATCTTGTCGCCATTTACCGAGGCGATTGGTGGGCATTCCGCTGATTTTTTTCCCTTTCCGCCCCTTTTAAAACGTCATGCAGCTGTGGGCGGGTGTTATTTTATTTTTTTTACACGCCATGTTTTCGTTATTTTCGTCCTGCCTTTTGCAGGAGTGGGCTGCGCGATTTATGTTGCCGGGATGGATCCATTTGCGAGCAGAAAAGGTATTGTGGCTTTGAACTGATTGGCAACGTATGCCTGCTCATCGGAGGCTGGTACACCTCATAATGCGCTTTGAAACCTGTTTGAAACGTGCGCTTCGACTTGTGCGCCTGGATTGAGCTGGAGTGTTTGCGCTGAGAACTGTGCTTCATACTGCCTCATACGTTTGAATCGCGCTGTGCGCTGGGCCCTGCTTCGAGTCACACGGGCATTTGCTCTTGTCCTGTGCGCATCGTACCCTGCAAAGGGGGAAGCGTACTTAGAGCTGTGGCTTGAGCTCAGAGGAAGTGTACGTCTCGCAGCTCCTGTTCCCAGAAACAGCACTCGCAGCATACAGGAGAGCCTTACGCCTCGCTCCAGCTGTTACCAAGATTCAGGGCTATGCGCATCGTATTGCAGCCCCCACCCTGAGGTGTGCGCGGAGAACTATGCACTTGTGAGGCCGGTACGCCTCGCATGGTCCGGAACGACCAGTAAGTCTCGTTCCCATTGACTGTACTGTACCCCGCTCACACGAGATGCGTGAGGTTTAGTAGGGCCCCGTCTGTGAGCGGTACGGAGCGTACAAGAGTGCTACAAAGCGCACCAACCCCTGGGAACTGCTGAGAAACGTACAACCTTACCTTTTTAGACTGTAATAAGCTGACAACAACATGCTAGTGGAATCTCCCTAACCATCCTTTGCAGCATTTATGGACATGCACTTTTGAACAAACTATATGTTACAGGGAAATGATGTGATATTGTGGGTGGCGTGATTTTGGTAAATTGAATATAATCTTGAGACTCCGTAGTGATTGTTCAGTTACTTATGGGGATTTTCCTGTTTCAGCTGTTGCGGTTTACAGTGACTCTTTAAAAGCAATTTTGAGCAAATGCAGACAAGCATTTGAATCTAAAGTTGGGTGTTTCTAGGGTTTGAGCATGATATTAGGTAAAATCGAATGCCATTCCGCGAAAGCACAAATTTAGACCAGTGCCTCTCAGTGCGAGAGAGAAATTGAAAGAATTGTTAGAATCAGTGTGTAAAGATAGGATTAAAACAACAAGCTCATATGAGTGGATCACTACAGTTGTTTTCGCCTATGAAAAGTTTCGAAATATTCAGCTGTTTTCAACCAGCGGACGTGTCCGCTCCGGGATGCCGGTTTAAAACTTTTGAGTTCGTATATTCCTCCTGTAATGTACCTTTTGCTACCTCGTGTATTTTGTTTGCTCACAATTGTCACTTTTGCCTCATGTAACTTAACGTCTGCTTTTGTAATTTGTTCACTCGTAATCTTCTCATGTATCATTTCTGTTTCTATTGTGAAGCGCTGGATTTAGCAGTGTCACTGTTGTGTTATAGAACTCGTCTGCAAGTAATTGCTGTCTGCTGAGCTCGTCCAGTAGGGTACAATAGGTCTCACATTTGCGAGAGATTAAGCTATTGGCAATGTAAATGACAATGCCATTTATTTATCTGTTTTCAAAACCAACACATAAATAAAAAAAAATCATTTACAATGCCAATAGCTCTAACTTTTGCAAAGGCGAAACCGTTGCATTGTAAATGCTTGTACTTTCCAGTTTATACTTGACAACCTACTTCAGTCCGGAAAAAGTTTACAATTCCAATCCTTTGTTGCAAAATTACAAGAAGAGAGTAATGTGAAAAGCAGATCGCAAACATGAGCTTTGTTGAAGTATGTCTAAGCAGAGCATCATTTCAGTAGGACTGTACAAAGAGAACTAGAGTTACCCATAATCATTGTAGTGTATACCTCACAGCAGCGAATATTTGTACTCTGCGACAGGCGAACAGGCTTATTTATAGAATGTTATCAGAACTCTAAAAGTGGTTCTCTCTGCCATAGCAGGAACCACTTTGGGGATGAAACCTCTCACACATTTTCCATCAATGGCAGTGCTGAAGGGTGAATATTCTGCCACAAACGTGTCACCGGAAATGTACCCCCAAAATGGGGGAGCATTGTGAGTGACCACATGCCTTGCCTTACTAGCATGTTTAAGGGGCTTTTCCTACTGTGATAGGCACATATTGTTCATCGATCTGTAAATGTCTGGAACACTTTCCATGCCAGTCTGTCATGAGGTGAACAATGTCTTGTGACTGGTCACAAAACATTCACACATACCGCTGCAATTCAGTTTTTGGAAGGGACGCCCTAAACACGTCCCTTCCAAATACCGAATCGCAATATTGGGTTGGATAAATGGGGAAAGCCTTTTTTGCGTCCGATAATGGGCCGATTTTGCGAATCGCCCTGTTTGCGAACATAATATAGCTACATACAAGTGGCCCAAAGTCTTCTATCATTCAAATGCACAAGCTGAGGGAGACACTCTGTGTAATAGCAAACTACTAGAAGGTGCTGTTTGGGTCTCTTGTTATTTTGATTTTGGGTTATTGTAGCATCCGCTAAAAAAGCTGGGAGTGCATTGCACTCTTCCTCTCTACCTAGCACAATTTCATATTTATTTTTGTAACTTCTTTTTGAACACTGCTACCAGGCTCCTTCATTTGTGTATTGCTCCTATGTCACTTCCCCCAAACCCCAGGTTATTATTATTATTAATACATTTTCATTTTTCATAATTTATTTATATGTGTTTAACTTCGTTTTGAAAGGGCCAGCATCTGCACATTGCTACCGGGCGACTCTCCGAGTATGACTCCTGCCTCACCGAAAAACCCATGTGTTATTTCTCGTTTTGGTTTTATTTTTTTACCTTTTTTTTTTAAACGGCTGCCGTTGGAAACTTATACCGGGCTTCTCGTTTCTTTTAGTTTGCCCGGCATTACACAGAACGTGTATTTTTTTATTTATTGTTGTACATCTTGGAATGGTACATTTAGGTTAAAAAATGGCTGCATTTGTATGTGAATATTTATTCATGGTTGGACGGCCGTCCTAGAATGTTTTCTATCTAAAACTAAAAGAAAAACATTCCAAAATGCCCGCATGTTCAGCATATGCATGCTTACACACGGTGACCATCTTGGGTTTGGTTTTAAATGTGTGCGAAGCAGACACTCCTTGTCAGCACCAATAGTTCTGCAACTCGTTATAAATGGCAACATCTATTGGCTTTTCCAATGCACGCTTCTTTATTAAGCATTTTGCTTGGTTTAATAGCATTCTTTATTGTGAAAAACTTCAGCCTTTGGTTTAGAAAATGACATTTGAAGAGGGCAACTTGCAGATGTGTTACAGCAACCTTGGTACAAAGCAAAAGGTTGCATTTCTATTTGTGTTCGGCTTGGCACGTCTAGTGGAGGTGTGAGCTGCAGGCCGCGCTTCCTACCGCCCTTTCTTCTCAGGTGTAGCATGCAGTTCAGGGGGAGGGCAGCTTCAGGAATCAAATTGCTAACGGACTTCCCAGCAGATATTAAGCGCATGCGCGCTAGCGGGTTTTCCCGCTGTGCGCTGAAATTTCAAAAATCGCAGGTTACGTGACAAAGCCAGCTCGTCATGCGCGCAGCGCAGGTAACGCCCATGACGAGCTGGCTTTGTCACCAGCATCGAAAGGGTTAAAACTGTATGGGGTTTATTTACAAGCTCATTGCTCTGCCAGTGCGTCACTTTTTTTGATGACCGGTGGCGCAGTGTTCCTGTCCATATTCACAAGGCCATGTAAAGCCACCCTGCGTGGATTTTCATGGCGTTGTAAATATGGCCCCCTTTCACGCATTACTCTGCGTGAAAGGGGCGTTCCATGGGTGTTGCCATGGGTGTTCCCACATGGAATCTGACGCATTCCTAGATTTACACGGTTTCATAACAACACGGTGAAGTGCCTTTATTTCTCCTTGTTTTTCCTTTTTTGTGTGCTGCATTCTGGAGCACACATAGGAAGAGGAAAAAGTCTCTTGTGGTTGTTTTTGTGCAGGAAGTTGTTCCTTCCTGCCCAAAAACAATCATCCCTACAACGCAGACACTCTAGCACCATGGCACAAAGGTACCTGCGTTGGCACATGGCAGCCCATTATGCGCCAGCGCAGGGGAAAAGGTCAGGTGTGATGGTGCATTCATGCCCTTTTCTCTTGACGCAGGGCAGCGCAGTGCAGCAAGATTCCTTCCCGCACTACCCTGCGCCAAACCCTCGTAAATAAGGCTGTTTATATTTTTGAAAGAAGTATTCTATTCCTTCAAGTATTAGTATACTGAACAAGCGTTGGCAATGCTAATAGGTCTGTCTGGTTCAATTGATTATCTTTATTCGAATATAGGCATATAATCATAAAAGAGCACACATAATGTAAAATTAATTGACATTCGATAGGTACATAAAAACAACATCAATACAACCATACCATATGATCCTGCACTTGTAAATAAATCAGCTTCCGAATGTGCGGCTACTTGCAGGGCGCGGTTAAAGGCAAATAAAATGCTCAAGTGCAACACATATAAAGAGGCCAAGGGAAGAATAAAAAAGTAGTACTAAAAAATGGATATATGATTTACATAATTATCTACCAATAGCATATTAATTATCATTACCTAAGAATGAATTAACAATAATTTTTAGAGAGAATACAAATGCAAACAGACATGAAAAGGGGCTAAAAATCGATAGACTTACCCCATGGTAAAACGGTTTTAAAAAATACTTTCACAGAATAGCGTACAAGAGGGTCAGACAACATACAAAGAAAATAAAGAGCAGGCTTATGTTGATGAAAACCATGGGTTTTAAACATTGGTACCAAGTATTTTCATCTAAATGATTGCTAAAATTAGCAAAAGAATAAAAATGAGCCAAAGTCTGGGGACAGGATTCATCACAAGGGGCTAGCAGAATAGATTTAGAATCAAATTGACCTATAGGAAAACATAGGTAGCATCTGATAGTCCCCATAGGAAATTTGGTTGAGAGTGCTCTTTCACAAACATTATTCACATAGGAAAGATATGGTTCAACGCCCAGGACAGCTTGAATATATCAGCTAGATCCCTTAGGTTTGGCTTCATTAGTTCCATATCCTCTCTTTTGGCAGCTACCCCCTAAGACAGAGTTCTTTCACTTTTCTGCCCCTCTACACTTAAAATGGTATTAGGCGAATTGAATAGATCAGGTCTTCCTAGAATTTCTGTTTTTTTTCTTTATATAGTTCAGCCACGAGATCCTGAGCCCAAAATCCAATGCAAGGCAGTCTATTATGACTTTGTGATTACAAGTTGCTTTCTGATTATTCCATAATGAGATCCAGAGGAGGAGCAGGGTGAGCCCCATGTAATCGATGATGTAGGCCAGGCAACAACTCCTTGTGCAAAAAGTAATGAGGACTTCCTGGGCTTAGTCCTAACAAGCTCCTGCAGAAATGATTCTCCTCCTGCTGAAGTCTAGTGCAATCACAAAAGCCCCATAAACCGGCCCCATATGTTAATACTGGTAAGCATTTAACCTTATACATTTCCAGTAGGGGCATTATTGGTTAGTTACCGACTTTGGGTAACACATCAAAGTAAGCCCCAATTGCATGATTAAAATGAATGCTGCGATTGGAGAGACAGGGCAGAAAGCTATTCCGAGAAAGGTCACCCATAGGTAAGAAAATTCATTAACCTTCGAGATGTTATTGCCCTTAGTAGAGAGAGGCCTGACTTTACTGCTCTGTAGGCCATATACCATATAATGGGTTTTAGTTATATTTGTTTCTAAATCCAGATTAGCCATAAAAAGTACAAAGTTAAAAAAGTTCTCTACAAGAGCCCATAACCTTGAGATGTACAGGAGGGCAGAACAGTATCGTCGGCCTAAAGCAATACCGGAACTGAGATGGAGTTCAGGCCCGGTGAACGCCTGAGACAGACCACAAATATCTGTACACTCACCCTCCATGCCGTACCTGACCATTACTGAAACCCCCAAATGTAATACTCAAAAGAAATCCACCAAAGTTTGGGGGCAAGTCCATCTGGAAAAGAAAAGCCACAATTTGAAGCGGTTCACACGGTCAAAAGCTCCTCTTTCATCCGTGAATGCATGGTAGAGGTAGCCCTTTTTTAGCAATAGTGTCACACAATCAGTAAACTGAGATTAAGGCACTATTCCTGGATACCCAGTCCCTCTCTAAAACCATATTGCACCTTAGCGTGGACCCAAGAATGTGGGCCCAAACCTCTATCCTATGCAGGATTATACGTCCAACAACTTCAAGTATCAAGTCCAGAAGCAAAATAGATTGAGAACAGCAGGGTTCCTGCCTATTGTCTTTTTTGATTAGCAGAACAGTAACAGCCTGCTACCAAGAGGCAGGAATCCCACAAAGGGCCAAAGCATTCAAAGTATTGGTAAGAACAGGGTCCCACAGTGCAATGTTCTCATTCAGCCTTCCACTGCAGTTGTTGTCAAAGGATTAAATCAATGCCTTTGAAGTGATTAGTCCAACTGTCCACTCTACTATTAGTTCCTAACCCTTGACTTTGAGCTCTATTCGCCTTCTCCCATTTACTGTGGCCAAAAGCCTCTAGAGTCCTTTTCTTTGCAAGAGCTTATGAGGCTGGTCCAGGCTTTCTCTTTCAGGGCCAGCTTGTGCTTTTTAAGGGCCATGTTATAGTTGTGGCTGGCTTTGATAATAGTGTTCCTATCCATAAGACTGCGATTAGGGCAGAACGCAAACATTGGTTAGCTACCTTGCGATCCCCATCAAAACAGTCCGA
This sequence comes from Lissotriton vulgaris, assembly GCF_964263255.1. Classification (NCBI taxonomy): domain Eukaryota; kingdom Metazoa; phylum Chordata; class Amphibia; order Caudata; family Salamandridae; genus Lissotriton; species Lissotriton vulgaris. Next base: position 354,843,210 of record NC_141685.1, on the reverse strand, counting down.
CTGACTGGTGTTAACATTTTTTGCAAGGCTGGTAAGTAGAGACATGATAGATTTACATTTTCTCAGGCCGCAGTCACTTCCAATTCCGGGTGGTCTGCAGTTAACAGATGCTCTAGAATCAAACCAAGGTTAGCCTATACAGTAGATGGAAGCAGGGATTAATATTTGACGCCGGCCACGCGCCACCTGTGCCCAAGCCCTTTATCCTTTAAGTTCAGGTAGCTAAAATCTTTTCATTTGGGAGGTTAGGGGCAGGTCCGTACAGAAAGATTTAATTTGTTGGGATTATGATTGCTAAACCCACTAACAACGGTACCCTCTGCAATTACATAATCAACCAAACAACTGCAAATGAATATGTAATCCATAATAATCCCTTATCCCCAACCTATAAAAATAGGAACTTCAGCTTCCAGAACGCCCATAATTTCGACCAAATTACAAAAATTTAACACAAACAAACTGTGCAACAATAGTTGGCCTCTCTGATCTACCTTCTGGCCAGACACAGTGGTCGCAATTAACGCAAAGTGGTCGCACTGGATTTCATTTCAGCATAGTTTTGCATTGAGGTCACCCCCCCATTAATCACAAGAAATTAATTCAGTGTGGCCAGCCCTATTTCTTAAAATGTCGACCGTACTAAGCAAAACCTTGATTTGACAATGCATTTTTGCCACAGGATTATAGAAATGAATCAAAAAGAAATTAAACCTATTGGGGAGGACAACCCACAAAATTTGGATCCCAGGATGGTTGCAAGCAATCAAGCCACCCCACGACGCTCCCACGGACCCTTCAGCTGCCACGCCTGCAAGTTCACCTGCATCCGGACCTGCCCGGCACCAGCACCTGCCAAGCCGAACACCAGCAGCAACCACCTCAAGTGCATCCTCCTCAACACCCGCTCCGTCCACAGACACGCCATCGAACTTTGGAACCTCCTAGACGCCACAGCCCCGGACGTTGCCTTCATCACGGAGACCTGGATGAACGCCTCTTCAGCGCCCGACATCGCCATCGCCATCCCAGAGGGCTACAAGATCACCCGGAGGGACCGCACCGCCAACCAGATGGGAGGAGGCATCGCCATCATCCACAGGAACACCATCCGAATCACGACTAGCACCAACAACACCCTAACCACCGCCGAACACCTGCATTTCCAGATCCACACCGACCCGAAGACCACCCTCAGAGGCACCCTGATCTACCGACCCCCGGGACCACGCACTCAATTCAGCGAGGACATCGCCGACTTCGTCAGCCCGCATGCCCTCCCCTCCGCTGACTACATCCTCCTGGGGGACCTCAACTTCCACCTGGAGAACAACAACGACCGCAACACCAGCACCCTCGCCAACCTTGGACTCAAGCAACTGGTGAACACCCCCACCCACCTCGCCGGACACACACTCGACGCCGTCTTCTCATCCAGCAAAGACATCGCCTTCAGCCACGCCACAGAACTCCACTGGACGGACCACAGCTGCGTACACTTCACCTTCAAAAGAACGACCATCCACCGCCACCAGCAACAGGTTGCCCGTAGAAGCTGGAACAAGATCACAGCCGACCAACTTGACGCTTCCCTGAGCCAGCACCCTCCTGCCAGCTCAGCGAACCCCAGTCAAGCCGCCGACAACCTCACGAAGTGGATCAGCAACTGCGCGGACGAACTGGCCCCTCTGAGGACCCCGCCCAGCAGACCCGGCAGCAAGAAAGCCCCATGGTTCACCGACAAACTCAAGAGCTCCAAGAAGAACTGCCGAGCCCTCGAGAAAGCGTGGAGAAAGGAACCTACACCGGACAACACGACCACCCTCAAACTCCCGGAAGCACCACCAACTGATCCGCGCCGCCAAGAAAACTGCATTCAAGGAACGGCTGGACAACAACGCACACAACTGCAAGGAACTCTTCAACATCGTGAAAGAGCTCTCCAACCCCAACGCCGGAAACAACGACATCACCCCTTCGCAAGACCTCTGCAACTCCCTCGCCTCCTTCTTCCACAACAAGATCGCGGACATACACAACAGCTTCAGCACCCAACCGACGCACGCCACGACCACAGCAACGCCGCCCACCGCCACCCTCCTAGCCTGGACTCCAATCAGCACCGAAGACACCGTCCGCATGATGAACTCCGTCCACTCCGGATCTCCGACCGACCCCTGCCCTCACCACGTCTTCAACAAGGCCGACGCTGTCATCGCACCCCACCTGCGGGACATTATCAACACCTCCTTCGACACCGCCACCTTCCCCGAGAGCTGGAAGCACGCCGAACTCAGCGCTCTTCTCAAGAAACCTACAGCAGACCCCACCGAACTCAAGATTTACCGCCCAATCTCGCTACTCCCGTTTCCAGCCAAAGTCATCGAGAAGACCGTCAACAAACAGCTGGCCGCCTTCCTCGAGACGAACGGATCCCTCGACCCCTCGCAGTCTGGCTTCCGAGCCAACCACAGCACCAAGACCGCCCTCATCGCCGCCACCGACGACATCTGAGCCCTGATGGACAATGGAGAAACAGCGGCCCTCATCCTCCTAGACCTCTCCGCGGCCTTCGACACTGTCTGCCACCGCACCCTAGTGCAACGCCTCAGCAACGTCGGAATCCAGGAAAAGGCACTGGAATGGATCGTCTCCTTCCTCGACGGAAGAACACAGAGAGTCCGCCTACCACCGTACAAGTCAGGGGCCACCGAAGTCATCTGCGGCGTCCCTCAAGGATCCTCGCTGAGCCCTACCCTCTTCAACGTCTACATGAGCCCCCTCGCGGCCATCGCACGCCAACACAACCTCAACATAATCTCCTACGCCGACGACACCCAGCTGATCCTCTCCCTGACCAACGACTCCGCCCCCGCCAGAGCCAACCTGCACGAAGGGATGAAGGAGGTAGCCGAGTGGATGACGACCAGCCGCCTGAAACTGAACTCAGACAAGACGGAGGTCCTCATCCTGGGCTCCACGCACACCGCCTGGGACGACTCCTGGTGGCCCCCCGCCCTGGGCACCGCACCCAAACCGACGAACCACGCACGCAACCTAGGCTTCATCCTGGACTCCTCCCTCTCCATGACCAGACAAGTCAACGCCGTCTCCTCGGCGTGCTTCAACATCCTGCGCATGCTACGGAAGATCTTCTGGTGGATCCCCACGGAGACAAGGAAGACCGTCACCCAGGCCCTCGTCACCAGCCGACTGGACTACGGCAACGCCCTCTACGCCGGAACCACCGCCAAGCTCCAGAAGAGACTTCAGCAGATCCAGAACGCCTCAGCCAGACTCATCCTCGATATCCCACGAAACAGCCACATCTCCGGACACCTGAGAGACCTGCACTGGCTCCCCGTCAACAAAAGAATCACCTTCCATCTCCTCACCCACGCACACAAAGCCCTACACGATCAAGGCCCGAGCTACCTCAACAACCGAATCAACTTCTACGCTCCCAAACGCCACCTCCGATCAGCCAGCCACGCCCTTGCCGCCGTCCCACGCATCCGCAGAGCGACAACAGGAGGAAGGTCCTTCTCCTACCTGGCCGCCAAGACCTGGAACTCCCTCCCGACCGATCTACGCCTGACCCAAGACCACCTCTCCTTCAGGAAGAAGCTCAAGACCTGGCTGTTCGATCAGTAACGGCTCCCCCCCCCCTGAGCGCCTTGAGACCCTACGGGTAAGTAGTGCGCTCTATAAATGTCTTGATTGATTGATTGAAAGTTGAACGACATAGAAACTCGGACCATAGTGACTGACCCCCCTCTCTCCCAGCTCTGCCCTCGGCAGAGTGAGAGGTGGGTACCATAAAAGATTCAAACCCATCCAAGATAATGCCCTCAACTGCCAAGTTTCCTGCAGCACCACAATATCGTACTTTGCATTATTTGTGAACCAGTTCGGGTCTGTACTCTTTGTGCTCAGACTATCAATATTCCAGCAAATCACATTGGTCAAGCAGCCCAGATGCTGCAGCGACTCAGGGTACTTCTCGCTGTGGGCTGTAATTTTGAGGTTGCTGCTGACTACGTTAGTACTTTCAGTTTCTGCAGGTAAGGGGCAATCATTGGGCAGTCGGTCTATGTCCTCTAGACCCATTAGAGGGCTAAATGTGTTGGATGTAGGGATACACGCTCGAACAATATGTTTAGTAGCCCAGCTGGGCAAGCTTTTTCTGGCAAACTGTATGCCGGAATAATGTCGGTAAAAATAGCCAGGTGAGACAAGATGGTAATTTTGCTTGTTCTGAAGATTCTAATAGGCATTTTGGGCACTATGCAAAATTAACAGTCCAGCTAGAGTTGGATTTCTACGGTTTATAACCACACAGTCCCCACTGGAGTATTTGATTGATAGCTCAATCCAACTGACTCATCTGACAAAAAAAATGTTTTTATACTCTGGGATGCTGAAGTCAGAGTTTTTAGTTAGCCAGTGGCACACCTTATTCTTGAGATCATCAGGGGCTTCCACCCTGGTTGCTGGCAAATATGGGAAATTGGTCAGGGCTGCTACATAAGGTCAGCAGTTGAGAGGAAGATTAAGGTGAAGACAATTAATAGCATACTCCTACGGAAACGTTCTCCCACATTAGTTCTAGGCGTGAGGTTCCTGTGGTTCAAAGCCACACGATGGTGTTCCTCACCCATGCCGGATAATATTTCCCCAGAGGGCGTAGTGGAAAGGGTGGGCGTAGTGATGTCCACTAAATTCTGTGCATGTGTCCTGCCGCAGCCTTCCATTGCAGGGATGATGTTTGTGGTGCTTTCTGCCATGACATCTGCTGCTCTAGTGCACGTCGGAGCTAGAGTTTTGCAGTGAGTGCAGTTAGATAGCTTTGAAATCACACGCTTCAGACTTGCAATTTTCTCAACTAAGGAGATAACAACGGTATGAACTAACTCTTTAAACCTTTCAAATATCATGTCCCGGATGTTTTGAGCACTTTCTTCCACAGCTTCCACAGGGCCTGAACGCAGGTCTGATTCGAGGTGATTGCAACATTTCACTTGGCTCTTCTATTGAAGGTGTTAGCTGCAGGCTGCACTTCCTACCACCCTTCCTTTTCAGGTGTTAAATATAGTTGGGGTTGGGGGAAGCTTGAGTAATCGAACTTCTTACAGACTTTCCCAGAAGATATTAAATAACTGTATTTATTTTTGTAATAAGTATACTTTTCTTCCAAGTCACAATATACTGACAAGCAATATCAGTAAAGAGCATGCGATCCATATGTATATGTGTGGAAGCAAAGACCTGCAGAATAATACTGGTGTAGGTTATAAGGTCAGGTAACAGTTGCTCTTTCAAGCCAGACCTAAAAACCCATCTAGGTTAATTATTGCCAACCCTCTAATCTGTGCTGCTGCCAGAGAAAAACAACATAAATTATCTAGTTATCTTAGTTTAATATCATTACAATGTCATGTGTGTGCCCCTGAAAGTTGAAGCTTAGGCTGCTTGATAAATAAAGAAAATTATCAGAGCAGCGTGCATTGCATGCACTTTTTGTTGTGTTAGCGCACAACCTATGCCCAATCAAAACATGTACTTTATGCTCCAACATGTGGGTGGAGCCAATGCCCCTCTTCCCCTGATGCTCCCATAATTGTCTGGTGACAGCTGCTCTGTAAAGCCAGACCATAAACATTATCACTACAGTCTAGCACCTTCTCATGCTTTAAGACTAAGGATGAAATAAGATCAGGTGAGTGTCCTTTAGAGTAAGTTGGTTCATGACTATGCTGAAGCGCATGATCATCAGTGAAATTGTGCATTTGATTGGTTAAACGAAGGCATTCTAGATAATTGTAATAATGAATGGGAAAGAAGACCCTTGTCCTTTAATGCTTCCATTGTCTGGTCAATGCAATTCAATTACGTTTTTATTTCATCACTTTTAGCTGGTGCCTTTTGTGCCAAGAGACAATGCTGCCAGCAATACATGCTCAACAATAAAAGCCATTAGATTGTGCAACAATGAATGAATGAATTGATGTACCTATGTTGTTCAGTTAATTTTATGACAAGACCGGAGGCTCCTATTATGCTTTCTTATCTTGCTTTATTTTCCATAGCAGCCAAGATAAGTAAATAAACTACAGTTCCCAGAGGGCCCAGGGACACAAACCGGCCAATGAGAATGTAAACAGAAGGACACATCACACACAATCATGGAGCAACCGTCAGGATAATGTCACCATCTGACTGCAAACCTTCCTCTTTTCTTGCTGCTCGCAGTCAGATAAGTGCCTTATCCTTGTTGCTTTGTGAATATTTGTATTTAATGTGCACTGAGTTGTTATTCTCGCTTATATTTCCATTGGTTTATGTATGTAATGCCTTCGCTAACTTAGCGCTTCAGTTTCCAGCGCGTTTTTTAATCGTGCACTTTCCGCTCTGCTCTTTCCCCCCCCCGTGGCTAACGTGCATGTGGTCTCTACCGTGGCGCAGTTGCGATTCTGCCTCAGCGTGTCTGTGCTGGTTCCCCGCCTCACTGCTGAGCCTTCCTGGCGCCTTTTTGCCTAATTCTCGCTCGCCTCAGAGCGTCCATTATCGCTTGCTTTCCCTCAGCTCGTAGCTTCGCACATGGTCTCCGACTGCTGCCTGTTGACTGTAGAGCTGTGCACACGCCTCCTAGGGGAGTGTTTTGAAGTCCCTCCCACCTACCTCAAGTTAACCCATTCCTACCTCGTTTTTCTCCATAGTCTTACTTGTCATTATGGAAACTGATAGTTCTCCTGCCTCAGACTGACAGCATGAGGAAGGCGAAGCCTTCAGGCATGATTTAAGTAAATGTATTAACAACTCTGTGGAAACTGCGGTTGAGACTTCTTCTTCTTTTTTTTTTTCTTTTCATTTCATTTTGGTAATGCCCTCTACCTAGGAGCCCCTGAATACACCCTACAAAAGCTCCAAAACTGTGCCGCCCGAACTCTGCTTCAGCTCCCCCGCCGTCTCTCAGCAAAACCCAGCCTAAAAAGTCTTCATTGGCTTCCTGTCCGAGAAAGAATAAATTTTAAGACACTCTGCATCTCCCATCAAGCATTCTGGAAAACGGGTGCGGTCATTAACCATTCCTTAATCACCTCCTACCACCCTACCAAACAGCTTCGCTCTGATCTTGCCTTCCTCACCTCAGTCCTCACGATTAAGAGATCAAGATGTGGGGGCCGGTCGTTCTCTTACAACACGGCTAAACTGTGGAACTCTCTCCCCCTTTACTTGAGATCCGAACCCAACCTACTTTCATTTCGCAAACATTTAAAAACCTTTCTTTTTAAGAAATCTGACTAACTCCCGCTGTTAGTAGTCTCACCAGAAAGCACCTTTCTTTGCATCGCTAGACACCCCTTGGCGCTCTATACATTTTCTTTTCATTTAATTTCATGAAGCGACTGTCTAAAGGCATGGAGAACTCCATGTTAAGTCTTTTGTCCAAGGCACTGGACCAGTCTGACGGGGATAGCAGAAAAAGAAAGGTGGTGTCCTCTGCTTCTTCTTTACATCCTTCCATGAAAGCATCACGCTTGGATGGCAAGGTTCCCTCGCACTTCATTGAGGACTACGTGCCTCCCAGGCCTCCTGTAAAGGAGGGGTGGACAGGTTCAGAGGGCAAACGTAAAACAAAATTGAAGCATTCAGAGGCTCCCAAAAAACTGGTTATATCCACCATCTTGGACACTGACGACGACATGGGTGACACTGATGACCTTTTTGACCTGCTTGATATTTCTGATCCCCCTTCTCCTCCTTGTAAGAAATCCAAATTTGATCCTTTTACTTTTGATCCTGTTATGGATTCTGAAGGCGTGCCTATGTTCGACCCTTCCACCATTCGCCACCCTAATTCCACTGAATGGTTTCCTGCCCCTCATGTTGGTGAATGTATTTCAGCCAGGCTTCTTCTGCCCTTGGACTCGACTGCTAGGTCAAGATTGAAATCTGAGTACCCGAAGCCCTCATTGGCAGAGAAGGTATGGTATGGCATGGTTTCTTCAATTGATCAGTCCTTGCTCACCTTTTTCTCCAAATTCGTCAAGGATCCCCGCAAGGGAGTGGACAAATCTTGGTCCACCTGCCAGGACAAGTTACTTGATGTGGTGGGTCCCTTGGCACGCATCTTTGATTTGGCAGAAGCGGCTCGCCTGGAAAGTGCTGAGTTGTCAGCTGATGATGTTTCAATGTGGGTGCAAAGAGCTTTCTGCCTTCTAGGGAATGCCAATGCCGCTATCACAAGCGCTGTAAGGGCCTTCTTATCAAATTGGACCCCAAATTAGCTAATTTGGCCTCTCAGGATCCCGGGGTTAAGGCCAACGGTCTCCTTTTTGGAGAGTCCCTGGTTAAGGATCTCAGTAGGTTTGTGTCTACCTTCGCCTCCTTGGACAAGGCTCAGCAGTCCATCAAAAAAGTTTTTGACCCTCTGGTTTTTGGCCGGGCCGGCAGAGGCCCGGCCTGGCCAAAAACCACAACCAAGGCTCCAGAGGTTCTTACAATTCCAGCTCCCAGGAGAACAAGCCCCAGTTCTACCCACAAAGAGGCCATGGTTACAGGGGCCGCGGACAGAAAAACTTCAGCAACAACAACAATCAGTAAGGTATGTCTCTCTCCTCCTCCCCCTGTAGGAGGACATTTAAAACTGGTTCTTGCAAAGTGGCGAACTATCAACGCCGATCCCTGGGTATTAAATTCAGTTCAAGGTTATCATATAGAGCTTTATGTATCGCCTTCCCAAACTGTGTTCCCCCCCCTCCTCTGGTCTTCTTGACCGAAATGTCCCATCTAGTGTCCCTAGAGGTGCAATGTCTTCTGCTAAAGCAGGCCATCTTGGTGGCTCCTTTCGATTCCACAGGGTTTCTCAGCTCTATTTTCCTGGTTCAGAAAAAGAACAAAAAGATGCGGCCCGTAATAAAGCTGTAGTGGTTCAACCAGTCTGTGGTTTATCGTCACTTCAAAATGGAGGCCATCTAAGAGACACCCTGCGTCCTCACGATTGGATGATACGCCTGGACTTGCAGGACGCTTATCTTACAGTCCCTATTCATCCAGCTCATACAAAGTTTCTGCAGTTCCAATGGCTAGGCGTGACTTATCGTTTCACCTCTCTTCCTTTCGGTCTCTCTTCCGCACCCTGGTGCTTTACAAAACTCATGAAACCGGTGGTGGCTTTCCTTCGTTCCCTGGGGATCAGACTCATCATCTACTTGGACGATATTCTGATCATGAATTCGGATAACAGCTCCTTCTGTCTGATCTGAACACCACTCAGTCTTTGCTCCTGGACCTGGGGTTTCTTCTCAATCACAAGAAGTCGATGATCCAGCCTACCCAACAAATAGAGTTCTTGGGTTTTCTACTGGATTCCCCCTCTGCTTCCCTCTTACTCCCTCAGTCAAAGGTCTCAACCATCAAATCAGAGATTTCTCAGGTGCTTTGGACTCCCCTTTTTTCCCTCAGGTCTCTGGCTCGGATTGTCGGTCTTCTTTCTGCTTCCATTCAGGCCATCTTTCCCAGCCCTCTCCACTATCGGGCTCTGCAACACTTAAAAATCAGGCAATTGCGTCATGGTTTGGCCTACGGCGACCTTCCCGCACTGGATCAGGAGTCCTGCGATGAGCTCTAGTGGTGGATGGACCATTTAGACGCTTGGAACGGGTGAACTATTTTTGCTTCAGCCCCTGCTCTTGTGTTAGAATCAGATGCCAGTCTGTCGGCTTGCGGCGGCAGCTGTGGTCCAATATCGACGGGCGGTACATGGTCGAGCGAGAAGTCGAGATTGCACATCAATTTTTTAGAGATGCTGGCAGGCTCCTCTGCAATCCAAAGCCTCTCCAAAAACAGAGTTTGATGTTCTATTCTTCTTTCGATGGACAATGTTTCTGCGGTTCGCTACATAAACCATCTCAGTGGCACAAAAACCGCTTGCAGAGTTGGCAAAGAGCCTGTGGGAATATTGCCTTGCAAACCAACTTTCCCTGACAGCGGAATATCTCCCGGGAGATCTCAATGCGGTCGCGGATTGGCATTCTCGCTATCTGCGAGATTCCAGCAACTGGAAGCTTCTGCCATTCGTCTTCCAATCTTCTTCTCGAAAATGGGGTCCCTTTTCTATCGATCTCTTTGCTTCTCGCCTCAACACTCAGTTACCTCGTTTCTTCAGCTGTCGACCAGACCCTTCAGCCCTGGCTATGGATGCTTTTCTTCAGGATTGGTCCCTTCATCTCAACTACGCTTTCCCTCCTTTCCTCATAGGGTTCTTTCCCAGGTACGCAGACAGTCTACGTCCTTGGTAATTGTGGTCCCATTCTGGCAATCTCAGATTTGGTTTCCGTCTCTCCTGGAGATGGCTGCAGATTTCCCGGTACTTCTTCCATCCTGAGAGGACTTACTGCTGAGTCCTCTAGGTCTTCCTCACAATCTCATTCTGGACAATTCTCTAGTCCTGTCGGCTTGGAAGGTTTCTAGCCTATCCCTCCTGACATCCTCCTTTCACAAGAGGCTTCTCTCTTTATCAGCAAAGCCTGGGCCCCTGGAACCTCCAAGGCCTGCAGATCGGCTTGGTCTTTATGGGCAAGCTGGTGTTTGGAGAAACACATCGATCCCTTTTCAGCTCCTTTGACTTTTGTGGTAATGTGAGAACTAAGACGAATTTGAATTCTGTTTTTTATCCCTACTTCCCTTCCCACCCAATATTATGTGTTTGTCAATGTCCTAAAGTGTATGAACAAAGAACTTCTGAACTCAGAACGTCCTCGCACTCCCAGCTTCTCATTTCTTTTCTCAAACTCCATCGCCCCGTTTCCTCTGCTACCCTTGCCCGCTGGGTTCGCTGGGTCATGTCCCTTGCTGGCGTTGACGTCTCCGTCTTCGGAGCTCATTCCACCAGGGGAGCCATGGCTTCAAAAGCTTTTTGGGCAGGCTCCCGCCTGGAGGACATTCTGAGGTCAGCAGATTGGTCTAATGACAATGTTTTCCGTATATTTTACTGCATACCTGTTGTTACTGCTACTTCTTTAGTAATCGATATGCTTTAAACAAAATGTAAGGTGTTTTGTAGCGCGCTCAATTACTACCAGAGTATCCTGGCGCGATTGACCGCTGGGGAACCCGTCCTGGCTTTCCCTGTGAGATGGTCCCATGCTGGGTATCTCCAAGGTGAAGCCAGGCATCCCCGGCGTCTGTGGGGGGCCGTTGTAGAGATGAGGCAAGCTTAATGCCCAGAGTTACCGAGTGTGATCACTGCCCAAAGTGGGCACCGAGGCGAGAATTATCAGTCCGCTGACCCTGGTCCTCGACCCTGCCGCGTCGGGAATCGAACCCTGGTCCCGGGCCGTTCTCAGCCTCCGGGTCTGCCGCCTCTAACCAGTGAGCCACACCTCTCTACAAGCATAATAGGAGCCTCCTATCTTGTCATAAAATGTAGATTTTCCTAATAATTTGACGGAAAATCTTAATTTTATTAACACCTTCGCTGCTAAGGCAATTCCCCTCCTGTGCTGGAAATTGCTATTTTTCATTGTTTTATGACGAGCTGGGCTCGTCATCAGCACACGACCACTGTGCACCATGACGAGCCCAGCTCGTCATCAGCATCGAAAGGGTTAAAGACACGGAGGCGAGTATTATCCCGTCACTACACTGTTAACCTGTGTTCTCCCTCCCTTTAGTGGCTCCAGCACTGCTTATAGCATCTTCATGATGGATCGGATCCTGTTCACGGCCTTCAGCTTTGCCTGCACACCTCTCCTTCTGGTCTCCTCTCAGTTTGTCGACCCTGGCTGGACGTTGGGCAAGAGTTTTTCTCCTGGATTTTAGCCTTTGCTATTGTGTTTTCATTTGCTCCTCTGTTTCTTGACTCTATCTGAGCTGCTCGTTAGCGAAAAGAGGAAGGTTCACTGTCAGATGGTGACGTTATCCTGACTGTTGCTCCATGATTGGGTGTGATGTGTCCTTCTGTTTATGTTCCCATTGGCCGGTTTGTGTCCCTGGGCCCTCTGGGAACTGTAGTTGTTTTTACTTATCTTGGCTGCTATGGAAAATAGAGCAAGATAAGAAAGCATAATACGCGCCTCTGTGTCTTTCATAAAATTAATACTTTCCGTCATAAATTATTAAGAAAATCTACATTAAAAGTTACAATTAGAACACAAATAATGCATTTGCCGCAAGGGGCCAGTTGTTTAAAAATTGCAAGGAAAATTGCAATGAAAAGTCCAGCTGTAAACATTAATCTCTATGTCATGATCATTCACTAGTTAAAAAGGTTTGACACAGTTAAAAGCCCATTAAAACAGCATTACTCACAAAAGCATTATTACTTGGTTAGTGCAAAGTTGCAGAAGAAGGTGCCTGATGCAGTAGCAGAAAACGTGACTGCCACAGGAAGGTATATAGTGAGCCATGCAGGGATCATCGGGTAATAATGCAAATTTGCTGAAGAAAGTGCTTGGTGCATATACTAAAGGTGAGGGAATAGATGGCTGAGAAGGGCGAATGGCAGGGTTGGTGGGCTATGGGAGGGTGAATGAAAGAAAGAGCGGGAGGCAAGTGGGTGATTTAGGGAACACACCGAGTGGAAAACTTTAGGGAATTCAAAGGCCAATGTGCAAACAGGGTGTGGACGTTTGAGAAGTACTCTCTCAAAATGGGGCCTGCTTAGACAGTTTTAATTCCACCTGTCTCACACATTTCAGGAATTTCCTTCAAAGCATCAGATTTTCTCCTTGTAGACAGGCTATAATTGCCTACTGGCACGTGCAGATTCTCTTCCTTATAAGTGTTATTTCAAAAGTCCTTTTTGCTCTCTCTTTAAGGCGGGATAAGTGCAAACAATTTAACAGATGTCTTCTTTTGGGTATTGGCAAAGTTGGCATGTGATCTCGTGGGTTTTCTTATCCAGACAGGAGAGTTGCATTGTGTGGGGAAGCACCCTAACCAGTGGTTCAGAAGCTTGAGTTTCGCCTTTAACCAAAACGTTTCCCCATGGTATAGTTGGGGCTTTAGGCGGCCGTATGTGCCTATTGTCATCCAAGATTGTGATCTTTTTTACAGTAAAGCTGTGTCGTTAAGAAAGGGGAGCTTTTTTGTTACTGAGATTATGGCTCTATTAAAAGCTGGCTGAGTGAGAGTTAAGGCCCAAGGAGTCTCTGCCTGAAACTTCATTTGAACCAGGTTTAAATAATCATGTGCCTGGGAGTTTCTAGGATCAAAAATTGCCTTCCACAATATACTGCTTAGTGTAACTCCTAACTTGTTTTTTTTTAACTTATAACAGGACTTTAGGTAGGCACCAAGGCTGTTTACGTTCTGGCTTTGAAGGTCGAACTCTACATATTTGAGCTGGTGAGGCATGGCGAGGGAGGTTGAAGACCCTCTGGTAGGTGCCAATTATAGCACTGTTGATTATTTTGTCAGCTTTTCCCCTGAGAGCCTCACCACCATACGCTATGGAGAGGCCGTGCTTAGCAGCCATAACTTGTAGGAGTAGTTGGAGAGACAAGCCTTTTAAAGAATTCCTTAATATGCAAAAAGCGGATGTTAGGGGGTCATTTTTGCTATGTATCAAGCAACACTGCTTGTTGAATGTGCCTCTTGAGTCAAAGATTACTCTTAGATACTTATGTACCATCACAGATTCCAAGGTTGAGCCGCGGGGTTCCTCTTGTACCTCCTAGCATTTTTTCATTTTATTGAGATTAGTTTGCAGCCCTTGCCTTGCATTTTTGCATGACTGTTGCGTTTAGTAATCTTTGTAGACAGACCTTCGAGTAGCTGATGCACCCAACATTGTCAGCATTCTGCATATGAGAAACTTTAAAACCAGATCGTGCAGGAGGATCTGGGTTTGTGTTGTTAAGAGTTGTTGTCATCTCCGCCAGGTACAGTTTAAACAAGAACGGGACTAGAACCCATCCTTGTTTGGGTATGGTGCATGTGTATATTTTCCTTAAAACAGATGCACCTGTGCCCAGCCTTAGCCTTGTCCACTTGTTGGTGTAGAGTAATTGAATGCTACTGAGAAGTTATGGTGAGATTCCCCAGTTTAGTAGCTTGGACCCCAAGATGTTATGCTGGAACACACCAAAGGCAAAACAGAAGTTCACAAAAGAAAGACGTAGATTTAGGGAGTGAAGTCTGGCTTGGTCAGTTAACAAGGTGAGCATTAAGATGTTAATAATTGTGCCTGTATTTTTGGCAAACCCTTTTTGGTTCACTGGGACCAGTGAGCATTCCTCTGCCCAGTAGGTTAGTTGGGTCTGCCAAAGCTTGACAAAGTATTTTGCCTAACTGTCTAATAAAGCAATCAGCCGGTAATTTGATGGTAGTGTTTTCTTCCCAGCTTTATAGATCGGGGCTATGATTGACCCCTGCCAGCTGTCACGTACAGCCTGGAACGAGAGAGGGAGATTATACCAGTAGCACAGATGTGTGGCCTAATATTGGGGATTATCTTTCATGATAGCCTGCGGTAGAACATTGGGGACAGGGGCCCCATCGCAATGCCCAGAACCAATAATTTTTCTACATCATCCAAAAGCATTGGATCATGAGTTTAGTCAACCTCCGGGTATGGCAGCTTTCTTTTACAGCTCCCCTGGGTAGACTCAGAGCTCCCAAACGTTTCCTGAAGATAAGTAGAGCAAGCAGCTTACAAGATGTTAGAGGAAGAGGCGAGGGGCCGAGGGTCTGAAACGAGGTCCACCAACCTCCAGAACTCCATGGCATCTTTTCTTTGGGTGGCAGTGAGAATTGTATGCCAATACCAGAATGTCTCTGACTTAGCTGACTCCCATGTGTTTTTTTTATATATAGATCTAAACTTAGGCAGGACCGTCCTCCTTAGAGAAGATCTTGAGCTGCTTCAGAGTAATTATAATGCATGGTTCAGCTTCTTTTTTGATATAAGTTGGGCAGAGGGTCTTCTGGGACAGACAAAGCCTTTGGTTTCCAGCGGGGTGACCTTGTTCAGCAGAAGGAGCGCTGGTTTGCTGGTCCCATTGCTCCAGTGGTTCGAAGGTTGATTCGCATATGAGCTCCCACTTGTTCATTGCATTACGTTCAACCTGCGCAATGGAACCTGTTGTCCAGTACAGACTCCTATAATTGACAGGGGAGACTGTACCGGTATCTGGCTGCGCTTGCTCATGTGTCGAACAGTGTAGGCTTTGCATGATCTTCTGAGGTTGGTGGTCACTTTCCAGGCGGCTTCCTATTTCGTAAAGGTTAAAGGTCGTAATAGGACGAGGGACATGAAGCTATAATTGATGATTGAGTTGGTCGTTGCCGAATGGAATTTAGGCTGTGTAGGAACGTCTGGCTTGATTCAACCAAATAAAGATCTCGGTCCCAAGTTGTCTGCCTCATCAGCAAAAGAGATATTAGGACAGTAATTATTTGTGTGGATGTCATGGCAGCTTGCTGTTGACACTGAATGGCTCAGAGCCCCTCAAAGGACTGACATAGGCTGGGGTTGCTCAAGAAGAAGAGCCAGTGAATCTTGCTTGCCCCCACCTTCTTGGTTGAATTAGAGGGGGAGGTTCTTGGGCAGTGCTTTAAGGGGTAAAAACATGTGGGTAGGCTTCTAGCTCATGGCGTGCAATCTCGATGCCCCACTTTGCGAAGACTGGTTTCTCCGCCACACCTGCGCAGTAAGCTGAGGGCTTGCCCAAGTAATTACAGTGGATTCTTCCAAAAAGTGATTAAGTGTATGTCCGATGATTTAATTTCCTGAGCCATATGGAGCATTGATCCTCTGTTGATTATATCAACTTGCCCCTATGATTTGTATTTTGGAGTGAAGATTAGATTACAAAGTCTTTCAGGGACGCTGCTGACTGTCAGATCTGATTCTTGCCGGAGGAGATGCCGGGGACAGTAAGAGGTTGAAGCTTTATGAAACCCAGGGGGTGAGCTCTTGTGTTAGATTTTGAAATGGGGGAGGGGCCCATTTGCGCAAGTTAGACAGCTGGCCATCTCTTTGTTGTGCTGAAGGCTGGTTCTTGGTCATGGCTACATCTGTTATAAGTTATTGTTGAGCTACTTGTACAGCTTGACCATCTTGCAATTTATCTTCAGCTACCATGGGGCTGGCTCCCTAGTCTGTGCTCAGTTCTCTGACTGGGTTTATTGGAAGAGCCTACCTAGACAGTTGATTAATACCTGTGGTGGAGAATTTTATTTGCACTAAGGGAGAGGTTTCGGTGGGCTACAGGTTGCCCTTGTCTTCATTAGTGAGCTTTGTTCCACTAGGCAAGTTGCCCATGAGCGGCCTCCTCCACATGCAGTTTGTTATCAGGAGCTGGAGCCTTTGAGACTGGTTTGCAGATGGAGTAGATTTGCTTGAGCTGCTTCAATGGACCCCTTTTGCATAGTGTTAGTTATGGGTCTTTCTAAGCCTTTTGCACTGTCTTTTCATTGGTAACATTATTCCTTCAGGATGGTCAGTAACTAGCCTAGAGCAGTGAGCATCCATTCTGATGAGAGACTGGGTTTTTATACTGCTCTGCTGACCGACATTATTTGGAACCCCTATTTGTTGTGTCCTGTTAGGAAGACAGGCATTGTGACTTGCAGTGGTTAACTGATGGGCTGCCAGAGGCTGTGAGCTTGTATTGCTCTGCGGGCTGGCATTGTTTGAAGCCCTTGTTTGTTGTATCCTGTTAGGTGTGCTGTTGCTAGCTCTTCAACCGGTTGGATGTTGGGCAGCCAAGGGGTCTGGATTCAGTGGAAGCTTTATTTCTTTTAGCATAGAGGTTAACATGTCAGGGAGGCAGACCAATTTGTCTAGTACCGGACCGCAGGCGAAGGATGGAGCCAATTGGACTGCATCTGGCTGTGTGCATTGTACTATTTTGGGGTCAATTGCTGTAACCTAGATTGACATAGTATTAAGAAATTCTTCGTGCAGGTCTAACTTGTTTGACTGATATGTTAAGGCATTGATGTCTTTTTGGAATGAGCGTAACAGGATGTCCCAAGTGTCGTCTGACCCTTCTTTTTGCCAAATAGTCGGGCTTCAGGAGTTGTCCAGATTACTTCTAAGCTGGTCAATGTCAGGGCTAGAAGAGGCGTATGAGCCCACTGGGTGCCCATTTGAGTCTGATGCTGTCAGGCCCCTACCTGGAATTGAGGTGAAGCCCCATTTGACGAGTGCTGACCCTTCAAAGGAAGAAAAACTGCTTCTTGGCTGCTGTTTCGTTGATCGAAGACTGGGCCGTAAGCCAAGTAGATCTTGCTGGAGGAGACCCATCCTTTCCCTGGTTGTCAGGCAGAAAGTTCAAGGGCTCTAGAGCGTCATGGTTTGAGGGAAAGTGTATCTTGGCAGTGGCTTGATGGCCCTTCCTGTCATTGGAACAGTTAACTTGGTCCAACATGCCAATAAAGGTCTTTGGGAAGAGCTGCCTTTTGCGGGTGACTCCGTGGCGTTCGGCTCAGTTGCCTGCAGGGAGTCAGAACCCGGGAATTCTCCTGCTTGCTTTGACTGTGCTATCTGCTTTGAGATTGCCTGATGCCAGGGTAAGCCTCTTTTCCCTAACTTCCATACTCTTCTTTGCCCATTTCCCAAAGTGGAAAGGTTCATTTTTCTTTGGCTGTGGGTGCACAGATGACCGCCTGGGTATCGGTAAATGGTGGCTGAATTTCTCACCTCCGCGGTTGGTGTTTTTTCATTCCGCTGACCTCCGATAGGTTACCACGAGAAGGGGGCGAAGACGACACAGCGCAGAACAACAGTGTCTGACATCCAACAACATCCAACAACGTCTGCAGTGCCTCTCACACCCAAAAAGACAAGGACAATGTACTAGGAAAGAACTGTCCAATAAGATACGGAAGCTAAATGAGTCTATTGGTTTAGCAAGGCTCCAAACTATTGCAATAGTCCGAGTATTGCCACTCCCACCACACCCAGTGACCAAAAGTGACTGAAGTACAAGCACATATTTCCATATAACAAGTGACTTTCACTACTACATAGTAGGGCACATAGGATAAAGTACCAAAGTAATGGTTGTGGTTTCACCACACAGACCAACAGTTGTATCAATGATGTTCCCTTCCCCCAATGCTCCGACGGGGTAGGTTGTTGTACAGAAATCCTGCACTCCTCCTGGCAACTGATAGACACTTCTATAGCCCTGGCCTGCATATTTGGTTTGTCTGCTTCTACTGAGGTGCCAGATTCAGGGGCTACTTTACAAGCCCCTTGCACCGCCGGTGCTCACTTTTTATGATGCACATGCATCACATTTTGCTGTCCCATATTTACAAGGACAGGAAAAGCCACCCAGCGTGCCTTTTCCTGTCCATGTAAATACGTCCCCTTTACATGCAGCACTTTGTGTGAAAGGGGCGTTCCATGGATGGTGCTGTGGTTGTTCCCACCAACACCCATGGAACCTGACACATTTCCAGATTTACGAGAAATCGTAAACCTGGAAATGCATCTGAATGTTACGCCTCCATGTTTTTTTCCTTTTTCTAAGTGTGTTGCATTCTGCAGCACACATAGAATGAGAAAATCACCTCTCATGATTGTTTATGTGCAGGAAGGTGTCCCTTCCTACACATAAAAATCATAAAAAACAATTAAGTTTTGCAAGTTCTATGTGTGCTAATGCAGCGCGCAAAGTCGTGGAAAACGCCATTTCACACTGTTTTTGTGCCAAAAGGGACACTTTCCTGCACATAAACAATCCTCCCTGTGTCGTAGGCATCCTTGCACCATGGTGCAAGGTAATTGCACCGACACATGGCAGCTAATTGTGTGCCAGGGCAGGGTAGAGCCAAGGGATGCATCATATTCTTGTAGATATGACGCATTCCTGTGCGTTGAACGTGCCGCAGTGTTGTGCAGCCAAATGGCTTGCGGTGCCGCGCTGAGGCACTTTCTGGTTCATTCTCTTAAGAACCAATGTCTTCTTAATGCATTTCTCGTCCGAAAGCTGGTTCATTGTTCAGGCTGTAATAACAAACAGTAGGGCCTGAGAGAAGGGCCACCATTATCGCCGGTGACCTGTGTTGACATATCACTTGAAGTGCTTGCTCTTCCGCCTGCTGACCACCACATAACCTTCTGTTCCTGTGCAAGCGGCTGCGCTCCTCTCCAAGCATTGATTAGTTAATGCGCTGACAGCCCTGTAAGTGGAATCCAAGAAAGAAAGCGAGAAGGGATGGCATTTTCACATGCCATTAGAAGCCTAATCAATAGCAAAGTATTTTAACCTTTTGGACTACTCTGTACTTTATTAAACATTTAAGATATAAAAGCGAATGCAAGGAGAATGCATGGGTGGGAGGAATGGGCCCCCCATTACACGAAATAATTTGTCTTTGCAGAGTGCCTTTGCTTGTTTAAGTAGCAGCAGATGTTCTGTAATCACATTAAGTTATGATTTTGTATTTGACAATGCAGAGCTTTTTGACTCATACATCAAGTTCACGGTACATGCTAAGGGGTCAGAATGCTTCTTTAGACATAAAAGGGAGCTCGTCTGCAGATCTGATTCCTGGGAAAATGTGAGACGGCCACTCGGAGTGGCAGAAGAAAAACATGCTTTGAGCTGAACGATCTGCCGCAAGATGAGGGAGTTTTTATGTTGAGTCACTTCTAACCCAACACAGTTTGGCTTTGCTTTCTACAATGTGTTACATAGATTGCTGGGCCAGGTGGCCTAGGTGAAGGTGGCTCGTGCACCTAGGTGAATAAAAAGCTATAGGTAACACTGCCATTGTGGGGGGTGAGATCTGAGATATCAAGAACTGAACTAATAGGAAGGCCCAGAATTACCAAGAAAGACGTTGCACTGGCACAAAGCAACACAAGGTCACACATGTGATTCCCTTTCCAGCGAAAAGGGTGTTTCAACTCAGATCTGCAAGTAAAAAGAAAAACATAATTCAAAAGTGTTTTGTTGGAGGGAGGTAAGCAACACTGGTGGGCAAGTGCACCAACAACATGGGGCAAAAGTGGGTGGGAGAACACAACGAGTAGGGAGTGCAAAAGCAACATGGAGGGTGCAGGTGGGAGGAAGCAAAACGGAGGATGATCTGAGCAAGAGGGCGAGAAAAATGGAATGTGGAGGGCGGAGAGGAAAATGAAACATGCAAGAGAGAGAGCATTTGGAGCTGGGCGGAGGTAGGAGCCAATACCAAGTGAGAGAGTACCAAAGGGCAATCGCATCATGGAGGGGAAGAGGTGGGTGTGAAGCACATGGACCAGGGAATACAGCACAGAGAGGGTAAGTGAAACACACTAGGGAGACAGCTGGAAAACACATGTGGTCTTGTGGAGTGCTGAAACAAAAATAAGCACCTGGAAAGGTGAGCTGTGTCAGAACACACCAATGCCTCCGTGCTCCAGGGGAGGGACAAACAAGAAGAGGAAGTAAAGCCCATACATTCTAAAGTATAAGAGGCAAGCAAAAGATTGTAAATAATGTCATCCAATGATAAGCAATAGGCAGGCTGTAAGACCAATGCAAGCTAACAATACGTCTTGCAACCAATAGTGCATGCTCTGCCTAATGTGGGAGACCTACAAATCAGCACATTGCATGTGTGCTGTAGTGCACAGCACACATCCAATGGGAGGGATTCTTTTGAGTTTGTGTAGACATAGGAATTTGCACTGGAAGCTTATTCTTATGGTAGAAAATACAAAATCCCCTCTGTGCCACGCGGAGAAGCTGTGTGTAAAGAAGCCTGTTTTGAAGTCGACACAAAGTATGACAGAAGTAGTAGGAAAGATATTGCTCTTGGCTGTGTCCCCCCCCCCCCCCCCCTTTGTGCAACACTGTGCAGCATATTTGGCTACTGCTTTCTGTTTCCTGACAAACTAGTCAATCTGAGCTGAAATGTGAACTAGACCCTTAGCATCTTCAAGTGACCCTTCCAAAATAGAGTAGAACACTCTTTAGGTCTGGCCTAAAGACAGCTTTGGATGTCTTGGCAGATTCATATTTTCCTAAACAAACCATATACAAATACATAGATATATAAAGGCTCTCAGTCAACACTCAAATAAGTTTCCCTTCCAACACAGCATGAAATATAGAATCATGTGCCCAACCCAATTTAACCATTGGATACCTTCTCTTAGAGTGACTACAGGGTGCACTTGTACATACACTAAAAAAATTGTTCACTGTGAATACATAGTTCCTATGTACAGTAGGGTGTCATCAACAATTTCCATAGTACTTGAGACATTTATGGTAAGTGGCAATGTTGACTCATCACTATCAGCCAGCTTTGGTATTTTTATTTATCCTTTAGAAAAGCAAGCACAAGGCATTAGAGTAGCAATAGTGTATATGAACTATTCTCAGTTGAAGCCACACCCCATAGTCTTTGTAATTGACATTTCAAACAACTTTATCTGACTTGAGAGATACCTTTAGTAACAACTTGAGGAATTACAGCAGGTTTGCCCCATTGCACTTCTTGCCAATACACTGGTATTGAAATTATGTGTATTCATTGTGTGCAAAAATTCCAGGATGTTAGAGTCATCCTGCAACCATTGTGCAGTTGCCCTTCTCCATATGGGTGCCCATCCTAATTCCTAAAAACAAAGGATAAGTGTAAAGGTGGAAGCCAGTGCATGCCAAAGTAATCTTGCATAAGTTGTTATGTTTGTTTATAGTTGTTTGAGGAAAACTTGAATCTATGTATTGGACTTGGCCCTTTCTGCAGGGTCATCCCCAAACATTTTGCCTTCACCCTCCAGGTTTCTGAACCCGTTTTTGTTGAACTTTAGAACAATGTGCACTTTACCACTGCTAACCAGTGCTAAAGTGCATGTGCTATCTCCTGAAAACATGTTAAAATTGGGTTACATCCAATTAACCTATTTAATGTTCTTGCAGTGTCGTACAGTTCATAGTTTCTCAGTAAAACTGTGCATTTGTTGGACAACATAAACGTCATAACTGGGCAAGACTGATTCTGTGCACACCATCGGGATATGTTGGCCTAAGTCCTGGCTAGGTAACAGTGCAGCATCTGTTCCCCTAATCTAGCAAGGTAGCAGGTGGTATGTGCAACATCAGAACATGATAACTCTGACTCCACAAGGAAATTGTGGAAACAGATCTAGAACCCTTTGGTTTGGTACCTCATGGATGCCCAAAGGAGGCACTAGAAAAACTCCAGTTGACATGTCAATATTTATTGAAGCAATAGTATTCTTGTTTAAAATATCTGCACAGCAATAATCAATAGGAGAAAACGAAACAAAGTAATCAGTGTCATAAGAATGATAGAGAAAATGAACAATTCAGCCATTGTGCTAATACATAGAATATATGCTTGCATATAAGAACAGATCTATTTGGGCTCCTACCTAGTGCTCCCTATCCTGGTGTACGTGGGTGGGTGAATCTCCAGAATCCCTGTAGGGTGATCTAACTCCCCAGTTACCTGTGGGTTTGTTTCATCTGGGAGCCCGTCTTAGTGTAGAGGTGAGCATCATCCTTCTCAGGAAGTAAACAGGATTCAGCTGGGCTGGAAATACAGCATGGGGCGACCTCAACAGTTTACAACAACAAATACTCCAAAGGAGACTGAGAGAGCGCAAACTGAACAAAATGTATGAGTGCACCAAAATTACAAGTAGTACGCACAAATCATAAGAGAGATGCTATAAGTGCTGAAAATATATTCACCTATACTTAGAAATGTGTAGTTAATCTAGAGATTTCATATAGAAGTGGAACTAATGCGGAAATGTGTGGAAAATGTATAACCTTATTAGACGTGATTAATCCTGATCCATGTTATGTAGCTGCTAATGGAGGAATGTCAGGCTGCAAGGCACAGAACGAAATAGGCCCCATGGCCAGAGCTGAAAGGGTTTGGGAGAGGTATTCATTGCATAAACATGGATTGCACTAAATGTTATAATGATTTCGTTTATTAGTTAGATTTATATTCCATTCTCATTAAATAAGAATAAGATGCTAACATGATATTTTAGTAGCCCTGCGAGAAATGTTGTAGGCCTGAAGTGTTCAAAGACTTTCTGATTTGCACGTGCTGGTACAAGTCGAGCTGTGCCGAGAAATAAGTTGCAAACTTCTGTTAGAAGTCTATGAGAATTGGGATCCAAGCTGCGGATGTCTGTCTGCGGGTGCGAGGGGGATCCAATTAAGAATTGGATGAATAGAGTTCTGTTCAAGAGACTGGTACAGACATGGAGGAGGGTTCAGGAATGTTTAAGGGGTATCGGCGGGCCGGAGAAGAGTCTGAGAAGCAAGGTCATCTCTAACGCACGAGGCCCAAAGGAAGATCATCATGGAAAAAGCCAGAATCGACACCACGTGAGGGGCGTCTCGAGAGGGGCGTTCCAACTGTAATTGGGGTTTTGTATTAGGGACAGCACCCCTGGGTGGAGTTAGAGCAGATGCCTGAGGACCCTTTAGAGAGCGGATGGGTAGGCAGAGAGGGGTCATGACCGGAGATCATAGGTTTCACCTAGAGACTAAGAGTGGGTGATCTTCCTAGGAAGTCATTCACAGCTGACACCTTTTGATAGGTTGGGATTCTGTTAAGTAGGGATACCATCCAGAGCAGGGTAGGGACAGCCTAACCTGAAACTTTCCCCCCTGCTGTAAATGACGGAGAGATCACAATACGTGTCTATGCTCGCAGCTCTTTTGATTTTAGAATTAGTCCTAGTAGTGTTCTTTGCTCGCCTGAGGGCTTTTAGGGAGCACATGTATGTAGTGGTGCCCGTATATCTTTTGAATCTCATTTTGAGATGCCTGTACTTGCAGTTAACCTTGACTTTGTAATAAATCTTTAAACTTAGAAGTAGTCTGTGGTTTTTCCGAGCCGAGTCCATTATTGATTGAACTAACCTGGAAAGAGATGCACTTTCTTCCCTCAATGACAGGCAATAAAGGTTCAGTCGACCAGAACGGGGTTTAGATCTAGAGTGATAAGATAGTGATCAAAATCCCGCCCCCGCAGTTGGTAGCTATAGAGGATGGTTGCCTTCTTGAGGAAGGTGATCTAGGCCAGGTTAGATTACCCCAAGGCCTGTAGAGATCGATGATCGGAAGAACCGCCCGCCGAAGAGGGCCCGGATGACGTGAGACAGAAAAGCAGCAGTATCGGTCGAGAGTGAGTATAAAGGGTCATGCGTGTTAGATTGCGGTGCTTTTGTGTTGTATCTATGTTGTAATGTCTGGCGGAGTTGAATGCCTGTAGAGTGACTGTGGAACAGGTTGTGAGCGCGCGCAACCGGTGCAAATCTTAAGTTCAAAGAGAAGCTTAAGTGGTTTGGGTGTATCGGACATCCAGAGTAATTGTCAACCAGTGTGAAGGGGGTCATGAGGTACCATTGATCGCCCGAAGGACCGAGATAGGGGGAACGTAAGAGTGAGTGCGTGAGTAACGGACGCTGGTCGGAAGTTACTGTGTGTGTAAGCAACCTATCAGAGAGACGATAGACATTACGTCAGTTGTGGTGACAATTACAGATAGACTGTGGACGTACAGTCGAGAGAAGTGACCGCTTGGTCGGAAGTAGTCATTTTTCGGTGTATGAATGGGACGCATGCGTGACCGGGAGACGAGCTGAGAAAGGAGGGGAGCTGCTGCGAAAGGAAGACAAGTGACGTCAGAAAGTGCCGCGCTGGGATTGGCCGGCCGGAGTGAGACCGCGCTGTGATAGGCCAGCTAGCAAAGCCGCGCTAGGATTGGTGGATCGTCATCAGGAAGTAAACAGAATAGCGAGGCTGGGAATTGTACGATTAATCATGAAATGTTTTAAATGGTTAAGAGCGGCGTTTAAGAGAGAGAGGCGGAGATCATATGATGGGGAAGAAGCCCCGCCGGAGGGTACGCCGGCTAATTATATGGGGACAAATGTTGGGTTACACACTATATTGTGGATTTCAGAGTGGAGTAAGATTACAGAAGGAAATGAGGAACTGACGTTTCCGAAGTACGGGGAGTTCAGATTAGAGGTGCTACACCGACTAAAAGCAGTTATGACCTCAATGAGACCCATGCCTAGACCAACCCAGTTTGAAGCTCTCAATGCATGGATTAGGGCGGCGCACGACAGGAACCAGCACAGGCGTCAAGAAAGGGTGAAACGATCGGTAAGAGCAGTGCAGGAGGCCAAATGGGATGCGGATGCTAAAAGATGGAGAGTGCATAACCTTGAAGTAAACAAACTGTACCCAGTAATAGAGGTAGCAGCAAACAAAAGCCCATTTGAAGAAGATGAGGAGAGCGAGACAGAGGACAGCCTGATAAATAGGTTACTGACAGATAGGCCACCCCCGTACAACAAAGAGACAGGAAATGATGAGCCCAACAGAGAAGGGGGGCCTAGCATAGGTGAGTATGGACCGCTTCCCATTACAGATTGGGATCCCACTGCAAAGAAGGAACTGTCCCAACCTAGTCCGGTGCAGCAGGTAGTCGGAAGGTTTGTGGTACAAAGGGTGCCAGAAACGGAGCGTGCCACATCCTACGCACTACCAGATGCCCTGCAAGTACCTGTTACTATAGGCCCTATAGTATCGATTTACGACCCAGAGAGAGCCAGAGGGGAGGAACAGGTATGAATGGACAGGGAGAGAGCGGAGATGGCAAGAAGGAACGATACAATCAATTCCCCAAGTCAGTTGCCAAGACCAAGGGAGTGGAGCACCCCAGTACATACAGCAGTAGACCCAACAGGAGATCCGGGGGGCCCTAGATGGCCGATGGATCTGAGGGGATCAGGACGGAAATCCTTCCAGGAGTTAAACGAGTACATGAAGAAGTGGGATGAGGCAGTGGAGGCTCACAAGAGCATCATAGCAGCGGAAGCTGGAAGAGAAAGCCAGGATAGCAGGACCCGGACTCACTGCGGGGCTGATGAAAGCAGTCCGGAGTGGGATGGGAAGGGTCAGGACGGCAGCGGAGACACTAGCCACATCGGGAGTGGGGGTAGAGCAACCCTAGAAAACAGGAGCCCTGAGTGTGGGGGGGTGTCCCGCCCAATTCACAGTGAAGGGGATAGGAGAACGCAAGAGTACAGAAACAGTTTTAAGTGCACCCACCATGAGTCTGGCAATAGTGGACAGAACGAGAGTTGCGAGAGGTCTCGCCATAACCCCTGTGACTACGGACAATAACGCAGTTCTGGGGAGATGGGGAGCCGAGAGGGAACTTACAGAATACTGAGTGACACTAGACAACGAGAGAGTAGCGACAGGAGGGAGAACAGCAGGGAATTCTACCATGGAGCGAGGGAGGACAGAGAGAGAGGACAAAATGAGATTGGGGGAAACAGGCCCGTGTTTCATCATCTTCCAAGACAGGATGGCCGAGCATGGGACCTAGAGAGATGGGAAAGAGGGAGGACTCTCCTTAACTCCCCTGAGCCCAAGCGTAGGACTCGGAGCTGGGACGGGAGAGAGACCAGTGAACCCCCTAAGAAAGACATACTGCGAGCCGAGATAAAAGCCAAGAGACTCGATGTCGCCAGCTTAAAGTCAGATCTGGATGACATGGTGGATGGTACCTTGCCTCTAGAAAGAATGGAGATGTACGAGCAGGATGAAATACTGTTCATGGCAAAGGACATCACTCGAAAAGCGAGAGCAGCACATGAGAAATTAGTTGAACTAGCAGGCAAATATATGGTAGACCTGTCAAGGACCAAAGCATTACAGGGTAACCATAGGCTACATTATTCAGACCAGGACCTAGATGAGAGAAGAACAATAGGATTGAAAACACACATAAGGGAACTGATCACTGGAATAAGGACGTGGAGGGCGCTGAATAAATGGGAAGAAAGGTGGTCCAAGAAAGGGACCGTTAAGAGAAGCATGCTTGGGATGTCCCCAGAGGGAGGACTGCAGAGAATAGAGGCATACCCTTTGCGTGAGGTTGCAAACGGAAACTATGTACATGTGCCATGGAGTAGGGGGGATTTAGCGGCCTTTACCAACTCCTTCCCTAAATTGAGGGAGAATCCAGTCGAGTGGTATAAGCAGGTGGAGAGGTTTGTAAAAATATCCAAGGTACTATGGATAGACCTGAACACTCTGTTTGACATTGTGGTACCAGGAGACTTGTGGACAGCATGTAAGGTTAGTGCTGAGTGGCCCACATCAGAACCAGAGAGAGATGCGCGGACCAATGGACCGTCCGAGACAGTAATGGCGAAATATGAGAGAGTGATGACCTGGCTGAAAGAAAAGGTGCCAATGCAGGACATAGATTGGGTCAAAATAGATCGAACTAGACAGGAACCCAAAGAGACAGTTCATGAATATTATGAGAGATTGCTGAAGGCGTTTAAACAGTATAGCAGGTTGGACGTAATGGATCCTAAAGACATAGGGCAGTTTGTGTCTAAATTTGTTTTGGGCTTAAGACCGGATATTAGTTTAATGATTCAGCAACACTTGATTTGTTGGCAAAATAAACCTTTGGATGAAATTCTGAGATATGCTAGGTACTGCTGTGATGAGATAGACTCAAAGGCAAAGAAGCTAAAAGAAAAGCTGATGGTGGTGCAGATGCAGTCAGCCGGTAAGGGTGGACAGCAACAACAGCAACAGGGAACAGGGACCGGGGGCAGGAAACAGAATAACCAGAATAAGGGCAATGAGGAGAACTCCAACTTTAGACCTAGGGTAGACATAGCAGCATTGAAAAAGACGACTCGGTGCCACCAGTGTAACGAGGTGGGGCATTGGAAACGCGAGTGTCCCTACAACGTTGAAATCGGAGAGCAGGAAGTAGAGGAGGAAGAAGTACAAAGCACTCCAGG
This sequence comes from Lissotriton vulgaris, assembly GCF_964263255.1. NCBI lineage: Eukaryota > Metazoa > Chordata > Amphibia > Caudata > Salamandridae > Lissotriton > Lissotriton vulgaris. The sequence continues at coordinate 354,815,414 of NC_141685.1, read as the reverse complement.
AAGAGGGGTAACGCCATACCAAGGAAGGGTGGTCAAAGGGGGGACCCCAGCTCCACGAGCCCAGTTCCCTCAGCCACCCAGAATAGGGACAACGGGAAAGACCTATAGACAAATGCCTCTTTTTGTAGGAGGAGAGGAGTGTTACTATGTTGATCCCCTAACAGGACAGAGAGTGGAGAGAGAAGACTGTACCCTCGGGGCAGCCTTAGATGTGGATCAAAGGGGACCCTATGTTGAGGCCGAAGTGGCAGGGTGTCCCACGACCTTCCTAGTAGACACAGGAGCCACTCGATCCACGATAAGATCAGCTGCAGTCCCAGGCCTGCCAATGTCAGGGGAGACTATTCAAGTGGTGGGGGTCGCAAACAGGAGAATAACCAGCCCATTGACAGAACCAGTGCAAGTGAAAATAGGGAAATACAGCGATGAACATCAGTTTGTGGTTTGCGATTCTAGTCCTGTATGTCTGTTGGGAAGGGACCTTTTGTGCAAATTAAATTGTACCATATACTGCACACCGCAGGGAGTGGAGGTATTGACTAATGATGATGACGCTGACTTCAAAGTCGCCAACTCGAGAATATGTGTGGAGCTGTATCCCACTTTGACAGTGGATGAGCTCCCATGGGATTTAAGAGAGACCGTGGCCCCAGAAGTGTGGGATTTCACTGGGGAAGAGATTGGACTAGTCAAGGGAGTGGACCCAGTGAAAATCATAGTGAAACCGCATGCTGAGTTACCAAGAACACCCCAATATAAATTGACTCCAGAAACGATTGCAGGTATCAAACCCGTGATGATTAAGCAGGGAATACTGAAAGAAATCGTGGGTAGTCCATGTAACTCCCCGATTATGGGTTTGCAGAAACCGAATGGGAAATTCAGAATAGTGCAGGACCTTCGGAAAATTAATAACATAGTCGTTTCATGTTGTCCAGTGGTACCGAATCCTTCAGTGATATTGTTTCAGATACTGTTCCAAGCTGAATGGTTCACGGTGATAGACCTGTGCCAGGCTTTCTTTTCGATCCCATTGGACGAGGATAGCCATTTCCTTTTCGCTTTTAAGCTGGAAGGTCGCGTATTAACATGGTATTGTATCCCACAGGGGTATACAGAGAGCCCATCGATCTTTAACCAGCTTTTGAAGAAAAATCTTGAAAGTCTAGTGCTGCCCCAGAAGTCGGTTCTGGTCCAGTACATAGACGACCTACTTGTGGCGTCAGAAACTGAGGAAGCTTGCAGGGAGGACTCCATTGCTTTGCTAACTCACCTAGCTGTAAATGGGCACAAGGTGTCCCCGGGAAAATTGCAGTACTGCCTGACAGAAGTGCAGTACTTGGGGCACAGGATTGAGAAAGGCAAACGAAAGGTGTCACCAGACAGAATAGAGGCGATCATGAAGATGAATGCGCCTAAAACACAGAGAGAAGTCAGGATGTTCCTAGGGATGGTGGGTTATTGCCGACAGTGGATCGCGAACTTTTCACTGAAAGCAAAACCCTTGCAAAAACTGACGCACAAGGAGGTGAGTGATCCGGTACCATGGGACAAGGACTGTTTGATGGCGTTCCTGCAGCTGAGAGAGGACTTGTGTCGTGCTCCTGCCCTGGGAATGCCAGATTACGATAAAATATTCTTGCTTTACTGTTGTGAAAGAGAGGGTTGTGCTTTGATTGTTTTGGTCCAAATTCATGGGAATGCCCGTAGACCAGTTGCCTACTTTTCGGCTACCTTAGACCCAGTAGCCGCAGCGTTGCCCGGATGTCTTAAATCCGTTGCTGCAACAGGTGTCAGCATCGAACGTTGTGAAAACATAGTTATGGGACACCAGTTAGAGGTGTATGTGCCGCATTCTGTTGAACTGTTAATGACTAGGACCAAGACACAGCATCTGACCAATAGCAGGCTCACGCGCTATGAGCAAGTTATTCTTGCTGCAGAGAACGTGACCCTCAAGAGATGCTCTGTTTTGAACCCTGCTACCCTAATGCCACTCCCAAGTGACATTGATGATGATGTATGTACAGATCATGATTGCCTCGATGTGACTGAACTATGCACCAAACCGAGACCCGACATCGTGGATGAGCCACTGACTGACCCCGATGAAGTTTTCTTTGTCGATGGCTCATGTGTAAGAGACGAAGTTGGGCAGTTGAGAGCAGCTTACGCTGTTTGTACAATTACTGGAGTTGTGGAAGCTGGATGCCTGGAAGGAGTACACTCCGCTCAGGTAGCTGAGATTATTGCATTGACGCGTGCCTGCCTGGCAAGCAACCACATTCGAGTCACCATATACACCGACAGCCAATACGGTTACGGGGTAGTTCATGATTACGGGCAATTATGGTCTCAAAGAGGTTACATGACTTCTTCAGGCTCTCCCATTCGTAATGGAGAGTTTGTACGTCTACTGTTAGAAGCTTTGCAATGTCCGGCAGGTATTGCAGTTGTAAAATGTACCGCCCACACTAGGAACATGGACTTCGTGTCACAAGGCAACAGATATGCCGACGAAGTCGCCAGGTACTGTGCAGAACAAGGGTACTCTTTCACAGAGGTGGAAGTGGGTGGAATAAATGTCAGGACTGAATTAGCTATGATATTGGAGACTGTAGACACCTGGGACGAGTTAAAATGCATGCAAGAAAATGCACCAGATTTTGAAAAACAATCATGGGAAACTGCAGGATGTGTGATAGGTGAGGCTCATTTCTGGGTTTCAGCTGATGGAAGGGCAGTGTTACCAAATGAGATGGTGAGCCCAATGGCCAGACAAATCCATGGTCCAGTACACCTAGGGAGAGACGCTATGCTGAGAGTATTCAGACAAACCTGGTACAACCCTAAGTTTAGAGTAGCAGCAGAAGCAGTGTGCCAGCGTTGTGTGACCTGTCAGCAGCTGAACGTAGGAAAAAGAACACCAGTTGCATTGAGTCACATAGGGAGGTCCGGAGGTCCATTCAATAGGATGCAAATCGACTTCATTGAAATGCCGAGGTGCAACCGCCTTCGGTATGTCCTGGTGGTTGTTTGCATATTTTCCAGATGGGTCGAGGCATACCCTACACGCAGGTGTGACACCCTCACAGTAGCCAAGTTATTGCTTAGGGAACTCATTCCGCGCTTCGGGGTACCGGCCTCTTTGGAATCAGATAGGGGAACGCATTTCAACAGCGAGCTTGTGAAGATGATCTGTGCGGCCCTGAACATAGACCAGAAATTGCATTGTAGTTACCGACCAGAAGCCTCAGGAATTGTAGAGCAGATAAACAGCACCATCAAATGCCGAATTGCCAAAATGTGTTCATCAACGTCTCTAAGTTGGCCTGACGCTCTGCCATTGGTCCTTATGAGCATCCGTAGTACCCCAGACAGAAGAACGGGACTGTCACCGCACGAGTGTTAATGGGGAGGGCAATGAGATTGCCATCAGTACCAACTGCTGCATTATTGAATATCACCGATGATATGATCCTGGACTATTGTAAGGGTCTGTCTGATGCCATTCATTCTGTGTCCCTTCAGGTGCAGGCTGCCGAGGTCCCGTCGTGCCAGGACTTGTGTCATGACCTGTGTCCTGGAGATTGGGGGCTTGTGAGGAAGCACGTAAGAAGAAGCTGCCTAGATGTCCGTTGGCGTGGGCCCTACCAGATCATCCTGATCACGAACACTGCTGTGAAAGTGGGAGGCCTGCCCAATTGGATCCACGCGTCTCATACGCGGAGAGTTCCAGCACCTCTGGAAGAAACAGCTCCTCTCTCGGATGTAAGTCCAGCTGCGGACAGAGAAGCCATAGAGGGGGCCAGCCAAGCTGTGGAGGTGCCAGAAGAAGCTGGGAACGTGTCTGACCAGGCTGAGGACGGTCAGTACAACAGCGAAACAGACGACGCTACAGAAGGAGAAAGTAGCTGGGAGTACGAATCAGACCCTGACCAAGCTGAAAGAGAGCGAGAGCAAAGCAGAAGGTTGAGGAGCAGAAGGGTAAGGCGTGGAGAAGCCAGCTGGCCGCAAAGAAGGAGTTCAAGCCTGAGGTCAACTCCAGAGAGAACCCTTGCTCCGATATCTGAAGACTCAGACCCGGAAGAAGGTGCTCAGGGCTCCGAAGCACCAGATCTAAGAAGGTCAAGAAGAGTACGTGTGCCTAACAGAAGATACGCCACTCCTGAGTGGGCATATCTGGCGACAGATGTCTTGGGAACGAGCGACAGGGAGGATCAGAGCGGTGCTGGTGTCCAGCTCTGAACCCATCATCACGGTCGAAGTACAGCTGTTAGTGCCCGGGGTCGAAGCAGAAGGGTCACTAACGTTCACACTCCCCAACCCTCCCCGCCTAAGCAAGTTAAAGCACATGTTTTTCACCGAATTGCAATTCCCGGATTTTGGAACAAAGATAACAGGCCATGAAGAGCACATTCTTCGTTTGGAAATATTGAATTATGCTGTTCAAGCCGCAGGCCCAAGCCTCATCGTAGATGCTTAAAGACTTTGTAAATAAACGAGAAAAAGAAGATTACCTAGCGCCTAGGAAGCAGAGAAACTTAGGGACCTTTCCTATAAGTTGACGGAGAAGGGCTAGGGTTGTCTGTGTCAAAACTTAAAGAGACTTTGCAAAAGGAGATTGCCAGCTTCCAAATTGTGTGGTTCTAAAGACCGAAAAGATCAAGAGAGACTGTAAAGGCACCTAGAGAAAAAGAACTTTGTGTTGAAATAGAAGGAAAGAATTATACTGTCTGAAGAAATGGAGGCCGGTAGTCCGAATCGTAGAGCCAAATGTATAATAGGCACATTAATAGTAGGAGTGATACTTCTTATAGCTTTAGTAGTTACTGTATCATATGTAATGGGACATGAGAGTGAGGCAAGGGTATCAGACGAAAAATCTGTAGTGACACCAAAACCCACTGTTGCTGGTAAGAAGGGGGAAACCATACAGGAAAAAGCGTTATTAGCAGCAGAAGCCCGTAGGTTACACATGGATGAGTCCCAAGGCGACTATAGGTCAAATGCTTATGCCAAACTTTTGTATGAATACGTGGATGCCATGGAGGTTAAGGACTGTTACGTCTGCATGCAACTACCTGCGTCTGTAGATGAAGGCATTAGATATCATCACCTCCCGCTGACTTATGGCATTACATGTAGCTTATTGCTTAGCATATTTTATGGGAGAGATAGTTTTGAATACTATTTCTCTAATTATGACTCAGTGTTACCAGAAGTCCCAAATTACAAGCAAATGAACAAATGGGACTACTGGAAGAGTGAAGACAGATTGGCAAAGTTCTTCATTCCTTGGGATACTTTAGATACGTCACATGCCCGCAGAAATAACCTGACATGCAAAGTGTCAGAAGTCGAGAAGAAGTTTATAGGGCAAGTGGATGATTGATACAGAAGGCAAAAGATTTTGAAAAAATCAGGACAATGGAAAACAGATTGGACCGAGGAAGAGAAGGCACACAAGAGGAAGGGTAGTAGTGGTCCAATAGCTTTGGATCGCACACAGAGAGGGAAGTTATGCCTTCACAGAAGCAAGACGTACTACGAAAATGTATTCGTAGGGGAAGTCAGTTGTGAACATGCTTTTAGATTAGAATATTACACTAAGGATTTCTTGAAAGGAATGCAAGTGATTCCAAATGTATATTTTGTATGCGGAAGAAATGCCTACGTGAGACTACCTGATAACTGGTATGGATCATGTTACTTGGCAATTGTCTTCCCCAAAATATACCATGCCCAAGACTTAGAGATTATAGAGGGCAAGGCCTCAGCAAGGGGGAGAAGAGACTTGGGAGATGCAGAAATGGTTGGAGATGTATTTGGAGCTGCATTTCCTCTTTTAGGACTGATCCTCAATGATGTTAAAATTAGGAGACTGGCAACAGTCGTAGACAGATTGTCTGCCAGCACTGCTAGATCCTTAATGCTGGTGGAAGGAGAGATGCAATCGATAAGGGCCATGGTGCTTCAGAACCGTCTTGCGTTAGACGTCCTGCTAGCAAAAGAGGGCGGAGTCTGTAAGGCTTTGAAGGTCCAGGAATGTTGCACTTACATTCCAGACAATTCAAAACCTCTTGAGAAAGTTATCATGAACATAACTAACATTCACAAAGAGATCGAAGACCTGACTAAAGTAAATGTTTGGGAAAAGGTGGGCCATGGAATGGGCGAAGTTGGAGGTTCGTTCGCCAACCTAGGGAAGAGCTTTGTGTGGTATGTGCTGAAACCTATCATCATAATAGTGATCTGTGTGATCATGTTGTGGGGATTGGTGAGGTCATACCAATGGTATAGATCAAGGAGATTGGAGAGATCCAGGAGAGAACAGCTACAGAGATTAGCTGCAATACAAGACAATCAGTACAGGAGTCTGAGGGCTCTAGAAACGCAGAAACGAGGGGCGATCGCATTAGTTCAGTTTAAATGTTAGTGATGACCCCGAGAGGTCATCAAAGGGGGGAACTGAAAGAGCGCAAACTGAACAAAATGTATGAGTGCACCAAAATTACAAGTAGTACGCACAAATCATAAGAGAGATGCTATAAGTGCTGAAAATATATTCACCTATACTTAGAAATGTGTAGTTAATCTAGAGATTTCATATAGAAGTGGAACTAATGCGGAAATGTGTGGAAAATGTATAACCTTATTAGACGTGATTAATCCTGATCCATGTTATGTAGCTGCTAATGGAGGAATGTCAGGCTGCAAGGCACAGAACGAAATAGGCCCCATGGCCAGAGCTGAAAGGGTTTGGGAGAGGTATTCATTGCATAAACATGGATTGCACTAAATGTTATAATGATTTCGTTTATTAGTTAGATTTATATTCCATAGATGTGTTTTCTCATTAAATAAGAATAAGATGCTAACATGATATTTTAGTAGCCCTGCGAGAAATGTTGTAGGCCTGAAGTGTTCAAAGACTTTCTGATTTGCACGTGCTGGTACAAGTCGAACTGTGCCGAGAAATAAGTTGCAAACTTCTGTTAGAAGTCTATGAGAATTGGGATCCAAGCTGCGGATGTCTGTCTGCGGGTGCGAGGGGGATCCAATTATGAATTGGATGAATAGAGTTCTGTTCAAGAGACTGGTACAGACATGGAGGAGGGTTCAGGAATGTTTAAGGGGTATCGGCGGGCCGGAGAAGAGTCTGAGAAGCAAGGTCATCTCTAACGCACGAGGCCCAAAGGAAGATCATCATGGAAAAAGCCAGAATCGACACCACGTGAGGGGCGTCTCGAGAGGGGCGTTCCAACTGTAATTGGGGTTTTGTATTAGGGACAGCACCCCTGGGTGGAGTTAGAGCAGATGCCTGAGGACCCTTTAGAGAGCGGATGGGTAGGCAGAGAGGGGTCATGACCGGAGATCATAGGTTTCACCTGGAGACTAAGAGTGGGTGATCTTCCTAGGAAGTCATTCACAGCTGACACCTTTTGATAGGTTGGGATTCTGTTAAGTAGGGATACCATCCAGAGCAGGGTAGGGACAGCCTAACCTGAAACTTTCCCCCCTGCTGTAAATGACTGAGAGATCACAATACGTGTCTATGCTCGCAGCTCTTTTGATTTTAGAATTAGTCCTAGTAGTGTTCTTTGCTCGCCTGAGGGCTTTTAGGGAGCACATGTATGTAGTGGTGCCCGTATATCTTTTGAATCTCATTTTGAGATGCCTGTACTTGCAGTTAACCTTGACTTTGTAATAAATCTTTAAACTTAGAAGTAGTCTGTGCTTTTTCCGAGCCGAGTCCATTATTGATTGAACTAACCTGGAAAGAGATGCACTTTCTTCCCTCAATGACAGGCAATAAAGGTTCAGTCGACCAGAACGGGGTTTATATCTAGAGTGATAAGATAGTGATCAAAATCCCGCCCCCGCAAGACCTACTATGAGACCCACTGGATCAATGTAGGTAGCGCAACTGGGAATAGGGAACTTATGAATAGGGTGAGATTAAACATCAACTCACTAGGGATGTGTATGATATGCTAACCATATCTATGTAATGGGAGGGGGGCAACACTAGTTGTTTTTAGTTACCCTCACACACCCTAGTGGTGTCATGCTTCATCATCGGGTCACCCAGACTCCTATAGGTCAGGGTGGGCTCAACCACAGTGTTTGGAAGCTCTTGTGATAGTGAAGGCAAGTGGATATAAATAAAATACCTCAATCAGACCCCAGGTTTCCCTTTATTCATGGGTCTGGTTGGGTTGTTAAAAATAAAGTAAAATGGGTCTTACAAGGATTTTTATGGTCCTATGACCCTAGTGAAGGGCCGACATGTTTCAGTCCTAAGTTGGCCATAAAGGTCCCGGACTTTCTTCAGGGCAAAAATGAGTTACCCCCCTTATGTGTGGGGATATTTAAGTAGGGGAATTCCCTACTCTATCAATGTAGCGAGGGAAGAGTAGCTTCTCCTCGTGTTAATGTGTTGATAGTGTTGTGAGATGCCAGGCTCCATCCAAATTACGTTGAGCGTAGGCTTCTCAGTCAGCAAGACAACGGGGCATGCTCTCTTATTGTGAGGACGCTCCCTACCGGAAAACATACGGTCTCGCCTCCCGGCTCACGGTTTTGGTTTCATCCATCCAGAACTGATGTACCAAGAGAAGCCTACCCATCTGCCATCTCCGGATGAGCCTACTTTGAGTGCAGACTTTCAGTTCCAAAGTGACTATCGAATGATCCGAGAAGGATAATTGATATCGCTGTTTTAACTCTCTGAGAAACTAAAAAGAAATTCAATCTTGAAGCAGTGTTAAAGTGCTTTGAAAAACAAGTAAATTACGAAAAGCAAATGTTTTCATTATATATCTTAATACATTAACTTTTAAAGCCTAGAATATGATGACCTTACAGTGCACCATGATACCCTTGGTGGGAACAGAAGGAATCCACAGACATTCTTACGCCCCACATGCTGAAATCAGCCTTGAACCCAAGGAAAAAATGCACATTGTGTTAAACAGAGCCTACATACATGCAGTGTATGCCCCTGGTGATTCGATACAGTTGGATCACACTACTGTCATGGTGTACACCATCACCAACGCTGCCAGCAATGTAAGCTGCATGAAGTGCTGCATGTTGCAACTTGTAATATTTTCTGGCCCCAGATCAGTCAGTATGCCTTGTCAACATTTAACAAGTAGTATTCATGCTTCACATTTCGAAGTCTTGTGTTTATAAGCAGGTGCACATTGAGACCAAAGATAACCTGGTGGGAATTGTGTGAACCAAAATTGCTTTCAGCATTATGCCGAGGTAATTGTTTCTAAGCACTGTATTCCATTTTTGGGTTTCTAAGTGATGTAAACAAATATAAGTATTGCCCACTTTAATTGAACCTTTTCGATCATGGACAGATGGAAGTCTGAGCTGTATTTTTGACACAGAACATGCAGGCCACCTCAGATGTCAGCAGCGATCAGTTGAACCATCTAAAGAAGGTGCATGCTTTCTGTTATTTACTCAGGATTTTACGTGGCTGCCACTTTTCCAATAGGAAGGTACACTTTAAGCCACTCACCGCTCAACTCCTAAAAAGCCTTATGTGGACTAACTATAGGCTAGTCACTATGCCTGTATGTCAGTTAACACTGATACACATGCGACAAAGAAGCCCAAGTAGAGGCCAGGCTCTCTGTCTTGGTTCCTCTATCAGAGATGACTGGCAACCCTAGGATTAACCCCTTCACTGTGGCGGCTATTCCGCCGCAGTGCTAAGGGGGCGGGGCGGCCGCACGGCGGCCGCATGCTGGTGACGGAACCGCTCCGTCACCAGCCTCGGTTGAGCTGTGCTCATGACGGAGCGGTTTCGTCATGGCCCGCCCCGCTCAATGGAACGTCCAGCGCAGGCGCGGAATTCGCGCCGTGCAGGCGTTCCGAGCGGGCCATGACGGAACCGCTCAGTCATCAGCACAGCGCACCCGCAGCTGATGACGGAGCGGTTCCGTCATCAGCATCCAAGGTGCTAAAGCAGCCCGTCAGTGGTATGATAGACAAGTTTACCCTTCAGAAAGGAAAACTGAGTTAAGTACAGTGGTACTATATAGAAAAATACATCAAATGGACGTGTAGATCCGCGGATGATCCTGATTTCCAGGCGCCATTTTGCTTAGTTATCTCCCAGCCCCCTACATATCAACTGGGGTGGGATCTATAGCAGCATCTGTACTTGGTTTCACCCCTTTATAATGCCATTGCCTTATAGTTGCTGCACTGCTGAAAAGATTCATAGGTGGTAGACATGTGGAATCATATTTTATTTGAATCTAATGCTGTTATTGTACTAAAGTTGAGAGGTGCCTGTCTAGTCCTACACAAATGGCATCTGTTATAGAGGACGTACACGGAAGGGAACAACAGTTTTCATGTGAGAACAAAAAATATTATTTCACAAGGTTTGTTTCTGTAAGCGGTAGATTTCACGTATTTTTTTCCTGATTTCGCAGCATTAAGGCTTGAGACTGCTTGCTGGACTTGAAAATGCATAATTTGCCAAATAAAAGCATCCATGTTAATTAAAGTGAAAATATAAAACACCTGCTAACGATTTCCACAAGCAGCAACACAAATCCTCTCACACAACTAGTGCCCCATTCAACTGACGCCAAAAGTGATCTGTTCTCACAACAGCCCTTAGACTAGAACTGTGCCTCACTCAATTGAAAGCATTATTTACACTTAAAAAGTGAATAAATTCAGTTTTGTTAAGTCGGGAATATGGCTTTGTAACTGGTCCTATGAAATCACATTAAGTCGTATGATCACACCTCCTTCCAGTAGAATGCTATGTTTTCACAGTGCTTAATTTGTAAATGAGGAGGTCCCGGGGCCGAAGCCTTGACCAGATGCCAGCTGCCTTTGCTCCTGAACGCCGGGGTGCTGAAAACTCAAGCTGCCTATTCGTGATTCCTCCTCATGCCTCTTTCATCCACCACCGACACTCTCTGCCTCCTTTATCTTGTGCTTGCAGCCCAGCATTCTCCCTTTGTTGCTGGTTTTACGTCTTTCTTTTCTGCCTTCTTTCTGCCTTTTGTGCTTGTCTCTCTCTTTCTGGGTCATAGCCTGACGAGAACAAATAAGTGCTGGCCAGCAGGTGCCTCACTTGTAGCCACCAGCTCAATGTATGCACTGCTTACTGAAAGCTCAGACATCAGGACCTTTAAGAAGAGTCCCTTGGCATTCCGAATCCATCCTTTTGAAATTAGTTGGATCCATTTTTCATTTTAAGTGGTGAAGATTTTAGTGAGTGGCAGATTTTTAGCTTCATTACACATTTTTGGCAGATACTCAGCAGTGTTAGCTTGAACCCACAGTTGTTACTCCTGGCAGAGAAACTAGTGCAAGGTGCTTTTTCCCCATTGACCAGGGCTCCTTTACATTTCCCTAGTAAAGTTCTGAGAGCTGAGGATTTAAGCACTTGTCCAACAAGCACTGGCAGCTCAATAGGTTTCTGGAATGTGAGTGCTATTGGCTTTGCCAATGTCTTATTTTTTTTTTACTAAACTTCTTTTTATTGATTATCACAAAAAAAATATGTACGTGACATTACAGGATTTACAGGCCAGAGACAGGTTTGAATAAGCCTGGCAATAGCAATATGTACGGTCGCACTCCAAGTCACATACTAGCAGGACTATAGCTAATACAGGGAAATCTTAGTATCAGGCTACCTGTCGTAATTTAGTACTTTACGTTCAGAATTGTAGAGCTGTATACGAACTTGAAAACAATCAACAAACATTACATGCACAGGTCTTAATCTATCAAAAGTCAGAGATGTTCGCGGGCAGCCGTACCCTTCAGCAGGGGGAGGAAGCCGGCCCCATGAATCTTACAAATTCTCTACAGTGGAAAGGGTCATGAGAAACAGTCAACAACAGGATTTGACAGGCCAGAGACAGGTTCGAATAAACCTGGCAATAGCAATATGTACCGTCGCACTCCAAGTCACATAGTAGCAGGACTATCTATCTTCTATATATATATAAAAACGAAAGTATGTCTTTTGGTCCTTTATGCATTACTACACCATTCATCTGATCTCCATGAAACTTTGGGAAGTTGTTGAGTACACTCCCGCAAAGGTTTCTGGCAAAAAAATAAATTAAGAAATTTAAGAAAAAAAAAACATTTGTTAATAGTGGTTGAGTACACTCCCGCGAAGGTTTCTGTAAAAAAAAAAGTGTTAAATATCAGCCCCCCGGCACTCCAGGGCCCTCATAACCTTTCCAATACTGAACGTTTACAGTTTACGGTGCAACACGATTTTGTAATGACCATCAACAAAGCACAAGGACAATTGCTGCAAGTGTGTGGACTACATTTGGAGAATCTGTGCTTCTCACATGGACAACTGTATGTGGCCAGCTCACGCATCGGAAAACCTTCTGATTTATTTGTGTATGCACCAGACAGAAAACAAAAAATACTGTGTATCCACAAGCACTCGAATAAATAAACAGAATTAAAACAACACTTTAAAATGTTTTCCATATTAAAATGAATAAGTTTTCAATAAAAATGACACAATGTAAATTGAATGTTATCATAACAAGTTTCCTTAAATTTCCTTTCTTCTGAGATCGCAGCAACGCGCGACGGGTAAGCTAGTCTATATATATAAAAACGAAAGTATGTCTGTCTCTCTGTTTGTCCTTTATGCATTACTACACCATTCATCCGATCGCCATGAAACTTTGGGAAGTTGTTGAGTACCCTCCCGCAAAGGTTTCTGGCAACATTTATTTTTTTAAATCGGTCCCCCAGGACCCACATAATGTTTTGAATACTGAAATAGACAGCAAATTTGCGAGCATCATCGACAGTTATGGCCCCCAAACGGAAATCGATTGGTCAATCTACATCAGAAGCACGAAAGAAAAAGGCATTACGAGATTCAGAAACAGACAAGCAACCGGAAGCAAGATTAGAAGCTGTTCGAATATAAACTGCTCAAGCCCGTAATTCTCAAACGAACGACAACGAGAATCAAGATTGGAAGCCGATCGAGTACGCACTGCTCAAGCCCGTTTTTCTCAAACGAACAAGCATCGAGAATCAAGATTGGAAACAGATCGGTTACCCACTGCTCAAACCTGCTCGAATGAAACAGGAGAGGAACGAGAATCAAGATTGTAAAACGATCAATTACGCACTGCTCAAGCCCGCTCGAATGAAACAGGAGAGCAACCAGAATCAAGATTGGAAGCCAATCGAGGGCGCACTGCTCAAGCCACACTTTGAAATGTTTAAAAAAATAAAATGAATACCTTTCAATAACAATGACACAATGTAAATTTAAGGTTATCATAACGAGTTTCCTCGAATTTCCTTTCTTCTGAGATCGCAGCAACGCGCAACGGGTAAGCTAGTAGCTAACACAGGGAAATCTTAGTATTAGGCTAGATGTCGTAATTTAGTACTTTACGAATTGTGTATGAGCAGAATCCCTGCAACAAAACGAGAGAAGGCATGCCAGGATATTAAAACGAGGCGATTTTTCCACCAAGTGTGCTGTGAACATTGTTCACCCCCTGCTGGTGGTGAATGAAGACCACTTGAGCCCAGCTAATGAGACCCAGTAGGTATGGTTTCCACCTGTGCAGCTAATATTTTGGTGAAAAGCTTAGCATCGGCGATGATAGGTGCACAGGGCCAGTTCTTGCCTGCTTTGAGTATGAAGGATATTTCAGCCATTACCATTGTGGGCATGAGGCCTGTGTCCCATGTAAAGGAATTGAAGAGTCTCAGCATGTTTTCTTAAAGGTGGGGAAGAAAGAGCGGGTAGAAGAGGACTGGGAGTCTGTCAGGACTGGGTGTTTTGCCCAAGGGAAGGCCCCAAACTAGAGTGCGTAGTTCTTCAGCAGTGATGGATTCATCTAAAAGGGCAGTGTGTTGCTGGTGTAGGGGATCCCATCGGCACTCAGTTAAGTAGGAGTGAAGAAGCGTGGGGGAGGGGCTTCCTAAGAATACAACTGTTGGTAATAAGCCTGAAAGGCCTCCAGTTTATCCCTTTCTGCCGTAGCCTATTTCATTTCACCATCCTGAATCCTAGCAGAATGTGCCTTGGCCCATATATGACGCAGCCTGAGAGCTAAGAATCTACCCACCTTGCCTCCTCCTTGTAACATCGCTCTTGTAGAGCCAGGAGCGCTTGTTCCAACCTGCCTGTCTGGTGAGTGCGCAATTGGCCATGTAAGATAGATTGCTGTTGCTTGGTCCGGCAGAATGAGGCAGTTTTGTCTAGGTGTTCCAGCTACTTAAATCTCTGTTGATAGGTTTGATTCTATTAGTCTCACCTCCCGCCCCTGCGCAATGGCTATGGATATGATAGTGCCCCTAATAGTGGCTTTGAACCCATCTCAGAGTGTGCAGAGGGAGGTTTCGAGGAGTGTGTTGAGCGTAAAGTAGTCAGTGATTCTTTACTAATCTCCTACACATTTACAGAATCGCACAAAAAATCCGGGAGCAGGCGCCAGCGTGGTTGTTTACATTTGTTTGGAGAGTTTAAGCCCCTCACAATCAGGGATATCAGCTTAATGCCGCCCAAAGTAAGTGTAGAGTCGGGGAGTGCGCATAGAGTGTTCTATGTGTAAGGAAGCAAGAGAGCATAGCAGCGTGAACTGCTCAGCAAGGGTGGACTCAACTCCACCCAGCCTCCACCTAACGATGGCGGTATCAGAAGTGTACCCAGAGACCCAATGCGCCGGCGAACCATCCGGATTGCCGTGGGGAGATGGATGTATATCCGATGGCAGGGCCCTGTCATCCACCCCAGGCCGGTAGTAGTAGTTATAACATCTCTTATGTCTCACTGCCAAGAAGGTACAACCTGCGAGAAAAAAGATATCAGAATAATTGGCAACAACAGACCAACAGGGCCCAACTCTGACTTCTTCATCTTGCAGAGGTCGGCACAAAGTGCTCCAAACCCGCTAGAGGAATCACACTCCAGAAGAGAAAGCCCATTGCCGCCAGCAACAGGACAGGAAGAGAGGCAGGCAACAGCAGTTAATTCCCATTGACACTGGTCATGCCGGGTGATATTTAAATTCACAGGGAGCCTGTGGTTGAGCGAGCGTGGGAGGCATCCCCACTTAGGCTATTAAGGTGTTGGATACTATCGTGCTTTGTTTCTTGTGAGGATGTCTCTGCTTGCCGTTTATCGGGCCGTCGTGAAACCGTGGACCATTTAGGTTTGAGATCCCACCCTTAGGGGTATCAGGACAGAGAGGCATCTTCTTTTTGAGAGTCGTCTGGGAGTCCCAGCAGGGTTTTCACCTCTATTAGAGACCTCATTGAGCGGCATCTGCCCTCCCATCGGAACAAAAGAGAAAAGGGATGACCCCATTGAGAGTGGATTCTCAAGGTATTTAGCTTGCCAGTGACAGGCTTGAAGTCACGCCACTTCTTCAAGGTGATAGGAAAGAGATCTTGGTAGTGTTGTATCCCATAGCCGTGAAACCTAAGTACAGTCCCTGGCTGCACGCATGAATGCTTCTTTCTCTCTGAAAAAGTGCACCCACGTCAGGATGTCAGGGACCATCTCTGCACAGCCATTGGTGGTAGTCACTCAGTTGGCCTTATCTAAAGCAGGCAGGGATGCATCTTCATCCCCTGAACCTTAGGCAACAGTTCTGCTGCAAAGGACATGATGTTACTGCCTTCCACTCCCCTAGGTACCATCCCCCGGATGCGGACGTTGTTGCGGCGGCTTCTATTTTCCAAATCTTCCTGCTTGGTCTGTACGTTGATATTCTGTTCTTCCAAGGCTGTCGCCCACCGCCATATCTCCTGATCTTTCTGGCATCAACTTTCCGCTCAAGGTCATCCACCCTTTCTCCTATTTCGGAGACATCTCTCAGAATGTCACATAGGCAAGATTTGAATTAATCTTTTAGTGAGGTAATATCTGTGAAACAGTCCACACATCCTTGAGTGATGGGGCAGAGGATGTATCCCCCGCTGTTCGCAACGGGGGTGGTGCCGTCTCCACCTGCGTAGCCTTACTCCAGAGAGACATCACCGAATTGTCCTTTGCTGCTTTAGAATGTGGCATAGTGTGGAGATGTGTGCTACCAAGTATAAGGTCCATGGGGGTGTTGAACCTCCCTCACCTTGGTTCCAGTTTCCATCGAGAGGGCCGTTGCCGTTAGTGTCTAGGCACTGAGGAGCGTTGCACAGCTTGCAAAGCTCTGGCAGTGATCCCCAAGTTAGCTCTCTCCAAGTTCGCGGTTGTTAGGCAGCAGAGCCCGCTTCTCGTACTCATCCCTCAGAGAGAGCTGCACCATGCCAATCCGGTCGCCAAATGGATGAAAAATAGCTGCCTACAACTAAACACCAACAAAACAGAAGTACTCATCATGGGCCCAAACCCCGACGCCTAGAGCGACACCTGGTGGCTCACCACCCTCGGAAACCCGCCAACCCCCGCAGACCACGCACGCAACCTGGGAATCATCCTGGGCTCCGAGCTCAAAATGGACCGCCAGATCAACTCTGTCTCATCTTCCTGCTTCCACACCCTCCACCTCCTTCGTAAGACCTTCAAATGGATCCCCCTCGAACACCGAAAGACAGTCACTCACGCCCTGGTCACCAGCAGACTCGACTACGGCAACGCACTCTACGCCGGAACCACCGCAAGCTACAGAACATCCAGAACGCCGCCGCAAGACTGGTCCTCAACCTGCCAAAACACTGCCACATCTCCCAGCACCTGCCCACACTCCACTGGCTCCCCGTCGAGGCGAGAATCACCTTTAAGATGCTCACCCACGCACACAAGGCCCTCCACGGCACCGGACCAGCATACCTGAACAGCCGGCTCAAATTCCACGCACCCCAAAGGACCCTACGATCAGCCCAGCTCTCCTACGCCGCGGTCCCCCGCACCAGAAAGACCAGATCGGGAGGCCGCTCCTTCTCCTTCCTCGCGGCCAAAGCATGGAACGCCCTTCTGCTCCACCTCAGACAGACAACATCGCTCCCCATCTTCGCAAGAAACCTCAAAACCTGGCTCTTCGACAGACCCCCTCCTTGATGGAATGGAACCTGCACCCCCCCCCACCCCTAGCGCCTTGAGACCTTTACGGGTGAGTAGTTGCGCTTTAACAAACTCCTGATTGATCGATTGATTGGTCAGCTTGAGGTACAAACCCACCCCTGTTCGAGGCACTGCTCCTGTTTCACCCGAAGTCTTCCTGCTGGGGCCACCAATGTGGGGTTCAGTGACAGTCTGCACCCTTACGAGTGTAGCAGTAGTCCCAGGCAGTATAGCAGCTACTCTGGAGTGTTGAACATAGAGCTAGCTGTCTCATTCAAACAACTTCATCAGGGGAGGCCCCCCTAGAAGACCACGTCGGTCCCAAATTGCAGGCAGCAAGGTTACCAAGTGTCCCTATGCAATGCCTTCTTGTTGAGCAAGCATCTTTTGTGGGGAATGGACTTTTAAGAGGCAGGGCCGCAGATCACAATCAACGGTGTGGCAGCAGGATTAACGTCTTCTAGGCTCGCCCCCTAGGTCTCCACAGCATCGTGTTGTTCACTGCCACCATGTCCTGGGCTTTAACACACGCTTATACCCGTGTCTCTTTGGGAAGCCCACCCTGCACTTCCCAGGCCGCAGCTGCAATTGAGTATTTGTCCCCCGAGTGGCAAGGCACACCTCAAGCAGCGATAAGGCAATGTTGCCCACCAGCCCTGAGGAAGCAGGCAGCCACTCATGCCCAGCGGGCACAGGTGGTGATCCCTCTGTAAGCAGCAAGGGGCCCCAGGTCCAAGACACCTCGTGGTCTCACCTCTCACCTGATCTAGGCTTTAGGACATATGCCTTGCTGTCTTCACCGCACCCACCGCACCCACCGCAGGGGCGTGACGCAGAAGCTGCCAATACAGGCCAGCACGAAGGATCAGCTCCAGCAGCAGTGGATCTCCCTTAGCCACAGCAGAGTCCCAGGCAGCAGGTACGGAAAGTCCTCTCCAGCGGAGCAGCTTTTAATGCCCAGGAGGGGTGATTGTGTTGCCACGCGCAGAGGAGGGCTGCAAGCACTCGGATCTGCAACGAGCTGAGCTGCCCCACACCATCGCCGGCACTGGCGGGGGTCAAAACAGCCAGCTACAGGGGGCCCCCTCTTCAGCACATCACGAGGGTAGCCCCCGCCACCAAGCCCTGATCGAAGTAAGTCCTCCTCGGTGCTTCATCGCAGCCCCCACGGTGGAGGCAGTGCAGTAGCCCTTGGGGCAAAGATGGCGCCGATGGGCTGTCTTAGTTGCAACAGGCCTCCTCATCACTTTGGCCAATTTAGGGATCCTTGTTGAGGCATCCAACCCTCTCATCCAGAAGCAGGACAGCAACAGGGATTATTGGAGCTACAGGACACCAGCAGTAGTCGATGGGCCTTGGGGAGATGGAGAACAGGAAAAGCATGTCCTACTCCATTGCCTAAGGAAACGCAAGGAGATGATGGATGGAGCGCTGAAACTTTTCAGATACTCACCCCCCAGTCACAGCAGCAAGGCTGATGTTCAGCATGGCTGAAAGTCATGGAAAAAAACGCTATGACGCAGGCAGCCCTGGCTGTGTCATATTGCTTTTTTGTCTAGCAGGAGGGGCAGGATAAGATACACAACACATGGGTGGGGCAAGCAACACAGCACAGGATAGGGTGGAGGGCGAGTGGGGGAAATGTAAAAAAGCACTCTGACATGTCCAGCAGGGTCTAGGTCATAATGCTTTGTTTTACTATGGTGGCTGGGCAGCTGTATGGCATGGAGTGCAATTGTGTGGCATGTAGTGGAATTGTGTGGAGTTGAAATATATGGTTCGAGTGGAATTATGGAATTATGCGGCGTGGTGTGGAATTAGGTGGCATGGCCGGGCATGGAATTATGTGATGTGGAGTGGAATTATATGTTGTGGAGTTAGAATTATGTGGCATGACGTGGAATTATGTGGTGTAACATAGAATTGTGTGCTGTGGAATTGTGGTGCATTAAGTGGATTGGAATTATGTGGTGCGCATTGGAGAGTAAATATGTGGCAAGGAGTGTAATTACATGGTATGGAGTGATGTGGGAATATGTTGATTGGAATTATGTGGCATGGATTGCAGTTGTGTGGAGTGGACTGTAATTGTGTGGCGTGGACTTGTGTGGCATGAACTCAAATTGTGAGACATGCATTTTTGTGGCATGAAGTGCAATTATATGCCATGGAGTGCGGTTGTGTGGCGTGGACTGTAATTGTGTAGAGATGTATTTTATGGCATGAAATGGAATTATGTGGCATGGAATTAGGTTGCATAACATGAAATATTGTGGTGTGGGGTGGCATACTGCGGTATAGAGTGGAATTATATGGCATGGAGTGGAATTATGTGATGTGGTGTGGAATTGTGGCGTTTGACAAAGAATTGTGTGGTGTTGAATTGTGTTGTGGTGGGTGAAGTGGAATTATGTGGAATGGAGTGGAATTATGTGGTGTGGATTGGAATTATATGGCATGGAGTTGATTTATGTGGCACAGAGTGGAGTTATGCGATGTGGAGTGGGATTATGTAAGTGGATTTATGAGTGGTGGGGTTGAATTATGTAAAGTGGATTGAAGTGGAATTATGTGGCATGAAATGATGTACTATTGAGTGGAATTATTTGGCATGGAATTATTTGGAGTGGAATTGTGTGGCATGGCATGGAATTGTGTGGCATGTCATGGAATTGTGTGGCATGGAGTTGAATTATTAGATGTGGAATTGTGTTTGTGGAGTACAATTGTGTGGAGTGGAATTATGTGGTGTGAAGTGAAGTAGAATGATGTGCTGTGGTGTAGAATTATGTGAATTGGTGTTGTGTGGAATTATGTCGCATGGTGTGGAGTGGGATTATGTGCTGTAGAGTAGAATCATGTGATGTGGAATTACGTGGCATGTATTGTGTGGATTTGTGTGGTATGGAATTGTGTTGAGTGGGGTGGAATTATTTTCAGTGGAGTTATGTGGCATGGAGTGTAGTGGAACTATGTGGCATGGAGTGGAATTATTTGGGGTGGAGTGGAATTATGTGGAATGAAATTGACTTATGTGGCATGTAGTGGATTTTAAATATGTGGATTGGATTTATGAGGTGCATAGTAGAATTATGTGGCATGAAATGGAATTGTGTAGCATGGAATTTTGAGGCATGGTATTGTTTGGCAGGGATTTGTGTAGCATTGGAATTATGAGGCATGGAATTGACTTATGTGGCAGTCAGAAGCACTAGCTTTCTCTCTAGCAATTCATGACTCTCTTGTATTTTCTGGAGTCCTTATATATCGCCCCCCAGGCCCACCCTCCACATTTCTAGACTCTGTTGGTGACGTGTTGAGTGATTTAACTCTCAGGTTCTCTAATTTTACGGTGTTGGGGGACCTCAACCTACATCTCGAGGCCCCAACTGATCCTTGAGTTAGTTGCTTCCTAGACACAATTGAAGTGTTGGGACTCACTTTGTTGAATCATGAACCAACACATCAAGCAGGACATCTATTAGATGGTATCTGCTCTAATTTTTCCAGCCTGATAGTTAAACCTCCATGCCCTCAGGTATGGACTGATCATTTTTTAATTCCTTTCCCTATAGCTGATACCCGGAAATCCTTTTCTAATTCCTTAAAAGGTACAGATAACCCCTATATAAAACCCACTCCGAATTGGAAGACATTAGCTAGAAGAGCCGATATTGTTGAAAAACTTAAAAATGAATTACCAACTTTCGCCGATTGTACTTCTCCAGACTATCAAAGCTTTTGTGACTGGATTGCTGGAGCGGGCAAGCTGCTCATACCAGCTAATAATGAGAACATGAAACCTAGGAATAAGAAAAAAAATGCCCCGTGGTTTTCATCAGCCCTTAAGGCTGAGCTAGGCGAAGTGAAAACTCTAGAACGGAGGTGGCGTCGTAATTACGACACAGCCGCACGTAACATCTATATAGCAGCTAGACGGAAGTATCATGTAGGATTAAAATTAGCAAAAAAAGCCCATTACCTACAGGCCATTTCTTCTGCAGGCCAAGAACAAAAAGCTATCTTTAGGATTGTTAAGGATTTTATCAAGCCCTCAGCTCTATCGCAAGAGATCCCTCCATCACAAGATCTCTGTAACACGATATCTGATTATTTTGATAATAAAATCCTAACTATCACTAATACCTTCCCATCAGATACTACCATCACAACGGATGGGGAACAGATAGCGAAGATGACTTCCCCCCTCCGCTTTGACGAGTTTGGCCCAGTCCCCCTGGAGGAAACTGCCAAAGCTATTTTAGCCAGCAAATCAGGTTCCCCTTTTGATCCCTGTCCTCCTCCGGTGTTGCACCATCTAATAGAGATAGTTAATCCTATGATTAACAGTATCATCAATTCTTCTCTAGCAACAGCAAGTATCCCAGAGGACTGGAAACTTGCAGCTGTCAAGCCACTCCAAAAAAAGGCCCTGGCCGATCCTACTACCCTGTCCAACCTGCGCCCGATCTCTCTGCTACCCATCTTATCTAAGCTGACTGAAAAGTTTGTCAATAGTCAACTGACAAACTTTTTGGAGAAGAATAACGTTCTCCATCCGAATCAGTCTGGCTTTCGGTCAGAACATTCTACCGAATCAGCTTTACTATACTCTGCTGAAACTTTAAGAGCAGCAATGGATCGGGGAAAACAGGCTGTCCTTATCCTTCTTGACCTGTCGGCAGCCTTCGATACCGTGTCCCACAACATCTTACTGGACCGGTTGGCTGCCGCAGGTGTGGGAGGACAGGTGTTGACCTGGTGTAGGAACTTCCTTACAAACAGACGCCAAATAACAGTGCTTGGCCCATATCAGTCTGAGGCTAAAAACGTCAGCTCAGGGGTGCCACAGGGCTCTAGCTTGAGCCCGGTCCTTTTCAATCTATATATGGCACCCCTGATGAACTTGATCGAGTCATTCAGGATCAGTTCTATCTCATACGCTGACGACACCCAACTGATTTTGGTGCTGGATAAGGAACAACCAGGTGCCGAGGAAGACCTTAGGAACTGTCTTGCAGCGACATTCAAGTGGATGAATAACAACCATCTAAAGTGCAACGCCGGAAAAACGGAAATTTTACCCATAGGGATCAATAATCTTTTTTCCCCTTCAGTATGCTGGCCATCGGATGCAGAAGCTCCACCTAACACAATTGCATCCGCCCGTAACCTAGGCATAAAGTTTGACAACTGCCTATCCTTCAAACCTCAGGCTGTAGCAGTGGCAGGTATGTGCTTCCAAATCATCAAAGCACTTAGGAAATTTTTTGACCTCCTTCCCCTTTCGGCGAGGAAAACAGTCGCAGTGGCCTTAATAAATTCTAGGCTAGATTACTGCAATGGACTTTATGCTGGAGCAAACAAAATCGTGCTCCACAAATTGCAGATGATCCAAAACGCGGCTGCCCGCCTCGTACTGCGTCTGCCCCGTAGATCATCTGCCTCTGCAGCTCTAAACATCTTACACTGGCTGCCAATAGGAAAGAGAATTTTGTTTAAACTTCTCTTGATTACTTTTAGGGCCTTCCATCAACGTGGCCCGACCTATTTACGAAGGGGGTTCAAAAGATACTACCCAGCACGCTGCCTAAGATCCGCCAGTCAGAACTTACTTACCATTCCCCGTTTTAAACTGGCTACAAAGGGTGGCAAATCCATCTTTGTACTAGGAACCAAGGCCTGGAATAAACTCCCCCTTCCCTTGCGTTCTTTCTCCCAAGAGGCCCCTTTTAGGAAGGCACTGAAAACCTGGATTTTCTCCATGTCTGACTCTATGTGTAGAACCCTAGTGTAGTGGCTGTGTTTAAGAAACTGGACTTCTTTCCCTATCCAACTCTTCCATCTGGGTTGTGTAAGCGCCAAGATACTCCTTGGAGTGGTAGCAGCGCTCTATAAATGCCCATTACATTTAGATTGGATATATGTGAAGTGGATTTATGTGGTGCGGAGTGGAATTATGTGGCATAGATTGGAGTGGAATTATATAGCACAGAGGGTACTGAAATTATGTGGCGCAGAGTGGGGTTATGCGGCATGGAGTGGAATTACAAGGAGAGGAATTATGCGGCATACAGTGGAATCATACAGCTTGGAGTGGAATTGTGTGACATAGAGTGGATTGTATGGTGTGGACTTGTGGGCCATGGAATTAGGTGGCATGGAATTGCATAGAGTGGAATGATGTAGAGTGGATTTATGTGCAAATGCAGCTACAGAAAACGAAGACCACAAGGGTGGTTTTGAAAACACTGGGGAAGCAAGACGAGGAACTCGGGGATGAAGGCAATAAATATAAGTAGTCAAATTAAACTGTTTGTGGTGAAAAGAATAGACTTTGTTTATAAAGAAAACATGTTTGCAGAAACGTGTGCAGACTCGCATCATGGATAAAGGACGTCTGAATTTGTAACAGTGACTGGAGGAATGATCTGAAGTTCATGTGTCCACAATGGAATGTGGCTTCGTCATCTCAGAAACACAGTCCGTGGCATGTTTTGTGTGAAATATGCTTGTGTGTGTTAAGTAAATGAGAGAAGGCCTGGGTATAAATAAAAGTATCTTGGCCATTACTTTGAGAAGGGAGGAATATAAAAAGGTTTATGTTTTCAAAATATGTGTATTGTAAATAGCCTTGAAAGTACATTGTTTTTAAAAATAGGGCGACGTAGCATTTTAAGTCAAAGTGACCTTGCAGGAAAATGTCTTATATACGGGCAACAGCTGGAGACATGAGTTACACGGCAGTTGAAAGTGTGCATGCTGATGTTTAAGATAAAGATGGGCAGGGGTGGGTGGAGGAACAAGGATAGGAGCACCAAAAACTTCTGGGTGGAAGGAGAACAAGTAGTACCCGAATAACAGCGCCAGTGGCGGCCGCACTCTAATTAAAATGAACCAATCTGTGCTTGGTCCACGCACCACAGAAAGAAAAGGAAAAGACGACTGGCGCATGCTGGCCAACTATGCAGCAGCACAGAAGAGTGGCAGTAAAGCAAATGAATGGTATGCAGTGCGCGGGCCTCAACCCATTGTTGTACACAATAGTCCTGAAGAGACAGCGCATGCGCTGTCTAGCCGAGACCTAAAAACTGCTGATGTTCCTTCCCATATAGGATACCATATTCATTTGACTATGTTGCGTAGTGCCTAATCACATATTTGCTATATTGTATTTGAGGTTTTACACTGTCTTTAGAAGGTGATGTAACCTCCCCTTAGATCTGTTTTTTGCAGTGTAGTTGTCTGCTAGACTTATTGTTATCAATTCTTTAAGATATTAATAGAGTGGACTTTGGCTCTCCCCCGAGGAATATTTCTCTCTTACCTCAGGCTATTGCTATTTTGGGATGTCAATTCCTCTTCCCATGGAGTGCTTGCATTACAACGCATCAAACATCACACATTTAATTATTTATCTCACACACGCATTGTGTACATTGTTGAAGCTGCCATACTTCCCTACATGTGAATGAAGACTGTTCCTTAAGAAAAAATAGCTCTGTCTGGATATTTTATTTATTGGGTTTAACCTTTTATGCTATACAGTATGAGTCCTAAAACCTCCGCACCTCCTGGAGTAAGCTCTGACTGCTCGCCCTCACTACCGTTGGAGAGGCAAGTGTACAAAGGGTACCATAGATCCCCAGTTGGAGGATTATGTGTGGTAGTGGGATAGCAGCAGTGGTTCATTCGTAAAAAAAATAAGGGGCATATTAGCAAGAACCTCGTTAAAATTATCGCAGTTTTAGCTGCAGGAAACTGCCGCTAAAACGGAGATAATGGACTTGCTAATATGCGTTATAGAATGCCAATAGAAGCCCAGGTTGGATGCCCTGCACATTTAACCTGGGCTTCTATTGGAATTCTATAACACATATTAGCAAGCCCATTATCGCCATTTTAGCGGCAGTTTCCTGCCACTAAAACTGAGATAATTTTAACGAGGTTCTTGCTAATATGCCCCTATGTTCCAGGGCTCGCGTCAGGAGGCAGCTTATTCCAGCCCATTTCTCCTGTTAGCGCAGCCTAAAACAGATCCAACAACTAACCATGAAAGTGGGGAGAGGGTGTGGCGTAATGGCCAGATCTGCTGACTCAGAGCTGGGGAACCAGGAACCAGGTTAGAGCCTCAGCATTCGCTCAACATCTTATGATTCTGTGCAAATCACTTAATCTCCTGTAAATGAATGTGTGAACTGGTCCTCGTGAAGAGCACCGTTGTTGATATTAAAGTGCCAGTCCTGAGCACCGGAAACTACCAGCTCAAATTAAGCACTGGCAGCAGTATAAACAACATTGCCCTCCACAGATTCTGCCCAGTACTACTGACTGAAAAAACCTCAGCATTATATATATTTGTATCACGAGACAGGGGCATTGTCAGGGATCCGGTGACTTAGTATTTAAATAACGCTCCAAATACTGAAGCTAAATGTTCTTTGTTGATAAAGTAATTTTTCTGCAGCCATCACCTCCTCCTTCTCCCAGTTCTCTGTTTCGAGCAGCTTCCCTTCGTGCATGCCACTCTTGTCGCTGTCCCTGGCCGGTGTGAGCAGCAGGTGTGTGGGTTCATGTTTACTGAATCTCTTCCCCTGACTGTCTTTCGCCCACACCGCCCCCATTCATTTCATTTTCACATCTCGCGTGCCGTCCTAACAGTGCACAGAGCCTCGTAATCGCATTAGGCGCGCGGCATATTAAATATATTCTACATAAATAATCCGTTCTCTAATATTCTGACACACTTCCATCCATCACCCACAGCACTGGCTCCCTCTGCTTTCAGTGAGTGTTTTAATAATGGCGCTTGATTGGCTGCATGTGATTGGCCAAGGGCGCAGAATGTCTTCCATCCCAGGAGTGCACACCGCGTCCTTACACCATGCACAGGGTGGAAACAGGGAACTTGAGTTGGTGAGAAGGTCACACATCAGCACGTGCAAGTTTACAAACTCACGTGGATGCAGATTTACTGCTTTCAGAAATTCACAAACATTCCGTGAAGTATGCCTGGACATCTGTGACGATTAGAGGCTGTACTGAGAATTCCATTTCCATGTGCTGAAATATGTATGAGTATTTTTGTATGATAAGAGCAACAGCTGAGGTGCAAGTGCAAACAAACGGCTTAAACCACACCCCGCCAATTTCGGGGACTGTTCCCTACCACCTCCAACCCTGGAAAGCAATTTAAATCTCATATATTTCTGTAGTGAGAATAGGTCAGCCACAAGTTTGTGAATACCCCAAATGGGTAGGTTTGTGGGGGTTTCACGCTCTTCAGTAATGCCCACTTATTTCCGTGGACGTAGATTTACTCACAGGGAAATGTTCGTGTGAGAAAACTAATTTGCAAGGCCAACCGAACTTTTGCGAATCCCAAAAGTGTATTTTTTTCAACGGAAAACATGATTTTAGTGTGTGTTAATTCCACTGCAATCCTCTTTGAAGTGCAAGCCATCCTCAGGGCGCTACCTCTGTGCAAGTCGTGGAGCATTGCTAGATGCTTCCACAGTTGAGGGCAATCATCAACCACAGCCTTAATCTGGACAACAGTTTTTTTCGGCTTTAGCCCCAAATCTATTCATGAAGCAGAAGAAGTATAAAAGGCAGAGTCGACCCGGAGGGTTCAAACCTGTCTGCTGAGTCCTTCAACATACATGCTGTAAGGTTACAGTGTAATAGATACTGTGTTTATTGACTGATTTAGGGCGTAGGGGAATGTGATGTTTAATATCATTCCGCAGAATCTAGAGCACATTGCACACAAGCTAAATATCAGTGCATTGGGTTGTGGGACAAAGCCAAATCCCATTCCATGGGCCCAAAGTCTGCAATCCAAGGTCTTCTGGCCATAAGCAGTGGACCTGAGACCACTGAGGAGGTTTCAGAGTATGGCCCCAAAGCAAAATCTTCACCCATTTGTGCACAGCAGGCTACAGGGGCAAGGAAAGCGCGTTGTTGTTCCCTGCAGGTTATATGTAAATGACTCCAGTTGGCACATTAGCCATTCAGCTATCCTACTGATGAGTGGATCTAACGGGGGTTATCTTCAGCTTGCATTTATTTCCAAATAAAGCTAAATCCATCTTTATTGGTATTTATAAAGCAATGCAGCCAAGCATTGTCACATATTTATAGATTTATTTTATGTTTATTTATAGCACTACTCAGTCAATGAAATCAGAAAATGAACTCTTGAGCCATATGTTATCAACCCGGTAGAAAACAGGTCTGATTTTAGCAGAAATTGTTTTTCTAGGGAATAGCAGATATGAAAAGGGGACACTGAAAGAAATGGTAGTCTAAGAGGGAAATGTGAACGGATGAGAATGAGTGGACAATCCATGATGGGATGGTAGGAAAAAGGGAAGTGAGAATGGGTCGGAATGGGGGAATATGGGGAGTGTAGTGGCAGAGAGGAAAGGAATCTAATTGTGCTTGATCCTTTTGGTCCTCAACATGGGCATCAGCATGCAAGCATTGGCAAAGCCAATAGGTCTCACCTATGAGACCTCTTGCTTTTGTTAATGGATTTTGTCATGCTGTACAGCCTCCAGATTCAGTGAAACTTGGCTAACTAAAAACTAAATAATACAACAAAAGACCCAGTCCAAGGGTGTCAAAGCATATCAGTGGCTAAATCAAGAGCAGTCAATATGTACTGCTTCCTCTTACTGTCCTCTACACTTTATAAGGGGACACTACACTGTACTCTGCCCAAATTGGCATTAAAAGGAACAACCTATTCACCTTGACAGCGACACAGAACAGAATGTACTATGACCTATATAGGTCAATGACAGATGTCCACACCACCAGTGTTGGACTGACTTCTGCTTAGAAAAAATGTGTGAAAAACAAATGACACCTCACGGAAACACCACCAATGGGGTAACTGGTATGTAATTTCCAGACAAGCCCCTGTCTTATCATCGGTAGTCACTTGATTCTCAAAAGAAAGTAAGAAGAAAGAAAAGAAGTGTCCAAAACAAACAACCAAAGATGTGTGACAAACAGTGGAAAGCAGAAACATCTGCTAGTGACAAACATATAACGTAAACAAGTGCATAAAACACAGCATAAAATTCCCTTAACCAACTTTATTTATAGGAAAGTGATTATATGCTGCAGTACTAAAAAGGCTGGTAGCTATTCATGCATACCATTACCTATTACCAGTGCCGACATGTTTCACTGCTATATCAATTTAAGCAGTTTCATCAGGGCTGCACTTTTATGCCGCCGCTCCACTTTTGGACACTCGTTCTGTGTAAACCAGAGTCAGCCTAGTTAATCATACCAGCCGCCCGGGGTTGAGAGGGATACAGGGGTACTCCAACCGTGAGTTCTCGCCTTCACTTAAACATTAAGCTTTCGTGCTATTGCCATACAGGCGCTTTCACTTCTCCACTCCTCCTAACTAAAAACTAAGCCTAAGATGCCAGACATGTCGTTTTATCGGCACTTCTCATATGTACTCCTACAAAATGATGTGGCAGCTTTTCATTCTTTTTATTTGCCTGATCCAAATGGGATGTTTTTTGAAGAACGGAGGACGTGGGTAGGACAACGTGGAGGGTGCAGTTTGGAGGAAAAGTAACGGTGACAGAGAAGGGGTACACAGGAGGGCATGGGAATGTAAGCAATTCAGAGGAGGAGGTCCAGTGGGCAACAGAGAAGGAAGGTTTAGGTGGAAAGACAGAAGCATACAGAGGTTGGTGATGGGGAGGTAAAGCAAGAGGTAATAGAGAAGGAGGGCAGTTGGGTCAGCAACACAGATGGCAGGGGGACAGAAGTAACACAGAAGGCAAGGGTGGGGAGGAAAAGCAACAGATAAGAGAACAATGTGGAGTGGGCAGCAGGGCCGGACTGGAAACAGAAACCGGCCCTGACAAACTGCTCGGCCGGCTTCCCTGGGAGGGGAGGGGGTGGGGGCACCTGAGCTGTCTGTTAGGGCCGGTTTCGGGCAATTTTGTTACAGGGGGCGATATTGCCGACCCCTGGTAACGAAAATGGCCCCCAGAGGCCGAAAACTGGCCCCCACCCTGGCGGCCCACCGGGGAAATGCCCGGTGCCTGCTAGGGCCAATCCTGCCATGGTGGGCAGGAAAAAAGAGGAGGAAGAAGCACCCAAACGACTAAGCAACGCAGGTGAGATAGCACACCAGGCAAGCACATAATGGAGGGGGAAGAGGTGAGTGAGAGGCACACAGGCAAGTGAGTACAGCACAGAGAGGAGAAGTGAAGCACAGTAGGGAGACAGCTGGAAAACACAGACTCTTGTGAAGTACTTAACCAAAAAGAAAACACATTGTGCTTGAAAAATAACCAGTGGAGGCATTAACACTAGCTAGTTAAAAGAGCTGTTGAAGAGGCAATGTTGTAAGGTAAGGACAAAAAAGTTTGACAAGCTGAGACAAAAATACCTCCTCTAAACGTTTAAATCTAAATAAATCAATCATTGGAAACAAATGGTACTGTCTGTTGACATTCAAATGGTCTCATATTTGTCCTTTGAAGTATAATCCACGTTGATGTTTTCAGTACAATGCTTTTTGATTTGTCTAGCAACATTTTGGCTACTGTAGTACTTCTCTCCAGTCTTCTTGAGGACCATTGTGTTTTCATCACGACCAAATTGTTTTAATCAGTTAATATACCTAAAATATACACAATATCTCTATGCCATTATGTAAAAAAGCAATTGTGATTATGTAAATAAAATATCATCTTTTTTCCTTAGCTTAGATTTCAAACATAATCACTTTAATGTACTCTTCTTATATATCACTGTAATTCTTGTTTCAGGACACATATTTTCATCCTCTCCTATCCCTTCATAAACAGCCCGTTATTATCTTAATTAATGAGTTGGAAAATTTGGGATTGTAATGCTAAGCACAAACGTCACTGTGATATATAAAATTCAATGTCTAAGTAATATAATAAATGATTGCCGAAATTCATAAAATCCTGGCTGTCATAGACTAGAATCACAGATCCTGTTAACTATAGCCGTAACATAAACCCCACACTCTAATAACGTATTTATCTTTAATGATAGGCCATGTATAACAGTGTCTGTATACTTGTAAATGTCATCAAGTAGGACAACCATTTTTTGTTATATACATTGGATGTTAAGTTAACTTCAGATAAATCCAGCTGAAAAACAGAAAGGCCTAATATTGCAGTTTCTCATCATGCCACCCACAAAAACTCAGAGCATTATTTTCTGCGAAAAATATTGCTAAAAATGGATAACAACCTCATAATATTTTATTATATGTTCTTGTGCTTAGTGAAGAAGATGTCAATGGATAACTTTACCAAGATGTCCATATTTATAAAATAAGTTCAATGAAAAATCAAAAATACAAACGTTTTCAAGGAAAACATTCTGATCGTTATGAGATACCTTAAAATATTAAACCGTAAACAAGTTGGAGACCTCACCTCTAACGTTCATGACCCATTCCCCAGTTGAGCATCTAAACACAACTATCACGTTGGTGCTCATTGATGCAAAACAATACCTATCTCTTTAGTTCATCAACATACAATCCACATGGACACACAATAAAATATCTAACAGTAGATGTTCTGCAATTTGGGAAAGTCTTTTATAAGTATGTCCTTCCATTGTTTGTAAATTCATCTCCCTCTGCTGTAAGTCAACAGGAAATACATGTGCCATATTGTAGTAGACAGAGACTCTGTCTATTGCTCCACAAATGGCTTTGGTAATCTCTCTCACGTTCATTTATATCAACTTGGACCAGACGATTTTTCAAATTCTTGTTGCATCTAAGTGCAAAGATAGATTTTTCAGTCTTCTCTCCTCGTATGGAATTGTGGAATCTAAAGATTATTAGGTTTTTCAACTGGTTTACTTTTGAGTTAAAAGTCACTAAATCTACCATTTTCACCTTTTCCTTTTGATGACCATTAGGTTCAAATATTGTCTTTCTGTTATAATATCTAGCCTGTCTTGAAGTTTTCTTAATAACTCTACAAGGATATCTTCTGTCCACAAGTTCTGAACTCAAATGTTTGGCATGAAAAAGAAAGCCTCCTACGTTGGTAAATTATGTCTGAGTCAAAATAATAGGCTGAAGAGAAGAAGGCCCTTCTGGCTGACAGGGAGACTACTCTTCTAATACAATACTGTATTTGCATGAGTGCTTCAAATATAACTCAGTAACAAGCTTTGTATCTTCCTCCTTGATCCCCATCAAAAGGATTGGTGCCTTCATTTGTGATTTGGTGCCTGTTACTCACAATCCTCATCACAAGCATTTAGCAAGTCTACATCAGTGTCCAAGCCTTCAAAATCACCCCCCTATATGAAAACGATATTGTTTATGGATCTGGAGCATTGGATTCCATTCTCAGAAACTGGGGCTATCCGATTAAATAAAATCTTCCTCTCAAACTATGATATTAACAAATTTACTACATTAAGGGACCAAATAATTCCCACCAGTTTCCCCTTAATTTACAAGAAAAATTAATTTTCAATTGGAAACGTTGTTATATACAAAAATCTCCCAGAGTTTAAATTAAAAACAATCTGATATGGGTTTATTGTGTTATTCATTCTCCAGAATCGACAATATTGCATTTATCATTACACCTTTTTGTGACATGTTGGTGTAAAGGGCTACTATATCAAAGCCAGTGACCCTTTTTTATCGAAATCGAAGTTTTGTTTCCTTTTTTGATCATCTTATTAGTTATGTAAATAAGGATGAAGTTTTCTTTGCAATCGATTTGTTTAAAGTCTACGCATTAGAAAGAAGTTTGGTCATTAAGCCATTACTGGCTATATTGGGTACAAACGGGGGATTTTTAGAAAAAAATCTTTTTGTGAATTTTAGGTAGCCCATGCACAGTGGGCATCCTTGGAGATTGACTGTTCAAGATCGCACATTCCGTTTCTGATAGCTATTCCAGGAAATTCTTTAATCGGTCAGCTTGTTTAATATTTTCTTTCAAACAAAGTAACTTATCAGATCGTATTTTTTGGTAGTGGGGCTATTACTGAGCATTGACCTGATATTATACTTATTATTGTCCCAGTCCCTCAAGACAACACCACCACTCTCCTCTTTTGATTTCAGAATTAGGTCATGTTGAAATTTCAAACATCTAAGCGCTTTTTTCCCTCTTGGACAGACTAAAGGCTATTCCTTTGGATTTTTAAAATAACTTATTGACTCCATTTAGCATATATCTTCGTAAACTAACTGAATTGGGAGTAAAGTGGGAAGAGTGGCTATATACTGTAATTCAATCAACTTCCCTTCAGTCTGTAGTGTCAAAAAATGTATTAATCATACTTTTCTAAAAAGCCTAGAGATGCCTTGAATTAATTGAAAATGATCCAGGAAAGTATCTAGAATATGGGGCAAATCTTCTTCCAGAATAGCATCGTAATGCGGTGGAGGAACTTCCTGGTCGTCGGAAAGGGATTATGCAGACTGCGGTCGTACAGTCAACCTGACCAGTATTGTAATGAGGCCTTATGTTTTGAAAGGTTGACAATGGGAGCACTATTTACCAATTCTGCCACCACGCATGTCTCTAGGTCTGAATAAAGTCCCTTGGAGTCTCAGGTCTGTTGTTCTGTGGATACTTGTGATTCTCCTTCTGAGCTGTTACTACTGGATGATGACTCTGAGAATGTGACTATCTTTTTAGGTCTACACACCTCTCAGAATTTCTTGCCAAGTGGTTCCCTGTTTCTGAGTCTCATAATGATCATGTCTTAAATATGGATATGCTTTATTTTTTGAGAGATGTTTCACATATTTTCTCACCTTATTAATCCTTTTCTTTAATAGATCTTCTTCGCATTTTTACCTCTCTTTTACATTCCTCCAACTTCTTCTTTTTGCTATCAAATAATATGGTATCCTCCATCATCTTGTTCCCCATGAGTTCAATTTCTCTGGTGAGAAATATCAAAACTTCAAGGGTTTCCATGATTAGGAGCATCCACTTTTGTGAAAATTTATGAGATGTACTTGACCATCATTCTTTAAAACATTGATGTTTTCCACAAATAAACCATATTAGTGTTTAACCTGTAAACCGATATGCATTATTTCTGTTTTGCAAAAATCAGAAAAACGTTTGGCATGCAAACAAGTTCTAATCTTCTTTTTAAGATTCAATTATTTTTAACACATTCTTTACTGTTATTCAAGTTTTATCACTTTATTTCGGCCAGTAACAATGGATCCCTGGGTAAAGTCTCAAAACCTTAATCTATGAATGCCAGATTTTTTTTTTACCATCTTAAACATTTCAATATAATACTTATACATTATCCTTAACCCCAGTTTTATTGGTCCCCTGGTTCACTACGATTGCCCCCTGCTGCCTGTTTTTGACTCTCGATTGTATTGGATTGTACACTTTATTGGTCATTACTGTTGCATAAGCACGAATTGTGGGCACCTTTACCCGGAGAGTAAGGTGTTATGTATTTCTAACTTATTTTCCCTCCGTTTCATAGGAGGTGGGATCAACTCCTGTATTTTCTGGGCATTGCCTCTTACAGATGTTCCTCAGAGATGCCTTACACTTTAATTTTATCAGACTGTGACTTTTATTATTGTGTGTTTTGATGTGACCGACAAGTCTGTAATATTACACCGATGTCTTGATTATTGTTGCTCTGCCATAATGTTCAAATGCCAATAAAGAACTATTTACCAAAACAAAATAACACTTTTACATCTTTGAAAACGAGTCCTGACCAATCCAATCAAAGGTAAACTAAAGGAACCTGTAAAGAATAAATTCTTACAACAAATAATGTATTATCTGCTAAT
Organism: Lissotriton vulgaris; assembly: GCF_964263255.1. Taxonomy (NCBI): domain Eukaryota; kingdom Metazoa; phylum Chordata; class Amphibia; order Caudata; family Salamandridae; genus Lissotriton; species Lissotriton vulgaris. The sequence continues at coordinate 354,781,503 of NC_141685.1, read as the reverse complement.
GAAACACATTACAATCATCAGGTTTGTTTTAAAAGTATCGACATCTTTGCGAAGTTCTTTGTGGATGTCTCATTTAGTAAAGATGAGAAAGTTTATTAGAAATATAACAAGAGTGCTGTCCATGTTTAGCAATATCTTTGGAGGTAAATATCCCTCCTTGCTGTGTATAGGGTATGCTGAGATACATAGTTTGATGCTCACATTCAGTATTCTTAGGTCTTTCCTGTTTTTCATTGGATTAGTGTGAAGTTAACTGAATATCCTGCATATATGGGCTAAGCCAGGGTTGTCCTGTTTGTTTTCATTTACAAGCATTCTAAGATGAAACAGGGATACTTTATTGCACATGGCATGAAACGATGAATAAATTGATCATTCTTTGGATTATTTTTTATAGCAATGTTTGAGGTTGATTTTAAACTAACATATGCTCTTGGGTTAAAACAAAGATGGCTTAATGAAAATGAAATGCCAATTAAGATCGAAATGAATGAGTTATTAATTCTTGTGGTTTATGTCTATGTTTGCCAGAAACCAACATTATACTCTAGAAATAATGTTTATGTCTTTCTGCAGCAATTTATTTTAGTACTAATACTTTTGATTTTGTTTATCAAAATGAAGTTTGCATTTAGCTTTAAGGTCTTGACTTTCCCTAGACATTTACTGTGAGATAACAATGTGATGTTTAGGAAGAGCTAAGGAAGGATTCCAATATGTGTCCTGGAAAATGAATAGAATGGATACATACAAGGAGAATATTAAATTGACTATGTTGTGATCTTAGATCTAAGGAGGATAGTATATAGCTAGCTTTATTTATATGATCAACATGTTTGTTTGAGATAATTGTATGTTGAAATGTTGTATGTTTTTAGGCATACTGCTCTAACAGTGAAACAAATAATGAAATCAAATTGGTCCTTCAGAACACTATATTGTGTTATTACGGTAGAGCACTAATGCTGAGACAGCAGTTCTAATAAGCACTGTACTGTTGTAGTGTAGACTATCACACTGGTTATAATTAAAACTACAAATGCAATACATTTGTATGTCAATAGACAGTAACAGTTTGTTTCAAATGCATTGATTTATACAGTTGTAAAACTAATAAAAACAAAAATATAGAGAACATAAAATATGAATTTTTACATATATTAAAAACAAAGCTATCAGAAACATTGTCACCTATAAATAAACGTACAATGCTTCAAAAATATTGATTCATACATAAGTGAATATAATAATATCGCAAAGAATAATTACATAATCATTAATAAAAATAAAAAACACTTTTTATGTAAAATAATTATTTAAAATAAACCAAAAACGTATTTACATGTTCTATTTAACAATAAATATATTACATCACCAAAATATTTTTCATTTAGCCCAATAAAATATATAACTAAATTCATAACAATATAACCAAAATCAAATTTGCATTACCTACACACCTTTGTACAACAATCTAAATCTTAATAAAAGTATATGTATCAACAAAATATTATCCAAAACAGTCAAACTATATATCAAATATTATAATTAGCTTTTACCATAGAATGACATAACGTATAAAACCAAAACCAAATTAAAACAAAACTAACCAATAAAATCAAACTATAAACATCCTTAACTAATAAAATCAGACAAACAATTAAGTTAACAATACAAAATGCACACTAATTTTATCAATGGAGTACTTAAAAAAATACAAATGCTGCATGTTGAGGAACCTCTGCTGAATTCTCTGGCCAAACCCTAAAAGAAGACATTTATATATACATACCTTAACTACTTAACCAAGAAGTAAAACTTATATTTAAACTAAAACTTACTTGTAAATAAAATAAAAATGTGAAATAGCAAATATTTAACAAAGCACTATTCAACTTCTCTCTATTTACAAGTACTTCCTCAAAGAATGGAAAGGGGCGACCATTCGGTCCCCCCGAACGTATGGTGGAGTACCACGATCCCCCCGGGAAGCCATCTTGGGCGGGAGGCGAGTCTCGGCTGGTATGCCCGAAGCGGCGTAGCCGGGGCGCGCCTTTTTCCCGCCCTCGAATGGGCTGTCCTAGACACCGACGCGGCCGGCCACGCCCTCGGAGGCAGGCGGGGGCGGGTTTACGCCCGCCCTGAAGACGGATAAAAGGAGCGGAAGCCAAGAAAGCATCCTCTTGTTCCTGTGCTCTGAAGCTGCACCTCCCCGCTGCACGTGAGCTCGAGACGGAACGAAGAGCCAATTTTGAGCGTTGTAATCTTTCTTTTGTCTTACAGATATCCCGTCTGAGAATGCCTAAGAAAGTCGGAAAGCGGGTCGGTACCGAGCAGATGCTCCGCATGCTCATGAAGGAGATAGCCGATTTGAAGAAAAAGGTGGAGGCTAAGGACGGGGAGGGAGGACCGAAACGGCCTTTGCAGGGAGCAGTCCCCGGTGGAAGAAGCAAGAGGCCCAGAAGGGGGGTACTTGGGGGGGACACCCCGGTTCCCGATACCCCACGTGAGGAGCCAATCCCGGTGCCGAAAGAGGGGAATCCAATCCCTGTGGTGGTCACCCCCGTGAACAGGGAGGATATGCCCCCCGAGTTAGCGGCACAATTGGCAGCGTGGTTGGGAAAAGATAGCGAGGGCGCCACGGCTGACGACGCCCGGGCAGTAATGAGGCAACTCCGGGAATCTAGGGAAGCTGCGAAGGCACCACCTTCTGTTCCCCCACAGGTTCCGGCGGCTGAAAGGGCAGCAGGCCCAAGTGCGGCGGCAAGTGCAGGGTCTACTTCAGGTAAGCGGCCATTGCCGATTGCGGGGGAGGGGTCTGTACCTTCTCGAAGGGAGAAGATTGCCCAGCATGTTCCACTAGAAATTAAGGAATTGATTTGGGCGGATAAATATGTAAACATGTTTTCATTGCTTACCGACCATTACGAGATAGAGCATGTGAAGAGCCAAAAGGAGCTCATGCATCCGAGTGTTTGGCGCGCAAAAATGGCCGCCTTTAAAGTTGACGAGAACATTGGTACTTGGGGCAGAGCGTGGGGCATATTTACCTCCATCATGGGCGAGCGCAGGCCCGAGTTGCTGACCGAGTTACCTATTTATCAGTCACGTATTATGGAGTATTCTGTGGCATATGTGGGCAATCAGTGGTTCTGCTATGACAATCTTTTTAGAAAAGCTAAGGAACACGACCCATTGTTGACTTGGGATTGTTACGACTCCGTGTCATGGCAAAAAATGAAGAGTACAGGAATGTTGAAGGTACCATTGGTAGGGAGTAACGGAGGGGAATCTTCCCGCCAAAACGCTGGGACACCCTTTCGGACGGGTGCAGGTAACGAGTACCACTCGAAGCCGAGTGGCAACACAGGGAAAAAGGGGATCTGTTGGAATTTTAACAGAGGGAAATGTACGAGGCCCCAGGGGTCATGCAAATTCAGACATGAGTGTGGGGGGTGTGGGCAGCCATCCCATCCTGAGTCCTTGTGCAGAGCCAAAACGGGTGATAACGGTGGTAAGGGAGGCACCAAACAGGTCTAATATAGTCCCAGGGGCGCCTTTACCTACCCCGATTGATACCATGGCAATGATTCCTTGGCTCAACGAATACCCGGATCATGCTTCCGCTGGGGTGTTGCGAAACGGGTTCTCATATGGTTTCCGCATCCCAGTGGGGGATTTTCAGGGTGTAGCAAACTGTAAGAATCAACTATCGGTCTTGCAGCACGCGGCGGTGGTCCAGGTAAAGATTGGGAAGGAGGTGACTCGAGGTCGTGTCGCTGGTCCATTCGATTTGCCACCGGTTGTTAACTTTGTTTGTTCCCCTCTAGGGGTGGTCCCCAAGAAGGACCCGGGCGAGTTTCGGCTGATACATAACTTGTCAGCCCCACGTGGTCTTTCCGTGAATGACGCGATAGACCCAGAAGTGTGTTCAGTGCGGTACGCATCTTTCGATGAGGCCATAGCCATGTTGAATCGCCTGGGGCCCGGGGCGCTGATGGCGAAATCAGACATCGAGTCAGCGTTCCGGTTGCTCCCGGTACACCCAGACGATCAGCGTCTTCTTGGTTTCATGTTTCAGGGTCGCTATTACATGGATAGATGTATGCCGATGGGGTGCTCGATTTCATGTGCCTATTTCGAGAGGTTCAGTTGTTTTCTGCAGTGGGTATTCACTAGGAAGACATGTTTTCAACATGTTATGCACTATCTCGATGACTTTCTGTTTTTGGGGGCAGCCGGGGATCCTGAGTGTGGACAGGCTTTACATGAATTTTGTGTCTTAATGAATCAATTTGATGTGCCATTGGCGCCAGGTAAGACTGTGGGTCCCTCGACCTCGATCGAGTTTCTGGGGATTGAGCTCGACTCGGTAGAAGGTTGTTTTCGATTACCCAAGGAAAAAGTGTTGAAATTCAGGTTATCCCTGGAGACATGTATTCGTGCAACAAAGGTAAACCTGCATCAATTGCAACAGGTGGTGGGTCAGTTGAATTTCGCCCTAAGAGTGATATTAATGGCGCGCCCCTTTTCCCGCTCGATTGCACAAGCCATGGTCGGCCTGAGGGAAGGACATCACCGCACGAGACTCTCGGCAGAGGTTCGCCAGGACATGCGCATTTGGTTGGCATTTCTGGCGGATTTCAATGGTCGAATTGTCTGGAACAAACCAGCGGTGTCCTCCGAGGAGCTGGGGCTTTGGACAGATTCGGCGGGGAGTGTAGGTTTTGGTGCCATATTTGGTACACAATGGTCGGCTCAAAAATGGCCGTCATGGTGGCATGAGTGCGGGTTGACGAGTAACATTGCTTTTCTCGAACTTTTTCCTATTTTGGTGGCCCTGAAAACGTGGCCCGGGGGTTTCCGTGATCACTCTGTGGTGTTCTGGTCTGATAACATGACCGTGGTTGAGTGTATCAATAGTCAGGCAGCACGATGCATATTGATTCTGAGACTGCTCAAGGAGATTGTGTTGTTATGCATGCAACTGAATGTACTGTTTAGGGCAAGACATGTGCCGGGGGTGATGAACCAAGCGGCTGATGCGCTTTCTCGTTTCCGTATGCAGGCCTTCTGGGGTTTTCTGCCCACAGCGGACCCGGTGGCGGCACCCTTTCCCGAAGCTCTCTGGTCTCTCGGTGCCCCGAACTACAAAACCTCGTGGGAGAGAGTTTAGCACCCAGGACAAGGAAGGCATATGAAGGGGCGTTCCGTTCCTATTGGGCCTTTTTGGGTACTGCTAGGGGGGAGTTTTGGGGTCAGGAAGAGTTTGTAGTGAAATTTCTGCTCTCTTTACATCAGGCAGGCAAATCAGTAGCTACGGCCCAGAGGCATCGGGCCGCCATTTCCTTTATGGCAAGGGCTCATGGGATCCAGGACCCGACAGCGTCTTTCGTTGTGCAGAAAGCGCTACGTGGGTGGCAACGCCTTGAGGGTCGCAGAGTGGATGAGAGGCACCCGATAGGTCTGGATAGGTTGGCCCTGTTATCCTCCGTACTCCCTGCAACATGTTCATCCCAGTATGAAACTGTGTTATTCCGAGCCGCATTTGCGCTAGCATTCCATGGGGCTATGCGGGTAAGCGAACTAGTGGCGAAGAACAAGAGGGATAGGATGGGGGGATTGTGCCGGGAGCACATTCAGGTCAGGGGGGAGACGATGACGGTCTCATTTGTTAGGTCCAAATCCGATCAAGGTGCAATCGGGGACTGTGTAATCATTCAGAGGATCCCCGGGTCTTCCATGTGCCCTGTGGTATGCGTAGAGGAATATTTGGCACAGAGGGTTGCAGCATGGGGGGGGACCTTCTTGAGACACGCTGACGCCACCCCACTGATGAGGTTTCAGTTCCAGAGGGTGCTTGCGATGTCGATTTTGGCCGCGGGCTTGAACCCCGGCGAGTTCGGGACCCATTCCTTTCGGATAGGGGCTGCTACTGAGGCTACAGCCAGGGGTCTGAGTGTGGAACAAGTAAAACGTGTGGGGCGTTGGTCCTCGAACTGTTATAAAAGGTATGTGCGGTTGCACATGTTGTGAAGCTGTAATGATATACTCACGCTTCTTGTTTCTGTTTGATTTTCAGTTACGCAAGCTTACGAAGCGGGGCGGACTGTACAGTCGACCCGACTCCTGGGGACCAGCGGTCAGAAATCACCGTCTGCGAATAAGGAGGTGTGGGTCGTGGGCCACTCATATGTGAGGCGTGCCGCGGACGTATTCAAAGCAGGTGATATGATTCACGTGGCTGGGGAATACGGGTACAGGGTGTCCTTCTACGGAAAGGGCAGGCTCTGTATTGACCAGTTTCAAATCTTTTTTGAGGGTTTGTTAGAGCGGACAAGGTCACCGCCGTCTATAATCATAGTCCATCTTGGGGGTAACGATCTGGTGGCCACTGGTAGACGACTTCTTCTTGAGGCAATGCTTTCCACAGTAAGTTGGTTGGCAAGGAGAGTTCCAGGGTGCACAATTGCATGGTCCCATATGATCCCACGGAAAGTGTGGCGGGGGGCTATTTCGGTTACTGCTCTGAATCATTCAGTAAGGAAGATAAATAACAAAGTGAGTAGATTGTTTCGTTCAAATACACTACATTCTGTTTCGCATGGTTGTATCAAAGGGGACAGTATGTATTTGGGGGACGGGGTTAATTTGTCCCGGGTGGGGAACGAGTTACTCATAGGAGACTTCATAGCCTGGTTAAGGGGTTTACAGCATGACCTTTAGGTAGGAGTTTTTGTGGGGGGTCCGGATAGCCGGTCAACTATCCGGCCTGTGGCGGTAAGGTCATGATCGGTGAGCAGTAATTCGAAGATCCCTATGAGGGGGCGTCACCCATTACGGATGGGAGCGCTCGGGGGAGGTGGCCAATTGGCCCCTCAACGGGGAGGCGGTCCTGTCTAAGGAGAGGCCGCCGGAAGGAAAGGAAAGGTGGTCAAGGCCCCTTCCTGGATAGGAGGGGCTACGGCCCCTCCTGGGGAATTTCCCGGGGCCAGGACATCTGCGACGGCAGATGGGTAAGTTGTGTGGGGTGCGGGAGGGGGTTTACGCTACCTTTTAGACACCTCACACGAGTCCTCGAACGACCGTTAAATGGCGTCGAGTTTGTTGGGGCCCCCGTCAAGTACAAAGGGAAATTGGTAGATGCACTTGAGGTACGCCTCTGTGCGGTCGCTCCTCTCACAAGTGAGGGGGGTATTTCTGGTTTAGGGATCTGACACCGGTTACGACCTTGCCGTTGGCCCTTAACGTTAGGATGTACAATTTCAAGTCAAATGTTTTGTAGGATGTTAGTTCGGCTAGGAGAACCTTTGTATTAGAGATCTGTTAAGGTTAGTCAAACATCGTAATGTGGAAATGAAATTGTACATAATATGAAACTGTTATTTTAATGTTTTATTTTTGTTTCATATTTTAATAAATACGGCCGGGAAGGGTAACTCCCTTCCCGCCTTCCAAAAGTTCAAGAACTGTTTCCGGTTTCCCAATTCTTGGGGATTGTGTTGAGAGGGGGTGGCGGGTATCTCAGCCATATGGAAAGGGGCGACCATACGGTCCCCCCGAACGTATGGTTGAGTACCACGATCCCCCCGGGAAGCCATCTTGGGCGGGAGGCGAGTCTCGGCTGGTATGCCCGATGCGGCGTAGCCGGGGCGCGCCTTTTTCCCGCCCTCGAATGGGCTGTCCTAGACACCGACGCGGCCGGCCACGCCCTCGGAGGCAGGCGGGGGCGGGTTTACGCCCGCCCTGAAGACGGATAAAAGGAGCGGAAGCCAAGAAAGCATCCTCTTGTTCCTGTGCTCTGAAGCTGCACCTCCCCTTTGCACGTGAGCTCGAGACGGAACGAAGAGCCAATTTTGACCCACCCACCAGCCCCTGAGGACAGCGAGTCGTTGTGTATACAGTTTGGATAGAGTATCTCTTTTGTTTTTCTCTGTTTTCTTACAGGTTGTGATGATAGTCGTGAAATTTTTTGAAATACAATAAAGAATGGTTATTTTCAGTATGTTTTTTGCAAATAAAGTAATTTGGTACGAGGATTGATCAGTATTTACGCTTGGTAATAAGTGATGTTTGCTTTGTAATCTTAGTAAGTTAGGTAGAATTGTCGTATTTATTTGGTCGGGCGGTAAGGTCATGATCGGTGAGCAGTAATTCGAAGATCCCTATGAGGGGGCGTCACCCATTACGGATGGGAGCGCTCGGGGGAGGTGGCCAATTGGCCCCTCAACGGGGAGGCGGTCCTGTCTAAGGAGAGGCCGCCGGAAGGAAAGGAAAGGTGGTCAAGGCCCCTTCCTGGATAGGAGGGGCTACGGCCCCTCCTGGGGAATTTCCCGGGGCCAGGACATCTGCGACGGCAGATGGGTAAGTTGTGTGGGGTGCGGGAGGGGGTTTACGCTACCTTTTAGACACCTCACACGAGTCCTCGAACGACCGTTAAATGGCGTCGAGTTTGTTGGGGCCCCCGTCAAGTACAAAGGGAAATTGGTAGATGCACTTGAGGTACGCCTCTGTGCGGTCGCTCCTCTCACAAGTGAGGGGGGTATTTCTGGTTTAGGGATCTGACACCGGTTACGACCTTGCCGTTGGCCCTTAACGTTAGGATGTACAATTTCAAGTCAAATGTTTTGTAGGATGTTAGTTCGGCTAGGAGAACCTTTGTATTAGAGATCTGTTAAGGTTAGCCAAACATCGTAATGTGGAAATGAAATTGTACATAATATGAAACTGTTATTTTAATGTTTTATTTTTGTTTCATATTTTAATAAATACAGCGGGGAAGGGTAACTCCCTTCCCGCCTTCCAAAAGTTCAAGAACTGTTTCCGGTTTCCCAATTCTTGGGGATTGTGTTGGGAGGGGGTGGCGGGTATCTCAGCCATATGCACTACAACTTCAAAAAATGCTAACCTACCTCAAGCCATCAAAAAGATATTAAAAAGTAAGTATACATAAATTATTTAAAAAAGATAAGCTCACTCGTAAAGCAAGTAAAAATAAACCTATCAAGTCAACCTCTACAGACTACCAACAAATTAAACATTTAAAATTAAACTGATGCTTTTTTACAACAGAAAAGCAAACACCTAAAAAGAACACACATGTAAGTATAAATAGTAGAAGTACTTGCATAATTCGATATAAAAATAGCAACCATATAAAATGTTTTTATTTATTTATACCATTACACTACTTGCAGATGCAATGAAAGAAAGAGCTAAATATATAACATCCCAGAAGTAAAGCAGTTAATAAGTTGCAATGGCTATACCTACAACCAAGAAAGCACATCAACAGAAAATGTGAATTGGAATTGTACCAAATATTATTCTAATGCATTCTATCGGAGAGCCACAACAAAAGCTAATGTTGTAATTCATTTAAGGGGACACGACCACCCTCCCAAATGTAACAGAAATAGTAAGGGAGGTATTTCAGGATATGAGAGGGGCAAGCACTAGCTCCTAGGAACCCACAACCAAAATATTAAAATATACACTCCCTAAAGTCCCCGAACACATCACAGGCCAACTAGCAGCTTTCCTCACTTTAAAATGTTTAATTACATGAACTAAAAATGCACCCAGCGTTACTCCTTCCCCAAAAAGATACCAAGACATAGAAATACCTGAACATTTGAAAATGACATTTAATGAGGAGCCTTTCGTGCTATATGACAACCTAAACAACTATAAACTAAACCTAATGTTTTCTACAGCAGATAACCTACTAAGGCTAAGCCATTGTCAAGCCTGAATGATGGATGGGACCTTCAAAGGGTGTCCCCAACCATTGACTCAGATATACACCATACAGTGAGTGAATAGCACAACACAATATCCCGTTTATAAATCCCCTACTATCAAATAAATAAAGCAGCACTTACTATGACCTCTTAAATAACATTAAACAAATAAATAACTACTACCCACAAAAAAGAATCATTGACTTTGAACAAGACATGATTCAAACTATCTTAACAATGTACCCCTATGCAGTAATACAAGGATAATACTACCATTTCAATCAAAGCATATGAAGACACCTCCAAAAATCTATACGTAGTCTGGAATATGCTACAAACAGTCAATATGCGTTTGATTTAAAGAATTGATAGCACTATCCTATTTCTTTGTAACAGAGGTAGCTAACCACTGCAATTTACTAATATAAAGTCCTTTTTACCAACAAAACTAAGACAAACTAAGCCTCCAAATGGATTATTTCGAAGAAATCTCTCTTCTGCTTCAGTGCAACCATGACCTCTTTTTGCCCCCCTGACTTGTGTTGATGTCTGTCTCTCGCCGTTTTTCATGTTAGCTGCTTGTTCTGACCCAGACTCGGTAACCACACTCTGTTTGCGCCATCTGTTCTATCTCCTCTCTGTCTCTGCTAAACTGCTAATTTTAGCATCCTTTGGGGCGCATTAGTATGGCGGGCGGACCAGTGGGAACTGGGCCCGCCCCCTAAGGGTGTGGCGGTCCTGTACATCCCATTAGGATGCGCCTGCAATACTGGCGGGCACATCCCACATTTTTAACATTGAGGCGGGCGGTGCTAAATGCACCGACCGCTGCAATGCTAAAATGCATGTTATGCTTTTCAATACACAATGTGACAGGCGCGGTGCCTGCCACGTTGTCCATTGAAAGGCAGGGGGGTACCATAGGGCCTCCCAAGCAGTCTCCGCATGCCTTTCTGTGGCGGCAATGCCGCCACGGAAAGGCATGTTTCTGCCCACATTGTAATATGGCAACCCTTTTCTGCCCGGTCTTTCCGTCCGCCGCGGACCCCCCACTATGGTAATATGGCTGGGGGTCTTTAATGGGAGGAGGGTGGGCGGATCGCCCCCGCCGGGCCGGAGGTGGCAACCGCCAGCCCGGTGGGGATGATCTGCCCGTCATCCTAATGGGGCTCTCTCTTCCTCTTAAGTGCCCCTTATTGCATCTTTTGCTCCTCTTACTCCTTTGTTTTGCAGCTTGCTCGCTTCTGTCAGTTTTTTCCTTCAACCTGCTCTGCTGATCACTTTATCCCACCTTATTGCTCCCGCCAGACTTTCTTTTTCTACCCGCCAGACTTTCACGCCTTTGCTGAGCATGTGCCCCCCCATACTCATCCCATTCTCCAACGCCATAATGAATGGAGGCTGCAGTGCAGCCTTGCAACTGGTGTGCTACTGGTGCAGGAAATGCAAGCCCAACTGAACCTGGACCAGGGACCCTAGTACAATTATCTCCTGAAGCTAAACCACCAATGAACTTCACCCGCTCAACCCTGGACACAGCCACAAATGCTGCTTCTTAGCCACACCTTAGTCCATGGTGGGGGCCTTTATGTGCTCGCCCTGCCACTCCATATGCCTCCATATGCCCCCACACACCAGGCCCACCACTGTCACACACACTTTACATCCCTCACCAAGTCCGAACTCAAGACCTGCATTCACACAGCGCTACACACCCACCCCACACGAAAACACTCAATTGCATGCATGCTTCTCAACACATGTTCACTCTTAAGCACTCCACCAACATTTGGTACTGTATTGACTCAAACCCACCAGACCTCCTCTTCCTGACCAAAATTTGGCTTCATATCAAATCGGCACTGAACATTACCCAAGCCATCCTTACAGAATACAAAATCATGCACCAGGACCTATCCTATAAACTTGCAGGAGGACTGGTCATCATCACCAAAGTCACCATCTAGTGTACCTCTTACACTGACCCATAAGCCACTTTTTTGGAACACATGCACTTCAACCTCAAGATAGACAGTAAAACCACTATCAAAGACACCCTCGCCTACCAGCCCTCAGGATCTCTCACCCACTTCAGCAACCTCTTCACCGAACACTTCTCCGTGGGCAGCAATGACTTCATACTCCCAGGTGATCTCAACTTTCATCTTGACTACCCCACAGACTTCAACTCCATGGACTTTCTCAAAAGTCTACAGAACATCTGCCTCATCCAGCTCATGCAAGGCCCTACCTACATCGCGGTTCACACCCTGAAACCCACCGTCTCCTCTAGCTACAAGGTTAAAGTCAATCACATAACTGCACTCACATGGACAGACAACTCCATCATCTACATCCACATAACAGGAACACTAACCACCCCTATGGTGTAGTCTAGCAACACCCAAACCGCAGCTTAAAGAAAGTTACAGAAATGAAATGGCTCAATGCCCTCCAACCAAACTACCCAGACCCCACCAACAACCTTACTAACAACACAAACAACTTCAACAACTGAATCAACACCTGCACCAATACCCTGACACCCCTGAAACTCAAAAGATCCAACAAACAAGCTGGCTGATACAATGCTGAATTCAGAGAATCCAAGAGAGTTTGCAAACAATTCTAAAGAAATTAGAGACCCACCCGAGGAACCACTACAAGAAACACCTAAAAGGCCACACTTAGGACCTTAATAAGAGTTTAGCGGTCCAACCGCGGCCACCAGTAGCCTCCAGCGCCAGCAGACTTCTGATCACTATATTACGATTTTACCATGGCGCATGCAGGGTGGTGTGAAGATTTTGCAGCAGTGGTGAATACTTTTCCATATGTATCGATATCTGTGTGAGCATTTTGACTGTATATGTTTCGGATGCACACATATGCATGATACATGTGAAACAAATACCACCTACCATTAAGAGAGATTTAGGCCCCCTTTTAAGGAGAAAATAATAATCTTACAACAGGATAAAGCCAGTTGGAAGGCAATAATAGGGCTTCCAGACCTTCTTCCAAAAGCTCTCATGAGTAGACACAACATGGTTGGAGACCCTATAATTGACAACCAGCTTTTTGGGCAATGGATGCATGAGCTAAGAGACCGGTTGGGACCCACAAGTTCACATTACAGACCATCTAAAAAGAAACCCTCTACGCCACATATTACACTGAGGCCATTAAAACCACCAATAGCAAACCGAAAGAGATCTTTAAAATAGTTAATCTGTTTACAAATCCGAATAGTTTACTCCAAGAGATTCCTCCTTCCCAGAGCCTCTGTAATAATATAGCAGAATATTTTGAAGAAAAAGTTTTTGACACTCTTAAAAGACTTTCCCTCTCTTACTCCCTCCGCCAGAAATAAAGGAACTTCTGCAGACATAGACACAGCTTGTATGATATCTTTCCAGCCCATCACGATGGAGGAACCACATCTGGCGATCTTGTCCATCAAATCAGGCTCTCCTTTCGATCCCTGCCCTCCTACTCTACTACACGCCCTCATTGATATTGTAAACCCCATTATTAATAATATAATACATTCCTTGCTTCTTTCAGCTAAGATCCCAATGGAATGGAAACTCGCTACAGTAAAACCTTCTAAAAAAAACTGCCCAATCCTACGACTCTCTCTAACCTAGGGTCCCATCTTGCTCTTACCTAGTCTGTGTAAGCTGACTGAAAAATGAGTTAATAGTCAACTCACTACTTTCCTAGAGGGAAGAAATGTATGGCACTCTAATCAATTAGGTTTTAGAGCTCAACACTCGACAGAATACGCCCTACCGTATATGACGGAAACCTTAAAAGCAGCCCTGGATCAGGGAAAGAAAGCAGTCCTGGTGCTATTAGACCTGTTGGCGGCCTTTGACACGGTCTCACATGTCATTCTTTTAGACCGTCTCGCATCATCTGGCATATCTGGCAGTGTCCTAGAGTGGATTAAGAACTTTCTGCAAGATCGCCGCCAAGTGATCATGCTAGGACAATACAAGTCACAAGAGAAAGCACTCATATCAGGGGTACCTCAGGGATCGAGCCTTAGCCCGACCCTTTTCAATGCATATATGTCCCCCTTGATCATGCTAATATCGTCCTTCAATATTAACACCATCTCATATGCGGACGAAATGCAGCTTGTCTTGGTCCTAGACAATGATACAATTGAGGCGGAAGAAAATCTCTGAAAATGCCTCACAGCAACCTTTAAATGGATGAATAGCAACCATCTGAGGTGCAATTTGTAAAAAACTGAAATCCTGCCATTTGGCCAACAAAACATTGAGTGCCTAAACTTTGGTGTCCAAAAAATGCCACTCCCCCCCATATACAATAAATGCAGCTAGGAATTTAGGAATAAAATGTGATACCACCCTATCTTTCAAACAGTAATCCCTGGTAGCTGCTGGTACATGCTTCCACATTATGAAAAGTCTAAGGAAACTCTTCGACTTGCTTCCCTACTCAGCCAGGCAAACTGTTGCTGTTGCCCTTATCACATATAGGCTGAACTATTGTAACATCCAATATGCGTGAACAAACAAAGCAGTTATGCACAAGCTCCAGATGGTTCAGCATACGGCTGCACGGCTGGTACTGAATTAGCCCAGGAGATTATCTGCCTCTGCGGCATTAGATATCTTGCACTGGCTGCCAATTCACAAACGTGTTCTGTTTAAGGTCCTTATCATTACTTTCAGGGCTTCTCACTCACGAGGCCCCCAATACCTTCGAACTGGCTTTAAGCGCTACATTCCCTCCCGTAGCCTAAGATCATTTAACGCCAAGCTGCTGATTTTTCCAACTTTCAGATTGGTGTCGAAGGGAGGAAAATCACTCGCAGTCATAGACTCACAGGCATGGAATAAACTTCCACGTCAACTTCGCCAGATTGCATCTGAGTCTGTGTTTAGGAAGGCACTTAAAACCTGGATTTTTAGCGCACCAGACATACTTTGTAAAACTCTGATCTGAACACCCATTTTTCTGTCAGTAGCAACAAACCAGCTCCGTTTCCACCTCTGGTTTTCCGTATCAGTGCCAAGATGCTCCTTGGAGAGATAGTTGCGCTATATAAAAACGCTTTTACATTACATTACATTACCCATTGCTGGAGTCTGGCCCATATCTGGGCAGTCCAGGCAGTGAAGATATGGTACAAAAAGAACTCAACTATACATTGCCAGAAACCGGGTCGTAATCCTCAGGGTGAAGATGCTGCTGTGAAGGGGGTACCTGAAGAAAGGGATCCACGTCGAACTCTGATGGAAAGAACAAGAAAGGGGTCAGTATGCCTACCAAACCCTTCAATTCCGTTGACTTGCAGCTGGTGATCTCACCGCCATGGTCAGCTCATGGGAAAGCCTATTCATAATACAGACAGCGGTGAAACTTCCGTGTACCGTGTTATGGCAGCTGATTTTCCCTGATTGTGACCCCAGTGGTCTGCGGTGTGCTGGCGGATTATGGATGGGAGGGCCCGGGGGGAGGCGGCCATTGGCCCCTCACACGGGGAGGCGGCACCCACTAAGTATGGGGTCGCCGAAGGGAAGGCGGTCATAGGCCCCTCCCAGGGGAGGAGGCGGCTCGATGCCCCTCCTAGGAATTTCCCGGGGCCAAAGATATCCGCGACGGCGAATGTGATGAGCAGTGTGGGGTGGGAGGGGGGTCCACGCTACCTTCTAGACACCTCACACGAGTCCTCGGACGACCATTAAGATGGCGTCGAGTTAAATAAGGGGCCCCCGCTAAGACAAGGGAAATTGGAAGTTGGCACAGAGGTACAGTCCTCTGTGCGCCCACCCCTCACACCGTGAGGGGGGAGTTCTGGTAGTAGGGATCTGACACCGGTTACGACCTTGCCGTTGGCCCGGAATGATATGATGTACAATTTTTTAGAAAGTATGCATTTGCAGGATGTTTAGACTCGGCTAGGATAACCTTTGTATTAGAGATTTGTTAAAGTTAGCCAATAAACGTGACTGCATCGTATGTATAAATGAAAATTGTACATGATATGAAACTGTTATTTTTATGTTTTAATTTTGTTTCATATTTTAATAAATACGGCCGGGAGGGTAACTCCCTCCCGCCTTCCAAAAGTTCAGAACTGCATCCGTCTTCCCATCCTTGGGGATTGTGTTGGGAGGGGGTGATAGGCATCCCGGCCATATGAAATATATCAGTCTAAACATTAAATAAAACTCCAAAATAAGACTGAAATAATATATTAATTATTTACAAGAAAAATCTAAACCTCAAAATCAATCAAAAAACTCAAAGAACAAACTCAATCATCATGTAAAATAAATATTACACATAAATCATACATTTCCAAAAAACAATCACACATTATTTATACACACAATCAAATATAACTTTCCCCACCCAAAAACTAATAAAAATATATAACTTACTGTTCTGTTGCTGCAGATGTTCCTCTGTGTCCACATAGCCAAAAAATAATAAACCACCAAAAACAGGAGAAAGATTTTCCAAAAAGCCTCCAAAAAAATGCAAAAATTAAACAAATGCAGAAGAGATACCTTAAAGCAATCCAATGTATTTAGGAACCATACAAAACCCTGGAAAAAGTGTGTTAAAAACAGAAACGCTCCTGAAAACATTGAAAAAATTGAATCAAAATTAAATATAATGGTTTATTGTTAACCAAAAGTGATTCCTAAAAAGAAAAAGTAACTCCCAATGCCCATATGAAAAATGAATAAACTAAAACCCTGTAAAGTAAACATGAAAACCCACCCGCAAAACATATTACATTCCTAAAAATACATATACATTACATTTAATCATCAAAAAATAAGTAACGTATTACAAACAGTTGGACACTAAAGGGGTGACACTTACTATTCCCACACCAGTCTACACTAATTTGGAGAAGGTGTTGTATACTAGAGGGGGGACATTTACTATTCCCACTCCTGAGCAAACTATTTTGAAGAAATTGTTCTGCACCAAATGGGTGACATTTGCTATTTGCACTACAATTTAAAATATTTTATGCAAGGCACTACACACTAAAAACGTAATATAAACAATCAATATTTTAACGTAAACAAAATGTATTGCATACTCCAAAATTCACTATCATAAAAACTTTACAAAAATGTATAATTTTTCCAAATAATGAAAAGTGAAATGTGTCTCAATACATTTTAGAAAATATATTCACAACAATAGAACGTATTTAAATAATAAGTATATTAAAAATCCGATTTTTGATTCCTTTAACTATTTTTTTCATAAATAAATCAATAACACTAAAAGAGTAATATAAACAATCAATATTTTAACGTAAACAAAATATATTGCATACTTCAAAATTCACAATCATAAAACTTTAGAAAAATGTATCATTTTTCCAAATAATGAAAAGTAAAATGTGTTTCAATACATTTTAGAAAATATATTCCCAACAATAGAATGTATTCAAATAATAAGTATATTAAAAATCAGTTTTTTGATTCCTTTAACCATTTTTTCATAAATAAATAACATATATATATATATATATATATATATATATATATATATATATATATATATATATATATATATATATATATATATATATATATATATATATATATATATATATATATATATATATATATATATATATATATATATATATATATATATATATATATATATATATATATATATATATATATATATATATATATATATATATATATATATATATATATATATATATATATATATATATACACACAGCTTTCTTCTCCGAGGATAAGAAACGAGGACCCAGCAGGGAACAGTCGGAAGTCTCTTTATTGCAGGAAACACAGCTTGGGCGAATGCATTTTGGCTTCACTTAAGCCTTCGTCAGCGCCAGGAAACTGTGAGGACAGGTAAGTAAGTTTGTGGTTCACTGTGGGTGATTTCAAGTGTCCTGTTTGTGCGGCATTGGTTGCTGCCAGACCCGCCCCTCAGCGGATGCTTGGATCCTCCTGCTGTGCCTAATTGCAGCGCAAGCGGACTACAATACCCAGAATACTGTGTTGATTCTGGATAGGTCCAATGTTTAGGTGATGGACTTGCTTCAAACAGGGCCCCACGGAAATGTTGAATGCCGTTCTCTGCCTGTGAAAGATGCCCCCTCAGGCCCCCAAACCGCAACAACCACCTCCGTAGCATCAGAGTCAGGTTAGCAGGGACAAGTGTGCAAATCATTTATACACAACAAAATATACATTTATACATCTTAATTAATACATATTTATATTACTATTATATTATAATTAAACAACATTTGAAAAGATTTAAAAGAATTGTAAATATAAAAATAAAAATGTTCAAAAGAGTTTTTACATTTACATTATAACTTATATATTTTTTTAACTTAAAACTTAAAATAACATTTTAATTTAAAAAAAATTACACATTATTATATTCATTTTTGATATATTTTATTTTCATAAATGTATTGTCTTTTTATTTATTTATTACAAATGAACAATTAAATAATATTTTTTAATTTAATATCATGAATATATGTTCGAAATTATTATGAAAGTGTGGTGATCTGCATTGTCCTCTGCTTGTTGTGGTTCTATTACTGAACCTTGTGATGTCACCTGTGAGGTTTCCATGCACAGGCATTCCACCCCTGGATTCCTTTCGTGGCAGTTGCAGCTGTCTTCTCTCCCCCAAGCTGGACGGCTCTCTTATCTACAATAAATCCTTATCTACTATTTCCTGTCTGCGCCTCATCTTTACAATGGCGACAGAGGATGGTCCTGAGCAGTGAAAGTGAAGACATTCAGCGCTGCGACAGTAAGAACATTTCCTTTATCTTCGATCAACACCAACGTGAGTACCCTCTTCAAACTGTCACTTTGCTTGCCGTACTCATTGAGAGCCGTCGCAGCTGCAGGATTTACCCTGCTATTTTTTCTGCCGTTTAAAACGCCAACTACATTTAAACCACGTGCGACATTCAAGCCGTGTATGACTTTCCCGGCGTCAAGCTGCGTGCGACATTCAAGCCGTGTGTGACTTTCCCGGCGTCCAGCTGCGTGTGACATTTAAACTGCGCGTAACTTAATGAAACTCTTCTTCAACCATTCAAAACTTCCTTACCGTTTTATCGGCGCTTTCCCTGCTGCACGCATCCCCTTCGCATGTTCTTTCCTCTTCCAGCGACGCTTTGTTATGATGACGTCTTAGATTTCCCAACGGACTCAAACCTAACGTCATCACGCCTCACGTTGGTGGTTACCATAGCGATCTTCCTCCTTCAAGACGCTCACCCTGCTTTTCATTCGGCTACCACGTCACTGTCACTCGTCACAAAGGCTTCATCTCTGCTGGATTCGAGTGCATTTTTCTACACGTCATAAAGGATTCATTTGCATTAAAAGCTCATCAAGACTTCTCTGTTTTTGCCGTGCACAGCAAATTAACTACAAAGTCCTTGCCTTCGCTGATGCACACAGCTTTATTTTTTTTTTCTTTTCACTTTGTTCATCTACACGCTGACGTGCACAGCTAAAGCACGCAGCAATCAACTTCTCCTTTTACACGCTGATGTGCTCAGCTCTATTTGTACATAGCAAAAATACCACATTCTCGCGCTGATGCGCACAGCTTATACTTACTTCAACATTGTCTACTTTTCAAAGGGAAAAACTACAAAGGGAAAAACTACATTTTCGCGCTGATGCGCACAGCTTATACCTACCATAACAACGTTTACATGCTGATGTGCACAGCATCTGCACACCTCTAAAGATTATCTACACTACTGTACTACAGTTTTCTTTTCTTCTACCTTTTTTGTTTTCATCGCTAATTACAAGCTTCATCTCGAGACTTTATTTTTTTTTTTTTTACAGTAGTTATTTTTTTTTCTCTTTTCTCTTTCATTTTCACTGTTAAGTTTATATTCTCCAAAAAATAGAAGATCTCACGATGCAAAGCGTTTCTCCACCTGCTCCATTTCTTCAGACTCCTGGAGATCCTCCTCTTGAATGGAAACTCTGGTTGAGATCTTTCATGGCCTACCTAGGTGCTATCGATGGCCTTAGATATCGTGCAGAAAGAAAAAAAAGTCTTATGTATTACCGTCTTGGTGTGGAAGGTCAAAATGTTTTTGACCATTTACCTCCTTATGTTCCTCCTCCTGGTGAAGCTCCAGATGAATTTGATATAGCCATAGCCAAATTAGACAAATATTTTGTCAAAACTAAAAACATGGTTGTACATCGTTACAAATTTTTCACCAGGGCCCAAAAACCTGAAGAAAGCATTGATACCTTTGTTACTGCCTTGAAAATCCTTGCTTCAAAATGTGAATTTGATAATTTCACCTCTCAACTTATTAGGGATCAACTAGTTGCCCGTTGTTCTTGCAAACAAATTCAAGGGAAATTACTATCTTGCAAAGACCCTTCCCTAGATAAAGCTATTGACATAGCTAAAAGCATAGAGACATCTTTAGAAGATTCTAAACAATTAGAAGTGTCCCTCTCCAATACTTCTATTTCAAGTGCAGTCTCCTCTAAAATGCCTGTTTCTACCAAAGTACCCAATTTTATTCCTCGTGACACACGTGGTTATTTTAGAAGAATGGCAACTTCTGGTACCAGAAGACCCTTTATGCCTAATAGACAATTTAGTCAAAGTACTTTTTGTTTCAGATGTGGTTCTTCTTACCATTTTTCTAACTTTAAAAATTGTCCTGCTGCCAACCAACAATGCAGCCAATGTGGAAAAAATGGTCATTTCTCAAAAGTGTGCATGAGAGGTAGAAGAGGCAATGTACGATGTGTTATGAATGAGGTTGATTTTTCTTCTGATTTGAATTCTCCAATGTTTTCTTCTGAATATTCTGATTCCACTGAACATTCTGATTGTGATGTAACTACTCAAGAGTATGTTGTTGTGGTAAAAGATAGTGACAACCTCAGCCATACATTTGATGTTCCTGATCCCGAAGTTGATACCATTATTGATAATTATCATATTCTATTGTTCGTAGACACCGGAGCTCGCATCACCATCGTTTCTCACGACAAATACTCTCATTTTTGGCGAGACAAGTGTTTACTTCCTCCTGATGTTCTGTCTGTAGCTTGTGAAGGGAGCAGGATTAACCTTTTAGGATACTTCTGGGCTGAAATCTCTATTTTTGGCAAATACATTAAGGGGAAGGTTTATGTTGCCAAACGAGGCATCAATGTCCTTGGTCTCCTACATCAGGCTGAATTTGGTATTACCATCAAACCTGGATTACCCAATCCTGTATTCATTGAGGGGTGCAATTCCTCTTGTTCCAAACCCTCACCTTCTTTTCCTGTATGCAACATTTTAAATGGTAAATGGTGGGAAAGTAAATATGAGAACATTTTTGAAGATCGGCTTGGCAAAATCACCAATTTTCAGCATTTCATTAAGGTCAAAGACAACATTACCCCAGTCCAACACAAACTCAGAAATGTCCCACTTAGCATTAGAGACGACTTATCCAAACACCTTAAGTCACTATGTGAACAGGAAATTATTGAGAAAGTTGATTCCACGTTATGGCTTTCTCCCATTGTTCTTGCCAGAAAAAGGTCCGGTGACCTTAGGATGTGTGTGGATTTACGCAGCCTTAATGAGGCCATCTGGGTCGATGGCTTTCCCCTTCCCCGTATTGAAGATTTAATAGCTAAGGTGGGCTCATCTACTTGGTTTTCCAAACTTGACCTTAAGGCAGCTTACCACCAGATTGAACTGCATCCTCTCTCACGACATCTCACTGCTTTTGTAACGCCTGATGGTGTTTTCCAATTTCGTCGTCTCCCTTTTGGCTTAGCTTCTGCCGCTGCTGTTTTTCAGCGTATCATGTCTGAAATGTTTGAGGAACTTTCTAATGTAGTTGTCTTCCAAGATGACATCCTCATTTTTACTCAAACTGAGACTGAACATGAGAAGGCCATTGACCAAGTTTTTAGTATTCTAGAACGAAGAGGCGTAACTTTACAGAAAAGCAAGTGTGTATTCAAAACCAGAGAGGTAGAATACCTTGGTCATACCATTTCTGAAAGTGGCATCAAACCCAGACCTGGTTTAGTCAAGAGCATTGTTGAAGCTCCCCCTCCCTCTAACAAAGAACAACTTTTGTCTTTTCTTGGTCTTTGTGAGTTTTACTCAAAATTCATGAGCGACTATGCCAAAACTACTGAATGTTTTAGACTCCTTCTTAAAAAAGGTGCTACCTTCAGCTGGTCTGATGAGTGTGAAAAAGGCTTTCAGCTTATTAAAGAGCACATTACCAAAGCTCCTGCTCTCCAACCCTTCAATGGCGATAGAGAAACCGTGATCACTGTTGATGCCTGTGAATATGGTTTAGGAGCTGTTCTTTCACAGTTAGCTTATGGAAAAGAATTTACTGTGGGGTTTGCCTCCAGGACCCTCCGTCCTGTAGAAAGAAAATATTCTGTTATAGAAAAAGAGCTCCTAGCTTGCGCTTGGAGTGTTGAGAAATTCAAGTCTTACTTATGGGGCAGACCGTTTGTTCTTCAGACCGACCATCGACCTCTTGTCGATATTTTGTCAGGCAGAAATATCAAGCGTACCACTGCACGTTTGGCCAGACTTTCCACTAAACTTTTGGAGTTCAATTTTAAAGTCATTTATATCCCAGGTGGCAAAAACAAACGGGCAGATTGTTTGTCCCGGTTACCGATACAAGACTCTGATGAAAATGATTGGGAAACTGAGATCGAAGAATGCTTTGTAGCCAACATTTCCGAAGATTCCATCTCTTTTGCTGAAAGTGATTGGATCAAAGCTGTTGAAAGCGATGTTGTTCTCAAAGATGTAACTTCTTTCATTCAAAAGGGTTGGCCCAAAGAAAAATCTCTTTCTTCCGAACTTCAAATTTATTGGAAAATTAATTCAGAGCTTTCTTTAGAAAATGGTAAAGTTGTTAGAGGCAACAAATTCATTCCCCCTTCTGTCTATCGGGAGAAAATAATTGCCGATGCCCATTCTGGACATCTAGGAGCCACCATTACCAAGAGAAATGTCAGATCAAACTTTTGGTGGCCTAAAATGGATAGTCAAATTGTTGAAGCCATTAAAGTTTGTTCACGTTGCAACACCAGTGTTAAGGTCCTTGTCTTGGAAGGTGTTAGTAATTCTGTTGTTCCTCCTCCCATCAGAGCCTGGCAGAAAATTGGTCTGGATTTTCTTGGTCCATTCCACGTCCTTCCCAACACTTCCAAATATTTCTTGGTTCTCGTTGATCACCTTTCTAGATGGGTTGAAGTTGAACCTATCAATGTTCCCAACTCCAAAAGTGTCATTGATTGCTTGAGTAAGATATTCTTGAGGGAGGGTTGTCCAGAAGAAATTCTCACCGACAACGGTGTACAGTTTATTTCCAAGGAAATGTGTGTTTTCTTGAAAAATTGCTGTATTAAGCACACCAGAACTCCCTTGTACCATCCCCAGAGCAATGGCAAGACCGAGAGATTGAATAGAGTCATTGTTGAATGTGTGCAAGCTGCTTTCAGGTCTAATAGTTGTATTTTTCAAGCTGTAAGTGATCTCATTTGGTCCTATCGTATTTCCCCTCATGCTACTACTGGTTTCTCTCCCTTCGAACTCATGAGAGGAAGGAAAGCCTACTCTCGAGCTTTCCCTTTTTGGATGGCCAAAAGTTCTCACCGGGGCTGTGACTTACAGGAGGTTTGGCAATGTGCTAATAAAAAATCTTCAAGTTCTCTGTCCAATAATGAACAATTATGCAAAAAGTCCTCTCCCAGCATTCGTTCAGGTGATTGGGTTAGAATTAAAAATCCTGTCACTGTCAAAAAAGGTTTTTCAAAATTTCTTGATTCTCAACAGGTTGTGGAAGTTCGCAAAAATGCTGTCAAATTGTCTAATGGTAATTGGTGGAGCACTTCTCGTGTTGCCAAAGATCCTTCCCGTGCAATTGCTCCTTCTCCTAAAATTGTCAATGTTGAGAATACTTTAAGGAAAAGTTCTAGAGCTATTGTTAGACCTAACAGATTTCGTGATTTTGTCTAATTTGGTTTTTTTTGTTATCATTCTTTCAGGTTTTTTTTTTTTTTTTAAAAGGGGGGAGGTGTGTGGTGATCTGCATTGTCCTCTGCTTGTTGTGGTTCTATTACTGAACCTTGTGATGTCACCTGTGAGGTTTCCATGCACAGGCATTCCACCCCTGGATTCCTTTCGTGGCAGTTGCAGCTGTCTTCTCTCCCCCAAGCTGGACGGCTCTCTTATCTACAATAAATCCATATCTACTATTTCCTGTCTGCGCCTCATCTTTACAGAAAGTTTTATTTATTACAATTATTAATGGAACAAAATTAATGTATGAATTTTACTCTACCATTATACATATCATTAAAATAATGAACATTAGATTTAAATTCAACTACCCACTTTTAAATAATCGCCCCACCTTTATCCCCTAAAAACCCAATGTCCTGCTGCCATCCTTGATACTCATAAAATGAATTGCAAATACTAAATTCAACAATTTCATGGTTAATAGATGATCTTCCTAGAACACAAATAAAAAAAAAACATTGAACACATATTAGCATACAGACTACAATAAATTACACAGAAAATAACACTGACAAATGATATTACTTCCAAAGATATTTTCTAAATTGATATTTTTTTACAGCGATATTAAAAACAACACTTAAAACGATATTTTTACTTTGATTTTCCTGTCAACGATATTTTTGACATTCCGATATTCTTGAAACAATATTTTTGTATTACTATATTTTTATTTGATATTTTGTCCAAACACAGATCAGAGAGAGCAGATTATGCTGAGATGTTTCCTTACGTTTTTGCTTGTTAAAATAAAACATGTTGCTGCACCGCAAATCCAGTCTTAGAGTTTATTGATACAATAGATGATTCCAATTACTCCTATTGTGATGGCACTAATTATATTTTTTACCTAATTGTGAACTGTATTTATTGCTTCCTGAGTTTAGAAAAACATAATTCTCCTCAGAAAGTGTCCAGCCAGGTTTCTGTGCACTACATGCACTTTCTTTAGCAGAATTTGTAGCATTTATTTATTATTTTAATATTTTTGTAAAGCCCAACTAACCACTCTCCACTGGCCTCAAAGCACTTTGTGTTGTGGGAACATCTAATGAGAGGTGAGTAGAGGGACAGGGCATAGTTCAGCCTGCTAATGTGGGAAACATCCTTTAGGACCAAGCAGGAATCATGCTGTGCCTGCACAGTGCCGTCAACTGAACTAATGAATCTTTAGCATGCAATTGTTCTGTGCACAAGTCGTTACAACGACTTGCTTTAGGCGGGTGCAGTACTGGAGTAGTGTTGGAATTAAAATCCAACACCTTCCCGACTGTTGCGCAGACTGGAGTTGGAATAGTAAATTAAACTATTGCAATATCCATCGCCCCCCATAAGACAAGTAAAATTAGCAAAACCGACTTGAGTTAAAACGACTTGCGTGCAGAACAAATGTGTGCGAAAAGATGCATCTGTTCAAATGACGGAGTTTCTAAGGCATGCATGAAAAACGCATGCGGAATTCTGTCATACATTCTACTAATGTAGGACCAGTAGTCCATCATGCATAGGTGGAGTGTGTTGATGAGGACGACTATCAAATATAACCTAAAAGATGACAAAGTTTTAAAAGTACACAGTCCAAAGCCAATGGTGAGGGAGGCATGCTGGCCTTATGCTGCAAATGGGCAGCAGGAAAAAAATATTCTGCATAGCTTTTCAAAGATTGTTGCACTGGTTTTCAAGAGCAGGGGTGTGGGGGGAGCCGTCATCACGCTAAGGTGATTGGTGGAGCCGCCGTTCTTTCAAACAGCAGATCCCCCTAGTGTTGACAAAAAGAAGCTCTACAGCAGGTCTACAGCAGGAAGGAGATCTTCACGGACCAATAGATTACCTCTTTACGGACACCTCTAGTTCCCCAAAGCAGAAGCCAAAATATTTTTCTGCAACAGCCACTGCCTTTCAAAGGTCACTTACCTAGCTCTCCAATCGGCCCATGTGGCGAGGGTGATGATCACCAGGTGATCTCCGGCAGACTTGTTTTCCATCAGCAGCACTGACCCTGCTGAGAGTTCTAATGTTACTCTTCCTGCGAGTACAACTCGATAGAAGTTTGGACCCATGAGCTGAACACTCAGGACCAGTTTAAAGTCTGCTTCTGACAGAGATCCCTTGTGAGCCGCAGATTTATGGCTTGTGTTTTTTCAAAGCTTGTAGCGCAGCGCCACGTGGCTTGTTTAATACAATTGACAGGATTATGACATGCATCCAGACTCGTGCTCGCTAGCAGCTTTTATAGAATATCCCAGCGCTTTGAAGTGGCCAAAAGGCAATGCAGAGCGCATTATACAAAAAAAAGCCCGAATAAACATATAAATTCATGTTGTCCTGGGCTCTGTCTGCGTTGTCACATCCTGCTCTGGCACTATTAGGCACAGCTATGAAAAGGAGGCTGCTGGCTTCATGTCAAACTATGGCGAGCTTCAAAAATTCTAGTTTTGCTCTATTCCCTCTCTCAAGCTCTTCTTTTTATTAACAACATAAAGCACTCTCTCGGTGACACCCACATTAAACGGCTGACGTTATCTCAGGATAGAAAGGTTCTCAGTAATGGAGTATAAAAACAATTCTACCACCCCTACAAATCAATAATGCAATCAGCAAGTGGAAAAAACCAAAACATTAACGCCTGGCGCTTTTCTCGTGGTTCATATTTCATTTCTGAAGCAGCTCTCAACAAGCCACCACTTCTGTTTTGGAGGCCGCAGCTGATTTTACTGCATTTTTCATTTGATTGGAAGAAGATCCATGCTGCATTTGTTAATGAGCGTCTTGCTTTTATAAAGGAGTTTTGCTCAAAGTCACACACTTTCTCGGCTACAGCTTAGAACCAAATCCAGGAAGATCTGGAGACAGATTGTGTAAATTACATCAGTGCTCAGCAATTCTGCTCCAGTCTTGAAACATGTTCCTTGATCAATTAGTTCAAAATGTTCTTTCCACTGGTCAGTTGATGCAAATTTCGTATTGGCACTGTTAGCTGGAGCCGATCTCAATGTCTCGCTGCCAGGCCCCACAGAGATTTTGCCCTACACTGGTGCAGAATGTTCTGTCGTTGCAAAGTCACAATCTCAGCCTAAAAGCACACAATCTCTTGAACTAAACATACAGCCGTTCTGACAATGTGCTGTGCGATCCAGAAGGATGAGAGGAGGAAAGGTTGATTCGACCTTGCTGGATTTTGAGTTTGCAACCTTCATATCACTCTCAGATCTCAACTGTGAGTGCTAAACATGCTGAGCTATCCTACCAGCAAACTGTGCCAATTGTTGACATACCCATTATGTTTATCAAGAGTTATTTGATTGCACTATCATGACAGATATTTTATCATTCACAGTTTGGTGACATTTGGGAAGTACAGCTATTGTCACAGTTGCTAGAAATAATAAATGCTAAAGAGACCTGGTTTTCTGCCAATATTGCTAATCTAGGAACTACGGTTCTAATTAAGAGTGGGCAAAGTGAAAGACTATGCCGGCCAAGTAGGCGAAGTTGGGGAAATTTGTGAAGAAGGCTGACAGACCCCAACTTTAAACAAGGCATAGTTCCACTTCGCTTAACACATTTTTTCCTACCAGATGTCCTGCCTAACACTGAGTGGACATCTCACTGCAGTCATGGGCATAGAATTCCTGGGGGATGAGGGGTTCTCTCCCAGATTTTAGGTTGGAGGGTGTGCAGGTGGACAATATCTCCCTCCTCCAGGTATTGCAAGGAATACTAAAGCATTAACAGTGGCAGACAGACTGTATCTCTCTGAAGTCATGCTGCACATCGCCTAAGTCTTCTTGAGGTGCAGTAGTCACAGCCATGAACACTGTGGGGCTCCATGACCCCTCTGTTTTTTTCAATAGCTATGAATTTCTGTAGTTTAATATTGAGCAAACTCGACCCTAAAGTATCAGAGCGCTTTACATGAGCACCAGTTGCATTACAGATGGACACATTCGTTTTTAAGCACTCACAGATTAAGTGATTTACCCAGAATCACAGGATGCTTGAGCCTCCCACCAAACTCAAACCTGGTTCCACAGCTTCAAGGTCAGCCGCTCTAGCCGTGTCTTGCTCACTCTTCAGAACACCTGACTTCAAAGTACCAGGACACAACGTGAACACACTTTACCCAAATACAACATAAAGCTCAACACACATTTGCCAAGTTAAGGGGAATATGTATTGCAGCAAGTTCCCATATATTAAATGGCAATAATGCACATGTAAAATAAATGCATATAGTGAATGTATATACAAAGGAATAAATGCATAGAAAGATAACTGCTTGTACACAAGAATCACTAATTAGAACTTGGAATACTTCACTGGCTGTCTGTTTAGCATCATTCTTGTCAACACGACTGGGTAACCTGTTGATAGTCTCGGCAGGAGGTCACAGCCAGGCACCAAAGCCCTGGGCAGTGCGTCCAGTCCCATGAGAGTTCCTGTCAAAGTGCCAAAAGGTCTCAGTATTTATACTCTTTTCTAACACGGAGGGAGACCTCTAGAAGCTCCCCCTCTCTTCATCTGCACTGTAGGTGCTGACTACACTTTCTGCGCTGAGGTCACTCTGTGGAGCTGGCCAGGCTCTGATGAGAGCTGAGGCAGAATTATTCACATTCTCATCCTTGGACACTGTACGCATCCCACACTGTCTGCTCTTATCTTACTCGCTCAGTGAAGTGAGAAACATAAATAATCTGTGTGTGCCTAAGTAACTTGGGCCTGCCTGCGTTTGCAGCTGAAAGGTAGGGTCCGACAAACACAAGATGAAACTGTGCTCACAAAATGTAGTTAGAATAAAATCGAGTCAATTGTCAATACTTGATCTCACAATGAATAACTTCCAGTAGCATTACAAGCCGTTAAACCACATTGAGGTGTTGAGTATCTCTTAAAATAATTCTGTCTGTGAAGCCCTTGAGCCAGCAGGGTATGGGCAGTCAGGAGATGGTATTTTATGTTAATATGAATGCTGGGTCCACTGACTTGAATAAAAGCGATTTTAGGACTGGCTGGACATGCAATTAAATAATTAGAAAAAACCCAGAAGTCTTGGAGTCCCCATATTGTTTGCTCCGTAGGTTATAGCTCTTCAAGGAGATGCTTGCGAAGTGCAGGCAGGCATGTTCTGTCACTGTGTTTGATATTCACTGTCGGTGGAAACTTCCAAACAGAAAAGCGCGCTTTTAAATCTTATGACTACACATATGTATATATGTTTGGATAGCATCAGTTTGATATAAGCTGTGATAAGTGTATTTATTGAACTCCAAACTATTATTAATGGAATAATAATAATTGAACACAAAACACTCATTGGTGTTAAATGGAAGAGGAAAGGGTGTACACACAGTCTCAGAACTGCAGAACATGCAATCCTGGACTTAAAACCTGGCTTTCCCACTTCACCATATTGTGTGATCCACAGCCCAACTCTTTACTTATCTATTTTTCATGTTCCTTAGCCTTCCAATTTGAGAGCACAATTCAGTATATTACCTGTACTCTACAAAAACTTCACCTATACATAGGTATTGTAAAACAATCATGCTTCCCATTTAATAACAATATAGACTATAAAAATAGAGAGATGGCAAATGCATTTTCTTGTGGCAATGTTATCTGGGCATGAAGATATTCTTGAATGTTTCATGTTTAAAAAATATTAATAACAATAAATGTCACATTTTTGTAAAATCATCTCTTATTGTTTATACTTAATTCAGACACTTAAAAATTTAGATTTTTTTTAATCTTAGTCTTTATCACATATTTACATGACATGTGTTGCCTGATTTACATCAACTGATGTCCTGGCTTGTGCTTTAGCTTTGAGAGCCAAGCCTGCCACTGGCTCGGCTCTCGCCATGGCTCCCTCTCTGCGAAATACACTGTCTCTTATGCCCTTGGCTGCAGTGTTATGTTATGTTATGTTATATTTATTTATTTATATCGCGCATGGCTACCCCAGCAACAGGGCGTCCCAGCGCTTGCGGACATACCTAATTATAATAGGGCCATATGGAGGTGTGGGTGCCAGATTACCAGAACATCCTAAGCAGAAGAGAACAACCAAGTTTTAATGCGTTTTCGGAACAAAAGATGGTTGGAAATGGTACGGATGCTTAAGGGAATGGAGTTTCAAAGTTTTGGAGCGAGATACCTGAAGGACCGGCCTCCTGCTCTGCACCTCCGAATCTTGATAGTGCGTGCCAGAGAGAGGTCCGCAGAGCGGAGGGCCCGCGCTGGAATATAGAAGGAACATAGGCCCTGTAAAATTTGGGGGCCAAGGCGATACAGCATTTTATGAATTAAACAGAGGGTTTCGAAATGTATACGTTGTTTGACGGGCAGCCAGTGCAGCCTGCGCAAAACCTGGGAAGTATGGCAGCGTTTTGGCAGTGCGAACAGAGTGCGCGCAGCGGCATTCTGAGCCCTTTGCAGTCTATTGATGACTGTCAAGTTAGACCCAAGCATAAGGGCATTGCAATAGTCTAGGTGCGACAAAACCATGGCCTGGACAATTGTCTGACGCACGGAAGGTTAAAAAAACCCTAAGATGGGTTTAAGGGATCGGAGGCGACCATAGCAGGTGCCAGCCACTCTTTTAGCATGGGATTCGAGAGAAAGTGAGTCATCTACAATAACGCCTAGATTTTTCACTTCTTTCTTAGGAATAGGAGGCGGACCCAATGAAGGGGGCCACCACTGCTCATCCCACTTCTGTGTATCACTTCCAATAAGGAGAACCTCAGTTTTCGATGAGTTCAACTGGAGGCAGTTCTCTGTAAGCCAGCTAGAGATGGCCAGAATGTCTTCCTGGAATTTGGCTCGGTCGTCCACGGTGTCATTGGAGAAGGTAAAAATTAATTGCGTATCGTCCGCATAAGATATTAGTTTGATGTTACTTTCCCTGGCCAATACGGCCAAGGGGTGGACGTATACGTTAAACAACGTGGGGCTAAGGGCAGAGCCCTGGGGGACACCGCAGCCTAAAGGAAAACTGCTGGATGAGTATGGCGGGGCATGGACCTCGAAGGAGCGGTCAGATAGAAATGACACGAACCAATCCAGGGTCCTGTTCCCAACACCGATCTCCCACAGTCTCCTAAAAAGGATCCCATGAGAGACCGTGTCAAATGCCGCACTCAAATCCAGCAGAACCACGGCCGCGGTGTTTCCCATGTCCTGTGTCTCCCATAGCTGTCCCGTGACGGCCAATAAGGCCGATTCGGTGTTATGTTTGGCACGGAATTCATTCTGAGACTCCTCCAAAATCCCGTTAGTCTCCAGATAATGTAGCAGAATGGAATTCACATGACTCTCCGCCACTTTGTGCAATACAGGAACCCTATGTGAAGGGTCCAGAGACCTGGTAGGTGTTGTATGGTTACTGCTTACTAAGTCAGTGTATACCAAAAATATGTAAGAAAGAAAAAATTCTTTCTAGAGTCCCCTCACTCACCGGGGTTGCCCCACGGTGACATGCTTCATCATTGGGGCCATCCCAGTTCTCTACGAAAAGGGGCGTGCTGCGACAAGGCGACTACGCTGGAGCACTGGTTTTGTGAGATGACTATGTGTGGTGCAAGTGTGGTGATGGTGGAGTGGGTGTGGAATTAAAAATACCGTGCTAGTGGGCCTCAACAATTTATTTTGCTCCTAGTGTGGTATAAAAATTAAAAAGGGGTAACACTGTATTCTAACTTTTACTGAGCTAGATCAGTGTTATGGTCAACATGTTTCAAGCTCCCCCAAGCTTTTCTTCAGGACCATACAGGGTCCAGCCCTGTATTGCCACTCCTGTTTTCAAATGAAAAAAGTGTTGCTAAAAACTACTTATTTACATTAAACGCTGTTGTTAATAAAACATGCGTGTTGTTGTACATACGTTTTGTATTCTACTTGGAATTCTGTAAAAGAGAATAACATTTGTTAAATGATGGACATCCCCTTCCGAGAAGGGGAACAACTCACATGCATCTCACTCCATCTAGGGCGTGGGTGTGCCCTTGGCATCATACTGATGCGTGCTGGTTTTCAAAACGGTGTTAAAAGATAAATCACTGTGAATCAAGTGGTTTAGTGGTTTCACACATAAAACATATAAACTTAATGTGACTATTGACAAGACACACAACACATACACACGAAATAATAACATGGCAGATGGTTATATTTACATAAAAGAGTGTAAGATTACACCCCATGGTCTTAGGCAAGGGCAGGAACGCCTCGTGGAAACATTGCTGAAAAAGGAGTTTCAAGATTAGAGTTAGAAGGCTCCTTTTCTGTTTACCCATTTAAAATTGCCGGTATCCTTGCAATCGAGCGTCGTTTTTAAACTTACTTCCTATCGGCAGACCCGCTCGGTACTACCTGATGCTTCCTCACCCGACCGCATACTGATGTGAAGCGGGGCTCGCGGTGTATTTAGAACGCGCGGGCTTCCGGGTTGCCGGGAAATCTCTGTCAACTAGAGCGCTCGCTGGAGCGGCCATCTTGGTGGTATGTTTTCGCGCTCGGCGCGAGTGCTGGTAAATGTTAGCGATTACTCCTGAATTGTGCCGAAGTTGAGGATAAGAAATAATTTAGAGTGATGCTAGAAATGGGGGCTTCCTAAAAAACTAATTTAGAACACAGGTTTTAATTTCTCACGGATGGATGAAGTTTTTTTATAATTGTACGGTAAGGCTAGTCATATCTTTAAGAAGAACGGGTATTTCGGCATTTGGTAGATAGAAGGGCTAGTGCCTATCTTTTCTGGGAAGGCAGTGAAGGATGTTAAGTTATTATGGAAGTGGGGTATTTTTATATTATTGTTGGGGGCAGTATTTCCATAATAATGATTCAGTTTCGCTTCATTTCATTATTACAGATGGCCTACGGGCGAAAGGCCCCCCATGGGATTTCATCATTGAGTCCTTGGGTGTCCGTATGTAGACGAAACACCCATCTTTGTTCTTTCTCATGGAGGGTTCGTTCCTGATTGTCTTTGTTTTTAACTGTTTCTATGACCACCCAGGTTAGGTCATTAGGTGTATGGTTCTGTTCGATGAAGTGGGTGGTCATTCTCGTTGTAGCTCGTTTGCACCTAATGTTGCTTCTGTGCTCTACTATGCGGGTACTGACCTTTCTAGTGGTCATTCCTACATAGTGTAGGTTGCATGTGCAGGTTATCAAGTACACAACTCCACTGGTGTTGCAATTGGAAAATCCCTTTAGCTCCCATTTCGTAGTGTTGTTGAAAGTTATGTTTTTGGTTGGGGAAGTCAGATGACAGACACTACAGTTGTTACATGGGAAATGACCATCAGGTAGTGGTTGCGATCTTACTGTCTGGGTTATTGATGTGGGACGGGTATGTACCAAATAATCTTTCAAATTTTTCCCCCGCCTATGGCTGAACATTGGGGTAGGTATGTTTAGGCCGCCGCTGTTGAGTATTGGCCAATGTTTCTTGATTATTTTGGACACACTGTCAGAGACTTGATTGTACGTAGTGATACAAATTGGTTTTTTGTTATCAGGTTGTGTTCTTTCTTTAGGTTCTAATAGTGCTTCCCTATTGTTGTTTGCCGCCCGTTTTTTAGCCTCTTTGATTAGTTTCTTTGGGTATTTCCTGTTTCTCAGCTTGTTGCTCAAGTCCTCCGCTTGGGCTAGGTAGTCAGATTTTTTTGCTACAATTCCTGCGTAAACGGAGGAATTGCCCAAATGGGAGGTTTTGTTTGAGATGGCGAGGGTGGAAACTGTCAAAGGTCAAGAGGCAGTTTCTTGCTGTCTCTTTAAAATGGGTTGTTGTTATCAGTCTGCCTGACTCAGCATGAATGTTCAGATCTAAGAAAACTAGATCGGTCTTGCTCATTGAGCAGGTGAATTTCAGGAAGGGATCCTGTGTGTTGAGCCAAGTTAAGAAAGTCTGTGCTTCTTCTTCTGTGCCTTGCCATATCAACAGAACGTCGTCGATATAGCGTTTCCAATGTAGGATTTGGTGTCTGTGCGGATTCCTCTCATTCAGTATTTTATTTTTCTCCAGTTGATGGACGTACAATCCGGCTATGCTCGGCGCAAATGTACTGCCCATACTGGTCCCATGTTGTTGTTTGTATAGGGTTGATTCAAAACGGAAGAAGTTTTCACACAGTGCTAAGTGACAGCATTCTAGTACTACATGGCGAGGGGTGTGGAATTCCCACTCACTCTCGTACAGTACTTCCTCCAGAATCTGTAAGGTCTCTCTGTGTGGCAAGCTGGTGTATAAACTTTCGACATCCAGACTTATCAAAAGACTGGATGTTGCGTCGAAGGTTAGATCTTGTAACAGGCACAGTACGTCCTTGGTGTCCCTTAGATAGGTGTCCGTTTTTTGCACTAGGGGTCTGAGAAAGGCATCTGCGAATTGTGAAAGAGGCTCTAGGATTGAGCCTATCCCCAAGACTATAGGCCTCCCTGGTGGGTTGTCTAGTCTCTTGTGTATTTTGGGGATGGTATAGAAGTATGGTATTGTTGGCTTTTTGTTTGTTAGGAACTCAATTTCTTTTTTACTAAGCCAATCATTGTCTTGACATTCCTCTGTTAGGTATGCAATTGAGATTCTTAATCGTTCTGTTGGATCTTCATCCAGTTTGGCGTAGTTTCTTGTGTCCCCTAGTAAACGGAGGCATTCATTCCTGTAATCCGTGGTGTTTTGTAACACGATCGCACCGCCTTTGTCGGCTGGTTTTATAGTAATGAGGTTGTTTTTTGACAGTTCCTGCAATGCTGATTGTTCAGCTTTGCTAGTATTATGAAATACTCTGATAGTTCGTGGGTCTAACTCCTGAACCTCTCTCATGACCGCTTTTTCAAAAGTTAGTATTTCCACAGGTAGGCTGTGTGATGGAGGGACAAAGTTTGATTTTTTATGTAGTCCTATGTCACTCTTTGTTCGTTCTGTGGGATCTTTTTCTTGGAAGAATACTTGCAATTTGACTTTTCTCAGGAACTCTTTCAGTTCACAACATAGTTTGAACTTGTCTGTTGTTGGTGTGGGTACAAATCCTAAGCCCTTGTTAAGCACTTGGATCTGTATGGCTGTGAGGTTTAATGATGATAGATTTACTACTAAATCGAGCTGGTGCTCGTGGTCGGTTCCGGGGGGCCTTTGCTCCGTGTGTGACGTGTTGTTGTCACCACTGGTTCTGCCCATTGTACTCCCTGGCTGGGTTTGTTTTTTGCTCTTTGCGCCTGGCGGCCTCTCCCTAAAAAAGGTTTCCTTTGGTTGCCTTGGTTTCCTTGATCATTTCCCCAATTTTGATAGTTGGGTTGATTGTATAGTGGTGGGCCATAGAAGAAAGGTGGGGGCGGAGGGCAATAATTATATGGGTCTTGGTACATTGGCCACATTGGTGCTTGGTTGCCTCTATAACCCCTTGTATTGCCTCTTCCTCTTCTGGGTCTTCTGGTGGGGGTGGTGTTGTAATTACTTGATCCCCCAGAGCTATTTGATCCTGTGTCAGAGCCATCACTGTCAGTGTTGTATCCAGGGTTCTTGTTGCTGGTTCTGTAATCGTCCCTAATGTAAGGATATACTTTTTCGTGAGAAAATGCTTTTTTATCCTTAGATAATTTGATGTATTTTGAATCTTTTAGGCTGATTTCAAATTCAGACATCGTTTTATTTAGCTCATTCAGTCTTTTTGTTAGTTCAGCTGGAGTTTGAAAAGACTTGAGGCGTATCTCCATGGAATTTATCTCTTCCTTCAGGGAGTCTACTAATCTGGTCGCGGTTTTAATGATCAAGACCAGCCAGTCTCTGGTACAGTGCCAGGATATTTGGGACCAGTCTAGTTTGAATTGTTTGTCATGCTGGAATATGAATGGTTCATTCCTGACTATGAGGCCTCTTGGTGCTGCGTTAGCTTGTAAGTATTCCGCCATCATGACGCCATGAATCAATGTTTTTATCTGTGTTTTCTTTAATTCAGTCAGTTCGTCCCAGCATTGGCTCGCATCACTGTTTTCTCCTGTGGGTGCTCCTGCATGTGGTAGCATGGAGGCAATGGCTCTATCAACTTCATCCTCCGAGAAGGATAGTCCTGTGTTCTGTGCCATGGTTTTTTCTGTGAGTTTCTTTGAGTGTGTGATGTCTTAGTCACTAGATCAACCTGGTGTGTACCATTTAGTTGACCTTTGTTTGAGAAAAAACTCCCGCAGCCCGTGGCTGCTTGATACATAAACAAATAAAGGGGGGAGAAGGAGGTTAGACCAGACCAGGTCGGCCTCCAGTCAGTATGTGCAATACAGGAACCCTATGTGAAGGGTCCAGAGACCTGGTAGGTGTTGTATGGTTACTGCTTACTAAGTCAGTGTATACCAAAAATATGTAAGAAAGAAAAATTTCTTTCTAGAGTCCCCTCACTCACCGGGGTTGCCCCACGGTGACATGCTTCATCATTGGGGCCATCCCAGTTCTCTACGAAAAGGGGCGTGCTGCGACAAGGCGACTACGCTGGAGCACTGGTTTTGTGAGATGACTATGTGTGGTGCAAGTGTGGTGATGGTGGAGTGGGTGTGGAATTAAAAATACCGTGCTAGTGGGCCTCAACAATTTATTTTGCTCCTAGTGTGGTATAAAAATTAAAAAGGGGTAACACTGTATTCTAACTTTTACTGAGCCAGATCAGTGTTATGGTCAACATGTTTCAAGCTCCCCCAAGCTTTTCTTCAGGACCATACAGGGTCCAGCCCTGTGTTGCCACTCCTGTTTTCAAATGAAAAAAGTGTTGCTAAAAACTACTTATTTACATTAAACGCTGTTGTTAATAAAACATGCGTGTTGTTGTACATACGTTTTGTATTCTACTTGGAATTCTGTAAAAGAGAATAACATTTGTTAAATGATGGACATCCCCTTCCGAGAAGGGGAACAACTCACATGCATCTCACTCCATCTAGGGCGTGGGTGTGCCCTTGGCATCATACTGATGCGTGCTGGTTTTCAAAACGGTGTTGAAAGATAAATCACTGTGAATCAAGTGGTTTAGTGGTTTCACACATAAAACATATAAACTTAATGTGACTATTGACAAGACACACAACACATACACACAAAATAATAACATGGCAGATGGTTATATTTACATAAAAGAGTGTAAGATTACACCCCATGGTCTTAGGCAAGGGCAGGAACGCCTCGTGGAAACATTGCTGAAAAAGGAGTTTCAAGATTAGAGTTAGAAGGCTCCTTTTCTGTTTACCCATTTAAAATTGCCGGTATCCTTGCAATCTAGCGTCGTTTTTAAACTTACTTCCTATCGGCAGACCCGCTCGGTACTACCTGATGCTTCCTCACCCGACCGCATACTGATGTGAAGCGGGGCTCGCGGTGTATTTAGAACGCGCGGGCTTCCGGGTTGCCGGGAAATTTCTGTCAACTAGAGCGCTCGCTGGAGCGGCCATCTTGGTGGTATGTTTTCGCGCTCGGCGCGAGTGCTGGTAAATGTTAGCGATTACTCCTGAATTGTGCCGAAGTTGAGGATAAGAAATAATTTAGAGTGATGCTAGAAATGGGGGCTTCCTAAAAAACTAATTTAGAACACAGGTTTTAATTTCTCACGGATGGATGAAGTTTTTTTATAATTGTAAGGTAAGGCTAGTCATATCTTTAAGAAGAACGGGTATTTCGGCATTTGGTAGATAGAAGGGCTAGTG
This sequence comes from Lissotriton vulgaris, assembly GCF_964263255.1. Lineage (NCBI taxonomy): Eukaryota > Metazoa > Chordata > Amphibia > Caudata > Salamandridae > Lissotriton > Lissotriton vulgaris. Next base: position 354,743,929 of record NC_141685.1, on the reverse strand, counting down.
CCTATCTTTTCTGGGAAGGCAGTGAAGGATGTTAAGTTATTATGGAAGTGGAGTATTTTTATATTATTGTTGGGGGCAGTATTTCCATAATAATGATTCAGTTTCGCTTCATTTCATTATTACAGATGGCCTACGGGCGAAAGGCCCCCCATGGGATTTCATCATTGAGTCCTTGGGTGTCCGTATGTAGACGAAACACCCATCTTTGTTCTTTCTCATGGAGGGTTCGTTCCTGATTGTCTTTGTTTTTAACTGTTTCTATGACCACCCAGGTTAGGTCATTAGGTGTATGGTTCTGTTCGATGAAGTGGGTGGTCATTCTCGTTGTAGCTCGTTTGCACCTAATGTTGCTTCTGTGCTCTACTATGCGGGTACTGACCTTTCTAGTGGTCATTCCTACATAGTGTAGGTTGCATGTGCAGGTTATCAAGTACACAACTCCACTGGTGTTGCAATTGGAAAATCCCTTTAGCTCCCATTTCGTAGTGTTGTTGAAAGTTATGTTTTTGGTTGGGGAAGTCAGATGACAGACACTACAGTTGTTACATGGGAAATGACCATCAGGTAGTGGTTGCGATCTTACTGTCTGGGTTATTGATGTGGGACGGGTATGTACCAAATAATCTTTCAAATTTTTCCCCCGCCTATGGCTGAACATTGGGGTAGGTATGTTTAGGCCGCCGCTGTTGAGTATTGGCCAATGTTTCTTGATTATTTTGGACACACTGTCAGAGACTTGATTGTACGTAGTGATACAGATTGGTTTTTTGTTATCAGGTTGTGTTCTTTCTTTAGGTTCTAATAGTGCTTCCCTATTGTTGTTTGCCGCCTGTTTTTTAGCCTCTTTGATTAGTTTGTTTGGGTATTTCCTGTTTCTCAGCTTGTTGCTCAAGTCCTCCGCTTGGGCTAGGTAGTCAGATTTTTTGCTACAATTCCTGCGTAAACGGAGGAATTGCCCAAATGGGAGGTTTTGTTGGAGATGGCGAGGGTGGAAACTGTCAAAGGTCAAGAGGCACAGAACACAGGACTATCCTTCTCGGAGGATGAAGTTGATAGAGCCATTGCCTCCATGCTACCACATGCAGGAGCACCCACAGGAGAAAACAGTGATGCGAGCCAATGTTGGGACGAACTGACTGAATTAAAGAAAACACAGATAAAAACATTGATTCATGGCGTCATGATGGCGGAATACTTACAAGCTAACGCAGCACCAAGAGGCCTCATAGTCAGGAATGAACCATTCATATTCCAGCATGACAAACAATTCAAACTAGACTGGTCCCAAATATCCTGGCACTGTACCAGAGACTGGCTGGTCTTGATCATTAAAACCGCGACCAGATTAGTAGACTCCCTGAAGGAAGAGATAAATTCCATGGAGATACGCCTCAAGTCTTTTCAAACTCCAGCTGAACTAACAAAAAGACTGAATGAGCTAAACAAAACGATGTCTGAATTTGAAATCAGCCTAAAAGATTCAAAATACATCAAATTATCTAAGGATAAAAAAGCATTTTCTCACGAAAAAGTATATCCTTATATTAGGGACGATTACAGAACCAGCAACAAGAACCCTGGATACAACACTGACAGTGATGGCTCTGACACAGGATCAAATAGCTCTGGGGGATCAAGTAATTACAACACCACCCCCACCAGAAGACCCAGAAGAGGAAGAGGCAATACAAGGGGTTATAGAGGCAACCAAGCACCAATGTGGCCAATGTACCAAGACCCATATAATTATTGCCCTCCGCCCCCACCTTTCTTCTATGGCCCACCACTATACAATCAACCCAACTATCAAAATTGGGGAAATGATCAAGGAAACCAAGGCAACCAAAGGAAACCTTTTTTAGGGAGAGGCCGCCAGGCGCAAAGAGCAAAAAACAAACCCAGCCAGGGAGTACAATGGGCAGAACCAGTGGTGACAACAACACGTCACACACGGAGCAAAGGCCCCCCGGAACCGACCACGAGCACCAGCTCGATTTAGTAGTAAATCTATCATCATGAAACCTCACAGCCATACAGATCCAAGTGCTTAACAAGGGATTAGGATTTGTACCCACACCAACAACAGACAAGTTCAAACTATGTTGTGAACTGAAAGAGTTCCTGAGAAAAGTCAAATTGCAAGTATTCTTCCAAGAAAAAGATCCCACAGAACGAACAAAGAGTGACACAGGACTACATAAAAAATCAAACTTTGTCCCTCCATCACACAGCCTACCTGTGGAAATACTAACTTTTGAAAAAGCGGTCATGAGAGAGGTTCAGGAGTTAGACCCACGAACTATCAGAGTATTTCATAATACTAGCAAAGCTGAACAATCAGCATTGCAGGAACTGTCAAAAAACAACCTCATTACTATAAAACCAGCCGACAAAGGCAGTGCGATCGTGTTACAAAACACCACGGATTACAGGAATGAATGCCTCCGTTTACTAGGGGACACAAGAAACTACGCCAAACTGGATGAAGATCCAACAGAACGATTAGGAATCTCAATTGCATACCTAACAGAGGAATGTCAAGCCAATGATTGGCTTAGTAAAAAAGAAATTGAGTTCCTAACAAACAAAAAGCCAACAATACCATACTTCTATACCATCCCCAAAATACACAAGAGACTAGACAACCCACCAGGGAGGCCTATAGTCTCGGGGATAGGCTCAATCCTAGAGCCTCTTTCACAATTCGCAGATGCCTTTCTCAGACCCCTAGTGCAAAAAACGGACACCTATCTAAGGGACACCAAGGACGTACTGTGCCTGTTACAAGATCTAACCTTCGACGCAACATCCAGTCTTTTGATAAGTCTGGATGTCGAAAGTTTATACACCAGCTTGCCACACAGAGAGACCTTACAGATTCTGGAGGAAGTACTGTACGAGAGTGAGTGGGAATTCCACACCCCTCGCCATGTAGTACTAGAATGCTGTCACTTAGCACTGTGTGAAAACTTCTTCCGTTTTGAATCAACCCTATACAAACAACAACATGGGACCAGTATGGGCAGTACATTTGCGCCGAGCATAGCCGGATTGTACGTCCATCAACTGGAGAAAAATAAAATACTGAATGAGAGGAATCCGCACAGACACCAAATCCTACATTGGAAACGCTATATCGACGACGTTCTGTTGATATGGCAAGGCACAGAAGAAGAAGCACAGACTTTCTTAACTTGGCTCAACACACAGGATCCCTTCCTGAAATTCACCTGCTCAATGAGCAAGACCGATCTAGTTTTCTTAGATCTGAACATTCATGCTGAGTCAGGCAAACTGATAACAACAACCCATTTTAAAGAGACAGCAAGAAACTGCCTCTTGACCTTTGACAGTTTCCACCCTCGCCATCTCAAACAAAACCTCCCATTTGGGCAATTCCTCCGTTTACGCAGGAATTGTAGCAAAAGATCTGACTACCTAGCCCAAGCAGAGGACTTGAGCAACAAGCTGAGAAACAGGAAATACCCAAACAAACTAATCAAAGAGGCTAAAAAACGGGCGGCAAACAACAATAGGGAAGCACTATTAGAACCTAAAGAAAGAACACAACCTGATAACAAAAAACCAATCTGTATCACTACGTACAATCAAGTCTCTGACAGTGTGTCCAAAATAATCAAGAAACATTGGCCAATACTCAACAGCGGCGGCCTAAACATACCTACCCCAATGTTCAGCCATAGGCGGGGGAAAAATTTGAAAGATTATTTGGTACATACCCGTCCCACATCAATAACCCAGACAGTAAGATCGCAACCACTACCTGATGGTCATTTCCCATGTAACAACTGTAGTGTCTGTCATCTGACTTCCCCAACCAAAAACATAACTTTTAACAACACTACGAAATGGGAGCTAAAGGGATTTTCCAATTGCAACACCAGTGGAGTTGTGTACTTGATAACCTGCACATGCAACCTACACTATATAGGAATGACCACTAGAAAGGTCAGTACCCGCATAGTAGAGCACAGAAGCAACATTAGGTGCAAACGAGCTACAACGAGAATGACCACCCACTTCATCGAACAGAACCATACACCTAATGACCTAACCTGGGTGGTCATAGAAACAGTTAAAAACAAAGACAATCAGGAACAAACCCTCCATGAGAAAGAACAAAGATGGGTGTTTCGTCTACATACGGACACCCAAGGACTCAATGATGAAATCCCATGGGGGGCCTTTCGCCCGTAGGCCATCTGTAATAATGAAATGAAGCGAAACTGAATCATTATTATGGAAATACTGCCCCCAACAATAATATAAAAATACCCCACTTCCATAATAACTTAACATCCTTCACTGCCTTCCCAGAAAAGATAGGCACTAGCCCTTCTATCTACCAAATGCCGAAATACCCGTTCTTCTTAAAGATATGACTAGCCTTACCTTACAATTATAAAAAAACTTCATCCATCCGTGAGAAATTAAAACCTGTGTTCTAAATTAGTTTTTTAGGAAGCCCCCATTTCTAGCATCACTCTAAATTATTTCTTATCCTCAACTTCGGCACAATTCAGGAGTAATCGCTAACATTTACCAGCACTCGCGCCGAGCGCGAAAACATACCACCAAGATGGCCACTGCAGCGAGCGCTCTAGTTGACAGAGATTTCCCGGCAACCCGGAAGCCCGCGCGTTCTAAATACACCGCGAGCCCCGCTTCACATCAGTATGCGGTCGGGTGAGGAAGCATCAGGTAGTACCGAGCGGGTCTGCCGATAGGAAGTAAGTTTAAAAACGACGCTAGATTGCAAGGATACCGGCAATTTTAAATGGGTAAACAGAAAAGGAGCCTTCTAACTCTAATCTTGAAACTCCTTTTTCAGCAATGTTTCCACGAGGCGTTCCTGCCCTTGCCTAAGACCATGGGGTGTAATCTTACACTCTTTTATGTAAATATAACCATCTGCCATGTTATTATTTCGTGTGTATGTGTTGTGTGTCTTGTCAATAGTCAAATTAAGTTTATATGTTTTATGTGTGAAACCACTAAACCACTTGATTCACAGTGATTTATCTTTCAACACCGTTTTGAAAACCAGCACGCATCAGTATGATGCCAAGGGCACACCCACGCCCTAGATGGAGTGAGATGCATGTGAGTTGTTCCCCTTCTCGGAAGGGGATGTCCATCATTTAACAAATGTTATTCTCTTTTACAGAATTCCAAGTAGAATACAAAACGTATGTACAACAACACGCATGTTTTATTAACAACAGCGTTTAATGTAAATAAGTAGTTTTTAGCAACACTTTTTTCATTTGAAAACAGGAGTGGCAATACAGGGCTTGGCCCTGTATGGTCCTGAAGAAAAGCTTGGGGGAGCTTGAAACATGTTGACCATAACACTGATCTAGCTCAGTAAAAGTTAGAATACAGTGTTACCCCTTTTTAATTTTTATACCACACTAGGAGCAAAATAAATTGTTGAGGCCCACTAGCACGGTATTTTTAATTCCACACCCACTCCACCATCACCACACTTGCACCACACATAGTCATCTCACAAAACCAGTGCTCCAGCGTAGTCGCCTTGTCGCAGCACGCCCCTTTTCGTAGAGAACTGGGATGGCCCCAATGATGAAGCATGTCACCGTGGGGCAACCCCGGTGAGTGAGGGGACTCTAGAAAGAAATTTTTCTTTCTTACATATTTTTGGTATACACTGACTTAGTAAGCAGTAACCATACAACACCTACCAGGTCTCTGGACCCTTCACATAGGGTTCCTGTATTGCACATACTGACTGGAGGCCGACCTGGTCTGGTCTAACCTCCTTCTCCCCCCTTTATTTGTTTATGTCTCCGCCACTTTGGCCAAGTACGGGAGCAAGGAGATAGGGCGGAAACTTTCAGGCTTGGAGGCGTGCAGAGTGGGTTTTTTTTAACAGGGGGACCACTTTGGCATGTTTCCAGGTTTTGGGGATCATAGCTGACTGGAGAGATCTGTTAATCAGCTCCCATCCTTCGGTCATGATAGAGTCCAGGAAAAGTTTGAATAACTCTGGTTTGACCGGATCTTCTGGAGAACCAGACTTGATTTTTTACACCAAGATTCCCATATCTGTTTGTGAAATGGATGGAAGGGTATGAAGTGAGTAGGGAAGGTTCAGGGGGTCTACGTTGGCTTTAGGACTCATCGGAGTTCCACCAGAATTGAGGGACTTATAAATTCCTTGAACTTTAATAACAAAGAAACAGGCCAGTTCTTCCCATTGTAGATCAGATACTATTATGGAATTGTTCTCCCCAGGTGACTTAGTCATCTCCTTCACTAGCGCAAAGATGGTTTTCGCGTGATTAGTGCTGGAGTTAATCAGCTCAGCATAGTAGTCAGCTTTGGTCTTTTTTATCAACCTGTGATAGGCTTTGGTGGCAGTTCTAAAATTAGCCTTAGCACCGGGGCTATAAGACCGCCTCCAAATTCACTCCAGTACTTTACATTGGTTTTTTTTTGGCTAAAAGTGCTTCACAGTACCAGGGATGGGATTGTTCGCATTTGGGCCTTGATATTTTCTTAGGGATAAAAAAGTCGAGAGACTCATTAATCCACTCTCTATAGGTTAAATCCGCCTCCTCCATATTATCAGCCCAGTCTGGACGGGAGTTTTTTAACCTAGCCTCAAATAAAATACCATCAAGTTTATGCCAGGGGCGTCTCCAGAGAGAGGGAGAAGGTTTCAACCTGGGGCTACCTAGGGTCTTAATGTCAATTTGGACCAGAAAATGATCTGTCCAACTGAGGGGACAGGGGGGGGGGGAGACCATAATTCCCTGGATGTTTGAGAACACCGGGTCTAGCAGGTGGCCTGCCTGATGTTAAGGCCCTTACACCAGCTGACATAGCTGGCAGGCTTCCAGATCATCAAGAAACTTCAGTGTAGTCAGAGACTCAAGGGACTCAAGATGAAGGTTGAGGTCTCCAAGTACAGTGAAGTTCGCCGACTGGCTGACTGACAGTGAAGTATTTGGCCCCTTTTTTTTAATCCCAGCCTGCAAATCATAAATAAATAATGTTTCAGATTTTTGCAAGGCTAGGAGTGTCTCCACGTTTCTCATCATATCCTGCTTCCTTTAATCCAGAGCCCAAAGACCATGGCATTCTTTGTACAGCACCTCAAATTCGTATTTTGAATATTTATTGGGGACAAAGTAGCTCCTGGACCCAACTGAGCCCCCTACAAGCTCAACAAGGCATCGAGATAGGGGTTCATACTTGCATTGTGATGTATTTTCTGGCAAAGACTGAGAGATGAGAGGAAGGTGGTAAATTCGGAACAGGGAGCAGAGAGAGGGAAGCAGAAAAGGGGTGTGGTGGTGGTGGTAAGGGTAGGTGGGGAAGAGGAGAGGTTCCTTGTCGATGAGCTGAGGGTTTGGTTCTGGAGCGGTTTAACAATGCAAGGAAGATGTGCTCTTTCAGAAAATGAATCCGGTGCTGTTTCCGGCCCTGCCAGAATCTAAGCACTCCTCTGATGGTAAAAGGTTGGAGTTCCACAGTTTGGAGGTGCTGATCCCAAAAGCTTGTCTCCTGGTTAGTGCTCTCTCTTGCCCTTGAGTCTATGCCTCCTGGTTATTAGAAACCTGATGGACAATTTCCTTGCCTTGTAGAGACTGCAGCTGGTCTTCAAGGAAATACAAGATTAAAGAGGGAGCTGGTATAACTTGATCAGGATGGGCATTACAGTGTCAATTTGGCATCATCTTTTCATAACAAATGTAACAACAAGAGGGGCAGTCTTTATTGGAGTCTACAGTCAGTGCATTTCTTCCATCCATGCTATCGTCAGAGGAGGAGCCCACGATATCTGACATCTGCGCCGCACCACCTTTGCTAGACTTCTGCTGTCCAAAACTACTTTCAACTTTGTCAAAGGAACTCATTTTGCAGCAAATTCACACAGGTAAGTAACATCTTGTTTGAATATGAATACTCACGCTTGTAACAATTCAATTTTTCTTTAGTAATTCCTTCCCACTACAGCATAAATTGGTCCTTTTCCCATTTGTGAACATTTAAGTATGATGTTTTCGTACATTGGTGTTGCACGCCTTTTTTCATAGCTCTACCTGTGCATACTACATACACTGTGTAAGGTATGCACGAAGGAATAGAAATAAATGTGATATTGATATTGTGTTATTTTTGCTGCTTGCACTCTTTCTCATAGTTGTAATAGCAGATGGCGTTTCTGCATGTTTTGGGGTAACTACCATATCACCTGATTACAAGCTTTATCGCCATTCTATGCACAATGCCGCATTACTCTTTTTTTCACAAAACCACGCAAATTAGGATTTGCCTAGCTTTGTAAATCTCAAAATGAATTTTTCATCTGGGCTGTGCCAAAAAAGTGATGCAACTCCACGCACAATTGTAGTAACTCTGGGCCTGGTTGTGAATTGAGGCCCAGGTTTCTAAGGACTTGTGTTGCCCTATCACACAAAAGACGTCTCCAATTGCTATCCCGTCTTCATGTGGGGTGTGGGAGGTGGAGCTAGGTATAACTATTACAGACCAACAATCCTTACGTTATAAACAACTGGAGCGCTTACCATCTAATTACCGTCTTCGGTTAATACATTTTAAGTACCTACACCGCCTATACCATACACCAACACATTTGCACAAAATGGGGCTCTGTGATGATGACTGTTGCTGGCGCTGCGGTGCTCCCAGAGCGACCTTCTTGCATTTAGCATGGCAGTGCAGACCAATTGCAAATTTCTGGCTGATTGTGCTGAGCCACATAAACGATATTACTGGGTTGGTTCTCCCCTGCACACCACTGACGACTCTGCTTGGGGTCCTTGAGACAATCCCACCTAAAATGCGTAAACTGACGTAAATACTACTCTTAATGGCGAAAAGACAGGTAGCTATACACTGGGGAGCAACTAGACCTCCTGCGGTACAGGATTGGACAACAAGTGTGATGTACTGTAGGGCACAGCTGACCACCTATTGGGAACTTATGCCAGCCAGATCACAGCTGAAAGACATTTGGGAACCTTATGTACGGTGGCTTACCTCCACTGTTGTTGATGACTAGAGCACCATAATAGGGATACTAGTCGATGTTAGGAGAGACTAATACAACTTGTGTTCCACTGAGCTGCCCTCAAATTGTGGATTATGTTATTGTCTTTGTGAGCTACTGGGAATCAACTTATTATGTCCCCAAAACGATGTGACTGCTTCTGAAGGATTGTAATATGTAATGGATTTTTCTGATTGGTTCCGACAATACGATTATGTTTAATGCACTGCTTTTTTCGTTTATGATTGTTTTTGTTTTAGAAAATGGCAATAATTTTTTTTTTTTTAAAGGACTTGCGTTGCCCTTGTGTCATGCAAGGCAACGCAAGGCAACAAAAGCCCTTAAGTCAGCTTCACTAAGCCACAGAGAGCCACCTTGCGTGGCTCTGCTTAACTTAGTAAATTTAGAGTAATGCAAGGCAGAGCAAGTTGCTGCCTTTCGTTACACTGCTTAGGGAAGGCATTCCATGGGTGGAGTGTTGCATTCTTACGCATCCAAGCATGAATTTTGGTGCATTCCTACATTTACTAAGATCAGCAAAGCTGGGAATGCATCAAAGTGGTACGCCATCCCAACAGAGGCTTAACCCCTCCCATGCTCATGACGAGCTCAGCTCGTCATGACCGTTGCGCAGCACCCACCCGGGGATTATTCCCCTGCTGTGCTGTGCGTTCCATCGGAACGGGCGTGGTCATGACGAGCTCAGCTAGTCATGAGCACACGGCCACCGTGGCTCATGACGAGCTCAGCTTGTCATGAGCACCGGGGCGCTGCGCGCACCCCCCCTCCCCCAGCACAGAAGGGGAATTAGCCCACAGGGAAGGAGCTAATGAGAAGAAATATGTTTATTACTCCTTTATATTTCCTCCTTCTAAGTGTGCTACCTTCTGCAGAAGCAGCACACACAGAAAGAGGAAATGGCAACGAGGATTATTTTTGTAAAGGATGGTGCCCATTCCTGAACAAAAACAATCCTGCCTGTAGAGAGCAAGCAGGAATACGCCATATGTTAATAAATATGACGCATTCCTGATCTCTTCATTTGACTGAGTGCAGAGCAGCAAGGTGTCTTGCTATGTTGAATTGGGCCAGATGTTGATAAATCTGGCCCTCAGTGTCGTTGACTAGAGAGCAGTTCCAGGATTAACTAAAGACAGGGCGATGGAGTGATTCTAAGTAAAGTGGAACACAGTGTGCAAAGTGACAGAAAAGTATGAATATCCAGCTATGGTTGTGTGCTCATGACACTTTGATAAGAAAGTAAACAGATAAAATATTTGTAAGTACAAACAGAATAAAAGCAACAGAATTCATAGAAAACACAATATTAGCCAGATACTAAATACAATACTATATATAATGTAGTAATAGTACAATTAGTTAATCCCTCACAATGGCAATGGTAATTTAATATGAGGTTACTGTTCAGCAGTTACTGTGGATGCAAAGACAATACTGCGTGGAAAGACCCTCTCTAAACTGCATTATGTATGGATTATGATCAGTTAATGACAAACCTAGGAGGGATAAGCCACAGAACCGATGCTAGCACTGCCGCTGTGAAATTGCACGGTTCGCAGACAGCTGTTGTTCAATGCATGAAGATGATCTTAGATAAATGCTCGAAATTAAAGATAACCTTCATGCTAAAATGTAGTATTTTTTTCCATTTAGTTATTTTAAAGAGGATCTCAAACCTCAATGTTCACTGACAGTGTCAAAGATGCCTCATTGGGAAGATACTAGTATTTTAGATTCTATGCACATACACCGATGACACGGGGAACAACCTTAACAACGCGGTCATTACATTGCGTTACATTTATAACGCGGTTGTTTCAACAACTGTGTTGTTACATTGCAGTACATTTCAATGCAAGTCGTCACAATGACTTACTCTAGATGGCGTTCTAAACTAAGGAATAGTGTAATTTACTATTCCAACCCCTTCCCTTCTGTTGCACACACTGGAGATGAAATAGTTAATTATACTATATATAAGTCTAGTGTGCCATCTAGAGCAAGCCGTTGTAACTACTTGCGTTGTAATGTACTGCGATGTAACAACGCTGTTGTTATAACAACTGCGTTGTAATTGCATGCGTTTTAAGTGGTATATATTCGATGGCACAAATGTGGGGTGTCAAGAGAGACTCTGGGGCAACAGCCTTGATGGACTTGGGGCTCTAGGTGGATCCCAAAAATTCCAGGATCTCACTAGCTAACTAGCCAAAGAGGTTCTTGACTCCGGCACATGCCAATCAAAAGAGAGCCTGCCTAGCATCTACACCTGGATAAGCCAATCTCTTGGGCAGCCCACAATCATCTCATGGTGAGATGTTTGAGGGATTCATAGATGTTCATAAAGTCTTGCATCTATTGAGGTTGAATTGTTTGCAGCCGAGGTCTGTCTTCAGATGCGGTTTACAGTGGGCGCAGGATCTTGTTACTCCTAGGGCTGACAGGGGACTTCCATCTAAGGCAAGGTAAGAAGCAATAGGATGGACAAGCAGAGCTTCAACAAGTCCTCTGGCTTATCCTAGTTAGGGGTAAGTGGGAAGCCTCTCTAGGCAGTAGCCACCAGAGATGGTGAAGTACACATGAATGGGCCTGGGCAGAGTTTGCGAAGTGACAAAACAACTCCTCGGAGTTCCGCAAGTGATGGAGTGCAGCGTGAACGACAGTTCGCGCTGATCTTCCTGCTGTTCGAGTAGAAATTCCAACCGAGCAGTGGCTTGTGCTCGCCAACTTACCATTGGCGAGCTGGGAAAAAATTAAGCTGCTCTACGTGGAGCAGAGTTTTCTGCACACTGCAAGCTCTGCGGAAGACAGAAAACTCTGCAAACTCCGAAAACGGAGTGGAGTTCACCGCTCAGGCCTACACATGAATAGATTTGTTTTTTGCACAGGGCAGCAGATTTGTGCACGGTTCCTACTGTGAGTGTTACCATTTCATGCTGATGTGTACAGTAACTATGCCACATTTTGAGCCATACCCTGTTGAGACTGCTGACATAGCTCACCGAGATGTGCAGAGACATATGGCTGATTATATCAATTGTTTTCAGTTTAATTTCCTAATTGGCATTCAGTATTGTGTTCATCTTTGAAGAAATCACATCCACAAAATGCAGAGATATTTAGTGCATTCTTTACTTTGTTATATTGATACACAGATTCAGCAATCAACCCCAGTCTGTTTAGTTTTGATTTAAAAAAAAGTGTAATGCTTCTCCAGGGAGCAGGGTCCGCTGGTGCTAATTTAAGGAAAGCAGCGTCAGCACTGAATACCACCAGGTGTTTTTTTTGTTTTAAATTTTTAAAGCATCCCGAGATACTTGCCTGATGCAGAGGGATATCCAAGATGCTGTTAATCTGTGAGGAGATGAAGTTACCCAAGAGAACCAATGTTATTGCAAAGCGGTTGCTCATTACTATCAAACATCTGTTCTTCTATAACAATGAGTCTATGGATAGTACACACATATAACTCAATTTAATGCTACACAGACTACAGCAGGTGCTTCTCAGATTAACCAAAGTACATTAGTTCTTGCAGTGCACTTCCAAAACTGCTATCTCAAAAATAAACGACCTCCACATTAAAATAATTATGTGGTACTTTCGGTTTAATGTGGCATGCTGATGTTTCATTTCCATACCTTGTGCCTACTTCATGATATACAACATAAATTAAACATGGTCCTTGTTGCTGGTATGAGGTCTGCGTTGCAAAGTTTTATCCCTAACTTCTTGGTGATGTCATTTTATTTCATCAAGTGAAAGGAACGACAGATTGCATTTAGTGTCCTTCATCTTGTGGACCTTTAGGCTGGGTGTGTAGGGTGATCACCCATGCTGTAAAAATAAAAGTATTCTTTTCCCCTCATCCTGAGTGGTGTGGCTCACTGGTTAGAGGCGGCAGACCCGAGAGCAGAGGACGGCCCGGGACCAGGGTTCAATTCCCGACGCGGCAGGGTCATGGACCAGGGTCAGCGGACTCGATGATTCTCATCTCGGTGCCTACTCTAACCAGGGATCACACTCGGCAACTCTGGGCATTAGCTTGCCTCATCTCTACAACGGCCCCCCACATACGCCGGGGATGCCTGGTTTCACCTTGGAGATACCCTGTAGGGACCATCTCACAGGGAAAGCCAGGACGGGTACCCCAGCGGTCTACTGCGCGGAGATACTCCTTCGGGAGTCGATTCTCGCGCATTACAAACAATTAATTAATTAATTAATCCTCACAACATCACCTTGACCTAATGCTTCTGTTCTGGAGGCCATTGTTTTCTAGCTGACTGGGTGGAAGTCCTCACATCTTTGACAAGTGGTACTCAATGCTGCCAATATATAACAGAGACATGCAGAGCTCTGGAAGGGTTTCTATTAAGATGGATCATGCTTATCTAGTGTGTGAGGTTGGGATGGTGGGAGTAAGAATCATTATTTTGTTCTTATACTTGTTCCATTTCATGAGTTACGCCTACGTAGAGGTTTTGAGTACTTGCATATTAGAATACTGCGGTCCAAGCCTCTCCTCCTTTCCCCTGCCCATTTTCTATGTTTCAGGAGCATGGAGGAAAGTTGGTATGGAATTTAAATAAAGTGATTCTTGCATCCACATACTGTGAGTTTGTCCATTTTGTTTGCCTCCGAAAATTCTTAATCCACTAGAACAGTAAATGGTAATTGGTTTAAGGATTTTAGCAATAGTTACATCTGGGCAAGATGCAGGTTACCTAGATTTAATTTAGCTACCTTTTCAGATAATGTCAAAATAAAGCGCCATGTAGGAACGAGGCAGTGTGGTCCGCAAGAATGTATAAAAAACTCTGCCCCTGCACTAGATTAAGATTGTTAACACATCAAACAGCATATCCAATTAAATTAAACAGATCCTACAGGATAAGAGAGCATAGTGACTTCCTGGCTTGTGTAGCATATTGATGTTATACATGCTAGGACTCTTGTGGTTCTGGGGTGGACCCTGAACAGGAACTACGTGATATGCAGAAGTGTTAGGGTGGGGTTATGGGAAGTATGACGTAATGCACCGTGTGCAAGTGAATGCTGGAGAATAAAATAATGCTTAACCGCAGCTTCCGTGTGGTGTAATCTATTTGCATGCTCCAGAGTTAGGAAAAGTGCTACAACTGGTGATGGGTAGGTGATGCGTGCCCAAGAAATACAAGACCGCTCTTCCTAAGAGTTTGCAATGGAATGAATAACAGCTCGTGTGCGCCGTGTGTGCCCAGAATTGATGCCGCGAAATCTACGACCAGCATATATGGAGTCAAAGCTCTGCTCCAGCCCATACGAGGCAGCAGAAGAAATCAAAGACCCTGCAAATGGGCATATTCAGATGCCTGCCAAAACCACCAGTCAGGTAGTCGATAGAGACACTGTGCCATTCCCCGAATACAGATCAATAAGTCAGATGAAGCAAAAAATAACAATAATGTCAAGAAGGCACAGGAAGGCACAGGAAGGCACATACTGCAACACATGCTTTGAAAGCAAATTCTGCTTGAAGAAATTCTTGGAACCAGCCTACACCGCGATTGCCTGAATGCCATGTGCCAACACAATGGTGACAGAAGGGAGCATGAAATACAATGCAACTGGGTTCCTTAAGCCACCACCACCTTTTGAGACTTCTAAGAAATAGAACATTGGTGCAAGGTGGGCTCCTGGATAAAAAAATTCAATGACTTCATACATGCTTTAGAGGAAAAAGATGACAAGAAGATCATCAAATATTTGAAAAACCTTGCAGGTGATGGAGTAAAAGAAGTTTTAAAGAATGTTTCACAGAATGTGTACCGAAAAGTAATAGAAGCACTCGAGTAGGGCCGGACTGGCTGTAGCGGGCACCGGGCATTTCCTCAGTGGGCCACCAGGGTGGGGGACACTTTTTGGCCTCTGGGGGGCTGCTTTTATTACCGGGGGCCAGTTCTGCAGCGTAACTGAAATACTGGCCCCCAGCAACAAAAGCAGCACAAAGCCTTCAGCTAGCACCTACCCACCCCCTGGGGCTGGCCGAGCTCTTTGCCATGGCCGGTTTCAGTTTCCAGTCCGGCCTGCACTTGAGCCTAGTTCAATCTAATGCCGAATGTCTATTTTGAAAGGTGCATCTTCAACCAAGCATGACAACAGGTTGGTGAAACAAATATTGAGTTTGTTGAAAGACTTGATGCACTCATTAAACATTGCAAGTACTGTGACTTCACCGAACAACAAGCCATGTGCCTCAAAGTCATCAATGGCTGTCTTTCAGATTCTTTTAGAAGGCGCATGTTGAGAGAAACACACAGTCTAGAGAAAATGCTGATGGCTGCAAGAGCAGATGAACGAGCAGACCGACAACCTGCTGACATGGATGTAGTAAGAGCACACAATAAATCAGCATTGACCATGAAAAGCAGGCACAAACAAGATGCATGTAAATCAACGTCTTCGAAGGAATCAAATCTACGCTTCGGATGTGGGTTTTTGTTTACCCATTAAGGTAAACGTCCAACTCTAGTCTGCAAAGGTTGTCAGAACCATTTCATAACTGTGTGCCAAGCCAAGGAAAAATCTCGGGTGTCACAACAGAAAGAAAAGATGGATGCAAGAACATTTCAGAAACACTCTTCCATGCCTACAAAACCAAAAAAGCAATATTAGCTACGACAAGTAGAAACCAGGCAAAATCAATTGTTGTCAATGTCACTATTGAGTACCAGTGAAGAAGATAGATGTGCGCTAATGATATCTAGTAAAGGACGGTGTTCATATGTGGGGTTAGCTACAGAAGATCACCGTTTAAGAAAAACTCACCAAACAAAGTGACAAACTTCATTTGGACACTGTCCCAAAATCACTTTAATAGTGAACAGCTACCCGATGACCTTCATCAAAGACAGTGGTGCATCAGTGAAAAGGTTAAACAGCCTATCCCCTGCCCCCTTCCATACTGGTCAGGCACAAAGGTATATACCTGGGCTGCCTCTAAATCCTAACAAAGCCAAGGTTCATTCACAGCGACAATGCGACACAAAAAGATGTTAGTGCAGGCCACCATTCATGTTCTACAAGGGACCTCATCTAGTGCATGCTTTCTCAGTTTTGCCACCACTGGTGACAGGGGGTTGATATCCCTCAACTAGAAGGTCTGTGCTCAGTCTGAGATCATGAGCCGATTCCTGTCGCTATTCTGTGGCCTTGAAAAACTCAAGAAAATGAAAGTGCAGCTTCATATCAATGAAGATATTTGCCCTGTTGCTCAGCCGCACTATAGAGTTGCTTTTTATCTACAAGAAGCTATAGAGAAAGAGTTGGAAACACATTTCAAGAACGACATCATTGAACACTCCACAGGCCCCCTGCCATGGGTTTTACCCATAGTAGTTTTATCGAAAAAGGACAGTAGCTGAGTGATGCGTATGTATGTTGATATGCGCCAAGTCGACAAAGCAATTGAGAGGGAGAGACAGTCTGGTCCACACATAGCGTACATGATCATGCAATTAAATAGAGCCAAAGCCTTTTCCCGTCTTGAACTGAATAAAGGATACCATCAACTTGAACTGTAAGAGAGCTGCAGGCATATAACTACTTTTTCGAATCATGTTGGTTTGTTCAGATATAAGAGACTGAGTTTTGGAATATCTTCGGCTGCTGTTATATTTCAGGATGTTAATTGCTGAGTAATCCACCTGTTACACATTCTTTCAATTACAGTGAGGACATACTGGTTTTTGGGACAACAAAGAAAGAACAGGACAAAGCCCTTAACCAGACGTGCCAGTTACTTGCTGGTGCAGGTCTTAGGCTGAATGCAGCAAAGTGTGAGTGTCACAAAACGAAACATGAGTTTTTTGGGCACATATTGTCTGATGGGGAAATGGCTCTTGGCCCTGACAAGGTGCAAGGTCTGCCATCGACTTGCCCCCCGGCCCCGCCCAGGATGTTACCATGCTGCGATCATTTCTAAGCATGGCCAGCTATTGCTCAAGATACATATGCAAGTTTGCTACAGTGAGTGCCTCTTTAAGAGATTTGACAAAGAAAATTGCCCATGTCAGTGGTCTCCTGAATGTGACGAGCATTTCAAAGAAATAAAACATGTGAGTGAGAATGCAACATAAATGGCCTACTTCAACTCCAAGGTGTAAACCAAAATAACAGTTGATGCAAGCCCGGTGAGGCTGGGATCAATTCTTGCTACACACAATGGCCACCCGAATGCTCAGAGACACATTGTGGCCTATGCCTGTCATCGCCTGTCTAAAACGGAACGTGCCTACTCTCAGCCGGAGATGGAGAGTCTGGTTGTGGTGTGGGCCTGCAAACATTTTCATGTATTCCTCGATGGAAAATTATTCACCATCATCATGGATCACCAGGCGTTGCTCACAATCTCTGGAAACCCAAAGGCTAAGATGCCTCCTCTCATTGAGATGTGTGGGTTAAGACTGTAAGAGTATGACTATGAGATGGTACATAAACTTGGGAAGGATCAAAACCCAGCAGATTACTTTTCACGAGTGTCCCTACATCGTCACAGTTCAACATCCAGCAAGGCGCAGGAATATTTAACTTTTATTGTGAGGTCCAACACACCAGCGGCTCTGTCTGTGGAACAAATCATTGCTCCCAGCAAGACATACAAAGGCATGACCATCATCAAAGAACTCTTTACTACGCAATCATGGAGAAAAAGTACCCTGCTCCTCACCGATTATGTTGAATTTCAAAAGTTCAGAAAATGTACAGGAAGAGTTCGCAGTTACCCAAGAAGGCGTACTCTTAAGGGGCTGAAGAATCATACCTGAGAGCCTACGTCAGCGGGTCATTGTGCTGGTCCATGAAGGACATTGTAGTATTGTAGCTACGAAAAGAGCCTTAGGAGTTTGAGTGTGGTTCCCTCAACTCGATGAGCAAGTCTAGAAAAAGCTGTAATCGTGACACATTTGCAATTGTTTTTCCCCCAAAGTGATGCGCCACCCATTGACAATGTCTGACCTTCTTGCCTGAGCCTGGCAGAGAGAGCTGCAGTTGACTTCTTTGGGCCGCCTTTAGGAAATGGACAACATCTCATGGTAGTCAGCGATAAATATTCATGTTGGTGGAAACCCTGTCTTTGACAACCCATGACAAAGTCATACAAACGACCTAATGACATCTTTGCAACCTGGGGTGTCCCCAAGAACCTCAAATTTGATAATCGCCTGCCATTTAATAGCAAAGACTTCAAAGAATTTCTTGTCCGACTAAATGTAAGATACCAAAAGAGTACTCCCCTTTGACACCAATAGTGTAGTTGAACGATTCATAAGCCTTCTCAAGAAGGCCATTCAAAGGGCATCCATCAAGGTAATATATCTGGAATGGGAGTGTCCCTTGTTGCTAACCCTTTCTCTCTGTTTGTTGGTTACGGTAATCTATCTGAACCAAGCCATTTGCCTGACCCTCCAGACCTATCGATCAGCTCCTCAATCTACGACTGGGGAGAGTCCAGCCACCTTGCTATTTGGGAGAGCCATCAGAACCTAACTACCTCAATAGATCAGGGAATACTGACAAAGTTTGAGACACCGACGCAACTCGTAAAAGAAAAATGAAAACATAGGCAGATCAGCGCCATCATGCTCATGAGACAATCTTTGACAAAGGAGACTGGGTATCGGTCAAACAGAGATGAAAGTGGAAAATGGACACTCCTTTTCCTGCTGATCCTCTACAGGTCGTTACATGTAAGGGACACATGGTGACAGGACATCGTCCTGGAAAATCCATCAATGTGGACACATCCCACTTTAAGCATTTACCTCAACACTTTAAAAAAAAAATTTATTAAAGTTTATTATATATTCATTAAAAACCATATATAGGATGATTCACAAAACAAAAAGAGAAATCATATTCAAATTAAACATACAGGCGAACATACACGTATCTCTCATTGGCGAGCTGTGGATGGGACACAGTAATGTAATATAATGGTCCTTACATTACGAACATATACACAATCCAGAACACAACATAGTAAACACCGAGGGGGAATCAATCAATCAGATGGGACTGTAGGTAGAGCCTTAACTGTTGCCAATAGTCTCATGGTTTCGATCCTGATGGAAGCTCTTCTTCATAAGTTTTCAATGTGCGTTACAGTATATCATATCTTGTTACCATTGTTTACATGTGGGGTATTTCTTGCAATTCCAGTACATAGCCAACCTTCGTTTAGCCAAAAGTAAGGCGATCACACAGTCACGACCCGTATAGGGCGTGCCACCGGGCAGTGACGTGGGACGGAGGAGGGGCAGGGTGGGGGGTTGTAAAAAGCGGCAAATGGACGATTTCAGGTAAGTAACGGAAAAAATACCGAATGTTGTTGCGTGCGCTGCATCGCATTTGGCGATGCAGCGCGCACAACAAATATTTTTTTTTTCGTTACTTACCTGAAATCGTCTATATGCCGCTTTTTAAACTCCCCACCCTGCCCCTCGCCCTCCTCATCACCGCCCGGTGGCACGCCCTATAAGGGCCGTGGCTGCGATCACACAAAGTTTACGGTTAGCGGATTTCAAATTAAACACCAGGCCTAGTAGGCATACACGGATCATGCATTCGATTTTGATTCCTAATACAGCACTTAACGTTTTTATTACATATTCCCAATATGTACTAACATGTGGACACTGCCATGCTAGATGTATAAAATCTGCCACATCGGCACTGCATCTTTTGCAACACGGATCTGTGCGGAGACCGCATTTCTTTAATTTGGTTGGTGTATGATATGTTTGGTGCAAATACTTAAAATGAATAATTCTTTAATTACCATTTGGTGTGAGTAGGTCAGTCAGTGCACAACATTGGGACCATTACTCTTCCAGTATAGGTGTATCTAAGATTATCGACCATCTGTTTCGTGCTTTGCATGTGGGTTCTGCTATGTCAGTTTGTAGTAGCACATATAGCTTGGTCACTAAGTGTATGTTGTGTGGATTAGTGATGATCATTTGCAATGCTTGAAGAACAGGCTGTTCCGCTGGAAATATAATCTTTGATTGCTCCTCGCAACCTATGATAAGTGAATCTAAGTAAGAGTGTTTGGTTGCTAATATAGTGAAGGTCATCAAGTTCTATAAATGTTCCGTCATGATATAAGTCACCCATCATGTCTATTCCAACCTGCTGTAGCAGTGTCATGCCCACCTTTTTCTGAGTTACTGATAGATCGGGATGGTGTGACAAAGGTAACGCTGGTGTGTATAGCGGGAGTTTGTGCGCCAGCTTCTCTATCCTCTGCCATGCCATATTTACCGTGCTGATGGTGTTAATTTCTTGTTTCGATACATGTGCTTGAGGGTGTGGCAAGATATATTGAAGTGGTATTGGGTGGGCGTCTCCATCCTCTATCGCCGTGTGTGGGAGATATCTGACTGGATGGTACCAAAAATGTGCGAATTGTGCCTGGGCGCATAGATAGTAGAGCAAAAAGTCAGGGACCTTAAACCCGCCTGCAGAGTATGGAAGTGTCCTCGCGTGCAGTTCAATGAAGGCTTGCTTACCAGCCCAGATGAGGAGCGTCACATTGGATGTCAATCTTTGGAATACTGATTTTGGTGGGGTGATAGGAATATTATTGAATAAATAAAAAAATTGTGGTAATACAACCATTTTTACTACAGCTATTCGGTCTGCTAGGGATAGTGGGAGATGTATCCATCTATCTACTTTGTCCTCCAGCCTATCTATGGCGGTGCCATAGTTAGTGCGAATGACCACAGCTGGGTCCCTGTGATACCAGATGCCAAGGTAAATAACAGTGTCTGATTGCCACTCTAGTGGAAAGTCTACCTGATGTGGCGTTGTCATTTCTGTCAGGGGGATGATTGTAGATTTACTCCACTTTATTTGGAGTCCAGATGGTCTGCTGAATTTAACGTACTCCCGTAGTAGCGGAGACAAGTTATCTTGTGGTTCCCAGACATAAAGCAACATATCATCAGCATATAGGGAGATATTTATGGGTCGCTGCAGAAAGCGCAATGCCGTATGCTGGTTGTGTTGCCTAGCGGTTCAAGCGCAATAGCAAAAAGGAGTGGTGACAGGGGGCATACCTGTCTTGTTCCCCGCCTAATTGGTATAGCATCAGAGACATACTTATTTATTTATTTTAATACAGGCAGTGGGTTTAGCGTATTGTATGCCTAATCCATTGTAACAGGATTGAGGGTAGACCCATTTTTTGTAGCACTGTGAATAAGTAGGTCCACTCTACCGAGTCAAATGCCTTGCCAGCATCTAACAGGACCGCCGCCGCTTTGAGTTCTAGGTTGAGTTGATGGGAAAGTGCGAAGAGGGTGCGAATATTGTGTGCTTTAGAATGGGTGGGTATGGATCCCGATTGATCTGGGAGTATAATGTTTGTCATGAGTGGTTGCAGACGTGTAACTATAGGTTTGGCCAGTGTCTTTCTATCTGTATTTATTAAAGAGAGTGGACAATAAGATTCAGAGGTTCTCAGGGTCCTTGTCAGGCTTCAGGAGGGCTATAATCATTGCCTCAGGGAGTGTGGGTGGGAGGATTTGTTTTTCATGTGCATCACCATACATTTCAGCAAGGGGAGGTGCCAGAAGATCCACATATGCTTTATATAATTTGCACGTGAACCCGTCAGGGCCAGGCGCTTTTCCATTAGGCAGAGTTAGTATTATTTCTGTGACCTCTTCAATTGTAATTGGTCGTAGCATTTACCTCAACACTTGTCAGCTCCTGAAACTATGATTGAGGAAGCTCTGCCCGCAGGTCCTGTTCAAGCACCTGAGCCTTTATGGCCGTTGCCCAATCAGGGTGGACCTCGATCACCTCGGATCCCCGAGCCGGCAGACAAGTGAGAGCACCTCACCGACTAATTGAGAAGATGGAATTTTTAATGATGTCTGTCACTTTTTATTTAACAAAGGGGCTGATGTAGCATATTGATGTTATACGTCCCAAGACCCAAGTGTTTCTGGGATGAACCCTAAACAGGAACTAGGTGATATGCTGGGAGGTGTTAGGGTGTGGTTATGAGAAGTATGATGTAATACGCAGAGTTTGAGTGATTGCTGGAGAATAAAGCAATGCTTAACTGTAGCTCCTGTGTATAATAATCTATTGTAATGCTCCAGGGCTGGAGAAGAGGCTACAGGTTGCAGAGATATGACATTCCCATTAGATTACACCGGTCTTTCAGGCACAGTCTGCAGTCAGCAGTTGATAGTCCCATTAAGGCTATTAACCCTTTCGATGCTGATGACGAGCTCAGCTCGTCATCACCCACGGGTGTCGTGTGCTGATGACGAGCTGAGCTCGTCATGGTGCCACTAAAATGGCATTTTCCAGCACAAGGGGGGGGAAACGCCCAGCAGCCATGTGGTTAAAATAAGTGTTCCTATACCTCCATGAGTCATGAAAAAACTAAAAGACCTGCCATTTTTAGGTCGAGCCTGGGCAGCCCATGCGCTGTTCTGCAAGGCATGCTGTACTCAGGTATGGACTTGGAGCTCTGCCCACTCTCCGCCCACTCTCCGCTCATCTTTTCAATTGGCTCCTATTACTGTCCTTTATAAATGTTGCTTCTGATTTATTATTAGGTTTGTTAGTCTCTCCTTAGTAACACCTTGTCTGCATTTGTAACCTCTCATAAGGACTGAACCTTTAACTTGTGTGGATACACTGTATGTTTATTTAGTCTGTGAGAACTATTTTCTTTCATTATTTTGTCCTACTCCAGACACAACATGCTTTCCTGCAATGGCCACGTGCCTTTCTTTCTTTATTTTTTAGATTTTTTGGGAATTAAGCATTTTTCCCAAGTAGATGTGCAATTTTCGGGAAGTGCACTTTTTTTACTTTGTCAGCTTTTTATTTGTAGTAAATACAATAATTTTATCTCCGAAATTGTGATAGTCATTTTTTGTCAAGTACTCTTGTATACTACAGTCTTAAATGGACAAGATAGGGACTTGCAAACCCTAGTTCAGCTTCTTCACCCATGCACTACCAATACATGCTGTGTTTCAACCTCATATTGTCAGTTATATATTATGAGTCTCCACTAAGTGCTTGGACCAGCTAATGCCAATGATTGATCGTTATCACTGTATGCTATAGATTTTAATGCCATGGATAGTCATCATACGCCAAGACTAGTTCCAGTTTTCCAGAAGTGATCAACATATCCCAAGGATATGCTGGCCAGCAAATTCCAGAGGTGTACTCCAGATGCATTTGAGTGGCACTAGATATCAGGAGTGACTGCCAAATGCCAGTGATGGCCATCCGATGCCAGGGATGGCCACCACCACCATATGCTATAGATAGCCACCTGATGCCAGGAATGGACATGCCAGTGATCTACACATTGCCTAAAGTACATAAAAACTCAACGAACCCCCCAGGACATTGCATAGTATCTGGGTGCGTCTATATACTTGAACCCCTTGGCCAATGCGTTGACTATTTCATCAAAGACTTTGTACCTGTCACTCATTGCTATGTTAGGGATAGTATGGCCATGATAAATCTAGTCAAGCACCATCCATTTGACCCCACTAATGGTGTGCTTTGCACAATGGATCTAGAAACCCTATACACGAACATCCCGCAAGTCTTGGCACTAAATGTGATCCAAGGGGTCTTTGAGTCAAGACCCCGCCTACATTTTGTCCCCACCTTGTTCATACTCCAATTATTAGGACTCTGCATCACTAGAATTTTTGTCCACTTTGAGAATGAATACTATCAGCAAGTTAAGGTTACTTCTATGGGTGATGTTTTTGCCCCTAACTTAGCAATTTTGTTCATGGACCATCTAGAGATGACCATTCTCTCAACGACCAATCCCTTCATGACCGGCGTCACATTGTGGCGTCGGTACATAGATGACATCTTTCTAATATGGCATAACAATGAACACACACTCAACTAATTCCTACACTGGATCAACAATAATTGTCTAGGTCTCAACTTTACCCTTACACATGACAGATCTCAGATCCCGTTCCTGGATCTCACCATTTTCCATTCTAAAGGTGAATTATTCGCCAAGCTATACAGCAAAACCACTGAGTGGAGTACCTAACTTAGGTATGAAAGCGATCATCCTCGAGCCCTTAGAGATTCATTGCCATAATCTCAATTCTTACGCATCAGACACAATTGTTTTTCCAAAGAAGATTACTTTCACAAGGCTTCAAATCTCTCTAACAAGTTAAAAGCATGTGGTACCCAAACCGTTTGACTCCAGGGACTGCCATCCACCGGGGCCAGGCCATATACATGTAGGAGGAGGGGTGCATGTGTCACCTTCCCCTTGCCGATTTTGGACCAGGGACTGCTACCCCCCCAGGGTCCACAATTAAATAGGAGGGGGACAGTGGTCATACAGACCCCCTCCCAGGCCATTTACGGCCCAGGAGAACCCAACCCCCAGAGCCCTCACCTATACAGCCACTCAAACATCTGCTCACTCTTTAATACAGCCACTGACCCAGTCACTCACTCTCCAATACAGCAACTCACACACCCACTCACACACCCATACAGTCACTAAGACATTCACTCACACTCCTATACAGCAACTCACTTAGCAATTCATAAACAGATTCACACATTCTCACAGACAGATGACATATATTAGAAATACTATCACCCTTAAACTCCTGGAGGATATCATCAGTGATATCATTTGCGATATCATCACTGATGTCACTGACCATGTCATGAGTGATGTAATATGTGAGGTCATAAGCAGTTCATTGCGGGAGTGTAAGTGATAGTTCTATTCTATTATTCTATTAAAATTATTTGTACCGCGCGCTATCACCATAGGTTTCTTGGCGCTTGAGTTAGCTCAAGTAACTATAACTGCTGAATTTCAGTGGTTGTGTACGAGTGAAATCTGAGCCTAACTATAAAGTACCTGTAACCTTTGGTTTGTCAGTGAATTTCTAAGTTTTTTTAACTATGTTTCCTAACTATAACAACCCTGTAACCTTTGTTTTTTTCAGTGAATTTGTAAGTTTCTTTTACCTAGAGTGTCCCGTAACCTTTGTGTTTTCAGTGAATTGCAATGTTTTTAAAAATGTTATTTCCTAACTGTAACCTTTGAGAATGGGCGTATGTGAGGCTGTAGGGGTCTTGAGTGGATGTGAGTGGGTTTGTGGGTGTGTGAGTGGCTATATGGTTCTGTGAGTAGGTGTATTAATGATTGTATAGGTTTGTACATTACTGTGTAAGTAGGTATAGGAGTGCCTGTGTGGATCCGTGAGTTGGTGTGTGAGTGTCTGAGTAGGTCTGTGACTGGATGTGGGATTGTTTGAGTGGGTCTGTGAGTGGGTGCATGAGTGTTTGACTGAGACAGTGTGTGAGTGACTGATTGGGTCTGTGAGCAGGTGTGTGATTGGATGCAGGAGTGTCTGAATAGGTCTGTGAGCGAGCGCATGAGTCTCTGTGTGGGTCTGTGAGTGGGCATGTGAGTGTCTGAATGCCTCTTCCTGCTCATTTATGACCTCTATTTCACCTCTTTCTGCTCGTTTCTGACATTTATTTTTGCCTGTTTTTGCTCTTTTCTGATATCTATTTTGATTTGTTCTGCTTGTTGATGACCTCTAGTTTGACTCTTTCTGCTCGTTGCTGACCTTTAGTCTGCTGCATTCTGCGCCCTTCTGCCTTTAATCTGCCTCTTTCTGCTTGTTTCTCACCTTTATTTTAGCTCTTTCTGCTTGTTCCTGACCTTTATTTTGACTGTTTCTGCTCATTTATCAACTTTATCTTGCCTCTTTCTGTTTATTGCTGACCTTTTTTCTGCCTCTTTCAGCTCATTTCTGACCTTTATTCTGTCTCTTTCTGCTCGTTACTGGTGTTTATTCTGCCTCTTGCTGCTCATTTCGGACATCCATTCATCCTCTTTCTGGCCTTTTCCCACCTTTTGTTGCCCATTTATGATTTTTGCTGACCTTTATTTCGCCGCTTTCTGATTGTTGCTGACCTTTTTTGTGCCTCTTTCAGCTTGTTTGTGAGATTTATTCTTATGCTGTCAGCTCGTTTCTGACCTTTATTTTGCCTCTTGCTGCTCGTTTCCGACCTCTATTTTTCCTCTTTCTGTTCATTTCTGGCCTTCATTCAGTCTCCTTCTGATCTTTTCTCAACATTCATTGCCTACTTCTGCTTGTTGCTGACCTTTATTTTTCCTCTAGCTGCTAATTTTTTACCTCTATATTGCCTCATTTTGCTCATTTATGACCTTTATTGAGCCTCTTTCTGCTCTCTTCTGTTTGATTGTGTTCACTGTTGACTTTGGGTAGATTCAAGGTAATGCCCCATCCACATTACAGTAGTATTATGATGGACTCCCTTGAAGACTAAGACTGCATTAGAATACTGTTTCGTTTTTAGGTCTCTGCCTAGCGTACACTGCGCAGCAGTGTTCGCGCAGCCAGAGTCCTTTTCTCTGGGTTTTGAAAATGGACCTTGAAATTCCACACAGTTTGTGCGTGTGCATTTCCAAGGTCCATTTTCATTGGGCTTTGCGTGTGTGTACTTTTTTAACAGAACACGCATTAGGCCATGGGCATTCGCGTAGCTCCGCCCATGGCCTATTGATGTCTGTTACGCGCACCAAAGGCCATATGTCTTCAATTATCGCGGCCAGACCCGGCCGCGATAATTGCAGACATATGCGTCGCAGTGGCGTGCACGCACCACTCGGGGGCGTTTTTTTTTTTACAATCGCTTTCTCTCCCCTTTACCTCATTTCATTCTGCACTTCTCATTTCGTCCCTCACTCCAGCCTGCTCTAGCTACTCTCTCTCAATTTTGCTTCACTTCTTCCTTTATCTCCTGGTTTCTGCAGCACCTGCTCTCCTAGCTTTTATAGTATTACTATTGAGCAGTTGTATCGCACATATCGCTTAGTCAGAGCCCAGTGGCCCTCTCTTCTACCTGTATGTTCTGTGACATTGCGATGGCTTTCCGCGACCGGAGGAAACACACGCCGAGAACTAAAGGTGAGTCTCGGACCTACTTTATATCACTTGCACAAAAATGATGATGGAGAGGGAGGCAGGGTGCGCGCTCTCTGCCGCAGCCTCACCTCCCGTCAAAGGCCTCGTGAGTTCAGTGTTGCAGATCGATGCTGTGCCAGGTGCCAGGAGTGTGCCAAACCCTCCCCGCGCCATGACGAGTATCAGCCGGACACTTATTCCAGTTGGCTGATGTCAGTACCACTTTGCAAATCAATGCACTGAATTTAACACAGGCCGGTGATTATGACAAGACTCATCCACAGAGTCATATTTCCCATTATCTGTGGGTGGGAACTCGGGCGGGGTGTGGGGAGACGTGGAAGTTCGAGTCACAGAGGACCGGGGAAAATGTGCCCAGCTAGGTGGCGTTGTTTTTAATTTTCACCTCTGCAATAAAATGCTCCCTGCTGGTAGGTATCGCTTCTCAAGGTTATCGAGTAATTACATGTGTTCTGTCTCTTGATTTTTGCAGATATAGAGCAGCCCAGTGTTAGCCCTTTCTCACAGAGGCCTGTATTGAAGGCTTGTAGTTGTAACCATGGTAATAAAGCATATTCATAACTTGCATGTTGCTCTTATCGCAGCTTCTTCTGCTAATCTCTGATTCTAGGAGCCTGCTTTACTCTGCCCTGCTTGCTGTCACGCGCGTCATCTACGATGGCGACAGACAACCAGGATTGGAGCCTGGGGTTTAGGGCCATGTGCTTATTATGTGCTGCTTTGCAAATCTGCTCGCCAATGACATTCCTAGCCCAGCAACATTCACCTGCGCACATCTGAATGATTCTCTTCTGCTGCGACTGTGCATTGTTTAATTATGGCAAATCTTGCATACATTATTACCCTTAATGTGGTTCTTGGTGGTGCTAAAATGTTGTGTTTGCATGCATTTATTAAGGTAGCTTTGCAAATAGTTTGTGTACTCTTTAATTTTTAGTGTATACATACGGCACATAGCACAGTTTCCTTTTATCCATGTACTATGTCTGTTAATAAGAGAGGTTTTGCTCAATGCCTACATAAGGAAGTAGCAGCACTCGGGAATAGAGCATGTGAACACAGAGTAGACGCAGTCACTCAGGGATCTCCTTTTTCAGTTGGCTCTCTCACAACTTAATTCTTTTAACAGTCTAAAACTGCAGGTAGAGCAGCTTTAACCCTTGGCTCAGTAAATGCCGAGAGGAATGAAGGGGGCTAACGCTCTCTCATGAACCACGGATTATAAGGAACAGAGAGAGGGGGCAAATGGTGTGCAGCTGGGCCACAAGAGTAAACAGGGTTGTGCTGCTGTGGCACCGGAGTAAACGGGTGGTGTTACTGTGATACAGGAGTAGACGAGTGTTATTGCTGTGACACAGGAGTAAACAGGGTGGCTGTGGTACATGAATAAACGTGATGTTGCTGGGGCACAGCAGTAAACTGGCTGGTACTGCTGGGCACAGGAGTAAACGGGGTGGTATTGCTGTGGTATAGGAGTAAACGGGTGGTATTGCTGTGGCACAGGAGTAAACGGTGTGATAATCTAAAGTGAAAAATTAAACAGTGTGGTGCTGAGAGAAACAGCACAGGGTATTGCAAACGAACAGATACATTGAGTTTGCAGGACGGAGTTTGGGGGTCTCGCCAAGTGGTGAAGAAGTCGAGTGACTCGGAGCGTTGGGGCTGGGTGCAATAAACAGAGCCAGGGCTGGTGATCGGCATGGCAGTTGCAGGGAGGCTGCTTGGGGGCGGGCTGAGAGTAGGGCTACCCAGGGAGCTGGGGCAATAATGGCACACTGGTCTCTGAGACTGCCAGTGCCAAGGAGAATTGAGTGTGGGTGCACAACTGTTTTGTTTTTACAATAGCGCTTTCAGTGTTCATACACTATAAAAGCAGTGTTTCACAGCACACAAGAGACCTCAACAGTCAAGATCCTGACACTTTGCTATTTTAGGGATATTACACAAAAGGGGCAAGTAACACAGGTTGCAAATCCAGTCTTTAGCAACACAGTGTGTTGAACTCTCCCGCAGTTTACAAAAAATATTTAACAGATCGTCATACTTCAGAATACATTTGTAACTGGTTGGCAGACTCTCTTTGTGCTGAGTCGCCTGCACTTGTTATTTTAAAGGCCGCTCCTGATTATACATTTTTATATTGCGCTTGTTACAACTGTGTAAAACCTAATTCCACACACAGGGAAGTGTGAGTAGAGAATAATTTACCCACCGCTTCTCACAAAAGAGTAACAGAGATAATGCCTTTTCAGGTTTAAAAACAAAATATTCGGGTTTGTTGCACAGTCGCCGGGTCTCGGATTTCCGGGCAACTGGAAGCCAATTCTGTTGCCCCCGCTCTCAGAAGCCGCGCAGTAACAATGACAGCATTGGCTTCATTGCATATGCAATGCGCACGCAGGAGTTTCCTATCACGGCTTACCGTGCAGAGCTCATTGAGTATTCATTAAGAGTAGGGGGTGGTGCGCGCTGGTCCGATGCTCAGCACCAACATAAAGCATGTGTGGGCCATGGCGGCCGCCTTGAGGCAGCATGTGGTGATGAGAGGACCCGGCTGTAGGTCCCTCAACATGTCCAGGCACCGCACGAATTTTGCTTTCAATCACAACACCGCTATTAGGCGTACACACCTCTCCTTTTATTTAAAAGCATTCCCAGCTCGAGGCGCCCATGCACACCTGTGTTGTGAGTGCCTCCCGGAGTACATGCGCTCTAACACTATGGAGTCTCAAGGCGAGGGCGGCATGTCCTGTGCCCTACCCCAGCACAGTGTGTGTGTGTATGTGATGTGAGAGTGTGTTCGTATGGGTGTGTGTATGGGTGTGTGAGAGAGCACAAGAGAGTATGTGTCTGTGTGCATATCCAGAGGCGCACACTGAAGCAGTGCACCGCCTCTCCTTTTATTTAAGAGGATTCCGAGCTCGAGGCGCACAACCACACACACACACACACAACACCACACACACATCTACACACATAGCAACACACACAACCACACACACACACAGCCACACACACAACCACACACAACCACACACACACAACCACAAGTACACACAGCCACACACTCACACACAACCACACACACAACTACAACCACACACACAACCACACAGTCAGTGCACACTTTCACCAGGCACAGACACCATCAGTCGTCAGTGTACGCTTTCACCGGGCAAAAACACCACCAGCCGTCAGTGCACGCTTCCACCAGGCACACGCATACCACCAGCCGTCTGTGCATGCTTTCACCAGGCACAAATAATAATAATAATAATACTGTGATTTGTAAAGCGCGAACAGCTACCTCCTAGGAGGTGTCACACCACCAGCCGTCAGTGCACGCTTTCACCAGGAACACACCACCAGCTGTCAGTGCACGCTTTCACCAGGCACACACACCACCAGCCGTCAGTGCACGCTTCCACCAGGCACACACACCACCAGCCGTCAGTGCACACTTCCACCAGGCACACACACCACCAGGCGCGCAACACCCATTGGACTCACCGGGCTTCAACACCCCCCCCCCCCATCGTGTGTGGCAGCCCGGGATGAGACAGATCCCGGGCACACACAGAGGTGCAACTGAACGTTTCACAGGTCTTTAAAAGACCATTTGAATGTTAATTAGGCCTTGCAGTTGTTTCACCCCTTCTAAGAGCCCCTGCAGCTCCACTCTGCCTACTGATTAAAGGTTCAGCCCCCCCCCTGAAATTTGTTCTTAGCCCCCCCCGCAATTTGGCTCTAGTTGCACCTCTGCAAACCACCACCCATCAGTGCACAATTTCTACAGGCACACACACCACCAGCCATCAGTGCACACATCAGTTGTTAAGGCATCCACAATTAACTATTGTAGTAATCGCGGTATGGCGCACTTTACTTTTGAACATATTCATCTAAAGCGCAGCATGCCACCATTGCTACAAA
The DNA here is from genome assembly GCF_964263255.1 of Lissotriton vulgaris. Lineage (NCBI taxonomy): Eukaryota > Metazoa > Chordata > Amphibia > Caudata > Salamandridae > Lissotriton > Lissotriton vulgaris. The sequence continues at coordinate 354,712,855 of NC_141685.1, read as the reverse complement.
AATAAATACACATTTTTTTGGCCTACAATTTATACACTTTTGTTGCAGTTGGTGTTGCAATATTTAGCAATGCCAATAGCTCAAACTTAATTAACCCGAGACCTATTGCATTGTTAATGCTTGTTTATTTTTGTACGTATAATGGCTCTACTTGAATAGGGGTTTTTTCACATCAACTAGATAACCTGAAACCATATGCTATGTATCTAAAGATTATTTAGAATACAGTAGTTCAGGCTTCCTTACATTGCACTGGAGCATCAATTCCCCTTCTCCAGATGGGCCACTTTCTGTGGAGATTGGAAACAAACACTCCACTGGGTACCAATGGCGACAATAAACATCGCCCTGAGGGGATATGGACTAAGCCCACCGACTCACTGCATGTCTATATGTGCCACTGGTCAGTTGTGGGAATGTGTAAGTTGTGTTCAGGACAGCTGTGGGAAGTGTAAGTTGTGTTCCGGACAGCTGTTGGTAGTGTAAGTTGTGTTCAATGTTGAACTTGTGTTGGCGCCAGGTAATGTAGCCAGAAACCTTTCCACTTTGTTTCAAGAGTTAACTCTCAACAAAAGCTGCAATGTGCACAGCGGCGGCGTATGCCACGGTCTCATCTGCACTCTCTTTGACTCTCATCACACTTTCAGTGCTTAAAAGTGATAAAAGCATCCAAAGGGCCCTTGAAGAAACCGAAGCTATAACTGTGCAGATCAGCGCTCAGGCACGATCTAATCTTCAGAGGTTTCCCGCCAAAGAATGGATTTTTTTTTTTAAGGGTTCGTTGTTTTCCAAAGCCTTACATTAAACAAGTGCCGTAAACGTCAATATAAAGTCATGAAAATGCTAGTGTCCATCTCCAAGATCGAAGCACTAAAACGCAAATACGGACGCAGGTGCGTAAATCAGAGCGCCCCCAGGGCGCGAGAGGGATGGAAAACACGGCTTGAAAGCTTATTTCGCGCCCCGCGTCTTGGCAGCTACCTCGGCGAGTCCCTGCGCTCTTTAGCTCATCACATTTGCAGTCAATAGCACTTTCATCGGCGGGAGCAGCAGAACTCTTCCCGCCACCGCGCCACCCTGATCACAGGCCGGTAGCGGGAGGGCAGCATTGCGCCGCTTACTCGCCGCCTGCTCCGCTGCGGCAGCTTCGGCGAAAATGGAGTCTCCTATTGCGCGTTGAGTCATCCCAGTGATTTGGATTCCGCTTCAAACACATTTGCATTTTGTTTTCTTTTTTGTAAACTGGGAGAAGAATACGGAGAAAGGACAGGGAGCTATTTTTGGCGCCCGTGCGCCTTTATGTGTGCTCTTCTGCAGGGCGCAGATGAATATCGCTCTGTTGGCGCATACGCTTGAATGCCACCGAATTAAATCGTAACATTTAAGGCCCCTTTTGCCCTTGATTGATATCGTTGATGCTGCACGGGAATATGAAGTATTAAAACGAAGCGCGGTAGCTGGGGAGTCTTTGCTTCTTGAATATGGTCTTAACAATGCCACTGAGTCGGTTTCTGTGACAATAGGCGTTGCAAGTAATGGTGTGCGAAGTTGGGAAGATTGTTTTCGCGACCTAGTATCTCTTGCATAAACTACAAAACATGTGCCAACGTGCCAACGTTATACACTATCGGGGTTTCTTGTGAAACTTTGAGACTTCCCTGATATTTAAAAATATTACATTATTTCAATTTCCATCATTTTGTGCATGAATTTTCCCTTGCGATTGGCGAGTTTAGGGGAAGCTAAGCTACACAGCAGCAGTGTACAAGAGACTGCCAACACCAGTTGTAGTCGTAATCGCAGGGAAACTTAGAATGTGGTCAATTAATTACGCCCAGTACGTAGTAGTTTCGCAGAAATTCACTTGCGTAATAAAAACCTACGCAATTTATTATGTAATGTGCAAGCTGGTATAACTGGGAAATCTGTGAGTTAGTGGTAACTTCCGCATGTAATATACATTCCAGCAGGGTTGGCTGAGCCTTTATTCTTCTGAGGCTGATAAACAGATCATCATGGAGCTCGGTAGCAGTAATAACAGTTAGTCAAAAGTGAACAGCAAATGCTATATAAAATCTGGAGTCAGGTATATGTAATTACGAGTGCAACTGATTTTTCTAATACACTTTTTTAGGCATATTGCATAAGTATAATTAATGGCCTTTAAATATCGTCTATTGGAGTAACGTTGTAGCTGCAGTGACCAGCACATACAGGCTTCAGAGTGCACAACTAGGAGGCTACGAAGTGGGTATAGGTTTTTGGGGCGACTAGTGATTGGTATAGGGATATATAGAGGGCCAAACTATCAGTTGATACTATAGAAAAGTGAAATACTGGTGAATGTGATGCCTTGAAAGCTCATGTTAGGTTGTAGGGCAGGACATTGCCTACTGTAGGTAAATATGGCAGTAGAACTAAAGTAGTGAGTAGGTAACCAGTGGGAATGGGTAATATCGGAATAGTGCGCCACCTACAAGCAGCATGAAGCAGAGTGAGGCACCCTCTTATTTATATAGGATGAACGAATGCAGTGTTTTCAGGATTCTGTATGAAACGAGGGGGTTGAGAAGGACTCGAAGATAGAAAGGAGCTGTGCATGACCTGTGCACGCTTTATAAGTGTGCATGGCTAGGCTTTAACATTAGTGCCTTCAAAGGTGACTGAAGGACAGCCCTGGCCAGAGTAAATAGTCTGTGCTGTCGCTGGATGGCTAGAAAGGGATGATGGAAAGACAGAACCAGTAAAGTCACAATTGGGCAGTCTCATGGTACATGCGGACGTAGACCCGAATCTTGAGGTTTGAAATCTTAAGGAGTCAGGGGTGAGTGAGAATGTGAAACATCTAGACCAGTCGTCTTAAAACGTTTTTATTCCAAGCCACCCCTGAGGGAACAAAGCGGTTACCACAACTCTGCTAAAATGTTTAACAGTGAACGTTGAAAACTGCTGGCACAGCATGAAAAGTTAGGGGGTGCCAGGGGTAAGCTCAAAGGCTATGGAGTAGACATGAATCGGTTCGTAATCCTAGTCCTGTCCTCCAAATGCAAACTTTACGCAGGAGTGCATAGAGCACAGTATAGAGAGGAGCGTGTGAAGAGTTCCTGCGGCCCCACACAGGCGCAGTGAAGTCTGGAGCAGTGCACACCTTTCTATCCCACAAATAACAAGTGCAGAACAGGCAGCAGCAGGGCAAGCGTTCCCTCAAACACAGAAGAGGCACAGTGAAGTAGGAAGCCGCGAGCTTCTCCCATACACGGAACAGGTACAGTACGGGCAGCAGCAGGGCAAGCGTTCCCTCAAACACAGAAGAGGCACAGTGAAGTAGGAAGCTGTGAGCTTCTCCCATACACGGAACAGGTACAGTACGGGCAGCAGCAGTGGAAGCTTTCCCTCAAACACAGAAGAGGCACAGTGAAGTAGGAAGCTGTGAGCTTCTCCCATACACGGAACAGGGACAGTACGGGCAGCAGCAGTGGAAGCCTTCCCTCAAACACAGAAGAGGCACAGCGAAGTAGGAAGCTGTGAGCTTCTCCCATACACAGAACAGGGACAGTACGGGCAGCAGCAGTGGAAGCTTTCCCTCGAACACAGAAGAGGCACAGTGAAGTAGAAAGCTGTGAGCTTCTCCCATACACAGAACAGGTACAGTACGGGCAGCAGCAGTGGAAGCTTTCCCTCAAACACGAAGAGGTACAGTGAAGTAGGAAGCTGTGAGCTTCTCCCATACACAGAACAGGTACAGTACGGGCAGCAGCAGTGGAAGCTTTCCCTCGAACACAGAAGAGGTACCGTGAAGTAGGAAGCTGTGAGCTTCTCCCATACACAGAACAGGTACAGTACGGGCAGCAGTAGTGGAAGCTTTCCCTCGAACACAGAAGAGGCACAGTGAAGTAGGAAGCTGTGAGCTTCTCCCATACACAGAACAGGGACAGTACGGGCAGCAGCAGTGGAAGCTTTCCCTCAAACACAGAAGAGGCACAGTGAAGTAGGAAGCTGTGAGCTTCTCCCATACACAGAACAGGGACAGTACGGGCAGCAGCAGTGGAAGCTTTCCCTCAAACACGAAGAGGTACAGTGAAGTAGGAAGCTGTGAGCTTCTCCCATACACAGAACAGGGACAGTACGGGCAGCAGCAGTGGAAGCTTTCCCTCAAACACAGAAGAGGCACAGTGAAGTAGGAAGCTGTGAGCTTCTCCCATACACAGAACAGGGACAGTACGGGCAGCAGCAGTGGAAGCTCACCCTCAAACACAAAGAGGTACAGTGAAGTAGGAAGCTGTGAGCTTCTCCCATACACAGAACAGGTACAGTATGGGCAGCAGCAGTGGAAGCTTTCCCTCAAACACGAAGAGGTACAGTGAAGTAGGAAGCTGTGAGCTTCTCCCATACACAGAACGGGGACAGTACGGGCAGCAGCAGTGGAAGCTTTCCCTCGAACACGAAGAGGTACAGTGAAGTAGGAAGCTGTGAGCTTCTCCCATACACAGAACGGGTACAGTACGGGCAGCAGCAGTGGAAGCTTTCCCTCGAACACGAAGAGGTACCGTGAAGTAGGAAGCTGTGAGCTTCTCCCATACACGGAACAGGTACAGTACGGGAAGCAGCAGGGCAAGCTTTCCCTCAAACACAGAAGAGGCACAGTGAAGTAGGAAGCTGCGAGCTTCTCCCATACACGGAACAGGTACAGTACGGGCAGCAGCAGTGCAAGCTTTCCCTCAAACACAGAAGAGGCACAGTGAAGTAGGAAGCTGCGAGCTTCTTCCATCCACGGAACAGGTACTGTACGGGCAGCAGCAGTGCAAGCTTTCCCTCAAACACAGAAGAGGCACAGTGAAGTAGGAAGCTGCGAGCTTCTTCGATCCACGGAACAGGTACAGTACGGGCAGCAGCAGTGCAAGCTTTCCCTCAAACACAGAAGAGGCACAGTGAAGTAGGAAGCTGCGAGCTTCTTCCATACACGGAACAGGTACAGTACGGGCAGCAGCAGTGCAAGCTTTCCCTCAAACACAGAAGAGGCACAGTGAAGTAGGAAGCTGCGAGCTTCTTCCATACACGGAACAGGTACAGTACGGGAAGCAGCAGTGGAAGCTTTCCCTCAAACACAGAAGAGGCACAGTGAAGTAGGAAGCTGCGAGCTTCTCCCATACACAGAACAGGTACAGTACGGGCAGCAGCAGTGGAAGCTTTCCCTCAAACACAGAAGAGGCACAGTGAAGTAGGAAGCTGCGAGCTTCTCCCATACACAGAACAGGAACAGTACAGGCAGCAGCAGTGGAAGCTTTCCCTCAAACACAGAAGAGGCACAGTGAAGTAGGAAGCTGCGAGCTTCTCCCATACACAGAACAGGTACAGTACGGGCAGCAGCAGTGGAAGCTTTCCCTCAAACACAGAAGAGGCACAGTGAAGTAGGAAGCTGCGAGCTTCTCCCATACACAAAACAGGTACAGTACGGGCAGCAGCAGTGGAAGCTTTCCCTCAAACACAGAAGAGGCACAGTGAAGTAGGAAGCTGCGAGCTTCTTCCATACACGGAACAGGTACAGTACGGGCAGCAGCAGTGCAAGCTTTCCCTCAAACACAGAAGAGGCACAGTGAAGTAGGAAGCCGCGAGCTTCTCCCATACACGGAACAGGTACAGTACGGGCAGCAGCAGGGCAAGCTTTCCCTCAAACACAGAAGAGGCACAGTGAAGTAGGAAGCCGCGCGCTTCTCCCATACACAGAACAGGTACAGTACGGGCAGCAGCAGGGCAAGATTTCCCTCAAACACAGAAGAGGCACAGTGAAGTAGGAAGCCGCGCGCTTCTCCCATACACAGAACAGGTACAGTACGGGCAGCAGCAGGGCAAGCTTTCCCTCAAACACAGAAGAGGCACAGTGAAGTAGGAAGCTGCGAGCTTCTCCCATACACAGAACAGGTACAGTACGGGCAGCAGCAGGGCAAGATTTCCCTCAAACACAGAAGAGGCACAGTGAAGTAGGAAGCCGCGAGCTTCTCCCATACACAGAACAGGTACAGTACGGGCAGCAGCAGGGGAAGCTTTCCCTCAAACACAGTAGAGGCACAGTGAAGTAGGAAGCCGCGAGCTTCTCCCATACACAGAACAGGTACAGTACCGGCAGCAGCAGTGGAAGCTTTCCCTCAAACACAGAAGAGGCTCAGTGAAGTAGGAAGCTGCGAGCTTCTCCCATACACAGAACAGGTACAGTACGGGCAGCAGCAGGGCAAGATTTCCCTCAAACACAGAAGAGGCTCAGTGAAGTAGGAAGCTGCGAGCTTCTCCCATACACAGAACAGGTACAGTACGGGCAGCAGCAGGGCAAGATTTCCCTCAAACACAGAAGAGGCTCAGTGAAGTAGGAAGCTGCGAGCTTCTCCCATACACAGAACAGGTACAGTACGGGCAGCAGCAGGGCAAGATTTCCCTTAAACACAGAAGAGGCACAGTGAAGTAGGAAGCCGCGAGCTTCTCCCATACACGGAACAGGTACAGTACGGGCAGCAGCAGTGGAAGCTTTCCCTCAAACACAGAAGAGGCACAGTGAAGTAGGAAGCCGCGAGCTTCTCCCATACACGGAACAGGTACAGTACGGGCAGCAGCAGTGGAAGCTTTCCCTCAAACATAAAAGAGGCACAGTGAAGTAGGAAGCCGTGAGCTTCTCCCATACACGGAACAGGTACAGTACGGGCAGCAGCAGTGGAAGCTTTCCCTCAAACACAGAAGAGGCACAGTGAAGTAGGAAGCTGCGAGCTTCTCCCATACACGGAACAGGTACAGTACGGGCAGCAGCAGGGCAAGCTTTCCCTCAAACACAGAAGAGGCACAGTGAAGTAGGAAGCTGCGAGCTTCTTCCATACACGGAACAGGTACAGTACGGGCAGCAGCAGTGGAACCTTTCCCTTAAACACAGAAGAGGCACAGTGAAGTAGGAAGCCGCGAGCTTCTCCCATACACGGAACAGGTACAGTACGGGCAGGAGCAGGGCAAGATTTCCCTCAAACACAGAAGAGGCACAGTGAAGTAGGAAGCCGCGAGCTTCTCCCATACACGGAACAGGTACAGTACGGGCAGCAGCAGGGCAAGATTTCCCTCAAACACAGAAGAGGCACAGTGAAGTAGGAAGCTGCGAGCTTCTCCCATACACGGAACAGGTACAGTATGGGCAGCAGCAGTGGAAGCTTTCCCTCAAACACAGAAGAGGCACAGTGAAGTAGGAAGCCGCGAGCTTCTCCCATACACGGAACAGGTACAGTACGGGCAGCAGCAGGGCAAGATTTCCCTCAAACACAGAAGAGGCACAGTGAAGTAGGAAGCCGCGAGCTTCTCCCATACACGGAACAGGTACAGTACGGGCAGCAGCAGTGGAAGCTTTCCCTCAAACACAGAAGAGGCACAGTGAAGTAGGAAGCTGCGAGCTTCTCCCATACACGGAACAGGTACAGTACGGGCAGCAGAAGTGGAAGCTTTTCCTCAAACACAGAAGAGGCACAGTGAAGTAGGAAGCTGCGAGCTTCTCCCATACACGGAACAGGTACAGTACGGGCAGCAGCAGTGGAAGCTTTCCCTCAAACACAGAAGAAGCACAGTGAAGTAGGAAGCTGCGAGCTTCTTCCATACACGGAACAGGTACAGTACGGGCAGCAGCAGTGCAAGCTTTCCCTCAAACACAGAAGAGGCACAGTGAAGTAGGAAGCTGCGAGCTTCTCCCATACACGGAACAGGTACAGTACGGGCAGCAGCAGTGGAAGCTTTCCCTCAAACACAGAAGAAGCACAGTGAAGTAGGAAGCTGCGAGCTTCTTCCATACACGGAACAGGTACAGTACGGGCAGCAGCAGTGCAAGCTTTCCCTCAAACACAGAAGAGGCACAGTGAAGTAGGAAGCCGCGAGCTTCTCCCATACACGGAACAGGTACAGTATGGGCAGCAGCAGTGGAAGCTTTCCCTCAAACACAGAAGAGGCACAGTGAAGTAGGAAGCCGCAAGCTTCTCCCATACACGGAACAGGTACAGTACGGGCAGCAGCAGGGCAAGATTTCCCTCAAACACAGAAGAGGCACAGTGAAGTAGGAAGCCGCAAGCTTCTCCCATACACGGAACAGGTACAGTACGGGCAGCAGCAGTGGAAGCTTTCCCTCAAACACAGAAGAGGCACAGTGAAGTAGGAAGCTGCGATCTTCTCCCATACACGGAACAGGTACAGTACGGGCAGCAGAAGTGGAAGCTTTTCCTCAAACACAGAAGAGGCACAGTGAAGTAGGAAGCTGCGAGCTTCTCCCATACACGGAACAGGTACAGTACGGGCAGCAGCAGTGGAAGCTTTCCCTCAAACACAGAAGAAGCACAGTGAAGTAGGAAGCTGCGAGCTTCTTCCATACACGGAACAGGTACAGTACGGGCAGCAGCAGTGCAAGCTTTCCCTCAAACACAGAAGAGGCACAGTGAAGTAGGAAGCTGCGAGCTTCTCCCATACACGGAACAGGTACAGTACGGGCAGCAGCAGTGCAAGCTTTCCCTCAAACACAGAAGAGGCACAGTGAAATAGGAAGCTGCGAGCTTCTCCCATACACGGAACAGGTACAGTACGGGCAGCAGCAGTGGAAGCTTTCCCTCAAACACAGAAGAGTCACAGTGAAGTAGGAAGCCGCGAGCTTCTCCCATACACGGAACAGGTACAGTACGGGCAGCAGCAGTGGAAGCTTTCCCTCAAACACAGAAGAAGCACAGTGAAGTAGGAAGCTGCGAGCTTCTTCCATACACGGAACAGGTACAGTACGGGCAGCAGCAGTGCAAGCTTTCCCTCAAACACAGAAGAGGCACAGTGAAGTAGGAAGCTGCGAGCTTCTCCCATACACGGAACAGGTACAGTACGGGCAGCAGCAGTGCAAGCTTTCCCTCGAACACAGAAGAGGCACAGTGAAGTAGGAAGCTGCGAGCTTCTCCCATACACGGAACAGGTACAGTACGGGCAGCAGCAGTGCAAGCTTTCCCTCGAACACAGAAGAGGCACAGTGAAGTAGGAAGCTGCGAGCTTCTCCCATACACAGAACAGGTACAGTACGGGCAGCAGCAGTGGAAGCTTTCCCTCAAACACAGAAGAAGCACAGTGAAGTAGGAAGCTGCGAGCTTCTTCCATACACGGAACAGGTACAGTACGGGCAGCAGCAGTGCAAGCTTTCCCTCAAACACAGAAGAGGCACAGTGAAGTAGGAAGCCGCGAGCTTCTCCCATACACGGAACAGGTACAGTATGGGCAGCAGCAGTGGAAGCTTTCCCTCAAACACAGAAGAGGCACAGTGAAGTAGGAAGCCGCGAGCTTCTCCCATACACGGAACAGGTACAGTACGGGCAGCAGCAGGGCAAGATTTCCCTCAAACACAGAAGAGGCACAGTGAAGTAGGAAGCCGCAAGCTTCTCCCATACACGGAACAGGTACAGTACGGGCAGCAGCAGTGGAAGCTTTCCCTCAAACACAGAAGAGGCACAGTGAAGTAGGAAGCTGCGAGCTTCTCCCATACACGGAACAGGTACAGTACGGGCAGCAGAAGTGGAAGCTTTTCCTCAAACACAGAAGAGGCACAGTGAAGTAGGAAGCTGCGAGCTTCTCCCATACACGGAACAGGTACAGTACGGGCAGCAGCAGTGGAAGCTTTCCCTCAAACACAGAAGAAGCACAGTGAAGTAGGAAGCTGCGAGCTTCTTCCATACACGGAACAGGTACAGTACGGGCAGCAGCAGTGCAAGCTTTCCCTCAAACACAGAAGAGGCACAGTGAAGTAGGAAGCTGCGAGCTTCTCCCATACACGGAACAGGTACAGTACGGGCAGCAGCAGTGCAAGCTTTCCCTCAAACACAGAAGAGGCACAGTGAAATAGGAAGCTGCGAGCTTCTCCCATACACGGAACAGGTACAGTACGGGCAGCAGCAGTGGAAGCTTTCCCTCAAACACAGAAGAGTCACAGTGAAGTAGGAAGCCGCGAGCTTCTCCCATACACGGAACAGGTACAGTACGGGCAGCAGCAGTGGAAGCTTTCCCTCAAACACAGAAGAAGCACAGTGAAGTAGGAAGCCGCGAGCTTCTTCCATACACGGAACAGGTACAGTACGGGCAGCAGCAGTGCAAGCTTTCCCTCAAACACAGAAGAGGCACAGTGAAGTAGGAAGCCGCGAGCTTCTCCCATACACGGAACAGGTACAGTACGGGCAGCAGCAGTGCAAGCTTTCCCTCGAACACAGAAGAGGCACAGTGAAGTAGGAAGCTGCGAGCTTCTCCCATACACGGAACAGGTACAGTACGGGCAGCAGCAGTGCAAGCTTTCCCTCGAACACAGAAGAGGCACAGTGAAGTAGGAAGCTGCGAGCTTCTCCCATACACGGAACAGGTACAGTACGGGCAGCAGCAGTGCAAGCTTTCCCTCGAACACAGAAGAGGCACAGTGAAGTAGGAAGCTGCGAGCTTCTCCCATACACAGAACAGGTACAGTATGGGCAGCAGCAGTGCAAGCTTTCCCTCACACATGAAAGAGGTACAGGGAAGGTGGCAGCAGCGAACTTCTATTGTACTCCAAACAGGTACAGAACGGGCATCAGCAGTGCAAGCTTTCCCTGAAACACAGAAGAGTACAGGGAAGGTGGCTGTCTCACACTCCAGCCAGGTACAGTGTGAAGAGCAGCAGTGCAAATATATCTCACAGACAGAAACATGTATAAAGCACACTGCAAAAGAACACGCATGGAAGCCCTGTGGGCCACCTGACTCCATCCCCTTGGGACCCTTCTATCGCTGGCCATGTGCACCAGATAGATGGCGGGGGCAGGATCTGATTCTGGGGTCCTCATCCCCCAGCAGTGCATGTATGCAGAGGTGGTGTCGCGAAAGCTTCCTCGGAGACTTGGGAATAGACCCTGCTGCGTGTACTTTTAACAGCCCTTGCAGGCAAACTAGCCCTGTAAACTTCTACTTGCCCTTATATGCCCATCGGCCTGCACTCAATAACCCTGAGGCAGCTGTTAAATGTGTGCTCTCCATGTTATCACAGATCAACTACTGTTCTCGCCGGGCTGTAACTGGCCCTGACTTATTCCAGCTAGCTTTATTGGCCCTCTTAAACTCTCATCCTCTCCTTAAGGCTCCTCATCTACCCTTAGAAGCTCTCAAACTATGTCTCTCCCAGTTTTGGCGACTCTCACACTACCACAGACAATCCTCTGCGGTATTAATCAGCCATAAGATATTGTTAGCTAATACTCACATTGTCCACTGGCTCTCACTCCTCATCAATTGAACTTCTGACCTACTCTGCTAGTGCTAAAACCCACTCTGCCAGAGTTCAGTCTGCCAACAGCCCTCTATAGGGCCTCCGCCTTTTCATAGTCCACCTCAACATGCCTTCGGAGTCGGACCACCATTCGTTACCGTCTACTGACCCACACAAGACCAAAGAGACCATCAGACACTCATGTGTTACCTTCAGCTGCTGCTCAGGAGACTCAAGAGGCCATTAGCCAGCCCTTAGAGACTTTACCTAAGCCTCACATGCCCTCAGTCAGTTCTTACGGACCCTCAGCTGAGCTGGCAGGCCCTCAAGGCCATCAGACTGAGTCTTACCATGCCAGTTTCCAGAACTCCCTAGATCGCCTCTGCAGGCTCGTCCAACCTCTCGCTCAGCCGAGGAGTGAGCTTCTGCTAGCCGTTAGACCCTCACTGTGAGGGCTAAGAACCTTATCCCCCAGCTGTGGCCCTCACATCTCTTTTAGACCCCCTTCGCCCCACAAAGACCCTTTCTCAGCCACACCTCTGATGTGAATTCCTCTCCCATACTCCACATTCCTTGGGGTGCCCACGTACCTGCACGGACTGTGCGTTCAGGCTCTTTATAACCTGCAGCTCCCAGGGTAGCACTTTGCTATGGGCAAAACCTACACTTTAAACTTTGTCCACAGGAACATCTCTTTCTCCTACATTGGAAAGTTTCTACATGTAATATGTTATCACAGGCTTGCATTTTAATCGCAATGTCAATGTACCTTCCACACATCAATGTGTGCAACCTGCAGTTCACAAGCACTGCTTCTGGAAAGTAGTCCAGTGGGTTGTGGGCCTGCTGCAAATATCCTCATGTGACCTTCTTGTCACAAGTTTGAATCTGCACAGGGCTTCATTCTCCTGACACTGATAAAATCAATGCCATTGAGTGGGATAGTGATATTACGTTCCAATAAATAATTCTATTGTGCAATAATTATGGGCATTATTAGTTTAATTTTCAAATACACCTGTGTACACTATACATTGCATATTATGTATTTGGACATGCTTCTGTCCATGCATAGAAAGAAAACAACATGCACCATATCTATTGTCTCCTTGTTTGGTATCACACGCTTTTTATTTGAAAGTAGTTTCTCCTTTTCGGGATCTAAAGTAAAACCCAGAGTCAGCTGTGACCCCATGACCCCTGCGTGTCAGGGAAGCCACTTGCAAGTCTCCTCCTGGGACCTCTAAGGGCTGCAAAGAGGGTTCATGGCAGGGCCAATCTGCCTCTGGTTTCCACTTGAAGCAGAGTCTGTGACGCTGGCACAGCTGGAGTTGGAGTTGTCGGTGAGATGTAGGTCGGGGGCACAGTGCATTCATGTTGTTGTAGGTCACACACTCCCCAGCATTGTGCTGAGCCTCCAGCAGGAGGTGCACACCACAGTTTTGTAAAAACACACGTCTATGCCGCTTAGAATAGGGACCTACTGAATAGAAGAGGAATTAATGAATATTTATTTAAGCCCAAATGTGAGTATCTAATATATCCATATCATATGGTAACATAACTGTCTCAACTTAAAATACATTCTGATTATTTACCAACATCACTGCCAGTTTCATATTGCATTTTTGGAAACAAAGGAAAGATAGATACAGAAGAAAAAGAGAAGACAAACAAAAAATACACACATGCAACCAGCTCCACTAAAATTCAGCCTAGTGGGTTCTTTTCGGACTTATGTGTACAGGTTATCCAATGCTTGCTGTGAGAAAGTGGATTATTATTTGGGGTGGATAGAAGTCTGCCACCAGTAAAACTGTCACTATTCTTGTAAGGCCCAGAAAAGGTTTAATTAATTTAAACCCAAGGTCAACACCTGGTAGCTATGGCACAGAGCAGACAGATTTAACTTGGGGAAAGGATGTGGCCTAATGGCTAGGGTGGCCGATCTCAAATCTGCAGAACCAGGTTCGAGTTTCGGCAACACCACTCAACATTCTGTGGTTCTGGGCAAATCACTTAATCTCCCTGTGCTTAACAAAAAATGAATGTGCCCTTCTGTAACGCAACTGGAGCTCATGTAGAGCATTCTGATACCTGATACCTTCGGGTCAAGTTTGTGATACATAAAACTCCCCAAAAAAGTAAAAAAATGAATTAAGCATTTAGAAGTATCAAAACAGTTACAGAAGTCAAATACACAAACAATAAATGTCCGACTCCACTTTATAAAAATATAGGGCATTTTAATTAACTTCTGACATCAAAACAACAAAAACCTCAATAAGGGGAACATGAGATATGAAAATTCAAAGTTTTAAACAAAAATAGTGCAAAACAGCGATAAGCAGCAACTGCATGCCTCTAGTTGTGCTTGATTAGGAGCTAGGCATGAGTGTAGCCCACAGCATTGGAGCATGGATAGGATACAGAGACCGGGTTCATCCCACTGTGAAGTTTTACATTGTGATTTAGTTTCTGAGATGGATGTCAGCAATCCACAGCAGATAAAGGCAGCAGGCTGTGGCATGAGATGTGTTCCACAAGGCTAGATAGATGTCAGAGGAATTCCCTGTGAAGCCATTGACTTTTTGCAGGAAAGCTCTGAGCAGGAGAAATTACAAATTTGCACCCAATGATATCTTGCACTTTAGTGGTGGCACAATGAGTACTGCAGTACACTAGTGACATTTTATTCACACACCCTGTGTACACTTTATACCATATACTAGAGACATATAGGTAAGTTAAATATATGCCAAAAGGTGTATGCCATTCCAACATGTTTCTAGGGGTCAGAGCACATATAATGGCAACTGGACCGCAATGAGCAAGTGTGCAGAATCCAAAAACGAGCAACAAAATCTAGCAAACATGGGGGTGCCACGCTGAAAGGGACATTTTCCTACACTTGCCTCACCAGCACATAATATACTGTAACATCCCAGCTCTTGCAATAAAATTTTCTGTAACAAGCTTTCAAAAGATATTTTTGTGTCCACTGTGTAAACACAATTAAACCATATACACTGGCCAGGCAAGAACCTGATAGGAAAGTTTAATACATGAACACAATTGAAGTTGAGTTCTTATTTGATGAGACTTGTGGCACCAGCTCTACCACGACAAAGTCTCAAACATTTACATAGCATATGTTTGCAGATGTAGCCTTATTTAGTTTTATATTATTAGTGACAGAATAAGATGACTTTGTGATGATGCCGGCACCCAAAGTTGCATATGATGCACGGTATGTTGTAAATCCCAAAAAAAATGAGAATTTTGCCAAGGTAGCTATCAATAGTTTGGCACCTGGGGCCCTTGTGCACCCATTAGACTCCAGTGATGGCTGTAGTTTAATACCCAACCAGAACACTGGGGCACAATGACCTTGCTTGCATCAGGGTCCATGGTATTCTTACTACGTCCCTCGTTATTTTACTTAAGGGTTGCTTAATTATGTAGAACCCTCACCAGTGCAACACAGCCCTTTCCTGAACTTCAGATGGCCCTGTTGCTCTTTGAATGAGCAGTTACTGAGTTTCAAGATTGTAAACATTGTGCTTGCCTCCAATACCTCATTATTGTTGTGCTAATGATTGCATGAATTAGACTGTTCTTTGGGGTTCTTTTTGGTGTTTAGTACTGTTTCGGCTTGGACCAAATGTAAATCACACTGCAAAAATCATGTAATTTTGTGGATTTCGCATTCTATTTGTTACATGAACTTCCTAAAATGATGCCATGTTGTGTATTTCTGTGCTGTTTACAGCAAAAGTTTACTGCGAGTGCTTGAGAATTAGACACAGTCAGTACGTGAGCGGCTGTTGCTCGTGACACTTGTGTTGTTTATGCTAAGTTTTTTTACTGTGAAATGTAGCCTCACATTTCGCGCTAATGTATATAGCTAAATGACGGCTTTGTATTTGACATGATTAAGCATCATTTTGCATAGGTTTCACAACATTTCAGGTAATTACCCGAAAATAAAACACGCAAATTTTGTACACTGCTAGTATTGTATTTATTTGTGGATACAGCCCGGGCCACTTAGTCAAAAAACAGTAGAGGGTTCTTTATAAAAAATACTTGCAAAGACCATGAAGATTAAAAATATATACAAATAAAGCATTTGGCATGGATTGTTTGAGAATGTTTGGAACTTATGAACTATTTTTAATAAATCACAGTAGGATCCTATTATGCCCAACAAATAGTTTGCCTATGATCTCTCCCACAGGCTCCCCACACCGACCTCCCTTGCCACCTGTCTCCTTAGACATTGTTCACTGGCTGCTCCTCAGCTCTGCCATTCCTAAGGCTCTTCTGCCACTTGCCCTCCTCTGCCTGCTGGCCTCCAGTGGTGCTGGGACAGTTTTGAGAGTGATGGCGCTGTCTGGTGAAAGATACAGGGTTGTGGAAAATTCAAATAGTGTAAGGTCTAAAAGTGCATTTTGAAGCATATTTTATTACATGCAGCGCTGAAATTAAAGTGTACGTTATTATCCCGAAGTTTGTGCTTGAAAAAGTTTGGACTAACTTGCAAAACAAAAACCACTTTTTTTTACCAGCAGAAATATTGACTGGAAAAATTGTCCTAAAGTAGTGTGTTAAAATACTTCAATATTCTGAGTTTTGCATATCAGAACTGGGAAACACATGTTTTTAGCATGTCATTCCTAATTTCGTGGTGTAATTCGGAATGGGTGCCTAATACCTACTTCAAAAACACCCATGACTCATCATGGCCAATAAGAAGATCTGCATATATACAAATCCTCTGGGAGGTCTGTCTCAAAACATTTTTCTATGATTGTGTATGGCTCAGTATGAGGTGCATGCTAGCTAACCGGGCGTGCCCACAACATGGGGCTGGCTAGTAACAAAATCTTCTGTGAGGTTGGTTCTTAGGGCACTGGTGAGGGGCTGTCCTAGTGCAGGGATCCTTGCGGCTGTGGGCCTGCTTCACCTGGAGCTCACAGATTGACTCAACTTCTTGGTACTGAGAACTCTTTGTGTGGTGATCTGTGGAGAGAGAGAGATAGACAGGAGCTTTATGAAGGACTGGACAGTGTATGCTACTAGAGTACATGTACCGTTCATTCTTTTCTGACTATTATATATGTTTGTGAAAAGAAAATGGTAATACAGCCTAATTGAAAGCTAGATTGGGAATGGTAGATACACTTAAATCTGACTTCAATTGTAGATAAAGTGTGTGCTACTTAATTTGAGATAGAAATCTTGTAAACAAATTGAAATATAACATCTTGCGCTTTAAGCTCTTAGGTTAATTGTATTTTTTATGAAATATCCGATAAACAGGTGTAACTATAATTTTTTACAACATATAGAAAATATTATTAATATTTCTCTCTTAACCCGTTCTATGCTCATGACAGAGCCGCTCCGTCATGAGCCTCGGTTGAGCTGTGCTCTTGACGGAGCGGTTCCGTCATGGCCCGCTCGGCGCGCCTGCGCGGCGTGAATTTCGCGCCTGTGCTGGACGTTCCATTGAGCGGGGCGGGCCATGACGACTAGACTACGGCAACGCCCTCTACGCCGGAACCACCGCCAAGCTCCAGAAGAGACTCCAACGGATCCAGAACGCCTCAGCCAGACTCATCCTCGACGTCCCACGACACAGCCACATCTCCGGACACCTAAGAGACCTGCACTGGCTCCCGGTCAACAAGAGAATCACCTTCCGTCTCCTCACCCACGCACACAAAGCCCTTCACGATCAAGGCCCGAGCTACCTCAACAACCGCATCAACTTCTACGCTCCCAAACGACACCTCCGATCAGCCAGTCACGCCCTCGCCGCCGTCCCCCGCATCCGAAGAGCGACGACAGGAGGAAGGTCCTTCTCCTACCTGGCCGCCAAGACCTGGAACTCCCTCCCGACCGACCTGCGCTTGACCCAAGACCACCTCGCCTTCAGGAAGAAGCTCAAGACCTGGCTGTTCGGGTAGTAGCAGCACCCCCCCCCCCCCCCTAGCGCCTTGAGACCCTCTGGGTAAGTAGAGCGCTCTATAAATGTCTATGATTGATTGATTGATTGACAAGCACAGCTCAACCGCGGCTCGTTCGTCACGAGCATGCGAGCGCTGCTCGGCAGCCCCGCCCCCTTAGAGCTGCGGCGGAATTCCCGCCGCAGCGAAGGGGTAAAAGTACCTTATCTATATTTACACTTTGATCAAATGTTATTATTTGTTTTAAATCATCAAGCTGTGAGGTATAGCTCCAAAACTGTAGAAACATTTTAAACCACAAACTGTAACCTAATTGTATAGCTACAATTGTAACACTTTTAATAAATACAGGGATGATGCTTTGCTGATTAACTCGGGTTTAACGTTTGTATAAATTGTGTAGAAGAGGCCACCCTTTTGTAAGCCTTGTATCACTCTAATTAACTGACCACTGATGAGAAATTGCTTAGTACACCTTACAATCGTACATTTGTGATGTATACACAAACACACACTACAGAGGTGTTCAAGATATGTTAGAGCCCATTTCTTAATTTCAGGATATTTACATCCGTATTTTCAGGATACCCTCATAAAGTATACGTGCATTAAGTCAATCCAGATGGAACTCATTCATATAGTCAGTGGTTAGTCTGAAAATCTGGCATGAATCCGGCCTTTCTGACTCCATAGATTGCCTTCAATGACTGCGAAGCTGTGTTTGAACCATGCATCTTGCTTTTTCAGCTTCCTTACCGTTGGCCAGCTGTACAGTCATCTCAGCCCTCTCGAAGGTAGTTGTTAGGTCTTGGCTACCCAAAGCTTCGGTTGTTTGTGGAGAGACCTATTGTTTCCAATATATGCCATATACATAGCGAGGGGGTTGGGTCAGTCAGTTAGTTGCTCATGACTGGACAGCTTTACTGTCTGTCACACTGCCTGCTCCTGATTCAAGCAAGCCGGGCTGAAGACGGCTGGAATGCCAGAAACCGGTCCTCGGCAGCTTGTTTCCGGTCCAGGGAAGGCATGGTTTGGCAGTTTGGGCTGGACTGTTCCCATGAGGCACAGGGTCAGACTGATTTGCATATAGCCATGTCTGAACTGGGGTGGCAGAGTGGGCTAAAGAACGGTGAAGGATTAAACCCAGATCTTTTGACTGGGTGTGAGTGTTTGATTGGTTCAGATGCTCCGTCCATTACCACCCCCTTTTGTACTGCTCCTGATTCAATGACTTTCCTCCGAATTCTTGCATCTGTACCACCCAGGAGTAAAGCCAATATGTTTCATGGTCGAGACCTACTTGCTTTGCCACTGTTTGTTCACAGTGCATCTGTGCACTGATCTTTTGTTTTGTAGCCTCTTCGGTGCGCAGTTTGTGAGTTATTTGCGGCGGGAGCAGTGACGTAACGAAACTTGAGGGTGCCCCCCCAAACTCCATGGAACCCACCCCCTTTGGACCCAGTCAGGAGCCGTCATGCAAGTGGTTCGCCACCTGCCTCCCATGCACAGTGCCAGAGGGCCCCCTGGAGCTCTGGAGACCCCTCCCCCGCCCTTAAAATCACGGGGTCAATTGTTACGCCATCGCCGGGAGATACCAAGAAATGTCACAGTCAATGGCACTGCCAAATTCTCACAGGCAGTACATTCCGTTTCAGCAGTATGTAGCAAATCTCTGTCCGTGCATTCCCTGATATTTTAATGTGATTCGGCTCTTTTAAAGACAGTGCACCCATTTGATCCAAAACAGATTTGAAGTCGAGAGCATGTGTACTTGGAGTTCTGTTTTCCAACACACTTTTATTTTAGAGCAAAAGGTGGGGTCATATAATTTACCCATGAAATCGGTTGCAAAATCTCCAATAAAATGTTTCCTTTATTTCTGCTGTTATTACAGTGAGTCATGCAACCCACAGCGCAGGATGATACGAAACACTCTTTATCTCTCTCTAATTGGAACAATTAGGCATAGAAATGAGTCATGCAACCCACCTTGAAGCATGATGGAAACACTCTTTATCTCTCTGTAATCGGAACAATCCGGAGTGGACAACATATGTAAACAGTGATAAAAGAACACCTTTCTTACTGGAGCGCACCTTCACTCGATGCCCTTCAACTATCACTTATGCCATCACCCACTTATTCACTCATCATCCTCTTCATTTATGATGCTATTTATTTATCGTCCCTTTGATGCATTCTTGTATTACTGCAATAATTTGTCCACACCTATATCCAGCCACGGATTCTCACAGGTCTTCAATTCCTAATCAAATACATATGTGTATTTAGTAGCCTGCCAACAAATGTAACATGAATGTACTCGGTTAGCAGGGCACATGGGGATACTGTGCCACCAGATTTGAATGGTTTGGTGAAACCGCATCTGTGTGCTCCCGAGCACACGCGGTTTCATCAATCAGAATATTCAGGGACTAGGAAGGACAAAAAGAGCAGGGCCTTGAGGGTTAAAAACTTTTTGTAAATGAAGGGGTCATCCAAGGCTCCCCAAAGAAGCCCCAACAGGTATGGTGCCAGGACACTTCATTGCCAAATGGAGGAATAAGATCTTCATAGGGCTGCACAGTCTCATGGTCAGGGCCGGCTTTAGAGCTGGTGCCGCCCGGTGCGACAATCATTTTTGGCGCCCCCCCACACCCCATGACCGCCTCCTCGGATTCTCTCACTACCACCAGGCAAAAGTGCCCCTCATCTCTCCAATCATAAGTTATTGCTAAACACAGCGCCCCCCTGAGGTCGGCACCCCCTCCACAGGTCAGCGCCCAGTGCGGCCGCACCAGTTGCACTACCCTAAAGCCAGCCGTGCTCATGGTCCTTCATAAAGAATGCTGTGATGCAAAGGCATTAAGTACACTTGCACGCAGTGCATGAAATGGAAAAAGCAGAAGTGCGAAGTGCAGGTACTCTCCCTCTCAAAATAAAAAAGTGCTGGCACTCAATACCGCACAGTACCGGCCAATTTATAGCACTTCTTCCAGGTATATTTATACTCTCAAAGTGAACAGGACCTCTTAATCCCTAAATAATATATTTAACGTGCACTTTTCAAAGTCTGAGAAACAAGTGTCACAGAATCCAAAAGAGAAGGCTGTAAAACCCTCTATGGAAGGAGAACGCTGATCATAGCAAAGTTGTGTCCTAGCCTGCATAGGGCCTTCTGGTAAATAGCAAAGACAAGCATACGAGGCTGACAACTAGAATAGGAAACAACAGAGAATGTCCATGTTGGAAAACAGATTCTGTAATGGCATAATAGGAAGGCAGTCAACCTTGACACCAAGTTCATTTACTATCCATATGTGCCACATTGAGAAGCAATTGACTTGGAAGTCATTTAGACTAATTAATTCATGTGTGGTTTTATAGAGCGATTTGTTGCTTAGAGTATTTTTTACTTTTTCCCTTGCATTAAGTTGTTATGGATAGTAAATGAACTTGGTGTCAAGATAGGGCACCCCACAATATTTGATGTCTGTTGATGAAATTGTCTCTATGTGATGAATTCTATCTCTATATATTGTTTAATGTTGTAGAATATATATGTTGTTTTGTACAATTTGTAAATATGTATGTATAGTGTTTTTTCTTAGTTGAAACAATACAGAAACATTTAAAAATAATGAAATAAAATAGGTATGAACAAAGTATACCTTACAAACTCCAATTGATATTGGTTTGTAGTTCTTAAATGTGAGACATGAAAGAAATGTGCAGCTGGTAATTCTTTGTATAAGGAAGGCCAACTAGCAGCATTTGACTTACAGGCCCTATGCACACACACAATGCACTGTACTAGGGACTTAAAGGTCAATCAAATAACCCAATCATGGAAAAACCAATCCATAACCATAATTTACATGGAAAGCATATGCACTTTAGCACTGATCAGTAGTGGTAAAGTATCCAGAGTCATAAAACCAACAAAAACAGGTCAGAAGCAGAAGGCCAAAATGCAAAAAGCCTGGGCATAAACCCGCTGAAAAAGCGAGGTGTAACAGTAATCTCTAATACGTAGACTCTGAAAATAGATTGAAGATGATGGGCAAGCAAGTGACTCATCTTAAAACTAGAAACAATATTATTGTGTCACTTATAATATTGACCCAGTTTCTGTTGGGTCTCAATGATTAAATTTATTTTTATTTATTTATTTTTAGAGTTTTCTATAGCGCGAACTTGAACCGATTAGGTTATCAGAGCGCTTTACATAGCACCAGTTCCGTTACATGTTATCACAGCAGTTTACATAGAATCAGTTACGTTACACATTTCAGGAACTTGAACCGATTAGGATATCCAAGCGCTTTACATAGCACCAGTTCCGTTACATGTTAGTTCAGGTTGTAGTGCTTATGCTATGTTCCACCTTGTCCTAAACCTCACCATAAAAACAGTGTGCAGCTGTACAGGTCATATAAGAGAGGTCAAGGACTGAATGTGCATCAGATATGGGTCAAATGTCCTCTTTTTAGAACACAGTGGAGACAGCATTCCAATGCATGCAATATTTACTCTCCCTCCCGCACAAGGTACACAAATGAAGCAGGAAGGAAAAGTTTCCAAGATTAAGTTAAAGTCTAAAGGACCAGAGCAAGTGAGAAGTGTATGTATTAGAACTCTGAGTTAACTTCTCAAAGTTTGAGCAACAATCTGATCTCAGGCAGCTTGCCTATTTTTATCACCACTCTAAAGCATGGAAAAAAGGAGGGTCCAAAAATGCGTTTTTCCCATGCAAATTACTATAGGAATTTTGAGAAGTGATAGAGAAAAAATAGAATTCCATCAAAGTCGGCTGGAAGCTAGATCTTTTCTCTGATTTTTCTTTGTGAATTGGTGTGAATCTGTTCAGGCATTTATGAGAAATGAAGCTTCAAAATATAGCGCTATCTGAACAATTGGTCCCGCAGTACGTACTGCAGGACTGTACAAGCATCACAAAGTGATACATATTATATATATAATGTGAGCAAGGGCGGATGCCCGAAACGCGTCAGATTGCTTGGTTCAGCTTTTGAATAAAAGAACTGTGCTTATAATTACTGGATCCGCGTGATTTCCTGGGTCGCTGTGGTCGGAGCTCGGGAGATTGCATTTGTTTGATATATATATATATATATATATATATATATACGACATGCACCTTTTATGCACTAAATGAAGCATCACGAATTTGAAGTCCGACTCTGGCGTATTCTTGCTGTCTGCGTACCTGTCTGTGCACGAGGCACTTTGAAGACAAGTTGGAGTTCATATATATATATATATATATATATATATATATATATATATATATATATATATATATATGCACTGTTAGACCTGACATCATTGGCTTGAGTCTCTCCTCCATTTTTCTGTTTGCCTCTACTGTTTTACGATGTTTTGCTGGTATATGCTTTGGGCGCCGTGTCACTGCTAATCAGTGCCATAGCGCAAGTGCTCCAGATGTTAAAATGATGTATCTATTGTATCCATGTTTGGCTTATTTGGTATACTGTCAGTCCCTAGTCTAGTGCACCAGGAGTGCCGGGGCCTGTAAATACAAATGCCGCTCGTGGGCTTGCAGCACGTGTTGTGCCACCCACAGGAGCGGCCTTGGAAAAGAATGTCTACGGGTCGGTCATTGCGAGACCCACGTGCAGTCCTGTACTGTCACGCTGGCTGCGCAGGTATACCTACTTGCCAGCCCCTCCAACCTTCCCTTAACTTCATGTTAGTCACCCCTATGGTAGGCCCGTGGGCAGGGTGCATTGTAAGTGTAAGGAAGGACACGCCTGACCAAGTTGGCATG
Organism: Lissotriton vulgaris; assembly: GCF_964263255.1. Classification (NCBI taxonomy): domain Eukaryota; kingdom Metazoa; phylum Chordata; class Amphibia; order Caudata; family Salamandridae; genus Lissotriton; species Lissotriton vulgaris. The sequence goes on along the minus strand of NC_141685.1, from coordinate 354,689,808 downwards.
TCCTGATAGTGAAGTACCGCCATCTTCGTGCTTCACTATTGCAAGGTAGCCTGCTCTCCTTTGATTGGAATGGGCCGCCGGGATTATTAATGCTATGATCCCAGCTGGCTCGGAGAGCACGGTGCAATGTCGAGTTTGGTATCCCTGAACTCGGGGTTTAATTACGCATCCGTTGGTGTGGATGGTTTTTGGACTCTGGGTTCGAAAATAGCACTTTTAGAAAGTGTCTATTTTCTTGCCTAACCATATCTGGTTTCTGCTGGTCTTGCGTGTGTGTGACAGGAGCTGGGTGGCTCCGGAGGTCTGGATGAGTCAGTGTGGGATGAGTGGGACATTTACGTTGAGAGTAGGGGGAGAGTAGCTGTTGATAGCCTGCCTTGCCTGATACAATGCTGGCTCCACCTCCTGCCAAGCGACTGATGGCTCTGTGCCTGCCATGGACGATCCTAGCCCCACCTCCTGCCAGGAGGGCGATAGCTCTGCTCCTGCCAGTATCAATGCTGGCTCCACCTCCTGCGGGGCGTCTGAGGACCCGGCCCGGCTCAATGAATAGACCAGGTGTGACTACCTAGCTCCACCCACCGCAGACCCAGGATGTTGGGAAACCCCCGGCATAGACAAAGGGATCAAAGACGAAAAGGGGTATAAGAGAAGGACCCCTGAACTAGGAAATCAGATCACTTCTGACAAGGAACCCTGTAACCAAGGACAAGAGGCCTGCTGATCTAAAGGACTGCCTACCCCTTCTGCCAGTGTGCTGTTGTTGGGGGAATCCTGCAGTGCTTCTTTATTTTTGCCAAGGAACCAGGAGAGAGGAACTGTGTGTGTACTCTCACGCTTGCTAAGAAAATCTCCAAGGACTGGAAGAGTGCCAGTCTCCTGCTGAAGTCACAGGGCTAAAGGACTTCATCTGCTAAAAGTGCTATTTGCTGGAAGTTTGAATCCAGCACCTCTGAAAGGAACAGCAATCACGATGACCGGACGCTGGGCCCAACCGACGCCAGCAGCAACGCCAGTGAGTAGGAGTACGGCTCTAACTCCAGAGGACCTCGTGTCTGCCCCGCTGCTGATCGCATCAACCGTGTGCCCTTCGACGCCGTGAGCGCTGCTCACTCTGTGCAACTGCATCATCGACGACGCCTGCTGAGGCCTGATCGACACCGAAGACGCGACGCCGGATTGCTCGACGCCGCTGATCATCGTGTGCTTCATTTTCCTAAGGTACTGTGTTGTTGGGGGTCCGTGTGACTCCGGGCTCGACGTAGCGCTCCTCGCGGTCGCCGCCGAACCTGTGGATTAACTTTGCCTCGACGTTGTGTAACTCCCGTGTGGGTTACCCTGTTGCTAAGAACTGTGTTTCCAAGAAGAAGATTTGCTTGTTACTAAAAGACTTTTGTGCTAAAGAAGAAACTACCTTTGACTATCCTTATTCCTTCCTGAACGTATTTATTCCGATTGTGTACAGTTTTGCCGTTATTTGGTCTTGTGCTAAGTCTTATATAAAAATACTTATTTTTATAATACTACTGTGTCGTGTCCATTTGTAGTGTATTCACTTTATTACTGTATGTGGTCATAATTGCTTAACACACAGCCTCTGAGATAAGCCTGTTCTGCTCTGCCAAGCTACCAAGGGGGTGAGCAGGGGTTATCGAAGGGTGTGATCCCCTTGCCCTGACTAGAAAAGGAGCGTCCCTATTTGTCAGAAGTGTATACCTCTGCCAACTAGAGACAGCCGGTTCTAACATTGGATGCAGCGGTGAGGATTTGGACCTTGCATTTATGACCCATGTACAGTGATTAGTGTGCGCTACGTAGTGAAAGCAGACCATAGCGCAGTCACAATCTGATTCGGAAGGATCCTATTTTTGTTCTCCGCTTTTCTGAAACTTGATTTTCTGAACACTGCCAGTTGTAACCATGAGTGACAACGGAGTCACTGCCCCTGCTATCGTTATTGTTGAAGAGTTCGAGAGGAGTAAGCTAAAAAGATACAAGAAAGATGAGCTGAAACACTTTTGCAACCAGTTTGAAGTTCCTACCACCGGCCTCTCGAGAAAAGATGATTTTTATAAAGCATTACAGGCCTGGTGGGAATCCAGAAATCCCTCTGATGCGGTGGTGGTACCCACAGAGGAAGGGGATGAGGAGGTGCCAGTGAATGGACCTGTGCCCTCTCCCGGAAGCAGTGTTTCCTCCAAAGGTCTTTCCCCTGAAGAAAGAGAAGAAAGGGCGAAAGAGCGAGCTTACAACATGGAGATGGCAAGGCTAAAGATAAATGGGCAGTTGGAGTTAGAAAATGCAAGAGGTAGAAGGGAAGCTGACTTAGAGATCAAAAAGTTGGAGTTTGAACGAGAGAAGTTAGCTTTGGAGCGTGAAGCCAGGTTGAGGGAACTGGATATCCAAGCTAAAAAGTTAGAGTTGAATCCCTCTGGTGGCAGCATTCCATCCGAGCCTGCAGAAAGTAAGTTTTACTTCCCGAAAGATGTGATCAAAGATTACAATAAGAATGAAGATATTGGTCAGTGGTTTAAAGCATATGAGTTAGCATTGTTGGCCCACCAGGTCCCTGAGAAGAATTGGGGAGCGGGGTTGTGGGGTCGCTTTGTGAATGAGGGAAGAGATACCCTGTTAGACATGCCTGTTGCGGATAGGATGTCGTATGCTCATATGAAAGATGCTTTAATGTTGCGATATGGTTTAACCCCCGAGCAGTACAGACAAGCTTTTAGAGAATGCAAGAAGTTGCCTGGTACGACGTGGGTTGAATATGTGTCTTATTTTTGCAGAGCCATGGATGGTTGGGTAAAGGGCAGCAAAGTGGAAAGTTATGAAGCTCTCTATGATTTGTTTGCGTGGGAGCACTTGTCTAATAACTGTTTTCCAGAGCTGCGCCAGCACCTGATTGATAGCAAGATATCTAACCCTAGAAAACTTGCTGAGGAGGCGGACTGCTGGGTCAGTACCAGGGTCCACAAGGGTCCAGTGGGAGACTCAGCCAAAGGTGGGCAGGGTCCCCAGCAGAAGAGTGGAGGGGACAAGGGAAAACAGAAGGAGTCTCAGAAAGGGCCCCAAAGTAATCCCCAAGGGAACCATGGGAAAGGTTCCCAGCCTCCCCCTGAGAAGAAGCCAGGGGCCCCGACGGGTAAACCTGTTCATAGGGGCCCCCTAACCTGCTACGGTTGTGGGCAGGTGGGACACCGGTTTTATGACCCCCAGTGTCCCAAAAAGGATTCGAATGCACCGCCGCGTGCACCCCCTCGTCAGTTGGCAAGTGTAGCCTTGGGAGGGGAGGAGATGGTTGTCCATGGTGGGAGGGGTCCCGCAGAAATGTCCCTGGTCTCGCTAGGAGACATGCAAATGGTCCCTCCACCCCCTCTGCCTAGTAACACTAGTAAATATAGGCAGTGGGTGACCATTAATGGCCATAGAGTGGAAGCTCTCAGAGACACCGGAGCGAGTGTGACAGCTGTCAAGTGTCACTTGGTGTCCAGAGAGCAGGTGGTTCCCCACGCATTCTACCCCGTGATAGCTGCCGATAACTCCCAGAAAGAGTGTGAGGTGGCTCAGGTTTCCTTTGAATGGGGGGGAGTTTCAGGTACTCTTCAGGTTGCTGTGAGGCCCGCCATGCCTGTCGACTGTCTCCTGGGCAATGATTTGGAAGACTCCCCTTGGGCTAAGGTGGAGAGAGCGGCGCACTTGAAAATGTTGGGTGTGCCAGAGTGGGTGTGTGCAACCACTCGATCCATGACAGCGAGTAAGGGTGTTGATGGGGTCCCGGAGCCTGAAAGTACGGCCCAGGACCCAGCTGTGAAGAGAAGAGGCAGGAGGCGCGGGAAACCGGCCCCCGTCGTTCCCGTGGTCCAGAAGGAGGTAGACCCTGAGGGGGATGCCCTGGAGCCCACAGGGGAACAAATTGCCGAACTGGGAGATCTGCCCGAGCTGACCCACTGGCAGCAGGATGGTGGTCCCTCCAGGGAGGAATTCTGTGCGGAACAGAAGGTGTGCCCTTCTCTTGTGGGCATGAGGCAGCAGGCCTCAGCCCAATCCTCAGGTGATCAGTCAGGGTCACATTTTGTGTACTGGGAGAACGACCTCCTGTATAGCGAGCCTAAGGCTGCTGAGCCTGGGTCAGCCCGTGTGCTGGTGGTACCCCAGCGCTTCAGAGCCTTCCTACTGGGTTTGGCTCATGACGTACCGTTAGCTGTACATCTGGGGCAGGACAAGACCTATGACAGGCTTGCCACCCATTTCTATTGGCCTCAGATGCGTAGGGATGTAGACATCCACTGCAAGACTTGTCGCACTTGCCAGGCAAGTGGGAAAAGCGGAAGGAAGCAGAAGGCTCCCCTCCAACCTTTTCCAGTGGTCAGCACCCCCTTTGACCGGGTGGGTATTGACATTGTTGGGCCCCCGGACCCCAAGACAGCCCTGGGCAACAGGTTCATCCTGGTCTTGGTGGACCATGCCACGAGGTACCCGGAAGCCATCCCTCTCAGGACAGTGACGGCCCCCGTGGTGGGACGGGCACTGATGGGTGTTTTCTCCCGGATGGGGTTCCCCAGAGAGGTGGTGTCCGACCGAGGCACCAACTTCATTTCGAACTATATGAAGTCTCTGTGGAAGGAGTGTGGGGTAACCTACAAGTTCACCACTCCTTACCACCCTCAAGGAAATGGGCTGGTTGAGAGATTCAACCGGACCCTGAAAGGCATGATTATGGGTCTTGAAGAACCAATGAGGCGGAAATGGGACGTCCTCTTGCCATGCCTGTTGTTTGCTTACCGTGAGGTACCGCAGAAGGCTCTAGGGTTCAGCCCCTTTGAGCTCTTATACGGTCACCCGGTAAGAGGGCCTTTGAGTCTGGTCAAGGAAGGCTGGGAGCAATCTCCCAGGAAACCTCCCCAGGATGTATACAGTTACATGCTGGCCTTTCGGAACCAGACTCGGCGCTTCAGAGAACTCGCTCAGGCGAATCTGGAGGCCAGCCAGGAGGAGATGAAGCGTTGGTACGACCGGAATGCCACTCTGGTAGAGCTTCAGCCTGGTCAGGAAGTGTGGGTCATGTCCCCTGTGGAACCTTGTGCGCTCAAGGACAGGTGGACTGGACCGTTTAAGGTTGTGGAGAAAAAGAGCGATGTCACCTACCTGGTGGACTTGAAATCTCCCAGGAACCCCTTGCGGGTCCTGCATGTCAACCGTTTGAAGCCCCACTTAGAAAGGTCCGAAGTGGGCATGCTCCTAGCTACAGATGATGGAACGGAGGAGGAGAGTGAGCCTCTTCCTGACCTCCTGTACGCTAAAGAGCAAGACGGGTCAGTGGATGGTGTGGTCCTCTCTGACACACTGACCCTTGAGCAGAAACAGGATTGTCACCAACTGTTGGGACAATTCCCGGATCTGTTTTCCTTGGTTCCGGGTATCACGCATTGGTGTGTCCATGACGTTGACACCGGAGACAGCCCTCCTGTGAAGCACAAGGCTTACAGGGTGACTGACAAGGTCAGAGCGTACATTAAGGAGGAGGTCTCCAAAATGTTCGCGTTAGGGGTGATTGAGTCCTCTAGCAGTCCTTGGGCCAGCCCAGTGGTCTTGGTCCCGAAGGCTGCAGCGCCTGGTACTTCACCAGAACTCCGGTTCTGCGTGGACTACCGAGGGCTCAATTCGGTCACGAAGACTGACGCGCACCCCATCCCCAGAGCTGATGAGCTCATCGATCGGTTGGGAGCTGCCCGGTACCTTAGTACGTTTGACTTAACGTCTGGGTACTGGCAGATCGCCTTGACCGATGGGGCAAAAGAGAGGTCAGCGTTCTCCACACCAGATGGGCTATACCAGTTCCGGGTGATGCCCTTTGGGATGAAGAATGCCCCTGCCACCTTCCAGAGGTTGGTCAACCAGGTCTTGGCTGGACTGGAGGACTTCAGTGCCGCCTACCTGGACGACATCGCAGTGTTCAGCGCCAGCTGGGAGGAACACTTGCGCCACCTCCAGGAAGTGTTGTTGGCCCTGCGCGGAGCAGGCCTCACAATCAAAGCCAGTAAGTGCCAGATTGGGCAGGGTTCTGTGGTGTACTTGGGGCACCAAGTAGGGAGCGGCAAGGTTGCCCCCCTGCAACCCAAGATTGATACCATCCTGGCTTGGGCGCCGCCCAAAACCCAAACGCAGGTGAGAGCCTTCTTAGGACTCACGGGTTACTACAGGAGGTTTGTCAAGGATTACGGTAACATTGTGCACCCCTTGACTTCGCTGACTTCCAGGAAGCAGCCACGAAACGTGATCTGGACTGATGCCTGTCAAACGGCCTTTGACACCCTGAAAACTGCAATGTGCACAGCACCTATACTCCAGGCACCCGACTTTTCGAAATAATTCATTGTTCAGACGGACGCTTCAGAGCATGGCGTGGGGGCTGTTCTAGCTCAGGTGAATGAAGAGGGCCGAGACTTGCCTGTAGCCTTCATCAGCAGGAGGTTACTTCCCAGGGAAACTAGGTGGAGTGCGATAGAGAGAGAAGCATTTGCCTGGGTCTGGGCGCTGAAGAAGCTAAGACCCTACCTGTTTGGGACTCACTTCCGGGTTCAGACAGACCACAGGCCCCTCAGATGGTTGATGCAAATGAGGGGTGAGAACCCAAAACTGTTGAGGTGGTCCATTGCTCTACAGGGGATAGACTTTACGGTGGAACACCGCCCTGGTACAGATCACGCCAATGCTGATGGTCTGTCCAGATTTTTCCGCCTTAGTGATGAGGACTCCCTAGGTTAAGGGTAGTTCTCCCCACAGGCAAGTGGGAAAAGCGGAAGGAAGCAGAAGGCTCCCCTCCAACCTTTTCCAGTGGTCAGCACCCCCTTTGACCGGGTGGGTATTGACATTGTTGGGCCCCTGGACCCCAAGACAGCCCTGGGCAACAGGTTCATCCTGGTCTTGGAGGACCATGCCACGAGGTACCCGGAAGCCATCCCTCTCAGGACAGTGACGGCCCCCGTGGTGGGACGGGCACTGATGGGTGTTTTCTCCCGGATGGGGTTCCCCAGAGAGGTGGTGTCCGACCGAGGCACCAACTTCATTTCGAACTATATGAAGTCTCTGTGGAAGGAGTGTGGGGTAACCTACAAGTTCACCACTCCTTACCACCCTCAAGGAAATGGGCTGGTTGAGAGATTCAACCGGACCCTGAAAGGCATGATTATGGGTCTTGAAGAACCAATGAGGTGGAAATGGGACGTCCTCTTGCCATGCCTGTTGTTTGCTTACCGTGAGGTACCGCAGAAGGCTCTAGGGTTCAGCCCCTTTGAGCTCTTATACGGTCACCCGGTAAGAGGGCCTTTGAGTCTGGTCAAGGAAGGCTGGGAGCAATCTCCCAGGAAACCTCCCCAGGATGTATACAGTTACATGCTGGCCTTTCGGAACCAGACTCGGCGCTTCAGAGAACTCGCTCAGGCGAATCTGGAGGCCAGCCAGGAGGAGATGAAGCGTTGGTACGACCGGAATGCCACTCTGGTAGAGCTTCAGCCTGGTCAGGAAGTGTGGGTCATGTCCCCTGTGGAACCTTGTGCGCTCAAGGACAGGTGGACTGGACCGTTTAAGGTTGTGGAGAAAAAGAGCGATGTCACCTACCTGGTGGACTTGAAATCTCCCAGGAACCCCTTGCGGGTCCTGCATGTCAACCGTTTGAAGCCCCACTTAGAAAGGTCCGAAGTGGGCATGCTCCTAGCTACAGATGATGGAACGGAGGAGGAGAGTGAGCCTCTACCTGACCTCCTGTACGCTAAAGAGCAAGACGGGTCAGTGGATGGTGTGGTCCTCTCTGACACACTGACCCTTGAGCAGAAACAGGATTGTCACCAACTGTTGGGACAATTCCCGGATCTGTTTTCCTTGGTTCCGGGTGTCACGCATTGGTGTGTCCATGACGTTGACACCGGAGACAGCCCTCCTGTGAAGCACAAGGCTTACAGGGTGACTGACAAGGTCAGAGCGTACATTAAGGAGGAGGTCTCCAAAATGTTCGCGTTAGGGGTGATTGAGTCCTCTAGCAGTCCTTGGGCCAGCCCAGTGGTCTTGGTCCCGAAGGCTGCAGCGCCTGGTACTTCACCAGAACTCCGGTTCTGCGTGGACTACCGAGGGCTCAATTCGGTCACGAAGACTGACGCGCACCCCATCCCCAGAGCTGATGAGCTCATCGATCGGTTGGGAGCTGCCCGGTACCTTAGTACGTTTGACTTAACGTCTGGGTACTGGCAGATCGCCTTGACCGATGGGGCAAAAGAGAGGTCAGCGTTCTCCACACCAGATGGGCTATACCAGTTCCGGGTGATGCCCTTTGGGATGAAGAATGCCCCTGCCACCTTCCAGAGGTTGGTCAACCAGGTCTTGGCTGGACTGGAGGACTTCAGTGCCGCCTACCTGGACGACATCGCAGTGTTCAGCGCCAGCTGGGAGGAACACTTGCGCCACCTCCAGGAAGTGTTGTTGGCCCTGCACGGAGCAGGTCTCACAATCAAAGCCAGTAAGTGCCAGATTGGGCAGGGTTCTGTGGTGTACTTGGGGCACCAAGTAGGGAGCGGCAAGGTTGCCCCCCTGCAACCCAAGATTGATACCATCCTGGCTTGGGCGCCGCCCAAAACCCAAACGCAGGTGAGAGCCTTCTTAGGACTCACGGGTTACTACAGGAGGTTTGTCAAGGATTACGGTAACATTGTGCACCCCTTGACTTCGCTGACTTCCAGGAAGCAGCCACGAAACGTGATCTGGACTGATGCCTGTCAAACGGCCTTTGACACCCTGAAAACTGCAATGTGCACAGCACCTATACTCCAGGCACCCGACTTTTTGAAAGAATTAATTGTTCAGACGGACGCTTCAGAGCATGGCGTGGGGGCTGTTCTAGCTCAGGTGAATGAAGAGGGCCGAGACTTGCCTGTAGCCTTCATCAGCAGGAGGTTACTTCCCAGGGAAACTAGGTGGAGTGCGATAGAGAGAGAAGCATTTGCTGTGGTCTGGGCGCTGAAGAAGCTAAGACCCTACCTGTTTGGGACTCACTTCCGGGTTCAGACAGACCACAGGCCCCTCAGATGGTTGATGCAAATGAGGGGTGAGAACCCAAAACTGTTGAGGTGGTCCATTGCTCTACAGGGGATGGACTTTACGGTGGAACACCGCCCTGGTACAGATCACGCCAATGCTGATGGTCTGTCCAGATTTTTCCGCCTTAGTGATGAGGACTCCCTAGGTTAAGGGTAGTTCTCCCCACATTTCAGCTGGAGGGGACACGTGTTAGACCTGACATCATTGGCTTGAGTCTCTCCTCCATTTTTCTGTTTGCCTCTACTGTTTTACGATGTTTTGCTGGTATATGCTTTGGGCGCCGTGTCACTGCTAATCAGTGCCATAGCGCAAGTGCTCCCGATGTTAAAATGATGTATCTATTGTATCCATGTTTGGCTTATTTGGTTTACTTTCAGTCCCTAGTCTAGTGCACCAGGAGTGCCGGGGCCTGTAAATACAAATGCCGCTCGTGGGCTTGCAGCACGTGTTGTGCCACCCACAGGAGCGGCCTTGGAAAAGAATGTCTACGGGTCGGTCATTGCGAGACCCACGTGCAGTCCTGTACTGTCACGCTGGCTGCGCAGGTATACCTACTTGCCAGCCCCTCCAACCTTCCCTTAACTTCATGTTAGTCACCCCTATGGTAGGCCCGTGGGCAGGGTGCATTGTAAGTGTAAGGAAGGACACGCCTGACCAAGTTGGCATGTCCTGATAGTGAAGTACCGCCATCTTCGTGCTTCACTATTGCAAGGTAGCCTGCTCTCCTTTGATTAGAATGGGCCGCCGGGATTATTAATGCTATGATCCCAGCTGGCTCGGAGAGCACGGTGCAATGTCGAGTTTGGTATCCCTGAACTCGGGGTTTAATTACGCATCCGTTGGTGTGGATGGTTTTTGGACTCTGGGTTCGAAAATAGCACTTTTAGAAAGTGTCTATTTTCTTGCCTAACCATATCTGGTTTCTGCTGGTCTTGCGTGTGTGTGACAGGAGCTGGGTGGCTCCGGAGGTCTGGATGAGTCAGTGTGGGATGAGTGGGACATTTACGTTGAGAGTAGGGGGAGAGTAGCTGTTGATAGCCTGCCTTGCCTGATACAATGCTGGCTCCACCTCCTGCCAAGCGACTGATGGCTCTGTGCCTGCCATGGACGATCCTAGCCCCACCTCCTGCCAGGAGGGCGATAGCTCTGCTCCTGCCAGTATCAATGCTGGCTCCACCTCCTGCGGGGCGTCTGAGGACCCGGCCCGGCTCAATGAATAGACCAGGTGTGACTACCTAGCTCCACCCACCGCAGACCCAGGATGTTGGGAAACCCCCGGCATAGACAAAGGGATCAAAGACGAAAAGGGGTATAAGAGAAGGACCCCTGAACTAGGAAATCAGATCACTTCTGACAAGGAACCCTGTAACCAAGGACAAGAGGCCTGCTGATCTAAAGGACTGCCTACCCCTTCTGCCAGTGTGCTGTTGTTGGGGGAATCCTGCAGTGCTTCTTTATTTTTGCCAAGGAACCAGGAGAGAGGAACTGTGTGTGTACTCTCACGCTTGCTAAGAAAATCTCCAAGGACTGGAAGAGTGCCAGTCTCCTGCTGAAGTCACAGGGCTAAAGGACTTCATCTGCTAAAAGTGCTATTTGCTGGAAGTGTGAATCCAGCACCTCTGAAAGGAACAGCAATCACGATGACCGGACGCTGGGCCCAACCGACGCCAGCAGCAACGCCAGTGAGTAGGAGTACGGCTCTAACTCCAGAGGACCTCGTGTCTGCCCCGCTGCTGATCGCATCAACCGTGTGCCCTTCGACGCCGTGAGCGCTGCTCACTCTGTGCAACTGCATCATCGACGACGCCTGCTGAGGCCTGATCGACACCGAAGACGCGACGCCGGATTGCTCGACGCCGCTGATCATCGTGTGCTTCATTTTCCTAAGGTACTGTGTTGTTGGGGGTCCGTGTGACTCCGGGCTCGACGTAGCGCTCCTCGCGGTCGCCGCCGAACCTGTGGATTAACTTTGCCTCGACGTTGTGTAACTCCCGTGTGGGTTACCCTGTTGCTAAGAACTGTGTTTCCAAGAAGAAGATTTGCTTGTTACTAAAAGACTTTTGTGCTAAAGAAGAAACTACCTTTGACTATCCTTATTCCTTCCTGAACGTATTTATTCCGATTGTGTACAGTTTTGCCGTTATTTGGTCTTGTGCTAAGTCTTATATAAAAATACTTATTTTTATAATACTACTGTGTCGTGTCCATTTGTAGTGTATTCACTTTATTACTGTATGTGGTCATAATTGCTTAACACACAGCCTCTGAGATAAGCCTGTTCTGCTCTGCCAAGCTACCAAGGGGGTGAGCAGGGGTTATCGAAGGGTGTGATCCCCTTGCCCTGACTAGAAAAGGAGCGTCCCTATTTGTCAGAAGTGTATACCTCTGCCAACTAGAGACAGCCGGTTCTAACATTGGATGCAGCGGTGAGGATTTGGACCTTGCATTTATGACCCATGTACAGTGATTAGTGTGCGCTACGTAGTGAAAGCAGACCATAGCGCAGTCACAATCTGATTCGGAAGGATCCTATTTTTGTTCTCCGCTTTTCTGAAACTTGATTTTCTGAACACTGCCAGTTGTAACCATGAGTGACAACGGAGTCACTGCCCCTGCTATCGTTATTGTTGAAGAGTTCGAGAGGAGTAAGCTAAAAAGGTACAAGAAAGATGAGCTGAAACACTTTTGCAACCAGTTTGAAGTTCCTACCACCGGCCTCTCGAGAAAAGATGATTTTTATAAAGCATTACAGGCCTGGTGGGAATCCAGAAATCCCTCTGATGCGGTGGTGGTACCCACAGAGGAAGGGGATGAGGAGGTGCCAGTGAATGGACCTGTGCCCTCTCCCGGAAGCAGTGTTTCCTCCAAAGGTCTTTCCCCTGAAGAAAGAGAAGAAAGGGCGAAAGAGCGAGCTTACAACATGGAGATGGCAAGGCTAAAGATAAATGGGCAGTTGGAGTTAGAAAATGCAAGAGGTAGAAGGGAAGCTGACTTAGAGATCAAAAAGTTGGAGTTTGAACGAGAGAAGTTAGCTTTGGAGCGTGAAGCCAGGTTGAGGGAACTGGATATCCAAGCTAAAAAGTTAGAGTTGAATCCCTCTGGTGGCAGCATTCCATCCGAGCCTGCAGAAAGTAAGTTTTACTTCCCGAAAGATGTGATCAAAGATTACAATAAGAATGAAGATATTGGTCAGTGGTTTAAAGCATATGAGTTAGCATTGTTGGCCCACCAGGTCCCTGAGAAGAATTGGGGAGCGGGGTTGTGGGGTCGCTTTGTGAATGAGGGAAGAGATACCCTGTTAGACATGCCTGTTGCGGATAGGATGTCGTATGCTCATATGAAAGATGCTTTAATGTTGCGATATGGTTTAACCCCCGAGCAGTACAGACAAGCTTTTAGAGAATGCAAGAAGTTGCCTGGTACGACGTGGGTTGAATATGTGTCTTATTTTTGCAGAGCCATGGATGGTTGGGTAAAGGGCAGCAAAGTGGAAAGTTATGAAGCTCTCTATGATTTGTTTGCGTGGGAGCACTTGTCTAATAACTGTTTTCCAGAGCTGCGCCAGCACCTGATTGATAGCAAGATATCTAACCCTAGAAAACTTGCTGAGGAGGCGGACCGCTGGGTCAGTACCAGGGTCCACAAGGGTCCAGTGGGAGACTCAGCCAAAGGTGGGCAGGGTCCCCAGCAGAAGAGTGGGGGGGACAAGGGAAAACAGAAGGAGTCTCAGAAAGGGCCCCAAAGTAATCCCCAAGGGAACCATGGGAAAGGTTCCCAGCCTCCCCCTGAGAAGAAGCCAGGGGCCCCGACGGGTAAACCTGTTCATAGGGGCCCCCTAACCTGCTACGGTTGTGGGCAGGTGGGACACCGGTTTTATGACCCCCAGTGTCCCAAAAAGGATTCGAATGCACCGCCGCGTGCACCCCCTCGTCAGTTGGCAAGTGTAGCCTTGGGAGGGGAGGAGATGGTTGTCCATGGTGGGAGGGGTCCCGCAGAAATGTCCCTGGTCTCGCTAGGAGACATGCAAATGGTCCCTCCACCCCCTCTGCCTAGTAACACTAGTAAATATAGGCAGTGGGTGACCATTAATGGCCATAGAGTGGAAGCTCTCAGAGACACCGGAGCGAGTGTGACAGCTGTCAAGTGTCACTTGGTGTCCAGAGAGCAGGTGGTTCCCCACGCATTCTACCCCGTGATAGCTGCCGATAACTCCCAGAAAGAGTGTGAGGTGGCTCAGGTTTCCTTTGAATGGGGGGGAGTTTCAGGTACTCTTCAGGTTGCTGTGAGGCCCGCCATGCCTGTCGACTGTCTCCTGGGCAATGATTTGGAAGACTCCCCTTGGGCTAAGGTGGAGAGAGCGGCGCACTTGAAAATGTTGGGTGTGCCAGAGTGGGTGTGTGCAACCACTCGATCCATGACAGCGAGTAAGGGTGTTGATGGGGTCCCGGAGCCTGAAAGTACGGCCCAGGACCCAGCTGTGAAGAGAAGAGGCAGGAGGCGCGGGAAACCGGCCCCCGTCGTTCCCGTGGTCCAGAAGGAGGTAGACCCTAAGGGGGATGCCCTGGAGCCCACAGGGGAACAAATTGCCGAACTGGGAGATCTGCCCGAGCTGACCCACTGGCAGCAGGATGGTGGTCCCTCCAGGGAGGAATTCTGTGCGGAACAGAAGGTGTGCCCTTCTCTTGTGGGCATGAGGCAGCAGGCCTCAGCCCAATCCTCAGGTGATCAGTCAGGGTCACATTTTGTGTACTGGGAGAACAACCTCCTGTATAGCGAGCCTAAGGCTGCTGAGCCTGGGTCAGCCCGTGTGCTGGTGGTACCCCAGCGCTTCAGAGCCTTCCTACTGGGTTTGGCTCATGACGTACCGTTAGCTGGACATCTGGGGCAGGACAAGACCTATGACAGGCTTGTCACCCATTTCTATTGGCCTCAGATGCGTAGGGATGTAGACATCCTCTGCAAGACTTGTCGCACTTGCCAGGCAAGTGGGAAAAGCGGAAGGAAGCAGAAGGCTCCCCTCCAACCTTTTCCAGTGGTCAGCACCCCCTTTGACCGGGTGGGTATTGACATTGTTGGGCCCCTGGACCCCAAGACAGCCCTGGGCAACAGGTTCATCCTGGTCTTGGTGGACCATGCCATGAGGTACCCGGAAGCCATCCCTCTCAGGACAGTGACGGCCCCCGTGGTGGGACGGGCACTGATGGGTGTTTTCTCCCGGATGGGGTTCCCCAGAGAGGTGGTGTCCGACCGAGGCACCAACTTCATTTCGAACTATATGAAGTCTCTGTGGAAGGAGTGTGGGGTAACCTACAAGTTCACCACTCCTTACCACCCTCAAGGAAATGGGCTGGTTGAGAGATTCAACCGGACCCTGAAAGGCATGATTATGGGTCTTGAAGAACCAATGAGGCGGAAATGGGACGTCCTCTTGCCATGCCTGTTGTTTGCTTACCGTGAGGTACCGCAGAAGGCTCTAGGGTTCAGCCCCTTTGAGCTCTTATACGGTCACCCGGTAAGAGGGCCTTTGAGTCTGGTCAAGGAAGGCTGGGAGCAATCTCCCAGGAAACCTCCCCAGGATGTATACAGTTACATGCTGGCCTTTCGGAACCAGACTCGGCGCTTCAGAGAACTCGCTCAGGCGAATCTGGAGGCCAGCCAGGAGGAGATGAAGCGTTGGTACGACCGGAATGCCACTCTGGTAGAGCTTCAGCCTGGTCAGGAAGTGTGGGTCATGTCCCCTGTGGAACCTTGTGTGCTCAAGGACAGGTGGACTGGACCGTTTAAGGTTGTGGAGAAAAAGAGCGATGTCACCTACCTGGTGGACTTGAAATCTCCCAGGAACCCCTTGCGGGTCCTGCATGTCAACCGTTTGAAGCCCCACTTAGAAAGGTCCGAAGTGGGCATGCTCCTAGCTACAGATGATGGAACGGAGGAGGAGAGTGAGCCTCTTCCTGACCTCCTGTACGCTAAAGAGCAAGACGGGTCAGTGGATGGTGTGGTCCTCTCTGACACACTGACCCTTGAGCAGAAACAGGATTGTCACCAACTGTTGGGACAATTCCCGGATCTGTTTTCCTTGGTTCCGGGTATCACGCATTGGTGTGTCCATGACGTTGACACCGGAGACAGCCCTCCTGTGAAGCACAAGGCTTACAGGGTGACTGACAAGGTCAGAGCGTACATTAAGGAGGAGGTCTCCAAAATGTTCGCGTTAGGGGTGATTGAGTCCTCTAGCAGTCCTTGGGCCAGCCCAGTGGTCTTGGTCCCGAAGGCTGCAGCGCCTGGTACTTCACCAGAACTCCGGTTCTGCGTGGACTACCGAGGGCTTAATTCGGTCACGAAGACTGACGCGCACCCCATCCCCAGAGCTGATGAGCTCATCGATCGGTTGGGAGCTGCCCGGTACCTTAGTACGTTTGACTTAACGTCTGGGTACTGGCAGATCGCCTTGACCGATGGGGCAAAAGAGAGGTCAGCGTTCTCCACACCAGATGGGCTATACCAGTTCCGGGTGATGCCCTTTGGGATGAAGAATGCCCCTGCCACCTTCCAGAGGTTGGTCAACCAGGTCTTGGCTGGACTGGAGGACTTCAGTGCCGCCTACCTGGACGACATCGCAGTGTTCAGCGCCAGCTGGGAGGAACACTTGCGCCACCTCCAGGAAGTGTTGTTGGCCCTGCGCGGAGCAGGCCTCACAATCAGAGCCAGTAAGTGCCAGATTGGGCAGGGTTCTGTGGTGTACTTGGGGCACGAAGTAGGGAGCGGCAAGGTTGCCCCCCTGCAACCCAAGATTGATACCATCCTGGCTTGGGCGCCGCCCAAAACCCAAACGCAGGTGAGAGCCTTCTTAGGACTCACGGGTTACTACAGGAGGTTTGTCAAGGATTACGGTAACATTGTGCACCCCTTGACTTCGCTGACTTCCAGGAAGCAGCCACGAAACGTGATCTGGACTGATGCCTGTCAAACGGCCTTTGACACCCTGAAAACTGCAATGTGCACAGCACCTATACTCCAGGCACCCGACTTTTCGAAATAATTCATTGTTCAGACGGACGCTTCAGAGCATGGCGTGGGGGCTGTTCTAGCTCAGGTGAATGAAGAGGGCCGAGACTTGCCTGTAGCCTTCATCAGCAGGAGGTTACTTCCCAGGGAAACTAGGTGGAGTGCGATAGAGAGAGAAGCATTTGCTGTGGTCTGGGCGCTGAAGAAGCTAAGACCCTACCTGTTTGGGACTCACTTCCGGGTTCAGACAGACCACAGGCCCCTCAGATGGTTGATGCAAATGAGGGGTGAGAACCCAAAACTGTTGAGGTGGTCCATTGCTCTACAGGGGATGGACTTTACGGTGGAACACCGCCCTGGTACAGATCACGCCAATGCTGATGGTCTGTCCAGATTTTTCCGCCTTAGTGATGAGGACTCCCTAGGTTAAGGGTAGTTCTCCCCACAGGCAAGTGGGAAAAGCGGAAGGAAGCAGAAGGCTCCCCTCCAACCTTTTCCAGTGGTCAGCACCCCCTTTGACCGGGTGGGTATTGACATTGTTGGGCCCCTGGACCCCAAGACAGCCCTGGGCAACAGGTTCATCCTGGTCTTGGTGGACCATGCCACGAGGTACCCGGAAGCCATCCCTCTCAGGACAGTGACGGCCCCCGTGGTGGGACGGGCACTGATGGGTGTTTTCTCCCGGATGGGGTTCCCCAGAGAGGTGGTGTCCGACCGAGGCACCAACTTCATTTCGAACTATATGAAGTCTCTGTGGAAGGAGTGTGGGGTAACCTACAAGTTCACCACTCCTTACCACCCTCAAGGAAATGGGCTGGTTGAGAGATTCAACCGGACCCTGAAAGGCATGATTATGGGTCTTGAAGAACCAATGAGGCGGAAATGGGACGTCCTCTTGCCATGCCTGTTGTTTGCTTACCGTGAGGTACCGCAGAAGGCTCTAGGGTTCAGCCCCTTTGAGCTCTTATACGGTCACCCGGTAAGAGGGCCTTTGAGTCTGGTCAAGGAAGGCTGGGAGCAATCTCCCAGGAAACCTCCCCAGGATGTATACAGTTACATGCTGGCCTTTCGGAACCAGACTCGGCGCTTCAGAGAACTCGCTCAGGCGAATCTGGAGGCCAGCCAGGAGGAGATGAAGCGTTGGTACGACCGGAATGCCACTCTGGTAGAGCTTCAGCCTGGTCAGGAAGTGTGGGTCATGTCCCCTGTGGAACCTTGTGCGCTCAAGGACAGGTGGACTGGACCGTTTAAGGTTGTGGAGAAAAAGAGCGATGTCACCTACCTGGTGGACTTGAAATCTCCCAGGAACCCCTTGCGGGTCCTGCATGTCAACCGTTTGAAGCCCCACTTAGAAAGGTCCGAAGTGGGCATGCTCCTAGCTACAGATGATGGAACGGAGGAGGAGAGTGAGCCTCTACCTGACCTCCTGTACGCTAAAGAGCAAGACGGGTCAGTGGATGGTGTGGTCCTCTCTGACACACTGACCCTTGAGCAGAAACAGGATTGTCACCAACTGTTGGGACAATTCCCGGATCTGTTTTCCTTGGTTCCGGGTGTCACGCATTGGTGTGTCCATGACGTTGACACCGGAGACAGCCCTCCTGTGAAGCACAAGGCTTACAGGGTGACTGACAAGGTCAGAGCGTACATTAAGGAGGAGGTCTCCAAAATGTTCGCGTTAGGGGTGATTGAGTCCTCTAGCAGTCCTTGGGCCAGCCCAGTGGTCTTGGTCCCGAAGGCTGCAGCGCCTGGTACTTCACCAGAACTCCGGTTCTGCGTGGACTACCGAGGGCTCAATTCGGTCACAAAGACTGACGCGCACCCCATCCCCAGAGCTGATGAGCTCATCGATCGGTTGGGAGCTGCCCGGTACCTTAGTACGTTTGACTTAACGTCTGGGTACTGGCAGATCGCCTTGACCGATGGGGCAAAAGAGAGGTCAGCGTTCTCCACACCAGATGGGCTATACCAGTTCCGGGTGATGCCCTTTGGGATGAAGAATGCCCCTGCCACCTTCCAGAGGTTGGTCAACCAGGTCTTGGCTGGACTGGAGGACTTCAGTGCCGCCTACCTGGACGACATCGCAGTGTTCAGCGCCAGCTGGGAGGAACACTTGCGCCACCTCCAGGAAGTGTTGTTGGCCCTGCGCGGAGCAGGCCTCACAATCAAAGCCAGTAAGTGCCAAATTGGGCAGGGTTCTGTGGTGTACTTGCGGCACCAAGTAGGGAGCGGCAAGGTTGCCCCCCTGCAACCCAAGATTGATACCATCCTGGCTTGGGTGCCGCCCAAAACCCAAACGCAGGTGAGAGCCTTCTTAGGACTCACGGGTTACTACAGGAGGTTTGTCAAGGATTACGGTAACATTGTGCACCCCTTGACTTCGCTGACTTCCAGGAAGCAGCCACGAAACGTGATCTGGACTGATGCCTGTCAAACGGCCTTTGACACCCTGAAAACTGCAATGTGCACAGCACCTATACTCCAGGCACCCGACTTTTCGAAAGAATTCATTGTTCAGACGGACGCTTCAGAGCATGGCGTGGGGGCTGTTCTAGCTCAGGTGAATGAAGAGGGCCGAGACTTGCCTGTAGCCTTCATCAGCAGGAGGTTACTTCCCAGGGAAACTAGGTGGAGTGCGATAGAGAGAGAAGCATTTGCTGTGGTCTGGGCGCTGAAGAAGCTAAGACCCTACCTGTTTGGGACTCACTTCCGGGTTCAGACAGACCACAGGCCCCTCAGATGGTTGATGCAAATGAGGGGTGAGAACCCAAAACTGTTGAGGTGGTCCATTGCTCTACAGGGGATGGACTTTACGGTGGAACACCGCCCTGGTACAGATCACGCCAATGCTGATGGTCTGTCCAGATTTTTCCGCCTTAGTGATGAGGACTCCCTAGGTTAAGGGTAGTTCTCCCCACATTTCAGCTGGAGGGGACACGTGTTAGACCTGACATCATTGGCTTGAGTCTCTCCTCCATTTTTCTGTTTGCCTCTACTGTTTTACGATGTTTTGCTGGTATATGCTTTGGGCGCCGTGTCACTGCTAATCAGTGCCATAGCGCAAGTGCTCCCGATGTTAAAATGATGTATCTATTGTATCCATGTTTGGCTTATTTGGTTTACTTTCAGTCCCTAGTCTAGTGCACCAGGAGTGCCGGGGCCTGTAAATACAAATGCCGCTCGCGGGCTTGCAGCACGTGTTGTGCCACCCACAGGAGCGGCCTTGGAAAAGAATGTCTACGGGTCGGTCATTGCGAGACCCACGTGCAGTCCTGTACTGTCACGCTGGCTGCGCAGGTATACCTACTTGCCAGCCCCTCCAACCTTCCCTTAACTTCATGTTAGTCACCCCTATGGTAGGCCCGTGGGCAGGGTGCATTGTAAGTGTAAGGAAGGACACGCCTGACCAAGTTGGCATGTCCTGATAGTGAAGTACCGCCATCTTCGTGCTTCACTATTGCAAGGTAGCCTGCTCTCCTTTGATTAGAATGGGCCGCCGGGATTATTAATGCTATGATCCCAGCTGGCTCGGAGAGCACGGTGCAATGTCGAGTTTGGTATCCCTGAACTCGGGGTTTAATTACGCATCCGTTGGTGTGGATGGTTTTTGGACTCTGGGTTCGAAAATAGCACTTTTAGAAAGTGTCTATTTTCTTGCCTAACCATATCTGGTTTCTGCTGGTCTTGCGTGTGTGTGACAGGAGCTGGGTGGCTCCGGAGGTCTGGATGAGTCAGTGTGGGATGAGTGGGACATTTACGTTGAGAGTAGGGGGAGAGTAGCTGTTGATAGCCTGCCTTGCCTGATACAATGCTGGCTCCACCTCCTGCCAAGCGACTGATGGCTCTGTGCCTGCCATGGACGATCCTAGCCCCACCTCCTGCCAGGAGGGCGATAGCTCTGCTCCTGCCAGTATCAATGCTGGCTCCACCTCCTGCGGGGCGTCTGAGGACCCGGCCCGGCTCAATGAATAGACCAGGTGTGACTACCTAGCTCCACCCACCGCAGACCCAGGATGTTGGGAAACCCCCGGCATAGACAAAGGGATCAAAGACGAAAAGGGGTATAAGAGAAGGACCCCTGAACTAGGAAATCAGATCACTTCTGACAAGGAACCCTGTAACCAAGGACAAGAGGCCTGCTGATCTAAAGGACTGCCTACCCCTTCTGCCAGTGTGCTGTTGTTGGGGGAATCCTGCAGTGCTTCTTTATTTTTGCCAAGGAACCAGGAGAGAGGAACTGTGTGTGTACTCTCACGCTTGCTAAGAAAATCTCCAAGGACTGGAAGAGTGCCAGTCTCCTGCTGAAGTCACAGGGCTAAAGGACTTCATCTGCTAAAAGTGCTATTTGCTGGAAGTGTGAATCCAGCACCTCTGAAAGGAACAGCAATCACGACGACCGGACGCTGGGCCCAACCGACGCCAGCAGCAACGCCAGTGAGTAGGAGTACGGCTCTAACTCCAGAGGACCTCGTGTCTGCCCCGCTGCTGATCGCATCAACCGTGTGCCCTTCGACGCCGTGAGCGCTGCTCACTCTGTGCAACTGCATCATCGACGATGCCTGCTGAGGCCTGATCGACACCGAAGACGCGACGCCGGATTGCTCGACGCCGCTGATCATCGTGTGCTTCATTTTCCTAAGGTACTGTGTTGTTGGGGGTCCGTGTGACTCCGGGCTCGACGTAGCGCTCCTCGCGGTCGCCGCCGAACCTGTGGATTAACTTTGCCTCGACGTTGTGTAACTCCCGTGTGGGTTACCCTGTTGCTAAGAACTGTGTTTCCAAGAAGAAGATTTGCTTGTTACTAAAAGACTTTTGTGCTAAAGAAGAAACTACCTTTGACTATCCTTTTTCCTTCCCGAACGTATTTATTCCGATTGTGTACAGTTTTGCCGTTATTTGGTCTTGTGCTAAGTCTTATATAAAAATACTTATTTTTATAATACTACTGTGTCGTGTCCATTTGTAGTGTATTCACTTTATTACTGTATGTGGTCATAATTGCTTAACACACAGCCTCTGAGATAAGCCTGTTCTGCTCTGCCAAGCTACCAAAGGGGTGAGCAGGGGTTATCGAAGGGTGTGATCCCCTTGCCCTGACTAGAAAAGGAGTGTCCCTATTTGTCAGAAGTGTATACCTCTGCCAACTAGAGACAGCCGGTTCTAACATTGGATGCAGCGGTGAGGATTTGGACCTTTCATTTATGACCCATGTACAGTGATTAGTGTGCGCTACGTAGTGAAAGCAGACCATAGCGCAGTCACAATCTGATTCGGAAGGATCCTATTTTTGTTCTCCGCTTTTCTGAAACTTGATTTTCTGAACACTGCCAGTTGTAACCATGAGTGACAACGGAGTCACTGCCCCTGCTATCGTTATTGTTGAAGAGTTCGAGAGGAGTAAGCTAAAAAGATACAAGAAAGATGAGCTGAAACACTTTTGCAACCAGTTTGAAGTTCCTACCACCGGCCTCTCGAGAAAAGATGATTTTTATAAAGCATTACAGGCCTGGTGGGAATCCAGAAATCCCTCTGATGCGGTGGTGGTACCCACAGAGGAAGGGGATGAGGAGGTGCCAGTCAATGGACCTGTGCCCTCTCCCGGAAGCAGTGTTTCCTCCAAAGGTCTTTCCCCTGAAGAAAGAGAAGAAAGGGCGAAAGAGCGAGCTTACAACATGGAGATGGCAAGGCTAAAGATAAATGGGCAGTTGGAGTTAGAAAATGCAAGAGGTAGAAGGGAAGCTGACTTAGAGATCAAAAAGTTGGAGTTTGAACGAGAGAAGTTAGCTTTGGAGCGTGAAGCCAGGTTGAGGGAACTGGATATCCAAGCTAAAAAGTTAGAGTTGAATCCCTCTGGTGGCAGCATTCCATCCGAGCCTGCAGAAAGTAAGTTTTACTTCCCGAAAGATGTGATCAAAGATTACAATAAGAATGAAGATATTGGTCAGTGGTTTAAAGCATATGAGTTAGCATTGTTGGCCCACCAGGTCCCTGAGAAGAATTGGGGAGCGGGGTTGTGGGGTCGCTTTGTGAATGAGGGAAGAGATACCCTGTTAGACATGCCTGTTGCGGATAGGATGTCGTATGCTCATATGAAAGATGCTTTAATGTTGCGATATGGTTTAACCCCCGAGCAGTACAGACAAGCTTTTAGAGAATGCAAGAAGTTGCCTGGTACGACGTGGGTTGAATATGTGTCTTATTTTTGCAGAGCCATGGATGGTTGGGTAAAGGGCAGCAAAGTGGAAAGTTATGAAGCTCTCTATGATTTGTTTGTGTGGGAGCACTTGTCTAATAATTGTTTTCCAGAGCTGCGCCAGCACCTGATTGATAGCAAGATATCTAACCCTAGAAAACTTGCTGAGGAGGCGGACCGCTGGGTCAGTACCAGGGTCCACAAGGGTCCAGTGGGAGACACAGCCAAAGGTGGGCAGGGTCCCCAGCAGAAGAGTGGGGGGGACAAGGGAAAACAGAAGGAGTCTCAGAAAGGGCCCCAAAGTAATCCCCAAGGGAACCAAGGGAAAGGTTCCCAGCCTCCCCCTGAGAAGAAGCCAGGGGCCCGACGGGTAAACCTGTTCATAGGGGCCCCCTAACCTGCTACGGTTGTGGGCAGGTGGGACACCGGTTTTATGACCCCCAGTGTCCCAAAAAGGATTCGAATGCACCGCCGCGTGCACCCCCTCGTCAGTTGGCAAGTGTAGCCTTGGGAGGGGAGGAGATGGTTGTCCATGGTGGGAGGGGTCCCGCAGAAATGTCCCTGGTCTCGCTAGGAGACATGCAAATGGTCCCTCCACCCCCTCTGCCTAGTAACACTAGTAAATATAGGCAGTGGGTGACCATTAATGGCCATAGAGTGGAAGCTCTCAGAGACACCGGAGCGAGTGTGACAGCTGTCAAGTGTCACTTGGTGTCCAGAGAGCAGGTGGTTCCCCACGCATTCTACCCCGTGATAGCTGCCGATAACTCCCAGAAAGAGTGTGAGGTGGCTCAGGTTTCCTTTGAATGGGGGGGAGTTTCAGGTACTCTTCAGGTTGCTGTGAGGCCCGCCATGCCTGTCGACTGTCTCCTGGGCAATGATTTGGAAGACTCCCCTTGGGCTAAGGTGGAGAGAGCGGCGCACTTGAAAATGTTGGGTGTGCCAGAGTGGGTGTGTGCAACCACTCGATCCATGACAGCGAGTAAGGGTGTTGATGGGGTCCCGGAGCCTGAAAGTACGGCCCAGGACCCAGCTGTGAAGAGAAGAGGCAGGAGGCGCGGGAAACCGGCCCCCGTCGTTCCCGTGGTCCAGAAGGAGGTAGACCATGAGGGGGATGCCCTGGAGCCCACAGGGGAACAAATTGCCGAACTGGGAGATCTGCCCGAGCTGACCCACTGGCAGCAGGATGGTGGTCCCTCCAGGGAGGAATTCTGTGCGGAACAGAAGGTGTGCCCTTCTCTTGTGGGCATGAGGCAGCAGGCCTCAGCCCAATCCTCAGGTGATCAGTCAGGGTCACATTTTGTGTACTGGGAGAACGACCTCCTGTATAGCGAGCCTAAGGCTGCTGAGCCTGGGTCAGCCCGTGTGCTGGTGGTACCCCAGCGCTTCAGAGCCTTCCTACTGGGTTTGGCTCATGACGTACCGTTAGCTGGACATCTGGGGCAGGACAAGACCTATGACAGGCTTGTCACCCATTTCTATTGGCCTCAGATGCGTAGGGATGTAGACATCCACTGCAAGACTTGTCGCACTTGCCAGGCAAGTGGGAAAAGCGGAAGGAAGCAGAAGGCTCCCCTCCAACCTTTTCCAGTGGTCAGCACCCCCTTTGACCGGGTGGGTATTGACATTGTTGGGCCCCTGGACCCCAAGA
Source organism: Lissotriton vulgaris (assembly GCF_964263255.1). Lineage (NCBI taxonomy): Eukaryota > Metazoa > Chordata > Amphibia > Caudata > Salamandridae > Lissotriton > Lissotriton vulgaris. The sequence continues at coordinate 354,665,869 of NC_141685.1, read as the reverse complement.
CAGCCCTGGGCAACAGGTTCATCCTGGTCTTGGTGGACCATGCCACGAGGTACCCGGAAGCCATCCCTCTCAGGACAGTGACGGCCCCCGTGGTGGGACGGGCACTGATGGGTGTTTTCTCCCGGATGGGGTTCCCCAGAGAGGTGGTGTCCGACCGAGGCACCAACTTCATTTCGAACTATATGAAGTCTCTGTGGAAGGAGTGTGGGGTAACCTACAAGTTCACCACTCCTTACCAAACTCAAGGAAATGGGCTGGTTGAGAGATTCAACCGGACCCTGAAAGGCATGATTATGGGTCTTGAAGAACCAATGAGGCGGAAATGGGACGTCCTCTTGCCATGCCTGTTGTTTGCTTACCGTGAGGTACCGCAGAAGGCTCTAGGGTTCAGCCCCTTTGAGCTCTTATACGGTCACCCGGTAAGAGGGCCTTTGAGTCTGGTCAAGGAAGGCTGGGAGCAATCTCCCAGGAAACCTCCCCAGGATGTATACAGTTACATGCTGGCCTTTCGGAACCAGACTCGGCGCTTCAGAGAACTCGCTCAGGCGAATCTGGAGGCCAGCCAGGAGGAGATGAAGCGTTGGTACGACCGGAATGCCACTCTGGTAGAGCTTCAGCCTGGTCAGGAAGTGTGGGTCATGTCCCCTGTGGAACCTTGTGCGCTCAAGGACAGGTGGACTGGACCGTTTAAGGTTGTGGAGAAAAAGAGCGATGTCACCTACCTGGTGGACTTGAAATCTCCCAGGAACCCCTTGCGGGTCCTGCATGTCAACCGTTTGAAGCCCCACTTAGAAAGGTCCGAAGTGGGCATGCTCCTAGCTACAGATGATGGAACGGAGGAGGAGAGTGAGCCTCTTCCTGACCTCCTGTACGCTAAAGAGCAAGACGGGTCAGTGGATGGTGTGGTCCTCTCTGACACACTGACCCTTGAGCAGAAACAGGATTGTCACCAACTGTTGGGACAATTCCCGGATCTGTTTTCCTTGGTTCCGGGTGTCACGCATTGGTGTGTCCATGACGTTGACACCGGAGACAGCCCTCCTGTGAAGCACAAGGCTTACAGGGTGACTGACAAGGTCAGAGCGTACATTAAGGAGGAGGTCTCCAAAATGTTCGCGTTAGGGGTGATTGAGTCCTCTAGCAGTCCTTGGGCCAGCCCAGTGGTCTTGGTCCCGAAGGCTGCAGCGCCTGGTACTTCACCAGAACTCCGGTTCTGCGTGGACTACCGAGGGCTCAATTCGGTCACGAAGACTGACGCGCACCCCATCCCCAGAGCTGATGAGCTCATCGATCGGTTGGGAGCTGCCCGGTACCTTAGTACGTTTGACTTAACGTCTGGGTACTGGCAGATCGCCTTGACCAATGGGGCAAAAGAGAGGTCAGCGTTCTCCACACCAGATGGGCTATACCAGTTCCGGGTGATGCCCTTTGGGATGAAGAATGCCCCTGCCACCTTCCAGAGGTTGGTCAACCAGGTCTTGGCTGGACTGGAGGACTTCAGTGCCGCCTACCTGGACGACATCGCAGTGTTCAGCGCCAGCTGGGAGGAACACTTGCGCCACCACCAGGAAGTGTTGTTGGCCCTGCGCGGAGCAGGCCTCACAATCAAAGCCAGTAAGTGCCAGATTGGGCAGGGTTCTGTGGTGTACTTGGGGCACCAAGTAGGGAGCGGCAAGGTTGCCCCCCTGCAACCCAAGATTGATACCATCCTGGCTTGGGCGCCGCCCAAAACCCAAACGCAGGTGAGAGCCTTCTTAGGACTCACGGGTTACTACAGGAGGTTTGTCAAGGATTACGGTAACATTGTGCACCCCTTGACTTCGCTGACTTCCAGGAAGCAGCCACGAAACGTGATCTGGACTGATGCCTGTCAAACGGCCTTTGACACCCTGAAAACTGCAATGTGCACAGCACCTATACTCCAGGCACCCGACTTTTTGAAAGAATTCATTGTTCAGACGGACGCTTCAGAGCATGGCGTGGGGGCTGTTCTAGCTCAGGTGAATGAAGAGGGCCGAGACTTGCCTGTAGCCTTCATCAGCAGGAGGTTACTTCCCAGGGAAACTAGGTGGAGTGCAATAGAGAGAGAAGCATTTGCTGTGGTCTGGGCGCTGAAGAAGCTAAGACCCTACCTGTTTGGGACTCACTTCCGGGTTCAGACAGACCACAGGCCCCTCAGATGGTTGATGCAAATGAGGGGTGAGAACCCAAAACTGTTGAGGTGGTCCATTGCTCTACAGGGGATGGACTTTACGGTGGAACACCGCCCTGGTACAGATCACGCCAATGCTGATGGTCTGTCCAGATTTTTCCGCCTTAGTGATGAGGACTCCCTAGGTTAAGGGTAGTTCTCCCCACATTTCAGCTGGAGGGGACACGTGTTAGACCTGACATCATTGGCTTGAGTCTCTCCTCCATTTTTCTGTTTGCCTCTACTGTTTTACGATGTTTTGCTGGTATATGCTTTGGGCGCCGTGTCACTGCTAATCAGTGCCATAGCGCAAGTGCTCCCGATGTTAAAATGATGTATCTATTGTATCCATGTTTGGCTTATTTGGTTTACTGTCAGTCCCTAGTCTAGTGCACCAGGAGTGCCGGGGCCTGTAAATACAAATGCCGCTCGTGGGCTTGCAGCACGTGTTGTGCCACCCACAGGAGCGGCCTTGGAAAAGAATGTCTACGGGTCGGTCATTGCGAGACCCACGTGCAGTCCTGTACTGTCACGCTGGCTGCGCAGGTATACCTACTTGCCAGCCCCTCCAACCTTCCCTTAACTTCATGTTAGTCACCCCTATGGTAGGCCCGTGGGCAGGGTGCATTGTAAGTGTAAGGAAGGACACGCCTGACCAAGTTGGCATGTCCTGATAGTGAAGTACCGCCATCTTCGTGCTTCACTATTGCAAGGTAGCCTGCTCTCCTTTGATTAGAATGGGCCACCGGGATTATTAATGCTATGATCCCAGCTGGCTCGGAGAGCACGGTGCAATGCCGAGTTTGGTATCCCTGAACTCGGGGTTTAATTACGCATCCGTTGGTGTGGATGGTTTTTGGACTCTGGGTTCGAAAATAGCACTTTTAGAAAGTGTCTATTTTCTTGCCTAACCATATCTGGTTTCTGCTGGTCTTGCGTGTGTGTGACAGGAGCTGGGTGGCTCCGGAGGTCTGGATGAGTCAGTGTGGGATGAGTGGGACATTTACGTTGAGAGTAGGGGGAGAGTAGCTGTTGATAGCCTGCCTTGCCTGATACAATGCTGGCTCCACCTCCTGCCAAGCGACTGATGGCTCTGTGCCTGCCATGGACGATCCTAGCCCCACCTCCTGCCAGGAGGGCGATAGCTCTGCTCCTGCCAGTATCAATGCTGGCTCCACCTCCTGCGGGGCGTCTGAGGACCCGGCCCGGCTCAATGAATAGACCAGGTGTGACTACCTAGCTCCACCCACCGCAGACCCAGGATGTTGGAAACCCCCGGCATAGACAAAGGGATCAAGGACGAAAAGGGGTATAAGAGAAGGACCCCTGAACTAGGAAATCAGATCACTTCTGACAAGGAACCCTGTAACCAAGGACAAGAGGCCTGCTGATCTAAAGGACTGCCTACCCCTTCTGCCAGTGTGCTGTTGTTGGGGGAATCCTGCAGTACTTCTTTATTTTTGCCAAGGAACCAGGAGAGAGGAACTGTGTGTGTACTCTCACGCTTGCTAAGAAAATCTCCAAGGACTGGAAGAGTGCCAGTCTCCTGCTGAAGTCACAGGGCTAAAGGACTTCATCTGCTAAAAGTGCTATTTGCTGGAAGTGTGAATCCAGCACCTCTGAAAGGAACAGCAATCACGACGACCGGACGCTGGGCCCAACCGACGCCAGCAGCAACGCCAGTGAGTAGGAGTACGGCTCTAACTCCAGAGGACCTCGTGTCTGCCCCGCTGCTGATCGCATCAACCGTGTGCCCTTCGACACCGTGAGCGCTGCTCACTCTGTGCAACTGCATCATCGACGACGCCTGCTGAGGCCTGATCGACACCGAAGACGCAACGCCGGATTGCTCGACGCCGCTGATCATCGTGTGCTTCATTTTCCTAAGGTACTGTGTTGTTGGGGGTCCGTGTGACTCCGGGCTCGACGTAGCGCTCCTCGCGGTCGCCGCCGAACCTGTGGATTAACTTTGCCTCGACGTTGTGTAACTCCCGTGTGGGTTACCCTGTTGCTAAGAACTGTGTTTCCAAGAAGAAGATTTGCTTGTTACTAAAAGACTTTTGTGCTAAAGAAGAAACTACCTTTGACTATCCTTTTTCCTTCCCGAACCTATTTATTCCGATTGTGTACAGTTTTGCCGTTATTTGGTCTTGTGCTAAGTCTTATATAAAAATACTTATTTTTATAATACTACTGTGTCGTGTCCATTTGTAGTGTATTCACTTTATTACTGTATGTGGTCATAATTGCTTAACACACAGCCTCTGAGATAAGCCTGTTCTGCTCTGCCAAGCTACCAAGGGGGTGAGCAGGGGTTATCGAAGGGTGTGATCCCCTTGCCCTGACTAGAAAAGGAGTGTCCCTATTTGTCAGAAGTGTATACCTCTGCCAACTAGAGACAGCCGGTTCTAACATGCGCAAACTCCAAAGACAGCCACTACTGGTTCTAGCAAGGATCAGAACCCTCCAGGCAATGAGGAGATGGACCACGGACTGGATACACAGATGATTTTATTATCCAAGGGTTGAAGATAGCGAGGGCAAGACGCGTTTCGGGCTTACAAAGCCCTTGTTCACATGCATCGATTCAACGTTATTTTTTCTTTTTTATAATGCAGTGCAAGCCCGCCTCCCCGCCCTTTCTCTCTCAGGTCACATGATCATAGACATAAACAAAAAGTTTATACATAACGCGATGTCAAAATCATAACTATAAATTCTATTCTATTGTTAATTGTTCAATTATTTTTTTGTGCATAATAATTGTAATAATATTTAGATATTACTGGATAAATCCCAAAAACATAAGCCTATGTGCAAAATTGCGCAATGAACATCCATCCATAGTAAACAGATATATTCCGCTTTCCTAAATGGTTTGGGATAAATCCCTGTGCAAATTATAGCAGACGGCTATATAAGCAATGACACATGTGCAAAATTGCGTAATGGTAATAAGAGTATTATGGGATAAATCCCTGTGCAAATCCTAGCAAAAGGCCTGTGCAAAATAGCAAAAAGTACAAAATTATGCAATTTGTATAGAACAATTAAATTAATCGCAATTATTTCATTTGTGCGGGGTACATTCAACAAATTGTATAAAATATCGCGACCTTTAATAGAATGGGGGACGGGACTAGTGGTGAAAGTGCAAATATTAACAGTGTTGTTGAATCGCAATCTGCAATTCATGGAGATTAATAAAGTGCATAAGTGCCAATGGAGGGAAAATTAATTATGAGGAAAAGAGAAACAAAGTGCTGAGAGCTTTTGATGATAAAATTCTGTGTAAATGGTACATGTATGTTGATCTAGACACAAAGGAAATCTAAATTTGTTTCCTTATTGCAGGTCTGAATAAATTCATACATAAAACCTATTAATACCAGTATAAATAGATCATCATTTAAAAGTTGTAGAAAAAGACACCACATTTATATATATATATATATATATATATATATATATATATATATATATATATATATATATATATATATATATATATATATATATATCGCTTCCTTATGGCTCTCTCCTTCCCCAATTCAGCGCTACAGATGTGGTCGCGTCGCTCCCGCAGTTGAGCCCAACTGCTATATATTTGCACAATTTCTCTCCCCTCAAGGGCAAGAATATGGAGTCGCTTTTGACCGTGAGCAAGACAGCGGACGCTGTCGAAACGCGTTGGTGTTTGTTGTTTTTTTTTTACCCCATGGATAAATAAACCACCATGAAACCTTAAATGCAGTGAAGTGCTGGAATTGATTTCAAAAGCGACTCCATATTCTTGCCCTTGAGGGGAGAGAAATTGTGCAAATATATATATATATATATATATATATATATATATATATTCAGGCTCAAACCATTTCCGTCAAGAAACGTATAACGCACTCCAGGGGTATTTTACCCAAGCGTTATTGAGCTGCCCATTTGTCAGTAAAAAGAGCACAAACTGATTAGCATATATATGCGCGTAACACCCACATCAGTGACTATAGCAATTACCGAACTTGGTGTAAATACATAATATTTTATATACCATAAATCAAAAGGCTGATAATAAAAAAAAGAAAATAAAGCCGTGTATTGGCTTTTCACCACTCCTTGCAGGACGAGAGAATCAAAAATTCAACAATTTCATGCATATTCACATTTCAAAACATCATTACTGATTTGAGGGGAATCATGATAACGATTTTGTCACCATTAGAGATCCATTTCTTCATCACCCACATTATATCTGATTATTAAACAGTATCAATTTGGCAGAGTCCATCATCAGGAAAAAGTTCATCATCATTACATTTCATTTTACATGCATTCCTCAGATCGTATATACATCTATTATATCCCTAGATGAACAGTCAGTTCTTCCCCACTATTGAGACCTAGTGGTTGTTTAGTTTACATATCGATAATCTAACGAGACTCTAGACTACGAAGACTCAGTAGTCTATGCCCCCCTCTGGGATTTAAGGGTATGTGATCCAACCAAAGTACTGTAACAGCTCCCAGTTACTTTGATGTACTTCGGCGAAATCTGAGGATGGACTCTGCCAAATTGATACTGTTTAATAATCAGATATAATGTGGGTGATGAAGAAATGGATCTCTAATGGTGACAAAATCGTTATCATGATTCCCCTCAAATCAGTAATGATGTTTTGAAATGTGAATATGCATGAAATTGTTGAATTTTAATTCTCTCGCCCCAAGTCCTGCAAGGAGTGGTGAAAAGCCGATACACGGCTTTATTTTCTTTCTTTTATTATCAGCCTTTTGATTTATGGTATATAATATATTATGTATTTACACCAAGATCGGTAATTGCTATAGCCACTGATGTGGGTGTTACGCTCATATATATGCTAATCAGTTTGTGCTCTTTTTACTGACAAATGGGCAGCTCAATAGCGCTTGGGTAAAATGCCGGTGATTTGCCGATACACCGCAATATACATACAATATGCACCGGCGATAGCGGACTTGATATGTAGAACGATATAACATCAAAAGTGTTGTAAAATATGTTATTTAACCTTCTCTAAGATGGCCGCTATGTTCCCATGCGCCAATATAATTGTCTGCTGTCAGTTACATGATAATGATGTATATATTACGCTGCCAGACGGTCAAGAATGTAAACATTGACGAAGGACTCTGTGTCCGAAACGCGTCTGTTACACACGTTTGTGGGCTGAAATAAAATGTTGCCGCTTACCCCTGGAGTGTGTTATACGTTTCTTGACGGAAATGGTTTGAGTCTGATTATTCAACCGCGAGTATCGGCGCGGAATCTGCACCCGCTGGTGAGTGCCTTGGGATTGCCGATGCAATTGGGAGCTTTGATATATATATATATATATATATATATATATATATATATATATATATATATATATATATATATATACACACATTTTTCACTAAATAAAGCAAAGGTTAAAGTGACGTTTTAGTAAGGTGTTGAACTGTGATTAAAAAACAAACAAAACACATAAATTCTCAAATGATAGTTTATTGGGCTAACTATAACCTGAGCCTCCTTATGATCTCACATGTTACATCAGTCATGAAGTTTAAAATGAAGCCATTGATTGCTGATAACCACACATAAATTATGTGTACTTGTGTAGGTACATAGCATAGAAATAGCTCAAGCTTTGGAGGCAGGTGTGATTGTCCATGTTGAAACTTATATGGTGCACTGTTTACAAATCACTTAAGTGTGGGATGTAAGTAGTCCTCAATATTAAACAAGGAAAAGGCTGAGAGAGCTGATGTAGATTGCAGAAGCATGTTTCAAGGTAGATTGTGGCTTAAAACCAAAGCATGTTGCAAAAAATCAGCAAGGAAGGCCAAAGCTTCTGTTCACATATATTAACCACCAGTGGATGTCTGGGCAGACTCCCTTGTTAAATAGTTGTAATGCAGTGCTATAGAAAACATATATGTAACACAAATGTTCATAATGTGTGGATGTTTATCACCAGATGTTGCTGAATATTGTGTGATATTGCAGATTGTTGAATAATGTTGAATATAGGGGTGAGCCACAGAGAGGTGGTTTAAGTCACCATGGGATTTCAGGTTTTAGGACATTGACCTTATCCTAGGAATGCGTTTAGTTTATTTTATAAGGATATTGAGGATTATCCATAAGGCCTGCCAGAAGATGGTTTATCAGTGGTAAATTCATTTCTGTCAATCTTTTGACCTAAAATTGAGGGTTGTATAAAGGGGTTGATACGTTAAAGTGAATAGTGTACAAAGTATTTTTTGGATGGTGTTCAATGTTAAAAAGGGTGCTCACATTAAACTTTATGGAAGCATTTTACTTATTAGGTAAAGAGATGGCTGCAGCTGACAAAATATAGGTGACTTCACAGATATACTATGTGGCCAGCATGTTGTCAAATGTTATGTCCATTATCAGATAGAAAATAGAACATTGACCACAGATGTAGTATGTTGAACGACTTCAAGTTCGCAAACCCTATAGGACATTGTCACAATGACAGAATAATGTCATCAATGATGTCATTTGAGATGCCATTAGTGATGTCATCAATGATGTAATATAACAAGTCATGAGTGATCTAATATGTGAAGTCGTAAGCAGTGCATGGCAGAGCACAAGTTATAGTTATCTCAGTAAATTATAACTTGTGATTTCAGCGTTTTTTTGCTTTTAAAATGTTATTTTTTATCTCAATTCAACAATAGCTATAACGTCACTTTAACCTTTGCTTTTTGTTTTCAGTGAATTTAGAAATCATATGCAGCCAATGCCCTCATTGGGCACAATTTTCAGCCTTCCCCGTACAGATATCTATGAATTGTGAACCTTAATTTCTCAAGAAAACAACTGAATGGATGTAGATGAAATCTCAAATCACATGGTCTCTGGGGAAAGGTCTAGCTGTCTGACAAATTTGGTGTGGTTTCGTTCAGCCTTTCTGGTAGTAGCGGTTTCTAAAATTCCCTATGGAAATTGCATGGGAAATTTGCATTTTGGGGCCCCCTATTTCTTGGCCCCCGTTTGACAGATAACTTCAAAAAATGTCATGAAGGAGCTGGGGTGGATAAACTTTTTGGGGGCAAGTTTCCTGAAGATTTGGCAAATGGCGCCAAAGGTTTTAGCAAACCAAAAATCTATTTCCTATGGTAAATAGCTCCTAACAATGACTCCATAGTGGTGAATGCCACTGTGTAATATATATATATATATTGCAGAAGTAAATCAATTCCCAATCGTCCAGGGAGAAGAACCAGCCACAACATATATATGCCATAATGCTTCACCCGAGGTATTTTGAACTCGATAACAAACAGGTTAACATATTTGTTCTGCATTTGAAGGTTAACATCTTTTTTAATACTGCTACTTTCGTTTGATTTTCAAGTCCCTTTTCTGCATTCATTGGTGTATATGCAAATGTCCTTTTTTGAATTTTTAAAGAACACCCTCTAGGGAAGATTCATTTGTGACAGTCACGGGAGTGCACGCACCAACGCCCACGCACCCAGGTAAAACTGCCACGGTGATATATTTTAATTACAGATTTAGTCAGAAGTAATTAAGGTTTTATGTCACGGGGATGCTGCCGAGTTCTAAAAAATTCATGCAGTAGCCGTCTTCGCGTGCACGTAGTTTGTGGCAAGGCAGCTTGCAAAACAAGTGCGACCTGTTAGCGCTGTGAGATTAATTAACAGAAAGAGAATGAACTTAATGGAGCCCGAAAAGTGCAAAAATTCGAGTTTTTTCCACTGCACATCACACAGATGGAACGGCTGTCCAGGGATTGCAGTGGGGGGACAGTAATTGCATTTTAATTACGTGCTGATGGCTTCTGCTTCGCACTTCTTCACAGTAGAACAAGCTGCATAGGACGCGTGATTCACAGATCGCCACTTTCGGTGACAAATGCGGTGTCTTGGAGGTCATGAGTTCGAATCCCAGCAAGGCGGACTCACTCTCCCATCCTTTCGGGGTCAGCGAAGTGAGTGCCATAAATTTGCTAGTAGAAACATCTGTTAGTAACAGCCCTTAGAGAAGTCAGTGGAGCGTGAATTACTGTATTAAAAACAAGCTATGGTCAGTGAAAAAGATGTTTGCTCACTGACCATATAGGGGCCCCGGCGAGCTTCTTGGAATGAGCAAAGTGAGGATCCAATATCTGTGCCCCAAAACTAACCACAGGAAGCAATCTTTCCTTGTTGGACTGGAGCCAGTCCACTGTATTTTCCCCAGAGATTAACTGGATTCTCTATAAATACAGGCTACCAATGCGTGTCTTCTCCAGTACAATTCTACTGTGGGGACACTCTGCCCTCTCCATCTTTGAATCTTGATTTTTCTGTGTTGTATATTTAGGGATCGGGAAGGCAATGAGATGGAAAAGAAAAGTACTATCTGAGCAAACATGGTGGCAGCTGGTTCCTGTGTTGTAATATTGTCCGCCTGAAACTGTGCTCTGCTGTGGTGCCTTACACTGTCTCTTTCTATGGTGGAGTCTGCTCTTGTGGAAGGACTTATCTCCAGTGTGAAATGAAGACGAGCAAGCAGTGCAAGCCTTTCAAATGGCTTCAGCGACATGTGTAACTGGAATGTTGACAAAATGCCATTCAGCTAGTATTTTTAGTGCAATGAAACTGAAACATCTTTGGACATTTTTTAAAGCAAGTGCCATATATTAAAAAAATGCAAACACGTATTTTAATAAATAAGTTGCTAGAGCAAGTGGGCAGTTTATGATTTCTCAGTTTGCTTTGTTTCTATGAAATTTGACAAGATTGAAGGTTCTGGCTAAGCAACACATTAACCAGTTAGAACCCTTAAGAACTGTTTGTTTGTAAGTCTAATAACTCACTACAAAGTCCTACTCCCAAAGCTGATGTTACAGTAGGGGCTACATTTTCTGGCATCATAGAACTGATCACATGAGTGTTATGCAAAATTTGGTCAACCCACAACCTTAAATTAGATGTTTGGCTCCGCCCATTTAATCAGAAAGTTTGGGATTGATGGAGTGGCTTTACAATTGAGTGCCAAAGCTGAATACTATTCAAAACTATCTGCTTCTGTGTTTATTAAATGTTGAGCAGAGAAGGAACCAATGTGTTTATTCCCTGACTGGTAGGAGACCCAGAAGACCCTTAATGAGTGGCAGGATATTTCATGCATGAGTTACACCATTAGTAACTCGACTAATAGAGCTGTGGCCTAGGTGAGCTCCTGATTACTTCTCCATTCTCCAGCAGTTCCTGTAAAATATTACCGCCATCCAGGTCCACCATAAATTAAAAAAGAAGGGCCTCTCATTTTCTGTCCCCTTCCTTGTTGAACGGGCTTAGTCGTTTCTGCTTGCATGTTGGTCAGTCTCTTTCAAAATATTTTTGGGGGAATGGCTATCAAACAATTAGAAAAAGTTACTGCAGTTTAGTACCTGCGTCTTGTACAATTTACCATTTCTAAATTGCTGATTTTCCCCACATTTATTGCTTTCTGTTCAACTTCTGAGTAATTTATCCCCCCAGTAGTGTGGACAGCACACCCATCAATCTTAATGATCAGCTAGAGTTTGTGTGCCGTGAACCAGTGCGTCCGCTGGTGCCACAATGGGATTTGTAGCTCTTTCCTACTGGAGATTTCAGAGTGTAGCAAACATTCTTTCCAAGACATTATTTCCTTTACTATTATTTATTTTATTAATTCCTTAAGGAACTTAACTATAGACATAGAAAGCATACCAGTTGAGTTATTACATCAACACACATGTGTAAGAAATATTGAGTAGGATATTGAACTTCCACTAAGGATTAAATATCTGCAGTGATTCCGTAACCGCAGAAAAAGGGCTTAATGGTGTAACTGACTCATTTATGCATGACAAGAACTTGTAACTTTGGGGGTCATTATGATGGCAGAGGGTCCGTCACCTTGAGCCGTGCGGTGGAGGCCCTCCGCCATCTGGCTGGCAATTTCCCCTCGCTACATTACGATGGCGAGGGGAATCGTTCCGCAAGCTTGGCGGGCGCAAAGACCGCCTAGCATGAATCCGCCACAGGCAATCGTTAGGATTGCCTGGCGGGAGAGGAAATGAGCTTGTAAACGGTGGATGTGCCTAGCAGGCACCGTCCACCAGATCACAATGCTGGCTACAGCCAGCCTTTCCATGGCGGTACAACCGCCACGGAAAGGCTGGCGGTGATTGGATATGGGGGCCTGTTGCGGGCCTCCACTGTGTTTGGGGGGCTGGTGCACTGGGGGATACCCATGGTACCCCCCCAACATTTCCCAGCACTAAGTGACAGGCACCGCGTGGTGCCTGCCACGTAGTGCAGGGAACTGCAGTGCATGCCATATTGACATTGCGAACGGTGCTGCAGCCAGCAGCACCATCCGCAATGTTAAAGGCCTGGGATGCGCCCACCATGCTGGCGGGTGCATCGTAATTTTTGTGGTGGGACGGCCATATGACTGGCGGCCGGTCCCAAACACCACAACCATCGCCATCGTAGTGAGCCCCTTTGTTAGAGCTCTGTACAAGTATACGATCAAAGCTGGAAAGGCATTTACAGGCCATCAATAGAAAGCAGTATGAAACATTCTTAAGACAAGCGAAGATCATGAAAATTGCTCCAAATATTTTAAAATCATCTCTCACGAGCCTCTGCATTTAAAGAACAAAGGGCCTGATCCAGAGGTTGGCGGAGAGGACACGTCACACCTGCTTCATTATAAGTGCATTATATCTTATGACACATACAGGTAGATTCATCAAACATTTTTGCGAGCGCAAACGGTGCGAATCGCAAAAATCGGCCGTTTGCGCCCGCAAAAATTGCCTTTAGGATTCATCAATGGTTCATGCTCTCGCAATTTAAGAATTCGCAAATAATTGCGAGTTCTCAAATTGCGATTGCATTTAAGGAATCGCAATTTGCGATTCCTTATATGCAATGCATGAACCATTTTAAAACTGCGAATTCGCAATCCGGGGCCGCTATTTACCGCGAAGTCTAACTACGTGGTAAATAGCGTAAACTTAGAAAAATGCACTTTAGTGCATTTTTCTAAATTGCATGTTACACACACACATGTCCTTTGGACATGTGTGTGTGCAACATCAGTGTACATTTCCATTTCAGGGGTGCTACAGGGTGTCCTTTGGACACCCTGGCACCCTTGAAATCGCATCCTTATTTGCGATTCGCTAATTGCTAATCGCAAATACGGATTGACTCCCCATTCATTCCTGAGGGGCCTTTAGGCCCATAGGAATGAATGGGAAATCGCATCCTTATTTGCGATTTGCAATTTGCGAATCGCAAATAGGGAAGCAGTAGAAATCGCAAAAAATATTGCGATTTCTACATGCATCCCGTTTTGCGAGTCTGTAATAGCGATTCCTTAATAATCGCTAATACAGACTCGCAAAAGAGGACTTTGATGAATCTATATGTTAGACTTCAGTGGACAGGATACTCCTCCCACCAAAGTCTAAATTAGGCTGACATTTTATAAACCTCTGTTTCCTTGACATCACATCATTTATTCATAGGAGCTCATCTTGAAATGCGCATTCCCCTCTTGTGTGTCTGAAATATATTTTTGTAAGATGAAGAAAATGGAAATGAGAAAAGTGGAAAAAAATACTACAGATGCAACAAAAAGCATTTAAGATGATTTGGAAAGTCAAGGAAGAGCCCCTGCCTGCTCCTCCCTCCTTTTCAGCCCACTTACTCCCCTAAAGCTCTTCTAGGAGAGCACAGGCGGCGGCGAGGGGCACTGTATGAAATCAAGGCGCTGCCGAGCCAGGGAGCTGAGAGTACTTGACATTTCATCTGCAGGTACTTGTGCTGAAGATCCCAGACACTATTAAAACGTGTACAATATCATCTGTGCAAAGTTTGCCTAGGAACAGGGGAATATTGACTTGTACAACAGTGACATTTTACAGGGAAATTGATTATGATAGCACGATGTACAGTGTTCATCAAATCAAAATTGCACTTGTAAAAGAAAAACGTTCGAGGATTTTACAGTTAGTAATAATGTACAACCGAAATGTAAGTAAAATGACGCAGAGCGAGAACACATTCTTTATGATTGGATATTTGATGGAAAATGTGTATATTCTCCGCTATGCGGGCAGTGAGAACTACCAGTGAAAATAATGCTGGTTTTCCACATAATAGACTTAAACTAAAGTACCACCTGCTTAGAATGTAGTATATTTCCATTGCCTCATTTTTGTAGTTTCAATCGATGCAACCATTTGACATTCTAACAGACAGCTGATACAGATGCACATAGAGGCATACCTATCAATCGTGCATTAGGTGCAGTGGCACCAGGGCCCAGGCGGTGTAAGGGCCCCCTTGTGCTCCAATTATATAGCTGTTTTTACTAACAAACTAGGGTATAGTGGGCCATTTTCCTTGCTAGGATTAGGATCCATGTCCCTATTGTTACACCACTGAATCTGTATAAATATCATTGCCCTCTGACTTCTCTGTAGGCTCTGAAATGCTATTCATGACTGCCATGATAGGTGTACGTTGTAGTTCATTGCTGTTATTAGATCTTTACAGTCTCTCCAGAATATGTCCTGGACATTGGAGTGAAAAACGTCATTGTGTGCTTACACAAATCAATGCATGTTTTCTCTGTTTAAGATGGAGGCAGAAGCACTTGCTGCCCCTTGGCTCGTCTTGCCTGGCATGTGTGGGGGACATCTTCCAGTGGGTAGAAGAGTATTGATCCTGCACTTTGATTGGTCCCAAGCGCTTTCTTAGTGATTGTAGACAGACAAGCTTCCCAGATGGTAAATCAGTTTTTAATGACAGATGTATTTCACTTAATTACTTTTTGGAAAGGTCTGTGGGACCTTGTAGAGTGCTAAGTGCAGAAAAGTACCAAATATTGCACTATTGTACCTGCCTCCTTACAGACAGAGGAGTAAGTACTATTTACTAATGTTGTGTCATCATTGAAATGGAGAATCATTTACAAAATATAATGGAGTCGATGCTTGTTGGTGGGTGCTGGTAACCCACTCATTTTGAGAAGATGCCTCGTGGAAGGTAGAATTGCCGCCAGTTCCACAAGTTAAATCAAACAGTGCTTTGGTTGAGCATGATCACAGCTAATAGGATTCAATGCATTGCAGCCCATGCAGGGGCCTTGCTCATGTCTCTGAGCAAAACCCTGATGTGGGTTGAAGTATGTTGACTCCTAAGTTTGTTAGAACAACAAAAGTAGTTATTATTGATGGGAAGTAAATTGGAGCCAGAATTCCCCTGGCCCTGTTGATAGGGGTTTCTACTTCTTAAAGTAATATGTATTTTCCCCTTTCAAAATGCACTTCTTTTAACACGTTCTTGCTGCTCCCAGCTGTTCCTTGATAGCTGCGTCCTTCATTTTCTTTTCATCCAATTTTTAGGAATTGCAGATTAACTGTGAGAGGGCAATTCAAGATTGAACCATTTGCATGTTTCTAACAAATTTGTAATGTGTGGTATCTGTCTGGAAGGTCAAAGCAGAAGAATATCAAAAGGTCCCACTATTGTGACCATGATGGAAGGAGGGTACAAAATATTGAAAGGTGAGTTTGTGTAATAATAATAATATAATTCTTTATTCGGTTAATCACGAAGAAAACCATAAAAGAAACAATCAGCATAAAAAGACAATACATACATAAGTTAAAAAAGCCATATCATGGGTGCATTTATGCAATAAGGAAAAAAAAAAAAGGGAGCAAAGTGTCATTTGTTTAAAAAAGAGAGAGAGTTTTTGCTTCAGAGGATCATCATCAGATCGTTAAATCGTTATATATATATATATATATATTTTTTTTTTTTCCTTTTCCCTAGTGCAGTGTACTAGAGATTTTTTCTGTGATTCAGAATGCATTTTAAAAAGTTCAAGACCAGGTAACAGACTTCTTCAGACTCTAAGGTTTGCAGTCTTAGGAAGGCCGGCCGACATTGTCTGAGGCCCCATCGCCTGCATAGCGGAAGTATCCAATGTTTTCTGTGGGGATGATAAAATTTACAGAAGAGGATGACGTGGATATTGGATTGAGTTGATTTCGCGTCGCAGGGGCACGGGGGCAGGTTTGGGTCCCAGGCCTTATTTAGGGGAAAAGCAACCAGTCTAAAAAAGAGGTTCAGTCTGAGCCTGGTGAGCAGCATCCTCTCGTATGTTTTAATATCGAGAGTAAGATACGGTTGGATGCCAAACGTTTGTTGGACTGTGTTCGCGTGAACCACTGAAGGTTTTGCTGACTCGTTTGACAGCCTTAGTGTTTCCAGGTGCCGTAATGCAAGTTCCTTGAGTTCCTTTTTTGGGAGAGCAACTAATGATTCTGGATGGCGGTAATATTTTTCGAGGCCAAGGTCGGTGAGAAAATTTTTAATGTAGCAAAGCCATTTTATTCTAAGGGCGTGGTCAAGTGACATTGTGTCGGTCACTATCAACTGTGATAGCATATTAGTGTCCGAGGTCCATATACGCCTCCACAAAAGCAATGGCTGGATTTTAAGGAGATCCTGCAGGTACGGGATTCCCAGTTCCATGTGGGAGGCGTAGTTTGATGAGCCTTTTGGGGTAGCGAGAAGAAATCTTATAAATCGGTTTTCGATTTTTTGGAGGGCTCCAACGTCAATGTGGCCCCAGACCCCTGCTCCGTAAAGAGCAATCGCCTGACACTTGGCATTGTAAATTCTTAGCAGTTCTACTGGACGCCTCCTTCCCAGTTTCCGAGAAAAGGTCTGCAGGGCTGCTATTGAGCGCTTAAAGATGTGACATCTCGCTTCTACTGCTGGTTTCCATGTTAG
Source organism: Lissotriton vulgaris (assembly GCF_964263255.1). NCBI lineage: Eukaryota > Metazoa > Chordata > Amphibia > Caudata > Salamandridae > Lissotriton > Lissotriton vulgaris. Next base: position 354,648,819 of record NC_141685.1, on the reverse strand, counting down.
GTTATCATCAATCAAAATCCCGAGGTATGGATATTGTGTGGCGGACTCCAGTGGTTGGCTATCAAGTAAGATGTTTTTTTTTACTTTCTTTGCCCCCCCTGTGATCATGACAAAGGTTTTTTTTTCATTAACTTTTAGATCCAGGGCATTCATGAAGGTGGTATATCTGTTTAGTGAATGCTGGAGTTCGCGCGGGGTTCGGGCCAGGATGACGGCGTCATCCGCGTAGAGGAGCGCTGGAATCGGTCTCTGTTTCATTTTTGGGAGGTCCTGGGCCCCCCTCAGCATCGCCTCCTCCAAGCCGTTTGTGTAGAGCGAGAAGAGAAAGGGGGCCAGGACGCAGCCCTGCCTAACTCCTCGCTCCACACCGAATGGTGCTGTCAACTCTCCATTCTTTCCGAACTGGACTCTGGCCGAGGCCCCAGAATACAACTCTCTAAGAAGGTCCAGCAATGAGGGATCCACATTCATCTCTCTTAGGACTGTCCATAATTGAGAGTGCGCAACGCAGTCGAAAGCGGCAGACAGGTCTACATAGACCATGTATACCGTCGATTTCTTTGCGTGCATGTATTTGGCCATTATAAGGCTGAGATTAAGTGCCTGCTCAACTGTCCCAAGGCCTTCTCTAAAGCCGAATTGTAGGTCCGAGATGATGGCCTTTTCCTCACTCCACAGTTGCAGTCTCTCCAGAATGACCCTCCCCAACACTTTGCCAAGAGAATCCAGGAGGGAAATGGGACGATAGCATTTTGGGTCCTGTCGGTCCCCTTTCTTAAAGATGGGGACCATGATTGATCTAGTCCAGGAGTCCAAAATGCCCTCACTAGCTGCTGCTGAGCATACTCTCGTTAAGATAGGTGCCCAAAGCTCCTGGTTGCATTTGAAAAGGTCCACGGGCACACCGTCCGGGCCCGGGGCTTTTCCTGTTTTACTTTTATCCAGAGCCGCCAGGATTTCAGAGATGTCAAAAGATATAGAAATTGGGTATTGTACTTCGTTGTGGTGATGAGGAGGATGGTCTATGGTTCCTTGGTCTTTGAATATTTGTTCAAAGTGAGCTATCCAGGTTCCCTCATCTATAGCCACCTCTATCTTGGGAGAGTTGTTGTCCGAGAAGAAAGGGGATCTGATCGTTCTCCAGAAGTCCTTACTGTTTTTTGATAAAGAGCTCTTATCTAGGTCATTCCAGAGTTTCTCTTTCATTTGTTGTAATTTTAATTTACGTTCCAGATTGTATTTTCTTCTCAGGAATTGAATATGGCCCACGTCCCTTGGTTTTTTGTGGAGAGCAGATTTTAGGTCTGTTAGAGCTCTCGTGCAGTTGTGGTTGAACCAACCTTTCCTTTCTGTGTGTTTATTAGTTATTTTCCCCGTGAGTAGTCTCTTGGCTAGTGTCAAGATTTCTGCAAAGTTCTGCAGGACCTCGGAATGATTTATGGCTGGGTCCAGGCAGTTGATGATATATGGATATGCTTTTTTTTTTAATTTTTTTTTAAAAAATTTTTTTATTAAAGTATTTTGCATTTATATACAAGGCACGGCATCATTAATACAAACAAAAGATTGAAGGAGAAGAAGTATATACCAATAGTTCATAGATCAAAATAAAAGACAATCACTAAATCATCAGCAGGCGAGGGTGATATTACCAGAAACAAATTAGAGCACCAGTTAGAGCACAAAGATAGCATAAATAGAAGCAAAGTATACTTTCATATTGTACAACATCGATATTATAATTACACCGAGTTGATATTTCTTATCTTTAGGCAAACCAACATTTCACACTATTATTCCTCCTTCCATCGTGTTATAGGATCCCATATTATATTACCTAGCTTCCTTCCCCTTTTTCCCTTCCTTGCATATATCTCTTTCTCCATTTTATGCGTTATTAGTAACTTAGCCAGCCATTTGTGGAAGGTAGGTGGTACAGGATCTATCCATGCAGAGGCTATACATAATCTTATGATAGACATAGCAACAAACAAAAATTCTCTCCCACGAAAAGAACGTACATCCTCAACATTAACTCCTAATAGAATGGTTCCTGGGGTTAGGACAATTTCGCTTTCTAAGATTTTACTTATAAAACATTCGATTTCTTTTTTAAATAAATCTAAGCGGGGGCATAAAGCAAATACATGTTCCAAATCAGCATCCGAGCTTCCACACCTATAGCATGTAATACCCACTAAACCTCCCCATTGTGCTATTTTAGCCGGTGTATAATACAGGTGATAAAGTGTTTTGTAGTGCTGAGCCTGTAATGATGCTGCACATAGTAATGAGTTCCCCATTTCTAGGGAGATACCAAAACTTTCAGAGCTGATTTTAAGATCTGCAGGACCTCGGAATGATTTATGGCTGGGTCCAGGCAGTTGATGATATATGGATATGCTTGATTAACTAATTGTTTTATGAATTTTTGTGGGTCAGTCTTTTCCCATTTTATGGAATAGCCATTATGTTTACGGAGTTGCAGGCTATCTTGAGTGAGGGCAGCTGCAATGTCCGTGACCTTAGATTTATATTCCGATAGGTGAAGTTCAATCTTTAATGCATAGTGATCACTTAGTATGTTGTCGATTACTTGGTGATCTGTGACTTTTGCAGCGAGACTATGGGACATCAGGATGTAGTCCACAGTTGTCTGGTGGCCTCTAGCTACATAGGTTGGATTAAACTGATTTTTCTCAGCCTTCGGAGAATTAGAGATGAATAAGTCAAACTCTGAGAGTGTGCTATTCAGAGCGTTGCCAGATTTATTGTGGACGAAATGTGCAAATGGGGCATCGTTGTCGTCCACAAGTCCGCAGCATTGAGTATCTGCCATTGGGCACGGATGTGTATTGAAATCACCTCCCCAGATAAGGTGAATCGTTTTGGAATTAGTCTCCCGATGTTGGGGGGATCTTAGCCTCTCCTGCATGTTATCAACGAAGGTGAGGAAGTCATTCTCCGTTAGATTATTATATGAATTGACAAGAGTAATGGTATCTTCGTTTGCAAAGGAGAGAGAAGGTATCTGGCAGTTAGAATCAGTGAAAAGATTAGACACTTTCAGATGGGAGAGAGTGTTGGCAATGTAGATTGCTAAGCCTCCTTTGGGTCTGCCTATTGGGCTTTGAGTAGCAGGTGAAAGGTAGGTTTTATACCCTAATAAATGTAACTCTGAGGTTGCCCAGGTCTCTTGCAGGCAGATTATTTTGCCTTGCTCCAGGAAATTGACTGCCCCAGGATCATCGATCTTAGTTCGGAGACCCGCCACGTTCCAAAATAAGAAAGGTATTGTATGGGAGTTGTCTTTCAGAGCTGGGGTTGGTGAAGTTGTGACAATGTTGTTACTTAGGGGGGGGGGGGAGTATGGCGAGTTTGGGGTGGTTTGTTCTAGATCCCTTGGTGGTCAATCCACCATTTCTAGGGGACTGTATCTATTTGTTGTTGGAATGTTATACCAGGGATCCCATCTAGGTGGAGCTTTACGGGTCCTCCTCTGTTGTTGGTATCCCCATTCTCCCCAATTTTCTCCCTGCTGGCGTGGATTGACTGTTTGCCAAGGATTTTCCTGCTCTCTAAAACGAGAGGTGCCATATTGTCTATTGTCGGGGAAAGTTAGTTGGCGCTGTGGTGGTTCGACCCAGGGGAAAGCAGGGTCCTCAAAGAAATTACTATTTGAGGTTTGAATGAAGGGGTAAAAGAATGAAAGGGGTTTAATTCTTATACTTCCCTTTGGATTTGGTTGTTCCCAAGAGGTAATATAGTCAACCACCCATGGGTCCTCAAAGGTAATAATAATGCAGTCCCCAGGGTATTGTTTGCTCCCTTTCCCCACCCACGGAGTTCTAAAAAGTGAGGAGATCCTGCCATGGCAATTTGGTGGCATGGGGCGATTTGTCTGCAGCCAATGATGAACTTTGTTTTTTAGAGACCATGGCGGTTCCACCGTATTAGGAGGTAGTTCGATTACTCCGATCATGACTGCTACATAAGGGGCGGCCTCCGGAGGAAGCTCCGTGTGGGCTCTGGCTTCTCCTATCTCTTTTTGGATGTTTCTTTGGGCTGGTTGGGTAGAAGAGTTGTGTCCCGGGGTTTTGGGGGGAACAGTTTTTCTTGGGGCTAGTTGCGGCCGAGTGGTTGTGAGTGGATTAGTTTTAGTTTGTTTTGTTGTAGTCGGACCTGCAGTGGTAAGGTTTGGTGTACTTTGAGTCAGGGTAGCTGGAGGTATCGGAATGGGAGGGGGAACAGTGGGTACTACTGTCTGTGGTTTAGTTGTGTGAGGAGTAGAGGGTTTTGCACTAGTGCCCAGAGAGTTTAAGGGAGCGTTGTGAGAAGGATTTGCGCTCCCTTTCTTCTTTGGGGGGGGCCCCTGGGGATGTTGTGAGGACGAGATGAACTTCGAAATCTGTGTTTCTATCTTTATTAACTTGAGTTCTACAGGTCGTAGTAATTGTTTGAAGATTTCTGTTATCTTATCTATGAGTATAGAGTTATCTTGATCTTCCGGGCCCTTTGTGTATGGTTGCGATGGTGAGTCCAGTAGGATGGGTATAGAGCCTTCCTGTTGGTCATGGTGAACTATTGCAGTAGCAAGTTTTTGCTGTGGTGGTAGTAAGGGAATTGGTGGCGGAGTTGGTATAGCCTGAGAAGTGGTCGGGGGAGGAGCGGATTTAGATGTGATAGGATTATTTTGAGAAAGCTTATTTTTACTAATCGCTCCTTCTCTCCTTCCTCTTGCTTGTATATCCTCCGAGGAAGGTATCTGGGTAGGGGATTGGGGTGGTAACTCAGGGTTTTTTTCTAATTCTGAGCCTAACGGGGAATCAGCAAGGTCGGATACGGATAGATCTACGTTGTTTGGAAGGCTGCGTCTACCTTCGTTCGCAGTACCTGGTGCTTTTTTGTTTGCAGTCGGGACGGGAGTTCTGGCTTCTGCAAGGTTGCCCAGGGAGGATCGCTTGGCAAATTCTAAATCCAGTGAGACTCTTTTTTCCATGAGGGTGATACTTTGATCGATGAACGAATTAGCCTTTGCAAGGAAATCGTCCATGGGTCCCAGTAACTTCCCGACGCTCCCTGGAGCTAGTGTTTTTTGTTTTGTCCCTCTTGTGGCTACCATCTTACAGTACTATGGAATGATGTGATGGATGTTTGTTCCCGTGGTTTGAGTGTCGATGTATGATACCTGGTAGTAGATGTTAGGGGGGTGGGCCCAGCCCAGTCTCCTCCGGACGGGCTTGGACGGGCCCACCCTTGGCCCAGGCTTCGCCCTGGGCTCCGTCCCGCGCGCGTCCCGCGATGCGCGTTTGTGTTGCGGGTTAAATGGATATCGGGTGAAAGGGGGCGGGGCACTGGGAGGGGGCGCGGCTCGCACAGGAAGAGGCAACAGCTGATGTAGCTGAAGGCTGAGCCTCGCAGTCCCGGAGCCGCGCCTCGCGCCTCCTCTGCGGCCACGCAGATGTAATTCCTCCTCTCCTTCAGGGCAGAAAACGATAAACAGGCAGCAAGCTACTCCTGTAGCAACGTGGAAACAGAATGTCTGGCAGCGAACCTCACAGCGAGCGGCTCCCGCGTAGCGGGGGCCGCGAGAGGTTAAGAGTGATTTGATGGGGGCGGGGCACTGGGAGGGGGCGCGGCTCGCACGGGAAGAGGCAACAGCTGATGTAACTGAAGGCTGAGCCTCGCAGTCCCGGAGCCGCGCCTCGCGCCTCCTCTGCGGCCACGCAGATGTAATTCCTCCTCTCCTTCAGGGCAGAAAACGATAAACAGGCAGCAAGGTACTCCTGTAGCAACGTGGAAACAGAATGTCTGGCAGCGAACCTCACAGCGAGCGGCTCCCGCGTAGCGGGGGCCGCGAGAGGTTAAGAGTGATTTGATGGGGGCGGGGCACTGGGAGGGGGCGCGGCTCGCACGGGAAGAGGCAACAGCTGATGTAGCTGAAGGCTGAGCCTCGCAGTCCCGGAGCCGCGCCTCGCGCCTCCTCTGCGGCCACGCAGATGTAATTCCTCCTCTCCTTCAGGGCAGAAAACGATAAACAGGCAGCAAGCTACTCCTGTAGCAACGTGGAAACAGAATGTCTGGCAGCGAACCTCACAGCGAGCGGCACCCCATGTGAGTTTGTGTGGATATTCTATATCTAACACTACATATATGTACCCTGGTGATATATGCATCTTCAAGGTATGTATATGTGGAGCCTGCCTCTGATATTCTGATCACAATGTTGTGACCCTTATATATTTTGCCTTCAATATTTCTTAGTACACTTGTGATGTGAGAAATCTCTTCCTGTCGATGGAACTCTGCTTCCAGCAGTGGTCTGATATTACTAGCTATAGGGTTTGTAGAATTTCGTTATACATAGCTCAGGTTAGTTGACTGATTTCAGTAGTTGTTACAGTTGGTATCACTGGCTATTTTTTTACAGGTCAAGGAGAAATCCCAAAAATGACGCATTGTTTGTTTTTAGTGGCAGTTAAAAGACTGAGAAACAACATTTTATCGAGCACTGTTATTTTAGATTTTGCAGGTAATTACTTGAAAAGTAAGGAAAAGGTGTAGTCCTTCATATTTGCGGCAAATCAAAGTAACATTACCACCGTTCTGGCGGTTGTGTCAATGTTAATCATTGTGACTCGTCTGTGAAACATAAAGTTAGTGCTGAACACAAATTATTCATAATAGCGCGTATACCAATCTTTTGATTTTCAGTAACAATGACATGCTCCTCTGCTGAGCTTGAAGCTATTAATGCAAAAGAGTCATCTCCGAGGTTGAATTGCTTTATTTGACCCCCACTTTCTTCTTAAATTATTCTCATCTTTATGTAATATTGTTTCTTTATCTAAGCTGTTAAGTTTATTCGACTTTCACCAAACGTGAGAATACTAGAAGTCTCTAATTGTTCCTTAGTATACCTTTCCATATTGGACTTTTCGCTTTGTATCACTTACTAGCGCTAATGTGGGAAATCAATTTGAATCTGTTCAATTACGTTTGTTTCTCTTTTATGCCTAGCTTATATCCATATAGAGCATGGTCTGGTGCTCTTGAATTGTAATAGTTCTTTTTTTGTCAACCATTACCTCGCCCACCACTAGGTATCAAACATGAGATATTTCTCTGATATACACTACAGTTCTCTCCTTGTTTTCTATCACATGTAAGCACAGATTCTTTAGTTCCTCAAATGGGAACGATGTGGCTTCTGGTGTATGGAATGCTTGGTCAGTCCTTGGCATGGATTGGTAGGAGAGCCCCTTTAGCAATCATGTAACTAAATGTGGGGGAAAAGATCTTGTTTCCTAAATAGAAAATACCGATGCATATTCAGATATTTTGAACTGTTTGTGTATATAGGTGTATGCATTCATGTGGTATTTGTAGAACACATACCCTTTGGGAGTTCAGAGTGTTGTTTCTGGTGGCTCGAGACAGATAACACCAAAAGTGAATCTGAAGCAAAGCCTCCCTACCACCTTAAAGGACTGTTACTTGCCAGTATATTAGACTGAACAATGACAGGTCTCTCCCATGGGTAAGGAAACGAGACAAGGACACAAATCATTAAGGTGATCCTAAGGTATGAGACAGGAAGCAGTAGACTCATATAGAGGAATATGGTTTCCGTCACAGCAAAGTCTACAAAGTTGAGTCACTGAATCCGGAGTCAATGGGCCACACCGCAATGCAACAAGACGGGTTGTAACGAAAGGAGAAACAAGAACCAAGGTAATTCTACTCATAGAGGAAAAAGAGAAAGGTAGGAAGTTAAACAAGGTTAGTATTAGATCAGATAACTTAAGCAGTCAAAGGCAGGAAGAAAGTAGGGGAGATAGAAAGGCAGGAGCAGAGCTGAGCAGCAGGAGCAGCGTATCAGGTTGTATCTAATGCTAGGGGTTCCTTTGCCTTACACGCCCTTAAGTGGTTGTGCCTTTAATAGGTTGTTTTCTGTCTTCTAATTGGTTACAGATGCACTGATTGTTTGCATGTGTGTGAGCATGTGCAGGGCCCACCAGAGCAATGGTTTGTTCGTACTAACAGGGGAGCCCGAGCAACCTTGGCTGATGCCCAGTGGAGCTGTCCTATGCAGCTGTAGAGGAGTTTGGCTTTGGTTCACCCCCTTGGCCGTCACCTATCCAGCCGGACATCTGACATTGTTTTCCTCGTCTCCCCGTTTTTTTTGACGGCTTTGTTCCCCCTGAATTACTCTTCCCCCTTGCCAGTCCGTCTGACTCTATCTGCATACCTTACCCGTTTACCATTCCCCTCTACCGTCCATTCCCCATCGCTTCCAAGAAAGTTCTGGTGGTAAGGGCAGTAAAAACTGCTAAATTCTCCCGTCGCTAGTTATTTTTTATTTTCAAAAAATTAAAATTAAGATAAAAAAGAAATACATTTGGTGACAGGCTCCATGATGTTGACAGAGTTGTGCACCAAACTTTAAGAGGTAATGACAGCAACCACCGCGATGGCGGTTACTGCCATTGTTCTACAAAATGACCGCCTGCTTGATGGTCATTTCTCTGTTTGGTGGTTGGCAGCGCTATGAAATAATTTACACCGTCTCCCTGATGAAGAAATAGGCCATCCGCCAACATCTAAATTAGGTCCTAAATTCCTAGTTTAGGTCAGTTAGTTTTTCATTCAGTTCATTTTCTACCTGCTCTGCTTATCACGTTTTGATTTTATCCCGTGGACCTTTCTTTTAGGTAATTGGAGAAATAAATTAACAACACAGTCTCCCCAACAACGGCACTACAACACCTTCTAACAGCAAAGAAATGGCCATTCACAAGGAAAGGACAGCCAATAAAATTAGGATGAGAGTTGGATAGAGAAAGGAAGTCTCCTCCTTCTGTCCTGTCTTAGTCCAGAAAACATTTGAAGCTCTCTAAGTCAGACCCTTCGGTTTTGCCAATATGTGTTTGTGTAAGGCATAAGCATTCCAACCTCGTTGTTAGTAATCTCTCTGTAAGGAATACAGACAAATAAAATGTTGCTTTGTCAGTAGCGCTTTCACTTTTGAGCAGTAGCCATTATTTGTGGATTTTTACGTAAAGTAAAACAAATTTTCTAGCGGGCCATTATTTATGCAAAATAAATTGTGAGGTGATAGGTTTGTGCAAATATATTTTTCTGAAATTACGCAATGAAACCATATTTGACCTCTTCTTGTCACGTTTTTAATATAAGGACAAAAAGGTGTAGAACCTATGGCTTGCAAAAATTGTCAATTTAGCGAAGCTTCCACAGCCATCATGGGAAGGAACAGAGCCATAGGTATAGTGGCATAGTAGATGAGAGGCAAATATACACAGAGGGATGGGGTAGAATCACCAGCAGGAGCAATTGGGATAACGTCACTGTAAGAGAGGTACCAGAGGAAGGGATAGATGCTGAAAGTGAAGAGAAAGGTACAGCTTGGCAATGGAGAGATCAACTGAAGGTCACCAGTGTTATCTGAAGGATTTTGGGGATCCTGGGCAAAAAATACTTTGGGTGCTCATGTTTGGAACAGCTTTAAATTGTATTGCCCCCTTTTGTTTTTCACTAATTCAAGGCCCCATGTTGCCCACCAATATTGAATTATATGTGAAAGGTTAAGGCATATACAGAAGTGAGCTAGAGATAAAGTTCAATTTCCCTGGGAGGCCCTTGGAAGGTGGGGTCCCTGGGCAATCACCCATTTTACCCCTATGGCTTATAACGTTTCTGACGGACACATATGAGAACACCAGGAGACGTGTTAGAGCACTAGGTATTAACATTAATAAGTAGTAGTGTGTTATGAACACATGCATTAAAAAAACAGTGCTGTTCCAAACAAAGCAATCCGTATAAGTAGTTTCTGAATAGTAGCCATTTAATTTTGTTTTGTGTGCAATCATGCTGTCATTATTCCTTGTTTAGTTAAGAGATATGAATGTTAGAATATTTAAGTATAAATAGTGCCAAAAAGCATAACGTGGGACAACAGGTCATGGTAGAGCGGGATCAAGGTGCAATTTCAGGCTGACTCCGATAGAGTGCGGATCAGATACATCAGCCAGGATGACCCGGTTAAAGGATTCACATTGAGTCTCAAAAAGGGAAGTTAAAATCCTTCAGAAGGTCAAGGCAACAGGCTGTATCCAAGGAGGGCTCCACAATTTCAGAGAGGCAATGATCAAGGTCCCAGTGAAGCCATTGGTATTAGCGGGACAAGCCCAAAGCAGAGAAATCTGAATTTCGCACACAGGAAAAATTATTTCGCCAGACGGATAATTTTGGTGCCTTCGCCTAGTCAAGATTTTTACCTTCAGGAGTTGACTCTTTATTAGAATTCAGAATACTTCAGCATTATAAGACTGCAGTCGGTGTCTTAAGTTAGGCCCTACAAATTTTGCACCCAGGAAGATAATTTCGCTGGCCGGTTACTTTTGGAGCTTCGCCCAGTCAAGATTTGTAACTTCAGGCGTTGTGTCTTTATTGGAGTTTGGAATCCTTCAGTGGGGCCAGGCTGTGAGCTGTGTCCAACAAGACCTCTTTGAGACTAGATATCATCTTGCCAAGGTTCAGCTGAAATGGATTTGCTGTTCTAGAGAAGCACTGGGGGAAGGGATCTGTTTTTTCAGCCCTGCGAGGTCTTTCCTTGGGTGGATTGACTTGGCAGGTCTACATTTTCAGAGTCTCAGCTTTTCGATAGTGATAGGAGAACCAGTTAGAAACAGCCAAGGGTCCCAGGACCTCAAAAACAGCACTTGGGGTCAAGACTAACTCCATCAGAAGCTGAAAATATCAACAAGAGAGAAAGGGCAAGAGTAGGCACTCCTGTACCCCAAACAATATGTCATAAACAACTAAGGAGTGACTCCATGAAAAAGGATAAGGTATCAAAATTATTTTAGTTTATTTGGTTAATAATACCCCCCAAAAACCAAAAAGTGAGTCCAATGAAGGAAACAGCCACGGGAAGCAAATAATTCTGTTACCTTATCCTTTTTCACGGAGTCACTCCTTAGTTGTTTATAACTCCATCAGAAGTCACCAGCAGAATCCAGGTAAGGTCTAGTCTGTACTGGCCAGCTGGGCACTTCAGAAAAAGGCCTTTTGTAGCTTGTTGTGTCTTTGTAGCTACACAGGGGCCCAGTCAATTTACCATTGGAGTGCACTTCGTTGTCCTGAGTACAAATGGGAGCGATTTCAACAATTTAGGTCTCACAAGTCTCATACAGAAGCTGTGGCCCTTCTGTTTTTCCGCAGGTCCAGAGTGTGCTAAGGAAAGTGTCTTGGGGTGCCATATGTATTCCTTGCACTAGCTTGTAAGTGGGGGTGACACCTGGCCCCTTCCTAACCAATAGAGTAAAAGCTCCCTGGGGTATGCCAACCCACTTTTGCAGCAGTTTTAATGTGCCCTATACTGAAAATAATTCCACAGCGCACCTCACTCACTAAATCTAAGATGCAGAAACCATTCTCCCCTTGTGTAGAACATGTGTGGTCAAGGTAGTGAGTAGCCCCTCCTCTGTGGACCATTTCTGAGGCAGTTTCCTTCCACTGGGTTTGGTGTCTGCCTGATTGAAATGACAAAGGGAGGGACCTGCTCAGGTATCATCTGACATCTGCTTGTGACAACTTTCTAAAAGTTAAATTTCTCTAATATTTATTAAAAATACGACTCCACTATTAAGTTGGAAATGTAATAAATATTAAAAATAGTTATTTTATAGCTGGTCCCTAGCGTACGATAGCAGTATTAATATTTAATATTGCTTCCCAATATTTCTCTATGGGACAGCCACCCTGGGCATGTTAACATTAAATTTCTACTTTTAAACACCATGCACCCTGCCTTATGGGCTACAAGGCCTTCATAGGGATGACTTTTTAATACAGAAAAGAGAGGTTTTCTCCTGTAAAAAGGGTTATTTTGGCAGGTTTGACTGCAGGTGTAAAACTGCAGCAGGTATGACGGAGAAGTAGGCTTGAACGAATGATTGTCTTGCCACACTAGTGGGTGGCACAGTAGTGCTATAGTCCTTGAGTGACATTTAACTTTCCATTCCATAAGGGAATTTTTGAGGTGCCATATACTATTGCCTTTTAGAAAGATTGTCAATTAGGAGTAAGCACTTTAGACATGTTTTTGAGGTCAGGGCACATGCACTGGGACTGGTGAGCAGTATTCCAGTGCACAGACTTAACCCCTTCAGTGCTGATGACAAAGCCAGCTCGTCATGGGCTTTACCTGCCCTGTGCTTATGACGAGCTGGCTTTGTCATGTAAAGTGGGATTTAGTGAATGGCAGCACCCAGCGGGAAAACCCCTAGCAGCCAAGGTGTTAAAAACCAGCACCATCAGCCCACAATAAAGTGGGGGTGTCCACACAAAAATGCATGCTCTCACAAACATATTTACTATGGCAGTAACATTATAAAGGAATATCGTAGAATGAGAGAAAAAAATGATCTGTACTTGAATCACTCTCTTTTTCACTTTTGTACTGCAACAGAAAATTAAACACCTTAAACGGCAGTCCAATGCTATTGTCAGGCCAGCTATAATGCAGCTCCAGTTTACAAAAGCAAAAAACGCACGGTTTAGCTCAAATTATGTGAAAATTATGTAGGGTTGTGATAGAGCTCAAATTTAGCTCTGTCAGTTGTAGGGGTGCATTATAATCTTGAGTAGTCTTCACCCGCATATAATTTTTATTGTGCTAATATTGGGTCAATAGATCGTGTACTGTAATAACACAAAAAGTGAGGTGTTGGGTAAAGAAACACAGTGAAACTACATGTGGTTAGATGAAAACTTTAACGTGTGGATCTCACATGTGAATGTTTTTGCTAACCACACAATTAGTGTGCTTATGTAACGTGCTAGTGAACATACTTAGTAATAATGTTGATTTATACGTGTGCTCTATGAAAATACGTGTAATTTCTTATGTTGGTCGAATTCTGTAGGCGTAAAGTGTATTTCTCCCTGAGGCTCTCTTTTCAAGATTTGCTAGTGAACGTCATGTTGCATGTGGAAGAAATTCATCCTTGTAAGTAAGAATAATGTCTTTGTTTTAGGAGTTAGGCTCAGGGAGGAGAAGATACATTAAAGAGTGATGCTGATAATGTGGGACAGTGTTCTTTCTCACAAGAGAGCCTGGAAATCAAGGTAATTGAGCCAATGCCTGAGAGCATCGCTGCCGCATTGAACGTTACCTACGAGGATGTTCCTTACATGGACGGGGTGATCTTATGTAGAATTGTGGGGCGTCTTTGCACAGGTTCTTCTGTTCAGGCTAGGGACTGGCTCTGGGGGATTTTTACTTGCCATGAGAAAGAAAGCATCTTCGAACGAGCTCTGTAGCTTGATGCTACTTGACCCATTCAAAGTGAATGGACTTCTTAGGAAGCCTTCTCTTGCTGACACCTTTACAAAACTTGCCTGGGGAATGCTAAGTAGGGATGTCACATTAGTTGTAGTGTAGGGACAGATTAAATGCTTTTTACCTATGAACTTCCATTGAAGAGAACTATTGATGTTGGTGCCATTATCTTCTTTGTCCTAGTTTTGGAAATGGTTTCTCTGTGCGTACTGCACCGACTTAATTTCACACATAGGTTTGGCAGTGTTTTAGTTCCAATGTATTTCTACACCACTCGTTTTGAGGTGTTTGTATGTCCAACTGTTTTTGGCTTTGTAATAAACCAACTAAACTACAGATCAGAGTTTGTGATTCTTCAAAGTCATGGTTCATAAGAACGGTATTGCATAGTTGGCTAATGATTTTTCCTCTCCTCCACACTTTCAAGCTGACAAAAAGAGACATAAGCCATGGGTTCCTGAGTAAATGTCGAACATTGAACTTGTATTTAAATTATTTAAATGACTCTAGTAATATGAAAACAGTCCAGCATATCACTTACCTTTAAAGAAGTGTTTATGTGTTTCTATTTGATGTATTGAAACAAGTCAAAGTTGGTCTCAGGCCAACAAATCAACGTTGGTCTCAGGGCAAAAAGTTGACAAGGTTAACAAGGTAGTATGGAGCTATAGCCCGCTGTTATTGGCATTACTGGAGAGGGTCTATTATGAAGAGAAGGCCTTAACAAACTAGTATGACCCAAGGCAGAAGAACTGTAATGCTAATAAAACATTACACCTCTGAAGTATAGAATGTTCTAAATTAAAAAAGGAGAAAAAGAAAAATAAAGGCACTGAGGCTCCGAGTCGCTATACTGTCTTCAATGGACCACTCAACATTCCACTGTTCTAATATATTTTATACATCTCAGTGGTTCCAGTGAAAATTATGCAGAGTATATGCTGTTAAATCTGAAATAAAAGCAAATCAGAGAACAACTTTCCCCTGGCGCGGCCGGTGGTCGTCCAGTCGTACTACGGCGGACGGACCACTGCTAGCGCGAGTCTGGCGGTCTGGCATCACTTTTCACCTTTTCCATGACTTGTTTGATTGTAGCTTGCCAATCGCTGCTATTGCTGATTTCTATCTTTTCTGGGCTTTGTTTCCTCTATTTTGTGGGTGTTTTACCTGCTCCCTTAGCATATTGGTGTAATTGTTATTGCCCATGTTTTAGTAGTACTTTGTATTAATTTGATTAAAGTTGTATTTCTTTTTTCCAGCAGTTTTTTGCCAGTTTTTATTCTTTGACCCAGTGGGTGCTATGGGACCTCTTAATAATTTTGCAGATGAATTTGTTCCTTGCTCATCATTTCAAACCAACATGTATCCAACAGAGTTGGAAGAGTCTTCTTTCTCTGTGTTATTTTGATTTTCAATTTCAAGTTTCCCATGTTCTGAATATTCGAATACTTTGTCCTGCCTTGAAGTTAAAATGGTGACGGCCTTGGTAAATCAGTTTTCCTTTCCATGATATGTCAGCTTTAGTACATTTTTAAATGGAAAATCTTACCTCAAATTTATTTTTCTTCAATGTTTAGTATTTTCTTGTGTTCCACTGGGAGTTTTAGCGGTAGATTTACTAGTTTCTCAAGGAACGTAGTGCAGCAGTTGCAAATGCAGTGCTGGACTGCATGAGAAGGAGAGAGCAGGAGAGCACCATATTTACAGAAATATCGCATTCCCCCCTCTCCCCAGTGCCAGCACAGACATTTGCTGATGTGTGCCACAGACACACCTTCGCTCTATAGTGCAAGGGTGTCTCCATGAGTCTAGCATAGGCTGTGTACTAGTACAAACTACCATGCTTAGACTAACTTGAAATCTTTTCCCACTTTTTAAGTGTGCTGCACAATGCAACACACATACAAAGACATAAAAGAAAGGAGAAATTAAAACATTTCTCGTTCATAGCGCCAATTTGAAATGGGTGCTATTTTCTCACACAAAACCCGTCTGCTTTTTTAAGAAAATAAGGTTTAGCATCAGAAACCATGCACCGCCAATGGTACGCCCCCTTGGCTCTAAGCAATGCAAAGCAGCTCTATTTCTGAATGTGTTCCAGCACTAAACAAGTTTAGCGCTAGAAAGTAAATTAGTACAAAAAGATTCAAAGTAATTTTGTGTCATTATGTGACGCAAACACAGCGTTAAATCTAACTAAAGAGACCACTAAATATACCTAGTTTTCTCGTTGTTGCTATCAATGGCTAGTATATGTATTACTGATGTCTATGGTACATCAGTGCCTTTACCCATCCTTTATTTGTCTGAAGGTCAAGAGCGTGCAACGTTGATACAAATTAGGAGGTTACCTTATATGGATAAGCATTTCTAGTTTTCTGAAGAACAAGTGCTGTGCCCTCTCCTCATAGAGTGGAAACACTAGTAATTGTGTGCTCAGGCTGATTATTCAGCGGTCACCAGTGACCTCTGCTGATTGGTATTTTTAAAAGCTTCACCTTTTTTAATGTAAGCTGGTTGCTTGACACATCAGCGCCTTTTAATTATCACAATGGAAATATATGAATGGAACATGAGTGGTCTCTTGATGAGCATTCCGAATTCCAATCACGTAAAAGAGCAAGATTCATGGAATGTATTTACATCCTAATGCACATGGCAGTCATGGCTGTCTCAAAGGTGTGTGTGGTGCTATCCAAACCAGGACCTTGGAAGTATCTGGTTGACAACTCCGGACTTTGGGGAAGAAGGATATCTGCGATATGATCATACTTGTATAGCCAACCTCTTGCTGAAATCCTTTGGACCTATCATAAATGAAATTGCTGAAACATTTAATTGACTTATTTTGTATATTTATAATGTGCATCTCCCAGTATGAAT
Organism: Lissotriton vulgaris; assembly: GCF_964263255.1. Classification (NCBI taxonomy): domain Eukaryota; kingdom Metazoa; phylum Chordata; class Amphibia; order Caudata; family Salamandridae; genus Lissotriton; species Lissotriton vulgaris. The sequence continues at coordinate 354,632,567 of NC_141685.1, read as the reverse complement.
GTTAAAGTTACATATCCAAGGATTTTTTGTTCTGATTCTGCAAACTCACCTTTGAATGTCTATCAAACTGAATACGCTATCCATTTCTCTGTCTGATCCAGGCAGAGAACCACAACATTTGTGAATCCAATACAATTATAAAAACTGTCAAGCTATCAGATTTATTTATTGTGATCCACTGTTCTGAAATGGTTTAGGTAATCTTTAATTTCACATAAGTACAGAGTATGGTATTGGAAGACATGGTTAAACAGAACCCTTCATTTTGTTAAAAAGAAGACTGTTTTACATAAGTCAGAGTAAAAAAACATGCTCTGAAGCTTCGCTTGGGTGTAATAGAACCCTTTATTTGCATTTCATTGCTTAACTATTCCTCAAATGGAAATGTCAGTCAATTCTCAGTTCCATCAGGGAAGTATATTAGCAGAACACCCTTGGATGCACAAAAAGAATACTTACGCGCTCGCAGTCCAATGCCGCGAACAATGCTCTTTCTGTGAACGCTGTGCTAAATGAACAATGTGAAATTCAATCAGCTTACACATGCAGAATTGGTTGGTGGAGAACTGGTAAGAATTAAATGCAGATAGATGAAAAAACTTCTCATATGAATATGAACCAGCGGATATGACCTGGAATCACCAGCTGAGATAATTGTAAGAAGGATCACTCTGTTGTTCTATTGCCTGTTGAAGATAATGGCTGCGTTACAGAGCGCCATTTGTCTGACCTTGTTTGAAATGAGGGATGGTTAATGTGAACTTCCTTCTATGAAAGCTATTTTAAAAAATACTACTTGGAAACATTACAATGGGGTGACAATATAGTGACACAGAGAAGTGGAAAAATCTTGAGACACACATCTGGAAAGTCACTCAATGACATAACAAATATACATTTCCCAAAGAAGAAACCTAAATAGGAAACGCACATTGACTGCACTGTGAATCAATATCATTATTCGGAATGGACCTTTAAAGGATATTAAATGCCCATTTTTAAAAAAGGATGCTTGGTTTGCAATACATGATAACCAAACCAGTAAATGTATATTTGTCATGATAAGGCAAATGTGAACGAGTGTGGATTTAATTCTGGGAAATGATTTATTTGATCTTGCTCAACTGGAGTGAATTTTAAGAAGTTAGGATAGAGTTTCCTGTTAGCAAAATATTGCTTGTTTGCAATGATCACCTTGAACAAGTTACTACGACTATGAATCTAAAGATATAAACACAATAGGGTGTTGGGCTAGACATACCTAGTTTATATATCTATGATAATCTTGTAACCCTTCCACAGGTTTTATTGAAGGTTGCAAGACTTGATCTTTCTATTGAGACTATTGGCATAGCCCCAACCAACAGACAGCAGTCTGCATTCCATGACAGGGAACACCACCAAGACACTGCTGATAAGAAGAGCTACTTTTGCCACATCTGTTCGCCCACGCAGCTTTTGTAGAAAGGCGCACATCCTCACACAGATTTGGTAGATGGTCACTTGAACTGACCATTCTCTCCAGTTAGTCCTCCAGTGGGATAATTCAAAACCAGTAGATATCTCTCACCGTTTCATACAGTCCAAATATGTTATGGATAAGTTTAACACTGTAAAGTACAAATAAACCCATAACAACTTGAGGGTAAAACTTATGAATGAACGAAGCCTCATTTAAAAGCAAACAAGGGTTTATGAATCCCAGATTCGAACATTCTGAAAATTAATTTGAGAAATAAACGCATTATTTAAAAAGAAATTAGCTGAGCAAGTCTGAAATGTCAGAGTCATTTTGACTGTGCGCGAAGAACTGTAATACAAACTTTTCAGCAGTATCCTACACCAGCCTGGGTTAATTGAGGACGGGCAGAATTTCCACAAAGTCAATAACCACATGGTCAAGACACCTTTTGGCAGAAATTGGGGTGTTCTTTAATGTGATATCCCTTACCTGTGAAATCCACCTTCTGGTACATGGCAAACCTTGCATTGGAACTTTTAATCACATTAATCTATTTACCAATTGTTGGTGAAACCCAAACCCAAGATGCGAAGTATGCTGTATTTTATTGGTCACTATTACCTTATATTAGGAGCACTGTTAACAGTGACGTTTGTGAAGAATGTGGTTGCCATGCTCTTAAACATAGAATGATCTACAGGACCTATTTTTGCCTAATTGAGGTTGCAGAGCAGCTGGTAAGTTGCACAGTCCTACTTAAGTAAGTCAAAGGCAAGTGAGAGCTTGGTCAAGTTTGAGTGTGAAGTAGTGGATAAAAATCATGGCTATCAGTAGTGGCAATCTCCCACCCCCTTATGCGGCATTGCTTGTGAGGATCAGATGTGCTACCAAGCAAAAACTGATGACCTAACCAGCAGTTCAGGCTCAAATGTTCATATTAAAGCAGAGCCAAGATTTATTTGGATAACGCTAGATCCAGTCTGAGCTTGCTTGGTGGGCTCAGACACAATGGACTCAGATGCAGCCCATTCTACCCATCACTTTTTTGTTTTCTTCAGAGCGGTGCCCTAAGTCTAACAGGTGTGCCCAGATATTAGGTCTCTTGCTCACTGTTCTACGGGACCCAACTCAAGCTGATAAGGCAGTGCTTGTGTCATTGTTCAGAGGCACCCTTCCCTAGCTGTTTGAGCTACACTGTTTCTATTGGATCATGACCAATGCTGATTTGAGTTTGACCGATTCCTGCCTGAGATGGCACGGTGGGCAGGAAACCGATGGCACTATTAGCAGTGGCTAAGTTTAATTTGTGCATTCCACCCATCACTTTTTTGTTTTCCTCAGTGTGACAAGTATGCCGAGACGTGGGTCCTATGTTCATTATACTGCAGGACTCAAGCTGTTCCTCATTGACAAGGTAATACTGGGCTGAAACTAGCTTTGTGTTGCAGTTCAAAGAGGACCTGACCCAGCAGTTCCTTCTGGACTGTTCCTATTGGAACAAGAACTAGACACCACCAAGGCTGATTTTCATGTGGCTCGGTTTATTTCTGAGATGGCGGGCAAAAAAAGATACTCTAGTACAGGGCCAGAGTATGCAGTGGCAGAGATGAATTTAAGCATTTCTTCCATCATAATTTTGTTTTCTCTCTGTTTATTTTGAAGCAGAAGGTGTGATATATTATGGTGATTGTTTTACCAGTGAGGGTGCTGCCGTTGTGATATAGTTAAGAAACCATTACTGTGATCTCCTCAGATTTGGTGAAGACGGGATTTTAATTGTATTGTGCTGTCCAGGTGGCAGTGTTTCATCTTCAAGTTCAAACATTTTCTTGGTGATCTAATTCTCATAAATGGAGGCATCTAGCTCTGAAAAAGGCAGGAGATCTACAGCCCATGTTTGTACCACAAGTCCAGAATAGTGGCAAAGATGTACTCTTCAGAGAACATGCTCTATCATTGCAGCCTGATATTTGTCTCCAGATGGTCGAGTAGGCTCTTGACCAAACCAGGTGCCTCTTCATTACCATTGGTAAATGTGTCTTCCCTCTTACAAAAGTAAGGGAAATGTAGCAATCGGATGGCTTACCCCCAGATGCATCAAGAACCCATTTTGCTATTCCTTATTAGCGAAAAATAACGATTTGCTAATAAGGAATAGCAAAATGCTATGCATTAAGAAATCACCAAAAAAATAGCGATTTCTTAAAATTCCTTAATTGCGACTCGCAAATTGCTAGTCGCAATTAAGGAATACCTCCCCATTAATTCCATGATTTTGGCACCTGTGTGTGCTTTCTTCATGGAGGACATAGCAAGCATTGCATGCCTTTAAAATCTTTGAAAGTTATTGTTACTGGTGTCACCAATGAATGGCCATTACTGTGCGGTGAGTGGCTGATATTTGAGGGAGGACAGGCACCACCATTCTTTTGGTATTTTATTTTTCAGGTCCTGCCGGCTTGGAATCTGGAATAGGGATTTAAGAGCTACACATGAAAGAGCAGTGGGCATTTTTGGAAGGTGGTGAATGCATGATGACATATTTCTTCATTTTCCTTGTGTTTGTGATGTTCTTTAGTGTTTGGTACCTAGTTTGCTGATGGACATATCTATTTTTCTCAGTTACTGTAATTACTTTTTCACATTCTCACTGCTGCTTGCAGTTGAGATATTAAGTGTGAGTATGTGAGAGAGGGGTTAATGTCTATTTTATGTCACATCTGAAAGTCTTTGGCTGCCCCAAGCTGTTTGTGTCTGAGGCATTTAAAAATATTCGTATATATTTTTTTGTTAGTGTTGTTGTTATACTGTTATCATTTTTAATGTATTTGAATTTTCTCATTTAAGCTGCTGTTTCACTGGAAGGAAATGGGCATGTTGTGTGTCTTTTTAGGTCTTGCCTAGGCAGTGCTTGCACTGTCTTTTTGAGACATACTGTATTCAGGATATGGGTATGAAACTCCACCCACTTTCCGCTCATTTTTTTAATTGGCTCCTGTCACTGTCCTTTGTAAACGGTGGCTTTCAATTGGTCAAAAGGCTTAGTAGTCCCTCCTGAGTACCGCCTTTTTCTCTTCTTGCAACCTCCTATAAGGACACCCCCATTACACATGTTGTTACTCGTGATGATTTTAATTACAGCCTTGGAGAACTATTTTCTTAAATGGCTTTCTCCTGCCTGCTGTTGCACGCTCTCCCGCAACCAGCGTGGCACGCCTCAGCTGAAATAATTAGTGTACGGTAATGGTGCCCACAAGGGATTTTTTCGTATGCAAAGTTTTTCAATAGTTCAAAACTTAATATGAGAGCCCTTGTTATTAGCCTCTTATAAATACATTACTAAATTAATTATAACAATTCTAAATGAACTTAACAGAAAAAAAGACAAAAGAGAGGGGCAAAAAATACAAATACAGAGAAATATTTAATCAGCTGGAATACTGGCGGCTGCGCCTTTCTTCTGTTAGTTGCAATCTCTGAACACGGCTGCATTCCTTTTTTTCACTTTTTTTACTTTTCTGACAATGGCGGCACGCACTGCTTTAGCTTCAAGTATCTTAAGCTAAAGCAAGGGTGCCGCGATTTCTTAAAAAGTAAAGAAATAGAAAACAAATGTGTTCCTGTGTCTTTTTTACGTTTTGCCTGTGAAATCCTTTGTATTTAATATATCTTAAAAGGGGCACTTATCAGTTCCCATTACCAAATTACTGTGTTCATTTGCTTTTGTGTGGAGCTTATGTTAACTTCCCTTAGCTGCACACATGTACAATACTTCTACTTAAGCTGCTCACACTGTTTAGACCCCATTTACTGCCAAGATAAGATCTCTTCCCATGGAAAAGGCTGACAGCTTCTAACAGTTTGCTGTAATCTTTGCTCTTTATTACTTCGCTGTGTAAAGCAGATGCTTTAGCCTTAGAACATTGTGGCATTTCCTATTCATGCCTCAGTACCTTTCTTTGCACTTTGTAGGCATTATAGGATTGATTTTTTCAACTTAATCTATTTGGTGTTTATGATCAAATTCTAAATATTGTCATAAACATTGTGCACTAAAAATACAGTTAATATACAAGAGATTTGCTCCATTTTACTACTTAACTTAACAGGCAGCTACAAGTGCAGTTACCATGCAGACATCAGGGTCATGATTTGAATGGCGCAGCAGTGCAGCAGTGCAGTGCAGTAGCACTGGACCCAAAAGTTGTCAGAACTCCTCTAACATATAATATTGCTATATTTGACTACTAAACACGCAGTAACAATTGCAGTTACCTTGCAGTTAAAATTAGCTTGATTTGACTGTTGCAGTAGGTGCAGTGGCAATGAGGCAAAAGCTCTAAGTACCCCACTAAACACAGATTATTGCTAAAATTAAAACTAAACAGGCAGTCACAAATGCAGTTACCTTGCAATTGCTAGGTTCATGATTTCAATAGTGCAGTAGGTGCTGTGGCACGGGGACTAAAAGCCTCAGGTACCCCACTAAACACATAGTATTGCTATATTGTACAACTCAAAAGACAGTCACAAGTGTAGTTATCTTTCAAGACACATTATCATCATTTGAATGGTGAAGCAGGTGCAGTGGCACTGGGCCAAAAAGTTGATGGTATTCCTTTAGACACCAAATATTGATATATTTTACTACTAAACAGGCAGTCACAATTGCAGTTACCTTGCAGTTGAAAGGGGCTTGATTTAAATGGTACAGCAGATCCAGTGGCACAGGGGCCAAAAGCTCCAGACACCCCACTAAATTTTACAACTAAACAGGCAGCCACACCGGCCTTTATCTAGCAGACAATGGGGTAGTGAGTTGAAGGGTGCAGCATGTGCAGTACCACCAGGACCAAAAGCTCTAGGCACCCCACTAAACGCCTCAAATATTTCTATAGTTTACTACTAAACAGGCAGTCACAAGTGCAATTAACTTGCAGACAACAGGTTCATGATTTGAATGGTGCTGTAGGTACAGTGGCAACAGGGCCAAACATTGTCAGGGCTCCTCTGAACACCAAATATTGCTATATTTAACTAAATAAACAGTCACACATGCAGTTACACTGCAGGCACTAGAGCCATGATTTCAGTGGTGCAGCAAGTGCAGTGACACCGGGGCACAACAATATAGGATTCCCTCTTAACACCAAATATTGCAATGTATTACTACTAACCAGGCAGTCACAAGTGCAGTTACATTACAGGAGATAGGGTAATGACTTGAAAGGTGCAGCAGGTGCAGTGGCACTGTGCCCAAAAGTTGTCGTAACTCCTCTAAACACATAATATTGCTGTTACATCAATAAATTATATTATTTCCCTCTTTCATTTCGTTTTTCAAACTTTTGCTATTACTTACCTGCACTATACTACTAGTAACAGCACAAAATATAGCCTTTTTGTACATAAACAAGTCATAACACTTAAACCGACTTTCTGTAACTTATATTGTATATATACTCAGCAAGCTACAACTTACAACAAAAAACAGCTTATTATTAATCAAAGAGGTGAAACCTAATGCATTTACCAATGCTTGTTTTTCCATTTCTTTTCTTTTGAAACAATCCAAATAAAAGTAAATCAATAGAAAAAAAACATGCGGCTGCCATTTATTTTCTATTTGTTTACTTTTGTAGCAATGGCTGCACCCGCGCTTTGGCTGTAAACAGCTAAAATGCAGATACAGCGATTGCTTCAAAAGTAAAGAAATAGAAATGAAAATGTTTTTGCCTGTTTCTTTATTTTTGAAGCAATAGCGGCACCCGCTCTTTAGCTTAAGATGTTTAAAGTGTGAGTGCCGTGATTGATTTGCAATGTGATAGGTGTCACATTACTGAAAGTTTGAGCTACTGGTGTTGCATTATTATTAGCAACACCAATAGCTCAAACTTTCAGTAATGCAACACCTATTGTATTTCAAATGCTTGTGTTACCAGGTGTCTATCAATAAAAGTGAGTTTGACATTTCCCCTCAGATGTTGTAATATGTACCAGTACTGTGTTCGAAAGTGTAATAATAAACATTTATTTTGTCATCCGCTGATCACCAAAGACCCAGGCTGTTTCTGACCATGGTTCCTCTCGACTCAACGACAAACCGGATCAACCTTACACATTTCTGCTTTCAGCTTTTGGGTCGACTGTAGAATTTTCCATTGGTTTAGAATTGTGCTTTTATGTTGGTTTAAAGCGGACTCATTTGGGCCGCCGGCTGTAGAACATAAAAACTGTTCTATTTTTTATTGTCTTAAGATTGTACTTTTACAATAATCAGGATTAAGGTGGTGATTACGATGGCGGATGAACTGAAGTCCGTCTGCCATCGTTGCAGGGATTGGGACCAGCCGCCTATAAGGTGGCAGTCCTGCACATGAGATAACAATGCGACCGCCACTGTGGCGGTCGCATCCTGCATCTCTAACATTGTGGCGGGTACAGCTGGCTGCAGCACCCGCCGCAATGTCCTAAATGCACTGTTTGCATTTCCCTGCACTATCTGGCAGGCACCACGCGGTGCCTAACACCTGGTGTAGGGAAATGTAGGGGATGTACATGGTGGAGCACTCTGCCCACCTGAAGCCGATGGTCGGCACATGTACCTTTGGCTCATAGCCCAGGACAGATGCAGTATATTCTCTGACTGTTGTAGGTTACACAGACGAATATACTGAACAACAGGACAACTGGTGTAGTATTGCATACTAGTGTCCATTGTTTTTTCTTTCTTTATTTTTCTTCCACGTTTGTTTTTTCACATATTCACTATTTTGCAGTAGCTTTAAATTGATTCTGACAAAGGCCACAACACTTTTATAGGTTCACAGGCTGAAACATGTCAATCGTTTCCGGATGCAGTGGCTCTAATGTCGGCAGCTACATTACAAGCTATTTGTTTTTAATCCTGTCACAGGGTAGTAGAATAAAATTTGCCTAAGCTAACCTTGTACGCAGTTTTAAATCACCATTCACTATAGCACTGCACCTCACCTTAAACACACCACGCTCACATAGGGTTTTAGGACCATCCTCTCTTACAAAAAAAATCCCTGAGCTCCTCCGTCGTAAGCGAAGGGTTTGTAGCCCACGTCACAACTAGGCTCCTGACACGAGGAGGCCCCCCTATGGTGAAGCTTGACACCTTTGGTGTGTGAGAGGAACCATTCTTTAAAAAGGATCCCCCTGAGCATGGTAAGCACACTCCATGCACTCAGCAGACTTACCTGCGGGACCTGTGGGCTCTTTTTGGGAGTTTGATTGTGATTTAGTGGGGAGACAGCCCACACAGGTCCTTTAATTTTTCTCATAGCCCCCATATGTGTATTCAAATGTAGGGGGATACTATAGGTGCCCCCCAGTGCTAAACAAAACTCCCCCGACACAAGGGGGGCCCGCAACGGGCCCGCAAAGTACATCCTGCCAGCCTTTACATGGCAGTTTCATCGCCATGGAAACGCTGTCAGGGAGGCAGCATTGTAATATGCCTGCCAGACACCACCACCATTCTACTGATGGAATGTGGTCCGACAAGCAATCGTTACGATTGCTGCTGTCGGACCCATGGTGGATGGAATTTCCATCCACCACGCACACCGCACGCCATCACAATCTGGATGGCGGGATTTGGCAACACGATTGCGGTGAAACCACTACCAACAGGCTGGCGGTGGCGAATTCACCACAATCGTAATGACCCCCTAAGTTCCTAAAGATGGTTTCATTTGCAAGGTAAGAGCTTCATGAATAAACTACCCTTTGAAAGTTGAGATCATGGCACCACTGTGAAAACAAGCCTTTGCAAAGCCATAGGGCTTGCATTTGAGAGAGTTAGAACTATTGGCGTTGTAAATGACAGTTATTTTTACCTATGTGTTTTGGTTTGGAGTGGAGTGGGTGTATAAAAAAGCATTTGCAATGCAATCAGTTTCGGATTTATGAAAGTTAGAGCTCTTGGGGCCAGATGTACGACCCACAAATTGTGACTTGTAAATTACGTTGCATTTGCTACCCGCAAACTGGGATGCGCAACAGTGTCTCAGACAATGTTTTCAATTCCTAATGGGGTCGCAAATTGCATGCCTCATTAATAATAATGAGGCCGGCGCAATTTGCGACCCCATTAGGAATGACTAGCACTCACAGTTGATGGTGGCCTGCAGGGTCAGCAGACCACCATGTCTGTGACTGCTTTTTTAATAAAGCAGTCTTTTTTTTAATGCAGCCCATTTTCCTTAAAGGATAACGGAATACATTCAAAAAAGAAATATGGAACTTTTCAGTTTAATTTATTTAAGGGCAGACAGTGGTCCCTGGGACCACTGCCTGCTCTTAAAAAATATTTTCTTCCATACTCACAAAGGGGAAGGGGTTCCCTGGGGACCCCTCTCATTTGTGAGTGGTTAACCACCTACTTGAAGTAGGTGGTAACGTACAAGTGTTTTGTGGCCACAAATGTGGTCTCGAAACAATAGTACATGGCATGGTGACTCACTTTTAGGAATGGACGCTCCTTCCTAATAGCAAGAGTAGCAAATGCTACTTTGCGGGTCAGTGACTCACAAAGTAGCATTTGTACATGCCATTAACATTTTTTTGCGGTCGCAAACGGGAGGCTCCCGCAAAAAAGGGTCGTACATCTGACTCTTGGGGTTGAAATTTATAATTTTTTTAAAACTTTTTTTATGCAGTTGAGTGATGATATTTGCAGAGCGCTATTGTTAGTCACTGCCCTGGTGAACCAGAAAATGGGAAATAGGCTATGAGGGAAAGGAGACAAGAATAATATGCTGTCTGGAAAAATAAGTAACAACATCCTAGAAATAGCAAACACTCATAGGCAATGCAAGATTAAGTAAAGCATTTGAAATGTAAGCAGAAACAACATAGTTGACTTAAGGCTTTTACACCTACTATTTAGAAATCATTTAGTGTTTTTGCCTGCAAAGTTAAGAACATGACTACAGTGATTTGTTTGTCCATTACTTATATCCTTACAAAATGTAAACTGTATGGTTTAAAAAGACTGCATCCCTGAGCACTTATATATTTTATAAACTAAAGAGTACACATTTAATAAACTAAAATAAGGAAAACCACTGATAAGGATCATATTTAACTTTTACCACTTTAGGCATCAACTAGGTATTGCAGTACCTCCAAGAATGGTGTATTTCCCCACACAGGAAAACAACGTTCTTTAAAGAAAGAGAAGAAAATGAAAGTAGCACATCACTGACAAACTCTGTAAAGTGGCGCAAGGGTGTGTGGTTGTGAATAAAATCAAACTGACCATTGTGTGACCACTTGGAAATAATGGAATACTTCAGGCTTAAACACGACATCCATAATACCATATCAAAAGTCCCCTCCTTTATCCAAAGGCAAACTTCAAACTTCTCTCTTGAGAACAAACTAAAAAACAAAAGTGATTAGCCAATGGTCTATGATTCCACTGACAAAATCTACTTTATTACAGGATAAACAGAATTTAAAGAAAATCTAAAAAGTGGATACTACCTTTTTGATTAATAAAAGTTCCTAGGGCATCTCGCCAATGATTACAGGTGATAAACTTTCCAGGACTACTGATAATTTAAGAACCAAAAAGCAAAGTAAATAAATTTGATGATGTGCACTTGACAACAGCCCTAGCAGATTAATACACTTAAAACGCATGTTTATAGTTCGTACACAGTTAATATCAGCGTGAGGCCAGTTCCAAAGGGCTCATGATTTTAGTGGCACCATGAACTGATGCAGAAGATGTGATTTTACCAAGTTCAAACATGTTAAGGGGAGAAGTCAGTAGTGAACTCATGGCTTCTTTTACCACAATCTAAGACTGGAGGTTTAAAGTCAATGGCAAAATAGCATGAATGTCAAATATGTATCTTTTGGTGATGTTTCAAGTTTCGGTGGACGATGGCCTGAGGGTTATGAACATGTATTCAATCCCAGAAGTGGTGAGAGAGCTAGCTATAATATCCTTGAAGTTATGCAAACAGCAGTGTTGGCAATAGGGGCTGCACCAGTGTATTTAATTCTCATATATGTATAGTGGAGATGCTTAACTTCCCGTGACCCCACCGCTAAGAAGTCACAAATATAAGTGAAAACACTTTCTCTCAAACTAATTAGGTTCTGAAAAGAAGCATACAATTGAATGTAATACCTTCATTAATTATGCGCAAGCATGTAATTAAACATTTTTTCCCAAATTATACAAAATGTTATGGAATCCACAAAATACATGCAAAAATGGAGTGACAGGAGTCTTGAGTTTCCTTATTTTCAATTATTCTTTATTTATAGTCAAATGCATCAGCCCATCCAACGCGTTTCGTTCAACATGGAATTCATCAGGGTTGGAATTGTCTTTTTGAAGATCACCAAGATGTTTCCCTAATATAACCACTGTAGCGTCTGTTATATAAAGACTTTGAAGGAATTAATGCCCTCGATTCATATTGAGATTGTCGTATTGATGATCACCCACAAGCTTAATTTATTGCCAAATGTAGTGTCAATGCGCTGGTGATCACCGTCGTGTCAGTTCAACAAAATCTTAAAAGGATAATTGCCTTAGAAAATTACTAGCATGTTATCCGTTCGGGTATGTGAAACCGTCTGTCTATCAGTTGAGCTATATGTTCCTGTTGAAGACTGTGGGGTACCGAGAGGATATGCATTACCTCTTACCCAGGACCAAGCACAACAGCTTAAAGAATCCCCAATCCTCATTCTCAACCTCCCCTTCTTACCAACTACCGGCTCCTTGGCATCAGTGCAGTAACCTTGAACCCAGCTGAAGCGAGCGAATGACCCAATCAGGGGCGAGAGAAAACCTTCCCAAGGGAACAAATGAGATTTGGGGATCGCCGCACATTCCCGGCGTGCCCCAAGAGCAGCAGGCACCAAAAGGAGACAAGCAAGGAGAAGGTCAGCGAAACAAGAGGGCCTCTGTATAATGGTTAAGAAGCCTGTCAAACATCTTTGAATTGTCAAGTTTCTTTCAAATCTCAAAGTATTGGCCTGGAAAAAAAATCAGAGAAGAAAATACAAAATCCAGCACAGTGCTTATTTAGACACACCTATGTGTGAGAACTATGTAAAAGTGTAATACAGTGTTTAGACTAACAAAAAAATAAAAGCATAACATTCAAAATGACCACGACTCATGGGAACAGTCCAGCCCGAACTGCCAAGCCATGCCTTCCCTGGACCGGATTAAACCCAGATCTTTTGACTGGGTGTGAGTGTTTGATTGATTCAGATGCTCCGTCCATCACCACCCCCTTTTGTACCACTTTTGGCCGCCATAAGTGTGGCAGTGTATGCTCAGACGTGAGTCCCTTGCTCACTTTGCCACTGGATTCAAGCAAGCCGGGCTGAAGACGGCTGGAATGCCAGAAACCGGTCCTCGGAAGCTTGGTTCCGGTCCAGGGAAGACATGGCTTGGCAGCTCGGGCTGGACTGTTCCCATGAGGCACAGGGTCAGACTGATTTGCATATAGCCATGTCTGAACTGGGGTGGCAGAGTGGGCTAAAGAACGGTGATGGATTAAACCCAGATCTTTTGACTGGGTGTGAGTGTTTGAGTGATTCAGATGCTCCGTCCATCACCACCCCCTTTTGTACCGCTGTATAATTAAAAGATCATCAGAATGAAATGTAAGAGCGACTGGAAAAGCAATGGCGCTTATTATAGTTCAAAGAGCAATTTCACTTTTTAAAAAATGAAACACCTAAACTTCACTTGGGAAAGGTCACCTTGCAGCTGCACTCTAACCCTCCAAACAACGTGAATTAAGTATGCCTGTAACTTGCTGTAGGAGAGAGCCAGAAGTGAGGCAAGAAAGCGATACCTCCTTTGACAAAGAAAATAAGCATTTGCAATGCAATCGGTGTCGCCTTTGGGACCATATATGTATTTAGCTGTGTAGCACATTAGCCTGGGTGCTAAAACATCAACTGTTCTTTAACATGGGGGAAAATAAGCACCAAACTGTGTGACACGCCAGGTATGGGAACACATGGAGAGAAATATTGACTTTCAGCAGGAAATGGCATGCCTTTATTGGTTCACCTAAACACATTCAAAGTAACTAACAAACCGCTTAAAAATAAAAGCACAGGCCATTGGCACCAAATGCTGGACAAAGATGGTCACAAGAGCGTTTTGCCCATCGCCAGTGTACATAAATGCCTACATTTAACATGTGTTAGGTTTTAAAAAATGGATTGGAATGCACCCCTCATAAACATAGAATCAGGGACAATTTCTCGGCTGTAAACATAGCAACCAACAATCCAAACCGTAGGAGAGTAAGCAATTTCTGAATCCTCCAGTGGAATTAACACTGAGTCAGTGGGCATTTCCTTCAAAGACCGTCGGTGGTGGAGATAGCTTGTTAACATGCGTATCAGCTTTGGCAGCAGATGCCCATCAGTATTAACAGCTCTAAGCGACATGAAGATGTATACATTTACGCAGTCTGACCCCCAACAAGGACCACTCTCGACCAACGGGGGTCACGTCACAGGATCCCCGCACATTCAAAACCCTTGAACACCAACCCGTACATAGGTGGGATCTCTTCCCAAAGGCTCTGACCAAAAAGACCTGTTTCCATGCAATCCGCTATGCTCCCCAGGCCTCTCCATAGCCGCCAAGGATTGAGATTGCCATGTGTGACATGTTCATATTTATTATGAGTGAGATTTCAACGACTCTCTCTCTCTCGAGCAAAATCAAGCAATGAATACAAGGGAAACATATCAACATCAGAAATTACACCCATTTGAGAAAGAGAAACTTTAAAAAGATCTTAAAACTACTGCAAAGCACCAGAAGTAAAAGGGGACTTGGGAAGTAAGGGGGTGGCAAGAGGCTCACTAAGTGGGAAAGAAGCATTTAACTTCCCTCGTGGAAAGACTGAGCAGCACAGACAATGCAAATAACCTGATGTGAGACCCCAATATGCACAACACAGATTGTCAGCTACATATTAATTGAGTCAACACAGTCAGCTGACTCGCGGGTAGGCATTGGGCACTAGGCAATTGTCAGGCCGAGGCGCGCTCAACCTCACAAAGATAGGCCACAGCCGGCAGCCACTGCGCTGTAGTGTTATATTTCAAAAACGACACTCTCAACCTTAATAAAAATTATCCCGAAGCGGTCTGCCCAGGTTGGCACAATGCTACCTACTCAGCCCTGCAGCCAGTTTCAAAGGCAAGCTGCTTAAAAGGACAGTTGGAGTTTGCCGGCCTAATTGGTGGGGGTGGGGGGGTCTAATGAAGTGTGTTGCGTTATTTATTCACTGACTGTGTCTGGAGTGGATTTATGGGGACGTTGACACCACATTTCGCTATCATGAGCTAGATATTATCATGCGCTTCACTGTTGGCAGGCCAAGGGGGTAAAGTAAATCAGGCAGAACTTCAGTAACACCGACCAGCACGCAGCTGCTGATCACACGGTGCTGCACTGCTAAAAGCAAATGTAGATTACACTCCGCTGGCACTTCCACTTACTCAAGGTGAACACCGGTTTACGGGCCGGCTGCCCACCTCCTCAGACACTCTTGGCCTCTGAACGTCAACTCCCTGCCTCGATAAATGTGCACGTTGTGCGTGCCGGCATCAGATGAGGACCAATGGGATTGAGTCCTTTGATCACGGGGTGAACGTGACAAGTGAATCCCCATGCACCATGAGGAGTGGCTGCGGTCCAGGACTCGAATCGACCGCGGTTGTTGTCGTGTGCCATGATTCTGATCATTATGGCTGCTCAGTGCTGCAGGTTGAAGTGTCCCTGAGGCATCACCAGACTGGATTGTAGGTGATGGGTCCGGTGGTCATCTATTTTCAGCGCTAGCCTCAGCCTGCAGGCACAAGTCACTGCGCGGTGTACAGCCAGCGTCAGGCTGCCTGCTTGGCCGACAAAACAGAAACAGCAGTCAAGTCTGCTGTGAATGGCCTGGCCCATCTATATGTGCATGTGACACACTCTATCAGTGCCTGTGGGGCTGTCTTGGCAGTAGTCATTAGCCAAGCAGACTGACTCACTCAACTCGGCACACATGACGTCAGGTCTGTCAGTGATCTTGCTGCGGGCCGTGACATGACGAACAACTTATTACATTGTAGCCTACCTGAGCCCAGAGCAAGTTGACCGAGCCCCCAAGCCTGCCACACGCAGCGTGGAACACGCACTGCTATATTTCTCATTGTGCTATTAGCAGTGCTCTGGCTTGTTGACAGCCACTATAAATGCGTGACTTTGCATTTCAGTGCGGTGATGCTGATCACCACACTGAAATCTGTTAGTCTCTCCGCCGCTGGATCCCACCTCTACTGGCCCACAGCAGTTCTTGACTTCTGGCCGTTGCCCAGATACAAATTTGGTTATGATTTCCTTAACTATACTTCTGCGGCACCCTGACTTCGGCCACCCCGAACCTACCGCTGTGTATTCTACCCATCTCGGCCCTCAAACCGGGGCAACACCTTTCTATCCGGTAGAGGGCCCCTCATGAAACTTTTGGTTGCAGTGTACCTGACCTGCAGTCTTTTTTGGCACTATGTATCCCGTACCCTACCATGTAACACTCAAAGTAAAGGGGCCAGTAGCCATGGGAGGGTACAAATGACGACATGTCCATAATAAGAAGGGACTAATAAGCCGCATAATCAATCAGAAGGCAGCATTTACAATGACACGAGCCAATTAAAAACATTGGCGAAGAGTGGGCGGAGCTTCCACTGCATACTCCATTACTGCATGCCTCGCAGAGTGAGTAGCGCATGCGCTCTGCCGCTATAGGCTTGACCTAAAAAGTAGTGCGACCTAAATCACATCAATTAAAGACAGCAGTAAACCATATATAGCAAGAAGAATCTAAATCAACAAAAGGCAGGAGTAATTAGACATACTGATAAAACAAAAGCATGCGTTTCTAAAAGGAACAAACGGGAACCAATGAAAAAAAGAGAACTTTCAAGCCACAATGTTCATTACAGCATGCCTCACAGAGCAGCGCACGCGCTGCCCAGGCTTGACCTCAAAAGAGCAGGAGCCGAGCCAGAGAATGCTTGGGGTGAGTGACAGCTCTGCTGACTCCTGGTACAGTGATCCTTCCCCTCGAAAAAGAAAGAGCAGAAAGGCAGCTGGCAATGCCCTTCAGATGGCTTACCAGCACCCTGGTGATGACACCGCCTATTGTTAGGGGCACATCATCAGATCTAAATGTAATTGTTCAGCGTGAGCTAAGGTGCCCAGCTGTTGAACATGATTCCAGTCTGTGCTGCTGTCGAAGCTTTACAGTAGGCAAGCTTCTAATTGCCCGTGCTCAGTCACTTCTCCATCCGCCACAACATTAAACCATCTCTAAACACTTGCCTCTCCTCCCCATTCCCACGCACCTTCATAAAGTGGAAGAGGCTCTCCAGCCATCCAGGGATAGAGCCAAGTACAACTGTAGAGTAATGGTGAGAGGACGAAGGACTGCGAGGGCCGGGGCAGAGTCAACCATATAAATTTGACCACAGGGAGAGGATGAAGCCTTGTGGTTACAGCTGTGGACCTCAAAGCTGGGGAACCGGGTTCGAGTCTTGGCAACGACACTCAACATCCTGTGATTCTGGGCAAATCACTTAATCTTCTTGTGCCTAACAAAAATTAATGTGTCCGTCTGTAACGAAACTGGTGCTCATGTAAAGCGCTCTGATATCCAAAGTCTCAGGTCTAGTTCGTATTATATAAAACTCCTAAAACAAAATCTACAGACTCAAGACTGTCAGGAACGTTCACAGTTTCCCTATAGCCAAACCAACTATTCCCCCAAAAACTCATATATAATACCAGTGTGGTTCAGTCTGATGGAGTTGTCAGCTCTGTTTAGTTTCGGCCTGTAGACATCTCTAGTTTCATCATTTTTTGTTTTTTTCTGTTCAACTATCAATCACATTTTGGTCTGTCAACCACACTATTAATAGTACCTTTTCTATGTGCCGCCAATAGGAATCATATCTACCTTTGATGCTAACTAAAACTAAAAAGGTTTTTTATGCCTGATTGAAGTACATGTAGCTGCTAGAGAGTACCCAGCTTTCCCTTCTATCGAAATTATTTGTGATGGTTAACTTTCTTTTTTAATGTATAATTTTCTATTGTAAGAAGATGTATTTAGACAGCGACATATTTTTTTTTCTTTTTGTGGCATGTTTGCAATAAAAACAATATATATGTAACCATTGTACAAGTTTGCCAGGTCCAGATCTATTGGCTTTTGCCAATGCTTTTTAACGGTTATTTTCACCATCTAGAGCACATAAAACAAATATAACTGGACTATTACAGAATAGAAGACAAATTAAATATAGATATGTGACTCTTTTTTTTAAAGTATTTTTGTGCTTGTCACTTAGAGCTGCCTTTTGGATTTGCCAATGCAGACCTATTGGTTTTGCCAATGCTTTTTTGCTGATGTTGTTTAGCATCTGCAAAAGTTAAAATCAAGAATTTTCAATGCAATAGGTTTCGCATTACTGGAAGTTTGAGCTATTGGCATTGCATTATTTTTAAACGTTATTATAGGTCAAACTTTCAGCAATGAAAGACCTATTGCATTGCAAATGCTTGTCTATCATCACTGGTTGGTGCTTGTTTTAGGTAAGGTATCAAGTATGGCTTTCAAAGGGTAAATTGGTTTGATTGGAAAGTAGGGGATCTTGCACATTTCTTATTTAAGGTAATTTCTGTTGTTTACACAATCTTTCATGCACTTTTACTAATTATAAACACAAAACCAGTGATGCCTTAATATTGTCATCCTGCTGTCATCATTGTGCCTAGGGTTTGAATAACTATGAATATGCGTGCGTGTTTCCTCCCATTAAAACTGATGTTTCTCAGTGTCCGTAAGCTCTGAATGTTTCCAAGGTACTACAAGGGTAGGCCCTTGAAAATCTACCCTGTTATAATCTATTTGTGACCCTCAGAGAATATAATAGTGGGTCACCTTTTGCCGTCGACCCTTTGTCACAAATAGTTTCAAGACATCAATTTCAGGACCACGTTTTAGCTTGTGTGTAGAAATTTTAGTCTCTCACTTATGTCACAATAGAAATAGAAAACAAAATTTGACTGCAGGCCAGATGACTTCATAAAAAGATCCTCATGACTACAAATAAAAATTATTATTATTATTAAGTACCATATATGGAAGCAACTACCACTGCTGCAGAGAAGAATTTTCTATTAGATGACATTTCCAAGGACTAAACTAAAACTAAACTAAAACCACTAACACTCTCAACTTGTAGACCTGTTTCCTTCAACTCTGATGCTCTGAAGAATTGTTGTCAATCATGAGAAGTTTCACAATGCATCTCTTAAGGAGGGATTTATACCAGATGAACTCAGGTAGGCCTGAGTTGGGTTGTGTTGTTGAAGAAGTCCTCTGAACTCTAGTAACTGTGATGACTACGGGCTTGGAGAAAGGTGCCACCATTCAGCTGCAGCAATACATAGAGTTTCTTGCTGTGCTGGGCAACTTATGGTTAGGCGTTAGACCTTATAGCGAGTCTGAGATGGCTTTCATTGGCTTATAGTCTTCCATAGTCAATATTTAAGAGGGAGGTTTAACAGTCATTACAAAGATGCAATGTCAATTTTTTTCTGACCACCCACTCCTCTCCATAATCTGAGTCCACTGAAAACTAATAACCCATGGTTTCCTGCTTAACTGAGATAAGAGACTGCCTTAGTAACCTAACCTGGAGTTTGAACAACAGCACATACTCAACTTTCCTATGTTGTATAAATGATGGGTCAATAAGGATAAAAAAATTTCAATTTTTCAATCTCAGCCAGGTTCTGAAACTGGGATGGTGCAGTGAGCTAAAAAACGGTGTTGGATCTAGCCCTGATCTCTTGACTGGGTGAGAGCTTTCTGCTTAATTCAGAGACTCTGTCCCTCACCACCCCTTGTTGTAAATATTTTTGTCCACCCTAAGCGTGGAAGGGTATTCTCAGATGTGAGACCCTTGCTCATTGCACCATCAGGATTCAAGCAAACCGGGCCGAAGACGGCTCTAATGCCAGAAACCGGTCCCCGGAAGCTTGTTTCCTTCCCAGTGTAAGAATTGGCTTTTGTAGTTTGGTTTGCCCTGTTCCCATCATGCACTGGGACAGGAACAGACTAATTTGCATACAGCCAGGTTCTGAAACTGGGATGGTGCAGTGAGCTAAAAAACGGTGTTGGATCTAGCCCTGATCTCTTGACTGGGTGAGAGCTTTCTGCTTAATTCAGAGACTCTGTCCCTCACCACCCCTTGTTGTAAATATTTTTGTCCACCCTAACCGTGGAAGGGTATTCTCAGATGTGAGACCCTTGCTCATTACACCATCAGGATTCAAGCAAACCGGGCCGAAGACGGCTGTAATGCCAGAAACCGGTCCCCGGGAGGTTGTTTCCTTCCCAGTGTAAGAATTGGCTTTTGTAGTTTGGTTTGCCCTGTTCCCATCATGCACTGGGACAGGAACAGACTAATTTGCATACAGCCAGGTTCTGAAACTGGGATGGTGCAGTGAGCTAAAAAACGGTGTTGGATCTAGCCCTGATCTCTTGACTGGGTGAGAGCTTTCTGCTTAATTCAGAGACTCTGTCCCTCACCACCCCTTGTTGTAAATATTTTTGTCCACCCTAAGCGTGGAAGGGTATTCTCAGATGTGAGACCCTTGCTCATTGCACCATCAGGATTCAAGCAAACCGGGCCGAAGACGGCTGTAATGCCAGAAACCGGTCCCCGGGAGCTTGTTTCCTTCCCAGTGTAAGAATTGGCTTTTGTAGTTTGGTTTGCCCTGTTCCCATCATGCACTGGGACAGGAACAGACTAATTTGCATACAGCCAGGTTCTGAAACTGGGATGGTGCAGTGAGCTAAAAAACGGTGTTGGATCTAGCCCTGATCTCTTGACTGGGTGAGAGCTTTCTGCTTAATTCAGAGACTCTGTCCCTCACCACCCCTTGTTGTAAATATTTTTGTCCACCCTAAGCGTGGAAGGGTATTCTCAGATGTGAGACCCTTGCTCATTGCACCATCAGGATTCAAGCAAACCGGGCCGAAGACGGCTGTAATGCCAGAAACCGGTCCCCGGGAGGTTGTTTCCTTCCCAGTGTAAGAATTGGCTTTTGTAGTTTGGTTTGCCCTGTTCCCAACATGCACTGGGACAGGAACAGACTAATTTGCATACAGCCAGGTTCTGAAACTGGGATGGTGCAGTGAGCTAAAAAACGGTGTTGGATCTAGCCCTGATCTCTTGACTGGGTGAGAGCTTTCTGCTTAATTCAGAGACTCTGTCCCTCACCACCCCTTGTTGTAAATATTTTTGTCCACCCTAAGCGTGGAAGGGTATTCTCAGATGTGAGACCCTTGCTCATTGCACCATCAGGATTCAAGCAAACCGGGCCGAAGACGGCTGTAATGCCAGAAACCGGTCCCCGGGAGCTTGTTTCCTTCCCAGTGTAAGAATTGGCTTTTGTAGTTTGGTTTGCCCTGTTCCCATCATGCACTGGGACAGGAACAGACTAATTTGCATACAGCCAGGTTCTGAAACTGGGATGGTGCAGTGAGCTAAAAAACGGTGTTGGATCTAGCCCTGATCTCTTGACTGGGTGAGAGCTTTCTGCTTAATTCAGAGACTCTGTCCCTCACCACCCCTTGTTGTAAAAAATTTTCAATCTCAACACATTGTCCATTTAGACTGCCATATTTTGTTTTACCTTGTACCTAATAGTCAAATATTTTCTAAAAATAGAAGAAGGGAACCATATGCTATTCCTGAGTCAGGAAGTCTCGAGGAGCAAAAAGAATAAGCAGAGTCTTTATAGGATTCTGTTTCTGGCAAGGCATTCACTTCTCAAATACAGCCAGATACGAAGTCAGACTAAAGTACTTGCTCTGGGAACTGACAACTGACAACACAAGTAAATGTTGAGTATCCTCTGCATATCCTTGAGTTCTTGCCCCAATGAGTTGACTACATGGGGTTAAAAATTGAACACTATTGGGGCAATAGGGAGACCTGAGGACCCCTGGGGAACACCATAAGGGAGCCTAGTACCAGTAGAGGTGGGACCTTGCATTGTTGATTGGACCTTTCTAGACAATAACGTGGGTGACCATAGTATTGTCTTAGAGGTTACACTTCCCAACTCTTGCAGTTTGGTCAGTAAGATTAAATGCTCTGCCATTCTAGAGACTGTAGACAGGTCCCATGGCAGCATCCTCCCTTTCCTCCCAACCACAATAGTCAGAATATCATCCCACACAGATCAGAGATCTGTCTTTCCCATGGGTGGCTAATAGAGAAGGTGAGAGGTGGGATGATTTTTGTAATTTGCAAACCACCACCTTATCCAGCAACTGAATAAGAAGCAGCAGGGAGCTAATAAGGTGACTACAGGACATGTTACCTACATTAAGTCTTGTTTCTTCAGGACCTTCTTGAATAATTCCCTCTTTGGAGAGTTGGCAACCTTCCCCTCTTTCCAAGAGACACTTGTCAATACCAGGTAGTTGAGTGTATGTGCTGGGTAAAGCTCTGACCAGCCTATCATGGAAGATTCCCTGGGTTTAGCCTCCATTTAAAGTATGAGAAAGATTTTTTAGTAGGAACCGTGCAATGCAAAGTAAGGCCAGTATTCCTGCAGAGGTTCACGCCAGGAGAAAATATGTTTAAGGTTGAGTTGCGTTCATCACTCGTTTCACTAACATCCGTTATATGTAGAGCACTATCATAAAATGATTCCTGGCAATTCTCAACAGAGACTGGTGACCTATGTGCTACTGCCTGGTGGCCGACCTATTTCTGAACTAAAATAAGTAGTGTCAATTGTATTTTGTATGGCCCGTGACTTGGCCTCATATAGTATTTTTTCCTTTATAGGTTGCCTTATGTTATATGGCAAACCCCTCGTTAAAAGCAGCTTTTTTGGTTGCAACTGATCGTTTGCAAAATATTTATTCTAGCTATTCAGCAGACCTTTTTAAGGATTGTAAATCCTGTGTGAGCCATTGGATGGAGGGAGCTTCTCTCTTCTCACACCAGGCTAGTATAAGAATATAAAATTCTCCAGAAATGGTTATATTTAAAAAGAAAATATCACAGATCATGAGTGTCCTAAAGGTGGTGATCGGATCTATTTTGAGCTTCGGATTGCACCTTTTCAATTCCCATTCTAAGTCTCACTTCAAAAACTCTGCCTCTGTTTATCTTCCTTCAAGGCTGTTTAATTCATCTTTGGTCAGTCCTTTGTCTCTCTCACTCTGATTCTCTTTTGCCCTCTCTCGTCTGCACTCCCTTTCCTGCTTCCTGTTTTTCGTAGTCTGGTTCTCTCTGCCCATTGCTCTCTTTCTTTTTATCTTGCAATTTTATCCTCAATCTTGATATACTACATATGCTACAGACCCCCGGGACCACGCACACAATTCAGCGAAGACATCACGGACTTCATCAGCCCACACGCCCTCCCCTCCGCCGACTACATCCTCCTAGGGGACCTCAACTTCCACCTGGAGAACAACAAGGACCGCAACACCGCCGCCCTGCTGGACAACCTCGCCAACCTCGGACTCAAGCAACTGGTCAACATCCCCATCCACTACGCCGGCCACACGCTTGATCCCGTCTTCTCATCCAGCAGGCACATCACCTTCAGCCACTCCACCGGACTCCACTGGACCGACCACAGCTGCGTCCACTTCAGCTTCATAAAAGCCATAACCCACCACCACCCGCAACAGGTTCCTCACAGGAGCTGGAGCACATTCACCGCCGACCAGCTCACCACCTCCCTCAGCCAGAACCCACCTGCCAGCACAACGGACCCCAACGAAGCAGCCCGCAACTTCACGCAGTGGCTAACCGCCTGCGCCGACGACCTCGCACCACTGAAGAACCCTCCCAGCAGACCCAGAAGCAAGAAGGCCCCCTGGTTCACTGACGAACTCAAGGACTCCAAGAAGACCTGCCGCACCCTTGAGAAAGCCTGGCTCCTCGACCAGACCACTGACAAGTGGAGAAGTGTGGCTCAGGGGTTAGAGGCGGCAGACCCGGAAGCTGAGATCGGTCCTGGACCAGGGTTCAATTCCCCGCCTCGGCGGGTCTTGGGCTAAAAATTCCACGGACTCGATAATTCTCGCTCCGGTGCCTTCTCGACTCACGGGTTCACACTCTGCGACTTTGGGCAATAGCTTGCTTAATCTCCACAATGGCCCCTCGCGGCGGGATGCCTGACTTTCACCTTGTGGATACCCTGCTATCTCACAGGGGAATACCAGGACGGGTTCCCTAAGCAAGCGCCGGGAAACCCACTGCGGGTAGCTGTGCGCTATATAAGCTCAAATACATTTACATTTACATTTACAACAAGACCGCCCTCAAACACGCCACCCGCAAGCACCACCAGCTCATCCGCACCACCAAGAAGAAATCACTGAAGGAGCGACTGGACAACAACTCCCACGACAGCAAGGAACTCTTCAGCATCGTCAAGGAGTTCTCCAACCCCAGCACCGGCAACAACGACATCACACCTTCACAAGATCTCTGCGACTCTCTCGCCTCGTTCTTACACCGTAAGATTGCCGACATCCACAACAGTTTCGGTGCACCATCCACGCACCCAACCAGCGAGCCAACGCACACCACCGCCACCCTCCGCACCAGGACCACGGTGACCACCGAAGACACAGCCCGCACGATGAACACCATCCACTCCGGATCTCCAACCGACCCCTGCCCCCACCACGTCTTCAACAAGGCCGACTCCACCATCGCACCCCAACTCCGGGACGTCATCAACACCTCCTTCAACACCGCCACCTTCCCGGAGAGCTGGAAGCATGCCGAGCTCAGCGCCCTACTGAAGAAACCAACAGCGGACCCCACCGACCTCAAAAACTTCCGCCCCATCTCGCTCCTCCCTTTTCCTGCCAAAGTCATCGAGAAGATTGTCAACAGACAGCTTGCCGCCTTCCTCGAGACGAATGGATCCCTCGACCCCTCGCAGTCCGGTTTCAGAGCCAACCACAGCACCGAGACCGCCCTCATCGCAGCCATCGACGACATCCGAGCCCTGCTCGACAACGGGGAAACAGCGACACTCATCCTCCTGGACCTCTCTGCAGCGTTCAACACTGTCTGCCACCGCACCCTAGTCCAACGCCTCAGCAACATCGGCATCCAAGAGAAGGCACTGAAGTGGATCATCTTGTTCCTCGCCGGAAGAACACAGAGAGTCCGCCTCCCCCGTTTCGGTCCGAGGCCACCAAAGTCATCTGCGGCGTCCCGCAAGGATCATTACTCAGCCCCACCCTCTTCAACGTCTACATGAGACCTCTTGCTGCCATCGCACGCCAACACAACCTCAACATCATCTCCTACGCCGACGACACCCAGCTGATCCTCTCCCTCACCAGAGACCCCGACACCGCCAGAACCAGCCTACACGAAGGGATGAAAGACGTCGCCGAGTGGATGAAGAACAGCCGCCTGAAACTGAACTCAGACAAGACGAAAGTCCTCACCCTGGGACCATCGCCCTCCACCTGGGACGACTCCTGGTGGCCCCCAGCCCTGGGCACCGCTCCCAAGCCAACAGACCACGCACGCAACCTGGGCTTCATCCTGGACTCCTCCCTCTTGATGACCAGACAAATCAACGCCGTCTCCTCATCATGCTTTCACACCCTTCGCATGCTTCGCAAGATCTTCCGATGGATCCCGACCGAAACCAGGAAGACGGTCACCCAGGCCCTCTTCACCAGCCGACTCGACTACGGAAACACCCTCTATGCCGGTACCACAGCCAAGCTACAGAAAAGACTCCAACGCATCCAGAACACCCCCGCCCGACTCATCCTGGACATCCCCCGATGCAGCCACATCTCCGGCCATTTGAGGGACCTGCACTGGCTCCACGTCAACAAGAGGATCATGTCCAGGCTCCTCACCCACGCACACAAGTCTCTCCACGACCTGGGCCCCAAGTACCTCAACAACCGCCTGACCTTCTACACGCCCACCCGCCAGCTACGGTCTACTAGCCTCGCCCTCGCCGCCGTACCACGCATCCGAAGAGCCACCGCCGGAGGCAGATCCTTCTCCTACCTGGCGGCCAAGACATGGAACTCCCTCCCCATCCACCTTCGGCTGACCCAGGACCACCTCGCCTTCAGGAGACAACTCAAGACCTGGCTGTTCGAGCAGTAGCGGACCCCTTCCCCCAAGCGCCTTGAGACCCTTCCGGGTGAGTAGTGCGCTATACAAATGTTATGATTGAATGATTGATTGATTGATTGATATGGGGACATGGCTCAACGGCTACAGCTACAGACTTTGAAACTGGGGAACCAGATTTGAGTCTTTGGTGTAGGCTCAAACATCCTGTAATTCTGGGAAAATCACTTAATCTCAAGGTGCCTAAAAATAAATGTGTCTGTAATGGAATGGGTGTTCGATGCAGTGCGCCATCCGGCCACTGTAATACATTGCCACACTTTACAGCCTCGGCCGGGCTCCGTCCAGAGGAGATAAATAAAGGTGCAACCACCAGTCGTGATTGATTGCACATACCCACTAAAGAGTGTCTGGAGTTCTGTACTTGCTGGAGAGTGGGTAGTCCCCAAAGAGATAGTGCATCCAAGTACACAGGGCATCCTACACTCATGTAAAGCACTTTGATACCATCGGGTCGAGTTTGCGCTACATAAAACAGCACACACACAAAAAAATATATATATATATATTTTTCACTGAAAAAACCACAGGTTTCAGGGACGTTATACTTAGAAATTAGCATTTAAAAAAACACAGGAATTCACTGCAAAAAACAGCAGGATTCAGGGACGTTATAGTTAGTTGGACATTTTACTTCTACAAAACCAGAGAAATTTGGCCGTTATAGTTAGTTCAGCTAACTATAACTCGCACCCCTCAATGCCCTGCCATGACATTACATATTACATCATTCATGACATGGTCAGTGACATCACTGATGACATCTCAAATGACATCTCTGATGACATCACTGATGACATCATCCACATGATAATCTGATGCACCACCCTAATATAACCTTTGATACACACACTCTAAAATACCGACTACCATTTTTGAAACCATAAACACACCAATACCAGTTAGTACATAACCACTCACTAATTTCAAAGTTTTTTTAAATGCTAATTTCTAACTATAACGTCCCTGAAACCTATGTTTTTTCTGTGAATTTCAAATGTTTTTTAAATGCTAATTTCTAACTATGCCTAAAAAGGTAGGACATGTGAAGAAAGAGGAAGAAAAGCACAGAAAGAAGCAAGACAAATGCAGCAGGAGGCAACATAAATCCAGAAAGACGAAAAAAGTGCAGGAAGTAGCAAGAGATGTGCAAAAAGAACCAACAGAGGAGCAGAAAGTCCTCCTGTGCCCCCATCTTTTTGCTGACGGGTACTGGTGGTAACTGACTCTGACTAACCAGGTCTAGAGCCAGTGCTATGCTAAAAGACACTTACAATACACCTACATATACTAGGGAACACTGTGCGTTGGAGTACCCCTGTGATTAGCATTACCTCCTCTGTATTTGCCATGAGTTAGTGCCTGGGTACCGACTAGATGATTAGAGTACTGCAAGGAGAGTGCATGGTAAATTTATAAGTGATTGGGTTTTGGCGGAGTGATTGGATAAGTACATGGTGCTGGCTGGGTGATTTGAAGAGTGCTCAGGGAGTGACAAAGGGATTGCTGGAGTGCATAGGTAGTGCCCTAGGGATTGTAGCAGTGCATGTGTTTGTGCCTAGGCCATTTCATGAATACACGGGTAGTGAATGCACTATTAGAGTACTGCAAAGACAGTGCATAGTGAATTTATAGCTGCTTTGGTTTTGGCCAAATGATAGATAAGTACATGGTGCTGGCGGAGTGATTGGAAGAGTGCACAGGGAGTGACAGGGGGATTGCTGGACTGCATGGGTAGTGTTCTAGAGATTTTAGCACTGCATGACTTAGTGCCTTGGCCATTGCATGAGTACATGCGTAGTGAGTGGCTGATTAAAGTACTGCACGGAGAGTGCATAGTGATTTTAAAAGTGCTTGGGTTTTGGAGGAGTGATTGGATAAGTACATGATGCTGGATGGGTGATTGTAGAAGTGCATGGGTAGTGACGGGGATTGCTGGAGTGCATGGGTACTACCTGGGTAATTGCAGGAGTGAATCAGTACTGTGTAGGTGGTTAGAGGTCTGCATGGGTAGTGCACAGGGGATTGTAGCAGTGCATGTGCTAGTGACGATGCCATTGCATAAGTACATGGGAAATGACTGGATGATTAGAGTACTACAAAAAGAGTGCATGGCAAATTTATAAGTGCTTGGATTTTGGCAGAGTGATTGGATAAGTACATGGTTGTGAATGGGTGATTGGAGGAGTGCATAGGCAGTGACAGGTCGATGGCTGGACTGCATGGGTAGTGCTCAAGGGATTGTCACAGTGCATGTGTTAGTGCCTGGGCCATTGCATGAGTACATGGGTACTGATTGGGTGAATAGAGTTCTGCAAGGGGAGTGCATGGTGAATTTATAAGTGCTTGGGTTTTGGCAAAGTGATTGAATAAGTACATGGTGCTCTCTGGGTGATTGGAGGAGTGCATGGATAGTGACAGGGCGCACCCCCTGTCGTGTTGTAAATTGAGGGATTAATTCCCCTTGAGTCCAGAGGGTCCCTGGGGGCTTCCTAGCCCACCAGGTACCTCCAGTAAGCGCCACAGAGCTGCGTTGCAGAGAAGTGTAAAAAGGGGCTTGGCCTATGAACACCTCTCTGCAATGCAGCTCCCTGGCGTATACTGGAGGTACCTGGTGGGCTAGTTGTCCCCAGGGACCCTCAGCATTCAATGAAAATTAATTCCCCAACTTACAACACGCCAGGGGGCGCATTTTCTGAGTGCTGCAGTTAGGGGGCGGGGCATTTTTTTATTTTATTTTACAAGGGTGGCTGTGTGGCCCCCGTCCTTTTACAATAATTTGGACCCTGGGGACCCCATCCTCAAGGGCCTGCTCCTTTTTTTTAAACAGGAAGGGGGCCACAAGGCCCCTCTCCCAAGGCCAATTTCGGTCACGGTGGGACCCCATACCCCAGGGCATGGCCACATTTTCCAATTATTTCCAAAGGAGGGGGGCTGCGTGCCCACCCTCCATAGGCCTCTAGCGGCCCCATGGACCCTGTCCCCAAGGCTGTGCCTAATTTAATTTAAAATTTTTAATTTTTTGATGGAAGGGGGGCCGTGTGACCCCACCTGGGCCACTTCTGGCCACAGTTACCCCATCCCCCGGGGCAGGCCCTTTCCAATGGGGACCATGGGGGGGGCCCCAATGCCTCCACGGTCCCGCCGGCTCCCCACCTCCTGCAGGAGCCGGCATTGCTTTTCCACAAGGGGAGCTGCTAACATGCAGCTCCCCTTGTGGAAAAGCAATGTGGTTTGGATTTTGTAAGCGAAAATCCAAACCAGAGTTTGCTATGACAGGGCAGGAGCCGCACGGCTCCCGCCCTATCATACCAAACAGCAGTGTCCCGGGGTGGGCATTCCGGGACACTGCAGGAGCCGGCCCTGGGGTGTTGGTGTCCCCAGGGCCATCAAGGGCTCCTATAGTGGGGCCGTATGGTCCCCCTCCCTTAATTTTCAATGCCCGGCAGGTGGTGGTGTCTGGAGATTGGGGGTCCATACAGACCCCCAAATTTGAATATACAGTGCCCCAGGGAGGTTGTGGTCCCCGGGGTGTGTGGGGGGGCTTGTGCCCTCCCCACACATTTGTTTTTATTTAAATAAAGAGCCCCGGGGAGGTGGGGGTCCCTGGGGCAGTGGGGAGGCTGTGTGCCCCCCGCAACTCATAAATGAAGCCCCGGGGAGGTGGAGGTCTCCGGGGCAGGGTAGGGGGATTGGGATCTCCCTCATGTATTTTTAGTGACCCCGGAACCTGGCCCACCCAGGGGCTTAAATACAACGAAGCGCGGGAGACCCCACATGTTTTTTTTTTACTTTCTCGGCTGGATCCGTGACCCCAGCACAAATTTGGATGATTTTTTTTTTTTTTAAATGCTTTTATTGGCCCTGGGGTTTCTTGTGGGACCCCCTGAGCAGGCCTAGGGGGTCAGAGTGTTTCTACCCTGCCCCCTTTTCTTGTTGTTGCACTGTGTTTCACTGTTTCGACTGTCCTTCTACACCCCCTCCCGCCATCTACGTTCGTCCAGCCAAGCCCTCGCCACTGTACCTCGCATCAACAAGACCACCATGGGAGGCAGATCCTTCTCATACCTGGCTGCTAAAACATGGAACTCACTCCCCACTCACCTTCGCCTTACCCAGAACCACCTAGCATTCAGAAAGCAACTTAAAACGTGGATATTCGACAAGTAATCCTCCTCCCCTCCCCTAGCGCCTTGAGACCCTCTGGGTATGTAGTGCGCTTTATAAATTCTTTGACTTGACTTGACTTGACTTGTTTTCTTGTGACTTGGTTCTACTGAGTCACAAGATGTCATCAGTGATGTCACTGACCATGTCATGAATTATGTAATATGTGACATCATCAGCAGTGGATTGCGGGCATGCAAGTAGGAATTTCAATGGTTTTGTACGAGTGAAATGTCCAGCTAACTATAACAGCCCTTAAACCTATGGTTTTTTCAGTGAATTTCTAAGGTTTTTTAAATGCTAATTCCTAACTATTACATGTCTGAAACCTATGGTTTTTTCAGTGAATTTCAAAGGTTTTTGGTTTTTTAAAATGCAATAATAGTTATATGTATTTTTTATACTGATTTTCTACAGTTTTTTAACTATTTATTTTTACATATTTTATTTTTTAAATTACGTTATATATTTTTATTTATAAATGGAAAATAAAATGTTTTTTAAAATATTGAAACTGAAATGTTGTTTTATGTCAGGGTCACTGGATGAGTACTTGGGTGCTGCCTGAATGATTAGAGTACTGCAAGGAGAGTGCCTGGGTGAATTTATAAGTGTTTGGGTTTTGGCGCAGTGAATGGATTAGTACATGGTCCTGAATGGGTCACTAGAGGAGTGCAAGGGGAGTGACAGGTTGTTTGCTGAAAGTGTAGGGATACAGACTGGAGAAATGAAGATGTGAAAGACAAGTGACTGAAAACGGAATTATTTGTGTTTTTAAAATTTGCAACTCGCATTTCTTGCACTCACTGATCTAATCGCCACACTCACCTGATTGGTGTGCAGTAGCCGCATTTCGGGTTGTCTGTTCGTTCTCCCTCTGATTAGCAAGGGGGAGGACACCACTTCCTGTTTAGAATTTGCTTGGCGGTTAGCGCTCTAGCAGCTGGGTCTCTCTGGGCTATTTAGGCTGAGCCTAATCATCTACGCACTGCGGTAAGGGGTAGTGGCAGTTCCTCCTGACCCGCTAGCTCGCCAGAGGCTACAGTATTGAGCCTGCGCTCAAACCTAAATGTGCTTTGTGATTTGCCTTAAATTTTAATCTGTGACTGAAAACGGAATTATTTGTGTTTTTAAAATTTGCAACTCGCATTTCTTGCACTCACTGATCTAATCGCCACACTCACCTGATTGGTGTGCAGTAGACGCATTTCGGGTTGTCTGTTCGTTCTCCCTCTGATTAGCAAGGGGGAGGACACCACTTCCTGTTTAGAATTTGCTTGGCGGTTAACGCTCTAGCAGCTGGGTCTCTCGGGGCTATTTAGCCCTCGCCCCTTGGTGAGCGCGCAGCGATCGCGCGCAGTGGAGCCGAAGCTACGCCGAAGAGTAGCCAAAGAGTAGCCTGTCTGCGCCCGTCCGCGACAGGACGGGCCCGGGGCAACTCACTCTGTTCTTTTTTCTTCTTCTAACTACCATGGCCTCTTCAGAAGACACACGTCTCAGGTACACTCCTCAATCCTTATTAGCTCTTCGACCTCAGGGGCTACATAGATGCGCCTGCGATAACTGGCCATGTCTAGAAGGTCCCTTTTCGTGTCTATTATGTAGATTTCAAGCCACTCCCAATACTATTATTACTGGGCTCACAAAGGCTACTAAAACAGAAACGAAAGGCTGGAAAAGCTTTCTTTTAAATGTTCGATCACTCCCCAGACATTGCGTCGAGATATGGGACATTATCCAGAGCCTCAAACCGGAAGTATGTTTCGTTACGGAAACTTGGCTAAAGCCACATACTGTCCCATCTATAACTCTGGGAATTCCCCTAGGATATAAAATTCTGAGACAGGACCGCCCGATAAAAATAGGTGGCGGAACCACCATTATATACAACGAAAGCCTTCACATTACAGTGATAGAACAAACTATACTACCTTCTATGGAAATAATGATCTTTAAAATAAACACAGGAACTAAGGACCACTGGAAAGGTGCTCTAGTGTACCGTCCCCCTGGCCCTAATCCTGGCTTCTCACTAGCCCTAACCGAAATACTAGCTCCACACATGAGGGCCAAAGAAAATTTCATTTTTAATTTTCATGCTGATGTATCAGAAGATTCTGACACAAAGCTCCTTTTAGCTGACCTTGCTCTTCTAGGTTTTCATCTGCGTAACTGCGGCCCCACCAATAGGGGAGGCCACACTTTGGATTTAATCTTCACTAATCACCCTTTTATACACTGTCATCCCCCCAAATCCAAAAACTGGTCTAATCATAGTATGCTAGAATTCTCCTTCTTACAGCTAGCCAAAGCTTCTGATCCTCCTGCCACTCTGAGCATTAAACGGAGATCATGGCATAAAATCACCCCGGACACATTCGAGCAAGTCTGGAGAGCGCCAATTGTCTCTGACTCTGACAATACTGAATCGGCTCTAGCCAAAGTTAACAATACACTCCTGGATGCCATAAACCTTTTAGCCCCTCAAAAACTAGTTAAACAACCCTCGACCACCAAAAAAGAGACATGGTACACTGAAACATTAAAACTAGAGAAACAAAGGTGTAGAAAGTTGGAAAAACTATGGAGAAAGAATCATTCTAGCGCTAGTAAGGAGCTTTACCAGCAGGCAATATCCACCTATTATAAAAATATAAAAAAGGCAAGAAAAACCTGCCTAATATCTCAGCTAGATGAAGCTGGCAACTCGACCAGAGAACTATATAAAATTCTCCAAACCTTCACTAACCCTTCAGTATGTGAAAGCCCCAACACATTCTCTCAAGAGCTGTGTAATAATATTTCCCAATTCTTTGAGGATAAGATTGACGCTATTTACAATAAAATTTTGGCCAAACACCCTAATAATACTGAGGACTCTAGTGCCCCTTGCATAAAGACTCACACAGACACCTTTTTTGACATCCCTGAAGCCACTGAGAGTGATATATTATCACTACTAAACAACATGAAAACTGGCTCCCCCCTTGACCTTCTCCCTGCCAGATTGATGAACAACCTGAGCGTGACACTATGCCCAATCATCCGTAAAATCCTGAACCTCTCTTTTAAAGAAGGAAAACTCCCTCAGCAATGGAAAGAGGCAGTAGTGAATCCTATACGGAAAAATTCCACCTCTCCTTGGACGGAACTCTCCAATCTCTGCCCCATCTCTCTTCTGCCCCTCCTGAGCAAACTGGCTGAGAAACATGTCAACACCCAGGTTTCCAGTTTCATAGAGGCGACAGGGGGCCTGGACCACTCACAATCTGGGTTCAGGCCCAACTACAGCACCGAATCAGCACTCCTCTCCGTGACCGATAACATCAAGATGTCACAGGATAGAGGAGGCTCAATGATTCTGGTGCTGCTAGACCTGTCGGCCGCTTTTGATACTGTGCCCCATAAAATTCTGCTAAGCCGCTTGCAGGGAGTGGGCATTGGAGGACAGGCCCTTTCCTGGTTGGAGAGCTTCCTCTCCGGGCGCTCACAATCTGTCAGCCTGGGCCCCTATCGTTCCATCTCTAGGACGCTCACGAAGGGGGTGCCACAGGGCTCATGCCTAAGCCCCACATTGTTCAATGTGTACGTGGCCCCCCTTGCTGAAATTGTGAGGAAGTATGGATTCACACCGGTGTCCTACGCCGATGACACCCAACTTCTCTACCCTTTCCACTCCCTTAACT
Source organism: Lissotriton vulgaris (assembly GCF_964263255.1). NCBI lineage: Eukaryota > Metazoa > Chordata > Amphibia > Caudata > Salamandridae > Lissotriton > Lissotriton vulgaris. Next base: position 354,598,940 of record NC_141685.1, on the reverse strand, counting down.
CTAATGTTAGGGAAAATTTTGCTGAAGGTATGAGGGCTGTTTCTAATTGGATGGCTTCCAACTCCCTCCAATGCAATGTCGGGAAGACGGAGGTGATGCTCTTTGGGAAAGCTACTATACTAAGGTCCCCCGACTGGTGGCCTCTGGTCTTAGGACCAGTGCCCTCCCCAAAATTGACTGTAAAAAATCTGGGTGTGAAGTTAGACCAAAATCTAACTCTAAAGGAGCACGCAAATGTGATCGCTGGAGCATGCTTCCGCACCATTGGCCTGCTGAGGCGAGTCTTCCCTCTCTTGCCGCATACCTATAGAAAGACCCTGGTACAGGCCCTAGTGATAAGTCGATTAGACTATTGTAATGGGCTCCTGATATTAGCTAACGAGGATGTCATAAATCGGCTACAGGTGGTCCAGAATACAACGGCAAGACTGATTCTGAACGCCCCCACAAGAATCCCTTCCAGGCCTCTACTGAGAGAACTCCATTGGCTCCCAATACGGCAACGTGTCAAATTTAAAATCTGTTGTACCGTCTATAAGTGCCTATTTGGAAATGGCCCCAATTATTTGACCCAAAAGTTACAACTTTATAAACCAGATCGATCTCTGCGTTCTAGCAATCAACTGCTACTAAAACCCCCTCTCATTAAAAAGACCAGACAAGGCGGCCGCGCTTTCTCCCTTGTGGGGCTGACCCTATGGAACAACCTGCCCTTCAGTCTCAGACAAATCTCCAACCATCTATCCTTTAGGAAAATGCTTAAAACCAACCTGTTCCTAGAGGAATAACTGGCCCTAGTTTAGCCACCATGACTCTAGCTCATCTGCAAAGCCCATCTTTCACCATCTTGGCGAGCAAAGCGCAGAGATACCCCGACCGGGGTCGATTCTTGCGCTATACAAGAAATTAAATAAATAAATAAATAAATAGAGTGTGTAGGTGGTTAGAAGACTGCATGCATAGTGGATAGGGGTTTGAAGCAGTCCATGTGCTAAGGCCTGGGACACTGGATGAGTACTTGGGTACTTACTCAATGATTAGAGTACTGCAAGCAGAGTGCCTGGGTGAATTTATAAGTGTTTGGGTTTTGGCGCAGTGAATGGATTAGTACATGGTGCTGAATGGGTCACTAGAGGAGTGCAAGGGGAGTGACAGGGTGTTTTCTGGAAGTGTATGGATACTGACTGGGGAATTGAAGGTGTGAAAGACAAGTGTGTAGGTGGTTAGAGGACTGCATGCATAGTGGATAGGCGTTTGAAGCAGTCCATTTCTAAGACCTGGCTCACTGCATGAGTACTTGGATAATGACTGAATGATTAGAGTACTGCAAGGAGAGTGCCTGGGTGAATTTATAAGTGTTTAGGTTTTGGCGCAGTGAATGGATTAGTACATGGTACTGAATGGGTCACTTGAGGAGTGCAAGGGGATTGACAGGGTGTTTGCTAGAGTGTATGGATACTGACTGGGGAATTGAAGGTATGAAAGACAAGTGTGTAGGTGGTTAGAGGACTGCATGCATAGTGGATAGGGGTTTGAAGCAGTCCATGTTCTAAGGGCTGGTTCGCTGCATGAGTACTCGGATACTGACTGAATGATTAGAGTACTGCAAGGCGAGTGCCTAGGTGAATTTATAAGTGGATGGGTTTTGGTGCAGTTTTTACAATTTTTTCAGATGGGTACTGGTGGTAACTGACTCTGACTAACCAATCCTAGAGCCAGTGCTATGCTAAAAGACACTTAGAATACAGGTAAAACACCTACATATACTAGGGAACACTATGCTTTGGGGTACCCCTGTGATTAGAATGACCTCCTCTGTAAGCCCCTGGTACATAATAGGGCAGGGGGAATAAAACGACCTCTTAAAACGCACCTCAGGGTGCGTTTGCACACTGGTGATGGGAGGAGGGGCTAAGCTGACGTGTGCAAACACGCCCTGTGGCCATTTTAATTTTGGGGATACAGTCCCCTTGAATCCTGAGTGTCCCTTGGGTCCAACTAGCCCACCAGGTATCTCCAGTTAGCACCACAGATCTGCAATGCAGAGAGGTGTAAAAAGTGGCACGGCCTGGACCACTGGCGATTACTGGAAGAACCTAGTGGACTAGTTGACCCCCAGGGGCCCTCAGGATTGAAGGCAAATTATTTCTCCATCTTAACTACCTCAGGGCCCTCCCCTCCCTTCACCACTGTGCAAACGTACCCTGTGGCCATTTTAATTTGGGAGATTAAGTCCCCTTGAATCCTGAGGGTCCCTAGGGTCCAAGTAGCCCACTAGGTACCTCCAGTAAGTGCCACAGAGCTGCATTGCCGAGAGGTATAAAAAGGGGCACGGCCTGGGCCACCTCTCTGAAACACAGCGCACTGGAAGCACCTGATGGGCTAGTTGGCCCCCTGGAGCTCTCAGGATGGAAGGGGAAATATTTCCCCAACTAAAAACGTGCCACAGGTGTGTTTTCACACGTCACCTCAGGCCCCATCCCCTCCCTTCACCACTGTGTAAACGCGCCCCGTGGCCATTTTAAGTTGGGAGATAAAGTCCCCTTGAATCCTGAGTGTCCCTTGGGTCCAACTAGCAAACTAGCCCACTAGGTACCTCTAGTAAGCGCCACGGAGCTGCATTGCAGAGAGGTGTAAAAAGGGGCACGGCCTGGGCCACCTCTCTGAAACACAGCGCAGTGGCGCTTACTGGAAGCACCTGGTGGGCTAGTTGGCCCCCTGGGGCTCTCAGCATAGAAGGGGAATTATTTCCCCAACTTAAAACACGCTGCAGGGTGTGTTTTCACACGTCACCTCAGGCCCCATCCCCTCCCTTCACCACTGTGTGAAAGCGCCCTGTGGCTGGGAGATTAAGTCTCCTTGAATCCTAAGGGTCCCTAGGGTCAAACTAGCCCACTAGGTACCTCCAGTAAGCGCTGTTGCAGAGAGGTGTAAAAAGGGGCACGGCCTGCACCACCTCTCTGCAACGCAGCGCAGTCTCATTTACTGGAAGCACCCAAATTAATTCCTCTTCAAGCCTGAGGGACAGTGGGGGCCAACTAGCCCACCAGGTACCTCCAGTATGCGCCAGGGAGCTGTGTTGCAGAGAGGTGTTCAGAGGCCACGCCCCTTTTTACAATACGCTGCAATGCAGCTCCGTGGCGCTTACTGGAGGTACCTAGTGGGCTAGTTGGCCCCCAGGGGACCTCAGGATTGAAAAGGAATTAATTCCCCAACTTAAAACGTGCCACTGGGCGTGTTCACACACATGTAGCCTCAGGCATCGCGCCCCCCCCCTTCACCACTGTGCAAACTCACCCTGTGGTGCATTTTAAGTTGGGGAATTAATTCCTCTTCAATCATGAGGGTCCCTGGGGCCCAACTCGCCCACCATGTACCTCCAGTAAGCACCACAGAGCTGCGTTGCAGAGAGGTGTAAAAAGGGGCGTGGCCTCAGACCACCTCTCTGCAACTTAGCCCTGTGGCGCTAACTGGAGGTACCTGGTGGGCTAGTTAGCCCCCAGGGACCTTCAGGATTGTAGGAGAAAACATTCCTCACGCAGCAGGGCGCATTTGCATAGTGTTGGTGGGAGGGGGCGTGGCTCCAGGGCAATGCCTGTTTTTTTTTTTAGTAGGGGGACTTAGTGGCCCCCCTTTCTTTCCTTTTTTTAGACCCTACGGACCCCATCCCCCAGAGCCTGACCCCTAATTATAATTTTTTAAAATTTTGAATCAAGCAGTGGGTCACGTGGCCCCCCTCTCTAGGCCATTTTCGGCCCGGGGACCCCATCACCTGGGGCATGGCCTCTTTATTTTTATTATTTATACCAAGGAGGGGGCTGTGTGGTCCCTCTCCTGAGGCTTCTTTTAGCCCCGGGTACCCCATCCCCCGGGGCTCTGCCTTGTTTTTTTCTTATTATTTAGGGGAGGGGGGCCACGCGCCCCTTATAGCTCTGGGGACCCCATCCCCAAGGCATGGCCTATTTATTTTTATTATTTACACCAAGGATGGGGGCTGCTTGGCCCCCCTCCAGAGGCTTCCCTTAGCCCCGGGGACCCCATTCCCAGGGGCTCTGCCTCATTGTTTTTTTTCTCTTTTTTAGGGGAGGGGGCCACGTGACCCACCTCCTGGGCCACTTATGGCCCTGGGGACCCCAATCCCCGGTGCCTGGCCCCTCGTTGCGGATTGTATGGGGTTAAGCATGGGCGAATTTTGCGAATCTCGCGTTCATGAATTTTGCGGATTTGCGAACTCGCAATTCGCAAAATCCGCAAATTCTCGCGAATTTGCGGATTTTTTTTTGTGTTCGCGCGAGTTTCTGCCAGTTCGCGAGGGTTTTGTACAATTTCGCAAACGCGAACTTACCTGTCGGGTCGCAAGTTTTGCGAACTTGTTGTTTCTACGTGTCCAGCCTGTTTGGGACACTCTTCTTCATCACTGCCACTCTCTGTCACCACTGCCACTCTCTGACTACTCATGCCACCCTCTGGCCCACCCATGCCACCCTCTGTTTCATCACAGCACCCTCTGGTTGTCCAGTCAGTGTACATTATTGTGGCAAAGCAAAGCACACCTTCCCTGCCTCAAGTGACCTGAATTAATTTGGGGCTGATTAATGTGTCACAGAATATTTTTTTAGCTGGCACCTGCTTCCTTAGTGCTTCCTGATTAGTGATCTTTTGCACTTGCTAAGTGCTTTCATTGTTGCAAAATTAGTTACAACACCTGCCCTGCCCCAACTGACAATAATGAATTAGGGGCTGATTAATGGATTTGAACTTCCAGCCTGGCTCCTGCTTGTCTCCCTTAGCTGTAATTCAGGACCTTTGTGGCATATGTGTAACTATTCTGAGGTTCAGAGCAGGGTCACATAATAGTTGCAAGTAGGCAACTGAACTCTGGAGGGGCCCCTCAGGAAGCACTACAGGAAATGGCTACTAATGATGAGCCTGAACTTTTGAACCTGGTAAGTAGTTTCAGTTTTGCTAAGATCGTATTTCTGCAATTTAGCGCTTATTCGCGGGGCGCGAAGTTGTACTGGGAAGCCGCGAACTCACGCGAACAGTGCGAGCAAGCCATAAAATCCGCTGCTCGCGGATTTGCGGATTTTGCAGGAGATTCGCGAATCTCGCGGATTGCGAATTTACCGAAAATCCGCAAAATCCGCGAGCGAAACGGATTTTCCGCCCATACTTAATGGGGGTCCGCTATCCCCCCATGGTTCCAGCCGGCTTTGCTTTTGCATATAGGGAGCAGCTAACATGCTACTCCCCATGTGGAAAAGCAATCTGCTTTGCTTCATTGAAGCGAGAGCAGGTTTCCCTGCTCTCACTTCAATGAAGCAAAGCAGTTTGCAATGACAGGGCAGGGCCGCGAGGCTCCAGCTCTGTAATTGCAAACTACAATGTCCCGGGGTGGGCACCCTGGGACACTGCAGGAGCCGGCCCTGGGGGGTGGTGGTCCCCAGGGCAGTCATTGGCTCCAGGGGGGCCGTGCGGCCCCCCTCCCTCTTAATTCAAAGCCCCGGGCGGAGGGGGTCCCCGGGGCTTGGGGGTACGTAAAGAAACCCCTATTTTAAATATTTTGTGCCCCGTGGATGTGGTGGTCCCCGACACAGGTAGTTTATTTATTTTTTAAACAAGCCCCGGGGGTGGCAGTCCCTGGGGCTGCGGGGGGGGGGGGGGGCTTTGAACTCCCGATCCATTTAATTTTGTAGCCCCGGGGCCCCCCATTACATTATACACATTGCCCCCGGGACTTAGCCCCCTGGTGCTATTTATGAACAAAGCACGGGAGACCGCACTTCGTTTTTTTTTTCCAGAGGCAGGATGCGCAGATCCTATGCGCATCCTGCGATTTAAAAAAAAGTGATGGCCTTGTGGGACCCCTGAGCAGGCCTAGGGGGTCAGGGTGTTTCTATCCTGCCCCCTTTTTGCGTTTTGCATGCTTTTTTTCTCTGCTTTCTTGTGCCTCAGTTCTACCGAGGCACAAGATGGCTGCCTACACTTCCTGGTTTGAAGTGTTGACAGCCAATTAGCATAAAGGTCGTGCTTGGGAGGATCCGTGGCCTTTAATTACTTTTTAATTTCTCAGCAACTACTGAACGGATTTACACCATTTAACAAAAAGGCACAAATCTGAACCAAGGGCTACCTTTTTGCCAAATTTGGTGAAATTCCGTTCAGCAGTTCGGGCTGTAGCTGCAGCTAAAGTCTCCTGTAGGAAATTGCATGGGGAAAACACGTTTTGGGACCCCCCTTTTTTCTCTGCCCTCGCTTGATAAATCACCGTGAAACTTTTAGGATAGGAGGGGACCGCAGCTGGCCATAAGTTTTGAAACGTTTGTGAAGATTTGTCAATCAGGGCCAAAGTTATTGGGAATAGAATGTTGCGGATTTCCTATGGTCCTAACTATATAGTTATGACCTAGTTACCATGGGAAAATGACAACATTCTATTCCCAATAATTTTGGCGCTGATTGACGAATCTTCGCAAAAGCTTCAAAACGAATTCTTTGTTGATATCAGCTCCTATGTTGAAAGTTTGGAGGTGATTTGTCAAGGGGGGGCCAAGAAAAAAGGGGAGTCCCAAAACGTGCTTTTTCTATGTTCATTTCCATTGGAAACTTTAGACAAGGCTACAAGTCGAACGGGTGAACGGAATTACACCAAATGTGGTAGGGAGAAGGGTCTTGGTCTAGACAACACACTTTTGTTTATTTGGTGTAAATCCGTTCAGTAGTTTTGGAGAAATATTGAAATTTACAGATATCGATATTTGGGAATTCTGCCATCTGATTGGCTGAGGCGTTACGGGTACGAGCTCGCTGCTGATTGGCTGCGAGCGGTGCGAGCGGTTGCAACTAGGAAGTGTTGACCGCCATTTTGTGATTCCATTGAAGCGAGTAAGGGGAAAAAAGGGTGAAAAAAGTGGGAAATAGTAGGGTAGGACCTCTGTGGGGTGTTTTAGGTGTGCTATAGAGGGGGTACAAAGTGAAGTATTCACCCCCTATCGGTGTGAAAGTGGTAGGCTATGGAAATTAAGTGAGGTATTGCCTAGAGTTTGGTGCTGCTAAGGTGAGCTGGTGCAGGATTCGGGATAAAAGCATGAGCCCAAATTGTGTGTCTTATGCTGTGAAGTCATGTGCCGTGGCTGCTGCACTATACTTGTGGAAGTAGTGCCATCATGTGTTTATAACTACTAGGACAAACTACTGACCCGCACTGGTATGAAAGTCCTGGGGTACGGAAAACATGTGAGGTACTGTCTAGAGTCTCACGCTGCTAAGCTGAGCTGCTGCCGGACTCGGGGATGAAAGCGTGAGTCCAAACTGTGTGTCATATGCTGTGAAGTCATGTGCTCTGGCTGTTGTGCCACATCTGTCCAAGTAGTGTCAGCAAGTAGTTATAGCTACTTGGATGAGCTTTTGTTTTGAACAATGTAGCTTGTGTATGGTGCATAGGGGGTGTTACAGAAGGAGTGCGAAGGTAAATTTGCGTGTTTCAAATCAATTCGGTATTTGTGAAGTGCTAACTACTCACTCCTACGGGTCTGATGGTGCTGGGGGCGTAAGCTGAGCTGCTTCCGGAGTCGGGGTAAAGTCGCTGAACTACTAACCCCCACCGGTCTGAAGGTTCTGGGTACCGAAATTAAGTGAGGTATTGCCTAGAGTGTCATGCTGTTAAATTGAGCTGCTGCTGGACTCGGGGATGAAACCGTGAGCCTAAACTGTGTATCCTATGCTGTGAAGTCATGTGCTCAGGGTGCTGTGCCATACATGGTGCTTAGGTGGTGTATAGAGAGTGTGAAGGTAAATCAATACGGTATTTGTAAAGTAACGACTGACCCTTTTGGGTGAGTAGAGCCAGGGATCAAAGCATGAGGTCTGTGCTGCAAAGTGTGATGGTCTAGCCGCTGCGCCACAACTGTGTGGAAAATACATTTTGGTGAGGGTACGGGAGTTCCCGTTATCTGGCCCTAAAATAGCGTGCCTAAGTTGTAAGTTATAGGGTGGCTCTAAAAAGAGCACTTGTGTTTATTAGTTGGAGCTACATATAAGTGCGGATGCACAGCTTCAAGTTATTCAGGAACACTCAGTTTCCCTGATCTGTGAAGTGTACTCCATCACTTCTGTATATATCCGCCATATCAAAACGCATGTTGTTGTAGATGGAGCCAATTATGTGGTCTCTGAGGTATGCAGACACAGCTTTGTTGACTTTCTTCCGAGATTTTTCAATCTGAGGACAAAATTATTTGGACCATTTCCACTTCTGTCTTTGGCATATATTGGAATATACAAAGACAGTTTGAGGCAAAAGTAACATCAATTGTCCAAAGGTGTCCTTCATAAGCCTTTCCAAACCTACCCCAGTCAATGTGCCTAGGTCGTTTCCACCACAGTGCACTATCATGATGTCCGGGTGTTGGAGATGCAAAGAGGTTTTAATCAAAGGCAACAATTGGTGCCACTTCAATTGTCTCTGCCCAAACCATTTAATGTCCATATTTTGTAAGCCTAGGTCTAAGTCAATACGTCTCTGTTCTGCATACCTCTTGCACCAGAAAACATAGCTATGTCCTACGATTCACACTAGCATTTTGAAGGTAGGGCTGTAAGGTATGGAAAGATGTCTACAGCTCATGCAGTTCCTTCATAGAAGATATGTTTAAAGATAGGGAACTAGTTTCTTTTCGCATACACAACGGTACCTAATTGGGAGATGAAAACGCATTGTTTTTTAAAAGTAGGGTGCACATTCGTTTTGTGGCAAAGAATCTTTGTGATTGGTTAAGAAAAAGCAATTTGAATGTGGAGTACATAATATAGGATAAAATTTCATCAACTCAACCACACCTGCTACTTGCATTTGGAATGCAGAGTTCGAACTGAAAACAAATGTGAACTTTTTACCTGCACATGCCGTTTAATGTTCAAGAAAATGTTGCAAATAAATATTGTTAGGTTTGAAAAAATTGATGAACTTTTAACCTCCACGTGTTATAGACTGTTTTAGAAAGTGTGTTGATAGAATAAGTTAAATTTCTGACTTCTATGTGTACTTGAATATTAATAAAATTGTTTATATGGAAAATTAGAAAGACAGTAATAGAGAGAAGTTTTGAAAGCTAAAAGAATCAAGGAACTATTCTAATTTGTTCTTTATTACCTACTGGCGGTCGCCAGTAGGTAGTTTTAGAGTTAGGATCAAGTTTCCATAGGAAGATAATTTTTGGTTTTGCTTATAACTTTGGTGTTATTTGATGAATCTTCATGAAATTTTGAAAAATTATTCTTTCTTCATATCAGCTCCTATGTTGAAAGTTTGAGGGTTATTCGTCAAAGGGGGGCAGGATAAAAGGGGGGTCCCAAAACGTGTTTTCTCAATGTTAATTTCCATAGCAAAGTTCAGACAAGGCTAGAGGTAGAACGGTTGAACGGAATTACCTCAAATTTGGCAGGGAGAAGAGTATTGGTGTAGAAAACACGCTTTTGTTTATTTTGTGTAAATCTGTTCAGTAGTTTTTGAGAAATAATGAAATTTATAGATATCGATATTTGGGAATTCTGCCATCTGATTGGCTGAGGCGTTACGTGCAGGAGCTTGGCTGCTTATTGGCTGTGATGGTGTTGCAACTAGGAAGTGTTGGCCGCCAATTTGTGATTCTGTTGAAGCAAGTAAGGGGAAAAAAGGGTGAAAAAAGTAGGAAAGGAGGGTAGGAGCACTGTAAGCTTTGTGGGGGAGTGCGAAGCAAATTAGTCACTGTTACTGGTCTGAAAGTGCGGTGTTGCTCAGAGTGATATGGTGCTGATATGATATGGTGCTACACTCGGGTATGAAACCGAAAGTCTAAACCATGAGGTCATTGCTGTAAAGTGATGTGGTCTTGTGTTTGTAGCATACGTGTGCAAGTAGTGTTAGTAGGCGTTTATACCATACAGGGAGTGGGAAGTGAAATACTGACCGATACCGTGTGTTGATAGTATACCGGAAGCGGGAAGCAAAATAGTTACGCCTACCAGTGTGAAGACTTGGGGTTGAAACCAAGGTGATTGCTGTAAAAGATGGGCTCTGGGCACTGTAGTATACATGTGGAAGTATTGTTAGTAGGCGTTTATACCATACAGGGAGGGGGAAGCGAACTACTGACCGATACCATGCGTTTATACTATACTGGAAGTGGGAAGCGAAGTACTCACGCCTACCGGTGTGAAGACTCAGGGCTCAAATAGTGCTGATTGATGTAAAGTGGTGGGCTCTGGGCGCTGTAAGATACTAGCCACTGTAGTATAAGTGTGTAAGTAGTGTTAGTATGCGTTTATAGTATATAGGGAATGGGAAGCAAACTACTCACCCCTACTGATGTGAAGACTCAGGGATTAAACCATGAGCCTAAATGTTGAGCTCATTGCTGTAAAGTGATGTGCTCTGGGCGCTGTAGCATACCTGTGGAAGTAGTGTTAGTTTGCTTTTATAGAATATAGGGAGTGGGAAGCAAAATACTTACCCCTACCGGACTCGTGGTTGAAACCATGAGCTCATTGCTGTAAAGTCATGTGCTCTGTGTTTTATTCCAATGTAAGTCATAGTAGAATGTTAGTATGTAATTCTACTAGAATCTAAGTATGTAATGTTAGAATATAGGGCTGTCATGAGGGGAACCTTGCAGAGTTTGTACACGGTGCTGGAGAAGACTGTTGCCTTGCTGTCTGCTCCTGTTGGTAGTTGTTTCAGGTGTCTTGTTTTTCTGTAATAAATCTACTTATTGGATCCACTGCTGTCTGCCTCTTCACAACATAAATTTGACGATGAGAGGGAGAAGGTAAAAAGAAAGCAGCAGTCACCAATATATTTCAAAATTGCTTACGTTGTGCTGAAGACCCGTTTTCTTTGTATAGCTATTTCTACTCATGCCATGGTCATCGGCTCATTGAACTATGTCATCCGACTTCTGGTAGGATTTATATTTTCAGATTTTGCGCTTCCTCTGCTTCTTCACTACATTCTGGTTGCTGTACTACATGTGTGTAAGTAGTGTTAGTATGCGTTTATACTAACAAATGCATCATGGTCCAAGGGAGGGCGACATGTCAGGCGCAGCTCATACAATTTCCCGGGGTGTGCATTCGCGGGACATTTGTGTTTGCTATTAGAGGGCTGGTGCATGGCTTCCACCCTGTGATAGCAAATACTTGTTTGACTACTTGAAGCGAGAGGAGGAAAACCTCGTATCGATTTAATAGAGGGGATGCGGATGGTAAAAATGAAGAGAAAAAAAGAAACAAACAAAAAAAATGTGGTATCACCCTAGCTTCTATCCACCGCATTGCCTACTTCAATAGAACATCGACCATATCCTCAATATACAAAAATATATTTTGTTGTCTTTTGTTATGTATTTTTACCTTTTTCTCCAACTTTATGTCAATTGATGTGCATTTATGTGATAACATATAATGAAATAATTGTTGAATAATTGGATGTATTGATACTAATGAGTGAATAATAAGGTATAAAACAAAAAATAAAATAAAATATATATTTTTCTACAAGGCGCGGGAGGGCACAGAGACGTTTTGCAGCCTAGGGGACCTCCACCTTCCCGGGTATTGTTTGCTAATTGTTCAGGGGGTTCGAGGCCAACTGAAGTTCGGGGATCGCCACACTTCGGGGCTTTATTTAAATATGCAGGGTGGGCCTCGGCAGCCCTGAAGCCTCGGTGGTCCTAGGCAGTGCCTTATTTGTTCGGTAATCACACGGGCAGTACTTATGGTGTTATAAAGTGATACACTCATAGAACTCTTGCAGTTGTAGAATTACCCAGGCTTCATTTGTCTAATAGTCAGTTAGATTATGTTTGGTAGGTGCACTGTAATATTAGAAGAGTTTGCTCTTTAAAATCTCCGATAAATAGATGATTTTAACAATAAATATTAGACAAGTGTTGTCAGAAAAAGAAGACCTATACAATCAGTTATTTATTTGAAAAAAGTAACCATTTTAAAACACAAATAAATAGAAACTTAACTTTAATAGAACAAACAGAATAATATAAAAAACGTGGGTTGGACTCAAGTGGAAGCAGCGTACGAAACCTGCAAGACAAAAATGAAACATAAGTATGTGTGCTATGGGGAAGAGGTAAAGAAAGGTAGTCCGAATGAAAGGACGATAGTGAGAATGGAAGGGAGGGGGAGTGGGAGGAAGGGAGAAGGGGAGGGAGAGTCAAAAGAAGAGAAGGAGGAGGAGACAGAGCGTCGGTTTACTGCACCCAGCCCATTAGTGTTTACCCTCAAGTCACCCATTTGTCTAGGACGCTGGGGTCCGTGAGAAAGAGTGTGGTTCAGCAAGTCCTTAAAATTAAACACATGAGGCCAGATATTAGGGGCCATATTATTAAGGATCGGCGATAACATTATCGCCACTTTAGTGCCAGGAAACTGTTGCTAAAGCGGCAATAAGGGGTTGATAATATGCCCTTGTGAATTCCCATAGAAGCCCAGGTTCTGGTGTGAACCTGGGCTTCTATGGGAATTCTCAAGGGCATATTATCAAGCCCATTATCACCGTTTTAGCTGCAGTTTCCTGTTGCTAAAGTGGTGATAATGTTATCGCCGTTCTTTGATAATATAGTCCTACATTATTAGGTACGGGAAAATCGCTTGCATGCAATCGTGTACCCAGGGTGCTGCACCTCAGCCCCTTCCCCCACACTGTGCTCATTTGTAGGTCTTGCACCACGAGGCTTCACTGCTCACCTGCCACCACCAGTGTGTCCCATGACGTGTTGGTACAAGCTCCGAGTCCGGGGTACGTTTGTACGGTAGACCAGGTCTCTGGTCGGGGAAGTTGTCTTGATACCACGATGGAAGGTGTCAGAATGCCCAGGGCATCATTGCGGTGTCAGCTCCCGCTCCGCCCTTCCTGAGGCAATCAATTGAATGCCTGGAAAGGGAGAAATTGTTTAATGGTGGAAACATCTGGAGGTAAATGAAGGTTTATTTCAAGCTTGATAGAAAACAGGAGTTGAGTGCATCCTTCGTTTTCGAAGTACGATCTACCAACTGTTAGTGGTAATCGTGATTCAAAGAGGAGTTAGAGTGCTCGAGAATTCACAAGGTAATTAATTATACTTTATACGAAGGTTTATATAGAAAGGAACAGATCGCATGCTCGAACCATAATGTGCGTGTGTAATGCGGTGGTGGAAGCCTGTGTGCATGTACACTTAATAACGAGCTCACTACAGTGCCCTAAAAGCAAACGCCACGTGTCTGTAGGGCAGTGTGGCCCGATGGCTCAGGCCTACAGTATGGTACAGCAGGTCCTTAAAATGAGACAGATGTGACTGAATGAGGTCGGAGATCACATCATTACGCACAGCAACATCGCTTTTTTGCATGTGCGCACTCAGGGTGATGCACCCCACCCCTCCCGCAGCATCGTGCTCAACAGGTGTCTGTAGGGCAGCGCTGCCCACAGGCTCAGGCCTACAGTATGGTACAACAGGTCCTTAAAATGAGACAGAAATGAGACTGAATCAGGTCAGACATCACATCATTACGCACAGCAACATCGTTTGTTCGCACCTGCGCAGCCAGGGTGATGCACCCCACCCGTCCTGCCGCACCGCGCTGAATTGGAGGCCCTGTCCCCCCAGGCCACTCTGCTTACCTGCTGTCATTGTTGTGTGAGCAAACACTACGGGCAGCAGTGCTCACAATTCAGGTGGAGTGATGATTGCAGGTTGGTGTACACTTCATGGATCCATTTTGTAGACAACGGGCAGGAGGGCTCACAATTTTTTAATTGCACATTGTGATATGCGAGGTGGATGCAGCCATATCACCTGAGGCAGTATGGAAGAAGAGGGACATGTGTCGTCAAGGTTATCCTATTTATATGTATGCAAAGTGGGATGCGCTTGCGTACACCAAGCCAGCGTAGGGGTGTGAATAAATATTCTGGTGACACTAACTCACCCATACAGCCCTTTGCAGATACACGTTTTAATCCATACAACCGCTGAATCACCCACTCAGACATCTATGCACCGACTCATACACCCCCCCCCCCCACGCACCCACCCACACAGACACTTAGGGACCCATAGAGGTACTCAGACTACAAATCAAAAACCTAGATAGACACTCATATAGCTATTCAGCAATCCATGCAGTTGCTTACACACCAACGCAGAGACTAATACAGACTTTTACACAGTTTAGTCACTAACCCATGCATTCAGTAAGACATGTTCAATCACTCACTTAAACAGTCAGTCACGCACATACAAAATAATTAAAATAATTCCTTTAGGCACTTGTAAATGCATTCATTCTTCAATACAAATTGGTATATATATATATATATATATATATATATATATATATATATATATATATATATATATATATATATAACATATTTAACCTTTACAGAAACACACATTCACTGGATGATGTCATGATTAGTGATGTAATCAGTGATATCATTTGAGATGTCATCAGTGATGTCATCAGTGATGTTACTGACCATGTCATGAGTGATGTAATATGTGACATCAGCAGTGCATTGCGGGCGCATAAGTTATAGTTAGATCAACTAACTATAACAGGCAATTTTCTCTGGTTTTGTCTGAGTCAAATGTTCAACTAACTATAACGTCCCTGAAACCTATGTTTTTTTTGTGAATTTCAAAGGTTTTTTAAATACTAATTCCTAACTATAAGGTGCCTAAAACCTATGTTTTTTTCAGTGAATATATATATATATATATATATATATAATATATCTTAAAGCACAACATATGATTCAGGAATGAGAATAACTTGCCTCAATGAACTGCACTGTATTTTAGTGTAGAACAGTATCCTAAACAGAACCTGCCAGTTATTTATTGCAAATCAAATCCTAGTGCTTCTCTCTATAAATTGATTTGCAAGCGGTATGATTATCCGCAGGCATAAATTCGTTGATTCGCTGCTGTCCTGATTGGAAGCACTGTGCCCTTCTGTGGTTATCCAGGATACCTGCGCAATCTTCAAAATCTCTGGGATTGCAGGCGCTTTCGACTCAATGCAACTGACAATGAATCTGATGGCTCCTTGCATCTGTGGCATTAAATGCAAAACTCCTGCCAGAGTGCCCCTCAACTGCCTGGCACAAATCATGCTTTGTATTCGCTGGGCATTGATGGAAACGTCAGCCTTGAGGGGGTTTATTTTCCTTCTTCAAATTACACCACTTATAATCAGTACCTGCTCTGATGTCCCAACTTTATGAGCCATTCTGAAGCCATTTGGTCTGATTTGAATTTTATCGGGGCAGCTGTGCGCTCTCGTGTGACTCCAGTGACCGAGCTTGCCTGCTTCCGTGATCTCTTGTGCTGTTTAATGTCCGTGTACTGTGCAGCCAGCTGCAACAGAATGTTTACCTGTCCCTCTCCGGTGACATTCAGGCCCTCCTTCGGCGCTTCATAAATAATTACGGCGCAGATGATAATTCTGTTTTATCCGGCGCGTGCCTGGTGTTTTGAGGTTTATGCCTGAGCTGCGGTACATCTCCGTGCCCGCCTCTGCGTCAGGCATGAATTTTCACAGGGACGAAAAAAAAATGCCAAGGTGTTCCGAATGCGAAGCCATTTTCTCTGTCACTGTGTATCTGATAACTCTCATCATAGCAGAGTCGCCTCGTCTGTGTGCTCGGCGTTTGGACTTCCAAAGCTGCCTGTGCTTGCAATGGCGGCCCCAAAGTGGACTGCTGTTTTGTTCTGGAATTTAAACTTTCACTTCTTAAAGAAAAAGAAAAGAATGCTCTAAAACGCTTGTGGGTTCCTTTTTTCTCTGCTCTCCGTATGTATTTACTCTTTATTTCTTTGGCATTGCATGTACAGGGATGTATGACGTTACCACGCATACCATTACAACGCGGTATTTACAACGCATACAGTTACAACGCATAGCGCTTTGAGGTGCTGGATAGTGGTAAGAATAATTTTATATTCCAACTCCAGTCCCCGTGGACACTAGGGAAGGTGTTGGATATAAAATTAAACTTATTCCCTATCCTAGAGCGCCCCCCAGCGCAATGCGTTGTAATGGTATGCGTGGTAATGCCTGCGTTGTAAGTGTAGTGCGTGGTAAAAAATGCGTGGTAAACGTTGAATACCCATGTACAGAGCAAGAACACTTCCTTGTCCATGTTTTGTGTAAATTAAGTTTATATGACGTGTGTTAGAGCAAATCCCAGTGCCTCATTGTAGTTTGTGGGCCCTAAAAATTCCTTATGTGTATATCCCAATGAAAACAGACTTCCAAGCTGTCTGTATCCCTTGCTCTGAAACCATTTATAATACTCCCCATGACTCAACAGGGCAACTTTAAAGGAAAACAACAGATCTCCGGCAGGCCTGGTGCATGCACGTATTTAAGGTGCATATACTGATAGTCTTAACCCTCGCTATTATGCGCTCAAGTTATTCATTCACCTGCCGATTGTCAGTTTGTCCTAGAAGTGTCCTACACGGGAGTGAGGGGTCTATTTAATGCCGTATTTGCCTCACAAATAAGACGCAAAACATGCAAAATCTTTTTTTACTAGTTTACTCTCCAGCGCGAAACTTTTTTAGCGCTGGAAAACACTTGAAAGTAGTATGCTGCTTTGCATTACTTAGTGCTAAGGGGGCGTAACGTGGGTGGTACATGGGCGTTTCTATGTCCATAGCCAAAGTTTCAGATGCTAAACCCTATTTACTTAAAAAAGTAGACAGGGTTTAGCGTGAGAAAATAGCGCCCATTTCAAATAGGCACTATGAAGGAGAAATGCCTTAACCACAAGTCCTTCTGCTTCAGCGTTTCTCGAATTTGTCTTCTAACTCACAGCTTTTTGAATTCTGCTTGTGGTTAACCCCGGGCGTAGTGGGTGTAGCGGGGCTACGCGGAGGGCCACAGAGTTGATAACAAACTCTGTGGAGCTCCGCTACGCCACCCGTCTCCCACCCGCCCTTTGCGCCTGCACATGTGCAGTTTTCACAGAGAACGCGATGAAGAGGAGGCGGGCAGCCCGGGGACGCCGCAGCTAAGGTAAGGTGTTTTTTAGTTACTTTAATGTTGTTTTTTAAAAGTTGTAAGTAACAGGTCTGGTGGCTCAATGGACTAATGCGTCCATTGCAGGGGCCAGTGTTTGACCTCATGGTCACAGGTTCAAATCCTGGCGGGTCCACTCAGCCTTTCATCCATCTGAGGTCCAGAGTACCATTGAGTTGGGTAACAATAAACATCTGTTATTCAGCTCCAAGACACCTACGGGTAATTGTGTGCTTTACAAAAACCCTTGTATGTTATGTTAATAGGGCGGTTGGGAGGCGGGGACTGGTCAACTCCGCTCCGCCGCCTAGTGTGCAGAGATTTGCCTACTCTGTGTTCTCCGTGGAACGCTAAGTAGGCAAACTTCCTCACACTTCGCGGGTGGAGCAGAGCTCTCCGCCTGCAGTTACTTGTGGTGCCCACTATCATGTATCACATTTCAGAAACTGTACTCATCAGCATGCCCTACCCCAGAGTAAGATCCTGTTCCCCTTCCTCCTTGGACAGTAGTTCTCCTTGAAATTCGTTCTTTAGCCATCCAGTAGGGCTGAAGAAATCCACCTTTTTGGGCCTCATACCTTCTATGACATTGAATAGAGAGGGCATGAATAGACTAAATCAGCCAAAGAGGTCACAGCCTCATTATCAGCACTATTGTCGCCTACCACTGCCCATCGCAGTTCCATCTTGGATTGTATAGGCCCTTCCAACAACTCATCAGTCATGACCCATTCCCGACAGTAAGGCCCTCATAACAAGTTGGGGATTTTCACCCGGAGTGATAAATACTGGTGAAATACCCCAACTTACAATTCCAACTGTCTCCAGGCCTGGAACTGGTGGGTCTGCAGATTCTGTATCTGATAATTCCAGAGCTGGAGACAGAAGAGCCTTTCAGATGCTGAAGTAGACAGGGCTGAACCCACCTGTCTGCTGCAGCAGTCTGTGGAGCAGACAGTGCCTCCCAAGCAAGTCTAAGCCTGCCCTGCACCCCTGCTCTCCGTACCCACGCTTTCACAGGCCACAGGCCCTCCTGCGGACACTTACCAAATACCAATTGCTCAGAACAGCCAGAAAATGTTACAGTTCTTTCTCCGAAATCAGTGGAAAACACATGTAAAGGACCTATGTGTGGTTGTTCCCTGTCTCTGGAAAAACTCATACTTGCCAGAATATTTTGCCCGGATACAAGCCTGAATCACAAATTCTGGCTCACAATATCATCTTACCAAGTTTCCTGCCAGCTCTTGATGATGCCCGAAAAAGGGGATTTTAGCTAAACTCACATCCTGTGCTAAAACTGAGCCAAATGAGTTTAAAACATTAGCTGCTATAGATTCAAAAACAATTTTAAAATGCGTGTTGGCAATTGTATGGTATGGTAAAACGTTAATTGCTCTACAGCGCATAAAAAGTTTGTGGCATTTCTAACTATAAAAAGACAGCAGGCAAAAGCTAAGGATAACAGTGCCAATACATAATTAATAGATTTTCTTTTTAAAGACTGCTGAATGTATTATCTTTATAGTGGACCTTTCTTGTGAAATTAAATGGTCTCTTTTGTTCTAAGTTCATATCTAATCACACAATGTAATCGGCAAAGAAGACAGATAATACATAGTTTGTAAGTGATCACAGTTTATGCTAGCAATATTGATGTAGTTGTTCAAATATCAAATACATCTCTGGATTTATAGTTTGGGGTCATGTTTCGTTGAGTCTTACACAATCGTGGTGTCAATTGTCGAAAGGATTTTTTTAATGTCTTCCAACATCTGGTAAGCATTTAAGAGCTGTCCAGTCAATAGTTCATATTAGAAAAGACAGAAGATGTGGATTTGCCAATTCTTGTTTTAGCGCCTCTCTGCTGCCTTTAAAGTTGCGTGACGTCCTATGCCACCAGACAGGCTGGCAGAGGTTTGTAGTTTAATCAAGTGTATGAAGAGCAGCTACAACGGAACACTCCCCATGCATGTGCACTGAAGTGTGTCACAGGGATGCTTGATTTCCATCTTCTTTATTTGTATTATCTATTTCCGTCCGATTAGGACTTTGCTGTAGGGCCAAGGGCTGCAGTTTTAATCCTAGCAGCCCTAGTAGACCTCTTCACTTTGACTGAGGCGTTAGTAAATCAACAGGTGTATGTCCACCAGCAAACTCAAACTGCATGGGAAGACTTGGAATATGCTTTGGCGCCCCTGGCAAACACACTAGTGTTCAGGCCTGTCGCCTCAGTCTTTATTTCCTTCTAACCACTTTCACTGGTAAGGTGAGCATTCTTGGAGTTCTGTGCAAGAGGAGTACTTTAAGTTGTTAAAGAAAATCTGCTCACGCACAAATTAAAGTCTGAAAAGGTTTATTAACAAAAGAAAACGAATAGTGCATGAATCACAGAGTCAGTCAGCCAGGAAGTCTGTGTAGGAGCGAGTTTTATAAACAAAAACACATCACTAATTTGTAGGATGATACACCCACTTTGCAGTAGAGGTGCATGATACATTCAAAGAAAGTGACTATACATGTGTCTGAAGACTGAGGAAATGAGAGTGAAAGAACATGACATTCCTATTGCTACAAGTATGTAAACATTTTGACTGAGCAAGGTAGTCAACAGTGTCTCATCCTAGGAGCTAAAATAGGAAAAGGAAGGTTGACACATCAGAGACGGACACTTTTGTTAGCATGAGAAAACATAACTGAAGTGAGTTTCATTAATGCTCATGAATATTGCATTCCACAATCTATATCTTCTCAATTCGGACCATATATCAAGGATCTTTTTCAATCCTACAGCTGTGATGAGCACTGTCTGTCATTGCCTCCAACCAGCACAATGTAGTCACTGATGCTTTGGTAAATGTTACTTTGGAAGTCCTGAATGACGCAGCATGGGAAAACTTAATAGAGAAAGGCTGGAATATTTACATCCTCTGGTGGGAGCCATGCATGTGTGCTGGTTAAGAAATTGGTCTTCTTTAATATCATAGGTTTATTTTATTTCTGCAACTGCATCAGATATATCTAAAGAAGAAGAAATCACCATACTTTTGAATCAAGGCACTCAAAACTGTAGAAAAACACACATTAAGGGTGCCAAAGTCCAGACTCAAGAGATTAAGAGGCCACAGATTTCTAATTAGCACAACATCCTTTGGAACAAGACTCCACTGTGATCTGGAGAGTAACCGAATCTCTTACTTGCTGCATCTCAGTTACTCGACAAAGCCAGTGGAGTCAAACAATCTCTTCCCACTCTCATGCCACTTTTGTGGATGAAAGGGTGACAAAGGATTTCTTTCATGTCTCTTTGGAAAGACCTTGCACAAAGGCCACAGTTCGTTGTGTGTAGAATTTTCTATGGAATGATTTAATGTTCTTATGTCTTCCTCAGATGAGGTTCTCGGTATTCCACATTCCCATAATGCCCAGGACTAGAACAAAAGCTGAGCCTTGTCAGTTCAGGTCAAAAAACTCCGGGACGTCTTTCAATTGTCAATCTAAGCGTTGGACGTCCAACAACACCTTCCACATCTGATATCAATCTGTGTGATTCCAAAAAATTCCAAATATTCAGTTGAGGTCAGCCCCTAATTTAGCAAAATATTTATATTAAGATTTATCTGAGAGCTTGTCTCTTTTACTTCAAGGAGATGTGTTGAAACCCACGGGTGATAAATTGGACTCTTCTTCATTTCTTTAACGAGGATAGGTGAGGCCTTCACTTTATCTCTACTAACTATTTATTTATTTATTTATTTATTTGGCGATTTTTAGAGCGCGCAAATACCCTAGGGTGTCTCGGCGCTGTAGTTGCAGAACTCTCAGGAGGAAGGGAGGTTTAGGCAGGGAACAGCCATGTCTTTAGTTTTTTTCTAAAGTTGAGAAGGGTCGGAGCACACTTGATGTATAGGGGAAGTGTGTTCCACAGTTTGGCTGTGGCCACGGAGAAGCATTTGTCACCCCAGTTGGCCCTTCTTGTACGGGGGACCATGAGTAAATGCGCTGAGGATGAACGTAGGGCTCTTGTGTGCTCAAGCGGTCTAAAGGTTTTTCTTAGGAATAGAGGTCCGTGATCGTGAATAGCCTTATATGCTATGCATAAAGCTTTGAATTTGATACGGCTCCTCACCGGTAGCCAATGTAGCTGTCGGATGTAGGGGGAGACCGATGCAAATTTAGGGATGGATAGCAGTGTCCTGGCTGCTGCATTCTGCACTGTTTGCAGTTTATTGAGGACCTTTTGTTGTGCGTTGAGTAGCAACGCGTTGCAGTAGTCAGTTTTGGAGAATACTAATGTACTGACCAGTGTTTTGCCTGCATGTGGAGGAAGGTATGGAATTAATTTTTTTATCCTTTTTAGTATGTGGAAGGAAGAGGAAACCACCGCATTGGCATGTTGCTGGAATGACAGCTTGTTATCAAAGATAACACCCAGGTTGCGTACCTTCGTCACAGGTTCTGGGGGTTGTCCCATCTGGTGGGGCCACCATTGTGGGGACCAGGTGGGTTGTAGCCTCCCGAATGTCATCACTTCTGTCTTATCACACTATAAGTGTGATAAGCTGGGTGGTAGGGTGGACAGTGAAACACATTCCTTTCATCAGTGATGTCACTGACCATGTCATGAATGATGTAATATGTGACATCATCAGCAGTGGATTGCGGGTGCGCGATATATAGTTAGCGCATCTAACTATATATGCGAATTTCAATGGTTTTGTGCGAGTAAAATAAGGTTTTGTAAATGCAAATCCCTAACTATATATGGCCTAAAACCTATGGTTTTTTCTGTGAATTTCAATGTTTTTTTAATACCAAATATCAAATGCTGTCAAATGTCAAGTACATGATAGGTAAAAACATTTTCGTGTTTATGCACGCTGATGTGCTTTGAACGCTGCCCCCCCTTACCCCCCTCTTTTCTCTTAGCAGTACTCTCTCTTTGCAGATAGTGAAGGGTAGTTAACGCAGGCCTTTGCCCCCGTTGTAATCCGTCGTGCCTGCTTCTCTCTCTATTTGATTGATTGCTATCCAAGCATTTACTGTTTTAGAATTGGTTCTTTTTGGTTCATTCTGTATTTACAAACAAGCACAGAGTCGCAATACTCTGTTTAGTCTTTGCAGATAGTGAAAAATAGTTAAAAAAAACAAAAGGAATCGAGCAAAATCAGTAGGCCACTAATGGGATCTGTTTTTGACCTCGCTAAAATAGAAACATTAAGAACAACCCCTCATGAGAAATACGAAACTAGTAAGATGAACTTAGCTCCACACCATGATGGCTGCAAGACAGCTCGACTCCGCCGCCCACCCCACCCCACCCAAAATAACGACAAACCCTATGCAAATATTATAAATATATACAACACACCAGCAAAGTAACAGGGTAAAACATTTTATTAAATAACTATTTACATAACTATTTTATGCTTTTTGTTGCCCGATCCGGCTAGCTCAATCGATCGAACATGAAACTCATGCACTCTGATAGCAAGCGTTGCTGCTGATGCTATGCAGACCAAAACTGGTTTTCAGTTTGTACATTCTTCTAGATTTTTCCATCCAAGGCTGGTTGAGTTTGTAGAACGATGGCTTCAGATTTTCAACATACGGTGTGGTGGCGCGGACTGGGAGGGGGCGCTTGGCTCCTGCCCCCTCCCCAAGTAAGATTTTCATACGTGAGTGTACGTTCATGGTTTTGGTCCCTGAGTTGCTTCGATGTCACTGCCATGCTCAAATGGCATAAGTTCTGGATGTTGGGTGCCATAGTTCAGAGTTCTGAGCAGCGCTTGTAACACTGTCTGAAGCTTATTTGCAACTACTGCAGCTTCACTATTCTCAAAGTAAGTGAGGGCCGTTTGTGGACCTGACTGCATTGTTAAACAATGTGATGCGGTGCCTCCCTGAACCGCTTGACGGAGGCCCCCGAGGGGCGGTGAGATGGCACTTAGCTCCTGCCCCCTCCCCAAGTCGTGTTGCCCTGGTGTGGCCTGAGATCGCCCCCGACATAGGCGGCCGGCTCCCGGGGTCCGGCTGAACTTTTTGCCTTTTGATGACTCTTCTATTCTGGACCTTGTCCCACAATCCGTTTGACCTGAAGACACGCTGTAGTGGGGCGCCCCTTTACCGTTTCAGTTGCCATTCCGCCCGCTTTTGCTACACTGTGCCTCTTCCACCATTCAGCTGTTTACTGCCCGCTCTTGCGACTACAGCGTCTCGCTCACCATGTAGTTGAGTTGCTCCCGCTCTTGCGATGCAACGATAGGCGGCTGCCACAGGACTCTCAAAATGGCGGCCGGCTCTTCAGATTTGGGCGTGGTCCACTAAAATGGCCCTGGGACACCTTGGAACTCGGACGCTTGCCTGATAGGGCTTGGGTCCCATTCTCGAAAGCGTCCCCTCAGCCTTGAAGATTCTACAAAAGTCTTGGGGGCCCCCGACTCCCGCAGGCTTCTGGTGGAGAGCGGCTGCCATGATTGCTCGTGGAATGGCCACGACTGAGCTACGAGATGGTGGTGCTCTCATGCTGACGCCAGCTTCAGTCTGAAACATCCAGAAACACTGTAGACTACCAATTCGATCAGTTCCGGTAGCGCCCCAACATGACCCGGTAGAGAAGAACTTGCCCTCCCCTCTTTGACTGATGGTTCTTGTTGCCTGTCCCTTCTGTTGTCATTTAACAGAACTTTTTAGACTGCTGAAAGGGGTTGTGTTCCGAACGCTGGTTGGTGGAGACATTTTGACTATATTCTGGACCTACGTTGTCGCGTAATGCGTTATATGACACGCCGCGTTAGCGCACCCGGAAGTACTCCGGTGCGCGAAGCGCAGCTTCCCGGAAGCGATCCGGGGCGCGGCGCGCAGCGCGTAACGTAAGCATAACAGGTCATGTGACTTGTTAATAAAACTTTTCATTGGTTCATTTTACTTTTGTTATTTTAATGATGAAAAGCTTGGTCATATGACCTAAAAATTACGCTTTTTATTGGTTTCGAACATTATTTTTTCTTAAACATATATGTTATAATGTTCCAGGCTAATGTACTTTCCCGGAAAATTTACAACTGTCCTGCAAGTAAAATATATTCCTTTTTCGAGAAAAAGGGCGTTTCTTCGTCCCATGACGGAGCCGTTGAGTAAAAGAGGCTCGGCCTGCTGTCTTAGTCGCCGATACGCCTGATTATTAGATTCTTATCGATCACTTTATGTTGCAGGAGTGGAAAACACAACTGCCCTTGACCATTTATCTTTACTGCGTTCCTGCGTATTATACCTTTTATCCGTCATGTAATTGGACTGCTTTATTTCACTTGCCTTTTACTGATTCGAAAACAGTGACTAAAATTAAAAACTTTACCAATGTAAATACTACTACCATGTTTTGTTTTAAAAACCTTTATTGTGAAAATGTCAGTATACAAATACGGGCCTATAACCACGTGGGCCGGCCACGGAGCAAACTGAAATCGTATATGATGAGGAGACATTTACATTGTAGAGGAACGTAACGAGCGGGCCATTAGGTTGCAAGAACTAAGGTGTCTAACAGTTGCGGAATCGGTGGACGTACATTTTGTAATTAAAATACGGCAGGGCCACTTACAATAAAATTATCTAGATATACATTTGCGGGCAAGTACCATGGGTGACGTTAATTCGAACTTTCAATAGTACAGTAATCAATAACACATCAGAACTTAATATCAATAGGGATGTCGAAATATTCAATCAATTCTCGTCCCCGCCCGCCATGAGCATCAAAACTGCATTCATATCTCGTGATATCAAGGTTGTTCAACGAGTACACAACAAGGATTTACGAGTCCCATTTATACCGGCGCCATTTTGGGCGAGGCCGGGCAGGTCCAGGATATAGTCAAAATGTCTCCACCAACCATCGGCCAGACTAGAACCCCTTTCGGCCCTTTATGCTACAAGATGGTGTCTTCCATTCAGAAAATATTGTTGGCAGCATTTTGAAAGAAAAGATAAACAGCCGTTCTCCTACTGAGTCTCACATTGTTACATTTAGGAAGAATGTTGAAGAGTAGTATGTTGAAAATCTGAAGCCATTGTTCTACAAACTCTCAACCAGCCTTGGATGGAAAAAAAAATCCTGAAGAATGTACAAACTGAAAACCAATTTTTGTCTGTATAGCATCAACAGCAACGCTTGACTCAGCTTTGTGTGAAGCCGCCATTTTGATTCAATCAATAACGTCCCCCTGCACACATTCAGGGACCTGGTCGTGTCTTCAGGTCAAACGGATTGTGGGACAAGATGGAGAAAGGAAAAGGAAAAAAGTTCAGCCGGACCCCGGGAGCCGGCCGCCTATGTCATGGGCGATCTTTGGCCACACCAGGGCGATAGTGAAGCTGCAGCAGGTGCAAATAAGCTTCAGACAGTGTTACAAGCACTGCTCAGAACTCTCAACTATGACACCACCTCGGTGCCATCCGGATCTTGGCGCCTTGTGCTGGTTCCGGCCTATTCACACATCGGTCAGCTACTGACACCACCTCACAGACCAACGGGGCTACCCACGCCGACTTTTGGCGCAGCATTGTAGGATGGCCACACCAGAGCAGCAACTTGCTAAACAACACCTCGGTGCCATCCAGATCTCGGCGCGTTGTGCTGCCTTCGGCCTACTGTAGCCGCAAGTGCGGACGCAACTCAACTGGATAGCGAGTGAAACACCAAGGGGCGCCCCACTGCAGCCGAGGAGCCTCCATCTTGGGGGCGACGCACAGCATCACCAATGCAGTCAGATCCTCAAACAGCCCCCACTGACTGACGCGACCTCACAGGCCAACGGGGCGCCCCACGCCGACTTTCGGCGCAGCATTGTAGGATGGCCACACCAGTGCGGCAACTTGCTGGACACCACCTCGGTGCCATCCGGATCTCGGCGCGTTCGAGTCACTGTACCGCAAGAGTGACCGCAACTCAGCTGGACACGCCGTCTTTCGGCGCAGCATTGTAGGATGGCCACACCAGTGCGGCAACTTGCTGGACACCACCTCGGTGCCATCCAGATCTCGGCGCGCTGTGCTGCCTTCGGCCTACTGTAGCCGCAAGTGCGGACGCAACTCAGTTGGACGGCGAGTGAAACGCTAAGGGACGCCCCACTGCAGCCGAAGAGCCTCCATCTTGGGGGAGACGCACAGCCCCCACTGACTAACGCGACCTCACAGGCCAACGGGGCGCCCCACGCCGACTTTCGGCGCAGCATTGTAGGATAGCCATACCAGTGCAGCAACTTGCTGGACACCACCTCGGTGCCATCCGGATCTTGGCGCGTTGTGCTGCCTTCGGCCTATTCGCACATCGGTCCGCTACTGACGCCGCCTCACATGCCAACGGATTTTCTACGCTTTTTATAGCCCTATGCCGCATAACAGGTCATGTGACTTGTTTATAAAACTTTTCATTAGTTCATTTTACTTTTGGTTTCCTAATGATGGAAGGCTTGGTCATATGACCTAAAAATAACACTTTTCATTGGTTTAGAACATTTTTTTTTCCCAAACGATGAAAGCCCCACCACAATGTTTCTGGATGTTTCAGACTGAAGCTGGCGTCAGCATGAAAGCACCACCATCTCGTGGCTCCGTCGTGGTCATTCCGCGAGCAATCATGGCAGCCGCTCCCCACCGGAAGCCTGCAGGAGTCGAGGGCCCCCAAGACTTTTGTAGAATCTTCACGGCTGAGGGGACGCTTTCGAGAATGGGATCCAAGACCTAGCAGACAAGCGTCCGAGTTCCAAGGTGTCCCAGGGCCATTTTAGTGGACCAGGCCCAAAAGGGAAAGAGCCTGCCGCCATTTTGAGAGTCCTGTGGCAGCCGCCTATCACTGAACCGCAAGAGTAGGCGCAACTCAGCTGATTGGCGGATTTTGGCACAGTGTACCAAAAGCGGGAGGAATGGCAACTGAAACGGTAAAGGGGCGCCCGACTACAGCACACGAGCCGCCATCTGGGGAGGCCCGTTCACGCCGCCTCTCCCCCCCCGCCCCCGGGGCGCCCCACGCCGTTTTTCGGAGCAGCATTGTAGGATGCCAAAACCAGTGCGGCAACTTACTGGACATCACCTGGGTGCCATCCACATCTCAGCGCGTTCTGCTGCCTTGGGACTATTCGCACAACAGACCGCTACTGACGAGGCCTCCCCGCGCACCCCCCGGGACGCCCCACGCCGTTTTTCGGAGCTGCATTGTAGGATACCAAAAACCAGTGCGGCACCCAGGTAACATCACCTGGGTGCCGTCTAGAACTCAGGACGTTGTGCTGCCTTGGGACTATTCGCACAAAACACAGCTACTGACCATTGTTGCTTCTTTTTTTAAAAAAATGTTTAAATGTATTTACTGTTTTTGTTGCGTTCTATATATTTATAAGTTATTAAAGTGTTATAATCCTACTACTTTGTTGGAGTATATTTTTAATGTGACACATAATTGTAAAAACTTTGATGTACAAAGAGGCATCCCTGGAATCTTCCGCTTCAGGCTCGGTCCCACACACCCTCACAGTGAGAATCCCCTCCCCAAGCACAATACAGGATGGTTATCAGATAGTAGGAACCCGTATGGTGTGACGGATCTCATGGGGTGGGGGCCTTCATCTACTGTAACTCCTTTGAAGAGGGATGATTCTCATACATGCCAACATTTCAGAAGAGCAAAGTGGGAGATTTTTAAAAAGAAAATTGGGAGAATGGGGCCTTGAATCGAGTTATTGTCATGTGTGGGCTTTGGAAGTGTGCTGCTGCAGGATCGGACATTTCAAACTCAAATGCACGTTCTTTTTCTTACCTTTCCGAAGCATGGAGCGCAATAGCAGGCAGAGAAAGGGTGATGCAAGTGTTGAACACTGCCTGGCCTGGCAAGTTGCTGGCAGTGCCCCCCCCCGCCCGCTCCTGAAACAGGGCACACACACCGCCGCCCCGAGTACTTCACACATCTTTAAAAGACCATGCGCTTGTTAATGAGGCTTAAATGGTTTATCACCCCTTCTAGAGCCCCTGCATCGGCCCTCTGACGTTTCCTGGAAGAATTAGCACGTAACACAATACCAAGCCCTGTCAGCTGAAACCCCAGAGAAATCGGGTTTTTGCTTGCAGGAATCGGGAGGCGGGAGACTAGCACTGAAATCGGTAGTCTCACGCCTGAATCGGGAGGGTTGACATGTCTGGATTCTCTACAGCTGGGGCCATAAACTACATACGCAGGGCTAGGTGATAGCCTGGGACCGGCCTGGACAATCGGACACAGAGGAAGAGGAGTGTCAGAGGGTGCGGTAGTGAATAGGGTGAAAGGGAGGTGTCGGGCGGGCACGGGGTGTGATTCTCAGGGAAGAGCAGCGCAGATGGGGGAGGTTTATGGCCCATGCATGAGAGAGAGAGCGGGGGTGACCAGTGCGTGGGGGAGATGCTTGCGAGGTTGGGGAGCCGTGCTGAGAATCGACGGCGTGCAGAGAGTGGATCTGGTCAAGGCATCTAAAATGGCTGCCGTGCACGACAAAATTGTGGCATTGGAAAAAAGGCAAGATGGCGCAGACAATGTTTATCAATACGGATTAATTTATAACAAAATCTTTTATCGCAGTGACAAATTGGCGGTCAACACTTCCTGATTTCCATCGAATCGAACGTTAACAGACGTCACGCAGCAAAAAAAATAAAACGCTCACGCACAGCCGCTGGAAGACATGTATCAACATATATGAGCCTCCTCAGCCACCCTCAGAAAACATAAGGGATCAGGATACGTCTCCCGTACCCCCTTATACCTAGTAATTTAATTAAATCGAAACACAAAATGGCGAATTCCCGTTTCGCTACCAGTTTGCGGCCCGGTTCGCGATCCGGGAAGCGCTTCTACCGTGAAAAATCAATTTTTTTTATTTTCCCCACGGGACCCTTTAATAACCCCAACATCATTCCTAGGGGGTCAAGAGGGGTCTACCTTGCCCCCTTTCATTAAATTCCCCCTTCGTTTTTCACCTCTTCTTGTCTCTCGATCCTACCGAGAGACAAGATGGCGGCCGCACCGGACTGTTTAGAATGTTGACAGACACCGGAGAGCCAATCAGCATCGCTTCGCAAAGCTCCGTGACGCGAAAAGTACGCGATCTGGTGCGCTATCCAGGACGCTGTCACAGATATATAAATTTTTTAAAACGTTAATTTCTCAAAATCCACTGGAGCACATATATTGAGACCCAGCAAAGGCACATCGGGCTAACAGTCCCTACAATTTTGCCAAGTTTTGTGCAAATCCATTCAGCCGTTCGAGCTAAAAGTGAGGCCAAACGCCCTATGGAAATTAACATGGGAAAAACGCGTTTTGGGACCCCCCTTTTTTCTCGGCCCCCCCTTGATGAAACCCCCCCAAATTTTCAAGGGCTGCTCAGAAACAAAATGTGCCATTTTCCTGAAAATTTCAGCCGATTCCGTCCACAAACGCCAAAGTTATTAGACATAGAATTTTCAAAAGTCCCATAGGAAAAAAATCCTAACTATATATACCTACTGGCTATCGCCAGTAGGTAATATATATATATATATATATATATATATATATATATATATATATATATATATATATATATATATATATATATATATATATATATATATATATATCCACAAGAAGCATCTCCGAAGAAGGAGTCCCCGACCCTTCAGGGCGTCCTCTGGCAGGCACGGAGAGGCCCGGTAAATCATAGCACATGAACAGAAGAACAGAGGCCCATCTCTGGAGACAAAGAGCTTTATTCCAGGAAAATGCAGCTTGAAATGCTCCCAAATTCTAACTAGTTTCGGCGTCTGCCTTGTTCACAGAAAAGGAAGCTCAAAGCAAAGAGCGATGGTGCATGCATTTTTATAGGTGTACAAAAGTCACATGACCGTGGAGCATCAAATTACCAGAATGCATCAGGGACTTATAACACTCGCTGATATTCTGAACAGTTCACATTTCTAAGGCAAAAGTTCTCAATTGCTCTTGACAGCAGCCCCGTGCATTACAGAAAGTATTAAACCACAGTCACAGCAGTTCATATATCAGCTGATGCTGTTTAAAACAATGTCCCGGTCAGAAAGCTCCGGTCCCCAGAGCGATTGGTGTCGGACATCCTCCGAACCAAATCCCTTCCAACATTGCAATCTTTTTAGCACAGTGGCATTACCTTCGTAGGTTAAAGAAATGCAGCGAGTGGGTCATACTCCTTAAATTAATCCACAAGAAGCACCTCCGAAGAAGGAGTCCCCGACCCTTCAGGGCGTCCTCTGGCAGGCACGGAGAGGCCCGGTAAATCATGGCACATGAACAGAAGAACAGAGGCCCATCTCTGGAGACAAAGAGCTTTATTCCAGGTAAATGCAGCTTGAAATGCTCCCAAATTCTAACTAGTTTCGGTGTCTGCCTTGTTCACAGAAAAGGAAGCTCAAAGCAAAGTGCGATGGTGCATGCATTTTTATAGGTGTACAAAAGTCACATGACCGTGGAGCATCAAATTACCAGAATGCATCAGGGACTTATAACACTCGCTGATATCTGAACACTTCACATTTCTAAGGCAAAAGTTCTCAATTGCTCTTGACAGCAGGCCCGTGCATTACAGAAAGTATTAAACCACAGTCACGGCAGTTCATATATCAGCTGATGCTGTTTAAAACAATGTCCTGGTCAGAAAGCTCCGGTCCCCATAGCGATTGGTGTCGGACATCCTCCGAACCAAATCCCTTCCAAAATGCAGGGCCAAATCCATAGCCCAGGATTGCAGGAATTCTGCCAATTTACTGGTAGTCACACCATGAATCGGGGGATGGGATCGATCCCTCAGCCCTACGCTCATTAATGTCTACATGGCTCCACTCTCCCCCAATGTCAGAACCTATGGATTCAACATTGTGTCATACGCAGACGACACCCAACTCATCTTCTCCCTATCCAACGAACCCAACTCCACCAGACAGAATTTTCGAGAAGGCATGGAAGCCGTCGCCAAACAGATGAAAAACAGCTGCCTTCAACAAAACACCAACAAAACAGAAGTACTCATCATGGGCCCACACCCCTACGCCCGGAACGACACCTGGTGGCCCCCCGCCCTCAGAAGTCTGCCCACCCCCACGGAGAACGCACCCAACCTGGGAATCATCCTGGAATCCGAATTCAAAATGGACTGCCAGATCAACGCTGTCTCATCCTCTTGCTTCAATACCCTCCGCCTCCTATGCAAGAGCTTCAAATGGATCTCCCGCGAACATTGAAAGACCGTCACTCATGCCCTGGATACCAGCAGACTCGACTACGGCAACACACTGTACCCCAAAATAAACAAAAACCTCACACGCAAGCTACAGAACATCCAGAATGCCCCCGCAAGCTTGGTCCTCAGCCTGCCAAGACACTGCCACATCTCCCAGCATCTGGCACCAGAAAGATCAGATCAGGCGGCCGCTCCTTCTCCTTCCTCCCGGCCAGAGCCTGGCACTCCCTCCCTCTCCACCTCAGACAGACAACATCTCTCCCCATCTTCACAAGAAACCTCAAAACCTTGCTCTTCAACAGACCCCATCCTTGATGGACGAGAACCTGCGAAACCTCCCTCCCCCAGCGCATTGAGACCCTCACGGGTGAGTAGTAGCGCTTAACGAACATGTGATTGATTGATTGATTGGTCCAGTTGAACATCCAGGACGGAGTTGTAGTCACCTCCTAGGACCCAGGGGAAAGCAACTAAATCTGATAATACTGCATTAAGGCCGGTGAGATAACCAGTTTGTTCGTAGTTTGAGGCATAAATACTACCTATAACAATTGGGATACCATCTAGCATACCCTGCAACAATACGTAATGCTCTGAAGTAGGAACCCCCATTTGGTGCGGTCTCAGTCCAGTAATGTCAGAGCGTGGTCCGAAAAGGCTAGGCCTGTTTGGAGGACGAGCAGAGCTTATGTTGAGCCAGTGGTTTCTGGTGCTCAGCACCGCACCTATTTGTCAACACCGGTGCTATGACAGTCTACAATGATGGTGGCATTGTTAGCCTAATTTAGAGATGAGGTCAACAATTTAATAATTCATTAAACATTTAAAATTACTTACATCTTAGTGCCCAAACCATTCTTATAGCTTTGGGGGCCTGGAATAGCCCTAATTCTCACCCTTGTAGGAGTGCAATGGTTAGTAGTTGTGTTGGTTATGTCACTGGCAGTGGTCCTAGAGGCAATGATTGGTGTAAGCTGCAGTGGTGTCCTGTCAAGTGCCCTGGCACTTATTTATTTACAAATTAAGCACCGAGACCAGGCACATATAAGGCTGCTGCATTCTTTCCAGCAGCCTTGTACGGTTCAGACCCCAGCCAGTGCTGCTAGATCCAAGGGCCAAGAACACAAACGAGCACTGCATCCAATGACTGCGTCACTCTTGATTGCCATCTCCGTGCGCCTGGACGTGTCGGACATTTTATTGCGCTCATCAGGCCAGTTGCGATTTCCGGCGATCGCTTTTTGAGCGCCACAATGCAGCATAAAAATGTTACGAGCTTGAAGCGCAGACATCTTCTCAGCTACATCTGAACGCGCTGTCATTTGAAAGTGTTTGCCTTTAAACTGCCTGGGTCGTTCAGAAATCATTGCTTTTCAGAAATGGGCTCAGGGGCGACATTGTCGGAGCATCCTCAGACCAAAAATAGGGTCATTTTCCAGCCGCACGGACTATTATTTCCTCTGACACTCTGCCATTCGCATAAGAGTGGCTGGAGCAGCAATTATGCCGGTCATATAGCTGTGCCTTTGCGTCCAGCTTTCTGTACAGAAATAAAACTGCATCAGCCAGCATTGGTAATTGCATAGATCAATTGGAGCTCCTCGACTCTCTGGTACCAGTTATCATTTTTGTACAATTCAGCTAATTTCTGACTCAATTTTTTGAAAACCATTTGGATTCAACTGTGTTATGTTACGCACAGGGGTGTGCAATGACAGATTTCATGTGGAGGCGCTTGCATGAATATTAAATATAATTTGTGTTTCTATTTATTATTTTCGACTAGGCCCAGCCTGCTCCCTCTCATAGTTTGCGATCATTCTGTACCAAACACGATAAAACAGCGTATCACACTTCCTCCTCCTTAGTCCCCCGTTTTCTCTACGAATGGTCGTGGTCTGTGATCCTCTCAAGTTATAGTAAGGATACCAGCCACTATGCTGGATTTTCTAGCACTGCCATGTCGACTTGGCCAAGTGCACCCACTTGCCAGTCCCTAAACCTTCCCTTTGCTTCATATTAGACACCCCTATGGTAGGCCCAAGGGCAGGGTGCATTGTAAGTATAAGGTGGACATGCTCTGATGTGTGTAACATGTTCTAATAGAGAATTACAGCCATTTTCGTTTTTCACTATTGAAGGCTACCTGTTCTCATAGACCAGAATGGGCAGTTAGATTATTACATTCCTATAATCCTAACTGACTCAGGGAACACAGTAGAAATTCGATTTTAGTATTAGTATGCCTGAACTCAGAATAATAAAATACATCTTTTAATGAAGTTTATTTTAATATTCTGTGTTTGCAAATACCACTTTTAGAAAGTAGGTATTGCTTGCCTAACCATTTGAGCCTGCCTCTGCTGGGTTGTGTATTCCTTGTCTGGGTTTGTGAGTGACAGGGCTGAAGGATTCCAGGAGACAGGCAGAGGTAGCCCGGTGGTGAATAGAGAGATCTGCATCTAGATGGGAGTTGCACCTGGGACCTGAATAGGGCTGGGCCTTCCCTCTACAATGCTGGATCCACCTCCTGTGGCTTGTCTGATGTCTCTGCCCTGCACTGTGAAAGGAGAGGAGGATTCATATCAACAGAGTGCTCCAGAGCTGTATCTTCCCTCCCCTGTGCTGGCTCCACCTCCTGTGGGGCGTCTGATGTCTCTGCCCTGCACAGTGATAGGAAGAAGAGTCATCAGAGGCCTCTCTGCCTTCAGAGAACAAAGGATTTGGGGGTATAAATATTGGGACCCTGATCCCAAGAAATTAGATCACTTCTGGACAAGAAACCTTTCTGCCAAGGAGAAGAACCAAGGAAGCTGGAGGATTTGTACTGCCCCTCTACCAGTGTGCTGTTTGCTGGGTTGGCCTGCAGTGGTTGCTTCATTGACAAGGAAAAGGAGAAGGAACTTTGTAAGGACTTTCATCTACAGAATATTCTCCAAGGGCTTGAACCGTGCTTGCCTCCTGCTGAAGTCTCAGGGATAAAAGACTTCACCTCCAGCTCCCTCCTGAATTTCCTTGCTGGAAATTCTGACTCCAGTCACTTGCGTGCCACTGGGAGCTGGAAGAACGAAGCATTGAGAAGAAGCGTGTCGCCGCCGCAGCTCAAATCATCGCAACGCCAGAGAAGCGAGCCTTCGTCGCATCTCCCTGGAAATTGTGTGATCATCGAAGCTGCCTGCTGTTGCACCACCGGAGAAGCATGACGCGATAGCGACTCTCTCGATGGCATCAACGTAGAAGCGTGTCACAGGGCCTGTCGCGGCTCCAAAGTACAGAGTTGTCGCAAGGCTACCAGGGCATCATCGCATCGTCATCGCAGCGCCGCATCAAGAGCGCCATCTTCTCGCATCGCAACTGGATCATCGCATCGCATCACGGTGCCATCTTGCGCACCGCAACGAGCCCGCAAGCCGAGAATCTACGCATCACCTTCGCTCTGGTAAGGCTCACGACGAGTCCCCTACTCTTTGCAAGCATTGAGGCATGACGCAACCATTCCCCAGGATCATGGAACCGCACATCTTCCCTTTTGCGAGCCTTTTGTTTACTTTGCGTTACGCATCCAGGTACTTTGTTAAGAACTTTGTCGCATTTATCATCAACTTGAATCATCTTTTAAGTAATCTTAAGTGTAGTATTGTGGATTTTTGTCATTTGTGGTCTTGTGTTTAAGTCTATATAAAGAATACTTATTTTTATAAAACCTGTGTTGTGTCCATCTGTAGTGTTATCACTGTATTACTGTGTATATTCACAAATGCTTAACACACTGCCTCTGAGATAAGCCTATCTGCTCGTGCCAAGCTACCAAGGGGGTGAGCAGGGGTTATTAAGGAGTGTAATCCCCTTATCCTCACTTAGAAGTAAGGGTCCCTATTTGAACAAAGGTGAATACCATTGCCAACTAGAGACCCCCAGATCTAACATCGGTGGTCAGCGGTGAAGATCTGGACTTTGCATTTGTGTTTCATATACAGTGATTGGTGTATACTACCATTGAGTGTAGACCAAACGCGACCACATGCTTTTTTTTAGAATCCTTTTTCCTTGGGCTGTTAGTTTTTCCTGAAAACTCGCAATTTTTACTACCATGAGTAAACCAGCATCTGTTGCATCTATAGATCTTGATTTTGAGGAAGAGAGGTTGGAAACCTACACTGGGAAACAGCTCAAGTATCTCTGCAGGAAATTGAAAGTTGCTACACCAGGCATTTCTAAAAAGGAAGACACCCGAAAGGCGCTGAGGGCCTGGGTACAAGTTAGAAATGCCCCTGATCTTGTGGTGGAGCCTATTGGGGATGCAGATGGGCAAATTGATGGGCCAGAATTTCCAGCCCGGGGGGGGGGGAGGGGGGTGCCGTCCCTACCTGGCAGCAGGATCTCTTCCTAAGACCTGTTCCCCAGACAACTGGAAGACAGGGAGAGAAATAGGGCACTGAAGCTGGAGTTGGCTAAGCTTAAAATGGGAGTCAGAGGGAAACAGAGAATAATAGGTTGTCCTTGGAAAGTGAGAGAATGAGAATGGAGCATGAGAGAATGTTGAGGGAGTTAGAGATCAAGGCCAAGGGCTTAGAGATCAATTCCTCTGGTGGCAGCTCACCACCTGTGCCTTCAGAAGGCAGAGTACATATTCCCAAGGATGTCATCAAAGATTTTCACAAGAATGAAGATATTGGGCAGTGGTTTGCAGCCTATCAGATAGCAATGTTGGCCCACCGGGTCCCTGAAAAGGATTGGGGAGCGGGTTTGTGGGGTCGCTTTGTAACTGAAGGTAGGGATACTTTGTTAGACTTGCCCATTACTCATAGGATGTCTTATGCCCACATGAAGGAAGCACTGAAGACAAGCTATGGGTTAACTCCAGAGCTCTATAGACAAAGGTTCAGGTATTGTAAGAAACTGGAGGGAACCACTTGTGTCTTTTTTTTGCAGAGCTATGGATGGTTGAGTGAGGGTTAGCAATGTTGATAATTTTCAAGCGCTCTATGATTTGATTGCTAGGGAGCACTTGTCTGTCAATTGTTTTCCAGAGCTACACCAGCACCTTATTGATAGCAAGTTGACTAATCCTAGAAAGCTTGCTGAAGAGGCGGACAGCTGGGTCAGTACCAGGGTCCACAAGGGTCTTGTGAGAAACTCGCCCAAAGGTGGGCAGGGTCCCCAGCAAAAGAGTGGGGGGGGGGACAAGGGTAAACAGAGGGAGTTCCAAAAAGGTACCCAAAGTAATTCCCCAGGGAACCAGGGTAAGGGTTCCCAGCCTCCCCCTGAAAACAAGTCAGGACCCCGACAGGTAAACCTGTTCAAAGGGGGCACTTTACCTGCTTTCAGTGTAAGCAGGTGGGACACCATTGGTATGATCCCCAGTGTGCTCAGAAAGGACAGTATGTGCCACCCCGTGCACCACCCTGTCAGATAGCCAGTGTAGCCCTGGGTGGGGAGGAGATTGGTGCCCAAGGTGGGTGGGGTCCCGCAGAAATGTCCCTTGTCTCATTAGGAGACTTTGAGATGGTCCCTAAAACTGAGCTGCCTGCTAACACAAAAAAATACAGGCAGTGGGTGACCATCAATGGCCATAGAGTGGAGGCTCTAAGAGACACAGGAGCAAGTGCGACAGCTGTCAAGTGTCACTTGGTCTCTGAACAGCAGGTAGCCCCCAATGCATTCTTCCCAGTTGTAGCTGCTGACAACACAGAGAGTCATTGCAAAGTGGCTCAAGTTCCCTTTGAGTGGGGGGGTCTCTGGTACTCTTCAAGTAGCTGTGAGTCCATCCATGCCTGTTGACTGTATGTTAGGCAATGATTTAGAAAGCTCCCCTTGGGCTAAGGTGGAGAGGATGGCACATTTAAAAATGTTGGGTCTGCCTGAGTGGGCATGTGTGACCACTCGGTATATGGCAGCTAAGGGTGTTCAAGAGACCCTGAAGCCTGAAAGTATGGCCCAGGGACCTGCCTTAAACAGAAGAGGAAGGGGGCACTGGAAACCAACCCCCATTGTTCCCCCAGTCCAGGAGGAGGCAGACCTTGAGGGGGTGCCCTGGAACCTACAGGGGAGCAAGCTTCTGAACTGGGGAACCTTCCTGAGCTGACCCATTGGCAGCAAGAAGGGGGTCCCTCCAGGGAGGAATTTTGTGAAGAGCCATAGAAGTGCCCTTCTCTTGTGGGTTTGAAGCAACAGGCCACAAACTAGGCAGCAGGTGATCAGTCGGTATCACATTGGATCTACTGGGAAAATAGTCTCCTGTATAGCGAGCCTAAGGTTGCTGAGCCTGGGTCAGCCCATGTGCTAGTGTTAGCCCAGCACTTCAGAGCCTTCCTACTTGGTTTGGCTCATGATCTTCCTTTAGCTGGTCATCTGGAGCAAAACAAGACCTTTGAAAGGCTTGTCTCCCACTTGTATTGGCCCCAGAGGCGGAAGAGTTGTAGGAACTGTCAAACTTGCCAGGCAAGAGAAAGAGTGGGAGGAGGCACAAGGCCCCTCTCCAACCTCTCCCTGCAGTCAGTACCCCCTTTGAATGGGTGGGGATTGACATTGTGGGGCCACTGGACCCCAAGACAGACATGGGCAACAGGTTTATCCTGGTCAGGGTGGACCATGCTTCCCAGTACCCAGAAGCCATTCCGCTCAGGACAGTGACACCCCCGTGGTGGGACGTGCACTGATGGGGATCTTCTCCCGTGTGGGGTTCCCCAGAGAGGTTGTGTCTGACCAAGGTACAGACGTCATTTCTAATTATATGAAGTCTCTGTGGAAGGAGTGTGGTGTTACCTATAAGTTCACCACTCCTACCACCCACAAGGAAATGGGCTAGTTGAAAGATTCAACCGGACCCTTAAAGGCATGAACATGGGTCTTGAAGAACCAATGAGGCGTAAGTGGGACGTCCTCTTGCCATACCTTCTGTTTGCCTACCGAGAGGTGCCGCAAAAGTCTCTAGGGTGCAGCCCCTTTGAGCTTTTGTATGGTCACCCGGTAAGAGGACCTTTGAGTTTGGTCAAGGAAGGCTGGTAGCAATCTCCCAGGAAACCTCCCCAGGATGTATATAGCTACATGCTGGCCTTCAGGAAGTTTCAGAGATCTCGCTCAGGCGAATCTAGAAGCCACCCAGGAGAAAATGAAGCGGTGGTACGATCAGAATGCCACTCTGATTGAGCTTCAACCCGGACAGAAAGTTTGGGCCATGGTCCCTGTGGAGTCTTGTGCGCTCCAGGACAGGTGGACTGGTCCATATGAGGTGGTGGAGCGCGAGAGTGATATCACTTACTTGGTAAACTTGCAGACTCCCAGGAACTCCTTGAGGGTCCTACATGTGAACCGCCTGAAGCCCCACTTAGAAAGGTCTGAAGTGGGCATGCTCCTAGAGACAGATGATGGAATGGAGGAGGAGACTGAGCCTCTTCCTGACCTCCTGTCTGCAACAGAGCAAGATGGGTCAGTGGCTGGTGTCAGCCTCTCTGCCACACTGACCCCTGATCAGCAGCAAGATTGCCGCCAGCTGTTGGGGCAATTCTCTGATCTATTTTCCTTGGTTCCTGATGTCACAGACTGGTGCGTCCATGATGTGGACACTGGTGACAGTCCTCCTGTCAAGCACAAGGCTTACAGAGTGACTGACAAGATTAGGGCTTACATTAAGGAGGAAATCTCCAAGATGTTTGCTTTAGGGGTCATTGAGTCCTCAAACAGTCCTTGGGCCAGCCCAGTGGTCTTGGTCCTAAAGGCTGCCTCGCCGGGTGCCACACCCGAACTCCGGTTCTGTGTGGACTACAGAGGGCTCAATTCAGTCACCAGGACTGATGCACACCCCATTCCCAGAGCTGATGAGCTCATAGATCGGCTAGGGGCTGCACGGTACCTCAGCACGTTTGATTTGACGTCTGGGTATTGGCAGATTGCCTTGACTGATGGGACTAAGGAGAGGTCAGCATTCTCCACACCAGATGGGGACTACCAAATCCGGGTTATGTCCTTTGGGATGAAGAATGCACCTGCCACCTTTCAAAGATTGGTCCACCAGGTGCTGGCTGGGCTGGATGACACTGCAGTGTTCAGCGCCAGTTGGGAAGAACACTTGCAGCACCTCTGGGAAGTGTTGATGGCCCTGTGAAAGGCAGGCCTCACGATCAAAGTAAGTAAGTGCCAGATTGGGCAGGGTTCGTTGTGTACTTGGGTCACCAGGTAGGAAGCGGCCAGGTGGCGCCCCTACAACCCAAGAATGATACCATCCTGGCATGGGAACCCCCAAAGACTCAGACACAAGTGAGAGCCTTCTTAGGACTCACGGGGTACTGCAGGAGGTTTGTCAAGAGGTATGGCAACATTGTTGCACCCTTGACTGAGCTGACTTCTAGGAAGCAGCCCAAGAAAGTGAACTGGACTGACGCCTGTCAGAAGGCTTTAGACGCCCTGAAGACTGCCATGTGCACAGCACCCGTGCTGTAGGTGCCCAACTTCTCAAAAGAGTTCATTGTACAGACAGACGCTTCAGAGCATGGTGTGGGGGCTGTTCTATCACAGATTAATGAAGAGGGCCTAGACCAACCTGTAGCCTTCATCAGTAGGAGGTTACTTCTACAGGAACAGAGGTGGAGTGCAATTAAGCGTGAGGCATTTGCTGTGGTCTGGTAACTGAAGAAGTTGAGACCATACTTGTTTGGGACTCACTTCCTAGTTCAGACCGACCACAGGCCCCTCAGATGGCTGATGCAGATGAGGGATGAGAACCCAAAGTTGTTGAGGTGGTCCATTTCCCTACAGGGTGTGGACTTTACGGTGGAACACCTCCCTGGTACAGAACACGCCAACGCTGATGGCCTGTCCAGATTTTTCCACCTTAGTGAAGAGAACTCCCAAGGGGAAGGGTAGTTCTCCCCACATTTCAGCTGGAGGGGACACGTATTAGACCTGGCATCAGTGAGTTTCCCTTCCATTTTTGACAGATTGCCTCCTCTGTTTTGATATGTTTTTGCTGGATTTATGCTTTGGGCACTGTGCCACTGCTAATCAGTGCCACAGTGCAAGTGCTCCCTATGTTAAATTAATGTACTAATTGGTTATTCCATGATTGTGTTATTTGATGTATCTGTCAGCCCCTAGTACAGTGCACCATGTGTGCCCAGAGCTTGTAAATCAAATGCTGCTGGTGGGCTTGCAGCTCTGGTTGTGCCACCCACAGAGGCTGCTTGTAAAGTGTGTCTCAGGCCTGCCATTGCAAGGCCTGTGTGCAGCCTAGCACTGCCATGTCGACTTGGCCAAGTGCACCCACTTGTCAGTTCCTAAACCTTCCCTTTGCTTCATATTAGACACCCCTATGGTAGGCCCAAGGGCAGGGTGCATTGTAAGTATAAGGTAGGACATGCTCTGATGTGTGTAGCATGTTCTAATAGTGAATTACAGCCTTTTTTGTTTTTTACTATTGAAGACTACCTGTTCTCATGGGCCAGAATGGGCAGTTAGATTATTACATTGCTATGATCCTAACTGACTTCGGGAACACAGTAGATATTCAAATTTAGTATGCCTGAATTCAGAATAATAAAATACTTTTTTTAGTGAAGTTTATTTTAATATTCTGTGTTTGCAAATACCACTTTTAGAAAGTAGGTATTTGCTTGTCTAACCATTTAAGCCTGCCTCTGCTGGGTTGTGTATTCCTTGTCTGCGTTTGTGAGTGACAGGGCTGGGGGGTTCCAGGAGACAGGCCGGGGCAGCCCGGTGGTGAATAGAGAGATCTGAATCTAGATGGGCGGGAGGAGTTGCACCTGGGACCTGAATAGGGCTGGGCCTTCCCGCTACAATACTGGCTCCACCTCCTGTGGCGTGTCTGATGTCTCTGCCCTGCACTGTGAAAGGAGAGAAGGAATCATGTCAACAGAGTGCTCCAGAGCTGTATCTTCCCTCCCCTGTGCTGGCTCCACCTCCTGTTGGGCAGCTGATGTCTCTGCAATGCACAGTCAAAGGAAGAAGAGAGTCATATAAAGAACGTGCTCAGGAATTGGTTTGGATTAGGCAAAGGCCTCTCTGCCTTCAGAGAACAAAGGATTTTGGGGTATAAATATTGGGACCCTCATCCCAAGAAATTAGATCACTTCTGGACAAGAAACCTTTCTGCAAAGGAGAAGAACCAAGGAAGCTGCTGGAGTTGTACTGTCCCTCTGCCAGTGTGCTGTTTGCTGTGTTGGCCTGCAGTGGTTGATTCATTGCCAAGGGAAAGGAGAAGAAACTTTGCAAGGACTTTAATCTACAGAATATTCTCCAAGGGCTTGAACTGTGCTTGCCTCCTGCTGAAGTCTCAGGGACAAAAGACTTCACCTTCAGCTCCCTCCTGAATTTCCTTGCTGGGAATTCTGACTCCAGTCACTTGCGTGCCTGGGAGCTGGAAGCACGACGCATCGAGAAGAAGCGTGTTGCTGCCGCAGCTGAAATCATCGCAACGCCGGAGAAGCGAGCCTTCGTCGCATCTCCCTGGAAGCGTGTGTTCATCGAAGCTGCTTGCTGTAGCGTCACCGGAGAAGCGTGACGCCATCGAGAGAGTCGCCATCGCATCACCGGAGAAGCCTGTCCAAAGTACAGAGTCGTTGCAAGGCTGCCAA
This sequence comes from Lissotriton vulgaris, assembly GCF_964263255.1. Lineage (NCBI taxonomy): Eukaryota > Metazoa > Chordata > Amphibia > Caudata > Salamandridae > Lissotriton > Lissotriton vulgaris. The sequence goes on along the minus strand of NC_141685.1, from coordinate 354,557,002 downwards.
GGCGTCATCGCATCATCATTGCATCACCCCATCAAGGGCGCCATGTTCTTGCAACGCAATCGCATCATCGCATCACAGTGCCATCTTGCGCACTGCAACGGGCTCGCAAGTAGAAATTCTATGCATCACCTTTGCTCCGGTAAGGCTCACGACGAGTCCCCTACGCTGTGCAAGCATTGAGGCAGGACGCAACCGTTCCCCCGGATCACGGAACCAACGCATCTCCCCTTTTGCGAGCCTTTTGTTTACTTTGCGTTATGCATCCAGGTACTTTGTTGAGAACTTTTTCGCATTTATCATCAACTTGAACTAAGCAACTTGAATCATCTTTTAAGTAATCTTAAGTGTATTATTGAGAATTTTTGTCGTTTGTGGTCTTGTGTTTAAGTCTATGTAAAGAATACTTATTTTTATAAAACCTGTGTTGTGTCCATCTGTAGTGTTATCACTGTATTACTGTGTATATTCACAAATGCTTAACACACTGCCTCTGAGATACGCCAGTATGCTCGTGCCAAGCTACCAAGGGGGTGAGCAGGGGTTATTAAGGAGTGTAATCCCCTTATCCTGACTTAGAAGTAAGGGTCCCTATCTGGACAAAGGTGAATACCATTGCCAACTAGAGACTCCCAGATCTAACATGTGCAATTCAGAAGCATTATCTATACAGAATATATGGCCAATCATTGTAGCGTATATTCCCTGTATACTTCTTCCACGCACATATGTAGGATGCAGTGAGGGAGTGGACCAAGGTAATGTCAATCTTTCCTAACTTAGCTGATAAAGCCTGCGTTAGTCTATTTCTGGAAAATGGGGATTGTATACTCCTGTTGAAGGTCTTGAATGGTTTTAAGATTGCCTTGGAAAAGGATATAGGGCCAGATGTAGGTCGGTCGGTAACGGCCGAAAATCGGTATTTTCGGCCGTTACCGACCGGTAAACAAGATTTGGCATGTAGGGACACAATTTTATAGAATCGGTAACTTTACCGAATCAATAAAGTTACCGAATCTGTAAAATATCAAATCGGTATTTTTACCGATTCGGTAAATCTCTGATGTAGGTGGGACTCTTCTGAGTCCCAAATGCCCTACAAAATCGGTATTTTACCACACAACCCTATTGTGTGGTAAAATATCGATTTCAGGTGTGCATGCACATGTGTGCATGCACACCTAGCCATGTGACAGACAGACATGCCCTTAGGGCATGTCTGTGTGCTACATGGCGCACATGCCTATTTGTGGGGTGCCAGAGGGTGTCAAAGTGACACCCCCTGCACCCTTGCAAAAATCGGTATTTACCGATTCTGTAAATACAGAATCGGTATTTCCCATTGATTCCTATGGGCTTTGAAGCCCATAGGAATCAATGGGAAATACCGATTCTGTATTTACAGAATCGGTAAATACCGAATGTGACAGATTCGGTATTTACACATCTGGAAATACCTACATGTCCACCACATTGATTTACCGATTTTCAATTACTGAATCGGTAAAATTCGGTAATTAAAAATCGGTAAATCAATTTTACCTACATCGGGCCCATAATCTTTGTACTTTATTTTATGGGATTTCCAGATGGACCAATTGACCTCCTCTCCCCCTTTCGTGAAGTTTGTGTTACACCACAGTGGGCCTTGGTGTATAAATGGGATTGACTTTTCAGCAGTTTGCTTGTCTTCTGCAAAGCATACTGGGATTCAAATCTGTATGTAAGATGTTCTGCTTAATTACCACCAGTGGGGTGTCGCTATGTGGTTGGGTATCGTGTACACAGAATAAGGTACCTCTTTCACAAGACAGTTACTCTCCATATGAGGTAGGCAAAGTCCCACCTTTCTCTGTGTCTGCATACAATTTTGCTCCTTTTAGTCTTGGTTTGTCCTTTCCAAGCTGGGAGATATTATGTTCATAGGTAAAAGATCTCCGGCAAAGAGCCCCGATGTGGGGCCCGCTGGGCATTGCAGCGACGGCCTAATTAGGAGCTGCCCTATGATGAAGCATGTCACCCCTGGGGTGTGTGATGGCCCTTGCTCCTTATAGGAGCTATTCCGCTCTTCCCCCGTTTAGTACTTTACCCCACCTTTTTCCTTGTTAGGAATATCACACCTCATGGTTTATAGTTCATACCCTGGGGCTCATTTTCTGGATCTTTATTTCCCCCGGTCCCTACTCCTTGATGTGTGATGTCTTTAAACATTGATTGCAGTAAAAGGAGGGAAGCATGCCGAAAACATTATTACATTTAGGCACTATATTAATTTTGATAACTTGTACTTTCCCCCACAGGATGATGGTTTAGGTGTGTTCCCTTATGGAAATCCAGCTTCATCTTGTCAGTAATTATTATTATTATTATTATTATTATTATTATTTGACATTTGTTGAGCGCACAGCTACCCCCAACGGGGGTGTCCCGGCGCTGAGGAATGCAGGAGGGAGTGACAGTAGCTTGTTTATATTGTTGACTTAGTGGGCTGAAAATAAAAAGGTTTTCAGTTTGCCCCTAAACTGAGATTCAGTGTCGGTCATCCTAAGGCTGGTGGGCAGAGAATTCCACAGTTTGGATACTGCTACTGTGAAGGCTCTACCACCCTTTCGCGCAAAACGGAATCGGGGAGTTGACAGCAGGAGAAGGTGGTTCGATCTGAGGTTAAGAGTGGAATGCACTGGTTTTAGTCTGTGCCTCAGGTATTTAGGGCCTTTCCCCTTAAGAGCTCTAAAGGCTAGTATCAGGGCTTTGAATTTAACCCGGGCAGTGATCGGTAGCCAGTGCAATTTCTTCAAGTGTGGGGAGATTGAGTGACGATAGGGGACTTTGCAAATCAGCCTGGCAGCAGCATTCTGCACAATTTGCAGTCTGTGCAGCAGGTAGGCGGGAAGTCCCACGTACAGGCTGTTCGCATAGTCCAAGTGTGACGTAATTAGAGCATGTGTCACTGTTTTCAGAGCTTCCTTGGGAAGAAAGGGGGACATTTTTTTTATCATATGGAGTTTCCCGAAGCATGCTGAGGTGACTTTCTGAATCTGAGTCTTAAAAGATAGGTCGTTATCAAATTGAACTCCGAGATTGCGGGCCACCCTCACCGGGGCAGGTGGAGGGTTGAGTTCCGCAGGCCACCAAGTAGAGGGGGGTAGGGGGAGTGTCTGATTAAAAAATAACACCTCAGTCTTATCCGTATTTAATTTTAGCGTGTTAGAGGTCATCCAGGCCACGATATTGGAAAGACAGTAATCACTCCTATGTTATCACTTATCATACCCTGTAATACCCGATTGAGGTAGATTCCTAGATATTTAGGCTTTCACATGGAGCCATTTAACAGGTAAGTCCCCTAAGCAATTTATCATAGTGGATAGGATTAATTACACTGCCTCACATTTGGAGCAGTTTATTTTTAACGTGATTATCAGGAAAAGGAATCAAGTTGTCCTATCAAAGAAGTAGCATAGTCTGATGGATATTACATTCAAGAGAATGTCAACCGCATAGTAAAATGCTTTCAGTTCTCAGGCGGTTGCTAATATCCCCTTGATATTCTCATTAGCCCCTACGACACTCATGAGGGATTCTAAAGCTAGTAAAAACAGTAATGGGGATGAAGGACAGCCCTGCTGTGTATCCTGATGATCCTGGAAATATGACGAGTCAAAGTCTTCATAGCTGACTAATTCCTCTGGGATATGATACATGTCCAAGACAGGCAGAGAAAAATTGTTTAATAAAGTCCATCCCTTCCATAGTTCAGAAAAGATAGCTCCACTCACCTTGATCCAAAGCCTTTCAGCATCTAAAGAGATTAAGACTTTCTCCCCTGGATTGTCCTTTACCTGCTAAATTACGTGGGATATGGTTAATAAGTGGTTTGTTATCCTCCTATGTCATATAGTTACTGCTTTTCTATATATTGTGTTAAGTTAGCATGAGTTTATTAAATGTTTAAACAACATATTTTCCTTCGGCTTCAGTTTGCACACGACACATAATTGTTATTGTAGCTTTCAACCTAGACGAAAGATGTGATTTATTTGAGAATAATATGTTATTGCTCTGATATCAGTTGTGCTTGGTACACTTGGTACACTGTCTGCACACTGAGAACTGCACACTCTAAGAATAACCTAACACAAAGTTGCTGGGAGGCCTGATCCTCGCACCACATTAGACATAACACAAATAATGTTGCTGCCAACATTGAGCTCTAAGCGGGTTTAAGATAGAGTTACCGAGAATGCAAAAACACACTTGATGGTGCTTCGCATGCAGAGAGCTGGTAGCTGATGATGTGATCTTCTCCTACTGACATTTAGAGGTATGGGCCAGCCCTGCTAAAACCCAAATGAGACCTTCTTAGATATAATATAGTATGCTAAATAGGGTGCGCGAAATATAGGTGATACAGATTTCTATTGATTTTTGCATTATAATATGCTATCACCGTTCGCTTACTATGGATTAGTGACTATGCTGATAACTCTGATTTTTATAATATGTATGCTGGTATTATATAAGATACTGCATTTGAGAACCTTGCATTGAAAAATAAATATTTCAAACTTGCACGTGTGTTCTTTTACTCCCCGTTGTGGTTTGAAATGATTATAGAGCGAAAGAGTGTTCATGTGTTCCACGATACCTGAGGTAACCCAAGTTCATGTTCTGGTTTGTCTAAGACATTGGGAGTTTGTTATGACCAATGAGACACTGTAGCTAGTTCGGTAAGGGGATTTTGGATACTAAGGTGGGTTTTGGGTCACCCTAATTCACCGAGGTTCTAGATCTCTGTGCACAGTTCTGTGGGAGAACGGAAACCCTGCTACATGGCGCCCATACGTTGTTGGCCTTATACCATGACAGTCGAGTAGTATATCATTCAAACCTTAACCCCTTCATTCCCGTTTCCGGAAAACAGTGGTGTCGGAAAAACCTACCTATTTTTGAAATAGGTCTTTTCAAGCTTGAATCTATCTAAAACGGTTTCCTTGAATTACTACCCAGTTGTGCTACAAAGGATTCTTTGTTTTTCACGTTCCTGTGCAGTCATGGCACAAGCCGTGGACATCCCGCTGCATAGTCGCATTGCGGTGCGTGATCATTTGCGGACTTATGATGTACCTTTGGAAGGCTTGGCTGTGGTTCTGGTGGTGAGTGCGGAACATGCTTACCCATACGAATTATTTTATTCGTGGGTGACATTTCCGGCGGTGGACGCAAATTCTGGTGTGTTCCACTCGTACACTGCAACAGCTGTACCTGCTGAATATGCTCCGTACAGAGCACAGGAAGTACCTATTGATGTTTGGCAGCATGGAGTTTGGTTTGGTGGCGCCCTACCCCACTCTTTAACCGCTCCGAGGTTAGATCCTTTGTCCATTCCGGGCGCAAATTGGCCCGCTTTGGCTGGATTTACGCCTCACCCTAATCACGCCACTTGTAACGTGGGTGACCTTAGGCGTCTTCATGTAGTCGCCATTGCCGTGATTAGAGCCCTTGTGCATTACACAAGTCGTAATGTTCAAGGGGCAGCCCCTAGAGGTGCAGCCCTTCCGGCAGGGCAGGTTGGTTTGAAAATCAGTCCTGTCATGGTGAATTCCGTTATGGGCAAGAAGCCCCAGGATAAGGATGATTTTCCTTTCTGGCTTGCCGAGAAATTTGACCAGCTGGAGGCGGTGTTTCCTAATACGACTCCTGGTGAAAAACACCGGATTCTTACGCTTAGTTTGCCGAAAGATTTGGCCCCTGAGTTTGTTGACTGTGAGACCTGGGGTAAGACTTTTGCGGCTGTATATTCGAGGTGCTTCGGCTTCCCGTCTGTGTCCAATCTGTCTACGGTCCTTAAACGTGTTCAAGATGATCACGGGCCGGAATCGGCTGTTGAGTTGGGTTTGCGCCTATGTGGCTCCTTTGATGTGGTTCGCGATCTGATCCTTGCGAATCTCAAGGGGGATGGAGTGAACTTTCAGGTGGCTAACGCTTTGGCGCTGGTACCCAATGCCGAGAAACCCCGACAGTTAGCAAGGATAATTGTGGCGGCTTATAAAACCGTGGGTGCAATAGTAAGGGTAATAAGCCTTTTTCTACTAAGGAGAATAAGCAGCCCCAGGGACAAGCTTCGGAAACTGACGTTCAGCACAAGTCCAAGAAACAAAATTGGCCTAAAAAACAGAATCAGGGTAAGCAACAACAACAACAACAAACACAGGTTTCGCGCCCTGCGTCTCCGTTGCCTGCGCAGAGGGAACGGGTTTATGATTTGCGCGACCGCGCGATGATTAAGTCACCTGAACGATTTCAGGCTTCTGACCAACGCTCTCCTCGTTCCTTTCAGGACTCATCGGCTCCGTCAACCGGTGGTGGAGGGGGCGGCAGGGGCCGGGGTGGCCAGCAAGGACGTGGTCAGCCCCGCCCGCGCAACGGTGCACACAAGCAGGAGGGCTCTTCGCCTCAGAGACCGCAGTTTGCCAAGAAGAAAGTCGCAGCCTTAACGGCGCATCGATATGCCCCAGATTGTGAGAACGCGGCTTCGGAATCTGACTTGGGCTCTGACCTTGCTGGACAGCGCAGCGGAAATTACCATAGTGAGAGAGGCCCTCCGTCCACTCTTGAAGGTGACAGCGACTGACACTTACGTTGTGATTGAAACAGCTGATACAAGAGTTGCTCCCCCTGATAGACTTTTTGAAATTGTCCTGTTAATTGAAGGTGACATACAGCGTACCATAAAAGGGGTATTTTGGGAAAATCTTTCGTCTACGTATGACATTTTGCTTTCGGAGGCTGACTGGCCCCCACCTTTTGTGCTCGCTGCTCCACGAGGGGAGGAGGTAATCCTCCCCAGTTTCGCGAACACTGTTTCGAGAGTGGAAGCGCTGCACTTTGCTGAAGAGTGGGCTCTGGCGCTTGCACCGGCTGTGTACCTCAATCAGTGTGGCTGGGATAAATTGTCCCCAAGCCACGAGATTCCTTTATGGTCTCAGCCGCAGCCTCAACCTCAATATCCTATACGACGTGAAGCCAAAGCTTCGGTCGCAGCGATCCTTGAACAATTGGAATATCAAGGTGTAATTGAAACATGTGTGTCACCGATGAATAACCCCCTTTTTACTGTAAACAAGCCGGACGGCTCTTACCGTTTGGTTTTGGATTACCGGCATTTAAACATGCATTGCCGTAACTGTGCAGTACAGAATACTCACGGCTCGGCCCTTGTAAATAGTCTTGTGCGTAAGCGGTTCAAAACCACGCTTGACATTTCCAATGGTTTTTATGCCCATTCATTGGACAGTCTAAGTTCCCAATGGACTTCATTCACATGCGGCGGTGTCCAAAAAATGTTTCGGCGTCTCCCAATGGGCTATAAGAATAGTCCTGCAGTATTTTCCGCTTGCATTGTCTCTCTGTTGGAGAGGGTCGACCCAGATGCTTGTTCCTATGTGGATGATATCTATCTCACAGACGAGGAACTTTGGGAGCATCTGTGTCGAGTGAACAGTATTATTTGTAACTTTGCAGACATGGGTTACAAGTTTAATTATTGCAAAATCGCACATTGCAGAGTACACAGTGTTGTTTGTAGGCTATGAACTAACCAATGAAGGAAAAGGCTTATCTCCTCACTTCCTGGAGAAATGCGCACAGTTGCGTTCTCCGACATCACTGAAAAAATTACAATCTTTACTGGGTTTTTTGAATTTTGGTAGAACATACATTCCGGAATATGCACAGCGTATCAAGCCTTTGTATGCTTTGATACAACCATCTTTTTCCAAATCATGCTGGCTGCCTGAGCATTCAGCTATTTTGCAGTCTTTGCAAGCTGATTTGCTCGCTTCTGAATACTTACAGACTCGTGATAACCAGACCAACCTGGTGATAAGAATTGTCCCTGGGACGGTGGGTTTCACGTACCTAACTTTTAATGAAGGTGATACAGTACCTATGGCTTACAAGTCACACTTGTACACTTCGGCTGAAATGCGCTTTTCCACTGTGGAGAAAGTTTTGACGGCTGTGCAGATGGCAATTCTCAAGGAACGTGCCCTGTCACAGGGAAAACGCATGTTGGTTGTTACCCCGTGTCCTGCCTTGGAGGCAGTTGCGAAAGCCAGTGTACCAAATTCTAAAGCTTTGCACCCTCGGTGGATTCAATGGGCTGCATACTTGTCATCCCAGGATGTCACGTTTATTTTTGACGCCACTTTACGGTCGCAGGAGTACTTACAGTATGAATTTGTTCATCCTGCTCCTTTAGCAATGCGGCCGTTGGAGGATTTCCATTGCATCATTTACACTGATCGTTCGGCGCAGGTTGCGCATGGCTCTAAACATGCCTACGTTTCCGCTTGCTCCATTGTGGTCGGTGCCATGGTGAACGATGAGTTCAAGTCCAGTGTTGTGCACACGCAGAGGCTTGGGGACTGCACCGCACAATTGGCAGAGCTTCGTGCTCTGATGCTTGCATTGGAGTACGCGGATCCTAGTGTGACGACTTTGATCGTAAGTGACTCTTACTACTGTGTCCAGTCTTACAATGAAAACTTGTTCTTTTGGATTCAGAATGAATTTCGTGATTCCAAAGGTAGCACAATAAAACATAAAATGATCTGGGTCCGAGTGGCGGAACTCAAAGAAAAGTTGCCACTCGTGTTTGTGATTCATACTCTTGGCCATCAGCGCGTGGGAGTCCACGCTGTCGGTAATTCTCTTGCTGATGAAGCAGCGAAGTCAGCAGTATCAAAATACTTAGTTGCAGCAGTCACGAGGTCCAAGAGTAAGATAGATGATGACATCTTGGCGGCTGTTGCTGCCACTGAGAAGGGAGGTAAATATCCTTCGGGGTTCCCTTCGAAGTACACATACCACTTAAGTCCCGATAAGGTTCCTTATGTGAAAATTCCTGAAGTTGGCGAACGTTTGATTCCCAACTCGGATCGCAGAGCTTCTTTGATTACAGCGGCTCATGAAGGTGTGGCGTCTGCGCATGCGGGCGTCTCGGCCACTGTAACTCAGCTACAACAGAGGTTCTGGTGGCGGGGACTGTACAGACGCGCGATTATGTCCTTTGATGTGACATTTGCCAGCAGATTAAACCTTCAACTGCTGCGCGTCCACCTCAGACACAGTTGTACATTTCTAATGAACCACTGGGGTGTGTTTATTTAGATCACTGCGGTCCTTTTTCTTCTTATACTGCATATAAGTACATCTTGGTAGCAGTTGATTCATGCACACGCTTTGTGTGGGTTTGGCCTCATCGGAGCGCTGATTCACGGACTGTCATTAAGGATTTGCGAGTCTTTGTAGGGATTTTTGCCTGTGGTACCTTCCATTCGGATCAAGGTCCGGCTTTCGCCTCTAAGGCGTATAAGGATGCTATGGTTTCGTTGGGGGTCCAAGGCAAGTTTTCGTCTCCGTACAGACCCGAGGGAAACCGTGTAGTGGAACGAATGAACCGTGACTTAAAGCAATCTTTGACAGCTCGAGTTATAGGCACTGGCAGAAACTGGTTAGCCCACCTCAATGGCGTGCAGCGTGCGCTTAATAATCTCCCTAGAAGGTCTCTGGGTGGGCGGACCCCATGCGAAATGCTCTTTGGTATCAAGATGCACGTCCCTGACCTCGACGGTCTAGACTGCAAGGCCCAGGCCGCGGCCTTTGACGTAGATGAACATTGCAATGTTTTACAGGATCTACAAAAGACCAGAGACAGTCTAGCAAAGGAACATTTGCCCTCCAGATCGGATGATGCGTTGCAGATCCCGGTAGTTGGCTGGCTACCCCTAGTTGGAGAACTGGTTCGAGAGAAGATCGATAACAAGAAAGAGTTTGGTCCCTCATATCGTGTACCGGTTCGAGTTCTTGGAGTGAAGGGCACGAGAACAGTCATATTAATTCCACTTCCAGGTCGTAAGGAAAACAGATTTATCTCTATTGACAATGTCAAGACACACAGAGTGGCCGATTCTTCATAGCATGACACCGGCTGTATCCTGTCCTTCCATGGCGAGGCATTCTGTGCTGGCTATTACTTCTGGTGCAGAACCGGAGGTGTCCCTTGAGATGCCTGCTATATCCAGTCCTTTATTAAATACTATTCCTGTTACTAACATTGATGAGCTGAACTACACCTATCCTGCTGATTTATCAATGCCAGATTTGCAGACTCGTTTGGCCGACCAGTCCAGATTCTCTTTTGACTCTGTTTCGGAACTTTCAAAGAAACCCTCAACTATTGCAAAATATGCCACTCTATTTAAAAAACATTTTTTAATTCCCCCTTGGACATTCATTTGGTTGATTCTATTTTCATTTTACCTTTTTATGTCAATTGGTTTTGTGTTTTATTTTTTCTGCCTGATCGATGGCCACTATGTTAAAGAAAGAACAGGAATTCGGTACCTTAATGGAACATTGGCCCCTCTTTCCTCTTCACATTCAGCACACAGGCTGAAACGAGACTTGAATACAGTCAACATTACTGCTTGGCCTGTCCTTGATGGGATTGTGTGGGATGCGGTTAGATTTCAGATACATGGGCCCACTGAAGTGATTAATGTTCCGAATGTGCTTAGAGTAAACATGGAGGATGTGATTAAACAAAATATACGTTCTGATGATTGGGATGTTCAGGCCGTAGAAGCATTATTCTCTGATTTGAAATATTATGCAGCTTTTGATGCTGAGGATTTATATTTAGATTCTGTTATTATGGTGATTTGTTTTGCTTCCAACATTATGGTAATCATTTTCTGCATAAGACGAATTCCAGGAGGGTTGCTGTGAATTACACACAGCGGGAACACTGCCCAGCTCCATTATTAGGCAGCTCCAGTACATTTCTGAAAAAATACACTTATTTTACAGACTTTAATCAATCAAATCCGGAGTCGTTTTATTTCAAATTGACACAAAAGCCCATGTCCAAAGTTAGACTTACCGATACAAAATTGCTGTATTCGAAGTCCTTTCTAGACAAATTAGCTGTAGATGGCTACGAATTCTGGAAAGGAATAATTGACCTTAAATCGGTTTGGGGTACCAAAGATTGGCAGGTACAAGGCACTGAGGCTTTGCACCGTGCATGTCTCATCCCGAATCACATGTTGTTTCTAAATTCTACTATTTCCCAAACAACATGCTTTGGATTGGCTACTTCTAAAAAATGAAATACACCAATTATCCCCGAATTGGAAGAATATTCAGGTTGGGGTAATTTTTCTGAATTGTCTATTCGTGAGTTACAGACTCTATTACACAATTCATCCTTTAATGTATCCAGTTTGGATCCAAAGGGTTGGTTGATGTGGCAAAGAAGTGCTGATTCTTGCCAACGTCGTTTTCTGGGTTTGGCTGAAGGGTTCACACAAGTCAGACCTGATCCCCGTTTTGAAACTGATTATACTGTCACCACTTACTCTGTGGGGAAACTGTGTCAGAATTGGTTACAACATTCCACCTTAGCTGCAGTAAAATTACATCTGTCTCAGTTGACTGATAATGTGGATTTAAATGATTTTATAAAAGGTCCGGCTAAGGGAAGGTCTAAACTGTGGATTTATGCAGTCTACAATGAAATTTGGAAATTTTCGCAAATTGAGGCTGCTAAACGCCTAAGGGTGATTGACCAAGCGAATTTAGAAAAAGTGCTTGCAGTTGTCGATAACAGTATTAACATGCTTTCTTCCCGAATTTACACGTTGAACAATATTGTCTCTTCTGTAGTTGACATTGTGAATGATGAGGTGTCTGTATTGTACCATGGACAAAATCAATTGCGTTCTGTGATGCAGTTTGCATGGACACTACAGACTCTTAAGGCGGGTCGCGTGCCCTGGAATTACATGAACGTGTCATCCCTATTTGCCCCATTTAATTTGACTGACAAGCAGCGCATGCTTTCCATGCGAGATGCATCATTTTCTATATTACACATTGAAAAGTTAGAATCTTTGCCGTTTTCTGTAGCTGAGGCAGCTGCTGCTACATGGCTTATCCATGGTGTTATTACGTTACCATTTGCTTTGTACAAATTTACTAATTGTATGCGATATATTGCAATAGGGCGATATGAACCACTAGGCAGTGCTTTCCTACATGAGGCATGGTCTTTACCATACACGTACAGATGCCTGAAGGATGGAAAGGAAGTGAATCTGAATGGTGAAGAATGCACACAGTCGCCTGACCATTCACTGATATGCAGACACATCCAGTTGCATGGTTCTTGTAATCAGGACCGGCCTAATTTAGCATGTGTTTTAAAAGGCACTCCGGTCCTGCAATAGTTCCCACATTCACTTTATTGACAAACGGTAGCTATTTACTTTTGAATAACGAGGAGTGTTGTGGGTTAATGGTCGGTATCGCCTATGTGGTTACTGTATCAGAACGTGTGGTGTGTTGCAAGAACGTGTTATATCCACCCACGCATGGGAATTCAGATATTTCCATCTGGCCGCGCATCCCAACCTTGAAAGCGGAGTTCAATGGTATGAGCAGAATAAGTGCTCTTTTGTCTCAAAAGGAAGTGGCCCTGAGCTCGGCCCGTGAAACTTATGTCCTTCACATAGCTAACACACACACAGAGGTGCAGGCACTTTTAAATACTGACTTGCCGTTTCATTTCTGCGAATTAGTTCATCAAATCTTTAATGCCTCCTCCACGTCTGGCTTAGCTCATTTTTTTAAATTGGTTAGCAGTGGTCTTGTGACTACATTTGAAAAGATTTTTGGTGTCATCCCCGCTTCCTTCCATTCAATATTTTTGAGTTTGTTTGGCGGATTCCCTGTTTTGCTGGCGTTAGCTGCAGGCGTTTTAATATTATTCTGCTTCCTAAAACATGGATGCCCATCCTGCGCAAGAATCCGCTCAGCCCCTTCTGACACTGTTTCGCAACCGGATGCTTGATTACTATGGCACCCTGCTGCTTGCGACCTTAAGCACGGCATTTGGATTATCGTTTCGATTTTCCTATTTCACATGTGTCCAGCCTGTGTTTCATTGCTTGAGCTGCGATTTTGACTGGGCCGTTGATTTGTGTCTCTGCTTGCCGTTATCTCCTGAAGTCGATTTTAATCACCTGATGGGCCCCGTAGTTGCTCACGAGTTGGTTTGTTCTGGCGAAAGGATTATGGCCTTGGCAGCGATGCATGGACTAATGGGTCAGTGGGACATCCCCGCAGCGGCGCATGAGTTTCTGGCACATAGCGTTCTTGAGAACCCACCGAGTTGTCCTCTGATGTTGCTAGAGGGTCCGGTGCTGGAGGAGCACGTATGTTCTTTCCCATTGCTTAATTGGATGGCTGAACTGTTTTCGGATGATGACAGTGATTTCATGTTGGAAGCTGTGGCTACCTATTTTGCATATTCTATCCACCCATGAGTGGCTTTGGAGACTTTCACTATACTGGCACGTGACTTTTTAGTAATTCTGAATGGTGCCTTTTCTCTTACGGACATTTGACTTTTATATATTCTAGGCCTATGATTTTATATTTTGCCTCAAGTTCAAGACTTTTATTACATTTTTGTTTGGCCACTATAGGCATTCATACATATTTTGTGTTGTTAATTTTTATAAACATCTACATACATTTAGCTTGGCTCAATATTGTTGAACTCTGCTTTCATGTTATGCCTTTATTATAATATTGCCTTGTTCTTTTTTGACCGGCCTTGGATCATTGGGGGGGTGTCATATAGTTACTGCTTTTCTATATATTGTGTTAAGTTAGCATGAGTTTATTAAATGTTTAAACGACATATTTTCCTTCGGCTTCAGTTTGCACACGACACATAATGGTTATTGTAGCTTTCAACCTAGACGAAAGATGTGATTTATTTGAGAATAATATGTTATTGCTCTGGTATCAGTTGTGCTTGGTACACTTGGTACACTGTCTGCACACTGAGAACTGCACCCTCTAAGAATAACCTAACACAAGGTTGCTGGGAGGCCTGATCCTCGCACCACATTAGACATGACACAAATAATGTTGCTGCCAACATTGAGCTCTAAGCGGGTTTAAGATAGAGTTACCGAGAATGCAAAAACACACTTGATGGTGCTTTGCATGTAGAGAGCTGGTAGCTGATGATGTGATCTTCTCCTACTGACATTTAGAGGTATGGGCCCGCCCTGCTAAAACCCAAATGAGACCTTCTTAGATATAATATAGTATGCTAAATAGGGTGCGCAAAATATAGGTGATACAGATTTCTATTGATTTTTGCAATATAATATGCTATCACCGTTCGCTCACTATGGATTAGTGACTATGCTGATAAGTCTGATTTTTATAATATGTATGCTGGTATTATATAAGATACTACATTTGAGAACCTTGCATTGAAAAATAAATATTTCAAACTTGCACGTGTGTTCTTTTACTCCCCGTTGTGGTTTGAAATGATTATAGAGCGAAAGAGTGTTCATGTGTTCCACGATACCTGAGGTAACCCAAGTTCATGTTCTGGTTTGTCTAAGACATTGGGAGTTTGTTATGACCAATGAGACACTGTAGCTAGTTCGGTAAGGGGATTTCGGATACTAAGGTGGGTTTTGGGTCACCCTAATTCACCGAGGTTCTAGATCTCTGTGCACAGTTCTGTGGGAGAACGGAAACCCTGCTACACCTGTACAAAGCTCACATGTGAGGGGTGAATCAAAATGGACATCACTTTACTTAAACGGTCTGCTAGGAGTTTTGCTGTGTTGATCAGGGAAATAGGTCTATAACTGGAGCATTAAAGGGGATCTTTCCCTGGCTCAGGTGTTGCCAAAATTCTAGCTCTAAGCAAGTCACTTGCTAAATTCCTTTAGGTTAATGCCTCATTCAATACAGGTAATATGTCCAATACAGGGACAGGCAGAATCTTAGTCATCCTGTGAAACTCCACCAGGAAGCCATCTTCTCCAGAGGCCTTGCTCGTGGCCATGTCATCAGTCTCTTTTGCGACTTCTCCCTCCAGTTTGCCAGATTGCTTTTGAGTACTTTTTGGTAGGTGAATCTGGTCAAATAATCTTCCTCTTCTGTAATATCCAAGCCATTATCAGAGGTATTGAGGGCCTCATTGTAAGTCTGAAATTCCTTTGCTATGTCTGTCGGAGTGTTAGGAGATCCCCTGTAGAGTTGTGGAGGGCTTGATTAGTTCTGGAAGGGTCTAGCTGTTGGAATTGCAAAGGCAATAGACAGCCTGCCCTTTCCCTTTACTCATATTTTCTTTGACAAATGCGGAAAAGGCATTTTTCTGCCTCAGTTGTGGATAGGGTGTTGAGGTTAAACTTTGCATTCATTAGTTCCACCAACCTGTCTTGTGAGTAGAGGTGGTGTTTGTCATCTGAGTGTTTGTAGTGTGAAAGGTTCAAACATGAGGGACTTCTCGGGGCTTTTGTAAAAGCTAGAATGATCTGAATGTCATTGAGGTTATGATCCGACACCCTACAGTGAATTATGGACATATTGACCAACTTTTGAAGAAGGGACAAGGTCACTAAAAATTAGTCAATCTTGGTGTGGATATTATGCGAGCTGGAAGTAAAAGTGTAATCTTGTTTCCGTGGGTGTAACAACCACAAGGGTTCTTGCAGGGTGTGGTCTAAAATTATATCTATTAGCGCATATCTGTAGATATCAATGCATTCATTTAGTTTTCCAGATCTATCCATGAGGGAATTGAGTGTTAAATTCCAGCCCACTTAAAATTACTCCAGAATGGCGAAAAGATGTGAGCACTCTGCTGATTTGTGAGAGGAAAGTAAATTTACCTTTAAGTGGGCCATATATAGAATTCACAATAATATATGTGCTGCATATTTGAAGTTTCGCAAATATGTATCTCACCTCTGAGTCAGTCCTTGTATGCAATAACCTATGGGAAAGTATTTCTGCACAAGAATTGCAACCCCACATTTCCTGGGAGATGATGTTCCTGCCCTCCTAATTGGTATGGTGGATGTGATGCTGGTATGGATTTGTGGCCTATCCAGTTGGGTTTGAGTTTTGCGTTTTCTTTGTTGGATAGGTGAGATTTTTTAAGAGGACATTAACAATAAGAGATGTTTCTTTTAACGGTCTTTGTATTTTTGGTTGTATGACACGCTGGCATAAAACCTTTGCGTTAAGAAGTAGTAGTTAAGTGTCGTGAAAGTCTTGGAGTATTGAGTCTCAACTAGCACCGTTGTAAGTAGAGGTGCTAACGTGATGCTGGATGAAGTTGTACTTCAGGTGAAATGATGTTGAATAAGAGGAGTTGTTGAGAGGTTCCCTGTGGCAGGAGCAATGTGGGGAAATGAACTGGAGGGTCTGGTGTCCTCAGTGGGTTAGTAGAGGCCTTTCATCTTTGTCATTGCAGAAAAAGGAGACACTGCAACCTCCGGTTGTGAGGCCGCACAACCCAGTCGTGAATATAAACTACCGTCTGGTTGATGAGTAACCCGTCATAGGGAGGGGTGAATGTGTGTGAATTGTGTAGGAAAGAGAGTCGTATTAAATGAACATACATCTGGTCCTGACAGATGAATAATGGCCTCAAGTATAGGGTGGGGGTTTCTCGTCCTTCCAGGGTCAACCAAAGACAACCGGGGAAATGTCCAACAGATGTCAAATCTGTATAAGAAGAGGGGTGTTTACATTATTAGGGTAATTCCAATTTCTATTTATTGAATATAAAAATGACTCAACACATAAATAGTAAAATCAATTTACATCATAAAATTGGTAAAACATTTAGAAAAATAAATTAACATCAAAAGAGAAAATAATCATTAGATAAATAAATAAATAATCAATATGCACAACAATGGGGTCTAAATCAGAGCAATAAAAGATTAAAACAATTTAAATACAGAGAGCACCAATTTATCAGAACTAAAGCTAGAATGTGAACTAAGTGGGGCGGAGGGCCAGTGTATGCAATCGAATCCGCCAAGTCATTTACAGAAATTTAGATACAGCAGTTACCACAAGCGTTCTTGAGTCCCTTTTGCAGATTCGTAATGCATTTATCTGATTAGTTAACTCTATTAGTGCTCGTCTGTCTCTGAACAATGGACACACCTTAGAATTATTCAAGGATGGTAGCCTAGAAGAGGTAAAAGTAGCAGTAGGCAAAATGCCATACCTAAACCTACGACATACTGCCCAATGTTTCACTTTCAATGAGCTTATCCCAAAATCTTCTCTTCACAACAGTCTTCATGGACGCATGGATAGACAACTGGTCATGCCAATACTCTGTCACACCTAGCTTGAGTAGAGCCTGCTTGACATAGGTCAACCAGGGAATCCTCTAACTATTGTGAAAGCTAATGATATCATAAGGGCATCTTTATTTGGCGTAAACTCTTTAGTACTCCATGTTCTGATCCACTAAAGAAAAGGACGCACTGTAGAAAGATGGGTTTTAGAGCAAGATCATATTTCAAGGGCAACAAGAGGGGGTACTACACCAAAGTTTAGTAAGAACATATTAAAGTTGTTTTATCTATCCTCATATTGATAAGTTACAATGGCCAAACAAGTCCACACCATAGAACGCAGCATTTCTGTTCTAAATGTTATAGATCTCTATTACTAGCGAAATAGATAAAAAGATGCCTTTTTAGCAAACCTAACTAATGCCTAAGCCCTGTGTTTAATCAACAAATAGCTCTTGGAGATCTGGAATGCTCTTAGACCTGGCACCATTGATGTGGGTCTCCCTTCCATTTTTTGCTTTTACCTCCTGTGTTTTTGCTCTGTATCGGACTCCGTTTTGCTGGTCTAGATGCTTTGAGCACTTTGCCAAGGCGGTTCAGTGACGAATTGCAAGTGCTCCCTTTGTAAATTGTTGCTATGGATTAGTGATTCCATGATTGTCATATTTGATTCACTTGTCAGACCCTAGAATAGTGCACTGTGTGTGCCCAGGGCCTGTAAATCAAATGCTGCAGCACTGATTGTGCCACTCACAGAATTAGCCTGTAAAATGTAACATTGGCCTGCCATTGCAGAGCCTGTGTGCAGTCTGGACTGCCATGTCGACTTGGCAAGTGCCCCCACTTGCCAGTCCCTAAACCTATCCTTTTCTACATATTAGTCACCTCTAAGGTAAGCCCAAGGTACCCCTGTGGGCAGGGTGCATTGTATTTAATAGGTAGGACACGCCCTGATGTGTGTGGCATGTCCTGATTGTGAAACACTGCCAATTTCGTTTTTCACTATTGCCAGGCTACCTGTTCCCATAGGACAGAATAGGGAGCTTGCTTATAACATCTTATAAACATAACTGGCCCTGGGAACAAGGTAGAAAAATAATGTTTAGTATGCCTGCACTCAGAATGTTAAAATGCATCTTTTAGTGCAGGTGGTCTTTACATTCTGTGTTGTAAAATACCCCTTTTAGAAAGTAGGTATTTTCTTGCCTAACCATCCAGTGTGCCTCTGCAAGGTTTGTGTATTGCATGTCTGGCTTTTGGATGACAGGGGCTGGAGAGGGGCAGCGGTAAGCATGGGCAAATTTTGCGGATCTCGCGTTCGCGGATTTTGCGGATTTGCGAACTCGCAATCCGCAAAATCCGCGAATTCTCGCGAATTTGCGGATTTTTTTTTTTTTATGTTCGCACGGGTTTCTGCAAGTTCGCGAGGGTTTTGTACAGTTTCGCAAATTGCGAAATTGTACAAAACGCGTGCGAACTTGCAGCAACCCGTGCGAACACGAAGAGAAAGAAGCTCCTGGTCACAGGAACAGCACGGGGATTGCGCTCATGAAAGTCAAGGATGCAAAGGCCTCTACCCAGCATCACAGCTGATTTTCCACGGTAGATTTGGGAAGAGGCACACCTGTCCAGCCTCGAAGACGCTCATGATTGTTTTTGAGCTAATGAATGAGTCACTGAATTTGAGCATTAACTAGTTCGAGCGACCATGATTTGCGGATTTTGTGGTGGGGGGGGGGTGCTTCCATGCGAGTTCACATGCCTCTTGTATGTATAAAAGGTCAGAGAAAGATCGGTTCAGCAGATGAAGAAAAAGAAGCTCCTGGTCACAGGAACAGCACGGGTATTGCGCTCGTGAAAGTCAAGGATGCAAAGGCCTCTATCCAGCATCACAGCTGATTTTCCGCGGTACATTTGGGAAGAGGCACATGATTGTTTTGGGGCTAATGAATGAGTCACTGAATTTGAGCATTAACTAGTTCAAGCGACCATGTGTGTGTTACTATGCAATCGCCCTGAAGGGCGCAGGGGTCCCTTGAGTGACCTGTAAGGCTGTGCTGCCCTGTAACTATTTTACAATGGCGCCAGCAAGCTGCCAGCGCCGTTGTAAAATAGTTACAAAGTTAGCTTGCACAGGAAGCACCTGCTTCGTTTTATCTAGTGGTTCCTGTGCAAGCTAACTTTGTAACTATTTTACAACGGCGCTGGCAGCTTGCTGGCGCCATTGTAAAATAGTTAAATGAGTGTGGGTTCAACTTTTGAACCCGTTACGTTCGCGGATTTTGCGGGAAATCCGCAAAATCCGCGAGCGTAACGGATTTCACGCTCATGCTTACGCAGCGGTTCCAAATGTCTGATGAGTCAGGGCTAGGCTGAATAGACCTGGGCTGCATTTAGAGTAGGGGGATGAGATTTCCTTTCACCAGAATGGGCCTGGTCTGTCTTCAACAATGCTGTCTCCACCTCCTGCCAGGGAGCTGCACCAGTGAGGACAGAACTGGTTTTGGCTGGGTACAGACACTCTCTGCCTTCGAAGAACAAAGGATTTTGGTATAAAAAAGAGTGGCCCAGACCCCAGACTTTTAGATCACTTCTGGGAATCAAGAGGAACTTTTGCCAAGGAGAAGAGCCGGAGAAGCATAGGAGAAATACTGCCCCTGTTCTGTTTGTTGTCTGGTGTTGGCTTGCAGTGGCTACTTGCTGCCAAGGAAAGGCAAAAAGGACTTTGCTGTTTACTTTGTCACCTGCTTGAAAGAAGATCTCCAAAGGCTTTAAACTGAGCTTGCCTTCAGTTCTGAAGTCTCAGGGAAACAAAGACGTCACCACCAGCTCCCCTGAATTTCTTTGTTGGGAATTCTAATCTGCAAAGAGGTGCCTGCTGCTGTCCTGGACTTCTAGAGACTGTTTTCCACGGAGAGCTGGAAAATCGTCGCAAGTTCGAAGAAGCCAGATGCATCCGCACCTGTTCCCAATGCATTGCCAAGACACACCATTGCAGCGCCTGCCGCAGCTTGAGAAATCGTGGCATGCTGCATCGAGTGCACCGATCTCCGAAGTCCGAGATCATCTCATGGAGTTCGACTCAAGGCCTGCTGTGCGGCTGCAGGAGTTCAAGCATGGTTGTTGGATCGTCGCATTGCATTGAGGTGCCTAGTCTGTCGCATCATTGGGGGACGCAGTAAGAAACTTACGCATCACCTCCCAACGCAGTAAGAAACCGACGCATCACCTCCCCTGCGCTGCAGTAAGAAACTGACGCAGCACCTCCTCCAGAGCAAGGAACCAACATATCACCTTCTCTGAGTGTAAGGAACTGATGCGTCACCTTCCCTGCGGCCCGTTTTGTTTGTTTGCGTGATACATCCCAGGTACTTTGTGAAAAAAGTGTTGCATCTGCAATTTGCTTGAACTGAACTATTTCTAACATCTGAAAGCCATATTTTTATTACTGTGATGTGGATTTTTGTAGTTTGGTCTTGTTTTGGTTTAGATAAAGATGAATTATTTTTCTAAACTGGTGTGGTGTTTTCATTGTATTACTGTATGTGTTCACAAATGCTTTACTGACTGCTATGAGATAAGCCTGTCTGCTCTTGAAAAGCTACCAAGGGGGTGAACAGGGTTATTTTAGAAGTGTATCCCCTTTACCCTGACTAGAAGTAAGGGTCCCTATTTGACAAAGGTACCTACCTCTGCCAACTAGAGACCCAATTTCTAACAAATGCGTATACATCTTTGTCGGACAATCTAATCCCTAGATAATCAATTTCTTTTACTGTCTCCAAAATGGTGTTTCCCAAGTACATTACCCCATTAAGTTCTTGAGTTTGTTGTAGCAGTGGCGACCGCTATTTACAAGGGAGGTGTAAATTAATTTAATAAAAAATAAAACACTTACCTTCAGGCAGGCCACCCAGCCGGCCTCCCCCTCTCATTCCTCTACCTGCTGCCTTTTGCTCCTGGGTTTGGCTCTCAGACGGGGAATGGGGGCCAGGGCATGTTCTGCACCCAGGCTGTAATGCAGCCTGGGTGCAGAATATGCAAAGTGCGCATGACTGTTATGGTCAGCCGGCCAAACAGTTATGCACACTTTAGAATGGGCAAACCACTCCTCCCCCTGGCCCCTACCCTGGCAGTCCAGCCCTGCCCTCACCAGGAAACGGAAAACTAAAATTGTAATGATGCTGGTTATTATCATTTTGCTTTTACTTTAATTAATGCTCGGTGAGCAGGGGGCGAGGCCCCTCCACCTTAGCGGAGAAGCTTCCCCTGTGTTGTAAACCATAAACTTAGTTTACAAACCATTGACTTTTCAATCCATGTAGCTCACAAAATAATGAGAATCTGTTCATAAGGGTTTGCAACCCCACTAAAGTTTTGGAAACCTAGATGGTGTCGTCCGCAAATATCATGTGGGGATCTTTTGACCTGCTAGAATTGGTGAATTATTTGCGCAGTCCATAAGGAAATGTATACAGATATTGATTAACAAGAGGAAGAGGGTTAGAGCCAGAACACAACCCTGGCAAACTCCATTCTTAGCATTGATTCTCTCACTAAATTCACTACTGGGCCCCCATTGCACCTGGGCATACTTCTCTTCATGGAGGCGCTGCTTGATATCAAGAAGGCTACTAGGCAAACCTGTACTAGCCAGTACTTTCCAGAGCTTAGCTGCAGGGCCCAGATCAAATGTGGCAAAGAGATCTATGAAGGCGAGAAAAAGATTCCCACCAATAATATCAACTGTCATCCACTCAGTCAACAAAAAGCGAAAGACTTGGTCCACACTACCAGTCTTTGGTCTAAAGCTTGCTTGCTAGTATATTAAGATGCCCATATCCACAATCCATTCTTATACCTTCACAAGCACCTGCTTGTAAAATATCTTTTGCAGTAAATCCATGAGGCTGATAAGACAATAATTTCTGAGAAGGCTCTGGCAGCCTTTGTCAAAGACCATAACGGTCTCAGCTCACTTCCAGGTCAAGGGGATCAGTACTCCAGCCACTGTCACATTGAAAACCAATATAAGAGACCTAGATGGTATGATCAGAGCAGAACAAATGAGCAGAAATCTTACCCATCCCAATTCCCCTGGCTTTGGTGCATGACCTCTGCTTCCATATTGGCAAGTGAAAACAAAGTTGGTGGCGGGTGCTTGCTTGGTATATGGCCAATTTTGAGTACCACGCAAGACAAGCCTGTAAAAGACAAGTGTAGAGATGGGTCTGGTCCTGTTATGTAAGGGCTACCCAGTTTCGCTGCAGTCTTGAAAGGTGACCTCAACTTGTTCCTGGGTTGGGTAAGTTTTCAGAGTCTCGTTTGCGGCTTTGAGACAATTTTTAAGTTACCATATCCCAGTGTCTATGTTCTTCCTGATCAGACGGCAGATCATGTTGCAGGCAGTCATGACGTATGGTTGGAATTGTGTTTTTTCTTGTACAGTGTCCATTGAAGAGTCGTCCAGCTCATACAGAAAAAACTCCAGATCTCTGGGCTTATGGTCCTTTGTTGATCAGTTGTGAATCACAATGAACATGGTGGGAGGTTCAAACAAAACATAGTTAATGTCAAGCTTCCAGAGCCTAGGATGTAGAAACAGAAATTGTTTCTGCATAATATTGGTGTGTATCAATAATTCAGCTGTGATAATAATTTGTGTATTTTCATATCGAAACGGGCCGTGGTTCTTCACTTTTGTTAAATCTGCCAGGCATGCATGCTATTGTTTCAAACAACAGGCTAAGACGTGACATGGTTGAGAGCTTTGATGAGCAGCAGGAGGGCATAATCTATGAGCCCTTTGAAATTCCAGAAGAGGATTGAAGGTGATTTTCAGAAGAGCGGGACCATTGTGCCCAAGATGGTAAACATGTTTCCTTCTCTACTCATTCTGTCAGTCCTATGATCCATATATTGTCTCTGCGACTGTGGTGGTCTATTTCACTGGTATTCTGCTGAAGATACCACACGTCCTGCCCCCAGTCAGAAGATTTGTTCAGGTGGGATTCCACTTCTGAAATTTGTCCATCCATTATGTACAATTGTGCCTGAAACTTGGTAACATCTCGGTAGGCTTTAATTGCAGCCACCGAGCACTATTTTCTCAAATACCTTAGAAAATCCTTCTGTTCTGTACAAGACTTAACTGTCGCTGGCGTTTGGCCACATTCCATCCGCCTGCAAAGACTACGTTGAAACGACTGACCGCCACAAACAGGGATAGTCCTTTGTAAACCACTTCCGAGCATGGACCCAGCACGACGTCTGCGGAAGGTAGGCGAGTGTTGTACTGTGTCTTCACAGCAAGGCAGGGTTGCTAGGGGTTTCTTTGCCACAATATACGTTGTCTCCTATCACTTGGCGCTGACGTTGCCTTCTCACATGTGCGTCCCTCTAGGTCATTGTTCTTCAATCTGTGGGGCGCCCCCCCCCTGGGGGGGCGCGCTCTGCACTGTAAAATCCTACCTTTGTACTGTGCTACGATCGAAAGTCGTGCCCCATTTCAAATGGGGATTTTTGATACGAGAACTCTGGAGCAGCAGCAGCAAATTAGCAGGTAGGAACGTCCCCACTGACGTTCCACCAATGATGGGACAGCAGCAGAGAGTGCAGGAAGTGCCGCGAAATTCGCATGCATAAAGTTCCTGCATTCCACTGCTTGCTGCCTTTTCTTCTTTGTTTCCTGGGGTTTACCGTTGCCTGGCTATGAAGGACTTGGCTGAAATTAAATCTACATCAGATAAGAGGGCTTTTTGGAAGGGAGGTGGGGGGGGGGGGTTGGAGAGGAATTGGCCGAGGCTTTAGCAGTAACGGAGGGTTGGAGGCAGAGGGAGGGAGGGAGGCGGAATCTATGGGGCACAACGTACTCATTCTTTTTTTAATTCCACGAGCGTCCTAGAGCAGTCCAATCAACTTCCAAATCGTATTATTTAGACTAGCAAAACTTCATTCTGATAAAACTACCAAAGTTTCAGAAGGAGAAATAACCTTTCAGAACCAGAACAGAGCCCTTGCTCAAACTGCCCTAACAATCTCTTTTCCGATGAACTTTTTAATTTCTAATGCTTTAGCTGCAGTGGGAGGCAAGGAGCCTCCTTTGCTAAAACCGAAAGCAAAGGAACAGACAGCCCACTATGAACTATCTGTTCCTTAGTGTTTAGTTTCAAAGCAGAGGAGACTCCTTGCCTCCCACTGCAGCTGCATCATTTCAGCCTTAGGAATTTAACCCCCTCCTCTTCCTAGAAAGGAGACGACATTTCTTTTAAAATGACACAGGCAGGCGCACAACCTCCACAGCAGGCTAAAATGGCTTAAAGTTGCCAAAAGAAAATGCCATGGATGGATTAAAGAGCCTGCAAATTGCTTGTGCTTGTCTTGACACTAAATACAGGTTATAAATAAAGATGTTTGTATTGATTTGTAATATGACTTTTCTGTCGTTGTTCCCTTTAATTATTAGTCAGGGATCACTCAGGCAGCCCTAGAACAAAATGAAAAGTGCTTTCTATGTATATTTGCTGTTCAAAGTACGCAAAGATAAGTACTGAAAATACAGCTTTAGGTGACTGCTCATTTGTGTACCCTACGCCGCTATCAATAACATGCTGAGTTACCTCAAGTGTCTGGGAATGCACCCTGCATTCAGACAACGCACTCATCATTCTCGCCCTTCACTTTCACACTCACCCTGCACTCACAGCGATCAATATGCACTCACACTGATCACCATGCACTCACACAAATCACCCGCTCACCCTGCACTCGCACTGATCACCCTGCACTCACAGTCATCACTCTGCACTCACAATGCACTTGCGTAGTTCGCCCTGTACCTTACTCTGCAGTCAAACGAGCACACTACTCAACCTGCAGTCATGTGACACTTCACTCACCTGTCCCCCTCACTGCTCAATATGTAGTGTCACTCAAACAAGCCCATCACTAACCATACATTCATTTGTCCCACTCTGCACTTACATCCGCACCTAATTTCATATGGTCACCTCACTCACCCTGCAGTCACTCCTCTCACCTCACTCTCACACTGATGCATCGCTCACTGTGCACTCACATGTGCACTCCTGCATCCCACACAGCGCAGAGGGATAATGTGCCTGCTACAAAGAACGTGTACCATGAAGATCAAAGAGCTGAGTCCGAGTAGACTGTTAGTAGGGCTATAAAAAAATGAAATGTTTGTCAGAAAGGAGCTATAGAGAATGAGGTGCACTGTTTGTGAGTGGTAGTGATGGAATTCATGGAGAAGGAGGAAATGGGGGAGGGAGTGCCAAAAATACTATTGCACTGTGTGCGACCAGTGCTTTGGCCATACCCAGGGGCGTAACACAGACCCCCGCATCCCCCGCAGTGCGGGAGGGCCCTCAAGCTCCATGGGGCCCCCTCAGCACTGCACTTCGGCTGGGGAGCTCCTGATAGAGTCTGGAGGGGGCCCCTCCACGTACCTTGCAGGGGGACCCCCTCAAATATCGTTACGCCACTGGCCATACCTGGCTGAGAGTGTTAGCCCCCCGCATATTTCAGGGGGCCCCTCGATAGAGAAAGCTCTGTTGTTTTTGTCCTGATGACCTGGAATAATTCCCAAACAGATTCTTGTGAATACCGTTGTTTTTCCATTTCCTTTGAATGTGATTGATGTGGGAGAGACTTACTATTTACAGAGAAATGTGTTTGTTTCATGCAACAACTATAAAAAAGTTTTTTTACATCAAAACGGGCCCTCACAAAGAAATTGGAGGATTTCACATATATTATTCGCTGTAAAATTAGTGGATGTGGAGCACAGCCTGAGAACGGCAATAGAAAAAATCCATCCACAATTTGACCGTCTCTGTGGCGAAAAACTAGGCACACCTGTCACATTAATGTTGGTGGTGTTATTATCAATCTAGGTCTTGTGTAAAATAAAGCATCCTAGTAAAAAGAATTTGCTCACATTTTATCTTGGAAAATTGTTTTTGAGCTTTGTAAAAAGCCTCTTTCATTTAACCACACCCACTCAAAAACCTGCAGTTTACTAGACAGTCTTATTGTGTTGAACATTGTTCGTCAGATATGGCCCGGGATATGCGGGTGGCGGTTGAATATGT
This sequence comes from Lissotriton vulgaris, assembly GCF_964263255.1. Taxonomy (NCBI): domain Eukaryota; kingdom Metazoa; phylum Chordata; class Amphibia; order Caudata; family Salamandridae; genus Lissotriton; species Lissotriton vulgaris. Next base: position 354,530,682 of record NC_141685.1, on the reverse strand, counting down.
AGTGTGCCAGATTCCAGAAATTAATGTCAGGTGATGGGGGGGCCGACATCTAAAAGAATTCAGATGGGGGGCTCAACCTACTAAAGTTTGAACACCTCTGCTCTAGGTTGTGCCAGCAGGCCCACGGCACTGCCAGTTTCGTGCCAACACCACCTAATCCCTGGTAAATCCTGCGACGCTTCAGAAAACATCCCCCCTTCACGCCGGTGCATCAATGGGCCGCTTCCCTAGCCCAGGCTCCCTCTCACCACCAACTGCCGAAGCCCTCGCACCCTCCCACTGTGGGAAAACTCCCAGTACTAAGTATATAGGAGCAGCGGAATGCCTTCCCACTGGGATTCCTGAGGTCGGGGTCCAAAAAGGCCCACCGAACCAGGGCGCCTTTCTTCCCACAACAAGTCACTGATTGCTTCAACAGAAGAAGGAGAAGGAGCCGTCGCTCAGCCCACCGCTGCCAATGCAACGCCGCTCGGTTGTTCTAATTGACGTGTCGCCTCTCTCGCTGTTTGTTGTTTGTAAACAAACTTCGAGGCAGGCACCCAAGCGCCGACCTGTGAGTGTGACACAGAAGTATACATGCTCATGTGTACTATAGTAAACATGCGCACCGATTTGTCCCGGTGTTCACCACCTGGCCCGATTTCCAGAGACGATTGACTGAACGCAGAGGGAGGCACGTTTTCATGTGTTAAATGTAGGACGGGTTAGCATCCCTTATGAAAAAGTAATTAATTTAATTAATGCAGCTGATACTGTGTATAAACTTTCTTTTAATTCCCTCTTGTTATTCCTCAGTTTCTGCTCTCTTGTATTGGTGAGCACTGCCAATTAAGTCACTCTGTGCCCTTCGGGGGATGAAACGTTGAAGTCCTACTTGTATGTTTATGGAATGCCCCAACTTCAGATTTTTAACATCTGCCCGCTCTGTTTTGCAAGCAAGCAGAACTTGCCAGCAGCTCTTCCAGGGGCCTTGCTACACTGTACCATCACCCAGTTACTTGTGAGCCAGGGATGTATCCACGTGATGCTGCTCAACAGTACTTATTCAGAGATTACAGGCACAGAGGTTCAGGTAGGTTTCCCTATGTCGACTCTCCCTCCTCCAAGTCACCGAATCTCCATCACGTATCTATTGGAATGGCCCAAACTTTCTATGTCACATAGGCTGTGTTGTGTGAATATTTTCAACTCATTAAATGTTTTGCGAAGATTATGGTTTTCACCTTTCATGAAGGTTGCAAAGTTTCAATTTTTACCATCCACAGTGCAAAGTTTTTTTGGCAATACAGAATCATTTTCCATGCACAGTGAGATAATTTTTCATTTCAATAAGTACTGCCAAGTTGGAAAAGGTTTACAGAATTTTCTCTACAATTTTACCTTTTAAAAAGTGTTGTATGCATTTTGCTACTGCCAATAAAAACAACACTGCCTGTTTTCTGCAAAGTATATTTTATACAGAAACATTTTCTTAGTGTTAATACAAATGATATAGGTGACATACATTATTGCAAAAGCACAATTTCCAACCATTTGTAGCAAAGTGTAAAATATTAAACATTAGCAAAGTTGCAGCATTTTTCATAGAACTTCGTGAAGGTTTCAAAAAAGTAAACTCTGTACAGACTAATAGCCTCCAATGCGCAGAAATACTAATTCGGGAAGCTAGTGGCAATCTAGGTATTCTTCCCTGGATATCTGTACATAGCCCAGTTGTTTAGAGCTTCTGTTATTGTCCTTATGAACTGTGTAGTAACTACAGGGGTGTGCCGGAAGGAATAGCAATTATAGAGCACAGAATCATTTGTGTTGCTCCATATGGTGCTGTGACAAATTGAAATAATAAAGAAAGATAGACACACATAATGGTACCAGGCGAGGCATGCTGTATTGAGGTAGGGACTTCAAGCTCCGCCCACTCTGCCCACATTTTTCATTGGCTTTTGTCATTGTCCACTGTAATCTGTGGCTGTTCATTGGTCAAAAGGTTTAGTAGTACCTCCTTCGTACTGCTTTGTCTCATTTTGTAATTTCCCATGGTGACACCCCCTGTTATGTGTGTTGTTCTTCAGTAGGCTTTAATTACAGCCTCCGAGCACTATTATCTGTTTTAAAAAACACATAAATAAAAGGCATTGTCATTTACAATGCCAACAGCTCAAACTCTCATAAATACGAGACAACTTGCATTGCAAATGCTTGTTTAATGTTATAGTCACAAAGTCACAGGGTTTGTAACCACGAAATGGGATGCTTTAAAAGAATTAAACATTTTATGTCATCCAGGGAACATGAATGCAGGATTAGAGGTATGCTGCCATCCTCCATCGCTGCATTTGCACACTTCGGAAGGGACGGCATCAGTTATCTGGTAGAAGGTTTTGCGACCCCCCTGAATATCTACTTTGTGATGCAACTGATCAGAACAAATATAGCCCTCTTCGCAAATCAGTCAATGTGCAACTAACATATACTGGATTGCAAACAGCGCTTACTACATAGTGCCCATAGCTTTGTATTATTGACCATGTTTGATTGGGTTAGACACCTGTAGAGATACGAGCAACATAGCTTTATAGGTAAAAGATTACATCACTATCCATTGAAGTCTTACAAGGCCATGTGTATTGTTTGTGGGAGACCCTTTTACTTCGATCCCATTACTGAAACCCATTCTATCAAAAGGTTTTTACCTTTATCTGTACAGATGTGTTACTGGGGAAGGAAGCAAAAAGAGCACCAGTTAAGGAGAAGTGGCACTACTGTATTACTTCCACCTGTGTATCTCATGCTTGTAGTGCCAATTGTCCAGAGAATATTTATAAGAACTGCTTAAATGACCCGAAAACATCTATGAACTCTTCATTCAAGTTAACCATAGAGTCGCCGTATACGAAGCGCCCCCTCTTGTATGAACTGACCTGGAAATCCGGATCTGACAGCAGCAAGGCTATTTTTCAGACTTTGCCAAAATCAGAGCACATTCCACAACACTACCGTGGAGTTCTGTAGTCAGCCTGGGGAAGAGGTAATGGGGCAAAAGAGACAAACAGACACTGGATGTTGGCACACACCAGCTCACCAAACTGGATTTGACCTGCCCTCCTGGAGCTCTGCTGTCTTAAAAGCAGAGGAGAGCTGTAGAATAACTTTAGTATAACTATAGTTTGAGCACTGACGTCCTACCCTGGAATGTCTCTGTATTTCTACACTTTGTTTAAAACTTGGCTTTTCTTCTGAGCTGAAAGACAGTTGTGCTTCAATATATTAACTGAATAGCCATTAGGATTACAATAAACATATCTCCCATCAAGAACTATCAGATACAGACAGGTGGATAACTTGAACTCGAAAGCATTCATTAGTATTGTATGTGCAGTTTTTAAAACTTGGTATATGTGTATTCACTATCTTTGATGCCAGCATACAGTACACAATAGTTATATGGTGATATACTTCCACTGGAGTGCGCAATAGGTTGTAACCCACACGGTTGCTGTGGTGCAGAATAAACAGTGCGATAGAATTCACAACCCTATGAATGACTCTTCTCAAACAAACAAGTGCTACAGAGTTGATTATTCCTTTGAATGACTCCTTTAGAAACGTGCTCTAGAGCCCTAATCCTTATCGAGGACTCCTTATGACAAACACGTGCAAGCTAATTCTTTTCAAGATGCTTCTCTAGTTCCCAGATGTCATTGTTGATTTCATTAAAAAAAAGATAACAGGATTCCAACAGAAAATCTCTGTCGCAGGAATGTGTCACGATTTTCTAACAAGGATGTTATGGCTCATGAGGAATTGTACTTCTAGATGACCCCCACCCTGGAAAGACTTGTGAGAGTCCTGTGGGCTGATGGTACATGTAGTCCTCTTTGTCTTTACTCAGGCGTTTCACGTCCTTCTAATACACAAGACGTCAGTCTACCCAGACCCAATGCACCCTTCTATCCTCCTCCACCCCTGCATTCATGACCTTAGAGGCATGAGTGGTGCGGACCCACTATGCACTGGTAGATGCATTATGTGCTGCATCCTGATACACAGCCCTAATCAACAACTTTTAAGAACTTGGCAGAAAATATATTTAAAAAATGTATTGGACACCCCTAGAACTCCAGTTACTTCTAAAGGAAGATGCTCCATGAAGGAGAAGTTATTGGTATAATTATTACTGTTACTATCCATAACAAACAATGCGGTATGCCTCCATACAACATTCTTCCAACCATTAATTTCTCTGTAGTGTTGTGTGCTACCCATCCAATAATACACCAGCGCACCATAAAGGGCCATGAAACACTGTGTAAAAAATTGGATTACTGATTGTCTGGGGTGTGAACCCTGGGTAAGCAGCAACGACAATTCTTGTCAGGGTAAGGAACAAGCAACCCCAAAAATGACCTGTGCTCAACCCATTGGTAGCTTGGCACGGAGCAGTCAGGCTTAACTTACAGGCAATGTGTCTAGTATTTGTGCAACACTTTAAACAGTAATACAGTGAAAACACCACTCAAAAAAGATACCACACGAAGTTAGAAAACTAGAGCTGAATTTAATAAACAAAACAAGACCAAAGTGACACAAATCCAATCAGTAGAGTCAGAGTTATGAATTTTTAAAGAATAAACTGTGAAATAGCACCTAAAGGCATTAAGTGCCAACCACAGCTATCTGATTGCGCTGGACCGAGTGAAAGTCAAAAACTCAGGGTGACTGTGATGGGGTGCAAGTCGAATATAATCCCGTGAAGATTTACCTTCACAAGTTTTGTTCCAAGAGTCCCATTCACGTCGGAGAGGGTCGCGGGAAACAAGGAGAGTGTGGTCTGCGGTTGTCGGCGTGGCGCCAAGAGCAGGCCGCGTTTCGCAGATGGGCAGGCTGGTGCTTTCCTAGGCCGTCTCCCGCGGGCTGTTGATGCTACTATGCTAAGAGACGGGCTAGTGGTGGCCCACTCTTATTTTCGGTGCGAGCAGCACAGTCTCCGTGCAAACAGGTCGAATCACAGTTGCAAACCACTAAAAATCTTGATTTTAAGAGCCTGTGAGTCACACCAAGGGTTCAGGATCTGAGAGGCACCACTTGGGGTCAGGAATTTAATGCAGTTTTTTCCAGGTGCTGTTTGGGGACCATTTATGCCCTTGAGGCTCAGACCAGGAGACCAGCAGACAAGCCCTTGGAGTCATTCTGGGGCCTTGGGTTCAAGTTGAAGTTGCAGGTCCAGTTCTTCTTCCCCAGGCAAGAGGGAATCAGGCTCACCAGGACAGCAGTTCCTTCAGAGCAGAAGTCCAGCATAGTGGCAATTGTTGTAGCAGCTCAGCAGTCCTTCTTCCTGGCAGAGCATCCACAGGTCAAGAAGTGTACTAAAGAGTTGGTCTCCGAGGTCCAGTATTTATAGCAAGTTGTGCCTTTGACATAGGGGAGAAGCCTCTAGAGGTTTCCCTTTGAAGTCCTCAGGCATCCTGCCATCCCTGCTCTGTCTCCAGACTAACTACAGGAGGTATACAGCCCTTTCTGTGGAGGCAGACACAGCCTATTCAGGTGTAAGTGGGGCTGGGGACAGTTTCCCTCTCCCATCCTGCCAGTAATGGCCCGTACAGACACACCTAAGCGGCTCCCTATTGTGTGTGGCTGTCTAGGATGACTACACCAAGCTCAGCTCAACTGTCAGCTACACCCAGTTATGTGACCAGAGACAGGATACAGGCACTAAATGGCTAAGGTAGGAAAAGGCAAACTTCCTAAAAGTGGAATCTTCAAAATTTAAATTTAAAAATCCAACTTCATCATAAGTTAGGATTTTAAATTTAAATTCCAGAGACACAAAAAATGACCTGATTATCTCTTCCCAGCCGGAGATTACACTTATAAAATGTAATAAGGTAACTCCAATGTTATCTTATGGAAGGGATAGGCCTCGCAGAATTGAAAAACAAACTTAAGATTTTTTCACTAGCAGAACATATAAAACTTAAAAGTAAATATCCTACCTTTCAAATACACTGCACCATGCCATCTGGGCTGTCCAGGGCCTATTCAGGGTTGACCTATGTGTTTGAAAAGGGAAGGTTCGGGCCTGGCAAAAGGTTTATTTTGCCAAATCGAAATGGCAGTTAAAATGTACACACACACAGGCTTCAATGGTAGGCCTGAGACATTTGAACAGAGCTACTTAAGTGGGTGGCACAATCAGTGCTGCAGGCCCGCTAGTTGCATTTAATTCACAGGCCCTGGGCACATATAGGGCCACTTTACTAGGAACATACAAGTAAATCAAATATGTCAATTGGGTATAATCCAGTCTAGCATGTTTTAAGGAATGAGAACAACCACTTTATTACTAGTTAGCAGTGGTTAAGTGTGCAGAGTCCTAAGGACAACAAAAACAATTTCAGAAAAAACGGGAGGAGTGAAGGCAAGAAGTTTGTGGATGACCATGTCCAACACATTATATGAATGCTACTATACAATACAATACCTACAACCTGATTAACCTGAGGCATAGCCCTGTTATATTTTCACTCTGTCTGCAAGATTTATGTGACCTGATTGATAGCTCTGCAGACTTTGCACTCAATCTGCAAAACCTATGTGACCTGATCGATAGCTCTCCTGCCTTAACCCCCTACCTTCACTGCCTGAGTTTCCGGAGTGATACCTTTGCTGTTCCTACACTCTTTCATACATGTTACCCACAAGACTGTTGTGACCTGAGCAATAGCTCTCATGTCTTTACACCTTACCTACCAGACCTGTGTGATCTGAGTGATAGCTCTGCTGTCTTTAAACCCTTCTTATGAAACGTATACGACCTGAGTGACACTGCCTTTACATCCTACATTGGATTACAAAAAATGCATCTCTTCAGTAAGGTGCAAGATTTCCTTTCCTGACCTCTTGGCATCGTTTTACTCATCTGACAGCATCTCTACATGTATAACCACTGCACCTTCTCAGATTACCACCTTTTTTGTAAAAAGCACCCTTTGTGCCCTCCAATGCTTAATTTGTAAAAAGAAAAAATGTGCCAGGGATCTCGTCTGGAGGCTACTTCAGCTCATATCACCGATTTCTTCTGCTAGCGGTGTAAATGACAATATAAACACAACCACTAACCATCACACTCCTACAAGTGCGACAATTCAGACTATCCCAGGCCCCAAAGCTGTAAGTATGGCTTGGGCAGCAGGTATTACTCATTTTTAGTTTATATTGAATTAATAAAGAACTTTTGTTGTGTTCATCTCTAAATAAGACAACCAGCGCCACCAAAGGAGCCAGAATTGATCAGTAAGTGCTGGCGCTGAGCACTTACTGATCAAAAGCACCGCCTTAAATTGAACACTGGTCCCCTCTGGTGATGTTGATGCTGTACAGCTACCTATGAATTTTAGTGCCTCTTCCCCACACTGGACTACCAATAACACAGGCCATCCAGGTAGATTCCTGCCTCTTCTACCAGTCTCTTTCGCCTTTACGTGCCAGCCTGATTCAGTGGTGGTGGTAACAGGGCAGCCTCCTCCATTGCACTGCTAGCCACTGCACCCCAAGACAAGAACACTTCTGCGGTCACTCATACATGACAACAAAATGCTTTCGGCCCAGGATCATAGCAAATACAACACTGCCAACCACGCACTTCCCGGCGGTGCAGCATATGATACTACCCAGCCAAAAATACGCATTTGCACCTCATAAGAGGGTATGAAGTATTTTTTATTTATTTATGCGATTTTATATAGCGCAAACTTTACCCGAAGGTGTGAGAGCGCTTTACATAGGACCCAGTTTCAACCATAATGATTGATGGTTACAATCGGAAAAACAGATTTGCTAATTTTTGACTTACATAAGAACCAGTTGAAAACATACGGATTTAGGATTACATGCATTATAAAAAAATTTAGGATTATATGCGTTACAAAAAGGTACAAACAGAAAAAAAAATTTTGCAAATGTACAAGAGATAGAATCACACAAGGAGGATACACAAATGGATATATTCGAGGCCTATACTAGTAATATCTCTATCAACATAGGGAGGGGATACACATGGATATATTCTCTAACAGTCACATAGGGGACTAGTCGTTAGAGTTATCTCTATATACATAGGGAAGGGATATGACTGGATATACTCTAAGAGTCACATAGGAATGGTGGAGAGCACAACGGTCTACAGCATATACTAGTGATTAGAGCTATCTCTATATACATAGGGAGGGGAAAGGACTGGATATACTCTAAGAGAGGGCAGGCACGTGAGATAACGAACTTTACCGGAAGGTGTCAGAACGCTTTACATAGGATCCAGTGGAAAACATAAGGACTGACGGTTACGCATAAAATGATGGCTACAATACAATATATTCAGTGCCTGTCTCACACTCTCTTTGTGTCGTTGACTTGCTCAGGCTGCATCAGATACTCCCCCCTCTCTGTATGTGTTGTTATGCCAACTGTGCCTGGCAGTTGGTACTGATGCTGCTCCAAGCCTGTTATCGGGGTAGAGGCGATGCAATGTTCGCAGCTTTCTGAATAGGGTTTTAAGTGTTCTTGCAACACCGAGATGGACTCCAGCTGTGACCGCTGCTGTGAAGAGGAGGAGCTTGACCATAAAAGCTCTTCAGATCAAAAAAAGATATCCCTGCCATACAACTAGCTTTAAAACATCGGCTTTGTGGCCTAAAGTACAGACGTACTCGGAGAAGAAACGTCCGAAAAAGAAGTGACTCTTCGTTAGTGCCCTGGATCAGTTAATTTTTCTTACACCTTTTCCTTGTATTAAAAAAAAACATTATTTCAGATGTTCAATTAAGATAAGTGCCCTTAATTTAAAACCTCAGTCAGTCGTGCGCTATCATTATTCAGCCTGCTGTCTGTGATTCACGCAGACAATTACCCGGCCTCGCTTCTCCAGCGAAATTACTGGCAATTTCTGGTTTGCCATTTATTTAGCAGGACAAAGCCGAGCATTACAGAACAGCCGTATACAGGGACTAATGCTTTCGCTTAATGATGTCCGCCACCCCCCGGAGCGCCTCCGGGATGTGGAGAGGGAAGAAACGGCCGGAGGAGCGCCCGCGTCCGGCATCTGACCCCCGCGACTACCCCACGGCCCGGTTCAAACACCATTAGTTGCTGTTACATGTTTGACCATGTGAAAGGTGGACCGGCCGGCCCCAAAAATGGTTCGAAAAGCTCTGGGCGTGTTTTTATTTGTTGTCTGTAACTGCACAGCTGTCAACCAAACCCAAGTGGCTTTAAAGCAGTTATTTTTTTCAACATTCTCTTCTGAGCAAAGAAATTGGCACCTGCTGGCTTAGTTAGGCCAAGGTCCCAGAAACCTCTACAGCACCAGGGGGAATGGGGATGGTGTGGGGCTGGGAGGGGCGGTCGAATGTGCTTCAAGAGGCCCCTATTCACCCCAAAGATGTGTGAGATATTTTAAACGTTCAGAGGTTCTTAAGCACATTCCACAGAGTGGCCCCATCATTTTGCATTATGTCACTGGTTATATCACTTCATGCAAAGGGACAGAGACCTTTCCCACATATCAATTTTGTTAAATATTCACAAACTGCCAATAGAGGTAAGCTTTAAGACGTTTAAACAAATAATCTGATACATATAGTTACAAATGATAAAAAAGACATAGATACAAAAACTTACCCTGTACCTATCATGAATTGATTTAATAAATAAATACATCTAAGATCTTTCCTGTCTGCTAAAATTGTTAAACGAAAGTAAATCTCCTAAAATAGGGACCCCAACATTTTCAAGGCCCAAAAGTCTTTCACTGGAAGCGCAGTAGTTGACAATCCTCAAAACCCAGCCAGGCAAGGGTGGCATTGGTTGTCTTTTAGACAAAGGTAAACATTCTGATCTTTGAAAAGAAAGTAAATGGAATTTCAGGAAGTATTTATGAGAGAGTATTACCAAGTTCAACACAAGCACTCAGTTTTTCTCTGTTACATCTGGTCAATAGTATCTTGAGATGTTGATAGAATGAAGTCGTCTCATGGAACTTCGAGATGTCACCAGATCAGTCAAATAGTTGGGGTAGCACTCTAAAATAAAATTAGCCAGCAATTCAACCATTCGACCTCGCAAACCACCTAACCTAATTTGTGGCCTTTCAGTGTGAAACGGTCATATTATTTCCATTAAAACTAGGCCCAATTGCTCTGTTATGAACTGTCTTCAAGTCAGACAATAGTTTCAAATGTGTAACTGGACAGCCATGGGGTAAATGTTAGAGCAGAAATGGAGGAGAGTATTTTTATAACACTTCTTTTACCTGGGGCTTAAAGAAGAGGCCGGTGTCAAATGTCACATCCACAAGAGATAGTGCTAGGCCACACAATCGGGCAGTGCAAAGAGCAGAAGATGGGAAACCACAGAGCCGAGGAGCAGGACCACAATCCTATCTTCTTCATCCATATCCACGTGTCCTGCATCCACTGCTGCGCTGTCCTCAAGCAGCCATCCATCTCCAAGAGTCATGAAAGCTCCTGTTGAGGTCAAGCAGAATCTGTGTGTCATTGGCGTAGAGGTGGCGCCAAAGACCATCATCCTCAGGTATCTGGACCTTGGGAACAGAAAACACAAACATAAATAGCGCTAGAGCAGAGCCTTGAATCAGCCCTCATGCTTCAAGGGATCTTGGAGGGAAGTAATGGACTGACTGAAAGACTCCATTGTGGGGCAAGGCCTGAGACCTCACCACATGGATGGTCCGGTGGGTGATGTAGAAAGAGCACAAAATGAATCCTGGAAGGAGGGTCTTAATGGAAAAAGTAGGTGGAAAGACAGGGGAGGACATGTGGGTTTTAAAGGTGCCCACATACTCTTATTGTGCAAATACAGCACAAGCTATTCATGGCACCCACACAACGCTCTGTTAAGAACAACAAGGGACCCCAAGTGAGTCAGCATAGGACCTCGGGGAGCATACTTTGTAGAACAACAGTGGTCCCATGCATACAAGTTATATACGAAACAATGAATATAGACAAGATCAGTTCAATATTTGGAGCGACATGTCCAGCCGGACAGAGGTCAACAATTTTTACTCAATTTAAAGTTTTCATACAGAACGAATACCTTCCACCAGTGTGGGGCACAAGCCTGTACCCAGACACAATCCGATCAGTACAGAAGGGTGACAGAGAACAACAGGGCTTTTAAGGCAAAAGCAGTGATTTCTGTAAAATGTCAGTGTACAGAAATATCAAAAAGGCACCATTACATATACACAACATATAAATCAAGTTTTTGTATAAGGTGCACAACAAGTCGACAGTGTTTCGGTCCCACTACTTAATCATGGGGACCATCATCAGGACACATTTAGTAATTGCCTTAACGTTATAAGCCTCTAATGCCAAAGGAAGGGAGGAAGAGAAAAAGGCATACATACATTTAGTTGGGGACATATACATAATGATTACTTATTTAGACAGGTGACTGAGTGAAAGGTGAGACTAGTTTTTTAAAAAAAGGAATGAATTCGCACGGCAGGGTGTACAGGCGTCTGTTGGTAAGTGAGTGATGAAACGTGCACTTCGTTTGGGGCAAGGAAGGTGGGTAGGTGAATTCTACCTCTGAGCCAAGAATCTTGCGGGTGAAGAGACATAAACCAGAATAAGCTGGTGTTTTTCATTGACACAACTATGGATAAACGAGCGGGTGAAGAGACAGAGACAAGAGTAAGTTGGTGATTTTCTTTTGGCACCACTACGAGTGACAAGGCAGTGAGCACACGTGTGAGTGCCGCATAAAGTTTAATACGGGGTGAACATTTCAACCTGTGCCTGAGCGCTTTAGATAACTGTGAGGGTGATGATACAAGCGTGGTGGGGGATCAAACTGGCCGGTAAAGTGGGAGGCGAACGGACACGAGAGTCAGGTGTTGGAATACCAAGGACCCTGGTCACACTATTCGCGCAATCTACAGGGTGTGTTTTAGCGGAATTACCGGGCGGGTGCGAGAATTGGCGGCGCAGTGAAGGAAGCTCAAGGGGGCTCACCGGGATGGGTATTACCCCGTAGATACGTAGAGCAGCGAGCGAGATGGAAGCCTAATGAAGGCGAGTGAGCCCTGTAACGGAAGGGAAGAATTAAAATTAAAATAAAAACCAGAGTGACCATCTATATAGATGGTGTGATTAGGCACGGGATGACTCTTACCACAATCGGGCTTAATTCTGGAGGACCGCGTTGCAATAAGGTGATAGTCGCAGTACCAGGAGCAACCTGCAAGGAGAATGGGTCGTTAGGGATTGGAGGGTGGAGGGGGTGAAACGAGGTGGAGTCCTTACTCCAAGGGCTATAGAACTTATCGGATCAGTCGGTAAATGAGTCGTCTGCTTCCTGGCTTCCCCGAGGGGAATGGCCGGGGAGAGGATAAGAAGGAGTGGAGGATTCCTGATTGGGCAGAGGTTGCAGGAGAGTGTCCGGGCATAGGTATAGAAAATGGTTCAAGGCATGGCAGCCATATTGGAGTGGGGAGTGATAGCACTAGAGTGATCGGGCATAGACATAAACAAGGGTTCGTGGCATGACGGCCATATTGCAGTGGAGATCGATAGCGCTCGAGTAAAATCAGGGGAAGTGCATAAGTGCAAGTGAATCGTGCACGGCGCAGTCAGCAATTGTCAATATATACATTTTTTTTTTAAATTGCTAGCAATTTGGCAGATAAGGACATTCGTGGGACAACATTGTTTACATCTGAGTAGCCCTGGACAGAGGGCTGTAGTTAAGCAGTGGGTCAGGACTTAGATCAGGGCAGTCCAGTCCTCTGGTGATTTGTTGAAGGTATTCGTTCTGTATGAAAACTTTAAATTGAGTAAAAATTGTTGACCTCTGTCCGGCTGGACATGTCGCTCCAAATATAGATTTGATCTTGTCTATATTCATTGTTTCGTATATAACTTGTATGCATGGGACCGCTGTTGTTCTACAAAAAAAAAAAACACACAAAGCTCAGCATACTGAGTGAAATTGTTTTTTTTCATTTCCATATCACATATTACAAGCTAAAACATTTACAATGTTATCCAATCCTCGTTACTAAAATGTGCAGTTTTTTAATTGAAAATATTTACATAATACATTGTCTTTTCAGGCATATGCTTCAATTAGTATAGCTATGTAGTTACATCGGCTTTCCTTCATTTGTTTTTCTCTTCTCACACTAGCACCGATGTCTTCCCCCATTAATCTCTTTATAGTGGCATTTCATCACATGACGTCTGAAATGTCTTTCCTGTAAGTAGTCTAGAAGGGTCACTGCACCTTCCTAAACTCTGGTCCTAGAAATATGTAAAAGAGTAAACCTGTGCAAGATCAAAATGCAGGTAACAGTGAAGTTACTGGGTAGATGTTAGCACTAGTTTGCTCAGTCGAGAATGCTTGGGGTGTTGAAAATGGTCCACCATTAAATACTTTGTGCTCCTCAATGTACCATTTTCAAGGTCAAAGTACTGGTACTGAAATCTGCCCCCAGCCACCGCTATCAGCCCTCTGGAAAGGAAGCCACTGTAGCAAACATTTACCAATTTGTTCTGCAATTGCATCAAGCTCAAACCAGTGAAATTAAAATAAGCAGAACAACAGCCGATTATTGATGGCTGGAAAAGCAATTAGGCCTTTGATTGTGTAAAAACAAGACACAATGTTCTTAGCACCGAGACAAGTGGTCCAGGACGAGATGAATTTATTGTGCTTTGGGATCTCAAGGCAGTGTAGATAAGAAGGGGCCTGATTGTTTCTTTGACTCCTAAGTCCTGATGTTTTAGGAGAAGAATAAAATACAGACAAGAGAATTGATTGAAGCCCATGACAAAAAGAGGCAACGAGAAGTGAAAACAATGGAAAAAGCAGCTCCTCGGGTATCTGGGAAGGATTGAACAAACAAGGGACAGTGAAAATGAAAAGCAAATTAAGCCACACTGTGATTGCTTCTTCTATTGAAGGTATTTTGAGAAGCAGAAAATCAAACACTCGCTACCAAGTAGAATGGATTCCATTTGTGGGCCATACGCCACAGAGGGTTGTGCAGTACTGGAGTAGGCTGTGTGTGTGAAACTGTTAACGCTAATGCCTTTGTGGTGTCATCATGAATTTAGATTTTACGCTGTTAGACAAAGGCCAGACTGTTTCTTAGCAGCCCACTCATGCTGGCATTGGATTCTTACAGTAATGGAGTGCTTCTGGCAAAAAGTGTAGTATTCTTAGTTGTTGGTTATATGCCACCTACACTGAACCTGTACTCATCTGAAGCTGCCTTACTGCATTCACTTTGGGGCCATCTTTGCACTAAGGCCATGGTCTCGTCACTGGTATACCCTGCTTTTGGAATTCCCTCAATGAATTGATGTTTACCCTCTCATCCAACATGCACCTGTAGAGCATACAGAAACATGCAAAGGAACCATCCTTAAGTGAATAAATAGTCCCCCAGAGTCTGAAATTGCCTGCTTGCTCCCACCTTTGATCTACATATTCGCCTATCAATCCCCTATTTTGCCATGTGACCCACACACCACAACTGTTTAACTAGTTCAGCAGTTACCTCTGACTCGAGAGGGACATCTGGTAAAGCCTTAAAAGACTACAGCCTTGTTAAAAACTTGCAGCGGTTACTTGTAATTCTAGAGGCACTTCTAATAATGACTTAATCTATTGCAGATATGTGGAAAGCCAGACCTATTGGCTTTACCAATGCTTGTTTTTGTCTGCCGTGATACTCTTGGCTTGTGACCAGCTCTTTCCTTGATGTTTCGTTGTGATTATCCCATGTTTAGCCCATGTAATTGTGAATGATGTTAGCTGTTATTCCTCTACTACTCCTGCCTGTAGTTCCATGAATCAGTTGCCCTGTGGGAGACAAACGTTCTTATGTTACAGCATGTCCTTCTCTGCCACATTGTCTTAGGCTTGTTTGCTTCAGAGTTGCACACCAGTGCAATGGGTTTGACCAGGCTCTTCCAGGCTATTTAGATTTAAGTGCTAATATCTCCTTAGGCATCTATGAATAAAACCACCGCCTTCTGTCTGCTTCCAGAAATATAGGTAGCTATAACAATTACATTTATCTTTTCCATTAACATTTTAATCATTTTATTGTATTCAGTGCAAACATTACAACAAATGCTGCCTCATAGATATCACATACCTATTTGTGCTATATAGATGATCTGCAGAATATTTTTACAGTAGAACCATTGTGATTTAACTTTTTATTTTTGACCAATTACATGGCATTTTACAATTCATGTTATCCTCATTCTACATAGGGGTCGTCTGTATCAGACCCAGTTACAGCTAATAGAAGACATTATGTTCTGTGCCCGTCCGAGTTAGACAGGCTAGTAGCAATAGCAGCAAGAATTGTTCCCATTCACTACAGATCTTTTCTATTTTTTTTAGCATACTCTACCTTTGAAGAAACCCTTTTCAGTAAAAACACACAATTGCCCATATTGCCCTGCCATTTTAACATACTTGGGAGCTCCGCGCTGCCCCAACGTGTGACAAAAGTTTATCTGTGAGCAATCATGAGGCCCATATCACAACATTATTGATACAGTGTGGTTGATGGCTCTTCATTTCATATACATAATATTGATGAGTTTGCTGCTTTGCTCACTAACGTCTTGGCCGCTGATTCAGGTATGTTCTAACTCCCTCCTAGAATGTCACCAATGTAGGGTATAGCCAATGGAATGATAAAAACTACCCACCTGACCGAAACCCCTTAATCATAGATTATTGTGGGAGTTTCCTAAGTTAGTGAGTGAGAATAATTTACAAGATAACATTATATAGCCCTATAAGACTAAGAGGATGCTCACTAGGGTAACATGACATATATATCTAGGCTGTGCTAATGAGCATTCTCTTCTTCCTCTGTGGCTATATAATGTTATCTTGTACATATGTGTGTCTATATAAATAGCCTCTTTCTTTAATCTTCTAGGACAAGAAGAGAGGCAAATTGTTTGGTCTTCTAAGCCTGAAGTCCACTTACGTTTACACACTGTTTAAACAAGAAATCCCACCTTTTATGCCAGCACAGTAGTCTCATATTATGCTTCTCTTTTTAACCAAAAGGTATGCCTAACAAAAACTCATCTCCTAATGATGAGCAATTGGTTGATCACACATGAATTAGTATGGTGACCCTCCTGGGTCTCCTTTACAGAAGGGAAGCTCACATTTTCCTAATAATACAAGCGATACCGGATACCGATAATAACAAGGAGATTTCTGTGTTGGACCTTTAGGTTAAAAACGTAAATTGTCTATATCTCCCTAAATGGGAAACTTTAATATGAATGTGATGTTGGACCTGGAAGGCCAGCCAGTATTTAAACCTAAGTTCACTCATCATCCCTGTTCTATGGAATGGCTGTTTACAGATCATCTGGATGAATAGATTTCAAGTAGGCTTTCTTTGGCTCTCGGACAACAAACTAGAGCTAAGCTAAAGTCGAAATGTTCTAGACCCTCCTTATCCATCAATACCAATACAACATCTGGGATAGACCCAGATCTGTATTCTTGAATTTCAGAAAGACCCATGAAAAGGTGTAGACAAAGGCTGGGCCAGTTGTCAGGACTAGATGCTAGATATGGTAGGTCCTTTATTTCGTATGTTAGACCTTGCTGAATCAGCTTGATTACAAAATGACATGATTGATGCGGAAGAGTAAGCTATGTAAACTCAAGGGGCAACATGCCTCGTGGAAATGCAAATTCTTTTATGACTCATGAAATAAGGAAAGGCCTTCTCCTGAAAGTAGACCCCAAGTTGACTAATTTAGTTTCAGTGGATGCCGCAGTCAAGGTGGATTAAATGTTATTGAGAGATTCCTTTATAAAGAAATTAAGTAAATACAACACTACCGTTGCCTTGTTGGGGAAAGCACAAAAGTCCCTATGCAGAGTCTTCGTATAAGAGATTTTTGCCAGGGCCAACAGAGGCATGAGCCACTTTGCTGAGTGTTTCAACAGATATCATAACTACAAAGGCTCCTTCTACTACAACTCGTAGGATTTCTGGCCCCAGTTCTACATTCAAAGGAGAAGAAGCATCTGAAACCATGAAGCAAGACCACACAGAGGTTTAAATCTAACCGGAAAGTTCACCTTTTGCTGTTCAAATTGGCAGGATCGTTTAAAGCATTTCCTTAAAAATGGCAATATATAGCTGCAGTCCCCTGGGTGTTGGCCACAGTTTAGGATTATTCCATAGAAATCCACACTACTCCTTTTTAGAATTATCATCCTCGTCCTCTACATTTTCCCCAAGATCTAGGTTCCTTAGTATCTGAAGCAGTTAAGACTCTTCCTTGCAATCAGGCAATGAAAGAGACATAGCTTCCAGGTTTTCTAAGTGCTATTCAAAAAATGCACTCTTTCATTTAAGAAACTTCAACCAATTTGTCATTTATCATCACTTCAAGATGGAGACTATAATTTGTCTCAGAGACTCCTTATTCAAAGGGGATTGAATGGTCCAACATAGACCTATAGGACTCATACCTACCCTTTTCCGGATTCATACACAAGGAGGATGTATCTTCAATTCCAAAGGAAAGAAGAAATTATCCGTTGTCTTCCCTTCTGTTCTGCTTATCTTTAACACCTTGGTGCTTTATGAAAGTCATGAGACCAGGAGTAGCACATCTCAAATCTTAGGGCATCTGATTAATAACTTATCTTGGCCAATGGTTTTTAACCTGTGGTCTGTGGAACCCTTGGGAGTCCGTGATTCCTTCTCAGGGGAGCCCGTCAATGCTTAGAAAAGTAAATAATATTTACAGATTGATAAGGAAGCAAAATTGAAAATTTAAATCATTCTGTAAAGGTGAAGAAATTTGAAACTGGATGCTAGAAATGAAGTACCTGTTTAGAATTTGGCAGACGGGATAATTCGTCACAAACGTGACAGATATCCCGTCCGTCATATTAAAAGTGCATTATATTTTATATGTAATATGGTGAGGGGATATCAATCTTATATCCTGTCCATCGAACTCTAAATTGGCATACATAATTTGATTCTTAGGAAAAGTGCATCAAACAGAATATAGTATGGAGGATGGGTGGCTTCAACTGAATTTAGGAAAGCTACAAAACTCACATTATAATTAAAATGTTGTTATTTTTATATTTGTTTTTGAATTCTAAAACATATTTCATCATTTGTATACATGTCTGACTGTTTCTGTATATTTGTGTAATAGTTTGAGGTTTAAAATGGTTAGGCTGGAGACCCCAGCATCCAGTAAGGACTCAGTGGGGTTCACTGTATTCCAATGATGATTCATTGGGGGGGGGTCCCTATATTCCTTCAATGAATAAGAAGGGATCCACAGAAGCCAAAAGGTTAAGGAACACTGAGTTAGACAACATACTTTTCATGGTTCAAAATCTTCTCGCTGTGCAGTTCCAGATTCTTCTCAAATGTCCCCTGCTCAAGATTTGGGTTTCATTCTGAGCAAAGTGAACTGTATTCTGACTCCCTATAAATAAATGGAATTGTGGGCATTTAAATAACTTCAGAAGAGTCCACCCTTCATTCACACCAATCCAAAGTAAAAGCTACAAAATTAGAAATTACTTACATTTGTCAGTCTTCATTAATTTCTCCAAGACGTTTTTCAAGGTTTTCAGGTATTTTCTCCTCGTCGTTAAAGGCTATATTTCAGATATCGCTTCATTATCACGTCTTTCACGGATTAAACATTAAGCTCCTCTGCTAGGGTTTAAAATACTAAGAAATATTAAACTTCGCTTGTGAGTCTCAAATGGAGCTTTAGTGGTGCGTGGATCACTTTGATACCTGTAATAGCAGGACAATTTTAACTTCTGCCCCAGATCTTGTCTTAGAGTCAGATGCAAGAGTGACAGCTTAGGGTCCCCGCTGTGGTCAAGTCACAAATGGAGGTGCATGGTCACAATAATAGTTTACAAGGCACATAAACTTTTAGGGATACTTCAAGGCTTCTTTGCAATCCAGAGGTTTGTAAAAAACAAGATATGCTGTTCCATCTTCCTTTGCATGGAAAGTCTCACAGCAGTGAGATACATAAATCATCTTGGAGGAACAAAATGCAGACCCCTGGCAGAGCTAGCAAAACATTTCTTGGAGTTTCGCCACAAACTCTCTATTTTGACAATGTATTTTCATGGAAATCTCAACACAGTCACAGACTGTCACTCACAATGTCTCTAAGATTCAAGCAATTGGTGTCTTCGTCCTTCCATATATATGAAATTCTAGAGCAAATGGGGGTTCTCCTGCAATAGGCCCTTTTGCCTGCACTAACAATCATTTTCAATAGTTATTCACCTGGAAACCATATCCTTTGGCCTTAGCAGCAGACACAGTCCTGCAAGATTGCTCTTGGGGAAACAATGATGCCCTGTTCCCTCCATTCATTATAATCAACAGGATATTTGCGCAGGTGAAGTGACATAAATTATCCCTGAATCTAATAGCTCCTTTTTGGCAATCATAAGTGTGTTCTTTTAGAGCTATCAATGGATTCTCCAGTGACAATACCAACTTTTCTCAATCTTCATTATGACTCACAATGCCATATACACAAGGTAATATTGGACTTCATTCTAATATTACATGCTTGAAAGGTTTCGAGGCAGCCTGGTCCACTCCAAGAATTTTGTCAGAAGCTGCAAACTATATCAGAAAATCCTGGACCTGTGGAACAACTAAGGCAAATCAGCATCAACTTTTTGGTTAAGCTGGAGTTTGGAAAAATCCATTGATCCCTTTCCAATGATATCACCTTG
Organism: Lissotriton vulgaris; assembly: GCF_964263255.1. Lineage (NCBI taxonomy): Eukaryota > Metazoa > Chordata > Amphibia > Caudata > Salamandridae > Lissotriton > Lissotriton vulgaris. Next base: position 354,510,846 of record NC_141685.1, on the reverse strand, counting down.
ATTATAAATGTCCTTGCTTCACAAGCTACCGAAGATACCACAGACAAAATTCTTATCCCTCAGCAGTTTCTGCGAATCATCCTCCTATTACTGCAAAACCGGTTAGAGAACATCTCCTTGTAAATCAACTTTTAAAGGGAGTAAGATTTTCTAACCTCTCTCTTCCAAAAAATAGTAAATTATGGAAAGGTAATTTGGTACTTTAAGTTTATAAATTGGTCAGATGACTATTCATTATCTCTTAAAAACAAGTTCTTCAAAGTTATCAATGTTTTGTTGCTTAGTGTTAAAAAAATATCTTTCAGATGTAAAAGCGTTTGATAATTTTGCAATACAATATACTCCTACAGGTCTGTCTTTTAATGTCAGAAGACATACTAAAACAAGTTTGATTTCCTTTTTTCTATTTCTGTTTTCCAAATCAGCCTGAACTGTGTGTGGGTAATTGTTTGAAGTTATATGAACAAAAGACCAGCCTTTTTAGCACATCCTCTGTCACCCAGCTCCTTATTTCTGTCTGGAAACCCTATAGGCTTGTTTCTTCTCCCACTCTTGCTAGATGGGTTAAATATGTAATGTCCCTAGTGGGTCATAATTCTATTTACAAAGCCCATTCTTCCATGGTTATAATGGCATTCAAAGCCTTTTGGAAGGGATCACACTTAGAAGACATTTTAGGATCGGCTGACTTGTCAAATGATAACACTTTTCGTACAAACTGTTTTAAACCTGTGACTACTGCGCCATCTTTTGTAGTGAACATGCGTTAAACAAGCATAATATAAGCCTCCGGTCTGGCCATGAAATGTAGATTTTCCTAGTGTTCATGAAGACATTGAGGTGATTTCATCCCACCACTTGAATCTCATTAACAATGTTCTAGCCCTCCTTTCTTTAGTGCTAGCCATTTAAATAAATACTACTGCAAAAGAGGCTTTCCAACTACTGCAACAACACTTGGATTTGTTATTTTGTGTTATGTTATATTGATTTGTATAACATACTAGTCACCGAGAGGGTATCCAGGCACTTGGGTAGATGTGTAGGGTTGTGGTCCCCAAGCTGCTTATACAAAGAGCCAGGTCTTCAACTTCTTGTGGAACTCAAGAAGTGAGGAAGGTGTCCTGATGTGTTGAGGGAGACTGTTCCATGTCTTAGGTGCGCTGTAGGATAATGAGCGACGTATGGTTTGGTTTTGCGGATACAGGGAATGTGTGTGGGTGAGGCAGAGCGTAGGTGTCACGTGGGTTAGTAAAAGTCGATGCGACTGTTCAGGTATTCAGGTCCTGTGTTGTGTAGGGTTATGGATGTGTGCGTGAGAAATTTGAATTGGCTGCGCTTGTGAATGGGGAGCCAGTAAAGCTTCTTGTGGTAATGTGTGATGTGAGTGCAGTGCAGGAGGTTAAGTATGAGTCTTGCAATGGTGTTCTGGATGGTCTGGAGTCTGAGCAAGCGTTGTTTATAGATTCTTGCATAGTGTTGCTGTAGTCCAGCTTGATGATGATGAGTGCTTACGTGATGGCCCATCTGGTGTTCTGAGGCAACCATTTAAAGATTTTTCACAGCATGTGTCAGAATGTGGAAGCATAGTCTGTGGATGTGGGTTTTGGTCCTTGCTTCAATAGCCACTAGGCGGAGTCCCATGAGGCGGTGTTGTTAAAGAAGACCAGTTTCTCCGTCTTGTCAGAGTTGAGCTGCAGGCAGTTGGTTCGCATCCAGTCTTCTACCATGGTTGTCTAGTTGGTGAAGTTGGTTCTGGCAGTGGTTGTTTTTTTGTCTGGTATAGGATGAGTTTAGTGTCATCTGCATAGAAGATGACAGTGATGTCTTGTGATTTGATTATGTTGGTGAGCGGCTTCATGTATTTGTTGAAAGGGTTAGGGCTAGTAGACGATCCCTGTGGGACTCTGCAAATCAATTTCTTGGTCCATGGTGTGGAGGGTGGCAGCCTGACCCTTTGGATTCTTCCAGTAAGAAAGGAACAGACCCATTTGAGAGCGGATCCTTGTATGTCAATCTTGTGGAGACATCTGATGGCGGCATTATGGGAGACAATGTCGAAAGCTGCAGAGAGGTTAAGCAGGATATGGGCCACTGTTTCTCCTCAGTGCAGGATTATTTGAATGCTATTGGTAGCCATGTTGGGAGTTGTTTTAGTGCTGTGGTTCTATCTGAATCCTGATTGAGTTTGGTCAAGACGATGGTGAAGTTTGAGGTGGGTTATGAGTTGCTTGTTGATGGCTTTGTCAAATACTTTGGCTGGATAGGGAAGCATGGAGAGGAGTCAGGTGTTGCTCAGTTGATTTAAAATGTACTCTTCAACTGCATGTTTTAAGACTCTTCAACACATTCCATTACCGACATCTTCTGGTCCTCCAATTAATACTTTTGCAAAACTTTCCCAGGAACTTTTCACATTATTGTTGGCAATTTCTATTGTTGTTTTGGTCCTTCCATTGTTCCATAATTCTTAAATGACATCTCGCTTAAGAAAAGAGATCTGATTGCAGTCAAAATAGATGATATAGAGGTTCATTATCTCTGATTGGTGTTACTATTGTGGCAGTGTTATTCTCCTAATGGTTTGTTGGTGATAGGCTTAATGGGAAACACAGTTTTCATATGCTCCTTGACTGCTGCTATTTAAAATGAAGCAAGATAAGTGAAGCTTAATACTCCACTCAGTGTCGAATTAAATTGAGTGTGTCCTTCATCATCATAGGAAAATCTTCATTAAGCCACTGAAAATGATTGGATGCAACAGAACGAGGGAAGGTTGAGCAGGTTGCCTCATCAAGAGACTGGTGAATCAGTGAGGGCCATAGTGTTTGATCAGAGGCCCGCACCAATTAAGACCAAGCTTAAACTGCAGCTCGTTCACTAAGCACTTCATCGCAAAAGAGATTGCCAATGTCTAGAGCCCAATAAACTCCATGTATGTCAGCCTACAAATAAACACAGCGCATGCTCAAACACAGACGAACAGTCTATCTCTAGAGGTATTTTTATTTCTTAACTGTTCCCACACAGTCCAAACTGGGTTTGGGGGTGTATATCATTCAGCCTCCTGAAGGACTCATTTAGGAAAGAAAGGTTGAATAAAAATGGATCAATACTCACAGTCTGAGTAGTCTGAATTTTACAGCTTTTCCCAAAGTTTTCCCTCGTCACACATACTATGAGAAATGAACATCATTTTAGGATCCAGATGCGTATAATGCAATCTGCCATTTGTGTGTCATGTAATGGAAATGCAAACTCTTGTTATATGTTCAGTTCATCATTTGGATTGCTTGTTTTTACTGCCATGTAGAGCTTGACAACTGCTAAAGATGCAAAAAGAATTCTTTAAAAGCAGGGAAGCAAAAAATCACAGCTTTATGACAGCGAGAGTGAGCAAGACGTGGATGTCAGCAAAGAAAACCAATGCAGTTTTTTTCCCCAGAACACTTATATTTTGAATTTCTCCAAAAGGGAACTCCTAAATCTCAGGCATTCTTCAAGAGTATATCATCAGAAAGGTATTCTGAACATTGTCTTGCAAGGGATGCAGTGTCCTAACTGCTACCAATCAAACGGAAAGCAGCTTGGACAGTACAGTTCTGTGCACTGTCATGTAAACAACTTTCCACATCACCATCATTGCTAAGATTATAAATGCCATCATTATGCTCACTGTCCTTTTAATTTAAGCCTTGTCCCTGAATTATGGTTTGAAAACTATGTTTATATCATTACAAAATAAAAGAAGCGTTGTGGGGGCCGTTGTGGAGATTAAGCAAGCTATTGCCCAGAGTTGCAGAGTGGGACTCTATGATTGGAATAGGCACCGAGGCGAGAATGATCAGGTCCGTGGAATTTTGAGCCCAAGACCCGCCGAGGCGGGGAATTGAACCCTGGTCCCGGGCTACACCTCTGCATCAGGGTATGCCGCTCCAACCATTGAGCTGACTGAAGCTGAACTCGGACAAGATGGGAGTCCTCATCCTCGGATCCACCCCATCGGCCTGAGACGACTCCTGGTGGCCGACCGCATTGGGAACAGCTCCAACACCCACCGACCACGCACGCAACCTGGGGGTCATCCTCGACTCCACCCTCTCCATGACCAAGCAGGTCAATGCCGTCTCTTCCTCCTGTTTCAACACCCTCCGCATGCTCCGCAGGATCTACAAGTGGATCCCCACCGAAACGAGAAGAACGTTCACCCAGGCCCTTGTCAGCGGCAGGTTGGACTATGGAAACGCCCTCTACGCAGGAGCCTCAGCCAAACTCCTGAGACGGCTTCAACACATCCAGAACGATCGGCACGCCTGATCCTCGAAATACCTCGCCAAAGCCACATCACACCCCACCTGAGAGACCTGCACTGGCTCCCCGTCAACAAGAGGATAACCTTCAAGCTCCTCACCCACGCACACAAGGCACTCCACAACACCGGACCAACGTACCTCAACAGACGACCCCGCTTCTACACCCCCACCCACCAGCTCCGCTCCGCCGACCTTGCCCTCGCCATAGTCCCCCGCATCCGAAGAGCAACCTCCGGCGGCAGATCGTTCTCCCACCTCGCTACTAAGACCTGGAACACCCTCCCCACCCACCTACGGCAGACCCAAGACCTGCTGCCCTTCAGAAGACTCCTCAAGACCTGGCTCTTTAAGCAGTAGCAGCACCCCTCACCCCCCAGCGCCTTGAGACCCTCACTGGTAAGTAGTGCGCTTTATAAATTATATGATTGATTGATTGATTGAAAATGGGCTTCATACATATGCCCCCAAGTTGTCTAGGGTTAATCGTGTGCGATAATTATTACCTGGTATACGTTTTGCCTTCAAAATGGGGCATAACAATTAGGTTTTGGTGCTTACTACACCAAAATCCTCATGTCCCAGGCTTTACTGACGATACCCTCCACCACCTGCTAAAGTTTGGAATGTTTGACCTGCCAACATGTAACTGGAGAAAATTGTGAAAGGTGCAGTGCCTGCTGCAAAAGCAGGAATTACCACACATTCCCGGAATTTAACAGGCCCTAATAATTAGGGCCTTACCGCTTTGATGACGTGTTCAATAATTGATTCGTAGTTCAAGGGCTGTCTGTTCATACTTATATCTGGTATGAGCTGGGCCTTAGGTGCAGCAGTGCAGGGGCTTCCCCATGCTCTGACCGAGCTCTTCATTACTGTTGGCCGATCCCGGTGGTAGGTTTGGCTCAACAAAGAACCAGTGAATGGCCGCGCGCAGGCCGTACCAGCGTCTGCCTCTCCTTCATTCATCAGACCAGCACGTGCTTCTCATGCGTCGCGAGGGGTCCCACGAGCGGCGCCACACCCAGCGTGCGCCTGGCGCTTCCGCACACGAGTGCTCCGACATGACAGGTGCCCCCTCAAGAAAAGCGAGAGTCCAACGAAAGCACAGACACCAGGACATGGGCATGGCCACTCCAAGAATGCGCCACAGGCCCGGGAGTGACAGCCGTTTCCTGGCCACCGGCCCCATCAATGCAAGGAAGGGAGGTTTCTTCCCAGGAGAAACGTTTGCTCTTATCCTAACCCTGCCGAGGCTATCCGTGCCACTTCCTCCCAATATACATTTAAAGCTGGGCAGGTATACCGCATGTGTAAGATAGCAGCAGATTGGTATCTACACTTAAGGCATCTGATTTTATCCGAATTTACATTTGCACCCCACCTCGTTAATCGGTCCGGTGTTATATACCTTTGCCATTTCTTTCATCAGTGACATGCATCGCTGAAACAACAAATTCTTGTCTATACAAATTATTGACAAGTACAGATATACCTACTTTTGCATTTATCAATTGTCAGGACATATGCATGTTTAAAGTTACAAGCAGTCAATTGTTAGACAAAGGAATTTGTCTAACTAGTGTGTGCAATGCGGCAGCCTTTAATCTCTATGTATTCTGACATGGATACCTACAAGCTGACAGTACTACTACACCTTCACAACTGCATTCAAAGTAGTGATGTCATCAATAAGGTCAGTTGTAGTGTAGCAGAGGTCACAGGCATCCATAAATTGATTGTCCGTAATTTTTTTGGTTGTGGATTGTAACCATGACATCCTATACACCAGGGGTACTCATAGTACGGCCCGCGGGCCTGTGGCGGCCTGGCGAGCCTTTCCTGGCGGCCCGCGGAACCCCGAGACATCATACCTGTGTTTTACGTTTTTTTTAAAGTGTCTGCAGCAGCGCGAGAGACTCTGCTGCTCTGTGGGAGCTGACGATCGGGCGATCTTAGCAATGGCCAGAGTAAAGCTGCAGGGGCCTAAGAAGAGGTGAAATACAAAGGCCCCATTAACATGCAAATGGTCTTTTAAAGACCCATTAAGAGCTCGGGTGCGGCTGTGAGTGTGTGTGTGCGCGCGCCAGCTGGAACACAGGCAGGGTGAGATGACAGAGGGTGACAGAGGGAGTGGGAGGGAAAGGGAGGGGGAGGGGGACAGAGTGGGAGTGAGGGAGTGAGTGTCAGAGAGCGTGAGTGAGTGAGAGGGAGTGAGTGAGTGAGAGTGAGTGAGTGAGTGAGTGGGAGTGAGGGAGTGAGAGAGAAGGAGTGAGTGAGAGGGAGGGAGGGAGTGAGAGGGAGGGAGGGAGGGAGAGGGAGTGAGAGAGAGAGAGGGAGTGAGAGAGGGAGTGAGTGAGAGGGAGTGAGAGGGAGTGAGAGGGAAGGAGTGGAAGGGAGGGAGTGAGTGAGAGGGAGGGAGGGAGGGAGGGAGTGAGTGAGAGGGAGGGAGGAATGAGTGAGTGAGTGGGAGGGAGTGAGAGGGAGTGAGTGAGTGAGATGGAGGGAGGGAGAGAGAGGGAGTGAGCGAGAGGGAGGGAGGGAGTGAGAGGGAAGGAGTGGGTGGGAGGGAGTGAGAGGGAAGGAGTGGGAGGGAAGGAGTGAGAGGGAGGGGAGTGAGGGAGTGAGTGAGAGGGAGTGAGTGAGTGGGAGGGAGGGAGGGAGGGAGTGGGAGGGAGGGAGGGAGGGAGTGTGAGAGGGAGGAGGGAGTGGGAGGGAGGGAGGGAGGGAGTGAGTGGGTGTGAATGAGTGAGTGGGCGTGAGTGAGTGAGTGAGAGGGATGGAGTGAGTGAGAGGGATGGAGTGAGTGAGAGGGATGGAGTGACTGAGAGGGATGGAGTGACTGAGAGGGATGGAGTGACTGAGAGGGATGGAGTGACTGAGAGGGATGGAGTGACTGAGGGGGATGGAGTGAGTGAGTGAGTGGGCGTGAGTGAGTGAGTGAAAGGGATGGAGTGAGTGAGAGGGATGGAGTGAGTGAGAGGGATGGAGTGAGTGAGAGGGATGGAGTGAGTGAGAGGGATGGAGTGAGTGAGAGGGATGGAGTGAGTGAGAGGGATAGAGTGAGTGAGAGGGATAGAGTGAGTGAGAGGGATAGAGTGACTGAGAGGGATAGAGTGACTGCGAGGGATGGAGTGAGTGAGTGAGAGGGATGGAGTGAGTGAGTGAGAGGGATGGAGTGAGTGAGTGAGAGGGATGGAGTGAGTGAGTGAGAGGGATGGAGTGAGTGAGTTAGAGGGATGGAGTGAGTGAGTTAGAGGGATGGAGTGCGTGAGAGGGATGGAGTGAGTGAGTGAGTGGGAGGGAGTGAGTGAGAGGGATGGAGTGAGTAAGAGGGATGCAGTGTGTGAGGTAGAGGGAGTGAGTGAGGTAGAGGGAGTGAGGTAGAGGGAGGGAGTGAGTGAGTGAGAGTGAGTGAGTGAGTGAGTGAGAGTGAGTGAGTGAGCGGGAGGGAATGAGTGACTGAGGGAGTGAGAGGGAGTGGGAGGGAGTGGGAGGGAGGGAGTGAGAGGGAGGGAGTGAGTGAGTGGGAGTGAGTGAGCGAGAGAGTGAGTGAGCAGGAGGGAATGAGTGAGAGTGAGGGAGTGAGAGGGTGTGGGAGGGAGGGGAGGGAGGAGGGAGTGAGAGGGAGGGAGTGAGAGGGAGGGAGTGGGAGGGAGTGAGTGAGAGGGAGTGAGAGGGGAGTGAGGGAGGGAGTGTGAGGGAGTGAGTGGGAGGGAGTGAGTGAGAGGGAGTGAGTGAGAGGGAGTGAGAGGGAAGGGAGGAGGGAGTGAGGGAGGGAGTGAGTGAGAGGGAGGAGTGAGTGGGAGGGAGGGAGGGAGGGACGGAGAGGGAGGGAGGGAGTGAGTGAGAGGGAGGGAGGGAGTGAGAGGGAGGGAGTGAGTGAGAGAGAGGGAAGGAGGGAGTGAGAGTGAGTGAGAGGGAGGGAGTGTGAGGGAGTGAGTGAGAGGGAGTGAGAGGGAGGGAGTGAGTGAGTGAGTGAGAGGGAGGGAGGGAGGGAGTGAGAGGGAGTGAGTGAGAGGGAGTGAGTGAGAGGGAGTGAGTGAGAGGGAGTGAATGAGAGGGAGTGAGTGAGAGGGGGTGAGTGGGAGGGAGGGAGTGGGAGTGAGTGGGAGGGAGGGAGTGGGAGGGGGAGTGGGAGGGAGTGGGAGGGAGTGAGAGGGAGGGCGTGAGAGGGAGGGAGTGAGAGGGAGGGAGGGAGTGAGAGGGAGTGAGTGGGAGTGAGTGAGAGGGAGTGAGTGAGTGAGAGGGAGTGAGTGAGAGGGAGTGAGTGGGAGGGAGTGAGTGGGAGGGAGGGAGTGGGAGTGGGAGGGAGGGAGTGGGAGGGGGGAGTGGGAGGGAGTGGGAAGGAGTGAGAGGGAGGGAGTGAGAGGGAGGGAGTGAGAGGGAGGGAGAGGGAGGGAGGGAGAGGGAGGAAGGGAGAGGGAGGGAGTGAGAGAGACGGAGAGGGAGTGAGATGGACAGGGAGAGAGAGGGAGGGAGTGAGGTGGAGGTAGGGAGGGAGAGGGAGAGGGAGGGAAAGGGAGGGAGACGAAAAGGGAGGGAGACGGAATGGGAGTGAGAGGGAGGGAAAGGGAGGGAGACTGATGGGGAGTGAGATGGAGGGAACGGGAGGGAGACTGATGGGGAGTGAGATGGAGGGAAAGGGAGGGAGACTGATGGGGAGTGAGATGGAGGGAAAGGGAGGGAAATGGAGGGAGAGGGAGGGAAAGGTTGGGAAATGGAGGGAGGGAAAGGGAGGGAGACAGAGGGAGTGAGAGGAAGGAAAAGGGAGGGAGACGGAGAGGGAGTGAAGGGGAGGGAGACGGAGAGGGAGTGAGAGGGAGGGAGAGGGAGGGAAAGGGAGGGAGATGGAGATGGAGAGGGAGTGAGAGGGAGGGAAAGGAAGGGAATGGAGGGAGAGGGAGGGAAAGGGAGTGAGACGGAGAGTCAGAGGGAGGGAGACGGAGAGGGAGGGAGAGAGAGAGGGAGGGAGGGAGGGAGAGAGAGATAGAGAGAGAGAGAGGGAGGGAGACAGAGAGGGAGGGAGTGAGTGAGAGAGAGGGAGTGAGACCGAGGGAGTAAGACAGTCAGAGTGAGACAGAGGAAGACAGGAGAGAAGGAGGGAAAGAGGGAGAGAGAGCTAGAGAGAGGGAGAGAGAGCTATAGAGAGGGAGGGAGACCGAGAGAGAAAGAGAGAGAGAGATGTATGTATGCCGGGACGGCTTAGTGGACGAAGGCGTCCGCTGCAGGGACCTGTGATCAACCTCATGGTCAGTTTTATGTTGTTGCTCTAGCCCCGCCCCTCCCCCACTGACCCCGCCCCCACCGATGCAGCCCCCGGACACAAACCAAACTGTAAATTTGGCCCCCGAGAGAAAGTTTGTGAGTACCCATGCTATACACTGTTTGGTGAGAGGGAGTAAAATCTAGTGATGCAGTGTTCAGTGGACTGGGGAATAAGAAAGGTTAAATGTGCTAACGAGCAATACAACAGATAGTTTTTGCCACATTTACTTACCAGACCCCCAGGATATAGCGGTTTTTGTAAAAATGCAGCGATTTCTACAAAAGTGCCTATTTCGCAAGCACTTTTGTAAACGTTGCTGCATTTTTACAAAAGTGCCGATTTCGCTGCAAACCGCGAAATCGCGAAATCCTGGAGGGTCTGTTCAATACATACACAAGGAGATGATGGACGTACTGCTGAAACTTTTCAGGCACTCACCCTCAGTCACTATTCAGTCAGTCAGTCAGTCAGTCAAAGTACTTTATTTCGGTAACATACCATAAAAAGGCCATACAGCACAATAAGCATAACACAGTAGCAAGATAAAACAAATAAAACCATGTATTAAAAATCACATACAAGCAGTTCCTACAAATATTTACAAACATTGGATATTACACCGAAATATCAGTATAAAAAATGTATAAAACTGGGTAAAAAATTTAGCACCTCTTAAAAGTAGCCCCTAAGGCGAAATATGAGCTTCCAGCTTTAGTATTGCACATCTCGTGTACCACATGGATTGAAGAAATCTTGCTGTGGCAAAGCCTATCAGGGGGGAAGTGTCATATTTAAGAAACCTGAAAACCTCCCTATAGTCCCTAAAGCCCCTAGCCCTACACAGCTGCAGAATCCATTTCTCCCTAGTCCTGGCGTAAGTGGGGCAGAAGAGCAGAACGTGCAGATCTGTCTCACTGGCGCTCAAACACCCCGGGCAAGTGCTTGCCATTGAGGAGGCATTCCGCCATTTGTGCGTTACCGCAATGGCAGTGCGCTGTGTCTGAACTGAATGTAAAGTTTCTTAGCCAAAGGGGGCTGAATATCGTCCAGGAAGACTTCAAAACGGGGGTTAGCCTTGATATTCAGGAAAATGTCCGTTAGCTTAGCCGTCAAAGGATTGCTTGTTATAGACTCCATGCGGTAGCTCCTAAGAGCTACATTCAGTAGTTTTTTAGAAAGCAGAGGACAGGAATCTTGGGGAAACAACCACATGTCTCCTCTGGCCAAAGCATGGCAGAGGTGCTTGATGTAATTCAGCCAGGGTATTTTCATCAGGTTCCCCCTCTGCAGAATGTCTCTCAGGTCATCCCTATAGCTCGAAAGCTCAGGGGTCGCTCAAATTCGCCTCCAGTACAGGAGAGGGCGATTTGCTACGATCTCCTGGATTGGAACCAAACCCAAGTCCAACCTCAGGGAGCTCAAAGGGGAGCTCACAGGAAGACGGAGTAAGTAAGCGCCTAATAAAACTGTTTTCAGTGTGCATCAGAGTGGTAGCTGATGTATGACCCCAAAGCTCCACGCCATAGAGGCCGCCCCTTCTTGCTTGGGCCTTGTAGATCTCGAGAGGCAGGCCCACGAGTTTCAATGAGGTGTCATTAAAAACCTTTAAAATACCATCCGATGATTGGGCCAGCTTTAAGTTGGCCCTAGCCTTTTGAGACCCCCAGTTCATCTTGTCATTGGATGTGACCCCCAAATACTCAAAGGTGGCCACACGGTCCAGCACTTTTCCATTCATATGCGGGCGAGGCAATTGGCCAATTTATAGTTAAAGTCCATAAACTTTGTTTTCGAGATGTTGATCTCCAGGTTTCTCAGATTGCAAAAGGAGCAGAATGCCTCTATGTGCGCTGTATACCCCCTGACAATTTTGACACCAGGAGAGTATCATCTGCGAACATTAGGGCCGGTATCCATCGTCCCGCTAAACTAGGAGAATCCAAATCTTTTGCTCCAGAGAGATGGTCTATTAGCCCATTAAGAAAGAGGGAGAAGAGGGAAGGCGCCAAAACGCACCCCTGCCTTACTCCCCTCTCAACCGGAAAGGGAGCCGACAACTCCCCACTCCTCCCGTACCTCACCCTAGCATAAGTGCCCTGGTGCAGTCTTTTAAATAGATAGCACAAGTAAGGGGGGGCACCCATCGCCAGCAATAAAGCCCACAGCTTGTCCCTCTGGAACAGGTCAAATGCGGACCTAAGGTCCACAAAAATCAAGAACAAACTACCCGCCCCAATAGTGACCGTCTTCCAGTAGACCAACTGTAGTCTAAACAGATGGTCTATGATCGAAACCTTTGCTCGAAAGCCCGCCTGAAGGGAGGTTAGGTTATGTTGGTCATCCATCCAACTCTGCAACCTTGATAACAAAAGGCGGGCAAAGATTTTCTGGAGGACATCGATCAAACTTATGGTGAGGTAGTTAGCCGGGTCGAGGGGGGAAGCTTTCTTGTGGATGGGGATTATTTAGGCTCCCAACCAGGTTTCTGGGATGTTCAAACCCTGCATAATGGCATTAAAATAAACACAGATGCAGGGAGCCCAAACCTTTTGTTCGCTACAGTAGAGATCACCGGCGATCCTGTCCAGACCCAGGGCTTTTCCTAATTTCAAACTACCAAGGGCAATCTGTACTTCATGGACAGACCAGGGCTGGGACGTCCAGGAGAGCTAGTTCTGTAGGGCGATTTTGCAATGTGGCCTCCTCATGATGGTCACTATGGCCCGATGAATACAAGGGCTTAAAGTGGTCTAGCCACGCATCTTCACTCAGATTGGGGATGATGGCAGACTTCCCCTCGGCCGACCCAACTTGCACAAGGTTCCAGAATGACCTGAAGTCTCGGGTTCCCAGTGCTACTTGAATGTTGTCCCGCCTGGCCGATTCCCACTCAGCCCTAGCCTCCTTAACAGCCGCGGCCCGTGGAGGGAGTTGCGGTGGGGCGGAAAGGCGGGGCAGGGTGGAGGGTGAAAAAAAACGGAATATGGATAGTTAGAGGTAAGTAAACAATTTAATTAAGAAAACGAATTTCGTAGCGCTGGTTGCATCGCATTTTGCAATGCAGGGCGCGCTACAAAATTCCTTTTCTTAATTAAATTGTTTACTTACCTCCAATCATCCATATTCCGGTTTTTAGCAACCCCCGCCCCGCCTTTCCGCCCCACTGCAACTCCCTCCACTGGCCGTGGCTGCTCCTTAATCAAGGTTTTATACACCTCCCTCGCCGTTCTAATGCTAGAGATTGAGCCTGATTTAACCTCCCTAATCAAGCATCTCTTCGCATAGCTACATGCTTTGTTAAACCAATGATCCCGCCTCTTTGACCCACCACTCCTGTCACTTGTTGAATAGAAATAGCCGGCCAGGGTGCCAAAAAGGTTGTTATGTATATCTTGGAGCCCCTGAGAGTGAGAGGGTAGAGGTTCGCAACCAGCACACAGAAGGTTAAAAACCTCCATGAGAGAGCTAACAACGCTTTAAAATTTGTAACAGTTAGGTTAAATGTGCTAACGAACAATACAACAGATAGTTTTTGCCACATTTACTTACCAGACCCCCAGGATATAGCGGCGTTTTGGTAAAAATGCTGCGATTTCTACATAAGTGCAGATTTCGCTGGCACTTTTGTAAACATCGCTGCATTTTTACAAAAGTGCTGATTTCGCGGCAAACAGCAAAATCGCGATTCCTGGAGGGTCTGTTCAATGCAAACACAAGGAGATGATGGACGTACTGCGGAAACTTTTCAGGCACTCACCCTCAGTCACTATTAGATCTGGGTTCAATCATCATCGTACTATAGCTCAATCTGCCAACCCAGTTCAGATCCAGCCATATGCAAATTAGTCTTGACCCTGTTCCTCGTGGGAACAGTTCAGACCGAACTGCCAAGCCAGGTGTTCCCTGGAACCAAAACAAGCATCCTGGGACTGGTTTTGGGTTAACACCCCTCATCAGCCAGGCTAGCTTGAGTCCCTACCCGAGCGTCAACACGGTGTGGGGTAGCTGTTATGTGACAGCAGCAGGGAAGAGTGTGGGCTAGCATTGCACTGTTCAAAGTGCGCATGTCTCTTTATCCAGCCTTCTTGCGATGACAAGCCACACATGCGTACTGTAAACACATCTAACCCAGCTTACTTAAAACAGCTGGATTAGAGCAAGCCAAAGCCTTCAGAATGTTGTGGATGCCGAGTGAGGCCACTCCCACCAATCCTAGCACTGCTCTCATGCTAGTGAAAGCAGCTCCGTGATTAGCCTGGGGAGTTCCAACACCGGGTTTCTGTGTCGCCAAAAGATAAAATCCAGAGCGAGGACATTGCCCATTTCGGTAAGTTTTATTTAATTTTTTTATAATATTTTACACACGCGCCCACTCCCCCATCCGTGTAGATGCCAGCCTCCACTGAACTTATCCCACCAGAGAGGACAAGGTAATGCTGAAATGCCATAGCACTCTGGAGAGTCAGACCTGTAGGGCTCTAGCTAATGAAGGATTCCTGGGACTAGCCCTTCTTTAAAGGGTTACGTAAAAATAATCAGGGTAAATAGGAAAAACTCCAGTTGTTCACAAAGTAAAAAAAAATAAATCCCTACTTCGATGATTAAAACTGCCTCTGATGAACTAGAGAATATTTGCAAGGAGGGGATTGTGGAGCCAGCAGAGGTCACTGATGAATGGGTGCCTGTTCCTAATAAAAACACAACTGTTACCAATAGATATAGACATCAGGAGTGTCATAATAATAGATGACTGCACTCTTAAGAGAACCCAAATCTGGGCACTGTGGACATGACCTTTACCGGTTATCAAGCTCCCTGAGTCACTGTGTTCCTCACTTCTGCTGTGCTTCCTTGTCTTTAGGGGGAGGTTTGTCTTCCTCTTGCAGAGGCCGATGTTCAAACGGTTTGGCAACACCCGAGGTGAGTGATTGTCCCGAGAATGACTCCTTGGGGGCAGATTTATGTTAACTGGCGCATCCCCAGGGATGCGCCAGTTAATGTGCGCCACAGTGCGCCACAGCTACGCCACCCATAATGCGCCGCATTTATAATGCGGCGCACCATGGTGCAAGGCAGGGAAGATGCGTGACTCATCCTTCGGCGTACAGGCGCGCATTGCTGGAGTCATGTCGCAAGTGCGACATGACTCCTGCATTGCACAGGGGCCACCCCTACATTACATGGTGCATCACCCTTACGCCTGCTTCAAGCAGGCGTAAGGAATTGACGTAGAAAGTGACTCAGTGAAATCTTGTAGATTTCACTGAGTCTCTTTCCAGGGGCGTTCCTGCGACGGAACGCCCCCCCCTGCACCAGAACGCCTACATGAAACCTGACACAGGTTTCATGTGGTGCAGGGCCTTACACCGTGACACATCTCCATAGATGCACCACGTTGTAAATGCCTCGTAGGGATGCGCCACATTTACGCCGCCTTGCGTGACGCAACAGCGGCGTAAACGTGGCGCAAGGGCCTCATTAATCTGCCCCTTGGTGTTTGGGGGAGGTTTACAGGAGCATAATAAAAGGTGAGGCGGAATGTTCATTCACTACTTAAAAGAAAAAAAATTAGACCCTGGGTATGGCAAATCATGTATCACGATATCTCCGAATTAGGGCTTTACTGTCAGACCAGTACAGCTCAGAAGCAGAAAGAGGCAAACCTTGCTCGCTGGTTCTGAGCTGTGCTATCTGAAAAGAAAGCACTAACTCTGATAAGTGTCAGGTTAAATGAACTCACTCACGTCTCGCAGGGGAGTGAACACGGGCTCGGCTGCGGGCGGCGTCAGAAACCCCCGCCGGGACACGCCCCCCCCCCCCGCCCCCTCCTCCCTGTTATGCACTCAGGACTCTGTTAAACGTATGTAGCCCATTCTGCATTCTTTACAATAATTTGCATTTCCTGAATAGAGCACCTGCCGCCTCAGCGAGGGCCGCAGTGAAGCCATTTTAAATTGAGCGGAATTGTATTGACCCATTTCATTTTACGCCACCCAGAGGCTTCCAGGGGGTGCACTCCGTACCCCCTGCCCACCACCCACCACCCACCACCCACCTCCCAGCTGTTGGTAAAACACCTGCTCCTGTTTAACTTGTGCCAGACAAGCAGACCCCAGAGTACTTCGTGTGATTTGGAAATATGACAGATGGCGACGAAATGCGAGTCTTTTACTCATTTTTTGTGAACATTATTTTAGTTTCATTTGGTTGTCGCTGATTTCAGAACCGCGGACACCTTTATTTTGCTGCATTTGCCTTTTAAAAAGCATCAGAGTTTTCTTTGGTGCCTCAGATTTTTGTGTGTGGTATTTTATTTTCTGAGTACTTTTGTTGTTTTAGTGTTGACGGTTCTGTTCCCTCGTTCCATGAATAAAGTCAAGTAAGAGAAGAGAGCTCTCCTGCTGAGGCCGGGACCGAGTCTCCGACATAGCTGCCAAGGTTTCAGATTGCCATGTGTGACATTTTCATAATTTCAGTGCCAAAATGAGTGACATTTCATCGAGAATGAGAGACCTCTCGCGAGCAACATGAAGCAATGAAGACATGGGAAACGTGTAAATATCGCAAATTACAACCATTTGCCCAACAAGAAACTCTATTATTGTAAGCAGTTTACTGTATGGTACGTGACGTCCCTTCTTTATGAACTCCACCAATGAAACAGGTAAACATAGCCATATGTCTTTTTCAGCTCTAGTCTACTGACTGACATTGAGGAATAATTGTTCTTAAGAGAGCTGAAAAGTTAATTGCAGGCAGTGGCAGCTCGCTGAGGGAGTGCTGCGGGGCAGTGGGGCAGGGTGGGGGATAGTAAACTCCGGCATATGGCCAACAGAGTTAAGTAAATAAATAAATAAAACAATTTACATTGCGCGCACTGCAACGCCGACTCGGCGTTGCAGCGATCGCAATGTAAAATATGTTATTTATTTATTTATTTATTTAACTCAATTGCACTGCATGCTGGAAATTACTACCCCCTACCCTGCCCCTCCCCCACCCCGCCCCGGCGCCCCGCAGCAATCCCTCTGCGAGTCGCACTGATTGCAGGCACGGTATTCCAGTGCTTTATTGTCCAATTCAATGGTGCTCACAGTAATATTAACTGCAGAGAAGGATGAAACGGACAGCCCGCCCTGCTGGACCCACTGAATGCAGCCAAGACCTGATCTGCAAAATTATGTGAAAACATTAGGATCTTTGCAGCGCATAGTGATGCCCCGACTGGCTGACAACTTGCTGTGTGTGTCACCCATCCCAACTCTGCGGTCTACATCATGGGGTCTGTGTGGGCTAACGGCTTAAAGTTCCCCAATACGTGGCAGGCTGGCCTTAACAAGATTGCGCGCTGTGACACAACAACATTAAAACTTAATTTGGTTGACATTATTAGCATTATTTGTGTATAAACAAAAAGTTGTGACAAGTACTTGAAGTCAAGTGGAAGGCTAGGTGCGGTGGGTGGAATACTCTTCCAGTTTTTGTGATTCATTCATCTTCAGAGCCAACCAGAAGATCTGGCGCGTAGGCGACCGGACTCAAGTCGGCAGCTCTGTTAAGTTAAGCAGGCGCAGCTGGCCGTCAGTAACCCCGCAGCAATAATCTGCCTCAGTCAGTGCAGCAGAGGCTGCGGCCAGCTGTGTTCTCTATAGGGTGACCAACTGGTATGGTTGTAAGTTCAGGATAGCAAGTGTAAAAATTCAGGACAAAGGGTCAAAATTCAGGACAACAATTCAGGACAAAAGATCAAAATTCAAGACAAAACTGCGGGGCAAAAGGTACGTTTTACAGACGTGTCAGAGGAGGTTGCGCAATAGTATATCAGTAAGTAAATAGACAACCACTTAAGTACAAGTCAAAATAAGTTTATATTAGGTTAAGACAATTGTGCGCTTCACGGTTTTTCAGTATGGCTGCTGCTTGCTACCTTAGACGATTCAAAACTGGCATCTCGCTCCAGCAGGAACATTAGTCACCAGAGGATGGTGAACCACACCTGAATATAAGTGAGGCCGCTTTTATTTTTGATTGAAAACTACTGGATATACAAGGAACTTGGCAGTGCCAGTCCCAAGTGACAAAACCGCGCACCCCCCTTTCCAGCCTCCCAGGGAAACACCTGATGCCTGGTTGGCCAGTCCGGCCTAGCTACCACCCTCCAATGGGGCCCCTCATCATAGACCGTCTCTCATGTGTATTTCATTTCTTTTATAGTGTTACTAATCCCAAATATGTAGGGTTGGGTGTCAGAGTGCGTTACATCACACACACATTATGTAGAGACAATGACTCATATAAACGTGAAAGTCAATGTGTAGGAAATATTACTTAAGATAATGGGTGCTACAAGGTGTAATCATTCTTTTATATACCATTCAGTCTTTCACCATTCATTCTGTCCTTCCATCTATGTGCCCATCTATATCCAAACACATTCAACCATTTGCAAACCTATCCACCATGTATCCTTCCATCCATCATTTCACTCGTCCATCCCTCCATCCACCCTTTCACTCATCCATCCATTATTCATCCACTCACCCTTTCACCCTATCCATCCGTACAGTCATCCATCCACTCTTCTACCCATCCATCTATTCACTCATCTATCCAGTCATTTACCCTTTCACCCATCCAGCCAGCCTTTCACTTACTCATCCATCCACCCAGTCACTTATTCTTCCACCCATTCACCCTTTTAGTCATTCATCCTGCCTTTCTCTCTCCATCCCCCTTTCACTTATCCATCCATCCTTCCACCCACCCACCCATCTACTCATCCATTCATGAATCCATCCATTGACCCTATTACTCATCCATCCGTTCTCTTCCATCCACCCATTCACTTCTTCACTCATCTATCCATCCTTTTATCCATCTACATCCTTTCACTCACTCATCAATCCTTACATCCACCCTTTCACTTATCCATCCATCCACCCTTTCACTTATCAATTCATCAATCCATCCATCCATCCTTTCACTCATTCACTCGCCCATCATCTACCCTTTCACTCATCCATCCATCCATCCTTTCACACACCTTTCCACCCTTTTACCCATCCCTCTACCCTTCCACCCATACATCCATCTTTTTACCTTTTCTCTCTTTCATACTTCCACTCATTCACTCATCCACCCTTTCTTTCATTATCTATCCATTCACCCTTTCATTCATCCATTCATCCTTTCACTAATCCATCCAGCCATTCACACATTCCTTCACTTATTTTATCACCCACTTTTTGACATTATGAGCTGGGCCTTTGTCTGCAGAGTTGCAGACAAAAGAGGCCCATCAAGAACTCCACCTTGCTGTAATTCCTAAAGCAAGGGGCGGCTGAGGGTTCACTATGCCCCTGCACAAAGGCAATCTGAAAACTAGAAGTTATGAGTCATGCATGATGCAAAGTGCCAAGATGTGAGATGACTGTGACATGGTGTTGTTTTCAGGGCTTTAAGTGGCGTAAAAAAACTGGGAGGTCTCTTCAAAGGGGGTGTTCGATGTAATTAAGGGTGTGGTTTAAAACACCTAGGCTAAAAATCTGTGCTTAGCATAGTATTTCGCTTGGCTGGTATTATATTGTCTCTGTATTTGCATCAGGATATATAATACAGCATGTATCATTACACCAACAACAAGCCAGGACTATTGGCTTTGTCAGTGGTTGTTATTTGCTTGAAATAAAAAATCAGTGACCATGGCTTTTTTTGAATATAATATTCAAAATACTTCAGTTCTAAAATGATGAGATAGTGAAAGAACATAACCTGTTCTTTTTCATTAGTTTCACAGGCTTCTTTATGTAAACTGTTTTCTAACATTGCAGCATGGGGTTTTACTTTTATCTAACAGAATGCCCTGCTGTACACTGAGGCAGGAGGAGGCCACCACATGCTGTCACACCCCAGACAGCCCCATTGACATTCTGTATGTGTCAATTAGCCGGCATACAGAATGACAATTGGCGGGTGGGGATGATCTTGTGCGCGAGGAGTGCGAGGTGGCCCCATCAAGGGGCTGAGGCTTCTCACAGGGGAGCAGTGCTGCTCCCTGTGATGGCCAAAATTACGGACAAAAGGCTTCCATAAAAGGGATCCTCACGGTCAACGGATGTGAGGTCCCAATTACGGACGGTCCATGAAATTTACGGAGGGTTGGTCACCCTAGTGCTCTACTCCAGTCACAGTGACTGCAACGTAAGCTCCCCACAGCGTGGGAGGCCTGGCCGGGCTGCAGGTGCGAGCTGCACCATCTCAGTGCTGGCAAAGCACCTCCGAGCACTGAGCCCCATGATTGCCACAGCTGGGGGCACCTCGTGAACAGGCAGTAAGCAGCCACGCCGGTGCAGGCCATCCGCCAGACAAGACTTGACCTCTGCTTCTTACATCACTCCCCGCACTCTGGCAGGCATGAGGATGTGAAGTCACGTCCACGACCTCACAGTAACATACAACCAGACTGGAGCAGGCCCTGCCCGGGTGTCAATAGTAGCTATTTACCATACTACTATCGGGCGGGCTGTGGCCGCAGGCTGTGTGGTGACTCGGGGGCGCTGCGGGAATCAAATGCAAAAGAATACTTTGTAGCACTCTGAGCTGGCAGCTGCTGCCTGGAGTGCCCCAAGCCTGCGTGAGCAGCCCCGCAGGCCACGCACAATCAGTTTCAGTAACAGCGCTTGTGTTGTGATAGCTGAGACTATGCATTAGTATGCGTGGCAATGTATTTCAGTGTGGTGATGCGGAGCACCACACTGCAATGCGTTAGTCTAACGCCTGATGCATAGTACTTGGCAGGACTGTTCTGATACCCCCAGCCCCCACCGTATGGGCCCTCCCCTAAATAAATGGGACACCATTTTTTTCTGTGTTGTCTTAGGCTGCACAGTTAGGCATCTTGTATGTAATTCATTTAGAAAATTTAATTTCACATATTTTATTATACATATGTATATGGCACATGGTTATCAAAGGTATAGAGATGCATTTTACGGGGTAAGTACTTAAAGAGACTAATGTAATGAATCTCATTTTAATAAAGTTAGTCTGTTGTCTGTCCTGTTTACACAGCCTTCATTTGTTTCAATTGTCTTCAGATTGAGCAGCTGTGGACTAACCAAAGTATATCTGAGCACTACATTTATGATCCATACAGACTATACTAAAATCCCGGAGCTCTGCTTTCTGAGCCGAGAGAGCCTGACCCCCAAACCTAGATCTCAGAACCTTTGTATTTTCAGAACTTAAGGGGGTTATGTCTTAAATTCCATTTTGGGGGGGTCTGACTCTAAATAAGAGGGGAGGGAGAAGGGCCCTGGTTGATGATAAAACCAATAGGTTGGGGAGAGGGCTTTGAAAAGGAAACTGTTGTTGACCCCTGGAACCCACAGTTGGGAAAGGACAGTCATGTGCTACCAAACTTGTCACATAGGTGTATATCCGCTATAGATAAGAGAAGACTGTAAAGCAACACCTTTGAAGTAGTGTGAAAATTAAATAATAAATGCTGAACTAATGATGGTTATGTGAGTGTCTGTGAGCAGAGGGCTGGTTATCTGGGAGATCCTCAGATAAAAGACCCAAGATTTTACGCCTGCTTTATTGTAAGAGAAGGGTTAACCTGTCATTACTTGAGACACACAGATCTATAGCAATTGAAGCTTGCGCGTAGCCGGATGCCAGGAGGTTAGAATATCGCCCAGGGAACCAAGGAATTATGGGGCATATTATCAAGCCTGTGCGCTAAAATTATCGCCGCTTTATCGGCCGAAAACGGCCGATAAAGCGGCGATAATGGGCTTGATAATATGCTCTATGGAATTCCAATCGAAGCCCATGTTAGATGGGAAGACATCTAACATGGGCTTCGATTGGAATTCCACAGAGCATATTATCAAGCCCATTATCGCCGCTTTATCGGCCGTTTTCGGCCGATAAAGTGGCGATAATTTTAGCGCACAGGCTTGATAATATGCCCCTATATTTGCTCACTAATTTTTATCTTTGTTTTACCTCTGTTCATTCTTCAGAAGTTGGAGTAAATCCAAATGTAACCTACAGGTTGAAAAGCCCAATTTAAATGTACTCAATGTGTCTGCCTCAGGAGGGTAGAAGCCTGAATCGTCCTTGTAAGGATTCCAAATTGTGATCTCCTGCTGTGCCCAGACCCCAGCAGTGCCACTGCTCAAGCCCAGTTCTAGCGAGGGCCTTGGAAGTGACATGCATTTGTCCCTTTTTAACTTGTCCAACTTTAAGGGAAGAACTAGCAGTGCTGCAGACTTCTTCACAGGTTGTTACTCATACTATTTTGTGCGCCATTTTGCTTTGGAGCAGGGCCTGGAATCTCTTAAATGCCTACTTATTTCACCCAGGGCATTTAAAGCCCTCTAGCTGGGCAATGCCAGGAATGTATGTTTTCTTGCAGACCAGGAATGGATCCTGGACATATGGTAATATTTATGTTCTCTCTTATCCCCTTCCTGAAAGGTAGCCCCACAACAATAGCTTTAATAGCCCCTTGTCATGCTCCTGTCAGTAGCACCAGCAAGGACTGAAAATACTCTCTTGTCCGACTGCAAACCCAAGATACAACAATGAACAAATAGTGGCAAAGCCAATAGGCCTTGGTTTAATCTGATAGCACACTCAGCATTAACACTTATTTTCCTTCCATTGGCGTCTAGATTCCGAGGGGTGCTCTGAAATGGTTCCCCTCTTTTCTACACATTTCAGTGCCGCTCCAGATTAGCACTGCTTGAAGGAGTCTGGAGGAGATGGGCGTGTCTTTGGCACCCTGAAAGAGGGAGTGGGTGCCAGTGCCTAGGGTAAGGGGCAACCAGGAGATAGGCAGGCTGTGGGATGGTTTAAACCAGAATGCTTGATGGGAATGAAGAGACTCACTGTTTTGTCTACACGGTTTAGGTTGCAAGTCTGTGATGTGCACAGTTAGAAAATGCCTGTTGCTGTTTTCATAAGATATCGCAGTCTCTGGTCTAGCAGTGTCCTGCGGTTTGCTTGTTGACACTTTTACTCACGATATACAACTAGAAATTGCAAGTAAAGGATTGTGGGGCATATTATCAAGGGATTTATCTCCGCTTTTTTGGCTTTAAAAGCCAAGAAAGCGGAGATAAAATGATCTCCCTATTACCTAGCTGTCGCTAACACCAGTTAGCGACAGCTCGTAGGAGATAGCGACCTTCTTGGGCCGCGCTTTGCATGTCAGAAAAATGTATCACTAATGACATGCAAAGTGGGCGTGCCAAGATGTCAGCGACTGGAAACAGTCGCTAACATCGCTATCTCCTATTACCAACTTTTGGATATATTCGCGCTAAGTGCGAATATCTCCAAAAGCTAACACCTGCCCAGGAGCAGTTCTTAGCCATGTTATCCAATGGTAGGTGGATAACATGGCTAAAAGCATTAGCTCGGTAATGCCTGAATATCGCTGATTTTTCAGCGATATTCATGCATTATTGCCGAAACCTTGGTAATACCAAGGTTTATCTGCGATAAAAATCACCGCAGCTCGGCGATAATTTTTTCTCGCTAACCAAGCATTAGCAATAATTATCGCTATTGCTTGGTAATATGCCCCTGTGTGTTTTGCATCTTGAGAAAATGCTTTTGCCTGTTACTTAGGCTAGTATTAGATTATGTTATGCCATGATATGTTATGTGGCCCATTTTAATAACCCGCTTACTTGCCTTCACTCATTTCTTTAGAAAAGGGTATGGAAAATGCAAGTGCTCCAGAGAGTGCATGTTTCTGTATGTCAGGCTGTGTGTTTGCATTCAGTGATCAAGAGTACATCATTTACAGTGCAGCAGTATTAGAGGCTGTTAGTTAGAATATGCCAGTGTAGGTGTGCTAGAGTTTACATGCCCAGTGTAAAGCAGGCCTCGGGTAAGTGCCCGTGTACCAGACTGCATTATAGACAGTGCTTCAGTGTGTATTTCTAAGTTTACACTAATGAATGACTAGGAGCAATGTCTCAGGATGATTTGCATACTTCCTTTGTCACATTTGTTAGCTGCACTTTCTTATCCAGTTGCGTTGCATTTGTAGTATACTGAGTGTTCATAATGCATGTTTTGGACATAGACCTCTCCTGGCTGTTACCTGTACATTCTCCCATGCTCCAATGAGGAGGTGGCATGCATGCGTGACTGGCCATGCGTTGGTATTTGGCAGCTGTAATGTACCCAGTTAAAGGTATGTATGTTTTGTGTGGTTCGTGCGCTGTAAAAGTGTTTGCGTACCTGTTTTAAGATCATCCCTAATACAATGCACATGCGCTGTTACTTGCAAGAGGTTTTGTTTACTACAAGGGGCTTGGCGCCTGCCGTTGCTTGATGATAAAAACAATGTGGACTAGCCCACTATGTGTGTGCGGTTATTTTAGTCACTGTTTAGTGGCCTGGATTATGGACCGATTATGGACCCATTAGGTGTTATTAAAAGACCCCTCACACACCAACCTTAATTGGCTTTATTGTCACTCTGAGTTGCTGTCTCCTAATTGGCCAGTGCATGCCAGTTTCACTTCCTCTACATTTATATGGAGCATGGACCAGGTATTGGTTGCTTCATATTAATTAGTGTCCTTCTGCTGCTCGCGCTGTGATTGAGGTATATTTTTAGGTCTCGTCTGCGACAACAGATGTTGCTTCCAAGAGATATTGAATACAACAGGGGCCTTGCAGCTCACCCATTTCTTAATATTTGTTGGCTGTATTGTCACTCCTATTTACTGCCTTCGAATTGGCCATTGCATGCTGGCTTCAATTTTGCTTATTTTTGTTGGAGCATGTACCAAGTACTGACTGCATCCGCTTCATTGCTGTCCTTCCATTAACCGTGCTATGAATAAAGTACTACCTTTATTTTTTTGTAGCTATGTTATACTATGCCACACACACTTCAAAGAAGCCTTTTTTTCCTTTGACATGAATGTTTATCTTAATAACAGAGGTTATCACTGGCCAAATGCATTTTCACTAAGACATGTATGTGGGTGCAGTTATTTTCTTCATGTGATAGGATTTTTTGCCAAATGTAAAAAAAACACGATTTTGGCAAGGATTTGTAGCCAGCAGTGTGGCTGCTAGGTAGAAATGGATAAATATAATAATAATAAAAAAGACTATGATGCATGCAGCGCTAATGCACTTTAAAATAAATAGTGCATTAGCCCTGGCTGTGTCATAGCATTTTTCAAAATTAGTTTTAGCCACACTGCAAAGCATTGGTGATGCTGCACAGCATGGCTACACAACATTACCAAAGCCAATTGCTCTCAATAACAAGACCTATTGGCTTTGCCAATGCATGTTCTATCTTCTTCTCCTGTCATTCGTTGTTGGCACTGTTGCTTCTTTCATGTTGCTTCTTTCCTCCCAACCCCCATTGTCTATGTTGCTTCTATCTTCCCGCCTCCCTAGTTCATATTGCTTCTTCCCTCCCACCCCCCATTGCCATGTTGCTTTTTCCTTTCCAACTGCCACCCTCCTGTTGTCCATGTTGCTTCTTCCTTCCGACCCTCACGCTGTCTGTGTAGAGCCCCCACCATAAGAAAAAGAAACTGCTATGACTGGTCAGCGCTGGCCCCGTCATACAGCCTGTTGTCTGTGTTACGTCTTACTTCCCACCCCTCCCTTGTCCATGTTGCTTCTCCCCTCCCAACCTCCACCCTCCCATTGTCTATTTTGCTTCCCTTGCACTTCCCATTGTCTGTGTTGCTCGTGCTGTCCCTCCTGTTGTCCATGCTGTCCCTTCCCTGCCACCCTTCCGCATGTTGTCCATGTTGTCCACCACCCATTAGAAAGAAAAGCATTATGAAGTGGCCATAGTTCTTTTGTCTAACGTAGCCATGCAGCGTTCGCGCTCCTCTACAACATGGCTGAACACGTTGCCAAAGCCAATTGCTCTTCAATAGGCGACTGCTATTGGTTTTGCCAATGCTTGTTTCCTCAGTAATGTGCCTGGTGCGATTGCACTCATTGAAGTGCTAGGGGTGCGTTACTTGTGCTTCATGGGTAACATGAACCACAGAGAGGGGTGGTTGCATACACCTGTTATTGGTCTTTCTTCAGTGTGGCTGCCACCATGTAGAGGAATCAGTCTGTGATATGGGTTAGTTTAGTGCTCTTGTTCAGTACTGTATGTTTGTGTGGGTGTGCATATGTTTCTGTGACTGTGTACACATTTGTCCGTGTCCATCATCTGTATGACTAAGGAGTATTCATACCGGTGAACAAGATATGTGGTGTTCGCCGGTGTCAAAGCCTGTCTTTTCGAATACATGTGGGTTAAGCCTTGTTTATTTGGGCACAGTGTGGTCACCCTTGCCTATGTCAACGTTCTCAATGCAAGTTGTTGTTGTATAATAGTTTAAGGTGTTGTCTTATATGTGTTTGTTAGCTGATGTTAGTTTTTAGTAGTTGTTTTTGTAGTTAATGTTGCAATACTGTTGCTTAATAGGGTTGTAGTATTTTTCTTTTTGTTTTTATTAAAAAAGCAGATGAATTATATTGTATTTAGTTCTTTGCTTGTTTTGGTATGTGCCTCAATTACCTGTAGTTATGATTTAGTTGTCGGTCCATCAGTCATTGCTTCGTGTGAGAGTTACAGGGCCAGACAGTATCTTCAGACAGCTGAGCTGAGCCACACAATAGCTCCTCGAGGGGACCTCATGCATACTTGCGGGTACTTGTAGACATGTACAGCTTGTGTTGGAGTTCTTGAGTACCTTCGTTTGAAAAGGCTTACCTGCCCTCATTATTGGTACTGTGCAGATCCCCAATTGTGATATAAGAAGAAACAGAATTTCTACTCTTTCCAACAATATTTTTCTCTGTACCATCATGTGAAACAGTTTGAGAAATACAGACTTTGGCACTTCATTGAACGTCCTGGCTAATTGATGACGAATCTGATCCAGGCGTGCACTGATTGATGGTGTGACATGCAACACCAACAGTTTTTGTGAAATATAACTTTCGAACTGCCATTGAGAAATCTTTTTAATGCTCTCTCGACAAAACATTCAGGGGATGATCTATCATTTTCCTTCCCAGGCGTCAACAATGTTTGTTAGGGGAGCTCGATGTGAAGGCAGGCTTCAGATCTGAGATGATGGATCTGGGATGAAGGAATTTATGGCTGTCCTGCATCTACTTTATGGCACCTGTGGTCCTGCGTTGTGAGCCATTTCTTGTCATGACCTCTTTGTTCGTGACAGAGCGCCATCCTCAGCTTCCTCTTCCTCCCACATCAACAGTGCGGTGGTCCCTTTCGGCTAACTTTACAGTCTCTGCCGTGTCTTTGAACGTGGCATGGATATGAGGTGCCACTCTTTCAAAATAGGGGGTTTTATGGTGAATTCTCTCCACGTCCTTGTTTTATTTACTAGAACTAAACATTAGAATGTATGAAAAGTTAAATAATATAATATGTAAGCAGTATAGCAGTGGGAGCAGATGGTGTCGATGAGTGAGTTCCATTTTGCCTCTTTATAGGCAAAGCAGTATGTAGCGTGAGTATAAAAAGCATTGGCTATGTCTATAGGTCTGGCTTTAAAGGAATGGTGTATGGTAATGTGCTGCATTACACGTAAATAGCAAGGCAAAATATATGTATTTGTGTGGAAACAAAGAACTGTAAAATAATATTGGTGTAGGTTTAAAAAGGTCAGGTGACAGTTGTACTGTCAAGCCAGACCTAAAAATCCATGTAAGTTAATGACCGCCCCTATCACATCTGTGCTGCTGCCAGAGAAAAACAATATAAATTGTCTAGTTATCTAAGACACTTTAATAGAATTCCAATGTCTTGTGTGTGCCCTTGAAAGTTCAAACTTAGGCAGCTGGATAAATAAACAAAATGATCACAGCGCGTGGAGGCAGGCACTTTTTTGGTGAAACCACACAACTTCTACCTAATCTAAACATGTACTCCTGGATCCCAACATCTGGGCGGAGCCACAGCCCCTCTCTAGGGATGCTCACATAATTGTCTGGCTACAGCTGCGCTGTCAAGCCAGACCATACATATATTGAACTGTGAGGGGACTTGAACATATTCAAAGGCACTTTGTGAAAAATGAGCAGTTGTGACTTTGCAAACAATATTTACCATACAGTATTTTTCATATAAAGAAAATGAATGCAAATGCTTTGTGGTACGTTTTGTTAACATGGACGACAGCATTAATAGCACATGGTCTCTTGGAGCCACAGTATGGCACTCAGTGGAGCTGCAATTTTTAACTGCACATGGCCAGTGCTCACTGTTGAAAGTTTGCCACAATCATGATAACTAAAACTTCTAACCAGGTTTGCTAAACCATGTTGGATTTGGATTCTCACATTGCCGTACGAAAGCAGTGAAGACAGCAATACACATAATCCATTGTAGGCACACTATGCGCAAAGGAGCAGTGTTTGTGGGGCTATGTCCAATCATACCGCAAGTAAGCATAGACGCATAACTATCTCAATACTGGAGCAGGTGACAAGAGCATTTCTTTAGCTGAGGCAGATAAGCTTTATGTTTTTTATTTTTTTGCGATTTTACGTAGCAGGAACCTGGCCAAAAAGCTGTTAGAATGTTTTGCATGTGCACCCAAAAATGTTACACACGTTTTAGGCATGGGGGATTAATTGGTTAGCCCTGAATCGCAGAATGTTATCGAGCCACGGTTAGATTATACCCTGATTCTCCAGTTCCAAGGTCTGGAGCTCTAGCCTCAAGGCCACACCTCCATCTTAAATCATCCAACGAATACCCCTGTGGTTGGAGGTCCATTCCAAAAAAACCTACAAGGCCCCCATCCAAATATCATCAATTACATATGACCTAGTATTTAGGACACTCTGGAGCATATTATCAAGGAGCTATGGCCGAGTTAACAGCACTTTATTGCAGCCAAAGTCACGATAAATTCATCATCCCATTCCCATGCTGGTGCTAACAGCTAATAGCACCAGTTTACCTGCGATAGCAGCCGCAAAAACATCGCCACAAATGACCCCTGCAACTATCGCTAATGAGATGCAGAGTAGGCATTCCCGAGCAAAAAGGCGCAACAACACCACTCCGCAACATTCTCAATGACCAGCCATATCCGCGATAAGATCCCAAAACAGGCTATTAGATGCGTTAGCAGCAGGAAACTAACACCTGCTCTGACCTGGCCTGCAACAAAAAAGGGACGGCAGCCCAGAGCCACACCTGAAAAACAACAGATGCCATGGAGCCACTGAACCATTCCACCCCTCAACACCCTCCCCCCCCCCCGGACCCGGACCTCCACCGCCCCAGGACCAACACAGAGGCAGCGCAGACAAAGATAGCGACCCTCCGAAAATGCACCAACCTCCCAGACCCAACCCCAGAGAATGTCATTGCCCACTGCAGGCTCCGCATCCTGACCACCATTGTACACAAGCTGACGGTACCAACACAGCAGTCAACCAACATCCCACCTCAGACCAAGCTGCTGGCTGTGATGCACCTGTTGGCCACTGGTACCCTCCAACCAACATCCGCACAAGTAGGCGGAGTCACACAGCCAGCCCAATCCAAGGCCCTCACAACGGTCATGGATGGCACCATCAGCTTGGTACCCCACTAGCTATACTTCCCACAAACTGCGCAGGAACAGCCGGAGAGCAAGCAAGGCTTCTAAGCCACAGCTGGCTCCTGGCACGTGTCAGCAGTGTCAGTTGACTGCACACATGGCCTACTTGTGGCCCCTGGAAACACTGCACGCAATAGGCACAACAGAAAGCGCGTGCATCCCACCAATGTCCATGCAATATTGGACCACTGAGGAATCCCCGCCAACGTCGCCACCAACACCCCAGGCAGTGTGCATGTTTCGTACACCTTCTGACAGTCCATCTTCAACCTGCCCTACCAGGATGGCACCCACAGAAATGCACTGCTCGGCCAATACCAAATGAACACACCACACACCTCAACTCCACAATCATGCAACTCACAATTCTTGGGATGCACACATCACAAGCTCACATACAACTTGCACACCCACCAAACATGACAGCACAACTTACTGTGGGAACCTGGGCCAGCCATGTACATTAGCCATCAACAGCATGTCACCTCAGCCACACAATAGCAGGATGTGGGAAGAGGTGGAGACCAGGCATGTGTGAAGGAGGCAAGTGACTGTGCAATATGAATGTACACAATGCCAAGTGTGGCGTGGTTGTTCTGGACAGACTGCAGTATGCAGATCACACACATATCCATGTCGACAGACCCCGCTGGTGTATGGAGTGCAATTGACAGTGGACGCAACCATGTCACCCCAGCCAGTGGGGGAGATCAAGGAAAAGTAGCTTGTTACGTTCCCCCCCCATAAGCGTGAGCAGAGTGGGCTGGCCCGGTGTACGCCAGGCCAGCATAGGGGTATAAATAAAAGGCATGTTCCTCTGGGCGTGGTCTTCTTCCGGAATGCCCAACGTCTCTGCCAGGGCGGTGCCTCTCACCCTGCCACGAGACCGACGCAGTCGCCATGAGTGGAGTTGCCTGCGACCCTGTGTGTCTGCTGCACCCTGGGACGCTGAGCCCCCAAACCCGTCTTGGCCTCTCCTGCGCACCCAGGCCTCACTGCTCACCTGCAGATACCGGCGTGTGTCAAAGAGGGACTACCACATGCCTCTGCACGCTCCAAGCACGAGGGCCGTGAAACTGGTAGCCTCCTTCGACCATCACAGCCTCCGCGAGCAAGGCACGCAGTATTCCTTTCACGTTGATGTACTCTACCGGAAGACACAGCGGAGAAGTAGGTCACACATTTGGAACTGAGTCTTGATTACACCATGGCAGAGCACATTCATAAAGGATGAGTTCATGTCACTATACTCCCTTTGATGTGGTGACACCAAGTCTGTGCATAGCATCACAACCACATGTGCTTGTGGGCCCACGTGGACTACTGCCCTCGGCCTATGCTGCGCACCAGTAGGTCACACATTTGGAACTGAGTCTTGATATCCTGAAGGGCGCATTCATATGTACATGCCACATTTTGAGTCACTATACTCCCTACGATGTAGTGCCACCAGGCCTTAGTAGTACATCGCAACCACAAGATTCTGTAGGCCCACGCAGACTACTACTCTCGGCCTAGGCTGCGCTCGAGTAGGTCAAAGAATTGGAACTGTACATCAATTATGCAAAGGCAGATTACATATCATTGCACGCAAGGAGAGGCATAACAGTGGAGAAGTGTGGCTCAATGGTTAGAAGAGGCAGACCATGAAGCAGAGGTCAGACACGGGACCAGGGTTCAATTCCCGACGCAGCAGGGTCTTGAGCCCAAAAATGTCCACGGACTCGATAATTCTCGCTTCGGTGCCTGCTCGAATCACGGGTTCACACTCTGCAACTCCGGGCAATAGCTTGCTTAATCTCCACTATGGCCCCCCGCGGCGGGATGCCTGGCTTTCACCTTGGGGGTGCCCAGTACAGGTTATCTCACAGGGAAAAACCAGGACCGGTTCCCAAAGCAAGCGCTTAGAGACCATTGGTGATAATGCGCTATATAAATATAAATTACATTTACATTACATAACAGGATGATGCTTTGCATCATAGCAGAAAAAAAGGATAATCGTTACGGAGGTGATCGAACACTACTGACAACTGTCCTGGTGTCACTAACTCTGTGCATCGCGAGCCAACGTCACGCGGTTGTGGGCCACTGCTGACTACTGCCTCCGGCCTACACTACGGTCCAGTAGGTCACAGAGTCTTGATTTAGCAATGGCGGAGTTAATATCAGTGTACCGGGCATCATCCCAGACTGCATCCCCTCTCAGCCCCGGTGCCACTAAGTCTGTTCCCCGACATTCATGGACACTCACTGGTCGTGCATTGGTGGCATCTGAGTCTATGGACTAGGGGGTAGTTTTCATCGTCATGTAGCTGCTCCCGAATTGGCTCTGGCAACGAGGCTGTCGCTTTCCACTCCACCATTTGCTGCTTCTGGATAACATCAGACCTTCCGCCACATGCCCTGGAGGATACCTTCCACTGTCTCCAGCAACCCTCTGCAACATTCACCTTCGATATCGATGAGGACCCGCCCAGTCCATGTGGCCCTACCTCAGTGCACCGCAAGTCACTGTCCTGTGGCAGAGTGCCTGTGCCTGCTGCTATGCATCTGGGGTTACAAACTTTGTGCTGGTCAGTTCCAGGACCCCTTCCTATGCGATATTGGATGGCCCCTGAGGTGATGGCCTTGGGGTCATCAACACCATGTGTCTGTGGCCCTACGCTGTCCGCTGCCTCCCGCCTCATCTGCGGCCCACCAGGGCTCACACATCAAATCAAGTCCTGACCGACCCTGACGTGGCATCAACGCAGGAGTCACAGGCCACCACCGCCAGGACCAATTCTAACCGCCAACTGCCAGTGTCGAAACGGTCGTACTGGCAGACTAACGGATTTGCTCGCACCTGTCGTGGATGCCATCTTCTGCTTGATCCCCTGCTCAGCACTCCATGTGCCAGTAACTCCGTGCACCATGAATCATCATCTATAACTGTTTTGGTTATGTGCTGAGGAGAGATCCCGCAGCAATGTCACCTCAGGCAGCGTGGGAGACCTGGGACAACGATGATGGAGATGATGCAGGTCTGACACTCCCCCACTGCATCTGCATCAGGAATGTCCAGAAGGGACAAAATCGTAGACATTCTCTTCACATGGGCGTGCTCAGCTCTAGTGCCCCAACCTCAGCGCACTGAAACTCATGGACACTTCAGTTTGTATGTTGGGTGACCTCTCTACTTGCTCCGGCTCCCTCCATGTTGCTCAGCAGTTGTCTCTGTTATGCAGGTGTTTTAATTTTCCATTGCACTGCTGTCCACTGTTCAAGTTATTGCACGCACCAAGCACTCCGTGCGGGCTGGCTTCCACTCACCCTACACACATCCAGCACAGGCGTCACTGTACATGTGGCCCGGTCAATAACGGGGTCGGGCGCACATGCCCGTAGCCAGTTCAACATAATATCTGCGTGTGTCCCTGTGGTCTTGTTGTATGCCTGAGGGCCCAGGGCCTTACGACATTACATTGTGCTGTGTACAGCGGATGCAGACATGTCACCGCAGGCAGCGGGTTAGAGCTTGGAAATGTAGCTTTGTCGTCACCCACTCAGATCATAAGGGGAATGGACTGGGCTGTCATAATCAGAGCAAACGTGGGTGTGTGACTGATATTTGCTTGCCCCTGGGCATGGTTCTGTACTGGGAATGTGCATCTGCATGAGTCTCTATGACAGTGTGGGTCTCCTTTGTGGGGTGTAGGTGGTCCCTGAAGGATAATAGACACCTATATATGTGATTTACTTCGCCTTCGATGGGTCCGGACCCCACTGCACCTGTTTGGCCACCTCCTTTTGGTGTTCTGACACCTGGCATTGGGGAGCCATGTGTGCGTGGTGAAGTGTTGTGAGCCAGCCGTGCTTGCGGGTACATCCTGCTGTGTGGTCTGTTGCAGGGTCTGTGTTCTCTTCTAAGTAGCTTGGCTGCCCTGGTCCTGGTGGTGGGTTGTCCATGGGCTGTTGTAGGACTTCGGTATCAAAGGTGTGGTGGTCCTCCATCACTGATGTGTGGTCTTCTGTGCTCTGCTGAAGGTGTTGTGTGTCCCTCTGCAATGTGAAGGGGAGATGCATGTTGACATTGTGTTGACATGTATGTTGGTGCATTGTTCTTGTTTACATGCAGACTGTATGACAATGTACATTGTGTCTCTTTGAGAGGTGCAGGATTTAGATGCTGGACCATGTACATTTGGACTACATGACGGATGTGAGGTTGTACGCGTACATTTCCATTTCACAGTTTCCAGCTCTGCCAGATGTAGTAGGCCTGTTTCTGCGTGTGTTCGGAGCCAGTTGTATCCTCTGTTATGCAGTGTCGGATTTGCGCATTGTACCACATTGTCGTCAATGTGGGTGTACTGTTCTTGCTATGTGTGAGTGCTGGAGTGTGCCAAGGGGATCAGGGACATGATCCAGGGTCATTGTGGGTGTGCAGTGTGCTATACATTGTTGTGCATGTGTGCCATTGTGCCCATCTCCCCCAGTCCCCCCTGTCCCTAGTCGTTACTCACCCTGTTGATGTTGTGTCGATCCTCTCGAGCTGTGTCCGTACTCCTGACTCCTTGCACCATCTCCACACTGATGACTGTGGCCTAGGTTTCCTCCAGCTCCTCCTGTGGAGCAGGACTCCCACCTCCTGTCGCCGTTGCAGCCTTCCTGTTGGCAGCAGGTTTGTGCCTGGTTTAGGTTGTCACATCATGCCAGCGCCTCTTCGATAGGCCTTCTCGACACTCCGACTGCATTCACGGTAGTCTAATTGTGGGTCAGTTGATGGTAGTGTTCTGTCACTTCCGTGACGCTGATCCGGTTTTCCTGCGGACTGCACCCCGTCTTTCTCCCCTTCTTCTCCCTGGCTTTCCCCGACCCTGTTGTTCCTTGCTGGTGGTTTGTGGGGGTTTTGGGGTTCACGTCGGTCTCTGCGCTACGTCAGGGTGCATCCACGCTGCTACAAACTTTAGATTGTTTCTGGTGTGTTGTATTTGTAGCTTTTATAGTGCATTTAGCCACCAGATGCATGGGATTTGCAGGCCTGTCGCTGGTTTTCGCTGCTTTTTTGTACCGCGATTGGCCTCATTGCAGGATTTTTTGGGTTCGCGTTTCGCATTTTTGCAGCGTGGCGTTGATTTTTACGCTGACATTTGACGTGTTATTTGGATGCTTTTGCATGGTACTGCCCTGTTGAGAATGCTTGGCTAACACAGCCAATTTTCCAGAGATAGACTGCAATGTTGGAAGTTGCGTTAAGTAACTTTTGCGATGGTTATCACACGGTCTTGTGAATATACCCCTCTATACATCGAATCCCTGTAGAGATGAAAAGCGTTTGTTATGCAAGTTTAAAAGAATGTTGGTTGCAGCCAAACAGAGTTGTACAAAGTTCATCGGATGGCTACCTGACAGACACAGAGACACTTGGCTGAAAGGGGAGGAGGAGAGGGTGGGTGTGTCGGTGGTTAGGGCCCGACATTTCCTGAAGCCAGATGTCCTGCCAAACTGGGGGCCAGAAATCCAGTAATATAAATCAGTATTGTTCATTGATTTTACCACGCACTGAAGGATTAATGTCAGAGTAAGACATTGCCTGATAAGAACATATAAAATCCAGGTTAAAACATTACCCCTGTGTGAAGGCCGTGCTTGGCGGGGGTTTGGCTTTATGTATGGTAAAAAAATATTACTTTATGTGAAAAGAAAATAGAAATTCACTGAAAAAAACAAAGGCTCCAGTAACATTATAGTTAGGTATGAGAAAAAGATCTGTTTTCGTTTTTAAAGAAAACTTAGAAACTCATAGAAAAAAACAAAGATTAAAGTAACATTATAGTTAGGTGAATATGTCAGTGACAACATTAACGTTTTGAACTAAAAAAGTAACAGACATTTACCATTTATATCTAACTATAACTTGAGCTTCCGCCATGTACTGCTTATGATCACACATATTACATGACTCATGACATGCTCTATGACATAATTTATCAAATATCAAATGGCGTCACTGATTATATCATTTAAGATTCATTTTTAGACATTAAAAGCTAGTATGCATTATAGGCCTGAAAGAAAGTTCAAAATAGCTCAGAATAATATGAAGCATCATTAATGCAATCACAGGTAAAATTCCCAGAGGTGTGTCAAGCATGTGTTATGTGCAACATTGACCCCATGCCATACACTTTAAGGGTAGACTAGCTCACATTGGCAATCTACAACATATGGGAAACCCTCTTTACACATGGTGTTCAATATGTATACAACGGCTCAGAGAAAGCCAAGTTCCTCAAGATACTCATCGCCCCCCCTCCCCGAGCCTTTAATGGCCCCAAGGATCGGCTAACTTGCTGTGTCCCAAGGAGCCCATCCCCAGGACACAGTCGCTTCCCTGCCTGCTTTGTCAGGGAAACTTGTGTTTGCTTCCGTCTAGTGGGAGAATTTATGAATTTCCTGACAAACCGGAGCAAATACAAAGTCTGCTCCCAGCAGGCTGGACTTTAAAAATACTCTCACCAGCAGGGAGCAGACTTGTGATCTGTTTTACTGCTCACACTGATGTGGGCAGGAAAACAGATCAACAGATTGCTCCCACAGCATGTGGGGAGCCAGCAGGGGCCACGGGGGCCCATTGGCTCTCCCCACAGCCCCAAAAGTATGAATGGTGGGTACTCTGGGTGGGCCCTGGAGCACCAACCTTTAAATAATACAGGCCCCATGGGATGGGGTCCCTGGGGCATAATAGGCATGGGGAGGGGAGCCATGTATTCTCCTCACCTTTAAATATATTTATATACAGCCCTCGGGGATTGGATCCCCAGGGCCCTTTTAATATAGATATGGCCTTAGAGGAATGGGTCCTCAGGGCCTAATGAAGCTGGGGGATGGTCATGTGGCATCCCTTCCCTTTAAATGTTTTTTACAGCCCTGAGAAATTGCTGTGCATGGTATGGTGTTGGCTTCCTCAGGATAACTTCCTACAGCCAACCCAAGATTGTGCACAACAAAACGGCGTACGTAGCATGGGGTTGGCTGGTTCCGGGTGGTTTGGCCACAGGGCCGGGCCGCAGGCCCTGTGTAGGGGCTGGCCGGACATTCCACCCCCCCTCCCCAAGCCATTAATGGCACCGCCGAGCCCACCCCCAGGGCAAAAAGCATTGTAAATGCCATCAGAGGCCCCAAGGAGCCCACACCCAGGGCCAAAATCCTTAAATAAGGCCATGACAGGCCAGAGGCCAAACGTTTGCAAAAGGGGGAGAGAGACCACACTCCCTTCCCCTGCCTCGAGCCATTAATGGCTCAGGGACCCCATCGCCCGGGGCCGGCTCACTAACTATGTGGTAGCCCACAACCGGGACATTCTGGTTTTCCCTACCCACACCGGCTTGGGCAGGGAAACCTGGGAGGAAACACCAAGGCTACTCCTAGCAGGCTGAAGCTTTAAAAAAGCTTCTGGGAGCGGACATTTGATCTGTTTCCCTGACCACAGTGATGTAGGCAGGGAAACAGTTCAAAGCAGCATAGTAGCTCCTCCCTCTGGGCAGGAGCAATGCCAGCTCCCACTGCATGCCGGGAGCTGGCTGGTACCATGGGGTCCTTGGGGCTCTCTCCGAGACCCCTAACAAGTGTATGGTGGGTGACCTTGGTGGGCACCCAGCTTTAAGAAATGCAGATCCCTGCAGATGGCGTCACATGCCCCACTCTCCTCAATTTCTAGAATTTGCCCTGGGAGATGAGGCACCCAAGGCCTACCAAGGTTCGGGGAGGGGAGGGGAGTGCAGCCCTTCTTCCCTTTATTGATTTTTTTAAACACATTTTATTGATTTTCATAACATAAGAAAACCATTTACAATATTATGTCTGCAGAGAACACGTGTTTTGTTCATTGGGTCCACTAACTAGTACAACCTGTGGACATCAATTATTAATATACATGTCTCATACATTTGTGGAATTAATAACGGACATAACTTTACATACACATTATTAGCAAGTCTTTGTCTATAGTCCTCTTTTCTCCTCTTTCTTATAACTAAAAAATAACAAAAATTCCCTTCCCCCTCCCACTAACCCAACACTCATTTCCTCTAGCAAAGTGAATTTCCTAGCCATTGTACTTCATCTAAGCATGGGCGAATTTTGCGAATCTCGCGTTCGCGAATTTTGCGGATTTGCGAACTCGCAATCCGCAAAATCCGCGAATTTGCGGATTTTTTTTTTTTGTGTTCGCGCATGTTTCTGCCAGTTCGCGAGGGTTTTTACAATTTCGCAATTTGCGAACTTACCTGTCGGGTCGCAAGTTTTGCGAACTTGTTGTTTCTACGTGTCCAGCCTGTTTGGGACACTCTTCTTCATCACTGCCACTCTCTGTCACCACTGCCACTCTCCGACTACTCATGCCACCCTCTGGCCCACCCATGCCACCCTCTGTTTCATCACCACACCCTCTGGTTGTCCAGTGTACATTATTTTCGGCAAAGCAAAGCACACCTTCCCTGCCTCAAGTGACCTGAATTAATTTGGGGCTGATTAATGTGTCACAGAATATTTTTTTAGCTGGCACCTGCTTCCTTAGTGCTTCCTGATTAGTGATCTTTTGCACTTGCTAAGTGCTTTCATTGTTGCAAAATTAGTTACAACACCTGCCCTGCCCCAACTGACAATAATGAATTAGGGGCTGATTAATGGATTTTAACTTCCAGCCTGGCTCCTGCTTGTCTCCCTTAGCTGTAATTCAGGACCTTTGTGGCATATGTGTAACTATTCTGAGGTTCAGAGCAGGGTCACATAATAGTTGCAACTGGCAACTGAACTCTGGAGGGGCCCCTCAGGAAGCACTACAGGAAATGGCTACTAATGATGAGCCTGAACTTTTGAACCTGGTAAGTAGTTTCAGTTTTGCTAAGATCGTATTTCTGCAATTTAGCACTTACTCGCGGGGTGCGAAGTTGTACTGGCAAGCCACGAACTCACGCGAACAGTGCGAGCAAGCCATAAAATCCGCTGCTCGTGGATTTGCGGATTTTGCGGGAGATTCGCGGATCTCGCGGATTGCGAATTTACCGAAAATCCGCAAAATCCGCGAGCGAAACGGATTTTCCGCCCATGCTTAACTTCATCCATGTTATACAGTAAAATCATTGAGGGGTCCAATACAATTCTGAACCTTCTGACCAAAATCTACATGCAGGTCCTTCCTTCCTTGCATTCATACAGGTGTGAGTCAGTGTGTGAATGTATGACTTATTTTAAGTTGATAAGAGTCCCGTGGCTATAAACCCCTCCAACAATACATTCCATTGAAATAGGATTCTTCCTTAGGCCCCTACTTCCTTTCCGTTTAATCTCTGCTCCCTCGGCTCTACCCCATCGAGTCACTTCATCATGCCAAGTATCTCTATTTCTCCCTTTTACTGATATGAGTGATCCTAGGTGATTTCTTCCCCAGGGCCTAACAAAGCTCCGGAAGAGGGGTTGTGCAGCCGCCCTCCGCTTTATTTAAATTAGTGGTCCTTGGATTGAGGCGGTGGGCACACGGCCTTCTCCCAATTATTTTTAGTAATGGCCCTGCGGGATGGGGTCCCCAGGGCCTAATAAGGCTCGGAGAGGGTGGCCATGCTGCTCCCCTCCCTTTAATTAAGATATAGAACTCGGGAGAATGGGGTCCCCAGGGCCTAACAAGGCTCGGGGTGGGGGGGCATACCCCCTGCCTTCCCCTTGATTAAGAAAATGGCCCTGGGGACTGGGGCCCCCAGTCCCTAATAGGGGGGGGGGGGCATGCGCACATGGCCCCCTCCTCTTTAAAAAACATAGAGTGCTGGAGTGCCCCCTTCCCCTCTAAATAACATGAGGCCCAGCGGTCCCCAGGGCCTGATGGGCTTATTTAGCCTTGGAGGGGGGCCACATGGCTCCCCTCCCTTTAATTAAAATAAACAACCTGGGGGAATGGGAACCCCAGGGCCTCACAAAGCTCGGGGTGGGGGGGTCATTCTACTTCCCTTCCCTTCAATAAAAAAATGA
Organism: Lissotriton vulgaris; assembly: GCF_964263255.1. Lineage (NCBI taxonomy): Eukaryota > Metazoa > Chordata > Amphibia > Caudata > Salamandridae > Lissotriton > Lissotriton vulgaris. Next base: position 354,471,613 of record NC_141685.1, on the reverse strand, counting down.
CCCCGGGGAATGGGGCCCCAGGTCTTAATAAGGCTCGGGGAGGGGCACATAGCCCCCCTCCCCTTTAAAAACAAAAGGTGCTGGAGGGCCACTTGGCCCCCTTTCCCTTTAAATAACATAAGGCCCTGCAGTCCCCAGGGCCTAATGGGCTTATTTAGCCTTAGACGGGGGCCACGTGGCTCCCCTCCCTTTTAAAAACCATAAGGCTCTGTGGCTAACCCCCTACCATGAATGTGCCTTTGGCCATGCGAAGTGGGGTGGGTTGGCTTTATGTATGGTAATAAAATATTACTTAACTCCTTTGATGCTCATGACGAGCTCAGCTCGTCATGAGGTACACCTCTCGTACACTCATGACGAGCTCAGCTCGTCATGAACAATGGGAATAAATCGTGGCCAGCACAGGAGGGGAAAACCATCAGTATTGATGGTGTTAACATTTAAAAAAAAAACTAGAAATTCACTGAAAAAAACAAAGGTTAAGGTAACGTTATACTTACGTGAACATGTCAGTGACAACATTAACGTTTTAAACAAAAAAAAACAGAAATTCACAATAGTTAGCATAGATAACTATAGCTTGCACCCCTGTCATGCACTGCTTATGCCATCACATATTGCATCACTCATAACATGTTCTACGACATCATTTATGACATCACCGATGACATTACTGGCTTTTGAGCTTGTATTTGGACATATAACATAATATGATGGCTCTATCTAGGTATGTCATTGGTTTGTCTCTGACATGTCATGGCTGCACCTATTGCATTTCACAATAGCAGCCCAACCCAATTCATATATGTGTGTTAGCTAATATCTGCTTCAGAACTTTTTATCAATTAATCTTGGCCAGTTGGGGAGAGTAGCTAGGGCTGAGCTCCCCGAGCTACTCTCCACCTTACCTGGATGCAGGGTGCCTGGATGGGACCGGGGCCCGAGAAGACAAGAAGCGGTGTGAGGCCACCATCGGAGGCAGCGCAGCTCTACCCGGAGCAGCGGTGTTGTATTGCATTTTAGAATCCAAGCGTAATTTACTGATTCATTCCCTTATATAGGTACAATTCACATTGCCCTTATATAGGCATAGAAATCATACCATTTTTAGACATAACCCATGCAGTCCAAATACAGGCATGGCTACTTCCACTTGTTCCAAAAAGCCACGACGATTTCTTGGAAAACTCGGCTTCAGCAGTCAGGGACATCCCTTGCTTGAATATTGATTTGTCATAGAAATCATGGAGTTTTCAAAGAACTACCATTCCCTTGAGGTTCTTTGGTGTAATTATTAGGTCCGACTCTACGTCAAACTTGGCACCTTCAAGGTATAAATATGCCTACACTTGCCCTAGCAAACACACAGTGGTTCGGAGCAGCTCGACTATCTACTTGCCCGACTCAGCTTGTTACAGCAAGTGCTGAAGGAAGCCGACCATCCAGCTGACGCACTGAAAGAGAGGCTGCTTTTCTCTCGCCGAGAATCCAGCTCCAGTGTGTCCAAACTCCCCTTGCGTGGGTGTTGGGAAATCGAGTCCCCAGACAGAGATACCAGACGTCCTTCATTCTAAAACCAAGGTACGGAGCTGATTAGACCCTAAGAGAAATCTTGGATAGATTCTTGGCAAAGAAACTAAACCTATGCTACACCATACTTACTTCTTCCCTCGTACTAGAGCTAGGTTAGGTACATTGGGGCAGGCGTATTTTAGAAGCACCAGGTGAGTACTTTTAGCTTTTGTTATTTATGTATGTATTTTATGGCTTAGAAACAATACCATGTTTTTGCAGTATTATTTTATAATACTCTTCTTGCTGTACGCATTATACTTAACAGTCAGTATTACAATTGTAGCAGTCCATTTCTTTTGCATGAGAAAGAAGACTGTTCAATAAATCCTTTTATTGAAAACGCCAGTCTCTCTATTTCTCTGCACCTCTGATAAAAAGAAGAATGCACGAGTGACTGAGTAAAATATCTATCTATTATTTCAACGACTCTGAAGATACGTTTTATCTTGAGGAAACAAAGTTGTCATGTTTATGCGGTTGTCAGAAACGAATCCCTTCTTGTTTATTCGAGAAAGTTTCTAGTGACTTCTGAGCTAGCTGGCACTCACAATTAAGTCTAATATATTCGATAGAGACCTGGTCGACCTCAGTCCTACGTCAAATCTATAGGATATATTATTCCAATGCACAGAGCCTATTGGGAATATAGGAACTACACTACAGCGGGAGAGCAGCTGCTCACATATTCCGCTGAGAGCAAAGTTCCCCATAATACCTAGCAGGGCAGAGCAAACCTGCTCATTTTCAGCGTGTGGTGATCCCAGGAAGATGGGTCACAACAATTTGTTTGCCAAGGTACAGGGGGAGCTGCAGGAGCAACGCATACTTCCCCAGCACATCAGTGGAAAGTCCCCATCCTAAGTCACTGGAGACTTACACGATATAATCCCTCATGGGTTCAGCCAGGTTTTATTTTATTTCAAAGTATTTTATTGAGTTTATGCATACAAGTACATTTGTTTTTCTGTTACATGGTACAAGTCAATCTTGGTTATAGTTGTTTTGATTACGGTTAGGTGATATACATACTAGACTGTACCCCATTCAGACGTCTTGGTGGAAGATTAAGAACAGCTGAAAAAGAAGGAAAGGATAGAGAAGAAAGGGAGAAGATAGCTACAAGAAAGCTACTTTCACAACGGCCTATTCTGGGCTTGTATCGTTTTGTTTTGCGGGCAGTCCCCCCCCACCCCAAGGGGTCTCACCGGGGTTCACGGGGTCCAGATACTCATCCAGCAGTTTCAACATCCCCCTAGTAGCTGGCCTCCGGGGTGAGTTTTGCAGTGCAATGCTATCAGCGCCCCTGAGGTATGCCACCGAAATGTGCCAGCCCTTGAAAGATGTCTTTGCTGTATCCTTCCAATTGGATAGGACCATTTTCACTGCAGAGGTCAATAGTAGGTCTAGCAGATCCCTGTCGTGTTGTGAGTCAAGTGCTGTGGTCATGAATGGAGTGGTAAGGGTAGAGAACTCTGGCTTCAGTGTGCACCCCATCACTTTTTTTATGAAAACAAAGATTTTTTCCCAGAAGAGTTTAATTTTGGGGCAGTAGAAGATGAAGTGGGCTAGGTCCCCCTTTTCCCTGTTGCAGTTCCAGCAGGTTGAAAGGTGTAGTTGCACAGGTGGTGCATTTACAAATGATGTTCCATATGGGGACTGGAAGTCACATGTAATATGTGACATGATAAATAATTTGGAAATAAGTTGACTGGCATTCTTGCCAGGGTGCCTGGTTGTGATTGCATAGTCATGTGATTATAAATGAGATGCCTATTATGGGCTGTGATTGACTTGCATGGTTCATGTTATCAGATATAATATGTATCAGTAATTCTAATTGATACTTAGGCATGTATTCTTGCTACTGCGTTAGTTGAACAACCTGACTGTCACCCACTAGTATGTATACTGTATGGTCAGTATGAGATGCTGTCAGTCAGGGTTATGTGTCACTATGGTGGGTGTTCCCATTATAAATGCTTGTTGAAATAATGGAGTGGGCCACCTTTGGGGTGGTGCCAGTGGGAAGGGCCCTTGCTCCAGGTTATGGTCAACCCACTGCATTTGGGGGCAAGATGATGTTCATAGATGTGATTGGTGGTACTAGACCCCCCTCCTGCAGGCGAGGAGGGAATGTTAGGCAATGTGAAGAAGTGTTTCCAACAGCTAATGTATATTTGTAAATTGATGCATAGTATTGAGTAGTATGTGAGTAATTAATGTACTCTTCCTTTTTATAAAGAAAAGTACAGACTGGACAATAAATTATTGAGTGTTATTTCTGCATACCTGTACATGGCGATTACTAGCCCACACTACCTCCCTTGAGTAAGCCTTAGACTGCTCTGCAATTCTACCCTCTGAGAGTCAAGCGCTACAATGGGGTGTTTGGTTCCCAGTGAAGGACACATGTAGACCCATTATTTGTGCAGGTCTCACAACAAACGCCTCGTTTTCCAACAGTGAGTTACTTAGTGATCCCAAATGTATTTCTTATATTCAAATGAGTATTGTTGAAGGTAAAGAGACCAATTAGGAGTTTAACAGCCTGAATATATATCAGGATGCTTAGATTGCATTTGTACAGGGTGTGAACATTATAAGATTAGTTGGCTATGTTAAAAAGCAAGTCTGAATAATGAAGCTTTAATCCTTATAACAGGCTGGTGTAAGTGGGTCTGCTCCCCCATCAAATACAAAGTCAAGCACCTCCATCAACAGGAGCCCCCAACTCTGCAGGGCGGCTTCAGCTGATTAACGTGGACTGCACATGACAAATTTTTATTTGGTATTATTTTTCACTTGGACTTTATAATTTGAATGTGACTGCGTGGCAGTGATGCTAGTAGAGCATGCTTTCAAGGCACTACAGTCAAAAGACAAAATATATGACTCCAGTCCAGGTGCATTCTGGGAATTGTAGGACGAAATGCTACTTTGTCACATGTTTTATTATTTAAAAGCAAATGATTATCATACATTCTTACCTGCTCACCTGTAGTCCAGGCTTAATTAAGAAGCCAAAAACTAATCGAGAAGAAAAGTGTTTCCTTCTGGACTATGTATTAAATGCTTGGTTTATATAGATCCCCCTGCCTACCCCTACTGTGGCCTCTGTTCTTTCTTTGAAAGGAGTTCTCACCATATATATATATGGTGGGAGGGGCATGGTCTCATCGAAACACCTGGATTTAAACATGTTAAATACTGGATGCGATTTATAGATGACGTGTTCTGCATATGGGAAGGTGATGAACAAAGCGCTTCTAATTTTGTTGATGCTTTGAATTTGAATCAGGAAAATCTTTTCTTCACCTCTAACATAAGCAAAGTGCAGGCAGACTTTTTAGACGTTCATATCACCATTGATACCAACAGGGTGACGACATCGCTATTTCAGAAACCAACGGCCGGGAATAGCATATTGCATGCCAGTAGTAAACATCCCAAACATGTTATTGCCAATGTTCCTTATGGAGAATTGCTGCGGATTAAATAGAATCAGCAGCACTCCAGAGGTTTTTGAAAATGAGGCTAAAAACACCATCTCCAGACTCAAAGCTAGAGGATATAATGATAAAATTTTGGAAAGTGCTCTGAGACGCAGTCGAGAAAGATCTAGGGCGTCTCTGTAGAAATTTGAAGCACTAGAATCAGAAAGCAATAGCAATACTCCTCGCTTGATTTTATCCTTTAGCAAACAGGAAAGACAAATCAGGTCTATTGTAAAGAAACATTGGCCAATTCTCATGACCGGTGGGTTCTTCAGTGATACATTGCCAGCTACACCTACAATAACCTATAAAAAATCTAGAAGCATGCACAACAGTTTGGTGAAAACTAGTCCTGAGCTAGGTGGTGGCAGCACCTTGCTCAAACAAAAAGATGGTTTTTACAAATGCTCTTCGTGTAGGGCGTGCAAATTTGGCGTCAACACCACGCACTACAATACGCCTTTCAGTCCAATCAGTAAAGCTATTCGCGGGAAATACAATTGCCATAGTGACTTTGCAGTATATGTCCTGACGTGCACCTGTGGCTTACGGTACATAGGTAGTACCAAATTGCAGGTGCACGTCAGGATTTTACAACACTTGAGTGCAATAGTCAATAATGACAGTGCATACCCCGTAGCCCGGCACTTTAGATCAACTCATAACAATGATCTGAGCAACTTGACATATGTTGTCATTGATGCAGTGGCCCCTCTCAAACGAGGGGGAGATAGAGAAAAATTACTGAGGAAGAAAGAGACAGAATATATAGTGGAGCTTGATAGTAAATACCCAAATGGACTTAACACCACAGAAGATTTACACCACTTTTTGTAGTTGTTTCAACTGTATATTCGAGTACGTGTGTTTCAGTATTTTCATCATGGGTTGATTACGACAAATTTATGTTTTCATTTTTTAAGGACTTCCAGAACTGAATCTCTATAAGAATTTTGAAACCTGATTGGCCCCTGTTGCTCCATGGGTGAACAAGTTGATGTGAAAATTCAACTATGATGAAATGTGCAGCTGATACAATTGATCCGTTATTGGTATACATCCAGATAAAATTTTGTATATATTGATTAATAATAATTTTTTCTAAAAATTCTTTCTTCACTTTCTCACAATCACATTTTTTAGGTAATTTTCACTCACCAAGTAGTTAGGGTTATTAGTAGCACGCAGGCATCTAGGGCACATAGAGCACTTTAGAACTGATAACAACAAGATTGCATTTATCATATACAGGGATTGAAACTGTTTATATATGTTTTAATCTTAGACCTGGTATAGGTCTGTGCAAATTGAGGCCAAAAAATTTAATTCTTGGCATTCTTTGTATATAGGTATATTATATGTAATTAGTGTAAATAGATCTATATTTATTTGTACATACATTGTTTCACTTGATCTGATGTATATATATGTAACAGTTATGAAATTTCATTTCCAGGGTATTTTATTTCATACTGTATATGACTGAAGGAAATTATGCAGTCATGCAGCAATATTGTTTTTTTTGTGCCCTCATTGGTCTTATTTTTGCATTCATGCGGTGTATAGACTAGTATTTCATTTATGTTTATATAACACGTGACTCACTAAAGAGGTGGAGCATCACTTTCAAAAAAAATATATAATGGTTAGCTGACCAGGTGTATGGTGTGTGATCAAGAGCACTAGTTGCTCGAAACGCGTCGCCTGAGAGGTTGAATAAAATCTACCTTACTACAGCCTGGGGTCCGTGTCTTCATTTCGCCGAGAAGCTGGAGGTTATGAAGATTGTGTTGTATATATATATATATATATATCCACCAATTGGCTCCCTTCCTCTCCGTTAGGCGCCGCTTTACCTCGGTCGCGTTACTCCTGCGGTCGAGCCAACCGCTACAAATTCAACAGGTTTTCCCCACTCTAGGGGAGGGTTTGGAGAAGCAGAAAAAACAGACTTCAATCGCTTAGTCTTGTGAAGATTTTCTCGATTTATTTCATAAATCCATCGGGGGTTCAAAAACAAAACAACAACCAACGCGTTTCGACAGCGTCCGCTGTCTTGATCAAGACAGCGGACGCTGTCGAAACGCGTTGGTTGTTGTTTTGTTTTTGAACCCCCGATGGATTTATGAAATAAATCGAGAAAATCTTCACAAGACTAAGCGATTGAAGTCTGTTTTTTCTGCGACTCCAAACCCTCCCCTAGAGTGGGGAAAACCTGTTGAATATATATATATATATATATGTATATATATATATATATATATATATATATATATATATATATATATATATATATATTCAACGCTAACTGTCCTGTCGCAGAGGGAGCACTTGGCAGGTCGGTGCTGGAGTCGGAACCAGTGCACAGGTACAAGCCAAGCCAGGCTTGTACCTGTGCACTGAATAAATCAAATCTTCATAACTAACGGAGTGCTGGAATATTTCATTTGTGAGGAATATATATATATATATATATATATATATATATATATATATATATATATATATATATATATATATATATAAATATACCAACCATTCCCGACATCACTTTACAAATCGAACTCCGACACAGGAATAAGCTTTGCCATTTAGCTGTCATTTATTATTCTTCTGCTTGACGCATTTCGGCACACCTGCCTTGTTCACAATGGGCAGCCACATAAAATCTAGTATTTTTAAACAGAGGCTTGCAAGTCACTTGGTCAGTTTCATAATGAATAAGGAAGAAAGACTATGTCATTACATACGGAAAATCACCACATTTTCAAGACCACTTCATTAATCAAATAGTTAAAGTTATCACTATAGATTAAAAACATCATTTTTTTCATTTCCCCCTGTGCGCTGTACCAAATTGATTTACATTGTAAATTATTCATGAACATTACCACGGATAGATCTTTTACTATTAATTCAAAGGAAAAATCAATTAAGACTTTCAATTGCTCTCCCTTGATACAGTATAAATGAAAACATCCTTTTTGTCTCAATATCCATCGATAAAATCTTCAAAATCAGCGCATCCAATCAGTCTTGTACTAATTTTCTCATTTGGTTAGTGGTGTCAAAAGTTCTTTCACGAAAGAGATACCGGGCCAGTGCCCTTAAGTGCAATCCACTTTCTATTTCTGCCAATAAATCAAATAATTTCTTTTTAGTACATGAGTAAAGGACAAAGGATCATCCCAAAGAGTCAATAAAGTGCAAGTGCTTCACAGTACAAAATACCATGTGCAAAATCGCAAATAAAGTGCAAGTGATATTCTATGCTGACAAAATTGCAAATATATTGACAAAGGTGCTAGTGCTCTTTCACAGTATATTCAATATATACAATGCATTGAGGGATTGAATCTCAAATTTTATGTGCAAATATCGCAATCTCAATAAGTAAAGTGCAAGTGCTCACAATATAATTGATGCAATATGCAACATATTTTAAAATTGTAACCCTTATTGTTGTTATTCTTTCTGCAAAAACTCTTTTAACCCTTGTCCTCATTCAACCACAATCTTAATCTCTTAGAGACACTTGGATTTACTAAACATAGATTCAAATGTTCTTATTGCAGATGAATACATAGTCTTCTTCCTTCCTCTGATTTAATTTTTTTTTTAAATGATGTCTTAAAATCTTTGAAATGGAACTTCAAATTACACTAAATGTACATGTAGATCTTCCTCCACATTTAATCCATAAGGAATCTTGGCATTAAATAGGAGTATGTACTTAGATTCCAATTTTCTCTCTCTGTCACCACCTCTCAAGTTTTTAGGAACTTGATGTATCCCAAAATAGACAAAATCATTTAGATTTCCTTTATCTTCCTCATTAATATGTCGAGCTACCACATAGTTCTTATCGTTATTCTTTACTGCCCTTAGATGTTGTAAAATACGGACATGAACCATATGAATAATGCTGCCAATGTACATCTTTGGACATGAACATCTTAAGACATTGACAACATATCCACTTTTGCAGCCTAATGGAGTTCTTATTTTCCATGGGATGCTCAATAGAAGTGAACCTGTTGTTCATTTGTGCCATTCCTGCAAACCTTACATTTACAGCACTTATGGAAGCCAGGGCTGGCTTTCAGCAAGCTTCCTCCCTTCTTAACTTCCGGATTCGTCTTGAATAGGCCATCCCTCATTGATTTTGCATTGTTGAATGTTATCATTGGTTTTCTTGACACTTTACCTTGCAGCACTGGATCTAGTTTCACCAGGTACCAATGCCTAACCAGGCTATCTCTCACTTTCGCCTGGTAGGCATTGTACCCTGTGATCATTCGTATTTGATCCTCCGTGTGTTCTTTCTTTTTTCTAATCTTGTCTGCATCAGGCTTCAACAATGTCTCTCTATTTATGCTGTCTACTTTTTCTTTGCTTGATTTAGTGTTTCTTGCCCATATCCTCTTTGTAGGAATCTCTCGGTTAAAGCATTCTGTGCTTCACCCAGAGCATCCCTTTTACTGCAATTCCTCTTCATTCTTAGATTTTCTGCTTAGGGAATGCTCATTTTTAATCTTGGTGGGTTAAAGCTCCTTGTGTGCAAAATTGTATTGCCAGCGGTTGGCTTTCTGTATGTTCTCCTTTGAATTGCTCCCTGTGAGATATAAACTTCAAGGTCTATCTTATCTCACTAATGTGTTCAGTGAATCTTAGGTTCAAATTGTTTCCATTGATGTTGTCTATAAACTCCTTAGCTAATTCTTTGGTTCCATCCCACACTATGAACAGATCATCAATAAATCTGATCCATTTAATTATGTGGTCTCTTCATTCCCTGCCAGAGTCAGCTTTGAGCACCTGCTCCTCCCACCAGCCCATATGCAAATTAGCATAGCTGGGGGCGAAGCAGGTGCCCATCGCCGTACCCTGCAGTTGCCTGTAAGTGTCTCCTTCAAACAGAAAATTATTGTTATTGAGACATAGTCTACAATTCTCAATTAACATATTAGTATGTTGATATAAATTAATAGGTCTTTTGTTCAAGAAGTGTCTGATTGCCCGTATACCATCATCATGAGCAATACTGGTGTATAGACTTACAACATCTAATGTAATTAAAAGATATGACTCATCCCAAACTACATTAGCTATTTGATTAAAAAAATCTCTTGGGTCCTGGATGTAGGCTGGCAACGCTCCTACATGTGATTGTAGAAAAGAATCAAGGTACCTGGAAGTTGGTTCAAATAAACTGCCTATGGCAGAGATAATAGGCCGCCCTGGAGATTTATCTCTGTGCTTGTGAATCTTTGGTATTCAGTACAAAGTGGGCAATACCGGATTGTCTACTTTTAGATAGGAATATTCAGATTGGCTAATTAGACCTAGTTCTTTCCATCTTGCAAGGTCTTTCATATATTTGTGTTTAATTTCTGACAGATTGCTCAGAGGGACCTTCTGATAGCAGTCTTTATCTCGGAGCTGTGTCATGGCTTCACAATTATATGCTTCCAAGGACCAGAGAACAAGGTTCCCGCCCTTGTCCGCTTGCCTTACCACTATGTCCTGTCTATTCTGTATTTTAGTTATTACACCCTGATACTTTTTCTCAGACATAGTTTCATTTTTAAGAAATTCCTTGCTAGACATTACCGATAACCGTTTCAAATCTTTCATCACAAGTTCAGAGAACAAATCAATTGCATCTTTTGTGGTATTAGGTGTGAAGGTTGATTTGTGCAGTGGATGGTCTGTCAAACATATATATATATATATATATATATATATATATATATATATATATATATATATATATATATATATATATATATATATATATATATAATTCGAAAAGAGTCACCTCTTTAGGAAGAGCCACTTCAGGTAGGTAATATCTCTTCTTTATTGTACACGAAGGCTGCATACAGGAGATGCGAGTGTCATCTTGAATAAAACCGCTAAAATTGCCAGACGCGTTTCAAGTCCGATGGACCCTTTCTCAATGGCAGCAGTTGGAAATGTCTCACAATGCCGGTGTTTGTACTGACTACTTTATTCGACATACTCCGCCCCAGTGGGCGTGGCCATTTCACTGGCCTTCTGGTCTATGTAGTTGCACCCTTTTACTTCAGTGAGTCCGTTCTTGTGAGGCATGATGAATCCACAATCAACCACAGTGGGGGGATGTACAGCTTCACACATCCTGCTGCATGTTCGCTCCTCCGTGTTGAAGACCCACCCTCCTCGCTGGCGATGTCTTAACAACTTCACCGACAGGATGCTGCGCTTTACAGCTGGGCTCCTCCGCGACCGAGGCTGGCCGCAATACATAATTCGAAAAGAGTCACCTCTTTAGGAAGAGCCACTTCAGGTAGGTAATATCTCTTCTTTATTGTACACGAAGGCTGCATACAGGAGATGCGAGTGTCATCTTGAATAAAACCGCTAAAATTGCCAGACGCGTTTCAAGTCCGATGGACCCTTTCTCAATGGCAGCAGTTGGAAATGTCTCACAATGCCGGTGTTTGTACTGACTACTTTATTCGACATACTCCGCCCCAGTGGGCGTGGCCATTTCACTGGCCTTCTGGTCTATGTAGTTGCACCCTTTCACTTCAGTGAGTCCGTTCTTGTGAGGCATGATGAATCCACAATCAACCACAGTGGGGGGATGTACAGCTTCACACATCCTGCTGCATGTTCGCTCCTCCGTGTTGAAGACCCACCCTCCTCGCTGGCGATGTCTTAACAACTTCACCGACAGGATGCTGCGCTTTACAGCTGGGCTCCTCCGCGACCGAGGCTGGCCGCAATACATAATTCGAAAAGAGTCACCTCTTTAGGAAGAGCCACTTCAGGTAGGTAATATCTCTTCTTTATTGTACACGAAGGCTGCATACAGGAGATGCGAGTGTCATCTTGAATAAAACCGCTAAAATTGCCAGACGCGATTCAAGTCCGATGGACCCTTTCTCAATGGCAGCAGTTGGAAATGTCTCACAATGCCGGTGTTTGTACTGACTACTTTATTCGACATACTCCGCCCCAGTGGGCGTGGCCATTTCACTGGCCTTCTGGTCTATGTAGTTGCACCCTTTTACTTCAGTGAGTCCGCTCTTGTGAGGCATGATGAATCCACAATCAACCACAGTGGGGGGATGTACAGCTTCTCACATCCTGCTGCATGTTCGCTCCTCCGTGTTGAAGACCCACCCTCCTCGCTGGCGATGTCTTAACAACTTCACCGACAGGATGCTGCGCTTTACAGCTGGGCTCCTCCGCGACCGAGGCTGGCCGCAATACATAATTCGAAAAGAGTCACCTCTTTAGGAAGAGCCACTTCAGGTAGGTAATATCTCTTCTTTATTGTACACGAAGGCTGCATACAGGAGATGCGAGTGTCATCTTGAATAAAACCGCTAAAATTGCCAGACGCGTTTCAAGTCCGATGGACCCTTTCTCAATGGCAGCAGTTGGAAATGTCTCACAATGCCGGTGTTTGTACTGACTACTTTATTCGACATACTCCGCCCCAGTGGGCGTGGCCATTTCACTGGCCTTCTGGTCTATGTAGTTGCACCCTTTTACTTCAGTGAGTCCGTTCTTGTGAGGCATGATGAATCCACAATCAACCACAGTGGGGGGATGTACAGCTTCACACATCCTGCTGCATGTTCGCTCCTCCGTGTTGAAGACCCACCCTCCTCGCTGGCGATGTCTTAACAACTTCACCGACAGGATGCTGCGCTTTACAGCTGGGCTCCTCCGCGACCGAGGCTGGCCGCAATACATAATTCGAAAAGAGTCACCTCTTTAGGAAGAGCCACTTCAGGTAGGTAATATCTCTTCTTTATTGTACACGAAGGCTGCATACAGGAGATGCGAGTGTCATCTTGAATAAAACCGCTAAAATTGCAAGACGCGTTTCAAGTCCGATGGACCCTTTCTCAATGGCAGCAGTTGGAAATGTCCAACTGCGTTAAATCACTAGAATCATGGTTGATTTACATAATGCTTGATTCTTCATAGCGGTTTTAGACACCATTACTTGTGAGTGACTCCACTCTAATATGGCCGACAATGTTTTGACCTGTATGTATGGAGGGTTGCTGACCTCTTCTATGTTTATGAATTGTTTTCACAGTCTGTATTTAACATGTTGAATATGGGGGAATGGTTATCGTGTGATCAAGACACCCTTGTGTGTCGAAACGCGTAGCGATATCCGGTGATTAATAAACCTTCACTACTGAATTTCCTTGAGTGCGCGACTTTGCTTATGGGCAGAACTTTGGAATTCTCATATATATATATATATATATATATATATATATATATATATATATATATATATATATTGAGCAAATTTCAAAAAGAACACCGCACTCTTCTCGGATGTTTAAAGCTGTTTAATCCATCTCAGTAAAACTTCCTCACCTACGCGTTTCGAACAATGAATGTTCTTGATCACGGTAGTAACAAGTCCGTCTTTACTTTTTGTTATTTATACTCTACTGCCCACTTAACAGTTAGGATGCATTGTGGGAGGGGTAGTTTGTGCTTGATTCAGATAAAACCTTTCTCAATTTCCTTTTACCATTTGACAAGCCACAATTTATATGACAAGTTTAAAAGCTTGAGTCAGGCTTTAATAGTCTTATGAGGGCTGAGTGCCCTATAGGACAGAAGAATTGGGTTAAGTTCTTCTATGTTGCGTATATATATGACTATTTACATATACTGGGGTGATAGCTGAGTGCTACTCACTCTTGTCAATTCTGTGGCTTGTATGTTAGTATAGGAGATTGACAACGGGATACACATTTTTAATTTACGGGCAATGCGAAAATCAAACAATAATCTATCATATTTTAACTCAAATTTGACCACTTATCAATTATAAATTCAGTTCAAAATGTACTTAGAAGAGCAACTCAACCGCAAAGTCAAAGCACAAAGTGTCCATTTCTCAAGTATTTCATGTATCATTCAGATTTTTATTGTACATTATCCCGTATTTGCCTGTTGTGGATATTATACACTATTGTTTTGATGGATATAAGATATATTAAGAATACATAGGTCATATTTGTCCCTTCATTATCTTTTCCTTTGGTTTTACAAGTTCTTTATAGGTGTACATAAAGTTCTTCGTCCCCGTTCAGGCCGGTTGGGATCTTGGTCAATTGACAAAGGTTTTATCTGAACCAAGCACAAACTGCCCCTCCCACAATGCATCCTAACTGTTAAGTGGGCAGTAGGGTATAAATAACAAAAAGTAAAGACGGACTTGTTACTATCGTGATCAAGAACATTCATTGTTCGAAACGCGTAGGTGAGGAAGTTTTACTGAGATGGATTAAACAGCTTTAAACATCCGAGATGAGTGCGGTGTTCTTTTTGAAATTTGCTCGAAATAATTTACGAGTCTTGTCCTTGACTCGCCACCTGCACCAGCTGGTTGGCCACTTCTCCCCCAACAAGGGACGTTTGGTTTTGAAAAAAAAAAAAATATATATATATATATATATATATATATATATATATTCACTGAAAAAAACGTAGTTTTCAGGGGAGTTATAGTTAGTTGGACATTTCACTCGTACAAAACCATTGAAATTCCACCGTTATCGTTAGTTCAGCTAACTATAACTCGCGCGCATGCAATGCACTTCTGATGACGTCACATATTGCATCACTCATGACATGGATTAAACCCAGATCAGTTGACTGGGGGGTCCATCATCCCCTTTTGTATCGCTTTGTTCCCCCTAAGTTGGCAGGGTATGCTCGGACGTGAGTCCCTTGCTCACTTTGCCACTGGAATCAAGCTAGCCTGGCTGATGACGGCTGTAATGCCAGAATCCGGTCCCAGGATGCTTGTTTACGGTCCAGGGAAGACATGGCTTAGCAGTTCGGTCTGGACTGTTCCCATGAGGCACAGGGTCAAGACTAATTTGCATATGGCCATGTCTGAACTGGGGTGGCTTGGTGAGCAAAATAAGAATGGATTAAACCCAGATCTGTGACTGGGGTGAATGTTTTGCCATTGTGCAACATTCCGTCCATCATCTTGTGTGTTTTGCTGTTCACCCTATGTGGGAAGGGTATGCCCAGACGTGGGTCCCATGCTCACTACACCACTGGAGTCAAGCTATCCTGGCTGATGAAGGCTGATAGCCAGAAACCGGTCCTAGGATGCTTGATTCCAGTCCAGGGAAGACATGGCTTAGCAGTTCGGTCTGGACTGTTCCCATGAGGCACAGGGTCAAGACTGATTTGCATATGGCCATGTCTGAACTGGGGTGGCTTGGTGAGCAAAATAACGATGGATTAAACCCAGATCTGTGACTGGGTGTGAATGTTTTGCCATTGTGCAACATGCCGTCCATCATCTTGTGTGTTTTGATGGTCAGTGACATCACTAATGACATCACTGATGACATCTCAAATGACATCACTGATGACATCATCCAGTGAATATGTGTTTTTCTGAAAATTAAATATGTTTTATATATGTATATCTCAAGGTCGATGGAAGAATAAATGGGTGTATAAGTGTCTAAATGGATGTTTTTTTTGTAAAATTGATTGTGTAACGGACTGATTAAGTGTATCTTAGTAAATACATGGGTTAGTGAGTAATGTTTAAATATGTAAATATCTGTATCAGTCTCTCACTTTCACCCAGATGCATCAATCCCGTATTCTGCGAATTTTAAATTGCAAAAAATACTGAATCGCAATTTAAAATTCGCAGAATGGGATGCATCAACAAAAGCGATTTCAAAAAGCGAATCGCAATCGGCCACAATTGCCGATAGCGATTACCGCAAAATTGCAGAAAAATCACAGATTTGCCCATTGACCATGTTGAAATTGCGAACTCGCAATTACCGAAATCGCAATTTGCGATCTCGCTAACTGCAAGATCGCAAAAACGGGAAGTTGCATTTTGAGCCCATTCATGACATCACAACCAGGAAGTAGGCTGTTCCCTCCCTCATTCTGATCACTGAGCCTGAAAGTGGAAGCAGTACCGGCCAGAGCTCCACTACAGACACCTTGCAGCACCACACTAGGACACCAACAACTTTCAAAATGTCCCAGGAAGCAGCAGGGAGCAGTGCCCCAGGAAGGAAGAGGAAGATCAGATTTTCTGAGCAGGAACTTGAGTTCCTCATTTAGGGAGTCTGTAAGGACCATGCTCGCCTTTTTGGTAAGGACTCCCGGAGGGTGCCTGAGGCTGACAAGCGCCGCATCTGGCTGCGCATCCGCTCAAAGGTCAATTCATTCGGGGGGACCCAGCGCTCGATTGACGAATTAAAAAAGAGGTGGTACGACCTCAGAGGGCGTGCCAAAGAGCGAATCGCTGAGAGGCTGGGGGAGCGACTTGCCACCGGTGGAGGAGAGCCCACTGTCACACCCAACAATCCACTGGAAGACCTTGTGGAGGACACCCTGAATCCTAAGTGGGGGTTACCCAGCTGGATTCCTCCCGACCCACCCAACAATCCCAAGGTAAGTGCCATACGAATGCGACCCCGTCCCCTAACAATGCCCATGACTCGTGAGCTAGCTATTTGATAACCCCTTTAATGCAGGCCATGCACACCTGAAATGCCCTATTGCATTGTGGGACTTGTAGTGTGACCAAAATTCCCAGGTAGCCCCACACAGCCAGACCTGTCAATTCAAAGTAATTCCTAAAGCCAGTCGGGGAAAACAAGCCTGCATGCATGTAGTAACATCTCATGTGCAAGATACATATCATTAATCATGCACCCATTTACATCACAGGTGCGTCTGAACAACCCAGCACCGACAGTGAGGCCCTACATGTAGAGGAGAACCCGGAGGACACCGAGGGTGAGGGCCAACCTGCACCACGACCAGGACCATCTCAGCCACCAGCAGCAGTACCACCACCTCCCCATGTGGACAGGGCCACCCCTGCAGCCATAGGTGCCCAGCAACCACCCCAAGTGACACCCACGGCAGTGGTATAGGCCACACCACCAGCAGCCAGGAGGCAGACAAGGCGCACAGCCACAGTAAGATCACAGTCCGGCGGACTGACACGCCAGCAGCGTGACACCTCAACACGCGCGGGCAGGGGTGTCCATGTACGGTATCCTGGCTTGGCTATTGAACGCCGCATGCTCGCGGTTCATCAGAAGAAGGCGCGTCACTTGGCAGCCATTCACCTGCAGCTGCATAAGACGGCGCAAAATGTGGGCCAGCTCACAGAATGCATGCAGGGCATGACCGCAGCTGTTCGTGAGAACAGCCAGATCCTGGTATCCCAGTAGGATATCACCCGCCGCCGCCACCGCCAGCTGCTGACCCACTTGTCAGCCTGCACCAGGTCCAATCATATAATTGGACATGCTACCTCACAACTTTCCCGTCGCTCCCTTGCAATGCAGGTGCAGATGGTCCAATGTTGCCAGGACGTCGCCAGGGCCCTTGAACAGGTGACAGCAGCTTTGCAGAGTCTGCAGCCGACTGGCCATGGTGAAGCTGGTGGGGGGGATGATGCCAGCGAGGGAACTTCCAGCCACAGCAGCATGTCCTTGCCGCTGGTAATGGAATGCCGCCGTAGCAGCAGGCCCACTGCAGCATTACGGGCCAACAGTGTTGTGGAGGACACGGAGAGGCGACTGGGTGCGTCCGGACGGAGGCGCCAGGGACACATTTAACTCTACATGCAGGGCCATGCTGATTCAACAAGCAAGCCCTCTACCCCTTCATGGGGCTGTATGACGGAATACAGTTTGCATGTGATATCATGGAAAACAAAGGCCACATTATTGTGAATAAACAATAAGAATGTATGGTCTCACGTAAATCAGATTATTACATTTGTCATGCATGAG
The DNA here is from genome assembly GCF_964263255.1 of Lissotriton vulgaris. Classification (NCBI taxonomy): domain Eukaryota; kingdom Metazoa; phylum Chordata; class Amphibia; order Caudata; family Salamandridae; genus Lissotriton; species Lissotriton vulgaris. The sequence goes on along the minus strand of NC_141685.1, from coordinate 354,453,705 downwards.
TGCAGTGTTGTGTGAGGGGAATGGGTGCATTAGAAACAGTTCATTGTGATTTGGTTGCGGCGCCTGTGTCCTTCAGCAGGATTCTCCCTGCGCGCATTATGCACGTTTGCAGGTTGGCAGTTGTCCCCTTTCGACTCACTACCAGAGATATCCACAGGTATCCTCCGCTTGGTAGCAATGTTGTGGAGTATTGCACACACGGCCACGATGCGGCAGCCGACCTCAGGCTGGTATTTGAGGGTCCCACCAGTCTTGTGTAGGATGCGGAATCTGCTCTTTAAAAGTCCAAATGTCCGCTCAATGCAATTCCGAGTGCGAATGTGTGCAGCATTGTAACGCCGTTGCTGTGGTGTGGCAGGGTTGAGGTATGGGGTGAGGAGGTACTCACGGACGCCATAGGCGCTGTCACCTGAATGAAAGGAGCAGAGGGTGAGTGCCTGTCATGCGCAGCTACATGGTCTCGATGTACTGTTTGTTGGCACGTGTACTTACCTAGAAGGTGTCCTTTGCCATAGTCTCCCCTGGCCAGTCGTGTGTGCATGCCGATGTGCCGGAATATGAAGGAGTCATGCGTGCTCCCCGGGTATTGTGCCACTATGTCAGTGATGATTGTCTTAGCGTTGCACACCATCTGGATGTTCAGTGAGTGGTAGGACTTGCGGTTCCGGTATATGTATTCTGTTTCTGCGGGTAGGCAGATATGGATATGGGTACAGTCAATGCATCCAATTACATGGGGGAATTGTGCTAAGTTGTAAAATTCTAGCTTGGTTTGATTCAAGTCCTGTTGGGTGGTTGGGAATTTTATGTAATGGTGTAGGCGGCTCAACATAGCATCCAGGAAACTCCTCAGGCAGCGGGACATGGTGCTCTGGAAGATCCCCCCTGCAACAGAAACTATCCCCTGGAAGCTTCCGGAAACCAGGAGGTGCAGGCTGCAAAGGTCCTGGACATGGGTGAGCACGGCATTGGTCCTCCTCGTTGGGTGCTGCATCAGGGGGTCAAGGTCCCGGATGAGCTTTGTAATCATTGCCCCATTCAGCCGGTACTTTGAGTAGATTTCCTCCTCAGTTTGGCCCAGTAGTGTGACCCGCTTGCGGAAAATTTGCTCCTGGATTCTGCGTCTGTTCCTTGCTGCAGCCTGGAGCCTTCGCCGCCTAACCACCATGTAGAGTCCTGGCATTGTGATTGTCCTCATGCTCCTACTGTGTCTCCTTAAGTGTGTTTGGTCAGCCCCGCACCTGTGGCTCATTTGGAAATTGTTTTGATTTTTTTTTTTACTTCATGCTTACCACCTGGTTTGGGTTCTCCTTAATTTGCGCCTCGCAAATAGCGATTTTGAGGTTTTTCGCTTTTTGCGATATGTCATGCATTTGGTTTGCGATTATTTTGCGAATTCGCAATTTGAATCGCAGAATCTTGGGAACTCGCAATTTCCGATTCACATAGGGGGTTCCACCTTGATTCTGCGATTATCTTTGCGAATTCGCAAATAATGTTTTGTGATTTCGATTTTAGGTCAGGTTTTGTTTCATGAATTGCGATTCTCGGTATTGCGATCGCAATAGCTATTTCGCAGCTATTGCAATCGCAATTTGGGTTGATGAATCTGGCTGTTAGTGTATAAGTAACTGCATGGGTTGGTGAGTAGCTACATGAGTGTCTATAAGGTTATTACTTAGTTTTTCGAGTATCAGTATGAGTGTCTGAGTGTCTGTATGGTTCAGTGGGGGATATTAATTAGTACATAGATACATGAATGAGTGAGTCACTGTTTGTATGTGTTGAAGACAGTATGTGTGCAGTACTGTATGGGTGGATGAGTGTGTATATTTTAAACTAGTATATGTGATTATTGGTGTATATAAGTGAGTGTATGTGAGAGTGAGAGATTGGGAGAGTTCCTGTATGAATAAGTATAGGTTTCTAATAAATGATTGTTTAAAGAGTAAGTATGTGTAAGTTTCTGTAGAAGTAAGTGTGGTGGTGTGTGTATCACTGTGTATGGAAGTAAATGGATGTTTGATTCTTTATTAGCGTGAGTGACTATGTGTGTGAGTAACTCTATGTATGAGTGGCGATGTGTAACAGGATGTATAGGTGTAGGAGTACATATGATGAGTGAGTACATGTATGAGTGACTATATAGGACTGTTGGTGAATGAGTGGGTGTGTATGTAGATCTTGGAATTACTGAATAGGTTGTTGTAACTGGTATTGGTATGTCCATTGTTTTGAAAATGTTAGGTTCTATTTTTGAATGTGTGTATCAAAGGTTATATTAGGGTGGGAAGAGGTCTGCCACTTTATCACAAGGATGATGTCATCAGTGATGTCATTTGAGATGACATCAGTGATGTCATGAGAGATGTCACTGACCATGTCATGAGTGATGTCATATGTGACATCATCAGCAGTGCATTGCGGGCGCGCGAGTTATAGACTAGTTAGCTGAACTAACTATAACGGTGGAATTTCAATGGTTTTGTACGAGTGAAATGTCCAGCTAACTATGACACCCATGAAACCTATGGTTTTTTTAAGTGAATTTCTAAGGTTTTTAAATGCTAGTTTCTAACTATGCCTACAGAGGCAGGACATGTGAAGAAAAGAAAAAACGCACAGAAAAAAAAGAAATGCAGAAAGAAGAAACAAAAGTCCTCAAAGACGAAGAAAAGTTCAGGAAGAAGAGAACATACAGAAAGAACAAACAGAGGAGCAGAAAGAAGCCTTGTTGCAAAATTATCCTGTACCCTCAACTTTTTCAGATGGGTACTGGTGGTAACTGAGTCTGACTAACCAGTCCTAGAGCCAGTGCTATGTTAAAAGCCACTTAGAATACAGGGAAAACACCTACATACACTAGGGAAGACTATGTGTTGGGATCCCCCTGTGATTAGCATGACCTCCTCTGTAAGCCCCTAGTATGTATAGGGCAGGGGGGTTAAAACTACCTCCTAAAACGCGCCACGGGGTTCGTTTGCACACTAGTGAAGGGAGGGGGGCCTGAGATGACATGTGTGCAAACACGACCTGTGGGCATTTTAAGTTGGGGGATAAAGTCCCCTTGAATCCTGAGGGTCCCTAGGGTCCAACTAGCCCTCTAGGTACCTCCAGTAAGTGCCACAAAGCTGCATTGCAGAGAGTTGTAAAAAGGGGCACAGACTAGTCCACCTCTCTGCAAAGCATAGCAGTGCACTTACTGGAAGCACCTTGCGGGCTAGTGGGCCCTCAGGATTGAAGGGGAATTATTTCCGCAACCTAAAATGTGCCACAGGGCGTGTTTGCACATGCCACCTCAGGCCCCATCCCCTCCCCTCACCACTGTGTAAACGCACTCTGTGGCCGTTTTAATTTGGGAGATTAAGTGCCCTTGAATCCTGAGGGTCCCTAGGGTCCAAGTAGCCCACTCGGTACCTCCAGTAAGTGCCACATAGCTGTGTTGCAGTGAGGTGTAAAAAAGCCACTGTCTGGACCACCTCTCCGCAACGCAGCGCAGTGGCGCTTACTTGAAGCTCCTGGTGGGCTAGTTAGCCCCCAGGGGCCCTCAGGATTGAAGAGGAATTATTTCCCCAACTTAAAACGTCCCACAGGGTGTGTTTGCACACGTCACCTCAGGCCCCATCCCTTCCCTTCCCCACTGTCTAAACACACCCTGCGGCCATTTAAAGTTTGGAGATTAAGTACCCTTGAATCCGGAGGGTCCCTATGGTCAAACTAGCCCACTAGGTACCTCCAGTAAGCACTGTTGCAGAGAGGTGTAAAAAGGGGTATGTCCTGGACCACCTCTCTGCAACGCAGCGCAGTGGCGCTTACTGGAAGCCCTGGTGGGCTAGTTGACCCCCAGAGGCCCTCAGGATTGAAGGAAAATTATTTCCCCAACTTTAAAATGCGCCACAGGGCGTGTTTGGACACGTCACCTCAGGCCCCACCCCTCCCTTCAATACTGCGTAAACGCTCCCTGTGACCGTTTTAAGTTGGGAGATTAAGTCACATTGAATCCTGAGGGTCCCTATGGTCCAACTAGCCCACGAGCACCGTTCCCTCTAGGGCGTGCGCGCGCACCTCCCCTGACGTCAGCGCGTACCACCTCGCGTGGAGCGCGCACACAGGACGTAGCTAGAGAGCGTCGCGCCGCGGGCCGCTTTAAAGAAGCGAGCGGCGCGAACATGAGGCACGTGAGGAGTGCAGGTAAGGAGGCGGGGGGCTAGTGGGGCTTGTGGGGCTTCTGGCTATATGGAAGCGCGGGGCAGACTGTGGCCTTTTGTTTAAATATTGCTGTTAATCAGAACCCCTTCACGGGCTCCGATTAACAGCAAAAGGCCACAGTCTGCCCCGCTCTTTACTAACAAAAGCGTAGTCAGTTTCCAAACACAGCGCGTACTTTAGCACATGCTGTGTTTGGAAACTGTTTCTACGCTTTGTTAGTAAAGCGCGGGGCAGACTGTGTTCATTTGTTTAAGTATTGCTATTAGTCGGAGCCCGTGAAGGGGCTCTGATTAACAGCAATACTTAAACAAAAGGCCACAGCGGCTGGGGAAACGAGCGGAACAGAAGGCAAAAGGGGCACAAAAACAAGGAAAAAAATGAGTGGCACAGAGGGCAGAATGGCACAAAAACAAGGAAAAAAACGAGTGGCCAGAGGTCAGAAAGGCACAAAAAAACGAGTGGAACAGAGGGCACAAAAAACGAAGGGAACAGAGGGCAGAAAGACACAAAAAACGAGTGGAACAGAGAGCAAAAGGGCACAAAAAACAAGGGGAAAACGAGTGGAACAGAGGGCAGAAAGGCACAAAAAATCAGGGGAACAGAGGGCAGAAGGGCACAAAAACGAGGGGAAAACAAAGTGGAACAGAGTGCAAAAAGGCACAAAAAACTAGTGGAACAGAGGGCAGAAAGGCACAAAAAACGAGTGGAACAGATGGCAGAAGGGCACACAAAACGAAAAACGAGTGGAACAGAGGGCAGAAGGGCACAATAAATGTGTAAAAAGAGGGCAGAAATGAACAAAAAATTAGTACGACAGAGGGCAGAAAGGCACAATAAATGAGTGGAACGGAGGGCAGAAGGGCACAAAAAACAAAAAACGAGTGGAACAGAGGGCAGGAGGGCACAAAAAACGAGTGGAAAAGAGGGCAGAAAGGAACAAAAAATGAATGGAGCAGAGGACAGAACGGCACAAAAAAAAGGGGAAAACGAAGTGGAACAGAGGACAGAAAGGCCCAAAATACGTGTGGAACAGAGGGCAGAAGGGCACAAAAAACAAGGGGAAAATGAAGTGGAACAGAGGGCAGAAAGGCCCAAAAAAACGAGTGGAACAGATGGGCAGAAAGGCACAAAAAACGAGTGGAACAGAGGGCAGAAGGGCACAAAAATCAAGGGAAAAACAAGTGGAACAGAGGGCAGAAAGGCACAAAAAACGAGGGAAAAATGAGTGGCACAGGGCAGAAAGGCACAAAAAACAAGTGGAACAGAGGGCAGAAAGGCACAAAAAACTAGGGGAAAACGAGTAGAAAAGAAGGCAAAAGGGGCACAAAAACGAGTGGCACAGAGGGCAGATGGGCACAAAAAACTAATGACACAGAGGCAAAATACAGAATACAGAAATATAGGGGCAGCTAAGAACAGAAGGCAGAACGGGCAGAGAGGCATGGGGGCAGCGAGGGGAACAGAAGGAAAAACTGCACAGAGACACGGGCAGCAAGGGATACCAAAGGAAAGACCGGGCAGAGAGCACGGGGACAGCGAGGGGAACAGAGGGAAGAAAAAGGGGCATGGACCACGTACTGACAGCGGGGAAGACAGACAACAGCAGTCAGAGACACAACAATGAAAATACAGGCAATATTGTGGCTCTGTATGTGTGAAAATGAACCATCTTTTCACTTTTTAAAGTAAACGTTTTGAGTGCCATTTGGCGCCGCAGATACGCGCGGTTTGGTTCCTGGCGCACATAGCCATGGTTCCAGCGCACAGAGACCCTCCACTGCCGCACACAGAGGAAAAAAATTAGAGGGATCATTGTCCACGAGGTACCTCCAGTAAGCGCCACAGAGCTGCGTTGCAGAGTGGTGTAAAAAGGGGCAGGGCCTGGACCACCTCTCTGCAACACAGTGCAGTGGCGCTTACTGGAAGCACCTTGTGGGCTAGTTAGGCCCCAGAGATCCTAAGGATTGAAGGGGAATTATTTCCCCAACTTAAAACGCGCCACAGGGCGCGTTTGCGCACTTGTGACATCAGGCCACGCCCCCTCCCTGCACCACTGCGCAAACGCACCCCCTGGTGCGTTGTAAATTGGGGGATTAAGTCCCCTTGAGTCCTGAGGCTCCCTGGGGGCCAACTAGCCCATCACTCACCTCCAGTAAGCACCAGAGAGCTACATTGCAGAGTGGTGTATTAAGGGGCATGGCCTGGGCCATCTCTCTGCAACGCAGGGCAGTGGTGCTAACTGGAGGTAAGTGGTGGGCTAGTTGGCCCCCAGGGACCCTCAGTATTGAAGAGAAATTAATTCCCCAACTTAAAATACACCACAGGGTGTGTTTGCTCACTTGTCACCTCATCCCCGCCCCCTCTGTTCAACACTGTGCAAACGCGCACCGCGGCGTATTTTAAGTTGGGGGATTAAGTCCCCTTGAATCCTGATGCTCCCTAGGATCCAACTAGCTCACGAGGTAACTCCAGTTAGCGCCACAGAACTGTGTTGCAGAGAGGTGTAAAAAGGGGCGTGGCCTCTGAACACCTTTCTGCAACTCAGCTCCCTGGTGCATATTGGAGGTAACTGCTTGGCTAGTTGGCCCCCAGGGACTCTCAGTATTCAAGTGGAATTAATCCCCCAACTTACAACTTGCCAGGGGGCGCATTTGCACAGTGGTAAAGAAAGGGACCAGGGCTTACGTGTGCAAACACACCCTGTGGAGCGTTTTAAGTTGGGAAATTAATTCCTCTTTGTTGGAAGGCGGTGACCCCAGGGGGTCAAGATGACTCTCCTAACCACCCGAGACCTCCTCTCCCACAATTATTGCCGAGTCTTATCGAGGGGGAGTCCCCGCCGGGGAGGACTGATCGTGCACACTGTCGACACACCACACTTACGAACGGACACCACACCGTGAATCTTTATCAAGTATGAACTTTATCAGTATAAAGATAGGGAGCAATACACAGCGATCGAGGGATCGCAAAAGTCTCGTACCAAGGGAACGGGGAAGCGTACAGTCTAAGAGGGCCACTTGGCATGCCACGCACCCTGCGCACAGTTCTCAATCCTCGAACTGAGGGGTACGGGGGCTGGCGATGGGTCTTGCTGTCCTACTCACTTCTTATTCAAGATGGTCGTGAGGGTAGCGTCGATGGTCCAGCCGGACCAGAGAGTTCTTCAAGCTGCGACGAGGTCAGCAGGGCTTGGTCAGAAGTACTCCGTCGTACTCGTAGGCAGGTAGAGCCGCGACAACGTCCGCAGGGCTCTGGATGGTAGCAAATGTCTCTCGTTCTCAAGAGTGGGCCGGGACGAGGTCAGCAGTGCTCCGATGGTTCAGGTCTGTCTCTTCGAGAGGGAGCTGCGACAGCGTCAGCAGGGCTCCGATAGTTCAGTTCCGTAGATTCGAGGATGAGCCGCGACGTCGTCAGCAGGGCTCGGTGGGTCAGAGTCTGTTCTACTCAAGGTCAGCCGTGATCAGATCAGCAGGGCTTTCTTGTCCAAGATACAACTACCGGCTGGATGGACGGCAGGCTGTCTTATAGTCCAGGAGCTCTTTGATGTCCGGACCCTCAGAGGCAGGAGGCCGGAGGTCCGAGGGCCAGGCGCCTGATTGTCTGGGCGGCTGTGTTTTTGATGCTTTTGGACCATGCGTCCAGGGAACCCCAGACGCTCATCAAGGCCTGGAGCCAGCTCATTAGGAAGCCAAAAGGTGCGATCGAAACCAGCCCCCAGGGATGGGTCGGAGGTGTGAGGACATCCAGTTCCTCTGGAGGGGGCCGGAGGTGTGATGGGAGCCTTGGTTTCGGGTACTTGGTGAGTCGTTCACCCCCTGGGCGGGTCGGGCGCGCCGGACGTGCACGCCCAGCTGCAGCCGGGAGCGGCCAGAGGCTGCCGAAAGGGAAGAAGGCGGCCGGCTGGTCGGGGTGGCCAAACATGGAGTCTGATGGTCATGTGCATGGGTGCAGGCACGCGGTCTGGAGGTCGTTTCGGGTCCGATGTAGGAGTCTCGTGTATAGTTCTGGGTGGACGGAAATCAGTTCTGTCCGTCGTTCTGGGCTTATGGGGGTCAGCGAGGGCCATGCCACGAGGCCGGGTCCAACACTCTTTAATCCTGAGAGTCCCTTGGGGCCATCTATCCCACCATGTACCCCCAGTATACGCCAGAGAGCTGCGTTGCAGAGAGGTGTTCAGAGGCCACGCCTCATTTTACACCTCTCTGCAACGCAGCTCTGTGGCACGTACTGGAGGTACCTGGTGGGCTTGTTGGCCCCTAGAGACCCTCAGGAATCAAGGGGACTTAATCTCCCAACTTAAAACGGTCGCAGGGCGTGTTTACGCAGTGGTGAAGGGAGGAGCCCCGCCCCCTCCCTTCACCACTGTGCAAACGCACCCCGTGGCACATTTTAGGTTTGGGGATTAAGTCCCCTTGAATCCTGAGGGTCCCTGGGGTCCAACTAGCCCACCAGGTACCTCCAGTGAGCGCCACAGAGCTGCGTTGCCGGATGGGGGCTGCGTGGCCCCCCTCCTAAGGCCTATTATGGCCCTGGGGACCCCATCCCCTGGGGCCGGCCTGCCTTTAAAAAAAATGTTTATAGGGGAGTTGGGCTGGGGGCCCGCTCCTGGGCCAATTCTGGCCCCAGGGACCCCATCACTCGGGCCGGCCTTATCCATTGGGACCGGTGGGGGGCCCCAATTCCCCCACGGTCCCCCCGGCTCCCCGCGTCCTGTGGGAGCCGGCATTGCTTTTCCATAAGGGGAGCTGCTAACATACAGCTCCCCTTATGGAAAAGTAATTCTGCTTTGCTTCATTGAAGCGAGAGCAGGTTTCCCTGCTCTCGCTTCAATGAAGCAAAGCAGAGTTTGCAATGACAGGGCGGGAGCCACGAGGCTCCCGCCTGTCATTGCAAACAGAAATGTCCCGGGGTGGGCCATCATTGGCTCCAGGAGAGGGGCCCCGGGAACCCCATCCCCCGGGGCAGGGCCAAATATATTTTTTTTAATTATGGAGCGGGTCTGCGTGGCCCCCCTCCTAAGGCCTCTATTGGGGCAAGCCTGTCTTTTAAAAAAAATATTTGTAGGGGCCGCCCGGGCAAGCCTTATCCATAGGGGACCGGGGGCCTCAATCTCCCCACGGTCCCGCTGGCTCCCCGTGTCCTGCGGGAGCCGGCATTGCTTTCCCATAAAGGGAGCAGCTCACATGCAGCTCCCGTTTGGAAAAGTAATTCTGCTTAGCTTCATTGAAGCGAGATCTGGTTTCCCTGCTCTCGCTTCAATGAGCAAAGCAGAGTTTTCATTGACAGGGCGGGAGCCGCAAGGCTTTTGTACCGCTATCATTGCAAACAGCAGTGTCCCGGGGTGGGCCATCATTGGCTCCAGGAGAGGGGCCGCGCGGCCCCCTTCCCACTTAATGCAAAGCCCCATGGGGTGGCAGTCCCCAGGGCAATGTGGCAATGTGGGGGGGGATTTGGCCCCCCACAATTTTTTTATTGCATGCCCCCGGGACCTGGCCCACCCGGGAGCTTTAATTAAACAAAGCACGGAAGCCCACGCTTCATTTTTTGAAAGTTTCGGCCATGGGGGTCCTTGTGGGACCCCCTAAGCAGGCCTAGGGGGTCAGGGTGTTTCTACCCTGCCCCCTTTTTGTGTTTTGCGCCTTAGTTTTACTGATTTCTTGTGCCTCTGTTCTACTGAGGCACAAGATGGCTGCCAACATTTCCTGGTTTGAAGTGTTGACAACCAATTAGCATTAAGCTTGTGATCGGGAGGGTGCGCGGATCCTGGGCGCCAGAGATATCGAAACTTTTTCATTTTTGATTTTCTCAGCAACTACTGAACGGATTTAGACCATTTAACAAAAAGGGATCTTTCTGAACCAAGGGCTACCTTTTTGCCAAATTTGGTGTAATTGCGTTCAGCAGTTTGGACTGTAGCCGTGTCTAAAGTTTCCTATGGGAAATTGCATGGGGAAAACACGTTTTGGGACCTCCCTTTTTTCTCTGCCCCTGCTTGACGAATCACCCCGAAACTTTCAAGATAGGAGCGGACCGCAGCGCCCCACAAGTTTTGAAGAATGTTGCGAATTTCCAATAGAAAATAGGTCCTAACTATAACTACCTACTGGCGACCGCCAGTAGGTAGAATATACATATATATATATTTATATATAAACAGCACACCCCTCCGATAGGAAAAGGAAAGAGGCCACACAGGGTAGCCATCAGGAGCCGGTTTAATGTGAACAGCAGAGCACAATGCATTTCGGCACCAATAGCCTTCCTCAGGTGCATGCTGTTTACCGGGATGTGCCTCCACCCACGCCTTGTAAATGTCCCGCTTTGCCCTCATTGGAAGGTAAGTTCCGACCCCCAGTCACCTGATCCTGTTTTTTTCAATTGTAGTCCATGGTGGCACTTCAGGCCCCAGCAGGCAATGCGCCCTGGTAGATGTTACGTGAACAAGGGATCTTTATTCACAGAAAAGGCACGGCAATTCAAATGGAGTGTCCCGGTAAAAAATGAAGATCACAGGCTCCCTTGGGTCCCCTTAATGTTCCAACCTCCTGTGATGACGTCAGCAGGGCTATGAGTTGACAATACAATGATTGTGACTCCTCGTGTAGTCACGAGCTGCACATGGCGGTAGTCCATAGCTTCACCAACACTTGAGGCGGGCAGGAGTAATTCGTAACCACGAAGAGAAGAAAGATGCTGAAAACAGCAGATGCCAGCATTTTCCTGCCACATGATGGAATGGGGCCTCTTGTGCACCTCTGGTTATATCTATATATATATATTATATTACCTACTGGCGATCGCCAGTAGGTAGTTATAGTTAGGATTTCGTTTCTATTCAGAAAGCGTTTTTTCGTTGGCGTTGTTTGATGATTCTTCGTGAAATATTCAAAACTAATGGCCCGCTCCAGTCAGCTCCTGTCTTGAAAGTTTCAGGGTGATTCATCAAGCGGGGCAGAGAACAAATGGGGTCCCAAAACGCGTTTTCCCCATGTTAATTTCCATAGAAAAATTCAAACACGCTACAGCCCGAACTGCTAAACAGAATGACCAAAATTTGGCAAAAAGGTAGCCCTTGGTTCAGAAAGAACCCTTTTTAGGGCTCAGCCTACATCCCACGAAGTGGGTGTGGCTTCAGAGTCCTTTAGAGAGGACTTTGAGAATCTAACCTACAAATTCCAGAGAAGCGCGTGAATTGTGTTAGTTATTTATGGCAGCTGCATGGCGATTGGCCCTCGCATGGCTGTGTTTTTACAAGGCAGCACGCAATAGGCCATAGTCTGTAGAGTTGCTCCACTTCCTGCATATTCCGTTTGGACACGTGCAGCAAAAGCCTATAATTCATCAATTACCAGCTGTCAGGGACCACCGCGCATTCACCTCTTTCTAGTTAATTTTTTTTTCAGCTGTGTGTGCGCGCATGCTGGCTCCCTGCCAAAGCTTGTGGGCCTGTGGAAATTGAAGCCAGATGCTGGGCGTGCAAAGGCCTCTGACATCGCCTCTCCCAGCCTGCTCCTCACTGCAGCCCCCACCACTGGAAACAACAGGTTGGGAGCTCACAGAAGCCTCTGACATCGCCTCTCCCCTCCTGCTCCTCACTGCAGCCCCCACCACTGGAAATGATAGGCTGGGAGCTCACAGAAGCCTCTGACATCGCCTCTCCCCGCCTGCTCGTCCTTTCAGCCCCCACCGCTGGAATTCGAAGCCAGACCACGACTCCTCCCTGCTGTTTTTTTCTTGGGTCGTCGGCATTTTTTACTTTAGAAATAAATAAATAGAAAGACTTTGTTGACAATTTTCACAGACATTTATTTAAATTGTTTTCCAAAAGACAAGCCCGACAGTTCGTGTGTTTTTCCACAGAGAACACTGAAATAGTCACAGAATAGGAAACACGTGATGCACCACCAGTGAGCGGAGATCTGTCAGAGGTATGTCAGCTGTACACCTTCCGCTCTTTCACCTACAGATAATTACACAAATGCCGAAAACGGAAACTTTTCAACGGGGTTAAAGTTCGTGCTCTAAGAAATCAATGTTTCCTGACGTAGGACATAGTAACGTGCACTCGAAAAATAAAACTATTTTTTAAATCTTTTAAAAACCCTTAGGCTTCCACAGACAGTGCTTTTTACTCCCTTTTATTTTATTTTAATAGCCGCCAAACATGTTTACTAAAATAAATTATTTAAAGTCTCTGTTTTAAACAAAAAGAGTTCAGCACAGGCCTGGTTGTGTTAATATTTATGTAATGTTTTCTTTGTCTAAATTTCAATTCAGTGAGTGCAGAGTAAGTGTGAAAGTGACAGTGAGTGCAGAGTGAGTGCAGAGTGAGTGCGAGAGTGACTGCAGAGTGAGTGCAAGAGTGACTGTGAGTGCAGAGTGAGTGTGAGAGTGACTGTGAGTGCAGAGTGACTGTGATTGTGAGTGCAGAGTTAGTGCAGAGTGACTGTGAGTGCAGAGTGAGTGCAGAATGAGTGCAGAGTGACTGTGAGTGCAGAGTGAGTGCAGAATGAGTGCAGAATGCATGGAGAGTGAGATGCGAGAGTGACAGTGAGTGCAGAGTGAGTGCGAGAGTGATAGTGAGTGCAGAGTGAGTGCGAGAGTGACAGTGAGTGCAGAGTGACTGCAGAGTGAGTGCGAGAGTGACTGCAGAGTGAGTGCAAGAGTGACTGTGACTGCAGAGTGAGTGCAGAGTGAGTGTGAGAGTGACTGAGTGCAGAGTGAGTGCCAAAGTGACAGTGAGTGCCAGAGTGCAGAGTCAGTGCCAGAGTGACAGTGAGTGCAGAGTGACAGTGAGTGCAGAGTGAGTGAAGAGTGACAGTGAGTGCAGACTGAGTGCAGAGTGACAGTGAGTGCAGAGTGAGTTCGAGAGTGACAGTGAGTGCAGAGTGAGTGCGAGTGCAGAGTGAGTGCGAGAGTGACTGTGAGTGCAGAGTGAGTGAGTGCAAGAGTGACTGTGAGTGCAGAGTGAGTGTGAGAGTGACGGAGTGCAGAGTGAGTGCGAGAGTGACAGTGAGTGCAGAGTGAGTGCGAGAGTGATAGTGAGTGCAGAGTGAGTGCGAGAGTGACAGTGAGTGCAAGATTGAGTGCGAGAGTGAGTGCAAAAGTGATTGTGAGAGTGAATGCAAGAGTGAGTGTAGAGTGAGTGTGTGCAGAGGGAGTGCTGCAGAGTGAGAGTGTGTGCAGAGTGGGAGTGTGTGCAGAGTGGGAGTGTGTGCAGAGTGGGAGTGTTTGCAGAGTGAGAGTGTGTGCAGAGTGAGAGTGTGTGCAGAGTGAGAGTGAGTGCTGCAGAGTGAGAGTGAGTGTAGAGTGAGAGTGAGTGCAGAGTGAGTGAGTGCAGAGTGAGAGTGAGTGCTGCAGAGTGAGAGTGAGTGCATAGTGAAAGTGAGTGTTGAGTGAGAGTGTGTACAGAGTGAGTGTGTACAGAGTGAGTGTGTGCAGAGTGAGTGTGTGTGCAGAGTGAGAGTGTGTGCAGAGTGAGAGTGAGTGCGGAATGAGTGCAGAGTGAGAGTGAGTGCTGCAGAGTGTGAGTGCTGCAGAGTGTGAGTGAGTGCTGCAGAGTGTGAGGGAGTGCTGCAGAGTGAGAGTGAGTGCAGAGTGAGAATGAGTGCAGAGTTAGAGTAAGTGCAGAGTGAGAGTGAATGCAGAGTGTGAGTGAGTGCAGAGTGAGAGTGAGTGCAGAGTGAGTGCAGAGTGCAGAGTGAATGCAGAATGAGTGCAGAGTGAGAGTGAGTGCAGAGTGAGTGCAGAGTGAGTGCAGAGTGTGAGTGAGTGCAGAATGAGTGTAGAATGAGAGTGAGTGCAGAATAACTGCAGACTGAGTGCAGAATGACTGCAGAGTAAGAGTGAGTGCGCAGGAAAAGACCACACACATAAGACCACACACATAAGACCACACACACACCACTCTCACCACCACACACTCACCACCGCACACACACACACCACCACCTGTCACTGCACACTTTCACCGGGCACAAACACCACCAGTGCACGCTTTCACCGGGGAAAAAAACCATCAGCTGTCAGTGCAGGCTTCCACCAGGCACACAACACCAGACATCAGTGCATGCTTTCACCAGGCACACACACCTCCAGCCGTCTGTGCACGCTTTTACCAGGCACACACACCACCAGGCATCAGTGCACGCTTCCACCAAGCACACACACCTCCAGCCGGCAGTGCACGCTTTCACCAAGCACACACACCACCAGCCATCAGTGCACAATTTCTACAGGCACACACACCACCAGCCATCAGTGCACACATCAATTGTTAACGCATCCACAATTAACTATTGTAGCAATCGCAGTAGGGTGCACTTTACTTTTAAACATATTCATCTAAAGCGCAGCATGCCACCATTGCTACAATTCCAATCCAACCCACATAATTCCACTACACACCACATGCATACACTACATAACACATGGCTAAAAGACATTGCCATTTACAATGCCATTAGCTCTAACTCAAATAAATCCGAGACCTATTGCATTTCTAATGCTTGTTTTTAAATGATGTAAATCTGTTCAGTAGTTCCTGAGAAATTGAAAAATGAAAAAATATCGATATCTGAACACTGAGGAGGATTCGCAAACCCTCCCGGGCACGAGCTTCATTCTGATTGGCTGCCAACACTCTAAACTAGGAAGTGTTGGCAACCATCCTGTGACTTGGTAGATCTGAGTCACAAGAAAACAGAAAAAAAGGTTAAAAACAAGAAAAAGGGGCAGGGTAGAAACACCCTGACCCCCTTTGCCCACAGGGAGGACCCCCAGGGCCAAAAAAAGCATTAACAAAATTTAATCGGCAGATATCGCGCTGGGTGCGCGAATCCTGCCCAAACAAAAAGAAAGGAAGCTCGGGCTCCCGCGCTTCATTTGAATGAGCCCCAGGGTGGACCAGGTCCCGGGGGCAATGCCACAATTATATAGCGTTTCCAATTTTATGCGCACCCGAAAGGGAATGACCGGGCCTTTAAAGCGGGCTTTAGGGACAACCTACCACTGTGTCAAAGATGTGTTTCATTAGGAACTAATAATTCTTTTGGTCACACGCAGCAATACCTTTAAGATCGAAACTTAAAAAAGTACTGATGTGAAAATAGACAGCAATCACAGGTATAGAGAAACAACAGAGCGCAAATGCAACAGAAAGACAGGCATATAAACGTACACACGAACACAACAGACTAAAACAACCCACACACTCATAGAACGGATAATCAATATAATAATATAATAATACATACAGGCACGCACATATAATTTACCTGATACACAAACAGAAAGACAGACACACATAACCAACCATCAGAGTAGCGCCTGCGTGTGCAGGCAGAACAATATACTCATGTCCGAGACAAAAACACTACATATACGCTTACAAACAAAGATATGAGAAACAGGAGACAGCTATATATAGCCAATAAAGACAAAGATTCCCCTGGCCCACTGATTTATTGTTTGAAGTACCTCATTTCCCTTGTCTAATTCAAGGGGTACCTCTCTATATTTTTTATGATAGCTATATATAGCCAAGAATCTGACAGACACGTACACACATGTATGCAGTTATGCACACTGATTTACAATGAAGAATGATATCGATACAGTAAGCATACACACTTCTATATGAGAGACAGACAAACAGATGCAGGTTCCCATATGTAACAAGCAATCAGGCAGGTACACATGTGCACTCAGTAATATAGGGAGGTACACATGTCTGACCAATTATAAACCTCCTACATGCATAGTAGACAGACTGACACCTACACACATCTGCACGGCGGACTGATGCATGCATACACGTAAGATCTGAGAGACAGACAGACAGAATGAAAGACCGCTAGATACTCCCAGCTAGGGATTTGCATTACATCTCAAAGTACATTTAAAAAAAATATATTTGGCTAATAAACACAATGTTCTAATTCTGAATAATCGTTTTTTTTAATTTAATACCAAAGATGAAGTTTGTATTTGCTTGTTTGTGTTTTTGTACTTATCGACATTTATAACTAGAGAAAGGTGTCTCTATTCCCTTCTCTAAACACCTACACGCTGAAGTATATTAACCCCTTCCATGCGGCCGCGATTCTGCGCCTGTGCGGCAAAATCGCGAGTGGGCGGGTTTATGACGGCCCCCAGCTGTCATCAGCACACGAGCACCGTAGTGCCTGACGGCTGGGGGGCCATCGTCAGCATGCAAGGGCTTAAAACAGTCTCACTACTTTTATTGCATATGAAGTAATTGTTTCAAAAATCATATTTCGCATTTAAAATAATTTCCATAATTGAGGGGAAATAAATTCTTCTTGTGAAGTTTAGAATGTATCCAATGGACACCCACGTCTCAGATATCTTTTTTCCCTTTCAAGTGCTGATTAGTCATACGCTGGTAATGAAAACATCAAACCCATTGCAAAGTTTCATATGCCCCTCCAGGAGAGGCAAAGAGGACCATTCTAATTTTAGTTATTGTTTGCTGAACGTTTCTGAGAGAGGCTTCACCGTATCTCACTTCCACAGGCAGAAATCCCTCTTAACACAGCAAGCACTGCAGTCTCACAATATCTGCAAAAGACAACTGCACCTCTCATGCTATTTTTTACTCTATATAACAAAAAAGTATAGTTCAATATTTAATTTACTGTTTTCAGTATATATTTTCCTGTTTAGTTAAAAACATTTGTACTGCTAGCTGCACCAAGATGGCATATCGTTCACCAATACTTAATGGTGGGTAACTAATTAAGGTCCAATGTACTCACCTTGACATTCTCGTGACATTTGGAAACCACTAGGTTCTGGGGTGAGTTTACTCCCTTGTGAATGGCATTATTGGAGCATATTACAAATTATGTATTATAGGTAGATAGATAGAAAGATAGAAAGATAGATAGATAGATAGATAGATAGATAGATAGATAGATAGATAGATAGATAGATTAGATAGATAGGGGAATATTGTTTAGTTCTAGGATGTTGAAGCAGTTGTATTTTATTTTATTTTTTGCTCTGTGAATTCTCTAGATCATGTATTTTACAGTCTAGTTTCTATGTGAGTGACGTTTTAAAAATCTTACGCAATAGGCTCACATTAAGGATGTAGTTTTAAAACTAATGACCTCCAATATATATATATATATATTCACTGAAAAAAACATAGGTTTCAGGGAGGTTACAGTTAAAAATTGGTATTTAAAAAACCTTAGAAATTCACGGAAAAAACACAGGTTTCAGGGGCGTCATAGTTAGTTGGACATTTCACTCATACAAAACCAGAGAAATTTGTCTGTTATCGTTAGTTCAGCTAACTATAACTCGCGCCCCCGCAATGCACTGCTGAGGAGGTCACATATTACATCATTCATGACATAGTCAGTGACATCACTGATGACATCTCAAATGACATCACTGATGACATCATCCATTGACTGTGTGTTTCTGCTAAGTTTCAATATGTTTTATATAAATGCCAAGGTGTATTGAAGAATGAGTGGCTGTAGAAGTGTCTGGATGGAGGGTTCAGAAGTTGCGTGACTGAGTGTATAAGTGAGTGATTAAATGTGTCTTACTGAATGCATGGGTTAGTGACCAAACTGAGTGAATGTCTGTATTAGTCTGTCTGTTGTTGTGTAAGCTGCTGAGTACCTACATGAGTGTCTATACAGGTTATTGATTGGTTGCCGGAATATTTGTATGGGTGCCTGAATATGTGTGTGTGGGTGGGTTGGAGGTGTGTGACTCTTTACAAAGATGTGTGAGTGGTTGATTCACTGGGTGTATGGGTTCAAGAGTGCATGTGGAAACAGCTGTATGGGTGGGTGAGTGTTTGTATGGGTGTGTTGTTGAGTGAATGGATGTCTCAGTGGTACATGTACGAGTAACTAAATATGTAAAAAGCAGTATATGTGAGTGATGGTGTATATAAACAACTATATGTGAGAGTGAGTGATTGTGAGAGTGGCTATAGATGACTGTGTACTTGTATTAGTGATTGTATAAGAGAATAAGTATGCATTGTATCTGTATGAATAAGTGAGGTGTTGTGTGTATAACTGTATAGGTGAGTAAATGGAAGTGTGATTGATTCTTTGTATAACTGGCTAGGTGTGTGAGCAACTCTGGATGAGTGGCGGTGTGTGAGTGTTTTTTCTAGGTGTATAAGTGCATATGATAGTGTTGTATTGATAAGTGACTGCATGTATGAGTGACTGTATGGGTGAATGAGTGGATGTGTGTGTAGACCTAGGAATAAGTGATTGCGTATGTAGTAACTGGTATTGGTGTTTCTATGGTTTCAAAAATGGTGGTCTGTATTTTAGAGTGGGTGTATCAAATGTTATATTAGGGTGTGAGGAGGTGCATCAGACTTTCATGTGGATGATGTCATCAGTGATGTCATTTGAGATGTCATCAGTGATGTCACTGACCATGTCATGAATGATGTAATATGTGACGTCATCATCAGTGCATTGCAGGGGTGCAAGTTATAACAGCGGAATTTCTCTGGTTTTGTATGAGTGAAATGACCAACTAACTATAACATCCCTGAAATCTATGTTTTTTTAAGTGAATTTCAAAGGTTTTTAAATGCTAATTTCTAACTATAACGTCCCTGAAACCTATGTTTTTTTTGTGAATTTCAAAGGTTTTTTAAATGCAAATTTCTAACTATAAAGTCCCTGACACCTATGTTTTTTTCAGTGAATTTAAAAGGTTTTTTAAATGTTAATTTCTAACTATTACATACCAGTTGCATTTCCAGAGTGAGTGTGCCCTCCGAAAGACCTCTTAGCAATCCCACTGTGTGGGATTTACTGGAGGTAATAGGAGAAGTAGTTAGGTCCCAACGTCAACCTTGGGGGCCCATTACCCCTTTTATTACCACCCTTAAGTCCCACACAACAGGATTGCTATTTTCTTATATCAGGCCCTGCCCCCCTCCCTGCACCACTGTGCAAATGCACCCCTAGCATTTTGTAAGTTGGGTTATTAACAGCCTGATTCATGAACGGGCCGTTTTGCGAGCCCCTAATAGCGAATCATAGCGATTCGCTATTAAGGACTCGCAAAACGGTAATCATTTAGGAATCGCATAATAAAATGCGATTCCTACTGATTCCTTATTTGCGATTAGAAAATTGCTAATCGCAAATAAGGAATAACTCGCCATTCATTCCTATGGGCCAAAAGGCCCATAGGAATGAATGGGGAGTATTCCTTATTTGCGATTAGCAATTAGCTAATCGCAAATAAGATTGCGATTTGAAGGGTGCCAGGGGTGTCCACAGGACACCCTGTAGCACCCCTCAAATGATCTGTGACACAGGTGTTGCACACACACATGTCCAAAGGACATGTGTGTGTGTAACATGCAACTCAGAAAAATGCATTTAAATGCATTTTTCTGAGTTTTCGCAATTTACCGCGAGGTCTGACCTCGCGGTAAATTGCGCCTAGAAATAGCGAAATCGCAAATTGAAATAGGATGTTGAATAGCATTTAAGGAATCTCAAATAGAGATTCCTTAAATGTCATTTCCTCACACATTTGCGACATCGCAATTAGCGATTTTTGCTTTTGGGATGCTGAATCCCAAAAGCAAAAATCGCACTCGCAAAGGGCCGGATTCTCAGAATCCGGCCCTTTGCGAGCCGATTTAGCCTTCATGAATAAGGCTGTTAGTCCCCTTGAATCCTGAGGGTCCCTGGGGGCCATCTAGCCCACCAGGTACCTCCAGTAAGTGCCACAGAGCTGCTTTGCAGAGAGGTATAAAAAGGGGTTGGCCTTGGACCACCTCTCTGCAACGCAGCCCTGTGGCACTTACTAGAGGTACATGGTGGGCTAGTTGCGCCCCAGGGACCCTCAGAATCGAAGGGGAATTAAACCCCCAACTTAAAACGTGCCACAGGGCTGTTTGCACAGTGGTGCAGGGAGTGGGTGGGCCTGAGGTGACAAGTGTGCAAACACGCCCTGTGGTGTGTTTTAAGTTGTGGGGTTAAGTCTTCTTGAATCCTGAGGGTCCATGGGGAGCAACTAGCCCACGAGGTAGCTGCAGTAAGTGCCACAGGGCTGCGTTGTGGAGAGTTGATCCGAGGCCACACCTCTCTGCAACACAACTCTGTGGCGCTTACTGGAGGTACCCTAAAGTTTTCCTACTTAAAAGGCTGAAATGGGTATAAGTACTAGACCTCTGACACCATATACTTAGAACACTTCGGGGTTGAGGCCATTCTTCCAGAAAGAGCTGGATTTCTGTTGGAGAGACTTCCACTTTGTTGTGTGCTTCACTGTGCTGACCTTCTGTCCTGGGAGTGAAAGGCACATAGGACATTACATTGTTAATCACTGTGGAGATGTAAACTATAGAGCACAAAATTTCCCCAAAAATGTTTTGCCTGACAGAATGACAGTCATACCATAAAAGTGACTCTTTGGTGATCTCACTGACATCAGATTTTGAACCTTCATTAATGCTCGTTGAGTGACAGAGGGAGCTTAAATGTGAGTTGGTATTGGTTACAGTTCAAACTCTAAGTTTAACAACTTATGATTTTAATTCTGTTGCTACCACCAAAGTCTAGAAAATCTCTCAACAAATCATGCTCCACTGACTCGTGGTGGCCCATTAGCATTATCATTATAACCTTAATTTTGACTGTAGTCTGGGACATTGCCATTATTAAAATGAGAACAAAATCAGGTGACAATTTGCCTCAGTTTTGAAATCCTAAAAGGCTTGCTCAATTGGTGTCTGCTGCAGATGTGTCATTGCTATACAAGGCTCTTGAATTATTAATGATACAGCGGAGTGAATCATCGTTGACGATTTGAGAATAGCTTGCCCTTGACAGTGTGCATATGGTTAGCAGCGTGTCGTGTGTTCCTTCCGCTATATTAAATGCACATACAAGATGACGATGTACCTGTGAGATATCAGACTTTTTCGAGTGCCTGAGGAGTGTCAAGCTATCACAGAAGGGGAGACTGTAGTAGCGCAGTGCTCATGCTACGGTGTTAAATAAATGAACACGGGACTGGAACTAACTTTCTTGTGCTGGTGTGCAGGAGGGTTTATCCTTTGAAATAATCTGCCTCTGACCTCCTGTTTGAGGTCAGAGCATGTGGGCCGGCATGACGTCACAGGGCGGGGACCAACAGCATACTACATTTCTTCCAAACTTTCACAACCAATAGTTAAACAACTTACTAAACAGTGGCGTGGCGTAGCTGAGGGGGTTGGAGGGGGCTGGCGGTTTGCCCGGGGCGCCATGAGTTTTGGGGGCGGCGCCCATTTCGAGGTAGCTCCTAAATGTGTCTGCCGCGAGGGGGCACTGGCATTTTGGTTGTTCTAGGTCAGTCTATGTTGTGTGGCTTCCTTATCTATGGGCTGGAGAGCCCACAGGTCAGAAGGAGGAATGGTGTCCCTCCCAGCCCTTCCAAATAGGATGTTAGCTGGTGCCCTTTGAGTTGTGATGTGCAGCGTGGGTCAATAGGCTCCAAGGGCTTTGCAGATGACATCCTCTGTGTCACCTTGTTGCTCAAATCCAATGCGAATGACCTTGTTGATCATACACATTAATCTTTCAACTTCACTGTTGGCTTGGGGACTGTTGGGGGTGATCTTCTTATGGTTGATAGCAAAGGCCCCATGTAGTTTTTAAAATCCTTGCTTTGGAACAGAGGGCCATTATCACTTTTGAGGGTGGAGGGGACTCAAAACATCACAGAGATTTTGTCGAGGGACCTCTGCATTTGTTCAAAGTTCATGCTTGTTAGTGCTTCCACTTAGGAGAACTTGGTAAAAGCCTCCGACACCTACGGCATGTGGCGTCTGTCGGGCAGCATCCCAAAGTCAACGCTGATGTTGCATCAGGGACCAGCGCAACTGCTGTCATTTGTGACCGGAGTCGGTCTGGCCAGACCTAACACCAGTGGCATCAGGCAACCATATTGCCCACCTCTGAATCTAGGGCAGGAAACCAGACTTTCCGCCTCAGATGGGCTTTTGTTTGGGTCGACCTTCGGTGTCCAGTATGGGCAAGGTGCAACATGACTGGTCACGGCTGGCAGGAACAATGGTTCTTTGGCCTTGAAGCAGGATTTCTTGTCTTGTGGTGCTGAGTTCATTCCCGAATGTCCCACAGAGTGGACAGGTCACATTGAGCTGTGTTGTCATGTTTCCACACATCACAGAGAAGATCTCTCCATTTACCGGACTTAGTCACCTCCAGAGTCTTTTATAGACATGAGTCTGAGGCATTTGCTTCTGGGATCCCTTGGAGGGCTACCACCCGCAGGCAGACAACTTCAGTGATCCAGTGGGCAATATTCAACCAACAGTGGGTGTTTTTGATGTCACTCGGTCCCGGTCTTGTGTAACTGGAAAGGTTGTCTGTGGGGTTGTTGCATCCGGGCTGGTATTCCACCATAAGCTGATATTTCAGGACCTGGAGGTCCCATTTTTTTTACGTGTGGAGGTGGATGGGGTGCTGGTCCCGCGGATGAATGACTTGCAATTAGTGACTATTGGTCAGTAATGACCTAGAAAGGGTGGCCATAACAGATACAAATTATAGGGGTGGCAGGCCCACTTGATGACAGATGCTTCTTTTTCAATATCTCAGTGTTAGTGAGCGCTCTGCGGACGAATCAGTTGGTTGTCCAGTAATTGCCATCAGTGCGTTGCATCCTGATGGCTCCAAGGCAACCACTAGCTCTGACTTCTTGGCAGGGTCAAAGAGGGTCATTACAATGTCTTGGAGGTGGGCGCACTTGATACCTTGGAACATTTTGTCTTTTGACTTCCTCCATATCCATGGGGTTGCCACTTTTCTGAGGTGCCTTAAGAGACCAGCCAATGTTGATAGGTTGGAAGCAAATTTCCCACAGTATGTTTAAAGACCCATGAAGTTTTGGACTTTGGCAGGAGACATTGGTAAAGCCACGTCCTTGATGTCTACACATTTGGGTTGGGTTGATATTGATGTCGATGTTCGAAAAGAAGTAGCCAAATAATTCCATCTCTTGGAGGAAGCATTGGCATGTGGCCTGATGGAGTGTGAGTCCTGCAGCCCCAATACTCTTAAGGGCCAGGTGTTGGCCACGAATGTCCATGTATCTAGGGTGCTGCACATCTTGGTGCCAAGGAATGCACGCCATAGCGCATGTCTCCACAACAGACACCGAGAGCAATGAAGCTTTGGACTTTGGCAGAAGACATTGGTTAAGCCGTGTCCTTGATGTCTGCACACTTGGCTGGGTCGACCTTGATGTTGATGTTTGAAAAGGTAATGCCAAATAATTCCGTCTCTTGGAGGAAGACTTGACATTTGTTGCGATTGAGGGTGAGTCCTAGGTTTATGGGATTTGTAAAGCGCATGGCTGCCCAGGGGCTTCCCAGCACTACGGAGAGGAGGCAGAGTGTGGAGAAAAAAGATATAAGGGAACAACCATGTCTTGAGTTTTTTTCTGAAACTTTTTTCCTCTCTGAGTATTGGGTCGTGGATGTAGGCTGAGGGAGCAAGACATAATATAACATGTATTTGTAAAGCGCACTTTTACCCAAGGGTATCTTGGTGCTGAATTTATTGTTACCCAAATAAGTGACACTCATTTTATCAACCTCAGAAGGATGAAAGGCTGAGTGCACCTACAGGGATTTAAACCTGTGAGGTCGAACACAGGCCCCTACAGTGAACGCATAAGTCCACTAAGCCACCAGACCTGGCATGCCAGAGAGCGTTGGAGGTTGAGGGGAAAACAGGAGAAGTCAGCAGTCTACCCACTGAGGTGGCATCATGGTGTTGGTGTTAGCCTGTCATCAGTGTCCTCCTTTCTATGGAGTGTCAGTGGCCCCTCTGGCTGATGTAGTGTGGTGGGAGACTCGACCATTTCTTGTGAAGCAGGTGCAGTGAGGCCGGCTCTACCTCTTCACCACTGTAGTAGTGCAGTGCTTGCGCTGCAGTTTGGAATAAGTCCAAGCGGGACATGGTAATAACTGTCTGGTGCTCCCACACGTGTGTTCAGGCAGAGTCTTCCTTTTTATTTAATCCACCCCTGACCTTGCGTCTGTGGTCAGAGCATGTGTGCTGGCATGGTGCTGCAGGGTGGGACCCAGCTTCATACTACAGAGAACACCAGCAGCATCCTTTGTTATGTTATAGTTTACTGAGGTAGTATGATACTAGAAATATGTTAGAATTTTATGCATTTGTATATTTTGGCTTTTTAGGTTGGCCTCATGCGGTGACATCACTGCATGACCCTTTCATCTATGCATGGCTGTGCTTGCAGATGGTGCTTACACTCACACAGGCATGATGGCTACTTTCAGCGAGAACCCTACTCCATGAAAGTCTTGTACTCTGCAGTTCCTCAAGCTCCTGCAGACATGTCACAGTCTAAGCACTAAGGTGATGAACCCCACCAAGCTTTCTACAGCAGTTGAGCATTTTTGTTAGATTCCATATCGTTCCTCCTCCTTTTCAGTACAAAGGAGCAAACTGGTCTGGTACCTTTTCCATGATGACAGCATGTCTTCTGGCTTGTAAGTCATAGTCCAATTCATTGTTTAAAACTTTGTAAAAAATTTTTTTATTAGGAATATGGCATCATATTGTTTCAAACGAAGCAAAGAGTACCTACTTTAGTGGTGACTAGGGGTTGGCAGTGAACTACTCTCTGCCAGCGTAGTTCGCGGAGTTTTCCCCACTCTGCGCTCCGCGTAGAGCACGGAGTTCCCAAAAACTCCATAAAGTGGCATGGGGCAATGTTTTCCTCCTCGCGTGGCTCGCTAATGTTAAGTTGGTGAGCGCGAGCAAGGAAAATCATACACTAGACCGCCTACCGGAGCACTTTTTCAACGTAGGTGCTCGCGGCACGTCGCTCCCGTTTGCGTTGAGAAACCTGCCGCTCGTTTTGAGGAAGCTGATTCTCGAGTGGTACATCTAATGGAGCGGCAGAAAGCAGCACGGGCCACTTGCGCTGTTTATGGTGGCATTTGCACTGATTTTACAGAATGGGACAAACTCCTGGCATTAAAAATCGGCACAAGCAGTCTGATTTACAGTACTCCACTGCTTGCAGAACTCCACGGAGTGTGGCATAGTTTTTCCAGCACTTCATATAGTTCCCCGTAGCAGAACTCTGTGAACTCCGCCCAGGCCTAGTATTGATGTGGTGACCCATCGAACAGATCTATACACTGTCAACCCCAGAATATCTACATTTAGAGAAGCAGTCTGTATCAAAGAATATATTGCCCAATGTATCATAGCCACAGAGTACTTCTGGATTACAAAAAGCTCAGAGATCTGTGAAAAGAGAAGATACTTTTCTGTTGACCTGAGCATAACAACTATTTTGGATTTACATACGTTTGTGTACTCTTGCCCCTGGGTCCATCCAAGTTGTGTCAGTGTCTTGGTTTCTGTAATAGATTGTGGTATTCGTTAAGGGAGTGAATGCCTAACTCAAATAATAACTACATTGCTTGTCAGGGTGAACCCCTAAAGTCACTAAACTAATCTGAGCTCTACCCCCTGGTAGCTATGGCACAAAGAAGATTGGAATAATTTAGAGGTAATGTGTGAAGTGTTCATGCAGTACTCAAACAGAAATAAAGTCAAAATACAACACAAGAAAAATAGAGTACCTTTTAACAAATTAAATTATATCAAAATGACAAAATTACAATAAGTAGAGCTGGAATTAAGAAATGTTTATTGTTTAAGGTTTAAAATTGTGCCAAGGGGGCGTGGCCAAGATGGCGGTGTGAGCGGACGTGTCTCCAGGAGCTCCCGCCGCCGGCTGCCTTCACACCACCTTTTACCGCTTCAATCCCCCGTCGGTGGGCCCCGGTGGAGAGCGCTTGCCGCCCGGAAGGGTTAGACTGAGGTGGAATAAGCGGGGCGAAGTGGGGGACACCCGGAGCCGAGAGAGAAGAAGCGCTGTGAACGCGGCTGGGCTTGACCTAGCGGAGCGGAGCCGCGGGGCGTGGCCTAGAGCCCAGACGTGGACGTCCGGCTGAGAGGTGCCTCGGACGGCAACAGACTACGCGAGGCCCGGCGGATTGATTGTGGATCCGGCCCGCACGTTAACGGCGTGAGGCCCCTGGGGCAGCACAGTCCAGGGGCTGCTGCGGATCCACGAGCTGACGGTCGCTGTGGCTGGGACCGAGGAGGGGTCTTCCGGCGGCAGACATACAGGCGGCCGGGTGAGGTGGGCCCATCGGCAGAGCACGGAGGTCGGAGCACGGACCCCGGGTCCCCCAAACTGAGGTGAGGTGCAGCGCGAGTGGAGCACTTCCAGGCGGAGGCTGAAATAACCGGCGTGCCAGGTGCGGCACCCCAGCGGGAACTACAGGGGACTTGAGCGGGGACGCCCGGCTCATACTGGCGGGTCCGGCGCGGCCTGTGGCGCCTTTGGGCGGGCGTCCGCCATTTTGAGCAAGTGAGCCGGTCCCCCGGGCGGGTGTGGACTGCCCTTTGGGTAGCACACTGGGGGCGCCTGCTCGGCCCCACCGATACAGACAGAGCTTGGAGGTGTGGCGCTCAGTGGGCAGCTAGAGGCCCGTGCCGAGATAGGAGCAAGTGGACACCGGCGGCGGTTGACCCGGACCAGCTACAGGGGCCCGGAGGGGCGGACAGAGGCAAAGAGGCGTCTCCTCGACACCGGGGGGGGGGGGACCGAGGGTTCCTTGAGGGGCCTCGGTGGGACCCCCTGAATAATGGACTGTCCCGGCAGGCCCCCTGCACGCTCGTGGTCAGAGCACACATTGTAAATGTAAATGTAAATGTATTTGAGCTTATATAGCGCACAGCTACCCACAGTGGGTGTCCCGGCGCTTGCTTAGGGAACCCGTCCTGGTATTCCCCTGTGAGATAGCCCCGGCAGGGTATCCACAAGGTGAAAGCCAGGCATCCCCCGCGAGGGGCCGTTGTGGAGATTAAGCAAGCTATTGCGCAGAGTCGCAGAGTGTGAACCCGTGAGTCGAGAAGGCACCGGAGCGAGAATTATCGAGTCCGTGGAATTTTTAGCCCAAGACCCACCGAGGCGGGGAATTGAACCCTGGTCCAGGGCCGAGCTCAGCTTCCGGGTCTGCCGCCTCTAATCCCTGAGCCACACTTCTCCATTGTCTAGCAGTGCCGGTGGTGTCCGGGCCAGAGGGGCCCGTAGGGACATGTCCTCGGGGAGGATCCGGAAAGACCGGACCATCAAAGAGCTATTCACCCCTAGTACGATGGGGAAGCGGACAGACACCGCCACGTCCAGCCAACGGGTTGGAGCCGAGAAGAAGGCCTCAGACTCTCCGCCCTTGGGGAAGACGGAACTCGAGGACCCCGTCACCAGGTCCTTTTTGGAGTCCCTCTTCACTGGCCTACGAGAGGACATCCACGCCCTGAAGAGAGAGCTGCAGGAGGAAATCCGGGAAGTCCGCCGCGACACTGACGCCATAGGAGAGAGGGTGGCGGATTTAGAGACCAAAAGTGATGGGCGGGATGTGGAGATAGAGGCACTGCGGCAGGAGATCGTTCGCATACATGACCAACAGGTGGACCTCCAATCTCATGCAGAGGATTTGGAGAACCGCTCCCGGCAGCATAACATCAGGATTAGGGGAGTGAAGCAGTCTCCCGACACGGACGACCTCTTCCACTTTACCCAGGGCCTTTTTAACCATATTTTGGGCCGGCCTGCAGACTCCCCTCTTCGGCTGGACAGGGCCCACCGGACGGGCCCACCTAGAGCTAATGCTGCCTACCCGGCCGACATTCTGGTCTGTGTGCAGGACTTCTGAACAAAGGAGGAGATCCTTAGCAAAGCGCGCCAGATGGGAACAATCTCCTTTGGAACCCACTCGCCGACTCTGTACCAGGACCTCGCTGCTATCACACTGGAGAAGCGACGGACCTTCAGGCCGATCACGGCGGAACTGCGAAAGCGCAACATTTCCTATAGCTGGGGTCATCCCTTTTGCCTGGTGTTCAGGCTGGACAACAAGGTTCACCAGTTGCGATCTCTCAGGGACGCATGCAGTTTGCTTGGTCTTGAGGAGCCGACGGAGGACGACGACCACGCCAGTGGGGGTGCTGCCGGCACGGACGCCCCCGTACAATGGAAACAGCAACGGCGATGGCGCAAACCGAGGCGCCCGGCAGCGACGGAGATCGAAGAGGGTCGACGGGCGGCAGTGGAAACTGTAGCGCTGGGGCTGGCGAAGTCCAACAGTGGATGACCACCGAAATGGCGGCGCTAAGGCTTTGATGAGAAAGAGGGGGCTGGGGCCAATCACGCCGGCGGCGGGGGCGGAGGCAATGGACTCCGATACATTCCCCCGATTGTGACCCTAATTCTTCATCTACGACTGTTGATGATGGACAGGACTATTCTTTGTATCCTTCAAGTTGGGGAGAAGGGGGGTTTGGGGGGGCGTTTGGTCAAGGAAGGGGGGAGGGACAGTATTGCATTGTTGCCCAGTTGGGAGTGGGGGGGTCTCGGAGTTGGGGGGTAGGGGGGAGTGCAGGGTGGCTGAGGGGAGTAGGGGTGGGATTATGGTCCATGGTCGGAAGGGGGTGTGGTCTACTTGCTTTCCAAATGACAGGTTGGTGGACGGCGGAGGGGGTTTCGGGATCCTCCGGGTGGGTCGATCGGGGCATGATTGCATGGCTACCTATTTGTCTTTCTCCGTAGATGACTCGAACTGACGTGGTTGTTCTCACTTTGAATGTGAGAGGGTTAAACAATCCAGTAAAACGCAAGGCGGTCCTCCTACTCCTAGAGCAATCCCAGGCGGATATCTGCCTCTTGCAGGAGACACACCTCTTAGCTAAGGACTGCCATCGTCTCCAATCTAGCAGGTTCCCACTTCAGTTTTTCTCTTCAAGCCCAGATAAAAAGGCGGGAGTAGCAATAATGGTAGCACGCAAATTTAAGGGCAAGGTGCTGGGTAAAATTACTGAAATCAGGGGCAGATTACCGGTCCACAGGTTCGCAGTAGGGGACACGATTGGCTCGATCTATGGGCCTAATGATGGCCAAGAAAAGTTTCTGCACACAGCGCTTACCGAAGCTACGGACACAACAGATCGCCACCATCTGCTGGGAGGGGATCTAAACGTAGTCCTTGACAACTCACTGGACCGGTCCTGTCAACGCACAAGCCAAGTGGGTGCCTTGTCGGTAGCAGGCCTGGCCCGACTGAGGGAACTGGGATTAGTGGACGCATGGCGCGAGCTTCACCCTGGTGAGAAAGACTACACGCACTTCTCAGCTGCACATAAAACATATGCGCGACTAGATTACTTGCTTGTCTCTACTGCGGCTCAGTCACTTGTCACCGGCGTCGAGATTGTCACGGCGTCCCTTTCCGATCACGCCCCAGTCTCGGTCACTCTTGCTGGGCCGGTAGCGCCGCGTGCCGGCAGGGTATGGCGACTCCGGGACTCATTGCTAAACAAGAAGGAGGTACTCTCCAGAATTCAGGGAGCAATTACAGACTATTTGTCCCACAACAGTAATGAGGACACTGCGTTAGCTACTCAGTGGGCGGCGCTCAAAGCCGTCTTAAGGGGGAATTTATCTCGATCTCAGATGCGGAGAATGTAGAGCGCCAAGCCAAGAGAGATGAGCTTACCCAAAAGACCAGGGAATTGGAGCAAATGCATAGGTGGACAGGGGCCCGAGAATATGGCGCCAATTGAAGACGGCCCGCCAGCAGCTGGCGGCGTTGGATCTTGACAGGGCGGAGTATGCAGCTTTAAGACTGAAACACGCATATTACACCGGGGGGGGGGTAGATGTGGGCGCCTCTTGGCGCACAGGTTGCGCACAATCACCCAGAAACGGAAGGTTAAGGAACTGAAGGGAAAGGATGGGGTGCGCGTCACTGGAGATCGGGCAATAGCTGGGGCCTTCAGCGACTTCTATACCGCTCTGTATAAGGCTGTCCCTCCTGACCCGGAGGCAGAATCAGCCTTCCTGGAGGTGATCCCGTTACCGGTTCTAACACAAGAGCAAGCTGATAGCCTAGAGAATGACATCCGCCCGGAAGAGGTTATTTCGGCTATTTCCCGACTCAAACTCGGCAAAGCACCTGGTCCGGACGGATTTCCAGCATGCTTCTATAAAACCTTCTGTGTCCAACTGGCTCCGCTGCTAGCCAGACTCTTAACCTCGTTTGCGGTGGAGGGTGCGATTACCAAAGATTTACTTGAGGCCGCCATCGCGGTTATACCTAAACCGGGCAAGGATCCCACGGACTGTGGGGCATATAGGCCCATTTCCCTGTTAAATGTTGATCTCAAGCTCTATACAGGGATACTCTCCTCTAGACTGGGCCCGTGCATGGGTGGACTAATTGATCCGGATCAGTCCGGCTTCATTCCAGAGCGTCAGACCTCCGATAATACTAAAAGGGCCCTTCACCTTATAGAGAAAGCCTCCCGTACACAGGGCGAATACTTGATGCTGGCCATCGATGCCGAGAAGGCATTTGACAGAGTGCACTGGCCCTATCTCGAGAGGGTGTTGGTGAAGGCAGGCATGGGACCCACGTTTCGAACCAGGGTAATGAACTGCTACAAATTCTCTTCTGCTACTGACCGGGTTAACGGTTCCTCCTCCCCGCGGTTCTAGATCGAGAGAGGCACAAGGCAGGGATGCCGGCTATCCCCTCTATTGTTTGCCCTTTATATGGAGCCACTGGCACAGTTAATCATCCGCACAGACCCAGAGATAAAGGGGATTAGATTTTGGGGCGATGTCCATACCATAAGCTTATACGCAGATGATGTCTTGTTGTCCCTTGCCGATCCCCGGAGCTCGCTTCCCGCCTGCATGGACGCTCTATCCAGGTTTGGCAGTGTATCAGGCTTCAAAGTCAACATGACAAAGTCAGTAGCGCTAGATTTGTTCCTAAACCCGAGCACAAGCGCTGAGTTACGGGATAGGTTTCCCCTGCAATGGGCGGTAGATGCGGTCCCATATCTCGGTATACAACTGGCCCCCTTGCTACAGACCACTGTGGAGATCAATTACTCCCACTTAAGACAGAAGGTCAGACGGGAGTTGGGACAGTGGAAATATTATCCGCTGTCATGGCTCGGCAGGGTGGCAGCGATTAAGATGACGATTCTCCCTCAGATACTTTACATCTTTCGCACTTTACCCCTTACTCCACCTAGAGGCTGGATTAAATTGATGCAGTCGGAGCTCTCCCAATTTATATGGAACGGAAGGAAGCCCCGCCTGGAAGCACAGATGGCGATGCTTGTCCCGGAACACGGAGGAATCGGGATCCGGACCTGGCGACGTACTTCCAAGCGACACAACTACGCGTTATGGCGGAATGGGTCCGATGGGAGTCGGGAAAGTACTGGCTTTTCCTAGACCAGGCAGTCGCTGGGAGAAGGTTGCAGGAGATCCCTTTTATGCGCAGGGCTCATAGGCCTCCTAACCTTTATGCGTCCCTTATCACGCGAGTCCCGCTGGAGATCTGGGACCTAGTGGGGGTTCCGCTTGGTCTCACCACTATGCCGTCACCGCTCACCCCCATCCTGGACAACCCCGACTTTCAGCCGAGGATGGATGGGAGGGCTTTCGAACGTTGGAAGCCAGCTGGATGTCGCCCCCTTGGCAGGTTTACGGTCCGGAGGGAGTGGTCCCCTTTCCACAGTTCCGCCAGGAGTTCGGCCTCCCAGAAACCGAGAGGCTCCGTTACTTCCAGGTCAGACACTGGGCCCTAGACACTACGGTGAGATCTGTGGCAGATAGGCGAATGACTGACTTCGAACGCTGGTTGATCACATGCACAACTGACAAGCAGCTCATCTCGGACCTCTACAAAATGCTCATGCACAAACACAGGTACACCTACAGCGTGAGTAGGTTCCGCTGGGAGCGGGAAATGGGGAGACCCTTTACACATAAGGAATGGGAGGGAATATACTACAGAGCGCAACTTTCAGCTTACCACATGGGGCTCACGGACACTCTTAGAAAACTAGTGACCTATTGGTACTACACCCCGGAGCGGCTGTATGAGATGGACAGTAACAAGGATCCCTTATGCTGGCGGGGTTGCGGACAATTTTTTTTTTTTTTATTGCACAGAGTAAGGAAATACAGTTTACACAGCTTCTGGCCCACAACCCCTCCGGGGCCGGCCGCGACATAATTAGTAGCTTCAAGCGCTTTACAAGTAGTACACAGCCTCAGGGCCAATAACCCGGGGGTCCGGCATCGCATAGGTGCATCCAAGGTCCCTTATGTAGTGCAGGTCCTATCAATGGGCAGTTGCCCGACTTTCTGTGCGTTTTCTAATTTTCGCCCCCCACACCAACCCCTGAACTCCCCCCTAACAACTCCCCCCCCTAATCTTGCCCATAGCCTTTACCCAAGTATCTCGCACCTCATAGTGTAGCCAGCTCTGCAATGACTGCGGTCGCACCCCGTTCCCTCCCTCCATCCACGACCAACTCCTTGATAGCAAAGGGGACATGAAAGGGGGGGGGGGTTTGATCTTGAATCACTCCGTGTGTACCCTTGCTAGTAATGAAATTGTACAGTGTGTGGTCCTCCCCGTAAAAATACCCCCCTCACAGGGCCCTTACTTCCCCTAACCTCACCCTCTGAGCCCTCTACTCCCCTGGTATCCTCCCTTCCCGGTGTCAGTACCCTATTCTAGATCGTGTGTGGGATCTGTAGCTGCCCTCGAGGGGGTGCTGTCTGTGGAGTCATCCTGCTCTGTCTGCTGTCCCTGCAAATAAGTCCTATAAAGGGCCCAGAAGTTCTTCGGGCGGGACCTGGGGGGTAACAGCTCACTATATGCCTCTGTCTGTGTGGAGCAGAACAACATGTCTCATGACCATCTAGCTTTGGTAGGAAGAGGGCCCGCATCCAGCACTGAGCTACCACTCTCCTCGCCATCAGCATCCCCATGTCCGTAAGCCTGCGCATCGCCCCCGGAAGTCTTTTTGAGTTGCCAATTAGTGCTAATCCCGGGTCCATGTCTAAGTCGACTTCCAGAATCCTGCTCATCTCCGAGAAAATGTCCAGCCAAAATCTATTTATCCACGGGCAACCCCACGCCAAATGCAAGAAGTCCGCGTCTGCCGCTCTGCAACGCTCACAGTGTGCCTCCGAACGCAGTCCATACCTGTGAAGTCGCACCGGGGTGTAGTACACTCTTTGAAGGAATTTAAAGTGTATAAGTCGGTGTTTTCCATTTAGGGAAATACGCTTCGTGTTTTCGCAGCAGTAGCTCCACGTCGAGTCATCTAACGGGGTACCTAGGTCTCTCTGCCACTCCAAGCGAGCTTTCATAAGTTGATGCTCCCCCTGGGATCTCGCTATACTGTAGAGGTTCGTCAAGAGTTTCTTGGGGTCTTTACGTGTGATCACATATGTTAATTCCGGCATGTCCGGAGGCTCCGACATATCCGGACCCAGGAGTTCGGCGAGGGCACTCCGCGTTCTGTGGAAGTGGAACCTCTGAAGCAGCGGAGGGTCATCTCCATTTCCCCGCGCCTGATCCATATATATTTATAAAACAACAGGGATGTTGCTCAGTTTCTGAGAATTGCACAGTACCGTCATAATCCTGAATTCTGTGTTGTTTTTTATTACACCTTGACCAGTGATACTCAAAGTATGGCCCAGGGGCCTCATGCAGCCCTCCTGACTTTTTAATGCAGCCCCCTGATTAAGAGCAGCACTGGGCAGCTGTTCACTGGACTCACCACTAACATGAAAAAATATGAAATAAACAGGAAAGTCTTTATTTAAAGCTCAACGGAAGTTTAAGAAAAGAAGTAACTAGGTTGTGCTGCACCACTTAACTTTAGGAACACCTTCATTTTCAAAGCCATCTTGCAGCAAAAGTTAAACATTTTATAAGGTCGCTCCAAAATTCAAAAAGTGTATTTCATTAACATGCAGAACCATTTCATCTTAGTACATCTGATTACTTCAGATCATTGAGAAGTATTTTTAAAGTGATAGTTTTCAAACATGAATCTATAAACATTATTTTCCCCCACTTATACTGACAACAATGCCAATATTGAACTAAGAAACAATTCAGTTGTCATGTGGACCCCTCTGGGGGGCCTGGGTTCCAGTTATAGATGAACAAAATTATAGTTTATGAAAACAAATACAGGGGAAGGTTTTGTACAGTGCACATCCTGAAGTTGAACAACACTACAGCCTGAACTTCTGAACGGAATGATACCAAATTTGTCAGAAAGCTAGAAATTGGCCCAGAAAGCGTGCTTTTTTGTGCTTTATTGTAAATGTGTTCAGTTGTATTTCAGATATCTACCATAAAAAATATAGATATCAGGGGATGCAAGTCCTTGTGGTGGACTCGCAGATCACACTAAAATTTGATTGGCTGCCAACACTTCAACCAGGAAGTGTTGGCAGCCATCTTGGGACTAGGCTTGAAGCAGAGTCCCAAAAACAAAGTAAAAAAGAAAGAAAATGGAGCAGGGTAAGAATACCCTGACTACTCAGATATGGTGGGTGGAGCGGTGTCCCTCAGGGACCACGCCGGGAGTAAAAAGCATTTTCTTTAATCTGCCACAAACTCGCTGGTAGAGACGCAAATCTGCATCAAAGTTTTAAAAAAAGACGCACGGGGGCGTGGCTTCGAGGGCGACAATGGCGGACGTGGCTTCTTAGAGCTCCCGCCGGCCCGTAATTAATCCTACCAATTATCCTGACCCCGAACCCACAACTGGCTACACAGCGACAGCGGTGGCTGTTGGGGACAGGGGGCACCCTCCGGTGCTACATTTGGGGCCCCCGGTTCCTGGCTAGTGGAGTTCTTGGCGGCGACACCCCCCGGGCCTACCTGCCGCGTGGAGAGCCGGGGCCTCGATTTAGTGCGGATCCCGACTGATGGCGTTGGACGCCGGCCGGCTTGCTCGCCGGCGGGCCCCGTGTGTCCGGGGACGGTTGGTGTCTGGCTGCCGGAGGGTAGGCGGCGGCGTCTCCTGCCGCCTGGAGGATCACTGACGCCACTGGGGGCTGCGAGGGAGCGGCGTTGGTGGAGGGCTCCGCGGGCCCCGGGACCGGTCGGGTCCCCCTGGGCTGCCGAAGGCTGTGGCTGAGGCGGGGCTGGAGCCGGACCATCGGCGGAGGAAGGGGCACATTCTGCCCGATTACCGGCATATGTGAGCCCCTGCAGTGTGGCCCCTGGAGGCGGAGAGTCCAGTGGCTTGGGGAGCAGTGTGGTGCCCTGCGCCATCGTTGGGGGCGCCCATCTCCTTGCTCTGCCCACGGAGCAGACTGTGGGACATTGGAGCCTATCTCGCCCCCCCAGCGCTGGGTCCGGATTTGGGGCTGGTGTGGCCCAGAGAGATAGCGTTGCCTGGTCACCCTGGTCTCGGCGCCCGACTGTGCCCGCCTTGACCCACGGCTGTGGGTGGATATCTGGACCGGAGAGGACGGTGGTGGCCGGTGCGGGACCGATGAGCCCCGTGAAGGTGAGGGGCAAGGACTGCTGCTGCTCTTCCGGTTGGGGTGGGGGTGCCCTGCCTGAGGCCCCGGGACCCGGGGCTTTGCTGTGGCCCTGAGTGACATTTGTGGCCATTGCTCGCTGGGGACCGGAGCAGTAGACGTGTTCTGTGGTGGCAAACTGGTGTGGCGAAGCGCCCTGCGGGCCTCCCGGCTCAGGCATCACCCCGGGTGGTCTTTAGTTTTGAGTGGCAGTGAGTGGAGGGCCTGCCACGGACACGGATCGGCCCGCTTGAACTATCCTGACCATGACCAGAGGCGGGGGTGGCACTGGCTCCGCCAAGCAGGGGCCGATTGACAAATTCACTGGACCCAGTGGGGGATCGGGGGCTGCCGGAGGTGGCCAGAACACCGGACCAGATAACGCGGCCCTGATGGCAGTCATCACACAGTCAAGGGACATGTTAGATGCCAAAATTGGCGTGGTGGGAGCTGATGTCATGCTATTGCGCCAGGATCTCCGTAACGCTGTCGCCCGCATCACGGAGACCGAGACCAGAATCACAGGAGTGGAGGGAGACGTCAGCGCCCTGAAACAGAAAGTGGCGGAGATGGATAGGCTCCAGAAAGGGCTGGCTCTTTGCTTGGAGGACGCGGAGGGGCGAGCGCGAAGAAATAACCTTTTCGCTTCGTGGG
This sequence comes from Lissotriton vulgaris, assembly GCF_964263255.1. NCBI lineage: Eukaryota > Metazoa > Chordata > Amphibia > Caudata > Salamandridae > Lissotriton > Lissotriton vulgaris. The sequence goes on along the minus strand of NC_141685.1, from coordinate 354,417,318 downwards.
CTTTCCAGAAGATTGCGAGAAGGGGCCCATGGATGCCTTCCTGACAAGGTGGCTAGAGAGCTGGCTTCCCCCGGACGCTTTGTCACGCTGCTTCATAGTGGAGCGCGCACATAGAGCCTTAACGCAGAAACCACCGGTGGGAGAATGGCCTCGGCCGGTCATAGCTAAAATCCTAAACTTCCACGACAGGGACACCATACTCCGGGAAACGAGGGCCAAAGAGACTCTGCTGTTCGACAATCACAAGATTATGGTCTTCCCGGACTATACCAGACAGGTGCAGCAGCAGCGCCATTTCTTCCTGGCTGCGAAGGCCAAACTGCGTGGCCTAAAGATCCAATATTCACTGCTGTATCCGGCCCGTCTTCGAGTTGTCTTCAACTCCAAAACCCACTTTTTCGACTCCCCGGAAGACGTGTTCAAGTGGACGGATGAGACGGTCAGGATCCGACCAAACGCCCACCCGGGGCTGGGCTCTGGACCATCGCGTGGATCATCGCAGGAGAGGGGTGACTCCGCCGGCAAGGGTAAACGACATCGGAAATCTCGTTCACGACGACGCTCCCTGTCCCGGGAAGGCCTTCTGGATGGGACGCAACCCGACACTGATCAATCGGGGAAGGAGAACTAAGCGCCGTGTGAATCCAGTCTTCATTGCTTAACCCCTGTCCATTGGTGGACTCCACGGAGGGCCTGGCCTGGTGTGGAGGCTCCAGTGGCTGAGCGGACGGCAGCTGGTGCAGTGTGACCTGGACCTTGGTATGGCTCAGGGGTCTTCAGCCGGATGGCGTTTGACTGCATCGCTCTCCTTGTGGTCTGGAAATTTTGGTACAATGGGGTTTGGGGTACTACCCTATAGGGCGGCCTGATCCTCCCACGGTTGGGGGGTGGCCCTGAGGGAAGGCTCTGTTAGTTGGGGGGAGTAGTTGGGATCCATTGGTATGGTGGGCTTTAGGCACTCTGTTTTGGGCCTGAAGCTCCCCATGCCGCGACAGGTACTTCAGTGTTTCATGAGGTATAGGGGTGGGGGGTGGGGACTTGGAGTTGGGTTGTTGGGGGGGCAGGGTTGGTGGGTGGAGACGGGGGGGTAGTGGGTGTTCTAAAGGGGGTGCACGTGATTTCTGCTGCATTGACATATATGGTATTGGGTGCCTGGGCCGGGCCCTGGAGGCCTCAGAGACCTTTTTATCGGGACAATGGTTGACATTTCAGGGCAGGAACTCGCTGGTGACTGTCCGGGGGATATTGGACAAAATCAAGCGTGGGGCGGTTTTGCGCTGGGGTAAGAGAGACTCGGCCGATGTGATGCTACTCCAAGAAACACATATGTTGGGTACAAAGGCACTGAGTTTACAGGGATTTGGTTTCCACCAAGTATTCCATGCGGGGTTTTCCAGGGGCTCGAGAGGGGTGGCCATTCTTATCCACCGGAGGCTGTTGTATACCCACGAGCGTCACTGGCTTGATCCTCAGGGTCGGTATGTGTTTGTGAAAGGCAGGATTGGTGCGGAGCCAGAGGTGTTTGGCAGTGTGTATGCCCCACCCCCATTACAGTGGTCCTTGGCGGAGAGACTGTTTGACCTGTGGGCCGAGATCCCGGACTCCTTGGCCGTGATAGGTGGTGACTGGAATGATGTGGTGGATGTGTGCCTGGACCGGCAGAGGTCGCAGGGAGTCGCGGCGGCGGCCTCCCCAACACGGCTGAAGGCGATGATTGATGGGTTGGGCTGGTCGGATGCCTGGAGGCACTTGCATGCCAGGACGCGTGAGTACACATATGTGTCAGCTGTACATGGCTCCTTCTCACGACTGGACTGTGTGTTTGTGCCACGGGCCTTCCTCAACAGGGTGAAATGGGCTGCAATTCAGCCTCGGGGGCTGTCTGACCACTCCCCTGTTGCGATACGGATCGACTTGCACAAGACGCGCCGGCCATTTCGGTGGCGGATATCCTCGTGGCATCTTCAGCGGGCAGACTACACACAGCATATGCGCAGCGCGATCGCCCACTATTGGCAGGAGAATCTAGCGGAAGGGGTTGATGGTGTGACTATCTGGGAGGCCATGAAGCCCACTCTGAGAAGCATTGACATTGCATGGTGTGCTGCTGCCCGTCGTACTCGACGGGAGGCCATTGTCGCAGCTGCGAAGCGGGTGGAGGTGCTGGAGAGAGGGAAGGGGACAAAATGGCGCTACGACTGCTCCTGCAAGCGCAGCAATCCTACACCTCGGTCTTAATGGACGAGGCTCGACAAGCGTGGCTGGCCACGCGGAGCAGGGTCTACCAGTGGGGTGATAAGTCCTGCGCCATGCTCCATAGGCTGTGTCAACAAACGCTGCAACCGATCACTCTACCAGGCCTCACTGACGGGGAGGGAACCGCAATAACGGAACCTGCGACTCTTGCAGCGAGCTTTGCCAACTACTATGCGGAGCAGTATGCTCCTCGGTACAGTCTCCCACCGGAAGCAATTGATAGGTTCCTTGCTGACATTCCCCCTCGTGCAATATCAGACGAGGCAAAGAAAGCCTTGGACCTCCCCTTGACGGCGGAGGAACTGGGTGATGCGCTGGGCAAACTCAACGTGGGTAAAGCGCCGGGACCGAGTGGGTTCCCCAGTGAATTCTACAAGAAATTCCACCTGCAGCTTGGGCCGCACTATTGGCGGGCGTTGGAGGTGGCGCGGGAGCGTGGTAGCCTGCCGTCGGACTGGCGTCAGGCGGAAATTGTGGTTTTCCAGAAGCCGGGTAGGCCCCCCGATCGACATGAGTCCTATCGTCCCATATCCTTGCTCAACTTCGAAGCCAAATTACTGGCCAAGGCGCTGGCGAACCGTCTACTCCCATATGTCGTAGACCTGGTCCACCCGGATCAGGCGGGCTTCATGCCGCATCGGGCGACGCAACACAACATCAGGCGGGCACAGGCGGCGGTGGATGCTGTGGGGGCGACTGGGGATCGGGCAGCACTGTTGCTAGCGGACATTGACAGGGCATTCGACTCGGTCAGCTGGACCTACCTCTTCGCCCTCTTGCCGTGCCTCAACCTGGAACCAGTGTTCATTTCATGTATTAGGCTGCTGTACACAGACATCACCGCCTCAGTGCGCATCTCTGGGGCGATCTCGGAGAAGTTCCCAATTGCCAGGGGGACCCGACAGGGATGCCCCCTATCCCCCTATCTCTTCGCACTGGCCATGGAACCATTGGCCGCATGGGTGCGCCTCGATGCACAGTATCGAGGCTTTGTATGGGGGGCAGAGCTCTCGGACAGAATCGCATTATATGCGGATGATGTCCTTTTCTTTATGACTGACCTTCACCGCTCTGGCCCTCGCATATTAGAAATGATGCATGTTTTTGGTGACGTTTCGGGACTCTTTCTTAATCCGCGCAAATCAACCCTGTGGGTGACGGGTGGAGAGTCAGAGACATACCCCTGGGCTTCGGCCCTACAAGTGGCGGTCGGTGGTCTAAAATACTTGGGAGTCTTCCTGTCTGAGTCTGCCGCAATTGCATGGGAGCGCAACGTGCTGCCGGTGTGGGACAAAGTCCAATCGGACATCAAAACCTGGTCTCGCATGCCCCTTAATATCTATGGCAGGTCTGCCATCTTCAAGATGGTCGCCCTCCCACGGCTTCTATACCAATTGCAGAACCACCCGTATAGGATTGGCCCACAGTGGTTCCGTCGCGTGAATTCAGTACTGGGCCACTTTCTGTGGGCCAGGGGCGCTTCCAGGGTGGCGCTGCAGACTTGCTTTTTATCCACGTACTGTGGAGGTCTGGCTACCTCAGACCTCCTGTCCTACTATCAGGCCTCCCACCTGCTGGTTCTGAATGAGTGGTGGTACGGCGATCATAACGACCCGGCATACGCACTGGAACACTTCTTGATGGGTGATGCCACGATACACACGCTGTTGTTCTCGGCCAGGCGACGGAAGAATTGCCGCGGGTCACTCAGGTGGTCTTCGTGATCTGGAGACAGGCGCTGCGCCGCATGGGCTGGTGGGGTAGGTTGACAGCGGAAACCCCGCTATGGAACAACGGACAGCTTCCCGCACTGGCTTCGTTGTCGGGGTTTGGTGGCTGGGACGCCATTGGGATCTCCTCGCTTGGCCATGTTCTTGCGGGGACTACCCTCAAATCCTTCCAGGACCTCAGCTCCGAGTTCAACATGCCCAAGACCCAATTCTTCAAATATCTACAATTCCGTCATGCACTTGCACCGAGTCTGGTGGGGCTGGACCAGCTTCCCGAATTTAGCCCTGTGGAGGCCAAGCTCTTCATGGGAGATCTGGGGGATAAGAAAGTATCCAAAATATACCAAACGCTTGTCACGCACTGCTCCTCTTCTCTTCTGTCGTTGAAGGCCTCCTGGGAAACGGATGTTGGCCCTTTGGATGAGGATGACTGGAGGGAGGCCCTTGAGTCCCCCCGGGGGGCTGCCATAGCTGTGCGACTCCGGTTTATACAGTTTAAATACCTACATAGGGCCTATTACACTAGGGAGAGACTGTGGAGGGCGGGTCTCATTGCTACCCCGGAATGCTTGCGCTGTGGGACTGAGAGAGGAACGCTGTTGCACACTGTGTGGTCCTGTGTGGGTCTGACCCGATTCTGGAATGGGGTGTGGAATTGCTTGTCAGAGGTACTGGGGTGGGACCTTCCTCGTACACCCAGGCTGGGTCTCCTTCATGTCCTAGAGGATGTGGGTGGAAACTTCTATAAGCGTCACCTCCTGTTGCTGGGCCTAGTCGTGGCCAAACGGGACCTGGCGAGAGCCTGGAAGAGCGACCGTGCTCCCCCACTTAGCGCCTGGAAAGCGGGCTTAGACTTCCTCATGGGGCTAGAATTGCCGGTGTTTGAGGCCAGGGGTTGCCCCCGGAAACATTACAAGATCTGGAAGCGGTGGGCAGATTACAGGAGGTTGACCTTGGAGCCCCCGATTGATTTAGATGATGTACAACCTACTGATGGGGACCTCCGGGCCTTGGAGGGTATTTGATGCCTACTGTGCTTTACCTGTATATAGTGGCAGAATGTGGACACGTGCACTGGGTTAGGGTGGGATAAGGGGTGGGTAGCGGGGGGGTTTGTCTTTTGGGGTAGTTAACAGGGTATGGGGATGTGGGAGGGGGGTGATTTGAGAGTTTAGGCTGTATATACATCCTGCTACGTGCTTACTGTTGACAGTGTCCTCCTGATTGTGGAGAACTGTACATATGCTATGCCTAAACTTCTAATAAAAGCAGTTGTGAAAAAAAAAAAAAAGACGCATGGGTTCCAGCGTGTCATTTTTCTAAAGCTCCTGGGTAGGCCAAATCCCGGGGAAAATTGTAAAAATAAAGGTGGTGGTTGCATTGCACCTTTTTATTCAATGAACAACGCCCTAAGTGGGCGTGGCAACATCATAACTACCAGCGGCATGCTGGTCTTTGAAGTCCCATGAGTAGTGAGTTCTATTTTATCCATTTATCCATTTAGTAGGTTCCTATTTTCCTATATTTGTCTCACAGCTTTTGTGATTCCTATAGTAGGATAGGACCAGAGGGGTTCATTGGTGGAACATATATATATATATATATATATATTCACTGAAAAAACCATTGGTTTTAGACCATATATAGTTAGGGATTAGCATTTATAAAACCTTAATTTACTCGCACAAAACCATTGAAATTCGCATATAAAGTTAGTTACACTAACTATATATCGCGCACCCGCAATCCACTGCTGATGATGTCACATATTACATCATTCATGACATGGTCAGTGACATCACTGATGACATCTCAAATTACATCACTGATGACATTTCAATGGTTTTTTAATAGCAAATATCAAAAGCTGTAAAATGTATTCTTATTCTAATTCAAAAATATATTTTATATTTTTGTAATATTTTTTTTATTTATTTGTTAGCTTAATAAGGTTCCGCGACCCGCTCCACGAACCGGTAAACGTTCCATTAGCGCAACCACCGCGTTAGAAAACGATATTGTGAGGCATCGCGTAAGCGCGACGTATTGCGTTACCGCGTAATACGTCTTATGACGTGCCGCGTTAGCGCACCCGGAAGCGTTCTGGAACGCGAACCAAGGCGCGAAGCGCAGCTACTCGGAAGCGATCCGAGTCGCGTTACGGGACGCGTAACGTAAGCATAACAGGTCATGTGACTTGAAAATAACACTTTTTATTGGTTGATTTCATTTTTTATTTCTGAATGATGTAAAGCTAGGTCATGTGACCTAAAAATTACACTTTTCATTGGTTTAGAACATTTTTTTTTCCAAAATAATGAAAGCCCCCTCCTATTTTTCTCACTCTGACTTTCAACTTTGTGAGAGAAAGAACTATTATCATTATTGGAAGATGGCTTCAATTGTAGCTGCAGCTGGTGGACCCCCACCACCACCACAACCTCCTAGGAAGGATGGACCACCTCCCCAGTTTATTCCCAACCCTGAAGAAGAGGAGGAAGAAGAAGAACAAGATGTACATCAAATAAAAATTTTCCCTGAAGAGCCCCGGAAATCACACCGCAAGGCCAATTTTATTTGGCAGTTTTTTTCATTTCCTGCAGGCCAAAAAAAGGTGAATGCACGTTATGTTACATGCCTGATATGTAAAGAACCTCTGTCTCGAAGCACGGATAAAAAGTATAGCTTTGGAAACTATACAATGCATCGCCACATGCAAAGGTGGCATCCTATAAATTATAGTATGGCGGAGGTGCGTAACCTAAGTGAAAATCCACCAACTCTTGTGGCCACCACCTCATCCCATGAAAGTTTTTCGGGACCAGAGGCGAGGGAGATGGTCCCCGCAATTCAAACTAATTTTCAACATATCAAGCTGGTGTGCATTTATTGTGGGGGTTTGCTTTGTCACGGCGAAATGAGCTTTCCATTAATGAACAGAGCATTTGAAAATAACAAGTGCTCAAAACGCCCCAGAAAGTGATTTTTTTTTGTTGCTCCTGTTGAGCCGTTTCTAATGCCTGTTTTTCGTTCTTCTCCCTAAAAAAAACCCCAAAAAATATAAAACCGTTCAAAAAATACAAAAAAAGTATAAAAATGTTCGGAAAAATAATTAAAAAAATTAAAAACAACAAAAATAATAAAAAAAAGTTATTTTAAGAACTACCTTCCCTTTATGAAAAATTACTAGAATTCTAGAAGTCAATCATTCTTGTTTCCTTATAGTACGCTCCCCGGACCGCTTTCCGGTGCGCGTACCGCGGGGCCCTTTTAAAGCCTCCACATCAAACCTAGGGGGTCAGGGAGGATCTACTATGCCCCCTTATGGTCATTTGCCCCTTCGTTTTGGCCTCCTCTTGTCTCTCGATCCTATCGAGAGACAAGATGGCGGCCACTCCGGACTGTTTAGAATGTTGACAGACACTGGAGAGCCAATCAGCTTCGCTTCACAAAGCTCCGTTACGCGAAAAGTAGGCGAACCGAAGCGCTACCCAGGACGCTGTCACAGATATATCTGTTTTTTTAAACGTTAATTTCTCAAAATCCACTGGAGCACATATATTGAGACCCAGCAAAGGCACATCGGGCTAACAGTCCCTACAATTTTGCCAAGTTTCGTGCAAATCCATTCAGCCGTTCGAGCTAAAAGTGAGGCCAAACGCGCTATGGAAAACTCAATGTTAAAAACGTGTTTTGGGACCCCCCTTTTTTCTCGGCCCCCCCTTGACGAAACCCCCCCAAATTTTCAGGGCCTGCTCAGACACATAATGTGCCATTTTCCTGTAAATTTCAGCCGATTCCGTCCACAAACGCCAAAGTTATTAGACATAGAATTTTCAAAAATTCCATAGAGAAAAAATCCTAACTATATATACCTACTGGCGACCGCCAGTAGGTAATATATATATATATATATATATATATATATATATATATATATATATATAATATATATATATTAGCAACCAACGTTTTCCAGCGCGCTGCAACTTCCTTCAGCATGCGGCAGGAACACAAAGCATGGACCAGATTTACGGTGAAGAATAATTTAATTCGCTTGTCGGTTCCATGACGTTTCGGCACCCCAGTGCCTTGCTCACATGACAGCGACAATAAGTGAGGGTGAACTATTTAAAGTGACAGTGCTTGGCTATGATTGGGTGCTAATACATAGACCTAGAAAGCAGACTTGTAGAGGGAACAATCTATGTACAATACAACACAGTGTAATATGGTCACCACATTAATTCATTAGGCTGACAAGATTTTAAAACATCTGTTACGGTTAAATACGTGTGCAAAACATAGCAAAATTTGGCAAAATTAAGCAAAATTCTGCAAAATTAATGTACCATAAAGGATTCTCACATAGTTAAATACAAAAGTGAAAACACGGTATCATATAATCATTAAAATTACAAGTAAAATACCAATAAAAGATATGTACCATAAACACCATTCTTACACTGTTCTCCCATTGCACCCAATTTAGGAGCGTAGGTGTTTACCTTTCCTATGCATTGGTAAAGACGCTTACCCAGGTCTGATCTTATAAAGTTCCATGTACAAATGTGTCCTGTATCCCACCAGGCTGTCAGAATACTGTGTATTTGACATATTTTATTAGTGCAAATTTATTAGTGCAAATATGTGATAAAAAAGTGCATTGGGCGATTAAAATTCCCATAGTGACTACATATGATTCTTCAGACATGTATTGTTAAATTAGTTAACTGGGCCCAGTTAAACTACAGCTAGAGGAGAAATATATCTTGTGACTCTAGATATATGGATATATAGATGACCTACTATTGTGTACATATGCCAAGTTTATATACTTAGGGCCAGATGTAGGTGGCCATTTACCGACCGGTAAATGGGTTTTTGGGATGTAGGGGGCCAATTTGACCGAATCTGTAAATTTACCGAATCTGTAAATTTACCGATTCGGTAAAGTACCGAATCGGTATTTTTACCGATTCGGTAACTTCTAGATGTAGGAGGGACTCTTCTGAGTCCCAAAGGCCTTTCAGAATCGGTATTTTACCACCCAATCCAATTGGGTGGTAAAATACCGAATCCAGGTGTGCATGCACATGTGCATGCACACCTATGCCATGTGACAGACAGACATGCCCTTAGGGCATGTCTGTGTGCCACATGGCACACATGCCTGTATTTGGGGTGCTAGAGGATGTCAAAGTGACACCCCCTGTACCCTTGCTGGAATCGGTATTTACCGAATCGGTAAATACCGATTCGGTAATGCCCATTGATTCCTATGGGCTTCAATGCCCATAGGAATCAATGTAAATGTAAATGTAAATGTGGCGTATTTGTATAGCGCGAACGGTGAAACCAGGCATCCATTGTGTATCAGGGGGCCTTTGTGGAGATTAAGCAAGCTATTGCCCAGAGTTGCAGCGTGGGACCCATGCTTAGAATCGGCACTGAGGCGAGAATATCCGGTCAGAGGAATTTTAAGCCCGAAACCCGCCAAGGCGGGAATCGAACCCTGGTCCCTGGCCAGCGTTCTGCATCAAGGTCTGCCGCTCAAAGCATTGAGCCACACTCCTCCACTCCAATGGGCATTACCGAATCGGTATTTACAGAATCGGTAAATACCGAATCTCAACTATTCAGTATTTACCGATTCTGTAATACCTACATCCCCCCCCTCTATTTTACCACTTCTTAAATACCAAATCTGTAAAATTCAGTATTTAAGAAGTGGTAAAATAAAATTATCTACATCTAGGCCTAGGTCATACAATAGTTGTATATAATTGTGCATCCCTATCCTCGCATTCTGGAGCTAGTTCATCAGTTTAGCTTTATCACAGTCAAATAAATATACAAATTATTCCGAATAACACAAAGTACGCAAATGGAAGAGAAACACATCCTGATGTTCAAAATTCCTAACCGGTATAAGTATTTGGTGTAATACGATTTTCCATTTCATCTAGTCAGATTGGGTGTCCCTGTATTACTTTTGTTATTCAAGGGAGTTATTTCCAGTTCTAGATTGTTCTTGTGCCATTAGTTATCTCCCAGATGTACCATGAACACATATATATTTAGATATAGATATCAATATATATATATACCATCTTAATAATAAGCATCATACATATAAAACATGTGTTCATTATAAAAATAGACTAAAACAGACTAAAAAGACCATCATCAAAATTCCTATATTGTCGAGACCCACTAATTTATCTGTTTTGCTTGATTTCATTTGGTATGGTATGGGATCCTAGTTCTTTAGTGCAGACATGTGTAAAGATCCTCTGTAACATATATATATACATATACCTCAAACCGAGTCCATCAGCAGATAACGACTCCTGCCCCACTGGAAAGACACTTTTACTTATATACAAGGCTTGCGAGAGCTGAAATGCGTATCGACATCAGGAAAATAAAGTAAATTCCGCCCGAAATTGGGTCCGTGTCTGCAATTTTTGACTCCAGGGATTTGGATTCAGATCGGAACTTCATGTATATATGTACATATATATATATATATATATATCATGTGATCAAGACAGTGGATAATGTCGAAACGCGTAATGGCGGGCATGCTGAGCAAAATTGAGCTTAAATAAATACGCACTTTGTTTGGCACCACTCTTGGGTTCCTCTCCGTCTTTTCGAGACTGCGTGCTATCTGGCAGTGTTGGAGCTTTTGGGACGAGTTTGGCTTCTATATATATATAAATATATATATATATATATATATATATATATATATATATATGGTCGCCAGTAGGTATATATATAAAGGACCTAGTTACCATAGGAAATACCCAACATTCTATTGGGAATAACTTTGACGCCGATAGAGGAATCTGCGTGTAATTTTCCTTAAAATTGCTTCGCTCTGCTCCGATCCTTCCCTGAAAGATTTGGGGGAATTCGTCAAGCGGGGGCCGAGAAAAAAGGGGTGTCCCAAAACGTGTTTTCCCCATGTTAATTTCCATATGGACCTTTAGACACGGCTACAGCACGAACGGCTGAATGGAATTACAACAAACTTGGCAAAATGGTAGGGCCTAGTATGCAGATGCGCCTTTGCTATGTTTGGTGACAATCCCTCCAGTAGTTCATGAGAAAATTTAATTTGAAATGTTTCAAATGGCATTTTCTATGGGACCTTTAGACACGGCTACAGCCCGAACGGCTGAACGGAATTACACCAAACTTGGCAAAATGGTAGGGACAGGTATGCAGTAGTCGCTGTACTAGTGACTGAGAAAACAGGACTCAAGTAAGTAGTGAAAGAGTTACAGCTGGCTGAGATATTCCCATCAGACCACCCTTCTGGCGGAGTCTCATCATATGGGGTATTTGTTAATCCATCCAGCCAACCGCCCAAGCCATCAAATGATGATGCGGATATTGATGTGGAATAGAAACTCTAGTCAGACTGTTACTCAAAGGGTAGTGCTCAGGGTGTGTGGTGCAGTGCTGTGGTGAAAAACTAAAATTAACGACTCAGACAAAAAAAGTATTTAATAAGGATTGTCTGAGTGTCAAGGTTAAAATCACGCCTGGTAGTCTGAATATATAACTACACTGTGGCGCGGTGCAGGACGGTCAACATGTTTCAGCCAAATTGGAAATCTATCCGGCTTTCGTCAGGACCTAGGTAGTAAGCTACTGCAACAGGATAAACGTGAAGGTGAGAAAATATTAACAAAAATTGTTTATGTCTTAATCCTATTAAAAAGAAGCACAAGAACAAATACATATTCACATGTATAGCCAATATTCACAAGAGACTGTACAGACAACACAGAAGCATAAGTAAATTGTACTCTGCTTGTTCATGAGTATACTCACTCTTACACAGAAGAAATAACCTAACTGTGAATACTCACCGCGCTTTGCGTGGGAGATGACCTCACCCGGCAACCGCTTGGGAATATGAGGCCCCGCTCTAAGGTGCAAAAAGGAAGAAAGGGGCATAAATCCCAAAGTTATATGCCCCATGCTTGTAGCTGTTGCATCCTATCTCTCACTTTCTAAGTGTGGACTGAGTCAGCATTAACCATAGTATCAACCCCACAGGACTTGGCAGAGGGCAAGCACACAAGTTTCTGAATATCACAAACTGGGTAGTAGTTTAATAAAAGTTTGTTTAAGGGCTATTCAGAAAATACCCAGTACCCAGAAAGGAGGAGTCCTTACCTGTCCGTCGGTACCTCTCTCTGTCATCCGAGAGGAAGTGGAGGTACCGACTAGGACCGAGCTCCTCCCTTATGTACCGGAGTCGATTGGTTAATTGGCTTGTTTCGCTCCGTATTGCCCGCTAAAATGAGGGCTAATAGGTGATTGCAAAGCGCTTGTTTAATTGCACATGTACACCGTCACTTCCTGGTTGTGGCTCATTCAAAATACTTGCGTGGTTGTTAAGTTATTTTAGGGAGCGTGCGCAAGTCCTTCCCGCATGCGCATAAAATTTAAGCGTCACGCGTCGGGTGAACGGTGAAGCTACTAATCCCACGCGCAGCCGCACTACACAGTGAGCCTTACGAGAAACGATAATGTTTAATACCGTTGGTGTTGGAAAAAGGGAGTGACTGGCAGGTGATGACAGCTATTAAAATCGCCACAAATTCGGCGAAGGGATGAAGAAACATAAACATAAAGACAGTTGAAATACAATACGGCGCATACATAGCTGTAGTGTCTCATGGGACCAACAGAGCGCGTGTCACAATGTATTAAATCAGAAAAACGCTAGCTTAAGGAGACCATAGACCTAATTGTAAATTACCAATATCAAATGATGTAAATAGAGGGAACTCTCTCATATGTCTGACGTTTATGAACTGGACTAGGTGTATCCATTCAAACAAGTCGAACCATGCCAAACATAAGCGGATGATAGACAATTTGGTAGGAAGAGTCCCTAATGGTGCATACAAAGCAAAGAAACACAGTGGAACAACACATATGATTTTCTGACGCATGTGTCCGAACAAGTGACAAAATTGGAATATTCCATTCCTTAAGAGTTAGAGACAGAGAAAGGGTGGATATATTGTCAGATGTTCAGATGAAAATCCACGGAATCGAGTCATTCAATCCTCTACTGTCACTACGGAGCTTGAAAATCCATTTTTGCTCCTTGATGAATAGAAACTTGGATTTATCACTGATGTGAGGTGGAATGTACGGATGTTCTAAGATCACCCACTTCAAGTCCTCTGCTTGATGTTTCATCGCCAGAAAATGATTAGTAAGACAGGTGGACTGTTTATGACAGCGGATTGTACTTTTATGTTCACTAATGCGAACCTTCATTTTCCGTGTGGTGTGGCCGATATACCTGAGCAAACACGGGCAGGTGATCATATATATAACCCCCTCGGTGTTACAGTTAGTGTGTTTGCAGAGTAATCATGGGTTACCTGTACCTATATCCACTTGGTCTGCTTTGTATGTCTGAGGACATGCGCTACAGGAGCCACATGGAAAACGGCCACAATGTATTGGATGTTTCTGTCGTTTTTGGTCTAGGTCTAGTGTGGACCAGACTACCTCGTAGACTACGGGCCTTCTTAAAGGAGAACAAAGGTGGAAGAATGTTGGTTTGGGCTATGTTCAAAATATCCCAATGTTTTCGCACTGTCTTTTGAATCTGATTAGAAAGGACACTGACTATGCTGTCAAAGGTCAGCCTATTCAAGGGCGCCTTTTCAGGTCTTTTCTCCAGCAGTGCCTCCCTGTTATTATTGGAGGCCCGTTTCCAGGCTTTTCGTACCAGATGGCGTGGACACTGTCGATCTTATAGTTGTTTAGACAGGATACGGGCATGTTTGTCAAAAAGAGGTTTAGATTAACAATTTCTGCGAATTCTCATAAACTGTCCTACTGGGAGGTTCTCCCGTAAGGCCCGGGGATGATGGCTTGTAAAAGCCAACAGGGAATTCCTTGACATAGGTTTTTTATAGAGTTCGCATTCAAGTTTGCCATCTTTGGGAAAAATAAGAATGTCCAGGAAAGGCAATTCCACCCGGCTAAACTTAACAGTGAATTTTAGATATTGGTTTTGATGGTTCAACCAATCATGAAATGATTTCACCTCTGATGGTGTACCTCGCCAAACCAGAAGAATATCATCAATGTATCTCTTCCATAGCACCACCTGATGGAAGTAGGGGTTGCTATGGTTGAGAACATGATTCAGTTCAAACAAGTGGACATAGAGGTTGGCGAGGCTGAGGGCAAAAATACTCCCCATAGATGTTCCTGAGGTTTGGAGATCTGATCTTCAAATTTGAAGTAGTTTTCCATCATTGCCATCTGGCACACTCCATGATGAAATTCACTGGAGTGATGCTTTGTAGATCACGTGTGGCAAGAAGAGATCTAATGGCCTCCAGAGTTTCTTCCTGCGGTATGCAGGTTTACAGGGACTCCACGTCGGAACTGACCAGAAGGTTAGTCCCGGAGTCGAATTCCACCTCCGGTAAGAGTCTTAGAACATCGGCCGTATCTTGCAAATATGTGTATCTCTTTTACAAGAGGCCTCAGGAAGAAATCCACAAAAGTGGACAAAGGCTCCAATAGGGAGCCAATACCCGAAATGATCGGGCGTCCTGGGGGGGCCCGCACGGGTTTGTGAATTCTTGGCAAACAGTAAAAACCAGGCATGACTGGTCTGTTTGTTACCAAAAATTTTGCTTCTTGAGGTGTGATCCACCCTTCCAAACTCCCTTCCTCCACTAAGGTCTTGATCTCTGTGAGGAGGCGAGGGGTGGGATCGCTGGCTAGACGTTGGTAAGAGTTCGTATTGTCCAGTTGTCTTTGACACTCCTGGAGATAGGTGGCCATGTCCAAAACAACAATGGCACCACCTTTGTCCGCCGGCTTAATGATGACGGACTGATCCGTAGATAGGTGGGCCAGAGCAACTTTTTCTTTGATTGACAGGTTTTGGAAATTACGTTGGTCCTTGTCAAATAGGGCCATAACATCATGGGTCACTGCTTGTTCGAACGTTGTGACTTTGGAGGGGACTTGATGTCCTAATGGAGTGAAAGTGGACTTAGGCCGTAGCCCTGTGTTGGTCGACTGATCATGTCCCTCAGTGGACGAAACATTCTCCTGTGTGTCAAAGAAAAAATGAAGGCGAACCTTCCTAAAAAATCTTTCCAATTCACAACGAGTCTCAAAGGGATCCCCCTTGTTTGTGGGTACAAAGCCCAAACCTTTCCTCAGTACCGACTGTTCATCTGTTGACACTATTAGGTTCCTGTCATTGTGGGTGTTGCCTGAGCTACTCTCCGACTCCTGGTGTTGGGGAAGGTCTGCTCTGCTTCCCATTGAACATTCTGTTGTCCTCTTCTTCTTCCATAGTTGCGGCCCGACCTTGTCTTAAAAAAGACGGGTCGTGGAAGAATTGGGGATGTGGAGGAAATGCCTGCATATGTTGTGCGAATGGTGGCTGAAAACCCCAGGCCCTGGTGGCCACCACTGGCCTTGGTTCTGATAAAACCCACGTGTGCCTCTTCTTCTGTTAAAGCTTCGCTGTTGTCCACCTCTCTTTATTTGTGACGTCCCTGCACTGGAGTTATCAGAATCTGAATCTCGATCTGTCCCAGATGAGGAGTAATTGGAGCCATAGCGCCTGCCCCTGTTGTTAAAATCTGGGGCCACCCAATCATCACTAGTATATGGGAAGATTTTAGTCATTGAAAAGCGCACTAAATCCTTCTTACATTTCTCTAGTTTGGAAAAGAGAATTTTGTCATCGTAGTCTTTATTGATTTTATTAGTCTCATCCAGTTGTTTTTTGAAGACAGGGCTGGTGAGGGTGGTTTTAATTTGTCCCTCAAGCAACTGTATTTCTATTAGGATGGCATCAGCAGTTTTCTTTGCAGTGTTGATTATGAGGATCAACCAATCTCGCGTACACCGCCATGCGATGAGGGACCAATCACGAAGAAAGTCTTTATTTGTTAAGAAAAGTCGAGGAGTGTTTGTTCCAATGAGGCCAGTTGGAGAGCATTTACCTCAAAGGTACTCAGCCATTACTATCCCATGTATGGAAATGCGGGAAAGATTTTTCTTTAAGTTCAGTAGAGTTAGCCAGTCATCCTTTTTAGCAACCACAGTATCGGGTAAGGAATCTAACATGCTGGGATTATTTTCCAAAATGGAGTTTAGTGCCTCATCATCAAATGCCAATCCCATGAAGTCAGCCATGGTCGATATGACACGTCACAAAGGAAAGTTAGGTGAGCGAACAGGTGTGAATAGACCGGTTCAAACCAGAAGAGTGACCCGCAACACAGTTGCTCTGAATACCAAAAAACAAAATTAAAGAGGGTCAAGGGAATATATTTAACGACCTATCATTTCATTTCCCTACATCATAGACATTATACAATATATAGAAATGACCGGTCTTCTATGTGTTGCTGTACTAGTGACTGAGAAAACAGGACTCACGTAAATAGTGAAAGAGTTACAGCTGGCTGAGATATTCCCATCAGACCACCCTTCTGGCGGAGTCTCATCATATGGGGTATTTGTTAATCCATCCAGCCAACCGCCCAAGCCATCAAATGATGGTGCGGATATGGATGTGGAATAGAAACTCTAGCCAGACTGTTACTCAAAGGGTAGTGCTCAGGGTGTGTGGTGCAGTGCTGTGGTGAAAAACTAAAATTAACGACTCAGACAAAAAAAGTATTTAATAAAGATTGTCTGAGTGTCAAGGTTAAAATCACGCCCGGTAGTCTGAATATATAACTACACTGTGGCACTGTGCAGGACGGTCAACATGTTTCAGCCAAATTGGAAATCTATCCGGCTTTCGTCAGGACCTAAGTAGTAAGCTACTGTAACATGATAAATGTGAAGGTGAGAAAATATTAACAAAAATTGTTTTTAAATTATATAGGAATACTTATATCTACCAGGAACTTGGAGCCCCAATGTTCACAAGGAAGATGTGCCTTATGTCTTAATCCTATTAAAAAGATGCACAAGAACAAATACATATTCACATGTATATCCAATATTCACAAGAGACTGTACAGACAACAAAGAAGTATAAGTAAATTGTACTCTGCTTGTTCATGAGTATACTCACTCTTACACAGAAAAAATAACCTAACTGTGAATTCTCACCACGCTTTGCGTCGGAGATGACCTCACCTCACCCGGCAACCGCTCGGGAATATGAGGCCCCGCTCTAAGGTGCAAAAAAGAAGAAAGGGGCATAAATCCCAAAGTTATATGCCCCATGCTTGTAGCTGTTGCATCCTATCTCTAACTTTCTAAGTGTGGACTGAGTCAGCATTAACCATAGTATCAACCCCACAGGACTTGGCAGGGGACAAGCACACAAGTTTCTGAATATTACAAACTGGGTAGTAGTTTAATAAAAGTTTGTTTAAGGGCTATTCAGAAAATACCCAGTACCCAGAAAGGAGAAGTCCTTACCTGTCCGTCGGTACCTCTCTCTGTCATCCGAGAGGAAGTGGAGGTACCGACTAGGACCGAGCTTCTCCCTTATGTACCGGAGTCGATTGGTTAATTGGCTTGTTTCGCTCCGTATTCCCCGCCGAAATGAGGGCTAATAGGTGATTGCAAAGTGCTTGTTTATTTGCGCATGTACACCGTCACTTCCTGGTTGTGGCTCATTCAAAATACTTGCGTGGTTGTTAAGGTATTTTAGGGAGCGTGCGCTAGTCCTTTGCGCATGCGCATAAGAATTAAAGCGTCACGCGTCGGGTGAACGGTGAAGCTACTAATCCCACGCGCAGCCGCACTACACAGTGAGCCTTACGAGAAACGATAATGTTTAATACCGCTGGTGTTGGAAAAAGGGAGTGACTGGCAGGTGATGACAGCTATTAAAATCGGCACAAATTCGGCGAAGGGATAAAGAAACATAAACATAAAGACAGTTGAAATACAATACGGCGCATACATAGCTGTAGTGTCTCATGGGACCAATAGAGCGCGTGTCACAATGTATTAAGTCCGAAAAACGCTAGCATAAGGAGACCATAGACCTAATTGTAAATTACCAATATCAAATGATGTAAATAGAGGGAACTCTCTCATATGTCTGACGTTTATGAACTGGACTAGGTGTATCCATTCAAACAAGTCAAACCATGCCAAACATAAGCAGATGATAGACAATTCGGTAGGAAGAGTCCCTAATGGTGCATACAAAGCAAAGAAACACAGTGGAACACCACATATGATTTTCTGACAAATGTGTCCGAACAATTGACAAAATTGGAATATTCCATTCCTTAAGAATTAGAGACAGAAAAAGGGGTGGATATATTGTCAGATGTTCAGATGGAAATCCACGGAATCAAGTCATTCAATCCTCTACTGTCACTACGGAGCTTGAAAATCCATTTTTGCTCCTTGACGAATAGAAACTTGGATTTATCACTGATGTGAGGTGGAATGTACGGATGTTCTAAGATCACCCACTTCAAGTCCTCTGCTTGATGTTTCATCGCCAGAAAATGATTAGTAAGACAGGTGGACTGTTTATGACAGCGGATTGTACTTTTATGTTCGCTAATGCGAACCTTCATTTTCCGTGTGATGTGGCCGATATACCTAAGCAAACACGGGCAGGTGATCATGTATATAACCCCCTCGGTGTTACAGTTAGTGTGTTTGCGGAGTAACCATGGGTTACCTGTACCTATGTCCACTTGGTCTGCTTTGTATGTCTGAGGACATGCGCTACAGGAGCCACATGGAAAAGGGCCACGTACTGGTTGAGTGTTCCACAATGTATTGGATGTTTCTGTCGTTTTTGGTCTAGGTCTAGTGTGGACCAGACTATCTCGTAGACTACGGGCCTTCTTAAAGGAGAACAAAGGTGGAAGAATGTTGGTTTGGTCTATGTTCAAAATATCCCAATGTTTTCGCACTGTCTTTTGAATCTGATTAGAAAGGACACTGAATGTGCTGACAAAGGTCAGCCTATTCAAGGGCGCCTTTTCAGGTCTTTTCTCCAGCAGTGCCTCCCTGTTATTATTGGAGGCCCGTTTCCAGGCTTTCCGTACCAGATGGCGTGGATACTGCCGATCTTGTAGTTGTTTAGAGAGGATACGGGCATGTTTGTCAAAAAGAGGTTTCGATGAACAATTTCTCCGAATTCTCATAAACTGTCCTACTGGGAGGTTCTCCCGTAAGGCCCGGGGATGATGGCTTGTAAAAGCCAACAGGGAATTCCTTGACATAGGTTTTTTATAGAGTTCGCATTCAAGTTTGCCATCTTTGGGAAAAATAAGAATGTCCAGGAAAGGCAATTCCACCCGGCTAAACTCAACAGTAAATTTTAGATATTGGTTTTGATGGTTCAACCAATCATGAAATGATTTCACCTTCGATGGTGTACCTCGCCAAACCAGAAGAATATCATCAATGTATCTCTTCCATAGCACCACCTGATGGAAGTAGGGGTTGCTATGGTTGAGAACATGATTCTGTCCAAACAAGTGTACATAGAGGTTGGCGAGGCTGGGGGCAAAAATACTCCCCATAGATGTTCCTGAGGTTTGGAGATAGATCTGATCTTCAAATTTGAAGTAGTTTTCCATCATTGCCAATCTGGCACACTCCATGATGAAATGGAGTGATGCTTTGTAGATCACGTGTGGCAAGAAGAGATCTAATGGCCTCCAGAGTTTCCTCCTGCGGTATGCAGGTATACAGGGACTCCACGTCGAAACTGACCAGAAGGTCAGTCCCGGCGTCGAATTCCACATCAGTGATGTCATCAGTGATGTCACTGACCATGTCATGAATGATGTAATATGTGACATCATCAGCAGTGGATTGGGGGTGCGCGAAATATAGTTAGTACAACTAACTATATAGGAGCAATTTTAATGTTTTTTTAAATGCTAATTCCCAACTATATAAGGCCTGAAACCTAGGTTTTTTTAGGTGAATTTGAAAGGTTTTTAAAATGCTAATTACTAACTATATAAGGCCTGAAAACTATGGTTTTTTAAGTGAATATATATATATATATATATATATATTTTAAAGCGACTCCGTGTTTTCGCCCTCGAAGGGTAGAAATATTGTGCAAATATATATATATATATATATATCTCAAGTGTAACTCCTCAACTTCGTAATTCCTTTTGCAGGTTACCAATGAAGAGCACGGACCACAGCAATCGTAATACCTTCATTTTATTTCCATGTACAAAACAGACGTGGCAGCCATGGCGCGTTTCGTCCCTAGCTTGGGACTTGATCACATATATATGTATATACTGAAGCAGAAGCGGTGAGGTTGGTGTGGCACACAGAATTTATTCACATAGGTCTCCTCCGACCTCTCATTCATGCTCAAGACAGTGTGATTTTACGTTCTTTCGAAATAATAGCCCACAGGGGCGGAGTTGATCTGATATGTTATGTTTTGTTGCGGTAAACTGTCAATTAGTGAATCCCACCTTTATATGTAGGCAGTGATATTGAAATGTGCAAGCTGCGATCACTATTAATTTTGCGTCAATCATTCTTAGGGTCGCACGCATTGTCACTGACTTTAAAATGTAAAAATTTGAGACGCAGCACTGCGTTTGTTGAAATATGGTTAAATCAATTTATGACCTGTTTGTATTATACGTTGACTCTTGGTATGACATAATCATTAAGATGTCAAAATGTATGTGAATGAATTTTTGACCTGTTTATAGCATTGTTGACTCTTCCAAAATGTCTGCCACACTAAGTACCGATTGTTACACACATGGGTGTTAGTCCGTATTTCATGTTACTTGAAAGAGTAAAAGGACAATTGTTTGGTATCAATTTGTAAACATGATCAAGCTGTAAAGCGAAACGCGTTGTTTTCCTGCTGATTAAAATTGCGTGCACAGCAAACTTTTGAGTGTCGGAGATGTCTATTCGAGAGAATGGAGTACTTTGGTGGATATATATATATATATATATATATAGTTGAACCACAAAAGACGCCACATTCTGGAATCTTGCAATGTGATCTTTATTACTGATACAGAGCCAGTCTGTCACACCGACGCGTTTCAGCCAGCTCGGCTTTTCTCACTGTATTTATGTCATTTCCTGTGAATTCACATCACATAGACTTCTGGGAGTTGTAGTTTAGTTAAAAACAGTGCTAAGTCCCTACTGATAGTATCAGCTTACGCAGACATTAATTAGCAGTGTATACCTTACTTAAACGTAAATTTAGTAACACCCTTGGTTTGTACTTTTTATACAAAATGTACACAATGGTAACAACGCAAACAAAGGAAGTACACCAGAAATGAAACAGACAGACCCTCCAGGATTGTGTAATTTCGCGGTTTGCCGCGAAATCGGCACTTTTGTAAAATTTCCGCAATTTTTACAAAAGTGCCCGGTGAAATTGAGGAATGCCAGTGACAAAACCAAACACCCCTTTAGTACTCCTAGTGCTTTTAGTGGAAAAACAGCGCACAGGGTTTATAAGCTATGTGTGATGAATTAGGAACCTACAATCTTTAAGAGGCTGTTCTCTTTGAATACATTTTATGACGGGCATGCCATGGGCTAGGCTGGATATGTGAGCTATAAACATGTGCAGAGAAGCTTTTTTATTCACTCAGTTTGATCTGTAAAAGCTTCCTATTAGAAACTTCAACAAGTGGGTGGCAATGCTATGGTGTACGTTTGGAGTGGGGAGGAATAAGGGCTTGTGCAACAGAGGCAAGAGAAGGGGGTCCAGGGCCTGTGGTGCAGGGAGGGACAAGTAAAGGGGGAGACAGAGAGCCTGCGGTGAGTGGAGGAGTGTTACCGATTACAAACGAGGTCAAATTCTAACTTTCGCGAAACGATTAGATGCATTGAAAACAAACTATGCCAACAAAATATCATATCTAGGATGTGAAACAGGGAGTGAATCAGATATAGGTGGAAGCGATAGCGAGGCGGCAGCCCGCAAATCTACACCAAATACCATTTATTTTTTAGAGGAAATGCACCTCGCCAATTTGGATCAGAACTGATCACGGAATCAAAGGCAAGGCCAAGGCAGAGGCAGAGGGTTTGGAAAAGGCAATTTTAAATCTTTAGAAGCACAAGGAAAACCCGGAGATCTAAGCGCAAGAAGACAATAGCCTTTTATCAATCGAATGAAGAGAAACTAACTGAAGACAATCTCATTATCAACCTATCAGACTACACTCTAAAACCAATTGAGCATAGGGTGTTAAATAAAGGCCTCTCATCAGCCCAGAAAGACATTTTAATTATACGGATACGAAATTGATGTATACGAATATGTACGTAAGTTAAAACTTTAAAAAGTACACACAGCCAGAATATCGCAAAATAATGAAAATTAGATGGTTCACAAGAATGGAATTGAACAAAGAGAAAACATATATGATGAGCTTACCATAGCCGAAATTCCACACCTCAAAGCTTTATATGACTTAGCCAACGAGACACAACAAAATGAAACTACTGAGCTTGATATGCTTCAAGATATGGAAATAGAAACAAAGAAACACAAAATAAGTGGTCTAGAGAACAAATCCCGCTATTGTCCACAATTATCACCTGGGAATGAAATCAACACATTTTCTGAAGCAGTGATGAATGAGATCGATAAAATGGATAAAATCAGAAACAACAAACAGAGAGAAAATATGACAACAAATTAAAACAATGCAATCGAAAACCTGGCTAATAATTCAAAAATAATAATAAAACCTGCAGACAAGGGTGGTAATATTGTAGTCCAGAATACTGATGATTTCAAGAAAGAAGTATACTGCCAGCTCCAAGACCCAGAAAAATACTGGAAACTCCCACACAATCCTATTAATAAAATGATTTATAACAGCAAAACTTATCTCAAGAATTGGCACAAGCACAAACTAATCAATGATGAGGAACATTCATTCCTACTAAAAGAAAATCCTACAATTTCAACCGTCTATTTCTTACCTAATATTCTTAAAACATTAATCAACCCTCCTGGAAAACCAATAGTGTCATCATGCGATTAACTATACAAAAACATTTAATCCTATGTAGCTAACTATCTGGCTCCAATTGTTCAAAATCTCAACTCATTCATTCAGGATACAGGAGATTTCTTACGGATACCATCAGATGTAGCATGGAACTTGTCATACATAATGGCAACAATCGACGTGGTATCCCTCTACACTTCAATAGACCATACAATAGGTCTACAGGCATGTGCATATTTTCTCAAACAAAGTAACATCAGTGAATTGGAACATTCAACAATGTTGCTATCCATGATAGAAACCTGTCTGTTAAATAACATATTATTTTTTTATCACAAACTGTACCATCAGCTATGTGGCTGGGCCATGAGCATCTCCTTCTCCCCAAATTATGTGAACATCACTATGGGCTGGTAGAGGAAGGAAATAGCCTGGGGCTCCAAGAACCACAAGGCCCTTGAGAAGATCAAACTATGTACACTATACATAGATTATTTTTTTTCTCATTTGGAACTGCAACAATTAGGAGTTCATGGAATACTTCAATTGTCTTAACAACAATGACATTGGGTTATCATTTGCATGTTCGGTCAACAAGCGCAAAATAGACTTTTTGAATATTAAAGTTTATATTGAGGACTCACAAATTCACACTACTCTTCACAAGAAAAAAACAGCAACTAACAGCATTTTACATGCAGAAAGTTTTCATCCTAAGCCTCTCTTGAAGAGCATTCCGTTCGGAGAATTTGTCAGAATGTGCCGCAATTGTTCCAAAGACAACAAAGCCAATAAAGAAATAACAAAATGTGCAGAAAGACTCAAAAGAAGAGGATATAGAGAAAGAGATTTGAATGCAAATCTAAAAAAAATTGAGAAAACACATTGCGCACAGAAATTCTAGTAAAAAAAACAAAATATAAAGGGAATAAAAATGGAGAACAAATTCAATCTGAACAGTCAGCCCCAAGACTCATACTAACATTCAGCAAGGAGGCACACAAAGTTTGACAGAGTATTTAAAAAATATTGGCCACTACTTCTATGAGACAAAGATATTGCAAAGAAAATTGATCAACAACTGTCAATCACCTTCAGGAAATCTCCATCCTTCAAATAACAATTGGCTGGAAAAACAACAAATTGGCTTCAAACAATGTAATCGCTGTAAAGCTTATAAAATAGGAATAAACAAGAATGAGATAAGAGATCTAGAAGGTCGGGTCATAAATATTCTACAAAGAATAACTTGCACAACTCAATTTGTAGTATACGCCATCCAGTGTAAATGTGGCCTATTTTATTTAGGCAGCACAATGTGCATGCTCAAAAACGGATTTTGGAGCACATCCGTGCTGTCAAAAATAAAGATTTAACGTATGCAACAGCCAAACATCTACAATCATGCCAAAATGGAGATTGGGGAAACATGAGTTTCTTTAGCATAGATACTATAGAAACAAGTGAAAGACTTGGTGATAGAAAAAAGAAATTGAGGCAGCTCGAATCAAAATATATCATCAGGCTTAGTACAAAGATCCCAAAAGGCATGAACTTTGAATATTATTTACATCTATAACTACCAAAAATCTGTAACAAGAGAACTGAATTGTTCTGTATGTGATGCGTTCCCTTGTCAGACCAACAACAACAAACCACAAGGAACATCAGTGGAATTGAGCGATAAAACCATTTGAATATGGGCTACTATACCAAATACATCAACACACCAATAACCTTTCAAACAAAAGTGTCACGATTCGCTCCCTGTGCTCTCGTGCCCACCACCAGGGGGCTGAATAATGGGGCTTTACAGTGTTCTAATATGCCTCCAGACACTCCCCTGTATGCATATCCTGATTTCCAGGCATTTGGACATCATTTAGGAATTGACATCCATTCCCAATCCATGCCAGGTTTTATGAAAGCCAGCCTGCTTAGACTTAAAGTCAGCCTACTCATGCCTGAAACTCCAATACCCAGAATTCCCTGCTCACTGCTTTGTCTCCACCCCTGCAGGCCAAGGATGGGTGGAGGAATTCAGCTCCCCTGTGGCTGGCTGCAGCTAGCCTGCTCACACCTGATGCATATGATTACTGTGAGCTCTTTTAAACCCCAGCTCCCTTCAGGCAAAGGTTGGTCATTGTAGCTGTTTACCGGTGAGACCGATCCTTGTTTCCAGTGCTCCCTGAGCTTTTGCTGTTCTTATTTCCTGAGCTTTAGTTTTGCCTTGTTCCTGACCTGCTGCTGTTTTCCTTGTTCCTGAATTAGCACTGCCTGAAGTGCTACCCTGACCCCTGACCCTTAGTATTCCTTGTTCCTGAACTGCAGCAGTTTCCCTTCTCCTGAATTAGCACTGTTTGCTGTGCTATATTGTTTCCTGAGTTCCTGAGCTATAGCTATTCCTTGTGCCTGACTTAACACTGCCTGCAGTGCTCTTGTTTCCTGAGTTCCTGAGCTGTAGTTATTCTTTGTTCCTGGGCTTCAGCTATTTTCCTGTTCCTGGTTTGCACTGCTTGCAGTGCTCTCTTGACTCCTTGTTTCCTGAGCTGTAGCTATGTCCTGTTTCCTTGAAACAGTACTGCCTGCAGTGCTACCTTGACTCCTGAGCTCTGCTGAAGTAATTTCCCTGTTCCTGAACTAGCCCTGCGTGCAGTGCTACCTTGACTCCTTGAAGCTATAGTAATTCCCTGTTCCTGAACCAGCACTGCCTGCAGTGCTACCTTGACTCTTGAGCCTTAGCTTAATTCTTGTTCCTGCCCCAGCACTGCCTTCTATGCTACTTTGTTTTCTTGATTCCTTAACCTGCAATATTCTATATACCCTTGTAGCCTCCCCTTCTGTATATCCTTTCCAGTCCCTGCCTTTCTTCCCATTTCCTTGGTTCCAGTTCCTAGTTTGCGGTCTATCTATTCTGCTGCCTTGCTTCTTTTGCCTTGTATGTTTGTTACCTGCTTTCTGTTAAGTGTGCACTGTGATTTCCTTCCTTTCCTGTTAAGCACTCCTCCTTGCTAGCTCCTTGTCTATTGTGCTTGTGTTTAGTTCTACCCCCTTGCTGTTACTGCCTTGCGTGTTCCTGTTTGATCACCGGGATCTGTGGGCACAGCTGACTACTTCGGTGGTGTTTCTTGTTCACTGTGAGTATTGTCTTTGAGTTGCATTTATAACATCACCATAGGTATAAGCTCCACAGACCCTGCCTTTGCATGCATATCCTACATGTGGGTATTTGCAGTCAGTATCTGTAACAGCAATTGTGGGTAAGAAACTTACTGAGCTTCAGTCTTACCGTGTGGAGCTTCTGAGTGCTTTACCCCACACCCCCCTTTATTGTTAATGTTGTTTCATATATATGTCTTCCACATTTGTCCTGGGTGTAGTTATTCTGAATGCTAAATTGCCTTGCGAGTGTTATGTTATGTTATGTTAGGGTTTTTTTGTAAAGCGTACGTACGCCCGTGGGCTTCATGGCGCTGTTAAAGTAGGAACCTAACACAACAACTTACTGAAAATAAGCCTGTCTGAACAGCCAAGTTTTGTAAGAACGTCTAAAAGTTAGAAAGTCTGGGCTGAGCCTAAGGGAAAGTGGTAGGGAGTTCCATAGGACAGCGGCTAAGTAATGGAAACAGCTGCCGCCCTGACGCTTTCTCTTGTAAGAGGGAACAACCAGCAAGTCTTTATTGATGGATCTAAGATTGCGAGTGGGCTTATATTTGGAGACCAACTGATTGATGAACTGAGGCCCTGTGTTTTGTAGACTCTTGTATATGATGCAACCGGACTTAAACATGATTCTTTGAGATACAGGCAGCCAGTGTAATTGTTCTAGACCAGGCCTGATGGAACACCACCTAGGTTGTTTAAGAACAAGTCTGGCTGCCTGGTTCTGCACTAGTTGGAGTCTTTTTAAAAGGCCAGATGGAAGGCCCAGGTACAGACTGTTAGAAAAGTCCAGTCTGGAGAGTACCAGTGCGATGGTGACCTGGATAAGGGCTGAGTATGTCAGAAATTGTGCAATCTTTTTTATTTTTCTAATCTGATGAAAACTAGCAGTGGCCTTCCTTTCTGAGTCTTACCCATCTTGTTCACTTGTACAGGCTTCCTCTGTGGATCCCTTTTACTCCTCTAACTCCCTGTATCATCCTGGGCAGCGCTGTACTCAACTTCCTGTGTAAGTTTTCTACCCAGTTCTCAGTCCTTGCCCAAGTCCCTGACTGTTTTCCCCACATAGCCCCGGATAGTCCCTGACACAAAAGGCTATCAAGTGACAATTGGACAATTTGCTACCATAGTGTAAATATTGTATAAAAAGTACAAACCAAGGGTGTTACTAAACAAAGGTTTAAGTAAGGTACAAACTGCTAATTAATGTCTACGTAAATTGATACTCTCGGAAGGGATTTAGCACTGTTTTGAACTAAAGTAAAACTCCCAGAAGTCTATGGGATGTCAATTCACAGGAAATGACATAAATACAGAGATGAGAGTAATGCCCCCTACCGTGAGAAAGGCCGAGCTGGCCAAAATGCTTCGGTGTACCAGCCTCGTGTACACACCTTCTTCCTTGGGAGCAGGATTGTGTATATATATATATATATTTATTTTTTTTTGCCTCAATATATAGACACAATCCTGCTCCCAAGGAAGAAGGTGTGTACACGAGGCTGGTAGGATAAGGCTTTTTTATTTTGTTGGGTCTCCCTCGACCGCGAGATTAGAGAGACGCGTTTCGGCTTTGCAGTAGCCTTTATCAATCTAATTGGCGCCCAAACATCAGTAAGTATTTATAGCCACTCCCCATTAAAATGCATAGATATAGAAAAAGTATTATTCCATTGGTACAGTGCACTGTTCTCAACACATAGTGGTATTGAAAATGCCTATACATAAGAATAATGTACCTAGTGTGAAAATATATGCAGTATAAATAAAGCACAACGCCTCAAATAAATATAAGTATGTACATATCACTCCCCAATGCAGAAACAGTTTATATGTAGCAACCTTTGTGCTTAACACGCATATAAAGGCATATAAATGTGCATGCATACCCAATAACAGATGTCATCTGCCTGAATGGTAACTTTCTAAGGCATTACATAGCGGCGCCAATTACTCAAAACTAATCGCCCACACACATATTGTTAAAAAATAATACAATAACATGTTAAAACCGTGCTGTGAAATATTGATAGCTTATCACTGCCAGACAACGTTCTGCCAAAAGACATCTTTCAGAAAAATATTTAAAGCCAGATCCCTCGTTGCTCGACATGCATCAAAAACAGAAGACACAATGTTCGTATGAGCCCAATTGAATATGCAGCAGTCAAAGTTATAAGCAGTAGAAGGGCATGATGATTGTGTTCGTGCACCGGGGCCAAACTGAACATAACATTATATATATCTAACCAAGGTGCCTTGAAACTTCAGAGACGTCACTCCACAAGGTAGCAGGTTACAAACCCTTTTATTGCAAGAAGCTGCGCAATACAACTGTTTCAATAGGAGTCCCGATGCGTTTCGTAGCTCATACTGCTTCTTCATGGGACGGCAATACAAAGAATGACCGGAGCCTGCAACCATTATTCACCCTTTGCGCCTGCCCTCTCTGGTGAATTGCATGCTGGTAGTTGCTGTATACTTTTCCCCCTTCGGTGAAGTCCGTCATTCAAACTTCCGTATGTTTGCCTTTATTTTATTTCACAGCCCTCCAGTGGGCTAGAGGCGTAGTACTCAGCTTCAGTTAGCAGCTTCCCCGTGCCGCATTCAGGCTGTCAGATGGCAGCAAAGCAGCTCACTTCCATATTTCATGGCGGGTGGTTCTTATACCGCGGGTAAGGCATACCGCTTAAAACATCCAACCAAGGTGCCTTGAAACTTCAGAGACGTCACTCCACAAGGTAGTAGGTTACAAACCCTTTTATTGCAAGAAGCTGCGCAATACAACTGTTTCAATAGGAGTCCCGACGCGTTTCGTAGCTCATACTCCTTCTCCATGGGACGGCAATACAAAGAATGAACGGAGCCTGCAACCATTATTCACCCTTTGCGCATGCCCTCTCTGGTGAATCGCATGCTGGTAGTTGCAGTATACTTTCCCCCCTTCGGTGAAGTCCGTCATTCAAACTTCCGTATGTTTGCCTTTATTTTGTTTCACAGCCCTCCAGTGGGCTACAGGCGTAGTACTCAGCTTCAGTTAGCAGCTTCCCCGTGCCGCATTCAGGCTGTCAGATGGCAGCCATGCTTCAATATTTCATGGCGGGTGGTTCATCTCCCGCGGGTAAGGCATACCGCGTAAAACATCCAAACAAGGTTCTTTGGAACTTAAGAGACGTCACTCCACAAGGTAGCAGGTCACAAACCCTTTTATTGCAAGAGGCTGCGCAATACAACTGTTTCAATAGGAGTCCCGACGCGTTTCGCAGCTCACGCTGCTTCTTCATGAGACGGCAACACAAAGAATGACTGGAGCCTGCAACCATTATTCACCCTTTGCGCATGCCCTCTCTGGTGAATTGCATGCTGGTAGTTGCAGTATACTTTTCCCCCTTCGGTGGAGTCCATCATTCAAACTTTGGTATGTTTGCCTTTATTTTGATTCACAGCCCTCCAGTGGGCTAGAGGCGTAGTACTCAGCTTCAGTTAGCAGCTTCCTCGCGCCGCATTCAGGCTGTCAGATGGCAGCCACGCAGCTCGCTTCCATATTTCATGGCGGGTGGTTCTTCTACCATGGGTAAGGTATACCGCTTAAAACATCCAACCAAGGTGCCTTGGATCTTCAGAGACATCACTTCACAAGGTAGCAGGTTACTAACTTAATCTGAGTACTACGCCTGTAGCCCATTGGAGGGCTGTGAAACAAAATAAAGGCAAAAATATGCAACTACCAGCATGAAATTCACCAGAGAGGGCAGGCGCAAAGGGTAAATAATGGTTGCAGGCTCCGGTCATTCTTTGTATTGCCGTCCCATGAAGAAGCAGCATGAGCTGCGAAACGCATCAGGACTCCTATTGAAACAGATGTATTGGGCAGCTTCTTGCAATAAAAGGGTTTGTAACCTGCTACCTTGTGGAGTATATATATATATAATGGCAGAATAAAGCAACGGGGTACTGGATTGGTGTCTGCTTCATTTCTTTCAAAGAGAATTTGAGAGTGATTGCAGGAGATAGATAGATAGATAGATAGATAGATAGATAGATAGATAGATAGATAGATAGACAGATAGATAGATAGATAGATAGATAGCGACAATGCTGAAATGTTGGATTTAATGTGTTTCATATATATATATATATTACCTACTGGCGGTCGCCAGTAGGTATATATAGTTAGGATTTTTTCTCTATGGAACTTTTGAAAATTCTATGTCTAATAACTTTGGCGTTTGTGGACGGAATTGGCTGAAATTTTCAGGAAAATGGCACATTTTGTTCCTGATCAGCCGCTGAAAATTTGGGGGGGTTTCATTAAGGGGGGGCCGAGAAAAAAGGGGGGTCCCAAAACGCGTTTTTCCCATTCATTTTTCCATAGGGCGTTTGGCCTCACTTTTAGCTCGAACGGCTGAATGGATTTGCACGAAACTTGGCAAAATTGTAGGGACTGTTAGCCCGATGTGCCTTTGCTGGGTCTCAATATATGTGCTCCAGTGGATTTTGAGAAATTAACGTTTAAAAAAATTTATATATCTGTGACAGCGTCCTGGATAGCGCACCAGTTCGCGTACTTTTCGCGTAACGGAGCTTTGCGAAGCGAAGCTGATTGGCTCTCCGGTGTCTGTCAACATTCTAAACAGTCCGGAGCGGCCGCCATCTTGTCTCTCGGTAGGATCGAGAGACAAGAGGAGGCCAAAACGAAGGGGGAAATGAAGGAAAGGGGGCAAGGTAGACCTCTTCTGACCCCCTAGGATTGATGAGGGGGATATTAAAGTGCCCCGCGGGGCCCAAAAAAAAAAAAATGCGATTTTTTGTCGTAGAGGCGCAAATCGGTACGTGAACCGGGCAGCTAACCGGCAGCGTAACGGGAGTCTGAGGAGAAGCTGATTGGCTGTCAACATTGTAAACAGTCTGGAGCGGCCGCCATCTTGTCTCTCGGTAGGATCAAGAGACAAGAGGTGGTGAAAAACAAAGGGGGAAATGAAGGAAAGGGGGCAAGGTAGACCCCTCCTGACCCCCTAGGATTGATGAGGGGGATATTAAAGTGGTCCGCGGGGCAAAAAAAAAAAAAATTGCGATTTTTCGCCGTAGAGGCGCGTCCCGGTACGCGAACCGGGCAGCTAACTGGGCAGCTAACCGGCAGCGTAACGGGAGTCTGAGGAGAAGCTGATTGGCTGTCAACATTGTAAACAGTCCGGAGCGGCCGCCGTCTTGTCTCTCGGTAGGATCGAGAGACAAGAGGTGGTGAAAAACGAAGGGGGAAATGAAGGAAAGGGGGCAAGGTAGACCCCTTCTGACCCCCTAGGATTGATGAGGGGGATATTAAAGTGCCACGCGGGGCAAAAGAAAAAAAAAGAAAATTGCGATTTTTCGCGGTAGAGGCGCTTCCCGGTATGCCAACCGGGCAGCTAACCGGCAGCGTAACGGGAGTCCGACATCTTGTGTTTTTGGAGCATCCGGTTTGCGTACCGGGTAGCGTTCCGGTAAGCGTAACAAGGGGAAAACCAAGAGAAACAGTAAAAAAAAAATTAAAGGAATAGATTTCCACCAAACTTGGCAAAATTTCAGGGACTGTTTGTTTGATGTGCCTTTGCAAGGCCTCAAGATATGTGCACGTGTGGATTTTGTCTAATTAAGGTTAAAAAAATATATATATATCTGTAAGCGTGCTCTGGCGCGCTTACGTTACGGGTTTTGTTTGCGCTGCAGAGACGATATGTCACGTTTATGCGACGCGTCATGAGGCGTCTCACGTGGCTACGTGATACGTCACGTAATAAAGAATATATTTTACAGCTATAGATATTAGCTTTTAAAAAACCAATGAAATTCACTGAAAAAACCATAGGTTATAGACCATATATAGTTAGGAATTTGCATTTACAAAACCATGAAAATTCACTGAAAGAACCATTGGTTATAGACCATATATAGTTAGGGATAAGCATTCACAAAACCTTAATTTACTCGCACAAAACCATAGAAATTCGCATATATAGTTAGTTGCAATAACTATATATCGCGCACCCGCAATCCACTGCTGATGATGTCACATATTACATCATTCATGACATGGTCAGTGACATCACTGATGACATCACTGATGACATCTCAAATGACATCACTGATGACATCTCAAATGACATCACTGATGACATCTCAAATGACATCACTGATGAAATCACTGATAACATCTCATTTGACATTACTGATCACATCACTGATGATATCATTCATGTGATAATACGATGAACCTCGTCAGACTCTAATATAACCTTAGATACAATCAGTGTAAACAGACACTCACAGACTGTCACTCATCCATGGAGTTACTCACACACCTAGTCAGTCATGCAAAGAATCAATCACACCTCCATTTCCTCAACTATACAGTTATACACACCTTACTTAATCAAACATATACTAACACATATTTACTCTCTTATACAATCACTGATACAAGTTCACAATGATCCATACAGCGCTCACACATTCACTGGCTCTTATGCACAGTTATTTATATATGTCAACTCTTACATGTACTGTGTTTTACATATGTACTTACTTTGACATGTAGCTCTGAGAAATCCAATCACTCACCAATACACTCATGCAGACAGTCAACCGCCCATACAGCTGTTTCCACATGCACTTTTGAACCCATACATCTACTGAATCAACTGCTCACACATCTATGCACAGAGTCACATACCTCCCAGCCACCCCCACACACACACTCACTCTCCCATACAAATATTTGGGCAACCAATCAATAACCCATATAGTTACTCATATAGCTACTGATCAACACATGCAGCAGTTTACAGAACTACAGAAATAATGATGCACAAATTAAGACAGTTTAGTCACTAACCCATGCACTCAGTGAGACACATTTAATCATTCTCTCATACAGTCAGTCATGCACCTACTAAATCCTTCATCCAAACACTTATACATCCACTCATTCTTCAATATGTAAGACATATTTTAACTTTACAGAAACATACAGTCACTGGATGTTGTCATCAGTGATGTCATCAGTGATGTCATTTGAGATGTCATCAGTGATGTCATTTGAGATGTCATCAGTGATGTCATCAGTGATGTCACTGACCATGTCATGAATGATGTAATATGTGACATCATCAGCAGTGGATTGCGGGTGCGCGATATATAGTTATTGCAACTAACTATATATGCGAATTTCTATGGTTTTGTGCGAGTAAATTAAGGTTTTGTAAATGCTAATCCCTAACTATATATGGTCTACAACCAATGGTTTTTTCAGTGAATATATAAATATATATATATATATATATATATATATATATATATATATATATATATATATATATATATATATATATATATATATATATATAAATATATATATATATATATATATATATATATATTTTCGCACTCGTACCCTCTCAGCGACGTGCCCTCAATCCAGAGCCATCAACCATGAAGAGAACGGAAGACCCAGAGTGCAGGTGAGTTTTTTTATTTCTCAGTACACCACGACAGCATAACGTTTCGGCCTTCGCAGAGGCCTTGGTCACATGACGCACCGAGAGAGTTGCGTGAATTTAAAGTGCTCGTGCATTTACAATAGTACATTATGATTGGTTGGATAATTTGTGGGGGAGTGTCCAACTGGCTATAGACAGCATATTGCGATTAATGTGGGGAGACAGGACATTTCATTTTCATGCCTATTTTCTTAATAACTGTTTAAATACAATTTTATCCGACAATTAAATAAATACTTGTCAAAGAAAAACCTATGTCATTCTAAAACACATATAAAGCATTTCATATATCTACAACTATTTACAAATTAAATCAGATGCCTTAATAGCAATATTTACATATGCAATTTTATAGCAGTAAATTGATTGGATAAATAGGCTTGTCTTATATTCTCCTCATCTGCATGTAAGTCCGCTTATGACTAATATGTATCAATTGAAACTCGCATATTTGAGAGATTGAACAACATCAATTATACGTGTTTGCCATAACTCCTCCTAACTTCATAGTACTGTAATATGTAAATGCAATTTGAAACAAGTGTGATTAAAAACAATTATTACTGAAATTGTTATTTACATACAGCCTGATGCACCTTCTGATGGACAATAACAGGTGAGTTCATTACTGCTCAAGTTAGACTATTTAACTTAGTTTCTTGTTTCTTATACAGTTGTATTAGTCACCAGTAATGTTTATTAAGTAGTAAGCATTTTTATCTGATATATCAACCATTAATGGACAGGCGGGGAGATGGTGTACCTCATCAATGATAAATGGGAGCCCCTATAAGCACGTATAAAAGTCCTCCGTAGAGTTGAGACCATTGGGAGTCTTACTGTCCATCTCCAAGATGTACCTGGTCTCAAGGGCCCTTAGGATCCCATCTCTATTGCTACCTCTCCTAAGAGGACCTACAGAGTCTATGGCATAGTATCTAAGGAGTCCACTGTTGTTATTGTGGTGCTCCTTGAAATGCCTTGCAACCGGGTATGTGGCATCGTTGGTGTTAATAGCCCTGATGTGCTGGAGTACCCTTTTGTGGACCTGCAGTTTGGTACTACCAATATATTGCAGGCCACATGGGCACTCCAGCACATAAACCACATACTCCGTTTTGCATGTCAACTGCTTGTTGATCTTGCGAGGAAAGGGTCGAAAATGCTGTTAGGAACTCGGTTTTGTTGAGCCCTTGTGAACATGCTTTGCAGCTTGAGCACTTTCTAAAACCTCGGCTTGCTGCTAACCAGTTTTTGGGCGGAATCACCTCAGGGCTAGATTTAACTATTGCGTCCTGTAACGAGTATGCTTTTCTAAAGGTGATAGCTGGTTTGTTGGGCATGTATTCTCCAATTACTGGATCTAATTTAATCAAGTTCCAGTGTTGGTTGATTATCTTTCTCAGTGCCCCGTGTTGGCTGTTGTGGGTCCGAATAAGTCTAACTGGTTGACTACCACCGGAATTTATGGCCCTCTGTGCTTTCTTGTGGATCAGTGCATTGCTGCGGGACAGGGCGTTAGCTTTTCTAATTGCTATGTCAATTAGGTTTTCCTCATAGCCTCTTGCCAGAAACCTTTGTTTACTGGCAGCCTGTGCTGCTTTGCAATGGGTGTCTGTACTGCAAACACGCCGAATTCTAAGCATTTCCCCGTAGGGAATGCTTCGAATCAGGTGCGGGGGATGATGACTACCCGCGTGCAGTATAGTATTGCCTGCAGTAGGCTTCCTATAGAGTTTAGTTTCTAATCTTTCCTGACTGACCTCCAAAGTTACATCAAGAAAGTGAGCTTGCTTCTGACTGATATGTGATGTGAAGGACAGATTAAATGAATTCACATTTAGGGCATCAATGAATTTTACCGCCTCATCATGTGTCCCCCACCAGATCATTAAAATATCATCGATGTATCTGTACCATCGTATGATATGGCGGGTACAGATCTCCCGGTGAACACCATTGAGGACCTGTCTCTCCCAGTAACCCATATGAAGACAGGCATAACTAGGAGAGAAACAGGCCCCCATGGCGACACCTCTGACCTGCTGGAAATACTGGTTTAGGAACATGAAATGGTTATGATGTAGACAGAAACTAATCATGGTAAGCAGCATTTTGTTGTGCTCGGCTAATTCAATTGGCCGCTTGCCCAAGAAAAACTCAACGGCCCTTAACCCATCCCCATGCACTATGCTGGTGTATAGTGATGAAACGTCTAAGGTGATCAACCAATAGTCATTACTCCATTGTAGTTCATTCAATTTCCTCAGAAGGTCACTAGAATCTTGATTATAAGATGGAAGTGCCAACACATGTTCTTGGAGGAATAAGTCAATGTAGGTGGTAGCTTTCTCTAATATACATATATATATATGAGTGATTTGATATGTGAGGTCATAAGCAGTGAATTGCCGGGGAACGAGCTAAAGTTACCTCAGCTAACTATAATGGCTGAATTTCTCTGGTTTTGTATGAGTGAAATGCAAGACTAACTATAACGTCCCTCTAACCTTTTTTTTCCATTAAATTCTAAGGTTTTTAAAACGCTAATTCTTAACCGCATCGATGCTGCGGCGATTTTTGCGCTGTGCGGCTGTTTTCCCTTTTCCGCGATACATGGCGAGCTCAGCTCGTCATCAGCACACGCCACCCGTGGGTGATGACGAGCTGAGCTCGTCATCAGCATCGAAAGGGTTAACTATAATGTCCCTGAAACCTGTGGTTTTTTTCAGTGAATTTCTAAGGATTTTAAAATGCTAATTTGTAACTTTAACATCCTTGAAACCAGTGTTTTTTCCAGTGAATTTCTAAGGTTTTTTAAATGCTATTTGTTAACTATAACATCCCTGAAACCTGTGTTTTTTTTTCAGTGAATTTCTATGGCTTTTTAACTAGCAGTCATGTTTGCAGAGTGGTGGAGAAAGGGGGCTGGGCCTCCAACCAGTGCTCAGGAATACCGTTGCGCAGGACTTACAGGAGGTACCAGGAGGGCTTCTTTGCTCCCCAAATCCCTCAGGAGTAAAGTAGACTTCATATCCAACCAGTACTGCACCAGGAGGCAAGTTTGCAGAGTAGTGAAGAAAGGGGGCGTGGCCTCCAAAAACCTCCTGGCAATCTCACTGTGTGAAACTTACTGGAGGTAACAGGAGGGGTAGTTGGTTCTCAAGGACTTCCTTGGGGGCCAACTACCCCTCCTATTGCTGAGTTCTGATACCAGGCAATGCCCCCTTTGTCCACCATTGCAAATGTGCCTCCTGGTGCGCTCTTGGTTGGGGGATGAATTCCCCTGTGCTGCTGGGAGTCCCTAGGGGCCATCTAACCTACCTGTTATCTCCAGTAAGCCTCGCACAGTGGGATTGCTGAGAGGTGGTCGCAGGCCACGCCCCCTTCCTCCACCAATCTGCAAACACGCCTCCTGGCACCTTCCTAGTTGGGGGATGAAGTCCTATTGCCTCTTTTCCTTACAGTATCACTAAGTATAAATCATATACTCAAAACATCGGATTGTGACCTAAGGGTACAAGCATTTGTAGGTGAATAATCAGAAAAGGTCTCATGAGCCCATACCATAATTTTCCACATACCTAGACATGAATTCATAAAATATTGTAGACAGAATCAAACTGTAAAATATCAAGTGTAAGTATATATGTAGCAAACCAATACTGCAATGTGCTTTTGTGAATGAATCTATATGAAACTAACACCCAGAAGCAAAGTTGTTCCATTAGGTGCATTTGCCATTCAGAGTGTCTCCCACCAGCAATCTTTAAACCTCCACTTATTTGTTTCTGACCACCACCCTCTTTGAAAGCACTACGAGTCACACTGAACAGTCTGCCATTAAGCCTCTCTCGTCATCATTACTCTCCTGAAAATGCTCCCTATGATTATTTGAAGGAAATGATAGGCTTCAGTCCTCAAGGCGCAATCAGGACTCACTGTCCGGCATTACCTTTGAGTGGCATCCTGCCTCTCAACGTGCTGATGGTCTGAAATTTCTGGAAGTGAAAGAGTGCTGCTTGGTGTGGTGGGCATGGTTTGAAAAGAGCAGAAACCCCCAGAGACAGAACCTAAGCATCCCCAAAAGTGAACTGATAGTACTTGACCTATATTGTAGTTGCCAATGGCCTTCTAGAATCTGGCTTTAAGCACTGGTGCATTAAATATATGTTTACATATTGGGGGCCAGATTTACCACTTACTCATGCAGCACAGTGCAGAATCTGCAAATGCTGTGGTGCGCTGCGTGAAAAGGAAAGAGGAGGAGAGCGCCATATTATCAGAAATGTGGCACTCTCCTCTCCTTTTCCTAGCGCTGGCGCTCAAATCAGCTGCAATGCACAGAGTGCAAGGGTGTCTCCTTGAATCTAGGGTAGGTTTTGTTCTGGAAAGGCACCCTTCCATAACAAAGTTCTATGCATTGACTGACTTTAACCCTTTTCCCTCTCTGTATGTGTGCTGTAAAGTGCAGCACACATACAAAGTCAGAAAAGGAAGGAGAAATTAAAGCATTTCTCCTCGTTGTGCCTACTTCAAAAGGGCTCCGTTTTCTGACGCAAAGCCCTGTCTACTTTATATAGTAAATAGGGTTTTGTGCCAGAAATCTTAGGTGGTTGCATGGGAACACTCATACTCCACCCATGGTATGGTCCCTTGGTGCTAAGTAATGGTAAGCAGCGCTATGACCTGCTTTGCGTTACTTTCACATATTTCCAGCGCTAAACAAGTTTAGCGCTGGAAAATAAATCAGAAATAAAGATTTTATGACCCAAACACTGTGTAAAATCCTATAATTTCTTGTCCCAAACTCAACCTTGATCTGCACTCATTGTGGCTAATGTCTCCCTCACTAATAGAGATATTTGTGAGTGGCAACTGTACTTCTGGTCGTTGCTTACAAGAAGCAAGGCTGGCACTAACTGCGCCTCATTTACTGCCACCCTTGCTTCTCGTAAGCAAGGGCAATAAGTATAACGTGTGTGTTTACGCACCACTTTCAGGTTTTCAAAACATGTAAATTAAAGGCATTGTCATTTACAATGCCAATAGCCCAAACTCTCGCAAATGCGGGTCCTATTACATTGCAAATGCTTGTTTTTTTTACCCCGCCTGGATCTGCCTAATCGTGCTGTGCATGCAGGGTAATGATCTGCAGAGAGAACAGTCCTCACACTGCTCCACCGGTGACCAGCAACCCGGTGACTGATGTGAGGTGGAAGCTGAGCAGAGGAGGAATTGGGCATGGGAAGCACTACCTGAAGAGGGTGGGAGAACAGGATTAAATAGTATGAGACATGAAGGATGGGGAAGGGAGGGTGAAGAGGACTAAGAGTGAGAAAGTTGATTGAGAGGGACAAGAAAAATAAAAAGATCAGGCAAGGAAGTAGAATGAGAACGTACAAGGATGAGCTAGCAAGAATATCCAGCATAAAGATATATAGAGAGAAGGAGAGTTAGAAGTATGTCGTTATAGAAAGGAGAAAAAGAAAGAGCAAGAGAGTGCAGGAATAAATGCAAGCTTCAAATGATAAAGGAAACCACATCCTTGACTCTGGCTGTCCCTAGATCAGAGCCTATGGCTGGTTTGTCTAAACTCCCCCATCAGTATCCAGAGGTGTGATGCAGACAAATGAAGTGTGAGGAGCAGGCACTTGTGAGCACCGGGAAGCAATGGTAACAAGTAGAAAGCTGGCACTGGAGGCCAATGTGTAAACCTGGCATGGTAGCCAAAGTATGAGAAGCTGCAACTGGTAGCCAATGTGTGAAGATGACACTAAAGGCTAGTGAATGAAGCAGCCCCTTGTAGACCTGGTGAGCAGCATCAGGAGCTGGCTTTGTTAGCCAGTGATTGAAATGATACTGGTGGCTATGATGTGAGGCTGTAATTAGTAGCCCTTGAGAGTAGCTGGGAGGGGTCCACATTATAAGGCATTGGCGCTGATAGTCAGCTGTAAGCTTATGGTTTATTCACATTTTTATGGCCACATGAAGAAATGTATCTTTGAGTCTGGCTCTGGCTTGGATACGTAGACGTGGGCAGGACACAAATGCTGAAAGCCAGGGATGTAACACAGACCCCTGCGCCCTCTTTGGCGCGGGGGCACAGCCCAAGGCTTTTGAATATTTGTGCAGCATGGGAGTCTCAGGAGCTCCTAAACACAATCTGCTGGAGGCTCCATCATTGTGTGATAAACTGTTGTGGAAAGTTCTTTAGCAAAGTGATATTTTTTGTTCTGGGGTAGTGGGCGCTGGATGGCTGTGTGCTGATAGCTGCCCAAAATGGTGTCACCAACGGGTCCTCCCATCTTTTCAGAATTTGAGTAAATATTGATGTATCTAGTGCTTTTGTGAGAAGCTGCACCCCAACAGGTAATGTAAAATATCAAGAATATTATTTACAAATCTAGTGGACTAACTCGTCCGGTTTTTTTAGGGTGATGGGAGGGCTTCTCCCTCTGTAGGATTCCTGCACACAAAGTCCTGGTACATATATTTGGGGAAGGTGAGCGGACTGCAGACATTGAGTGGCATCAGTTACTGGTCTGAAAGTGAACTGCTTAGTGTGTAAGGTGGGGGTCAGTGCCTGTAGACTGTGGTAGAGGTCGAATGGGGTCTTGTCACCACTGGTCCAATTACTGTGAAGGAGGAATTGTTGCTAGATGAGGGATTTGTTCTAGATGGATGAGAGGAGGGGTTTGGTGGCTATTTCCTGGGTAACGTGGAGGTGTTGACCAATGATGCTTGTGATGAACCTCATTGGCTAGTCCAACGGCCCCTCAAACCTCTGGTCATAGGAGTTATTTCTCCATAATTAGGGTAAATGTAATGTGAAGCATTGCTACAGTGTCATGCGGGAATCCTGCAGTCTGGCAGGACCTGATTTCTGTCTTATGGTCATACATTTTAACCCTTCACTAGCAAAGTAATTTGTCGCTGTTCAGAATGACCGGAAGTTCAAATACAGAAAGTGCTAACAGTGACCTAACATTCTGAGAGTGATTTAGCACCATAAGGTGTGTTGCTCTTCAGGAAGAAGCAATACAAAAGGGTATGATGGACGGAGCATTTGAGCAAATCAAACACTCACCCCCAGTCAACTGATCTGGGTTTAATCCATCACCATTCTTTAGCTCACTCCGCCACCCCAGTTCAGATATGGCCATATGCAAATCAGCCTGACCCTGTGCCTCATGGGAACAGTCCAGCCCAAACTGCCAAAGCATTGTCTTCCCTGGACCGGAAACAAGCATCCTGGGACCGGTTTCTGGCATTACAGCCGTCATCAGGGAGGCTAGCTTGAATCCAGTGGCAATGTGAGCAAGGGACTTATGTTTGAGCATACCCTGCCAACTTAGGGCGAACAAAGCAATACAAAAGGGGATGATGGACGAGCGTTTGAGCAAATCAAGCACTCACCCCCCTGTCAACTGATCTGGGTTTAATCCATCACCATTCTTTAGCTCACCGAAACCGGTCCTAGGATGCTTGTTTCCAGTCCAGGGAGGACCTGGCCTAGCAGTTCGAGCTGGACTGTTCCCATAGGGCACAGGGTCACGACTGATTTGCATATGGCTAGGTCCAAACTGGAATGGCACGGTGAGCAAAAAAACGATGGATTTGGGCCCAGATCTCTGTACTGGGGTGAATGTATGACATTGTTCTGCATTCTGTCCATCAATAGTTCTTTTTGCTCTTCAGGACGAGTCAAAGAGCATTCATGCCAGTGGCTGGAGTAATGGAGGTGTCCTCTCTGTCCAGCGTCCATTGTGTGCTGTACGAGGATTTGGGAGACTTGTAGGTTGGGGCTTTAAATGCCCGTGTCTGGCACCCGTTGTGTTTGTTGATGCATGTTACACACCATTTGTTGCTTGTTTTATCGGAGTAGGTGAGGGTGGGTGAAAGTATACTTTGAGGTTTGTTATAGTTCTTACATATGCAGGTTTTTACTTTCATCCGAGCTGTGGTGCTCCAGTGGGTGGGCTGCGCCACAGAAAAAGAAAGAATCCTTCAAAAGCCCAAGGCTCTCTGTGTGTGCCATCATCACCTTCACGGGTTCACGAATGTGGCTATAGGTTTCCCAGCATGGGGTCGTCCAGTCATTTCCATCGCCCCTGTAGCGTTTGCCGTCTGGCTGGCGCTACTAAGTGCGGCCACGCAACGGTAAATAAACACAGGAGCCTTTGTTGCTGGTTACGCGTGGCTCCGACTAGTTTGCCGTAGCCACGCCTCTTTATTTTATACCTTCACCCGCGCCTGACGTCACGCGTCAGCGTGGGGTGCTCCGGCGGCGTGAGCCAGCTAGACCGCTGCCTCATGCTCAGGAACACTACATTCATTCTAACCTTTATCAAAACAGTGAAAATCAAAATTACAGTAAATTGTAAACGATGGATCTGTTACCAGTTTGTCAGTGTTTGTCCAGGGCCTCACTCCACCAGGTAGTCAGCGAGCTGTGAGGAGGGTGCTGGATTTCTCCGCAGCCCATATCTGGACTGTCCTCCTCGGGGCATGGCCACCCCTGGTGTCCCCGGAGATGGGGTGCTGCTTCCCCCAGCCGGAGAAAGCAAATTTGACGCTCCACCTACGGGGGTGGTGGGGAGTTGGGAAGTGTCCTGTTCTCTCAGGTCTTCCTCGTCTGAGACTCACTGATCAGTCCCTGATTCTTCTCGTTGCTGCGGGCACAGGCTGGGCTGCTCTGGACTTAAGGAAGAGCTCTGGTGTGCTTTCTTAAAGAACGAGATGTTTCTGGTAACCGTTTCGAGCCCTCTCTGAGCAGTTACCATGGTGCCGGTCCGGCGAGTGACAGTCCACGGTTGGTGTTCAAATGGGAGCCGGAACTTGCTTCCGGGGTATCGATCTTTGACATAGACTCGGTCACTTTGTTTGATAGTGGATTCGCGGGCCCCTCGTCGTTTGCTGGCTTGGTCGTTGGAGCGAGTGCGATTTGCCAATGTCTTCTCTTTGCAGGCTCACTCGGGAACCCACCTAGGGTGATTCGGGAGTGTGTCCCTCACTGTTCGGCCCATGGTTGACGCACCTGGCGCTGCTTCTGTTGTGATGTGCGGGGTCATGCGATATTCCCTCAGGAAGCTGTAAATGGCTTTCTCTAGTGGCGATCCATCTGCTAGAGCTATGCGGATGGTCTTATTGAGCGTGCGCATAAACCTCTCCACTTCCCCGTTGGCTTGAGGCCAGCGCGGGGAAATGTTCCTATGGTGGATGCCCCAGCTCTTTAGGTATTCTGCAAACTCTTGACCGTGAAAAGGCGGCCCATTGGCAGTTTTGACTACATCAAAGATGCCATGAATTGGCGATGACTTCTGTGGCCGTTTGGCTCCCCACGATTTCTACTTCGGGGTACTTGGTGAAATCGTCAATGATCACTAGTGCGTATCGCCCATCGGGAAGGTGTCCAAAATCGGCGCTTACGCATTCCCATGGCCTCCAAGGGTTGTCTTCGGTCACGACTGTGTGGGGGCGGTCTGGTTGCCCTGCGGCCTGACACCAGTTGCATGTTCTGACAGTTTCTTCTACCATTATGTGCATCCCCGGAAACCACACCTTGGCTCTCAGCCTTCTTTTGGTCTTTACCATGCCTTGGTGTCCTCATTGTGCGAGTTCCACCGCTTGATGAGTTAGGCTGGCCGGCATGACTAGACGGGGGCCTCATAGTAGGCATCCTTGGCTGTCCAGGGACAGTTCTTCCTTGATTCGCAGGATAGACTCCAGAGTCGCTTTGACCTGTGGTGTTCTTCTGCCCAGAGAGTCCTGGATGGGGCACCAGTTTCCTGACTGGACCGCATCGGCATCCAGTTGAAGGCACTCATCGTTTTGTGATGCTTCGAAGATAGAGTCGAGGCTCATGGGTAATGGTCGGGATCTTTCTGTCACCAGCGGAACATATTCCTCTGTGTCCTCTAAGTCCTCTCTCTCTTCCGGGGTTGCCTCTCAGGGGTGTCTTGAAAGGTAGTCCGCAGGGTTCGTCGACCCTGGTTTGTAATCCACTCGGTAGTCGTACCCTTGCAGTTGGAGTATCCATTTTTCGATCCGCGGAGGTGGTTTGGA
Source organism: Lissotriton vulgaris (assembly GCF_964263255.1). Lineage (NCBI taxonomy): Eukaryota > Metazoa > Chordata > Amphibia > Caudata > Salamandridae > Lissotriton > Lissotriton vulgaris. The sequence continues at coordinate 354,373,554 of NC_141685.1, read as the reverse complement.
TACTGAGCCTTGGAATAGAGGTATGAGGGGCTTGTGGTCCGTGATCACCATGAAGGAGTGGCCGTACACATAGACGTGAAAGTGTCGGCAGGCCCAATGGATGGCTATGGCCTCTCTCTCTATTTGTGAATACCTCTGCTCCGTGTCCGTCAGGGAGCGGCTGGCATAGGCAATGGGCACCCATTCACCATTTCCTTGAAGCTGTGTCAGCACTGCTCCTAGGCCGAAGGGGCTGGTGTCCTTGGCCACGTTGGTGGGCTTAGAGGGATCAAAGTATGAGAGATTGGTGTCCGCGGATAAGGCTGCCTTGGTGTCTCGGAAAGCCTTTTCCTGTTCCGTGCCCCACTGCCATGTGGTGGCGGATTTGGTTAGCTCTCGGAGTGGCTTGGTGAGGTTGGAAAGATCCGGGATGAAGCGCTCACAGAAGTTCGCCATGCCGAGGAAGCTTCTCGCCTCTGAGACATTCGTTGGGGCCGGGTATTCTTGGACGTCCTTTACTTTCTCGGGGTCTGGTGCCACTCCTTGGCTCGGGAACGTGTACCTGAAGAAGCTGATTTTGTTCTGTAGGAACTGGCACTTTTCTTTGTGCAGGGTTAAGCCGGATTCTTGGATCCCTTTGAGAACTCCTCGTAGCCTCTTGTGGTGTTCTTCGATGGATGACGCGTAAATGAGCAGGTCATCGCTCACGTTCAGGACTCCTGGGAGTCCACTGAGGACCTCTCGGATTGTGTTCTGGAATACTTCTGCTGCACTTGATATCCCGAAATTGAGGCGCCGATACCGCCTTAGTCCTACGTGGGTGGAGAAGGTGGTTATGTACCTTGAGTCAGGGTGGAGCGGTAGCTGGTGATATCCCGACCGGAGGTCTACTTTGGAAAACCACTTCGCACCATTGAGCTCTCCTAGGATGTCGTTGATTGTGGGAGTCAGGTGCCGCTCCCTTTTTACCGCTGCGTTCGGTAGACGCATATCCACACAGAGGCGGACCTGTCCGGGCTGCTTGGGCTTCCGGGCTATCATGATCGGAGATACCCATGGGGTAAGATCGCTGACCTTTTCTATGACCCCCTGTTTTTCCAGTGTTTCTAGCTCCTCCTCAACCTTCTTCCTCAGGTGGAACGCTATTCGCCGATGCATCAGTGCGACTGGTTGGACCGACGGGTCAATGTGGAGGGATACCTCTTTCCCTTTCAGGCACCCTATTCCTATGAATACATCCTCGAATTCCTCCATGATGGTGTCTAGTTCCTCTTCTAGTACTGCCATGGCAAAGGAGATGAGTTTTAGATCTTCGGCCGACTGTCCGCTTAGCAGCATGCCATTGCCTTCTTTTGTGACGTAGACTGTCATGGGTACCGTTGCCTCCTGGTGCTGTAGCTCTGTTTTGAAACATCCGATTAGAGGAATGGGCGTCTTCTGGCCATATGCAAATACTCTGATTTTTGCTTCATGTAGGGGAGGCCTTGCACGCAGTTGATTGTAAACGTTCGCGGCCATCAGCTCAATGGATGCCCCCGTGTCAATGGTGGCCCTCACCTCTTGCTGGTGGATCTTGATGCGGCACTTCTGGAGGCGGCGTTTCTTTCTCTGTGGCTGATCGATGGCGTACATATAGTGAACGGGGTAATCTTTGGCGTCATCGTCCATGTCTTCGCTGTCCCTTTCTTCTCTCACCACGTGTGCAGCTTCCTTCTTGGCTTTCGTGGATCTGCATACTCCTTCCTTTTGTCGGGCGGCTTTCTCCCGCCGGATTGTCTCCCTTTGGGTCTTACCACGTTCACTTTCTCAGCTATGTTGATTAGCTCAGCATTGATCGGTCGGTGTAGGGCTGTTTCCATGTGGGAGGCTCTCGCTTGGGACAGTTCTTTGGAGCGGCCTAGTTTGAGTATGTCCGCAAGGGGTTTGTCATCTTCCTGTAGGATCGCAACTCGAAGTTTGGATGAGAAGCATCCCTGAATGATTTGCCCTCGGATCTCTTCTTGCTCATCTCGGAATCTGCAAGAGCTGGCCAGTTTTTTCAGCCTGCCATGGAATGCATCTAGCGACTCATCGGCCTCCTGCTTCGCTTGGCGGAATATGAACTGCTCATAGTCCTTGCTTGCCATTGGTGCAAAATAGGCGCTCAGCGCAGTGAGTAGTGTTTGGTACGTCTTTGGTGTTACCTCTGTCAGTGTTTTATAGATGCGGTATATGTCTTTGCCCCCTAGGTGCAGTAGTAGGGCTCTGCGCCTCTCTCTAGAGATCCCAAAACCCTCGAAATAGATCTGGGGGCGGTCGGTCCAATCCCTCCAACGTGGGGCGAGGGATGATGGGGCTCCATCAACCACAAAAGGTTCGAGGGCGGGAATAGATGCCATTTTGGCACGTACCCCTCGTGCCGCGCTGCACCTCCAGTGGTACTTTCATATGAATTGGTACTGGTCCGGGGACTGACGACTGTCCCGTTAGTGGGCTATTTGCACGGTCACCCTTGACGCTGGTCGCGCTCTCACGGCCTGGGTTTGGGGCCTAGGCGGTGCTGCGTGTATTCTGCCTGTTTTCCTGACTCTTGGCTTGAGGTGGCGGCGTGGTGCGCTACTCTTACCCGCTCTGGTGGTGCGGGGGCGCTATCTCAGCTCCTAGGGCTCTGCCGTGGTTTCCTTTCCGCGTCTCCTTGCGAGCACGGCACCGCCTGGTGGGTCCTGGGCCCGGCTGATCGCTGTTACTTTCGTTTTCCCCCGAGATCATCGTCCCGCACGAGGATGAGGCAGAACAGCGGGGCGCCGTGTCGGGTGCAAGGTGGGTTCTACTGGACCCTCGTCGCCAGTGTAGCATTTGTCGTCTGGATGGCGCTACTAAGTGCGGCCACGCAACGCTAAATAAACACAGGAGCCTTTGTTGATGGTTACGCGTGGCTCCGACTAGTTTGCCATAGCCACGCCTCTTTATTTTATACCTTCCCCCGTGCCTGATGTCACGCGTCAGCACGGGGCGCTCCGGCGGCGTGGGCCAGCTAGACCGCTGCCTCACGCTCCGGAACACTACAGCCCCTTCCCTTTACTAGACTGGTTGCATCGTGGGGCCAAATGCCGTAGCAAAAAAATATCAGGGGCCCAAAATATCGAGAATGTAGGTGCATGTGGCTAAGTATAGATTTAGTATTCTTAACTCCACATCTGCAAACCTTAAAGCTAGATGTATTGTCAAAGTACATATATGTGGATTAAAGTATAGTAAAGAATGCTTACTAAATAAACTTACTATCACAATATGTTGGTGCACTGCATTTTTGCCACCATATTTTGGCCCCGCAATATTCTGTAGTCGATACTATGGTGGACATAGAGACAGAACTGCAGTAGGAAAATCCCATCACAGGAGTGTGTATCACTATCACAACATGATAAAAGAATCCATGTGTTTAAAGCAAATCACCGCCTCCTTCGTACACCAATCACCACATGGGCATCCATGCATGTGCACTAATGTAATAGTAACACTGCTATATGAAGGGCACAAAGTGGCGAATTGAGGATAACACAAAGAGATTAAATAGTTCACGCTAGTGGAGAACTTTTTAGAGTAGGCTGTATTTAGTTCATTCAACCCTTAGGCCTTTTAGGTGGGCACCAGCTAACCTGGCCACTTGTTAAAAAGGCCCCTCCCACACAAGTGCTTTATACAGCAGTGTTTATGTGTGTGGTACAGATATGCACGTGTATGCCTGGGCTTGAATTTTCAGCCAAATCAGAAAATAAGGATTATGCCACATTGCAGTTCTAGCTATTGAATATCGACTTTTTCTGTAGTTTCTGTGTTTTTAAAAAAAAAAAAAGTATGCTTTCTTGAGTGGTCCCAAATGGATTTAAGGTACCTTGCAGGTAAGAGGGAACAGGTCCATAAAGCCATTTTTAGCTTTAAACCTATGTTTATGAGTCAAAATACTTCCTTTATACCCGTCAGTTATCCACAAAAGCACATATATAAATTGTAAATGCATTTACTGCTGCATATTGCATGCCACAGCTACGTCCAATATACAGTAGTAAACCCCATGCAAATGGTAGGCAGATCAAAACATGGAATTCATGCCTGTTTACAAATGCATACGCTTTTGAACACTCACTAACTCCTCTTCAGCTTTTCCAACCCTGGATATGGCCAAGGATTTTGCTCCAGCAAAGAGTTGGAATAAGTACCCTAACAGGCTGGAAAGGGGAACCAAGCACACACAGCCTTCAAGAGGGCATAGGGAGAGAGTCTCTCCACAAGGAAAAGTGTTGTCTGATGGATGAAAAAAACAAAAAGAAATAATGTGGAATGACAATGCAGGCCTGAGTTTTTTTAATGTGAAATTGTACCTGTGCACTATGACTCTGAAGAAAGAGCAACTCATAAAACTGTCACATTGCATTTTCAGTAGTACGCCCTGGTAACATGCAACTGGCACCGCTGTCCAGGTGTTCTGCTATGAATGTTTGTGAAATACAAAATAAAGAATGTAGGAGTGATTTTAGAGATGCAGATTTACAACTAGCTTGTGCACTGGCCACAGGTGTGCTTAAGCCGCGAGTTCTGGTAATACCACAAGTTACTCCCATTTTTTAAATAGGTACGAACAAGACGATTTAATTAAACTATATACTACAGAAAATATTTGTTCCTTATTTTTGCACCACGTTTTGATCATTGGTTTTCTGGCAGTCCCTTATTTGGAAGTCACCAGAGTAGTGAAAACACCGCAGGGAAAAGTATACATCAATGTGTAAAATATGAAACTGAGCCTGAGTGAATCCCAAACAATATCTAGATGAAGTCATGAGAAATGTGGGCAATTGTGCCCCACACATTAGGGTGTATAGATTAGCCTATACCAGTTTGATTTGAGAAGAACATTAAGATGCACTTTCATACTCCCAATGATGTCAATCACATCCGAGTGTCACATAAAACTGAAAATAAACGTTATCCATAGCCTGACCTATAAACTTTACAAGGTCCACAATAAACGTTATTGATCCTCAGTAAACGGGGCCTGCAATACAATGCATTTCTAGAGGAGAAGAAAAAGCAAGGAGACATTGAACATAGTTAGAGCCATACAATTATAATACAAGAACAATAACTATGGAGCAGGAGGGACTCTCTGCACACTGTGCTGCTTGCAGCTTCAAGCAACATCTTGACAAGTAGGGTTTTAACGGTTTTTGATCACAACATGCCTCAAGAGATTGTACTATTGAATATCGACATAGAGATTATCGATACACAAAAATATTGAGGACACAATATTGAGGGACAAGATATCAAAAGGTATGTGCATATAGGGAAGTATAGATTTACTATTTCTAACTCCACATCTACTTACCTTGAAGTTCTATGGACCGTGTAGTTACATATGTGTGGAGTTAGGTATGGAAAATGTAGACTTACTTAACTGTCAATGTTTTTTTCCAACATTCTTTCCTTGATATTTAGTACCATCAATGTTCTGACTTTCATGCATGAACACCCCTCAAGAGAAATACTTTCTAATGCTTGATTTTATTAACACATTAACCACGGCGGCAATTCCGCTGCGGTGTGGGGCGTTCTATTGAGTGGGTGGGGCCGCGTCAGCCACGGATGTGCGCAGCACTATGGAGGTAGTGCTTGCGGCGGACGTTGGCCAACGGGCGCAACGAAAGGGTTACAAAATGTTAAGTGATGGTGTGAGGTTTAAAAAGTACCTAGCACGTAGGTACGGAGCCTCAGACGGTGGAAGTAAGACAGAGACAATGTCCTGGAGTCGGTGCAATTAGCAATAATACCCCACCGTGTGGAGGCTCATGATGCCAAACAGAACTTTTGCAGCAAGTCTCTCATTGTAGATACTGTAGAAACAGATAAGTAGGCACATTTTAGCCTTTTTGAGTGTTATATCACTTTTTAAAAAACCAACCGAAAATTGTTTTCGGAGGACGTGAGTAAGGTGGGGGTAATCTGTGCACCCTGTCCTGAAGAAGAAGCCTAGCTTCGAAACATGTCAACAATGCACACACGAGGTATTGTACATTAACATACAAAATACCTCACCATCACTCTTTTAACATTGCCAGCACGAGGGCCCATTAAAGTTTTTGTAGACCCTAAGTGCTTGGTACTTTTTAAACCTCACACTATAACTTTTCAGAACTCACCACTCACATAATAAAAACACAAAAACCTCACACGCACCACACATAGCCAAAAATTAAAAGTGCTCCCACGTAGTCGCTGGTAAGTAGCACGCCGCATCCCATAGAGGTGCAAAGACCCCAATGATAAAGCATGACACCGAGGGTCCTTTTGGTGTGTGAGGGGTAAAGAACACACAGTGCTCCACACCACTGTAGGGACCACTAAAAATATTTCGCATTTGTGGATTTTTGTTCATTAAAATCAAAACCAGTGAAGACATACATAATTACAAAAGCAGGAAGTATTATTTGAAGATTGCAAAAAACACAGTTGATGGACAGAATGCAGAACAATGTCTTACATTCACCCCAGTACAAAGATCTGGGCCTAAATCCATCTTTTTTTGCACTCCACACAACCCTAGGTCAGACAATGGCTATATGCAAATCAGCCTTGACCCTGTGCCTCATGGGAAAAGTCCAGCCCGAACTACCAAGCCATGTCTTTCCTAGACCGGAATCAAGCATCCAAGGACCGGTTTCTGGCTATCGGCCTTCTTCAGCCTGGATAGCTTGACTCCAGTGATGTGGAGAGCCTGGGACTCACGTCTGAGCATACCCAGCCCACTCGGGTGAAAATTGCAAAAAACACAGTTGATGGACAGAATGCAGAACAATGTCTTACATTCACCCCAGTACAAAGATCTGGGCCTAAATCCATCGTTTTTTTGCACTCCGCACCACCCTAGGTCAGACAATGGCTATATGCAAATGCAGATTCTGACCCAGGGTGGTGTGGAGTGCAGAAAAACGATGGATTTAGGCCCAGATCTTTGTACTGGGGTGAATGTATGACATTGTTCTACATTCTGTCCATCAACTATGTTTTTTGCAATTTTCACCCCGAGTGTGCTGGGGATGCTCAGACGTGAGTCCCAGGCTCTCCACACCACTGGAGTCAAGCTATCCAGGTTGATGAAGCCAGAAACCGGTCCTTGGATGCTTGATTCCAGTCTGGGAAAGACATGGCTTGGTAGTTCGGACTGGACTGTTCCCATGAGGCACAGGGTCAGAGCTGATTTGCATATAGCCAGTGTCTAACCCAGGGTGGTGTGGAGTGCAAAAAAACGATGGATTTAGGCCCAGATCTTTGTACTGGGGTGAATGTATGACATTGTTCTACATTCTGTCCATCAACTATGTTTTTTGCAGTATTATTTGAAGAGACAGAAGAGATATGCTAGACGGAGCAGCCACATAGACATTCATAAAGTTCACATGTTTCTTCTTATTTGAAAATATTATATGAAAATACTCTAAATTGAGCTACCAGCTGGCTTACAGGTTATATTGCACACACAAGTAGGCAACCTCAAATAAGCATAATAAAGAAGGATGTATGACGGAACTCCACATGCATTTCCCACGCATGCCTTTACTCCGTAGTCACTACCCCGCCTGCATCGTTACCATGCATTCCTTTACCACGCAAGTCATTACAATGGCTTGCGTTAGGGGGATGCTGGACTTTGCAATAGTATAATTTACTATTAAAACTCCAGTTAGTGAATCAATAGGGAAGGTGTTGGACTTCAAATCCAACACCAGTCTAACAATATGCCACCTAAAGCAAGTAGTTGTAACGAATTGCATGATAAAATAACATGTGGTAACATCGCTGTCAGGGTACTTACTGCGGAGTAGAGGTAGGTCATGGTTCCATCTGCTGGGTAAAGGATGTTTCCCAATACAGAATACAAGAATCTGCACCCTCATAACCACCTGAGCAGAGGCCTACATTTCAGGATTTAAACGGTATCACTGAAACACAAGTACTACCGGCAGCCCCTCCTGGCATACAGGGTTGCTTCACAGCCATCACACAAGGCTTCGTCCCTTACAGCATGGCAGTCAACCACAGAGGTCCCTCATGGCAAATGGGGTCGCCACAACGGTGTATCGCAGGCTTCCGCCTTTACTGCACAGCAATCTATTCCATGGCTATCTTCACGAGGACCCTTCCCTGACATGCAGGGGTCACTGATTCAGTTCTTCACATGGGCAGCAACCTGATCGGTGCAGCAGCCATTCCCTCCCACCTCTCACTAAGAGTCCACTCAACAGGGGTCCTGTTAGACCCAGGGGTTTCAGGATGGCTAAGACACATCAAAGCCAGTCAGAACCCATCATTCCAAAGAGGATTAGTATGATACACTTGTCCGATAACCTGTGTTTACCCTCTGGTAGCTTGGCAGTGAGCAGTCAGGCTTATCCTCATTGCTCGAGTGTAAAGAGTTGGCACAACCACCCCCACTTTGCAACACACTGTTTTCACCACAAAAAGTCTCCAGACTGTATGTATGAAAATACTTGTCTTTGTATTACACACATGCACTGAAATCAAAACGAGATACACATTGTATGATATCAAAGGGCAGGGTTATTCATCTCAGGGATTCATTGCGCTCTGCAAAATATCTGATGCCTCTCTTTTTTAACAGTTTCTGTTTGTGGTGCTACCAGGAAAGGGGTGACCCTCACAACCCCTCTAAGGATATTGCTTTACACAACATCTACGTTTATGACAAAACCTGTGCACACACAATCAATTTACACATATATTATGTCCATTAGCACATTTCCTCCGAAAAGAATGGGTAGTTGACGTCTGTTGTTCTTAATTCTTTTTTAATACTCGAACTACACAGCACCAGCCGACACGTGTTTCGTCAAAGTATATTATACTCCGACTCTTCAGGGCTTCCTTCAATCAGAAGCGAAAAGTTCACTTCCACTAAACAGGTGATACTTCCGACCCGGTTAGGGTTTCTGTAGATTGTCCGGTTGCTTATGTGGATAAGGATTCTCGGTCGCTGTTGCGTCGTACTCTGTTTCTTAAGCCGTAATAGGTATCGGGGCAGACCAGGGCTACAAATTCCGTTGCTCAATATAATTACTATTGGGTCTCCCCATGGTCCGTAGTTTCGATCTTGTAGTGCTTCCCTTCCGATCGTTGCACTGCTGGTCTGCCCTGCCGCAGTTCCGGCGTCTCCCTCAATGACGAAAGTGTTTCTGTGTTTGTTACACACATGCACTGAAATCAAAACGAGATACACATTGTATATACACTTTACAGTTATGTGCAATTGTCAAACTTTCCTATTGAAATCACAATGAAACACACATTGTAACTACACTTTACAGTTATATGAAATTGTCGGACTTTCTAACTGCTGGAAGGTCAAGCAGTCACTAGTCTCTGTCTGTGCCTCGTGACCCAGACCCTCAGTCTATCAACTCTACCAGCCAATGATACCCAATTGCCCCTGCTGGTGCCCTGTTGACTAAACAGGCGGAACCACCTAACACGGAAATAAACTGTTACTAAGTTTTGCCCATATGGATTAGACCTCCAGGCACCTGATGGGACCTGCATGAGGGCGAGATCACTATTCCCCCCATAAACACATCATTGTGATCCAGGAAGGTGGCACACTCCCCATCTGGAGTAATATTTCCATCGCACTCCTCAAACTCCTCAGGTCTCGGCACCTCAGATAGCTGGTCTTGGCTGATTTTTTACACACACACTCCTCTTTCACACCGAGATGATGGTGTATGTCAGGACGGACCTTGTACCACCAAGATCACTTCCATCTGTCTCTGATGCACCCAGTGCAGTCCTAAAATCTTGTGGAGACGGTGAGATCCTTTGTGTCACTGGGATCTTGTGGACAGGAGGCCAGCTCACCAGCCTCAGAGAGTATTTCAAGACCCAGGCCACAACTGTTGGCCCTAGCTGCAAGTCAGCAACATCAAGGCCACATCCACCAAGTGATAATCCCCTTCTTAGAACATGACAAGCTACAAGCCACCACGCGTCTGCATATAGTCCAGTTGCAGTCCCTCCTGCCCTAATGATTCCTCATGCCAATGTCCCACTATTGAACAAGCATAGTATGGTTCCAAATCTAAAAACGTCTTTACTTTCGGAGGCTGAAGCCCCAGTAGTTATAACCACCATGACCTTTAAAGATGTGATCAGTTCAAAAGGCCACATTGATATGCACAGGCCCTCTCTACATTTTGTCCTGTCTACCATGCTACGCCGGGAGGTTTGATCACAATCTTTAGTGGGGTCAAGACTGTGGCTCCTGGAATTCAGGTGTCAATTCCACCCCCAAGGAATTATCCCAGAAAGGCACTTCAGAGACAGAGGTACACAGCTTCCTGTGAACCCCTAGTTTATGGCCCTCTATCAGGAATGCATAGATGTGGCTATCCCCCTAATACCTAGTTGTGAATCAGGAGACAGGGTGCCAGGCACACAGAGCCATGCACACCAAAGTGCTCACTTTCCCAGAGTGACATTTCAATCACTGTAATGTCGAACCCACTCCCACTATCGGTAAAGATTCGCCGTTATGAACTCATTGATGCCAAACATCATACTGTTGCTATTCTGCCTGTAGGAAATAATGGTAGACAGCCTTTCTGTACATCCCCTCAGGCTAATTCAATGTGAAAAACAGGCCCCATAGTACCGAACACCCCACCCAGTGTCAATCATGACTCTTGAAGATAACTCATACACACACCTGCCCAACCTCCTCCCAACACCGCAACCCATCACCAGTGAGAACTTCACTACAGCAGGAGACATACAGAACCTTGGCACAGAGCTCTGTAAAAGCTAAGTCGAGGAACAATAACCCATGCACACAGGCCAAACCAGGGCAAACCTGTGGCACAATTAATGAGCTATCTTTGTGGATGGCACAACAAGTATGGCAGGCCCACAGAGGCACATTCAAGATACATGCCCCTGGTATAGGTCTTACTTCACAACAAGGTACTTACAGCAAACTTGAATCAGCTAATCATTTATGCACCGCTCCGCTTTATGTAGATGACGAACACAGTGCTTTGACACTGCATGGCAGTGCCAAATGTGCCCAAGTCCTAAGGCTAGCATCCAGAACAACGGACAACTGGTAAGAAGAAAAGAAAAATGTTGAGGGAAAGCACACTAGGAAGGGCTATTTCCAACAGCTCCCCACTGGACCTTCTTCCCTTCAACCCTTTCCACTTCCTCACAGGGCACACTGGCCTTGGCAAGCAGGCAGGCACTGGTGCTCAAGGTTCCAGAGCAGGGGGTCTTGTTTCCCTCGGTGATGTCCCCTCACCCAGCAGAGAGAATACCAGGACTGAGCACTCAGTCCTGGTAACAGGCAGAAGTTTTGCAGAGTTACCCTTCCTCACAGAGTCCATCTGGCTGCTTGGAAGATGATAATTGTTGGGCTCTCACACTCTACTTGTTATAGTCCATTTCCAAACACTACATATGATTTTGGGTCTCGGTCTTTAAAGCTTTATGTTGGCGTTCTGCTTCTTTTGACGTACATACTTCTCTTTTCAATCTTCCTCTTGAAAAGCTGCCTGTCAGCAGGAGAGACTGCAGAGGCTGATAGTCCAACACCACAGGCCATGGGGGTGACTAGAGTTCCCACCTGGATGTCAGCCCTGGTGAAATGTGCATCAAAGGGGTAATCTCAGGCTCCCAGGCCTACTCTTTATAGTTTCCTTATAAGCCTCATCTCCTTCCTGAGATGTTTCAAGGCCCCTTCTTTGTGATCTCTCACTGAATCAAAGATCACCTTTTGAGGTGTAGAGGGGAACCTCACTCTCCCTTCCCCAGTGTGTCCCACCACCATTACAGAAATGCAGCATACGCAAATCGGTCTGGGGGCATTCCTCTACCTCCTCATGAACTCTGCAACTCCCCAGAGGCCATCCCACCATCTAGTAGAAAAATGCAAACATTCATATGATTAATATCACTGTTACATGGTGTGAATACCTACCGGTGCATATAACAGTTGGCGTTATATTTCACTTACAGCTACACGATATAGGAGCTCTTGAATCTTGGAACCCTGTGGAAGAGTAGCAGCAAGAAGGTACGTTTTTAAACAAGTAGCAGCAATTGAGGGTAAACTGGAAGTCACTCTAAAAGGGAACATCAAAATAATAAAGTGTTCTCTCAGAACGAAGGCCGGTATCGGACTGGACGAGTGTAAGAAACCCAAGACACACACTTTCAGGTGACTTACTGTTGCAAGTGCTTATTTTTTTGTACCGGATTTGCTAGTTCTGACCTGGAAGTTACAGTATTTGGCGAGTTTAAGTGCAACCACACAGGGAATTCAATATCTTTTTCTGGGAAGAACACCATATCAACACTGCCTCTGCAAAGCTGGACACCACAAACACCATGTTCTTGTTATTCTATGCATGTGGCCTTCCGGACTTCAATACCAGGATTCCTTGCAACTCAGCAAATCTCATTGGGCCAGATTACGAGTTGCTTGTAATGTTCCTGACCCATGTATAAACTCCTGCTTACACATGAGTCAGAATTATGAGTTTGAAGGTATTTAACGCACCTGATAATTATCGGATACGTTAAATAACTCAACATTTGTTAAATCTCGAACTGAGGAAATCTCACAGGGGAAACATAAGGTATTTACTGTATCATGCGGATTTTGGTGAGTTAAACCACAAAATCTGCATGTTATTCCCCATGAACTCATAATACAGTCATTATGAGCTCATGGGGATTAATATGCAGCACCCGATAAAAAGCTTCCACGGTGGTATCGTTATTTACCAGGGGCGATAAATAATCACTTAACTCGTAATCAAACCCATTGCTGGCAGAGTTCACTGGTCACAGGAGACTGGAGCTTGCCATGAGTTGATACGAAGTCTTTCGAGAAGTGGAATAGAGATCAAATCTCATTTTCAGAAATGAAATGGTTTATCTTGTGACTTACCTCCATGAAAGGTAAAATAATGTGTATCATTGACAGACTCATGTGTAGATAGAGTCATAGAAAACTATGAAAGCTACAAGAATCGAAGATACATTCATCTTTAAAACTGTTTTAAAAAATGGAAATAAAGAACTGCCAAATAGAGTTAAAAAAAGAAACTGAATTTCAACCTGAAATCAGAAATACTTTTATTGAAGACGCTTCAAGAAAAATAAGGACAAGCTCACCTTGGAATGGGCTGCAGATGGCAATTGACAAAACAAAGAAAGCAAGCATGGGCCACAGAGTTCCTAGGCAAACACAAGTAAAGGCAAAGTCTCTAATTCGTAATCATGTTTAAATAAATACTAATCATTCTGGTGAAATGCAATATTTTTCTGAATGATCCATTGTGGGACGTGCGACCAATGTTCAGTTTAATTTAATTTAATTAAATACAATGTACAGTTGAAGTCAAAATGCCACCACCAGAAGTTCTATGACTAACAAAGGCACAGTGAAGAACATGGTTGCATGTCATCAAGAAGCAATAACCCAGCATCATCACCAAAAGCTATGATACCAATGTAGTGCCATCCCCTAATCCAAGAGCCAAGACAGTGCCACCTTGTTCATCTGGCCCGAGATCAAGGTTGTGCCATTCGAAAGCTGCCAGCAGGATCTTCGTCGTGCAGGTGGACATGACAGTGCAACCACCACTGCTGATGTTAAGCCATTGCTGGTCCCAGTCACTAGAACCTCCTCTTCAGCCCGGAAATATCCACCTCTGTAGGTTATGATTATACCTTAAATTCACTGGAGTAAATTTATTGCAAGAAAATACTGCCATTGAGACATTTGATAGTTTCAGAATTATATTGATCTTCTGCAAATAGCGAGATATACAGGATCAGAGGGAGAAAATGCTTTCAAACAACATAGATTACAACTCAATTATAACTCTTAATAAAAATCTTCATTATATCTAGCTATTGCTGTGTACAAAAGCCCATGGAGCCCGATGTGGATTCCAATCCCCTCAGGCTCTGTGAGGCCTTTGTTTTACAAACTAGAACCTTCTGCCCTCTAGGGGTGGAACGTTCTAATAGCCTTGGAGCTCTCCGTAGCGGGCTTTAGCGGCCATTAAAGGCCCGCTCCCCTGTTTTGTTTTTTTTTCCTTCCAAAAACCTTTATTGATAGAATAGCATAGACATGTTACAATCTTGCATCAAATCAAAGCACTGTATACATAGCAACAATTGAGGATATAAAGGAGGGCCAATAACACAGACCAGCAGAGAACAACGGCTTAGATAGACATTGCTTAGGCACATCTGGACAGTGAGCAAAAGTGGATATAAATCAGGAAAACTGCAGGAGAGGGAGCGGGCCTGACCGGAAAGGGAGTAAGAACAGGGTAAAGGGCGGCTACTGACCTTCACCGGCAGCTGGGGAGCACAAGAGAGGCAGTCTGGCTTTGGGGGTGTGGGGGGAGGCGGGGTGAGCATGAAGGTATGACTCTAGGAGGCCCCATATGTCGAGTGGACGAGATCTGGCTGGCATAAGGTCCAAAAATTCAGATAAAAGGGTCTGGCATCGCGATGCATCCTCGAGCCATTAGGCAAACTTAGGCACAGGTTTGCGACCCCAGCATATGGACACCCTACGCCAAGCAAGGACAAGCAGCATAGCAATCAAGCAGCGGGAGGCATCTGAGCAATATTTAACAAAGTCTAGAAGGCAGAGCAGAGGGTCAGGCCGAACCGGTGAGGAGGTGATCTCAGAAATAGCAGTACAGACCTCACGCCAATAATCGGAGACCTTTGGGCATAACCAGGCAAGATGGGAAAAGTCCGCCGCGGGAGCAGAACAGCGAAAGCATCTATAACTGGGGGTGAGTCCCAGCTTATGTAGTTGAACGGGGGTGCGATATAGCCTATGCAAACATTAAAAATGTATTAGGCACAACAATAAAGCCAGTCAGCTTGGGAAATATCAACACCTAGGTCCTCGCTCCATGCCACACGGGCACGGTCAGTGGAGATGGAGGTTTGTTGCCAGCGTGAAGGCATAGAGTTTGGTAACCAACTTCAGAGGAGAGGGGGACGAGTACAGGAAATCAAGAGCAGTCATCGAGGGGGGAGGCGAGGGGAAAGTAGGATGCCGCTCCCTGCTGATAGCCCGTAGCTGATAAAATAGTAGAATCTCCATGGGACTGGAGTCGTCAGCGGAAGAATAAACTGTGTTCCCCGGGTAGAGATCCGCCAATGTAGTCAACCCCAGGCGAGTGGTGTGTTTAGCCATACCGGAGGGCAGGAGAGGAGGGAAAGCAGAGTGCCGAACGATCGGCGTCGTATTTGCCGAGACCCGCTACCTTGTTAAAGGCCCTCGCTTTCAGTTTGGGGCTTTAACACTGCAGCAGGCCTTTGATGGCTGGCAGAGCCCCCCATGGTGGACTCTAAGGCTATAGTAAAATGATAGCACATAGAACTTGGCTCTGTTTCAGTGGAGAGGTCCAGCAGAACCCAGAGCGTTCGCCTACCACCCTTCCGTTCCAAAACCACTGAGATCATCTGCAGCGTTCCACAGGGATCATCCCTCAGCCCGACACTGTTCAATATCCACATGGCACCACTCGCCCACGTCGCCCGACAACACAGCCTCAACATCATCTCCTACGCCGATGACACCCAGCTGATCATATCCATCATCGAAGATCCCCACACCACCAAAGCCAACCTCCACAGAGGAATGAAGGCCGTCGCCGAGTGGATGAAGGACAGCAGGCTGAAGCTGAATTCAGACAAGACGGAGGTCCTCATCCTCTGCCCCACCCCCTCAGCCTGGGACGACTCCTGGTGGCCAACATCACTGGGACCAGACCCAGAACCCACTGACCATGCACGCAACCTGGAGGTCATCCTCGACTCCGCCCTTTCCGTGACCAAGCAGGTCAACGCCGTCTCCGCTCCTGCTTCAACACCCTCCGAATGCTCTGTAGGATTTTCAAATGGATCCCCTCCGACATGAGGAAAACCGTCACCCAGGCCCTCGTCACCAGCAGACTGGACTACGGGAACGCCCTCTACGCTGGAACAACAAGCAAGCTCCTGAGATGGCTGCAACGTATCCAGAACGCCTCGGCACGACTGATCCTCGACGTCCCCTGACGCAGCCACATCACACCCCACCTGAGAGGCCTACACTGGCTCCCCATCAACAGCAGGATCACCTTCAAACTCAAATAAACAAAACAAGAGAGGAGTACCATCAGAAGTAGCTTAGTTAAAGCGGTCTGAATGGAATGAATGGGATAAAAAAGAAGAGAGTCCTTCCTTTCTAAGAAACCCCTCACTCACCGACCTAGTCGGTGACATGCTTCATCATCGGGGTCCACCCTGACAGCCGAGTGCCATCAGGGTGTGCTGCGACACCTGGACTACAGTGGAGCGGGTATTTTGTGTGTGAAGTGAAAAAAATGTTAAAAATTGTCCTGGTATACTTGTGTAGAAAGTTTTTATTATCAAGAACTGGACAATATTAAAATATGTGTGTGGATACGTTTAGGTGTTATGACCGTGTGTATCTCTTATGTGTGAGGTCTACATGTTTCAACCCGTTTGTTGGAGAAGTTCCGGGTTTTCGTCAGGACCAAAAAGGAAAATGGGTGGTCAGGACACACTAACGCCCTGCCGGTCCCTATTTCCCTATGCACAACTGACAGAATAGGTCAGAGTGAAAAAGCTCAAAAACAACAATGGTTGAGCTGAAAAGCAAAAAGACCTGTAGGAGAAGAAATGTAAAAGGTCATAAGTATAATTAATACAAGCCTGTTACGAGGTGCCATGCTGGTTCTCACGTGTCTTCTGCTGTGTCGTACATTCCATTCAAGGATATTTGTGATCGGTAGTGATTTGCTATCACTAACGCTAGCACACTCTTCCATTGGTGATGTGCTCGGTGATCACTAATTACTGACTATAGGCATTCAGTCAAAATTAAGCGCTGAATCGTGCGTGGAAACACAAACTCACAGTGCCATTAGCGTGAGAGAACAACGCAGTGAAATCTACGTGTTACACCTATTACTCATACTTGCACACTCTGGTGATGTAGGTGCGCTAAGTGGATCGGTGGTTGATTAGTAAACTATCAATTCAAAGTGCGTAGCACTCAGTACTTCCGAATGCTTAACATGTCTGCTCACGTATAAGTTAGAGTGAGCACTGATTGACGTAGTGAATTAGCCCCAACAAACAAACACTCACACTCAGCAGTCACACAAACAACTCACACACACGGGCGCACAAAGGGGAAGTAAGGCTTACTCCTATTTAGGATCTTTTAGGCATCACGGGGTGGAGGGAAGGTAAAGCCACGCTGTCATATTCTGCGAGGGGATTAAAGAAGATATCTGTCACGGATAGGGTCTTAGGATACTGATTCAAAGTTGCCAGTATCGGGCTTGGAGTATTACTTACAGTTCAGCTGGTCACAAAGTACTAGGTACCTACTCGCCTCTCCGTGCCTCCCCGTAATGATACATGCGCCGACGGGATTGTTATAGCGGCAACTATGCTTCCGGGTGGGGCGTGGCCACGTCCATGCGTGATGACGCAATGGTATCTCAAGAGTGGAAAGAGAGAATGGGGCGAGTACGTTCCGGGCGTTGCTAGGCAATGCCAGGCAGGATTGTTTACATGAGGATTAAAAACAATCCTGTAGTGGGGGAATTTTTACAAGGAACAGAGGCTGTGAGTGCACCCAATTTAGGCAAAAATCACAAATCTCGGGGTTAGACTATATGGCTGCCGGAGTGAGAACTCCGCGAGAGGAGCGGGGGAGTCCCTGGCAGTACAGTTAGTTACCTTGGTGGGGGGTGATAAATGTTTCAAGAATAGGTTGTCGAATGGCAGACCTTGGAGGTATTGGGAAGTTCACTGTCTATGGTGGGTTTAGTTAATGTTGGCCCAAGGAATATTATCATTCAGCCCTGTGACATGAGTGGATAATCTGTATATCCATCTTTGCTCTTTTTCGAACAGCCGTTTTTGCATGTTAGGTCCAGCTTTGATTTGTTCGATCACAGTCCACCACATATCATTGGGTGTGTGGTTATGTTCAAGAAAGTGGTCTGTCAGTTTAGTGGCATTCTTTCTGCAGCGAATGGTGCTGCGATGCTCGCATATTCTTTGCTTGATTTTCCTTGTCGTCATTCCCACATAGCGTTTGTTGCATGTGCATATAATCAAATAAACTACGTTGCAGCTATTGCAGTTGGTGTGGGAAAGTTGTCGCCAAGTTTTTCCAGTTTCAATGTTCAAAGATTTGGTGTTGCTTGTTAAGTGACAAACACAACAGTCTCCACAACGGAAATGACCAGTGACATCAGGTAGACCCCAGGTCCTTGTGATAGATTGGTTGTCAAGTGCTTCTTTTGCTTTAGGTCTAGTGTTGACCAGTGTGTCTTTCAGACTTGCTGATTTTTTGTAAGAAAACAGAGGCTTTTCCCAGCGAAGACTTCCAGTGCTGAGAATAGACCAATGTTTTTTGATACTCTTTGATACCTGGTTGGAAACACTATTGAAAGTAGTAACACAGGTGAGTGGTATCTCGTTATCTGTTGCTGTCTTTGGTTCAAGGAGAGCCTCCCTTGGCTGATTTCTGGCTCTTTTTTGGCAAGTGTTTATGATTTTGGTTGGGTACCCACGCACTCGAAGTTTTTCAGTAAGGTCAGAGGCTTGCTTTTTGTACTCAGTTAGCTTACTACAGTTGCGTCTGAGTCTTAAAAATTGAACATAGGGCAGGTTCTCTTTGAGAGGACGCGGGTGAAAACTTTCAAACTTGAGTAAGTTATTTTTGGTAGTTGGTTTGTAGAACGTTCTGGTTTCTAGCCGGTCGTTCTCCTTGGTGATCACTACATCAAGAAAGACTATTTCTTTTTCGCTGAAACAGTGGGTGAATTTCAGGTTCTGGTCGCATGTATTGATCCAAGTAATGAACTCGGCCAGTTGGTCTGGAGGTCCTTGCCAAATAGCAAGGACGTCATCAATATAGCGTTTCCAGAATTTCAGGTTGTCTCTAAAGGGGTTATGATTACTAAGAATGAACTTGAGTTCAAAATCATACACGTAGAGCCCGGCCACACTAGGGGCAAAAACACTGCCCATAGAGGTACCCCCAGTTTGGAGGAATAGGGTCCCCTCGAATTCGAAATAATTACGTTTCAGTGCTAGCCTGGCACACTCAATGATGAAGGCCCTTGGTGTATTAAATTCCCAGTTTATGTTACCTAGTGTTTTCTCCAATACTCTCAGGGTGTCATCTTGTGGTATGCTTGTGTATAGACTCTCTATATCAAAGCTGAGCAGAATGGTCTCATTATCCACTGTGATTTCTTGTAGAAGATTTAGGAGACTTTTTGTGTCCTGTAGGTAGGTAACTGTTTGTTGCACAATAGTTTTTAGGAAAAAGTCGCAAAATCTGGAGAGTGGTTCCAGTAGAGATCCGATGCCAGAGACAATCGGGCGACCTGGTGGAGGTAGTTTTCCTTTGTGCATTTTTGGCAGAGTGTAGAAATATGGTATCTTGCCTTCAGTGTCACATAAGTATTCTGCTTCCTGTTTAGAGATTTTTCCCAATGCTTCCGCTGTTTCAACTAAGCCTTTTATTTCGGATTGCAATTCGGCTGTAGGATCTGATGAGAGGATCTGGTAGTTCTTTGTGTCACCTAGTAGGCGTAGGCACTCTTCACGATAAGCACTAGTGTCCATCACTACAAGCCCGCCCCCCTTGTCGGCAGGCTTTATTGTTATGCTATCACAGCTTCGGAGGTCTCGTAGGGCATTGCATTCAGTTCGGCTCAGATTTTGGAACTGTGAGTTGTTAGTCATTTTTTCTACATCAGTGTAGACAGCTTGTTCGAAAGTGATCACTTCTACAGGAACGGCATAGGTCGGAGGTGTAAAGGTAGATTTCTTTTTCAATCCACTCTCATTCTGATTGTCACTTGTCAAATTAGGTTCCTGTTTCTCAAAGAAGGCTTTCAGTCTCAGCTTTCTGAAGAAGCTAGCTAGTTCACAGTGCAATTGAAATTTGTCCAAGCGAGCGGTCGGGACAAAACCCAAGCCTTTATTAAGTACACACATTTCTGTTTCCGAAAGTGTTCTAGAGGATAAGTTAGTGACTAGGTCCTCGTGTTGCTTGGTCCTGCTTTGCTCCTGGTCTGCCCGCTCACTGGTTCGTCCTCCTCCCAGTGTACCTGGGTTTGTCTTCTTCTTCCCTTTCCCCGCCTGCCTCTGCCTAAAAAAGGAGGGCGGTAAGAATTTTGTTGAAATGGCGGTGGTTGGAAGTGTGGTTGGAAGGGTGGTTGCCAACCGTACATGGGCAACTGTGGTGGATGGTTATACGGGTCATGAAACATCGGTGGATTAAATGGTTTCCACTGGTTCTGACCTCTATAACCTCCCCTAGCCTTTTGTTTCGGGGTGCTGGAATTTGAGCCATTGCTACTGTTAGATGAAATACTTGATGCATCTGATTCAGAAGTAGGTTTGGTTGTTGGTACAAAGTCTGGGTCAGAATATGGATAAGTTTTAACAAATGAGAAACGTTTCAAGTCTTTTTGGAACTTGGTAACCTTTTGTTGTGTTAGGTTCTCTTTATACTCATTCATTTCCTTATTAATTTCATCTAACTTCTTTTTGTATCCAGTGATGTTGGTTTTTAAATGAGTTTCTGTTTTCTGGATATCAATTAAGATGACTTCCGATAGCCTCAGAGCTGTCTTCAGGATCAGCATGATCCAGTCATGCGTGCAGTGCCACGCTATTAGGGCCCAGTCTTTCCTAAAGGTGGCATCTTCTAGAAAAATGTGAGGGGCATTAGTCACAAGGAGGCCCTTAGGGGCCATGTTGTTGGTCACATATTCCTTCAGGATGGTACCATGAAGTATAGTTCTAATTCTGTTCCTCTTCATTTCAGTTAATTTTTCCCAATCCCCCGTCTGGGAGATTGTTTGTGATATGCTTGCATCAGCAAACCCAGAGATATCTTCCATGATAGCATCAATTTCCTCCGTGGAATAGGAGAGGCCTTTGTTTTCCGACATCGTGTATCCAATGTGCAAGAAAAATTGTGTGTACTGGGTGTGGTGTTGAGTGGGGAAGGACAACTCTCACAGCTGTACGCTGCCTAGACACAATAACCCAAAGGAGAGAGTGAGGGAATTTGTTCACAAAGGTGAACGGAGAGTACTCCTGATCCCCTAGGTATCAATAATAAACAAAACAAGAGAGGAGTGCCATCAGAAGTAGCTTAGTTAAAGCGGTCTGAATGGAATGAATGGGATAAAAAAGAAGGAAGAGAGTCCTTCCTTTCTAAGAAACCCCTCACTCACCGACCTAGTCGGTGACATGCTTCATCATCGGGGTCCACCCTGACAGCCGAGTGCCACCTTCAAACTCCTCATCCACGCACACAAAGCCCTACACAACGCCAGACCAGCATACCTGAACGACCGACTCAGCATCTACACCCCCACCCGCAGCCTCCACTCTGCCAACCTCGCCCTCGCCACAGTTCCACGCATCCGGAAAACCACCGCCGGCAGCAGATCCTTCTCTTACCTCGCCGCCAAGACATGGAGCACTCTCCCTACCAGCCCACGACAGACCCAGGACCTGCTGGCCTTCAGAAAAGTTCTCAAGACCTGGCTCTTCGATCAGTAGCAGTCCCCCCTTCTACCCTCCCCCACCCCCAGCGCCCTGACACCCTCACGGGTATGTAGCACGCTTTACAAATGTAATGATTGATTGATTGGTATCTGGTGTCTTAGAAGCAGGTGATGATCCGAAAGTCTTACTTTGCATCCTGAACAACCACTGTGAAGGAGGTCAGGCTCAAGTGATGGGTGTGGCCTTGCTCTGCACAGGATGAAAAGTCCTGTCTTCTTCAGGAGATTCAGGCTGCGTTTGGTAAAGCTGAGACTCAAGAGAACTTTTTCAGCAAGCTAATCCAGGTTATGGAAGTGGATACCTTTGTATACGATATTAAGTGCCATGAAAGTGGTTAATGCCAAGAGAGAGCTACTGTAGGACTTTGAGAGTAGTGGTTGATGTAGTCATATTTGCGGTGATCAGAAAGCTGACAGCTTAGAAGGTAGTTATTAAAAGGTAAATGAGGCCTCAGGAAGTAGTAGAGCAGTCATTCAATTTGGGAGAGGACAAGAAGCTGCATAATGGAGGGAGAAAGTAGGAGTGTGGAGAGGGGTTTGATACTAAAAAGAAAATAAAGTAATACCAATCAGGTAATACTTCCTTTGAACGTATTCTTTAAAAGATGAATCAATGATAAAAATCCAAGACCTTAGCTGAAGAGACAGAAACGTGTGTGTGAAGTTGGTGGGGGCAGATTTCAAATTAAATAGAGCTGAGCAAACCCTTAAGCAGTGGATGTTGAAAGCTGACAGGACCTTAGGGGTATACAACGTTTAGCACGCATTTGTCACAACGCACTACCATTACAACGCAGGCATTACCACGCATACCATTACAACGCATTGCGCTGGGGGGTGCTCTAGGATAGGGAATACATTTAATTTTATATCCAACACCTTCCCTAGTGTCCACGGGGACTGGAGTTGGAATATAAAATTATACTTACCACTATCCAGCACATCAAAGCGCTATGCGTTGTAACGGTATTCGTTGTAAATACCGCGTTGTAAAGGTATGCGTGGTAATAGTATGCGTGCTAACGTCATACATCCGACCTTAGGGTACAAGAGAGTACCATCTGCACACTGATGCAGTGCTGTGCCACGTTCAGTTATCAGAGCGCCAGAGTCTCTTTAATGCTGTAGAGGTGTTCAGAAGTGGAGATGGCATCGTGAGTCATGGGGACTCCCTGTTTAACTGCGAGTGGAGAATTTAAAGGAAATCAATAGCATGTATTGCTCTACATTTATGAAGAAGGGAGTAGGACCAGTAGGGAACTGCATTGAAGAGCCATATAAGCAATGGCCGGGTGTGGATTAACACTGAGCAACTGTAACAAAGACTCGTAGAGTTGGAGGACTGGAAGAGTTAGGCATTTCGGTTAGAAATTTGGAGCATATTATCTTTAACATGTAATTCTTCTGTGCCAGTACAGCAGCCTATGAGGCTTGTAAGCCAGGGTTTTCGACAGAGTGGGAGGTGTGAAAAGCAAAGAGCAGGTTAATGTATTGTTTGTAACCTTGAACTGAGACCTAACTTTCATTGTGTGCGTCAGGAATTCTTTTATTGTAAACCTCAAATTTGGTCTTGTGATTACAGAGCTGGTGAGTCACTTTGAGAGCTTTGGAAGTTCCCATTGGATTTGGAGGGGTGATGGGTATTTTTCAAGTTTCCTGATAGTGCCTTTGTAGGTTGTTGTAAAGGGGGAGCTTTAGTGCCTGTAATGGACCTCAGAGTGGCCTTAAGAGATAAGCTGAAGGTATCAGTGCTATCATGGTAGGTAGAGGATGGTCTACCAGTGGGTGTTAATCAAGATATGTTCTAGTAAAGATTGTGGAGTGTTTGATTTCACCCGTATGTGGAGGAGTGAAGCAAAGAGGTCCGTTTGAGAAGCAGTGACAGTAACATAATGCCTGTATTACACATGGTGACTTTAGGTTATTGTTGAGGATGCTCAGGAGCTCCAGTACAGAGAAATTATGCAGAGAGGACAGAAGGATGAAATATTCTCTAAGGGTTTCATATTGGTAATGGGGGTGAATTGAGACACCAAGAAAAGTGTTGTTTGTTTATTTAACAAGTTTTACAAAGTGCTTATGTGTTACCAGTCTGGCCACTCCTCAGCACTGTGAGAGTAGGAGGTATGGCAGAAGAGGAGATGGCCATGGTAGAAGGTAGAAATTATATTCGAAGGCAGGAAAAGGGTTCATGCAATTCAGTTATCTTTTGTTGAAATAGTGCACAGAGATGGATGTGCAGGAAAGAGTTTTCAGAAATCATCAATGCAGTCCTTAAGCTAGGGGGACTGATGAGATGAAATGTTGCACGTAGTGCGGACGAGGGCGAAGCAGACTGACACTCAGAAGAGTATGCAGTGGGTAAGGGAAGGCTGGAGAAACAAGTGATGATGAGACCTCCATGTGTTCGGTTAGTAAGGTGTCGTCATCCGTAAGAGTACTCCTATGAAAGTGCTGATTTAATACTTCTTTGGAGTTCACAAACATTATTAGTAATACACCCAGGAATCTGCACCAGGTACATGTTTCCAGGTGTTCTACTGGCAATGTCAGATGACATATTTCTTATACTCCTGTTTCCCATATGCCAGATTCTACATTGCATACATTTAAGCAACAGGAAATGAAGCGCCATTGGAAATGCACATGTTTTCTTTTTTTATTCTCTCCATGCGAAAAACATTCTTTTTACTGTGAAGCAACCCCTGTCCCTACATCTACTCTAATTTTGGAGGCAAACCGCTCCCCCTCCCATCCAGGAAGGACAGTTACTTCAGCCTTGAGCTGGAGTAAATATATGTCCAAGTGCACAACGGTGAGAAGTGATTTTGTGAAAGCTTAGATACACAGCAGTTAACACTGCGCAGTTTCCTGTCGTCACCGTGGAGACTTCCGCAGTGGAAATACCATTTATGCAAGCCAGGATTCCCTGTGTGAATTATTGGTAAGCTTAACAAACTGCAGGTATTTCTCACCAGACTGGTGGCCTTGTGCATGAACATCCCTTTGTGAATTATGCCACTGTGCTTTGATGCTCTGCAGTTTGCTTACCTACAATGCAGAACAGCTCGTGGAATGGCACACTAAATTAAAGAAAACAAAAAAATATGTCGAATTTCAAGATGGACGCCCAGTGGTATTGATATGGCCAATGCTTGCACGGCACAAGCATTAGCAAAGCCAATACCGCCATTGGTAAAGCAATTCAGACTTAAAAATAAGGGACAGTGCCATAAAAAGGGCCTTTTGGTTCAGAAGGGGCCAGTAACAATAGCTTCTGAATTCAGTTAAAATGCATCAGAGAAATTATGGCAGTGAATGGAGAATTACTGGAGGAATCTGGCCTGAAATACTCATTCTGAGTGATTCCTCATTTGTCAGGAGACTTCAGGGTTCGAACATGAGCAATGTTGATTTCTTCACTCCCGGAGTTAACAACCCCTCTCCCCCTAGTGTCATTAATTGTGGTATGCTGAATTAATACCCTAGAATCCAGGGTGCTAGTATCGAAGTCCTAAGTTAAAAACATCCATGGGGCCTCATTTATGAGGCCGTGCGTCACTTTTACACCGCCAGTGCGTCACTTTTTGTGACGCACCAGCAGCGTAAGAAATGTGCCTTGTTGCACCATATTTACAAAGTGACGCATCTAGGTAGATGCGTCACTTTGTAAACCCCTGTGCAACATTATACCTGCGCCAGGTATAATGTATGCAGGGGGGGCGTTCTGATGCAAGAAAGGGTCATAGAAGTGACGCATTGAAATCTGTAAGATTTCACTTCGCCACTTCTAGGATGCAAATGCGTCAATTTCTTATGCCTGCCTCACAGCAGGCATAAGACTGACGCAGGCCCTTTCACATGGGACTTGCCCCATGTGAAAGGACACATTGCTGCAGTTGCGTCACTTTTGTGACACACTCCAGCAATCCGTCACTTTTGCGCCATACAGATACGTCAGAAACACTGACGTATCTGTATCTCCTTGCGCAATGATGTGTCATACTGTAAATATGACGCATCATTGGTGTTGCAAGGAGGGCGCATTGAAAAGTGACGCATCGCTGTTTTCACGCAGCGATGCGTCACTTTTCATAAATGAGACCATGTTGAACATATCTGCATTTATGTAGCACAAATCACAGTTACAATTTTTTGTTATTTTTTGTCATCCATTCCCTTTAATTCCACTCTTGTTTACATGTTACTGCAAGGGGTAGCAGATGCTACTCTTGGCTTGCCCTTTGGTACCCCTGGCATTTCCCTTGCTACCCCTTGTCGCACGTGTCATGAAGGTACCCCTCGTGCTCTGTCTCAGGATCAAATATGGACCATGAGGGTTTAAGAGTGAGACAGAAGCAAACCCTGTGATGTCATCGTGTGAAAGGACGCATGATGTTACTTACTCGCAGAGGCATAGGAAGCGGGGTGCGGGCCGCCTGGGTGTCATCACTGAGGGGGTGACAAAATGGCAAAAATATGTGTTTTTAAAATAAAATAAAAAATTGGGGCTCACAACACTTTTTTGTGAAAAAATAATATTTCAAACGAGTGGTGCGCAGCAAATCAAAAAACAGAAAGGCAAAGCTTTAAGTATCTTACTTTTCCTTTTTTTAATAACTTCAATGTGGGGGGTAACTTGAACATTTCCGCACCGGTTACCACCTGACCTTGCTACGCCACAGCTTACTCAACCTGCACCATTCTGGTGACACCTTGGTCTATGTGTTAGAAGCTTTAAGGGGCTTATTTACAAGCCCCTTGCACCACCGGTACGTCACTTTTTTCCATATTAGAAGTGACGCACGGGCGGCGCAAGGGACATGTAAATAAGCCCCCGAGACTAGAAGATACAGCACTACTTTTGGAATTCCCTACCTCTCCCTCTTAGGTTATCCTCCCCCTACCCCACGTTCAGATCTTCCCTCAAAACGCACCTGTTTACTATAGCTTACCACTAGTTGTTCTTCCTTAGTCTGGTTTTCCTTCTGTCTCTCCTCCCCGCTCCCTCTGTACAGCGCCAAGAAACCTAATGGTGTTAGCGCGCTCAATAAATTGATTTAACATAACATAACATAACATACTTCTACACTTTCTTAACTTAGCCGTAGAAACAGCAGGGACCTTAGTTGTCCACTCCTTCCGTTTGCCATCCATTCATAAACCTCTGATGAATTAAATCGTACAATTTAAATGATGTTTAGAAATCAAATGCAGTCTTAAGAGTCATGCAGTTTCACAAAAATAGAATCCTGCTGTTTTGTTCTAAGCATAAGACGAAATGGAAACAGGGCTGGAAAAAACTGTAGCATTATGTCAGTGCTGTATTGATTTTTTATCGAATTACTTCTATCCAGAACTTAAGTAGTTTGTAATCTACTCAGACTGCTTTTATGCTCTAAAAATTCCATTTTGTGGGCCAACATAATGAAATCAAAAACATTTAAGCGTATATTTTAGTGCCAGGAAATTACATCTCTTGCTTTTTTATTTTTCATTTTTATTAAAAGATGTTCCACTGTGGCATGACTTGCAGTCATTCTCAAGGAAATAGTTAATTGTTAGGTACCAACTTAATGACATTACATATTTCTCAGTAATATACAATGAATGCGGCAGAGACCGCAGCGTAGGGACAGTGTGTATGCTGACTATGAAACTGGAATAACATTTACTGGCGACAGATGCTCAATGCTTGTTTAAACTCAGAAAATTAAAAACGAAAAAGAGAGACGTGCAAGTTGCATGCCCAAGTTAGAATGATCCACAAGCTTTGGGTGTCCCAAAACGTTCCAAAGTTTACAAACTGTTCACTGTGAGCACGGTACCTAGATTTTAAATGCAATGAGGATATGATACTGAGTGTTTGCTTAGGGCAACATGCATAATTACTTGGCCACCTGACGCTTTGAACAGACTTTGGTCAGGAGTTGTGATTCATCTAGAAGGCTATCTCCACTGCTGTACTCCAAGTTGAATCAAAGATTGATGCACGTAGGTTGTTTGCAGGGTGTGAGTTGTCCTCATGGAGATGTCCCATAAGGGATGCTGGCTGGGTCTGGTGATCTTCTAGCTTATCCTCTCTGGTGAGTGTGTAGTGGAATGTACCTGTGAGGTGGTTCACTGTGAAGGCTCAGGTCCTGCAGCCTTCTGCCAAGCCCATGTCAGTTGCCATTCGTCAGATGAAAGTGCAGTTTTGGTTCTCCTCTTGTGGGTGGTGGGTGTTAGCACTTTACTCTCATCATGATCCCTTTTTGGTTTGGTGTAAAACTAAGTCTGAGATAAAGGGCTTAGCAATAGAGATAGAACCCATGGATTTACCTGAATCTACCGTGAATAATTACACCAGAGATAATTAATGTATTCCAGTAAGATAACAAACAAAGAAAGTAAAAAAACTAAAGACCATTCCACATGTACCCACAGTAATATTTCCAAAAATAATTTGCACTGCATTGGAGATTTATTGGTACTAGGAGAGCTCTTTTTTTACTACCTTTGCATGTTAACAACCATGCTTCCCCATGGAGGGCATATGTTTTATTTATTAATGATTACATATGTACTGCTATCACCAATGACACAACTTAGATGCTTTTGGATCCATATACACACTTTGGGCCCGATTCAGATCTTGGCGGTATTACCGCCTACCCCCCTGGAGGCAGTTCCTAGTACTCCATCAAGCTGATGGACCGCTCACCGTATTTAAATGTTGTTGCAATAGACAGTGTCCCGCAGCAGCGGTGGTCTTCTCTGCTAGCTAGCAGTACTCCGTCGCCGTCAGGCACTGGCTGCTCGCATAGGTAACGCTGTGGGTCGGTGAGGCGGGGCGGGATGGAGGGGTAGTGGAGTTCAACATACGACAGGAAAGTTGAAAGTAAAGAAATACATAAAACCACTTACCTTGAACTTGCCACATTGCTGACTTGGCGATGCGTTGAGCGCAAGGTAAGTGGGTTTATTACTTTATTTCCTTACTTTCCCCGTTCCCGTAATATATCAAACTCCACTACCTCCCCTGCCCCGACTCACCACCCCATAACGTTACCAGTGCAAGCCACCTCTGCCGCCAGGTCAGTGAACTTGCGCCAAGCCGATTTGGAGGTTCCTGTTGTGCTGACAGTGTGCTGGTGGCAGGGTTTGACAGAGTGAGGCCATGGTGGTGTGGAGACAGGTAAGTACTACTCATTATCATGTCAATAAACATATGTTGTGAATCTGTCAATATGTATATATAGGGAATGTGTACTGATCATCTTTTTACATATAGCATTGCATACAAACAAGATCTGATCTGACCTGAGGTGGTGAAGTGAGCTAAAGAACAATGATGGATTCAACCCATATTTTTGATTGGGCATGAACGACTGAAAAGTTTCAGCACTCAGTCCATCATTTCCTTGTGTATACCAACAACATACACACACTATTGAATGTACACCCACACCCACCACAAAAGCCTACCTCAAATTCCGGCGACAACGGGGTGCCTGAGCATCATGGTCAAGTAGCAGCATCACAGGATGGACCTTGACAGGGCCGAACTGGTCGTAGCGGGCACCGGGCGTTTCCCCGGTGGGCCGCTAGGGTGCGAGCCGGTTTTGGGCCCCTGAGGGGCCGTTTTTGTTACCGGGAGTCAGAAATATCAGCCCCCTATAACAAAATCAGCCAAAACCGGTCCTCGCAAACTGCTGGCCTGTACACACCTCACCCCAGGGGGGGCCCGCTGAGCAGTTTACTAGGGCCGGATTCAGTTCCCAGGCTGGCCCTGGACCTGGACAATGACATTCAAAATGGAATTGGTGATGGGACCCTGAAAAAAGTAAGTATGGGTGAATTTTGCAAATTCGCGGTTCGCAAATTTGTGCAAATTCACAAAAAAAATCTGGAAATTTGCGGATTTCCCAGCGAAATCGCGGATTTTGTTGCAATTGCACACTATACTCAACTGGAGTACTTTCTACTGGCTAATCAGTAAGTGCTACCTCGTTGGGTAAATGTATCGTGCTTTTCCTGCACTACAACTGTGTAAAGGGCCAGAAGAGTTGTCTCCAGTGAGCCCGTGTGTCTGTAACTTTGCCACCGCGCCCATAGGCGCCGAGGTCCCTCGAGTGAGCTGTCCATCACATTGAGAGAAAGGCCTGCTTCGAGGGTCAGAGAATAGTTGCAAGTAGGCAATGAGGCGCCGCTGAGGAAGCACTAACAGGGTTACAGCAGGTGCCCAAGTTGAAGTTAATGTCTTTGTAACCATTTTGTAAATGGTTACAAAGAAATTAGCTTCAACTTGGGCACCTGCTGCAACCCTGTAAGTGCTTCCTGAGTAAAATTTGTCCCGCTCGCGGATTTGCAGATTTTGCTGCGATTTCGTGCGATTCGCAAAATTGTGGAAAATCCGCAAATTCGCGAGCGGAACGAATTTTTGCGCCCATACTTAGAAAAAAGGTGAGTTTTCACCACTTTTTCTACTATTCTTGCAACTTGAGCTTGGAGGTTTCCCCGCCACAGTTGCCTTGACGGAAAGGCACATCTCTATCTGGACGGAGAAAATCTCAGCGGGACTCCCTCTGACAGTAGTAGCTGCCTCCGATGCTGCTGACTCAGGAGAAAGAAGCAACAGCAGGACCACTCCCACCAAGATCTAAATCCAGCCGTTTGTCTTGCAACACTATTTTTCATTACAGATCACATCATGAACACTATGGGCAGTTAAAGCACCATTGTTGTGTGCATCCTTAGAAACAGCATTATACCTATTATTGGCATGTATTCTAAATTTATAGTAGTGGAATAAGAGGAAATAAAGAAAAAAGATACAGTTCTTATGAATGTAACTATAATGATGTGCCTGGCCGGTGTATAGCACTGGCATTCTTGCTCAGTTTTCGCAAGTCAGGTCTTATATAGGTCTGATATTGCTACCATGGTAAATGTTTGACACTTTACCAACCGGTCGTTCATTTTTTAAAAAACAGATAGGCTCATTGTGTTCTACCTGCACTGGTGAAGGCACTTTACAATATTATAAATAGATAGAAACAATATGGTGATTTGTGTATGTTTTTGTTAGCCCTGACAAATCTACAGGGTTGTTACCTGAATGACGAAACACGTGATGGCTGGGATGGACCTCATCCTTATGGTTTAAAGTTTGGAATTAAGTAAAGACAGCTGCTGTAGATTCTCTGGAAATTACCTTATATAAGGACATTTGGGATGCTGTATTTGGTTTGAAATATAACCCTCAAACACGTTTTGGTTTCATCAGAGAAGTACAGCAAATGGTCAGCAATGACATATACATTGTTGTGTCTGTAGGTGACTTATTGAACTATTTGAAGATGAAGCATCCTCCTGAAATGTTGAAAAGTAAACGTCAAAATCACATTTACATTTCAGAGCATTAAATCCCCAATACAGCAGCTTTTCCTGGAATGTAACAATAATATCAACCAATTAAATTGCTCCATTTTTAAGGTGAACCACAAATCGAGAAATGAAGAAGATATAGAAAGTCACCTGTGCGAGGCTTGGTAGATAGAGGCTGAAATACTGTATCGCCAAAGAGACAAAATGAATGATTCAAATATTCCTGTATTTTTATGAAAGAAGATGATCTGAATATTGTTTGAGTAAATTGACATAAGAAAAAACAAATTAATACTATATTGGAAACCGTGGTGGTTGAAGGTGTTTGCCACTGGTGTCCTGAGGCGTGTCATACCATGGCTCTGCCAACTGAGTCAAGTGCACCCTTTCTGCACTTTACTCTCAGGGTAGTATGGGCGACTCAAAACTTCTTAAGGAGGTAGAGACAACCGAAGGATGTAAAGTCCAGCCAAGTGCCTGTCTTTTTAAGTGTTTTAAAGTATTTTAGTCACTACAAAACAAAATTACAGAGTACGCAAGTCAACAGGGATGCAGTAAAGGGTTTATGAGTTCTCTAGAGAATGAAACTCTAAGATTGACGGTGGCAGAGTCTGTCGGTAGCTGCTCTGACGCACGGTAACATCCAACTGGGCATTTCGAGCGCTGTATGTTGTGAACTGCACCCTTTAAAATTTTTTTTAAAGCACTCACTTTTGAATCTTGTGCAAACTCCTCCCGCCCCGGTCCGTCAAGGCGCATTCTGTGCTGATTGAACGGAGGGCAGGGAAGGAAGGAGTAGTACTTCCGGTCTCCGAGTTCTGGACCCAGTCAGCGGTCTAGTGTGAAGGCAGGTGGGGACTACTTAGGGCGCATGCCAGGAAGTGCGCACTGCGGCAAAGGCAGACGGTGGCAGAGTCTGTCGGGAGCTGCTCTGATGCACAGGAACATCCAACTGGGCATTTCGAGCGCTGTATGTTGTGACAATAAACCAAAGCACACAGCAGCTGACCAAGGTTTCGCACATCAACTTTGTCTGTTTCAAAAATGTTTGGTGGTGCAGCTACTCTCACCATCCGCTGCCAAGGATGTCTGTCAGAGCAATAGTACAAGAGAATAGAGAGGCACACTCGATAAAGTCA
This sequence comes from Lissotriton vulgaris, assembly GCF_964263255.1. Taxonomy (NCBI): domain Eukaryota; kingdom Metazoa; phylum Chordata; class Amphibia; order Caudata; family Salamandridae; genus Lissotriton; species Lissotriton vulgaris. The sequence continues at coordinate 354,341,357 of NC_141685.1, read as the reverse complement.
ATAGCACAAAACGTATTCCTGAATAAACTTGGCACTCAATTCCAAATGGAATGGTGGTTCGAGTCCCCCAAGTTAGCTGAGATGTTAAATTGAGAAAGTCGAGATGTATATTTATCCTGGACCCCTTAAAGGAACGGCAAGGCGAAGGGGGGTCAGCGTGCTCGGGATGATAACCGGTGTATAGAATGGTTACAATAGAGTTCGTACGGTACGGTACCTCTGGAATACGTTGAGGTCTATTGTGATCATTCTTCTACATCAGCTTCCTAGGAACAACCTCATCTAGGACTATCGTACCCACCTGACTATTTAGTATATGCCCTGATGAAATTCCCTAGGCACGAATGGGAATGAAACGCGTTGGCTGTGCCGTTGTATTTTAAAAGGAAAATAAAGAATACATTAAAGAAAAGAACAGAAGATTTACACATTTAATGAACTTTTTGTGCTATTGACTTTATCGAGTGCGCCTCTCTATTCTCTTGTACTGTATGTTGTGAACTGCACCATTTTAAAAAATTGTAAAACCACTCACTGTTGAATCTTGTGCAAACTCCTCCCGCCGCGATCCGTCACAGCATGTTCTGTGCTGATTGAACGGAGGGCAGGGAAGGAAGGAGTAGTACGTCCGGTCTCCCAGTTCTAGACCCAGTCAGTGGTCTAGTGTGGAGGCAGGAGGTGACTACTTGGGGTGCATGCCAGGAAGGACGCGCAGCGGGCGTGCCAAAGGCAAGCCTGTCTGCGCCCGTCCGGGACCAGGGGCCATGAACCCTGGCAGTTTTCAACAAACTTTTACTTATAATGCCCTGACATTACTGAACTTGCGTGGAGTCACGGGCACTAAATGCTTACACTCACTGACCCTCCCCAACAGTCCCGCCAATTGGCCTCACTGCTATTTTAAGTTCCAACCAATAGTAAGGCTACCCAGGAGGCTGACCCCTCTCTAAAATTCTTTCTTTTAAACGATCGCTCTCTACCAAAACACTCAGTCGAACTGGCCCTCTTCATTGAAGATCTTAAATCTGACGTTTTATTCCTGACAGAGACCTGGTTGCATGACAAAGCTGACCCAGCCATCATCCAGATCTTGCAATCAGGGTACCTAATACATAGAGAAGACCGCAAGACAGGAAGAGGCGGAGGGCTAGCTATTATCTTTAAATATAATCATTGCTGCCGGTCTTCTACGGAGAATCTACCTGACATTGAGAGCATGAATTTCACCTTAGAACTCTCACCTACTAATTCTTTCTCTGGCCTGCTACTCTACCGCCCCCCTGGTCCCTTAGGTCAGTTTCTTAACTCACTCCCTTCTTATGTTGCTGATTCAGCCCTAACCTCTGCTAATTTCACAGTACTAGGTGATCTTAATATCCATCTGGACGACCCCTCTGACCATTTGGCAAAATACCTACCTGCTAGCGTCTCGGCGCTCCAAATTGTGCAGAAAGGCTTTGCCCCCATGCACGTCAAGGTTCATCTCCTTGATCTGGTGCTCAGCAATGACCAGGCTCTCTCACTAGGCTCTCCCATCCCTCTTCCCTGGACTGATCATCTACTAGCTCCCCTGGTTTGGGAAACTGCAGTCTCTCCTCCTTCGCCGAGTTTTATTCTGCGGCTGAAAAGGAAATGGGCAAATCTGTCCACTAGCCGGTGGTCTACAACTTTAGTTGCCACTACCCCCTCTGCTAATCTGGATCCTGAAAGGGCAAATAGCAACTTTAATTTCTGGATTCAAAACTCATTGGACACACTACTCCTTAAAAAAAATTTCCTGTAAGAAACCCAAACAAAAGCTGCCACCTTGGTTCTCCTTTAAATTAAGAGAACTTAAACAAACTTGTAGGAAACTTGAGAGGAGATGGAGACAGAACCTAGAAGATGAAAGGAAAAATGCTTACAGAGAGGCAATAAGAAATTACAAGGCTGAAATTAAAATCGCTCAATCCTCATTTTATGAGGAGAAGATTAGTGCAGCTGCAAACTCACCCAAAGAAATCTTTTGCATTGTTAAATCCCTCAATACCATACCACACAAGCCCCCAACTCAGACGATGCACAAGTCCGTTGTGATAACCTGGCAAAATATTTCCATCAAAAAATTCACTTGATATCCCAATCCTTTCTTCCCCACCAGAGTGGGTCTGCAGCCTCTAGCAGCAAGAGTTCCTTCTCCAAATCACAGTGTTCACTAGCCGGGTTTCCACTGTTAGATGAGGTAACGCTGAACACACTTATCTCTAGGGTTACCTCTGGTTCACCTATGGACCCGGCTCCCCCGCAACATCTTACTCTAGTCACAGAAGCCATCTGCCCAGTATTTCTGAAGACCCTAAATGCCTCTATCACCATGGGAAAGGTACCCTTAGCCTGGAAATGTGCCCAGGTCATAGCCCTCTTGAAAAAACCAAACCTAGATACTTCCAACCTGGCCAATTACTGACCCATTGTTCTTCTTCCCTGGCTGAGTAAGCTGACTGAGAGACACATAAACCCCACTCTAGTGCATTACCTGGAATCAAACAATCTTCTCCATGAGTCACAGACAGGGTTTCATCCTAAATTTGGGACAGAGACTGCCTTACTGGCAGTAACAGAAGAGGCTAGGAGACTGGTAGACCAGGGCAGCTCCGCAGCAATCATCTTGCTGGATCTCAGTGCCACTTTTGACACTGTTGATCATACCATCTTGCTTGAGCATTTAAAAAAATCTCAGAGTGACGCATATGGCTCTCACTTGGCTCCAGTCCTTTTTAAAGGATCGATTCTTCCAGGTCATTGAGGATACTGTAACATCTAACTAATGGCCTCTCAGCTGTGGGGTCCCCCAGGGCTCTCCCCTGAGCCCCATGCTTTTTAACACCTATATGGCTCCATTGACAGGGATAGTACTTCCGTTCGGCATTCACATCATCACCTATGCAGATGATACCCAACTGGTGGTGGCATTAAACCACCCAGAGCGTTCATCTTGCGCTCTAGGCACATGCCTAGCGGCGGTAGCCAAATGGATAGAACTATCTCACCTTAATCTAAATGGGGACAAGACAGAACTAATGTTCCTGGGCAAATCACCCTCACCCCCTCAACACTATCCTGGCCAACCTGTCTTGGCACCATGCCTGTTCCAAAGCAGAAGATTAAGAGCCTTGGCACATGGCTTGACAGTTCCCTTTGCTTCAACCATCAAGCTGCCAACCTCTCAGCTACTTGCTTTGTCCTGAAGAGGATGCTAAGGAAAATCCAACCTCTACTCCCCTTTCAGGCGCGCAGGATCTTGGTGCAAGCCCTTATCCTGTCCCGACTGGATTATGGGAACGCCCTATATTTAAGTTCCCCTCTTGCCACTGTCAAAAAACGTCAAGTGATCCAGAATTGCACAGCCCGCCTACTCCTCCAGATCCCCCGAAGGCAGTCTGCGAGCCCCGCACTGAGGACACTTCACTGGCTTCCCATCAAGTCTAGAATACGTTTCAGGGCCATGTACCTTGCCCATGGAGCTATTCGGAAAACTGGACCTGCCATTATCTATCCTCTGGTGTCCCCCTACCTACCTTTTAGGAGTCTTCGCTCCAGCGATGCTTTCCTTGCTACTACAAGGAAAGTACGAAGATCCAGATGGGGCGGATATTTCTTCTAACCTCTGGAACTCTCTTCCCCTTACTCTCCGCAGGGAATTCAATTTACAAATCATGCTTAAACTGCTTAAAACTCACCTCTTTAGTGCCACTCAATAACTTGCTGTGCTCTCTTCTGCCTGGTCATAAGCGCTACGAGGCCTCAGGGTAGCTACGCGTTATAGAAATCCTATTTCATTCATTCATTCATTCATTCAAACTATGTACGTAATCAGGATTAACGTTTAGGTCCAGCTTACTATGTGGCAGCGAAGCAAATTCCTAGCAGTCTCTGACCTATAGGTCACTCTGTAGAAAATAACTTTTCTTTTCTGGTGCAGGAATAGCCATGCTCAATAAATTGTCCCAACACATTCTGTTATCCCAAAGCTCACAGTAAATATCTCTCAGGTATATAGAATTACCTGATGTGGTATGCAATAGGAATCATAAAGCATGAGTGTGCTGGTGGAATGGGCATGGGGCGAGTAGTTGAGCTCTCCATGCCTCATTCTGGCAACCCAGCCGCCATTTCTCTGCCTTCAGCCAGCTGGCATAAATTGTATCTATGAAGACACTATCGTGGGGCTGAGCCCAGCATTCACATAGTATTAGGTTGACATGAGCTTATTAGAAGTTTAAAAGCCATTTTAACTTTCTGCTGCCTTTTGCACATTGCACACACTTTATTAATTGTTTAGAGTTTAGCAGAGTGTTTTGCTTCACACAAGAATAAAGTGTTTTTCTACATTAGTAGCCTTGCTTGGTAAGCTTAGATGAACAGTGAGTGCCGAAGCCTTCAAGGTTATTTCAACACACATTAGTAGCCTTGCTTGGTAAGCTTCGTCTGAACAGTGAGTGCCGAAGCCTTCAAGGTTATTTCAACACTGTAGTTGTTGTTCGGAGTGATCAGCGCACCTTCTAGACATAACACATATGGAGCTGTGGCCACCTCTGATATCGTCACGTTTAATAATGCACTGCGTAGGCATGATCACACACACTTGGAGAACATTTGTATGCGGAGAGCTTGTGCAGAATTTGATGTGATCCACTTTTGCTAATACCAGAGGTATGGGGCCGCCTATGTAATCCCAAGAGGCCTTCTGTAGTTATAACATAACCTACTAGCAAGGAAGGGTGAAATATAGGTATATTTTAAACTCCATTTAGCATTATAACATGCTTTCTTCCTTTGTATTTTATGGAATAGTAACTACGCTGACAATCTTGTTTCTAATAATATGTCTGCTTGTATTAGCTAAAGTGCTGCGCATAAGAACACGGCGTTAGAAATAAATATTTGAAACGTGCTGGAGTCTCTTTTTAATCCCTGTTTAGGACTGGTATGAGAGTATAACGAAAGAGTGTTCTTGTTTTCCAGATTGCCTGAGGTAACCTAAGTCGCATGTTCTGAGTTGTCTAACCATTGGTATTTTTGCTATAGGACGAAGAGCCAATGTGACACTGATGCTAGTCTGGTAGGGGATTTTGGGTACTAAGGTGAGTTTTTGGCACACCCTAATTCACTGAGGTCCTGAATCTCTGTGCACAGTTCTGTGTCTGAGCAGAATCCCTGCAACATGGCGCCCAACATTGGTGGTCTTATTACACAACGCTTGTGTAGTGCTTATATCAGTCCTTAACCCCTTCACTATTGTTCCGGTTAACAGTGGTGATGGATAAACCTACCTATAGTTACATAGGTCTTTTCAAGCTTCAATCTTTCAAAACAGTTTACTTTTGAATAACTACCCAGTTGTGCTACATTGTTTTACATTGTACCTCTAATTCTCTGTGTCGCTATGGCTAACGTTGACATACCGCAGCATAGTCGCATCGCGATCCGCAATCATTTGCAGGCTTATAACGTTGGCTTAGAGGGCATGGCAGTTATTTCGGTGGTGAGTGCAGAGGTAGCTTACCCGTTTGAGATTTTCGACTCTTGGGTGACATTTCCCACTGTGGATGCGGCTACTCAGGTATTTGAAACTTATACTCACACAGTGTTTGGTTTAATGGCGCCCTTCCCCACAGTGTAACGACAATTAGATTGGGTCCTTTGTCCATTCCAGACTCTTTTGGCCTGTTTTGGCTGGATTTACCCCGCATCCTCGTGCAGGGGTAGTCCCCGTTGCTGAATTGCGGCCCCTATATAACTCTGTGATCAGGGTTATCAGGGCCCTAGTTCAATATATCACCCACAATTTCGAGGGCGGGGCCCCTGGTGTTGCGGCGCTTCCAGCTGGACCGAGCGGAATGAAGCTTAGTCCTGTGATGGTTAATGCAGTTATGGGCAAGCGTCCCCAAGATAAGGATGATATGCCTTTTGGCTAGCCGAGAAATTTGACCAGCTGGAGGCAGTTTTTCCTAATTTGAGTCCCGTAGAAAAACACAGGATTCTTACAATTAGTTTACCAAAGGACTTGGTACCGGAAGCCGGTGACTGCGAGTCATGGGGTAGAATTTTTGCGGCAGTGTTCACGAGGTGCTTCGGCACTCCGTCAATGGCTGTTCTTACGACGGTCATTAAGCGTGTTCTAGATGAACACACGGACCTGAGGCTGCGGTTGAATTGGAAATGAGACTCGTTGGCACATTTGACGTAGTTTCCGATCTTGACCTTTCTAATATAAAGGGACATGCGGTGAACTTCCAAGTGGCTGATGCCTTGCGCGAAGTCCCCGATGCCGATAAACCCCGACAGTTACAGAGAATTATTACGCCGGCTTATAAGACCATTTGTTGTGATAATTTAGGTGTCAAGCCCTTTTCTACCAAAGAGAAAAAACAACCTCAGGGTTCAAAGTCTGAGACAGACGTTCAACCCAAAGCAAAATTGGAACAGAAATAAAAAACAGGGAAAACAGCAACGGAAACAGGAGTCCTGTCCCACATCACCCCTGCCTGCGTCTTCTGAGCGCACTTATGATTTGCGCGACCGCTCTATGATTAAGTCACCTGATCGATTTCAGGTTCCTGATCAATGTTCTCCTCGTTCTTTACAGGACACATCTGCCTCATCGTCCGGTGGTGGAGGCAGCGGCAGAGGTCGGGGTGGCCAGCAGAGTCTCGACCGGCCCCGCCCAAAAGACAGAAAAGGCAAGCAGGACGATTCTTCGCAGAAAAGACCCCAGTTTCAGAAAAAGAAAGTTGCCGCTTTAACAGCGAGATATGCCACAGATAGTGAGAACGCAGCTTCGGAATCTGACATGGGCGCTGACGTTGTTGGACAGCGCGGCGGAGATTACCATTGTCCGCGAGGCCCTGCGTCCACTACTGAAGGTGACAGCAACTGACCAATTCATTGTTGTTGAGACATCTGATACTAGAGGAGCTCCCCCTGATAGGCTTTTTGAAATTGACCTTTTGATTGAAGGTGACATACAACGTACCATAAAAGGGGTATTTTGGGAAAATCTTACAGCTACCTATGACATTTTGTTAGCGGAGGTTGACTGGCCCCCACCTTTTGTTCTGGCAGCTCCGAGAGGGGAGGAGGTAATCCTCCCTAGTTTCGCGCACACAGTGTCTAAGGAGCATGCGCTGAATTTTGCAGAAGAGTGGGCTAAGACCTTGTGCCATCTTTGGGATAAATTCTCCCCCCACCACGAGATTCCCTTACGGTCTATGCCACAGCCTCAACCTCAATATCCCATGGGGCGTGAAGCGAAAGCTTCCGTGGCAGAAATCCTTGAATAATTGGAATATCAAGGAGTGATAGAAACGTGTGTGTCTCCGATGAATAACCCACTGTTTACTGTAACCAAGCCTGATGGTTCGTACCTTTTGGTATTGGATTACCGGCAATTAAACTTGCATTGCCGTACCTGTGCAGTACAGAATACCCACGGCTCTGCTTTGGTGGATGGTCTTGTGCGTAAACGGTTTAAAACCACAGTTGACATATCCAATGTTTTTTTTGCCCACAACCTTTCTGGTTTAAGTAGTCAATGGACCAGTTTTACCAGTGGTGGCGAACAACGCCAATTTAAATGCTTGGCAATGAGCTATAAGAATAGTCCAGGTGTGTTTGCTGCAGGTATCTCATTAAATCTTTATTTCGGTTAAAATAACTATAAAAGAATACAATTCATTAAAAGTATTAATATATACATCAAGTGCTAGTACATCAGGAGCTAGAAATCTGAGCAAAGATCATATCTCTATTAGAGAGAGTAGACCCAGATGCGTGTTTGTATGTGGATGACATTTATCTCACAGAGTGACCAAATATGGGCGCATCTGTGCTGCGTTGACCGCTTAATTTATAATTTTGCGGACTTCGGTTACAAATTTAATTTTGGAAAGTCACACACTGCAGAGTACACAGTGTTGTTCCTGGGCTATGAGCTAAACAATGAAGGTAGAGGATTGGCTCCTCACTTCTTGGAGAAATGCGCACAGCTGCGCGCTCCTACAACACTGAAAAAATTGCAATGCTTGCTGGGATTTTTGAATTTCGGGCGTACATACATTCCTGAATATGCCCAGCATAAACTTTTACCAAATTGTGCTGGCTGACTGAACATTCAGCCATTTTACAATCTTTGCAGGCTGATCTGCTAGAATCTAAAATCTTACTGATTCGAGATAACCACACCAACCTGGTGATTAGAATCATCCCTGGGGCGGTGGGTTTCACATACCTTACTTTTAACGAAGGTGACACAGTGCCTATCGCTTACAAGTCACACTTGTACACTTCGGCTGCAATGCGGTTTTCCACTGTGGAATAAGTTTTGACAGCAGTGCAAATGGCGATGATTCTGAAGGAACGCGCACTGTCGCAGGGAAAAAGCATGTTGGTTGTTACACCGTATCCTGCCTTGGAGGCAGTGACAAAGGCCAGTGTATCTAATTCTACAGCTTTGCACCCACGTTGGATACAATGGGCATCATCATTGATGTCTCCGGTTGTCATGTTTATTTTTGACGCCTCCTTACAGTCGCAGGAATTTTTGCAGTATGAGTTTGTTCATCCTGCCCCGTTGATTATGCGCCCTTTGAAGGATTTCCATTGTATCGTTTACACTGATGGTTCTGCGCAAGTTGCGCATGGGTCTAAGCATGCATACGTCTCAGCTTGCGCCATTGTGGTTACTACCATGGTGAATGGTGAATTCAAGTCAGATGTTGTACATACGTAGACATTAGGGGACTGTACCGCCCAATTGGCAGAGCTCCGGGCTCTGATGCTTGCATTAGAGTACGCTGATCCTGGTGTGACTACACTCATTGTGAGTGACTCTTACTACTGTGTCCAGTCTTACAATGAAAACCTTTTCTTTCGGACTCAGAATGACTTTCGTGATTCCAAGGGTAGCACAATAAAACATAAGATGATCTGGGTTCGAGTGGCTGAACTTAAAGAGCAGCTGCCACTCATGTATGTAATTCATTCACTTGGTCATCAGCATGTGGGAGTTCACGCTGTTGGCAATAGTTTGGCTGATGAGGCCGCAAAGATAGCTGTTTCAACATATTTGATTGCAGCAGTTACACGTTCCAAAAGTAAGATTGATGATGACATCTTGGCAGCAATTGCCGCTACTGAGAAGGGAAATTAATATCCTACTGGATTTCCTTCAAAGTATTCTTATCACTTAAGTCCTGATAAAGTTCCTTATGTGAAAATACCAGACGTTGGTGACAGATTGATTCCCAACGCGGACCGCCGGTCCTCATGATTACAGCTGCCCACAAAGGTGTTGCGTCTGCGCATGCAGGTGTTTCGGCTACTGTATCTCAGTTACAACAACATTTCTGGTGGCGGGGACTGTACAAACAGACGCGTGATTATTTACTTCAATGTGACATTTGTCAGCAGATAAAACCTTCAACTGCTGCGCATCCGCCCCAGACACAGTTGTACATTTCTAATAGACCACTTGGTTCTGTTTATTTAGATCACTGCGGTCCTTTTTCCTCTGATACTGTGTATAAGTACATCTTAGTTGCAGTTGATTCTTGCACGCGTTTTGTATGGGTGTGGCCGCACCGCAGTGCTGATTCACGTACTGTCATAAGAGATGTGCGTGTCTTTGTGGGAATTTTTGCGTGTGGAACCTTCCATTCGGATCAGGGTCCAGGGTTCGCCTCTAAGGCGTACAAGGATGCCATGGGTTCATTGGGGGTCCAAGTCAAATTTTCGTCTCCATACAGACCTAAGGGTAATAGTGTTGTAGAACGAATGAACAGAGACTTAAAGCAGTCATTGATAGCCCGAGTTATAGGTACAGGCCGGAACTGGCTAGCTCATCTTAATTGCGTACAGCGTGCACTTAATAATCTCCCTAGAAGGTCTCTGGGTAGGCGGACCCCGTATGAGATGCTCTTTGGCATTAAAATGTTCGACCCGGACCTTGAAGGTCTAGACCAGGTGGCGGCTGCCCCCTTTGACGTAGATAAACATTGTCATGTTTTACAGAACCTACAAGAGACGAGAGATAGTCTTGCAAAGGAATACTTGCCCTCCACATCAGATGCTGCATTGCAGATTCCAGTAGTTGGCAGGCTACCCCTCTACATCAGATGCTACGTTGCAGATTCCAGTAGTTGGCAGGCTACCCCGAGTTGGAGAACTGGTTCGAGAGAAGATCGAGAACAAGAAAGAATGTGGTCCCTCATATTGAGCTCCAGTTCCTGTACTTGGAGTGCAGGGTACAAGAACAGTAATTTTACCTCCACTTCCAGGTTGTAAGGAAAAAAGGTACATCTCCATTGACAAAGTCAAATTATACAGAGTGGCCGGTTCTTCTTAGTATGACACCTGTGGTCTCTTGTCCATCTATACTAAGACATTCTGTTTTGGCTCTGGCTCCTAACACCAGGCCTGAAGTTGCCTTTGAGATGCCTGCTGTTTCAAATCCTTTATTGAGTACCCCACCTGATGATCATCTTGATGATACTGAGTATACTTACCCCACAGACTTATCGATGCCCGATTTACAAACCTGTTTGGCAACTGAGTCCAAATTTTCATTTGACACTAACTCTATCAAATCGAAGTCCCCTTCAAAAATCTCTGTTTTTGCAACATGGTTTAAAAAAAAAATTTGAATCCACCTTGGACTTACATTTGGTTGGTACTTTTTTAAATTTTTTTGTTCATGCCAATTGGATTTTTGGTGTATTTTTTCCGTCTTGTAAACGGATACTACGTTGAAGAGAGAACGTATATTCGACATATTAATGGAACATTGGCACCCCATTCCTCATTACACAGATTGAAGAGAGACCTGACTTTTTTTTAAACATTACTGCTTGGCCCATCTTAGATGGGATAGTATGGGATGCTGTTAAATTTCAAATACATGGACCTACAGAGGTTATAAATGTCCCGAATGTCCTAAGAGTTTCTATGGGTGATGTGATTAAACAAAATATACGTTCTGATGATTGAGATGTTCAAGCCGAGGAGGCTTTGTTTTCAGATTTGAAATATTATGCTGCTTTTGATGCTGAAGATTTATATTTAGATTCAGAAAATTATGGTGATTCGTTTTGTTATCAACACTTTGGCAATCATTACCTGCATAAGGCAAACACCAGGAGGAATATGGTTAATTATACGCAATGGCAACATTGCCCAGCTCCTGTTGAAGGCAGCTCCAGTTCCTTTTAAAGAGGTTCACCTATTTTACTGATTTTAATCAGTCAAATCCCAATGCATTTCATTTTAAGATGACCGAAAAGTCCACTTCCAAAGTTAGATTGACCCAACACAAAACTGTTATATTCCAAGTCCTTTCTTTTTTTTTTATTATTTTTATTCGTTTTTGCATAATACAGCATAACTTTTTGTAAGCATACACAATACATTTTGCACAATATCTTCTCACTAGAAACAGTTTCCAATACAATGAAGTCACAAATACACAGTATTCTAACAGTTGAGGTCATACTTTTCATAGCTCTTCGTGCGTTCATGGGCCTATTCTGAATCTGAACTATCATCCTCATTATCCGATGGTGGGTCGCAGATATTTCCTCTGTAGGTATTCCATGTCCCCCAGATTTTCTTCCATTTTTGGGGGCAACCCCTGCTGCTGAACACCGCCCTTTCCTTGAACATGGCCGCATCCATATCCCACCTCCATGCCGCTAATGTGGGTTTCTCTGCTCTTCCTCAACTTTGTGCTATATTTCTTTTAGCCGTCATTATACCCAGTGTCGCCCAACTCTGACCTGAATGGGTAAGATCATTGGGTTCCCATATATTTAGAAGACAGTGTCTGGGTTACGGCAGCAGTGAGATTCCCTCTGATTGAGACATACTCCTTAATACCTGTGCCCAATATTCAGCTATTCTGGGGCAGTCCCATATGGTGTGATAAAAAGTCCCCTCCTCACCACATCCCCTCAGGCAGTAGGGATGATCTATCCTTCCCATCTTATGTAGAGTGCTTCTAGTATAATAGGAGCGATGTGGTATGCGTAATTGCACCAAACGGAGACGTGAGGGAATACCAACTTCATTCGAGGATGCCAGTGCCTCATGCCATTCTGATTCGTCAAACTCCCCACAGTCATGAGACCATTTTTCCCGTAGGGTTCCCGTTGGACCAGGTAAGTTATTAAATAGTTTACGGTAAATTAGGGAGGTCGCCTTCTTTGACATATAGTCTGTCAGTAGCCTATCCTCTAGGGGAGACGCCTCCCGGACTTCGGAGTCTGGTGGTAATGCTGTCAGTAAGGCATGTCTAATCTGTATATATCTGAACTGTTCAGTGGGAGCTAAATCATATTGTTGTCTTAGTGTAGCAAAGGAAAGTACTTCTCCTTTCTCCCACATATCCCTAATCGTCGATATTCCTATAGCATCCCAGCGATCGAAACCCTTGGTGTGCCTATGGTTCCCTAGCCGTTTTTTGTCCCACAGTGGAGTAAGCTGTGTTCATACTCCCTGCCACCCCAACTTCGCCTGCGCTGTACGCCAAAGTGTAAGTGTGTGTCGCAATGGCCCAAACTTTTTCAGAGACAATTTTTTATCATAAAGAGGAGCTAGTATACCAGATTCTCCCAACTGCTCTCTGTCCGCCTTTAGTGCCGGGTCTGATTGCGGAAGATGTATCCACTGATTAATTACCTTCAATTGAGCTGCCCAATAATAAAGGTGTACATCTGGTAGCGCTATACCACCTTGACCTGTGCTATACATGCAGGCTTGTGGCCCCACCGTCGAACAGAGAACTGCGCCACAATTGTTTTGAAGTATGAGGCCTGCACGGGATAGGGTGTATTTTTCAAGATGTATAGAAAGCGAGGAAGAGCCATCATCTTAAACAGCGCTGCCTTGCCCAGCAGGGTCAGTGGCAGTGATTCCCAGTGTTGTACGTCTTGCTTGAGATGTTCGAGTGGTGGCAGCAAAATCCGTCTGTAAAATTTGTCAGGGTTAGCTGTGATGTGAACCCCTAAATATTTAAACTTGTTCTCTGCAGTCTGTAGTGGACAACCGTCCGGCAAGCGCGGTGACGGACCGTGAAGTACGTACATGGTGGATTTAGGCCAGTTAATAGAATATCCGGATGCCCGCCCTTAGGCTATGCAGACATCTAAAAGTGTAATTATAGAATGCTTGGGGGAAGTGAAGTATAGTAGTATATCATCTTGATATAGGGAAACATTTTATCTTCCCTGTCCTCTATCCATTTGAGGCCCCTAATAGTCGGCTCCCATCTTATCCATTCTGCCACGGGCTCCAATACCATGGCAAACAATAGTGGCGACAGCGGGCAGCCTTGACGTGCGCCCCTGGCCAAGGGAAAAATTGGCTGAGATACGGCCATTAGCTGTGACATGTGCCATAGGCTTTATGTACAACAGTCGGACCCAGGCACAAAACCTCGGTCCAAATCCCAAATGGGGCAGCACCACAAAAAGAAAAGGCCAATGGACCATATCGAACGCCATATGGGCGTCCAATGAAAGTATCAACGCCGGCTCCTGCAGATATACCGCTCGTGCCATCACCCCATGTAGCCGTCTTAAATTTAGTGCTGTGTGCCAGGCATAAAGCTGGATTGATCCCTATGCACTAGTTTTGAGAGGTGTGGCGTGAGTCGTAGCGCTAATAATTTGGGCTATATTTTAGCCTCAGCATTCATGAGGGAGAAAGGCAGATGTGATGTACATTGATCCGCTGGTTTCCCAGGTTTTAAGATCGCTACAATGATGGCCGTGCTTTGGTCCGGCGAGAGTTCTATCTCTAGGCTTTCAGTAAATATTTTTTTACAAGTGGGGTACGAGTGAGTCAGACTTTTTTTATATAATTCGACTGGTAAGCCATTGGGTCCCACGCCTTGCCCGACTGTAATGCTTTAATAGCTATGACCACCTCGTCTGTCATGAGATCACCCTCTAAATATTGCGCTACTTCAGGGGTCAATTTGGGCATTTTAAGGTCTTTAATGTAGGTGAGTGATTCCTCCTCCGAAATTGTCGAATCTGATGAATAGATTTTCAGGAAGTGTTGTGCTAACATGCTTACTATTGTGTGCGGCTCTGTAGTGGGTTGTCCCCCTGCATTGTAAGCTGCGCTATCCACCTGTCCCTCTGCTCCTGCTTGTCCAACCATGCCAACAGTTTACCTGCCTTGTCCCCTACATCATAAATTTTATTTGTGTGCTCGCAAGTTGCTGTTTGGCCATTTCCGTCAGAAATTCCTTGTGTCGACGCTGTGCATTATGCAGGTTACGGGACGCATCAGGGGTTGGGTCAGTAGTGTTTTGTGCCTCTGCAACAATCACCTCAGATCTTAAAGCTTGTAGTTCCGACTGTCTGTCTCACTTATGAGTTACAATGGAGGCTATTGCCTGTCCTCTGAGAACTGTTTTATATGCCTCCCATAAAGTGACAGAGGAGGTTACAGAACCAACGTTATCATGAAAATAATGCTTCAACACCTTTTTAAGTTCCCTTCTAATTTTGGGATTGTGGAGATATCCAGGGCGTATTGGATAAGTCCGACGCCTCTTCTGCTGGTGATGTACATAGCTAACCAGCATTGGGGAGTGGTCAGATATGCCCCAGCGATGTCATGAAGTAATCAATTTTGGTGAGGCTGTTATGAACACTGGAGTGATAGGTAAATTGACGCTCAAAGGGGTGAGACTTCTTCCAAATGTCCACCAATCCTATAGCTGTCATAAAGCTTCCCAAACGGGACGTTCCTGATATCTTTGCTCTGAGAGGGAATCTGTCCATTGAGTCATCAGCCACTGAATTAAAGTCTCCCCCAAGGATCATCTCCCCCCTGGCAGTCCCAGTAAAAATGCACTAAGATCTGGGAGGGCCATTGCCTGTAATGCTGGAGGTTTGTAAACGGAAACAATATTAAGATGCCTCCCTTCCCACTGTGGATATATTGCGGCAAATCTACCTGCATCATCAGTTTTAACGCTGCTGACAATTAAGGGAAACTGCTTCTTTACCCATATACCAACCCCTCTAGAGCCTGAGGTAAATTCTGAGTGAGCCAACATTTTATAACCCCATCTATCCATAGCCTTAGTAGATGTGCCCTGAAGCAGTACCACTGCCGCGCCTCCCCTTTTTATGCATTGTAAAACCAGGCCTCATTTGATTTTATCGCCTAGCCCGCGTACATTCCACGCGAGTATGGACAGGGATGGGGTCACTGCATCGGAGCCTACCTGTGAGCAAGCTAGTGAGTCGTCCTCTATTGGCATATTCAAAGGAGCTAGAACTGTAAGTGACTTGTCTTATACTAGGGCTAATGTATGTTTCTGTGAGTAGCGACATTGCACAATCATATCCACAACTGCTCATCGCATAATCATTAAACAAAAAACATGTACAAATTCCCCCCCTGCCTCCCTGCCTTACAGACTTGAAACTGCCCGCCACCCCAACTCAGCAGAGCGCTTAGTACCCCAACCCTGAAACTTCGATAGCATGTATGTATAGGGGTGGGAAAGTCCAAGGAGGACCAGTCAACCCTCCCCCCCCAGTCCCTTAGTCCCGAGCTATCAATAAATCCATTGTTGTTAACACAAGGAAGTAGGCCCTGACTGGCAACTATGTGTTTCTCCTAATCAGAAAAAAAGAAAGGGGGGAGATACTTCCCTTGTGCATCCATATTTCAGTCCCTGGAGTCCTTATGTACATGTTTTCGCCTTCTTCCCAGTCGTCTTGACCTCTCTGCTGGCCGTCACCCCTCAAGCCAGTCATGTGCCTCTTCTGGCATGTCGAAAAACCAAGTTTTTTTGTCTGCTACCACTCTGAATCTTGCTGGAAAGAGCACAGTATACGGCAGTTCACGTGACCTTAATGTGTTTTTTACTTCAAGAAAGCTTCTGCGGCGCGCCGCGACCGCTGCTGTGTAATCCGGGAAGAAGGAAATCTCCGAGTTTTGTATCCATATAGGCGGTGCCACTCGCGCCGTTTGGAGTATAGCGTCTCTGTCCCGGAAATTAAATAGACATGCTAGTACCGGCCGCGGGGGAGCTCCTGGTCTCGGACGCCCTCCTGGTACCCTGTGGGCCTGCTCCACCAAGAAGAAGATCGAGAGGCCCTAAGGTAGCAGTTTGGTCTTTATGAGATCTTCAACTTAGAGGTCCATGGCAGGTCCCCCCTCGGATTCCGGCAGCCCAATTATTCGAACGTTATTACGGCGGGAGCGCCCTTCCTGCTCGTCCATTTTCGCCGCCATACGCCTGTTGTCCTCCTCTAGTTGCGTCACTCTCTTAAGCAGAAGTGTAGTGTCCTTAGTGAGGGATGTCGTCACTTGTTCTACTTTAGTTACTCTTGTCGACATTTTCTGTAGATCTGCTCGTATTAATGTGACGTCTGTTGATGTTGTACCCACCGTGGACTGCACCTGGTGGAGTGCCGCCATTACGTCTTCCAGGGTTACTTTAGAGCCTCCGTCCCCCTCTGTGCTCTTGGTCCCAGACCCTTTGTGGACCAGCAATGGGGGAAAATCCTTGGCATATGCAAACTTATCAAGCTTGCCTTGTTGGATCGTGTGGGTGCCTCTGCCGCTCATTGTGGAAATAGCAGTTTTTACAATGCTTCACAGTACTTCCACTGAGTTGTCGCGGACTTGTATGGACTGTGTAGTGTGTAGGCTGACGCTAAGGGACCTCCGCGTCTACTCCGCACATTCCTGTGGCTCTGATCGAGTGCTTTGAGTACTTTTCTTTTGTGTCTCCATTTATGTTGCACCCCAATAGGAAAGCCTTATATTTGCACTGCTGCGCGGCTCCGTGTATCACTGCGTTGATGAATGGACCTTCCCTGCCATGAACCATGCAAAAATGGGGGGGGGGATATCATGTGTGCCGTTGTTGTTTCCAGGCACTGTGTAATGCCAGGGGACAGCCCTTCCTCCGTCACACTCTGGGATATCTCTGGCTGCCGCCCACCCCCGGCCTCTAGAAGCATGCATGGCACTTCTTGGTGTTAAACTGGCGTTCCGCTGTTGTAGTGTTGTTGCTCTCAGTGGCAGGGGTCCTTCACCCTCTATTAGGCTCTTCTGACACCGTTGGTGCGCTGTTACATGTACCCCAGTCTCGCTCCCCGAGCCTCGCCGCCTGGAGCCATCTGAGATGGGAGTGCTGTATATGGTAGCAGTTATTTGAACATCTTGTATTTCCAGGGAGCCTGTCTCTCCTCCTTGCTGACCGGAGCTCTTTCCGCCGTCACTTAAGCCCCCACAAGTAGCCGTGGCAGTCTATGGGGTGCTATGATTGTCTTGTCAGCATGTTGTGGTGGCCCCCAATCGCTCTGCTCCCAGGCCCCGTGCCCCTCCCGTCTTCACTGCCGCTGAAAGTCAATTTTGGTAATGCTTGCCGGTCGATACCTGCAGTACCGGGGGGGGGGATTTACTTCTCACGCAATCACTCCGCTATGCAGGCGGACTCCGTCGGTGCCGATAATGTGTGCTTCCGGCCTTCCTCTCACCTCTGGTCTGCAGCGCCACATCAACCTTGCGCTCAGCCGGCTGGAATGTGCATGCACCGGGACACCTTCAAAATTGAGCCTGCGGCCTGAAACGTGTATACAGGCCGCAGTGGGTCGCTCGTCTTCACTCCGTGGTCCAGGATCGGAGCAGCCTCAACCAGGATCATCAGGGTCCGCTTCACCTCCGCAATATAAGTGGCAGCTCTGGGACGTTATGTGGAAAGGATGTATGCCCAGATTTATGGAGGGAGTCTGTCTCACCCTCAGAGCTCCTCTATGGTGCGGCCATCTTGGTTGGCTACAAACCACCCCCCCTTCCAAGTCCTTTCTTGACCAATTGGCTATTGGGGGCTTTGAACTGTTGAAAGATACTATTGATCTTAAATCTGTTTGGGCTTCTAAAAGTTTGCAAGTGCAAGTTATTGAGGCTTTTGCATCGTGCATGTCTCATCTCGAACCATATGTTGTTTTTGAATTCTACTATTTCACAAACCGCCTGCTTTGGATTGGCTACTACTAAAAAATGAAATGCTCCTTCTTTTCCAGAATTGGAAGAATACCCTGGTTGGGATAATAATACCAGTTTTTCTATTAGAGAATTACAGACCCTATTGCTGAATTCTACTTTTAACTTATCCAGATTGGATCATAGTGGTTGGTTGTTGTGGCACAAAAGTGCAGATTCCTGCCAACATCGTTTTCTGGGTTTAGCCCCTGGCTACACACAGGTTAGGGTGGATCCACGTTTTGAGAGTGACCATTCTGTGACTACCTATTCCGTAGACAGGTTATCTCAGAATTGGCTCAAACACTCCTCTTTGGCGTCAGTTAAGCTTCATTTGTCTAAATTGACTGGCGATGTTGATCTAAATGATTTTGTCAAGGGCCCGGCTTCCGGCAGATCCAAAAGGTGGATATATGCTATTTACAACGAAGTTTGGAAACTATCCCAGATTGAGGCTGCTTCCCGCTTAAGAGCTTTTGATCAAGCAAATTTAGAAAAAGTGCTGGCAGTTGTAGACAACAGCAATAACATGCTTTCTTCCCACATTTACACGTTTGATAATATTGTTTAATCTGTTGTTGATATTGTGCAAGAAGATGTCTCTCTTTTGTACCATGGTCAAAATCAATTGCGTTCCATTATGTAATTTGCATGGACTTTACAAACGTCAAAGGCAGGAAAAGTGCCTTGGCACTACATGAACACATCTTTATTTGCCCCTTTTAACTTGACTGACAAGCAATGTTTTATGTCTATGAAAGATGTAACTTTTTCTATGTTACATATTGAAAAGTTAGAACCTTACCGTTTTCTGTGGCCGAAACAAATTCTGCTGTGTGGCTCGTCCATGGGTTAAAAACATTACCTTTCCCTTTTTCAAATTCGAAGCTTGCATGAAGTACTACGCAATTGGCAGATATAAACCTTTGGGCACCACTTATCTCCATGAAGCTTGGTAACTACCTTCTACCTATAGGTGCCTGAGGGAGGTAAAAGAGGTTTATTTGAATGGTGAGGATTGCACAACAACACCGGATCACTCATTAGTGTGTAGGAATATCCAATTGCATGGCTTGTGCAACCAGGATGCGCCTAATCTAGTCTGTGTTTTGAAAGGTAGACCCACGCCTGCTATCATACCCACATTCACATTACAAGCAAACAGTAGTCATTTACTTTAAATAATGATGATTGTTGTGGGATGTTAGCTGGAACATTACGTTTTTCAACAAACTACACCTTCAGAGACCACAACGGTCTCAGAAAGTGTAGTTTGTTGTAAAAATGTAATGTGTCCTCCTCCACATGGGAAGCTGGATGTTTCCATCTGGCCGTCGATTCCGACCTTGAAAGCAGAGTTCAACAAGAGGAGTCACATAAGAGCTCGTTTGTCTCAAAAAGAAGTCGCCCTTACATCTGCTCGTGAAACATTTGTCCTTCACGTGGCAAACACCCGCACAGAGGTGCATGCTTTATTAAATACGGATTTGCTCTTGCATTTCGGAGAATTAAATCACACTATCTTTAATGCTTCCTCCGCCACGGGGCTGGCTCACTTTTTTAAAGTTGTTAATAGTGGCCTTGTGACTTCTTTTCAAACTATATTTGGTGTGTTCCCGTCATTTTTTCATTCGATGTTTACCAGCCTGTTTGGTGGATTTCCCTTGATGCTCTCTCTGGTTGCAGGAGTGCTTCTGTTGCTTTGTTTATTTCAAAATGGATACACGTCCTGTGTTACAAGACGATCTGCCACGGCTGTTGCTGCTTCGCAACTGAATGCTTGATTATTATGGAGCGCTGCCTCTTGCTACATTGAGTGCAGTTTATGGAATATCGTTTTGATTTTCCTTTTTTACATGCTTCCATCCTGTCTTGCCTGAGCTGCGATTTCGACTGGGCGCTTGATTTGTGTCTCTGCAAGACGGTGTCCCCCAACGCAGATTAAGATAAACTGATGAGCCCCTTAGTTGTTCATGAATTGCTTTGTTCTGGTGACAGGATTATGGCCTTTGCAGCGATGCATGGAGTCCTGGGATGTTGGAATGTTTTTGCAGCGGCGCACGACTTCTTGGCATGCAGTTATATTGAAGAGAACCCGAGTTTTCCTCTGATGGTACTAGAGGCTCCGGTTATTGAGGAACATGTATGTTCCTTCCCATTACTGAATTGGATGGCTGAAATGTTTTCGGATGAGAACAATGACTTTCTGTTGGAGGCTGTTGCAACGTACTGTGCATATACACTGTTGGAGTGAGATGCACTTCCTCTTCTCTCTCTTTCGTGGCCGACGTCACATATCGGACATCGGATTTTTAAATTATTTTTGCCATCTTTATTTTTTTCCAGGCCCATTGACTTCACTGTGCCGGTTTAAGTGATTATTGATTTGAAGTATTTTCAAAATTTGGAGTTTGCTCCCATTTTTCCACTGTGGCAATTTGAACTTGTTTCTGACTCTTGAACTTGAACTCTGCGTTCCAAATTTGCCCCCTTCTTATCCTTCTTATCCGTGCTCAGATCACGGGAGGGTGTCGTGGGGCTGAGCCCAACATTCACACAGTGTTAGGTTGACATGAGCTTATTAGAAGTTTAAACGCCATTTTTCATTTCTGCTGCCTTTGAACACGGCACACACTTTATTAATTGTTTAGAGTTTAGCAGAGTGTTTTGCTTTACACAAGAATAAAGTGTTTTTCTACATTAGTAGCCTTGCTTGGTAAGCTTAGTCGGACAGTGAGTGCCCAGGCCTTCAAGGTTATTTCAACACTGTGGTTGTTGTTCGGACTGATCAGCGCACATTCTAGACATAACACATCTTCAGCTATGGCCACCTCTGATATCAGTGCATTTAATAATGCACTGGGTAGGCATGATCACACACACTTGGAGAACATTGGTATGCTGAGAGCTTGTGCAGAATTTGATGTGATCCACTTCTGCTAATACCAGAGGTATGGGGCCGCCTATGTAATCCTAAGAGACCTTCTGTAGTTATAAAATAGCCTACTAGAAAGAGAGGGTGAAATATAGGTATATTTTAAACCTGTTTCCATTTAGCATTATAACATGCTTTCTCCCTTTGTATTTTATGGAATAGTAACTGTGCTGAGAATCTTGTTTCTAATAATAGGTCTTCTTGTATTAGCTAAAGTGCTGCGCATGAGAACACTGCATTAGAAATAAATATTTCAAACGTGCTTGTGTACTTTTTTACTACCTGTTTTGGACTGGTATGAGAGTATAATGAAAGAGTGTTCTTGTTTTTCACATTGAATGAGGTAACCTAAGTTGCATGTTCTGGGTTGTCTAATCATTTGTATTTTTGCTATAGGACGAAGAGCTAATGTGACTCTGATGCTAGGTTTTTCGGTACTAAGGTGAGTGTTTTGCACACCCTAATTCACAGGTCCTGAGTCTCTGTGCACAGTTCAGTGTCTGAGCAGAACCCCTGCAACAACACCTCCACCAATCTGCTCCAGAATTCTGTGGCACCGATGTAATTATGAAAGTCCAACAAAAGTAAAGTCAGCACTGAATGTCTGTGTCTTTTTCCAGTGGATCTTCAAATTAGGTAGTCTTTACTTTGAGGTTGATATGCGAGTCGGACACGAAGTTTCCCCAGTCGGACTTACTCAGCAGCTGGGCAGGATGCCATCTGACCCTGGGCACTACATGAGCGTTCTCTGTGCTCTCCCACATGTCCTCTGCTCTTTCTGATTGTAGGTTGTTGTGAAGTGCACTCCTTTCTGATCCGTTTTAACTCTCAAAAAAAGTTTTTGTTTTATGTTTAAGCAGTGGTGTGCTGGGAGGGAAGGAGTGGCCAGTCTCCTTGTTGGTTAGATCGGTGATGTACTAGTGACAGACGTCATTAGCCCCTTTCCGCACTACCTTTGGCGGAGATCCGTCCTCCTATTGTTATCCTAAATAAAATGATTAGTCAAAAATTCCAAGTGCCTTTGTTTCAGTTGGTAATTTTCTTTTTATTATTATTATTTTTTTTTTTTCAAAGTTCTTGTTTTTGCTTGTTTCAATAAAGAAGTTTTTTTACATGATGTTTTTCGTGCGGATTGTTCATTCTCTATTTTGATGAACGTACAAAAATTATGCAGCAAAATAAAAAGTTATGTCCCAATGCATTTCGGGATGGAATCCCTTCGTCAGGGGTACTGCAAAAATTAATCAAACATTATCATGAGTATATTTTACATGTGATCAACAACACACAAGAGTATAAACAATTATTTCCTAGTATGACCATCTCCTCTTTCTGAGCCACGGCTCACAAGCAGAGCAGGCCGACTCCTGCATGAATAAGCTTGAATTGTAGAAAAAAGTTGTGCCAGGGCCCTCGCTTGAAGGCCCCTGCAGCGTGCACCACCCAATGCCTCTGTCAGCGTTGGCAGTGGCAGTACCAACACAATTGCAAATCATCACACTCTTACAATTGTGACAGCATACTCTAGGCCCCCAAAACTATAGTAAGAGCTTGGGTGGCAGTCAGTAGTCATTCTTAACATTGCCACCATGTGGCAAAGTGGTACAAGTCATGGTGTTGACAATTAAGTGCCGGCGCAGAGACCAGAAAACCCAGCTCAAATTAAGCACTGGTTCCCTCTCAGCAGGCAGGCATACAGCATATATAAACGCTGTGCTTACTTTCATTTAGGAATGTCATTGTTGTGAGCTAGCACCTGATAAAGCGAAAGGGATCCTAAAATGATGGGCGATACCAAGAGCACCAGGTTATTATTTGGAATCACAGTGAACAATGAATTCAACAGCGATATAAATAATTATTGGAACAAATGCTTTGATTGCAAGTTGGTCGAAAATTTCCAAGACCTGCCTAAACCCCTGTTTGTGCAGGGGCCAAAATTCCAAGTTGGGTGGTATTTGTCGCATCCGGAAAATACCGGGTGCATTAAATATCTAATTCTTCGTGACATTTCGGCAGCTCAAACTTGTAGAAATTTAACCGGAGAAAAGGGTACGGTATTTACTGTCCATGTGGATTTGGTACGGCAAGCACCAACATGTGCATGTTATTCCCCAACAACGTATGAAAGGTGTTATTTATTGCACCATAATTAACTAACCTGACTGCATCGGTGTAATAAATAGTACATTAATTCCGACAAACTCGGTATCAGGGTGAATGTGTCTTAAACTGAGCAAACCCTCCAGGATTTCGCGGTTTGCCGCGAAATCAGTACTTTTGTAAAAATGCCGGGATTTTTACAAAAGTGTCCATGAAATCGGCACTTTTGTAAAAATGCCGCAATTTTTACAACAGTTTGTGTCTAGTTGCGCCCCCGATTCCAATCTTTGTTGATAACGGCCTGGTAAAACCCTTCCTTTCCCACATGGCTGGCTGCTTAGAATATCAAAAAGCCTGATCTTTGAACTGAATAAGTACTGAGCTCTCAGGCCCAGTACTTTGAAGAGAAATCCCCTGGCAATCTGTGCGGGCTCAAAGAATGCTTCTCGATTGTGGAGCTGCGTGCTGACACTTTTCATTCTTTTTCGGAGTTTTATATAACCCGAAAGTATCAGAGCACTTTACCCTTCAGCAGGGACCAACCCAGTGATGAAGACGTGCCCATGACTCCAACGTGCTAAGTCTGTCTGCAGCAAAGACAGGAGGGACTCCTGCAGAAGAAAACTCAGAGAGAGAGTGACCAGGACTTCGATACACCCCCAGGCTACCCTAACCTTGGCTGTGAGGCATGAAGTCAAAGGGTGCCAAATGGGGCTTGGACAAGACTGCACCACTGTTAGTAAGTTTTAAAAAACTGGCCCTTTGATGTCTGGTGGCCATACACTCCCTGCATGATGCAGATTCATAAGGCATCTCAGTACAATGTATAATTTCATTACTTCTGGTAAGAATCGAAATACAGGCTAGTTTTATTTGTCTAGTGCTAGAGTTTTTTATTAACTATACCAGAGTCCTGGTACCAATGTCGGAGCAACACATATCACCTACAGTTACTGCAGCTCAGCCAAACCTTAGAGAAATATTAATTTCTCCCTTTATCGCTTTCCAAAAGATAGTTATTGCCACCACTGATACTTTTGATTCACCTCTTGCTACACTGATAGGAACAAAGGGGATCGTTTAAACCATGGTAGGTGGACTTTCATTTCACCAGATGAGCTGAGTGCTTTGGTGGACCATCTGTCATATATACAGCGCTCCACCAGCCATCGAAGTGCTCTGCACCTCCACTGAAACAGCACATTGTGTTTTTAGGCCACTTGTAATTTGTTTTCTTTTTTTAAGCAAGATTCCAAAGTAGGAGTTTGTTGGAGGAGAAGATAAAAATCAGTGGTGCAGTCATGCAGGGAGATTTTTTCCTGTAGCTGGAGGCCACTGTTTGCTTTTCCTGCATAGGTCCAGATGAGGACAGAGAAAACCAGCCAGACCCTCCAGGATTTCGCGATTTGCCGCAAAATCTGCACTTTTGTAAAAATGCAGCGTTTTTTTAAAAAGTGCCCGCGAAATCACTTCTGTGACGTGGAGGCAGCATCTGATCTACTGCCCGGTTCATTATAGTGAACCAGAAAGTAGGAAGTGTGGATACAGTACAAGTACAGGTGTCAAGGTCTGCACTTGTCAGTGGAGGAGGCCTAGTCAGCGGGTCTGGCAATGTGCAGGTACAGCCTTCCAGGCTGATAAGGTTCACAGCGGCAATGAACAGGTATGGCCCCCTGGGCAGATCAGGTTCTGAGCTTCAAGGTGCAGTAGAAGCTGCACATCACTGCTACAGTGGACAATAGATTTGGACACAGTAGGATGAAACAGTCTTTGGGGCAGTTCTCATGTAGGATCCACAAATAAAGACCAGTGGACCGCATCAAGATTCTGGTCACTCATGGCTTCACTCACTGAAGTTATCCACTAACTCTATGGTGCAAAACACTGGGAACACACCAGGCTTCTCCTCCTTGAAAGTCTCTCCACCTGCAAGGCCAGGCACACTCGTTCCCTCTCACAGCACGTAGGGATTTGTAAAGATGAGTCCAAAGCAGTTTGTAGGATGAAATAAGCTTTACTAGATAGGCATACATAAGAAGACCTCCAGCTCCTTCACCAACCTCTTCTTACTGAGCTGCACTTCACAACATAACATTCTGAGCTCCTAGCAACTCGCTCAGTGTTCCATTAAGCATAGATCCAAACACATCTCCCCCATTACAAATGCAAACAAAATACAAGGAACCTATACAAAATGATATAACATGTTCAATAAAGATTAAAATAGTCTGCACCTACATTTTTCTCAACTCTGAAATATTCCATCTCAAAGTTGTACTCTAACACAGACAGAATCCACTTAGATATCCTGGGAGTTACATTTCCTTCCAAACCTCTTCCTCCCTTAAACAAATGTACAAGGGGTTTATGATCCGTTCTCACCCTGAAAGGCAAACCCCAAAGGAAATATCTGAAATGTTTTATTCCCCAAGTGCAAGCGAGGGCTTCCCTCTCAATAACGGAATAAGAAACTTCAGCACCCTGAAGTCTCCTTGATGCAAATCCTATGATCTTCTCCACACCATTACAAATCTGGGACAAAACTGCACAAATCCCTACAGCACTAGCATCTGTGGTGACTAAAGTCCTAATTTTCACATCAAAGTGACCAAGGGTCGGTGCATGCACAATTCCTTTTTTAACACATTTGAATGCTTCATCACAAACTTCACACCATTTAAATGCAACTCCATTCTTCATCAACACCCTCAATGGTTCTACAACATCGGAAAATCCCTTTATAAACTTTGAACAATATTCAGCTGGACCCAAAAAAGCTGATCTTTGTTGGACGGTATAGGAGCATTGACAATTGCAGCAATTATGCTCTTCTTAGGCTTGATGCCAAGACCAGATATCTCATGGCCAAGATAAATCACACTGTCTCGTTTTAATTGACACTTTTCTTTCTTTATGGTCAAGCCATTACTTTCCATTCGTTCCAACACTTCGGTTAAGACCTTATCATGATGTTCACAACTTTTCCCAACGATCAACACGTCGTCTTGAAAGCATAAAACACTCTGTATTCCAACCAAAACTTGTTGCATCACTCTCTGAAACGCCGCCGAGGCGGACGCCAACCCAAAGGGCATCCTACAATATCTAAATGCACCCAGCGGAGTCACAAAAGAAGTGAGATGTCGTGATTGTTCATCTAAGCCTATCTGGTGGTAAGCTGCAGACATGTCAATCACGCTAAAAATCACACCACCACCCATAGCACTTAACATCTCAGAAATGTTTGGTAACGGTTGCCTATCCACCCAAATGTTTTTATTCAAGTCTCGGAGATCCACACAGAGCCGAATCTTAGCCCCACCATCCTTAGTTTAAAAGCGCCGATTCCCTGCGCCCACTGCCAGTAAGCACGAACCCTCCTGAGGCGGAAGCCGGGAGATTTTGCCTGTTGTTTTAAAAATGTATGATTGCTGATTTTAAGAGCACTTACTTTATAATTTCATCAGGACTCTGCCCTTGAAAGCGCCGCACAGCCGATTAAGCGCTGGTAGCGGACACTTCCAAAACGCACTCTTCCCACCGAGGAGACGTGAGGCCACGCCCACTTGAGGCCACGCCCCTCCCCTCTGGGTTTAAAAGCGCCGATTCCCTGCGCCCACTGCCAGTAAGCACGAACCCTCCTGAGGCGGAAGCCGGGAGATTTTGCCTGTTGTTTTAAAAATGTATGATTGTCACTATTGCTGATTTTAAGAGCACTTACTTTATAATTTCATCAGGACTCTGCCCTTGAAAGCGCCGCACAGCCGATTAAGCGCTGGTCGCGGACACTTCCAAAACGCACTCTTCCCGCCGAGGAGACGTGAGGCCACGCCCACTTGAGGCCACGCCCCCTCCCCTCTGGGTTTAAAAGCGCCAATTCCCTGCGCCCACTGCCAGTAAGCACGAACCCTCCTAAGGCGGAAGCCGGGAGATTTTGCCTGTTGTTTTAAAAATTTATGATTGTCACTATTGCTGATTTTAAGAGCACTTACTTTATAATTTCATCAGGACTCTGCCCTTGAAAGCGCCGCACAGCCGATTAAGCGCTGGTCGCGGACACTTCCAAAACGCACTCTTCCCGCCGAGGAGACATGAGGCCACGCCCACTTGAGGCCACGCCCCCTCCCCTCTGGGTTTAAAAGCGGCGATTCCCTGCGCCCACTGCCAGTAAGCACGAACCCTCCTGAGGCAGAAGCCGGGAGATTTTGCCTGTTGTTTTAAAAATTTATGATTGTCACTATTGCTGATTTTAAGAGCACTTACTTTATAATTTCATCAGGACTCTGCCCTTGAAAGCGCCGCACAGCCGATTAAGCGCTGGTCGCGGACACTTCCAAAACGCACTCTTCCCGCCGAGGAGACGTGAGGCCACGCCCACTTGAGGCCACGCCCCCTCCCCTCTGGGTTTAAAAGCGCCAATTCCCTGCGCCCACTGCCAGTAAGCACGAACCCTCCTAAGGCGGAAGCCGGGAGATTTTGCCTATTGTTTTAAAAATTTATGATTGTCACTACTGCTAATTTTTAGAGCACTTACTTTATAATTTCATCAGGACTCTGCCCTTGAAAGCGCCGCACAGCCGATTAAGCGCTGGTCGCGGACACTTCCAAAACGCACTCTTCCCGCCGAGGAGACGTGAGGCCACGCCCACTTGAGGCCACGCCCCCTCCCCTCTGGGTTTAAAAGCGCCGATTCCTTGCGCCCACTCCCAGTAAGCACGAACCCTCCTGAGGCGGAAGCCGGGAGATTTTGCCTGTTGTTTTAAAAAATTACGATTGTCACTATTGCTGATTTTAAGAGCACTTACTTTATAATTTCATCAGGACTCTGCCCTTGAAAGCGCCGCACAGCCGATTAAGCGCTGGTCGCAGACACTTCCAAAACGCACTCTTCCCGCCGAGGAGACGTGAGGCCACGCCCACTTGAGGCCACGCCCCCTCCCCTCTGGGTTTAAAAGCGGCGATTCCCTGCGCCCACTGCCAGTAAGCACGAACCCTCCTGAGGCAGAAGCCGGGAGATTTTGCCTGTTGTTTTAAAAATTTATGATTGTCACTATTGCTGATTTTAAGAGCACTTACTTTATAATTTCATCAGGACTCTGCCCTTGAAAGCTCCGCACAGCCGATTAAGCGCTGGTCGCGGACACTTCCAAAACGCACTCTTCCCGCCGAGGAGACGTGAGGCCACGCCCACTTGAGGCCACGCCCCCTCCCCTCTGGGTTTAAAAGCGCCAATTCCCTGCGCCCACTGCCAGTAAGCACGAACCCTCCTAAGGCGGAAGCCGGGAGATTTTGCCTGTTGTTTTAAAAATTTATGATTGTCACTACTGCTAATTTTTAGAGCACTTACTTTATAATTTCATCAGGACTCTGCCCTTGAAAGCGCCGCACAGCCGATTAAGCGCTGGTCGCGGACACTTCCAAAACGCACTCTTCCCGCCGAGGAGACGTGAGGCCACGCCCACTTGAGGCCACGCCCCCTCCCCTCTGGGTTTAAAAGCGCCGATTCCTTGCGCCCACTCCCAGTAAGCACGAACCCTCCTGAGGCGGAAGCCGGGAGATTTTGCCTGTTGTTTTAAAAAATTACGATTGTCACTATTGCTGATTTTAAGAGCACTTACTTTATAATGTCATCAGGACTCTGCCCTTGAAAGCGCCGCACAGCCGATTAAGCGCTGGTCGCGGACACTTCCAAAACGCACTCTTCCCGCCGAGGAGACGTGAGGCCACGCCCACTTGAGGCCACGCCCCCTCCCCTCTGGGTTTAAAAGCGGCGATTCCCTGCGCCCACTGCCAGTAAGCACGAACCCTCCTGAGGCAGAAGCCGGGAGATTTTGCCTGTTGTTTTAAAAATTTATGATTGTCACTATTGCTGATTTTAAGAGCACTTACTTTATAATTTCATCAGGACTCTGCCCTTGAAAGCGCCGCACAGCCGATTAAGCGCTGGTCGCGGACACTTCCAAAACGCACTCTTCCCGCCGAGGAGACGTGAGGCCACGCCCACTTGAGGCCACGCCCCTCCCCTCTGGGTTTAAAAGCGCCGATTCCCTGCGCCCACTGCCAGTAAGCACGAACCCTCCTGAGGCGGAAGCCGGGAGATTTTGCCTGTTGTTTTAAAAATGTATGATTGTCACTATTGCTGATTTTAAGAGCACTTACTTTATAATTTCATCAGGACTCTGCCCTTGAAAGCGCCGCACAGCCGATTAAGCGCTGGTCGCGGACACTTCCAAAACGCACTCTTCCCGCCGAGGAGACGTGAGGCCACGCCCACTTGAGGCCACGCCCCCTCCCCTCTGGGTTTAAAAGCGCCAATTCCCTGCGCCCACTGCCAGTAAGCACGAACCCTCCTAAGGCGGAAGCCGGGAGATTTTGCCTGTTGTTTTAAAAATTTATGATTGTCACTATTGCTGATTTTTAGAGCACTTACTTTATAATTTCATCAGGACTCTGCCCTTGAAAGCGCCGCACAGCCGATTAAGCGCTGGTCGCGGACACTTCCAAAACGCACTCTTCCCGCCGAGGAGAAATGAGGCCACGCCCACTTGAGGCCACGCCCCCTCCCCTCTGGGTTTAAAAGCGCCGATTCCTTGCGCCCACTCCCAGTAAGCACGAACCCTCCTGAGGCGGAAGCCGGGAGATTCTGCCTGTTGTTTTAAAAAATTACGATTGTCACTATTGCTGATTTTAAGAGCACTTACTTTATAATTTCATCAGGACTCTGCCCTTGAAAGCGCCGCACAGCCGATTAAGCGCTGGTCGCGGAGACTTCCAAAACGCACTCTTCCCGCCGAGGAGACGTGAGGCCACGCCCACTTGAGGCCACGCCCCCTCCCCTCTGGGTTTAAAAGCGCCGATTCCCTGCGCCCACTGCCAGTAAGCACGAACCCTCCTGAGGCGGAAGCCGGGAGATTTTGCCTGTTGTTTTAAAAAATTATGATTGTCACTATTGCTGATTTTAAGAGCACTTACTTTATAATTTCATCAGGACTCTGCCCTTGAAAGCGCCGCACAGCCGATTAAGCGCTGGTCGCAGACACTTCCAAAACGCACTCTTCCGGCCGAGGAGACGTGAGGCCACGCCCACTTGAGGCCACGCCCCCTCCCCTCTGGGTTTAAAAGCGCCGATTCCCTGCGCCCACTGCCAGTAAGCACGAAGCCTCCTGAGGCGGAAGCCGGGAGATTTTGCCTGTTGTTTTAAAAATTTATGATTGCCACTATTACTGATTTTAAGAGCACTTACTTTATAATTTCATCAGGACTCTGCCCTTGAAAGCGCCGCACAGCCGATTAAGCGCTGGTCGCGGACACTTCCAAAACGCACTCTTCCTGCCACACCCTCTCTGAGGCCATGCCCACTTGAGGCCACGCCCTCTCTGAGGCCACGCCCTCTCAGAGACCACGCCCTCTCTGAGGCCACACCCATTTTGAGGCCACACCCACTTGAGGCCACGCCCTCTCTGAAACCACGCCCCCAGGCCTCTGCCCTCCCTATTTCAGAATGTGCTTGCACCGTACGCACAGCGGACGGGCGCAGCGGGCGCGCCGTTTGCGTGCCGAAGGCGCGCCTAAGGAAAGCCCGTCTGCGCCCGTCATCACCGCGACATCGCCATTCGCCAGTCCCCCTGGTCTAACCGTGCCCCATATGCCCTTACGGTACAACCGAGAAGAACTCCTTGCCGTAAATCACAGACAAAGATGTTCTGATGTGACAGGCATCCTTGGCCACATGAAACTCCAGTGCAACTCTTGCCACTTTACTACTGACAGCCCAAAGTGCGTTCGGGGAAACCGAGGTACAACTACCTCCTCGCCCCTTACGATACTTCAACTTAACGCCAGGTCACTCACCAAACACCATGTAGAGGTCAATTCGCTCATTTTGGATGAAAACCCAGACATCCTCTTTCTTTGCGAAACTTGGCTACGAGATGGCGCATCTGCCATTCCCAACCTCACGCTCCCAGATGAGTATCATTTGGCCACTTTAAATCACGATACACGAGGTGGTGGCATCGCGGTAATTTATAAGAAGCATTTCACCTGCTCATTTATTAAAGAAGCTCTCCCTGATTGTGAATGCGCCCAATTTAAAATTACCACAAGCCCACACTTTACAATGTCTGGTCTATACATCTACCGCCCACCTGGTCCTGCTTCCAGGTTCATTGACGCCCTCCTTGAGGTGACTACCGCACTTATAACCAAATCTGCCAACTTTACAATTCTGGGCGACCTCAACCTGCATTTTGACCTATCCAACGACCACACTATTACTAATCTTCTCACAGATATCTCGGCATTGCAGCTCGACTCCCTCATCCAGGCTCCCACCCACCTAGCCGGACATACTCTGGACCCTGTCTTTACCAACATCCAAGAGGCCGTTACAGAGGCACCCATACCTATGGGATTGACGGACCATTACCTCATCCGATTAAGCGTCCCAGTCCCAGGACGTCAGTATAAAACCGAATCCAACCGCCGCCTTAAAAGACCATGGCACAAACTTTCCACCCCTGTTTTCCATGAAACCCTAGGAGAATTTCATCGGGAAGCCAACAAAGACATTGATACGACCTACAACTCCTTCAATAACTGGATCACAGGTGGACTTGACACTCTCATTCCAGCCAAATTGACCAAAGGACGGTCCGCACCATCTAACCCTTGGTACAATGACACCCTTAAAGCCTTGCGCAAGGAATGCAAAAGAGCCGAGCATCATTGGAGAAAAGACTTTGACTGTCAGGATAAAGTCAACTATTTATCCAAACTTAAAACATATCAAAAAGCTATTTGTACTGCCCACGCAGCTTTTTATGCTGACAAAATCAGCTCCAATCCAAATCCAGCTAAAATAATTTTCAATTTAGTCAAAGAGCTTCAGAGTCCTAGGTCACCCTCTCCCAAAATTGCATCCACTGAACAATGCGAACAGCTTGCCACATATTTTGTAGAGAAAGTCCAGAACATCTACAAAACCTTTTCTCAGCACCCTCTTCACCCCAGTGAACCCACCAATCTCACCTCCAATATCACTCCTCTTACCCAAATCCCTGCTATCTCGGCTGTCGACCTAATCAAACTATGCAAAAAGGTGAAATCTGGCTCCCCTGGGGATCCTATGAGCCCTACTCATTTTATGGACTCACTGGACTTCTTTCTACCCCCCATGATCGAAATACTCAATCTTTCCTTCTCATCCGCCACTGTACCTACAGCCTGGAAACAGGCTTGGGTATCACCCATTATCAAAAAACCCTCCCTGGATCCTTCGAAGCCAGAAAACTTCCGACCTATATCCCTTCTCCCCTGGATGTCTAAAATAGCAGAAGCCCACATCAACGGCATTCTCTCCAATCATGTGGACCTAAATGGCATCCTGGACCCATCCCAAAATGGTTTCAGACCGGGCCACAGCACGGAATCTGCCCTATTAGCCACCACCAAATATCTCTGGACGATTTTAGATTCCGGTCAGAGTGCTGCGCTGATCCTTCTTGATCTCAGCGCAGCCTTTGATACGGTATCCCACGACATTCTTCTTAAACGTCTGGAGATGGCCGGCGTGTCTGGCCTTGCTTTAACCTGGTCCCGCTCCTTCCTCAAGGACAGATCCTTCCGGGTGTCAGCCCCCCTTTCCTCTCCAAACCCTATCCCATAACACAGGGAGTTCCCCAGGGCTCAGCGTTGAGCCCCTCCCTTTTCAACCTATACGTACAGCCTCTTGCGGAAGTGGCCAAAGAGTAGGGGCTGACGCTTGTATCGTATGCCGACAACACCCAGTTGGTCGTCACCCTCACTGAAAGCCCCTCCATCGCGGCCTCCAGGTTCAGAAATGGCCTGGCAGCAGTGGCACAATGGATGACGGACAATTACCTACAGCTGAACGCCGGGAAAACCAAGGTGCTCCTCCTTGGCAGAAACACCAGCCTTTGGAACGAGCACTGGTGGCCGTCATCCCTTGGTACCACCCCACTCCCTAAATCCAGTGTCAAAAACCTTGGAGTCTGGATGGACGCCACTCTTAGCTTCCAGACACATACCAAAAAGGTGGCAGCCACCTGTATAGGTCTTCTGAGAAATCTTAGTCCCAATACTTGGATTTTTCGACCCGAAGGTTCACCAGCTGATTGTCCAGGCAACTATCTTATCACGCCTGGACTACGCGAACGTCCTCCTCCTAGGCGCTAACAAAGCAGAAACTGCTAGATTTCAATGAGTGCAAAATGCGGCGGCAAGAACGTTGGTCGGCCTTTCCCGCAGATGCTCAGCCAGAGCCACCATCCGCAAACTTCACTGGCTGCCCGTTGAAACCAGAGTCAAATTCAAAGCCCTCATCACGATCTTTAAAATCTTCAAGCAGGGAAGCCCCACTCTCCTACAAAACCTCATCTGCCCCTATGTTCCTAGCCGTGAGTTGCGCTCCTCTAACCAGCTCCTTCTGAATGTACCCCGAGTAAAGCTTTGCCGCACTGGAGGTCGCTCCTTCAAGGTCCTGGGACCCAAGCTGTGGAACGCTCTACCTCTTCACATACGTTCCATAGACAGCCTTTCTGCCTTCCGTAAGGCAATCAAGACCCTCCTATTTCTGGCTAGTGCTGCTCCTTTTCCCCCTTCCTCTTCCTGGCAGGTTCTGTGACTTCTCTCAGTGCCGGGACGCCCCATTGCTGGGGCAGCTGATGCGCTTTAACAAACCCAGAATAGAATAGAATAGAATTAGGCGCGATGACAATGGGGGCGAGCCATTCAGAGGCTTCAATGGGCTCAATAATTCTCAAATCTAACAGTTTATCCAACTCATCTTTAAGAGGGGCTCTCATTAAACGTGGAACATTTCTAACTCTATGAACCACTGGGACTGCATTCTTCGTGAGAATAATTTTGTGCGAAAACCCCTTTAATTTCCCCAAATTGTCAGAAAAGACATTGGGAAATCTTCTCATGATATCAATCTCAAAACTGTCGACATTAAGGACAGGAAGTAAAGAAACTGGGACAGGAGCATTAGGATTTAACAAAATACCTCAATCCGTCTGATGGCGCCAACCAAGCAAATTGGATCCTTGTTTTGTAAGGTAAACTCGTCCAAATACTTTCCTATTTGAAAAACGTATTACCATCCTTTTGAGTCCAAGGATATCTATAGTCTTCCCACTATAACCTACTGCCTTAATATCTGGCGCCCCCCCAAGAAGCAACATCACCATCATTTCCCCAAACTTCAATGTACATATCTTTAGATAACAATGTATAAAGGCTTCCCGAATCAACTAACATTTTAACATCTCTAGTCTTAGGATACTTCTGATCTCTGCTATCAAAATTAATTAAACAATGTGG
This sequence comes from Lissotriton vulgaris, assembly GCF_964263255.1. Lineage (NCBI taxonomy): Eukaryota > Metazoa > Chordata > Amphibia > Caudata > Salamandridae > Lissotriton > Lissotriton vulgaris. The sequence continues at coordinate 354,306,919 of NC_141685.1, read as the reverse complement.
CTTTTCTAATTTATCTGTACTCTCGGAAGGTATATCAACAAGAGATACTTGGTCTTGGATATTTTCATATTTAGGTAACCCTTCAACACATAACATCAATTCTTGAACATTCTCGCAACAATCATCAACCTCATTGACATTTTGTATTTTAGCATTACAAACTTGTGCTAAGTGCCCCCTTCGGCCACACGTTCTACAAATAGCATTTCTGGCCATACATCGCGTACTTGAAGCAATATGCCCAGGAGCTCCACACCTGTAACATTTTATTTGACGAAAGTTTCCTTGTTGTCCAACATTACTTGGACGATAAGTTGGAAATTTACTAGTAGACTTAGAATCAAATTTTGCAGGAGGCTTGACAATTTTAGTTTCATCAATATTAGCTGAAACTTGGGAAGCTTTTTCACTATGCTCACACACCTTTACAGTATCTTTAGATGCTATCAAATTGGTACACTTATCCATTTCTTTAATCCATAAGTCGGTATTTTCAAGCCCTTTAGCAATTTGTATTGCTTCCTCCAAAGTAAGTCTTTTATGAGTAATTTTTCTCTTACTTTCTTGTTATTAGTGCACCTAACAATTTGGTCTCTAATTAGAGAATCACCTAAATCTTTAAATTTACAATTCAAAGATAGTCCCCTCAAAGCTGCAACATAACTAGAAATGTCTTCATCGCTTCTTTGCACACGACAAAAGAATTTGTGTCTTTCCAGAACAGTATTAATTTTTGCCACAAATCTTTTCTCTAACATCTGCATACTCATTTCGTAGACATTAGTGGGTTGACCATTACCAATACCCAAGGATATTTCTGGTAAGTCTTCGTAAAGTCTCCTACCTTCTACGCCTAAATTATGGAGTAATATTGCTTGTCTGCGAATCGGTCCAAATTTGTCTGCACCAGTGGCAAGAATGTAAGTTAAAAACAGCTTTTTCCATTCTTCCCATGGAACAGTAGGCTCACCAGGGGTAGGAAGAAAGGAAGGAGGAGCATTAAATGATTGATCAGCCATGGCTGTAGTGTATATTGTAAACTCCACACAATATTCACTATAGTATTTCAACACAAAGCATCAAAAACAATGTCCCCAATGAAAAATGAAGAAAAAGAGCCCCCACTACTTTTTTTTTACTCTTACACCACTAACTGGACTAAATATTCTTGGTTCTCGGCTCTTGTTTCATGCCATGTCAACATTGCCCATCGTTTCGTGCCTTTCCGGTGTTCTTGATCGCTATGTGGAAGAAAAAAACAGTATGTAGACCAATTTAAGATGGCCGCCGCGTTTTCTTGACACTGAGACCAATCTAAGATGGCCGCTGCGTTTTCTTGACGCTGCGTGACACTATGCAGCGTGATGACGAAGGCACAGGTCACTCGCCAGGAGAAACAGGAATGTCGGACGCGAGCAGCTTTCAACGCTTGGCAACAACAGCGCGAAGAATGCTGAACAGCGCGCCCAGGTAGGCAGTTTAAGTAGTTCAAAAGATGCAGATTGCGATGGAATAAAAGTTTGACGATTTTTTTTTCCAAATCCAAGCAAATCCACAATTATTGGCAAATCCAAGCGAATCCACAGTTATGGGCAAATCCAAGCAAATCCACAGTCATGGGCAAATCTAAGCAAATCCACAATCATGGGCAATCATCAGCAGATCCTGATAATGATGCTTAAGCAGACAGCTTGAAGTGGCACAACAAAATACTTGTAGGTTCTTGTAGCAATAATGAAAGATCTTTTAAATCTTATAAACAAAGTAGCAGATCCAAATCCAGTAGAATTATAATTGAAGGAGTAAATGTATACTACCAGCTCCAGGTAGTATCGTCCAGGGGTGGAGGTCAAAGGCAATCTCTCCCCTGCCAGAGTAATTTCCCTCGTCGCCAGTGTAAAGATGAGTCCAAAGCAGTTTGTAGGATGAAATAAGCTTTACTAGATAGGCATACATAAGAAGACCTCAAGCTCCTTCACCAACCTCTTCTTACTGAGCTGCACTACACAACATAACATTCTGAGCTCCTAGCAACTCGCTCAGTGTTCCATTAAGCATAGATCCTAACAGGATTCTTATATGCACTAAGCAGACCTTTAGTTCTTCCTGCAGTAAGTGCAGACGTTAGGTGGTATCCTAACCTCTGGGATGCAGGTCATCAAGAAGACACCAACACTGGTTTCACAGCACCTCTTAAGGGACTTAGAGGAGCACTCCATACTTGGTCAAAAACAACATGGGACTGGAACATAGTGGGTGGCTTCTGAATCAATTTGGGGCAGTTTTCTTTCAAGTGTGTTTCGAAGGCAAAACTGCAGGCAGAGTCTTTGTGTAGAGGAAGTTTTATTCCATGGAAAAAGCATGGTTTACATTGCATCTTGGGATCCTCAGTCAAACAGCACCAAGGCAGAGCCAGGGGCTTGTGAAGGTACAGGAGCGAACTTTGCCTGCAATAACTGTAAAAAACTGAGGACGTGCGCTCTCCTTTGCCCACGCTTAACAAACCCAGCTCAATCCCCGATGCTGCAAAACTGCTGACAGCATCAATTGTCAAATGTAAAGCACGACTACTCACCCGTTAGGGTCTCAAGTTGCTGATTGGGTGGAGTGGATCTGCGGTTCAGTCGAAGAGCAAGGTCTTGAGATCCTTCCTGGATTGAGGAAGAGACAGTGATTGGCTGGGATGTAGAGTCAGGGAGGTCCAATCCCTCGCAGCAAGGTAGCAGAAGGATCTTCCTCCAGCTGTGATCTGGTGGACCAATGGGGTGGGTCCAGGGCCAGTAGGACAGAGCGGAAATGCCTGGTGGGTGTGTGGAAGGGGAGGCGGTGGTTAAGGAGCCTTCACCTGTGAACTGCTTCCTCTGTTCCATATCCCAGATTGCCTATTCAAGTGGAAAAACTCTGCTAAAACAGTTCCTATTGATTTAAGGCTGAAAATGAATGATTATGTGTAAAATAAAGGGCGACAAAAATGCCGCTAAATTTCCATATTTGTGCCGCTAAATTTCCATATTTGTGCCGCTAAATTTGCCAATCCATGCCACTATATCCTGGGGGGTCTGATTGAGAGGTCTTTATTGATACACATTTGAGTGCGGCTTAGATAAAGGTGGGATTTACTTCTAACAAATTTGTTGTATTAAAATCCTCTCCAGGGAGGAAAAACGAAGTTGACGAGTTCGCTAAGATAATAAGAAGTAATGTCAGGGCTTTAAGTGGGCTGGGTCTCACAGGTGCTGCAGTGACAGCAGGCATATCGATATGCGCTGCCCACACTGCTTACTTCTCACTAGTGGAGAAGTTATGGCATGACGTCATGCCAGGTGAGCTGTGTGGGGGGGAAGGGAAATCCTTTTCTCTCTGGGTTTCACTTCACTTTTTGAAACTCAGGAGCAGCAACATTGTCATGGTATCACCAGGGCTTTAAGTGCAAGCTTTTTCAATATTATATTCAAGCCATATTTGCTACTTTTTTATCCTATGCAATTAACAACCACTGGCAAAGCCAATAGTCCTGACTTCTTGTAGGTATGATGTTACTTGTTGTATCATATATCTGGATGCAATGACAAAAATAGCAAAATACAAGTCGGGCAGCACACTATGCTAAGCACAGATTTCTAGCTTATTTGTTTTTAAGCCACGCCCTTACTTTGTCTGCCACGCCCCTTTGAGAGACCCCCTAGTTTTTTCATCCCTCTTAAAACCCTGAGTAATGTCATATCAGATCATAACTCTTGGCTTATTTGTAAAGACAAAAGAGCTTTCCATTTGCTTTAAAACTCCATATTTGTGATCGAATTTTAGCTTGGTTAACCAATAGCTTCAGATTGAACTACAGCCGCTTTTGTTTAAAGTTGGATGAGAAAGTTCAGACCGGCTGTCTTCCAGCGGCTAAAAGCTCGCGGAAATGTCTGAGCGCTGGAAGGAGGCGCGGGCAGCGTCTGTCTCCCGCTCCCTAGGCGGCCCCGAAGGCAGCGCCATAGCTCCGAGCACAGCCTCGAGTGCAGGCGGCCTTTAAGTCAGCAGGCACCCTAGACGGAAGCCGCGAGGGACCAGTTTTCAGCAGCTGCGTTGGGGGCGGCTGGTGCTGAAACCAACGGTCCCTGCCACCGAGCAATGGGTCGCAGGTGCTCGCTTCCAAGGGGCATCAGCTACAAACACGGGTGAAATGGAGCACATTGAAAGCTGCCAGCTGCACTGGAAGGCCCTGGCGGGTATTGCCAAGGCCCATTTAATTATAAATGCCCAATGAATGTATAAATTCCTACGTGGATTTATACAGAGAGCTTTATGTCATCGGCCTAATGTGTGTGTGTGTGTGTGTGCAAAAGGCTGCATCTTCTGTTTCCAGGCCGCACAATATTTATACATTTCACAGAAAAGTGAAGCAAACGCTTGTAATACAATTAAAGATCTCCTTCAGAAAAGTAAGAAATCAGAAAATGAAAAATAGTCTGAAACTTGTCTAAACTCGCATGTTTATGACAGCTTTACAGCAATCCCAAAAATAATATGCACAAAATGCATTTACATTTCAGCACTAATTCAAATTCTTCTGACCTGGGTGCAAATTGTGCTACTCGTCTGATTGCACTAGCACCAACTAGCAGCTCTTATCTTTCAGTCTCTGCCCGTGTCAATGTTGGAGGTGGAGGGGGGCGGTCCACCTCAGGCATCACTTTTTGGGGGGCAGCGGCGAGCACAAGGTACGTTTTCGTCTGTGTCCTCCCCTCGACTCGTAGTCGTCTGTCGCCCCCCCTTCTAACTGAACAGCTGTCACTGGAAGGCAAAAGCTCTAGCTACGTCATTGGCCCGTGCAAACCTGTGTGGAATGGGTAATATTGGGCGCAAAACGATTGTAGGTTGCCGTTTATGCACGTAAATCTTCTTAACCCTGGGCGGAGCCGGCGTAGTGCCTCTACTCGAAGTTCCACGGAGTTGGAAAGCAACTCCGTCGAACTTCGCTCAGCGCCCACCCAAAGTAATTAAAAGGCACTTACCTGCCCTGTTGCTGCCTCCTCAACAAGGCTGCTCTCCTGCCTCTTCCTCGCCGTCCTTCTTCACTAATTGCCCCTACGTGTACGTCTTGGGCGTTCTCATTAGCACTCGTAACACGTACAATGTAGGGGTTATCAGTGAAGAAAGATGGTGAGGAGAAGGCAGAAGAGCGGCCATGTCGAGGAGGAGGCAGCAACGGGGCAGGTAAATGCCTTTTTATATACTTTTAATTGTTCTTTCCCCCACACTCACACACTGAGCCAGGGTAAGTGCAATAATGTTTTATTGTAATTATTTCAAGGTATGCAGAGCTAGGGCGCCGAGCGTCTAACTATCTCAAGCTCCGGTCGCCAACTCCGTTTTCCCCTGTTCGCGCCTTCTCCTTTTGCCTTGCTGCGCATGCGCGCGCCTGCCGCTCCAGTCTATGGCGTGACGCGTCATCGCGTACACGCTCATAGACTAGAGCGCTCACCACATATCTCCCCCCTTTTATTTTAAACAACATAACATTCCCCCCAACTGGCTGAGTGTCCCATATTCATGAGTCTGTGTCCCTGTGGGGCACCGAAGGGGTGACACCCATGAACTAGTGTCTATCCATTATAAAGTCTCTATATCGAGAGGGCGCAGTGACTGCCCTGCCACTGCGGGTGTGTCTTACCGGCATGTTCTCTTCCACCTCTGTCTCACTTCGTGATCTCTCACCATCTCTCGACTCTCCTCTCTGTGCTACACCCGCCGGTGTACCATCTCTGTCGGTAGACTCTGTGTTGGGAGCATCCACCTCATTGTCCTCTCCTGCACCTTCCCACAAGTCTACTGCACTGTGCCCCGGTTGGGGTCTTGCTTCTTGGAAGTCCACCCGTATCTCTTCCTCCTCGGACTTGGGCCACACTATTATTTTGTTGACTCTGGCCATGCGGTCTTGGGACCACACCTTGCCGTCGCTGAGGAGAGCCGCCCTGCCTCGTACTTGTCTGACCTGTAAGGGCTGGCTAAACTTGCTTTCACCTTTCTTTTGCATGGTAGGGAGTTTGACCCTGACCCATTCTCCCTCTTCCAGCTCGGTTTCCTTTGTGTTGCGTCGCTTGTCATAGTGTGCAGCATAGATCTTCTGGGCCTTCTCCAGGTTGTGCTGCACCACCGCTGGGGACCACTTGCTGGTGATGGTCTTCTCCCTCCACACTACATTGTCCCGGGTGAACGGATGACGTCCTCTTAGCACTTGGAACGGACTGTACCCCACTACTGTGGGGGTGATCCGGTAGGCCCACAGCATACTCATCACTTCAGCCTCCCAGTCCTTTCCTTGTGATATGGCTGCCTGCATGGAGCCCATTAGCACTCGATTGAACCGCTCCACCTGGCCGTTGCATGCAGGATGATAGACTGCTGTGTGTTTTGCCTCGATCCCGTTCCTCTTCATAAATCGCACCCACTTGTCCGACACAAATTGCGGTCCATTGTCGCTGAGAACAGATTTGGGTATACCCTCTCGTAAAAACACTGACGTCAGAAATTCCAATATCGTGTCCGTATCCATGGACTCTTGTATGTCTACTTCAGGCCATTTCGAATACTTGTCTATCACCACGCATATGTATTTGTTCACTCCTCTACTGTCCAGGACGGGCCCCAGTATGTCTATGGCCACGTTCTCCCAGGGGTTTTGCGGGGTGTCAAACTTTCCCAATGCTGGTCTGAGTGGTCGTAGCACCTTATCCGCTCCTTGGCACTGCCCGCACTCCCTCACTTGTCTTTCTATGTGGGCATCCATGCCTGGCCACCAATACATCTGCTTGACTCGTGCTTTGGTCTTTACAATGCCCAAATGTCCTTCATGCAGTTGCTTCAACAACTTGGGTATCAGTGTTTCTGGGGGCACAACCCTTTCACCTCTGTACAAGAAAATTCCCGAATCACTTAGAGACAGTTCCTCTCTCATCTCATAGAACCTCCGCACTCCTTCTGTGAGCTTCTTTTTATCCGGCCAGCCCGATGTGAGGTGTCTTTTTACCTCCACCTTTTCCACATCCAGTTCATAGGCGGCCGCCCATTCCTGACAACTAATCGTCATCTCATGGTCCTCCATGCTGGCCACCATCTCCTCCCTGTCCGGGGCCTCCTCCGGCGCATCCTCCATAGCTGCAGCCCGGCTGAGGTAGTCCGCCACCTTGTTTTGCGTTCCCGGAAGATACTCCACGTCATAGGTGTAATCTAGTAGTTTTAAAGTCATTTTTGCGATTCTTGGGGTGGCGGTATCATGGCCCGAGGACGTCAAGACTTTTATAAGTGGCTTGTGATCTGTTTGAAGCTTGAATCTTGTCCCCCAAATAAACTGCCGAAACTTGTTCATGGCCCAAGTGACCGCCAGCATCTCCTTTTCAATGACGCTGTACCTTTGTTCCGTCTGGGATAGCGCTCGTGACGCAAAGCTGATCGTTTCCGTGGATCCGTCTTCCCTTTCCTGTGCCAAGACCGCCCCTAAGCCCTTGTCGCTCGCATCCGTTGTCACAATGGTCTTGCCATTGGGGACGTACCCTTGTAGTGGGACAGCTTGGCTGATGCAATCCTTTATCGTGTCAAATTCAGATTGTGCTTCTGCGTCCCAGTCAAACTTTGCCTTGTCTCTGATCAGTTGCCTCATTCTGTATGTTCTGGTGGCAAAGTGTCTCACAAACTTGCTATAATACTCGGCCATTCCGAGGAATGACCGCACTTCCTCCTTAGTACATGGAGCTTTGGCATTCCTGATTGCTTTCACATTCTGTTCCTTCGGTGAGATGCCATGTGTCCCAATTTCGTGCCCTAAGTATGTCACTGAATGAGTTCCAATTCTACATTTGCTCCATTCTGCCGTTAAACCCTTGCCTTGCAGCACTCCTAGGACTCTATGCAGCTTCTTGTCGTGATCTTCCTTGCTGGAGCCCATCACCAGGATGTCGTCTTGGAAGTACTGCACCCCTGAAATGTCCTTGAACAGCCTATGCATCAGCTTCTGAAATACAGCCGCAGCGGATGCCAAACCAAAGGGCATCCTCCGGAATTGGTAGCACCCAAAGGGCGTAATGAAGGATGTGTACTTCCTACTCGACGGATGCAACTCTATCTGGTGGTACGCTGACGTGAGATCTATGGTGGAGAAGTGGGTGACTCCTTTTGTTCTCGCCAGCATCTCCTCGATTCTGGGAAGTGGAAATCTCTCCACAATGAGGTTTTTGTTGAGCTCACGAAGGTCCACACAGAGACGGACTTTACCATTTGGTTTCTTGACCACCACCAAGGGCGATAGCCACTCCGCACTGTCCACCGGCTCTATGATGCCTTGCTCCTCCAGCCTCAGTAGTTCCTGTTGTACTGCTCCGCTTGTAGATATGGGTATGTTCCGGACCTTATGCACTACTGGTACTGCTCCCTCCTTGAGGACCATTTTGTGTACAAACTTGTCCTGTTTGCCCACTGTGCCTTCAAAGACTTTGGGGTATGCCGATCTCCAGTCTTCGTCTTTGGTGAGGGGCCACTCGTCCGTTAATAATATTTGTTCTTTCCCTCCTGGGTTGAGTATGATACCGAGATCCCCGGCGTCTCTCCATCCCAGAACCGATGGGCCCTTCTCCGCCACATACAGGGTGCACATGGCCGACCTCCCTCTGAATTCGAACGCAAAGTCTCGGCACCCCACCAGGGGGATGGCATTCTCGGTATACGAGATGGGTTTGATGTCCGGAGGCATTAGGTCTGGCCCCACCACTGGTGCAAAGTCTTCTTCCCATATGGATCTTTGTACGATGGTCCAGGGAGATCCTGAATCGACAGCCACGTGTACCTTCACTCCCCCTATGAGCATGTCCGTGCGGGGCTTGTCTCTTCGCTTCCCTGCCACCTCCAGCACCTGGTCCTCAATGCACAGCACCAAATCGCCCTCGTCTAGATCTTCCTCTTCACTCAAGTCCGCGGTGGCTGATTCGACGCACTTGACAATGGACTTCGTCCCTTTCTTCCGACACACCTTTTCAAAATGGCCGGTCAGGCCACAGAACGAGCACCTGGCTCGGAACGCGGGACATCGTTTGTCCTGAGCCGCATGCGCCGTGCTGCCACACCTGTAACATGCAAACTTACTGCCAGGGCTGGGGCGGACCGTCTGTTTTCCCGTCCATCTTGTGTCTTTCCTCTGGTCTCCATACATGCTTTTGGGCTTACTGGACTGTGGTGCCTCATCAATCTTGTTGATCATTTGCCTCGGCATACTTTCCCTTTTTGCTGCGTCGGCGCCTCGTTTAGACATTTCTGCCTTCTTGACCATCGCCACCACTTCCTTGAGGGACGTCTCGTTCAGCGCCCATAGTTTGTCCTGGACGGCTCTGCTGGTGGTATGCATCACGATCTGGTCTTTTATGTATTCATCTTGGAGAACACCATACTGACACGTGATGGCCAGGCGTCGGAGAGCCGCCACATAGTCGTCAATGGATTCACCCGCCTCTTGTTTTCTCTGCTGAAAATTGTAGCGGTCTATGGAGACGCAAACTGCTGGGCGGTAATGGCTGTCCAAGTCGTCCAGTGCATTCTTGAAGACATCTGTCTCCGTTGCACCCCTCTCCTTGGGTACTAGGTTCTTGAACACCCTCACCCCTTCCGGGCCTAAATTGTGGAGCAACAGTCTCTTTCGTCTTGCCGGGGTGTATTCCCCTTCACTCTCATCTTCAAGAGCCTCAATGTAGTTCAGAAAGTATTCCTTCCAGTCCTCCCATTTTAACTGCGGCTCTCCCGGTCTGGGCAGGAATGGAACGGGTGCCATCAGGGCTGAAGCTTGATTTGCCATTCTGACTTCACCTCTGGGTTCTCCCTCCTGGGCTCTATGTTGGGCAGGCTCACCGGATGCTCCTGCACTCCCTGCCGTGTCGCCTTGGCCCCTGGGACTACCTGGGGTATTGTCCCTCGCACCCTGTGTGGGTTGATCTGTCTGCCCCCCTTCCTCTAGCTTGGGGGTGGTGCCCTTGGTTGCCAGGTTGCTGGCTGTAGGCTCCTTGTTCCTTGGGCAGCACTAACCTGGATTGCAAGGTTGGTGTTCTGGCTGATTCCTTGCTGCTGCGCTGCTGCCACGCCCTTTGCTCTTCCTTATTGCTGTCCTGCCTTGCTGGCTGGTGTGGAGCTGTAGGAGGGTGCTTGCTCCTGTCCTCTATGCCTGGTGGTGTTCGTGGTGCCAGCCTCGTCGCCAATGTAATGTTTGTTCTTTCCCCCACACTCACACACTGAGCCAGGGTAAGTGCAATAATGTTTTATTGTAAATTATTTCAAGGTATGCAGAGCTAGGGCGCCGAGCGTCTAACTATCTCAAGCTCCGGTCGCCAACTCCGTTTTCCCCTGTTCGCGCCTTCTCCTTTTGCCTTGCTGTGCATGCGCGCGCCTGCCGCTCCAGTCTATGGCGTGACGCGTCATCGCGTACACGCTCATAGACTAGAGCGCTCACCACAGAGACCCCCTAGTTTTTTCATCCCTCTTAAAACCCTGAGTAATGTCATATCAGATCATAACTCTTGGCTTATTTGTAAAGACAAAAGAGCTTTCCATTTGCTTTAAAACTCCATATTTGTGATCGAATATTAGCTTGGTTAACCAATAGCTTCAGATTGAACTACAGCCGCTTTTGTTTAAAGTTGGATGAGAAAGTTCAGACCGGCTGTTTTCCAGCGGCTAAAAGCTCGCGGAAATGTCTGAGCGCTGGAAGGAGGCGCAGGCAGCGTCTGTCTCCCGCTCCCTAGGCGGCCCCGAAGCTCCGAGCACAGCCTCGAGTGCAGGCGGCCTTTAAGTCAGCAGGCACCCTAGACGGAAACCGCGAGGGACCAGTTTTCAGCAGCTGCGTTGGGGGCGGCTGGTGCTGAAACCAAAGGTCCCTGCCACCGAGCAATGGGTCGCAGGTGCTCGCTTCCAAGGGGCATCAGCTACAAACACGGGTGAAATGGAGCACATTGAAAGCTGCCAGCTGCACTGGAAGGCCCTGGCGGGTATTGCCAAGGCCCATTTAATTATAAATGCCCAATGAATGTATAAATTCCTACGTGGATTTATACAGAGAGGTTTATGTCATCGGCCTAATGTGTGTGTGTGTGTGTGTGCAAAAGGCTGCATCTTCTGTTTCCAGGCCGCACAATATTTATACATTTCACAGAAAAGTGAAGCAAACGCTTGTAATACAATTAAAGATCTCCTTCAGAAAAGTAAGAAATCAGAAAATGAAAAATAGTCTGAAACTTGTCTAAACTCGCATGTTTATGACAGCTTTACAGCAATCCCAAAAATAATATGCACAAAATGCATTTACATTTCAGCACTAATTCAAATTCTTCTGACCTGGGTGCAAATTGTGCTACTCGTCTGATTGCACTAGCACCAACTAGCAGCTCTTATCTTTCAGTCTCTGCCCGTGTCAATGTTGGAGGTGGAGGGGGGCGGTCCACCTCAGGCATCACTTTTTGGGGGGCAGCGGCGAGCACAAGGTACGTTTTCGTCTGTGTCCTCCCCTCGACTCGTAGTCGTCTGTCGCCCCCCCTTCTAACTGAACAGCTGTCACTGGAAGGCAAAAGCTCTAGCTACGTCATTGGCCCGTGCAAACCTGTGTGGAATGGGTAATATTGGGCGCAAAACGATTGTAGGTTGCCGTTTATGCACGTAAATCTTCTTAACCCTGGGCGGAGCCGGCGTAGTGCCTCTACTCGAAGTTCCACGGAGTTGGAAAGCAACTCCGTCGAACTTCGCTCAGCGCCCACCCAAAGTAATTAAAAGGCACTTACCTGCCCTGTTGCTGCCTCCTCAACAAGGCTGCTCTCCTGCCTCTTCCTCGCCGTCCTTCTTCACTAATTGCCCCTACGTGTACGTCTTGGGCGTTCTCATTAGCACTCGTAACACGTACAATGTAGGGGTTATCAGTGAAGAAAGATGGTGAGGAGAAGGCAGAAGAGCGGCCATGTCGAGGAGGCAGCCACGGGGCAGGTAAGTGCCTTTTTATATACTTTTAATTACCTTGGGAGAGCAGAGGGTTCGGCTAACTACGCTCTGCCATGGGATCGTAGTTTTGCCTGAATTCCATGTTTGCAACAGAACATGGAGTAGACAAAATTATGTAAACTTGCATTACACAGAGTATTACATAGGCTGCTACAAAATACACAAAAAAGTTTAAGATAAAAAAGTGCTTTCAAAATAGCTTTTATTAATGCCCAGATTCTATGGAGTGCAATTTGATTTATAACTGACCTTTAAAAGCAAACACCTCCAGCTCCTCCCATCTGGCACCTCCTCTGCAATACCACTCAAAAAGAATAAATCTATGTTGTCATGAAGCTTCAAGTGATTCTGAAGCCAATTCCGGCCTCCAAGCTCCTTTTACATTTGCAGAAGGACCAGTTGCGCACATTTACATTTCTTTCAGGCAAGCAGGCACCATGGCAAGAAGGCTTGTTTAACAGTCTGCACTCCCTCAGATTCACAGCATGGGAGACTCAATGCCTTATATTTCTGCGGAAGCATTTCAACTCTCAGAAGTAACCAACCGGTCTTTACACAAAAAGTAGGGGCATAGTTTTTCTTAAATTAAAAAAGTATGGGCATGTCCTGCCCCTCCATCGACCACTGCACGAATGCCTATAACTTAATGTGTGTCGAAACACAACTGAAACTCTGTGCAAATGTGATTTATAAAGAAGTTATTTACACCCATGTACCGGAACAGTACATTTCTGTTAATCACTGTTCTGGACGATTAGAGCCTCTTTTCTTAAAGTGATATCTTAGACATTGACTCTCGTTTACTATGATCCCTGTAAACATTAAAGTTTGCACTGATTGCATTTTCAAGAATTATGCACAGTGGAGGCCTTATAATATCATTTGCATCTCTGCTTTCATTGGTCAAAAAATGTACCTGCCACCTTTATTGTTCACTGTGTGTACCTCTGGATTGCTTCTCTGATCTGTATTAAGGCACTTCCTAAGTATGTATTTGTGTAAATGCTATCTCAGGGGTGTGCAGGTTTGAGAGTGAAATCACGATGATTGATGTGAATCTATTGAATGTAGTTCTGAGGTACAGAGGTTTGTGGAAATGGGAAAAAAACACATTTTTCAGGGCAGGATCAACGTTTGGGTTCTTCACCCCACCCGATTGGAGAGCACGCATGAAGCAATAAGTCAACAGGTGCGTGTTGAAACAGTGGCTACCAGGGTTAGCCTGATTACTTAGTGGTAATCTTGATTACTCTTAGAACAACTCATTCTATTCTCATTCATTACTTATGAGGGAAATCCCACCTCGAGACAGTAACTCCAAAGTAAATGCTGAAAATATAAGGCCTATCCATCCTGCTTGCAGCATAAAGAGCTGGGATTCCTAGAATTCCTTCTGACATAACCAAGCGAAAACCCAAGGTGAATCCCAGCTAAGGAGGGTCTTAATGGATCTTAATGACTTGGTATTCTAGTTTAGCTTGACACACTTGTTTCTGTTTTGTTGAGTAGGACTAGGAATAGTGACCATTACTGCTAAGTAATTGGGACATCACCTTTGCATCCTTCATCCATGTCCAGGTAATTATGAGGAATGCCAAAGCCTTAATCTAGACTTCAATGTCAAGAACCAGAACCTCCCAAGGGACCCTACACCGAAATGATAACGCTGCAAAAACAAAACACAACCAAGTACACCAAAATCTTTGCTAGAAGTCACAACCCCACAGGGCTTTGCAAAAAGTGGAAAGGAGGTCCAAAGACATCTCTCAAGAAATACCAGCCAAAAGAACCAAGAAACTCTTACTCAGAGCACAAAGAACTGTCCAAGAGACTCAAAAAGGGAAAAGCTAACAGGCAATGACAGCCGACAGGGAAACAACCTCAGGCCTCATCTCAAGGTTGCAGGTTGTTAGGACTAATAGGATGTGCTGTGATTCGCTCTTTGATGATATGTAGTAATTGTGGCAGTAGAAGGTCTGTGGTAATTGGTGCTGCCCTACTTCTGGTTGAGAAGGTAATGTAAAATTGACCACTGACCACTGCCTTTTTATAGGTAATTGAAAAGGGGGTTTCACTTAATAAAACAAAAATGACATGGATGGCATCCATGAATAAGCCACTGGTAATTTCTCCTGACTGCATTCCAGCCCATTTTGTACTTACTGAGCCACAAGCACCAACCATAAGCAAATCAGCCTTGGTTTGGTTCCAATCACAGCAGTCTGGCCTGACTTACTAACCTGCATCCCGTATAAATGAGAGTTTCACGTGCTGCTAAGTCAGAAGTCTATAGACCTGACTTCCCAACCCGCAATAGGCCCTGAGGTTTTAGATACATTGTGACACTTGATACTTAAAGGAGACTTCATCCACAAGCAGTTAAGACCTGTTCATTGGTTATTTTTGATGCAGGTTACTTGCACGTGAGATGCAAACCTTTGCACCCGTAGACTAAATCAAGTCCACACTCTCTCGCATGTGCTGTTGTTACACTACCAACTGTTATGCTGCCAGTTAATGTTTCCAAAACAAGCAGAACATTTAATGCAAATGTTACTTTGAAGTCAATGCGAGATCAATAGTCATCAGATGAGTACCCAAGATTCGCCCTGGGGTTAGTGATGTGCTAGTCTTTTCACGTGTTTGAATATTCAATCAATGTATTATTTAATGAAATGACTTTATTTCTAAAATGCACAGAGAATATAAAGATAAAAAGACAAGTACTTGCCTACAGCCGGACCACGAAACCCCTAACAACAGAGATAAGTCTTCAGCACCTTAGAAAAGACCTGTGACTGTAAACATTTCTATGACAGCTGGATAACTTGTTAGAAAGTTTAGGGGCCAGGTGTCAGAAAGAGACACCTCCTGTGCAAGCTCTCTTCATCTGGAGGAACCACAGCAAGTTCCGATTTTCAGAGCAAAGTGCTTGGAGAACAACATATGGGTGATACATAGGTATCTAAGATGGAGCCTTTGTTCAGCTGCCATCTTATCAAGAAGCTTCTGAGACATGGTTGGATTTCCAAAGTTTGCAGGGTGTGTTTATTGCAAAATTCTGAGCCTATTGAAGAATGGCCACCAGAGTGGGTGGCAGGTCAAGGTACAGACCATTGTAGTAGTCGATTGCAGAGAAGACAGGTGCTGCAACTACAGATGCTTGACCTATATAATGGAGAAAGAAACAATGTATTCTTGTTAGAACTGGGGTCTCTAGTTGGCAGAGGTAGGTGCCACTGTCCAAATAGGGACCCTTGCTTCTAGTCAGGGTAAAGAGGAAACACTCTTCAGATAGCCCCTGCTCACCCCCTTGGTAGCTTGGCACAGGCAGTCAGGCTTATTGAAGGCAATGTGCAAAGTATGTGTACCAACACTCACAGTAACACAGTAACACAATGAAAACATCACAAACTGACTCCACAACAGTGTAGAAAGATACAGGTATTTTTAATCTAAACTACACAAGACCAAAACGACTAAAATCCAACATACACAGTTCAAGAATATGGTTGCAAAAGAGTTCTTAAGGTTGCATTAAAATTGTTCTCAGTTGCGTCACGCTTTAGCCAACACGGGCTGCGAAAGCGCCCTGTTCAAGGTTGCGGTTACTTCGCATTTTACCTTGTCAGGATTGCTGATTTACCGTCCACCTGGTAGCTCAGTGGCATTTCGAGAGGCTCTTCCTGAGGCGGTTAGTTCACTAGCAGTAGGGTCTGCCAATTTTTCTATCATTGGTGACTTGAATCTCCATTTTGACACTCTGTGTCTTTCTTCTGTGGGAGGGATGGTGGTGGACCTTGAGGCCCTTCAATTGTTCCAGCTGGTCTCGGACCCCACTCATAGTGGTGGCCACATTCTGGACCCCTTTTTCTCTAACTTAGAAGGGGTTACAGTGGCCCCCCCTCCCCCTGACCTGGTCAGACCACTCACTCGTGACCATTTACTGTCCTCTTGAAGAAGCCCCACTTAAGGTGCCACTGCGAGCCATGCCCAGACGGCGCTGGAGCAAATTAAAGGCGGAAGATCTCCATCGCCTTCTCACTGACGATCCACTGGGTGCAGCGGAGAACGTGGAGTCTGGTTATGACCATTTCTGCGGATGGGTAACCAGGGCCCTCGACTCCCTTATCCCGATGGTTTCCAGTAAGTGTGGCTCCCGCGCCCCTAGCCCCTGGTATGATGGCAATCTGAGGGCTCTGAAAAGTGTCTGCAGACGTGCAGAGAGAGACTGGAGGAAGAGGTATGACAGCAGCAAAAAAACCCTGTATATGGCTGCGGTCAAGTCTTATCACCGTGCGGTTTGTAGAACCCAGGCTGAATACTACGCTCTGGAGTTTCGCAATAGTGGGAACCCTGTTAAAACCATCTTTAAGGCCCTTAAAGACCTTGTGGCAAGGAAGCCGGCCGGTAACTCCATCAGCTCCAATACTCATTGTGAAGCGCTGGCGGCTTTCTTCCTGGAGAAGGTCCAGACCATATATAGGGCCTTCCCCCCTCCACTGCACAAACCAGTAAGGGGCCACCCATCCTGCCGGATCAGGTGGTGCTAGACTCTCTCCCCTCTCTCTCTTTGGAGTCTTACACGGCCTTGGCTCTCCGAGTTAAGTCTGGGTCGCCGGACGACCCGCTCAAGCCACCAATGTTCAGAGACCAGTTTTTTGCTCGCCCGGTTTGCGACTTAATCAACACGTCACTATCGTCAGGCCAGGTGCCTTTGAAATGGAAGCATGCGGTAGTAATGCCCATTTTGAAAAAACCATCTCTCGACCCTACAAAATCGGAGAACTACCGCCCGATTTCGCTTCTCCCGTGGCCAGCCAAACTCGCGGAGGCGCATGTTAACACCGCCCTCACTGGTCATCTGTCGCGTGCCAGCATTCTGGACGATACCCAGAATGGTTTTCGGGCTGGCCACAGTACGGAGACAGCACTGCTATCTATGGTCGAGCACCTGCGGGTAGTTCTGGATGCAGGTCAAACGGCGGCGCTTGTTTTGTTAGACCTAAGCGCCGCCTTTGACACGGTCTCCCATGATATTCTCCTGCAACGTCTTGAGGAGATAGGGGTGATCGGCACTGCACACCAGTGGTTCTGTTCGTTTCTCAGGGATCGTTCCTTCTGTGTGGCGTCCTCGCCCTACCAGTCCAAATGTCATCCTCTGTCTCTTGGGGTCCCACAGGGTTCCTCACTGAGCCCCACGTTGTTTAACATCTACGTGAGGCCGCTGGCTGAGGTTGTGAAGCTCTGTGGTATGACCATGGTGTCGTACGCAGATGACACCCAGCTAGCGGTCACGATCAGCGGGGACTCTGGGGTGGATGCCCCAAGATTCAGAGAAGGACTCAGGGCGGTGGCTGGTTGGATGACGTCCAACTGTCTCCAACTAAATGCCAAAAAAACGGAGGTGATGATCTTTGGGAAGCGGACGGACCTATGGGGAGATACTTGGTGGCCCTCTGAGCTGGGGCCGACCCCCACTCCGGTTGCGGAGATCAAAAACCTTGGTGTTTGGCCGGACCCTTCCCTCAACTTCGTTGGCCACACCAAAAGGACGGCGGCGTGCTGCTTCGGCATCTTACGCAATCTGCGCCCTGCCCTTAAATACTTTGATGCCGCAACTCGTCAATTGGTGGTGCAAGCAACGGTTTTGGCTCGGTTGGACTATGCCAGCTCCCTTTTTATAGGATTAAACCAGGCCGAGTTAACCCGACTTCAAAGAGTGCAGAACGCTGCGGCCAGAGCGATCGTAGGTCTTCCTAGGTTTTGCTCGGCCGGTCCATCTTTGCGAGCCTTGCATTGGTTACCCGTTAGGCAGCGGATCCACTTTAAAGTTTTGTGCCTTTCCTTCAAGATCCTGAAGGGCTTATCCCCTCCCTTACTGCGCCAACTTTTGCGCCCTTATATCCCGGGCCGCATTCTGCGATCGCTGGACCAAGAATTAGCGGTAGCCCCTCGGTTCAAACTCAGTCGAGTGGGGGGTCGCTCTTTTAAGGTGCGGGCAGCCGCACTCTGGAACGCTCTCCCTTTGAAACTCCGGACCCTTGGTGACCTGCTTTCCTTCCGCAAGGCCGCTAAAACCCATTTATTTTCTGAGCTTTGTTAAATCCTTCACTCCTCAATTTCTTAATAATAATTTCTGTTCCCTTGTTGTGTTGTGTTCGCCACCTTGTCGGTGCGCCGGGACGCTCCTTCGCTGGAGCAGCCGTGCGCAATATAAATAGCACTAACATAACATAACATAACATAACATAACTACCTTTAGTTGCGACAAAAGTTCCAAGTGAAAAGCTGTAGTGGTGAAAAGCAAGCGATGCGTCACTCCTGAGACCCTGGGGAGGCGATGCGACAACCCCGCTCGATGTAGTCGGTGTGTTGCGGTGACTCCGGTCTGTATGGGGAGGGATGTGATACCTTGCTTGTATTCCGGTGCACAGGTTTCGGTGAAAGCGGCTCACAATAGGTACGATGGGATGATCTTCGGGGCGGCGACGATCTCCTGTGCAGCGACGATGCGCGGCTCAGCATCGATCTTCTACTCTCGCGGCCCCTCGATGCGATGGCTCTACGAAAACTCTTGCAGCGATATGATGCGGTCCGCAAGCAAGCGGTGTGACGATCTCACCCAGTGACGACAGGCTCTGCGACGATACTCGCAGCAATGGTAATCTTCCCGCACCAGACTGGTGCAAACGATGGATGCGACGACTCTGGCAGCGGCAACAGGTGCTGCGATGATCTTGGCCTTCGCAGTAGCGGGAATTTCCTCGCACTGACGGGGATGCGCTCTGCAAGCGAGCGATGCGATAAAACTTGCAGAAAGTCTTTAAAATCTTGGTTTCCAGGTTCCCAACACAGGTACAACTTCCAGAGGCATCACAACTGGCCCAAGCACTCTAGGAAGGACAGAACTCTGTCAGCAGAGTTCAGGGAAGCTGGGGGTGAAGTTCTTTTGTTCCTGGGACTTCTTAACAGGGAGCCAGCTCTTCTCAGGCCCTTGGAGATTCCTTCAAGCAAGGGGACACAGCACAAAGCAAAGTCCTTCCCCTCTCCTTGGCAGCAAAGCAACTGCAGGTCAGACCAGCAAAGCAACAGCAAGACAGTCTTCCTTCTTCAATCTTCCAGCTTTCTCCTTGGCAGAGGTTCCTTCTTGATTCCAGGATGATCTAATTTTCTGTAGTCTGGGATCCTGTACTTATACCCCAAAAAGTATTTGTTCCCTTTGTGCAGGAGGGCTCTGAGCCCGGTCTGAAGCAGTTCTGGGTGTTCCTTGAGCACTTTGTTTTCCTGACCTCTCCTTTCCTTTCAGAGAGAGGGGCAGGGTTGGCAACCGCCCAGCAGAAGGTGGAGCCAGCATTGTCGAAGGCAGGCACAGCCCTATTCAGGCCCAGGTGCAACCCCCTCCCACCACTCTAGATGCAGATGGAGCTATTCAGCCCGGGGATGACCCACTCAGCCTCTGGGAGCCACCCAGCCCCTGTCACTTACAAACCAGACAGTCAATTCACAAACAGGCCAATGCACACAGAAAGGTCAGACAAGAGAACAGCAACTTTCTAAAAGTGCTATTGTCAAACACAGGATTTAAAAACAACCTTTCCTAAAAGATGTGTTATTAAATTCTGAGTTCAGGGATACCAGACTTTTATGTCCTACCTTGCTCCTATGGAAAGATATGCTGGTAGCCACTGTAGCCAGTATTCCCCATGATAGCCTATGGGCAAGGTAGCTTTACAATAGTGAAAAATGAAAATAGCTGTCATTCACTACCAGAGCATGTCACCTGCACTAGTACATGCTCTACCTTTCACATACACTGCAACCTGCCCAAGGGGGTAACTTGGGCCTTCCATGGGGGTGACTAATGTGCACAGAAAGGGAAGGGTTAGGCCTGGTCAGTGGGGACACTGACCAGGAGGACATGGCATTTCACAGACTGCAGACAGGCACTGCAGTGGCAGGCCTGAGACACCATTTTAGGGCTACTCATGTGGGTGGCACAATCAGTGCTACAAGCCAACTAGTAGCATTTGTATCATCAGCACTGGCACACTCAGTGCACTTTACTAGGGACTTCTTGGTGATTCAAATATGCCAATCATGGATAACCAATTTGTGGAGAAGCGTGGCTCAATGGCTAGAGCGGCATACCCTGATGCAGAGGTCTGGCCCGGGACCAGGGTTCAATTCCCGCCTCGGTGGCTCTTGGACTCAATCTCCCCGGACCTGATAATTCTCGCCTTGGTGCCTAGTCTAATCATAGGTCACACTCTGTGACTCTGGGCAATAGCTTGCTTAATCTCCACAACGGCCCCAGCAGCGCTTGGATGCCTGGCTTCACCTTGGGGGTGCCCAGGAGTGGACATGTCACAGGAAAGCCAGGAAGGGTTCCACAGCGGTATCAATACAGCGCTACGAGACCTCCGGGTAGAAGTGCGCTATATAAATACAAACACACACACACATAATAACAATTTACACAGGGAGCCCTTGCACTTTGTCACTGATCAGCAGTGGCAAAGTGCCCAAAGCATCTAAACCAGCAAAAACGAAATCCAGCACAGTGCCAAAAATACAGGAGACCGAGGCAAAAAGACAGGGGAAACCACGCCAAAGATGCCAGGTCTAACCATTCTTAATAGCTAAACCATGAGATACCCACCGTACAGACCTAAATCTATATGGTAACTTCCAGAACTAACAGGGACAGGGGTAGAAAGTACTCTTTGATGTGGAGGACTGAGAGCCCTACACCTGCGGTCTACATTGTTTCCTGGCAAGAAAGGCTCATTCTGACTGGAGCTCAATTTTAGAGCATGTGACCTACCCAGTGTTGCATTACTCCATATACGCTCTCGGCCTCCATTGCCAATATAGGAGCATCGCTATCCGGTGTAATCATGGGGTGACAGTCATCTACATAGGGCAGGGACCTGCATCCAGAAGATAATTTTATATCATATAATGGAATGTCATTTATTCTAAGAAGAATTAGTAACATGGTGGAACGCTGTGGCCCCCATACTGCACAGCCACTTTCTTCAACCTAAAAGGATGTAGTCAAAGGGTCCAATATCACCAGACAAAAGTAATCGAACAAGCTTCACATTGTTCCCGCTTTATCATTCTCCTTTAGTGTCTGAATGGGGCGTGTCGTCATCAATAATATCTTGATCTAATCTCATTCAGTTCATTTTTCATCAGCTAAAATGGCAGGTGCTTGTGTTACCTTGTGGGATGGAGGCAAAAATTCTGCAAACATTCTTGGTATTGGCAGTCCTCTTTCCTAGATCACTATGGTCTTTGGGAGTCAAAAGTCTGTCTCCTGGATCCATCATTGCTCCACGTTGCATCTGAGGGGCGAGCCACACAAGTGGAAGAACGGCCGCTGATGTTGTGAGTTGTTCCAGCGATGGGAAGAATGTCTGCAAGCCAGGACCCTGTGGATAACTTTGAGACTGGTAGTTCTATGGAGGCCACCGTGTTTTAGCAAATGATCTTAAATCACATTTAGGATATCTAGCAATGTGTTCGACCTGGAGCCGGAAAGATTGAGATACGACTCCGCTTGGCGTCTGCTGACCTCTTTGTTGTTCCAAAAATGTGCCGCTGGTGTGGGTTGACAGGAGTGATGGTGGCTCCATGGTGAACACTGGTTACCGCATAGCTACTTGTAGCAAAGTAGTTATTACATGGTCTGCTTGTCTCAGCAGTTGCAACTCTTGCTATGTAGCCTCCCTTGATTACTTCATATCTTACTAAACCTGAATTGTAAGTTTGTAATGATTCTTTTGTAACGCGCTCTATCACACAACTGGGGACTGTGCATGTGGTATGTAATATATAAATAAGGCAACTGCATGCAAACACGACAACATATCAACATCTCAAAATCACGACAGCATAGCAACACCACATTACACAAACACAAAAAAGTAAAATATAACAAAAATCCACATCACAACAATACAATTATGTTCGTGTTTATTTAGATTGTGTTGTTTTTTGGTGTGCTCTATTTTGTCCTGCTATGTTGTTCCTTTGAACTCTTCAGTAAAATACTGCTACGTTTCTAGCCAAAAGCAACCTTCCTTGACAGTTAAGCGAGTAACAACCACTCAAGCGGATAAGAACCACCTACCACTCTTCAAGAAACCAATCACTCCTACAAAATTGGGAAAATCTGCCTCTTAAATTGACAGTTCCCACGCTCATTTTACGAGTACTGCTGCATAGAACTATTGCCTTATGTATCTTCTAGGAAACACTGCTTAAAATCATTTAGCCAAGCAACCCTTTACTTATTATGAAATGTCTCACAAGGCTTTGTTAATTTTACTGTGCTTTTCTGGCACACTAAAGAACTCTGTACATAAGATATTCATGCTTGCTAGCCCACCACAGAAACAATATAATCTTTCCCACAAAATAATAACTAACTTGCTTTTTGGCTTCAGTTCTCCTTTTGCCGCCAGCATGTCTCCCTTAGCTCGCTTTGCTTTTATTCTTCATTATGATGCATTATTCAGCTTATGATATGTTTGTTAAGATTTTCCCTATGTAACTGTAATTCTGGCAGCCCACTTTATACATTGGCAATTATTTGCATTAATGAAAAAACAGAAGACTAACAGCATGGTGTGTACCATTAACCATATATGGTGATAGCCATGAATGCTCTGGAATTTATTTCAAGTCCTGTATGTTCATGTGCTTTATGCTTGGACGTCATTTAGGGGGCGCCAGATGTTGCAGCTGCGACCCCTGGCTTAACCCCTTGCTACCCCTGGCACTGCCTTTGAGACCCCTGGCCTCGAGGTGGCAACATCAGTGCCAGGAACACAGTGGCAGCTTGTCCTTATGGACGCTAGTTGGAGCTACACTCTTTTTGTATTCTGTCAATTGTTTTATAGAGGTGTGGCGCCGCGGCTAGGGCGACTGACTCCGGAATCAGGGGACCACGGTTCGATCCCCGGCACCGGCGGAAGATTAGCCCAGCACCATGTGACTCTGGGCAATAGATTGCTTAATCTTCCCAACGGCCCCCAGCGCCTAGAGACCCTTACGGGTGATTGCGCGCTTTACAAATGTGGATTATTATTATTATTATTATTATGAGTACACTAATAGTGAATTATATATATATATATATATATATATATATATCATTTTTCACTATTAGTGTTGTAAAAATAGAGTTCAATTACCTGAAAAATGACCCTCTCTGGCAGTTGAGGTATGAAAAAAAATGCTTTTAAATGTATGTTGTGTGCGTGCTTGCGGGTGACAGTGTGTTTATGTGAGAGTGTGTGTAAGTGTGAATGTGTATGTATATGTGTGTGAGTGAAAGTGAAGGTCAAAGGGCCTGTGGTGCCACTTCGCTTCGCCTGCCATTTTGGTGAATTGACGTGCATGGCTCTATGTTTGGATACTTTTGTATTTACAAAATATTGCTATTTTTGTATTTATTTGCTTGGTGGGAGTGTAACTGCAAACTCTTTGTATGACATGCAGGGACAGTAAAGAATTAATAATTAGGAAAAATGGTAAGAAGTTTTACATAATTCATATTTTTTGGGCTGATATGTAGCCATGCCATGACAGTGCGGCCATAACGCAGCCAATTCAGAAATTTTTAGCGACGAAATTTGCAAAGCGTAAACTGTGCCTGATCATGAACGTAGTTTATGTTTTACACCCATTTCACCTACTCAGGGATGATACATTGCAATTGATGAAAGTTGTGCACATAGGAGGATTAGTCTGTCCAATTTCTCTGAACCTAAGATCATAATTACAAGTTCTGCGGATGAGAGTGGGGTATTTTCAACAGCCTATAAGTACCATTATGCCAGGGTGAAGTATTTACTGGATATGGTAAAACCCCCTAATCTGTGTTATATCATCTAGAATTTGCATTTAACACTCCAAATGTGTTGTCATTTTCTGAGCCCTTTCCCTTGACACATTTCAACATATTTGATCTGCCAGATTGAATCAGGGGAAAACGACAATAGAATCAATCCATATCATCATTTTGAATGGTGCACATATTGCATGTAATGTTTGCATGTGCATTCATGTCTTTACACCTCATTAGGCTACTTTTCAAACAGTGTGCCACACAAAATCGATAGCGAGATGGGAGAAATAAGGCAAGAGTTACAATCTTGCAAATCAGTATAAACCAAAAACATAAGTACCTGCACCTGGCCACTGCATTTTATCATATTTGGTGCTTCCTTTTTGGTTAGATATCGCCCACGTTGGGAGGTCTTCCCCAAGGGATGCAGTCCCCTCTCTCACACACGTGTGACATGCTTCATCATAGGGGCGCTCCTCGCAAGCCACGCATGTAGCTCTGCAAGCTCATTTTTAGCTCTTTTTGGGTCAGTTTGTTTGTGTGCACTTTTTCAAGGGATATATGATGTTACAATTGTGTATGTTGTGGAAGTATGTAGGGTCTGTTTCCAGTTCCCGATATCACAACAGGTTAAAAACAATAGAATTAGGGAAAATAGTTTCTTCTCTCCTTACCTATTTACTTTTAATTGGTCAACATGTTTCTGATCGCTTTCGGTGTTTGCGGTCATAGGCATTATTCAGGACCAAAAAGACCCGCAAGTATTTTCTAACCTTAAGCTTTAAGGTAAAAATAAAAGACACTAACTGACCTTTCACATTATCGATTAGATCCTGCTAAAACATAATAATTTATCAAGGTTAAAAATAATATATGACGCTCTATCAAAGAATCTCTGTTCTATTATAGCAGAATAAAATACTTTGTGTGTTTCCCCTTGTAAAGTTATCCATCAGCACCCTCACCCCCCTCATTTGTTCAAACGCTTTTGTAAACATGCTCAGTGATTTCACTACTGCTCACTTATTCACTAATGTTTTTGCCCCATCGAAAGAACGATGCCAATGGCTAATCCTTTCAGGACCTAGCCATTCACAAAGTTTTTTGTAAGTTTGCTGCAGCATTACAAATCAACCAATCTACATTGCAGAGGTTACTCGCACTCAATTAGTAGCTTTGTTAGATGTGCCTGGATCCGAGCTTGGCATCCATCTCTGACTTTAAATGGACTAACGTGGAGTCGTATGTGTTTATATGGGTTACTATGTATGCAGACTAGATGAAGTCAGGAGAATAACACAAGCAAGTCTTAGCAAAAGCTGCCCAAGTCCTGAAGCTGCTTATAGGAGTTCCATATGTGTAGATGACATTGGTAGTGCGCTATTTACACCCTCCTAGCTGAATGTTCTCGTATAGAAACTGAAGCCACCACAATTGAACTAATATTTCTGAAGTAAAAATCTAGAAGCCACACCTCACAATCTAAATCCAAAAAATTGGATTGATGGTTACGGGAAGAGAAGAGAGGAATTTCTTTCTTGAGGGGATAAAACGTCATAAGTATAAGTTGACAGGCTGTCGGATCCACTAGTTCTGGTTTAGGGCAGCCTCTATGGTGGTGAACATCAGAGCGTGAAGATGCTGGAAGCTGATATCTGTGATAGAGATTCCCAGACCAGCCACTAGAATGCCCAGTAGGTATATTCAGATGCGTCACCTGGTCAGAGCTTGCCGCCAGTGAAAACCTGGTGCTCTCCCTGAATCTAGATTGAGTGGGGGAAATGTAAGTATGATGGGAGAACCACCAATTTACTTAGCTGCTTCCACTGAACCAAACTTCAACTGAGGCCTTTTGATTTTAAAAAGGATTAAGATGAAATATATCATAATAAGCATTAACTAAGCCCATATGTTAGTGCTGTGTCCTACTTTGGTAAATGTTTTCGGGAATCTTTGTAACTGTTTTGTTATTTCCTGTTGCTACCTTTCTTTATGTGGTTTTATTGGTCCATATTAGGAGAAGACAGTCACATTTAGCATCTAGATGTGAGAAAATGTATTATATTTACTTTGTATATTGTTATATTTGTATGGCCTTATTCGTGTGCAAAAGTAGTGAACCTGCACCTATCGAAGTACACCTTCAGAAAGGTGCATATATAGTGCATTCCAGGTACTGTGCCTGGAAAGTTGTGCCAAGTGCAGGTTTCCAGGCATACTACTGGGAATGCCATGTGATATCTCCCTGTGGGATCCAACCTCCTCTGTGCAGAATTCTATATCGTGAAAAATTCCACACAACTGAAATGGAACCTCCTGTACACATGTACATTTTTCTCCACGGGGAAGACATATGTTCCAATGGAGAAAATCCTTCCCTACAATTCCCAACAAAATCTGGGGGCGTGATCTTATCCCCTTTCTCGCCCTGTTACCATTTCTAGGGTGGAAAAAGGTTGAATCACATTTCGGGAATTCACAGAAATGTTTATATTTGTGGGCATTTCTAAACTTCCAGGCGCAGCTCCTCCGTGACGGTGGAGAAGCATCGCCCCAATTGTCAAAGTCAGTCACGGAAATATAAAATGATAATAACACAATAAAATAATTGTATTTTTCTGTGACTGGCTATGGATAAGGCATACGTGTGTAGGGAGGGGAGGGAATCGGCCATGACAGGGAGGAGTGGTGGACACATGTCAGTATGGCCGTCCATCTTAGGCAGGGAACAAGTCCTGAAAAAAGAAGTGGGGGGACGCTGTCACCGGAAATGACGTCACAACAGGAAGTGACGTCACGAAAGGTGCCGAGCTCCTCGTCCCAGAGAGGCCAAAGAGTGAAGTTCAGCTGTTTGGCAGGGGGGATGGTGTCCCCTCGGTAAAATAAGTGGGGGGACGCCGTCCACCCGCGTGGTACCCCGACTCGAGCCCTGGTCTTAGGACTCCAAACAGACATATGCACTTCTATTTCTCCAACCCAAATGTGTTGCACTGCTGGGTTGGAGAAAAGCCACAGGGTCCCAGGCGCTGTCTGACCGGCAGACCAGGCTGCTCAGACCAATACTGGTGCTGTTCACAAAGCATGAGAGCAGCGTCTGGATTCGGTGGGGAGCCTGTGCTTTCCCAGTGACTGCCCAAGAGAAGAACCGTGGCGGCGGCCGTCGGAGGCAGGGGCAGGTACTTTTTTAAAATTATTATTATTATACTCTAAATTCCCCATTCCCCCTGTCTGTTCCATCCCACCCCCGCCTTTCCCCCCCTGCCTTCCCCCCCCTCTCCCCTTACACCCACCCACCTTTGTTTTGCAGCGGCCGCGACTGCAAACTTCCAAGAAAAAACAATGGGGCATATTACCAAGCAATAGCGATAATCGCTATTGCTTGGTTAGCGGGAAAAAAATATCGCAGAGCACCAAGGATTTTTACCGCTGAGATACCTTGATATTATCAAGGTTTATCTCAAAAGCAGTAAAAATCCTGCTAAATGCATGAATATCGCTGAAAAATCAGCGATATTCATGCATTATTGTGACAATGCTCTTAGCCATGTTATCCACCTTCCATTGGATAACATGGCTAAGAACTGCTTTTAGCAGGCGTTAGCTTTTGGAGATATTCGCGCTTAGCGCGAATATTTCCAAAAGTTGTTAATAGGAGTTAGAGATGTTAGCGACTGTTTTCAGTCGCTAACATCTTGGCACGCCCACTTTGCATGTCATTAGCGATAATTATCGCTGACATGCAAAGTGGGCCCCTAAATGCCCGCTATCGCCTACCAGCTGTTGCTAACTGGTGTTAGCGACAGCTTGGTAATAGGGCGATAAAATTATCGCCGCATTAGCGGGAAAAAGTCCCGCTAATGCGGCGATAATGCCCTTGGTAATATGCCCCAATGCCTTTGAACTCCAATTACCTCCCCTTGAAGGAGATTTACAACTGAAGAATTTTTGCGGTGATGCAGGAGGAATCAGCTGTAGTAAATCCATTTACGCCTGCCAAGAATCCTTTTGTGATATCCTGACAGGCGTAATTTGAGGTAATTTTGGCTGTGGATGTAATTTTTCCTGTCAACATATATTTATGGCCCAACATACGTAGCTGAGGAGGCCCATTGCGTTTCATGGAAGAGCTTGATGCTTTTACATTCAAGAGTGAGCAGCTCGCCTGTTGTGTTTGTCATTATGGAGAGCACGCAATGTTGACGTGCTGCATATGCTATTAGTTATGCAACACTACGGTAATTGTGTGGACTAGAAGGATGAGTTGTATGTATATTTAGCTTTGTGTTACTTTTTAGGAGTTCTGAACTTCCTGGGATGAATGCTTAAGTAGTTCAAATTCTTTTGGGGCACTTGTTTAATGTTGCTACAGCCAAGTGGTCGTGGCCTACTTTCGGAGTGTTGATTGGTGTACTGCCTCTTGCTGTTCTGATAATCTTGCCGGTGGGACTGTTCATTTTCCGCACAGGCCTCTTACCAGGTGGACATGACATAATAGTGCAGATCTCCCCTGAGGACAGATGTTTGTGCTCGGTTTGGCTGTCCTTTGGCCGAGGTTGTGTTCTGTGTGTGGTACCGCGTTGCTGTGGTCAGTTAATTGTTGGTGTGTTTATATTATTAATTTTAAGTTCTAGCCTATTGGTGGTTTTCTCCGTAGCTTTCTTGATGCTATGTCCCAGTGTGTGTTGAGAGGAATACTTTATTCTGTTGTTTATGTCGACCATTTTCTTAGATGTTTTTATTTTGCAAAAAAGGAAGGTGCTACAGACATGGAGTTTCACATTTAGCCTTAGAGCATGTGCAGAGACCGACACCAACATAGATACTTGTTTAAACCTTTCCTGTGCACATAACATAACGTGTATTTGTAAAGCGCAGGTTCACCCAAGGGTATCTTGGTGCTGAATAACAGATGTTTATTGTTACCCAACTCAATGGTTCTCATTTTATCAACCTTGGAAGGATGAAAGGCTGGGTAGACCTGCTGGGATTAGAGCCCGTGCCCATGAGGTTGAACACGGGCACCTCTAGTGGAGCCCTGGATAAGTTGGCTCTGGGTGGCACTGTGTTGTGTATCTAAGGGAGCACTGGATCCTGTGCACCAGGAGGTCATATGGTGATAAAGGGGTGGTGTGCCTCTAGGGAACACTGTGTATGTGGACTCTGGGTAGCACTGTGTTGTTTCACTAAAGGAGCACTGGCTATGGTGTGTGAGGCGAACATGGGTGGTGTGCCTCCAGGGAGCACTGGATATGTTGGCTCTGGGTGGCACTGTGTTGTGTATCTGAGGGAGCACAGGATGCTATGCACCAGGAGAGAACTGGCTGTGGCGCATGAGGTGAACACAGTGTAGTGTGACTCCAAAGAGCACTGTGTATGTTGGCTCTGGGAAACACCGTGTTGTGTGTTTAAGGCACCAGGAGAACGCTAGCTGTGGTGCATATGTTGATAAATGGGTGGTGTGCCTCCACGGAACACTGTGTATGTGGACTCTGGGTAGCACCGTGTTGTTTCCCTAAGGGAGCACTGGCTATGGTGTGCCTCCATGGAGCACTGGATATGTTGGCTCTGGGTGGCACTGTGCTGTGTGTTTAAGGGAGCTTTGGATGCTGTGCACCATGGGAGCACTGGCTGTGTTGCATGAGGTGAACCCTGGGTAGTGTGCCTCCAGTGAGCACTGTTTATGTGGACTCTGGGTAACACTAGTTTGTGTGTCTAAGGGAGCAGGGGGTGCTGTGCACCTGGAGAGCACTGGGTGCTGTGCACCTGGAGAGCACTGGGTGTGGTGCATGAGGTGAACATTGAGCGGTGTTCCTTCAGGGAGCACTGTGTATGTGGACACTGGGTTGCACTGTGTTGTGTGTCTAATGGAGCACTGGATCCTATGCACCAGAAGAGCACTGGTTGTGGTGCATGAGGTGAAAACGGGGGTGTGCTGCAAGGAGCACTGTGCATGTGGACTCTGGGTAGCACTGTATTGTGTATCCAAGGGTACACTGTATCCTGTGCACCAGGAGAGCACTGACTGTGGTGCATAAGGTGATCAGTGGGCCGCTTGCCTCCAGGGAGCACTGTGTATGTGGACTCTGGGTAGCACTGTGTTGTGTGTCTAACGGAGCACTGGCAATGGTGTGTGAGGTGAACCCGGCTGGTGTGCTTCCAGGGAGCACTGTGTATGTGGACTCTGAATAGCACTGTGTTGTGTGTCTAAGGGAGAACTGGGTGCTGTGCGCCAGGAGAGCACTGGCAGTGTTGCATGAGGTGAACAGTAGGCGGTGCGCCTCCATGGAGCACTGTGTATGTGTACTCTGGTAGCACTGTGTTGTGTATCTAAGGGAGCACTGGATCATGTGCACAAAGAGAGCACTGGCAGTGGTGCAACTGGACAGAGTGCCTCCAGGGGGCATTGTGTATGTGGACTCTGAGTAGCACTGTGTTATGTGAGAACTGGATCCTGCATGCCAGTAGAGCACTGGCTGCTGTGCATGAAGTGAACACAGGGTGGTGTGTCTATCTACAGAGCACTATCTTTGTGAACTCTGGGTAGCACTGTGTTTCGTAGCTAAGGGAGCACTGGATGCTGTGCACCAGGAGAACACTAGCTGTGGTGCATATGGTGATAAATGGGTGGTGTGCCTCCAGGGAGCTCTGTGTATGTGGACTTTGGGTAGCACTGGGTAGTGTGTCTAAAGAACTGGGTGCTGTGCACCAAGGGAGTGCTGGCTGTGGTGCATGAGGTGGCCACTGGGTAGTGTGCCTCCAGGGAGCACTGGATCCTGTGCACCAGGAGAGCACTGGCTGTGGTGCATGAGGTGGACACTGGGTGTTGTGCCTCCAGGGAGCACTGGATCCTGTGCACCAGGAGAGCACTGGCTGTGGTGCATGAGGTGGACACTGGGGGGTGTGCCTTCAGGGAGCACTGGATCCTGTGCACCAGGAGAGCACTGGCTGTGGTGCATGAGGTGGACACTGGGTGGTGTGCCTCCAGGGAGCACTGGATCCTGTGCACCAGGAGAGCACTGGCTGTGGTGCATGAGGTGAACACTGGGCGTTGGGCCTCCAGGGAGCACTGGATCCTGTGCACCAGGAGAGCACTGGCTGTGGTGCATGAGGTGGACACTGGGGGGTGTGCCTTCAGGGAGCACTGGATCCTGTGCACCAGGAGAGCACTGGCTGTGGTGCATGAGGTGGACACTGGGTGGTGTGCCTCCAGGGAGCACTGGATCCTGTGCACCAGGAGAGCACTGGCTGTGGTGCATGAGGTGAACACTGGGCGGTGTGCCTCCAGGGAGCACTGGATCCCTTGCACCAGCAGAGCACTGGCTGTGGTGCCTGAGGTGGACACTGGGTGATGCGCCTCCAGGGAGCACTGGATCCTGTGCACCAGGAGAGCACTGGCTGTGGTGCATGAGGTGGACACTGGGCGGTGTGCCTCCAGGGCGCACTGGATCCTGTGCACCAGGAGAGCACTGGCTGTGGTGCATGAGGTGGAGACTGGGCGGTGTGCCTCCAGGGAGCACTGGATCCTGTGCACCAGGAGAGCACTGGCTGTGGTGCATGAGGTGGACACCGGGCGGTGTGCCTCCAGGGAGCCCTGGATCCTGTGCACCAGGAGAGCTCTGGCTGTGGTGCATGAGGTGGACACTGGGTGGTGTGCCTCCAGGGAGCACTGGATCCTGTGCACCAGGAGAGCACTGGCTGTGGTGCATGAGGTGAACACTGGGCGGTGTGCCTCCAGAGAGCACTGGATCCCTTGCACCAGCAGAGCACTAGCTGTGGTGCATGAGGTGGACACTGGGTGGTGTGCCTCCAGGGAGCACTGGATCCTGTGCACCAGGAGAGCACTGGCTGTGGTCCATGAGGTGAACACTGGGCGGTGTGCCTCCAGAGAGCACTGGATCCCTTGCACCAGCAGAGCACTAGCTGTGGTGCATGAGGTGGACACTGGGTGGTGTGCCTCCAGGGAGCACTGGATCCTGTGCACCAGGAGAGCACTGGCTGTGGTGCATGAGGTGGACACTGGGTGGTGTGCCTCCAGGGAGCACTGGATCCTGTGCACCAGGAGAGCACTGGCTGTGGTGCATGAGGTGAACACTGGGCGTTGGGCCTCCAGGGAGCACTGGATCCTGTGCACCAGGAGAGCACTGGCTGTGGTGCATGAGGTGGACACTGGGGGGTGTGCCTTCAGGGAGCACTGGATCCTGTGCACCAGGAGAGCACTGGCTGTGGTGCATGAGGTGGACACTGGGTGGTGTGCCTCCAGGGAGCACTGGATCCTGTGCACCAGGAGAGCACTGGCTGTGGTGCATGAGGTGAACACTGGGCGGTGTGCCTCCAGGGAGCACTGGATCCTGTGCACCAGGAGAGCTCTGGCTGTGGTGCATGAGGTGGACACTGGGTGGTGTGCCTCCAGGGAGCACTGGATCCTGTGCACCAGGAGAGCACTGGCTGTGGTCCATGAGGTGAACACTGGGCGGTGTGCCTCCAGAGAGCACTGGATCCCTTGCACCAGCAGAGCACTAGCTGTGGTGCATGAGGTGGACACTGGGTGGTGTGCCTCCAGGGAGCACTGGATCCTGTGCACCAGGAGAGCACTGGCTGTGGTCCATGAGGTGAACACTGGGTGGTGTGCCTGCAGGGAGCACTGGATCCTGTGCACCAGGAGAGCACTGGCTGTGGTCCATGAGGTGGACACTGGGTGATGCGCCTCCAGGGAGCACTGGATCCTGTGCACCAGGAGAGCACTGGCTGTGGTGCATGAGGTGGACACTGGGCGGTGTGCCTCCAGGGAGCACTGGATCCTGTGCACCAGGAGAGCACTGGCTGTGGTGCATGAGGTGAACACTGGGCGGTGTGCCTCCAGGGAGTACTGGATCCCTTGCACCAGCAGAGCACTAGCTGTGGTGCATGAGGTGAACACTGGGTGATGCGCCTCCAGGGAGCACTGGATCCTGTGCACTAGGAGAGCACTGGCTGTGGTGCATGAGGTGGACACTGGGCGGTGTGCCTCCTGGGAGCACTGGATCCTGTGCACCACGAGAGCACTTGCTTTGGTGCTTGTGGTGAACCCTGTGTTGTTGCCCGAGATGTGTAATAAACAGTTCAGGGGCATCCGCCCGGTGCAGCCGTCTGACTGGAGAGCATCTAAATGTAGTGCATGTTATGACTGACAACGTCAGCCAGCTTTTGGACTTTTGCTCAGCAGCATTATGCATGCTGAGATTTCTGAGCCTACTCTTAATTGAAAAAGCAAAACCACAAGTTCCAGAATGCAACGCTCTTATGGCTAAGCCCTGTTGAAAGGTGGGGAACTTTGCAGCAAGGTATCCCCATAAGTAGATTTAAAAAACACACTTTTCCTCTGATAATTTGGCATGCTTTTAGTTTTGCTGTTTTTAAAGTTTTCTCTGCCTTTAAATTGTTTCGCAACCTGAGCAAAGAAACTATTTTTAGTAGATCATTATACTACTATGATTTTCTGAAATGCTTCATAGAGAGCATTTCCATGTTACCCTGAACACTAGGAGTTGTATGTAATCATTACCCCCTCATGGGTCCTCCCCGTCCCAGTCCTTACCACGTGAGGCAGTCCTGCCTCCACCCAGCCAATCAAAACGCCAGAAATCCAAAGGTCGAAGGTGACATAAGCCCCTCCCACCCACCGCCATGCCTGTTTTTTTTCTGCTCCGACGGCTGTCGGAACGCTGGTGCTCCCGGTTCCTGCCTCTGTTCCTGTTTGCTTCTGGGTGGTTTGGCGCTGCCGTGAGTATTTCTTTTGCATTTTTAAATGCTTCTGTATGGTCTTTTCATGTTTTTACCGGCGCGGCCGCTCCGGTCCTCCGGCCGGCCACGCTCCTGTTCTGGGGTCAGGATGCTCCCCGTTCATGTGCTGGGCTGGGGCGGGGAGCCCTCCTGGTGTTCTGGCCCCAGGTCGTTCCGGCGCTGGTGCTTTAGTGCAGTGGCCGGCCCCTGCGGCCATGTTCTTCATATGTGGCTGTGGGTGGAGACTGCAGGGCTGCCCTTTTTGTTTATTTTCTGTTCTCACATGTGAGATTGCTGTTTGGGGCAGTGTTTCCTGGAGGTTGCTGGGCACTTCCTTTCAATTCCACCACCAATGTGTGTTGGGTGTTTTCCTGGTGCTCGCTTCGGCAGCATATATACTAGGCTTGGGACGTTGCTGAGTAGATTAGCATGGTCCCTGCACATGGTTGACATGCATATTCGTGAAGCGTTCCATATATGGGGTTTACTCCTTTACTCGCCATGTTTGAGGGGGACTTCCTCTCCGGTGCATCCAATATGCCTCTGGTGTCACGGGCTATCATGTGCTGAGGGTTCAAGTCCTGCCTATGCTGTCAATGTGACTTGGGATGTTCATTTTCATGCTGTGCTTTGGAAATTTGCATTCTCTTTGTCCACGTAGCATCTTTTGCAGTTTTTCTTGGACTGTTTTGCGCTGTCTGCGCTGCTGGTGCTATGCCATCATCTCTTGTTGGTGGGATCGTGGACGTTTTTTCCCTGTTGGGGTATACATTCGGGGATGGTCCATGAGATTTCAGGTGTTTTGTTGCTGGGTCTTTCTCCCTGATTTATTTGCTCCGGCGGGGTTTATTCCCATTTTTTACTGGCCATTTCGTGCTGTCC
Organism: Lissotriton vulgaris; assembly: GCF_964263255.1. Taxonomy (NCBI): domain Eukaryota; kingdom Metazoa; phylum Chordata; class Amphibia; order Caudata; family Salamandridae; genus Lissotriton; species Lissotriton vulgaris. The sequence goes on along the minus strand of NC_141685.1, from coordinate 354,272,406 downwards.
TGTTGGCTGTACTGGCTGCGGTGTGGCTTGGCATTGCCATGCGGGGTGTTCCTCTCTTTCTGGGGTCACGATTTCGCCTGGCGGTCTTTGTCACCTGGTATCCTCCATTTTTCTTCTTTTTTGCGCCTTCTCCCTCGGTCTTCGGAGGCTTCTTCCCTGGAGGTCCGGGTTGGGCGGTTGGTGGATTCCGCTCTCAAGAGTTCGTATGCTGCTTCTCCTTTTTGGGGTGTGTGCTTGCTCTTTTTCGGTCTGTGCTTTCTTAGGGGTCCCTCCTTCCAGTCCCGGATGGTTGGGTCTTGTCCTCGGCTACCGGAGCGGCGGGGGCTTGTGAGATTTCTCTCTGGCCTGCGTTTTGGTGCTTTGCCATTCCCCTAGTGCCTTGGTCCTATGCCTGCATTTTTTGCACTACGTTTGGTTCCCTGCCTCTGCGGCGCCTGCTGCTGCCCCTGAATGTCAGTCGGATATGTTGTGCCCGGGTGGAGTCTCCGTGGCCTGGTGGTTGCATCTCTTCCTCTTCAGGTTATGTCCGGGCTGTCCCCCTTTTAGGCCATTCTTCTTTGGCGTCGGACAATTTTTTGTCGCTACGCTCTGTGGTGCTGGTTTCGGTGGTGGAGTGGGGCCGGGGGTCCTCTTTCTCTCTGTTACAGGTCCTGGCTCCCGTTGGTCTTTCTGTTCGGCTCTGCCTCCCGGGGCTTTGGTCGGGTTGGTGCGGCTGTGTCCCTTTCGGTTGTGCCCCTTGCAGCCCGGTTTTCCCGTCTTCTTGGTGTATAATTTTGGCTTCCCTAGGTGTGGGAGTCACCTGTTTTTCTCGTTCCCCTCCATCCGGCTGCTCAGAGGTTTGCGGTGGTTGAGTTCCGTTTCCTGTTTTCAGGTGTTTCCTTTCGGTCTCTCTCATGCTCCTCTGGTTTTTTTTTTCCGCGGTGCTGGCTCCTGCTGTGGGGGTTTGCTGGCCTGGTTCCGGTTTCTGGGGTCGTTTTGGGTCTGGCCGTTCCTCGTCTGGTTCCTGTTCGGGGACTTCGGTTCCTCGGGACCAGTTTGACGCTTTGCTGGGGGCTGTTTCTCAGTGCTCGCTTCAGCGGCTTGTATGCTTTCTGTTGAGCATTGCTGGAGGGGGTTGACATGGTCCCTGCGCTAGGTTGACACGCTTTTCATGAGGCGTTCCATTTTTCCGGATCTGTTCTCTGTCCTGTTGGATCTTCTGCGGGTCCTACTGGGTCTCCCTCCTGCCCCGGCTCGGGGTTGGTTTTGTGTCCGGCAGATGGTGGTCGCCTCCTCGGCTGTGGTTCCTTGGGCTCTTGTGCACCTCGTGTCCTTGGTGTTTCTTCCGATGACTTGTTGGGTCCTTTGTCTTGCTGGTTACGAGGCTCTGGTTCCTCTCTCCCCTGGTCTGGTGGCTTTGCTCTCCTGACCTGGTGTGTGGGGTGCATTTCTGCTTTCCTCTCTTCTCTTGTTGTCCTTGGATGCCTGTCCTTGGGTTGGGGGCCCCGTTGGGGTCCTTGGTGGCCGGCTTGTCTGTTGTTCGGGCTGGCGCTCTGGGGGCTCGTTGTTGTTTGGGCCTTCTTGGGGGGTCCCGGTACGTGTCTCTGTTCCTGCGGGCTTCCCTGTCTTGTGTCTGGGCGGCGACTTCTCTGTTGTCTTTCAGAGGGTCTTGAGAGGCATCCCTGTTACGGCGGTTGGTTTCTTTACTGGATTGGTACTCTGGTTGTGCCTTCTTTTGGTGGCTTAGGCCGCTTCCTGCCGTCCTCTGTTTGGTGCTGTCTGGTGCTTGTTTCGATGGGACATGTCCTTTTGTTGGGACATTGCGTAGGTGCTTGGGACTGTGCGCTGGTGCTTGGAATGGCCCTGCGCTGGGTTGTCTTGCTGCTTCGTGTAGCATTCCCTCTGTCTGTTCCTCTGTTCCAGGTCCTTTTGTCTTTGGTTTGGGACTCTTGGTTTGGTCATTTTTGCTTCCCCTCCTGTTGCTCTTCTCCCCCGGTTTTTGTTCCGGGGTGGTCTGTCCTCGGGGGTTGCTCTCTCGTTTCCTTGGCCTTCGGGTTTTCTGTATACCTTCCCTCCTGTTTTTCTCCTCCCGGGCGCTCTGCGGAGGTTTGGGGGGTGTCGGTGTTGTTGGGTTGGCCTTGCTGTTTTTGGTTTCCGCTCCTGCTGTTGCTGTTGGGAGTCGGATTTGTCCAGCCTCCCTTGCCTCCGGCTCTGCTTCTGGGTCCGCAGCTGTCTTTGCCCTGTCTTTGGCGCTTGCTTCTGACTGCCTGTCTCTTGAGCGGCTGTCTTTAGCGTCTTTGGGCTGTTCTTCTGTGGTGGCCTGTGGCATGTGTTGGTCGCGTTGGCCTTCCGCTCTTTGGAGCTGTGATGCACTTTGGGGCTCTTTTGTTTCCTGGTGCTCTTCTCTTGGTCGGAATCCATGGTGGGGTTCCTGTTTCTGTGCTGGTTTCTCCAGCTTGGGTTTGTTGTTGGGGTTTTTCCCCTTCCGCTTTGTCTGCTCGTTGTCGGCGGTTTGTGCTTGTCGGGGCCTGGGGACTTCCTCAGTGGTTGTTGCCCTTTGGTAGGTCGGCTTCTTCGGAGCTTTTGCTTCGTTGCCCGGGCTCTCCTGTTCTCATTTCTTCTTTGGGCCTTGCCTGCTGTTTTGCATGGTCTGCGGTTGCCCCTTTCATGTCCTTGTTAGTGGTGGACGTGTTGTGGTTGTCCACTGCGGTGTTTTTTTTGCTGGCCTTCTCTTCCGCTTGTCGGTTGGGTGGGTTGGGTGCCTTGCTCGTTTTGTTTCCTTCTTTGCAGTTTCTGCAGGTTTGAGTTGTTTTGCGGCTTAGATCGGGCTTTTCTGCCTGTTTCTTCGTGTTTCCTTTTGCGGCTGGAGGTGTTGCTTCCTGTTTTGCCTGCTGTGGGGGTTTCTCCTGTTCCCCTTCTTTGGGTGTTCGCGGGGCTCTTCTGTTTTGCCTCCGATGTTCACTACAGTCTTGGGTTTCTCCTACCCTGTTTGTCTCCTGTGGGTTCTGTGTCTGCTTCCTGTGCTGATGGGGCGGGGTCTCTATCCTGGTGCTTTGTGGGGCGGCCTTTTGGCGGTCCCGTCACACTTTTGTGCAACATTCTCGGCTTGATGTTTTCTTGCCTCTTCTGACGGTTTTTGTTGGCGTCTTGTACGCTGCTGTTCGTCGATGCTTTATTGTTTGAAGTTTTGTACTTTTGCATGGATCCCTGGTGTCCTGCATTTTTTTTCTTCTTGGTTCTCTGCTTGTGAGTTCCTCACGTGGTAAGGACTGGGACGGGGAGGACCCATGAGGGGGTAATGTCTTATTACTTACCGGTAATCTTCATTACCCCGATTAGGGTCCTCCCCGTCCCAGTCCTCTTCCCTCCCTCCCTCCCGCTGTGTTTGTGTCTGAGTCTTGTTGATAACAGGCATGGCGGTGGGTGGGAGGGGCTTATGTCACCTTCGACTTTTGGATTTCTGGCGTTTTGATTGGCTGGGTGGAGGCAGGACTGCCTCACGTGGTAAGGACTGGGACGGGGAGGACCCTAATCGGGGTAATGAAGATTACCGGTAAGTAATAAGACAATCCTTGTCATAGGGTGAGACTCGCTGGACATTCTTAAGGCCATACAGGGCTTCTTGTTTTGTACATGCGCCCCTTCTAATGCAAGGACACTGCATCAGTAATCCCACACCCCTATCTGACGCTATAGGAATTACAAGAACTCGTGATGAGGACACGAGTGCTCTACAAAGACTAAAGTTTTAAAAAAAACTTCCCTGCTGAAGTATGACGCTGGCAGCTCTCCTATGCCTTTCAAAACACCTACAGAGCATATATTTACAAGTTCAAAACTACCCTGATTATCAAATGTGGGCCACTTTTTGTTGCTATCTGATTCGCTAATGGGAGCTGCTTTTATTTTGGTGCCCAGGCCTACAGAGGCATTTTAAGGATTTTGGGGGGCCCTGGTTCAAACGTATTTTGGGGTGCCTTTTTACGGAACAGCTTTTAATTTATGATCCATTTTCAGCTGTTTCATCCCCTTTTTGGCCAAGTCACTAAGAGTCCACAAGCACACCGGTCCAAATTCTAAATGTGTTTCCATTTAATATTCAGGGATAGGGAGGTGTGTTTTCACTATTGCGTAACAGCAGCAGCTCACGAATATTACCTCAAATTGCTGTGACACCCTCCTATTTCTCATACGCGAGGTCCCGTTTTGATGGGAAATATTTTTTTACGGATATTGCATGAAACATAAACACAACACTTCTCTGCAAAATGTCTGTAATAGACACACATTACCTGCATTAAAATATATCAAAGGAAAATGGTATATAAAACAAAATAATCTGTGGACTCTCAAGTTTATCAGGCGAAGTCTGTGCAGAACAGAGCTGGCTCTATCAAACGCCAGGGTCAACTTGCCCATGCCTTAAAATACCTCGGCGGACCTATTGCAGTGGCGTAGCTAGACCTACAGACACCCGGGTGACCCCTAAGTTTGCCACCCGGTGCAGGTAAGAATGGGGGGATGGCAGCCGACAGATGACTTGGTCCAGCGGGGTGGTGGAATGGCAGCCGACAGACGACTTGTTCTGGTGGGGTGGTGGAATGGCACCCGACAGACGACTTGTTCCAGTGGGGTGGTGGAATGGCAGCCGACAGATGACTTGTTCCAGTGGGGTGGTGGAATGGCAGCCGACAGACGACTTGTTCTGGTGGGGTGGTGGAATGGCAGCCGACAGACGACTTGTTCCAGTGGGGTGGTGGAATGGCAGCAGACAGACGACTTGTTCCAGTGGGGTGGTGGAATGGCAGCCGACAGACGACTTGTTCCGGTGGGGTGGTGGAATGGCAGCCGACAGACGACTTTTTCCAGTGGGGTGGTGGAATGGCAGCAGACAGACGACTTGTTCTTGGGTCGATGGACACGACTTGCTCACCTTCGCCGGCCCCAAAAAGGGTGCTGACTGGGGCAGACCCCAACCCCCTCCACCCCTCCCCAACTACGCCACTGGCCTATTGTCTGTCCCAGTCCGTCCCTGGTCAGCAATTCTACATCTTGCGTCATAGGCTTCACAGCTCACGTTACCACCATTAGGTATGACTCAGGAATGCAGCTTCACAACTTGAAGCCAGATCCCAAAAATAGGCCTGTTTAACTGGCAGTTTAGTCATGGACCCACACCTAATAACAATTACTGTCTGGCACTTTTCAAAGATGGCGGTCAATGACAGCCAACAGTGAGTCCTCATTGCCGACAGTCTTGCATTCGTGCTCAACCACTTCAGAGTTTTATGATTTTAGAAGTTAACTTAGAAAAATGTGATACATGTAATTAGTACAAACGTATTTCTTGCTTCGTCTTAACCTGTACAAATTGAGGCTGCTTTATGGCTAATGAGCTTCCTGCTATGAATATTTAAAAAACTACGTGAGAGTATAAAACTGTCTGATTTCAGCGCAGCACAGGATGGAATTTAAATGATAGGAAATGAACATGAAATGCGTTTCACAGTTTTGTGGTAAGATATGAAGTGATTGTGAGACTTGAGACTGTCGCGAGAATTAACGAAGGTTTAAAACATATGTTATGTACATTTCCAAGACTGCAGGACTATGAAAACTGCAGTAATGCCAAGTTCTACTATTTGCACATGCTGCAAAATGTTAGTGCTTGGCCAATTGTAAATAAACCATTGGTAGGTTGGAAATGTGCGATCAGTGATATGAATCAAGTCATGTGTACTTGGCGAATAAGTAGGATTTGCACATACGTGTATAAGGGGGACTTAACCTCGTGGTAAAGTATGCAACATCAGGTGGTAAAACTCATTTGAAAATCCTGCCCTTTTCTGCAAATTACATATCTTTGCCTCAACTGCGTGGGCATTAGCCAGAACTTATTTTTGTCACCCAGACAAGAGAGAAAAATAGAAAAAGGGAGAAAGGAGGAAAAGAAAGATAGGAAAACAGTGACAAAGAAATAAGGCATGGATGCAAAAGAAGATGTAATTGTTAGATATGAGACTTGAGGTGTAGAGAGGAGGAAGAAAGAAGTATAAAGTGGAATCAAGATAAGGCGGCCTCGGTATTTGGAACCCTGACATTTAGCAGTGAAGCCTTAGACATTTAAGAAAGACTTTAACCTTGCACCTTTTTTTTTAAACACTGAAACAACAACTTATAGTAGTTTGAAATCAGATTGATCTCTACTGAATCACCAAAGGAGGTGCACGCCAAGCTGTGCACAGTTTATTCGACTAAGGGCCTTATTCCGTACTCGCGGTGATGGTCCCACCACTGCGGGTCCACCTGCTGAATTCTGAGTGTGGTGGTCAGACTGCCACTGGACCGCCGCCTCCAGGATTCAGCAGCAGTGGCGCAGCGCAAAGGGACAGGAATATACTGGTGATGCCGCATCATTCAGCATATTCTGAGTTGCATTTCTACCATCCATTTCATGGTGGTGAGGCTGCCAAGAAAAGGGTATTGGAGGTGCAACTAAGGGTGGCCCTGCTGCTTTTGCCCAGCTCTGCCCTTGATGACTGTGGACTACTTGTCCTGGAGAGCGCACTCAGCGCGAGGAGGACACTGCCCAGACTGGAGAGGATGTGAGGAGTGCCCCAGGGGTCTTGAGGCCGGTAGCGCTGTGGTGCAAAAGTGTTCCAAGGGAATCCCGGCGTGGGATTCCCCTGCGCTGCCTAAAAGTAAAGCAGGAGCCTACCCTCATTTCTGTGCCTCAGAGAGGAGTCATGGACCGTTGCGGTCGCTGGCGGACATCAGGCAGAGATTGCCTGGTTGTAGGCGGGCCGGCCGCCAGGAGAGATGAAGGCTCGTGGGCTCTTCTGGTCTCCAACAGGAACAGGCATGCCCCGGGCAGAGGAAACCCAGACGGGAGCCAACCCCTCATTTTTGTTTTCATCCAGAGCCGCCACACCATGAACGGCGTGTAGCAAGTCAGGCAAGCTGCCTGGTTTTGGGTGGGCCGTGTTCGCGTTCCGTGGACCAATCAAGGCGGAGCAAGGCCCTCGAAAGTCGGGGCCAGCCACGAAGCAGAATGGAAGCCAGGCAAGAGGAGGCCTTGTTTGGGGTGGACCGTAAACTCATCTTGAATTTTTATAAAATACTCCTAGCCAGAAATACGCATATGTACAATGCCAGCCACGCGAGGTGGGAAAGGGAACTGGGCAGAACACTCAGCCATATGGAATGGGAGGGGGTATACCATGGAGCCCACCACTCAGCATCTCACATGGAGCTGACCGAAACCTTTATCAAACTAGTTACTTATTGGTATTATACTCCAGAGCGTCTTCACTCAATAGATCCCACTCAAGGGGCGAACTGCTGGCAGGGCTTCGGGAGCTTGGGCACCCTAGTGCACCTGCTGTGGGATTGCACACATATCCAGGCATACTGGACTTAAGTACTTGATGAAGTGGACAAACATTTGGACACACAAATATCGCGTTTCCCCGCATAGTCCTTCTGGGCCTTCCCAACCCTTTGACCTACCAGCTCAGATCACGAAGAGGTCGGCTGATGGCAATAGCGCTGGGCTCCGCAGTGCAAAACATACTAACACACTGGAGCACCTCCCAAATCCCTACCTTCACAAGCTGGCTATACCGCCTGTGGCATGTCCTGGGGAGGGAAAAGTTGACCTTGACAATAGCAAGGAAGGGATCCATGTTTAATGATTTCTTGCAACCATTTTTGTCGCTTCTTTCCTCCGAATTCAGGGAAATCACCTGTCGAAGGTATCTCCGCCTCCTACAGCTCTCTGATCCACAACAGGCAAGGAAGTAATGCCCACGTTCAAATAGCGGGACTCAGGAAACGCTTATAATCATTTATTTGGTGGACAAGGAACGGGGTGGGGGGAGGGGTTATAGTAGGTTTCCTTTTCACGTTGTGTTATGTTTGGACTCTATTCGGATATGTTCTCCATTAACTTTGATTTCTTAGCTATGCCATATGTCAAACATGTAACTTTAACTACGATAGAACTTTTGAAATGCCGAACATATTGAATGTTGATAAATCTCAATAAAAAGATTTAAACCATAAAATGTCAATAGACCGCGAAGTTGCTGCTACTTTAACTATATACAAAAGCATTTAAATTGTAAAATATATTTGTGTGTGAGTTTTTAGTCATTATTTTGTGGCTTGAGATCCAACCTTAGCATGGTTGCCATTTTATGGATCTCTGTAAAAATGTATGAGGTAGTTATCAGTGGCAGTTTTTAGGTGACTGTCTCAACTGTTGCAAAGTACTGTTTGTTCGTACATAGGACGTCATTCTTATTCAATGTACAAGTCTGCATGAATACTGTTGGATTTGGCCCTTTTTGCAGGGTCATCCCTGAACTTTTTGCCTTCCTCCTAGTCTTTTTTCTGACCTGGTGTTGGTGGTTTTAGGACTTTGGGTACTTTAGCACTGCTGTCCAGTGGAAAGTGTGTGTCCTCTCTGTGGTAAATATGGTAGGATTGGTCTACCCTTGTTTGGCATATTTCATTTACCTGTCACTCCCTTGTAAAGTGGTATCTCAGATACCCAGGGCCAGTAAATTAAATGCTACTGGACGGCTTGCAACGCTGCTTGCACCACCCACCAAAGTAGCCTTTCAAACCTGTCTCAGGACTCTGCCATTGCAGGGCCTGTGCGCGCAGTTTGCTGCCGCTGTGACGTGGCACATAAAGTGGGTGCCATGTCAGTAAACCCTCTTTTGCTACATCAGGCACCCCTAAGGTAGGGCCTAGCTAGCCCTAGGGCAGGGTGCACTGTAGGTAAAAGGTAGGACAAGTACATTAATTGTGTGACATGTCCTGGTAGTAACAAACAGCCTTTTTGGTTTCTTACTGCTGTGAGGCGGCCCTCTCATAGGAATGTATTGGATGCCTGATAAGTGTTTCAGTGGAAATTCCTGATATGAGAGGAGCAGCATGGTCAAGTTTGGTATGTTTGGAATAGTGATAATAAATGCTGCGTAGTGGTGTGCACAGATTTGTTATCACTATTTTAGAAATGTGTGCTATGTGCCTGCCTGATGTGTATTGCATGTCTGGCTCTGGAGTGACAGGGGCTGGTGAGGTGTGTGGCTCCAGAGGGGCAGGGTCAGTCAGCGCTAGGCTGAATAGGCAGATCTTCATTTGGAATAGTGGCTGGAGTAGCCCCTGAATAGGTCTGTGCCTGCCTTGTTCAATGCCGGCTCTGCCCCCCTGTGGTGTGTCTGGGGCCAGAGCCTAACTTGACAAAGGAGGGTGTAAGCACTGTATTGAAAGTGCTTCAGTCCCCCCCTCCACCAGAACCAGTTGGGACTGGTTCCCCAAGCCCTATGCCAGGGCAGAACAAAGACCTGGCTAATATAAATATTGGAGCTGTGACCCCATGTCTGTGTGCTTGCTGGTACCTGTTCTGGGGGCGAAGGACTGCTGGGCGACAGTAGTCACCGCTGTGAGACCCAACTATTGCTTCCTGAGGGTCCCTATGTGATGGCCTGCCTGTGCCCAGCTCTGACTTTGATGGCTGTGGACTACATGTCCTAGAGAGCACACTCAGCACGAGGAGGACACTGCCCAGACCGGAGAGGATGTGAGGAGTGCCCCAGGGGTCTTGAGGCCGGCAGGGCTGTGGTGCAAAAGTGTTCCAAGGGAATCCCGGTGTGGGATTCCCCTGTGCTGCCTAGAAGTAAAGCGGGAGCCTACCCTGCATTTCTGTGTGTCGGAGAGGAGTCACGGATTATTGCGGCCAGCGGCGGACATCAGGCAGAGATTGCCTGGTTGTAGGCGGGCCGGCCAGCAGGAGAGATGAAGGCTCGTGGGCTCTTTTGGCCTTCAACAGGAAGTCAGACGAGGAAAGCCTGACCTAAGGCACGCCCCGGGCAGAGGAAACCCAGACGGGAGCCAACCCCACATTTTTGTTTTCATCCAGAGCCGGCGCACAATGAACGTCGTGTAGCAAGTCAGGCAAGCTGCCTGGTTTCGGGCGGGCCGTGTTCGCGTTCCATGGACCAATCAAGGCGGAGCAAGGCCCTCAAAAGTCAGGGCCAGCCACGAAGCAGAGCAGAAGCCAGGCAAGAGGAGGCCTGGTTTGGGGCGGTGCCCCGACCGCAACAAGGAGCCGGGCCTTGTGAGCTCGCATCTGCTATGGCCAGGAAGCTGCCGGAGTACGGCAGCGTGAGGAGAGGAGATGACCTTGGTGCTTGTGACCCTGAGAAGACCGGACGGAGTCTGGGAAGGCCCCTGTTAGTGGCCTATTTGAGGCATCAGAAGCCAGGAAAGAGGAGCCCCGGGAAAAGGGGGCTCCCGAGGCACTGTTGATGCTGATTTTACACACAGCTGCACCACCTGATTACGGGCAGCTGCAACATGGGAGCATTGTGCATTAAGTGTCCCGGTGAGAGGGGCTCGAGTGGCACTGTGGTGTCGGGCTTCACTGCTGCACCGTGAGGTCACGGGCAGCTGCAACGACGGGCCCATTCCTTTTTAGGCTGCATAGAAGTCCTGGTGAGGGGGGCTGAGGAGGCGCTGCTGGTGCTAAGTTCTTTTGGTCACAGTTGCACCGCCTGATTGCGGGCAGCTGCAACTTTGGTGCATTGTTTTGGGTCTCTAGAGAGACCAGGGCGGATTACACCCTCACCCTCATTTCTGGTGCTGGCCTGTTGGGCATGCACCCTGCTGCAGTGGCAGCCTAGTGTCCTGACTTTGGTGGCGTATGGCATGACGGGGAATTCCCAGATGGGCCCCGAGGACAGGACAGTAGCCTGTGAAGCACCTGGTGTGCTGGAAGGGTGTAAGGCCCTAATGTGATGCATAATGTGTTCTTGCCTACAGTGATGCGTAATGGGTTTATGCCTAATGTGATAATGCTGAGTACAATATATTACCAGTAGGTACTGGTTGTTTTATATTTACTACTTGTGCTTTCTAATGGTTCTGACAGTGGCCCAATTGGCCCTGTCCCGGACCCGTATACAATCCCCTGTAAATTACTACTTAGTGGTGCCAGTTGGCACACGGTATATTGTGTGATTAGGATCTAATGTGCTGAGGATAATATAAAGGCTATTTTGTTATATAACCTTGTGTGGAGTCTCTTTTGTGGTGTGCCTAGTGTGTCGCTGCTGTGTGTGTGTTGCGCAAACGCTTTACACATTGCCTCTGAGATAAGCCTGTCTGCTCGTGCCAAGCTACCAAGGGGGTGAGCAGGTGTTATCGTCAGCGTGTAATTCTCTTGCCCTGACTAGAGTGGTGGTTTCTGCCTGGCTTATGAGCAATCCCTAGCCAACCAGAAATCCCAGTTCTAACAAAGACCCTTTGGACTTCACCTTCTATCTTGAACAGTGGCATGCAAACTGGAGGTGGGTGCCAAAAGTAAACCTTGGCATTTTGATTTTGCTGATAATTGCATGTTGCTCTTTATAACTTGGTGCTAACTAATGGTAGTGGCTTAAGCGTACTGCTTTAACACACTATGGAGGTACAGGCTCTTTCCAACTCATTCGTTTTACAGTCTCAGTAGGGCTTAGTAAAGGATTTACTAAAACGTAGGGGAACCTATACTGGCGATCGCATGTCTTCAAGTGTTACCCTTATCATGGGTAATGCCACAGTTACTTACCGATAATCTTCATTACTCCGAGTCTTGTTCTTCCTGGATGCAGTCCTGACTCATGTCCTCCCGCTCAGGCATGGGGTTGGCTATTTCCTGTTTTACTTTTCTCCTATTAGAGTGGTGTGTTACAGGAAGTTCTTCGGTAGTTCTTCCCCTTTGTGGTGGCTCCTGGGTAATGGGGGCCATCTTGGGGGAACTCTTTGGGTTTCAGCTAGGGAATTGATTCTGCCAGAAAGGAGAAATATCTCATGTGCAAGGACTGCATCCAGGAAGATGTACGAGGCGGTAATGGTGATTTTCCCACGACTGGATTCACCTTCAGGGCCATTAAAGGGTTGTTTTGGGACTGTGTCTCTGATGTTCCGTCACAGAGCTGTACCACTTCAAAGGGTGGCGAGCAACAAATTACGCACGTGCCTTTCCTCGTGGCAGTATCTCTGCCAACATCGTTGGGCCCCAGAGCTTCACTTTCTACTGCGAGTAAGTGCGTTGAAAGGAGCGAGGCGGTTAGTGTTTCTGTTTCAAATATCTTTGAAGCCAGGAGTCAGCTTCTACGTATACTCGCCGAATGTTAATGCCGAGTTAATGTGGGTAAAATAAGAATGGCACTTTTTAATTTGTAAATTGTACTTTTGAGACACCCAATGCAAGGAAAAATTCCCTTTTTCATGTGCGTGTGTTCTAAATTTCCTCAACATTTCACCTCCTATTAGCATGAGCTGCTGCGCGGAATTTTAATTGAAGCCTGGCGTGTCTGCCGCGTGGGTTTCTTTCAGATCCTAAAAACGGGGGAATCAAAACACGCTCTGTGTGTGTCTTTGCAAAAATGATATGTGGAAAAAAACGCAGCGTGCCACTAGGCATCGGGCTGCTTGAAAGAACCGCCTTGCGAACAATTATTTTAGAAATGACACTACAGTGCGCGGGGAGCGCTCTTTCATTTGTTATGCTGTCACCAGACCTGACACTCGAGCTTGTGAATTGCATGTGCTTGAGGAAATGGCTTCTATTATCCCGCGCCGGCTCCCCGGCTCATCCCGGGACCAAAATAGACGTGCTCTGGGTTTAACTGTTGGGTTCGTCTTTTGAATGTAGTCGTGTCACAGCTCTTCATCTCTGGCGTTTGCAGTGTGTGTTTTATCTTCCATTTGAAATCACGGTGGGTTTTCGGGTAAAGTGTGCTCAGCCAGTACCTGGCAGATAGCTTGAAAGCAACTCGCCTTGATCATCCAGCCCCCCTCTCCCCTCCCCCCCCCTCCGTTTTCCTGCAGTCACATGACCGGGGAGTCAAAAGGCACCTGGGTCGATTTTCTTGCCCTGTTGGCCGAGCCTCGGAACTAAACTGAGAACGAGAAGTCAGTTTTGTAGGATCACTGCAGGGCGGATCATGGGTTCTGCTGCCAAATCTGGCAGCCGTGGAACCTGCGCTTGGTGGTTCCCAAATTGTCCAAATTCTTCCATAGAGGTCAAATCTTGATCTGGAGGTTCATAAAGCATCCATTCCAAGAATCTGTGTTTGATTTCGAGTTGAAATCACACCAGGTCTACTCAGCCTTTCATCTGTCCGTGGGTGATAAAAGGCGAACCTTGGAGCTGGGAAGAATAAAGATGTTCTTCAATGCAGAGATGCTCCAAGGGGTGAACAAGCGTCTTAAACATATATGGTATGTTCTATAACTTTTTATGCTTGCGGCTTGGCTTCAAAACATATTTGCATAATAAATGCTTTTATTGAGCGTTATATGAATACATAGGCAATAACTCATATACATAGGCTGTACTTAAACACTCCTGTGAGCTGAGCCCATGCATTAGCTGTGTGTGGGGGCATGGGAGTCATAGTCATGGGGAGAGAATGTAGATTTACAGCTAGAGCCGTCGACCTCGAAGCTGGGGAACCGGGTTCTAGTCTCGGCAGCGACGCTCAACATCCTGTGATTCTGGGCAAATCAATTAATCTAGTGGTCATGTAAAGCGCTCTGATACCCGATTCCTCGGGTCTAGTTTGCGCTATAGCAGAGCAGTCATTCACAAGGTGGATTTTCTTATCCTCATCTCCCTCTCCCCCATAATTTAAAAACATGCATCAGGTGTCCTGCCACCAAACCCAGTAGCCCATCCCAAAAAATAAAAATCCTTCATTTTATGTGTATAAAAGAAACATAATACCCTACCTGCTGCGGATCTGGAGAGACCGTAGCAACCCAGGAAGGTGGCGGTTGGTGGTGCCAAAGCATCGTAAATCCAAATATGGTATATGTAAAGCGCTAGCTACTTACTTCTAAGGGTCTCAAGGCGCTGGGGTCCGTTGGGGAGATTAAGTGAGCTATTTCCTATTTCCCAGAGTCACATGGTGCTGAGCTGAGCTGCCGCTGGGGGTCGAACCATGAGCCCTGTGCTCGGAGTCAGCTGCCCTGGCCACTGCGCCACACTTCTTCCTCTGTTGGGAATGTCCTGTCTCCATTGGATCCTCTGAAATTTGAGGAAGGCGGGAGTGATGGTGGACCAACACCTGCCATTCCATTACCATCTTTAGGGCTCTGCAACACTGAGGGAGGAGGAAAAACAGTGGGGCATATTACCAACAATTAGCGATATTTATCTCTAACTAGGCTTAGCAACGATTTTTTAATCGCTAAGCAGCGCCGGAAATTATCGCTGAGATAACGTGCTATTAGTTACGTTTATCTCCAAAGCGATCATTTTTCCCGCGATAGCGTGAATATCGCTGAGAATACAGCGATATTCATGCATTAGTGACTAAATGTTCTTAGCCATGTTATCCACCTCCCATTGGATAACTGGTCTGGGCAGGTGTTAGTTTCTGGCGATATTCGCTCTAAGCGCGAATATTGCCATCGCTAAGCCTGCTTTGCTAATAGGCGTTAGCGACATCAGCGACTGCTTTCAGTTGCTAACGGGTTGGGAACGCTCACTTTGCATGTCATTAGCGATAATTATTGCTAATATGCAAAGTTGGCCCCAAACCACTCGCTATCGCCTACAAGCTGTCGGTAACTGCTATTAGCGACAGCTTGCTAATAGGGATATAGAATTTTCGCCGCTTAGCAGCCGAAAACGTCCGCTAAAGCGGCAAAAATTGCCTATCGCCCCCCCTTGATAATATGCCCCACTGTCTTCCTAAGCCCAGGCTTCAAACCCTATTTTTTTCACTGCTCTGATCTCTGATGTTAGAGCAATTAAAATCAAAATCAAAACTTATTTTGTCACAACTCTTACGTTGGAGAATGATGAACAATGGGTTCTGTATACAGTACAGTAGGAAATGGTTTCTAAGCGAAGTCATTCGCAATAGCGCTGTTTACAAACAATAGGGCATATTACCAACAATTAGCGATATTTATCGCTAACTAGGCTTAGCAACGATTTTTTAATCGCTAAGCATCGCCAGAAATTATTGCTGAGGTAATGTGCTATTAGCTACAGTTATCTCCAAAGCGATAATTTTTCCGGTGATAGCGTGAATATCGCTGAGAATACAGCGATATTCACGCATTAGCGACTAAATGTTCTTAGCTATGTTATCCACCTCCCAATGGATAACATGGCTAAGAACTGGTCTTGGCAGGTGATAGTTTTTGGCGATATTCGCGCTAAGCACAAATATTGCCATCGCTAAGCCTGCCTTGCTAATAGGCCTTAGCGATGTTAGCAACTGCTTTCAGTTGCTAACGGGTTGGAAACGCCCACTTTGCATGTCATTAGCGATAATTATCGCTAACATGGAAAGCGGGCCCCAAACCGCTCGCTATCACCTACAAGCTGTCGCTAACTGCTGTTAGCGACAGCTTGATAATAGGGAGATAGAATTTTCGCCGCTTAGCGGCTGAAAACGGCCGCTAAAGCGGCGAAAATTGCCTATCGCCCCCCTTGATAATATGCCCCAGTGTCTTCCTAAGCCCAGGCTTCAAACCCTATTTTTTTCACTGCTCTGATCTCTGATGTTAGAGCAATTAAAATCAAAATCAAAACTTATTTTGTCACAACTCTTACGTTAGAGAATGATGAACAATGGGTTCTGTATACAGTACAGTTGGAAATGGTTTCTAAGCGAAATCATTCGCAATAGCGCTGTTTACAAACAATAGGGCATATTACCAACAATTAGCGATATTTATTGCTAACTATGCTTAGCATCGATTTTTTAATCGCTAAGCATCGCCGGAAGTTATCGCTGAGATAATGTGCTATTAGCTACGTTTATCTCCAAAGTGATCATTTTTCCGGTGATAGCGTGAATATCGCTGAGAATACAGCGATATTCACGCATTAGCTACTAAATGTTCTTAGCCATGTTATCCACCTCCCATTGGATAACATGGCTAAGAACTGGTCTGGGCAGGTGTTAGTTTTTGGCGATTTTCGCGCTTGGCGTGAATATTGCCATCGCTAAGCCTGCCTTGCTATATAGGCGTTAGCGACGTTAGCGACTGCTTTCAGTCGCTAACGGGTTGGGAACGCCCACTTTGCATGTCATTAGCGATAATTATCGCTAACATGCAAAGCGGGCCCCAAACCGCTCGCTATCGCCTGCAAGCTGTCGCTAACTGCTGTTAGAGACAGCTTGCTAATAGGGCGATAGGCAATTTTCGCCGCTTTAGCAGCTGTTTTAGGCCGCAAAGCGGCGAAAATTGCCTATTGCCCCCCTTGATAATATGCCCCAATATTTTCCAAAAATGCCAAAGGCAATAATAGTGGATTAAAAGGCAGGTCCTGAGAATGACACTTGCCTGCCTGGTGAATGAATGGATAAGACAGAAACTCAACTGCAATAAAACTTTGCTATGTCTGGCTTCCATAATAAGCCATTACTACCTAAATTATTAATAGGACATGTTTCAAATTCCGTTTATTCACTATTCCGATGCCAGAGCAGCAAAAAACCAAGGGATGATTGTTTGGTGCAGGAAGGTACACCTTCCTGCACCAAAACAATCATTGATAGTGTTTTCCTCCTATGTGTGCTGCAGAATGCAGCACACATCGAAAGAGCATAAAACAAGGGGAAATAAAGATATTTCTCCTCGTTGTCACTTTAACGCTTTCCCTTGGGAGGCGTTAGAATCTGACTCATACCCCAGTTCTTGTAAATCTGGGAATGCGTCAGAATCCATGGGTGTTGAGTGGGAAATCCCTTTCATGCAGAGTAATACATGAAAGGCGGCCATATTTACAAGGCCATGAAAGCCCACGCAGGGTGAATTTGCGAGGTCTTGTAAATATGGCTCAGCATTGTGCACCACCGAAGCGTATAACAAGTGATTCTCCGGTGGCACAGGGACCTTGTAAATATGCCCCCAAGTTTTTTTTCTTCTTTGCTGGTCGAATAGTAAAGTGCTGTGTCCCAAAAACAATGCTCATTTGGATGAAAGTTTGCCATAGGATTTGGATCTTCAGAGACTTAAGAGAGACTGGAGAATGTGGGTGGGGCTCCTATGCGACCAAATAACCATCTCCCCTATCAGCCATGGTTCTCTGCAGACCTTATTACAAAACAAAGGTACAAAGTTCCTCTGGTTGAGTGGGATCTAAGGGTACTGAGCAAGAAGCGGTAGTAGGGTCAATGAGGAACCCCTAATGTGTGTGTAAAGGAGAAGGTGTTCTCCTCTACAGAATGGATTTGCCTTGAGGAACTTAACCTCTCTTACATATGTGACTTTATTAGATCCAGACCAGCTCTTTTTTGGTTAAGGATCTGGAGAAATCACTCCGCAACTTTAACTAAAAATATAATAAAAGACTGCCTTAAATGTGATCACGGCATGTCAAATTCCTGGCTCGCAGATGTTTCAAAAGCATTGAGCGATGTGAACAGGGAACGTCTTTTCTCCGATCCTAATAATATTGAAGCGAATGACAAAATTGAGGTCAAACAAGCACTGTATGCACTTTATAGTTCAGAACGAATGGAAAAAGAAATTGTTAAATCAACTTTACCAATGACGAACTGGGAAAGATCTTTACTGTTCCGATTAAGGGCAGGTTCTATAAAAACATTATTGGGATTTCCCTTGGGCTACCAACATGCAAATGATTATAACCCATGCCCATGTGATGGTATTAGTAAACAGAATGATTTGCATTTTCTATTCTTCTGTAAATTTTATTTAAAATATATTAATTGGATTTTAACTCCGTATTTTAGAAAACACAGACCCCTTTCATTAGGGGAATCTTATTCAATGTTATTGTCCCTGGACACAGATGAATTAATTTTTCGCACTAGCACTTTTTTGAGAATTATTACATGTGCACGCAAAACCATGGAAAGCCCTTCCTAAATTGTTTACTTGCCTCATGAGAAATGCTTCAGTTTTTAAATCACGACTCCATGCCTGTTTGTATTGTATAAATGAATGTTTTTTATTGTGTACTTTTATGAATTTTACGAAATCCGAATAAAGGTCTTTTGAATTGAATTGAATTGAGAAGGTGTTCTCCTTATTCGAACTAGGGCTCTCACACACCTAGCACACCTTCATTATTTGAGCCTGCCCTTCGTCAGGTCGGTGCTGCAATACCTGACTGGCACCGAAAACCTTATGCAGTAAATGAGGCCATCCAATTAGTGGCCCCCAAGCACCGGGTTAGCGCTAAAGCATCAGGGTGTCAAGCCAGAGAAAACCGCTGCTCCCAGGGCACACCCTCGAGACTCCTTCATAGAGGTCCTAGAGTCCCTCGGCGTGTAGCAACTGAGAACAATGCGGCCCGACCCAGCCAGAACCCTGTAAACCAATACCATCTCGGTTGGTGTGGCCACGGAAGCGGAAGGGAGCTCAAACATTCTGCGCTTACCTCCGAAAAGACCAGAAGGACTCACCAGCGTGCATTGCACGTCCGTCTGTTACACCTTCCCAGCTGCCGACACCGGGATGGTAACGGTAGAGTAGGCGGCGGGCGTAGAAATAGAACTAGGTTCGCGGGCTGCCTGGTCACATGTGGGTGCAGGGAAAGAAAATAGAAGAAGGCACATCCGAGGTTCTAAACCTCCTGGCGGCCATTTTGTAGTGTGTTAGTTTATCGAGGGTAAAGGGCTTCAGCAAGCTACAAAAAATTGATTATACCCATATCAGTTTAAAGTAATCTCAAATGATAATGAACAACAACCATTGCAGCAGTAATAAAATTAAATTTAAATGTAGTCACTTAGTATTTGTGGCATACAATGTTTATATGAAAAAGGCTGTCTTGTGTAACACTGCTAGGGTGACTGCTATATATAAACCACAGTTGGTCTGGATGTTGGTAGTCTCATGAGTAGTTGTATATTCAGTAAAATACACAGTGCCCACAAGCTTGTAGTTAGTAAGGGATACCAAGTAGTGGTCATCATGGTGGAAGAGCCGGTGGAGGTCATCATGTCTGGTGAGACGGTTATATGTAAGTCAGTGGTCTATTCACTGGTCCGGGGTTGGTTGTTGCTGGTTAAATCTCCAGGAGCAACATAAAAACCATATGTTCAAAGATATGTTGAAGCAGTAATAACAAAATTTAAATTAATGATTCCCACGGAATGTCATCATTCAAGCCAGTTATATGAGTGGATAATCTATGTATCCATCATTGTTCAATCCTGAACAATGAAGCCTGGGTGATTGATTGGAAGGCTTCCAATATCGTCCAGCACAGATCCTCAGAGCTGTGTGCAGTCTCTTTGTAGTGAGTGTACATTTTAGTGGTTACCCTTTGGCAGCGTATGTTGCTTCTATGTTTACTAATTCTTGTCTTTATTGGTCGCATAGTCATGCCTATGTATTTCAATCCACATGGGCATTTAAGCATGTAAATACATTGTTTCGTATTACAATTAGTGTGCCTCTTTTGTATCCATCTGAAATTAGGTTGTAGTGATATCTCTTTAGTTGTAGCAGTGAGTGGGCAAATGACACATGACCCACAGGGGTAGTGTCCAGTCACTGGTGGAAGACTCAGTAGGGTCCTCTGGGTGTCGGACCTGGCTCTTTTGGGTCTGGTATGTACCAAAACATCCTTTAGGTTGCGGGTTCACTTATACGCAAACCTGTGTCTAGGCAGTTGTAAATCCCCTGTGTTGAGAATCTGCCAATGTTTCAGAATTATCTTTTTAATCCGTGTGGAGTCAGGGGTGAAAGATGTTTTGCACGTGAGATTATCAGTCGGTGGTTTGGGGTAAGTTACAAGTCTCTGCAGACCTGCACTGAAAGAGAAATGCATGCCACACTGATGAAGTACTCACACAGAGCTGCACTGACAGAGAAATGCATGCCACACTGATGAAGGACTCGTACAGAGCTGCACTGACTGAGAAATGCATGCCACACTGATGAAGGACTCATACAGAGCTGCACTGACTGAGAAATGCATGCCACACTGATGAAGGACTCACACAGACCTGCTGGGAGTGTGGGCCGCCTATCTGACGTTAATGTGAGAACAGGCCTTCATGCTTTGAACAGGGCGGTGGAGGAAACGCTCAGTGGGTGGTGTGGGCTGGAGGCATAATAGAGGCAAACGTCCTGGGACATGTCTTGCAAAGGGCGAAAGGAAGGAGAAAGCTATTGGCAAGAGTAGTTGTTGAGAGTGAGAGGATGTCAGGTATTTTTTTGTTTTGAGATTAAAGTGACAGTGAGTTGAGTGTGAATATAGTTAGTGGAAGGGCAGCTGGTTCTTTTTTGGGATTGAGGGGAAGATATTGTCAAGGGTGAATGTCGAGGGTGACAGGACGCCAGTTGTTTTAGTGACTGGCTTGTGGAGGGGAGGGTCTTGCTGATGGAGGCAAGGAGGGGTTCAGACCTGGGTGGGGTCTTGTGCATGGTTCTAGCATTGTTCCTCCACCCCACGCTGTCAATCAGAGCAGGGCAAGAGGAATTGAGAACTCTGCACAGCATAAAAATATAGATGTGTCAATAATGCAGATTTATCAACCCAGTTCCATCTGTCTATAATTCACTATTTCTTCCTCATAATACACTCCTCCCTTGTCCACTGATATCAGGATGCCAAGACTTACTTAGCTTATTTTACACAATGGTTAAAATGTGAACTTCATTGAAAGCAGCCTGCTAATCATCTCTAATAGGCATGCTAAAAATAAACATGACTGGCAGAGCTTCTGCCAGCTAATCAAGTGTGTTGTGGCAGGTGATTAAACTTCAGAGAGAGGAAGAGCTGGAATGCTTGGGGTTCTGGTTTTGCTTGAATGCCTGAGTATGCAGTGTGGCGAATACCCCCGAAAACACTATTCTTAAAGGGATAGTTCACAGCTTTCGAACAATAAATTATCAGTTTCTATCTAAAACACTAGCATGGATAACATGACAGCTTCAGATTTAAACATGGGTGGTAAGTGTGGAGTGATGGTTTGTCTGTAAGACCAGTTATCTACATACCAGCATGGTAAATTGTTGGTCCATGTAGATTAATTTGACAATTTCTAAAAGGAAATCTCTCTAACCAAGTCAGACAATTCTTGACCTATCCGTGGGTAAAGTGACATTGCTGACCATTTCATTTTTATAATAAAGGGTGTAGAACTATTGCTAAAAGAAAAAACTTCAGGTTGCCGCAGAGTACGACATACATGATTTTTTTAATGTTTGGTGCACTTCGCTTTTATTTTTATTCTTTCGTAATTCCATTTCTAATACATGAGAAATATTGGCCTCTATCATGTCTGGGCCGGTGGCTTGCCGTCCTATCAGTGTGCTGAGGTCATGACCTCAGAGCCCTGGTGGAAGGCCACCCACCATATTTAGAGACTTTGCCTGCCATGTAGGGATATCTGGGCTGTGAAGGGTGACAATGCAACAATGGTTCCCTTCACAGCAATTAAGTTTGCGAAGCAGGTGCCAAATTTAAAGCATGTTGTTCAGAGCTTTAAGGGTAAAGATGAATGATGATCATTGTGATGCTCATCCCACCGTCAATAGGGCTGGAAGACCATCACTGTGACCCAGTGGTCCTATGGTGGATGGACCACTGGATCAGAGGTTACTGCCGACGTAGCCCGTGAAAGCTCTGTTGATGATAACTCAATGGGTTTCCTGACTCGAAACAGCGTGACTAAACTGGGGGTTTGCCGGTGGGAGGATTGACCATTTACGGTGTTCTTCCACCTCCATCAAATCCTAATTGAGGCACTTTTTCTTTGTTTGGAGGTCACATCACTTTGTGTCAGTTGTATGTTGTTCTGTTGGATACAATGAAAGGATATAAGCCATCATTTATACTTTAGGCTCAATTCACAAAGGTATTTGAGTACTTAATTGCACAAAGATCAGCAATTTTTAGTGTAAACTCAACTTTGTTATTCATAAAACATGGATTGGCATTCTTGAAGAGATTCACTCAGACACCACGGCGGACACGTCTCATTGAAAAGGACCTACCCTGGTGAAAAACAACTGCACACAAATGAAGCTACATTTTAGCAGCAGGCGTAGCCCCTGGCGAGGGGAGCCCTGCACACATTCTGAGGTATGCCCTGAGTGCACTGATGGCCAGCCTCAGCCCAATGTGTATTTGAAGGAGATTCTGGTTGAGGTCGGCTCCAGTCTTAAGGCTATTGACACTAAGTTGGATCTGCTTACCAACCAATTGTAACACGTCAAACAGAGCGAAGACAAACGTGATGACCGCATGGACCAGCTGAAGCAATGGGTATCTGACATGGAGGATACGCAGGCAGAGGCAAAGGAGCAAATGCTGAAAATGGACAAGGTCTTGGAGGTTATCAGAGCCAGTAATGAGGATCTTGAAGCACGCTCAAGTTGAAATAATCTTAGAATCATGGGTCTTCCAAAATCAACCAACATTACAAAAATGGAGGACTTCCTCGATAACATGCTTTGGACCTTTTTAGGGATGGCCTATCAGCCATGTTTATAATAGAGCGCGCTCATAGATCACTGGGGCCTGGCTCCCCCCTGGGCCTCCTGCTAGTCCAATAGTGGCACTGCTGCTAAATTACCGAGACTGGGACGCAGTGTTTCGCATAGCCCGAGAGTTAGGCATGTTTCAGTGTCAAGGCAATGCCATTTTTTTCTACCCGACTTTACTATTTCTATACAGGCGGCCAGGCTTTAGTTCAACCCGCTAAAAAGTTTGAGGTCCCCAATTCAACGATTTATCCAGCGCGCCTGAAGGTGACTTGCAGGGCAAATAGAAACTTTTTAACAGTGCTAAAGCTGCATTACAATTTTGACAAACCAGTTGTAGCGCACAGGGCTCCCCTAGATCTTCTCCCTCAAAGCGGCCTGATCCTACATTGAGTGAAAACAATTGATACCACATAACTTGCTGTAATGAAAGTACTTAATTGTATGCTTTGTGCTCATGTGATGCCTACTGTGATGCGTTGTTATTATTGTTTGACTATATTGTTCTTCTGTCAACTATCCCTTCAGCTACCGCCAAATTGGTATATACATTCTGAATGGTTGCTGAGCCTACATGGTATGATACTATTATTAACAGTCGGTTTGATGCAGTTGATCTCAGCCACCCTGCCTCCTTGCTATTGGTGAATGCCGGGATTCGCTCTGATCCACGAGATGGGTTCGGTTTACACTGTGCAATATTGGGTGGGCTGGGGGGGTTTGGTGCACAACCAAGTTGGGTGATTAGTGTGGGTGGGAGGGGGTTGTTGATTGTTTCTGCCTTGGTAGCTGCAGATACTAAACTATTTTGGCACGCTTTTTGTGGGGCGGGGGGTGCAACAAGTCACTCGCACCTTAGCACAACACCGCAAATGAATGCCCTGTGTTAAATTTCTCACATGGAACTTCCGGTGTCTGAATGACCACCGAAAGGGCCGCCAAGTCTTTGCTTATATTCAGCGATACTCAATAGCATGGGTGAATGACTACATCACTGAATTGCAGGATAAGGAAGCAGGTATACATGCAGGCACTGAGAATGTCCAGGCATTGATAATATCTATCTTTATCTTGCTTTACCACTCGCGACAGGATGGCTGTCCGTCATACCTTCCTGACTATTTTGACTCGATCCTGCTCCTGTGGCTGGAGGAACACCACCGCCACTAAGTGGATGAACCATTCAAAGTAGAGGAGATTGTGGGGGGTGATCCACTCTCTGCCGGCAGACAGGGCACAGAGTATTGATGGTCTAAAGGAATTTGCCCCATTACTTGCGCCCATTTGGGGGATGTATATGCAGAGGCCCTGGCTACGAGAGTGCTTGCAGCTTCCTTGAGAGAGGCCCTCATCGTAACGGTCCTCAAACCAGGTAAGAACCTCGCCCGCTGTGATTCATATAGGCCCCTCTCCTTAATAAATACGAACAACAAGATACTTGCCAAGCTGCTCATCTCACGCCTGATCCCACTGCTCTCATCTCTTGTAAGGCTTGATCAGGCTGGTTTTATACCCGGCAGATCCACTTTGCACAATCTTAACCCTTTTTTGCCATTCCCCATTCCATTGATCCCTCCCTGCATATGGTTGAATTTGTTTTAGACGCCACTAAGGTGTTCTATTCCCTCGAATGGCCTTATTTGTTTGCCCTCTTAAAGCTCCTGGGTATGAGCCAATTCTACATCAAGTCAGTTGGATTGTTATACTTACGACCCACAGCATGGTTGTGCATTAATGGGAGTGTATTGGAGCCCATCGCCCTTACCTGGGGCACCAGGCAGGGCTGACCCTTATTGCCTATCCTTTTTGCGATAGCTATGGAATCCCTTGCTTGCCGTCTGCATCAACAACATGCGCAGAGAGGATTGGCCATCTTCGCCCACCACGTACTGGTGTCCCTGTATGGAGGCTAGGTAATTTTATATGTGTGAGAGCCACATGTCAATTTAGATCTGCTTATTAGAGAATTCACAAGATTTGGTGGGGTGCTGGGATTGTCATCAACTGGGCGAAGTCTATTATATTTCCATTGACTAATGACACTCCTATGTTGGGCTCTGAGTCTGTTTTGATGTGGGCTGAGTGCGCAGTCAATTATCTTGGTATTTTTCTCAGCAGAAATACTTATAACTTGTGGAAGAATAACTATGATAGATTGTTTGACTGGCTCGACAAGAGGCTTGCTGGTAGCTCGCTGGTACCATTGTCACTTGAGGGATTGTTTGACAAAATATTTATTCTACTAAAGTTTTTATATCTATTTCTAAATTTGCCACTCCCGTTACCCGTCAGCTTCCGCAAGCAACTTGGCTTGTGCCTCATTTCACTCGTGTGGTCAGGATCACAACCACTTATTGCCTGGGAGACGTTGACACTTCCCTTTGAGCAGGGTGGTCTCGGAGCCCCAGACTTAAATGTCCAGTATTATTGTGCCCAGGCTCATTTTCGGAATCATTGGCTGTTCCCTACCCTATTTAAGCGCATATGGCCGAGCATGACTGGATGGTGCCCTGCCCATTGCAGATGGACATGTTTAAGACTCTGGTGCATCCACGGGATTGTGTGGACATGGTGGCTTACATGGTGTTGGCGAGGGATGCGCTACGCCACAGGGTTTGATTGGACCATCTGTTTGGTCCTTCAGTGCCCATCATGAACACCCCTCACTGAAAATTACATCTTACTCTGATACTTGCGCTAGACTGTGCAAACTTGGACTTGAGTCCATGGGTATGCTATTCCCCAGTGAAACCTTCATTTCCGCACAGGACTCCCTCCAGACCAGTTCTGCTACTTTTCTTGACACTTTTACATATTTCCAAGTGCACAAACTCATTTGCACATTCCTTGCAGGCTTCCCTGATGCCCCCGACATTCCACGTGCTGGAGATGGTTCTCACATCCGACTTACCCCGCAGTCTTATTATGAGACTGTACGCTGACATGCAATGTACCGCACCAGTGTACATACCTAACAGTAAGGCAACGTGGGAAGCAGATATCACGAACCCACCAACCAATGCTCAATCCCAGTGCTGCTGCTCGCAGTTACGCTAATTTTTCCAAAACTACTGTCTTCGACCCAAATGCTTAAAATCTTTTCACTGTCTGTATCATACCCTGGTGGGGACGCTCAAAATGGGGTTGGGGGGAGACTCAAGATGAGGCAGGTACTCCGACCCTGACTTCTTCCCCCTCTCTTGTCCTGGGAGGAGATGTTTGTTAGATTGGATGACATACTAGGGCTCCAGCTCAAGGGCTCTCCCCTAATAGCAGTGCTAAGATTTGTGCAAGCGGTGCTTCCAGATAGGAGCAAACTGGCTGCGCTTTTGTTACTGCTAGCTAAACATTCAGGGGCCATGAGATGGGGATGTTGTGCTTTGCCCCGGGTGTCTGACTGACTTAAAGATGCTACCTACTTCCAGGAATAGCTTGCTGCCTACTGGGAACTCATGCAGGTACAATCACAACCGAAAGATATATGGTCCCCACTTGAGAGATATTAACATATTCAGACTCTTGCTGAGCCAGAAGAGGGCGGGTCGGTATAATTTAATCATACTGAACTATTGAGTACGCTTCCTTAGGACTACCAAAAGGGCCATACCACTGGGCTGTTCGCCCGCACCCTCCCAACATGGGTAAGAGATTTGCTCATGATCGTTGCTGCTATGTTCAAGCTGTGTACCTGTACCTGTACTTATAAGCTCGCCGATGCTGAATGTTTGTTATATGCTATATTCTTTTATTATTGATTTTCTGCACTGAATGTATCTCACCGGACAGTGGAGTGGAAAGGCATGCTGTTTTTTCTAAGTGATGGACATATTGTATGATTATACATGTATATTGGATGCATAGTGCATAACGCAGTGCAATACGTGCTGTCTGAACATGTTACTATAACCTTGTGTATGAAGTAAATTAATTCAATAAAAAAAAATCTTAGCCCTGCTATTGCGGCCTGTGTGTGCAAAATAAACCTTTTGCCAGGCCTAAACCTTCCTTCTTAATACATATAACTCACCGTAGGGTAGGCCCTGTAGAGGCCAGAGGGCAGGGTGCAATGTCTTTAAAAAGTAGTACATGTACTTTTACGTTTTACATTTCCTGGTGGCAAAAACCTAAATACATTTTCACTATTGCAAGACCTGCCTCTCCCATAGGATAACATTGGGATACTGTGTTACATTTAATAGGTGATCACCTTCAACGGGAGCAGGTAGAGAGGTTGAGTTTGGTGTCTAAAGAATTGTAGTATAAAATCCTCTTTAATGGTAATGTCTGATTATAAATCGCAATTCTGAAAATTTCACTTCTAAAAAGTTTCATTTTCTTGTCCCAACCATTTGGCGCCTGCAGCCTGTATCCTGGGTCCCGTGACTAGGTGTGGTTGGTGGTTGGTCTTTGTGTATTACTTCCAGACAGTTGGACAAAGGGAAAATAGTTAGCATGATCTCTGACTTGATGTGGAGTTGTCACCTATCACACCTGCACATCACAAAGACTCAGCACACTAACAAAGGGGTTGAAACTAGTCTTTTGTGCCCCCAGACAAGCTGGTGCCAGGGTAGGGCGGCAGGAAATTTCAAATACATTTGGGGGAGGCGTGGACCCTCTAGAAACTTCTCCTACTTCAAAGCTAGCACTAATGATAAATAGTGGGCCCTCCGACCCAACTATTCAGTACACCTTTGGACAGGTGGAAGAAAGATTGCTGTGCTGCTCTGCTGCATGAAGGCTGTTACTCTGCTTCCCTGTTGTCCTGCTGCCTGAGTGAAAAGGACTGGACTTGCATCTTGAACCAGGACTACTAGAGTGACTCAAAGGGCCGTTAGGCTGGCTCCTGATCAGAGCCTCCCGGACCGAAAAGGCTCCAACCACCTGGACTCTGTATGCTGTGAATCTTGCCCTTCAAGTGGTGCCACCCTAGTTCTGTACCCTTGGAAGTGGGTCTGAAGGAGCTCTGTCAGCCCAGCTGTGGTCTCTTGGGCAGAAACGACACATCTCCTTGCTGCTCTGCATTGGAACCTCCACTGAGCAACACATCTCCGAAGGAGGACATAGCATCGCAGCCTGCAGCTTCTTCAAAATTGCTACTGTGCGACGCACCTATGATGCAGGACTTCGCATGGCAAACCTACAGTCGATGGCATCCTCGACGAAGACAACACACACCCTCGTATCGCAGGCCGCAGTTTCTCGGACCCACAGCTGTGTGACGCATCCTTTATGCATGATCTCGTAATGCTCCACAACCAGGATTTAAGATATTTTTTCAGCAGGCCTAACTTGTTCCCTGTGTCGAACTGGCGCTCAATCGCGGTTGGGCTAAACTTGTGACTTTGTCTCAGTTCTGCACGACCAGATAACCACAGTTGGTGCTCTGTGCTTTTAGGCACTATTTTCTCTTTAATCTTTAAAATTACATATCTCTGGTTCAACTAATTGGATTTTTATTGTTTTAGTTTCAATTAATGTATTAGAGTTTACTATATTTGTCTAAATTGGTGTGGGATTTTTATTGTGTTGTATTTTTATTTTAATACTGTTTGAATTACTTCATAAATGCATACTCATTGCCTCTAAGTTAAGCCTGACTGCTTTGTGCGAGGCTACCTGAGGGTTAAGCACAGGTTCATGGGGGTTTGTTTGTATCCTTACTTTGACAGGGATTGTGTTTTTTGCTTCAGTATGGTTTCATCCCCCCCTCAACCAGTAACCCAATTTCCTACATGTAACTTCTGCTATGCCTGGCATTTTGGTGAATTGACATGCATGACTAGATTCAATTTGCATTACTCGCGCTGGATCAAGCTAAGGATACGAATTTCATTTATAGCCTCCAATTTCAAATTTGAAATGTATTCAAATGTATTCACAGATGTATTCACATTTACAGAGCTTTACATTTTTCAGTGTTTACATTTAGCATTTTTATGGATATACACTTTACTGGCCTATTAATATTGTTCCTGTTTTTCTGTTGCCTCATAGTTCTGTGACGTTTAAGCCTTAAGCATAGTTCCTCCTTACGACTTGCAATATTCTAATAAAGTTATATAATGGATACTGTATCCCTTCTATAAAACCAGTCAGAGAAATGATATAGCATGCAGCATGTATCCTAAAAAAACGTTATAACACAAATAGAGGGTACAATTGTAGGTGTAAGTAACTTTGAAAGACAGGCCAGCGCCATGGCCACAGAACAATGTTGGAAGTTCTGCAAAACTGAGGGCCTCATTTACAATATTTTGCTGAAGGGCTGCACCGCAAGCCTTCCTGCTGCGCTGCCCTTCTGCAAAAGAAAAGGGAAGGAATGCGCTGTATCAATCAGATACCGCGGATTCCTGTTCTCTTTCCGTGTGTTGGTGTTCAATTGGCTGCCATGCGCCAATGCAGGCACCATTGCACCATGTTTGCAAGGATGCCTGTGTTGTAGGGATGATTATTTTTGTGCAGGAAGGTACAACTTCCTCCACATAAACAAACAATGGATGTGATTTCCTCTTTCTATGTGTGTTGCAAAATGCAGCACACATAAAAAGAGGAAAAAACTAGGAGAAATAATGTTTTTTCTCCCCTCATTTCGCCTCCCCTATGTCATTCTTGGGGAGGCGTAGGCTTTTGAAACATTCCCAGGTTTACAGCTTATTGTAAATTGTTGAATGTGTCAACAACACTAGGTCCCTCACCCAATCCCAGTCAAAAAAGCAACAAATTTGGGAGTCTGGATAGACAACAAACTTAGCCTCAAGGACCAGGTGAATGCAGTGGTTTCTTCCACCTCCTACAATCTAAAAGCCTGTAAGAACATCCTACCAATTCTGCCTAAAGCCAGCCACTAGTTAATCACCACAGCCCTAGTAATGTCCAGACTGGTTTACTGCAACAGTCTATATGTTAACATCCAGGTAGGACTAATGAACAAACTACAACTTCTACAGAACGCAGCAGCCAGACTGCTGTCTGGCATTCCCAAGCATGCCTCCATCTCAGCAGAAATCAGCAAGCTCCCCTGGTTGCCAGTGCGTAAACGGGTACAGTTTAAGGCTCTGTGTATAGTACACAAAGCACTTTATAAAACTGGACCCAGCCACCTCAAAAAACAATTCTAATAGTACACACCTACAAGACATTTATGCTCTTCAGATGCTAAACTAGTGGCGTTACCGTTTGTGAAAAAGCCAACTGAGGGGGAAGAAGCTTCGCTGTTGGGGCCGCCAAGGCCTAGAATGGCCTCCCGATGAATCTCAGAGCCTTGCCATGCCTGCTGGCCTTCAGAAAGGCTTTGAAGACGTGGCTTTTACCTAGCTAGGTTGAACTCTCACCGGTATCTACTCTTTCTCACTTTTGGACCCAGGAAGGATTTCAAATAGTGCCAGGACACCTTTGGGTAGCAGTTTGCGCTCTATAAATGTCAATAACATTAACAAATGCCATGGGTGCCACTTAGTCACACCCACCGTAATGCCTTTGGCATACCTCCCCATCCTAGTGTGAAGCAACACAGCGACTTGTGCTTTGTTGCCTCACTCCATATTCAGAAGGCCACGCAGGGTGGCTTTATGTGGCCTTGTAGATATGGCTAAATCCTGTGTGCCTTTAGAACGTCACAAAAAGTGACGTTCCGGCAGCACACATTGCTAATAAATAACCCCTGAATGTATTATGGATTAATAAACTGTCAGGGGCACGTGACACCCTGGTTTTGTGTAGTGTAAAAGCTGTTACCTTGTGATCTGAAAGGCAGAGGTTAGCGCTAACAGCCACCCAGGTACACTGGCTTTTTATGATATGAATGCATGTTCTGGGGAGTGTAATTGTGCTTATAAAGTATATAAAAATTGCCTTCAGAAGTGCACCATGATTTAGTTCACAGGAGAGCCCAGCAGTGTTCGAAGAGCCATTCTAAGCAATGTCTGGCTGGCTGTAATTTGCAGCGAATTGAGGCCACGTTACTGTGGTAACGCCGCCAATATTGCGGGACCCTGCTGTAGGTTCAAAGAATATTCAGATTATGGTAATAGCATGTAATAAAGAGACTGTTCTTCGGGAAAGTGGAACCCATGTTTTCACCTGTGATAAAATTCTGCCTTAGAAGACAGCCCCGAGGACATTTTACTATGGCTTTTTTCTCCAGTTTTCATTTATAACCAATTTTGCTTAAGGTAGAAATCAAACCAGCTGTAATTCAGGAGGTGAAACTCAGTTTGTCTTCACTCTGACTTGGAATTTCCAAATTTAGATCATAAATAAAAATGTTCATAGATGACGACCCTTTTGCCTTTTTTGTTGGTCAACTCAGAAACGTAAACAAAAGTGGGATGCAGCAATTCTGTTTCTTAGTCATGTATTTCCACCAGTATCCTATGAACAAGTTGAATTCAAGATGTAATGCAATTCATATTGAGGTGGCCTCAGCCATGATCATGTCTTACACACCCTTTAGCTTTACACCTTTCTTGCTTCTCTTTCTTTCTGTCTCCATTACCTGTAATGCGCAAATGCAGTGGCTTAATGAAATGTTAAGGCCCCCCCCCCCTGAAAAATATGCTCATGGGGCCTGCACCACGTGTCTCCCCACTCTAATAAATCCAATAAAAATATTTATTTGTGGTATGAATAATAGTCTGGATATGGGATTGCCCATAGTGAAACCAGCAGACCTAACTTCCATTTATTATATTTGTATTCAGTTTTCAGGTACACAAAACAGAAAAGTAAATATTTTACTGAAAAAGATTTTAAAAAGTCCAGTTTGAAACACATTACATGTTTACCCGCAACATACCATTTGAAAATAAATTATTTCTTTACCTAACATAGAAACTAAAACCAAAACATTTTGGATAGGCACTCCCTGTGATTCACAAAGTCATAGGGTTTACAACCACAAATTTGCTTTTTAAAATGCACTAAACTCATTTTGCAATTCAGTAAAGCCTTTCAGACTCCCCTTTCAGCAATAATTCCTTTACAGCTGCCTGGCATTATCATCATCTGCCCAATAAAATTACATGCTTGGTCCCCTTCCTCGTAGACCCATAGACAATACTTTGATGTAACAAATTCCTGGTATTCATGAGAGAAGGATTTTAGTTTGGAAACTAAGGGCCCGATGTAGGTAATTAGTATTTACAGATTGGTAAATACCGAATTTTACCGATTCAGTATTTACAAATCGGCAAATGCTATGTAGGTATATTTACCGAATAAATTAACGATTCGGCAATATTAGGTAATTTCCGAATCGGTATTTACCGATTCGGTAATTGCCATTGAATCCTATGGGCCTTGAGGCCCATAGGAACCAATGGCAATTACCGAATCGGTAAATACCGATTCGGTAAAATTACCGAATTGACAAGGGGGACAGGGTACCACTTTGACACCCTGTTGCCCCCCTGATTCAGACTTGTGTGCCATGTGGCACACATACATGCCCTAAGGGCATGTATGTGTGTGTGTGACACACACACATTGGCCGTTGTGTGACACACACACATCGGCCGTTACCGACCGGTATTTGGTGAGCTACATCTGGCCCTAAAATTGCAATGCCTCTGAACATCCCTGTTATTTCAGTATGAAGCAAACACAACAAGTTGATGAACGGAGTGCTGAAAACTTTCAACCACTCACTCCCAGTCAAGAGATCTGGGTTGAATCCATTGTTCTTTTGCTCCCAATGCCACCCCAGTTTGGACCTAGCCATAGGCAAATCAGTCTTGACCTTGCTGCTCATGGGAACAGTGCAGCCCGAACTAACAAGCCATGTCCTCCCTGGACCAAAAACAAGTACCCGTGACCGATTTCGGGATCACCCCAATCAGCAAGGCTATCTTGAATCCAGTGGCACCTCAAGCAAGGGACCCATGTCTGAGCACATCCTTGGCCACTTAGGGCGAATATTGTCAACATAAAAAGATGATGGAAGGTGTGAAAATAATGAAGGAAAAGACTTTCATGCTGTATATGTGAACAAGAACTCATCTATTAGAACCTACACAGTGACCTTGCATTTTTCCATTTCAGATGCAAGTAGTTGATGCATTACATTCTGGTACTTGTAGTCTTTTCTATAAAGAGAAAAGCAAAATAACAAGAACCAGGCTGCAAAAAAGATACATATGACATGCAAGAGTTTGAGATTTCTCCTTTACAATAGTGCAACTTAAAATAGTAAATATTGAAAACACAAAAGCAGTCTGCTTTGTAGACTACTTTGGTCTAAATAAATATACAAAGCGCTTGGAAATATTTAAATAAAGCTGATCACTTTTGTTTTTCAGTGTTGTGCTTTTAGTGGTATATATTTATAAATTATGTTTAAACTATATGTATTGCATGTTGCTTTTAACTTTTGCCTGACACCTTAGTCAAAGCATTTCCGAGGGAAACAAGAACTCTGGGGTTCTGTCCAGATCCTTTAATAGAAACGTTGGGAAATCACTTACAATGACCAGCATTTAATATCCTGGCTGGTATGTACTCCCTTATTAATGCATACCTTTAACAGTTCACGTAAGAAGATACTTTAAAATATGTTTTCAGCTTCCCTAATGGCCACTGACTGATATCTTAAGTAAACCAAGACAAAAAAGCAATATTAAAATGAGTACAGATTATTTCAAATAAAGTCCTTCTTAAGAATCATGGAGAGTCCTTTGCAGAATCGTAAAACATAAATAGAGAGAATTGGCCCTTTTCTCTGGGAAAGTTGGCAACGCCACCTCTGCTCCAGTCAGTTCTGTGCTTCCTCTTTGCTTCTAAGATGAGCAGTGCTCCACCAAGGATACTTTCTCTCAGGGGACCCCACCCACTTATGTGAGGTGCCTGACAGGCTCTGACCAAAGAGAAATAAATAAGTTATTTTGTTTCTTTTGAGTCCTGGGTCAACGTCATATCAGGTCAGAGCAGGCTGCACTCTGTAGCTGCTTTAGAGCGAGGGTGCCCCCTTCATGTAGAGAAGACTGCGGGCCAGAGGCAGCTCCTCCTTCTGGGCGGAGGAGCGCTGCCCCTTTGCTTTCCCGCAGTGAGAGAAGCAGAAACATAAAATGGTATTATAAATACCACTTTATGTTTCTGCTGCTCACACTGAGAGAAAGCAGGAGGGTTCGGTTGGTGGCGTGCAAGTGGGTGGGTCTGCTGGAGGGCAGGGTAGGACTGGCTAGCCCAATACCGTGGGCCCTGATTATTTGGTCGGCCCTCTGGGGTCGACCTAACCTGTCATGCGCACTCTCCCTTTTCTCCTTGTAGGATTGCTACGCCAGCATGATTAGCACCTGATGCATAATTGCTGGCCAGCCATGGCAGCGGCGCCCCTTTTCCATGCATGTATTAGAGCCAATGGAACTCTTGCTACGCCACCAGGCCAAACATGACGTGCAGATGACACAAGTTTTTGAGAAATGGCTGCTGCCTTTTGAGCCGAAGCACCTTCTACACGCTTGCATATAAATGAGTGGATTATCGCGGTTCGTGTTGCTGATAGTCTAATGTGGGGGCCTTGCAGCAGGCCTGGTCTTCGTATCTGCAGCCTTCTCTCCCTCAATCCTGAAAACAGTCTGCACTGGGTTTTGTTACAGGAAATACATGTAAAAAAAGAAGGTCTTGTTAACTGTTTTCCCTATGCAAAATAGCAATTATGACCCCTTTGACTTCGCAGTCATTCTACAGAAATAGGCAATTGCCATTTTGCTCTATTCATTTTGTTCGTTGTTTCTCACTTTCATAAGATGTATCAGCAGGCTTTTAATTATCCTGCAAATGATTCTATTAAGCGGCTCCCTTGCATATTAAGCAGAAGAGACATTGTTTTCAGCTCCTCCTGCCTCCTGTGAATTGAATGTGGGCAGACATTGAAAAATCAAATTATTTTTCTAAATGAAAATAACCTGAGCAGAAGAAATTATTTGGAATAATGACAGACCGAGTGAGAGTGTCACCGCTTTTTCTATCAATTTGAGCGGTATCGCATTGGTGTTCACTTGAAATCGTAAACTAAAAAATAAAAGATACAAACAGGCCTGGTAACAATACGCTGTGCCAGTCTCCAAGTAGACTTAATAAATCAGGAGGGTTTTCAAGGGAAATAAAAGTGTCATTTATGATGGCTACAGTGTACGTCCACTAGGATTTCTGTACAGTTTATGCCCTCCCTTGGTAGATGAAATTATTGGTCGTTCTGTGGAGTGATCTGACATGTTTGTGTGGTGTGGGGATGACTTGCGAGACAGTTATCATGGCTTGGCGCTCGCTGTTGGCAAGGGAGATACATGGAAGGTAGATCACCTTTAAGATCAAATACATAGATGAAGTAAATTAGCTTTTATCTCTCAAGGGATTTCAGAATAGGAGAATACAGTCTGCGATACATAGGCAGCCAGCTGCGCATCTATGTGCACCTGCAACCTGCTCCTTGATTTGGAAGAAGAAATAGAGATTAACATAATCTTTCAGTACTTGGCCTTCATGCTAGATTGTTCCTATGGACATGTATGGGTGGATCCCTTGAGATCAAGGAAGATAAATTCTCACTCTTCATTGCTATTGATCATTTCAATCTGGGGATAGGGAGTTTCTGAATATCAGCTATTAATGACACACACACATGCCAACAAAGCTCTCCTCAATGAAGGACCAGCATACCTGCACCACCGCCTTGCATTCCATGTACCCGCCCGACAACTCCGTTCCGCCCAAATAGCCCTAGCTTCTGTGTCCAGGATGCACAAGACCAGAACCGGTGGAAGTACATCCTCCTACCTTGCTGCCAAGACCTGGAACACCCTGTTCCTCCACCTCAGGAAATCCACGTCGCTGACCCAATTAAAAAAGGACCTCAAGACCTGGCTCTTCAAACGATTCTACACCCAGAGGGACTAGCAGGCCCTCCGCCCCCCGCCCAGTGCCTTGAGACCCTCACAGGTGAGTAGCCGCACTTTACAAGCCCCTGATTGATTGATGATGAAAAATTAGGCCATCTTCTTTCTGATTGTATGATAAACATTCATGACTCTTTGACCTGCTTTTTGCCTTGTTTGTCAATGATTTTTGATCCATCTTTGCCTGTATTTAAATTATTTTAGTCGACAAATCTTAATTCAGAGAGCCTGCTCTCTGGAATGCCCAATCCACAGTAAGACAATACACACTTACCTTCTTCAGCTATAGAAGTATACAGGCCTGAGTGAAGTACCTCATTTTGTTTGGGAGTTAAATAAGAAACTTACAATATGTGGGTGGTTTGTTTGATAATGAAAACACCTCACATTTGTTGGAAAAATTGTGACAGCTTATTTCAGCTGCAAGTGTCCCAAGTTTTTATTTGGACCATTTATTTCATGCTTTAATCTGGAAGAATATATCTCCCTAAAGGTAATATTTCATTTCATCAGGACGTTGAATGGGCCTCTTCCTTCTGTTTTGTAAATATGATTCAACTGTCTGATAGATTTTTCAGTACTCTCTTGCATCCACCTTACTCTCAATTTTCAAAATAAAATTGAGCTTCATTCATTATTTATCATTATCTTAGCAAGTTCTGCCTGCCCCACAATAAGTCTCACCTGACCCTCCTTCTGTGAGACAGCCTTCTCTGATTTTTAATTACATCCCGGAAGATCCATTTTACACATCTAAGCAGAGATTTGACATTTTCCTTAGTGATGAGGATGTGTTGCAGTCTGATCCTACACATCCCTATTGTACCTGTTTACTGGTCAGCATAATATTTTTCTGTCATCAGGTGGCACACTGGCTCCATAGACCTGGCCTGGCAGTTCCGGCTAGACTGTTCCCGTTGGGCACAGGGTCAAGACTGATTTGAATATGGCTGGGTTCAAACTGGAATGGCATTGTGAGCAAAAAAACGATTGATTTAGGCCCAGATCTCTGTACTGGGGTGAATGTATGACATTGTTCTGCATTCTGTCCATCAATTGTTCTTTTTGCATTTGTCACCCCGAGTGGGAGGGGTATGCCCAGACATGGGTCCTGTGCTCTCCATGCCTCTGGAATCAAGCTATTCTGGCTGATGAGGGCTGAAAGCCCGAAACCGGTCCTAGGATGCTTTTTTCCAGTCTAGGGAAGACCTGGCCTAGCAGTTGGGGCTGGACTGTTCCCATTGGGCACAGGGTCAAGACTGATTTGCATATGGTTGGGTCCAAACTGGAATGGCATGGTGAGCAAACAAATGATGGATTTAGGCTCAGATCTCTGTACTGGGGTGAATGTATGACATTGTTCTGCATTATGTCCATCAATTGTTCTTTTTACACTGGTTCCATAGAGCATGAGCAGAACCAAGTGCACCTAGGGAGCCAGCGTTTGTAAGTGGTGATGACTAACCATGCCACACCACCTGGCCTGTCTCGAAGTCAAGTCACCAAGATCAGGGTGCTGCTTCTTAGGTATTTGTGGCATCTCTACTATAAATTGCTGGTAAGGATGGCTGTGGCAGTTTATTTATGTGATTCCTACCAGCCCCAGTGATAGATAATTGTTAGGTTGTCATATGACCTTTATAATTTAAAAAATAAATCCTTAGATGTGTGCTGCGTACCTAAGGTCTGATGTACCTAATTGTCCAGCAGTAGATCACCAAAAATGTCTAGAAGCATTATTATCTCTATCCACATAGCAAATAATGTAAAATATCTATAGGTAGTACCTGGGTGGGTCAACATGTGAAGGAGAATTCACCACCTACTAATACATTGATAATACTCAGCTGTATATGATGGTGCCACTGGAAATAGACATAATCAGTCTTGGAAAATGCGTGAAAAGAAAGAAGATCTGGAATGTTTAACAGCACCTGAAATGGAACCCACAAAAGCCAGAGTTCTTCCATCTCATCCCCTTCTGTCTTGACCCATGTTAGTGGGATAAATCCCAACTCATATTTACTTAGGCTTTACTAAATCAGTGGACGTATCAGAGGGTAATCTTCCCATCTCTGGGGGTTATATACTCTGTGCTGCTAAGAGGATGTCTTTCTCAATATCCATAACTTTCATTTGGTAGTCTTGATTCCCCAATTCTCTCCTGTACATGCCGCCTACATATTCATAAATAATCACATGTGAATGTTTATGTTATTGATAGTTCTTTTTGCCAGTACATGAAGAACCAGAATTAGCATTCTCAACATGCACTCTCAGGAGCTATATAATCATAGACCAGCCATGGCAAAAACTACCAGCAAGTTGGACATGTAGGTCTTTTTTTGATTGATGCTAGATAACTATTAATACTATCCTGTCCTTTGTGTTCTTCTTGTCTCGCCACGCTTCCAGGGCTCCACTCTGTTCCCCTTTGAGACCTAATTCATAGTAAATAAATTACAAAAGGAAATAGTTTGTAATAAAATAATTCTCTTTCCATTATCAGCATGGACGTTATTATTCATCCCCCACTCCATCCTTCATGAATTAATTGAAAATAATTATTGATCAGAGTTCCATCTATCCCTTCAAATGCTCAATTTCAATGTAACTTTATTAAGCCGTATCTGACCCCATTCTTGGGTGCAAACTCCAGTACCTAGAAATACCACTGAAAAGAACACAATTGTCAAAATGTTGTGAAATAGGAAGTTCTACCAAACTACTATTTAGACTAATGGCACAATTTAAAATACAGCTGGCAGCTCACCAGGCTCACCCATTGGAATAACCACATGCCATTCTTAGAAATCTCTGCATGTCTTCTGATGATCTCGAGTGGGCGTGTTTGAGACTCAGATGAACGCTGACGAGGCTGCCATGTTTTTTAACCCACTCTGTATTTTTTTGTTTCATACCAACTCCCAGTTTATAAAAATAAAATAGCAATTATCCTTATGCACAGGAAGGTTTCTTCCTGCATGTAAGTCATTGATTATTTTTAATGCCTTCCAGAGCGGACCTAGGCAGGAAAATCAGTGACCACCGCCTGTTCCTAAATACGATGAACGAGGATCACCCCACCCTGAATAGGGTGGCAACGTTCAATATGACCTGGCTGCTCTGATGTGGTCATAGCCCTGTGGCTAGTTGTGGCTGTACCACTGGAAAGTAAGCAGCTCACCTATTTTTTAATTAGTCCCTAGGTCCACAAGCTTGGTAGGATGGGAGCATGGCCAATTTATGGTGATCTTTACATCATGTCAAACTCAAAACGAAGCCCTAAATCTTTAAAGTTGACTATAGTTATATCTGACTCCCAAATGATCAAAACAGACCAGGGAATTCAAATATTTCATGTATCTTTTTCTTCAACCTTTCCACTACAATAATCCCACATTCATGGTGTTGCAGTATCTGTGAGTGGCCCTGTGTGGTGCTAAACATACTCTGAGGCAAGGCTGAAGTACATGTATACAGGTAAAACTGTTTTGTGGCATTTTGAGTTGTAACTTTAGAAGCGCAGTTTGTGAATAGCAATGAGCGCCTCTTGTGAGTGAGTGTTTGTATGTGCGTATCCCTCCCAACAACCATCTTTACCCCTCCCTAGGTTCCTCCTTACTCCTCTCTGAAATACACTCATTTTGTTGTAGATATTATCCATTACCCCACCACTCCCCCTGCTCTCTCAAATACTAGTCTAGTACTACTAAATGTAACTACAAAGTGCAGTTTGTAACTAGGCTCTAAAATATTTTCTGTCATTGCCAGAAACTACTCTGAAAATGTGTGCTTTGTGAGCCCAAATTCATTTTTATTTTTAGTCATTTTTTTTTATGTTGATGGGAGACTTATGTATCTGCCAAACAAATCACTTTTTATTTGAAAAATCATGGTTAAACAAAGCAAGGACCGGTAAAGCCAAAAGTCTGGCAACCAACGCAGACTTATTTGTTTTTGATAATGCTGTATTCTTACTTATTCTTTAACTTCTTCTTACCTATTTAGGAATCCACGATTAACTGGATTTTTTTATCTGCAAAGAAGTGAAAAGGGGAGAAGAATCATTTCACTTGTAATTTTTAATATGACAAAATTAATCCAGACTCCAAAGACCACTGACTATGAAATACGTTTTGGGAATTTATTACAAAGCCAAAAATAACTGAACATACAAGCACCTCAGCACGAGGTTAAGGGAATACATGGGCACTAACACAAACATAATCCTACGCAGAAGTTTCATCCGACTCCGAATGAGAAGAATAGTCAGTTCTAAAAGCATCAAGCAAACAATAACAGCTCCAATCTCTATCCCAGTATTCATTCACCTGAAAGGAAAATTAATTAATCTGTCCCTACACTATAGCTAAGGTGACATCCCTACACTGCATCATCCCAGGCAATAGAATGAAAGGTGTCAGTACTGAGGACTTCCTTAGAAGTACACTCACTTGAGCTCGTTTTAAGATGCTCCTTCTCCTATTTTGCCATTTCTCAGTCTCCCTTTCTCTTGTTCTGACTCTCCTCCCTTAGGGCACTGTCCCTAACCGTTCAAATGTCCTTGGGTCCCATGCACCTTTTCAGCTGAAAGTATCATATCTACATTACTGTACACTCCTATGGCGGCTTCTCCTACCATCCTAACTCTTAAAACAAAGGGTTATTCTACCTAACGAGATGTATGTCCTTGCACCTGGAAAAAGAATTATGTGAACAGAATAGCCTTGCACGCACACAAAATCCATTAACTACATTCGACTAAGAAGAGCCTTCCCAAGAAATAATACTTTTCAAGCCTACGATATTCAGCTAACATAAGAAATCACAGACATGCCCTCTCACTGCAAAGCATAGAAAATCAACTAGGCCTTTACACGTTTACACATACATTTCTAAAATCACTTTATAAGCATTGACTTCAGTACTCTGCATACGTAATAAGAAAAACTACACATGCAGACTTAATAGGATACACGTTCAAATCTAAGGCATCACTTTATGCGTGAACTAATTCATTGTGCATCATCTAAACACATTTTCGGTTAAACACGACATTGATCTTCCATGAATAACGTAATTGCATTTCTATTCACTCTAATAATATTGTTGAAGTACCACATTACTAAGGCTTACATGTTAATACATTCCTCTATATATGTGGGTGCTGACTACCTGTGATTATGGTGCATCCCTCCAAATTTCAGAATATCATGGCGCTTTATCACTTTACCAATGATTGTTTCACCAATGAGTTGTGTGAAAGGAGTAACCCATATCACTGGCAAAGTAATAGCTCTCTGATTAAGAGAACTGTAAAGTTGATGGCAAAAGTAGGTGAAAAGACAACAACTGTTTGCTTAGTACAATCTTATAAATGTGAAGAGTTGTCAAATGTGTGATATTCCTGTCCCTCGTCTGTTCCAGAGTCACCACTGGAGCTAATTCCACATTGGACTCATCTGAAATAGCTCTTGCAAGTGTAACCGAGAATCACAGCAACTACTTTACTACAGACTCTAAACCTTTCCTAGAAAACTGACATATTCAAATCCACCAACAAAATAGTTTAGTTACATTTGTAAAGAAAACATGGGAACAGATAGTAATTTAGACAATTTGCAGAAAAACATAAAGCTATATGTAAACTCTTCGACTGTGAACCAGAAGAAATATTAATGAATTTGTATTTCTAAATTTAATGTTAGCTTCTAAAGAATAGCCAGAGTAAAACGCTTGACAAAAAACAAGAAAAAAAGGAATGTTTTCTTTTCAAACCATCTCTATGAATACATGGGTAGACTATTGTGTTTTCATTTATTATGCCTCTACTGTGGCAAGACTATCTATTTATTCTTAATATTTTGTAGTAGGATACACTCCAAAGTTTAAAGTTGAGGTGAGAAACTCAAAAAGAAAATTATGGATAGATTGTGCAATGTATACACTGGGGTGGCAAACGATAAGGCTTTGGTAGATCTGGCCAGACCTGTTTATCCATGCTTTTAGTTTTGATTATCACGATTATTTTTGCAATGATTATATATTTGTCTCATGAATTGTTTTCCTTTCCCTCTTTTCTTGTTTTTACCCTAGCATAATGGATTATATTTAGCTAAGATCTCTGAATGACCGTATCAATTCTCTGTTAGTTTTTGGCCTCCACTCCATCATCCAAACACATGTAGGAGGGGCATGGCTAATCTACTCTTTTTAAGCAATGTGTCGACTTGCTGAATGATAAGGTCTGAAAAACAGATTACTCCCCAGCTTACTTGCTTAAACAAGCATTGAGTTTTACTACACAGTAGGCTGTGCTCCCCCCCATGTGGAAGATGGAGTTATTTGATATTGTCTGATATCTGCTCAGGTGCCCCCCTCACATTAGCTGTTATTTAGGCCACTGTAAAAGCAACACTGCTTATGTAAACAAATGGTGCAGATGTAAAAAGGGTACGCAAACAAAAATTTTTAATTTACAAAATTAAGGCTGAGGCTTAGCCGGACAGGCTTTTCTGAGATCTTTCAGATTCCATCGCTCTTGTTCCTTGGCTTACTTTAGAGTCAATCTTTGAATTCTGGAGTGGCCCAACTAAACTTAAAGCTTGCAACGGTCTCACCATCGCTACAAACGCTTCTTCAAACCTGTCAGATCTTTCTCATTGTACACTCCACAAAGTTTGTGGTGATCAAAACTCCTACTCAACCGAGGGATCCCATAGAAATCAATAATCGAACGGAGAATATCCACATCTGGGTGGGTTTAGACCCTTTAACCCTTTCGATGCTGATGACGAGCTCAGCTCGTCATCACCCACGGGTGGCGTGTGCTGATGACGAGCTGAGCTCGTCATGTATCGCGGAAAAGGGAAAACAGCCGCACAGCGCAAAAATCGCCGCAGCATCGATGCGGTTAAAGCCACAGAATCACTCCTGGTAAAGGCACTTCATTATCTCATGATGGTGTGTTGGAACTTTGAGTTGAGTGTATTTGTTAAATGCATTTGACACTGTTCAGTATACTATTTGTACTAACTGCTTTTCACTCGTGGGCCATCAGGCAAATACATTAAAATGATTCAGCTCTGTCCTGTCTGACCACTCAAAGGATGTGCGTGCTTTACATGTGAATGCAGACAATGACTACATCCTCATTGTCTCAATTAGAGTATAGCGCCACCATTTCTTCATTCAAACAGCTGGTGATTCCCTGGGACTAGAAAGGTACTGATTGGTTAGAAACAAATGTTATGTTGCTTGGGTGTAGGTGAGACCTCGACCTCTACCTTCAAAAACAGGGTTAGCAACATTTCTGAAGAGTTTGAGTTTAAACTGGATTCAGTCGTTTTGCTGGAACCTTAATATCACCAGTGCTTCCTACTGATTTTCTGCATTCAGCAATCAGTTATTCCTGGTCTAATCTCTGCATATATCTTTTAATCCTCAACATTTCCAATGGTTCCTTTACAGGCTTGTCCTCATCTGCAAACTGGTGAGTTACTGATGACACAGAGAAGTAATGCTTCCTGATCAGATGGCCCAACCTTTTGATTTGTAACTTAGAACTAGATGAAGTAGGCTCCTAGCTGCTGCTATGCTCTCTTCTTATGATTGATGTCAGGACACACCAGAGATGGCAAACTAGCTTTAACAATATTGCATAAATGTAAACGTACCATAGGAATAGGTTGAAAGCTTACTTTCTAAATCTCTGAGGCAAATAAGTACTTTCAGTTTTCCAGTGAAGAGCCATAATGTCGACAAATATTTGGTGTGATAGTAACATATATAGACATTGATATTTTGAGGTCTGACATTAACTAAGATCTTTTGATTATACTAAAATTATATAAACTTAAAATACCTATAAATAGGGGCTTCTATCTAGCACACTTCATCCATTGGTCTGCTGCGTCACTCATATATTTCTTCTGCCTACTACATCATACAGAATGGAGCCTGCTCAGCAATTTTTTATAACTTCACTGTGCGGGATGGCATTCTGCTCTCTCACAAGAAACACACCCACACACAAAGGAGCCTATTCACAAATGTAAGTTATCACATGAGTTAATCTGTATGTGTAAATGTACTCTCACACTTTGGGCCTAAATAGGGTGACATCCCTGCGGTTTCGAGACCAACCGACCTTGGCTCAGCGGTCCGAAACCCCAATTACGATGTGACAACACATGGTGCGGTCGCAGATTCCCATTTCCCTATGGGAGCTTTTAAAACGTCGGAAACCAGCTTCAGCACAAGATCCCATTGAGAAATGGGAGTTGCTGTAAATCCCTGCACCGTGTGGAAGGCACCACATGGTGCAGGGGTTTACCGGGGCCCCCAACTGGAGGCCGCAGAGAGAGACATGGGAAGCCTGTCGGACACCGACATTTGATTTGATTTGATTCGGAATTTATATAGCGCTCTACCACTCCGAGGAGCATCTTGGCGCTTGTTGTGGTTTGTGT
Source organism: Lissotriton vulgaris (assembly GCF_964263255.1). Taxonomy (NCBI): domain Eukaryota; kingdom Metazoa; phylum Chordata; class Amphibia; order Caudata; family Salamandridae; genus Lissotriton; species Lissotriton vulgaris. Next base: position 354,228,569 of record NC_141685.1, on the reverse strand, counting down.
AGTCCAGAAAAGGGGTGGGAGATGTAATGACCCCTAGAGACGTTTCAGTTTTTAAACCAGGGTTTTACAGGTGGTGGCTGTTTGGTTATAGATCCAGGTTTTGATGGCTTTCCTAAATTTGCTCTCGCAAGAGATTTCCCGGATTTGAGGTGGGAGTTTGTTCCATGCTTTAGAGCCTTTGACCGCTAGAGACTTTCCCCCTCTAGTGGCCAGACGGAACTTTGGGATGATCATTAGGTTGGCCGTAGCAGATCTCAAATGGCGTCCGGGGTGGTAACGATTGAAATTATTAAGCAGGTAAGTTGGGCCTCTTTTATTGAATGCCCTAAAGGAAATTATCAATAGTTTGAACAGGATTCTCTTTTGAATGGGGAGCCAGTGGAGAATGTCAAGAGCTGCAGATGCTGAGGACTTTCTTGGCATTTTTAGGACTAATCTCGCTGCGGCGTTTTGTACCATTTGCAGCTTATGTAGGAAGGCTTTGTTGGCCCCTACATATAGACCATTACAATAGTCTAGCCTGGATGTGATTAATGCCACCGCTACCGTTTTCCTGGCAGATAGGGGAAGGAAGTCGAAGAATTTCCGAAGACTCTTGATGACATTGAAACAGGAGCCAGCCACTTCACTGGTCTGTTGCTTGAAGGATAATGCCTCGTCAAATTTGATTCCAAGGTTTCGGGCTGAAACGCAGTCCACATGGGATTATGGGGGTCATTATGATGGCAGCCGGACTTTCGTCCAACCGCCATCATTGTGGTAGTGGGACCGGCCGCCTACAAGGTGGCCTACCCACCTATCCCATTATGATGCGACTGCCATTGCGGCAGCAGCAAAAGGCATTTTTAACATTGAGTCAGGTGCAATGCTAAAAACGCAGATTTTGCTTTTCCCTGCAGTACGTGGCAGGCACCATGCAGTACCTGCCAAATGGTGCCGAGAAATGTAGGGGGCACCTCCTCCAAGTGCAAAATAAATGTGCTCCTGCACAGGGGGGCCCACAACAGGCCCCCAAAGTCAATTCCGACCAGCCTTTCCATGGTGGGGGATCCAGCATCCAAATCTGGTGGGCGGTGCCTGCCAGGCACCACCACCATTCTGTGAATGCGGGGCAGGTCCGAGAGGCAAACGTAATGATTGCCTTTGTCGGACCCATGACGAACAGGCTTTCCGTCTGCCAGGCACACTGCCTGCCATCCTGATCTGGCGGGCGGAAAAAGGCCTTATAATGTCGGTGAACCCGCCACCGGCAGCCAGCCAGTGGCAGGTTCACGGCCATCATAACCAGGCCCAATGTTTGGTTTCTAACTGGCCGATGGGCTCCAGGAGCCAGTTGGAAGCAGGCCAGAATGACTGGCAAGTTTGACTTCCGACCGCCGTAATCCTAATACGGCTACGGAATTCAAACCAAGGATGTCGGTCACAAAGCCTCAGACCTGCGATCAGAGGTTTTTTGACGGACATCTTAATTAGGCCAACAGTAGTAGATTTACTATTTTTGGACATTGACCATTTTGGAGTGTAAAACTACTACAAAGTGTGAATTTACATGTCACCATCCCCTGAAAAAAGGGGGTGAGGCAAAATTCATGAGTGTAAAGTTACTACTGGTAACGTTTCACATGTAGCAGAGGGTCTCCGCCACTGCAACGGAGATCTCCCTATTGTAAATTGTAGGCACATTTTAAAAAGTTTATTAAACTTTTAAATAAATAGTAAAACTATTTTATGGTAAATATTAAGGTAAATTAACTTTTTTTTAATTAGAACAGGAAATAAAATAGGTAACGTAGAAAATGTACATGTCCATTTACATATCAATAGCAAGACCAATTTCATATTATAATTTCAAATGGCAACTTAAAAGGTATCAGACTCCCACAGCCCTCATCTAAAACATCCTAACTAAACTTTTAATTAATAAATTACATTTAAAAGAATGTAAATTAACTTTATGTATTTATTTATTTTAAATATAGATCAAAATAAAAAAGGCCACAGCACTAGTAACTTAATTTTTAATTGAATATGTGATTAATGTATATATATTACATTAAATTACAACCAATTTATAAAGTTCTTTTTAAATCCCAACTTGAGCAAAATGTTTCTATATATTATATATTAAAAATTACCAAACGTCGTTTATAGAATTAATTTAAATTAATTTATCTATAATTTTAAAAGTTCCATTTAATTTTATATTTAAAAAGGTTATTTAAACATTTTACAATACTATTTTTTTTTAATATTCTTTTTATTTAGCCAAAACTAAAAACAGCACAGTACAAGCAGTTGTCTGTTGACCATAATCTAGCACAATACAATTATAGTGAATCATCCACATAGTACTCCATGTGTATACAATCTTTTTGCCCAATTAGCTTTCTTCATTTAGTAAATCTTGTGACCCACCCGCCCGCCGACTGAGTTCAGCTTAAGGGGCAGGCATATTTTGCCTCTGTGTACATTCCATTGAAACCACTTTCGTTCCCATTTTTTCGGTCATCGTCTTTCTAAAACATCCCTCCCTGTGATCTTAGCTCTATCGATGTCCCTCACCTATCCCGCCAGTGATGGTGGATCCCCGACTCCCCATTTTTATGCGATATTGCGTTTCACAAAGACCCACCCCTGTGATACCCAGGATTGTTCTGTTTGGGTTAAGTCTGTTGCCTCCCATATATTTAGTAGGCAGAGTTTTGGGGAGGGGAGCAAGTCCTTCCCACCTACATCTTCCATACGCTTTGTGACCGCTGACCAGTATTTTGAAATAATTGGGCATGCTCATAATATGTGGCAAAAGGTCCCCTCCATGTTACACCGACGAAGGCATATGCCATCGACTCTCCTTCCCATCTTTATCAGGACGTTGGCTGCTAGGTAAGTTCGATGCAGAGTCTTGAGTTGGATCAGTCTCAGCCGCATAGAGATGTCAATTTCCCTAGGGGAGGGCAAGGCATCTCGCCAATCATCCTCATCCCCAACCTCTGTTTCCCATTTATTGCCTAAGTTTTATCAAGAGATCGGGTCGATTAGTTATTAGTTTTTTGTATGTTAGAGAAATGGCCTTTTTGGGCATTGGGTCCAATAGTAATCTATCTTTGAGCGGAGAGGAATCCGGGATCTGGCCATCTCTGGGTATCACTGCTTTCAATTCATAGCTAATTTGCAAATATCTGTTGGTTTCGGATTATGCCTATTGATAGTCTTTCTGGAGGTCGGAAAATCTAATCACACCTTTCTTGGTCCACATATGCCTCACAGTCGAGACGCCAATCAGGTCCCATTTGTCGAACCCTGGACAAGAACCCAGGTGGCCCAACCACTCGGGCTCCCAGAGAGGGGTTGCAAGTGTGCCAGGTTTCCACCATTCTGGTCATAGGTCCTGTCAGTCTTAACTTTTTGGGGTCTGTGTATAGGGCTCTTGGATACTCCCCCTGTCCCATCAGCCATATGTCAGTACAGGAGGTCGGCTCATCCGGGGTGTTGTGAACCCATCTATTAATTACTATGGGGCATATTCTCAAGGACTTATCGCCGAGCTATCAACACTTTTGCGCAGCAAAAGTGGCGAAAGAATTATCGCCCCATTCTCAAGCTGGTGCAAACTGCTGATTCCGCCAGTTTTCAAGTGATAGCTTTGGCAAAAAACATTGCCACGGATGAGAGCGACAACTAATGCTAATGATATGCACAGTAGGTGTTGCCATGCAAAAACACACAAAAACACCACTTTGCGATATTCTCGATGACCAGTCAGAGCTGCACTGTGATCCAAAAACAGGCAATAAGGTGCGTTAGCAGCAGGGATTTAACAACTGCTTTTGCTAGTGTAAAGCTGGATGACTACCTGTGGTATGAAAGGGAGCCCAGCCCGGAGACACATCTGAAGACCAACACATGTCATGGAGACAATGATCATGCAGCTCGGATACCCAAGAGGTTCACAACACCCACCGCCAACACTTTCATGCCCCCCCCGGACCACCCCCTGGACTACCACTGAGGCAGCGCAGAAAAAGACAGCAGACCTTCTGAAAATGCACCAGCCTCAGGGACTTAACACCAGAGGATGTCATTGCCCACTACAGGCTCAAAAGTACAACCATGCTCCGCATCCTGACCCACATTGCCCACAGGCTGATGGTACCCACACAGCAGGCAACCAACATCCCTCCATAGACAACGCAGCTGGCTGTGCTGCACTTGTTGGCCCCTGGTACCTTCCAACCAACAACCGCCAGAGTCAGAGGAGTCTTGAATGAATGCATGTCCACAAAAACAACGGTGGGCGCCTGTATCCGCACTACACGCTAGTCCCAATTCGTAGTGTTCCTGCACAACCAATCCCAACCCCAGCCATTGCCTGGCGCCTCTGTTCACCAGATCCAAGATTGTAGGTTCAGAAATGGGTGTGCGCCAGGTCATGAATTTCAGTAGTCAACAGTACTGGAAAAACAGTTATTTATTACAAAAACATAAATTAACAACACGAAAACATAAGCTAACGCGTTCCATTCCTAACGGGCAACTTCATCAGTGCAACTTGTGGATCCAATTAACTACATATGGTCCAGGAACTCCCCAATACAATTCCATATTCCCAAAGTCCATATTCAGAAACCTGTCGGCTAAATGGTGAGAATGGTCAAGCGTCCGTATAGTCACAAACATAATCTTGTACAGTGTATTGCACTTGGACAAACAGGAATGCTTACAGGTATGATCAATCCTGCATGAAAAGACCGTAACACAAGTTTGTGTGGTTGTAACCTTCATAGAAAAGAAAGGGATGGTTATGACCACACAAACTTCTGTCACGATCTCATTAGGCAGGATTTATCATATGTATAAGCATCAAGGTTTGTATCAGCTTGATACCCCTGCACCTTCACTTCCCCCAAATGGCGTAGGCACAGCTGGAGACCAGGCAAGAACACTACACCATAGAAGGCTTCCACGATGTGTTGGGGGCGATTGTTCTGTTATGTTATGTTATTTTAATTTGTAGCACACAAGAATACTCACGACTGTGCCGGCGCGAAGCCTACAAGAAGGGTGAGAGTCTGTTTAACTCATTCCCTGTGAGGCATATTCCCCCGCTGTGCTGGGGGGAGGAAGGGCGCGCGCAGTGCCCCGGTGCTCATGACGAGCTGAGCTCGTCATGAGCCACGGTGGTTGTGTGCTCATGACGAGCTGAGCTGTATTACTTGTGCCCCCTGCCCACACTGCACATAATCACCGCAACAGAAACCACATGCATACCATCAATGTGCAGGCAAAAGTGGACCACCGGGTCCTGTTCACCAATGTTGTTGCAAACTTCCCAGGCAGTGTGCATGATTCCTACGTCTTCCGCAAGCACCCAAGCCCTGGTCCCCATACTGGCCAGTGATGACTGCCTGGCCCTGCGCATACAGGCCTCAAGCTCACTTGCCGCCACCGATGTGTCTCCAAGAGTGCCGGTGCACCCTCCTCAGCCGTCGCTGGGTTCTGTGCCACAGGCCCCCAGCACACCCTGCTGTACCGCGCCGCAGAGTCATGTCTGTGCAGCCTGCTGCTTTCAGTGTACACGCGGTCCAGCTGAGCTCACAATTCAAATTGGGTGTGGATTGGCAGGACAGCGTATTGAGGCCTACGCATCATCGCAGGCTGTACAACCGCTCAGCTCTGGAGCCACTAACTCTGTGCACCACAATTCACCATCTCGTGGTGATAGGCCTGTGCCGGCCAAAGTGCCTCGGCTGCCACTAACTCTGAGCACCGCAAGTCACCATCTCATGGCGGTAGGCCAGTGCTGGCCAAAGTACCTCAGCTGCCACTAACTCTGTGCACCGCAAGTCACTGTCTCATGGCAGTAGGCCCGTGCCGGCCTAAGTGCTTCGGCTGCCACCAACTCTGCACCGCTAGTCATGGGCCCCTTATGATTGAGTTGCATGGTGCGGACGCCATCTTGTCACCTCCAGCAGTGGGGAATGTGATGTGGTAGGGACCTAGGCCCTCATGCATAAATAATGACCACACAGACACTATCTGATAGATAGTGGAAATGGCCTCGGGCACGTGCACCCGGCCCATTTTATGGGCAGGGTAACATGTCCTGTGACGCCTGTGCTGGATGGTGTGGTGTGGGTGTAAACCAGCCCTCAGGGAGTGGCTGTGGCATGCTGACAACTAGACCTGTGATCAGCAGATCACTACATGGAAGACCTGGTACATGTAGCGTTGTTGCCCCCCCTGTAAGCGTAAGCGGAGTGGTCTGGCCTCGTGTATGTCAGTCCAGCGTAGGGGTGTGAGCAATGACCCCGGAACTCTGGGTGTCGTTCCGTTATGGCCTGAACAAGGAAGTAACTAATGCGTGTGTCTCTGTTGTAGTGTCGGTGCCACCCGGACCGCAATCGGTAATGTTTCACCCTGTGACTCAAGTCCCACAACATAACCAACATGGACGTAAGGGGAATCACTGGCTCTACATTCATCCATACTTTCACACTTGAATGATCATAGACATGACACATCTGTGTGAATTTGAATGTTTAATGCACATTTAGGGGAGTGTCGTAGCTGGAGCAGTACAGGGCCATGCAAACCCCACTTCACATTGTTGGCCGTGAAGGGCCAGCTAGAGTCCTTCAGGGAATGACAAGTACATTGGAAGAGAAAGAGTTCAGTCAGCAGTCTGATAGCTGTGTCATTGGTGACCAAACAGATTATGGCAGTCCATGTCGAGGTCCAAGGTGAGTGTCGCAGAGTGCTTTAGGGGACAGTGGAAGGTGATGATGCAGAGGGCAGAACCAAGCAGAAACAGGCCATGTGGCAGAGATGAATGCTACTGATTCCTTCTTACCAGTACGGCAGGATCATCCCAATCTTCGTCCTCTGATGTTTCATGTGCCTCACATGTGGGTGTTGGTGTTCTGTATCCAGTACTGTGTGGCACTGACACATCAGGGGGCAAAGATGTGGATCTCAAATCACCAGCAGCATTCATCTGCGCCAGGCCTTTTGGCAGCAATGCCATGATAAGGGTCTGCAGGACATGGTAGATCCCAGTTACATCATGCTGGTGTGCAGCCGTGGCAGCCATTCTTTCTGCCTGCCCCCGCTCCATGTACTCAGTGGTCCTCCGAATGTGTCTCAACTCCCGTATGACACCGCTGGAACCACTCTGACTAAACAGTTGTCCTTGTCTCTGAGTCAGGACTCCAGCAATGTTATCCATGGATCGTTGGGGAGCATGGAGCGGACTGTGGGTGTCCGTTGGGGACTGTAAGTGGTCCCTGATGGGACTTAGACACACACATATGGCATCTAGTTTGGCTGCCATACGGTCGAACCCCACCCACACCTGATCAGCCATCTTCTCCTGGCACCCTAACACACGTCATTGGAAGGCCATGTGTTGTTTGTGTGGGTCCTGGGAGACAGCTGTGGTGATTGGTGCTTCCTACTGTGTGGTCTGTGCGGGGGTGAGGTCTCCTCGATGCAGCTGGGTTCCCCTGCTTCTAAGGGGGTGGGGTGCTGAGGGTGTCCATGAGCTGTTGGAGGGTGTCGGTGTCGAAGAGTTGTTGGGTCTGCTCTGCAAGATGTGTTGATTCTCCCTCTGCAATGTGAAGTGGAGATGCACTTTAACATTGTGTTCACATGTATGTGGACGCATTGTACAAGTTTACATATAGACTGCATGACAATGTACATTGTGACAGTTTGAGAGGAGCTGCCTATTTGAAGTGGGACAGTGAACATTTCAACTACATCACGGATGTGTGTTTGTACTTGTACATCATCATCTCACATTTCCCTGCTATGCCAGATGTGATTGGCCAGTTACTACACACAAACGGCAACAGTTGTGTCCTCTGTTCTGTTGTGAATATGTTGCAGTTTGTACCACATTGTTGTCTACGTTGATGTGCTCTGCTTCTTATGTGTGTGTGCTGCATTGTGGGAGAGTTGCCCCTGCATCTCTGATTTTTCTGGCCCTTATCCCTTTCAGGTGGTGTGTCTTTCAATTATGTGCTTATACAGTGCTGAGATGTTGCAGACTTGGGTAAATTGGGCTCTTGGTGGGAGTTGGGACTCTTGAGCATGGTTTGTCCGCAGATGTCTTGTTGACGTCAGGGGTTGTTTGTGCATGAGCATATGTCAGCGTGTGACCTGCTCCTTTACGGATGTGGTCCACACTCAGTCACCTCTGTGTTGTGGCGTGCAACATGTCATGATAATGGGACTGCAGCCATGCTAATCGTCATGCAGTGTCACTTGCATTGTCAGTGTGGGTCACGGGTATGCAGCTTTGCTGGGTTCAGGACATGTGCATGGGTTTGTTGTGAGATTAGTGATGTGTGGGGAGGGCCCCCTCTGGCACATAGTAGACGGGGGCCTACATGTAGTTTCTAGGTGTGCTGAAGTGAGCCAAGGGGACCAGGGACATGCTCCAGAGTCATTGTGGGTGTACACTGTGCTATGCTTAATTGTGCATGTGTGCCATTGTGCCCATCTCCACCCTTCCCCCTAGTCCCTTGTCGTTACTCACCCTGTTGCTGTTGTGTCAGGTCATGTTGAGCAGTGTACGGTCCCCTAACTCCTGCCAATGTCTCCACACTGATGACTGTGGACACCATTTCCTCCATCTTGCCCAGCTCCTCCTGTAGCGCTGGACTCCCACCTCCAGTCTGCATTGCTGCCTTCTGGTTGTTGCCGAGTTTCTGCTTGGTTTTGTGCTTCACATCATGCCAGTGCCTCTTGACCTCTTCCATTGTCCACCTCAGCACTCCGACTGCATTCACCTTGTCCACGATGGACTGCCATATTCCATTGTTTTCACCAATGACACATTGGAGGTGACAAACAGTTGTTGGTGGTATTTTATCACCTCCGTTATCAGGTTCCTGTTTTCCTGTGGACTGAACCGCGTCTTCCTATTCTTCTTATCCTTGCCCTTCCCTGACCCGAGGTCCCGGCCTGGGCCTCCGGGGAGCTTGTGGGGTTCTGGTCGTCCTCTGTTCCTGCTCCGGCTACCGTCATTGTGCTTCGCAGTTGTTATGTTTTTGTTTGTGTTTTTTTCTGCTTTTATAGGGATTTTTTCCACCTGACGTGTGTGAATTGCGGGCCTGGCACAGCTTATCGCTGATTTTGTCATCACAGTTGGGCCCAACGCAACTTTTTTCGCGTTCGGGTTTGGATTTGTATTTCCATCCCGGTAATGTTATCACACACATTTGACGCCTTATCGCAACACTATCGCATGTTACCGCCATGTTGAGAAAGTGACGTTAACACAGAGTTATTTTCCCACAATAGAATGCGATGTTAGAGATTGCGGTAACCTATTTTGAAGATGATTATTGCACGTTCTTGAGAATATCCTCCTATGAGTTGGGATGCCCAGTAGTACCGCAGGAGATCAGGTAATGCAATCCCACCATCGTACCACCCAGCTGTTAGCTTATGCAATGCAATGCGTGGTCCCCGCCCATCTCATAATACAGTGCAAACCTCATTGTCAGTGTCTGTGGAAAAGGAGTCTGGGATCTTAAAAGGAGTATTTTGTAGTGCATTTAAAAAATGAGGCTTTAAAAACTTTAGGTTTCCGCCCCGTATACCCTCCCTTATCCTAATCGCCCGAATCAAAATGTATAGTGAAGTCCCCAAAAATAAGGGCGTTGGCCAAGAGGCTAGATCGATCTCCAATTCTGACAACACTTCCGCATCGTCGATATTTGAGCCATATACTGTATTTGGAATGAAAGCAATGGCCAACCGACCCCATTTATCTGACTTGACTTGCTTAACGGGTAAAAATCGCTGCGAATAACTTGGGAATACCCTGGAATAATATTGAGCCCTCTTTTCTCCCAGGGGATGGAGGTCTCTTGCTGACCGATATTATCTGCCCCTAGTGCCCGCAACGCCTCCCCAGCCCTGCTTCTTTTACCTCTGTCATTCAGCCCCCCCAATGTTAATTGTAGAAATAATCAGCTTACCCATATTTGTGGCTACCTTGGTTCCTGTATTGCCCTTTAACCCACTCCCTTAACCTGCTTCTGGTATTAGTACTGTTTCTGGTGCATCTCTTTGCCTGTTCCCTTACGCTGCTTTGCTGGATTTTCTGCAATTTACCCCCCCAACCCCACACCTCCTCGCCCCCCTCACACTCCATCCACCCCTCACACCCCTCCCCCCTACTCCCTTTGCATCCCCCCTCCCTGCTAGGTGAAGCAACAGACCCTACTAGGTCTGTGGGTGATGAGTGGGGGCTAAATCCCCTGGGTGACAAGTTTAACCAATTTATGCTTTACAATCACCTATGTGTAATATCTGGACCCATATGATCAAAAGAAACTGTACGCAAAGGAAAGAATAAACTTATCCAAAAAATGTATCCAGTTGCTGGAAGTCTTGCTCCGGTTCATCTGGCTTGATTGAAAGGAGAGAAAAAAAAAAAGAAGCAAAAAAAATGTCAGCACCCCCCGGTGTTTAAAAACTCCTTGGCCTTAATTTCAGATGTAAAAAAACGAGTTTGGTCCTGCCAAATTGCTTTCAATCGAGCCGGATTGAGGAGGAAAGCCTGCGCTCTCTTCTCCTGGAACTGGGTAATCATTTGCCGAAGCCGCCATCTTCGCTCCACCGTAGTGTGGCAAAAGTCTGGCCTAGTAAAAAAAGTAAATCCATCTCCCAGCCATTGTGCCTCAGGTCTTGCCTTCTCAAACACATTTTGTCTCAATAAAAAATTGCTGTCTCTTTTCATGGCTCCGCACCGTGTTGGTGAGCCATCCTCTACAATCCTTCTTAATCCGGGAGCCACCGGCCCTCTTCAGTCCAAACGCTGCCTCGGTAGCTGCGCGCGCAGGCTCACCTTCACTGCCAGCCCAGTCTCTGTCTCTCAAGGGCGGGGCCTCTAGCTTATGCAATGTAGATGAAGCCTGAGTCAAGTCAGCCGCTTACTTCAAGGTCCTCGATCTCCGTTTCCGAGTCGGGTTGAAGCACCGGAGTTCGATCCACCGGTGCCGCTCACGCTCCCGTTGCAGTGAGTAATGCTCAGTGCTGGATAATTGTCAGGATAGATTACGGGCCAGGCCGGATGAATGCCGGAGCCGGGCTACCGTGTGGCCATTCCTCCCGGCAGTTGGCCACGCCCCCCTTCTACAATACTATTTTTATTGTATATTTTTAACAGATGACATTTATATATATATATATATATATATATATATATATATATATATATATATATATATATATATATATATATATATATATATATATATATATATATATTCACAGAAAAAACCATAGGTTATAGTGGATATATAGTTAGGAATTTGCATTTACAAAACCTTGAAAATTCAATGAAAAAACCATTGGTTTTAGGCCATATATAGTTAGGGATTTGCATTTACAAAACCTTATTTTACTCGCATAAAACCATTGAAATTCCATATATAGTTAGATGCGCTAACTATATATCGCGCACCCGCAATCCACTGCTGATGATGTCACATATTACATCATTCATGACATGGTCAGTGACATCACTGATGACATCACTGATGACAACTCAAATGACATCACTGATCACAACATCCAGTGACTGTATGTTTCTGTAAAGTTAAAATATGTCTTACATATTGAAGAATGAGTGGATGTATAAGTGTCTGGATGAAGGATTTAGTAGGTGCATGACTGACTGTATGAGTGAGTGATTAAATGTGTCTCACTGAGTGCATAGGTTAGTGATTAGACTGTATTGATTTGTGTATCATTATATCTGTTGTTCTGTAAACTGCTGCATGTGTTGATCAGTAGCTATATAAATAACTATATGGGTTATTCATTGGTTGCTCAAGTATTTGTATGGGAGACTGAGTATGTGTGTGGGTGGCTGGGAGGTGTGTGATTCTGTGCATAGATGTGTAAGCAGTTGATTCACTAGGTGTATCAGTTCAAGAGTGCATGTGGAAACAGCTATATGGGCGGTTGACTGTGTGCATGAGTGTATTGGTGAGTGAATGGATATCTCAGTGCTACATGTCAAAGTAAGTACATATGTAAAACACCGTACATGTGAGAGTTAACATATATAAATAACTGTGCATAACAGCCAGTGAATGTGTGAGTGGCTGTATGGATCATTGTGAACATGTATCAAGGATTGTATAAGAGAGTAAATATGTATTAGAATATGTTTCAATAAGTAAGGTGTGTATAACTGTATAGTTGAGGAATTGGAGGTGTGTTTGATTCTTTGCATGACTGTCTAGGTGTATGAGTAACTCCATGGATGAGTGACAGTCTGTGAGTGTCTGTTTTCACTGAGTGTATCTAAGGATATATCAGAGTCTGTAGAGGTTCATCGTATTAACACATGAATGATGTCATCTGTGATGTTGTCAGTGATGTCATTTGAGTTGTCGTCAGTGATGTCATCAGTGATGTCATTTGAGATGTCATCAGTGATGTCATTTGAGTTGTCATCAGTGATGTCATCAGTGATGTCACTGACCATGTCATGAATGATGTAATATGTGACATCATCAGCAGTGGATTGCGGGTGCGCGATATATAGTTAGCGCATCTAACTATATATGGAATTTCAATGGTTTTATGCGAGTAAAATAAGGTTTTGTAAATGCAAATCCCTAACTATATATGGCCTAAAACCAATGGTTTTTTCATTGAATTTTCAAGGTTTTGTAAATGCAAATTCCTAACTATATATCCACTATAACCTATGGTTTTTTCTGTGAATTTCATTGGTTTTTTAATAGCAAATATGAAAAGCTTTAAAATGTCAAGTACGTGATAGATAAAAACATTTTCGTATTTATGCACGCTGATGTGCTTTGAACGCTGCACCCCCCCCCCTCCCCTCTTTTCTCTTAGTAGTACTCTCTCTTTGCAGATAGTGAACGGTAGTTAACGCAGGCCTTTGCCCCCGTTGTAATCCGTCGTGCCTGCTTGTCTCTCCATTTGATTGATTGTTATCCAAGCATTTACTGTTTTAGAATTGGTTCTCTTTGGATCATTCTCTATTTACAAACAAGCACAAAGTCGCAATACTCTGTTTAGTCTTTGCAGATAGTGAAAAATCGTGTAAAAAAATAAAAGTAATCGAGCAAAATCAGTAGGCCACTAATTGGATCTCTTTTTGACCTCGCTAAAATAGAAATATTAGGAACAACCCTTCATGAGAAATACGAAAATAGTGAGATGAACTGAGCTCCACACCATGAGGGCTGCAAGACAGCTCGACTCCGTCACCCACCCCGCCCAAAATAACGACAAACCCTATGCAAATATTAAAAATATAGACAACACACCAGCAAAGAAACAGGGTAAAACATTTTATTAAATAACTATTTACATAACTATTTTATACTTTTTATTGCCCGATCCGGCTAGCTCAATCGATCGAGCATGAAACTCATGCACTCTGATAGCAAGCGTTGCTACTGATGCTATGCAGACCAAAACTGGTTTTCAGTTTGTACATTTTTCTAGATTTTTCAATCCAAGGTTGGTTCACTTTGTAGAACGATGGCTTCAGATTTTCAACATACGGTATGGTGGCGCGGACTGGGAGGGGGCGCTTCGCTCCTGCCCCCTCCCCAAGTAAGATTTTCATACGTGAAAGTACGTTAATGGTTTTGGTCCCTGAGTTGCTTCAATGTCACTGCCATTCTCAAATGGCATAAGTTCTGGATGTTGGGTGCCATAGTTAAGAGTTCTGAGCAGTGCTTCTAACACTGTCTGAAGCTTATTTCCACCTACTGCAGCTTCACTATTCTCAAAGTAAGTGAGTGTCGTTTGTGGACCTGACTGCATTAGAAAACAATGTGATATGTTACCTTCCTAAACAGCTTGACGGAGGCCCCTGAGGGGCGGTGTGATGGCCATGGACTCGGAGAAGACGCTTGGCTCCGACACCCTCCCCAAGTCTTATAGCACTGGTGTAGCCTGAGATCGCCCCCGACATAGGCGGCCGGCTCCCGGGGTCCGGCGGAACTTTTTGCCTTTTGATGACTCTTCAATTCTGGACCTTGTCCCACAATCCGTTTGACCTGAAGACACGATGTAGTGGGGCGCCCCTTTACCGTTTCAGTTGCCATTCCGCCCGCTTTTGCTACACTGTGCCTCTTCCGCCATTCAGCTGTTTACCGCCCGCTCTTACGACTACAGCGTCTCGCTCATCATGTAGTTGAGTTGCTCCCGCTCTTGCGGTGCAGCGATAGGCGGCTGCCACAGGACTCTCAAAATGGCGGCCGGCTCTTCGGTTTTGGGCCTGGTCCACTAAAATGGCCCTGGGACACCTTTGAACTCTGACGCTTCCCTGATAGGGCTTGGGTCCCATTCTCGAAAGCGTCCCCTCAGCCGTGAAGATTCTACAAAAGTCTTGGGGGCCTCCGACTCCCGCAGGCTTCTGGTGGGGAGCGGCTGCCATGATTGCTCGTGGAATGGCCACGACGGAGCTACGAGATGGTAGTGCTCTCATGCTGACGCCAGCTTTAGTCTGAAACATCCAGAAACACTGTAGACTACCAATTCGATCAGTTCCGGTAGCGCCCCAACATGACCCGGAAGAGAAGAACTTGCCCTCCCCTCTTTGACTGATGGTTCTTGTTGCCTGTCCCCTCTGTTATCATTTAACAGAACTTTTTGGACTGCTGAAAGGGGTTGTGTTCCGAACGCTGGTTGGTGGAGACATTTTGACTATATTCTTGACCTACGTTGTCGCGTAATGCGTTATATGACACGCCGCGTTAGCACACCCGGAAGTGATCCGAGGCGCGGCGCACAGCGCGTAACGTAAGCATAACAGGTCATGTGACTTGTTAATAAAACTTTTCATTGGTTCATTTTACTTTTGTTATTTTAATGATGAAAAGCTTGGTCATATGACCTAAAAATTACGCTTTTTATTGTTTTCGAACATTATTTTTTTTTAAACATATGTTATAATATTCCAGGCTAATGTACTTTCCCGGAAAATTTACAACTGTCCTGCAAGTAAAATATATTCCTTTTTCGAGAAAAAGGGCGTTTCTTCCTTCCATGACGGAGCCGTTGAGTAAAAGAGATTCGCCTGCTGTCTTAGTCGCCGATACGCCTGATTATCAGATTCTTATCGATCACTTTATGTTGCAGAAATGAAAAACACAACTGCCCTTGACCATTTATCTTTACTGCGTTCCTACATATTATACCTTTTATCCGTCATGTAATTGGACTGCTTTATTTCACTTGCCTTTTACTGATTCGAAAACAGTGACTAAAAGTAAAAACTTTACCAATGTAAATACTACTACTGTGTTTTGTTTTAAAAACCTTTATTGTGAAAATGTCAGTATACAAATACGGGCCTATAACTACGTGGGCCGGCCACGGAGCAAACTGAAATCGTATATGATGAGGAGACATTTACACTGTAGAGGAACGTAACGAGCGGGCCATTAGGTTGCAAGAACAAAGGTGTCTAACAGTTGCGGAATCGGTGGACGTACATTTTGTAATTAAAATACGACAGGGCCACTTACAATAACATTTTCTAGATATACATTTGCGGGCAAGGAGTTACGAGTCCCATTTATACCGGCGCCATTTTGGGCGAGGCCGGGCAGGTCCAAGATATAGTCAAAATGTCTCCACCAACCATCGGCCAGACCAGAACCCCTTTCGGCCCTTTATGCTACAAGATGGTGTCTTCCATTCAGAAAATATTGTTGGCAGCATTTTGAAAGGATAGATAAACAGCCGTTCTCCTAGTGAGTTTCACATTGTTTCATTTAGGAAGAATGTTGAAGAGTAGTATGTGGAAAATCTGAAGCCATTTTTCTACAAACTCTCAATCAGACTTGGATAGAAAAAAAAATCCTGAAGAATGTACAAACTGAAAACCAATTTTTGTCTGTATAGCATCAACAGCAACGCTTGAGTCAGCTTTGTGTCAAGTCGCCATTTTCATTCAATCAATAGCGTCCCCCTGCACACATTCAGGAACCTGGTCGTGTCTTCAGGTGAAACGGATTGTGGGACAAGCAGAAAGGAAAAGGAAAAAAGTTCCGCCGGACCTCGGGAGCCGGCCGCCTATGTCATGGGCGATCTTTGGCCACACCAGGGCAATAGTGAAGCTGCAGCAGGTGCAAAAGAGCTTCAGACAGTCTTACAAGCACTGCTTTTCTAAACATTTCTTTGTATTTTTGCACAGTTTTATATATTTTTTTTGTTTTTGATGGAGGGGAAACAACAAAAAACAGGCATTGAAAAAAGCTCAACAGTGCAGGGCGCCTTGTGCTGGTTCCGACCTATTCACACATCGGTCCACTACTGACATCACCTCATAAGCCAACGGGGCACCCCACACTGACTTTCGGCGCAGCATTGTAGGATGGCCACACCAGTGCGGCAACTTGCTGGACACGACCTCGGTGCCATCCGGATCTCGGCGTGTTCGAATCACTGTACCGCAAGAGTGACCGGAACTCAGCTGGTCACGCTGTCTTTCGGCGCAGCATTGTAGGATGGCCATACCAGAGCGGCAACTTGCTGGACACCACCTCGGTGCCATCCGGATCTCGGCACGTTCGAGTCACTGTACCACAAGAGTGACCGGAACTCAGCTGAACACGCCGTCTTTCGGCGCAGCATTGTAGGATGGCCACACCAGTGCAGCAATTTGCTGGACACCACCTTGGGCAATAGTGAAGCTGCTAAAGGTGCAAATAAGCTTCAGACAGTCTTCAACTTAGTCTGATTCTTATAATAAACTTCAGATAGTCTTACAAGCACTGCTCAGAACTCTCAACTACGGCACTCAACATCCAGAACTTGCCATTCGGATCTTGGCGCCTTGTGCTGGTTCCGACCTATTTACACATCGGTCCACTACTGACATCACCTCATAAGCCAACGGGGCACCCCACGCCGACTTTCGGCGCAGCATTGTAGGATGGCCACACCAGTGCGGCAATTTGCTGGACACCACCTCGGTGCCATCCGGATCTCGGCGCGTTCGAGTCACTGTACCGCAAGAGTGACCGCAACTCAGCTGGACACGCCGTCTTTCGGCGCAGCATTGTAGGATGGCCACACCAGTGCGGCAATTTGCTGGACACCACCTCGGTGCCATCCGGATCTCGGCGCGTTCGATTCACTGTACCGCAAGAGTGACCGCAACTCAGCTGGACACGCCGTCTTTCGGCGCAGCATTGTAGGATGGCCACACCAGTGCGGCAATTTGCTGGACACCACCTCGGTGCCATCCGGATCTCGACGCGTTGTGCTGCCTTCGGCCTATTCGCACATCGGTCCGCTACTGACGCCGCCTCACGTGCCAACGGATTTTCTACGCTTTTTGTAGCCCTATGCCGCATAACAGGTCATGTGACTTGTTTATAAAACTTTTCATTGGTTCATTTTACTTTTGGTTTCCTAAAGATGGAAGGCTTGGTCATATGACCTAAAATAACACTTTTCATTGGTTTAGAACATTTTTTTTTCCCAAACGATGAAAGCCCCACCTTGTTTCTGGATGATTCAGACTGAAGCTGGCGTCAGCATGAGAGCACCACCATCTCGTGGCTCCATCGTGGTCATTCCGCGAGCAATCATGGCAGCCGCTCCCCACCGGAAGCCTGCGGGAGTCGAGGGCCCCCAAGACTTTTGTAGAATCTTCACGGCTGAGGGGACGCTTTTCGAGAATGGAGCCCAAGCCCTAGCAGGCAAGCGTCCGAGTTCCAAGGTGTCCCAGGGCCATTTCAGTGGACCAGGCCCAAAACCGAAGAGCCGGCCGCCATTTTAAGAGTCATGTGGCAGCCGCCTATCGCTGCACTGCAAGAGTGGGAGCAACTCAACAACATGGTGAGCGAGACGCTGTAGCCGCAAGAGCGGGCGCAACTCAGCTGGATGGCCGCCACCTGGGGAGGCCCGTTCACGCCGCCTCCCCCACGCCCCCCCCCCCCCGGGCCGCCCCACGCCAATTTTCGGAGCAGCATTGTAGGATACCAAAACCAGTGCGGCAGTTTACTGGACATCACCTGGGTGCCATCAACATCTCAGCGCGTTCTGCTGCCTTGGGACTATTCGCACAACAGACCGCTACTGACGAGGCCTCCCCCCGCACCACCCGGGACGCCCCACGCCAATTTTCGGAGCAGCATTGTAGGATCCCAAAACCAGTGCGGCACCCAGGCGACATCACCTGGGTGCCGTCCAGAACTCTGCACGTTGTGCTGCCTTGGGACTATTCGCAAAAAAGACAGCTTCTGACCATTGTTGCTTTTTTGGGTGAAAAATGTTTAAATGTTTTTACAGTTTTTGTTCCGTTCATTATATTTAAAAGTTAATAAAGTTTTATAATGTTACTTTGTTGGAGTGTTATAAATTTTTTTTAAAACGGGTGAATGGGGCCTTGAATCGGGTTATTGTCATGTGTGGGCTTTGCAAGTGTACTGCTAAAGGATCGGACATTTCAAACTCAAATGCACGTTCTTTTTCTTACCTTTCCGAAGCATGGAGCGCAATAGCAGGCAGAGAAAGGGTGATGCACGTGTTGAACACTACCTGACCTGGCAAGTTGCTGGCAGTGCCCCCCCCGCCCGCTCCTGAAAGAGGGCACACACACACCGCCGCCCCGAGTACTTCACAAATCTTTAAAAGACCATGCGCTTGTTCATGAGGCTTAAATGGTTTATCACCTCTTCTAGAACACCTGCATCGACCCTCTGACGTTTCCTGGAAAAATTACCACGTAACACAATACCAAGCCCTATCAGCTGAAACCCCCGAGGAATCGTGGGGCATATTATCAAGGGGGTTTATCTCCGCTTTTTTGGCTTTAAAAGCCATGAAAGCGGAGATAAAATTATCTCCCTATTACCAAGCTGTCGCTAACACCAGTTAGTGACAGCTAAAAGGAGATAGCGACCATCTTGGGCCCCGCTTTGCATGTCAGTGATACTTATCACTAATGACATGCAAAGTGGGCGTGCCAAGATGTTAGCGACTGGAAACAGTCCCTAACATCGCTATCTCCTATTACCAACTTTTGGAGATATTCGCGCTAAACGCGAATATCTCCAAAAGCTAACACCTGCCCTGAGCAGTTCTTAGCCATGTTATCCAATGGGAGGTGGATAACATGGCTAAGAGCATTTGCTCGATAATACATGAATATCGCTGACTTTTCTGCGATAATAGCAAGGTTTATCTGCGATAAAAATCGCCGATGTGCGGCGAAAATTTTTGTCTCTAAACAAGTTAGAGACAAAAATTATCGCTAGTTGTTCGTAATATGCCCCCGGGTTTTTGCTTGCAGAAATCGGGAGGCGGGAGACTAGCACTGAAATCAGTAGTCTCACGCCTGAATCGGGAGGGTTGGCATGTCTGGATTCTCTTTAGCTGGGGCCATAAACTACATCCGCAGGGGTAGGTGATAGCCTGGGACCAGCCTGGCATCTAAAATGGCTGCCGTGCACGACAAAATTGTGGCATTGGAAAAAAGGCAAGATGGCGCAGACAATGTTTATCAATAAGGATTCATTTATAACAAAATATTTTATCGCAGTGACAAATTGGCGGTCAACACTTCCTGATTTCCATCGAATCGAACGTTAACAGACGTCACGCAGCAAAAAAAAAAAAAAGCTCACGCACAGCCGCTGGAAAAGATGTATCAACATATATGAGCCTCCTCAGCCACCCTCATGAAACATAGGGGATTAGGATACGTCTCCCGCACCCCCTTATACCTAGTAATTTAATTAAAACGAAGCACAAAATGGCGAATTCTCGTTTCGCTACCAGTTTGCGGCCCAGTTCGCGGCCCGTGAAGCGCTTCTACCGTGAAAAATCATTTTTTTTTTATTTTCCCCACGGGACCCTTTAATAACCCCAACAACATTCCTAGGAGGTCAAGAGGGGTATACCTTGCCCCCTTTCATTAAATTCCCCCTTCGTTTTTCACCTCTTCTTCTCTCTCGATCCTACCGAGAGATATGATGGCGGCCGCTCCGGACTGTCACGCAGCAAAAAAAATAAAAAGCTCACGCACAGCCGCTGGAAGAGATGTATCAACATATATGAGCCTCCTCAGCCACCCTCATGAAACATAGGGGATTAGGATACGTCTCCCGCACCCCCTTATACCTAGTAATTTAATTAACGAAGCACAAAATGGCGAATTCCCGTTTCGCTACCAGTTTGCGGCCCAGTTCGCGGCCCGTGAAGCGCTTCTACCGTGAAAAATCATTTTTTTTTTTATTTTCCCCACGGGACCCTTTAATAACCCCAACAACATTCCTAGGGGGTCAAGAGGGGTATACCTTGCCCCCTTTCATTAAATTCCCCCTTCGTTTTTCACCTCTTCTTCTCTCTCGATCCTACCGAGAGATAAGATGGCGGCCGCTCCGGACTGTTTAGAATGTTGACAGACACCGGAGAGCCAATCAGCTTTCTGCGCTCAAAGTTCCGTTTCGCGAAAAGTAAGCGAACCGGAGCGCAGCCTGGAGCGCTGTTACAGATATATATCTTGATTTAAACGTTAATTTCTCAAAAACTACTGGAGCACATATATTGAGACCTAGCAAAGGCACATCGGGCTAACAGTCCCTACAATTTTGCCAAGTTTCGTGCAAATCCATTCAGCCGTTCGAGCTAAAAGTGAGTCCAACCGCCCTATGGAAATTAACATGGGAAAAACGTGTTTTGGGACCCCCCTTTTTTCTCGGCCCCCCCTTGACAAAACCCCCCCAAATTTTCAAGGGCTGCTCAGAAACAAAATGTGCCATTTTCCTGAAAATTTCAGCCGATTCCGTCCACAAACGCCAAAGTTATTAGACATAGAATTTTCAAAAATGCCATAGGGAAAAAATCCTAACTATATATACCTACTGGCGATAGCCAGTAGGTAATATATATATATATATATATATATATATATATATATATATATATATATATATATATATATATATATATATATATTTAAAGAGTCAAAATAAATGAAATAATTAAAAAATGTGTTCCTATGGGGTTCTATTTTAAGTCCCTACCTCCTTTACTTTCTATAAGAGGCTACTGAAGTACTTGCAAGTGACCATGTGTAGTGCTAGACTTCAAGGCTGGGATGAAATGTGTGCACAACTATTTTGTGACCTTTTGGGGAGTAGTAACTATAGACGTTTGTGATCAGCAATTGACTTACTCTTTTGTGGCTGGGTGCTTGTATTGGCATGTCTCTCCCTAAACCCTCATTACTGTTCCCTAAATCCCTCCCATTTTGTAATGATATTCCCCATTTTCCCACCGCTCTCCCTGGTCCCTCCCACATTTACCACTAACGTGTATGTGTGGGATGATAGGAGGGGTGGAGGTGGTGATTTACAACTGTGAGTGTGTGAATATTATGTTGAAGTATGTGAGTAGTACTATTATAGTGCTACTAAATGTACTACAAAGTGCAGTTTGTGAACAGGTCCCAAAGTAGTTTCCATCAGAGTAAAAGAATTACTATGAAAATGTGCACTTTGTAAGACCTAGCAATATTCCTGCTTTTTGCCAGTTTTTATTTTTAATGTTTTTGGGTGGGGGAGGAACATCTGCATATTCCCTAACAATTGTATTGTATCAAAACATAGTTAAACTAAACAAGCACAGATAAGGTTAAAAGGATGGCAGACAGAGCAGACCTATTTGCTTTACCAATACTTGTTTCACCAATGAGTTCTGTGAAACGAGTAACCTGTATCACTGACAAAATAATTTCTCTCTGATTAAAATGTCTGCAAAGTTTATGGCAAAAGTAAGCACAAAGACATCAAAACCTTTCTGCATAGTACAATCATATAAATGTGATGAGTTCATTAACCTCTGGTGGATATATTCCTGCGGAACATTAATTTTTCGAAAAATGAAGACATTATTCAAATGTGTAAGTATTATTAATTTCTGCCAATGAGGTGGAAAAGAGTCGCTGTCTGTCTGAAGGTAGAGACCATGCTTCTGAATGTTAACCAGTGTCCACTGAGTTCAATGGATTTGAAACCTTTGTGTCCTGTTTGCTTTGCATATTAATTGCAATAGACCAAATCAGCATATTCAGATTATAGTGCAGTGAGAAAGGATGTTACTAAGGTGTAATAAAGAAGCTACAAGGCATAGTAAAAACATACTTATTCACATAGGCCCTATTCACAAAAAGAAAAAAGAAAAGTATGAGAGAAATTCACATTGACACTTGAGAGTTCATTTACATTTTTTCTATTCACAAGCATTCCCAGAAGCACACCTGGAAAGCTCTGCTAAAAGCAGATTTCCAGGCATACGTCTGGGAGTGGGGAGGGAAGAAAGCACAAAAGCCACTGACTATAACACACAGACCTAGCTGCGGGAAATTCCCTTTTCAGGACGAAATCCCTTACTCACCAGAGGTGACATGCTTCATAATTTGGGATTCTCCTCTCAAAGGAAAAACCTAGTTCCTTTGAGGGCAACAACCCCCTCTCTGAGAGGGAGGAGCTCTGGGATGTTTTGGTGTCTACTCTACCAGGATATACTAAAACCACAAGCAATGCGAACTGGAGTGTAAATGAGGGCGCTGTGCAAAGAAAAATAAACGTGAGGGATGTGATAATAAAACTAGCTTGAGAGGACAAAATGTGAGCTTTATTCCGATGTACCCCCTGCCAGGATTAAAAACAGTGCACCTGTGGTATGGATTTAAACCGCATGTGTGTGTTGGAATGTCATGGGCAACATGTTTCAGCCATAATACCCCAAGGTCGGGCAAGGCTTTCATCAGGACCTATTTAGATGCCACTGCTAAAGTGTCTTAGTAAAGTAAAAAATCAAAATTGCAGAACCAATAGTACTCCTGGTTCTTCTTCTTCAAAGGGTGACTGTACCTAAAAGGAACAGAACCATAGGTGAGTGATATATAACCAGTGGGCTTTAACTTTAGACAAACAAAACACTCCATTAACTGTGTTGATATACAAACATGAATCAGGAGAAATCAAAGAAAAAGAGAAACTCTTACCCGCAACTGCTGGGTAAGGAACTCCACCCCAACCTGGCGAAGGCTCAGGAAGGGGGCACCACTCTACAAAGAAAATAATAAGGGGTGCCTGTGTCAGTCACACATTTATATACTACCCACTAATCATTACAGTTACGTCTAAGTGAACTTACCAGGGTAGGCAAAGGTACAAGAGAAAGTGTGAGAGAGACAGTACACATTATGCGAAAAGACTAGCGCAATGTTGACGGCTTACAAAGCAAGAATACTTCGTAACGATGTATGGAAGTGACTAAATAACTGCACACCCGTACTTAGCCAATAATACAAGATAGTGACAAAACAGCAGATGATAAAATGGTTATGCCACTCTGTGGTAAAATGTCCTGGTATCAGCCTTGAGCACAGGAAACAAAGTCATAGACTGTCCCGTCCTCAAAGTTGCGCTATAGACTTTATGTTTTATTACAAGAATATCAAGGTACTGTCAACCCTTGTCCACGCCATACATATGGTAATCGTAGTGTAGTGTCAGCAGCAAAAATGTCAAAGGAATCGTCATCCCAGACTAAAGGTGCACTTGCCTCCGAGGCTACATGGCAGGGCTTATTAGATTCTTTAGCTTCTCAGTTGTTTTGTACGCTGATGATACCCAGATAATTGTCTCGGTTTCCAGCAACACATAAGAAACAGCTGAACATTTCAACACACATTGAAAAAAGGGGTGGTTGAGGAAAACCTTGCACCCTGTGGCGGGCACCCGATGCCTGCCACATTGTGCACGAATGAGTAGAGGGATCCCATGGGTAACCCCATGGGCTACATCCGTACGTCTCTGGATGAAGGGGTGCCCCCACAACAGACCCCCAAAAGACCGAACGGCAGCTCTTTCGTCGCGGGCAAACTGATTTGGAACTGTCTGCATCAGTCAAAGTAACCGTGTCCATAGAGCTGTACGATTCAGCTGCGAAAGTCTGTCTCAATGCCTTTCGGAACTGTTTCGGACTGCTCAAATGGCTTACGGGCATCGTAATCGTTCATTGGGAAATCTGTACGATTTGGTCAGGAACATGGGTTCTGAATCAGATTCTGCAATACCAAATCCCATCCGGAGCCCTTGCTAACGACATTGTAATCGGCACCTAATTGTCTAAAACTTAACTCCAGTGAAAACAAAGGTTTTACTACAGGGTAATGACACATTTTCTGGTCCTACAGTTTCTGGGTCATGGACGTGAGATTCTTACCATCGCCCGTGGGATAGGTGAGGATTCTAGGTATTATCTTTGATAATAGACTGACCTTCAAAGATAAGATTAAAACCAGTAACAGAGATGAAAAGCTTCTGAAAACTGAAGTTCAGTTAGACATACCCTCTGTCAGATAAAGGGTTTGTAGTTTAGTACCACAGATGCTAAATAGAAAACAGCAAAATTATTGGGACCAGCAGCTGCATATCTTGATTACTCAGGTTCAATCCACATACTGACCTAGTTATGGCAGTCTTTTTCATCATAAAGATGACAGTAGTGACTGCTCTAGCTCTATCCAGACTAGCTTAAAGAAAATCATTATTTCTAAACATCTCCCAAAAATTTTCAGAAACTACATATGCTACAAAATGCATCTGCGTGACTACTCCTGGGCATCACCAGGTATCAATCTGTGTTCCAGGCCTTGGTCAAACTACATTGGCTCCCAATTGATAAAATAATCAAATTTAAATCATTATGTTTAGCCTTTAAGGCGCTACATAATGTGTGCTCAGACTATTTGATAGATCACTTCACTTGATATACTCCTTCAAGAAATGCAAGATCAGCCGCTGCTAAATTCTTGGATGTCCCCGGAACTAAAAGAGCTTATTGGGGCAGGAGAAGCTTCCTCGTAGAAACAGCTTAGCTGTGGAACTTGCTCCCATTAACACTAAAAGACAGTCACACTCTATGGTCCTTTGGAAAATCTTTAAAAACCTGCCTCTTTAACATCTACTATCAACATCTTTCGGCATCCTGTATTGCCCTAATATAAGAAGCAGTGCGAAGACACCTCAGGGAATTCAAGCGCTATACAAAAAATAAAATCAATCAATCCCATGTATGTGTCCCTAGGGGTGGTTGGGTTGCAGTGTGTAGTCATGGTCAGCCAATTAAAACCACGTAACAGAGATGAAAAGCTTCTGAAAACTGAAGTTCAGTTAGACATACCCTCTTTCAGATAGAGGGTTTGTAGTTTAGGACCACAGAGGCTAAATAGAAAACAGCAAAATTATTGGGGCCAGCAGCTGCATATCTTGATTACTCAGGTTCAATCCACATACTATTCAGGGTTCCTCCTGATTAAGTGTTCATTGTTGAAGCTGTGACTTCACTCACATTGGCCTGTGGAACTTGCCGACCCAGTTCATGTGTATCTTGCTTTGACATGGTGCAGGTTTCTCCGGTGCTCCTTTGTTCTAGGAGTGTGAATCTCCACATCCAACTTTCCTCTCTTTTCTATGGGGAGTTCCTCACACATGTGTTTTTACTTATAATTAATTAATGTAGGAGGAGAACAGGGGGGAGTGGATGTAAAATGGGACATTCTTACTAATAAATGGGAGGAGCTTTTAGAGGGTTAGGTAGGGGGTTAAGAAGGGACATGCACCACCCACATAAGAGTGAACCCATTGCTATTCAATAAATGTTCTTCTACGTTACTACTGACAAAAATAGACCCAGAACAGTAGTAAATTACTCCAGCTCGAAGCTTGAGCAAGTCCAGCACTGCACATGTCCTCCATTGGCACAGAAAAAAATGGAGGTAGAGACTTAACATACAACCCTATACGAAACACAGTAACATTAAATAAATCCGTTAAAACAGTTACATATATAATTACATGTCAAAAATATATAAAAATAACATATTTTACCAATCTGTTAATTTAAAAATTAATGTAAAAATATATTTTAATACAATATAAATACATAAATTTCCATTAATTCTATATGTAACTTTTAATTATTAAAGCTTAATAAACAATTAATTTTTCGTCAGGTGGGATTTTTTAAATTTTGTTATTTAATATTCAGACATATAACATCATTATTAATTCCTATATTGTTTAAATTAATTAAAAATGTAATTAAAAATTAAGTTAATACTGCTGTAGCATTTAATCTTTTATTGTAACTATGAAATAAATATATAAAATTAATTTACATTGATATTTAATATCTTATTATTTTGGAGTTAAATACATGTGTTATCACTTGTCTCTATACTTCTTTACTCTATGGAAACTGCACTATGGGAGGAGATCTCCGTATGGTAAAGTATAGGGAAAAGTAGAGAAATGTATTTAACTAAAAAAGGAATACATTTTTTTATATTAAATATAAATATACATTTATTTTATGTATTTTGTTTTAGATGTTAACCATATAGAACAATGGTATAGCACTACTGACTAAATGTTGAAAAACTTTAATTTAAATATTTTACATTTAATTAAAATTATTTTACTGAAGTTTAAATTAAAAAATTAATTCTCATCTAAATGTAAAAAATATTATATACTAACAATACTAATTAAAGTCAAGTCAATTCAAGTTTATTGCATCAGATTAGTTAAAATCATTGCCATTGTTGGGCTTTCAGTTCACAATATAAACAATCTTTATTAAAATGGTTTACCATTATTAGCATAATTACAATCATGAGCAAACACTACAATGAGAACATAGTAGGCATAAAAATTAGGTCCTAGTGACTGCTGCACCCAGTGTCAATGAGTAATTGAAACCTGGTAAGAAATTTTACACGTTCAGTTCAGCATAGTATCATATGTGTTTTGACAGGCAAGGATTCCTTGCCTGCAGGTGCGTATACCTCTGTCTTTGGAAAATGTTTTTTAGTAGTTCACAGTTGCAGTCTTCGGCAGATGCAAACTCCATTTCTCAATCTTGTCCCAATGGGAATATATACTCGTAAATGTTTACAGAGTATTCCCCATTCTATCCTATCTTTCAACAGTGAAAAACAAATTACACTGTAGTTCACTATCAGGACATGTGACACACACCAGTACATGTCCTCCCATTCACATACACTACACCCTGCCCAAAGGGGTACCTTGGGCATACCTTAGGAGTGATTCACATGTAATAAAATGGAATGTAGGGCTTGCCAATTAATTGGGTGCCCTTGCCAAGTCGGCAAGACAGTAAAAACTGTGCACAGACTCTGCAGTGGCAGGTCTGAGAACACTTTGAAAGGCTGCTTGTGTGGGTGACACAATCAGTGCTGCCGGCCCACTAGCAGCATTTGATTTACAGGCCCTGGCAGTCTCAGTGCACTTTACTAGGGACTGGCCGGTAAATCAATTATGCAATTCATGGACCAAGCCATAAAACAATTTAAAATAGGAGCACTTGCACTTTAACACTAAACAGCAGTGAAAGTGTGCAGAGACAATGAACCAGCAAAAACAGAGTCAAAACCGGGAGGTCAGAAACCAAAAAGACAGGGGAAACACACCAAAAGATGCCCGATCTAACAGGCCTAATCCTTATAAGTCAGCCTACAGTACCATTAAAAATGTACAGCTCAAGTATTTTGTGACATACAATCTCTAAAGGTCACCAGTATCTGACCCAATAAGTAAGTAACTTATCAATAATACCCACCTCTGGTGCCACACTAGCTTGGTAAAATTAAAGTCTACCCCCTGAACTGAGCAAGTGACTGTTCTAGCATACTGAGGTGGCCCACTATCTGTATGTTCTACTGAGACCTCAATATTGCAGACAAGGCTGAAACGTCGCTGACAAAAAGAAGCATATAAACAATGGGGCAGATCTACAAAGAAGAGTCGCAGCATGGCACCGCAAGCCCTTTGGCTGCGCCACGCTGCGGCACTTCCCAAGCACAGGGATGCGACATATTTAGAACAATATGTCGCATCTCTGTGCTTCCCCCTGCGCTGACGCACAAACTGCAGCCATGCGCTGGCGCAGGCACCCTGGGGCATATTATCAAGGACCGGTGTTAAAATTATCGCAGTTTTATCGGCAGGAAACTGCTGATAAAATGGCGATAATGGGATTGATAATACGCCTTTGTTAATTCCCATAGAAGCCCATGTTAACACAAGGACATGGGCTTCTATGGGAATTAACAAGGGCATATTATCAAGCCCATTATCTCCGTTTTATCGGCAGTTTCCTGCCGATAAAACAGCGATAATTTTAACACCATTCCTTGATAATATGCCCCCCTGTCCCTTAATGTTTGGATGTATATAACTGAGTTTTAGGCTTTTTGCAAGCCTGTCCTATGGATAAGACTGGAGTAGTGTGCTCTGTATAAATGCACAGCATTGACTCAGTATATTTTCACCACTTATTTTTCTGTATTTTCACTGAAGATACACTGCACTCTTCACTTACTTCCTAACTGTAATAACACCTAGTATGTGGATAATAATATGTGAATGACGCTATCTTTATTGATTGCCTTAAATCTGTATTTGTTTCTCTTAGAATGTTCAAGACTGAGTTTTATTGATAAATAATAATGGTGTGTAGGGACTGTAGTGCTAAATGTTAATGTATTCTGAAATGAGCCCGAGGAGGGCCACTGCCCATAGATATAAAGGTAATCAGGGAAGAATCATGCCTAAGAATTGCAATATTTGACATGGCAACCAATAGCATTTGGTATTCTGTCAGTCCTTCAGAGCCCTTGCAAGGCCTGTGAAAATGTTAACATGCCTTGAGCACATGTTCTCCCAAAACACTTATAAGCCTTAAAGGGTGGTCTGTAGAAAGGTAAGCTGCCATTTTTTGGGTTGTTTCAGCAGAGGGGAAAAGGCCATCATGGAAGGATGCAAAGACAGTCGGGCCACAGGTTTCTAGCAGTTAGGATCAAGCTGATGTTACTCCAGGTGACTCTTCGCTCTACTGTGACCAGCAGTTCTACTGCTGACAAGGTTAGGTTCTGGTAAGCAGTTTCCAATTATAAAATCATTGCCTTTATCTGTGTGCTGGGTGTATGTCTCTATTTTGAGTCAACAATGTTGACTTACAGAAATACAGCATCCTCCAGTAACCTATCACTACAACATCAAAGTAGTGTACACTTACTATTCATATCTCCACAGCTACTGGCCTAGATTTATTCTGCGGTGTAGTGGTTAGCTGGTTATAGTGTTTGCCATATTTTTGTCATGCGATATATCGCATGTGATACGGTGAGAGTACACTCTTCAAATATTTCCAGAGATACTTTCCACACTTGGTGAAGTAGATGGTGTACTTCAAAACTCTGATTCTCTCACAATGTTCTGCCTGCTCTGAAAACAAGGCTTCAGATAGAATGCTCACAAACTGGAAGTCTACCAAATTTGCACTTTCAAAACTTCCACTAATACTAAACCAATTTTCAGCAGAAACCTTGCTGTCACCCGTGCAACCAAAAACAGCCAAGACCAATGTTCTTGTTGCATGGCAGAAATATCCATCAACACCTTTTTCCTGGTATCAAATATGAAAACTGGTAGCTCCTCTTGATATACATTTCACTAATCCTGCTAATTTTAAACCTATGACAAAATACTTCATGTAAATTCATGGATTTAATTTTTCAAAGGTTACACAAATGTATTTTGTATATTAAGTTATCCCTTTAATTTTTGTATTAACTTTTCTGAAAACATCAGTACGTTTAACCAGTAATTGGTCCAAGTGAAAAATGACTTTGTGATGTGTATTCGGTCACATATATGCGTCGCCACAGATCAGTGAAATCCATACATGCAAAAATAACCCAACTTCTTAAATTTCGCGACCATAAATAACACTGCTG
Organism: Lissotriton vulgaris; assembly: GCF_964263255.1. NCBI lineage: Eukaryota > Metazoa > Chordata > Amphibia > Caudata > Salamandridae > Lissotriton > Lissotriton vulgaris. The sequence continues at coordinate 354,198,703 of NC_141685.1, read as the reverse complement.
GTAAAATGCTTTTTTGTTTCAAGCAGAGCTCTCCAGAGTCCAGAGTGGGGCAATAATGGCAGGCTTATGCTTTGTACTGACTGTAACGTGCGACATTGTGGATGTTTGCTTCCTTTGTGCTCTGGGCTGTGGTTTATTGTTCCTAACTTTTTCTTTTTTCATTGGCGCACTTATCATGTTTGTGTCAATTTTAACAACCAGCCAGAGGATTCAGATTTACAATCATTTTATAAAGCTACTTGCACGCTCTTTGCAAAGTAGATGCTGAAAAGCCAATAGATGCGGAAACGCAGTTAATGAGTGTGCAGTTTAAGAGGGATATTCTGGAAATAAATCTGTAATTGAACTATGGAGAACCATCCTACGAATTTCTGATTTAATTACAACACAGTAAGTGCATGTAAGGCGCCGCTTTTAAAAGAAAACTATATGGAAATTGTAATTTGAAATATGCCCACAAAAATACACATCATTCCATTTTAAATGAAACAAAATATCATATATTTGTTTTTAATTTGTGTAGTAAGTGCAATAACTAATAAATAAAAATATGAATTATGCTGTAAATGTGGACTTTGCTTTGCTTAGACCGCCAGTCAAGTTAAAAGCGTATGCACCCCTTGTAATTTGACTTGGGTAGGTGTTAGCACATTCATCCATTGTCAAGGCTTGAGCAAAGCTAACACACACAACGTGGGTCCTGGCTGACCATCTACCTCAATCCGGAACCTTAAGGAAATGTTTTATGCTACCTGAGGTGAATGATTGACATTGTGCACGATTCTGCCCATCAATTGTTCTTTTTGCTTTTCTCCCTTCCACCATGTTGTTTCACTTCTCCACCTTGCCAGTGGATGACTTACTATCTATATCTATACTACTATTATAAAGGAAAAACTTTGAACCTTTGAGGCGGGTAAACTCGGGAACCACAGCGCCAATCCAAACACCCGATACATCGTTGTAATTGGCAGGGTCTGTAGATGCACATAGGCTATATAAAATAAAAAAATATTCTTTATTTAAAATATTTACCTAAAAAAAAAAATTGTCCCTTGGAAGTAGCGCCGGCCGGCCGCGACGTGCGTGCTGACATCAGGAGCCAGGGAGGAGCAGCGGACATCAGCGCGGGGAGGAGCGGCGGACAGGCGGGGAGGAGCGGCAGACAGGAGGGAAGGAGCGGCAGACAGGCGGTGAGAAGCGGCAGACAGGCGATGAGGAGCGGCGGACAGGCGGTGAGGAGCGGCGAGGAGCGGCGGACGAGGTAGGTGAAATACAAAAGCTACAGGCGGGGAGGAGCGGTGAGCATAGGTGAAATACAGGCGGGGAGGAGTGGTGAGCGTAGTTGAAATACAGGCGGGGAGGAGCGGTGAGCGTAGGTGAAATACTGGCGGGGAGGAGCGGTGAGCATTAAATGAAGCAAAAGAGGTAGCAAACAGCAAAAGTGAGTGCATTACAAAAGTTAGAATCGTACAAAAGTTAGAATCGGAAGCCAACAACATAGAAGAGGTAACAAACGGTGCATTACATGAGGAAAAAGTGGCGGGGAGGAGTGGTGAGCGTAGGTGAAATACAGACGGGGAGGAGCGGTGAGCATTAAATGAAGCAAAAGAGGTAGCAAACCGTGCATTACAAAAGTGAGAATCGTGAGCCAACAAAATACAAGAGCTAGCAAACGGTGCACTACATAAGGAAAAAGTGACACACGCAAGTTACAAAAACATACAAAGTAAACATAGAGGTATAATACTGCAATATATGAAGGAAGGCTCCGGGGGGCCCACGGACATTACAAAAGTGAGTGCATTACAAAAGTGAGAATCGTACAAAAGTTAGAATCGTGAGCCAACAACATACAAGAGGTAACAAACGGTGCATTACATGAGGAAAAAGTGGCGGGGAGGAGCGGTGAGCGTAGGTAAAATACAGGCGGGGAGGAGCAGTGAGCATTAAATGAAGCAAAAGAGGTAGCAAACCGTGCATTACAAAAGTGAGTGCATTACAAAAGTGAGAATCGTGAGCCAACAAAATACAAGAGCTAGCAAACGGTGCATTACATGAGCAAAAATGTGACGTGCGCAGGTTCCAAAAGCGTACAAAGGAAACATAGAGGTATAATACTTCAATATATGAAGGAAGGATCCGTGGGACCCACGGACAACGTCGGGGCGGGCGGGGGCCCTAAAGCATGATTGCTCCCGGACAAGGTCGGGAAGGGCTGCTAGTTGTAGATACTGGCAGAGACAAGTGAGTGCATGTGAACACTGTATCTCTAGTCCTTAGCCCCAATGCATCAACAATGGCGGAAGACGGACTTGGTGAAGAGAAACAAAAGGTCTTTCTAAAGGAGGGTTAAAGACCACTTCTGTGAGCGCAATGACTCCTGTGTACAGGTTTTGGTTGGATGGAAGGAACCAAACGTGCTGTGCCAGTTCTTTGGAAAGTACGTTGCTTAAGTATGTATATTTTTAAAGTCAAAGGAACCATCTATTCCCACCAAAAACTCTCTATCCTCTCTTAAAACAATAATTTTTAAAGTTCGAATGAAAGGGTATTTTCTAAGGTTGCTGAAATACAATACACCCTAGCCATCACCTGACTAAGGCTGTGCGTGAAGCAAATAAGACAGAAATGGTCTCCCATGAACATTCTCAGTTTGGAGGCGCCAGTTCTTTCATATGATGACGGAGGCCTGGGTGTAGAGGTATGAGCCCTCCTTGATGGGTGAGGCCTCTGTGATCTGTATATGGAAGGCTGCTGAGTAACCAGTCTTGGATGGTTGTTTGATATCCTGAGAACACCTCATACTCCAGCCATTTGTCCAACACTCAAAGCTTGCTGGCACCTACTCACGGGCTGACTCAATATTCAAGAACACTGCTGCCCCTACCACAGAAACAAACATACTGCAAGGTTTCCACTGATTCCAGTATAAAAATACGATTTATTTTTCAGCAATTTTGGTATCCAAGGAAGGGCCTGATGATGGAGCAGTTCGTAAAAAAGAATGTTGCCCCCAGACAGAATATGGGAAAAGTGGCTTATATAATGAGCCTGACGTCTTACCTGTGTTGTAAAGCAAAAAACGACGCACTCCCCCACCTGCAGAATGTGGTCAGAGGCCTCTGGGACTCCTGAATACAGCTGTTCATTGGCCTTGGCTGACTGGGGGCCACTGAAGAATGGGCCCCCCCCTGAGCTGCAGTGTGTTACTTTCATGCATCTTACCATATTTTCAAGCTACCTGTCCCCATTTTGTGGTGCACGCTGTGAACATGTCACAAGCTAACTGCAGTTGCAACTAGGTAAAGACGTTTACAACAGAACAACTATTTTTAAAGGTTTGTAGACTACAATGTGTCACAATCTGAAATAAATAGGAATGGAAGGTATACGCAATCTTAAAATTAAATGAATCCTGCAAACGCCATGAAAAAGGAAAAAATCACGGAGGAATAAAGAAAAGCATACCTGGTATGATTCTTATAAACCTTCAGAACTGGGTCAAACCCTTGTTTAATCACACAGGTCTCGATTTTCTGTCTCACTTCGGCCTGCCATGAATCATTCTGTAATTACATTTGTTTATCTCTGGACTCCACGATGGAAAGTTATTTTGTAGATACGGATTTTCGGTTGCATTATTTAAGCCCGCTTTGTTTTGATGAAAATTACGTGTAGAGGAAGAAATGTACTGCCCAGGCCGCGACGGGGGCAGGAGCTCGGCCTGTACCGTTCACTGCTGACAGGCCCATTCCCTACCTGTCAGAAAGAAATGCTAATGGCGGGCCTTGACATTGCTTCCCCAGTCTTGATTGCCAAGGTCACTCGTCCTCAGTTTACACAGAAATCAAAACAAGAAAGGAATACAGTGGCTCGTTTTTATCGGCTGATAGCATCATATTTTAACAGGTTCTGCTTCAGAAAACAGAGGAAGGAATGCGTTTGATGCGAGTCTATTTAGGGAAAGAGAAAAAAACGAGCTGTTTTGTATCTTTTTTATTGTTAACCCCTTGGTCACGGCGGAAATTCTGCCACAGCGCTGGGGGGCAGGGGGTGAGGGGTAGCGCGGCGCCGCCATGGTTGTTCGGACGGAACCACGCCGTCATGAGCCACAGGCGGGCTGTGCTTATGACGGCGTGGTTCCGTCACGACTCCGCCCACTCACTAATTCCCCAGCACAGGCGGGGAATCAGTGCCGCGTGGGCGGACCGGCCGCAGCATGACGGAACCACGCCGTCATGAGCACACGCCACCCGTGGCTCATGACAGCGTGGTTCCGTCACAAGCATGAAAGGGGTTAATTTCGATGACTGATAAGACTGTCTTTTTTTTTGTCTATTAATATATGTGGGCTGAATGATACAAACAAAAGACAGAGAATCGCTCTAGGTTTTCAATCAATTGGTGCAGACATAGTCTGTCTGCAAGAAACTCATGTTGAGAGGTCACAGGCATATCTGCTAAAAACACTAGGATATAGAGTCATTACTGCTACAACTCAGCCCAATAAAACTAAAGGGGTAGCTATCCTGGCACGGCGGGACGAGATACAGTTCATAAAATCAGCTGCAGATAAATTTGGCCGATGGGCCATTACAGAATGCAAGTATGGAAAAGGGAATAAACTTACTATTTGCTCTATATATGGCTGTGTCACTGATAATCCAGAACTATTACATTTTGTATCAAATGAATTGGTGCACTGGCCAGCGCCACTGATTGTTTGTGGAGATATAAACCTAAATCTCCCATCGATGTGGTCCTCTGCGCCAAAATTTAACTATCATGGTAGAAAACCTAAAACATTTAATGCTCTTAATGATTTCTGTAGTACCCACGCGATATCCGATTGTTGGGAGATGAAATTTCCAACCAATCCCGGGTATACTTTTTTTTCACACCCTCATCTTAAATTTTCCAGACTTGATTATTTTTTTGTGTCTAATTTCATATTACCTTTTTGTTCAGTAGCTCACTTACCAAGGGTTTTTTCTGACCATAATCCATTTATTATTACTGTAGAAATGGGGGTTCACTTAAGTGCACGCAGTTATTGGACATTTGAAAGAGCTTTATTGACTAATGCCAAATACTGCAATATGATGGAAATGTGGATCCCAGACTTTTTAATTAATAACCTTGGGAGTGCTCCTTTAGATGTTGTCTGGGATACATTGAAGGCCGGAGTAAGGGGAGAAACCCTTAGATTTTCGATCCGGCATAACCAAGAAGCTAAACAAGAACTAATTAAATTACAAAATAATCTCCTCAGCAAAGAGGAAGATTTGATGACTGCTGTACAGAATGACGCAGACATAGAAGGAGCTGTAAGAAGAGTGGCAATCGCAAGAAATGTAATAACAGAAATACTAACTACCAAAACTGTATTAAAAGCTACCATGAACAGAGAGAAAATCTACGAGCTCAACGAACAGGTAGGACATCAACTAGCTGTCCGTACCAGACAGCAGATTAGTAATAACACAATCACTAAAATTAGAGATCCCATTAAAGGCATTACTAACGAGCCAAAAGAGATTAGGGAAGCTTTTCATAATTATTACAAGGATCTTTACACCGAGACCGGGAAGAATCAATCTAAAATAAATGAATATTTGGACTATGGCACAGGGATTCAATTACCTAAGACTGCCAAAGAAAAAATTGAAGAAATACCATGTTGGATTGAAATCCTTCTGTCTATCAATAGCCTACCCGCTGGTAAAGCTACGGGTTTAGACGGAATTCCAACGGAATTCTACGCTAAATTTCATAAGCAATTAAAAGAAATTATGACCAAACTTATAATACAGGTATTTCAGGGGGGGCATGCACCGGAATCTTGGAACAAGGCCAAAATTATCGTCTTTCCAAAAAAAGACAAAGATCCGACTGAACTAGGGGCTTACCGTCCTATTACCTTGATAAATAATGACGCAAAAATTTACTCCAAATTATTAGCTACTCCACTAGCCCCGGTTATCCATAAAATAATCTCCGTCAGGCAGCATGGATTTGTTCCCGGTAGATCCACCACAGATCATATTCAGAGGGTGATCACACTCTTTGACATGGCGGAGGTAGCAGGAGACCCTATGGCATTAATGCTCTTAGATGCCGAAAAAGCTTTTGATAGGGTCTCCTGGGATTATTTATGGACCGCCATGTCAAAGAGTGGGATTGGGGAGGTATTTATCAACGCGGTACGTAAGATGTATGTCAACCCATAAATCGTGGTCTCGATTAATGGTGAAAATTCCGCTTCAATTGAAGTAACAAGAGGTACAAGGCAGGGTTGTCCATGCTCCCCGCTGTTATTTGCTATTTTTATTGATCCGTTCATCCACAGACTGGAAGAAAATACATCTATAACTCCCATAAAGACATCTAATGGTGATACTAAGTCCTTAGCGTATGCTGATGATATTGCTATCGTGACAGCCGATCCGAATAAATCTGTGGAGGAAATGGAAAAAGAGGCAAGTAAATTTGGGGAAATCTCGGGGTATAAACTAAACCAATCTAAAACCCCAATTATAATCAATAATAAATGTAATTTTGTGGATGATAGAGTAACGAACAAAGCAATATATTTGGGTGTCAATCTCACTGCTAATCGAAATAACTTGGTTAAACTTAATATGGATCCCCTAATCAAACAAACCGAAAAAAGGCTTAAAAAAATTACATAATTTCCATCTAACAATCATAGGAAGGTGTAATGTAATAAAAATGTTATATCTTCCCAAATTTGTGTACTTTTTCCGCACTATTTGTTTGAATTTTGAACCATTATTATTTAAGGAAATTGATAGAATTTTCTCCCACTTTATTTGGAACTATGGGAAAACTCGTAGAGCTAATAAATTTATTACCCTACCGATAGATAGAGGTGGCCTGGCACTCCCCAACTTAAAAATTTACTGGTGGGCAACAATTCTTAAATACAGTAATTTATTGCTTACATTCACCGTGAGGATACTACAGAGAGATCAGTCCCATCGCCTCAGGAACTTATTCTGGGTAGTTTGGCAGGCGCACATTTGTGGCGACTGACGTATGACTGCCACTTTAAGAAAGTGCGGTTTAAAACTGTATCGGGAATTTACGCTGCCTGGAGCCAGATTCGTAAACATTTAGGGCTAGGCCGATATTCGTATTACACAACTTTTATAACTAATCAAAATCTCCCAGAGATTTTCTCCGATTCATGTATGACACGGTGGATTAGACTTGGTATAGTACAAGTCGGCTGTCTTTATGAGCCAGCTGGCTTTATGTCATTTGAATCTCTAAAAAGTAAATATGGCCTGGAACACAGGGACTTTTTTAAATATCTACAGGTGAGGGATTTTATCATGAAAAAGGGGGGAGAAGGTATGGCTATGCTTGAAAATGATTTAATAGAAATAGTTGTACAATGTAGTAATGTTAAAATTGGGGTACTATATAATATTCTAATGACTGGCGTTCCGGATGATATGGATAAAAATATACTAAAATGGCAGGGTAAACTTGGTCTATCAAGTCTAGCTATACAGAATTCATTTCAAATGTCCCAATCGCTATTAATGTCCTCAAAGTTATATGCCCAATTTTATAAAACCTTTTTTTCATTATATCATACTCCTTATCAACTAGCTAAATGGAGCACCGGTAAAGGGACCTTCTGCCCCAGATGTTTGATGCCAGACGTAGACTTAATCCATATGTTTGCCACTTGTGGGGCATTATGCGCTATTAGAAGAGAGATATCTATCTTTCTCTCTGAAGTAATGGAGAATAAAATAGAAATTACAACTGCAGAAATAATTCTGGGGCTAGATAACGAGAACCATCCGGATAACATAAAGGGGTTTTTGTTTGTTTCTATGGTCGTGTTTCGAATTTGCCTAGCATCTGGGTGGTTAGATAAGGTTCCACCATCCTTTCAACAGTGGCGGGCTCGACTACTCTCGACTTATAGTCTGGAGAAAGCAATTTATGGCAGGAAAGGTTTAAAAAAAAAAGGGGTTTAAAAATTTGGTACCTATTAACTTCTTGGATGGATGGTCTATGATAGACAGCTTAAATTGTTTATCTAATGTATTACTGTGATTATTAATTGTCTTGTTTATCTGGTCGCTATGTTCAGTTTAAGAAGGGAAGGGGAAGAAAAAAGGGGGGGGGGAATATATATATATGTTACATGTTCAAAATATGCATATATCGGACTATGTATATATTTATAAAACTATTTGCCTGTATTGGAGGGTGGGGGCGGGGCGGTGGGGGGATAAAATGCTAAAATCTCAATAAAGAACTGTTAAAAAAAAGACTTTCTTTTTCAGATTTTTATTTTTTGTGCCTAAAAATTGTGTTTCCCTTCTTCAGACATTCTGCCCAGCTTACCTAGGTATTTAGGTCCACCCTTGCTAAATTTTCACACAACACGATCCAACAAGGCAACTTTCTGTGCAGCGTTGCGTGAGAGAGAGAGGCCAGAAATGTGCCATAATTACTAAGTTCTGCTCTCTCATAGTGCTGGTGCACTTCAGGAGGCCTAGTGGCAACACAGGAACCATTGCATCATGGGGCAGGGTGGCCTGCAATACGGGCAGGGTGTTTTTAGTTTAGGAAGGGCTACCTTCCTGCACAAAAACAATCCTTAGAGGCCTATTCTTCTTTTTATGTGTGCAGCAGAGTGCATCACACATCGGAAGAGGAAGTAACAAGGAGTAATGAATATATATATATATTTTTCCTTGTTATTCCAGTCTTGGGTAGGCGCAGTATTTTGGAACAAACCCGGATTTATTTCCTTTAGTAAATCAGGGTTTGCATCAAAGTCCATAGGTGGATTAATGGGAATGCCATTGCTCCACCAATGGGATTCCTCCTGAAGCAAAGTAACACAAGGCAGCACTATGTGCTGCGTTGCGTTACTTTTTTTACTAAGTCTCACATATCCCGAGTTGCTTGGCTTAGTAAATCCCCCCATATATTTTCCGTTGAGCTGAGTTAAAATAGTGGCAAAACCTTGATGCAAATGTTAGTAAATCTGGGCCTCAATGTAATGCGGCTTAATCCAAGTGGAGGGCTTTACACAGAACTCTTTAATTGGAGCAGGAGCATCTCTAACACGAGGAGCTGCACATTGAGAAGTACAGTGTGTGGTGCTTGGTTTACAGAGACCATATTATATTCACTTCCCTGAGAATTGAGCGATTTCGCCCCCTTGACTCTGCAAATTCGGGCTGACATTTCAATTGGCCAGCCAGATGAAAATGCAATTTTCAGTTGGTGGAAATGCCATTCTGACACTAGTTGCTCAGTGAAAATGTTATTTTACACCACTGAGTCAGGGTAAATGCTGGCGCAAAATTACATGTACATAAAAGCACAATTGCTCACATATTGTAAAGCAGATAATGAAGTCCCTGGATGTTTGTAGGAACAAGTAATTGGGACAGCATGCTTATTTTTTTATTTTTCATGCAACAGATTTTTAATTTTTGTAATTCTTTCTATCAATATACGTAGGTCACTTTCAAAGTAACAATGGTAGAAAGAAGGTAGAGTTGCAGTTGCCACACCTTGCAGGAAACTGATCTCTAAACTGATAAAATAATGGCAAATAACATTATTTCCGATCTGCACCTATCCTTCCACCAACTCCATCTCCAGTGGAAGATAATGTAAGCCTTTCTTTAATGGGTTACTTAAATTTTGGCATAGTAGGTGAACAGAAATAAACTTTCAGTTTTCCCGCCCTTTAGAGTTGGGGGAACTCAGTGTTTTGCTGTGCTTCAGCTGGCTTCTCTTGTGAAAATCCTTAACCTGGTGACCCATTCACCACTGGACAACCGTGTTGTCCTGACAGACGCCCTGTTACACTAGATTTCTCTGGCAAGACTGCAGAGGGAGCCATTGAGGTCCAGTGTAGGGAAATCAATTAATGGGTGAAAGCTCTCTGTCATTAGGCCGTGGATTGCTTGTTTTTCTGAAACAAATTCCCCCTTTGGGAATGTAATTTGGGGAAAAAACTACCGAAATAGTGAGCAGAGCCCACAATGTGGCACCAGTTTGGCATTTCCCTCTTTGTACTCTGGAGCCTATGGTGGCAGCATCTCCACTGCAGGCTTAGCATTCCCTGCCAGGCGGGTGGGAGGTTTGAAAATAGGGTGAGAGGTCCTCTGCCAGGACATTAAAGGCCATAGCAATGGCCTGCATGTGGGTCTAAGTCACTAGCGTCTATTCCCAAATGTTGCTTATGAAAAACGTTTATGTGATCCATTCAAAATGGGTGCAGGACCCTTATCAAGGAGGGACAAGTTAATCCTTGGATTTCCCCCTCCAAATAATGCAAAACCCGTTGTCATATAAGGAGCCTCTTAAATTGCTATATTTCCATTGTTTCCTACACATTTAAATGCTGCGTTAATTGACAAACTGCAGATCACCTTCCAGTGTCTTGCAATTACCATTTGGGCCATCACTGGTAACTGGATCATTAGCTTCCGCTCATAAGCTGATTTTAAAGCACGCATGATTCACTTTTTTAAATCTTTGCATATTTGCACATTCATCCTTTAGGTCCGCTGCTGATATTAATAGCACGCTGGACAAACTGTTTTAAATTGCGATAATCCTTTCATGTAAGCCGCTTTTACCTGCACTTTATTGCCCTCGTGGCCTCGTTCCGCCCCGGCTTGTGCCGTTTGTTGCGGAGGGCCAGCTCGAGGAGCGCACTTCCTGTTGGCTGACACCACTTCCGCCCTGCGCTAGTCTTTGCAGGTGAGCGCTCTAGTGCTCCCTCCCCCTTCAGTACTTAATGGTGGCATGGAGGAAGCGCAGCGGACGAGCGCAGCGGGAGCGCCGACTTCGCGCCGAAGTCGCGCACAAGTCAAGCCCGTCTGCGCCCGTCCGCGCCAGCACGGGCCCAGGGCCCAGTTCCTCTGCCCACGATTATATATCCTATTCTCGCACTGCCTTACTGCGGTTGCGGGGGCATTCTTGTTCCTCGAATATCATTTTTAACTGTCAAAATGCGCCCACCTCCTGCCCACATTGCAGCCTCTCATTGGATTCTTCCCTCTCAAGTATAGACTGTATGTCCTCTACTTTTTGGAATATTCCCGCCCTCAGTCTCACTTCCCCCTCCACTCCGCCCAATCCCTCCTCCCTTTTGAGGTTTATTAGTATTAACTGTCGATCTCTCTCGAAACACAAGAGAGATATTTTTGACCTTTTGGAGACAGCTAGCCCAACTGCTATGTTTGTTACTGAAACCTGGTTAAACGATAGTTCTGGCCCTGACATCGCCATGGCTCTCCCCAATGATTACACCTATGTTGGGCGGAACCGGCCTCTTAGAGATGGCGGGGGAATCGCCATTATTTTAAAGAGAGAATTCTCCTGTAAATGGGAAGACCTCGATTTCCCTAACTGTGAAGCGGGTCTGTTCAAACTCTTACTTAATCCTCATTTTACTTTAACCGGCACGCTAATCTATCGTCCACCGGGCTCTGCTAGTAGTTAGGCCTCCTCCTTCCCTGAACTTATTGCCCCTTTCTTGGCACAATCAACTAATTTTAGCATCGTTGGTGACTTAAACATTCATTTTAACTCTGCTTCGTGTGCTATTTCCACACGCCTCTTACAGGATCTTGCAGCCTTAGATCTCCATCTGCATAATTCCGACCCCACTCATAAGGCCGGCAATCTTCTGGATCCCATCATTTCTAACCTTACTGGTATTTCCTACATATCCTCAACGCCGGTCACCTGGTCGGACCATTTTCTTGTTAATTTCTCAATTAAAATGACTATGATGAATTCCTCCAAGCCCGCTCTTCCTCATAAAGCCAGCAGGAATTGGAAGCGTTTAGACGTAGCCAAACTAAACTCTTCTCTTACCAACTCAAAACCTGCGTCGTCCACTATAACTACTAAAGAGCTACCTACGGTCAGATTGTGGTTGACAACAGCGTTGGACTCCTGTCTCCCAACGCAAAGAAATAAATCTCAAGTCCATCACCCACCGGCACCATGGTTCACTGACGCACTTCGTCAAGAAAAATCCAATTGCAAAAAACTGGAACGCCTATGGCGTACCAACTATAACTGTGATCAGAAAGTAAAATACAAGGCCGCCCTTAAAGCCTATCACTCGGCTTGTGATAGCGCCAGAGCCATCTTTGCTAATAACACTATTCTTACGGCGCAAAACAGACCCAAGGCCCTGTTTAAAATAGTTAAAGAGCTTTCAGGTGCGTCTTCTGTACCTAAGGATCCCTGTCTGGACACTGCCCAGTGTGATGCTTTAGCCACTTTCTTTGTTGAGAAGATTGATAAGATTTATGATATCTTCAACTCTACTCCTGTTGCGACCCCCTACCCTGATCTAACCTTATGCACTCCCCCTCCTGTCATCATCCCTTGCTCCATTTCCGCTTCTCCCCTACTTCACACTTGGGATCCTATCTCCCCCACGCTTCTAAAAAAGTATCTGCAAGACATAAAATCTGGCTCCCCTCTTGACCCAATGCCTCCTCAAGTTCTAAGCTCATTGGACCCTGACCCACTACATATTATTTTGAAGGTTCTGAATGCATCACTAACTGAAGCTATCGTTCCCAATGAATGGAAGCATGCTATGGTGGTCCCATTATTAAAAAAGGCCAACGCAGACCCCAACAACCCATCTAATTTCCGCCCCATTTCTTTGCTTTCATGTTTCTCTAAAATTTTAGAGAAACACGTCAATTCTTTGCTCAATTCCCACGTCGAAACTTTTAATTTTCTCCATGGTTCTCAATCCGGGTTCAGGGCTGGTTTCTCTACTGAAACCACCCTCCTTGGTGTGTCGGAATCCATCAGACAAAAGGTGGACAACGGGGAGACAGTGGCACTCATATTACTTGATTTGAGTGCCGCGTTTGACACCGTCTCCCACTCCATCTTGTTGTCCACCTTGAAATCTGTGGGTGTCGATGGTTCCGCCCTGGCCTGGATTGCTAATTTTCTTTCTGACCGCACGTTTCAAGTTTTTTCTTCTACATCTGTGTCATCAATATTCCCTTCTAAGCACGGTGTTCCACAAGGGTCTATCCTCAGCCCTCTTTTTTTTAATTTGTATGTGAGACCTCTTGCTTTTTTGGCGGAACAGGCAGGTCTTACAATTTATTCCTATGCCGATGACACTCAAGTCATCTACTCACTCTCCACTAACAAAAATCTCCCCTCTTCCTCCCTTCAAGTTGGACTACAACAAATATCTGCATGGATGCTTGAGCACAAATTAAAACTGAATGGGGACAAAACAGAACTGATTCTGTTTGGTTCTGACACCTCGCTCTGGGGCCCACAACATTGGCCACCGGAGATGGGTCCTCTACCTACCCCAACTACGACTGCTCGCAATCTTGGGGTCCTCCTTGATGACCAATTGTCCTTCAGGCAACACGTCGTGAAAGTCTCCGCCACCTGTACCACCATCATCAGGTGGCTGAGGTAAATCACGTGGATGCTGCCTGCTGACACCTTGAGGACTGTAGTCCAGGCTCTTGTCACCTCACGCCTGGACTATGGGAATATCTTACTCCTGGGTGCCTGCAAAGAGGTTACTAGGAAGTACCAGGTGGTACAGAATATGGCTGTTCGCCTTATTTGCAACCTACCCGCCAGAACCTTGGTCACGTCTCATTTGCGGAAACTGCATTGGCTGCGAATTGAGAGTAGAGTCAAATTCAAGGCACTATGTCTCATGCACAAGATCATGACTGGAAGAGCTCCACACTACCTATTGGTTCTAGTGCAGCAGTATATCCCCCCCGCACACTTAGGTCCTCCACCCAGAATAAGTTTAGGATACCTCGTGTCAAGAAAGCCAAAATGGGAGGCCGCTCATTCTCCCTATTGGCACCTTCTCTCTGGAACTCTTTACCCCCACCTCTGCGTTCAGAAATGTGCTTCCTGACTTTCCGTAAAGGAATCAAGACCTGGCTCTTTAATACCTAAACTGCTGGTCTAACGCTCCTCTCTTCCTGTATATCGCTCTGTTTGCCTTAGCGCCGGGAAACCTCTGGGTAGCTGCGCGCTTAATAAATGTAATTATAATAAGAAGAAGAAGAAGAACTCGCCCTACTCTATATCAGATCTGAAACCAAGTACAGTTTTGGATGAGTTGTTACGAATGGTGGCTGCCAGCACATCTTTCTAGGAGATCTCCAATTTATAGCAGGGTCACCAAAATACATACCCCAAGACATTTGCCTCCAGCTTGTAACTCGCTCAGCTAATCAGGACTCAGATAGAAGCCCAATATGATTTTGAAAGAAGATTGTCTGTACTGATTGAGATTGGTAAATTCCATACTGCTCCTAGGTATGCATTTGCTCAGAGTGGTCTCTCACTTCTCCATCTAGCTCTATTTCCCCTCCTTCAGAGGGGCACTGACTAGTTTGAATAGCCCCAATACTACTCTTTGCATCCATGTAAATAAATGAATCTATATTTTTAAAGCACATAAGGAAATGACTGAAATATCATGTGCAACGAGCAGAGTCAAAGAATAAAACAAAAAGGCAGAACTGAGTTCTAAGTGCTCCTATTAAACAAACAGGTTTTCAAGGCTTTCTAAAAACTAGTTAATCACAGGGCATTCACAAATAATGAGAGTAATAAATTGAGTTGTTGGTAGACTGGGGTGTGAGCCCTGGTCAAGCAGCAACCACATTCTTTGTCAGGGTGACGCATAAACCTACCCTAAATGAACCTGTGCTCAACCCTCTGGTAGCTTGGCACAGAGCAGTCATGCATAACTTTAAGTCAATGTGTAAAGTACTTGGGCAACACTTGAAACAGTAATAAAGTGAAAACAACACACAAGAACGATACTACACCAAGTTTGAAAAAGAATAGAAAAAAATAGGATTTTTCAAAAAAGATGCAAAAAAGCCAGATCTGGTGGAAAATCATTCGAGGTGGGGGCCACTAAATGTTGGAACAAACTTCCCATGCACCTACGACAGATCCAGGCGGAACCTCTGTTTCGTAAAGCCCTTAAAACCTGGTTATTTAGCCGTCAGGACTAGTCTAGTCGTGCTGGCCTGCCCTCCTCAATGTCTGCTATAGCACCGGGACACCCCATTGGGGTAGCTGTGCGCTTAATAAGTGTTTGTTTATTATTATTATTATTATTCAATAAATTAAACAAGATCTAAACAACAGAAATCCAATCAGCAGAACCAGAGAAGTGCAGTTTTAAAGATTTCAGTGAAAATAGCGCCAAAAAGCCCATAGCACCCACTGTGGATATCTGATCACCCCGGACTGAGACATAGTCACAAGTTCAAGCCGAGATGCAGCTAGGTCTGCGATGTTATTAAGGAACCCGTTGAAGGGGCTTGTGATGCAAAGTCCAGTGTTGAGGATGTGGCGCGCATTCGGGGTGATGCCTCGAAAGTGAAGAACTGTGAGGCTGCAATGCAGAGTCCGGCATCGTCATCAAGACTGCTGTCGATGAGGGATAAAGTGCCTGTGCTGAGGATGAAACACGATGGGGCTGCGAAGGTGATCAGGTCTTTGTGACAAGTTCAATCCACGCAGCAGTGGCAATGCGTCAGTTCTACTCAGGTTTGCGCAGCAGAGAACATGTGTTGGTTCTGCTGGATCCACAGGGCTGGTAGAGCACCTTAAGCCCACTTCCAAGGGTCCAGGACTAGGGTGCACCACTTGGCAGGGTAAACTCACAAATAGAAGAGTCCAGGTGCAAGTTTGTTGGTAGCCTGTTTTAACCCTGACGTTTTAGGTCAGGAGCCAGCTAATTAGCCCTTGGAGTCACTCTGGGTTCTGGGTTGAATAGATACAGGGCCAGTCTTTCTCATCCAGGCACAGGGGAAGCAGGCAGCAGGTCAACACAGCAGGACAGCAGTCTTTTAGAGCAGCAATCTAGAAGAGTGACAGTCCTTTCAGCCGAGCAGCAGTTCTTCTTCCTAGCAGAGTATCCACAGGTCCGGAAGTGTACCGAAGAGTTGGTGCTTGAGGTTCAAAATGTGGACCCAATTGTGCCTTTGAAGTGGGGATGAGCTCCCTCTCATCTTGCCAGTGATTGCCCAACCAGGCACGCCTAAGCTCCTCAATGTGTGTGGCTGTCTAAAAGTAGTACACAAAGCCCAACTGTCAACTACACCCAGTCAAGTGACCCAGAGACAGGCTGCAGGCACCAAATGACCAAGGCAAAAACATTCCAACTCTTCTAAAAGTATAATTTTCAAAATTTTAATTTGAAGTCCGACTTCCCCATAAGTTAGGATTTTTCATTACAATTCCAGAGACACCAAACACAAACTGGTTACCTGTTCCCATTTGGAATTTACATTTATAAAATGTAATAAGGTAACTCAAATGTTATCCTATAGAAGAGATAGGCCTTGCAGTAATGGAAAACAAATGTAAGAGTTTTTCACTACCAAGACATGTAAAACTTAAAAGTGCACTTCCTGCTTTTTATTAACATTGCACCTTGCCCTTAAGGGTGTCTAGGGTCTACCCCTATATATTAAACAGAAAGGTTTATATGTATTTAACATGAAAGCTTGGACCTGGTGAAAAGGTTTATTTTGCCAGGTCGAAATGGTACTTGGGACTTACAAGAAAATTAAATATGCCAGTTGGTTACGAGCCAATATAACATGTTTTAAGGAGAGAGCAAAAGCACTTCAGTACTAATTAGCAGTAGTAAGTTGTGCAGGGTCCTAAGACCAATTTACAACCTGGCTCACAAACCAAAGGGGTATTGACAGCCAGAGCAAAAGAATCAGATGTAAGGAGAGATTATCTCTTTCTCAGATTCACACTATGAGCTTTAGTAGATCTGAGTGTACAAGAGTGATAATAATTTAAAGAAGTGTTTTCTGTCTGGCTGCTGCTTCTCCAGTAGCTGGATGAGTCACCCATTGTGGCACTTGTTAAAATAGGAAGCGTTATATCGTTATCACCCCAATTGTCTTTCTCGAGTCGACAAAAGATAGCAAACTACTACAGGATGTAATTTTGATATCTTCATTTTCTGAGTGTCTTCCAACATATGGCCACAACACACATTTAAGAGTAAGTGTGTGGGAAAAGAGGGAACGTTTTAAGGAGACTTGTTATCTCGGCGGAGTCTCTTGTGTCAAAGAAGGTGATTGCAATCCGGCTGTAGTACAAATGATGGGGCCTATGTCATTTGAATCTTGAAGACTTCTAACCAAACCTCACCTAACAGAGAGAAAGAAATGTCTTGTTCCTAAACTTCTGCAAGAAATAGTATTAACTGCTGGTGGAAAGTGGGTTATTAGCAGTGGTAAATATATATCTTTCACTGACAATAAGGCCACTAACACAGTCTAAGCCTTAGAATAGTTCTCAGAACATTGTTGCCATGCTCAACCCGTGGTAGCTTGGCTGCCAGCAGGCAGGTTTAACTTAAGAGACAGGTATGTAAAGCATATTAAAGACACCACTTCAGTGAATAATTAAGACACAGCAAACAATAAAAATCCCACACCAATTTATAAAAAAATAGAAAATATTTTTATCCTTAAAATGACACCAAAAGGACAAAAATCCAATGTCGAGAACCGGAGATATGAATTTAAAGATTTACACTGTATCACACTTAGAAACCTACTGCACCACCTTGGTAAATTTGGTCACAGTTGACCAGACCAAGTCAAAGTGGTGCCATACCCAGATGTCCCTCCCTCTATGCCTCAGTCAAAATTTTACCTTGTGACTTAGAAACTTTTCTGGAGCTTTTTCAGCCCGGTTCCCTATATGCTCTTCACCAGTCCGGGTTTAGTGAGGATTACCTGGCTTGCTTTCCAGGGAGCACCTGGTCAAACTCTGGAAGTTGGAACTCCAGAGCTTTTCAGTGGGAGGGTAGGCCGGCTCACAGTTAAAGGTCACAGGCTTGGCTCTCGCGGTTCAATCGGCCCCCTTATGTAGCTTTTTTCCAAAGTTGTTCGAAACTTCTGGAACTTCATCCTGAAGTTCCTCTTGGAGGTCCAAAGTGTCCAAACACATTACATGGGTCTGGAATCTCCAAGATGGTCCTTGAAAGGTTGGGTCTTCAGTTCCCACAATCCACTTCAAATCTACTGGACGCACTCTAGGATGGGGATTCTTGATGGTGATGGTTCACATTTGCGAAGCACAAACTTATCATCCCTAATGGTATCCAGGTGCTTGCCATTGGGTAGATTAAGGGCCTGATTCACAGAACTAACTTAGGAAGAAATCCTAAACTTACTAACTACCATTTTGGTATTCACAGAAGGCACTTACTCATTTTGGTATTCACAGAAGGAACTTACTCATTTTGGTATTCACAGAAGGCACTTACTCTTCAATGATAAGTGCCTCTGTGAATACCAAAATGAGTAAGTTACTCAAAATGAGTAACGTACTCATTTTGGTATTCAAAGAAGGCACTTTCTCCTCAATGAGGAAGTGCCTTTTTTGAATACCAAAATGAGTAGGTGCCTTCTGTGACTACCAAATTGAGTAAGTGCCTTCTGTGAATACCAAAATGGTAGTACGGTTGGGTTTTGTCTTAAGTTAGTTCTGTGAATCGGGCCCTAAGTGAGCTATTGCCATGATTTACATGATGCTTAGCTGAGCTGGGGATCGAACATGGAGCCCCATCCTCTGGAGTAATTCACTCTGGCCGCTGAGCCACACCTTTCCCTTGGTGAGCTCTGTTAACCTGTAGCTTGTAGGGCGTCTACACTTTATTCCTCTTGAAGGAAAGTACATCCTAAGGGAAGTAGTTCCAAATGATGCAGCAGGAGCAGTCAGTCAGAAAAAAGGGCCTGATGATGCAAATCAAATTTCCAACTTGGTAAGCCTTCTCCTTCTCTTAGTTTCAAGCAGCAGAGCTGAGAGGCTCTGCACCTCTCACTTATTTATTCTGTGTTCTCTGGGGTCATACAGGAAAGCACTCCTGTCCAATGAGGTGCAAGGCAACACCTCAGAGCATGACCACTTCCTCCAAAGTGTGGCATAATCTTCTCTGAGAAAGCACTATACCTCCAAAATTCAGTATGGCTGAAATACTAGCAGAGGAGCAAGAATGAGCTAAACCAACCTCCACTATGGCTCATTTCTATAGCTTTCCTCCCCCACCATCTGGCTGGGTCAGGGGAGCTAGTAGGTAAATGGGCCTAGCACTCCCTGCCTTTGAATCTCCATGGTTTATGACACCTCCCCTCTGCTCTTGCATTCCTGTGTAGTAGAGCTCTCTTCAAGAGATAGCCTCTTCCAGGATGATTCACTCTTCACTACA
The DNA here is from genome assembly GCF_964263255.1 of Lissotriton vulgaris. Lineage (NCBI taxonomy): Eukaryota > Metazoa > Chordata > Amphibia > Caudata > Salamandridae > Lissotriton > Lissotriton vulgaris. The sequence continues at coordinate 354,179,388 of NC_141685.1, read as the reverse complement.
TCAAAGCAGCCTGGCTAAACCTCTTCGCTCTGACCAATCAGGGGAGACCGCAGGAAGGCTGAATTTTGGCTTACAGACAAGAGATTCTTTTAATGTATTTTCTGTATATTTTAGGGTAAATTAAATAATAGCATATTGTTGGATTTATCAAAACCATTCTCCTAAGTCCTTGAATGATATTTTCATGAATTCCTAGCGATAATTATGCATGAATAAACTATTGCCGTGTTAACCTATGTGGTGAGGGATCTACAATGGGAAAAATGAAATGTGCAATTTTTCCAATACCAGGCACAAGGGCATATAAAACATCTTTTATAAGGACCCTGCTTATACTTACTGGACCTCACACCCCTGGGGCACCTAGGGGAGATTTTAGGGGTTCTGAATGTGCAAAGATAGTGTACATACTCACTTCACAGTGCTTCTAGCACAAAAGTCGATTTTGAGAAACACTTTACTAGAGTGGGGGAAGTAAAATGTGCAAAATCTCTAACCCCCGGGCAGATAAAACCTCTTTTATAAGGGCCCTCCTTTTAAATACATGACCCCCTTTCCCTGGGACACCTAGGGGAGACCCTGGGGGTACCTAATATTCCAAATGATTGTAGTTTATCACTTTTTAAGTGCGCTACGACCAGAGTCAAATTTGAGCACAATTTACATTTAAAAGTAGTGCTGCAACACAGGGTTGTTTTAAAATTACTTCAGGCTCTCAGCAGTGCACACATGCAAGTGCATGAAAAGCCTCTAAACTGCCATGTCCTATTATTTACTAGGGACTGAAATGTAGTTGTAATCCCCTGCCCTATTATGTACTAGGGACATATAGGGTAGGGCATGCCAATTAAAAGTGTACCCTAATATATTTGTGTGTGTTTTCACTGTGTTTTCAGCATAGCACTGGCCCTGGGCCTGTTTTGGCAGAGCCCATGGGAGTGCCCAGGGCATAGGATGACTTTGCAACAACTGTGATCTTGAAAACCTTTGAGGGTGACTGCAATTGTTTGGATCCTGACAATGTGTTGATCAATTTAGAAAACTTGCAGATCTAAAGAAATACATCTGTGAAATGATCTCTGACCATCTGCTTTTTTAATGAAATATGAGCAACCACCAGTATCATGACTCATGGCAGACACCTTCCCCTCTCTAACAGAAGAGGTTTGGTTAGTAGTCTTGAATATCTAAACTGGAACCACAATCCGAACAGCATCCTAAAATCTAGTGGTCAGCCCCTTCATCGTGCTCACTACCCCCAGAAATACCATGATTTCCCCCTTCATTGAAGCTGACCATGCCGACTGATTCCTAGAGGTTCCTTGAATGGCCTTGGACTGTTCTGCAATATTTAGGTAGTTTTTCTAGCTTTCATACCTTTCTAAAAAATTTGTCTTCGAATGTTGGTGATTGTAGTGACTTTGTGCTAGCTGATGAATTACAGTGTGCAGGTATTTTATAGTGTTCCTAGAGTCTTGAAAAGCCCTGCAGGTGTCAGTTGACCCAATGCACCAATAGTACCTAGATGTCTCTTTCTCTTTTGGAGAGAGCGTCCAATGCATTTGTTTTGTAATGCGAGAAAACGAATACTCTTTACTGATTATGGACTCATTCCCCTTTACTACATCATTGCCCATGCTGGACTCTGACAAAAGTTCATTTTATACTTCCCATATTCAGTCAAATGAAGATGTTTTTATGGAAACCATCATAGTTATAACTTCTTTCCAGTGTTACATTTGGTCTGATTCTGGCATTACAAGACTGTCATAGGTGATAATGCAAACAGGGGGAATGGGCAACTCTGCTAGAAGGTGGGAGCACAGGACAGCCATAGTGCGGGCGGTGTGCCCCCTTAACTTCAAGGCACTCGGTGCACCTGCACCTACTGCACTACTCATATACTAAGCTAGCGGTAATCAAGATGTTTTCCTTTTCCATGAAAAATGCTCATCAACACACCCCAGTGGTTGCCTCCAACCCCTTCACTGGCAGTCCTTGGGTCCTCACACCCATTTCCCAACGCTGCCCAATTCTAGTCTCAGGAATCGTGCTGGGGGGCATCCATGTTACATGATTGTATTGTATTGTACTGTAATTTCATTTATATAGTGCTTACTACCCCTGACGAGGCGTCGAAGCGCTTTTTCGGCGAGTAGCACACTACTCTGGGACCCATAGAGGATTAGTGTTGAATTAGTATAGTGAAACATACAAGTACATTTTAAGTGGTGGATAGGTTAGTCAGTTATTTGGATCTGGAATGATAGCAGAAGGATAGAGGAGGAAAAAAGTTTTGTGTTTATATAGTGCTTGTTACCCCTGATGGGATGTTGAAGCAGGCTATTCAGGAAACCCATAAAGGATTAGTGGTGAATTAATATTGTGAAAAATGAAAGTAATTTCAGTGGTGGATATTAGTCAGTTATTTGGAGTGAGAGGAATAGCGGAGGGATAAAAAGGGAAGAAAGGTTTGCATTCATATAGCACTTGTTACCCCTGATGGATGTTGAAGCACTTTTCTGGCGAGTAGGACGCCACTTCGGAACCCATAAAGGATTAGTGTTGAAAATTAGTATAGAAAAATATGAAGTAATGTGAGTAGTGGATATGTTATTCAGTTATTTGGGTAGAGAAGAGTAGGTGGCGGGATAGTGAAGGGAAAGAGGTTTGTATTTATAAGGCGCTTGCTACCCCTGATGGGGTTTTGAAGCGCAAGTAGCATGCTACTATGGAACCCATCAGAATAAGGGTTGAATTAGTATGGTGAAACATGAAAGTGATTTTAGTGGTGGATATGTTAGTCAGTTATTTGGATTGAGAAGGGTTGGGGAGGGGTAGAAAAGAGGGAAGAGTTTAGAAAGGTTTGTTTGGAGGATTGGTGTAGTAAAAGAGGTGTCAGATGATGCAAGGAGGGGTAGAGTAGGAGAGAGTCTTGAATTCTAACAATACTGTTTGAATAAAACTTTATTCCCTCTCCTGGCCAAAAAATGAAGTGGTGCACTTTCCCTAGTAAACACAGTTTAAACAACTCACAGAAGCACCCTCTGATGTAGAATATCCCAGTTGCGGGGGGGGGGGGAAGCAGGGGTGCTGGTTTCACTGGCTTGTGAACATAAAATGGTTGCTAGGGGGTGCACTGTTTTAACATACAGGTCTTAGCACAGAGCAAAGGAGAAATTTGGAGGAAAAACTGAATAGTCACCAGGAATGAGAGGGAAAAACTACAGAGTTTGGACTGCAAATCCCACAATTCAACACGATTAAATGGAAGCAATCATGGGCAGGAAAAACCACAAGTTTAAAACACAAAACAGGTGATAAAATATGCAACCACAGGCAGGTTAAAACTACAATTATAAACTGTAACAACCACAGGCAAAGACAGCAGCGGTTCCTGCAGGGCGGTGACATGGGGAGGTGGAGGGGCAGGGTGGGGGTAGTAATGTATGGATTACGGAGTTTAACCCCTTCGATGCTGATGACGAGCTCAGCTCGTCATCACCCACAGGTGGCGTGTGCTGATGACGAGCTGAGCTCGTCATCTAACGCGGAAAAGTGAAAAAAGCAGCGTAGCGCAAAAATCGCTGCAGTAGCGATGCGGTTAACAGGTAAGTAAACATATAAATACATAAAACTAATTTCGTTGCGCGGACTGCATCACCAAATGTGATGCAGTGCGCGCAACGAAATTCGCCCTCCCCACGTCACCGCCCTGCAGGAACTACTACTACCGACAGCGGCTGGGCAAAGACAGTAATCACAGAAAGAGAAAATCGTTTTTAACTCACAAGATGGAGGAGAATGATCAGTGTAATGTTGCCTTTTTGACCTTTGGGGTTTTTCTAGGGTGCTGTATCCTTGTATCTGAGTCCCATCCTGGTGTCCAGACCTCAAAAGAATAACTAATTTGTTCTGCAGTCCTGCTCACTACGTTGAACCCTCACTCCCCACCCCAGCCCCCCAACCACTGAAGGACTCTCTTTCAGTACAGTTTCAAGAGAAGGGACCTGCCTTTTGATGTATTCCGATCACACACTATGCCCTGACTCCCAGAACACCTAGTCAAGACTCATTTCTTTTCTATGCCATATCCCTGATATTAATATTTTTAATGTTGATTGTTGTGATGTAGACATTTTATGAACAGAGGCGGGTGTTTTATGTTGCAAGAAGCATGAGGAGTCTGAAGCTGGCGGACAGGGCGTCTTTAAAGTAAGGATGTCCCTCGTGCTGATGACAGCTCGTAAGGAATGCGAGACTGCTGTTTCCCTGCAAGGTCGGAAGGCACAGATGTCAGGAGAGACACTGAGACGCGGCCACAGACATCAGTATTGGCGCTGGTGTCTTCCCATAACACGGTAAAAATGGTAATCAGGCTGTTTGGATGCCAGGCACAGCCTGGAAACAAAAACCTTTGGAGAAATTAGTTTATAAATAGAGGGGTCAGATTGCTTTATTGAATTTTAGTTTCACACCAGATATTGAGCTGGGCCTTTTTGTTTGCCTTTTAACTGAGCTGTGCTTTATGGGGAAAGGCGCCACTTTCTAAATCAAGCCAGGCTTGAAAGAAAATGAAAGGGCTGAGGCTAAACCGCAGTGCACTTTATGAAGCAGCACTGGGCATATATTTTTTTAAAGATGTTGCATCCAAAGAGCAAAGGAGTGTAAACCAGACAGCAAAAGATGGGAATGAAGGCTACGAGTCCTTGTTCTACACCGGGCGCACTGTCCCTGTTTGTGCCATGGCACACCTTACAAAAGGTGCATCCGACACAGACCAGCGTTGTGCACCCTGCCATGATGATTGTACTACCACCAGTGCATGCAGAAACTCGCAGCTGCCCTGGTGGCACTGCTATCAGTGAAACATGGAGCAGCTTTGAAGCAGCCGGTCTGTGTTTTACAGAGCAGGCAGCACTTTAAATAAGCATTGGAAATGCAATAGGTCTCGCAATAGGAAAGTTAGAGCTATTGGTGTTATAATATTTTTATTTTTTATTTATGTGTTGTTTTTTAAAATAGCTAAATTAATAGCTTTCTTATTTACAATGCCAATAGTTATAACTTTTGCAAATGTGACACCTCTAGCATTTGTAATGCAACATGTTTTGTATTTACGTGACTTAGATGTATTGATATAACAAATAACAATGGCTTTTAACTTTTTTAAATAATTAACACGTAAATAAAATTGATTTTATTTTATATTGCCAATAGCTTAAACTTTAGTAAATATCTTTAGTGAAGATTATGTTTTGTGTATTTTATTGTGACGAAAATCCAAGAACAGTAGTGAAATTTTAAGTTTTCTTTTGACATTTGGAATAAATCTTGAAACATTGAGAGAACATATTTGAACCAGTGATGCTGTGGTGATGCTGAGTGATGCAGTGGTTGCACTGAGTGATGCTGTAGTTGTGCTGAGTGATGCTGTGGTTGCTCTTAGTGATGCAGTGTTGGTGCTGAGTTATGCAGTGGTGGTCCTGAGTGATGCTGTGGTGGTGCGTAGTGATAATGTGGTGGTGCTGAGTGATGCTGTGGTGGTGCTGAGTGATGATGTGGTGCTGCTGAGTGATGCTGTGGTGGTGCTGAGTGATGATGTGGTGCCGCTGAGTGATGCTGTGCCGTTGAGTGATGCAGTGGCATAGATTGATGCTGCATTGTGGAGTAATGCTATTGCGTTGAGGGATGATGTGGCGTTGATTGTTTTTGTGTCGTTGAGTGATGCTGTGGCATTGTTTTATGCTGTGGTGTTGAGGGATGCTGTGCACCGGGTGGTGCTGTGGCTTTGAGTGGTGCAGTGGCGTTGTGTGTTGATTTGGCTTTGAGTGATGCTGTGACGTTGAGTGATGTGTTATTGAGGGATGTTGTGTCATTGAGTGTTATTGTGGCATTGAGTGGTGTTTTGGTGTTGAGGGGTGTTGATTGAATCAGTGACGTTGACTGATGCTTTTGCGCTGAGTGATGCTGTGGCGCTGAGTGATGCTGTGGCGCTGAGTGATGCTGTGGCGCTGAGTGATGCTGTGGCGCTGAGTGATGCTGTGGCGCTGAGTGATGCTGTGGCACTGAGTGATGCTGTGACGCTGAGTGTTGATGTGGTATTGAGTGGTGCTGTGGTATTGAATTGTTTTGTGGCGTTGACTGTTGCTGTGGCGTTGAGTGGTGCTGAGTGATGCTGTGGCGTTGACTTTTTTTGTGGCATTGAGTGGTGCTGTGCTATTGAGTGTTGCTGTGGCATTGACTGATGCCGTTATATTAAGTGATGCTGTGGCATTGAGTGATGTTGTAGTATTGAGTAATGCTGTGGCATTGAGTGCTGCAGTGGACTTAGTGCTGCTGTGGCATTTAGAGGTGCTGTGGCATTGAGTGGTGCTGTGGCATTGGGGTGTTGTGTTTGAGGGTGGAGTTGGAGGGTGGAGTTGGTGGGTGGATTTGGAGGGATGATGTGGAGGGTGGATTTTGATTTTGATGGTGGAGTTGGAGGGTGTATTTGGGGGGTGGAGTTGGTGGGTAGCGTTGGATGGTGGAGGGTGTATTTGGTGGCTGAATTTTGAGGGTGGATTTTGCTTGTGAATTTTGAGGGTGTATTTGTAGGGTGTAGTTTGAGCGTGGATTTGGAGGATGGAGCTGGAGTGTTGAGTTGAAGGTAGGAGTTGTTTTTTGAGGGTGGAGTTGTATTTGGAGGGTGGAGTTGGATTTGTATGGTGTAGTTGTAGTTGTAGGGTGGATTTGTAGGGTGGAGTAGTATTTGGACTTGGACGTTTGAGTTGGAGGGTGTAGTTGCAGTGTGGTTTTGGAGTTTGAGGGTGTGAGGGTGAGTGGATGTAAGTTTTAGGGGGTGTGAGGGTGATGGGGTGTTATGGTGTGTGTGGGTGATTGGGGGTTAGGGTGTGAGGCTAAGGGGGTGTAAGGGTGTGTGATGATGTGTGAGGGTGAGTGAGGGTGAGAGTGTTAGGGTGTGTGAGGCTTTGAGTGTTGTGAGGTTGAGGTGTGTGCGGGTGGGAGAGTGAGTGTGGTTGTGTGCGGATTAGGGTGTGATGGTGAGGGTTTAATGGTGAGTGATGGTGTGTGAGGGTGAGTGGGTGGGTGTGAGTGAGGCTGTGTGTGTGAGAGTGTTTGTGAGAGTGTTAAGGAGGGAGAGTGTGAGAGGGTGTGTGAGAGTTATTTGGTGTGAGGGGGTGAGATTTTTTGTGATGGTGTATGATGGTGATTGAGGGTGAGGGTGTTAGGGTGAGTGAGGGTGTGAGTGTTGTGAGGGTGTGGGGGGTGAGTGTCTATGGTGAGTGAGGGTGTGTGAGGATGAGGTGTTGAGGGTGTGAGGGTGTGAAGGTGTGATGGTGTGAATGTGAGTGAGGGTGTGTGAGGGTGTTTGAGGGTGTGAGGGTAGGTGAGTGTGAGTGTCTGAGTGAGGATTTGAGGAAGTGAGTGTTTGTGTTGTTTAGAATGTGTGAGGGTGAGTGTGCTAGAGGGTGTATAGTCTGTGAGCAGGTTTTTTAGTGTTCAGAAATTTGGCGCTCAACTTCTCACGGTAAAGTTTCAGAATATTGTGGCTTTAAGGTAGGTGCTTCTTGGCCAGAGGAAAACCTTAACCTCTGTAAGGAGAAGAGGTTCAGGGACCTCCCTCTTATTGTGATTGGGCAGGGATCCAGAGCACACTATGCGTATCAAATGAAATTTCAATCTTCAAGTATTCATACATATGGGATAGATCAGACCAAACGTAAATTTTCAAACGTTTTATTAATCAACAGTGTTCACCTCTCGGGAATCACTGTACCTGTCACTCTAGCCTACACGTGTTTCATCACAGCATGTGGCTGTGACTCTTCAGGGCTGATCTTAATGATCGAGGCGCGTTGTCGGGTGACCGGTGATAATTCCGACCCGGTCCTTATCGGGTAGTTTCTGTTGAAACGAGAACGGCACCAATGGTTTTCGGTTGCCGTCAGCCAAAAAGTTGGGTGTAGGGTTTCACAGCGTAAATAATCAAATATCGGTATATTTGGGCCGTTTGTTGCCCGTGGTCAAGCTTGGTGCAGCTTCAGTTTCCACATGCTGTGATGAAACACGTGTAGGCTAGAGTGACAGGTACAGTGATTCCCGAGAGGTGAACACTGTTGATTAATAAAACGTTTGAAAATTTACGTTTGGTCTGATCTATCCCATATGTATGAATACTTGAAGATTGAAATTCCAGTGTGCTAGAGGGTGTTTAGTGTGTGAGGGTGAGTGAGGATGGGTGAGGGTGAGTGAGAATGGGTGAAGGTGTAAGGCTGAGGTGTTGTGAGGGTGTGAAGGTGAGGTGTGTGAGTGTTTGATGGTGTGTGAGTGATTGATGGTGTGTGAGGGTGAGTGGTGTGTGAGGGTGATGGTGTGAGAGGGTGATGGGGTGTGAGGGCGATGGGGTGATGGTGAGGGATGTTGTGTGAGGGTGAATGGTTGAGGCTAAGTGAGTGTGTTTGAGGGTGATTGGTTGCGGGTGTGAGGGTAATTGAGTGTGTGTGAGAGTGAGGGTGTGTGAGGCGTTGAGGGTGAGTGACGGTGTGAGGGTGATTGAGTGGGGGTGACTGTAAGTGTGTTGTAAGTGTGTGTGTTGTTGTGTTGTTGTGAGCTTGTGTGTGTGTGGCTGTGTGAGTTTGTATGTGTGTGCGTTATGAGTAAGGATCCTGTCCTAGTTGTTGAATTAGTCCCTTTTTTTTTAGTGTTAGTGCGTAAAAATGGCGGACGCTACCTTGTGCCATAACGCTACCTATGATTTTTAGGTTAGCGTTTTAGTTTTTTTCCCTTATTGGCCTTGCATTTTGATTGAAGTGTATTCCATCCAATCAAATTGCAACGTTGTACTATGTAGCGTTGCAATTGCGTCACGTTAATTGGGGAACTTCCAGATCTTCACGGACTGGCATTTGTGGAAGGCGTGTCGTGCTTCCTGCGTTCCTGTAGTGTTTCTCTACTATATATATATTTAGTACGTTTTGAAATGTTTACTAATGTTTTTTTAACTTTTTTTGTTTGCGATCATACTCGGCTTGTGTATGTACCTATTGTACTTTTATGGAATGTTTTAAATTCTCAGTATTTCATTTTTTTTGTTTACTTTTATGTAATGTATGTTATAAAGAAAATGTATTAGGATGTACTCTTCCTATATGTTTCTATATTATTTTCGTTGACAATGTGTTATTTAGACAGTACTTTTTTGTATTCTTTCTTGTGTTTTTGTGTTGCTTAAATCGTATTTATGTTTTTATTTTTGTTGTTATCCGTAGGCTTTGTGATTGTTGATGACTTTTAAATATTAGTATTGATTGTAATGGTACGTAGAAGCTATATTTGCTGTATAGTTTGAAACCTACATGTTTTGATGCGTATGATTAATGGCAAAGTATACGTATGAAGCCACCTTTATTAATTGTTTATATTTTTTTTGTTAGTGTGAGCGAAATACTCTATTGTAGTTCTTGAAGATTAGCAATTAGGCTGTGAAGTTTCGTGCTCTTGTGATTACGCACTTTCGTTGTTTTATGGATTATTCCCGCCATTGTTTAATGGTTTTATTTTTGCTTACTTTAGTAACTGCTTTATGTTGTGAATTAGTGTCCTTTCGATGGCTTTGTCCCCTTTTAAATTGTTCTATTACTCGCTGTGTATTAAGATAATTCAATATTTTGTTTGCATTTATTGTTTTTTTGAAAAAAATCCTTTCTGTCTTTTTATGTAATAATTGCTGCAATGTCCTCGCGATGCATTAAGTTTTTATTTTAGTATACCTACAAGTGTGTAATTAGATGTTTAGTTACTGAAATAAATGTTACGTAACGCTATTTACGTGTGGAGTTGGAGGGTGGATTAGTAGTTGGAGGGTGGAGTTGTAGTTGGAGGGTGGAGTTGTAAGGTGGTATTGTAGTTGTAGGGTTGAGTTGGAGGGTGGACTTGGACAGTGTGAGGGTGAGTGGATGTGAGGGTTAGGGGGTGTGAGGGTCTGTGATGTTGTGTGAGTGTGAGTGAGGGTGACGTTGTCAGTATGAGTGAGGGTGTGTGAGGACGAGGGGGTGAGGGTAAGGGGGTGTGAGAGTGTGTGATGATAGGTGTGTGTGAGTGAGGGTTAGAGTTTGAGGGTGAGTGAGGATGAGTGTTGTGAGGGTGTGAGGGTGTGAAGGTTATTGAGGGTGTGCGAGATTGAAGGTTGAGTGTGTGGGTGAGGGTGTGTGAGGGGGTGTGAGGGTGAGGGGGTGATGGTGAGTGATGGTGTGTGAGTGCGATTGGGTGAGGGTGTGAGGGTGAGTGAGGGTGTGTGAGGGTGAGGAGTTTGAGGTTGTGAGGGTGTGTTGTTGAGTGAAGTTGTGTGAGGGTGTTTGATGGTGTGTGAGGGTGATTGAGGGTGTGTGAGGGAGGGTGACGGTGAGTGAGGGTGTGTGAGGCTGAGGGTGAGGGTGGGTGAGGGTGTGATTGGTTGTGAGTGTGAAGTGTTGTGATGATGCCTATAAATGATTCTTTTTTCTCTGTGAATATTGTACACTTTAAATGTATTAATGTTGTGAACGTTGTTTCAGAAGGTTAAAGAGACCTATGTAATGTTGATTGATGCTGGTATTTGCGCTGAATTAATAAAGAAAACATCATAAATTTTTTTAATATTATGCATTTTGAAAATGATCAATTTTTTAGTAAGGTACATATTAAATTGCACTCCAAAAGCTTTGCTTGCATAAACATAGATGCGCAGTTATTTTGTTTGTGTTTGCTTATTAGAGATAATGTTGACCTCCTTTTAAATTTTTTACCACAGATCCATATTAATTGATATGTTTAAATTTGTATATTTTTTGGAATGTTTTTTTGGTTGCGCAATTTTATAATGAAATGTAACTGTATATGTTTGCTAATTAGTATAAGTTAGCTATTTTGTGATGGTGTTATGGTGTTGACTAGTGTTATGGTGCTTTTGTGTACTGCTGTGGTTGTGCTGAGTGGTGCCGTGTTGTTGTCTAGTAATAATGTTGTGGTGATGGGTGACAATGTAGTTGTGATGAAAGGTGATTTGGTGGAGCTGAGTGGTCCTGTGTTGGTGCTGACTCATAATGTGGTGGTGCTGTATGATAATGTTGTTGTGATGAGTGATGCTGTAGTAGCGTTGAATGATGATGTTGTGATGGTGAGTGGTGTTGTGGTGGTGGTGAGTGATGCTGGTGTGTTGCTGAGTGATGCTAGTGTGTCGCTGAGTAATGCTAGTCTGCTGCTGAGTAGTGCTGTGTTGGTGATGAGTGCTGCTGTGTTGGTGTTCACTGATCACCACCCCAGCATTACGCATCACCACAACAGCACCATTTATCACGACCACTGCATCACTGAGCACCACCAAAGCACCACTCAGCACCACCACAGTATCACTCAGCACCCCTACAGTCGCACTTTGCTTTTCCACAGCATCACTCTGCAGCACCACAGCATCAGTTTGCACAACAACATTATTAAACAGCACCACCACCTGAGCTATTGGCATAGTAAATGGCAATGCCTTTTATCTATGTGTTTTTGTTTGGAGTGGATTGGATATATGTGGTTTGGAGTGGAATTATGTGTGTTGAATTCGGTGGGGAATTGTGTGGTATGCAGTGTATTTGTATGGTGTATTAAAATTAGGTGTTTTAGTGTGCATTGGAATTTTGTGGATAGTAATTACGTGGTTGTTAGTGTACTAGAATTATTTGGAGTGGGATTGTGTCATGAAGTGTAATTATGTGGTGTGCTGTTGATTTTTGTGGGATGATGTGGAAAGGAGTGTTGTGGATTAATTTGATGTGGTGTCTTACATATTTATAATTCATGGTAGCCCTGTCTATTTTTAGTAGAAAACATGCTGTATTATACCACTGTCTCTTGTTGGTGTTGAAAAACTCACCTTAGTAAAACATTATTTGTTGTATGTGCTATAGTAAGACAATTAAAAAAAAAAAGAATGGAAAAAAGCTTTTTTCCTATTTGACTACCTACAAGTGTGTAGTCCGATGTTTAGTTATAGAAATAAATGTTGCCTAACGCTATTTAAATGTGGAGTAGGAGGGTGGATTAGTAGTTGGAGGGTGGAGTTGTAGTTGGAGGGTGGAGTTGTAGGGTGGTATTGTAGTTGGAGGGTGGAGTTTGAGTGTGGACTTGGACGGTGTGAGTGTGAGGGTGAGACTTCCGAGACATGGGGCATAAGAACACTGGATAATGGAGGCTGGAAACGTAGAGCAACGGGTAGCACATGCAGAAAAGTTAGGAAAAAACACCCTAGTGAGGGGAATGCCATTTTCAAGGGGACATGAAGGCAGCTGCAAGGATGCATAGGCACGTAAACAGGGAAGTTATTATACCTATACAAGGACACGGGTTACAGGAGACACAGCAACATGGAGACAAGTGTAGAGGAGAAAGAAAGAGGGAAGATGGGGACAGAAAACCATGGTCACAGAGACATACAGGCATTAGGACAGCAAAGCACAGGGACAAGGAAGCAAATGCAGCATGAGAACAGGAAAGGAAAGTGAAAGAGAGAGATAGGGACAGGAAAGTAAGACAGAGAATGTGAAACACGGGTGACAGAAACACGAAGATGAGGTAGATAATAAGTGTATCCAGCAGGTCTTTGGGATAATTAGACCTTGGAAAGAGCACAGTTGTTAGGGAACCAATTGGCATGGGGTGTTGAAAATTACAACAGATGAATAGAGGTGTTGCGAAATGGTATGAGCTGATGTATGCTGCTGAATGGGAGAGAGGCTGGGTGATTTGTGTTTAAAGTCCGAAATGTAGATAGAGGTGTGGTGAAATGGTATGAGCTGATGTATGCTGCTGAATGGGAGAGAGGCTGGGTGATTTGTGTTTATATTCGTTTGCACGTCTTATTTTCTTTGTTTAGGCTGTATGTTTAAAAGGCATGTAGTGAATCTAATTTGTGACCGAAATGTAGATAGAGGTGTGGCGAAATGGTATGATCTGATGTATGCTGCTGAATGGGAGAGAGGCTGGGTGATTTGTGTTTAAAGTCGGAAATGTAGATAGAGGTGTAGTGAAATGGTATGAGCTGATGTATGCTGGTGAATGGGAGAGAGGCTGGGTGATTTGTGTTCAAAGTCCAACATGTAGATAGAGGTGTGGCAAAATGGTATGAGCTGATATATGCTGCTGAATGGGAGAGAGGCTGAGTGATTTGGGTTTAAATTCGTTTGCACGTCTTATTTTCTTTGTTTAGGCTGTATGTTTGAAAGGCATGTTGTGAATATAATTTGTGACCGAAATGTAGATGGAGGTGTGGCGAAATGGTATGAGCTGAGTGTGCGTCCGAAGTTACCCAAAGCCTGTGGTGAGTGTGTTTATGTGAAATGAATTGGAGAGTGAGGCGCGCATGCTGGAGAGTTTTTGCGTTTAGTATGCAGCTGAATGTTAGATTTGTGTGTGTTAATCGTGTTTTAAATGTAAGGTGAGGCTGTGGCCACAGTGGATCCCTAGCACGCTGTAGAGGGAGGGGGTCCCTAGCACGCTGTAGAGGGAGGGGTGAAAGAGTAGGCATGATGAATGGGAGTGAGTCTGTGTGTTTAATTTTATTTGTACACAAGTATTTTTTAATTAAAGCTAGCCATCCCTCCTGTGACTCGAAGTTGTTACCTTATGATGCAAGCATCGAGCCTAGAGTCTGAATGTATCAAATGTATACAGCTGAATGGGAGAAAGGCTGGGTGGTTTGTGTTTAAAGTCGTTTGATGTGTTTTTTTTTAGGCTGTATGAGCGTGCTGGAGAGAAAGGGGAGAGGCGGCCAGGAGGGGAGAGACGGCCTGGCGCCCGTCAAAGTGAAAGCTGTGGGCAGTGAATAAATTAGGGGAAGAGAAATGCCTGAGGCACAGTGCACGCTGGGGATAGCCGTGGGAGGGAGCCTTGTCACTTTCATGTGCACGCGCTTTTAATGTCAATGCGCTTGCGCATTGAGCTTAAATTTCATGGGCACTGCAAAGAATCGCCATGGAATCGCAAGTTGGTTAAAGTCTGTTTAAGCCCCTATAGTCTCGCAGGCTCAATGCGCATGCGCATTGACAGGCAAAACCTAAAAAGGGGACTGAGATCAGCTTGCAGGTGGATGCAGTGAGTGACTGTATCTACCTGCAGGGAGATGTCTGGGAGCATCCTTGGGGCCCCTTTAATTCATACTAGAAGGTTGCACTTTGGGGGTGCAATACATGGGGCCACCTTTTTGCAGCACCCTTTCAGTGCACCTCCTAAGGGCTTGTTTGCCTCTGTGTCCATGACCAAAATAGGGTGCAGAGTCAAAGTGATTTCATATTTGCATGTGCACCAGCTCTATCAGTGTTACATATGTGGACAGACAAGTGTCAATGGCCTAATCTGTAATACCACAGTGTTCCAAACAAAGCAGGAAGCTCACGCCCATTGCGCTCCTACGGCACTATCATAATACTGCCCCAGATATTTAAAAGCAATGTTTAGAAAGTAAATAGTAACTGTGTGCACCTTTATAATCATGGTCAAATATGAATGGTTATCAGTCCATATCGTTAAGGACATCTACAGTGCATGTCCTCCTGAATTTCCAGACTCCGGAAACCACTGTTTCTTTCCAACACCAGTACAAACACTTTCTTTTCGCATAGCTTGATCAAGTCACCTAGCACAGAATGTCCCTGTTCTTTGCATGTCTTTGTTGTCTATGTGAACATTGATTTCACTATTGTAAGATATCAATTGTGTGCTTACCCAAATGCCCTGATGATGGGTGGGTCTTTCGTTTTTTTTTATTTTCTCTTTTTCATGAAGTCAGCCTCCTCACCATCATATTAGTTCAAATGTTTCCCCTTTCAACCCACCAGACGAGTAGTGCCTCTATGTGCCGGATCTTTTGTTATGTTATGTTATGTTAAATGACTCTTGTAACGCGCACTGTCACCAAAGGTTTCCTGGCGCTCTTTATGACAGGATGGAAAATGAAGAGTTGACACTGACCAGATTAGCCTAGGGAGGGGAAGAGAAATGTCTTAAGCAGTTTTCTGAAAATAGAAAGGGAGGTGCTTGACTTGATGGAAAGAGGGAGGGAATTCCAAAGGCTAGGGGCCAGATGAGAGAAGCGGCGGCCGCCGTACTTCTTGGTTTTGACTTTGGGAGCAACAAGCATGTGAAGGTAAGCAGAACGGAGGTTGCGTGACGGGCGATGAGGGGTAATTAGAGATTGCAAGAATGCAGGACTAGTGCAGTGCTGGGCTTTGTAAGTGAGGCAGGCTACCTTAAAAGCTGACCTTAGTCCTATCGGCAACCAATGAAGGCGATACAGCAGGGGTTTTGCCGATTGCCATTTAGGGATTTTATAGATGAGCCGGGCCGCCTGGTTCTGAACCACCTGGAGACGATGCAGCAGAGACTGAGGGAGGCCATGGTAGATGGAATTGGAAAAGTCCAGGCGGGAGAGAACCAAAGAGATGACAACCTGAGTTAGAGCAGGAGGTGGTAAAAGATGGCTAACTTTGCGGATCTTTCTCAGCTGATACATACAGGACGAGATGACGGCGCCCACTTGGGCTTTCAAAGAAAGCTCTGCATCAATAATCACGCCCAGACTTTTCACTGATTTGACCGACGGTGGAAGGGGGCCAAATTCTGTGGGCCAGAACTGTGGACCCCAGTGAGCAGAACTGGAGCCGGGAAGGAGCAGCTCGGTTTTTCCTGGATTCAACTTTAATTGATTCTCATTCATCCAATGTAGGATGTGAATCATAGCAGTGCGAAAGGTGTTAACAGCATTGGAAGAGTTGAGGGGAAAAATTATCTGCAAATCATCGGCATAATTATATACCGTGATGTCCCAGTTCTTGAGTGAGTGGATAAGTGGGCGGAGGTAAAGGTTGAATAATAGTGGCGAGATGGAAGAGCCTTGGGGTACTCCACAAGACGTGGAGGTTTTTGCTGCGGTGTACGGGCCCAGACGCACTGCCTGAGTACGTCCAGTTAGAAATGACGCAATCCATTTAAGGGCAGTACCCTGTATGCCTGCCTGGCCAACACGGTGGAGAAGGATGTTGTGGTCCACCGTGTCGAATGCGGCAGACAAGTCCAGGAGTACAAGGACTTGAGGAATGCCCGCATCTGCGTTTCTCCTCAGTGTATCCAAGGCCGCGAGGATAACAGCCTCAGTTGAATGGGCGGGTCTAAAACCGGCCTGGTTGGGCTCCAGGTAGCCAGAAGTCTCAATAAAATTAGAGAGACAACGGGTGGCATATGCTTCTGTCAATTTAGAAAAGTAGGGAAGAAGAGAAATAGGGCGAAAATTTGAGAGATCGCCGGGATCAGCTCCAGGTTTCTTGAGAAGGGGCACTAAAATGGCATTTTTAAAGGAGTTAGGAACAATGCCGCTCCCCAGAGAGCCATTCAGTAGGGATAGAATGTCGTCCGGTAATTTAAGGCAGATATCCCGCAGTACTGATGGCGGACAACAGTCATTAGGGGAACCCGACTGAACCCGGTTAGCAAGGCCCGCTAAGGAAGTAGAATCAAGGGCGGGAAAGGTCGTGAAGGTCAAGGGATTATCGGATGAGGGTTCCGAAATGTATAACTGAGGACAGGAAGGAATGGAGTTTTTTATTTTTATAATCTTTTCAACAAAAAAGTGGTTTAGTGCGTCGCATGTCACTTGGGAGGGGGTCTGGGCTGGGAGGGTTCTGTCATCCGTGGTAAGTTCATTCATGACCTTAAAGACTTCCTTGGATTTATTGACCGCTGACGAGAGTCTGTTGGAAAAGTGGACAGATTTAGCTAAGATGATGGCAGCTTTGTATTCTCTCCGCACCAAGATATAGAGCAGCCTAGCTGAATCGGAGTAAGTACGCCTCCAGATCCGTTCCTGCTGGCGCACTTTCAATTTAAGTTGCTTAAGATCATTCGTGAACCATCTATGAGAGGAATGATGCCGCGTGCAGGGAAATTTCGTAAGTGGAGCGAATTGATCACTGGCCGACTTTAACCAGGTGCTGATGTCTCTGTCCAGTAAGTTAATGTCAGAGGGGTCAGTGAGGTTCGTACGTGGCCGGGTATCAGCCAGAACCGCAAGGAACCCCTGGGAATCAAGTGCGCTCCACTTCCGGGCAAGACCACCAGCCATAAGAGGGGCGGGGGTTGTGCCAGCGACTGTGATGATGGTGTCGACTAGACAATGGTCCGACCAGACACAAGGGGAAATGACTGGCTCGGACACTGTTAAGTTGTAGGTCCAGATCTGGTCGAGAATATGACCCTTGATGTGGGTAGGGTAAGACACCTGTTGAATCAGGTTCAAACTGTTGAGTGAATCAAATAACTCAGTAGCTGAAGAACCGGCCTTAGGGTCGTTATACCAGTAATTGAAATCACCGAAAAGGGCGAGACTGGCATGGTGTGTCAATAGGACTGACAAATGTTCACTCAGGCAAGTGGAAAAAGATGTCATAGGGTATGGTGGACGATAAAGAAGCAAAAGCGTAAGGGCACCCATGTTGGTTTGGAGATTGAGGAGCAGGTTATCCACCTCAGGTATAGGAAGAGAAGATGAAGAAAAAGAGTTAAGACGTTTAGAGATGATAGCAGCTACCCCCCCCCCAGGACGATCTCCCGGTCGATCAGCGTGGAGGATGTAATAGTCGGGTGGGAGGGTCGCCAAAATGTCTGGGAGAGACTCAGAAGTGAGCCAAGTCTCTGTTAGCAGAAGTATATCCGGCTTATTGGTGGACAAAAGAATAAAAAGCTCATCATGATGCCTTACTAAAGAGCGTGTGTTCAGATATGTTACCCTAATGGTCTGGTTGCTTGTAATGAAGGGAGCAGGTACGTTGCAAGTACTAAGGTCGGGGGTAGCTGAGCGTTTAAGACCCAGAGAATTGATACGCCTAACGGCAATGGGACATAATGGAAAGGAAGGGTGTTGTAGCTGTCTTAGTGAATGTAGCGTATAAATGATAGAATGGGCAACATGACTGGCCCCTGGGCCCGGTCTAGCGCGGACGGGCGCAGACGGGCTGGTCTTAGGCGCGTCTTCGGCGCGCGCCCGCTGCGCGCGTCCGCTGCGCATCCTGGCGAGTGAAGGCTAAATAGCCTCTAACCCGGAAGTCGGGGAGAGCTAGAGCGCGTCCCCAACCAGCCCTAAGATGGCGACTGCAGCTGGTGGGCAGCTCGAGTACCCGGTTTCCCTCTGCACTAACGGAACATCCCGCAGCGGGTAGGGAATAGGGGAAAGAGTGAGAGCAAGTGTGCAAGTGTCAGCAAGTAGTGAACATGAAAATCCAATTTAACAATATATTTATTTTAAAAACGCCGAAGTTTAACAATACATTTATTTTAAAAACGCCGAAGTCACAAGAAAGTGCCTGAACAAAGGTGACTGAGCGTGGATGGTGGATGATGATCTTTGTTCCTCCTTTTGGCTTGTGCCTTATATGTACCTTCCTGTCCACATGGTGCCAACTCTCACATAAAGAAGAGACTTCGAAGAAAATGTTCAACCTGAGTTAATCATATCCGTGCAAATATAACCTACATATATGTGGATTGGAAACATGCAAAGGTGCATACATGCATTTGTAATGTAGATGCTTTTTGCACTGAAACCTGGGACTGTGAAATGTACAGTTTCTCTGCCCTAATACGTACTCAAGAGTTTGAATGTGATGAAATGTCAATTGTTCAAAACCCCTTTTATGCCTTTGGGCATTTCCATGGAGGTTAGAGGCAAGGTCGGACTCAGATAGAAAATAGTCATAGGCGTAAAAAAAAAGTGGACCCCATTTGTAAATTGGACAGCTAAAAAAGTGGCCCATGTTTGCAAATTAGGGCAGATGTGAACTTCTAAAGACACTATGTATAAGTGGTTTGCAAGGTATGGAAGACTGCATGGATTTAAGCTTGCTGCAGGCAATGTTTGTTTTGATATCAGGACAATCAACCATAACAACCAGCCCAGTGGACCTTAAACATCTAAAAAAACAGCTCAATCACTAACCATACAAGACCAGTCTTTCGGGCACTGCCTGGTTCCCCTACAGGTCAATCCAACCCTGCCTAGAGTCCTTTGAGCCAGGATGTAATAGCCTATGGCCACTCCTGGTGTCTCTGTCACTTTAACCAGCTTCCCTGTAGCAGGCCCCGGAGGCTTCATGAGAGAGCGAAAGAGAGGAAGGGAGGAGGAAGAGGGAAAGCAATTTTAGAGGGAAAAGAGAGAATAGAACAGATTAATAAATTATGGGGAGATAGCATGAGTAGATGAAGGGAGTGGGGCTGATTTGAGCATTCTTGCCTAGGACTGCTTTTGGTTCCCTAATCCAGCCCTGTCATTGAAAAGCTATTCAGGCAGCTGCAACAAAAATTGTGCTGCAACTAATTTCAAAACTACGTTTGTCTCTACTGAATGCAGAGCTATGACATGTATATGGAGCAGAGACTTCAGTGCATACATGCCAAAATTTTAAAATTCTTAGCATAAAGAAATGGTCAGCACTGCATACAGTTCATCTCTTTAGTTTTTATTATGAAGTGTTCATAATGTCTTAGAAGAGGCAGTCCACATGGAAATAAAAAAAATGCAAAAAAGCTGGTGAAAAATATTTTTAATTTGCTTAAGCTAAGGACAAAAAAATAAAAAAAGTACATCAAACCGCACTAATTTTATTTGTTTACAAAATTTCCAAATTCTTAAAATATTTAAAAACACATGCGTATTCAACTATGAATGGGTTCTTTCCACCTCATGCACTTCTCGCCTACAGTTTGTGAACCCCAATGTCAAGGTCTCTCAATACCTCAGAAATTCCGCCCCATACACACATCTCTCATCAGTCTGTGACTTTATCAGCCTTCATGCAAACTGGCACACCTACCCTCAGACCCCCCTATGCACATTTGTACAGCAAATAATGCTTCTGCGCTTGCTGTTTAGTGGATAGACGTCAATGCTAGAGTGGATGCCTTGGCCTGAGTGGCTTCACTCTAAAGGTTTAGTATACAAGTTCTGGGGCTGTAACCACATACCATATAGCAGGGGTCTCCAACCTTTTCTGTGGTGAAAGCTACTTCTGATCAGTGAAAGCCATTGTGAACTACTGAAGGCTAAGCAACTCTTGAATTGTTACCAGATGCCTTCACACCAAGCTTAATTGGCTTGAAGCCTAATGTCTATAGAGCCAGATGCTATAGTTTGAACAAAATGCTTTGCCTAGAGGGCATTATGACAGGGCTGCCATGTATATCAGTGAGAGCATGGTCATTGGGGTGTATTAACATGTGTCCGTATGAATGGGATATATATGAATGGGTGACTGGGAGACTGTGTTATATGTACTTGTGGCATAGGATATACCTTTCACCACATGTGGCGCCATTACATGTATAACACAAATGGGAGAAATGTAAAGTGCAGAAAGATTGTCTTCCACATTTTTCAGAATATGTAACATTTATCTGCGCATTACATTTCTCCATCTTAAAATAATGTTTGTATTTTTCACTTATAAATATGGCACTGTATCAAGAAAATTAAACTGAAGAGTTAGCTTTGTTTATATAGATTTTATACAAATCCGCATTTAAATGTTCTCCCATTTCCAAGTGTCACATTTACAAACACCAAGCATTTTGCACCCGCTGGTCTGAAGACATGGTGCCATATTTATAATAGAAAAATGCATTTGTTTAAGCACGATGAATTGTAAGTAAATAAACATGTTTCATAAAAGATTAAGACATATTTGCCTTAATTTAAAGTGAATAAGGACATTAAAACTTAATGTTTCATATAAAAAGTTGTCTTCACTTTAAATTTGTCCAATTTGAAAAATGACTATATTTCAGTTATAAATATAACACAGTTTCTGCTGGCCACTGGGAGTGGAAGGCTTGCTGCTTTTAAATGCAACACTTTTAAATGGGAGGAAATTAAAACAGAGAGTTAATCATTAAGGTAACTTTTCATTTTCATTTTCACCCATTTTAAAGCCTTCAGAAATATAATTTTGTTCTCATGCTCCAATATTGAGCTAACAATTACTTTTATTTATTTAAGTGTTAAATACTTCAGTTCGCCAGCCTGGCCAATAAATCAGACTGAGCATTACTCACTATCAAGCTCTGCTATCTACAGCCTGATCATAATAATGTAAAGTAAACACAAGCTTTCTTTAATATTATAAGAAAAATGTGACCCAGTGCTCATTCAAATATGAACTCAAGACTGTTAGCTACTTTGAAGGCGCCTGGGAGCTACCGGTAGCTCGCGATCGACTGGATGGAGACACCTGGCTTTCTGTTTCCAGCGCATGCTTGTGATTTGCTACTCTGCTGCTACTGAGCAGCCTCTAGATAGCATTTACCATGGCTGCCTTATCCAGCGCATGCCTTTTGGTTGCTCGCTGTTGGTTGTATGTGAACTCAATGGAGCATTTACCATAGCTGCCGGTATCCAAAGCATCCTTGGGGCTTGGTCCTCTGTCACTCCTGGGTGGACTCCAGTGTGGATTTACCTTGGCTGTTTGTCTCTAGTGCTTGTCTGTGAGTTGCTCCTTTGTTAATCATATGTGGACTATGGAGGGCATTTATTATAACTGCTTATATCCAACGCATGCATGTTGGTTTCTAGTCTGGCCCTCCTGGATGCATACTGCATGGCATTTGCCATATACCCTTCAACATGGCTCCATTTTCTTTATACATATCTTTTGATTCATACATTTGTTCATATAGCACAGGCACTAGTTGGCCTTGAATTTCCATTATAGAAATTCTTGCCCTCAATGTAATTCGATGCCTGCCTGGTGGTTCAATAGTTTTTCTTCTTCACCCAGAAAGCCTTGACCCTGGCAAGTTGTCCACAACATCTTAGCTAGATAACTCTGGTTTGAAATTGAATAATAGTTGGACGAGTAAGAGAAATTTGTTTTAAGGTTTTTATACATTGACATCATCAAAACCTGCTTCAAAAATGTATAACCAGTTCCTGTACACAATAATCTTTTTGTTATGTCTACAATTTCACCATCTAGGCTAGTTTTTGGACATATGGTGGAATTCTAGTCTTTTTGAGGTTAATCAGTGAGCTGACTGCTTGATGACCCAGTTGGAGACTCTCCAGAAGGCTGTGCCTCCATGTGGGAAGACGGTCAGCATTGCACATGAGTTACTTGAATCATCCTGGTGCTTGCATAATTGAGTGATACACCAACTGGCCACTCAATTGCCAGACAAGCGTGCCCCTGTGAGCATATAAACATGAGACTTGCGGAAGACCTACTGCATTGAGATCTGATCCTTATTTAGGATGGTATAAGTCAAGATGTGCTTGCATAGCAACTTGATGAACTTGTTGCTGAGCAGGAGATTGCTGGTTTATTTGATAAAGGCTTCAGAGCACAGCTGTTGAGATGGGAATTTCCCCTGCATGGTAAACAGACATGCTCCCCTGCCCAGAGTATTCGACTTAAGGGTCGATTCCGATTTCGGCCGGAAAACGTTCTACCTCACCGGACCCATCAATATTTCCGACCAAACCGTACACAAGCCTTCCAAATAGCTAAGTACGATGCGATGCTTGAAATTCACGACCGACTTGTCCGGAAATTATATTATACGTCTGAGTCAGCAGGAAAGGGGACTGACGCGATAGACTCATATGCAACCGACTCCATGTCACCAAGCATTAACACAACACGACCGAGTCGGATGCAAACAATGCCACATAGTCAAGCATTTTAACAACCCAACAGACACGTATGGGAACGATTACACACAGCCAAGCACATGTATGACTCCGAAGTCTCCATCTCTTACCCGTTGGACGTGTTCTGGTGCGATTCGGAGCTAAATTACGCCTCGTCCGGATGCTTTGAGCAGCTGGAAGAATAGCCCTGTACGACACGTACAAAATACGCATTATACTTGCGTGTCCATAAACTGCTTGTGCGAAGCCTCCGTACGACTCGATTTCTGTGTTTCTGGGCCTGTTCGCTACTGACATAGTGCAGGAATCGGAACGGATGATTCAGTCGGATATTTGCCTGTTATACGCATTGTACTTGCTGGTTTGTAGGAAAAACCTCCTAAGTCGGTCGGAAGGTAAGCCTAGGAATAGCATTGTGAAGGCATTTTTAGCGACATCGGAATCGACCCCTAAATGTGAATCTAGAATGCTGACTTTTTGTTTGGCCCTGAAATCATGCTGATCTAGGGTGTGCACAAAGGCCCAGGTGTGTCCCTGGTAATTCGAGGCCCAGAACCTGTTCTATGACTTGGAGGGACACCCAAACCATGCCCTCATAGTGGGTATAGGATTACTCACTATACTACGGGTAAGTCATGTAAAGCGATGGCGACAGTGTACAAAGATTTTATGAATCATTAATGATACCAGACCTTGTTCTCTGTGTCAAGGAGCTGGTGGTGTGCTGACCACTCTTGTGTAAATTTCAGCTTTTATGTGAGCCCCTGATGCAGTGGCGGCTCCTTGAGTTAGTGCTGCAGGGTGGTAGGGTGGGGGAGTGTTGCAGTGCATGCAATGTAATCTGTTTTATTTATTTATTTATGTACTTAACTCTGTTTGGCTGTATGCTGGAGTTTGCTACCCCCAAACCTACCCCTCCCCACAGTCCAGCAGCACTCCCTCGAGGAGCTGCCACTTCCCTGATGATTATGTTGACATTCTGTGTATGTGTTGAGTGTGTGTATGTTCTGTGAGTGAGAATTGAATTCAATAACAACAACAAAAATAAAGGAAATCAGAGTCCAATTAAAAACCTAGTTACTCTGTTTTGCTTCTCTCCTCATTAGCTTGCCTTCAGCCAATGCTTATTGACAAGAGTAACCGCCCATAGTCACAGGTTTATTGCAATAGTGAGTGCATAAAAACAACAAGTATAATCAGAAACGTGCTTGTACTTATAGTATCTGAATAAAAACATATGAATTCAAGGCAAAAAAAACTTCATTTTCCATTTATAGGGTTAAGGATTGGTGTTCAGGGACATACTGCACTAACATTTATGAATTTATGAGGGATAATATAGCCTATTCAGAAATTCAAACAAGTGGCCTTACTTGGTGCAATACACCATTTAGCCTGTTTATGTAAACTCTAAATTACAAATACCCAAATCAATATATACATAGTTTCAAAAGACTGATGTGAACGAGAAGTCAATGTTTTTATCTTGCAGAGGAAACAATCCGACCATCCTCAACAAAGTAACTAGAAATAAGACCGGAGCTAAACCTGCTATTGTTTGCCACTTAAGTGAAGACTAGGGGTGTGCGCAAGTCATTTTATTCGCTGTAGCATAATTATGAAAAATTGGAGCAAATTTATGCTAGACTACGTTTAATTACACAAGGAGTATTGCCCTGCATTTTACGCTAATTTATTAGCGATAAAATCCACCTTCATGCCCATGAATGCATTTGGCACTGAGGAAATAGCACTAAATGCAAAAAAAAGGGAAAGAGCATCCAGCAGACTCTGGTGCTCTGTAAGTGTGCTCTTGGGAAGGCATTTTTGCCCAGTAATACCCAAAATTATGCAAACTGGCATAATTACATCTTTTTGGTAATTTTGCATCCCAAGAGCAACACAAAATTAATAGAGTCGTGCGAAACGTGTAATTATGATAAAGTAAATTACAGTTTACAGTAATTATGCAAAATGCATCTCACACTCAAAAAATTACTCGAAACACTTTGTTCAAGTAAAAATCCAACTTGAAAATGTAATTTCAAGCTGATTTCCAGTTGCTCAGGTTCAAAACATTGTCACTCACATTTGGATTTGTAGTTTGGCATGCAAAATCACCTAAATGGTCCGCTCAGGTAAAAAATCTACCTGAAATGTTTGCTGATCACCCATGTTACAGGAGCTGCTTCACACAATCAAAATACTGCCACTCACGTTTGAATTTGTAGTTTCACGTTAAAAAAACCACCTGAACAATTTACATGGGTGAATAAAATCAACCTTTAATGAAGCTCTCATTTAAAATTAGCAGATTGATATATCTGTTGCTAAAATTACTCCTCGAAATTACGCAATGTAATGGGATTATATTGGTAATTTTGCACAGATTTTGTTAAAGAAAATTTCAAAAATTACAGTAATTACACCAGCATAATTAGAATTTTGCTCAGAGCTAGTAAAAGCTTAAGTGATAAATTGATCATCTGCAGTCAATTTTTCACTGCTGCATTCGATACCTGGTGATTTAGTCTCCATCAGTTTTTGACAAAAATCCAATAAGGGGAGCTGCAGATATGAAGTGTTAAATGTACTAGGTTCATCTCAGTGAAAACATTTTCCTCTGGAGTGGAAGTCAAAAAACCAGCCGGTCAAGGAAGCAGAGGGCTCTACATGGTCAGATAGCTGTTGCATGAGGTCATGCTGAAGCCGTTGGTTTTTGGCAGGAAAGCTCTGTGTGGGAGGAATTCCATTTTTGGCCAAATGAAGGCCTCTCACGGGCCAGATGACTTTTTGTGCTTTCACCCTGTCAGGATTTCTTTGTGCACATGTATTCACTAGACACCTTCAGAGAGTCTAGACTGCAGGCTGAAGAGGGCTCGATTGAGGACGAATACCTTCTCCACGAGGTCCTGCTGAATTGGGGTTGCTGCTGCAGAAAAGCTCAGAGCAGAAGATTACAGAACCTATGTCATATCAGTTTGGTAGGTTTGTCCCGGTCCTCTGGAGGTCTTGGAGCCAAAAAGTCCAAGGTTTCTCGGGATGTTCCAGGAGCTCAAGAGCAGCTCCTGGGAGTCCAGGCTCACTACAGCAAAGTACAACAAGAGGGTCCAGGGCAGATCCAGTTGGAGCTGGTTAGCTGGGCAGTTGCAGGGAATCCTCTTGTAGCTTCTTGGGTCTCTGTAGATATAGCAGGAGTTCAGCTTTATGACCCCTGTAGTACACTTCTATGTCCTGGGTACAAGAAAGAGAGCAGGTCCTTCAGGGCTCTTCTCAAGTCTCAGACAGCAAACAGTTCTTGTTTCTCTTCTGATCTTTCACCTCACTAACCAATGGGGTATTGGTTCCTAGGAATTATCTTGCAGACATTTGCAGCATTTCTTGTGTAGCCTACAGCAAACAATCTCACATTGCCTCTCTACATCAATCCAAGATGGTGACGCTCTTCTCCCCTTGTGCGAAGTCTGTGCACCCACCCCAGAGGTGTGGCCAGAGAAATGCGAACCCACTCCTCTGTGGTCACTTAAAAGCAGAAATGGGGCTAGATAGCTCCCAGTGGGATTGGAGCCTGCCTGAGGGAACAAAGAAAGGGCTGTGCATGTGTCCATTGACATCTGCATGTGAAAGGGGAGGCCCCTTGCAAGTTAATTACATTTGTGGGCCCTGCCATAAAGGTCATCTTTGCCAGAGAAACCGAAACAGCCCCCCATTCCCAAGCATTTGTCTCTGGTCTGAGAGTAGTATTTCATACCTCATTCAGGGTAGAGCACTTAGAGGGCTACAGCTGATGCTAATGCACAATAGCCTTCATAGGCTTTAAGCAGGGAAAAGGTAACTTTCTAAAAGTACCCTTTACTTAATATGTAATAAATATCCAACCCACCTCAAACTTCACCATCTTTTAGACAGCACACAATCAGGATTCAGAAAGAAGCGCAGCACTGAAACAACACTTATCACAGCCACTGAGGAGAAACATTGGCCCTCATCCTGATCGACCTCTCCGTGGCCTTATACATTGTCTCCCACAACACCCTCATCAGAAGACTCCACGAGATTGGCATACAAGGATTCGCTCCCAAATGGATCTGTTTCTTCCTCACAGGGAGAACCTAAAGGATTAGGCTGTCCTACTTGACATCAGAGACCAAGAAATTGATATGCGGTCTTCCACAGGGATTGTTCCTCTTCCTAAATCTTTTTAACATACGCAGGACATCACTTGCCAACATCATCCGATCACAAGACATCACCATCATCTCCTACTCTGATGACACCCAACTCATCCTCTCCCTGGCGAAGAAGACAAACACCACCAGAATTAACTTCACCAACTGCATGAACATGGTAGCAGACTGGATGCAAACCAACTGCCTGAAGCTTAACTCCGACAAGACCTCCCCATGGGATTCCACCTGGCGGCCATCTAAGCTAGGACTAACAGTTAATAACCACACAAGAAATCTAGGGAACATCCTAGATGACAAGTTCAACATAACGGCTCAAGTCAACACAGTGTGCACCTCCTGCTTCCACATTCTAAGCATGCTGTGAAAGATCTTCAAATGGTTGTCTCAGAACTCCAAATGGGCTGTCATGCAAGCACTCATCAGCAGACAGGACTATTGCAACACGTTCTACTCTGGAATCTCCAAACAACTTGTACACAGACTCCCGACCATCCAGAACGCATCCATAAGACTCACACTCGACCTCCCACACCGTACCCACATCACACCACACCTCAGGAACCTTCACTGGCTCCCCATTCACAAGCGGAGCCAATTCAGACTTCTCACACACATACACGTATAAAGCCCTACACAATACACTCTCACTCGCACACATACCCCACATCCGCAAAAGCAAAACTTGAGTTGCTCATTCTCTTACATTGCACCCAAGACATGGAACAACCTCCTTCAACACATCAGAACCTCATCCTCCTTTATTGAGTTCCGCAAGAAGCTTAATACCTGGCTCTTCATATAAGCACACTGGGAATGCACACCTACACATCTTGCCCAAGTGTTTGGCTTCCCTTTTGGATGATTAGTGTGCTACAAAATATCAACATAACATAACATCTGACTTCACAGCTGAATCAAGCTTTTCATAAAAATTACAAAGAGCCCAAGAATGAAATATCTTGCTATTAGCTACCCTGTGTTAGCATTATTACATTTTAATAATACATCCCAGTGTGTTTCTCTAAGAAACATGGAATGGCTTTTAGCTCCTAGTCACTGTAAGGACATATTTAACATTACATGTTGACAAGTACTATTTTTAAATACCATACACCCAGCCTTATAGGCTATTAGGCCTACTTAGGGTGACTTGGTAATATTTAAAAGGAAGGTTTAGACATGTCAAAAAGGTTCACTTTGTCAAGTTCAAATGATGTTTAAAAACAGTTTTTGTCCTGCTGCAGTGGTAGGTCTGAAGCCATGTTTGCATTGCTATTGTAGGTTTTGCAGTTCACTGGTGACATTTAACTTACAGAGCACAGGCACATTACTACCGGTTAGCAGGGGTAAAATACACAGAGGTCTGTGCAAAAGTCCAGGGTGACCCTACAAGAAAGGCGAATTTCCTTCAGTAAGGGTAATCACAAATTCATAGGTGTAAAAATAACCACTGTTCCTAAACTCATTATTAAGGGAACATTAAAAATAATCATGGGTTTCCTTGATACCCATTTTTATTCATAAGATTGTACCCTATGATTTGCTGCAGGGCAGTACACAATGTAAACATAATTATAAGCTGCAGCTCAAATATTAGGGAATCAAATGTTTTTGGACAACCAACAAACACTGCATATCTCTGAGAGCTGAAGGATCCGAAGGATGTAACAGTATATAACTTTTGTACAGCAATCATCAGGGCAAAAATATTAAATTGCTCTCTGTTTAATTTTTCTCCATTTTCATAAATTGTTTTTTATTTCAATGATTAGTTTCTTTGGGAAAACAAGGAGAGAGCTACATAAATGGCCCCCTGCTGAAACCTGAATTTTATCTAGTTGTTGGAACTGTATCACTTTCTGGGTTCACCCATGGGTTTCACATCTGCTTCCACCACAAACTGCAAGTAAGCTGAAACTGCAAAGGATAGAAAAGGCTGACTCTATTACTACAAAAACGAAGTGATATTTATTTATAACTTTGCTTGTTCCTCAAAATTAGGAAGATGGTGATCTTATCACAGCAAACCTTTTATTGATGTCTATTTTGGTAGGAAAAAAACTTTTTTTTGCACAGCAACATTTCTGGTTAAAAAAAGAAATTGCTATAATTTGGCAATTGTGTTGGTTTCCTCCATAGCAGTCTACAAACCCTAGGTACTTTTACAATCCCCAAAATGTGGTGACAAAAAGGACACAAATTTGACCTGAATACCTTTTGTGGAAAAACGTTGTGAAGGCTTAAGCACAAAGTCCCCCAATCATCAAATAAATGGCTCAGCACCGGGTTAGAAAAGCCTCAGCATCTAAGAGGTTAAAGAACTAGTAACAAACCATCTTTGAGATAACTATGTCAATCTAATTCTGCCTGTTAGGATATGTTAACATCTGACAATTTTGTTTCTTTCTTTTTGAAAAGGAGTCACTGTACAAAAGAGGTTGTTCTGAATGACAGTGAAATATCTCCTCTGTCCCTTTCATTCTAAAGTAGCTCCCAGTGGAGCACAGATGTATCTTAAATCTTTATGTCGATACATAAGTGATATAGATATAGTTCTGTCTCTACAACTAAAGCACTTAAGGTACTTATAGCCATGTGGGAAATCAAATCATTGCACTCTTGAACACAATCCATTTCTAAAACAAGCACAATCTACTTTGGAGGTAAGCCCTTCCACAGTGGGTTCAACAAAGCTCTGCAATTCTCTTCAAGGTGAGATGAGAATCCTATGCTTTTTCCAAAAACAGCTGAAAGGTAGACAGTTGCGGCAGTCACCGCCAGCACGGTTCGGGGATGGGAGAGAAGGGGCGGGAGAGGGGGCACGCAGGGGAAGCGTGTATAAAAAAAAGAAAATAACGTATCTTCTTATTGCTTCTTGCCGCGTCTCGCCTCCATAGTTCCTTGCTCCAGTCGGAACAGGAAGCACACCCAGGCTCCCAGTCCGTCAATCACAATGCTGCAATGTAGCGTTGTGATTGGTCTGAGCGCCATGGTTGGCGCTCGGACACTGACTGGGAGCCTGGGCATGTTCTCCACGCAGGCTATAATGCAGCCTGCGTGGACCAAAGTGTGCATGAATGTTTGGCTAGCTCGAGACCGCTGGCCAAACATTCCTGCACACTTACAGTGTACTCACCACACCCCTTGCCCCTGTCATCCGGACTTCAGGACGAAATAAAATGATAATAACGCAAGTTATTATCACTTTATTTTTCCTTAACTTCACTGCTAAAAAGCAGTGGGGGAACGCTCCTCCTCCTTAGCGGAGGAGCTGCCACTGCTTATGCAGTGGTATATGTATTTATTCACCTTCAGCGCTTATCGTATTTGTATCACTACGAAGTGATATGTTCGTTTGGGGTAGAAATTATGTTTATTTATTGTTTCACACATTTCGATTGTTTTGTCCCCCATAACAATTTCTGGAACAACAACTTTGCCATTTGAATATCTAATGTAATAGTCTGAAATGTTTAGGAAGCTTGGACTTTTCAGCAACAGCTACAGAGACATAGGCAAGCTGTGTTTAGGTGATTTTATAAACAAACAGATTCTATGAGAAAGGGTAGTGCATCGTTTTAAACGAAATAATCAGAAAGCTGTACATTTTAGGACATGAATCTTTCATGAGTGCATCTGTGTGCCCTATAATTTACATCTCAAGTGACTGTGTTTTTAATGAGCAATTCTTGGTTGATCGTTTCACATTAGCAATTTTATATCAGTTTCATGCCATACATGCCATGCTGAATGTAATTTGCCTCTCTCGCTGATTGACACCGCTGCATGTACATACATTCGCAATAATTCTCTATCCCAGTCCCCGGTGACGTAGCGTGGGTGCTATCGGCGTTAATCATTGGTTGGAGATTGGGCCCTCTGCATCCCTGTTAGGTAGTGAAAGCCAAATATAACTGGTAAGCATTGTCCCTTCAGACCCAGGGGCCCTGGTGCCACTGCAGCTGTAACATGAGGGATAGCTCCACTCCTGCCACTTCCTCAAATCACGAGCATCGCATCCTCGATAATCCTCCATTAATAGATCTTGGGTCGATCCACTCTGCTTAAAACCGGTTTCATCAGGTGGTAAGTCACAAAAATAATAAACTGAGGTAAGTCTTCTGTTACTGAAAGGCAAACTTGCTCACATCTTGGATCTGGGGTTCAGAACATAAGCCTTGAGGCATTTCTTAGGCATCGTTTTCTCTGCATTTTCCGAGAACTAGGAGAATGTCTCTCCCTGATCACTTCTTATCATATCATGTGCATAATTTACTTAATTGATACAGATCAACAACACCAACATCCAGGTCTAAGTAGAACTACCAGCACAAACATAAACATTCCAAAAGCTGAGGACTCAAAGGACCCCTGTTATGAGTCCACCGCCTCTAGACTTATCCCTTCTCCAGACACACAGAGAAACTGACAAACATCAGATCACAAAGTAAAAAAAAACATAATAACATAGCACAGCCCTGTAACAGATGCACACGAAAGGCCCACAGAAACTTTCCTCTCAAAACAAAGAAGGGGTTTATAGGATCATGTAAAACATCTTGTTCCATATATGACAGTAGCAAATTACATTGCAAATTACTCTACGCGCGGTGCAACGCCAAACCGGCGATGCAGCACACAATGTCATTCATTTTATTTATTTTTTTGGTTACTGAACTTGTTTGGCCTTATTCTGGAGTTAACTACCACCCACCCTACCTCTCCCCCACCCCACCACCCCTTAACCCTCCCTACAGGAGCCGCTACTTATATATGACTACGAAATTAAATCTGAGAATGGCCACCACCTGGATCAGCTTTCAAACTGCTGTTCGCCTTTGCATTTCCCCTACTGTGCCTGTCTTGAAAAAGTCTGTAAAATATTCTCAGGCAAAAACAAATTAGGAAAACTTAAAACATGTTTAGAAAATCAAATAATGCACAGTTAGGCTTCTTCCAGTTCTTTATTGAAAGACACAAGCTGCCCTTAGTTGTAGCAAGTCGATTACAACTGCCATTACTGAGCTTCACGTCTTCCGTCGCAACAACTTTATAACCATACATATCCTGTTTCAAAAGTCTGTATAAACAGTATTGCTTTAGAGTCACTCCAACAATATTTTGACTATTGTTGGAAGTGGAGGTCCCTGTTGCTTACCGCTGCCACCAAATGCTGGAGGTGTGCATCCCCAACCCCTTTTCTTCAACGTTAGGCTAAGGAAGGGCACCGTCTCAGGTAGCCCTGCTCACCCCTTTAGTAGCTTGGCACGAGGAGCCAGGCTTATCTCCAAGGCACAAGTGTTCAGTATGTGCAACCGCGCTCACAGTAACCCCAGGATGTCATCACAACTAGACTCCACTCGAGTATTGATAAAAATGACTATAATCTTTATATAAGCAATTATACGCTACGACCACACAATACAAAATTACCATATAAGAATGGGTAGTATTCTTTCAGGTGGGTTGGTAGGTTCTAATCCCAACCACTGTCTAACCGTTTTCCAAAAGGTTAGGCAAGTCGTATTGCTAGAATCACACACGGTGCAAAAGGAGACAATACTGCAACGGTAACGATATTCTCTTAAACTGTGCAACAGAGAAACAATGCCATAAGCAGAGCCACAGTCATGTACTTGCAAGTT
Organism: Lissotriton vulgaris; assembly: GCF_964263255.1. Taxonomy (NCBI): domain Eukaryota; kingdom Metazoa; phylum Chordata; class Amphibia; order Caudata; family Salamandridae; genus Lissotriton; species Lissotriton vulgaris. The sequence continues at coordinate 354,146,836 of NC_141685.1, read as the reverse complement.
AAGGAATAATGCAATCAGGGCCCAACTAGGAACCAAAACTGGCCCTGGCAAAGAGCTCGCCCACCCACCTGGGAGCGGCCGAGCTGTTTGCCTGGGCCGGTTTCTACCGTTTTTGTTACAGGATCCGATTTTGCAGCAATGCTGCAAAAAAAGGGCCTGTAACAAAAACGGACCCCAGGAGCCCAAAATCAGCCCCCACCCTAGCAGCCCACTCGGGAAACGCCTGGTGTCCAGCCCTGAATTCATGCCTCATCATCAGCATGCCCTGTACCAGGAAGAAACAAAGCAATGTGTCATGCTACAATCCTGTACAATGCAATAAAGAAATAATACACTGTGCCACGTTATACTCAAATACTGTGCACTGAAGAAGTTATGCAATATGCCACGTTACAATCAGGTAATATGCAAGGGAGAAATAATGTAGTGCGTAGCGCACTAAGCATAAAGTTAGTCAGGCACAAATGTGGTAAGGTGTCATACAACAGTTCGATAGTTCCTTAGCAGCAATTATGCAAAGTGTAATACGACAGGTTTACGTGCTCCGTTAACAGTGCCCCCGTTATGAATCAAAGGTTGACTCAAAAAGTACTGCTTCCCACTCTGGCTCCAGTACTGCCCCGTCCTGGGTCAGCACGGGCCAGGATCTGAGTCGAATCAACGGCTCGTGCAGCTCACTGAAGCAGGAGGCCGGGAGAGTGTCCCTCCATGTCCGCCTCCCACCCCAGGTGTTGATCCACAATACCTGGGGGGCGCACAATCCCACTCTCCTCCCCGACGTCAGCGACTTGGGCCTTGATCGGATCTCCGTCACGGGTGCGGTGGACTCGGGCCAGCGGCTCAGTTCTTCTGTGGCTGCTGGTCCGGGCCACTGCTGATTGATTCCGAGGGCCCCAATGACTGGAACCTCACTTTGGTGTCTCAGTCCATACCAAGACCCGCCCTCAGAACTGTGTAGACGTTGCTTAAATTCGGTGCACACCCAAACCCGGCTCTCCTCACCAGCACCTTCAGGCTGCACTTCGACATGCACACCACACGTCCAAGACTTGCCTTTTCTTGGTGCCAACGACAATCCAGCACTCATTACCAACGCTCCGCTTGCACCTCAACATGCACCCTGTGTGTTTGAGCCTCTCCTCTTCTCCCAGTGCACACGATGTCCTGTCCAGGCGCTCTTCGCCAATGCCCTTGCTGCACCACGACACGCACACTCTGTGTCTTAATCTTACTTCTTCTTTGGTGCACACGAGGCCCAGGCGCTCCTCACCAACAACCGGGCTGCACCACAACACGCTCCCAGCGCGTCTGAGTTTCCCTAGAAAATCCAGGTGCCCAAGATCACAGGGCACCACTTGCGAAGTTCTGAGGCTAGACAAGGCACAACACCCACAGCTTACCTGAGAGTCTTCTCTGGAAACTTTTATATTCCTGTGTTTCCAAAACAGGGAGCCATCTCACCTCAGGCCCTTGGGGTTACAAGACACAGTACAAAGCATAGTCTTCTTCAAGCAGGGGGACCCAGCAACTCCAAGCACAGTCCCAACAACCTCTTCCTTAGTTAGAACAGCAAACTGCAGACCAGCCCCAGATCACGAAGCAAGGATTAGTCTGTCCACAACAGTCTCTTCAGTTGCTCCTTCTTTAGCAGAAAATGGGTCCAAGCCTTTTCAGTTTCAATCCATATCTGTTTCATTCCAACGTTCGAGGGTTTCAGCTCTCCTAGTTATACCCCTTACTGTCTTTGAAGTTTGTATGTGCTCAGGGGTCCCTGACGACTCCCTAAATCAGTCCTTGGTGTCTCCCTCCCAGTGTCACCTCTCTCCCTTTGATACTGGGGGTCTGGCTCTGTAATCACTCAGCAGGAGATGTGTCAATTGGTTTATAGCAACAGCCCAGGCCTTTTTACCTCCGGGGCATCTCCTCCCCCTTCTCTCCAGATGCAGGGAAGCCTGGTGCCATCTCAACCCCACCCTGGATCAAGACCTCTCGCAGCTCCTCTCACCTTTCAGTTCCAGACAGACAATCCACATTTCAGAGACACACAGAAATGCCCAGAGCACAAACTCAGCCACTTTTCCAAAGAGTGGCTTATGAACACACAGTGGCAAAACAACCTTCACAGAAAGATGCATTATGACGTTGGGAGTTCATACATACCAAACTTCACTTCTCCATTATAAACTGACAGGAAACTAGGCTAACAAACACAACACCCAGCCTCCCCCATTCTGTCCTATGGGCAGAATGGCCTTTGAGCAGTGAAAAACGAAATTGAGAGTTTTTCACTGTCAGAACATAACACACACACAGTATATGTTCTGACTTTTACCTACACTGCACCCTGCCCAGGGGTTACCTGATACCTACCACAGGGAAAGTCAGGCCTGACAAGTGGTAGCACTTGTCAGGACTTACATGCTAACTTAGCATTCTGTGTGCAGGCCCTACACTGAAGGCCTGAGTTCCCTTCTCTGCTCGCCCTTGCTTTACTAGCCCTTGCACACACAGTGCACATCACTAGGGATTTTTGCTAGTAAGGCAACATACCAATCATGGCACAAGTTTACATAGGGAACTCCTGTACTTTCACACTGATCAGCAGTGGCAAAGTACCCAAAGCATCTTAATTGGCATCTGCAGGTCAGGAAAACGATCTAGGGCGAAAGCAAAAAGTTTAGGGCATTTCAACCAGAAAGGCCAAGTCCTAAAGCTATAGTCCGTCGATGACCCAATTCAGGAAGGATCTCAAGACTTGGCTCTTCGACTGAACCCCTGCGCCCAGATGGATCAGCAGCCCCCCACCCCACACTGCGTCTTAAGACCCTCACGGGTGAGTAGCAGCGCTATATACAAACCCCTGATTGATTAACTCCAATAATTTGTACTCAACCTAGTAAGCTGTTCTTCTGACTTGCCCATGCCTTCCCCAGAGCATTAGGTACATCAGCTCTTGCACACCTTATAGGTAATAAAGCAGGTTATTCTCACATAAACATTCAATTTTCCACCATACAAATGTAAGCACCCATTTCAGTAGGAGAGTCCTGTCATCCCAGGGGCCTTGGCACCAGCTGCAATAATAGATCCTTAACGCTTGTTCACTGGCACCGCGAGTCAGGCTGCAGACACATCATGGGTGAAAGCAATGCAACACAGGGACACCCCTAATGTCAGATTTATTTCTGTGAAACCCGTCTCCGCCTCTTCACTACATTGGAATTTCTCGTTCTTCTTTTCTTAACAAGTTTAACATAAAACTTGCACAACCCCTTAATGTAGAGGCCCTCTAGTCATTCTCCGTGATACAATTCTATAATAAAAGGAATGTTTCTTTTTTTAAGTAAGGTTTATTTTTTACATCAATTTCTCCTTCCAAGATAGACATCCCATTTGCACACATACGTTTTTAATCAAAGCGCAAAGCAGCGAAATTCAATACAGCATATGAGCTATATTAGCCAAGTTTCACTGAATTCTCTACTTTCCTTACATGCATTTTAAATTTCACATTGTTACCATCGGGGGAGCAGTCTCCATCTAAACTTAATTTTTTGGGCACATATTTTACACCCTTTTTGCATCAAGGGCTTCTTTCCCTACCTCTTTCATTTTAATTGAGACTTTTAAGATACACACCTCCTTAGCAGACCTTTCTATTGAGGTGTCACTCTGCAAAAGAGTATTTCTTGCAAGTCCAGGGTTGCATTACCATCCCTTGATCCACATGCCTCTTGCACACACTCCTATGTCTCTCTTTCCCCACCCACCATTACACCCGCCCTCTCTACAACCCAAGGAAGATAAAGACCATGCTTTGTCAGATCTGCCTGATGGCTACCATCTCTTCTACTCCACAGGCCCCATTGAATCCTATCCTCTGCCACTCTGTACATGGCCTCACGTTTCTCTGCAGCTCCACTGCCCAATATAGATCATCTGGTTCATACGCAGACCCCCACTCCAAGCATCAACATTTCTAAATCTCCACCTCAGTGCATGTACTCACTGGCTTTGTCACACACAAGTCCATGCACCTAGGCAGTCATAACAGTAACTATTTCTGTCCGTTTGAGGTGCACAATACAGAACAGCTACAAGCATGGACAGCAGGCCAATGTATGCACATTGGCTGTTTACCAGATGTGACTTGCTGCAACTGATTCTCATATCTCTTACGTTACAAAGAATAAACGACATATAAAAGCTGGGCTTCCCTTCCCTGCCATGTACTGCGAGTGATAGCATAGTGTCCCAACTCCCGCCTGTTCCTTCCATTCTAAAACAGCAGTTTTCAGGGTTTCTGCTTGGGCTCTTCCGTGTTGGCATCATTTGTTGGAAGACTTTGTTTCTGTTCTCTTGCAGGAGTTAGCCACCCCAATGGGCCTTACTTCTGTTTTCTGGTGGCATTGAACCTGTACTATGAATCCAGGACAGGTACTATTAGTACCTGGCTAGTAACGTTCTTGCTTTAGAAAAAATTGAACTCCTGTGCATCTGGATACCTTCTCTGCTGGACCTGGGAACATATGTTAACTAAAGTGATGTTCAGGAAGAAGTTAAATAATAAGAAAGCAAAAATAATAGCCACCTGTACACTGTTGATCGAAAGTCTTTGCTACACTTTGAAATGGTTTTTCCAACTAGATAATGTGGAGAAGCACTGTAGTTGGGTAAAACATTTGTATTGATTTTGACAAATTTTGGAGTTCAGTAGGGTACGCAGCTTTTGGAGTTCAGTAGGGTACGCTGCTTTTGGAGTTCAGTAGGGTACGCAGCTTTCATTCATTCTTTTTTTTCAGTCTCTCTGTCACCTCTATCTTTCAGGCCTGGACACCATAGCACATTGGTAGCCATTTAGCATGCTGCATCCATACCCATGGAACAAGCAAATGCCTCAGGGGGCAAACTTACCTGGCAGGGGAGGGCAGTGAGGGTGCTGTGAAGCACAGGATGTGGTCTTCTCGGTGGGGACAGCAGTGCTTAGCACTGCGTACAACCATTTAAACCTAACCATAGATTCTGCGCATCACATCATCCATGGCAGGTTGATGCCAAACAGCAGATTTTTGTGATTACTGGGAATGTAAGCACTCAGAGTCAACTTAGTGAGTCTTGGAGGACCCAGTTCAGAATTATTAGAGGTGTGATATTTAGCGTATCTTGAGAGAGGGCAAAACAGATGGGGCCAGGAGCATCTCCAAGAACCAGGAAGAAAGAGTGAAAGAGGACACGCCTGGTGCAACTTGACCAAGAGAGATTGAATCCCTTATGATGGCAGGGCCATGACTGGGGATAAACCAGGTACCAGGAAATCCCACTAGACAGCAGGACTGTACGTACGTATGCATGTATGTGCTATTCATATAGCGCAAACCTGGCTAAAGGGCAGCGAAGCACAGTACAGGGTCCAGTAGGGATCTTCTCAGGCATCACCAGTCATTGTAAGGGACCACATAGATGGGAGATCACTCCTTAGTCCTCTCTTGTAGGAAATAGACAAGGGAGGGTCAGAAAGGGGTGGAAGTAGAACTAATAGGCACACAGGGACTAATGGACCCTTTTCTCTTCTACCTGGCACATAGAGAGGGTTACTCTGACAATATAAGAATCCATGAGTGGGGAAGAACTTGGGAAGCACGATGCACGAAAGGGACACTGTACCGCCCCATCCTTGCCAGATACTAAGCAATGCTCAAATGTCTACACCTTTGTTCTTTTTGAAGGATATTCTCAACATTACTCTGTGATTCCTATAATCCAGTAAATCACCAATTACCACAATCTACATCAGGGAAACAAATCTTCAATCCTTAAGCAATTATTCCTTCAGGATTTCTTCTGGCACAACCCAAAGACAGAACATTCTCGACTACAAAGCAATGATCTGAAAGTTCTGAAAAAAACTGAATGATGAGTGATAAACCACCTGATTCTGTAATTAAATTGGATTTTATTGATAACAGTGGATGAACTTTACAGACACCAACATCAATTCAACTTCAAGCAAATACTTATGACATGGCAGGGGGTACAGGCTTCCCAGGACCATATCTGACTAATTAAAATGGTAGGTGTCCAAAGCTAGCAATATCATGGGATACAGAGTTAAGTGTTATTAATGTTATTAAATATTGGAGTGTCAATGATACCTCTTAATTTGTAGAAACTCCTAAAACACAGACAAGTGGTTTGGTGAGCATCTCACAAACTGACATTATCAGTAAGGTTGAGGATCAACAGAACCAAATGAAATGGAAGATCTGATTAAAGAAAATACCTGGATACCTGTACAGAACTATGCCTACTTGTGGTTTAATATGGTGCCTGTCTCATGAACACCAGCAGCCAAGGGGGCGGGGTTAGTCTCAAGGAGTGGCAGTGGGCTAAAGACTACATCAAACCCAACTTTATTATAGAACTTCATGGAATAAGGGTGCTGTCTGATGGTAACCCCAGAAATACCACACATACATGGTCATGGAAAACGAAAATGTCCAAAGACATAAAGGCAGCAGGTGGGCAAATATGTTGAAGAGCACATCTGATACATAATATGAAATCACATTGAGCACCTCTTAATACAATCATCATAAATCTTTATTTTGGCAATTTCATAGCCACAAAAGATGTTCACATAATACAGATAAAATACATTACTTATAAGAACATGACATTGAGTTAAAAGGAAAACAGTATCTTCAATACAGGAGGAAGTAAATATAAAAACGGCACCGTACATAATATTACACAGAAAACCAAAAACGACAGACTATATATCTAATCATCTGTAGGAATTAATTTACCTTTGGACATATAGGTATTTTATATGCAGAAATTGTTAGGAGCTTGCGCTTGTGCCACATTGCTGTCAGAAATTGTGCTACAGCAAATACAATAAAACCGGATAACTCTGTTTTAAATATTCTATAGGCCTGCATGCAATTGGTAAAACCCAAGTTTTTGCATACAGGTATAATCCAGTACTTTCTAGACTTTTGATAAGCTGGGTAGAAAAACAGCAAATGCAAATCATTTTCAGACTCACAATTACAACCAGGACAGTTTTTTGGTGTAGATGGAGCCCACTTACTGGTAAGAGCTCTAATTGGTAAGGTGCCATATCTCCATTGTAGGTATAATTTGCTTGTTAAAATTGGAAAGATGTCATCAAACACATGTTCAAAATGATAAAAATCTTTAACTTTTAAAAAGGATTCTGTTAGGGTGCCGATCTGTGAACTGTGCAAAGCAGCAGTTATTTTGCTATCATAAAATAGTTTGGCCAAATGCTTGCGTGATATAACATTACAGGCAGTTTCAGGATCAGACCATAGTGATGGTATTCCCAACCTCCCGCATTCTTTCTTGATATACATAAGCCCGGGAATTTTACCTAGATTTGACAGGCTTAGGATCTCCTGAAGTTCCTGCCTGTAGTTATGGAGCTCGAATGTTGTCCACAGTCTCCGCCAGAATATTAGTGGCTTAAGGCCCAATTCCTCCTCTATCGATATAATACCTAAATCGAGCCGGAGGGGTAAAAGAGGAGTACTTGACGGCAGTGCCAAACGTTGTCTTAAAAATGTGTTCTCCGTGACGGTGAGCTTTGGTCTGCATGTGCATCCCCAAAGTTCACCGACATAGACAACAGCCCCCCCTTTCCTGCATTTTATAAATCATCAAGGGCGGGCCGGCCGATGGGTTTGTAGGTAGATGTGTTGGAAAGTTTCAAAATTCCCCCTGTAAGTTGGGCCAGTCTGAGCTGAGATTAATACAATCAACTTGTCTCTGCTTATCAGGTGGAGCGAACAACACTACAGCTGCACAACATTTAAACCTATTTAGAGACGTAAGGATCACCAATAATTCTCTAGTACACTGAAACGTTTTATTGATGCCTACTTGAGGCCTGATGAGATGATCTATGTGATGTCATTAGAAAAATTAAGAAGTTGGGTGGGCGGAGAAATATGTATTTTGAAATGGGCAGGCCATGGGGGTCTTCTATTCTAACGCATGATTCCATGTTGGAAGGCAACAAATGAAATCAGTCTTAACAAATATTATCAAAATGGAATCAAGTTGAAACCAACTCTTGCAGCCCTACCACCTTCAATACATTAAGAACCAACTCATTTACCTTACGTAAATGGGTATTGTTTACAAAAATGCAAATTAGATGTACAAATTTATTGAGACAAAGACCTTCACACTCCCAATCTCACAATACAGATCAAAGTTCTGATGGATCCATTTAATTTCATTGTAAAAACACAATAGTATATAATGACCACGAGATGGTGCTGGGAACTAAGCACCATTCACACCAGAGCAAGAGTTAGCAATTAACTGACAATTAAGTAAGAGAAAAGCTTTAAGGCGGTCAGAGAGATGACAGATAGACAAATTCTTAACAAACGTTGTCGCCTCCTCCCCCTTTTCGCCTACTTCCAGGGCAAGAAGCAGGAAACACTCGGCTCCCAGCCTCCCGATAGCCAATGGGTCTGAGCACCATGGATCTGTGCTCAGCCAGAGAATGGGAGGCTGGGCATGTTCTCCATGTAGGCTGTAATGCAGCCTGCAAGGCGAACATGCAAAGTGCGTATGACGGTTTGACTGGCCTGAGACGGCCGTCCAAAGTCTCCTGTGCAGTTGGAGTGGGCAAACCACTCCTGCCCTGCTCTGTGAGCAGAGCAGACCCACCCCTACCAAGCTGAGAAGGAGAAAATAAAATGAAAATAACAATGAGTTATTATCATTTTTGTTTCCTTTTTGGCCTGGTCAGTGGGGGCGACGCTCCTCCGCCTTTAACAGAGGAGCCGCCACTAGCAAAGTGGCTTTGCATATCCCTGAAAAAATGGGCCAGCACACAGCACCAGCAAAGCATAAATATGCCCCATCTCTGGGCTAAATTAAAAAGGATGAATATAACACACAGTTGCCTAATGTAATTGGACACTTATACAAAAGTTGAAAATCATCAGTTAAACTTAACTAGCAGGAAGGACCATCAAAAGAAACTCAGTAACAGAAGGCCAGATGCACATCGCTCCATTGAGGTGGTAAAGATACTGTTGCACAGCACATCTGCCTTTCAGAAGAAATGCAACATTTAGCTGTTCACAAAGAGGCATCACACTTCACAACCCCCCATGCAGAATGGCTAATTCTACATTGGGACTCACTGAGTTTTGACAGGCATATGCAGTGGAAAGTGGCTCTTGGCTCTTGCCTTACTATGTTACGTTAACTACATTTCTTAAGGGTGCGCATACCTGGCGGCGTCAAGGCACTATCTCTGTCAGCAGGATAAGGACTGGGAGTTTGGATGTTAGGTTAAGCAAAAAGCCACATTTTAGTGCCTTTCTGAATGTCAGGAGGCTAAGCCTGTCTCGAAATACAGGGGTAGTTTGTTCCAAAGTTAGGCGGTGCCCCATACAAAGCTATGGCCTCCCCAGTTGGACTTAAAAATCCTGGGTACTAACCAAATTATGTGCTCCCTCTGACTGTAGGTGTCTAGTTGGCTTATATTTTTTGAAACTATGTTTCAAGAAAGCAAGACCAATTCCATTCAAGGCCCTAAAAACAATGCAAAGAGCCTTGAATGTAGTCCGCTGTTTGATCGGGAGCCAGTGAAGTTGATAAATTTCCTATAAGGCTGACTTATATTTGGTAATTTTCATAAGTAACCTAGCCATTGTGTTTTGCACCGTTTGCAATTTATGCATTGTTATTTTTGTATATTTAGGTAGAGACCATTACAGTAGTCAGTGTTTTAAAATGATAAAGTGGTGACTATGGTCATTTTGGTTTCTTCAGGTAAATAAGGAAGGGTTTTCTTGATGGTTCTCAAGGTGTAAAATGCTTAAAACCCAACAGGTTATGTTCCTTAAAGTTGAGTTTACTGTCCTTCCCGACTCCTAAATTTTTGGCCTTATTCACTGGGACAGGGAGGGAACCAAGTACCTCCGGCCACCAGGATGATGCCCAAAATTCAGGCTGATTCCCAAACAGGATAACCTCCGTCTTGGCTGAGTTATGCCTAAGACAGTTTGTATCCATCCACCAGCTGACTTCTAGCAGGCAGCCTTTAAATATTTCTCACATGCCCTTGTCTGTATCTGCCACCAACACTACTATCTGCGTATCAACTGCATAGGATGTAAGGGCAAAACCTTATGATTTATTAGAACATTGGAATGTTGGGAGCTCCATTGAAAACAATGGAGTGCTCTGGGCTTATAATGGCTGGTATATGCTCCAACATTACAATATAGCCTAATAGCCCCCCGTAGAGGGCTATACCGGCTATTAAAGGCCCTCTCCAGCGTTAAAGGCCCCGAGCCTCTAGTGACATTCTGTCACTAGAGGACAGAATGCTCTAATGAAAAAACAAAGCCTTTTATAAGCGTGAGGGGATTGGAATCCCCTCAGGCTCCCTAAAGCCTTTGTTCACAGCCAGAACTGTGAACAAAGAAACATTGGAATGTTGGAGCTCCAGGCTTATACCAGCCATTATAAGCCCAGAGCACTCCATTGTTTTCAATGGAGCTCCAAACATTCCAATGTTCTAATATTTCTTTGTTCACAGCTCTGGCTGTGAACAAAGGCTTCAGGGAACCTGAGGGGATTCCAATCCACTCACGCTCCCATAAGGCATTGTTTTTTTTGTTAGAACATTCTGCCCTCTAGTGGCAGAATGTTCTAATAGCCTTATAGCCCTTCTTAGCTGGGCTATACCGGCTATTAAAGTCCCTCTCCCTTGTTAAAGGCCCTCGCATGGAGAGGGCCTTTAATAGGCGGTATAACCCTCTACGGCGGGCTATAAGGCAATATTAGAACATTGGAATGTTGGTAGCTCCTTTGAAAACAATGGAGTGCTCCAGGCTTATAATGGCTGGTATAAGCCCGGAGCTCCAACATTCCAATGTTTCTTTGTTCAAGCTCTGGCTGTGAACAAAGGCTTCAAGGAGCCTGAGGGAATTCCAATCCCCTCACTCTCCCATTAGGCCTTGTTCTTTTTTGTTAGAACATTCTGCCCTCTAGTGGCAAAATGTTCTAATAGCCTTATAGCCGTTCGTAGCTGGGCTATACCGGCTATTAAAGTACCTCTCCCTAAAAGCCAATAGGTTAAGCAAGATCAGAGCAACCTTGCCACCCTATCTTTGGCTACCCCAATTTCCTCCTTGTGACTCAACAAGACCTCTATGATTGCTTTACCACCAAACAAGCACCAGCAAAGTACTGATTGGATGCGCCTGTCCTGAACTCAGTGTCAGCAGTCAAGAAGCAATAGCAATGTTTTTACTCTGCTGAAAACAGCTTCTGGCAATGGGAAAGGAGGCATTCCTTCAATATTTTTGCACTGTGTCCTCCCTGCCCATTTAAGGTAAAATGGCTTATGCAGCACGTGCAAATGGTGCACTCGAATGAATGTGCAGTCAGAGATGGAACTGAGCTATTCTATCCCGCTGGAATTCCAACCGTGCACACGTCACCTTGGTACTCGGACAGTCAATTCATCTGAAGAATTGTTGAGTATTAACTCCTGAACTTTCTTTTTCTATCTGGACAAATATAACCCCATCTAAACAGTCGACAAAAAATGTAAAGATTGTTTCTGCCAGTAGTGTGTGCTCATAAGTTGATTTTTTTCGAAAGCCTTGAAACGGCTCCAGGAAGCGACAAATGGGCATTGCAATAAGTACAACCTTGCCATTGATGAACAGAAACCAACAATGCTGATCTTTAAAGGGCATCATAGAAGAATTTTAGTATGGTATTTGTTGAAAATAAAAAAGTATTTGTACACATAGTCTAAGTTATAATGCATAACACCAAGGGTTATGATTGGTAGACCCAAACATGTATCTGTAGCTGTTAGAGAGTCACATTCAGTGTATTTGAAGATGCTCACAGAACAAGTTCAGCGTTATAGTCCTTAAAACATAAGTCAAATGTACTTAAGTAGTTGGCAGAAGCCAATCTATCTATAAGTTCATCTGCCCTTGGTATTGGATGGGCATCAGTCTTAGTGACTGCATTGAGACCCCTGTAGTCTACGCACAACCTCATCTCTCTCTTACCATCTTGGGTGTGAGGCTTTGGCACTAGAACTACTGGACTAGCCCAAGGGCTATCTGAGGGTTCAATGACTCCCAACTCCAACATTTTCTGCACTTCAGTTTTTATGCAGTCTCTAACATGATCAGGCTGCCTGTAGATTTTACTCTTGACTGGCAGGCTGTCACCAGTGTCAACCTCATGGGTGCACCAATTGGTCTGACTGGGTGTCAGAGAGAACATATGTCTGAAAGACTGAAGAACCTGTTTACAGTCTTTCTGCTGATGTTCAGAGAGGCTGCCACAAAAGACAACACCATCTACTGATCCATCATCAGGATTCTGAGTGAGCAGGTCTGGGAGAGGGTCACTCTCTTCCTCCTGTCCCTCATCTATGGCCATGAGCAAGCTCATGTCCTTCCTGTCGACATATGCTTTGAGCCTGTTGACATGGAGTACCCTGTGGGGGCTCCTGGGAGTTCCAAGGTCCACCAGGTAGGTGACCTCTCCCTTTTGCTCAAGAATTGTGTGGGGCCCAGACCATTTGTCTTTGAGTGCTGCTGGGGCCACTGGCTCCAACACCCACACCTTCTGTCCAGGCTGGTAAACAGTCAGGACAGCCTTTTGGTCATGCCAAGCTTTTTGAAGTTCTTGACTGACCTTAAGGTTTTCAGATGCCTTCTCCATATACTCAGCCATCCTGGAGCGGAGACCAAGTACATAGTCCACTATGTTGGTTGCAGGCTTTTTGAGAGGTCTCTCCCATCCTTCCTTCACCAAACACAGGGGGCCTCTCACAGGATGCCCATACAAAAGTTCAAAAGGGCTGTAGCCAACCCCCTTTTGTGGGACCTCTCTGTAAGCAAACAGAAGGCAGGGAATCAGGACATCCCATCTACGCCTAAGCTTTTCAGGTAGTCCATGAATCATCCCTTTTAGGGTCCTGTTGAACCTTTCAACAAGCCCATTGCATTGTGGATGATAGGGTGTAGTGAATTTGTAATTGACACCACATTCCTTCCACATAGCAGTTAAGTAGCTTGACATGAAGTTTGCACCTCTGTCAGAGACAACCTCCTTAGGGAAGCCCACTCTGGAGAACACTCCAACTAGGGCCCTTGCCACCACAGGTGCTGTGGTGGTCCTAAGTGGAATAGCTTCAGGATACCTGGTGGCATGATCCACTACCACCAGTATAAACTTGTGCCCTGATGCTGTCTGGGGTTCCATTGGACCAACAATGTCAATCCCCACTCTTTCAAAGGGCACCCCCACCACAGGCATTGGTATAAGGGGGGCCTTTGTTGTGCCACCTGACTTACCACTGGCTTGGCAAGTGACACAGGAGCGACAAAACTCCTTGGTATCCTCATTCATGTGAGGCCAGTGAAAGTGTGAGACAAGCCTGTCCCAAGTCTTTGTCTGGCCTAAGTGACCTGCTAAGGGAATCTCATGGGCCAAGGTAAGTAGGAAACCTCTCTGAGACAAGGGTACAACCAGCCTCCTGGTCATGCCAGGCTTGGGGTCTCTTGACTCAGTGTACAGGAGTCCATCTTCCCAGTATACCTTGTGGGTACCTGTGGCGTTCCCAGCAGCCTCAGCAGCAGCCTGCTGTCTGAGGGGTTCAAGAGAAGGGCAGTCTAACTGGTCCTTCCCCAGGTCTTCCCTTGAGGGTCCCCCTGAACCCAAGAATTCAACTTGATCAAGTTCAAACTCTCTAGGCTCAGTTTCCCTCAATTCCTGTAGGTCAGCCTCCTCTGAGACTTGATCCACAACCTGGGGCAAGGGGGAAGGCACAGCCTTAACCCTACTGCTCTTTTTCTTGGAAGGTGTCTGGTCCATTGTTCCAGGATCCAGCACCTGTTCAGTGGGGCATTTCCTGACCTGTGACCTGGTCACAGCAAACACATGTGCTGGCAAGCCTAACATTTCCATGTGAGTCCTCTGCTCCACCTCTGTCCATTGTGATGACTCCAAATCATTGCCCAACAAACAATCCACTGGGAGGTCTGAACTAACTACAACCTTCTTTTGGCCAGTTACCCCTCCCCAGGAGAAAGCTACAATTGCCATACTGTGAGTGGTAGTGACATTGCTTGCATTGGTCACCAGGAATTCTGTACCTGGCATGATCTGTCCAGGGTCCACAAAGTTAGGTGTCACCATTGTGACACTGGCACAAGTGTCCCTATAGGCCTGAGCCATTTTTCCATTAATGAAAGGTGTCTGTCTGTATTTGCCCAAAGTATTGGGACTTATGTCAGGGGTCATATCCATATCCCCTGTACTGACAAGGACAGCCTGAGTGAGTGTACCAACTAAGTTGTCACACCCCTCAGAACCCAGGGTTAACCCTACTAAACCCTTGGGAGGTGCACTACCACTGCTGACTGTACTAGGGGGCACAGGTGCCTTAGGGGCTGCAGTGGCAGGAGTCTGCCCTCCTCCTTTCTTGGTGCACTCACTAAACCAGTGAGTTTTACTTTTGCAGTATTGGCACCGCCTTTTAGATTGGCCTTCTTTCTTCTTTTGGGGAGCCTGACCCCCACCCTCTTTGGGTTGTTGGGGACCTGTCGAAGACTTCTGGTCATTTTGTTCCCCCTTAGAATCTTTACCCTTCTGGTCTGCTTTCTTCTGACCACCTTGATTCTGGCCCTGGTTCTGCTTAACTCTTGTTCTAACCCATCTGTCTGCCTTCTTTCCCAATTCTTGGGGAGAGGTCAGATCTGAGTCAACAAGATGCTGATGCAACAACTGGTTCTGACAATTGTTTAAAATTTGTTCTCTCATCATCAAATTATACAATCCTTTATAATCAGTAACCTTACTGCCCAGCAACCAGCCCTCAAAAGCCTTAGTGGCACAATCTACAAAGTCAGACCAATCTTGAGACTGAGTTTTCTGGGTATCCCTGAACAGCACCCTGTACTGCTCAGTGGTTAGGCCAAACCCTTCAACCAGTGTGTTTTTCAAGACTTGGTAATTGTTAGCATCCTCCACCCTTGTAGTGAGGAGCTTATCTCTACCTTTGCCTTCAAAGGAGAGCCACAAGATAGCTGCCCACTGACTCTGGGGAACACCCTGCACAGTGCAGGCCCTCTCCAGAGCAGTAATCCATTTGTGGATGTCATCCCCTTGTTTAAAGGGGGGCACTATCTTACCAAGGTGTTTTGTATCAAAACTCCTTTCCCTATTGCTAGGTACAATGCTGCCACCAGTGGGGACTACCCCACTTAACTGTTGCTCTATAGCAAAGGCAAGCCTTTCTTTGGCCAGGGCAAGTTCTTCCCTTTCAATCCTCAGATTGGCTGCCCTCTCTTTAGCTTCATACACTCTCCTCTGAGGGGAAGTCATCCCTCTTTGAGAAGAGTTGTGAGAGCCATTGGTTTGAAGGGATCTGCCAGAGCCTCTTGACAGAGATCTGGCTCGTCCATTCCCAATGTTAAGCTGACCTGATAGTGGCCCCAGGGGTCCCCCAGTACCACTGTCATGTTTGCTTAAGTTGGACCTGGTTAGTCTACTGACTTCTACCTGTCCCTTGTCTGCCTCATCCCCAGAGGGATCCTCATCCTCATCCTCCTCTACATCTTCGTTCTCAGTTGAGAGGTGGATTAGGTCAGGGTCTCCTCTGGTTCCCTCAAGGGGAGGCATACCTCCATCTGGATTAGAAGAGCTAAGAAGTTTCTCAGCTTTTCTGGCATCATAAGTCTCTAAGAGACCAATCAGAAAGGAAGTTGTGGGGTTAGACCCCTGCTTAATCTTCCTAGAGGTACACACTTGTCGTAACTCATGGAAGCTAAGCACAGTATATCTTGAAGGGATGACCTGTGGAGGGTCAACTGACACAAGGGGAGACTCAGAGTTTCCTCCTTTGTCCGACATACTGTTTCTAGTGTGGTGTAAGTGATGCACCTACCTACACTATGTGTTTACCTACTGATCCCTTGCTAAGAGTTGCAGCCAAGGTGTGCTAGGCCTTGAGGAGCTGCAACAGCTGGTTCAGTAGAACTCAGAGTATTCTAAGCTTAGTTATATGTACTAACAGTACTTGTGTGATCTTTCAACAAGATATTCTTAGAATACGTGTGGTAAAACAACAGCAAGCTCAAATCCCACCGCTGCCACCAATGTGAGAAGGTGGCCTGATATGCAGTGCTCACTATTCTAGTGAACACTATGTATCAGTCCAGCAACCCTTATTGATGATTGGTTGTAAGTCAACCTTATAGACCAGCTATCCTAGTAGCGTGGATAGGAGCAGTCTAAGGCTAAAGACTCGAGAGGGCGTGTTAAGCCAGCTGTTATACCACACACATACCCCTTGAACACCAAGTGAAAGGACACCACACAAGTGTTATGAAAATAAACAGTTATTTATTAAGAATCACAACAGCCCTGTACTCTTTATGAGGACAGGGTACTAAGCACAAACCAAAACTCTTACAAAAATACTTAAGTTAGCACAGTATATACAAATGCCCGAGGGGCACGGAAAACCATATACTTGAAAAGTGGAATGCGAAATTACTAGCAGGTAAGTACAGTACTAATAGGCTTTGGAATCGCTAGGACTTGACTATAGAATCGTTAGATCACTTCTAGGAGACCCAGGGGACTCGGGTGCAGAGTGTGCACTCTCACGCGTGATGCGGGACAAAGTCTATGGTAGCTAGGAATTGCAAAGTTAGTGTTCTCGGGCGAACCCGACCTGGTAGGAGGAAAACGAAAGTGGATTCTGACCCTTGGATAGTGAGGCTATGCTGGGGCACCGAAATGCCGAAGTTACCTAGCCCAGGGGCTGCAGCTGCATAGGACTCAAAAGACGTCGGGAATCCACGTTGCCGGACCAGGAGCCTTGAAGAAAGAAGTTGCTGGCAGGCGACCAGTGAAGAAAGTTCGGTGGATCCAAGCCTGGATCGATGGAAGATGACACCTGAAAGCAGAGGGGACCAAGTTCGAGACTACTAGCCAGTAGTCAGTGGGCACCAGGAGGGCACCGGATGGTAGCCACCTCGACAAGGTGAGTGGGTGACGCTGTGCTCGGAGATCTCACGGACCAGGAGGCGTTGTCGGCGACCAGGATGGAGGAGCGAGCTGTCCCACGAAGATAGAAGCTGTCGGCGTCGCTGGACCCAGGATTGGGCAACAAAGCCTTGGCAAATTCAAGCCCACGCGGTGGACCTAAAATGGCGTCTGGAGTGGACCAGGAGGGTCCGGGGTGCTTCTCTTGGAGAAGGAAGCAAGGGCCAGTCTGGAGCAACCAGACCAGCAGCAGTGATGTCGTCGGGCGTCGTTCAGAAGGCCACAAGCCAGCCGGCTAGTAGCCAAACAACGCGGTGCACAGCAAACAGCAGAAGGGCCCCACGCAGATCGTGGAGATGCAGGGAGGCTGATCTTGGATGCTGGAGCTGCGCAGGGTTGGGGCTTCTCGGACCCCAAAGCACTCACCAGTGGAAGACTCGGTGGGCTTGTTACAAAGAAGTCGTGCAGTCTTGGCGATCGTCGGTCCCTCGAGGTCTCGTCGCACTCACAGTTCTCAGCTTTGCTGTAGAGGTGAGTAGAGGTCAGAGGTGCCAGGGAAGCCGGGTCTCGTCGAGCTGGGTCGTCGGATTCGTGAAGAAGGACTTGCAGCAGACCGCAGTGTTCTTAGGATGGTGCCCGCTTGATGCAGGGTGACTACTCCTTAGCCACAAGGGAGAATCTTGAAGAAGAAATCTTGAAGTCCTTTCGAAGAAAGTCGTGTCTTGATTCCAAAGATGATCTAATTTGAACAGGGGGCCCGCTCCCATCTTTATACTAAAAAAGGGGGCTGACCCGGTGACTAGGTCCTGCCTATGGGTGGGACTAGGAAGGGGGTGGTTACACCCCTCTGCCATGCCGGACTTTCCCCAGGCCAGGGGCTGGTGTGCCCCTGGAACTGGTTCTGACTGGCCTATGCGTAGTGAGCACCGAGGTGCCACTCAGCAGTCACCTTCCTGTAAAGCCCTGCCTACCCAGGATACACAAAACCATGTCTGGGACGGTGCTAGCACCGCCCCTGACAGGAAACCCTTTGTCCAGGCTCCCCTCGCTGGAAGGACTCCCAGCTGCAGGGGGTCAGACTCGTGTCTGTGGTGGCAGCATCCATTTTGTGGAGCTGAGGCTTTGTTTAACTTTAACCGGGGTTCACAGTTACATACATGTCGTGTCCCCCTAGAAGGGTGGAATGCTAACCCCGTCGCCAGAATTGGCGAGGGGTTAGTATTCCAATTCGTATGACACCTTACTCGACATGTTTTGATAAAGCAATACCAAAGATAGCATTTAACCGCGAGGATTATAATGCACTTAAGAGTATATGGTATGCGATATCATGGAACAGCTATTAGGACTTGATTCCGCAAGCTGCAGACAGGCTCAGCTCATGCCAGAGCACCATCTCACATGATTCCAAGCACTCTGCCTTCAGGATTGTTAAGGCCTGCCATAGGAGTGACTGATAGGAATCTGTGTGTCCATTTTAGGGTTAGATATAGGTATACTATATCTACAGCAAAGGGTGATTACACGACTTTGCCCCAGCTGTCATGCAGCCAGTTGTGTCAAATTTAGGAGGCCAGCCAGGGGTGGCATAATACATGCTGCAGCCCCTGGCAGCCCTGGGTACACCTATGCCCTGAGTTACAGGGTCTGATAAGGTGGCCCAGTACCAATTGATAAATGCACCTAGGGTACATGTTGTAATTTAGAGAGAGAACAGCCAGGCTGTGGGTCTGATTGGCAGGCCCACAGCCAGAGAAGTCGTTAACCAGTGAAACAAAAGCAAAAAATCTGGGTGATCATGGGATTGCAGACCCTACTCTCCTACATAGTCCTTAAAAACACACACCAAAACTGTGGGAGTTTCACTCTAGCGTACAACCAAATAGGAGTCTTCAGCAGGGATCAGTCAAATTGATAAAAGTTACTGGGCTACTCAGGTTGAAGGGTAAGAGATGGTGTTCCTCTTGTTGTCTGCGGCAAGACATTTAAAATAGATGAGTTTCCTCCTCTAGGCGATATCCAGTAAAGAAAATCCAGCAAAAACCCTATCATTTAACTAATTATGCGTAGGGATACCGCTCTAAAGAACAAAGGATATGCGATGAGTAGGTATCTTCTACAGTAGCCCAGTGGCCGAATGTCAGCCTGTTTTGACTTTGTAGTCAAGAGCACTTTGCTTGCTGCAACTAGTAATTTCAATTTTCCTTTTACTATTATGGCCTTAAAAGTCTTATCATGAAAAGTGTTGCTGGCTGTAAAGCTGGGATATACTGAAATGATGTGGCACCTAGGCAGATTTACTTCTTCAAGTACTGTGCTTGTCTAAACCTGGAATCAGTCTAGAAGAATAGACGGTCCTAGTATTCTGAAGCAATAACATGCAAATTAGATCCGTTTTGAAAAGGCAGACCTACCTATTGGCCAACAAAAAGCAATAAACACAAGTAAATGTCCTGCCTTTGTGTCAGGTATGTAATCCATTAAGACCTTACCTCATATTCTTCCAGCAATAGTACAGCCTGCAAGGAAATTCAGAATATTTCTCCTAAAGGACAGCCAGGAATATTTGTATAAGGATCTTAAAAGAGAGAAAGAGAGTAAGTTAGACGTAGAAATCACGTAGGGTCTTAATGAGCACCCTGATAAGACAATAATTGGGTGGACAACCAAGAACCTATTTCTGTGAAAAGGTATTTTATGATGTCTAGGAACATCTGATTTTGGGTATGTGTACAACACTACTTATTTTATCTAATACATATGCAAGAGTAAAAATGAAATACATTTAACTCTTCTAATGTACTGGTCCCTATTTTAATGATGTACCTCTTGCTCAAAAAAATATTACTTCAGAAATTGATTTAAATGCAATGAAACCTGGGAGAGCTTTTGCTGTAACTATGTATTTTTCGAAGCATTGTCTTCACGTAAGCAAAATGTATATCCATCCAATGGTACTCTGGGTCAACCTTTGCATTCTGAGATCCTGGCAGACAATATGTTTCTCCATACTGATATACTATGGAAAATGCCAATATATACGGATATATAATACAGTGCTCTTCTCTTACCACACTCACAAATTGTGGACCTTAATTTTTGAACGGCCATGCAGGCGTCTTGGAGTAATGATACTTTATTGAGATAAATGTACTGTTCCTTGGACAAGACATTAGTAAATTCTCATTACCCAACATGTAAGAAAAGAAACCTTCATCCATTTGATGAAGGTTATCTATTTGGCAGGATAGAAAGTTCCTGTTCAGGCAAATTTCTACATTCTTGCCTTAATTAGGACACTAAAGTTACTTGTTCTTCGCAACACATTTAACACGTGAGGAGCTTAGACTGACAGCATTATGTAAAATGACATGCAGTTTTGAGAAATTGGCATGTTTCTTTTACAAAATTTGGCCTTGCATGTGGTATTAAATTGAAAACATGTATTATTGAGCATTCTTGCGTCTATTCAGCTGTGAGCTTCTTACGGCGCTTCCTTATTCGCTAAATGATAGTCAAGCTGCAAAAAAAGTTGAGAGAAAAGTTAAACCATCAACGACAACTGAAACACACATGCTTCTGTGCCTTTAAGTGGACCTGTGGCTTGGGGTCCCACTTTAACAGCTCTGACCAATCAAGCTTTCCTATTTCATCTTTTCAGACTCGCCTTTTGGAGTGGCGAGAAAGCTTAGAATTAGCTTGGTGGCAGGTCACAGATCACATCAAAGCTCCTTCTTTCTCAACTGAATGGCCATTTAATCAGGCTGACCCCAATGCTCTCCTCTCACTTCTTTTCTGTTCTCACACTCCAAGGCAGAAGTGGCAATCAACAGAGCCCTGCACAAGGCGCGCGACATTCCACGGTGCTAATGGGGACATTGAATGTAGAGGGCTTCAAAGAACAGTGCTCTCTCTAAATCTGGAAAAACGAAATGTGCTGCACAACAAATGAGGATCTTCTGTCACTTGAACATTTGCATTAAATGCTGGGGTTCTCAAGAAGGATTGAATTTTATCATTGTAATCACATGTAAATAAAGGTTGCTGTACTGTGAAGATTATGACCATATTCCAGATTTTACTGCTGTCCACTAACAGGAATCTGATCTGTGATTTGTTTCCAGTGTGAGTAGTAAAACATGTCCTAATAGGCAAAAAAATCAATGCTCAAAAAGAGTACAACTATTTATGGAAGGCACAGCGTGCTTCAAAAGATGTTCAAGATGTCTGCCAGGAAGAAGACTTGTGAACTCAAACAGTGCCACCATGTATCAGGGGTTATCACTTCTCTTCTCAATCTGTACTGCGGAAAAGCTGATATCACAGCAGGAGGAAAGGCGAGCTGGAAACCTCTGCAAAGAGTAGATTTCCGACTAGTCTTTGGAGGCACTAAACAGCTGATGGCCCTTTATGGGGTTCATAAGAACCTCAGGACATCAACGACAGCCTCAGCAGATGTCGGTTTTTTTTGGCGAGGGGGAGATTAGAGGTGGAAGGGGGGGGCGGCATATGTGGACGCAGGCCATTCTCGTCATGCTGCCCCACCACTCGAAGCCCCCCCCCCTCCTCACATAGTGAATATTTTTTTGAAGTTGGCTGGTCTGAGGAAGTGAGGGAAGATGTCCAAGTTTCTCACTTTAGTCTTTTCTCAACCACAAATCCCCTCGTTTAAGACCAAGGAGCTTATTGACAACAAAATGACGCTACGCACCGCGCTGCAAGCCATATACTGCGCCGAGCTGCCTCATTTTAAAAGCACATGTATACATCATATTTACTACAATTTGATGCATCCTTGTGCTTTCCCCATGCTGGCGCACAATTGGCTGCCATGCACCAACACAGGCACCCTTGCACTATGGTGCAAGGGTGCCTGCGTTGCGGGGATAATTGTTTTTCTATTTCTATGTGTGCCAAAAAATTCAGTGTGCATAAAAAGAGGAAAAAACGAAGAGAAATAAAAGTATTTCTCCTCGTTGCACTCTTCTTGGGAGGCATATGATTCGGACACATTCCCAGGTTTACAGAACTTTGACAATCTGGGAATGCAACAGAATCCATGGGTGTTGTGTGGGACCACCCTTGGCATGCCCTTTGACGCAAGTGATGAGTGAAAGGGGGGCGTTTTTACAAGGCCATGGAAAGCCATGCAAGGTGGCTTTGCATGGCCTTGTAAGTATGGGCAGCACACTGCACCGCCGGTGCATCAAAAAAAGTAATCCACTGGTGGTGCAAGGGCTGCCCCAGGATCATGGACACTCCGGCAGACGTGGCTGCCTTCTGCAGGAAGATCCGAGTGGATCTCCCCCATCTCAATGTTCAACGTCTGCATACTCAGGAGCGGAACACTCAGGGCGTTCCTCCCCTGCGGCCTGCAACAACACCACTTGAAGATCACCCAACCAACTAAAGGCGGTGCCAGGATACATGGCTTTATTTGAGCAATACCTAAGACTCTGCAAATGTCCCACGTTGTCATTTGCTCCTAGCAGCTGCATAGCCAATGTGTTGTAAGCAACCAGTTCAGATGGGCCGCCAAGGCCAGAATGCCATCACGCTCTCACTGTGATCACTTGTTTTCGGATAGGGAACTTTCTTGTTTATTTGTGTTGTACGTTTGAAAAGGATTTGTTGGATGATTTTCAATCTAGTGTGGGAGGGGGGAAGGGTATATGGCATTTTAGTACGCTGAATGTCTTATGCTACAGAATGCCACACCTCACAGTAATGTTTGCAAACTATTACACTACACTACCATCCATGCTATCTTCCATAAGAGAACTTTTATTGGATCCTTGTCTGCTTAAAGTTTAGAACTCTCTGCAATGCCATGGAAGATCCGTGGCATCAACAACCCACATAAAGGCAAGCAGCTACTCTCCTACCTACAGACACATTATATTAAAAGTGCCTTTTTACAGGAGACCCACCTATCGCCTCGATGTGATCATGTCTTTGCTCAGCAATAGGGTTCCCACCAATATTTCTCATATTACAATTCGTACTCCCGGGGCACCTGCATCCTGATCCATAAAAGCATCTTATTCCTACAACATGCCCACAACACTGACTCGAACGGCCGCTATCTCTTGCTGCAAGGCACCCTGGCAATAGACAACCCAAATTTCTTCCAAGACCTGCTGGTCCATATGGACAGTTTTAGGATTGAAAATGTTGCAAATGGGGGAGACCTCAATATGCCGCATTGTCTACGGACAGATTAAACTAGTGCACAACCCACTGACAAACCTCGGGCTAGAAGAATGTTTCTTCACATCACTGATGCATACTCTCTACTGGACGCCTGGCGTACACGCCATCCACATATAGTGGGTTATACATTCTACTACTCCCCCCACTCCATCTGGGCCAGACTAGACTACTGGTTCTTGATGGCGGGTCCCCTTCTGTGGGTTTCCGAAGCCACAGTCCTCCCAAAGACGCTGTCAGACCACAATCCTGTCCTCCTTAAACTAGAGATCCCAAACAGACTAGCGTTTTCAGGGAGATACTCTACATGACCTGGTATTTCATAGCAAGTTGGTAACTGTCATCACAGAATACTTCGCAATCAACACTGGCACGGTGTCCACACAGGCTAACCTATGGGAGGTCTTCAAAGTATATATTCACTGAATATGCATCTCTAAGCACACAGGCATTTTGCGAGAAATTCACACCCAGCTGCAAAGGGTCGAGAATGCACTTCACGATCTGGAACAAACTACTGAAGTGGATAGCAGGACCCGTCTGCAACAGCGGACAGATGTGTTGGTGGAATTTAAGGACCTAGCAGACAGGGAGGTAGTATACATGGGCAAGTATGCAAGCGCCCCTCGATACAGGGAGGGGGAGCGGCCTGGACGAACACTGGCTCGCCTATTATGCCCAGATAGGCAACAAAACTTTAAAGTGGAGCTCAGCTCCGCCACAGGAGAGACCGTCGTTGTCAGGGAAAACACCCTGAATGAATTCAAAAAATACTATCAGGATTTGTGTAGAGCGCACGTCGCAGACAACCCTTCTGAGATCACCTCATACCTTGAGGAGATTGCGATGGTCTGGCTAATGACTGTAAATGGGAATTTCTCAGTGACCTTTGATCCTAGAAGAGGTGATACAAGCAATTTCGGCCCTAGACAGATCCAAGCACCTGGACTAGATGGGCTGACTGGAGCTGTTTAAAAAGTTTTTAAGCAACAGTTAGCCCCGATACTCCTTGCAGTATACAATGAGGCTCTTGTTACACACGAATTGCCACCAATGATGTGCGAGGTGGTCCTTACAGTACAGGCAAGGACTCCAGCAGCTACGCCTCCTACCGATCCCTCTCCTTACTAAACCTGGATTACAAAATACTAGCAAAGATACTCGCCAACAGATTAGCTTCATTGATTGAGCAGAATACATCACTGGCCCAATCTGTTTTTTTGCCCATAAGTCGATCTCCCTAAACCTACACTTCATATTTGCAGTGCTCAATAATGTTTCCCCTGCCACACCTAAAGCTATAGCTCTAATAGACGCCGAGAAGGTATTTGACTCTCTCAAGTGGCCATTCCATTGCGCCGTCCTGCATAAGCTGTGCATACCTCCAACATCCTTGCATTGGTTATGCTTTTATACATTAGATCCACAGCTTGTCTGCGGGTGAACTGTGCACTTACAGAAACCTTTCCCCATATATTGGTGCACCAGACAAGGATGACCACTGTCCCCTCTTCTTTTCATTGCCGCTATGGACACACTGGTGCATGCCCTCTTGGATCGTCACCCGCACTGCGGCCTACAACTGACATTTGGTTCCCTATTGCTTTCCATATATGCAGATGATATCCTACTTTTTGTCAGACACCCACAGGATAATTATGCAAAAAATAGCTAGATACGGAGACCTCTAATGGACTCCACATTTATTGGACAAAGTCAGTGCTCTTTCCACTAACAGGCGCCATCCCAACCTTCCCTGCTGACTCCCCCTCTGATGGGCAGAAGGCGGCACCAAATACCTTGGCATCCATCTGCATAGAAACAGAGATCAGATCCTACAGTGCAGCACGTCCCAGATTTGTCATCCCTTACGATACAAGCAGACAGATCGACCAGACTACCACTCTCAAAGACGGGGCGAGTGGCCATAATTAAGATGGTGGTGTTGCCCAAATTCCTATATCTATTCACAATTATTCTCCTCCCACTGCCACAGTCTTTCTTTCATAAGCTACGTAGCATTCTTCAGCGCCTGGTTTGGGTGGGAGCCTGCCCAAGAGTCCGATGGTACACGCTCGCACTCCCTTGCAAATGTGGAGGTCTTGGAGTACCAGATTTCTATTCTTTCTATCTCACTGCCCCATGTCATTACATATGCTGTTGGTATCACCATGTATCCACCCTGTACACCTGCAACTGGATGGTCTTTCACATTCAGACATTTTGCTCAGGGGCATACCATGGTGGCCTCGGCAACAGAAGGTAGCCACATGACATCCAGACGCTACTGTTCGTGCATGACCCAGAGACCAGACACTACCACATGGGTCCAGGGTAAATGAGAGGAGGAACTGGGGACACCACTTACAGAGCAGATATGGAGCGATCGCTGTGCACAAATAAAAGGCTTTTCTATTAATCAGAGACACAGGCTATTGCACTTTAAGTATATACATGTATACTATCTCTCCCCAGTACATATTGCCAAATTTGATCATTCTAGACCAGACTTTGCACACATAACCTAGACTTGCCTGAAAATCTCCCCCATTGGGCGGCCATCTTCACACATATATATCTGCCATGTCCGAATACGCCATGACATCTGATCCCCTAATGGCCCTGCTGTGGTATACACAAAATGTGCCCCTCACATATCGCTGCCTGGTCTCTATGGCCTTGTTGCTGGGCAAAAGGGACTTGGCGAGGTGATGGGGGAGTGCAAGATCGCCCACCCCTCCATACTGGCTGGAGAATATGGGCCGCTGTGAGAGTATGGTGGGAGACTATGCCAACCGCATCTCACTCTAGAGACATCTGGGCACCCTTCCGCACAAACCTCCACTCTCTGATACATGACTCCACTGATCAATCCCCTACTTCCGGGTCACCTGCCCTTGGGCGGCCTACTGCCACCTAATCTGTCCATGGATTAGTTACGCATTTAGTTGCCCTGACTATCTTGATAATATTAGAGAGAGCTCAGATACCATGTGTTGTTGATACGTTTATGAAACCTAGCATTGTGAACGGATAATAATTTACAATTGCTAATGTCTCTTTGTTTGCACATAAACTTCTATAAAGACATGTTTTTTTTAAAAAGAAGTCAAGCGGTGTTCCACTTGCGGGAAAATGGCACGCGTGCTTAAACCTGCATTGTAAAGGCAATTTCACAACATCATGAACCACATGCACGAGGACACCATGAACATAATGGGCCCGATTCACAGAATGAACTTAAGACTCAATACTAAACTTACTACTATTTTGGTATTCACAGAATGCACTTACTACTTTTGGTATTCACAGAAGTCAGGATGTTGTCTTAAAACAAACTTAAGACAGACTTAAGACAAAATCCTAACTTCTGTGAATACCAAAAGTAGCAAGTTCATTCTGTGAATGCCAAAAGTAGTAAGTGCATTCTGTGAATACCAAAATAGTAGTAAGTTTAGGATTGAGTCTTAAGTTCATTCTGTGAATCGGGCCCAATGTTTGCCATGCATGTTATGTAAACCATATACAATGGACTCCATTTATTAGCATGCTGCCTGTCCGCAAAGTGCTTCAATGTCTCGTGAGCGGTACTCTATAAATGACAGTTCAATGCAGTATACATTTATAAGAGAGAGAAAAAGAAGAGAGCGACAGATAATCCTGTACATGCAGCAGGATAGTAATGTGGCATACAATCTGGCATGAATTAAAATATATATATATATACTTTGGTGCAATGGTAGTAGTAGCACCATCGTCCTGAATGTCTTTCTTCAAGGGACCCTCAGATTGCCTTTAATGTCTATAAAAGCCATCATTGATTAATGCTGCTTTGATTCCTGACCTCTCAAGGGGTCTTATGGTGACGTGTATCTGAAAGCTTTATAACTCTGGACACAAGTGCTGGTGCTCAGAGCTTTACGCCAAGGCTAACAGGGGATGGAAGTTTCCAAAAATGAAAGTTCTCTGCTGAGCTTTAGGCATTTTCTCTGCTTTCCAGAAAAAAAACGTATCTAATTGTACAAGACATACTGTGGAAACTTTCCCAGAGGAATAATAGATAACCTAGCCGAGCACTTTTTAATTTCGCAAAGTGCACTCTTCCCTATAATTTACTTACCGTAGAGATTTAATGTCCTGCAGTGTACGGACCAAATTACATTTAAAGTATTTTAGAGTTAGCTTGGGAGCGGGGCCTTGGTAGTCAGTTGGACTTTATGATTTGATTACCCAGATAAGGGCAGGCAGTAACAAAGTTCTCTTTTTTTAAATGGTTTTCGGGATTATCTGGCCAGCATTACCAGCAGTGAATATAGAATTTACATTCTGAGAATTGGCAGGATAATGCTTCGTCTAAACTTAAGTATAATTGGTTACTTCTGCTTCAATCCTTCCTTGTTTTTTTTTTCTTTCTTGCCATGGGGTCTTATGTTGCACGAGTTGTAGGTCGAATGACCTTGTTAAATTCATCACCTCGCATAAAGCAATATGTAATTATGCGCGAAACAAAAACGCACACACACACACACGCACACACACACACACACACACACACGCACACACACACACACACACGCACGCACGCACACACACGCACACACACACACACACACACACACACACACACACACACAAACACACACACACACACACACACACACGTAAACGTGCGCATGCGCACAGAAACACTCTCCAGTTTTGGCCGAAATTGCGAAATGCTTCCCTCGTGCAACAGGCATCATTTTTGAGAAAATTGCTTTTTGCACATAAACACGTTTCGCATCTCATTTGTGGGAACATTTTACACGTTGGCAATATCTTGCATACACAAAAATCACATCAGATAGCGGCAAGAGGCAGGTTCAAGCAGAAAGTGTCTGACATCTGAGGCACTCATTCGGTATCTTTGGTGATCCTGCAGCCTACATGTCCTGGAACAGCCTCCCCTCACCGGAAGGGTGCGGGGTTTCAAAACCTGCATGTGATTGGCATAAGGTAAAGATCACAGGCAAACCCGGTAAACTATAAAGGTCCCTTTTCTGATGTACCAGTTGGTATTCCAGACATCAAAACACTCCTGTCATGAGGTAAACCTCTTTTTAGGTCTCACCTACATAGCGCATGTGCTGTTCTGCAAGACATACTGTTTATATTTCAGTATCCTTACAAGCTCCCCACAGCATGCCACTAGTTGTTTTCGTGGTCACTCTCATTTACAATATTTTGATTGCTTAGCTCCAATAGGCTTTCCTTCCTTTCTTGTAGTAGCTTCTCCATGGAGCATGGACCAAGTACATGTGTTCTTCTTCGTCTTTTTCAATTCACTATCTTTTTTAATTTTAAGAGCATATCATTTGTGGACATGCTATGTGCTTAACTAGTTTAACACAGGCATACAGATTCTTTTTTATGTTTCTTTTGCCCAATATGCCAACTCTATTGATGCCTTAGTTACTAACATCCACAGCTGTACTACTCTACACTATGCTACTCTACTTCATTTTACACTACTCCTCTCTACTCGATGCCAATCAAAACCACTCCACTTAACGTGACTCTACTCTACTTCAATCTGTTCTATGACACTCTGCCCCACTCCACTTCCCTGTACACCATTACATGCCACTCTGTCACTCCACTCCAGTCCAAACCACTCTACACCACTCCACTCTATTCTAAGCCACTGCACTCCACTCTATGATACACCACTCTACTCTACACTGCTCCGCTTGCAATTCCACGTTACTGTACTGTACACCATTCCACTCTACTCTACACCACTTCACTCCTCTCCGCTCCACTCCACTCCACTTCACTTGATTCCATTCCATTCCACTACACATTACTATGTGCCACTCCATGCCTCTCTACACCACTCTACGCCACTCCACTCTACTCCATACCCCTTTACACCACTCCACACCACTCTACGCCATGCCAGGGTCCTCTAAGCCACTATACCCATATCCACTCTATGCCATCTTCTTTATACCACACCACACTATACCAATATACTCTATGCCACACCTTTCCACTCTATGCCACTCTACCCTATGCCACTCGATGCCATTCCATGCCACTCCACCCTCTTCTGTGCCACTCCACTCTATACCACTCTATGCCACACCACTTTCAGCCACTCAACTCCAGTATACTCTGTACCATGCTGCTCTATGCCACTCTACTCTAAACCACTCCACTCTACTTTATGCCACTGCACTCTATGCCACTCTGTTCTATGATGCTTTACCCCATTCCACTCCACTTTACACCATTCCACTTCACTCTGTCCCTCCACTCCACTCTACGCCACTCTACACCACTCCACTCTATTCTAAGCCACTCCAGTCTAATGTACGCAAGTCCACACTATGCCTCTTTACTCTACTTCACTCCACTCTACTCTACTTTATCCGCTTAACCACAGCGCAAATTCCGCCGTGGTCGGTGGTTTAAAAGAGTGGGCGGGGCAGCGTCGGCCAATGGACATGCACAGCACTACCGAGGTAGTGCTCGCAACAGATGTTGGCCGACGCACGCAGCGAAGGGGCTAAGACACTCCACTCTATGCCACTCTACTCCACTCCACTCTATGCCACTCCACTCTACTCTACATCCCTCCACACTATGCCTCTCCACTCTACACCACTCCACGCTACTCTGTACACCATTCCACTCTACTTATACAACACTCCACTCTATGCCACTCCACGCCACTCCACTCCACACTACTCTGTTCTATGTCACTCGACTCCACTCCACCCTGTGCCACTGTACTCTAAGCCACTATACTCTAATCTATTCTATGCCACTCCATTCTGTACCACGCCACTCTACTCTATGCCACTCCATTGCACTCTGTGCCACTCGACTCCACATCACTCTATGTCATTCCATGCCACTCTATTCTACTCTGTGCAACTCTACTCTACACCACTCTATGCCACACCACTCTAGGCCACTCTACTATCCGCCACTCTACTCTGATGTTCTCTATGCAATCGAACTCTAAGCCACTATATTCTAAGCCACTCCACTCTAATCCACTCTTTTCTATGACAATCTACTATACCCTACTTCACTTCATTCTACACCACGCCACTGCATTCTACACCACACCACTCCACTCTACACGACTCACCTCTACACCACTTTATTCTAAGCCACTCCTACTCAAACCACTCTATACTACGCCACTCCACTCTACTCCACACCACTCCACTCTGCTCAATGCCACTCCCCTCTACACCACTGCACGCCGCTTTACTCTACACCACTCCACTCTACGCCACTCCACTCTTCTCTACACCACTCCAATGTATGCCTCTCCACTTGACTCTACACTAATCTACTTTACACCATTACACTCTACTCTACAACACTTCACTCCACTCTACTCCATTCCACTCCACTCCCTAGTGCTCAATTTGTAAACCAATAAGTGGCAGGGCCTTCATCAGGAGGCCACTTCACCCTGTTCCCCTTAGTGCCCCTGCCAGTTCTGCTAATGATACTGCCAACAAAACTTCTAACCATCGCACTCCTTAATGTGTGGCAAATCAGACTATTGCCCCCAAAACTAATAGCATGGCTTGGGTGGCAGTTGTGTGTCGTTCTTAATGTATATTATATTAATAATAAACTGTAGTGCTAATCTCTAAATTAGACTGCCTGTGCCATCATGTGGCAGACTGCCATAAGTGCTATTGTTGACAATTAAGTGTCAATACTGAGCACCTGAAACCACAGGCTCAAATCAAGCACTGGCGATGCCCCCTTGTGAAAGACAGTTATGTTATTTGACCAGTCATTCACACTTTGATGGTGGCTTAGACGGAGAGCAAGAATCCCTGTGAAGTACCAGCTGCACACAAGAGGCAGGACATTCTGATACAGGATTGCACTGCACTCCAGAATGGCTACCCTGAAGAAGGAGCTACCATGTGTACCCATAAGGCCCCTCAGAAGGCAGAGCACCCTATCAAATCACTTCTGCAGTATGAAAATCGTCACAAGCTATTATTATTAATAGTGTTTTAATGGGTACCACATCAGGCAAGATTGTATTACTGAATACCATGTCCAAGATTACCAGCAGTGATCACCTCAGTGCATCAGTAGGGTGCCAGCAGTAATGCAAAGAAGGATTTTGCAGTTTGGAATGACTATACTAAGGTAGTATATGCTAGCTACAGCTGCAGTGTCCCGGCACAAAATGAATCAAATTAGAAATAAGGGGCAGATAATGATGATGGTGGAACCACCACGAACAGCCCTGCGGTGGCGATCCCACCTCCATCTGAACCATCTTATCCACCCGCCATATTTCAATGGCAGACGGATCGATGGCGGTCAACAAGACTGACCACCCTGCATCCAATATGCTCCTTAGGGCGCCAGTGAGGCAGAGGGGGTTATATTTCCCACCATGGTGGGGGTGCCTGCTAGGCACATCCGTAGGGATTACAATGTCCCTTTCCGCCCACCTTCTCATGGCGCTTAACCGGCCATGAAAAGGCAGGCAGAAAGCGACTTTGGGAGCCCGTAGCAGGTCCCACTTCCCCCTGGCACTCCGATGTGGACACTGGGATGCCCCTATGGAGCCCCCTACATATCCATGCACCCTGTGGCCGGCACATCATGGTGCCTGCCACGTAGTGCACGGATATGTCATGTGTCCCTATTTTGAATTGCGGCTGGTGCTGCAGCCAGGATCCCCCGCCACAATGCAAAGTATCAGCACTGGAACCACCGTGGTGGCGGTCGCATCATATTGCCTATGTCGGGACCACCGACAGCCTGTCGGGCAGTCCCATTTTTAATAGGGTGGCAGACGGCATCCTAATCAGCCCCTTATTCTATGCACATGATTTATCACATTAAAGATATTTGGGAAATTCAAGCCATTTTTCACCTAACTTCAACTTTTGGGTTCTGAAAACACACGAACGTTAATTTAGCCAAGCAAAAAGTTCCAGTTTGGATGGCTGTGATGCACACAGGAGAGCTATTGACAGGTAGATGGAAAGCTACCAGCAGCTCACGAGTTACTCATTGGAGAAGCCTGGTCTACATATCCAGAACAGACTGCAATAAAAAAAATATAAGCTGGCCACCAAACTGGGGAATAAGGGCTGGTAAAAGGTAAATTGGACAACCGTCACAATTTTCTGCTTCTCAGCATTGTTTTCTTAATGGTTATATGGTTCATTCAAATAGTGTCTGTGAACCAGTTTAAAAGTGCACTATTCATTACTTGCTTGAGCCTGTATTAACATATTTATAATGTATACATTTCAATTTCTTTTTAGAGTTATCATGTGTATTTTGACTCCTGCTGTTGAAGCGACTTCAGGAGTATTCCATCTTGAGACGGTCTGCTGTGTGCAGTTCCTGTAACTGTCGTCTCTTGTGGCACTATTTGTTGGGACATATATCAACGGCCAGCGATAATTATCGCCGGCCGTACATAGCGATAAAAATATCATCGCTGGCTATCACAGAATATTATCGCCATGATAACGCTATATTTACAATGCATAGCGATATGTTGATAATATTTCAGTGATAGCGGTGTTTTCAATGGAACATTGTTGGTTTTCCAGCGATGTTCAATTGAAAATAGCAATAACATTGCTGATACGACCCTGTGGTCGTATCAGCATTATCCATCTCCTATCAAAAGTATGCCTTAGTCAGGAATTTAACATACGTTTACTTCCTGAGTTAAGGCTGAGGTAGCAAGATTTTTTTTATCGCTGCACCTCCTTGTTAGTATGGTGAAGCTGCCTTCATGATATTAACATGTGTTGTTTTCACAGCCACGCTTTCTTTGCATCTCATTAGAGATGCGAGGCGAGGCTGTGAAAACACGGGCTCTACATCAAGGAAACACGCGCTAGCGTGCCCTTGATGATATTGCGATATAGTTATTGCCGCTTTTTGCCCAAAAACTGACACTAAAGCGGCAATAATTATATCGCCAGCCCTTGCTAATATGCCCCGTTATCTTTATAATTATCTCTGAACTCTGGGGGCCTGATTCACAGAACTAACTTAAGACAAAATCCTAAACTTACTACCATTTCGATACTCACAGAAGGCACTTATTCATTTTGGTATTCACAGAAGTCACTTACTCATTTCGGTATTCACAGAAGTTAGGAGTCCTAACTTTAGTACTCCTAAATGCCTTCTGTGAATCCCGAAAGTCTTAAAATTAAGATTTTTCTCAGTTTAGTAGTAGTAAAGTTAGGAGGCCTAACTTTAGGACTCCTAAACTGAGAAAAATCCTAATTGTAAGACTTTTGGTATTCACAGAAGGCATTTAGGAGTCCTAAAGTTAGGAGTCCTAACTTTACTACTAGTAAATTGAGAAAAATCCTACTTTTAAGACTTTCAGTATTCACAGAAGGCATCTAGGAGTTCTAAAGTTAGGAGTGCTAACTTTACTACTACTAAATTGAGAAAAATCCTAATTTTAAGACTTTCGGTGTTCACAGAAGGCATTTAGGAGTCCTAATGTTAGGAGTCCTAACATCTGTGAATACCAAAATGAGTAAGTGTCTTCTGTGAATACCAAAATGAGTAAGTGTCTTCTGTGAATACCAAAATGGTAGTAAATTTAGGTTTTTGTCTTAAGTTAGTTCTGTGAATCGGGCCCTATCAGTTTCCTGCACTCGTCTTTTCTGCCCTGCTCTTTAACTATAGTGTCATAAAATAATGAACTCATTCACTTCAAACACTTTCAATGAACTATATCATAACACAAACCTCAGATAACTGTTTAATTTTATTTTTTTAATCCCATGTGCATCTAATAAAGGCCAATACAATTAAACATGTTTTATTCATGTATCTAGAAACTTCTTAAATGCTCCCAGGCATGTGAATGAGTCCACACTACACTGCTTGAAAACAAGTAAGAAAACACAAATCCAACAATAAATATAAATATAGTTAAAGGAAAGAAGAAAAGATTTATCTAGATAGCTATGATAAAAGCTAGTGTATGTGGTTCCTAAGAAGGGGAAGAGGAGGAGGGGGGGGGGGTTAAGTTGTAGATACCAGGTGTTTGTAAGGAGAAGAAAAGATGCAGAGGGAAAAGCTCCAATTAGGAGCAAGAGCCCTCACACAC
Organism: Lissotriton vulgaris; assembly: GCF_964263255.1. Classification (NCBI taxonomy): domain Eukaryota; kingdom Metazoa; phylum Chordata; class Amphibia; order Caudata; family Salamandridae; genus Lissotriton; species Lissotriton vulgaris. The sequence continues at coordinate 354,112,401 of NC_141685.1, read as the reverse complement.
CCGTAGGGTGTCATACTTCATCATCAGGCAGCTCCTCGATGGGCCAGTGCTGCAATGACCAACTGGCCTTGCAGGGGGGCCTCTTGCTGGAGGTCTTCACTAGTTGCCGCTGTGAAGCTAAAAAGTAATGTTGGGGCATATGTTTCGGGAGAGAGATGGCAAGAAGAAAGTGTGGTTTAAAAATAGCTATGGGACTCCCAGAAAAAAAGTTTTTGGTTGAGTTCCTATGCAATGAGTAAGAACAACCGACTAAAGAGTTGTGGCTGCAGAAGGTAAATTACTCCTGCTTAAACTCTGGGTGATGTGTATGGGGTGAATGTGGTCAACACGTGTCATGCCCCAAATTGTCTAGTTGGATCTTGGCATTTCATCAGGACCAGAGGATCCTCATCTACTCTACGGGGGACGGTATGGGTATGTGTGTAGAAGGTCTCGTTCCCTGCAGTTTGGACTCTTGCGGTAGTCGTGTGTGGAAGTGAAGACGTTTTTAAAACAAGGTTAAGTGAGGTATACTGTAGTAATATGGACAACACAGGTGATGATGAAGTCAATGTAGGTGTATTCCAGTAGTAGATAAACATATACAAATCCTCACCAACAGGTAAATCAGCAGTCCTATGTATCCATCAACAGTCCCACCGGAAGCAGCCTGCTAGCTGCTCAGCCCCATCCATCAAACTGTCATTCTCCTCCAGTCATCCAAGCATTCCAAACTCAGCCCTCACAACAACATTCCACTCAGAACATTCACACAGGCTTAGCAGCTAGGGACAAGTTAACATAAGAGATATATAGCAATGGGAGATTACTACATATCTCTTTCCTTCTAAATGTAAGACGAAACTAAACATCTAGAAACTATAGACTTAAAAATACAAGATAAGATAAATAATAAGAACGTCTTAAGACTACCAGCATAAATATATAATACAAATAGTATAGCAAACATCTTAAGACTGTAGTAAATACAGCAAAAGATAAGTAACATAGTCAGTAACCCAGGGATGATATAAATAACATCACAAGAGGGGTAGCGACTAAGAAAGATAAAGAGAGAAGAGAAAAGGTACATAATATAAATATGAAATACCCATCTCCCCCTCTTAATAAAAGCAATAAATTGATGACGAAAATGTATATGATCCCATGTAGGGAAAACACCATGTAAAAGTGTGGAAAGAGGGACTGGGACCCAAATTCCTGCCCCCACCCTAAACAGGGGACAGCGCATGTAAATGTCGACAAAAGGGACTAGCACCCAATGTCCTGCCCCCCAAATAAATAGGAGACAACATGTAAATAAATCTGGACAAGAGGGACTATAACCCAATGTCCTGTTCCCACCCTAAACAGGGGACAACGTATATGTAAATGTGGACAAGACGGGCTCATACCCAATGTCCTGCCCCCGTCAACCAAAAGGAACAACCTGTGATTAAAACGTCAAGAGAACATTGGGACTTTCACCCAATGTCCTGCCCCCACTAATCACTAAGGGTCAACAAGTGAAATAAAACAACATCTTGTGCGGGGCATTGCATCTTGCGCACGCAAGGATCCACCCCTGCTACAACAACTCGTGCGGCGCAATGCGTCTTAAGCACGCAGAGACCCAACCCCTGCAACCAATCATAATAACACCCTTACGTAAGAGTACTAATGTAATATAGAATAAAGTTGGACATAAAAATCCAAAACTTACCCCACCGTAGGGCCAACCTTCATGTAAAGGAACCTTTACCCCGTGTGAGGGTTCACCCCTGTGAGGGGGCAGCTGAATCTTGCAAAGAAAACTACATGTAAATTTTGCCATACTACGCAACGTTCATAACGAAAATCAAAAGGCTTACTGCACTGGAAGGTTGATTGTGCGCAGAATCCTTGAAATAGGTTGTAGAAGTAACTTCTTGAGATGATGGACAGCACGCTTGTCTGGGGGCTGTCCGGTGTGATGGACACCGGTGGGACTGCACAGTGTGCTGTCTTTGTAGTTATTTTGTTTGTTTCTTTTAAAGCTTAATGTCTTTAGAGTAAGGTAACTGTGAGGCCTCTTGAACGTCATTTCTGTAATACCTTGTTCCTTCTGCTTTGACCAGTCGTCCTTTACTTGTGGTATCTAGTATCCAGCATATTGTAGAAGGCATGATGAGGTTTCCCAGGCCACTTGTACTCACAGTTGAGCGTAGGAACGTCTTTACCTCGTCGCCAAAAATAGATGTAGTAATCTGGACAACACAGGTGATGATGAAGTCAATGTAGGTTTATTCCAGTTGTAGATAATAATTCACAAATCCTCACCAACAGGTAAATCAGCAGTCCTATGTATCCATCAACAGTCCCACCTGGAGCAGCCTGCTAGCTGCTCAGCCCCATCCATCCAACTGTCATTCTCCTCCAGTCATCCAAGCATTCCAAACTCAGCCCTCACAACAACATTTCACTCAGAACATTCACACAGGCTGAGCAGCTAGGGACAAGTTAACATAAGAGATATATAGCAGTGGAAGATTACTACATAAGTGAGGTATACCTTTTGTAAAATACCTAGAATGGGGGGTCTAATGGCCCCAGCCGTGACATCCAGTGTACTTGTAATTTGGCGAGGGAGGAGGCACTCAACTGGAGGTCCTCTGAAGAGCAGGACCTAACTGTGTCTGGCTGTCACCGAGGAAGAAGAAAATATATAATCTACAAAAAAAAACTAAAGTCAGGGTAAAAGAAAGTCAGACCAATTCAGTACAAGAAGGCTGTTTTAAAAAGTGAATCTTGAACAGGCAACTATGTAGTGAAAAAATAATAGTAGTTTGAGAGAATGACTCTACCCAACTGGTTTATTGGGATCGCCAGGAGTAAGAGATTTGTATTTTGTGCAAAAAAAGATAAAACACAGACTTAAAATGCAGTACCTTTATAATTTCATTTTACTGAAATTAACAAAGAACAATGTGAAAAAGATTTCAAGAACAAAGTGCAACAAATAGAATGGCTACCAGAATGCCCCGAAAGGACCAAGGGCCTGGAATGTGATTCTGAATTAAAAGTGGACCAAGAATAGTTTGATTTTCCTCAGCAAGGTAGTTGGTAGAACTGCAAGACACTTTTGGATTAAAGTAAATCCCAAACATTTGACTTTATGAATACATGTTCAACTAGCACCCACTGAAGAAAGCGCAGTATGCCAGATTTGAAAAGAGGTTTATATGGGTATGGCAACAGCTGTGAACAAAATCAAAAGCTGACTTTTAGAAAATATAGAGGCAGTCAGTCCTTTATTAAAGATAACCCAAAAATGTTGAACATTCTCAGCAATATGCATGCAAGTAATTCTACTAGCAGGTGTTGTTTCCTACTTTTGTGAGTAGTTTTCTATTTCCAGCCAGTGTGTTTTTTTTGCCTGCTAGTAATCCTTCCCCTGGACTTGGAATGCATACTTCACAACATTTTGACTCACAGTGCATAATCCTTATGAGTTGGATGTGAAGGTCCATAGATGGCAATTCCTCTTATGCTACCACATATCTCCTTGCTAGTTCTATCTGTGATTCAACACACATCCTTTTCTTCCTTCAACGTGGTGTAGCTTCGGTGTTATGTGTTCTGTAAAGTGCTTGCTTTTCCATAGAAGGCCATAGTTATGATGTAGGGGCTGAAACACACGTAGAAATTACTCCCATTGTGCTAGGGAAAGGGATTTGGTTGGGTCTTGCTCCAAAGGCCTTCATCCTGCCTCTTCATTCTGCCAAAGACTGCTTTGAGGTTGGAACAGGTTAACTTTGCTCTTCTCCACTGGATGGCAGCTGTCACTCAGGAGACAGCTATGTTCTCGCATTGGTGGTGGATCATGATACTAGGCCATATTAGGTTGAAGGATTGGACTGCACCACTAAGGATCTATGCTCATCAGCCAACCAGCCAGACATGGACAGAGAACATCAGACAGATTCAACTCTTGGGTCCAGATTGAAAAGGGGGCAGAGGATCATAACCATCACTGCTAGGAGTTGGGGCAATGTCAGCTGAGGCTCTCTAATGAGTGGGATTTGTTACATCAAAGAGAATTGAAAGTTTTGTTAAAAAGTCTTAATACAGTGTTTTGATGCATGCCTGTGTATGAATGTCTATATATGAATGTTGTTCCCTCACCTTTAAAAAATGCTGACCTTGATATAACAGAGGCACTTGCACTTGCACTTGCCATATTGTTCTCATTGACTTGATGGTGTCCATATATACATATGTACATAGATTGATAATGGTGGCCCTAGGATATTGTACAATATACAAACACAAATAACCAATTAACAATACAAATCAGGGTGCTTCATGCTCATTGCTGGCATCATGCGGGCATCATTGGCATGATGGCACTGATCCTTGGCATAATGGTAGTAATTCTTGGCTTTATGCAGACTTCCATTGCATGATCTTGCCCATTCTTCATATAATGGGAAACATGGCCTGAAAGTGGTAATTTCAGGTATATGTGGGTATCCATGGCTAAATGCATTTTCTAAAAAAGTGAAGCTGATACATCAAGACAAAAATATTTGATTTTCACAAAAATTATAAACTTTTGTTTTGTGGAGTTGTTTATTTTTCCAAAATGAAAAACTTGAATTTAATAGGAAGATGTGTGTAATTACATAAACCGACCAGCTGAAGATTGAGGACAAATTGCTGTATTTTCAAATATATGTTTAAAAGTGTCATAATCATTACTACTGGTTGAGACTGTAGTCTGTAAGACTGAGCTGCTGTCTGAACCTGTAAAATGTCCTTAACTTGAGTGGCAGCACTGCTGCTTGAGCCTAAACTTTGTATAGATTTTCTGTGTATTGCTGGGATTAATGTTTCTGTTCTTACGAAGGTGATTATCCATAATATTATGTGATTGATAATCTTAGTGAAGGGGCAGAATCACTGATGGAATTAAAATGTAAAAAAATAACGAAATGCTATTAAAAAATATAAGCTATGTGAAGTTGCCTTTTTTGAACTGACTGTATCATCTCAATTTTCTGTCATTTGTCTATGGAAATTGTGCTGAAAAAAATGTTGTGATACAAATATCAGGAACAAGTATATTGAGGGCACAATATTGACTTTACATACTTTGTATGTAGAGTCAACAATATCTACAAAATATTAACAACAAAAAACCTTGATATTGTTATAAAATGGGTAGTTCTATAATTATACTACTAAACATTATATTAACCTGGAAGCATATATTAACTTTAACAATAATATTACATTTAAAAATATATACTTACAAAAAACATATGAAACATGTATAACTTACAAACATAAAAAAAATGTTCTTTAAAATATTACAAAAAATAATAAACATTTAAAAATAGAATAATTATTTAAACAAAAATAATAAAACAATATGATAATTAAATATAATTTAAACAAACACTAGATGTAAAAAATAAAACACATTACACAATAACAATCTTAAAATAGAAAATAAGGGTATAAAAAAGACTCCAACAATTAATATTAACAACATATTTTCTATTAAATTTAAGTTATAAAACAAAAACTAAAAATAATAATTAAAACACATTTTTAAAGATGAGATAAAATAAATTACACTTGGAAAGGTCAAATCCACTATTGCCACTCAAATCTCACTGACAGTGGGGAAAGTTTTGGAATTTGGAGGGTCAGATTTACTATTCCCACTCCAACGTAAGCAGCAGTAGGGCAAGTGTTGGACTTTGGAGAGGTTAGATTAGTATTCTCACTCCACCGTAAGCAACATATTAAACATAGTTTAATGTCTTATTATTGTATTTTTTAATGTTATGTTTATAATTTTCTGTGATTTTAAAGATCATGTTTTTATGTTATGTTTGTAAGTTATACATTTTCATATATTTTTAATAGTATATATTATTTATATAAATTATTAAAAACTACAACCTTGAAATTAACATATAAAAATATAAATAAAATTATATTTATCATGTATATCAATCAAAAAAGTAAGTTTCAAAAGCTTCCCATCTAATTAATCTAAATTCCAACTACAGAAACAAATAAAATTAATAACAGAAAAAATATATACATTTAAAAAAAATGACACTATAAAGGTAAATTAAAGAAAGAAGGGGGTTCCCCAGAGGGTTTTTAAGGATGTAGGCAGGCCGTAAGGGGAGACAACAGAACATAGAACAAGGAACGTAACCCCGCCTAATGATGTAATGGTCCTAACAATAGGATCCCAATATATGTGGGGTGATTAATCTAGGAGTTTAGCAGTGCACATGACAAAATATAGTCAATCCAGTTATACTCAACAAAAATTATTTGGAAAATATATATATATTTTTATTTTTTTATTATTATATACTCTTCGAATTGATGTAAAAAAGATCATACAAAAATAGATCACATTTTAAATCCATAAAGTATTAAACAACATACATTAGTGCAAAAAAGGGATAAAAATAAGAGAAATTAGTCTTACTCTGCTGCCTACCCAGTAACAAAGCATACTTCAATCATACTCTCATGTTCACAGATTTTCAAGATAACCTACCTAATGTCCTTTCATTCAACTTTCATTCTTCCATGCATTCATTCATTTCTATCGTCCTGGCGTATGTAACACAGAGATGGTAAATTTGTTACATAGATCAGAATGTTATTCCAGATAGATGACATTAATACGGCATATGATGTTTATAAGACAGTGCGCCGTATTTCTGGAAACACAGGCTGACGCGCGTTTCGGTGACAGGCCAGAAGGGCCACACCTTCGTCAGGGCTGGGGATTGTTGACTGGGAGGGGAGTAAACAAAGATCTATTATAACATTGTAGTCGTAATGATACAGAGACTTGAGACCAGTAGTCCTATGTGCAGTAGAAGGTAATTTATATTTCCGCTCACACTGAGAACCGCGATAAAGAACCTGAGGTAATCTTTAAATGGTTCTTTCGTGGTAATAGGAGTTTAAGGCATCAACAAAGGCTGGCAATCTATATATCCTAAAATAGATGGTTCTCAGGTGGCAAGGAATAGGGGAACCGGTTCCCATCGGACTCAGCAGTCTATGATGTGAATCCGCCACACTTCCAGCTATCCGAATAAATAAGAGCGGATGCGACGCTATTAGTCACAGATCCCATAGGTTTAATAAAGCAGGGTTCACGGGTGATAAAGGTGTGTATCCGCCGTATTTCGTCGCTAATCAGGTAAGTAGATGGCGTTAGGGAACGAGACGAAATGCCACTGTATTTTCCGCTATAGGGAAGGTGCAGAGCTTCGCACAAAGCTACCTTAGATAGTAGCCGATCAGTCTGTAGAGGGGGTTCCGCCGATGGACCGCATCGACCTTCCGGCACCGGAGACAGGGCTCTCAAAGCTAATAGCGTCGCATCCGCTCTTATTTATTCGGATAGCTGGAAGTGTGGCGGATTCACATCATAGACTGCTGAGTCCGATGGGAACCGGTTCCCCTATTCCTTGCCACCTGAGAACCATCTATTTTAGGATATATAGATTACCAGCCTTTGTTGACGCCTTAAACTCCTATTACCACGAAAGAACCATTTAAAGATTACCTCAGGTTCTTTATCGCGGTTCTCAGTGTGAGCGGAAATATAAATTACCTTCTACTGCACATAGGACTACTGGTCTCAAGTCTCTGTATCATTACGACTACAATTTTATAATAGATCTTTGTTTACTCCACTCCCAGTCATCAATCCCCAGCCCTGACGAAGGTGTGGCCCTTCTGGCCTGTCACCGAAACGCGCGTCGGCCTGTGTTTCCAGAAATACGGTGCACTGTCTTATAAACATCATATGCCGTATTAATGTCATCTATCTGGAACAACATTCTGATCTATGTAACAAATGTACCATTCCTGTGTTACATACGCCAGGACGATAGAAATGAATGAATGCATGGATAGAAATGAATGAATGCATGGAAGAATGAAAGTTGAATGAAAGGACATTAGGTAGGTTATCTTGAAAATCTGTGAACATGAGAGTATGATTGAAGTATGTTTTGTTACTGGGTAGGCAGCAGAGTAAGACTAGTTTCTCTTATTTTTATCCCTTTTTTGCACTAATGTATGTTGTTTGATACTTTATGGATTTAAAATGTGATCTATTTTTGTATGATCTTTTTTACATCAATTCGAAGAGTATATAATAAAAAAATAAAAAAATATATATATTTTCCAAATAATTTTTGTTGAGTATAACTGGATTGACTATATTTTGTCATGTGCACTGCTAAACTCCTAGATTAATCACCCCACATATATTGGGATCCTATTGTTAGGACCATTACATCATTAGGCGGGGTTACATTCCTTGTTCTATGTTCTACTATAAAGGTAAATGTCATGCCCGAAATGTAAGCATAATATTTATAGAAATTATGAAAAACTATTAAGTCAAGTCAAGTCAAATAATCTTTATTCCGATAAAATATCCATAAAAGCACAGATCATCACCACCAATAGAAAAATAAAAATATACAATATCATCCAACACACATATAAAATTACATTAAAAAGAATAGGGAAATAAGGGAACCTGTAAAATCTAGCATCACTAATAGCATAGTGCAAATACAAAGGTTTTTGACCCAGGTTAAAAAATTGGCAATAGAGTGCAAGTAAAGAGCAATACATACGTTCAAACAAGCAGCATAAGCTAACAGCAACATAATGCACGAATACTATAAGCTTTGCAGTAGTATACGAATCAGCAATATTTTATATTAAAGTTCTATGGAGTTCAATATATCAATCAATAATACACATCAAAATGAGGGGGTTATCAGATGGTACAAATGCAAACGAACGCCATGAAAACTTTACATATTTTATTGGCACGTTAAAGTTCGTTCATGTAAGCACGTGAATGTACCGCGGCTTGCAAAAATGCGCTCACTCGCAGAATCATCTCATCGCTTCCTAACTGGAGTATTTCATGATATGCTAAATTAAAATCAGTCATAACTTGTGCCTTGCAATAAGGAATTAAATACTATTTGATCTATCTGGCGTAGAAATTGCAGAAAAATAAAAAATGTAACAATGTCTGTTTTCCACCTGTACCACATAGACAGCACACCTTCTCAAGATTTGTATTAAATCCTATCGGAAAACAAAGTGAGTATTTTATGCTGCCATCCCTGAGACGGAAAAGTAAACTCCTTCTCCCGATGTTTTTCCTAAGATATTCCTGTGGTAAATGATGTTCATTATTGGATACCACCAGAATAGGAATATATCTAACAATCGTAGGTTTGTGGGACTCTGTGATTTCTCTTTCCTTGTGGTACAGATCATATAGCGCCCCCCTTACTGATTTTATGCTTATACCATCTTTTGCTGATGGGTAAAGAAAGATGTGTTCCAACTTCACGCTGACTAGGCTTTTTTTACTGCGCCAAGCCATGGTATACTGCTACCTCTATTGCACTTGAGGCAATCTGCAATTATTTCTTGAGTTAAAATCCCGGCGGGATTCTGCCATAACTTTAACCAGAATATTACTAGACGGTTTTGATGAAATCTTCCACATAATGTAAGTTCAGTTCTTTATGGCATATATAATTTGTAGATGAAATTTGTGCCCCAAGGATTTTTCTACAGAATCTGTTTTCCTCAGTTTGAATCCCGCTGCAATTCACATACCCCCAAACTTCGACACCATAAGCAGCCATTGGTACGCATTGAGACTTATGTATCTGTAACAGGGGTAGCACCACCTCAGCTTGTTTAGGCTGCTGCAGACTGATAATAGAAAATAACCGCTTTGCCAAGTTTATTAAATAATTAACAACATTAATTATCTAAGTTAACAGTTAGCCAAAAAAACTATTATTGCTATTTTTCTAAATGTATTTATTTAATAAAAAAATTGCTTAGTTAATTATGAAATTAGCAAATTACTACTTATGAAAAAGTATAATCAATTCAAAGGTATATTTAAAAATGAACTCCTACCCTTTCCGGTACAAAATCAACAACCTGCAAAACAAATTGACCTAAAAATTTAAAAAACGTACAAAAATATTATAAAGCAAAAGCATCACACTACAAAATAATTAAACAAACAACATTAAAATATTATCACACAAATTAATATAACTACATTTATATATCAAATCAAAAAAACGATATTCATACCTTCTATAATCTGTCCTACAATATTTTTGAGATCACAATATTTTTGATATCACAATTTATGTGTATGCCACCAGATTCAAGGTAGCCTGACTGATGAGGGGTGAAACTCTATAACCGGTCTGAGGATACTTTTTTCGGCTCAGGGAGGACCTGGCCTGGCAGTTTCGGCTGGACTGTTCCAATGGGGAGCAGGGTCAAGACTGATTTGCATATCGCTGGGTCTAAACTGGAATGGTGTGGCGTGCAAAAACACGATGGATTTATACCAGATCTGTGACTGGGGGTGAATGTTTGATGTTTACAGCATTCTGTCCATCATCTGTTCTTTTCACAATATTTTATGAGCATATTTTGTCGGGATGCCATGAAAATATTAGACGAGTTCATGAATGTACTTTCAGAACTTTTTTCACCGACGTTACCCAATAATTGTGCTAGAACATTGATAATTCAAACCCATTGTTTTAAAATGTATTGATGGTAGGACCCCCGCCAAACGCCAACAACCAAAGCATGCTAGAGGCACCCGGGCTTGCTGCAACTTGAAATACTAATTTCTGCAGCACTACAGTAATTTCTCCCTTTAGAGAAATCTGAGACCGAAAAAAACGGAGAAAACTTCTCGCACAAGTGGGAAGGCAGCATATGTTGCTAGAATTATTTGCATGCCTGTTGCTCAACCACAAATAAGTCGAGTATTTGCTTTAAATAATTCAAAAGAATGTACAGATTTAATAGCATAACTTTAAAATGCACTCAATTAAGCTATTATTATGACAATGTCAAGACATCTTTAATTCTTAAGAGTGTTTAGCACCCACCAGTGTGGTTAAAATTAGATGTGAAAACAATTCAGCTCCTCTTTTGAAACGCTGATGATGCCCTGTTTACATTGCAGTCACTCTACTACGCGCATTTCTATGGAGGCATTCTTAAAAAATGAAGGCCATTGCGTCTTCATGTCAGAGACAATCACAAAAATTGAGCAAGACTGTCAAAAAGATGCCTAAACAGGATTGATGGTGCCTCTCTACATTCAAGCTCTGAGTGACAGAGAAGCTTATACTCACCAACCAGGTGATTAATGGAAACTATAAAATGAATTCTACAAAGGTGCTTGCTGAAAAGAATGGAAAGCATGTTTAAGATAGAAGTACTAGGTCAGTATCGCATGGTAGTTAAATTAAATGTATACTCAGGGGCCTATTTATTGAAAATTAACGCAGTGCAGCAAGTCACCTTGCTGCACTGTGTTACAGGAAAAGGGCATGAATGCACTGTTTTTATTACAGTACTCCATATTCCAGTCCTTTTCCCAGCACTGGCACACAATGGCTGCCTAGATCCAACACAGTCACCCTTGCACCGTGGTGCAACCAACCTTGCACCATGGTGCAAGGGGGACTGTGTTGCATGCAGGATATTTTTTGTGCAGGAAGCAGCACCTTCCTGCACGCAAATATTCCTCAGAGGGATATTCCATTCTCTATATATGCTACAGAATGCAGCATACTTAGAAAGAGGAAGTAAGAAAGGTACATGAAGATGTTTCCCCTGACTACACCTCCCCTGGGAAGGGGCGTATCTTTTGGTGTATTCCCTGGTCTACTAATGATAGTAAATCTTGGAATGCATCAAAATCCATGGTAGTTGTGTGGTAGCAGGGAGATGTGTGGTGCAACCGCCAGGGCAGCTGACGCTGGAGCACGGGGCTCACAGTTCGATCCCCAGGGCTGGAGGCAGATCAGCTCAGCATCATGTGACCCTGGGCAATAGCTCACCTAATCTCCCTGATGGCACCAGCGCCTTGAGACCCTTATGGGTGATTAGCTGTGCTTTACAAATATCCGATAATTATTATTATTTAACACAACGCAGAGATTTATGCAGCGTTGCTTTATTCCTGTTTCATGACGCCACTCAGGGCCACGCAGGTGGCCTTGAGTGACTTGATAAATCACGTTTTAGGGTTTGCGCCACGCATGCATCACATTGCATGGTGCATACGTGATGTAAACCCTTGGCAAATAGGGCCCTAAATGTATATTAAAGAATCCAAGAAAGCATCACTAGGGATGGCTTTAAGTATTGTGAAAGTGTTTGTCTTTCACCAATACCTAAAGCCTGTTTGCATTAGCAACTGGTGACCCTTGAAAGTGGCAAGGTGTCAATACCTGCCTCAATAGATTGATCCAGGGAATGAAGAGAACAAGAACAACTTCCTGAAAGCAAGATGATGCATTTCACTGCACAATTGCCACAAACATTGGCTGCAAATCTCGTAGTTCTAAAGGGCCATAAAGAATTATTCCAATAACTTCTTGGTGTACAAAGCATGCTTTATCTTCTGTCTGGGTGTCTGGGCTTACCCAATAGAGCTATATATATAAGACAGAGTTAATGCATCTACTTATGATATGTCACATGGCCTCTCTGTTTTCAAAACACATACAACATTTTACTACACACACAACTTTCCATCACCCCCTTTTTAGGGTCGAGCCTGCGAGAGCATGCGCTAGCGCATGCCTCTCTGAGGTTCCGTGACAATTGTAAGTGGTGTTTTCGACTCGCACGAATATGGTCGAGTCTGGTATCTATGAACCGCAAATGACGAGTTTAGTGGGTGTACGCAGTTTCGTTGTACTAACCTAAACCGTTCGCCTGTTACGTGGGTATTTCTATCTGTACCCACGGGTTCCATCTTAGATACGGCATCCATTTTGTCTCTTGCCCTCAAGTAGCCAGCGAACGGACGCTGTCCGCTTCGCGACCCCGGGACTCCCAAGATATTTGCGGAAGACACATGTCCTTTGTAAGTGTCTTTATGATGAGGGGGATGCTACTGTAAAGCAGATGGCGCCGCTCGAGGCTCATCTTGCCGCACGGACTTATTGTCTCAGCCGTGCATCTCATTAGGCACGTCCCTTTGATGCCTGTATCTCGTGTTTCTCGATACCTCCCTTTTACACCCTTTCCGATCTCCCCACTGTCTCCGTTTTCCTCTACACCTGTTCTTGTTCCTATTCTGATCTGTTTTACTGTTGATTGGAATGCGTTAATGGTGGGAAGATGGGTTTTTACAGTTGGGAACCGCCAAATGTGTCCGTACTTATGTTCCGGACCTTGTGTGTTTCAAAGTGACCAAAACGACCCCTCTGGGGGATGATTGTGGGAACCGGGTCATAAACTTTTGTGTTCAATGTAACTCTATGGGATAACCATGTATAAAAGGAGCGATCCGCAGAACCAATTTGAAGCAGTTACTCTGAACTACACTGGTTGTACTTCCGTGATTTCTGTGTTTCCCTGCAGCAAATAAACCTTGAATCTTTGACGCCGAAGGAAGTGTCCCGTGTCTCTGTGATTCGTACGCCGGAGCAGGTTACCCACGAAGGTTTCAGGTGTTGTGCCCTGGCACCGCTGGGTTCTAAATAACCCAGTCCTTCAGTTGGCGCCCAACGTGGGGCTGCATCAGTGGTACCGGTCCAAGCCCGACGACCGTGAGGAACTTCGTGTGAAATCTCCGAGGGAAGGTGCACTCCGCTTCATCGATCCTGTTGTCGAAATAAGTGGCCCGAAGACTTTTCCCGCGAAGATTCCCGCCTCCGGACGGCTGCGACGGACTGCTGCCCTGACTGTAGACCTGTTTTGGCGCCTGGCGTAGACCTTGGTAGAGCGAGACAATTGACGGGCCTTCCTGGTGACGCCATCGATCTTTGAGTTAAGTATTTGTGGGTCGCTCCCAGAGTCCTTAGTTGTTGACACTTTAGCGAGTGTTTTTGTTGTTGACGCTGTGAGAGTGTTTTTGTCGATGACACTTTTCTAGCGTATTTTGTTGTGTTGTTTGACGACTGCAGCCGCCAAAAACCGAGGGTTTTTGCTTTTTGCTGGGACTTGGTAAATCCCGTAACCCTTGAAGTTTGTGAAACTCGGCTAGTGTGCAAGATGCCTGGTCGTAGTACTTTGTTTAGTTGTTTTAGACCTTGTGGTATGGATTCCCGACTTGAGGACTCGTGTCCGATACCTCCGGTTGGAACTCCGACTTATGAACTGTATAGTAAACATGGGCTAGGCCCGATCACTTTTAATGATTACTGGATCAAATATACGAAGAAGGACGGTGACCTTCGTTGGCCACCTCATGGTAGCTTTGAGACCCCGATTTTAGATAACCTAGAGGCTAAATTATTTGCGAAAAAGTCAAGGCCGGCCATGTTTGATGCCTTTCGGTTGTGGCGAAAAGAAGCCAAACAGAAAGAAATCAGACAGACTAAACGTAATCAGCGAGATAATGTTGCTACCATAGTGAAGAAAGCAGAGCAGTTTCAGCGTGATAAGGAGGTTAAGGAAAAGGAAGTGTTTGATAGGCTACAGCGTATGTCCATAGATAAATGCTATCCTGCTTTGCCTACGGAGCCGGATAAGAAGGAAGAACCAGTTGAGGATCCTTTAATGTCTTATCTTCTGAAGTCACCACCTCCGTATGTACAGGGTGCCGCTGCTCCAGTGGTTCCCCCTGTACCTGTTCCGCCACCTATTCCTCAGCCTGTTCCTCAACCTGCACCCGTCCTTCCGACTGTTCCTGCTCCTTTGTCTGTTGCCATCCCTACTGCTCCTCCGCTTCCACATACTCCTGCTCCCGCTACTGCTCCTGCTCTGTTAACTCCTACTGTTGCTACTGTTTCTACCCCATCACTTGTTAGTCCTGTATCTTATACTTCTCCCTCTACTCGTAGTCGTAATTCTCCTCTTGCGGCTAGTTTCTTTCATTCTCTCGGACCTGTTTTTGGGTCCGCTGGTTCCGATGGTCCACAGAGACGTAGTCAGCTTCCTGGTAACAGAGAACGTGCTTCGCTATACAATATGGCGATGGGTTGGATGATGCATCCTCTTCGAAATCCGCCACGTGTTGTACTCAACACATTTTGTCAATTCAATATACCAACTCAAAGATTTGTGTTCGAGGAAATGTGTAAGGTCCTACGCGATCAGATATCGTCCGATGCACCTGACGAGGTGCTGACCGCTTTGTCCGATCTTCAGCTTCAGTTCTCGAACGGACTGATAGTGGATACCAACGTTCGACGTGCTGTTGAGCGGTTGTTATCTTTCCGTCCCACTCCTATACCTCAAGCCTTGTTTGTCGAGGATGTTGAAAGACTGCCAGACGAGTCTGGTCAATTTCCCATGCGAGAAGTTCCACCGGTTTGGATACCAGCTAATCCTAATACTGCTCCTCCGACATTGGCGCATTTCCAGAGAGTATGGATACATCTTCCATGGAAACGCTCGGAAGTGTTACAGGTGAAGCAGTCTTTGCCCGACCCTCGTAAAAATCCTACAGGGTACTATAAGGAATTATCGCAGCTCGTAGATGCTACTATAATGAATCTTGCCGATATTGATATGTTGTTTGGCAATGTTGTACCGCAACCGGTATGGGCTAAGATTCGTCACGAAAACCACCCGAATGAATTAGGTGGTGCTTGGGCTGCCATTGTAGCGGCAGATGCCGGACAAACGGCTGCTGCTAAACCCGACCAGTTGATTGTTGATCTTCCTCAAAGAATAATAACGTTAATGAAAACTCTTATGCCAGCTATGAGGGTAAATTGGGACAAATTATCAGCTTGTAAACAAAAGAAGGATGAGAGTGTCTCCGACTTCTTTACGAGGTTCGAGGAGGCTTTCATTGATCATAGTGGTCAGGATATGAGCACTGAGGGTGGTCAAAGGTTGTTCGTGGATAAATTTGTTTCCAACTTATTGCCTGATTTGAGCAATAAATTAAAGAATTCAGAGAGTGCGTGGGCCGTTTCTACTTCAGCTCAAATATTGGCCACAGCACAATATTATGAGAACAGAGAGAAAGAAGAGAACGACCGCGCTGATAAAAAGACGAAAGAGCTTAAAACTAAAGTGTTGCTTCAACAAGCGTATCCTCCGCGTTCAAACCAGAATGCATCCCAACAGAATAGATCGCAGTCGCAATCGAATCGACCGCAGCCGCGTAATGATTCCTCCTCCCAAAGATCATCGTTAGGGTACAATCAATGTGCTTATTGTAGACAGGAGGGACACATTAAATTCAATTGCCCTGTTTTGAATGATCGTAATAGTGGTAATTCGTCTAAAGGAGGTCGCGGTGGTTCGCATCAGGTATCACGTGGTAGGGGTCGTGGTGCTCAGAATGATCGTTCAGATAATTCATCTAATTCTAACAACTGTTTTGATCAACGCGGATCATCGCAAGGACGATCTGTGCAGTACAATGTAGACGATTATTACGTCGATCAGGGAATTGACGACAGTAATTACTAGGACAGCCAAAGACAAGGAGAGGGAGTGGTATCAGTTCCGGTTGATCAGAGAGGGCCTTACGTCGCAGTTGCTACATCGGGCGTCGTTGAGCCTTTTCTGTTGGACACTGGTGCAGCGAAAAGTTCTATCATGCATTCGAAACTCCCTGGCGCACCTTTGTCTGGCTTAACAAATGTTTCCGTTGGATTCTCTGGCGCCCCCGTTAGTAATCCAGTTTCGCGCCCTTTGCCCCTTACAATCGGGCCACGTGAGCTTCAAGCTCCGTTAATTTTGACTACTGGTTGTGGTGAAAATCTTTTGGGCCTGGATTTACTTAAACATTTGTATGCAACTTTGTATTGTTCTCCTGCGGGTGTAAAGCTTACGTTAGGAGAGAGGGTTGTCTCTCCTATGTACTTGTCTCTCGATAAGCTTCCACCGGAATTGAGTTCTCTTCCAGCGTCTTTGCGGGCAACAGGTCCCAATGATGTGGGCCTGCTTGACATCTCCCCTTATGTTGTTCAGTTGAAATTTAATGTGCGATTGCCACGTATTCCCCAGTACCGTATCTCTCTTGATGGTGAACGAGCACTGTTAGCGATCATTTATGATCTGATCGAGAAAGACGTTATTGAAGAGACTCGGGGAAACGTGTGCAACAGCCCTGTACTGCCCATTCTTAAACGTACTGATCCTTCGAAACCACCTGTTTATCGTTTTGTTATCGATTTACAGGAGGTGAATAAAATTGTGGTTCCTCAGTTCCCCGTTGTGCCTGACATCACGGCACTACTGACTCTGATTCCAGCTTCTGCATCGTGGTTTTCGGTGATTGACTTGAAAAATGCGTTTTTCAGCATCCCGATTGCCAAGGAGAGCAGAGACCTTTTCGGTTTCTCTCTCGGTGGACGCAGCTTCCGGTTTAAACGCGCTCCTCAGGGCTACTGTGAAAGTCCATCGATTTACAGTCAAGCCTTGAAGGGTCAGCTGGATGCGTTTACGTTGCCGGCTGGTGCGGCCTTAATCCAATACGTCGATGACTTATTGGTGGCTGCTGATACTCAGGACATTTGCAAACTTGCTACGGTATCGTTGCTGCAACATCTCTGTGAGTTAAATCACAAGGTGTCACCTTCTAAACTACAATATTGTTGTCAAGAAGTAACCTATCTAGGTCACTTATTGTCAAAGGAGGGAAGGAGGTTGACCCCAGAGAGAATTGCAGCAATTGCGCGAATGACTGTGCCAACAACACAAAGAGATGTGCGTGCCTTTCTAGGTATCACGTCGTACTGCAGGCAATGGATTCCTAATTTTTCATTGCTAGCGAAACCATTAGTGGCTCTTACGTGCAAGGATGTTTCAACTCCTTTACCATGGACGGATGAATGTCAGAAAAGTTTTTCTGATCTGCGTGATTCATTGTGTTCGGCTCCTGTGTTGGGTACTCCCGACTACAGCAAGCCGTTTACGTTATATGTTCACGAGAGGGAAGGTTGTGCTTTGAGTGTCTTAACGCAACCTTTTGGTGGTAAACAGCGTCCATGTGCATATTTTTCCTCGACCTTGGACCCAGTAGCGAGAGCGTTGCCGAGCTGTTTGAGAGCAACAGCGGCAGCTGCGGTCTCCATCCGACAATCAGCAGGATTGGTCATGGATAATATGCTTACGGTGATGTTCCGCATGCAGTCGATACTCTTTTGAATCGTACGAAAACCCAGCACTTGACGAGTGCGAGATTGTCTGGGTACGAGCTGACGTTGCTGGCAAGTCATATTCAGATAAAACGTTGCAATGTTCTGAACCCGGCAACTTTGTTACCAATTAGCGCAGAGTCAGATGAAGTAGCAGAACATGATTGTTACTTGAGGACAGAAGAAGAAACAAAAGGTCGAGTGGACCTTAAAAACACCCCATTGGAAGACCCAGATGGTACACTGTATGTGGATGGGTCATGTTTTAAGTTGCCGAATGGCGATGTGACTACTGCTTATGCTGTTGTAACGTTGAATACTGTTGTTGAGACTGCAAGGTTGAATCAGAATTCTGCCCAAGCTGCAGAGTTGATCGCTCTCACTAGAGCGTGCGTGTTAGCGAAAGGGAAACGTGTGAATGTGTTTACCGATAGCCAATATGCGTTTGGCGTCGCCCATAGTTTTGGACGGTTGTGGAGAGAGAGAGGTTTCTTGACGTCGCACGGTACGAAGATTCAGCATGGCCAACTTGTGAATGATCTTTTGGATGCATTGACGTTGCCTGAACAAGTAGCGATTGTTAAATGTAGTGCGCATCGTAAGGTGACGGATGATGTTGGTCGTGGTAATGCGTTTGCGGATGAGATTGCTAAGGAGACTGCCCGGAACCTTAGCACTCGAATGTATGTGACGAGTTCGGTTAGGTGGCCTACAGAGTCGAGCATGTGTGAAGACACTATTGAAAGTGTGAAAGAAATTCAGAATGAGGCCACCGAGGCTGAAAAGGCGAAGTGGAAAGAAAGCACGGGAAGGTTGGAGGCGAATGGTTGTTGGATTGATTTGTCGGATCAGAAAAGATGGTTGTTGCCCGATGCGTATGTGCTGGCCGTTGTGACAATGGCGCATGGGTTAGCACATATTAGCGCGAAAGGTATTTGTAAGTTGCTGTCCCCTGTGTGGAAGAATGATGGTATCACGAAATGTGCTGAACGTCTGGTGAAGAATTGTATGGTGTGCATGATGTACAATCCTGGCAAAGGAACCCCAACTCCTCCTGGCAGTTTTGCTCCCCCTTCATGTCCCTTTGAGGTGATTCAGTTGGACTTCATCCATATGGAGCGATGCAATAACCTGAAATACGTTTTAGTTGTGGTTTGCGCATTCTCCCGATGGATCGAGGCCTATCCTCTCAAAGACAATACTGCTTTGTCGACTGCGAAAATCCTACTGAAGGAATACTTTCCTCGGTACGGAATGCCCAGAGTCGTGTGGTCAGATAATGGAAGTGAGTTTGTGGGAAGTGTGATGAAGAGTGTGTGTAAGGGCCTTGGAATTAATCAGAAATTCCATAGTGCCAATCATCCCCAGTCAGCTGGTTTGGTTGAAGGGTATAACGGCACCCTTAAACTGAAACTAGCAAAGGTTCAGGCTACGACTGGTCTTTCGTGGCCTGACGCTTTACCCTTAGCATTACTGTCAACTAGGGCGACTGTACACTCCCGAGTAGGGCTTAGTCCCTATGAAATAGTGTTCGGCCGTCCTGCGAATGTGTGGGGGGTTCCTAGGCCAGGAATGTTCTGTGATCTTGAGTACCCAATGTTGATCGATTACCTTCATGACTTGACTGCTAAACTGAGGTTAATTCACCAACAGGTTTACGACGCACTGCCGACGCAGACGGAGGGTCCAGGCCACCAGCTCCAGCCCGGAGATTGGGTGGTGACGCGCAACTTTTCGCGCAAGAACAACTTGGACCCGAGGTTTACTGGACCCTACCAGGTTCTCCTTGCCACGAGGACTGCTGTTCGTCTTGAGGGACGGAAAAACTGGGTGCACGCCACCCACACCAAAAAGGTCCCTATCCCTTTGCCGGCAGACCCGTGGGTGAGGAGAGGCATTGCATCAACTGAAACCGAAGGATTGCCGGCGTTTGTACCTTTTAGCGACGCACAGCCTGTCGGAGAATCCTCAGTGCAGCAGAAAGACTCTGATGAACAATTGTCATCAAAAGACTCAAGACCAGAACACTCAACTGATCAGCAGGACGTTGTCTCTTCAACAGATCCTTTGTTTGACGAGCAGACACGTCCTGGGAAAACCCGATACTTTTTGCGATCTAGCACTAAAGACTAATAAAAGATCCTGCTTTGTTGTATTGACAACTGCTCTAATCCCGTTTTCCGTGATCAGTTTTGAACATTCATATTATTGTGATTATTCTTGTGTATATACATTGAGCTTCATTCCTTATACTTTTGCTCCCGCAGCCGAGAGACATTTGTTTTTGCATATATATATATATTGTGCTTTAAGGGCCGTAGGGCCGCGCGCGTACTTCCTTCTGGATAGTAGGTCTTGACGCTAGGTTAAAGACCGTCGGTTCCTGGCAACTCCTAGGGATTGACTACTGCTACACAGAACGAAGTGCGTCAAGAAACGTTGCGGACGGTCGTAGGAAATGGCATTTTCGAAGCTGATGGACTTGGAAGAAGCTAAAGCTCAAAGATTCAAGCTGCAGCAACTTAGTCGTACCAAATGTTTTATGTTTCAAATATCCGTATTGTTTTTGATTGTTTCTGCATTAATGGCGGGTGGGGTGTATTACACAATGTCTTACTTCTTACCTTCTGCTACACCTACTCCTACCCCTGACTCTAAACTTACCTCCACTGCTTCCCCTCATTCCTTTCATGTCTTACCCGAACACGAGCAGGCTAGACGTGCAGAATTCCGCAACAATTCCTTTATTCAGCTCCTTCATCAGCATCAGTTAGTGGTTAACACTACTAATTGTTGGGTGTGTGGGTTGATGCCACATACTACGGATAAGGGAATTCCATATCTGGTGTTGCCGTATAGTTCCCAAGGGTCTGCTCGAGCATTTCAAACAATGTTTCGAAGCGCACTGGGTTTCCACCCCATTCGAGAACCACGTTCCCCCTACTCTGGTCCTACCTCGTATCAAAAACCTTTGTCGATAGCAATAGAGGATTTAGATAGCGATATCTATGATCCTTCGCTTATTCCTGAAGAAGAGGTACAAGCTTACAGGGTCCTGAGTAGAGGCGAGTATAGTGTGTTCACTAGTGAAAAGCAGCTTAAAAGCTCACCTCCGATATGGGTCGTACCCCACATTGGTAATTTTTGTCTAATGGGTCGTGGCCGAAGGTCGAAAGCCCGACTTGGAGAGAGTGCTTGCACTGAAAATTACATTCTGCCGATGGTCTCGTCCCCTGTGTTTCTGGCTGCCAAGGGTACATACTTTATCTGCCATGATCGTGCGTACGCATGGTTGCCCGCTGACTTCATGGGCTCATGCTTCATCGCAAATTTGTTGCCTCCGACGTTTACCGTAGATGCAGATTATCACAAGACCAGAGTTGTGAGAGGCGTAATTAGCGAAGAGGACACTGCCGGTCAAGAGGCAGGAGACTTTTTCAAGGGTTTCCTCCCGTTTTGGGGACCTATGGTTAATAGTAGGAACCTGAGACAGTTGACTCGAGTGGTAGAATCGACAGCTAACATTACTGCCAGTGCCCTTGGTAATATCACCACAGAACTTCAGGCGGATAGACTTATGACGTTACAAAACCGTATGGTTTTAGATGTCATCTTAGCAGATCGTGGTGGGGTATGTAAGGTGATCCATTCGAGCTGCTGCATTTTCATTCCTGATAACGCTCCGACAGTTTATCAAGCCATCTCTAAGTTGCATAAGATCTCCGAATCCATACACGTGGATGTAGGGGATTGGACGCTACTTGGGTGGTTTTGGGGCCTGATGTCGACTTGGGGTTGGAAGATTCTGATGATCATCGGAGTTGTTGTGGCGTTCCTGTTCACGTGTTGCCTTTGTGTGCAGTGCGGTCCTGCCTTGTGTGGCCTTTGTGCTACAACGTGTATGAGACAGCCGCATGTTACCAAGGGGACTTGGTTGGACAGAGCTATGCTACAACAACATCTAGATGGTCTGATGAATATTGAGTATGATTCTGACTAGTGCTTGCCTACATGAGGGCAAAAGGAGCGTCTGAGGTTCCGTGACAATTGTAAGTGGTGTTTTCGACTCGCACGAATATGGTTGAGTCTGGTATCTATGAACCGCAAATGACGAGTTTAGTGGGTGTACGCAGTTTCGTTGTACTAACCTAAACCGTTCGCCTGTTACGTGGGTATTTCTATCTGTACCCACGGGTTCCATCTTAGATACGGCATCCATTTTGTCTCTTGCCCTCAAGTAGCCAGCGAACGGACGCTGTCCGCTTCGCGACCCCGGGACTCCCAAGATATTTGCGGAAGACACATGTCCTTTGTAAGTGTCTTTATGATGAGGGGGATGCTACTGTAAAGCAGATGGCGCCGCTCGAGGCTCATCTTGCCGCACAGACTTATTGTCTCAGCCGTGCATCTCATTAGGCACGTCCCTTTGATGCCTGTATCTCGTGTTTCTCGATACCTCCCTTTTACACCCTTTCCGATCTCCCCACTGTCTCCGTCTTCCTCTACACCTGTTCTTGTTCCTATTCTGATCTGTTTTACTGTTGATTGGAATGCGTTAATGGTGGGAAGATGGGTTTTTACAGTTGGGAACCGCCAAATGTGTCCGTACTTATGTTCCGGACCTTGTGTGTTTCAAAGTGACCAAAACGACCCCTCTGGGGGATGATTGTGGGAACCGGGTCATAAACTTTTGTGTTCAATGTAACTCTATGGGATAACCATGTATAAAAGGAGCGATCCGCAGAACCAATTTGAAGCAGTTACTCTGAACTACACTGGTTGTACTTCCGTGATTTCTGTGTTTCCCTGCAGCAAATAAACCTTGAATCTTTGACGCCGAAGGAAGTGTCCCGTGTCTCTGTGATTCGTACGCCGGAGCAGGTTACCCACGAAGGTTTCAGGTGTTGTGCCCTGGCACCGCTGGGTTCTAAATAACCCAGTCCTTCATCTCTCTTGCGAGACACTCTTCTATCCAAAAAGGGCTCAGACCTTGCCCATTGCTTACTATTTCAGTTATTTCCTGAAAAAATTTAGTCAAAAGGAAGTTAAGGTTTTGAATCAAAACTTAACAATATTCAATTCCGAGTTATATTTAGGGCCCAATTTGTATTTCAGGCAGAGTGCCTCTGACCAGTGGTCTGAGGCTCTCCGCCTAATAGTTAAACACTAAAAAAAGGAGGTGGGGGGGTCAAAGGGGAAAGTTTAACGACCGCGGTAGCTCAAACCCCTTGATCAACTTGAGAAACAAACAAGAGTTACCTGGTCCAATCGTTTGCCTAAGTGCTGTGTCATGCCCAAAAGACCACTAAACCAACATGTCCTCACAGTGATAATACTGGGTTCGAAAAATTCCCATCAGCCCACCATTATTGGCGGAGTGTTGTCATGTGGGATGCAGACCATGAACCTTGATCTCTCCCAATGCACCTGATGATGATGCGGAGATAGGTTCTGGAAGGTACTATTCTGAACCACAGTATTTCAAAGGTAGGACCGATGGAGTGCAGTGCTCGTGAAAAAGAAAAAGAAAACAAGTGTGAGTAAAATTGGCTCCTGAGACAAAAAATATGTTTATTAAGTATTGTCCAGGGTCAAGAGTAAAAACAACGCCTTATAGTCTTAAGGAATAACTATGTCATGGCGTAGTGCGTGGAGGTCGACATGTTTCAGCTTGGAGGACAACTAGTCCAAGCTTTCTTCAGGACCGTTGGATTTTACGCATCTGCACTATGTGAAAAGTAAAGTATATTAACATATTGGATTAATCCTACCAGATCTTTGAGCCCAAAGTGTTCTCTGGTGTTTGTCCAACTGGTCGTGGTTTTCCTGAGGAGGAAAGAGAACTGAGTGTGAGAGGCATATGTAATATAATGGTGATTAGAAACACAACACAACAGGAGTAGGCAGGGCGGCAGAAGACTGTTCTCCGCCTTTCAGAAGCTACATAAGTCTCCTGATTTAAAACTAATTGAGTTACAGAATATTAGTTTATCAATTTTCTACTCACCCAACATTCTGTGGGAGAACACCTCACCTCACCCGGCACCCACTCGGGAAGAAGGAGGCCCCGCTCTGTTAGGGATGGAAGAGTATAAAGACCTCAAAAAAAGTTATATTGAGGTGCAGAGTAAACGTACTCTACTAATCCATACATATATACTAACAAATACCAGTTGATTAAAAAGAGACTCAACCCAAAAAGAGGACATGGTTATGACCAGGCATGGGGGTGACACTGATTGTTAAATGGCTCTACAAGTTAACTGAAGGTTCTGGCTATGCCTAGGCAGAACTGTGTCTTGAGAGCATAGTGTAAGTGAGGCTAAAGAGACTAGATTAGTGCATACAGGGCAACAAAAATTCAGTTAACAGGACTTTTAATAATATCCTTTTTTGATAGTTCTTAGGTTTCAGGGAGCCATACCTGTCCGTCTGTACCTCAATGGCCAGCGTTCGAGCGGGAGTGGAGGTGGTTTAGGCTGTGTATACCTCCTCATTAAATACCTGCTCTAATTGGATAATCAGAAGACCGCTGACCAGAAACGCGCGAAAAACTGCACTTTTTTAGAAGGTCTGTATTCATTGGGTAACGCTGCCTGACTCTCATCTATAGTGACAGCAGACACTGAACACGCATGTGCCAGTGACTATCTTGATGCCTATGCGCTTACACTCTAGCGCATTGTGTGCTGAGCCTAAGAACAGTGTTAAACAAATGGCGCATGCGTACAGCGAAAACGCGGTGCGCATGTGCGAAGCGTAGACCTCGCTCGCGTGTGTTTTCAATATACCAGCAGTTCTAATACGAATTCCTGTAGCTGGATTATTGCTTACAATTGAGTGTAGCGAACGCCCAGTGAAGACGTGGTGCGCATGTGCGAAGCGCAGACATCGCGCGCGTGTATTCACAGTATATCAGCTGTCCTCATGTTTGTATATTACCGTAGCTTGATTCTTGCCCTCAGTTGAATGTAGCGAGTTCAAAGCGAGGGTTACAAAAGAGGACCTAGTGTAGTTAATTGTATTAATAGGCACGTCAGGTCTATATATATAAAACCTACTGTTCAGTATTGTGCATTAAGGCATAGCTCTGATTAGATTGGAAAATTACAGATCAAAAAGGGGGCCAGAGGGGGGTGTGATCCCCGTGTATGCCTATATATCTGTGTCTATGAATAGTCGTTGAAAATATAGTCCAGATATTAAGACACAACATGTTTAGGAGTGCAATTCCTATAAGGGGCTAGAAGGAGGTGTGATCCTATGTATACCTATATAACTGTGTCTATCAATAGTTGTTTAGAATATAGTCCAGATATTAAGACACAGCATGTTTAAGAGTGCAGATAAGTTGTTATTAGTGCAAACATGGTAAGTTATAAAGACGCCCATGGTATGTCATCATTGAGCCCCTTAGAATCACTTTGTAGTTGGAAAACCCACTTCTGCTCTTTTTTGAATACGAATTTCGAGACATCACTTATGTGGGTAGGGATGTATGGATGTTCTAGAACTACCCATCTCATGTCATCTGCTGTGTGTTTGAAGATTAGAAAGTGATTTGTGAGTTTTGTTGCCTGTTTGTGACACCTGATGGTGCTCTTATGCTCCCCAATTCTGAGTTTAATCTTGCGAGTTGTATACCCAATGTATCTGAGAGAGCAAGGGCAAGTGATCATGTAGATCACATTTTCTGTATTACAATTTGTGTGTTTCTTAAGGACCCAAGTCCTCCCTGAACCCAAGTCAATCGTGTTAGTTTTACTGGTCTGGGGGCAGACGCTACAAGATCCGCATGGATGATGGCCAGTGACCGGAGGGAGATCCCATAGAGTTGTTGGTCTTTCGGTATTCTGTATCCTAGGTCTCGTATGGACCAAAGTGTCACGTAAGCTTGGCGCTCTTTTAAATGAAAAGAGGGGTAAGGGGATGTTTGTGTTCGTGGTATTGAGAATCCCCCAGTGTTTTCGCACCGCTTTTTGGAGTCTTTTGGATTGTGCGTTGAAAGTGCTAACAAATGTTAGTCTCTCAAGAGGTGGTTTCGGTGGACGTCTATCCAGCAGTGCCTCACGATTGTTGTTTGAGGCCCTTTTCCATGCTCTTTTCACAAGATGTGCAGGGTATTCTCGTTCCTGTAGTTGGTTAGAAAGGGTCTTTGCGTGTTTGTTAAATAGCGCCTGAGATGAACAGTTCCTCCTGACTCTGAGGAATTGTCCCACAGGGAGGTTCTCCTTCAAGGAGCGTGGGTGGTGGCTGTTGAAGAGCAGCAGGGAATTTCTCGCCATAGGTTTAGTGAACAATTCACTTCGTAAACTGCCAGCTTCCGGAAAAATGGACAAGTCTAAGAATGAGAGTCTGACACGACTGTGTTCCAGCGTGAAATTGAGGAACTGGTTACGTTCGTTCAGCCATTGGTGAAAGGACTCGATCTCTCTCTCGGTGCCTCGCCACACCATCAAAATGTCATCTATATATCTCTTCCATAGTACCACTTGGTGGAAAAAAGGATTACTATGGTTGAGAATGAGATCTTGTTCAAATTGATGGACGTAGAGGTTGGCGAGGCTAGGGGCAAAAACACTCCCCATCGATGTCCCGGAGACCTGCAGGAAAAATTGTTCCTCGAATTTGAAAAAGTTCTCTTTCATTGCTATTTCAGCACATGCTAGAATGAAGTTCACAGGAGTGATGCTGTCCAACTCTTCCAATGATAGAAGGTGTCTGATAGTATCCAGAGTGTCCTGCTGGGGTATGCAAGTGTAGAGGGACTCGACGTCAAAGCTGACTAATAGGTCGGTCTCTACGTTGAACTCTACACCAGGTAGTAATCGTAGCACATCAGCAGTGTCTTCCAAATACGTATGACATGCTGAAATCAGTCCTAGATGAGAATCCCTGTCTTCTCGATTCACTGCCCGATACCACCAACACAACTAAAGATGATTGGCCCATTCTTCTCAATCTAAAAAAAACACACTCACGAACTCTAATACACGGGACCATCATGGCACAATATCTTAGGGGTAAGTGTGCACCTACAGGCCTGATTGTTACAAATGCACCCAGGCTATTTCTGACCGATAAAGAGTTCATGTGTGACTGGTCTCTAATAGCGTGGCGTTGCACGCGAGACTGGCTTATACTGATCATCAACATGGCCAAGAGGGTGGCGGACGCTATCCTTATAGAGATCCAGACTCTGGAGGGCCAGATTAAGGCTACTTGCAGCACTTTGTTCAAAAAACGCATGGATAAAACCAACAAAGCCAACAAAGAATACAAAGACAACATACTCACAAGCAAGATGGATATATTCAAAAAGGATTTAGAACGCTTCTCCCTAACCAAAGTTTATCCTTATACCAGTGACAATTATGAAGCCCCAGGGTTTAATAATAAAGGCAAACGGTACGGGTCTAACTACTCTACCTCTGGATCCGAGTCAAGTGATTCAGACACATCTAACCGTGCAAGTACATCTGCCGGACTGGATGGGCAACAACAACGACCCTTTAGAAGGGGCGGTAGACAGAGAGAGGGTATGTATAACCAATACCCAGGAAATTATCAGCACTCGGGACCTTGGTGGCACCCAGGGCCGTGGGGTTTTCAACCTCCACCACCATTCCCGCACAAGTTTTAGATATGGCGCAATATCGACAAGAATGTCTTAGACAACTGGACAACCAGCAATTCTACCGCCGCCTATCTGAAGACCCCACCCCTCGTCTACTATCACTGATTAAGAACTTGGTGGATGAGGGACTGAATGAAGGGTGGATCACATCTCAGGCAGCAAGATTTTTGGTAACGGAGAACCCTGTCACTCCAGGTTTTTATTGTTTACCGAAGATCCATAAGGCCACCAGACCACCACCTGGGCGTCCCATCATTTCTGGGATTGGCTCCCTGCTGGAGCCTCTTTCAACCTTCGTAGATGTCTTTCTCAGACCTCTCGTTAAGAAAATGCCTACGTATTCGGAAGACACTGCTGATGTGCTACGATTACTACCTGGTGTAGAGTTCAACGTAGAGACCGACCTATTAGTCAGCTTTGACGTCGAGTCCCTCTACACCTGCATACCCCAGCAGGACACTCTGGATACTATCAGACACCTTCTATCGTTGGAAGAGTTGGACAGCATCACTCCTGTGAACTTCATTCTAGCATGTGCTGAAATAGCAATGAAAGAGAACTTTTTCAAATTCGAGGAACAATTTTTCCTGCAGGTCTCCGGGACATCGATGGGGAGTGTTTTTGCCCCTAGCCTCGCCAACCTCTACGTCCATCAATTTGAACAAGATCTCATTCTCAACCATAGTAATCCTTTTTTCCACCAAGTGGTACTATGGAAGAGATATATAGATGACATTTTGATGGTGTGGCGAGGCACCGAGAGAGAGATCGAGTCCTTTCACCAATGGCTGAACGAACGTAACCAGTTCCTCAATTTCACGCTGGAACACAGTCGTGTCAGACTCTCATTCTTAGACTTGTCCATTTTTCCGGAAGCTGGCAGTTTACAGAGTGAATTGTTCACTAAACCTATGGCGAGAAATTCCCTGCTGCTCTTCAACAGCCACCACCCACGCTCCTTGAAGGAGAACCTCCCTGTGGGACAATTCCTCAGAGTCAGGAGGAACTGTTCATCTCAGGCGCTATTTAACAAACATGCAAAGACCCTTTCTAACCAACTACAGGAACGAGAATACCCTGCACATCTTGTGAAAAGAGCATGGAAAAGGGCCTCAAACAACAATCGTGAGGCACTGCTGGATAGACGTCCACCGAAACCACCTCTTGAGAGACTAACATTTGTTAGCACTTTCAACGCACAATCCAACAGACTCCAAAAAGCGGTGCGAAAACACTGGGGGATTCTCAATACCACGAACGCAAACATCCCCTTACCCCTCTTTTCATTTAAAAGAGCGCCAAGCTTACGTGACACTTTGGTCCATACGAGACCTAGGATACAGAATACCGAAAGACCAACAACTCTATGGGATCTCCCTCCGGTCACTGGCCATCATCCATGCGGATCTTGTAGCGTCTGCCCCCAGACCAGTAAAACTAACACGATTGACTTGGGTTCAGGGAGGACTTGGGTTCTTAAGAAACACACAAATTGTAATACAGAAAATGTGATCTACATGATCACTTGCCCTTGCTCTCTCAGATACATTGGGTATACAACTCGCAAGATTAAACTCAGAATTGGGGAGCATAAGAGCACCATCAGGTGTCACAAACAGGCAACAAAACTCACAAATCACTTTCTAATCTGCAAACACACAGCAGATGACATGAGATGGGTAGTTCTAGAACATCCATACATCCCTACCCACATAAGTGATGTCTCGAAATTCGTATTCAAAAAAGAGCAGAAGTGGGTTTTCCAACTACAAAGTGATTCTAAGGGGCTCAATGATGACATACCATGGGCGTCTTTATAACTTACCATGTTTGCACTAATAACAACTTATCTGCACTCTTAAACATGCTGTGTCTTAATATCTGGACTATATTCTAAACAACTATTGATAGACACAGTTATATCGGTATACATAGGATCACACCTCCTTCTAGCCCCTTATAGGAATTGCACTCCTAAACATGTTGTGTCTTAATATCTGGACTATATTTTCAACGACTATTCATAGACACAGATATATAGGCATACACGGGGATCACACCCCCCTCTGGCCCCCTTTTTGATCTGTAATTTTCCAATCTAATCAGAGCTATGCCTTAATGCACAATACTGAACAGTAGGTTTTATATATATAGACCTGACGTGCCTATTAATACAATTAACTACACTAGGTCCTCTTTTGTAACCCTCGCTTTGAACTCGCTACATTCAACTGAGGGCAAGAATCAAGCTACGGTAATATACAAACATGAGGACAGCTGATATACTGTGAATACACGCGAGCGATGTCTGCGCTTCGCACATGCGCACCACGTCTTCACTGGGCGTTCGCTACACTCAATTGTAAGCAATAATCCAGCTACAGGAATTCGTATTAGAACTGCTGGTATATTGTAAACACACGCGATCGAGGTCTACGCTTCGCACATGCGCACCGCGTTTTTGCTGTACGTATGCGCCATTTGTTTAACACTGTTCTTAGGCTCAGCACACAATGCGCTAGAGTGTAAGCGCGTAGGCATCAAGATAGTCACTGGCACATGCGCGTTCAGTGTCTGCTGTCACTATAGATGAGAGTCAGGCAGCGTTACCCAATGAATACAGACCTTCTAAAAAAGTGCCGTTCTTCGCGCGTTTCTGGTCAGCTGTCTTCTGATTATCCAATTAGAGCAGGTATTTAATGAGGAGGTATACACAGCCTAAACCACCTCCACTCCCGCTCGGAGGTGGCCATTGAGGTACCGACGGACAGGTATGGCTCCCTGAAACCTAAGATCTAGCAAAAAGGGATATTATTTAAAGTCCTGTTAACTGAATTTTTGTTGCCCTGTATGCACTAATCTAGTCTCTTTAGCCTCACTTACACTATGCTCTCAAGACACAGTTCTGCCTAGGCATAGCCAGAACCTTCAGTTAACTTGTAGAGCCATTTAACAATCAGTGTCACCCCCATGCCTGGTCATAACCATGTCCTCTTTTTGGGTTGAGTCTCTTTTTAATCAACTGGTATTTGTTAGTATATATGTATGGATTAGTAGAGTACGTTTACTCTGTACCTCAATATAACTTTTTTTGAGGTCTTTATACTCTTCCATCCCTAACAGAGCGGGGCCTCCTTCTTCCCGAGTGGGTGCCGGGTGAGGTGAGGTGTTCTCCCACAGAATGTTGGGTGAGTAGAAAATTGATAAACTAATATTCTGTAACTCAATTAGTTTTAAATCAGGAGACTTATGTAGCTTCTGAAAGGCGGAGAACAGTCTTCTGCCGCCCTGCCTACTCCTGTTGTGTTGTGTTTCTAATCACCATTATATCACATATGCCTCTCACACTCAGTTCTCTTTCCTCCTCAGGAAAATCACGACCAGTTGGACAAACACCAGAGAACACTTTGGGCTCAAAGATCTGGTAGGATTAATCCAATATGTTAATATACTTTACTTTTCACATAGTGCAGATGCGTAACATCTAACGGTCCTGAAGAAAGCTTGGACTAGTTGTCCTCCAAGCTGAAACATGTCGACCTCCACGCACTACGCCATGACATAGTTATTCCTTAAGACTGTAAGGCGTTGTTTTTACTCTTGACCCTGGACAATACTTAATAAACATATTTTTTGTCTCAGGAGCCAATTTTACTCACACTTGTTTTCTTTTTCTTTTTCACGAGCACTGCACTCCATCGGTCCTACCTTTGAAATACTGTGGTTCAGAATAGTACCGTCCAGAACCTATCTCCGCATCATCATCAGGTGCATTGGGAGAGATCAAGGTTCATGGTCTGCATCCCACATGACGACACTCCGCCAATAATGGTGGGCTGATGGGAATTTTTCGAACCCAGTATTATCACTGTGAGGACATGTTGGTTTAGTGGTCTTTTGGGCATGACACAGCACTTAGGCAAACGATTGGACCAGGTAACTCTTGTTTGTTTCTCAAGTTGATCAAGGGGTTTGAGCTACCGCAGTCGTTAAACTTTCCCCTTTGACCCCCCCACCTCCTTTTTTTAGTGTTTAGTGCAACTTAGTTGTTGTGGGTCATACATTAAAATTTACTGTCTCGTGTACAGGGCATCCTTCCCTGTCATATGCTCAACTAGTTGATATTTATTGAGACTCCCCTTTCTGAATCATGGCTGACTTTGCAGGGCTGGCATTCGATGATGACATGCTGAAATCAGTCCTAGATGAGAATCCCTGTCTTCTCGATTCACTGCCCGATACCACCAACACAACTAAAGATGATTGGCCCATTCTTCTCAATCTAAAAAAAACACACTCACGAACTCTAATACACGGGACCATCATGGCACAATATCTTAGGGGTAAGTGTGCACCTACAGGCCTGATTGTTACAAATGCACCCAGGCTATTTCTGACCGATAAAGAGTTCATGCGTGACTGGTCTCTAATAGCGTGGCGTTGCACGCGATACTGGCCTATACTGATCATCAACACGGCCAAGAGGGTGGCGGACGCTATCCTTATAGAGATCCAGACTCTGGAGGGCCAGATTAAGGCTACTTGCAGCACTTTGTTCAAAAAACGCATGGATGAAACCAACAAAGCCAACAAAGAATACAAAGACAACATACTCACAAGCAAGATGGATAAATTCAAAAAGGATTTAGAACGCTTCTCCCTAACCAAAGTTTATCCCTATACCAGTGACAATTATGAAGCCCCAGGGTTTAATAATAAAGGCAAACGGTACAGGTCTAACTACTCTACCTCTGGATCCGAGTCAAGTGATTCAGACACATCTAACCGTGCAAGTACATCTGCCGGACTGGATGGGCAACAACAACGACCCTTTAGAAGGGGCGGTAGACAGAGAGGAGGTATATATAACCAATACCCAGGAAATTATCAGCACTCGGGACCTTGGTGGCTCCCAGGGCCGTGGGGTTTTCAACCTCCACCACCATTCCCGCAATAAATGAATCCATTTGGACAACCCCCCCAGTTTTTTCCTAACCAGTCTTTTTTAGGACATGGCCGAGGACAAAACCGGGGAAAGAGAAGAGGACAACAAACGGTCCAATGGGACCCCGACATCTCAGTCCCCAACACACGGAGCAGGAAGGCAGCTCAACAGAGCAGCAGTGCAGAGACGAACGGGATCTAATAGTGAACTTAAGCTCCCGCACTCTGACACCGGCTGAACAGACAGTCTTGGGAAAGGGCCTAGGCTTTGTCCCCACTAATAAGGGGGACCCTTTCCTGATGGGGACTGAACTTGAAAAATTCTTTCGCAAGGTGCGCTTACATTTCTTTTTCAAGAATAGAACTGAATCTCCTGACAGTGGCAATGATGAACCCAGCAACACCGGGCTGCGACCGAAATCCACCTTTACCCCCCTGAGTCATCAAGTGCCATCGCTTGTAACTACTTTCGAACAAGCAGTCAGATATGACGTTGCACAAATACAAGATATGGAGTCCCAAACTTTCCAGAACTTTTCCAAATCACAGCACTGCCCGCCACAATGCTGTGGATGCACCATGTGCATTAGCATGCACAAGGTAACAGGCACCGCGCGGAGCCTGCCACCTTGACCATGCCAATGTGTGCACCTCCCAACACTCCAGCTGCACTGTAATATGGATGGCAGTGTCTTGCAGACCCCGCCACCATATTCAGCCCCTTTTCTGCCCGGTCGACTTGTCGACGGGCGGAAAACTAGCAGACAGTTTTTCCGTCCACTGGGGTACTGAGGTTCCGTGACGATTTGAACCCGTGTTTTCAATATTGTCGGAAATGCATAATATTGGTATCAGCGAACCGCAAATGATCCATTTAGCATATCCTAGTGTTTTCGCTATGCTACGAGCAAGAGTACTCCTGTTATGAACACATTTCTGATCTACCCACGGCATCCATCTTAGATCATGGCCGCCATTTTGTGTTTCTTGCCCTCACATACGCAATAACCTCTGATCACTTCATTTCGATTAAGGACACGTAGCCTTAGCCGGAGATTCACCTCTCTCATGACACGTGCACCTTAAACCAGATCACGCTGTAGCTACATGACTCGACAAAGGTTGCCTCCTCTGCCCGAGGCCAGCCCAACTGAACTGGTTCTCGTGTCCATTGTCCTGATCACGATTAGGTGGCCGAAGCCGGTAGCCTTGCCCATTTACAACCCACAAACATCTCTTATCCTGCTTTTCTATCTTCCACACCTGGCTCCGTTTCTTTCTTTCTGAATCTTTATTAGGGGGAGGTAACGAAATTTACGATGAGGCGGTCCGGCTCTTAAATGCAATATTGACAAGGGATTGTGATGAACTAGTGGGAACCCCTCTTCGTAGATGTTTTGTATCAGATTTTATCAACGGTTCCTGTGTACGCCAAATATTTATTGTTTGTGACACAAAGGTTTTGGGAATGTACCAACATGTGAAGAATTCGCCTGAAGGCCAAAAATCAGTATATAAGGAGCAACCCTCTTTGTACAATTTGAACAGGCTCCTAGTTACTGCCCATGTGTAGTTTCTGTGACTTCTGTGTCCCTGCAGTAATAAACCTTTGGTCTTTGACGCCACCATCGAGAAGCCCGTGTTTCTGTTCATTTGTGCACCAAGGCAGGTGGAACTCCGGGGTCTTTGGGTGTTGTTCCCTGACACCTCTGGACGGAACCAAAAAGTCCAGAACTCCAATTGGCGCCCAACGTGGGGCGACGTCATTCGGTACCGGTCCAAAAGCCTGAAGAGTTCGAGAGGCTTCGTGTGAAGATTCCTGAGGGAGGCGCCCCACTTCATCGATCCCGGCATATCGCAAAAGTGGCCCGAAGTTCTCTTCCACGAGGGTTCCCGTTCAGGACGGCTGCAGTGGGCCGTTGCCTTGACCGTCGCCCTGTCTTGGACCCGAGGTGCAGTCCTTAGTACAGCGAAACGTGACGGGTTTCTCCTTGGTGACGTCTTCAGTGCCTCAGTTAAGTATTTAGTGGTTGCTAGTTGGTTACTTCGTGAGGGTTGTTAAAATCCTTTTTGGTTCTTGGTTTGGTTTGGTTTCGTAAGATTATCACTGGTTGTTCTGGTTAAGATAATCTATTTGGTTTAGTTTGGGTATCGATACATCAGTTCGTTTTGGTAGGCCTTAAAGTTCTTGGTTCAAGTGCACATATTTGTTTTGTGTTTTGTTTGTTTTGTGTTCCGGACTGAAAAATGGTAAGTCGGAGAAACTGTATGTTGTCGTGTTTTGGTTGCAACAGTGACTCACGATTGGAGGACTCGTGTCTGGTTCCTCCGATTGGGACTCCCCTATATGACTTATATTGTAAACATGGAGTGGGTCCTATATCCTATAATGAGGTGTGGGTCCGATACACTGAGAAAGACGGTGTCCTTAGTTGGCCACTGCATGGTAGTTTTGAACCCGAAATTCTTGATAATTTAGAAGCGAAATTGTTTAGGAAGAAAGCCCGGCCGGCAATGTTTGATTCTTTCCGTTACTGGCGAAAAGAATCCAAACAGAGAGAAATGAAGAGATTAAAGAAAGAACAGAAAGAGAAAGAAGAGTTGACTCTAGAGCAAGCAACTAAACAGCTGCAAGATAACGAGTGTGAGAAGGCCATAGAGGTGGCCATTAGAGAGCATAATTTAGCGATCGACAAGTGCTATCCTGCCTTGCCATCGAAAACGGCTAAGATACTAGAGGACCCCGAAAACGATCCTCTGGTGTCTTATCTGTTACGGTCACCTCCACCGTATGCACAAGGTGCTACGGCTCCACTTGTACCAAATGTTCAATTGCCGGTTGCTGGACAACCTGGTATTCCTGCCCCTCAGAATCAAGTTCCTGTACCTCCTGTGGTTAATGTGAATGTTCCTACGGCTCCTCCTCTTCCTGGATTGCCGACTTCTATACCTGTATCTGTCTCGCTTACACCTACTGCTTCACAAACTATTTTTCTCGATACTCCTACTGCTCCGCTATCTGTTCCTACTTCCACTGTGTTTTCTACGTCTGCGAGTGTGTTGACTCCACTTTCTGTTCGTCGAAGAATCACTGATTCTGTGTCTAATATGCTGTCTCCTTTCTATAAAACCTTAATCAAGACTCCTACTTCTGACTCTGTTCAGAGACGTAGTCAGCATCCAAGCACTGAGGAACGGGGAATTTTAGATTCCACGGCTCTCAGATGGATTTCGAAGAGTAGGAGATATAGTACGAGAGATGTGTTAGATACATTTATGCAGTGGAAGGAACCAACGCAACGGTACGTCTTTGACGAGATGTGCTCGTTGTTACGTGAGGAAATAGAGGAAGATGATATTGAATCGGATTTAGAAGACTTAATTAAGGTTCAGAAAGAGTTTGCTGCTGGAATGATAGTAGGTGAAAATATAGAAGAAGCGATGGAACTGATTTTGAGTTATAGGAATGATCCATCTCTTCGTTCACCGAGAGATTTAGAGAAAGGTAAGACGAAGCTGAGTCGCCAATATCCAATGAGGGAGGTTCCTCCGATTTGGCGCGATGCTGTGCAAGCCGATGCTATTAATGGTATTGCTGCCGCTCCGGCACAATTCCAGAGAGTGTGGATACACATTCCGTGGAAGCGAGCCGAAGTGCTAGCAGTGAAACAGGCATTGCCAGATCCGCGTAAGAATCCTGCTGGATATTACAAGGAATTAACACAGACGGTTGAGGCTTGTATAATGAACTTAGCAGACATTGATATGTTATTTGGAAATGTAGTTCCGCAACCAGTCTGGGCTAAAATTCGTAGGGAAGATCATCAGGTTGCTTTAGGTGGTGATTGGGCAGCTATCACTGCAGCGGATGGTCAGCAAACGGGTGGTGCAAAACCTGAACCCCTAATTGCTAATCTTCCGGGTAGGATAATTGACTTAATGAAGACTCTGATGCCCGCATTACGTGTTAATTGGGACAAGTTATCCGCATGCAAGCAAAAGAAAGACGAAAGTGTCTCCGACTTCTTCACGAGGTTTGAAGAGACTTTTGTAGATCATAGTGGTCAGGATATGAGCACAGAAGGAGGACAGAGACTGTTTGTCGATAAATTTGTGCATAATTTGCTACCTGAGTTATGCAATAAATTAAAGGATTCAGAGAGTGCGTGGGCTGTTTCTACAACTGCGCAAATACTTGCAACAGCACAATATTATGAAAATAGGGATAAAGAGGAAAAGGAGAAATCAGATAAGAAAACGAAAGATTTAAAGACTAAAGTTCTTTTGCAACAGGCGTATCCGCCTCGCACAAATCAGACTAATATGCAACAGGGTTCGTATCAAAGGACAGATTATAGTTCACCGAGGCCTCAATATCAGTGGAACCAGTGTGCGTACTGTAAGAAAGAGGGTCACTACAAAAACGAATGTCCGGTCTTAGCGCAAAATAATGCAGCAGCAGCTCAGAGAGGTCGTGGTGGTTTTGTGCAGAATTCTAGAGGTCGAGGGCGAGGTGCTATGCCTCCACAAACAAATGATCGTCCTTCCAATCACTTTGATCAACGAAATGGACAGTCAGCCCAGCAAAATAGATCTCAACAATATCTTGTTGAAGACTATTGTGAAGTGGATGAAGGATTTCAGCAAAATGGGTACTAGGACAGCCATGGACAGAGAGAGGGAGTAGTATCAGTTCCAGTAGATCAGAGTGGGCCTTATGTCGCAGTAGCAACATCAGGTGTAGTCGAACCGTTTCTGTTGGATACTGGTGCCGCAAAAAGTTCTATCATTCATGCGAAACTCCCTGGCGCACCTTTGTCTGGCTCAACAAATGTTTCTGTAGGCTTTTCAGGCGCCCCTGTTTACAACCCCATATCTGGTCCTTTGTCTATTTCTGTTGGACCGTGTCAATTGAAAGCACCTTGATTTTGACGACGGGTTGTAATGAAAACCTGCTTGGTTTAGACTTGTTAAAACGACTATATGCGACATTGTACTGTTCTCCGGAAGGAGTACAACTTACGTTGGGTAAAAGAATCACCTCTCCGATGTACTTGTCAATGGATGCACTTCCACCAGAGCTGCGTTCACTCCCTGATTCTCTTTGGGCGACTGGTCCTAATGATGTAGGCCTTTTGGAAATACCACCATATGTAGTAACTTTGAAAGCCAATGTGAAATTTCCAAGAATTCCGCAATACAAAATATCTAGTGAAGGTGAGCGTGCACTTTTATTAATTGTGCAAGATTTGATTAAGAAAGGTGTGGTTGAAGAAACTAGAGGAAATGTTTGTAATAGTCCTGTATTACCGATTTTGAAACGAACTGATCCTACAAAGCCTCCAGTATACAGGTTTGTTATTGACCTTAGAGAAGTTAATAAGATTGTGGTCCCACACTTTCCTGTGGTTCCGGACATTACTGCCTTGTTAACATTGATTCCTGCTACAGCCACTTGGTTTTCAGTCATCGACTTGAAGAATGCCTTCTTCAGCATTCCGATAGCCGAGGAAAGCAGAGATATTTTTGGCTTCTGTCTAGGAGGTCGCAGTTTCAGATTTAAACGCGCTCCACAGGGCTACTGTGAGAGCCCATCTATTTACAGTCAAGCATTAAAAAGCCAGTTAGATTCCTTTGTCCTTCCTCCAAGTTCTGCTCTAGTACAGTATGTAGATGATCTTCTAGTGGCTGCTGATGACAAGGAAACTTGCAAAGCAGCTACGGTTTCGTTATTACATCACTTGTCTAATTTGAATCACAAGGTATCACCTTCTAAGATGCAATACTGCTGCCAAGAAGTGACCTACCTAGGTCATCTCTTGTCAAAGGAGGGAAGGAAGTTGACCCCAGAGAGAATAAAAGCAATCACGCAAATGAGTGTTCCACGCACACAGAGAGAAGTACGTGCCTTTTTAGGTATTACCTCTTACTGTAGGCAGTGGATCCCGAATTTTTCTCTTTTAGCGAAGCCGTTGGTAGCTTTGACTGGGAAAAATGTTCCGAGTCCGGTACCATGGTCTGACGAATGTCAAGAGAGTTTTTCTGAGTTACGAAAAGCATTGTGTTCAGCTCCTGTATTGGGTACACCTGATTACAGTAAGCCATTCACGCTCTACGTTCACGAGAGAGAAGGTTGCGCGTTGAGTGTTCTGACACAGAAATTTGGTGATAAACAACGCCCATGTGCGTATTTTTCATCAACATTAGATCCGGTAGCTAGAGCGTTACCAAGTTGTTTGAGAGCTACAGCGGCAGCTGCGGCTTCCATTCGACAATCTGCTGGTTTGGTGATGAACAACATGCTAGTGGTCATGGTTCCTCATGCAGTGGATACACTCATGAACCGAACGAAGACACAACACCTTACTAGTGCGAGACTATCTGGTTATGAGCTGACATTATTAGCGAGTCATATTCAGATCAAAAGATGTAATATATTGAATCCAGCAACATTGTTGCCGGCTAATCAAGAGTCGAGTGATTCCGAGCCACATGATTGTTGTTTTAAAACGGAGGAAGAGACAAAAGGACGAATTGACTTGAAGGATACTCCATTATCAGATCCAGATGGTACGCTGTATGTGGATGGACGGGCAAGTTAGATTCGAATGGGTGCTGGATTGATTTGACAGAACAGCAGCGTTGGATGTTGCCTGATGCGTATGTGCTTGCAGTGGTGACGATGGCGCATGGAGTAGCGCATATAAGTTCTAAAGGAATCTGTAAGATGTTGGCTCCAGTCTGGAAGAATGATGGGATCAGTAAGTGTGCAGAGAGAGTGGTGAAAAATTGTATGGTATGCCTGATGCATAATCCTGGCAAGGGAACTCCAACTCCTGCTGGTCACTTTGCTCCTCCTTCCTGCCCCTTTGAAGCGATTCAGTTAGACTTCATTCACATGGATCGCTGTAATAATTTGAAATATGTCCTGGTGGTGGTCTGTGCTTTTTCCAGGTGGATCGAAGCATACCCACTAAAGGACAATACTGCCCTATCAACTGCCAAGATTCTTCTCAAAGAATATTTCCCTAGATATGGAATGCCACGGATTGTATGGTCAGATAACGGAAGTGAGTTTATAGGGAAAGTTATGCAGAGTGTGTGTGCCGGCCTAGGTCTGAAACAGAAGTTTCACAGTGCAAATCATCCCCAGTCTGCTGGTTTAGTGGAGGGTTACAATGGCACCCTCAAGCTGAAATTAGCTAAAATACAAGCATCCACAGGTTTAGCCTGGCCAGACGCACTTCCTTTGGCTTTGTTATCAACGAGAGCAACTGTACATTCTAGAGTAGGGCTTAGCCCTTACGAGATAGTCTTTGGCCGCCCGGCAAATATCTGGGGTGTGCCAAGGCCTAAGGAATTTTGCTCTCTAGAGTATCCTGTGTTGATAGACTATCTTTACGACTTGACTGCTAAATTGAGTCTTATTCATCAACAGGTTTTCGATGCTTTACCAAAGCCTCCGGAGAGTCCAGGGCATCAGCTGAAACCAGGAGACCTAGTAGTCATCAGGAATTTCGCGAGGACAAAGAACCTTCAGCCGAGATTTGTCGGCCCCTTCCAAGTCCTACTTACAACGAGAACAGCGGTTCGTGTAGCTGGACGCAAGCACTGGGTGCACGCATCCCATGTTAAGCGTGTCCCTTTGCCGCTTCCTTACGACGACTGGGTGAAGAAGGGAATTGGTTCCTCCGAATGTGAAAGCACGCCAAAATTCATCCCTTTCAGCGATGCCGAATTAATCACTGACACTCCAAGCTCTGACTCTCCTTCAGAAAAGACTCCTTCGAACACTGAACATTTGTCTCCTGCATCAGAAGAAACTCTGCCATCTGCGAACTTGAACACTGCAACAGCTACCAGTGAAACGCTATTTGCTGATCAGACAGTACCTGCGAAGCAAAGATATAATTTACGAAACCGTAAAATGGACAAATAAAACAGGCAACTGCATATTGTGATGTTTTGAAATTTTGAACTTTTGCCTTCAGCCAGGAAGTTTGCTATTGTTTTATTATTTTAAAATTGCCTTGCCGTCTGGGTAGCCGTAGGGTCGTGGCTGTGTGCCTAGTTGGATTTGCAGGGGTCTGACACAAGGTCGATCTTTCTGTTGGTTCTGGGAACTCCCAGGGCTGATAGAGGCATTTTCATCTACGTACACATCATCAGTGGTCGCGAGCGGATTGTAGAAGATGGAGCTTCCTGCGCTGCAACGAGAAAATGTGATTTACGTTCGCAGAAACAGACTTTACAGAATTCTTCATAGCAAATGCTTTTTGACGCAATGTGCCATTACATTTCTAATTGTTTTGATAACGTTGGTGGGTGGAATCGTTTTTGGTATAAATTTGATTTATGTACCAGTAACTACAGTACCTCCCCTTAATCCTGTTACTTCTACTGTTTCCTCAATACACTCTTTTCATTCGTTTCCCGAACATGAGCAAGCCCGACGCTCAGAGTTCATTAACAACACTTTTGTACAGCTCTTGCACCAACACCAACTGGTAGTTAACACTACAGACTGCTGGGTGTGTGGCTTGATACCCCACACTATGGATAAAGGTATTCCCTATCTGGTTTTGCCTTTTAGCTAC
Organism: Lissotriton vulgaris; assembly: GCF_964263255.1. NCBI lineage: Eukaryota > Metazoa > Chordata > Amphibia > Caudata > Salamandridae > Lissotriton > Lissotriton vulgaris. Next base: position 354,071,059 of record NC_141685.1, on the reverse strand, counting down.
AATGGATCATTTCAGGCCCTTCAAACCATCTTTGCTTATGCCCTTGAAACCTATCCTCCGCGCCCCCCACGTTCCACTAAATATAACTCTGCCAACAAAGCCTTAGTCCAGGGAATTATTGACATGATCAAGGACGTCAATAATACTCCATCATACCCTAGAGACGAACTGCGAGTGTATTTAACTTGGAATACTTCAGAGTATCGCCTTAGTTTAGGAGAAAGCAAGCGTAAAAGCTCAACTCCAATCTGGGTCGTACCTCACCGAGGTCAGGTCTGTTTGCAAGGGAATGGGAGAAATCCAAGAGCTCAGCTAGGGAGGAGTGAGTGCGTTGAGACTTATGTGTTTCCGGCTAACTCTTCCCCTGCATTCCTTACTGCTAGGGGTACCTACTTCATCTGTCGAGATAGAGCGTATACGTGGTTACCTGCCGACTTTTCAGGTTCATGTTATATTGCTCGATTGCTGCCTCCAACATACACTGCTTCATCTGATTACCACAAAACCAGAGTAGCGAGAGGTGTCTTCAGCAAGGAAGATACTGCTGGTCAGGAAGCTGGAGACTTCTTCAAAGGCTTCCTTCCGTTCTGGGGGCCTATGGCCAATAGTAGAAACATACGTCAGCTAACGCGGGTAGTTGAATCTACTATTACCGAAACTGCTGGTGCCCTTAGCAATTTGACCGCTGAGCTTCAGGCGGATAGACTCATGACGTTACAGAACCGTATGGTTCTAGACGTTATCCTTGCAGACCGAGGTGGGGTATGCAGAATGATCCAATCGAGCTGCTGTGTCTTTATTCCTAATAATGCTCCAACAGTCTATGAGGCGATCTCTAAGCTACACAAGATTTCCGACTCTATACACGTAGACAAGGGAAACTGGTCCTTTATGGAGTGGTTTTGGACTCTGATCTCAGCGTGGGGATGGAAGGTTCTAATGATCATTGGTGTCATCTTAGTATTGCTCTTCTCATGCTGCCTGATTATCCAGTGTGGTCCAGCTCTGTGTAGCCTTTGTGCTGCAACCTGTTTTAGAAAACCACCTGCGTTTGGAGAAAAGGCACGAGAAAGGATGATGATACAACAGCATGTCACTGACCTGATGAGCATAGAACTAGACTCTGACATAGACTGAGTAATTGCCTATGTAAGGGCAAAAGGAGGGTCTGAGGTTCCGTGACGATTTGAACCCGTGTTTTCAATATTGTCGGAAATGCATAATATTGGTATCAGCGAACCGCAAATGATCCATTTAGCATATCCTAGTGTTTTCGCTATGCTACGAGCAAGAGTACTCCTGTTATGAACACATTTCTGATCTACCCACGGCATCCATCTTAGATCATGGCCGCCATTTTGTGTTTCTTGCCCTCACATACGCAATAACCTCTGATCACTTCATTTCGATTAAGGACACGTAGCCTTAGCCGGAGATTCACCTCTCTCATGACACGTGCACCTTAAACCAGATCACGCTGTAGCTACATGACTCGACAAAGGTTGCCTCCTCTGCCCGAGGCCAGCCCAACTGAACTGGTTCTCGTGTCCATTGTCCTGATCACGATTAGGTGGCCGAAGCCGGTAGCCTTGCCCATTTACAACCCACAATCATCTCTTATCCTGCTTTTCTATCTTCCACACCTGGCTCCGTTTCTTTCTTTCTGAATCTTTATTAGGGGGAGGTAACGAAATTTACGATGAGGCGGTCCGGCTCTTAAATGCAATATTGACAAGGGATTGTGATGAACTAGTGGGAACCCCTCTTCGTAGATGTTTTGTATCAGATTTTATCAACGGTTCCTGTGTACGCCAAATATTTATTGTTTGTGACACAAAGGTTTTGGGAATGTACCAACATGTGAAGAATTCGCCTGAAGGCCAAAAATCAGTATATAAGGAGCAACCCTCTTTGTACAATTTGAACAGGCTCCTAGTTACTGCCCATGTGTAGTTTCTGTGACTTCTGTGTCCCTGCAGTAATAAACCTTTGGTCTTTGACGCCACCATCGAGAAGCCCGTGTTTCTGTTCATTTGTGCACCAAGGCAGGTGGAACTCCGGGGTCTTTGGGTGTTGTTCCCTGACACCTCTGGACGGAACCAAAAAGTCCAGAACTCCAGTACCCCCGCACTCATAATATGGCGGGGGGAAATGACAGGCAGGCGGGGAGAAATGGTAGGCGGATCAACACCATACAGGCGGTGGCGATCCACCCGCTATTGTAATAGACCCCAAAGTAGGTCACATTCAAATTAGGGTATCGAAACAGCTGACCCATGGTCAGCCGTTTCCTTTCCCGCAATGGTGTGTCCGCCCGATATCATAATGAAGGCATATGTTTTTAACCATAACCCCCTATAGTTTGCACTACTCCGAGCCAAGGAGGATACTCACAGGTGCTGTGTTGGCCACCCTATTTGAGCCATGCCTGCCTTGCTCCACCACACTCTGCATCAATTATTTCACTGCAAGTGAGCCTCATATCCTGAGCTTGAACGAAACAAAAAAAAAGTAATGCAATAATTCAGTCAGGGATACATTAATAAGCATTAGCCATGGGAGATAAAGTTAGCAATAGGCCAGCAGTCAGAAGATCTTTGGCTTCACAATTGTTATTCAAATTGTGGTTACAAAGCAATCCCATGACCAATTGTTTGAATTTGGGGACAACATTGAAGAGGTCTGATCAAGAAAGACCAAGTACAGCAATAAAATAGCATAGAACCTGAGTCTGCATTTTCTATACCACCCAGGTTCAGAGAGGTTTTCTGGCCCAAGAAATAGGAACCAGCTAAACCTGAGACAACATAGCATGCCATATTAGAGAGTAAGCCCACTTCTAAGTTGGGTACTCCAGAGCAGAAATTACATGCCATACTGTTGAGGGAATCCATGATAGAACCACAGGTCAATTATTTCTATATTCTCCCTTTCACTTTGGTTTCTCTATTCATTCTTTCCTCAGTTCTTGAATTCCACCAGAAACTGAGTGTGTGGTCCGGCTGCAGAGTATGGCATTGGGCCATGCTCTGGCAGTATTCTCCCTGCTTCCAGAACAAGCCCATTATGTACTTAAGAACTGGCCAGCAAGCCGTACGTGAAGGACAAGACCTCCTACCAGAGCCTGTCAGGAAAGGCACTGAAAAATGGGACAATCAACAAAATACACCTGACTGGTTAGGACATATTCATAATTTTTTATTTCTTCAGAAACACAGGTAGCATAAACGCGGAATACGAATGGCCATGGATTGTGCCGCTGGGGCACTTACGATTGAAAGACAACCCCATAAGTGGTGGGGAGCCGGTATGACTACTATGAGCTACTACCTGTCACCCATGGTTTAAACTTGGAATCCAGTGAGGTGAAGTCTGGCCCGAGCCCTGATGAAATTGCTGTAATGGTTGCCTAGCAATGAAACATGTTGGCCCATCCTTAAATGGTCTGAAACATGCAGTTAGTTGTCTTACTTTGAGGAGGCTCACTATATGGAATAAAATTAGGATTTCATACAAGTGAATCCTAACTCAATTTTGCTTTGAGAAAAGGGGTTTCTTTTTTTCACATTACTGGGTGTTGCTCTGACACAAACACGTTTTTGTGCATATCTTTCTTTAACTGTTTCTTCACTGCTTGTGTTTTTACACTGTATACGTTTTCTGTTCACGGGTAAGGAAGTTACAGATGATGAGAAACGTGGGCAAACTGGTAAGTACCTACCAGCAGCTCCTCCTGTGATGTGTACATGAGGTACTTTCTCCCCTTCACACAATTTATTGTATACACCTTTTTAGAGAGAGGGTGGTATATATATTCACGGTGGACTGATAAAAGTGTGTCTAGAAGATTTTCAGTGGGACATTTAGGAATGGATAAGCCTGGCAAGTGACTAAATTTAGCATTTGGGTGGAGAGAGTAGTACCCTAACCCTGTTTCTGAAGAAATTAAGAATTATTAATTTGTCCTAACCAGTCAGGTCTATTTTTTTGACTGTCGTTATGAGTGGAGGGCGTACTGACTGGGATTTTCCGTCTTGTGCTCCTCATTGTGGATGACTGAAACATGGGAAACAAGTCTACAAATATGTTTGTAAACTGTATGCAACTTCAGTGATGTCCTTGGTGACAAGGACAGTGCTGTATTATGTAAAAGCACTAATATCACCAGTGATGTAAATTCTGATAGAATCAGCTTCTATATAAAATAAAGTCAGCTGTAATTCGACTCACTAGCAATATTAAAATTAAATGAAAGAGATGCTTGTAAAGAGTATTAGTGACACAGCAGAGTTGTCTCTCCTGCTGTTAATGGGCTTGAAGAGGAGCACGAGGCAAAGTACAATTTTTAAAATACACATTTCTAAAGTATTTATGAAATTTTAGTAATTCCCCTGGCTACAGAGACAAAGCTGCATGACGTTGCTCTGTTTAATTGCCAATTGAAGCAAGGAAGTTTGTCTTATTTATCACAAAGGTAAACTTAAAATTTTGTGTAAGTTTACGATTGGTTGTGATTCAATAAGGTATTTAACGAGTAGTATCTTTATGACTGCGGAGACTCCGCAGTTGTAAAGATACTACTAGTAAAATACCTTTGTGGATAGCAAACAATCGTAAACCTACACAAAAGTGTACATTTACCCTTGTGAATCAGGTCCTGCGTGCACATCAGAAACTGGCCACACGCCCATGTTTCTCTATCCCTAAAGAGGGGGTCCAGCTTCCTATAAGTACAGATAAAGTCTATATCAAGCAGGGTCTAAGACTGGAGGACCTTTGTGGTTACCGCATACTGCTTGTGCCCTTGCACAGTTATGTTGGGGTACAAAGTCGGGGCATTGGGCATGTCTGGAAGGCATGCCCTCTACTTTGCGTCCACTGTGAATGAACGTCACAGTGAGTTTGGTGGCAGGAACACTGGGGCTGGGAGTGGCCAGAGGCCACGCCCTGTACTACATACCAATACCATCACACAGAGCTTCTGCCCATTTGCAGTGCGCCAGTCATGCCTTAGACTCAGGGGCTCATTTACAAGCCATCAACACTTTTTGAGCCGTTCCCGTGGCGTGCAAGGCTCAAGGCACCTTGCATGGCTTTTCATGGCTTTGTAGATATGGAGTGAGGCAGCGCAGTGCAGGCCGCTGTGTTGCCTCACACTATGATGGGGATGCATGCCATAGGCTCACTGTGGGTGTTCCCACAAAACACCGATGGCATTTGACACATTTCCAGATTTACAACAAGCTGTATATCTGGGAATGCGTTAAAAGCCTACACCTTGAGGAGCAACGAAGAGAAATTACATTATTTCTCCTCATTTTGTCTTCTTTCTTTGTGTGCTACACACATAGAAATGGGAAATCGCCTCCATGGATTGTATTTGTGCAAACAATCATTCCTCCACTGCAGACAACCTTGCACCATGGTGCAAGGGGCCTGTGTTGGTGCAAGGCAGCCCTTTGAGTGCCAGCAGAGGGAGAAAGGTCAGGAATGTGTCATATCTTCTATATACGGCACAATTCTGATCTTTTTCTTTTGATGTAGGGCAGCGCAGCAGGAATGCTTGCGGTGCTACCCTACGCCCAAAAATTGAGACTAAGGGCCCCCGGGACTTATGCCCTGACCCTATTGTGCACAGCCTTAGACACAGTGCAAAAACCAATGTGTATTGGTTCTGATGACATAATAAACACGAGGACATAGTTGGAATGATTTGTAAATGTTACCAGAGCTCCAAATTGCCCACATAAATAGATACATGATGTCTGTGTTCTGACCAGAGAGCGTGCGCTGACCGGTAGCCATGCATTGTGCACAGTGCAGTGCCCCTATGGCCACCGGCATTTCCCTGTGCACAGTTTTCACCTTTAAAATGATGTGCATGACCAAAGGGGTCTAAAATGATAAAGTCCCGTTAAATGTGCTTTTTATAGTTAGCTTGCCATGGACAACTGTTCAAAATGGCAGACACTGCGTGCTATTAAAAACTCTGGGGCATATTACCAAGCAATAGCATAATTATCGCTATTGCTTGGTTAGCGCTAAAAAACTTATCGCCGAGCTGCGACGATTTTTATCGCAGATAAACCCAAGGTTTATCTCAAATGCGATAAAAATCGGCAATAATGCATGAATATCGCTGAAAATCTGCGATATTCAGGCATTACCGAGCTAATGCTTTTAGCCATGTTATCCACCTCCCATTGGATAACATGGCTAAGAAATGCTCCTGGGCAGGTGTTAGTTGCTAATAGGAGATAGCGATGTTAGTGACTGTTTCCAGTCGCTAACATCTTGGCACGCCCACTTTGCATGTCATTAGTGATACATTTTTCTGACATGCAAAGGGGGCCCAAGATGGTCGCTATCTCCTACTACCTGTCGCTAACTGGTGTTAATGACAGCTAGGTAATAGGGAGGTAATTTTATCTCCGCTTTCTTTGCTTTTAAAGCCAAAAAAGCGGAGATAAATCCCTTGATAATATGCCCCTCTGACTTGTAGCACTATACTTTAGGGCACTTTAAAGGTTGCTCTTGAAGCATAAATGACCCACAGTATTCCTTATCAGGCAGCTCAGAAGCTCATCGTCTTCTATCTCCAGTGTCTGATTGAACATTTTTTGGCATTCTGTCACGTTGAGAGGATTTGGGAAAGCAGAGGCGCGAAGAACTAAGAGGGAGAACGCCATCGAAAACATATTTCAAACCATATGTTATACAAATGAGGCGATGAGCTTCAAGTGCACTGAATGCAAACAATACCATCTCTTGGGTCTGTGCTGGAAGATAAATATGCCATAACACATTTTATGTGTCAGTTATGCATTTTATCGACTAGGGATCAGCCGGATGAAGTGAACATTTAAATGTAGATGGGTGAAAAAAATCAAGGAGAGAAACATAAAGTTGTCTTCATTAAAAAAGCATTTTCTTGCAGTAAAAATAAACAATTAAGAGTAAATTGCTCAGGTTTGCGTTTTTATGCATTGCTTCTGGGAGTCTCGGTGGAAATAGTTGCCCCAAATGATTTTAAGCTGGCTCATTTTTCTTGCCAGCATTTTATTGCTCACTGTTACATTTTATGTCTTTTTCTAAGAGGAATTTGGTCCTAAGAGCACGGATTTTAAATTGGCCGTCCAAATGCACAATGTGTTGCTCAAAATACAATGAGGGCTGTAAAAACTCCATCTATGTTTGCATTGATGCGGTAACTCTCGAAGGCCCCATTCGAAATAGCCTGTATCCATAGGCACCATATGGGAAGAACATGTTTTGTGATTAGGGCTCTTTGATGTTCAGAAGTGCTTGAAAAGGCTCACATGGTAGACATCTTTCTTCTCCCTTTTGGGAATCCCACTGTCGTTAATAATGCATCCTTGGTTGGTCGTTAGAGGTAATTTGGATGCACAGTCAAAAAGCGAAACAGTTGTACAAAGAGTTGACTTTACTGGCTGCCTCCTACCTCAACTTCAGCCTATTCCGTTTAACTCAGGTAACATCCTCTCCTGGTAACTATTCCGGCCAAACCCTGCTATAGTTTGATGATCTTCATTTTTAGACCTTGTGCTAAGTACGGATGAGGACCCTGGTTTAAGCAGCCGACATGCAATAGTGGAACTTGATAAAATGTTAGTAAGAGCTGTTAGCAACTACCAACATATATTATAGTCCTTGCTCGTGTGCTCACAAATGCCTAAGACTTTCATTTAAAGGAGGCGGATAAACTGGCTGCCCATCTACCTTCCTCAAGGTTCCTTGTCTTTTTAGAGTCAGAGAACAGCTGTTGAGTTTCTGACAAAGGAAGCTCAGCCAACTCTGACACGGCTCAACAGCACCAAGAGGCTTTCCCTATTTTAGGTAGCGCTGCTCTTTTTTCTCCAGGGTTGCGATTGTAGACGTGATGGTCCTGGGCACGAAAAAGATAACGTCTTCAAAAATCTTTGAGAAGATGTTTAGCGCATCAGTGACTTAGAATTTCTTATGAACAAACCTGCGTTTCAGGTTTGTTTTTGTTACAAATGATGGCTACTGGTCCATCATGCAGTTGTGATCCTGCTAGACCGCTCCACAGCCTGGACACCGTCTCACATCTCACACTCACAGCCAGACTTCACGACGCGGGCATACAAGGAACCGCCCTTGACTGTATCCAATCCTTTCGCTCCGGCCAAACCCAGAGGATCAGACTCCCTCCCTTCCTCTCCGAACACACCGATATCAACTGCGAAGTACCCCAAGGATCATCGCTCAGCCCCACGCTCTTCAATATCTAAATGGCCCCCCTCGCCGCCATGGTCAAACAGCAGGGCCTCAGCATTGCATCCTACGCTGACGACACCCAGCTCATCCTCTCACTCACTAAGAAGCCCGAAGACACCAGACTCTGTTTCCAGGAGGGAATTGAAAACTTGGCAGCCTGGATGAAAGACAGCTGTTTGAAGCTCAACTCAGAGAAGACTGAGGTTCTCATCCTCCGACCCTGCACCTCTGCCAGGGACAACACCTGGTGGCACTCCACCCTCGGCAACCCTCCTACCCCTGCAGACCACGCACAAAACCTCTGCATCATCCTCGACTCCTCCCTCCACATGAACCGCCATATCAACGCTGTCGCCTCCACCAGTTTCAACTGCCTATCCATCCTCTGCAAGACCTTCAAATGGATCCCCCCCGACTGCAGAAGGACCGTCATCCACGCAGCAGATTCGACTACGGCAACGCCTTATACGCCGGAATCAACAGAACACTCCTACACAGACTCCAAATCATCCAGAACGCCACAGCAAGACTCATCCTCGGACTCCGCGTCACAAACACATTACCCAACACCTACAAGACCTCCACTGGCTCCCCGTTGAGAAGCAGATCACCTTTAAACTTCTCACCCACGCCTACAAATTCCTCAACAACATCGGGCCCAAATACCTCAATGAGAGAGTTTGCTTCCACATACTCAAGAGGAACCTCCTCTCCACCGACCTCACCCTGGCAGAGGTCCCCTGCATCCGCAGAGATATAACCGGCGGGAGAGCCTTTTCCTACATCGCGGCCAAGACCTGGAACGATCTCCCTGTGAACATCAGACGCTTCCCGACCCTGCACACGTTCAGGAAGGACCTCAAGACCTGGCTCTGATCCGGAGCTACTTCACCCTCCCCACCTTCCCCCTAGCGCCTTGAGACGTAGCGCACTTTATAAGCCCCTGATTGATTGATTGATTGTGATATTGATGGCTGACTGGCATTGAGTTGTTTTGATGAAAGTGCTCCTGCTGTGTCGGTGGAATCACTTTTTCCAGAAACTGCCTTATTAACCAGTCGTATTCTCTAAAATTGTCAGGCAGCCTGCGAATGGGACACCAATGAGATGCTGCCCGACATCCAGCGGTTTGGTGGCCCGACTGTCAACCCTTATATGACCCCTCTAAGCGATGGCTCTAAAATAACTGGATACATAATAACTAAGATGTTAAGGCATTACTAAGGAATAAGGGAATGTTGATCATAAAAGTGTTTAATAATGAAGGTTAACTATCAGCATCATATAGAGAAAGCACAACAAAATACACATGCAGGGGCATATTTACAAGTCCCTATCACCACCAAAGCATCACTTTTTGTGGCACAGCGCCATTTTCCCTATTTACAAGGTGATGCTAAGCCACTTAGTGTGGCATAACTCCACCTTGTAAATATGACCCTTTCCGCTGCAGTCCTCTGCGGAAAAGAGGCATGCAATGGATGCTGCTGTGGGAGTTTCACTGCAACATCCATTGCTTTTTGATGTTGCCCCAGATTTACAAGGCTGAGGCAGCGCCAAAAACTAACACCATGGAATACCAGACGTTAGAATGGTGATACGCGGAGAAATTATTAATTTCTCTAATTTTTTGCTCATTTCATGTGTGCTGCATTCTGCAGCACATATGGAAAGAGCAAATTGCCATTATTGATTGTTTATGTGCAGGAAGGTGTCACTTCCTGCACATAAACAATTATCCCTGCAGTGCAGGCACCCTTGCAGCATGGCAGCAGGGTGCCTGCGCTGGTGCTAGGCAGCTTTTTTTTGCGCCAGCACTTGGGGAAACACAGACATGCACCGTATTCTTGCAAATCTGTGCATCTGTGCATTTTTGAAATGTCGGAGCGCTGCACTGCCAAATTTGGCATAGCTTCGTACTTCAAATTTTTGGGGGAAATATGCCCCACAGTTTTTCCGTCAACAAAATACAATGAAAAGAAGGGCTGTGGCTATAGTTTGTTCTTTTGTGCCACCAGACATCAAATTCCATATAGTGTGCTATATGCTGCCATGCACTTTCAACACAAAACTGTGTGTATCGCTCAACCAGTTGCTCACAAACTCACTCATTCACCCAGCCACGTAATTACTCATAAATAATTCCCTCACCCACACTAATTCCAAGGCTTAAAAAGTAACCACATTCAAAACATGTGAGATGGGTTATGGTGAGGACGCTACAAATGTTTTGCTGTTTAGATGTTGGCCAGCACTTTGAATTTGATATTGAAAGAAGCAGAGACCACGAGGCCAAGACTACATAAGTATAATTCCTAATTCCATGCTTCACTAAAGTTCTGGTGGTAGAGTTCTTTGTGCTCTGGTGCATTTATACATCTCTTTGACAACGAATTAGAGTTGCAGGCTGAATAGTCCAAGACATGTTAATCTGTATCAAGATTATTGATATTCAAGATATTCAAAGTATTGCAAAGAATTTCTGAGGTAACAGACCAAACTGGAAGGAGGAGCTTAGCGCGCATCCATGATGGTCGCATGAGCTGTGAGCTCCCGGGACCCTCGCTGCCTCCACCGACTATCCTGGCACTATGGCAGCTAAGTCTGAGGGTGACAAACGGTCTCTCAAGACTGCAACTCGTGGTGGCGGGACCCAAGCTTCCATTATGGACCGATTTGCACGGAACAAGGGCTCGCCGAGTGGGGCAGGGAAAACCTTGGAGGGCATGGGTAGTGGCACCCCGGAGCCGGAAGAACCTACTCTACGAGACATTATGGGAGCCATCGCCAGCATACAATCGTCGATGGGCCAACAATAAGAGACCTTGGCGGCCAAGATCGACACAGTGGCGGTAGACGTGGGCCTGATCAGGGCAGATCTGGGGAAAACCAACGAGAAGGTGAAGTCGTTGGACATTAAGACTGCCAGTCTAACCTCGGATGTGCCCGAGCTCCAGACCGAGGTCCGCACCCTTCGATCCTCTAGCGAACGGTTTGCTCGCCGCCTCGAGGATTTTGAAGGGCCTGCTAGGCGAAATAACATACGCATTGTCGGAGTTCCGGAGACATCGGCAGATCAATCGACGGACCTTCATGTTGAGGACCTGATCGTTAATCACCTTGCCCCTAAAGGCTTGAGCAAGCTTTTTGCTGTGGAACGCGCCCATAGGATTCCGGCCTGCAGACGAGCACAGGGGACGGCCCCGCGGCCCATCATTGTGCGGCTCTTCAATTATAGAGACAGAGACGCCATCTTGCAGGCTTCGAGGACCAATGGCCCCACCAGGTTTGAGAATACCTCCGTTAACTTTTACCCTGACTTTACTCCCCTGGTGCAGAAGCAGAGACTGGCGTTCTCCGGGGTGAAACGTAGACTACGGGATTTGGGCATGAAATATGCCATGCTTTTCCACGCTCGACTGCGCATTGAACACAATGAGCGGGTGCTCTTCTTCGATATGCCTGAGGTGTCCAGTGACTGTTTGGACACTTTATCTACGCCTAGAGACAATGATGACCACACTGGTGGTGCTGAAGGTGGCTGAAGGTGGCCGACGGGAACAGGAGGAGTAGAGGCACCGGCGTATGCTCCATTTTTCTGTGTTACGATATTTTGTTCTCCTTCTTTGGGTCGATGACTTTTATAATTTGGACCCTGGGGCAGCGGGGGGTTCGGGACTTCTCCTCCTCCGGGGGTGTTTTTCCTTTTCATCTGTAGTTTAGTTCTTGGGGTAGGGCGACAGGCACAATGCTGAATGGGGTGGTTTCTTGGTTCCTCGCAGGGGTGCAGGGTGGGGGGTTGTTGTTCTGGGGTTTGGGGGGAGGGGGTTTGGGTTTTCCCTTTTTTGTTTATACAGCATTTGGGGCTAAGTATTGTTGCTTTTTCCGTGCTTCCTTCTTGGGGTTTGGTGGACCTGATTTCTTCCGGGATGGGGGTTAATAGCTACGGGTCTTGAGTGCGAATGCCAATGGCTTAGGGGACAAGATAAAGCGGGGAATTGTACTTCAATATGTGAACCGTCATTCTCCCGACATTATACTCCTGCAGGAAACGCACCTGGTTGGGAATACGTTTCATCCTATGAATCGGAGGGGCTACAGGTTGGTGGCGCACTCAGGGTTTACTTCGGGCTCCAGAGGAGCTGGTATTATGCTTCGTAGTTCCCTTCCCTTCGAGATAGATGACACGATTTTGGATGACCGGGGTCGATACGCTGCAATTGTTGGGAGGTGGGAGGGAAGAACTGTAATTGTCCTTTCGGTCTATGTCCCCCCTGGCCTGCAGGCTACCACGTTTGTTGACTTGGGTAAATTGTTGCTGGGGCTTCCCGAAGGGCCTCTAGTGATGGGAGGAGACTTTAACTCAGTGGTGGATGGTTCGCTGGATCGACACCCTCCCAGGATGCTTACACCATCCCAATCTGGTCTTAGTGGGTTGCTAGATACATTTGGTATGGTAGATTGTTGGCGGCTGCTGCATCCGGGTCAGGCCCAATATACCTTTCACTCTGGGGCGCATGGGAGTCTGGCTAGGCTTGATTATCTTCTTGTACCCGCTTCCCAGGCCACGACGGTGCGAGAGGCCCGACACTTACCCAGAGGCATTTCGGACCACTCCCCGCTGTGGGTTCATATTGATCTCCATCTGAATGCTGGGGGCCGAATGGCCCCAATCAATCCCTGGCATCTCCTGACTCCAGAGACTAGATCGGGGTTGGTTAAGGCTGTGGACCTTTACTTTGCGGAGAATGTGGGATCTGTTTCGTCCTCAGTGTCCCTCTGGGAAGCTTTTAAACCTGTGATACGGGGCCAGGCGCTATCGCTTATCGCTGGCTCTAAGAGGCGACACAACGAGGAGGTTGAACGGCTGGCGGCCGAGGTGGTCACTCTAGAGAGAAAACTTGAAACTGGAGTCACGCAGGCGAAGTTGCATGTTTTGCAGTTAAAACAGTCTGACTATAGGGCCTTGGTCACGGATGCTGCGAAAGCCATGAGTAGGGAGCAAATGGGCCGTCTGTATGATGTGGGCGATAAAGCCGGGAAGTTGATAGCGTGGTTGGACAAACGGGAGAGACTGAGTCGTGTGGTGCCTGTGATTGAGCGTGAGGATGGGGTACGTGTGACGGATCCACTGGAGATAGTGGAGGAGTTCGCCTCCCACTTTCGAAAGGTGTATGCTCCAGTCTCGGACCGGCCTGAGGAGGATTCCCGTCTTTTGCTTCGAGATATCGCCCTGCCTTGTCTGTCTGAACCTGATAGGGAGCGAATGGAGGCGGATTTTTCCGCGGATGAGGTAGCGCTTGCTATTTGCTCTGTTCGCTCGGGTAAAGCTACGGGACCGAATGGCCTGCCCATCGAGCTGTACAAATTGTGCCCAGACAAAATGGCGTTGTATCTTCGCGCGATATTTTTGGAATCGAGAGATAGAGGCCGGCTTCCCCGAGATCAACGACTCGCCTCCATTGTGGTGATTCCCAAGGAGGGTAAACCACGTGAGTTCTGTACCTCGTACAGGCCTATTTCTCTCCTAAATGTCGAACCCAAGGTTTTGGTGAAGGTGTTGGCCAACCGATTTCATAAAAGTGATAAGTGATCTGGTGCATCCGGACCAATCCGGTTTTCTTCCTGCCCGTAACACTGCGCTGAACCTACGCCGCCTTCATGGCGTGCTGGCGAGGGCGGATACACTGCGTAAGCCGGCCATTCTGGTCTCGTTAGATGCCACTATGGCGTTTGATACTGTGGAATGGCCGTACTTATGGGCGGCTTTGGGTAAGTTCGGCTTTGGGCCGGTGTTCATTGGTTGGGTCCGCTTGCTCTATGAGGAACCCTTGGCCCAGGTGGTTGTTAACGGTAGAGTGCCGGCTCCCTTTGCTTTGGGTCGGGGTACGCGGCAGGGATGTCCGCTTTCCCCGCTGCTTTTTGCACTGGCTCTGGAGCCTTTGGCAGCCTGGTTGAGATGGGAGCCTTCCCTTAAGGGCATCAGGTGGGCCCCTGGTTTTGAAGATCGCATCTCGCTCTATGCGGATGATATTCTTCTTTACCTTACTTCCCCGCGGAAATCCTTGGGAGTACTATTTGATGTTCTTAGCTCCTTCGGCAGGAACTCGGGACTAGTCATTAATTGGACCAAGTCATGTGTATACTCGCTTACGGATGATGTCCCGCTAGTACCACGTAATTGTCCGATACAGATCTCTCCCACAGGATTTAAGTATTTAGGCATTCACATTTCCCGTGACCCGATGACTAGATACCGGCTCAATTTGCTTCCCCCGCTCGCTCGGTTACGAGCGGATGTAAAGGCGTGGAACAGGCTGCCTCTGTCCCTGGTGGGTAGGGCAGCCTTATTCAAGATGATGTCTCTTCCCAGGTTTCTGTACGCTCTCCAGAACACGCTAGACCTAGTGCCCTCCAGCTACTTCCGTGAGATAGAAAGCTTGCAAAGGAAACTGGTGTGGGCCGGCCGTCCCCGGATTGCCTTGGCCAAGCTTACGTTACCATGGTACGATGGCGGAATTGCGTTACCGGATATCCAACGGTATTACTGGGCCTCACAACTGAGCCCGGTTAACCATGCTATGTACGGTCCGGCTGCTAATCCGGCCTTTGCCATGGATAAATGGTTGCTCCCGGGCGGAGACTACAATAGGGCACTTTACTCGAAACGGTCTGATGTGGACCTTACCGGGCCTACAAAGGTCGCGGTAAGGGTTTGGTACAACGCCACCGCTGCCACTGGTTGGTTGGATACCCTCACTCGGGCGACTCCACTCTATGAGTCGGAAAAGTTGGGTAAATTGTGGACGACTAAGGGCTTCGATAAATGGGACCTTATTGGAATTAGTGTGGTTGGTAATCTCTTGCGGAAGGATGAGATTAAATCTTTTGAGGAGCTGCAATGGGAATTCCAACTCGGCCCTCGCGAACACTTTCGCTATCTGCAAGTTCGGCACGCCCTTTCTTCTGTGATGGTGCCTGTGACGTCCGTCCCGGACTCCTCGCCCCTTGAGGATAGAGTACTAGATGGGCATATCCCGGACAGTACGATTTCACTAATATATAAGAAATTAATAAACCATCGGGTGGACCTTCTTGTACAACTCCGCACGTCTAGGACCGGCGATGGAGTGGAGCTTGACGATGAGGACTGGCAGGCGGCGATATCCTCTCCAAAGGAGGTGGCGATCTCGGCTCGTCTAAGACTGGTGCAATTAAAAATCTTACACCGAGTGTATATGACGGATCCTCGATTGTTGCGGATGGGGTTTGTTTCGGATGCTTTGTGTAAACGTGGCTGTGGTATGGTGGGTACATTCCTCCATATCATATGGGAATGTCCTGCGGTTGCCTCATTCTGGACTCGTGTGCATGGTGTTATGTCTGAGGTGACGGGTGTTTCGCTTCTGCCTGAGGCCGGAGATGTCTGCTGAATGTATGGGAGCACAATGACTATAATGTTGCGCAAACGCAGTGGGCCACCTTGGGCAATATGATTGCTAAACGAGACATTGCGCAATTGTGGGGGTCGGCAAAGCCACCGAGTCTGTCTGCCTGGTCTAGGAACATGGATTGGTGCATGTTCCATGAAAAAGCAGTATATGTTGCCAGGGGCAGGCCCAAAAAGTGGGGTAAAATATGGGGTCAGTGGAATCAATACTGTGGTGAGATCTGCACCGCTCCCTTTGAGCCGCCACCGGAACGTCTCCAGTCCCCTTAGCATGACATTCCCTCTTTTCCAGGTTCTATTTGCGTATTGTTGCCTACTACCTGTTCCCTCTTTCATTCCATTCTGGACATCCAGTTCGTTGACAATGTATCATTGCAGACACGGTGCCCCTCTCCAGAAGGATTCACCACAACTGTTCCCTTTTTATTTTGAGCCCTTGCAGTGGTTTTCTTATGTTTGTTGGTTGGGGGTTGTTTTCCAAAAACGATAAAACCAAAACCTTCTCTTCTCCTTTACATGTACATATGGCTAGACATGGGTTTCCACTTGCTGCCGGGCCCTATGTGTTGTCGGCTGAAGGGATGTGTACCTTTTATTCTGTATTGTATTGGGACAGATGCCAGCTGACCCGCAGTGGCTGTATGTTTGCTTTTGTATCTTCATGTCTTTTTAAATAAAGGTTTAAAAAAAAAAAAAGACCAACCTGCACAGGGAGCATAAGGTCTCATTATGAGTTCCTTATATATCCCTGAGGAGATACTGGGCCGCAAATAATGATTCCAGCTGTTATGTCACCCTTGAGATTACAGGGATTACCAGATAAACATGTGGGAAATTTCTCGGGGGTGGGAGCTCCAGATTAGGGGATGTCAGATGGATGACTGACAGGTGAAGAGGCTGTTGGCTGTTGAAGGTGGCAGTGTCTATTCTACCTTTGGTGCCTAAGGGTCTGAGCTGCGTTGACTGGTCGATGCCTGTGCCCTGCAGCCCCTGGCCATGCTTCTCTGGTTAGGTGTCAACAACCTACAAGAAGCTCCTCACACAAGCTAAAATAGAATGGGAGGAAGATCAGTGGGAAGAGCTCTCAAAGGCCTTAGCAGTACAAGACCAACGACTGTTTTGGAGAACGGTGAACGGGGGATCTGGGTCGCTTCGCTCGGCAGTAGAGCCTAATATAGCGCCGGAAGTGTGGCAGGCACACTTCGAGTCGCTATATAGCGCCGAGCCTGGAGAAATTTCTGTGACAATTGAACCAGTAAGACAGGGCTTGCAGGCGGACCAGATAACACTGAGTGAGGTAACAGCTGCCATTTCAGGTCTGGCTTCGGGGAAAGCGCCTGGGCTGGACGGTCTGCCGGGAGATCTGTACAAGCAGGAGCCCACTGTCTGGGCGCCCTACCTCGCGGCCCTTTTTAATGGCGTCCTCAGCGGGATGGAAATCCCCAGTACTTGGCTGGGGGCTGAGGTGGTCCCGATTTTTAAAAAAGGATCCCCCCTGCTCCCAGCCAACTACAGACCAATCAGCCTGATAGATGTAGCGCAGAAGCTGTTCGGCAGGGTCCTACTGAACAGGCTTCAAGAATGGATAGAGGAGGTGGGCGCCCTCAGTCCATTCCAGGCAGGCTTTAGGAAAGGGGTATCAACCGTGGATCAAGTCTTCAGACTAAACTTGATATTCTGGAGGATAGCGAGGTTCGAGGGCGGTAGTTTGTTCACGATTTTCGTGGACTTGAAAGCCGCTTTCGACCTTGTGCCTAGGGGTAAACTATGGGTCATCCTTGCAGAGATGGGTGTTCCACCAGATATCCTACTGATCCTGCAGAGGTTGCATCACAACAATTATGCCCAGGTGAGGTGTGGGAGGTCGGGAGAGCTAACCGATAGATTCCCCGTGGGCAGAGGGGTGAGGCAGGGATGTGTGCTGGCGCCGACCCTGTTTTGCCTCTTTGTTAACGGGGTAATCGCCCATCTAAATGCCACCGACTATATAGATGCCCCCAAACTGAATGGCAATAGTGTACCCGCAATAATGTTTGCGGACGATACACTGTTGCTATCCAAAACATCCATGGGCATCCAAAAGATACTTGATGCGTTTGTGACCTTCTGCAAGGATAGAGGGTTGGAAATCAATGCCTCAAAAACGAAATATATGGTATTGAACCCAAAAACTAAGCAGCGCCCAAACCCTCTACTGGGACCAGCAAGACTGGAACGAGAAGACACGTTCGAATATCTCGGCGTGACACTCAATGAAAATATGACCTGGGAGAGCCATCAAACAAGGGCAAACCTTAAGTTAGTACAAACTACCGGGGGAATATCCAGGATGATGACCGGTTCGACCTACCGCCCCCTGGGGGCCCTAATACAGATATACAAAGCACAGGCAAGGGGGGCTATCTTATATGGGGCTGAATTGTGGGGGCACATCTCATGTCGGAATTTGTCACACACAGAAAACAGGTTTTTACGGCAAATCACGGCACTTCCCCCCAGCACACCCCTCCTCCCACTGAGGCTTGATTTAGGGCTACGACCACTTGCCGACGAGATAGGCCTAAGACCCATCGCCTTCTGGCGCAGGCTATGGAGCAGCGTCAATCTCGCCGACTACAGGGTGGAATTGGTCGAACTATTAAAACATCCCAAGGTGCTCAGCATCCCCTGGGTCCAAAACATCCAGTCAGTTTGCATTGAAATGGGGCTCCCAGAATTGTGGTCTGAACCAGCAGACACAGCACCAAGAATATCCAGGACACAATTGGCGAAGCTGTACCACGAGCACAAGAGGGTAAGGGCCATAGCTGTCCAGACGGAGGGGTCCCTATCCTCTATATTCCTGCAAACTAAGGACTTCTATGCCTTCGAGAAATCTTTGGACCCTGTTTTCCCCACACTTTCTAGAAAGTTATTTCTCCAGTGGAGATACAGCACACTTCCATTCCGCTCCTTCTGCAGTACTTGGTCCAAAGTCCCGTCCACTAAGTTTTGTCCTCTCTGTGTCGACAAAGAGGAGAACGACCTGCACGTGATCTTCTTCTGCCCAGCATATAAGGCAGCAAGAAAATATTGGTTACTGCCCGTAATTAAGAATCTGGGTGGCAGGGAATACGGACCTATGTATAGGATCTTGAAAAGTGATGCTTCCAGCCCAATTGTCTTTGCAGTCTCCAAATTTTTTACGAATGTATGGCACACGCGTAGTCGTCTTTTAAAAACTGCTGGGTAGATTGTAGATTTGCTACTTTTTAAATAATCACTTGCATTGTTTAGCTCTGATTTTTAATTTATGCTTTGATGTTTTTATGACTGTATCACAATTTATCTGAATGTATACACATGCTTCTTTTATGACCGAATGGTCGAAATAAAGATTTCTAAAGTAAAGTATCTTCATGTCTTTTTAAATAAAGGTTTAAAAAAAAAAAAAAGACCAACCTGCACAGGGAGCATAAGGTCTCATTATGAGTTCCTTATATATCCCTGAGGAGATACTGGGCCGCAAATAATGATTCCAGCTGTTATGTCACCCTTGAGATTACAGGGATTACCAGATAAACATGTGGGAAATTTCTCGGGGGTGGGAGCTCCAGATTAGGGGATGTCAGATGGATGACTGACAGGTGAAGAGGCTGTTGGCTGTTGAAGGTGGCAGTGTCTATTCTACCTTTGGTGCCTAAGGGTCTGAGCTGCGTTGACTGGTCGATGCCTGTGCCCTGCAGCCCCTGGCCATGCTTCTCTGGTTAGGTGTCAACATCCTGTAAACCTAGACACCGTTTCCTGGAAGTACACTCCTCCGTTCGTCTTGTCTTGGACAGGTGACTTCTGGATCAATAAACACTGATTTGTGAGCGATTTAAAAACTCAACACACCCTGTATGGGATGCTATTTTTTCACTCTAAATTGTGGAGTGTTGCAGCTATTGATGTTGTGCGGGTACTCTTGTTTGATTTACCACACTAAAGCTATGAAGTGATTGAGATACTTGTTTTTTCCCTGAAGAAGTCTACTCCACAATAGGACCAAACACGTGTTGGCTAGGCTAGAAGTTGTGTTGAATCTTGTCTTAAGAAAATAAAGGAAAGAAGAAGAAGAAATTTAAGACAACTACTGATGTGGACAGTTCTTATTATATGGACATTCTTTGCTCAGGATATTAACTTTCTTTTCATCCTGTAAAACTACTCTAGTATTACTGTACCTGACATTTCAAGGCTGGAAAAAAAAGACCACGTGGAGGAACATCTGACTAAGTTCCCTCTCACTGTCTTGGAGGAAAGTTGGAAAGCATCATGGAAGAATTTTATTTAGCAGGTTGTCCTAGATCTGCCTCCTTTCTGATCAAAGATACACGCTCTTGGCAGTACATCACCCTTTACTATTGGTAACCCCTGCTTCACATGGCCGACCTAGATATATATCCCGCCGAAGTATCAAGCGATCTCCCCAGGTCTGGCCAGGAACTACTCCGAAGCCTGCTATATGCAAATGGCATCGTATTGCTCAGCAAAACACCAATCGACCTGCAGTGTTTAATAGATCATTTACTGGGATACACTGACAACCTGTGGCTGGAACCTAACTTTAGCAAAATCAAGGAGCTCTGCTTCTTGAGTAAACACAACAAAACACAGCCCAAATTCACCTGAAGGACCAAAGACAATGCCCTAGAACTGGCAAAAACCTATAAGTATCTCAGTGCCCACTTAGATTCTCAGTTAACCTTCATAACCCATCTAGCATCCAGATGAGCCACAGCAAACTCTTGTTCACATGCAAAACCTTGCAGTAAAAGACACGAAACACCTCAACACACCACCTACTTATGGTTGTGGGCGACTCTAAACACTCTGCAAACGAGCCTCTTCAGAAAACTCTTTGTGATACCACAGCACGTCTCACAAACCCAAATTAGGGTAGAGTTTGGCCTGCTCCATCAGAGTCCAGCAAGAAATAGGGCCTTAGTCAAACTGTGTTGGAGGCTGAGAATGGCCGAAGTTAACTTCCTCTCACACCACTGTTGGCTGGAAATTGAAAAGCGGGCGCGTGAAAAGTTTTGGTTCTTAGAAATGTGGCATTCAATCAAAGTGCTGCAGTTAGTGAACTGTTGGTATACCCCTATATTCAAATAAATCACCAACAGAGCAGTCAAACGTATATCACAGACCTCAGGTAAGGTCGCATTGGCATGCGAACGGCTTGCATGGGCAGTCATGCCATCATACGTGGCCAGGGGCCATAGCACTTCTTGTCTGATCACTTTTCTGCAGCCCGGAAACACCGCTTGATGCTTATCCACCTTGATGTTCTTCTATCCAAGGCCCTAGTCCCTTTCTGGAAGCAGTCCTGGCCCAGTAACCAGTGCCGTCTTTGCGGGTACACAAACGAAACCCTGCTCCATCTACTATGTGTGTGTCCTGCCGTGCTACAGCACAGACAAAATATTTTATGTCTAACCTTAAGATCATTACAAATTAGTTCATGTGACCCAGCAGAAATAGCCCCACTAAGAGGGAACCCGGTGCAATCATCATGCAAGTCTGTGGGTTCCTCAACCGTCTTCAGGATGCTGGAAGGAAACAACAAGTAAACCACTATGCTACACTAACTGCATCTCCTATTCGTCACACTGAAGATCTCTCACACCCAAACTTTATCATCATATATCAAATGCTTTACGACTGGACTGTCCCTTACAAGCACCATTTCCTCTCCTCTCAACAAGGTTTTCTTTCAGTGCTGATTATTTATGATATGTGTGTATTTTTACGCAGGACAGAGCCGTCCTGGACTGGTTCTGGTTTTTTGAACGTGTTAAACCCCTTTTTAATTGTCTATTTCTGTGTACCAATGCATATTGTAATGATTTTAATTAATCAGTCAATAAATTATTACCTTTCTATGGTGTTTGGGTTTTAAATGTTAGTTCTTGTTTCATTATATCACCCAACTATTATGTTACATTAACCTTTGTTTTTTTCAGAATAGTTTTGGGTTTTGTTTGTTATTTCCATACCGAACTATAACGTCACGTTAACTCATTTTTTTCAGTGTGTTTGTGTGTGTGTATACTTGTATATATAGATATACATACAGCTAGATAGATAGATAGATAGATAGATAGTTAGATAGATAGATAGATAGATAGATAGATAGATAGATAGATAGATAGATAGATAGATAGATAGATAGATAGATAGACAGACTAGCATTTATCTGGAGGAGGAAAAAACCTTTGTGAATACATGAGGAGTGAAAATATTAGCAAAATTACATGTTACACATTTTCTTTTTCACACAAAGTCCTTGATGTAAATACAATTATTTCAATAATAAAACCCTTCATGAGCATGCGGCACACAATAATTAGCACTTTACAGGATCTGACATCTCTTCTAAATTTGGTGTTATCCTACCCTGTATTAAGTATGTTCGCTTTTTGAAGGGGGTGTGTTAAATGTCATCCCTTAATTAGCGGTGTGGAACCGAAGCAGAGTCGAAACTCGCTGGCACAGTATATATTTGTGTTGGGTTGTTTTGATATTTTTGTCTCAGGCGCAGCATCGGGTACCAACACACTATGTTATTCTATAATAACATAGTGTTGTTTCACTTCATTGCCTGAGTCACTATGCCCTGCAGTTCTCTTATTTATTTGATGTGAAGCCTTTACAAACATAAACCAGCATGCTCCCACATTGAGACTGGTGTTGTTAATGCTTTGATTACATGTTGTATTCCACATTAATCCCTCTCCTCTCATCCTCAAGCCAATGACTTGTCTTGAGGCTTTTGCTTCCCGCCATACTTGAAGCTCTTGAGTTCTGAATTTCCCTTTACTTTTGATGTTTAACTTTCTTTCTCCTGATGGATGACCTCCCCTCATGGGAGGGTCCAGAAAGGAGAGAAAGCATCTGGCTCCTGCTGGACCTACCAAGCTCCAGAACCTGCTTCCACCCACAAACCAGGCATGATGGAAGGAAGCAGAGAAAGCAATTGAGATTACCACCGTATGTAATCAGAGCATCACACTCTCTCAGCCTCGCCCTCCTACATGTCATTGGTCATGAGGACATACTCGAAAGGCTGAAGGAGAGAAAAGGAAGAAAGGAAGGATGCAACACTGCAGATCTTGTGCCACATCTGTGAAACGAATTAATGTCATTACTCACCATACACACAAGAGAACAGTACTCACATCCCGGCAGTGCTGGATTAAACCCAGTGGAGGCCCCTAGGCAGTCGAAATTACGGGCCCCTCGCAAATTATCACCTAATAGTCAATGCAATGGATTTTTGTTACAAACCGACAGCTGCCAGAAGATGTGCTTTTAGGAGACAAATTGTTATGTGAATCTGATCTCTCTGGTTAATGTACTTTAAGTTGAATTTTGATCTGTTGCCACTGGGCACCTAAAAGGAGGGGGCCCATAAGCCAGTGCCTACTTTGCCTATTTAGTCATTCGGAACTGCATCCTGGCCACCTATCCTATTTAGATATCGTCTCTTCCCTGACGGGAATCTCTCTGCTGTGGAGGTGGCCACCGCAATGGTGACTCTCTTCACAGCAGTGACGTTTGTGTGCTACATCATGTTTAAAGTGCCAGCTTTTTTGTGTAGAAAAAAACATTTAAAGCAGGAGTTTGTTGTTTCAGAACAAAAAGTAAATGGCCCTGACGCATGCTGCGCATGGCGGTGGAAAAAGAGTAACTGTAATAATGACCTCAATATGGCAGGAAGATCGCAACTGGTGAAGGAACCACTGGGTCAGGTGCTATCAGTGGCCGTCCCAGTAGTGGCTCTGCCGTGTTTAGTTTTCCAGACTAACTAGAATGGGGAATAGTGGTATTGTTGGGGGTAGAAATAACACTGGTCTATGGCTACCCCAACTTCACTAAACCTTAAATATGATTATGATTATGCGAACCCGTGACCAACTAGCAGAGAGTCAAGATATACCGCTTTTTCGACCATCAAACATGTGTATGAGGGTTTTTTATTTGCAACATATTGGTATGCGACCTGCATACCCAGGTTATGCAGGACAAGTGATCCTTCCCTACTTGATCTTTTGAATTTGAAACTAAGAAAGCTGAATGGATCACGTCTTCCTTCTCCCTCCACAATTGATTTTTTGTGTAAAATAATCAACCAAATATATAAAATAGGCATTAAATAAAATGTTTGATCACAGTTATTAAATTATTGAAAAATTGTAAAACGTCGAGAAGTTGAACGAGAAGATTATTTAACATCAGCAGCCACAGCTAAGGAATTGAAATCCAATTAAGGTAAGCTATAAGGAGTGGGTCCACATACAATACCCAAATTAACATCACCTACCTTACACCAACTGTATTCAAGGCTCCCAACACCCAACTAGGGAGCTCTTTTCTATCCTTGAGTCATTTACCCAACCCAAATGTATCGCAGGAATGCGAGAACCCCCACACACTTTTTGCAATGACTCAGCTCAGCATTTGCTGGGTAGAATTAGATCACTCAAACACAAAATCAAACCAACTAGGACATGGCTGAGTAATAATGTATTTTTAAACCCTCAACTTAATTGGCCTTTTTCAGCAGGCCGAGGAAGAAGAAACTAGAGCAACGATATTGGTGGTCAAACGTGGTTCTCCAGATGATTTAATTCCTGGAACTTTCCTGCAGAAGTGTGTATCACCATTGGTCCCTTTTGTTACAAAGATTATTAATCTCTCACCTCTTACAGGAGTGCTTGGAGTAAAGATATTGTGAAACCTCTTCCAAATTAAAACAATGTAGGTGCTTCATTGTGGATAATTACAGAACTCATTACTTGTAATGATTAAAGATATTGAAAAGGTAGTCACCAAACGGTTGACCACCTGGCTAGAGGAAGGGAATTGTCTGGATGTATGGCAACTGAATTTTGGCGTGGAAGGGAGACTGAGACAGTCCTAGGCGTCCACAAGAGTTGAAATGCTGATGAGTGTGGACATGAGTGGATCTGCTGCACTGATCATATTTTTTTAAGCAGTGTTATTGGTTTCATAGATAAAGTACAAAGAAAAATCTAAGCAGCATCTTTGACATGGTTAATACATTTCCTCCAAGGAGGACTTCTCCTTATTATCAACTTTGCATTGTAAAACAATATACCGAGATACATTACAACCATCTTACAATTGTTAGTTGTGTGAACATGAACAGTTAACATAGTCCCTTCTCCCTCCCCCCTCGGTCGTGTTATTCTTGCACTATCAGCCCCAGTATCTGAGAGGTCTATCTCCACCTGCCTAGGCCATGTGTTCCGCTCAGTCTCAGATGGCGAATGCGCCCCCTCAATCTCTGTTCCCCTGAACCTACTGCTGCCTCTCCCACTTCTATGAACAAACTAGTTAGGTAACAGGGAAGTAGGGCGCACAGCTGAGAGTATGGCTTGAAGTAAAGTCCTCACGTATCTAAATGGATTGCTACTAGGCTGGAAAGGGAGGTTACCCAACCCCCTTAAAACCTCGTGGACACGTCCAAGAATAAAGCTTATAAACACTCCTGCCGAGCAATCAAAATATGAGCGATATTTATAAACAGCAAATATAATATTAAAGAAAATTCAAAAAGCAGGTATGAAAGCAAAAAGTCCAAAATTTCATCCAATAAATTTTCCAGACTCCCGGGTCTTGTAATACATTGATCCGTATTTTAATTCCAATTCTCAAAGTTCAATCCAAGCGATGTTCGAGTCAAGATTCAATCCAAGGTTCAAGATACAATGTTCAGAAAATAATCAAAACTCCCAAAGAAAACAATCACTGCAGCCAACACGTGTTTCGTAGGGCATTAATCTCATGCCACATAACTTCCTCAGGGCTGCAAGCCAAAATAATAAAACAATAGTAAATCTTACTGACAATAATCAAATTGAGAGTGTACTCTTAATAAAGTCACCACCTAAGTGAAAGAAAACATAGTACCCTTAATCGAGTGACAGATTCAAAATGCAGTTTTGTGAAAGTCCCGGTGTCAACAGTGTAAGGACAACAAAACATTCCGAAATATTACCAAATTCAAAAGAATATATGAAGATGTACCTTAATCACAAAATATATAATGTTACCAACATTATCAAACTCTTTCTAGAAGATATATGTATATGAAATTGCACTTATGGAACGATATGAAGAGGCTCTTAGTTTTGTCACCTTAGTCCATCTCATAATTTCTCTCTATAACAAAGACCCATTATCTGTCTCAATAAGTGCTAATAGCGATTTGTATCGTTCTTACATGAATAAAATAAACAGTAGCACAAAAGTGACGCAAGCCCTTGTAATGAGACATCTTAATGTAAAATACACATGTTTAATTAAGTGGAAAATCACTAAGCTAAATATAACAGCAAATGACATTAATATCTGCAAAAGAACAGTCTGTATTACCTTTTCTTTCCTATTCTTCGTTCCCCACGTTTATTTATATCATTAATCGGTTCCAGGATTTGCAGGAACTATAATAAAGAGCCATATAATTAGACTCATACTTCTAAGAAACATTAGGACAAGTATCTCTATTCAATGAATTCCCTTACCAATATCTCAGCGCGAAGGGGTTTGTTGCAATTAACTTCCGGTATCCATATTTTTATTTTTCTGCACCATATCTTCTTTAACAGGTTCTAAAATACAAGAACCAAAGATCCAAGGACCTGCTGCCAAATAATATCTCGTATATTCTGGATTACAACAAGTATAACCCTTACCTGTATCCCCCCTCCAAGGACTCCAAGTATCCCGTGTCCGGCTCTATCGAGTGTCGGCGTCTTCTATGGGCGCCATATTGTTTAAGTAAACGCTATGAATGCGGAGCGTAATATCGCCGCCATATTGGAATAGGTCTCCGCGTCCGTGGACACATGTTAACTATCTTGCTAATAGTCACTATTTCAAGTGTGGCTTATTTGGTAGATAAGCATTCCAGTAGGAATTAAATAAACTATATCAAAACTCCTCCAATTTAATATGAAAATCGGCGTTTTCTGTAGGCGTCATGTTGTGAAAGTGCCCGATCTAGAAATACTGAAACTGTGGTACATAATGTCGCCGCCATATTTAAATGACTAATCACCTCCGTGGATAGGGCATATTTGCCCAGTCATATATAATTATCAGTCTAACTCTTACTTAATATATGAATAAGTTGAGAGATTTATGAAACTCTCTCAAGGAACAAATATATAAAATGCGTCCAAATACCAGATTTAAGAGAATATATAGTTTCAATATTGGGTCGTAATAATAAATTGGGGGAGGTGGGGGGCCAGGTGTCGGGAAAGGCGAAATGCTAAGAGATATATATTAACAAGTATACTGTGCAACTTAACCATGTGTATGTATACTGAGTAATCTGCTCTTCCCAATTAATAAAGTAGTTTAACATATATGGTGACATTGCTTTGAGTCTCTCATAACTTTCCTATGTGCTCCACTTCACATAAAAATAGAGGATGTCGTGGCATTAGCATTCTAGTTCCTCAGGTATCAACTAAAAACTTTTTTCAAATCAATATAATCTGAATAATCAATTTTTCAGACTAAAAGCCAGATCACAAACATCAGCAGCATCTTTTAACTTATAGAATTACAATATAGCTAATCTCCCAGAAAATACTGTAATTCTGTGTCAATATTGAGCCCTTCTTCTACGGCCCGAAGGACCATAATCCACCGGGCCTCTCTTCGTCTCAATTTTAATAATCTGTCTCCGCCACGTCTGTCCAGAATTACATGTTCAATTCCATGAAAGGAGAATTTGTGATTATCAGAGTCATGTCTGTTCTGAATAACATGTGAGGCTATGGGGTACCTTGTGTCACCATTCTTGAGTGCCCGGTAGTGCTCTACCATCCGGTCCTTGAGTCTTCTGACCGTACTTCCAACATATATCTTCCCACACAGGCAAACAATAACATAAATAACAAAGGTAGTTTCACAATTGATGAAAGAATCAATATAAAAAGTGCCTGTGTTATTGTATTCAAATTTCACAACCTTTCTTTTGGCCCACCAACATGAGCTGCAGTTTCCACAGTAGTGGAAGCCCTTAGGACGAATTCGCAACCAATCACTTTGTCCAGGATAAGAAATTGGTTTAGGGTAACTAGGGCTTACAATATTGGCAATGGATAATCCCTTCCTAAAAGTAATACTAGGTCTTTCCGTGAGGTAAGGTTTCAGATCTTTATCAGAGTGTAATATGTGCCAATATTTCCTCATAATACCGTAGAGTTTGTTACTTCCAGTGCCAAAATACGTAATCATTCTAATCTTTTGACTCTTACCCCTAGTCTCATTCTTTTTCTTTGATATCAAGGTATCTTCTCGTTTAAGTTTCTGTACCTTTCTAACAGCCTTGGTCACAATTGTATTTTCATATCCTCTATTTTTAAATCTCATTACCATATCTTTAACATTAGCATTAAAGTCCGTGTCTTTGGAGCAGTTTCTTCTTGCTCTAATCATTTCCCCATATGGGATAGAATTGATCTGGCTCTTAGGGTGGCAACTGTCAGCTCGTAGAAGTGCATTACAGCTTGTCTCTTTCCGAAACATACGGCTATACAGTTTATTTCCCTCAACAAACAATTCTATATCCAGAAAGGTCAATCTCTCCTTATCATACTGTGTTGTAAATGTCATGTTTAAATCATTGGTGTTAAGAAAATTAAAAAAAGACTCTAGTTCTTCTGTCGTACCTCTCCAAAATAACAAGCAATCGTCAATGAATCTACCCCAGTAATATATGTGGTCTATCCATCGGCTGCCCCTGGCGCCCCAAATCCACTCCGCCTCCAGTCTCCCCATGAAGAGGTTCGCGAAGGACGGAGCAAATTTGGAACCCATCGCAGTCCCAGTCCTTTGTCTATACCAGGTGGATTCAAAGAGAAAGTAGTTGTTCTCTAGAACCAGTCTTGTCATCTCGAGCAACATAGATGAGTGGTCTAAATATGCAGCTGGTCGGTTATTTAAAAAGCTCTCAATGGCTAAGATACCTTTATCATGATCAATATTGGAATATAACGACACTACATCAAGAGTCGCTAAAATCATGTCATTGTCCCAAGCCACATCATTCATAATATTGAGGACATGTTTAGTGTCCTCAATATGCGAGGGTAAATTCTGCACAAATGGTCTCAGATATGAGTCCACAAATTGAGACAACCTTTCCGTAGGCCCACCAATGCCCGAAATAATCGGTCTCCCTGGTGGCCTTTCTCTGTCCTTATGTACTTTGGGTAGGCAGTACATGCATGGGGCCTTGGGTGATTGAATTTTAAGAAAGAGATATTCGTCATAGTCAAGTAAGCATTTGTCATACCACTCTTTAAGTTTTTTATTTATTCTGTCTTTAACCATCTCCAAGGGATTAACAGCTACTTTCTCATAATATTTGTCATTACCCAATTGAGATAGAACTTCATTATTGTAATCACTGCGATTCATGACGACAACGTTGCCACCCTTATCAGCACTACGTATTATAAGATTAGGGTGATCGGTCAATTGTCGCAGTGCCTCCCTTTCTTCTATCTTTAAATTGTCTGGGAATGTTTTTCTATGATGTCGTTCTTTAATAATCAGATTATCAATCTCAAGAGTGACAGCTTTGTAGAATGCATCAATAACATTACCAGTGGACAACTGTGGTGTCCATTTTGACTTGTCTTTGAAACCACTTCCTTGAGCTGCACCTGGATTAATCTCAAGATCTCTTAATAAAGAATTCATAGTTACTGGGTCATCTTCAGATTCAGTAAGGGATAACAACAGTCTTGTATCATGCAGATCTTGAATGGTAATATCAGTGAGTATTGGTTTATTCACAGTATCCACTCTAACATGTTCTTTCTGCGAAAAAAACTTTTTCAACTTTAGTAAACGAACACATTTATACAAATCAATCTTTGTAACATACCAATCAATATTCTTGGTTGGACAATACCCAAGTCCTTTCTTAAGCACATTGTTCATACTCACAGACAATTCAATAGAAGATAGGTTGATCACATCAATCTCATTAGTTCCTGTATTTATTTCCTCCATGATCTGAGTCTCTCTCTCATCCCTGGGGCCACCTCTCCTGCGTCTGCCACGGCTCCCTCTCCTTGTCTTGTGGTTGGAATATTGCCAAATCTCCCTCCTGTGTCTCGACTCCCTCTTTTGAACCTCTGTACTTCTACTAAAAAATTATTGTTATTCGCAGCATCTCCACTAGGAACATTGGGAGCATCTGTAGTGCCTCCATCTGTAGATATGCTACTCGATGAGGTATTCACAGCTGAGCTAAGTGGTGTCAAATTCCTCCTATGTCCTTGTCCCGTTTGAAAAAGATAGTCAAATTTACGCGCAAAAGTGAAAACCCTGCCAGCTGTATAGTCTTGCTCATCCCTTTTCAGTTTACGCGCTTTTCTTCTCTTGATATCTGCTTGAAGATTAGTCAAAATCTCGTCTAACATATTATAGTTTTTCATAGTTGCCTCAGGTAGATTTAGTAATTTAATTTCATCTTCACATGTTTTAATCTCAACTAAAAGTTTTTCAATCTTGCGCTCAGCATTGTCAATTAGTATCCTTATTAAGTTACACGAGCTAGTGGTTAACTCATGCTCCCATTTGTCCAGTAAGTCTGGCTCTAAATCTTCATAAGTTGGCATTATGGTGGATCTCAGACCTCTTGGAATGCGGTTCAAATTAAGATATTGTTTTAGTGTTACCGCATCCCACCATTTATTAAGTTCCGCTCTCTTAAGTTTTTCTAATCTGATGAATTTGGCTCTAAGACCTTCCTGTTTTGCTGGTGTCGTAGAGGCTACTGCTACATTAACAGATGAGCCAGTACTCAGATTTCTGAATAAATCCAATGCTTCTTGTTCCCTATTCATTGTTATTACAAAAGCCACTGCGGCAGCCCAACACAAATAATAAATGAACAAACTAGTTAGGTAACAGGGAAGTAGGGCGCACAGCTGAGAGTATGGCTTGAAGTAAAGTCCTCACGTATCTAAATGGATTGCTACTAGGCTGGAAAGGGAGGTTACCCAACCCCCTTAAAACCTCGTGGACACGTCCAAGAATAAAGCTTATAAACACTCCTGCCGAGCAATCAAAATATGAGCGATATTTATAAACAGCAAATATAATATTAAAGAAAATTCAAAAAGCAGGTATGAAAGCAAAAAGTCCAAAATTTCATCCAATAAATTTTCCAGACTCCCGGGTCTTGTAATACATTGATCCGTATTTTAATTCCAATTCTCAAAGTTCAATCCAAGCGATGTTCGAGTCAAGATTCAATCCAAGGTTCAAGATACAATGTTCAGAAAATAATCAAAACTCCCAAAGAAAACAATCACTGCAGCCAACACGTGTTTCGTAGGGCATTAATCTCATGCCACATAACTTCCTCAGGGCTGCAAGCCAAAATAATAAAACAATAGTAAATCTTACTGACAATAATCAAATTGAGAGTGTACTCTTAATAAAGTCACCACCTAAGTGAAAGAAAACATAGTACCCTTAATCGAGTGACAGATTCAAAATGCAGTTTTGTGAAAGTCCCGGTGTCAACAGTGTAAGGACAACAAAACATTCCGAAATATTACCAAATTCAAAAGAATATATGAAGATGTACCTTAATCACAAAATATATAATGTTACCAACATTATCAAACTCTTTCTAGAAGATATATGTATATGAAATTGCACTTATGGAACGATATGAAGAGGCTCTTAGTTTTGTCACCTTAGTCCATCTCATAATTTCTCTCTATAACAAAGACCCATTATCTGTCTCAATAAGTGCTAATAGCGATTTGTATCGTTCTTACATGAATAAAATAAACAGTAGCACAAAAGTGACGCAAGCCCTTGTAATGAGACATCTTAATGTAAAATACACATGTTTAATTAAGTGGAAAATCACTAAGCTAAATATAACAGCAAATGACATTAATATCTGCAAAAGAACAGTCTGTATTACCTTTTCTTTCCTATTCTTCGTTCCCCACGTTTATTTATATCATTAATCGGTTCCAGGATTTGCAGGAACTATAATAAAGAGCCATATAATTAGACTCATACTTCTAAGAAACATTAGGACAAGTATCTCTATTCAATGAATTCCCTTACCAATATCTCAGCGCGAAGGGGTTTGTTGCAATTAACTTCCGATATCCATATTTTTATTTTTCTGCACCATATCTTCTTTAACAGGTTCTAAAATACAAGAACCAAAGATCCAAGGACCTGCTGCCAAATAATATCTCCTATATTCTGGATTACAACAAGTATAACCCTTACCTGTATCCCCCCTCCAAGGACTCCAAGTATCCCGTGTCCGGCTCTATCGAGTGTCGGCGTCTTCTATGGGCGCCATATTGTTTAAGTAAACGCTATGAATGCGGAGCGTAATATCGCCGCCATATTGGAATAGGTCTCCGCGTCCGTGGACACATGTTAACTATCTTGCTAATAGTCACTATTTCAAGTGTGGCTTATTTGGTAGATAAGCATTCCAGTAGGAATTAAATAAACTATATCAAAACTCCTCCAATTTAATATGAAAATCGGCGTTTTCTATAGGCGTCATGTTGTGAAAGTGCCCGATCTAGAAATACTGAAACTGTGGTACATAATGTCGCCGCCATATTTAAATGACTAATCACCTCCGTGGATAGGGCATATTTGCCCAGTCATATATAATTATCAGTCTAACTCTTACTTAATATATGAATAAGTTGAGAGATTTATGAAACTCTCTCAAGGAACAAATATATAAAATGCGTCCAAATACCAGATTTAAGAGAATATATAGTTTCAATATTGGGTCGTAATAATAAATTGGGGGAGGTGGGGGGCCAGGTGTCGGGAAAGGCGAAATGCTAAGAGATATATATTAACAAGTATACTGTGCAACTTAACCATGTGTATGTATACTGAGTAATCTGCTCTTCCCAATTAATAAAGTAGTTTAACATATATGGTGACATTGCTTTGAGTCTCTCATAACTTTCCTATGTGCTCCACTTCACATAAAAATAGAGGATGTCGTGGCATTAGCATTCTAGTTCCTCAGGTATCAACTAAAAACTTTTTTCAAACCAATATAATCTGAATAATCAATTTTTCAGACTAAAAGCCAGATCACAAACATCAGCAGCATCTTTTAACTTATAGAATTACAATATAGCTAATCTCCCAGAAAATACTGTAATTCTGTGTCAATATTGAGCCCTTCTTCTACGGCCCGAAGGACCATAATCCACCGGGCCTCTCTTCGTCTCAATTTTAATAATCTGTCTCCTCCACGTCTGTCCAGAATTACATGTTCAATTCCATGAAAGGAGAATTTGTGATTATCAGAGTCATGTCTGTTCTGAATAACATGTGAGGCTATGGGGTACCTTGTGTCACCATTCTTGAGTGCCCGGTAGTGCTCTACCATCCGGTCCTTGAGTCTTCTGACCGTACTTCCAACATATATCTTCCCACACAGGCAAACAATAACATAAATAACAAAGGTAGTTTCACAATTGATGAAAGAATCAATATAAAAAGTGCCTGTGTTATTGTATTCAAATTTCACAAACTTTCTTTTGGCCCACCAACATGAGCTGCAGTTTCCACAGTAGTGGAAGCCCTTAGGACGAATTCGCAACCAATCACTTTGTCCAGGATAAGAAATTGGTTTAGGGTAACTAGGGCTTACAATATTGGCAATGGATAATCCCTTCCTAAAAGTAATACTAGGTCTTTCCGTGAGGTAAGGTTTCAGATCTTTATCAGAGTGTAATATGTGCCAATATTTCCTCATAATACCGTAGAGTTTGTTACTTCCAGTGCCAAAATACGTAATCATTCTAATCTTTTGACTCTTACCCCTAGTCTCATTCTTTTTCTTTGATATCAAGGTATCTTCTCGTTTAAGTTTCTGTACCTTTCTAACAGCCTTGGTCACAATTGTATTTTCATATCCTCTATTTTTAAATCTCATTACCATATCTTTAACATTAGCATTAAAGTCCGTGTCTTTGGAGCAGTTTCTTCTTGCTCTAATCATTTCCCCATATGGGATAGAATTGATCTGGCTCTTAGGGTGGCAACTGTCAGCTCGTAGAAGTGCATTACAGCTTGTCTCTTTCCGAAACATACGGCTATACAGTTTATTTCCCTCAACAAACAATTCTATATCCAGAAAGGTCAATCTCTCCTTATCATACTGTGTTGTAAATGTCATGTTTAAATCATTGGTGTTAAGAAAATTAAAAAAAGACTCTAGTTCTTCTGTCGTACCTCTCCAAAATAACAAGCAATCGTCAATGAATCTACCCCAGTAATATATGTGGTCTATCCATCGGCTGCCCCTGGCGCCCCAAATCCACTCCGCCTCCAGTCTCCCCATGAAGAGGTTCGCGAAGGACGGAGCAAATTTGGAACCCATCGCAGTCCCAGTCCTTTGTCTATACCAGGTGGATTCAAAGAGAAAGTAGTTGTTCTCTAGAACCAGTCTTGTCATCTCGAGCAACATAGATGAGTGGTCTAAATATGCAGCTGGTCGGTTATTTAAAAAGCTCTCAATGGCTAAGATACCTTTATCATGATCAATATTGGAATATAACGACACTACATCAAGAGTCGCTAAAATCATGTCATTGTCCCAAGCCACATCATTCATAATATTGAGGACATGTTTAGTGTCCTCAATATGCGAGGGTAAATTCTATGTTTGGTCAGTAATCATAGTATACCATGCACTGATCATCTTGTATCTGTCTGCAGCACTCTATACAGTAAATGATGATTCTGATTGAGCATCTTGTGGACATAGACCTAAGAGATACTGTTTTTAACTGGTTTACTCACTTTCTGAAACTACAGTATTACTCAGTGATAGACTGTTTTTAAAATAACAAGGCACTAATTAGCGCTCACACTCACCGTGCGCACAGCTGATTTCTAGCTGGTCGCGCCCCTCTCTGCTCTCTGCCAGCAGCCGCCATCGCCAGCGGCGTGCGCGCTGACTCCGCCCCCTTTTTAGGCCACGCCCCATTCCTTTCTCTACAAATGTGCATGCATAGGACGCGCAGCGGACGAGCGCAGCGGGAGCGCCGTTTGCGCGCCGAAGGCGCACCTAAGGCAAGCCCGTCTGCGCCCGTCCGCGCCAAGACCGCGCCAGGCGCAGGAACCCCTGCCCAAATTACTCCTACCATCAGGTACGCTCCCAACGTCCTCCTCAAACTCCAAGGTAGATCTGACTGCCCCTGCAAGCTTGATCTTGCTAATGTATTCGGCTCCACCACCTGTAACAATTGTCGCTGGACTCTCAACTTCGCCTCCAAACAGCCAACCTCCCCCAACAGTCCGCACTTTACAGGCGGTTTGGTAAATGCTAGGTCATTGTGTAAACATAGTCAGGATATCCACGACCTCATCATTGACCATGACCTAGATTGTCTCTTTATCACCGAGACCTGGCTTACTGAAGACAGTAACCCAGACATAGCCATCGCCCTCCCCCCTGGCTACTCCTTTCACAGACAGGACAGACAGAAAGGTAGAGGAGGAGGTGTTGCATTCATCCTGAGGAACTCCTTTAGCTGCCACACCTTCTGCCTCGACCCTCTCATGGATACAGAGGGGCTAGGTTTCT
Source organism: Lissotriton vulgaris (assembly GCF_964263255.1). Classification (NCBI taxonomy): domain Eukaryota; kingdom Metazoa; phylum Chordata; class Amphibia; order Caudata; family Salamandridae; genus Lissotriton; species Lissotriton vulgaris. The sequence continues at coordinate 354,035,657 of NC_141685.1, read as the reverse complement.
CCATTAAACTTAGTCAAACCCTTTCCTTCTCCGGGGGTTTGATCTACCGCCCACCCGGCAATGCCGCGAAGTTCCTTGACTCCCTTCACGAAGCCCTCGGACACTTCTTACTCCGCTACCCCCATTTCACCCTCTTAGGCGACTTTAATCTACATCTCGAAAAATCTTTCGACCCCCTTACTAGAAATTTTCTGCAGACACTAGACATCTTTAAGCTGCAACAAACCGTTAAATTACCTACTCATTCCCTTGGTCACACTTTGGATGGTGTCTGTTCCAATTTCCCGTCCATCACCACCTTGTCCCCCACCCCCCAAATATGGACTGACCACTGTTTGATCCCCTTTCACATTTCATGCGATCCTCCGCCTACCTGCATAAAACGCACTCGCCAACCCATTCACTCTATTAATTGGAAAACTGTTGAGAAAAGTTTCAGTTCCTATCCCTTCTGTCCTACCACTACCCCTTCCTCCTCTGGTAACATCGATACTGATGCAGTATGTCTCAACAACTGGCTCTCTCACGAAATCTCAAAACGATGCCCTCCGAATAACAAAGGCAATACCCTAAAGAAATCGAAAATTAAAGCCCCCTGGTACACGCCTGATCTAACAGCCGCTCACCTACTCTGCAGGAAAGCTGAACGCAAATGGCATAGATCTTACGACAGTGTTGATCGTAACTACTACATCCTACAGAGGAAAAATTATCTTTCAACAATCAAATCAGCAAAAAGAACATACTATGTAAACGCCATTAAAGAGGCCAGTCAAAAACAAAAAACCCTCTTTTCCATAGTAAAATCTTTCACCAAACCTAAAGCTCTTCAACCAGAAATCCCCCCTTCCCAAGAGCTGTGTGACAAGATTTCTGACTACTTTGATGAAAAAATCTCCTCCATCCATAAAACCTTCCCCCCTCCCCCCCCTGTGCACTCAATCTTGGATCTAAACCAACCTCGCCCAATTGCTAACAGTCTCTACCACTTTACCCCGGTGACCTTGACTCAGACCAGAGAAGCGATCCTGTCATGCAAATCGGGCTCCCCCTCTGACCCTTGTCCCCCCAAGATCCTCCATATCATCATTGATGAAGTCAATCCTATCATTAATGAAATAGTCAACCTCTCCCTCAAAACTGGTTCTGTTCCCCTCTCTTGGAAAAAAGGGGTGGTTAAACCTCTCATGAAAAAGGCAAACAAACCCCCCTCCGACCTAACTAACCTCCGGCCCATCACCTTATTACCTGCACTAGGCAAAATAACTGAACAGTTAGTCCACAAGGAGCTCAAGTCCTTTCTTGACACTCACAACCTCCTTCACCCCCAACAATCCGGTTTCCGGTCTAAACATTCTACCGAAACCGCCTTGATTGAGCTGACCGATACCATCAAAACCCTCCAAGATCAAAGGAAGAAGGCCATCCTAATCCTTCTTGACCTCACGGCAGCATTCGATACCATTTCTCACTCCATTCTGCTTAACAGACTCAAGGACATCGGCGTTACAAACTCGGCCCTAGCCTGGATTAGTTCTTTCCTTTGCAACAGGTCTCAAACTGTCACACTGGGTCCCTTCCATTCAAAAGAAAAAATGGTCTCCTGTGGAGTTCTTCAGGGCTCCATTCTGAGTCCCCTCCTTTTTAATATATATCTCATCCCTCTGCTTACCCTCATAGAATCGTTCGGCATAACCGTCACGTCTTATGCCGACGATACCCAGCTTGTCATCCCTATCGACGACAATTCAAACACGGCCGAACTCAATCTTAAGCACTGTCTCACAGCGGTCTTTCAATGGATGGACGCCAACCACCTCCGCTGCAACTCGAATAAAACCGAGATCCTGCCCATTGGTAAGAACGCTTCTTTTTGCCCCGCCCTGTGGTGGCCTGATAATTCCGCTGCCCCACCTCAGACAGTTTCATCAGCCAGAAACCTCGGAGTTATTTTTGATTCCGATCTCTCTTTCGATACCCACGCCACGACCGTAGCAGGTAAATGCTTCGGCATCATAAAGTCCCTGAGAAAGTTCTTTGACTTCCTCCCGCTCGACTCCAGAAAGACCATCGCGGTAGCCCTCATACTTTCTCGAGTGGACTACTGTAACGGCCTCCTGGCAGGGACCAAAAAGTCCACCCGACTGAAACTTCAAGGCGTCCTACACACTGCTGCGCGCCTTGTCATTAAACTCCCACGCAAATCCTCAATCTCCTCTGCTCTTAAATCCTTACATTGGCTCCCCTTGCATAAGAGAATACTCTTTAAAATTCTCATTGTAGCTTTCCGAGCCTTCAACAAATCCGGTCCAGCATATTTGTCATGCCGTTTCCCCCACTACACACCGGGCCGCTCTCTCAGATCCTCGCAAGAAAACCTCATGACCCCCTCCAAATTCAATCTTAAGTCTAAAGGCGGTAAAACACTTAGTTCCCTGGCTATCAGAGCCTGGAACAGCATGCCAAGGCATCTCAGACTTCAGACGCTTGAAAAGCCGTTTAGGAAACATCTCAAAACGTGGATTTTTAATCTTTCTGATGACTGGACCAAAGCAGCCATCTAGCCCCCCACTACCTTCTTTGTGATTTGGTCATTGGTTTGTCAGCGCCATGATGCTCCTTCCGGAGCGAACGTTTTCGCTCTATAAATACCTATCCAATATCCAATATCCAATATCCACTCTCTCTATATCCAGCCTGCCAGCAGGAAGTTTTGTGTGGTGTGCCGCAGGGTTCATCCTAGTCATTCACACAATTCAACGTTGATTTATGTCCCTTACTCCTCGTTAGATTGCTCGGTTGCACTGTTCTCTCATATTCCAATGACACCAAATAATCCTAAAATGCCCTAAGCTCTCCAGGAAACAGGACTTCGATGTTGTACTCATTGTAGTCATTAATGTCAAGAAATTTACTGCATCTCAATTCGAGTAAATCAGAGCTTTTGTTGGCTTGTAACCATCTAGCCAGATGGAACAACACTATTTAGTCTAGTTCCCTAGGCCCGCTCCTAAAACCTCACCCAAGGTTAAGTCTTTGCATGTTCTCCTAGATCAGGGTTCTCCAAAGTCGGGCCTGGAGTGCTGGATCCATGCCAGATTGTTAGCATATCCCCATTTTAGATAAATGTAGTTATCCTCAAAATCTGGCATGGATCCGGCCCTCCGGGACTGACTTTGAAGAACCCTGTCCTAGATGATCAACCTCTAATGAATAAGTAGACTAAAGCTATTTATCCTCCTGCTTTCTTAATTTGAAGAAAGCAGAAGGTAATGTTTTCATTTTGTACCTAAAATATGCATTACCAAGTGATTTCTACATCTCTCGATCAAAAGTAGATTATTGTAGTCTACTTTATTTAGGTCTTCCAACATTCTCATTAACAACCTTGCAGTGAATCTAAAATATGTCAGTCAGATTGGTATGTGGGTTAAAATTATCTGACCATGTTTCCCAAGTGGGGGTCAACCTGTATTAATTTTCTTTGACGTATTTTATGGGCTTGAAATATTTCAGCTCCACCAGCGACAGAGAAATATCTGCTCTAACTCCCAACTTCTCTTTTTAGTAGCTCAGATGAAAAAAAACATGAATGGGGGAAAGAGTTTTATCTCCCTTGGTACCATTATCTGAAATACATTTCTGCTTAGGATTAAATTAATTAAATATGTTGTTTCAAAAGCCCTTACAAACATGCTTATTTTACTAACTTATTTTTATCTCTTTTCTTTGTTGTTACTGACTCAATTTACCAACTGAGGTGAATGATCACTCTTTTTAAGTGCTTTTCTATTCCATTATTTTCCATTCTATCCACTAATATGTAGATCGACATCAGACCCCTCCTCTCACAAGCCGTTCACACCTCTCAATCCATAACACTACACAAGGAAGCAAACCAATCCCAGAAGTGGCATGACCTAACAACCTACATTACCAGAATACACAAGTACACACATGCAAACCTAAAACTTGACTCTCAAGCCAAACAACATGCTTAAAACAACACCTAGGTGACAGGTGTCCGGACCAAAGCAATGATCATATATATTAACCCAAGGAGAAATGCTTAAAGGTAGCTTCCCTGGCAACAGTTTTAGAAAGGAAGCCCATGGATAATGAGATAGGTACGCTGACTACTCAGCTTCAACAGTGGGCCGTTCCATCGTTTTCCACTAGACTCAATCATTGGTATTTATTTTGTGCCATCCGACTGTAGGAACATCAAGAAAGCCCGTAGAGGGATGAGTGACAGCCATCTCTGGGCACAGCAGTCAGGATCAGGGATGTCAAGGAGTTTGTTGCAATGAATCAGCCTTATCTCATACAGGGAAACAGAAAAACACTTGGCTCATGCCTTTTGAGATCACAGTGTTACGTCATGGGCAGCTGGTCCATACTTGCATATTCTCACCGTCCACTACCTCGGTCGCTTACTAGGGTCACTCATGAAATCATGACCTCCAGGCAGTCCAACCAGTAACGTCAAGCAGCCTTTTAAACACTAGTTCAACTCAGTCTCCAGCTGACTGCACTCCACTGTGTCCTGATATGAATGTGTATAGTCTTGACAAGTAGCCAAGTGTCTCCAGCAAAGCACCTACAAGAACGAGAGACTGAAATCAAGCTTACCACATTCACACACAGGAACTTGCAGACACTAACATTCACACCAGCTGACACATGGACCAGACAATACTGCTATCAACAGCGACACAACAATACACAATCCAACTTCACATATGAACAGATTGGTAAAAGATTGCAAAACGGAACTCACTCCGCATATGTTCACTGAGATGATCCACAAAAAGGCAGACAATGAACACTGAGCTGAGAGATAACAGCAAAATACCCCATTACTATGAAAACTGTAGATCTCAGCAACACATTGACTTTCTGGAAGGACCATCCAGAGCAAAACTGGGAACAGAAGTTGCATGAACAGAAAAGACCTGTGTTCACCAATTTGGTGAAAAGTTGAAAAATCAGACCACCCATTTGAACGACCTCATCTGAGACAAACTGCAAAAACCCAATGTATAGACAAAAGCGCTAAGAAGCTTTGTTATTGGTATATACTACACTATGCACACACCACGAAATGCAAGAACACACAAGAGGCTATAAACACCTACTGCTTTTGAATATAATTCTCTTGTGCTCGATATCGTGTAATATGTGATAAACCACCCAGTCTTGTATAATGAAAAGACGTGAAACTCTGGGTATCTTGTGCCGTGAGTCAGCATCCGCACAAGTTAGTGGTAATGCCACAATCTCCAAATAGAACTTTATAAATGCATATGCCAGCAAATATTGTATCAGAATGTTACTGGTTTTCTTTTACAAGCTTCATTTCATAACACTCTAGCAAATCTGATCAGATCAAGCCAGCTTCATTTTTTAATGGATCATATAAAATGCTTAAATTCAATAAACAACCCTGAAAACATTGAACTGCACCAGCAAATAAAATCTACTGCTTCAAGGACAAACAATGGCTTGCCGCTTGGGGATGGCTTTGAATTAAAGAGCTGACCTGTGACATCACTTCCTGCTAACACAGCATGGCTGTCTGCATACTAATATCGACGCTGCCCTCCTGATTCAAATGTCGACCCCTGTTTGTTCAATTTCTTGAACGTGTCAACGCGTCTCAACATAAGACGGTGCTGAGCCACGGGAAATTAAAAGTAGTGGGCCATTACAAGAGATTAGGATGCCTCACGATACTTTATTACAGTCTGGAAGGTGTCAAGCAGTTTCTGTATTCAAAATAGACGATGACCTTAGCTACAGAGCTTGGAGTTATCACCGTAAGAGGGAGTTTTTTTCTGACTCAGTTAAAACTAGTGATTCTTTTGTGATCACAATTTATGCTTTTTCTAAATAATATGGGCAGATATAATTAACAGCGCTATTAAAGTGAGGTGAGGTTTTGCAGCCTGACTTTCCTTATTCAAAGACTTTACATGCCCCCTATGTGGGGAACATCCTTTACGACGAAACTTTACCAACGCAGTACTGTTACCACGCTACTTTTACAACGCAAGTCGTTACAACGACTTGCGCTGGGGGGCGCTCCAGGATAGTAAATAGTTTAATTTACTATCCAACTCCTTCCCTAGATTCCACGGGGACTGGAGTTGGAATAGTAAATAAAACTATTTACTATCCAGCGCCCCCCAACGCAAGTCGTTGTAACGACTTGTGTTGTAAAAGTAGCGTTGTAACGGTACACGTTGTCAAAGTACACGTCGTAACGTCATACATCCCCCTATGTATGTACCCCATAGCTTGATTTTGAATGTGGTAACTTTTTAGTAAATAGCTTCAGGAAACTGGGACGATTTCCAAGTGCAACCTCTCTTTTCTATCGCATATGACAGTAACAGTTTTTGACAGATATTTATTTGGTGTATGCAAGGTAACCTCTGCTCCAGTAACTCACCAGCATTGCTGTGGGGGTAAAATAGATCCTGCAGGATGGAGGGAACCATAATGGTGGGCACTGAGGTTCAGAGGTGAAGGAGTCTATTGGGCAACCTTCACTGGCCATTTTGCATGTCAGTGAGGGAATTGTGTGTTGGGGTGACTGGGGGAGGGCTCTCACCATGGCCTCTCAATAATGGCCTTGGTTTGAAGTGAGGGGACAGGTGGCATTGACACATTGGAACCATAACCGGCCCTGGCAAAGTCCTCGGTGGCCCCCCTGTAGGTTAGAGGGTGGGGCCGAGCTGTTTGCCCGGGCCGATTTCTGCCAATTTTGTTACAGGGGCCGATATTGCAGCTATGCTGCAAAAATGGCCCAGTAACAAAAACGGCCCTTCAGGGACCCCAAACCGGCCCCACCCTGGCAGCCCACCAGGGGTATGTCCAGTGCCGGCTATGGCCAGTCCGGCCCTGCACCCGACCCTAGCCCTTGGAGAGGGTTGGAACCAGAGCCAACATTCTACAGCCGTTGGAGTTTAAAATGAGAAGGTGGTGGATGTCGGGGGCGATAATCAGCTCTCCCTAGTTTAAAGGTGGAGGGTGATCATAGCAGACACAGTGAAGAGGTTACTTACTGCCAAGTGGAAAAGGCCATTGAATATTCAACTATAAAATTCCAGGGTTGCATGTCCCAATCCGTGTTCTGCCAAAGCCAGTGGGCGTATATTAAAGGCTCATTTACTCTCCATGTCTCTCCAGCTGGCTTGTCAGACCAGGACAAGATCTGGTGCAAGGTAGATGCCAGTCAAAAAGGATTAGGAACTGGTTTAAGCCAAAAAATTGCAGGGAAAGAATATACCGTAACTTTTGCCATGAGATCACTTAAAGAGTACGAAAAACAACACAGCACTATCGAGCGAGAGGCTCTAGCGTGTGATTGGGCCATACAAAATCTTAGGATGTATGTATGGGACTGCAAATTCCATTTGTTTATACCACAAACCATGAGTTCACATACTAACAGGATGGTCAAAAAATAATCCTTCTGCTTGCCTTACCAGACTGGTATCCAAATTATAGGAGTTTTTTTGTTGAAATCAAGCATCTTTCAGGTGGCAGAAAATTGCTTGTCACGCATGCCAATTCAAGAGTCACTGGATGATAATATCTTAGATGATGTAGTGTGTGTAGCTTCCATTGATGCAGTTAGTGAAGAATACAACGCCATTGTTAGTGAGTCTATTTGGATTTCTGCTTCTCAGGATGATGAGATTTTAAACAAAGTCAAAGAGTACATTATTCACGGGTTGCCTGAGAAAAGATATTTATCAGGCAACTTTAATTTTTTTGCACAAGTTGCTGATGATTTGTCTGTAGCCAATGAACTTTCAGTGAGAGGGGATTTGTTTCTACCTCCAAGTAAAATACGTGAAACAATCATCACATGTGACTATCAGGGTCACCTTGGCTCCTCTAGAACCATTACGTAAGAGTAATGATGCCCACAGTGCAGTACTTTTACATATGTTAGTTGTAGGACCGATACCACTAATTATCTTTCCTAGACGCACTAAGCTGTCTTCAGAGTTAAATCAATCTCACATTCTGAACAAATTTTATTCCTATATGTGCCCGTCCATCCAATCAATAACACAGGAAAAAATAAATTAGTATATTCTGTTTATCTTTCTCCGTTTCTCTTATTTTAAAAACACAAATATATATACAAACTTTTAACACATATATATACACATATATACAATATTTATACAAAGTCACAAATTACAAACATAGAAAAAAATGTTAAAAATTCAGACGTAAATAAGAACCTTATGACAATTTCATAACACTTTGTTAAGTGTGAGGGAGTAATGAATTATGTATTATTTACTTTGTTTGGAAGATCCGCCTTTAGGATCGAAAGTTTAGCCTGATTTTGTTCCTGTATAGCTTTCCACCTTTTTGATTTATATACGTTTTTAAACCAGAAATAAGGTTCTTATTTACGTCTGAATTTTTTTCAATTTTTTCTATGTTTGTAATTTGTGACTTTGTATAAATATTGTATATATGTGTATATATATGTGTTAAAAGTTTGTATATATATATGTGTGTTTTCAAAATAAGAGAAACGGAGAAAGATAAACAGAATAAACTAATTTATTTTTTCCTGTGTTGTTGATTGGATGGACAAGCACATATAGGAATAAAATGTGTTCAGAATGTGAGATTGATTTAACTCTGAAGACAGTTTAGTGCGTCTAGGAAAGATAGTTAGTGTTATCGGTCCTACAACTAACATATGTAAAAGTACTGCACCGTGAGCATCATTACTCTTATGTATTGCTTTATTCCCAGATGCTTTTGGGTTATTGGGTTTCCCCTATTTATATTGACAACCTCTAGAACCATTAAGCGCATTAAACATCATTACTGGTGGCCCGGCATGGAGGTACATGTTAGATCCATAATTGAAAAGGACCTGAGTGCTTGTTATCCAATAAAGATTGGAAACTTTATAAAAGCCCTCTACAACCTGTGGAGTTTCCTAATCAAGCATGGGAGAAGATAGGCATTGATTTTTCGGGACCCTATGTTTAAATACCAGACAGTGGATGTATTATTCATTTGTAAAAACACCAGACACAGAAGCAGTCATTGAATGTTTTGAACAGGCATTTAGTCTAGATGGTGCTCCCACATGTATAGTTACTGACAATGGCACTCATTTCACTTCTGAATGGATGTCTCACTTTCTCAAAATGCATGATATCATTCATTTAAAAGTGGCACTTTATTCCCCATCTTCCTATGATGTAGAGGAAAGAGGCAACAAAATTATCAAAGAAGGTGTACAAATAGTGGTTGCTGCTAATTTAGATGGTGCTACAACACTGCGCCACATTGTAAAACTGGAGTTACACCTTTTTTTTTACTAAGAAGGCGTACTCCACACTATTTTCCACTTAGTTGAAAAAGCAAGTAAGCCCTGCAGAATACAATGAAGTTACAGACAATGAAAAACTTATGTCCAAGGGACTAGAGAAACAGGTCAAAATGAAACAAGGTGTTGATGTCAGACTACAAATGTCATGGTCTGAAATAAATGTAAATGACGGGGTTTTGATCAGAGTCCAGTCAGAGTGAAGAAAGGGAAGTCTGTGTACTCTGCTCCAGTTAAGGTGATACAGGTCAGCAAAGGAGCAGCATTACTCGAAACCAGGGGTCGGTGGAACAAACGCCAATTGGTAAAATTATCTGAGCAACAAGCAAGTATTATTTTGAGTGGACGCAGGCCTGTGTCTCAATCTGATTGGGTATCATGGGTGCAACCAACTTCAGCCAATACTAACTCAACAATTGACAGTGAAGAGTCCATACACTTCACAGTCAGAAGCATCTCGGCTACCACGTGAAGTAAAAGTGCCTTCCAGATTCACAGATTTTGTACTGTATTAGTATTATTTTTTTCATCATTTGTAGCGTGCCTGCCGCTTGGTGTACATCACTTGTAGTGGCAGGCACGTGGTTATGTTCAAGACTCCCTTGAGTCTTGCCTATGTACATTATTGTATACATTTAAACACCATTCGCGTTCTGCGATTGGTCGTCCTCGAAATTCCAAGCAGTTGAGTTACTCACTGTTGGGATCTTCTCCGGCCGGCCGCAGTGCGCTGCAGGCTTCTTCATGTACTAATAAACTGAAGCTTATCTACAGAATGCCTCTTGAGTCCTTACTATAAACACACATGCCCCTACAGATTATCCTTTTCCCCTTAGGAAGAACACACAACATTAGGGCGGAACATACAGGCCCCTACATTCATAACTCTTAGGAAGGACACGCACCACGTTTGGAAGTAGCTCATAAATCTTCAACAGGTAAATCCAAGTTACACCTACTGCACATAATACATCCTTTACCCCTTAGAAAGGACACACATAATTAGGGTACACGACACTGTATTTATTTATTTTATTTTATTTTTGAGGTGGCTCCAAGGATATGGAATGCGCTGCCCAGTGAAACTAGAATGAACCCTTCCTAGACTACTGCATAACTCAATGCAGCAAATCTAACAGGATCCGGGCTATAAGACCACATCGCCCCCTTCAAACAATGAGCCAATAATACCCAAGTAACAAATTCAGAGTAGCAATTACCTATACCCAGACAACAAACCCTGCATGGTACTGAAGAAAATTCACACATGCAGCAAAACCAGAATATTTTTCCGTCTGTATTTATGTGCAAAACTCTGTTTAACCACATGGCTGCTAGGCGTTTTCCCGTCCTGCGCTGAAAAAATGAAAATCCCATTTATCAATGACGAGCTGGCCTTGTCATCCGCGCACGGCAGGTAAGCGCCATGACGAGCCCAGCTCGTCATTAGCTTCGAAGGGGTTAACCTGAAAACCGGGAACCCTAATTTTAGTAAACATACTAGAAAACTGGAGTTTGAGTGTATCATTGCAATACTATGAGGCGGATAAGCCCTTCAAGACCGTGCTCCATGCTCACCACCGGCATAATACATACATAAAGGAAATCTACAAATCATGCATAAATAGTTACATTACTCTTGTTTAGCCACATGGGAAAAGTGCACTACTAATACAATGTACTGAAGCTTGTAGTCATAGCTGATCACTAAGAGAAGGGGTGTAGTTGCTTACCTGTACTATTTTTTAAATCAAATGAATTTTGAAAAAAGTGAAGCTCGTGTAAAAGGACAAATCAGGATGAAGTTTGAAAAAAATGAAAGTTGAAAGAGGCAGTGCAGGTGTACGAGTAGGTCAAAAGTCCTGGGGCCGTATTACGCATTGGCATTGTTTGCGCACGAGGCACCTTTCAAAAGATGCGCCGGGGCAGACAATGCCAGTGCGCCCTATTATGATCTATCTGCTCGAACTTGCGCTGCCCTGGGGGCAGCTCATTCATGAGAAAACACAAAGCGCACCCACTTGCACCTTTAAAGGGGTTTAGAAGTCCCCTTACAGACGGGTGCAGTCACCTTTACTCCCTGCAGAGGGCTGTTGTCAGGAGGCGCACTGACAATGCGCCACTTATTATATGGCGCATAGTCAGTGCACCTCCTGAGGGCTTCTTTGACTCTGCGCCTGCGTCTATAATATGGTGCGGGTGCAGAGTCAAAGGAATTCCCTCATTTACATAGGACATGCCCCTATGCAAATGAGGGAACACCCTCTGAAGGTAGCACTGGCACATTAAGTGCGCCAGCGCTATCTGTATTATAGAAGGGGACGCAAAAGCGTCTGCACCCCCTACTATAATACCAAGGTGCCCTGGGGGCACGCAAAGAGGGTGCAAACGCTTGTTGCGCCCCCGGGGCAACTTCTGTAATACGGCCCTGGTGATCCTTTGCTCCAGCCTTGACGAGCATGTGGAGATCCTAGCATCCAATCATATTGAGACAGGGCTGCTGTGAACGCCATGGCATACTGTCATTTGTTTAGTAATGGGTTTCTGTTGCATCACTGCTGCTGGAATTGCACAGAAGAGGAGCCTATGCCATCCAGGATGGGAGGGCTATTACAGGCAATACTCTGAAGCATTGTTCACATCTCAAAAATCAATGATGTCTATGATGCCTATGAGGAAGGAGGATGGATGCCAGCAGTTTTCGTTACCCCAGATGGTGGGCATGCCTCAACGCACATCTGCAGATTCAAGGTTCAAGCTCCAAGTTCTTCAACTCTTATAAAGTGTATTGAGCCAAAATGGCAAAAATGCTGGCAGAAACTGGCATATGGCTATGCACTGATTAGGGACCCACACTCTAAATTCATAATAACAAACCAGCTAAATCACAGTGGTCCAAGAAGTCCAAATTGAGGGCACAAAACTACACCTGTTGCAGGAAATGTGTAAAAATTGACCTGACAAGCTTCAGACAGTGGGTGGCAACAAAAGAATATCAGAAAAGGGCTCCAACTCCCATTCAATGGTCCCTCATGTTCCCATCCTTTCACATCAATTGTGTCAAAAATAGGCCTGGGTGGAATTTCAATTATGCTGGACTAATTTCCACAATTCTGTCACTGTTTAACGAGGAATTTCCGATAATAGCACGATAACTCCTGCTTGCATAATTAAGAGTAATTTGGGGGCAAACAATTCTAGCTAGCACATAAAGTGAATGTGAAGGGCAGCTCGCTATTCATTCTCAGCTGCACTCAGCTCTAGTTCCTAGCGCAAAATGCATTATCGTGTCCTTTTTGAATGCAAGGGTGCATGTTGTGCGAAGAAAAAATCAGGAATTGCTGGGAGTACCTTGGGAGAAAATTCAATGCTATTTTTCATTTTCACACTTGTGGGAGATATTTGTCCTAGCAATCGTGTGGTCTCTATTATATCTCGGGCATTGTAGTAAAAAAGCTGTACAGTCATGGAAGGCCCCTTTTGTAGCTAACGACTGCCCTTTGATAGGCAGCCAGTGAAAACGTGAATAAACGGCTGACAGCGCCGTCGGATGACAGGGAAACATTTTGAGCTGCCACTCTGCAACAAAAGCTTCGAGTCTAAGTAGAGATAACTGGAGCGGGGCTCTTTAAACTCTGAAGACAGGGGGAAGAGGTTTATTTGTTTATGTCAGTGTCACAGGTGACACTGACAAGTGATCGTGAAATTACATCGAGCCCTATTAGTAGGCTCGGTTCTCGGGCGGGCTGCAGTTTCTGCTTCACCACAGAGCAGACACCTTTATTATGCTCTCACTTCTTTATTGCACACAGGGGGCCACGCACGGCTCGGGCACCAAAGCGTGTCACGTAGCCGGAGCGCCTCGGGATAGGCCAATCAGCGGTGCGCGCGTGCACTCCGTATGCGCCAACGCGTTGGCGTAAGCCAGGCTACTCAAGCGGCCTTCATTTCCATGGTAAATACGCCGTATTTGAGAATAAAGCACTTGCCTCTTGTCTCATATAAACATGCATCAGTGCGTTTGTCTTCGGTACACGTGGCTTATTTCAAGTTTCGTGAAATGTAGGACTTTCTGTAGGGCCAGTTTACTTCCTCATACTATTGGCACTTATAATAACTATTCTGAATACAAAGCCCGTTTTATTCATAATATGCGCTACTAGACCAAGGCCTGATCATAGTGCAGCTGGCTGGACTCGTCGGCCCACTTAAGACGTAAATTGAATCTTGTTTCAGTGACAGTTTTTATTAGCTTTTTAGTCCTCTGTGCACTTTATTGTGCCCTTATGTTATTTAACGTTTTAGTTTAGGGTTTAGTTTTGACCATCAAATGTAAGAAGTTCATTCTAATGTCTCAGGAGATCAAAACAGGATAAACAGGGTAGCAAGAAAAAAGGAAAGTCTGAGGTGAATTTAAAGACGTTTAACTATCAGAAATAGGAATATTGCCTTTCCATGCTTGTATAATTTGTGTGAGGCCATCTGGAATATGGTGCCCCAAGTCCGCATCTCCAGAATGATAAAGCTCAGAGCCCACTGTTAGATGAGCTACAAAGATGGTCCAGTCATTCTCTATTAAGTTTATTTGACAGGCATTATAAAAAAGATAAAAAATAGGTCCTACAATGATTCAGGAGTTTAACAACAGAAGAGGAGGCAAGCATATCCCAGTAGAAATGTGATTCTAGAATAGGGTGTTTTGAGATGGGGCATGATGTGGCGAGATTAACGAGTAACTGAAAGGGTTGGAAGTGCAGGGCTCTGCCTTTCAGGGGGGAGCAGCTTTAGTGGTGAGAGAAAATTCTGTTGAGCTTGAACTCGGAAGAGTGAAATAATGGGGACCTAGGGCAGACAAGTACCGCTAACTCTAAAGCCCATTATTCCTTCAACCACTAAATTCTCATTGAAGCTCCTCTTACATTACCTCGTCAGCATATAGTTACCCTACACTTGTCCCTAATACTTATTCGTCCACCATACCCTTGATTGAGATAACTACTTATTTCTATTAAAGCTAATTTGGCAACCAAGTCAAAGATCAGGCGCACAGCTCTAAGTACAGGAATATATTACAAATTCAACTAAATCTGAAAAGTGAACTCCAAGAGAGAAAGGTACTGGTTACCAACAGTCACCCAAGATACCCCGGAACTCCAGGGTAATAAACATACAAAACAGTATCTCTCTGAGCTCCACAAAAATAATCACTAGGTTGTAAATTCACCAATCCGGTACAATGTTCAATTATGTTTAGTGCAGGGGTGATATCTTCCTTGCCACAGTAATGTCTTTAGTTAATGAAAATTCCACAATTCCAGTATTCCAATCTCCTTTAATGGTATTTCTTCACTCCAATTCACAATTTGTCCTTAATTGTCTTTCAGCCAACACGTGTTTCGTCTGATGCTAATCCCTGCATCAACAGACTTCATCAGGGCTCAGTCACAATTAAGTCTTGCCAAAACAAAGCTTCACAATGTTTTTGTGATACGTAGAAATCAGTTAGAAGAGCCTATCGTTGTATAGGTGTTTTCTCTCTGAAGGGTACATCAGATCCGATACAGCAATTAAAGATAACAGGATACACGAGTACGTGTACCTGTTCAGTTATCGCAGTGTCTCCTCATCAGCTTCCCGGCTTTCGCGAAAGAAATACCATTAAAGGAGATTGGAATACTGGAATTGTGGAATTTTCATTAACTAAAGACATTACTGTGGCAAGGAAGATATCACCCCTGCACTAAACATAATTGAACATTGTACCGGATTGGTGAATTTACAACCTAGTGATTATTTTTGTGGAGCTCAGAGAGATACTGTTTTGTATACTTATTTCTATTAGTATTAATTCATTTACAGTTTAAAAGCTATGGAATACTTACCCTATATATAGGAAAACTTAATTATTAAATTGTAGTCAATGAAATACATTATTTTACATGACTTTAATTTAAATTAAGTAGATCATCACCATAACACAGATGCTGCAGATACAGATTTTACATATTTAATAACATAGAATTATTGTTTGCTATTGTGGGCTGGAACAGTTGTTAAAGTCTCTCTCCCTGAGTCATAGGACCAGCCATAGTTAAGGGCTTATAATAAGAGAAGTGGTCTTTTACAGGTGGTATAACCGAAGCGTAAGGGTTATAATGGTGTTAAAACATTTCACCTGCTGTTCTAAAATAAACAAGGAGAAACAGAAAAACAAAGATTGCGATGTTGGAGCGGAAGGTTTATACCAGCCAATATGGGCCTGAGGCACTTCATTGTCTTCAACAGAACTCTCAAAATTCAGAAGTTCTAACATTGAACTAAATTTAGTGAAATAATATTAAATAAAAAAATACAAATCCTTGACCTAATCCTAATATTGACCCCCAACTTTAACCAGCAGAAATTATTTAATCAGTATTATCCAAGGAGAGGAGACTTCCAAGTGGTCATTGTCTGGGGTGAAGTCAGAAGTTAGGTGATTTCACCCTGTGAAAAATGTGGATCCTTTGATGGAATTTGTTTAACTGTCTGAGAATGAGCATGATTTTCTCATGAGCATTATGGTTGGTGCTTCAAAAGCTAAAGGAAGGAGACATTTTATTTAAATTTACAAATGTCGTCCACATCGATTTGAGAAAAAGTCTGGTTTGCTGTTTACAACATACTTCCAACAGCAGGCCCTGTCTGTCACTCGATTCCCGAATGCTCTACTGCGGCTTTACCACACATTTCTAATGAACAATTAGAAGCCTAATTTTCTATGCTGATGGCAAATGTGAGGCCACCTGGATACCAAGTTCCTGGAACAAGAGCTGCTGAATTTAAAGCATTTCCAATGGAGAAGGCTGAAGTAAATGAACTTTGAAGGCTTAATGCCGAAATAAAACCATCTGTTTCAAAACTGTGAGAGCTAGCACGGGCTTTTAGTAATGTACGGCAATGTACATTTCAAAAGGATCAAAATAGTGAAAGAGAAACATCACTACCTTAGTCCAGCATACCCTTTCCATATCTGTTCCCACGGACTGTTCATATTTTCTGGCCACAAAATACCTCCTTAATTTTAAAACAGTAGCATTTTGGTACACATGTGATTTTGTTTTTCAAATTGACCATTTCATTGTTTTGGAGTAGATTTTAGTGGCACTGAGAGCTATTCGATTTCATATTTGTAACTACAAGATTTGTGCTTCTGTGTGTAGCAAGACCCTCTGAATGAGTCACTGTTTGGGTAATCTATTTATTGTTTACTTATTCCAACTTCCTTTTATCAGTAGTTGTTTGTCCTTGTATGAATGTGCACTGGCTTCAAACTTAATTTTAATGTAAGTAAAATACAAGGAAATTATATCTTGTTTAAAAATACATATTTTATAAAAATTGCACTTTTTTATTTTTTATAAAAAAGTATCTATTTACATTATGAATTACGACATTTAAAATTAATTCATAAAAAATCTTTTACAATAAGTAACTTAGTAAATCAAATAGGATAAGGAGGCAACCGTTTTAAAACACAATGGACATGACGAAAACTGTCATGGAATGCACAATCTTCACAAACGGGAAGCTATTAACTACAGGATACAAAACAGGGGAAGGGATGTTTTAGGAGACTCATTTATGCGACAACCATTTTCATGTACATATTCAATCTTCTTCACAGGAAAAGCGAACTATTCAAAAGCTGTCTTCTCATGCAGCCTGTCTCACAGTGTAGGGCATTCTGTGAGCTAGGTGAAAACTCCAGTTCTTTATTAGTACTCTGCAAACATCAGAGGCAACTGTAAGGGCAAGAAGGCTGTTACTGTAAAGAGGTGTTTCGCATGTACTTGCTATGAATCTCTTGGAGAAATAAGAGCAGCTAGAAGCCAATCAAAATGCAATCCTTTGCTTGTGTACATCAGCCTGATTTAAAAGTATTATTAACCAATTAAGTGAGGAGAAAGGCCTGTTGACATCATTTGCACTTCGTTCTTAGTGTGGAGGACATCTGCCCGTACCTGTAAATAAAATACTACCGGTGCAAACAGCAGAAGAATTTTCTTTTCAGGAATAAAGTTCAGAATGCAAGGGGAGAGCTTCTCCTGTGCCCCGAGTTCGATTTTTTTTGGTTACCCATAAGACCTGCACACATAGCGTGCTGATGTCACAGCAAAGTAAATGCGAAAGTAAGCGTACTAATAGCGCAGTCTGCT
This sequence comes from Lissotriton vulgaris, assembly GCF_964263255.1. Taxonomy (NCBI): domain Eukaryota; kingdom Metazoa; phylum Chordata; class Amphibia; order Caudata; family Salamandridae; genus Lissotriton; species Lissotriton vulgaris. The sequence continues at coordinate 354,018,080 of NC_141685.1, read as the reverse complement.
TTTACTTTTGATCAGTACTGTGGAGCATAACTTTGACCCCATGCACCAATCAGCACCGGAGATGCAGCATTGGAAAGGGGACAATGTCCCCTTCCAGTGTTGTCTCTCCCTAATAGATCCCTTCCTGTTGATCGCATCGGGCTTGTGAACACCAGGGATCTTTGATTGAAGGGGAAGCACTCCTCTGCGCTTGAGCCTGTGCACCCCCCTGTCCAGGAAAAATCAGTCATCATGTCAATCAGCCCTACCAGCAGGGTCAGAAAACCCATTAGATACCAGGGAATACCATCTGGACTGATCTTTGGGGAAGTAGCCTCTCGACACCAAGGAATGGTGTTTTTACTGTTTTTTTATGGATGAGGGACACCCTCCCAGATGTGGGACTGCGCACCCACCCACTCCCGGGTACAGGAGTCTTTCTGCCCACAGACCAGATTCAGAGTATCCTCAGCTTCATTTCAAGCAAGAGGAAATGTAATTCTTTTGGGCATTCTCTCATTCAATCAGTAATCTTATAAAGCTTGACTATCACCCATGTGGGTCTCAAGGTGCTGAATGGGTTGGGGAGGTCAGAGGTTTAGTCGAAGAGCCAGGTGTTGAGGTCCTTCCTGAATTGCAGTAGCAATGATGATTGCCTGAGGTGCGGAGGCAGGGAATTCCAGGTCTTTACAGTGAGGTAAGAGAAGGATCTTCCTCCAGCCATGGCCTTATGGATCCGTGGGATGGTGGCTAGGGCTAGTTAGGCGGAGCAAGATCTCTGGTGGGAGTGTAAAAGGAGAGGCGGTGGTTGAGGTATGCAGGTCTGGTGTTGCGGAGGGCTTTGCAGACATGCATAAGATGCCTGAAGGTGATTCTTTTGCTGACAGGTGGCCAGTGATGTGGTTTTGCATGGGATGTTCAGGATGAGTCTGGTGGAGGCCGGTCTGCAGTTTGTTTTAGAGTTTCTGGGTGGTGCCAACGTAGAGTGCTTTGCTGTAGTTGAGTCTGCTGCTGATGACCGCATGGGTGGACATTTTCCTGGACTCAATGGGGATCCACTTGAAGATCGTATAAAGGAGACAGAGCGTGTGGAAGCAGAAGGACAACACAGCGTTGATTTTGCAGTTTTTGAGAGCAAGGACTCCTGGATGATGCAGAGGTTTTGTGCATAGTCCGTGGGTGTGAAGGGATTCGGAGCGCTGCTGGCCACTAAGACCCATCCCAAGCGGAGGTGGGGTGGGGGGTAGGATGAGGACTTCAGTCTTTTCTGGGTTAAGCTTAATGCAGATGTACATCATACAGGTTCACCCTTCAGTTCTTTAGCTGAGTAACATATATCCATTCATATACATGAACACCAAATTCAGAGAGTTTTACATATTTGCTATTTATGACCCACATAAAGTCAGTGGGCTACCCAGATTCACTATATCACTATAACATTCACCATCTTGTGAAATCACATAAGCTGAAAACGACATTGAGTATGACTCTCATTGAGAAAAACAGTCCCTGTTGAATGCAGAATGCTAATTTAGCCTGGAAATGTAACTTTAGAAGTTCTTTTAGTTTGTATCATAGGTTTTTAATTGGGAAGTGTTATGTTTTCAACAACAGCCATACCTCAGAAGAGCAATATAAGTGACCAAGACACTGTTTTAAGAAAAATTGCTGAGCACAAATAAAAACAGGGTTGCAGGCCCACAAGTAGCGTGTCATGTACAGGCTTTGGGTACCTGTAGTACAACATTACTAGGGTCTTACAAATAAATTAAATATGGCTATTGGGTGTAAGTCAGTTTTAGCATGATTAAAGGAGAGTGCCCAAGCACGTTAGCACTGGTTCGGTATGGTGAAGTGCACCAAGTCTTAAATTCCAACGGAAATGTTTGGGGGTGACCCCCACAGAGGCAGCTAGCTCCAACATTTGTGTAATAGAGCCATTGCTGCAAAGTAGCCCAAGTAAGCATGGCATTGTGCAACAGCTGCAGCATAGTGAGTCACAAAGGTTCAGCATTAGGACATGGAGCTCCTTCTGGGCAGGAACCTGAATTGGTAAACTGTACGCTTTTTGTCTCTGCAAATCTATGACACAGAGAACTTTAGCTGCAAAGTTTTCTGTGTTAGCAAGGCAATGTGCAAGTGTGCAAAACAGAAAGAAGGGATCAAAGATAGGGCAGCCATGTTCAAGCAAAATGGAAAAGGAAAGGACATGAGCCTTCTCAAAGAAAAAGGGCTGAGATAGCAAATATGAAAGGGGTATGGGAGCATGCCAGAAATACAGAATGAGACGGAAAAACTAAGAAACGACACCGAAAACGACTAGGTGCAAAAGGGGAAAATAAGAGGCCATATTGCTAGAACAACTCCATGCTACAAACATGAAATGGAATGCATGTTGCAAAAGGGGAAATATGAGAAGCCTAAGGGCTAGAGCAACTAACTCCATGCAACAAACATGACATGGAATGCTAGTTGCAAAAGGGGAAAAATGAGAAGCCAAAGGGCTAGAGCAACTAACTCCATGCAACAAACATGACATGGAATGATTGGTGCAAAAGGGGAAAAATGGGAGGCCCTAGGGCTAGAACAACTCCATGCAACAAACATAAAATTGAATGATAGGTGCAAAAGGGGGAAAATGAGAGGCTATAGGGCAAGAACAACTCCATGCAACAAACACGAAATGGAATGATAGGTGCAAAAGAGGGAACATGAGAAGCCAAAAGGCTAGAACAACTCCATGCAACAAACATGAAATGGAATGATGCGTGCAAAAGGGGAAAATGAGAGGCCAAAAGGCTAGAACAACTCCATGCAACAAACATGAAATGGAATGATGCGTGCAAAAGGGGAAAATGAGAGGCCAAAAGGCTAGAACAACTCCATGCAACAAACATGAAATTGAATAAAAAATAATAATTATTCTAAAAAGATTTACTATATCATATACATCTTAGAGATTTACAGAGTTCTCTGGAAAGTAAGAAAATAGATAAGTTAGTGTTTCAATACAACTCCTGTAACATGAAGAACATTATAAACTGTGGAGTGAATTCAATACAATTGCCTGGGTGGTCCTCTGAAAGTATCAATTTTTTAAGTGGGAAGGGGATTACATAAAAAATGTACAAGGAGAAAACCTCCAAAGAAGAATAAGAAGCAAACTTAGATTGTTCAGTACACACAGAAGATTGTCATTGTTTCCAGTATTCACATAGAAAAGGATAAATTCAGGAAAAGAATAAGTGATAAAGAGGGACTGAAGAAACTGAAATGAGAAGATTGCTGTCAAAAATAATAAGCTAGCATTCATGAAGGGATAACTGAATTCTAGGAACTAAAGAAAAAGAGGGGAAGAATAAGAGAGGAAGAAGCAGCATGACGTATTTGGTTGGCAGGAGCAGTCTCTGGGCTTCTGGTGGTGTCTGATATGAACAACAAAGTATGTTACAGTATTATTATTACTATTATTGCTTCTAGTAGTAGTAATCGCGGTATATTGCCAATTATGTTGCCTCAAATGTTTGTTTTAGAATTAACAATATGAGAGCAGAGAGAACGAAGTTATGAAAATATGAAATAATGTCTGGAACCCAGTGTCAACCTTTTATCAAGAACTATGTACATACTGTTCTAATTTCTTGTGTTCACCCTTTAATTGGCCAGTTATAAATCATCCTCTGACTTCCAGTGAAAGTCAGATCAAAGGGGTTCAAGGAACATATGTGCTCAAGGTATCCTAGGTAGCAGTGATCAGAACCTGATTTAAGGACATCCCTTCTTGTCTATGTAAGACATCACTGGCTCCACCAGGTAGTTTTGTTGATAAAATCTTCCGAGCAGTGTGGCACTTAATTTGCTGTTTTGAAAGAACATTTGGAGGGCTAGTAATGTTATCATATATTTGGGGTAGTTATCGCTTAACAGCGAAACCTGCATTTTGAAAGAGGCACCATCTTTGTGCCCTAAAGAGTACACCAAGGTGTGCTCTAGACCAGACAGTAGTTCTTATTTATCCACCAACAGGCATAGTCCCAGAGGCTTACCATGTCAAACAGCCCCCTTCGCAAGGCACAAAGGCAGAGCAGATGGAGAGGAGTTGCCATCTAGGCATGAGTCCAAACATTGTAGGTGCACCACGAGTGACATTAGGGGTGACCATTCCCATGCCTGCTACTTGATGTACCTTGTTGGTTGCTCTTCCCCTCTTTGCTCTCCTATGGAATTGAAGGACACTACAGGGGAGAGTTTGTCACTACTAGGAATGGTTGACATGTTGTTGCCCATGAAGTAGTGAATGGAGAGAGGCAGCATCAGTAATGTGTGTAAACATTAGGGCCATAAGATTCAGGGACCGAATAAATGATTGTGTTTTTCTTTGGAACACTGTAGGGAAACATAGTAGAAGCTGTGTGTAGAGCCATATACTTCCCCTTCCCCACCCATGGCCTAATATTTTGGGCTAATAGCCAGAAGGAAATTACAAAAGCATTTATCAATGGCAGAAACCAATGTATGTGTGTAGGAAATCCCTTAGATTTGTACTTTCTCCCTGTTATCTGGGGGTGGTAACTATTAATAGTCACTCACGGCACTTCGTCTAATTATTGCCTCTTAAGTACTACAGGTCTGGGTTATAAGCAATGGCTAACTTGATTAGTCATCAGTTTTTATTACTTTGAAGAGGCTCTGACCTGGCCTTCTGTCCGAGGAGCAGCTAGGTGTGCATATGCTGTTAGGCCAACTCTTGCTGACTACCATCATCAGCCTGCATATGTAGACAGCAGACTTCTAGAAGGACATCCTCAATGTGCTCAAACCCTCCGGGCCCGATTCGCAGACATAACTTAAGACAAAATCCTAAACTTACTACCATGGTTTTCACAGAAGGCACTTACTCATTTTGGTATTCCCAGAAGGCACTTATTCATTTTGGTATTCACAGAAGTTGGGAGTCCTAACTTTAGGACTCCTAAATGCCTTCTGTGAATACCGAAAGTCTTAAAGTTAGGATTTTTGTCAGTTTAGGAGTAGTAAAGTTAGGACTCCTAACTTTAGGGCTCCTAAACTGAGAAAAATCCTAACTTTCAGACTTTCGGTATTCACAGAAGACATTTTGGAGTCCTAAAGTTAGGAGTACTAACTTTACTACTCTAAATTGAGAAAAATCCCAACTTTAAGGGCCCGATTCACAGAATGAACTTAAGACTCAATCCTAAACTTACTACTATTTTGGTATTCACAGAATGCACTTACTACTTTAGGTATTCACAGAAGTTAGGATGTTGTCTTAAGTTTGTCTTAAGACAGACGTAAGACGGACTTAAGACTGACTTAAGACAAAATCCTTACTTCTGTGAATACCAAAAGTAGTAATTTAATTCTGTGAATGCCAAAAGTAGTAAGTGCATTCTGTGAATACCAAAATAGTAGTAAGTTTAGGATTGAGTCTTAGGTGCATTCTGTGAATCGGGCCCTAAGACTTTTGGTATTCATAGAAGGCATTTAGAAGTCCTAAAGTTAGGACTCCTAACTTCTGTGAATACTGTAATGAATAAGTGCCTTCTGTAACACCAAAATGAGTAAGTGCCTTCTGTGAATACCAAAATGAGTAAGTGCCTTCTGTGAATACCAAAATGAGTAAGTGCCTTCTGTAAATACCAAAAGGGTAGTAAGTTTAGGGTTTTGTCTTAAGTTAGTTCTGTGAATCGGGCCCTCCCTCATCACCTTGGCAGCAGATATTGTGTGTAACTTGATCAATGGCATGATGAAAATCCAGTGAATCAAGAGATAGACAATGAAATCATTGGTTTCTACTGAAGGATCAGTGTAGGTAATGTTTTCATCGGTCAGGAAAAATACGTTTTAGGACATGTTGTAAATCTATCAGATAACATACTGGACATCCCTTCAAAACTGTTCTTATCCACAAAGTGAGAGCAAACTGGAAAAATATCCCTATTGATTCCATGTAAGGAGATTTTCACAGCTGGTGGTGAACGAAAACTTACTTCCCAAGCCTTAATTCAGAAGAAAGTATTAGGATTTTTACCATTACAAGAAAAGCTACTTTTGTTGGCCTTAATTAAAGAAAGAGATTGGATGTGTTCCAAGATAATAAACGTCAGTGTCAATTTAGGGCATTAGCAACCCTTGATAATGTTTTAAAAAATATTCCATTTGGCTAATGAAGGAAACATGACATGTAAGAAGAGTTGAAATGCTCGTATTTCTCTTCAATAACCAACACACTGGCAGGTGGCCAGTTTTTAACATGAACAAGGCATTTTCGTTTGAACTAATTCAAAGACACAGAAGGGATTTGTGATCAGAGTATTTCTCCTTTGAACCTGAGGCAGATTTTGGCACAATATGAGCATCTTAATGCCCTGTCCCATTCCTGTCCTATTGTGGGGATACCCCAGCAGTGACCTGGACCCACCTGGAGGACCATGGAATTTGGTATGTAAGTCATTCAGTGATTAGACTAGATAGAAGGCCACATCTTACCTACACTCACATATAGTCCGGTATGCACTAATGGTAAGGTGTTGGTACAGATCATGTTGGCGCAAACATGTAAGGTGCTTACATGTTTGCGCCAACATGATCTGTACCAACACGTAGTACTTTAACAGTACACAACATACATGCAAGTATTTTTGAGGCCGTACAAATAAGCATTTCAAAACTCATTTTTCGATTAAGACACTTTTAGGTTAATTTTACACCTATATTTCATTTTTCAACTTGAAAGAAAGATATCCATAAGTCTTATCTCATCATGCATCTCACTCAAGCTGTCTCCCGTACCCAGTTTACTGAGAAAATGTGATTGGTGGTCTGCTACCGCCCCCAACTGTGTGTGGCTGTAAACCCTTTCACAGCAAACCCTGGTGTATATCACCTTCTCTCATCCCTCTCTTCCTATATAATTTTGTGTTACCTGCTAACCGGCCATCCTTCCCCATCTCTACTCCATCTTACCTTACCGTCCGATTCCTCCCTCCCTGAGGACCATGCTCTTACACAGCATGTGCTCTGTTGACAGCAGCTCTTGTAGAACTGCATGCCAGAAGAATGTGGGCGGTAGTGGCACGGTACCACCCTCCAATCAAAGGCATCGCTTGGGTCAGAGGAGGATTGGATTGGGTAGATGAAGATCTACTGTGACATCACTGCTGTGAATAATGCTATGAAATCTGGGTTCAAGCCTAAGGCTTCAAATACGAGCTGTACACCACGATGTTGTTGTTCTCCAATGTGGCTCTTATTTTACGAATAGGGACCACGTTTTCTTTATTGCGCTCTTGCCGGTCTTGGCAAGGCAGAAAAATTACCATCTGTCTACGAATTTACAGAAGCGGTAAATTTGCATTTTTTAAAATACTGCTGTCTCTTCCATTTGTGTTTTGGATGAAACAAATACACTTCGTGATATTATCTCTTTTTCTGCTGTTTTAGTAAACTTGGCAAGCTGCATCTCAGATTTGATTATGGTCTGCCAAGCTAAGCATGTGTGGCAGTTAACACAATGGAAACATGGGCCAAGTAGGAGCAAAGGAGATGTATAAAATATATTCTTATCCAGGGCCGGATTTACTACCCTTTCCCGCAATGCAGTGTAGCAAGGACACTTGCTTTGCTGCGTTGCATGATAGGGAGAGAGCAGAAATGCGCCATATCTACTAAGATATAGCGGACTTCTGCTCTCTCATAGCGCTGGCGCACTCCAAGCAGCCTGGCGCCAATGCAGGCAAGATTGCGGAACAGACAGAAAGAGGAAATAACAAGTAGAAAAAAAGATGTTACCCCTTGTTGCGCCACCCTCTAGGAGGTATAGGGTTTTTACGCAATCCCAGGTTTACGAAATCTGTTAATCTGGGATTGCAAGAAATCCTTGGGTGGATGCATTGAAGCGCCCATGTTCCATCCATGGAATGCCTCTCAGAAGGAAATGTAACGCAATGCAGCTAAGCCGCTGATTTGCATGACATTCTTTGTTTACAAAGCCATGCATGGCGGTGCAAATCACCCCTTGCATGGCTTTGTAAATATCTCCTAGCATTTTGCATCATGGATGTGCCACAAAAGTGGTGCAACCATGACGCAAAATGTTAGTAATTCTGGGCCTCACACCACTGAGGGGACATCGAGGCATGTGCTGGCAAAACGCTTTTGACCTCATAAAGGGATGGGGAAGTCGGGTGGACTTTAACTATTAAACACAATTGCACCAACATTCTCCTCATTAAAAAAAGGGAAGAAACAGGGGCCTCATTGAACATGCCCCCATACATGTTTGTGCCCTGAAATGGCTATTCTGCAGGACAGTAGGTGTCGTCAACATGCAGTCCGTTTGTTTCTTACTTTAGGTCCTAATACGTTCTGCTATGTGGTAAAATCTGCTGTGCTACTAACTGTATTAGAACTGCAATAGCCTTTTACCACCAGTAATCCATGTAATAGAACAAAATGGCTAATGATGGTGCAAAGGTACAAAAGAACGACAAATGGTGAAAACTATTATCGCTATGCTTGGTTAGCGGCAATAATTTTATCGCCGTGCTTCGCCTATTTTTATCGCTTAGGAGCCTTGTTATTATTAAGGTTTATCTCCTAAGCGATAAAAATCGGCCGAAATGCATATATATCGCTGAAAAGTCAGCGATATTCATGCATTACCAAGCTAATGCTCTTAGCCATGTTATCCACCTCCCATTGGATAGCATAGCTAAGAACTGCTCAGGGCAGGCGTTAGCTTTTGGAAATATTCGTGCTTAGCGCGAATATTTCCAAAAGTTGGTAATCGGAGATAGCGATGTTAGCGACTGTTTCCAGTCGCTAACATCTTGCCACGCCCACTTTGCATGCCATCAGCGATAATTATCGCTGACATGCAAAGTGGGCCCCTAAATGCCTGCTATCACCTACAAGCTGTCGCTAACTGGTGTTAGCGACAGCTTGGTAATAGGGCGATGAAATTATCGCCACATTAGCGGGAAAAAGTCCCGCTAATGCGGCGATAATGGCCCTTGGTAATATGCCCCTATATTTTAATCAAATCAGCCAGGAGTTAAAAACCCACTGGCATTGGTTGTGGTGTTGATTGTGTGTGGTCACAAGGCACTCTGGAATTATGAAAGGGAACCATCACTTCTTGACTAAAAAAAACTTATTTAATACCATATCAGTGAAAAAACTGAATTTGGCCTTTGAAGAATGACCATATTGATTGAAAACCTAATTGATTAAAAAAGATTAATATAAAAGGGGTTGGATGTATGGGGTGCCGGGGTACGGGGTTAGCGTATAAGAGGTGGTGTAAGGAGAGGAAGGAAAGAAGCCATTCCAAACTCCTTTGACAACATGAAACAGGGTAAGGAGGCTTGTGGAACCTCCCATTAAAACGCACAAAAGGGATTTGAGGGGGGTCTAGGACCCTCATAAAACAAGAAGAAACAGAAAAGAGCCGCAGGATGCAGAAGAACAAACTTAATATAAAAGGTTTTCACAAGTAAGGTCTTTCAGGTCGCAGAGCTAGTCAGCCTGTTAAATGTCATTCAAAATAAAAGTTGGATAAAACAGGGTTAAATGGAACAGGTTGTTAGGTTTCCACCAAAAACATATACCACTGTAGGAAGATTCTTGTTTGCTGCAGAGTCACCATTCCTGCCCCTCCATCTTGTATGCTGAAAAGGGTTTCCTTCCAGGTGTATTTGCATACGCTGTAAATATCAGTCTTGGGTATATTTTAGCCTAGGTGGAATTTCAATTAAGCCGGAGTAATTGGAATAATTTTGCTAATTCTGTGTTACTCTTTGATGCAGAATTACCGATAATAATGTAAGTGTGCCCGCTCTCATAATTAATTGCTAGCTATTCATGCTATGTTGCAGTCAGCGCTATTTCTAAGCGGAAAATGAATCCTCACGTGCATTTGGGCACAAGGGTACATTTTGCACTAGGAAAATAGTGCTAAATGCCTGGAGTAAGTTGAGGAAAATCTACACTAAATGCACTTTTAGCAAGCGTGAATGGCTGCTCATGCTCACTCTTCATGTCCCTTCCATTTAGCACTATTTCTTAGCTCCAAAAGCATCCTTGTGTCCAATTTCGGGCACAGGGGGGGATTTTTGCTCTAGGAAAATAGCTTTAAATGCAGAATTACACTTCTTGTGTAACTCCACGTAGTCTTGCATACTTTTTAGGTAAATCTCTACACAAAATTATGCGACATACAACTATCCCTTGTATATTACATATTGTCCATAGCAATGCATAATTGCCAAACCTCCAAACTGACCATCCTCTGAGCTGCATGTTAGTGATGGCAGGCAGTCCTTCACAATGAGACCCTGTGTTCCACTGTAGTTCTAGAAGTGTAGAAGTCAAGTGATAAATTGATAGTAACTAGAGTAGAAACGTAGGATGAGTTGTGGACAGGAAGGGTTTGTCTGTCTCATTTCTGACAGAACACCTTTTTGAAAGTTGTGAGTTTTTAGTCTCCTCTAAGGTCTCAAAAGAGACTGCCCAGAGTATAGGAACAAAGCTACAAATGTCTGCTTTTATAATATGGACAAAAGGGGATGTGTTTAATATTTTGCTTTTCTTTCATTGTTTTGCCTTGGCTGTGTTTGCTTTCCATAATAGTGTGTTATGTCATTCTTTTTTTATCATTGTGCTTTGCTCTATAGATTTAGGGGCATATTATCAAGGGTTGGTGATAGAAATATCGCCGCTTTAGCATCCGTTTTCGGGCAAAAAGTGGCAATAATTCTATTGCATTAATAACAAGGACAGGCTAGCACGTGTTTCCTTGATTTAGCTCCAATTTTTGTCACGACTCGCATCGCATCACTAATGAGATGCAAAGTAGGCGTGGCTGTCAAAACAACATGGGAAAATATCACTAAGGCAGATTCGCGATATTAACAATGAGGCGTAGCAATAATCATAATCACGCTAACTCTCCCTTAACGGAGGAATTTAACGTTTGCAAAATTCCTGACTAAGGCATACCTAACATGGGAGGTGGATTATGGGGTTAAGGCCACACAGCCTTATCACCAAGCGTATCGCCGTTTTAAAAGGGAAGTCGCTGGTTTTTCAGCGATGTTTGGCCATTTTCCCGCTATCGCTGGAATATTCATCGCCATAGCGCTAAGCATTGATAATACAGCGCTAGGTGGGCGATATATTCTAGCGATAATAAAAGCGCTCTAAGCATGCTCAGCGATAATTATCGCAGGGCCCCTTAGTTTTTTCTCCACTAAAATCATTTGGCACCCCCAGTAGTTTAATTAAGCAAGTTATCCCAGTGATGTAATGTCATTGATTTTTATTGATTGCGCTGTGGCCTGATTCACAAAGGCAACCTTCTACTTACACTTTTGAACAAGTTTACTACTTTTTAGGTATGCACAGAATACAAGTGTATATTCACTCCAAACATGCAATGTCCCAACCAAATTTAAGGGCCGGGGGCTATACACTTTTGAGCAATTTCCAATGTCCAGTTAGTTCACTACATTTTGGCTATTCACAAAATTTGAGTGTATGTTATAGTTTTGGAGTTAATGGCCAAAAAGTAGCACAATCACTCAAAAGTGGAAGTTGCCTTAATGACTCAAGCCCTTAATGTTTCATTGTGATACTTCACTGACAGCCTTGCTCTGCCTTCATATTGCAGATCTCAGAGGAAATGCCCCACGTTATTCTGAGAGTGAACTACCCAAAAAAGATATGCTTATTGGCAACGTTTTTTACAACCTCATATCTTTCATCACTAAGTTGCCTCTTCACCTGCCTGACAAGTGATCAGGGGATTGGCTGCCACATTGATCCTGGCAGTGAGGGTGAAAAGCTAGAGCGGGGCAATACACAACATATGGGCCGGGATGCCCGCCACCCCTTCCAACACCAATCCCCTGGGGGGAGACAGACACAGTTTTGAATTTTTGGAATGCGGGGGGGCCTCACGACCCCCCCGGCCGTATTTATTAAAATATGAAACAAAATTTTAAAACTTTAAATTAAAACGTTCCATGTATCATGTACAAATTCAACTTCAATTACATTTGATGAAGACAGGTATTCAGGCTAACCTTAACAAATCTCTAATACAAAGATTTCCTAGCCGAGTCTAACATCATGACAAATGCATTACATTCGAATTTGTACATCCCAACATTAAGGGCCAACGGCAAGGTCTTAACCGGTGTCAGATCCCTATCACCAAATTCCCCGCCCTCACGTGTGAGTGGCGCATGCGCAGAGGACTTTACCCTCGCAGCCAACTGTAACTTCCCTTGTCGTGGGGGCCCCCTTTCACTCGACGCCATCTTAAGGTCGTCCGAGTTCCCATGCGAGGTACCCGTAAGAAGGACAGCGTGGACTCCCCCCCTTTCCCCGCACTCTCTTCCGCCGGTGCGGATATCCGGCCCCCGGGAAATTCTGGGGAGGGGCATATAGCTGTCTCCCCCTGGGAGGGGCCTATGGCCGTCTCCCCCTGGGTGACCCATCCGTAATGGGTGCCGCCCCCCCCCGTGGGAGGGGCCAATGGCCGCCTCCCCCGGGCGCTCCCATCCATAGTGGGTGGCGCCCCCCCTAGGGACCTTGAAATCACTGCTCACTGATCATGACCTTACCGCCACAGGCCAGATAGTTGACCGACTATCTGGCCCCCCCACACGTCCTATAGGTCATGTCTCCTCAAACCCACTAGCCAGGCTATCATGTCTCCTATTAGTAAGTCATTACCCACCCTGGACAGGTGTACCCCATCTTCAGAATAACAGTGATCGCCCCAGATGCACCCATGAGATATGCTTTGGAGATGAGCAAAGCGAAACAATTTCTCCATTTTATTGTTGACCCTCTTTACCGAATGGTTCAACGCTGTCGTGGACAAACCACCCCGCCATACCCTCCTGGGAATCATGTGAGACCAGGCAATCGTACATCCCGGGAGCCTTTTTGCTAACCAGCTAACTACAGAAAGTATGTGCTCCACTAAAGCTCGTCTGCCCAGCCTTACCAAGTCATTGCCCCCTATGTGCACTATGACTACAGATGGCGGTGACCTGTGCCACCCTAATAATTCCCCCACAAAACTTTGCAGTCGGTCAATACACAGGCCGCCCTTCCCATAGAAGGACACCTTGAACCCATATTCCTCAGATGTGTGGGTCGCATCACCTGTCTTGAATATGTCCCCGGCACGCCTCAGGTATGAGTGGCCCACGACCCAGACCACCCGTCTTCCATTCTGTAATCCTGATGCGGTAGTTAGTTGATACTGGGCCGGTCCCAATTTCCGCCCTGCATCACAGGCTCGTGAAACTGTAATCCAAACAAAAGACAACAAGCGTGAGTGCACTTCATCAGTAATTTACAACATGTGCAGTCGCACGTACCTCTTGAAACAATTCGAAGACCAACAGCCTAACTGCTTCACCTCGTCTGCCTGCAGACCTAGAGCCGTAGCTTCTGTAGTGGCCCCTATCCTGAATGAATGAGTCGCAAAATCACTCAGGTTCAAGCCCGCTGCTGCAATCGTAATTGCCAGCACTGAAACTGAAACCTTGTCAACGGGGTGCCGTCCGTATGTCGCAGCAAGGCCCCCCCCCCACGTTGTCAACCTTTATTTTAGGTAGGCCTCAACATGCCTCACTGGACAACCGGGACTACCTGGAGCGCGCTGCAACACAACACTATTCCCCTGGACCTCCTGGTCCGTCTTTGACCTGGCTATCGAGATCAGCAGAGAATCCCCCCTTACTTGGATGTGATCCCTGCGCAGACCTCCTTCTGTATCTCTTTTATTAGCCGCCACTAGTTCGCTCACCCGCAGGGCCCCATAGAACGCCAATGCGAACGCTGCCCGGAATAGTATTACCTCGCTAGGCGAGGAGCATGTCTCTTCTAGTTTAGCCAGCAAGGTGGTCAACTTATCAAATCCTATCGGGTGCCTGTTATCCTTTCTGCACCCTTCTAAGCGACACCAGCCACGCAGAGCCTTCCTGACTAGAAAGGACTCCGTCGGGTCCCTGATCCTATGGAGCTGTGCCATAAATGATATGGCGGCCTTAAACCGAATTGCGGTTGCTGCCGACCGGCCTTCTCCATGAAGTGCCACTAAAAATTGGACAAAGGACTCCTCCTGCCCCCATCTATGCTCCCCTGCTGGACCCAAAAATGCGCAGTATGAGCGGAACGCCCCTACATAAGCTTTCCTTGTCCTGGGCGCTAAACTGGCTGCCACGAGGTTATGTAGTCCGGGGCACCGATTTGCCATAGTGCTTCGGGAAATGGTGCCGCCACTAGCTCCGCTGAGGGTAAACAATCCCTGAGAGCCTGCATTTTGAAACGAGAGAGAGTATCAGCTGCATTATTCAGTATCCCCGGCACATGTTTTGCCCTGAACTGTACGTTTAATCTCAAGCATCGTAACACAATTTCTTTCAACAATCGCAATATCCATTTGCAGCGTGCTGCCTGCTGATTAATGCACTCTACCACAGTCATGTTATCGGACCAAAATACCACCGAGCGGTCTCTGAAATCCTCCGGCCATGCCGACAGAGCCACCCAGATGGGCAAGAGTTCTAGAAAGCCAATGTTACTCGTTAAGCCGTTTGTTTGCCACCATGCCGGCCATCTTTGTGCCGACCAACGGTTTCCGAGGATTGCACCAAACCCCTCGCTGCCCGCCGAGTCGGTCCATAAGCCGAGTTCCGCCGATGAGGCCGGGGGTTTGTTCCAGACCACTCGGCCGTTGAATTCCGCCAGGAATGCCAGCCAAATGAGCATGTCCTGGCGAACCTCCGCCGACATTCTTGTGCGGTGGTGCCCTTCCCTGAGGCCTACCATGCACTGGGCAATGGATCGAGAGAAAGGGCAAGCCATCGGTATCACCCTTAATGCAAAGTTAAGCTGACCCACTGTCTGCTGTAATTGGTGCAATGTCACTTTCTCGGTCCGGAGACACTGCAACAAGGAAGCCCTGAATTTGGCGATCTTCTCCGCTGGTAGGCGGAAGCACCCCTCCACGGAGTCTAGTTCTATGCCCAAAAACTCCAGAGAGGTAGTCGGCCCCACTGTCTTACCTGGCGCCAATGGAACCCCGAAACCCCGCATGAGCACGCAGAAGTCCTGCAATGCCCGTGCACAGTCCCGAGTGCCCGCTGGGCCGAGAAAGAGGAAACCATCAAGATAATGCATCACATGTTGGTGCCCTGTGGCCTTTGCGAACACCCACTCCAGAAATGAGCTAAACATTTCAAAATAGGCACACGAAATTGAACAACCCATTGGCATGCACATATCCATATAGTATTTCCCCTGAAACGTAAAACCCAACAAGCGCTGATCTTGGGGGTGCACCGGAAGCAACCTGAATGCAGATTCAATGTCTGACTTTGCTAACAATGTCCCAGGGCCTAAGCGATTCAACAGCACCACTGCGTCATCGAAAGATGCATACTTTACACTGCAAATCTCCGGGTCGATCGCCTCATTGACAGAAGCCTCCTCTGGTGCCGACAGATTATGAATGAGCCTGTACTCCCCCGGGTCCTTTTTTGGCACCACCCCTAATGGGGAGCATACAAAATCCACCGTTGGTGGGTCACCAAAAGGCCCTGCCACTCGCCCCAGGCTAACTTCCTTGGCGATCTTTTTGGCGGCAACCGCCGGGTTGTGCTGAACGGACAGTTGATTCTTACAAGAGGCGGTCCCTCGAAAATCACCCACCGGGATCCTGAAGCCATATGAGAAGCCATCTCGCAGAATCCCGGCGGACGCATGATCAGGGTATCTGTTCAGCCAAGGGGTCAAAGCCAAGATATCTACGGGCGAAGATGTGGACTTCCGAGGCACCGTATCAATCCTGCTTGGTACCCCCTTTGCCTCCGGTGCCATTGGCCCTGGACTGGCAGCTAGTTTCAGTGTGTGAGGTGTTACCACAACCGGAGCATGCGTGCCTGAACCTACACGTTCCTTGCGGCCTGCTACACGTTCCCTTATTGAAACCTCAACACACCCCTCGCTTATTTCCGTTCCCGCCCGATCTAGGCTGAGTCTCCCCCCCGTAGTTCTCACGAAAGGGTTGTGACTGCCTCTGTGGAAATGTCCTGGAGCCATTCGTGCTTGACCCCGAACCTCCCGCTACTCCCGGCAAGAGCTGCGCATGCCATGATACCGTATCCAAACAATCCCAAGTCAATGCTTCGTTAAACTCTTTTGCTTTTCTAAACACCACATCATACCCTTTCCACTCCTCACCTCCATACTTCTCATGGAAGTTCGTGATCCTGCTCTGATAACAAGCCAAGTCACTCAACAGTTCTGGTGTACGTTCAGCGATAATCGCCACAAAGATAGAAAAGGCCCTGATCCAGTTCATCATAGACTCCTCGACCCTGAATTCCGCCATTTTTGCCCGCCATGCACTGGGGTGCCACAAATCTTTCTGAGTCTTGGCATATTCAAACTCTCGATGATCAGTCAATAGTGAAAACATATTAATGTATTTGTTGGCCCACACCATCTCTTTAGTAACCATGGGAACATGTTGAGCCAAGCTTTCCCGCCTTGAGGGTACCGCGCCCTCCCCCATCATTGGTAGCGATCTCTTACCGGCTCCCGCCGCACTTCCAGCCGTGTCCGTCGCCTTATCCTGGTTATCTGCCGGGACCACCTTCGCCACCTGTGGGGAAATAGAAGGCACATTCGCTGCCCCAGCATCCCTTGTCTGCCGCAACTGTTCAATAATCCGTCTAGCTTCCTCGGCCGGGTCTTCCACAGCCGTGGATCCCCCCGCTCCCTTTTTCAACCAGGGTAAAACAGCCGCTAACTGAAGCGCTAATTCAGGAGGCATTTGATCGTCCTCCAGCGGTGTGATAACCACAGGGATTGGCAAACCCCCATCCGGTGTGGGTTCCGGGCTGGCCGCTGGCGCTACTGGGATCGGTGGTACCACCATCGGGACTGGGGCCTCGCTAGGACCCACTTTCACCCTCCTCTTTTTCCCCGGGGTAATATTTGGCAAAGCCGACCCCATGACTCTCTTAGGTCGCCCTGAGGGGTCATCCTGAGCCTCAACTTGTTTTCTGAGGGCCGCTAAGCTGCGACCAATCTGGTCTACTTTACCGAACTTTCGGTCCATCGCCAAAACCTTGGTCACCAAAGTACGCAGCATATGTTCCATCTCGGAGCTCTGTCCAGACTTCTTGCCAGGCATATCCGCGTTCAACGTTAGCTCAGCCTGTCTCCCCGAAGTGACTCGAACTCCAGCTATGCCTTGATGACTGAAATAGAAAAACAATGATTACAAGTTCAAAAAACTGCAGCTTGTTCCCTTGAGGGCTCACGAGCGACGAGTGGTGCAGCCTTCAGAGCGCAGGAACAAGAGGACGCTTCCTTGGATTCCCGCGCCTTTTATCCAGCAGTGGGAAGGCGGGGCTGCACCCCCATCACGCCCATCGGTGCACGGACTTCCGGGCGGGTGTTTAGGACAACCCTTTTTGGGCGGTAGGGGCGTGCTCCGGCCACGCCGCTATTGGGCATACCGGCCGGGACACGCCCCGCGCCTGCAACGGTTTCCCGGGGGATCGGGGCACTCATCCATACGTTCGGGGTGACCGAGTGGTCTCTCCTTGCCATTTGCAAAGTATGGAGAAAAGAGTGGTATATGGCGCCCACCTGTCTCTGGGGTTCCAGAGCCAGTAACATGCCTACTGCCAGAGGCCAGCCTTTTGGACACCCTCTAAATAAGGTGGCACTTTTTAGCATCCTTTAACGACGAGGTCAGAGAAGGAGTTGTGGTGGAGTCCTGGCAAAATCTCGTGTTGAAATGTACTGCCTATAGCTTCCCACGAAAACTCTTGTAAGCTTTTCTGAATTCCCCAAAACCTGGAAATGTACTGTAATCATATGAGGAAAGCAATGGGAGTAACGTTTTGAAGTAGTAATCGGGACTTAAGAGTCAAATTAGCTTTGTAATGCCTTCTGAACCACTTAAAGAGCCATTTGCCACTTATGCCTTATGGTCGTACACTAATCACCACGGATAGGGGATGAGCGGCTTTATTTCCTAAAGCATCCTGGCTCACACATTCATGCCTACGGACAGCGCATGTGTCGCCTTATTCTACAGGGTGTCTTAGTTTGCATGTTCACGAACCGCACACACGACACCTTATTCCACAGGCACAGAGTTTTTTTCAATTTTTTTGCACGTTCAAGATGAAGGACAGCGCACATGCTGATTTATTCAGCACTGCAGGCACAGAACGTTAAGGCCGCACTTTCAGAACCAGGGACAGAGCACCTGCAGCCGTCTACTATAAAGTGTTGGTTAACACATTCAGGACCATGGACTGATCACACGTCTACGTCGACTCGTTCAGTATCAACCATGCACAGCCTGTTGATTCACCTGTTCAGCACATTTGACAATGCACTTGCAGCTTTGTCTCCCAAAGATGTTGGGTCGTACATTCTGGACCATGGTCAGCACCCTTTCTACCCGGGCTCCTGGAGTCCATGGATTCGCCTGTTCTAGACCTTGGACAGCGCACTTCCAGCCTTAGTTGAACGTCCGGTACCACGGACAGCGCAGCGCACGTGCCTTCTGCTGGGAGTGCAGCACCATGGACAGCGCGCGCTCTGTCTTTTCACTCAAGCTCTGAGTCGCAGCGCACGTGCCTCCTGTTCCACAGCGCTCTAAAGTTGGGAGTTCAGCACCACGGACGGCGCACGCGCTGCCTCCTCACCCAGGCCCTCTCGGCCGCACGGTCAGCACCATGGCCAGCGCGCGCTGCCTCATTCCACAGCGAGCCTGCAGTCGCAC
Organism: Lissotriton vulgaris; assembly: GCF_964263255.1. NCBI lineage: Eukaryota > Metazoa > Chordata > Amphibia > Caudata > Salamandridae > Lissotriton > Lissotriton vulgaris. Next base: position 353,999,242 of record NC_141685.1, on the reverse strand, counting down.
GTTCAGCACTGTAGACAGCGCACAAATACCCCAAAAAGCTTCGCTTGTAGGAGAGAAAGGTTGGAAGCTATTTATTGCCCGTTAACGACCACAAAATGCGCGCTTGTTTTTTCCTCCCCACTCACATGTCCGCCCAAGCCTCAGGCGTCGGAAGTTGAGGACCTTGGATAGCCACTTGCTTCTTTTTCTACTGACCTCCCTCTCACCCCACCCCCGCCTCTTCCGTCGCACGTTCAGGACCCTGGCGAGCACGCTTGCTGATGCTGTGCTTACCAATGTCGCCGAGCTGAGAAGGGTTTCATGCTGGTATTGGTGCACACGGCTAGAGTTTATTTCACTTCCCGGAAGCAGTTCAAGGTGAGGAAAGGGAGCGCACTTGGGACTAAAACAAATCAGTGCCGAAGGTCCAATTTACATATTTCAGGCAACGTTTTCACCATTATACCCAATGCTGCATCCAATTTCCAACGTACGTCGTGGGAATCTTGCCTGCGACACGCACTCAAGTGTTTGATATTCAACACATGCAAAAACATATTTTTACGAGAGTCCTAGCATGAACTCTGTAGCAGCACTGCAGGGAAATTAGTGATTTAGGAGCAGTGGGGAAGCTTCGGCTAATGACAGATCTTTATTTTATTTACAGTGACTGCTGGAGTGAATCACACTGAAAGTTAAAAAGTAATTACAAAGTAATTAGCAGTGCCTGAAAGTGCCTTTGTAAAGTGGAAACTTTCCATGCACAAGGAGAGCAACAATGACTCGAAAGACTAAGAATCCCTTCCTGTGAGTTGAGAATTACACATGCTAACAACGCTTTTGTTCTTAAATATGTTCTGTTTTTAGTATTTCTATAGCACACGGCTGACACTAGCGTGGCTTCAAGGCGCTGTGGGTTCTCTGCCATGTATTTTCCCCACCTTTTCCTGAGTGACCACTGAGTCGTCATGCGATGCGCTTTTTGGTAATGTGATTAAGTCCATCCGTTTTGTTTTACAGCAATTGTCAGTCAAATAGTCAATTGTAGAAGGGATTTAATACAAATAGAGGGGCTTATTAGCAACAAATAGGGTTATTTATCGCTAAATGCGCTTAGTGCATTTTTTTATCGCTGTCTATCGCCGGATATTATCGCAGAAATAGCATGCGATTAGCAACGTTTATCTCTAATGCGATAAAATATCCGGAGATAGCGGCTCAATGCGTGAATATCACTGGAAATCCACCGATATTCAGGCATTAACGCTAATGGGGACTTAACCTGAATATACACCTCCCATTGGATATACAGGTTAAGTCATCGTCTGAGCAGGCGTTAGGTTCTAGCGATAATCGCGCTTAGCGTGACTTTTTTAATCGCACAGCCTGCCTTGCTAATAGGCGATAGCTGTGCTAGCGACTGCTTTCAGTCGCTAACAAGTTGGGTACGCCCACTTTGCATGTCATTAGCGATAAATATGGCTGACATGCAAAGTGGGCCCCAAACCGGTCGCTATTGTCTAAAAGCTGTCGCTAACTGCTGTTAGCGACAGCTTGCTAATAGGGCAATACAATTATCGCTGCTTTAGAGGGAAAAAGTCCCGCTAAAGCGGCAATAGTGCCCTTGCTAATATGCCCCACAATTCGGATTCATGCACTGTATTTTGAGCTACCTAAACATCTCCAGCTGCATGCTCCTATCAAGTCTTTAGAATGTTAATGTTATATCCCTGTTTTTAACATTTCTGTAGTTAAAGTACATTAAGACATTGAAGAGGACGAAGATGAATTACCCTTTAAATATTGGGTTTTGCGCTGTGACTTATACATTGGATGCACGATTACTTGCTTACTCCCAACCATTTCATAACGTGCATGAGAGAGGTATAAAGCTATTGCTCTATAAAAAAAAACGCAAAACATTAGGGCAAACTCCGAGGCTGCTTTATGGGCCTCTGCAAGTTCTTGATTACCTAAATGTTGGACTACCACTGACACATTTGACCTTTTTATTAAGAAGTATTGTAACTGTTGTGCCCTAATTATAACCTAACCTCAAAGCCTAGGGGTGCTTGCCTCTTACTTGAAGATGCTTCCATCGGTGTCTCTCTTTTAAGTGTATGCCACTTGAACACGCATGCATCTGACAGGATTGACTGCTACTTGTGTCTGTGATTACATATACTGTGTCAGCACCCACTACTTTGACCACAGAGTCGATTAGCGATATTGGCCTGTAACAAGATGTACTATTCCGGTCCCCTTTCTTAAATACTGTGACTATTGTGGATGTCACCCAGGACCTCGGGCTGCCATGTTCTACTTAATTAAATGTAAAATACCTTATTAAAAGGTGAATGGTAACAGAAACTCCTCTGACTTATTGGAGGAAATACTAGATGTGAATGAGAACATACATTGCATGAGTAGATTCTAATTCATATTTAGCATTTCCCACTAAATTTACCATCCTAAATCAGGCCACAAGTGAGTATATTTATTCAGATGCGCCATTTCAAACTTTTTTGATCTGCTCTAATCCATCACACCCACATTACCTATCATCTTTCGATGTCCTTTCCCACCTCAATCATTTCACTCAGTTACGGGAGGCAAAACAGCAGGGTGTTGTATGTGTAGGTTGTTTCCCTTAGTAGTACTACTTGCTGTCTAAGACATTTTCAGTGCCCAACCACAGTGGTCCTGAGTATAAGTGCTGTAGTATTGGAGGTAGTTATTGTAATGAATAAAATATTACTTTGCAGCAGTCAGACTTTATTGAGTGTGAAAACTATCACAGATTCCAGAGTTTTAAAGACCAGGCAGATATTGGTATTATAACACCAAAATCAATATGTTCCTGTAATTTCCGGTCTTTTGTCCTGAAGTAAATTTTGGCAGATGTGACCCAACAAAATGTAACTCCAAGGGGCTCACCTTGCTGTTCTGCACTGCATGACAGTGACAGGGTTGTAGTGCGCTATATTTAATCAATCACAGCGCATTCCTGTCCTTTCCTATGACCTGGCGCACAATGGGATGCCTAGAGCCAGCACAGGCACCCTTGCACCATGGTCCAAGAGTGCTTACATTGCAAGCAGGATATTTTAATGCAGGCAGGGGCACCTTCCTACAAAAAAGCAGCACCAGGAGTTATATTTCTCTTTACATGCTGAATTCAGCACAGATAGAAAGAGGAAGAAATGTAGAGAAATAGAGATATTTCTCCGTGCTTCATCTTCCCTGGAATGGTGTAAGATTTTGGCACATCGCCAGGTTTACAAGTTCTTGTAAATCTGGAGATATATCAAAATCCATAGGAGTTGTGCGGGAACACCCACACGCACCCATTGAACGCCTTCCCATGGCAGAATAATGTGGCACAGTGATTTGCACTGCATTGCAATACTCCGGATTCTTTAAGCCACTCAGAGCCAGGCAAGGTGGCTTTGTGTGGCTTCAAAAATCTGACTTAGAGGTTTGCATCACACATGTAGCACATTGCATAGTGCAAACGTGATGCAACATTCTCATAAATAAGTCTTTTAGGCTGCAGTATTCAGAATTCCAAACTCGGCACAGGGATTCAAATGTAATGAGCTAGCAGCATTAAAGTTGGGTGTCTGTTAGATTTGTCAGTCTTAGGGTGGTCTTCCCCCAAAGTTTTTGCCTTCACCCTTCCTATTTGTACTGAATTTGGTTTTTTTGGCAGTGGTGCCTGCCACGTAGTGCATTGCAATGAGGTGGGGTACCATAGGTACCCCCCATGTGCACCCCACGCTCCTCCAGAATCAAGGACCACATGCCTTTCCATGGTGGCATTGCTGCCATGAAAAGGTCAATTCCCGCCTACATCAGAATATGGATGGCAATGTCTTGCAGACACCGCCACCATATTGTGTCCCTTTTCCGCCTGGTCGACAATTCGACCTGCAGAAAAGCGGCGGACGGTCTTTCCATCCACCGTGGTGCCCCCGCCATACTAATATGGTGGGAGGAGAACCAGAGACATATGGTGGGCGGATCACCACCACCGGTGAGAACCGCCGGCCCGACGGTGGCGATCCGCCCGCCATCATAATAGGGCCCTATATTTTATGTAATGTGTGCCACAGTTTGTTTTTTACCATATTGCACTGCAAATGCAAACCTCTGGGTAATAGAAGCGCAATTTCCATTAAATATAGCAGAGTTTGATGCCAATAAAAAAAATCCTATCATGCTTTCTTGCCGCAGCAATGATATTTGAAGTAGCCTGGGAGGAAGAGGGATTAATAACAAGACAGTCTGATCTTTAGACCCACACAATAAAAGTCTGAGTCAGTAACTTGTTGTTAAAAGATTTATTGCAAACTCAAAGCCCTACTAATAAAGCATCAGTCTCAAAAACATAGTATAAAAGTATAAAATAACCAAACGGAGAACAAATCGTCTCACAATATTGGTCATCAAAAGTAAAGAACATAGAAGTATCTCAGTAACTGCAATACAGAAAATAAGAAAAAGAATTTAGTGACTCGTCGAATGGTTTTGATCCTTCTCCCCATACATGAAAAAGATTTGCAACAGCTACTAAACCTTACACTAACCTAAGGATAGGGGAAGTCCTATTGACTCAGGTCAGAAAGAAAGGTGTCAGCATCAGAAGCTCTTTAGAGGTTTTATAGGTAAAGAATCATGTATAGCATAAAGCCACACACTTAAAAATGTCAAGCGAGGTCTGTACCTCTCTAAGTCTCAAGGGAATCTGACTGAACCCAAGGTGGGTTCACTAATTAGAATGCACAAAGAATATTAGAGAGAACAAGACCTCATGCACATCATAATATCTTTTTTAGTTACCAGGAGAGAACTTGCGCCTTGAACAGTACTCCCATATTCCAGTTTCTGCTTCTATAGCATCCTTGATTCCTCCTATCGTCGGATAGTGCCAACTGGTACCGCTCCCTTTGTTCTTCATTAAAATCATTTGACCTTGCTAGCTCTTGCTCGTCTGGGTACCTCTGAAATACAATGGGCTCTTCACTATCTTATGAAAGCCTGTGGTCTGCACCTGCAAAGGAGAATACCATGTAGGAAAACAACTTTCACATTAGTATAAACTGTCCCCACTGTAAGGTTAAGGCCCGCAATCACGCTAACTTAACATTTCTCTTTAAAACATATTAGTTCTACAACCTACACATAATCCACTAAATGAAATAGTTAATAATGAATCAAACTACATTGTGTGGTACTCTTATATGTGGCACAATAACCAATGCATGTAATTGTAAGCGACAATGACAATGGGTCACAATATATAAAGAAAGCATTGACACACATATGATTCATTCTCACTAAGCCCTGGCGAATGCACTGCATTAAATGCATTTTTTGCAGCACCTTACAACCTAAACCTACAGAAGATTATTAGTTCAGATGTTTCTGAAAAGGAAAATGTTTATATATAGGGTAGTATTCCTTGTGCCTAATAAACCCGTCTGCACAGTATTGGGGCTTCGACTCTGGTTTTTTCTGTATGCTCAGGACTTCCAGGAGGTGATTGAATATATATATATATATATAAGCACTTTGTTATAATGGTGTGTGTATATATATATATATATATATATATATATATATCTATATCCTTTCCACGAGTGCTGGTAGTGGAGAAGCACTGTCGGCGGGCGGTCCAAGCCGGGCACCAGCGGTCCCAATAAATTCTTTTCACAAATCACCTCGGTAGCGTGATCAAGGCTTAATCGCCGAAACGCGTTGTTATTGCCATTAAATCTATCATTTATTGCACAGAAGAGGTGTCCGGGCTATCATTTCCTACCGAGGTGATTTGTGAAAAGAATATATATATATATATATATATATATATATATATATATATATATATATATATATATATACATACATACCATTGCAACAAAGTGCTTTGTGCGTGTCATTTTAAATAAAAAGTCACATGACCATAAGTAAAAACTGTATTTCCCATAATGCAAGGTAATGTCCAATTCGTTATCATAATGAACTCACAGTGGAACTTTAACTCTGCTTGTGCTTTGTTTTCAAGTCTTTACAATTGCCTGCATTGTTCGTAAAAGGGTTTGATGTATCCGGCATGTGGCTTTGCTTAACTTCATAGTGCTTGTTGATCTAGTAGTCTCTAGACAATGCTCGTCACCCAGAACGGTCAGAGAGAGAGGTAGTCTCCTCCGACTCCCTTCCAACAATCAGTGATGTCATTTGAGATGTCATCAGTGATGTCACTGGCCATGTCATGAATGATGTAATATGTGACATCATCAGCAGTGGATTGAGGGCGCGCAAGTTATAGTTAGTATAACTAACTATAACAGAGGAATTTCAATTGTTTTGTATGAGTGAAATGTCCAGCTAACTATGACACCCCTAAAACCTATGGTTTTTTCAGTGAATTTCTAAGGTTTTTTTAAATGCAAATTCCTAACTATAACATATCTGAACCCTATGTTTTTTTCAGTGAATTTCAAAGGTTTTGTAAATGACAATTTTTAAATGTATTATTTCTTATATTTATTTTTTTGATACTGATTTACTACATTTTTTTAAAATATTTATTTTTAGATATTTTATTTTTTAAATTACATTATAATTACATTATACATTTTATTACAAACTATACTTAGAATGAATTACTTTAGTTTAAATACTTTGCAAATAGGCAATATACTTTTAAGTACAGTAGTTACAGTTGTTGCAATGGGCAACACAATTTCAAACACAATTCAACATTGAGCTCAATAGGCATTTCTAGTTAACTGCAATTAGTTACTTCATGGATTACTTTTCTAACCACAGGACTCAATCCTAGATTCAGTCCTGTGACATCTCCTGTAAACAGTTGAGTAAAAGCGTTTTGGTTACAGTAGTGATTTTTAGGGAATATTATTCTATTTTTAAAGTTGACCCTTAAAAACTTTATCACATAAACTCACCTATGTTATCCTAAGGGAGGAAATTCACTTAGCAGGTAAGTAGTGCTATCGTCACTTTTCCTTACTCAGTGGTGGGTCCTGGATTCATCACTGGTACATCTCCTGTAAACAGTTGAAAGAATGCGTTTAAGTCATACAGGCAACTTTTTAGGAATATTTTTAGTTTGTGAAAATAGACACTTAGAAACTTTTCTGGAGAAAATCAGACAATGGATTCCTAAGGAAGGAAATACAAGTTACTGGTAAGTATGCTTAGAATTACTTTTCCGGGTCAGTGCTGGGCTAAAAGATGCAGCACTGGGTTCTCTCCTGATAACAGGTGAGTAAATCAGAATTCGTTGTTCGGATGATTTTAGGTGAATATTTTAAAGTTCCAAAACTCGACACTTAGAAGATTTTCCAAGTGAAACCAGTCAATGTTCGCGTATGTAAGGAAATTCAAGTTACTGGGAAGTATGGTTAGAATTACTTTTCATGATTAGTACTGGGCTCAAAGATGGAGCACTTAGGTCTCTCCTGATAACAGGTGAGTACATCGGAATTCGTAGTTCTACTGATTTTATAGGAATATTTTAAAGTTCCCAAACTCTGGGGGGAGGAGCTACGCTAGCAAACAAGATGGCTGATTAGGCTCCCGGCTCCGCGGACCTCCGTATCCTACCAGATGATCCTGTCGATAATCCTGTTTTTACGCCCACTACTTGGGGGTATTTATTAGAATTCAGATACGTTCGGTACCTGAGTATTGTTGTATTTCAGGTGTTGACCGGGAGGGGAACGTCATCACCCATCACACCCACTCCCTGTGCAACTGGATACGCACACCACTACTGCATGCGTGATGCACTTTATGTCACCATATGCAGTCCAATTTTTGTACGTACCAGTAAATATGTATACACTGTGCTTTGTACCACCAGCCCTGAAGAGTCGTGTTGACTCAACGGCACACGACGAAACATGTGTCGGCTTACTGATATTCCTCAAGTCTGGATTTAATAAATCTTCACCCTGCTGGGACAAGAAACACACCAAAGGATCTGCTTCTATGTTATTTCATTTTTTGATACCTGTTTATTGTACTGAATTGTGGAACACTTGTTTGTAGTTGCGAGAGCATAGCTGTTTAATTTTCGTATAAACTCTGACTTTTTAGACGGTTAAGGGTGTTTTTCCGTCTGCTCTTTACGCACTACTTAGCCACCAATTTCGAAATACACACATTAACGTAAATTTGAGGCAGTGCGCCCATGACATCTGAATTCTAATAAATACCCCCAAGTAGTTTACTTTTATCTCTTCAGATAGGGTGCCTCCACGTTACTAACTAATTATCGCCTATACTTCTAGTTTTCACCTGTCCGTCACACTATGGACAGAGATAAGGCAGCAGCAGATCTCTTTGAGAACCTGGCCAAAGGCATGCCCACACACCAGGCATCGGCCACGGCAGGCCCTGCACGTGTAGAGGGTTTAAGAGACAAGTTCTTTAAATTGGAGAAACTCAAGAAACAAGAGAACTCCCGTTGGTGGGACGGAGCGACTCTAAAACACTATTTAAAGCTTAAACTAGTCCCTAGAGGACTGAGGTCCCAAATTTTTCCAACTTACGATGATCTAGACAGAGATCTTATGATCAAATGGGAAGACTCACTCAATCAGAATTCCATTACACTCATGGACATTCTAATCGAGAGTGCTGACCGCAAAACCGCAAAATTACAGGCAGAAATCTCTATTGTGGAACAGGAGATAAAAGATTTAAACAAACCTGAAGCCACAGTCAAAAATTACACCTTACTAGATGAGATTCTTCTCAAGCATCAGACAGAAATAAAGAACAGAAAGGCACGTCAGATCAAAAGGGACGAGGCAGACTACAAAAATGGTAGAATCTATACCTTTGACCGTAAATATGATTCCCTGATCCCTAAACCCAAAACAGGCCCACAGTCTGGCAGAACCACAACTACCAGTTCCGTTAATTCCAGCACCACGTCCCTAAGCTCTACCGGGCTCAGTGACATTGAAAATGAAATCCTAGCGAATTCAGAACCCCACAGTTCAACCTTTTTTTTAGAAATGGAACGGGTGAGGAAAGGCAGCAGAACCCAACCACCCAGAACCGTCATAGACCCAAACCCCAAAGGGGCAAACGCAGGAACAAGCGAGGACTATCGCAGGAAACTGAGGTCAGGGACACAGAAGAACTAGTTACACCAAGTGACAAAGTACAAGTCATCAATCTGTCCTCATTTTCCTTGACACCTGATATGGTCTCCCTTTTGAGTAGGGGCCTTAACTTTAATCCCTATGCCACCGGTGATATGTGCCAGACCAAGATAGATGTCTTTAAATTCATTCGTAACCTTAAATTAAAAAAACACTTTGCTGGATCACAGAACATGCAGAGCCAACCTAGACACATTCCGAATGTTTTTGATGATGTTTCTCTGACCATTAAAGATGTGCAATCCACACACTTGCTTCTTTCTTTGACAGATAGGGAAGACAGTCCTCTTGAAATGGAAAAACTATTAGAGGACCTCGATGTTGAAACTGACTACAGCATGGCTAGTGGCTTAAAAAGTAAATCTAAATGGACACCCACGTTACCAGGCGGTAATGTGATTGACAATTTTCACAGACATGTCCTTGAGGATCTGAACAGATTTAACACCAAAAACTTAAACACCAAGTTTAAATACAAAGACAACCTAACCAAAGGGGAACGGCTAGCACTCTCCACGTTAAGTGACAATCCAAATATCATCATCAGGGAGGCGGACAAAGGGGGCAATGTGGTGGTCATGGATCTGATTGACTACAACAATGAGATCCAGGGCCAACTCAACGACAACTCTTGCTATGAGTTACTCAATCACAACCCCATTGGTCCACTAACACTTTTAATCAACGGACTCTTACTCACCTGGAAACATTCTGGTCTTCTGGATGATAATGAGTACCTATACCTCAAAGTCTTCAGACCCACGTATCCGTGGTTGTATACGTTACCTAAAGTCCACAAAAAACTACCTTTCCCTCCAGGGAGACCGATAGTCTCGGGGATCGGAGGTTCCACCGAAAGAATCGCAGAGTATGTGGATCTTTTCTTGGGGCCTCTGGTCAGAAATCTTCCGTCTTACATACAAGACTCTAAACACATTTTAAGCATCATGGCAGACATGGAGTGGCAACAAGGCACCATGTTAGTAACATTAGATGTGGTGTCTCTTTACACCAGCATCAATCCGGAACTAGGTCTAGAAGCCATTACCAAACTCTTATCTAACCGACCGGCTTCTCTCTGGGCACACACTAATATGCTACTACACATGATGAGGATCATTCTGGAAAACAACTTTTTCATTTTTGATCGGAAATGGTATCAGCAAAAAAAGGGAGTAGCCATGGGCTCCAAATTCTCACCCTCCTTCACTAATCTCTTTATGGGGGCGTTGGAGGCTGACTTGATTTGGGGTACCAAGGGAATTCAATACATCGACTCCATAGTTTTTTGGGGTCGATACATTGACGATTGCTTTCTGCTTTGGTCAGGCTCTGAAGAACTTCTCCAATCCTTTTTTGAACACCTAAACAACAATACATGGGAAATGAGCTTCACCATGAAACACAGCCTTACTAGTATGGAGTTCTTAGATTTGGACTTCTACATAAAAGATAACAAAATACACTCCAAACTTTTCAGGAAGCCAACGTCCTGTAACTCTATACTCCATGCCTCCAGTTTTCACCCTGAACACCAGTTACGCTCCATCCCATATGGAGAATTCTTACGAGCCAAACGTAACTGTAGTGAATCCAATGAGTTTGAGAAATGCATCTCGAATATGAGAGACAGATTTCTAAGACGAGGGTACTCTAAATCTTCCCTCAAAATAGCAGAACAAAAAGCCAGAACCATCCCGAGACCTGACTGTCTGAAAACACGCACGGAGACAGAGTCCTCCGGACAACAAATCAGACTGATAACTGAGTAAAATGCACTTAACTACACCACCAAAAAGAGCTTCAACAAACACTGGAAACTGCTAACAGAGGATCCCGTGCTTAAGGAGTTCCTTCCAGACAGACCTGCCATTACGTACAAAAAGGGTTTCACTCTGAAAAACAAACTGAGCCCCACGGTACCCCCTAACACTGTGGCACGAGATTGGCTATCCACAAGAGGTCTGGGCTTCTACAAATGTGGTTTATGTTCCATGTGTATCTGGGGAAAACATGGCACCACGACTTTCAAGGGTCCGGAAGGGACTATGTACAAAATCAAACACAATATCACTTGTCTGACCAAATTTGTTGTCTACATAATTGAATGTAAATGTGGCAAAATCTATGTTGGCAGTACCATCAGGGCACTTAGAGAAAGAATTGCAGAACACATGAGGGCTATACAGAAAAGAGACCCGAGGTACCCAGTAGCCCTACACGTAGCGGAGTGCCAACCTCTAGAGGATGACTTCAAAGTGCGTGTTTTTGGGATCGACGTGATTCCCCTCAATATCCGAGGGGGTAATAGAGAACTGATGCTCAGACGTAGAGAGGCCACATGGATCATGCGCCTACAGAGCGTGGAACATGGGCTAAACTACGACCCTGAGCTTCAATATTTTCTAGGTAACTAATGAGTTACCTGTGGGGATCCCATCTTTTGAAAACCAATGATATCTACTTCCAGATACTGACATAACTCCCATGAAACAACCACAGACACTCTGTTGTACAAAGATCTACATCGTTTGGGATAAAAATGTAATAAAATAATGCACGTATTGCAACTCATATGAACACTTCTCATAATGTTAATTTGTAACCATACACGTCAATTTTGAATGTTCTATAACCTATTACATGTGTGAAATGAGGCTACTATCTTATGAACTACCAGAATCGCCGATGAGATTTGACAAAAAAGATGCAATTTGGTTTTTTGTAACCTATATTAATGTGATCTATGAAGTCACCTTTTCACAACAATGTGAATGCACCCTCACTTGGTGTATTGTTACCCTGAAATGGGGCCAGTGTCTCATGAACTATCTGAATTGCCGTTGAGATTGGACAAAAAAAATGCAATTTGGTTTTTTGTAAACTATATGAATGTGATCTATGAAGTCACCTTCTCACAACGATGTGAATGCACCCTCACTTGGTGGATTGTCACCCTATCGAATCACCTTCTGCAGAAACATATAATCCCATAAAACACTCAAGAACAGTGGAAGGCACAGACACCCATCTCGGGAATCTTCCACCCACCTATCCAACAATAGCACCATGTGAATAAGTTCTACTTAAGGTCTCACCGGCATAGAAAATATATATACATTAATGTTTTCTAATTGGCAATATCTACTTTCTCCCTCGTGACTACATAAGATATAGACACACCATTTTTGTCTACACATAATGCCAACATGAGAGCACCGTGCTTATAACTAAAAATTAGTATCATGGCAATTATGAATTAAATATGCCAAGCAGCATTATTTTCCTCTCCTCCACTACACTCCGCAAGTGGACACACTACCTTTGTCCAAAACAACTGGCTAACACGCGACACATCCAGCAATAATATTTCCCCTTGCTAAGATGGCGGCCACTCTTCGCACATCCCAACCAACCGGCATCTTCTATGTCTAGTTTTCCTACATAGCGTCACTTCCTCCTCCGGTCCGGGGTCCGCTCACGACAGACGGCCACCGGGAATCAACGGAGGAGGGATACCGAACTATAGGTAAGTCGCCGCCCGCTCCCTCTTACAACTAAATTTCAAATAGCATTGAGTTCACGGATAAACGTGAACTGGCGAATGCACTTGCAATAAATGCACGCTATCTTCTAAATCCTTACAGCTTACCGCCAATCAAGAAAACGCACCCGTTTTCCGAGGTTTTCTACCTTATGGATCCCCTCCCGGTCAACACCTGAAATACAACAATACTCAGGTACCGAACGTTATCTTTAGCCTTTAATTTCTCCCAGATATTGTACCGAAAAACTCATAGAGGTAAACACGATGTATGCTACCTTAAGTTCACTGATCGTGTTGCTTCACTTTATTTCTTTATCACAGCGTCTTTAACCTGAAGTCTCTGACACACCCAAGAAGGGTGAAACAGAGCTGATAGTACGCGATCTTGCTTCTAAATCCACGGGATACTCCACCACTACCTATCAAGATATTTGAATGTAAATAATCCCAGTGGTAAGGATACTTCCAATACAGTGTCCTGGTTATCTTGTTTTATTTTCAATGTAACCATCCATTGAAAGGTTCTCTCACATTCCTCATTTTATGCCTTCCTGATGATGTCTTCTCTTCTCCTCTCGCCTTTGTAGTCTCTCTCTAATCCACCTACGTGGAATATTGCCATAACTTCCAGACCATACTCAACCCACATCCAGGAGTTGAGTTTAAAGGTAAACAACTAAACCTCTTAGAGAGAGCATGCATCTCAATACATCACTATAGATATTGCTTTAAATACCACGCAGTCACTTTAGATCACAAATGATATTCACACACTCCGGCATGAACTTGTCACCGACAAAACTTTCTCTTCACTTTTGCTTGCCCTCACAAATTTATCTCACCACTCTGTAACCCTAGATAGGCAGGACCACCGTGTGTACGTGAACGCTTGCCACAATTGTCAACTGAACACCATCAACCTCACACCCAGGGCATCACCACTCAAGGAAAACCACTCACTTCCTCAGAGTGTGACACTCTTAGTGTTCTGAACGTCATCACCCATCACACCCACTCCCTGTGCAACTGGATACGCACACCACTACTGCATGCGTGATGCACTTTATGTCACCATATGCAGTCCAATTTTTGTACGTACCAGTAAATATGTATACACTGTGCTTTGTACCACCAGCCCTGAAGAGTCGTGTTGACTCAACAGCACACGACGAAACACGTGTCGGCTTACTGATATTCCTCAAGTCTGGATTTAATAAATCTTCACCCTGCTGGGACAAGAAACACACCAAAGGATCTGCTTCTATGTTATTTCATTTTTTGATACCTGTTTATTGTACTGAATTGTGGAACACTTGTTTGTAGTCGCGAGAGCATAGCTGTTTAATTTCTGTTTTTACGCCCAACCTCCGTGTAGGTGAACCGATGCACACTCCGATGGTGCAATCCCGAAAACTTAACCGGCTTGGTTGACGAAGTTGTGTCGAGTTAAAGTTTGCGGCCTAGTCCAGCAGGAGAGCCGGGGCCTCGAGTTTTGACTCAGCTGGGTTGCAGTTGAACAACATCGGCCGTGAGAATCAAGCATGGTCCGGTCTACCGCAGTGGAGGTCTTTTTGCCCGATTTTGACGGCGATCATTCTGATTGACTAACATCGAGGGAGGAGTGACGTGGCACGATAGTGGCTGCAGGTGGAAGTCCCTGTCCCGCGGACCCGGTTTGCCGCTGCCGGTGTTCGGTGAGTCGGGGTCTTCGCTTGCGGCAGCGGAATGCAGTTTGCTGCCGCAGAATCCGATCAGTCACCCTCCGACACCGTCCGTTCCGCTCCTATCTGTTCCCCCGGAGAAACCGGGCTCTCTGGGGGAAGTGAACAAAATCGGCACTGAGCGAGGAGAAATAGACCGGACGGAGCGTGAGCCGTCACTGAAGACAGTATTGGTAGCCATCAGGGCATTTCACTCACATATGGATGCCCTGATTCACAAAATGATTACGGGCTTAACTGAGAAGGAGTGTGTGGAATCGGACCTTGCTCCACTGCCGGAACGGCTGCCAGCTACGGTTTACATGGTGACCATTTTGATTCCGGACGAGGACCCCTTGTGACAAGAGGTGCCGAAGCCCTCGGTTAGTACTCTGAGGAATCAGGAACCCGGTGTTTCAACTGTATTACTACACCTACCTTCATTGCTGACTTTGGGAGAATCGATTGGCATTCCCTTCCCGGAGACTCCTGTTGTTGATTGTTCTTGGACTTCTGTTTCATCCTTTCCCTCTTTGGTGACCGTACAATCGTGGAGAAAACAACACTGGGACTATCCGTCCAAGAGGGAGCGTTTTTGTTTTGATGGAATTTTTGAGGAATCACTGACTCTGATTTGTATTTGACTGACATTTTTTAGATTTAATATGCACTTTGATTCTCCTGTAGAAGTAGTGGTCCTACCGGGAGGGGTTCGCATGATGGTTCGGAAGGGCCAAGGCTGAGATCGATTGACCGGGGTTGGTACTATGGCCTTAATGGATGGGATTCGTAACTGTTGGTTTCACGAGAGGCTGGGCGGTGTATCATGGCTCCCCCTAATTTACTTTTACTGAGATTGCTGATACCATTGTATTTTTATTGTAGGGGATGCCTGTCTCTGGGGGGGGGGGCGGGGGGGAGGGGCCGGGAGCCCATACGGAAATGCCCTCCCCCATGTTTTCTCTTTTCTATTTTTTGGAACCTAGTTTGTCGGGGTGACAGACACACTGCTAGTTGGGGTTAGGCGATAGCCATATGCAGGGGTGCAGGGTGGGGGGATGGGTTTATTGTTTTCTTTCTGTTCTCATTTTTATGGTTTTCTTTTCTTCAAGCTTCTCTTTTTTCTCTCCCTTATTAGTAATATTAGCGAACTATCCTGATTTTGTTTAGATTCCAGTGCCTGGTTGCCATGCATGTTCTACTATTCTGATTTTATGGGGGGGGCGGGCTCCGAGGGCTTGCGCTTAAAAAGTTTGTCGATAGTAATGCCATAAATCCTGCTTCGTACTCACTAGCGCAGGCGTTTCAGCGATTCTTCTGTTGCTTCACGTCTATCCTGTCATTGTACCTGTGCACCCTATGATTATGTATGACTGTATGGCTCCGGATATGTCTATTCCTTTTTCCTTGTTTTAAAATAATAAAAAGATTTAAAAAAAAAAAAGTTTCCAAACTCCACACTTACCCTATTGAAGGAAATCCACTTAGGGCCAGATATCTGAACAATTTTTCACATAGACACAAAATGGCTAAAACCATTTGATAATTCTGGCCCTTAGCAGGTAAGTAGTGTTATTGTTACCTTTTCTTACTCAGCGGTGGATCCTGGATCCAGCACTGCTGCATCTCCTGTAAACAGTTGAAAGAATGCGTTTAAGTCATACAGGCAATTTTTAAAGAATATTGTTAGTTTGTAAAAATAGACACTTAGAAACTTTTCTGGTGAAAACCAGACAATGGATTCCTATGGAAGAAAATATAAGTTACTGGTAAGTATGGTTAGAATAGGCCACCAGGTACCTCCAGTATGCGCCAGGAGGCTGCGTTGCAGAGAGGTATTCAGAGGCCGTGCCCCTTTTTACAACACTGTGCAACGCAGCTCCCTGGCACTTACTGGAGGTACCTAGTGGGCTAGTTGGCCTCCAGGGACCCTCAGTATTCAAGGGGAGTTAATCCCCCAACTTAAAATGCGCCACAGGGTGTGTTTGCACACATATCACCTCAGGCCCCACCCCCTCCCTTCACCACTGTGCAAACGCGCCCCGTGGCACGTTTTAAGTTGGAGGATTAACTACCCTTGAATACTGAGGGTCCCTGGGGTGCAACTAGCCCACCAGCTACCTCCAGTAAGCGGTGTAAAAAGGGGCGTGGCCTCAGAACACCCCTCTGCAAGGCAGCCCTCTGGTGCATACTGGAGGTTCCTGGTGGGCTAGTTGGCCCCCAGGGACCCCAGGGACCCCCAATATTCAAGTGAAATTCTTTCCCCCTCTGCAAACACACCAGGGGGCACGCTTGCAGAGTAATGCTGGTAGGGGCGTGGCCTCTGGCACAATGCCAGTCTTTTTCTTCTTTTTTAGGTTTAAGAAGTGGGGCTGTGTGGCGCCCTTCTTTTCTACTATTTTGGCCCTGGGAACCCCATCCCCCAGGGCCTGCCCCCACTTTTTTTTTTTTTTTTTATTAAAAATTTTGGAAGAGGTCCCTGTGGCTTCCCCTCCAGAGGCCATACTCGGCCCCAGGGACCCCACCCCCCGGGGCATGGCCCTGTACTAAAAAAAAACTCATCTAGGAGGCGTGCAATCTTACCCCCCTCCTTAGGCCATTTTTGGCCTCGGGGACACCATCCCCCGGGGACGGCCTTTTTCTATTTATTCATTTTATTTTGGGGAGTGGGGCCCGTTGCCCTTCTTCCGGGCCACATGTAGTCCGGGGACCCCATCCCCTGGGGCTGGCCCTCTTTGTTGGGGATCATTGGGGGTGTCCCCAATCCCCCCACGGTCCCAGCCAGCTCCACTCATCCTGCGAGAGCCAGCATTGCTTTTCCACATGGGGAAAGGCTAACATGCTGATCCCCCTGTGGAAAAGCAATCTGCTTTGATATTTGGAAGAGAGAGCAGGTTTCCTACTCTCTCTTGTCCCCGGGGCGTGTACAAATAATATTTTAATAAAGCTCCGGGGGTGGCGGTTCTCGGGGCTGTGGGGGGCAGGGTGCCCCCCGCACTCAAAATGTAAGTTGAGCCCGGGGGGGGTGGCGGTTCTCGGGCAGTGTGGCGGGGATTGGCCCCCCCACACTCATTTTGGACAATGCCCCCGGGATTTGCCCCCCCCCCTTCCCGGGGGTTAATTAGCATTGAAGCGCGCGAGCCCGCGCCTCGTGTTTTTTTTTATGTGGATTTTGTCGATTTTTAAAAAAATTCTACCCTGCCCCCTTTTCGCGTTTTGCTCGTTTGTTTTATAGGTTTCTTGTGCCTCGGTTTTACCGAGGCACAAGATGGCTGCTAACACTTCCTGATTTGGAGTGTTGACAGTCAATTAGAATACAGCTTGTGCACTGCAGGGTGCGCTTAGGCTGCGCTTAGGGTACGTGGACCTTCAGAGGCCATAGATATATATATGCTTTTAATTGTAATTTTCTCAGGAACTACTGAACGTAAGTAAGTAATATATTTATTTGTATATGATTAATTAAAATCTTTACAAAAATATAAAACGCCATATAGCAGTACAAATTATTTAAAATGCCATATAACAGTACAAATTATTTAAAATACAGCAGTTACTATTGTCAATTCACGGTTGTTATTAAGTCCCAATGAGTCTTTCAAGTGTGCTTGAATCTTTCCTGCATTAAATCAAAGAACTTCACAACCTGACAATTCAGTTTAATATCGCTGGAGGAAAAACAAAGTTTAACTGCCTGCCTACAGGTCCGAACGGCATGTGATCTAAAAAACGGTAGCAACAGCTTGAGCCTCAGGTCCATTAGTCTCGGGCAAATACATATCACATGGATGATGTCCTCCTTGCCAGATTTACACAGGCGGCATAGGGCCGAGGCGTGAGTTCTCTCCCATGGCGGCAGGTGCGGTAATATCGGGATAGCTCCAAGGCGCAATTTCAGGAACTTTTCTTTGATTTTTATTTTCATCCCGATATTAAGATATGCTTGTGGCCGTATTTTGCCGTAATCTCCCACCGTTATCCATCCATGCGCCCTGTTGGCTAGGTCTTTCTTATCTTCTATTGCCGAGATTATTCGGGCAGATTTTTTTGCCAACTTTTTGAAGGACTGGTGGTCTATGGCAGTTTCCCAAATGTCGGATAAGCCTAGCACATCAAGAGATCCAAATAGGTAGTCCCTAGGCAGTGAAGTGCGACATCTGAGTAGCTCTTCCCAGACGCTGGCATTTAAGGAGTCAGGGTCTGCGTCGCGGATCTTGCGCCAGTTAGTTACATATGCACTTCGTCTTTCTAGTGTTTGTTTGACCACCCCAAATTCTAAACGAATTTGGGCCGGAGACGCGTATTTGGGAAGGTTGAAGATGGCCCTGTAACAATTGGCTATGACTGTGTCTAACAATGCAGCGTCCTTCCCATGCAGCGATTCGCTCCCATAGGTGAGCGTTGGTTGAAGTTTCGCTCGGAGGATTTCAAGGGTTTAAGGGTGAGGTCAGGGAGTTTAGTCTTTAGTGATTTCAGTGCGAGGTGGGTCATTATTGCCTTCCCTCGGATGGACTGGAGCTGAGGCCTAGACGTGTTCTTAGAATCCAGCACGACGCCGAGATATTTGTATGTGGCTACCCGTTCGAGCTTTACTCCGTTCAGGTACCAACAAGGGATCCTTTTCTTCCTGTAGTTTACCGTCATGACCTTAGATTTATTGAGGTTTATTTCTAGGGCATTCTTTACCGAGAAGGCATGGGTACAATTCAAAAGATGCTGAAGGCCTATTGGCGACCGGCTTATCAGCACTAAATCGTCCGCATATAACAAACTAGGGAGGGTGGCTTTTCCTAGCTTGGGCGCATGATTACGGCATTTGTCAAGTTCTTCCGGTAAGTCAGAAATAAACAGATTGAATAGAATTGGCGCTAATAGGCACCCCTGCTTTAGTCCTTTAGTTGTCCTAATCTGCTTCGAGAGGTGCTGGCCAGTTCCAAGTTTAATTTTAACCCAGGTGTTAGAGTGAAGCAGTATTAGGACATCTAGGAGATGTTTCGGAATGCCCCAAGGGGATAGTTTTTTCCAAAGTTTGTTTCGGTCCACATGGTCGAAGGCCGCCGTATAATCAATAAATGAAAGGAAAAGTGGTAGCTTGGTGGTTTTTGCTTCGCCCATCAGTAGGGACAGGGCCATGATGTTGGTTGTTGTCCCTTGGCCTTTACGGAAACCTGTTTGGTTGGAAGGGATAATGGCTTTTTCGGACGCCCACGCCGATAGTTCTTCCAGAATGAGACCACTGAAGTATTTTGCTTCTATGTCAAGCAAAGCAATGAGACGGTAGCTATTCGGATTACTCTTGCTCCCATGTTTATATATCGGGCTAATGACGGACCCATGCCAGGAGTCCGGAAGGGATAAAGTAAGTCTGGCCTCGTTAAAGACCTGACACAAGGATGCACTCCAAAAGGCTACGTCAGATTTGTACAACATGGGGGGGATTCCATTCGGTCCCGGGGCCCCATTCGGTCGTCCCTTGGTAATTCGACGCCCGATGTCTACTGGGGTGTATCCCGTGAGCCCTGTCTCCATGTCCTTTATGGGTCTTCCTTCCCCTTCTAAAGATTCTGATTGTGGTAAGGTCATATCCTCAAACTCCCCCAGTCCACACATGCTTGTCCCGCTTTGATTTCTGGGGTTACCATCACGACCAAGCTTTATGATTTCCATGCAGGGAGCCTTTGTTGTCGTATCTCCTATATTGTCATTATTAAAGTGTGACAATAAGTATTTGGTCCATACTTCCTCTGCTATGTGCGAATTTTGCCCCAGATGGTCCGGGTTCTGGATCCTTTTCACCAGTTGCCAGAACCTAGACCTGTTTCCCCCAAAGTTCTTCATTCCTTTGTTTTTGACTTGCCCATTTCAGCTGTTTGAGTTGCTTTTTTGCTTCCCTCAGCACTACTTGCAGACTAGGGTTCCCCTGATCCTTTCGTATCCTCCTCAGAGTTTGATTAATCAAGCGTTTTTGTATTTTCATATCCAACCGCATCTGTCTCGTGCTTAAGGGTCCTCTCACCAGGCAAGAATTGGAAGGCCTGGTACTACCCAGTTGTTCCCCGATGGTGATGATGAAGTCATGCCAGACGTTCGCCAACTTAGATGAGCAATTAATTTGGTGGAAGAGGGTTTTCGCGATTGAACCAATAAGGTCGATGTTGTCAAGATTGCACCGTATCCTTTTTAAGTTTGCACTGACTTCTGTTTCTGGGCCAATGTAGCGTTCTTTTTCCTCTGCCGGATTGGTTTTTATCTCAGCCACCAAGGGCAGATGGTCACTGAAGTCATTCACGTCTATTTTGAATGAAGTAATCCAGCTGAACATGTCTAAAGACATGAACATATAATCCAAATGCGAGGATTGTGTGCTAGAGTGGAAAGTGGCTGCCGGTGGGTCATCTTCAGCATAACGTCCATTTAGGGCCCTTAAGTTGTGGGTATTCAATTGCCAAAGAAGGTTTTTTGAATGTTTCGTTAAGTTGTTATTTTTTGTTCGACCTTGCGGCGGCACGCCCCATGCTGTGTCTAATTCATAAGAGAGGTCAATGCCTTGCTCATTGCTGATGAGAAGCATGTTAAAGTCACCAGCCAGGATGAAGGTGTCTGACTCCCCGGAGTTACACCATTTAGGCAAAAGGCACGAGTATGAACCAAGGACTACCCCATTGCCAAATGTGGTGTAATTCTGTTCAGCAGTTCTGGCTGTAGCTGCGGCTAAAGGTCCTGTGGGAAATTGCATGGGGAAAATGCGTTTTGGGACACCCTTTTTTCTCGGCCCCAGCTTGACGAATCACAGTGAAAATTTCAGGATAGGAGCAGACCGGAAAATTTCACGAAGATTTGTCAACCGGTACCAGAGTTATTCCAAATAGAATGTTGCGGATTTCCTATGGTAGATAGGTCCTAACTATAACTATCTACTGGCGACCGCCAGTAGATTATATATATATATATATTTAAATATATATATATATATCTCAAAACACTAGTTGTTCTTCCCAGCATGCACTATAAATGCTAAAGTATAAAATAGTGCTAAAAGAAATGTGTCCATCCATTTTTTATCATTAATCACAGAACTGGCCAATTCCTTGAGTGGAGGGGGGAGTGGGACTCACAAACAACGTTGCAAAGTAATGGTGGGGGGTCACAACAACAAATCCCCATGCAGAGCACCAAACTTGCGTGCTAAGTGCAATGTGGGGTTCATATGAATACCTTCGTCTGTGCTGTTTTATAAGCGGCTCACTGGAACTCACGCAAGAGGCACCCATTTTCTAACTCTGGGGCATATGTTCAAGGAAGTGGCAGAGTGAGGCTTTAGCTGTCATGGCTTAAAGCCTCACTCCACCACTTCAGAAACGCAAGGCTGCATCATATTTACAAGGATATGGTGGAGCCTAGCGTTTCCCCCTGCACTGGTGTTACACTTAGGAGTGAAGCGCCAACGCAAGCACCGTTGCACGATAGTGCAAGGGTGTCTGCCTGCAGGGGAAGATTGTTTATGTGTAGGAAGGTGTCCCTTCCTGCACACAAACACACCAAAAATGCCATTTTGACACTTTTATGTGTGCTGCTAATGCAGCACACATGAAAGTCACAATTTTTTTTTTTTTTAAAGATTGTTTATGTACAGAAAGGGGGGCCTTCCTGCACATCAACAATCCATAGAAGTTTGCTTTTTCCATTTGTGCTGCACAAGGCAGCACACATGGAAAAAGCAGAAACAAGGAGAAATTATGCATTTCTCCTCGTTTCGCCAAGACCTGGGTTTCCCTGGTCTTAATTTTGGCACTGCCTCCTGTGTACGCTGCCCTTGTACATAGGGGGCAACATCAAAATGAATGGGTGTTGAGATGGAATGCCCACCGCAACACCCACTGCCCACCCCTTTCATGCTAAACAAAGCAGAAAGGAGACCTTATTTACATGGTAGCGTTAAGCTACGTTAAGTGGCTTAACGCTGTATAGTAAATAAGGCGAAGTCCCTATCGCCACCACAGCGTCGATATAAGTGACGTTCCATGGGGCTTGTACATATGCCCCTAAGTGTGTAGTCTGAAGGACTCAGGCTCCTCATGAATTTTACTTAGCACAATCTTCTAGCCTCTCGTCGATCTGAGGTAGAATATCTATCAACTAGTGCCTAAAGGCCAGTCACTTCACAGACTGCGCTACTGAAGCATTCTCCTAATTGCTATCACTGACGATGCTGGTTAGTATTAGTATTATTAGCAGTTTGATGATAATGATAATGTAGTAGACTGCAGTGCAGGAGATCTTGTATCCGGAACTCTCGATGAGGAACGTCATTCAGCTCAGAAGCTTCAGAGGCGGGAGGATGAAAGGAGCGACTTTCACCTGACAGTCAGTCACCAGCGCCCGCCGCCGCAGCCGTAAATCTCAGAGGAGGAAGATCGCAGGAGCCGATAGTCATCCGTCATCTCTGACAATTTCACAGCCCAGAGTAACGCGACAAAGACCCAGAACAAAATGTTGTTGAGAATTGAATGGCTCTGAGCCGAGTGAATTGACTTTCTGGTGTCAAAGCGAGCGACCTCCTCCAGGCGCGCGCCGACGCCCGCCCGCGCGACCTCCTGCAGGCGCGCGCCGACGCACGCCTGCTCTCGCGCACTCCGACAGGAAGAGCTCACGCATAAGAGGCGATCTTTCAGTGGTCAACCGCCCCTCGAAACAATGGTGGAACTGCGGGGTGCCGGCGCAGACAGGACCACCAGATTGTTTTCATGCCTCTAATTTGTAAAGGGTACTTTTAAAGAGCCTTTTGTGGCATTTTTTTTACTCATGAAAAATGTAAGACAGACACGCGCTTTTGTAGTTCCTTTTTTTAGGGGGGTGGGGTGGGGATCGTTTTGCTTTCAGGCATTTTCTTTTTCATTGAATCAGATATTTAGAAGTAATAGGAACCTTTAATGTATCCAGCTTACGGCCAGCCCCCTTATGATCGCAGGCTCAGAATCCACTCTATAGACCGCGCTGAGGCTCTGAAGAGAAATGTAACAACTGTGTACTGTGCACAAGATTAAAGGCAGAATTATATTTCGGGCAATATGAAAGGATAAAGGGGCATATTATCAAGCCTGCGCGCTAAAATTATCGCTGCTTTATCGGCCGAAAACGGCCGATAAAGCGGCGATAATGGGCTTGATAATATGCTCTATGGAATTCCAATCGAAGCACATGTTAGATGTGAAGACATCTAACATGGGCTTCGATTGGAATTCCACAGAGCATATTATCAAGCCCATTATCGCCGCTTTATCGGCCGTTTTCGGCCGATAAAGCAGCGATAATTTTAGCGCACAGGCTTGATAATATGCCCCAATGTTCTCTAAATAGCAAGCCGTCGGTGGCAAGTGAAGACAGCAATCCATAAATACCTGACTTGGGACCACGCACTGTAAATACTTTAATACATAATATGTATTACATGAATTTGTCATTTCTCACACAATCCGTAAATATGGTTAAGAAAAGCAGCAACGGATTGGGTGGACTCGTGCAACATTGCAGCTTGCGCAATGATAAACGTGTTATATTGTTTGTTTAGTGGCCCGATCTACTTTTCTTGCCTGTCTTCCTTAAAAACGCTGTTATTGCCTTACTCTATTCCTGCTGGGGAATAAGAGGTGCGCTCCTTTTACTATTCCCACAACGTCCCCCTTTAAGAATAACTCGTGCTCCGAGGCCACTTGAGGGGCTCACTGATCACTCGGATGGCCTCTGATGACGTGAAGAGGGCTTCCCTGAGGAGATGTCCTCGCTGGCCTGCGTGGCATACATTCATTCATTATTTATTTCACTGGCGCTCCTCTGCCTTGTGGTGTCAAAGTGTTCTGAGTAGGTGCCTGAGAGGGGAGGGTTGCGGTGAAACTTCTGAAGCATAGCACGGCTTTATGGAAGAGGTGTTTTACGACAGGATTCTGGCTGCAGGGATTCGGTTACGTCCGTTATGAAGTTTTAATAATAAAAACATCAAGAAACCCTCCTACGATAGTATCCGGGAAGTCAAAAGGACAGATATAAAAAAGTACTTTGCATTCTTCTCGCATCCCTTGCAGCTGGTTTTGTGATTGCACCTAGCAGTGTGCAGCATGCGCCGAAGGTCATAATTGGCGCCGTATTTCACAAAGTACCAACACTTATCGAGTCACAAGGGGTGTTAATGCATGGCAATGGGGCCGTCATACCTCCTTGTAACTTGCAGGATAATGAAGAAATGGTCCCGCATTCACAAAGTATAGAAAGGACTCCTGGGGACATGTGCATGACATCTGCAACGTAGAAGCTGTCAGCATCTCACAGCTCACAATGTACATCTGAAAAATAGACATTGGCGCCCTGGACCTCTGCATGCCCAACCTCTGCATGTCCAACCTCTGGACCTCTGCATGTCCAACTTCTGGACCTCTGCGTGCACAACCTCTGCATGTCCAACCTCTGGACCTCTGGACCTCTGCACGCTCACCCTCTGGACCTCTGCGTGCCCAACCTCTGGACCTCTGCACGCTCACCCTCTGGACCTCTGTGTGCCCAACCTCTGGACCTCTGCACGCTCACCCTCTGGACCTCTGCGTGCACAACCTCTGCATGTCCAACTTCTGGACCTCTGGACCTCTGCACGCTCACCCTCTGGACCTCTGCGTGCACAACCTCTGGACCTCTGCACGCTCACCCTCTGGGCCTCTGCGTGCACAACCTCTGGACCTCTGCACTCTCTCCCTCTGGACCTCTGCACGCTCACCCTCTGGACCTCTGCACGCTCACCCTCTGGACCTCTGCGTGCACAACCTCTGCATGTCCAACTTCTGGACCTCTGGACCTCTGCACGCTCACCCTCTGGACCTCTGCGTGCACAACCTCTGGACCTCTGCACGCTCACCCTCTGGACCTCTGCGTGCACAACCTCTGGACCTCTGCACTCTCTCCCTCTGGACCTCTGCACGCTCACCCTCTGGACCTCTGCACGCTCACCCTCTGGACCTCTGCATGTCCAACCTCTGGACCTCTACACGCTCACCCTCTGGACCTCTGCATGTCCAACCTCTGGACCTCTGCACGCTCACCCTCTGGACCACTGCGTTACCAACCTCTAGACCTCTGCATTCCCAGCCTTTTGGACCTTTGCATGCCCAAACGCTGGATGTCTACATGCCAAACCTCTGGACCTCTCCAAGCCCAACCTCTGGCTCTCTGAATGCCCAACCTCTGGACCTCTGCATGCCCAACCCCAACCTCTGTACCTTCGCATCCTCAATCTCTGGACTGCTGCATGCCCATCCTCTGGATCTCTGCATGCTCACCCTCTGGACCTTTGCATGCCCAAACCATGGACCTCTGCACGTGGAACCTCTAGACCTCTGTATGCCCAAGCCATGGACCTCTGCACGTGGAACCTCTAGACCTCTGCATACCCAACCTGTAGACCTCTGCATGCCCAAATTCTTGACCTCATCATGCCCAACCCATGGACCTCTACATGCACAACATCAGGACCTCTGTATGCCCAACCTCTGGACCTCTCCACGCTCACTCTCTGGACCTCTGCATGCCCAACCTCTGGATCTCTGCGTGCACAATCTCTGCATCTCTGAATGCCCAACCCCTGCACCTCTGCATGCCCAACCTCTGGACATCAGCATGTCCAAACTCTGGACCTCTGCATGCTCACCCTCTGGACCTCTGCATGCCCAATCTCTGGACCGCTGCACACTCACCCTCTGGACCTCTGCATGCCAAACCTATGGTCCCCTACATGCCCAACCTATGGACCTCTGCATAGTCACCAACTGAACTTCTGTATGCTTGACATCTGCATGCCCAACCTCTGGACCTCTGCATGCCCAACCTCTGGACCTCTGCATGCGCAACCTCTGGATCTCTGCATTCCCAACTTTTGGACCTCTGCATGCTCATCAACTGGACCTCTGCATGCCCGACCTCTTGACCTATGCATGACCAATCTCTGGACCTTTGCATGCTTAACCTCTGAATCTCTGCATGCCCAACCTCTGTACCTCTCTATGTTCACCCTCTGGACCGCTGCATGCCCAACCTCTGGACCTCTGCATGCTTTACTGTAAAAGGGGTAGTAGACAACCAGTGACCAAAGACCCTTTTGTGTTGCCCGGCGGTGTCGCCTCTATTACCCACAAAGTATTAATCTATGAAGAAGCAGGCGCTGGAGACTGAAAGGCAGGAAACGAGGGTTTATTCTCTCCGGAGGAGAACACATCAATTCAGACAGCAAGTATCGTCACGAGGTGCTCTAACCGCATCTCTGAGGCCTGGCCTCTTATACACAGGTTTATGATCTTTATTGCACGTAACACATTCTTGCAACACTTCGATATGTGAAAAAACATCCTCGGAATCTCCCCTTCAGGCCCGTTCCCACACATTTACAGTTGAAGCCCCCGCCCCGGTCACAACAGGTGATGATTATCGTGCAGCTGGACATTCCGCCGATTCACGGAATGTGTGGGGTTGATCGGATCTAAGGGTGTTCGATCGACTTGAGGATCCTTTGATAAGGGGAGGCTTCCTACTGTACGCAGTAATAAACAGTATCCGCAGGGCCAGGTGGTGGCTTGGGAACAAGGAAGACAGACGGGCACACAGGAAAGAGGGGGGTTTGCATCAAAGGGCCTGAGACTATGAAAGGAATGAAGGGAGGTGTCGCGCTGGGAACAGGATGGGATTCTGAGGCAGATCTGCGCTGAAGAGGGGTTTATGACCCAAGGAGAGCGAGGGGGTTGTCAGCGTGCGGGGGATGCCTGCGAGGCTAAGAAAGAGAGTGAGAGACGCGCTGGCTATCAGCGAGGGGCAGAGGGGCCATGGTGCTCAAAATGGCTGCCGCTTACGCGCAAGGCATGTGAAAGCGGGAGTGATCAGTGCGTGGGGGTGCTTGTGTAGGTGGAGAGCCGTGCTGGGGGTCAGGGGTATGCAGAGGGTGGTTCTGGTCAAGGCAGCTAAAGTGGTGGGTGTGTGCGACAAAGAGTGTGGCATCGGGGCAAAAGGGAAGATGGCGCAGATAATGTTCACCAAACCGTATTAATTTTCCACAGTCCTCCCTTTAACATTTCTAAGACATCTTGCAGGCCTATTTCCTATCTATGTCTACTGTTGTGGTCATAAGTAAGGAAGTGAAAACCCAGGTGAAGGAACTGTACATAAACATCACATTTTTTTTTAAAAAAAATCTTTTCATCTGGTGGGCGGGCTCATCGTTAAGCTTTGTTACAGGAAAGTCATAGTAATGCAATATCAGACAAAAATTATGCAGTGAGAGCGTTGGATACAGATCATAGATGCTTGTAGTCATTCGGAATAGGAGCCGATAAGTTACCACGTAAGTAAGTTCTTTTTGTACTCGGTTGGGGCATAGTCAATTCAATGGTGGTTGGGAGAGAAATGAGACATAGTAAAAACAATAATCAGGGTTCCCAGTGTCTTATGGTCGTGGACCATGATTAGTGAGTTCTCAGCATTCTTTGTCGTCTTCCGTTGGCACTGTTGAGCACCTGTATTACAATTCGTTCTTTAGTAGGAATGTCCATGTGGGTTGAGCCGTTGGAGGTCTGCGGGCAGGAGAGTGTCTTTGTTCTGTTTCGCCAGACCTCATGGGAGAAATGCGTTACGGTTTTGGAGCAGATGCATTTTCTTCCATAATCCAGAGTGTGGTCATTAGAAGGAGACAGAAAAGGATTGTGGTGAAGGGTGCAATTGTCTTTGAGTTGTGGAGTCTGTCTGTTCTTGGGTTTCTGTGGTGGGTATTTCCTGTTGCTTCCATCATCTTCAAGGTGCTCGGTACCGGGCAGAACCACATACTTCGTTTAGCTTCTCTTTGGGGTGACCCCTGGTGGTGTTTTTAGGTCACCGTTCTGAGATTTAACACAGTTCGTGGTCTACTTAGTCGGGGCTCCCTCCCTTTTGACGCAGGAAATACCCTTCTCCGGATGGCACAGTAGGATTTAGAGGATTTTGAAAGTTCAGGTGGATGGAGGGGGGTGTGTGAATAGTCCTTAGGGCAGGTCGGAGGAGGAGGGGATGGAGCATGGCCAGATCGGGAACAGACCAGGGGGACGGAAAAGTTTAGACAGGCGGGTCCATAATCACGTTCAGAGAGCGGGGACTTTTCGGCACGCGTCGATCATAGAGCAGGGGCCTCAGGTCAGCCCTTTCCTTTAGTTTTGTCGGAAACAGTGCCTTGTCCTGCGACTCCTTACTGTTGTGGTCTCGCCTGGGCCTCTGTCACTGAGGTTCCACGATCTGCAGTCAGGCCGCGTGCTCCCACATCCGGTCTCTTTCTCCTCCGACAGTGGTACCCTTAAATGAGTTTGAAAAGACAGTCTTTAGAGATTTTGCAGAGGAAGGTAATTACGTAAATCTATTTCTCTCCCAACACCAAGCAACTGGGGTAAACATCCGCTACATTGAGGTCTGCAGCCAACGTATAAACAATTGATGATAGGTTTGCTGGGTTCCCTACAGCTTTCCTTCGTTGCTATACTACATTCATTGTCGCGGAACGAAGTCTGATACTTATTCGTTGCATTTTCAATTTTTCTGGCAGAGACCCACTTTCCTAGTTCGAGTCTTATGTCGTTCTTCAGGGTTTTGTATTGTACGAAAAAGTGCAACGTGCTATTCACCATGGTCTAATAGGTATCTTTCTGAGGAATGAACATAGGCTAAACGATTTTTCATTATATCAGTGCATCCTATCTTTCGGCTAAACAGTTTACTTTCAACAGGGTTTACTTGCAACAAGTTTTTTTTTCATTTTTGACTTAATTCTAACATCGCAAACATTATTCGAAATTCTACATAGTCTCTTACAACCTGGCTACTTTATTAAAAAAAACTCGGGGCTTGCAATGACTATTCAACTTATCCTTGGGGTGAGCGGGATCTAGCGGAAAACAACTAGGAATATAGCGAACTGGGGCAAGGGACATTTTCCAAACTCCTGTTCAGGGCAACTGATACCAAACCGGGGGCATTCTGGAAAAACGGGGATGTCTCGATCACTTTTTCTGTTTGGGTATTGAGATAACTTCGGGACGGGGGGGGGGTCGCGTTTATCAGAAACATTTTATCATGGATGCCACTGACAAGTAGTTCCCTCAAAATGGGTCAGATTAGAGAACCTTAGTCGTCTTACCTGTCCCTTTCTTTTCGGCCAATCTAGGTTTCATCAATATTTAGCAGAAAAGGAGAGGTATTGACATGGCATCAATGCAATTTTATTAAAAACGAATTTTGTGCAAATACTTGTGGTATTTGGAGCCAATTGGGTGGCACACCAAGTTCGCCAATTAGGTGCCAGTCGTTTAGGGAGAGACAGAGAGAGGGTGATAGAGAGAGAGATAGAGAGATAGATAGAGAGATAGATAGAGAGAGAGAGAGATGTGCAACAATAGGCTAAATGATACACATGTGTCCTGGGAGAGTGACTGTGTACCATTTAGGCTATTCAGTGCATTACCCAATATGAGACGTTTCGGGTCTGTGTTAGGATGTAGAAAGCATGCAGTTTGGGACGGAAGAGCATTAGGTCAGGTACAAGAAGGACGTGCATTGAGTTGGGCGCCCTTTGGTGTCATCTTGCAGCGTTAGTCCGTTTCATGTATCGGGCGTGACGTGGCTCCAGATCTGTTACGATACCCTAATCGCGATTCCATTGTAACCTGCAGAGGGAAAAAAAGAGGGAAAGGGAGGGGGAACAACATTCGAGCATATCAAATGTACGGGCACGAAAGTCCTTTACTTACCACATACCCGTCTTATCCCCTCAGGTTATAATCCCTGGGGTCTCGGTTTCCGAAGTCAAAGGGGTGGGCAGTGTGGCAAGGGTGGCGAGCGATAGGTTGTTCATGGGGGAGACGGTCCGAGGGTGGCATTATAGGTCGTGTGTGTGGGGAGAACGCTAAAAAGAAATCAGAGGTGCCTAGCGCGAGGTATCTGGTTTGTAAATGTATCCAGCTATTGGGGATCCTTTAAATCACTCCCAACGCTGTGATGTTCTAGGGCATATCAGTTCTTCGGCTAACCCTGTCCCTTAGTACCTTCGATCATCATACCCTTATGACATTCTAACATTCATACCGTTTTGCTTTTACCCATTCTCCGAAGTCGAGGTCCTTCTTCATGCGTTAGTTCCTGAGCTTAGTCGCATATTTTGGAGGCAGCGTATCATACCTTAGATTCGATCATAAATCCGGGGCCGAACAGCCATTTTTCTAATAACCTTAAAAAGAGAGCAAAATGGTTGTGCACAAAATAGCCCTCCCGCCGATTCCCACATTTACAAAAGTATGTGATACCTATTCATAGTTTGGAAAACCTTTATTTGCATAATCGTTCAGTACGTAAAATGTGAGAGTGCAATCATATTTTGGCTGGACGTGGCGATGGTGGAAGCACATACAGTAGGGGGGTTTGTCGCATAAGAACATGTTAAAAAGGCCTAATTAATTATTTGCAAGTAACTAAAAACGTCTCGTTAAGTGATGAGGGATCAGGGGTATTTTAGTTCATGAATGGGAACACAGTCAAGCTCATTGTAATCACATTTCCTAGATGTATACCGTGGGTGTGCATCATAAGCGACATTATGTACCAGTTACAATAAATATCAAAATAAATCGTTCATTGAAATCAACATTTTGACAGGACCCCTTTCAAATGTTCGCCAAGCGAACCCTCCTCTCCTTTTCGTCAAGTGTGCAAAGGTTCACATATATCTTAGTACATCAAGTCTCATTAGCTAAAGAACACCACGAGGTGTCCGTTAGTTCCTATTTGATACCGGCGCCATTTTGGGCGAGGCCGGTTTAGTCCGGAAGTAGCATCAGGGAAAAAATGTCTCCGACGATTGGCGGTTGGACCAGAGTCCCTTTCGGCAGTTCAAAAAAAACCTGTGCTAACAGAGGGGCTGGTGGTGTGGACCGTCAATCAAAAAGGGGGGGGAGGGAGGTAGAATCTTTCTTACCGGGTCACGTTGATGCTCAGCCGAAACTTACTCGAGTTCGTTAGCCCATAATGTTCCGGGGTGGTTCAGACTGAAGCTGGTGCAGACACGAGAGCACCACCATCTTGTTGCTATGTCGTGGTCGTTCCAGTTGTTCCCTACCGGAAGCCTGTAGGGGCCGAGGGCTTCTGAAACTCTGGTAGAATCTTCAAAGCTGTGGGGATGTTGTCGGAGGTGGAGGCTCGTGCCCAGGTGGGCAAGTGCCCGAGTTGCAATTCCGGACAAAGTTACTCCAGCGGCCTAGACCCGCCTTCCAGAGGGCCCAGACGCCATTTTGAGACCCTGCAGCCGCCGCCCTTCGTCGTGTCTTTCAGGAGTGGAAGAAACTTCTTGTGGCGACAAAGACAGAACACCATGCTGTTGGAGCAGGACATTTGGTTCGGGGCGCCAGGGTGCAGCTGTGAAGCCTTCACCTGGGGAGGTGAGGGAGGCTCCTCCGTGCCGCCTTCTTCGCCCGGCGCATCCCACGCCGTCCCTTTGAATCAGGGGTGCACATGATGACCACCCTACACCCCTGACTCCGACTCTTGGGGGACCATTGTCTGTCCGGTGCTGCGCAAGTATGCCCGTCGGACATTGTATGTTCTGTGCTGCGAAAATAGATCCGCCGGACATTGTACGTTCTGTGTTGCACAAGTATATCCGTCGCCCGGCTGGAGGATTTCGGCGCCGGGCCGGGGCTGGGAAACCTCCTACCTGTGGAGGTGGGAGAGGCTCGTCCGCGTCGCCTCTCCCTCCCAGTCCCCCTGCGCCAGTTCGATGGAGGAATTCGTGATGGCCGGACCAGGAGATACGAGGGAGGGGGTCATCGGCATCCGCCCCCCTCCTTACTCGTGGCCCGGGGACGTCACCCCAGGAAGGAGAGTATGGGAAGACCATTTCATGTCGGCCCATGGAGCCTCCTGTACCTTCTCGTCGGCGATTTCCTTTGGTCTATGGCTGATGGCTGGCCCCGCCCCACACGTGCTGTGTGTTTCACCTTCCGGATGGGCGGGACCGTTGACTGGTTACATTTTGAGAACTTCCAGAGTAAGCGTAATATGTTTTGTATTGTTCCTATTAGTACAGTTTACTTTAAAGAATGTTTTACTAGTTTTTCTATTTATCGTTGGTTGTGTGTTATCTTTATCGTAATTAAATCCTAAATTATATAACAGATGCTTGGTTTCCTTGAGTCCTTTTTCTAACGGGGGATTGTCTACACAGGCCTGTAATTGCTTCTGTTTTTCAGAGTGGGGGGGGGGGGCAACAGGGGGCAATCAGTCCCAGAACTCTAACATGTCGTTAAAATTGGTCTGACGAAATCTGTGCCATCGAGCATAATCAAACGTGGTGGTTCTATCCGTCCTGTCCGTGTTAGTCTGATTTGTTTTTGTCTCGAGCCTTTTCCCTTTCTGCCGGCCTGTTATTTCTGTCGACCCTCCGCTCGTACCTATGTTCTGTAGAGTCGGGCATTGGGCTTTCCAGTGCCCGAGACATTTACAAAAAGCACATTGGTTTTGCCTTAAATCTGTTCGTCCTGTGCATAGTGTCGGGGGATTACTTTTGGGTCGTTGTGTCTCGGGGTTGTCCCGTCGGCACATCCCTTTACACCGTTCTCTTTTTGTGTCTAATCCTCGGAACTGTGTCGTCGCTGGCCCTTCCTTTTGCCTACCAGACGTTTGGAGGGTTGTCTGTCGCGTTTCTTTACCTACTTTGACTTCGTCCCTTTCCTTTCGTTGCGTAGCTTCTTTGCGCCACATACCGAGACTATCGAGCATAATAGGCGTTGTCTTATTATTACAAAGGGCTATTTCTACCGTTTCTATTTTGTCTAAATCGAAGGATCCTATCAGTGGCCATTGTTTCTCTTGGTTTGCTTTGGTATACTTGTGCCATAGCTTACTATAGGCTATGGTAATTAATCCATACTTTGTGAACATTTCTTTATTAGGGGTGCCTTCCAGCGGAGCTAGATGGTCCACCTCTAATAGACGGTCCGGGCTGAACCAGCTATCCATCAGTGGGGAGAAGACAGGCATGACGGATCACAATGGGGATAATAGTCAGCACTACCTATCTTATCACTGCGTGCAAAGACTAGACAGAATATTTCTATTCTACGTTGTTTGCATGCAGTGAATACCTCAAGAACCAATATCGGGCAATCAGTGTTTGGTCAATAAATAAAAAATAAAACAATAAAAAAATGGTCAATGGGGAGAATAAGTAGGCCCGCAAAGGTCTGCGTCACCTACCCTTTCACTATCTGCAAAGAGGGGGACCTATTCTTACCTGTTTGCAGACAGAGAATCTCCAGAAAACGATCCGTAACAGTTAATCAATGGGGAGGGGCAATTGATCAGTGGGGGAGAAAGATAGGCACGACGGGTGCATTACCTATCCTTCACTGCTTGCAAAGGGAGAGCCGGTTGTTTCTCCGTTTGCCGACAGCGAAACTCCAAATAAATTAACAAAGAATAAATACTAGTATTTTTCATCAATTATCAATCATTTCGCGATTTGTCGTGTTTACACGACCTTACCCGGACCGCATGGACAGTTTCTTGTCTTCCGAATCCAGCGCCCGATCGTCCTCTTCCCTTCGTACTCCTCGTGGCACTCCTGATGGTTCCCAGTCAGGACCGTAGATCACTCGAGAGAGGTCCGTTCGGAACCAGTGAAGTTCGGATGATCGGCTGTCAAACGAGGGTCTATCGGACAGGGTACCTTCCGATCGTTGCAGTCGTTCACTCTGTCGTCAGGACCTCTCCCACTGGATCCACGAGTCGCTGATGGGCCCCACGCTTGGGACGCCAATTGTAAAAGGGGTAGTAGACAACCAGTGACCAAAGACCCTTTTGTGTTGCCCGGCGGTGTCGCCTCTATTACCCACAAAGTATTAATCTATGAAGAAGCAGGCGCTGGAGACTGAAAGGCAGGAAACGAGGGTTTATTCTCTCCGGAGGAGAACACATCAATTCAGACAGCAAGTATCGTCACGAGGTGCTCTAACCGCATCTCTGAGGCCTGGCCTCTTATACACAGGTTTATGATCTTTATTGCACGTAACACATTCTTGCAACACTTTGATATGTGAAAGAACATCCTCGGAATCTCCCCTTCAGGCCCGTTCCCACACATTTACAGTTGAAGCCCCCGCCTCGGTCACAACAGGTGATGATTATCGTGCAGCTGGACATTCCGCCGATTCACGGAATGTGTGGGGTTGATCGGATCTAAGGGTGTTCGATCGACTTGAGGGTCCTTTGATAAGGGGAGGCTTCCTACTGTACGGGGTAATAAACAGTATCCGCAGGGCCAGGTGGTGGCTTGGGAACAAGGAAGACAGACGGGCACACAGGAAAGAGGGGGGTTTGCATCAAAGGGCCTGAGACTATGAAAGGAATGAAGGGAGGTGTCGCGCTGGGAACAGGATGGGATTCTGAGGCAGATCTGCGCTGAAGAGGGGTTTATGACCCAAGGAGAGCGAGGGGGTTGTCAGCGTGCGGGGGATGCCTGCGAGGCTAAGAAAGAGAGTGAGAGACGCGCTGGCTATCAGCGAGGGGCAGAGGGGCCATGGTTATCAAAATGGCTGCCACTTACGCGCAAGGCATGTGAAAGCGGGAGTGATCAGTGCGTGGGGGTGCTTGTGTAGGTGGAGAGCCGTGCTGGGGGTCAGGGGTATGCAGAGGGTGGTTCTGGTCAAGGCAGCTAAAGTGGTGGGTGTGTGCGATAAAGAGTGTGGCATCGGGGCAAAAGGGAAGATGGCGCAGATAATGTTCACCAAACCGTATTAATTTTCCACATTACCTCTATACCTCTGCATGCCCAACCTCTGGACATCTGCACACTCATCCTCTGGACCTCTGCATGCCCACCCTGTGAACCTCTGCATGTCCAGCCTTATGGACTTCTGCATGCCCAACCCCTAGAACTCTGCTCATCCAAACTATGGATCTCTTCATGTCCAACCTCTGGACCGCTGCAAACCCAACCTCTGGAACTCTGCCTGCCCAACCCCTGGACCTCTGCATGCCCAACCCATGGACCTCTGCATGTGCAACCTCTAAACCTCTGCACGCCCAACCTCTGAACCACTGCACGCTCATCCTCTGGACCTCTGCATGTCCAACCCATGGACCTCTGCATGCCCAACCCATGGACCTCTGCATGTGCAACCTCTAAACCTCTGCATGCCCAACCTCTGAACCACTGCACGCTCATCCTCTGGACTTCTGCATGTCCAACCTCTGGACCTCTGCAAACCCAACCTCTGGAACTCTGCCTGCCCAACCCCTGGCCCTCTGCATGTCCAACCCATGAACCTCTGCATGCCCAACCCATGGACCTCTGCATGTGCAACCTCTAAACCTCTGCATGCCCAAACTGTGGACCTCTACACGCCCAACCACTGAACCTCTGCACGCTCATCCTCTGGACCTCTGCATGTCCAACCCATGGACCTCTGCATGCCCAACCCATGGACCTCTGCATGTGCAACCTCTAAACCTCTGCATGCCCAACCTCTGAACCACTGCACGCTCATCCTCTGGACCTCTGCATGTCCAACCTCTGGACCTCTGCATGTGCAACCTCTGGAACTCTGCCTTCCCAACCCCTGGCCCTCTGCATGTCCAACCCATGAACCTCTGCATGCCCAACCCATGGACCTCTGCATGTGCAACCTCTGAACCTCTGCATGCCCAAACTGTGGAGCTCTACACGCCCAATCTCTGAACCACTGCACGCTCATCCTCTGGACCTCTGCATGCCCAACCCATGGACCTCTGCATGTGCAACCTCTAAACCTCTGCATGCCCAACCTCTGAACCACTGCACGCTCATCCTCTGGACCTCTGCATGTCCAACTTCTGGACCTCTGCAAACCCAACCTCTGGAACTCTGCCTGCCCAACCCCTGGCCCTCTGCATGTCCAACCCATGTACCCCTGCATGCCCAACCCATGGACCTCTGCATGTGCAACCTCTAAACCTCTGCATGCCCAAACTGTGGACCTCTGCACGGCCAACCTCTGAACCACTGCACGCTCATCCTCTGGACCTCTGCCTGCCCAACCTCTGGACCTCGGCACGCTCACCATCTGGATCTTTGCATGCCCAACCTATGGTCCCTTACATGCCCATCCTATGGACCTCTGCATATTCACCAACTGAACTTCTGTATGCTCAACATCTGCATGCCCAACCTCTGGACCTCTGCATGCCCAACCTCTGGACCTCTGCATGCCCACCCTATGGACCTCTGCATGCCCAACCTCTTGACTTATGAATGACCAATCTCCGGACCTTTGCATTCTTAACCTCTGGATCTCTGCATGCCCAACCTCTGGACCTCTCTATGCTCACACTCTGGACCTCTGCATGCCCAACCTCTGGACCTCGGCATGCCCACCCCATGGACCTCTGCATGCGCAACCTCTGGATCTCTGCATTCCCAACGTTTGGACCTCTGCATGCTCATCCTCTGGACCTCTGCATCAGGGCTGGCTCTAGGCTCATGGTGGGCCTGGGCAGGGAGCGTAGGTAGGGGGCCCGGATGAGGGGGTCCGGGCGGGGCGGAGCGCGCAGGCCAGTAAAGAGGGGAGGGGGTCATGGAGTTTAGAAGTGGAACAGAGCCAGAGGCCGCCAAATCCCTGCCAGGGGCCACCACGCAAATATGTATCCATCCTCAGAGGATTAATATATTAAGGATATATATTGGCGTGGTGGCCCCTGGGGTTTGGTGGCCCTGTGCAGGTGCACAGCTTGCACATGCCTAGAGCCGGCCCTGTCTGCATGCCCAACCTCTTGACCTATGCATGACCAATCTCCGGACCTTTGCATTCTTAACCTCTGGATCTCTGCATGCCCAACCTCTGGACCTCTCTACGCTCACACTCTGGACCTCTGCATGCCCAACCTCTAGACCTCTGCATGCCCAAACTGTGGACATCTGCACGCCCAACCTCTGGACCACTGCACACTCATCCTCTGGAGCTCTGCATGCCATACCTCTGGACCTCTGCACGCTCACCTTCTAGATCCCTGCATGCCCAACCTATGGACCCCTACATGCCCAACCTATGGACCTCTGCATACTCACCAACTGGACCTCTGCATGCTCGACATCTGCATGCCCAACCTCTGGACCTCTGCATGCGCAACCTCTGGATCTCTACATTCCCAACCTCTGGACCTCTGCATGCCCAACCCATGGACCTCTGCATGTGCAACCTCTGGATCTCTGCATTCCCAACCTCTGGACCTCTGCATGCTCATCCTCTGGACCTCTGCATGCCCAACCTCTTGATCTATGCATGACCAATCTCTGGACCTTTGCATGCTTAACCTCTGGATCTCTACATGCCCAGCCTCTGGACTTCTGCATGACCAACCTCTGGACCTCTGCATTCCCAACCTCTGGACCTCTGCAATCCCAACCTCTGGACCTCTGCATGCCCAACCTCTGGACGTCTGCATGCCCAAACTCTGGATCTCTGCATGCTAACCTTCTGGACTGCTGCATGCCCAACATCTTGACCTCTGAAAGCCCAACCTCTGGGACTCTACATGCTGAACCCCTGGCCCTCTGCATGCCCAACCCATGGACCTTTGCATGTGAAACCTCATAACCTCTGCATGCCCACACAGTGGACCGCTGCACACCCAACCTCAGGACCACTGCACGCTCATCCTCTGGACCTCTACATGCCCAACCTCTGGACCTCTGCACGCTCACCCTATGGATCTCTGCATGCCCAACCTCTGGACCTCTGCACGCTCACCCTATGGATCTCTGCATGCCCAACCTATGGACCCCTACATGCCCAACCTTTTAACCTCTGCATACTCACCAACTTGACCTCTGCATGCTCAACCTCTAAACCTCTGCATGCCCACACAGTGGACGCTGCACACGCAACCTCTGGACCACTGCACACTCATCCTCTGGACCACTGCATGCCCAACCTCTAGACCTCTGCACGCTCACCCTCTGGATCTCTGCATGCCCAACATATGGACCCCTACATGCCCAACCTTTGGACCTCTGCATACTCACCAACTTGACCTCTGCATGCTCGACATCTGCATGCCCAACCTGTGGACCTCTGCATGTCCAACCCATGGACCTCTGCATGCACAGTCTCTGGATATCTGCATTCCCAACCTCTGGACCTCTGCATGCTCATCCTCTGGCCCTCTGCATGGCCAACCTCTTGACCTATGCATGACCAATCTCTGGTCCTTTGCATTCTTAACCTCTGGATTTCTGCATGCCCAACCTCTGGACCTCTCTATGCTCACACTCTGGACCTCTGCATGCCCAACCTCTGGACCTCTGCATCCCCAAGCTCTAGACCTCTGCATGCCCAACTTCTGGACCACAGCACTCTCACCCTCTGGACCTCTGCTTGCCTAACCTCTTGACCTCTGCATTTCCAACCTCTGGACCCCTGCATGCCCAGCCTTTGGACCTCTGCATAGCCAACCTCTGGACCTCTGCATGCCCAACCTCTAGACCTCTGCATGCCCAAACTGTAGAGCTCTGCATTCCCAACCTCTGGACATCTGCCCGCTCACCCTCTGGACGTCTACATGCCCAACCTATGGACCTCTGCATGCCCAACCTCTGGGCCTCTGCATGCCCAACCTCTGGCTCTCTGCATGCTCACCCTCTGGACTTCTGCACTGCCAACCTCTATACTTCTAATATCAAGGGGGCCACCCGTTAGACCATTAAGGCATCCGGGAATATAAACTAAACTTTTACAAAACAATGCCTATGATAATAATTCTGTGTATCCTTAATAGAACAGATACCATAAATTAACTGTCTTCAGTTTTCTCAAAAATACTTCATGAATTAATCTAAATATCCCTCTAGCTTGCTTCATCCATTCACTATCCAATTAATTCAATAATTCAAGTACAGCAAAACTTGGTTTTATAACTTGTTTTAGTAAACCAATTTTTTGTAGAAAAATGAATTTTCTCTTTTTATGCTTTTCATTTCTTTTTTACATTTCTTCTTTTATACATGTATACATTTTAGTTTTTTTTGAACATATATACATTTTTATACAATATACGAAATATTTACAAACAGAAAAGAAAGTACAAAATACTAAAGACATTTTCCTCCTGAACCCTTTATCTGGTTCAAGTGCCCAATTATTTTGAACAAGGACAGTTATGGCACGTAATTGTAAGACCTTATTCCTTTGTCTTGGTCATCACAATGTTTTAACAAAAGCCTGGGAAGAAGCAACCCTTTATACGTCCTTTTTGAGTTAAGGCTCTCAGAAAAAAACTTCTTTGATTCAGTTCAATATTTTAGTGATGCCAATATGAACTACAGTCTAGACTTCTGTATGTCCAACCTCTGGACCTCTGCATGTCCAATCTCTCTACCTCTGCAATTCCTCCCTCTGGACCTCTGCATGCTTAATAGAACAGATACCATAAATTAACTGTCTTCAGTTTTCTCAAAAATACGTCATGAATTAATCTAAATATCACTTTATCTTGCTTCATCCATTCACTATCCAATTAATTCAATAATTCAAGTACAGCAAAACTTGGTTTTATAACTTGTTTTAGTAAACCAATTTTTTGTAGAAAAATGAATTTTCTCTTTTTGTGCTTTTCATTTCTTTTTTACATTTCTTTTTTATACATGTATACATTTTAGTCATTTTTTGAACATATATACATTTTTATACAATATACAAAATATTTACAAACGTAAAAGAAAGTACAAAATACTAAAGACATTTTCCTCCTGAACCCTTTATCTGGTTCAAGTGCCCAATTATTTTGAACAAGGACAGGTATGGCACGTAATTATAAGACCTTATTCCTTTGTCTTGGTCATCACAATGTTTTAACAAAAGCCTGGAAAGAAACAACCCTTTATACTTCCTTTTCGAGTTAAGGCTCTCAGAAAAAAACTTCTTTGATTCAGTTCAATATTTTAGTGATGCCAATATGAACTACAGTCTAGACTTCTGCATGTCCAAACTCTGAAGCTCTGCATGTCCAATCTCTCTACCTCTGCAATTCCTCCCTCTAGACCTCTGCATGCTCACCCTCTGGACCTCTGCATGCCCACCCGTTGGAACTCTGTATGCCCAGCCTTATGTATCTCTACATGCCCAACCTCTGGACCTCTGCATGCCCAAGCTATAGAACTCTGCCTGTCCAACCTTTGGGTCTCTGCATACCCAAACTCTG
This sequence comes from Lissotriton vulgaris, assembly GCF_964263255.1. Classification (NCBI taxonomy): domain Eukaryota; kingdom Metazoa; phylum Chordata; class Amphibia; order Caudata; family Salamandridae; genus Lissotriton; species Lissotriton vulgaris. Next base: position 353,958,545 of record NC_141685.1, on the reverse strand, counting down.
GACCTCTGCACACTCACCTTTTCGACCTGTGCACGCTCACAATCTGGGCCTCTGCATGCCATTCTATGGACTTCTGCATGCCCAACCTCTGGACCTCTGTAAGCCCAACCTCTGGACCTCTGCATCCCCAACCTCTAGACCCCAACATGCCCAATCTCTGGATCTCCGCATGCCCAAAGTCTGGACCTCTGCATGCTCACCCCCTGGACGTCTGCATGGCCACCTTCGTCAACTCTGCATGCCCAACCTCTACACCTCTGCATGCCCAATCTCTAGTCCTCTGGACACCCAACCTCTGGACCTCTGCATGCTCAACCCCTGGACCTCTTCATGGCCAACATTTTTACCTCTGCATGCACAACCTCTAAACCTCTGCATGCCCAATCTCTGGACCTCCGCACTCTCACCCTCTGTTCCTCTGCATGCCCAACCACTGGACCTCTGAACGCTCAACCTCTGCACCTCTGAATTCCCAAACTCTGGACCTCTGCATGGCTAACCTCTGGACCTCTACGCGCTCAACCTCTGGCCTCTGCACACTCACCCGCTGGACCTCTGCATGCCCAGTCTCTGGACCTCTGCATGCCCAATCTCTGAACATCTGCATGCCCAACCTCTGCATAATGAACCTTTGGACCTCTGCATGCCCAGCCTCTTGATCTCTGCATGTCCATCCTCTGGACTTCTGCATGCCCATCATCTGGACCTCCACATACTAAACATCTGGATCTCTGCATGCCCAATCTCTAGCCCTCCGCATGCCCAGCCTCTGGACCTCTGCATCCCCAACTTCCTGACTTCTTCATGCCCAACCTCTTACCTCTGCACGCTCAACCTCTGGACCTCTGAACCTATGCATGCCCAACCTCTGGACCTCTCCATCCTCTTGACCTTTGCAAGCTCAGCCTCTTGACCTATTCATGAACAGCCTCTGCATACCTAACCTCTGGATCTCTCCATGATCAGCCTTTGGACCTCTCCATGCTCACCCACTTTACCTCTGCATGCCCGACCTCTACACCTCTGAATCCTCAATCTCTAGACCTCTGAATGCCCAACCTCTGTGCCTCAGCACTCTCACGCTCTGGACATCTGCTTGCCCAACTTCTGGACCTCTGCATGGCCAACCTCTGGACATCTGCATGGCTAACCTCTGGACCTCTGCATGCCCAACCTCTGGACCTCTGCATGGCCAACCTCTGGACATCTGCATGGCTAACCTCTGGACCTCTGCATGGCTAACCTCTGGACCTCTGCATGTCTAACCTCTGGACCTCTGCATGCCCAACCTCTGGACCTCTGCATGGCCAACCTCTGCACCTCTGCATGGCCAACCTCTGGACCTCTGCATGCCTAACCTCTGGACCTCTGCATGCCCAACCTCTGGACCTCTGCATGGCCAACCTCTGCACCTCTGCATGGCCGACCTCTGGACCTCTGCATGCCTAACCTCTGGACCTCTGCATGCCCAACCTCTAGACTTCTGCATTACAAGCCTCTGGGTCTAAGCATGCCCAACCTCTGCATCTCTGCATTCCCAACCTATGGACCCCTGCATGCCAAACCTCTGGACTTCTGCATGCCCAGCCTCTGGGCCTCTGGGCCTCTCCATACCCAATTTCTAGACCTCTGCATCCCAAACCTTTAGAGTTATGCATGCCCAAACTGTGGACCTGAGCACTCTCACCCTGTGGACATTTGCATGTCCAACCTCTCGACCTCTGCATGCCCAACCTCTGGATCTCTGCATGCCCAACCTCTGGACCTCTGCATGATCCACTGCTGGACTTCTGCACGTCCAACCTCTGGATCTTTGCATGCTCACCCAATGTCTGAATCACAATGTAACACTTTAAATGACATAGTGTACCCAGCACTCTACCAAAAGTAAGTCTTGATGTGGAGGTCAGAAGTCCTAAGGAGATCTTCATCCCACCTCATGAATATTATTATTAAGGCAGACAGTGTGCACCTTTCTATCTATAAACTCTTTGCACTCAAATTATTAGTGAATATTTCACTGGTCAAGCCTTTGACTGCTTACAGTGCAATTTAAATGATTGACCTGTAAGCTGGCTGTTCTTTTGGTCCTAACACTTACATAGCTTGCCATGTTGGAGCTTCAGAAGAATTTTTAGATTTATGAACATCAGTGTTTTTCCCTTAAATGTCTTTCTGAGTTCCTCCACTCCAAGGGATTTAGGCTGGGATAGTGTAGCATAGGATTCGATAGTGGCAGCAGTGACCTCAAGGGGTTTCCTGCATTAAGGAAGTTGATCTCCAGGGACATAAGCAGAAAAAAAAATATTAAAACAGAGGAGGAGCTTGCCAGCCTCATCTGTCTTTGTGTTTGCAGACTCGGGAGACAAGAAAGCAGGGGATCCCGCTTAGTATCCCAACTCCATAAACATTTCCATAATTTTGTCACAGAAATAATAAATAATAAATTTTTTCATATATCTAGCACTGCAGCTAGAACCGGCCGGGACTAAAGTACCACTAGCCTATATCAGGCACTCTTGCCAACCAACCACCTGGGGACGTACAGCCAAAATGCACTACTGAGTGACACTCAAAACCTGTCACTTGACCCGGGTTGAGTGCTTTATTTCCCTTTGACACAAGCTCTAAGCCTTGTGGGACCCACAACACATCCGGCTCCGTAGCTGAAATACTCCTGACCAAACAGACTTATACTTCTTGGTCCCAGCTTTATTGGAGGTTAACCAGATTGTCCATCATTGACCATACTAAGGCCTCTTTCAAAGTAAGCCCTCCACCCTCAAGCCCTCTGGGTAACATGTTCTGCTCCTGTCTCTTTGTTTGTTCATTTTCTGTCTCTAGGCGCTCCTCAGACTCTCTGCGCATACTCTAAAAGGTTTACATTTTCCAAACCTTCTGCCTTGATCCTCTTCTTTTTCCCTTATACTATCTCCATCCCTAATATCAACTATTCTTCTTGTTTCCTAGCCTACCTCTTTGCTCAAGGCACATAGATCTTCCCCTTGCCTTTTTTCACCACCCACCTGCATCAAAACATTTGGAGTGTTTCATAGCAATCACCACAAAAATCATAACTTTTACCAACTGCATATATTTAATCCAGCTGGATGAATATAGCCACCTCCCTGTGTCTCCAGCAAACCAGCTGCTCCCTTACCACATTCAGAGTACCATCAAACGAACCTCCTATCTCTTCCAGAATCATCCCTGCTATTAACTTACATTGTCACTACACTCCAGAAACCTCCCCCAGATCACCCTGTTTCCCATCTATGATCACAACCTCTGAGGAAAACCTGAGCTGGAATTCCCTTCCCTCTTTACATTTAAGTGGACACATGCATCCTAATGATTCCAATGACAGCCTCTGTCTCTCACTCGCCCATGGTCCTCGATGCCCCAAATGTGCAATACCATGCACATACAATATTTGTATGGTATATAATGTCCAGTCATGGTATAGTTACAACCTCCCCAGTTATTTTTTAAAACAGTTTATTTACCTTTACACAATGAAAGTTCTTGTGAATGTCTTAATACTATGAATACCACAGCAAACTGATTGAGCAGGCAGACCACATGGGCCATATAAGCTGAATTGCATAGTCCTAGCAACACTTGCTTTAACTCAGCCTATTTTTGTGAATATATTCATTGCATTACTTTTTTGGCAATTTCAGCTTTAGCTTCTACCTATGTGACTTCTCTGAACCCTTTCTAGTTTTCACTAGACATCCTAAGGAAGATCTCTTCCAAATTCTGACATTGGGGTCGAAATATCAATACATCATATGCCCAAATTGTTTTGCAATTAATAATTTCGGTATGTTTATCTGAACTGTCTGATTTTTTTGGTAACTCTGGGTTTTTGTTATTAATTTACAAGTATTTGTTTTCTTTCCACCCACCTAAGGAATGACCACTACACTGTCTGGACTTGTTTGTCCATTTACAGTATGCCATTGTTCTTTGTTTATTGTTTATAGTCATTGAAAATAAATTAGCTTACTTTATGTACTCACAGGCCTAATAGTACATTGACTGACCAATTACTAATCATGACACACAATAATTGAATTTTATAAAATGTTTTCCTAGGGAACCCTGATTTGCTACGGAGACTTAATTGCCAGATTGAATATTGGGTTGCCTTTTCTTTATAACAATGATCTATATATGTAGTTGTGATACTCCAAATACAAAACATATAAATACATATAATTGTAGACTGTCAAATAGTGGAATGACCTCCCACTGTTAGGCTTAGAGTTCCTTTAACTTCTTTCTCATATGGATAATTGAAGCACAGACTCACTGAATCCCTAAAGACAGAATATTATCTTGAAGCTTTTGTTTGACGAATATGTTGAACATAACTTAAAGCCAAGTAGACATGCACTTAGATATTTCTTTACCATGTGAATATGTATATGGAAAATATTTGATGGAAAGGTTTATTAATGGCCCTCAGAGGAATCTGTGATTAAAAATCAGTTTTACAAATCAGTAGTAGGCCCAGTATTTGAAGAACATCAGAAAGATCTTCATAATGGTCTCCCAGAAATATCCAGAAGATAATCGATTTCCTTTAAATCCAAGCCATCTTCTTACATGAATATCAACTACCCAATCTTGTATAGAAATACTTGGTCCCATACTTTCTCACCCCAGATATAAATGTTACATACATGTATACAGTGCTTATCCTCCAATTAGGTCAACTAAAGGCTTTCAGTGTGTAGGCTTACCAAATCTCCACTTAGATGTTAAGGTGTTAGAGAACAGATACATCTTGAGTTTGGAAGATTCTATGGTTAGCAATGCTTGTATTTCCTCTTTAGTGGTGCACAAAGCAGGCGGTGAAGAAGATCTCTCCCTGCCCCTAAGTTTTTAAATTCATAGAGTAGGCCTGTCTTTGCTGTACTCTCCCTACCTGCTTATCGCTCCCATTTCATCAGACTTAACCCTCAACCCATTCCGGCTTTCATCCGCCAGCCTTCTTTTTCCGACTTCCTGGTGCTATGGTTCAAATCTTTCTTTAAGGTATCTGCCTTGAGGATCTCAACAGATGTTCAACATCATGAAACACAAAACAATCCTAACCTAGTGGTATAGAACCTCAGAGAAGGTAGCCAAATGGAACACATTAGATAGCAATATGTGCTGGACGAGGTTTGGGCCAAGTGGCCTGCATTTACTTTGCCATGCCCACAAGTTGGGGAGATAATGGAATGAGATTATTGATGAATTAAACATATCCCTAAAGATCCCAGTGTTGTCCTGCTAGGATGCCACTGTACCTCACAAAGAGAACCAAGATCACTTAGGCAAATGCAATTGGCAATGGCTATAGTTGCAGAGATACAATGTCTTCTTAAACTCTGGGTTAAAACACAATACCTACTTTCTCCTCCTGGGTGGCACGTCTATGGGGCACACTAGCCATGAAGAGGATAGCGTTGGCAACAGAGTACAACCTAAAATGATATAAACATTGACTGAACCTCCTTCATTCAGATCCTTACCCATGTGTTTTGAGAGCTCTGTTGCCCTCTATATCTCTGGGCAGTATGGTATATCCCAGAAGAAGTGTGTCAAATCTTGCCTCGCTAGGGAACGGGGACGTTCTGCTCCCACCTACATCGATGAACCTTGTTTCCTGCAATAAACAGGAGATCTCAAAATTGACATCCCCTTTATTATCATTACAAAGACCACAAGACGAAGAAATAGGGAGGGAGAGAAACTTTAAAATAAAATTTAAATTGTTGAACTATCCCTGCTTTTCTTTTTCTGTGCTCCTCATTGACCAGAAGGTTGTAGGCGATGGTATATGTACTGAGTGCAAACATAAAACAAATTTCAAACATAAATCATATGTCTTCATTCTGGTCTTCTACCAGATAATTGCTGTTTCTAATGTGTTCAGAACCTCTTTCATATTTTGATCGAATCTCATAAAGAAGCCCTTGCATCCAAACTACTTTGAAAAGAAATGAAAAGCATGCAAACACTGAGAGAGAATTGTGAATCACTGCAGACCACTGAACAAGGACTCTAGAGACATATTCCTCTTTCTATGTGTTCTTCAGAATGCAGCACACATGGAAATAGGAAGTAACAATGAGATCTTTATTTTTATTTACATCTCTGTCAAGTAGGTGCACCGTTTTTGCACAAATCCAGGGTTACAAGACTTTGTAAATCTGAGTTTGGATCAAAATACATGTGTGGATGCATGGGAACACCCAAGCTCCACCCATGTAGCAGCCACCCGATGTAAAGTGAAGCAAGGCAGTGCTATGAGCTGGGTTGTGTAGCTATCCTTATCATGAGTTTGGCGGTCCTCAGGACAGCCGTACTCGTGGTGGCAGTCTGACCACCGCCACAGTGCGAGTCCGCCCGCAGGGCTCTGAGTGTGGCGGTCAGACAGCTACGAGACCACTGGCTCCGCTGGATCAAGGATCACGCTAAGCCGGCAATCTGCAACTGGCCTAAGTATGCTGGCGGTGATGCTGCAGGCTCCTCCGAGCATATTACGAGTCGCCTTTTCACCTGCCTTTTCATCGCGTTGATCCCCACAAGGAAAGGGTGGCAGACATGCAACCAAGGGGGCCCTAACAGGGGCTCCTGCCAGATCTGGGCTTGAGGGTGCATGCAGGGGGAGGCGCATGTGCCACCCTGTAATTGCACCCCCTATGTGGCATGCATATCATACCATGCAGGAACGTGCTGCAGGTGCTGTCACTGTGGCGGGCTGCATATTAGGCTCTTCTATGAGCCTAACAGCCCGCCTCTGTGAGACCACCGCAACACTGCCCACCCGCCATGGATTACAAATGTAATTCGGCGGGCGGGAACACTACGGACTTGGCGGTCCTCCTGCCGTTGTGGAGATGGTGGGCCAACAGGACGACCACCAAACTCATAATAAGGCCTTTACTGCTTACTAAACCATGGAACACCATGCAAAGTGGCTTGCATGACTAAGTAAAAGCCAATCAGATTTTTACGTAGGCACTGCACAACAAACGTGATGCACCTTTGATGCAAAATCATAGAGAATCTGGGCCTAAGTCTTTAAGCGCCTAAAAACAATCTCTTGGTGTTTTCTAAATTAATTATATGTTATAAATCATTACCTTTTTTTTTATAAGCAATGGCAAAGAGGAAAACAATTTACTGACACATATGTATGTTATTTTGTTTTCAAACTGGAAAAATTCCAAGGACCTGTTTCTCAAGGACATTCATAAATTTGAATGTACAGTCACGTAATTTTACATGGGGACAGATTTATGAATATTTTTTCGAAACTAGCAACAAGCATTGGTTTCCAGGAGCATTCCCAGAAATAACTTTGTCAGTCCAAAATTACCATTACACCATAAGTAATGACATGAATCATGTCATTTGAGATGCTCTCAATGATGTCATTGGTGAGGTATGATTTATTGTTTGCGCATCTTTGCATAAATGAGCAATTTCAATGGTTTTTAGATTTTGCATTATAAGTAGGTCATTTTAACCATGCTTTTAGGGGAATTTCTATATTTTTTGAACAGACATTAATTTCCTCTCATTAAAGGTAACCATAACTTACCTTTAACAGAATTGTTTTCAGTGACTCTTTAAAGCTGAAGTGCTATTATAGTTTAAGAGCAAGAACCGACCTGCCGGCTAAATATAATGTATCCAATTGCAAAAGGGAGGGCAATGGGCCAACTAAGGTGGACCTTTAGTCCTTATTCGCCTTCAAGTCATCTTTCTCTGTCTCTCCACATTTTACGTGTGCATTGTACTACTGAATAGCGACACCAACAATATCACGGTAGAAGAATATCAAGAGCCAAAATAAGGACAGGTAAGTGCATATACAGAAGTATAGATTTACTATTCCTAACTTCACATTATGTATTTTGGAGATATATGTACCGTGTAGTTACATATATGTTAAATTAGGTATAGAAAATGTAGACTTACTATCCTGTCGATATTTTATTTTTGATATTCTTTCCTCAGTATTGTTTCCCATTGATACTGTGGTTACGATATTCAGGAGGCACACCATTTTCATCATGGTGTGAGAGCAAAGACAGACCTGCAGACTAGGGGCCCGATTCACAGAATGAACTTAAGACTCAATCCTAAACTTAATCCTATTTTGGTATTCACAGAATGCACTTACTACTTTTGGCAATCACAGAATGCACTTACTACTTTTGGTATTCACAGAATGAACTTACTACTTTTGGTCTGTCTTAAGTTTGTCTTAAGACAAACTTAAGACAAAATCCTAACTTCTGTGAATGCCAAAAGTAGTAAGTGCATTCTGTGAATACCAAAATAGTAGTAAGTTTAGGATTGAGTCTTAAGTTCATTCTGTGAATCGGGCCCTAGGTAGATTGCTGGTGTTGCAGCATGCTTTGATATGAGTGGCTCCGATGACCTTGGTTGTCTTTCTCTTGCTTGAATATCTGCAATCTATCTTTGCCTAAAGATAATCATACTGTGAGACCAAAGACAGGCCTGGATACTAAGAAGTGGCTATAAATTAACAACTGGCAGGTGAAGAGGCAAGCAAAGTGGCCCCATACATTCTTACACACATGCAATCTTACACCAAACAAACAAAAAAAAGTACTACATCCTTATCGCAACAAATCTTTACCACTGTAAAGACATCTAATCTCTTGGTCTGTTCTGTAGATAAGGTTGTGAGTAAGGGGTTTTACTCGCTGTTTTTAAGAGTAGAGAATAAAATTAGGCCTGGTACATGTCTACTGTTAAAAACTAAAATACGAAATTGTATATCACAAATGACTTTCTTCATTAACACTTTATAACAAATGCAGACTTTTGAGAACCATTTCTATGTCAATCATATTATCATTCTATATAACATAGGAGGCACAGCATACAAAGATTTACATTTTGCCTTGCAGAATGTTTGCAGATATTTGTAGTGAGTGCATAACTCACTGAGTACTTTATTTAAACTGCAGGTTATACAAGGATCTCAGCAACAAATGCATTAATCCACTAAGAATGGGCCTCAGCACTGCAAGGTTTGATTATCAGCAGGCTGGTGCAAAGCAACTAGACACTGTCTTCCTTAGTCCTGGTATGACACTGCTCTGCCGTGAACAGCTGAGTCGTGGCAGAAGACTGCCTTACTAAGCTCACTCAGTTTTTTAGTGCAAGCAGCTCCTGTTGGTACTGCACATGCCCGCTCACTATCAGTGGAATCACCCATCAGGAGCAGCTGAGCTAGGAGTATCTACTGAACGAAAAGATGCCAAGCTCGAAGACTCCAACCCACAAGCCACAAAAACCTGCCCTAGTAGATGAACAAGTCCTGCCTGACTCCGCCAAATAAAGGATACTCTTTCAAATAAAAACAGTATGTATTTAAAAGTATTTTTTTACAGAAATGTAGGGGCATATTATCAACGGTCAGCAATAATTATCACTGGCCGCGCCTAGCGGTAGATTTTTCATCGCAGGCTATGGCAGGAAATTATCGCCATGCTAGCGCTGTATCAACAACGCATAGTACAATGACAATAATTAATCTTACGATAGTGGTGTTTTCCATGGAACATCGCTGGTTTTCCAGCGATGTTCCATGGAAAACAGTGATAACCTTGTTGATACGACCATGTGGTCGTATCAACATAATCCACCCCCTATGATGTGAATAGGTAAGTCAGGATTTTAGCAGACGTTGGTTTTTGCTGAAAACCGCGGTTTTTGCCAAAAACTAACATCTGCTAAAATCCTGAGGGCCACCTTATAAATATTGCAATGTGCATTTCACGATAATTTACAAGGTAGTCCGTCAGTGGTACGCTCAGTGACGCCCACTTTGCATCTCATTAGAGATGTAAAGCGAGGTGTCGGCAAAACGGCTGCTAACATGCGCTAATGCATGTTAGCACCGGCTTGCAAATAGGGCGATAAGATTATCTTTGCTTTTTTGGCTTTTAAAGCCAAAACAACGGAGATAAGGCCCTTGTTCAGATGCGCCTGGGTTATTAATTGTGAGGGATGAGAGACCCACTCAAATAATATTTATGCTCATTGTCAAGGTAACCACAAAAGTCACTAAATAAACCTGTGCTTAACCCTCTGGTAGTTCGGCACAAAGCATAGTATTTATGCAGTACTTAAACAGTAATAAAGCAAAATCTCAACACATGAAAAATGTCACACCAATTTGGAAAACTAGAGAATATTTTAATAAATATAATGAAAGCTGAACAGAAAATATGATCAGTAGAACCGGAGTTATGAGTTTTTAATGTTCAAGGTAATAATTGTGCAAGAGGCTTGAAGCTCCAACTGCAGTTATCTGATCACCCTGGACTGGGACAAAGTCACAAATTCAGGCTAACCATGATGGAGCGTGAGCTGGGTACATGATCACGTCCAGCCCACTAGGAGAAGTACCTTTGAGCCTTGATGTGAGGTCTGTTTGCATTGCTGTGCAGGGATCTGCGTCACTCTGCGTTGGATCAGATGAAGATTTTAGCTGCGAATCTCTTGCCATCAGATCTGATGAGGCCTTCGGGTAGGAGTTGCACATCTCTTTGGGGCTCGGCGTTCCTCTGCATTGGATCTGGTGACGTTTTGTGACGTGGCTCTTTGAGGCTTTGTGTCACCCCACTTCAATTATAGTGTAGCCTATGGTTCAGAGCTGCATGACTTTTGCAGAGCCATGCATTATTTTGTGCATGCTCTGATGGGATCTTCAGTTAGGCATGCAGAACTACACTCTGACTCCAGCCAAGAGCCCCACTGAAGGGGCAAGGCCAGTTGGGTCTAGTCAACTGGGAAAGCTGGAAAGTCTTCTGGAAGATTGTTGTGCCCCTGTAGCTCAAACAAACAAGAGTCTTCTGATTTCAGGTTCTGAGGGTAACACTATTATACCCAATGACAGCGTATGTGTGGGGACACCCCATTTGCCTATCCCTAAACTGTTTTCATTCAGTTCTTTTCTTTTCCCTGAATTTGGCCAAGCCCTCATAGGGGAACAAAGGGCAGGCAGGTCCACATAGGAGCTGTGTTTTGACAGTGACAGGGCAGGCATCTCCTGCTTAGGATAGGAACACCCTCTCCACACCCAATGCCCTCTACCCCCCGGTCTGGAAGGAATACATATCACACCAAAGAACAGCTATTAACATCCAGGTGAGTCTGGATACTGGCAGAAAGGAACACTTGGTCTAGGCATGAAAATGCCAACTACCTAAAAGTAAAAAGAACAAATGATGGACGGAATGCTGAACAATGTCAAAAACTCACCCCAGTCAGTGATCTGTGCCTAAATACATCATTTATTTGCTCACCACGCCATTACAGTTTGGGCCCAGCCATATGCAAATCAGTCTTGACCTTGCTCCCTATGGGAACGGTTCTGCTTGAACTGTCAGGCCAGATTTTAAAGTGCAATTCACATGGGAGGAAGAAGAATTTCCCCAGCTGTTCCCTAACTGAGTTATTTCTTATTAAACGTGATCCGGTAACTCAGTGTTAGTCCATGAGATAGCTAGCCATGCTGCAGGGAAAAGGGTTTTTCACTACTTGGGTATGTAAAACTTAAGTACACATGCCTTACATTTTAATTACCGTTCACCCTGCCCTAGGGCCTATCTTAAGGGTTACTTATAAGTATCGAAACAGAAGTTATAGGCCTGGCAAAGGGTTTGTTTGCCAGGTCCAAATGAATGGCAGTTTCAAACTACAGATTACAGAGGCTGGCCTGGGACATGTTTAGCTGTGCTACTTGAATGGGTGGTCAATGAGTGCTGCAGCCCATTAGCAGCATTTCATTTACAGGCCCTGGATTCCTGCAGTACCACATATTAGGGATTTATAAGTAAATTAAATTAGAGCAAACCCTTTCCAGCTACCCCATGGGCGGCCGCAGGGGTCTTCTCTCAGCCCGACGCTGTTCAACTTGTATGTGGCCCCTTTGGCCAAGTTGACCAGGTCATTTGGTTTTAGTGTACTTTCATATGTGGATCATACAAAAATTATTGTATCGATATCCGACAATATTCCAGAGGTAGTTGAGAGGTTTAAATACTGTATGATCAACATTAAGCACTGGATGAAAGAGAACTGACTTAAATTGAATGCCAATAAGACAGACATCTTGATTTTCGGAGAGCAAATGTCTGTCTGGTTTAAATTGTGGTGGCCAAAGTCTTGCTGCCCTTGAGCCTCTCCTGTTAGTGGTGTACTTTGACACATCTCTTTCCTTTGACATTCAGGCAAACAGGGCAGTGAGCACCTGTTTTTACATCAATAAAACTCTTAGAAAAGCGTTTCCTTTTATTCGAACTGAGCTTAAAGTTGCAGTGGTAATCACACTTATTACTTCACGCATTGTCTACTGTAATTCTCTGTACTTAAATATTAACATATCCACGCTTAACAAACTTCAGACTAACCAGAATGCGGCTACTCGGATTGTCCTGGATATTACCAAACGCTTGTGAGGGCGTTCATTGCCTGCACTAACTACTGGTCAGAAAGCATGTGATTTTCAAAGCTCTCTGTCTAGTTTATACTGCTCTCTTCCATCAAGGCCTGATGTATGGGCAAATGGCTTTGCACTCGTACAACCCTAACAGGCAACTAAGATCTGCCTCTCTCAGGAAAGTGGGCATACAGAGATTTTGTAAAGCCAGGTGAGGGGGACTATCCTTTCGGGTAGCTGCTTCCAAGCTATGGAATACTTTTGCCATCCACATTGGTAGTCTTTCCTCCCACCTGGCCTGCCTCATGCAGCTGAAGACCTGGTTTTCCTCCTTTCCGTGAAGTTAGTTATGATCATCTCTCTGGTAGTGGCTCTTTATCAGCTAGTGCTTTGACACCCTCGGGTATAATGCACTTTACAAATCTCTCAAATTAATCAATCAGCTCTATACCAATTTTACTATGGTTATAAGGGAAATCACAAGCATTTGACCACTGGTTAGCAGGTGTAAAGTGTGCAGAGTCCCAAAACTAAAAAAACTGGTTCAACAAAGGAAGGCAAAAATCTGGGGTGACCCTCAGAAAGGCCTGGTCCAGCACTATTTATTTACAACTAACAATAATATGCCACTTATTGGTAGGGTTGCTCATATTTAAGTCGTTACTTGTGCTGCTCATTACATGGTATCCATTTTTATCGCAGTTTATTCAGTGCTCTGTAACCTGAGTGTTTGCTGATGCCAAGCGAAATATAAATACTGATGTAAAACTACTGCCCTTGAGATAAAGAAATAAGTGTAACCAAGTTTTTAAGGCTTTTTCCTAAATTTAGGCACATCTTCGTCATATTGTAAAGATGGAGGAAGCCACTTCCATTAAATTAAGACCTGAATCGAGAAGCGTCAGACTACCCCGCCTTCCAATTAGATATTGGGGAGCCACAAGTAGACATTGCGAGCCGGGCAGCTGAACGTGTGAAAACCCTAGCATTGGTGCTTAATTTGTAAACAAAATAAGGGCAAGGACCCACAGGTTTTCTTAGGAGTCAACCACCGGCACTGCTGAATGCCGCCAGCAATGCTGAATACCAAAGCGGCATTGTCTTGATTCAACTTCATACCTCCTACTTTTACCGCCCTATACTTACTTTCTCTTTCTCTCACTCTTTTCATCCATGCTTTCTCCCTTTGTCAGTCTTTTGCTATGTCTCTCTTCTTCCTTCCTTCTTTCTTCCTTCATGTCTTTTTACCTCTAGATCGAAGTCAAAGGCTGATGATGAAAATCAGGTCCCAGTGCCCACCTCTGGCAACCTCTGCCACAAATTAAGCATTGCCAAGCACCTGCAGTTGGCTCACTGTTTCACTATCTTGGGCACTTCTAACCTGGTAACTCCCAGATGCTTCTCACCCATGAGATGCATTGATAGTTTCCTCAATAAAGCACTTTTTAATTTTCATTTTTTAATTCCTAGAACTATATTCTATTGTGAGTAATTTTCATTTTGTTTTGCACAACATCTAAACAGCATCTTCTGTTTAAGTGTTGTCGCCTCTATTGCTGAAGAGCCATGTCCCATGTGTGCTAACTATTCAGCAGTGCTTATGCTGTGCTTGCATGACCGCATTTGTGCCTAACAGTGGTCATGCCATGGGGATACACGTTTTAAAAAGAAAGACATTAGATTGTCTTCACATGTTTGAATTATCTTCATAGTAACAGCGCACACACACAAAACACACATCTGTCCAAAATCACATTGTCTACTACTGCATTCATCGTTCATCATTTTTGATCTCATCTGAGCTGAGGCGTCCTCAAGAGGGAAACTGCATCGAAAAGCAATAACTGTACTGCATCCCCACCTGGTTCCGGCACAAAAAGTAATCCGTTTGGCTCCATGCCTATTCATACAGGTATTTCCAATTTTCATGAATCCCTCGGAGTTCTGTCGGTTACAGGGAGCAGACAGTGGGGATGCTGCATCCATGCAGAAATGCAGCCTGGACCACTTCATATTCCTGCAAGCAGTTTGAGCACTGGTAACAGCGAAATACATAGACATGATATGCCATGATGACTTAAAGGCCACCCCTGAGCAATACACAGCATTAAACTAGCGCTCGTAACGCCTTAGTCTATATATTTCCACATTTTTCTGCGCACACGGGCCAACTTTCAGCTTGCATCTGTCATCCATCTTTTAAAAAGTTTAGAAAACTCATTGGGGACACGAGTGTCGATTTTGAAGAATTCCATAGAAAGACAGAAATATCATAGATTTTGAAAAATTCCAGAGAAAAACAGAAATATCATATATTTTTTTTAAATTGCATAGAAAGACAGAAATATCATAGGCAATAAAGAAGAAAGAAGAAGGCTACTTTAAATTGGAAAACAAGTCATGGCCCCACGATTGTTAGGAATTTTATAGTACAACAGTCTCCACGCCAAACAATGGCCTGCAGACTTCAAGGGCACTCCCTTAATAACAAGTCAAGGAAAAATGGGGTGGGGGACTTTGATTTCAGGATCAGAAGTTAAAAAATGTGTCCCATCAATGTATGCGTAGCCCCCAGCAGGTTTTTTTATTTAAGCTTCCCACTTCAGTATGAAAGCTCAAGCAGAGTGTATGGATATGCAAATTCTCATTGAAAATCTGCATCCTCACCCCTGCCTGTTCTTTGATTCTGGGATGAAAAGCTGTGACTAAGAGCTGCTGCAGGGCTCGGTGCGGGAGGCTTCACTGGTACTCCAAGGGTAGAGACACATCTTTGAGGATGACTGGCTGTATGACAGATTATTACACATGTGCAATGCAGCATAGTGTATTATGAGTTGCAGATTCGACTCAATGATTAACCTTTCATGTATTGCTGTAGTAAATAGTTACCAGCAAAACATGAGTCTCCCAAGTATTTGCTACTTGTAATTAAGGAAAGGGCCCTAGCTCCCACTGCTCAACTGAAGAACACTTTTGAATAAATGATGGCAAATATGTCCCTTCTGCCAGGAACGATGAAGTAACAAAGAGTCCATGTGGCGAGGTTGTATGAAAAAAACAATCACTGGCAAAGCCAATAGAGCTGGTTTGCATTGCCTCCTGAGTAAAACATTAGAGAAGAGCCTTCAGCAATGGAAAAACAAAATAGAAAAGTATGTGTTTCTGCAGACAATGCATCTACGAGGATAATAACTTAAATAAAGTACTTTTGAGATGTTAAAGATGCAACCCAGGCCCAGGAAGTGGAAAGATACACTAAACTGGCAACGGCGTGAGCCAAAGTCCACGCTATGTCTATTTTAAAGAATTGATAACAGTAGATCATGCACACAGCCTCACTGTCACGCCAGACCAAAAAACATAAATGTGCTTTGTTGACACTAAAATGTTTCTTGGGTCTAGGCATGGATCCACGTCGGCACTGTTTAGCTTTTGATAATTGTTCTCAATAGCAAATGCAATTACCTTTTTTACCCTCCCCTGTTGTTTTTTCTAGCATGATTCATCACCATTGCCTTGAAATGTTGCAATTGTGTTGCCACATATTCACAGATTTATGGGTAAAAATAACACTTCGAAGTGAAACCAGTCATTTTTTTATGGTCACTGTTTTCCAGTTTGAGGCCTTAGTGTCAATTAACTCTGGTCGCCCTTGTTTATGCTGTCATCAACAGCTGTCGGCGTCTTGGGATCAGTGCATTCATTGAACTATTTTTTTGTGTTCATAAATTTTGGTTACTGTCACTTTCAAGTGTGCTACTTTTCATGGCCATTGTCCTCACACCTAAATCATTTTCAAAAGAGGTGTGTACCGTGGGTAAGTGTCCCCGAATACTAGACATTTATACATCTTTGGAGGCAACTGGACATTGGGAGCTTGAATGAGGACAAAGGACCTGATTTAAATATCAGCAGATGGGTTACTCTGTGACAACAGGGACGAATAACCTGTCCGGTGAAATATAAATCCCACAATATCCTATGGGATTTAAATTTCCCAGACGGGATATCTGTTTCGGTTATGACAGAGTAACCTATCCACCAATATCTATATTGGGCCCAAAGAGTGCCGCTGTGCCACAAGTCTGGGGTAACTGCATAGATGCCTTACTGCAACGTCCAAGTGGTCAATGCAGTTCATTGCGACTAGACCCCAACTAAATCTTGTTCAATCTGTTAGTGTTATTGCTTACATTATGCCTCTTGCGACAAGCAGCACTCACGTGGGGTGCAAATGTCCTGCTTGATATTAGGCTTATGAACTTTCTGTGTTGAAGATAAAACATGGTTGTAGGATGCTGCAGGGTTGAAGTTCATTCAGACTTATCCTTGAACAGGGGACCGACCACTCAATTCATTTGCATCCAAATTTAATGGTCTAATTTTTTCCCCACTGTCACTGCACACGAACTAAGTCATTAGACTTCACATTGTAAACAACACCACATAAGGTAACTGATGGTTATATACTTCTAGTTGTAGGAGAAATGGTTACATCGCGCATTTCTCGCTCCCCTTCTCTGAACTGAGGTTTGGTATCAAGAGGTAACATGAGTCCGCCAAAATTGAGATACCAAATGAGTATAGCCAGATGTGGTCCCCGGGTGAGCAGAGCAGGTACAGATGCCAGTGGTCGGCCTTGACGAAGGTGTGACTACAGGACCCCCTCCTTGAAGTGATCAAGACATATTAATGCAATGTGAAAAAAATACGCGGTGACTTTCGTATGTATGTTGTGTGATTTAGCATGGCATGCAAATTAATGCATTCCTATTAAGGGACACTAACGAGTAGTGCCAATAAAAACTAGGTTCCTATGGTCCTGACAAAGAGCCAATAGGGGCAAGGCTAGAAACATGTTGACCTGAAAAGGTAGGGACATCATACTCTACGTTTTCCATATCAACCCCTGATTTTAAACCAAAACGACCAGAGGCAGGAATAAAGTAGAGAGACCTACTGGCAGGTATTTTGAAGCTAGCTTAGCACCCTACCTCCTCTCCCCTCCTACACCATCATCTTTATCATTTTATAAAACCATTAAGTGCTCCCGGGTATTCGTTTGGTTGTAGCACACCCCAATCCACAGTGGATCAGGTAGAACCCCAATGATGAAGCATGCCACCATGGGGCAACCCTGGTAAGTGAGGATTTTATAAGAAAAACAGTGTTTTTCTTTCCTTTCCTTTTCCCTTGGAGAGTTCTTCTGTGTCTATAATTCTCCCTGCTTGGTTCCCATTTTTTTGTAATGATAAGGCGATATTGAGGCGGTTGAACCCAGTTCTTCCTCTTTCCTCCCCTATTTTAGATTGTTACCTGAGAGCAAACATTGGTGAAGCAGGAGGAGCATCAAGTAATAAAACTCTGTCTGTTCCTATGCAATAAGCCAAAATGTCCAGCTGTTGGAGCACTGGTGTGGTTGTGGATGGGGACATTTGTCCTGGGTTTCACTGAGGTGGCACATCATAAACAGCATTAATGGATGCACATGGTAAATATTCAGACAGTGGTAACAGTACAACAATTGCATTATGATTTAAATCACTTAGTGGTGCTAAAATCTGCTTATTCACAGCTATTATGTGAGAAGAAAGGGACACAAAAGTTCTTTAGAACAGTTGTACCAGGGGAAGCAGTCACTTCTTCTGTGATCCAGGGCCAGATGTAAAAAGACTTTGCATTGGGTTTGCATTACTTCTTTGAGGCAAACCAGATGCAAAGTGTTAAGTTGGATTTAGAATGCAAAGCAAATTGCGATTTGGGATGGATTATCAAGGCCTTTACATGTATGCAGAATGTGAGGTCAGGTCATAGAATGTACCAGTGTGTGGTATATCTGGTTGTAAGCAAAGTACATATGTTGTCCTATGATACTATTAGTAAATAGAGTAAAACGTGTTCAAATGGTACAACAGGATGTGTTAAAACAGATATTCACATATGTGTAGGTCGTAACCAGGTGATATCATCATTGAGGCCTTTTATATGAGACCTGAGGTGGTACACCCATCGTTGTTCCTTATTGGAAAGCACTCGCTAAATCATCATATTACCTGAGTGACTTTACACGTGTTGTAAAACAGCCCAATGAATGTCATTCACTCAGTGTTTCAATTTCACGTAGTGACCTGCCATGCGAGTAGTCGTCTGTATCTGTCATGCAGATATATAGTGAAGGTGGTCCTGTGAATAACATTCATAGTATTGCAGTTTCTGAAATTCCTGATCTCCTGTGGATCTGCCATTCCATGGTCTATGTTTTTGGTTGTTTTGGTGTAAGGAAAGATGCTGCTTCTCCCACATGGCAAGTGCCCATTTCTATCTATCAGAAGCAGGTGTCTGTTTTGTTGGTGTTGGGTGTGTTTATATTAAGAGGTCTCTGAGATTCTGACCTCTCCTAAAAGAGCAGAGAGTAGGTTCCCAGTGGTGGTCTGTGGTCTTCAAAATGGCTTTTCTTGGCTTTTGATCATTTTACTAGGTAGTTACAGGCCTGCAATTTCATGGGCAGTTCAGTTGCTTGTTCATGATATCTATGCTTCTCAAAATAGTTCCATCAAATGCAATGGAACTGATCATAACAGAGATGATCTCAGGGGGTCCACAGGGTGATGGCTGTCAAAACTTAGTTGTCCGTTCTTGTTTGTGCTATACTTTTGTTTGTAGTCCTCATTGGTGATCGTGAGTAAGATGTTTAGGAAAGCTAAGGATAGTGTTACTCATAGTGTGTGAATTTGAGAAATGGATCCTGAAATGTTTAGCCATTCTGTAAAGCTGGTGCCTTGTTAGTAACTGCCTCTCCATATAATCAAAATGTCATTGATATAACGACGGGACTCTGGTATGTTTCGTCAGGGGGTAGGAACAACTGGTAAGTGTGCTCATGAAGCCCTCACCCACCAACCTAGTTGGTGGCATGCTTCATCATCGGCCTAGGTTGGTGGGTGAGGGCTTCATGAGCACACTTACCAGGTGTTCCTACCCCCTGGCGAAACATACCAGAGTCCCTTACTTTTGTTAATTTCGTAATACATGAGCTAGTCTCCTTTTGATTTAACTACATATAAACCCCGGGGATAAGGACTAGCTTTCTGGTCCTCTCTCTCTCTCTTGATACGCAATCATTGATATAACGACGCCACAGGTTAATACGTTGCCAGTGAGGGATGTTGTTATGAATGTGGTCCTTCTCGAACTGATTGACAGAGAGGCAGGTTACACTCAGTTTCAAAGTACTGTCCATCAAAGTTCCCTGTATTTGGTGGTACAGGGCACCTTCATACTCAAAGAAATTCTTAGTGATTGATACCTTGGCGTGTACCATCACAAAGAGCCATTCGCAATCAGTCAGTAACAGAATGGATTCAACGACGCACAAGGTCTGTTCTTGGAAGATACTTGTGTAAAGGACTTCTAGGTCAAGGCTCATTAGTATGTCAGTTTCAGGATTAAAGGCTAAGTTAGGTAACAGCACCAAAACTGCCTTAGGATACTGTTGGTAAGAATGTGTGTTGATCGCCAGTGGTCTTAGGAACCAAACTCAGAATAGAGAGCAAGCTCTAGAATAGAGTATATCCCTCAGACTATGAATCTGCAAGGCGGTAGGCTCTCTGGTTTATGAATTGTAGGCAAGGTGTAAAAATAAGTTGTATGTGAGCGTTTGGCTATTATGAAGTCAGCATCTTGATTTGCCACCCAACTCTTGGATTCTGCCTCTTCGACCATGTTGGTGATGGTCTTTTGCAGTCTAATGACTGAACATTCCGTAGAATCTTATAGCTGGTTGAAATATAGAGTACCCTAAGTCAATTACTGTTGTACATTCATGACAGTGCCTCCCCCTTTACTGCCAGATTAATAGATATACCAGGGTTGTTGCGGAAGGAATTGAAGACTTCTGTTTCTGCTGCAGAGAGGCTATGGAAGGTCTTTTTCAGTAAGCTTTTGTTGATGGTTTCAATGTCTTTAATCACTGCTTGTTCAACAGCCACGACAGTGGCTGGTACTAAGCTAGTGGAGGGTTGCACGATTTATTATGCAGACCGGTAATGTTCATGGTCTAGTCATTGGGATCGTGATAACCAAAAAAGGCTCTAGGGTGCACTCTCCAGAAAAAAACTGCCAATTCACACCTTAGATTAAACATACGAAATCTGAGGAGATGGGGGAGGACACAAATCCCATGTCTTTACAGGACTTTTGAATCATTTTGAGATAAAGAGCTGTCCAGCAGCCTAACCACTAAGTCGAGTTTTTGATTGTCCCTGGTTGGAACATTTTCTCCTTGCTCCATGTTATCATCTGGCCTTTGTCTACCCACGGTTCTTTTGTTTCTTTTTGTTTGGCCCTCCTGCCTACCCTGCCTTTCTGTAAAAAAGGACCCCTGACTCTAGGAAAAGGAAAGTGGGGTGGGAATGGTTTGAAAGGAATGGTCCAGAAACTATAAGGATAGGGCATGTGTGGTGGATGTGGACTGCTGCAACAATCTACAGTAATTAAATACTTATTAAGGTGTAGCATCTTGTTATTCGCTCCTTGAAGATACTTCTCCTTGTGTACTCCCTGCTTGTATCTTGATGTATCTTGATGTTTGAGTGTACTGACATCCAGTGAACATTATTGACAATTCTCTCATGCTCTGAGAGTGTTTTCTGTTTGATCATTAATCCCAACACTAGTTTAGCTCAGCAACCAAGCCCCTTTATCTTCATGAGTGAGCGTATCTTTGCACAAATGTACTTCCCAGAACTGAGCCTCATGATGACCGCAATCTGACACTGTCCAAATGGCTGTCCTCGCACAGTGTTCTGGTACGCTCTGAGTGAGATATTGTCATACCACTGGCCCAGAGTCCTCAAAACAAATATCAAAGATAGATATATTGGGCCTCATTTATGAGGAGTTGGCGTAGGGCTGCGCCTTAATTCTTCTTGCTGGGTTGCCCTACGCCAATGTGAAAGGTCAGGAATGCACAGTATTTGTGAAATACAGTGCATTCCTGTCCTTTTTCCCTGCACTGGTGCAAAATTTGCTGCCTAGCTCCAATGTAGACACCCTTGAACCATGGTGCAAGGGTGCTTCCACTGCAGGCAACATTTATTTTGTGCGGGACGTGGAACCGTCCTGCACAAAAACAATCCTGTGAGTTTTCCTCTTGCTAAGTGTGTTGCAGAATGCAGCACACACAGAAAGAGGAAAAAAGAGGAGGAATAAAGATATTTCTACTTGTTGAGCCTACTCTGGGGAGGTGTAAGGT
Source organism: Lissotriton vulgaris (assembly GCF_964263255.1). Taxonomy (NCBI): domain Eukaryota; kingdom Metazoa; phylum Chordata; class Amphibia; order Caudata; family Salamandridae; genus Lissotriton; species Lissotriton vulgaris. Next base: position 353,936,802 of record NC_141685.1, on the reverse strand, counting down.
TTTGGCGCTGCCCCAGGTGTACATGATTAAGTAAATGTGGGGCGGCGTCAAAATCCATGGGTGCTGCTCAGGAAAACCCACCGCACCACCTATGGAACGCCTCCTTGGCGAAGAGTATTACAAGACAGCGACTTGCGCTACTTTTTCCTATTCCATATCTATGATGCCATGCAAAGTCATACAGAGTGGTGTCTCTGCTTCGCCTCATTGATATGACTGAAAGGCTGCCGCTGGAGCGTCAACAAAAGTGATGCTCCAGCGGCGTAAGCCTCTCTTAAATAAGCCCCTCAGCTCTAAGTAAGAGTGGAGAGTTGGCCTTCTTTACTACAAACATGACATACGTTTCCTTCGCCCTGTTTCTATCATGCAAGGCGTTAACTATGTGGGATACAGATGATGCATCATACATCATCAAACATGCCTTTTCTCTTTTATTTTCACAACCACGGTATGCTGTTTTTTATCAGGGGAAGCAGTTTGACAATATTGTTGCTTTTGACGGGCCAGGAGCATGGGCAGTGAGTAGAAAGTACAAAATCTAAATAGTGCTCTTAGCGGCCATTTTGTTTTTGGGTCCTCCTATTGTGGCCCTGACGTTAGGGGTGAGAGCTGTGCTGTCCCCGTCTACAGCTAATTGTCGATTTAATATGAATTTGCCATCAGAGATTCCGGTGCTCTAGCCAACACTTCCGGCTTACTTAAAATATGATTTTTTTGAAGTCGGCATGTACTAAACAGTGACCCCCATACACGTTTTGCTCGTATTTTGGCGGGCTTGCTTTCCACACATGGTCAGATAAGTAACGCGGGCACTCAGGAAATGCCTGAAAGGCCTGTAGCTGAGTTCAAGCTTTGGGCTGCTTTTTTGGGCATGCCGCCAGTGGCCCAATGGGTGCCTGAATGACCTTTCTAGAGGTGTCACTCCTTTTCTCTTGGTGGGCCGGCCCCTTAATTTATGCTGATTGAGCGGGGGCAGAGGGCCTGAGCAGAAGTGGTCTCACTTGCATTCATGTGTGGCTCAGCAGTGTGAACTAATCCGTGCATTTTTTTTTATTTAAGTGAGGTTAATAAAACTTGCCCCCCTCTCCCTTTCTTTTCATAAAACTTCGCTGAAGCAGTGTTTTGCGGAAAGGCAGTACGCAAATGTGGGCCACTTATTTTTGGTGTGCCCGAGCCGATTTTCGATCCCAATCCAACCCTGTTTTCACATGTAAAGAACCTGAGCTTGGCGTTGGAAATGATAAAGCGAGCGCGGCCCCGGTCTCTCGTTCCAATTTACGAACATAAAACCTGCATTGTGGTTTTTTCCCCATTACGCCGTACGCTGCCTGCGTCTAGCGGGCGACTTGGAGTTGTCATCCGCCTGACAGAGACATTTTTCCCGAGATATTCATCAGTTTGTGACGTTTGTGTTTTGTTTACACCGCTCCAGTAATTCACATCTGGGACTTGCTTTTGAGGCTCAGACGCTCCGAAGGATGCAAAGAAAAAGCAGTCTTATGTGAAAGCGTTTCCCCCAGCCTGTGATCAAAAGATGCCAAAATCAGACCTGAGATCTGCCATTATAAATAAGGCTCTGACGATTCCTGTTGTGAAAGGTACTCCCGGGGGCAACCGCAGCTCAGATCGCTTCTATGACCTCACCTCTTTCGGAGAAGAAACCTCCGCTTTTTTATACATTTTTTTAATGTTTATTTGTTTACGGCTGAGCACTGTCTTTTTTTCCACTGGTGTTTATGAGAAGGATATTTTGCATTGTGCTTAAAATCACGAGTGCCATTGAAGCTCACTTTCCTTCCTTTGAAATTATCGGGTTTCTAAGCACTGCCAAGCCTGCCTCTGTGGGGCCAGTTGTCAAGATGCACACTGGTGTCTGGGGAGTACAGCTCGCCTGCTCAGGAAACAAAAACTGACCTTGCTACTCCTTTCTCTCTTCATGTCCATGAAAAGCAAGAAATCTCAAGAGATTATAGATGTGCACTTTAGATCAAAGGTTTTTTTTCTAAATTTCTGCTCGTTTGGTTCCAGTGCTTGAAAGAATGAACTGGCAGGAGGAATATTTCTCCGAATCGGTTGCTTTCTGGTGCTCAACCCCGCAGCGGCTCAAGGGTGTCTCCCACGAAAAGGACAAACTGTGAAAGAAATCTGACAATTGATGCCGCAGCCTGAATTGTTCAAACATCTACTTCACAGTGTATGTGGACGAATCATCCAAAGGGAAGCTGTCGATTGCAGGTGGTTCAGTGTTTTGGAATACGGCAAACTCATAACCTTACCCTACCGTTCTAAGCATGGCCTTCGGGGCGGCCTTAGGCATGTGCAAGCTGTGCACCTGCACAGGGCCACCAAACCCCAGGGGCCACCATGCCAATATATATCCTTAATATAATAATCTTCTGAGGATGGATACATATTTGCATGGTGGGCCCTGTTCCACTTCCAAACACCCTGACCCCCCCCCCCCCTTCACTGGCCTCCGCGCTCTGCCCGGACCCCCTCTTCCGGGGCCCCCTACCTACGCTCCCTGCCCAGGGCCGCCATGAGCCTAGAGCCGCCCCTGATGGCCTGAATGGCCGGACGGGCCGGGGGCAATTCCCCCGGGAGGCTGGAGCCCTAGGAGGCTGGTTTTGACTCAAGGAGACTACTTTTGGACTCCAGGAGTTGTCGTGCGATCCCGGCAGCAACTTAAAAGAGTTGCTCTGGCTTTAGCGCACATTAGCAAATCTGCACATGGGGGCTGAATTGCAGATTTTTTGCAAGGGCTGTTTTGAGTTCCCAGTCCGGCCTTGATTCTTAGCTTGAGTTAAGAAAATGTTCTCACTGTGCAGTGGTTGAGATTGATTCAAGCTTTCCATCCATCACCTTGTTGCTGTTGCAAAAGCCATCCGCCACAGCAGACTAAAGGTAACACGGGTCTTCCATCTGCTGACACCCAGATGTCATCATTGGCGCCTTGATGCCCTTGGGCTAAGTTGCGCGGCATAAGTCTTCTTTCATTCATTCATCGTCCTTCTTAACACAACCTGCTCGTCTCCAACCATGCTGCTCTACCACTGGTACTTCTTCCTGCAGTCTTTTCACTTCTTCCCAAGTACCAGCTACTGCCAATAAAAGGTTGTAGTTGGTCTCATTATGAGATTCATTTACATAGTCTCCATTAAATGTTCAGAACCCGTGGGCATAATATTGTGTAGCTTCGTCATCTTAATGGTTGCCAGCTGTTACATAGTCATCTCCACTCCTGTGTGCAAAATACTTTACAACCACAATTTTTGTAGCTAACTGCAATGCCTGCAGGTCTCATGACATATTCCCGATTACGGATGGGGGATCCAGATGACATCATAATTACCCTTTGTGACGATAACTGTGTAAAAAATCATGGACCACACCAAAGCCATACAGACTTTCAGTTGTTTTGAAACACAACAAGCGCTAGTAAGGGCAATTAGTTCATTCTCTTGTGCAGAGTGTGCTCCTCGAAACGGGAGGCATCCACTACCCCCTCAAATATACATACTGCATAAGCAGCCTTTAGGGTTCTCTCATTGTCTCTAAGGCAAGAGCCATCAACAAACAGTATATAATTGGACTCCACCTGGAGCTCATCTCGAATATCTGGTTTCATCTTGATGCATGGTTTTGGTGACATAGAGGCAGTCATGTTCGCCCTCCCCATCATCAGTTACATCTTCAGGCAATGGTAACAAGGTAGCAGGATTCAGTGAAGCACACCTCTCAAGGGTAATGTTCTCTGCGGCAAGTATAGTCTGGCCATATTTAGTCAATCTGATGTTTGTAAGGTGCTGAGTGTGTGTACATATCAGCAATATCTCCACAGAATGGGACTCCATGACAGTAAGAGGATGTCCCATGACAATACTTCCACATCTTCCAATGCTGACTCCCACTGCTGCCATAAGCTTTAAGGCAACTGGGCAGTCCAGCAGCTCTAGGGTCAAGAGTAGCAGAAACATATGGCAAACGTCTTTGTGTATCCCCGTGGATCTGGGTAAGCACTAAGAGAGCACAGCTCTCCCTCTCACTGGCCCGGAGGATCTCCCAATCTACAGAAGCCCACAACCACTTCAAAGCTGCTACCAACGCCCACAACCAACTCATCAGAAATATGATAAAAACAGCAATCAAAGACAGAATATCCACACATGCGCACAACAGTAAAGAACTCTTCAGCATCATTAAGGAGTTCACCTAGCCCATCAGCGAGTCTACAGACATCCCTCCCTCACAAGACCTCTGCGACAAACACAGATACTTCTTCCACCACAAAATCAAGAACATTAACGACAACTTTGACGTAGGCAGCCAACACACTGAAGCTCCACCAACCGCACCGACACCCTGAAGCCAACAATTGACAGCTGGACAGCCCTCACCACTGAAGACATACTGAAGACGATAAAGTCAATCCACTCCGGGACCCCCATGGACCCCTGACCCCACCACAAATTTAACAGAGCCGCCGACACAAATGCACCCATGCTTCGCCACACCATCAACTGCTCCCTCGTGAACGCCTCCTTCCCTGATGACTGGAAGCACGCCGAGATCAACCCCCTCCTGAAGAAACCCTCGCCGGACCCCACTGACCTAAAAAACTACAGACCCATCTCCCTGCTCCTGTTCCCAGCGAAAGGCATTGAGAAAGCCATCAATAGCCAATTCACCACCTTCATCAAAGAGCACCACATCCTCGACTCCTCCTAATCCGGCTTCAGAAAAAAACACAGCCCTCCTCACCGCAACAGACAACATCTGCTCCCTCCTGGACAGAGGAGAGACATTAGTCCTCATCCTCCTCGACCTCTCAGCGGCCTTCGACACAGTCTCTCACCACACCCTAACATGCAGACTTCACGATGCAGGGATCCGGGACAAGGCCCTCAACTCATTTCTCCCCAGCAGAACGCAGCGGGTCAGACTCCCTCCTTTCCTCTCGGACCCTACACCAACAACCTGCGAAGTCCCCCAGGGATCCTCCCTCAGCCCCACGCTGTTCAACATCTACATGTCTCTGCTCACCCCCATTGTCAGATCCCACTGACTCAACATTGTTTCATACGCAGACGACACCCAGCTCATGCTCTCCCTATCCAACCAACCTAACGCAGCCAAACACAACTTTCAAGAAGGCATGGAAAGAGTCGCCAAATGGATGAAGAGCAGCTGCCTACAACTCAACACTGACAAAACAGAAGTACTCATCATGGGCCTACACTCTATACTTGGAACGACACTGGTGGCCCCCTGCCTTCGGAAGCACGCCCACCCCAATGAACCATTCACGCAAACTCTGGATCATCCTGGACTCCGAACTCAAAATAGACCGCCAGATCAACTCCATTGCATCCTCCTGCTTCCACACCCTCCACCTCCTACACAAGACCTTCAAATGGATTCCCCTTGAACACAGAAAGACCGTCACTCACGTCCTCCTCACCAGCAGACTTGACTACAGCAACGCACTCTATGCCGTAATCAACAAAAACCTCAACCTCAAGCTACAAACATCCAGAACGCAGCCGCAAGACTAATCCTCAACCGGCCAAGACACTGCCACATCTCCCAGCACCTGCGCACACTCCACTGGCTCCCCTTTGAGGCTAGAATCCCTTCAAGATTCTCACCCACGCACACAAAGCCCTCCACAACACTGGACCAGCATACCTGAACAGCTGACTCAAATTCCATGCACCCCAAAGGACAGTATTATTAGCCCAGCTCTCCCACATCGTGGTCCCCCGCATCAGGAAGTCTAGATCGGGAGGCTGCTCCTTCTCCTTCCTCGCTGCCAGAGCCTGGACCGCCCTCCCCCTTCACCTCAGACAGACAACATCACAAGAAACCTCAAAACATGACTTTTCGATAGACCTGATCCTTGATGGACTGGATTCTGCACCTCCCCTCCACCCCAGCGCCTTGAGACCCTTAAGGGTGAGTAGTCGCGCTCAACAAACCCATTATTGATTGATTGCTCACTGCAGAAAAGTGTTAAATCCTTATTATAATCAGGCATTCCCAGTGCCATAGCACAACAGAGACTTTCTCACTGCACAGGTACGCAGTCAAAAGTTGTTGTCCCATGTTATCAGATCAGACACATCCATGTGTGTTTGCCTCTATAAAGCCTTGGCCACCAGGGGAAAGTTAGGTATCCACCGTCGACAGTAGCCCAGAAACATCCTGACTTCATTTTGGGTTGTTGGTAGACTCATTCAGGATGGCATAGCTCCCTTCTTGTGACACCTTCCTTGCTCCCTTCTTAATATGGTGTCTTAAATATAGGAATTCCTATTGACAGTATTGCAACTAACTCAGGGACACATGAAGTTTTATTTTTAACACATTATTATGGCAAATGCCTTCTTATATTGGGTGCAAATTTTGGCAAGTTAAAGTGCAAGTGCATATATGCAAGTAACGCAACATTTTACTTTCAAGTTGAACCATTGTTTTCTGGACTCTAAATTATTTCACTTTAAAGTGCAAGTGCATAATAAATATAAGATATCACGGCCTATAAAAAACAGGAAGGAGGGCCATTTCATATATTCGTTAAAAAGTAAACACTTGGGAATGAGAAGGAATTTTAAATAATAAAGAAAGGAAATTTTGATAATATTTTCAGTGATTAATATCATCACACAATTTTAGAATACATATATTACTCCACTCTGGCATGGTTCAAGCCAAAAAATGGACGCACTCTCTGGTTAGTAGAACAAAAGCTTGTTTAATATGCAAGCCTCCCGCACCAACGGACACGTTTTGGCGTAGAGCCTTTTTCGATGGGACGCGTAACTTGGTAGAAACACTCTTGCACACCTGGCACGTCGTCTTAACGAAGAAGATTTCTGGAGCATTTAAGGAGCTTATTTAGATCATCTTGTAGTCTCTTCACATCTCACCCACCATCTAAAGGTCCCTGGTCAACAGGTGGGGATTTTCATGGAATTTGTGCCCCCTGAAATGCAATTTTCACCCCGAGTGTGCTGGGTATACTCAGACGTGAGTCCCAGGCTCTCCACACCACTGGAGTCAAGCTATCCAGGCTGATGAAGGCTGATAGCCAGAAACCGGTCCTTGGATGCTTGATTCCGGTCTGGGAAAGACATGGCTTGGTAGTTCGGACTGGACTGTTCCCATGAGGCACAGGGTCAGAGCTGATTTGCATATAGCCAGTGTCTAACCCAGGGTGGTGTGGAGTGCAAAAAAACGATGGATTTAGGCCCAGATCCTTGTACTGGGGTGAATGTATGACATTGTTCTACATTCTGTCCATCAACTGTGTTTTTTGCAATTTTCACCCCGAGTGTGCTGGGTATACTCAGACGTGAGTCCCAGGCTCTCCACACCACTGGAGTCAAGCTATCCAGGCTGATGAAGGCTGATAGTCAGAAACCGGTCCTTGGATGCTTGATTCCGGTCTGGGAAAGACATGGCTTGGTAGTTCGGACTGGACTGTTCCCATGAGGCACAGGGTCAGAGCTGATTTGCATATAGCCAGTGTCCAACCCAGGGTGGTGTGGAGTGCAAAAAAACGATGGATTTAGGCCCAGATCCTTGTACTAGGGTGAATGTATGACATTGTTCTACATTCTGTCCATCAACTGTGTTTTTTGCAATTTTCACCCTGAAATGGAAGGAGCACTTTTAAAAATAATTCTCAAAGCAGACAGGCCCACCATGTTATGCACATGTTGGACTGGCCTGTATTTTAGTTAAAAGAAAATCCCTCAAAGAAGAAGTCTGTTTTTGTATGGGTGGCTGGTAGCCTTAGAAAGTGGTGGGGGCTAGCAAAGTGTCCTACCTCTTTCCAAAAACTTAAATTAAACAACCCCTCCCTCCAAAGATCGAAAACAACCAACTCCTCTCAAGTAAAAATCAACCCCTCCACCTAAAACCTCGCAAAAAATACATTAATCACTATATTTAAATGCATTACACATTCCTAATATATAAAATAAAATACATTTTTTTACTTATCCACAAGCTCCATGTCTTCCTCTGTGTTCGTCTGCAGTCTGATGCATGAAGGATAATCCCTTACCAATCCAGTCTCTGCCCTCATGCTGTTAACCAGCATGAGAGAAGCTCCAGGATTGGATGGAGAGGGTTTGGCTGAACGCTCCTTAAGGCCCTGGAGGCCTGTGCTTGTTCTCCACCCATCTGTCTATGACAGCTGGGTGAAAAGCTTCAAAGTGCGAATGTCACTTTGTCGGCGTACGACAGCCAGTCAGAATGACATGCGCACTTTGGAGTGTAGAGTCACATCACTGCTCCAGTCCTCTGTTGCCCATTGGCAACAGAGGACACAACCTAATTTCTCCTAGCGCAGGGGTAGGCTGGTGGTTGTGGTGCTCCATGGTGAAAAAAAAATGCGGCACAGAAATAATTTAATTGCCATTTCTTTTTCATGCTTCGCGCGGCTCGCTGCAGGTGGTGGGGGGCAGCATTCCCCCACCCTAATGAAGAAACCACTGCAGCGTTTTTGAGAGACAAAAAATAAATGTTGCCCATGTGCTTTGAGTTTTCTGTGAGTTTGTATGTTTTTCTCTGCCTGGGACCGCTGTTGCACGTGAGCCAGACCTAGGAAGGAAAAACAGCCAAGCAACAGTGTCAGTAGCACAACTCAAAACAGGGCTGACTTCTGAGGTATGGAGTTGGCCGTATGCTGCTGCCAGGGTGCTAGGAAGGTATTAATGATGGTAGAATCAGCTGAGATTGTGCCATCAGAAAAACATTGGTTTCCCAGCTCTATATGAGGATGGGTACCAAGAGCTGGGCAGCATGGCTTCTGACAATTTTTGGCAGATGCTCCTTTACTGTCTGCCTTTAAGTGAGGTCATAAATGCCCACATATAAACAGAGCTGAATTAGTTACAGAACCCATGCACCAATAACCATGAGCGAATTGGTGATACTCCTAGCTATGAATGAAAATGTCATCACTGGGTCTAATCCCTCCTCAATCAACTGAAGGTGCTATCCTTTCTGGCCTCAACTCAAGGGATTCTATGGTCAGCTCCATGCATTCACCTTTCAGTATATGTTTCTTTTTTACCTTTGGCATTCATTCCATGCATAACCAATTGCACGTATCATCACCTTAAAGTACCAACTTTGTTTCGTACAGTAGGTGGTTAATTTATTATCCTACTAATTAGCTGGTTGGCCCTTGTTGTGTATTTTTAGAAATTGCCAGTTTAGGATTTTAACATTTTTGTCTTTTAGTTGTATTCAATGTTTAATATTCTTGAATAAGTACGTTTCTCAATTTCTAAATTTAATTTGTAACAGTTGGGAAGGGTGTTGAATATTTAGTGGTGCCTGCCTATCTTATTAAGAGTGGCCTTCTGCTCGCCTGCTACCAAAGACCGAGCAAAATAGATTTGTAAATCTGCACTTGAAAAAAATCTCTATATGACTGAATGCTGCAGAATACTTTTGTAAATGGGATAGAGCAGTGGTTATTACCCTTTTTTCTTCTGTGGACCCCTATTTATTTAATCATTACTGTGACTCGGGGACGCCCACTGAATCATTATGGGAATCTGGGGACCTCAGCTAAGCATTTTCGTTGATTTGAACCCCAGAACAATACACACAAAAATCTAAAAAGCAAGCATTCATCAAACAAATACACAAACATTGAAATATTTGGAATTTTAACAGAAAGCTTTGAGATTTTTCACTTCAACTGAAGCCATTCATCATCCATACCATATTTTGTTTGAGGATACTAACCTCATTTTTACCCTCTTTTCATATCCATTCACATTTACAAAACATTTAAAAAAAAAATATTTTACACGTTGCTTTTTTATCTGCTCCTTTATTAATCTGTTAACAATATTTAATTTTCTAAGCAGTCGCGGACCCCCTGAGAAGGCTTCGCATACCCCTAGAGGTCACTGGACACAGGTTAGGAACCACTGGGATAGAGAATTTGAGATGTTCTGTTATATTTTTTTGGTTCATTCTCACAGGAATACAATTGATAACATAACAAAAATTACGCCGGCAGACACCTGAATGAATATGTTGTATTGATGTATTATCCTGTGTTTGTGAATGGATACAATGAATAGTGAGGACGTCATTAGAGCATTTCACAGTCTATAAGAGGGCCCAGACTATGGTATATATTGGAAGGGCCTATCTGGAGTGAATGGACCACTCAACCTCTGCGCACTGTTGCTGCTGGTGAATATATCACACCAGATTCATCATTCAGATTTCGTACTTTCTGTTAATCAGTTTTCAATATGATAACATATAACTCTTAACCAATTTAACTCAGGATTGGCTTTTTAATCCTCAAATCATTTATCGATATCTTAATGAATTGAAAACAAATATTGACATTTCACAAAATTAGCATAATCTTTCTTGGCAGTATACAGTAGACGTAGCCCGATGCATTTCGAGTCCCTTGGGACTCTTCCTCAGGGGCCTGTAAATGTAACCAGTTTATATCAAAATCTTATATTTGTAACATATATAATGACAGATTCAATTTCGAAAAAACAATGGAATAAGAAAGGCAACAAAATTCATTTGCATTGATCAAGATGCTACAAATGCCATAACGTAACCGTGAACTGTTGAAGAACAGATACCACCACCACACCTCTAAAGTGGACTGTGAACCACCTAAACAATATACTCACAACAAAACCGAAGAAAAACGACCTTCCTGTGAACAAAAAAGCATCAATGGGGAAATGTATTAGGGTACAATGTCTGGTAAAAGGTCCTCCCGATTCCGGTGTGATAAATATTGATAAGTAGCAAAAATGTATATTATGCCTTACTCTGAAGTGGAGAACTTGTATTGGGAGGTAATTATTACACTCAATGAATACCCCACCCTCATCTGCCCCTAGGCTCAGATGACCTAAGATTTCGCATCTGGGTTGCGTCACTTTATGTAGTAGCCAAAAGCAAACTCTGTTTTGGGATTTACAGAGGCACGCAAATCAGGATTTAAAAACACAAGGCAGCAATATGAGCTGCTTTGCAATACTCTGCTTCAGGTAGGCATTATGTGGGTGGGGCATGGGCTTTCATGTGCATCCAACCATTTATTTTTAAGCAAATCCATATTTACAAAGACTTGTAAACAAGGAGGTTGTGCCAAAATGGTGCACCTACCTGAGGTTTGGCATAACAAGAAACATGTCTTTATTTCTCCTTATTATTTTCTCTTTGCATGTGTGCTGCACAATGCAACACACATGCAAAGAGGAAATAGCCTAAGAGGATTGTTTGTTTGCAGGAGTACTGCATTAAAACTAACCTGACTACAAAGCAGGCAACCTTGGCGCATGATGCAAGGGCGCCTGTGCTGGCACGAGGCAGCCACAAGTGCATCAGTGCTGGGAGAGAGCAAAGAACATGGCACTGTTCTTCTCCCTCCCTATCTAGCAATTCAGGACAGAAACTTCATGATGCATTGAATGAAATGTTAGTAAATATATGCCTACCTTTGGTACAGAGATTTGCTTTTCATTTGCCTTACACTATCTGAGATTGGAACCAACCTCTTCAGGTTTTCTGTAATTGGTGTTGTCACTGCCTTGTTGTCCACCAGTGCAATATGGTTACGATGCAATGATGTGAAATATGATGTTTACAGTTTAACATCTGCAGATTAGACAGTTACTGACAACACCATAACTTTTAGTTAAGTCTCTCATGAGGACCCAATGTAATTGTCTGCTAAGTGCTGACCAGACACCCTTCCCGCACAGCATCGCACCAATTTTTGAGCGGATCCTCAAACTAACCTGGTTTCGTTCCATGAGACTGAGTGGTTTTACTTAGGATTCCCATCGACTCCAACAGCTAAAGCATCAATTATTTTAAATATTAATTAAAACATATTTTCAGATTTTATTTTAAATTAATCGTATGGAAATTGCCCCTATCCTGTATCTGAATAGCTCACAATCTAACACATCTGGGACAGAGTGGCCAAAGAGTTCTTGTCATAAGGTTAACTTTTATAATCACAGTTTTCTGAAGAACTGTGCTGGGTTTATTCAATTTAGAAGATAGTGGGTCTGATTAACAAAATCATTTTAAAGTATGATACATAGTACCACAGGTGAACTCTCTTAAGCACTCTTACAAGCATTTGTAAATCCTCCCGGAAACATCTAACTGTGCAAGGAGGGCACATTCCTTTCTATTTGGACTAATTGAATATGAATATTTATTCCCTGACTATTCCCACTTAATTCCATTTTTGATGTTATGGGGCCAATTCACGAATGCATGTAGAAGTACATTAAAGAGAAAAGAGTACTACAGGAGTACTACTTCATGCCTTCTTGAGTAGGCCTCAGACCCTCAATGACCCTGGTATTGATATTCATGCCTCATTACCTCCCACCAAGATCCCTTGCTGGTGGCATTACTCCTACATACTACTACTCACACTCAAGTGACAGCATTTGGTATAACCAGGCAAGAATTCTGCCAAGCGAATAGGACTACTCCTATAAAACAAAACATTGCCAATAGTGTTTTAAAAATAACACTAAGCCAGTATTTGCATTACTGGACATGCTAATAACTTTCATCTTGTTTACAAAATTACAAGCAATTATTAACTAATATTAAAATGCTGTGAGACAGCTAAGCTATTTAAGTAGCTGCTGTTGAAGTCTGGTGTGAACGGCGCGTGATCAGTTGTATAATGAAATATCGACCACAACAATATTGTGACCAAAAATATCGTGGTCAAAATATTGTGATAATAATGGTAAGTATATATATTTCATTTCAATTAAGAATACTATAATGTAAAACGAAAGTTATATTTCTTTTTTTAAATAAAATTAATACGTTTAAAAATATATAAAACATAAAAAATAACACATAAGCATGACTGTTAATTTTAATTAAACAATACATATATTATGAAAGATCTTTAACTAATATATACATTTTAATATTATTTTATAAATTTGTTACACACAAAATGACATTTATAATAAAATATATAAACATTGTAATTTATATTAAGAATACAACATATTTTACTTTTATTCAAACATTAGGAATAATATTTAAAACTATACCACAAAATGAATATATTTAAAAAATGTATATTTTTGGGAAATACTAAAATTTAAAAATATAGCAAAGAATTTTACAAACAAAGCACAATAAACAATTAATTGGGAAATATATACATATTTTTTTAAACATACTTTTAAATTAAATATAATAAAAATATTAGTAAAAAAACAATGAAGTGAGGCTTACCTCTACTGGGAAACGGGAAATAACTACCAATGGACAGTTCTGGACCACAGGAGAGGGAGGCAGGTTGACTGGTGTTATTAATGTGATCTTCAGCAATCAGCTTCGAAATACGTGCAGAGCAAGGATGTTTAGGTTAAAGAAGCAAAGAAAAGGGAATATAATGGCACTAAGCGGTCCCATACCAAACAATCAGTGACGTAGCCTAAAAATACTAAAGTCCTCATTAAAATATGTGTTTAATTTAAGCATTCACAAATCTTGCCTCAAGGTCCATTCAAAGACCGATAAAAATTGAACATATCAAAAAGTCATCACGATATACAAAACAATTAAAACACGTTATAAAGATGCAGATAATAGCAATAAACAAATGCAGCCAATAATTAAAAATCTGTCCTGTGTGACTGTCCATCCTCCTGAACTCAACCCTTTGTGAACTAATACTCCAGCTAATTCCAAACTAGCATTGGTAAAGCCAGTAGATCTGGCATTGACAAGTGGTGCGATGAGTATTTTTTTTTATTGGAAGCATATGCCACAACAATAAAGAGGGGAAAAAAATAAGAAATGCCGGTGCCTCATGCTAGCCGAACACATTTAAATTAAAAAAATTAAAAAACAACACTACTGCAGCTCTTTTACTAGTGATAGTTTTTAACAACAAGCATTTCAGTTGTGCATTGCATTTTATTGCTTTTAAGTCACCACCTAGCCCAGCACTCAAATCACAGGCAACTTCAATGTTATAATTCCACTTAAACACTTTGGGACATATTTATGAGCAGAGTTGTGTCACTCTTGTACCACGCAAGGTGGTGCAAGAGCAACGCAAGTCCTAAATGAGGTTTATGAATCCACGCAAAGCCACTTGGCATTGCCCTGAGTGGCTATATAAGTCTGGAGCCATGCAACACAGCGCAAATCGCTGCGTTGCCCTAATCTGTGCTGGGAGGCATTCCAGGGGCGTTCGCTGGGGTGTTTTGACCAATGGTTTTTGATGCATTCCCAGAACTGGTAAACCAGGGAATGAGCTAAAAGATACACCTTCCCAGAGAGGCGTAACGAGGAGAAATATCCTTATTTCTCTTAGTTAATTCTCTGTCTATGGGTGCTGCATTTTGCAGACCCATAGAAAGAGGAATTTGCCTCTCAGATCGACCAATGATATTTCAAGATACATATGCATTTTATAAGCCTGTTCGGCTCCATGGTTATATATTTAAAATCAACAGGAACAAGATAGAGCTCCGAAGCAATGTCCAACACATTGGCAGGGAGAAGTACTGACCTAAGAGAAGGGAAGAAAATAATTTCAAGGACCTTTCAAGCTGATAAAAGTACCTCATGGTCGAGAGTATAAAAAGCTGCTAAATGATGCAGCATCACAAGCAGACAAACACCCCTACTACCATAAAATGAACAATGTTATCGGTCACTTCCTCCATGGCCATCTCTGTGCTACAGTTGAGGAATAGGAAAAGCCTGATTGCTAAGAGTGACATAAAATGTTAGGGTCAATATTCTGTTGCAAGGGATTGGTGATGCTTTCCCAATAATCTTTGATTTTAAATCCATGCTGATTTTATTCCAAGAACAACAAAAAACATCAAAATCAAAAATCGAAATAGAGCATATTGCCAGGCAGACGCAATTTATTATTTTCTGGTAAGGTGTAGTAATAATTTTGCGTCTAAATTATTAGTAAATTTGTAAATGGCCATCACATGGCCCACATGGGAGGGGAAATGTTCCCTTCAAGGCCCTAGTTTTTCCTTGCGTTTGTTTAGGCAGCCTCTTGATTTAGTGTGCTGATCATGTATACCTAGGCCCCAATCCATGCCCCTGAGCCACATCTCACGTGCAGGGATGTCTCCGACCTCCACTGTCTCGCAATATCTTCTTTCATCAATGGTGTGACTAACCCCGCAGAGGTTCGCTCTACCTATGGAGCCCTAATCTCATCCATGATTCCCAGCAAGCTAATTTAATGTGAGAACTCAATGGATCTTCTCAACACTGTTGCTAATGTATGAATCGTTTGTTGCTAGTAATGATCAATTTTGGGGCATGACCATATCAAGTGAAGGAAATTGCCCTCCAACACTTGATCTAGTGTAGTGAGGAGATTTTACCCCACCTTCCTCCAGAGCCATAGGGAGTGATGTGCCTCTTGGGTAGGTGTTTAAAGTGTACCACTCTTCGACTGGGTGATATATAGCTCATCGAGGAGCAATAAAGGCCTCTGCAATCAGCCTCATCTGTGGAGCCCAATTCTTCCCATTGTGCTCTCAGGTCCAGCAGGTCAGTTTTGGGAGAGGAAGAAATACACTTTTGAAATGCCACCCATGAGCACTGCATCCCTGGTTCATTGTGCCTTATGGAGCTACTCTGGGAGCATTTGCATCTGTGTTCATTGGGCTTTCAATGCCTCTGAATTGCAGGCACCTACGCCATAATCATGACTAGAAATGGAGGGTTGCTTATAGGACTCTATTTAAAATTTCATATAAATGAAGATTGCCTTTTATTCAGCAGTGAAGAACTCAGGCCTACTGTTAATGGCTGGTGAGAAATACAGTGAATACAGTAAATGGATTGCAAAAAGTGGAGCTAGCCTCATTGTCCAAATCTTACAGTATACTCCTTAGAAAGGTGTCATCATAGTATGAGGTCAGTTTGAGTGCAGGAAACATCAGTCTCGCAGAGATATCATTTCTTGAAATAATTCCAGGCGAAAATTGCACAAGAATGAAAAGATCAGTTGATTGAATGTTTACTCAATACTGAATAACATAATTATTTTCATTAAATATTTTAGCTCATTTTAAAACGATTTTGTATTGACTGCAGGAGCTCATTTAGCACATTTAATCATAGTTTTACATCTTTTCTAGAGAGTCTAGTAAGGAGTCAGGGTGGTTAGAGCACACAGCCACCACCAAGGTATACAAAGAGTGTGGTGAGAAAATCATCCTTTTTGCCCTGATTACCCCCATTTGTTTGTTTTACTTATACTAGTGGTAACCGACTCTGACTGTAACCTGGGCTCTGCTAACCAGGCCCAGGGACAGTACTGAAGGACTGGGCTATTCTAAGGCCCAGCGGTGCCAGGGAACAACACCTGAAACCTTTGTGGGTTACCTGTTCCGGCGTACAAATCACAGAGACACGGGACACTTCCTTCGGCGTCAAAGATCAGCGTTTATTTACTGCAGGGATACAGAGATCGCAAGAAGTACACAAAGTGTAGGTTCTGAGAGACTGCTTCAAATTGCAAAAGTGGATTGCTTCTTTTATACATATTTTCGTCATTGCACAACATGGTGAACAAAAGGTTACAACTCAGTTCCCACAGTAAACTTTAAAAGGGTTCCTTTCATGTTTTCAGGAGCCCGGAACATAATTACAGTAACATCGCCGGTTCCCAACTGTAAAAGCACGTTATCCCACCATTAGGCACATTCCATTCTGGCTGTAAACGAGCTAAGAGAAGAGACAGAAACAGGTGCAAGGAAGACAAAGACAGACAACAGATTGAAAAAGAGTGTAGGGGGCAATATCGGAAGCATGATTGCAGGATCAAAGGATTCGTGCCTAATGCATGCACGGCTGAAACAATAGACCGGCACGGCAAGATGAGCCTCGAGCGGAGCCATCTGCCTTTGCCGTGTCATCCCCCTCGTCATAAAGACACCCTCAAAGGAACATGTGTCTTCCGAAAGAGCTTGGGAATCCCAGGGTCACGAAGCGGACAGTGTCCGTTCGCTGACTACTTGAGGGCAAGAAACAAAATGGATGCCGTATCTAAAATGGAACCCGTGGGTTCAGATGGAGAAACCCACGAATGAGACGAACGGTGCAAAGTAGTGTAGCGAAAACGCGTACACCCATTAAACTCGTCAGTTGCGGTTCATAGATACCAAACTTGTCCATATTCGAACAAGTCAAAAACGTCATTACGATTCTCTCAGAACCTCAGACGCTCCTTTTGCCCTCATGTAGGCAAGCACTAGTCGATATCAGAATCGATCTCGATATTCATCAGATCGTTCAGATGTTGCTGCAACATTATTCTATCCATCAATGTCTCTTTGGTAACAGATGGCCGTCTTGTACACGTTGTAGCACAGAGGCCACATAAGGCAGGACCACACTGCACGCAAAGACAACACGTGAACAGAAACGCCACAACAGCCCCTACGATCATCAGAATCTTCCAACCCCAAGTCGACATCAGGCCCCAAAACCATCCTAGTAGCGTCCAATCACCTACGTCCACGTGTATGGACTCGGAGATCTTATGCAACTTTGAGATGGCTTGATATACAGTTGGAGCGTTATCAGGAATGAAAATACAGCAACTCGAATGGATCACCTTGCACACACCACCTCTATCTGCAAGAACAACATCTAGAACCATACGGTTCTGCAACGTCATAAGCCTATCCGCCTGAAGCTCTGCTGTCAGATTACCAAGAGCACTTGCAGTTATGTTAGCAGTTGCTTCTACCACACGAGTCAACTGTCTCAGGTTCCTACTATTAACCATAGGTCCCCAAAATGGCAGGAAACCCTTAAAGAAGTCTCCTGCTTCTTGACCGGCAGTGTCCTCTTTGCTAATAACGCCTCTCACAACTCTAGTCTTGTGATAGTCCGAGGCAACTGTGAAAGTCGGTGGCAAAAGATTCGCAATATAACAGGTGCCCGAGAAGTCACGGGGCAACCACGTATATGCGCGATCATAACATACAAAATAGGTACCCTTGGCAGTCAGGAAAACAGGGGAAGAGAGCATTGGTAAAACATACGTTTCAGTACAAGCACTCTTCCCAAGCTGAGCTCTTGGATTTCGACCAAGACCTTGCAAGCAGAAATTACCGAGGTGGGGTACGATTCAGATTGGAGACGAGCTCTTAAGCTGTCTATCACCCACTGACATGCTATACTCAGCCGCACTCAAATCCTTGTATGCTCGCACCTCTTCCTCCGGAATAAGCGACGCATCAAAAATATCTCTATCTAAGTCAGCAATCGCTATTGCCAAAGTCTTGTGGTACGGGCCGGGACCAAGGTCTGCAGAGCGTGGCTCTCGATGGGGGTAGGAATCTAGTGCACTACGGGACATAGTTTGGAATGCCCGAGCTGACCCCTGGGAGCTGTAAGGAAGAACCAAATACGGAATACCCTTATCCATGGTATGTGGCATTAACCCACACACCCAACAGTTAGTAGTATTCATCACCAACTGATGCTGATGTAGGAGTTGGACAAAGGAGTTGTTCATGAATTCCGCACGTCTAACCTGTTCATGTTGGGGCAGAGAATGAAAGGAATGTGGAGAAACAGTGGGAATAGAATTCAGTTCAGGAGAAGAAGAAGTAGGTGAAGTGGAAGGCAATAACGACTGTATTCCAAAATACACTCCACCCACCAGTAGTATAGAAACAGTCAGAAACAGCAGAAATACCTGAAACAGAAAACATTTTGTTCGTACCACCTTATGCAATTTTGATCTTTGTGCCGACATCCTCTCTACTTCCGACAGCTTAGAGAACTCCATCCTCTAAAAACCGTCTGTAACGTTCTTGACGCACTTCGTTCTGAGTAGCGATTATCAATTCCCAGGAGTTCCCAGGAATCGAGAAAAGTAACCGACCTAGTGTCAGGAACCTGCTAAACAGAAGCAAGTACCTGCACGGCCCTACGGTCAACCCGGATGAAAGGTTTTCTTAAACAAACATTCAATTTAATACAAGTCTCCTAGCTGTACAAAAAGAGGAATACACGTGAAAAAGAACTCAAAAATCAATAAAAGATGCAATTGTTCATAATGTTCGTAGCAACAGTAGGGGGGTAATATGAATTCAAAAACAAAAAGGGATTTTTTATTAGTCTTTGTCACGTGAACAAAGAAAATATCGACTTCTTCCAGGTCGAGTTTGCTCTTCAAATAACTGTTCAGATTGCGGAACAGTGTTCAATCGATCAGATGACAGTTCAGACCTTGAATTCTCCAATGCTGACGATTCAACAGATGTATCTGGCTGCGCTGAATTGTTTCCTACAGGTTGAGCATCAATGAACGGCACATAACATAGAGGGGTCTCGGTCTCCGTTGCGGCAATTCCAGTTCTAACCCAGTTATCTGCTGGCAAAGGAATTGGGACTTTCTTTGTATTAGTGGCATGCACCCAGTTCTTCCTGCCTTCCAACCGAACTGCAGTACTTGAAAGGGTCCCACAAATCTTGGCTCGAGATTACGCTTTCTCCCAAAATTGCGGGTAACGACCCAATCACCCGGTTGGAGCCGATGTCCAGGACCCTCTGTCTGTGCCGGTAGAGCTTCAAAGACCTGTTGATGAATTAAACTCAATTTAACAGTCAGATCATAAAGATAATCAATCAACATTGGATATTCGAGACTATCAAATGCCTTAGGCCTCGGAACTCCCCAAATGTTCGCAGGACGGCCGAACACAATCAGATATGGGCTAAGCCCTACTCGAGAGTGCACAGTCGCCCTGGCCGACAAGAGAGCTAGAGGCAGGGCATCGGGCCATGACAGACCAGTCGTCGCTTGAATCTTAGCAAGTTTCAGTTTCAGAGTGCCATTGTACCCTTCCACTAAACCTGCTGACTGGGGATGATTGGCGCTATGGAATTTCTGCCGTATTCCAAGGCCCTTACACACACTCTTCATCACACTCCCCACAAACTCACTTCCGTTATTCGACCATACGATCCGTGGCATTCCATACCGAGAAAAGTATTCCTTCAGTAGGACTTTCGCTGTGGACAGGGCAGTATTATCTTTAAGAGGATAGGCCTCAATCCATCTGGAGAACCCGCAAACCACAACCAAAACATATTTCAGGTTATTGCATCTCTCCATATGGATGAAGTCCAATTGGATAACTTCAAAGGGACATGTAGGAGGAGCAAAATGATCAGGTGGAGTGGGGGTGCCCTTGACAGGATTATACATCAAGCATACCATACAATTCTTAACCACCCTCTCAGCACACTTAACAATACCATCATTCTTCCTTACAGGAGACAACAACTTACATATACCTTTTGCGCTAATATGTGACAAGCCGTGAGCCATAGTCACAACGGCTAGCACATATGCATCCGGTAACATCCACCTCTGATATTCTGACAAATCAACCCAACATCCATGCGCGTCTAACTTTCCCGTGCTTTCTTTCCACTTAGTCTTTTCAATCTCTGTAGTCTCATTCTGAATCGCTTTCACGCTCTCAACAGTGTCCTCACACATACCAGTCTCCGTCGGTCACCTAACTGAACTCGTAACGTACATTCGAGTTGCAAGATTCTTAGCTGTTTCCTTAGCAAACGCATTACCACGACCAACATCATCCGTAACCTTTCGGTGCGCGCTGCATTTAATGATTGCCACCTGCTTGGGCAATGTAAGTGCTTCCAAAAGATCATTCACGAGCTGTCCGTGTTGGATCTTCGTGCCATGCGATGTCATAAATCCTCTTTCTCTCCACAATCGACCAAAGCTATGTACAACGCCAAATGCATACTGGCTATCGGTAAACACATTCACTCACTTCCCTTTAGACAAAACACACGCTCTTGTTAACGCAATCAATTCTGCCGCTTGCGCTGAATTCTGACTCAATCTCGCAGTCTCCACAACCGTACTCAACGTCACCACAGCATACGCAGTCGTCACATCACCATTCGGCAACTTAAAACATGAACCATCAACATACAGAGTACCATCGGGATCTGCCAATGGAGTGTTTTTTAGGTCAACACGACCCTTCGTTTCTTCTTCAGTTCTTAGATAACAATCATGTGGTGGTACATCATCTGATTCCATATTAGTCGGGAACAAGGTCGCCGGATTCAGCACATTACAACGCTTTATTTGTATATGACTTGCCAAAAGTGTCAACTCGTAACCAGACAACCTTGCGCTCGTCAAATGTTGAGTTTTCGTTCAATTCAAGAGAGTGTCAACTGCATGCGGAACCATCACTGTGAGCATATTATCCATGACCAGACCTGCGGACTGTCGAATGGACGCCACAGCCACCTCTGTCGCTCTTAAACAACTCGTCAACGCTCTAGCTACCGGGTCTAAGGTCGAGGAAAAATATGCACATGGACGCTGCTTACCACCAAATTGTTGCGTCAAAACACTCAACGCACAACCTTCCCTCTCGTGAACGTATAATGTAAACGGCTTACTGTAATTAGGAGTACCTAACACAGGAGCCGAACACAACGCATCACGCAATTCAGAAAAACTTTTCTGACACTCTTCAGTCCATGGCAAAGGAGTTGGAACATCCTTGCACGTGAGAGCTAACAATGGCTTCGCTAGCAATGAAAAATTTGGAATCCATTGCCTGCAGTATGACGTCATACCTAGAAAGGCACGTACATCTCTCTGAGTTGTTGGCACAGTCATTCGAGCAATCGCTGCAATTCTTTCTGGGGTCAACCTTCTTCCCTCATTTGACAATAAGTGACCTAGATAGGTTACTTCTTGACAACAATACTGTAGCTTAGAAGGTGACACCTTGTGATGTAAGTCACATAGATGCTGTAACAGCGATACTGTAGCAGTTTTGCAAATCTGCTTAGTGTCAGCAGCCACTAACAGATCATCGACGTACTGAATCAAGGCCGCACCAGCTGGTAACACAAATGCGTCAAGTTGACTCTTAAGAGCTTGGCTGTAGATCGATGGACCCTCACAGTAGCCCTGAGGAGCGCGTTTAAACCTGAAGCTGCGACCACCTAATAAGAAGCCGAATAGATCTCTGCTTTCCTCAGCAATCGGAATGCTAAAGAAAGCATTCTTTAGATCGATTACCGAGAACCAAGAGGCAAGGCTGTAATGTCAGGCACCACAGGAAATTGTGGAATCACAATTTTATTTACCTCTCTCAAATCAATGACAAAACGGTACACAGGAGGCTTGGATGGATCAGTTTGTTTCAAAATAGGTAACACAGGACTATTACACACATTTCCCCGAGTTTCCTCAATAACATCCTTCTTGATCAAGTCATAAATGATCGCTAATAGCGCTCGTTCTCCATCAAGAGAGATACGATACTGGGGGATACGTGGTAATCGCACATTCGATTTCAATTGGACAACATAAGGTGATATGTCCAGCAGGCCCACATCATTGGGACCTGTTGCCCACAAAGACTCAGGAAGAGAACTCAATTCCGGTGGGAGCTTATCAGTTGACAAGTACATAGGAGAGATCACTCTCTGACCCAATGTAAGCTCCACTCCCGCAGGAGAACAATACAGAGTTGCATATAACCGCTTCAACAAATCCAGGCCCAAAAGATTCTCATCACAACCAGTAGTTAAAATCAAAGGAGCTTCTAGCTCACGCAGCCCAATTGTAAGGGGCAAAGGGCTAGAAACTGGATTGCTAACCGGGGCGCCAGAGAATCCAACGGAAACATTCGTTAAGCCAGACAAAGGTGAGCCAGGGAGTTTTGAATGCATGATGGAACTTTTCGCTGCACTAGTGTCCAACAGAAAAGGCTCAACTACGCCCGATGTGGCAACTGCGACGTAAGGCCCTCTCTGATCAACCGGAACTGATACTACTCCTTCTCTTTGTCTGTGGCTGTCCTAGTAATTACCGTCAGCATCAATGTCATGCTCAACGTAATAGTCGTCCACATGATACTGTGCAGATCTACCCGACGACGAATCGCGCTGATCAAAGCAATTGTTCGAGTCTGATGAAGTAGTAGAACGCTCATTTTGATTTTGAGAGATACCGCGACCTCTACCAGGAGATGCCTGTTGAGGACCACTACGACCTCCTCGAGCCGAAACGCCATTATTTCGGTCACGTAAAACCGGACAATTAAACTTCAAATGACCCTCACCCCTACAATATGCGCATTGATTATACCCCAGCATAGATCTTGGTGTAGAGGAGTCAGTACGGGACTGCGTCCTAGAAGACTGTTATTGCGATCGATTTTGCTGTTGTGAGTCATTTTGATTCGAGCGCGGAGGATACGCTTGCTGCAACAAAACCTTTATTTTAAGCTCCTTCGTTTTCTTATCTGCACGATCACTTTCTTCCTTTTCTCTATTTTCATAATATTGAGCCGTGGCTAATATTTGAGCCCATGAACTTTCGGAATTTTTCAATTTGTTGCTTAGTTCAGGCAACAAATTTGACACAAATGTATCAACAAACAGTCGCTGACCTCCCTCAGTGCTCATATCCTGACCACTATGATCGATAAATGCCTCCTCAAATCTGGTAAAGAAATCGGAGACACTCTCGTCTTTCTTTTGCTTGCACGCAGACAGTTTATCCCAGTTAACTCTCATTGCTGGCATAAGTGTCTTCATAAGTGTAATGATCCTTTGGGGCAGAGCAGTAATTAACTGTTCGGGCTTAGCCCCACCAACTTGTAGTGCGTCAGCCGCTACAGGTGCGGCCCAATCACCGCCTAACTCAGCCGCGTGATTCTCTTGACGAATTTTCGCCCAAATCGGTTGCGGTACTACGTTACCAAACAACATGTCAATATCGGCAAGGTTCATAACAGTAGCATCCACAAGTTGGGATAACTCCTTATAATAACCTGCCGGATTTTTCCGGGGATCAGGCAAGGACTGTTTCACCTGCAAAACTTCTGATCGCTTCCATGGGAGGTGTATCCAGACTCTCTGGAAGAATGGCAAAATTGGAGGATTGGCAGCAGCATTACCTGGCATCCACACTGGGGCAACTTCTCTCATGGGATACTGACCAGGTTGGGCTTTCCAATCTTCAGTGTCGTCATCAAACAATACTCGAGGATGCACTGTAGATCGGAAGGCTAACAGACGCTCTAAAGCACGTCGGACATTACCACCCACAATCATACCGTTCGAAAACTGATTCTGGAGTTCAGTCATTTCGGGCGGTACATTATCTACCTCATCATTATCCCACTCCTCTCTTAAGGATTTACACATTTCCTCAAACACGAATCTTTGCGTGGGCTCATTAAATTGAGAGAACGTATCGAAAACTATGCGCGGAGTGTTTTTAGCAGGATGTCTAATTCATTTACGCGTCATTTTCACTAACGTCTCACTCTCCCTACCACCAGGAATTTGACTTTGTCTCTGAGAGACATCAGAAACATCGGACCCAAGTATTGGTCCGAACAGTGGAGAGTAAAGATTAGCCACAGCATTAGGTATGCGACTACGGACAGAAGGAGAAGAGGAGAGAAGTACAGGGGCAACAACATGAGGGCTGAACGTAGGAGCAGTAGGAGTAGCCAAGATAGCAGAAGTAGCAGGAACAATAGACTGAGAAGGTATAGGCAGTGAAGCAGTAGGAAGAAGGGCAGGTAAGGGAGCAGGGACAACTTGAGGAACAAGAGGATTCGGAGGAACAGGACCAACGGCAGGCTGACCAGCAGCTGCCGGAACAACAGGTTGAGGGACAGGAGGAACCACAGGGGCTGTAGTATCCTGTGCATAAGGAGGTGGTGATTTCAGTAGATAGGACAGCAAAGGGTCCTCTACCGCTTCTTCTTTCTTCTTATCAGAACTTGACGGTAAAACCGGATAACATTTATCCACCGCCATATGATGCAGTCTAGCAAAAACTTCCTTTTCCTTCTCGTCTTTGTCTCGCTGATACTGTTCTGCATTTCGCATCACCGTAATAATACCTTCTCTCTTATTTTTCTTAATCTGTTTGATTTCTTTCTGCTTGGCCTCTTTGCGCCATAACCGAAAGGAATCAAACATTGCCGGCATAGCTTTCTATTTAAACAATTTTGCTTCAAGATTATCTAAAATTGCAGTTTCGAAACTACCATGGGGTGGCCAACTAAGGACACCATCATCTTTAGTATAACGGATCCAATATTCATTATATACGATAGGACCCACTCTGTGTCGACTATAAAGCTCATAAAACGGAGTTCCGACTGGAGGTATCGGACATTAGTCCTCCAACCGGGAATCCGTACCGCAACATTTAAGGAAACCAAACAAAGTACTACGGCCAGGCATCGTGCACACTAACCGAGTTTACAAACTTCAAGGGTTATCGAATTACGATGTCCTTGCAAAAATGCAAGACCCTCGGTTTTTGGCAATTGCAATCGTCAAATAAAAATTCAACAACTAAGAACCAACAACTAAGAACCACAAATGCAATGGAACTATGCAAACAACCAAGTTTCAACAACAACAACCAAGGTTTCTGGGAGCGACCCAGAAATACTTAACTGAAAGAACGATGGCGTCACCAGGAAGGCCCGTCTATCTTCTCGCCGTACAAAGGACTACGCCAGGCGCCAAAACAGGTCGACAGTCAGGGCATCAGTCCGTCGCAGCCGTCAGGAGGCGGGAATCTTCGCGGGAAAAGTCTTCGGACCACTTATTTCGACAACAGGGTCGATGAAGCGGGGTGCACCTTCCCTCAGAGATTTCACACGAAGTTCCTCACGATCGTCGGGCTTTGGACCGGTACCGCTGATGTCGCCCCACGTTGGGCGCCAACTGAAGGACTGGGCTATTCTAAGGCCCAGCGGTGCCAGGGAACAACACCTGAAACCTTCGTGGGTTACCTGTTCCGGCGTACAAATCACAGAGACTCGGGACACTTCCTTCGGCGTCAAAGATCAGCGTTTATTTACTGCAGGGATACAGAGATCGCAAGAAGTACACAAAGTGTAGGTTCTGAGAGACAGCTTCGAATTGCAAAAGTGGATCGCTCCTTTTATACATATTTTCGTCATTGCACAACATGGTGAACAAAAGGTTACAACTCAGTTCCCACAGTAAACTTCAAAAGGGTTGCTTTCATGTTTTCAGGAGCCCGGAACATAATTACAGTAACATCGCCGGTTCCCAACTGTAAAAGCACGTTATCCCACCATTAGGCACATTCCATTCTGGCTGTAAACGAGCTAAGAGAAGAGACAGAAACAGGTGCAAGGAAGACAAAGACAGACAACAGATTGAAAAAGAGTGTAGGGGGCAATATCGGAAGCATGATTGCAGGATCAAAGGATTCGTGCCTAATGCATGCACGGCTGAAACAATAGACCGGCACGGCAAGATGAGCCTCGAGCGGAGCCATCTGCCTTTGCCGTGTCATCCCCCTCGTCATAAAGACACCCTCAAAGGAAAATGTGTCTTCCGCAAGAGCTTGGGAATCCCAGGGTCACGAAGCGGACAGTGTCCGTTCGCTGACTACTTGAGGGCAAGAAACAAAATGTATGCCGTATCTAAAATGGAACCCGTGGGTTCAGATGGAGAAACCCACGAATGAGACGAACGGTGCAAAGTAGTATAGCGAAAACGCGTACACCCACTAAACTCGTCATTTGCGGTTCATAGATACCAAACTTGTCCATATTCGAACAAGTCAAAAACGTCATTACGATTCTCTCAGAACCTCAGTACTCTTATAAAAAAGGTATATGGTAATTAGGTGCAATTATATATTTCACTGACAATCTACCTGTCAGTCCCTAGCATATGGTGGGGCATGTTAGTTTAGAGGCCCAGTAGTTTTTGAGGCACTTAAATGTGCACTGCTATGTTGCCTGATGTCATTTTAAAAGTCAGCCTTGTTTTGCAAGATGTTTTTAAATTGAAATGACATGCAAATTCACCTTTAGATTTAAAGGTTCTTCCAAAGTACTAAACCACCTTATGTTTACATATAAGTCACCCTTAAGGTCTACCCTAGGTGTCCTTGGGGTAGGGTGCCATGCATAAATAAGCAGGGACATTTTAAAAGATGTTTTATATGCCCTGGTAAGGGAAAACTGCCAATTTTGTTTCACCCCCTTGTAGCATTTTAGCTACCTAGGCTAACATAGAAATAGTGTCATACATCGTAACTATTGGAAGGAGTGAGCTAAAATAATATTTTAAGGACTTAAAAGATTGGTAATCCAACAGCTTGCTACTGTTGAAATTATAATAACTAATACAAAAAGAAGTTGATTGGCCAGCCCTGAATAGGCTTAGCCAAACTGCTTTGATGAGTTGATATATAACCTGTATAGAGACAGAGGTTATCTGGAGGGGGAGCTCTGTCGCTGTAGAGAACAGGCCAAGAAGGTGGCTGGGTAAACAACCTGGGCTTTAAAGAGAGCTGGACAGTAAAGAATACCCCTCTTCCTGCACCCCCAACCAGATGGGAGCCCCAGGAATGAAATTTGCAGGAGGTCCGGAAAGGGAGTGTTAAGGGAAATGAGCCACACCAGTAGGTTGGCTTAGCCAGCTCTTACTCCCAAGGAAAGAAATTATTAATCTTTAATTTTAAAGTACAGAGCTTTGTGGGACAAAAATATGCCACACTTTGGAGGAAGCTGTCATGCTTTTGGGTGGCACCCTATACCCTGCTTGTGGCCCTAGAACTTTGAATAAAAATGTGAGAGCTGCATAGCAACTCAGACCTGCTGCCTGAAATTACAAGAAGAAGGACTGCCTTGCTGGAACCCTGGCCTGCACCCCAAAGGATTGCACTCCAAAGGACTGCTCCTGCTGCACACTGGGAACTACAGACCTGAGGAATTTGCCTTGCTTTAAGAAGCATCAAGGAGTGGACTCACTGAAAGAAACTGGTTATAATAGCTTACCTGCACTATCTCTCCAAAGAAGTCCCCAGCCTGGAGAGCATCAATTAAACTTTTATGGATTTGGCTAGGTGCATTGTGGGAATTGGAGTCCTAAACTTGCAAGGGCTGGCTCATAGCTTCTAGAACCTTAGATTTGTGTTTTGGACACTCTGAACCCTCAAGAGGAACTTTAAGTAGAAGTTCCAGAAGTTTGCAGACGTTTAAAGCAACTTTTGGAAAAAGCTCCATAAGGTGCCCAACCCTCCAAATTCAAACAGCGACCCGGCCTAGATTTCAGGTTCGTCCCACTCCAGAGATCAACACTTCCAGAATTTCACTAAGGCCTCGTGCTGAGCCAAGCTACTGTCGTCGACTCGAATCCCGGCCTGAAGAGGAGCCTCGCTTGAAGACAAGAGCAAATGCTCCAGAAAAAGTTCTAAATGCAAGGGTAACATTTTGACCGGGCCTCTTGCTTAGTGTATCTGACCAGGGCTCCATCATGTTCAGCCTCAAACTTTGACTTTGTCCCGGTCAAGCGTGACCAGATGTCCCAAGTTGATGCTATATGTTTTTAAGTAATAGAAGGTATTTATTCTTTAAAAATTCTTATCTCTGGTTCCCTATATTAGTTGTTTGTCATTTTGAAGTCATTGTAATCATAA
Source organism: Lissotriton vulgaris (assembly GCF_964263255.1). Lineage (NCBI taxonomy): Eukaryota > Metazoa > Chordata > Amphibia > Caudata > Salamandridae > Lissotriton > Lissotriton vulgaris. The sequence goes on along the minus strand of NC_141685.1, from coordinate 353,908,220 downwards.
ACATATTTCCTATTTCCATAACTTTGTTGCAGATTTTTATTTTGTGTTGTGTCTTACTTATTTTTTTTTTTTTTGGGAAAACCTTTATTTGTAGAAAAAAGTACACCGCTATTCAGCCATACATCCCGGAGGCCAGGCAGCATTGAGGTAGCAGGTAAGATCGTGTACAATACTGTACGCAGAAGCAATCAGGTTTAATTTTCAATAGCATCAAACTTAGAACAAATAAACCAAAGAATAAGAAAGCCTCGAAAAGGCTAAGAGAAAAAGGTGTGCGCTAGGCACGAAAGAGAGTCAAAGAGAAAAAAGAGAGAGAAAAGAGTGGCTGAGGACAGTACAGAAGTAGTGGAGTCGCGCAGCGGGAGGGGGTCGAGGGCCGCACACCCAAGACAGCACACAGTAACAGTGACAACAGTAAGGCATGTGGGGGGGTAACACACCAGGATAACCCATCTGGAATTGCGGGAAGGGGCTCTACGGGGAAGGTTGGACGTCAGAGTCAATCTCTATTGGGGGGTCGCAGATGTCACCTCTATAGGAGTTCCAGGCTCCCCACACAGACCTCCACATTTTAGGCTTGCCCCTGGCCACGTACACCGTCTTTTCACGCAGCATGCACCAGTCCATGTTGGTTTCCCATAAACTGAGGGAGGGAGGAGCAGGCGCACCCCATTTCTGGGCGATGTCCCTCTTGGCCACCATGTTACCCAGGGTGACCCAACGGGTCTGGGCTACACTGTAATCATTCGGACACCAAACATTGAGAAGGCATCGCCGGGCCTCCGCCGGTAGGGCCACTCCAGTCACTTCTTCCATCACCTCATGCACTCGCGTCCAATACCGGGCAACCCCAGGACACTCCCATATGATGTGCAGGAAAGTAGCAAGCATACCACAACCCCTCCGACACAGGCCGTCCGTGGAAAGTCCCATATGTATGAGTCTAGGGCCAGTGACATACACCATGTGTAGTATTTTCAACTGAACAAGGCGGAGTCGTGCTGATATGGCCACCTCCCGAGGGGAGGAGACCGCTGATTGCCACTCCTCGTCGTCCATCTCTATACCATCATTCACCCAGTGCAACCTCAATCGTTCCAGCAAGTCCACTCTCACATTGATGAGTTTTTTGTACGTCAGGGAGATAGCGCTGTCCGGCATGTGGCCGTCCAGCACCCGATCCTCCAGGGGTGATGACTCAGGGATCGCATCACCTTCCGATATGTGAGGGGAGAGGGCATGACTAAGCTGGGCGTGTCGGAAATATTCCGTCGACGCCAGCTGGAACTCAGACTGTAGCATGTCAAACGACTTGATCCGCCCCCTCGCTATCATGTCCCCAACCTTAGATATTCCATTGGTGTCCCACCGGTCGAAACCCTTAGTTTTCCACAGCTTTCCCAGTATGTCTGAGTCATATAGGGGGGTGGCCAAGGTAATCCTATCTTTCCAGCCCAGGGTGTCAGTGACCGCGCGCCATATATGCACCATCGTTTTGGTGGGGCCCGTCAGCTTCCGGTCCAAGGACCTGGAGTATAAGGCTCTATAGTAGTTCCCATCGTTCACGAGCCACCGGTCCAGTGCGTAGCCCGGGCTGGCCGCTGGGCCATAGAGGCCGTGGTTGATGGCCGCGAGCTGAGACGCCCAGTAGTAGCGTCGCATATCCGGCAGGGCGATACCCCCGTCGTAGCACGGTATGGTAAGCTTGAGCAACGAGATTCGTGGCCTCCCATCCCACAACAGTGCTCGCTGCAGGGATTCGATCTCTCCAAAGTATTTGGCCGGGACCGGATCCTGGGTGTTTTGCAAAGCATAGAGGAAGCGAGGTAGCGCCATCATTTTGAATAATGCGGCTCTGCCCATTAGGGAGATCGGTAGCTTCTTCCATCCCACGACATCCCTGCGTAAACGCGCCAGCGGCGGTAGAAGGTTGTGTGAGTATCGGGCTCGGGGGTCGCGCGACACGTAAATGCCCAGGTATCGAAAGCCCTGCTGGGCTATCTGTATTGAGCACCCACGGGGGAGGCGCGGAGTGTCTCCACACAACGTGTATAGTGAGGATTTAGACCAGTTGATCACCAAGCCGGAGTGTGTCCCGAAGGTACCCAGTAGATTAAAAACCACAATAAGCGAGCGGCAAGGAGAAGTGAGATACAAGAGGATGTCGTCCGCGTAAAGCGACATTCGGTCCTCAAAGCCAGGTGACCACGTAATCCCGGAGACATCAGGGTGTGTCCTGATCCAAGCCGCCAGGGGTTCCAGTGCCAGGGCGAACAGGAGCGGCGAGAGCGGACAACCTTGTCTGGTGCCCCTGTGCAGCGCAAAGGAGGCCGACAGCCGACCATTGACGGCCACATTAGCCAACGGTGCGGAATACAGCAGCTGGACCCATCCGATGTAAGTGGGCCCAAACCCCAATTTGGCTAGGACTGCCCATAGGTAATTCCACTCCAGCGAGTCGAAAGCCATAGTGGCGTCAAGAGAGGCGAGAACTGCCGGTTCACGAAGCAGGTGAGCACGTGCCATGACCGCGTGAAGCCTCCTCAAGTTGAGCGCCATGTTCCGGTGAGGTATGAAGCCGGACTGGTCCGGGTGAACCAAGTCCGTGATCACACCCACCAGCCGGTTGGCCAACAATTTGGCCAGGATCTTGGGTTCGGCGTTCAGAAGCGAGATGGGTCTATAGGACCGACACAAATCACGTGGTTGTCCTTCCTTGTGGATCACCACAATGGTGGCGAGTCTCTGGTCGAGGGGGAGTTCTCCCGTCTCGCGGGCTTCAAGGAACATATTAAGCAATGGTGTAGCCAGCGCGTCGGCCTTGAGTTTATAAAGCTCGACCGGGATACCGTTGGGTCCCGGTGCTTTGCCGGAGCGCAGCGAGCGGATAGCCAGGGCCACCTCATCCACAGACAGGTCTCGATCCATGTCTTCTCGGTCAAGATCCGAGAGGCAGGGAAGGTCGATGTCCTCCAGAAAGGAGGCCGAGACAGACTCTGGGAGAGGATTCGCGGAGGTATATACCCCTTCGAAGTATTCAGCGAAGGACCCAACTATAGCCGCCGGGTCCGTCAGGGATAAACCATCTTCACCCACCAGCTCTGGGACCACCCGGGACGCCAGCTCCCGTCTATCCAGCCACGCCAAGAGCTTGCCCGCCTTATCACCCGAGTCATATATCCTGCCCTGCTGTTCCCTGCTCAAGGCCTTCGCTGCGTCAGTGGTGGTCGCTCGGAGTTCGGACTGTTTAAGGGAGAGAGCGTGAATCAAGTCGGGAGACGGGTCCAGCTCCAGTTGGGCGTGCAGGTCAGCGATATCGGATTCCAGCCGCACCACGTCCTCATCCCGGCGGCGGCGAGCCTCCGCAATCAGGGAGAAGGCCTCGCCACGAAGCACAGTTTTAAAGGCCTCCCAAAGGGAGACAGCGGAGTCAACGGAGCCAGTATTTTCGGCGAAGTACCGGTCCATAGCTTTAGTCAGGAGGGCCCTGGTCTTCGGATCGCGAAAGTACCACGGGTTAATGGGAGCCACTCGCGAAGACGCGGGTATCTGGAAGTCAAAGGAGACCCAGACCGGGGAATGATCCGAAATGCCCCTAGCTAAGAGACGCGCGGTGGACACAGACTGCGCTTGGGCAGCCGGGGTGAGGACGTAGTCTATTCTAGAGAGGCTACCGTGGGCTCCCGAGAGGAAAGTGTACTGCCGCTGGGCAGGATGTAACAATCGCCAGCAATCAACCATCCCCATGGAACTCAAAAAATCAGGCAGCCAAGACTGGGAAGGGCGGAGATTCCTGGGTGGAAAGCGGTCCAAGTCCCCGGAGACTACAGAGTTGAAGTCCCCACCCACCAGCAACAATCCCTCGGGGAGACCTAAAATGGCGCCTCCCAGGCCCCTGAAAGTAGTCTCCTGCAGCCCCGGGGGAACATAAACCGAAACCAAAACTAGCGTGCGGCCCTCCCACCTGCCCACCAACGCCACGTATCTGCCTCTTTCATCAGCAAGTACAGACTCCACCTCCAACGGGAGGGACGTGCGCACCATGATGCCCACCCCTCTGGAACCCGAAGAGAACCCTGAATGTGCCACCATTTTATATCCACGTCTATTCAAGGCCTTACAGGCATGTCCCACCAAGTGGGTCTCTTGTAGAAAAACCACATCAGGCGAGCAGCGCTTAAGCATCTGCAACAAAACACCCCTCTTAATACGGTCCCCCAACCCGTTAACATTCCAGCTCAACAAATTAAGAGATTTACCCCCCATCATCAAGGATCCGCGCCCCCTCCCCCACCCACAACGGCACCCACAGCAATAACATTTCAGTCCAGTAGTTCCTCAGCCGGAACAAAGAGTAAAACAAAGAAAAAGTACGAAAAAACACACCCCAACTACCCACCACCCTGCACCCCTGCATTAGACTATAATCCACCCCAACTAGCAGTGTGCCTGTCGCCCCTTAACTAACCTACAAGAAGCCCACAGAGGAGAAAGGAAGCGTCCCATCCCCCCCGTCATCCCCCATATTAATTACAAAGCGAGTCAAAATAACAGCAGCAATGTCAAAAGCCGAAGTCCCTCACGGCAGCCCAGCTCTCGGAAGGCAAGTAACCAAACAATCATTCCTGTGCTTCCGCGCCTCCGGTGGTCTCCGCCGTCTGGTCGGTCGGCTCATGTCGTTCCTGGGGCAGGGTATCTAGCCAGTGTCCCACCTCATCCGGAAAGTCAAAGAAGAAGGTCCGGTGGTCACGCTCGATGCGAAGCTTGGCAGGATAGAGCATGGAGTAACGCAGGCCCATTTCCCTCAGTCTCCGTTTCACCCCCGTAAAGCTCTTACGCTGTTTCTGGACAGCCTGGGTGAAATCCGGGAAGAAGTTCACATCTGAGTTCTGGAAGCGGAGATGGCCCGCGGTCCTCGATGCTTGCAGGATAGCGTCTCTGTCCCTGTAGTTGAATAGCCTCGCGATGATGGGGCGAGGGGAGGCACCCGATTTCGGCGGCCCACCCGGGATCCTGTGGGCCCGTTCAACCGAAAAGAACTTACTCAGGCCCCCCGGTGCCAAGTTCTTAACCACCAGGTCTTCCACAAAGAGCTCGGTCGAGTCCTCCTCGGCCTTTTCCGGTACTCCAGTGATGCGAACGTTTTGGCGCCGCGCGCGACCCTCGAACTCGTCCAGTCGACGCGCCAGCATTCCATTAGCCATTTTCAGGTCTCGCACCTCCAACTGTACATCAGACACATCAGTGACCAGGCTGGAAGTCTTGAGGTCCAGCGATTTCACCCGGTCGTTAGTTTTCCCGAGGTCGGTCCTGATGAGGTTTAACTCAATCTTCAGAGAGTCAACCTTGCTGGACAGTTCCTCGCGGAGAGTGTGCATCTCCGTCTTCACCCCCGTTATCGCTCCCATGACGTCCCGAAGTGTTATCTCAGAGTCGTCCGGTGATTCATCCCTTCTCGAGTCCTTAGTATGGCCCGCCAGTACCGGCGATCCCTTAGACTGGGAGAATCGCTCCGGAATGGTGGACTGGGACTGGGACGGTTTCCTGTTGAGCCGCTGAGATTTGCCTACGTCCGAGCCACCCTTGCCCGCCATGTTGGCACTTCCGGGACGGGGGGACACCAGGGGCGAAAGGGTCCAGTGTAGTATGCCCAATGCACACGACGATATCTCCAAAGTCCTGTGTTGAGGCCGCACAGCAAGGCGCTCAAGGATCAGAAGTACCCATCGGGAAGACGAAGCGTAGGCAGGGAGGTACCATGTGGAGACACCGCTGTACCCCACTACGGTCGCCACCGATGCGGGCGGAGCCTCCGGGATCCGTCGAGCTAACTGGGTCTAGGAATGTCCGATTTTCATTCCGAAAGCGGGTGCCGCCTCAGGACCGGCTTAACAACCGATTCCCACAATCGTGGGACAGGATGGGTCACAGGATTATTGCGGAGGATCGGGAGGTCTTCGGAGCTCCGAGCTCACGCGGCCATCTTGGTTGGCAGCGAAGCTCCTCCCGTGTCTTACTTATTTAATGTTTTTCTGTTTTTTTAATGTTTCACACACCTGTCTCCTAAGTTAAGCCTGCCTGCTCACTGCCAGCTACCAAGGGTTGAGCCAGGGTCTAATGTTTTGAGACCTTGACTGGACCTTAATTGCATTGGTGACCCTACTGCTAGTGGTAGGTGCACTCTTAACCCTACCAATAATCCACCTTCCAACCATGAGTGTGTCAAGAGCAGGTGCATTAACTTTCCATCTAGGATCTTACACTGTGCATTTGTTAAGTACTTAAATCACTCAGCATTTAATTTAATCAAAATGAAGTCGCTTGGCAAAAATAAACAGAACGATATTAGTAAGACACATTTTAATCTCCTCGGGGGCAATGTGAATGAATGAATGAATTCCTAAAGCGCTCCGTTGCTCAGAAGAGTTTCCAAGCACTAGAATATGTGCAGCATTAAAGCCTATGATACTTTTTAAGTTTCACTAGCCACTCGTAGAAAGGTACAATCCACCATGTTCATTACGTATTTATAAGTGTGGGTGCAAGTCCTAGGTACACAGGCAGTCCAGGCGAATGGATGTTAATGTCAACTGAGTCCTTGTCCTAATGAGCTCCATAACTGACTACTGGAATTACTCCAGTAGTCAGTTATGTCTACAGTACTGGAACCTCCAATTTCAAATACCCCTTCATCCAGTGAGAGTGCTACTACAGACTCTGCTTGCACGACATGCACTTCACATGCAGAACCACTTTTTTATGGTTAAGGGAAAAGAGAGCACAAAGGTCAGCCCCAGTCACAGCTGCTGCCTAGAACCAACAGTGGGGCGGGTGAGTGTGGGGGTGGAAAATTGGGTACGAAAAATAATTACATACCTCCCGGCCAGCCACCACTGCCTCTCCTGTATCCCGTCCTCTTCCTGGCTTCTTGTGAGAAACAGGAAGCAGGATCCACCAGGACTCCCACGCTCCCCGCAGCCAATCACAACAATGCAATGCAGCGTTGTGATTGGTCTGAGCGCTGTGGCACGGCACTCAGCCAGGGGCTAGAGGGGTGGGCATGTTCTCAATGCAGGCTGTAATGCAGCCTGTATGGAGAACAAGGAATGTACGCATGAATGTTTTAGGGGGCTCGATAGGACCGACAAAACAGTCATTGCGCACAGGAGTGTTCTACCACTCCTCCCCTGCTCTGCAGCCCCGCCCCAGCCCTCACGCACGCTGCTGCAGCAGGAGGACAAAATAAAATGATAATAACATTATGGTATTATCATTTTATTTTTGCCTTTCTTTTGCAGCCTTCTGGCAGTGGGGCAACGCTCCTCCGGCTTATCGGATGAGCCGCCACTAGTCAGGCCCCCACCCAAAAAAATGGAGTCCTGGGTAGAAGCTTGTAATATGCCATTTATTATGATAAATCCTGGAGGGAAATGATTACAATATTTACAAGTTGGCTATCGGTGGAGGTGGAGGTGGAGTAAGGAGCATTAAAGACTGCAAAGAACTGTCATGTATCATAATAATTCATTCTTTTACTTTTGACTCTCTTTGTTAATGTGTGCAAAACAAAACCTCTATGTTCGTAGGCTGCAAAGTTTGAAATATAATTGTAGAGATAGATTGTTGAACTGCAAAGTGTGTTGAAAGTGAACCTAATACACAAATGTTTCCTGTGACCTACAGCTTATTCTGTAGCGTACACTCTATGGGCATGAGAGGTTTGTACTGGGGCATCGAAGGAACTGTAATAAATGTTACAAAAGGTAAAGAAGTAGGTAAAATAATAGTACATTTGATTTTATAATTAAATGATTGTAAAATCTGTGGAAGAGAAAAAGTTAGGGAGATGATACACCTGATGGGTGGAAAGGTAATTTGGTTTACATAAAGACAATCCTTGTGACGACCAACCAAGTAACTGATCTTTCTGTTTGAGTCAAGTAGGAATTGCATCTACTTCTTAGAGATGGAGTCATATAATTGATTGAAGGCACTTCTAAGGCACACAGTGAATCCACCTCTGGGTGCAGAAAGTAGTGCAGGCTCAAGTGAGGCTGAACATCTTTTAGCATAGACTCAGTGCTTTATATAGGCCGATACTGTCCGGTAAGGAGTAGCTGCACTTTTTTATTTTGCAAGGGAGAGTACCGGCACTTCTCATGAGAGATGTAATACTTTTAATTGTAAAGTACCAGCACTTCTCAGAAACAAGCAGGTACTCTGGTACAGAGTACCTGCACTTCTTTTTTCCATTTCAAGCACTGTATATACTAGGTACTCTCTGGCATTAGGCTGGGAGAGAGTAAAAGCAGATGAGAGAGATTGATAGCAATAAGTATTGTTTTTTTTATTTGCTATTTGAATAGGTATTATTGTAAATGCCTAATACAATATTGATCGAACAGAAGTTGACCAAAAAAACTAAAAATAATTTGAAAAGAAGAAATTTAAGCTGAACGATTAAAAATTGAAAAACGTCTAAGAAGTGTGAGTTGTGTGTAATACTTGTGTACTCCTCTAATGTGAGCAAATAAAAGAAGTAAGTGATGATAATTTAAAGTTTGGAATGTTTTCATCTTTTTATATACATAAACCCGTTAATGCTTCAAGTAGGATATTCACTTCTCCTACTGAAGACATTATGGTGCCTCATTTTCAACCTTTGCTAAGCTGGAAATCTTTTACATTTTCAATTAAATGCATTCTTCTTTCTGTCTAGAGTTTCTGGTAAGTGCAGAAAGATATCAATAGTCTATGGGCTGGCTTACAGGCCTAAAAAGATAGAACATAATGTCTTAAAGTGTGTTGAATTTTGATAATCTATAATCAAGTTCCCTACTAGAAGCCAGCAGGTACAGCAAACTAGAGGACTGTGGAATCTTAGCGAAATCTTTATATTGGTGAAGTAGTGTGGCTCACTGGTCAGAGGCGGCAGACCCGAGAGCAGAGGACGGCCCGGGACCAGGGTTCGATTCCCGGCGCGGCAGGTTTCTGGACCAGGGTCAGCGGACTCGATAATTCTCTCGCCTCGGTGCCCACTCTGATCAGCGATCACACTCGGCAACTCTGGGCATTAGCTTGCCTCATCTTCACTAACGGCCCCACCAGACCGCCGGGGATGCCTGGTCTCACCCTGGAGATACCCATTAAGGGACCATCTCTCAGGGAAGCCAGGAAGGGTTTCGCAGCGGTCGAAGCGCCTTGGGACCCTACGGGTAAGTAGTGCGCTATATAAATGCCTATACATTTACATTTACATATATGACTTCACAATACTTAAATGCTTGTTGTTCTCCAGATAATTTGGACTGTCACTAGGATGGCGACACCATTGTGAGGAAGTAACCGCCCAATTATAGATTGTTGGTTTTGTTATCTTAATTTGGATGTGACTGCACATAGTGCAGTCGGAAACATCCATTTTCAATTGAAATCGAAATAGAAAATGCTCACAGCACAAGTTTGCACTGAAAAATGGAAGTTGGGGAACATCCCTGCACCGTGTGCCAGGCACTTCATGGTGTCATCCACACAGTGCAGGGATATTGAGGGGGGCCCCATAGGTGCCCCTCAGACCCATATGCAGAGGACCATGGTGGAAGGAGGCCCTATCAGGGGCCCCCAAAGTCAGTTTCCTACAGCCACTCCATGTCAGAAAGGCCAACATGAATTTGCTGTTGGTAACCGACATCGTAATCCTGACGGCTGAGCATAGCCTGGCTTTGCTGTCATTGAAGGGATTACTATTCCGCTCCTGTTCCAAGAGGAGCGGAATCCCCTTGCAGTATTCCCTCTAACCACCATAATCTAAATAAGGTGGTTGGAGGGAAACCTCAGGATGTTGGGCAGAGGTTGAGGCTCTCCGCCCGCTTTCTAAATCGGAACCATAATGTCATCTTTTAAGGTCAATGTCTTTGGTAAAACGAGATTTCTGAATGAAGATGATTTCCTACACCTTTTATTTCACATTACAAGGAAGTAAGGCACTCTTGTACTTTTGTATTTGCATTCGAAGGTCTGCAGTGCACAAAATTGCAGGGTTTACTACCATAAAAAACAAAATCACTGTCTACTGAAGGTACAATGCCAGGCACACATCTATCTGCAACTTGAAATGTACACATTGCAACTCCATGCGATTCCTAAGAAAAAGGGGGTATGAAAGGAGCTTCTCCCTCAACTTGAAATCAAAATTATAGTTATTGATGGTTACCAACCACAACAGAATTCACAAACCAATGGCTGGATACTGACACCTCAAAAGGTGCAAAGTAGAAGCTATTTTTGGTAGACATCTTCCACTTGTTGGAGCTGGGGAAGCGTATGGGTCCAGGGAACGGCTGCATGTGAGCCCATGTCCCTTCAAGGGGCAAGGATTGCCATGTCAACATTCTGCAAATTCAGTTGCAGTGTTGGACAACTGCTGTTCCTCACAGACCTTCTTCACTGCATTCACTGTCCTTAGGGAGGATTCACAAAGGAAATCCTGCCTCTTTTGTATGCATGAGGTATGACTTGTGTGAATCTTAGTGATGAACACCGTGTACTTCAACGGATTAGTACATAACAAGAAGTCAGATCACAAATTATTCGCTCTGCAAAAACAGTCACTGCTTTGAAACTTGACTTTTAGTAAATCCAGGATGTTAGTCTTTTTGTTATATATTTATTTTCCTCAATTTCCAAGCGTTCCAGAACCCCTCTCAGAACTAGGGTTATGTTGGTGGTATATTTGTACACAATTGAAGGTATAGTTATTGCTGGACTTGGCCTTCTGTGCGGGGTCACCCCCAAACCCTTTGCCTTCGCCCCACTTATTTTTGTTGAATTCGTTTTTATTGGCCTTAAAACTGTGCACACACTTTCATTGCTAACCAGTGCTAAAGTACTTGTGCTCACTCCTTAAAACATTATAAAATTGGCTCACTCCCAATTAGCACATTTAATTTACTTGTACATCCCTAGTAAAGTGGCACAGCATGCACTCAGGGCATGTATATTAAATGCTACTAGTCAGCCTGCAGCACTACTTGTGCCACTCACTTAAGTAGCCTTTTTACCTGGCTCAGGCCTGATGTTGCTACATGTATGTGCAGTCTTAAATTGACATTTCAACCTGGCAGAATAATCCTTTTGCCCGGCCTAAACCTTCCTTTTTGATACCCATGTCACCCCTAAAGTACGCCCAAAACATCCCAAAGGTTAAGGTAAACAGTTGGCGGTCCTTGGGGTGGTCTTCACCCAAACCTTTTGCCTTCCTTCTATTTTTTCACAACAGGGAACCTAGGTGTTGGCAGGATGGGCCATCTCTGACCTGATGGGGGCAAAGCTGTCACTTTACTTTAAAGACACTGGCTGGCTCAGCTCACAGACAAAGGTATTCACACTAGCCTTTTTTGCCCCCAACAGACCCCTGTCTGTTAGAGGTAAAAAAAGACTAGTGTGAAGTCCTTTGTACAGGCCAGAGAGTTTAGAATTTCCAGACACTTCTGTATGGAGAAACTTCAGATGCTTATCCAATTTCAAAGTGGACACCAGCTATAAATATTGGACCATCAAACCCACTTGTTAGATCAATTCTGGACCTGTGGAAAACTCAGAAGAGCTGATGTGCTGCTGTGCGGAGGACTGCCCTTCTATTCTGCTGGCCTGCTGGCCTGCTACCTGAGTGGTAAGGACTGGACCTCCATCTTGAACCCAGGACCACCAGAGTGACTCCAAGGGCTAGATGGCCTTTGTCTTTATCAGAGGCTCAGAGATAGAAAAGGCTCCAACCATATTGAATACTGGACCTGGACACTGCGTGCTGGAAGTCTTAACCCTCCACCCCCAAAACGGTGTCCCTCCAGTCTTGGACCCTTGGAAGTGGAACTAAAGGTGCTCAGCCAGCCCAGCTATGGTCCCATCAGAACCGATGCATCCTTGACATTGACCTCGCAACTTCTCATCAGAACCGACACAGTGTGATGCTTTCTCAAGGCAAGTCTGCATCGCAGCCCTCACAGGTCATCGGAACCACCGCTGCGCAATGCATCTTTGACATGTCCTTGCATCACTTTTTGGAAACACTGCTGCACGGTGGAATGCTCCACAACTAGGATTTAAAGTGGATTTCTAAGTGGCACTAACTTGGTCCCTGCTCCATCCCAGTCGCCCTGAACTTTTGACTTTGTCCCAGTCCAGCGTGAAAAGTTAACCACAGCTGGCATGGTGTGCTTTTCAGCACTGTTTTTTTACCTAAAGCTTTAAATTTGCATATTTCCAGTTTTACTAATTGGAGTGATGTCATTTTGGGGTTCGTTTATTAAATGTTACTCTATTTTTCCAGATTAGTGTGAGATTTTTCATGTGTTATGTTTTCACCTTCTTACTTTTCAAAGTAGTGCATAAATACTTTACACTTTGCATCCAAAGCTAAGCCTGACTGCTTTTATGCCAAGCTACCAGGGGGTTGAGCATAGGTTAATTTGGAATTTAATTGTGTTTCAAGCTGAAAAAGTTGTGGTTGCTGCTTCACTAGGGTTTCACTCCCCTCAACCCTTAACCAAATTTCCTATATTTATCCTCCTAAAGATTTTCTAAATCTGACACTCAGGTTGCAATGGCCTGAAATGATTGCTTTTGTGATAAATAAAATGATGGATAACCTCAGTCCAAATCATCATTAAAAGAATGGGATTTCGTTTAGTTAATCAGCATTTCTTTTAGAAATGGGATATAGAACTGGAAATGGTTTTAATACACTAGCTTCCTCAAATATAGGTAACGTTTTCCTGCAAAACGTGTGGTGTTCTAAACTTTTATTTTTGTATCTGCTTGTGGGATTCGATTTCCACCTCAACTGGACTACTTTTCTGCTTTTGTTGGAATGGTTTTTGTGTTCAACTTTGAATTATGTTGTTCTGAGTTTTGTGTGTGTGGATGGGTTTACAGACCAAGGAGCTTATTACGAGTCTGGCGGTTCGTGGACAGCCAGATTCGCAGGGCATGGCCAACTTCTGACTGCCGTATCACAGCCATGGCGGTCTGGCTACCCCGGGACCACCGCAATAGCCAGGGGTCAGAGATCCGTAGCAGTGGTGCGGTGGTCTTGACGCCACAATATGCCAAGCATATTACAAGTTTCATGGCCGTGCGACCGCTATGAAATTGTGGTGGTGAGGAAACAAAGGGGTCCCTACAGGGCCCCCTTGTGACTCTGCACCATGGGGTGCATGCAGGGGGGCACATGTTGTGCCCCCTTGTGTGCATGCACCCCAGTACCTGCACGGCACGGACTGCAGCAGTCTATGCCGTGCAGGTACTTATATTGACGTTCCTATTGTGGTTCCTATTTCATAGGCACTGCCGTGTGAACCCCAAAGAACCGCCCACAAGACAGGAGAAAACTCCTAATCTTGCATTTGGTTCAACCACTGGTTTAGCAGAGCAGGAGCAGGGCAGTCCGGCTCACACACGACCAAGCAAGTAAAGAGGCTCCAATACTTGTTTAGAGATGTGTAAAGTTTGTAATTTTGCAATGGAACTAAGTTCCCAAATATAATAATATGGAAGCTTATAGAGTGCCTGGTTACGCACACCGGCGTGTCCCCGCGCTATGGTGAATGTCAGCGACAGGTACCCTCCCTATGCTCAGGTACAGAATTATTGTAGGAACAGAAACGTTTTAAGATTAGCTCTGAACCTGGCCTCTGAGGGTTCCAGACGAAGCTCCAGCGGGAGATTATTCCAGCTCCTAGAAGCTAGGAGCCTGAAGGATCTACCCCACATGCGGGCCTTGTTGATTTTAGGAATCGTTAACAGGCCAGTTCCGGAGGATCTGAGCGACCGCATAGGCCTATATATAGTGCAACAAGGCTCTGTAGGGGCCTAGGTGCCTTGCCCCCAATAATGCGGTGACATGTGCAGAGAGCCTTGAACATAATCCTTTTCCTAACTGGAAGCCAGTGGAGAGCTTCCAAGGCGGCCTTTTAGGCAGCTCTTCTGGGAAGCCTCAAGATCAACCGGGCCGCGGCATTCTGTAGCACCTGCAGATGATCCAAACTCCTAACCGTGGCACCTAAATATAAAAGGTTGCCATAGTCCAGTCGCGAGGTAACAAGGGCGTGCACCAGCGTCCGCCTGGCCTCAGTAGGACGGAGGTCCAAGATCTTCCGCAAACTTTTAAGGATGCCAAAGCACACCCCAACCACTCGACCTATCTGTGGTGCAAAAGTAAGGTCCAAATGAATCCACACCCCTAGGTTTTTAGCCTGCTGACAGGGTGCGGGAGTCATTCCTAGGCAGGACAGCCACTATGCCGAGGACCTCACAGACGAGCCTCCCCCCACCACGAGCACCTCAGTCTTGCTGCCATTCAACTTCAGGCAGTTGATAGACATCCAGGAGGCAAGCTCCTGCATGCAAGCACTGAAGTTGGACACTGCAAGGTCGGGTGCCCGCGACAGGGAGATTACCAGCTGTGTATCGTCCGCATACAACACAATTTGCATACCGTAACCCTCCACTATGCTAGCCACAGGGGAGATATACAGATTAAATAAAGTCGGGCTCAGGGCCGAACCCTGCAGCACCCCCTGATCCAGGTTAATCCCTTTAGAGTAATAGTCACCCTGTCTAACCTGAAAACCCTGATTGGACAGAAAGGATTGGATCCACTTCAGCGCCGCCCCTGAGACCCTGCCCTTATTCAGACACTGCAGCAAGGTGAAATGTGCTACAGTGTCGAAAGCTGAGCTCAGATCCAGAAGGATAAGGGCCATAGTCTGTCTTTCATCCACCCCTTGTCTGATGGTCTCTACAGCCATCAGCAATGCTGACTTTGTTGAGTGGTGTGAGCGAAACCCAAACTGAGTCGGGTGGAGTAGATGGGCTTCCTCCAAATAGGCCATCAACTGGGAATTAGCGGCCTTCTTTGCCATTTTTGCCAGGTAGAGTAGGAGCGAAATGGGACGGAGATTATCCAACTTATCCCAACTAACATAAGGTTTCTTCTGGAGAGGGAGTACCACCGCCTGCTTCCATCCTTCCGGCACCGTGTGAGTCCTGAATGATATATCCAAAACATGCCTAATATAGGGTTCAAGGACGTCGATGCTCTCTATGAGCAGTTTCGGCTAGGCGGGGTCCCTGGGAGACCCTGACTTGATTGAGCTGCAGATCTGCCGCAGTGCCTCTGGGGGTGGGGTGACAAAAATCTCCAGCCTATGTGTTCCTCCATCTACCCCCTTGGCCTCCATAAATTCTGATCCCCTTTTTTCTCCTCCCGCAAAAGAGGAATATATCACGGCCACTTTCTCCAAAATGAAGTCCTCAATGCGGTTTGCACGATTCCTCTGAGATATCAGTCAGCACAGTGGACGACTTACATGAAGAGATTTCCTTGTATATCTTGTATATGGCATGACTCATAGCAGGTGGAGATTCCTGGTTTTCTTGTGTCTACCTACTCATGTTTTTTCTTGTGTGAGTGTTATTTGATTATCAAAATCTTGTGTGTATTTTGCATGCAGGCACGTACTTTGCTTGGCTTTCTCTAGCAAGTGACTCTGAAACCAGCTCACACTGGTAACTTTAGAGACGGGTACATACCTTGCTTAACTTTTCCTCAAGAGTATCTCAAGAAATCTTATGGTGCTTGCTACAACATGGTTATCAAAGTTGTGATCTTCACAGTTGTGACTATAAGTATGTCATATGGTGTTTATAGTTTACCAAGAATTATAGGTATGTCACAAACAAAAAATATGTAACAGCACACACTCTTACTCTTGCTTTTTCCACGGAAACAGCCGTTGCACTGCAAGCGTTACAACGTATGCCATTACCCGCATGCTGTTGCAACCCGAAAGGTGTGTAGCGGGGGCAGAAGGTGTTGGACATAACTCCAACACCTTCCCTACTATTGCACACACTGGAGTTGGAATAGTAAATTGAACTATTCCAACTTCCGACGCATCCCGACAGCAAGTCGGGGTAAAGATTTGCATTGCAACTGCATGCGAGGTAATGGCATGCGTTGTAACGTCCGACAACTGCTTTGACACAGCCTAGTTGCACATTTTTCTTTACCTGCCATTGTGTTTTGTGGATGACAGAAAAAGATAAAGCGAGAGAGACTGGGAGAAAGAGACAGAGAGACAGGTTCCCAGTGCAAATAGATGCCAAAAGGCATTGTCGGGCAGCAGGTAGAGATGACAAGAAAGGGCGATATTAGGTCCAAAAAGGTCCTATTTACATCTAAGTGTCTCTAAGTAAATCTTCATGTATCTGGTTGAGTCCTGAAATACATAATACTTTCCCTGGAGTGTCATTTGACTGTCACAAACTTTCCTTCCTTAGACCTGCAAATTGTTTCTCACTTCTGCACCTTATTCTGTATGTGTTCTTCCCGCAGAAGGTGTGCCTCAGGATGAGACTGTTAAATCCAGTGACATGTCTCTTCCGGTGTTTTGAAGCACTCGAAGGAATAACAAAGAACACATTCATCCCTATATGGATAATCTTTTCCGAAGATATACCATGCAATGAAGAGAATCCATTTCCCATAGGTTATATTGACAACTCACCCACACCACATTATGAAGCACACTGCATGTATAGCACACACATTCTCTTGCACTTTGTTTCTCTCTCTCTGAATATCCATTTTAAGTTCTTTTCCTGTTTCTCTATCCCCTCTCTGTTTTTTCTTTGTCTGTCTCCTCCATCATGTAAGGAGTCTCCTTAAAATAGCAAGAGTTTCTGGGCATCTCCCTTCTAGCCGGGTGTTTATTCAGCTCAGTGAAAGTGTTCATGATTCCTCAGTTTTTCATGTTATCTGCTCGCGCAGAGGCAACCGGCCATACCTCTTAACCATCACTTTTGCAAGAATCCATGCCATGCACGCGCTGTTCTTTAACCTATGTTTTATTCATGCCTGCAAACAAAACATCACGTAAAGCAAGACACATGTTGAAATTTACGACATAATTATCGATGGAATCAAATGTGCCGCAGATAATCCAGTAATGGTTGCAATTCCACAAGAATTAGACAATAAAACTGAAAAGTTGTGTAAGTCACATGAAGAGTATTAGACTGATAAAAGTAAACCACCTAAGAAGACAAATGTATTAACAATGCTGAACAAAACAGATAATCAAGAGGAGAACACTTTCCAAGGTGCGAGGGGGAGGGGAGAGCCGAGATGAAAGGAGGAGCATTGCGTTGGGTATGAAGCTTGCAGCTTTCCAATTCCATACTGTGTAAAGGAAGCCTCGTGCGAAGCACTTGAACGACTGTGACCACCAGGCTTTTTGAATAATAACTCTTTTCAAAGTAAGGGTGAAAAGGAGCTTAGAAACTATGCGAATTGAGTTATAATAAATGATTCCTTCCGTACAATAAACATTATAACATTAAAACGCGTGTGCGCTTCAGTTAAGCATCTATGCAGACTTCCTGGAGCTAAACCATCTACTTTGTGCCAAGCCTCGATTGCGCCGGGGAAGGTTCCTTTAAGGAGAAAGGCGCGTTACCCGTCCTCGTGCAAGCTTCTCGTATTCATCAGCCCTCTCATTATGCCGCCATGGTCTCCCATCTTTTCAAGAGCGCGCGCGCATCCCCCAGCATTAAGCATCAGAGCGCGGCGCGGGCTGCGCCCCTCCCCGCTGCGCGCGCGGGGGTTGCTACATCTTGACACTGTTTTTTTTCCCAGCGCCTGAACCGATCTGTTTATGTGATTGTGAAGGCTTCTCTTTCATTAGGCGATAATCAATTGAAGTTGCCATTTGCAACGGGGGAATCTTCCATGCTGGATGCTTTGCAGCCTCGCAATCACCGAGGTCTTCCATCCAAGGTGATTTCGGGGCCTTGCCTGTTGGCTTGTTATTCACTGCTTTAATTGCGGCGTGCCTCTGATTATCTCTATTATGCAACAGCTGATTGAGCGGCGCACTGGGAGAACGAATCACAGCTGAAGTGAAGCCCCTCCAAGATGGAGCTAGGAAGCACAATCAGCTCTGTGGTCCCCGCGGAACACATCATTTGCATTGTCATGTTGCTTGATATTAAGAGTGATGGAAGGTGTATGCACGTGAGGCGAGTGATCGAGGCCAAGAGCTGATCCTGCAAGGTGGAGGACGGGATCAGGAGTGCTCAGGGTGGTATGACCGTAGGCAAGGTTAGCGACGCACTCGCCTTCAATACACTCTTTAAAATCCCTTGCCTGCTTATGACGAGCCCAGCTCGTCATGAGGCACAGCGGAGCTGTCCATAACGGCCGCGCCACTCCCTCGCGCGGCGAATTCCACGCCTGTGCGGACGTTCTACAGGAGTGGGCGGAATCATGACAAGTCCAGCTCTTCATGAGCACGGGAAACATCATTTACCACGAAGGCATTACCACTACTCACGTTTACCACGTGACACTTACCACGCAGGGTGCCTTCCACGCAGGGTACCTTCCATGACGTCTTTACCACGGGCTAGGGGGGAGACGTGGTATTCCTTCAAGTCGATCTGCGTGGGCATGAGGGGGCAGAGGGAGGGGGGGGGGCTCGGAGGGGGGCTGGGGGGGGGTCTCCCCCCCAAAAAATAACAAGCAGGTTACTTTAACAAAAAAACGAACATAAATTTAAAAGAAAGAGGAAAGAGCCTCCCCCAAAGACGTGCCGTGTACGTCAAAAAAGCAGTCCTTTTTTTATTTTGGTATACGTGTTTTGACGCTTGTTTCAAAGGAGGATGGAAGTACGGGCTCGTGGAGAAAGACGTGCAGGTAAGACGTTTCTACTCGTAGTAAAATGCTACGTTGTAAATACCAGCGTGGTAAAGCCACTTGCGAGGTAAAATTCGCGTGGTAAAGCCATGCGTGGTAACTGAAATCGTGGTATAATCATATATTCCATGAGCACAGCTCCACTGTGCCTCATGACCAGCTGGGCTCGTCATGAGCACCGTGCGCGGCCCCACCCCCCACACCTCGGGGGAATTACCCCCACGGCGAAGGGGGTAAATCTAACTAACAGTTGCATAATATACTCAATTTAACAATCCTGCATATGGAGTAAGTAAGCCTTGACTTCTTTCATCTACATCGTCATGATGAATGTCAGACTATGGGACCATTATCATATATAGTGAGTTGCTGGTCCAACCCAGATGCCTTTGGCAATATACTAATTTAATGTGGATTAATTTCCTCCCCTAGAAACTTTAAGGCTACTAATGTTGCAATAAAACAGAATTCTAGAGAGATTTCTTTGCATTAGGAAGGAAAGCTATTTATTGCTTCTCCTTCTACAGTTATTATGAATAACTTCCTTATAGTGCAGTTCAGTCGCGTGAGGTGAAGGTTAAACCAAAGATTGTTCTGTACTGTGGATGTCAGTAGGGCTGTGCAAAATTCTTAATTTTTCTCATGACATTTTCCAAAATCACATAAAGGTTTTCGAACTTATGCTTTTATAGAAAAATGTGGTTGCGAGTATTTCACATGACTTTTTTTTATTTTTATGTGCACGTGTACTTTGAGTAAAACTGTCTGGCGAGATTCTGGCAGCAGATCTGAAAATGTGTCTCAGCGAGTCATGTTTTGTACAAACAAGCCTCTATATGCAAAAGACTGCAAAATTGCATAATTGAAACTTTCCAGAATTGTCAAAAATGTAGCATATCTCAAAATTCAGTGGTTACATTAATTTTGCGTGCACAAATACGATTTCCCACCAAAAGTAAATGTCTGCAGCGAAAAAGCCCAGGAAGGTAGCGTGCCATACAAATGCTTTAATTCAGTTTGTTATCATGTAATGTGCTTTGTATCATTTTAAATACACAGCTGCTTTTATTTTTACCTGTTTTTTGTTGTTTTTATTTTTTTTCTCTTTTCTCTTTTTCTCTTTTTTGTCTACCTTGTCTCACTCTTTGTTACTCCGTGGAGAGTACTTTCTACTTTTTTGTTTGGCAAGAAATACTGCTTTGTGTATTTCTAGACTGTCGCAACATATTTCTATTGGTAGTAATATGTAGATGGGTCTTTCACTTATTTGATAATGATTGTAAAATCAAATAAAGGAGAATAGATTTTATTGTTACCTAGGGATATCGTTGAGCATCAAAAATTATGTAAGCATGATATTCAGACATGAGTAGTTAGATCTTTTTACATATCAAAAACATGCTACTGTGTTCAAAGCACACATTTTGAAGCCTATCATACAATACACGTTATCCCATTAAGTCATAGCTTTTATAGGCTTTTCAAAAAGTAAATAACAAAAAACTTCAGTACCTCCGGGTCTGACACAATATCTAGAAACATCACTTCTCTCATGAAGTAGATCATTTATGCGCCTATAAAAAAGTATTGCTTCATCAGCGCTCCTTTCAGTACAGGATAGTACTGAAATTAGCTGACCATGCCCTGGAACATTGGGCTTATGCCGGCATTCATTATGACCTGTACTGTTCTGTACTCAAAGGCAGTGAGCCCAGAATCTCTGATGCGGAAGCTGCAATGGAATTCCAGAAACGGGATCAATCAATCAATCAATCAATCAATCAATCAGGTTTGTTTTTTAGAGCACGCTACTCACCTGTGAGGGTTTCAAGGCGCTGGGGGGCGCAGCTCTGTGTCAGTCGAAGAGCCAGGTCTTGAGGCTCTTCCTGAAGGTGTGCAGAGAGGGGGGAGTGTCTGATGTTGATTGGGAGCTCATTCCAAGTCTTCGCTGCGATGTAGGAGAAGGCTCTTCCACCTGCCCTGGATCTACGGATGCGTGGGGTCTCTGCCAGGGGGAAGGTCGGCGGAGCGGAGGTTTCTTTTGGGTACGTGGAAGGAGACTCTTTCGTTGAGGTATTTGGGTCCGATGTTGTGGAGGGATTTGTAGGAGTGGACGAATAGCTTGTAGGTTACTCTCTTCTCGATCAAGGTAAGAATCTGGAGGTATTACAATCCTTGTGAGAGGAGTGAATCTGGATTTCTCAGTGCTACACAGCGCCAACAACGACAATTAAGACGGGTAAGAAAACTTTGAGCAGACAGTCCAGGATTTCAACACTGTTGAAATATCAATTGGTGTGCATGACAGGTCTAGAAACCCACAGGATATTGGACAATGGTGGGAGGAAAGTACTGGATATTTGACTTGCCAAAAATAAATCTACCTGGCAATATGAACCCTACAGAAGAATGGGCCAAGCTCAAAAGACAGATATGGATTTGTGATAGCCTTGTTCATATAGGGCCAGATGTAGGTGGCCGAAAATAGCCTTTACCGATCGGTAACGGCCGAATTCCGACCGGTAAATGGCCATTGACATGTAGGGGCCCTTAAATGTTGCATTTTCGGTAATTTTACCGATTCGGTAATTTTACCGATTCGGTAATTGTACCGATTCGGTAATTGTACCGATTCGGTAATTGTACCGATTCGGTAATTTTACCGAAAATGCAAGATAGAAATGTGGGTAGCCAAATTTCCATTGGCACATGGCTTTCAGAATCGGTATTTTACCATGGAATACAAATCCATGGTAAAATACCGATTCCTGTGTTCATGCACATCTGTGCATGTACACATGTGCCATGTGACAGACAGACATGCCCTTAGGGCATGTCTGTGTGCCACATTGCACACATGCCCGTTTTGGGGGTGCTAAAGGGTGTCAAAGTGACACCCCCTGCACCCTTGACAAATTCGGTATTTACCGATTCGGTAAATACCGAATCGGTATTTGAATTGAATCCTATGGGCTTCAAGGCCCATAGGATTCAATAGCAAATACAGATTCGGTATTTACCGAATCGGTAAATACCGAATTTTTAAGGAATCGGTAACAAATTCAGATGTTGGTACCTACATCCCATTTACCGATTTTGAAATACCGAATCGGTAAAATTCTGTAATATTCGGTATTTCAAAATCGGTAAATGTGATTTACCTACATCTGGCCCATAACTCCTTAACATTTTCAGCCTAAAGTCTCTAAGTTTTTGACTTTCTAACTTTGAAATTAAATTGGCAAAAAGCCTATTCACTTCTGCACTGTTTTTTTATTTTATATTTGTTACATGGCTTGCTGATACTGACTTGCATAGTGTGGTGGCTTTTTGCCTGCTGGGACCTTGATTGCCAACCTCATAGTTTCCCTACCCTATTTAAAGGTTGGAGAACTGCATGGATGATGCTGCTCCAGCCTCGGCCATCACAGTCAGCAGAAACCTTTGAACTGATGGCCCGTCCTACACAGTACCTCTGTTAGTTGCCCTGTCCTACTTAGGGTGAGCCCACCATCAGTGGATCTCCCTGCCAGGGACTGTTACAAAAGGTGTGGCTCTTCTTGGTGGAGGAAAACAATATATGGCCTTCACATACAATAAAAAACTGCCTGCAGACCAGGGCCATGGGTTTGTTGTGTTTCACAAACATGCCCTTGCTTTGGGAGCTTGTTTGTAAAATGCAAAACATAAATTCATAGGAGGTAAAAAAGATGGCAGCTATGCAGAATTGAGTTACACCTTCCGTAAATCCACCAAACCAGCCAAAGACTGCACTAGGCTGCACAACTTCATTGGAGGACAGTTAAGAGATTTAGAAACCAACCTAAGTATGTTCTGTTCTTTAACCATCTCAATAAATTGAGAATTATTACAATGAGTAACTACACAGATAATCAGCTTCACTGAATCCTTTCTGGATACTCTGATAACAAGGGTCTTTAGGGGAGGACGTTTTCGGCACGTTCCATTGATTAACCATTTTGTTCTAGGAAACCTTCTTCCAGAATTAATATTTCTTGGATATGAAGGACTACTGTATTTCCAAGCAGCATCTGAGGCAGACAAAGAGTGATAGCCTCGCCTTCTCGAAGAAAAGTGGCCTCAGACTCCAAATGCTTCTTCCCTGACTCCAAATGTTTCTTCCCCTGCCTCTCACCGGGCAGCACTGGAGGGACCTTGCATACATTGAAGTGGGAGTTCCGCTGTCCATGCAACCTCAAGAGGAGAAGCTTATTAACACCACTTTAGCTTCTTGCATGGGGTGTTTATCTTGAGTACAGTACATTATAAAGACAGTCCCAGAATACCCATGTATAGGGAACATGCAACTTCCCTTCATAACACGGCTCATAGAAGTATACTGAGCAAGAAAAAAGGAAAGAGTTGCAATCTCCTTTTTAAAAAGTAGAATATGATTGGTGTGCTGAATCACATACCATAAGTAATATTATGCTACTGAAATCAGAGTAAGCTTATTCCAATTACATATTTTTCATTCTGATGTCACTTAAATATTATCAATTAGTCCAGAGAAGCTGCAAAAAAATCATGAACTATACTTTGGTCAGTAAGTGGATATAAATGTGGAATTAACATATTGATATATGTGAGTGAAAAGCTTGTCAGTGTTAACCCAAAGTAAGTGGTTATAAATGTTGGATTAAAAGACTGTTAGAATAAGTGAGTGAGTGAGTGAGTAACTTATCAGTGTTTGCCAAGCGACATCTTGACCCCAGGACTGAAATCCAACAGAGAGGTAGCCTCAATAACTATATGAGAAAAAAACTGTGCTACAGATCAGATTGAGATTAAGAAGCTAATGGAAGGTGCAATGTTTGGTAACCAGGTGAAGGATAAAGGGCAACTAATTCTTTAGTTGCTGCAAATCCTCAAGACAATGCGTGGTACAGAAATGTGGCGGGAAGTTCCTAATTGAAGAGAACATTTTTGGTTGTGGCAAGAAAGAGTGGTACAGATAGAAATTGGCTATATGACAAACATAAACATGTATTTAATTGGATATGGATTTGTTCTGGTGGGTTCTAGAAACTTAAATAAATGTCCTCATAATGGGAACTAATCGTACCACTGTATTCTAATTTAATTGCAACTACTAGTGGGATGCAGCACTTATTGTGCCATCAACTAAAGTAGCACTGTAAAAGATGTCTCCAGGCCTGCCATTGCAGTTTGGGTGTGCAGTTTTAAACTGACATTTTGGCAAAATTGCTGTTTGTTCCAAGATGTAACTTAATACTCACCCCTAGAGTTGGACTTAAAAGGCCATAGCACAGGAGGCATGATATTTAAAAGGTAGGACATGTATATTTAATGTTTTACATGTCCTGGCAGTGTGCCATCTCCAAAGTTGTTTTTCACTGTGGGAAGGCTGACTCTCCCATTTTCACACCGGTTTACACTTTCACTTTTAATTAGTGCTAAATCCAGTTTGTGATTTATTTATTTATTTATTTATTTAAGGTTTTTGTAGAGCGTGTAGTAACCCTTGAGCATCCCAGTGCTTGAACCTGAATTTCGGAGGGTACGGCAGCGGAAGGGGGTAAGCATCACGGAAAAAGAAGGGTTTTTAGAGCCTTCCTGAACTGAAGGAGGTTAGGTTCGGTTCTTAGTCTCCGGGGGAGACTGTTCCACTGTTTGGCCGTGTGAACCGAAAAGCGGCGTCCTCCAGACCGAGCTTTTTTTACTCTGGGGACGGTAATGAGGTTCTCTCCGCTTGATCGAAGGTCTCTTGTCGCTTTGTAGGGGGTGATGAATTCTTTGAGGATGGGTGGACCTTTGTTGTGGAGGGTTTTGTGGGCCAGACAAAGGGCTTTGAAATCAACCCTTTCTCTGACTGGGAGCCAGTGAAGGAGCTTCAGGGCTGGCTTTGCCGAGGATCTGGCAGGGGTGTGGGTAAGTAGTCGGGCAGCGGCGTTTTGTATTCTCTGCAAAGTGTTGAATGTAGCTTCAGGGGCACCCAGGTAGACTGCATTGCTGTAGTCTAGCCTCGCCAGGATGAGGCCCTGGATCAATAGTTTCCGGGAAGTGGCAGGAAGCAGAGGGAAGACCTTCCTGCAAGCCCTAAGGAGACCAAAGCATATACCTGCCGTCTTTTTGGCCTGCGTTCTGAAGCTCAGATCTTTTTCGAGCCATACGCCCAAGCTCTTAACCTCCTCCTTGGGTGCAGGGGGGTCACCTAGACAGTCGGGCCAGATGTTAGGCGGCAGGGAGGGTCCTTTATGTCCGAGCAGCAAGATCTCGGTCTTGGACCCATTCAGTTTTAGAGCTGAGGTGTTCATCCAGCTGTGGATTTCTGTGAGACAGCTGTGAAGGTCGGAGGGGTCTTGGTGAGGGTGTGAGAGAGTCACCACCAGCTGGGTATCGTCGGCGTAATTGATGATCGTTACGCTGAACGGGTTGACCAATTTCTCCAGCGGGGACATGTAAACGTTGAATAACGTAGGGCTAAGAGATGAGCCCTGCGGTACTCCACAGCGGAGAGGGATTGCTGGGGAGTGGCTGTCATTCTCCCAGACCTGAAAGGAGCGACCATCCAGAAAGGACGTCAGCCACTTCAAGGCCGTGCCTCTGACTCCAATGTCTCCCAGACGTTGGATTAAGGTCTGGTGGTTTACAGTGTTGAAGGCCGCACTGAGGTCCAGGAGGATCACTGCCACTGATCCTCCTGTGTCCAGAATGCTTCTGGCCTTCTCCACTGCCGCCAGGAGGGCGGTGTCGATGCCCTGGCCTGGGCGGAAACCTGTCTGGGAGTTCCTGAGTAAGTTGTTACTCTCTAGGAATAGTGATAGTTTTTTATTCACTAGCTTCTCCGTGATTTTACTGTTTCCCGGGAGGAGGGAGATTGGTCTGTAGTTGGCTAGGTCCTGAGGGTCAAGTGAGGGTTTCTTCAAGAGACCTTTGACCACCGCCGCTTTCCAGCTGGGAGGGACTACTCCCTGTGACAAGGAGGTGTTGATGAGGGACGTGAGAGGAGGGATAATGGTGCTGGACACTCTTTTCAGGAAGCGAAGCGGAGCAGGGTGACTGGGGGAGCCACTTTTGACTGTGGCCAGCGTTGCGGCTACATCTTCCGTGGAAACTGGGCCGAAGGTATCGAGAAGGGGAGATGGGTCGTCGGCAGAATGAGTGTGGTAGTAAGGATCTGCGTCCGATTTTGGCCGGCGTCGAAGGGGGGAAGGGCCGCGAGGATTTTTTGAATTTTCTCGTCGAAGAACGTGGCCAGTTTGATGCATTTACTTTCCGCTGCTTTGGGGTCCAGAGGTTTCGCGGGAGGGTCTGGAGCATGGAGGAGTTCTTTCAGTATGGCAAATGTTTCATGAGCCGAGCAGGAGGATTTTTTGATTCTATCTTCGTAGAACGCGCTCTTGGTTTTGTGGAGCTCCCGTTTGTAAGTTTTTAAGGAGACA
Source organism: Lissotriton vulgaris (assembly GCF_964263255.1). NCBI lineage: Eukaryota > Metazoa > Chordata > Amphibia > Caudata > Salamandridae > Lissotriton > Lissotriton vulgaris. Next base: position 353,882,036 of record NC_141685.1, on the reverse strand, counting down.
CAAAATATACCTTTCTTGTCCGCTGTCTTGTCTTTCCTCCATGAACGTTCATTCCTCTTACATTCCTTTCGTAAGAGATTCAATTCAGGGGTGTACCAGGGGAAGGGTTGACTCTCTTGGTACGTTTAAGGGTACTGGATCTCGGGAGGAGGCAGTCCAGAGATTGGGTGACCCATGTATTAAATTCAGTATCAGCAGTAATGGTGTCTTGAGAAGGGAGGGGTATGTCTTCTCTAAGTTTGGCTGCCCATTCTTCTGGGACCAGTTTGTGCCATCGTCTGATGAGGGTTCTGATTTTGGGAGGTTGTGGTGGAGGAATATTAATGCACCATTCGAAGGGGACCAGGAAATGGTCGGTCCAGGGGAGAGGGAGGTGGGCGCGGGTGATCAGGTCTTGAATGTTCGTGAAGATGGGATCAAATAGCTCTCCTTTGTCGTGTGTGGCCTGTGGGTTCTTTAGGCAGAGGCCAGTAGAGGAGATGTCTTGTAACAGATCGACAGCCTGAGTGCCGACTGGGTCCAGAAAATGGAGATTGAGGTCCCCTAGTAAGAGATAATTAGAGGAGGTCGTACACTCGAGGGTGATATGGTCGATGAGCTTGCTCGGGAATTCGGCAAGTTGGCCGGGGGGGCGATATACAAGCAGACCAGACAGGGATGTTACAGGTGAGATTTGGATAGAAAAGTGGCAGCTTTCGCAGTCTTTGATGTTGCCATCCGCGATTCTGCAGGTGAGGGTGTCCTTGAATATTATGGCTAGGCCACCTCCTCTGCCGCGCGGTCTGTTCAGAGAGCAGATTTGATAGCCCGGAGGGAGAGCATTGACAATGTCAGGGCTGGTGTTGGGGGTGAGCCATGTTTCCGTGAGAAACAGAATATCCATGGCATGGTTTAAGATCAGGAGGTTTATTTCATGGGCATGTTTGACAAGCGACCTGCAGTTGAGTAGGCCTAGTTGAAGGCCGCCGGGTTCCGATTCTGTGCCGGGGGATTGCAGAGACGGCAACCGGTGAATGGGGTATCACCGAAATGGGTGTAATTGCAGGCGGGATGTTTTAGGGTGTTCAGGGCCAGGAGCCTGTCTCGGGTGTAGGCATGGCCTTTCTTGGAAGAAATGGGCATAGCGTCTGGGCCTGGGACCGTCCAGGCCCAGACGGGCCCAGACGTGCTTGCCTTTGGCGCGCCTTCGGCGCGCTGACGGCGCGCCCGCTGCCCCCGTCCGCTGCGCGTCCTGGTGATGCACATGATTTTATACAGGGAGGCGTGGCCTGAAGGAATGGGCGTGGTCTGGATAAGTGCCCCAACCAGACTATCAGGTGAGGGAGAAGTGCGTAAATTATTAAAATCAATTTCACACAAACACAAGTTTTTAAAAATACAGATTCAAACAGAGCTCCCGGCTGTGCCTCAGGAGTACAGGATCTGGGAAAGGCTAAGCGTTGGCGCTTTAAGTAGTCGTAGGGGGCGTGGCCTGGCAAGTGGGCGTGGCCTGATGAAGTGGGCGTGGCCTGAGAGCAGGCTCACTCGCTGATGGCGGTGATGGCGGTTACCTACCCCGTGGCAGCGTTTAGATCGGCTGCACAGGTGTTAGAGGTTCTGGATAAGTGCCCCAACCAGACTATCAGGTGAGGGAGAAGTGCGTAAATTATTAAGATCAATTTCACACAAACACAAGTTTTTAAAAATACAGATTCAAACAGAGCTCCCGGCTGTGCCTCAGGAGTACAGGATCACCTAGAAAAATGGAGCAAGGACTCATTTTAATAGTAATTTAAAATCTTAATGGTCATTTTAGAATACTCTTTTGAAATTGACAATTTTAAGAAGTTGTCATTTTCCTGCTCAAAATGAAAAGACTTTCCTGCCAGTGTCCAGCTGTCACCTGACTCCTGGTTGCTCCCATGTGGTGAGATGTGAATTGTAACCAGACAGCAGACAAAGGCTTGGGTGTGGGGTGGTGTTTTTCTTCCTTGAGCCAGATGGCCTAAAGTTGTGTCCAGATCTTTCATGAGCTTCCAAGGATGCCTACCTTGTCGCTGGCAGATGAGGCTCACATCTAGGCTTGCCTCAACTTTGTCTTTCTAGTGAGGCTGGTGCTATACCCAGTTGGGGGGAAGAAACTGACCAGAACTGGTGGTTTAGGGGATGGACAAAGTATTGCCCTCTACCAACAGATTGGCACTGGCCATAAAAGTGGACCCCACAGACCTCTCCTCAGATCACCCCTGGCCTTGAAAGAAATCAGAAGGAATGCTCTGCTGGCTGAAGAACCTGCAGTAAGACTGGACCTGCATGCCTGACCCCAGGACCCCATAAGTGATTTCAAAGGTCAGCTGGCTTACCTAAGGCTGCAACTGCTCAGCTGCGCACCTGACTAGTTCCTGCTCTGGACCCTTCTGTTGGCCTCTGTTGGAGTAGGTCCGAACCCACAAGAGGCCGGCCTCAGTCCAAATGTAGAGGGCTTTGTCTACACTTGCAATTGAATCACTGATGTTGTCCTCAGTACCTCAATCATTGGATCATGCTGTTCTACAGAGATGATTGGGTTAGCGAGGACGACATCAATGATCCAATTGGAAGTGTAGCTAGATAAAAACACTCTTTGTTCTACAGATACTTAGGACATCTATGACTGTGATTGGGTAAATTCCTACCATGGATGGATTTAAATGGAATTTTAAACGCCTCCACTTTATAAATAGCCAAGATGAAGTCAGTGATGCTGAAAACACGTGTTGGCTGAAGCAGACCAACAATTGACCGAATAACAAAGATGTGGAACAACAGGAGGGGCTGGAACTTTGATCCACTCGATAACGTGCTCATGCCTACTAACTCAGCCGTAAACAAGCACCACCTCACCTTTCTGAGAGCACTGACTTACTCAGTTCTCTTTAAATTTGTGAAGGGTGATGACATGCCAAGTGGCTGTTAGGTCTAGATCGTCTGTGCAGCTACGCAGCTACATGGGTCTACTCTGGGGATGCCCGAGTGGGCAGCCACAGCAATGGGCACGCAGCAGCACAGCATGGCAGAAGTGGGTGGTATCTGCTCTTCCCAGATGTCTGCCTAGTATACCGAAGCTTGACCGAACATCTGCCTGATTGCGACCCAGCCGTACATCATGGTAGACTGATTTAGAAGAAAAGCATCCAGATAGGATAAAAGACTGAATTGAACAGACTTTCTCGAAGTATTAGAAGTTGGGGTGGGGGGAGACTCTGTTCCTGAATGAGGAAGGGGGGGAGGTTGATTTATTGGTTAAAGAATTCCCATGGGCCAAACTATTTTTTTTCCAGGAAGTTTTAAGTTTTTCTTGCTACGGAGACAGCACTTTCCAAAGCACTAGAAATCATGATTTCAAACGTAGCAGAAAATATAACTGCAAAATGTTCAGGTTTCTTGAGCTGGATGTACCTTTTAATGCACAGCGTGGGTCAATGCTACTCCTCCTAGATGGATATTTCTGGCTAAAGAGTTTCTTGTGATGTAATCCCGCTAAGAAGCCAGTCTTGCTTTCCCTCTATTTGTCAGTGCTATTCCACACAAGCAATTACTGGGACGCGGTAAGTACAAAATAATAGCTTCAAATGGAAGCCTATCTGTAGAAGTGCTTCAGTACATCTGATGTATGTTATCAGCAGGCTCTTTGCTGGCTGCAGGCTGGATTATGGAGCTGCTCTGCAGCCATTTGACTAGGCAAATAGCCGTGTTAGTTGAACGGCTCCTTTGATGGCCACACTGTCATTTCTATACTTTTCAAGACAAGTCGGATGCCGTTTTTGTACTGTGAGCATTTGCATTTGAAACTGACACATTTTTTTTTCCATTTCCTTGCTTTTCAGAGGGTCATTTTCAACATCGTCAACTTCAGCAAAACTAAAAGCCTTTACAGAGATGGGATGACCCCGATGGTGAAATCCACCAGCAGGCCAAAGTGGTGAGAGATCTGCTAAAATGTGTGCATGCGCCACTGTTAAAAGGACAGGCTGGTCAACCTTTAGTGTAGCAGCTTCATGGTTCTAATCAGGGCTTTAAGTGGGCAGGGTCTCACCAGTGCGGAGCACCGGCAGTTTTTTAAAGGAGGCCTCAGAACGGGTCTCTATTGGGCTCTGTTTGGTGCCCTGGCACAGACACACCTCGATGTGCGCTGCTCACACCGCTCACTTCTCATTAGTGGAGAAGTTATGGCATGAGGTCAAGGTATGTGAGTGTTGAAGGGGAAGGGAAATCCTTTAAAGAGAGTCATTTTCTTTCAGGATTTCTCTTCTCTTCTTGAAACGCAAGAGCAGCAACATTGTCGTGGTGTCAACAGGGCTTTAAGTGTAAGCTTTTTCAATATTATATACAACAAACCATAGTTATTGCTTATTTATCTTATGCAACTAACAACCATTGACAAAGACAATAGTCCTGGCTTGTTGTAGGTATGATGTTACTTGTTGTATCATATATCTGGATGCAGTGACAGAAACAGCAAAATACCAGTGGGGCGGCGCATTATGCTAAGCTCAGATTTTACCTAATGTATTTCTCAATTACATAGGCCACACAACTTTGAAAGACCCCCGAGTTTTTTCATCCCACTTAAAGCCCTGCTTCTAATGCTAGGCATACATTTGTAAATGCACAGCACACTTGCTCAACTTGATGCAGAACCACATAACCTTATTGAGCCTAGCAGCTTGCCGTACTGTTCATTTATCCCTCTTCAGTACATATCCGGCTCTGTTATTGGTGATTTTACATGGTACCCGGTGGATTGTTTCTGAAATCACTTCTGCTTGTAAAGAGTTTGAATGCTGTCATACATTGGTTTTTGCGTGCATTGATGGACCATGGCTGCCGATGAAGCGCTTTCATGCACTAACCTTATGGACATGATGGTAAATGACATTAAACAAGTACCTATCTAAACGAGTGTTTGGTAATGCAGCCGAAATGTATTGTAATACTAAGAGACAGCTTACGAGGTCACTATATGCATAAGTAATTATGTTTTAATCCTTTTGCTCCCTCGTCTTCGCTCTCACTCTCAAGGCATCTGGTAGTGGGAGTAGAAAGTGCATCTAAAGTTTTCAAATAAGTGTGTTTTCACTTATATGTGGACGTGTCCCTCCTGTGACAAATGCTCAGGCGCGCAACACCCATTGGGCTCACAGGGCTTCAGCCCCCCGTGGTATGTGTCAGCCCAGGGGGAGACAGCTTCGCTGGCTGGCAAGCATCAAATTGCATCCGCACCGAGTACTTAACATGTCTTTCAAAGACCATTTACTTGTAAATGAGGCTTTTGTTGTGTGTTCACCCCTACTTACAGCCGCTCTGACCGTGGTGGAAGAATTAGCCCCCCCTGAAATATTTTCCAGCCCCCCCCCTGAAATTTGTCTCTAGTTGCCCGCCTGCAAAGGCTCCCGCACCAATCCCCTTTCATGTTCCCCCCATTGTGGGTGGGACCATTCTTCTTCCATGCTCAGTCACTTCCTGTATTTTTTCACTCTGCGCGTATTGAGTCGCCGGTGTTTGCAGGTACCCCCCTGCACATACCCTGCATCTATTTGGAGCAGATTCATCAGATGCAGAACGCAAGAGCAGCCAGCGAGGGGCGTCAGCTGCTGCTGAGGGTCCTTCCTCTCTTGCTAGCTGGCGCGTGAAATCTTTTTGTAACATTTCTTTATTGAGGTATTTACATCCAAAGAACATCATGCAAAAGCTTCATTCCAGTGGTCAATAATCTTAAAGTGAAAAGAGAAGAACATGTAGGTGGATAACTAGTCCGCAGAAGGACAGAATATGGTCATTGACCGTTATCAAAGGGGTCCAAGTTGTAGGGAACAGCCATATGAACACAACCGTGCAGGCACACTAAAGGGAAGCTTTGTCCCAGAACAAAGAGGAAGATGCCAGAGAGAGAAGAAGAAAAGAAAGACTAAAGATTGGAAAGGAAAAGGACCAACTTTCCCTGAGTTCACGTGGTAATCCTGGAGAGAAGAGGATCATATACTTTCAAACTGGGGCAGTTTATCTGGAATACAGTAAATGACTTGTTGATGTGAGGTAGCCACAACCATATCTTGTACTCAGTCGGAATGATATGGGGACGTCCCCCGTTTCCACTGGTGAAGGATAGCCCTGGTAGCCACCGCTAGCGCGGTGTCTACCCATCTCTACAGGCCATTGTCTAGCTCGGCCACTTTTAATGTTTCATGGAGAATGATCAATTCCAAGGAAGGTCGTAGTTCCAGATCAGTGCAAGCACTCATTGTATGTAGGATTTGTTGTGGGTATTTTTGTAGAGAGGGACAGGAGTATAGTATATGCAAAATGTTGCTGCCCGGATGATTGCATCTCCAACACGCTGCTATGGGGGTCATGTCAGCCGCTTTCAGCTGGTGTGGGGACCAGCGCCAATCATGCAACAACTTGAAAAAACTGAAGTCATGCCTCACAGAGGCCCCTATCATGAGTCCCAAAAAGCTCAAACAAGCCTGCATAAGGACATTCTTAACCAAGTCGACCCTGCCATTTATGTTGTAACAGGCGCCTGTCAGGGATAGGGTGGACCTCATCCAATAAGGCATTATACACATCAGAACTAATTCCAGTTGTAGATGCTTCCACAGATGCCTTGTCCCCAGTTGGAATTCCTCTTGTAGGACCACAAAATGCTTAAGGCTATCTGCATTCCAGAGTTTGAATGTTGTGGCCCGAGCAGTCTCTCCAATGTATTGGTAGACCATCGGTCCTGATAGCTGTGTTGATCCAGATGGGTTTCTATCATGAACACAGTCATGATCCTTTCAGAGTCAGTGAGTGGTTTCCCTTATTCACATTGACTCAGTCAGAACAGAATTTGCTTTGCTCTCATCAGTGGTTTACTCATTGTAGCGGGCATCACAGGCATGTATCCCTTTGAAGTGGGCGTGTTCTAATGGGACTCATTCAGGGTGTTCCAAATCTTTGGAGTAGAGATAAGCTAGGTGTGCCATCTGGTGCACTCTATAGTAGAGTGACATATCAAGAAGGCAGAGGCACCCCTCTTCTTCTGTTGGTTTGAAGCTTACTTATTTTAAGTCTGGGTTTCCGGCCACCCCACACATAATGGTTGATGAGATTAACCAGTTGGCTCATCATGTGTGTTGGAATAGTGGTCAGAGTAATTCTAAATCGATAATTAAAGCAAGGTGCAGTCACCATTTTCACAGTTTCAATGTGACCCCACATAAAGTAGAACCTTTCTTGATGTCGATAGCAGGCCTTCCATGTTTTCCTGTGCTGTCGCTATTAAGTTATTGCCTATGAGGACTCCCAAATATATGATTGTGGTGGTGGACCATTTGCAAGGTAGCTCAGCCAAAACTGTTGCTTGAGTAGAGCTGTTAAGAGGAATAGTCTCTAATATCTCAGTTAATTTGATAGCCAGAAAAGCGCCCAAAATCTTAAAGAAGGGTCGTTAAGTAGAAGTAAGATGTCATCCATGTACAGGAGGGTTTGAGTTTCCACGCTACCGTTCGAATGCCCAGATTTCAACTCTGAAGTGTTCGAGTGCCAGGAGAAAAAGAAGCAGAGAGATGGGACAGCCTTGACGGGTACCCTGTGCTATCGAGATTGGTTTGGACTGGAATGCATTACATGTGTTGATCGCTGTCAGGAAGCGATAAAGAAAATGCCCATTTTGGATTAAACGACCTTCAAATTCTGCTTTCCCAAGAACCTGAAATAAGTAAGAGCCTTCAACCAAATAAAATACCTTCTTGACATCCAAGGAAATTGATACTTTGGCATCTTGAGTTGTTTTAGCTCGCCAAATGATGTGTGACAGGAGTCTCGTTCGGTTAGATGACAAGCGTCTCAATGCAAAGCCTACCTGGGATCCATGGATCAGTGGCGGGATAAACTTCTTTAAGCGGGTGCCCAATACCTTTACTATTATTTTCAATTCAATTTTAATAAGGCGGATGGAGCTTTAACTGTCACATTGAAGAGAGTCTTTATTTGGCTTGGGAATAAGTACGTTAAAACTGTTAAATTTTGTGAGCATGGATGCAGAATCACACATTTCCTTGTACACCTTGGTTGCCAATAGTATCACAGTCTGATCATTTATCTTGTAGTACTCAATGGGAAGTCGATCCTCACCTGGTGTATTGCCAGCAGACACAACTTTGATACCATTTAGGACCTTGTCTTCGGTGATATCAGTCTCCAATTTAGTGGCTGATTCAGCCATGAGACTGGCAAGAGTAAGGCAATCGATGAATGCTGAGTCTTTTTTTGTTGTTCTTGTTTTATATAGTGCAAACTAGACCCGAAATATCGAGTATCAGAGTGCTTTACTTGAGCACCAGTTTCATTATCGATGGACACATCCGATTTTGTTAGGCACAAGGAGATTAAGTGATTTGCCCAGAATCACAGTATGTTGCCAAGATTTGAATCCGGTTCTCCAGCTTCGAGTTCGACCGCTTTAGCCATAAGGCTACATCCTCTTCCTGACTTCTTGAGTGTGTTTTGAGTCAGACTTTGATAGTTAATTGTCAGCTGTTGATGAATAAAGGCACTCAAAGGAGGCAAATTCTTTTCTATCTGAGTAGAGTTGTTGAGCATGCCCTGTTGTGCCTCAAGAGTAAGGCTTTTATTGTTTCAATTGTTGGGTGAGAAGGTATACAGTCTTTTCTCGAAAACTCGATGCTTAATCCTGTAGTGTAGTTCCTATATTCCCAATAGGCTCTGCGTATTGGAATAATATAAACAGCAGTGTAGACGTAGGACTGAGGTCGACTAGGTCTCTACTGACTATATTAGACTTAATTAGTTTTGCCAGCTAGCTCAGAGGTCACTAGAAACTTTCTCGAATGTTCAGGAAAGAGTTAACTCTCCGGATTTAGACAAGAAGGGATTAGCTTCTGACAACCATACAAACATGACAACTTTGCTCCCTCAGAAAAGAGTGTATCTCTAGAGTCGTGTGAAAACAATAGGCAGCTATTTCACTCAGTCAACCGTGCATACTTAGTTTCACCAGAGTGCAGAGAAATAGAGAGACGGGCGTTTTCAATAAAAGGTGGTATTTATTGAGCAGTCTTCTTTCTCATGCAAGAGAAATGAATTGCCACAATTGCAATACTTATCATAAAGTAAAGTGCGTACAGTAAAAGTAGTATTATGAAATAATACTGTAAAAGCATTGATATGGTTTCTTAGCCATTTGATACTTTAAAATGGATAAAATATATACATACATAAAAACATTGACTAACGTACTCAACTGGTGCTTCTAACTACGCCTACCCCGGTGTACCTGACCTAAGCCTAATACTTGGGAAGGAGTAAGTAAGTAGCAGTTTAAGTTAAGTTGGTTAAGTTGGTTTTGCCAAGAATCTGAATCAAGAATTCTCTTAAGGGTTTAGTCAGCTTTGTACCTTGGTAATAGAATGTGGGAGGTCTGGTATCTCTTTCTTAAGGACTCGATCTCCCAGCAACCCGCAAGGGTGACTCAGGAACACCGGACCTGGATTTTCTCGGCGTGAGAAAAAGCAGCTTCTCCAGCGCGTCAAAGGGCAGGGGCGGCTTCCGTGGGCTCTCGCATCAGCTGGGCTCTCGGGCAAGTAGATAGCCGCTCTGCTCCAAACCACTGTGTGTCTGCTTAAGGCAACTGTTGGTATATTTATACCTGAAAGGTGCCGGGTTTGACGTAAGGTTGGACATAAGACGTCACTAAGAACTAACAGTTCTTTCTGGACTCCAGGAGTTCTTGTTCAAATCAAAACAAAAGCAGGGGTTTTCCCGGGCTGCTGGAGGCTTGGTTTGTTTAAAGAACGCGTTGTGCTTTCTAGGAGTCGATGGGAGTAGCCGTGCTGTGCTTTGGACTGCATGGGCTATTACTGAATATGGATATGATTCATATGTCTCTATAAGGATATTATTAATTATAACCACATAAGGGCATGAATCGGGAATATCGAATTAGGGTCCTAGATAGAAACACAACACCCACTCCACGGATTAATGTCCATCATTACTAAAAAACGAAGCAATAGTAAACATATAATAATGCATGTGTGTTTTCCAACCCACCCCAAAATACATACTTCGCATTTGAAATGGTATATGGTAAATACACGAAAAATGAGTGTTGGTACTGTACGTTTTTCAAGCAGTGTCATCATTCAGTTAAATGCATTTATATATCAGCTGAATGAACTGCGAAAATTACACATGAAATGGCTCTGAATACAGAAAAGAAGGTTGAGACCATTCCATCACATATTTTTACAAAATGCTGTATATGTGCTAGAGGCTGAGGTAAAATATTGTCTCTAGTATCATAAAAATAGAAGCTCTGTTCTCTAAGAATAGTTCTACTTTAAGCAGAGTACCATGTGCCAAAAAAAAGGTAAATATTTTGGAAAAATGGAAAAAATAATTTCGCTTTCAGGGGAAAAAATAGTTCCAAATGTTTTCAATAGCTTTGTTTATCAAAAGTGAAGGCCGAATTCAGAGTTCAGGGTGATCATTGTTTTTAAATGTTATTCTCGTTGTTAGGAGAGAACATTATATCAGACAGACTCGCAAAAAATTGGTCTACAACATCAGTTGAAAGTTCGACCAAGTTTGAAAACACTGCAACTGTGCAATTCTGTGCGTGATTGCTATCATCGATGTTTGGATCAGCAATGCTCACAGCAGGTTGTACCTGTTCGGTGCTGCTTTCCTCTCGTACCTCACCGCCACATACTCGTAGTGGTGAAGTCTCAACAAATGCCGTCATTAGAATAGGTAGCCGCTCGGGACAACACGATGCATAAGTCGTTACTTAACCTAGCAAAGTATCGATATACATTGGTACTGCTGATGGTAGTGTAAGACAGACGTCCAACACGCATTCTTCTCCGCATAGCAGACATCGAAGCACAGGTAAGATGCAATCCTGCCAGATTGGTCTGAATGAAAGAAACCAGGTTGTACTCAGATCTCTTAGCCGGGCCAATCCGAGGACCTTAGTGATACGGTCACGGTATCGTATTGCTGGGATCGTTTCTTCCATCGTTGCTGGAGTCTTGTCTGTGGATTGGCTTACCATATCGGAGCAGAAGGAACACAATTAAAATTCCTGCCACGAGTCCCAAGATTAAGGGTAGGCGGCCAAAGAAAGAATGGACAAAATTCGGGAAGATGTCCAGAACTGTTTCAAAGGGTGCTAACTATCCCGAAAAAACTGTCTTAAATACATGTGCGATGCCACTGGTATCAGACATGTTTAAGATTTGGCTTAACATTTCTACGAAATGCACGGGGCAATTTGTCGATAAAAGAGAATGTATCTCTGCCGATGTCCTTGCCACTTGCAGATCATACGTTTCTTTGGATGACGTTAAAAGCACAGTTGTCTGTAAAAGAATATACTTCATTCTGCCTAAAGTATCAATTCGAATAGAAGAGATATTCAAGGAAGGCCATAATGCAGCCCCCATATCTGAATTGCAGTGTGGATACAATACTTGCGTACAGCAAAGACCCTGGAAGTAACGGTCACGAGATAGGCTTTCCCTGGCACCATTCCACAACAGCTGGGGTACTTATTAAAGCATAACTCCCGTTACAAAGTTGTCTAAAAAATGGCTCTATCTGTTTTGCAGGCGTGCCATGCAGGTGACATGAAAGGTTATTTGAAGACCCTTCGCAGGCTCCATGCAAGTTAATACCTGACACAGAAGTGTACCGCTTAGTGATTTTTTACAATTGTTACCACTAAGGAATACCTCCTTTTTCCCTTCACTATAACATCTGTGTGTATAAGGTAAACCCCAGGTTGATTCGATGTATTGTTTACCCAACCTTTCATACTGGCCCGCAGTTATATTCTCTTGGCAGTATTTAAACTGGAAAGTTGTTATCGGAATTGAAATTGTTCCGTGTATTATCCATTCAATGACAGGTCTCTCTGACATTGTCAATGGTAATCTCTCAAGTTTTTCAATGCTCAGAATCGTATAGTCTGCTCCTTTTTGTGCCAAACTGATTTGTTTATTAGTAAGGTTAAAGATACCGAATAATGACATTGTGTTGATTAAACGCCATGGTACGTAGCCTGAACGCAGATTTTGTAACGTCCAACCAAGCTGTACAATAGAATGTAATTGAGACTGACCATGTTGTAATATTAGTAAGTCCTGCTCTATTATATCAATAGCAGATGATACAATGCTGTCCAATGAATATATTCTGGAGGACAGAGTCGTTAACCCATTGTTCACCACACAATGTGATTTTTCCAAATTTATACGATCAATTTCTCGTATTTTTTCTGCTGTTTCAATTTGCATTACTTTCCAAGCTTCGTTGTATGCAGCGTATATACCGGCCGCTATGAAACGTTTTAATGCTGTTTGCGTGGTCCCAGTATGAAATCACGCAAGTCAGCACCGTGTTTAAGTAAAGTCAAGTGTTGCTTAATTTCAGCCAGTGTGAATTTATGTAGCCACTCAAGGAATAGTTTCCCTACACTGTATGTTGTAACTATCCCTGGATGTTGTCTCTGGGAGTATCTTGGGTCTGGCCTGGTCATTTTGAACCCCTGTGTTTTGTTCAAGAATCTATCTTGACAGTTATTTGTGTCTGTTGGCCAGATCAACCACTTTTTCCAATCAGGATGTGTTCTGTTTTGGTGTCAAATATGAGATACGTCTATCTTCATATCTGTAGTGCTATCACTATCAGTTATGGGTTTCGGAATAGACGGTGTATTTAAGTCTTTTATCTTAGCTAGGCCAAGACAAGTAGTTTTTTGAATTGTGTCATTCGAGAATTTCATTTGTTCTGGGATCATGCAGGCCCTAAATAATGCTTCTAGGACTTGTACTTGCCAATCTTTGGTACCCCAGATCGTTTTTGTTTCAATGTTGTTTTTCCAGAATTCGAAACCAAATGTAGACATTTTGTCATAATATTTTTCAGAATAAATCAATTTAGTATTTGTCAACATTGTTTTCATTCCTGTCCTAGTTAACATTTTAAAATAAAACGTTTCTGGATCACTGTTGTTAAACCCTGAGAAGTACTGAAATGTATGTAATCAACGGGAGAGTAAGGGTTTGAGAGGTCACTCTTCAACCCCTGTTAATCAAATTACAACAACAAAAGAGTGACTATTACTGTGAATTCATAAGTGACAGAATGTCCCTACCTCATGGAAAACACAGTGTGGGAAAGAAAAAAAGAGGGAAAAATTCATAAGGACAAAAGACTGAAAAGAAAAAACGTATTTCTTAAAAGAACCCTCACTCACCCTATTGGTGACATGCTTCATCATGGGCTTCCCACAAGAGGGACCGAGTGTCCCCCCTGTGTGCTGCGATGCCTGCGATTGCAGCGGAGCGGGTTTCTTTGTAAGTGTTTTATTATGTGAGTGCTCAGTGATGTGAGTGTGTATTAAAAGATCACAGCTGGACTGTAAATTCAGGGCCACTGTAGTCCGGATCCTCAGTTGCCCTGAATTTAGGTTGCTGGCAGCGAGTCGTTGTGTCTAAAAAGGAGCACAACGTGAAGAGATTGCCGCACTGGAATTCCATGTGGCACGCTTGATTTTCAAGCTACACTTTGTCTCCAGGCGAATCCTAGGAGCACTTGCTGCGGGTAAAACCGTGAGTCTGAAAAGGAAATACTTTTTACCTTATTTACACTTGTGTCCCCACGGAGTGGACGCGCCTTAGCGAGCGTGGACCCCCCGGGGATCTCATACACATTGGTCCTGAAGAAAGCTGAGCATAACACGCAGTATACAGCAGAAACATGTTGACCATCTATACCTGGACACGGGGGTTCTAATAAAAACCACCACGTGGCCCCACCGTTTTTAATGTGAACAGCTGGTCCACTAATAAAGTTTTTTTGGGTCCAGCTGTGATCTTTTAATACACACTCACATCACTGAGCACTCACATAATAAAACACTTACAAAGAAACCCGCTCCGCTGCAATCGCAGGCGTCGCTGCACACAGGGGGGACGCTCGGTCCCTCTTGTGGGAACCCCATGATGAAGCATGTCACCACTAGGGTGAGTGAGGGTTCTTTTAATAAATACGTTTTTTTTTTCAGTCTTTTGTCCTTATGAATTTTTCCCTCTTTTTTTCTTTCCAACACTGTGTTTTCCTTGAGGTAGGGACATTCTGTCACTTATGAATTCACAGTAATAGTCACTCTTTTGTTGTTGTAATTTGAAGTACTGGAATTTCTCATAAAATGTTTTCGAGCTGCCTTTTGGCGGTGTTGGACAGTGTTCCCATTGGTTGTAAGATAAAGCATTTCTAGGCTGTGCAGTTTTATGCAAATAGTGATCACCAAAATGATTATAACAGTATAACTCTTCATAATTCGATGAACCCTGTAAGTAATCATGTTCTGTAAATTTGGCTGACATTACTAAATCTGACATCATATTATTAATGTTTTCAAAGTCCCAATCATCAGAGAAGGTACTTGGTGTCACAAAGTCACTTAATGAAACCTTGAACTGGTGTGGATATTTCAAGAGCTCAACCGGGCCAAAAATGTCATAATCAGTTCTGTCCCATGCTACCCCACCGGGTATTGGATTGGCTGAGATGTTTACTGATGACAGTTCTCTTTTCTCGATGTGGGAGGATGTGTGAGGCTTTAGGACCAATTTGATGTTCTGACTTGCTGTGTCTATTATACTATATTTTCCATCAACGAATTCTCCCAAACATAGAACCATGATGAGCCAAAGCAGGAGAGTAAGTACACCTAACACAATCCAAAATTCAAAACATGGTGAAATCAGATGTGTTTCTTTTAGTTGGAGAGAAAGTTCAATTACTTTGTCTTTGAAAGTTTTTGTTTCAGGCGTGTCTTCATTCTCGCTCGGATCTTCAGAAAAGTCGTCGAAATTGATGAAGTAGCCAGATGCAGTTCTGTCAATTGTTGGAATTATTTCCGGATTTTCATTTGCTTTTGCAGTTTTCTTTGTTTCATTAGCATAGTCAGAGGCTACATCATTGTAGACTGGTCTTTCTTGACGACTGTTGCAATTTGGGTTTCAAGAGGCACAAGTTCCATGGCATTATTGCATAGTCCTTTTTTATTCACTGCAGGTTTATCAGATGTGATTAGTCTCTCAGTATGAGCCTCTTGGATTGAAGCAAATTTCGGATTTCTGCTATTTCTTGGGAGTCCACTGGGCCTACTACTTATTATTGGCCACATTATGGTGGTTTTACCAGGTCGATGGATACAACTTGGTTCTCCTTTTTAACAGCAAGGGGCGGTAGTACAACTGATCTCGTTCCGCCCAAATTCCTTCTTCACCGCGATCTTCTCTCTGACCAGATCCCCAATCTTTGGAATCCAGACAGGTCTTGCTGGGACAGATGGTTTTTCTTCATTGGTTGTCGGCTGTTGTTTCAACTTTATGCTACTCAGGCTTTTTCTTGTTTCATTTAAATCCTGTAAAACAGCCAAATGGTCTTTGATATCAAAGGATTTTTCTTCTACCACTGAAGTGTGATAATCAAGATCCTGAATGTGCATTCTAGTACCGAACAATAGTTCGTATGGAGTGAGACCTTTTAGACAATTTCTTGGCAGATTATTAAGACTACGTTGGACACTTGTTAAATGTTTGACCCACCCATCACCCGAACCTAATACCCTCGCCGTTATAGATTGCTTTATGTCCCGGTTTTTTCTTTCCACTACCGCATTTCCCTCAGGATGGAAGGGAGAAGAGTACCGCAATGCAATGCCCATGCTGTTCATGGCCTCTTTGTGAGCTTGAGAGCTAAACGCAGGACCCTGATCAGAATGTAGAATTCCAATTGCGTATATGCCGATAAAGACTCGCAAATCTTTTATAACAGTTCTGGCGTCAGCTGAGTGCTGCTGGTCTACATTTTAAAGTTAATTTTGTCTTAATAATTATGAGGACGCATTTCTCTGGTTGGATTTCTGCAATATAGATAGCCTGATGCTTTCTAACAAAGATGTCCTGGCAATAGTCTGGTCCGGTTCACAGATGCGATCTCTGTTGCAGTCTGGACAATCCATTGCAAATTTGTAAATTTGCACGCTCATTCTCGGCCACCAGTACTCTGATTGTAATTCTATTAGAGATTTAAGATCTGTTGGTGCCTCGGACCCAGTCCCATGTGTGCGCTTTCAATCAAGAAAACTCTCCGGTTCGTGTTTGGAATTACTCTATACCCCCACTCCAGGGATTTGAGCAAAAGGAACGGAGTTTGCATCAATTATGTATGTAATACTGAGTGGGTAGTTGAGAGGTAATGCTGCATAATCGCCTTTTAATGAGGCTTTTACCGCCAGCATGGTTTCCCCATCTATGTGTTTTTCTGAACGTTTTTCAGTGGCTACGGAAGCCGGTTGAACCGCTTCCGATGTGGCTGTGTTAGCCAATGAATTCCCTGCAACGTGAAAGCCATCACGTCGATGACTCAGTGCGTGTATCTCGTGAGTCTTTTGTAGTTCTTTCTATAAAAGAACTACTTGTTCCCAAAGCGTTTTATGCTTTATTGTAGCACCTGTGTTATCTTTGTAACCATTTTTACTCCAAGTCTGCCTGTCACTATTGTAAGACTTGACGCACAAATGCGAATCGCACACTATTAGTGTCGGAAATTCACGATCGGCATTTTCAAGCGCCATCTTTAAAGATCTTATTTTAGCTCGCTGAGCTGAACAGTTTCTGAGTGATTCAGTTTTGGTAATCATCGGTTTGAATTTACCAGAGCGCCAGCGACCTTTAACAATCGCGCACGCTGCATTGTAGAATTTTTCCTCTACATCGTAGTGTTGTGCAAATCTGTCCATGTAGGTTACATATGTGTACTGTTCGAGAGGCAGAATTTCGATTGGCAGAGGATATTCTTGTTCGTATTCTAGATCATCTAGCTTTTTTCAGTTTCGGGTCAAAATAGTATTTCACGTCTTATGTAGCAAGAGAATTTTCCCATTGTATCCATTTTGGATCTAATGCCACTGTATTCAGATTGTGTGGACTTGTTAATGCCTCAAGGGCTGATTTTGCTGTATAAACAGTTATTCCCTTGCCTTTGGCTAGGGCTCTTTCTTTTGCTACAGCAGTTTGAACCGCAGTCAGACTTTTTTCAGTAGAACTGAATTTCATTTCAGCTTGAGTGTACAAATGTGATTTGTAAGCTATAGGTACCGTTTCTCCCTCATTAGAGGTCAGGTATGTGAATCCGCATCTTCCTAAGATGACTCGGATTACAAGATTGCATATGTTTTCGCTAGTTTGTAGTTTTGTTTTAGCTAACATGTCTGTTTGCAATGATCTCAAAATCTCTGTGTGTTTCTGAGTCCAATTGATTGGTTTGAAATCTGGTTTTATTAATTCATAGAGAGGTTTAACCCTCTCTGCATAATTTAGAATGTATGTTCTTCCGAAATTCAGGAAACCTAGTATTGATTGTAAATTCTTCAGCGTTTTTGGTGCTTGGAGTACAGCACATTTCTCTAAGAAATTGTCAGCTAGGCTTTTGCCTTCACTTGATAATTCATATCCTAGAAACAGGACAGTTAGATGGGCAATTCGTGACTTTTAAAAGTTGAATTTGTAATCCTCTGATGCGAACCCAAGTATTATGATATTCACTCTTTTTAAGTGAGTCTCCAGGTCAGCATCTGTGAGATAGATGTCATCGACATAGGATAATGCCTCATCGTCATATATTTGTTGTAACTCTGTTACCCTTGCTGAGAATAATCCTGGGCTATTCTTGAATCCCTGTGGGAGTCTGCAAAATTGTTTTTGTGACCCCATTATTGAGAAAGCTGTCAAATACCTGCTTTCAGGTGCAATGTTTTGACAGAAGAATCCATTAGAGATATCTAATGTCGTTTTATATTTTTTGCGCACAATGTTATTCATTAGTGCTGCACTGTGTGAGTTTTGTACTGCAAATGTTTTACAACAGGAGTTAAGGTATCTGTAGTCCAAAACTAGACGATATGAATCGTCTGGCTTGGAGACAGGAAACAAAGGATTGTTCATTTTTGAGGTGCATGTTTCAATCACCCCTTGATATTCAAGTAGATCTAAAATCTCCTTGGCCTGCTTTTTAGCTTCTTGTTTAACTGGGTAATGCCTTTGTGCAGTGGGCTGATTTTTTAACTGGATTTTGTGGTGAGGCCAATCCTCATCCCATCCTACATGATATTTATATAATGCAGGAGCTTGGGCTACTGCCCATTTTCTTGCAAGTGTATATCTTTCATGAATTGGTATATGATTAGAGAAGGCAGGCATAATCATTTCTTCGCCATGAGAGCACTCCCTGACAAACTCTGGTGGCCAGTCTTTTTCAGCTAACAGGATGTCATAGCCTTTCGAAAGGTTATCCCAAAAGAGACCCCTTACTTTCCTCATCTTGTCCCCCTCTATACGCAATGTTATTTCGTATATTTTATGAGGTTTGCTAACCCTGGTATCTGCAGTTTCCACCTGAATGTATTCATTCGTGTCCACTGTCTCCAGAAGATTCATCACGATTTTGCGAGCTATCGTCACTTCTGCTGCGCTGTCTAGCATTGTCTGGGCCCACTCTCCGTTTTTCAGTTGTGTCCTCAGTATCCTTGGTATGTTTAATTTTAATACTAGCTACCTTCTTTCTTGGATATTGTAATTTTTTACTCTGATGAGCAGTTCCTTGTCTTTGGACTTGACGTGCTCTTCTCTGTGTCCTCTTCTTTCCGATTTCTGTGAGGAAGTCTAAAAAGATCGAGAGGGACGTGTATCAACATCTTGATATCTATCAGGTTTTTTCAAATTATCCCTATTTCTAAGGTTGTATCTTTTCTCAGAGGGCTCCCTTTGGGGAGACTTGTTTCCTCTGTCTGGAGATTTTTCTCTCCGTTGAGGAGACCTTCCTCTGGACTGGAATCGTTTTTCCCTGGGAGTGGACTGTTTATTACCATCCCAACTCCTTTTTGGAGTATTCAGATTATTTTTAATAAAGGTTTTTTTAGGATTTTCAGTTAGTTGGGGTTTTACTGGTTTCCCACCCAAACTATCTCTTCCTAGTTCTTCATAGGATTTTTCTATGATTCTGGCAAGTTCAAATGGTTGGTCTGCTATATCTGTCTCCTTCAATTTCTGGCGGCTCTTTATATCGCCCCTTGCCAATTGAACTAATTTTCTATATGCCTTTGTTAATTCTTTTAGTTTAACTAGGAGTTCCTAGTTCTTCATAGGATTTTTCTATGATTCTGGCAAGTTCAAATGGTTGGTCTGCTATATCTGTCTCCTTCAATTTCTGGCGGACCTTTATATCGTCCCTTGTCAATTGAACTAATTTTCTATATGCCTTTGTTAATTCTTTTAGTTTAACTAGGAGTTCTTCGCTTCACATTGTTTCAATGTCTGGGTGTGTTGCGTAGTTGGCTAGAACCGGCCGCGTTGCTCCTGGTCTACCTAGGACCATGCCTGGTGATGTGATTTTGATGTTTTAGGGCGCCATTAAACCAGAGCAGGTGCTCTTGGTAATTTATTGGGATTTCAACATCCTCGAAAGGAGTGTATATATCCGGAGGTTCCTCTATTTTGTAATAGTGGAATTATTTTGTTACAGCGTGTGCTCTTGGAAAATGTATCCATGAATAGAATACCTCTGTCTGCCGATATTCATGGGCCTCCACCACGAATATGACTGTACCACCTCTTGGTGATAGTCCATTCTCTATAAGTTTAAGAGTTATAGTTCTTCTTACTTTACCCGAATGATTATAGCATTCGGGTCATTGTCTTGGATGGTTGTGTCATCCTCTACGAGCTGAGACGCTATTCTAGCCCCGTCTCTGCTTCATGGTCGCTTTCCACCATTTTTACTGACAGAAAGCTCTTTGTTACAGATCAAGTTTCAAGGAAACAAAGATTAGGTGCACAATATTTTGGAACACTGTATCCTTCAACGTTGACTAAACCAAAAACTAGTACATAGGAATCTCTTCCTACTAAGTTCCGGCGGATATTAACCTTTCACCCACTCCAGACGTCTTTTGGAGATTTTACGAAAAAAGGGTTCTGTGTGAAAAAGCACGACTGAGTTACTCTAGTGTCTTGCGTTAGATTATCGCCTTACCAAACGTTGGGAGTCTTGTAGTGTAGTTCCTATATTCCCAATAGGCTTTGCGCATCGGAATAATATGAACAGCAGTGTAGACGTAGGACTGAGGTCGACTAGGTCTCTACTGACTATATTAGACTTAATTAGTTTTGCCAGCTAGCTCAGAGGACACTAGAAACTTTCACGAATGTTCAGGAAAGAGTTAACTCTCTGGATTTAGACAAGAAGGGATTAGCTTCTGACACCCATACAAACATGACAACTTTGCTCCCTCAGAAAAGAGTGTATCTCTAGAGTCGTGTGAAAACAATAGGCAGCTATTTCACTCAGTCAACCGTGCATACTTAGTTTCACCAGAGTGCAGAGAAATAGAGAGACTGGCGTTTTCAATAAAAGGTGGTATTTATTGAGCAGTCTTCTTTCTCATGCAAGAGAAATGAATTGCCACAATTGCAATACTTATCATAAAGTAAAGTGCGTACAGTAAAAGAAGTATTATGAAATAATGCTGTAAAAGCATTGATATGGTTTCTTAGCCATATGATACTTTAAAATGGATAAAATATATACATACATAAAAACATTGACTAACATACTCCACTGGTGCTTCTAACTACGCCTACCCTGGTGTACCTGACCTAAGCCTAATACTTGGGAAGGAGTAAGTAAGTAGCAGTTTAAGTTAAGTTGGTTAAGTTGGTTTTGCCAAGAATCTGAATCAAGAATTCTCTTAAGGGTTTAGTCAGCTCCGTACCTTGGTAATATAATGTGGGAGGTCTGGTATCTCTTTCTTCAGGAGTCGATCTCCCAGTAACCCGCAAGGGTGACTCGGGAACACCGGAGCTGGATTTTCTCGGCGTTAGAAAAAGCAGGTTCTCCAGCGTGTCAAAGGGGAGGGGCGGCTTCCGTGGGCTCTCGCACCAGCTGGGCTCTCGGGCAAGTAGATAGCCGCTCTGCTCCAAACCACCGTGTGTCTGCTTAAGGCAACTGTTGGTATATTTATACCTGAAAGGTGTCGGGTTTGACGTAAGGTTGGACATAATACGTCTCTAAGAACTAACAGTTCTTTCTGGACTCCAGGAGTTCTTGTTCAAATCAAAACAAAAGCAGGGGTTTTCCCGGGCTGCTGGAGGCTTGGTTTGTTTAAAGAACGCGTTGTGCTTTCTAGGAGTCGATGGGAGTAGCTGTGCTGTGCTTTGGACTGCATGGGCTATTATTGAAAATGGATATGATTCTTATGCCTCTATAAGGATATTATTAAATATAACCACATGAGGGCATGAATCGGGAATATCGAATTAGGGTCCTAGATAGAAACACAACAATCCAACCTAGTGCTTTTTCTACTAAGGAGATGAAGAACGAGTTAAGGTTCATCTTAGCACTCATCAAACTGTGGATGGTGTCTGTTATTTTATTCTGTTGGTAGGTAGCCATCAAATTGTTGATGCATTATTCTAACTTGTGTCTTGTTTCTGAATATTGTCTACGTTGGAGAGCAGATTCTCTCATGACTTTTCTTTGCATGCAAGCTTTGCTCGCCGCCCACAGGGTTTGAGAGTAGGGATGGGCGGAACTCGCAGAATTTCTCTCTGTGGAATTATGCAGAGTTTATTAAAAAATTCTGTCAGATTCCACCGAGTTCTGCTAAGGGCAGAAAAAGTGCACACGGTGGACAAGAGCACACAGCCGTTAGAGTTGATTTTGCTGCCACTCAAGAAGAAAATCTACTTGAGAGGCAGCACTCTGACGAATGCTTGCTTTAGAAAGACACACTGGAAGGCTTCCAAGCGACCGGGAGTCATGCTAGGGGGACGCTAAATCTCACGTTCGCTCACCAACTCCCTTTCTGGAGCCATGAGTTGTTCCCATCGTCATTGTGTTGTTCGAACTGGGAAAAAACTCCGCCATGCAGTGACTGTCGTAATTTGGCCAGGAATCCACATTAAAACAGTAACGCAAAGTTGCCTAATACCTCCAATTCCGCAAGCTGAATTAAAAATGCCGCCCAGGCCTGTTTGATAGGTGGCTACTGATCCCTCATTTAGGGCATGATTTAGATTCTGGCAGACAGAGTATTCTCCATTGACCTGGAAGAGGTCTTTACACCAGCCTGTCCGAGAATACCCTTAATGCCAGAATTATAAATGACAGCCAAGCAGGCGATCGTTTATAATTGTATTGGCAGATGCCATTATCACAGCTGTTCCTGTCAAAGAATTTTGATCTTTGCTACAAGGCTGCGATGGAAGGACGCAGGGCTGTGTTTCTACATGTATTCCCATTTAAAGTGGATGACCATAAATGTAGCCATTTCTCTGACGACCCTGACTCCCCAGGACTATCGTTCGGGGATTAATCACAGCAGAGACAGAATAGTAAATGCAGTGAGTGGATCACTGTAAAGGTAGGGAGGGAACTCCACCTCATTTGCGACGGAGTACCTTCTTCGCCAATATATAAAGTAGGCCCTTAGTGATATGAAGGGGCCAAGATAGTGTTCCAGGTTTCGACTAGCTTTTCTCCTCAGAATTGCCATGTTGGTAGTCACCATTCCCTGGAGAATGGGGGGCAGTTGATTCCCATTGCTAAATCCAGCTGGATAAGGGAGTGATCTGTGTCTGCTTTACCAAAAACGTCTCCCAAATTGAGACTGGAAGTAAGTGACCTCACCAGTAGAAAAAAATATTTTGGAATCAGTGCTGTGTGTGTGGGGTGGGCGGGTGAAATCACAGTCCCTGGGATATAGGAGGTGTCAGGGATCTTCCAAACCATGATCTTCTAGAAGATCTAAGAGGGCAATTCTGTCTTTAGTCCTGTCAAGGATTGGGTCCAGTGTCAAATTCCAATTACCTCCCACAAGAAGGGAGTGGTATGTCAAAAGGCCTTTAGTAACCTATGTTATCTGGAAAGGAAGGGAAGTTTGGAGCCCGTCAGGCCATAGATACTACCTATTATAAGCTGAGTGGCTTTGATTTTGAGTCTTGCTAGGACAAACCCTCTTTTCACATCTTTCCTGGTTTTGCAGAAACAGGCCATCACGCTTTTATGTATTGAGATAGCAAAGATTACTTTGCAAACCCAGTCACATTGGCCTATAGGTAGATTTCCTGTAGAACGGACACATCTGGAGAGGGACTTGGTCACCAAATATGACAGTTTCTTTTGATGTAGCTGTTGAAACTGTTCACAGGCAAGGAGACTGTCCTCAAACTGATTAGAGTGATGCCTAATGATAGTTTTTTCTTGAGACAGGTTTGTGCCTCTGTCCAAAAGAACTGGTCGGCAGTGAAGAAGTGTTTATAACTGTATGAAAAGCATCAGAGGTGGAGAGGTGTATAATCAGAACAACACTATAGGTCGCAAAGTTTGCTTGGGGTCATCTAGCTGTCTGCAGCCCATGAATTACTCATGGGCCCAGTGATAAACAAATATAGTGTAAAAGTGTTCTGTTTTCCTTGGCCAATGGTTCACACGTGATTTTGACTTGTCTCCCTTCCAGGTAGTGTTTTGGGGTTCCACAGAAATAGTTGCAATTTTGTACTGGGTGGGAAGATGTCGAGGGTTTGTGTCTTGGCCTCTTGGGAATTTGCCCAGCTGGGCCTGCTGCATTGTAACTGTACAGTAAGTCTCCGCTGTTGCTATTCGGCGTCAGCGCTGTTTCCATAGTCTGCTCTGAATTATTATATAGAAAAGATTCCTGTGCATCTGGGTCCTTGAATTCTCAGGTTTGCCATCTACTGTGATTGAGGCAGGGTCCAGAAATGTGTAACATATTTGTTTGCATTTCAAGAGCGGACTGGGGGAGAGTAGTCGCATGAGAAAGTCAAACGGTATGTTGATCTGGGGACCCTTATGTTAGAAAGGTCCATGTTGCTGGGTGAGTCAGAGGACAATTCTCACTTGATCATGAGGTAGGAGCATGCAATGATGGGTTGTCCGGAGTGGGGTCCTAGAATACTCGCAACCTATGTGCTATCTGGAACTCAAGTGGTTGGTCAAGTGTCTGGTGAAGAAGTTCAGGTAGCCATTTAGCCAGAAAGAGCTACATATCTAACCCTTTTTCTTTCTCAGGGGCACCATAGATGTGAACATTATCACGTCTACTTTGGTCTTCTTACTCCAGTACCCTGCACTGAAGATTTCAGATGTCTGCTCCCCTGTTAAGCAGCAAGTCAGTCTTTTGTTCAACATTGGACCCATTCACCATTGACACATTCAAGTTAGGACTTAAAGGTGGTGAGGTCAAACCAAAGGCATTTAAGTTCCTTAGTTGTCTCCATGTTTGCCTGTTCCATGTTAGTGAGGGACATTTTGATGTCTTTGAGCTTCATCAGTATTGTTTCTAGCTCATCTGAGGCCATGTCCAATTTCTCTGGGGGCTGAGAGTTGCTGTTGCCCCACAAGTGCATCATTGAAAATAAGCTGTCTCAGTGCTTTTCTTACTGGGCTTGTTAATAAAGACAGACTGGGATCATAAGGCCAGCTATGGCTCGTTTCAGTAGTTGATAGCACTGATAAACGTGAAGCCGATGTGACGCTCCGCTATCTGTGATGAAGAAGTGGAGTGAGCTGGTGGGTATGAAGTATCACTAGTGATGGTAGTAGTCTAGGGTGATGGCAGCCAATAATAGCAGTCAGCACAGAAAAGGATTTCAAGCCTAATCCAACATGGTCACCAAAGGTTCTCGGAGCCGGCCGGCCCAAGTGGATAGGGTAATGTGTGCAATGTCCCCATGCTGGGCTTCCCTTTACAATTCAGTCAGGCACAGATGGGTGTGCAAAGTAGTAACACTTAGAAGGCAGTCGCCAAATCAAGTGAGGCTCTCAAATCACAGCGTGCAGTCAGGCAGTTTACTGCTAGAAATCAAAGAGCCCTGTGCCGAACCCGCACCCCACTGCATGTTAAGACATATTATCGCCTGGAGGGTACACAATGTCTAGGGCCTCCAGGGAGGGGACGTTTCTGGCCTTAGAAACTCCTGTAGGATCAGCACCTACCTGCTCTCCTCGTCCCCCTGAAGTATTGTCACTGGAATGTAGACCTGACATGCATCTGAAAACCTGATCACGGCCTGAAGTGTTACTACAGACTGGAGGTACGTTGACAAGCCCAAAGTTGTCCTGCAGGGAAGTAGAGCAGGCACCCTTGCCAGATTCCCTCAGCAGCGGTCAGGGGGGTCGCACCCTCTACTCCAGCTTCAAGGCAGTGAAATCAAATGAAAAATATCTCGGTAAATGACAAGAGAGGGCTGGTATCGGCAGAGCTTTTTCACCGAGCCGCCATCTTTCTCGAGCGTGGCTCCATTTGCAGTACTGGGCTCAGGTGTCCATTTCACTGCCCTCCTCACTCTCACAGCAGACTCTGAAGAAACATTACCACACATCAAATTTTCCAGTGCATGGTCAGGCTCTAGATTGTTTGAGACATGTGGTCCTAACAATTGGTTTTCTCACCTTAACTCTACTTTCACTACTGTCTCTCCACCATTTCTCACAGGTGGCATTCATGTCAGACTGACCTGACACCACCAACCTCTTTGATTAGGAATAGCTGGATCTTCAGTTAACTTTGCAAACACAAGGAGATGATGGACGGAGCACTGAAACTTTTCAGACACTCACCCCCAGTCACAGATTTCGAATGAATCCATCGTCGTTCTTTAGCTCCCTTTGCCACCCCAAGCCTGGTTGATAAGGGTGTTACCCAGAAACCGGTCCCAGGATGCTTGTATCCGGTTCAGGGAAGTCCTGGCTTGGCATTTCGGGCTGGACTGTTCCCATAAGGCACAGGGTCAAGACTGATTTGCATATAGCTGAGTGTGAACAGAGGTGGTGAAGTGAGCTAGAGAATGATGATGGATTCAACCCAGATCTGTGACTGGGGTGAGTGTCTGAAAAGATTCATCCATCATCTCCTTGTGTTTTCTTCAGTTAACTTTGCCTGCTTTACTTCCCTGGATGACAACTTTGGGCTTGTCAACCTGCCTCCAGTCTGCAGCATGTTTCATGGTCACCTTGAGGTGAATTCTAAGGAGACAATTAGTTCTCCTTCACAGTTCATTGTGGTCCCAGTATAGCTCCCAACATAAAAGGGTTGACACTTATCAGTCTGTACTCGTATACTGCCCAACCATCTAGCACTCTTCTCCCCGGCTCTTGCTGTACTGCTGGTACCAGTCCAGTTGTTCAATCTGGTCCAGCTACTGGACAGCTTAGCTTATCTATACAAAGACCCCTTTGTTCCAACTGCCAGCGTAAGGGGGTTCATGGAAACTAACACCGATACAGACTCTAACTTCAAGTGTCAATATCAGTGATCACAAAGCTTCCAACCAATTTAGCGTGATCAAGCCATGCTAGTAAAAGCAAAAGAGGCTCTGTCCATGGAGATACTAAATCGGCCACTGGTAATAAATAGTTCTCTGTAAAAAGTGGTAGCCGTGGCACCTCCAAAGACACAGATGCTCACTTTTTAGTCAGTGCCTCAAGCTAGTGGCGGTCGGTAGATTTTGACGGTGGTGAGCCGAAAATTGTTGTACCCTAATGTCATAAGCGATCGAGCGAAGCAAACAAGCCTAAACTGTTAAAGGAGGGTGCGGGGAGGGGGGATCACCCCCCGCAAGAAACTTTTGAAAAAAATTGATTCAAATGGTCGGTTTTACACCACATATTTCCTGCAAATTGTTGAAAAAAGGGGGATCCAAATATAGCATTTGAAGCATAAGTGTGAAGAAAACATTAGAATCAAGTAAAAAATGTGCCCAATCCTCAAACTGGTCTGCTTGCAAAATGACCCCCAAGCCAAGCACATACAACCAATGGAAACAGGCCCTCTAAGCATTTCCCACCTGTAAAACATCTCTGAAACAAATATGTTTTCATTGTATATAATAATTTATTTATTTATTTATTTAGGTTTCTTGTAGAGCGCTAACAATCATCCCAAAGGGATATCACGGCGCTGAGATTGCTAAAGTGCGGGTGCAGTGGGTATCGTAGAGTTTAGTCGGAGTGGGGGAAAAGGAAGGTTTTTAGTTGCTTCCTAAATGCCAGGTGGCATTCTGTGCGTCGGAGGGCCACAGGCAATTCGTTCCACGTCCTTGCAGCGACGTGGGAGAAGGCTCGTTCACCCATCCTGGCTTTCCTAACCCGGGGGATGCTCGCTTGAGCCGAGATTTGTGAGCGGAGGTTTCTGGTGGGAGTGTAGACATGGATCCTGTTTCTCAGTATGAGAGGGCCTGTCTTGTGCAGCGCTCTGTGAGTGATACATTACATTTTAAAAGTTGCTCTTTGCTTCATTGGCAGCCAGTGTAGATCACGCAGACAGTTGGAGGCCGAGTCATATTTTCTTTTCATGCAAATGGCCTTGGCTGCTGCATTCTGCACCAATTGGAGTTTAGTGAATAGGTACTCTGCCATGCCAACGAACAGGGAATTTCCATAGTCCAGCCTACTCATCAAGAGAGACTGAACTAGGATCCGTCTGCATTCTATTGGAATCCATGGAAAGACTCTTTTAAGCATTTTCAGGGTTGCAAAGCCTTTGCCGCATATAGTGGCTACGTGAGTTTTCATGGAGAGGGAGGTGTCAATAGTTATTCCAAGGTTCCTTGCAGTGGGTGTCGAGGCAGGAGGGATACCCAGGGCTTCAGGCCACCAGGTGTCATTCCATAGCTGAGTGTGGCCTCCGAACAGTAGTATCTCCGATTTGTCTGCATTTAGCTTAAGGTAGTGCTTGTGCATCCAATCAGCCAAATCAGAGAGACAGTTTAGAAGCCTGTCCTTGGGGTTATCCTTCTCGTCCAGGATTACAGTGAGTTGGGTATCATCAGCGTAGGAGCAGATTTCAACCCCCCATTTTCTGCAAATTCCAGCAAGGGAAGACACGAAAATGTTGAACAGGGTGGGGCTTAGCGAGGCCCCCTGCGGGACCCCGTATTTGATCACCCGGCGAGGGGATGAGAACTTGCCCAGGTGCACCGATTGTGATCTTTCCGATAGGAAAGACCGCAGCCATCCCAAAGCTCTGTCCCTGATGCCCTTGGATGCTAAGGTTTCCAGGAGCAGATTGTGTGGGACAGTGTTGAATGCCGCCGAGAGTAAATGTAAATGTAAATGTAAATGTCAATGTATTGGCATTTATATAGCGCACTACTTACCCGTAGGGTCCCAAGGCGCTTCGACCGCTGCGAAACCCTTCCTGGCTTCCCTGAGAGATGGTCCCTTAATGGGTATCTCCAGGGTGAGACCAGGCATCCCCGGCGGTCTGGTGGGGCCGTTAGTGAAGATGAGGCAAGCTAATGCCCAGAGTTGCCGAGTGTGATCGCTGATCAGAGTGGGCACCGAGGCGAGAGAATTATCGAGTCCGCTGACCCTGGTCCAGAAACCTGCCGCGCCGGGAATCGAACCCTGGTCCCGGGCCGTCCTCTGCTCTCGGGTCTGCCGCCTCTAACCAGTGAGCCACACTACTTCACTAGGTATAACAGGATTAGGGCAACTGTTTTCCCCTGGTCCACATGCATTCTGATGTTGTCAAGCACGGCCAGGAGAGTTGTTTCTGTACTGTTGTTGGCCCTAAAACCTGTTTGAGTGATGTCTAGGAGGTTATTAGTTTCGAGAAAACTGACCAGTTGCCTGTTGACCAGTTTCTCTAAGACTTTCGACTGAAAATGCTGCAGTTTGTTTTTATTTGTCTTATGCACAATGCCAGTGTGGCAGCACACTACGCTAAGTTCAGTCCATGCACCAGTAAAACACACTAGTGCAGATGTAAACCCTCTGCCCCATAGAACTTAAAATAACTTAGGGACAATAAGTAAACCGTTTGCAAACTAGAATGAAAATGAAAGAAAAGCAGATCACCAAGGACGTCACACTAAAATCTCTTTGCTCAAAATGCAGACAATTCATCACATCAGCCCAAGCCAGATACTACACTAATGCAATCAATGTAACCCCTGGGCTGGCAGCGATCTCTAAATTTGGCAGACAGCTGTCCGTCATGGTGGCAGATATACAGTCCTCTGGCACCCTCACTGTCAGACTCCAGCCTGCCAAACCTTAGATCAGGGCCAAGGTGAAAAAAATCCAGGAAACAGGTCTCTACGAGGAAACAGACCTTTACCAGGAAACAGGCCTGTACCATCCACATCCCTATGAGCATCAGAATTGCCAAACTCCTTCTTTAATTCAGAAAATAGCTAAAGATGTATTTGTTTAAAGAACACTACATCACAAAACTTTAGAAAAGTCACTTCTTAATCTGAACACAGCAGCTCTTCACCCCTCCATCCTAATAGTGCTCACTAACTTTACTAGTTGTACAGTGCTCCGTTGTGCCTGGTTAGATTTGTGCTTTGTAAATACCCCCATACATTCAAAAATAATAAATGTGTTGATAAAATAGTGTTGCTGGACTTCCATGTAATACAGGGCTATTACTATTCAGTGAATAACAGCTTGGATAGGGCCTGTTGAATATGTACAGGTATTGAAACAAACTTTATCATTTCATGTCACTGGACTGGAGTTTGCATCAGTTTGTTCAGATGTCAGAACAGCTAGACAGCGTGCCACATATGCATTGCATAATTTCCCTTTAAACTCATATAATGAGCAATATAATTTTCAGTTTCTTGCCTCATAATTTGGGATTAGCTGGTTTTCATTTTTATAGTGCACATACCATCTTCTATAAACAACTGGTTGGCGAGAACGCAAATCAATAAAATCATGGAGCTACTATTTCCCCATTCCACTTGCCCCAACATTACAAGGTGTATGGTCAGATGATAACCTGAAGAACAGATCAAGACCAAACTTTATTTACAACTATTTCTAAAGTTCACAACAAGGATGAGAATGACCAAGTGATTAAGGAGGTCATCTGGTCGCGAGAAGCTAGGACAGTTCTGAGGAGATGATGACTGGCACTCAGAGGCAGCAGGAGCAGATGATCTCCTTTAACTCTCTCTCTGGAGAGAGAGGAAAGACAGAAGGGGCTACCAATTGGCTCAAAATCAGCCAGTGCTTTAATTCCAGCATGCACTATTTCCCCAGAGGGCTAGCATGGTTTGAGTTTTAGTTCCTAACGCCGTAGCCGTCATTAAGTGATTGCCCCTTTGCAAGTTAGGGGAGTGTTTCTCTTGAAAATACAGGAAAGTAATGAGCACTCCCAGGTCATATGGTGCATGGGTTTCAAACATTGTGTTTTCTTCCTGTAAAACATTATACCTACGCAGTTTTGAGCAAAGACTGAGTACATTCTAGAGGATTCTCGTCACCCCAATGCCCCCAGCTTGTATTTGTCCTTGTCTTGTCCCAAGTGTAAATTCTTTCTGGGACTTGATAACAACGATGAGACGTTTCTGTTGGGCTCCCCTCGCTCTCACACATTGTGTACAGCTGTTCATGGTTTCCTCATAAACGTTTCAACCATTCCTCTGGAATTAGCTGGCAAAGCTCAATGTTGCAGCATGCCTATCATGTCTCCCATCTCTCAGCAAACTCTCAGGTTCGATGTCCCTTCTGTATGCCCTCAACTGCACCACTGCATGCCCTATACTCATAAATCCCACGGACTCCTATTCATAGGTGTACCAGAGATATATTTGGCCGGGAGCGAGGTGAGCTCAACGTGGGCCCTACACACCCTCTGCAAAGTGCCTAGAAGCGATTCAGGTCATGTTAAACAAGTCTTGTTTACTTCACACAAGAACAATACAAAACAGATGTTTTACACCCTGAATAAAATACCCTTTACAGGGAGAAGAGAAGGCCATTGCACATCCTTTTGCTGGTACATCACACGCTATGTAATGGTGGCCCCGTGCACACCTCCTAACACAAAGGCCTCATTGGCAAAAGCCCGGGACAAAACAGCCAATACAATGAGCTGTGGTGTGGCTCCGACTGCACATGAAATAAACCGGGCTGCCCCAGACTGTCTACCACAAACCTCACAACTCCAACACCAGACACTCTCCGAAGATAGCACCTGCAACGTATGGCTGTTTTCAACATAAACACGGAGGTTAGCCCGAAATAGCAATTAGTATTTGTAGACAGGTGCAGCCTCGGCCACCATAACAGCCCAAACGACGTCTACCGAGCTCGGGACATTTATCCTGGTAGTGCACTGAGGGCCACGGGCTCTCGGAAACCTCCAGAGGTGGACCGGAGAGGCCAAAATGACCCAAGTCTTTCAGAAGTGCAAAGGGAGGGTCCCAGCCACTCTCAGCTTCTGAGGCCTGTGGCAGTAATTCTGTCTTTGGACATAGCAAAAATGAGTCTCCCCTCTTGTGTGAGGTACTGGCTAAATGCCCTTGTAACCCTCTGCCCCTTCTTAGAGCCACATCAACAAGGCAAGCAGCCCATGTTGGAGATGAGCCTGTGTGTGTGTGGTGATACCAGTCTGAATCTCAGGGAGAGCAGGGGAACAGGAGGTGCTGACCGAGGCAGGATCGCAGAGGGGGAACCGCAGCTCACCCGAGCGCACAAACACATTCAGATACTCAGGCAGAAACAACTTCACACAAACCTTAAAATATAGCACCTTCGCCCACAAAACAGATTCCCATCGCTCAAAAAACATATCACGTGCATAGCAAACCTGGTCACCCTCCCTTGAATGAATACAAGACAACCGATAGCCACAACCAATACATGCATCACAAAAAGGGGGTAAAATGTAATCCCGTACCCTATCAAAATCCCGATCATCCCACCCAAAACCAAGATTACCCTAGCCCACAAGCCCGATTGATCATCTTCATCCTAAAAAAAGTCAAACCGACCAAAAATATGATAACTCTCCAAAAACAATATCGCAAACACACCAATTACTGGACCATTCTGAAAACATATCCCTAACGCAAACCCGAACCAGAGCTGCCTTCCCTCTCTACAGCCATGGCCCAGTAAGTCTTACCTTCGAACACCAGGAAGAGAGCCAGGAGCAAGACCGCGCCGCCTCTGCTCGACTGCTCCTGGGCCAGGTCCCACACTCTTCAAGTAGGAACAGCCGCAACGTCACTGCCAACCCCTCTACTGATGCTGCACCAGGAGCACCAGGATTGGCTGAGGGCAGGGATACTCACTGCCCATTAGGAGACCGGGGGCTGCAGCAAGAAGCAACCCTTGGTCTGTTACGGGGAAGGCTAGTGCGCATGTTCGGGCTGATTGTAGAAATTACAAGCCCAAAAATGAACGTGCGCACTATTGCTGTGACAGTTGTCTAGTGCACTGCTGTCACTTAACTCCCTGAGTGTTGCTGCAGCCCCGCCCCACCCTGACCCCCTCCAATCCCCTTC
Source organism: Lissotriton vulgaris (assembly GCF_964263255.1). Taxonomy (NCBI): domain Eukaryota; kingdom Metazoa; phylum Chordata; class Amphibia; order Caudata; family Salamandridae; genus Lissotriton; species Lissotriton vulgaris. Next base: position 353,849,604 of record NC_141685.1, on the reverse strand, counting down.
AGCGTTCCTCGTTCTACTTCTCGGACACTAATTCCAATCAGGAGTCCTGATTGGAATTAATTGCATTGGAGAAGTAGAACGATGAATTTGAATGGGCCTGTGGCATTGGTGGGGCAACGCCCCAGCACCCCCAATGGATGCACCACCACTGCCTCAAGCTAGCTCTGAAGGTTCAGAAGATATCAGACAAAAAATTGGCAGCTGTCTCTTTCAAAATCTTTGGCCACCATATACTGGAAACCAAAGACAATCTCTTCTTTGTCCCTGGACCACCATTTCAGTCTGTTGGTATGATTTGCGATTTCCCCTCTCACCCTGCAGCAAGAAACGTTAACTGTATGGAGTTTCTCTACAGGTAGGCTGGTATCATGAGTAGCGTGTGTATGTATATGTATATATCAGAGGTTATTATTTTACACCTCCTTGTTCCCAGCCTACGCCCAGGAAAGGCAGACATGTATTTTCCAACTCGCCCAGACAGAGGCTCGATAGAAAATGCTAATATTGTAAATGTAAATCCAGTACTTGCATAGAGCACAAATCACCCCCGAATGGGTATCTCGGCACTGGGGGACGTTGGGAAGATTAAGCGAGCTATTGCCCAGAGTCACATGGTGCTGGGCAGACCCCTGCCGCAGGAACCAGGGATCGAACTGTGATCCCCAACATCCAGCGTCAGTCGCCCTGGCGCCACACCTCTAAATATTCTGTCACTTCATTCACACCCGAGCCCGGTTAATGAGTAAGTCTGTGTGCAGAGCGTACAAGTTTTGAGCCCTTTGTGGATCAGGCTCTCCTGCAGCATAATATGCTCAAATACCTGAGTGCTGCCTTTTATCTCAGCTGTCATCTCTGTACTTTCTGCAAGAGGTCGAGGGATCCACTGTGTTATGGGCGATGATGCTTGCCTCATACTTGGCTATGTAGTCAAGATGGCTTCTAAAATTATGCACAGGAGGACATTATTAATTTGCATACTGTAACAGTAGATGGACAGTTTACCAAATAATGATAACTTAAAACATTTCCAGTTTAAAAAGAAGAGATTGATTGGATGGTGCCAGATTTTCTGTGATTGCTCCGCACCTTTGGAATTCTCTGCCTTCTGATCTAAGAACCACTACTGCATATCCGGGATTCAGGTCACGCTTAAAAACGTGGTTTTTCAAAGAAGTTTCTGGTTAGGCTTGGCTCTGGTGTGCCTTCTTTTACTTAGTGCCATGAAACATTTTTCGTGTACTTGCGCTTTACAAATGCCATTTAACATAACTTCTCATTCATTTATAATCCTCGTTATGAAAAGACCGGATCACTGAAATAATATCGAGGGACAAATTATCGACTTGCAAAAATATCGAGTTTGTATCTACAAACAGGTAAGTACAAAAATATCGAGTACAAAATATCGTTTACAATAATATAGTTGTAAAAAATATCGACTTCATTAAAAACAGTGTTAAATTAAATTAATATTAAAATTTAATTACTAAAATATACTTAAAAATACTTAAATTAACTTACAATAGTTAAATAATAAATGAAATTAATAAAAATAATTTTTTACAATCTTATTTGTTAAAACATATATATATAGTAACATACTATAATTAAATAAGATACTATTATATTACCGTACGATACCAGAAGTGTAAAAAAAACTATTCCCACTCCAAAGAGTGCAAGCGTAGGGAAAGCATTGGATAGCGTAGGGGTTAAAATTACTATTCCCACTCCAGTGGGTGCAACAGTAGGGAAAGCGTTGGATAGCGTAGGGGTTAAAATTACTATTCCAACTCCAGTGGGTGCAACAGTAGGGAAAGCGTTGGATAGTGTAGGGCTTAAAATTACTATTCCAACTCCAGTGGGTGCAACAGTAGGGAAAGCGTTGGATAGCGTAGAGGTTAAAATTACTATTCCCACTCCAGTGGGTGCAACAGTAGGGAAAGCGTTGGATAGCGTAGGGGTTAAAATTACTATTACAACTCCAGTGGGTGCAACAGTAGGGAAAGCGTGGGATAGCGTAGGGCTTAAAATTACTATTCCAACTCCAGTGGGTGCAACAGTAGGGAAAGCGTTGGATAGCGTAGAGGTTAAAATTACTATTCCCACTCCAGTGGGTGCAACAGTAGGGAAAGCGTTGGATAGCGTAGGGGTTAAAATTACTATTCCAACTCCAGTGGGTGCAACAGTAGGGAAAGTGTTGGATAGCGTAGGGGTTAAAATTACTATTCCCACTCCAGTGGGTGCAACAGTAGGGAAAGCGTTGGATAGCGTAGGGGTTAAAATTACTATTCCAACTCCAGTGGGTGCAACAGTAGGGAAAGCGTTGGATAGCGTAGGGGTTAAAATTACTATTCCAACTCCAGTGGGTGCAACAGTAGGGAAAGCGTTGGATAGCGTAGGGGTTAAAATTACTATTCCCACTCCAGTGGGTGCAACAGTAGGGAAAGCGTTGGATAGCGTAGGGGTTAAAATTACTATTCCAACTCCAGTGGGTGCAACAGTAGGGAAAGCGTTGGATAGCGTAGGGGTTAAAATTACTATTCCAACTCCAGTGGGTGCAACAGTAGTGAAAGCGTTGGATAGCGTAGGGGTTAAAATTACTATTCCAACTCCAGTGGGTGCAACAGTAGGGAAAGCGTTGGATAGCGTAGGGGTTAAAATTACTATTCCCACTCCAGTGGGTGCAACAGTAGGGAAAGCGTTGGATAGCGTAGGGCTTAAAATTACTATTCCAACTCCAGTGGGTGCAACAGTAGGGAAAGCGTTGGATAGCGTAGGGGTTAAAATTACTATTCCAACTCCAGTGGGTGCAACAGTAGGGAAAGCGTTGGATAGCGTAGGGGTTAAAATTACTATTCCAACTCCAGTGGGTGCAACAGTAGGGAAAGCGTTGGATAGCGTAGGGGTTAAAATTACTATTCCCACTCCAGTGGGTGCAACAGTAGGGAAAGCGTTGGATAGCGTAGGGGTTAAAATTACTATTCCAACTCCAGTGGGTGCAACAGTAGGGAAAGCGTTGGATAGCGTAGGGGTTAAAATTACTATTCCCACTCCAGTGGGTGCAACAGTAGGGAAAGCGTTGGATAGCGTAGGGGTTAAAATTACTATTCCAACTCCAGTGGGTGCAACAGTAGGGAAAGCGTTGGATAGCGTAGGGGTTAAAATTACTATTCCCACTCCAGTGGGTGCAAAAGTAGGGAAAGCGTTGGATAGCGTAGGGGTTAAAATTACTATTCCCACTCCAGTGGGTGCAACAGTAGGGAAAGCATTGGAAAGCGTAGTTGTAATAATTAAATTGGTAAAAATCACATATTAACAAATTAATCAATTAATATATAATTATTAACAATTACTATTTAATTAATTAACACATATAAATTAATTATCAATTATTTACTAATTACTATCAATAAATATATTAACATATTTAATTATTATTAATTAAATTACTTCCCACCCTATTCCCCTATAATCCCACAACCCGCTACTGCATTAAATTAGTAAAATTTACATATTTATCAATTAATCAATTATTATTAATTAATTTGCAATTACTATTAAATTAATTAACACATATAAATTAATTTGCAATTAATTTTAAATTAATATCAATTAATTAATTTACATATTTAATTAATTATAATTAAATTACTTCCCACCCTATTCCCCTATAAACCCACAACCCGCTACAGAATTACATTACGCAATTATTATTAAAACAAAATTCATTTAATAAAATTATTTATAACATTAATACACACTTTTCACACATATTATTACATAAAAATACACTATAAAATATTATATATTATTAAAAATTCGATATTTTTGCTATCTATATTTTACACAGTCGATATTACTTCACTTACCTTAAAAACGATATTTTTGTAGTCGATATTCTGTCCAGTCGATATTTTGTCCAGTCTATATTTAAAAGTCGATATTATGTCCAGTCGATATTTTGGAGTCGATATTTTGTCTGTGCACCGAAAAGACCAATATGTGTGTTGGATACTTATATACAAGGATAGCTATTGCTTAAGGTCACTGGTAGAGGCTAATTATCAATGGTGAATGCCTCTTTCATCTTATGAACTCCTCTTACTTTCTGTCCTCTCTCCTACTGCTGCCTCCTTAGAATATTCCAGCTTTGTCTACACAATTGCATCTTTTATTGTTGTTCAACAACTTCTGACAGTCTAGTGTTACCCCTTCATCTGAAATACCTTACTGTTCTTTTCGATATTTCCAAATTGATGAATGTTTATTGTTCTATCAGTATCGAATTTCATTGATAAATCACAGTATCATTATGTAATGTAAATGTTATTTTTCCGACTCTTATGAAATCAATTTTTGCAGAGCATTAAATCTTAATGCCTAAAACCAATTACTTTCATAATTGTTAACCATATAACTCAATATTTCAAACGTTGGATGAAACACAAGTTTTATATCAGACACCTGAATAAATACATATACTGATTTTATTTTTTTACCCACAATTAAAGAGGCCAAAGGATCCATGTTGCACGGTCACTGTAGCATGGGAATGTAAAAATGTATGCATCATGATGTTTTTTGCATAATACCTTATACAGACTGTTTCTCTTTATCAACCACTGACATACAAGGGGGCATATTATCAAGGGGGTTTATCTCCGCTTTTTTGGCTTTAAAAGCCAAGAAAGCGGAGATAAAATTATCTCCCTATTACCTAGCTGTCGCTAACACCAGTTAGCGACAGCTAGTAGGAGATAGCGACCATCTTGGGCCCCACTTTGCATGTCAGTGATATTTATCACTAATGACATGCAAAGTGGGCGTGCCAAGATGTTAGCGACTGGAAACAGTCGCTAACATCGCTATCTCCTATTACCAACTTTATGCATTAAACGTCAGAGCCGTGTACCTCATTTTCTGTACAAAATGATATATCCATGCTTCCTCTTCCCCATATTCACTCGAATAGGAAGAGTATTTTTTCAAGTGTTTGTGTCGTACAAAACATTGTGCACTTTGTATTTTTAGGCTTGATGTTTTGAATCGGTCTGCTGCTGCAAGGGTAGCTGCTTGCTCAGTAGCAATTTTGTAACATACCAAAGATTACAGCCTCCAGCCCCCTATTCTACTTCCCCCGCCTGTTGCATTTCCCGGAAGAAAATATAGATGTTCTAGGAATTGACAAATGTATTTAAAAAACATAGGTGCATATTATCAAGGGGGTTAATCTCCGTTTTTTTGGCTTTTAAAGCCAAGAAAGCGGAGATAAAATTATCTCCCTATTACCTAGCTGTCGCTAACACCAGTTAGCGACAGCTAGTAGGAGATAGCGACCATCTTGGGCCCCACTTTGCATGTCAGTGATATTTATCACTAATGACATGCAAAGTGGGCGTGCCAAGATGTTAGCGACTGGAAACAGTCGCTAACATCGCTATCTCCTATTACCAACTTTTGGAGATATTCGCGCTAAGCGCGAATATCTCCAAAAGCTAACACCTGCCCCTGAGCAGTTCTTAGCCATGTTTTCCAATGGTAGATGGATAACATGGCTAAGAGCATTAGCTCGGTAATGCATGAACATCGCTGACTTTTCAGCGATATTCATGCATTGCGGCCGATTTTTATCGCATTTGCGATAAACCTTGGAAATACCAAGGTTTATCTGCGATAAAAATCGCCGCAGCTCAGCAGTACATTTTTGTCTCTAACCAAGCAATAGCGATAATTATCGCTATTGCTTGGTAATATGCCCCAAGGTTCTTTCTTTGGGCTACCTAAGCCTCATCTTGTTCTTTAAAAACAAAAAGCGCGTGCTTTGCCTGGGCACCTGAATTGGAAGAAATGGAGAGCAAGTAAGTCGAAAATGGATAGTTAGTATATGTAAGCGTTTGCCTTTTTATGGATAGGTGAATTGCTTCATGTTGGGATGTGTTTGGAGCTTTGGTGAGGGAACATGGAGTTAGAGTGTTGACTGCTGTCTTTCTGAGGCAAGGTTCCAATTGTGGTCGGTGTGCTCATGTACTTGTGAAAACAGAAACTTACCTGAATGCAACTCCGTGCTTGTCACCGTTACAGTTCAGTGGATCGTATTCATACTGGAGCTCTTCATATAAAAAACATTTTCCATTTAAACATGCTGTGACCATGTGCCACATAATTGTACTTTGTTGTGCTTTGTTGTTACGGATTATCTGAGTTTGTTATTGGAGGACTCTTGAAAGCATATGTTTACTAAGTAATAGATTCTCAAAATTGCAATCTAAAAGATCCCAAAGTAGGAAAGATAAAAATATGGCAGTTTTAAAAGATGGCAGTTTATTCACTTTTAACTATTATTTCTTTGTATAAAGTCATCATCTCTGGAAGCAGCACAGCTTTCAGCCGTAGTTTAAGAGGGTAGTGCCACATGTATGAAGATAAGCGTCATACTTACATATGATATAATCTCCTTGCATTGTGATGGTGAATACATTTTATAATAATTTTATACACATTTACTTTTAATGTCGGTAAAAGGAAATGCAAATTGCTGTGTTGGTCTAAAGTGCTAGTTTCAAGTCAGTGTCACAAAAAACTTTATAACTGTTGTCAAAATGTATTTCTATTTACATTAGAATATCTCTACTGCTATGTGGATGCGTTTATGGGACGCAGCCATATAGTTTAGCAATCAAAGATATTACGTTATTTTTCACAAAGTATAGGGTTGTATTTAGAGTTAGATGGACGTCCCACTCTCCGGCACCCAGCAGTTGACCGCCTGCCATATTTGGATATTTCCGGCAGCCTGACAGAGATCAATTCGCCCGGAAAGGATGCACTTTAGCTTTGCAGAATGACTCTCATGTTTATGCGGTTCCTCATCAAGCTTTTTTGTTTTTCAAATTTTCAATTTCTACAAAAAGAAACATTAGGAACGTGTGATAAATTGTAGAGGAGGTCATGAAAATCAGTTTGGGCAGGGAAATGTTTGTGGCCGGACACTACATTATATCCCAGAAAGTTTGCTCCTTTTCATCATGGTACATGCAGTCCGCAATTTGCGCTCCCCTCAGTGTTGACTGCATTGTTCCCTTATGATGTAGTGTCTGGCCACACCCTTATCCCTGCCCAATCTGATTTTCATGACCTCTTCTACCTTTTATCACACTTTCCTAATATTCCTTTTTGTAAAAATGGCATTCCGGCCCATTGATTACACTTCCTCCGGCCCGAGTCGGAGAGAAAGGCCTGGGTGCGTAGAGTACGGCCAAAGCCAGAGATTCCAGCCCGATTGCGGACGTAAAGATATGACTCGTACATGACCTCTGTGAATACCAAAAGTTGTAAAGTTAGACTTTTATCTCAGATTGCCTTTGTGAATCGGGACCCTAGTTTTTTCTGTAATCCAATTGTTCACAGAAATGGCAAATAAGAAGTTATTAATATCCTGCAGGTATTGCCAGGCCTGCTTTGTAATATGAAAAGTAGAAAAAATATTGCAGAAGCATAATGTTTTTGGAGAGAAACTTAGTGATAATCAAAGGTTATTTCATCATTATTTGTCTTATAGCTCTGAACAAAGAAATTTGATCAAAGGCTTGATATGTAAATGAATGTTCTAATGTTCAATGTGTGGTTTGTTGTCCATTTTGCATTGTTTTTGATTCACTCAACCACTCATAACATTTACTGTTTTCTTAGTTGTCTCTTCAACCACTGATTCTTTATTTGTAATGAAAGTTTGTATTGCAATTTTTCTCCACAACAGTCATTGCAAGCTTTCATATCAACTTTCTCCTGACTACGAGGCATATTTACAACGAAGTGGAGGAGCATGGCGTTAGCCTCCTTGGCTTAACGCCATGCTCCGCCACCTCAGAAACACAGGGCTGCACCATAATTACAACAATATGGTGCAGGCTTGCCGTTTCCCCCTGTGCTGGTGCTAAATTTAGCAGTCTAGCGCCATCGCAGGTACCCTTGCACCATAGTGCGTTGAGGGGAAGAATATTTATGCGCAGGAAGGTCTCACTTCCTGCACTTAAACAATCTTTAAAAGGCGTTTTGTAACTTTCATGTGGGCTGCTTAATTCAGCACATATAGAAGTTGCAAACCTTCATTTTTTTAATTGTTTAAGTGCAGGAAGGGTCACCTTCCTGCACATAAACAATCAATGGCTTTTGCTGTTTCTATGTGAGCTGGACAACGCAGCACACATGTAAACAGCAAGCATCTTAACACAAAAATAAAGCATCTCTCCTTGTATCGCCTGTTTAAGACCAGGTTTTCCTTGGTCTCAATTTTGGCGCTGCCTCCTATATACGCCACACTTGTAAATAGGGGGCAGCAGCAAAATCAATGAGTTTTGCGGTGAAACGCCCACCGCAACTCCCATTGCCCTCCCCTTTCACGCTAAGTACAGCGTGAGAGGGTGCCTTAGTTCCAAGGCAGCGTTAAGCCACGTTAAGTAACTTTTACGCTGCCTTGTAAATAAGGCAAAGCCCCAATCGCCACCACAACATCACTAAAAGTGACATTGTGGTGGCGATAGGAGTTTGTAAATATGACCCTACAATTGTTAAACTGGAGATACGTTGGAGGAGCATTAAATGGAACTTCCACCGGCTGCCTTGTCCACCCCACTCTAGGTTACCTTGCCTAATTTGAGACGGATGATTGGTCTGTATTTAATAATAAAACCTCAGCTGGCCCCCTCATCGAAAACTCTGTGCCAGAGGCCCATCCACCTCAAGGCTGCTGGACATACAGCCTACTTAGGGAAGGCCTACGGTCTCGGTGACAGGCATGGCAGTCATGACCAGGAAAACTCAACTGTGAGTTCCACATGCTGAGAGTTTGCTCGCAGTGTGGCAAGGCCATTGTTGTTGTGTTTTACAGAATCAAATCCTCACTTGGCGGCGGTTGGTTGTTGATAAATAATAGAAAATGCCAAACAGGCTGTCCTGACAAGGTGGGGTAAATTAAACATGGCAGGCCAGACTCCACTGAACTGGTGGAAGCAGGGCAAGAGTCGTAAAAAAAGAAGTGGGGGGACGCTGGCACCGGAAGTGACTTCACGACCGGAAGTGACGTCACGGAAGGTACCAATCGTCTCGTCCCGGAGAGGCCAAAAAGTGAAGTCCAGCTGTCTGGCAGGGGGGGACAGCATCCCCCCGGTAAACTAAGTGTGGGGACGCCGTCCACCTGCGTGGTACCCCGACTCGAGCCCTGGGTGGAGGTTGAGCACGTTTATGATCTGATCCTGGCAGTCTTTCTTCACCTTCAAGCCTTCATCAGAAAATCCTTTCTACAGGTATGACATGTTAAATGTGGCCCTTTACAGCCAAACATATAGAAAGATGTGGTATCATTAGGACCTGGCAGACTCTAATATTATCTTCAGAATGTGGAATGTTGGGGTGGCTGGGAGGATCTGAGAAAAATCAGTTGTTACTGAGAAGCTGTGATATGCTGAAAAGTTTACAATACCTCAATACTCATCAGGGACCCAGAGGCATGCATAGAAGGAATGAGAAGAATGAACAGGGTCAACCTGTTTTAACTCTTTGTTACCTGCAACTGTCCATGCACATTTACGAGGTGTTGGAGAAAACACTTTTGGAGCAAAGCATTTGCAGAGGAATTAAACATGTTGCCTTGTCTGTGCCTCGTAATATCACTACCTGGCCAGGGGTAATGACCAAATTGACTTTGCCATACAGGTGGATAAGCAGTTAGTTGTTCTGGTGAGGTTTCTCCTGTTACCAGACTCTGTGTTATTGACGTGTGTAACTAAAATGGATGTTTCACTTGCATTTCTGTTGTGGAACAGTCCTAAACTTTTTGATAGGAAGTCTTCCTTGACAGCAACAAAGTTTAGTAAGTTGTGTGGTGCAGCGTTTTTTCAGTACATATGGGTAACGGCCATTTTGCATGCTGACAGAAGTCTTATACCTCACTTCCATCACACTCTATCACCAGGCCTAAACCACTGCGTCTGCCCTGGGATCAGTTTTCACACTGAATTAAAGTGAAGCACTGGCAGGAGCAGTTCTTGGCATGCTAAAACAAATTAGGGGCATATATACCAATTGTCACGCAGCGCACCAAGTCACCTTGCTGCCCTGGACTGTGTGAGATAAAGGGCAGGAATGTGCAGTATTTAACACAATATGGCACATTGCTGCCTTTTCCCACCACTGGTACAAAAGGTGCTGCCTAGTACCAATGCAGGCACTCTTGCACCATGGTGCAAGAGTGCCTGCGTTGTAAGAAGGATTATTTTGGTGCAGGAAGGGGCACTTTCCTACACTAATACAATCCCCTGAGGCACTTCAATCTTTTTTGTGTGATGCAGAATGCAGCCCACATAGAAAGAGGAAAAAACGTGGAGAAATAAACATATTTCTCATGACGCCTCACCTGGGGAGGCGCAGCAGTGTTGACGCATTCCCAGGTCTACCACATATGGTAAATCTGGGAATGCTTCAAAATCCATGGAAAGATCCATGCACCACCCATGGAACGCCTCCCTGGGGCATAGTAAAGCAATGCAGCGATTTGCGCTGCGTCGTGTTACTCTGGATTTACAAGGTACTCAGGGCCATGCAAGGTGGCATTGCATGGCTTGATATATGACATTTCATGGTTGTGTCGCGCATGCACTCCATTGCATGTTGTAAAAATGCAACAACCCTTTCATAAATATGGGCCTAGTCTTCAGGATCTTCAGGCAGCAAAAAAGTAACTTATCAAAAATCTAACTTGATCATTTAATTAGATTTTTAATGAATATTGAAAATAGTGGTTGAACCATTTCTCTAGCTTGTCCAGGATGTGAGATAGCAAAATTAATAGATTAATCTTGGCTCTAGTTTTCTTCACAGGACTACCAGAGCCCTCCTCATTGAAAGCCGCTTTTTTGGGCTTGTCACTGTAGGGACATGCCTAAATCAAATTGCTACATGTCACACTTAAATATTAGGCACCCTGCCCCGTGGACTACTAGTCCTATGTAGGGATGGCTTATTAGTATTTTAAAAGGAAAGTTTTTCTCCTATGAAAACAGTTATTTTAACAGGTCCGACTGCAGGTTTGAACTGCAGCATTCTGACTTAATAGGTAGGCCTGAAGCCATGTTTTCCTTGTCGCACTAGTGGGTGGCACAATAAGTGCTGCAGTCCACAGGTAACATTTACATTTCTGTGCCACGAGCATAGGGGCATATTAGCAAGAACCTTGTTAAAATTATCGCCGTTTTAGCGGCAGAAAACTGCCGCTAAAACGAGCGATAATGGGCTTGCTAATATGGATTATAGAATTCCAATAGAAGCCCAGGTTAGAAGTCCTGCACATATAACCTGGGCTTCTATTGGAATTCTATAACCCATATTAGCAAGCCCCTTATCACTGTTTTAGCTGCAGTTTCCTGCCGCTAAAACTGTGTTAATTCTAATGAGGTTCTTGCTAATATGCCCCATAGTTTCTACACCATGTACTATGGACTTACAGGAGACTTGAATATGCCAGTCTGGTTCTAGCCAATTGTTACATGTTTTAGTGGTGACACCACATACGCTGGACATGAGACAGCAGAGCCCTAGTGTGTTGAGTCTAAAAAACATTGGGCCCGATTCACAGAATGAACTTAAGACTCAATCCTAAACTTACTACTATTTTGGTATTCACAGAATGCACTTACTACTTTTGGCATTCACAGAATGAACTTACTACTTTTGGTATTCACAGAAGTTAGGATTTTGTCTTAAGTTTGTCTTAAGATAAACTTGAGACAGACTTAAGACAGATTTAAGACTAACTTAAGACAAAATCCTAACTTCTGTGAATACCAAAAGTAGTAAGTTCATTCTGTGAATGCCAAAAGTAGTAAGTGCATTCTGTGAATACCAAAATAGTAGTAAATTTAGGATTGAGTCTTACCTTCATTCTGGGAATCGGGCCCATCAATTCAAGCAGTGGCGGGCTGCAATATTTGGCGAGAACTGTGGCTCCCGCGTAAACATAGAGCGTGGGGCTTGTATTCTTCACTGGTTACTTCCCCAACGCTGCATGCTTGGGACCGCCTGGCACGTCGACGAGGCTGGACCACCTTTCCGTCGCCCATGACGCCCATCGTAGATAACCCAGATTTCCCTCCCGGCTGCACGCCGCCAGTATTCCAGCCCTGGAGGGAACAGGGCTGCAAGAGGGTGGGTCATCTCTTTGATCTAGATGGGCTGATCCCGTTCTCCGCCCTGCGTCGGGAACACTTTAACCTCCCGGAGTCCGACGCCTTTTCCTACTCGCAGGTAGCGCACTGGGTCACGCAACCTTCTACCATGGCTGCCATGTCTCGTTCCATGGCGAAGCTGGAGCGTTGGGTAATCTGTAAAAAGGACAACCGCAAACTCATCTCGGAACTTTACGCTCTGATTCTCGCATGGCCACACGCACAGCGTACCAAGGCGCAGGTCCGGTGGGAAACAGAGTTAGGCCGCCCGCTGACTCGCAAGGAGTGGGACAGGGTGTTTTATCGCGCACACCACACTGCAGCTAACGTGGCAGGGGCCGAATCGGCCTACAAAATGGTATCCTACTGGTATCATACCCCGGCTAGGATTCACACATGGGACCCCAAGTGCTCAGGTCTATGCTGGCGGGGCTGTGGCGCGACGGGCACCCTGACACATCTGCTCTGGCACTGCCCCAAACTATTGCGATATTGGAAAGCAGTCCTGGACGACGTGGACAAGGCGTTCAACATCACATTCCCCAGAGCTCCGGAGCACGTGCTGCTGGGTCTACCACACTCTAAAGCATTCCCCCTGCGCTCCCTGCGGGGTAGGCAGATGGCCCGAGCTTTGCTAGCTGCGCGCCTAGTTATACTTGCGCAATGGCGATCCCCTGATGCCCCCGACCTGAGAGATTGGATTCGACGACTGTGGCTATTGCTGGGCATGGAGAGGCTGTCGCTCTGAGTGGATGGCAGGGGTGAGACATATGCGGAGCTGTGGGAGCCATTCATACGCTTGCTATCACGCGATTTGCGCGAAGTGACATGCCCCAAGTTTTTACAAATCATGCAACTTATTCTGTTGGGGCCACTGAGTGCAAGTACATAGAGTGGTCCGGCCTGCTTCGTGTGGGCAGTGAGGAGTGAGTGCGTGAGTACGGAGGCGCGGGTAGGGCTGATGCGGACGAGGGAGGCGGGAGGAGAAGGGGGACGGTGGTGGTGACGGGTAGGGGGTGGTGGTTTTCTGTTCCTTTGTCGCTTTTTGGTTCTTTTCTATAAAATGCAGAATTAAAGGTAGGCCTAGCTGTTCTGCTGGCCGATGGATGTAGGCAGCCAAGCTGTGTTATGGAATGCTATACTGCTCAATAAAAACGTTTGATTCTTAAAAAACATCAATTAAATTCAACAAAAGATAGGGGTGATCATGCTAAAAACTGGTATTTTCTAACAGAGGATTTTTGTGTAATGGGTATCAAAACAATTGTTAATGCCATTGTAGCGATTTGATTTGCTCCTATGGTCATGACCAAGGAAGCCAGTGTTGAGATATGCAACCGTTTCGATTTAAGAGCTCTTACCAAGTAATGATTGTGGATACATTTCCCCTGCTCATTATTTTGCAAATGCTCTCCAGATTGGCTGGTGCCAGGATTTTCATAAATGTGGATCTGGCATCAGCCTACCACCAGAATGGATTGCATGAGGAATCAGAGGAGTTTACATCATGCAGAACTCCTAGATATATGCATGACATTTGGTCATGTGTCAGCAGCCTCACTCTTTCAGAGAATGATAGATGCCATCTTGGGGAACTTAGAGAGTGTGATTTTTCCAAGACAATATTTTGGTGTTTGGAAGTAACTGGACAGTGCACAATAACCATTTAATGAAGGTACGTGAATATTTTGAATATGGCTGACACAGAGGGTGGGAAAATGTGAATTTGGCATAAAGGGAATTACCTGTTGGGGACATTGATCTCAGCCACTGGGTAAGACATGCATTGGAATTAGAAGATACTATCACCGTCTCCCACAGCAAAGAAGATTCACAAACCATTTTTGGGCATGTTGTAATACTACAGTCATTTTTAGAGTGGCTCACTGAGAAGTCTGGTGGCATGAAGGGGCTATTTAAGAAAAATGTGAAACTCTCTTTGAGTACTGAATGTGAGCTGAAGTTTAATGCAGCGATGAGAGGCCAGGAAACTATCCTTAGCTTGAAGGCTTTTACGCCAGCCACAGTATTTTAGATTGTCACTGATGCTAGTGCCAAGGGAATTGGAGCGGTGTTGCTTCATAGTGTAGAATGGAAGGGGAGGACAATTGCATTCACCTTAAGCTCTTTGGAAGGTGCTAACTTTTAATTATTCAATGAAAAGAGGCCCTGGTGGTTGTGTGGCCAATGGGCCAATTCAGGAATTTCCTTTGTGGGAGAGATCTTCACCGTTACAGCTGATAACAAGCCTCTGAGAGACAGCTTCATGGGTAAAACTTTGTAAGAAGTTTCTGTGCGAATCAGGAGATGGGTGGTCAGTATACATGAATATTCCTTGAGAGTTGCTTATATCTCCTTTGACACAGCGACATTCCCGGAAAGCTGGAAGCACGCTGATATCAACGCCCTCCTCAAAAAACCCAAGGCGGACCCCAAAGACCTCAAAAACTTCCGGCCCACCTCCCTCCTCCCCTTCCCTGCAAAGGTCATCGAGAAAATCGCCAACATACAGCTGACCCGCCACCTCGAGGACAACAACATCCTAGACCCATCCCAGTCCGGATTCAGACGAAACCACAGCACCGAGACAACCCTCATCGCCGCCACAGACGACATCAGACGCCAACTAGACAACAGCGAAACCTCAGCCCTCATCCTCCTGGACCTGTCAGCCGCCTTCGACACGGTCTGCCACCGCACACTAAAAACTCGCCTCCAAGAAGCCGGAATCCAGAAAGCCCTGGACTGGACCACATCCTTCCTCTCTGGCAGAAGTCACCGAGTCCACCTTACACCCTTCCGATCCGAAGCCACTAACATCATCTGCGGCGTACCCCAGGGCTCCTCCCTCAGCCCGACCCTGTTCAACGTCTACATGGCCCCCCTCGCATAAGTGGCCCGCCAGCACAACCTGAACATCATCTCCTATGCCTTGACACCCAGCTCATCCTCTCCCTCACCAAGGACCCACACACCGCCAAAACCAACCTCCACGAGGGAATGAAGGCTGTCGCCGAGTGGATGAGGAACAGCCGCCTTAAGCTGAACTCGGACAAGACGGAATTCCTCATCCTCGGCCCCACCCTCTGTGCGGGATGACTCCTGGTGGCCGACCACACTGGGAAAAGCTCCAACACCCACAAACAATGCACGCACGCAACCTAGGATTCATCCTCGACTCCTCCCTCTCCATGTCCAAGGAGGTCAACACAATCTCCTCCTCCGGCTACAACACCCTCCGCATGCTCCGCAGGATCTACAAGTAGATCCCGACCGAAACCAGAAAAACAGTGACCCATGCCCTCGTCAGCAGCAGGATGGACTACGGCAGCACACTCTACGCAGGAATCCCGGCCAAACACCTGTGACGACTACAACGCATCCAAAACTCATTCGCCCGACTGATCCTCTTCGTCCCCCGCCGCATCACCTCCCACCTAAGAGACCTGCACTGGCTCCCCGTCAACAAGAAGATCACCTTCAAGCTCCTCACCCACACACACAAAGCACTTCACAACACCGGACCAGCCTACCTGAACTACAGGCTCAACTTCTACACCCCTGCCCGCCAGCTCCGCTCTGCCAGCCTCGCCCTCGCCACTGTCCCACGCATCCAACGAACAACCTACGTCAGCTGATTCTTCTCCTTTCTAACAGGAAAGAACTGGAACACCCTCCCCACCCATCTGCGGCAGACCCAAGACCTGCTCACATTCAGAAGGCTCCTCAGGACCTGGCTCTTCAAGCAGTAGTAGCACCCCTCCCCCCCTCCCCAGCGCCTTGAGACCCTCACGGTTAAGTAGCACGCTTTACAAGTCCCTTGATTGATATCCCGGATACAGAACAAAGACGCTGATTGTTTGTTGAGGTTGTAGTATAGGAGAGTGTGGGTGAAAACTCAGAGGACAAGCGTGATTTGAATGAATGTATGTGCATTATTACTGAGGGGGTAATTTCCATGATGGCTGTAAGGTGAGGTTCGAAAGGGGCAGCATATTGGGAGAGGAGCAGAAAAGGGTGAAACTGAAAATTGTTGCTTGAAGAGATCAGATCCTATTGGTGCTTTAAGGATGAGATGTGTGAAAGGGATAGCTTGCTGTTTTGAGGACGAAGTTGATTCCTCTTATGGCTGTAAGAGGAAGGGTATTGTGTTTGGCCCCCGAAGGACACTTGGAAGTAGTAAAGACAAAAGAGTGGGTATACCTAGATTTTTAGCAGCTCAGAATGGATCTGGAAGTGGAAAGACTGGTTTGGGAATGTGTTCAGTGTTGCAACAGTGATGAAGCACACTCCATCCTTGCACTTTTGGATTGTATCAAAAAGACCCTGGGAAGAAGTAGCAGCACAATGGGACCTTTGATGGCAGAAAATTACTCTCTCCCTACTCGCTGGTTGCAGTGGATCTTTTTTCTAGGTGGGTCAATGACACAAGCTTTAGGAATGTGATTAAGGGCCATATGTATCAAGCCTTTTTTGATTCGCAAAGGCCGAAATTCGCCAAATTTCGCCCTTTGCGAATCGCAAAAGGCTATTTTGCATTAATTGATATGCATCAAAAAATCGCATCTTAAGGAATCGCAAATATTTGAGATTCCTTATTTTGCTATGGCATTTAAGGAATCGCAATTTTGCGATTCCTTAAATGCTATGTATGAAGCATTTTACTGTAGCGAATTTAGCTTAAGAAATCGCAATTTACCACCAACTTTCAGTTGGTGGTAAATTGCGATTTCCTTTCAAAATACACTAATTGGCATTTTTGAATGTGGCATGTGACGCACATACATGCCCATAGGGCATGTATGTGCGCCATATGCACACACATGCTGATTTCAGGGGTGCAACAGGGTGTCCTTGAGACACCCCTGCACCCTTGAAATCAATCTCATTTTGCGATTAGCAAATTGCGAATCGCAAAATGAAATGCATTTCACAATCATTCTTATGGGCCTCCTGGCCCATAGGAATGAATGGGAAATAATTCCTTATTTGCGAATTCACAACTTGCGAAAGCGAAGGTCCCTACTTACACTGAAGACCTCTGATTGAGGTATCAAAAGATCAGTACACTTAAGGCTGAAGACCAAAAGAGAGTGTGGTGACCAAAGAGAACATATAACAAACAAATCAAGAACACCCTTCCAGAGTCATCTTCCCAAAGACTTTAGTATTGCTACTTGCTAGTTATTATGTCTTTTGGTGATGCACTCTGTAAATACCTATACTAGATTAAGCAGCATTTACGAGTAGAGTAGAACCACACTATTCCGAGTTTATTACCTCAGAATGGCTTGTTTATCATATTATCAATACCAAAAATAGTGTTGAACTTAAAGATGGCAATCTAAATATAATTTACAAAAACAGTGTCCCTATGGGTTTAGATTATAGCCTAATAGCCCACTACTGAGCACCATACTTTTTTGTTCAAGATCCTGTACCCAAGTTATTGGCTGTAGACACAGGCAAAGGCTTATAACAAGGGAGAGGGCCAGTATGACCCAACAAAGAATGGCTATGAGGCTCCTTAGAACATTCGATCCACTGGGAGTAGAATGTTAGAAATTCAGAAGGGAGAAACAAAAAGACAAGCATTGGAATGTTGGAGCAGAAGGTCTAAACTGTTATTTATTGACTTGGAACCCCTCTTTTGTCTTCTACTGAGTTCCTATCATTCCATTATCCTGTTATAGCCTAGTAAACTGCTGTAGTTGATGGGATTAAAGGCCATCAGCATTAAATGCATGAGCTGCAGACATTAAGGGGCCAATTAAGATGTTGGTCGTAAAGCCTCCGACCTTAGGTCAGAGGCTTTATGACCGATATCGACGGTTTCTATTTTGACCAGCTGATTATGATACAGCCGTTCAAAATTGAAACCGGACGGTCATTCTGGGTGGCTTCTTGAGCCCATCGGTCAGCCGAACCGGACAGTAATCCATATGGTCGGCAGTTTATGCCGTCCGGATTACGGGGCATGGTTTCCTGCAGGTTTTACATGACGGCCTTTCTGACATGGAAACCATGTCAGAAAATGAGTTTGGGGGCCCATAGCAGGCCCCCCTTTCCCTTTTGCGGTTAGGGGACGAGGGGGCACTTATGGTGCTCCCCTGTTAATCCCATAGCATAGAGTGCAGCCCAAACTGCCCATCCAGGTCCTCCATGGGCCAGAAACAAGCATCATGGGACAGGTTTCAGGGTATAACCCCTCATTAGTTTCGATCCAGTTGCACAGTGAGCAAGGGACCCATGTCCGGGCATACCCTTCGCCACTTAGGGCGAACATAGCAAACACAACAAGATGAGGGACAGAGTGCTGAAACCTTTCAACCACTCACTCCCAGTCACAGATCTGGGTTTAATGGATTGTTGTTTTACTCACTATGCCACCCCAGTTTGGACCCAGCCATATGTAAATCAGTCTTGAGTCTGTTCTTCATGGGAACAGTCCAGCCTGAACTGCCAGGGAAGGTCATCCCTGGACTAGAAACAAGCATCCTTGGACCGGTTTCGGGGTATTACCCTTCATCAGCCAGACTAGCTTGAATGCAGTGGCACAGCCAGCAAGGGACCCACGACTGGGCATACCCATGGCCACTTAGGAGAACAGAGCGAACACAACAAGATGATGGACGGAGTGCTGAAACTTTTCAACCACTTACCCCCAGTCACAGATCTGGGTTTATTCCTTCATTCTTTAGCTCACTATGCCAACCCAGTTTGGATCCAGCCATATGCAAATCATTCTTGACCTTGTTCTCCATGGTAACAGTTCATCCCGAACTGCCTTGCCAGGTCCTTCCTGGACCAGAAACGAGCATCCTGGCACGCGTTTCGGGGTATTACCCCATATCAGCCAGGCTAGCTTGAATCCAGTGGCACAGCAAGCAAGGGACCCACGTATGGGCATACCCTTGACCACTTAGGGCGAACATAACAAACACAACATATGGCTGGGTCCTAACTGGTGTGGCATAGTGACCAAAAGAACAATGGATTAAACCCAGATCCGCGACTTGCGTTGACCGTTTGAAAAGTTTCAGCACTCCTCCATCATCTTGTTGTGCTTGCTATCCCCTGGTAATCCCTGTACCTTGTGGGAGGCACCTTGATGGACCTGGCACAGGGTGCTGGGATTAACATAAATTCCCATTTCTCCATGGGAGTTTATGTTATGGCCGGTGTATAGCCGTAACGCAAGCTCCCATCGAGAAATTGGAGCATGCGACCACACCATGTGCGCTGGCATCATAATTAAGCGGCCCGAACCGCAGCCCAGAGGTCGGTCGTTCCTGTTTTCACCATGGTGCAGATCGGAAGAAACTCTGCCCGTCATTGAAATAAGCCCCTTAGCATGGCATTACAGGTGACCATGACCATCACCTTTCGTTGGCAGATGGCCACTGACACTGACTTCAGCTGTGACTTGAGGATTTCATCGTTTAATTCTTTCTTCTATGTCCCCACCTGGTAGATCCAGCAGTACCTATACCTGAGCAGTGCTGTGTTCATGTCCATATGGCCTAATGGTAGCTTTTCTAAGACATACAACGTTTTCAGTGGGCTTTTTATCAAAGAAGCGTCTAAACAGCCTTGTCATAGTTTGTCTGCATCAATGCGAGTTTTTACCCTTCTGTAAGTCTCACCAATGTATTTCAGCTTGCCTAGGCATTGGATGACATGTATAACATTGCTAGAGTTAGTTACAGTTAGATTATTGTATTAATGTCCATGGTATTGTTAGACCTTTATTTCAGTGATTCTTTTAATGAGAGAGTAAACATTACATTTACCAAATGGGAAATGACTAATTAGTGGAGAAAAAATCCATAGCATAGCATCTTTCAGCAGTTCCTGCACTTATAAATATTAATCCTGTATTTGTAAAGTGCACAGCTACCCGTAGTAGGTTTCCCGGCGCTGGGGGCCGTCGGGAAGATTAAGCAAGCTATTGCCCAGAGTCACAAGGTACTGGGCAGACCCCTGCCACCGGTACCGGGGCAATCGAACCGTGATTGCTAGCGTCCGGCGTCAGTCGCCCTGGCCGTTGCGCCACACCTCTTCCACACTTGTCCTTCCTAGTCTCATACTTCATAACCTCTTACAGCCAGTTTGCCTTCCTACTAGTAATGTAAAGCAAAACCTAACTATGTAAGATGGCGCACTATCCCTGTCTGTGGTGGGTTCCCGCTCGGGTTAATGTGCCAGGGACTGGGCAGCATACTACTTTAAAAGTGTCCCGTCCACAGTGCTGGTGCCAACTCACGCCTGCAAGGTGGAGGAGAACACTGATAGGCAGAGCCGCAGTTTAACCCGTCCCCTGCTGGTGACGGAACCACTCCGTCATCAGCCGCGGTCGCGCTGTGCTGATGACAGAGCGGTTCCATCACGGCCCGCTCGGCACGGCTGCGCGGCGCGGATTCCGCGCCTGCGCTGAGCATTCCATTGAGCGTGCGGGGCCGTGACGGAACCGCTCCGTCATGAGCACAGCGCAGCCGCGGCTGGTGACGGAGCGGTTCCGTCACTAGCATGGGCACGCCGCTCGGCCCCCCGCCCCCTTAGCACTGCGGCGGAATAGCCGCTGCAGTGAAGGGGTTAAAACAGAAAGTTCCTTTTTCAGGGGCTTATTTACAAGCCTCATGTGCCACTGGCACGTCGCTTTTTCCAATATAAAAAGTGATGCACCAGCGGCTCGTAAATAAGCCTCTCAATGTTGATGAATAGGCAGCATATTGTGGTGAAGACAAGAATCCTTTACACAGGTGGGTGCAGTGTGTGGTGGCACCCAACCATGGGATGTTTGTGGTGTGCCCTGGACCTCTGCCCTGCCCAAAGCCTACCCTCGCTATGTGCTGCTAAGTACATGGCACACGATCAATGAGCCTGCCAACTGCCTGTTTGTCCTTGCGCCTGTGTCCGTAATATGGGTGGGTGCAGAGGAAAAGATGTTTCCTCATTTGCATGGGGCCACCCCCCCTGCATATGACGAAACACGTCACTTTCAGTTCATGTTACAGAAGGGGCCACAAACGCTTCTTGGCTTTCTCCTATACAATCAATGTGCGCTAAAAGCAAAATAAACAGCCACTGGCGCCGGGTGAGCCCATTAAGTGCTTTCTGTGCCACAGCCACAGGATTGCATATACCAGGTATGGACACTGTATGTCCAGGTCACTAAGATCCCTACCAGATGGATAGGATAATAGTAAAAAATAAATGTGCATAAAATCTGTCTAAATTATAAAAATGTATTGAGTAATTAGTTACCCTAAAAGTCTGGCATGGAGCCATTCCTCCTGGACTTACATTGGACACCCCAGGCATATATATATATTTGATAAAAGTCCACCTTCACCTGGATGTTTATAGAACTGAATCTGAATCTGTCCTTGTCACCTTTGACCCCTGAATCAAAGCTTTCAATTTTGTGCTAGGCTGTGGACAATCTTTCCAAACATTTCCTTGGAGCATGTCTGAGCAGTTGTTGTCACTCTGAAGAGTTGTGGCCTGCCACAGTGGGTCACATGAAGGTTATGATTTTCAGCAAACCTAAATGATGCATCTTTGATCACAGCTGGGCAGTGGAACAACCGCCAACAGAAGCCATGCATCTTATTTCCTTGAAAATTGAGACTGTGCTTTGGTGTCACATTAAAGGCCCGTCAGCTTCTGGTTCCTTGTCATCAATCTCTGAAATGCAGTGCCGAGTACAGTGACCTGAAAAGCACACTCCTTATGTTTCTTTTTGATTTATTGCATTTTCTTTTCTTTTTTTGTTTGCATGAAAAAGACTGGAATTCGTATTACATATGTGTACGTCTCATTGGTCAGGCTTTTGAGCTAGGAACCCAAATTGGCAAAATCAAAACCAACAAAAAAGGACTTTTACTACTAGCAACTTGCAGTAGATAGTTAAAGCAAGTGTGTTGGATTGAAATGCAAGTAGCAATTCAAGTATCATGTTATGTTTGGAGATATTTGCATGAATAACTTACCAGCAGTCTTCATTACTTCAATTCTCCTCATCCCAGAACTTAGAATACTAAGTTTAAGGCTCTACTTACACTTATTGGTACCCCTTCCCGAGCTTCCTTCATTATACATCAAGAAGGTAACAATTCTGGACCTTGCTTCCACATGAATTTGACACCACCTATCACTTCCCGTGTTTTGTACAACCCCTTAATCAAATCACAGACGAAAGTCCAACAGGGAAGCAGGGAAGACTGTAAATATTAGTATGAGGAAAGGGACAATCAGAGTGAAACCCATTACAAGTAAGTAATCCAACATTTACCTCCCAACCCCTTTCCTCATCCCAGTTCTTTATTGTACTGAAAATATACCTTCATCGTCATCTGAAAAATTTCCCAGGAGACATAAAGAAAGAGCCCCAAACCACAAGAAGTACCCCACAAGCATGTGAGCAGAGTCCACGAATAACTATGATTAAACCTGGTAAAGTAGTAATGGGAAGACCCTATTTGAAGTCATGAGTCGTTACCCACTAGGGAGTGGGGAAGGAAACAATTCCTTTTGTTTATATTACCCTCACACACCCTAGTGGTGTCATGCTTCATCATCGGATCACCCTGACCCTTAGAAGTCAGGGTGGGCTCGACCGTATTCCAGGGAGCTCTTGATGAGGTATGGCCAGGGAGAGTTAAAGATTAAAAATCTGCATACAGATCTCAGTGTCCCTTTATTAGTGGATCAGTAAGGGATATTAAAAATGTGAAAAAAGGGTCAATGAAAGTCTTATGACACTAGTGCCAACATGTTTCAGGCCAGAGAGGTCCTGGACTTTCTTCGGGGCAGAAAAAGAGATCGTCCTCCCTGGATAGAGCGGACAGGGGAGTCCCTATCCTGCTTTTATATATAATGGCAGGTAGTTGCTCCTTAGACAGTAGAAAAAAGACAACTTTATATTTTTCTCCCGAAGAGGGGTAAGGGAGAACTATGTGAATGAATTGAATGAATAAGTAACCACGATTACTTATAGAAGCGTGTTTCTGTTTGATGAGAGTGACACAGGTGATTCCACTGAGACTGAGCACACACAAGGATGTGGATAACTACAGAATGCGAATAATGTCGCCACAACACTATATATGCCACTTAGCTGTATTGGTAAATTTATATAGGATTGCAATCACATACCAAAAAGGTATTTTGAGTGATGTGTGTCTTACACCCTCCTGGTTTGAAAGCACAGGTGCATTCATACGCAGATCACATTTGGGAAGCAGAAAGTTGTTTAACTACAATGTTGCACTATGATCTCCTTGTCTTACTTTTCACTTACAGATGGAAAAAAGAATGAATTAAAAGATAAAGTTGTCTTTTTTTCTGCCGTCTAAGGTGCAGCTACCTGCGCTTATATATAAAAGCAGGATATGGACTCCCCTGTGCACTCTTTCCAGGGAGGACAATCTCTTTTTCTACCCTGAAACCAGATCTCTCTGGCCTATATAGGACTGAAACATGTTGGCACTAGGGTCAAAGGACCATTAGACTCCCATTGACCCTTTCTTCACATTTTTAATATCCCTTACTGTTCCACTAATAAAGGGACTCTGAAATCTGTATGCAGATTTTCAATCTTTAACTCCCCCTGGCCATATCTCATCAAGTGCTCCCTGGAATACGGTCGAGCTCACTCTGACTTCTAGGGGTCAGGGTGAACCGTTGATGAAGCATGACACCACTAGGGTGTGTGAGGGTAATAAAAAACAAAAAGAATTGTTTCCTTCCCCAATCCCTAGTGGATAAGGACTCATGACTTCAAATAGGGTCTTTCCATACCTGCTTTACCAGGGTTAATCATAGTTATTTGTGGACTCTGCTCACGTGCTTGTGGGGTACTTCTTGTGGTTTTGTGTTTAAACACAGGAGGACGTACTCCCATTAGAGTTTTCCTCTCGGCCCTTACAGCACAGGGGATGGGTTCTTTCCCCTGTTTGCTATAGTTTTTTCATAAAGAAAGAGCATCCAAGAGAGAATCTTTGAATCAACCAGTAATTCATTATACTAAGGCACATCTAATCTTTAATGTGTAAATGAAAAAGTGAATACAGCACTGTACACAACACAACTTATTAAACTATTGGAATACTTATCCCGTAAATAGATCAATCAAAGGTTGCATGCCACAACATTGATACACTATCATAAAGTCAGAAGAATTCCGAGAGGATTACGGATTGCTTTGAAACCCATGTTGTGTAAATCAAACAGACAGTTCTTGGAAAGATGGTACGCAATTCTGAATAAATGCTCACTCGATTTGATTCTATTGATCATAGAGGAGTTATCAAAGGTCATGAAATCAATGGAAGAGGAAATACTTACTGTAAAATCTGAGGTGAGCAAAAGAATTCCTGATGATGAATGGAGCTAAATCTTGGAAGATATCAACATGGAAATAGCTACTTATGCCAAAGAAAAGTATGACCAAAAGCTCAAGAAGTTTAAAAGAGACACTATAGATAATCATGATGAGATGCATACTTGGGCTGAGGTCTACTCTCAGAGAAGACTCCAAAAAAAACTACCATTTTGTATTCTGAAGGAAGTTTGTTAGCAGAAGGAGACATTTTATCAGATTGGCAACTGATTCAGAGTCAAGGATTACAACTAGAAAAACCGACCATAGTTCCGCCACAGAAACCTCCCAAATTGGCTTTATTAACCATCTGCCTGGCAGCCAACAACAAACCAGAAAAAAGTTTGGGACAACACGAGAAGTCCGAGAAAAAGAAGTTAAAAAAAAGGAGGAGGAACCTTCGCAGCCAGTCGAAAACTTGGTTATAAACATTTTCTCCATGTATTTAACTATTTCCCAAATGGCAGTATTGAACAAAGGCACATCTTTTGTTCTGACCTATCAAAGTAACATCCTGGAGAGTGAGATATCCTTTTTTTAGGTCTAGCAGGAACATTCAGTTGAGAAATTTTTTAGTCTCACAGAATCTCAAACTCAGACACAAGATGCACCTGAATACAAGTAGTTTAAACCCAAAAGCACATTTGTGGCACATGTGTCCCAAAAAACCTTGGATTCATTTGAAAGGTTGGTGAAGAATGATTTGAAGTCCATTAAAGTTGTTTCAAAAGCATCAAGAAATTTGACAAAGAAAGAATAGAGTACCCTTTGATCAATGGCAGATACTTCAGAAAGTATGTTTTAATAAGCTAACAAAGGGGGAACTTGAGGGGTAATGGATCTTTTATTTTATGTGAATAAAGTAAACACACATTTGAATCAATCAATCAGGGTATTGTATATTTTTATTTTTTATTTGAAAGGTTTTATATAGCGCTGGCTAGACCCGGGGGTATCAGAGCGCTTTACATGAGTATCAGACCATAGTTGAAGGTTACATAGCTACAATGTTTACACAGTTCTAGAGCTTAGCTATATAGTTAAATGTTGGGTCGAGACAAACAATAAGGACATGTATGTAAGGTAAAAAGCTGGCAAGAGGAGAGATTCAGGGTACAGGGGTAGAAACAGGGGAAGTATACAGAGAACAAAGGAGGGAAAGAGGAGTGGGAGGGTGAGAGACATAGCATGAAAGAGGAGGAGGAGGGTGACGGGGGCACAAACCGGTAGACGAGTAATAGCTGCGTCCAAAGTCCAGTAAGCTGTGATCCCAGGGGAAGTGGAATAATTCCCCCAACTCCATTGCGAGAGGCTCCCTTTATGCAGTGGACTCTCTCAGAGGGGCCTCTGAGACTCCAAGGCCTATCTGCTGGACCCTTCCCCAAAATGGGGAGAGGGAGTGCTTTGGCAATGGGCAACATGCCATACCTCAACTGAGAGTGGCTCCCTTGGTGCTGTGGACTCTCTCAGAGAGATCACTGAGACTCCAGAGTATAAATATTGATCTTTCCCCAATAAGGGGAGAAGGAGTGCTTAGTCAAAGGGCACAAGGGACAGGGGACTAGGCGGCGTAGCAGGCAAGAGGAGGGAATCAGGGGAGAGGGGATAGGAGCAGTGGAAGTAGACAAAGACAGAAAAAGGGAAAGCGGTGGGAGAGGGTGAGAGACAGAGCATGAAGGAGGAGGGTGAATGGGGCACAAACCAGTAGACGAGTAAAAGCCGCGTCCAAGGTCCAGTAGGCTGTGATACCGGGGGAAATGGTATCATTCCCACATCTCCACTGCGTGAGGCTCCTTTAAGGCAGTTGACTCTCTCAGAGGCGTCTCTGAGACTCCAAGGCCTACCTACTGGATCCTTCCCCAACAAGGGGAGAGGGAGTGCTTTGGCAAGGGGCGCCATACCATACCTCAACTGTGCGTGGCTCCCTTGATGCTGTGGACTCTCTCAGAGGGGTCACTGAGACTCCAGAGTATGAATATTGGATCTTGGATCTTTCCCCAACAAGGGGAGAAGGAGTGCCTAGTCAAAGGGACAGGGGGCTAGGAGGCGGGTCGGAACTGGCAGGTCAACCGAGGGGGAACAAACGGCAAAAGAAAAGAATCACATTAATTACAGAAAGAAAACACATCCAATACCAGGGTAAATTAGCGATCCAGAAAAAAGACAGGATCCACAAAAGGCAGGGGTTAGGGAGAACAAAGGGAGAGAGCCAGTGAGTTGAAGAGTCCCACAAGAAAGAGATACAGATAGCAGAAAGGAAATGTATACATTGTAGAATCACTTAGGGGAGAGATGCAAACGGGAAAGCTCGGAATCACCAAATAGTAATATTAAGTACAAAGAACTACTACATATACTAGTCGTTGGAGTTGTAACTATGCAAATAGTAAATTTACTCAGGATTCCATTTACACAACGATTAGACTAAAAATGATGGTATATTACTTATCTACAGAGTAAACAGAGAAATAAGACATTCAAGGGGGTAGAGAGAGGGAGGGGGAGATAAGATGGGTGATAGGAGAAACGGGGGCCTGGTAGGGAGAAAGGCAGTCCAGCCGAGGAGCAATGTCTGAAGGTCGGCAGGATGAAGTCCAACGGACCGAGGGAGAGGACATGAAACAGCAAAATGGTGGCTCTGTGTCGTGCTTATTGAAGGACAGCCATGATAGGATAATTGGACGAGCATCTAAGTTCTTTGCATGTAGAGCATGTTGAGTTTGCCCAATGTCTGTCTGGGTAGGTGACAGCTGAAGGGGAAGTCAACAGATCATCTCCTCTATAGCTAACAAAGTATCTCCACCGGGCATTGGCCCAAAAAAGTTACATCTCTACGGTCATTGGCAAGATTCACAGGTTCCATGTCCTGATGGGTGAGGGTGGTGGGTGGTGGAAATGAGTGCGGTCTGGTCAGAGTCCACTATGGGAGCTTTCGTACTCATACAATCTTGGAGTTTACAACTTCAGCAGGTAAGGAGTTCAGGCTGGCTGTTTCGTTAAAGCCCATAGAGGAAGAAGCCATCTCCCACTCTGCGGTGATGGGGCAAACTAAGAGAGCCACTGTGTGGGATACATGAGGAAGAACCCACTCCAAGGAGGCCGCCACCAGCTGGGGATGGACCAGTCCCATTTCTCATTCCATGGCATGCCGTACCTAGTGCTCAAGGAAGGGGGAGCCCTTAGTTCTGTGAATTGCGAGTGCAGGTGTTACACAGGCACCTGGGCCAGGATCTGTGTGGTACAGGCTTTCTGCAGGTTTGTCTGGGGTTTCTGATTTTCAAGCCCCTCCTCGCTTCCGCAAATTCTTAAACGGTCGTCTAGGAGATGAGTTGCACAGAGCTATTTAGTTGCACATGATATTCCCCATGCACTTTGAAAAGTCAAAATCGCATATTCATTGCAATTATTTACTCTTGTGTATGCTGCACTTCATTTATTCAGCCAGAATAGTCTGCAGCCCCAGTTCCCATCAATGGAAAACAAGTCTTCCAGTAAAGGATATAGGAGGCTCATAAGACAACACAGGACCGACTACACAACCCTCTGATCGCCTGTATCCTACGTGACTGCCAGTGCTGTAATACCCTTGGTGTCCTGCCACAGTCCTCCTGGTATTGTTGCTTGGCTTGTTATCAAACAGGGTGGCTGTCAGTCCGCAAGCGCTCGTACATAATTGCGGCCACGTAGCTCGGCCCGATAGCAGGTCCACCACCTCCTCCACCGTTTCTCACAGCAAGGCAGGACTCGGCCGTCGCAACAGAGTCTGTCAAGAAACACAAAAGGGTCTTGACTCCACTCAGTAAGGCTGAGTCAAATCTAATAACAAAACAAAAACAATTGCCAATACTGAGCAATATTCATAAACTTATTTGCCTAAAGACCTACGAGTGAAATGACGAGGTCCTTTACTTTTCGATTATTTTATTTGGTAGATATCTTTCAATTCGATTTTACAAAAAGATGCTTTTAAATACATAAACAAAAATACTACAATGGACTATACACACAAGACTGAATTTACTTGAAACCTAACAAACTTCCAGACACCCACACATTCAATGCACTTTGTCAGTCATACCTCATAAACATTCATACACTCACACCATACGTCTATCGCACCAGGGCGGGTAGAATCACACTATACCCTAATGTTTCAGTGTACCCCAACCTGGTGGGTTACACTCCTAAATCCAAAATCAAACAACCAACCCAATGCTAATACTCTCACAGAGGCGTTGAAACCAATTTAATTTAGTACAGTTTCCTAAGTCTAACAAAAAACGACACCAGTGGAAATATTTACATAACAAGGTTGGTTTGACACACAAAAAAGCAAGGTCGACGCGTTTCAAACCCGACTATTTGGCGGGTTTTCATCAGGACCATGAAGTTCTAGAAAGGAAAGACAACAATAATCCTCCTTATAAACATCCGCATAGTGCTTTTAAAATGCTGCTTCAATAGCCTGGTTGTCCGATAATAAAGCCCCGGTTTGTTCACATCTGATCTCTGATGTGCTTTTAACTCGATAAATTGGTATGTGATTGATTCTTTGCATGACTGACTGGGTGTGTGAGTAACTATGGATGAGTGGCGGAGTGTGACTGTATGTATAGATGTATGAGTGCATATTATAGTCTTTTATTGATGAGTAACTACAAGTATACGTGACTGGATATGTGTGTAGACCTAGGAAATAGTGAGTGCTATGTAGTACATGGCATTCTTCTGTGTATGGTTTCAAAAATAGTAGTCAGCATTTTAGAATGGGTGTATCAAAGTTTACATTAGAGCATCAGTATGTGCATCAGATTGTCACATGCATGATGTCATTTGAGATGTCATCAGTGATATCAAGAGTGATGTCACTGACCATTTCATGAGTGATGTAATATGTGCTCTATAACTATAACACGCACATTTCTCTGGTTTTATATGAGTCAAATGTTCAACTAAATATAACGTCCCTGAAACCTATGTTTTTTTTAGTGAATTTCTAAGGTTTTTTTAAATGTTAATTTCATATTTTAATGTTTCTAAAACCTATATTTTTTCAAATATTTTTTTAAATATTTTGCAACTCTATTATACTTCTTTTTTTTTTACTTTAAAAATTGTGTAATGTTTTATATCTTCCCCAAAAATATGTAAATATATATATATATGTATATATGCCAAAACTGCACTCCCATGCTGATAGCGTACTATGCTCCATCACCACATGAATCCTATCCGCCATATTGCTAAACTCGTAAATGATGTGCATTTTGTATCCGTTGACTTTGTGACACCGCATCTTGCGTAACATCATATACGCATGAAGTCACCCCAGCTGCAACTTTAGTATCTAACTGGTACACAGTACCAAGCCACGTGTTACGTCATGTATTTATTTATTTATTATTGCTATTTATTAACCGCGAACGAATACCCATATGCGTCTCGGCGCTAAAAACCAACTACGTGTCTCAGTAAATGCCGCTATGATATTATTGGTTGAAGAGCCATGTCTTTAGCTGTTTGCGAAAAAGCAAAAGCGTCGGACTTGTCCTTATTGACTGTGGCACAGTATTCCATAACTTGGGAGCAGAAACCAAAAAGCGACGATCGCCCCGGGAAACTGTTTTTGTCCGGGGCACCACTAGTTGATTCAAGGTGGAGGAACGGAGTTGTCTGAAAGGATATAAGGAATCAATTGATCCTTGAGAAACTGCGGTCCCTGCTTGTGGAGTGCTTTGTAAACTACACAAAGCATCTTGAACTTAATCTGATTACGGATTGTCAGCCAGTGATAGTTCCTTATTGTCTCTGAGATGGATTTAAATTTAGGTGTTCTTGAAAGGAGTCTGGCTGCTGCATTCTGTATAGTTTGCATTTTATTAGTCACACGAGTCTGGGAATTTACAAATAGACCATTACAATAATCCAGAGAGGATAAGACTAGGGAGCTTACTAGAGTTTTTCCTGCTGAATCAGGTAAAAAAGGAAGAATTTTCCTCACTAGTTTAAGTTTGTGACAGGCTATGGATACTGTTTTATTTGCATGAGCCATAAAATGTAAGCCGTCGTCAAAAACCACTCCCAAGTTCCTCACCTTAGAGACCGGTTTAGGAAGGGTTCCGAAGGATAAGGGCCACCAGACTGAAGACCAGCCTGGTGAGAGTGGTCCAAAGATGACTACCTCCGTTTTTTCAGAGTTAAGTTTGAGACAATTGGAGGCCATCCACTCTCCAATTGCTAACATAGCTCCCTGAAAACGAATTGCCACCTTGTCTCCATCACTGTTTATTGCCAGAACCAACTGCGTATCGTCTGTGTAGGAGGTTAGGCTCATCCCATAGGCTTTGATGACTTTCGCCAGGTCCGACACGTAGATATTAAACAATGTCGGACTTAGGGATGATGTACGTATGGGGTCGTGCCTGCTGCGCATTGCATATACGACAAGTACACGCTGCAGGCCCTGTGTTACGTTACAGACATATGGTGACGCGCCACGTACACCATTCCCTCTTTCTTTTGTCTCAAATGTATATCTAAATAACTTTAAACAGTATATGAGAGCAAGCGATAATCTAAAAAATGTCAAACATTTATATATTTCTAACTGTAATAAACTAACATTATGATAAATATATTTTGTCAAATCGCATCAGGTGCGGCCTCCTTGCGCGCTCGGTGTGCGATTGCCATGTGACCTTAAAAAAAGCATTTGCTTGCTTCATAACATTTCCCATTGTAACAGTTGGACGACCCCACCCATTTGACTCATTCACTCTACAGCGTTTGATGAGAGACACCTCTTCTGCTTAGAGAGCTTTTTTGAAAAGTTGTTTTTCTGTGTACACATATCTTATACTACACACAACATGCAACGATCATCTTGATCAATATTCATGATCGGTACATTAGCCTTCCACGTGTGATTGCCATGCATCTCAAACGTTCCATTAAAAAACAAATATGTGTTACACGATGCCCCTGGTGTGTGTGCGTGTGCACATTATTGCGCTCCCTTTCGGCCTGAGTATTCGTGGCTCTAAGAAGTATCAGAAGACACGGGCAGAGTGCACATCCTAGATCACATGTGACAGACAGTAAACAGCAATGTGTAGATTTCTTTTGCTGTACTCTCTGTTGTCAGGCTTTACCAAAACACTAATGTGTTATAGGTGAGACTTTAGGATTCCCATTTGACATGTATACCTTGACTGTAATGAGTGTTATCACTATGTATGACGTAGCCTCACTGGTGATCCTCCCTCCATTCGACCACATCCACATGTGTACGCTTCGCGACAGCAACACTTTCAATAATACCGCACACCATTGACATGCGTGTCTGAGCATATCCACAACCTTGACAACGACATGTAATGTTCACCATTCAATCATCAACACCAACTCATTAACAATAGTTTCCGTCCTCCCGACACATGCTACACTAATTTAAATTGCACACTCTGCGAGGTCAAAACTACAAAAGAAACACACATACGTACACTTCCTGGCCAGTCAGGAACTGAACAACTCCCAGGTCCCCGGAATAACTATTCACACCCCTTCGCTGGCCTGGCGTACCAAGCCCAGCCCACTTTGCATACATATAAATAGGATAGCCACGACGACGCGCGCCCCTCTTCTTCTACACTGCCTCAGGTGATATGGCCGCATCCACCTCGCATATCACAATGCGCAATTAAAAAAAAGGGACCCATGAGGTTTACACCATCCTGGCAATCAACACGGGCACTAAATTGTGAGCACTACTGCCCATCATCTACGAAAGGGATCCAAGAGGTGTACACCATCCTGCAATCATCACTCCACCTGAATTGTGAGCACTGCTGCCCGCTGTGTTTGCTCACACAACAATGTAGGTCAAAAACTTTATCTCATCAGTTGCTAGGGCAGAAACGGATATTTACCCCCCCATTACTAGGATAGAAACGGAATTACAAATAATGGAGGCTCAGTAGGAAGCAATACAAGCAAGCTAGAAACAAGACCTGCCCTGCCTGACACAAAAATGGCGGCCGCTGCAGACATCATCGACAGAACATAACTACTAGCTAGCACAGCTGACTGTGAATAACAAGACCCCGGCCCGACTGACCCTAAAAAGGCGGCCAGATCACAAAGTTGCCAAAATATCAAATAAAGGCTACATTACTCAAAAAATGTATAAAAGAGAAGGATTAGTTGGAATTCGGGCAGCGATACATAGGTGCATGTAATAGAACATCACAGAGAAAGCAATTTTAGGAGAATTTATTTAATCCGGAAAACAGCAGAGGATAGTTGGTGACATCTTAAAGAGTCAACACCGCTGGAAGATACCTCAATACATAACACCTGACATTATCTAGCAAAAATGGTCGATAACAATTTTGAAGCGGCAGGCAAAAACGCACATGTCATAAAATATCCATCGTATCTATCCAAATCAGCAGTCAAAAAGTTTAAGCACAATCTAATGAGGAAAAACCCGGACATGTTGATCTCTGACCCCTCATTTAACCTAAACAAAGGCATAATCGTCAACGACTTGATATTTTTCACCAGAAGAACAGCTTAATGGCGCAATGTCATTACAGAGAAGCTCAACATAAAAACTATTAACAATATACCACATGGCACAAAACTACTGATCATACCATCACCAAGACTTAGAGCAGACCTCTGCATAACGTTATACAAGAACGGAATAGTGCTTATACAAGCAGCCAATGACGAATTAGAGAAATTCGACAATATATTCCCGACCTTAAAAGAATGGGTAGAGAACCCAAGGAATCAACAACAACAACATCCTCGAACCACACAAGTAGATAGCCTAGACTCCATCCACCCTAACACCACAGGCAACACATTGCCTAGACAAACGCAAGATCCACATCACCGAACGCCACAAGATGACACATACATTATGCTACCCAGAGAGCCACAGCATCCTCAACACCCAACGCCACTAAGAGACACAACTGAGACAGGAAACAGCTGGGACGGAGAGGACACAGAGAGCACAGAAACACTGATACTACTTGCTAATACCGTGCCGGCACACGCACAGAACAAAGAAACATCATTGCCACAACATGCAACGACTCCAGGAAACTTAGCGAAGAGTGAAGACAGACTGGTTGAAGAGGCTATAGAGAGAAGAAAACTATATATAATACTGGGGAATGCTGCTTCACAGCAAACAGGTAGGGAAGAATCAACGCTGCTCTCACAGGAGATGACCTCGCCTATTAATAGGACACTCAATAAGATTACAGTGTCAAGTGATATGGAAGATGCCACCCCTACCGGAAACTCCCCATATACAACACAAAGGCTAGCTAGGAACACACGAAATGCTCGCCACCCAATAGTGACAGAAAGATCACACAACACAGTTAGTGCGGCGCACCTCTTATACAGTGGAGGCATGGACAACAGAAATAAGGGCACAAATGAAAGGGATTTGAGAAAAGGAACAGATCTTAAACATGTCAACTCAAACTATGAAGACCAAACTGAGAGGACGAACACTGCTAATACATCACTTCAGACCCGGAGAGACATCAAAGGAATACAGACACAAATTGACAATATGGCACAGGACATCCAAAATACTTTGAAAACAATGGTAAAGATCCTGGAAATTACTGCAGGCACACAATCCAAAGTTGACCACATCCAAGAATTAGTGCAGAAATCGCTAGGAAAAAGGAATGAGAGGGCCATGCCATTATTAGATCGGCACAATCGGCCAGACAGAAACCTTAGTTACATAACAGAAGAAGAAACCCTTTTGTTACTACAGACATACGAGCCGACAGAATACGGTGGGGGGGAGAAAATAAAAACAGTTCCGATTGACACTAATAGAACATCCAAACATAAGATAAGGAAACTAAACCTTAACAACTTACAACAAGTCCAGCTATCCACCAACCGGCTTGTAAGGGACCCGAGCAATACAAGAAAGCCTCTGAAATGCCTATTGCTCAACTGTTTATCCGCAGTAAAACACTCGTCAGACATCGCTGCACTTATCATTAACCAGGAAATTGACCTAGCAATCTTAACAGAAACATGGCTCTCGGAATCATCTTCTCCCTGCATGGATCTGTTAGTGCCCCCGCAATACAACATAGTGAGACTAGATAGACCGAAGAAGATAGGGGGTGGGATATCCTGCATCCACCGATCAGACATAGAAATTAAACAAATACAATCAGACCCTCCGGAATCCTGTGAATATCTAGGTCTTAATATAAAATCAATAGACAATCAAAGATGCACACTACATGCCCTGTACCATTCTCCAGGAAATAATGAGACTTTCATAGACCAGCTAATGGAGATTATCACGGATAACTCTAACACTCACTCTAACAACATATTCCTGGGCGATTTTAACTTACACTGGGAAGACAGGAAGGACAAACAGATTGACGCTCTTAAAGACTTCCTGACTGAGCTAAATCTCTCCCAAGCTTGCACACAGCCAACACACTCAAAAGGAGCAACACTAGACTGGATATTATCAAGAAACAAGAACATAGTGGTCCATTCAGTTGTGCCGTGCGACTGGTCGGATCACCATGCCATAATCTTCCTAGTTCCAACACTGGAAAGGAATAAGATATCACAGCCCATCAAACTCAAAAAGTGGACACGGAAGACTAAAGACCTGAATATTGAACGACTAGTAGAAAATTGTGAGAAAGATCTGAAGCCAACTAACTGACTGCAGAATGTGAATGATCTAACGGATCACTACACTACGACAGTAACAAACATAGTTCACACCACCATGCCACTAAAACTGAAAAGAGTCTCGGAAAAGGACAAGAACCCATGGTTTAATAGTTCATTGAATGATGATAGAAGGAAACTAAGAATGGCCGAAAGAAAATGGAGAGAACACCCTGCAACACCAGAACTGAAATCACTCAGAAAAATCAGAAACGAGTACAACAAAAAGATCCTCAGGTCCAAAAAAGAATATATTAGATCAGAATTGGATAACGCCAAAAACAGACCACGGAAACTATTTGAAATTTTAAAGCAACAATCCAACAAACTAGCAAAATCGGCCCCAGAAACCACTAAAACTCAGTTAAGCTGTCAAGAATTCTCACATTTTTTCACCGAAAAGGTCAACAAGCTGGAAATAGAGCTCAAGACGGCAGCGGACCACCTGCACAACCAACCACACAGACTGATTACTGCCACACCGACATTCGACCACAATGAAGCAAAAAAACAAAGAGCATTGGGATACCTTCAAGCTATATGATCAGAATACTATCGCCAAAACACTAGTGGATATCAAACCGAATAACCACTATAATGATCCACTCCCCGCCGAATGTCTACAAAAATAAAACCACATCATCATCCCAATATGGACAAAAATAATAAACGCCTCCCTATCACAAGGGATCCTTCCAGAATGCTTAAAAACAGGCCAAGTTGTCCCGATCATCAAGAAACCAACAGCGGACCCAGCAGATCCTAATAACTTCCGCTTAGTTACCAATATTCCATTACTGGCCAAACTAATCGAGAAATGTGTACAAAACCAACTGAACCAACACATCGCTAATTTCATGCTGTTGGACGACTGCCAATCGGGATTCAGAACAGGTCACAGCACGGAAACAGCGATCCTACATATCGTCGATGACGCAATACAGGCCCTTGACCGCAATAGGACATGTCTACTAGTCCTTCTTGACCTGTCATCTGCATTCGACACTGTAAATCATGAAAAACTACTAGACAGACTTCACAACTGGATGGGAATGACAGGAAATGTGCTGAAATGGTTTGAATCCTTCCTTCAGAACAGATCACAAAGATTTTGGGTCAACCAGACACTATCCACATCATGTCCGAATTCGATCGGAGTCCCCCAAGGATCGACACTATCTCCTTCACTTTTAAACTTGTACGTCGAACCTTTGACAGAAATCCCCCGAGACGCAAACATATCCTATCACATGTACGCGGACGACACACAAGTTTACATCAAGGTCGATTCCCTGGAAGACATCAAGTTAATGAATGAGACTTTAAAAATGACATTAAGATGGCTAACAAGTAAGCACCTAAAGCTCAATGCACAAAAAACGGAATTCCTTTTAATCTCACCACCAAAGAACCACTCAGAGGCAGAAGAATGGACCAGCTTGATCACAGCTTTAAATTGCACCCCTACGCGAGTGGACTCAGCGAAATCATTAGGAATCACATTAGATAAGAACCTAGACATGAAAGCTCACATCAACTCAATGGCAAAAAATGCCCGCTTTCACTTGAACTACTTAAGGAAAGTAAAACCATTCATCTCATCGGCAGATCTCAAACTGGCAATACAATCATTAGTAATCTCAAGGATTGAATACGGATGTACAACCTTAGCAGGCCTACCAAAAATTTCCACGGCACCACTGAAAGCATGCCTCAATGCAGCAGCAAGGCTCATTACCGGATCGAGGAAATTCGACCATATCTCCCCACATCTAAAAGCATTAAACTGGCTGCCATACGAAGCCAGAATCCAATTCAAAATGGCATGTGTCACCCACAAAGCTCTACACTACAAAACACCAAGATACCTGGCCCAGAAGATTGAGCTGTCTGGAGGAGGCAGACCAGTAAGGAGCGCCAATCTGCTGATGCTGAAACCACCCATCTTCCGGAAAAAGAAAACATGTGACAGAGCTTTCTCAGGGGCAGCCCCCAGAATATGGAACTCACTCCCTCCAAATATCGGAAAAATTACAAACACAACAACATTCAAAAGGGAAACTAAGATCTTCCTAATGAGTAAGTTCCTTACATAGCCAAGAAAGGACCTCACCGCCACCACGTACTAAATGTGTCAAATCTGAACATCGAATGGCAGAAAGAGAAAGTTTCTAATTAGACGGGGACAAGCTTGAGGCGCTTTATTTCCCCAGCCCCAGGTCTCTCGTGGGTATCGCTGTGCTGCTCTGCTGCCTGGGTATCGTTGTGCTGCTCTGCTGCCCTGAATTGTACTGTGCCTGCTTGCATTGCTTCACTGTTTAATCCTGCCTTTGTATCAATTTGTATTGCTTTGCCCTGCCTAGCGCTCACATTGCCAGATAGAATTAAATACTACTGCCTTATTGCGAGAGTGCCTCTCTGCCCACGTTAGTTGCATTGTTTCCCCAACCGGTTCCGGTTTCGCTTCAGCTGCCATTTTGATGTTGTTGTCCCTCGGAGCCCGCCCTCTCCACCCCGCTCCCGCCTCCCAGCTGCTCCTCCCTCGCCCCTCCCCCTCCACTATCCGCATATGACAGATGCCTTCGCGCGCAACGGTCACGCGCAGCGGTCGCACCCCATGCGTGCTAAAGGTGCGCCAAAGGTAAGCCCGTCTATGCCTGTCCGCGCCTGGACCGCGCTCAGCGCCAGACCTCCTGGCCCCAGCAAAACCCACTCCTCCCGCATTACGTATGACTCCGCTACCCTCTTTGCCCTTAACCCCGGACGCAAACCACAATGCTGCGAAGCTGCCCCTGGACACACCCATGGACCCTTCGCCTGCCACTCCTGCAAATTCGCCTGCGTCATGACCCACACCAAATCCTCGAACTCCAAACACAGCTCCCACTCTAACCACCTGAAATGCATCCTGCTGAACACCGGCTCGATCCACAGACACGCCACTGAACTCTGGGACCTACTCGACACCACATCGCCGGACGTCGCCTTCCTTACAGAAACCTGGATGAACGCATCATCAGCCCCCGACATCACTATAGCCTTCCCGGACGCTTACAAGATCATCCGAAAAGACCGCACCAACCAAACAGGAGGAGGCATCGCCATCGTCCATAAGAACACCATCCGAATCACGACCAGCTCCGACGATAACCTCTCGACCGCCGAACACCTTCACTTCCAGATCCACACCGATCCCAGGACCACACTTAGAGGCACCCTCATCTACAGACCCCCAGAAACCCGCACACAATTCAACGAAGACATCACTGACTTCATCAGCCCACATGCCCTCACCTCCGAGAACTACATTCTACTGGGAGACCTCAACTTCCACCTGGAAAAGATAAACGACAGCAACACCACCACCCTTCTGGACAACCTGGCCAATCTCGGACTCCAACAACTTGTTGACACCCCCACCCACCTTGCCGGACACACGCTTGACCCTATCTTCACCTCCAGCAAACACATCTCCTTCGATCACACCACAGCTCTCCACTGGACTGACCACAGCTGCGTTCACTTCAGCTACAAAAAGACCACAACCCATAACCCCCCACAACCTATTCCTCGAAGAAACTGGAACAAAATCACCACCGACCAACTCTTCGCATCGCTTAACCAAAACCCGCCTGCCATACCATCGAACCCAAACCATGCTGCCACCAAACTCACACAATGGATCACCCACAGCGCTGACGAATTAGCACCCTTGAAAAACCACCAAACCAAACAAGGTAACAAAAAGGCCCCCTGGTTCAACGATGACCTTAAAAAAGTTATGTCGTACTCTCGAGAAAATCTGGAGAAAAAACCCAACCACTGACAACCTAACCACCTTTAAGGACGCCACCCGAAAACACCACCAATTGATCCGATCCACCAAGAAATCAGCATTCAAGGATCGACTCGACAACAACGCCCACAACAGTAAGGAACTATTCAACATCGTCAAAGAATTTACCAACCCCACCGCCGGCACCAACGACATCACTCCCTCTCAAGACCTCTGCGACTCTTTATCCTCTTTCTTCCACAACAAAATCGCCGACATACATAACAGCTTTGAAAACCAATCCGAAGAACAGTCCACTCCACCCACCTCCGAACCAAAACAGCACTTTCATAACCTTTGCGCCTGGAACCCCATCACCACTAATGACACCATCCGCCTAATGAACTCCATCCACTCAGGTTCACCAACCGACCCATGTCCCCACCACATTTTCAACAAAGCAGACTCAGTCATCGCACCCCATCTCTGCGATGACATCAACAGTTCCTTCAACTCCGCTACCTTCCCGGAAAGCTGGAAACATGCCGAACTCACCGCGCTTCTGAAGAAACCCACAGCAGACCCCTCAGAACTCAAGAACTACTGCCCCATCTCACTCCTCCCATTCCCTGCCAAAGTCATTGAGAAAGCCGTCAATAGTCAGCTCGCCGCCTTCCTTGAATCCAACAATTCCCTCGACCCCTCACAGTCCGGCTTCCGAGCCAAACACAGCACCGAAACCGCCCTCATCGCAGCTACAGACGACATCTGAACGCTACTGGACAACGGAGAAACAGTCGCCCTCATCCTACTCGACCTCTCCGCCGCCTTCGACACAGTCTGTCATAGCACCCTCATACAACGCCTCAACAACGTCGGAATACAAGGAAAAGCTTTGGACTGGATCATCTTGTTCCTCGCCGGGAGAACCCAGAGAGTCCGCCTCCCCTTATTCAAATCAGAGGCCACCGAAGTCATCTGCGGTGTACCACAAGGATCATCACTCAGTCCCACCCTCTTCAACGTTTACATGAGTCCCCTCGCTTCCATCGCACGACAACACAATCTCAACATCATCTCCTACGCAGACAACACCCAGCTGATCCTCTCCCTCACCAAAGACCCAAACACCGCCAAAACCAATCTACACGAAGGAATGAAAGAAGTTGCCGCATGGATGAAAAACAGCCGTTTAAAACTAAACTCAGACAAAACGGAAGTCCTCATCTTAGGATCATCCCCCTCATCCTGGGACGACTCATGGTGGCCACCGGCCCTGGGTA
This sequence comes from Lissotriton vulgaris, assembly GCF_964263255.1. Classification (NCBI taxonomy): domain Eukaryota; kingdom Metazoa; phylum Chordata; class Amphibia; order Caudata; family Salamandridae; genus Lissotriton; species Lissotriton vulgaris. The sequence goes on along the minus strand of NC_141685.1, from coordinate 353,809,191 downwards.
CAGCACCCATACCTACAGATCACGCACGCAACCTGGGATTCATCATGGACTCCTCCCTCTCGATGACCAGACAAGTCAACGCCGTTTCATCTTCATGCTTCAACATCCTACGCATGCTCAAAAAAATCTTCAGTTGGATCCCCGCCGAAACAAGAAAGACAGTCACCCACGCACTGGTTACTAGCCGAATGGATTATGGAAATACCCTTTACGCCGGAACCACTGCCAAACTACAGAAAAAAATCCAACACATCCAAAACGCCTCAGCCAGACTCATACTGGACATCCCCCGTCAAGCTCACATTTCCGGTCACCTGAAAGACCTCCACTGGCTCCCCGTCAACAAGAGAATAACGTTGCGTCTCCTCACCCACGCACACAAGCCCCTCTACGACCTAGGACCCGAATGCCTCAACACAAGACTGTCCTTCTACACACCCACCCGCCAACTACGATCATCCAATCAAGCCCTCGCCGCAATTCCGCGCATCCACAGATCCACCATGGGAGGAAGATCCTTCTCCTACTTAGCTGCCAAAACCTGGAATTCTCTCCCCACTCACCTCCGTCTTACACAGAACCACCTCTCCTTCAGAAAGCAGCTAAAAACCTGGCTTTTCGATAGGTAATTCACCCTCCTCCCTCAAGCGCCTTGAGACCCTCTGGGTGAGTAGTGCGCTATATAAATTCTTGAACTTGAACTTGAATGTTGATCATTTTGTACAGGAATACAACATACAGATATAGTAGACTAGTAGAGTAACCTGGCAGACGCAGTCTGAAAGTATATAGAAAGGTGTAACCCCGATGTCAAACACAAGACTATTCTTTTTTTCCTTATAGACTTATACCTAACCTACCTCTTATCAGCGGGAAATGTTTACTAAATAGCTCTATACTTTAGACTTATACCTAACCTACCTCCTAACAAGGGGAAATGTTTACTATATAGCTCTATACTTACCTACCTCACTCACTATATGGTAATGTTATGCAAATTATATCTCTACATCATGTATATGTATCTGTGAAGTGCTCTGATACCCAAGGGTCACGTTCACGCTATGTAAAACTCTCTAAATAAAATAAATAAATAAATACCCTACAGACACCTGTTGAGCGCGATGCTGCGGGAGGGGTGGGGTGCATCACGCTGAGTGCGCAAGTGTGAAAAATCAATGTTGCCGTGCGTAATGATGTGATCTCTGACCTCATTCAGTCATTTTAAAGACCTCCTGGATCGTACTGTAGACCTGAGCCAGCAGGCAGTGCTGCCCTACAGACACCTCTTGAGCGCGGTGGTGCGAGAGGGGTGGGATGCATGAACCTGAGTGCGCACGTGCGAATAAGAAATGTTGCTGTGTGTAATGATGTGATCTCTGACCTCTTTCAGTCACATCTCTGTCTCATTTTAAGGACCTGCTGTACTATATTGTAGGCTTGAGCCTGCGGGCAACACTGCCCTACAGACACCTGTTGAACGCAATGCTGCGGGAGGAGTGGGGTGCATCATCCTGAGTGCGCACGTGTGAAAAATCGATGTTGCTGCGCGTAATGATGTGATCTCTGACCTCATTCAGTCACATCTGTCTCATTTTAAGGACCTGCTGTACCATACTGTAGGCCTGAGCCAGCTGGCAGCGCTGCCCTACAGACAAGTGGCGTTGGCTTTAAGGGCACTGTAGTGAGCTCGTTACTAAGTGTACATGCACCCAGGCTTCCACCACTGCATTACACGTGCACATTATGCTTCTATCATGCGCTCTGTTTCTTTCTATATAAACCTTCGTATAATATATCATTATTTAACCGTGTGAATTCTCGAGCACTCCAACCCCTCTTTGAACCACGATTACCACTAACAGTTGGTAGATCATACTTCAAAAACGAAGGATGCACTCAACTCCTATTTTCTATCAAGCTTGAAATAAACCTTTATTTACCTCCAGACATTTCCACCATTACCTTATTTCTCCTTTTTCATACATTCAATTGATTGCCTCAAGAAGGGTGGAGCGGGAGCTGATCCCGCAATGATGCCCTGGGCATTCCGACACCTTCCATCTTGGTATCAAGACACCGTCCCCGACCGGAGACCTGGTCTACCGTACAAACATACCCCGGACTCGGAGCTTGCACCAACACGTTGTGGGACACCCCGGTGGTGGCAGGTGAGCAGTGAAGCCTTGGTGTTCAAGACCTACAATTGAGCACAGTGTGGGAAAGGGGCTGGGGTGCAGCACCCTGGGTGCACAGGTGTATGAAAGCGATTTTCCCATAGCTAATAATGTAGGACTATATTATCAAAGAACAGCGATACCGGGATTAATAATATGCCCTTGTGAATTCCCATAAAAGCCCAAGTTCACACCAGACCACACACTTGATGGCCCCTAATCTCTGGCCTCATGTGTTTCATTTTAAGGACTTGCTGAACCACACTCTTTCCCACGGACCACAGTGTCCTAGACAAATGGGTGACGGGAGGGAAACACTAAGGGCTGGGTGCAGTAGGCCGAAGCTCTGTCTCCTCCTCCCTCTCTCCTTTTGACTCTCCCTCCCCTTCTCCCTTCCACCCTCTCCCCCTCCCTTCCATTCTCACTATCGTCCTTTCATTTGGACTACCTTTCTTTAACTCTTCCACATAGCACACATACTTATGTTTCATTTTTGTCTTGCAGGTTTCCTACGCTGCATCCACTGGAGTCCAACCCACGTTGTTTATATTATACTGTTTGTTCTATTAAACTTACATTTCTATTTATTTGTGTTTTAATAAAGGTTACTTTTTTTCAAATAAATAACTGAGTGTATAGGTCTTCTTTTTCTGACAACACTCGTCTATTATGTATTGTGAAAATCATCTGTTTATAGGAGATTTTAAGGACAAACTTTTCTAATATTACAGTTCACCTACCAAACATAATCTAACTGACTACTAGACAAATGAAGCCTGGGTAATTCTACAACTGCAAGAGTTCTATGAGTGTATCATTTTAAATCACCATAAGTATTGCCCGTGTGATTAATGAATAAACAAGACACTGCCTAGGACCACCGAGGCTTCAGGGACTGCAGAGGCCCACCCTGCATATTTAAATAAAGCCCCGGAGAGTGGCGATCCCCAGACTTCAGTTGGCCTTGAATCCCCTGCACAATTATTAAACAATACCCGGGAAGGTGGCGGTCCCCTAGGCTGCAAAAAGTCTCTGTGCCCTTCTGTGCCTAATTTACGTGTGACATTAAAATACCCAGTCCTAGAGAGACCCCAATATAATAATCTGATTGGCCACAGAACATTACCCACCAGGGGCCTCATTTAAAAGAACGGGTGAGACCCCGCTTTTTTTTTGTTTCTTTTTTTCTCTCCATTTTTACTATCCGCATCCCATCTAATAAAGCGATACAAGGTGTTCCTCCTCTCGTTTCAAGTAGTCAAATGCTATCACAGGGTGGAAGCCATGGACAAGCTCTCTAATCGCAAACACAAATGTTCAGCGAATGCACACCCCGGGACATTGAAGGAGCTGCGCCTGACATGTCGCCCTCCCTAGGATCATGATACATTTGTTAGTAAAAACGCATGCTAACACTACTTACACACGTGTAGTACAGCAACCAGAATGTAGTGAAGAAGCATAGGAAGTGCAAAATCTAAAAATATAAATCCTACCAGAACAATTTTGAAATATTGGCCAGTGGTGCTTTCTTTTTACCTTCTCCCGCTTGTCGCCAAATTTATGTAGTGAAGGCGCAGACAGCAGTGTATCCAATAAGTAGATTGATTACAGAAAAAAAAAGACACCTGAAACAACCACCAACAGGAGCAGACAGCAAGGCAACCATCTTCTCCAGCACTGTGTACAAACTCTGCAAGGTTCCCCTCATGACAGCCCTACATCCTAACATTACTTATTTAGATTCTAGTAGAATTACATACTAACATTCTACTATGACTTACATAGGAATACTACACAGAGCACATGACTTTACAGCAATGAGCTCATGGTTTCATCCACGAGTCTTGACACCGGTAGGGGTAAGTATTTTGCTTCCCACTCCCTATATTGCATAAACGCAAACTAACACCACTTCAACAGGTATGCTACAGCACCCAGAGCTTAAAAAGTAAAAAAAGCGGAGATAAAACTATCGCCCTATTTACAAGAGAGTGCTAACATGCATAATTGCATGTTAGCACTCTTTTTCCCAACGCCTCCCTTTGCATCTCTAATGAGATGCAAAGTGAGCATCACTGGGCGTACTCCAATGGACTACCTTGTAAAATAGTGCTGATGTTCACATCGCGATATTTACAAGGCAGCCCACAGGATTTTAGCAGAAGTAAAATTTTGGCAAAAAATGCGGTTTTCGCCAAAATCTAACGTCTGCTAAAATCCTGATTTAGCTATCCCTAACATGGGGGGTGGATTATGCTGATACGACCACAGGGTCGTATCAGCAAGGTTATCATCGTTTTGCAGGGAACATCGCTAGAAAACCAGCGATGTTCCCTGCAAAACGGCGATTTCCCTGCTATCGCAGGAATTTTTATCACCTTGGAGATACGCGTTGCTAATAACGCGATATCTCTGCGATAAAAACCTGGGATAGTCCGCGTTAGGAAAATGAGCGCTAAGCGCGCTTTGCGATAGTTATCGCAAAGTGTTGCAAATATGCCCCCTAGTTTGTTTCCTGCCAGGATCAAAGACCCTGAGTTGTTCTCAACCCAAACTGCTGGCTTCTGTTGTCAATTATTGGATATGGAAACTAAAACAGAGTCTTTTTCTCAAGAGGGGTTGAAAGTAGCCATCACCATAGATGAATAACCACGTGGCTTGGATGCATTTATATCCAAAAATTATATCCAGTGTTGCTGCTTGAAATAAAAACATATATATATAATTAAAATACCTCTTAACACATACCTACATGAAAATAAGGTTTGCTTAGAGAGTCAGCCACTCACCACATATTTGGATTCAAAGCTCGCTCCTTCAACAGAAACTGGCCAGAGATCCTGTACCCACCTAGTCCTCCCTGACAGCAGAGGAAAAACCTTTCACAAGAAGAAGCAAGAACATTATTGAAGGTCCCCAAATTTGGACCAATCTCTCACCTAATGCATGGCCTCCAATGGTTGCCAGTGGAAAAGAGGATTTTATTTAAGGCCCTCTGCATTATCCAAAAGGCCCTTAACAGAGCTGGGACGACCTTTCAGGATTGGTTCTTTTGGTATATCCCCTGTAGGAACCTGAGATAGAGCTCTGCACATATGATCACTGTGCCAAGAATAGGCAAAGCAAAGTGGGGTGGAAGAATGCTCCTGTACCGCGGAGGGAAACTATGGAACACCTTGCCTTTGGCCCTACGCTCGCAATCCAGCTATTCAGAAAGCAGCTGAAGACTTGGTTGCTTTCCTAATAGGTTACTAGCTACATTAGAGGCACGTCCCCTGGCGGCAAGTCTCTTGGTTTTTGATGTGTACAGTGCTAAGATACCTTCGGGTATTGCGCGCTCTATAAAAATCTTTTATTCATTATAGTGTCGGAAATGCAACTGCAGAGTCCTAAATTGTCTGAGCACATGATGTGGACTGAATTAGAAGATCATCTACATAGGGGTTAATGTTCTCCCCTGTTGGGGTTAACACCTGTTGAAACTTTACTCCAGTACTCCTGGCCCTTTCCACTGTTTACTGAGCTCCAAATGTGGGCCACCTGCACCATGCTAGCAATGAAGAGTACAACCAGTAAGTAAAACTCTATTCCCAATGAAACTCTTTCACTTTGAAGATGTTCCAAAAAAGTACAGACCTCTGCATGACTTCCTGTATTGTGGGCCTCCTCAACTCTCGATGCATCTTGGCCACATTGACAAACCTCATGGTCCTCCACACCTCAAACAGAAGGCAGTTTGTCCTCTGCACATGTATAAGTACCTGTGTCCTGATTTTCCTATTGCCCTGCATCCTTCTGACCCGGAATACAAAATGAAGCCCCAAAGTGCATCAAAGCGGCCGCTTTGAGATTGCAAACAAGCTTAAAGGAGAAAATCGACGCAAGAAAGATGTGAGCAATATTTATGTGGAAAGAAGGAGTGTTAGCAATATTTATGTGGAAAGAAAGAGTGTTAGCAATATTTATGTGGAAAGAAAGGAAGCAGAATTGTTAAGTTCTTCATGGATAAAAAAGAATCTTGGGAAGGGGTTCTAGCAGGAGTTGGTGGAACCTTACAGTCAGTATGGTAGGCACTGGGACAAGGAAGGGGACGGGGATGTAATACAACATTTGTCAATGTCTTGAGGTACTGCCTAGTGAAGGGAGCTTGAGCAGTGGAGACAAAGTGGCCCAGGGGTATTGCAGATTTACTAAGATTTACTTAAGCGTTGTACTTTCTTCACTCTTAGTTTTTTTATGCTTGGCAGCTATCTGATATGTTTTGCACTGCATTTTGGCTCGCAAGTTACCGCACACATCTTCAGTATATTTTTCTTTTTCATTATTTTAGTTAACGAATTATGTTGTTTACGGTGAGTTTATAAAAATTGTTTCTAAGCACATCGTAAGGAAAATTTGGTAGGGGGTTGTAATAGTATTTGTGAAATAAAGTTTGTTGTTGTTTAATCATTTTCATATAGAAGTGGTTTTACTAAGGTGTAAACTAAAAGGAAGGAAAATATCAGTCAAGGTAAGGTTGGTAATGAGGCAGATTTGATAATAAGCTAAAAAGGTAGAATTGACAATTGTGGATGGAAGGAAGGAAGCCAAGCTACGGATGGGGGAATATGGTAGGTGGAAGAGTACCAATGAACAAATATAGCATGGATGTGGCCTAGAGGCATTCGAGTGCTTAACAAAGGAGTGGAAAATTGTTTAAATCAGCAAACAAATAAGAAAGTAATCAATCAACTATTGACAATAGGTGAATCAATCAGCAATTAGTTGGTGAAGTTGTGGATAATGAGAAGTGAAGTGTTTTTGTAAGAGGAAGGCTGTAAGTTCATTTCTGCAGGTAGTCAAAGAAGGAGTCATGCATAGACTTGGGGGGGGGGGAATCCATAGCTTTGTTGCACTGCCAGAGAAGGGCTGCCTCATGCACCACACATGTTTAAAGGTCACGGGCCAGGATTTAGAGTTACTCGAACCGTATTGAACTCCAGAGATTTCCACCTTCTTGACTACATAGGGAGGTGAGGCGTTGTGAAGGGCTCTATGAGTGAGGCAGGCGTATTAAATTTAGCTTTTGCTTCAATGGGGATCCATTGCAGAGCGAGTTGGATCTTTGAGATGTGGTTGAATACCTTCAATCCTGACCCAAAGCCTACAGCAGCCTGGAGAACGACTCGAAGAGGAGCTAGATGTACTTCAAGAGCCCAGAGCGAAAGGAGTTCTCATAGTCTAGTTTGGCAAGGACCAGTACCTGTACTACGATCTTTACGTCCTCAGTAGGGATGAAGTGTCTGATGCCCCAGATGAGCCTTGGGTCTTGGTATGTGTTTTTAGATATCTTTGATATGCAAGCATCAACCTGACAGACACTCATCATGTCAGGATCAGTCAGCGAGATGCTTTACATGTACTAATGCACAGGCGCCCAGCAGCATCAACCTAGGTTTGCTGGACGGAAAATCTCACCGCCCTAAGGGCAGTGAAATCATCAGCCCTGCAAAGCCCTGCTGAGGATCCCCCCTATTTATGAGGGTCGGTGTCACTAATAGAGTCAGTCCTTGGCACCTCAAGTTTAAACCTTGAAGTGTCCAGGACTACTGTATACCAATGATGCCTCAAAGAACCCTTTCCCAACTCGTCACAGAGTGGGGTGGGATCAGCAAGTCTCACTGACCTCACCTCACTCTGTGACCATTTAGGGAAGGTCCTCCTCTAATTGCCTCACCCATGACAAGGTTATCCAATCATAGAAGATACAGGATCTTACAGTTGTTCCTTCCCAACCCAAACCCTCCAGTTCCTTCCTGAGCCGTCGTGCTCCCCCCTCCTGCCACCCGCTGATACTGTCTTCACCACAGCTCGGCAAGTGCTTTATTGAATGTTTGGGTCATTGTATGTTTATGTGAATTATGTTTTATTGCACTTGGGTGCTGGGAATGTATGTTTGATTGCACATGTGGGCTGGAAATCAGTGTTTGCAAGTGTGTGCATTTGTGGGCTTGGGAAAAGGGTAGGTGTAAGTTAGAGTGTGTGTGTGAATGGATGAGTGTAACTGTGAGTGCTTATGGATGGTTGAGGTGAGTGTGCATGTATGTAGCCACCCCACTCCTAATTAACCAGCAGCTACTGATTAGGTGGGACTAAACACTCATTCTAACTTGAAGTCTATTGCTGATCCTACCCCTGTAAGAGAAGTTGCTGTAACTCAATGGTTTAGGTGGTCAAGAACACAAGACACACAAAATAAACAGAGCTGCAAAGCCTCAATTGCAAAATAATAATTAACTAAATAACGTGAGGACTCTATGACTGTTTGGATGCTAAACTGAAACAGCCTTTAGCAGTACGCATTGTGTACAATTATAGAAGGAACCTGCACCAAGAATGTAGCTTCATGGAGTGCAATGACATTACTCGTAAAAAAGTGACATGCTGCATGAAGTGGGAGGGTCTTCTGGTATCTACCCTCCCCCTGATGATCATAGAGAGTCCCCTGGATTAGTAGGCACCATACTTGGGGGAATGGTTGTAACAAAGTTGTTGCTAGGTGACTCATACACATTGCCCTGCCCCTGTTGTATATTTGACCCCTTCGATGCTGATGACGAGCAGAGCTCGTCATCAGCCACGGGGGGCGTGTGCGGATGACGAGCTGAGCTCGTCATCTAACGCGGCTTTTTGAAAAAAGCCGCGTAGCGCAAAAATATGCGCCGCAGCGATGAGGTTAACAGTTGTGGCAGGCATCTACTGGGGGGAGGACCGCACATACACAAAATATTAACCACTTCCATGTTCATGACGAGCTCAGCTCATCATGAGTCATGGTGCCGCTGTGCTCATGACGAACTGAGCTCGTCATGACATGCGCGCCGCTCACACGCGGGTTAATTCCCCCGCTGTGCTGAGCGTTCCATTAAAATGAGTGTGGTCATGACGAGCTCAGCTCGTCATGAGCACAGCGCCACAGTGCTGGGTGACAAGCTGAGCTCGTCAAGAAGACCGGGGCACTGCGCGCCCCTCCCTCCCCCCAGCACAGCGGGGGAATTAGCCCTGCAGGGAAGGGGTTAATTAAGAAGACTTACCTAATGCAACATCCTTGCCCCAGAGCTCTTCTTCATCCAGGAACTGGAACTGGATGCAGGAACTCTCAAGGACCAGGACTAGAGCTGGGCGAAGGATACAAAACTTTGCAAGTGGCAGGGAGGACAGCTTGTTCTAGTAGAGCCCAGGCTTCCACTCTTCTTCAGAAATTGACTTCTGGGCAAAAGGTTTCGTTTTGTAGAGAGGGGAGCTGGCAGCATCTGGAAATGCCATGTTCAAATGTGAGGTCTGTGTTGAGGGTGAATCTAAGAGATTTTCTTAGTCTGTCAGCTGTTTGAGACGCCGTCTAGGGTCATGCAAGAGAGCCAGGCTTGAATCTGTGGTTGTTTATTTGTCACCAATTATTCAGATTTTAATCCTCAGAAAGAGCTTCCCCCATTCACTACTTTTACCCTCTTTCATGCATCTTCTTTACTTAAAATAGCACCCTTCCTCCAATGTGCACATTTCAGAGAAGTGTCTGTCTTGTATGATTATAAGGAACCATGGCCCAGATGTAGATAATAACAAATTACCGAATGGTAAATACCGAATTTTACCGATTCGGTATTTACTATTCGGTAATTGCTATGTAGGTAAAATATTCGGTAAAAATACCGAATCGGTAAGATTCGGTAATTACCGATTCTGTAATTACAGAATCTGTATTTGCCATTGATTCCTATGGGCGTTGAAGCCCATAGGATTCCATAGCAAATATCGATTCGGTAATTACCGAATCGGTAAATTTACCGATTTTACAAGGGGACAGGGTGTCACTTTGACACCCTGTTTCCCCCTGTTTCTGGCTTGTGTGCCATGTGACACACATACATGCCCTTAGGGCATGTCTGCGTGCCACATGGCACAGGTGTACATGCACAGGTGTACATGTACATTGGAATTCGTTATTTACCATGGACTAGTATTCCCTGGTAAATAACGGTTCGGTAAGGGCCTGTGGCACTGATTACAGTGCCACCTACATATGGATTTACAGAATGGGTATATATACCGATTCGGTATTTTACTGATTCTGTAAATTTACCGAATCGGTAAATATACTGATTCTGTAAATATGAGGCCCCCTACATGTCAAATCCCAAATACCGGTCGGTAACGGCCGATACCGACCGGTATTTGGCGACCTACATCTGGCCCCTATGACTAGTGACGTGCACCATTATAGGGGTTTCCCCCTCTAAAGACTTAAATCTTTAGCAGAATTTTTAGGGCGGGGTCAAACACGAAATCTGCATGAACATAGTAAACCTTTTTTCAGTTGCAGAGCCCGTGATCTGCCCAAGGTGCAAATTATACAAGTGCAATTGTAAACCATTGATGTGCCACTGACTCCCTAGAGGAGACAGCTTTCACATTGGGAATGTGTACGTTTGACATCGGGTGAGGCGGGGGTGGGGTCGAGGGAGGGGGGGGGGGGGGCATATATAACCCAAGAGAGAGAGAACTGCCTGTTCCCCCTTGGAATTAATTGAAAGGCAGGATTTTTTATTTTTAAATCAGTCCCTAGCCCTTAAAGGGACATGGACATTTATTTGTATAAGGAAAGGTCTGCAATCAGTGACCGTGAATGGTGGAATAGAGGTCTGCTGTTCCTCACGTGCCTTTTTTTAAAACGGTAACACGACTTACCTGCAATGGTTAAATAGAAATATTTTAGATATTGAAAGTTTAATAGAATTACTGTGAACATTTTTGAGGGGGGGGGGGTGATTTTATTTTGCACTGGGTGGTGCGGCATTAAAAGGTTTGAAGACAACTAGTGTAGGCGAACTTCCTGGAAAGCAGCACCTTGTTACGGTTGTGTCTAAGAAAGATGCGACAGATTCCACGCACTTCAAAAACTTTCTGAAAGTGTTGAAAAGGCATGCTGCTCCAGGGGGAGTTCTTCTTTGAAGTGATAAATCGCAGAAACAATCCCAGTGGTGCAGGGCTAACTACTCCTTTTGAATATTCAGTGGAATTATTGCCTCATTGGGGGACATTAGTTTATGAAATTTGTTAATCTTCTCAGAGGAACAATTGGCCACTCGTCACCTGAGGTGTTTCAGGGGAATCATGCAAATTCTCAATTAGAATGTATTGAACATTCTGTCCTCCCACTGGAAGCATCGAGCTGTGCTTTGGACGCTTCTAGTTGACATCATTTAAATATAATACCATTTTCATATATTAATTTCCACGTCCTGTTCTCCCTCCCTTTCCTATTCAGTTCTTTTTTGCTTTGATGTTTCTTCAGCATTAATATGTGTGCATGACAATTCAGCTGGTTTAAAATTCTTTTCTTCAAGTAACATTTTTAGATGTTTGTAAAATCGACATTGTGTGTTATAAATAGTTTTGTGTCATCTGCATTTGGACATTTTTCAGTTGCCCCACCTGAATTCCCTTCTTGGGCCCTTATTCACAAGCATTCTGTAGAATTCCGACCCCACAGCTAAACCCAGTTTGTACAGGTGTTGGATCAGAGGTGCACACTAGCAGATATAACCTGCTATGTGGAACTCCTTGAAGTAACGAATAGACTCTGCTGCACTACACGGAGTTCCGCAAACGGCGAAGTCCTTTGGTCATGCCGTTCGGGTTGATTTTCAGTGTTGTGTGTTTTTTCCGCACTAAAAAATCTGCGTGAATGACACCATGTGCAGTGCAAGAGAGTGCTGCTTTTTTTTCTTGCCGCTCGAGTAGATTTTCTACCCAAACTGAAGGTTTGTCAATGCAAGCGATCATGAACATCCGCAACCGCCCACGTTGAGAAATTTTCACCAGGGGGTGGATTTTCCTGGCTCGTGCTCACCAACTTGACGTTGTCAAGAGAGGAAAAAACTGAGCTTTGAGGAGTTTTCCAGAACTCCACGTGCTCCGCGGAGTGCGGAAATCTCCTCGAGCAGAGCGGTGTTCACTGCCCAGGCTTAATATGTACAATGCAAACAAGTTTGGCAAACTCTTTGGCATGCAAATTTTGGTTATGGAAGCACAAAAGTCCACATTTCAGTCCAATTATGAAGGTAAAAACTTGTAATGGAAGATATTTAACACACCTGGAAATGTTGTACGTCAGGGAATCGGATTTTAGCATGTGTGATACATTTCTCAATCTCCACTGAGGCTCATAGATTTAGACTTTCATTATGATTCTGCTGGCAATAACTATTCAAGCAAATCTTTGAGTTTTCCCAAAATAACAGTCGCCACGTTATGGAGCAGGAAAAAAATGGCACAATTCCATATTGTTATGCCCTAGAAGAGGGGAAAAATTAATGTTACTGCGTTATCTGTACTCCAAGAAGCAAGACTTGGAATGGTATACCACACTTGATAAATAACACACCTAGTGCTTCATTTGTGCTGGTGTTTGACAGTGCGTGGCACAAGCAATTATTTGTAAACACTGAAGCTTCTTTCTGACATTCACCACATGGTTGGCGGTGTCTGTCTATTTTTTTAGAAGAGCCTATCAGCAGATCGTTTCGAACTTCAATTAACTCTGCATTTGGCAGAGTTAACAAGGTGTCCAAGCTGCGGTGATCTAATTGGGCCTTGGCACTTACTTATTTTTACTAACTAGGCACTGACCACATATCATGGTGATCGTCATAGAACACAGGATATCAAGTGGATTAAGCAGTGGCCTTCCCTGACGAAGGCACCTTGCGTGCCGAAAGGCGCGTAGAAACCACAGAATGTCAACTGAATTTGTGCCACATTGTCCTAAATGCACATTTTGGGACTTTTTTAACCTATACATGAATTTACATAAAAAAATGAAACCACTGTATGAGTGCAATAGTTTAACTAAGGCTAACAAATATATTATCTATCTTTGTTATGTCTTTTGTTTATTAGGCTTTATGTATGCATGTGGACATGAGTGAGAAGCATGAGTGAGTTGTTTATTGGCAATATGTATTGATTATCTATAATAAAATTATTTTGTATTTTTGGATAAAAAAACATATCTTCTGGTTCTTTCGTTCTTACTTGTGATTACTGCATTGTCCAAGTAGCATATTGTTGCCTTAAGTCTTTACATTGATTTATTGATCCCTGCCTTAAGAAACGTTCCTTCTACAAGCAGGGGGCCTCTTTTCTTTACACTGCACACATCATAGAATTGACAGTTTCCCAGTGTGTTATTACCAGCGAAAACACCACTATACTGATAATATGCTGCTTACCAGGCTATTTGTGATATCAGCATTCGCTGAAAAGGCCTCCTTTGTTTAGCATTTCTTTTTGGGCATTCCAGTGCCGAGGAGATGGATGCCTCTGTCCTCTACGGTATTGTGCCGATCTCAAACCCTAAACTGAATTACCTCTTGCGTGATGACTTTTGAAGCAAAAAAACAAATTGAAAAGCGGATAATAACAGCTGCACAAGGATGACACCCAAATTGGGGAAGGTTTACACATCTGCACCGAACCAACTGAAAGCATGAAAAAAAGAATACCACATGGTCATTGAAGCACACTGAAGGACCTCATGCAAGGGTGTGGATATTCTTGGTGCAGCAGGTGCAGTGCACCAGGGCTCAGAACCCTGAGAGGACCATTGAAACTTGATAAATGCTGTATTTCACTACCCCAACAGTCAAATGGACCATTGGCATTGCTTGCACCAGGGCCCATGGCATCCTTACAATGCTACTGAACCCAGAGGTCAAAGGATTGAGGAGGAAACTAAAGAGGGCAACAAGAAAAGAAAATGCCATAGGTGTCTTTATCTAGATACTCAAGGCAATGTACTTATTTGTATTTCATCCCTTAATTTCATTTATGCCAATTGTGCTCATATATCTTTTTAAATATCTGCTTCCCATAATATTGCATATTTTGCTACCAAACCCACACTATGCAGAAAAAAACTCTGTTATTACCGTACACCGTTCATCACAGAACACTGGGTCTAAAAGACAGTATGAAGGAAATCTCCAGCTACATCGGAGCACCCTGGAACAAGGCACAGATAGGACCAGTTTCACAGTGGAGTGTTCTGAAAGGGTGGGGAGTTGGGATGCAGCTTCAAGAATTCAGAGAACTACCTCGCGTGTGACCAGCCAGTAGTCGTGAGAGTGTATCGTGATGGGAGGAACAGGAGGAGTATTTCCTCTCTTTCCTGCGGCAATGTCTCCATGAATCAATCGAACAAAGCATGTCCGTGATGTTGGGTGGTGTTCCCACAAACCGGCAGGATAGCAAAATATGGGGCGGATTTGCACTCTGCTGCCGTAGGTCGCTTCCTACCAAGAAAATAGTTGAGGCGACCTTGGATGGGGCGGAGGTACTAGGGATCAAGATCAGGCTCAAATTATCGTGCCTGATAGTGGTTGTAGTATACCGTCTGCCCTAACCAACCCTCTCTTTAACGACATATTTTACGAAGTGATCAGCGACCTATGCTCTAGATAGCAGCATATCCTGGAACTAGGGGATTTCAATTACCATTGGGACTCACTACCCAAGGATCATGCAGCTAGCAGGTTCAGAGAGACCATGACTATGCTGGGGCTACAGAAACCAGTGGAGTCTCCCACCCACAAGAAGGGTCATACCCTTGACCTTATCTGGGCTACATCCTCAGCTAAGATACACACTGATTGCAAACCTTGCAGCCGGTCAGATAATTATCTCATCAGCTTCCAACTCCCGGTGGATAGCCGCCCGATACACCTCCCTCCAATCTGGAGGGTGGCACGGAACTGGCCAAAAATCGAGGACGCCATGCTGAGGGAAGCACTAAACAAGACACTACACACGGATTTACCGACCGGGGATCCGGACCGGGCGTACAAAACCCTTACATCCGGGCTAAGGGCAGCCTTCGATTTGGTGGTCCCTATACAAAGGGAAAAGGTAACGTACACTATGAAGGGTGCTCCCTGTACACGTTAGAACTCAGAGGGCCCTTTGTCAATGCAAGAGGCATTGGCAGAAAGCATATGACCCAGAATCCCGGGAGACGTATAAAATATGATTAGTTCTCAATAAAAAATCAATCATTAGGTCTAAATCATTGTACTATGAAGGGAGGATTAGGTAAGCAACAAATGTCCAGAGAGAGACATTTAACATACTCAAGGAATTGAGTCTCACAAAAAAACAGAGGACGGTTGTAAACCAAGCAGAATGTGAAAGGGTACAGGATTTCTTCCTGACCAAGGTTAAAAACATTATCATTGAAATATGCAATACTTGCAATACCCCCTGTCCCCTATTAGTGGTGGACACCTTGCTCTCAACCTTCCCGACACTCGATCCAAATGTACTAGCCTACATTGTGGACAAAATAAATTCGGAATCTCCTGAAGATCCCTGCCCACCTCTGGTGTTTAAATAGGTCGTCTTGGCAGTGGGGTCAGAGGTACCAGCCCTAATAAATCTCTCTTTGACTAGAGGGAAGGTACCTCAAAAATTCAAAGAAACTACGGTGATCCCACTGCCCAAAAAAGCCTGGGCGGACCTGAGCAATTTGAAAAACTTTCAACCTATCTCCCAGCTACCTTTCTTGGTGAAAGTCCTTGAGCAACACATGCTCAAAACTCTTTCAACCTTCCTAGAAGAACATCAGCTGCGGATGTATGACGTTACTACGCGGTCTTTACACCGCACTACCATTACAATGCTGGTTTTACAACGCAATTCGTTACCACGACTTGCGCTGTAGGGTGCTGGACTTAGGAATAGTATAATTTACTATTCCAACTCCAGCCTACGTATAGTAAGGAAGGTGTTGGAATAGTAAATCTACTATTCCTTAGCCTAGAGTGCCCTTCAGCGCAAGTCATGGTAACGACTTGTGTTGTAAAAGCAGCGTTGTAATGGGAGTGTGGTGTAAAGACCGCGTCGTAATGGATGTTCCCCTCAGCTGCTACACACATGACAAGCAGGTTTCAGGGCCCACAACAGCACTGAGTTGGTGATGTTCTCAGTGCTGGATGAATTGAGGCTAGCAGCTGACAGGAAGAGTCCCTCGGCACTGATCCTACTAGATCTCTCAGCCGCGTTTGGCACAGAGAACCGTGCGCAGTTGCTGGCCCGTGTCCGGCGGCTAGGAGTTAGTGGGACAGTGCTTCAGTGGATTACTTCCTTCCTGGAAAACCGGTCTCAAAGAGTTCAACTTGGGGAATGCAGGTCTAGGCAGGGTGTCCTACGCTGGGGGGTCCCACAAGGCTCAGCGCTGTCCCCCCTGCTATTCAATATTTATCTTCAGCCACTGGTGGAATCACTGGCAAAATTAGACTGCCAGGTGTTCAAGTATGCTGATGACACCCAGCTAATTGTCCGAGTTAATAACTGTCCCCAAGCACAGCTCAACGTCCAGAACATCCTACGGCTCACCATTAATTGGATGACCTCAAACTCACTGAAAGTGAAGCCAGATAAGACAGAGGTGCTGGCTCTAACCACAGAAGCCTCACCCTGGTCAATTCTTTTGTGGCCCCAAGAGCTCAGTACCACCCAACACCAGTATCAGTTGTAAAGAGCCTTGGCATCAAATTAGACACCAAATTCACTCTAAACAATCAGGTGTTGGCGGTAGTGGGGAGCTGCGCAAGTTTGCTGCGGCAACTCCGAAAGCTCGGTACCCTGCTGTCATTCTCTACCATGCGTACCATTGTGACGCCCTAATACTGTCACGCCTGGACTATGGTAACGCAATATACATAGGGCTCCCTGAAAAACTCATGGGAAATTCCAAATGGTTTCAAATGATGCAGCAAGGCTGGTTTTTAAATCACCAAGAAGAACACATGCCACCCCCTGCTGAACCAGTTGCACTGGCTCCCTATTAGTCAGAGGGTCAAGTTCAAGGGTCTGTGTATTGCGTATAAAGCCAAATATGGAATGGCGCCCAAATACACCACATACCGCCTGAAGTCCTATGTGCCTAGTCGGTACCTCTGGTCATCTGTGGCCAGCCTGCTTTAATAGAACCACCATGGGAGGACAGGCTTTTTCAGTTGTGATCCCCCAGATCCGGAATAGACTTCCAGACAATATGCGTAGGGAACCCTTGCTACTGCCGCTCAGGAAAAAACTTGAAAACCAACTTGTTTAGTGAGGTATTCGGCTAAATACTCTTCAGTGCGCTGACTACACTTGGGACCAATAGACTTCGGTCTATGCTACTAACGCCTAGAGACCTATGGTGATTGGCGCTCTGCAAATATAATCTAACAATAACAACAAACTATACATTATGGAAACCCCTTTCTTGGGAGCTCTCAAATGCTGGATTGTACATTACATTAAAATCTCCTCATACCACAATTTCCACCTCAATAAGTGTAAGCTCAGTAAGGATGAGTTGAAGAAAACATGATTATCCAGCACTATCCTCCTATTATTGATGGTCAATGTTAGTACAGTATATCTGTCTTATGGGACTTCTAATTTCTCAAACAGCCTGAAATCAATTGAGCTGCATCTCATAATACACACTCCCCTGTAGCAAGTGCTCTAAGGTGAGAAAACCCTGTATTGACCCAATTGCCTACCAAAGCTCAACAGATAGAGTTGATCAAAATTTGTCTGCTGGAGCATAGCATGATCAACATTGTGTCTATCCAACAATTTCAATACTTTCCTCACTTTCTGGGTGTTATTTAAGCCCTTAATGTTCCAAGACAGTAAAGTTAGTATTCTTTTTGTGGGAGTCATGTTGCAAAGTGCCTAATGTGTCATTAGGGTTTTGTTCAGTGATGTTATCTGCATCATCAGCTATAAACAGCATTATATATATTTTATTGCACCCATCCTTTCCCACAATTCTATTACTTCCATCACTCTCTCTGATCACTCCAACAATCAGTGCTAGACAACTCAACCATGTAATATACCCAACCATGTAGACATTATGGAGGCGATACAGACCGAAGGGGTGTGGTGTGTCTTCCAGTGCCAATGCTCTAAGAAATAAATGTTCATATCACTTTGTGAATGGCGTTGTGTCCATTATGCATTCTCATAAAGTGCTCTAAGGTACCTGTTCGATTTCTGCTATCTTCTGCTGGAAAGAGAAATATGCGGCCTTAGAGGGCTTGCCTCCTTTTTGGGTAATCGTCAGCAAACAGTTTGGCTCCCTCCTTTCTCAGCCCTCATTCCCTCTCTGAATGTAGGAGTACCAAATGGCTCAACTTTGAGCCTGACTCTGTTTAATGTGTATATGGCCACCTTTGCACTCCTAGCAGAAGAATATGGCGCAAAAATAATATCCTACGCTGGCGATACCTGTTAAAAGGACAACACGCGAGATAAATGCATGTTTGACAAAGGTGTTTGCCTGGTTCAGAGAGAACCAACTGATTGGCAATTCAGAAAAATCTGAAATTATTTTCTTTCGCCATAACCCTGGCGAGGAATGGCGCCAATGGTGGCCCCAGAATATGTCACCCCTGGTCAACTCTGTAACAACCGTGAAAAACCTCGGGTTAAACTGGACGCTGACATGTCCATGAAGTTGCAGGTCCAAACGATGGCTGACACATGTTTCAGGCTACTGAAAATAGTGAGGAACTTCCAACCTTTAGTCTCAGTCCCACATAGGAAGACAGTTGTCCAAGCCTTGATTACATCATGGCTAGACTACGTCAATCTAGTGTACCTTGGTCTTCTAGACTACCTACTAGGTCGTCTGCAGATGGTTAAAATTAGGCAGCTAGAGCCATACTCATGGTAGACCCCAGGAAGGCCATGACCCCCTCCTGATGTCCCTGCATTGGCTACCGATGCGGAAGCGGATCGCTTTAAAGCCTTTGTTTTGGCTTTCATGGCACTTCACAACACAGGGGCTCCTTACATTTGGAACAGGATTCACCATTATGCCCCACTTAGGACCTTGAGGTCCTTTGCAAAGTGGCTGTCGACCATCCCAAAGTTTGCCCGCTCACGCATGGCTGGTCGTTCCTTTCAAGTGGTGGCTTCTCAGCTATGGAACAGTTTGCCACCCTCCCTAAGACAGGAGCAGGATCTCCTGGTATGTAAGAGAAAACGAAAGATCTGTTTTTTGCAATAATAGAAAGAGGTCTACCTGCCTTGTTGCACACTGCCGGGCCCAGGGTTTTTTAGCGCTGGGACACTCTGTGGAGTAGCCGCGCGCTTTATAAGTGCCCAGTAACATAACATAACATACAGTGGCTAGGTTAGTCTTGCTGAAAAGTTACCAGTTCCGTTCTCTTTAAAGGAGGCTACAAGGAAGAGGAAACTTTTGAAATGAATAGCACGTCAAGCATTGCAGATGGCTGTCAATGTAGCATGACGAGCCGGTCAAGTGCCATGGAGGGTCATCAACGTAGCACAAAGAACCATTGGCGGTCGCTGCAGGCTGTCATCTCAGTAGAGCAAAGTGCAAGTCTCTTGGTGCCAGTCATCGTGGATGGTCATTGTCAGAGTGAAGAACAGGTCCCAATGGCGATTGTCACTGGTGACAGAGTTGATGCGTGACTGGGCCCATTTGCGCTTGTGAAGCACCCAAACTTTTCACCTTTTCTTCAGTAGGAGTGCATTCTGATGCCAACCAAAGGTTCAGGACCTGAGTGGCACGTCTTTGGGATCAGGTCTCACTTCAGTAACTTTTCTTACGGAGACCTGGATGGGTGAGATCTCGGGCCCTGACATAGCGACAGCCATCCCCTCCAACTATGTCATACTCAGGAAGGACAGAACAAAGGGAAGGAGCGGTGGCATAGCCATGGTAGTGGACAAGCGCTTTCCCTGTGCCATTATTCCAACTGATGACATTTTGGGCTGTGAGTCCCTTGGGTTCACCTTATCCTTGTCTCCTCACCAAGCATGTGCTGGGCTCTTAATATACAGACCCCCTGGACTCACAGGCTCTTTTTACGAAGAGCTCCAGGCTGTGGTCTCGGCACTATGTCTGAAAACTGAACATTGTTTGTTGTTGGGGGACTTTAACATACATATGGATTCAAGCATCGATGCTGATGCCATTAAGATTCTGGATATTACATCCCCTCTAGGTCTGTCTCCTTTTATTACTGTTCCCACGCATAATAAAGGCCATACCCTTGACCAAGTGTTCTCGACCATCCCGATCGGAATGTCCCCCCGGAACCTGTTTTATGGTCCAACCACTACCTAGTAAACTTTCAGATTCCTCTGATGGATAAAATATTACCCAGGCCTTTAGAACGCTAACAGGCTTCACAAGCTTTCCATCGAGTGTCCCCTGACATGCTGGCGCATGCATTTTCCTCCCACCCTTGCCAGCTGTCAGGCAGTTTAGAGGCCGATCCTGACCTCCTGAATACTTTGCTGGTCGAAAGATTCGACGAGTTAGCTCCACAGACTGTCTCCCGTAAAGCCAGTAATCGGGCCTCTGCCCCATGGTTCTCTGCCTCCCTATCCGAGATGCGGAGAATGTGTAAGAAAGCTGAAAGGGCCTGGCGCCGTCACTACGACCTATCGGACAAAAATGTGTATAGGGAATCCATCAAACTATACCATAGCAACATTATGTCAGAGAGGAAAGCTTACTTTGCTAAAAGAATCGAGGCTGCCGTAGATACCAGCAAAGACATTTTCCTCATTGTCAAGGAATTTACCTCACCGAGCGCAGGTCTGCCCACACATTCTCACTCTGAACCTTGGGTCTTTCAACTCGCAAATTTCTTTGCTACCAAAATTAAGTCTATTCAAGACTCTTTCCCCCCTATTAGCTCGATGACACTAGTGTCCTTCTGTCCATGTCCCAGCCCCGTGATGGTCCTATTTTTTCTACTTTTCCTCCTCTCTCTTCTTCTTCCTCACTTGACCTCCTTATTAAATTAAAATCTGGCTCCCCTCAGGATCCTTGCCCAGCGAAATGTCTTGGAAGAATGGCCCCAGTGATCAACTCCTTGGTTAACCCGGTGCTCAATCTCTCTCTCAGTACGGGAGTAGTCCCCTGGGCCTGGAAGCACACCCTGATCCTGCTGCTTTTGAAGAAGCCAAATCTGGACCCTTTGATTCATGCCAACTACAGGCCCATCTCCCTCCTCCCGGCATTGGCTAAGGTGGTGGAGAAGCATGTCCACTTCTCTCTCTCCACTTTCCTCGAAAATAATAACATCTTACAAGACACTCAGTCGGGCTTCCGTGCCAACATGAGCACGGAGACCGCGCTGTTAGAAGTCACCGATGCCATAAGAGAGGTGCTAGATGCGGGTGGTAAGGCCATGCTGGTAATGTTGGACCTGTCGGCGGCCTTTGACACCGTTCCCCATGGCGGTCTCCTTGTAAGACTCAGAGAGATCGGGCTATGGGGAGCGGTGTTCAGATGGTTTGAGTCCTTCCTGTCGGGCCGCAGTCAAACGATCTGGGCCCCTCCGTTCTCTGCCGAAGTGCCGCCATTGGAGGTAGGGGTCCCTCAGGGCTCTATTTTGAGCCCTACTCTCTTTAACATCTATATGGCACCTCTGGCGGCACTGGCGGAGTCCTTTGGTGCCCAGATCGTTTCTTACGCTGATGACACCAAGCTCCTCTTCACCTGCAAGAAGGGCTCTGACTTCGATGGAGTGCAGATCAGAGGCTGCTTGTGGGCGGTGTTCGAGTGGTTTGAACTTAACAGCCTCAAATGCAACTCCGACAAATCGGAGCTGCTGTTTTTCGGCCGTCCACCCGATCCTAGGTGGCTATTGTGGTGGCCCCCAGCCATGTTTCCTCCTGCGGCCGCGTCTTCCAAGGCCAAGAATCTGGGAGTGCAGATCGACGATGGTCTCACCTTGAAGCCACAGATTCTCGGTCTTGCTGGGAAGTGTTTTGGCATCCTGAAAATGCTTAGAAAATTCCTTCCGTTGCTATCTCATGACCACAGGAAAGTTACTGTACAGGCCCTGATACCTGATAGGCTCCCGTTTAGATTACGCAAACGTGCTCTACCTGGGCCTGCCGGAATATCTCCTATCTCGCCAGCAGGTAGTGCAGAATTCTGCTGCCAGAACCATCTACGGCCTCCACCGGAGATCCAGTGCCACGGATCTATTAAAAAAATTGCATTGGCTCCCTATAAAAAACGGATTGCTTTTAAGGCGCTCATGCTTGCTTTTAAAGCACTCCATGACTCAGGTGCGAAATATATCAGGAAACAACTGACTTTTTACTTGCCATCTAGGGTCAGCCTCCCTGGCCTTGGCATCTGTTCCACCTATTAGACGAGCCCGGATTGGAGGTCGCTCCTTTCGTCACATGGCACCTCAACTTTGGAACTCCTTGCCAGTCCCTTTGAGAAAAAACTTTAATCTGCTAGCTTTCAGGAAGGAGCTGAAGTCCTGGTTGTTCGTTCAATAGTTGTTGTGCTCTGTTCATTTGCTCCTGACCTCTGCATCGGGTTTCTTGAAGCGCCGGGACACTCCTCGGAGTAGCTGAGTGCTATATAAAACCGATTTTAACATAACATAACATAACATAACTTTAGATTGGGTTTTATCCACCAGAGAATGTGGACCAAAAAAAAGCACAGGAAGAATAAGAAGGCTCAACATCCACCTGTGCAATAATTCAAACACTTGCCTGATTGACTCTTGCGCTACACTGCAATTATCAACAGGACAGGGTGAGGTATTTATCAGGAGCAGTAAATACCTCCATGGCCTGAATGGGTGGGACTCAACGTGCCACATTCCGTGCTTACCACGTGGAATTCCCAATGTACCTGGATTTACAGAGCATTTTTCTCCAGTGAATTTGCTGAAATTGGAAAATGTGGGGAGTCTGAAAATGAGGGCACAACTCCGAATACTGACAAGCTAGCAAACACGCTGGAGCTTAACCAGGAGCATTACACACCAGACACCACTATTGACCTATTGAAAAGATATCGGCAGCAATGTTACCAAATGAAACAAACGCGAAGGACTAACAGAAATGCAGATGAATCACAAAGTTGATAAAAATAATATTTTACAAAGTAGATAAGAGTAATATTTCAAAAACCGCTGTCCCAAGACTTGCAATATTTGCAAATCAAACGGAAATTCACTGCAGTTAAATGCAGCCTTTTTACCTGACTCATAAAGCTGACACGACTTTTTCTGATAATCACGTAAAAATAGCTTACGAAGATAGGTAGTCATTTTTACTTTAGCACATACGTAAAATGATTTTTTATATTCCTTGTGTAGCTCAGATTGATGACTGACTCATCGAGTTGTTTATTCAGACAGTCAGTGTCTTTTTCTCTTGCTCGTTGAATTTGCATACTTACCCGAGCGTCAGGTTCTTGCTCATAACGCAATGCAAGAGTGACTCGATGCCTTGCATTTCTTCAGGCTTTCTTCAGTTGTCTGTTCCCCTCCCACTTCTTATGAGGCCTCCATTTATACCTCCTTTACCAGAATATCTCTGTTTGTGCCGGCCAGCAGCACCCCGCCCCCCATTCCTTGTCCTATCCTTGGTCCAGTTCTCCTCTCTTTTATAAATTATAATACATGTGTAAGTCTGTTCCTGAGCCTCATTTTTTTTCTTTGCTTTGCTTACATTTTAACTTTGTTTCCTTCTTGTGCCTGCTCCTCGATCTGCCCATGCATGCTGCGCAACAACAGTTTCCCGTTAAAATGTGTTTCAACTTGAACTATGCTTAGCCTGCAGGGGAGGCTCCTCCACTAGGGCGGAGGAGTGTCGCCCCACTGCTTTCTCACAGTGCAACAAGCAGGAACATAAAATGGTAATAACCACCATATTATGTTTCTGCTTCTTGCACTGTGAGAGAGCAGAAATGTTTGGTTGCTGGTAGGCGGATGGGCGGGGCTGCTCTGCGAGCAGAGGAGGAGTGGTGTGCCCACACCAGAGGGCGCAATGACTGTTTGGTCGGCAATCTGGGGTCGTCCAAACCAGTCATGCGCACTCTGCCCTTTCTCCATGCAGAGAAAATGGCCTCACCGTACGCCCTTGCCTGGGCAGTGTCCCCATCAATCACAATGCTGCCATTGCAGTGTTGTAATTGGCTTAGGAGTTGGGGAGGGGAGGGAGGCTGCCTGCTTCCTGTTCCTGCCAGAGGCAGGAGAGCAGGAGAAGGCGTTGAAAAAACGCAGGACCCAGCCAGGGAACAGGTACATTAAAAAAAATTATTAAATTCCCCCCCTCCCCGCACGACCCCCACGCTACCGCTCCGACCACCCACCCACGATTAATGCCGGCCGCGACTGTGCTTAGGTAGTTTAGGATCTGTTCTGTTGTTAACATCTGTTTGAAATAATAATTATTCCACATTAGTAAACCACAAATTTATCAACCCTAAGGGTACCCAGGCACCCAGGGATCAAACCGTGAGCCCCACACTCTGGAGTCAGCTTTGGCCGCTGTGCCACAACTCTCCCTCGAAGCACTTTGAAAGGGTTTTTCTTCTTTCCTTTTGCTTATGTGCTGATTCAATAAGTGAATTGCTCATTGAGTTTGTCTGACAATGACATTGGGTTGAGCTTCATATTTTTCACTCAAAGGAAATGCAATGTAGACTTAGTTCAAAAGACATTTGCAAGAAGTGTTTGATTGCTTACATTGAGCCAGTGGGATCCAGCGGCACGTATATTTGGGGGCCAGCACTTATTTTTCAGTATCAGATATTTACTGAGTGCAAGAGAGAAGAAAACACATAGCTGGATAAATTGGAAGAAGAAAAAGACTGCTAAACCATCACAAATAGACAGCGGGAACCTGTAAAAGTAAGAATAAGGGGCAGGGAGTGTCTGGTAGTGGATTAAACACTACCTGCCTTGGTACCCTAAAATGTATTTGCACCGGCCGCAGGCTTCTGAACAGAGATTTGGGTGCTTGCCCTCTTTCTTTCACAAATTAGGTATTGTATGTTAATAAAAGCTAGGTGAACTGTCTCTTTCAGTTCAAACAGTGGCGGACAACAACATTCCATTATGGTGAGGCGCGATGCCAGAAAACACTAACCAAATATGCTGGCACGTAGGCTCTGAATAAGGTCTCTGTAATATCTTCCTGTTTCTCATTTTCCCTTTTCTTCCTTCTTTCTCTCGTTGCTCCTTGCCCTACGTCTCTTTCTATTCTTTCCCTTTCATTCTATCTTCTAGAATTATTCTACGCTTTTATCATGCTATTCCTGCGCTGTTTCCCTGAGCAGCTGTCTTCGCTATGGGTCCTGTTACATTGTATGCTGTTAATGTCCTGTCACTGAAATAAAGAAACCACGGGACATCTACGCCAGTCTGCCTCGCCTCTTCTTCATCGCTATATACTCCTTCATCCTGGTGTCCTGCCGCTGTCCTCGGACTCGGGCAGAAAGGAAGGGACTTCCTCCCTTGTGCAACACAAAACCATTGGTTGGAGCGTGCTAACTCAGCACTCATTTTGAGGGTGGGGGACTGCAGCTGCAATCCCTCAGCTGTTTCTCAGCCCTCGGATTGCAGGCTCTGAAGTGCGTTGGTCAGATTGGCCGGCAGTAGGCAGCTGGTCAAAATGGCATGTGCATCGAGTGGGGCTGAAGTAATAGTGTAATTGCACTAATCAGTCACGCCGCCAGCCCTCTCACTGTAACAGAGCGAGCCTGGGACACATTAATAAAATGCTATTTATTGCCATTTCATTAATGTGTGTGCCTGCTGTGCTCGCAGCAGGTAGGGCAACGCTTCTCCGCCATAAGGGAGGAGCCACCGCTGAGTTCAAATAATAAATTATTTATTAAACAAACCCACAAATTTGTTTTATTCATCACATCCAGCCAATTTGGCACTCAAAATCTACAAATCATTTTTACAGTCTTCCTACAGACAGCACCAGCTGTTTGTCACAAGAGAGCAGGGTTTTCATACACCACAGTGCAAATCTTTGCTCAAGATTGTATGGTTTTTAGGTCAGTCTCAGTTGCCTTGCTCCTATTTGTTAGATACAGAAGAGAGGGGCCAATATATCTGACCAATACTCAGGAACGTGTATAAAAAGGGCTGGTGGAATTCCCTTTGGCCCTGGAGCCCCATCGCTCTTTCTTTCGAAATTTGATTCTTAATAGTTGTCCTGCAGGTTCCTTTATCCGCTTCCTCTGGTTTCCATTCAATTTGAGTAGAAAGTGTCAGTGGGAAGTCCGGGTGTTGTATTTGATCCAGGCATTTTCTGGTTAAAGTGAGATTCTAGGAAGACTGTCCATGTGTCCTCTGTGATGTGTGATGTTAGCACTCCTTGGGCCATAGTCAAGGAGTCATAGAGTTTTCCCAAGAATGAATTTTCCTTGGACCTGTTGATGTCCCACTTAAGTTTTTTCATTCTGCCTTTCTGTTGACCTAATAGTAGGTTTAGGTTTTCAACGCCGGGTTGATACCTAAGTGATATGAGAAGTTTGTTTTTGCATTTTTTCTGTAATTTCAATTTGATCCGCTGTGTGCTTGGGCTCTCCACTCATCCATTGGATCTCAGGGTGTGGTGTATCTGGCTGGTGTTGAGCAGGAGCTTGAGAGTTTAGGTATGAAATTTTCACATTTGCTGGTTGGATTGTCGGTGGAAATAGTATGGTGGTGTAACTGTTTTTGCAGCCTGGAGAGCCTCCACAGAGTTTACTAGTGACGACTTGATTTGTTTTAAGTTTATTGTGTGTCATGCGTGCCTGCCAGCTAGATTAAGTGGAAATTTATGCGGAATTGTTTGGAATGAAACTTTCTGGGGTCGATGGTTGCTGTCACTTTGGTCGCCTTAGCAGAATCCTGTTGTGTGATGAAAAAACGGAAGGGAGACTAGAGTATAGTATAAAGTAGAGTTTACGGTTTCTGGATAAAATGAGGCAGCCGGAGGGGTGTCATTGAGAAATCTTCCATTCAGTACTCTTAGATTGATGTGCTCCAGGTCTTTCAGAAATGTCCTCCCAGTCTTAGTTGGTCTACCAAGATTGCTTTTAGTTTGGGCTGGTATGTTCCAGTAGAAGGACTGTGCTTGTATGCCCTCGTTTGCCGATGAGCCTAGGATTTGTTGATTTAGATCCCTGGAGAGGATGAGGTTGGAGGTATTCTGCGTGCTTATGATTGAGAGCAGGTGGTCTACTAGTAATCTTGATTCCTGTTTTTTCCATTTTGGATTTATATATGTGTTGACAATTAGCACCTCCTCCTTGGACCCTTTAAGGTTTAGGTGTAACTTAACTGGGTATACTAATGGTTGGGAGATGAAATTGCCTTTGCGGTGTCAAATTTTGTTATAGAGCTGCAGGTTGCTAGCTCCCCTGAAGGATGACCGTATTCTGATTTCCTCAGAGCTGGAATGTAGAAGCAGATGTACCCTTGTAGTTGGAATGGGTCTGTTGACCACATTTCCTACAATAGGACAATATCAAAGGATTTGAGATATGTTATAAACTCAGGGTCTGCTGTCTTACTGTTCAGCCCAATGATGTTCCATGAGCATAATCTAAAAGTTGTTTTGTCATGGTGTGGCCGCTTTTTGTGTAAAATGGTTTGTCATCGTGAGGATCTGTTTATGTGACCGTTCTAAGAAGCTGAAGGGATGCCGGATACGTGGAATGGTGCTGTTTTTCAACTGATTCGGCGCTAAGTGCCTGCTCTGCATGGGGAGGCCGGCCTAGTGCTCCCCTAAGCACAGAGGATGTTTATTCTCTGTTGTCAATGATTCCATGCTGCTTAATAGCAAGTAGTGAGAGAGGGTAACCGTGTTATGGTACGGTGAGCAGCGTATGCCCCATGCTTTAAAGATTTCCCATTCGTACAGTACTTTGTATGCTAATTGGGAGGATCCCAGGTGGCCTTGGTGGATTCCCTGCCTGGTACCCAGTCAGCCTTTATAAATTCTATGGAGAGGAGATCGGTTGTGTTGATATCTCCTGGAGTTGGTATAGTAGCCAGTAGTTGAAGAACGTGCCCTCTATTCAGAGAATCGCAGTTCCCTTTCAATTCGTACTCTGGAGGAAAGAGCTAAGTACTGGAATGTGTTGGCTGCCCAGCTGGGATTGCTCTGGGAGGATTCTCCCCTGTGTTTATCAGACCGGAGGGCCAGGAGTACTGCGGGTTTGTCCCGTTGTAACTGTGGGGCCCTGAACTTTCTGGGCGGCAGTAGCCAGAGAAGCCTTCTGTACCGGGTTCAGTGTTTTTTTAATGTTGCGTCGGGAGAGAGTCTAGAATTTCCGCTATCTTTATTGTAGTCTCGTGGGGCTTCCCCTGCACCGTAGCTAAGGCTAGACTGTCCCCATCATTTTCTCTTTTCACTTCCCTTGTTGTTGGCATTGGTGACTAAGCAGGGCTAGGTACTGAGGTGACAGGTGTCGTTAAATTTGTGTTTCGATAGATTGTATGTGTTTGTGATGAGGCAAAGTTGGATGGTGTCTTGTCCCGTATGTGGGCCCCATGGCCCATCTGGTGTCTGCTTTGTGCGCTCACCTGTTTATAAGCCTGTATAACAAGGGTCTCCCTTTTGTCTGGCGTCCATGGATCTCTGCTGTGTTCTATCTGTGTATAGTGTAAAATGAGAAAAAGACATGAAGAAAGAACAGGTTGTTGGTTCCATGCATTAGCAAATAAGTAAACAAAAAACAAGTGACTAAAAGGGTATCATTCTTATAATTTGATTATATGTCGAATATCACTATGTGAGTGATAAGATGATACTTCAAACAATAAGTTGCAGAATGCACATTAGGGTTCATAGTTCAATGTTCAAAATGCAGGATGTCCCAATTAAAAGTACATCAGCGTTTGAATACATATCATTATACTTATAACATCATCATCTATTACTCAATATGCAGAAAACCATTATGCATAAAGTGGTTTTATCTCTTGATCATATGTACATCAATATGTCGTGAAAAATAGAGTGCAATTTAACAAGAGCATGCATTTATGTTCTTACAATACAGTGTCTTTTGAGTTGTCAATTCCATTTTCATATCACATATATTATAATCATATCTTATATAGTGACAACTTTGTCAGAAATTAAACATTTGTGATAGTAGTTATCACAGTTTATCGTAAGTGATGTTCTATCTTTATGAACAACACTACAGTATGAGTGCCAGTGATTGCCATTCTACTGCTGAATTTAGACCTATAGCTACATTGTCAGTCTTGCATATCCAGCGGTTATCCTTGATGGTAAGAATCCTGTGTATATTGGATCATCTGGCATTAGGTTTCACAACATCTATGACACACCAGACCATGTATGAGGGCCAGATTCACAGAATGAACTGAAGACTCAATCCTAAACTTACTACTATTTTGGTATTCACTGAATGCACTTACTACTTTTGGCATTCACAGAATGAACTTACTTCTTTTGGTATTCACAGAAGTTAGGATTTTGTCTTAAGTCTGTCTTGAGTCTGTTTTAAGTCTGTCTTAAGACAAACTTAAGACAAAATCCTAACTTCTGTGAATACCAAAAGTAGTAAATTCATTCTGTGAATACCAAAATAGTAGTACGTTTAGGATTGAGTCTTAAGTTCATTCTGTGAATCGGGCCCTGAGTGTTTCAGATGTGTATAATTTTCAACCATGGAAGCATGTTCAACTTTGCAGCGTTTTCTCAACTGAGGTTGTACGATATGCTTCTTGATCTGTTGTATTGTTTTACCTATATAGTACAACCCACAAGGACATTCAATGCAGTACACAATGTTATAGGTATTACAATTGGAGAAATGTTTCACTTCAAACGAAGGGTGGTGGGGCTGCTGGAGGGAACGAGGCAGGATCACGTCGCATGGCGGGGAAAGTAATAAAATAATAATTTCTAAAAACAGAACTTACCTAAAGCCGACAGACGCCTCTTCTCCCGTGACCAAGACCTTCCGCAGTATCTTATAAAAGTGGGAAACACTGTAAAGCATAGTTTTTGTACTAGAAGATACCACATACAGAGGAAAACCTATGCTTCCCAAAATGCAGACACCCATCCACTATGGCACAAGCATGTGTGATTAGCGTAGGACATTCCAAAGAATGCCAGCGAGAGTGCAGAATAACAACACATTTTAGTAGATATGCACTGTTCTGCTCTCTCCCGTTCACACACCTCAATGCAGCAACCTACGTTGCATAGCTTGTACGTAAATCTGGCTCTATTGATTTACATTTCAAAATAAAGGTTAGTCCAAAATGTGTTACCTCTCTTTTTTTAGCAAAATAAGGCCTTGCTCAAGCAAATTAGTGTTTTATTTGTTTTCCTCACCACCAGCAACTACGCCCGCAGCATTACTTTCCCATCCTGTAACTCGTAATATTAACTGCACACACAGTGTTTTCACCATTTTGTTTTTGTTACATTTTGTTTTCTGTAAACTTGAATTTGAAGTGGATTTAGTTGCTCAACATTTCAAACACTTTGTTTAGTAGTATTCCCCTTCTTGGTGCACAATGTCCACTCAATGTGTCTTGTCTGTCACTCATAATTATTCTTCATTCTTTCTTAGGTCTTTTGACTGTGTCATTTCTGTGAGGTCTGGATGCTAAAGAGCTTCCTAGGATTCAGAATGACTTTACTATTATGGGTTTTAATCATTACTTTGGAAGATAGATATGTCTTGGTAACACCGTGTGGTAATTTTATAGCAGATATGGAGATATGGGATGCTTGTCAAAAACTTGCCACCACTTGTAGTGATTGATCATTGCATTGATTGCGACTGTTATGTTTGCTTGCTTGCTTTTTTTCCACTGGTCAGATCTACTAACTCCAGTCTTAGCATACTTGGGTACTAGAGTTAAGGCAGTGGTCATGGTTGAATCAGCCAATTGTTGATGCTTGCAGACATCTGGGTCAGGAAGGTTGTGACGTTATCAAAGTGAGTTCCTGTAAATAGAAGCTTTATTCTAGGGCTTTCGTACTACACTTAAAATAATATAGTTTCAAATCTCTAATGGACTGTCTCATTCTTGAAAGTATAACAGCATAGGTTTTTCTACCTTGGTGTCTGCTGTACTCATTAAATTCAGCTCCGTATAATTCACTTGCCAAGAGGGGTTGTGGCCGTGTCATAGTGCATGGGTGGAGAATGGAGAGACACCGGTGATCTACCTTCTTTTTTCTAAAGCTGCGTCTTGATTGCTGAGAGGCTACACTGGAATAGGAAGGCTTCGGCAATTCCTGTATGTAACCCCTTTTCCCACTGATTCACGAAGTGCTGTCTCATTTTTATTCTACGTAGAAGTGTGTTGGGAGGCAGAATGAGTTCCAAGGCTGATGTGATGTGTTGTCACTTGCAGAACACCTCCTATTTGTGTTATGTGGTCACCCACCTCCTGAGATGGTGATGGTGAGTTGCCACCACCAGCCTTGTGAAAGAAGTGTAGTCTGTATTTATTTGTCATCAACCACACTTGAGGGGATAAAAAAATAGTCATTCCTCTACAGATCATATTTGCCATGCAACGCTCTCCTTTGCCAGCCACATTGCATGGGAAATCAGGGTTCTCATTGTGTACTGCCCAGTGGTCATGATTGTCTGATACGGAATCTTGGGCATCAGATCCCCTGATGACAGAGTGCATCACTCGGCTCCACCAGGCAAACTGGCAGAAATGTTCCTGGGAGTGTTCCCCAGTCAAACGTGGCTGACCTCTTCGAGTTCTAACTCTGGACAAGGTGTTGGTATTTTGTGCCCAGATGCATCAAGCATTTTTGGAGTCGCAAACGGTGCGATTCCTTAAAATCGACCGTTTGCGATTCCAAAAATGCTTTTTGAGATGCATCATTTGTTTTTGTAGAAAATCGCTAATTTTGCGATTTTCTAAAATGCGATTGCATTTAAGGAATCGCAATTTTGCGATTCCTTAAATGCAATGCATCATTTTTTTAAAATTTGCGAATTTACAAATTGCAAGTGCAAATTACCACGAGGTTGAACCTCGTGGTAATTTGCAAAATTGTTTAAAAATGCACAAAAATGCATTTTTTAAACTGTTAAGTTACACACATACACACATGTCCTTAGGACATGTGTGTATGTAACTTATAGGTAAAAGTGCATTTCATGGGTGCAGGGGGGGGGGTCATTTGGACCCCCCTCTCCACCCTTGAAATGCTTTGTTGAATTGCGATTTTTAAATTGCGAATTCGCAATTCCCATTCATTCCTATGGGCATTTCAGCCCATAAGAATGAATGGGAATTGCGAATTCGCAATTTGAAAATCGCATTTTTTATGTGATACGGTAAAGATTGCAATTTTTACCGAATCGCAAAAAAAATGCGAGAAAAATGATGCATACCATTTTGCGATTCCTAATTTGCGATTCGGTAAATTTTGCAAATTAGGAATCGCAAAAAAGTACTTTGATGCATTTGGGCATTAATGTCTTTAGACGGATGGGGAAACTTTGCTTTGTTCTTTTTTAGAGTGTTTACATATATTTACGGATTTGATACATAAGTGATCATCGTCATCAAATTGACATGCTCGTGTGCCACTGAGTGCATGAACAATAACATTTGTTTGCTACAAGTTGTCTGACTTTTAAATGATGTTCTAGTTTGGAAGGCCAGTAGAGAGAAGATGCGCTGTTGGACTCCCAAGGGCTATTTCAGATTGTTTACACCCTACTTCTAAAGTACTTATACGATTCTGAAATTCGGTCTAAGTGAGCAAGCAAAATTGCCTCTCAAAACACGAAATTATGTTTTTATTGTTGTGTGAAGACATAAAAGCTTAGTGAGTTCAGAAGCATCTGAAAAGATAAAATGTATACAGCTGAAAGGGAGCTCTTTGACAGAAGTTGAGGTGTTTAATGTTAAAAAGCAAGAAGCACAGATGTAAGGATGTGAAAAACAGAACTTTCTGAAATGTTAAAGATGGTAAATAAGGCTGGGGAATCATTTTTGTAGGTGCAAATCACCTTTTCAAGATTTGTTTTCCTTAAAGGCAAGTGAAATATCAAGGTGGGGGAGGGGTAAAAAAGGGGCCAGCTCGGCATTTGAGCTGTGCCTTCGTGGCACCCTTCACACTGAAAGGTGCACTGAAGGCTTAGAGGTCCTTGACAGACCCGCATGGACTTTTAAGTATGGCGAACAGTCTGATGCAGAGGGGCGGGGCAGGACCAGGGCCGCCCACAACCCAGCAGGCTGGCCAATCACCTGCCATGTGCTAAATAAATTGTTCGAGCTCTACTTCATTTCTCAATCTCAATTCTTTCATTGTGAAAACTGCATCCTTCATTAGAAGCTTCTCTGATACATAAGATTCTGAAACATTTTGTAAGTGGCTAGAAACGTTGTCGTTCCCACGTGCCTCGAAAAGCCACTTATTCTTCCAGGTGACAATTGTTTCACCTGCCTAAGGGCGAGAAAATGGTTCAAAAAGATCCATTTTGTTATATAACACCAGCAGGATGCGGTACCTGAATATCGTTTATTTTTACGTAAATCAAAAATATATCACAGAGATGAGATGCAAATGCAGCAAAGAACAAAAATGCAAATAAATAAAATTCAGAGATACTATATTTCCCTTACGTCAATCATTACTATGGAATTAATAAAAAATCATTCAATAAAGAAAAGTAGACAAACACTTTTTATATGGACGCGAAATTAAACAATCCTAAGAATAGGCTACTAAGATCTTTCCGTTTCCGGTAAATATAGAACACAGAGTGCCGTGGAAATATCAAGGATATCATAAATGATAATGCAGTACATACACCTGTGTCATCAAAATTCATACAAATTCATCACAAATTTTAAAATACAAACAAAAAGGAAAAAGGACCCTAATTAAATGTTGCCTCAGTGTTCATTCTACTGGGGCAAGTTGAGCCATCCATTTGGTTAATGACCCCCAGACCCTCTTTCTTTTAATCCTACTTTTTCTACATCTCTGATCATAGAGTGCTTTTTTTTAGATTTAATATGTGTAGGAAGCGACCTTTCCACTGCTGAAAATCTAGCCAGGCTGACGCAACACATAGTCTGAGCACTGCCATTGCTATAAACATGAGCTCCTCCCCAATTTTCCCATTTCGGTCATTTACACCTATTGGCATCAACTGCGGTGAGAGCAGGACATCTTCTTTCAATATATGCTGCAGAAAGCCCACTATTTCTAGACCAATAGGTTCTATTTTTGGAGCATGTAGCGAAAATATGAACCAGATCTGCGCCATATGTCTTGCACCTGAAGCACTGGGCCCCTTCCACTCCTCCCCACTTTGCTATTTTTGTGGGCGTGATGTACAAATCAAAGAGGGTTTTAAAATGTTGAGGCCGCAGGTTTGCAGAACTTAGGGTCCCATTACGAAGTCCGCCCGCCACCGTAACGGAAAACAGGACCGACCGCCAGAGGTGCGGCGGTACCGCAGGGCCAATTAGGATGCAACCACCTCCCTGGCGGGCACATCCCGCTTCTTTACATTGCGGCGGGCACATCCCACTTCTTTACATTGCGGCGGGCAGCACTGTAAGCAGCACCCGCCGAAACGTAAAAGTTGCATGTTGTGCACATCGTGACAGGGACAGCGCGGTGCCTGCCACCTTGTGCATGCCAATGAAGGGGGGTACCATTGGTACCCCTGGGGGCCCACAACGGGCCCCCAAAGTCAATCTCTGCATGCCTTTCCATGGCGAAGTCTCCGCCATGGAACGGCATGCCCACTGCACACATCATAATATGGATGGCGGTGCCTGAAAGGCACCACCACCATATTGTGTGCCTTTTCCGCCGACCTTATCTGAATCGATTTTGGCCACTATAGGTGTGGAAGGGTATACTCAGACATGAGTCCCTTTCTCACTGCTCCATCAGGATTCAAGCAAGCCGGGCCGAAGACGGCTGAAATGCCAGAAACCGGTCCCCGGTAGCTTGTCTCCTTTCTGGTGAAGAATTGGCTTGGTAGTTTAGTCTGCCCTGTTCCCATGATGCACTGGGCCAGGGACAGACTGATTTGCATATAGCCAGGTTCTGAGCTGGGATGGGGCAGTGAGATAAATAACGGTGATGGATCAGGCCCTGATCTTTGGACTGGGTAAGAGTGGTCTGCTCAATTCAGACACTCTGTTCATCACCACCCCCTTTCCTGAATCGATTTTGGCCACTATAGGTGTGGCAGGGTATACTCAGACATGAGTCCCTTTCTCACTGCTCCATCAGGATTCAAGCAAGCCGGGCCGAAGACGGCTGAAATGCCAGAAACCGGTCCCCGGTAGCTTGTCTCCTTTCTGGTGAAGAATTGGCTTGGTAGTTTAGTCTGCCCTGTTCCCATGATGCACTGGGCCAGGGACAGACTGATTTGCATATAGCCAGGTTCTGAGCTGGGATGGGGCAGTGAGATAAATAACGGTGATGGATCAGGCCCTGATCTTTGGACTGGGTAAGAGTGGTCTGCTCAATTCAGACACTCTGTTCATCACCACCCCCTTTTCTGAATCGATTTTGGCCACTATAGGTGTGGCAGGGTATACTCAGACATGAGTCCCTTTCTCACTGCTCCATCAGGATTCAAGCAAGCCGGGCCGAAGAAGGCTGAAATGCCAGAAACCGGTCCCCGGTAGCTTGTCTCCTTTCTGGTGAAGAATTGGCTTGGTAGTTTAGTCTGCCCTGTTCCCATGATGCACTGGGCCAGGGACAGACTGATTTGCATATAGCCAGGTTCTGAGCTGGGATGGGGCAGTGAGATAAATAACGGTGATGGATCAGGCCCTGATCTTTGGACTGGGTAAGAGTGGTCTGCTCAATTCAGACACTCTGTTCATCACCACCCCCTTTCCTGAATCGATTTTGGCCACTATAGGTGTGGCAGGGTATACTCAGACATGAGTCCCTTTCTCACTGCTCCATCAGGATTCAAGCAAGCCGGGCCGAAGACGGCTGAAATGCCAGAAACCGGTCCCCGGTAGCTTGTCTCCTTTCTGGTGAAGAATTGGCTTGGTAGTTTAGTCTGCCCTGTTCCCATGATGCACTGGGCCAGGGACAGACTGATTTGCATATAGCCAGGTTCTGAGCTGGGATGGGGCAGTGAGATAAATAACGGTGATGGATCAGGCCCTGATCTTTGGACTGGGTAAGAGTGGTCTGCTCAATTCAGACACTCTGTTCATCACCACCCCCTTTTCTGAATCGATTTTGGCCACTATAGGTGTGGCAGGGTATACTCAGACATGAGTCCCTTTCTCACTGCTCCATCAGGATTCAAGCAAGCCGGGCCGAAGACGGCTGAAATGCCAGAAACCGGTCCCCGGTAGCTTGTCTCCTTTCTGGTGAAGAATTGGCTTGGTAGTTTAGTCTGCCCTGTTCCCATGATGCACTGGGCCAGGGACAGACTGATTTGCATATAGCCAGGTTCTGAGCTGGGATGGGGCAGTGAGATAAATAACGGTGATGGATCAGGCCCTGATCTTTGGACTGGGTAAGAGTGGTCTGCTCAATTCAGACACTCTGTTCATCACCACCCCCTTTTCTGAATCGGTTTTCCGCCGACCTGGCAATCCGACCGGCTGAAAAGCGGCAGACGGACTTTCCATCTGCCACGGTACCCACAGCAATGCTAACTTGGCTGTGAGTAAATGGGCGTTTGAAGGCGGGTGGATCGCCACTGCCGGCGGTGGAGATCCGCCCACCATCATAATTGGCCCCATAGTATGGAGTTGCCCATCTTGCCCCTTTGGAGTTAATAATATACCATTCGCACCCAATGTCAGGATATTTTCTGTAAACAATGCTTTGGACACGATATTTATGCCAGACAGTAGTTGTACATATGATATTCTGTTCACAAAACACTTGGGTAAAACGTGGACAGGAAATGGATTGTCCTTAAGAAGTGCATGCTTTTGTCAGTGGTCGGAAGTTCGCAAAAGTTGTTTCTTTCAAGGTTGGACGACTTACTAACGGCCATTTAAACTTTATTTAACATTTTATTATGCCAGTTTCGGGAACAAAAGCCTTTTTAAATGATGTAGAATTCTATTATCCATTAATTACTATTATTTAGCCGAAAACAGTTAACTTCTTAAATACTTATTAGAAACACGTTGTTTTGTAAGTAGAGCTCATTAATCAAACTGCACCGCACTGTGAATATTAGTTATCGCGTGATTAATAATTTAAAGTACATAATTAACTTTCATTGGACTATTTTTGTCAACGATGATTAAAAGCTTTACAGAGACACAACTTCAGGGGTAAGTCTATTCAGCGCTCGTCAGCAATTCAGAGTTGTGCCGCTGTGCGGTTCTTACTGAGCCGCCGCTGTAGACAGAAGCGAGTGAGAGGCACTGGGGCAGAAGAAGGAAAAAAACGTGGGGGGCGGTGGCAGCCATCTAGTGAATGTGCTGTGAAAAGATACTATATATACGTTAATGTTTGGTGATTACCTCTTATTTTCCAAGCCCACCGATTTAGTTAGTCTGATACTGCTTTTGCGACAGCCCTGCCGCTTAAGGGTTTAATTGACCCTTCCTCCTGCTTCTTACACGCCTGGGAAGAAAGGCGCAATTCCCCCGCAGTGCAGTCATTAGCAAGGCCCGCTCACAGGTAAAAGATTGCACAGAGCACAGCCCCTCAAGCAGGGCACGAGTCGGGGTACCACGCGGGTGGACGGCATCCCCCCACTTATTTCCGAGGGTTTTTCAGGGTGGACGCCGTCCACCCTGCTAAATCAAAACCGCGTCCACCATTACAAACGGCAGTCCCGCCCACCTGCAACATGCCTTTCCAGCCTAAAGTCCTCTCAGTTTACAACCCAAATATCGCCCTTCCTTAAGACACCTTACACAGCAGCAAGGGAGGAAGGTTAAAGTCAGTCGTTCCTCACATCCTTAATACCGCCTCCTCCTCCTTTTCCTCAATACACTCCCCTGGGCCATCTCCCGGTTTCGTTTCCTCGGAAGCAAGGCGTTTCTGCCGGCAAGTTTACCCTTATGCGTCACAAGACCTACTTGTTTCGATTCCTCACGGCACTCGCTGTCACTCCGAGGCAGCGGGACAAAGCGCACCGAAGCAGCTCTTTAGACATAGGTACCAACTTATGTACGGCCCTGGGTCCTCGGTCCCGAGCGCCCATGATGTTTCAGCTGAGGGAACCACCGACCCCCAGACATCCCCTCCACCTAGCAGCAGCAGTGTCTCAGCTGAACGTAGTGCAGAGAGGGCAGTGTGCAAATGAGCTGGGTGACCAAATGGCTCCAAGCATGGTGGACTGCGTCCCCCCACTTATTTTACCAGGGGGACGCTGGACTTCACTCTCAGGCCACTGGGACGAGATCGGAGCGCACCTTCCGTGACGTCACTTCCTGGGTTGACGTCACTTCCGGTGACAGCGTCCCCCCACTTCTCTTTTTAGGACTCGTGCCCTGCCCTCAAGCCACTCAGTGTAGAGTATCCAGCCAATGGGAGGGTATTAGGGCGTGGCTTCGTGGCTTCTTTCCTGCTTTAGTGCAACCTCTGTCTACTCCTACTGTTGAAGGGAGTTACACCAGGTAACATGCCAGAGGACTCCTACCCTGGAGGCAGGGTTGGATTGGGATCAGAAATCGGCCCAGGCACACCAAAAAACACAGTGGCCCATATTTGCTATGGCCCTTCCACAAAACATTGCTTCAGCGCAGTTTTATGAATAAAAGGGTGATGGGGGTATGTTTTCTTAACTTAGCTTGTATAAAAAAATGCACAGGTTATTTCAAACTGCTGAGCCACACATGAATGCAAGTGAGGCCACTTCTGCTCAGGCCCGCTGCCCCCGCCCAATCAGCATACATTAATGGGCCGGCCCACCAAGAGAAAGGGAGTGACACCTCTGCCCATCTGCCACTAGAAAGGCCTCTCTGGCACCCATTGGGCCACTGACGGCATCCTAACAGCACAGACAGATCCCAGGCTGCCCCAAAAAGCAGCCCACAGCTTGAACTCGGCTACCAGCCCTTCAACCATTTCCCGAGTGCCTGTGTTACCAACCCGACCCTGCTAGGCTAGAGGTCGTAGTGCATCAACCTCTTTATGCTTAACTTGTGCAGCAGAGCAGATGTTCAGTTACGCAGATAGCCGAACTAGCCTTCATATGTCCAGATAAAAAGTGCTCATTTTTGAAAAGCAGGGCAAGTTAATCTATGTCTCTGTTGGCTGCAGCCGCAGAGGTATTATCTAAAGTCACCAATGCCCAGATTTACTAATGCGTTGTGCAAGGTTTGTGTGACTTTTGTGATGCAAACCTTACACAACGTGTTAGGGTGGGATTTACTCTCCTGCACAAATCAGGATTTGTGTTGAATAGTTTCCCAAAGCAGTGGCTCCTCCGCCAAGGACGAGGAGCAGCGCCCTACTGCGCTGCGAGCAGTAGTTAAAGGAAAACTAAAATGATAACCAGTGTTATTATAATTTCAGTTTTCTGTTTCCTTGTGCGGGTGGGCTGGGCTACCAGAGCAAGGGCTGGGAGGGAGTAGTTTACACACAAAAGTGCGCATGACAGTTTGGCCGGCCATCTTGGCCCGGCCAAACCGTCATGTGCACTTTGCATGTTCTCCTCCCAGCCTGCAATACAGCCTGGGTGGAAAACATGCCCAGGCTCCTATTCCCTGTCTGAGCACCAAGCC
The DNA here is from genome assembly GCF_964263255.1 of Lissotriton vulgaris. Classification (NCBI taxonomy): domain Eukaryota; kingdom Metazoa; phylum Chordata; class Amphibia; order Caudata; family Salamandridae; genus Lissotriton; species Lissotriton vulgaris. The sequence continues at coordinate 353,769,440 of NC_141685.1, read as the reverse complement.
ACGGCGCTCAGACCAGTCACCACGCTGCATTGCAGTGTTGTGACTGGCTAGAGGAGTCAGGCGCCTGGGTGGTTCCTGCTACAGTGCAGCCAAAGAGGACCAGGAAGAAGCGGTGGCCGGCCTGCAGGTAAGTGTTTTAAGCATTTTTTTTTCCATTTACCACGCACCCCTCGATAAACAGCGGCCACCACTGGTTTACCAAAGTAATGCAAAGTTGCGCCTAGTACTGCTTTGCATTACTTTGCGCCAAGGGGCTGTTCGATGGCTGGCACTTGGGCTTTCCATGCAATCACCCCAAGGCTATGATGCAAATCTCTATTCACAAACACTAGCAGACAGGGATTTGCACCAAATTCGTATGTCTCCTCGAGGCAGGAGTAACAAGGAGACATGTTTCATTTATCCTAATTTTGTCCAATGTTGCACGTGTGCTGCATTGTTCAGCGTGCATACATAGTGGGCAAAACTTTAAAGCATAGTTTTTGTACAAGAAGACTCCTTCCAGTACTCAGCCTATGCTTCAGAGAACACACACACCCTTGCACTGTGGCGCAAGGGTCTTTGCATTGGTGCATGGCTGCCAAAAGCACACCAGCGCTGGGCACAGGAAATATCTTAGTAGATTGGGAAAAAAATTCTATCTCCCTGTGACGCAAGGCAGCACAGCAACTTTGGTGCTGCACTGCCTTGTGTCAAATTATAATAGTAAATGCTTTTCAGCTGCTCTACCGATCGCTGCCTACAACAGCTTCACGTTAGGCTTGAAGATCTCCTGCAGTTTAAGGGCGAGTTCTTGCTCGAAGAGACGAATTCGCACTTGCATAAGTCCCTCTGGATTGGTGCCACCGCATGTACACTTTGAACTGACTTTCTCAACAAAAACTTTTGACGATGATCGATTTTAGAAAAAATGTGGGTCTTTGTACCATATTAAATATAACTGTAAAGCGCTCTGATATCCTTCGGGATCTCGTTCGCGCTATATAAAACTTTATAAATAAATAAATAAATTAATTAAAGGAATGCATAATTATTTTGAAGACTCAGGTTTACATTTGTGCTACGTAGGATATACTGGAGATCCCAGAAAGCCCATATTATAGTCTGTCTTTAGTGTTTACAGTGTTCTTCTCTGTTTATTGGATGACGATCAGGAAGGACCAATAAGCCGTTGGAGTGAGAAGCATAAGGAGCCATATTATTTGGTGGACAAGGCCTCTGTCTGAGCTTATGGTTTTACACCTGAAGCCTCCAATTATGTCCCTGGCCGGAAATTAGAAGTGAATACCTTTCTTCCTAGAGAATATTGTTTAATCGTTACACAGAGGGGCTCAGATACGAGCAGGAGTTTAGGCATGTGCGGGGAATGAGATTTTGATACCTTTTCTGATCACCTAGATACCTATCTCATTCATCCAATTTGGATCGATTATTATCTGTCACTGAGTAAAAGGCAAACCCACATAAGTTAAATCAACCCCATAGACTGACGCAACTCTGAAGAACCACTTACGACTGATAAAGTTTAAAAAGTTTAATATAAAATCAGAATCAATTGCATATACAATCCTCTCAGGATAAGATTCAACAAGTATACAGGAACTAAAAGGAACATAAATTCCCTAAAGAATCTAAGTCTACAAAAGAAAACGATTAAAATCAATTCCAGAATCAGCAAATTGAAAAGCATAGACACAAAGTGGATCTGTTGCGTCATTTACAGAAAAAGAATAAACAAGTTAAATCTGTCCCTACTCTATGCTAGATGACATCCCTACTAGCAAGTCCTTTACCTAAAAAGGTGTCAGCAGTTTGACTGGGTGCTGTCCCTAAATACACAATCACAATATGGGTGGAACGCCCCTTTGACGCCCACCACGTACACATTTCACATGATCTCATTCTGGTTCTTTCCATAGCTTCGTCTCTTCGCGTCGTCCGTTAAGTTGACCTTGCTTCTTAGGCGCCAACTTCATCTTCGTGCTGGTAACCTCATGACATTCCAGTTGACACTTTCAGAGCAAAGTCTATCACCTCAACAGAACTCTATTCATTACAGTTGTGATTATAACCTCGTTTAGTCCTGTGAACAGTCACTTAGAAACAAGACCCCAAATTCCAAGCGTCTCTTATCTCAATAAGCCATAAACCTCGTCCAGCATTGTCACTCTAAATTCAACAAGACCTTTGACTCTTGGCTCGCACGTTCAGATCAAAGCTATCCCCTATTCCTGTGAGCCCACTAAATTACATACAGCGGACTACACTCTTGCGAACCCTTGGTCCGTTAGGTTAAAATCACACATGACCACTATTCTAACATTCCTACAAACTCTTCTACACAGTATGACTTTTAACACACATATATATATATATAATCAAATTAGCAAATCATTTATTATACTTGAATCCATGTTACATAAAATACAACGTTATACTCTCATTTCTTACACAGTGCTATATAGTCTGCACATTTCTTTGCTTTACATTTCGTCTTCTTTCTCCGCTTTTAATAATTATATACGTACATCTATTCAGCACGTTCTACTGTTCTTAAGCATTTCTACACATTTCTATATTAGCCCAACCTATATATACGGGCCTTTCTAATACTAATGTATTTTCTAGAGTAAATACAAGTACATTTCCTATTACATTGGTTACATCGGCTAACTTTACGCTACAAGTGCTAACTTCGTATTACAAGTTCTACGTTTGCGATATGCTTGTAAATATGGTACAGATATACTTTTCATTCAAATTGCGCTCTCTCAGTCCCCCCCTTTGATGACCTCTAGGGGTCATCACTAACACTTCAATTTGAATGACACCTTACACAGAACTAGTTACAAGACACCCTCTTTTTATTGTTTCGAGAGCTCTCAAACTTTTATACTGTTGATCTTGTAAAGCAGCTAATCTCCTCTCTTGCTCTCTCATGGACCTTTGTAACCGGTTCGTCCTATACCATTTGTACAGGTTCACTAACCCCAACAATATGATTATGCAAATCAATATTATTAAGACAGGTTTCAATATGTACCACACAACACTTTTACCAAGATTGGCAAACCAATCTCCAACTTTTCCCAATCCATGACCTACTTTTTCCCAAACATTTATTTTTGTTAAATATTCGATTTCTTGATGTATCTCTGTAATGTTATGTATGACTTTCTCAAGTGGTTTTGAATTGTCTGGAATATAAGTACAACATTCCTGGACCTTCAGAGCCTTGCAGACTCCGCCCTCTTTTGCTAGCAGAACATCTAAAGCAAGACGGTTCTGAAGAACCATTGCTCTAATCGACTGCATCTCTCCTTCTACTAGCATCAATGACCTTGCAGTACTTGCAGATAATCTATCCACAACTGTATCTAGTCTCCTGATCTTAACATCGTTAAGTACCAAACCAAAAAGAGGAAACATTGCTCCAAATATGTCTCCAACTACCTCAGCATCTCCTACTTCCCTTTTCGCTCTTATCGAAGCCTTTCCTTCTATAATCTCTAAATCCTTTGCATGATATATTTTGGGGAAGACAATTGCCAAATAACACGAACCATACCAATTGTCAGGCAATTTTACATAGGCATTTCTTCCACATACAAAATATACATTAGGAATCGCTTGCATCTCTTTCATAAAATCTTTCGTATAATACTCTAACCTAAAAGCATGTTCGCAATTAACTTCACCTACAAATACACTCTCATAATATGTCTTGCTTCGAGTTAAACATAACTTTCCTTTCTGCGTTTTATCCAAAGCTATTGGACCATTACTACCTTTCTTTTTATGTGCCTTTTCCTCTTCAGTCCAATCTGTTTTCCACTGTCCTGACATCTTTAGAATCTTCTGCCTCCTGTATCTGTCATCTACTTGTCCAATGAATCTCTTCTCAATCTCTGACACTTTGCAAGTCAGATTATTTCTGCGTGCATATGAAGTATCTAATGTATCCCAAGGAAGAAAGAATTTTGCCAATCTATCTTCCTTTTTAGGTCTCGCCTGTCGATGCGCATGCGCATCGAGCAAGGCGAGAGTATTGGCACTTATCCGCTCTTTATCCACACTGCAAGGAATCGTGGCGATTCCTTGCAGTGCACGAGAAATTTAAGCTCAATGCGCATGCGCATTGAGCTTAAATGCGCGTGCACATGCCCCCAGCCGCCTGCCTTGCCTACTCTCCCGCCCCCTCACTACTTGATTGCACGGCCGCTAGGCCGTGCCTCCCCTACTCTCCTCCCCCCTCCTCCTCTCCTCCCCTGCCTGCCTGCCGCTAGGCCGTGCCTCCCCTACTCTCCTCCCCCCTCCTCCTCCTACTCTCCGCCCCCTCCCCTGCCCGCCGTGTTACGGTGAAAGGCTTGTTTTGTTTGGCAGCATTTCTAACACGTTGGTCTGAGAGTCGCCAAAACCTACAGACACAGGAGCTCCTTTGTTCTTCAAACTAGCTAATCTCTTTTCATTGTTATGTTCTTTGGGGACCCAAATTAACTCACCCCCTGTTTCTGGCTCGCTCTCAAAACTATCAGGAGAATCGCTTTTATTTTTTGATTCCTGACAATTATTTTCTTCATCTACGTCTACATGCACCAGAGCTAGATTTTTGAGGGAAACACAATCTTCCTCAACTGCCTTTGAGCTTGGCATATTTATGCTATTATTTGTCAAAACTGGCTGTAACACTCTGTCACCATACTCACTAGAAACCATGGGTGAAAGGCTTCTTTCCACAGTCAATGACAATTTAGCGCCACACGTATTTTGACATCTTTTCCCAAAAATATGTATATCCTTATTATGACGAATTCCACTCTTAACCTGTGCTACCATGAAATACTGGTTATGCAAAACTTTGCCACTGGCGGGAGAAACTGAGCTATTTTCAGCTCTGAAAACGTTCCCTTTAATTTGCTTGGCTCCTTAAAGAAACTTTTTCATTGAAGCAGCAGAGCTCTGCAAAGCATGTGTGCCAGCTCTGCCCCTCACCCTCCCCGTTGTACTGAAGAGAACTTGAAGGCAGAGGTGAGTAAAGCCTGCTGGCTCAAATTAAGTTTATGACGTCCTAATTTGCTCGAGGCTCTGTGGCTTCCAGCCAAAGAGCCTTCACTTGGACACAGGCAGCAACTGCGGGTGACACACCACTTGCTGCTGTCCTCTTTTTCCTTTCAAGTCCGATCCACACCTGGGACAGAACCCCTGGTGATAATATATCTTCCCTCCCATCCTTCAAATAGTACGCAAGGCTTCCCTCACAGCAGCTGTCGCTTCTGCCATTGTGCTGCAAATGACGCAATTAACATCTATAAGTGCAATAAATTTCCCTTTCACCAAAAAATGATCGCCTACTTCTTCCCTCACTGACGACTGCTGTGCGTTCTAAAGCCAGCGCCCAGACCGGCTCGCACTAAACAACGCCAGCCAATCGGCACCTACCTGTCCATAGAATGTGCTAATTTCCTGAAGCTGCCAGGGGTTGGACATTCACGAATGCCACACCCGGGAACCCTCAATATGGGAATTCTGTAACCTTTAGCTCTGCCTGCATCACCACCTCTTCTGTGGAACAGCCAATGGGGCGGGCCTGCAGAGTGGATATAAAGCCGCGAGTACATCGGTTTCCTTCCACCACATTTGCGTCCATTCAGGAACTAATACCCAGGGCTGCAAGCTCGGCACCAGTCGTGAGAACATTCCTCATCAGAGCCGGAGAGAGCAAATCTCTTCCTGGGAGCAACAGTCGCGACTTTTCACAAACGCAGCTTTTTTTCTGCCGATCTGCATTATTTTTGTGCCTCGGAGTGAGTAAGTGAACGTGATTAAATCAGGCGCTGTAATCACGCCCTATACGATGTTTGGTAGGATAGTGCCCTCAACCCCTCAGCCTCACCCTCACTCACCCTCACTCACCCTCACTCACCCTCACTCACCCTCACTCACCCTCAACCCCTCACCCACCCTCACCCTCAACCCCTCACCCTCAACCTCAACCCCTCACCCTCACTCACCCTCACCCTCACCCTCACTCACCCTCAACCCCTCAACCTCAACCCTTCACCCTCACTCACCCTCACTCACCCTCACTCACCCCCACTCATCCTCACCCTCACTCATCCTCACTCACCCTCACCCACCCTCAACCCCTCACCCTCACCCACCCTCAACCCCTCACCCCCTCACCTTCAACCCCTCACCCTCACTCACCCTCACTCACCCTCACCCACCCTCACCCTCACTCACCCTCAACCCCTCACCCTCACTCACCCTCAACCTCACCCTCACTCATCCTCACCCACCCTCAACCCCTCACCCTCACTCACCCTCAACCCCTCACCCTCACTCACCCTCACTCTCACTCACTCTCTCACCCTCACTCACCCTCAACGCCTCACTCTCACCCTCAACACCTCACCCTCACCCTCACTAACCCTCACTCACCCTCAACCCCTCACCCTCACTCACCCTCAATCCCTCACCCCCTCACCCTCAACCCCTCACCCCCTCACCCACCCTCACTCACCCTCACTCACCCTCAACCCCTCACCCTCACTCACCCTCAACCCCTCACCCTCACTCACCCTCAACCCCTCACCCTCACTCACCCTCAACCCCTCACCCTCACTCACCCTCACTCACCCTCACCCACCCTCACCCTCACTCACCCTCAACCCCTCACCCTCACTCACCCTCAACCCCTCACCCTCACCCTCACTCATCCTCACCCACCCTCAACCCCTCACCCTCACTCACCCTCACCCCTCACCCTCACTCACCCTCACTCTCACTCACTCTCTCACCCTCACTCACCCTCAACGCCTCACCCTCAACACCTCACCCTCACCCTCACTAACCCTCACTCACCCTCAACCCCTCACCCTCACTCACCCTCAATCCCTCACCCCCTCACCCTCAACCCCTCACCCCCTCACCCACCCTCACTCACCCTCACTCACCCTCAACCCCTCACCCTCACTCACCCTCAACCCCTCACCCTCAACCCCTCACCCTCACTCACCCTCAACCCTCACCCTCACTCACCCTCAACCCCTCACCCTCAACCCCTCACTCACCCTCACTCACCCTCAACCCCTCAGCCTCACCCTCACTCACCCTCAACCCCTCACCCTCGCTCACCCTCACCCTCACTCACCCTCACTCACCCTCAACCCCTCACCCTCACTCACCCTCAACCCCTCACCCTCACTCACCCTCACCCTCACTCACCCTCAACCCCTCACCCAACCTCAACCCCTCACCCTCACTCACCCTCACCCTCACTCACCCTCAACCCCTCACTCTCAACCCCTCACCCTCACTCACCCTCACTCACCCTCAACCCCTCACCCTCACTCACCCTCAACCCCTCACCCTCACTCACCCTCACTCACCCTCACCCTCAACCCCTCACCCTCACTCACTCACCCTCAACCCTCACCCTCACTCACCCTCACTCACCCTCAACCCCTCACCCTCACTCACCCTCAACCCCTCACCCTCAACCCCTCACCCTCAACCCCTCACTCACCCTCACTCACCCTCAACCCCTCACCCTCACTCACCCTCACCCTCACTCACCCTCAACCCCTCACCCTCACTCAACCTCAACCCCTCACCCTCACCCTCACTCACCCTCACCCTCACTCACCCTCAACCCCTCACTCTCAACCCCTCACCCTCACACAACCTCACTCACCCTCAACCCCTCACCCTCACTCACCCTCAACCCCTCACCCTCAACCCCTCACTCACCCTCACTCACCCTCAACCCCTCACCCTCACTCACCCTCACCCTCACTCCCCCTCACTCACCCTCAACCCCTCACCCTCACTCAACCTCAACCCCTCACCCTCACCCTCACTCACCCTCACCCTCACTCACCCTCAACCCCTCACTCTCAACCCCTCACCCTCACTCACCCTCACTCACCCTCAACCCCTCACCCTCCCTCAACCCCTCACCCTCACTCACCCTCAACCCCTCACCCTCACCCTCAAACCTTCACCCTCAACCCCTCACTCACCCTCACTCACCCTCAACCCCTCACTCACCCTCACTCACCCTCACCCTCACTCACCCTCAACCCCTCACCCTCACTCACCCTCAACCCCTCACTCACCCTCACTCACCCTCAACCCCTCACTCACCCTCACCCTCACTCACCCTCAACCCCTCACTCACCCTCACTCACCCTCACCCTCAACCCCTCACCCTCACACAGTGCAATAGGTCTCGGAGCATTTGAGTTGGAGCTTTTAGAAATGTTTATGGCTTTTTTTTTTGTAATTCTTTAGCATTGGCTACAGGAAACAAAAATGCTAAAGATTTACAAAAAAAACCCATAAACAATTCTAAAAGCACTAACTCTAATGCTGCGAGACCTATTGCATTTCCAATGCTTGTTATAATAGTCCCACTTATTCATTTGTTTATAATTCGGGACTTCAGGCAGTACCGAATCATAATTTGAAAAGTAGTACTCAAACCCTTCTCTACCATAAAATATACTAAGCAATAAACTACATGTGATCCCATATGTCAGTGGGAGATGATGATATCTGATACCTTCATCTACAGAAGCCGGCAATTGCATACAAACATAACAATCTTTGGCCTCCATGGCATCGATATACTCGTACAATAGTTTGGCATATGCGTTTGATCTAAAATTTCCCTGTGACTCGTCTACATGTAACCTACGAGCTTCATCTGCCAGTAACGCTTTTTCACGGATTACCTTGCTCTCCTCCTTCTTCCCAACAAGAGCAGGTTTCAAAGTCGTTACGGGCTTTACATCTGTTGTCTCCTTTACGCTTGTATGTCCTACTATGTATGATATGGTAACTACTGTAATGATGAGGAAAATTACTACTCCTATTAGTGTACCTATTGTGCATTTGGCTTTTCGGTTTGGGTTGCCATTCTCCATGTTATCAAACAATGTAGCTCTTTCTTTCCCTTGGAAAAGTTTTCTTTTTCAAGTCTTTATCTGCTTTATTTGCTTTTCTCAGTCTGTAAAGCGCTCTTAATCATCAAAAAGTCTCTTTTTCACAACAATGTCTTTTTATCTTTAGCAACAGACAACCCTAACCCTTCTCCGTCCTCTAAATGTAATCCCTAATTTTATTCTTCTTTCCACTCAGTGCTAGGTTATCTTCTTCTTTATAGCTTAAACACAAAAGTCTTTATGCATCTACAATGATTCTCGTACTTGCAGCTCTAATAACATATTCCAATAGTTCTAAACGAATGACTTTTTCTTCTTGTGCTGGTATTGGATGACCAAAAGTCGGAAACTCTAATCGATTTAGCACTAGGTCTTTGATCCGACTTAGGTAAAGGGGAATGGGAAGTGTGAAAGTCAGTAACCCCTCAGTCTCGATTCCAGGCGTCAACATCCATATCTCCACTGCCACAATCGGATCGAGATTGATCACCTGCACTTCTCTCACTCTCCCAGATCTCTGTCCCCAAGACATCTGCTAGATAAGTCCACTCAGGGGTGGCGTATCTTCTGCAGGGCACACGTACCCTCCTGGATCTTCTCGGACTCTCAGAGCCTGAGTCCGAAGCTCCTTCGTCTAGATCTGAATCTTCAGAGATCGGGACAAGGGTGCTCTCTGGATTTGCTCTCAAGGTTGACCTTCTCCTTCTTTCCGGCCAACTAGCTTCTCCATTCCTTGTCCTCCTGCTTCTTGTTCTTGGACTCGTCTCTTGATCACTTATAGCTTGTTCAGCGTCTGATTCGAATTCCCAACTACTTTCCTCTTCTGAGACAGCTTCGGTTTCACTGGTGTCTTGACCGTCATCAGCCTGTTCCGACACAGGCTCAGCCTCTTCAATCACCTCTACAGCTTGACTTTCCCTCTCTGTGGCTTCTCCGCTTTCTGCTGGATTTTCATCCGAGAGAGGAGCTGTTTCTTCCAGAGGTGCTGGAACTCTTCGGGTGTGCGAGGCGTGTATCCAGTTGGGCAAGCCTCCACACTTTACTGCAGTGTTCGTAACTAGTATGACTTGGAATGGTCCACGCCAGCGCACGTCTAGACAGTTCTTCCTGACATGCTTCTTCACCAGGACCCAGTCCCCTGGACACAGGCCATGGCACAGGTCTTGAACTGATGGAACCTCTGAAGCTTGGACCTGGAGGGACACAGAATGAATGGCATCAGATAGTCCCTTGCAGTAGTCCAAGATCAAATCGTCTGTGATGTTCAACAATGCTGCAGTCGGAACCGATGGCAGTCTCATAGCTCTCCCCATTAGCACTTCGTGTGGAGAGAGACCTGTTCTTCTATCTGGTGTGCTACGTATGCTCATAAGGACCAATGGAAGTGCATCAGGCCAACTCAGGGATGTCGATGAACAAACTTTGGCGAGTCTGGACTTTATTGTGCTGTTGATTTGTTCTACAATCCCCGAAGCTTCTGGTCGATAACTACAATGGAGCTTCTGGTCTATGCTCAAGGCTGAACATAGCATCTTCACTATTTCGCTGTTGAAATGAGTTCCTCTGTCTGATTCCAAAGAGGCTGGCACCCCAAACCTCGGTATTAACTCTCTAAGCAACAATTTTGCTACTGTGAGTGTATCGCACCTACGTGTAGGATAAGCCTCAACCCATCTGGAAAATATACAGACAATCACTAAGACGTATCTGAGTCGATTGCACTTAGGCATTTCAATAAAATCCAGCTGCATTCTATTGAAAGGCCCCCCAGACCTTCCTATGTGACTTAATGTGACTGGTGTTCTTTTCCCTACGTTTAATTGCTGACAGATCGCACAACGCTGACATACTGCTTCTGCCGCTACTCTAAACTTCGGATTATACCACGTTTGTCTGAATACTCTTACCATGGCATCTCTACCTATGTGTGCTGGTCCATGCAATCTCCTTGCCATTGGACTAACAAGTTCGTTTGGTAAAACTGCTCTCCCATCTGCAGAAATCCAAAAATTAATTTCACTTTTGGTACATCCAGCTGTTTCCCATGCTTTTTTCTCCACATCTGGTGCATTTTCCTGGACACACTTCAATTCATCCCACGTATCTACAGTGTCTAACAACATAGTCAACTCAGTTCTTTCTTGTATTCCCCCCACTTCTACATTGGTGTGAGAATACCCCTGTTCCGCACAATAACGTGCAACTTCATCTGCATATCGGTTTCCTTGCGACACAAAATCTGTATTTTTCGTGTGCGCGGCACATTTGACAACCGCGATAGCTGTTGGACCTTGCAATGCTTCTAACAATAATCTCACGAATTCTCCATTCCTAATAGGAGAACCCGAGGAGGTCATGTAACCTCTTTGAGACCACAACTGCCCATAGTCATGAACTACCCCGAAACCATACTGGCTATCGGTGTATATGGTGACTCAAATTTTGTTGCCTGCCAAACAGGCACGGGTCAAAGCAATGATTTCAGCTACCTGAGCGGAATGTACTCCTTCCAGGCAGGCGGCTTCCACTACTCCGGTAATTGTACAAACTGCATATGCTGCTCTCAGCTGACCGATATCGTCTCTTACGCATGAACCATCAACAAAGAAAATTTCATCGGGGTCAGTCAATGGCTCATCTACGATATCTGGTCTCGGTTTGGTGCATAGTTCAGTCACATCAAGGCAGTCATGATCTGTACAAATTTCATCATCAATCTCATTTGGAAGTGGCATCAAAGTAGCAGGATTCAAAACAGAGCATCTCTTCAGGGTCACATTCTCAGCAGCCAATATGACTTGCTCGTAGCGTGTGAGCCTGCTATTCGTCAGATGCTGAGTCTTGGTCCTGGTCATTAACAATTCCACAGAATGCGGCACGTACACCACTAACTGGTGTCCCATAACCACATTTTCACACCTTTCAATGCTGACACCCGTTGCAGCAACGGATTTAAGACATCCGGGCAACGCTGCGGCTACTGGATCTAAGGTAGCCGAAAAATATGCAACTGGTCTACGGGCATTTCCGTGTATCTGGGCCAAAACTGCTAAAGCGCAACCTTCCCTTTCACAGCAGTAAAGCAAGAATGGTTTCTCGTAGTCAGGCATTCCCAAAGCCGGGGCACGACACAAGTCCTCCCTCAGCTGCAAAAACGCCATCAAACAATCTTTGTCCCATGGTACCGGATCACTCACCCCCTTGTGCGTCAGTTTTTGTAAAGGTTTTGCCTTCAGTGAAAAGTTGGCTATCCACTGCCGACAATAACCGACCATGCCTAGGAACATTCTGACTTCTCTTTGTGTTTTAGGCGCGTTCATTTTCATGATCGCCTCTATTCTATCTGGAGACACCTTCCGTTTTCCCTTTTCAATCCTGTGGCCCAAGTATTGCACTTCGGTCAGACAATACTGCAATTTACTTGGAGACACCTTGTGTCCGTTCTCGGCCAAGTGATTTAATAAGGTGATGGTGTCTGTTTTGCAAGCTTCCTCAGTTTCTGACGCCACAAGTAGGTCGTCTATGTATTGGACCAGAACCGAGTTCATAGGCAGTACTAGACTTTCAAGATTTTTCTTCAACAGCTGGTTAAAAATCGATGGGCTTTCTGTATACCCCTGGGGAATACGACACCATGTTAAAACGCGATTTTCCAGCTTAAAAGCGAACAGATACTGGCTCTCCTCATCTAAAGGGATTGAAAAGAAAGCCTGGCACAAGTCTATCACTGTGAACCATTCAGCTTGGAACGGTATCTGAAACAATATTACTGATGGATTCGGTACCACTGGACAACATGAAACAACGATATTATTAATCTTTCGAAGATCCTGCACTATTCTGTATTTTCCACTAGGCTTCTGTAAACCCATAATCGGGGAGTTACATGGACTTCCCACGATCTCCTTCAGTATTCCCTGTTTAATCATGGATTCGATCACAGGCTTTATTCCTGCAATCGTCTCCGGTGTCAACTTATATTGTGGTGTTCTTGGATACTCGGCATTGGGCTTTACCATGATCTTTACCGGTTCTACTCCTTTGATCAGTCCTATTTCTTCTCCAGTAAAGTCCCACACCTCAGCTGACACCGTCTTCTTCAAATCCTGTGGAAGCTCCTCCACCGTTAAGGTAGGGTATAGTTCCACGCATCCCTGCGAGTTTACAACCTTAAAATCGGCATCATCGTCGTTAGTCTGCACTTCTACTCCTTCAGGTATGCAATATATGGTGCAGTTTAGTTTGCACAACAGATCTCTTCCTAGCAGACACACAGGGCTAGAATCACAAATCACAAACTGATGTTCATCACTGTAATTTCCTATTTTCACTGATACCGGTTCGGTCAGAGGATTCGTCATTCTCCTATTTGCGACTCCTACCACCTGAATCGTCTCTCCCGACATTGGCAGACCTGGGACTACCGCCGATCTCAAAGTGGATCGAGTGGCCCCCGTATCCACCAAAAAGGTCGTAGGACATCCAGCTACTTCAGCTTCCACGTATGGTCCTCTCTGGTCTACCTCCAGGGCTGCTCCTAGAGTACAGTCTTCTTCTCTTTTCACTCGTTGTCCCGTAAGAGGATCAACGTAGTAGCATTCTTCTCCACCTACGAACAGTGGCAGTTGTCTATAGGTTTTCCCTCCATTTGCAATGCGAGGCGGTTGAGGGAACTGGGCTCGAGGAGTCTGAGTCCCCCCTTTGACAAACTTTCCCTTCGGGACCGCTGTTCCCTTTACCAGGCTGTTCTGAACCTCATCCTCCTCCTGTTCTAATTCCCCCATCTCGACATTATAGGGACACTCGCGTCTCCAGTGTCCCACCTCGTTACACTGATGGCACCTCGTTGTCTTTTTCAGTGTCGCGATATCTATCCTCGGTCTCGGTCTTTCCTCCTCATCTCTGCTCTGATTATTCTGTTTCTTTCCTAGTGCTCCTGTTCCCTGTTGTCGTTGTCCACCCTTTCCAGCTGATTGCATCTGCACCAGCATCAGCTTCTCCTTAAGTTTCTTTGCTTTTGAATCTATTTCATCGCTACAGTACCTCGCATACCTCAGAATCTCATCTAAAGGTTTGTTTTGCCAACAGATCAAATGCTGTTGAATCATTAAGCTTATGTCCGGTCTCAATCCCAGGACGAACTTCGACACAAACTGTCCTATGTCTTTGGGATCCATCACGTCCAATCCACTGTACTGTTTGAATGCTTTCAGCAATCTCTCATAGAACTCGTGAACGGTCTCTTTAGGTTCCTGAGTGGTTCGATCTATCTTAACCCAGTCTATGTCCTGCAACGGCACCTTCTCTTTTAACCATGCCATTACCCTCTCATACTTTTCCATAACTCTCTCTGATGGTCCATTTGTCCGGGGATCCCTCTCGGGTTCACAAATGGGCCATTCGACATTAAGCTTACATGCCGTCCACAAATCTCCGGGTACTACAATGTCAAACAGGGTGTTCAAGTCGACCCACAGCACCTTAGAGATCTTCACGAACCTCTCTACCTGTTTGTACCACTCGACGGGATTCTCCCTTAGCTTTGGAAAGGAATTGGTAAATGCCGCTAAATCCCCCCTACTCCAGGGCACATGCACGTAGCTTCCGTTCGCGATTTCTCGCAAAGGGAAAGCTTCCATTCGCATTAGCTCTCCATCCGGGGACCTCGTAAGTGTACTCCTTCTGACGGATCCCCTCTTGGACCATCTTTCCTCCCATTTATCCAAATTCCTCCACAATCTGATACTCAGGATCAGTTCCTTTATGTGTATTTTCAGCCCAATCGTCCTACGCTCATCTAGATCCTGATCCGTGCAATTTAGCCTATGGTTACCCTGTAAAGCTTTAGTTCGTGATAGGTCTATCATATACCTGTCTGCCAACTCAGATAATTTTTCATGAACTGACCTCGCTTTCCGAGTAACATCCTTAGACATAAACAGTATTTCATCCTGTTCGTACAGCTCTATCCTTTCCATTGGCAATGCGCCGTCTATTATTTCATTCAAATCTGATTTTAAACTCATTACATCGAGCCGTTTCGCTTTTATCTCAGCTCTCAGTACCTCACTCCTAGGTGGTTCTTTTACATCCCTCTCACCCCCACTACGAGTCCTACGTCTAGGTATAGGTGAGTTATGAGGAGTTCTTCTTGCTTCTCTTTGTTCCCATCTCTCTAGATCCCAAGCTTTCCCATCTTCCCTTGGGGTATGGTGGAACAATGATCTATTCCCCATCACTGCATCCTGTCTTTTCGGTTCTGTCTCTTTAGATGCGAGATAGGATCCTCCGTTCTGTTCTATATCACTGCAACTCCCTTGCTGTCTGGTGTCGCTCAATAAACGATAAGATCCTTCACGGCCCTCCATGTTTCCGCGATCTCGTCCGTGATCACCGGATGCATGGCGAGACCCTTCGCGACTCCCTATATTCTCGTGATTCCAATGTCGCACATTTTCGCCCGGGGCATGGTGAGTGCACCTGAAACTATCTCGGTACTCCTGCGTCTTTCGTTCCCCCTCACTAAGGATGAGGCGAGGCACTCCCCCACACCCTGTACTCTTGTCTTCACACATTTGTCTATTGCCACTGGTGGTATGGCAAGTATCTCCTTTGCTTCCTTGACTCCCTCCCTCCCACTCCGGACTGCTTTCGCCAGCTCCGCAGTGAGAGAGGATCCTGTTATCCTGATCTCTCCATTCTGCTTCTGTTTCTATTCTTTTATTCTGAGTCTCTACGGCAGCATCCCATTCTTTCAAGTACTCCCTTAATTCCTTAAAGGATTTCGGTTTCGGTCCCCTCAGATCCATCTGTCCTCTCTGACCCCCCTGTTCTATCCAGGGACCCGTTGCTGAATCCAATGGGGTACTCCGACTCTTTGGTCCTAGCAACTGCCTTTGGGAATTGATCGTATTATTCCTACTTTCCATCTCTGCCCTTTCCCTGTCCCATCATGCCTGCTCCTCCTGCTGGGCTCCCTCTGGGTTGTAGATTGACACTATAGGACCTATGGTAACAGGTACTTGTAGAGCATCCGGCAATAGGTACGACCTTGCATGCTCCGTTTCTGGCACCTTCTGGACCACGAATCTTCCTACTACTCTCTGTACGGGACTAGATTGAGGTACTTCCTCACCTTTCTTGGGGTCCCACTCTGATGTGGGGAGCGGTTTATATTCCCCCCACCTAGCCCCGTCCCCTTGCTGTAGTTCGGGACTTTCGGCTTCTCTGTTGTACGGAGGTGGTCTATCTAATAATAGCCTCTCTATCAGATCCTCATCCGGCTCGCTATCCTCATCTTCTTCTAGAGGTTTCTTTTCTCCCGTAGCCTCTAGCATTGGGTACAGTTTGTCTGCTTCTATCTTTTGCACCCTCCACTTTTTAGCTTCATCGTCCCATTTAGCATCCTGCACTGCTTTTACCGACCGTCTCACTCTTTCTTGGCGTCTATTCATGCTCTTGTCGTGTGCCGCCCTGAACCATGCATTGAGGGCTTCGAACTGTGTTGGCCTCAGTAGAGGTCTCGTTGCGAGCATTACCGCTTTCAGTTGGTTCAATGCTTCTACCCTAAACGTCCCGTATCTCGGGAACGTCAGTTCCTCATTTCCTTCTGTTAGCTTACTCCACTCGGAGATCCATAGTATTGAGTGTAAGCCTACATTCACAGCCATATAATAAGCTGGTGTGCCTTCTGGTGGGGCTTCTTCCCCTGCATACAAGTTTCCTCTATCTCTCCTAAAGATCGCCCTTAAACGCTTAAAACACTTCATTTTCAAGAATCTACGATTTTCCTTAATTACTCTTCCTTATTTACTTCCCGATGACAAACCACCAATCCCTGCGCGGCTCTCGCTAACCAGCCTATCCCAGCGCGGTTCTACACCAACCGGCCAATCCCAGCGCAGCTCTATGCTGACGTCACTCGTCCCCTCTGCAGCAGTTCCCCTCCTTTCTCAGCTCGTCTCGCGGTCTTGCATGCGTTTCATTCATACACCGAAAAATGACTACTTCCGTCCAAGCGATCACTTTTCTTGACTGTAGGTCCACAGTCTAACTGTAATTGTCACCTCAACTGACGAGACGTCTTCCTCTCACTTCAGACGCTCACCTTAACTGATAGGTTACTTACACACAGTAAACGTATGACCAGCGTCCGTTACTCATACACTCACTCTGACACTCCCCCTATCAACGGTCCTGCGGGCGATCAATGGTACCTCATGACCCCCTTTACAATGGTAGACAATTACTCTGGGTGTTCGATACACCCGAACCACTTAAGCCCTTCTCTGGACTTAAGATTTTATCCGGTTGCGCGCGCTCACAACCTTCCCTCAATCACACTACAGGCATTCAACTCCGCTTGACATTACAACACAGGTACAACACAAAACACCGCAATCTGGCAACGCATGACCCTTATACTCACTCTCGACCGACTCTGCTGCTTTTCTATCACACCGTCAGCACCTTTCTTCGGCAGGGATTCTTCTTCTGGTCGTCGATGACTAGGGACCTTGGGGTAATCTAGACCTGACCTAGGTTGCCTTCCTCAAGAAGAAAACCATCTTTCTCTGCTACCAACTGCGGGGAATGAGATTTTGATACCTTTTCTGATCACCTAGATACCTATCTCATTCATCCAATTTGGATCAATTATTATCTGTCATTGAGTAAAAGGCAAACCCACATAAGTTAAATCAACCCCATAGACTGACGCAACTCTGAAGAACCACTTACGACTGATAAAGTTTAAAAAGTTTAATATAAAATCAGAATCAATTGCATATACAATCCTCTCAGGATAAGATTCAACAAGTATACAGGAACTAAAAGGAACATAAATTCCCTAAAGAATCTAAGTCTACAAAAGAAAACGATTAAAATCAATTCCAGAATCAGCAAATTGAAAAGCATAGACACAAAGTGGATCTGTTGCGTCATTTACAGAAAAAGAATAAACAAGTTAAATCTGTCCCTACTCTATGCTAGATGACATCCCTACTAGCAAGTCCTTTACCTAAAAAGGTGTCAGCAGTTTGACTTCCAAAAGAAGTTCAAACTCTCTTAGCCTCTGATGGAAACCTATGTCGAGAAGCAGTACCCTTTCTGCCTACCCATCCGCTCTCTAAGGGTCCTCGGCCTACTGCTCTCTTCCCTCTGCTCTCTGATCTTCTGTTCTGCGCTATGTCTTCAGGCCATCTGCTCTGAGCTATCCTCTCCCCTGGGTGCTGTCCCTAAATACACAATCACAATATGGGTGGAACGCCCCTTTGACGCCAACCACGTACACATTTCACATGATCTCATTCTGGTTCTTTCCATAGCTTCGTCTCTTCGCGTCGTCCGTTAAGTTGACCTTGCTTCTTAGGCGCCAACTTCATCTTCGTGCTGGTAACCTCATGACATTCCAGTTGACACTTTCAGAGCAAAGTCTATCACCTCAACAGAACTCTATTCATTACAGTTGTGATTATAACCTCGTTTAGTCCTGTGAACAGTCACTTAGAAACAAGACCCCAAATTCCAAGCGTCTCTTATCTCAATAAGCCATAAACCTCGTCCAGCATTGTCACTCTAAATTTAACAAGACCTTTGACTCTTGGCTCGCACGTTCAGATCAAAGCTATCCCCTATTCCTGTGAGCCCACTAAATTACATACAGCGGACTACACTCTTGCGAACCCTTGGTCCGTTAGGTTAAAATCACACATGACCACTATTCTAACATTCCTACAAACTCTTCTACACAGTATGACTTTTAACACACATATATATATATAATCAAATTAGCAAATCATTGATTATACTTGAATCCATGTTACATAAAATACAACGTTATACTCTCATTTCTTACACAGTGCTATATAGTCTGCACATTTCTTTGCTTTACATTTCGTCTTCTTTCTCCGCTTTTAATAATTATATACGTACATCTATTCAGCACGTTCTACTGTTCTTAAGCATTTCTACACATTTCTATATTAGCCCAACCTATATATACGGGCCTTTCTAATACTAATGTATTTTCTAGAGTAAATACAAGTACATTTCCTATTACATTGGTTACATCGGCTAACTTTACGCTACAAGTGCTAACTTCGTATTACAAGTTCTACGTTTGCGATATGCTTGTAAATCTGGTACAGATATACTTTTCATTCAAATTGCGCTCTCTCACATGTCACTCAAGATCAAAGAGTTTAGGCATGTCACTCAATATCAAAGTTGAAGCGACAGGGTCACCAGTTGAAGGCAGGAATGGTGCCATGTGTATGTTAAAGATGCACAGGTACCTCAGGCTACAGAGAGAAGCAACCTCTCTCTAGATATAGGGAGAGAGGCACAGGTACATATCGTACCGATTTAGGACACAGCCTAACGCTCCTGAAGTGGTACAATAGGTACAACGGTATTACCACATTCACTTTTAGGACAAACCCTCCAGGTCAAACCTGGGGCTATTTTTGTTAGAAAAAGACAGAACATGCAGAAATAACTGCAGAAACACTGATTTCCACGTGTGATTCCTTCTTCCATAGGGCTTAGAGGGGAACACGCGTAAACCGCCAAATTAATGTATTTCTGGGGTAATTCGTCAACCAACAAAACAAATAACACTTCTCTTCAGCCATCAAACAATGTCCACAAGGCACATACCTCCCTAGGTATCTCACAAGAGCAGGTATCTGCCATTTGCTTGGGAGTGTGGCCGTTTGTCCATCCATCTGTAAAACCCACTGCAAAAGGGCAAAATTAGCCCTTGCACAGGGTAAAGGGGACACATCTTTTTTTGCAGAGCAATATGGTGTACTGCCTAGACACCTGAGCCACGTAACCTCATGACGTCAATTCACCAAAATGTGTGGGTTAGCAGAAGTGACATCATAGGCCATATGAGCCCTATGTGACATCACAGGAAGTGGCAACACCTCACCTTCAACCCTGATACATCACTGGAAGAGAAGTCATGTGATATTTGCTCTGATGAAGCCACCGGATGTAACATTAAGGATGCAGATATAAAAATATTAATATATTAAAAAATACACAAATACAATTAAAAATGTGTACCCTAAATCCCAGTAACATTTCCCACCCACATACTCTTGGTCAGGACAGTTGAAGGATTCCTGTTTGTGCTATTTCTAGAAGTGCATCGTTTTGACAGAAATATAGTAATAATAATTGCAATTCAGTCAGCTAATGGATGGCGCTCAAATAGTGCCAAACTGCAAATACATGTATTTTTCTCCAAGCTTCAGTTGCTTTAGCTCTCACTCATCTCACACCACAAAGTTATTCACTTTTTATATGAAGCCAACTTTATCTCCAGCAGTATTGGGGCTAGAAATGGAAGTGTGGAACCTGGAAGCAGAATACTGCCAAATGAAGCTCTCTCATGTTTCTTTTGCATAGCAGTTCTCAAGTAGACTATTTTGTGAATTGTAGAAATGAAATGAATTTATTTTCGATTTCAGACTTTGAAAAGTAAAAAGACTGGCTAACTACTGATAAAAGTGGCCAATCCATTTCCCTGTTGTGTTTTTTTTTCTTACATGAGGAAACATTGAAGCAGTGCCTTTCAGATAACTGCTGAAAAGACCCCTCATTTAAATTATGGCACAAGAGTAGAGGAACATGTGTCACTGATGCAAATAGCAATAAACATTCATGCTGTGTGCAACTCCCTAACGTTTATAGTTAAGGGCACAGTCAAACCTTCATTGTGTTTGGTTTTCCAACACTATTTAGAATTCAAATCCTGTCTGACCTGATCCTCCCTGGCTGTATTGTTTAAATTGTTTGAAAAGTTTGTTGCGGCCACATTGCACCTTTTAAAACAAATGGTGATCACCCCGTCCGCCAGCTACCCAGCCACTCATAGCTTAAGTTGGCTGTTTAATTTCATTGTGCTTGTGGCACACTGCCCCTGCTTACTCGAAAGCCAGGGGTCTCAAAGGCAGGAGTAGCAAAGGACAAGCCAGGGGTCCGGCACAGATTCACAGGTGGAAAGACCTGAGAGGGCACTTTGTGCTTTCACAAACGTTGCCACCAGTTGGTGGCCCCACAGAGTGACTTTAAAGATGAGGGCATGGATGTACACCCCAGAGACATCACCATTGAAGTGCACAGTCAGAGACTTCCACCCTGCGTGCGGAAATCTTTGCCCCCCTCTCTATAGGCAGCCTGGGATGCTCCTTCAAAGACATTTTCCATGTGGCGGGAGCCACAGTCTGTGTATGTACACGCAATGTCATAATGTATAACTGGACTCCCTATGCATCATACGCGTCAAGCAACAATTCATTTGAAACAATATCCAGGAGCATGCCGTTGTGCTAAACCTCACTCTTTTTTTTAATGTGTACGCATAACAAGTTGCATGTCACTGTACATTTTGGTAAATGCCCTAGATTTTTCCAAGCTTATATTGGCGGCAGGGTCAGATTGGTAAGGCGGGCACTTAGGCAATGGGGGATGGGCCGGTATCCGAAATCCAACTGTGGGCCATTTTTGGGCCAGCGTGGTGGCCGAAATGGGCTGTGTCTGTAGTTCAGATGCCGCCACCAGCTCAGTGGGGCCTGAGCAGCTTTGCCAAAGGCAGGTGGGCCTCTTTTTCCTTACCTTTTTCCAAGGGGCGGAGGTGTCATTCCCCTTCTCTCACTGGGCCGGCCCATTAATGTAAGCAGATTGAGATGGGGCAGAGGGCATGAGCAGAAGTGGCATCCAGTGGCGTTGCCAGCCCTACAGCTGACCGTGGTGGTACCTGCGTTTGCCGCCCCACAGTGGCCACTTTAAAGAGCGGGGGATGAAGGGGGTGTTGAGATTCGTCACTGATTACCACCCCCGATGGCCACAATTTAAAGCGGGGGCGATTGCTGCCCCCGAGATGGCAGGTAAGAGCAGGAGGAGGCTGCTGCCCCCCAAACTCGTGCCGCCCGGTGGCGGATCAACCCCCCCACCCCCATTGCTATGCCACTGGTGGCCTCACTTATATTCAGGTGTGGCTCACCATTGTGAACTAATACGTAAACAAAGAGACCCGGCAGCATTTACATTTTATTTTATCTTTGTGAAGTTAAGAAAACAGGCCTCTGTTCGAGAACCCCCGCCCCCTCCTTACTTTTTTTATAACACTTAAAACACTGAAGCAGTGTTCTGAAAAAAAGACGTATACCGCAAATGTTGGCCACTTTTTTTGTTAGGGTGCCTGGGACAATTCTTTATCCAAATCCAACCCTGATTGAACGGTTTGAAAAGGGGGGTTTGGGGGGGGGCAGCCGACCGCAGGGAGGTCCCCCCCCCCCCCCGGGCGGTTTGGGAGGGGCAGGTGGGGCTGATTAGCAGCCCTGCCGGCGGGTTTTTTCTTAATTGGGCTCCTTTTGCCTACCAAATGGAGCCCAACCATAAATTCTCGGGACTCCGCCTCCCGGCCACCATTTTAGGCTTGGTGACCTGGTGGCCGGGAGGTGCTTAGAGGAATTTTTTCTGTGTAGGAATTGCGTGTACGTGTATAATGGCGGCAGAGCACTACAGGGTGCTTGAAGCCATTTGGCTTCTCAGCGAGGCGGGGCGCCTCGATTTGGTGATTGGTGAAGCTGCTGGGCCGTCGCGTCCTCAGCCGCAGGCCTCAGCTGGTGTGGCGGCGGTCATGGCAGCCTGCATGACGCCTAAGCGTCCCAGGCACGAATCTCGTACTAGGAAGGCGGCCCCGGTGTTAAAGTACGGCGGGGGGCCCTGGGGAGACGGTTGGTGAGTGCAGGCCAAGAGGAAGCAGCGGCGAAAAGGCCGAGTGACATGTTGCGTGAGGGGGAGGTGCCGCCTGTGCTGCCTCTCCGTCAAGCGGCTCCTGTCAGGGCGGTATCGCCCCCGCACAGCGGGGGAGGTGCAGCTTGAGGCACGGAGGTGAGAATCATTCCGCTTCTGCATCCGCATATAGCACACGGGAGCCAGAGGTGGGAGGGGGGCGGTTTTTGTTCGCGATGAGAGCGCAGCGTTGAATATGCGGCCGCAAGAGGGTTTGGCAGCCGGTGAAGGTCAGGAGGTTGTTACGGGGCAGCAATTTAGTGAAGAGCAGGCGTCTGATTTAGTTATGGGTGAGGAGGAGGGGGCTGGTTTCCAGACGCCGGTTCGCCCGTCTTAGTTAAGGCAAGAGGATGGCTTGTTGGTTGAAGGCAGACAGGAGGTAGGGGAAGGGGATGTTGGTGGGGACTTTGTTCCTTATAGTCCCTTATTGTTTTCTCCCCCGGTTTCTAACAGGGGTGAAGTGGTTTCTGTATGCAGTGGCTCAGTGGGTGAGGGGGAGTGGGTGCAAGTGGGGGGGTTTGGGGGTTACTCTCTTGAGCCCCCAGGTCAGGATTGTGGCATTTTGCCTACCCCCCTCATATTTCTGCATCGGGCAGTACTTTGGCAAGGGATGCATGCAGAGGTAATACTGGTTCTTATCAGGTTGGTGTACAGAGGCATGGTGTGAGGGCTAGGTCATGGGAGGGGCTTGACGTTTTTCCCTCATGGGCCCTAAGGGGTTCGAGAGGCTGGTTTTGGTAAGAGGGGCATGGAGTGTGGTCCACAGGGCAGATTTGGTGGTATTTTAGATTTTCCAGGTTTGAAAGTAGGGGGTCGGGGCAGGGCAGAGAGGGAACAGGATTCGATAATTCAGGTGAGGGGGGAGAGGAATGGTCAGGTGTTGGGTCCGGCGTCAACAGTGGTTCAGGCGATGTTGGATTGGAGCAGTGGTGAGGAGGTGGGTGAGCCTTCCCCCCCTCCTTGTAGTGTCTCTGTTCAGGTGAAGGGTTCTGTTCTTCAGCGTTGTGAGCAGGCGATGGTTCAGATGTCTGGTGGTTCTGCGGCAGGTGGGATTGAGGAGTTTGGTTTTTGTGGTAGTAAGGGACCGGGCACATCAGTCCAGCCTTTTTCTTTTCAGGTTAGGGAACGAGGCGGAGCAGCGGACTCGGTAGGGCGAAGTGCGGCCCATTGGCGCCGAGGAGAAGGGAGGGTGGAGCCTAGCGCTGCACATTTTGTACCATCGGGGGATCCCGGCGCGGTCAGCAAATGTAGGTCCGGCGCGACCTCGCTGGCCCCAACATCTCTTCAGAATCAACGGATGGACTTGTCAGCGGATAATCTTCTTAGGAGTGGTCAACGTTTGGGGGAGTACCGGCGGGTACAGTCGACTCCCCCGCCAAGTGTACAGAAAAGGGTTGGTAAGGCCCGTGAAGATCAGCACAGTTATGAGAAGGCACATAAGGAGTCGTTGGTGTCAGGCCCCCTCCAGATGGAGGAGTCTTTGATCTTAGACTATGATGATGATAGCCCGGACGAAGGCGAAATGCGGGATAATGTGACTGGGGGGGGGGGCAATTTCATGTTTCTCATAGTCTTTTACAGGCACCGGTGGTGGTGCGTCCAAAGAAAGCTTTGTCTGGACCAGGTCGAGAGCACGACCCCTCAGTGAGGGTTCCTCGGATGGTGGACAACGTGGAATGCATGGCATGGAGATCGGGGCCGGGTCAAGCCCCTTTGTTACACCCAGGTGAGCCTTCTGAACCACGGGCCAAACCAAAAATGGTGTCTGTGGGGACTGGAGGGAGTCAGCATCTGAAGGAATTGATGGCAAATTGTATAAAGGACCTTACGTCAAGGACCAAGGTGTAGGTACAGCTGACGGGGAGGGATGTCTGGGCGCCAAGGTAGAGAGTGGTATAAACACTGAGGCTGTTGAGCTAGTTAAAGACACTTTGCATAATAAGGAGTTAAAAATTAAAAAGTTACCCTATATGGGTGTCACCAAGCCTCTAGGAGCTCATTTGATGTTATCTACAAAAGAGAGGATTTGGAAAGGTGAGTATGTTGAGATACTGAAGTTACTACATACGGAAGTACGTTCTAAAGAATGTTCAAAAGAGGAGGAATATGAGTTGGCCAAGCGCCCAAAAGTTCCCCATAGGATTGAAAATTGGACGGCAGCGTTTTTGATATACGCTAGCGTGTATTGTGAAAAGTTTCCTGAGCGCTGCGTAGCCCTTTTTAAGTATATGGATGTTATTAGAAAAGCGCAGATAACGGGTAGTGGTTTTGCGTGGGCCCAATATGATGAGGAGTTTAGAGCGAGAATGGTGTGGGATTCTGAGACGAAGTGGGGAGAATTAGACACAGATCTATGGCAGCATAAGATGGGAGCCTCGGCCGGTGGTAAGACAATTTTGACTGCTAGTGGATTACCGTTAGTTTACCGGCCCTTTCAGGGAAAACCCACCCAGGGAGGGGCGGGAAGTGCAACAACAACACAGTCTGGCATGGGAGCATGTTGGGACTTCAACAAGGGCCTCTGTACTAGAGAATACTGCAGATTCCGACATGAATGTTCACAGTGCGGCAAAAGACACCCATTGGTTAAGTGCTGGGGGCCTCAGCTTTCAGGCGGCCAGCAGTGGTCACAGCAGAATACTAGTGCATCAGGTTCCTCACACAACCTCAGTCAAACAGGGGGGGGGGAATAAGACAGGGGTTGGGCCCAAAATCTCGTACTCCGGTTAATGTAGAACAGCTTGCAGAAGGTTTGAAGGGGTATGGGGATGCTAGGACACAACAGTTGTTGCTGACAGGATTTCGAGAAGGATTCCGTCTTGGTTATTTGGGGCCGCGACTGCGGCGCTGGTCCAAGAATTTGAAATCGGCCGATGAACACAAAGCAGTGATGCAGGATAAATTGAATAAGGAAGTGCGGGAGGGAAGAATGGCAGGTCCCTTTGATGATTGGCCTTTGGATGATCTGATTGTTTCACCCATTGGTGTGGTTCCTAAAAAAGAGGCTGGGCAATACAGATTAATACAACACTTGTCATGGCCTGAGGGGTCCTCTGTTAATGACTTCATTGACGAGGAAGCAGCTTCTGTGTCCTATTCTTCAGTGGATGTGGCTATGTCTTTGGTAGTGATGGTGGGCCCTGCGGCAGAAATGGCAAAATGCAATATCAAATCTGTATTTCGATTGCTTCCAGTCCATCCTGAAGATTGGAATCTTCTGGTGATCCATTTCCATGGGAAGTGGTACGTGGACAAGGCATTGCCAATGGGTTGTTCAATGTCCTGTGCCCTCTTTGAAACCATTAGCACTTTTCTGCAATGGTTTTTCACTCAACATTCTGGGCATGAGATAGTGACACACTATTTAGATGACTTCTTTTTTGTTGGCTCCCCGGATTCTTCTGAATGTCAGACAGCTTTGGTTACATTTCAGAAGCTTTTGGACCTTTTGGGAGTTCCATTGGCCCCTGAAAAGACAATGGGTCCTTGCGTGACCATGTCTTTTTTGGGTATTGAGATAGATTCAAATGCAATGCGGGCACGCTTACTGGTTGAGAAAAAAGACAAAATGGTGGATCTTTTAGAGTCAATGTTGAAGAAAACAAAGGTCACAGTCAAAGAGGTGCAAGTTTTATTGGGCCATCTTAATTTTGCATGTAGGGTGGTCAGAGCTGGTAGAACTTTCTGCAGGCGCCTGGGTAGGGCTCTATCCGGTCATCACTTGCCCCATCATCATGTGCGTTTATCAGCAGGGATCAAGGAGGATCTGCGCATGTGGGTGGCTTTCCTGCACTCGTTCAATGGAGTTCCTTTGTACAGGGAGGAGGACTGGGTGTGGGACATACAGATTTTCTCCGATGCAGCGGGCAGTGATGGTTTTGGTTTGTATTGGCAGAGCAGGTGGTGTGCCGAGCAGTGGCCTGCTCGTTGGAAGAATGGGGGCAGGAGCATTGCCTTCTTAGAACTGTTTCCAGTGGTGGTAGCATTGACGCTGTGGGTACATGAGTTTGCTCACAAGAAAGTGCTGTTTCGCATTGACAACTTGGCTGTTGTAGAAATCATCAATAGGCAGTCAGCCAGGGACACCCAGATTTTGAACCTGTTACGAGTGTTTGTGTTGGGTTGCCTTAGGTATGACATCAGTTTTAGGGCCTTACACATTCCTGGTGTGGCCAATGACATTGCGGATGCTTTGTCTCGTTCGCAGTTGGATAGATTCTATGGGCTAGCTTCGGAGGCAGACAGGACACCGACCCCCATGCCGGAGCACCTTTGGAATGTAGGCGACACAGGGTCATACAGTTGGTGGTAGGTTCACTGTCTGCGTCTACTAGGGCGGCATATGACTTGGCTTGGAGAGAATTTTTGTCGTCTGGGGCCTGCAAACGAGAACCTGGCTGGAGATGGTCGGAAGATGTAGTTCAGTTTATCCTTGATTTAATGGATAAAGGTCTAACTAGAGTCACTATAGCAGGAAAGTTAGCTGGTATTTCGATTATGGGCAAGTTGTTTTGGGGTTACTCTCCCTCTGCTGGGGAGGTAGGGAAGAGGATGTTGGAAGGTTGGTCCCGGGAACGGGGACGGGAGCATTTGGTTAGGAGCCCTTTGTCATGGCAGAATTTGGCCCGTGTATTAGAGGCTTTGCCATGTATCTGCAGAGATTATTTTTAAGCGTGTCTTTTTGCAACGCTTATGGTTTGGATGTTTTTGGGTGCTTTTAGAGTTTTGGAATTGTTAGGTGCTAAATTGTATGGGGGGTGGGGTGGGGGGATGTTCATTTGTCTGAAAGAGGTGTGCATATCTGGCTATCTCGCTCGAAAACTGACCAAAGAGGGAAGGGAAAGGGTATTTGGTTGAAGGCATCTTCTCCTTCTGGGACATGTCCTTTGCAGTGGGCTCGGCATTTGTGGGGGGTTTCTGGGGGGGACTTGGAAGCTTGTGTATTTCAGCATGCGGATGGATCCAAAGTTACAGGATATCAATTGCGCATGGTGCTGCGAAAAGCTTTGCGCAATATCGGTCTGGATGATAAGAAATATGGTACTCATTCTTTTAGGATTGGAGCAGCGACTGAAGCCCATAACAGTGGTTGGTCAAGGCAGGACATTATGCGCTTAGGGCCTTGGTCGTCTAATTGTTTTCAGCGCTATGTAAGAAATGAAGCGGGGGAGGCGCCTGCGTCATCCTCTTTATGTTAAATCTGATACTGGTTTTGTTTTTCAGGTTCCGTGGCTGGCCCTCGTTCAGCTGCTATGACCATATGGATTGTGGGGCATTCCTTCGTGAAACGTGCCCATGTTCAAGCATGTAATAGCTACTTTGGTCCTATGCTGGGTTTTAATGATCGTTTGTTCAATGTTTTGTGGAAAGGAAAAGGGGGCATGTGTTGGAAGGAGTTAATTCCTGCTTTAAATTCATGGCTGGTGGGGAGTATCTGCCCGGATGTGTTGGTTATTCATCTAGGAGAAAACGATTTATGCGGGGTCAAGGTTATAGTTCTTTTGAGAGCGATGAAGAAAGATCTTTCCCTTTTGAAACAGCAGTGGTCAGGTTGCCATGTCCTGTGGACGGAGTTGGTTCCGCGGAGGTCTTGGAGAGGTGCGAACAAGCCCAAGGCGATCGATAAAGCACGTAAGAAGGTTAATCTTGTAGTTTCACTTTTCTGCAGAGGTTTGGGTTTTGGTCGAGTGTCTCATAGCGATATTCAGTATGACCCTTTGGAGTTTTTCCGGGGTGATGGTGTTCACCTTTCTAGAATTGGTATGGATTTGTATCTTTTGGAGTTGAGAGAGGTTTTGTCACGTTGTTTGAAAATTCAGGAATTTGCTGGTTAGGTTTTTTATCTTGGTGTTGTTCAGCTGGTCACTGGTTTGGGAGTCAGAAAGAGGGGTCTTGTTTCCCCCCCCCCGCTTTCTGGGTGGCAGAAATTGGTGGTTTTTTGCAAGGCTTGGCATGATTGTAGTTGGCATTTGTTGAATTGGGGCATTGTCAGGGGATAGTTGGGCAGGATGATTTGTTAGGGCGGTTACATAGGTTGGGGTACCAAGAGTTGTTGGAGGGCAAACGGGGGAATTTGTGTTATGGTTTGGGGGATTGGATAAGTTGAAATGATTATGAGGGGTTTTTGCATTGTTTGAATTTGTAATAATGTTATGTACGGGCGGGGGCGGGTTTGATGACGTTTTAGGGGCGGGGACTGTGATTGGGGGTTAAGGAAATATTCTAGTTAGTGAGGACTAGTTTTGTAAGGCGATTGGCTGAGGTTTTATTGTGTAAATGTGCACCTGTTTCAATAAAGCGGCCTTTTTCACACACAAATTTTGTCTGGTAGTCTGCTCACCCACCCCTCCCTCCCAATGTTCAACAGTTACGCAACGCGGACGACAAAACGGTATCAGCTAATGTCCGGTAATCTACGGAGATGTTGTTCTCCAGATGCCTTAACCCTACATCATAGCTGCTTCACTCACATCAGCATTTGTGGAGGAAAGTTACACTGCAGGCAATAGCAACACCTTTCCTGTACATGCATTTTGTCTTGTCTATGAAACAGTACGTGTCTGATTGCCTCAGACCTTTAGAGTGAGTCCAAGCATGTCCGCCTACCTCAGGGAAAGGATCAACACATCTGAACTCGAGGGAGTGCAGAGCCAGGGCTGCAGAGGTGCCACGCGAGTCACACCTCATGGAGTGGGCAATGGACGGTGACGGCTGCTCTGCGCTATTTCCTGCCCTCATATGCACAGGGAATGTCTGTGTTTCGGGTGCACTTGGAGGCGCCGCACTGGCATGCCGGGACTGAACTTGCAGAAGTCGACGAGCGTATTTCTGTCTAAAAAACAATCTTCAGGACCCTCAATGTCTCTCCAACTGTTGGCGCCATGGCTGCTGATGCTCGCTGGGGAGGGCTGGCCAGTGCTTGGCCAGCCAAGAGCCTGGACTACCACTATTGCTGTCAGAATCCGGCTGCTCACCTGTTTTCACCAAAAGAATCGGTGACCTTAGCTCATCCCGTACATATGAACCGCTGTTTTTGTCAGTCCCTCATCGTTACTTGCATTCTAGATTTATTATTTGCTCTGTGTACATGGAATACATTTCCATGTGTTTTTCTGTTTTCTTTAGAACATATTTTCTGATCACTATGAAAAATTTCGGGCATTTCCCCAGTGGGCTGGAGCCCCTGGAGGCTGTTTTTAGGGCAGGGTGCCTGGTGCCTCTGTCCGATTTCCCAGCTCCTAGAGGGGCAGGCATCGAAAGCGAAAGGGAGGAAGAGAGGCAGTGCCCAGAGAGGGGAAAAAAGAGAGAAGATGAAGGAGAGACAGAATGGTTGGATTGAAAGAGACAGATTGCGCGAGGAGATGCATTGTACAGCTCACATGCCAAGGGGGAAACACTTTAAAGGATAGTTTGTGTACTTAGAAGACCCCTTCCAGTACAAAACCAATGCTTCAGAAAACACTCACACCCTTGGACTATGGCACAAGGGTGTTTGCATTGGTTCATAGCTGCCAAAAGTGCTTCAACGCTAGGGACAAAAAATATCTTAGTATAAGAGGCACTTTTACGCACATGCATCAAAGTCCGGTTTTGCGATTCCTAATTTGTGATTTTTACCGAATCGCAAATAAGGCATCGCAAAACGGGATGCATGATTGAAAGTGCATAAAATTTGCGATTCGGTAAAAATCACAATTTTTACCGAATTGCAAATATTGTGCATATTCCAATTTGCGATTTCACAATTCCCATTGATTCCTATGGGCCAAAAGGCCCATAGGAATCAATGGGAATTGCGAATTCGCAAAATGTTGATGCATTCCATGGGTGCAGGGGGGGTCCAAAGGACCCCCACTGCACCCCTGAAATGTATTTTGAAGTGCATGTTTCAAACACACATGTCCTAAGGACATGTGTGTCTGTAACATGACAGTGTTTTGAAATGCAAATTAGAGCATTTTAACACATTTTCGCAAATTACCACGAGGTTCAACCTCGTGGTAATTTGCACCCCCTATTTGCGAATTCGCACTTTTAAAATTATTCATGCATTGCTTTTAAGGAATCGCAAATTTGCGATTCCTTAAAAGCAATCGCATTTTTGGAATTCGCTAAAAATAGCGATTTCACCAAAAATGCTTGATGCATCCCAGAAACCTATTTAGGAATTGCAAACGGCCGAATTTTGCGATTCGCACCGTTTGCACTTCCTAAATAGGTTGATGCATGTGAGCCTTTATCACTCTCTCCCTATGACGCAAGGCAGAGCAGCAACTTTAGTGCTGCGCTGCCTTCTGTCATATAAGTAGGGCTGGTTAAAGCATTTTTCCTAGGGCTGCCATAGTTCCCCAGTCTGGCCGTGAATTTGGCACTGGGTTAGAGAGCCCTTGGCCTGCAAGCCCTAATAACAATCTGGTAGAAAATCCTGATTTGGGCGAAAATCAAAGTTTGTGTCGGAAATGGTATTAAAAAAAGTGGACAGCATTCATGTCTCTGTTAGTGTGATTGCGATGGCCCTGAACATTAGTATCTCACAGACTCTACAATTTATCTTGCCTCACCATTACTTCTAAAAAAATGAAGCCTTTCTTTGCGCATTGTCTGTAATCTGGTCAGTCACTATATACGTGAGAGTTTCATCCCACGTTTACTTACGTAAGTGACAGCTGTCCATCTCCTGAAGTAGTCCAGCTTTAGTCCCACGATTCTAGCCAATTTTAGGCCTGTCTTTAATCTTCTAGAGCTAGTCAATATCCAGACTAAAACAGCATTTACGGGTCACCAGGGGCCTTAGCCGTGACATCTGGGTTGTTCCATGCGACCCCAACACTGCTTTTGTGGCAACATCAGTGCTAAGAACTGTACAGGGACAGCTCACACTTACAAGCTCTTCTCTGCTTGTTTACTATACTTATTTTTTATATACTGATAGTGAATAATATTCTATGATTGACTATCAGTACGATAAAAGATGAAGCACATTTGGATAAACTGGACCCTCACTGGTTACGGACGTAGGTATAAAATAGTTTTAAATCCATGTTGTGGATATGCTCTCAGGTGAGACTGTGTTTATGTGAGAGAGAGTGAGTCTGTGTATGTATAAGCATGTGTGTCTTTGTAAGCATGTCTATCTGAGTGAAAGTGGGTGAGGGTCAGTGACAGGTAGTGATGGAGAATAAGTGACATTGAGTGTCAGTGTGTGAATATGAGTAAGAGTGAGAAAGATTGAGTTAAAGGAAGAGTGACTGCAAATGAGTGAGATGTTGCTGTGCCAGTCCTATATAACATTCTATTGTTTATAATTACAAGGGGCCCGATTCACAGAATGAACTTAAGTCTCAATCCTAAACTTACTACTATTTTGGTATTCATAGAATGAACTTACTGCTTTTGGTATTCACAGAAGGTAGGATTTTGTCTTAAGTTTGTCTTAAGACAAACTTAAGACAGACTTAAGACAGACTTAAGTTAGGATTTTGTCTTAAGTCTGCCTTAAGTCTGTCTTAAGTCTGTCCTAAGTCTGTCTTAAGTCTGTCTTAAGTCTGTCTTAAGTCTGTCTTAGGTCTGTCTTAAGTCTATCTTAAGTTTGTCTTAAAACAAACTTAAGACAAAATCCTAACTTCTGTGAATACCAAAAGTAGTAAGTTCATTCTGTGAATGCCAAAAGTAGTAAGTGCATACCAAAATAGTAGTAAGTTTAGGATGAGTCTTAAGTTCATTCTGTGAATCGTGCCCATACATTTTTTAATATTGCTTAGGTTTTGTGCATAAAAGACCCACTTACTAAGTTATTGAACCTTGCTGTATTGATCACCATTACTTCCAAGATATGCACACAGGCTGTTAAAAACATGTTGTTGGAAATTGGGTTACTGGTTGAGGAGAAAAGAGCCCTACTCAAGCAGCAACCACAAAAATTGTCAGGGTGAAACAGAAGCAAACCCCAAATTAACCTGTGCTAAACCCTCAGGTAGTTTGGCAGAAAAGCAGTCAGGCTTAACTTAGAGGCAATGTATAAAGCATTTATGCAGCACTCCAAATAGTAATAAAGTTGAATAACAACTCAAGAAGCATCCCACATTGAACCCTCGTTGTTAGAAACGGGACCCTGGCTGGCCAAGACTCGCGTCAAAGACAGTCAGGGATCACCATTCCTAAGGTCAGGGCAAGGGAGTCACACACCAAGGTAACCCCCGCTCACCCTCTAGGTAACGTGGCGCGAGCAGTCAAGGCTAAAATAAAGTAATATTTATCAAATTGAGACCAAATGACAAAAATCCAATCAGTAAAATTGAAGATATGCAATTTCCCTCTCTTCCAGTAGGCAGACTGTACCACCATTGCCAGCAAAGTGATGTAGCCCATTCCACCTCTTGGATCAGTCTCTGTCCCCAACCCAAAGAAAACTCTGTTCATAAGGATAGCAACCAATAGAGACCACTGCTGGTGTCAAGAGCCAGGCCCCAGGCCATCCGGGATTCTCGGACCTATGAGGCTTCTCAGAGTGGTGGGCTTTGCACCCCACTTCCACTCTCATTCCCACCAGTTTAGGGGTGGTAGCCTGAGACTGGCCACTCAGCCCAAGATTTGTACCCAAAGGCTCGTCAGGTGCCTGGTGAGCCAGGCCTTTTTGGGGCTTGGGGGGCAGCCACCACCCCCTCAAGGGTGGCACACTTTGTCTGTGTCATGCAGGGGTCTGCCATGTGCAGGTCTCCAGTTCTCTTTCCCTGTGACAGCACAGGGAACATCTCCAGGTCAGAAGTGGTCTCACCAGGGTCAGTCTTGGGGGTACTCAGTTCTGATTGTTGGCCACCCCTGATACACTGGTCCACCCACTGTGGACTTCTTCCACCTGCTGCCCCTCTATCTGGGCCTCTGTATTCCCTTTGGGGATTTTTCCACAGAAAACTGAACTGCCAGGGCACTTTGGAGGGCCTCTCCTTCCAACTCTCCTGACTTCAGGGCAACTGTTTTTCCAGAATACAATCTATGAGCATTTTGAAGCTAACTATGACCCTCCTCTGGGTCACCTCCCCGTTTCATACCAGGGATAGTAGGGCTATGTGGTGGAAAAAGTCATGCACCAGGACCTGTGTTACCCTACACACCTGGCTGGTGTACTGTTCTGGAGAAACCAGTCTTTCAGCTACCATAGTCTGGCTAGCCCTTGTGCCCCTCAAAGCAGTTACAGAGATCCCAATCAATTTCGCTGATGACCAGCAGTCAGGCTTAATTTAGAGGCAATGTGTAAAGTATTTATGCAGCACTTCAGAGAGGAACACAAGAAAATTCCCACATCAAATTTAATAACTCATTGGAGACAAAAATTACAAAAATCCAATAAGTGGAACTGGAGCTATGCAGTTTTAAAGATTGAAGTGAAAACAGTGCCTAGAAGCACAAAGCGGCAACTGTGGTTATCGGGTTGCACCGGACCTGAACAAAGTCACACGTTCAGACTAACTGTGATGGAGTGCGTGCGATACAGGGACCTGGTTATGCCTGGTTATGCCTGCTGCACAAAGTATCTTAAATCCTGGCGTGGGGTCGGCGAGACACTTTGGGGTGAGAGTTTGAGGGGCTTTGCTACGCTTTGTGTTGATATCGGTGAGCTGTGCGACAAACCTTGGTAGGGCTTTGTGTCTCTTCCAATGGAGCCGGCACCTGAGTGGCAAGGCTTTGTGGGGCTTTGTATCTCTCAGCATAGATTCCATTGAGGCTGGCAGCTGTGTGATGAAGCTTCACATCGCTTTGCGTCAGTTCTAGTAGGGACCACAGTGAGGCTGGTGGTACACCTTAAGGCCCACCTGCATGTGTCCAGGGCTGGGGTGGCACCACATGGTGGGCAGGACGCACAGCAGGGAGAGTTTAGTTGCAGGGTTCAAGGTGGTTGAGGCCTTCTCTGTCCCTGAGGCTCTGATCAGGAGGCCAGCAAACTAGCCCCTGGAGTCACTCTGGTGGTCCTGGGTTCAAGATGCAGGTCTAGTCCTTCTCATTTAGGCAGCAGGACTGCAGAGTAGCAGGAAAGCAAGTAGCAGTCCTTGTTGCAGCAGAGCAGCTCATCAGTCCTTCTGAGTCTTCCAAAGTTCCAGATGTGAACTGAAGAGTTTGGCTTGAATGTACGATATTTATAACTGGTGCCAGCTTTGAAGTAGGAGAAGGTTTTGGATGTTTCCAATCCCAGATGTATTTGGAATTTCCTGCCTCCCTTTCCTCTACTCAGCTTGTCTGGGATCCCAAAAGACTAGTGTCATCTCCGAGGAAGAAGGGCAGAGTGCAGTCAGTCCGTGATGCTATACAAGCATTCCAAACAAATGGGTTTTTAGAAGCTTACGGAAGGTCAGCAGGTTGTTGTTCCCCCGCACAGCCTGGGGGAGGGAGTTCCACAGTTTTGCGGTGGTAAATGAGAAGGACCGTCCACCCCATCTCGCCTTCCTTATTTTCTTAGTGGTGGCCAGATATAGAGAACTAGAACGTAAAGTTCTTGACGGGAGATATGATGTTATTAGCGGATGTAAGATAGGTGGACCTGTCCTCCAGATAGCCTTATGTGCCAGACACATTGCTGTAAACTGTACCCTGGCTGATATCGGTAGCCAATACAGCTCAATGCTGGTCTTGCCGATTGCCACCGTGGGGTCTGAAGGAGCATCCGTGCAGCACAATTCTGAATTACTTGTAGTTTGGTGATTGTGGTCTGCGGGGCTCCAAGGTACAGAATATTCCCATAGTCCAGGCGGGACAATATTAATGCCTGAACCATGATTCTTCTCGCCTGAAAGGGAAGGAGCGGGACAATTTTGCGAAGCATTATCATCAATCCATAACAGATTGAGGAAAGTGCGGTTGCTTGGTATGCAAAATTGAGGGTGCTGTCAAGCCACATACCAAGGCTCTTTATCTGTGGCTTTGGGGGAGGTGCCGGACCCAGACATGACGGCCACAGGGCGACGGAGGTAATAGGTGATGAATTACCCAACAGCATAATCTCTGTTTTTTCTCTGTTGAGGCGAAGATAGGAGAGCTCCATCCACCTGGCCACTGCCTCTAGGCAGGGGCCCAAAGTGCTACATGAACCCTCGTCATGGTGTAAAGACACCACTAGCTGGGTATCATCTGCATAGCTGACGATCTTGATACCAAATGGGAGAAAAACCCCTGCTAGAGGCCTCATATAGATATTAAAGAGCGTCAGGCTCAAAGTCAAGCCCTGCAGGATAACACGTCTCCCTCAAAGACCTGGAAGCAGCGGTCACTGAGGAAGGACGAGAACCATGCCCGTGCAAGCGCCCGACACTCCGATGTTCTTGAGTCAGTGGGTCAAGATGGTATGATTGACCGTGTCGAACTCAGCACTGAGGTCCAAAAGGATGATGGCAGCCACACCTCCCTCATCCACCAGCTTCCTTGCCTCTTCTGTTACCATCAACAGCGCGGTTTCCGTCCCGTGTTGGGGGCGGAAGCCCGTTTTTGTGAGATATCAAGCAGATTGTTGGATTCTAGGTGATTAACCAAGATGTTGTTGATGTGTTTTTCCAACAATTTGCTTAGCCAGGGCAGAAGGGAAATTGGGCGGTAATCGGATAAATTAGATTGATCCAGACTTGGCATCTTTAAGAGAGCCCTAAACATCACACATTTCCAGTGGAGAGGGACTGTGCTAGAACTAATAGAACAGTTCAAGACATCGAGGATTGTTGTGCCAACGTAGTCAATGACCGTAATAAGATGTTGGGGTGGGGCAGGGTCCAGTGGGAAGCTGTAGAAGATGCAGTGTCTTCATACTTACTCTTTCCTCTACAAGGTCTTTCCTCGACGTCTCTTTTTAAAATGCTCCTGAAAGATTTCTGTTGAAAGACTCGCTTGTCCTTCACATCTTAGACATCAAATATCACCGCCAGCTGAGACTGAATAATCAATGTGGGTCTCTCGTCAATATTTGTGTGAGAAAAAGAAGGAAAACTTGTTTATAAAAATTATATATTGATAGTTTCCTGTTTGAGAACGATTTCCTCTCCTCATCCTGCGTGTGGGTGAATCTTTGGGGGTTATTTTCCTACCAAAACGTGCTTTTCTTCCAAGTGACTATGTCCGAGGGAGTGGCAGATCGTCCCTTTGATGACGCCAATCCATAAGCTGGAATTCCGAGAAAAATTGTTTTTTTTCTTTCAGCCAGCCTGCTACTGCGAACACACGACTCACCTGTTATGTTCATTTTAGTAAAGACTGTAATCCCACTTTTGCAAAGATGGTTGTCTCCTTATGGCCCAGTTTATTTTTATTTAAGGTACTAATACGTCGGTGTTTTTGTTCGGTATACAGCAACACATTTTGATTTGAAGTCATAATAATCTATAAATAAGCACGTTACAACAGATGGCACAGGTAGCATGAATCTAAATATAAAACCCATTAGGCACCTCAGAACAGGAGCAGACTTCATTTATGCTGAGTCGTATAAGCGAAGGAAGATCAAATCAGTCTGGAATATGTTTTTATTCCAACTCCCTGTTACACTGATGGAGCATAACAAGCAGATTGACTCTCGGTTGGTCAGTTTTGTGAAGGAAAAGTTCATCCCTAAAACAAAACAATTATTAAAACAAGCAGTGACAAAACCCGTAAATCTCTCCTTTTAGACCTATCTGCTTTGCCAATGCTGCTTGCCGATGCTGTGCACCATAGTCAAAAAACTTTTTAGCCAATAATATGTCCAAAATAGAAAAACAGGCATGATCATGCAGCCTTTCTGTCCGCTCCAGCATTTTCTCAGC
Organism: Lissotriton vulgaris; assembly: GCF_964263255.1. Taxonomy (NCBI): domain Eukaryota; kingdom Metazoa; phylum Chordata; class Amphibia; order Caudata; family Salamandridae; genus Lissotriton; species Lissotriton vulgaris. The sequence continues at coordinate 353,731,906 of NC_141685.1, read as the reverse complement.
GTGTGCATGTGTCACCGCGCATGCACGCACCCATGAAATTATTCTGGTGCCTTTTTTTTATATACTTTTTTATTTACCAGTGCAAGATGGAGGACAGTACTAAATAAAAAAATAAAATTTACATTTTTGGAGTGCCCGCCAACTGGGTCTCGCTTTCAAATAACACATGGCAGTTAGTGATGTAGCAAATTGGGTTACTGGTTGAGGAGTGCGAAACCCAACTCAATCAGCAACCACAACTCTTGTCAGGGTGAAACAGAAGCAAACCCCAAATTAACCTGTGCTTAACTCCCTGTAGCTTGGCACTAAAGAAGTCAGGCTTAACGTCGAGGCCATGTGTAAAGTGTTCATTCAGTACACAAACTATAATACAGTAAAAACAAAAGAAAAATACCACAACAATTTTGAAACATAGAGTAAAGTTTAATATATTAGTAGACATCAAAATCCAATGAGAAGAATCAGAGATATGCAAATTTAAAGATTTATATGAAAATAGTGCTTAATAGTGAAAAAGCTTCAACTGTGGTTATCTGGTCACGCCAGACCGGGACAAAGTCACAAGTTCAGACATGCAGGGGCCAAGTAAGTCCAACTGTGAAATATACCTTAAATTAGGGGTCTCTAAATCGGTCCTGGAGAGCCGGATCCATGCCAGATTTTTGGGATATCCCCATTGAGATACATGTAGTAATTTTAAAAATCTGGCATGGATCCGGCCCTCCAGGACCGGTTTGGGGACCCCTGCCTTAAATCATGATTGCGGAGGGTTTGCACTGTGCAGCAACGGACTCAAGAAGCGATACGAGTTCTGTGTTAAAGAGGCATCATGCAACAGTGGTTTTGATGAGCTGCGAGAGCTGCTATGTGAGCTTGCGTAATGCTACGTCAGTTCTGATTAAATGCTGCGAGGCCCTTGTGGAGGATGTGTCTTGTAGTGGCAGTTTTTTGATGAGCTGTGGAGGCTACGATGAGGTCTTGTGTCGAGGCTGCATTGCACTTCGTCTGTTAGCGCACTTCTGAAGAAACCCACAGCAGACCCCTCAGAACTTAAGAACTACCGCCCCATCTCACTCCTCCCATTCCCTGCCAAAGTCATTGAGAAAGCCGTCAATAGTCAGCTCGCCGCCTTCCTTGAATCCAACAATTCCCTCGACCCCTCACAGTCCGGGTTCCGAGCCAAGCACAGCACCGAAACTGCCCTCATCGCAGCTACAGACGACATCAGAACGCTACTGGACAACGGAGAAACAGTCGCCCTCATCCTACTCGACCTCTCCGCCGCCTTCGACACAGTCTGTCATAGCACCCTCATACAACGTCGGAATACAAGGAAAAGCTTTGGACTGGATCATCTCATTACTCGCCGGGAGAATCCAGAGAGTCCGCCTCCCCCCATTCAAATCAGAGGCCACCGAAGTCATCTGCGGCGTACCACAAGGATCATCACTCAGTCCCACCCTCTTCAACGTTTACATGAGTCCCCTCGCTTCCATCGCATGACAACACAACCTCAACATCATCTTCTACGCAAACGGCACCCAGCTGATCCTCTCCCTTACCAAAGACCCAAACACCGCCAAAACCAATCTACATGAAGGAATGAAAGAAGTAGCCGAATGGATGAAGAACAGCCGTTTAAAACTAAACTCAGACAAAACGGAAGTCCTCATCTTAGGATCATCCCCCTCATCCTGGGACGACTCATGGTGGCCATCAGCCCTGGGTGCAGCACTCATACCTACAGATCACGCACGTAACCTGGGATTCATCCTGGACTCCTCCCTCTCGATGGCCAGATAAGTCAACGCCGTCTCATCTTCATGCTTCAACATCCTACGCATGCTCAAAAAAATCTTCAGTTGGATCCCCGCCGAAACAAGAAAGACAGTCACCCACGCACTGGTTACTAGCCGACTGGATTATGGAAATACCCTATACGCCGGAACCACTGCCAAGCAAGGTATTTGAAATACCGAAACGCGTAGATCGTAACATCTGCCTGTGGAATGTAATGAGAAAATAAAAAAAAAATTGCAAAAGATAACCCGTGGAGTGCGACCCATTTGTTTCCTTCGTGAGGGAGCTGTGGAGAATATATATATATATATATATATATATATATATATATATATATATATATATATATATATATATATATATATATATATACATATATATACATTAAAAGAGACCTTGTCTGGTAGCTGGACAATGTGGAACAGGATTCCCTATAATCTGTCGCAGATGATGCACCTTGAAATGATCTAATGATAGAAGTATGGTATTACAGCTAGTACTATGTAAGGTACGCTGTGTGATCTTTGACAAGTATCTTAATAACTGACTGTGTTTCCTGCTCAGATGGTCACTAAAAATGCTTAGCAGCAGGCACTTTTATCAACAACAAAGAAAAATATAGTACAAGTTCAGTGAGTTAAATGCTTATCTGTAAAGTATGCAGTGTCACCAGTAGCGCCTACCATGGGGTAGCAGTGCTGAGGCGAGGAGGGCTTGTTAAAAAAACTAAAAGGAAAGTGTCCTTACCTATGACAGCAGCGTTATGATTGGTCTGAGCAGCCTGGTTCGGCGCTCAGGTAGTGGGAACCTGTGGATGTTCTCCTCCTGGTTGTGCAATACAGCGGGTGGAGAACAAGCTAAGTGTGCATATCTGTTAGGCAGGCCCAAGACAGCTGGCCAAACAGTGATGGGCACTTAGAAAGTGCCCATCACTCCTCTCCCTGGTCTGTGGGCAGGCCTATCCTGCACATAAAAGAAACACAGCAGAGCAAGTACTGAAAAATAAGATTATTACAACAAGGTTTATTATCATTTTATTTTTCCTGTGAGGCGGCGCTCTTCCATCTTAGCGAAGGAGCCACCGCTGAGTGTCACAATTCTGAATCGTTATTTACACTCAGTCAGGAGGCATCTCAGTCCACCAGACCAGAGGAGGTTTTGGCATCCATGCCTCCAGTGTCCAAAGTATGATGAGGGCTCTTGTAAAATGGCCGCTTTTTATTCACTTCAATGTTGACATCCATAGCCAAGTAGTGTAATCATTCCACTCAGGTGCTGTGAGTGACACTTTGAGCAGGCGGTCCTGAGGGTGCTGGGCCATCAAGGTCAGAAGTTCACTTCCGCCGAAGTTCCGTCGCTCTGAACCCTGCACTATATAGTTCTGCATTGAGTGACATATAAAAACGTTAATATTTTAAACAATAATTATTAAGCTACTTGGCTACGGATGGAAACATTGAGGTGAATAAATAATGCCATTCAACGCATCCACGTCCCCCAGATCCCTGGGCATACCGGAGCCAGATATGCGTTTCTGATTGCGGAATCGAGGTGATATAAAAAAATGAAATTTTAATGGTTGGGCATGGAGGGGGCTTAGGCTGCTGTGTGAGAGCAAACAATGTATGAAATGCAAACAAAACTTCAAATAATTAGGTCCGCAGAGAAGATGTCTTAAGCTTGGGCGGTACGTGCCATGTGTTTCAAAAATGTACAGCGGGCCACTCTCGGAAGCGCGCCTCGCAGAGCCCTGTCGACGCAGAATTGCATCTCATTTATTAATTATTTAGCACAGGTTGCAGTAGATAAAACACAATGTTGGCTAATAATATTTCTGTAATGCCCCCTAATCCTTTCATTATAAAAGTGTGTTTCAGCTTATTCATATTTTACATTTTTTAATTTAAATGGATTTGAATGTTTTGCTCAAAGTCTTATTAATAGATGGGGCCAAGATAGCACTGTCAGGCAAGGAATACATTTGAGCTGCGAGCCGGCACTGGAGGGTATGAAGTTACCATAGTGACTCGCGGCGGAGCAGCATTGACATGGGGGTGGTGTCCGGCCGTCCCCGCCTATTAATAGTGGAACAACAATAGACTCGCCAAGCTCCTCAGCCCTGGTGTGGGCCAATCAGACTTAATATCCATCAATTTCCCAGAGAGACAAGACAATTGGAAAGAGATTTGTGAAGAAAGGCCAGGCAGAGAATATCCCCATCTCTTAAATACTTCTTTGTGTCTCTAGATATGGCTGGACAACCCACTATTCTCTGTATCCGAATGCTATTATTTGTCTGCTCCTCCCTGAGTCCAGGATGGGCAGAAACCAAGACTTCCTAGAAGGCCCTGTCACAATCAGTAAGTCTTGCACGCTCTCTTCCAGTGGTCCCCAGAGTTCATTTGCACCAATGCTTTCATTGTTGCTCGCTTATTCGATAGCCCTGGCATGAAAATGCCTTTTCTGGATCCCCAAGCTCAGCCACCCTTCCTACAGGCGTGGCCAGGCCATCGATCTCAGGAAGGTTTTCAAAGTGTTTTATATCTTCTGAATGTAAGTGCTTGGTTCATGAAGTGCAAGTATTTACACATATCAGTTTTTATGGTCCAGATTGGAGGTCATGGCCACAACCAACAAGGACTACACCAGGTCTCAATTCAGAACTAAGCAACTAGTTCTTGTAATGGTTTTTGGAGGAGGTGGCACTACCTTGACCTGCTCCACTGATGATAAGTCGCTGGTCACTTACCTTAGAAGCAGTAGTGGCAGGTGTCTGGGCAAAGTGGCGGGGGAGAGGGATAGGGGGGACCGGGACGGACAACAAATAAATAGAAATAATAAAAGAACTTACCTGTTTGACGCTTCTTTTTGGTTCCGTCACGTTGCACTGCAGGCACAGGCCCCCAGAATTCCTCGGGAGCCTGTGCAGCTAGTTTGGAGAGAGGTTTAATGCGCATGACTGATTGGCCAGCCTGAAACAGCCAACCAAACCGTCATGCACACTGACAACCATTGCACACACAACTCCCCCTCTGCCTGTCATTCCCATTGTTCTTCCCCCCGGCGATGCTATGGAGAAAAATAAAACGATAATAAACACTAGTTCATTATCTTTTGATTTTAAATTTTTGGTCGCTGGCGGGGGTGGGCGTGCAACGCTCCTTCGCCATAGCGGAGAAGCTGCAACTTCTTAGAAGGATTTTTTAAATGATGGCTGCAAAACATGTTTTTCTGCTTTGTAGGGCTTTGTAGGGCTTCATATATAGACCCGATAAATGTTGCTCTCCATTATCTATTCATGTATTTTCTTATATAGCATTTATCTGCTACTTAGCTCCGTGCCATTCAGGTCGATAAGAGAAAAGTGAGCCTCTTCGCTTTTGGCTAATTCACGGTTTTTGGACTGCAAATTCAAGTGAATTTTGATGGAGTTCCAAAAATAAGCATTTCGAGCCACACATCCTGCAGAAATGCTCTATCTGAAATGCCATCCATCAACAAACCAGCGTTAGCAAGATGTAGAGTATCAAAGACATCCCCTTCCATTCAACGTGGGGTCAAAGAAAATGCTTTGAACTTTAATTGCTGGAGCTAACAAAGTACACAGGACAGGGGCAAGTGCCAACGTGCTCCAGTAACCAAGCGAGCTGCAGCATTTGAAGAGTCTGCAAATGACCAACTGGATACCAAGGTTCAAATACAGAGCGTTGTTGTATTTAATTCTTGATACGAATGCAGCTGTAACAACAAACCGTTTCTAGTCTTTGGGTAGAATAAGGAGGATCTGGCTCAGAATCTGAAACTTAGTATCAGGCCCATCTCATTAAGATAGAAGGCTGGAATTCAAAGATCTTGATAACCAAATATCAGAACCACATTTTTACTGGTGTTCAATTTCGCAAAGTTTTTCTGCATTGAATTATGATTTGCACGAAAACAGAATTTGTCGATGGACTGCTTAGGTACTTGCTGTGTGGACCTACAGACTTGTTATCCTCCTCATCATCATCATGAGATTTATGCTGCATCCGCCGTGTGTGGATCCCTTGGTGTACCAATTACCATGTATTTATGAACTGTGCAGAGTAAAGGGAGAATAGGCCACTTAGCATATCTGTGTGTTGAAGGATATATTGGAGTCTATCTTTAAAATGTAATAGTGATAGTAATGGTTCATCTAAACAGTTCAGGGGTATTTAGTGATGCTCACCTGCCATGGTCCTTTGCTCCGCCTCTGGTGCTACACACCTAAAGATAGAAATAAGGGGCAGGAAGATTTAAGAAAGGAAGACACTTGACACTGGCCAATGATGTCAGCCCTCCACAGCTGTTTGTTGACACCAGAGGTGCCTGACAGAGATGTTCCAGCTGGGGAAGCGTGTAGCCTCGTTATGGAGATGAGGTTGAGGATGAGGAGATTAGTGGGGATGAGGGCGTTCAGACAAGGCAGGTAAGTTCAGCTGAAATGACTCCTGAAAATGTGGTGCTGTGGTTGTGCATGACACCAGTTTCAGATGCACGCTCGGATGGGCCCAACACACTCACGGTGATGGCGTGAGGGGCTCTGGCCGGCTGCAGTGCTCGTACTGCTTCCTCACCTAACAGCGGCCGGCCCGCCGGTGTTATTCTCAGCTCATACATTTAGATCATGGCGGGCTTGCTGCTATGAGGTACCTTGCATACCTCCATTTTCCTGGTGTTTCTTTCTCCCAGGATTCTTAGAGAAGGAAGTATACTACTGCGGGGAATGAGATTTTGATCTCTTTTATGATTAATCTGATGACTTATCTCATTCAACTATTTTTTGGACCGTTGGTATCTGTCATTGAGTAAAAGACAACCTTCTTTTAGGAAAAATAAACCCCATATACGGACACCACTCTGAAGAATCACTTACAACTGTTAAAGTTTAAAAGGTTTAATATAAAATTAATAAAAGTTGCATATACAATCCTCTCAGGATCAAATTCATCAAATATACAGGTACTAATAGGAACATATATTCCCTAAAGAACCTCAGTCTACAAACGAATACAATTTAAGTCAGTTCCAAATCAACAAATAAAAAAAGCATCGATATGAAGTGATTCTTCTGCGTCATCTACAAAAAGAGAAAAAATAATCAAGTTAAATCTGTCCCTACTCTATGCTAGGTGACATCCCTATTTCACAAGTTTCTAGAACCCTAAAAAGGTGTCAGCAGTTTGACTCCCTAAGAAGTTCAAACTCTCTTAGCCTCTAAAGGTAACTTGAGTTTAAGAAGCAGTACCCTCTCTGCCTACCCATCTGCTCTTCTAAGGGTCCTCGGCCTACTGCTCCCCTGCGCTCTGATCTCTCTCAGCGCATCTGCTCAAGTCATCTGCTCTCTTGCTTGCCCTGAGCTCTTCGCTGTTCCCGCTAATCGCTATCTTCTCCCCGGGGTGCTGTCCCTAAAATACACAATCACAGTGTGGGTGGAACGCCCCTTGACGCCCACCACGGACTTTCCCCGATGATGTCAGTTTCTGGCTCTTTCCATTGCTTCATCTCTTTGCGTCGTCCGTTAGGTTGACCCTTCTCCTTAGATGTCATCTTCGTCTTCTTGTTGGCGACTTCAACTGACACTTTCAGATCAAAAGTCAAATGAACTTAAACAAGACTTTAACTTACAACTATGATTCTTGACCTTACTAGATCTTGCGAATGGTCATTCAAAAACAAAGCTCACATTCCAAGAGTCTCTTCTCACGTCTAAGCAATAAACTCCGTCCGGGATTGTCACCTTAAATCTAACAAGTGCTAGACTCCTTGGCTCTCATGTCCACATCAAACTATTCACGACTCCTGTGAGCCCACTAAATTACATACATTGGACTACGCTCCTGCGAACCCTTGGTCAGTCAGGTTATAATCACAAATGACCTAAACTCTTCTAACATTTCTACAAACTTCTTCTACACGGCATAACCTTTAACATACATTTATATATAATCGCATTTTAGCAAATCTCTTGCTCATGTGTGAATACATTTTACATAGTATACAATTACATAGAATATAAACCTTAATACACAGGATATAATTCACACAGAATATAAATCTCATACATAGAATATAACTTTATATTCTCATTGGTTACACCGTTATGCGTATGCTCTCTGCACATTTCTCCATGTTACATTTCTCGCCGTTTCTGCATTTAAAGTTACACGCGTACATGAATTTCACTTTGCACGTTCTACGTTTCATAAACATTCCTACACATTTCTACATTAGCCCATTATATATACGGGCCTTCTAAATCTAATACATGTTTAACAGTCAATACATTTACATTTCTTATACCACGTTGTCACTTCTGTTGACCTTTATGCTATAGACGTCAACTTTACGTCTTGATATACATTTCATTCCTACGTTATACGATATACGTCTAAATATGACTCAGATATACATTTTATTCAAATTGCGCTCTCTCAGTTCCCCCCTTTGATGACCTTTAGGAGTCATCACTAAATGCAATTTGAATAGCACCTTTAAACAGAACTAGTTACATCATTTCCTCTTTTCATCATTTCAAGTGCTCTCAAGCTTTTATACTGTTGATCTTGTAAAGCAGCTAATCTCCTTTCTTGTTCTCTCATAGATCTTTGTAACCGGTTCGTCCTATACCATTTATATAGTTTTACTAATCCTAATAATGTAATTATACAAATTAATACTATTAATACAGGTTTTAATATATACCACACTATACTTTTGCCAAGGTTAGCAAACCAACTTCCAACCTTTCCTACTCCATTACCTACTTTTTCCCAAACATTTACTTTTGTCAAATCTTCAATTTCTTGATGAATCTGTGTAATGTTTCTTATGACCTTCTCAAGTGGTTTTGAATTATCAGGAATATAAGTACAACATTCCTGAACCTTCAAAGCCTTACAAACTCCGCCTTCTTTTGCTAATAGCACATCAAGAGCAAGTCGATTCTGAAGAACCATTGCTCTAATCGATTGCATCTCACCTTCTATTAGCATTAATGACCTTGCAGTACTTGCAGATAATCTATCTACGACTGTAGCTAGTCTCCTGATCTTAACATCGTTAAGTATTAAACCTAACATAGGAAACATCGCTCCAAATACGTCTCCTACTACTTCTGCATCTCCTACTTCTCTTTTCGTTCTTGTCGAAGCCTTTCCTTCTATTATCGCTAAATCCTTTGCACGATATATTTTGGGGAAGACAATTGCCAAGTAACACGAACCATACCAATTGTCAGGCAGTTTTACATAGGCATTTCTTCCACATACAAAATATACATTAGGAATCACCTGCATCTCCTTCATGAAATCTTTCGTATAGTACTCTAATCGAAAAGCATGTTCGCAATTTACTTCACCTACAAATACACTCTCATAATATGTCTTGCTTCGAGTTAAACATAACTTTCCTTTCTGCGTTCTATCCAATGCTATTGGACCATTGCTACCTTTCTTTTTATGTGCCTTCTCTTCTTCGGTCCAATCAGTTTTCCACTGTCCTGACATTTTTAAAATCTTCTGTCTTCTGTATCGGTCATCTACTTGTGCTATGAATTTTTTCTCAATCTCTGACACTTTGCAAGTCAAATTATTTCTACGTGCGTATGATGTATCTAATGTATCCCATGGAAGGAAGAATTTGGCTAGTCTATCCTCCTTTTTGTAATAGTCCCACTTATTCATTTGCTTATAATTCGGAACTTCAGGCAGTACCGAATCATAATTTGAAAAGTAGTACTCAAATCCTTCTCTACCATAAAATATACTAAGCAGTAAACTACATGTTATCCCATAAGTTAATGGGAGATGATGATATCGGATGCCTTCATTTACAGAAGCCGGCAATTGCATACATACATAGCAATCCTTGGCCTCCATGGCATCGATATATTCATATAACAGTTTAGCATATGCGTTTGACCTAAAGTTTCCCTGTGACTCGTCTACGTGTAACCTACGAACTTCATCTGCTAGTAACGCCTTTCCACGTATAACATTGCTCTCCTCCTTCTTTCCCACCAGAGCAGGTTTCAAAGTCGTTACAAGTTTTACATCTGCTATTTCTTTATCGTTTTCATGTCCTATTATGCACGATATTGTCACTACTGTAATTATGAGAAATATTACTATCGCTATAAGTGTACCTACTATGCATCTGGCTTTTCGGTTTGGGTTGCCGTTCTCCACGTTATCAAGACAGCGTAACTCCTTCCTTTGCGAAAAAGTTCTCCTTTCCAGTCTTTAGTTTGCTTTGTTTTCTTCTCAGTTTGTAAAGTGCTCTTTATCAACAAAGTCTCTTTTCCGCAACAATGTCTCTTTATTTTTAACAACAGACAACCCTAACCCTTCTCCGTCCTCTAATTGTAATCCCAAATTTTATTCTTCTTTCCACTCATCGCTAGGTTATCTTCTTCTTTATAACTTATATACAAAAGTCTTTATGCATCAACAATTATTCTCGTACCTGCAGCTCTCGCAACAAGTTCCAATAATTCAAAACGAATGACTTTTTCTTCTTCTTCCGGAATTTGATGACCAAATGTTGGAAATTGTAATCTGTTTAACACTAAATCTTTAATCTGACTCAAGTATGGGGGTATGGGAAGTGTGAAAGTCAGTAACCCCTCAGTCTCGAGTCCAGGCGTCAACATCCATATCTCCACTGCCACAAATGGATCGAGATCGATTACTTTCACGCTCTTCACTCTCCCAGATTTCTGTCCCCAAGACATCTGCTAGATAAGTCCACTCCGGGGTGGCGTACCTTCTGCAGGGCACACGTACCCTTCTCGATCTTCTTGGACTCTCAGTTCCTGAGTCTGTCGTTTCTTCCTCCTGATCCAATTCTTCAGCAATCGGGACAAGAGTTCTTTCTTGCTTTCCTTCCGAACTTGGCCTTTTCCTTCTCTCCGGCCAACTGGCTTCGTCACTCCTTGTCCTCCTGCTCCTTGTTCTGGGACTTGTCTCCTTGTCACTCTCAGCTTGTTCAGTATCCGATTCAGTCTCCCAGTTACTTTCTTCTCCGGAGGCGACTTCGGTCTCACTAGCGTCCTGACCTTCGTCGTCCTGTTCCAACACAGTCTCAGCCTCTTCGATCACCTCTACAGCTTGACTTTCCCCCTCTATGGCTTCTCCGCTTTCCGCCGGATTCTCATCCGAGAGAGGAGCTGTTTCTTCTAGAGGTGTTGGCACTCTTCGAGTGTGTGAGGCATGTATCCAATTTGGCAGGCCTCCACACTTCACCGCAGTGTTCGTGACAAGTATGACTTGAAATGGTCCTCGCCAACGCACGTCTAAGCAGTTCTTCCTGACGTGCTTTTTCACCAAAACCCAGTCCCCCGGACTCAGGTCATGGCACAAATCTTGTGCTGATGGAACCTCTGCAGCCTGGACCTGGAGGGACACAGAATTTATGGCATCAGATAGTCCCTTGCAGTAATCCAAGATCAAGTCGTCTGTGATGTTCAATAACGCTGCAGTCGGAACCGATGGCAATCTCATAGCTCTCCCCATTAGCACTTCATGTGGAGAGAGACCTGTTTTTCTATCTGGTGTGCTACGTATGCTCATAAGAACCACTGGAAGTGCGTCTGGCCAACTCAGGGATGTTGATGAACAAACTTTGGCAAGTCTGGACTTAATTGTGCTATTGATTTGCTCTACAATCCCTGAAGCTTCTGGTCGATAACTGCAATGGAGCTTCTGATCGATACTCAAAGCTGAGCACAACATCTTCACTATTTCGCTGTTGAAATGAGTTCCTCTGTCCGATTCCAAAGAGGATGGCACCCCAAACCTCGGTATTAACTCTCTAAGTAACAATTTTGCTACTGTAAGTGTATCGCACCTACGTGTAGGGTAAGCCTCAACCCATCTAGAGAATATGCAGACAATCACTAAAACGTATCTGAGTCTGTTGCATGGAGGCATTTCTATAAAATCAAGCTGCATTCTATTGAAAGGCCCCCCAGACCTCCCAATGTGACTCAATGTAACTGGAGTTCTCTTACCCACGTTTAGTTGCTGACAGATCGCACATCGCTGACATACTGCTTCTGCCGCTACTCTAAACTTAGGATTAAACCACGTTTGTCTGAATACTCTCACCATGGCATCTCTTCCTATGTGTGCTGATCCATGCAATTTCCTTGCCATTGGACTAACAAGTTCATTTGGTAAAACCGCTCTCCCATCGGCGGAGACCCAAAAATTAATCTCGCTTTTCGTACAACCCGCTGTTTCCCAACTCTTTTTCTCATCATCTGGAGCATTTTCCTGTACACATCTCAATTCATCCCACGTATCTACAGTATCTAACAACATTGTCAATTCAGTCCTTTCTTGGACTCCCCCCACTTTTGCATCAGTGTGAGAATATCCCTGCTCTGCGCAATAACGTGCTACTTCATCCGCATAGCGGTTACCTTGTGACACAAAATCTGTACCTTTTGTATGCGCAGCACATTTGACTACTGCGATAGCTGTCGGGCCTTGCAATGCCTCTAACAATAATCTCACGAATTCTCCATTCCTTATGGGAGAACCCGAGGAGGTCATGTAACCTCCCTGAGACCATAACTGCCCGTAATCGTGAACTACCCCGAAACCGTACTGGCTATCGGTGTATATGGTGACTCGAATTTTGTTGCCTGCTAAACAGGCACGCGTCAAGGCAATAATTTCAGCTACCTGAGCGGAGTGTACTCCTTCCAGGCAAGCGGCTTCTATGACTCTGGTAATTGTACAAACTGCATACGCTGCTCTCAGCTGACCAATATCGTCTCTTACGCATGAACCATCAACAAAGAAAATTTCATCGGGGACAGTCAATGGCTCATCTACGATATCTGGTCTCGGTTTGGTGCATAGTTCAGTCACATCAAGGCAGTCATGATCTGTACAATTTTCATCATCCACCTCATTCGGAAGTGGCATCAAAGTTGCAGGATTCAAGACGGAGCATCTTTTTAGGGTCACATTCTCGGCAGCCAATATGACTTGCTCGTAGCGTGTGAGCCTGCTATTCGTCAGATGCTGAGTCTTAGTCCTGGTCATTAACAATTCCACAGAATGCGGTACGTACACCACTAACTGATGTCCCATTACCACACTTTCAGAACGTTCAATGCTGACACCCGTTGCAGCTACGGATTTGAGACATCCGGGCAACGCTGCGGCTACTGGATCTAATGTAGCCGAAAAATACGCTACTGGCCTACGCGCATCTCCGTGAATCTGGGCCAAAACTGCTAAAGCGCATCCCTCTCTTTCGCAGCAGTAAAGCAAAAATGGTTTTGTGTAATCCGGCATTCCTAGAGCCGGGGCGCGACATAAGTCTTCCCTCAGCTGCAAAAACGCCATCAAACAGTCCTTGTTCCATGGTACCGGATCACTCACTCCTTTGTGCGTCAGCTGTAATAACGGTTTTGCCTTCAATGAAAAGTTGGCTATCCACTGTCGACAATAACCGACCATGCCTAGAAACATCCTGACTTCTCTTTGTGTTGTAGGCGCGTTCATTTTCATAATCGCCTCTATTCTGTCTGGAGACACCTTCCGTTTCCCCTTTTCAATCCTGTGGCCCAAGTATTGCACTTCAGTCTTACAATATTGCAATTTACTTGGTGACACCTTGTGCCCATTCTCGGCCAAGTGATTTAACAAGGTTATGGTGTCTTCTCTGCAAGCTTCCTCTGTTTCTGACGCAACTAGGAGGTCGTCTATGTACTGGACTAGAACTGAGTTCTTGGGCAGTACTAGACTTTCAAGATTTCTCTTTAAAAGCTGGTTAAAAATCGATGGGCTTTCTGTATACCCCTGAGGGATACGACACCATGTTAAAACGCGATCTTCCAGCTTAAAAGCGAAAAGATACTGGCTCTCTTCGTCTAATGGTATCGAAAAGAAAGCCTGGCACAAATCTATCACGGTAAACCATTCAGCTTGGAACGGTATCTGAAACAATATCACTGATGGATTCGGTACCACTGGACAACATGAGACAACAATATTATTAATCTTTCGAAGATCCTGTACTATTCTGTATTTTCCACTAGGCTTCTGCAAACCCATGATCGGTGAGTTACATGGACTACCCACAATCTCCTTTAGCATTCCCTGTTTAATCATGGATTCGATCACAGGCTTTATTCCTGCAATCGTCTCCGGTGTCAACTTGTATTGTGGTGTTCTTGGGTACTCGTCATTGGGTCTTACCATGATCTTTACTGGTTCTACCCCTTTGATCAGTCCTATTTCTTCTCCAGTAAAATCCCACACCTCAGCTGACACTTTCTCCCTCAAGTCCTGTGGGAGCTCCTCAACTGTCAGGGTAGGATATAGTTCCACACATCCCTGCGAGTTCACAACTTTAAAATCAGCATCCTCATCATTGGTCTGCACTTCTACTCCTTCAGGCGTGCAATGTATTGTGCAATTCAGTTTACACAACAAATCTCTCCCGAGCAAACACACCGGGCTAGAATCACAGATCACGAACTGATGTTCGTCACTGTAATTCCCTATCTTTACTGACACTGGTTCCGTCAGAGGATTCGTCATCCTCTTGTTTGCGACTCCTACCACCTGAATCATTTCTCCCGATATTGGTAGACCTGGGACTACCGCTGATCTCAATGTGGATCGAGTGGCTCCCGTATCCACCAAAAAGGTCGTAGGACATCCAGCTACTTCGGCTTCTACGTATGGTCCTCTCTGATCTACCTCCAGGGCTGCTCCTAAAGTACAGTCTTCTTCCCTACTCACTCGTTGCCCTGTAAGAGGATCAACGTAGTAGCATTCTTCTCCTCCTACGAACAATGGCATTTGTCTATAGGTTTTCCCTCCATTCGCAATGCGAGGCGGTTGAGGAAACGGGGCTCGAGGAGTCTGAGTCCCCCCTTTGATAAACTTTCCTTTCGGGACTGTTGCTCCCTTAACCACGTTATTCTGTGCCTCTTCCTCCTCCTGTTCTAATTCCCCTGTCTCAATATTGTAAGGACACTCGCGTCTCCAATGTCCTACCTCATTACACTGATGACACCTGGTTGTCCTTTTCAGTGTTGCGATATCCATTCTCGGTCTCGGTCTTTCTTCCTCTTCTCTGCTCTGATTATTCTGTTTCTTTGCTTGCGTTCCTATTCCCTGTTGTCGCTGTCCACCCTTTCCAGCTGCTTGCATTTGTACCAACATCAGCTTTTCCTTAAGCTTCTTTGCCTTCGAGTCTATCTCATCGCTACAGTATCTGGCATACCTCAGAATTTCGTCTAAAGGTTTGTTCTGCCAACAGATCAAGTGCTGTTGAATCATTAGGCTTATGTCTGGTCTCAATCCGAGAACAAACTTTGACACAAACTGTCCTATGTCCTTAGGATCCATTACGTCTAGCCCACTGTACTGCTTAAATGCTTTCAGCAATCGCTCATAAAACTCGTGAACTGTCTCTTTAGGCTCCTGAGTTGTTCGATCTATCTTAACCCAGTCTATGTCTTGCACCGGTACTTTCTCTTTTAGCCATGTTATTACTCTCTCGTATTTTTCCATGACTCTGTCTGATGGACCGCCTGTCTGTGTATCTCTCTGAGGCTCACAGGTGGGCCATTCAATACTAAGTTTGCATGCCGTCCACAAATCTCCGGGTACCACGATATCGAACAAAGTGTTCAAATCGATCCACAGTACCTTAGAGATCTTCACGAATCTCTCTACCTGCTTGTACCACTCTACGGGATTTTCTCTCAGCTTCGGGAAGGAATTAGTGAATGCCGCTAAATCCCCCCTACTCCATGGTACATGCACGTAGTTTCCGTTCGCGATTTCTCGCAAAGGGAAAGCTTCCATTCGCATTAGGTCTGTATCCTGAGACTTCACAAGTGTACTTCGTCTGACAGATCCCTTCTTGGACCATCTTTCCTCACATCTATCCAGATCTCTCCATATTCTAATACACATGACCAATTCCCTTATGTGTACTCTCAGCCCAATCGTTCTGCGCTCATCTAAATCTAGATCCGTGCAATTCAGCCTATGATTGGCCTGTAAAGCCTTAGTTCGTGATATGTCTATCATGTACTTTTCTGCCAATTCAGATAACTTTTCATGAGCTGCTCTCGCTTTTCGAATAACGTCTTTGGATAAAAACAGTATTTCATCTGGTGCGTATAGCTCTAACCTCTCAATTGCCACTGTGCCGTCAATTATCTCGTCTAAGTCTGACTTCAGACTCATTACATCAATCCGTCTTGCTTTTATTTCAGCTTTCAGTACGTCAGTCCTAGGTTGTTCTCTCATATCCCTCTCTCCTCCACTATGCGCCCTACGCCTAAGCACAGGTGAGTTATGAGGACTTTTTCTTCCATCTCTTTGTTCCCACCTCTCTAGATCCCAAGCTTTTCCATCTTCCCTTGGGGTGTGGTGGAACAATGCTCCATCCCTTAATCCTACATTCCGTCTTTTCGGCTCAGTTTCACCAGATACGAGATAAGATCCTCCGTGCTGTTCTAAACCACTGTAACTCGCTTGCTGTCTGGTATCACTCAACAAACGATAAGGACCTTCATGGCTCTCCATGCTCCCGCGATCTCGTTCGTGATCACCGGATGTATGGCGAGACGTTTCGCGACTCCCTATATTCTCGTGACTTCGTTCTTGATCACCGGACGCATGGCGAGACCCTTCGCGGCTCTCCATGTTCCCGTGATTCCGTCCGTAATCACCGGAGGCATGTCGAGACGTTTCACGACTCTCCATGTTCCCGTGATTCCAATGTTGCACATTTTCATCCGGAGTATGGTGTGTGCATCTGAAAGTGTTTCGGTATTCCTGCGTCCTTCGTTCTCCCTCACTGAAAGTGACGCGAGGCACTTCGCCACACCCTGCACTCCTGTCGTCGCACATTTGCCTATTGACGCTAATGGTAGGGCACGTATCTCTTCTGCTTTCTTGACTCCCTCTCTCCCACTCGGGGCTGCTCTCGCCAGCTCCACAATGAGAGAGAATCCTATTATCTTGGTCTCTCCATTCAGCTCCTGTTTCTAAACTTTTATTCCGAGCTTCTTCGGCCGTATCCCATTCTCTTAGATATTCCCTTAATTCCTTATAGGATTTTGGTTTCGGTCCCCTCAAATCCATTGATCCTCTTTGACCCCCTTGTTCTATCCAGGGACCCGTTGCGGAATCTAATGGGGTACTCCGACTCATCGGTGCTAAAGTCTGCCTCTGAGTATTCATTACGGCATTCCTGTTCTCTATTTCTGCTCTTTCCCTGTCCTATCGTGCCTGTTCCTCCTGCTGGACCCCCTCTGGGTTGTAGATTGACACTATAGGGCCTATGGTGACAGGTACTTGTAAAGCGTCTGGCATTTGGTACGACCTTGCACATTGCGTCTCTGGCACCTTCTGGACCACGAATCTTCCCACTACTCTCTGTTCAGAGCTAGCTTGGGGTACTTCCTCGCTCTTGTTGGAGTCCCATTCTGTTACTGGGATCGATTTATATTCCCCCCATCTAGCTCCGTCCCCTTGCTGTAATATGGGACTTGCGGATTCACCGCTATATGGAGGTGGTCTATCTGTTAACAGCCTATCTATTAGATCCTCCTCCGTCTCGCTTTCCTCATCCTCTTCTTCTAGAGGTTTCTTTTCTCCCGTAGCTTCTATCATGGTGAACAGTTTGTCTGCTTCTATCTTTTGCACTCTCCACTTCTTAGCTTCCTCATCCCATTTGGCATCCTGTACTGCCTTTACTGATCGTCTCACTCTTTCTTGACGCCTCTTTAAACTCTTCTCGTGTGCCGCTCTAAACCATGCACTAAGAGCTTCGAATTGTGTTGGCCTCGGTAGAGGTCTTGTTGCAAGCATTACCGCTTTCAGTTGGTTCAACACGTCTAGCTTAAACGTTCCGAATCTCGGAAACGTCAGTTCCTTTTCCCCTTCTGTTAGCCTATTCCACTCGGAGATCCACATTATCGAGTGTAAGCCTACATTTACTGCCATATGATAAGCTGGTGTGCCTTCTGGTGGAGCTTCTTCTCCAGCATATAAGTTTCTTCTATTTCTCTTAAAGATTTTTCTTAAACCCTTAAAGCACTTCATTTTTGATAATCTACGATTTTCTCTTATTAATTCTCTTCCTTGTTTATGTCTTGATGACAACTCCCAATCCCTATGCGACTCTCGCTAATCGGCCTATCCCAACGCTGTTCTGTGCTAACCGACCGATCTCAGCGCGGCTCTACGCTGACGTCACTTGTCCTCTCTGCAGCAGTTTCCTTCGTTTCTCAACTCGTCTCGCGGTCTCACATGCGTTTCATTCATACGCCGAAAAATGACTACTTCCGTCCAAGCGATCACTTTTCTCTGACTGTACGGCCACAGTCTAACTGTAATTGCTACCTCAACTGGCAAAACGTCTTCCTCTCACGGTCAGACGCTCACCTTAACTGATAGGTTACTTACACACAGTAAACGTACGACCAGCATGCGTTTACTCATACACTCACTCAAACGCTCCCCCTATCATCGGTCTGCGGGCGATCAATGGTACCTCATGACCCCCTTTAAATGGTAGACAAATTACTCTGGGTGTTCGATACACCCGAACCACTTAAGCCCTCTCTGGACATAAGATTTTTTATCCGGTTGCGCGCGCTCACAACCTTCCCTCAATCACACTACAGGCATTCAACTCCGCTTGACATTACAACACAGGAACAACATAAAACACCGCAATCTTACAACGCATGACCCTTATACTCACTCTCGACCGACTCTGCTGCTTTTCTCTCGACGCACCGTCAGCACCGTCTTCGGCTGCGATTCTTCTTCTGGTCGACGATGACTAGGGACCTTGGGGTAAACTAAACCTGGCCTAGGTCGTCTTCCTCAAGAAGATAACCATCATTACTCTGCTACCAACTGCGGGGAATGAGATTTTGATCTCTTTTATGATTAATCTGATGACTTATCTCATTCAACTATTTTTTGGACCGTTGGTATCTGTCATTGAGTAAAAGACAACCTTCTTTTAGGAAAAATAAACCCCATATACGGACACCACTCTGAAGAATCACTTACAACTGTTAAAGTTTAAAAGGTTTAATATAAAATTAATAAAAGTTGCATATACAATCCTCTCAGGATCAAATTCATCAAATATACAGGTACTAATAGGAACATATATTCCCTAAAGAACCTCAGTCTACAAACGAATACAATTTAAGTCAGTTCCAAATCAACAAATAAAAAAAGCATCGATATTAAGTGATTCTTCTGCGTCATCTACAAAAAGAGAAAAAATAATCAAGTTAAATCTGTCCCTACTCTATGCTAGGTGACATCCCTATTTCACAAGTTTCTAGAACCCTAAAAAGGTGTCAGCAGTTTGACTCCCTAAGAAGTTCAAACTCTCTTAGCCTCTAAAGGTAACTTGAGTTTAAGAAGCAGTACCCTCTCTGCCTACCCATCTGCTCTTCTAAGGGTCCTCGGCCTACTGCTCCCCTGCGCTCTGATCTCTCTCAGCGCATCTGCTCAAGTCATCTGCTCTCTTGCTTGCCCTGAGCTCTTCGCTGTTCCCGCTAATCGCTATCTTCTCCCCGGGGTGCTGTCCCTAAAATACACAATCACAGTGTGGGTGGAACGCCCCTTGACGCCCACCACGGACTTTCCCCGATGATGTCAGTTTCTGGCTCTTTCCATTGCTTCATCTCTTTGCGTCGTCCGTTAGGTTGACCCTTCTCCTTAGATGTCATCTTCGTCTTCTTGTTGGCGACTTCAACTGACACTTTCAGATCAAAAGTCAAATGAACTTAAACAAGACTTTAACTTACAACTATGATTCTTGACCTTACTAGATCTTGCGAATGGTCATTCAAAAACAAAGCTCACATTCCAAGAGTCTCTTCTCACGTCTAAGCAATAAACTCCGTCCGGGATTGTCACCTTAAATCTAACAAGTGCTAGACTCCTTGGCTCTCATGTCCACATCAAACTATTCACGACTCCTGTGAGCCCACTAAATTACATACATTGGACTACGCTCCTGCGAACCCTTGGTCAGTCAGGTTATAATCACAAATGACCTAAACTCTTCTAACATTTCTACAAACTTCTTCTACACGGCATAACCTTTAACATACATTTATATATAATCGCATTTTAGCAAATCTCTTGCTCATGTGTGAATACATTTTACATAGTATACAATTACATAGAATATAAACCTTAATACACAGGATATAATTCACACAGAATATAAATCTCATACATAGAATATAACTTTATATTCTCATTGGTTACACCGTTATGCGTATGCTCTCTGCACATTTCTCCATGTTACATTTCTCGCCGTTTCTGCATTTAAAGTTACACGCGTACATGAATTTCACTTTGCACGTTCTACGTTTCATAAACATTCCTACACATTTCTACATTAGCCCATTATATATACGGGCCTTCTAAATCTAATACATGTTTAACAGTCAATACATTTACATTTCTTATACCACGTTGTCACTTCTGTTGACCTTTATGCTATAGACGTCAACTTTACGTCTTGATATACATTTCATTCCTACGTTATACGATATACGTCTAAATATGACTCAGATATACATTTTATTCAAATTGCGCTCTCTCACTACCCAGATCTACAATGGTGACCATTCCTAGTCTCTAATTGGTCTCTTCCCAATCCATCAGGGGTTCCTCTTTCTTTTATGTAATTTCCTGGGAATTCTATATATCAAGAGATCAGAACTGCCTTGCCTTTGCAACAGTCCTGTCGAGGGTTTCTACACTCCCTGCGGTTTTCCGGAGTCCTGATTCCTGTCCTGCTTTCCTGCTGGTTCCCATCCTACTCCTGTTTCCACTACTACCTGGAATTCCAGTTGCTCTCTCCAGTGATTCCACCTTCTTGAAGTTTTTTGCCAAGTTGTTTTTTCCTCCATTCAGGGGCCTTTTATGCTTAGGTGTCTTCTAGCTTTGGTGGCATCGTGGCTACCCGCAGAGGTCACCCCTACCTCCAATAGACCATGACAGTAAAGACCTAGGCAGTCCTCTCTAAGTAAACTCGACGGTCCCTAGCAAGGCGTGAATCCCCTGAACCTGACTGATTGCGACGTCCATTAATTGGTCATGTTCTGGAGGCAATAAATCAAGCCTGGGATATTGTACAAGGGATCTCAGTGGACCAGGCCCTAGCCTTGTTGCAGTCTGTTCAGTAACAGGCAAAAGAATTACAACAATATGTGAAACCTAGCCTTACACCAAATTACAGTTGCAAGGGCCTCTGCCATTGGTTTCATCAGCAACTGCACATTATTCTGGAGATCCTAACAAACTGAAAGAATTCATAGACTCTACGATGGTATTTTTCATCTTCCACCCAGTGCAATTTTTTCAAGATAGAGCAAAAATTCGTTACCATTAGTGACTTGTCTGGCACCACTTTGTAATGGACGACCCCTTTAGTAACTACAAAAGACCCCTGCCTCACAGGCTTTGCAACTTTTTTGACTGCATTTAGATGGAGTTTTTCTATCCTTCAAAAGACTATTGGACTTCTAAACAAATGGCTTATACGACAACCATAGATTCAGGAAACATTAGTCTCATTCAAGTAGTATCTGTTCTATATCAATCCTTCTCTGATGTTTTTGAGAAACCTAAAGAATTATCCTTGCCTCCACATCTAGTGTTTGATTGCACAATTCCCTTTGAGCCCAGAGCCATTGTTCCTTTTGGTTAAATGTTCTCCCTTTTAGAAACCGAGAAGGAAGGCCAGAAACAATACCTGGAAAAGAACATACAAAATGGATGTACACCTCCTCTTCATTCCCAGTAAGAGCTTCTATGTTTTTTGTCACAGAGAAGTCAATTGAATTGAGACCGTGCATCGATTTCAGATGCCTAAACAAAATCACCATCTAGAATAGATATCCATTGCTTTGAACAAGGATTTTTTAGAATTAGTCAGGGGTGCTGAAATCTTTTTCAAGCTAGACCTTCATGGGGCTTATCAGCTCTTAAAAGTCAGGGAAGGTAATGGGTGGAAAACAGCCTTTAGAACCTCCCTAGGCCATTAAGCTACTCCCCAGCTATTTTCGAACCCTTTATGGATCATGTATTTTTAAACATTTTTAACCAATTTGTCATAGTATGCCTTGATGACATCCTGGTATTTTCCAAGGAAGCCTGATTACGCCATGGGCATGTCTCTCAAGTTTTAACTAGATTAAGACAAAATCAACTGTTCTGTAAGCTTGAGAAGAGCGCATTTGATCATTCAATGAATGTCAAGGAGACCCAATGCTTGTTAGGTTTTGCCATTTTCTATAGACAATTCATTGGAGACTTTGCCCACCATTCTTGTGACACTTCACAGGCCTTAAAGAAGAATCAGCTTTGTGCAGGCTTCTGTTGGGATAAACAGGCCAAAGAAGCCTTTGTCAAACTAAAACTAGCCTTCACTCATGCTCTCATTCTTCGTCATCCAGACCAAACAAAAAGATTCATAGTAGAAACGATGCATCTGACTATGCTGTTGGGGCTGTAATTTTACAACTACAAGAAGATGGTCAATTTGAACATCCGACTTTTTATTTGTCGCACGTATTGTCCTATTCTGAACAAAAATACTCAGTCCTGGAGCAGAAACCTCTGACCATAAAGAAGGCTTGTTCAAAATGGAAAGAATTTCTGGTTGGTGCACGTGAACCTTTTGTGATTCAAAGAGATCATCGAAATCTCCGCTGTCTTTGAAACTTGCACTGTAAGAATAGTCGTCAAGCATGTTGGGCCTACTTTTTCAACCAATACGATTTTTACATCACTCATATTCCTGGCACAAAAAATACTTGGAGTTGCCCTGTCTCAAAAGTATCTGGAGTCTCCAGCTACCCTTTCTCCACAATGAATAATTGGAACTACCCAGTCTTTTCTTCAAAAAGTTCAAGCGGCATACTTCACACTTACGAAAACAGAATGGAACATGCTTCAAGGTCTGGTTCATAAGGTTGGCGAAATGCTATACAAAGGCAAGTCTTTATTTATACCGACCTCAGCCTTGAGAGTTGCGGTTTCAAAAATGTGTCATGATTCGAAAGTCGCAGGGAACATGGGTGTTAAGGCTACTTTAGAACTCATACAATGTTCCTTTTGGTTGCCCTCGGTTTGGAAAGTCAATGACCTTTATATCCACTCTTGTCCAACTAGTGCCCAACACAAATCTTTTCATTCTTGCCCTTCTGAGCTCCTTCATCCATTACACATTCTACCAGGCCCCTGGCATACCATCTCTACTGATTATATTGTAGCTCTACCCCCTTCTGACGGAAACCACATGATTATGGTCATAGTCGATTTCTACTCTAAGATGGCTCATTTTACCTCCTTAAAGAAATTGCCCAATGCTAGCGACATTCTTGCAAGAGATTTTTCAGTGACACTGGCTTTCAAGGGTTATTATTTCTGATCGAGGTCCAGAGTAGATTTCCCATTCCTGGAAATCAATGTGTAAATCCTTAGACACTGAAGTTGCTTTGCTATCTGACTTTCATCCCCAGACAGATCATACTGAACATCTCCAATTAGGGGTTGGAGGAGTATCTTCAACGTTTCTGTAACTCTACAAAATGTGACTTGTCATCCTTTTTACCACTGGCTGAATTCTCATATAACAACTAGGTCCATAATGCCACTAAGACTTCTCCATTTGTATGTCTTTTAAGATTTACATCTACATCTTAGGGTCTTCTCTTCGACCTTTAAGGACCCAGTCCTGGTCCCTGCTGCCAGCAGCTTCCTTAGGCAGTTACAGACCATCAGACTAAAATGTTTCTCAATCATCACAAAACGAAATCCAAGATGAAGTCTTTCTCCAACGTACACCAAACTGCCACACAAGATTATCGGGTGGGAAATAAGGTTTGGCTATCTCCTAAATTTTTGCCAGTGCATCTCTCTCACAATAAGTTCAAACCTCGATTATATGGCCCTTTTTAAGATTCTCATGGTAATCATTTGAGTGGCTTTTAAGATCCAACTGCTGCTGAATTGCAAGGTCCTTCCAGCGTTTCATTCTTTCCATCTTAAACCATTACGGTGGATCCCCTCCACCACGTTTTGACCAGTCCTCCTCTAGTATTGGTCAATGATGTTCCTAAATTTAAGGTCCATGAGATCTGTGACGCTTGTTTCTTTGAAATAAACTCCAGTTCCAGATTTATTGTGCAGGCTTTCCTCCGAGTGAAAGATCATGGGAGGATGCTTCCTCAGTTCATGCCCACTTCTAGTTGGACGCGTCTTTTCATCGTTTTCTAATAAGCATTATACTTCGGGGGCAGAGGGCATACTGTGGTGCTGCATTGTGCCAGACACTGGCTTCAGATTCAGGCTTGGGCGGGAGTGACCTGCAGCACTTCCCTCATGGTGATGAAGCAAGGGGCTCCGGTGGGCCTCCGTGCTCATCGTGCTTCATTTCACGGTAGCCGGCTTACAGGTGTTATCCTCAGTGCATCCATTCTAATCTTGGGGGATTGCTGCTAGGTGGCACTTTGCATACCCCCATTTTCCTGGTGTTTCATATTCCCAGAATTCTTATGGAAGAAAGTATATATGCCCAATCCATCAGGGGTTCCTCTTCCCCTGATGTAATTTCCTGCAAATTCTGTACAAAAGAAGATCAGAACTTCCTTGCCTTCTGCATCACAACACTACGTCAGTCTTGCAGAGGGTTTCTACACTCTCTACAGTTTTCCTGAGTTCTGATTCCTGTCATGCTTTCCTGCTGGTTTCCACCCTGCTCCTGTTTCCGCTACCACAAGTATTCCAGTTCCTCTCTCCAGCAATTCGGCCTTCTGGAGATTTTTTGCCAAGTTGTTTTTTTCTCCATACAAGATCCTTTTCTGGAAGGCACTATCCACTTAAGTGTCTTCCTGTGTTGGCAGCATCGTGGCTACTGGAAGGGGTCGCCCATTCTTCCGGCAGACCAAGACCAAGAAGTCCAAGATAGTCCACTCTAATCAAACTCGAGGGTTGTTAGCCAGGCGAGGATCCTCTGAGCCTGATAGAAAAGGAGATTCAAGAGAGGAAATAAGAAACCCAGGAGACTCACCTGCAAGCAGAATAGGATGGATCGATCAGCTGCTGTGGCTGTGGTGCAAGCTAGGAAATCCATCTATCACTCTAAAGGATTGTCTGAAACTGCTAAGAATTCGTTAACAGCTAGCAAAGAAGCAGAATGCCCATTAACTTAGTGATGACGAGGCTCTGTGGTCGTGCCTATGACTTCAGACCCGATATAACAAACCATCAATCTCGATCTCTCCTGCTATGGGAGGGAGCTGTCCTTTATCCTGATATATAAGAATTACGGGCCCGATTCACAGAACTACCTTAAGACAAAATCCTAAACTTACTACTTTTGGTATTCACAGAAGTTAGAATTTTGTCTTAAGACAGAGTTAAGACAGACTTAAGACAGACTTAAGTTAGGATTCTGTCTTAAGTCTGTCTTAAGTAGTAAGTTTAGGATTTTGTCTTAAGTTAGTTCTGTGAATCTGGCCCTTCATGTTGAAGCCCTACTGATAGTTGCCTGAATATGTGGTGAACGTTATTTATCCTAGATATGGGTGGTGATGGGTTAACCAGATTGAATGTGTTCCTACCCTCACATTCTGAGAGAGATGACTCTGTTCTTTTTTTCTGATATTTAATTTCCAAGGACTAACCTAATCATATCTACACCAGGCACCCTGTAGGTGGTTCTGCCTGCTAAATACCACAACCTAAGTTGACCACTGATGGATGTAAACTGCGTTGGGCTGTTTACTGGCTCCTGATTATATTTGTACTTGTGTTGGCATGGCTGACTTGTTTTGGTTGATGTGTTTCATTAGCAGCTTGGAGGGGAGGTTCCTTTAGGATGTTGAGTGCGCATGTGACCGGCTGGGGTAGATGACATTGCTGGCTTACCCTATTATAGTGTAAACCTTTGACAGTGTGGATGGTATATTGCAGTTAACTCATGGGTTGAAAAGGTCTAGTAGCTACATTAGGGAACCACTTACAGCTATATTAGACCTGAAATATTTGTGTTTGTGATCCTCGATCAGTACTATAGTACTTAAAGAACC
Source organism: Lissotriton vulgaris (assembly GCF_964263255.1). NCBI lineage: Eukaryota > Metazoa > Chordata > Amphibia > Caudata > Salamandridae > Lissotriton > Lissotriton vulgaris. Next base: position 353,705,952 of record NC_141685.1, on the reverse strand, counting down.
GTGGTTTCATACAACATGGAATGTGAGGGGAATGTCAACTATGTTGAAAAGGCATAAGGAGCTATCATATCTGAAGAAGAAAGTGTGCATTTTATTTTCTTAGCAATTAGCCACCTCTCTAGTATAGGAACTCAGAAATTACAAATAAAGTGGAACGAGAATGCGTCCTGAGCTGATTTTGCCTCATTTCTTTGAGGGGCATTGATGAATGTTAAACCAGGCAGTCCGTGGTAATTGGATGAACTGATCACAACAAGATGACAGATTTGTAATAATGCTTGGCCTTCTGGAAATATGCCACTGCAGTTGGTCTGCGTCTATGCCCATTATAGTAGGCAATTTAAGTTCTTGCACAGGGGACCTGAATGTGCGGTGGAACATGTAAACTCCTTAGTAATAAGGGGAATAGGGGTTGCGTTTAATCGTGTTTGCTGTACACATCATTCCCAGCTCTGCCTTCGTAACTTTTAATATTTCAAGTACATTGTCCATTGGGGGTTGTTTCTTGTCGTGCTTTTTTGTTGTATCTTTATTGTCGGATGTGCGTTGTTTCACTTGTCCAATGCGGACACCATACTCGCCGCCGCAATCTATCATGCCCTGATTGCAAATGACTGTTGTGGGAAATGTGATCCTGGAGGACATGGTCCTGGATAAGTGCATATTTATTTTTTACAAATATCTAGATGCCAGAGAGAAGAGAAGCTGAAGATACTTTAAAAAACAGAATCTTTGCATGGTTGTGTCCCAAGATAGAACAGAAAGAATGAAATCAGTGTACATCCACACTATTTGCAAGACTAGCCTGCCCAAGTGGTGCATGGAATTAACAACAGATTATATCACTGTATACTGCAGGGAGAATGAGTACCTGAAACTGGCAAAAGACCATGAACTTCAGGAATAAATTCTAAAGATCATTGATGATGATGATGATGATAGAGGAGAATAATTGTTGATTATGACAAGATTATGCTTCACTCCCACACCCCAACCCTGCCCAGTAGGTTATCTAATTGAATAGAATAGTAATTACCCGTTCTGCCAATAAATTCACCGCACTTTTGATTCATGATGTAGCATGAGAATTTTGAAATTTTTCTTGAGAAGAACTAGTGTAGAAAAAGTTCATATAATGGGCTGTCCCTTCTACATCTGCTACCTCCTCGCCCGACTTCTCTGCATTGAGCCTCCACCTCCTCCTTGCAATCTTCGGCAGTATGGACTGAGCAGGGTCCAACTACGGAACAGTTGCTTTCTGTAAATGCTTGGTCTTCCTCATTGGCCTGTATAGTAAGTAATGTTAGTGGTGCCCCTGACAAAGAGCCCTATGGAGATGTATTCCATTTGTGCTGTACACTCATTCTGCTGAGAAGGCCAAGAGCTTCACCATTGGAGTCACGTTCCTTTGCAGCTTTGTTCTTGTAGGAAAAATGTTAACATTTTGTTTGGGCTCATGTGACAGGGCCTAGGACGAGGGTAGTAATTGTTCTAGGGTTTTGGAACTTTAATTGTGATCAAGTATATTTTATACAGCTAAAATGAGCCATAAAAGTGCATTGTATAAACAAAATAAAAATTTGAAGAGTCAATCATCAATAATTAATTAAAAATATGTACATAAACATTTTAAAAAAATGACAGCACAAAATATAATAACTTAGGCCCTCATTGATGGAGTTATGGTATAGGGCGGTGCAGCAAATCACCTTGCTGTGCTGCCCTACGTCAAAGTGAAAGGGCAGGAATGCACCGTATTTATCTAATATGGTGCATGCCTGTCCTTTCCCACTGCGCTGGAATCGTTTTAGCTGCCTAGCGCCAACACAAGAACCCTTGCACCATGGTGCCTGTGTTGTCGGCAGAATTGTTTTTGTGCAGGAAGCAGCACCTTCCTGCACAAAACAATCCTGGGAGGCGTTTTCTTCTAGGATATGCTAACATCTTAGATGTCTCTGTTTATGCTAGTCACTGGTGCATACTCAGTGGTAGTCACAGGTGCTATAGGCTGTCAGCATGTGGGATGCTCCATGATAGCGTTCTGCCCCTGTAACACACACCGCTAACTCCCTTTCTCCTTGGCCCTCCTCGCTGCTGTGGTGACAAAGAATCATCAGCCACCAATCTCTGCTTCCTTGAAGCATCAAACCTTGATGGCGGCAGTGCTCGCAGCTTGGTGACACTCAGCTGCAAGACTCTCCACACGCGGGTTCAGAGAGCCCGGAACCAAATATTCACTAATGTCCCCTTCCGTTGGATCCTAGAGGGGTTTCTGGCACAGCTTGGCAGGTAGAAGACAATTTATCAAGCCATGGGGTATCAGTGACACTCTTTCCCTATGCCGATATACATCCAGTTCCCCTCAATGTGGTACCAGGAATCCTCACAAACTAATCGTGTTCAGCTTGGATTTACATGGACCTGTTGTTTTTTTTCTTCTGCTTTTGCTGAAGCCTGCTGCACCTTATTTACCAGTTTTCATCTTTGTTCTCTCTCCCAGTGCAGCCCTCTGCTGTCTCAGTGTCCTGTTATTAGACGTATACTGAGAAATATGTCAGTAAGTCAACAGCAATTGTACGGGCATTTACTCCTGTTGTGTTTGAGGGCTCAGAAGCTGTGGCAGAAATATTACAATTCTAGTAGCTGCAGACAGCTGTAATGCAGCATATGTGTGCCAGGTGGGACTAATGTGAAGTAATATAACATGTATAACTCAATCATTAGAGTTACTACGGCATGTAATAAGATGAAACTTTTATCTTATAAATAGATATGTTTACATTTATCCTAGCCACCGTAATTTCAAGATGGTCTATGAGTATGTTCAAAGCTAGCAAGACTGACCTACAAGGACGAGGTGGAAGAGTAGCTGGCCAGAGAAGTTCCTTTTTCAAATATGAAGATTTATCCACATTTGCCTTAGCTATTCAGTTAACTGATACTAGGGAGATTTGAACTGTTGAATTTATATAATTTTTTAATACTCCTGTGTTAGACCTGACATCTTTTGGCGTGATTACCCCCATCTTTTTGCCTCTGCCTCCTGTATTTTTCGATGCTGTGCTGGATTCGTTTTGCTGGTTTAGATGCTTTGGACGCTCTGCCACTGCTGATCAGTGCCAGAGTGTAAGTGCTCCCTATGTAATTGTTATTCTGATTGGATATACCTGTTTGGCATATTTGTATCACCACGAAGTCCCTAGTAAAGTGCACAGGGTGTGCCAGGGCCGGTGATGACGAATGCTACTAGTGGGCCTGCAGCACTGATTGTGCCACCCACAGGAGTAGCCCTAAAATGGTGTCTCGGGCCTGCCACTGCAGCGCCTACGGGCAGTGTAGAACTGCCATGTCCTCCTGGTCGGCGTCCCCGCTGACCAGGCCTAACCCTTCCCTTTTCGTGCACATCAGTCACCCCTATGGAAGGCCCAAGGTACCCCCCTGGGCAGGGTGCCGTGTATGTGAAAGGTAGAGCATGTACTGGTGCAGGTGACATGCTCTGGTAGTGAACTACAGCCATTTTCGTTTTTCACTATTGTAAGGCTATCTTGCTCCATAGGTTAACATGGGGAATGCTGGCTACAGTGGTTAACGGCATCTCTTCCCATAGGAACAAGATAGGACATAAGTATCAAGTATCCCTGAACTCAGAATTTAATAACGCATCTTTTAAGAAAGGTGGTTTTTAGATCCTGTGTTTGAGGACAGCACTTTTAAAAAGCTGCTGTTCTCTTGTCTGACCCTTCTGTGCGCCTGAGACTGTTTGTGTATTGACTGTCTGGTTTGTGAGTGACAGGAGCTGGGGAATGCCCCAGAGGCTGGATGAGTCAGCGCTAGGCTGAGTGGAGCAATTGCTACCTGAGTGGTGGGAGGAGTTAGCACCTGGGCTGAATAGGGCTGTGCCTGCCTGCCACAAGGCTGGCTCCACCTCCTGCTGGGCGGCTGAGGACTCTGCCCCTCACTCTGAAAGGAAAGATGCAGCCAGCACATCAAGGTGCTCAGGACCCACCCAGAACTGGTTCAGACCGGGCTCAGGGCCCACATGCACAGAAAGAACAAAGACTTTAGGGGTATAAGTACAGGACCCCTGACAACAGAAAATTAGATCATCCTGGAAATCAAGAAGGAACCTCTGCCAAGGAGAAAGCTGTCGTTGAAGAAGGAAGACTGTCCTGCTGTTGCTCTGCTGGACTGACCTGCTGTCGCTTTGCTGCCAAGGAGAGGGGAAGGACTTTGCTGTGAGCTGTGTCCCCTGTCTTGTAAGGAATCTCCAAGGGCCTGAGAAGAGCTGGCTCCCTGTTTCCGAAGTCCCAGGAACAAAAGGACTTCACCCCCAGTCTCCCTGAACTCTGCTGAGAGAGTTCTATCCTTCGTAGAGTGCTTGATCCAGTTGTGGGGCCTCTAGAAGTCGAACCTGAGCTGGGAAGCTTGAGACTAAGCTGAGAAACTTGTGAAGCTGAAAAGTGTTGCATCGCTCGCTTGCGGAGCGCAACCCCGACAGTGCGAGAAGTCCCCGCCACTACGAAGGTCGAGATCGGCGCAGCGTCTGACATCGCTGCCGAGGCCGCCACACCCTTCGTCTGCGGGACGCACCAGGCCGGTGCAGGGGAATCAAACATCGCTGCGAGTGTCGTCGCAGAGCCTGTCACTGGGTGAGATCACCGTGCCGCTTGCTTGCGGACCGCATCACGTCGCTGCGAACATCGTCGCAGAAAACATCACATCGAGGAGCTGCGAGAGAGAGGGTCACCGCTGGACTGCGCATCGTCGCCCCGGAGATCATCGCAGCCCCTACGAGATCAGCGCATCGTGCCTTTGCGAGAACAGACTTCCCACGGAACCTACGCACCGGAATCTACGCAAGCTGCCTTCCTCCCCTTACAGACCGGATTCGTCGCCGCACGCCCGCTGCTGCAGCGGGGCTGTCGCACCGCCTCCCCAGGGTCTCAGGAGTAACGAGCTGCTTGTTTCCACCGCACCAGCTTCCTGCTTGTGGAACTTTGTTGCATCTAAAAGGTACTGTGAGTCAACGTGACGCAACTGTGAACTTTTCACGCATCTGTGGATCATTTGATCGTAACTTAAAGAACTTTGATTACAACCTGAAGAACTCATTTGAAACCGTAACCTTGCATTGTGTATGTTGGATTTCTGCCGTTTTGGTCTTGTGTAGTTTAGAATAAATATCATTATTTTCCTAAACTGTTGTGGAATCAGTTTGTGGTGTTTTCACTGTGTTACTGTGAGTGTTGGTACAAATACTTAACGCATTGCCTCTGGTTAGCCTAGACTGCTCCGGCCAAGCTACCTTGAGGGCGAGCAGGGGTTATCTGAGAGGGTTATCTCCTTGTCCTGACTAGAAGCAAGGGTCCCTATTTGGACAGTGGTACCTACCTCTGCCAACTAGAGACCCCCAGTTCTAACATTGGTGGTCAGGCGGTGGGATTTGAGCTTGTATTTGTACTTGACCCACAGTAATTGGTGTACATCACTAGTGAGTGCAGACCATTACGCCACCGCATACTACTGGTTTTTGAGTTTTTGCATTCTGTTGTTGAGTAACTCTTCGGAAAGCATCATGTCTCTGAATGGGAAAGCGCCCAGTGAGGAGGCAGAGCTAGATTTGGAATTCTCGATTGAAGATCTGTACTCCTACCCGGTAAAGCATCTTAGGTACTTCTGCCAGCAGTTTGAGTGCCCCATAAAGAGCGCCTACAGGAAGGAGGAGCTGCAGAAAATCTTGAAAACCTATTGGGAAGCACAGGAAGGAAATGAGGTTGAGGATGTAGACAGTGCTTTTCAAGGCAAAGACCTGCCAGTGGGCAGAGTAGGCTCAGGAGCTGGCAGCAACCACTCCAGTAGGGGCCTCACCCCGGAAGAGTTACAGGAGAATCAAAGAATAAGAGAATATGACCTGGAGGTCATGAAAATGAAAATGAAGCAATTGGAAGTCGAGAAGGCGGCGGAGGAGAGCAAGAATGCCCGCGCTTTAGAGGAAAAGAAATTGCTTTTGGCTCACGAATTAAGAATGAGAGAGCTGGATCTGCAAAACAGAGAGGCGGATGCCGGTTCAAATGGTGGCAGCGCACAGCCAGTGCATGGGGGTAAAGTATATATTCCCAAAGACCTGGTACAGAATTACCATAGGAGTGAGGATATTTATGCCTGGTTCACTTCGTATGAAATTGCATTGAAGATGAATGATGTGCCTGACAAGTATTGGGGGGCGGGCCTGTGGAAACATTTTGAGGCGTCTGGGAGGAGTGCTCTCGAGCCGTTAGAGTTGACAGGTGCCATGACCTACCCCAATATGAAGGAGGCCTTATGTCTCAGGTATGGCCTTACCCCAGAGCAGTACAGACTGCAGTTTAGAAACTCCAAGAAGAAAGAGTCTGAGACTTGGATGGAGTGTGTGAATGGGTACTCGCGTGCACTGGACGGTTGGATGAAGGGCAGTAAAGTAACTGATTTGAAGGGGTTGTTGCATTTAATCAGTTGGGAGCACTTGAGTAGTCTTTGTGTTCCAGAGCTGCGCCAGCATCTTTTAGACAGCAAGCTGACCGACCCCATTGAGCTTGCTAAGGAGGCGGACCGCTGGTCTAGTACCAGGGTCCACAGAGGAATTGTGGGTACCACAGCCAAAGGTGGGCAGGGTCCCCAGCAGAAGAGTGGGGGGGACAAGGGTAACCAAAAGGAGTTCTCGCAAGGGCCCCAGAGTAGTTCCCCGGAAAAGGATTCCCAAACCCCCAAGCCTAAACAGCCATGGCCCTCTAAGGGTAGGCGGGACAAGAGGAATAACCAGGGTCCCCCTACCTGCTATCACTGCAACGAGGTGGGCCATATCGCCCCGAAATGTCCCAAGAAAAAGCCCGCACCCACTGGTGCTCCTGCGCCAGCGTTAGCTAGTGTAGCTTTGGGTGGGGATTTGGTTTCTAGTGATTGGGGAGAGCTAGCAGTCATGACCCTTGTCTCGCTAGGAGACCGAGAGATGGTCCCGGAAACCTTACTGCCCTCTAACACTAAGAAATATGGGCAGAAGGTGACCATCAATGGGAGGGAGGTTGAAGCACTGAGAGACACCGGAGCCAGTGTGACATCCATGAGGTGTCAGTGGGTGTCTGACGAGCAAATCATCCCTGGCGTACTCCGCCCTGTAGTGGCCGCTGACAGCTCAGTGCGCCTCTGCAAGTTAGCGAAGGTTTCCTTTGAGTGGGGAGGAGTCTCTGGTCTGTTGGAGGTAGTTGTCAGTGATGCCTTGCCTGTGGACTGTCTGTTAGGTAACGACCTGGAGAGTTCTCCATGGAAGGACATAGAACACCGAACTCACTTGGAGATGTTAGGTCTGCCTGCGTGGATCTGCGTGACCACGCGCGCTACGGCAGCCAGTAAGGGTGAATCAGCAGAACTGGAGCCTGAAACAGTGGCCCAGAGACCTGCCAGGAGAGGAAGAGGCAGAGGGCGCGGGAAACCGGCCCCAGCTGTTCCCACGGTCCAGGAGGAAGCAGAACCTGAGGGGGATGCCCTGGAACCTACAGGGGAACAAGTAGCCGAACTGGGAGGCCTACCTGAGCTGACCCATTGGCAGCAAGAAGGTGGTCCCTCCAGGGAGGAGTTCTGCCAGGCGCAGAAGGAATGCCCTTCCCTCATTGGTCTGCGGCAACAGGCTGCAGATCAGGCAGCAGGTGGAGCAGTCAAAGATCACTATGTCTACTGGGAAGGTGACCTACTTTATAGCGAGCCTAAGTTTGCTGAGCCCGGTGCAGCCCGTGTGCTGGTGGTACCCGAGCGCTTCAGAAACTTCCTAATGGGTCTGGCTCACGACGTGCCTCTCGCAGGACATCTGGGGCAAGACAAGACCCTAAACCGGCTTGTCACCCACTTCCACTGGCCCCAGATGAGGAAGCACGTCGGTTCCTTTTGCAGATCTTGCCAAACCTGTCAAGCTAGTGGGAAGACTGGAATGAAGTTGAAGGCCCCCCTTCAACCCTTCCCAGTGGTGAGCACCCCTTTTGAGCGGGTGGGCATAGATATCGTAGGGCCCCTGGACCCCAAGACAGCCTTAGGCAACAGGTTCATCCTGGTCTTGGTGGACCATGCTACCCGGTACCCGGAAGCAGTCCCTCTTAGGACAATCACAGCACCCGTGGTGGGCCGTGCATTGATGGGGATCTTTTCCCGTGTGGGGTTCCCCAGAGAGGTGGTCTCCGACCGGGGTACCAACTTCATCTCTAGGTACATGAAGTCTCTGTGGGAGGAGTGTGGGGTAACTTATAAGTTCACCACTCCTTACCACCCTCAAGGAAATGGGCTGGTCGAAAGGTTCAACCGGACCCTGAAAGGTATGATTATGGGCCTAGCGGAGCCCATGAGACGTAAGTGGGACGTCTTGTTACCATGCCTTTTGTTTGCCTACAGGGAGGTGCCTCAGAAGTCCTTAGGGTTCAGTCCCTTCGAACTCCTGTATGGCCACCCTGTCAGAGGACCTCTCTCGCTGGTGAAGGAGGGTTGGGAAAAGTCCCGTGGGAAAACCCCCCAGGATGTGTTCAGCTATGTGCTGGCCATCCGCAACCAGACACAACGCTTCAGGAAGCTCGCTCAGGCGAACCTGGAAGCAAGCCAGGAAGAAATAAAAAGATGGTACGACCAGAATACCACTCTGGTCGAATTTCAACCTGGGCAGAAAGTGTGGGTGATGGCACCAGTGGAGCCTTGCGCGCTCCAAGACAAGTGGTCTGGGCCATATGAGGTGGTGGAAAGGAAGAGTGAGGTAACCTACCTGGTTAACCTGAAGACTCCCAGGCAGCCCCTGAGAGTTTTGCACGTGAACCGCCTCAAACCACACTTTGAGAGGTCTGAAGTAACCATGCTCCTGGCTACAGATGCAGGGATGGAAGAGGATAGCGATCCTCTCCCTGACCTCCTGTCAGTTAAGGAGCACGATGGGTCAGTGGATGGTGTGGTCCTCTCGCCCACCCTGACCCCAGAACAGCAGAGCGACTGTCGCCAAGTGTTGGGTCAGTTCTCCTCTCTGTTCTCCCTGACCCCAGGAGTCACCAACTGGTGCGTCCATGACGTGGACACTGGAGACAGCCTGCCTGTGAAGCAAAAATTTTACAGGGTAGCTGACAAGGTCAGGGCCAGCATCAAGGAAGAGGTTTCCAAGATGCTGGCGCTAGGGGTGATTGAGCCCTCTAGCAGCCCCTGGGCTAGCCCAGTGGTCTTGGTCCCCAAGAAAGCTGCTACCCCCGGTGGCCCGCCAGAACTCCGGTTTTGCGTGGACTACCGAGGGCTCAATGCGGTCACGAAGACTGACGCACACCCTATCCCCAGAGCTGATGAGCTCGTGGATCGGTTGGGAGCTGCCAAGTACCTCAGTACGTTCAACTTGACTTCGGGGTACTGGCAGATTGCCTTAACTGACGGGGCCAAAGAGAGGTCAGCATTTTCAACGCCAGAGGGGCACTTCCAGTTCCGTGTCATGCCCTTTGGGTTGAAGAATGCCCCTGCCACATTCCAGAGATTGGTTAACCAGGTACTGTCCGGGCTGGAGGAATTCAGCGCCGCATACCTGGATGACATTGCTGTGTTCAGCTCCACGTGGGAGGAACACCTGCAACACCTCTGCGAAGTGTTGAAGGCCCTGCAAAAGGCAGGCCTCACTATCAAGGCCAGCAAGTGCCAGATAGGGCAGGGATCCGTGGTGTATTTGGGACACCAGGTGGGGAGCGGCCAGGTGGCGCCCCTACAGGCAAAGATTGATACCATTCTGGCTTGGGAGCCCCCCAAGACCCAGACAGAGGTGAGAGCCTTTTTAGGACTCACCGGGTATTACAGACGGTTTGTCAAGGGATATGGCACCATTGTCGCCCCCTTGACAGAACTCACTTCCAAGAAGTTGCCCAGAAGAGTTGACTGGACTGACGCCTGCCAAACTGCTTTTGAGGCCCTGAAGACTGCGATGTGCACAGCACCGGTGCTCAAGGCACCTGACTTTTCCAGTGAGTTCATAGTTCAGACGGACGCTTCAGAGCATGGTGTGGGAGCAGTACTCTCACAAGCCACTGAGGAGAATGGAGACCAGCCGGTAGCTTTCATTAGTCGGAGGCTACTCCCCAGGGAACAGAAGTGGAGTGCGATTGAAAGGGAGGCTTTTGCTGTGGTCTGGGCTCTGAAAAAGTTGAGGCCCTACCTGTTTGGGACTCACTTTCGCGTTCAGACCGACCACAGGCCCCTCAGGTGGTTAATGCACATGAGGGGTGAAAATCCAAAACTGTTGAGGTGGTCCATCTCCCTACAGGGAATGGACTTTACGGTGGAACACCGCCCTGGCACAGAACACGCCAACGCTGATGGTCTGTCCAGGTTTTTCCGCCTTAGTGAAGAGAACTCCCAAGAGGGTGGGTAGTTCTCCCCACTTTCAGCTGGAGGGGACACGTGTTAGACCTGACATCTTTTGGCGTGATTACCCCCATCTTTTTGCCTCTGCCTCCTGTATTTTTCGATGCTGTGCTGGATTCGTTTTGCTGGTTTAGATGCTTTGGACGCTCTGCCACTGCTGATCAGTGCCAGAGTGTAAGTGCTCCCTATGTAATTGTTATTCTGATTGGATATACCTGTTTGGCATATTTGTATCACCACGAAGTCCCTAGTAAAGTGCACAGGGTGTGCCAGGGCCGGTGATGACGAATGCTACTAGTGGGCCTGCAGCACTGATTGTGCCACCCACAGGAGTAGCCCTAAAATGGTGTCTCGGGCCTGCCACTGCAGCGCCTACGGGCAGTGTAGAACTGCCATGTCCTCCTGGTCGGCGTCCCCGCTGACCAGGCCTAGCCCTTCCCTTTTCGTGCACATCAGTCACCCCTATGGAAGGCCCAAGGTACCCCCCTGGGCAGGGTGCCGTGTATGTGAAAGGTAGAGCATGTACTGGTGCAGGTGACATGCTCTGGTAGTGAACTACAGCCATTTTCGTTTTTCACTATTGTAAGGCTATCTTGCTCCATAGGTTAACATGGGGAATGCTGGCTACAGTGGTTAACGGCATCTCTTCCCATAGGAACAAGATAGGACATAAGTATCTAGTATCCCTGAACTCAGAATTTAATAACGCATCTTTTAAGAAAGGTGGTTTTTAGATCCTGTGTTTGAGGACAGCACTTTTAAAAAGCTGCTGTTCTCTTGTCTGACCCTTCTGTGCGCCTGAGACTGTTTGTGTATTGACTGTCTGGTTTGTGAGTGACAGGAGCTGGGGAATGCCCCAGAGGCTGGATGAGTCAGCGCTAGGCTGAGTGGAGCAATTGCTACCTGAGTGGTGGGAGGAGTTAGCACCTGGGCTGAATAGGGCTGTGCCTGCCTGCCACAAGGCTGGCTCCACCTCCTGCTGGGCGGCTGAGGACTCTGCCCCTCACTCTGAAAGGAAAGATGCAGCCAGCACATCAAGGTGCTCAGGACCCACCCAGAACTGGTTCAGACCGGGCTCAGGGCCCACATGCACAGAAAGAACAAAGACTTTAGGGGTATAAGTACAGGACCCCTGACAACAGAAAATTAGATCATCCTGGAAATCAAGAAGGAACCTCTGCCAAGGAGAAAGCTGTCGTTGAAAAAGGAAGACTGTCCTGCTGTTGCTCTGCTGGACTGACCTGCTGTCGCTTTGCTGCCAAGGAGAGGGGAAGGACTTTGCTGTGAGCTGTGTCCCCTGTCTTGTAAGGAATCTCCAAGGGCCTGAGAAGAGCTGGCTCCCTGTTTCCGAAGTCCCAGGAACAAAAGGACTTCACCCCCAGTCTCCCTGAACTCTGCTGAGAGAGTTCTGTCCTTCGTAGAGTGCTTGATCCAGTTGTGGGGCCTCTAGAAGTCGAACCTGAGCTGGGAAGCTTGAGACTAAGCTGAGAAACTTGTGAAGCTGAAAAGTGTCGCATCGCTCGCTTGCGGAGCGCAACCCCGACAGTGCGAGAAGTCCCCGCCACTACGAAGGTCGAGATCGGCGCAGCGTCTGACATCGCTGCCGAGGCCGCCACACCCTTCGTCTGCGGGACGCACCAGGCCGGTGCAGGGGAATCAAACATCGCTGCGAGTGTCGTCGCAGAGCCTGTCACTGGGTGAGATCACCGTGCCGCTTGCTTGCGGACCGCATCACGTCGCTGCGAACATCGTCGCAGAAAACATCACATCGAGGAGCTGCGAGAGAGAGGGTCACCGCTGGACTGCGCATCGTCGCCCCAGAGATCATCGCAGCCCCTACGAGATCAGCGCATCGTGCCTTTGCGAGAACAGACTTCCCACGGAACCTACGCACCGGAATCTACGCAAGCTGCCTTCCTCCCCTTACAGACCGGATTCGTCGCCGCACGCCCGCTGCTGCAGCGGGGCTGTCGCACCGCCTCCCCAGGGTCTCAGGAGTAACGAGCTGCTTGTTTCCACCGCACCAGCTTCCTGCTTGTGGAACTTTGTTGCATCTAAAAGGTACTGTGAGTCAACGTGACGCAACTGTGAACTTTTCACGCATCTGTGGATCATTTGATCGTAACTTAAAGAACTTTGATTACAACCTGAAGAACTCATTTGAAACCGTAACCTTGCATTGTGTATGTTGGATTTCTGCCGTTTTGGTCTTGTGTAGTTTAGAATAAATATCATTATTTTCCTAAACTGTTGTGGAATCAGTTTGTGGTGTTTTCACTGTGTTACTGTGAGTGTTGGTACAAATACTTAACGCATTGCCTCTGGTTAGCCTAGACTGCTCCGGCCAAGCTACCTTGAGGGCGAGCAGGGGTTATCTGAGAGGGTTATCTCCTTGTCCTGACTAGAAGCAAGGGTCCCTATTTGGACAGTGGTACCTACCTCTGCCAACTAGAGACCCCCAGTTCTAACATCCTGACAAAGGGTTCTTATTTTCATTTGGCCTAGAGCACCCTTTCAGAGTTCTTGATTGGTAGAGTATTGTGTTAGGATGCTTATATGGAAGCTGTTTTGTGAGGTTTTAGAGGTTCAAGGACTTGCTTCAAACACAGTGTGTCAAACGTTACTGTGCAGCAGCATGGGGGTTTGCGGAGAGCATGAGAACAGATGTAGACATGCATAGCTCCCGGGTATTTATGTTTTTGGTCGTCTGTTTGACCAGCCTTGAGTGTAGTTGTCTTGTTCGGTGATAGGTGCTGAGTTTACATAGAAGATAATTTTATGGATTAGTAGATTGAAGAACTGCCTGGAAACTGCATTCTTAACTCTGAGGTGCATTCTGAGGTATGATTATTATGAGGTGAGATGTGCTAGCACTGAGGTGAAGGTCATTTGGACGTTTTGGGGAAATCCTAAGTGTAGGAAAACACTGTGACAGCATTTCATCATATCGGGCCCGATTCACAGAACTAACTTAAGACAAAATCCTAAACTTACTACTTTTGGTATTCACAGAAGTTAGGATTTTGTCTTAAGACAGACTTAAGACAGACTTAAGTTAGGATTCTGTCTTAAGTGTGTCTTAAGAGAAACTTAAGACAAAATCCTAACTTCTGTGAATACCAAAAGTAGTAAGTTTAGGATTTTGTCTTAAGTTAGTTCTGTGAATCGGGCCCCTTGATTCTTTGTTTGGAGACTTGATTTACTTGTAATTTAAAGGAAATATTGGAGTCATAATCCCCAAAATTGCTCACTTGCACTTACTATGATGATAGCAGACCTAGCTCTTGTGGACAAGATGCCACAAGCAGGTATATCAGTTTTCACTGTGTGTAGCCTCAGGTGATTTTGTAACATACAATGACCAATCACCTATAAGCATTGGCAAATAATGCGGGATCTGTTTGATATTCAAGCTGTAGTATGATTTGACCGTCATCGGCATGGTTTAAAAAGTTGGGATGGAAAGAGGTGATGATATCAGGTACAAGATTAAGGTAAACACTAAAGAGAAAAGGGTCAGTGGACAAGCGTCAATGGACGCCATCAGCTGTATGGTGCTAAAGAGACTGGAGAGAGTGAAATAATGAGAGACCTGTCAGGAAAGAATGAGGTCATCCAAATTCTGGACCTTTGTGTTATCAAAGACTCTTTCATGAAGAGCATCTAGGACAGGAGAAGAATGCTCTATTTGAGTCAACATTCGTTTTAATACCATCAATGCTGCTTCACTGCATCAGCCAGGTAAGAATCTGGGCGACACGTACTAAGGATACACTCACAAAAAGGGATTGCAAATTGTGCACCGATGTTTTGTGAATGCAATCTGATTTTGCAAACTTGATATGGCGTTGACATGCACTTTCGTCATATTGTGGTAAGATTTCTTCCAGTGTCCTTCAATGGTCTTTTTATTTCTTTTAGTTAAGGTGTTATTTAGCTGTCTTTCATATCAGGCACACTTAATGAAAATAAACTGAGCAGAATTAGATTGTAAAATAAAGTTTTAACCCTGAGGTGAAACTGCTGAACTGAAAACAGAACTCCTTGTCACCTTATGATGCAGAAAGTCCTTCGTGCAACACGCAGGCCAAATCCAAGATCCAAGTACTATAAAAAAAAAAACACCATCAATAAAGCCACTGACATAAACAGAATGCTATTTAAGACAGTCAAGCAGTGCATCAACCCCTTGCCAGACCCACCTATTCTTCACTCCAAAGAAAAGTTCAATTCCATTAACCTCTTCTTCAGTGAAAAAATACAGACGTTCTGACAGCACATCACATGTTCCATTTCCAATGCCCATCTCTTCCAGTAGAATCCCACAATGGTCAGCCTTACAAAACCTTAACTCCGGCACATAATGTCGATATAGCAACTCCCTCAAAACCAACTCTTATGAAGATGATGTTTTACTCTCATCCTTCATCAAAGCTCTCTCTGGGGATGCTTTCTCGCCTCTATTCACCATAATCAATGCCTCCCACACTCAAGTTATCTTCCCAGGAACTCTCAAGGCCAGATCCTTCCACTGCTAAAGAAACCTATACTAGATCCAAATGACTCTGCTAACTATTGGCTTACCTTTCACCTAACATTCATCAGCACGACTAGTGAAAAACAGTCAATGTTAAATTCCAAGGTCACAACAATACTAACAATCTTCTGCAGGGCTACCAGTCTGGCTTCAGATCGTGGTGCAGCATAGAAATAGCTATCATACCAGCCCTCTCTACTAAATATAGTAAGACTATTTCTTCCAGAAAGCAACTTCAGAACTGCTGTTCAAGCTGTTGTGTCCTTGCATCTGGTTGGTGTTAATACCCTTCTCCATGGCCACCCAAAATCCCGGATGACACCCATTAAGGGCATCCTACACACTGCAGCATGTCTCATCCAAAGCGGAAATATCATCACATCACCCCCATCCTGATGGAACTCCATTGGCTCCCTTGTCCAGCCCATTCTGCAGTCAAAACCAACTTCATCATTTGCAAAACCATCTCAAAAAGAACCCCTGCTTATCTAGCATACAAGCACTCTCTGCACACCGTCAAAATGCAGATTAAGAAGTATAGAGAAAAAAACTAGGTAGCAGGTCTTTTCAGTCTTTGAACCCGGGGTCCTGACTGTCCCAACGCAGCTCCTACTTAGGAAAAAATTGAAGGCTCACTGCTTGAAAGAAAATTACATTAAAAATGCATTAACACTCTACTCTAGTGGTTGCAGTGGTATAACGTCTGAGGCACCATTCTCCTTAGATCAGTAGAAAACTTGTAACATTAAACATAAGTGGAACTACTCCAATTCAGACATCACATGATGTATGGGGGCAGCCAGACGCTCAATGGATATGTCTGCCTTCCAGTGCGTATTTTACATGGTTAAATGCTCTTTGCTACTGGCCATGTGGAATAAAGCGTCTTTGAAATGTGTAATTATAAAACAACAATGCACGCCCTATGATTTATTATTGTTGAAGTAAAAAGCCCATCACATACTTCACTACATACTGTGCATGCATATTCTTGCTTTCTTTGATGTATTGCCTTTGGTCATGTACTTCAAATAGCTTCTAAGAATGAATTAAGTTCAGTCAATAGATTGTTCTTATTACAGCAAGTGTACAATGAGCCATCCCGACGTGAAGAATAGGCGCAAATGTATCTGAAATCCTACAAAAGAGCGTGACCTAGATGAAACACATAAATACTTTCAAGTATGAAGCACAGACATTTCCGCTTCTCTTTGCATTAGTTCACATTCAATAGGTACTGAGGGGCACATTTATCAGGTTTTCACACAGGACAACGCAGCAAGCTACCATGCTGCACTGCACTGCATGAAAGGGAAAGGGCAAGAATGCACCGTATTAAACAATATATGGCGCGTTCCTGTCCTTTTCCTGCCTAAGCTCACGTGTTGCCTAGCGCCAACATAGGCACCCTTGTGCCGCGGTGCACAAAAACAATCCTCAGAGGCATTTTCCTCCATCTATGTATGCTGCAGAATGAGGAAAAATGAGTCGAAATAAAGATATTTCTCCTCGTTAACCTTTTCCTTGCTGCCGTCGGCCAACGGCCGTCGCGAGCAATACCTTGGTAGTGCAGCGCACATCCGTTGGCCGACGCGGCCCCGCCCACATAATAGAACCCCCTCCGCACTGCGGCAAAATTATTGCCGCGGTAAATGGGTTAAACCTCACCCTGGCAGACGTAGCTTTTTGACGCATTCCCAGGTCTACCAGTAATAGTAAGTCTGGGACTACACCAAAATATATGGATGGATGCGTGGGAACACTCACGCTGCTCTTATGAAACATCACCTTGAGGCAGAGTAATGCGATGCAGTGATTTGCACTGCATTGCGTTACCCTAGCTTTATCAAGCCATGCAGGGCCACCTTCATGGCCCTGCATGGCTTGATAAATGTGACTTAGTTGTTGCTTCATCTTTGCACCCCTTCCATAGCACAAGGGCGACGCAACTCAGTGATGAATGTGTCCCTGATTTCTTTTAACCTTATCCTTTTGGTTCCAAAATAGCTGATGAAAGGATGTATTTTTCTCTAAGAAAATCGTGCAAAAGACATCAGAACACAAACCGCAACAGCCAGTGGCTGCTCACTAAGTGGCATATTTACAAGGACATTTCGGAGCGTGAAGCTGGGCTAAATTTGGCTAAACAACTAATAATGGCGATTTGTTACTTCTATGTGTGCTGTATTCTGCAGCATACATAGAAGTAGCAAATTGTCATCATTTAATGATTGTTGATGTGCTGAAAAGGACACCTTCCTGCACATAAACAATCATTAATGGCTTTTGCTGATTCTATGTGTTCTGTAGAATGCAGCAGGCATACAGAAAGCAAAAATGAGGAGAAACAAATGTATTTCTCCTCATTGAACCATTCTAATGCCTGCTATTGAATGGTCCTTGTAAAGCTGGTGCAGTGTCAAAATGCAATGGTTATTACGGTAGAATGCCCACAGCAACACCCACTGCACTCCCCATTCATCCAAAGTGATACCTGTAAAGGTCCCATCTTTACAAGGTGGCATTAAGCCACTCATAGTGGCTTAGCGCCGCTTTGTCAATCTTGAGAAGTGCATAGCGATACCAGAATGTCGCTAAAAGTGAATTTCTGATGGCGCTATCCCCTTCTAAATATAACCCTAAATTTGCTGTTCCTGAAGTAGGATTTTTTGTGCCAAATTATCATATTTACCAAACTAGTGTAAGTTTGTAATTTGAGGTAATTTTTAGGGGTGTGCGGAAGTCCCCTAATGGACTTTCCCTGGGAAGCACAGAAATTGAACCAATTTCCATGCCTCTCCACAAATTTCTTGCTACGTGTCACCCGCTCCGGCCACCTGCCTCCCGCCCGCCTCCTGCACCGCAATATTAAAAAGATGAAAGCCTTAAATAAGATTAAAGACATTTACCTTAAAGCGGGGACATATCTTCCGGGTCTTGTCGCGCCTCCTTCTTGAAACCCGGAAGAGATGTCCCCGCTTTAAGGTAAGTGTCTTTAATCTTATTTAAGGCTTTAATCTTTTTAATATTGTCAATCAATCAATCAAGTAATTTGTAAAGCGCGCTACCTACCCGCTAGGGTTTCAAGGCGCTGGGGGCGGGGGGGGGGCTGCAGTCAGTGGTCGAAGAGCCAGGTCTAGAGCAGTCTTCTGAATGCCGGGAGGTCAGTAGTCTGTCGTAGGTGGAGGGCGTTCCAGGTCTTGGCGGCGCGGTGGGAGAAGGATCTGCCCCCGGAGGTGGTTCTGTGGATGCGCGGGACGGCGGCCAGGGAAAGGTCGGCGGAGCGGAGTTTCCTGTTGGGTGTGTAGAAGGAGAGTCTGCTGTTGAGGTAGGCTGGGCCGGTCTTGTGGAGTGCTTTGTGTGCGTGGATCATGAGTTTGTAGGTGATTCTTTTGTCGACGGGGAGCCAAAGGTCATCCCTCGGATGGTGGGGTTGTCGCGGATCTTTTGCGCTAGAGGTTCTACATAGAGGGCAAATAGAAGGGGTGAAAGGGGGCACCCCTGCCTCGTGCCCCTCTGAATCTCAAAAGGGTCAGAACGCAGACCGCCTATGCGGACACGGGCCTGGGGATGGTGGTAGCAGCTCGCAATCCAGGCCTGAAAGCGATCTCCCACCCGGAAGCGCCGCAGGACCTGCTGGAGGTAGAGCCAGTCCACTCGGTCGAATGCTTTCTCCGCACCAACAGCCAATAACGCTGAGTCCGAGTTCTGGAAGTGGGCTTTATTAATCAGGTGTAGTATGCGTTTAGTATTGTCGCTGCATTGGCGATTTGGGACGAAGCCGGACTGATCAGGCTCTAGGATCCCGGGCAGGCACAGGCCTAGGCGCGCAGCTAAGATCCCTGTAAAGATCTTCAGGTCCAGGTTAAGTAGGGATATGGGGCGGAACGCGGGGCAACAGGTAGGTTTTTTGCCTGGTTTAGGTAGCACAATGATCTCGGCCGCCAGCATGTCTGGAGGAATAGAGGTCGGTCCCTCGAAGGAGTTGAAGAGCCGGGTAAGGACCGGAGCCAACAACTGGCTGAAAGTTTTATAAAACCCGGATGAGAATCCATCTGGCCCCGGGGATTTAAGAGGGCGGTGGCGGTAGATAGCAGCTAGGACTTCGGCCAGGCGGATAGGGGCGTCCAAGGATTCCACGTTATCCTGAGACAGCTCCGTTACATTTGCAGATTCTAGATAGTTACGAACATCCTCCGGCGAGACAGAGTCCGCCTCGAATAATGTAGCATAGAACGTCCTGAACGCCTCCGCAATCTGGGTCTCGCCTGAAATGTCCTGACCGGAGTCATCTGTCAAGTTAGTGATCTGGGAGCGTTGAGCCTTCGCCCTCAGGGCGCTAGCAAGCAGGCGGCCCGTTTTATTCCCCCGACATAGTAAGAATGACGGAGGCGCAGAGCTGCGAATTCCGCACAGTCGGTGTCTAAGCTGGCCAGTTGGGCCCTGGCGGTCTTCAATTGTTTCCAAACCCATGGAGTGCCGGTGCGGCTGTGGACCCTCTCGAGTTCAGAGACCTGGGTTGTGAGATCGTCTCTTTTCGCTTTGCGGTCCTTGGCCTCTGCTGCCGCGATGGCAATGAGCTCGCCTCGGGCTACCGCCTTCAAGGCCCCCACAGGGCAATCATAGGGATCCCGGGAGTGTCGTCGGTGAGTCGTGCGTGTAGTTGCTTGGTGACGTCCGGTCGTTGTAGTAGGGTCTCGCGCAGCCACCAAGTACCAGGAGGGCGGGTGGACCTAGGGACCTGTAGTGTTAGTTCCACAGCGTCGTGGTCAGATAACGCCGCAGGGGTAATGGTTACATCTTTAAGGATGGGGAGCAATTCAGAGGAGCCCAAGAAGTGGTCTAGCCTGGCATAAGTGTGATGGACATGAGAGTAGAACGTGTAGTGTGATGTGGTGGGGTGGAAGGATCTCCATAGGTCCACTAGACCTTTGTCGCGTAACCAATCCCTACCAGCGGCTGTTATGGCTCCCGTGTCCCTATACCGATGACCCGATCTGTCCATGTTTGAATCCATTACTAAGTTGAGGTCCCCCCCGATAAGCAGAGGCGAGTTAAGGGATTGAAAGGATTCGGAAGCAGCCTGTTTCAGAAAAGTTTCCTGACCAGAATTCGGGGCATATAGTGAGGCAATCGTAAAGCGCTGTCCCCCCACGAGGAAAGTGTGTGCTAGCAATCTGCCTTTAATCTCCCCCACCTTGTCCCCCACGCAGCCGCGGAAGCCCCTGGAGACCAAAATGGCAACACCTCCAATCTTTGAGTAAGAGATGGGTTTCTTGCAGTAAGCATATGTCGGCCCCGGAATTCTCCAAGTATGAGATCACGGCCCTCTGCTTAATCGGATTGTTCAAGCCCTTAACATTAAGAGTTAGTACCTTCAAACTGGACTCCATCATCGGAGAGCACGAATACTTCGAGCTGTGTGAGTCCCGTTTCCCTGAGGGAGCCGATGATGAATCGAAGGGCGAATTAGCCCCATAAAGTTTCCTAGCACACTGGGTCCCACCCTCAGCCCCATCCCCGGTCTGTGTCCCAACCACCCCCCCACAAACACCCCAAAAACAACCATGCATGCACCGGCTCCATCAAAGTCCATGTAGCGCGTACTGGTGATACGCGAGTGACCGGGTACATGTTTAACAAACATTTCCGCATCACGTGATAGTGACAGCCATCAACAACAGACTACGCTAGTTGTCATGGTAGCTAGGACGCGCAGTAGTATTGTGAGCGTCTTGTAATGCGGGCATAGCATTACAGCACAAAATATATTTACCTAAAAGTAATTATTGGGAATTACCTTAATTTAGTTGTCCTACAGAGGTAAATAGAGACGACCTCCTGGTTTAATGCAAATGAAAAGTGACCCCGCAGTATTAAAGGTATTGAAGGTAGCTCCAGCGGCCAATACTACAAGCTACACGGACTTTGATGGAGCCGGTGCATGCAGGATTCAGACCTATGCCCTTAGGTAAGGAACTTCCTTCCCACTAGTTTAAGGTCAGCGTTTAGTCTAACTCATGTTCCACCTTGACCGTAATAGTGACGACCATTCCTCTTTCCACAGCGATCCATTAGAAACGGAGTACTACCCCCGTGTCCCGTTCAGTAAGCCTGACTGCAGGTAATTTATTACGGCGTGGTTACAACAACAATAATGTTAATCCGCATTTAGTTTAATCATTCGGATTGAAAAATCTTTTAGCACAAACTTTGTTTATACAGATTGCCAGCCCACAAGGTTTCCTGGCCATCATACTGAGTGACGATTACTCCTCCTTCTCACAGCGACCCAATATAAACGGAGACATACCCCCGTGTTTCGATCAATTAGCCCAACTGCAGGTAATTATTTGCGGTGTGGTCACAACATTAGTTATGTTAGCCCATTAATTTAATTGTTTTGATTGATGAATTTCATAGCACGCACTTTGTTTGTGCAGATTATCAGCCTATGAGGTATCCCGGCAACCATACTGAGATCGAATTAAACTACGAAAATGCCCTATGTCAGGACCGGTTATCAGGTAATGAACACACCATGATAGCCAATAACATCTACCCCTACCCTTATATGACAGGCCCTGATACAAGTACCACTGTTGTTCTTACACCAATACAGGTATCATCTGACTAAGGACCGTTCTCTATAGAACAAGTCAATCGCTTTACCCAGGTAATTTAGAAAGGTCAATCCTTTAATATCGATGGTCCCTCCACTGAGTTCACTCGTGTGTACAATCAAAATAGTGAGGATGATCAGATACTAGTCTTCGGATAGATTGATTTTTTCTATGATTTTTTCTATGATTTTTTCTATGATTTTAAATCTATTGACACTGACTTGATATAGTGTGAGTCTGTTAATCTAACTCCCTTGGTGGCTACCTTGGGATACATCAATGTATGATGCTTTAAATTTTGTAATCCTGTGTAAATAGCTACCATTCGATGATAATGCTAAGTGTATTATCCTTTCCCTTAGGACCCGTCCACCCCCTCCCCCTGTCCTGAAGAAGACCCGCCATGTAAGGGGTAATATCCCTACAATTAGGGTCGATACGTCGACCAACTACCAACTACAGCACATGATTTGAGTGTGATTAATGGACACCTGTCATTCTGTGATGCGGCAATATTGTTGATTTCGAGCTTTGAGATTAATTCAGTTTAGGCTCCCTTGTGAAGCCACGTCTTTCAATTGTTAGTAATAATTTACAATTGATTTGTTCTGTCACTTGTACCTACCTACACTTTCCCCACACTGCACCCCCTTCCTTCCCTTGTAAAGTGGGCACTGTTATAATACGTTTTGATCTACTATATGTATATATGCACTTAAAAAGAAAAATACAGTAAATATGTACATACATTATTTTGAATAAACAATAGTGTTTCTAAAAAGATTTGGTTTAATGAATTTTGTAAATATATGACTAACTCTATTAGGTCTGGGACCACCTCTTATATAACACATGACTACCCAGGTCCCTTGACTACCGGGTTCACCTTCTCACTGTAACACTATGGGTGTGATATAGGGCCAACACCTCGATGTTATTTTTAAGTTTAATCTGGTTTTCTCAGTGCTGTTGGTTTCTTAACACTGGTAGTATCTGAAAGAAGTGAAAAATGTTATTTGCTTGGACCCCTTGGTGTGTCATAGGGGGTAATTCAGATGTTAAGGAACATTTGGATCTTGGAGATTAGGTATAGCGTTTGCTTGGTCAAGGAGGGCCAGTGGTCATCAAGTTGTTCCGTCTTCTCTGCGTAATTTGTTGTTATCTTTGCCCCAGAACGGACATTAACAGACTATGGGGCTCACTTAGTCTTGTGTATGGTGCCTCATCATCAGGCAGCATGCGCTAGGAGCGGGCTAAGGTATTTTTGACAAAGTCACCATATTTCTCTGCCAGTCTTTTTTTCTCTCTCTCTCTATATATATATATATATATATATATATCTCTCTCTCTCTCTCTCTCTCTCTCTCTCTCTCTCTCTCTCTCTCTCTCTCATCAATGTAGTGTTCAGATGTTACATTCTTGATGTTGTGCTGCTGGTAAATTATTACAGTTGTGTTTTATGTACGTAGGAAGAAGTTGCCATTCCTGAAAACCATTTTTCCATATCTGCTATTCTGTTGCCATAAATTCAACAATGTTTTTAAGTTAACAATTGCACCTTCTTTCAGGTTGTGACCCTGCACATGCATTGGTGTTTTTTGTATTGTGAAAAACCTGTTTTCAATCCATCTTTGTCTAAGGCTGAGCTTGTAATAAAGTACTTATTGCCAACATAATCATGTGCACATATATTTCCCCACAATCAGAGTTGAATTTAGGATTATTTGACTCGAGAAGTTAGAATATACCGGTAGGTTTTGCTGTGAATGGCACGACCACACAAAGACAACCCCATTTCCCTTGCCAGAGGGGGGAACCTTCTAGATCAATATAATAAGACACATGAGGGCCAAATATGTAGGGCAAAAGAGAGGCAATCCTAACTGCTGCCATTTTCGAGCTGTCCCAGTTCGACAATTCCACCCCTGAACACGCCAGCAGTTGTCTGCAACTACCAACTGTATACAAGGATGGAGGTGCTTTCTTTGATGCCTGCCTTCCCAGGTGCTCAGCAATAGAATACACCAGTCCACCATTTGTGGGAACTAGAAGTCCCCTCACTGGGCATCGAGCTGCTAGATCTTGGACTGAGAGGCTGTCAGACTGGCAAGCCCACTGAGGGGCCTCTTAGATGGAAGCAAGGGTTGCTGCTTCTTGTTAGCCAATGATGGGAGCATCCAGATGACATTTGATTCTAGAACTAAGGCATTGGTATGGTGAAATATCCAAGCCATTCCATTCAAGCCAATAAGGCTGAATGGAAAGGTAGACCTTGTGTAACTTGAGAGGGGGCACACCCAGGTTACAACGTTTGATGAATACTAGGCCTCAGGGATTAGGTGCACTGAGTAATAGACCCAGGGAAAGCAATAAGAATATATGACCCTAAGTCAGTGAAGATTCAGCCTTTCTTTCCATGTAAACATTGCCTGTGAAGATGTCATCCTCCTTACCTGCACCTGGCCTGAATATGTTGGAATAATTGAGTGGTGACCATATCAATGAGAATAGGCATGAACTGAACTGACTCGGACTAAGGTTTAGAAGGAAGAGAATCTTTAGAAATCTGTTTGGCCCAGCAAGGGGTGCCAGCAAGTCTTTACTTGTGCATTGTATCTTTGAGGTAAGAATGACTGCTACATTGTGGCAGGTCATTAGTGGGATAGGCCACAGGTCTCGTGTGGGAGATTTGAGGTTATAGAAGCATGTGGGTGGTGACTGACTGCATGAACGTCTTAGCTGTGACATTGTAGAGTTCAAGTTGTGACCAGTATGTAAGTAGTAAGCATGGTTCCATTCGATTTGTGTGGGGGTTGCCTTAATTGCTATAATAACAAGTTATGGGTAACATATGTCCATGAAAGAGCATTCATTTATGTTGATTGTGGGCTGCCTAGTAGTGGGTCTAACCACAGGGAGTTATGGCAAGGTTGCTGTGTCAGGTTGAGCCTGGGCCATGTTTGTGTACCACCTGCAATTACAACCTATGCTACATGAAAATATCATGACATTAACTGAGGTCGTGAGGTTCCGTGACGATCGTAAGTGATGTTTTCGACTCGCACGAATATGGTCGAGTCTGGTATCTATGAACCGCAAATGACGAGTTTAGTGGGTGTACGCAGTTTCGCTGTAGTAGCCTAAACCGTTCGTTTGTTTCGTGGGTTTATCTATCTGTACCCACGGGTTCCATCTTAGATACGGCATCCATTTTGTCTCTTGCCCTCAAGTAGCCAGCGAACGGACGCTGTCCGCTTCGCGACACTGGGATTCCCAAGACTCTTTCGGAAGACACGTTTCCTTTGAAAGTGTCTTTATAATGAGGGGGATGATACTGTAATTCAGCTGGCTCCGCTCGAGGCACATCTTGCCGTGCCGGTCTATTGTCTTAGCCGTGCATCTCATTAGGCACGTCCCTTTGATGCCTGCAGCTCGTGTTTCCCGATACCACCCCTTTTACACCCTTTCCGATCTCCCCACTGTTTCTGCCTTCCTCTGCACCTGTCCTTGTTCCTCCTTCGATCTGTTTACTGCTGATTGGAATGTACTAATGGTGGGAAGATGGGTTTTTACAGTTGGGAACCACCGAATGTTTCTGTACTTATGTTCCGGACCTTGAATGCATCAAAGCAACCCCTCTTGGAGATAATGATGGGAACCAAGTTGTAAACCTTTGTGTATCATGTTAATCTATGAGAGAAATATGTATAAAAGGAGCGACCCACAGTAGCAATTTGAAGCAGACTCCTCGAACATACAGACGCTGTACTTCTTGTGACTTCTGTGTTCCCTGCAGTAATAAACCTCAAACCTTTGACGCCGAAGGAAGTGTCCCGTGTCTCTGTCATTTGTACGCCGGAACAGGTTACCCACGAAGGTTTCAGGTGTTGTCCCCTGGCACCGCTGGGTCTTAGAATAACCCGGTCCTTCAGTTGGCGCCCAACGTGGGGCTGCATCAGTGGTACCGGTCCAAGCCCGACGATCGTGAGGAACTTCGTGTGAAATCTCCGAGGGAAGGTGCACCCCGCTTCATCGATCCTGTTGTCGAAACAAGTGGCCCGACGACTTTTCCCGCGAAGATTCCCGCCTCCTGACGGCTGCGACGGACTGCTGCCCTGACTGTAGACCTGTTTTGGCGCCTGGCGTAGACCTTGGTACAGCGAGACGATTGACGGGCCTTCCTGGTGACGCCATCGATCTTTGAGTTAAGTATTTGTGGGTCGCTCCCAGAGTCCTTAGTTGTGGTTGCTTAGTTGTTGCATGGTTCCATTGCATTTGTGGTTCTTAGTACTTGGTTCTTTGTTGTAATATTTGACGCCTGCAGACGCCAAAAACCGAGGGTTTTTGCTCTTTGCTGGGACTTGGTAAATCCCGTAACCCTTGAAGTTTGTGAAACTCAGCTAGTGTGCAAGATGCCTGGCCGTAGTACTTTGTTCAGTTGTTTTCGTCGTTGTGGTACGGATTCCCGATTGGAGGACTCGTGTCCGATACCTCCGGTTGGAACTCCGACGTATGAGCTCTACAGCAAGCACGGACTAGGTCCGATTACTTTTAATGAATATTGGATCCGCTATACTAAAAAAGACGGTGTCCTTAGTTGGCCACCCCATGGTAGTTTCGAAACCCCGATTTTAGATAACCTCGAGGCTAAATTGGTTAAGAAAAAATCAAGGCCGGCCATGTTTGATGCCTTTCGGTTGTGGCGTAAAGAAGCCAAACAGAGAGAAATCAGACTGTTAAAACGTAATCAGAGAGATGGAGTTGCTACCATAGTAAAGAAAGCAGAGCAGTTTCAGCGAGATAAGGAGGAAAAGGAAAAGGAAGTCTTCGATAGATTGCAACGTATGTCTGTAGATAAGTGCTATCCCGCTTTACCGGCGGATACGGACAAAAGTGAGGAAGGTACCGAGGACCCCTTAATGTCTTATCTCATGAAGTCACCACCTCCGTATGTACAGGGTACCATCGCTCCTGTGGTTCCCCCTGCTCCTGCTCCCCAACCAGCTCCTGTCCCTGTACTTCCAGCTGTCCCTGCTCCTCTACCTGCTTCTGTCCCTACTGCTCCTCCACTTGTACTTCCTCATACTCCTGCTCCCGCTGCCTCTACTGTTCTGGTTTCTCCTGCTGTTCCCTCTGTTTCTGGTACTTCTCTTGTTACCCCTTTGGGTTATTCTTTGTCTCCGTCTGTTCAACGTCGTACCCCCTCTGTAGCTGCTAACTTCTTTAATTCTCTTGGACCTATTCTTGAGTCCGCTGGTTCGGACGGTCCTCAAAGACGAAGTCAGCTTCCTGGTGGTAGGGAGCGTGACTCATTGTATAATATGGCTACGGGTTGGATGAAATGCCCCGTTAGGAATCCTCCACGTTCGGTATTAAATACATTCGATCAATTCAATATACCGACACAAAGATATGTTTTTGAAGAAATGTGCAAGGTTTTACGTGACCTAATATCGGCTGACGCATCTGATGATGTAATGACTGCCTTGACTAATCTACAGCTTCAGTTTTCGAGTGGAATGATAGTAGGTAGCAATGTTCGACGTGCAGTCGAGCAATTACTGTCCCTTCGTCCTTGAGTAATGCCTCGAGCATTGTTTGTAGAAGACATTGAAGGACCGTCAGGAGCACCTGGTCAGTATCCCATGCGTGAGGTTCCTCCAGTATTGATGCCGGGTAATGCTGCAGCTCAACCTCCGATCTTGCCGCACTTCTAGAGAGTGTGGATCCATCTTCCATGGAAACGATCAGAAGTTTTGCAGGTAAAGCAATCTTTGCCTGACCCTCGCAAAAATCCTGCAGGGATAACATAAAGAATTATCGCAGCTCGTAGACGCTACGATAATGAATCTTGCCGATATCGATATGCTGTTCGGCAATGTCGCGCTGCAACCGGTGTGGACAAAGATTTGTCAGGAAAATCATGCAAACGAATTAGGTGGTGATTGGGCTGCGCTTATAGCAGCCGATGGTTTACAAGTTGGTGGTGCTAAACCTGAACAATTAATTGCTAATCTCCCTCAGAGAATAATAACTCTAATGAAAACGCTTATGCCAGCTATGAAGGTAAATTGGGACAAACTGTCCGCTTACAAGCAAAAGAAGGATGAGAGTGTCTCTGATTTCTTTACGAGATTTGAGGAGGCTTTCATTGACCACAGTGGTCAAGATATGGGTACCGAAGGTGGTCAGAGGTTGTTTGT
Organism: Lissotriton vulgaris; assembly: GCF_964263255.1. NCBI lineage: Eukaryota > Metazoa > Chordata > Amphibia > Caudata > Salamandridae > Lissotriton > Lissotriton vulgaris. Next base: position 353,678,194 of record NC_141685.1, on the reverse strand, counting down.
GGACAAGTTTGTCTCAAACTTGTTGCCTGACTTGAGCAACAAGTTGAAAAATTCTGAAAGTGCATGGGCTGTTTCTACTTCTGCTCAAATATTGGCTACGGCTCAATATTATGAGAACAGAGAGAAAGAGGAGAACGATCGCGCTGATAAGAAGACGAAAGAACTCAAAACGAAAGTATTGTTGCAACAGGCGTATCCTCCGCGTCCGAGTCAGAATGACTCGCAACAACGTAATCGATCGCAGTCCCAGTCAAATAGGTCACAATCACGTAATGATTTCTCTTCACAGAGATCGTCGTTAGGATACAATCAGTGTGCCTATTGTAGACAGGAGGGTCATTTGAAATTTGATTGTCCAGTCCTCAATGAGCGTAATAGTGGTAATTCGTCTAGAGGAGGTCGTGGTGGTTCTCAACAGACATCACGTGGTAGAGGTCGCGGTGCTCAGAATGATCGTTCCACTAACACTTCTGACTCCAATAATTGTTTTGATCAGCGTGGATCGTCGCAAGGGCGATCTGCTCAGTACAATGTAGATGATTATTACGTCGATCAGAATGCTGACGACGGTAATTACTAGGACAGCCATAGACAAGGAGAGGGAGTGGTATCAGTTCCAGTTGATCAGAGAGGGCCTTACGTCGCAGTTGCCACCTCGGGCGTCGTTGAGCCTTTTCTGTTGGACACTGGTGCAGCGAAAAGTTCTATTATGCATTCGAAACTCCCTGGCGCACCTTTGTCTGGCTTAACAAATGTTTCCGTTGGATTCTCTGGCGCCCCTGTTAGCAATCCGGTTTCACGCCCTTTGCCTCTTACAATTGGGCCACGTGAGCTCGAAGCTCCGTTGATTTTAACCACTGGGTGTGGTGAAAATCTCTTGGGCCTGGACTTGCTAAAACGTTTGCATGCGACTTTGTATTGTTCTCCTGCGGGAGTGAAGCTTACTTTGGGTGAGAGAGTTATCTCTCCAATGTACTTGTCTCTCGATAAGCTTCCACCGGAATTGAGTTCTCTTCCTGCATCTTTGTGGGCAACAGGTCCCAATGACGTGGGCCTGCTTGACATCTCCCCTTATGTTGTTCATTTGAAATCTAATGTGCGGTTGCCACGTATTCCCCAGTATCGTATCTCCCTTGATGGTGAACGAGCATTGTTGGCCATTATCTATGACCTGATTGAGAAAGACGTTATTGAGGAGACTCGGGGAAACGTGTGCAACAGTCCTGTGTTGCCCATTCTGAAACGTACTGATCCTTCGAAACCACCTGTTTATCGTTTTGTTATCGATTTACGGGAGGTAAATAACATTGTGATTCCTCAGTTCCCTGTTGTGCCCGACATCACGGCGCTACTGACTCTGATTCCAGCCTCGGCATCTTGGTTTTCAGTGATCGATCTGAAGAATGCGTTCTTCAGCATACCGATTGCTGAAGAGAGTAGAGATCTTTTCGGTTTCTCTCTTGGTGGCCGCAGCTTCCGGTTTAAACGTGCTCCCCAGGGCTACTGTGAGAGTCCATCAATATACAGTCAAGCTTTGAAGGGCCAACTAGATGCGTTTGTGTTGCCGGCTGGTGCAGCCTTGATCCAATATGTTGACGACTTATTGGTGGCTGCAGATACTCAGGACATTTGCAAAATTGCCACGGTATCGTTGTTGCAACATCTCTGTGACTTACATCACAAGGTGTCTCCTTCTAAACTTCAATATTGTTGTCAAGAAGTAACCTACCTAGGTCACTTATTGTCAAAGGAGGGAAGAAGGTTGACCCCAGAGAGAATTGCAGCAATTGCCCGAATGACTGTGCCAACAACTCAGAGAGATGTGCGTGCCTTTTTAGGTATCACATCATACTGCAGGCAATGGATCCCAAATTTTTCATTGCTAGCGAAACCATTGGTGGCTCTTACATGTAAGGATGTTCCAACTCCTTTACCATGGACGGAAGAATGTCAGAAAAGTTTTTCTGAATTGCGTGACGCGTTGTGTTCGGCTCCTGTGTTAGGTACCCCTGACTACAGTAAGCCGTTTACACTATACGTGCACGAGAGAGAAGGTTGTGCGTTGAGTGTTTTGACGCAACCTTTTGGTGGTAAGCAGCGTCCATGTGCATATTTTTCCTCGACCTTGGACCCAGTAGCTAGAGCATTGCCGAGTTGTTTGAGAGCAACAGCGGCAGCTGCGGTGTCCATCCGACAATCAGCAGGATTGGTCATGGATAATATGCTTACGGTGATGGTTCCGCACGCAGTTGACACTCTCTTAAATCGTACGAAAACTCAGCACTTGACGAGTGCAAGGTTGTCTGGGTACGAGTTGACGCTCTTGGCAAGTCATATTCAGATAAAACGTTGTAATGTCCTGAACCCGGCAACCTTGTTACCCATTACTATGGAATCAGACGAAGTAACCCCTCACGACTGCTATTTGCGGACTGAGGAGGAAACAAAAGGTCGTGTGGACCTTAAAAACACTCCTTTGGATGATCCCGATAGGACTTTTTATGTGGATGGATCATGTTTTAAATTGCCAAATGGTGATGTCACAACTGCGTATGCTGTGGTAACTTTGAATACTGTTGTGGAAGCTGCGAGATTGAATCAGAACTCTGCCCAAGCTGCGGAACTGATCGCTTTGACTAGAGCGTGTGTGTTGTCGAAAGGAAGACGGGTGAATGTGTTTACTGATAGTCAATACGCTTTTGGCGTTGCCCATAGTTTTGGACGATTGTGGCGAGAGAGAGGTTTTATGACGTCGCATGGCACTAAGATCCAGCATGGACAACTTGTGAATGATCTTTTGGATGCACTCACTTTGCCTAAGCAGGTGGCGATTGTTAAATGTAGTGCGCATCGGAAGGTGACGGATGATGTTGGCCGTGGTAATGCGTTTGCGGATGAGACTGCTAAGGAGACTGCCCGGAACCTTAGCACTAGAATGTATGTGACGAGTTCGGTTAGGTGGCCTACAGACACTGGTATGTGTGAGGATACTATCCAGAGTGTGAAAGCGATACAGAATGAGGCCACCGAGACTGAAAAGACGAAATGGAAAGAAAGTACGGGAAAGTTGGATGCGAATGGTTGTTGGATTGATTTGTCATAGCACAAGAGGTGGATGTTGCCAGATGCGTATGTGTTAGCTGTTGTGACGATGGCACATGGGTTAGCACATATTAGCGCGAAAGGTATTTGTAAGTTGTTGTCCCCTGTGTGGAAGAATGATGGTATCACAAAGTGTGCTGAGAGATTGGTGAAGAATTGCATGGTATGTATGATGTACAATCCTGGTAAGGGAACCCCTACACCTCCTGGCCATTTTGCACCCCCTTCATGCCCGTTTGAAGTGATTCAGCTAGACTTCATCCATATGGAGCGATGCAATAACTTGAAATACGTTTTAGTGGTGGTTTGCGCATTCTCCCGATGGATTGAAGCCTACCCTCTCAAAGACAACACTGCTATGTCCACTGCGAAAATCCTACTGAAGGAATATTTTCCTCGGTATGGAATGCCACGGATTGTATGGTCTGATAACGGAAGTGAGTTTGTGGGAAGTGTGATGAAGAGTGTGTGTAAGGACCTTGGAATTACTCAAAAATTCCATAGCGCCAATCATCCCCAGTCAGCAGGTTTGGTTGAAGGGTATAATGGCACCCTTAAACTCAAACTAGCGAAGATTCAGGCTACGACTGGTCTTTCGTGGCCTGACGCTTTGCATCTAGCTCTGTTGTCAACAAGGGCGACTGTACACTCCCGAGTAGGGCTTACTCCCTATGAAATAGTGTTTGGCCGTCCTCCGAATGTTTGGGGGGTCCCTAGGCCAAGTGTGTTTTCTGATCTTGAGTACCCAATGTTGATCGACTATCTGCATGATCTGACTGCTAAACTGAGGTTAATTCATCAACAGGTCTTTGAAGCATTGCCGACGCAGACGGAAGGTCCAGGCCACCAGCTCCAGCCCGGAGACTGGGTGGTGACGAGGAACTTCGGAAGAAAGCGTAACCTCGAGCCTCGTTTTACTGGACCATACCAAGTCCTCCTTGCCACGAGAACTGCTGTCCGTCTGGAAGGCTGAAAACACTGGGTGCATGCCACCCATACGAAAAAGGTTCCTATACCTTTACCAGCGGACTCGTGGGTGAGGAAGGGCATTGCTTCATCTGAAACCGAAGGATTGCAGACCTTTGTACCCTTTAGCGACGCCCAGCCTGTCGGAGAATCCTCAGTGCAGCAGAAAGACATTGTTGAACATTTGTCATCACAAGACTCAAGATCTGAACAATCGACTGATCGACAGAACTCTGTTCCCTCATCGGATCCATTGTTTGATGAACAGACACGTCCTGGAAAAACTCGATACTTTTTGCGATCTAATACCAAAGACTAATACATTTTCGTTTCCGTCCCTCGACATCTACATTATCCCATTTGCCACGAGCAGCCTAAATACCCGTATAACTGTGATTATTTTGTGAATATTGAGTTTCTTTCCACATATATGTTTTTGCTTCCACAGCTGAGAGACTTTGTACATATTTGTGAATAAGATACCTTGCATCCAGGTGTACCGTAGGGCCGCGCGTGTACTTCCTTCTGGTTAGTAGGTCTTGACACTAGGTCAAAGACCATCGGTTCCTAGGAACTCCTAGGGATTGATTACTGCTACACAGAACGAAGTGCGTCAAGAAACGTTGCGGACGGTCTTAGGGGATGGCGTTTTCAAAGCTGATGGATTTGGAAGAAGCTCAGGCGCAAAGATTCAAACTCCAACAAATTACTCGAACCAAATGTTTTATGTTTCAGGTGTTCCTTCTGTTTCTGATTGTTTCTTCGTTGGTGGCGGGTGGGGTGTATTACATGATACCGTACTTCCTACCTTCTGCCATACCTACTCCTACTTCTGAACCTAAACCTACCTCCACTGTATCCCCTCATTCCTTCCATATCTTACCCGAACACGAACAGGCTAGACGTGCGGAATTCAGAAATAATTCCTTTATTCAGCTCCTTCATCAGCACCAGTTAGTGGTTAACACTACTAACTGTTGGGTGTGTGGGTTAATGCCACATACCACGGATAAGGGAATTCCGTATCTGTCCTTCCTTATAGTTCCCAGGGTTCAGCTCGAGCATTTCAAACAATGTTTCGAAGTGCGCTAGATTCCTACCCCAATCGAGAGCCACATCCTTCCCACTTTGGCCCTGGTTCGTACCACAAGCCTTTGGCTATAGCGATCGCTGATTTAGATAGGGATATCTATGAGCCGTCGCTCATCCCAGAGGAGGAGGTGCGAGCCTATAGGGTCCTGAGTTAGGTTGAGTACAGTGCGCTCATGGGTGAAAGACAGCTTAGAAGCTTGTCTCCGATATGGATCGTACCTCACCTTGGTAATTTCTGTCTACTAGGTCGTGGCCGAAGATCGAGAGCTCGTCTTGGAGAGAGCGCTTGCTCCGAGACTTATATCTTACCGATGCTCTCTTCCCCTGTGTTTCTGGCTGCCAAGGGTACATACTTCATCTGCCATGATCGTGCGTATACATGGTTGCCCTCTGACTTTGTGGGCTCATGTTATATCGCAAATCTGTTGCCTCCGACGTTCACTGTTGATGCAGACTATCACAAGACTAGAGTTGTGAGAGGCGTGATTAGCGAAGAGGACACTGCCGGTCAAGAGGCAGGAGACTTTTTCAAGGGTTTCCTTCCGTTTTGGGGACCTATGGTTAATAGTAGGAACCTGAGACAATTGACTCGAGTGGTGGAATCGACAGCTAATATCACTGCCAGTGCCCTTGGTAATATCACCACAGAACTTCAGGCGGATAGGCTCATGACGTTACAAAACCGTATGGTTTTAGACGTTGTTTTAGCAGATCGAGGTGGAGTATGTAAGGTGATCCATTCGAGCTGCTGTATTTTCATTCCAGATAACGCTCCGACTGTCTATCAAGCCATCTCAAAGTTGCATAAGATCTCTGAGTCCATACACATGGACGTAGGGGATTGGACGCTACTTGGGTGGTTTTGGGGCCTGATGTCGACTTGGGGTTGGAAAATTCTGATGATCATCGGAGTTGTTGCGGCGTTTCTGTTCACGTGTTGCCTTTGTGTGCAGTGTGGTCCTGCCTTATGTGGCCTCTGTGCTACGACGTGTATAAGACAGCCGCCTGTTACCAAAGGAGCTCAGTTGGACAGAGTCATGTTGCAGCAACATCTAGATGGTTTGATGAATATCGAGTATGATTCTGACTAGTGCTTGCCTACATGAGGGCAAAAGGAGCGTCTGAGGTTCCGTGACGATCGTAAGTGATGTTTTCAACTCGCACGAATATGGTCGAGTCTGGTATCTATGAACCGCAAATGACGAGTTTAGTGGGTGTACGCAGTTTCGCTGTAGTAGCCTAAACCGTTCGTTTGTTTCGTGGGTTTATCTATCTGTACCCACGGGTTCCATCTTAGATACGGCATCCATTTTGTCTCTTGCCCTCAAGTAGCCAGCGAACGGACACTGTCCGCTTCGCGACACTGGGATTCCCAAGACTCTTTCGGAAGACACGTTTCCTTTGAAAGTGTCTTTATGATGAGGGGGATGATACTGTAAGGCAGCTGGCTCCGCTCGAGGCACATCTTGCCGTGCCGGTCTATTGTCTTAGCCGTGCATCTCATTAGGCACGTCCCTTTGATGCCTGCAGCTCGTGTTTCCCGATACCACCCCTTTTACACCCTTTCCGATCTCCCCACTGTTTCTGCCTTCCTCTGCACCTGTCCTTGTTCCTCCTTCGATCTGTTTACTGCTGATTGGAATGTACTAATGGTGGGAAGATGGGTTTTTACAGTTGGGAACCACCGAATATTTCTGTACTTATGTTCCGGACCTTGAATGCATCAAAGCAACCCCTCTTGGAGATAATGATGGGAACCAAGTTGTAAACCTTTGTGTATCATGTTAATCTATGAGAGAAATATGTATAAAAGGAGCGACCCACAGTAGCAATTTGAAGCAGACTCCTCGAACATACAGACGCTGTCCTTCTTGTGACTTCTGTGTTCCCTGCAGTAATAAACCTCGAATCTTTGACGCCGAAGGAAGTGTCCCGTGTCTCTGTCATTTGTACGCCGGAACAGGTTACCCACGAAGGTTTCAGGTGTTGTCCCCTGGCACCGCTGGGTCTTAGAATAACCCGGTCCTTCAGTCGACGTCATGACACCTCATTGGTGGTGTGACCTCGTGTGGTTTGGCACCAGTGGGCAAGGAAACCTGCCTTGGCATCTGCATTCTTGTGATAGTGACACGCAGTCTACAGGAGACAAGACAGATAGAAAGTGGACTCACCAGACTCTTCTCAGTGGTTGATAGTATTGTGATTATAATATGGTGCAGGGTCTCTGTGTATGCCATGGAGGCATAGTATATGGCAGTAACCAGGGTACTATTGTCCAGCTAGTCAGAGGATTGTCTAGCTAGTTTTTAAGCTGATGGTTCACTCAAATGGAGCTGGGTCAAGGTGAAAGGTTCATAAAGGTGCAGAACACCAATCATTCACAATACACCAGGTGCTGGTTGCCGATTATATATAGCAGAACACAGAGTATCCAGTGGTGCATTTGTCTATTTGATATTTCCCTGATTGAAAGCCAATATCTACAAGCGTAGAGGCCCCAAACATCTGACTTGTGAGGTGGGAGCGCACAGATTTTAGCAACGTGTTTCCCCATCAAGCAAGTAGATCACAGAAGCGCTTAAGATTCTTCCTTGTTGTCAAATGTTTTCCAGAGGGTGGAATGTGTCTAGAGCTTGTACTCATACTCCATGGGAAGACTGCATGGCCTAGTAGTTAAAATCAAGATAAACACTGATTTGCAAATAGTTACCTTTCATCTGTAAATGAACAGACAAGCTGAAAAAGAGTGTAATGGAATGCTACTAAGGAGGATCCTTTGTAGTCAAGGAATGTAGGTTCACGCATCGCATATATGTGGTCTCTTCCTTGTTTCATCTACTTTTTTTTCTAAATATTGTTTCCCATCCATCCAGACGTATGTGAGTGTGAGCAGATCCAGTTTGAAAAAATAATATATTTAATTTTCCATGTCACAGTCTCTCACTACCTTACATCATTTGTGGTAAATTTTAAGGCTTATATAAGCTTCCACTGGGAGATCTGAAATGTTGGACGGTGGAGTAATAGTAAGGGTAAGTATGCACCTACTACTAACAATAAGGCCACCAATGCTGTATATGGTCCAGAGAAGAGCTCAATACATTAGTCCCTTGCTTAACGCTTGGTAGCTGGCAATAAGCAGGCAGGCTTAACTTTGGAAACAGGTGTGTGAAGCATTTAAAAATACCAATACATTTAATAAGTAAGACACAACACACATAAAAAATCCACAACCAATTTATAAAAATAGGAAATTTTATTATGAATAAAATGAATCCAAAACAACAAATATTCAATTTAGGGAACCAGAGATGCGATTTTTTTAAAGAATAAACACATACTGGTGCTTAGTAACATAGAGCGCCAATGCACTAAATGGGAGACCCCGGTCAATATTTTACCTTCACAGAAACTTTTCTCGAGGATTTTCTCTCGACATCGGGCGGACCTCCCCAGCAGGCCAGATTTGCAGCAGCTTTATCAGCTTGTTTCAGCGGGAGCCCCCAGTCAAATCCTGGAAGTGCTGAGCTCCATAGCTTTCAGCAGGACAAACGTGAAATCCAGGCCTTTTCCAGGTAAGAGGTACGAGGTAGTCGGCTTGACTCTCGACGTCAGGTCGTCACCTTAAGGAGCTTTTTCCAAAAGTTGCTCCAAACTTCTGGAACTTCTTCCTGAAGTTTCTTTTTAGAGTTCAAAGTGTCCACAGCACAAATCCAAGGTTCCAGAGTCTCTCAGTTGCTCTTCAGAAGTAAGGACTACAGTTCCCACAATGCACCAGGCCAAATCCTTAAAAGTCCACTGGAGGAACTCCAGGCTGAGACTTCTTGATGCAGATAAACTCTGTTTAACCTGTTGCTTTCAGGAAGTCCACTCCTTTTTGAAGCAAGGCAAAGTACTCAGGGCTGTAGTTCCAAGTGTGAAGCAGGCACAGTCCTTACGCCTATGGCGTACATACCAGAGTTCTAGCAAGGCAGTCCTTCTTCTCCTTGTAGTTTCAGGCAACAGATCTGAGTTGTTATGTAGTTCTCACATATTTATAAAATGTTCTGGGGCAACAAGCAGGAGGGCACCCCTGACCAATGGGGTACAGGGAGCCCCCCAAAATCACAACAGCTTCATGCAAAGTGCATTTTCTTGTGCCACAAAGCTCTGCACTTTAAAATTCAAGCTGGAGAATTCCTCTCCGTGGAAAAAAGACCTGGCTAAGCCGACCCACTGGTGTGACTCATTTCCCTTAACACTTCTTTTCCAGACCTCCTGCAAATTCTACTCTCGGGGCTGCCATCATATATAGCGGTGGGGGGACACTAATATCCCCATGGCAGCGATCACTTTATTTTAAGCTACCATATGGATGTCGACGCTATTAAAATTAAGTAGATTTACAAAAGGGGGTGGTGATGAACAGAGTGTCTGAATTGAGCAGACCACTCTTACCCAGTCCAAAGATCAGGGCTTGATCCATCACCGTTATTTATCTCACTGCCCCATCCCAGCTCAGAACCTGGCTATATGAAAATCAGTCTGTCCCTGGCCCAGTGCATCATGGGAACAGGGCAGACTAAACTACCAAGCCAATTCTTTACCAGAAAGGAGACAAGCTACCGGGGACCGGTTTCTGGCATTTCAGCCTCTTCGGCCCGGCTTGCTTGAATCCTGATGGAGCAGTGAGAAAGGGACTCATGTCTGAGTATACCCTGCCACACCTATAGTGGCCAAAATCGATTTACAAAAGGGGGTGGTGATGAACAGAGTGTCTGAATTGAGCAGACCACTCTTACCCAGTCCAAAGATCAGGGCTTGATCCATCACCGTTATTTATCTCACTGCCCCATCCCAGCTCAGAACCTGGCTATATGCAAATCAGTCTGTCCCTGGCCCAGTGCATCATGGGAACAGGGCAGACTAAACTACCAAGCCAATTCTTTACCAGAAAGGAGACAAGCTACCGGGGACCGGTTTCTGGCATTTCAGCCTCTTCGGCCCGGCTTGCTTGAATCCTGATGGAGCAGTGAGAAAGGGACTCATGTCTGAGTATACCCTGCCACACCTATAGTGGCCAAAATCGATTTACAAAAGGGGGTGGTGATGAACAGAGTGTCTGAATTGAGCAGACCACTCTTACCCAGTCCAAAGATCAGGGCTTGATCCATCACCGTTATTTATCTCACTGCCCCATCCCAGCTCAGAACCTGGCTATATGCAAATCAGTCTGTCCCTGGCCCAGTGCATCATGGGAACAGGGCAGACTAAACTACCAAGCCAATTCTTTACCAGAAAGGAGACAAGCTACCGGGGACCGGTTTCTGGCATTTCAGCCTCTTCGGCCCGGCTTGCTTGAATCCTGATGGAGCAGTGAGAAAGGGACTCATGTCTGAGTATACCCTGCCACACCTATAGTGGCCAAAATCGATTTACAAAAGGGGGTGGTGATGAACAGAGTGTCTGAATTGAGCAGACCACTCTTACCCAGTCCAAAGATCAGGGCTTGATCCATCACCGTTATTTATCTCACTGCCCCATCCCAGCTCAGAACCTGGCTATATGCAAATCAGTCTGTCCCTGGCCCAGTGCATCATGGGAACAGGGCAGACTAAACTACCAAGCCAATTCTTTACCAGAAAGGAGACAAGCTACCGGGGACCGGTTTCTGGCATTTCAGCCTCTTCGGCCCGGCTTGCTTGAATCCTGATGGAGCAGTGAGAAAGGGACTCATGTCTGAGTATACCCTGCCACACCTATAGTGGCCAAAATCGATTTACAAAAGGGGGTGGTGATGAACAGAGTGTCTGAATTGAGCAGACCACTCTTACCCAGTCCAAAGATCAGGGCTTGATCCATCACCGTTATTTATCTCACTGCCCCATCCCAGCTCAGAACCTGGCTATATGCAAATCAGTCTGTCCCTGGCCCAGTGCATCATGGGAACAGGGCAGACTAAACTACCAAGCCAATTCTTTACCAGAAAGGAGACAAGCTACCGGGGACCGGTTTCTGGCATTTCAGCCTCTTCGGCCCGGCTTGCTTGAATCCTGATGGAGCAGTGAGAAAGGGACTCATGTCTGAGTATACCCTGCCACACCTATAGTGGCCAAAATCGATTTACAAAAGGGGGTGGTGATGAACAGAGTGTCTGAATTGAGCAGACCACTCTTACCCAGTCCAAAGATCAGGGCTTGATCCATCACCGTTATTTATCTCACTGCCCCATCCCAGCTCAGAACCTGGCTATATGCAAATCAGTCTGTCCCTGGCCCAGTGCATCATGGGAACAGGGCAGACTAAACTACCAAGCCAATTCTTTACCAGAAAGGAGACAAGCTACCGGGGACCGGTTTCTGGCATTTCAGCCTCTTCGGCCCGGCTTGCTTGAATCCTGATGGAGCAGTGAGAAAGGGACTCATGTCTGAGTATACCCTGCCACACCTATAGTGGCCAAAATCGATTTACAAAAGGGGGTGGTGATGAACAGAGTGTCTGAATTGAGCAGACCACTCTTACCCAGTCCAAAGATCAGGGCTTGATCCATCACCGTTATTTATCTCACTGCCCCATCCCAGCTCAGAACCTGGCTATATGCAAATCAGTCTGTCCCTGGCCCAGTGCATCATGGGAACAGGGCAGACTAAACTACCAAGCCAATTCTTTACCAGAAAGGAGACAAGCTACCGGGGACCGGTTTCTGGCATTTCAGCCTCTTCGGCCCGGCTTGCTTGAATCCTGATGGAGCAGTGAGAAAGGGACTCATGTCTGAGTATACCCTGCCACACCTATAGTGGCCAAAATCGATTTACAAAAGGGGGTGGTGATGAACAGAGTGTCTGAATTGAGCAGACCACTCTTACCCAGTCCAAAGATCAGGGCTTGATCCATCACCGTTATTTATCTCACTGCCCCATCCCAGCTCAGAACCTGGCTATATGCAAATCAGTCTGTCCCTGGCCCAGTGCATCATGGGAACAGGGCAGACTAAACTACCAAGCCAATTCTTTACCAAAAAGGAGACAAGCTACCGGGGACCGGTTTCTGGCATTTCAGCCTCTTCGGCCCGGCTTGCTTGAATCCTGATGGAGCAGTGAGAAAGGGACTCATGTCTGAGTATACCCTGCCACACCTATAGTGGCCAAAATCGATTTACAAAAGGGGGTGGTGATGAACAGAGTGTCTGAATTGAGCAGACCACTCTTACCCAGTCCAAAGATCAGGGCTTGATCCATCACCGTTATTTATCTCACCTCCCCATCCCAGCTCAGAACCTGGCTATATGCAAATCAGTCTGTCCCTGGCCCAGTGCATCATGGGAACAGGGCAGACTAAACTACCAAGCCAATTCTTTACCAGAAAGGAGACAAGCTACCGGGGACCGGTTTCTGGCATTTCAGCCTCTTCGGCCCGGCTTGCTTGAATCCTGATGGAGCAGTGAGAAAGGGACTCATGTCTGAGTATACCCTGCCACACCTATAGTGGCCAAAATCGATTTACAAAAGGGGGTGGTGATGAACAGAGTGTCTGAATTGAGCAGACCACTCTTACCCAGTCCAAAGATCAGGGCTTGATCCATCACCGTTATTTATCTCACTGCCCCATCCCAGCTCAGAACCTGGCTATATGCAAATCAGTCTGTCCCTGGCCCAGTGCATCATGGGAACAGGGCAGACTAAACTACCAAGCCAATTCTTTACCAGAAAGGAGACAAGCTACCGGGGACCGGTTTCTGGCATTTCAGCCTCTTCGGCCCGGCTTGCTTGAATCCTGATGGAGCAGTGAGAAAGGGACTCATGTCTGAGTATACCCTGCCACACCTATAGTGGCCAAAATCGATTTACAAAAGGGGGTGGTGATGAACAGAGTGTCTGAATTGAGCAGACCACTCTTACCCAGTCCAAAGATCAGGGCTTGATCCATCACCGTTATTTATCTCACTGCCCCATCCCAGCTCAGAACCTGGCTATATGCAAATCAGTCTGTCCCTGGCCCAGTGCATCATGGGAACAGGGCAGACTAAACTACCAAGCCAATTCTTTACCAGAAAGGAGACAAGCTATCGGGGACCGGTTTCTGGCATTTCAGCCTCTTCGGCCCGGCTTGCTTGAATCCTGATGGAGCAGTGAGTGTAAATATTTTTGTCCACCCTAAGCGTGGAAGGGTATACTCAGATGTGAGTCCCTTGCTCATTGCACCATCAGGATTCAAGCAAGCCGGGCCGAAGAGGCTGAAATGCCAGAAACCGGTCCCCGGTAGCTTGTTTCCTTCCCAGTGTAAGAATTGGCTTTTGTAGTTTGGTTTGCCCTGTTCCCATCATGCACTGGGACAGGAACAGACTAATTTGCATACAGCCAGGTTCTGAAACTGGGATGGTGCAGTGAGCTAAAAAACGGTGTTGGATCTAGCCCTGATCTCTTGACTGGGTGAGAGTATTCTGTTTAATTCAGAGACTCTGTCCTTCACCACCCCTTGTTGTAAATATTTTTGTCCACCCTAAGCGTGGAAGGGTATACTCAGATGTGAGTCCCTTGCTCATTGCACCATCAGGATTCAAGCAAGCCGGGCCGAAGAGGCTGAAATGCCAGAAACCGGTCCCCGGTAGCTTGTTTCCTTCCCAGTGTAAGAATTGGCTTTTGTAGTTTGGTTTGCCCTGTTCCCATCATGCACTGGGACAGGAACAGACTAATTTGCATACAGCCAGGTTCTGAAACTGGGATGGTGCAGTGAGCTAAAAAACGGTGTTGGATCTAGCCCTGATCTCTTGACTGGTTGAGAGTATTCTGTTTAATTCAGAGACTCTGTCCTTCACCACCCCTTGTTGTAAATATTTTTGTCCACCCTAAGCGTGGAAGGGTATACTCAGATGTGAGTCCCTTGCTCATTGCACCATCAGGATTCAAGCAAGCCGGGCCGAAGAGGCTGAAATGCCAGAAACCGGTCCCCGGTAGCTTGTTTCCTTCCCAGTGTAAGAATTGGCTTTTGTAGTTTGGTTTGCCCTGTTCCCATCATGCACTGGGACAGGAACAGACTAATTTGCATACAGCCAGGTTCTGAAACTGGGATGGTGCAGTGAGCTAAAAAACGGTGTTGGATCTAGCCCTGATCTCTTGACTGGGTGAGAGTATTCTGTTTAATTCAGAGACTCTGTCCTTCACCACCCCTTGTTGTAAATATTTTTGTCCACCCTAAGCGTGGAAGGGTATACTCAGATGTGAGTCCCTTGCTCATTGCACCATCAGGATTCAAGCAAGCCGGGCCGAAGAGGCTGAAATGCCAGAAACCGGTCCCCGGTAGCTTGTTTCCTTCCCAGTGTAAGAATTGGCTTTTGTAGTTTGGTTTGCCCTGTTCCCATCATGCACTGGGACAGGAACAGACTAATTTGCATACAGCCAGGTTCTGAAACTGGGATGGTGCAGTGAGCTAAAAAACGGTGTTGGATCTAGCCCTGATCTCTTGACTGGGTGAGAGTATTCTGTTTAATTCAGAGACTCTGTCCTTCACCACCCCTTGTTGTAAATATTAAAATTAAGTAGACACCCATAATGCCCTTTTAATTCACTGCACATTTTTCTTTGGACCCCACTTAGTTTAGAAGTGCATCCCTTTCGTCAGGTGTATTCTCGCCCTCTATCAAACCAAGTTTTTATAGGGCGAGGACTGGTCAATGATGAAGCATGACACCCGGTGGTGTGTGAGACCAGTCCTTTACTTTTTGTGAGATGCCAGTATTCTCTCTTTGAAGCCCAGTTTGTTCACTCAGCCCCCATCCTGGCCTGTTCTCTGCAGTTGCAGAGCTCCCCCATCAGATAACCTGTAAGTCTGTGCAGGCCATTTATCACCTCATCAAAGCAGGTTGGCTAAGCCTGTTAGGGGCTGCCTAATCGGGAGAAGCTGCTCGAAGGCTGGAATTTGAATCAGAGAAAAGAAAGTTCTATAGCTTAGTTCTGTATTATTTATGATAAATTCAACACTGGCAAGTTGTTTAATTTATCAGTACCAATCTTTCAAGTTCTTGAAATATAATTTAGCTCACTCCACTCAAAGGTTACACTGTATTACAGTAATCCCATGTTAGCTTATGAAGCTAAAGGTGCTACAGTGGGGGAAACGAAGTTGGCAGTTTTTTCCTGGCTAGGGCATAAAAAAATCTTTTTAAATGGTTCTGCTTATTTTTACATGGCGCCCTCCTCTGGGGGCACCTAGTGTAGATCTTAGGGGTGACTTATATGTAAAAATATGGTAGTTTAATACTTTGAAAGTACCTTTAAATCCAAAGTCGAATTTCCATGTAATTTCAATTTAAAAGCACCTGGCAAAAAGCCAGGTTGACTTTTGAAATGACAGCATGCAACACAGCAGTGCACACTTAATTGCCTCAAAGCTGCTGGACCTCTACAACTACATGCGCTACCATAAACTAGGGACTTATAGGTAGGTTGTCATCACCAATTGTGTAATTAGCCCTAATTACCATATGCCTTTTTTAATCAGAGCACCGGGCCTGGACCTTTTAGTAGAGCCCAGGGGGCAGTCAGTTATCATGAGTATCAGCCAAATAATGGGGGTGATAACAGCAAAATGATGCCTTTCTCACATGAAGCAAACATTTTTATTCGACTTGGGCAGAGACTCAAAATCCATATTCACCCCTGTCTCCTTGCCCTTATGGTCTATGGAGTGATTTGCTATCCATGCAATAAAAGGGCTTTGGCGCCTCCTCAGTGGTATCAAGCAATGGGGCACTCCATAAACTGCAATACAACACAATACAGTAATCTGTTAAGATTCACTGTCAAAGCGTGAGCCTGGATTGCTGTAAAATGACCTATAACAATATCATAATCATTATATCCGGCATTGACCCAGCGCTTGCTGCTGGGGTCGCAAGGCTTCGGAGTGATGTGAATAACAAGTAACCCTTATCCAGCTCAGTGGTACTCCTTTAACGAACCTGGGTGGATGGATGATTAATATAGGAGTCAGCCCCAGCCAGGAGTCACACCTGCGGACCTCAGAGCTGACACGTCAACTCACTCAGCCATGAAACCCGCCCAAACACCCCCGCCCTCCTTTCTGCAAATACATTTACAATGAGGAACCTTGATAGAAGCTAATGGGAAGTGTAGGGTAGAGGGATGAAGGGATGAAGGGACTGTGATGCACTTGCATTTTCCCAAGAGAACTGTAATGATTCTTGGTAATATGGTAATGGAAGAGGGCCTTTTTAGTGGGTGAGGCAGCGCTGGTGTTCGTTTGTTATCGCTGCAATGCAGTAATTCCTGGATAATTACCTGCAGCAGGATGAGTCACTCTCAGCGATTCATGCCCGCTCAAACAACTCCTAATCAGGCGGCGCCAGATCCCCAACCTTCGGCTCCCGAGCAGGCGAGTGGAGCAACAAAGCATCCACTGATGCAGGGGTGGGTGTGAGGGTTCACCCACGTGTGAGATTATCTCAGGTAGAGCGGCAATTAGGAGGCTGGGCCGGGGGTGTGCGCGGTGATAGGAATCTCATCCGACAATCTGCGAGCCTCGCGCATCACGGCGCGCCCTGGGAGAGGATAAACACCGACATATTATAAATGCAGCGAAAACAAGGGAACCCACACTTTCAAAGTGGCTCTGAGCACTGCAGTAAAGCAGAGACGGTGTGAGGCGTGGGCAAAGTGGGCAATTGCCCAGGGCCCCCACCTTCCAAGGGGCTACTGGGGAAAGTGAACTTTCTCTCTAGCTCACGGCTGTGTATTTCTGTATCTCACCCTTCAGCAAATATGTTAATACTGTTAAGCAATATAGGACTTAAATTACCAGAAATTCGGCTACCAAATTCAAAATTGCTCCAAACAGTGGGCGCAAAATATTTATTACCCAGGGCCCCCTAAATCCTTAAAATGACGCTGTAGTAAAGCTTCAGCCTGTTCTGTAAGGGAGTTGGTAAGTCCCCCTGCCTTCATGCCCCCTACCCTGGAGTTACTGATACTATGGGGTGCAATCACTTCAAGGTGGGGGATTACCGGTGAGGTTCTGAGAAATTAAGAATTACCAGGGGCGTCTTCCAGCGGCACTCCTAACTTTGACCTATGATTACCGTCTCTGTTGGAATTAAGCAGGTACCCATAATGAGGTCCTAAGTCAGAATGGAGAAAGTGCGAGTGACCATTCTCCTGAAGAAGGGTTGTTTGCCATTATGTGAATCCATGTGTTATTGACTGTGAAATAATCTTAAATCACTGCACTTTGAAGCAGAAACCTGTAACCTACTTCTGAAAGAATGTGTCTAGGATCGAATAAAGTCATTTGTTCCTTAGAAAAGTTTATCAAAGTTGAGATTTTCTGGTCTAAAAGTTTGCAAAGCTTTGCTGGTTAACTTTGCATAAGCAAATAAGACATGATAGAATGCACTCGAGTGTAATCCAACTTTTGCTGTTTTTTGGAAGCTCAACGGCGTTTGAGGCGTGAAACTGGATTCACGCTCCGCCCATACGTGTTAGCTGATTATGAGAAGGAATGGAGCCTCAATAAGGTCCCCAAACCATCTGCACAGCCCTATGTGTACATCAATCAACTAAGTCCAACATTTTTGGCCAGTTTATCTCACTTTACTCTTCATTTTTGTCAAAATGTTCTCCATCTTTTTTTATTTGAGAAGTTTTCATTATTCTTCAATTCCATTTTCACTTTGTTTTCAAAAATCTCTCTTTCAGGCTCTACACAGTAGCACAAGTGAGTTCACATGCCCTGGTGATTTTTAAACATACCCAATGCATTTCAGGATAATCCCCACAACTCTTACCTATGGGGCTGGTCTTGGGCTTACACCAAGTACTACAGCAAGAAGATGGAGGAGTCACATGCCATGCCAGCTGTCTTTCCAAGCAGCACCGTTTTAAGGATTTGGAGGCAGCAGGGCTGATACATATTGGCTCCCCAAATTTATTAACCATTTTCAGCTAATGCAGTCCTTTAGGATGGAAAACAATATTGATCCATACTTTAAAGTTTCAGAAATGGTGGCACTCGAAACAGCAGGTAGCTTGCCATGGGGCAACAGGGTCAGAGCTGATTTGCATATCGCCATTGTCTAACCCAGGGTGGTGTGGAGTGCAAAAAAACGATGGATTTAGGCCCAGATCTTTTGACTGGGGGAATGTGTGACATTGATCCACATTCGGTCCATCACTTGTTGTTTTTGCAATTGCCGCCCTAAGTGCGCTGGGGATGCCCAGACGTGGGTCCCAGGCACTCCACACCACTTGGAGTCAAGCTAGCCGGGCTGATGAGAGGTGTTACCTCGAAACCGGTCCGGTCCTCGGATGCTTGATTCCGTTCTGGGAAGGACATGGCTTTTGTAGTTCGGACTGGACTGTTCCCATGGGGCAACAGGGTCAGAGCTGATTTGCATATCGCCATTGTCTAACCCAGGGTGGTGTGGAGTGCAAAAAAACGATGGATTTAGGCCCAGGTCTTTTGACTGGGGGAATGTGTGACATTGATCCACATTCGGTCCATCACTTGTTGTTTTTGCGGTAGCTTAACCTGGCCAGGATTTGCCAACGAGTTTCAAAGGAAAGCTTGAACAACCTTTGATGATGCTATTCTTTTTTAGGTCTCTGCTACAGTCAGCTTTAGCTGCCTATAGGCAGGCCTGTTGTTTCCAATCCATCAGATATACATATGATGGCTTTGTTGTCTGTCTCAGTTGTCTGCTTTTGATTTGCTGGTTTTCCTTCCTGTTCTTGTGCTTGTATAGCTCAGCAGCATTTATGTCTCACAGAGTTGTATCCTTCCATTGCATACCGCAGGGAACTCTTTAATTACTATTCAGCACTCTAAAGGAGTACAAGCATCTCCTTCTTTCTCCCTGCATTTTTCTATATCTTCACCCACACTCCCACTCTTTTTACACCTGAATGCTCCCAGTCTGTACATGCCGTCGGACTGCTTGCTATCTTTTTGGCACTTTGTACACACTTATTTTTTCCATCTTAAATTACTATTCTAATATGGGCGATAGTCGTGTTAGAACTGTGATTTAAAAATGGCCACCATGCTTCATGATGCATGTGCACTTTTCAGCAGCCACCTTTGAACCTTTTGGCTTTGCCCATATTTGTTGCTGCTGAAGCTAGATTTTGTCATGGAAGACATACTTATATAGCACTCTATTTTGTTGATTTATTTGCCTGGATATTCATAATGACCAATAAATCCCCTCATTCTTACGTAATGGTGAAAATCACACAAAATGCCTGGAATTAATCTGATTATTTTCTCCTCAGTATCTTCCCCTTTGCCTTGTCCCTCCCCTCCTCTTTCTTTGTTTACACTTCTCACTAGACAGAGGCCTCTGACCTTGTTGATTCTGAGAAATTGGAGATGGCACGAGAAAGGAAGCAGACATAGAGGTAAAAAGAATGGTACATTAAGAGATACATTAGAGGTAAAGATGAGATAGCGAAAAAGATGACTAAGGGCTCTATTATGAGTCTGGTGGTCTACGGACCTCCAGGCTCGTGTGGGCTCGGTGGTCTACCGACCACCATATTCCAATTAGAGCGGCCGGGCCACCATTGCCCCACCAGAGCCACCAGGGCGGTGATGCGGCGGTCAGGAGGCCGCAATATGCTTAGTCCCGCCAAGCATATTATGAGTTTCCTCTTCGCTGGCAGTGCCTCCCCTGCATAGGGATGCATGCAGGGGGGCACAGCATGTGCCTCCCTGTATGCATGCACCCCATTTCCTGCATGGCAAGGACTTAACAGTCCATGCCATGCAGAAACTGTTTGTGGCATTTCCAGTGCAGTGCCCATTTTCTGGGCACCACCAGGGGAACGCCAAAAACAAAGCTCGCCAGACAGGAGGAAAATCCTAATCTGGCGGGTGGCCCGACCATAGCTGTGGCAGGGCAGACCCAGCTCTGCACCACCAAAGTCGTAATCAGGCCCATTGAGAAGTAGATGAGGTAGGAAGAGATGTAAGATAAGTAAAGAAAAGTATCATAGCCAGAAGATAAAAGAGAGGTAGAAAGAGGAAGAGGTAGATCAAAAAATAAATTTTGAGAGACATATAACATTTTATTGCATGGGGAAGAGTTAAAGTGAGCTTGAGACTAAGGGCTAGATGTAAGTAATTTTATTTTACCACTTCTTAAATACCGAATTTTACCGATTCGGTATTTAAGAAGTGGTAAAATAGAGGGGGGGGTGTAGGTATTCTGTAAATACCGATTCGGTAATGCCCATTTATTCCTATGGGCCTTGAAGCCCATAGGAATTAATGTGCATTACCGAATCGGTATTTACCGATTCGGTAAATACCGATTCCAGCAAGGGTGCAGGGGGTGTCACTTTGACACCCTCTAGCACCCAAAATACAGGCATGTGTGCCATGTGGCACACAGACATGCCCTAAGGGCATGTCTGTCTGTCACATGGCATAGGTGTGCATGCACACATGTGCATGCACACCTGGATTCGGTATTTTACCACCCAATTGGATTGGGTGGTAAAATACCGAATCTGAAAGGCCTTTGGGACTCAGAAGAGTTCCACCTACATCTGGAAGTTACCAAATCGGTAGAAATGCTGATTCGGTATTTTACCGATTCGGTAAATTTACCGATTCGGTAAATTTACCAAATTTGTCAAATTGGCCCCCACATCCCAAAAACCCATTTACTGGTCGGTAACGGCCGAAATCGGCCGTTACCGGCCTGTAAATGGCCACCTACATCTGGACCTTAGAGATGTAATTGTAGAGAGAGGGTTAGGGTATACTTAGGGGTTATCTAGAAGGAGAGGTAAATGAAAATGGAGGGTTGTGTATGGCAGCCCTCTGGGTTTTAAGATCTAATACCTCAGAGTGTGTAACCATATGCGTGGCCACATTTTTAGGGTGGGAATGGATTATAAGAGCTAGGCATCCACTTGTTTTGTAATCTGTTCTGATGAAGTTTAAAAAAAATGTATCTTTGAAAAAATTTCTAAACGTCTTTTTGAATATATTTAATCTAGTTTTAATGGTCCTTTGATGTTTTTAGATGATATTATGGATAATCTTTTATTAGTTGTTAAATTAATCAAGAACTGAATTTAGCCAATTTGGGTGGATTTGTGATGACTTAGAGGATATTATGGAATAGCTTCTAATATTAGTATTGTTAATTTCCTTATGAACTGGATCATTATCAACCCCTTATGAATGGGGTGGATATCGCGCACCCCTTGTCGCCACCGGACTCCCTTGGCTGCCGCCGCCAGAGAGCCCCACGCTGATCGTTCCCTCCCCCTCTGACGGGCAGGTCACGAGGGCGGGCACGGGCGTGGCTACCATCTCGGGCTGCTCTGTGGTTGGCGGGGCAGCTCCTCTGTCCCTCCCCCCCTGGCAATTTCCTTCAGCCGGATGGGTCCCGCCCCAGCTCTCTGTGACTGACCAGATCTCCCGAGGCTCTGCCGGGAGCAACAACGCTGCTTCAAGACTGAATTTTAAATACCTTGCCTTCACTTGTTCAGGGGCTGCGCTCTGGATATCGCGCACCCCTTGTCGCCACCGGACTCCCTTGGCTGCCGCCGCCAGAGCGCCCCACGCTGATCGTTCCCTCCCCCTCTGACGGGCAGGTCACGAGGGCGGGGACTGGCGTGGCTACCATCTCGGGCTGCTCTGTGGTTGGCGGGGCAGCTCCTCTGTCCCTCCACCCCCCGCCACGCCCCACCACTTCCGGTGGCCTACTTTATGGCACTTCTATCCCGGCCGCGCAGCGGACGAGCGCAGCGGGCGCGACGAAGGTGCGCCGAAGTTGCGCCTAAGTTAAGCCCGTCTGCGCCCGTCCGCGACGGGCCGGGACCAGGGGCCACACTCCCTGCCCCTTCAGTGGCATACACATCTGCACAACTTCTCTCCTGCACTGCTGATGTGCCCCTATCTCACTCTCTTACGCAGCACCTCACTTCTCTAGGTATCTATGTCCCCCTTTCAGGCTGTGTCACTTCTCCGCGGCCTACTCTTTCCTTGCCCATTCAGGACACCAGGCTTTCTCCCACTACACCTGTACCATCACACATTGCTTCTGCCTGCCTTCTCAACACTCGCTCGGCAGGCAAGCATCAATTAGATCTGTTCAACCTCCTAACCACAGATTCCCCTGACATTCTGTTTTTAACGGAAACATCGTTCTCTGAGGCTTCTCTCCCTGACATTCTAGCCATCTTCCCCGATTCTTATTATGCCCTCCGGGCCGACCGCCCTGACGGCAAGATCGGGGGGGGGTGTAGCCATGATTGCTCGGATTAGTCTCCAATTCCAGCTTCTCTCCCAACCTTCTATAGCTGGGGTGGATTTTTTGGTTGCCCGCTCCACTAACCTTCCCGCACCTCTCACAGTCGTCCTTGTCTATCGCTCCCCCCTGAGCATGCCTTTGTTTGTGGCCTCCCTGCAGGAACTCCTTGCTACCCTTGTAGTTAATAACTCTTCGGTTCTCCTGCTAGGCGACTTCAATTATTGGCCTGGCGACCCCAGGGAGGACTTGGCGTCCAAGGACTTCACGGCCACCCTCTTGTGCCTTAACCTCAAGTCTTATGTATCTACTCCTACCCATAATCTTGGACACATCTTGGACCAAGTCTGGTCATCCCAGGACATAGTCTCCCCCCCCAGCAACCTTCCTTGCACTTGGTCCAACCATTCCCTTATTTTCGTCACTATCAACCTTAGCTCCCCTCACAAATCCCCTCGTCCCAAGAACGTTTTTACACGCAGCTGGAATCGCGCTGACCTGCTCTCTCTTTCTTATTCCCTTGCCTCTTCCTCACCTGATCTCAAAGGCATTCCCCTTGATTTACAGGCCGCTGCAGTTAGCAACTGGTTATCTTCCGCCTGCGACCTAGTCGCCCCCCTTAAGCTAGTCAAGTCCATTCGTCCACACGAGGCCCACCGATGGTTCAACTCTGAGCTCAAGGTCCTCAAACTGGAACTTAGACGCTCTGAGCGCCTTTGGCGCCGCAGCTACTGCCCGACCTCAAGGCCAAATACAAATCTCTCCTTAAAGAGTACAAGAAAGCCAATCTTGTGTCCAAGACCAAGTACTTTTCCGAGCAGGTAGCCCTATCTGCTAACAAATCTAAAGAGATCTTCTCCTTGGTTAACAACTTGGCCACCTCTGATCGTGCTTGCCCTAACTTTATTCCTTCCCAAGCCCTCTGCTCCTCTTTAAACGACTTCTTTATCGAGAAGATCGTCAAAATTAAATCCAACATTTCTATCACTCCCTTCACTCCACTCCATCCTGCCCCCTCTGTGTCTAATTCTTCCTTTTCCTCTTTCCCGCCTCTTTCCTTGGACTCCTTCTTAGCTCTGCTCACAAAAATCAAGTCTGGCTCTCCTACCGATTGTGCCCCCACTCGCATCCTGAAAACTCTCTTTTCTTCTTGCCCTGCCACCCCTCTTTCCCTTCTCAATGCTTCTCTTTCTACTGGTTTGGTTCCTTCTTCATTTAAATCTGCTATTGTTTCCCCCATTCTTAAAAAACCTGGTCTTGACTTCTCCCTCCCTTCTAATTTCAGACCTATCTCTCTTCTCCCCTATCTTGCCAAAATTCTTGAAAGCTACGTCACTTCTTGTCTTTCTTCTTATATCGAGCAGAACCATCTCCTTGCTTCCCACCAAGCAGCTTTCCGTTCGGGCCACTCGACCGAATCAGTGGTGCTCGCCGTCCTCGACGAGCTGAAAGCTAAGGCTGACACCAACTCCCCTCAAGCTTTGGTTCTCCTCGATTTGTCCGCTGCGTTTGACACGGTCGATCACAACATCCTTTTTGACCGTGTCAGCGCAGCGGGCATTCGGGGCCCCGCCCTCTCCTGGATCACGTCCTTCCTAACAGGACGTTCACAAGCTGTCCACTTTCCCTGTTTTTCTGCTCCCCCCCTCCCGGTGCCCTGTGGGGTCCCCCAAGGTTCCTCCCTCTCTCCTCTCCTCTTCAACCTTTTAATTCACCCCCTTATTTCTTCTCTCCTTGAGCTGGGGGTCTCTGTGTATAACTACGCAGATGACCTCCAGCTCGTCTTTGATCTCTCTTCTTCTTCTCACTCCCTATCTTTTTTTCGCTCCACTATGGTTTTTATTTCTGGGTGGATGAGCGCCAATCACCTCAAGCTCAATCCAGACAAGACTGAGCTTGTCCTGACTGGCGGCTCATCCAGCCCTTGGTCCTCCGCTTTTTGGCCCCCTATTCTTGGCCCCCCTCCTACCCCTGTTCCCTCCGTTAAAACATTGGGCATTAAGGTCAGCCAGGACCTGTCTATGCACGGCCAGGTCAGTGCTGTAGTGTCCTCCTGCTTTCTTTCCCTCCGGTTGATCCGAAAAATTTCCCGTTTCTTCTCCCTTGACTCTCTTAAAATTATCATTTCTGCCCTCATCACTTCCTGCCTTGATTATGGAAACAGCTTGTTCGTGGGTATCCCTGCCTACGAAACACGCCGCCTTCAAGCAATCCAAAATCAGGCTGCCCGTCTCATCTTCCATTTTCCCAAAACTCACCATATCACTCCTGTCCTCAAATCTCTCCACTGGTTACCTATCCTGCAGAGATCCCTGTTCAAACTAGGGTGCCTTGTCTACCGGGCTGTTGATCGCTCTGCGCCGGCGTTCATCAATTCTCTGATTTCTACCCACACCCCTGTTCGCACTCTCCGATCATCTTCCTCTGCCCTCCTCACTATTCCCCGTTTCCGTAAAACTCGCACTGGTGGAACTAGATTCTCTGTCCTTGCGCCCCGGTTTTGGAACTCCCTTCCTCTCTCTATGCGTTCTATCCCCATCTTCTTACACTTCCGTAAAGCGCTTAAAACATTCCTGTTTGCCCTGGCCTACCCCTGCTAACCTCCTCGGCCCTGTCTGTTCTGTTCACTAGAGCTCTCAGCGCCAGGAAGCCCTTTGGCCATCGTGCGCTCTATAAATACTTTCATTCATTCATTCATTCAACTGAATTTTTATGAACTATGGATGTATTTTATATGATGTCTTTTATGGTGTAAAAAGCGAAATAAAGACGTATGAAACTGGTAAAACTGGAAAAAGGAGAGTTTGAGTGAGGGAAAGCAGGGAGAGGTAAAGCTGGGCAGGCAGATAAGTGAGTAGTGAGAGACATACAGAAAAATGCAAGGTCGAGAGAGTGGTGAGTAGAAAGAGGAGAAAAATGGCCAGAGGTATAGAACGGAAGTCAGGTAAGGAGAGTATTGAAGCAGAAAGGTAGCAAGAGTGAGCTAGAGGGTGGCTGGAAAGAAAGATGAGGTGAGAGAGAAGAGAAATGAAGTAGAGAGACAGGTGGAGAAGTGAAAGAGAGGTGATTATGATATAGAGACACAAATAGAAAAAGGTAATATAGATAAAGAGTTGTGAGGAAGAGATATAGGTCAGAAGAGGGATAAAGGTGTCTAAAAAGAGAGGTAGAGAGATGTGATGAAGAAATAGAATAGAACTAAATGATTTGCACAGAGTGATAGAAGGTAATATTAGATTGAAAAAATGAGGTAGCAAGTAGAGAGAAAAGAGTAAGGTGGTGAGAGAGATGAGGCATAGGAAAACAGTGTTAGAAAGAGGGAGGTGTGAGGTGGCGAGATGAGGTAGTGAACAAATGGTGAGGTAAATTGAGATATTATGTAGACAGAGGGAGCAGGGGTAGAGACGGATGGGATAGTGAAAGATGTGAGGCTGAAAAATGAGTGTAAAAGAGCGGTCAGGTCGAGTGTGTTGACTGGGCAAAGTGAGAGGAATGAGAGAGGTAGAGAGAGGTCGGATGTAGAGAGTTAGAGAGAGGTGAGAGAAAGACATAGACATATTTGAGAGAGAAATGTAGTAGTTGAAGGAGAAGTTCATAGAGGTCAGAAGGAAACATAGGCATGTGGTACAGAAGAAGGAACGAGGTAGCAGAGGGATGAGGTAGCTAGAAGGGGAAGAGGTAGAGATGTAGGGATAGGTACAGAGACATTGAATGAGAGATAAGGTCATGAAGGTGATGTAGAGAGAGGGCGGGTCGACATGGTGAGATAGAATGAGGGAATAGGTTCATAGTGGTGTTGGAATAAGTAAAGGGAAAAAGAGAGTGTAAGGTAGAAGAAGTGAGGTAAAGGAAGGAGACAGAAAGATTTGTTTTAAATTTCATTTCCATCAATTTGTATGAGTGCGACGGTTAAGGCTTGACATGCTGGGCATGTGGATCTGTCAAATTAAAAAATAATCTCTTTTCATGCATATTGCCAGATAGCCCACTGTAACGTGGGGGCTGTGGGCAATTGTCCACTTGACCCATGGTTTAAAATGCCTTGGTTCCAAAGATCTCCTCATGACTATCAATAGTGGTAATACCACAATGAGTGAGCATCCAATACACTGTGCAGCCAATGCTGCAAAAGTTGGCATTTCCATTTGTAACTCAAAATAGAAGTCTGTGAAACAGCTTAAAATAGATGCTTCACCACAATTCCACAAGCACAATGTCACAAGCTTTGGCAAAGCCAATATGTCTTGCCTCTGAGAGCTATTAGATTTGTCAATGTTTAGCCATGTTAACCAAGAAGCATGGCTGCTGTGCAGGATGGCAGAAAATTGAAAAAAGTGCTATGATTCTGCCAGAGCACTGTCCACATCATAGTGCATTTTCTGTTGCTGGTGGGAGAGAAAATGTGGGGGAAATAAAATCACTATGATGTGGGTAGCTTTTTTTGTTATGGCGGACAAGCAACAACTTGGAGTAGCAAGGGTTGGTGGGAGCAAGCAACAACCCAGGGTAGGGGGTAGTGGGGCAAGCACCAGCATGGGGGAGGGAGGGGCGGCACACAGGTAGTGGTGAGCAACAACAAGGGTAGGGCAGGGAGGATCAAGCAACAACACAGGCGGGGGAGGGAGAGAGGGCAAACAACAGGACAGGGAACGGTGGGCAGATTTGGGGCAAGCAGCAGCATGGGAGACTGGGTGTAGGCAGGTGGGTGCAAGCAGCAACACAGAAGAGGGGCTCACTGGTTAGAGGCGGCAGACCCGAGAGCAGAGGACGGCCCGGGACCAGGGTTCGATTCCCGGCGCGGCAGGTTTCTGGACCAGGGTCAGCGGACTCGATAATTCTCTCGCCTCGGTGCCCACTCTGATCAGCGATCACACTCTGCAACTCTGGGCATTAGCTTGCCTCATCTTCACTAACGGTCCCACCAGACCGCCGGGGATGCCTGGTCTCACCCTGGAGATACCCATTAAGGGACCATCTCTCAGGGAAGCCAGGAAGGGTTTCGCAGCGGTCGAAGCGCCTTGGGACCCTACGGGTAAGTAGTGCGCTATATAAATGCCATTACATTTACATACATACATTTACAAGGCTGAAGGGGCCAAGCAGCAACATGGATAGGCGAGGTGGAAGACATACACAAGGGAGTCAGCTGAAAAAGACACATGCTAGTAGAGTGTTTAAATAGAAAACATAAAGTAGCAACTAAAATAATCAGCGGTGGGAAGACCCATGTAATGTGTTCATGACCCAGGCAAGGGACAGGCATATAAAGAGGAAGGAAGCTAAGACAACTGGCCAATAGGAAGCAAGTAAATGAGAGTGACAATGAAACCAACCAATGGTAAGCAATAGGTGGTCTCCAAGCCCACTCATAGAAAACAAATGGTCTTGAAGTGACAGCGTATGTGCTGTCTAGGTGCGATCTAAAAAGACGATCTCAGAAAAAATTAGCATGGGGGCGACATTTTAGACTTGTGAAGAAAACTAAACTATCCCTTAATTTTAACACATAAGCTCTCCGGAAGAAAGCTAACATTTAGTGATAAAAATGAAAATATTACATGTATCTCAAGGATGCTTCTTGTCAATAATTGAATTAATATGAACTTGGTACCTTGGTTCTTGGTATATATTCTAAATGAAAATAAGGAATAAAGCAAAAGTATTCCCTATTTAGTATTTGTATTACTATGGCCAAACTATGTTTATTTTTACTTTTTACAATCTCCTGTCTCGTCATGAACCACAACCACGCCTTAGAATATTACTGAATTATTTTTTATTTTATCAATTAAGGAGATTTTTAAATATTTCTTTTTTCAATTCAAACACATTTGTATATACAAGTAATTTTTCCATATATACAAAAGAAGCCCTTCATTTCCAAACTAGGATGTCACAATGAAAAAATAAACCGGACATTCCTATCGAGATCAAACAGATTAATGTGAGGAAAACAAATAGGTAAAAATTATTTAAACCAAATGTTTCTTCAGTCCCTCAACAAATTATTTCAATTAATCAAAAGTGTTTTCTATATATCTGTTGTCTCTTTACAGTCGACGCGTTTCAGCCAATCAATTCTGGCCTCTTCAGGACTATGGCTATTCAAACTCCATATGTACAAATAAGAATGGGAACAGACATCACTTATAGATCCCATAGACTGATAACATAAGTACCTATCTACATATCTACATATCTACATTAAATTAACCATAATTATTCTGGATATTATTCCTGTGAGCAGACTGACCGTTGTGACACATAATTAATTGATTAAATAACCTAGGGCATGATTTCCTAATCTAGTTTTATTTTAAAACAACGTTATATTATACAAAGAATTCTAAGTTTTTAGAAGATGTAAGGGCAGAGTAATTACCGGGTTATAAAGTCATCTGGGGTTGAAAAACGTTTTCAAGTTGTGCCGGGAGCTCTCTTTTTCACTGAGCTCGCATTATATCCAATGAATGGAAATAGTTAGTTCACTGTCGGTGCTTGGGTGAAAAATATCACCATTTTTGCAGCATCTGAATAAAGAGGGCATAGAAAAACCCCTATCAGTGAGTTATAACCGTGGGCCGGCGTTACTGCCACGCGCTCAAATTAAATGGGGAATCAACTTACATAGCTGTCACACTGGACGCCTCTTCGATTTACTCGCTCGCGTTCGCGTTTGTTTACTGAAGGTCGGCCACGTTTGATGCTCTTTACCCGGGGTCTGAAAAATACAACATACCCCGCACTCGTCAGTCTCACGACATAACTGTGCAGTACTGACCAAAATATAGGGAGTTTAAACGGCACTTACGATTTCTATGTATCTCTTTCTTTCAAAGTTGATCTCCGCTCTGCTGACTATGTTAGAGACTGCCCGCCTCTATATTCTGGCGACATGAACAAAGGACTGCCTTTTCCGGGTTCATTTGTGTAAACAATGAAGAAGGACTGTAGTACTTCCTTACTGCAGATATTACCACAAACAAGGGACTATTTAGATTCTGTATTACAGAGACATTGCCCGACGTCTGCCCTTTTTGGAATGCTCAAAGTTAACATAGAGATAGAGTTATGTGTTTCATAAACTAACTCGCTGATCAAATTAATATAGTCAAAAGACTGTATTTGGACAAAGTTTCTTTTTTATATATATAAAAAATGGAGCTTATTATTAGTGGTATTGTGCCTTTGGTATTAATAATTTTAAAGTCACAAGTAATTTCATATTTACAATCTTTTCCGGTCAGTCGCTCCTCACATTCTAAATAATGTTTACATTATTTTATTCTTCAGTAGTATCATTGCATGTTATATCAAGGAACAGAACTACAGTGTATCACACTTCAAATTCATTACATCTTTACAGTAGGGACCAGATTTCATCTTTTTCATTTAACCCTGTGGTTGCTGTTTTGTATTTTTCAATCAGCCTCGCTTCTAATCTATTCAGTTTGGATTCCATCTCTTCTGGTCTTGTTTTATCTAGTACACAAAGTACTGACCAGGTTATATCTTCCTCTGAATGTCGATGAGTTTCAAAATGTTGTACTAAAGGAGCCCCTGAAGTTTTACATTTTATTCGTGACTTGTGTTGCAGGATGCGTTTCTTGACCAACTGGGTGGTTTGCCCAATATAAGTCTTTTTGCAAGGACAAGTAACACAATAAATTGTGTTTCTTGTGTTGCAATTAGAAAAGCTTCTTTGTTGGTGCATAGATCCATTGATCTCAATTTCTTTTGAGTCAGATGTCAAAGTACAGGCCACACAATTTAAACACCTATAATGGCCAATTATAGGGGGTAATTTCAACATTCCTCTTAGATCAGTTGTTTTTTTGTCTTCTTTTCTCTCTGCTCTCACAAGCATTTGTCTTATGTTTTTACCTTTTTTGAAAGCGAATAGTGGTTTTTGAATTCCTAAATGTTCTATGATTTTCCAGTGTTTCTGAATAATCTTTTTGATTTTATGTACTTTTGGGTCAAATGTCAAGACGCATGTTAAAGGTGACTCTTAATTGAATTGAGTACCACCATTTATACTAAGGTGGCAACGAAATGTCCCTTTCGATCACAGTGGGTGATCTTTGGTTCAGTGTTGATGGCATTGGGCTACATTATGACCCAGGAGACTTTGAGGCTCACAACACCAGGAGGAGTGGCCTGCCATGCCAGAAGTATTTAAGTCATATGGCTGAGATACCCGCCACCCCCTCTCAACACAATCCCCAAGGATGGGAAGACGGAAACGGTTCTGAACTTTTGGAAGGCGGGAGGGAGTTACCCTCCCGGCCGTATTTATTAAAATATGAAACAAAATTAAAAACATTAAATTAACAGTTTCATATCATGTACAATTTCATTTACACATTACAATGTTCTTGGCTGACCTTAACACATCTCTAATACAAAGGTTCTCCTAGCCGATACTAAACATCCTGCAAATGCATTTCTCAAAATTGAAATTGTACATCCTAACATTACGGGCCAACGGCAAGGTTGTAACCGGTGTCAGATCCCCCATACCAGAACTCCCCCCTCACTTGTGAGGGGCGGTCGCACAGAGGGCTGTACCTCTGTGCCTGCTTCCAATTTCCCTTGTCTTAACGGGGGCCCTCTGTTAACTCGACGCCATCTTAGTGGTCGTCCGAGGACTCGTGTGAGGTGTCTAGAAGGTAGCGTAGACCCCCCTCCCACCTCACACAACTTACCACATCTGCCGTCGCAGATGTCCTGGCCCCGGGAAATTCCCAGGAGGGGCCCGTAGCCCCTCCTCCCCAGGGAGGGGCCCATGGCCGCCTTCCCTTTCGGCGTCCCCATCCTTAGAGGGGACCGCCTCCCCGTTTGAGGGGCCAATGGCCGCCTCCCCCCGGGCGCTCCCATCCGTAATGGGTGACGCCCCCACCTCTAGGGATCTTCCAATTACTGCTCACCGATCATGACCTTACCGCCACAAGCCGGATAGTTGACCGGCTATCCGGACCCCCCACAAAACTCCTACTTAAAGGTCATGGCTGCACACGCTCCTTAACCAAGCTACGAAGTCTCCTATGAGTAAAACATTCCCCTCCCGGGACAAATGGACCCCATCTTCCAGATACATATGGTCCCCCCTGATACATCCATGAGGAATAGAATGCAATGTACCTGTACGGAACAACCTACCAAGTTTGTTATTCACTTTCTTCACCGAATGATTTATAGCAGACACTGAATTAGCCCCCCGCCACACCTTCCGCGGAATCATATGTGACCATGCAATCGTGCACCCCGGAACCCTTCTCGCCAACCAACTTACTGTGGATAGTATCAACTCGAGAAGTACTCGTCGACCAGTGGTCACCAAATCATTGCCCCCAAGATGCACTATGATTACAGATGGCGGTGACCTTGTCCGCCCTAACAAACCCTCCATAAAAGTTTGAAACTGGTCAATACAGAGCCCGCCCCTTCCGTAGAAGGTCACCCTGTACCCGTATTCCCCAGCCATGTGAATCATGTCACCTGCTTTGAATACGTCTGTGGCACGCCTCACGTATGAGTGGCCCACGACCCACACCACTCTTTCCTCAGCCGGTGATCTTTGACCGCTGGTTCCCAGGTGTCGGGTCGACTGCACAGTCCGCCCCGCCTCGTAAGCTCGCGAAACTGTAAACCAAACAAAAACAAGAAGCGTGAGTGCATGACATTAGCTTCACAACATGTGCAACCGCACATACCTTTTATAACAATTCGAGGACCAACGCCCCAACCGTTTTACTTTTTCAACACTCAGACCCCTGGCTGTAGCCTCTGTAGCAGCCCCTATCCGGAAGGAATGAGTCCCGAACTCGCCCGGGTTCAAGCCCGCAGCTGCGATTGCCATTGTTAGCACCCGCTGGAACTGAAACCTCGTCAGTGGGGTGGCGTTGGCGTGCCTGAGCAGGCTTCCCCCCCATGATGCCGCCCTCTGCGCCAAATACTCCTCAACGCATGCTACCGGGCACATGGGAGATCCCGGAATCCGCTGGACTACTACGCTGTCCCCGATCGCTCTCTGATCGGTCTTGGACCTGGCAAATGAGATTACCATTGTCTCCCCCTTAATTTGAACGTGCTCTCGGCACAGACCTCCCCCCGTATCCTGCTTGTTCCTTGCTACCAGTTCGCTTGCCCGCATAGCCCCATGGAATGCTAATGCAAAAGCGGCCCGGAATAGCACAGTCTCTGATTGAGATGAACATGTCGCAGGGAGTACGGACAGTAACCGGGCTAATATTTCCAGACCTATCGGGTGCCTCTCATCAACTCTGCTACCCTCAAGGCGTTGCCACCCACGCAGCACCTTCTGTACCAGAAAAGACGCAGTGGGGTCCTGGATGCCATGAGCCCGTGCCTTGAAAGAAATGGCGGCCCGGTGTCTATTGGCCGTAGCCACTGATTTGCCTGCCTGATGTAATGATAACAAAAATTTCAGGACATACTCTTCTTGGCCCCAAAGCTTCCCCCTAGCTGAACCCAAAAAGGACCAATAGGAACGGAATGCCCCTCCATATGCCTTCCTTGTCCTGGGTGCTAGACTCTCTCCCACGAGGTCTTGTAGTCCGGGGCACCGAAAGACCAGAGAGCTTCGGGAAATGGTGCCGCCACCGGGTCCGCTGAGGGCAGAAAACCCCAGAAGGCCTGCATACGGGAACGAGAAAGCGCATCAGCTGCCTGGTTTAACACCCCTGGCACATGTCTTGCCCTAAAGTGGACGTTCAGTCTCATACACAGCAGGACAATTTCTGTCAGCAATCTCAAGATCCATTTGCAGCGGGCTGCCTGACTATTGATACACTCAACCACGGTCATATTATCAGACCAGAACACCACAGAGCGATCACGAAACCCCTCAGGCCATGTCTTTAAGGCCACCAGAATAGGGAACAGTTCGAGAAACCCAATGTTACCTGTGAGTCCACTCTCGTGCCACCATGCCGGCCAGGTTCGTGCTGACCAATGATTACCAAAGATGGCACCAAAACCCACACTCCCTGCCGAGTCAGTCCACAACCCCAGCTCCTCGGAAGAAACCGCCGGTTTGTTCCATACGACCCGACCATTGAAATCCGCCAGGAATGCCAACCATATGCGCATGTCCTGGCGAACCTCTGCCGAGAGCCTTGTGCGGTGGTGCCCTTCCTTAAGGCCGACCATGGCTTGAGCAATAGAGCGGGAAAAGGGGCGTGCCATCGGTATTACTCTAAGGGCAAAATTCAGCTGACCCACAGCCTGCTGCAACTGATGCAGATTTACCTTCACCTCGCTAATACATGTTTCAAGCGATGCCTTAAACTTCGTTACCTTTTCCTTAGGCAAACGGAAGCACCCCTCTTCGGAATCGAGCTCTATTCCAAGAAACTCGAGCGAAGTAGCTGGGCCCACTGTTTTTCCTGGTGCCAATGGCACGCCAAAACGATTCATGAGGTCACAAAATTCATTCAAAGCCTGTGCACATCCTATGTCTCCGGCTGCCCCCAGAAATAGAAAATCGTCAAGATAATGCATCACATGTGTAAACCCCGTTGTTCTTGTGAACGCCCATTGCAAAAAACTACTAAATTTCTCAAAATACGCACAAGAGATGGAGCAACCCATTGGCATACATTTATCCATGTAATAGCGCCCCTGAAACATGAAACCAAGGAGACGCTGATCATCTGGGTGTACCGGGAGCAACCGGAACGCCGACTCAATGTCTGATTTGGCCATCAGCGCTCCGGGCCCCAGGCGATTCAACATGGCGACGGCCTCGTCAAAAGATGAGTACCGCACCGAGCAAACTTCCGGGTCTATCACATCGTTCACCGAAAGACCCCTTGGAGCTGACAAATTATGTATCAGCCTGAATTCCCCTGGGTCCTTTTTGGGGACCACTCCCAGAGGCGAACAAACAAAATTAGCAACTGGTGGCATGTCATATGGTCCGGCAACCCGACCTCGGGTCACCTCCTTCCCAATCTTTGCTTGTACCACCGCCGTATTCTGCAGAACCGACAGTTGGTTCCTACATTGTGCTTTACTCTGAAAACCCCCCGCCGGGATGCGGAAACCATACGAAAAACCATCTCGCAACACCCCAGCGGAGATATGATCCGGATATTCGTTGAGCCAAGGAATCATTGCCATGATGTCAACCGGGGTAGGGAGAGGCGCCCCCCGGACTATTTCAGACCTGTTTGGCGCCCCCTCTATTTCCCGTATCACCAGTCTTGGCTCTGCACATGGTCTCGGGGTGCGAGGACTGCCCGCACCCTGCACATTCATGCCTAAACCTGCAAGACCCTTGCGGCCTAGTACATTTGCCTCTGTTAAAGCTCCAGCATGCCCCTTTTTTGCCTGAGTTGCCATTATTCTTTGTGTGCTGATCATTGCTTGATCCCGCCCGAAAGGGCGCCCCGGACGAATGGCGGGAAAACTCGACCACGTTTCCCCCCAAAGATGGCGACTTCGCCGTGCCTGACTTCTCTATTTTCTGCCAGGAAATGGAGTCGAAACAATGCCTCGTCAGGGATGTGTCGTACTCCTTGGACTTACGAAATATGTTATCGTAACAAAACCATTGATTACCAGCATATGTCTCATAAAATTCCATGATACGTGTCTGATACACGGCTAATTCCACCAATAATTCGGGCCTCCGTTCCCCCATAATTGCAGTGAACATTCCAAACGCTCTGCCCCAATTGCCTATTGTTTCATCAACTCTGAAACCGGCCATCTTGGCGCGCCATACACTAGGATGCAGAAACTCTTTTTGGTTCTTTACATGCTCAATCTCATAGTGATCGGTCAGCAAGGAAAACATGTTCACATATTTATCAGCCCATATCCTTTTTTTTACCTCAATTGGGATATGCTGAACAACTTTCTCCCTCCTTGAAGGTACCGATATCTCCCCTGCCATCGGTAATGGCTGCTTACCTGAACCGGTAACTGTGACCGTAGTCCCTGCCGAACCAACGCCCGATACTGGCTGTTCCACGGGAGCCTGCGGGGAAACAAAAGGACACGGTGCCTTCGCAGCATCTTTCGATTTCCGCAACTGCTTCATTATCGCTCTGGCTTCATCAGCCGTGGCCCCCTCGTTCTCTTTGCCCAACCATGCCGCCAACTGGGCAGCCAGCTCAGGAGGCATATCCTCCCCGTTCACAGGAGTGATTACCACAGGGATTGGCTGCCCCGCATTCGGGACAGGAGTCGGGGCCTCAATTGGGGTGACCGGGTGCGCTGGGGGCGCTTCGGGAACCGGGGCCTCCCCCCCGACGCTCCCCTCTTGGCCCTTCTACCCTTCCCGTTAGGGACTACTCCCGGCAATGCTGGTCCGATGACTCTCTTAGGTCCCCCCGCACCATTCAGTGCCGCCATCTGCTTCTTCATATCCGCCATGTCCTTCATCAGCATACGAAGCATCTGATCGGTCCCGACCCTCTTTCCGACCTTCTTGCTAGGCATCGTCAACGTAAGCTCCACGAGGTCCTAGGCCAGGAAACTCCGAACTCACTGAAAGAGTAAACACAAAATTAAATTCTCAAAATTGGCTCTTCGTTCCGTCTCGAGCTCACGTGCAACGGAGAGGTGCAGCTTCAGAGCACAGGAACGAGAGGATGCTTCTTTGGCTTGTCGCTCCTTTTATCCTTCTTCGGGCGGGCGTGAACCCACCTTCAATCCACCTCCGGGGCGTGGCTAGCGTTGTCGGTGTCTAGGACAACCCTCTCTTGGGCGGGAAAAGGCTCGCCCCAGCTACGCCGCTTCGGGCATACCAGCCGGGACTCGCCTCCCGCCCAAAATGGCTTCCCGGGGGATCGGGGTACTCCACCATACGTTCGGGGGGACCGAGTGGTCGCCCCTTTCCATACTGTTCTTTTATCTGTAATGGGACAGGCAATAGAAGGTTGGCTGATGCAAGGAGTGTACAAGCTGAGCTGACAAGGCCGGAGGAGAACACATCGAATCCTCATCTTTGAGCTTGCTGTGTTTCAGGGTCCTCCCTTTCTTATAGGCTACGGTCTTACTGGCCCCTCTGCTCTCTGTGATAAGCCTGGAGGAGGGTGGGCATGATGAAGAGAAAGTGGCCCTGGCACCTCCCATGGGCGTTGAAATACAGTACCCATGGAGGGATATTTTTTCGCCCTATTTGACCACTCCTCTCACACAGAAAAACTACAACTTCTTGTGTCAAGGGAACTGCAGAAAAACGTCTCATGGACATGGGCAGTTGTAGATAATTTTTAATTTTCATGGATTGAAACCCTGTACAGCGAGCTTACTGAGGAATTTCTTCCAAACTTTAGGGGCAGAGTCTGATGTGCTGAAGCGAATCAGGCACCATTGTGCAGCTGCATTTCAATGTCTTCGAATGTCACTTGATGTAAAGTAGCACATAAGGGACAATTTAAGCAGTTACTGACTGAGATGCCACATTTTGCATGGGTCAGTCCAAGAAACTGGCTAGAAGTAAATATTGTTGACTGACCTCCAGATATACCCCTGATTTAACCTGCAAGAATGGATATTTCTCAGTCTGGATCTGACCGACAAATACCCACTCTACTGACTTTATTTTGCACTGAGTTGATTTAGTAAATTAAAGAGCTAAAACATATATACTGGGCTTTATGGTGTAACACAGTATTGTGCACCTAAGGTTAATCTTTTTATAAAGCAGTGCATTTGCCATTTTCAGTGACTGCTTGGTGCTGAATATTGAAACTACAATATTGATGGGACACAATATCGAGGACACCATATCGAAAATAAAATATCGACAGGGAAGTAAGTCTAGGTTTTCTCTAACTAACCCCATATATATGTACCTTCATGGTATATATGTCTTCAGGATAGATAAATGTGAAGTTAGGAATAGTAAATCTTTACTTCGTTATATGTACTTACCTTTCGATATTGTCCCTTGATATTCTGTTCTCTATATTTTCATACCCCAATGTTGTTGGTGTTGCTATTCGGTAGTACAATCCTTGTGCTTTAGATGTTTGAAAGCATAATGCTGCCTTGGTGTGCTTAGAGGAAGATTATTGTGACCCTTGCCTCCACATGTATGTCTATGTACTCATAGGGACATATTTACTGCTAAAGTTGTGAGGCGTGCCGTTAATGCAGGCTGCACAGTAGTTACAACAACAGCCCTGCGTTTCCCCCTGTGCTAGTGCTAATTTCAGCTGTCTTGCGACAACACAGGCATCATTGCACCATTGTTAATGATTGTTTGTGTGCAGGAAGAGACATCTTCCTGCACATAAACAATCTTTCAGGCCATTTTTCGGTTTCAAAACCAAAAACGAGGAGGAATAAAGCATTTCTCCTCCTTTTGCCAGGATAAGACCAGGTTTTCTCTGGCCTTAATTTTGGCACTGCCTCCTACTTATGTCACCCTAGTGAACAGGGGGCAGCGCCAACATCAATGGGTGTTGTGGCGTAACGCCCACCGCAACACCCATTGCCCACCCCTTTCATGCTAAGTATAGCGTGAAAGGGTGCCTTACTTACAAGGCAGCGGACGCCGCCTTGTAAATAAGGTGAAGCCCCTATCGCCACCACAACGTCG
Organism: Lissotriton vulgaris; assembly: GCF_964263255.1. Lineage (NCBI taxonomy): Eukaryota > Metazoa > Chordata > Amphibia > Caudata > Salamandridae > Lissotriton > Lissotriton vulgaris. The sequence goes on along the minus strand of NC_141685.1, from coordinate 353,640,194 downwards.
AGAAAAGAGACGTTATGGTGGCGATAGGGGCTTGTAAATATGCCCCTTAATTTTATATGCTAGCCTAATCCTCAGAGCGTTTCTTGCTATTGGCTTTCTTTGCATTTCTTTACCCACGTCTTTGAACCTTGGTAGTAATGGTGAGAGTAGTAGTCAAGCGTACCAGCTATCGGGTGAAATCATAATACTTTACCCTTCTAAAAGGCGGCGAAGTTGGCTAGTTTTGCCGTAGGCAAAAAAAAATAATCTGACTGGTATTCTGGTTCTACCAGCTGCAGAGAATCGGAAACACTGATTACCTAGCAAGGCTTGTTTTTCCTGCAATCTCTTAGCTTTGCTTTTAGCCTTGAGAATACTAGGAGCAAACTTCGACATCTGCGATTTGGCAGCAATGCACCCATACCCAACTATCGGAAGACCCACTCTAAGCCCAGAACATCTAACCGTGCACAATAGGCAGTGTATGGTTGTTAAGCTGACGAGGCCCACTCGTTATCCGGGGTGACATCGGGAGCCTTTTTCTGACGTCACGCAGGGACTTTATTTTTTCCATCTTATGTTTCATTTTAGCACCTCGTGATGCTAAATTTCGCGAAGGGGGGCTCCTTTTCTCTTTTGTTTAATCTTCGCACCTTGTGATGCTAAATTTCGATTTCACAACTTCGCACATCTCTTTTCAACAGAGTCCTGCGTGTTCTTCTGTGTTCTGCTTCCAGTTCTGGTTTTTCTTAGGGCAAAGATCACTATTGCACGACTGCGCTTTAGTAGTTTCCCACAAGGCTGCCTTGAGAATCTTTTTTTTTCTGCCGTAGAGAAATGATTCACTCTCTCAGCACCTAAAAATGCGTGGATGGCGCTGCGTAAGCCATCATCATTTCATGGAGTCAGCTGTGGACCCAACAATTATATTGTGAGCAGCTAGCATCCCTTCCGTTGCTGATAAAGGAATTTAATAAGACCAGTGTTTTTAAAATGGGTATTTTCCATTTCAACTCCTTTGTGTGTCAAAGAACATTTTTAAGGCGAGGGGAGACCTTGCTTGATGTTTACAAACGCATCCTGGAAACGCGGAATGAGCACACGCAGGCTTTCTGTCTGTGTAGCAGTTAAGTGCCTACAAGGCCCAAGTGGTTTAAAACGTGTAAATAATTCAAAAAAGTTGTTTCCGGGCACGCTGAAGGGCAGCAGTGAGGTTGGTGGAACCGCCAGTCAGATTAATATAATGAAAACAAAAAAGGATACTCAGGATAAGAGGCTGTGGGCTAAACGTCAGCTTAAAAGAGGAGAGTGGGGTAGGGATGCTATTTTCACTAACGCTTAGGGCCAAATGTATCAACATTTCACGCTGTGCTGCGTGACGGAGAGGGCAGAAGGGCACCATATGTAACATTATGTGGCGCATTCCTGTCCTTTCCTTGCGCTGGCGCACAATGTGCCTCCTTGTGCCAAAGCAGGCACTGTCGTGCCACGGTGCAAGTGTCCCTGCATTGTAGGAAGTTTTTGTGCAGGAAGGTGTACCTTCCTTTGAGGCTTTTTCCTCCTTCTGCAGCAAACGTAGAGAGAGGAAAAAACAGGGAGAAATAAAAGATATCCCCAGGGAAGGTGTAGTATATTGATGTATTCCCAGGTCTACCACTCATGGTCAGTCTGGGAATGCCCCAAAGTTCATGGAAGGGTGCCTGAGAACACCCTCGCTCCACCCATGGAACGCCTCCCGGTGCAGAGTAACGCAAGGCAGTGACTTTCACTGCCTTGTGCTGCTCCAGATTTACCGAGCACCGCAGGGCCATGCAATTTGACAGGGCATTGCTTGGTAAATCTGACTTTAGTGGTGCGTTGCCCATGCGTTACTTTGTGTGATTCAAGGAAGCGCAAAACACTATGATAAATCTGACTCTAAATGCTAATGCAATGCTTTGTCACTGATGCTGCTTGAAGAGCATCTGTGTTATGTTACAGGTCTAGCTTCATTTCTGTTCAATTGATTTAGAGTTTAGATTTCATATATGGACTAAGCATGGGCGGAAAATCCGTTACGCTCGCGGATTTTGCGGATTTTCGGGAAATTCGCAATCCGCGAGATTTGCGAATTTCCCGCAAAATCCGCAAATTCGCACGCAGCGGATTTTTTTTGCGGCGCGCGGCGTTGGTGATACAATTTTTGCGGCGCGCGGCGTTTATCGTCGTTTGCCGAGTTGTTTTTCTCGATATTTTGCGAGTGCTGCGCCATTTTGGATCTTGCTGTGTGAATTTGGCGAGCGCGATTACGTCATCGCGGCTTGCCAACTTGCACAGCGAGAGTTTGTCAACGCGAGTACGGCGAGATCACGTCTCGCGGTACTTCGCAATTGCGAGATTTGAGATGCGGCGAGCAGCAACAATCTCGCACAAGCAAAAATATAAAATTTGCAATTCTGCACAAGAAATCCACCAGCAAGCAGCATAAACCTTCTTGAAATGATGATTTTTATCTGAATAACTCCTTAGGTTGACATTTGCCTGCACTTTTTTAGCGAGGAGTCCATTTTGAGGAGGGGGAGAGGGGGGTGGGAGGAAGGAAGTGCCCCACAGTCTTCAACTTCCTGTTCCTGTCCAGCAGGCTCCTCCCAGTGCTTTGTCCATCTCCTGGTCACTTTTCATTTGGATCTGGAGCTGGAAGGATTACTTTTTGTGGATGCTGCTGGATATTTGGATTTGAGGCCTTTTTGACTTTCTTTGGATCACTGTTGGATTAGAAATTTTACAAGTAAGTTTGTTTGGGGCATTACAGTTGCTGCAACTAAAATTTTGGAATTTTCGATTTTTGGGCTGTTTTGGGGCCTTTTGCCCAGGGGTATCAGTGGTGGGTGGACTGAGTCTTTCTGTGGGTTGTCTTGAACTTAAACATCATGGAGGGCATGGATGGATTGGGATTGTGCTGATTTTTCAGTGATTTTCGTTTTTTGGGGCTGTACTTGTGGCCTTTTCACCAGGGGTATTTGAGTCTAGCATGGGCCTAGTCTTTCTGTGGGGTGTCTTGAACTTAAACATCATGGAGGGCATGGATGGAATGGGATTGTGCTGATTTTTCAGTGATTTTCGTTTTTTGGGGCTGTACTTGTGGCCTTTTCACCAGGGGTATTTGAGTCTAGCATGGGCCTAGTCTTTCTGTGGGCTGTCTTGAACTTAAACATCATGGAGGGCATGGATGGAATGGGATTGTGCTGATTTTGCAGTGATTTTCGTTTTTTGGGGCTGTACTTGTGGCCTTTTCACCAGGGGTATTTGAGTCTAGCATGGGCCTAGTCTTTCTGTGGGCTGTCTTGAACTTAAACATCATGGAGGGCATGGATGGAATGGGATTGTGCTGATTTTGCAGTGATTTTCGTTTTTTGGGGCTGTACTTGTGGCCTTTTCACCAGGGGTATTTGAGTCTAGCATGGGCCTAGTCTTTCTGTGGGGTGTCTTGAACTTAACATCATGGAGGGCATGGATGGAATGGGATTGTGCTGATTTTTCTGGGTTTTATTTCGATTTTTTTGGGGTGTATAACTGAACTGATGTTCCTCTGTCTTCCATTGTTTTTAGGTGCACAAGACTCAAGAGAACCACCAGTGCCAGGAAGAAGTCCTTCAGCGGTGTGTGTGTGCAGCATAACGTCACGCGACGTCACGTCTGGCCTCAGACAACTCTACAATTCGTGCAACTGCGGCCTGCTGTCTGACCTGCTCTGAAGAAGATGGCCCCAAAAAAAGGTGTCCGTAGCTCCTCTAGCAAGAACGTTGCTAGTAAGGAGCAGAAGAAGCAAGTTACCAAGGAGGCTGGTGTGCCAACCGCCACGTTTTTTGGGAGCAAAAAAAAAAGTACGCCTGCAGCAGCAGGATCTGCTGGGGACCAAGCTGGGAGCAGCACCCCCGCTCCATTGGGTTCAGTGCCTCTACCACCACGCCAACTTAAGTCCAAGCCCTTGAGTGCTTCAGAGGCAGTCAGTGTACTTCTCCAATCACCATCGACCAGTGATGCTGGCTCATCGCAAGAAAGTAGCAGCAATGTCCCTGAATCAACACAGGTTGTTGTAACTCATCTGACAAGTGTTGAACAACCACAGCCGCAACAACAACATGTGGAAGTAGTACAAGCCCAAGTACATGTGGAAGGAGAGGCAGCACAAGGAGATGCGCAAGTAGAGGTGCATGGAGGGTCACAACAAGTTCCCACAATAGTTGTCCCTCCCAAAGTAGGGGCACATCAGGAAATCGACAATCAAGCCGAGGTATCATTGGAAGCCACTTCTCCTGATGATTATTCATTGTCTTCCACATCCCTAGCAAGGAAAAGATCAAGGTTGGTGTCTACATCTTCTTCAAGCCCACCGCCTTGTGATGATCTGGATGACGAATGGGTACCACCACGGCAGCCTGAGAGTGAGGCACACCATGATCTGACAAAGATACCTAAGCGTAAAAGGAAGGTCGTCGACAAACTCATACCTATGGAGTGTGATGAGGCTCAACAAGAAGTGACGCATACTGCTGCTGATGAAGCCCTTCACGACGACGATCCAGTCATCATAAAGGTCTCTGCAGGCCCAGCGGGCATGCAGCAAAGAGACATTTTGACCCTATCCCGAGAAGCTGCTGAGCGTGATGATGATGTCGACGAGGAGGCAATGGAAATGGAAACACAACAATCATTACATTTGGAGTTAACTAGTACACCAACACCTACCGCTTCCATATTTCTTCCTCGCAAGAAGGGACCCACCTCGACCTCAATTCGTGGTGGTGAAAGTGCAAAACGTACTGAAGTTCGGCAATCCACATCCTCCACTTCATCTGGCATTAGCAGCAGGACCACCACCACCAGTATCGCCGCCTCCTCCGGCCCCCAAAGACATTTCAAGTCTCCAGTTTGGGACTTCTTTAGTGTTTGCCCAAAAATGGAAAACGTAGCCATTTGTAGCATTTGTAAGCTTCGAGTTAGTCGTGGTAAGTTTGGTACCAACTATGGTACCGGAGGCCAGAGAGGTCATCTTAGGAGAGCGCACCCTGTCCAATGGTTTCCGCACCTAGAGGCGTTCAAGGAAGCCGGAATTGCACGTAATGAAAACGTTGATTTTTCATCTGATGATGACGAGGAGGAAGAAGACGATTCAAACACTTCACTTACACCCAGTACCCCTGTCAGCAGCACACCCCATGTGAGGCACACTAAGAGTGTGGGAGAGAGTGAGACATCAATGCGGAAAAGTTCATCAGCGAGCGTAACTGGGTCGAAGATATCATCATCATCCCGTAAATCCTTGGTCCAGGGCAACATTAAAAAGATGTTGTTTACAGAAGCGCAATATGAACGCAACCACCCACTGACGCGTCTGTATAACACTAAGCTGGCTAAAATGCTAGCTCTGGACCTTCTCCCTTTTTCTTTTGTAGAAGGGGTTGGTTTTCTAGAATTAGTGGCAGAGCTCTGCCCTAAATGGAAGGTTCCTAGCCGGTTCTATTTTGCCCGAGTTGCGGTTCCAGCACTACATGAAGATGTTCTGAAGGTGATTGGGGCAGCTTTGCAGAAGAGTGCTGTTCACACTATACATCTGACAACAGACATGTGGACCAGTGGCGCAGGCGCTGATTACATGTGCATCACTGCACACTGGGTCTCTTTTTCAGGGGCTAAAGCAAAGCTAAACACAGGTGTTGACACAGACATTGTTTTTAAAGCTGCTCGGAAACATGCAACACTAGCCATGTTTGGTTTGGAGAAACGTCACACAGCAGAAAACATTTTGGATGTCTTTAACACAAAGGTCCTTAACTGGCTGTCCCCACTAAAACGCCAGGTTGGTTATGTTTCCAAGGACAATGGCGCCAATATAGTTAAGGCCATGAGGAAGGGTGACTATTTCAGAGTGCCGTGTTTAGCGCACTGTATAAACCTGGTTGTCCAAAAATTCTTGGGTAATAAAGGCAGTGCAGCGTACAGAGTATTGGACACCTGCTGAAAAATGTGCAACCATTTCAGCCATTCTTTTAAGGCCCGGAAGCAGCTGAGGAGCCTGCTATATCAACGTCAAATGCCAGTGAAAGCACTCATCCAGGAGGTGGTAACACGTTGGAACTCAACCTTCTACATGCTTGAGCGTCTGTATGAGCAGTATACGGTACTCGATCAATATTTCTTGACAGAGGGTACAGAGGATCTGAGGATGGGTGCGGCGCAATGGAACATAGTTCAAAGCCTGACACGCATGCTTCGTCCTTTTGAGTTCTTCACGCGTGCAGTCAGCAAGGAGGACTGTAATTTGGGAAAAGCTATCCCATTGTTGTACATGCTGGAGGACCAACTGAAGGAGGTGTGTTCTGTGTTTGAAAAAGATGTAAAAAACCAAGACTCTTTTGTTCTGGCTGAGAAATTATTAGAGCTCCTACAAGGTGATGAACGTCTTAAAACGATCCACTCAGAAGAGCATTACATTTGTGCTACTATTCTGGATCCACGCTACAAAAAGGCGCTGGCAGGCCAAGCATTCTTTCCTTTTGATGATGAACATGTTCCAAAGTACAAACATTGGCTAGCCTTGTCAGCCAAGAGGTTTGAAAGAGAACGGCTGAAAATTGAAGAAAATGGCAGTACATCAGCAGGCCATCCCCAGTCAAAACAATCCACTTCTGCACCTGTGCCTGTGGCACAAGTGACCTCTCAGCCGTTAAAGACACCAGCAACCGGATCATCTGCACCAGACACAACAGAAACATTGGAGGCTGAAGAGGATTGGCTAGCTCTGCGTGGGTTTGGTTCTCAAAAGGTCAGAGGCACAGCAAGAGCTAAGCAAAGTGGAGGAACCTTGGATGAGGACCTTGAGTCGATGGTGAAGGACTATCTGAATGACTCAACAGAGGTCTATGTTAATTCTGACCCATTGGCGTATTGGCATGGGAAAAAAGAATTGTGGCCACAGCTCACCAACCTGGGTTTAAACTACTTGTCTTGCCCACTCGCAAGCGTGTCTTCTGAACGTGTTTTCAGTGCTGCTGGTGGCATTGTAACTCCCAAACGGAGCCGCCTCTCGCCCAAAAATGTGGAGAGGTTAAAGATGATCAAGATGAATCAGCACCTCATACCACCAGATTTCAGAGTACGAGAAATCACGGCGGGTGAAGACGTTGTGGCGAGCAACATAGATGAGGGAATTTCTACTCTGTCAGGTGGCACTGAGCTCACCCTGCCTGAATTTGCAGAGTATGATGACGAAGCCTTATTCTCATTCCTGGACCGTGATACTGAGCCCTGAAAATGAGACAACGAATCAATAACTTTCTTTTTCGTCCTTATTCACTTTTATTCCTGTGTGTCTGTCTTTCTTTGTTGTGCACAGTTAATATATTTCAAACTTTAAACAGATAATCACAAAAACAAGTTGCCGCAGTCTGCATTCCTCAGGTTCACAAGTTCAGAAGAACATGCTCCTCTATCCTCCTCCTTCAGACTCCTATTTCCATCAAACCAGAGGGCTGGTTTACGCCCAATGAAGAAAGACTCAGCACTTGTGGGGGTGTTGTTCTACCTCTTTGCAGGTGAGTTGACGAATCTGGGACCATTGTTGGGAAGCTCTAATACCGGATAAAAGTGTTTTGGACCAAATCCGAGGCTCAAATTTTTTAGTGTTTTTGCTGACTTGCTTGCCTTTGAGATGCTCTTAGGGGGGCTTCCTGGTGTTTGTGGGTGAGTTTCGGGGTCTGGGAGCACTGCTGGGACACTCTAATCTTGATTGCATTTGCTTTTCAGGAAATCCGTGGTGGCAACCCCGACTTATGGCCTAGCTACGCAGCGCGTTTGGACCGAAGGCCGAGAAATATTGCAAGTATGAGATTTTGCTTTTGGCCGGTTTGGGGGCATTCCTGGGAAGGTCTAATACGGGGTAGAAGTGGTTGGGACAAAATCCAGGCCGATTTTTTTTTTTGCTATTTCTGACATTTTGCTCAATGTAGCGTTTTCGGGGGCCTGTTTGGGGGGCTTCCTGATGTTTGTGGGTGAGTTTCGGGGTCTGGGAGCACTGCTGGGACACTCTAATCTTGATTGCATTTGCTTTTCAGGAAATCCGTGGTGGCAACCCCGACTTATGGCCTAGCTACGCAGCGCGTTTGGAACGAAGGCCGAGAAATATTGCAAGTATGAGATTTTGCTTTTGGCCTGTTTGGGGGTGTTATGCTTCTTGACGGGTGGGTTGGCAGGTCTTGGGGCATTCCTGGGAAGGTCTAATACCGGGTAGAAGTGGTTGGGACAAAATCCTTGCGGAAAAGCCTTTTGGCACTTTTTGTAACTTAGGGTTCGTTAGGGTTAGCCCTAGCAGCAGGATTGCATGTGTTGCGGGGTGTTCTAGATTTTTGCAACTGAGTTCTGGGGTCTTAGAGCACTCGTGAGAATGTGTAATTTTGGTTGCAAGTCATTTGAAGAAAATCCATGGTGCGAAAGGGGGGATTTGGCATAGTTAAAGAAAGCCTTTGCCACTATTCTTAACTTAGGGTTCGTTAGGGTTAGCAGTAATTCTATTGCATGTGTTTGGGTGGGGGGGTTTTCGAGTCTTGGAGCGATGCTGGCTATGGATACTTTTGCTTGGTTGCTTGCAAGTGGTTTGAATGCAATCCACGGTGGGTAAGAGGGTACTTGGGCCTACTTTTACTTTCAAAGTACGTTTTGTCACTAGTTTTCTGCTAGGCCTAGTTTTTTGAGATTTGATTGGGGGTCTTCTACATTTTTGCGACTGGCTTTAGTAAGGGTCTGGGTGGGAGCACTGCTGGGAAGATCTAATTTTGTTCTAAAACACAGTTTACAGGACACCTAGCTTGAGGGGAAAGATCCGCTACATTAATTTGCCCATACTTATTCATCCTTCAAAAGGTGACTCTGACAGAGTACGCACTTTCAAAAATATAGTACTGTCTACTAGGAAAATCAAAGTGTGACTTTTTGCACTCCACAGCCTACATATCTTATATTTATTTATCAGTGGTGTTGTAATATTATATCACTTCCTGTTTTTCGTTGAATAATTACAGGCCGGGTTTCAGTCTGTGCAATGGGGAAAAAAGGATGGAGTCAGGCTTCACATTAGCGAGCCACAATTCAGCATCAGGCAGGCAGTGGACAGGGTGTCTTCTGGTAACCAACATCGATGGACGAAGCTTCAGCTGCAATGGAGGAGTGCCGCTAATAAGAGGATTTTTTTTCTGCAGGCAACTTACTTACCAAATTCAACAGGACAACTACAACAACATACAGATACAGTATCCTTTGTCTTTTTCTCTGACTGTGACTGCATTTCTTGGATCTCTCTCTGCTTCTAAATTGATCCCTTAACACATCACTTAGTCCACTCCACTATCACATCTGCACCACACATAGTCATTTGTAAGTGCTCCTACGTAATTTGCAAGTCGCAGCACGCCCCAGCCCGTAGAGGACTGGGATGGCCCCAATGATGAAGCATGTCACCAAGGGGCAACCCTGGTGAGTGAGGGGACACCTAGAAAAAGAGCAATTTCTCCTTTTCTATCTACTATACCTTCCAGACCAACCCCATTGAGTGTTGTGAATGGATTTATAGTGACCAGCAAGGCTCTCAGGTATCTGGCAACAGAGACCTTATGTTGAATATAGTTATCAATAATTCCACACAACCCCTGTACTGTCGCATTCTTTCTTCCACAGTTGTCGAAAGTACTACTTACTTTTCACTGACATGCATCTAGTAGTGCATGCACTTTCAAAGATTGATGGATAGGTTTGTACCCAAAGATTTGTTTATGTTCACAATTGTTTGTCCATGCTGTGCTATTTTTTCTTGTCTCCCAAAACCTTTCCCAAAAACCCCCGTACCCATCCATTTTTCAAACCCTAACCCTCTTCCCCCGGGCTGTGTGGTTTTCATTGATGTGTGACTAAATTACAGCAATAAATCCACACACTTGCTGGGGAGGATAAGGTGATAGCAACAGGCTGGTGAAGAAATCCGAGGATATATTCTTACTCTGATTGACAAAGACCCATGGCTAATGTCAAAGAACTTCAACCGAATTAGTTATACTTTAACATTTGTTAGGCTACAATGTGGCACTGTTCTAGTGTACTTCTGTCACCTGCTATATTCTCTATTGTACCGTTGTATTGCTCAGGAGGACAAACCAGATTTCATTTTCTTTTTTTTCATAGGCATGCAACTGCCACTGTGTCACACCACTAGTACCACCGCTATGAGGAAATTTTATCCGCCCAGGATTGCCAACCTTATTCGCTGATTCCCGTGGAGCCAGCCCTGTGCCTAGCCCTACTTGCAAACTGAAATTACAGGTAAGATAGGCGTTTGGTTGGAGGTAGTATAATGGAGTATTAGGAGAGACGAGAGATTGGATTGACGGTAGTACTCCTAGGGCTATTCAGGAAAACAAACTTACTGTTAAACCCCCACCCACCAGACTCAAAAGCAGTAAAAAACAGGTATGGTCAGATAAAGTTTGAAAAAGTATATTTTTATAGCCCTAACAAAAGAATCTCCCGCAAGACCCTCCCTAACCCCAACGATTGTCCTTCAAAAGTCCCCAAAAATCCCAATTCCCACCCCCCAAAAGTCTCTAAAAAAGGGGCAAGGGACACTATGGCAGGGTGCTGTTGGAATTAGCAGCCAGGGCATCATGCTCCTTGCGGAGGGTGGCAAGTTCGAAGCGGAGGCCCTCCACCACGTTCTTATAGTTATGGACCTCCTGCTCCAGGTAGGACAGTCTGAGGGATAAGCGGCGCCGGTGTGCCTTGCAAATCCTGTGAGGGGCAGCTGCTTTCTTTGCTGCTGGGCGGTGGCGTTTGGCTTTGGTAGCCCGGCTCCGTACCGCTGGAGCACTGCGCTGGCTGGCAGCCCGCACGGAGGAGGATGCAGCTGTCCCAGTGGACGTTGTTGTTGTACCAGACTGCATCTCCTCCTCCTCCAGGGCCACCAGCCGCCGATATTCAGCGACAGTGGCATCCAGCCTCCGTTGCCGGGCCATTCGAGCCAGCTCCTTCCTCCTTGATGGTGTCTTGGATTTGGAAGGAGCAACTACATGAAAAAAGAAAGACATAGTCTGTAACCAATGCTCCTTAAGATTAACACAAAATGATTGAGCAGAAAGTTGTCACAGTACAAGTAGCAAATTGAAAGCACAGTACATAACTATTGAGGACAGTATCTATGTAACCTCCGACTTCTTCATCCTTGCTCTAACATTAGTGGGAGTTTCAGGAACAAATTCTACGAGCACTATGGACTTCCATTACAGTCGACTATGACAGTACACCACTCTTATTCTTCTTCTTCTCTCTTGTTTAGGAAAATTGGTACGCTATCTTATGCAAGCCGGCATAATGCCAGCGCAGTGAACTTGCACCCGAGAAAAACAGACGCACACCATGGTGAGTGAGACAGACTTGCGTTACTGGTCCAGTACATGCAGGTGGTGAAGCTCTTACTTTTCTATTACGGGTGGCACTGAGAATACTCTGTTAAAAGGGCAACTGCTTAATTAATTTAGCTTTCACCCTACAGTGCAAATGAGTATTAGAAAAGGAAAATGAAGAAGCTAAATTATCTGATTATCTATCACTTCACATGGGATGTATTTGATGACATATGGGATGACTTTAGGTGCTTTGCTTATTATTGAGTGAACAGTGATACCCCCACACATGAATGACGTGCTACTACTAAACTAAAGTTATTAAGAGAGGTAGGGAGTGTCCACCGTAATAACCGGATATATGCTGTGCTTGCAGTTGCAATACAAACTACTGCTACTATTCATGGTAGTATTTGGACAACGTTACAACTTCTTTTCCTTGCCTTTCCTACACTGGAACGGACGTGTGGGTGCGGTGTTACATGCTCTTCAAAGTAACACTAAGTTCATCCAGTGACCGTCTACTCTCTCTAGATACACATATGCTATCTAAGAGTCAGATAGTACCATGAATGATCCAGGCATCCATCCATTCAAAGTATATTGCACATATACAGTTTCTGTCTCACCCACCCAGGCTGTTCTCCTTCCACCCATCCTTGCTTCATCATTCACCCAGCCATGCACCATACCATTTTCTTACCTTCCCAGCCACCTCGGGGACCAAGCAAACACATATCATTCTTCTTTGCCAGTCATCATTACATTTCTCGTGCTTCCACACTTACTTACACCCTTCTTTCGCTTTTCGTTCATCCCATCCATCAAGTTCACCTCAGATCTGATTGGGATTCTTCTCGCCAAAAACTTCACAGCTAAGTCGAAGTACATTTAGAGGAGGCTACTACCTGCTTTTTTTATAATACACCCGTGCAGAAAGCACACTCTGCAGTCTTCAATCTCAATGACTAAGGAATGTATAGCTTACCTCTGCCCGCCACCACCGTGTGAACCCTCACAGGCATGTCCTTGTCCGGCACTTGCACCGCTCCTCCCCAGAGTTGTCCTCCTCGTCCAATGCCACCACCACCTCCGCGCTGGCCCCGTCTCCAGATGTTCCACCTACAAAGTACATTTAATAATGTTAGAATACACCACTCACTACTATATAATATTTGGTCTAGGAGGAAGAAAGAAATGTGAAAAAAACAGTATACAATTTAATAATTTATGACTGTGTACTCTAGAGTAAAAATGTCCCTTTTTCCAGGGAAGGCTGTTGTCTTGCTGCACTTTTTGGCACAACTGATGAATGTTTGCTTTTTACTTTTTAACACGCACCACTTTTTCTCCTAACAGACAGAACCTTGACTTCTAAGAACACGAGCAGGATCAAGTTCAAACCAGGTGAGAGCTCGGCTCGACCACAAGAAATGTGTCCAATTAATCGTCAGCACTAAGCACTTTTCCATTTTCAGTTACACGTTCACTTTTATGACAAACTTGAATTTAATAAATGTGTTTACTTTTAATAAAGCTTTTAAACTTAAATAGACTCTATGGTTTTTGGTCCTCCAGACTAGAGTGGATGAGCTAAAGGTTTTCGAATTTTTGCAAGCATGAGTCCGTGCGTCTGCCATCGGTGAGTTTGGGAGCTAAATGACTCTGCCACACTATCTAGTCAGTAAGGAGATTGGGGGTTCAACTACAAAGTCTGTTATCACTGAGGTATGTGGAAAGTCTAACAGTTACAGCACCTATTATAATTGATAAGCTAAGCAATGCATTATTTAGTGTCCATAGTTCTGTTTGTGCAGATTTGTCCCTGCAACAGTAGTAGAATGGATTGTCCTCCTATCCAAACCAAAAGTAAAGTAGTATCTTATTCTTTCTTGGTGGTCATTCACCTTTTTATTGTTGGCAATGGTCAAAGCATAAACATTTAGAATACTTGAAAAGACATTATGGACAATCCCAGAGGACTGCACTCAGTGCATAGAGCTATTGCTGACTAGAATGGGAGTCCAATGGAAATGCCAAATGTGCAATCTTAGTTAGCTACACAGACAGACTAATAAGAATAATCTAGTAATACCACACGGAGTCATAGTCGAGGCAGGATAAGAATTTAGATCCTGTCTACAAGAAGATCAAAGACGATTTAGAAAAAATCGAATGAGGAACGCTAGGAAAAAATAAGTACTCTATATTAAAATTAAAACTTACTGGGGCCTGCAAAGGAGCCCTCGCCTGCCCGGTCCTGGCCTGCATCGTCAACAGCACCCTCCTCCTCCTCCTCCTGTGTCCTCCTCTTGCCCCTGGGGGAAGCTGATATACAACATGAAAGAAAGAAAAACAGAAAACATGGATGATATTTCTCAACCAAATCAAACATTTCAAAAGAACTAACAAAGTAACAAAATATTTTTGCGAAATAGCAAATAGGGAACGACTCCACGGGATATATTATTGACCAATCTCATGTGGTCGACTACGTCATTACTTTAGTATTGCTTGATTTGCGGACCGTCGAATTGGAAACTACCCTATGTAACTCACTAAACAAAGTACTAAAAAGGTTTGCCTAGGATTGGCAGGCAGCAGTCCGCAGCACGCAAAGTGACAGCCAAAGTCCATCGTGATTGAAGATCAGCGACAACACTAAAGTTTCCTACTACATTAACCAGTCATTAAAATACTCAAACTATTAATCCACCACCACTATTTCTTCTTATCGCCATGTGTACAAAGGAAGGACTGGACTTGAGTCTGTAGGGGCTGATTTAGAAGGCCCTTGCGGCTCTTTTGCTCCATTGTTGCGTGACTTTTGTGACGCAGCGACAGCACAAAAGAGGCGCAATGGTGCGGCGTATATTACCAACATGACGCATATGGGAGATGCATCACGTTGTAAAGCCCTGCACCAATAGGGGCCGTTCCGGCGCAAGGGAGGGCGTTCCTGCGCAGGAACGCATCCTAAAAGTGGCTGAGGGAAATCTACGAGATTTCAATCAGTCACTTTGAGGACAATGATGCGTGACTCAAACCCTGCGCCTGCTTGAAGCACACGTACGGCTTGACGCAGCATTGGGGAGATAGGGCACCCCAGAGCATTGATGGAGCTGCACCATCGTTGCGACGCAACTCCAGCAATGCGCCGCCTTTACGGCACAGATGCGTAACGCTTTGGTGACGTTTTGGGCCCATGGTGCGCCGCATTGTAAATACGGCGCACCATGGGTGATGGTGGCGTGACGCACAATTACTGGTGCATCCCTGCTACTTTGCAGGGATGCGCCGGTAATTAAAAACCTGAACCTTAGTGTGTAGCATTACGCAGTTCTTTCAACTACACTCATACATAATTTCACAGGCCAATGAAATGAACATAAAATCTAAAACAAATAAGCATAGTAGCAACACTACTGAGAAGAAGGAGAGCAGTGTACCTGAAATGCACAGAAGATTTTGAAATATAATTTACCTACAATGTAATGAGCAGCATTATTGCTCTTGGAAAAAAGAAAACATTTGCAATATAATAAATCAGCAGGAGAAAACATAGTAGTAAAGACATAGCTACTACTACTCACCAAGCCCGGGGATCTCAAGGCCAAGGAGGTCGAGCAGATCTCGCTCACGGGTCAGGACATCCGTCCAGCGGTGGGTGGCCTGGTTGTAGGTGCGCCAGACCCGAGAGTGGTGGTAAATGGCCTGGCACACCTTCTCCCACCGCTTCCGGCGCTCCCGGGCCTCGTACCCGGCACTGATCTTGCCGCCTCCCATGATGGTCCTGGGGAGGCGGCGCTGAACATAAAAAATGAGTTGGCCCACCTCCTCCAGGGTAAAGATCTCCCGTGGCATCACTAGCTCCCCCCTCAAACGCCCGCACGGGAGCCGGACACGGGGTGCGGGACCCTTCCCCTTCTCGGGATGCTTCCCGGCTCCCTTCACCATGGTCTGGGCGGAAAGGAATAAAGAAAATAGAATAGGGAAGAGAAGAAAAGAAAAGAGTTTACAAAAGTAGTTTAAAATTAACCAAAAGTAGCAGTAAACACAAAAATATAGGGCTAGAAAAATAGAGGGATAGATAATAAGTAAAATAGATCCAAAAAAACTTCAAACAAGCAAAGGATGGCAGAGATTGACAGAGGATACAAAGACCATGCCCAGAACCATAGCAATGAATGAGAAACAAGATGGCCGCGCCCGTTCACGACCGCGCGGGTAAGTTCGCGCGAGATTTTCCTTGCGAACACGCGCGAAACTGTACTGGCAAGCCGCAGACTTTGCGAGATTACACTTCGCGCCCGGAAACGGAAATACGTCAGGCAAACAAGATGGCTGCGCCCTTGAACGACCGCGAGGGTAACTTTGCGCCTTGCGCTACGAGCGGCTCGCAAAAACGCACAAAACCTTGCCAACTAACACGCCAAAAAAAAAACAAATTGCATATTCGCACAAATTTGCGGCTTCCGAATCCGATCTCGCGTGTGTTCGCGCCCCGCGAACACCGCGAAATTGCAGAAAAACGAGTTTTTCAAAACTGAAAGCACTCGGCAGGGGCAAGAGTTCAAACTCATCATTAGTAACAATTCCCGGTAGTGCTTCCTGACTGGGGCCCCTCCAGAATTCAGTTGCTAGTTGCAACAATTGTATGACCCTGCTCTGACCCTCACAGCAGGCTCATAGAATAGCTACAAGTAGGCCACAAAGGTCCTGGGGAAAAAAATGCACTGCAACAGAAAGCAAAATTACAGATAAGGAAGCAGGTGCCAGACTGGAATTTTAAAACAGTGACACATTAATAAACTAACCCCAAATTAATTCATCTCAGTTGAAGCAGGGCTGGTGTGCTTGCTTTCCCCCCCATAATCTACAGTAATGATGAACCAGAGGGTGGCATTGATGTAACAGAGGGTTGCAGTGGTGAAACAGAGGGTGCTGGGAACCTGTGATGATGAACCAGACGTAGAAACAACATAATTCGCGACCGTTGCGCGCCAAAATGTAAGTTCGCAATTGCGAACTGGTACGAAACCCTCGCAAACTGGCAGAAATCCTTGCGAACACAAAAAAAAAATCCGCAAATTCGCAAGAATTCGCGGATTTTGCGGATTGCGAGTTCGCAAATCCGCAAAATTCACGCATACTTAATATGGACGCCTGAATTTGTGCGACGTAACAATAACATATTGTTTTGCAGTATTTATATAGCGCTTACTACCCCTCTTCTCCACAAGCTTTTACAGTCCACAAGGACCTCACCCACTGTGGCCATACTCATTTGTTTAGAGGAGGAGGTATGCTGCCCCACTGCCCGAGCATTTACTGTACCTGGAGTTCCCGTCCCACAGGTTTATTTAATTTTTGAGGCACATGGCACCCCTCTGAAAGCCAATACTATCCCCAGTGACACATCCTCCTGGGCCTTAATTGGGGCACCCATAGCACAAAAAATGGGGGGGGATACAGAGGGAGCCCAGGGTCACTGCAGTCCTGACCTGCTCTCAGTATGCACCCATCCTGGTTTTTCTCTCTGCTCCACCGGGCGGGAGCAAGCTCTGTTTCTCTGCCCACAAGAACATGGGCACGGAAAAAAATATTTTCTCCCACTCGGAGGCAGTATTTTTAGAGCTCCAGTTGGGTGGGAGCGGACAAGATTTCCCTGCCCGTGCTCTTGCAGGCAGGGTAACAGTGTCCCTGGGGTGGGTACCTGGCACACAACAATGGAGCCGGCCCATGGGATATTTTTGCCTGAGACCTTTTTGAGGCTTGGGGAGGGAGGGTGAGTGTGCACCCGTCCCATATCATTTTGTATCGGGTCCCCCGGACTCGTGAGGGGTGAGGGGGGGGGGGGGGTAATGTGCACACCCTCGACCCTATAAACTATTTGCACCTTCTCTCTCGGGCTGAGAACCCCCCCCACCCCCCGGGCGTCATTTATTCCAAGCAATTTAACAAAATAACAGGAATTTGCAGTAAAGTGTAAAATAAAAGGTTTGTGGCCCTGCCCCATTCTATCTTTTTCAAGTTGTTTGAAACTGAGTACCAAGTCCTAAGAGGGCTGCCACCACATAGTTGTTGAACTGGTGGCAGCCAATGAGATCTCATCTTGAGATCGGTGAGCTCTGCAGATCATCCACAGCATGAAATAAACAATTGTTTTAATGCTTAATTTCTCAAAAACTACTGAGCAGATTCACTCCAAATTTCAACAATCACGTTTTCTGTACCAAAATCTACCTTTCTGCCAAATTTGGTATAAATCTGTTCAGCAGTTTTTGCTGTATCTGTGTCTAATTTTCCTATAGAGAAATACATGGGGGAAACCCTTTTTGGAACCCCACCTTTTTATCTGCCCCCGCTTGACAGATAATCCCAAAACGTTCCATTTATAAGGAGGAGGAACATCTTTAAAAAAAAAGCTTTGTGAAGATTTGTCAAACAGAAGCAAAGTTAGTAGGAAAACAAAAAAAAGGATTTACAAATACATACACAAACATATATATATATATATATACATATATATATATACATATATATACATATATATATATATATATATATATATATATATATATATATATATATATATATATATATATAATGTAAACATTACACACACACACATGCATGCATGCATGCCACAGACACACACACATATTTATCCTGGTTTTTCTCTCTGCTCCCACCGGTGGGAGCAAGCTCAGTTTCCCTGCCCCCAAGAGCAACCCTTAAACCCTTAACTCTAAAAACCCTTATCATACTGTACCTTTACCCTTCCTTGAACCCTTAAAGCCCTTGGTACTAGGTAGTCCATACCTTTATTCCACCCTGAACCGTAAATGCCCATTGCTAACCTCTACCCTTATCTTTACCTCAACGTAAAAAACCCTTAAAACACCTACCACCCTGTACCCATAACTATCCCCAAACTCTAGAAATTCCTTACCACCCTGTATATCTAGAGCAGGAGGTTAGTGAAATAATAAAGGATGTGTGGTAATGCAACCATCTTCACCAACGCCACCTCGCCCATTACCGACAGAGGTAGAGAAGACAAGATTGTAATCAGTGTTCTGAGACCATATGTCACTCTGCTCAGGTTCACCTCTCGTAGGTCAGTAGGGGCATGATATATGTGGATCCCCGAGTACCGAAACAATGTGGCATGAATTGGATCCTATGATACAGAAATGGATGTAGAGGTGGCCTACCCTGTTGCTGCAGTGGGAAGATACAGGATTGTGCCAACATCCCTTTAAGACCCGATAGGGTAGGAAAATCAGAGAGAACCTGCAGCACGTCTACTAAGTCAATATTCATGTCACGAACATACTGGAGGAGATCATTGGTATATCGTGATACTGCATGCATAGTGCCCTTTACCAGCATGCCCCAGGTGGCACCTAATAAGCTTAGATATGCAGCCAATGGCTCATTTGCCATGGCAAAAAGTAAGGGCAACAGGGCACAACCCTGACGTGTATCTCTTCTTACGGGCCAAGCATTTGAAACAAGTCAAGTCAAGTCAAGTCAAAGAATTTATATAGCGCTCTACATACCCAGAGGGTCTCAAGGCGCTTGAGGGGAATTACTTGTCAAATATCCACGTTTTAAGTTGCTTTCTGAATGCTAGGTGATTCTGGGTAAGGCGAAGGTGAGTGGGAAGGGAGTTCCAGGTTTTAGCTGCCAGGTAGGAGAAGGATCTACCTCCCATGGTGGTTTTGTTGATGCGAGGTACAGTGGCGAGGGCTTGGTTGGATGATCGTAGCTGGCGGGAGGGGGAGTAGAAGGACAGTCGTGTGTTGAGGCATTCTGGTCCGATTTCGTAGAGTGCTTTGTGTGCGTGGGTTAGGAGCCGGAAGGTGATCCTCTTATTGACGGGAAGCCAGTGGAGGTCTTTCAGGTGACCAGAGATGTGTTCTTTGCGCGGGATGTCTAATATGAGCCTGGCTGAGGCGTTTTGAATTCGTTGGAGTTTTTTCTGGAGTTTAGCGGTAGTGCCGGCGTAGAGGGTGTTTCCGTAGTCCAGTCGGCTCGTGACCAGGGCGTGGGTGACCGTCTTCCTAGTTTCGGTAGGGATCCAACGAAATGTTTTTTTGAGCATGCGAAGAATGTTGAAGCAGGATGAAGAGACGGCGTTGACTTGTCTGTACATTGAAAGTGAGGAATCCAGGATGACGCCCAGGTTCCGTGCATGGTCTGTCGGGATGGGTGCCTTTCCAAGGGCTTCTGGCCACCAAGAATCGTCCCATGCGGAGGGGGAGGTACCTAAGATAAGGACTTCTGTTTTGTCAGAGTTCAGTTTCAGACGGCTAAGATTCATCCATTCGGCAAATTCTTTCATTCCTTCGTGTAAGTTAGTTTTGGCGGTGCGAGGGTCATTGGTGAGTGATAGGATCAGTTGAGTGTCATCCGCGTAGGAGATGATGTTGAGGTTGTGTTGGCGTGCGATGGTCGCGAGGGGGGTCATGTATACGTTGAAAAGGGTGGGGCTGAGTGAAGATCCTTGTGGAACGCCGCAGATGACTTCAGTGGCCTCTGACTTGAATGCTGGAAGGCGGACTCTCTGGGTTCTTCCGGTGAGGAACGAGGTGATCCATTCTAGTGCTTTTCCTTGGATTCCAATGTTTCTGAGGCGCTGTAGAAGGGTGTTATGGCAGACTGTGTCGAAGGCTGCAGAGAGGTCGAGGAGGATGAGGGCGACTGTGTCTCCATTGTCCAGTAGGGTTCGAATGTCGTCTGTTGCTGCGATGAGGGCGGTTTCAGTGCTGTGTTTGGCTCGGAAGCCGGACTGTGAGGAGTCGAGGGAGTTGTTGGCTTCGAGGAAGGCGGCGAGCTGGTTGTTGACAGCTTTCTCGATGACTTTGGCCGGGAATGGAAGGAGCAAAATGGGACGGTAGTTTTTGAGTTCGGTGGGGTCCGCTGTGGGTTTTTTCAGAAGTGCGCTGAGTTCTGCGTGTTTCCAGCTTTCCGGGAAGGTGGCAGAGTTGAGGGAGCAGTTGATGACGTCTCTGAGGTGCGGTGCTATGATGGAGTCTGCTTTGTTGAAGATGTATGTTGATACATTGCCTCCAGTAGGATCCCTCAAACAGCTGCAACACACTATGCATTTAGTCCCATCTTAAAGAATCAAAGGCTTTCTCCAAATCTAAAGCTATAGAGGCGGCACTGGGAAAGTGGGCTGCCGACTTGTTTTTGATGTGCCACAACCAATGTAGATTTAGGTAGAGGTCACAGCCCAAGACAAAGCTTGCTTGGTCTTCATGTATTATAACCCGGAGTTACAGGATTGAGCAACTTGCCAGCAGCTTAGTCAAAATCTTTAATCTGTATTTTTTTATGGATATTGGACCACATGATGCCAACTCCACTGGCTCTTTATGTGTCTTAAGGATAGTGGAGATGAGTGAACCATTTAATCTAGGGGGGTGGGTGCTCCAGCAGAGTAGATGGCATCATAGAATTTAATCAGTTTAGGTGCCAAAATCAGTGTACGTTGGGCATTGAATTTGGCTGGCAGCCCATCTGTGCTGGGAACCTTACCATGGGTAAACCCTGCAGTACTAAAAGTATCCCCTGAGGAGTAATGGAAGCATCCAGATTTACTAGGACCTCCAAAGATAACTGGGGAAGGAGGATGGGGGCAACACATTGATCAAATTAGCCCTCAGGGGGCCTGCATTTAACTCTTTAAAATAGTAATGAAAAGCACTATTGATGGCCAACTGGGTATGAGGAGATGCCAGTCTCGCCAGTAATTGGCTATATTTATCTACTTTGTTGTAAGCTCTAGCTTGGTAAGCAGCATGATTATGGTAACGGAAATGGTCCACCATCTCAAAATAAGTGGCATACGCTTCTTGAAAGTCATTCAGTTTCAGGTAAATAAATGACTACTCGCTCCGGCCTTGAACGAATGAATTCAGTTGCCCGACATCCCGCTTGATGACCCGATGGAATCCAGCAGTCATTTTAATGCATAGTCCCATAGTAGCAACTTAAACGTTTTCCATTCTGTTAGTTGATGGGGAGAAGCTACCAGCATTTTCCTAAAGAAATTAAGTAGTGTGGTCAAGTAACATTTGGCAAAAGACTATATCATCCTTCGTGGAAACTGCCAATGTCCATGTGAGGAAAGGAGGAGGCAGAACACCTCAAGATACTGTTATCACCAGAGGGTTGTGATTCGATATAACTCTAGGGTGATATAAGATAGCAGTGCCTGACATATGAAGAAGTGCAGAGCATAGAAATCTGTCCAGGCGAGAATTAAGCTTGTGAACCACCTATGATGTTTAACCTACCAGATGTCATCCAGTCCCTAGTAATTTAACCACTGTCAGAGCATGCCAGCATTAAGCAGCACAGGGGATTGCGGGAGGTGGGACGTAGAGCAATCCAGATGTGCATCAATTCCCTCACAATTAGCCTGGGGGTATTGGGCCAGTCAGAGATAATGATTGTCAATTGAGACCAGTACGTCCACTGGTTGGTATGGGGAGCATACATTACCCCTAAATTGCATATGTGGCTATTAAAGGTGTCATGTAATAATACGTAGCGCCCTTCAGGGTCAGCATAGACTTTCTCAGTCTTAAAGGGGACTCATACCCTGATCCATACTGCCACTCCTCTGGTATTTGCTGAGAAACTCATACCTATGAACTGGCCTCACCATTAAGCCTACAGCCTAGATATTTCCTCTGAAATCATATGTTTTTTTTTTAAGAGAGCAATGTGTGTCTGCCAGGGGAGTAAATCTGCATGCATCTTATACCCTTTTCAGCATGGATTTCAAACCCTTGACATTCCAAGAGGTCAAGTGATAATGGTCAGCGAATTATGACCAATGTCTAGCCATGGGAGTGCCTAGAACAATGAGTAGCCTGCTTGTAACATGTGTGTGCCAATTGCAATTGAAAACCTCGAAGACAGTCAATTGTAATAAAGAAACAATCAACCCTCACCAAACCAATAAGAGAAGGGAATGGGGAGAACAACACAATACCAATGCAGACCCCCAGGCAAAGGACGTTTAGGGAATGAGAAGGGCCCTTGGCTTTGTCGAGTGGAAGCATCCCACCCTGCAGAAACACAGAATAGCTTAAAAATGGGGGACTAGTACCCCATGATGTACCTCAGCAGAGCATAATGCCAGCCGGTCCAATTACCCCAGCACACAAAAGCAGTCCATGCCGCCTGGCAGCGGACGCAATGCACTGCCATGTGGAAGAGAGTCTGCAGTTCCTCAAGTCCATCATGACAGGCAGGAGGCAAGCAATCCCAGATCAGCAATAGACTGTGCTGTATACTCTGGTGACATAGGCATGACTGCACCATGGTCCTCAGATGTTAAGTCGTTTCCTGACACGGCAGAGTCAGAAGATAGTAACTGTGGAGATACCGAGAGGTCCCTCAAAGACACCACCATCACCACCGTGTTCCATGTCATGCCGTCTGGAGGTGCAACCAATGGACAGTATTCGTTAAGTGTTCAAGTTGCGGGCAGCTGAAAAAGAAGAACATAATCCCAGCGGACTCCATTTTTGAAAGCCTCCACCCAGTCCCACACCGCCTCTGTTTGCATTAAAAAAAATCGCAGTTTGCCGGTCAGAGAACGGTAACCTAGCGGGGAACATCAAAGCATTTTTTAGGCCAAGGTCTTGGATTTTCATCTTGACCTGAAAAAAGGATGCTCTCTGACATTGGGTAGCCATAGTATAATCTGAAAAAAACATCACTGTTTCATTGTCTGTGTGAACTGTTTTCAGCTTGCGCACTGCAGCGAGGATAGCATCCTGATCGCGACAGTTCCAGAGTCTAACAACAAATGAGTTAGACGGTGCTCCAGGAGGCAGACACGGGCCAGAACTTGATGCGCCCTCTCAAGAACAAAATGCAGAAACAGTCTTGAGGGAGCAATATCCCATGAAAGCCATCGCTCAATGTAGGTCGCTGGAACTGTTCCCTCCAAACCCTTGGAGAGACCCCTCCCTTAAATATAGATGATTGCCCCGGGGATGGGGTCACCAGGGCCCTAAAGGGCCCTATTCCCCATATACATATAATAAAATGGCAGCCGCTGTTTATTTTTCTAATTTTGGCCCTGGGAGGGGATGTTCCCTCTGTGTCTCCCAACCCCTGGGGCCTAGGGAAGCAGGGTATCCTTACCCTGCCCCCTCATATTATTTATTTTTTAAGTTTAGTACAGGGAACTAAGTCCCCCAGTCCTATAAGGGCTGCCTGCAACTTTTTTCTTATATTAATGGTACCCAATCAGAGCACTTGCTCCTGTGGCCTGAGGAACAAAAAAATACCTTGGCCAATCGGAAAGCTCTATTTTTAAATTGGTACTCCCTCGATACTCTCCAGAGACTCTCGCAGAACTAACTGTCCGAATATACAAATACCTTAATTTTTCAAAAAGTACTGAACTGAATAACACCAAATCACAAAAAGCAGACCTTGTGGACAAAGATCTACCTTCCTGCTAAATTTAGCATAATTCAGTTTAGCAGTTTTTGTGGTTGGACTGTCTACAAATTCTATGAAAAAATGCTTAAGGATTTTGCATTTTGGGACCTCCCCCCCAGCTTTTTAGGTTTTGACTAGCCAATGCGTACGAAGTACGCATGTGCTAGAAAAAACCTAATGAGTATAGTATATGTGGCTTGGAATCCGCCCCGTCTTCCATTGGCTAGCTCCATAAATGGAGGCTAGCCATTGGAAGACGGGCCTGTCCGTCAATGCCGGACCAGATTCGGGGGCGTTCCGAGAATTTTTGGCTTATGGCGACGTCACGCTACGTCAGCCAAAAGCCCTCGGGAACGCCCCCGAATCTGGTCCAGCATTGACGGCACCCGGAAGAAGTCCAGGTGAGTGCCTGCTTTTATTTTTTGGCTGTTCCCACCCCCTCTCCTGCTCGCAGCGTCTCCGGCCCCCGTTCCCGCCCCCCTCCCACTGGTGCCCGTGCTTTGCTCTACAATGCCCGTTCCCGCCCCCCTCCCGCTCTCCGTGTCTCCGGCCCTCGTTCCCGCTCTACAATGCCCGTTCCCGCCCCCCTCCCGCTCTCCGTGTCTCCGGCCCCCGTTCCCGCCCCCCTCCCGCTGGTGCCCGTGCTTTGCTCAACAATGTTTTTGTTGCACCATTTACAAATCCAATATTTTCATGCCACAGCTCGTGCTCCTTCAGCCAGCCCGGATACTTTGCTCGGCCCCTCCAAATCCGTGGATTGCTCAATATACTGACTGCCAGCATGTCTGCAGTCAGCAACTTCTGTCCAACTGCAGGCTCCTCTGTTCTGACGGAGTCGCTCACTCACACCCGTTGGCACCTGCACACAAGACATTCATTCACACAGACTCTCATGCACAGATCTCTCCTAGTCAACCCACAGCAATCCGTCCTGGCCAGCCTGTATTTTAGGGATCCCCTCTAGACAACGAAAGACCTAATGTGGGTTTACCTAACACATGGTGCGCTCACTGCTTGCCACTGGTAGGCATGACTGTCACTTGTTTAATTGCTTCTTATTCTTGGCTTCCTCTTGTGCTTGTCCCTCCCCTGGAGCACATCCCAGCACAGCACTCAAGCCTACAGTGTGATTGACTGCGCGGGCGGAGCGGCTACATTGCCAAACACTGGTGCTTAGTTTTATTAATCTGAGGCCCGACCCCTGCTGTTGAGCACAGCGCTTGTGTGAGGACAGGGTTGGTTTCGAGGGCATCCGCACGATTGTGGGTGGCTCCCTTTTGTTTAAATAAAACAGTGACACATACATGGATCTCGGCAGGGTGTCCACGGTCAGGCGTGGGGACGCACCAGGACTGCAGATTAAAGCCAGCGGGGGCCCAATGACCCCTCTTCCACGGTCCACCCCAGACACTCGGATATTCGGACCCCGGAGACCCACAGCCTGCAGCCCGATGGACCAGTGACGGATTGTCCCCTGCTTCGACCCGCCGTGGATTGGTCTGGGTACTGGGGTTATAAAATGCAAACCTTTCCCTCTTCTATCCCTGACAGCAGGGACGTCAGAGGAAGAGAAGCGGCCCGTAACACAGCTGCGAGAAGAGGGAAGTAAAGAGAGAAGTGTCGGCACTTGCACCTCTCACCATGAAGTGCATCCTGGGGCGCGCTCTGGCCTTCCAGCTGGCCCTCTGTGTGTGCCTGGCCCAACAACAGCGTGAGTTTGTCTACTGTGTGCTCTCACTCCGGGGAGGGGGGGGGCACTCATTCAGGGGCGCACCTAGGGTGCCAGGGGCCCTAAAGCAAGTAAGGGGGGATGGGGTCCCGTCCTCTGGTTCGGTGCCCTGGTGTCACTGCACCTGCTGCACCATCAATATCTACGCCTCTGTCTATCCAGCCCCGGGGCTGTCGCTCCTCTGCTCAGTCACTGTAGGCGCTACTGTCATAGGGTGTCCGCCTCATTCCATGTCATGGCAGTCACTGTTTACATTCATCTGCTGTCATGACATCGTAATGTATTCTGGGAGTTACAGTCCGGATTTGCTTCAATTGAAGAAATGAGTTGTTCAGAACTGATGCCTGGTATTTGAGGGTGAAAAGTTCATGACTGGAAACCGTGTCCGTGATGACGTAGAGTGAGGTGGTCTCCCTGACGGTCATATCACAGGGGTCGTCACAACTCTGTCAATCAGGGATGTCACTGCTTGAGCTGGCACCAGTCTCTGCTGTCCCTAGAGCGTGTGTGTTTTCTCTATGCTGAATCTTGGTACTTGACGTGCGCACCCGTGGGCCGTCACTGCTGTTTGTCTGCCCACAGGTGCCATCACTGCTTGGTGCCGTCTCAGTTCTTTCAAGGGTGTCTACTCTGACTCGGCTCTCACCACAGTCACTGTTCTGCCCACACAGTGGAAATTGCCTTCTTTCTACTTGCACCCATGACCTCTTTTTACTTCCTTTCCACCCCAGGGCTGTCACCGGCTGCCTCTACGGTCCCCTCACACTCAGGGTTGTCACTGCTGTTCGTTCACACCCAAAGCTGCGTGTGTTTTCCGCTGACACTCACTGTTAAGTTCAGTCACTGCACTGTGCTCACTGCGGGGTTCTGCCGGTCTTGTTTGTGTGGTTGACTCTGCTTTCCTTATCTCGGCGTTGTCACTAGTGTCCGTTCACACGTGGGCAGTGGCTTCTGTGTTTCACACTCAGGTCAGGTTGTTGACTCATATTGTATTGCAGCATTTATATAGCGCTTATATGGGGCGCTGAAACGCTTCCCTCATGGGTCGCATGCTACACGGTGCAGGTTGTGTGGTTGGGAGGATTTTGTCCAACTCATAACTTTGCCCCCTTTAACCCCTATTTTCTCTTTTCCTTCCTTCCTTCATTGCCCCCCCCTCCTCCCCTTTTTGTCCGTCCCATGGTTCGGCCCAATGCGTTCCTGAGGTGCTTCGACTTGAAATAATGAAGATTGATTTACTTTATTTAAAATTTCAGAGGCTGCTTTACAACAGTTGTGATCCGCTGTGGTTAGTTTTCGTGCCCCTGTTGCCTGCTTGTGCCTCAGTTTTTGTGCCCCTGTGGCCTGCTTGTGCCTCTGTGTGCCCCTGTTGCCTGCTTGTGCCTCCGTGTGCCCCTGTTGCCTGCTTGTGCCATTGTGTGCCCCTGTTGCCTGCTTGTGCCTCTGTGTGCCCCTGTTGCCTGCTTGTGCCTCTGTGTGCCCCTGTTGCCTGCTTGTGCCTCCGTGTGCCCCTGTTGCCTGCTTGTGCCTCCGTTTTCGTGCCCCTGTTGCCTGCTTGTGCCTCCGTGTGCCCATGTTGCCTGCTTGTGCCTCCGTGTGCCCCTGTTGCCTGCTTGTGCCTCAGTGTGCCCCTATTGCCTGCTTGTGCCTCCGTGTGCCCCTGTCGCCTGCTTGTGCCTCAGTTTTCGTGCCCCTGTTGCCTGCTTGTGCCTCAGTTTTCGTGCCCCTGTTGCCTGCTTGTGCCTCTGTGTGCCCCTGTTGCCTGCTTGTGCCTCCGTGTGCCCCTGTTGCCTGCTTGTGCCTCCGTGTGCCCCTGTTGCCTGCTTGTGCCTCTGTGTGCCCCTGTTGCCTGCTTGTGCCTCCCTGTGCCCCTGTTGCCTGCTTGTGCCTCCGTGTGCACCTGTTGCCTGCTTGTGCTGTGTGGGTGTGTGTGGAGGGCTCTGTGTGGCTGTGTGTGTAGGAAGCTTTGTGTGGCTGTGTGTGTGGGGGGGCTTTGTGTGGCTGTGTGTGTGGGGGGCTCTGTGTGGCTGTGTGTGTGGGGGGCTCTGTGTGGGTGTGTGTGTAGGGGGGGCTCTGTGTGTGTTTGTGTGTGTCATTTGCGAGAGATAAAGCTAGTGGCATTGTAAATGACAATGCCATTTATTTATGTTAAAAAAAAACATAAATAAAAATAATGTCAAGAGCAATGCCAATAGCTCTAACTTTAACAAAGGCAAAACCATTGCATTGTAAATGCTTGTTTATATCTGCTCCCCGCTTGACAGCTCATCTCAAAACTGTCCATAGACAAACTAGGCAAACAAGAGCACTTTTTGGAAAGTTTTGTGAAAATGCATCCAATGGCGGCAAAGTTATTAGCAAATAAAAATGGTATTTCCTATAGAAACGCCGACCTAACTATAACTACCCAGTGGCAGAGATCTCCTTACAAAAAATATAAAAAAGCAAAGGAGGAGGTCTCAGCCCATAGGTCTGTAAATTTGATTTCATAGTATGTGAAGTAGCACTACTGGCATGCTACTTTATGTACTCTGAAGAGCAGAGCTTAATTTTTAAAAGAATAGGTGTCATAGCGCAAAGTTTGTTTCAGAAGTCTGTGGCTGGCACTAGAGAACGTCGGCCAGCTGAAAATCAAGGATGCCTAATCTTGAATCCACATCATGCCTCTGTAAACCACCACCATACACTTCCTGCCCCTTGAGTTCACTCTTGTACGTTCTTTTTCATCCCCGCTTTCTCACTTTGTCACTGTTTTCTGTCTTTCTCTTCCTTTTTCTTTTCCCTTTTTTGGACGTTTTCTCTCTTTTGCTCTGGATCAAAGTTTGTTTTAGAAAATAAGAGCTGGTCACCAAAAATTTGTACCAGAAACAAATCTCCTGTGAAAACACTGGCTCAAATTAACACTGTCAAAAAGCATTTCGTGAACCGTGCCCATTGTTGGCAGCCATGGAATGATGTTGCCCAGGCATGAATGCAGCGTAGGACAGACCTATAGGGCAACAGACAGTGCCCGACGAGCTGGTCTGACAGGTCAGTGAGTGGTCCTACTTTTTGGTTGTTTGTGGGTCTGTTTTATAGTCTGATGGGCAGGGTTTTATGTCTGATTTCCTGATAATAAAACAAACGTTGCCTGAAGCAAGCTCAAATCAATGCAGCCTTCCATACCATGAAAACACATAAACAGCACGTCTTTACAAATTCAAACCTGCCCCAGTTTCTAAACATGGGACACATTTTTAGCAATCAAAGTCACTAATGGTGGCCACTTATATTTTGGCGCAGAGGCCTGTTTTCTGTTCAAGTCCAACCCTGCATGAATCTACCGTTACAGCATTCTCAGAAAAGAAAGATTTGAGGAGAGGTTTAAGCAATGAGAATGCTTAAATTGATGTTGCACTCTCGGTAGGCACAGTAAAATGCATTTAAGTAAAATTAGATGCTCACTGGTGGTGCTTGGGCCATGCTAGTGCCAGAAATACGACACCTTCTGCCTCACCAGCAAGAAGGAAACCTGGATGCTCCTGGGTCATGATAATCTAAGACTTTCTGTCTTCTTACGCTAGAAGGACCTCAGTGGCCCCGAAGTCTTGGCCACAGAAGTGATGTCACTTCCGGGGCAGGACAACTGACCCTTTTAGTTTGATGGAAGGTACCATTTTATCCTACTAAAGCTGTAAATACTAGTTTTACTGTACAGGAATCAGTCACACTCGTGATGTAAATAATATTTGTACTGTTGCATAAAGTAATCACATTCATTTTACTACTCTTAAGGTTCACACTCATTGTACTACTCTTAGTTTGAGGTGGTGAAAGACTGGAGCAGGCACATTAACTCTCTGAACTGTGGCAGCAATTAGAATTCAAAAGCCATAAACAGGGCATACCTGGGCACTACCAGACTAACAGGCTGTAGAAACAAATCACCACGAGTTATTCTGAGTAACTGGCTACTTTCATGGAGCACCTACTGCCTGACAAGGCTTCAGTAGGGTTGTTTTGCATCTGTTGGTGACGTTTGTATTATCTTAGTATGTCTCAAAAGAAATCACAGGAACAGTACAATAAATATCCCTGCTAAAGTTCCTAATAATGATCATTTCTATTAGAAGTGATGGCTTTGGCAGTCATTTTCTCCTTTGCCCTGCACAAGGTAGTCAGTGTGTGTGTGTGTGTGTGGTTGTGTTGAGTTTTTGCAGCAGGCGCCTGCTTTGCATGTATCACCCAGCTCTGGTGTAGTGAGAGAGCAAAATGACATTAAGGAAAAAGTTTGTCAAAAGAGAGAGAACACGAAGTGTACATCGAGAGAGTCGCCCTTGGGCATTGCTAGCACGTATCGCAGTCACGTGGAAGGGAGTGACAAATCGGCCCTTCACGCACAGTCTGATGGCGCGGGGTGGGCGATTTTACAATCTGTTAAGCATCTCAATTTATCGTCTACATTACCTACTTACTGTCCCGTGTAAGGCACGGTTCAAACAGTTCCTGCTTTCTTTGCGCCTCGTGTATACGTTTGAAAAATGATTTTGCTGAAGGAAAAAGCAAACTGATCCATCATCTAAATGAGACAAAACTCCCACGGAGAACGCTGAAAAAAGAACAAAGATTATTTTTCGTGTGCCTGGGTACAATTTTGCATATGGATGAATATTCTGACATTTTCATCGCGAATCCCACCAGTGTATTTTTTTGTGTATTCACCCTCCACACACAAAACAACAGGCTCTGAGATAAATATAGACAACACAATAACATTGGACTCCAAAAAATGAACTCATTAAAACCTCTTGGTGGGATCAGGAGTAGAAGAAAAAACAACGCAGGCATAGCAGACCCGACTCAGAGCTCGAGCCCAACTACCAAGCCAAGCATGCATTTGTTTGGGGGTGTCACACCCCACACTCCCCTCCTGAAGTGACGCCACTGCATCTCATGATGATTTGCTTCAGGCAGTGCAAGACGGTATCTTTCCTGATATTTATTATTTAGATGTGTTTTTACTAAGGGGGCCGCTCACTCAAGATGGCCGCTTCCTAACGTGATGATGAGGGCACCCATCCCAGGTGACCAACACTGTAGCATTGGATAACAGAAGGCACACAATCTTTGCATTTTCTGTTCATGAGAGAGAAGAGTCAGGGGGAAGGGTGGGAAGCAGGATAGTGGAAGAGAGGCCTCGTGAGAGAGAAGGGTCAGGGGGAGGGTGGTAAAGAGGATAGTGGAAGAGAGGCCTCGTGAGAGAGAAGGGTCAGGGGGAGGGTGGTATGCAGGATAGTGGAAGAGAGGCCTCATGAGAGAGAAGGGTCAGGGGGAGGGGTGGGGAGCAGGATAGTGGAAGAGACTGAGGCCCCAGGAGAGAAGGAACAGTGGAAAGGAAAGGCAGTAAGCAGGGCAGTGGAAGAGAGGCCCCAGGAGAGATGGGACAGTGGAAAGGAAAGGCAGTAAGCAGGGCAGTGGAAGAGAGATCCCAGGGGAGATGGGGCAGTGGAAAGGGCAATAAGCAGGACAGTGGAAGAGAGGCCTCAGGAGAGATGGGGCAGTGGAAAGAGTAGTTAGCAGGACAGTGGAAGAGAGGCCCCAGGAGAGAAGGGTAAGCTGGAAGGGCGGTAAGCATGATAGTAGAAGAGAGACCAAAGGAGAGAGGGCAGTTGGAAGGGGCGAAAGCAGGAAAAGGAAGAGAGGCCCAAGAGAGAAGGGGAGTATGGGAAAGGGGGTAATCAGAAAAGTAGGAAACAGAGGTGCTACAGGACAAGATTACTCCAAAAGTTGTCTTTGAGTGCTCTGTAACACATTGAATATCTCAGCTCGTTGAAAGCTTTAGTATTTATGATCTAGGACAGTTCTGCGGTCTTAAGACCCAAGCCGGCATAAGATGTTTACCTCATGGAAGCCTCTACTGTCTAGAGACTACACCATTGATACTGGTGTATCCTGAGTGATAGCTCTGGTTTAACCTGTTAAATTTTTGCTGTCTGAAGCATGAGTCGGTTTAGGACTTGAAGAACCCTTTGACAGCTCTAGGTCCCTGTGGCTTTGCTCTAACTTGATGGACAACTCTGTTGTTTAATATCGACAGTAATCAATGGCTCTATCATGAGATAATTAACCAGTGATAACCACAACAACAACAAAAAGGCAGATCTGTTGGCTTTGCCAATGCTTGTCTGGATGGTCGTGGAGGATTAACAATAGGAAGTTGCAAATGAGAGACTCCTCTTGACATCTGTGAGTACACATTTTACCCAAATCTCATAATTGTTGTTGACGTGTACCCATAAAATATCCATTTGATTGCATTTTCCATTTTGTATAAATATAAGGGATTATTCACATTAACCTGGCAGGATTTAGGCTTACCCTTGTAAAAAGTCATAAATCGTCATAGTGTACATTATGAAGCATCCCCAAGGGTTGCAGCGTGTGTAACACATGCTTTAGATGTGATTTACCACTGTGTATGCAACACGCCCCACACTACCAGGGGATCTGCTGTTAATTGATGTGCACAATAGGGGCACCAGTTATAGCTCCCAGCCCTAAAGCTTATAGGGTTCACCAGGTGAAGGTCATGGCCTAGAAGTATAAGGTGTGCTGTATGGTAGAGTGGCAGCTAGTGTTAGCGGTGCATCGCTGTAACACATTGACGTCATTTAGGGGTCACCAGGGGTCCTGCTGATCAGTGCTAAAGTGCATATGCTCTCCCTGTAAATTGTTATGAAGGATTGGTGATTCCATGATTGGCATATTTAATGTACTACTCAGTCCCTAGTACAGTGCACTATGTGTGCCCAGGGCCTGTAAATTAAATTCTGCTAGTGGGCCTGCAGCACTGATTGTGCCACCCACATACGCAGCCTGTAAATGTAACTCAGGCATGCATTTGCAGTGCACGTGTGCAGTCTAGTACTGCCATGTCAACCTGGTAAGTGCACCCACTTGCCAGGCACTAACCTTGCCTTTACTTACATGTGAGCACCCCTAAGGTAGGCCCAAGCTACCCCTGTGGGAAGGGTGCAGTGTATGTGAAAGGTAGGACATGCCCTGATGTGTGCGGCATGTCCTGATAGAGAAATAATGCCAATTCAGTTTTTCACTATTGAAAGGCTATCTGTCCCGTAGGATAGAACAGAGTTTATTTATAACATCTTATAAATATAACTTCACATTTGGACAAGACAGAAAGATGGAGTTTAGTATGCCTGAATGCTGAATATAAAAATGCATCTTTTAGTAAAGAGGATTTTTATATTGTGTGTTAGAAAATGCCACTTTTAGAAAGTGTGTATTTTCTTGCTTAGCCATCCTGTGTGCCTCTGCTGGTTTGTGTATTGACTGCCTGGCTATGGAGTGACAGAGGCTGGGGAGGTGCATTGTCTCAGACAGCCATCGGGGGTTGATGTGTGTCCTGCCTTTCTTGAATGAGTCAGGGCTGGGCTGAATAGACCTGGGCTGCATTGGAGAGGTGTGGTGCAGCGGCCAGGGCAGTTGACTTCGGAGTACAGGGTTCATGGTTCGAAGCCCGGTTCCAGCTGCAGCTCAGCACCATGTGACTCTGGGCAGTAGCTCACTAAATTTCCACGAAGGCCCCCAGCGCCTTGAGACCCATAAGGGTGAGCAGTTTGCGCTATACAAATACGGATTTATATTTTTACATTTTCATTCAGAGTAGGGGGAGGAGTTCTTACTAGCACCTGAATAGGCCCGGTCTGCATTTAGAGTGGTGGGAGGAGATTTCCCTTGCACCTGGATAGGCCCTGTCTGTCTTACACAATGCTGTCTCCACCTCCTGCCGGGCAGCTGCACCAGAGGGGCCAGAACTGGTTTTGGCTGGGTAAAGAGCTTCTTTGCCACCAGAGAACAAAGGAATTTGTGCTATAAAAAGTGGGCCCCAGACCCCTGAACTTTAGATTACTACTTACCTAAGGAACCTGCCAGGAAGAACAACTGGGAAAGCTGGAGGAGTACTGTCCCTTTGCTGTGCTGTTGCTGTCTGGGGTTGGCCTGCAGTGACTGTTTCTGCCAAGTAAAGGACAAAGACTTTGCTGTGTGCTGTGTCCCCTGCTTGAAGAAGACCTCCCAGGGTTTGAAATAGAGCTTGCCTCCTGTAAAGAAGTCTCAGGGCCACAAAAGACTTCCAGAAACTCTGCTGCTGCTTCAGTACTCTACCATCTATGAGTCCTACCCTTGCCTGAGGTGCCTCCTGCAGTAGTCAAAAGGCCTCAGAAGTGGGTTTTGCAGCTGCTCTTTGCAAGAACCGATGAAAAACTTTGCAAAACCGTGCAAAGCCTCTCTGAACCAATGCTGGGTGAGGCAAAGTCGCGCCGAGTCCCGCCGGGTAATGCGCAGCCTTGCCACACAGCCCCCAGCACTGATGCGGGATGACGTGAAGCCTCGCAAAGAGACGCCTTACCTCCGGTGCTCAACACATCGCACTTAGGTGCCAAGTCTACAAGAACAACTGGGCCGCAGTAAGAAACCATCACATCACCTCCCTGCACAGTAAGAAACCGACACATCACCTCCCCTGCAGTAAGGAACCAATGCATCA
This sequence comes from Lissotriton vulgaris, assembly GCF_964263255.1. Taxonomy (NCBI): domain Eukaryota; kingdom Metazoa; phylum Chordata; class Amphibia; order Caudata; family Salamandridae; genus Lissotriton; species Lissotriton vulgaris. Next base: position 353,606,032 of record NC_141685.1, on the reverse strand, counting down.
CCTCCCCTGCATGGCAGTAAGAAATGGACGCATCACCTCCCCTGGAGTAAGGAACCAACGCATCACCTTTCCTGGGTGTAAGGAAGCGACGCATCACCTTCCCTTTGGCCTTTTTTGTTTGTGACTGTGACGCATCCAAGGTATTTTGTGTTAAAAGTGTTGCCTCCATAGTTTGCTGTGGACAGAACTGATTTTGCCTTCTAAGGATTACATTTTGAATACTGTATTGTGGATTTATGTTGTTTTGGTCTTGTTTGGTTTAGATAAAGATTGCATTCTTTTTCTAAACTGGTGTGGTGTCCATTTGTAGTGTTTTCACTGTATTACTGTATGTGTACACAAATGCTTTATATACTGCCTCTGAGATAAGCCTGTCTGCTTGTGCCAAGCTACCAAGGGGTTATTTTAGAAGTGTATCCTCCTTACCCTGATTAGGAAGAAGGGTCCCTAATTGGACAAAGGTGCAAACCATTGTCAACTAGAGACCCCTATTTCTAACACTAGGGCATTAGACACTTAGCTCTCTGCAGCATATATTCTTCCTGAATAAAATAAAAATATTGTAAAACAAAAAAATACAAATTTTTAAAGAAAATATTGAAGATTTTCATTATTATTAACATGTGGAAAATAATGTGTCTGAATAGAAATCTCTCTGCTGTGCTTTGAATGTGTTGTTTTGCCTTACAAGTGATACTAATCAAAATAAACAATGTTAGAGAATAATTTGTGCCGTTTCCTGGGTGCCGGTGATTCTGCTGGAGAGGGACTCGGTTTCCCATAACTGCTGTCAAGGAAAGAAGGTGGAGTTTTCTGGCAGCTCTCCTGTGCATGCTGAAAAGCGCCGCTTTCTTCCCGTGGCGTGCGATGCGCGCAGGCCTTGCCTGGGCAAAGCCAGGGAAAAGGACGGTCCTATAGAAGTCCATCTGAGTCTGGAGGCTTGGAGGCTTGGCTGGGCAACCCCTGTTGGTTCTTGAATGGAATCATGTGGGCAGGAGCCTGGATATCCTCGGCAGAGGTGTATTCAAGGGAATCATTATAGTAAAGGCCCTTGTGAGGCAATACCATCGCCTTTCAGCAGGGGCAGGTAGGAGGCCAATCTACTGTTATTTTGGTACTGGTCTTGTTTACTGGTGCAGCCTGATGCCTTATCTATTTGCCAGGCTCAATTATAACATTCTTGTTAGATGCACTGTCTGTGCCAACCTTATACAACTTGATAACTGTTGTGGGATCCGGCCTGAGAGTTATGGGGAAACGCAAAGGAGCGGTGGCAGCAGCCCCGGGTCAGCAGCAACCACAATGGACTCTTTTTTACAAAGGGCTGCAGGGATTTTAGATAAGGAGATAGAGTTGGTGGCACATCAGCTCTCCCACTCGTCTGTAAATCCCCCCTTTTCTAGTCCATTAAGAATCACCTTAACTCTGACTTTCCAGCTGGATTTAGGATCTTTGATCTCACCTTCTAGACCTACTAGACTGGAAACAGACAGTGGGGCTGGATCAACTAATGTAATGGTCAAACACACTCGGATGGAGTCACCATCCACCTGACCGTCCTGACGCTATCAGTAGCGGTCGCTCCCCACGCTCCCAGCTCTCATTGGTATCGTTGTGTTGCGCTCCTTGCTAAGATCTGCTGCTTAACAAATCTGCTGGCTCCTGTCTTCATAGCGCTGTAGCGCGATTAGCATTGGCGAAGATTAGAAATAATTTTAGCGCTTTCTGACGACTTTAGCACTGTGCTTTCATTCACGCTGTTGTAGCGCTATTTGTGTTATATTGCATTGCTTGATTTGGGAACCGTTCATTGTTGCGCTTTCAGCACACATTGTCTCAGTATTTCATTAGTCTTTGTGCCTGTCTCTAGTTTAGTTTTCGCTGCCATTTTGTTGTTGTTGTGCCTGGGAGCCCGTCCTCTACAGCCCGCCCCGCCTCCCAGCTGATCCTCCCTCGCCTCTCCCCCCTCCACCATCCACATATGACAGATGCATTTGCGCGCAGCGTTCACGCGCAGCGGACGCGCCCTATGCGTGCCCAAGGTGCGCCAAAGGTAAGCCCGTCTACGCCCGTCCGCGCCTGGACCGCGCCCAGCGCCAGACCCCCTGGTCCCTGCAAAAGCCATTCCACCCGCATAACATATGCCACCGCTACTCTCCTTGCCCTCAACCCCGGTCGCAAGCCACAATGCTGCGTAGCTACCCCAGGACACACCCACGGTCCTTTCTCCTGCCACTCCTGCAAGTTCGCCTGCATCAGGACCCATGCCAAATCCTCCCCCTCCAAACACAGCTCCGATTCTAACCACCTGAAATGCATCCTGCTGAACACCCGCTTGGTCCACAAAGACGCCACTGAACTCTGGGACCTACTCGACACTACATCGCCAGACGTCGCCTTCCTTACAGAAACTTGGATGAACGCCTCATCAGCACCCGACATCGCCATAGCCATCCCGGACGCCTACAAGATCATCCGAAAGGACCGCATCAACCAAACAGGAGGAGGCATCGCCATCGTCCATAAGAACACCATCCGAATCACGACCAGCTCTGACGATAACCTCGCAACCGCCGAACACCTTCACTTCCAGATCCACACCGACCCCAGAACCACACTTAGAGGCACCCTCATCTACAGACCACCAGGATCCCGCACACAATTCAACGAAGACATCACTGACTTCATCAGCCCACATGCCCTCACCTCCGAGAATTACATTCTACTGGGAGACCTCAACTTCCACCTGGAAATCAAAAATGACAGCAACACCACCACCCTTCTGGACAACCTGGCCAATCTCGGACTCAATCAACTTGTTGACACCCCCACCCACTTAGCTGGAAACACGCTCGATCGCATTTTCACCTCCAGCAAACACATCTCCTTCGATCACACCACAGCCCTCCACTGGACGGACCACAGCTGCGTCCACTTCAGCTACAAAAAGACCACGACCCACATAACACCAGAACCTATCCCTCGAAGAAACTGGAACAAAATCACCACCGACCAACTCTTCACATCGCTTAACCAAAACCCCCCGCCATACCATTGGACCCAAACCAAGCTGCCACTAATCTCACACAATGGATCACCCACAGCGCTGCCGAATTAGCACCCTTTAAAAACCATCAGATCAAACAAGTAAACAAAAAGGCCCCTTGGTTCAACGATGACCTTAAGAAATTCAAGAAGTTGTGCCGTACCCTCGAGAAAACATGGAGAAAAAACCCAACCACTGACAACCTGATCGCCTTCAAGGACGCCACCCGCAAACACCACCAATTGATCCGATCCACCAAGAAATCAGCTTTCAAGGATCGACTCGACAACAACACCCACAACAGCAAGGAACTATTCAACATCGTCAAAGAATTTACCAACCCCACCGCCGGCACCAACGACATCACTCCCTCCCAGGACCTCTGCGACTCCCTGTCATCTTTCTTCCACAACAAAATAGCCGACATTCATAACAGCTTTGTAAACCTGTCCGAAGAACAACCCACCCCACCCAACTCCGAACCAAAACAGCACTCTCACAACCTTTGCGCCTGGAACCCAATCACGACTGAAGACACCATCCGCCTGATTAACTCCATCCACTCGAGATCGCCAACTGACCCTTGTCCCCACCACATTTTCAACAAAGCAGACTCCATCATCGCACCCCATCTCCGCGATGTCATCAACTGTTCCTTCAACTCCGCTACCTTCCCGGAAAGCTGGAAATATGCCGAACTCAGCGCCCTTCTGAAGAAACTCACAGCAGACCCCTCTGAACTTAAGAACTACCGCCCCATCTCACTCCTCCCATTCCCTGCCAAAGTCATTGAGAAAGCCGTCAATAGTCAGCTTGCTGCCTTCCTTGAATCCAACAATTCCCTCGGCCCGAGCCAAACACAGAACCGAAACCGCCCTCATCGCAGCTACAGACGACATCCGAACGCTACTGGACAACGGAGAAACAGTTGCCCTCATCCTACTCGACCTCTCCGCCGCCTTCGACACAGTATGTCATAGCTCACTCATACAACGCCTTAACAACGTCGGAATACAAGGAAAAGTTTTGGATTGGATCATCTCATTCCTCGCCGGAAGAACCCAGAGAGTCCGCCTCCCCCCATTCAAATCAGAGGCCACCGAAGTCATCTGTGGTGTTCCACAAGGGTCTTCACTCAGCCACACCCTCTTCAACGTATACATGAGTCATCTCGCGCCAACACAACCTCAACATCATCTCCTACGCAGACGACACCCAGCTGATCCTTTCCCTCACCTAAAACGCAAACACCGCCAAAACCAATGTACACGAAGGAATGAAAGAAGTAGCCGAATGGATGAAGAACAGCCGTTTAAAACTTAACTCGGACAAAACGGAAGTCCTCATCTTAGGATCATCCCCCCTCTGCCTGGGACGACTCATGGTGGCCACCGGCCCTGGATACAGCACACATACCTACAGATCACGCACGTAACCTGGGCTCCTCACCCACGCACACAAGGCCCGCTACGACCTAGGACCCGAATGCCTCAACACAAGACTGTCCTTCTACACACCCACCCGCCAACTACGATCATCCAATCAAGCCCTCGCCGCAAATCCGCGCATCCACAGATCCACCATGGGAGGAAGATCCTTCTCCTACTTAGCGGCCAAAACCTGGAATTCTCTCCCCACTCACCTCCGACTTACACAGAACCACCTCTCCTTCAGAAAGCAACTCAAAGCCTGGCTATTCGATAAGTAATGCACCCACCCTCCCTCAAGCGCCTTGAGACCCTCTGGGTGGGTAGTGCGCTATACAAATTCCTGAACTTAAACTTGAACTACAGCTTGGAGCAAGGGTGCTATCATGTCCCTGGCCTCAGAGCCATCTCTTCAAGCAGGGAGCACCAGAGCAGTGTCAGGACCAGGAGTTAAAAGAAAAGGTTCTTTGACTGGGGGCAAAGTAAAACGTCTCAGAGCAGAGGGGATAGCGCAAAGTGCCAACAAGCTGCAATCCTTGACCAAGGATGATTGTTTTGTTTGGGCTCTATGTTGCCAAGTATGTACCTCAAACTGGGCCCTATCAGGTACCCTTTAGCTACAGTGGAGCTAGAACGTTTTAGGATTAGCCATCATAGCCTAGTGGGGGACAAAGACTCTCATAGCAGCCAAGTGGGGAAATCAGCCTGTTCTAAGACAGAGGGTAATAGAGGACTTGAACAGGGAACAAGGGGGCTGGTAAAGTCATCACTTAAAAATCCTGTGCAAGGTAGCGCAACCTAACCCTCCCAGTCAATGGCAGATTTATGCCTATCGACAGCAGGCCCACAGTGTGGGGGGATGTTTTGAAAACCTTAAGCCTAAAAGACCTCCTGGGGCCAGCCAAACCCTTATCGGGTGAGACATTGAGAGCAATGAGACCATGAGACCAATTGAGGCAGAGGTTAAACACCCTACGCCTTCCACCGGAATCAACACTGTATTAAGTGGTGCTATGGAATGTCCCGGTGCTTCCCCTGGGTGCTTCAGAAAGCTTCCATCAACTAAAGAATAAAGTCCTGCACAGGCTGAACTCAAACACAACCCTGGGTTAAAGGACAATGAGTTTTATCAACATGGTGTTCAGAGTATCATGAGTTGGGAGGTCCATAAAACACTTCGAAGTAGACTGTGTCATCATCAATTTCTAATAGACCCCATGTGGCAGAGAGAATTTTGTTTGCGGCTAATCAGAGTAAATCCTGTGGTCCTGTCTCGTCCATCATGGCCCCCGGGGCAGTTTTATAGCCCCTTGAGTATCGTGACCCTTCTTAGTGAGGTGGAGGTATCCTGCTCATCCTGCACATCGCCAGCCTGGTTGGCAGTTGATGGCATACAACACACCGCTCTTTAATGAATTTGCTTCATTGGAAATGTTGGACACCTGCGATTGACTCACTGTGATGGATTTAGCAGACTCACCAATCCCTATCTCCCAGATGTCACTTGGCCTCTCAGTTGGTCACTTGGATGGCAAGACTTGTAAATTTGTATCATGGGACATTGCCGGGTTAGCAAGTAAGTTTGCTGACCCAGGCTGGAGCTTATCAGTAAAAGGATTTGACATGATATGCCTTCAGGAGACGTGGTCAATCATGAACAGTTTCTTTTTGGATGGATATAAGATTTATTTTGTGCCTGCCACCCCATCAAGGGCGGGAAGATCTAAGGGTGGGCTGGTAATCTATGTCCCCTTGGCAGTTTGTTGTAGACTGGTGGTGCTGCCAACCGATAACCCTTGTCTGCAGACCTTTTTATTTTCCAGTGGGTCTGAAAAATTGTTGCTTCTGAATTTTTATAATGCCACCTCCTCTTTTCCTGACATCTGTAATATTTTGAGGTTTGGCTCCTTCCTAAGGATGATCGCAGGAGACTTTAACCTTCACCTGTGGGGATCCGAGTGGGTCGAATTTAAATGACATGGGCTGCCCTCACTTGACAGGTATGCACTTCGAACGTACTAAGCAGGGAGACATACTTAGTTCCCTAGTAGATGAGTTTGATCTTAACTTGGCCATGTGCCGGCTGGACCAAGGCAGGAAACGTATCATTTCCACTTTTACAGGGAGGGGAAATGCATCGTTTAATGACTTTGTCTTTTTTTTAACTTCCTTTTTATTCACTTTCCTCAGACTTCTCCATAGAAGATAGTATCTCAAGTGACCACAACTCTTTGTGTATCAGCTGGCCTCAACTAGCAAAATCTATGAAGGCAGCAGATAGGGGGATACTGCAAGCACGGACGGGGGCCAAAGGCTAAGGTGGGCATAGATAATCCAGGATCTCTTCTATGAGTCCCTTTCAGCTAGGTGCCATAGGGAGATAGATTTCTGTACAACCCAGAAGGCAGAGCAGGGAATCGTCCTGGAGACATCCTTGGTCACCTCTTGTACTATAGGAGACCTATTGAAGGCCCTGTCACTGTACCCGCCGGACCGGGCCCCAAAATGGTTTGATCTGATTGCTCTTGTGCAGCTAGGAAACTGAGGGAAGCTTTAGGCACTAAAATAAGGGACCTGGTTTTGATAAAGGCCTGTAGAAGGCTTTATAAAGCCGAATTAGCAAGGCGCAAGGCCGAGTTGAGGAAGGAGGGATGGAGCGAGCTCTCCAAGGCTAGCACCTTAAAGAACAATTACAAGTTTTTGAGCATTGTCAATAGTCCATTCTTGGCAGGAGATGCTGCACAGGCCCTCAATGCGTATATTACAGAAGACGAATGGGTAGGTCACTTTGTGGAAATATTTAGATGCCCATTAGACGCGAGTAAGGCTTATGGGAGTGGAGAAGGGAAATCAGTTCTTGAAATTACAGCTGATGAAGTTTGAAAGGGTATTGAAGGGTTGTCTAGAAACAAGGCACCAGAACCTGTGGTTTTCCCCACGGATCTTTACACATCTAATCCACAGTTGTGGGTGCTAGCCCTTACATCAATTATTAATGCAGCTATAAGAGCCGACCCTCCTAGCACCTGAGCTACATCTACCATTGTTCCAGTGTTTAAAAAAGGTAGCAGTGATAGTACTTTTTGTTATAGGCTAATCTTTCTGTTGGATTCAATGGTCAAGGTGGTGGGATGCAATCTATTGGACAGGCTGACCACACGTGCAGACGATAATAACATTTTAGCAGACATCCAATATGGTTTTCGTCTGGGGACTAATGTTTGAATTTGTTTATGAACCTTAACAAGTACAAAGTTGCCATCCCAACATCATTTATCTGGCTTTCATGGACCTATCCTCCACCTTTGATCGAGTGAATGAAAGTAAGGTCTGGGAGACCTTGTCGTACCTAGGAGTTGATAAAGACATTGTCTTCTTTTTACGAGACATGCATAGAGACACCAAAGTGGAGGTACTTTACACTATAGATTGCAAGGTGACCTGGCAGTTTCCAATCCAGAGAGGGGTTTGATAGCGTTGCATATGGACCCATTTTTAATTCAATTTATATATTAATAACCTGGAGAAAGTATTGGTGGAAACAAAGGTGGACTTTCCCCAGGTGGGATGGCGTGGCCTGCCAGTATTATTGTATGCTGATAACACCGTCCTTATGGCCCGGACTTGCAAGGGGGCTGCAAACTCTATTTAGCTGCTTCGTGACATTTATGGAAGTCAATAACTCTAAGTCGTATGTGATGCAGGTGGGACATAGATCAAGTAAGTCTTTTAACTTTAAAGTTGGGCCTGCTTTAGTCCCAAAGATCAGTGCTTTTTCTTACCAAGGGGTTACGCTGGATGCCAATTTAAATTGGGGACCATTAAAAAGCAGAAAGCAGGGGGAATTTATATGGACTAACGCTGCTATTTCCAACTTTTCCCCCTGTTTGGGCAAAAAATCCAATAGGATTATTCCTGCAGATATATAGAGCTAAGTGCATTGCACAAGTGGCGTACGGTAGTGAAATCTGGGGTTATATCGCTCATGACGAGCTCGAAAGAGTTGAAAATAACTTGCTGAGACGGCTCATAAGCATACCTCAGGGAACCTCTACTTTCATAGTACACGAAAAGCTGGGTATGGCTTATTTGTCCGACTTGTTGTCTTTTCGCCCTCTGTCCCTGCAGATCAAAATATGAATAGGTAACTGGACTGCTTTATACAAAGAGATCCCAAAGGACTGTTTGGCCCTTGACCAGGTTTATTATATTCCCTGGCTTAAATACCTATGGGAAGGCTTTAGCAGTCTAGAAAGAGCTGATCTCTTTAGCAACCCGGAATCAATCAGCAAGAAGGACCTGGTCTGGGCCAAGGAGGCTTTTTTTAGACAGCGGGTGGCAGATAGGGAAAAGCATGAGCTAAGGAAGCCCAGTGTACATAGATTTATCATTTTGAAAACTGTTCAATTTATGGAACCATATCTCCTAGGGTTCTCATGCTCTTACAGACAATTTTTACTGACCAGGTCTGCTTTGATTTATTCCAACTTCTCCTTGCCCACCCACGGGGGAAAAATAAAGGTGAGATCCTGTTGCCCTGTGGCTGCGATGGCAAGTCTCCCCAGGAAATGCTCCACTTTTTAATGTTTTCTAGCCATTATGAGGTACCGAGGTAGACCTATATTATCCCAATTTAAAAATTGGTACATTTTAGACAATTGCGTCCTGCTTTTACTTTCTTATGAATGCTTTCAGGGAGCACGGTATTGCACGTTCTTAGTGGCATATTATCAAGAACGGCGTTACAATTATCGCCGGTTTAGCGGCAGAAAACTGCTGCTAAAATGGCGATAATAGGCTTGATAATATGCCCTGGAGAATTCCAATAGAAGCCCAGGTTGACACCAGAACCTGGGCTTCTATAGGAATTCACAAGGGCATAATATCAAGCCCAATATCGCCGTTTTAGCCACAGTTTTCTGCCGCTTTTTAACCCTGTTCTTGATAATATGCCCCATAGTTTTTTAAAGTCCGCAGTCAGGCTTAGATTGACTAATCACTGTGGGTCGATCAGGCATGGATGCAAGGCTGCCTTGGTACCCCTTTTATTTTGTATTTACTTGCATTTTTATTCATGTGTATTTTAATGAAGAAGTTTAATTATTGGTAGATGAAACATAAAAATGTTGTACTCTAGATTCTTGTAATCTTGTAATCTTGACTTTTATGTATTTTTTACAAAAACAGAATAAAGTATTGTTGAATATATGATCTACATGAATAAATGCAGGTGGTTAAAACCACCATTGTTTAAAAAAATATATTTGTCTTTCTTCAATTTTCTAACAAATTCATGTTTTTTCACACCACGAGAAAGAGAGAGGCGTAATGTTCCATCATATCGGTTGGCATTTTAAATAGACATTTTTATGCGTTAGTAACATGTTATTACATCACTTCTCCAGAGGATTCAAGGTCAAAAATCACATGTCAATTCCTGTGATGTTACTCGTTCAAAGGGTGGTTATGTCGTGCCACTTGTGCTAACCCAGGCATTTCGGTGAAATCACACCCATGGTGTACCACAGAACCTCAAACCCCGCATTAGTAACTTGTCCAAGTATTTTAAACTAAAATAATACTGAGGTCAAACTGCTGTTCATGTTGTATTTCTTCTTTGGTTAAATGGGGTAACCAATATAGTGCCTTACAGGCTATCTTGTGCTACTTTTCTGGAATCACATCAAATGTAGTCAGTGGCAGGGTTTTTATATGCTATGACCTGATTTAGTGCTTTTGTTTCTGCAGTTGTTAATTTAATATTATCAGATCTCTTTATAACTTGGTGCTATAGTGGGGACGGTGTCTGCTTTATTGTTATTCTTGGCAGGATTGTGTTGCAGGCCAAACACCAAACACAAGGCACCCAAACCCCAATAAACAGTAGTAACTAACTTTGATGATTTCAACCCATCAGTGAGAAGATTGATTTCAGTTTTCTTCATACACTTTGCTCCATTCAGATAATCATGACATTTCTGAATTATTCACGATTTTAAGGCCAGTGACATCCAAAGTCTGAAGACTGTAGTGGATATTTCTTTAGTAAAATGCACAAATTCTGCTTGCAATGGCTGTAGGTATCACATCCATAAGCTCTCCTCCGTATAGAAACGCCCTTAAGCCTTCCAAATTAACAATGGTTTTCAGAGTGTGTGGTAGAGTGAGATACATACTTTTAAATCAACAGTCAGGGCTTTAAGTGGGCCGGGTCCTGCCGGTGCTCGGGACCGGCAGTTCTAAAAATCAGGTGCTGATTTTTATCCTCACCCTCAGGATGAAAAAAATACATCTAAACTCTGCAGCATTACCACCCTTCACTGCGTTTGATGTAACTTCAAAGAGACTCCTCATATTTTTTTCAGTCTCATCATTTCAGAACTGACGCATTTTCAATATGCTCTACAACAAAGCCATAGTTGTTGCTTATTTATCAAATGCAATAAACAACCATTGACAAAGTCAGTAGTCCTGGCTTATTACTTGTTGTATTATATATCTGGATGCGATTACCGAAGCACAAACATACTAGGTGGAGGGCACACTATGCTAAGCACAGATTTTCAGCTAATGTGTTTCTAAGCCATGCCCTAAATTACATCGGCCACACCCCCTGGAAACCCCCCATTTTTTCCATCCCAATGAAAGCCCTGTCAACAGCTATGCACAGTTGAAAATATGTGGAGTACAATATTTTTTAAATAATTAATTAAATTGCATGTGTAAGTGGAAAGGAATAAAGAAAGGTCACGAGATTGATGATCATTGGGAAGTGACTGGTACGCATACATTTTTCCCATTCAAGTGAAGATGAGGCATCTCTGAAAAGGGGTACCCGACGGGCCCTGAAATTGGTAAATATTGCCTCTAGACTGGCATGTTGCTGTGAAAAGGCCTTTTTAGGTCTCGCCTGTTGCTTCGAGACATTTAGTAAGTGGCTTTTAAAAGTGCCACCAGAGGCTTTTGCTGGCCTACAGCTTGCCTTCACGAGCTCGTGCATGTGCACAGCTGCGATCTGTGTTTTTATTGCTGTAATCAGGCTCCTCTGCTTGCACTACCTCCTCCCTTTCCCCCTTCCCTCCTGGTCAGCTTCATTTGTGTCTTCTAGCTGTGAATCATGCTCCTCTGCTCGCACTCCCCCTCCCTTCTCCCCCCCCCTCCTCTTCGTCAGTTTCATTTGTGTCTTCTATCACTGTGAAGGCTCCTGCTTCCACCAGGCACACACAACAACAGTCGTCAGTGCACACTTTCACCAGGCACTCACACCACCAGCCATTAGTGCACGCTTCCACCAGGCACACACACCATCAGCTGTCAGTGCACGCTTCCACCAGGCACACACCACCAGCTGTCAGTGCACGCTTTCACCGGCACACACACCACCAGCCATCAGTGCACGCTTCCACCAGGCACACACACCACCAGCCCTCAGTGCAGGCTTCCACCAGGCACACACACCACCAGCCGTCAGTGCACGCTTCCACTGGGCACACACACCACCAGCTGTCAGTGCACACTTTCACTGGGCACACACACCACCAGCCGTCAGTGCACACTTTCACCAGGCACACACACCACCAGCCGTCAGTGCAGCAAGCAGGCTCTTCTCAGAGTTTCTTGGTAACTATGTGTTTGATGCCTGTGAGGGAGTGGGTCGAGTTTCCTTAAACCATGCTGAGTATGCAGGTGCAGTGCATAGACTCCTGTGTGAGTGAGCCAAGCTGCCTGGGGCTCAATCACTCCACACTTATAAATTGCGCCTGCACCAGGCTTTTTATCATTTGCAAAGTTTGGCGCATGTGTACAGCTAGGCAGCCCCCCACACCTCCAGGAATGACTGTTTCCTACAACCAGAATGGAAACAACAGTCAGAGCAATGAAAACAAGTTGATGTTATGCAAAGAACTGTTAACATAAACCATGTCCAGCTATTGTAGATCTTGCAACTTAACCACATCGCTGCTGTGCATTTTCCCCCACTGTGCTGACTTTTCATTTACTCCATGCTTCATGACGAGCTCAGCTCGTCATCAGCACAGCTCCACTGTGCCTCATGACGAGCTGAGCTCGTCATGAGCAAGGAAGGGGTTAAACAAAACAGCAACAAAAAACAAACAAACATTGGCATAGCCAATAGGTCTCCCTTTTTGAACCCTATAAGTATTTAGTTATGCAGCAGAATATTCTTGGTGCAACAACACCAACTGTTGCACGGCTAAACACTTATAAGATCCCAAATGTGAGACCTATTGGCTATGCCAGTGCTTGTTATCAAAGGTGGCAAAAGCCATCCACGTAAACTTCTGTAGGCCCACTTGCTCTGTTTGTAGACAGTTTTAAAACACTCAGCTGCAACTTGAAAATTATGCATTTGCTCTTTATTTCTGCAAATACACTGCAGCAAAACTTCAGAACTTTTATTGTGAAGTTCATTGCCCCTATTAACCTGACCAGGACTAGTCCCCGCTGTAACCAGTAGCTGGATACCCTCTCAGAACCCTTCCTCGTGCTTGTTTGCTCATCACGACCTGTTTCTAAAATTGTGGGAACCCTCCGACCAGAAGCCCCGTCCGAATAATCTGGCCGCGCTAACAAAAACCCTGGATTCCTTGTTACACTATAGAGGCAATGAGATCACAACTTTTTCATTTCCCTCACCGAAAACAATAATGCAGCATTTATGTAGTTTATCTAACATTCAGGCGAGCATTAAAGGTAATTATTCACAAAACCAATTGCTTTGGCTTTCGTGTAGTGAAATGATTGTTTTCGTGTTCACTAAGGCAGGAGTGTGGAAGAGCCCTCATACCGCAGCACTACAAACTTCCTTCCACACACATAAATGGTACAGCTTGAGAAATGGAGTGCAAGCTTCCTGCACATACCTATCTATTACAAGCACAACCTTCCCTAACACATGTCCTGTGGAGCAATAGTGCCTCCTTCCCCCAGACTGTCATTTATTCTTTCCCTGTCACACATACACTCAAGGTGCTGCACAGACAGCCCTAGCACAAACATCACTCTCACCAGTAGTATCCATGCACACAGCTACTGTCCACACTTCCACAGCACAGGCAGCAACAGTGCAAGCTTCCTTGCACGTCTATGACAAGCACAGCATTCTCTCACACAGAATTATAGAATCGTAATGTAGGCTTCCCCAGACTCCCATTCTTTCTTTCCCTGTCACACATTCTCAAGGGGCAGCTCAGATTTCCCTAGCTAAGGCATCAATCACACATATGGGATCAGTGCAGACAGCTACTGTGCACGCTTCCATAGGACAGTCAGCAACAGTGCAAGCTTCCCTCACACAGAACTATAGAATAGTAATGCAAGCTTCCCCAGACTCCCATTCTTTCTTTCCCTGTCACACATTCTCAAGGGGCAGCTCAGATTTCCCTAGCTAAGGCATCAATCACACATATGGGATCAGTGTAGACAGCTACTGTGCAGGCTTGCATAGCACAGACACAGTCAGCCATTGCCGGAAGGCAGCAGTCCCAAGCAGCACATTTAGCGCATGTCCAGCTCCTGCCTGCCTGACCTAAATAACAAGAGTGTCGGTCTTTGTTCAGTCTGACAGACACTCTTCTTGCCTGGAAAAGAGTGGAGAGCAAGGCCCCTCAGCGTGTACGGACGAGCTGCTGCAGCAACTCACCTTGTCATGCGTTATTGCCCATAGACTGAAGTGTTCTGATAGTTAAAAACTGTGCACACCCCTAGCCTATTGGAACTCAATATGGATGTATTTTACTACCCACCAAAAGTGTCTGAATATGCAGACGACACATAAATGGGCTGCAGCAGAGCTGATCTCTCACTCTCGAGCACACACCCACAAACATGCGCGCACACAAACACACGCATGCACCCACACGCACCCACACACATACACAGACGCATGCACGTACGTGCGCACACACACCCCTCATTCCAGTCTAAACAGACATTCACCACCAAAGGAAGTGAATTAATAGCTGCATCAAAAGCGAGGGAAAATAGCCACAACATAGGGGTCTAATGCTCGAGAGAGTTACTCCCAAACAGGTAAACGCAGGTATATCACCATCTATGCTTCTTCGGGCTGGCTGGATTGCCTGCTGCGTTCTTGGCTCTCAACCATAAGCATGGCTCTGTAAAGTTATCCCAGACAGAGCACAGCTCCAGGGGATAGGGAGCACAGGGCGACTATCCTGGGGCAGACCCCGGATCAGCATTACCTCTGCATGGAGTTTCCAGGGCGACACGGCGAGGAAACAATATGTGGCCTGCTGCATGTGTGCAGGAGGGCCTGACCCCGGGCCACCTACAGATGCTTCTAGCATTGGTGAGGCCGCCTTCGAATAAGCAAACACAACAGGTGATGGACCGAATGTGGATCAATGTCACACACTCACCCCAGTCCAAAGATCTGGGCCCAAATCCATCGTTTTTTTGCACTCCACACCACCCAGGGTTAGACAATGGCGATATGCAAATCAGCTCTGACCCTGTGCCCCATGGGAACAGTCCAGTCCGAACTACAAAAGCCATGTCCTTCCCAGAACGGAATCAAGCATCCGAGGACCGGACCGGTTTCGAGGTAACACCTCTCATCAGCCCGGCTAGCTTGACTCCAGTGGTGTGGAGTGCCTGGGACCCACGTCTGGGCATCCCCAGCGCACTTAGGGCAGAATATGCAAACACAACAGGTGATGGACCGAATGTGGATCAATGTCACACACTCACCCCAGTCCAAAGATCTGGGCCCAAATCCATCGTTTTTTTGCACTCCACACCACCCTGGGTTAGACAATGGCGATATGCAAATCAGCTCTGAACCTGTGCCCCATGGGAACAGTCCAGTCCGAACTACAAAAGCCATGTCCTTCCCAGAATGGAATCAAGCATCCGAGGACCGGACCGGTTTCGAGGTAACACCTCTCATCAGCCCGGCTAGCTTGACTCCAGTGGTGTGGAGTGCCTGGGACCCACGTCTGGGCATCCCCAGCGCACTTAGGGCGGAATATGCAAACACAACAGGTGATGGACCGAATGTGGATCAATGTCACACACTCACCCCAGTCCAAAGATCTGGGCCCAAATCCATCGTTTTTTTGCACTCCACACCACCCTGGGTTAGACAATGGTGATATGCAAATCAGCTCTGACCCTGTGCCCCATGGGAACAGTCCAGTCCGAACTACAAAAGCCATGTCCTTCCCAGAACGGAATCAAGCATCCGAGGACCGGACCGGTTTCGAGGTAACACCTCTCATCAGCCCGGCTAGCTTGACTCCAGTGGTGTGGAGTGCCTGGGACCCACGTCTGGGCATCCCCAGCGCACTTAGGGCGGAATATGCAAACACAACAGGTGATGGACCGAATGTGGATCAATGTCACACACTCACCCCAGTCCAAAGATCTGGGCCCAAATCCATCGTTTTTTTGCACTCCACACTACCCTGGGTTAGACAATGGCGATATGCAAATCAGCTCTGACCCTGTGCCCCATGGGAACAGTCCAGTCCAAACTACAAAAGCCATGTCCTTCCCAGAATGGAATCAAGCATCCGAGGACCGGACCGGTTTCGAGGTAACACCTCTCATCAGCCCGGCTAGCTTGACTCCAGTGGTGTGGAGTGCCTGGGACCCACGTCTGGGCATCCCCAGCGCACTTAGGGCGGAATATGCAAACACAACAGGTGATGGACCGAATGTGGATCAATGTCACACACTCACCCCAGTCCAAAGATCTGGGCCCAAATCCATAGTTTTTTTGCACTCCACACCACCCTGGGTTAGACAATGGCGATATGCAAATCAGCTCTGACCCTGTGCCCCATGGGAACAGTCCAGTCCGAACTACAAAAGCCATGTCCTTCCCAGAACGGAATCAAGCATCCGAGGACCGGACCGGTTTCGAGGTAACACCTCTCATCAGCCCGGCTAGCTTGACTCCAGTGGTGTGGAGTGCCTGGGACCCACGTCTGGGCATCCCCAGCGCACTTAGGGTGGAATATGCAAACACAACAGGTGATGGACCGAATGTGGATCAATGTCACACACTCACCCCAGTCCAAAGATCTGGGCCCAAATCCATCGTTTTTTTGCACTCCACACCACCCTGGGTTAGACAATGGCGATATGCAAATCAGCTCTGACCCTGTGCCCCATGGGAACAGTCCAGTCCGAACTACAAAAGCCATGTCCTTCCCAGAACGGAATCAAGCATCCGAGGACCGGACCGGTTTCGAGGTAACACCTCTCATCAGCCCGGCTAGCTTGACTCCAGTGGTGTGGAGTGCCTGGGACCCACGTCTGGGCATCCCCAGCGCACTTAGGGCGGAATATGCAAACACAACAGGTGATTGACCGAATGTGGATCAATGTCACACACTCACCCCAGTCCAAAGATCTGGGCCCAAATCCATCGTTTTTTTGCACTCCACACCACCCTGGGTTAGACAATGGCGATATGCAAATCAGCTCTGACGATGTGCCCCATGGGAACAGTCCAGTCCAAACTACAAAAGCCATGTCCTTCCCAGAACGGAATCAAGCATCCGAGGACCGGACCGGTTTCGAGGTAACACCTCTCATCAGCCCGGCTAGCTTGACTCCAGTGGTGTGGAGTGCCTGGGACCCACGTCTGGGCATCCCCAGCGCACTTAGGGCGGATATGCAAACACAACAGGTGATGGACCGAATGTGGATCAATGTCACACACTCACCCCAGTCCAAAGATCTGGGCCCAAATCCATCGTTTTTTTGCACTCCACACCACCCTGGGTTAGACAATGGCGATATGCAAATCAGCTCTGACCCTGTGCCCCATGGGAACAGTCCAGTCCGAACTACAAAAGCCATGTCCTTCCCAGAACGGAATCAAGCATCCGAGGACCGGACCGGTTTCGAGGTAACACCTCTCATCAGCCCGGCTAGCTTGACTCCAGTGGTGTGGAGTGCCTGGGACCCACGTCTGGGCATCCCCAGCGCACTTAGGGCGGAATATGCAAACACAACAGGTGATGGACCGAATGTGGATCAATGTCACACACTCACCCCAGTCCAAAGATCTGGGCCCAAATCCATCGTTTTTTTGCACTCCACACCACACTGGGTTAGACAATGGCGATATGCAAATCAGCTCTGACCCTGTGCCCCATGGGAACAGTCCAGTCCGAACTACAAAAGCCATGTCCTTCCCAGAACGGAATCAAGCATCCGAGGACCGGACCGGTTTCGAGGTAACACCTCTCATCAGCCCGGCTAGCTTGACTCCAGTGGTGTGGAGTGCCTGGGACCCACGTCTGGGCATCCCCAGCGCACTTAGGGCGGAATATGCAAACACAACAGGTGATGGACCGAATGTGGATCAATGTCACACACTCACCCCAGTCCAAAATCTGGGCCCAAATCCATCGTTTTTTGCACTCCACACCACCCTGGGTTAGACAATGGCGATATGCAAATCAGCTCTGACCCTGTGCCCCATGGGAACAGTCCAGTCCGAACTACAAAAGCCATGTCCTTCCCAGAACGGAATCAAGCATCCGAGGACCGGACCGGTTTCGAGGTAACACCTCTCATCAGCCCGGCTAGCTTGACTCCAGTGGTGTGGAGTGCCTGGGACCCACATCTGGGCATCCCCAGCGCACTTAGGGCGGAATATGCAAACACAACAGGTGATGGACCGAATGTGGATCAATGTCACACACTCAACCCAGTCCAAAGATCTTGGCCCAAATCCATCGTTTTTTTGCACTCCACACCACCCTGGGTTAGACAATGGCGATATGCAAATCAGCTCTGACCCTGTGCCCCATGGGAACAGTCCAGTCCGAACTACAAAAGCCATGTCCTTCCCAGAACGGAATCAAGCATCCGAGGACCGGACCGGTTTCGAGGTAACACCTCTCATCAGCCCGGCTAGCTTGACTCCAGTGGTGTGGAGTGCCTGGGACCCACGTCTGGGCATCCCCAGCGCACTTAGGGCGGAATATGCAAACACAACAGGTGATGGACCGAATGTGGATCAATGCCACACACTCACCCCAGTCCAAAGATCTGGGCCCAAATCCATCGTTTTTTTGCACTCCACACCACCCTGGGTTAGACAATGGCGATATGCAAATCAGCTCTGACCCTGTGCCCCATGGGAACAGTCCAGTCCGAACTACAAAAGCCATGTCCTTCCCAGAACGGAATCAAGCATCCGAGGACCGGACCGGTTTCGAGGTAACACCTCTCATCAGCCCGGCTAGCTTGACTCCAGTGGTGTGGAGTGCCTGGGGCCCACGTCTGGGCATCCCCAGCGCACTTAGGGCGGAATATGCAAACACAACAGGTGATGGACCAGATGGATCAATGTCACACACTCACCCCAGTCCAAAGATCTGGGCCCAAATCCATCGTTTTTTTGCACTCCACACCACCCTGGGTTAGACAATAGCGGTATGCAAATCAGCTCTGACCCTGTGCCCCATGGGAACAGTCCAGTCCGAACTACAAAAGCCATGTCCTTCCCAGAACGGAATCAAGCATCCGAGGACCGGACCGGTTTCGAGGTAACACCTCTCATAAGCCCGGCTAGCTTGACTCCAGTGGTGTGGAGTGCCTGGGACCCACGTCTGGGCATCCCCAGCGCACTTAGGGTGGAATATGCAAACACAACAGGTGATGGACCGAATGTGGATCAATGTCACACACTCACCCCAGTCCAAAGATCTGGGCCCAAATCCATCGTTTTTTTGCACTCCACACCACCCTGGGTTAGACAATGGCGATATGCAAATCAGCTCTGACCCTGTGCCCCATGGGAACAGTCCAGTCCGAACTACAAAAGCCATGTCCTTCCCAGAACGGAATCAAGCATCCGAGGACCGAACCGGTTTCGAGGTAACACCTCTCATCAGCCCGGCTAGCTTGACTCCAGTGGTGTGGAGTGCCTGGGACCCACGTCTGGGCATCCCCAGCGCACTTAGGGCGGAATATGCAAACACAACAGGTGATGGACCGAATGTGGATCAATGTCACACACTCACCCCAGTCCAAAGATCTGGGCCCAAATCCATCGTTTTTTTGCACTCCACAACACCCTGGGTTAGACAATGGCGATATGCAAATCAGCTCTGACGATGTGCCCCATGGGAACAGTCCAGTCCGAACTACAAAAGCCATGTCCTTCCCAGAACGGAATCAAGCATCCGAGGACCGGACCGGTTTCGAGGTAACACCTCTCATCAGCCCGGCTAGCTTGACTCCAGTGGTGTGGAGTGCCTGGGACCCAATTCTGGGCATCCCCAGCGCACTTAGGGCGGAATATGCAAACACAACAGGTGATGGACCGAATGTGGATCAATGTCACACACTCACCCCAGTCCAAAGATCTGGGCCCAAATCCATCGTTTTTTTGCACTCCACACCACCCTGGGTTAGACAATGGCGATATGCAAATCAGCTCTGACCCTGTGCCCCATGGGAACAGTCCAGTCCGAACTACAAAAGCCATGTCCTTCCCAGAACGGAATCAAGCATCCGAGGACCGGACCGGTTTCGAGGTAACACCTCTCATCCGCCCGGCTAGCTTGACTCCAGTGTGTGGAGTGCCTGGGACCCACGTCTGGGCATCCCCAGTGCACTTAGGGCGGAATATGCAAACACAACAGGTGATGGACCGAATGTGGATCAATGTCACACACTCACCCCAGTCCAAAGATCTGGGCCCAAATCCATCGTTTTTTTGCACTCCACACCACCCTGGGTTAGACAATGGCGATATGCAAATCAGCTCTGACCCTGTGCCCCATGGGAACAGTCCAGTCCGAACTACAAAAGCCATGTCCTTCCCAGAACGGAATCAAGCATCCGAGGACCGGACCGGTTTCGAGGTAACACCTCTCATCAGCCCGGCTAGCTTGACTCCAGTGGTGTGGAGTGCCTGGGACCCACGTCTGGGCATCCCCAGCGCACTTAGGGTGGAATATGCAAACACAACAGGTGATGGACCGAATGTGGATCAATGTCACACACTCACCCCAGTCCAAAGATCTGGGCCCAAATCCATCGTTTTTTGCACTCCACACCACCCTGGGTTAGACAATGGCGATATGCAAATCAGCTCTGACCCTGTGCCCCATGGGAACAGTCCAGTCCGAACTACAAAAGCCATGTCCTTCCCAGAACGGAATCAAGCATCCGAGGACCGGACCGGTTTCGAGGTAACACCTCTCATCAGCCCGGCTAGCTTGACTCCAGTGGTGTGGAGTGCCTGGGACCCACGTCTGGGCATCCCCAGCGCACTTAGGGCGGAATATGCAAACACAACAGGTGATGGACCGAATGTGGATCAATGTCACACACTCACCCCAGTCCAAAGATCTGGGCCCAAATCCATTGTTTTTTTGCACTCCACACCACCCTGGGTTAGACAATGGCGATATGGAAATCAGCTCTGACCCTGTGCCCCATGGGAACAGTCCAGTCCGAACTACAAAAGCCATGTCCTTCCCAGAACGGAATCAAGCATCCGAGGACCGGACCGGTTTCGAGGTAACACCTCTCATCAGCCCGGCTAGCTTGACTCCAGTGGTGTGGAGTGCCTGGGACCCACGTCTGGGCATCCCCAGCGCACTTAGGGCGGAATATGCAAAAACAACAAGTGATGGACCGAATGTGGATCAATGTCACACATTCCCCCAGTCAAAAGATCTGGGCCCAAATCCATTGTTTTTTTGCACTCCACACCACCCTGGGTTAGACAATGGCGATATGGAAATCAGCTCTGACCCTGTGCCCCATGGGAACAGTCCAGTCCGAACTACAAAAGCCATGTCCTTCCCAGAACGGAATCAAGCATCCGAGGACCGGACCGGTTTCGAGGTAACACCTCTCATCAGCCCGGCTAGCTTGACTCCAGTGGTGTGGAGTGCCTGGGACCCACGTCTGGGCATCCCCAGCGCACTTAGGGTGGAATATGCAAACACAACAGGTGATGGACCGAATGTGGATCAATGTCACACACTCACCCCAGTCCAAAGATCTGGGCCCAAATCCATCGTTTTTTTGCACTCCACACCACCCTGGGTTAGACAATGGTGATATGCAAATCAGCTCTGACGATGTGCCCCATGGGAACAGTCCAGTCCGAACTACAAAAGCCATGTCCTTCCCAGAACGGAATCAAGCATCCGAGGACCGGACCGGTTTCGAGGTAACACCTCTCATCAGCCCGGCTAGCTTGACTCCAGTGGTGTGGAGTGCCTGGGACCCACGTCTGGGCATCCCCAGCGCACTTAGGGTGGAATATGCAAACACAACAGGTGATGGACCGAATGTGGATCAATGTCACACACTCACCCCAGTCCAAAGATCTGGGCCCAAATCCATCGTTTTTTTGCACTCCACACCACCCTGGGTTAGACAATGGTGATATGCAAATCAGCTCTGACGATGTGCCCCATGGGAACAGTCCAGTCCGAACTACAAAAGCCATGTCCTTCCCAGAACGGAATCAAGCATCCGAGGACCGGACCGGTTTCGAGGTAACACCTCTCATCAGCCCGGCTAGCTTGACTTCAGTGGTGTGGAGTGCCTGGGACCTACGTCTGGGCATCCCCAGCGCACTTAGGGCGGAATATGCAAACACAACAGGTGATGGACCGAATAAGCAGCAGTCCAGGTGAGCACATCCTCTGGGGCTGCTTCATGTATGCGGGGCATCTGTATGAATGAGTGGACAGAACTCCAGCAATCTGTGTGCCGCTGACCTATGAATGGAGGAATGTAAGAGGCTTTTAGACCTCATATGAGGATAACTGGGCCTCGTTCCCTAAATATTTTGCACACTCACATCTCGCACATTTGCATAAAAATCAGGATTCCAGATCTTGATTTGTAGAATCAGGATTTGTGGACTCTTATGAATGCAAATTCCACATGCAGAAAGTGACAATATGTTGCCAAGATCAGAAAGGATAGGGGATAACCCTTCTCTACAGGGAGAACCAGCGCCCTCATGTGCAAAGTGATTTAGCAGTCACAAACTCTGAATTGCAAGGTTTGTGACTGACTAATCACTTTTTCTGATGTAATAAATCAATTTTGCAATCCGAAAAACCCTTTCTGAACCCCTGCGATTCGGTATTTTGTGAACCAACCTAATTCTACACGGGGCAGTTCAAGAAATCAAATTGTATTTGTAAAAGGTCTTAGTGCAGTTTGCAACCACATTTTGTGAATGTTATCTTTGTACCCCAGGCCCCATATTCCCTTGCACTGGCTTAACCACTTTGTATAGTAAAGATGACATGGCACCCAATGAAAGCAAGACACGTGTTCCCCGCGCTCCCTGATGCCTGATAAGACTCCATAACTCAGTTCCGGATCCCCAAATAGGCAAAGTAGGCCCCGGCCTATGGACTCCACTCCTTTTATGGGCCCGCAACTATGGATCAAAAAGATGTTGATTTAAACGTGAAAAAACATTACACTCAAGCTTCTTAAATATTGTTTCAAAAGACAGAAAAAAATGTATCAATTCAAAGAAAAGAAAACTTTACATTAAAGACCGTAAAGAGAAAATACTGTATTAATGTGATGTACACATTAGCAACTTAAAGTACATAAACCAGAGACATCAAATTCACATAACAGTTTGACTCTTGAAACTCACGTCGCACGACAACACAGCCTCAACATCATCTTCCACGCCGATGACACCCAGCTGATCATATCCCTCACCGGAGACCCCCACACCACCAAAGTCAACCTTCACAGAGGAATGAAGGCCGTCACCGAATCGATGAAGCACAGCAGACTGAAGCTGAACTCAGACAAAACGGAGGTCCTCATCATCGGCTCCACCCCATCTGCCTGGGACGACTCCTGGTGGCCTACTTCATTGGAGCACCCCCAAAACCCACCAACAACGCACGCAGCCTGGGGATCATCCTAGACTCCACCCTCTCCATGACCAAGCAAGTCAACGCAGTTTCCGCATTCTGCTTCAACACCCTCTGTATGCTCCGCGGAATCTTCAAATGGATCCCCACCCGACACCAGAAAGACCGTCACTCATGCCCTCATCACCAGCAGACTGGACTACGGGAACGCCCTCTATGAAGGAACAACAACCAAGCTCCTGAAGCGGCTGCAACGCATCCAGAATGCCTCGGCACGACTGATTCCTCGACATCCCGCGACGCAACCACATCACAACCCACCTGAGAGACCTGCACTGGCTCCCCGTCAACAAGATGATTACCTTCAAACTCCTCATCCACGCACACAAGACCCTCCACAACGCCGGACCAGTCTACCTCAACCACCAACTCAACTTCCACACCCCCACCCGCAGCCTCCGCTCCGCCAACCTCGCCCTCGCCAACCTCGCCCTCACCACAGTACCTCGCACACGAAAAACCACAGTCGGCGGCAGATCCTTCTCCTTCCTCGCCGCCAAGACCTGGAACACTATCCCCACCAACCTATGACAGACCCAGAACCTTTCAGCCTTCAGAAGACTCCTCAAGACCTGGCTCTTCGATCAGTAGCAGCCCCCCCCCCCTCCCCAGCGCCTTGAGACCCTCACGGGTATGTAGCGCGCTTTACAAATGCATCTGTATTGTATTGTATCGTATCTGGTAGTGTCCGTTTGTAAAAAAAAATCCTCTGCATTGGGTATTAGGGAATAATTTGCGGGGGGCGGGGACAGCATATTGACTGCCTAAGGACCTCCACGGGGTTTCATCTGGCAGTGCTGGAGTGCAGCGGGCTCTTCAGCAACCGCGGCCGGCAGTGGAGTACCTGCAGGGCGGTGACGTGGGGAGGGGGAGGGTTAGGGTGGGGGGTACTAATGTATGGATTACGGAGTTTTACAGGTAAGTAAACATTTAAATAAATAAAACGAGTTTAGTTGAGTGCACTGCATTCCCAAATGCGATGCAGTGCGCGCAACAAATTTCGCTCCCACTGCAGGCCGTGGCTACTCTTCACACTACAGCGCCCCAAAAATACTGCATTTGCTACAATAATAAGAGTTCAGTTCCTTGGGTTTACAGAAAGTGAAACCTCTTTGGCTTACTGTTGGGTTCCAGAGCAGAGACTTCAATCTACAATCTAAAATGTGATAGATTTTAGAGTGTAATCGTGTGGGAGTCTGTCAATTTCCCAAAAACAAGAGTAAATCTGACTCAAACATAGATTTGTACGCACCCACTTAAATTGACTTTGCTTCCTACAAAGTCTCTGTCTTGTGTACATATGTGTGGGGATTTTATCCTTGCACAATTGCATGCATAGAGATCACTGAAGGACGACAACATGCATGCACTGAAATGATCCCTAATAACATAATGCAAACACACGTGGACCTTCACTAAACTACCACATATTTGGAGAGGAGAATATCAGTGTAATGGAGCATTAATGAAAGCAGAGATCAGATCTGTTCTTTAGTAATGGCATACCCCTGAGTCTTTCTCAAGGACTTGAGAATGACTCCACAACAGATTATCATGGTCGATTTAGCTGAAGTCCTAAAATAAATATATCTACTTTTCTGTTTTCCTGGAGATGGCAGAAAGACGAGCGGGAGAGGATGTTCCCTGCTGGGCTAAAGCAATAAGCAGGGCAAAAGTACCGAAATCATAATTGGAAAACATAAGGAGCGGTAATGAGGTTTTATTAGCATCAAATATTGGAAGCATTTTAAAGGATTATAAATCCCATTAACGTGCAGCCATTAACAGAAAGGGGTGGTGGAGTAGCAGCTACCTGGTGTTATCTGATGTTAGTCAATTCCTCTTGCTATTCCATATAAATGACTGGCTAACTGTTACGAATTAGCTAGCCTCAGTGAAAATGTATTTTTTTCTTCCTTAGGTGCCATTCATTTGTGTGGAGTCTATGCGAAGCCAGGGAGTAGGCTGAGCCTTTTCTGCTGCTGCTCTGGAGGGCAGTGAGGGGAGCAGTGGGATGAAGCTGATGGCATCCGTTTCTAGGCTACTTTTTTAAGACTGTTCCTCACAACACAAGTCATTAGCCTGAGTCAAAGTAGGACTAAGCATGTGGGGTCATAGACGTGGGTGAAATTACACAGTCTGGTGCCTGGGTTGGTCCCTCTGTAGTGCACAAAAGCAAAATCTGAGTTAATTTTCATCTGTTTGGTCCCCGTGTTTAGTGGCACAGTGAGCAACAAACGATGAACTGGAATGTAGGCAGAGTAATTATCAGCAGCTTTTCTATTTCCTTATTCTGGTGCTATGACTTTAGGGGAAAAAGAAGAGAGTGGTACACAGGGGCGGCTCGTCTATTGGAAGGAAGGAGCGTCGCCCCACTTAAATGCCCCCCAAAGCCCCAGAGATTAAAAATAAAATGGTGATTCATTACCATTTTATTTTTCATGGTCCCGTCGTGAACTGAGCGTCAAGACGGAGCAGGACCTGCTGATTGACAGCCGGGAGGAGTGATTGACAGCCGGGAGGAGTGGTGAGCACAGGGCTGCTTTTTCACTGTTTAAAGCGGACATGTCTCTTTGGCCGGCTGTCTTTCGATGGCCAGCAGACATGCACACTTTAAGCCTCTCAACCCAGCTGTCTTGAGAGCAGGCCTCCAGTGCACTACAGAGCACCAAGTGAGGCCACTCCCTCCAATCAGGGCGCTGCTCACCTGCTGGTTAACAGCATGTGAGCAGCACCATGATTTGTCAAGGGAGTTTATATTCAACGACCTAATTCCCCTCCTATGCTGCTCTCCTTTCCACACCCAATATGATGAGCCCCTTTTTATAGCTTCTCTAATAGCTAAATCCCTTATATTACAGTCCTGGAGAACAGATTCTGTCCCATCCTTGCAGGCATAATAGGCAAAATTACAGCGACTCCAGGGTAGGGAGAAAAAATATGCCCTTAGATCAGGGGCTCTCAAAAAATATGATAAATATTGGAGTGTGTTCGATGTTTAGATTTCTCTTGTTATTACTTAACCTGATTTATGCTTTATTGAAAATATTTATTAGTCTATTACGACAGTTCTACCTCCGCACGCTGCACTTTAGAACTTAGCTTTGGAATATTAAATGTGAAAACGTTTATTATATATGTATGCTATGTACTCTTTCAATTCTAAACAAAATCTTTTGGTTATTCGAACTAGTTTACTAATTGTCTGCTCTTACACAACTTTGCACTTTATAACTTAAATGTTAAAACGACAATTTGTATGAATGTTTTCCAGTATTTTCCTTCCTCGTACTGTATTATTTGGATTTCAATTGTATTGTATTGCGATATATGAACTCTCAATAAAAAATAATTAATTAAAAAGGGAGTTTGCTCGTTGCAGCAGCCCTGCACTCGAGAAAGAGGTCCGGAGCGTAGGACGTGTAAGGTAGATGTTTATTTATTTTATTTTATTTGCCCTCGCCTTTCCCCATCTCCCCGTAGGTGCCAGCCTTCACTAGCCGGTACCTACTTTTATAGAGCATCTCCCCTAACCTCTTCTTCATTGCTGTTAGAATACCCTCCACCCACAACAGAATGTGGTGTCATGGGAGCCAGGGAGAAGACACAGCTTGTTCTATGACTGCTGCAACGTAGAAAAGCGGCGGCCGGCACAGGTAAATGCGGTGACGCAGGGCGGCGGGCAGGGTGTGGTGGGAGGGGGCACGAAGTCTACAGACCACAGAATAGGTATAATTAAATAAATAAATAATACCTATTCGGTCATCTGTTGGCTTCACCTGCTGCGCCGCCCTGCCCACCGCACTTACATGAGCAATTGGTGGCCTTCCTCCTTAGGCCCCCCTCCCGAGCCTGTTAGCAAAGTGAGGAATCTGGGTGTCATTTTTGATGATCGACTCACGTTTCACCCACATGCTAACCAGATCACCTCCTCAGCCTTTTTCAAATTGAAACTTATTAAAATAATTGTTCCTTTTCTCCCAGACAAAGCCGGTAAAACTTTGGTCACTTCCCTTGTGTTGTCCACTTTGGATTACTGCAATGCTTTATTCCTCAACGCACAAGAAGGAGTCTTGAACAAACTGCAAATAATACAAAATTCAGCTGCAAGGCTTCTGGGAAATATTCCCAAATATCACTCTGCCTCTAACACCATCAAAGAGCTGCATTGGCTATCCATCAAAAACAGGATAAAGTTTAAGACTCTATGCATCGTGTATAAGGCTTTGCATAATCTAGGACCAGCACATCTCATCCGCAATCTGATTCCCTACCGCCCGTCCAGAACACTACGCTCATCTTGTTCAGGCGATCTTGTGGTACCCCGTACAAAAACGGTTTCATGGGGCGACAGAAGATTCCTGGTGTCAGCTCCAAAGTTGTGGAATACTCTGCCCCACGTGATTAAAGCCAGTCCATCTTTATGGTCTTTTCGCAAGCAACTTAAGACCTGGCTTTTTAATACTTAGCGCCGAGACGCCCACGGGCCATTGTTTGCGCTTTAGAAACATCAAAAAAAAAAAAATGAGGCGGCCGCCGCTGATGTGAACAATAAAGGGTGTTGGTACCAGAATGTCTTGTTCTAAAAATCATCCACAAAAGCGCATTAGAGTGTATAACAGAAAATATAACGCTAATGGAACTATATTTCTGTAAACAATATTTATGAAATGTAAGATATTTCTGACAACTAACAGTTCACACAACCCAATATATGTGGAGGAAACCGACTATTTTGAGAATGTCTCTATGCCTTCTCTTAATTGCGCTGGTAAAACCCACAACAACAGTAGGCACGCCAATCAAAATTGGGCACCCACAGGGATGGTAGTGGAAGCCAGCGGCACACCTCGAGCGCTGCTCCTGCTCCGAAGGCTTGTCGCTTGCCTCTTAGAGCGTCCCATATTTTAATAGACAGACACATCTTCGCACTGATATTCCTTGCATCTCTGGTCACAGACGTTCTTGTTCTAGTGTAGTCTGCTTCAGTGAAGCCATGTGCCCAAGCAATTCTCACTGCTGTCAGTTGAACTGTCATTCCAATCCATAACCTTTAGATTTGCGCTCGAAGAGTCCACGGGCCTCGCATCTTCCACCATTGGTCTACTCAACTTCTGTTGTAGTGCATCAAACGCATCCTGATTCCATTATTGTTAATGTGGAATGTCTCTCTTTTCTGAATTGCTTAGAGTAAATCCAAGGGCTATGATTAATTCTAGTCTGTCAATTGTCGGTTGTCCCATAATTAATATGGGTTTGTTTTTAACTGGGTTCCATAGCTCAATTTTTCCCAATGACTCCACTGCACCGCACCAATGAGATCCAACGAGGCTGAACGTCTGTGGTTGCTTGCATTTTACTTTCAGAGGTGACATTGTTTACAGTTTGAGCTCAGCAATCCCTTTTGATGTTTGGCTTAAACTTATTTGGATGTGGGCGGTCCCTGCATCTAATGGCAGTGAACAAAACACGAGTGAATGAAATGCCTGCCCAGACGGCTTCAGTGGTGACGTGTAATGCAAGCATTTCTTTCGGTCAGTTTTGTATTATACTTCAGTTTTCCATCTGTTGCATGAGTGGTTCGATGGAGATAATATCACAGTCTGTCTTTTGGGGAAGTGTTTCTTGAAAGCTTTCACATTCCATTAGCGTTTCAGAACGCTAAAAGGGGTGCGCGTTCTAATAAGAATGAGCAAATGTGTAAGGGATGAACTTGTAATAACTATTTCAAAAGTACGTGTCATAAACGCTGTGAAGCAAATACCATTCAGGTCAGCATAAAACGTCCACTTCTAGTACCTCTGGATTATGAAATGTTCTGATCTATATTGGTCAATCTTTTGTTCAACCACACTCAGAGCTAGAATCACTTCCTATCTGCCCCCTCCTTCTCTACATATTAGCAGAGGCTCCCCTGAGAGCCCTGGCTGAACCAACTACCAGCTCAACCACCTGGTGGATGTGAAAAGACATGAGTAATGTTTTTCAGCATTGATTTCAAGTGGAATTATTTTGGTTGTCGGAGGAACATGTATATTTTTGTTTGTAGCTTGATGAAGTACAGAACAACATCTGTGCACCTCACGCATGTTCCTTAGTGTTCAGCCTTGACAACAGTGCACATTGCTTACCTCACTCGCCTTTACCACTCTTGACAGGTTCGGGTTGGTAACGCGGGCACTCGGGAAATGGTCGAAGGGCTGGTAGCCGAGTTCAAGCTGTGGGCTGCTTTTTTGGGCATCCTGGGGTCTGTCTGTGCTGTTAGGATGCCACCAGTGGCCCAGTGGGTGCCTGAGTGGCCTTTCTAGAGGCAGATGGGCAGAGGTGTCACTCCCTTTCTCTTGCTGGGTCGGCCCATTAATGTATGCTGATTGAGCGGGGGCAGGGGGCTTGAGCAGAAGTGGTCTCACTTGCAGCCGCGGCCGGTCTTGGGAGTACCGGCCGGGTGGTGACGTGGGGAGGGGGAGGGGCAGGGTGGGAGGTAGTAATGTATGGATTATGGACCTTGACAGGTAAGTAAACATATAAATAAATAAAACGAGGTAAGTAAACATATAAATGAATAAAACAAATTACGTTGCACGCACTGCATCACATTTGGTGATGCAGTGCGCGGAACAAAATTCGTTTTATTTATTTTTAGGTTTACTTACCTGTTAAAGTCCGTAATCCATACAGTACTACCCCCCACCCTGCCCCTCCCCCTCCCCACCTCAACGCCCGACCGGTACTCCCACTACCGGCCACAGCTGCTCACTTGCATTCATGTGTGGCTCAGCAGTGTGAACTAATCCCTGCATTTTTTTTTTATCTAAGTGACCTGCATTTTTTTAAAATCTAAGTGAAATTATTAAAACATGCCCCCCCCTTTCTTTTCGTAAAACTTCACTGAAGCAATGTTTTGTGGAAAGGCCATACACAAATGTGGCCCACCTTTGTTTGGTGTGCCCGGGCAGATTTTTGATCCCAATCCAACCCTGCCTATTGAATATTTACTACCCAAGAGCAGATGTGACTGCTTCCCACGCCACAGGCTCAGTCAACGGAATGTGTTTATTTAATTATTTCATTTCTTTTACGTAGCATGACATATGCCACGTCGCAAACACGTCAGAATGCATTACAATAAAATGTTCAAAGCGTGTATCATGGGTAATTGTCAACCTCAGAGTGACTCATTTTGTAACACCGTTTTTTTTTACATTAGTTTTTCATTTACTTAGGCCATACCTTTTTTAAAATTCTGAGTTTAATCTCTAAATCTCTTTCTTTTACATGTGCTTTACATTAAAGTAGAGGAAACCCAGGTAACAATCCCCTTCTCATCTTACCCATTCGCACTTTATCCGTTTTTACTCATTCAATTAAATATAACCGTAAATTTTTTTAAATAATTTGATGTATTTGATATCATTTGTCTCCCCATTTACCTGCATTTTTTCAACTCCTACTTTTAATTTACCTTTCTCCTTTTCATAACCACGATACTTCCCTTTGTGTTTCTACATATATTTTCATTATTTTGGGTTTTAGATTTAATTATCCCTTCATTTCTATATCCCGAGGTAATTAAATCGAGGAAACACGTGAGCTAGTATTCTGGGGGCAAGTGAGAACGCATGGATACGAGGTGAGCCTCACAGGCATCCTGGCTCAATTTCTTCTCAAGGTAGGAGAAGAGATTGCTTTAGGCTGATGGAAGATGATGCAGATGGACCTGGCTGCTATATGCGTACAGTGCTGTGCTCAACATCAGACATTAGATACAGAGGGCTTGCAAGTGGCGAAGCAGGGCCCCATCAAGTGAGATCAGAATAAAGATGGCCAGGATTCGAGATGTGATTCCTATTTCTAGTTGCTTAGTTGCTGTGTCCTATGCTAGCAGTTCAAGGTTTGTTCCTTGAATCTTCTGGAGAGCAGGTATTTTAGCTGTGCCTTGAAAGATTATTTGGGAATGTGGCTCATATGTTGGGCTATTGCTCAGGTACTCCTTGAGCTTCGATTATAGTACTTTTTATTTAGTCCAGAAGAGCCGCGTGAGTCAGTGGCGTGCTTTCAAGATTTGTTTTTGGTGATCTCGCTTTCTTTGTGCTGAGGTTCATCTTTGACCCCTTGTTTCCCCTACTGTAGACTGACTGATTTTTGGCAGACTGTTGGATCTGGCATCTTTTGGCATGGTTTACTCTACCTTTTTGCTTCTGACCTCCTGTTTTTGATGTGTGCTGAACTTCTTTTTTGCTAGTGTTAGGACTCTGCTGAACAGTGCTAAAGTGCCAGTGCTCTATGTCTAAAATGTAACAGTATTTGGTTTCACCATGATGAGCTTATTTGATTTACTAATGAGTCCCTAGTAGTTCAAGTTCAAGTTTGGCATTTATATAGCGCCCTATATACCCATAGGGTCTCAAGGCGCTTGGGGAAGGGGAAGTTCATTTGTCGAATATCCAAGTTTTTAGTTCTTTTCTGAAGGTGAGGTGGTTCTGGGTAAGGCGGAGATGGGTGGGGAGAGAGTTCCAGGTTTTGGCCGCTAAGTAGGAGAAGGATCTTCCACCCATGGTGGATTTATGGATGCGTGGGATTGCGGCGAGGGCTTGTGTGGATGAGCGTAATTGGCGGGGGGGGTGTAAAAGGACAGGCGTGTGTTGAGGCAGTCGGGTCCTAGGTCGTAGAGAGCTTTGTGTGCGTGGGTAAGGAGGCGGAACGTTATTCTCTTGTTGACGGGAAGCCAGTGGAGGTCTTTTAGGTGCTCGGAGATGTGAGCTCGGCGGGGGAGGTCCAATATAAGTCTGGCTGAGGCGTTTTGGATGCGTTGGAGTTTTTTCTGGAGTTTGGCGGTGGTTCCGGCGTAGAGTGTGTTTCCGTAGTCCAGTCGGCTGGTCACTAGTGCGTGGGTGACCGTTTTTCTTGTTTCAGTGGGGATCCAGCGGAAGATTTTTTTAAGCATGCGTAGGATGTTGAAGCAAGATGAGGTGACAGCGTTGACTTGTCTGGTCATTGAGAGGGAGGAGTCTAGGATGAAGCCTAGGTTGCGGGCGTGGTCAGCAGGTGTGGGTGCATTTCCCAGGGCCGGTGGCCACCAAGAATCATCCCAGGCGGAGGGGGATGAGCCTAAGATGAGGACTTCAGTTTTGTCCGAGTTTAGTTTTAGGCGGCTGTCTTTCATCCATTCGGCTACTTCTTTCATTCCTTCGTGTAGGTTGGTTGGTTTTGGCGGAGCTGGGATCGTTGGTGAGGGAGAGGATGAGCTGTGTGTCATCTGCGTAGGAGATGATGTTGAGGTTGTGTTTGCGTGCGATGGATGCGAGGGGACTCATGTATACGTTGAAGAGGGTGGGGCTGAGTGACGATCCTTGTGGTACACCACAGATGACTTTGGTGGCCTCTGATCTGAAAGGGGGAAGGCGGACTCTCTGAGTTCTTCCGGCGAGGAACGAGAATATCCAGTCTAGTGCTTTACCTTGTATCCCGACGTTGCTAAGGCGTTTGATAAGGGTGGTATGGCAGACTGTGTCGAATGCTGCGGAGAGGTCAAGTAGGGTGAGTGCGGTTGTTTCTCCATTGTCCAGTAGTGTTCGAATGTCGTCCGTTGCTGCGATGAGGGCGGTCTCCGTGCTGTGTTTGGCTCGGAAGCCGGATTGTGAAGGGTCGAGGGATTTATTGGATTCGAGGAAGGCGGCGAGCTGATTATTGATGGCTTTCTCGATGACTTTGGCAGGGAAAGGAAGGAGTGAGATGGGTCGGTAATTCTTGAGTTCGGTGGGGTCTGCTGTGGGTTTCTTCAGGAGGGCGCTGAGTTCGGCGTGTTTCCAGCTTTCTGGGAAGGTGGCAGCGTTTAGGGAGCAGTTGATGACATCTCGGAGATGGGGTGCGATAACGGAGTCTGCTTTGTTGAAAATGTGGTGGGGACATGGGTCGGTTGGTGATCCTGAGTGGATGGAGTTCATTAGACGGATGGTTTCTTCAGTGGTGATTGGGTTCCAGGTGCAGAGGTTGTTAGAGGGGTGTTTAGGTTCAGGTGAGGGTGGTGGGGCTTGGATTCCGGTCTCATTTGCGAAGCTGTTATGTATGTCTGCGATTTTGCTGTGGAAGAATGAGGCTAAGGAGTCGCAGAGGTCTTGGGAGGGGGCGATGTCGTTCGTGCCGGCGGGGGGGGTTGGTGAATTCCTTGATAATGTTGAATAGTTCCTTGCTGTTTTGGGCGTTGTTGTCGAGTCGGTCCCTGAGTGCTGATTTCTTGGTGGAACGGATCAGTTGATGGTGTTTGCGGATGGCGTTCTTGAAGGCTGCTTGGTTGTCTGAGGTTCGGTCTTTTTTCCAGGCTTTCTCGAGGGTGCGGCAGGTCTTCTTGGAATTTTTGAGGTCCTCATTAAACCAAGGGGCTTTATTGTTGATTTGTTTGGATTGCTATTGGATAGTGCACTGTGTATGCCCAGGGCTTATAAATCAAATGCTACGAGTGGGCCTGCAGTGCTGATTATGCTACACATATGAGTATCCCTTCAAATGCGTCTCAGGACTGCCACCCCAGAGCCTGTGTGCACTGCCATGTCGACCTAGCAAGTATCCCTACTTGCCAGGCCCAAGCCTTTCCTTTTAGTACATGTAAGGCGTTCCTTATGTGAGCCTCAGTAGATGGGCAGGGTGCAGTGTATTTAAAAGGTAGGACATGTGGTTTTAAGTTTTACATGTTCTGGTAGTAAAAAACTGCTAAAATCGTTTTTCACTACAACAAGGCCTATCTCTCCTATAGGTTAGCATTGGAGCTGCCTTGTAACAGTTTACAAGTATATCTTCCAATTGGGAGCGGATTGGAGTTTGGTGTCTCTGGGCTTCCAATTTACAAACACATCTTTTAGTGAAGTTGGGTTTTAGCTTGCAGATCTGAAAATGCCACTGTTAGAAAGTTGGCATTTTCTTGTTTAACCATCCTGCACCTCTGCCTGTCTCTAGAATACACATCTGGGTTGGATGACATTTGAGCTTTGTGAATTCACTCTAGACAGTCACACACAAAGGGAGCTGAGGTGTGCGCCTGCTTATCATGATGGTCCATCATCAGATTGATAGGTCTTCCTGAGCTGGACACTTGCACCTGAATAGGGTTGTGCCTGTCCCCTCACAAAGCAGTCTATATTCCCCTGTTGTGTGTCTTGTGCACCTCAAATACCTTTCTTTTAAGTTTGTGTACTTCAAAGGCTGATATGGGTATTAGTGCTGGACCTCTGACACCCTATACTCGGAACACTTCTGGATTGAGGACATTCTTCTAGGAATAAGAGCTGTGTTGTCATCAGAAGGGGCTGCCACTTTGCGGTTTTCTTTGCTGTGCTGGCCTGCTGCTGTTTCTTCTGTCCTGTGAGTGAAATGACTTGACTTTGCTTTCTACATCCTGCTTTCAAAGTTTCTACAATGGCTTGAGTTGAGCTTGTCTCCTGTTGGAAGTCTCAGGTCCATCAAAGACTTCACCTGCAGCATTAGGGCTTTTCGGCTGAGAGCCTGATATGCACAGTGGTGCCAAATTCAGTTCCTGAACCCTTGGAAGTGAGTTTGCTGTGTTCAACAAGAAGAAACAAGCATATCAACTTTGATTGTGACTTCAGAGCCGGCACTGCTCTTCAAAACTACGTAGCTGCTTGAACCACAGCCATGGTACCCGCTCAATGCAACGGCCGCAACTTGCAATGCATGCCCGACACCACCACAGCAACTCTGAAGAACGACCACAGTTAAGGTGCAGAGTACTGCGTCACCAAAGTCCGTTGCATCTGACTCACATTGCGCTGCTGCACCAGTGGCTCCCTGGTGGGACATTGACGCTATGAAACCGACACCGTATGACTTGACTCGCAACACTTCATCAACCATCTACTGCCAGCATAAATGGGGCTGCGCCACATCACCTCCCCTGTGCCTTGCAATGTCCCAAGCACTAATGTGCCTACGACCTGCACCGACAGCAAGGAACCGACGCTGCACCGCCCCCCATATGACGTCTCACCTCCCTAGCTCTGTGCAACATCTTTTTTTTGTCATCGTATCCAAGGTACTGTAACCGGGGTCAGTACAACTCCGTAGCTGGCCCTCGCTCCATTGCTGTTGGCCCCGAACTTTGAGATTTGACTCAGTGAAAACCGTTGTTATAGCCCCAGTTGGAGCTATTGTGTTTCTTAGCGCTATAACTGCATTTTTGAGAATTCATATTTTGATTTGTGTACGTTGGATTTTTGTCATTTTGGTCTTGTTTTATTCAGATAAATATTGTCTATTTTTTAAAAACTTTTTGGGAAGACTTTTGTGGTGTATTCACTGTGTTAGCGTGTGTCTGTACAAATACTTTACACATTGCCTCTGGGATAAGCCTGACTTCTCTTGCCAAGCTACCAAGGGTGTGAGCATGGGTTATTCAAACCTTGTAACATACTTACTCGGACCAGAGGGAGGGTCCCTGCTTACAGTGTGCAAACCACAGCCAAGCAGAGACCCGATTTCCAACAGAGACTTGTCTAGATTAAATTGCCATATAGCCATCTATCATTTCAGAGGGTTTGCCAAGTTGCCCTGAATGCTCAATTTCTATTGAGTGGAAGGTTGTTGACAGCATGGAAACTGCAATATAACCAGGAGGGGGGAGAGAGAGAGAGGAAGTGGATTAAGTCTCCCTTGGCAATATGATTAAACAAAGTGGAATCCACTCAGAAAGTGGTAGTGGTCCCTAAAGTGAAGGGGAGCACACAGTGTTGTTTAAATGCCCCTCACACACCAACAGGCCCCTTGGTGTCATGCTTCATCATCGGGGCCTTTGCATCCCTCTACGGGATACGGCGTGCTACGACTGACGGCTACGTAGGAGCACTTAGTAGTGAGCTATGTGAGGGTGTGTGTTTTAGGGAGAGAGTGTGAGTGAGGTGAGGTGAAAAAAGTGAGTTAAAGAATACCTGGCACGTAGGAAAAAAATAATTTATTATGTCCCCGGCTGGTATTATTAAAAAGGTGCAGAGTGAGGTTGATAATATACGTACTAGGGTATATCAACCACTTCAAAGTGTCAACATGTTTCGGAGCGCAGAGACTCCTTCTTCAGGACAAGGATATGCACGTTATCCTCCCCTTACTCACATGAAATGTCAAAGTGTTACATACAAAAATAAATGTGTAATGTACCTAACAATGTTTATGTTTAGGTTAGTTCAGTTGCGCCCAATTGGCGTTGATGAGAACCTGTGGAAAAAAAGACATAATAAACATACTAGTCGGATGTCCAGGAACTTAGGGAAGAAAAATGCTTTCCTAGTCAATAGGGTAAATGGCAGGACCAAAATGAGGTTCTGAGACCCTGTAAAAAAGACATTTAAAAGGACATATAGACAAAAAACACAGACATACATCTAAATTGTTGTCTCCCTGGTATGGATGAAGAGAGGGAGAGAGTGATTAAATGAAGGCTTACTTATTGTTTAAAGTCTGATAACCTCATGAGCCTATGCGTGGTATTGGGGGGGATCCTTCCTCACTGCTCAGTAAAGCAACCTAAAGGATAATCAAGGGTAGGTTTTAGGTTGTTTAAAGGAGAGATAATCAGAAAGTACAAGGTAACAGATGCACAAAGCTCATCCTAACTCGTGTGACCCCACTCACGGTTACTGCATGGTTTAATCGCCTGCCTTCCCCTCAACGCTGCTCCTGTGAAGTGAGCGGTTGGGTTAGCGATTTTCTATTTATACTCTTCTCTCGGTGATTAATGGAGGCAGATTGGTTAATGATCCTCGGAAGTATGCCCAAATTCGGCGATAGTTACCCCACCAGATCCGGTGTTGCGCGGTCTGCAGGGTGCGGTGCTGCAAGGGTCTGCGCCTGCGTGAGGAAGTTGCGTAGGTAGATCTGCGCATGCGCGAACTGAAATCGAGACGCGCATGCGCTTTTGGTTAGACGCTATGATGGCACGCATGGGCAGTGATAACTGTTGCAGACTCTGGTTTACAAAATGGTAAAAAACTTAATAATCGGGCACTAGATAATGCGAGTGTGAGGGACTGGGAAATAGCGCATAGGAAAATATCGCGCTACAAATAATAGGAGAGTTTTTTTGGCTAATATAAAAAGACACAGGATCCCATCAATGTAAAAGGGAGAGGTAAACAATAAGGTTATTCCTAGTCTCAATTGGGTGTACTCAGTTAGTAAACCACACCCTCAACACAAGTCATAAGATGGCATTCAGATGTTCAGTGTGGTTGGCTCTAAACATATTGGGATATTGGCAGAGTTTCTGGTTAACAGAAAGGGATACAGGATCCCTGCAAAGTAAACAGTAAGGTTCTGCCAAGTCTCATTGGGAGTGGCCAGGTCATACATCGCACCCAGTATATATATCATGACATGGCATTTAGGTGTTCAGCGTGGTTGGCTCCACGGAATCGAGTCATTGAGCCCAGAGGTGTCGGTCCCGAGGCGGAACACCCACCGTTGCTCTTTTTCCAATAGCCCTGTCTCTGAGGGTAGCTGCTCGATCACTGTCCACTGTAACTCATCAACACAATGTTGGTATTCCAGGAAGTGGGCTGACATTTTCGTAGTTGACTTCTTGCATCTGATATTGCTTTTATGCTCGTTAATCCTTATCTTTATTTGTCTCGTTGTCATTCCCACGTACTCCTTTTTGCAGGGACATGTGATTAAGTATACTACATTCTTGCTGTTGCAGTTGGTGAATGTACGTTGCTCCCAGCAGGTACCATTAGTAAAGGTAAGAGTGTGGCTTTACCTGGTGAGGTGACAGCTGTTACAATTGCCACACGGGTGGTGGCCCTGTATCCCTTGTAGTCTTGTCTGTTCCACTCTGTGTGGTGGAGGTCTTGTATGGACGAGCATGTCTTTTAGATTCCTACCACGTCTGTGGGCAAACAGTGGTTTTTCCAGGGACAGTGTGCCACTGGTGAGTATGCGCCAATGTTTGTTGACCAGTTTGGCAACTTGGTTGGTTACTGGGCTATACGTGGTGACACAAACTGTTCTACTCACTTGGTCATCTTTCTTGGGTTTGTCTTCCAAGAGAGCTTCACGGTTGTTATTCCTGGCTCTCTTTATAGCCTTGCGGATCACAGGGTTAGGGTATTTTCTTTGTCTCAGTTTTGTTCAGAGATCCTTAGCCTGACTTTTATATTTTGCCAGGTCACTGCAGTTCCGGCGTAGGCGGAGGAACTGCCCGTATGGTAGATTCTCCCTCAGGTGACGTGGATGGAAACTGTCAAACCTGAGGAGGCAGTTCCTGGCCGTGGGTTTAAAATGGGCCTCGGTTTTCAGGAAGCCTGCTTCATGATAGATATTGAGATCTAAAAAGACCATAGTACTGTTTGACATTTGGTGAGTGAATTTTAGGAAAGTGTTCTGGTTGTTGAGCCATTGCATGAATTCAGAGATTGAATTTTCATCCCCCTCCCAGATCACCAGAATGTCATCAATATATCTTCACCATGCGTTGATCCTCCCCCTGAAAGGATTACTGGGGTGAAGGATCTTGGAAGATTCCAGGTGATGGACCATCACCTGGAATTTTCCAAGATCCTTCACCTGAGGGAGAATCTACCATACGGGCAGTTCCTCCGCCTACGCCAGAACTGCAGTGACCTGGCAAAATATAAAAGTCAGGCTAAGGATCTCTGCACAAAACTGAGACAAAGAAAATACCCTAACCCTGTGATCCGCAAGGCTATGAAGAGAGCCAGGAATAACAACTGTGAAGCTCTCTTGGAAGACATACCCAAGAAAGATGACCAAGTGAGTAGAACAGTTTGTGTCACCACGTATAGCCCAGTAACCAACCAAGTTGCCAAACTGGTCAACAAACATTGGTGCATACTCACCAGTGGCACACTGTCCCTGGAAAAACCACTGTTTGCCCACAGACATGGTAGGAATCTAAAAGACATGCTCGTCCATACAAGACCTCCACCACACAGAGTGGAACAGACAAGACTACAAGGGATACAGGGCCACCACCCGTGTAGCAATTGTAACAGCTGTCACCTCACCAGGAAAAGCCACATTCTTACCTTTACTAATGGTACTAGCTGGGAACAACGTACATTCACCAACTGCAACAGCAAGAATGTAGTATACTTAATCACATGTCCCTGCAAAAAGGAGTACGTGGGAATGACAACGAGACAAATAAAGATAAGGATTAACGAGCATAAAAGCAATATCAGATGCAAGAAGTCAACCACGAAAATGTCAGCCCACTTCCTGGAATACCAACATTGTGTTAATGAGTTACAGTGGACAGTGATCGAGCAGCTACCTTCAGAGACAGGGCTATTGGAAAAAGAGCAACGGTGGGTGTTCCGCCTCGCGACCGACACCTCTGGGCTCAATGACTCGATTCCGTTGAGCCAACTACGCTGAACACCTAAATGCCATGTCATGATATATATACTGGGTGCGATGTATGACCTGGCCACACCCAATGAGACTTGGCAGAACCTTACTGTTTACTTTACAGGGATCCTGTATCCCTTTCTGTTAACCAGAAACTCTGCCAATATCCCAATATGTTTAGAGCCAACCACGCTGAACATCTGAATGCCATCTTATGACTTGTGTTGAGGGTGTGGTTTACTAACTGATTACACCCAATTGAGACTAGGAATAACCTTATTGTTTACCTCTCCCTTTTACATTGATGGGATCCTGTGTCTTTT
This sequence comes from Lissotriton vulgaris, assembly GCF_964263255.1. NCBI lineage: Eukaryota > Metazoa > Chordata > Amphibia > Caudata > Salamandridae > Lissotriton > Lissotriton vulgaris. The sequence continues at coordinate 353,565,912 of NC_141685.1, read as the reverse complement.
TCTATTAGCCAAAAAACTCTCCTATTATTGGTAGCGCGATATTTTCCTATGCGCTATTTCCCACTCCCTCACACTCGCATTATCTAGTGCCCGATTATTAATTTTTTACCATTTTGTAAACCAGAGTCTGTAACAGTTATCACTGCCCATGCGCGCCATCATAGCGTCTAACCAAAAGCGCATGCACGTCTCGATTTCAGTTCGCGCATGCGCAGATCTACCTACGCTACTTCCTCACGCAGGCACAGACCCTTGCAGCACCGCACCCTGCAGACCGCGCAACACCGGATCCGGTGGGGTAACTATCGCCGAATTTGGGCATACTTCCGAGGATCATTAACTAATCTGCCTCCATTAATCACCGAGCGAAGAGTATAAATAGAAAATCGCTAACCCAACCGCTCACTTCACCGGAGCTGCATTGAGGGGAAGGTAGGCGATTAAACCATGCAGTAACCGTGAGTGGGGTCACACGAGTTAGGATGAGCTTTGTGCATCTGTTACCTTGTACTTTCTGCTTATCTCTCCTTTAAACAACCTAAAACCTACCCTTGATTATCCTTTAGGTTGCTTTACTGAGCAGTGAGGAAGGATCCCCCCAATACCACGCATAGGCTCATGAGGTTATCAGACTTTAAACAATAAGTAAGCCTTCATTTAATCACTCTCTCCCTCTCTTCATCCATACCAGGGAGACAACAATTTAGATGTATGTCTGTGTTTTTTGTCTATATGTCCTTTTAAATGTCTTTTTTACAGGGTCTCAGAACCTCATTTTGGGTCCTGCCATTTACCCTTATTGACTAGGAAAGCATTTTTCTTCCCTAAGTTCCTGGACTTCCGACTAGTATGTTTATTAAGTCTTTTTTTCCACAGGTTCTCATCAACGCCAATTGGGCGCAACTGAACTAACCTAAACATAAACATTATTAGGTACATTACACATTTATTTTTGTATGTAACACTTTGACATTTCATGTGAGAAAGGGGAGGATAACGTGCATATCCTCGTCCTGAAGAAGGAGTCTCTGCGCTCCGAAACATGTTGACACTTTGAAGTGGTTGATATACCCTAGTACGTATATTATCAACCTCACTCTGCACCTTTTTAATAATACCAGCCGGGGACATAATAAATTATTTTTTTCCTACGTGCCAGGTTTTTTTTACCTCACTTTTTTCACCTCACCTCACTCACACACTCTCCCTAAAACACACACCCTCACATAGCTCACTACTAAGTGCTCCTACGTAGCCGTCAGTCGTAGCACGCCGCATCCCGTAGAGGGATGCGAAGGCCCCGATGATGAAGCATGACACCAAGGGGCCTGTTGGTGTGTGAGGGGCATTTAAACAACACTGTGTGCTCCCCATCACTTTAGGGACCACTACCACTTTCTGAATGGATTCCACTTTGTTTCACCATGCAAACTGCTTCATTTGACAGCTTATTTTTAGGAAGACAAGCTTGCTTGGGAAATTATCTAAGGCTCTGTTGGTGACTTGATCGGGGATTAAAAATAAACATATAGTATCCCAACTGGTATTATTTGATGACAATTAAAAAGGATATGTCATAAACATTATCAGAAAGGAAATAAGGAGACTCTTTCGTAGTTTCAAATGTGCTCATGGCATCATATTTATCTGGAACAAGGAATGGGGAACAAGGAATGGGCAAGTTACAGTTGTAGCAGCACTGGAAATAAACAAATATTACAACCCTAATTGTACTTGGTGCTCAAATTGTGCAAGTGATGTACACGGCGGCGACGCAAGTGACAATGTGATCAGCATAAACGGCGCATGGTGACTAGTGCATAAATATATACAGTGAGCAGATGAAACAATATGAATCCAGCTGAATTGTGGAGCTTGGTTCTAATTTGGGCTGGCTGTAGTTTGGACGAACCACGTTGCATTGTCTGTTGCGCCTATGATTCCACTGAGTGGTCGACGGCGTTTCGATCCTCATTAATCAGGATCTTCATCAGGACTGGTTTGAGATGCCAACAGTGCTGGAGGAGAGAGAATCTCCTGGCGATCCAGGGAAAATCTAATTCTTCAGTGCGATTAAGATAGGCCTGAGAGCCAGGTGATTCAGGGCTAATTTCGGATATCCCGGCGAGCGGGATCTGGCGGCCGATCCAAGGCGTGAACGGTAGAAGGAGAATTAATCTCCCTATGTGGAAGCTGGCGGGTCTGTGTCCGAGTGAATCGAGCGTTGCCAAAAAGAATAGAGGATTAGCCATGTGGTTGGTGAGGCTCTTTAAGTTTCTTGGGAAATCCATAGTGTTTAGCATGATATTGTTTTATATATAAAGCAAAACTGCATTTCATTAATACGTTTTTTTTATTTCAAGTAATTTTTATTGAGCGTTTATAAAGAAAGCAGTTCAGAAGAAGTAAGGAAAGAGAGGAATGAGGATCGAAAGCATACTGAGGGACGATTATTGGGATAGTGTACATCAAGGGTTTGTTGTAGAGTCATTGTATCACAACTATTATGGGAAGGCTAGACATGCCTGTTGTGCTGTAATTGTATAGTCAATTTACAATATATTGGGTTACCCAAGACTAGTATCATGGCATGGAGAAGTAGAAGGGAAAGAGAAATGATAGGACAGATATAGAGGAAAGACGATAACTATGATGAAAGGGTGTGAGATGTGAAGGGGAGTTGGTAGACAAGAAGAAGGAATGGGGAAGTAAGGGGGAGGGTGATGGTGGAGAAAAGATGGGGAGGGGTGAGTGGGTATCTATGGTGGTAAGTGATTAGAGATGTATGAGTCTAGTCTTGACCAGACGTTATTTTTTTTTCTTTGATGAGGTTTTCATGTAAATGTTTAGAGTTATCCACCCCCTGGTAAACTGAACCCACTCCCACCATGTGAGGAATGATAGCTTGAAGAGGTCATTCCTTTCCGACAGGATGGCTTTAAGATCGATTGAAACTAGTATGTTCCATAGAATAAGTTCCTCATTGTCTAGATGGTGAGATGTTTCGGGATGGAGGACACCCAATTCAATAGAGGTGAGATCAGGGGTACAGCTTATATGCAGGATCTGCAAAATGGTTACTCTAAGCTCAGACCTGAATTTATTTCAAAAAGCGAATTCCAGGAGCATGTTCTTTACGTGTCCTGTCTCCAAGACTCAGTTGTCTGAGTCTTGGAGCCTGAGTTTGAAGGGGGCTGAGTGGGGCATGTATGCAGTCCATAGTCTACATTGTGCTAGGGAGGGTGCAATTTTATTAATTGTCAGGTTAGAACAATTAGATGGCTAGTTTATGATCTTATCATGTGTCGTACTTGTTTTACCCAGAGTAGACTCCCATTTACTTTGAACTGATTTCGTGGTAGAGTTAGGTGTGAGAATACAGTAGAGTTTAGAAGCAATGTGTCCCCCTATAGCGAGGTTCCTCAATGTGCCTGGGAGATCAGGTGCTCTCTGGGTCTGTGTTTGGAGATAAGGGCTTTGATCCTTAGGAAGTGATAATAGTCTATCTCCTCTAGCTCAATTTGGATTTGAGATTAGAGAATGGTATAGGGTCAGAGGGACACACATGGGTTTTGATAATATTCTAGAAGAAAGGCACAGAGGAGGTGGATTCATGTACATGAGCAATGCTTTCAATTCTCCCATCTCAGCGGCGTGGACAATTTGAGGTAGGGATGTGAAGTTGTCAGTCAGTGGAATTGGAATAGGCATGTAGAGATATTACAATTGGGGTGAAATTGTCTCCAGTATGCCACTATACAAACAAATGTGGAGGTGTTGTACGATGAGATGCTTTCTGGGTAATGCAAATGAATGTGTGGAGTTAAGTGGGCTTCCGGTGGGCCGTAGCGGAGTTCTTCTGTTGAGATGGAGCATGTGCTTCCAGGTTTTGTCTTCCTGTGATTGGTTGTAGATGCTAATGTACTAATAATATTGACTGTTATGGTAGTAGTTTGGGTATGCCATTAGTATCAAAGATCCCAATAAATGTGCTATTGTCACAGTGATCTTTTCAATATTCCATTTCTTGTAAAATCCTAAGAAACAAAAGTGAAAAGATCATTGGGGGTGATGTTATTTTTGTTCATTGTATCAAGCAGGTACGTTTTCTGCCCTAAATGTGCTCTTATAATTGTCAGTCATTCGAATTCTTAGCACCTATATTTTTCTCTTTTTCAAAGAGAAATACCCTTGTCTGTTTACTTCAATGACTTATATTAGATGCTTATAAAAGGTGACAGTGAGAGCCCTGAAGTTGGTTATTTATCAAACTGAGATAAGAGAGGGAAAAGGATCATAATGCCATGTTATTGTGTACAGTTTGGATATAGTTAAATTAGTGGTTCAATCGTGGATCACTTAGAAATAAAGTGGCCTATTCACAAACTGTATTTTGTAGTAAGTTTAGCAGTACTACAGTCGTACTACAAATGTTCTACAAAATGCTATTTACTAAGCTTTCTGCAGAGGACTGTGCCTCCACCTTTTCTATATTTAATGTGCAGAGATCTCCGCCCCGACTACTGACATCTCCACTCATGTACATTTTAGCATTAAATGTAGGATTGACAGGGTATGGGATAGAAAATGGGGAATATTTACAAATAATTTGAAGCGGTATACAGAGGAATAAAGAGGGGTTAAGGGAGAGCTAGGAAGGGGTTTATGGCTGCACATGCACCCACCCACAAACAAGTAGTTACTACTGTGTACTTGTGTAGTTGACACTGCCAAAAAGACCCCAAACAGCCATAAATGCACTCAACATCAGAGCTGTAGTAAGTCCAGCACCAGCTACTGTTACTGCAATACCCTCCAATAGAAAATAATGGAGGCAAGGACTTAAAATAAGGTCATTAGAACTAATTAAATTAACTTATTGTAACTTAAAAAATATATACATAACTATAATTTAACATAAAAAATTATCTATGAATACAAATTAGATATTAGTTTATAACATGTTAATAACCTTTATAAAATGTAAACATCAATGTAACTTTTTTTTAAAATGAGTTTACATCATTTTACTACATAACTGTACATATGTTTACTACATAAAAATACTACATCATAAATTAATATATATTTTATGCATGATTTTTTATTTCAATCTTAAAAAGTAATTTTGATTTATTTTAATATATTAAAAATCATTAAATAGTAATTTAATAATGTTGTAGCTGTAAACATAGACATTATTTACTGAATTACTTCTAAATTTACCTTTTACACTTTTTTCTGTACTTTACCATAGGGAGATCTTCGCTCATGTGGCTGAGACTTCTGTCTACGTGTGAAAAATTACACATAGTATCTTTACACTCGTAGATTAGGCTCTATACCCTTAAATCAGAGGGTAGGGTCTTGTAAGTCTACACTTCTGAATAGCTCTACTCTTGTAAATGCTAAATAGCCAAAAGTAGTAAAGTTACTTAAAAGTGTAAGAGTAAATGCATGTGTGCAGATTTACTCATGTTTAAGCTGGCCTTTGTGATACCCCCCAAAGTGAGGGATGTAACCACTGTGGTTGGGAGAACAGGCAATAATTAAATTTAGAAAAAAATATAACTTAGCATGTGTAGAATAATCACAGTTTGTACACGAGTGCAACAGCCGCAGCTGGTAGTGGGAATACCGGCCAGGCGGTGATGTGGAGAGGGGGAGGGGCAGGGTGGGGGGTAGTAATGTATGGATTATGGACTTGAACAAGTAAGTAAACATAAAAATAAATAAAACAAATTTTGTTGCCCGCACTGCATCACCAAATGTGATGTAGTGCGCGCAACGACATTAGTTTTATTTATTTATATGTTTACTTACCTGTTAAGGTCCATAATCCATACATTACTACCCCCCACCCTGCCCCTCCCCCTCCCCACGTCACCGCCCGGCCAGTACTCCCACTACCGGCCGCGGCTGGAGTGCAACAGAATAAGGGGGCATATTATTAAGAAACAGCGTTAAAATTATCGCTGCTTTAGCACCAGAAAACTGCTGCTAAAGTGGCTATAATGGGCTTGATAATATGCCATTGAGAATTCCAATAGAAGCCCATGTTCTGGTGCCAACATGGGCTTCTATTGGAATTCTTAAGTGCATATTATCAAGCCCATTGTCGCCGCTTTAGCGGCAGTTTTCTGCTGCTAAAGCAGCGATAATTTTAACACAGTGCTTGATAATATGCCCCAAGGTCTCTAAGAAAGTTTTGTTAGATTGTGACAAACTGAAACATGATAATATATTGTGTTATTCCTTTGGGTTAGTGGATATTGATTGATACTTGCAGGATACTGCAAAAATCAATAAACAGTATGGGGTTGCTCTGTTAATCACACACTAAGTATTGAGTGGATAAGGGAGAGATACTGTCTCATATACGTCCTTTGGATAAATACTTGTAAAATTGGGACTAAATGAAGAGGAGTTAATGAGTTTTTAACTGTAAATTATTTGTCAGGTGTTTTATTTTTATGAGTGGAGAGGTTTCACACGTAATATACGATATTATAGTTCAAACACACACAGTAACATCCAAATTTTGAATAATAAAAATATGTTTCAAATTAATCACATGTTGTTGCTGGACAGTTTAGAGAATGACCGTATTTTATGGACTAAATAGACAGAAAGTATTGGATGTATGATGAAACATATGATTGCACTGTGGAATAACGCACGTCATCATTTCTGCATGATAGGATTCCAGTGTTGTGTGTGCTCTGATGCCTTTTAGACTTGAGTCTGATCACAAGGAAATATATGCTCAAGATATAAATAGGACAAGACAGGAGTACTGTACTGTGGTGGCTGCCTCGAAACGCTGATGGTGGGGCACGGGGGATGGATTAAAAACAATTACACACCTGAGAGAGCGCAATTTGAATGGAACGTATATCGTAGCCATATTTAGACGCATCTATTATAAACGTAGAAATGAGACGTATATCGTAACGTGAAGTTGACGACTATAGCGTAAAGGTCAACGGAAAGTGACAATGTGGTATAGGAAATGTAAATGTATTTACTGTTAACATGCATTAGATTTAGAAGGCCTGTATACTTAATGGGTAAATGTAGAAATGTGTAGAAATGCTTACAAAATGTAGAACGTGCACAATAAAATGTATGTACCTGTGTAACTTTAAATAGAGTAACATGGAGAAAATAACGTGGAGAAACGTACGGAGAAAACATATGATGATGTAACGAATAAGCATATAACCTCGTACTCTATGTATTATATATTTTATGTAAAATTGTATTCGTTTAGAAGAAAGGTATACTAAAAGCATTCACATATAAATGTGTGTTAAAGGTTATACTGTGTAGAAGAAGTTGTAGGAATGCTGGAAGAGTTGAGGTCATTTGTGATTATAACCTGACTGACCAAGAGTTCGCAGGAGCATAGTCCGGTGTATGTAATTTAGTGGACATACAGGAGTCGTAAATAGCTTGATGTGGACGTAAGAGCCAAGAAGTCTAGCATTTGTTAGATTTAAGGTGACAATGCCGGACGGAGCTTATTGCTTAAACGTGAGAAGAGACGCTTGGAATTTGAGTCGTGTTTTGGAAAGACCACTCACAAGGCCTAGAAGGGTCAAGCATCATAGCTGTAAGTTAAAGTCTTGTTTAAGTTCATATGACTCTTTGATCTGAAAGTGTCAATTGAAGTCGCCAACAAGAAGATGAAGATGACATCTAAGAAGAAGGGTCAACCTAACGGACGACGCAAAGAGATGAAGCAATGGAAAGAGCCAGAAATTGACATCATCGGGGAAAGTCCGAGGTGGGCGTCAAGGGCCGTTCCACCCACACTGTGATTGTGTATTTTAGGGACAGCACCCCGGGGAGAAGGTAGCAATTGGAGATTAGGAACAGCGAGGCGAATTGCTCAGAGCGAAGGCAAGGGTAGATGCCTTGAGCAGATGCGCTGAGAGAGATCAGAGCGCAAGAGAGCAGTAGGCCGAGGACCCTTAGAGAACGGATGGGTAGGCAGAGAGGGTACTGCTTCTTAAACTTAAGTTACCTTTAGAGGCTAAGAGAGTTTGAACTTCTTTGGAAGTCAAACTGCTGACACCTTTTTAGGGAAGAAACTTGCGAAATAGGGATGTCACCTAGAATAGAGTAGGGACAGATTTAACGTGATACTTTTCTCTTTCTGTAGATGACGCAAAGGAACCACTTCACACCGAAGCTTTAAATTGCTGATTTTGGAATTGATTTTGTATTCTTTGTATACTTTGAGGTTTATCCTGAGAGGATTGTATTTGCATTTAAATTTGACTTTTATATAAAACTTTTAAACTTTATCCGTTGTAAGTGGTTCTTCAGAGTGGCGTCAGTTTATGGGGTTTGTCTAAACCTATGTGGGGGTTGTCTTTTACTCAATGACAGATACCAGCGGTCCAAAATTGACGAATGAGATAAGTTATTAAATTGATCATAAATTGATATCAAAATCTCATTCCCCGCAGTTGGTAGCAGAGGATGGTTATCTTCTTGAGGAAGACGACCTAGGCCAGGTTTAGTTTACCCCAAGGTCCCTAGTCATCGACGACCAGAAGAAGAATCCTGCCGAAGAAAGTGCTGATGGTGCGTCGAGAGAAAAAGCAGCAGAGTCGGTCGAGAGTGAGTATAAGGGTCATGCGTTGTAAGATTGCGGTGTTTTATGTTGTTCCTGTGTTATAATGTCAAGCGGAGTTGAATGCCTGTAGTGTGATTGAGGGAAGGTTGTGAGCGCGCGCAACCGGATAAAAATCTTATGTCCAGAGAGGGCTTAAGTGGTTCGGGTGTATCGAACACTCAGAGTAATTTGTCTACCATTGAAAGGGGGTCATGAGGTACCATTGATCGCCCACAGACCGATGATAGGGGGAGCGTTTGAGTGAGTGTATGAGTAGACGCATGCTGGTCGTACGTTTACTGTGTGTAAGTAACCTATCAGTTAAGGTGAGCGTCGGACCGTAAGAGGAAGACGTTTCGCTAGTTGAGTTGACAATTACAGTTAGACTGTGGCCGTACAGTCAGAGAAAAGTGATCGCTTGGACGGAAGTAGTCATTTTTCGGCGTATGAATGAAACGCATGCGAGACCTCGAGACGAGTTGAGAAAGAAGGAAACTGCTGCAGAGGGGACGAGTGACGTCAGCGTAGAGTCGCGCTGAGATTGGTCGGTTAGCATAGAACAGCACTGGGATAGGCTGATTAGCGAGAGTTGCACAGGGATTGGTAGTTTGTCATCGGGACATAAACAAGGAAGAGAATTAATAAGAGAAAAATCGTAGATTACCAATAATGAAGTGCTTTAAGGGTTTAAGAAAAATCTTTAGGAGAAATAGAAGAAACTTGTATGCTGGAGAAGAAGCTCCACCAGAAGGCACACCAGCTTATCATATGGCAGTAAATGTAGGCTTACACTCGATAATATGGATCTCCGAGTGGAATAGGCTAACAGAAGGGGAAAAGGAACTGACGTTTCCGAGATTCGGAACGTTTAAACTAGACGTGTTGAACCAACTGAAAGCGGTAATGCTTGCAACAAGACCTCTACCGAGGCCAACACAATTCGAAGCTCTTAGTGCATGGTTTAGAGCAGCACACGAGAAGAGTTTAAAGAGACGTCAGGAACGAGTGAGACGATCAGTAAAGGCAGTGCAGGATGCGAAATGGGATGAGGAAGCTAAGAAGTGGAGAGTACAAAAGATAGAGGCAGACAAACTGTTCACAATGATAGAAGCCACGGGAGAAAGGAAACCTCTAGAAGAAGAAGATGAGGAAAGCGAGACGGAGGAGGATCTAATAGAGAGGCTGTTAACAGATAGACCACCTCCATATAGCGGTGAATCCGCAAGTCCCATATTACAGCAAGGGGACGGAGCTAGATGGGGTGAATATAAATCGATCCCAGTAACGGAGTGGGACTCCAACAAGAGTGAGGAAATACCCCAAACTAGCTCTGAACAGAGAGTAGTAGGAAGATTCGTGGTCCAGAAGGTGCCAGAGACGCAATGTGCAAGGTCGTACCAAATGCCAGACGCTTTACAAGTACCTGTTACCATAGGCCCTATAGTGTCAATCTACAACCCAGAAGGGGTCCAGCAGGAGGAACAGGCACGATGGGACAGGGAAAGAGCAGAGATGGAGAATAGGAATGCCGTAATGAATCCTCAAAGACAGAGATTAGCACCAGTGAGTCGGAGTACCCCATTAGATTCCGCAACGGGTCCCTGGTTAGAACAAGGGGGTCGAAGAGGATCAATGGATTTGAGGGGACCTAAACCGAAATCCTATAAGGAATTAAGGGAATATCTGACAGAATGGGATACGGCCGAAGAGGCTCGGAATAAAAGTTTAGAAACAGGAGCAGAGTGGAGGGACCAGGATAACAAGATCCTCTCTCATTGTGGAGCTGGCGAAAGCAGCCCGGAGTGGGAGAGAGGGAGTCAAGGAAGCAGAGGAGATACTTGCCCTACTACTAGTGGCAATAGGCAAACGTGCAACGATAGGAGTGCAGGGTGTGGCGAAGTGCCTCGCGTCACCTTTAGTGAGGGAGAACGAAGGACGCAGGAGTACCGAAACACTTTCAAATGCACACACCATACTCCGGATGAAAATGTGCAACATTGGAATCACGAGAACATGGAGAGTCGTGACACGTCTCGACATGCCTCCGGTGATTATGGACGGAATCACGGGAACATGGAGAGCCGCGAAGGGTCTCGCCATGCGTCCGGTGATCAAGAACGGAGTCACGAGAACATAAGGAGTCGCGAAACGTCTCGCCATACATCCGGTGATCTCGAACGAGATCGCGTAAGCATGGAGAGCCATGAGGGTCCTTATCGATTGTTGAGTGATACCAGACAGCAAGCGAGTTACAGTGGCTTAGAACAGAACGGTGGATCCTATCTCGTATCTGGAGAAACCGAGCCGAAAAGACGGAATGTAGGGTTAAGAGATGGAGCATTGTTCCACCATACCCCACGAGAAGATGGAAAGGCTTGGGATCTAGAGAGGTGGGAACAAAGAGATGGAAGAAAAATTCCTCATAACTCACCTGTGCTTAGGCGTAGGGCGCATAGTGGAGGAGAGAGGGATATGAGAGAACAACCTAGGACTGATGTACTAAAAGCTGAAATAAAGGCAAGACGGATTGATGTAATGAGTCTGAAGTCAGACTTAGATGAAATAATTGACGGCACAGTGGCAATCGAGAGGCTAGAGCTGTACGCGCCAGATGAAATACTGTTTTTATCCAAAGATGTTACTCGGAAAGCGAGAGCAGCTCATGAAAAGTTATCTGAATTGGCAGAAAAGTACATGATAGACATATCACGAACTAAGGCCTTACAGGCCAATCATAGGCTGAATTGCACGGATCTAGATTTAGATGAGCGCAGAACGATTGGGCTGAGAGTACACATAAGGGAATTGGTCATGTGTATTAGAATATGGAGAGATCTGGATAGATGGGAGGAAAAATGGTCCAAGAAGGGATCTGTCAGACGAAGTACACTTGTGAAGTCTCAGGATACAGACCTAATGCGAATGGAAGCTTTTCCTTTGCGAGAAATCGCGAACGGAAACTACGTGCATGTACCATGGAGTAGGGGGGATTTAGCGGCATTCACTAATTCCTTCCCGAAGCTTAGAGAAAATCCCGTAGAGTGGTACAAGCAGGTAGAGAGATTCGTGAAGATCTCTAAGGTACTGTGGATTGATTTGAACACATTGTTCGATATCGTGGTACCCGGAGATTTGTGGACGGCATGCAAACTTAGTATTGAATGGCCCACTTGTGAGCCTCAGAGAGAAACCCAGACAGGTGGTCCATCAGACAGAGTCATGGAAAAATACGAGAGAGTAATAACATGGCTAAAAGAGAAAGTACCGGTGCAAGACATAGACTGGGTTAAGATAGATCGAACAACTCAGGAGCCTAAAGAGACGGTTCACGAGTTCTATGAGAGATTACTGAAAGCATTCAAACAGTACAGTGGGCTAGACGTAATGGATCCTAAGGACATAGGACAGTTTGTGTCAAAGTTTGTTCTCGGACTGAGACCAGACATAAGCCTGATGATCCAACAGCATTTAATTTGCTGGCAGAACAAACCTTTAGACGAAATTCTGAGGTATGCCAGATACTGTAGCGATGAGATAGACTCGAAGGCAAAGAAGCTCAAGGAAAAGCTGATGTTAGTACAGATGCAAGCAGCCGGAAAGGGTGGACAGCGACAACAGGGAATAGGAACGCAAGCAAAGAAACAGAATAATCAGAGCAGAGAAGAGGAAGAAAGACCGAGACCGAGAATGGATATCGCAACACTGAAAAGGACAACCAGGTGTCATCAGTGTAATGAGGTAGGACATTGGAGACGCGAGTGTCCTTACAATATTGAGACAGGGGAATTAGAACAGGAGGAGGAAGAGGTACAGAATAACGTGGTTAAGGGAGCAACAGTCCCGAAGGGAAAGTTTATCAAAGGGGGGACTCAGACTCCTCGAGCCCCGTTTCCTCAACCGCCTCGAGTTGCGAATGGAGGGAAAACCTATAGACAAATGCCATTGTTCGTAGGAGGAGAAGAATGCTACTACGTTGATCCTCTTACAGGGCAACGAGTGAATAGGGAAGAAGACTGTACTCTAGGAGCAGCCCTGGAAGTAGATCAGAGAGGACCATACGTAGAAGCGGAAGTAGCTGGATGTCCTACGACCTTTTTGGTGGATACGGGAGCCACTAGATCCACGTTGAGATCAGCGGTAGTCCCAGGTCTGCCAATATCAGGAGAAATGATTCAGGTGGTAGGAGTCGCAAACAAGAGGATGACGAATCCTCTGACAGAACCAGTGTCAGCAAAAATAGGGAATTACAGTGACGAACATCAGTTTGTGATCTGTGATTCTAGTCCGGTGTGTTTGCTAGGAAGAGATTTGTTGTGTAAACTGAATTGCACAATACATTGCACACCTGAAGGAGTAGAAGTGCAGACCAATGATGAAGATGCCGATTTCAAAGTTGTAAATTCGCAAGAATGCGTGGAACTATATCCTACCTTAACAGTGGAGGAACTTCCGCAGGATTTGAGGGAGAAAGTGTCAGCTGAGGTGTGGGATTTTACTGGAGAGGAAATAGGATTGATTAAGGGAGTAGAACCAGTAAAGATCATGGTAAGACCCAACGCCGAGTATCCAAGAACACCACAATACAAGTTGACACCGGAGACGATTGCAGGAATAAAGCCTGTGATCGAATCCATGATTAAACAGGGAATATTGAAGGAGATCGTGGGTAGTCCATGTAACTCCCCGATCATGGGTTTGCAGAAGCCTAGTGGAAAATACAGAATAGTGCAGGATCTTCGAAAGATTAATAATATTGTTGTCTCATGTTGTCCAGTGGTACCGAATCCATCAGTGATATTATTTCAGATACCGTTCCAAGCTGAATGGTTCACCGTGATAGACTTGTGCCAGGCTTTCTTTTCGATTCCTTTAGATGAAGAGAGCCAGTATCTTTTCGCTTTTAAGCTGGAAGATCGCGTTTTAACATGGTGCTGTATCCCTCAGGGGTATACGGAAAGCCCATCGATTTTTAACCAGCTTTTAAAGAGAAATCTTGAAAGTCTAGTGCTGCCCAAGAACTCAGTTCTAGTCCAGTACATAGACGACCTCCTAGTTGCGTCAGAGACAGAGGAAGCTTGCAGAGAAGACACCATCACCTTGTTAAATCACTTGGCTGAGAATGGGCACAAGGTGTCACCAAGTAAATTGCAATATTGTAAGACTGAAGTGCAATACTTGGGCCACAGGATTGAAAAGGGGAAACGGAAGGTGTCTCCAGACAGAATAGAGGCGATTATGAAAATGAACGCGCCTACAACGCAAAGAGAAGTTAGGATGTTTCTAGGCATGGTCGGTTATTGTCGACAGTGGATAGCTAACTTCTCACTGAAGGCAAAGCCGTTATTACAATTGACGCACAAAGGAGTGAGTGATCCGGTACCATGGGACAAAGATTGTTTGATGGCGTTTTTGCAGCTGAGGGAGGACTTATGTCGCGCCCCGGCGTTGGGAATGCCAGATTACACAAAACCATTTTTGCTTTACTGCTGCGAGAGAGAGGGATGCGCTTTAGCGGTTTTAGCTCAGATCCATGGAGATGCGCGCAGGCCAGTGGCGTACTTTTCGGCTACATTAGATCCAGTAGCCGCAGCGTTGCCCGGATGTCTCAAATCCGTAGCTGCAACGGGTGTCAGCATTGAAAGATCGGAAAGTGTGGTAATGGGACATCAGTTAGTGGTGTACGTGCCGCATTCTGTGGAATTGTTAATGACCAGGACGAAGACTCAGCATCTGACAAATAGCAGGCTCACACGCTACGAGCAAGTCATACTGGCTGCCGAGAATGTGACCCTAAAAAGATGCTCCGTCTTGAATCCTGCAACTTTGATGCCACTTCCAAATGATGTGGATGACGAAATTTGTACAGATCATGACTGCCTTAATGTGACTGAACTATGCACCAAACCGAGACCCGATATCGTAGATGAGCCGTTGACTGACCCTGATGAAATTTTCTTTGTTGATGGTTCATGCGTAAGAGACGATGTCGGTCAGCTGAGAGCAGCTTATGCAGTTTGCACGATTACCAGAGTTATAGAAGCCGCTTGCCTGGAAGGAGTACACTCCGCTCAGGTAGCTGAAATTGTTGCTTTGACGCGTGCCTGTTTAGCAGGTAACAAAATTCGAGTCACCATATACACCGATAGCCAGTATGGTTTCGGGGTAGTTCATGATTACGGGCAGTTATGGTCTCAAAGAGGTTACATGACCTCCTCGGGTTCTCCCATTAGGAATGGAGAATTCGTGAGACTTTTGTTAGAGGCATTGCAAGGACCGACAGCTATTGCAGTGGTCAAATGCGCAGCGCATACGAAAAACGTAGATTTTGTGTCACAAGGTAACCGCTATGCGGATGAAGTAGCGCGTTACTGCGCAGAGCAAGGATATTCTCACACTGATTTGAAAGTGGGGGGAATACAAGAAAAAACTGAATTGACAATGTTGTTAGACACTGTAGATACGTGGGATGAGCTAAGGAGTGTTCAGGAGAATGCACCAGATGCAGAGAAAAAGGGCTGGGAAACAGCTGGGTGTGTAAAAAGCGAAATGAATTTTTGGGTCTCTGCCGATGGGAGAGCAGTTTTACCAAATGAACTTGTTAGTCCAATGGCAAGGAAATTGCATGGATCAGCGCACATAGGTAGAGATGCCATGGTGAGAGTATTCAGACAGACATGGTTTAATCCCAAATTTAGAGTAGCGGCAGAAGCAGTGTGTCAGCGATGTGCGATCTGTCAGCAACTAAACGTGGGAAAAAGAACACCAGTCACATTGAGTCACATTGGGAGGTCTGGGGGGCCTTTCAATAGAATGCAGCTTGATTTTATAGAAATGCCTCCATGTAACAGACTCAGATACGTTTTAGTGATTGTCTGTATATTTTCTAGATGGGTTGAGGCTTACCCTACACGTAGGTGCGATACACTTACAGTAGCAAAATTGTTACTTAGAGAGTTAATACCGAGGTTTGGGGTGCCATCCTCTTTGGAATCGGACAGAGGAACTCATTTTAACAGCGAAGTAGTGAAAATGCTATGTTCAGCTTTGAATATTGATCAGAAGTTACACTGCAGCTATCGACCGGAAGCTTCAGGGATTGTAGAGCAAATCAACAGCACAATTAAGTCCAGACTTGCCAAAGTTTGTTCATCAACATCCCTGAGTTGGCCAGACGCACTTCCAGCGGTTCTTATGAGCATACGTAGCACACCAGATAGAAAAACAGGTCTCTCTCCACATGAAGTGCTAATGGGGAGAGCTATGAGATTGCCATCGGTTCCGACTGCAGCGTTATTGAACATCACAGACGACTTGATCTTGGACTACTGCAAGGGACTATCTGATGCCATTAATTCTGTGTCCCTCCAGGTCCAGGCTGCAGAGGTTCCATCAGCACAAGATTTGTGCCATGACTTGAGTCCGGGGGACTGGGTCCTGGTGAAGAAGCATGTCAGGAAGAACTGCTTAGACGTGCGTTGGCGAGGACCGTTTCAAGTCATACTTGTTACGAACACTGCGGTGAAGTGTGGAGGCCTGCCAAACTGGATACATGCCTCATACACCCGAAGAGTGCCAACACCTCTAGAAGAAACAGCTCCTCTCTCGGATGAGAATCCGGCGGGAAACGGAGAAGCCACAGAGGGGGAAAGCCAAGCTGTGGAGGTGAACGAAGAGGCTGAGACTGTGTTGGAACAGGACGACGAAGGTCAGGACACTAGTGAGACCGAAGTTATTTCAGGAGAAGACAGTAATTGGGAGTCCGACACAGATATTGATCAAACTGAGAGTGACCAAGAGACAGGTCCAAGAACAAGGAGCAGAAGGACAAGGAGTGACGAAACCAGTTGGCCGGAGAGAAGGAAAAGGCCAAGCTCGGAAGAGAAGCAAGAAAGAACTCTTGTCCCGATCGCTGAAAAATCGGATCAGGAGGAAGAAACGACAGACTCAGGAACTGAGAGTCCACGAAGGTCGAGAAGGGTACGTGTGCCCTGCAGAAGGTACGCCACCCCAGAGTGGACTTATCTAGCAGATGTCTTGGGGACAGAAATCTGGGAGAGTGAAGAGCGTGAAAGTAATCGATCTCGATCCATTTGTGGCAGTGGAGATATGGATGTTGACGCCTGGACTCGAGACTGAGGGGTTACTGACTTTCACACTTCCCATAACCCCATACTTGAGTCGGATTAAGGATTTAGTGTTGAACAGATTACAATTTCCAACATTTGGTCATCAAATATCAGAGGAAGAAGACAAAGTCATTCGTTTTGAGTTGTTAGAACTTGTTGCACGAGCTGCAGGTACAAGAATAATTGTTGATACATAAAGACTTTTGTATATAAGTTGTAAAACAAAGAAGATAACCTAGCGCCGAGTGGAAAGAAGAATAAAATTAGGGTTTACATTTAGAGGACGGAGAAGGGTTAGGGTTGTCTGTTGTTAAAGATAAAGAGACATTGTTGCGAAAAAGAGACTTTGTTGATAAAGAGCACTTTAAAGATTGAGAAGAAAATAAAGCAACACAAAGACTGAACTGAAAAACTTTTTCGCAAAAGAAAGGGTTGCACTGTTTTGATGACATGGAGAACGGCAACCCAAACAGAAAAGCTAGATGCATAATAGGCACACTTATAGCTATAGTAATATTTCTCATAATTACAGTAGTGACAATATCATACATAATAGGACGTGAAAACGATGAAGAAATAGCAGATGTAAAACTTGTAACGACTTTGAAACCTGCTCTTGTGGGAAAGAAGGAGGAGAGCAATGTTATACGTGAAAAGACGTTACTAGTAGATGAAGCTCGTAGATTACATGTAGACGAGTCACAGGGAAACTTTAGGTCAAACGCATATGCTAAACTGTTATACGAATATATCGATGCCATGGAGGCTAAGGATTGCTATGTATGTATGCAATTGCCGGCTTCTGTAGACGAAGGCATCCGATATCATCATCTCCCATTGACTTACGGGATAACATGTAGTTTACTGCTTAGTATATTTTATGGAAGAGAGGGATTTGAGTACTACTTTTCAAATTATGATTCGGTACTGCCTGAAGTCCCGAATTATAAACAAATGAATAAGTGGGACTATTACAAAAAGGAGGATAGACTAGCTAAATTCTTTCTTCCTTGGGATACGTTAGATACATCATATGCACGTAGAAATAATCTGACTTGCAAAGTGTCAGAGGTAGAGAAAAAGTTTATAGGACAAGTAGATGACCGATATAGAAGGCAGAAGATTCTAAAAATGTCAGGACAGTGGAAAACTGATTGGACAGAAGAAGAGAAGGCACATAAAAAGAAAGGGAGCAATGGTCCAATAGCATTGGATAGAACGTAGAAAGGAAAGTTATGTTTAACTCGAAGCAAGACATATTATGAGAGTGAATTTGTAGGTGAAGTTAATTGTGAGCATGCTTTTAAGTTAGAGTACTATACGAAAGATTTTATGAAAGGGATGCAAACGATTCCTAATGTATATTTTGTATGTGGAAGAAATGCCTACGTAAAACTGCCTGACAATTGGTATGGTTCGTGTTACTTGGCAATTGTCTTCCCCAAAATATACCATGCAAAGGATTTAACGATCATAGAAGGAAAGGCTTCGATGAGAACGAAAAGCGAAGTAGGAGATGCAGAAGTAGTAGGAGACGTATTTGGAGCGATGTTTCCTATGTTGGGTTTGATTCTTAACGATGTTAAGATCAGGAGACTAGCTACAGTCGTAGATAGATTATCTGCAAGTACTGCAAGGTCATTAATGCTAATAGAAGGTGAGATGCAATCGATTAGAGCAATGGTTCTTCAGAATCGACTTGCTCTTGATGTACTATTAGCAAAAGAAGGCGGAGTTTGCAAGGCTTTGAAGGTTCAAGAATGTTGTACTTATATTCCTGATAATTCAAAACCACTTGAGAAGGTCATAAGAAACATTACACAGATTCATCAAGAAATCGAAGATTTGACAAAATTAAATGTTTGGGAAAAAGTAGGTAAAGGAGTAGGAAAGGTTGGAAGTTGGTTTGCTAACCTTGGCAAAAGTATAGTGTGGTATATATTAAAGCCTGTATTAATAGTATTAATTTGTATAATCACATTGTTAGGATTAGTGAAACTATATAAATGGTATAGGTCGAACCGGTTACAAAGATCGATGAGAGATCAGGAAAGGAGACTAGCTGTTTTACAAGATCAACAGTATAAAAGTCTGAGAGCACTCGAATCGATAAAGAGAGGAAATGATGTAACTAGTTCTGTGTAAAAGGATGCATTCAAATTGCTTTTAGTGATGACTCCTAAAAGTCATCAAAGGGGGGAACTGAGAGAGCGCAATTTGAATGGAACGTATATCGTAGCCATATTTAGACGCATCTATTATAAACGTAGAAATGAGACGTATATCGTAACGTGAAGTTGACGACTATAGCGTAAAGGTCAACGGAAAGTGACAATGTGGTATAGGAAATGTAAATGTATTTACTGTTAACATGCATTAGATTTAGAAGGCCTGTATACTTAATGGGTAAATGTAGAAATGTGTAGAAATGCTTACAAAATGTAGAACGTGCACAATAAAATGTATGTACCTGTGTAACTTTAAATAGAGTAACATGGAGAAAATAACGTGGAGAAACGTACGGAGAAAACATATGATGATGTAACGAATAAGCATATAACCTCGTACTCTATGTATTATATATTTTATGTAAAATTGTATTCGTTTAGAAGAAAGGTATACTAAAAGCATTCACATATAAATGTATGTTAAAGGTTATACTGTGTAGAAGAAGTTGTAGGAATGCTGGAAGAGTTGAGGTCATTTGTGATTATAACCTGACTGACCAAGAGTTCGCAGGAGCATAGTCCGGTGTATGTAATTTAGTGGACATACAGGAGTCGTAAATAGCTTGATGTGGACGTAAGAGCCAAGAAGTCTAGCATTTGTTAGATTTAAGGTGACAATGCCGGACGGAGCTTATTGCTTAAACGTGAGAAGAGACGCTTGGAATTTGAGTCGTGTTTTGGAAAGACCACTCACAAGGCCTAGAAGGGTCAAGCATCATAGCTGTAAGTTAAAGTCTTGTTTAAGTTCATATGACTCTTTGATCTGAAAGTGTCAATTGAAGTCGCCAACAAGAAGATGAAGATGACATCTAAGAAGAAGGGTCAACCTAACGGACGACGCAAAGAGATGAAGCAATGGAAAGAGCCAGAAATTGACATCATCGGGGAAAGTCCGAGGTGGGCGTCAAGGGGCGTTCCACCCACACTGTGATTGTGTATTTTAGGGACAGCACCCCGGGGAGAAGGTAGCAATTGGAGATTAGGAACAGCGAGGCGAATTGCTCAGAGCGAAGGCAAGGGTAGATGCCTTGAGCAGATGCGCTGAGAGAGATCAGAGCGCAAGAGAGCAGTAGGCCGAGGACCCTTAGAGAACGGATGGGTAGGCAGAGAGGGTACTGCTTCTTAAACTTAAGTTACCTTTAGAGGCTAAGAGAGTTTGAACTTCTTTGGAAGTCAAACTGCTGACACCTTTTTAGGGAAGAAACTTGCGAAATAGGGATGTCACCTAGTATAGAGTAGGGACAGATTTAACGTGATACTTTTCTCTTTCTGTAGATGACGCAAAGGAACCACTTCACACCGAAGCTTTAAATTGCTGATTTTGGAATTGATTTTGTATTCTTTGTATACTTTGAGGTTTATCCTGAGAGGATTGTATTTGCATTTAAATTTGACTTTTATATAAAACTTTTAAACTTTATCCGTTGTAAGTGGTTCTTCAGAGTGGCGTCAGTTTATGGGGTTTGTCTAAACCTATGTGGGGGTTGTCTTTTACTCAACGACAGATACCAGCGGTCCAAAATTGACGAATGAGATAAGTTATTAAATTGATCATAAATTGATATCAAAATCTCATTCCCCGCACACCTTTCCTCTGTCCTCAGTCTGCTGGAAGCACCCAGGCTTCCAGACTCTCCCATCCAATCACGGCGTTGCAGGAGCAGTGTGGTGATTGGTCTGAGCATACTGTATGGATGCTCAGACAGTGCCTGGGAGCCTGGGCATTTTCTCCATGAGGCTGTGCAATACAGCCCCATGGAGAGAATGCCAAGTGCGCATGACGGTTTGGCCGGACCTAGAGTGCCAGCCAAACCATCATGTGCACTTAGAGGCGTGCAAACCACTCCTCCCCTTCTCTGGCATCACAGATTACAACCCTGCCCCTACTCCCGCATAGAAAAATAAAATGAAAATAACGTCCTGGTATTATCATTGTCTTTTTTTTTTTGCACTGCTGAAATAGCAGTGGGGCGATACTCCTCCGCCTTAGCGGAGGGGCCGTCACTACTGTACGATCACTTTCTTCTTTGCCTACAAACTGATAGTCTGCTCTGAGATATGCCTCAAATTTGCAGTACTTTTCACTGTTTGTTTGCAGTGAATTCAGCTAAATTGTTAAATTGCAGCAGAACATGCTGTCTACAGCTTCACAGCCACTCATCTTAAGCACAGTTCTCTCCCACACAGAGTTTAATTTGCCGGGAAGTCATAACTACGGCACATCAGCAGCTCCCACATCTCTGGCAGAGATAAAACTCAACACCCCCTAACTTGCCTCATTTCCTTAGGGGGTTGTCAGAGTTGCCATGTGTTTTTTTTGTTTCCAGGCCTCTTCCATTTTTTCTTTAGCCTCCTCCAACAGCAGAGTGGATCCCGTCGAGGTTTAATAAGGATTTGCGAGAAGGCGGGAAAAAAGGCGCGCAGCCTGACTTCTCCTGTGAAATCGACAACGCAAGCGCAGCCAGTCCCTCTGGGAACGCAGCAGGCAGTACCGAGTCTTGAGTCAACAGGGCCGAAGACCGCTTAATTAAACGGGGTTACAGATTCAACTTTCAAGTAAAATTTAAGTGAATTTCCTTGGCGGAGAGGAATTTTAATGGCTTCTTGAATGTCACCATTGCAATTTTTTTTGTCTACCGCTAGGACTAAATGTCATTGCATTTTGAGCAAAACTGAAGAAGTAATTGCTTATTTGTTTTAACACAGATGTTTTACACTTCACTGAGTAAAGATATATTTTTTTAAATATTACTTATGGTCCTCTGAGAAATGTCCTTGACAACAAGTAAGACGTGCCACAATGTTCCAATATTTTCAGCAGTTTGTGCTGAAGGCATACATGCTTTTTGGATTGAGTTAATTGTGGCTAAATTGCCCCAAAAAGCTAGGTTTTCAAAGCGAGGGATCACTCACAAACTAAATTGGCTTTCAGAGCAACGCATATGTTTTTTTATCCACGTAGATTTGTTCAGCTACATTTCATAAGGTTTATACAACAGCATCGTTTTACCAGCACCAAACATTTCTTCTATCTAGGTGTAATTAGCAATCCATGGCTACTTTCCTGCAGATGTTAGAAACCTGCTTCAGGTTTGGAAAGAAACAATTGTCTAAGACTATAAAAATTCTTCTTTGTTCACACACACACATACTGGACTTAGAATAGCTAACACTGTTCTATGCAAATTTACAAACTGGGATTAGTAGGATGTCTAATCACAGAATAAGCAGTAACAAATTAGCGCGTGATTTATAGGAGGCCCTGATGTAAAATCCACTGATGCTTGATTGCACTACTGAATATCGAGGAATAACGAGGGGCAAAATATTGAATGATAAGTGCATACATCTAAGTATAGACTTCCTATGCATAACTCCACATCTACATACCTTGAAGATATATGAACCAAGCACTTACTTATCTGTCAATATTTTATTTTGATATTCTGTCCTTGATATTGTGTCACATCAATATTGTGGTGTCAATATTCAGGGTGCACACCCTGAATCTCGATGAATATGGTAAATCCATCCACAGCGGAATAATAACCCTTATAGAATCAATGCTTTCATGTTGTGATGTGCTGCGGCAAGAAATGATGGACGGAATGCTGAATAAATCAAACATTCACTCCCTGTCAAGAGTTCTGGGTTAAATCCATTGTCCTTTTGCTTACTACACTACCCCAGTTTGGACCCAGCCAAAGTGCTGGGTATGCCCAGACGTGGTTCCGGGGCTCACTGTACCCCTTGATTCAAACTAGTCTGGCTGATATGAGGTGATACCCCAAAACCGGTCACAGGATGCTTGTTTCAAGTCCAGGGAGGACCTGGCTTGGCAGTTTGGGCTGGACTGTTCCCATTAGGAGCAGTGTCAAGACTGATTTGTATATGGCTAGGTCTAAACTGGGGTAGCACAGTGTGCAAAAGAACGATGGATTTAACCCAGATCTCTTGAATGGGGATACATGTTTGATTTATACCAAATTCTGTCCATCATTTGTGTGGCTTTTGCTTTGTTGCCATATTGTGATGTGGGATCACTAAATCATATGATTGTTATCATACTTATGGAAAATGTACCACATTGACTGGGAATTGGAAGATTTTGGATTACTACAGATCCCTTAGTCATACTCAGTTCAAATATGTGCTTCATGACACAAAGACTATGACTACAAGGGTCAGAATTCCAAGTTCAGTGGTATTTACCTCATCTAGTAATTAGAGAGTGTGTTAAATATCAAATCCTTCATTACATTTTGGTGGGTCAAATCTAATGGAAATTCACTCGGAAAAAGTGTATCGTATTTACTGTACCATGAAGATTTTGGTACTCCAAAATCTGCTTGTTATTCCTCAGTAACTTGCAATAGATGCTATTTATCGTACCCAATTCCTAAGATACCCAAGGGTATAGTTATTCATCTGGTAAGAAGCACCTGGATTCCAACAAACTCAGTTTCAGGATCAAAACATTGTTTAAAATAACTGTGGGTAGATTCCACGGTTCCCAAATGGCACTGCTGTTGCAAAGTGGTATCAGTCTGATCGACCTCATCTGTACTTATTGTTCGTTTGTATCTATTCTTGGAAATGTCATTATACAACTTTAAATTTCGGTGATACAATGGAGAGGCCAAGAACACAGGTGGTAACAAAAAGTATATGTAACATACCCCAGGCCACCCAACCGGTAATTGCTAGTATCCTTTATTACCACACACAAAATACGTGTTATGTGAAGACGTAAAACTTCTGTTACTAGCACCTTCAATAGTCAATGTCAAAATACATTCACTCCGTCCTACTGGAATTCTTCCAGCACTGCCAATACATAAATCTGCTTTTGCTCTGGTCACAGAAATTACAAAAGGTCCAGTGTTCTTGATGTTCCTCATATTCGTGAAGACATATGGTGTCAAAATATTGTCCGGTTGATACTCTTCACATTCCCATTTAGTCCCTCTAGCTTGAGGATAACCATATTTATCCTGATAGCATACTTTATTTAAGTGAAAGATAATTCCACCTACTGAAGGTTTTCCGGAGGCAAACAGAAGTGCATACCAAGCTTGACAAGAACCATTATGGGAAAACGGTAGAGGAATAAAAGGTGTTCCTCCCTTCTTTTGGTGTGCAGGTATCATCCCACACACCCAACAGTTTGTAGCATTCGTGGCATTGTGAGTATGATGCAACATCTGGATGAATGTAATATTTAGGTAGGATTGTCGATGCTTCTGCTCATGGTAGGGAAGCGTGAAGTAATGATGTTCCACTGGAGCTATAGTAGTGGCAACAAAAAGCTGTCAAGCAGGAGCCACTTTCTCAATAAACCAGGTGATTATTGCCATAACCACCAGAGTAACAACAAACCCTATAGTTCTAATGATTCTTTTGTTATTCTTTTCAGCAACAGCGATAATTGATCTTTCTAAAAACTCGTTGAAAACAATCGTTGGAACTTTTATCCCTGGGCATCCGTTGATTTCTTCACCACGGGCCAAGACGGGTGCCACTACACTATGCAGGACTGATTCCCCCCCCCCTTGCCACATCGGCGTTCCGTTTCACTAACCCACTGTGGTAGCTCAACCAGTCTTTTTCCACCAAGCAGATTCTTTCCTTGGTCTCAGCTGATATCGGGAGTCTCCAGTGATCGTGTGGTCCGGGAAGACTTCTGCAGATTCGTCAGGTGAGATAGCTTGACCTTGCTCCATCTACATAATCTTTCGATGGTCGGTGAGCACCGCAGATTCCACCAAGGCAGGCGACACACGTTTGCAGTGTGTGCTATGGACCCAATTCTTCTTGTTCGCCACTCGAACTGCTGTCTTTGTCGCAAGGAGCACCTGCTCTGGTCCTCGCCACCTCGGCTCCAAGCTGTTCGATCTGTCAAAGACCTTGACCATCACGTGGTCGCCAGGACGGAGTTTGTGGGCCTCACCTGTAGATCTGTCAGGAAGCGCTTCTCGAACCTGTTGATGAATAGAGATCAAACTGTCGGTTAACTGTGCCAAATAATCATTCAACAGAACACAAGGAACACCATGTATGGGCGTGGTTTAGGAACTCCCCAAATGTTCATCGGTCTCCCAAATACTATCTCATATTGTGTAAGCCCAGATCGTGAGTGTGGCACCGATCTTATGGACAACAATGCCAAAGGTAGTGAATCTGGCCATTTTAAAGACGTGGAAGCCAGTATTTTCACCAACTTCAATTTTAAAGTAGTGTTGTACCTTTCCACTAATCCTGCTGATTGCGGGTGAAAGACTGCATGAAATTTCTGCTTGATCCTTAATCCTTTCAGGACATGCTCAACAACTTGCCCAATAAAATGAGGTCCGTTGTCACTCCACAAAAGCTTACAAACACCATATCTAGGGAAAAACTCCTTTAGAAGCATCTTTGCTGTGGTGAGAGCAGTATTATCCTTTGTAGGGTATGCCTCTATCCATTTGCTGAAGGCACATACCACCACTAGGGCATATTTCAGATTATTGCAGCGTTCGATTGTGATGTAATCCATCTGCAAAACTTCAAAAGGTGCGGTTGGTGTAGCAAACCCTCCTGCTGGAGTCCGTGTCCCTTTTCCAGGATTATACTGCTAACAGATCAAACAGGACTGTACTACTCTTTTAGCTGTGCTGGCAATTTCAGGATGCTACCAAACGTGCGTAAGCAATTTAGTTATTGCTAGAGCTCCAACATGTGCCAGCCCATGTGTCATTTGAACCATAGGTTGTAAATAGGCTGCAGACAATTTCCACTTATTCATTTCTTTGTTATGCCAACAGCCCTCATCGTCTAACATTCCTTCTTTAGACCATTGCTCAAGTTCTTCCACAGAGGCAGATCTCTGTATATCCAGTACTTCCTCTCTAGCATAATGCCAACGCTCAGCTTTTGATTTCACTACGTACATGGATGTAGTGCTTTGCTGCATTGCAGTCTCATGGGCTACGCGATCTGCAAGTGGATTTCCTTGTCCTATTTTGTCAATGATTTTCTTGTGTGCGCTACACTTCATAATAGCAACTTTCTTTGGGTATGTAAGTGCAGTCAAGAGATTATTCACTACTTCTCCGTGCATTATCTGCATCCCGTGGGATGTAAGAAAGCCTCTTTCCTTCCAGAGTAGGCCAAAATCATGGGGACCACTCCAAAAGCATAGCGGCTATCCATGTAAATGTTCACACACAAGTCAGTGCTAAGTTCACACGCTCGTGTCAAAGCTATTAGTTCAGCTGCTTAAGCCGACCTCTGAGGTATGCGAGCTGTTTCCATTACTGTCTCAAGCGTGGTAATTGCATAAGCAGCTGAAGTCGTGCCATCTGGTAACTTCAAACAGGAACCATCAACCCACAGTTCCCCATCTACATCTGAAAGGGGCGTATCCTGCAAATCGATGCAACCCTTTGTCTGTTCTTCAGTAAGGAATGCACAGGGACGCTGCTTGTCCCCATGTGTTTGTACTAAAACTGACAATGCACAACCATCTTTCTCGTGTACATAGAGTGTAAAAGTCTTCATGTAATCTGGTGTGCCTAACACTGGTGCAGAGCAAAGAGCTAACGAAAAGCGTTTTGGCATTCATCTGTCCATGGTTGGGGGGATTGGAGTGTTTTTAGTCAAAAGCGCTAGCAGGGGTTTAACAATGTGTGAAAAGCCCAATATCTAATGCCTACAAAACGAAGTCAAACCAATGAACGCATGGACATCTTTCTGTGTGGAAGGTACTGGGGTGTCTAAAATTGCTTGAATGCAATCTGGTGTCAATGCACCGCCCTCCTTAGACAGAAGGTGACCTAAGTAGGTTACCTTCGGTCTACAATATTGCAATTTCTTTTGTGATACTTTATGATGGTGTGTAGCAAGAAAAGAAAGCAAAGACAAAGTACATTTTTCACACTGCTCAGGTGTATCAGCTGCCAACAAGATGTCATCGACATCCTTTAGACAAAGTAAAGGAATCAAGTTGTCGTTTTAAGTCTTGAATATAAATACTGGGACTCTCAGTGTACCCTTGAGGAACTCTACAAAATCTGTCTGATCGATTATTCAGAGTGAAACCGAACAAATATCGGCTATCAGGATGAATAGGAATCAAGAAGAAAGCATTCTTCAAATCGATTACAGAAAATGTAGTTGCTGTTGGAGGGACCAGGGTAAGTAATGTTGTTATGTCACAAACAACAGGGTACTGCGGTACTACAATCTTGTTGACTTCTCTTAAATTAATAATGAATCTATAAATCCTGGTGTCAGTATCGTTTTTCAAAATGGTAAGAATCGGACTATTGCAAACATTGTAAGGAACTTCTTCCACAACCCCCACTTTAATCAAATCATGAACAATGCGTGTAAGTGCTTCTTCTCCTTCTCTAGAAATGTTATACTGAGGCAGTCTTGGCAAAGAAGCACCCTCCTTGACACTAATATGCACTGGCGGAATAACCATTTGCCCTACATTGGTGTCTGAAGTAGCCCACAAAGTACTAGGCCGTGAAGCTAATGCAATGTCCTCTTTAACAATACAGGATCTCTCAATTACAGGGTAGTTGTCATTCAAAATAACCCGTACTCCTTCCAGAGAACATCGTATCGTAGCCCTGAAATATTTGAGTATATCAAGACCAACAATATTATCCGGTGTGTTTGGAGAGAGCAAAAACGGACATGGAGCAATAAACTTATCAACATGGAATGCAAGTGGTTGCAACAGTGGGCTAAGGGAAGGTATTCCCTTAAAACCTATCGATGCAATAGTTAAGCCAAACAGGGGAGCCCTAGGAACCAGTTGTTTAGACAAGGTGCTACGAGTAGCTCCCGGATCAACCAGAAACTGATCAGTAGAACCCAAAACATGTGCTGTAACATAGGGACCCCTCTGATCTACTGGAACTTCAACTGATTCCTTACCCCATCCTAGGCAATCCTATGCATAAGCAGAATCTTGTAAATCAGACGGCACATAGTTGGACATTTGATATTGGTTCCTTCTATCAAAAGTGTTAAATCCGGGGGAGGAGCCACGACGGCGGCCAAAATGGCCGCATAAACGCCCGGCTCCGCCGCTCGCCCTCGCCTCCCGCACCATCCTGGCGTCAATCCTGCATCCCAATCGTGGCCCCGTATAGATGAAGACATGCGGTGCCCGGCCATGTGACTCCGGCATGAAAACCACCCCGGACGACCAAGAACCGTCGTCGTAAAGTTTCCGGCCCTTACAGTGGGCGAGCCGGGACCTCGAGTGGCGCCGCAGCCGACACAGAAGTGATCAACATCGGCCCTGGTCGGCTATGATGGTCCGGTGACCCGGACCGGGACTTGAAATCGCACACGGCCGTAGGCGAGTGGGCAGGACTCGGCGCTGGAACCCCCGAGCTTCGCTGCACATGTTTTTGCTGGTGCCTGTGACTGCGTATATATCCGGCAGCGAGTTGGAACACACGGCCAGGACTGGACTTTCTTCGGGGGCTGCCGGAGAGCGACTACACTCCATTTGAGGCTGATTCCGGTGAGAGATTCCAGCTACGGCTGGTAAGCGGTATGCGGCGCTCTGTGTGTATGTGGGCTCGAGTGTGCCTCGTTATGACCCATTCGCACGCTGCGAGTAGCGATTAACTTCCCAGCTTCCTGTTGAGTGTGCTCTCTATCCTGCTCGGAGAGTCCCTGGAGGGGAGGTGTGCTCTGTATATCGGCGGAGGTGTGATGGAACCTACGGTGAGGGATATCCTTCTGGCTATCACAGACCTGCACTCAGCCCTGAAACGTCGGTGGTTGGTCGTGGATGATTAACAGACGACCACAGGATCTTCAACGACGGACGGGCACAAGGAGGACCGGGTCCCCGACCTTTCCCAGTTTGCTGACGTTGAGGACTCCCTGGGGTGTAGTACTGGATTGTGAGATCAATGAGCAATGCGGCCGAGGCTGTGTGTCTGCTGCCCTTTCTATCCTCCAGTCTGTTACTCCATCTCCTGCTCTACAGCACCTTGTTTTCTTGACGGCGAGTGAACCATGGAGATGCGTTATTGCATCAATGCTGCTGTTTCCACTTACGGCCTGGGTGGCCTCTACAGGGATTGCTGGTCCACTGAGTTTGCCTGCTCATGGAATGCGGAGCCTGTCGACTTCTGTTCGGACTGGCTAGGGCTGAACTTAGACTGTTTATGGTGCTTTGTGGATGATCCCGGTGACGAAGTGTAACATGGCTTGTGTTTGTGACTTAGGGGGATTGGGATGAACGTAAATTGCTGCTCACTCTCCATCTTGGTGGGCTTACACGCTTTTCGGGTTTGTGGGGGGGGGGGGTGCGTTCGGGGCTGGAGCTAGGGCCCTCCTCCGTTTTTCCCTTTATCGGGGTTCTTGTTGGGGCGACAGGCATGCCTATGGGGGGGGCCGTGGCCTTCTGCTGGCATGCAGGGTGGGGGTTGGGGGATGGGACGTGTTTTTTGTTACTTCTTTGTTTCTATGGCCCTACTTTTTCCTTTATTCTTTTCTCTTTCCTCTCTTTGCATCTCTTCTGCTTCTTTCTTATATACTTCTTTACTAGATGAGGGATGGGGGTTCAGTTTCCTTGGGAGGATTTCTGTATGTGTACTTCTAAAAATTTGTTGCCGCCTCTTGCTCTCATGAGTAGGACGCTGTGGTTCAGTACAAGCGGTTATAGCTTCATATCCTGTTATTATTTTCCCAATGGTGCGCCTCTATTGAAGACTACTATCCTGTTTTGTGACTTGCTCAGTATACGATGTCGAAATATTGCATGCTATCAAATCCTTCAACCCTATCATAAATTGGAATCCTCTCATATCCTGGAACATTGTGGACACATTTCTTCATCAATTCTGATTTAATGGGATATGCCGGTCCGAAGATTACTGTGTTGTCGCCCCTCGCTGTGCGAGATTTTGAATCCTTATGTGTTATTGTCTAGTGGCTCTTCGGCCTGTGTTTGCTTTTACCTGTAATGTACCATTGAGGTTTTCAAAATAAAAATTATACAAAAAAAAAAAAGTGTTAAATCCATCCTGCCCACTTGTATTAGCATCAAACCTAGGGCGGCCATTCGTGCTTCCTCTAGGCCTGAAGATCCTGAGCGATTTCTCATTTGTCCCCGACCACGTCGACACTGCTGAGCACGCAGTAATGGACAATCAGAAGGCCAATGTCCAAATTTCTTGCAGTACGCACACTGATCAACAGACAAATTCTAAGGAGTATAGGAAGGAAAGGACGAACCATAAGATCCACGTCCATCTCTATCATTACCTCTAGAAGGCAGGCCATAAGCTTGGGCCAACATAACCTTCATTTTCAACTCTTTCGTCTTTTTATCCTCATGACTTTTAGCTTCTAATTCTTGTCGTTCATAATACTCAGCCATAGTTGGGAGAGAAACCGGAGAAGAGGTAGTCCATGAACTCTCACTGGCCATCAGGCGACTAGCTATTCCTGGCAAAAGGTTTGCGACATATTTATCAACAAACAGATGCCTACCCGTGTCATCTGTCAATGGCTGGCCACTGAAATCGTGTAAAGAAAACTGAAACCGATTTGTCTGCCTTTTGCTTACACGACCCTAATACAGTCAAATCTATCTTTTTAAGGGGAATAATCTTTTTTAACTAACTAATATAGCTGTAGGGAGATCTAGAATTAACTGACACGGTTTCTGTGCAGGTTCTCTATCTTCATCTGACTCCTCTAAATCTTTCCACAATGCTCCAAATGTCGCACAATCATCAATTTTACGCACAGTTCTCCACATATCAGGCGGTAATATTAGTCCAAAAAACAAATCAATATCAGGCAAAGTCATAGTACAAGAGCTAATGGCACCCTCAACTTCCTCATATAAGGCTGCTGGATTCTTTTGCGGATCAGGCAATGCATTTTTAAGGGCCATAACATCTGCTCTATTCCAAGGAGTGTAAACCCAATTATAAATAAAATAACCTTTTGCATCAATAGAAGTCTTATAATCACTTGTACCAGTTCCTTTAGGAGGAATATATAAAGGCGCGGCTTCCCGCATGGGTTTCACATTAATTACAACATTCTTATCTGTTTTAGGAGTAGAATTTCGTGCCATGCTGATTTGGGATGTTTGTGCAGCTGCATCTGCTGCCTTTTTCTCCTCTGGCAAACGGGCTGCTTCAACACGCACTTTAACCAAGCGTCTGAATGTGTCAGCCACCTGGGAGAAGACAAAAAGACCTTCACGTAGTTGTTTACAATCAACTGCTACATCATAGGGCTCCATTTTTGCCGAATATTTTCTAAACCGTTCGATAACTTCTGCGGCAAATGTATCGGTAAAATATATTTGCTCCCTTTCCTGCCAACCTTTTATACTATCTAAAAGTTCAGAAGCAGTGGCAGTACTATGAACGGCTTTACGCGCAGCAGATCTAATCTGAGACGCACGTTCAGCAGATAACATCGAGCGAGTTTCTCTAGCTTTGTCCTGGTCTGTAGGAGAGTCCTCATCTGACTCATAAGGAGCAGAAGAAAGAGTATACGGAGGTGGACAATGATCTAATAAGAGAGAATCATTTTGGGGTTTATTAAGAATAGTATAAAGAGGTCTACGAACAGCGGATTGGCCATTTACCTGTAAATGACGCCCCCTATCTTCCCTCTCTTTAATTTCTCTATTTTTCATTTCCAATGCTTTCGCATGAATGGTCTTACGTTGTTCTTTTTCAATCAAGGCTTGCTCATGCTTCATTCGCTCACGCACTTCTTTCTCCCCCATTCGCACACAGTCAAACATATTTTGCCTAGTCTTTCGCTTAAACATTTGTTGCTCCATATACTGAGTCTTTCGCAAATCAAATGACCCAAGTATAGGCCAACGCAACTCAGGATCCGTACGAGTGTATTTATTCCATAACGTGCTGTACATTATGGAAGAAATACCATACTTAATATACATGTCCCTAATAGGTGTCCACTCCGGAGGGGCCGGTTGAGCTTCGTCGAGTTTCAAACTGGTACCACTACAAAAGCAACACATCCTACGAAGTGTGCTGGAAACAGGCATGCCAAAAATAGTGCAGAATATGCAGTATTATAATCAAAGTAGCGTTTAAGGTACTCTTCGTACGTTGCGCCGATCAAACAAATTCAAATAGAGAAAAATATCCTCATTACCTGCCTATGTGAATTGCAATGCATATATAATTATCAAACAAATACTAATATTGGCCAATCTTACAAACAAAAGCCACAGTAAGTGTTACTAAACTACCTTACCAATCAAAGGCATCAAAAAACCAACAGCAAGTGCCGCAGAATGGCTCTTACCAATCAAATGATGTCCAGGTTCCAACTGCCAAGTTCTCAAATCGACCAAATGGTCACAGCACGGGGAATCAACAGAAGAGATCTCAGTTGAGGACCGGCGCCACCTGGATGGTCAGATCATAAAGAAAGGAAAAACACTGTGGTTGCCAAGACTCGGGTCTCCTCCGGCAGCGATCGCGTCCAAAGCGAGATTCCAATCCTTTGTCTCAACCACTCCTTCGGGCATCCGAATCGCCAATGAGCTCCACTTTGGAAGCGCCAATTTGTAGTAGTGGGCTTCAGCAAGGCCTACCAGTGCTAGGGGTTCTCCCTTCTCTGCACGGAGTCCTCAGAACAATAGGAAGAAGTTGTCACAGAAACTGGAACAGAAAAGACAGAGTTTATTAAACCTCATTAGGTGGAACTACATTCACACAGCACCCTTCGGTAATGTATGAAGTAGCACACTGAATGGAAGGAGCTTGGTCCTTTTATACCCACTCAGGGGCTCAAATGAAGGTGATACAAGTACAAAATGCTGGTTTTAGGTACATATAAGGTCATACAGAAAGTGTACAGGCAACAAGTGGGAGGAGCTAACAGAAGAGCTGTCAGTTTGCTAATTCTGGTGGACACATCCTGACAGTTACAGACTACAGCAGCTGCAAGCTCAACTGAGCATGCGCAAAGGTGGAGGATGCTAAATATATATCGTCTCTAGGCAGATTTCAAGTGCAGTTAACAGAAAGGTAGGACAGAGCACATGGCGAGCATATGGCAAACAAAATGGCTGACAGAAATACAAAATAGATTCCACTAAACGGACAAGATAGTCTCTAAATACAGGATGTCTTCTGCTAATGCTTAACCTAATTGCTGACAAATTACAACACTGCTTTCATATGTTTATCTGGGCTGGGAAGCCATCCGCTTGCTGAACAGAGTGGTAGTCGCAAGTTGCCCATTCCAGGTGTCAGCCCCCACCTTACCTCAGCGGTGTGGCTTTGTTGTACACCTCATTGCCACAATCTATTTCTTGTGTTCCATTATATTGGTCAGTCAGATTGGTCTGCATGAGGGCCAACCAACTTACAAGGTTCAAGTTTTCCATGTGCTAGGTGAGGCAGCAATTGAAACCAGATGTTGGAATAAGGGTCGGCTGGCGCGAAAAATAGACCAGGGCACCAAAATAAAGGCGTACCTCATTAGCAAATTACATAGCTGAAAAAGTGGCCCACACTTGCAAAGTGGGGCGTTTTCAATTTGTAAAGGCATGTTGTATAGGGGTTTTGCATGGTATAGGAGACTGCATGCATCTGTGGTTGGTATAGGTAACATTTGTGGTAATATAACATTAGTGAAATAAACAATAACAACCAGCCCAGCAGACTATAAAACAGGCCAACAACTGGAAAAAAATGGGCTCTGCCTGATTGCACTATAGGCCTGTCTGGCCCTGATTGGAATACTGGGTATTACACAGACGGTCCTGGTCCCACACACAGAAGGGTGGGTGCGACCGGAAACCCCTTGCCCTCTCCGTATTCCAATAAAGCTATGTTTCACAGAGACATTTCCCAACACCATAGAAAAAATCACATATGAATATAATGTTGACTGAAAACATGTTCACTGTAATGCTGATTTCTCATATTTCATTGAAAATCAGGAAAGGGGCATATCTAAAGTCACGGGGAGCCCCTAGAGGCTCCACACTAATCTTCTTCGCAAGCTGGGAGAGGGCAGGCTGTGCAGTGTGTGGCAGGCCCAGCACCACTCCTTAGACATTGATTGAGGCTGGGAAGGCCATGAGCAAGATGCTGGGGCTGGGCTGCTCAGGCCAGAACCATCCATGCACCTGCGTTTATAAAATCCATTTAACATAACATAACATGGGTGAGGCCCACCTCTCTCACTCCATGAATGTAGCATATATTTCTCAAGCGGTGGAGGGGCTCCAGAAATTCATATTTCCACTGCATATGTCAGTCACATTAATTTCCTATGCCCCTTCATCATACGTGTGAATGAAGATTTCATTATTTACATATGGAGGTAGAGTAAGGGGTTTCTAGATAAACAGTTTTGAGTGCTTACTGGCTTATGGACCTCCCGGACAGTCCAGATGGTATATGCACTGGGTGTACAAGGAGTCTCATGACCTTCAACTTCAAAAGTCCGGTCTTGAACAGGTTAAATGAGTTCAGTGTGATCATTGGGACTAGTCAATAGTTGAATTGATGCATTCCCTGCAGAGGCCAAGCTGGGGAAGGTGAGTGCTCAATCGAATAACAGTAAAATGTATAGACACTATGGTGGACTCTGGTTAGGCTAGCACACACTCATTTGGTCCCTGAACCAACAATAGTTTTATTCAAATTCAAATTCAAGTTAATAATTATTCGATCTAATGAAAATAGATCATAAAAGATACATGAATAAAAACATTCTAAAACAGTTAAAAGGAGTACTAAGAAGAATATAAGAGACATAGTTTTATTCAAAGTATTGCCATGGGACAAGGAAACAGGACAGCGGGCCAACTGTTTCACCGGGTTTCTGGGTGTGATGGACATAATCTTTACGCTGCCAAAGGGACTGTGTACTCCATGAGGCAAGCTTCACACCTACTGGGGAAAGTTTCATACCACTTTCCTACGAGAGTGGCTGCACAGTGATGGCAGCCATCTTAGGAAGGAAGGTAAATAAATAAGCCGTTCAACATACTATTCAAACGGGGGAAGACAGCTAAGGTTCAGTTTCTGTTTTTTAGTTCTCATTTTCACTCAGCATGGTAGCACTTCAATGAAAGATGTCTGAGAAGGTACATACCCATGACGGCATGCAGAGAGAGGCCTTACACTTCCATTTAGTTATTTAGGCCAAAGAGACTGTTGGCCTCCCCAGATATCCTTTATTTGAAGGATTCTCATACCCTATGTTGCAGCATCACAGGGCTCATTTACTTTGTATCTGTAGTGATTGTATGTTTCTTTAAGATGCCTAGTAGAATGTCTGCTATGTAATGGAATTGTTAGTATGTAATGGAATGTATTGTGCAGTGCAGGTTGAAGGAATGTTCTTATTCATTCTGCTGTTAACCATCTACTATGCTGCATGCACTTTGTATGTATCTTACTTAAGTACCAATAAACTACTATTCATCTGAACTCAGTGTGACTACTACACTTTTATATCCCATCCTCGTCGCCAAAATTGTAGTGAATTCGTAGGAATATAGAAGTGTAATAGTCACACAAAGTTCTTATATTTTTTTTAACTTATTTGCACTCACTAAGTATTTTAGTTTCATTGTAAATAGCACATGTACCTATGACATATTACTGAATTTTCAAAGCACCAAAGTATAAAATTATTTCAAAACATAAATTATTAATATAATTTCTGGTATTTCATATTAGTACATGTATGAAGTTCAGATCCTGAACATTTCAGAGCATTTGGTTGTAGCATAAGTGTGCAGCACCCTTTTCTCTTTTCTCACTTGGTGCACAATTTCACATGTGCAAATTATGGAGTCTATAGATTGAGACATTTCAATATCATTCGTAAAACTCTAAAACATGTTACATTTCATTAAATTCTTCACACACATCATTATTTTGATATGTATTGTTAGAAATCTAATAACGCCGAAGTATCTCACATTTACCTTTTGATTGATACACACTGAATTACGTTTTAAACTATGAACATATAATGCATAATGTATATGTTTCCATCTATCCTACAAATTATCTGCATACTTTTATGATGCAGTAACTATCGGGCATATTATAAAGAGCGGTGTTAAAATTATCGCGGCTTTGATGGCAGCAAACTGACAATATGACCTTGTGAATTCCCACAGCAGCCCAGGTTCTGGTGTGAACATGGACTGCTAAGGGAATTCACAAGGGCATATTATCAAGCTGATTATCGCCGCTTTAGCTGCAGTTTCCTGCTGCTAAAGCAGAGATAATGTTAACGCCGTTCTTGATAATATGCCCCCAAGTCTTTTCACAATTTGTCTCTCATGATTCCTCAACGTATAGTTAGTACAGTTGGTGCGCATTTGTCATTTTTCTGTCAAATGTGTCATATTCGATTTTATGTCTCAACTAAAGGTATTCAGCAGATTATCTGCTTTATCAACTACATCTAATAAAAATGTCAGTTTTAATAGAATTCATAATATAGTGTTGCTCTTCGATATTTGCTAATTAATGCAATGATAGGTGTGAGCACAAGGTGTTGATATCTGCATTAACAGATTACAACCCAGAATTCTATCAAAATGATCCCCCTCTCTCTCCGTTTCTCTCTTGTTCTGTGTCTACAGTCTGTCTGCCTGTGTATTGTTCTCTCTAAATCTGTGTTTATCTCTCTTTCGCTCTCTCTTTTTATTTTCTCATGCCCTCTTTTTTACACTCTTTCTCTTTGTTTCTGTCACTGTCTCTTCCTCCCCCTCTCTCAGGATAATTTCCAGGTAAGGGCTGAGAGTAGACACTCTCCCCCTCAAAGTATCCTCCAGTGTTGGAATCCCTAGCTCCAGACTTCACTATGGACAGCATTATCTTACCTATCAGCTGTCACAATGGCCAGAGAAGGCAGTGTGCATGAATAGGTCCCAAGTGCACTGAGTGCCTTCTACCAGAAACTATGTACATATGTGCCAATGGGACTCCCTGAAAACTCTTGGATTTAACTTTCTTTGATTTGTTTTAAAGTCAGATACCTTGGAAAACCTACCATTTAAAATGTGAAAAATGTACTTATCCCTGCGATAGTGATGAACGTTTCATTTATAGATAATGTTGATCGGTGAGGAAACATCATCAATCAAATGATGCTTGCTGGCCTTTTAATAAAAGTGCTCTCGGGACCCAACACAGCGACGGTGCCGCCGCTAAGGAGCATCGCCTCACTGCTCTGTGAGCAGTTGTTAAAGGAATACTAAAATGATAATAACCAACTTTATTATGATTTTAGTTTTCCATTTCCTGGTGTGGGGTGGGGGTGCTCTGCTAACAGTTCAGGGGCCAGGGAAAGGAGGGGTTTGCCCACTCAAAGTGCGCATGAATGTTTGGCCAGCCGTCTCTTTGCATGTTCCGCACCCAGGCTGAATTACAGTGTGGCTGAAGAACATGCCCAGGCTCCCATTCCCTGTCTGAGCGTCTAACCGTGGCCCTCAGACCAATCACAACGCTGTATTGCAGCATTGTGATTGGTTTAGGGGAGCCTGAGACTCCGGGTGCTTCCTGCTGCCGGACCATAGCCAGGAAAAAGATAAGAAGAGGACGGAGGAGAGGCAGCGGCCGGCTGTAGCCAGGTAAGTGGTTTTTTTTCATTCATTCCCCACCCCTCCCGTCCCACCACCCCCTTCCGATAGGAGCCTCACCTGAACTAACTTACTAACTGATTTGGAGGCAACCCTACCTTTGAAGTATCATTGTCTGAGTTGCCTTTATCAGGCTCATGTATGTTAGTAGTTGCCTTATGTTTCCTTTGTCCAGGATTCTGTATGTTGTTTTGTGGTGGCTTTGTTTGTTTTGACTTGTGTCCTAAGGGTAGGCATTCTTGTTACTTGTAGTTTCTCTGTAGACTAGGTTAGCTCCTGTTACAGAACATTTGACCGTTGCATGTCATCAGAGACCCCTGCTTCTAGTCCTCATGGGACTCTCCTAGGGGAATTCCTACCTGTTCAAAATTAATGGTGAGAAGAAACCCTTATTGATGCTTAGCAAGATGCAGAGAATGCAAAGTTCCCTGTTTACCATATTCTTACAGGTTCCTGAGTCTGGGAAAATGGCCTCAAGCATACATGCAATATTGGAAATAAGAAAATATATTTTCTGGGTTAATTTCTTGCCCTAGATTCTTCTAGATAGATCTTACTGCATGAGACCGTCTCTTAAAAGGACCCCCTGGGTCATCAACTGTCCTTTTAGGCAGATAGACAGTCATTCGCCTGCTTTGTCAATCCTTTGTATGATGTGGAACAACAATGTAAATGCATGGCTTGGCATATCACTCAAAAATACCTTAGAATCCATCACTGTCAACATTTTATTTAAAACAGCTGGGAAGGATGTGAATTCATGGTCCAATCTGCATTTTGTTCTGTCAACCATGTAATGAGCAATAGATCCTTGAAAAAGTGCAGCGCATTGCGATCAGTTTTATTTGATCGAATGCTGATCTACAAAAAGGCGCCTGGCTTTCCGCAGTGCGGAAGTGTACATTATGGTCAGTTACTCAATGCGAGAATAGCAACCTTTATAAAATGTGCAGGACCCACCCAGTGATGTGTGCAGAATACAGCACCTAGTCAGGTGCATTGCTTCCAATGGTGTAACAGGTGCAGTGGCACCGGGGCTCAGGGGCCTTTAGGCCCCACTGATCTCCAGGTATAGCTGTCTTGCATTACCCAAGCAGGGCCAGTTTCCCTGGAGCTTTCACTGCGCCACTTCCGCTGGTGCAGCTTTCTAGGCGCACTACTGCTGAATTCTGTAAATAGGGGAAAAAATTAAATCGCACCCATGACGAATGGTGCTTCTACAAGTTCAGAATTTAGATTTCCTGTGTGGATTGGGCCTAAACGTTTGAGCAATGTATAGTGCCCTGCGCCACCTTTGCTATATAAAAGTGCTCCGGTGTCCTTATGGGCCAGGGTGTCAGCACAGAACTGTCATACATAGTGATAGGCTTTGATTAAAATATATCTCATCAGTCCTTGGAACGTGTATGTCAAGTTCCATGAGGCCCAGTACCTGCGATCTATCGCAAACTTGTAAGATAATACCAATATTTTGCAGTTAACCGCCTTTGCACATTTTTAGTTGGATAATTGATACCAAACTGTTTTTTTTATAATGCACTTCACGTTGCACGTCTGCCTCTCAACAATGTAAGTCACAGGTGCTATCCACTTTACTGGTGCTGAATTTACCGCCTTCAGAAGGATGCAAGGTAGGAGTTCTCACTTGTGGCATGCATCATATCACAACATGCCTGAGCTAGCTTCCCAGCATAAAGACATTCAGATATGGACAGTGGCCTTACATCAGCATGCAACTACTTTTTGAATGTCCACTGTGAGAATCCTTCAGCCTGATTCGAGAAACCCGAAATCTTTACATTTTCCATGCTGATTAATTGAATATTTCAGACTTCATTCTAAATATGTTACATAGTCCACAGGCTTTTAATTCTCCTTCTACATAACACATTAATGATTAGCCTGGCTCTGAAACTATCCAGCAGATGAGAAAATATTAGTATTCTGCATTAGTTTTGAAAAGCCTTTCAGATGCAAATAATACTAAATACCTCAGTCACAGCAGAGGAGAAGCTGCATAGAAGTATGCATCATTAACTTTCAAAATGTTCTCCGATGTAAATATAATTAAATGGCACACATTGTTTAGCTTGTTATGATCCTGTGACTGAAAAGTCATCCAATATGTAGCCAATTACCAAACCACTCGAGCTAGTTTTGGAAACCTTCCCTTAACTGAGCCCGTCTTCTAAAATGCAACTTTGCCAATGATTGGCTAGTGGATTCACACCCCAAAAATAAAGTTAATTTTCATCAACATTTATGAATGAGATAAATGCTCAGGAGAAATACCAATAGATTTAAGGGACAGTTCCTTCATACTGATAGGTCCATTAAGTTCAATTGACAGGGATATTGCTATGAGTAGGTGTGACTAACTCCGGCATCTCCCAGAGACTACTCTTGAACGCCACGATTAAGCCGGGAAACGCGTGACTTACTCCTAAAATTCAGAGGTAAATCAGGAGTAGTGCGACAGTATGTAAAAGCAAACTCTATGTGAATTGGGCCCATAAATGTCTGTGATAATGGCATCATCATGAAATGTATTTGTATCTGGAGTTTGATAGTGTGCTACAGTAGCTGAGTCGTTAGCAGCCATTAATACTCATCTCACATACGTCCCAGCCAAAACAGGTCTTCAAACTGAAAAATTCTACTGATATACATTTGGGCAGCAAATCATTGGCTTTTCCTCATTAAGCAAGGCTCAACATAAACAATTCCGGGATTTAACCCACACACTAACCCTCAGCCCTAGAGCTCCGAGCAGGGACCGTACTGCATCTGTCAGCTTAAAAAAGAACTCTGCTCCCTGAGTATTTAAACTCTTGTCTTTTGGAATTTGTCAAATTGGAATCAGAAATGAAATAATATACGCTGTATATGTGGAAATAGCCATGAGGAAGCCCCGGTGCAATTCGCCAATAGGGGGCGAAACACGTGTCGGCTGTCCATGTTTTATTATAAAACAATAAAGATGTCTCACAGCAATCTGAAGTAGTTCTGGCCTTTGTATGACGACTTTAAAGAAGGGATATTAATCCAAACAAGTACTTGTTGATCTCTCATGGAGTACACACTCTCCTTTTTTCAAACTCAACATAAACATGTATTATCTCAGGATATAACATAACTTCCCCTAAAGACAAGTGCCCTAAAGAAAATAAATGGCAGTTATGGCACATGGGTAATCTTAAGCAACAGTAGCAGTGTGTGTGAAAGTAGAATATTAATTGGGGAGGATGGTAGACCACCACAAGTAATTATACTATTATTCTTGTTAGGTCGAGCAAAGGTTTCAGTAGTTTAACTTAGGAAAATAAATAAAGTATTTAGATGTACCAAAACATTTAAAACTTGAAAAAAAAAACACAATGAAAAACTTGCTCCAATTAATCAAAATAATACTATTTTTATTGGTTTTACCTACAACATATAACATATAATCGTCAGCACTTTGTCAACACAGGGGTGACAGCCAGTCTGGCTTAGTTACACCAAAATGACAAAAATCCAATGAGGGGAATCAACATATGATTTTTTTAACGTTTTTAATATAAGTAGATTCAAAAAGTTGAAATTGGCAACCACAGGCATCTGGTCGTGCTACACAGAAGAAGGTTTGAGGCTGACCACGATAGAGTATGGGTTGAATACAAGGCCCAGATTCGTCCCAGTCAAAGAGTTATCAACAGACATGGACATTTTCTGAGGAGGTAAAGTTCTCAGTGGGGCAAGGTAGCAGGCTGGATCTGAAGAAGACGTTGTCGATGATGGATTGCCTCTGTTTGAAGTCCCAGCAAAGCTTTTGACAAAGGTAGGAAAAACTCAGAGCGGGAAAAGTCCAGATTTTGTGCCCAGGAAGTTGCTGCTATCGATTGGATGCCGCGAAGCATCGGGCTCGGAGAAGCTTTATACCTTTCGTTTTAGAGGATTTTCTGAAAGTCAGGTTTCGCTACATTAACAAAGCTGCGTGCTGTAGCTGAAGAAAGTTGTCAGTTGCTGGCTGGCGTTGGGCCCGCAGAAACGGATTCGCGGCTACGGAGAAGAAGACAGCGAGATCTACAACAAAGTCAGGGACCCTCGGTGGGTCTGCTCGGCAGGTTGGTCCCTGGAGGAAGTGGTTTTAATACTAAGACATGAGTAGCTGACTTGTGATTCATTTGTAATACGCTCTAGATAAATAACATGAGCAGATGAATGTAACAAAAATCGAGTCGCCCAAATGATTTTCCAGCATGATGTACATTGTTCAGGGCAACCCTCAATTTGTAAAAAAAAAAAAAAAACAAGTGAAAACAAGTACCGGGTCCCTATGATGTTTTTTAGGAGGTCGCCGCAAACAATCTTGGAGCCTTCTGTATTGTGTTGTTTCTGTCCCACGCGCATTACATAATTTAAAGTTGTGTAGGGGGCTTCTCCTCCACTGCCCAAAAACTATTAAACATAATTAGATTCCCACCATGTTTTTTTTAACGTATTCATTTATGTTTAGTTTTTAGTTTTTCTCAAATAAACTACTTGTGTTCCACATGCTTCCGGGGATCGGCTACCCGGTTCCCTAGGCTCCGCTCTCTTCATGAGTGTTGGCCTCACCCCTTCTTTCAGCATTTGAGATGTCTTGGCGTTTTAGTGGTTTGCTTGCTATTCCCTCGCCCCTGAAGGAATTGCCCTGAGAACAGTTTCGGTCAATGTTCAGGTAAATCATGCCACTCTGTCACATAATCCAAAACTAGATTTGTGGAGAACCATAGAAATATTGGTGCACACACTACATGTTGTTATTTATTTCAGATAAGGAGTGTTCTTCATGTGTTCTGAGATGGATTGATCTTAAGTTGCTCATTGGCTCATGTGAGTGTTTTGACTAATGAAAGTGAGCTTGCTGGTCCCATAGCCATGACACTGAACTGTTTATCAAATCAACCAATCAAATGTGAGACCCTCACAGCTTATGAGTGTGGTAGGGTCTAAGAGAGGACTTGCAAGTCACTAATGCAGCTGCCCTTTTGCCACAGGAGCAGTGTGAAAACATGCGCATATCCTTCACAGTCTGAAATGCTGAAGACATTCTTTCAAGCAAAATGTACAACTTTCTGACTTCTGCACAATCTGTGAAATTATGATTTCAAGCATCTCAAATGCATCCAGGTGCTTTATAACACCTGCTCAAATTAAGCACAGCACCGCCAAAACCGTGCATTGTCTGCCCACCAGATCACAAGTTCAACTTGTGTCTGATGGGCTTTTTCTTTGCCCTTCCCATGGCGGTGCCCTGAAACACGCCCCGCAATAGGAAAGCAAAAGCAGTTGTCAAGTCCATGCCGTGCTGGAACTTTTTCCTCCACCAGTCTTTTCATGGCTGGCTCACTGCCATGAAATAGTCAGCGATGGAAAAACTCGTAATATGCTCGGCAGACCTAGGCAGTCCTGTCTTGAATATGGTATTATCTTGACCGCTGCGCCACTGCCAGGGAACAGCGGTTCCCTGGCACAGCCTGCACAGCAGTCTGAATGGCCGTCTCGGAATATGGGGGCCACAGGACCGCCACCACTGTGCTACCACAAGTGACTACCGACTCGTAATTTGCCTCAAAGCTCTGTCATATTGTTATTCCCTATAGGTACTTACTCAATGTGTCTTCCAGATAAATGGTGAAACACACTAAAGCTGATGGGAGAAATGCTTGCAATTTGTCTAACCACAGGTGATCACTCTGGGTAGCATCCTAACCCATCGTTCTTTTGCTCACTGTGTCACCTTAGTTGGACACAGCCATACACAAATCAGTCTTTACCCTGTTCCTCAAGGGAACAGTCCAGCCCAAACTGCCAGGCCTGGTCCTCCCTGAACCAGAAACAACTATCCTGGGACCGGTTTCAGGGTTGCACCCTTCATCAGCAGGATAGCTTGAATCCAGTGACACAGTGAGCATGGGACCCACATCTGGGCATACCCATGCCACTTAGGGCGGTACATCAAACACACCAAAGTTGATGGGAGGATGCTTACAGTTTGTCTAACCACTGGCGATCGCTCTGGGTAGCATGCCAACCCATTGTTCTTTTGCTCACCATGTCACCTCAGTTTGGACCCAGCCATATGCAAATCAGTCTTGACCCTGCTCCTCATGGAAATAGTCCATCCTGAACTGCT
Source organism: Lissotriton vulgaris (assembly GCF_964263255.1). Taxonomy (NCBI): domain Eukaryota; kingdom Metazoa; phylum Chordata; class Amphibia; order Caudata; family Salamandridae; genus Lissotriton; species Lissotriton vulgaris. Next base: position 353,522,129 of record NC_141685.1, on the reverse strand, counting down.
AGGCCAGGCCCGGTCCTCCCTGAACTGGAACCATGTATCATGGGACCAGTTTAGTGATCCATTTCCCATAAACTTAGTGGTTGGACTACCATCCCCTGAACATAAAGATCTGTATGACATCTGTGCATCTGTATGTGAAGGGTCTCGAGCGCTGTAGTGGCAGATAGCCATGGCACTTCTACATGGGTCCACCATGGCAATCGGGTGGGACGCTGACAACACACGGACCGCTCCATGGCCTAACTGACTGGGTGACCATGGAGCAGGGGACAAGCAGATGCATAGCAGCCCACGAAAAAACTGAAATCTGTTGACGTGGAGGCAGGGAGAAAAAAAGGCAGAGAAGCATGAGCTGCTGCCCCCCCTACCCCCAGACCAAGAGACGATCGATCAGCCGAGCTGGGGGGCGCGGCCGAGCTGGGGGGCGCGGCCGACCAGGACTGCAATTCACCTTGTAGAGGTATGAAGGTGACTTGGTGAGGCGCAGTGAGAGTTGGATGGACCACTAACCGGGTCGATGGTGGCTAAGCAACTTACTACAGACCACAACGTCCCTTACAGTCTTCAGATAGACCCTTGCGGGCTCTCTAATACTGCGGCAGCAGCTGGATGCGAAACCAACACATTGACGGAAGTAGACACCCTCCATATGTGGGTCAAACGGATCCTAAAGTCAGGTGACAGCGGAGCGGGGGACTAGAATCTGCAACGTGGCATTGCTGTGGGCTGCGGATTGGGGCACGCAAGGCTGGAGAAACGTGAAAAACCGCCAACTCCTCTCCCCAGGTGAAAGTGACCATTGCTCGATGGGACCTGGGAGTGGAACGAGCTGAGAGTGTGCGGCGCTACTAGTAGGGAAGGCCAACTACACAGGCAAAATTTCAGTGCATGCCTGGCGATCCTGCTAAGTGACAAAAGAATTGTGCGAGGAGTCATTTAGCTGTTAAGGAGGTTACTGCACCCCAAAAGAAGAGTGCAGAAAGAATCCAATTTATCTACAGGCAAATTGTGGACTAGATACAGGATGGTACATCCCTGAACCCTTTGCAAGGACCACTCCCCTTGCAACTAGAGCCACACAGACCGCAACCATGGGCAAGATAGACAAGCAGCAAACCTGCTTACCTTTTGAGTCCTGCTGCTCCTAGCGTCCTCAAGATGAGCATTCAGATACTGAGTTGGAGGTCAAGCAATCGGAAACACCCTTGCTAGAAGCCACACTGTTGGCGATGCGGCAGAGCCTCCAGGCCATAGATGGCAAGATAGACACATTAAGTCTGCAAATGAATATCATGGCTGCCAAGCTGGATAAGCAGGCTGTGCGACTGACAACAGTGGAACAGCAAATCTCCTCGGTGGAGAATGAGTCACAGTAGACTGTTGGCAGGTCCTGGAAGTTATCAAATCGAAAAAATTAAGAATTGGAGGCGGGTTCCGTAGCAACAATCTTTGCATGATTGGGTCCCAGAAGGCACCAATGCAGGCTGCTTGGGGGACTACATTGAGGTGATGCTAAAAGATATCTTCAGCCCAGAGCACCTGGCCCAGGTTTTGACCATTGAAAGGGTGCACAGATCACTTGCCCCCAGACCGCCAACATGGGTCCCCCGAGTCCTATTATAGCCAGGGCTCTTAAACTACCCGGACCGTGACTCTGTACTGTGCCTGCCCCAGGAAAATTGAATATTACTTATCAGGGGAATGAAGTGTCTTTTTTCCCAGATTTCACCATGGCAGTCCAGGCGGCATGCAGAGAGTTTGCACCAGTCAAGAAAAAACTTTGTTGAGCAAACAAATACCCTATGGGATGCTATATCCTGAATAACTTCGAATCACACATGAGGGAAAACAAAGGTTCTTCACTACGCCGGGGTGGCTGCATACTTCCTGAAACATGTGAAGGGAAATTGACCCTGCTCACCGCGTTTTACATTTTCCATGCACTCAGAATATCAATAGTGCCTGCAAAACTGCAATATACGTTCCAGATCAGTACTCCTTGAAGACTGTTGGTACCTGACATCATAATCTCCTGCTTAGAGTGATTATACACTGCTTCCGCGGCTGGACTGGACAACTAACCAGTTATCCTCTGGCTATATCTGGTTGGAAGGGTAGTAAGTAAGGCGGATATCAATGTGGTGCGGCTGGCAGAATCTGACCACATTATGTTTGCATATATGATTGATAATGTAATAGACATAGTCCTCAGCCGCTGTGATACAAGTATTGTAAAAAGAGGTTACCGTTAGGAGATGGCATATGGCGAAATAGACATAAACCTCGTATAACCAGACAGGGATGACCAAGCAGATGAAAATAAAGAAGGAGAGGTGGCAGATTTGTAGCCCTGCCCTGGAAACAAAGTGGCTCACACTATGCAACATATCAATAATTACCCCACCACATACTCTACAGTCATCCTATGCTGCAGGAGGGACTCAAGGCCTCTGGCTGCCCCGTAGAGGGTATACCCCACAATTAAAGTAATTGCGGTTTATGAAAATGGGGAATCTCAGTAACACTTGAATGATTCTACTGTTAGTTGATGTTATGTTATGTCGGGAATGCCTTTGGCATGATTAGGATGCTAAAGTGGGAGGGGAGATTGAGGGCTATTTGCTGCTTGTTTTACTCAAAGTATGTCACAGCCGCATATGCAGCTCTGACACACATGTGAGGATACTTGAACACAAGAGGGAGAAGTGAGTGTATGATCCTTTTATGAAATATAAATGATGGAACTGTTTAGACTCCTGACTTGGAATGTCAGGGGATTGAACAGCCCAAAAAAGATACAACAGGTATTTGCCTGTTTAGACAGGCACCATGTCCACCTGGTCTTACTGCAGGAAACTCATCTCACGAGACTAGGTGAAATGCGGGTGGGATCAAAATGGGCAATGGTGAGTGTGACCTCCTTGTACTCTTCATACTCCAGGGGGTTTCTCATATTAATAAAAAAAGGGCACATCATTGACACTTACTCATATTGAGTCGGACGTTATGGGCTGCTTTACACTAATACAGGGCAATCTCTCCGGTATTCTAATTACTATTTTTACTACATATGAGCCAAATGTTGACGACCCTGACTTCTATTGCCATTTAGAGAGTAAACTATATGCCCTACAACCCAAAGTAATGTTATGGAGGGGGGACCTAAACACCTACTTGGACTGCAACCTGTATTGTAACGCAACAACTGAGTGGTAGAGTAAACTGTCTGCACAAACGATACAGGAAATTATGAACAAACACAATCTTGTTGACATATGGAAGGCACAATACCCCATGACTCAGGAGGGCACTCATGTTTCTTCAGTACACAAAACGTGGTCTAGATTGGATTACTGGTTAATTTCTAGGGAGGCCACTACATGGGTGGGAGAAGTCGTCCACCTACCAAGAACCCTGTCTGACCACTCGCCAGTGGTGTTAGATATGGCAGTTCCCACACACTCTTCACAGCCGGTTTAATGGAGGTTCCAGGCCACATGGCCACTGGATCCAGTTTTCAGAGAAGGGGTTAAGGAGGCTATTATTCATTATTTCCTGGAGAATAAAGAATTTGTGGAGGGGACGGGCACACTCTGGAAAGCTTTTAAAGTAACGATATGGGGACACGCATAGGATTACAAGCAGGAGTGCTAAAAGCTTTGCGTTCCAGAATGCATACAATAGGGAAGTAACTGGGGTGGCTGGAAAGACGATATGAGGAAAATCACAGCCTGGACACCCTGGCAGAAATTAGAGACTTGATCACGGAATATAATGAGACAGCAGACCAAGAATTTAAACAAATGTCCAGGCATTGGGTGGCTAGATCTTTCGGGGAGGATGGGAGATCCGGCGCAGTCTGGCCTCCCAGATCAGGGCACCACATGCACAAGTCTACATCATGGAGCTAAAAAGACAAGATGGGACAAAATGCCATAGCTCATCTGAAATACTATCCCAGTTCGCAGAATATATTCAGTACTATACGGATCACGCAAGACAGCCAGCGTGGATGAGACAAACACTTGGACGAGCTCGTGCTCGCGTGTTTGTCCCCGGGGGTACATGAATTTCTAGTGCAACCAATCATTGTCAAGGACGTGAGGGAGGCCATCCAAACGCTGCCAGGTGGAAAGGCATTGGGTAGTGATGGGTTACCTAGTGCATTTTACAAAACTTTTTCAGATCTGCTGACACAGCATTTACATGCAATCATGTAGAAGCATACGAGATAAAACAGCTCCCCCAACTCTATGGGAGGCCCTTGTGATAACCTTACTGAAACCGGGCAAACACCCAGCGATGCTCGAGTCATATAGACCACTTTCACTCCTGAACATAGATACGAAAATAATAGCTAAAATTTTAGCGTCCAGGGTGCGCCGACTCCTGCCTGCACTGGTGCTCCCGGACCAACCGGGATTTATTCCGGTCCGATCTACCACGCACAATCGGTGAACGCTATTCACTGTACTACATCAAGTGGATCCGGGTGTTAAGGCTGTGGCTGTGTTACTGGATGCGGCCAAGGCATTTGATTCTATACAGTGACATTTTATGTTTCATGTGCTGCACCGCATGGGGATGCCAACATTTACACAATGGCTAAGATTACTGTATACAGGCCTGGTAGCCAAAGTACGGGTTAACAACAATCATTCCTCGCTGATACCGATGTAGAGGTACATGGCATGGCTGTTCTCTATCACCACTGCTATTCGAGGTGGTGCTGGAGCATCTGGCTTGTAGAGTGCGGCAGAGACATGCGGATACAGCATTGAGATTTAGGCAGCGACCACTCGCAATATCTTGGTATACGGACAACATGGTGTTATATTTCAGCAACCTGGAAGAGCAGCTAAGCCTCTTGGTAAGGGAGTATATTAAATATGAAAGGCTCTCTGGTCTACGCATTAACTGGGATAAATCAACTATATTTCCCCTGACAGCCAGCACCATGCTGCATGACCTGGACTTCATGCTCAAATGGAGCGTTGAGCCAGTCAAGTACCTGAGTGTGTGGATTCATAAGGATCCCGTGATCGAGAGAATTATAGCCAGGAGCTGTCGAATTTGGAGGAACAGATAGCAAGATGGATAAAACTAGGTTTGTCACTGGCGAACAGGGCAGCTATGAAAATGTAGTCCTCCCATAATTTCTCTATCTATTCGCTAGCGTCCCTCTTAACCTGACTAAAGCATACTTTGCTATGGTGCGCTTCAACCTAATCAGATTGGTATGGGCGGGTAAACAGCAGCACTGTCGGTGGGATGTACTTACCAGGCCATATACACAGAGGGGGTTTGGGGCCCCAAATTTATACTTATACTATCTTTGTGCGCAAGCGCACTTTGTACACTATTGGTACTTCCCTCCCCTTTCTCCCCCATCTAGCGGTAGAAGCGGATGGTGTGCACACCAAACCACTTACTGCTCTTTTACCAAGGACTCAACCACTAAGTACCGCACTATCAACAGCACTGTCAACGCCTGGCAGAAGCTAGTGGCACGGGCAGGAAAATTGCCGTTAAATGCCCCTGCACTACCACTGGCGCACCACCATCTCAGTTTCACAGGAACCTAAAGCGATATCTATTTTGGCAGACATAGGAATTGCCACTATGGGGTATGCATACCCGGAAAGTACATTTATCACCCTAGAAGCTATTCTGGCATGAAAACACAGTACCCCCTGCTGGTATTTACGTATCACAGACTGAAAGAGGCCCTCAAAGCATTAAACTTACTAAACCCAGCTGCACTGCTGACATTGAAACTGCTACAGACCATGCTTGCCAGTTCTTCTTGTATGAAATTAGTCACCCAATTATATTATGCTATGCAGGCAGATACTGCCCCACAACACAGCAGAGTAATGGAGAGTTGGAATGGGGTGCTGGACACCCCAGTCACAAGGAAGACTGGGAATACTGCTGCGCTTTAACTAGACATCTGACAGCTAACTGCAATTAGTGTATCATCCATTTTAAATATATACATCAGCTGTATTGCACCTGACCGCAGTTACATGGCTAGGGTTTGAGAGCGCCCGCTGACAGTAAGAGATGTAGCATGCCGGGCGCGGATTTCCTACACCTGCCGTGGTATTGTGAGAAGGTGCAACATTTTGGGGCACAGATCGCTGGGGTGCTATCTGAGGTAGTGATGGAAGCAGTGGGATGTACCCCGCACATGTGCTTGCTAGGACGTGTTGCAAACCTACAACCACAGAGTCGGAGACTAGTGGCGATTGCACTCCGACTATCAAAGGAAGTAGCCCAAATCTGGGGCTGTAGAAGAGCTCCAAAATGTGCACAATGGTTAACAGATGTAGCATATTGTAGAGACCAGTTGACCTTATATGCAGAGGAACTTCCAGTGGTGTCCAGACCCAAGGACCTCTGGGCTCCTTTTACAGCAGACCTGTTAACAAACCAACGAGAAACTCACCAGACATTACCTCTAACGCTTGAACTATTTAAGCTACTTGCTCCTTACCCCGTGAATGAGGTATGCTGTACAACAAAAGTGTTTGATGTAACTATGTCATGGGTAATGTGATTTTACTTTTGTATGCGTTATGTTAATAAAATAGAATAAATAATTTTTAAAATGTGTATAATGTATGTGTCTGTTTATCATGGTGTCAGTTTCCCCATAGGCACCTTTTCAGAGTTTAGGGATGTCATCCACGTAAATCAAATTTACATCAGTCATTCTGTTCCTTGTGGGTATTGTAAGATTAGTAGAAATATGTTGTTATGAATCAAGACCTTCCATTTATCTAATGGAAATGACATCCTCAGGAACGAAGACCTCTGAATTCCCGTAGGAAGATGTGTGAGCTGTGAGAGGTGTCCGTCATCTCAAAGAACGGTGTGAAGTGGGATTCTTGAGGCATATTACCAAGGTTTAGCGATATTTACCGCTAACGATGCTTAGCAACGAATTTTGCAACGCTAAGCATCGCCAGAAATTATCGCAGAGATAACTTGCTATTAGCAAGGTTTATCTCAGTAGTGTTAAAAATCCTCGCGCCAACTGCAAATTGAGAGATTATCGCTGGAAAACCAATGATAATCTCTCGAAGTTGGGCGTTAGCTTGATGATAGGGGCTCACAAACTTAGCCATGATATCCACCTTCCATAGGAAATCATGGTTAAGTCAGGAAAATACCAGGTGTAAAAAAAGCAGTGCTAACCACGGTTAGCGCTGCTTTTTTTATCACTAACAGGGTTAGCGAAATCCTTGATAATAGGAGAAATGTCGCTTAACAACATTTCTCCTATTATTTTTCTCTGGAACGCCCCCTTTGCATCTCATTAGAGATGCAAGGGGAAGCGTAGAGAAAAAGGGTGCTAACATGCGAATTTGCGTGTTAGCACCCTGTTGCTGATAGGGAGATCATTTTATCTCCGCTTTCTTGGCTTTTAAAGCCAAAAAAGCGGAGATAAATCCCTTGATAATATGCCCTTGTCCTTTCCTTTTTAGGTCTCGACCTACAGCATTGCTTTAGCAATGCCTGTTTGTGAAGAGATTATAGTGAGGCTTTCAAAAGTCTACCCAAACTGCTGCTGATTGGGTACAATTCACGTGAGCCAGCCGCGTGCACAAAGCACACCACAGGCCTCGGCATCAGACTTCAAAGGGATCCGCTCCCACGCCCCCGCATCAGACTTCAAAGGAATGCGCTCCCCCGCCCTGCCACAACAATGCCAATAGCTTCATCACACTTTCCAAACGAGTCTTCCTTCTTCCGCATGTGACCCTACTTGCACCCTCTCGGATCCATCTTCATTCTTTTCTGCTTTTCCCTGTTTCCACCACACACTCCACTCCTTTGTGTCTCCTTTCTGGCCTCTTTCCTACTTATCTTTTCATCCTTTCTCCTTTAACCGCATCGCTGCAGCGGCTTTTCCCGCTGTGTGCGGCAAAATTCAAAGAGCCGTGTTACATGATGAGCTCAGCTCGTCATCAGCACACGACCACCGTGGCTGATGATGAGCTGAGCTCGTCATCCGCAGCGAAGAGGTTAATCCCATTTCCACCTTCTCACAACCCCTTTGAGCACTGTTATCTTAACATTTGTATTTCTTTCTGTCTTAGGATGTCTGCCCTGACACCATTTACTTCGGACCCTCACACACCCTCACCCTCACACCTCCTCACACTCACACCCCCTCACCCTCACACCCCCTCACACTCACACCCCCTCACCCTCACACCCCCTCACCCTCACACCCCCTCACCCTCACACCCTCACACACCCCCTCACACCCCCTCTCACCCTCACACAGCCTCACCCTCACACACCCTCACCCTCACACACCCTCACCCTCCCTCACCCCGTCACCCTCACACCCTCACCCTCACCCCCTCACCCTCACACCCCCTCACCCTCACACCCCACACCCTCACCCTCACACACCCTCAGCCCCACACCCTCACACACCCTCACCCTCACACCCCCCTCACCCTCACACCCCCTCACCCTCACTTCCCCTCACCCTCACACCCCCTCACCGTCACACCCCTTCACCCTCACACCCCCTCACCCTCACTCCCCCTCACAACCCTCTCACCCTCACACACCCTCACTCACCCTCACACCCCCTCACCCTCTCACCCCATCACCCTCACACACCCTCATCCCCCCACACCCTCACACACCCCCTCACACCCCCTCACCTTCACACATCCTTGCACCCCCTCACCCTCACCCTCACCCTCACACACCCTCACTCATCCTCACACCCTCACTCTCACACACCCTCACCCTCACACCCTCACCTTCACACCCCCTCATCCTCAGAAACCCTCACCCTCACACACCCTCACACCTCCTCACTGACCCTCACAACCTCACTCTCACACACCCACACAACCCTCTCACCCCTCCCCCTCACTCACCCTCACACCCCTTCACCCTCACACCCTCACACACCCTCACTCACCCTCATTCATCCTCACTCACCCTCACTCACTCTCACACACCCTCACACACCCTCACACACACTCACCTGCATAGCATAACAAAACATAGCATATCATAACAAAACACAGCATAGCATAGCATAACAAAAAAAGCATATGACAGCAAAACATAGAATAGCATAACAAAAAAAGCATAGGATAGCAAAACAAAACATAGCATAACAAAACATAGCAAGCAAAACACAACAAAGCATAGCATAGCATAACAAAACATAGCATAACAAAACAAAGAATAGCATAACATACCAAAGCTGAGCAAAACAAAACAGCATAGCATAACAAAACACAACAAAACATAACAAAACAAAACAGCATAACATAACAAAACAAAGCATAGCATAACAAAACAAAGCATAGCATAACAAAACATTGCATAACAAAACAGCAAATCACAACAAAACATAGCATAGCATAACAAAACAACAAAACATAGGATACATAACAAAACGTAGCATAGCAAAACATAGCATAGCATAACAAAACACAACAAAAGATAGCATAGCATAACAAAACACAACATAGCATAGCATAACAAAACAAAGCTTAGCATAGCAAAGCAGAACAAAACATAGCATAACAAAGCATAGCATAGCATAACAAAACATAGCATAGCAAAACATAGCATAGCGTAATAAAACAACAAAACATAGCATAGCATAACAAAACATAGCATAGCATAACAAAGCATAGCATAGCAAAACCCAACAAAACATAGCATAATAAAACACTATAAAACATAGCATAGTATAACAAACAAAGCACTGGATAGCAAAACTAAACATAGCATAGCATAACAAAACAAAGCATAGGATTGCAAAACAAAACATAGCATAGGATAACAAAACATAGCATAACATAACAAAACAGCAAAACAAAACACAACACATAGCATAACAAAACATAGCAAAACACAACAAAACATAGCATAGCTTAACAAAACACAACAAAACATAGCATAGCAAAAAAAACATATAATAGCATAGCAAAACATAGCATAGCATACCAAACACAACAAAACATAGCATAGCATAGCATAACAAAGCATAGCATAGCAAAGCATAGCATATCATAACAAAACATAGCATAGCATAACAAAACACAGCATAGCATAGCATAACAAACCAAAACATAGGATAGCAAAACATAGCATAGCATAACAAAACAAAACATAGGATAGCAAAACAAAACATAGCATAGCATACAGCATCACTCAGCCCCACCACAGCATCACTCAGGGGCACCACAACATCACTATGTGCTACCACAGCATCACTCAACGCCACAGCATCACTCGTTCGCCATCACAACATCACTCAGCTCCACCACAGCATCAATCTGTGTAACCATTCAACAACAACTGCTTTATTACAAATGTAACAAAAAGATGTTAATATTTCACTTCTGTTCTTGGATTTTCGTCACAATAAAATACACTAAACATAACCTTTACGAAAGTTATTTACAAAAGTTTAAGCTATTGCCATTATAAATTACAATAACTTTCATTTAAGTATTAATTATTTAAAAAAATAAAAGCCATTGTTCTTTGTAATATCAATACATGTAAGTCACGTAAATACAACACATATTGCATTGCAAATGCTATCGGTGTCACATTTGCGAAAGTTATAACTATTGGCATTGTAAATGACAAAGCTATTAATTTTGCTATTTTCAAAAACAAAACATAAATAAAAAATGTGTCATTTACAAGACCAATAGCTCAAACTTTCCTAATGCGAGACCTATTGCATTGCAAATGCTATTTCTGAGAACCTGTGGTTCTCACAGGCTGTTGGGGAAGGCGCTCACTGTTCCTTGTCAGTGATCCTGTGCAGTTGTAGTTGGAGTAGGCCCGAATGATATGTGCTAATTTTCCTTTTCTTGAAGTTTGGTTTTGGTGCTTTTTACCTTTGAAGTTGGACTATATGGCAGGATATTTGCTCTCCTTACAGCTCCAAAGGTAGCTAGCAGGACTTGCTTCAGGATGCACGCCTTCTGTGGCAAACATGTTGCCTCTTCCGGTTACTCCCGCCTTTTGGCTGCAGGGTTCGTTGCTGCAGATGCTCTGAGAGTTCTCTGCAAAATTTCGCAAAATTCTTATTCAGGAATCCGTACCCAAGTGGAAGACACAATCCTAAACTTTTTGTTCGCTGTAAAATGCCTCGCCATGAGTAGGAGCTAGTTGAGCGCATTATCAATTATGAAATATTAGTTAAAAATAGTTTCCCCTGAAGGAGGCAGAAAACTCGACAGCGGCAATATTGAATTCTGCTCCCTGCTGCACCTCCTATTTTTGCCTGTCCTTTGTTGCACTTATAAGTAATGACTGACAAGTGGAATGAGTACAATGGTCATTTTGCAGTCACTGCATTAGTTTGAATACTTCCCTCTAAACTTTTGCTTCTGTTCTTTTTTTAATGGCTCAGTTTCAGCAACTGCAATATTTCAGCCGCCAAACCAGTCATGCAAAAGTGTTTTTCCAAGTCATCGTTTCATAGCTGATTGATAAGAGTTATGAAGGGCCTAGTTTTATAAATGAATCTTGTAATTATCCTCTGTAGTGATGAATAATGTAAAACAGCAGTTTGTAATTAATATAGGATTCAATGGGAGTTAATTAAGGACAAATGGGACAATACTCACACAATCCACGTTTTATGGTGACAAATAGGAAGCCCAACCAATGCATTCTTGCTAAATTAACAGGCCTGGTAAAAAAAAGAGTCAACATAGAGCTGCGCGTGTTCTTCCAGTGGGACCAATCATGTTAATGCATTGACTGAGCAATAAACAGCAGCGCGTGTCCTTGGGCTTGTGGCAGGAAGCGGAGAGAGAGAGGTGCAAGTAAGCGCTTTTCCTGCAGGGCCTGAATGAGTACCGGCAGAAGGCGAATGAGGTGAGCTAGGTAGCTTGGTGAATGAGTACCAAGAGATGCTGAGAAGGTGAAGAGTACCTACTGGAGGTTAAATTGACCCTGAAGGACCTGAATGAGTGCCAGCAGAAGCCAAATGAGGAACAGACAGATTTTTGGTAGAGTACGTACTGGAGGTTAATGTAGATCCTGCAGGGCCTCAGTGAGTACCAACAGATGGTCAATGAGGTGCAGACGGGTGTTTGCTAGAGTACCTACTGCAGGTTAATGCGGACCCTGTAAGACTTGAGCGAATACCGGCAGAATGTGAATTGAGTCTGGTAGAGTGCCTACTTGAGATTAATGTAGTCTTTGCTGTGCATGAGTGAGTACCGATATAAGGTGAAGGAGGTGCAGACAAGTGTTCAGTAGAGTACCTACTGGAGGTCAATGTGGATCCTGCAGACCCTGAGTGAGTACCGACAGAAGGGGAATGAGATGAAGAAGGGAGCTTGGTAAGTGAGTACTGGCAAAAGGTGAATGAAGTGAAGAGAGGAGCCTGGTGTGGTATCTACTGGAGGTTAATGTAGACCATGAAGGAGCTCATAGGAGCGTTGGAAGGAACTCAGTGAAGAACCAGCAGGAGCTTGGATGGACCCTGACCGATACTCAGGGAGGCACCTGCATGACCTCAGTGGAGTACCGGAAGGTCAAATAGTGCTGATTGGAGCTCAGTGAAGCTGTTCCCATGTTTCCATTGCTACCTGATTAAGGAGCCAGCCATCATCTATACGCCAGCTAAAAATCTATGCGTTGTGGCCAATGTGCTGCACATGTTTGCATGATCTGTTCTACCAATGTTCTGTGCAGCTACCTCTGTAATACCATGCTTAGCAGCTGATGGTATGTGCACATTCAGTGAGTGCTCAACCATCCTTTTTACTGAAGATGTGTTGGGTGCGTGGATGTGGATATATGCGTCATCAATGGTACCAATCACCTTTGGGACACTAGCTAAGAGGTATCATCCTTTACCGAGTGCAACTAAGCAGATGCATTGGGAAAGCAAATGTGAGCTCCCACATATGTTCACATGGCCCAAGAATATCCACATTACTTTCCAAAACACAGACTGCTCCGGCCTCAGTGGACTGGTAGTTCCCTGGGTGTATTAGATGCACTAACTCCAACAGCCAGACTAGTGGGGCAGTGACTAACTGCACTTTCCATGACAGGATCAGAAGAGGTCAAACAGGATGTGCCTTAGCCTGCCTTGCTTGATTTCTTTCTGTTGCTTTTGTGTTGTCACGTTTAACTACTACCACACCGCTGATATACAAGGCTGCCATACAGGTGATTGGTGGGGCTCGTAGTTTGCTACATCTGTTAGCCCTTTCAACATGTTGGAGTAAAGTTGCCCCGTTACTTCAGAATTTTTCAAAGTTTGCTTTTTTTGTGCATGTCATCAGAGATTTGCTTAGATGTTTTTGAAAACGTTGTTTAGAGATTTCAGAATTTGTCAGTTGACTTCATAAATTGCTATGGGATCTTTTAGGTGCTATTGTACACCCTGGCATGGCTTTGCCTATTCAGTATCCTCGTTGCAATTTCGCAGCAATCGGTACATGTGTCCTCAGCTTGGGAAAGTAAAAATATAAATATAAAAAGGTAGCAAAGTAATCATTGGGAATATTATGCCCTCTTAATGAACATCTGCCCAGAAACTGTTTTCCCGGTGTAGGCAAAGCTGCAGTTTCCATGCACAGGTCTTGCTTTTATTAATGTCATTCATAAAACCATGGACTGGGGTCAGTTTGCAAGTCTATACCTGTGGTGAAGGGAACTTGGTGGCTATAAAAGAAAGCTTGGTCCCGCTCGCAGCTGCAATGGGAGCTTGACAATGATGTAACTGACTTTGAGGAACCTTTGCCAGTTTCAGCTGAGGACCTTGGCCTGGTGTAAGACTAGCTCTAATCCCCAGGTCAAAGCTTTGACCTAATTGGCTTACCTGACCATTATCCAACTGCGGTCAGCCTGAAATTCCACCTAGGTTCCAGTCAACAGAGAACTGAACATTGCTAGGGGAATGCCCACTGAATGGCAACAAATGCATACCGAGCCTTTAATGCCCGACTGGATGTGAAATTGGTCACCTAACTTTTTGTTTGATCCTGGCATTACTTTAATCTAGCAGAAGCATAGAAGCCTAGGCCTGCCCCTTTTATTGTGAGGTCCAGATCTGGTTCAGTGACTTGGCAGGACACACCAAAGGAACCCCCATAGTGGGCACTGAACTACTGTCCATTCCCCGGGTACATCACATAATGATGCCCCGGGTGCGCAGCTCCAAAGGAGTCTATGGCGCATTTGTTATTTGCGTGCCACGCTTATAAAGTTGCTAGTAAGGCTTGGTTGAAACCAGTATGTATGGGGTTGGGCTTGAGGTGCCATAGAATGGCCTTACGAGTTCTCTCCACTGACCCGTCTTCCTCTGCCATGGTATGCGGGGTGGCTAAATTTTTGAGTAGTGCATGGTTGACTCGTATAAGGAGGATGAAGCAACACTCCCCCCGCCAAATAGCTAGCAGTCCCCTATTGGTAGGATGATATGTTGATGATTAGTATGGCTTTTGAAGTCACTCTAACCATTATGCAACAGTGTACTGATGAGAATGCTTGGTTGGGACCTCATAATAATCATTCAATGTACTGTATAATGTGCAGGTTTCACTTTTTAATAAGGGAATTTTATTGTTGCTAGGTTTTATCTAATGTTCTTCATTCCCTTTTTCTTCTTTTTACTAAAAGTAATGTGTAACTGTATAAAATGTATTCTTTTATGGTGAATTTTTTTACCGAATAAAGATTTATACTACTAAAAAAAAAAAACATAATGTGTGTGCTTTGTGAACCAGTAGTACAACTATACAGAGAGGCAGGCGTACTGGCTCCTTTTATATAAGGTTCAGTTGTTATGTGAAACCCACAACCTTGCACTAACATTGTATGTGTGTATTGATTGCATGTATGTCCAGTGAGAGTGTACAAAATGCACGGTACTAGGATTCTGTATGACGAGAGAGTCTGGTTATTAAGACCAGCGGGATCCATCTTGGATGCCCCTGGTTTAGCATGACGTAAGATGGCAGATGGACATAGCTTCCCCAGACAGTGGAAGAGTATATTGTATGTGTTCCTGTGGCTGGTGGCTGGAGTTCCAGAGACCCAAGTGAGGAGGATGGAGACAGGACTACATTTAGCCACCCCAATGAGGATCTTATTAGCAGAGGGGTGCTGATTATTTCTTCCTGAGCACTGCCATTTGGTAGATGATACGGGTGAGGGAGCTAGACTGCAGATTCTCTTGTTGTTCAGAGTGTGTACGTTTCTAGACAGGGCATCTGTCCCTGATTATTGCTTCAGGAAGGCAAATGTCAGGCAGCCAGGTACAAATATTTCACATGTGTGCCCATTTTTTGGAGCCAGACAAAAGCTACCTGCTGAGATAATCTTGCACAAACAATGTGTATGAGAAAGCCAGGAAAATACATTTGAAAGAGAACCACTCCAAATTGATTATGAAACCTTATACTACTTATCCACATCCACTGCCTGGAAATGTGTATAAAACAGGATCCAAGCCACCCCACTTTACTTCATTTTCAAGTTCTTCTTGTAGACCAGGGTTTACCCAGCAAACGGAACAAGGGACTACAAATATGCAGAGGATTCTGGGGTAAGAATATAAGACTTTTTTGTCTGAGGGGGTATCTGTGACAAGAAGTGTTGAACTGAGTTGCACCTGTAACCACTGGGTGAAACAGAAGTGCACCTGTGCACAATTCATGACCATGCCTACGTCATCCTGTGGGATTGCAGACATCAGAAATCACCTAGAATGGGACAAAGGCTAGAGGGTTTGTAGCACCTTACTGAAAACTGTTATTGGAAGTACACGCCTGTAATTGTGATTTCTATTGAATTGTGTGGTATTTCTTTTTGCAGTAAGCTTAAAATCCTTTCTTTCATAAAAAGGTAAATACTGGGCTAGACAATACATTATGGTGTTTGTTGGTTAACTTCTGAGTTCTAAGCTTGTCCCCTACACTGCCTCCCTGAGAAACCTTTGACAGCTTGCCCTCCCTACCCTGAGAGTCAAGAGCAGAAAGGGTTGTACCTCGCAGAGATTACAGATCTATATTAGTAAGGAACCTAAAACATTAGTGGCAAACAACCTCAGTCTCCACTGTTGGGGACCAGTTGTCCCCGTCTGCCCTGTGTCCCTCTAATTGGGGCTTGACAATTCTTTACTGTTTCTAGCTGCTTTTGCCTTAAACCTTTCAACATTCCTTTTCTCTTTTTCCAAATGTAATTGTGCTGGTGTTTTTGTGCTCATTATATCTCTTTCTATTTTCCTAATTTGATTTAATAACTTAATTTATGTTGTTTTCTTGATCTGTGGGACTTTCAAATTGTTTGTACTGCTTGAACTTAACACAGATTTCTCCGTGGGATTGTCTGCTGATTGGGCCACAGCTACCAGTGGTTGAGCAGGGATTCTCTAATCATTGTGTTGTAGTCTAGACAAATTATATTGGTTAGGATAGCCCTCTCTGAAATTAACAGCCCAAACATTTAGTGACTACATCCACATGTAACATGCAAGGGCGTGGGAAATCTGCAGTGCAGATGTAAAGGGGCTGTGCATATCTGCCCTCTTCTCTGCCTCCACAAATGCTGGAGCATCTTTCTTGTTATATACAATTGTAACATAGAGGGAAGTTTCTAACTTGTCAGTATTCAAGGGATTTGAGTTATCATCAGGATGCTGTCAAGGAATAACCATCCAATGCCCTTTTACATAAGAAAGGTAAAGCTGTTGTCAGCCGCAGAGATGTGTGGATTGTTGTAAGCTAAGCAATTTGACAGGGTATCTTGTTCTGTTTGAAGTTTGCACCCAAGCTAGAATCCTTGTACGTCAATCACACTCCTCTCTTGAGTTACCCCCATACAATATATATTTAGGGGCAGATTTACAAGCCCCTTGTGCCCCTTTTACGCAGCCGTTGCATCACTTTTGTGACGCAGCGGCGGCTCAAAAGATGCGCCATGGTGCGGGATACTTACAAAGTGACGCATCTGGGAGATGCTTCACGTTGTAAAGCCCTGCGCCAGAAGGAGGCGTCCCTGCGCAAGGGGGGGGGTCGTGCCAGCGCAGGAACGCCTCCTAAAAGTGGCTGAGTGAAATCTACAAGATTTCACTCAGTCACTTTGGGGCCCATGCAGCGTCAAAACACTGCGCCTGCTTGAAGCAAGCGTAAGGATTGACGCAGCATTAACAAGATAGGGCCCCCCAGAGCCTTGCTGGTGCTACGTCGCGCTTGTGATGCAACTCCAGCAATGCGCCGCCTTTACGCCACAGATGCGTCACGCATCTGTGCCGTTTTTGCCCATTGGTGCACCGCATTGTAAATGCGGCGCATCAATAGTGGCGGAGGCATGGCGCACAATAAGTGGCGCATCCCTGCTAATATGCAGGGATGCGCCACTTATTGTAAATCTGCCCCTAAATTTTATTATTCACAGCATCTTGAAGCTCCCTGTGGAATTTTTGATACCATAGGATGAACAGCAACAGTGTCTGCAGGCGACTCTGTGTTTTAGGTTGTGCTCGTGTCCAGTTTCCCTAGGTCTAGGTTGTAGACATAACAGCAATGAATGAGTTGGTTAATGTCTTCGGTGCATGTTCGGATGAACAAATGACAGACATCATTTGTACTTGGTTCTATCTTTTCCTCACTCTGTTCTCCTGGTAAATCATTTTTAGGGGTTTTGCCATTTCATTTTTTCAAATCTATTCGAAGCTCAGAAACTTGAAGGAATGTTGAACCTGTAGAAATGCAGGCCTTTTGGGATGTTTGTTTTCTTTTTCTACAATCTCTACAAGCATAGACTCTGATTACACTTCTCCAAGGCCGGGTTAGTGTAGAGGAAGCAAAACAGAGACATACTCAACAGTGTCTCTTGCATTGTGTTAAGGAACATCTTGGACCAGTTGTGAATGCCCATTATGGGAAGGTGGCCGAGTAAGCCGCAAGCGTCGTGGGGTTGTTTCTGAAAAGCAGCTTTAGTGCTGCCTTCTCCCAAAACCCACATCAACAGGAGTAAACTTGGTTTCATGCCTGTATTTTTACCGGCACACACTAAATTGAGGCATTTTGTCACTAGGAGAGTGTATTTCCATCTATATCTATACTACTATTATAAAGCAAGAACTTTGAACCTTTGAGGCGGGTAAACTCGGGAACCACAGTGCCAATCCACACACCCGATACATGATTGTAATCGTCAGGGTGTGCAGATGGACATAGGCTATACAAACTATAAAAATATGCATTATTTAAAAAATGTACCTTAAAAAAAAGTAGTCCCTTCGATGTAGCGCCGGCCGCGACCTGCGTGCTGACGTCAGGAGCGCGGGGAGGAGCGGCGTCCAGGAGCGCGAGGAGGAGCGAGGGACATGGCGCGGGGGAAGAGCGGTGACCAGCAGCAGACAGCCAGTGAGGACCGGCGGACAGGCGGGAGGAGCGGTGACGAGCGGTGACGAGCGGCAAGGAGCGGCGGAGCGGTGAACTGAGGAGCGCGGGGGAGGAGCGGCGGCTGAGGTAAGGCTCCGGGGGACCCATGGACAATGTTGGGGCAGGCGGGTGTCGGGGCAGGTGGGGGTCGGGGCAGGCGGGGGACAGGGCAGGCGGGGGACAGGGCGGATGGGGGCCCGGGCTGCTGGACAATGTCCGGGCGGGCGGGGTCCCGGGCTGCTGGACAATGTCGGGGCGGGCGGGGGTCGGGGAAGCCTGATTGCTCCCAGAAAGGTCGGGACGGGCTGCTAGTTTAAAATAATGCAAAACATAGAAGTAGACCTTTACCAACTCAGGTGGCACCATTTTAGACACTTGTATGTTATTTAACTATAATTGTTCTTTGCAGAACAAAGGACAACCAAGGTGGATAAAGCAGGTGGTAGGAGAATTCACAGTTGAGTCAAGGTGATTTAGACTACTGCAGGCATCAGGCCGATCGGCAGAGGCAATCAAGGCCCCACCTCCCTGTGCACAGAGGTGGACCACTGGTCCTACCTAAAGATTCCTGCCAGCTTAGCAGAAACGTTTTACCTAAAAGTGCTTTTGATTTTTAGCCAAAATCTTCCAAAAGGATTTTTGGGTTCTGAATGTCACAAAATCAATGACCTTGGTGCCCTGGGGACCTTATTTATGAGGCCTAGCAACAGTTTTGCGCTGCTTTTGCGTCACTTTTTGTGATGCATCGGCTGCATAAAACATGTCCCCTGATGCACCCTATTTACCAAGTGCCGCATCTAAGCTGATGCGTCACTTTGTAAACCCCTGCGCTACATTATACCTGCATCAGGTATAATGTATGCAGGGGGGGCGTTCACACGCAAGTAAGCCTCGTAGAAGTGATGCAGTGAAATCTATGAGATTTCACTGCCCCACTTCTAGAATGCCAATGTGTCAAAACCTTACACCAGCATCATGGCTGGAGTTGTGTCATGCTTCCGACACAACTCCAGCAATGCGTCATTTTTGCGCAGACACATACATCAGTAAAGCTGACGTAATTGTCATTCCTTGCAACATGATGCGTCATACAGTAAATATAGCGCATTCATCATGTTGCAAGGAAGGCGCAATGAAATGTGGAGCATTACTGTTTTCACGCAGTGAAGCGTCACCTTTCATAAATGAGGCCCTGGCTGTTTTCGACAAGAGGGTACTGGTGTTGTGTTTTTTTATCTGTTCTGCATGGAAATGGTTTTCAAGCCAGTCACAAAGAGGAAAAAAGAGGTACACAAGGGCATTGACAAGTAGGAAGCAAGAGCTGCTGCGCATGGGCTGCCTTCTAAAGGTTTGCAACTGTGGAGCCAGCAGAGGCGTTGCCGTTGAAAACCAAGTGAGTTCCTTGTCTCTAAACGAGGAGATTGGCAGCGATGGCATCCAGCGACTATCGACAGACATCCTGCACCCTCCATTTCCTAAATGAGGTCCTTCATGCCCATGCTGGGGCAGACTGGTGGACTTGATGAATATTTGAGCATCTTCTAATGACTGGGCACATTTTAGGAAATGAGCCTTATCTGGTCTAGATGTCCATACACCACACTTTATGTGCTCCACAACATATCCATTCCCTTCAGCTTACTTTTAGGTAGAGAAAGGGAATCGGAGGAGACACGTATCTTGAAGACATAGGTACCACATTTTCTCTTGTGTGTGTGAGAGGGGATCAGATCTTATTACGGGAAAGGCTGTTATCGCATCCAACACCTGAATATGTCAGACACAATAAGCTTTTTTGGGGAATAACATGTCCATTTTAGTAGTGACCACACCAAAATCATCATGTTCCAGTAAGTATCAGCCCTTTTCTCCATGTTAAATTGTGGCAGGTTTCACAAAACAAAGGGGTATATTTACAAGCACCTTTCGCCACAGGAACATCACTTTTTTTTGCCGTTCATATGGCGATAGGGTCTTCACCTTATTTACAAGGCAGCGTTAAGCCATTAACGTGGCTTAATGCTGCCTTGTAAATAAGACACCTTTCATGCTGTGCAATGGTTCCGCCGCAACACCCATTGATTTTGAAGCTGCCCCATATTTACAAGGGTGGTGTAAATATGAGGCAGCCCAACACTAAGACCAGAAAAAAACTGGTCTTAACATGGGATAACGAGGAGAAATGCTTTATTTCTCCTCGTTCTTGCTGTTTCTATGTGTGCTCCATTGTGCAGGACACATAAAAACTGCAAAACACTGTGCATGATTGTTTTTGTGCGGGAAGAGACACCTTCCTGCACATAAACAATCATGAACAGTATTTTTATGTTTTTAAATGTGCTGCACAAGGGGTCCCTTCCTGCACAGCAACACTCATTTTAAAAATGATGAGCTGGAGCTTCTATGTGTGCTGATTAAAGCAGCCCACACAGTTACAAATCGCCATTTAAGATTGTTTATGTGCAGAAAGGTACACCTGCCTGCACTTAAACGATCATTCCCACAACGCAGGGGCCGTTCCTCCGTGGTGCAAAGGCCCCTGCAATGGCCCTAGGCAGTTCTAAGCTCAGAAGCCGGCAGTGAAGCACCGACCCAGAGAGCTGTGCTTCCCTCGTTTCCTGAGCCGTTGCCAGGCGAGGCGAGGCCTCAAACTCCGTTGACAAGGTGATATGCAATAAGACTGCAACAAGTCATATCTACACCTAGGAAATCAGGTGATCTTTTTCCTTGTCGCAGCATGACAATCATGCAGTCACTATTTTTTCTTTTTATCACGAATTTGCTTGCAGTAGCATAATGTATATCTAGGTCCTGATGAAAGCAAGGGACACACTAGTCCTATATAGTTGCTGAAACATGTCGACCACTTCTTCCATCAGGATAGTTATTTGTTAAAACTACCTCTGGCTACTCTTTTAATATTGGTGGAGTGAGCAAAACATAGAATAAAATTTCATATCTGCTCCCTCACCCAATTTTAATTTGACTTATTCACGATTACAATTTCTTCACATTATATCTTCACATGCACTGCAAATCAGTCACACATTTTTCTATGAATGAGTACTATCAACATTAAGATCACACTGGTCACTACCAGGTTCTTTGAAGGTTATAAGATCTGGCCTACCATATTTACCGGTAGTGTCTCAAGTGGGTGAACTATAAGGAATCCCAAATGATGAAGGGCGGTTCCGTGTGGTGACTGATGGGTATCCTTGTAGATCATACTGAGATCAGGGTACCTTCTAGCTTTTTGCTTTTCTCTATATTTCTAAGTAGGATTTTACAGACAAAATAGGTTTGATGTGCCACATATAGACTTCATCTCTTTTTTTTTAGACCCATTGACACTTTTGTGATTTATACTTCAATTTAAGGGAATGTGTCTTTGCTTGGTCTTTAAATTCCCTTAGGCCCCCTTCACTTTTTTGTTATTATAGTTCTAATTAGTGCCAACACAGGGCTGCACCATATTGTTGTAAATACGGTGCAGCCCTACATTTCAAAAGTGGCGGAGTGCAGCATTAATCCAAGATGGCTAACGCCGCGCTCTGTCACTTTTCTTGGAAATATGCCTCAAAATTAACAAAGGTTATGTTCTTTGTAACACCAGGTAACTACTGTGTGAGATAAACATGCCCCACTTGTAATTTCAAACCGGTGTTTGCACAGGGATCACAGTTCGAAGTCCCTGCTGTGATCAGGCACAAGAGAGTTTTTCAATAAGGAAACGATGCCTTTCTGTAGAAGAATCCAGCCATGTGCTCTTGTAGTTCAGGTGATGTGACACGACCCCTTGAGGAATCGTTAGTATAGCTTGGCATTATGTATTCTCAGTGAAAGTTGGTAATTATGCAGGTGGATACCTATGATTATGTATCTAGGTAGTGCTTTTTCTGTGCTTTGTGAATGATGCCTGAAATAAACGTAATATGATTGATTGATACGTGTGCTTTGAAGAAGGGATTCATATATTTTTAAATGATAGGCATGCATATGCAAACGTTTGCAAGCTAAAATAAAAATGTGATGCATTATGTTTAAGTATGCCACCGAGGAGCTTAGCAGCCTATTTATACACGCTGCATTGTTTGCACAAAAGAAACAGTGAAATGTGTACCATCATTTTCCTGTGAAAGACAGTATTAATTATTCAATAGTTGGTTAGAAATCAAGGGTTATGCAAATTAATATGAACAGTAAAACGGCTACTTAAGAAAGGGCTATCATCCCTTGATATTGGCTTTTAAACCAGCTGCGGGTTGGAGGACTCTATCTCTTTGTTTTTTGACATATATTTATGTGAACGAACTGCACGTTCGCCTCCCACAGCTCTTTGTGTGGCTGCCATTGAAGATTGTGCCTTGTGTTTTTAATTCAAAGAGTTTTAGTGAAGAATAGATGTGAAAGCACAGAAAATTGTTTCCTCCTTGGTTTTCATGTGCGACACTCACAAGGAGGAAAGCATTTTGCATGGACGTCATTTAGGGGCCGCCAGGGGTTGCAACTGCAACCCCTGGCTTGCCCCTTGCAACCGCTGGCACTGCATTTGCGAACCCTGGTCTCAGAGGTAACAAAATCAGTACCAGGAACACCGGGGCAGGTCGTCCTTATGGACATTGATTGGGGCTCCAATCTCCTTGTTTTTCGTCATTTTTTTATTACACTGGGGGCCAGATGTACGACGTGCAAAATCGCGCCTCGCAAATTGTGAGTTTTTTGCGCTATTTTGGATGTATAACAGTGTGTATCACACTGTTTGCGATTCCCAATGGGGTCGCAAATTGAGAAGCTCATGAATATTAATGAGCCTCTCACAATTTGCAACCACATTCGGAATGGTAGGCCCTCCCAGGTATGGTGGCCTGCTGAACTCAGCAGACAATCATGTCTGGGACTGCTTTTAAATAAAGCAGTTTTTTTAAATGCATCCCTAAAGGAAAACGGGATGGATTAAAAAAAAAATCTAACTTTTTCGTTAAAATTTTCCGGGGCTGGTAATGGCAGGACGAGTGCATTACCACCCTCTTGAAGAGGCTGCTAATATACGAGTGTTTTGTGCACGCAATTGCGGACTCAAAACATTCTCACATGGGCTTGTGCTCACTATTAGGAAGGGAACGCCCCTTCCAAATAGCGAGTCGCAATACCTAATTAGCGAGTCGCAAATAAAAAACTGTCATACATCTGGCCCTAATTGCGGAATGGAGTACAATTATCTGGAATATTATCCTCCTTGGCAGCAGGGGTATCTAAAAAATGATTTAAAATGTATGTTGTGTGCATGCCGAGAGTGTGTTTAATGTGAGAGAGAGAGTGTATATGTGTGATTCTGCGTCTATGTGTTAGCATGTGTCAAATGGTGTGGCATGTCACTTTCACTACCCCAGGCCTTTTGGTGAATTGACGTTCATGGCTGTTTGGATTTGGAATAGACATTCTCAGACCTCTAATTTTAGTAGTCGTGCAGCATATTTTTGAAACACTTCTGGCTCATTTATTTTAGGCTCTTCGTTATTTTTAGGTTTCGGCTGGCCGTAGCAATCAATCAATCAATCAGGAGTTTGTTAAAGCGCGACTACTCACCCGTAAGGGTCTCAAGGCGCTAGGGGTGGGGGGGTGTGGGGTGCAGGTTCCATTCCATCAAGGAGGGGTCTGTCGAAGAGCCAGGTTTTGAGGTTTCTTGCGAAGATGGGGAGCGATGTTGTCTGTCTGAGGTGGAGCGGAAGGGCGTTCCATGCTTTGGCCGCGAGGAAGGAGAAGGAGCGGCCTCCCGATCTGGTCTTTCTGGTGCGGGGGACCACGGCGCAGGAAAGCTGGGCTGATCGTAGGGTCCTTTGGGGTGCGTGGAATTTGAGTCGGCTGTTCAGGTATGCTGGTCCGGTGCCGTGGAGGGCCTTGTGTGCGTGGGTGAGCATCTTAAAGGTGATTCTCGCCTCGACGGGGAGCCAGTGGAGTGTGCGCAGGTGCTGGGAGATGTGGCAGTGTTTTGGCAGGTTGAGGACCAGTCTTGCGGCGGCGTTCTGGATGTTCTGTAGCTTGCGGATGAGGTTTTTGTTTATTCCGGCGTAGAGTGCGTTGCCGTAGTCGAGTCTGCTGGTGACCAGGGCGTGAGTGACTGTCTTTCGGTGTTTGAGGGGGATCCATTTGAAGGTCTTACGAAGGAGGCGGAGGGTGTGGAAGCAGGAAGATGAGACAGAGTTGATCTGGCGGTCCATTTTGAGCTCGGAGTCCAGGATTATTCCCAGGTTGCGTGCGTGGTCTGTGGGGGTTGGCGGGTTTCCAAGGGTGGTGGGCCACCAGGTGTCGCTCCAGGCATCGGGGTTTGGGCCCATGATGAGTACTTCTGTTTTGTTGGTGTTTAGTTGAAGGCAGCTGTTTTTCATCCATTTGGCGACGGCTTCCATGCCTTCTCGAAAGTTGCGTCTGGCGGTGTTGGGCTCGTTGGATAGGGAAAGGATGAGCTGGGTGTCGTCTGCATATGACACAATGTTGAACCCGTAGGTTCTGACGATGGGGGCAAGTGGAGCCATGTAGACGTTGAAGAGCGTCGGGCTGAGGGAGGAGCCCTGGGGGACTCCGCAGGTGATCGGTGTGGGGTCCGAGAGGAAAGGGGGGAGTCTGACCCGCTGCGTCCTGCCGGAGAGGAAGGAGCAGATCCAGTCGAGGGCCTTGTCCTGGATTCCTGCATCGTAGAGTCTGCGTATTAGAGTGCGGTGGGAGACTGTGTCGAACGCCGCTGATAGGTCAAGGAGGATGAGGGCTACTGTTTCTCCTTTGTCCAGTAAGGTGCGGATGTCGTCTGTTGCGGCGAGGAGGGCGGTTTCCGCACTGTGGTTTTATCTGAAGCCAGATTGGGAGGAGTCGAGGATGTTGTGTTCTTCAATGAATGTGGCGAGTTGGCTGTTGATGGCTTTCTCGATGACTTTCGCTGGGAACGGGAGCAGGGAGATGGGTCTGTAGTTTTTGAGGTCGGTGGGGTCCGCTGAGGGTTTCTTTAGGAGGGGGTTGACCTCGGCGTGTTTCCAGTCGTCGGGGAACGAGGCGGTCGCCAGGGAGCGGTTGATGGTTTGGCGGAGCATGGGTGCGATGGTGTTGGCGGCTCTGTTGAAGATGTGGTGGGGGCAGGGGTCCTTGGGGGCCCCTGAGTGGATTGATTTCATTGTCTTCAGTGTGTCTTCGGTGGTGAGGGCTGTCCAGTCATCAATCGCTGGTTTCCGGGTGTCGGGGGTGGTTGGTGAGGGTTCAGTGTGTTGGTTGTCTTCGTCGAAGTTGTCGTAGATGCTCTTGATTTTGTGGTGGAAAAAGATGCTGAGTTTGTCGCAGAGGTCTTGTGAGGGAGGGATGTCGGTAGACTCGCTGGTGGGTTGAGCGAACTCCTTGATGATGCTGAAGAGTTCCTTGCTGTTGTGTGCGTGGGTGGAGATTCTGCCTTCAATCGCTTTTTTCCTCGTTTCTCTGATGAGTTGATGGTGGGCGTTGGTGGCGGCTCTGAAGTTGTTGTGGGCTTCTGTGGATTTGGTGTTTATCCAGGCCTTTTCAAGGCGGCGGCATGTGCGCCTGGACTCTCGAAGTTCGGGGGTAAACCATCTGGCTTTCTTGGCACGGGTATTGTTTTTCTTGAGGGGGGCTATGGTGTTGGTGCTGTCCGAGATCCATCTATGCAGGGTTCGGGCTGCGGTGTTGGGGTCGTCGTTTTCCGCGATGGTTGGGGTGGAGTTGTTGAGTGAGGAGGTGAGCTGGTCATCCGCAGTGCTCCGCCCAGGCGAAAACTTTTGTTTACAATATGGGGGACTTGAATCCGCCCCTTCTTCCATTGGCTAGCTCCATAAATGGAGGCTAGCCATTGGAAGACATCGTTGTCAGTCAGTCTTTCCCAGTCAGAACGCGATTCGGGGGCGTTTCTGGGTATTTTTTTAAGCCCCGCCCTCTCCTCTTCCCATTGGCTGGAATTTTACCTTCCAGCCAATGGGAAGGGGGGAGCACGAAAAACACGCCCCCGAATCCTGGCTGCACACCCTGCCTTCCAAGATCACCTCATAAATCCCATTCCAAATATTATTTTACATGCATATTGCAAGCAGTCTCCCCCTCCTCCTGAGTGCAGCTTTCCAACTGGCATCTTATTTTGCTTTGACTGCATTCAACGGGTGTGGGGGGCATATTTCTTTAAATCTTCGGATCAGGTATTCACCCCAAAAAATTGCTCACGTCCTATCGGATAGATTGACGTAGATGCACGGTATCATTTGCATATTAATAGTTAATAGGGCTCTAATGAAACCGATCAGGGAATCCGCAGGAAACAAATGGAACGAAAGTGCAAGCTAATCTTGGGAATGTTGAGAGCATTTGTGGACTAGGCATGACGCCACCACCCAGACAAGCATGTGACGCGGGAAGTGAAAAGAATCCAGCAGGAAACCCCTTAGCAAAGCCAGTGATCGTAAGCGCGAGGTCATTACTCTGCACGTCAGTCATAAAGACTGGTTCCAAGACCCTCACAGCAGAGACCGCAGTCACTGGTAAACTTCAGAGGCCTGTGGATGCCCAGGGGCTGCAGGGAAGCCAGCCGGGGATAGCTGCAATCACAGGGCTGCTTGGTCCTCCTCCCACCTCCACTTCAGCCCACCCCCTTTCTCATGGCCCGCTCTTCCTCCCCTGAGGCAGGGTCCCTCAGCTCTGCCCACCGCCACCCAGACCCCCCATTAAGACTACTTCCTGGAGGCCCTCACATCCCCTTGGCACGGCGGCTGTCTGCAGCTCCCAGGAAGAGGCTGAGGCAAGCAACGGCAGGGTTCGGCGGGCAGGGGCACGTGCATTGAGAAGGGGGGCACAGGGAGCAGACCATGGCAAGGGGTGGCAGCACACGGGGATGGAGTTTTGCCCGGGGACAGTGTAAAAAAATTGGGGGAGCTGACCCCGGGGGGAATGAAGACACACGGTGGGGCGGGGTGAGTGGTGATACCGGGCAATGTAAAGAATAAAGGAGTAAACGGAGGGGTAGAGTCACAGGTCATGGAAGTTAGCAGGGACCGGAAGGTCAGAACTGGCCATAAGTAAAGAATGGAGAGGGAGTAAGCACGCGGTACATGTAAACAGTGGGTAGATGAGGGCGGAGGGATGGCAGTTTTCGGCGGTGGCACAGCACAAACAAGGATAACAAATATCTAATGGAGGTGCCGGCCGGGAGGACGGTTGTGGGAACTCCTACCAAGTTTAACCGAATGGAGCACAGGCAGCAGGTGGGCCCACAGTGTTTGGGGACAGCCCGTGCTTTGTGTAAACCTGGCATCGCTAGTTTCTAAAGCGGGCTGAGCCGATCTAGACTTTCACGACTCCTAGGTCGATAATATAAGCATAATGGAGCCAAGTAAGGGTAACACCTGTTGTTTTCACAGCTACAAAACATCAATCACCCTACACATTTGTGGGCACGGTTACCACAATGCTTTATTTTCGCGTCCATTTTTTGCCTCGCCTCCTGGACTCTTGTTGTGTTTGTTTTTTCAAGGAGCGTGTACAAGCCTTGCAGTAGTTAGCGTGCTTATCACCAAGGCGTAGGCGGGACAGGCCTCTGGGTCCTTTGTGCTCCCCGCGGAGCGAGCAGGCGTGGCACGCTTTAATTTTAGCGGCAGTGCACCTTCTGTTTCTTTTTTTCTTTTTTCCCAGCATTGCAGCTTGCTCCTCATTGTGTCCCGTGTCAGTCCACTCCAGCGCCCATGCTTGTGCTTCCCTGATTTTTTGTGTGTCTGCCTGTTTGTTGGGCCACTTGTATCACTGTCCCAGCATTGGTGCTCTCTCCCTCCCTCCCCCTCTCTCTCTCTCTCTCGCTCTCTGTTGGTGCTCCCTGTCTCAGACTTGGTGTTTCCTTGATTGTGTGTGTCTGCATCTTAGTGTATGTGTCTTCCTGTGTCAATGTCTGCCTGTCTCACTGTTGGTGTCTCAGTATTAGTGTCACCTACTCTGTGTCTCCCTATCTCGGTGTGTCCCTATCTTCGTGTCAGTGTCTCCCGCTCCTATTACAGTTGGTGTCTCCCTATCTTAGTGTGTCCCTGCCTTCCTGTCTCAGTGTCCATATGTCCGTGTCTCTGTCTCCCTGATCCACTGTCGGTATCTCCCGCTCTGTCTTGTTTTCTCCCTGTCTGCATTTCGGTATCTCATTGTCTCAGAGTCTGTATCTTCCTCTCTCTTTGCCAGTGCCTCCTTATCTCAATTTTCCCTGTCTCAGTGTTGTTTTCTCTGTCTCAGTGTTTTCTCCCTATCTCAATGTTGGTGTCTCCCTTTCCGTGCTGTTATTTCCCTGACTCAGTGTCCGTGTCTTCCTATTTCAATGTTGGCGTCTCCCTCTATGTGTGTCAGCGTCTCTCTGTCTCAGTGTCAATGTCACCCTCAGTGTCTGTCTCCTTCGCTCTGTCAGTGTCTCTCTCTCTGTTTTCCCTTTGTGTTATTTTCTCCCTCTCTTTCTCAATGTCTCCCTGTTTCAGTGTTTGTGTCTCAGTGTCTGTGTCTCCCTGGCTCAATGTTGATTTCTCCCTCTCTCTGTGTCAGTATCAGTCTCTCTCTCTCCGTTTTCCCTCTGTATATGTAATTTGCTCCCTCTCTGTCTCAAAGTCTCCCCGTTTCTGTGTTGGTGTCTCCCTGCCTCATTCTGTATGCCTCTCTGTCTGTGTTAGTGACTCCCACTCAGTGTCTTACTCTCTAGTGTTGTTGTTTCCAATCTTGGTATCTCCCTCTCTCAATGTTGCTGTTCACTGTTTCAATGTCTCACTCTCTCGGTGTCTCCCTCTCTCGGTATCTCCCTCTCTCGGTGCCTCACTCTCTCGATGTCTCACTCTCTCGATGTCTCCCGATCTCGGTGCCTCCTTGTCTATACCAGTGTTGCAGCCTTTATTGGTGTTGCCTTTTGGCTGCTATCCTCATACGTTTCCTATATTTCCTAATATAATTGGCCAGCCCTGTTGCATTAATAACGCAAAGGGAGCTGCGACTTGAACTGATGGGGTTGGAAATTTGACCAGTTGTTCCATTTTTATAGGCCAAATTATATGCACAAAATTGCTCTCACCTTACCTCTGTTAACAGACCTCAACAAAGATTAAAACGAATAAAGAAACACCCAGTGCTGCAGTCTAAATAGGCCACAGTGTATGATATTAACTTTAACAAAGAATCATGGAAAGGGAAAAGAAAAGAGATTTTCTCTTCTGGAACACAGGTGGTAATGGTATTCTCTACCATCTTCGAACCTCAGCCCAAGTTTCGAACAGTCCAAGAGATTGAGCAGGACATGGCATAGAATGGTGGGTAGTGTGTGCAACTGTGTGCGCAAACAAATGATTCCTTTCCTCAACCTAGGCATAAGGAAATGTACCTTCCGTAAAAAAGTTAAAGTTGAACAGGATTGGGGTTGGTGAATTAGTTACATTCTTATTCCTCAATGTGTTCTACACTTTTCTGTTCCTTGCTAACATCATTTACTTATTTACTCTTTCTGTCTGTAAACTTTGTAATACGTCTGGATCCTAAGTTGAACAAATCAAATGTAAATGCTGCAGCAAGTGCAAGGGAGTGCAGAGTGCAAGGGAGAGCAGAGTGCAAGGGAGTGCAGAGTGCAAGGGAGTGCAGAGTGCAAGGGAGTGTAGAGTGACTAGGGAGTGCAGAGTGACTAGGGAGTGCAGAGTGCAAGGGAGTGCAGAGTGGCTAGGGAGTGCAGAGTGGCTAGGGAGTGCAGAGTGGCTAGGGAGTGCAGAGTGACTAGGGAGTGCAGAGTGACTAGGGAGTGCAGTGTGACTAGGGAGTGCAGAGTGACTAGGGAGTGCTAGGGGGTGCTAGGGAGTGCAGAGTGACTAGGGAGTGCAGAGTGACTAGGGAGTGCTAGGGACTTCAGAGTGACTGCAGATATTAAGCTAATGGCAATGTAAATTACAATGCCATTTATTTATCTGTTTTCAAAACCAAAACATAAATACACATTTTGTCATTTACAATGCCAATAGCTCTAATTTTTCCAAAGGCGAAGCCATTGCATTGTAAATGCTTGTTTATGTTTGGGAGTAATACTGCATTTGTGTGGTAGAAAGGGCTCCTGGGCATCATAGGTAAAGAGAACATTGTTGGAACCTATTGAATTGTTCCAATTAAGATACTTAAAAACTGACCAGAACACGCTGACGAGGGTACCGTTGGGGAAATCATAGAGGGCACTTGAAAATGTAATTCAGCCATATTGAAAACCCACAGACAAGATGAGAGACTGGGACGGGGCATATAGGGGACTCGTCTTTGGTGTCATGCAGTGGTGTGGCTTGGGTGGGACCACAGGGGGGGGTTGTCCTGGGTGCAAAATTCTTAGGACCATTCTTAGGGGCACAATGGCATTCTTAGAGGTGCTACATTTTATCCACTTGGCTGCTAGGCGTTTTCCCCCCCTGTGCTGGAAAATGCCATTTTAGTGGCACCATGACGAGCTCAGCTCGTCATCAGCACACGACACCCGTGGGTGATGACGAGCTGAGCTCGTCATCAGCATCGAAGGGGTTAAAAGAAAAGTGGAAGGATACTTCTCTTGCCCCTGGTGCTGGCAATCCACGCTATGCCATTGGATGAATGTTGGGGAGCCAGACGAGGCAAGGTGGGACATGTTTTCGCAAGGGGCAGCCACACTGCACGGTGGTTGAGCATGGTTAAGAATTAGCATTATGCTGCAGGGGAGGATCATTTTTCTCTTGAAATATTTAAAGGGCTGTGAAGAGAGTTACGGGCACTTGCAGAGCAACACCACCACCTCAGCCAAGGGGAAGATGAAGCATTTTGCAACTGGCAGCAGAGAGAGGGGTCGGAGCTCCTGTGTTGATCTGTGGTTCCCCCAACATCCCTGAAGATTGCATAGGCTTGAGATCGCCATGCTTGCAGAAAAGGCGGTAAAGAAGTCTGGGTTGCTATTTGCCTTGATGCAGCTGGTGCAGGTTCAGGTCAGGGAGAGAATGTGTCCTAACGGCTAAAGCGGTCAACCTCAAAGCTGGAGAACCGTGTTCAAGTCTCAGCAGGGACGCTCAACATCCTGTGATTCTGGGCAAATCACTTAATCTCCCCATGCCTAACAAAATGAATGTGTCCATCTGTAACACAACTGGTGCTCAAGTGAAGTGGTCTGATACCTTCGGGTTGAGTTTGCGATATATAAAACTCACACAAAAAAACAAATGAATCAGAGGATGGAGAAGGCACAGGAGAGATGGCCAAGGTGTCACCTTGGTCTGGGGAAGTGATGGGGGTCGACCTAGTGCACACATTCAAAATCTAGTACTGGGCAGTGAAGTTTGACTCATGCTACCAGCCCCCTAAGAAGTTCTAGAAGTGGGGAGTGACTGAGAGGGACGTACAACTCGAGGGGGAGGGAAATAGGAGGAGATAGAAAGTATAAATGGGTGTACAGAGTATAGATTTTTTTGTGGGAGCTCATCATAGAGCAGTGTAAGCCCATGAGGAAGTATGGGAGGATTGAAAATAGAAGGGTAGAAGGAACATCAACAAGACATGCAACACAATTGTGCAGTGACTAGTACATACTTTGGGGGCAGAGAAGACCTTCATGAGTCAGGAAGAGGAAGTGGCAGGAGAAAGGAGAGTGGGGCCCATGTTTGGCTGTGCACCACAGAGCATGAGGATGCCAATGGTATCCAGTCAAAAAGGGAAGGGGTAGTTAGGGGTATGTGTCGGGCAGTCATCAGAGACGTATGCACTAGATACGGCTATGAGTTAGGCATGAATGCTCCAAGCACAGGTACTTCAGTATTTCAGAACAGAAAGGTTTAAGAAGAGGGTGCTGGGAAAGGACCCTACAACAAATTATGCATGGATATTTAGGGGTCTGGCTAGTCCACTAACATGAAAGAGTGAGTGCTGTATAGTTGCAATGAGGTTTCCATTGAGTTTCAGGATCCTCAGAAAGGTACTGAGCGGCATATTTACAAAGAAATGACGAGTGCGGTGTTAGCCTTCTTGGCTTGATGCTGTGCTCCGCAACTTCTTAAACAAAAATATGGTGCAGCCCTGCATTTCCCCCTGCACTGGCACTAATTTCAGCTGCCTAGCGCCAAGGCAGGCTCCATTGCACCATGCCTGCGTTGTGGGGAATGATTGTTTATGTGCAGGAAGGTGTCCAGACTGTTCAGAACGCCGTAGCCAGACTTATCCTTGATATCCCACGGCACAACCACATCACCTAACAACTTTGCGATCTCCATTGGCTCTCCGTCGAAAGAAGAATAACCTTCAAGATACTCACACATGCCTACAAAGCCCTCCACAACATTGGACCCCAATACTTCAACGACCGAATCTACTTCCACGCCCCCCAGGAGAAACCTCGACTCAGCTGACCTCGCCCTAGCCACCGTCCTACATTTTTACAGGACCAGAGCATGTGGAAGATCCTTCTCCTGGCTCGCAGCCAAGACCTAGAACCAACTCCCCCTTTTCCTTCAATGGAGCCCGACACTGTGCCAATTCAGGAGGGACCTCAAGGCTTGGCTCGTCAAGTGACCCTAACGGAGCTTCTCACAGGTGAGTAGTGTGCTCTACACAACCCTGATTGATTAATTGATTGATTGATCCAACTGGATGGCAATGGTGCTTGTAAACAAATTAATATGACGCAGTGCAGGCTTGCCATAGCTTTTGTTGTGGATGTTCTTTTTGGGAGCTTCATCACTAAGCGAGCTGCTGCGTTTTGTATTGATTGGAGTTTTGTCAGCCCTTTTTTGGATGCCCCCGGATATATGACATTGCCTTAGTCCATTGGGAGGTGACCAAGGCATGTACTATCATTTCCCTTGCATTGATAGGTAATAGGTAAAGGATTTTCCTCAGGACTTTAAGGGTCCCAAAGCATTTCCCAATCACTTTCCGGATTTGGCTGTCAAATGTCAGTTTGGAGTGGAACCACACTCCGAGATTTTTTACTTCTGCATTTGGGGTTGGTAGTTGACCTAGCGTCTCTGGCCACCAAGTGGATGTCTAAATGGATGGGGCCTTACCCACGATCAACACCTCTCTTTTGTTTCCATTGAGCTTCAAGCAATGGTTGGACATCCATGCTGCTACCTCCTCCAAACATCGCAAGAATTGGTGGGCTGTCCATTCCAGGTTTTGAGACAGTGTGACAATTAGCTGAGTATCGTCAGCATATGACACAATGGTCACGTTATTACCTTCCACTTGCTCTGCATGTGGCCCCACATATAAGTTAAATAACGTGGGGCTCTAGATTGAACCCTGTGGGGCTTCCTGTGACAGGGGAATACTCTTGAATGTATGCATGTGTTGTGCAACTTGGAAACACTGCGAAGAGAGGAAACATGTCATCCAGTGCATAGCTGAGCCCCTCACGCTGCATTTCTCTAATCTTTGAAGAAGGAGGCCATTGGAGCCAGTACCAAAAGCCACACTTAGATCCAACAGGATCAGTGCAGCCGTCTGTCCTTCATCCGCATATTGTCTCAGTGTTTCGGTGGCCAAGAGCAGCAACGACTCCGTTGAGTGCGCAGCTCTAAAACCCGAATGTGAGGGGTGAAATAGTTCATTCGTGTTGATATGATTGCTTAGCCGCTTTTTCGTTATTTTCTCTGTGATTTTTCCAAAGAAGGGTATTAACTAGATGGGGCATAGATTTTCTAACACAGAGTGATCTGTTGATGGCTTTTTTTTACTGGGCATACTGTCGCTTGCTTCCATTTATGGGGAACCTCTCCCAGTTTAAAGGAGCGTGCAATAAGCTCAGAGATAAATGGCATATGATGTTTACTCCCTGTATTAGGACATCTGGGGGGGATGGGTCTAGTGGGGATCTGGATTTCATTCCACTAGCTATGTTCTTCAGCTCTTCTGACTCAGCCAACTTGAATTCATCCAGGGTTTCTTCCCTGAATGCTGTATCTGGCTTGCAATCTCGTTTCCTGCCATGACGGGCTTCCGCTGCAAAAGTGTCATATATTTTTGCCACTTTTTCTGCAAAGAAATTGGCTACCTTATTGCAGGATTCCTCTGAGGAGGTTATTGGGTTAGTTAGATTTTCGATTGACTGGAGGGATTCAGAATGGAGAACATTTCTTTGGAAGAGTTACTGGCCCTTTCAATCTTCCCAGTATAGAAATCACATCTTGTTTTCTCAATAAGTGTGTGGTATTTTTTTTTTAACAACAGATTTTACTGCATTTGCAGTGTACCAAATGGGCAGAGCCCAGCAAGGTAAGTACATTTGAAATGCAGAATGGAAAATCTCTAGGTACTGTATATCACCCACCCCAACGGTCAGCGTAACATCAGACCAAGAAAAACACTCCACCACCCACCCCCGAGCGCGCACCATACATACTGTAAAAACATTATATATACAAAACTAAGGAATTACCAATATTGTCCCATCTGCGAAACTAGCGCGTATTTTTTTTAGTTCTATTTTATATATCTACTTTATCTTGATATAATAGTCCTTCCGCCTCCTGCACTCCAACTGTTTACTCTTTTTTTTAAATTAATGATTCAATAAATCATGGTGCCGATGCTTTAGATCTCTTAGTGTTCATTGTGGTCCATGGTGCTATCTCATCTAGTGCGTCCGTTATCCATGTTTCAATTTGCCCATTAGCTATGTTTATGTCCTTATCAAGTTTAGATCATTCTTCAGCAGAGCCTGTGGAAATGGATTAGGGTCTAATGTGGTCCATTTCCTGCATGTGATTATCTGCTTAGGCCTCTCCATCGTGGGTCCATGGGAGGGAATAGAGAAGGAGACTAAGTAGTGGTCTGACCAAGGAACTGGCCATGATGTCCCCACTTCCATCTCTGTTAAGTTGGTGAATATTGGGTCTAGAATATGCCCCACTTGGTGCGTTGGGGCCTTCACTTTTTGCACTAGGTTAAAAGTCATGAGGCCTTTATATACAGATTGCGCTTCCAGGCTCTCCATATCATCAAACTGTATGTTAAGGTCGCCTCGGATGAGGAAATTGTTGTGACGTAGAGCTGGTTGAACCACTTTCTCTCCCAGGCTCACCAGAAATTGAGTTTCTGGGCCAGGAGGTCAGTAAATCAAAAAGCCCGCTATGGTGTTATTTTCTGCTGCCCAAAGAGTGAAAAAGAGAGCTTTGCATTTCTCTAGAGTAGCTTCATTTATGCAGCATTTCATTGATAATTTATAGATTATCGCAATTTCGCCACCTCTTTGTCCTACCCAATCTTGTCGTATTGTCCCTTAGCCTTCCGGAAGCGCATCCAGGATATCTGGGGTAGAGCTCTTGTTAAACCAAGTTACTGTAAGAAACAGGGCGTCAGGCTTGTTCTCCCTCAGTATTTCAGAGATCTCGTATTCATGTTTTGTTGAAGCCAGGTAATTCAGTAGGAGAAAAAGCAGTTTGCCACCTACTGCTTTGTATGTTTTATTGGTGTAAACTCCTTGTTACAGTTCCCACATATCAGCAACTCAGTATCTACATTAATGTTGTGCCTACAAGACTTCAGAATGGGCGGCAACAAATTAAATAACTCACCTGCTGAGTATTTGATACTTTGTTGGGTTCTCCAACCGGCAGGGGTTCTGGCTCCTGGTCCCTGCCGGTCGCCGACTGGCACAGACGGGTTTGCCTTTGCCACGCCGGCGGCACATCCGCTGCAGCATGCTCCTGAAATAGGCAAACAGCCACAAAGGCTAGTCCGCCAACTTCCGTAACTGGAAGTGAGTGCTGAGGCTAGGTCCAGCCCTCCACTCATATGGCGCAAGCAACCGCAGCAGACCAGGGGGTGTACCAATGGACCGAAGATTCAAGACTTTGAGCCAACACTTGAGGTACGTTGAAACTGCTTAAACGCTGAGGTTAAATTAAAAAACTGCTAAAAGTCAGTGCTTAAACATAGAGGTTAAATTACAAACTGCTAAAGTCAATGGTCAATGCAAACAACTAAGTAATTCTGATTTAAGGAGTGTGTGCAAATATGCAAATACGCAGATTCAAACTTTAAAATAAGTCACCATAGAGCTAGCATCTACCTGTGTTCTCGTTTGGAGTTACTGCTTGCTAATGCAGCGCGTCCACTGCAGTATGCTCCTGAAATAGGCAGAGCTGCTGCTGCCACAGCTTTGTTGATATGACGGTAGCCAATCAGATCTTATCTTAAGATCTGTTGGCTCCCGCATCCTCGGTGGCATGAAATATACAACGTTTTTGAGCCTTAATTACTCAAAATCTACTGAACAAATGTACACCAAGTAACAAAAAGGCCACTTTTTGGACTAAGATCTAGTTACTGACACAATTGGTGCAATTCCGGTCGGTAGTTTTTGAGATATCACTGTTCAATTTTCCTAAGGAAAAATTAATGGGGACAACGTGTTTTGGGGCTACTGTTCTTCTCCACCCCCACATGATGGATCACGTCAGAATTTTCCAGAAAGGAACTGAGGTGGATGAGACTTTTCTTCAGAAAGGTTTGTGAAGATTTGTCAAACGGCGTCAAAGTTATAAGCAAACCAATAAATGGTTTTCCTATGGAAAAGTGGCCCTAATTATACCTACCCAGTGGTGATCGCCTCTGGAAAATATATCCATTCTCCAGAGGCGTTCACCACTTGGTAATTCTAGTTAGGGCCACGTTTCAATAGGAAAAAATATATATATTGCACAATTAAAACGGACTCCTCTTGTTTTGTGCAATTTTCTTTATTTTGCTGTATTAATCCGCTATATATATATGTAGGTGATCAAGGCTGCTCGGACGGCCGTCTTGACTGATGTAGGATAACAAAATAATGCTTGCACTGAAAGTTGGTCTTGCCCCGTGATTCCGCGTATAAGTGGGTGGACATTGCGAGCTGCTGCTTATATATATATAGTATATATATAGTGGCCACTGTGCAATGCAGCCTGTGACTGCACGGGGGAAAAGGGATCATGGCATCACCGATTCACGGCCCTGCTTGGATTTTGTATTCAGAGGCAGAACGTATGGGACCTGAGGGGGTTCCGGACTTTAGCTTTGGGGTTTGGCCACAACATTGAACATCCTCACTTTC
Source organism: Lissotriton vulgaris (assembly GCF_964263255.1). Taxonomy (NCBI): domain Eukaryota; kingdom Metazoa; phylum Chordata; class Amphibia; order Caudata; family Salamandridae; genus Lissotriton; species Lissotriton vulgaris. The sequence goes on along the minus strand of NC_141685.1, from coordinate 353,484,626 downwards.
TTTGCAAACCAGCTCTGCACCGGGTGTTACTCGAGAGATGAACTCTGGGAGCTGCAGCTTCATCACTCAAACTTCAGCTGCAGCCTATTGAGTGGAACGAGCTGACCTCTAGGCATTGGGAGGGGCCTTAGAAATTTAAAGGAGGAAGTTGGACTCACCTCGCTTCATTCACTGCATCAGAGGAAGGCTCAAGTGAGCCGAAATGCATTATGCCAATCAAGCTGCCAAATAAAGAACCTCTGTCAAGTTCCCCGCTGTGTTTTCTTGCTTCTTTTACGGAGAGGTAGTGGTTGGATTAATTACACGCGTGCCAGTGCGCGTGAAGAAGACCCATTCTACAAGTGTCCTGCAGTTCCTGGCGTAACATGGCAAAACTCTGAGGTATCGGCTTCTGCAGGGCTGCCCAAGGATCAAGCAAGACAAGTGGCCACTGTGCAATGCAGCTCGTGACTGCACGGGGGAAAAGGGATCATGGCATCACCGATTCACGGCCCTGCTTGGATTTTTGTATTCAGAGGCAGAACGTAGGGGACCTGAGGGGGTTCCGGACTTTAGCTTTGGGGTTTGGCCACAACATTGAACATCCTCACTTTCTTGGCAAACCAGCGTCCATTTCAGGACTTTACTACACGCTCCGCACCGGGTGTTACTCGAGAGATGAACTCTGGGAGCTGCAGTTTCATCACTAAAACTGCAGCTGCTGCCTATTGAGCGGAACGAGCTGACCTCACGGCATTGGGAGGGGCCTTAGAAATTTAAAGGAGGAAGTTGGACTCACCTCGCTTCATTCACGGCATCAGAGGAAGGCTCAAGGTAGCCGAAATGCATTATGCCAATCAAGCTGCCAAATAAAAAACTCTTCCGTCAAGTTCCCCGCTGTGTCTTCTTGCTTCTTTTACGGAGAGGTAGTTGTTAGATTAATTACACGCGTGCCAGTGCGCGTGAAGAAGACCCATTCTACAAGTGTCCTGCAGTTCCTGGAGTAACATGGCAAAACTCTGAGGTATCGGCTTCTGCAGGACTGCCCATGGATCAAGCAAGACAAGTGGCCACTGTGCAATGCAGCCCGTGACTGCACGGGGGAAAAGGGATCAGGGAATCACCGATTCACGGCCCTGCTTGGATTTTGTATTCAGAGGCAGAACGTAGGGAACCTGAGGGGGTTCCGGACTTTAGCTTTGGGGTTTGGCCACAACATTGAACATCCTCACTTTCTTGGCAAACCAGCGTCCATTTCAGGACTTTACTACATGCTCCGCACCAGGTGTTACTCCAGAGATGAACTCTGGGAGCTGCAGTTTCATCACTCAAACTGCAGCTGCAGCCTATTGAGCGAACAAGCTGACCTCAAAACCCACAGCTGACCCCACCGAACTAAAAATTACCGCCCCATCTCGCTCCTTCCATTCCCGGCCAAAGTCATCGAGAAAGCTGTTAACAACCAGCTCGCCGCCTTCCTCGAAGCCAACAAATCCCTCGACTCCTCACAGTCCGGCTTCAGAGCCAAACACAGTACTGAAACCGCACTCATCGCAGCAACAGACGACATCCGTACACTACTGGACAATGGAGACACAGTCGCCCTAATCCTCCTCGACCTCTCCGCAGCCTTTGACACAGTCTGTCATAACACCCTGTTACAACGACTCAGAAACATCGGAATCCAAGGAAAAGCACTGGAATGGATCACCTCATTCCTTGCCGGAAGAACTCAGAGAGTACGCCTCCCTCCATTCAAGTCAGAGGCCACAGAAGTCATCTGCGGCGTACCACAAGGATCTTCACTCAGCCCCACCCTCTTCAACGTTTACATGAGCCCCCTCGCGACCATCGCTCGCCAACACAACCTCAACATCATCTCCTACGCCGATGACACTCAACTGATCCTCTCACTCACCAAAGACCCAAACATCGCCAAAAACAACCTACATGAAGGAATAAAAAAGGTAGCCGAATGGATGAAGAATAGCCGTCTGAAACTGAATTCAGACAAAACAGAAGTCCTTATCTTAGGTACCACCCCCTCGGCTCCGCCTGGGACGACTATTGGTGGCCAGAGGCCCTTGGAAAAGCACCCATCCCGAAGGATCACGCACGGAACCTAGGCGTCATCCTGGATTCCTCACTCTCGATGACCAGACAAGTCAACGCCGTCTCTTCATCTTGCTTCAACATTCTCCGCATGCTCAAAAAAACATTTCGCTGGATCCCCACCGAAACTAGAAAAACGGTCACCCACGCACTGGTCACAAGCCGCCTGGACTACGGAAACACCCTTTACGCCGGCACCACCGCAAAACTTCAGAAAAAACTCCAACGCATCCAGAACGCGTCAGCCAGACTCATATTAGACATCCCGCATAAAGAACACATTTCTGGTCACCTAAAAAACCTTCACTGGCTCCCCGTCAATAAGAGAATAACTTTCCGCCTCCTCACCCACGCACACAAAGCTCTTTACGAACTTGGACCCGATTGCCTCAATACACGTCTTTCCTTCCACACCCCCCCCGCCAGCTGCGCTCTTCCAACCAAGCCCTCGCTGCTGTTCCCCGCGTCAACAAAACCACCATGGGAGGTAGATCATTCTCCTACCTAGCGGCCAAAACCTGGAACTCACTTCCCATGCACCTTCGACTCACTCAAAACCACCTAGCATTCAGAAAGCAACTTAAAACCTGGATATTCGAGAAGTAATTCCCCACCCCTCTTCAAGCGCCTTGAGACCCTCTGGGTATGTAGCGTGGTATATAAATTTACTGACTTGACTTGACTTGACCTCGCTTCATTCACGGCATCAGAGGAAGGCTCAAGGGAGCCGAAATGCATTATGCCAATCAAGCTGCCAAATAAAGAACCTCCGTCAAGTTCCCCACTGTGTCTTCTTGCTTCTTTTACGGAGAGGTAGTTGTTGGATCAATTACACGCATGCCAGTGCGCATGAAGAAGACCCATTCTACAAGTGTCCTGCAGTTCCTGGCGTAACATGGCAAAAGTCTGAGGTATCGGCTTCTGCAGGACTGCCCAAGGATCAAGCAAGACAAGTGGCCATTGTGCAATGCAGCTCGTGACTGCACGGGGGAAAAGGGATCATGGCATCACCGATTCAGGGCCCTGCTTGGATTTTGTATTCAGAGGCAGAACGTAGGGGACCTGAGGGGGTTCCGGACTTTAGCTTTGGGGTTTGGCCACAACATTGAAAATCCTCACTTTCTTGGCAAACCAGCGTCAATTTCAGGACTTTACTACAAGCTCCGCACCGGGTGTTACTCGAGAGATGAACTCTGGGAGCTGCAGTTTCATCACTCAAACTTCAGCTGCAGCCTATTGAGCGGAACGAGCTGACCTCTAGGCATTGGGAGGGGCCTTAGAAATTTAAAGGAGGAAGTTGGACTCACCTCGCTTCATTCACGGCATCAGAGAAAGGCTCAAGGGAGCCGAAATGCATTAGGACAATCAAGCTGCCAAATAAAGAACCTCCGTCAAGTTCCCCACTGTGTCTTCTTGCTTCTTTTACGGAGAGGTAGTTGTTGGATTAATTACACGCGTGCCAGTGCGCGTGAAGAAGACCCGTTCTACAAGTGTCCTGTAGTTCCTGGCGTAACGTGGCAAAACTCCGAGGTATCGGCTTCTGCAGGACTGCCCAAGGATCAAGCAAGACAAGTGGCCACTGTGCAATGCAGCCCGTGACTGCACGGGGGAAAAGGGATCATGGCATCACCGATTCATGGCCCTGCTTGGATTTTGTATTCACAGGCAGAACGTAGGGGACCTGAGGGGGTTTCGGACTTTAGCTTTGGGGTTTGGCCACAACATTGAACATCCTCACTTTCTTGGCAAACCAGCGTCCATTTCAGGGCTTTACTACAGGCTCCGCACCGGGTGTTACTCCAGAGATGAACTCTGGGAGCTGCAGTTTCATCACTCAAACTGCACCTGCAGCCTATTGAGCAGAACGGGCTGACCTCACGGCATTGGGAGGGCCCTTAGAAATTTAAAGGAGGAAGTTGGACTCACCTCGCTTCATTCACGGCATCAGAGGAAGGCTCAAGGGAGCCGAAATGCATTATGCCAGTCAAGCTGCCAAATAAAGAACCTCCGTCAAGTTCCCCGTTGTGTCTTCTTGCTTCTTTTACGGAGAGGTAGTTGTTGGATTAATTACACGCATGCCAGTGCGCGTGAAGAAGACCCGTTCTACAAGTGTCCGGTAGTTCCTGGCGTAACGTGGCAAAACTCTGAGGTATCGGCTTCTGCAGGACTGCCCAAGGATCAAACAAGTGGCCACTGTGCAATGCAGCCCGTGACTGCACGGGGGAAAAGGGATCATGGCATCACCGATTCACGGCCCTGCTTGGATTTTGTATTCAGAGGCAGAACGTAGGGGACCTGAGGGGGGTCCGGACTTTAGCTTTGGGGTTTGGCCACAACATTGAACATCCTCACTTTCTCGGCAAACCAGCGTCCATTTCAGGACTTTACTACACGCTCCGCACCGGGTGTTACTCGAGAGATGAACTCTGGGAGCTGCAGTTTCATCACTCAAACTGCAGCTGCAGCCTATTGGGTGGAATGAGCTGACCTCACGGCATTGGGAGGGGCCGTAGAAATTTAAAGGAGGAAGTTGGACTCACCTCGCTTCATTCACTGCATCAGAGGAAGGCTCAAGTGAGCCGAAATGCATTATGCCAATCAAGCTGCCAAATAAAGAACATCTGTCAAGTTCCCCGCTGTGTCTTCTTGCTTCTTTTACGGAGAGGTAGTTGTTGGATTAATTACACGCGTGCCAGTGCGCGTGAAGAAGACCCATTCTACAAGTGTCCTGCAGTTCCTGGCGTAACATGGCAAAACTCTGAGGTATCGGCTTCTGCAGGGCTGCCCAAGGATCAAGCAAGACAAGTGGCCACTGTGCAATGCAGCTCGTGACTGCACGGGGGAAAAGGGATCATGGCATCACCGATTCACGGCCCTGCTTGGATTTTGTATTCAGAGGCAGAACGTAGGGGACCTTAGGGGGTTCCGGACTTTAGCTTTGGGGTTTGGCCACAACATTGAACATCCTCACTTTCTTGGCAAACCAGCGTCCATTTCAGGACTTTACTACACGCTCCGCACCGGGTGTTACTCGAGAGATGAACTCTGGGAGCTGCAGTTTCATCACTAAAACTGCAGCTGCTGCCTATTGAGCGGAACGGGCTGACCTCACGGCATTGGGAGGGGCCTTAGAAATTTAAAGGAGGAAGTTGGACTCACCTTGCTTCATTCACGGCATCAGAGGAAGGCTCAAGGGAGCCGAAATGCATTATGCCAATCAAGCTGCCAAATAAAGAACCTCCGTCAAGTTCCCCGCTGTGTCTTCTTGCTTCTTTTACGGAGAGGTAGTTGTTGGAATAATTACACGCGTGCCAGTGCGCGTGAAGAAGACCCATTCTACAAGTCTCCTGCAGTTCCTGGCGTAACATGGCAAAACTCCGAGGTATCGGCTTCTGCAGGACTGCCCAAGGATCAAGCAAGACAAGGGGCCACTGTGCAATGCAGCTCGTGACTGCACGGGGAAAAATGGATCATGGCATCACTGATTCACGGCCCTGCTTGGATTTTGTATTCAGAGGCAGAACGTAGGGGACCTGAGCGTGTTCCGGACTTTAGCTTTGGGGTTTGGCCACAACATTGAACATCCTCACTTTCTTGGCAAACCAGCGTCCATTTCAGGACTTTACTACACGCTCCGCACCGGGTGTTACTCGAGAGATGAACTCTGGGAGCTGCAGTTTCATCACTCAAACTTCAGCTGCAGCCTATTGAGCGGAATGAGCTGACCTCTAGGCATTGGGACGGGCCTTAGAAATTTAAAGGAGGAAGTTGGACTCACCCCGCTTCATTCACGGCATCAGAGGAAGGCTCAAGGGAGCCGAAATGCATTATGCCAATCAAGCTCCCAAATAAAAAACTCTTCCGTCAAGTTCCCCGCTGTGTCTTCTTGCTTCTTTTACGGAGAGGTAGTTGTTGGATTATTACACGCGTGCCAGTGCGCGTGAAGAAGACCCATTCTACAAGTGTCCTGCAGTTCCTGGCGTAACATGGCAAAACTCCGAGGTATCGGCTTCTGCAGGACTGCCCAAGGATCAAGCAAGACAAGTGGCCACTGTGCAATGCAGCCTGTGACTGCACGGGGTAAAAGGGATCAGGGAATCACCGATTCACGGCCCTGCTTGGATTTTGTATTCAGAGGCAGAACGTAGGGAACCTGAGGGGGTTCCGGACTTTAGCTTTGGGGTTTGGCCACAACATTGAACATCCTCACTTTCTTGGCAAACCAGCGTCCATTTCAGGACTTTACTACACGCTCGGCACCGGGTGTTACTCGATATATATATATATATATATGTATATATATATATATATATATATATATATATATATATATATATATATATATATATATATATATATATATATATATATATATATATATATATATATATATATATATATATATATATATATATCCAAGTGAAGAGATGCCACACAAAGTAAAATTCAGCTCACTTTATTTTCGTGCACAGCCTGCCAGCAGTAGCTTGTCATGAACTGCATTCAAAAGTGTCCGCCAATGCCACCAGACGCGTTTCAGGAATGACCCTTTCTTCAGTGGAGTGCAATCGGCCAAGAGTTCTAATCACTGCATCAGGTGCACCCATTAAATTCCGACATCCGCCGAGTTGGGCGTGGCCTTCACTGAGGCTTTCTGGATGTTGTAGTGCCTTTACTATAAATCCCGAGTGGGTGCAGTGTTTAGAGTCTTGAAATAATGTACATAATTTTGGCATAAGTTCAAGAAGGCTGCTGCCCCGCTTTTTGACTGCACACGTAGCTATGAACCGGCTCCTTCCCTGTAAAGTGCCAGTTCAACTTCGTTCCTGTGCAACAGCTCCAATGTGTTTCCGCTGCAGACCCGCCTTCAGCGGCGGTGGGCTTCTCTTCGCGACCGGGTAAGGGCCGCTACAAATCCAACACAACAGGAAACCCCAAGTGAAGAGATGCCAGACGAAGTAAAATTCAGCTCACTTTATTTTCATGCACAGCCTGCCAGCAGTAGCTTGTCATGAACTGCATTCAAAAGTGTCCGCCAATGCCACCAGACGCGTTTCAGGAATGACCCTTTCTTCAGTGGAGTGCAATCGGCCAAGAGTTCTAATCACTGCATCAGGTGCACCCATTAAATTCCGACATCCGCCGAGTTGGGCGTGGCCTTCACTGAGGCTTTCTGGATGTTGTAGTGCCTTTACTATAAATCCCGAGTGGGTGCAGTGTTTAGAGTCTTGAAATAATGTACATAATTTTGGCATAAGTTCAAGAAGGCTGCTGCCCCGCTTTTTGACTGCACACGTAGCTATGAACCGGCTCCTTCCCTGTAAAGTGCCAGTTCAACTTCGTTCCTGTGCAACAGCTCCAATGTGTTTCCGCTGCAGACCCGCCTTCAGCGGCGGTGGGCTTCTCTTCGCGACCGGGTAAGGGCCGCTACAAATCCAACACAACAGGAAACCCCAAGTGAAGAGATGCCATACGAAGTAAAATTCAGCTCACTTTATTTTCGTGCACAGCCTGCCAGCAGTAGCTTGTCATGAACTGCATTCAAAAGTGTCCGCCAATGCCACCAGACGCGTTTCAGGAATGACCCTTTCTTCAGTGGAGTGCAATCGGCCAAGAGTTCTAATCACTGCATCAGGTGCACCCATTAAATTCCGACATCCGCCGAGTTGGGCGTGGCCTTCACTGAGGCTTTCTGGATGTTGTAGTGCCTTTACTATAAATCCCGAGTGGGTGCAGTGTTTAGAGTCTTGAAATAATGTACATAATTTTGGCATAAGTTCAAGAAGGCTGCTGCCCCGCTTTTTGACTGCACACGTAGCTATGAACCGGCTCCTTCCCTGTAAAGTGCCAGTTCAACTTCGTTCCTATGCAACAGCTCCAATGTGTTTCCGCTGCAGACCCGCCTTCAGCGGCGGTGGGCTTCTCTTCGCGACCGGGTAAGGGCCGCTACAAATCCAACACAACAGGAAACCCCAAGTGAAGAGATGCCACACGAAGTAAAATTCAGCTCACTTTATTTTCGTGCACAGCCTGCCAGCAGTAGCTTGTCATGAACTGCATTCAAAAGTGTCCGCCAATGCCACCAGACGCGTTTCAGGAATGACCCTTTCTTCAGTGGAGTGCAATCGGCCAAGAGTTCTAATCACTGCATCAGGTGCACCCATTAAATTCCGACAACCGCCGAGTTGGGCGTGGCCTTCACTGAGGCTTTCTGGATGTTGTAGTGCCTTTACTATAAATCCCGAGTGGGTGCAGTGTTTAGAGTCTTGAAATAATGTACATAATTTTGGCATAAGTTCAAGAAGGCTGCTGCCCCGCTTTTTGACTGCACACGTAGCTATGAACCGGCTCCTTCCCTGTAAAGTGCCAGTTCAACTTCGTTCCTGTGCAACAGCTCCAATGTGTTTCCGCTGCAGACCCGCCTTCAGCGGCGGTGGGCTTCTCTTCGCGACCGGGTAAGGGCCGCTACAAATCCAACACAACAGGAAACCCCAAGTGAAAAGATGCCACACGAAGTAAAATTCAGCTCACTTTATTTTCGTGCACAGCCTGCCAGCAGTAGCCTGTCATGAACTGCATTCAAAAGTGTCCGCCAATGCCACCAGACGCGTTTCAGGAATGACCCTTTCTTCAGTGGAGTGCAATCGGCCAAGAGTTCTAATCACTGCATCAGGTGCACCCATTAAATTCCGACATCCGCCGAGTTGGGCGTGGCCTTCACTGAGGCTTTCTGGATGTTGTAGTGCCTTTACTATAAATCCCGAGTGGGTGCAGTGTTTAGAGTCTTGAAATAATGTACATAATTTTGGCATAAGTTCAAGAAGGCTGCTGCCCCGCTTTTTGACTGCACACGTAGCTATGAACTGGCTCCTTCCCTGTAAAGTGCCAGTTCAACTTCGTTCCTGTGCAACAGCTCCAATGTGTTTCCGCTGCAGACCCGCCTTCAGCGGCGGTGGGCTTCTCTTCGCGACCGGGTAAGGGCCGCTACAAATCCAACACAACAGGAAACCCCAAGTGAAGAGATGCCACACGAAGTAAAATTCAGCTCACTTTATTTTCGTGCACAGCCTGCCAGCAGTAGCTTGTCATGAACTGCATTCAAAGGTGTCCGCCAATGCCACCAGACGCGTTTCAGGAATGACCCTTTCTTCAGTGGAGTGCAATCGGCCAAGAGTTCTAATCACTGCATCAGATGCACCCATTAAATTCCGACATCCGCCGAGTTGGGCGTGGCCTTCACTGAGGCTTTCTGGATGTTGTAGTGCCTTTACTATAAATCCCGAGTGGGTGCAGTGTTTAGAGTCTTGAAATAATGTACATAATTTTGGCATAAGTTCAAGAAGGCTGCTGCCCCGCTTTTTGACTGCACACGTAGCTATGAACCGGCTCCTTCCCTGTAAAGTGCCAGTTCAACTTCGTTCCTGTGCAACAGCTCCAATGTGTTTCCGCTGCAGACCCGCCTTCAGCGGCGGTGGGCTTCTCTTCGCGACCGGGTAAGGGCCGCTACAAATCCAACACAACAGGAAACCCCAAGTGAAGAGATGCCAGACGAAGTAAAATTCAGCTCACTTTATTTTCGTGCACAGCCTGCCAGCAGTAGCTTGTCATGAACTGCATTCAAAAGTGTCCGCCAATGCCACCAGACGCGTTTCAGGAAAGACCCTTTCTTCAGTGGAGTGCAATCGGCCAAGAGTTCTAATCACTGCATCAGGTGCACCCATTAAATTCCGACATCCGCCGAGTTGGGCGTGGCCTTCACTGAGGCTTTCTGGATGTTGTAGTGCCTTTACTATAAATCCCGAGTGGGTGCAGTGTTTAGAGTCTTGAAATAATGTACATAATTTTGGCATAAGTTCAAGAAGGCTGCTGCCCCGCTTTTTGACTGCACACGTAGCTATGAACCGGCTCCTTCCCTGTAAAGTGCCAGTTCAACTTCGTTCCTGTGCAACAGCTCCAATGTGTTTCCGCTGCAGACCCGCCTTCAGCGGCGGTGGGCTTCTCTTCGCGACCGGGTAAGGGCCGCTACAAATCCAACACAACAGGAAACCCCAAGTGAAGAGATGCCACACGAAGTAAAATTCAGCTCACTTTATTTTCGTGCACAGCCTGCCAGCAGTAGCTTGTCATGAACTGCATTCAAAAGTGTCCGCCAATGCCACCAGACACGTTTCAGGAATGACCCTTTCTTCAGTGGAGTGCAATCGGCCAAGAGTTCTAATCACTGCATCAGGTGCACCCATTAAATTCCGACATCCGCCGAGTTGGGCGTGGCCTTCACTGAGGCTTTCTGGATGTTGTAGTGCCTTTACTATAAATCCCGAGTGGGTGCAGTGTTTAGAGTCTTGAAATAATGTACATAATTTTGGCATAAGTTCAAGAAGGCTGCTGCCCCGCTTTTTGACTGCACACGTAGCTATGAACCGGCTCCTTCCCTGTAAAGTGCCAGTTCAACTTCGTTCCTGTGCAACAGCTCCAATGTGTTTCCGCTGCAGACCCGCCTTCAGCGGCGGTGGGCTTCTCTTCGCGACCGGGTAAGGGCCGCTACAAATCCAACACAACAGGAAACCCCAAGTGAAGAGATGCCACACGAAGTAAAATTCAGCTCACTTTATTTTCGTGCACAGCCTGCCAGCAGTAGCTTGTCATGAACTGCATTCAAAAGTGTCCGCCAATGCCACCAGACGCGTTTCAGGAATGACCCTTTCTTCAGTGGAGTGCTATATAGTAGTGTAGTTCCTATTTTCCCTACAGGCCCTGTGCATTGGAATAACATAAACAGTAGTATAGGCGTAGATGTGCGGTCTTCCAGATCTCTACTGACTATGCTAAACTTAATTGGGTTTGTTACCAACTAGCTCAGAGGTCACTGGAAACTTTCTTGACTGAATAGGAAGTGATCAGCTTCCCTGGTACAGACGAGAAGGGATTCAGTTTTCCAACAACCGCATAAACATGACAACTTTGCTCCTTAGAATAAGAGTCAATCTCTAGAGTCGTGTGAAACAATAGACAGTTATTTTACTCAGTCAGTTGTGCAGATTACTTTCACCAAGATGCAGAGAAATAGAGAGACAGGCGTTTTCAATAAAAAGTATTATTTATTGAACAGTCTTTCTTCTCATGCAAGAGAAATGAATTGCCACAATTGCAAGACTAGTTATTATAAAAAGTGCGTACAGTAAAATGAGGATTGCGAAATAATACTGTAAAAGCATTGATATGGTTTCTTAGCCATACAATGGTTAAAATGAATAAAATATATACATTCATATATACATTTAACTAACGTACTCAACTGGTGCTTCTAACTATGCCTACCCCAGTGTACCTGACCTAAGCCTAATACTTGGGAGGGAGTAAGTAGCAGTTTTAGTTAAGTTGGTTTTGCCAAGGTTTGCTTCAAGAATTCTCTCTAAGGGTTTAGTCAACACCATACCTCTGGAATAGAATGTTGGAGGTCTTGTATCTCCTTCCAGGACTCGATATCCCAGTCACTCGCAAGAGTAGGCTTGAAACGCCGGAGCTGGATTTTCTCGGCAGGAGAAAAGACAGCGTCTCTCTCAGTGCGTTGAGGAGGAAGAGGGGCAGCGTCCGTGAGCAGCTTGCATCAGCTGGCTCTGTAAGGGACAGCTGTTCTGCTCCTGTATTCACCACACCATCGCTATCATCGATGTCGTTGAGGCAGCGTTTGCTTAAGGCAACGTTGGTAATATTTATACCTGAAAGGTGCCTTGTTTGACGTAAGTTTTTGGACATAAGACGTCAATAAAGATGTCACTAGGAAGGGATCGTCTCTCAGTGCTCATTAGAGTTCTATTACTAATCAAAACATAGCAAGCGGGGCTTTCCCAGGTTGCTGAGTTTTATCTTGTTGAAGAACTCGGAGTGTAATCTAGGAATCTTAGATAGTGGCTTCTGCTGTGTCATCTGCTCTAATGAGCTGCAGAGGAAGAGATTCTGAAATGTGGCTCTGATCGTGTTAGGCCAGAGACGAGTTTCTGAAATATCGCTCTTTATCGTTTATGCCATTATAGGGAGAATGGATTATAGCCGTATAGGGGCATAAGGTCACAGTATTGATCGGGGTCCTAGATTAGAACACGACACCCACTCCACGAATTTATGTCCATCAAATTACTAAAAACTATAGCAAAAGATGCATGTGTAACATTACCCACCCCAAAATACATATTCGCATTTGAAATGGCGTATTTGAAATACATGGAAATATTTGTACTGTACGTCTTTAAGCATAGAAATCCTTCAAAAGTATAGCATATATAATCAGTGAACGATTTTGCGAAAGAATTGCACATGAAATATCTCTTTATACAGAAAAGAAGGGCGAGATAATTTCATCACATATAAATGCAATTGCTGTAACATGTGCTAGAGGCTGAAGTTATTATGTCTCTAGAATTACCTAAAAATAGAAGTTCTGTTCTTTATGAATAGGTCTACTTTAAGCAAAGAATTTTTCTGCCAGAAAAAGGTAAATATTTTGAAAAATGTTCAATTAAAAAAAAAATGTTTCATGGTGAACGGGGGAATAGAGTTCCAACGCTTTTCAGTAGTTTTTGTTGATCAAAACTGAAGGCCGAATTCAGAGTTCATGGGAACGCTGTGTGTCGGAATGCTTTTCTAAAATTATTGTTTCTGTTCGGGGGAGAACATCATATCCGACAGGCTCTCAAAGAATTGGTCTACAAAATCAGGTGACAGTTCGACCAAGTTCGATAGTGCTGTAACTTGGCAGGTGTGAGAATGATTGCTATCATCAAAGTCTGGATCAGCAATGCTCACAGAAGGTCGTACCTGGGTGATGTTGCTTTTATTTCTCGCTCCACTGCCACCACTTAGTCGTAGCACAGGAGTCTCAACGAATGCCGTCATCAGGATTGGTAGCCGCTGGGGACAACACAATGCGAGAGCCATTATAGGACTTAGCAAAGTATTGATATCCATTGGTACTGCTGATGGAAGTGCAAAGCAGATGTCCAACACGCACTCATCTCCGCATAGCATACATCGAAGCACAGGTAAGATGCAGGTTTGCCATATAGGTCTGAATGAAAGAAACCAGGTCATGTTCAGATCTCTCAGCCTGGCCAATCCAAGGACTCTAGTTATTCTGTCCCGGTTGTGTATCGCTAGGATCGTTTCTTCCATCCTTGTCGGAGTCATGTCTGAGTTTTGGCTTGCCATATCGGAGCAGGAGGGTCAAAAATAAAATGCCTGCTACAAGTCCCAAAATCAGGGGTATGCCGCCAAAGTCTGAATGGACAAAATTAGGAATGATTTCTAGAATTGCTTTGAATGGTGTTAACAGTCCCGTAAAAATGGTCTTAAATACGCCTGGGATGCCTATGGCACTCGACATGTTAAGAATTTGGCTAAGCATTTCTGTGAAATGCACGGGGCAATTTGTTGATAAAAGGTCATGAATCTCTGATGTTGTCCTTGCAATTTGGAGATCATATGTCTCTTTTGATGACGTGATGGGCACTGTTGTCTGCGAAAGCACAGACTTCATTCTGCTTAAAGTATCAATTTGTATAGAAGAGACATTCAAACGAGGCCATATGGGAGTCTCGGAGTCTCCAGGGCCGTTTGGAAACAATGCTTGCATACAGCATTTGACCATGGAAGTTACTTGAACGAGATATGCTTTCCCTGGCAAAAGGCCACAACAGCTGTGATCCGTTATTAGAATGTAACTCCCGTTCGAGAGTTGCTTAAAGAAAGGCTCTATCTGCGTTGCAGGTGTGACATGTTGGTGGCATGAAAGGTTGTTCGAATTTCCTTCACAGGCACCGTGTAAATTAATACCTTGGCACAAAAGTATACCGCTTAGTGAATGTTTACAGTTTTCACCACTAAGAAATACATTTTTGTTGCTGTCACTATAGCATGTGTGTGTATATGGTAATTTCCATGCTGACTTAATGTACCCTTTACCCAAACATTCATACTGACCAGTCGGTATGTATTCAAGGCAATTTTTAAATCGGAAAGTTGTTATCGGAATTGTGATAATCCTGTGTATTATCCATTCAATGACAGGACTTTCTGACATTGTCAAAGGTAATCTCTCAAGTTTTTCGATGCTCAGGATTGTATAGTCTGCTCCTTTCTGTGCCAAGCTGATTTGTTTATCAGTAAGGTTAAAGATGGAAAACAATGACGTTGTGTTGATTAAACGCCATGGCACATAGCCTGAACGAAGATTTTGCAGCGTCCAGCCTAACTGTACAATAAAACGCAATTGTGACTGGCCATGCTGTAACATTAGCAAGTCTTTGTCTATTATATCTATGGCAGATGATGCAATACTGTCCAGTGAATATATTCTGGAGGACAGAGTCATTAACCCATTGTCCACAACAGAAAGTGATTTTTCCAAATTAATACAATCAATTTCTCGTATTTTTTCAGCTGTTTCAATTTGTGTTACTTTCCAAGCCTCGTTGTAAGCCGCATATATACTGGTCGCTATGAAACGCTTTTGACGCTGTTTGCGTGGTCCCAGAATGAAATCGCGCAAATCAGCACCATCTTTAAGTAAAGATAAGTGCTGCTTAATTTCTGCCAGTGTGGATGATTCTAGCCATTCAAGGCACAGCTTCCCTACACTGTATGTTGTTACTATCCCTGGATGTTGTCTCTGGGAGTATCTAGGGTCTGGTCAGGTCATTGTTAACCCCTGTGTTTTATTCAGGAATCTATCTTGACAGTTGTTTGTGTCAGTAGGCCAGATTAACCACTTTTGCCAATCAGGATGTGTTCTGTTTAGATGTAAAATTTTAGATACGTCTATTTCAATATCTGTTGTTGCATTATCAGGTATTGGCTTCGGAATAGACGGTTTGTTAAGGTCTTTAATCTTAGCTAGGCCAAGACAGGTTGTTTGGTGAATTGTGTCATTTAAAAACATTATTTGCTCTGGGATCATGCAGGCTCGAAATAATGCTTCTATGCCTTGTACCTGCCAATCTTTTGTACCCCAGATTGTTTTTGTTTCAATGTTATTTTTCCAATAATCAAAACCAAATGTCATCATTTTTTCATAAAATGCTTCTGAATATATCAATTTAGTATTTGTCAGCATGGTTTTCAATCCTGTTTTATCTAACAGTTTATAATAAAACGCTTCTGCATCACTGGTGTTAAACCCTGAGAAGTACTGACATTTCTCATAGAATGTTTTAGAACTGCTTTTAGGTGGAGTAGCACAATGTTCCCATTGGTTATATTTAAAAACATTTCTAGGTTGTGCAGATTTATGCAAGTAATGATCTCCGTAATGTGAGAAGCAGTACATCTGTTCATAACTAGACGAACCTTGTAAATAATCATGTTCTGTAAAATCTTGCTGACAACACTAAATCAGACATCATATTATTAATACTTTCAAAATCCCAATCATCAGAAAATGTACTTGGTTTTACAAAGTCACTTAAGGAAACCTTGAACTGGTGAGGATATTTCAGGATTTCGACCGGACCATATATTTCATAGTCAGTTTTGTCCCATACTACTCCACCGGGTATTGGAATGGCTGTGACATTTACTGTTGACAGTGCTCTTTTCTTCACGTGGGATGATTTGTGTGGTTTGAGGACTAAGTTGATGTTCTGACTTGCTGTGTCCATTTAACTTTCCTAAAATTAAAACTAAAATTAGGCATAGTAGGAGTATAAATACCCCTGAAATAATCCAATGCTCAATCAATGGTGCATCCAGATATACTTCTTTGATTTGTTGAAAGAGTTCTGTTACTTTTTCTTTAAAAGTCTTTGTTTCTGGCATCACTTCGGGGTTGCTTTGATCCTCAGAAAAGTTGTCGAAGTTGATGAAGTAGCCAGAGGCAGTTCTGTCAATTGTTGGGATTGTTCTCTCAATTTGTCTTTCGGTAGCACATTCTGATGCCACGTCATTGTAGACTGGTGTTTCTTGATGAACTGTTTCAATCTGTGTTTCAAGAGGCACGAGTTCCCTGGCATTATTGCATAGTCCCTCTCTGTGCACTGCAGGTTTATCAAATGTGATTAGTCTTTCAGTTTGAACCTCTTGAATTGTTGCAAGTTTGGGTATTCTGTTGTTTCTCGGGAGTCCACTGGGCCTACTGTTGATTATAGGCCACATGCTTGTGGTTTTACCAGGCCGATTGATACAACTCTGTTCTCCTTTTTACCAGCAAGGGGCGGTAGTACTACTGCTCTTGTTCCTTTGATTGTTAAGGCAGGTACTGCTTTTCTGTAAGAAGGCCCAAATTCCTTCTTCACCGCTATTTTTTCTCTGACTAGATCCCCAATCTTTGGAATCCAGACAGGCCTTGCTGGGGCTGGTGGTGCCTCGTCAGTGGTAGCTGGCTGTTGCTTTAACTTTATGTTGCTTAAGGATTTTCTTGTTTCATTCAAGTCCTGTAAAACAGCCAAACGGTCTTTGATGTCAAAGTCTTTATTCTTATCTTTTACCACTGATACCCGACTATCTAAGTCCTGAATGTGCATTCTAGTTCCGAACAATAGTTCGTATGGACTGAAACCTTTTAGAGAATTTCTTGGCAAGTTGTTTAGACTAAGCTGGACACTTATTAAATGTTTGACACACCCATCACCCGAACCTAATACCTTTGCTGTTATAGATTGCTTTATGTCCCGGTTTTTTCTTTCCACTACACTGTTCCCTTCGGGGTGTGATAGACAAGAGTATCGCAAGCCAATGCCCATGCTGGCCATGTCCTCCTTATAAGCTCGAGAGCTGAAAGCAGGACCCTGGTCAGAATGGAACATGGCAATTGCGTATGTGCCGATAAAGACTCGCAGATCTTTTATAACCGTTCTGGCGTCAGCCGAGCGCTGGGGCCACATTTTTTAAGTGTGTTTAGTCTTGAATGATATACAATGGGACGCATTTCTCTTTTTTGATTATGAGAATAGATCGCCTTATGCTTTCTATTAGGGTTCCTGACACTACACTGGCCGGTTCTCCACTGTGATCTCTGTTGCAGTCTTCACAGTTTTTTGCAAAATAATGAATATTTACGCTCATTCCCGGCCACCAGTACTCTGATTGTAATTCTTTCAGAGAGTCCCTGATTGTTTGGTGTCTCAGACCCAACCCCATATGTGCTTCCTGTGTGAGGAAACCTCTCCGGTTCGTGTTTGGAATTACCCTATCCCCCACTCCAGGGATTCGAGCAAAAGGAAAGGAGTTTGCATCAATTACGTATGCATAATTGAGTGGATAGTTCACGGGTAGTGCTGCACAGTCGCCTTTTATGGACGTTTTTACTGCCAGCATGGTTTCCCCGTCTATGTATTTTTCTGAACGCTTTTTTGTGGCTACGGAAGCCGGTTTAGTTGCTTCCGCTATGGCTGTATTAGCCAATGAATTCCCTGCAACGTGAACGCCATCACGTTGATGACTCAGAGTGTGTATCACGTGAGTCTTTTGTAGTTCTTTCTGTAAAAGAGCTACTTGTTTCCAAAGCATTTTATGCTTTATTGTGGCACATGTGTCTTCTTTGTAATCATTTTTAATCCAGCTCTGCAACTTATTATTGTAAGAGTTGACGCAAAAATGCGAATCGCACACGATTAGTGTTGGGAATTCACGTTCTGCATTTTCAAGCGCCATCTTTAAAGATCTGATTTCAGCTTGCTGAGCCGAACAGTTCCTCACTGATTCAGTTTTTGTTATATTCGGTCTGAATTTACCGCACAGCCAGCGACCTTTAATAATCGCACAGGCTGCATCGTAGGATTTGTTCTCTACGTTGAAATGCTGTACTAATCTATCTATATAGATTATACAGGAGTATTGTTGGAGAGGCAGAATTTCAATTGGCAGAGGATATTCTTCTTCATAAGTCAAATCATTCAGTTTTTCGAATTGCGGGGCGAAATAGTATTTCACATCTTCCGCTCCAAGAGAATTTACACACTGTATCCATTTCGGATCCAGTGACACTGTAGGCAGGTTTACTGGGCTGAATTGCGCCTCGAAGGCGGATTCCGCTGTGAGGATATTGATCCTTTTGCCATGTGCTAGTTCTCGTTCATTCGCTAATGCAGTTTCTACTGCTTTCACAGTATTTTCTGTGGGACTGAATGTTTTTTCCGCTTGTGTGTACAAGTGTGATTTGTAAGTTATTGGTACCTTTTCTCCCTCATTAGAGGTCAGGTACGTGAATCCGCATCTTCCTGGGATGACTCGGATTACAAGATTGCGTGTGTTGTCACGTGTATCTAATTTTGTTTTTGCTAACATGTCTGTTTGCAGTGATCTCAAAATTTCTGTGTGTTTTTGAGTCCAGTTAATTGGTTTAAAATCAGGTTTAATTAATTCATAGAGCGGTTTAACCCTCTCCGTATAATTTAGAATGTATGTTCTTCCGAAATTCAGAAAACCTAGAATCTATTGTAAATTCTTCAGCGTTTTTGGTGCTTGGAGCACAGCGCACTTCTCTAAGAAGTTGTCCGCTAGGCTTTTTCCTTCACTTGATAATTTGTATCCTAAAAATAATATTGTCAGATGGGCAATTCGAGACTTTTTAAAGTTGAATTTGTAACCCTCTGCTGCGAACCCAAGTATTATGGTGTTCACTCTTTTCAAGTGAGTCTCCAAGTCGTCGTCTGTGAGATAGATATCATCTACATAAGATAATGCCTCATCATCATACATTTGTAGTAACTCTGTTACTCTGGCTGAGAATAGTCCTGGGCTATTCTTGAATCCCTGTGGGAGCCTACAGAAATGTTCTGAGACCCCATTACTGAGAAAGCGGTCAAGTATCTGCTTTCTGGTGCAATATTTTGACAAAAGAAACCATTTGATATGTCTAATGTCGTTTTATATTTTTCCTAACTATGTTATTCATTAGTGCAGCACTATGCGAATTTTGTACTGCAAATGTTTTGCAACATGCGTTAAGGTGTCTGTAATCCAAAACTAAACGATATGAATCGTCTGGTTTGGAGACAGGAAACAAAGGATTGTTCATTTGAGAGGTGCATGTTTCAATCACCCCCTGGTATTCAAGTTGATCTAAAATCTCCCTGACTTGTTTTTTAGCTTCTTGCTTAATGGGACACTGCCTTTGTGCAGTCGGTTGACTTTTTAACTGGATTTTGTGAGGAGGAGAGTCCTCTTCCCATCCTACATGATTTTTATATAATGCTGGTGCCTGGGCCACTGCCCATTTCCTTGCATATATATATTTAGTGTGAATCGGAATGTGATTCGAGAAGGCAGGCATAATCATTTCTTCGCCACGAGGGCACTCCCTGACGAACTCCGGGGGTCAATCTTTTTCAGCTAACAGAATGTCATAGCCTTTTGAGAGTTTATCCCAAAATAGACCCCTTATTTTCCTAGTCTTATCACCCTCTATACGCAGTGTTATTTCGTATATCTTATGGGGCTCGCTAACTCTGGTGTCTGCAGTTTCTACTTGGATGTATTCATTCGTGTCCACTGTCTCCAGATGACTCATCAGGATCTTGCGAGCTATGGTGATTTCTGCTGCACTGTCTAGCATTGTCTGTGCCCACTCCCCGTTTTTCAACTGTGTCCTCAGTATTCTCGGCATGTTCGATTACTCTAATACTGGCTACCTTCTTTCTTGGAAATTAAGATTTTTTACTTTGAGCAGGTTCCTTGTCTTTGGACTTGGTGTGCTCTCCTGGGTCTGACCGTCCTCTTCTTTCCGATTTCTGCGAAAAAGATCGAGAGGGACGTGTATCAATACTTTGATATCTATCAGGCTTCTTCAAATTATCCCTATTTCTAAGGTTATACCTTTTGTCAGAGGGCGCCCTCTGGGGAGACTGGTGTTCTCGAGTCGGAGTTCTTTCCCTCTGTCGAGGAGACCTTCCTCTGGGCTGGAAAACTTTTTCTTTGGGAGTGGATTGTTTATTTCCATCCCAGCTCTTTTTAGGAGTGTTTGAATTATTTTTAATAAACAATTTAACTAACTCTCTATATGCCTTTGTTAATTCTCTTATTTTAACTAAGAGTTCTTCACTTGACATTTTATCAATGTCCGGATGTGGTGTGTAGCTGGCTAGAACCGGCCACGTTGCTCCTGGTCTACCTAGTGGACCGAGCCTGGTAATATGATCATTGTGTTTTAGGGGGTCTTTAAACCAGAGCAGGTGCTCTTTGGATTTTTAATGGGATTTCAATCTCCTCGAAAGGAGCGTACTCTTCCGGTGGATCCCCTATTTTGTAATAGTGGAACTCGTGTGTTGCGGTGTTTGCCGCTGGAAATTTTATCCATGAATAGAATACCTCTGTCTGCCGATATTCGTGTGCCTCTATCACGAAGACGACTGTGCCACCTTGTGTGGTCAGTCCATTTTCTATAAGTTTTGACGTTATAGATTTTCTTATGTTGACCGGGATGATTATCGCACTCGGTTCATTAATACCGTTGGGACCCTGCTCAGTCGCATTTACTGCGGGTGCAGCGGTTCCGTTTTCTAAGTCTGACATTTTATGAAATGCAGGTTTTTTGCAGAGCAGGTCTCCAAGGAGACAAAAATTAGGTGCACAATATTTTGGAACACTGTATCCTTCAACGTTGAATAAACCAGAGCTTTACATAGGAATCTCTTCCTACTAAGTTCGGGCGGAATTTAACCTTTCACCCACTCCAGACGTCTATTGGAGTATTTACGGTAGAAATGGGTCTGTGTGAAAAATGCACGACTGAGTTACTCTAACGTCTTGCGTTAGTTTTATCGCCTTACCAAACGTTGGGCGCCATGTAGTGTAGTTCATATTTTCCCTATAGGCCCTGCGCATTGGAATACCATAAACTGTAGTATAGGCGTAGAAGTGCGGTCTTCCAGGTCTCTACTGACTATGCTAAACTTAATTGGGTTTGTTACCAACTAGCTCAGAGGTCACTGGAAACTTTCTTGACTGAATAGGAAGTGATCAGCTTCCCTGGTACAGACAAGAAGGGATTCAGTTTTCCAACAACTGCATAAACATGACAACTTTGCTCCTTAGAATAAGAGTCAATCTCTAGAGTCGTGTGAAACAATAGACAGTTATTTTACTCAGTCAGTTGTGCAGATTACTTTCACCAAGATGCAGAGAAATAGAGAGACCGGCGTTTTCAATAAAAAGTATTCTTTATTGAACAGTCTTTCTTCTCATGCAAGAGAAATGAATTGCCACAATTGCAAGACTAGTTATTATAAAAAGTGCGTACAGTAAAATGAGGATTGCGAAATAATACTGTAAAAGCATTGATATGGTTTCTTAGCCATACAATGGTTAAAATGAATAAAATATATACATTCATATATACATTTAGCTAACGTACTCAACTGGTGCTTCTAACTATGCCTACCCCAGTGTACCTGACCTAAGCCTAATACTTGGGAGGGAGTAAGTAAGTAGCAGTTTTAGTTAAGTTGGTTTTGCCAAGGTTTGCTTCAAGAATTCTCTCTAAGGGTTTAGTCAACACCATACCTCTGGAATAGAATGTTGGAGGTCTTGTATCTCCTTCCAGGACTCGATATCCCAGTCACTCGCAAGAGTAGGATGGAAACGCCGGAGCTGAATTTTCTCGGCAGGAGAAAAGACAGCGTCTCTCTCAGCCCGTCGAGGAGGAGGAGGGGCAGCGTCCGTGGGCAGCTTGCATCTGCTGGGCTCTGTAAGGGACAGCTGTTCTGCTCCTGTATTCACCACACCATCGCTATCATCGATATCGTTGAGGCAGCGTTTGCTTAAGGCATCGTTGGTAATATTTATACCTGAAAGGTGCCTTGTTTGACGTACGTTTTTGGACATAAGACGTCAATAAAGATGTCACTAGGAAGTGATCGTCTCTCAGTGCTCATTAGAGTTCTATTACTAATCAAAACATAGCAAGCGGGGCTTTCCCAGGTTGCTGAGTTTTATCTTGTTGAAGGACTCGGAGTGTAATCTAGGAATCTTAGATAGTGGCTTCTGCTGTGTCATCTGCTCTAATGAGATGCTGAGGAAGAGATTCTGAAATGTGGCTCTGATCGTGTTAGGCAAGAGACGAGTTTTGGAAATATTGCTCTTGATCGTTTATGCTATTATAGGGAAAATGGATTATAGCCGTATAGGGCCACAAGGCCATAGTATTGATCGGGGTCCTAGATTAGAACACGACAATATATATATATATATATATATATCCACCATAAATCGGCGAAGAAGCTGGGATGGCCGCTGGCAGCGGCGGGCCGGGACAGGATCGGCACTCCCCCGTATTCCACAAACAGTCGTTCTCCTTTCTCTCCAAAGAACGATGTCCAGGCCACAGCTCGATTCAGAAAAGTGTTTTATTCACAAACGCACTCCGAGTGCGTTTGTGAATAAAACACTTTTCTGAATCGAGCTGAGGTCTGGACATCGCTGTTTGGAGAGAAAGGAGAACAACTGTTTGTGGAATATATATATATATATCTCACTCTCACTCTCTCTCTCTCTCTCTCTCTCTCTCTCTCTCTCTATCTCTCTCTCTCTATCTCTCTCTCTCTCTATATATATATATATATATATATATATATATATATATATATATATATATAGTCTTCTTATAAAGGACTCTCAAATTGATATTACAGAAGGATATACCACTATCGGTTTGATATTACAATAGGAATTTCTATAATCAGACACAGGATACCTTACAGCTTTTACTGTGTATCAAGGATTGGACTTTTTGAATCCCTTTCGGGATGGAAATACAACCGGAATTAAAGATCTGCGCAAAGAGAGTTTAGCCCTGAATAAGTTGCAGCGCACAGCCTCAGAGCGTGACGAAACACGTGTTGGCTAAGACTTTCGAGAATGAATTGAAGCGATTGTTCCAACAAAGAATCAAGCATTTTGTTACACTGTCTTTGATATACTCTATATACTGTTAGCGTGTGCAGGGGATTGTTGTTTCAAACATACATGACCTCTTAGGCAGTGGTGTGCACGTAGCATTCCTTCTCCCCCCTCCCATGCCTCGGCCCGACCCTCCTTACAGCAGTGGTCCAGAGCCGGCAAATGCAAACTAAAACAATGCAAGAACATTGTTTTATCTTTCATTTGCTGGCTCTGAACAAGACAGCGGGGCGACGCTCCTCCACCATTGAGGAGAAGCCGCCGCTGCCTGTGGAAAACCTTGATACAACTTTCAAATATATGCATATTAGCTCTCGATGTCCATGCTACAGTTTTTGCAGCATAATTTTGACCAGTGTGGTACGCTGACTGTCTTGGTTTAGGATTGCGGTATTCCAAAAAGTTAACATTAGAATATCTCGAGAGTAGGTCTCAGCTTAATTTAAACTACTCTGGAAAACAAGCATTGGAAATGCAATAGGTCTCGCAGCATTAGAGTTAGTGCTTTTAGAATTGTTTATGGGTTTTTTTGTAAATCTTTAGCATTTTTGTTTCCTGTAGCCAATGCTAAAGAATTACAAATAAAAAAAGCCATAAACAAATCTAAAAGCTCTAACTCAAATGCTCCGAGACCTATTGCACTGTGTGAGTGAGGGTGAGTGAGGGTGAGTGAGAGTGAGGGTGAGTGAGGGTGAGGGTGAGTGAGGGTGAGTGAGTGAGGGTGAGTGAGGGGTTGAGGGTGAGTGAGGGTGAGTGAGGGTGAGTGAGGGTGAGTGAGGGTGAGTTAGGGTGAGGGGTTGAGGGTGGGTGAGGGTGAGGGGTTGAGGGTGAGGGTAGGTGAGGGGTTGAGGGTGAGGGTAGGTGAGGGGTTGAGGGTGAGTGAGGGTGATGCTGAGGGGTTGAGGGTGAGTGAGGGGTTGAGGGTGAAGGGTTGAGGGTAAGTGAGGGTGAGGGTGAGTGAGGGTGAGTGAGGGTGAGGGGTTGAGGGTGAGTGAGGAAATGCAATAGGTCTCGCAGCATTAGAGTTAGTGCTTTTAGAATTGTTTATGGGGTTTTTTTGTAAATCTTTAGCATTTTTGTTTCCTGTAGCCAATGCTAAAGAATTACAAATAAAAAAAGCCATAAACAATTCTAAAAGCTCTAACTCAAATGCTCCGAGACCTATTGCACTGTGTGAGGGTGAGGGGTTGAGGGTGAGTGAGGGTGAGGGTGGGTGAGGGTGAGTGAGGGTGAGTGAGGGTGAGTGAGGGGTTGAGGGTGAGTGAGGGGTTGAGGGTGAGTGAGAGTGAGGGTGAGTGAGAGTGAGGGTGAGTGAGAGTGAGGGTGAGGGTGAGTGAGGGTGAGGGTGAGTTAGGGTGAGGGGTTGAGGGTGGGTGAGGGTGAGGGTGAGGGTGAGGGGTTGAGGGTGAGTGAGGATGAGTGAGGGTGAGTGAGGGGTTGAGGGTGAGTGAGGGTGAGTGAGGGTGAGTGAGGGTGAGTGAGTGAGGGTGAGTGAGTGAGGGTGAGTGAGGGAGGGTGAGTGAGGGAGGGTGAGTGAGGGTGAGTGAGGGGTTGAGGGTGAGTGGTTGAGGGTGAGTGGTTGAGGGTGAGGGGGTGAGGGTGAGGGGTTGAGGGTGAGGGGTTGAGGGTGAGGGGTTGAGGGTGAGTGAGGGGTTGAGGGTGAGTGAGGGTGAGGGGTTGAGGGTGAGTGAGGGTGAGGGGTTGAGGGGGAGGGGTTGAGGGTGGGTGAGGGGTTGAGGGTGAGGGGTTGAGGGGTTGCGATTGCGGCCCCTTGAAATATATATGCATGTATTTGTCCTAAATGTGAGGCACACAGCGAGGAATACAAGATGGGGTTATTGAAATCTTACTATAATTTGAAGAAGTTAACGATAAAAGTTTCTTTTTGCATGTTCCTTTGTTTTCTGCAACTAGGCCTTGAAGAAAGAGCCGAGTTTTATGGGCATGGGTGTTTTATCACAGTCGGCGCAGACCCCAGCGCCTCCTGTCTGTGAGCAGTGCTGTGGGCGGAGCCTGCCCCACGGAGGGCGATCGATGACCGCCATGTCAGCAACGTGCCTGTTTTCAGAGCGCAGAGAAAGGCTGGCAGCAGGGCGCCGCGGTGAGCTGCCAAAGCAAGAGTAAACAGAGCAGTGTGAACCCGAACTTAAATACGCCCCGCGGGGACGCTGTCCTGGGGTTGTTAGGGTTCCAGCAGACCCATTTGCATTCTAAAGACCATCAATTCCGAACACACAGAACACAGATTTATACTTCAATTACCAAAGCAATTATTTAAAAAAGTGATGAATGGTGGCACAAAAATAGTACTAATTGACTCCATAAAACTTGGAGTTGTCACTGGTTGATCATGTCAGCGCCAAAATAAAGATTTTTCTGATTAAGACAAAACCACCAAAAACAACAACGACATTCAAATGTTCTTTCCAATGCCTTTGTAGCAAAGTATAGCGAGAAGCTTGCGAAACTTTAGCAGTCCTATCTGCCCGGTGGTAACGACCGTTTAAAAGTGCTTCCGCTGCCGCAATCTGGTGTGTGTTTTTCTCACGTTCAGTACAATTCCCACTTTCGGAGACACACAAAGGCACCGGAAACAGGATCGATAATTGAACCTCCGAGAGCAGGTCTGTGCAGGGGAAGCTGCCTCGGGCTGGGGGTGCTAGGGGGAGGGGGCGCGGGGCAGATGGCTTTCATCTGTAGTCTGCACACGTGTTCCTTCAGAACCGAAAGCAGCGTCAGGAGGAACAGCCCGCGTGGTTTCACTTTCAGGCTCCGCCGACCGGAGGGTGCAACGCCCGGGAGATGCCCCGGGTTCGGTGAGGCGCAACCAGGAAGCCGGGAAAAGGGAGCCAGGAAGTAGGAAACCGAGGATCCGGCGAGGGCAGAGACAAGAGGAAATCAGGGGACGATCGGGGGTGCAAGGGAAATCGGAACCCCGGCAGGAGAAGATCAGGAGCTAGGAAAAGATCGGGAGGCGGAGAGTTGAGGAGAAGATCGGGAGCCAGGGGACGATCGAGAGTGAAGGCAGGATCCGGAGAATATTGTCTGCTGGGGGAAGATTAGGATAAAATCAGGAGGCAGGAGAAGATCGGGAGTCCGGGGAAGATTAGGAGTCCGGAAGAAATCAGGAGAAGATTGCCTACCAGGGGAAGTTTAGGAGAAAATTAGGAGTAGCGCGACAGCAGGAGAAGGGCAGTAGTCGGGAGAAAGTCGGAGCCAGGAACGAGAAGGTCGCCAGAGTGGGATGGTGGTCCCTGAAAAGATGCAGAGATTTGGGGGATGTTTGAACACTGGTGCGGTTGTATGGCTGTTTCTGGTTTGCTGCACCCGGGAGAGACTGGACTACAATTCCTGTCAACATCAATACACAAGCCTTTCACCGTAACACGGCGGGCAGGGGAGGGGGCGGAGAGGGGAGAGGTGCGACACGGCAGGCAGGCAGGGGAGGAGAGTAGGAGGAGGAGGGGGGAGGAGAGTAGGGGAGGCACGGCCTAGCGGCAGGCAGGCAGGGGAGGAGAGGAGGAGGGGGGAGGAGAGTAGGGGAGGCACGGCCTAGCGGCCGTGCAATCAAGTAGTGAGGGGGCGGAGCTGGGGGAGGCTGTGAGAGAGAGTAGGCAAGGCAGGCGGCTGGGGGCATGTGCACGCGCATTTAAGCTCAATGCGCATGCGCATTGAGCTTAAATTTCTCGTGCACTGCAAGGAATCGCCACGATTCCTTGCAGTGTGGATAAAGAGCGGATAAGTCCCAATACTCTCGCCTTGCTCGATGCGCATGCGCATCGACAGGCGAGACCTAAAAAGCAATCACATGCATCACATGAAAGTTTGGGAAACTTCGCTTTATGTAGTTTTGCATAATTTTCACCTGGAGAAGCCTTGTTTTCAATTCACAACGTTTAGTAAGGAGACATATTTTGGTCAAACCAGTCTCCTGCCTGTATCCTGCATGGCTTTATTTTACATGTGGTATTCACTTGCATGAAAAAGTCATGGAAGATACTGAAAAACCACACTTCTCTCTAAAAGCATAATTTGGTGGCAATTTCCTGAACATTTGTCAAAATTTCAAAAATGTGTAATGTTGGGCATCATTGCTTGTGAGCCCATGGGTATAGCAACACAGCATAAATGACTCCACGTCTAGAAAGACCAATACTTATCACAATTGGGATTTGTTTTTGTATCGGCATGTACTAAAATGACAAAAAAGCTCGAAAATTCCAAACACTGTGTAGGATGAATTACATTTTTTGCACTACATACAACATTATTTGTTTTTCTTGCAGCATAATAATTGTCCTTTTCTTTTTTCCATAATTTAATTAATCTTGCCAAACAGCTTTGTCCTCCAGTGCTGCAAAATTCCAATTGCCCTATGCCACATTTAGGATATTTATTCTTGATCATTACTAGCTCCGCACATTTTGGTAAGTTAAGACTGTTTTGAAGCAGCTGGTGCTCATATATTATGTATCAGTTTCTACATACAGTTATGTTACATGTAATTTTGATTTATTACTTTAGGTCTTCAAACAAGCTGTTTCAAAGGGCTTCATGTTCTGTCCAGAGGCAAGCTATAAATAAGGACAGAAGTCTGAGGAATGAGAGAACATAAGACTGTATGATTATGGGAAGATACCCCAGAAAAGTATAATTTGAAAGATCTTCCAAATCTTGCATGGATAATTTCTTTGTGAGGCATTGAAATTTGATCTTTCCTGGAGGTCCACAGTTTCACTACTATGTTGAAGTTTGCAGAGTGTAGAGCACTCAGGTCCAAAGATGCCAGAGGTAGCTAAGTAGAGGGAGGATGTTAGACCTTTTTGACTACCTGGTTATTGGTGTTTATTCCAATCAAGTTCAGTTGTTGGTGCTGTCCCTAATAGGGGGTGCTGTTGTCCTAAAGTGTCTCATTACACCAGTTAACTTAATTTTATTTTACATATGCTACATTGTTAATTTTACATTTTTCAAACTCAACCCCAGGTTAACTAATACTCCCTATAACACAACTTTTACTAAGTTACATTTGACATATATCAGTTAACTAACTTGGAAGGTCTTGATAGTTGAGCATTTTGAGCACCCAGCAGTCTTTTTCTGGATTTAGGTGATTTTCTAGATGTAACAAATAGCGAGATTTGACAGATACAACTCTGTCCTATAAAGATAGTGCAGACCAGCAGACAACCCGATCAATAAGTAAGTGATGCTGCAGAACCTCATGGTCGATGGTGTCAAATGCCAAAGTAACTCCAGAAGGATTAGTGCAGTGGATGCTCCAGAGGATTGGGCTGTCAGAAGGTCATTATAAACCTCAAGCCGCGCAACTTCCAAGAAGTGGTCAGCACCAAAATGCAACTAAAAGCAGCAGTCAGGCTGAGGAAAAAAGATAACGTTATATTTCCAATCAGAATTCCACTCTGTGCACACATTTCTTAGATAAAGAACAGATGTAAGAGTTTACCAGTAGCCAGGCAACTTATAATAGGGAGGCGTTCTGCGCTCCAGGAACTAGCTTAATAATCCAGACATAAGGTAATACATACAGTGGATCGACCAGTTTACATTTTCAAAGTTTAATATTAGATGAATATAGGGCATCCTACTGCCAGAGGTGGTGTGGACAGTAGTGCATTTTATTTTCTTGCTTATCTTTATAACATGAATGCTCAAAAATACAAAATATATTTGCCTGATTCACAAAACAAATTTGTTTAGCTTTTATGCTTACATGCATGTACAAATTTTACTACTTTTTGAGATTCACAAACATTCCTGGAAGTAAACCTGGATAGCTGAAACAGGTGCCAGTTATACTATTGTGATTATTCGCATGGTGACCTCGCATTCCCCATGGATCCAGTTCTCAATAACAGATAAGTACACTCAGGGGAAACAGAGTCCCCTTTGCTGCAACATATTTTTTATTTATTTTCTCTGCTGGGAAAACATTTTTGTCAGTAGAGAAAGTCCTTTCCTAGATGAATGTGCGATTTGTTACCCTCCCCACACTGCAATGAAAGTTAGTCTAGCCCTGTGCAGGAGCAAATCTTTTTTTTGATAAATCAACTTTATTGATTTTGAGGAAACAAAGGAGAAGCATGACATTATACATTATCAATGACGAGTTATTCGAGTGAGCACATTACTCAAACAGTTACCCAATAAGCTAGGGGGTGGTGTGACATAAAAGAGGGGTCCCTTCTCCCGACCCATTAACGCATTTGATCCATCCATTTACCCCACACCTGTTAGTACTTGGCTGGGCAGCCCCTGGCTTCAAATTAGAGTTTCCCCTTGGCGGCGCACCAGTCCACTACTCTGCACCATTTAGCAATCGTAGGGGGACCGGGCTGCGACCAGGCCACGGCAATGTCTCGCTTAGCCACCACGATGGCTGTCCCCAAGAAGAGTTTATCTGCTCGGGACTCGTCCAGACCGTCTGTTACCCCGAGGAGCAGGCGCATGGGGTCCTTAGGGATGAGTCAGCCCAAGATATGCAGGAGTTATGATTCTATTTTGTCCCAGTATTTTGCAAGGCGGGGGCAGGACCAGACCATGTGGTAGAAATCCGCTGTGTGTTGCCCGCATCATGTGCATTCAGGCAAGGCACGCAGCCCTGCTCTATGCAATCGCTAAAGGGTGCGATATGCTGCATGGAGGTAGTAGATCCGGAGAAGGCGGAGCGTGGCTGAGACAGTAATCGTTTTGGGGGCCATAAGGGCATCCCGCCAGTCCTCATCCTCGAGGGGACCCAGCCAACCGTTCCAACGAACCCTGGGTGGGTCTAGAGATGCAGGGCTATTGTTCATTAGGGTACGAGAAGTGTGGCTCACTGGTTAGAGCAGGCAGACCCTGAAGCAGAGGTCAGACCCAGGACCAGAGTTCGATTCCCGACGCGGCAGGGTCTTGAGCTCTAATGTCCATGGACTCGATAATTCTCGTTTCGGTGCCTGACCTAATCATGGGTTCACACTCTGCAACTCTAGGCATTAAGCTTGCTTAATCTCCACAACGGCCCCCACGCGGCGGGATGCCTGGCTTTCACCTTGGAGATGCCCTGTAGGGGCTATCTCACAGGGAAAAGCCAGGACTGGTTCCCAAGGCAAGCGCGGAGATACCCCTTCGGGGGTCGATTCTGGCGCTATATAAGAAACATAATAATAATAATAATACGATATATACGTGATATGTCTCCCTTCCCGAGGTGTCCTCTTATGACTTTTGTTTCTGGTGGGCTGAACTCAGGGAGTGTGGTGCCCGTTGAGATATGTGTGCTTAGGGCATGCCGAATCTGTAGATATCTCTAGAATTGTGAGGCATGTAGGGAAAATCGACTCTGGAGGTCTTGGAAGGACCGTATGTGATCAACTGTCCACATGTTGCCCAGTTAGGAGATTCCAATGAGGTCCCATCGTGTGAAGCTTGCAGTTCCACCACCCTACCGAGCCACCTGCCTCACCAGAGCGGCGTTTGTTGGGTCAATTTGGTCTCCCATCACATGTGGCGTAGGGCCGAACACCATGCTAAGAAAACCGTGCGAGTCACCATCGGGAGCGCCTTGGGATTGGGGAATCATACAGAAGGGCTTGGATGCGAGGGAAGTCCATGTCTCGGTGTTCTGTCTGGTAGGCCAGGTCAGACCAATCCCGTAAACCAATCGTGGAGGACAATCAACCTTGTGTCTAGGTAGTATAGGTACAGAACCGTCATGCCCATGCCCCCGTCGAAGGACGGAATACGACAGCGGTCTAGAGACATCCGCAATCTTCACGTTCCCCACAAGAATCGCATGATCAATGTGTCAATTTCACGGAACCAGCTTCGGGGATAATGGAAGGGGGTATTTTGAATAATATATAAGAATCTAGGGAGGACCGCAAATCTTAAACTACTTCCAGGTCGGAAAGTGGCCAAAAAGGAGTTTTGGAATGCCCACAAACAGATATGCCCACAAACCACGCCTTCAATCAATCAATTAATCATCAAGGCTTGTATAGAGTGGCTTGTCACCACAGAAGGTCTCCAGGTGCTGTGGGTTTTAGGAGATCTTCGATCGGAGAGAGGAGGAGATGGAAGAGTCAGGTCTTCAGCTGCTTCATGAAGGCCCTCAGGGAGGGGTCGTTCGTAGGTGGAGGTTATTCCAGGACTTGGCAGCGAGGAAGGAGATGGAGCTGCTTTCGCTTTGGCTCCGATGGATGCATGGGACCTGGACTAAGGCGAGGGAGGAGGGGCGGTGCTCTTTCATCAGACAGTGGAAAGTCATGTGGTTGTTGATGTAGGTGGGTCATTTTTCGTGGAAGGCTGTGTAGGCCTACAAATGTCAATTTGAGTACGATTTACCGGGTTGGAAATCTCCACACTCATTGTGGAGAACTCTACCCCATTTTAAGCCCATTCATATAAATTTGGTTGTAAATGTTTATTTACTACTGTATTTATCTTCGTGAATCAGCACCATTGTTTGGAATACACAATATTGCTACCGTTTGCTTTATTTTATATATATACTAGGGATGCATCTGCTCATCCGTCTGTAAGTTTGGCACCTCAGTACATAGGACATTATTACTTTTAACTCATCTTTACCAATATACACAACATTTGGGGGAAACAGTATTGCAATTGCAGGCCTTAATTTGGTGAATTTGGCATAGACTGTTCAAATTATATAAAGGGGATCCCAAAACTTGTGATTTTTCAAAATATCATGAGTTTTGCAGTGGTAGGCCTTCTGCATGCATTAAGTCAAACATCTATCAATAGACAGTCTACCACATTTTAGTGGTCTGTGCCCTTCCATCCAATCATTTGGTTACTTTTCTTGATTTGGTGATTTTGTTTAACAAGTTATTCTAGATTTTTTTTTTAAACTGAAATGGAACTGTCCTGTGCATGTGCAACTCAATACATATGAATGAATGTTTCTGGGATCACTGGAAAATTACAAAGAACCATTTGGGAGAAATAATTAAAAAAACATGCATGAACCACTAATGCATATGAACACTGGACGCTTAACATCATCAATATCTGAATGTTTGCAAATCTTGAGAGAAAACAAAAATGCTGCTGCACAGCAGACAGCCAAGACTGCAATACCAATATGTGGTGAATCTTGGAGAACCCTCTTATGCACAACTTTCCCCGGCCTCGCACACTGACTAGAAACATGAAAAACAGAAAAGGGCCTTCACAACTACTCTCTATAGTCTTGCCAGTACTAGGAGATGGTTAGAAATATATACCAAAAAATAATAAGCCCTCCACGACCATGCCAGGAGACTGGACCTACACCTTGCTTTAGCTTAACCCCCAACCTGTGTGAATGGCCGGGGTAAAGTTAAGTTCCCTCCCAAAACTTGCATAAGGACCAGAGAGGGGAAACGTACGCCCTCTAATCCCATGCCTTGCCAGTGGCAATATTTAATTTGCTCAGTAGTGGCGGCTCCTTCGTAAGGCGGAGGAGCATCGCCCCACTGATCCGCAGAAGTAAACATAAAATGATAATAACTTGCGTTATTATCAGTTTATGTTTCCTTCTGTTGCAGCACCTTTCTGGCCCAGGTGGGGCTGCTCCTAGGACAGAGGCGCAGGGGAGGAGTGGTTTGCCCACTCCTAAGTGCACATGACTGTTTGGTTAGCCATCTCGGGCCACCCAAAACAGTTATGCTCACTTACCTTGCAGGCTGTAATGCAGCCTGAATGGAGAAAATGCCCAGGCCCCCATTCCCTGGCTGAGCACTGATCCATGGAGCTCAGACCAATCACAATGCTGCATTTCTGCACTGTGATTGGCTATCTGGACCCTAGGAGCCAGGTGCTTTCGTCTGCTTCCTGTATCCTGCTGCAGGATTGTTGCAAAAACAACAGTTGATGGACAGAATGCAGAACAATGTCATGCATTCACCCCAGTACAGAGATCTGGGCATAAATCCATCGTTGTTTTGCGCACCAAGACACCCCAGTTCAGACATGGCCATATGCAAATCAGCCTAGCCTCTGTGCCTCATGGGAACAGTCCAGCCCGAACTGAAATGTCATGTCTTCACTGGACCGGAAGAAGGAAGAAAAGGATGGAGGAGAGGCGGCAGCCGGCCAGCCGTCACAGGTAAGTGGTTTAAAAAAGAAATCACCCACCGCCCCCGCCCTACCACTCGAGTCCAATAGCAGCCGCTACTGTTGCTGAGGAGCATGTAACCCTCCCAGTCGTGCCTAGGGGCCAGGAGGATAGTGTATTCCTCCTGATGCCTAGCTAGTTCCCTAACCTTCCTGGAACAAGGGAAGTGAACTGATGCCCAATGGCATAAGGGTCGGAATTTGCTCAAAAGAAAATAATTAACACAGTGGGGCAATTTACAACGGTCCAGGGGTACCTTCTCCTAACCACTGCCTTGCCCAATGTCGTTGGTGGTATTTTTGTACTTCAGTACCCTCCCTACCATACTGAAAGGCAGAAAGGGGGGCTTTCTAAAAATGAGTTTGGTGGAATACCCTGACAGCTGTCAGCTGTAATCTTGTCCTATTTCCAATTTTCCCTTGCAATAATGAGGCTGAAAGGACATTTGGTACAGCTGCCTGCTATCTTAATGCCCCCTTTCACGAGCATTGTGAGAGATAAAAACAATAAAAGACAAAGATCTGTTGTGGATGCTCAAGGAGGTAGAAACGAACACCAGTGCCTTGTGAAAGGGGAGGAAACGCTATGGATTCTTCCACCATCATTGGGAAACGTCAACTAAAAGGCTTCT
This sequence comes from Lissotriton vulgaris, assembly GCF_964263255.1. Lineage (NCBI taxonomy): Eukaryota > Metazoa > Chordata > Amphibia > Caudata > Salamandridae > Lissotriton > Lissotriton vulgaris. The sequence continues at coordinate 353,450,895 of NC_141685.1, read as the reverse complement.
TATGTCCCCTTCCATTGAGAAAATCGGGGAGCGGCGGGGGTATTTAATAATATTGCTGCAAAGGGCCAATTTTCATAATTGAAGTAACATAATTTCATTTAATTCAAGATGACTTTATGTCCCAGCACCATGTTTTTTTATTTATTTCTCTTGCCATTGGTGAATATCAGGAAATATTTATATTTTTTAAATCCCCACCCTTGAATTGTGGTTGAGACACTCGTTAAAGAACAACTGTTGAGCCTGGCAACAGGCAGGAAGCTAACATCAATCATCCTCAAAAACTTGGCACAGTGGTTTGGGAAACAAATATGTCTCCCAGCATTGTCCAGGTGGCTAAAAAGGGCACAAAATATCCCTCACCGTTTGGTAGGCTCAGTGTGAAGGGAAAAAATATCCGCTCCTCTGCCCAAGTACTGTAGCCAACGCCTCCCCCTCCCATTGATGAAGGAGGGGTGTTAACAATCATCCCCAACCCTTCTGCAATGCAGAGGGCAGAAGGGCCCTCCTGCATGGTGACTATAAAATGATTGATAGCTACACTTTTTATCTTATGTCTTTTTAGGTCGAGCATTCGAGACGTCATGTATATACTTAAGTATATACTTATTCACTGAAAAAAACATAGGTTTCACACCAGTTATAGTTACCTGGAAATTTTACTGGCATAAAACCATTGAAATTTCCACGTTATAGTTAGTTGGACTATAACTTGCGCGTGTAATGCACTGCTGATGACATCACATATTACATCACTCATGACATGGTCAGTGACATCACTCATGACATCACTGATGACACCATCCAGTGAATGTGTGCCTTTCTGAAAAATAAACATGTTTTATATATGTATATGTAAAGGTCAATGGAAGAATAAATGTTTAAATAAGTGTCTTAATGGATGTTTTAAAAAAAAAATGATTGGTTAACTGGCTTATTAAGTGTATCATAGTGAATACATATATTAGCGAGTATTGTTTCAATATTTAAATGTTTGTATCAGTGTTTCACTTTGTGTATAAGTGGGTGCATGGGCTGGTGAGTAGCTACATGTGTGTTTCTATGGGTCATTAGATTTTTTTTGGTATCAGTATAAATGTCTGTATGATTTGGTGGGGGTGTTACTTAGCACACAGATGCATCAATGACTGACTCACTGTTTGTATGTGTTTTGAAGACAGCATATGTGCCGGACTGTATGGGTGAGTGAGTGTGTATATGTATGTGTTAGTAAGTGAATGACTGTCTTACTAGTGTCTTTATCAGTAACTACATATGTTTTAATCTAGTATATGTGAGTATTGGTGTATATAAGTGAGTATATGTGAGAGTCAGAGATTGAAAGAGTTCTTGTTTAAATAAGTAGGTGTTTCTATAAGTGATTGTTTAAGAGAGTAAGTATGTGTAAGTTTCCTTAGAAGTAAGGTGGTAGTGTGTGTATAGCTGTATATGCAAAAAATGGATGTTCAATATTTTATTTGCATGTGTGAATATGTGTGTGAGCAACTTATGGAAGACTGTCGGTGTGTTAACGGATGTATAGGTGTCTCACTACATATGATGAGTGAGTATATGTATGACTGACTATATAGAACTGTTGGTGAATGAGTGGATGTGTATGTAAATGGTGGAATTACTGAATTGGTTTTTGTAACTGGTATAGGTATCTCCACTTTTTTGAAAATGTTAGTTTCTATTTTTTAATATTTGTTTCAAGGGTTACTTTACAGTGAAAGGAGGTCAGTCTCTCTGTCACAAGGATGGTGTCATCAGTGATGTCATGAGTGATTTCACTGACCATGTCATGAGTGATGTAATATGTGATGTCATCAGCAGTGCATTACACGCGCAAGTTATAGTGAGTCCAACTAACTATAACGTGGGAATTTCAATGGTTTTATGCCAGTAAAATTTCCAGGTAACTATAACTGATGTGAAACCTATGTTTTTTTCAGTGAATTTAATAGGTTTTTTAAATGCTAATTCCTAACTGTAATTGGTGTGAAACCTATGGTTTTTTCAGTGAATTTCAAAGTTTTTTTTAATGCTAATTCCTAACTAAAAGTCTCACTTTATAAGTAAGACTGTTAGTGCTCTAGTTAATCTTTAGAACACTCTGGTACATACTATCATTGGGCTATAGTTCCGCTACATCTGGCTGATATTTGGGCTACATTTGTATTTTTTTGTCTCTGGTGGCCATCTTTGGGCTACATTGGGCTACATTTGGGCTCTAACATATATAAAGCCCAAAGTAGCCCAATATATATTTTTTAAAAGTTAATTTTCTTAAAAACAACTGGAGCATATATCTTGAGACATAGCAAATGCACATCGGGCTACCAGTCCTTTCAATTTTGAAATTTTTTTTAAAATATTTTTTTTTTGTCTTGGAGCGCTTCCGGTGCGCGCCCCGGTGAGCGCCCCGGAAAGCGTAGTATTTTGAAGCGCCCCGGTGCGCGAACCAGGAAGCGTCCCGTTAGCGCCAATGTTGCGATCGAAAACAACATCGTGACGTGTCGCGTAAGCGCGACGTATTGCGTAGCCACGTGATGCGTCTTATGGCGCGTCGCGTAAGCGTGACGTATTGCGTAGCCGTGCGATGTGTCTTTTGACGCGCTGCGTAAACGCACCCGGAAGCGCTCCGCTGCATGGCCCGGAGCGCGTAACGTAAGTGCGCCGGAGCGCGTAACGTAAGCGCATCGAGTCATGTGACTTGAAAATAACACTTTTCATTGGTTCTCATCATTTTTTTTCTCCAAATAATGAAAGCCACCTCCTTTTTTCCTCATTCTTACTTTTTTCATTGAGAGAGCAAGAGCTATTTTGGAGGAAACAATGGCATCATTTGTTGATGCAGCTGGTGCACCCCCCCACCACCAAGAAAAGAAGGTCCACCACCACAGTTTCTTGGAGGACAAGAAGAAGAGGAGGAAGAAGAGGAGGAGGATCAACAAGGAAGGCGATTCCTCCCAGAAGAACCAAGACAAAGCCACGTCAAAGTGCACTTCATTTGGCAATTTTTTTCTTTTCCAGATGACCAAAAAAAGGTGAACGCCCCCAAAGTCACCTGTCTTATTTGTGACAAAGTTCTCTCCAGGGGCAATCCCTCCAAGAAATATTCTTTTGGTAATTTTACCATGATCCGCCACATGGAGAGGTGGCATCCCAATAATTTGGCCCATGCTGAAGTCCAGGAACTTCGGAACAACCCACCCCCTGTGGCCAGCACTTCCTCTTCTTTACCCTCACTTTCTGGTCCTGAAGAACGCCAAATGGTGCCAAATATTCAGCCAAAATTTGGCACGGTCAAATTTCTTTGCATTTTCTGTGACAACCACAAATGCAGCAAGGAAAGAAAACAGTAATTCTTTTCTTTTTTTTTGCTCCTGTTGAGCCATTTCCAATTCCCTGTTTATTGTTTGTTCCCTTAAAAAAACCCAAAAATATATAAAATTGTTCAAAAACACAAAAAAATAAAAAAATGTTCAGAAAAATAATTTAAAAAAATAAAACAACAAAAAGAATTTTAAAAAAGTTCTTTTCAGAACTACCTCCCATTTATAAAATAATGGCAAAAATGTTAAACTTTGGCATTCATTTTTCTCTGTTGTGCGCTTCCCGGTGCGCTCCCCGGTGCGCGTACCGGGCGCTCCCTCCGCGACAATCGAAAAAAATATATATATATATATATATTTTTTTTGCCCCGCGAGGCCTTTTTATAGCCCCCACATCAAACCTAGGGGATCAGGGGGGGGTCTACCTTGCCCCCCTATGGTCATTTCCCCCTTTGTTTTGGCCACCTCTTGTGTCTCCATCCTACCGAGACACAAGATGGCGGCCGCTCCGGACTGTTTCGAATGTTTACAGACACCCAAGAACCAATCAGCTTTCTGCGCGCAAGTCGCGTGGCGCGCCCGGAGGGCTCTCCGGAGCGCATACCGGGGCGCTGTCATAGATATATATATTTTTTTGAACCAAAATTACTCAAAATCCACTGAAGCACATATCTTGAGACATAGCAAAGGCACATCGGGCTACCCGTCCCTACAATTTTGCCAAGTTTGGTGGAAATCCATTCAGCCGTTCGGGCTAAAAGTGAGGTCGACCGCCCTATGGAAATTCACATGGGGAAAACACGTTTTGGGACCCCCCTTTTATCTCAGCCCCCGCTTCACAAATCCCCCCCAAACTTTCAGGGAAGGACCAGGGCGCTGCGAGGCCATTTTGAGGAAATTTTCAGGCAGATTCGTCAACCGGCGCCAAAGTTATTCCAAATAGAATTTTGAGATTTAACATTGAAAAAAATCCTAACTATAACTACCTACTGGCGACCGCCAGCAGGTAATATGTGTATGTACTTTGTGGGCTCTGGAGATCAGCCCCTAGGACTTGTCTACTTCCGCTTAGGGACTTTTTTTCTATTCAACTCCCTCTTTTTACCTGTCTTGATAGAAAATGACCAGCAGAGGGCAGTAAAATACTAGAATTGCTTTCTGCTTGTTCAACTGCCTCTATTTACCTTTCTTGTTAGAAAACGACAGCAGAGGTCAGTAAAATACCAGAATCACTTTAGCATTCTCTAGATTCCAGTCTTCCACAAGCACTCGTAGACAATAATATTTTTTTTAATCTTGTATTTTCAGTGATATGACCACCGAAAACCCTGATTTTATATTAAAAACAGCGCTTTGGACTATACTATTTCTGCTGAAAGGCAATATTTCTCTCCATGTGTTCCCATACCTGGTGTGTCACGCAGTTTGGTGCTTACTTTCCCTCCTTGATAAAGAACAGTAGATGTTTCAGCACCCAGGCTAATGTGCTGCATAGCTAAATACATAGCTAAATACATATAGCTAAATACATATAAGGTCCCAAAGACGAGACCGATTGCATTGCAAATGCTTGTTAGATGTTGTTTTGTAGCCACTGCTACACCATGTGGAGCCTTGACTCCTTTATCATTTAACATCTCTGAGAAATATGTTAACAAAGGCCTGTGTCCCTGTGAAGTATAGGAAGCTACTTTACCATTGTTCATAGCTTGATCAATATATATTGATAATATATCATATTATTCATGAAAGAAAAACAAATCCGGAACATTCCTATCAGATCAGTGCACACTGCAACTCGTAGAGAACATCTTCAACAATCTATCCCTTCTGCTGACAGAATTTGCTTTTTAACAATGCAAATGGTGTGTTTTATAAATGTGTACCTTCCAATCTACAAAAAGTAATTTTTTTTATCCTCAGTTTATTAAAAACACCCAAAGACTAAAGTTCATTTTGTTACCTATCGCTCTGAATAAGTATTTCCATATTTGAGAAAAAAGACACATTTTAAAAAAAAAATACTTCAAAGTATACATGCAATATTAAAAAAATACACAATGGGTGATGTGTAATATGCTCCTATATTACCACCTCAGGATTCTGGTGGTTCTCACAAACAACTCAACCTTCTTCCGTATGATATATGATGATATAAAACCCCTTGATGGCAATATTGGACCATATTACACTATTATCCGTAACGCATCATGTATCTACTAAGGTCGGATACATACAGAAAAAATGTGAACTGAGAAGAAATTCAAGTGAATAAAAATGGATTGTAGCATGGCACACGCTGTACTTTGGTAGTTTGCATAAACAGGCACTTTTGCTGAACCGGTTCCTCACTAAGCATTTCTGTTTTGCTGTGTAACACACAGCTCGCACCCATTGACTGATAATAGAATGCACATTAGCAACTTGGTAAAGGGCGTTTCTTGTGTCCCGTCTCTCTGTTCAGGCAGATAGTACGGCTTTGCTTGGTCGTTCTCCCAGTGCCTGGAGGGTATGGCCTGTGGCTGTGTACTTCAGGTATCAGGCACAGGGTATGGCCTGTGAGTTGTCCTTTTCCAGGCACTCACGCCAGCTGTAGCTGCATGGCCTGCTGGGTGCATTGGGGATGGCCAGAGTCCATAGGGTAGCCCAATACTTATAGCGACACTACCTGCACGGCGTGGCCTGCAGCCATTCCCTGCAAGTACTCAGCGTAGGGCATGGATTGTGGCTATGAACTATGTATAGTGTTCGTGTCTATACTATGTCCATAGCATGATCTCACCATCTCCTGTAGTTGCTGGGCACACAGCATGGCAGCATCCTTTCCTATAATGCTGCTGGGCATTACCAGTTGTCATGCCCTGTTGATACTCATTTGTCTATGCCAGGAAATAAGTAGCTATATCTTCAGGATATGAAGGGCATGTCTGGTGGCCCACCGGGTGTGTATAGGCCACAAGCATAATGTCCTTAGGCATGTGCCCTGTGTGTACTGGTAAAATGGCATTTTATGTGCCAAGTTCTCAAGTTTGCAATTCTCACTCCTTTTGGGGATTGGTCACAGGGTGACTCTGCATGGTGCCCATTCCCTCAGTACACATTTTGTCTTCCTTAGCTTATTTCAGTTTTACAGGTCCAAACTGTGTTTTTTATCGGTTTTCTAAGAATGAGAGGGCGTGTTGTGCATTTTTGATTCGTAGACTTCTAGCTTGTAAAAATACTCAACGACTAAAATCTGGCTTTTTCAAATGTGTTTGTTTAATATCATTTTGCCACCCCATTTGTTCTGCCACTGCTCAAAATCTGAAAATGCCTCACATTATCTCATAGAAAGCACAAGAAAGATGACGAAGGGAGCGCTGAAACTTTTCAAACACTCACCCCTAGTCAAGAGATCTGGGGCGAATGTTTGATTTGTTCAGCATTCCCTCCATCATTTCTTCTTTTTGCTCACATTATCTCAATACTTTTTTTATGATGAGGTATATGGTCCAGACCTCAGGTCAGTGGGCCAATTCATTTTCCTATTGGAGTCTGTGATCTGATTTGCCGACTCAAATGCCATATACGTGTATATTTTTGGCCATTTTTTAAGCCAAGTTGAATAGATTTTCAGCACCAAATAAGAGGGTTAGGCCGGAGTGCCATTGAACTTTCGGTCTAAATTTGTGACAAAAATCTATGGGGACCTGCACTGCGACATATAACTCCCTCTGCTTCATCGCCCTTAACAATGAACAGGTAATTCCAACAAAATATAGGTATAGAAGGTTTAGTGCAGATTTGTTAAATGAAGCCAACCTTATAAGCAATCTAAAAACATCCCCTTATTAGAAAAACAGATTGAGCTATAACTTAAGAGATAATAAGGCCATCACTGATATTTAAATCGCCAGATGTATCATGGGCCTCGTGTTAAAGCCCACTGGTAGAATAGGAAGGCACAGTAACGCTGCATAGGAGTCCGTGGTGCAAAACTGGCTGGGGGTCATTCAGCACGGGGTTCACAGCAGTAGTTAAATTGTAAAAAAACATAAGTGTCGGGGCTGTCGTCAGGTTGCAGCTTGCACCAGCCCATTTTTCCTGTTAGCGCCGTCTAGAACAGAACTAACTACTAACCATGAAAGTGGGGTGAGGATGTGGCATAATGGCCAGAGCTGCTGACTCAGGTTTGAGCCTCAGTGTCAGCTCAACATCCTGTGATTCTGGTCAAATCACATAATCTCCCTGTGCCTATCATAAATGAATGTGTCCTTAACTGGTGCTCACGAAAAGTGCCTATGTTGATGATTAACTGCTGGGGCTGAGCACCAGAAACCACCAGCTCAAATTAAGCACTGGTTCTCTGGGCTGTCAGGAAGTCACAACTTTGTCTCACTGAAGAGCAGAAAGTGACAGCCTGAAACTCAGCCTAGAAATCAGACTGCTTGCATGTGCAACACACCAGTCATCAGGTCTCCAGGAAGTGGCGCTGCCAAGATGATCAATAGAAGTGGTACCTAACAATGTCTCGTCCAAATGTCACAGGCCCAGTGCATTCCAAAGTAGAGTCACTGGGGTGCTGGACAGCACAGGAAGCGTACAGAGCAGACAGACAAAGAGGCTGCCAGGGAGCTACTTGCAATAAAAAAGACCTCAGGTGGTGTTTCTGTGTGAGGATGGTGTAGACTTCACCATGCTGGAGGGTGGGCAAGTCTCATTTCACAAATAGGACTCTGAAATTGCAAGAGACCATAGACCTGCCCACTTGGGGTAACGAGTGAACAGGAGACCCTGGAGTGAGCATTGGAGAAGTATGCAAGTCCTTGGGTGTGACAAAGACACCGCCAGATCTCTTTGAACTGCATGACGAACACTTTCATCTGTAGAGGGTTGTGTGGGAGGTTTACCTCAAGAGGAAGGTTCATTGCTGCTAGCCAGATCTTGATAAAGGGTGAGCCCCTGGACCTGGTAGGTAAGGCTTATAATGCATCCCTACTGGGATTCATGAGCATAAAAGACATTTTAGGACGCCTGGCAAAGCTGTTCTGATCTGTAGCGCATATTACACGCTTAGGTAGATATTACATGTACAAACAAGACACAATGATGAACATTTCAGTAGACCAGTGCTATTGTTATGGATCCATTTTAAGAATATAGATTTTTGGACACTTGTCTGCATTTGCCAGGGTGACTGACTCCGGAATCTGGGGATCACGGTTCGATCCCCGGCACCGGTGGCAGGTTAGCCCAGCACCATGTGACTCTGGGCAATAGCTTGCTTAATCTTCCCGACGGCCCCCAGCGCCTAGAGACCCTTATGGGTGATTGTGCGCTTTACAAATGTGGATTATTATTATTATTATTATCAAAAAAAATATTTTACAGTTGTGATATTTTATGTATTTATTTCTTTTTAAGGTTTAATGGCAAACAAAACACCAGGGGCCAGATGTATCAAACTTTGACGCAGCGCAATGTAGCAAGGCAACTTGCTGCATTGCTTTGCGTCAAATGGAAAAGGCAGGAATGTGCCATATCTATCAAGATATGGCGCATTCCAGCTCTCTTCTTGTTCTGGCACTCTCAGTGCAGCTTAGTGACAACACAGGCACCCTTGTGTCATGGTGTAAGGATGCCAGCTTTGCAGGCAGGATTGTTTTTGGCCGGAAGGTGCACCACCCTGCACAAAAAATAAACCTTATAGGAATTTTCCACTTTCTAAGTATACCGAAGAAGTCAGCAAACTTTGGGAGAAGAAAAAACAATGAGAAATAAAGATATTTCTCCCTGTTGCTTCTCTATTGGGAAGGAGTGCCATTCTGATGCCTGCCCAGGATTACCAGTCGATGTAAATCTAGGATTGTGTCAAAATCCATGGATGGATGTGTGGGAACATGGAATATCTCATCAGGGCAGACCATTGCAAGGCAGCAGCTTGCCCTGCTTTGCATTACTCCAGATTCACCAAGCAACGCAGGGCTACATAAAGTGGCCTTGAGTCGCTTGGTAACTCTGACTTAAGGATTGTGCTACCCGTGCATGCGTCACGCAAAGACAACACAATCCAATGATGAATCTAGACCTACATTCTTTTAAACATTGATTTGCATTCATGGATGAGAACATTGAAAGAACTTTACAAAGAATACATGTACAAATCAGAACTGGTTCATTGGTAAAAAAAAGTCTCTGATTGTAGTGCCAAGAAAAACCTCTCCTGAGAGACACAGATACACTTTTGTGCCATCTGCATTGGATGTAAGGGTGTGAGAAGTTGGAAACTCAAAACTTTGTGTAAAGTTTTTATACTTCACAAATATCATTAAATGCAAAGGTTGCCAAGTAAAAAAAGCAGCTTGAGTAGCCCATTGCAAGAGTGGGCAACCATCCCAGTGGAGCACCCATCATACTCCCCATATCCAGAACACCCCCACTACACCCCAGCCCTAATATCAGCCCTTGTAGAGTTAGCCCCTGACATACCTCCCTTGTAGAGTTAGCTCTCAACCTACCTGGCCTTCACGCCTAGCACTCCGGCTACCTCCTCTGCAATGCCCTTGTGTCCAGGTCCAACATACCATCCTCAAAGCTCAAGCTCAGAGGGCCAACATGAGCCCCAGCACATCCTACACTACACTTATGAGCATTCCCTGTCACGATTGCCTACGCTTCACAGATGGAACATTCTTTGATTTTAAATAACCCTTTTGTGTTGACTTCAAATGGATAAACATCGCCTTGGTGAGGTCAGGAAGCTTTACTTGACATAATGGAGCCCAGTTACCTGACTTTATGGATGCCCCATGCGCTACACATATCCCGGAGGCATCGCGCACACAGTTCAAGTAACTGGCGAAACAGGGGAGACAGTAGGCCCATACTTATCTAACACAGAAGAGGTGCTGGCCCAGACTACAGAGTTATAGCAGCTAGGTGGTCCATCAGGAGAACCATAAGCTTGGTTTGTAACATATAATTTTCTGATGGGTAACATATAGCATGCACATGCCTGTAAGGTGTCTTGGGGCTCCGAACTGACTGCAGTAAGAAATTGGAAACTTTATGAGATCTAACAAAGAGCCAGGTTTTTAGACCTTTGCAACAGTTTAAGCGTTGTTTGGGGCGTACTGAGACTGCGAGAGCGAGTTCCAGTGCCTTGCAGCGGCCACAGAGAAGGCCTGGCCTTCCATCTGCACTCGCATAAACTTGAGAATCGCCAGGAGCCATGCAGTAGGAGATCAAAGTGTTCTGGGCAGTAGATACGGATGGAAATGTTGTTGTAGGAATATGGGACCTAACTAGGGGAGTCTTGAAAGACCATGCACATGGATTTGAAGAACATCCTTTCGGCTACTAGTAAGCAGTGAAGGGAAATCAGTGCAAATAAAGTACAGGTCCAGAGTGGAAGCTTAATGCAAGACAGGATTAAAAAGAAAGGGAAGGCTCCTCCCATACTTTGGTTGAGGGAAAGCAATAACTGGGTGTCGTCCGCATAGCACATGAACTTTAAGCCAGATCAGCAGATAAAATGAGCCAGGGCTCTAAAAGTGTGTGACTTAGGGAAGACCCCTATGGAACTCTGCACAAGATGTGCTTAAACACCTATTCAAAGAATTCCAAGGAGACTGCTTGAAATCAATCAGAAAGATAAGACATGACGGAGGTTAAGCCCTGGCAGTGAATACCTGCTTCAGCTTGTCCATGTAAACGGATAGAGTGGGAGAACTTGCTAAAAGTGGCTGACAAATCTAAGATGGCCCGGGCAGAAGACTGTGCCTAGTCGGCCTGCATTCTTAGGTCACCGAGCATCGAGACAAGATCGGTGTCAGCGCTGTGAACGGGCAGAACCAAGATTGTGCAGGTTCCAGAAGATTGGTGGATTCAAGAGTTGCATATTTAACAGGGCCCCTTTGACTTTGACACATCTTTTTTTTGTAAATCTCACTGTTATCTGTTCCCAAATGCTGGAATGTGTTGCATTGGGCCCTCGTGCAAACAAGGAATGGCTCCCATGGCCCTGTCACGACCCCTCGCATTGGGCTCCCGATGCTACTGTTCGCCGACCTATCATGGACTTTTGATTCCTATGTACCTTTGATACCTATGATACCTATGCACTTTTGATTCCTATGCACTTTTGATACCTATGATACATATGCACTTTTGATTCCTATGCACTTTTATACCTATGATACCTATGCACTTTTGATTCCTATGCACTTTTGATACCTATGATACCTATGCACTTTTGATTCCTATGCACTTTTGATTCCTATGCACTTTTGATTCCTATGCACTTTTGATTCCTATGCACTTTTGATTCCTATGCACTTTTGATACCTATGATACCTATGCACTTTTGATTCCTATGCACTTTTATACCTATGATACCTATGCACTTTTGATTCCTATGCACTTTTGATACCAATGATACCTATGCACTTTTGATTCCTATGCACTTTTGATACCTATGCTTTGGGGATGCACAAACTCAAGGTTGCAGGGACATGATAACACAAGGAAGTGTTGCCCTGGCGGTTTCTGTCGTTCTCGGAAGCCTTATGTTTGAAATTGTTCCTGTTCTTTCTGCATTCTATTCGTTCATTCCTCGGTGCGATCATATAATTTTTTTTGCTAACTTCGGGGAAAAACAACATACGGGTCCTTTATTCTAATGTGCCTGAATATTATAGAAAAGCAGGGAAGAAAAAGAAATTAGCCACTTGAATTAGTGCCGAACGGCGAATCCAGACATCAAAGCGATTTATAGACGCATGTTTACTCACTGACACTGATACACTGTGTAAATAACACATCTCAGAGCTGTGAACTATAATTACGCGATAGCTCCGGCTTCTGGTTTCCTATTTTAGGCTTTTTTACTCCTGCACATATGTTGTGCCATCATTATATATATATATATATATATATATATATATATATATATATTATTCTGCGTTTCGTACATATTGTATTCACTTAATTAATGACAAGCACCGTGTCGTGCATTTCTTGTACATGCATCGGTGCAGTCGACCGCATCGAATGGGTTATTTGGCGGCATATTTGGGATGCTTGGTGAAGTTGAACTAAAATGTTTCCAGCGATGATTCTCACACAAAGCAACCTCTAATCATTGTTGTCCAAGGCGCGCGCACCGACCGAAAACCCGACACCTAGACCTTTATAAAAGTCACGTGTGGGAGGGACCAGTCAACAAAACCCGAAGTCACAATAGAAGTCTGGCTGGAAAATACACAACATGCATAAGCAAGTTAATTAAGGACCCTGCCCAATGACACTTGTATGATGCTTGCAACACGGCTGCATTCAGCACCATTGACCACACTTATTAATTCAACTCTTTAAGTGATAAGTTTGTAGGTTTTGTCTCAAAATAGAGTCAGTCTTTTTTGTCCCACAAACACAATCTGTTTCCTTTACCACCATTTCCAAACAAAGACCTTCCATCGCTAGAGGGAAAATTCTGCATGCTTGAGGGTGATTCGCGAATCGTCTATCCCAAGTCGTATCCTCCAAATCACCCATCCTTGGGTGACAGTCAGATTAGAAGGAATGACTGGTTAGCAATTGCTAGATTGGGGATGTCTTCAAATTATTTAGAATTAAACCTGATATAGAGCTCAAATATATTGATATGTTTTTGTAACACAACATTGATAACTGTGATATGGATCACAGGGAATGGATAGTGCGTTTAATGGGCTGATGTTTACATTCCACACTATTGTAGAGTATAGGAAATTGGATTACAGGTTGACTGAGATGAGAGCCCTGGTCAAGCAGCAACCACAATCCTTGTCAGGGTAAAGTACATGCAAACCCCAAATTAGCCTGTACTCAACCCCTTGGTAGCTTGGCACAGAGCAGTCAGGCTTAACTAAGAGGTAATGTATAAAGTAGGGTTTGAGCAAATCAAACACTCACCTCCAGTCAACTGATCTGGGTTTAATCCATCACCATTCTTTAGCTTATTCCACCACCCCAGTTCAGACATGGCCATATGCAAATCAGTCTGACCCTAAGCCTCATGGGAACAGTCCAGCCCAAACTGCCAAGCCATGTCTTCCCTGGACAGGAAACAAGCATCCCGGGACCGGTTTCGGACTCATAATCCTCATCAGCCAGGCTATCTTGAATCCAGTGGTAGAGTGAGCAAGGGACCCACGTCTGGGCATACCCTGCCAACGTAAGGCGAACAAAGCGATACCAAAGGGGATGATGGACTAGTGGGCCTGCCTCACTAATTGTGCCACCAACACAAGTAGCCCTAAAGAGAGAACTCAGGCCTGCCAGTGCAGTGCCTGTGTGCAGTTTGCTAACTGCTCTGTTGTCCTGACAAGTGCACCCACTTGCCAGGCCTTATTTTCCCTTTCCATGCACATTAGACACCCCTATGGTAGGCCCAAGTTGCCCCCCTGAGCAGGGTGCTGTTCCTGTGAAAGGTATGACATGTACTGAGATGTGCACCATGTCCTAACAGTGAAATACTCTCCATTTAGTTTTTCACCATTGCAAGGCCATATTTCCCATAGGACAGAATGGGGAAGGCTGTGTAATATGTTTCCAGCCTATCTTCCCATAGGCTTAAGATGGAGAGGTGAAGTTTAGTGTGCCTGAACTCACAATTTGATCGAGGGGAGGAGTAGGTGAGACAGCAACAGGCTGACCTGCATCTAGAGTGTAGGGGGGAGGATACGCCCCCTGGATGTGAAGAGGCCTGGGCCGCTGCCATAAAAGAATGGCTTCACCTCCTGCTGAGTGATTGAGGAACCAGACCCCCACTAACAAAGGAAGAAGGTGTCACTGGCAGGGAGACACCCAGAATTAGTTTGAGCAGGGGTCAGTGCTACCTGAACACAAAGACTTCAAAGACATTTAGGGGTATAACTATGAGAGCTGAAACCCCTGAACGTTGGACTGATCAAGACTGAAAAGGATTGAAATGACTTCATGGTCAAGAGGAACCTCTGCCAAGGAATAATAGCTGAGGAGACTGAGGAAACGGACTGACCCTTGCTGTGTGTTCTGGGACTGGCCTGCAGTTTGCTGATTTAAGTAAGGAGAGGCTAATTGACTTTGCTGTGTGCTCTGTTCCCTGCTTGAAAGGATTTTGCTGGGTGCTGTATTCTGAAGTAACTTGTCCCCAAGGGCCCGAGGAGAGCTGGCTCCCTGTTGTGGAAACTGAGGAACACAAAAGTTTCCAAGTGTGTCTCAGCGACGCTTTGTGCATGTGCTTTTTGCAGCCTGAGACCTTCATAAGCATTGCCCCAGGACTGTGTGACCAGAAACCCAACCAAGTCTCAACTATGCTGTGTGCGGGTGCAGCCTGAGACTGTGTGGTGTCCGTGGTGCTGGTTGGAAAGTGCCCCATGACTGCAGTGCCCCCGCAGCGTGAATCATCGTCCACGATTCTGTGTGGCTGTTGTTGCCTGAGCCGTCATCGTAATGGAGACTGCCGACCAAGATCGCCGCCGCCGGCCCAAGCCGCAACGTGCTGAAGGATTTCGTAAAGCTAAGGAAGTTGTAAGGGAATCGTGATTGTTGTTTGCAAGAGGAATCTGCCCAAGATCGTCAGCAACGAAGATGGCAGCAGTGTGACCTGTCCAGCTACCGCGTCGTCTTGCATCGAAGCTGCGTTGTCATCGGAAGCGCCCAGCAGGACGTCCAATGAGCAGGGAGAGAGAGAGAGAGTCAGCGCATACCCCAGGTAAGGCATGTGGCCCGGGGAGGGACAGGAGGAGTACAGGAGTGCTCCCGTCTCTCTCCCCCTGCATCGCATTAGACGCGCTGAGTCCTCGAGTGGCCCGGACCTGCCCAGCAGTCCCTGGGCCCCTCTCGGAAGTTCAGGACTGTTGTCTGTGGTTAGGGCCTAGTGGTGCCTGCACTAATTGCATCGATTGGCCTGGTATTATTTTTGCATTACGAGCTGCCTGATTATGTGCATTAAGGATTGAATTATTCTCGCATTACGAACTGCCTTATTACTTGCATTAAGGTATGCGTTATACTTGCATTACAAACTGCCTGATTACGTGCATTGAGGATTGCATTATTCTTGCATTACGAACTGCCTGATTATGTGCATTGAGGATTGCATTATTCTTGCATTACGAACTGCCTGATTACTTTTATTGAGGTTTGCATTATTCTTTCATTACGAACTGCCTGATTACTTGCATTGAGGATTGCATTATTCTTGCATTACAAACTGCATTATTCTGACAATTCGAACTGCATTACAAACTGCATAGCATTGCATTAGGACTGCATTTGAAGATCGTGAACTGCTCATTAATACAGCGAGAACCTACAAGTGTTTGTTGGCCTAATAACTGGCAAAGTGAAATATTACGAATACGCATATGTTGGATTTTTATCGCGTGGTCTTACCGTATTTTTCTTCTTGATAAAGATACCGCTATTTTTATACATCAGCTTGGTGTCCATTTGTGATGTTATCACAGTGTCACTGGGAGTGTGATTGCAAATACTTTACACATTGCCTTGAAGATAAGCCTGGCTGCTCTTGCCAAGCTACCAGGGGGTGAGCAGGGGTTATCAAAGAGGGTGTACCTCCCTTACCTGACTAGAAACAAGGGTCCCTATTTGGGCTAAGGTAACTGCCTCAGCCAACTAGAGACCCCTAGATATATGAATTTTTCTTTAACCCCTTCGCTGCTCATGACGAGCTCAGCTCGTCATGCAGTACACTGGTCGTGTGCTCATGACGAGCTGAGCTCGTCATGAACAATGGGGATCCTGGAGTAACAGCACAGGAGGGGAATTCCCTTATCACTGATGTGGTTAAGAAACAAAAAAACCTAAAACAAGCATGTCTCTTAGTCTACTTTTGAACATTTTACACCCCAAAAAATAATACAATCATAAGTAAAACACAAAAAGGCCACATAAAATGCAACCATATAACCAGCCCACAGGTTGCTCTGTACACCCTGCTGTAGAACAAAAGTTCCAGCCTGGGAAATTCTTTTGAAGAAAATGGTAAGTGCTCCTGAGGTCATGGTTTCAATGGCCCAGGAGACTTATGTTTTTTTCCCTAGTGTTGGTGTGGGGTGGGGAATCAGAGAGGGGTTTGCAGAACTCTTTGCACCCCTCCTCACAGAATTAAAAATGTCACAAAACACAAATTATATTTTAATAGCCCTCCCAGGGCAATTATGGGTCACTCCTTGAAGGAGCACTGAATAATAAATAAGCAGCTGGGGCTGCTCATATATTATTCACTTTTTGGTTTTCATTTTCTTTTTTCTGGGTGTCCCGGTTCCACCTGGGACATCTACTGTTTTCTTACATAGAGGGCTGTGCGGGAGCCCCTGGGCCCCTGCTGCCCCAATGGTTCCCTGCAAGTAGCTCTATGGTACCAAGAGGAACCAGCATTTATTTTCATTTTCGGGGTGTCCACCGAGGACACCTCACACCATTATAATTCTTGAGGGCTTGGGCCCCCATGCCTTTCGGGCTTACTGCAGGAGCTGATTTTTTTTTTTAACGCGGGTGCTCTGGTGCCCCTACCCGGGCCACCCCACAGCACATCCCTCGTTGGGGGCTGTGGGTGGTAGCCCAGGTCCCCTTCGACTCCTCTACTTGCAGCCATCATGGGTGCAGTGGGAGCCAGCATTGCACCAAATCTGCAGGAATTGCTACCACGGGGAAATGGAAAGGGAAAACACATTTTGGGACCCCCCCTCTTTTTCTGAACCCCCACTTGAAGGAGCATATATTTAACCTACTGGCAGTCACCAGAAGGTAGTTATAGTTAGTGTCTATTGGAAAAACTTTTTTTGACTTGCCTATATATATTGGCGTAGTTTGACGAATCTTCATGAAATTGTCCTCAAAAAGTGCCCCGGGGATTCTTGTTGCACATGGAAAGTTTCAGGGTGATCTGTCAAGCAGGGGTCAAGAAAAAGGAGGGGTAAAAAAACGTGCATTTCCCATGTTAATTCCCATGGGAACTTTAGACACGGCTACAGCCCTAACTGCTGAACAGAATTACACCAAATTTGACAGAATGGTATATGTTGGTTCAGAAAGCCTCCTTTTTGTGAATTGCTGTAAACCCATCCAGTAGTTTTGGAAAAGTTTAAGGAAAATCCCAGTATGTATATATGTATGTATATATATATATATACATACTGATGTGATCAAGTCAGGGTTTCCCGGACGAAATGAGTCATGCTGCTACCCATCTTGGAATAAAGCACTTCTTGCATCATTCATCGCTGTGGTCTGTACCTGTTTGTGCTTGTGTTCACTTCGGGATCCTTGTGCTGCAGGACTGTGGAGTTCGATATATATATATATATATTTAATATATATATATATATCTATATATATATATATATATATATATATATATATATATACATACCAAAGTCGCCTCGCTGAGAAACAACAGGGAACAACAACGGCCTTTGCTCAGGTAGGTTTATTGAATCCTTGGCATGACGCGTTTCAGCTACTGCCTTCTTCAGATGCCAAACAATTATTACTGGCGCTTTGCTGCAGTTCCCAATTTGAATGCTGTGTGCATCTCTCTGATTGGAGGAACCAGATGGTCCGTGGAAACTACAAGTCCCAGCATCCACTTGCATCGGATGCTGAAATTAGCTATCAGTCACCGGAGTCTGTTTTTCTGAGACCCCGTAGTCCCACCTTTGCCCGACCAACGTCTTCTGCAGCCTCCGATGCGGACAGGTTTAGGAGGCGCAGTGTCAATGCAGATCGGCTCACCATGAAGTCATGGCCCGATTCTGGGCAAACAGCTGTCCTCTCGTGGCCGCAGTGAATCCAGATCATTCGATCCCTCGAAACAAACACATGGTGCCACTAGAATCTGGACTCCTCAGGACGGGTTCCCTTACCTTGTAGTGGCCGCACGTAAACATCCACCAAAGTCGCCTCGCTGAGAAACAACAGGAACAACAACGGCCTTTGCTCAGGTAGGTTTATTGAATCCTTGGCATGACGCGTTTCAGCTACTGCCTTCCTCAGATGCCGAAAAATTATTACTGGCGCTATATATATATATATATATATATATATTCCATCACAAATGCCGCTTGCCTGCTGAACTGCTTGGGGCGGGTGCATCCTTCGTGCAAACGGCAATGCACGTGTAAATATAGCTCCCAAAGGTGTCCCACTTCAAAAGACACTCTGGACACACTGGGGATTGTGTGAACAACTTTTAATTGCAACCAGCATGACGCGTTTCGTCTTGCGACTTCCTCAGACGCTGAATGCAAAGTTCAAAAGCTTCTTGCTGTCAACAGTTTTTAAAAGTCAGCCTGGCTCCTCCTGTTCTGGCACAAGCGAAGAGGGACTCTTTACATAGTCCTCCCCCTTCTGATTCACCTGGTTTTGGCTGCCATCTTGGAGTGTGTTTTGCGTTTGTCAAATGTGCAATTTGATGGTGCGATTTTGCCAGAAGTTGTTTGTGGAGCTTGTTGGTCCGCTGTGTCCCCTTCCACTGTTGACAGCAAGAAGCTTTTGAACTTTGCATTCAGCGTCTGAGGAAGTCGCAAGACGAAACGCGTCATGCTGGTTGCAATTAAAAGTTGTTCACACAATCCCCAGTGTGTCCAGAGTGTCTTTTGAAGTGGGACACCTTTGGGAGCTATATTTACACGTGCATTGCCGTTTGCACGAAGGATGCACCCGCCCCAAGCAGTTCAGCAGGCAAGCGGCATTTGTGATGGAATCTGTGGATACTGCCTGCTAGAACCGCCGCTGAAAGCGAACCCCGTTATCTGAAATTGCGACTTACGCAAGGTAGTATGGATGACTTACATCGTCTACCCAGACACGGGTTTCCAAAGCAGCGGCCGGCGGAAGGGGACACAGCGGACCAACAAGCTCCACAAACAACTTCTGGCAAAATCGCACCATCAAATTGAACAGTGTGTTTCCTACCCAAAACAATGGAAGACTTAACCAGTGGAACATAGCCACGAACATCGAAGTTGCACATTTGACAAACGCAAAACACACTCCAAGATGGCAGCCAAAACCAGGTGAATCAGAAGGGGGAGGACTATGTAAAGAGTCCCTCTTCGCTTGTGCCAGAACAGGAGGAGCCAGGCTGACTTTTAAAAACTGTTGACAGCAAGAAGCTTTTGAACTTTGCATTCAGCGTCTGAGGAAGTCGCAAGACGAAACGCGTCATGCTGGTTGCAATTAAAAGTTGTTCACACAATCCCCAGTGTGTCCAGAGTGTCTTTTGAAGTGGGACACCTTTGGGAGCTATATTTACACGTGCATTGCCGTTTGCACGAAGGATGCACCCGCCCCAAGCAGTTCAGCAGGCAAGCGGCATTTGTGATGGAATCTGTGGATACTGCCTGCTAGAACCGCCGCTGAAAGCGAACCCCGTTATCTGAAATTGCGACTTACGCAAGGTAGTATGGATGACTTACATCGTCTA
This sequence comes from Lissotriton vulgaris, assembly GCF_964263255.1. Classification (NCBI taxonomy): domain Eukaryota; kingdom Metazoa; phylum Chordata; class Amphibia; order Caudata; family Salamandridae; genus Lissotriton; species Lissotriton vulgaris. The sequence continues at coordinate 353,431,101 of NC_141685.1, read as the reverse complement.
CCCAGACACGGGTTTCCAAAGCAGCGGCCGGCGGAAGGGGACACAGCGGACCAACAAGCTCCACAAACAACTTCTGGCAAAATCGCACCATCAAATTGAACAGTGTGTTTCCTACCCAAAACAATGGAAGACTTAACCAGTGGAACATAGCCACGAACATCGAAGTTGCACATTTGACAAACGCAAAACACACTCCAAGATGGCAGCCAAAACCAGGTGAATCAGAAGGGGGAGGACTATGTAAAGAGTCCCTCTTCGCTTGTGCCAGAACAGGAGGAGCCAGGCTGACTTTTAAAAACTGTTGACAGCAAGAAGCTTTTGAACTTTGCATTCAGCGTCTGAGGAAGTCGCAAGACGAAACGCGTCATGCTGGTTGCAATTAAAAGTTGTTCACACAATCCCCAGTGTGTCCAGAGTGTCTTTTGAAGTGGGACACCTTTGGGAGCTATATTTACACGTGCATTGCCGTTTGCACGAAGGATGCACCCGCCCCAAGCAGTTCAGCAGGCAAGCGGCATTTGTGATGGAATCTGTGGATACTGCCTGCTAGAACCGCCGCTGAAAGCGAACCCCGTTATCTGAAATTGCGACTTACGCAAGGTAGTATGGATGACTTACATCGTCTACCCAGACACGGGTTTCCAAAGCAGCGGCCGGCGGAAGGGGACACAGCGGACCAACAAGCTCCACAAACAACTTCTGGCAAAATCGCACCATCAAATTGAACAGTGTGTTTCCTACCCAAAACAATGGAAGACTTAACCAGTGGAACATAGCCACGAACATCGAAGTTGCACATTTGACAAACGCAAAACACACTCCAAGATGGCAGCCAAAACCAGGTGAATCAGAAGGGGGAGGACTATGTAAAGAGTCCCTCTTCGCTTGTGCCAGAACAGGAGGAGCCAGGCTGACTTTTAAAAACTGTTGACAGCAAGAAGCTTTTGAACTTTGCATTCAGCGTCTGAGGAAGTCGCAAGACGAAACGCGTCATGCTGGTTGCAATTAAAAGTTGTTCACACAATCCCCAGTGTGTCCAGAGTGTCTTTTGAAGTGGGACACCTTTGGGAGCTATATTTACACGTGCATTGCCGTTTGCACGAAGGATGCACCCGCCCCAAGCAGTTCAGCAGGCAAGCGGCATTTGTGATGGAATCTGTGGATACTGCCTGCTAGAACCGCCGCTGAAAGCGAACCCCGTTATCTGAAATTGCGACTTACGCAAGGTAGTATGGATGACTTACATCGTCTACCCAGACACGGGTTTCCAAAGCAGCGGCCGGCGGAAGGGGACACAGCGGACCAACAAGCTCCACAAACAACTTCTGGCAAAATCGCACCATCAAATTGAACAGTGTGTTTCCTACCCAAAACAATGGAAGACTTAACCAGTGGAACATAGCCACGAACATCGAAGTTGCACATTTGACAAACGCAAAACACACTCCAAGATGGCAGCCAAAACCAGGTGAATCAGAAGGGGGAGGACTATGTAAAGAGTCCCTCTTCGCTTGTGCCAGAACAGGAGGAGCCAGGCTGACTTTTAAAAACTGTTGACAGCAAGAAGCTTTTGAACTTTGCATTCAGCGTCTGAGGAAGTCGCAAGACGAAACGCGTCATGCTGGTTGCAATTAAAAGTTGTTCACACAATCCCCAGTGTGTCCAGAGTGTCTTTTGAAGTGGGACACCTTTGGGAGCTATATTTACACGTGCATTGCCGTTTGCACGAAGGATGCACCCGCCCCAAGCAGTTCAGCAGGCAAGCGGCATTTGTGATGGAATCTGTGGATACTGCCTGCTAGAACCGCCGCTGAAAGCGAACCCCGTTATCTGAAATTGCGACTTACGCAAGGTAGTATGGATGACTTACATCGTCTACCCAGACACGGGTTTCCAAAGCAGCGGCCGGCGGAAGGGGACACAGCGGACCAACAAGCTCCACAAACAACTTCTGGCAAAATCGCACCATCAAATTGAACAGTGTGTTTCCTACCCAAAACAATGGAAGACTTAACCAGTGGAACATAGCCACGAACATCGAAGTTGCACATTTGACAAACGCAAAACACACTCCAAGATGGCAGCCAAAACCAGGTGAATCAGAAGGGGGAGGACTATGTAAAGAGTCCCTCTTCGCTTGTGCCAGAACAGGAGGAGCCAGGCTGACTTTTAAAAACTGTTGACAGCAAGAAGCTTTTGAACTTTGCATTCAGCGTCTGAGGAAGTCGCAAGACGAAACGCGTCATGCTGGTTGCAATTAAAAGTTGTTCACACAATCCCCAGTGTGTCCAGAGTGTCTTTTGAAGTGGGACACCTTTGGGAGCTATATTTACACGTGCATTGCCGTTTGCACGAAGGATGCACCCGCCCCAAGCAGTTCAGCAGGCAAGCGGCATTTGTGATGGAATCTGTGGATACTGCCTGCTAGAACCGCCGCTGAAAGCGAACCCCGTTATCTGAAATTGCGACTTACGCAAGGTAGTATGGATGACTTACATCGTCTACCCAGACACGGGTTTCCAAAGCAGCGGCCGGCGGAAGGGGACACAGCGGACCAACAAGCTCCACAAACAACTTCTGGCAAAATCGCACCATCAAATTGAACAGTGTGTTTCCTACCCAAAACAATGGAAGACTTAACCAGTGGAACATAGCCACGAACATCGAAGTTGCACATTTGACAAACGCAAAACACACTCCAAGATGGCAGCCAAAACCAGGTGAATCAGAAGGGGGAGGACTATGTAAAGAGTCCCTCTTCGCTTGTGCCAGAACAGGAGGAGCCAGGCTGACTTTTAAAAACTGTTGACAGCAAGAAGCTTTTGAACTTTGCATTCAGCGTCTGAGGAAGTCGCAAGACGAAACGCGTCATGCTGGTTGCAATTAAAAGTTGTTCACACAATCCCCAGTGTGTCCAGAGTGTCTTTTGAAGTGGGACACCTTTGGGAGCTATATATATATATATATATATATATATATATATATATATATATATATATATATATATATATATATATATATATATATATATATATATAGATCCTCCGAGGATCCAACAGTCCAGTGCTCAAATCTGATTGGCTGCCAACACTTCAAATCAGGAAGTGTTGGCAGCCATCTTGGGACTCAGCTTGAGTTGAGCCTCAAAATAAAACCTAAAACAAGCATTTACAATGTAATGGTCTCGGCATTCTTAAAGTTAGAGCTATTGGCATTGCTCATGACATTATTTTTATTTCAGTTTTTTTTAAAAACATAAATAAATGGCACTGTCATTTACAATGCCAATAGCAGGGCAGGAGAGCAAGCACAACGAACGAGGGGGCAGGACAGCAAGCAGAAGCAACGAGGGGGGGGCAGGAGAGCAAGCACAAGCAACGAGGGGGCAGGACAGCAAACACAAGCAACGAGGGGGCAAGACAGCAAGCACAAGCAACGAGGGGGCAAGACAGCAAGCACAAGCAATGAGGGGGCAAGACAGCAAGCACAAGCAACAAGGGGGCAGGACATCAAGCACAAGCAACAAGGCGGGGCAGGAGAGCAAGCACAAGCAACGAGGGGGCAGGACAGCAAGCACAAGCAACGAGGGGGCAAGACAGCAAGCACAAGCAACGAGGGGGCAAGACAGCAAGCACAAGCAACGAGGGGGCAGGACAGCAAACACAAGCAACGAGGGGGGGCAGGAGAGCAAGCACAAGCAACGAGAGGGCAGGAGGGCAAGCACAAGAAACGAGGGGGCCTGACAAGAGCACAAGCAACGAGGGGGCAAGACAGCAAGCACAAGCAACGAGGCGGCAGGACAGCAAGCACGAGGTGGCAGGAGAGCAAGCACAAGCAACGACAGGGGGCAGGAGAGCAAGCACAACCAGTAAGGGGGGGCAGAAGAGCAAGCGCAACCAACAAGGGGGCAGGGGAGGAAGCACAAGCAACGAGGGGGCAGGACAGCAAGCACAATCAACGAGGGGGCAGGAGAGCAAGCACAAGCAACAAAGGGGCAGGGGCAGGAGAGCAAGCACAAGCAACGAGGGGGTAGGACAGCAAGCACAAGCAATGAGTGGGCAGGACAGCAAGTACAAGCAACGAGGAGGGGGCAGGAGAACAAGCACAAGCAACAAGGGGGGGTAGGACAGCAAGCACAATGTTAGACGGACCGGAAGGGTCGGCCGAGGACAATGGGAGAGGTCTCCAGGGAGAACCCCTCCAGCGATCGTACAGACAAGTAACTTCCCCCCCACAGACGTACACCACACAGAGATAAGGTTTAACGTTCTTTATAAGTGATCTTTAAGTACGGTAGAATGGTACAAGGAGGTCTGGACTCAGGGGTCCCCTCGATTCTAGTCTCTTGGATGGGAAGGGGGTAGCGGGACAGTCTTATTACCAATCTGGTAGATGCGATGATATGATGAATAGCTCACAATCCTCGAGCTCGGCGTTCTAGATGGACGGGCCGCGGCAGCGCCGGTAGGTCCCGAGATGATCGTAGGTAGCGACGGTCCGCGGCGGCGCCAGCAGGTCCCGATGAAGGTGGTAGTTACAACGGTCCGCGGCCGTGCCAGCAGGTCCTGACGAAGATGAAGGATGCAGAGGGTTGCGGCAGCGCCAGCAGGGAGGACGATAGTTCGCAAGGCAGGACTACGGCAGCGCCAGTAGTCCGTCAAGGATGAGTTCTTCACAGTGTCTCTCGACTCCAGGATACAACTGCCTTCCTGCTCTGGAGCTGCCCCAGTTATAGGTCTGGCGCCCTTTGATGTCCGGACCCCCGCACTTGGAGGTCGGGAGGTCTAGGATGAGGGAGTCCAGACACCCAGCAGGGGGGTGGAGCCAGCGCCCGGGGGGAGCTGGGTGCGATCGGCACCTGGCAGGGGAGAGCCATCGACACTTCTTTCTCCCATTGACCTGCCAAGTGGTCCGTTCACCTCCTGGGTGGATGGTGGTGCCGGGATGTCGGGGCCTGGCCAGGCCCAGGGTTAGGGTCGATCAGAGGCCACGCGGCCTCGTGGTGCAGTGTCCAAGATGGCGGCTGGGCCGGGTGAAGCCCGGTAGTGGTTCGGCCCCATGATACAGAGATGTCCGGGGGCAGGAGTCCCGTATGAGACGGGGTGCGGGGTACTTCTGTGGGTAACACCTGGAGGGCCGGGGCTCGGGCCCTGTCATGCTGGGAGGGAGCGAGCCCTTCTTGTGGCCTGTCCAACATGCGTCCCCCCCAGCTGAAGGCGGGGAGAGTCACCCATCCTCTTGGGGACTCTCCTCGTCGAGGCGGAAAAAGCGTGACAGGCCATCTGCGTTGGCGTGGTCTTGGCCAGGTCGATGATCCACAGTGAAGTCCATCCCCTGCAGGGAGATGGACCAACGCAATAGTTTGGGGTTTTCCCCCCGCATCTGCATTAGCCACTGCAGGGGCCGATGATCTGTCTGCACCCGGAAGTGGGTACCGAAGAGATAGGGCCGGAGCTTTTTGAGGGCCCACACCACTGCGAAGGCCTCCTTCTCGATGGTGCTCCAGCGCTGTTCTCGGGCCCGGAGACGTCTGCTGATGAAGGCCACTGGTTGGTCAAGTCCTTCGGGGTTCAACTGGGAGAGGACCGCCCCAATGCCATGGTCGGAGGTATCCGTTTGTACAATGAATTCCCGACTGTAGTCGGGGGCCTGGAGCACAGGGGCAGTGTACATGGTGGCCTTCAGCTTCTCGAAGGCCGCTTGACAGTCTGGGGTCCAGTTGACCTCCTTCGGGTGGTTCTTGGATGTGAGTTCCGTGAGGGACCCCACAATGCTGCCATAATCCTTCACGAACCGCCGGTAGTAGCCGGTGAGCCCCAAGAAGGCTCGGACCTCGGTCTGTGTGACGGGAGGCTGCCAGGACTGGATGGCAGCGATCTTGAGTTGAAGAGGGGCCACCAGACCGCTTCCCACCTGGTGTCCGAGATAGGTTACGGACCCCTGACCAATTTGGCACTTGCTGGCCTTGATTGTGAGGCCGGCCCGTTGGAGGGCCTGCAGGACCTCTCGGAGGTGGTGGAGGTGGTCGGACCAGTGGCGGCTGTACACAGCGATATCGTCCAGGTAGGCGGCGCTGAACTCCTCGAGCCCCGCCAAGACCTGGTTCACCAGTCGCTGAAAAGTAGCTGGAGCATTCTTCATGCCGAACGGCATGACCTTGAAGTGGTAGTGGCCATCGGGAGTGGAAAAGGCGGATCGTTCTTGAGCCCGGGGTGTGAGACCGATCTGCCAGTAGCCCGCCGTCAGGTCGAAGATGCTGAGGTAGCGGGCAGCCCCCATGCGGTCGATCAGTTCATCTGCTCGGGGGATGGGATGAGCGTCGGTTCTGGTGACAGCGTTCAAGCCCCGGTAGTCGACGCAGAATCGGAGCTCAGGGGTGGTGCCGGGGGCAGCAGCTTTGGGGACCAGCACGACCGGGCTGGCCCAGGGGCTGTCCGAAGGCTCGATGACCCCGATCGTGAGCATCTTTGACACCTCCTCTTGGATGCAGGCCCGTACCCGATCTGGTACGCGGTACGCCCGATGTCTGATAGGGGGACTGTCCCCGGTGTCCACGTCATGCAAGCACCAGGGGGTGACCCCTGGGGTGAGGGAAAACAGGGTCGCGAATTGCAGCAGGAGGTCCCGGCAGCCTTGGCGCTGTTCCGGGGCAAGGGCATCTGAGAGTCGGACCCCGTCCACGGAACCATCTTTTTCCCCGGTCCTTAGGAGATCAGGGAGAGGCTCGGAGTCTTCTTCCGCTCCGCTGTCTGTAGCCATCAGGAGACTGAGCTCCGAGCGCACAAAGTGGGGTTTGCGTCTATTGGCGTGGAGGACCCGGAGGCGGTTCCGTGGAGATTCCATATCGATGAGATAGGTGACGGGGCTCTTGCGCTCGACCACTTTGAAGGGCCCCGTCCACCTGTCCTGCAAGGCACAGGGTTCGGTGGGGGACATCACCCACACTTGTTGGCCAGGTTCGAATTCGATGGAGGAGGCATTTTGATCGTACCATTTTTTCATGTCCTCCTGACTGGCCCCCAGGTTCGCTTTCGCCATTTCTCTGAATCGCCTGGTTTGATTGCGTAGGGTCAGGAGGTACTTGAAGACATCTGGGTGGGGTCTTTAGGGGGGCCATCTCCCAACCTTCTTTGACTAGGCTGAGGGGCCCTCGCACCGGGTGTCCATACAAGAGTTCGAACGGGCTGAAGCCGAGGGACTTCTGGGGGACTTCTCGATATGCGAAGAGGAGGCACGGCGGTAGCACATCCCACTGGCGACGGAGGGGCTCTTCCAACCCCCCAATCATTCCTTTGAGGGTGCGGTTGAACCGCTCGACGAGTCCGTTTCCTTGAGGGTGATAGGGGGTCGTGAATCGGTAGGTGACCCCGCACTGTTGCCAGAGGGACTTCATATATTTTGAAATAAAGTTTGTGCCTCTGTCGCTGACGACTTCTCGGGGAAAGCCCACCCGGGAGAAGATCCCCATTAAGGCCCGGCCGACCACCGGGGCTGTTACAGTTCGCAGGGGAACAGCCTCGGGGTAGCGGGTGGCGTGGTCCACCAGTACCAGGATGAACCGATGTCCTTGTGCTGTACGGGGGTCCAGGGGCCCCACAATGTCTATGCCCACCCTCTCGAACAGGGTGGTGACAACTGGGAAGGGTTGCAGAGGTGCTTTAAGTTTGCGGCCGCTTTTCCCGCTGGCCTGGCACGTGGGGCAGGACTGGCAGTGGTTGAGGACGTCATTTCTCATCTTGGGCCAGAAAAAGTGGGTCACCAGGCGACTGTAGGTTTTGTCTTGGCCCAGGTGTCCAGCCAGGGGGACATCGTGGGCCAGATTTAACAAGAAGTCTCTAAAACGGAGGGGCACCACCAGCACTCGACTGGCCCCTAACTCCGCGATTCTCTGTTCACTGTACAACAAGTCGTTGTCCCAATAGATCCAATGGGCTCCGGTGGTGTCCCCTGCGCTCTGGGCGAGGGCTTGCTGGCGGAGTCCCTCTAGGGAGGGGCAGGCCTTCTGTTCTTGACGGAACTGATCTTGGGTGGGCCCCCCCTCTTGACACCACTGAGCCAGGCTGGGAAGGTCCTGTGGTTGAGCGAGCCCTTCGGGAGTTTGTTCCGGGAGGTCGGTGTCTTCTACTGGAGCGATCGGGGGAGGGGGTGCTGGCCATTCGGGTTCTTCTGGTCGGGGGATGGTACGGGCGGCCATGGACCGGGTGGTTACACACGCCCAGTCCGGGAGGCCCAACATCCCCAGGTGTTCTCTTCTTTCTACGGCGGCCCACGGGGAACTCTCAAGATCGTTTCCCAGGAGACAGTCCACGGGGGCGTCATCTCGGACCGTCACCTTCAACATGCCGGATACTCCTCCCCATTCGAAGGGGACGCAGGCCATCCGACATAGACTCTCCGAATTGTCGGCTGAACGGACGGGGCAGAGAATGTTCGGCAGGATCTGCTCTGGGGTCACCAGGTGACAGCGGACGGCCGTCACACTGGCCCCTGTGTCACGTAGGGCTTCGGCCCTGCGCCCATTAATGTTCACCCACTGACCATATTTTCTGGTGTTGGCGGGTAGGGGAGCCCGCGGGACCATGTCTCTTCCCCCTAGGCACGCTAGAACCATGGCGGCCGGTTCCCACTCTTGTTGTTCTTGTTCGCACTCCTCCTGTTCTTCGGAGATTTGTTCTCCCCCCAGGGCGGCGGCAGCTATCTGGCGGGGTCTCGGAGTCTGGTTCTGTGGACAGTTCGGGTCATTGGCGTAGTGGCCGACTCGCTGGCATCGGTGACATGTGACATTGGCTCGGAACCCCGGGCGCACCGGGGGGTTGCCCCGGTTGGCCGGGGGCGGGGTGCTTGCAGCGGAAGCGGCCGGGACGGTGTCTCTTCCTCGTCCCTGGCCTCCTCCTCCTCCTCGGGGACGGTGCTGACCTTGGTTGTTCCGGTTCTGTTCGTGTGGCCCACTCCGGCCTACTCGAGTGCTCTCCCACCGGTCAGCCTCGGCGGCGAGCTGCCGTGGGTCAGTCAATTTACTGTCGAGGAGGTGCTGCCTGAGCTCGACGAAGCAGTTGTTAGAGAGGTGCTCCCACACCATGAGATTAAAAAGTTGCTCGTAGGTTGTTACATGGCTTCCCTTGATCCAACCCTCGAAGGCTCGGCTGAAGTAGTTTACATATTCCACCCAAGTTGTACCTGGGATCCGGGTGCAGTCTCGGAACCTCTGGCGGTACATTTCGGGTGTGAGCCCATATCGGGTGAGGAGGGCCGCCTTCATGTGGTCATAGGAGGTCATCAGATGGTCTGGGAGCTGTAACAGGGCATCGCGGCCTTCATTGACGAACCTCCCCCATAGACCGGCTCCCCAGTCACTTCGATCAATCCGGTGGGAGGTCATGGCGATCTCGTAGGCCTTGAACCACTGTTGTATGTCGTCATCTCGGAAATATTCTCGAACGACATCCTTGGGGATGTGTACTTTCTTTTCTGTCGTTCCTGGGGTGCGCGGTTGCTCGGGCACCCCCAGTTCTTTGTTCTGTTTCCGTAGGTTTATTTCTGCTAGATTGCGCTCGTGTTCGTACGCTAATTTTTTTTCTTCAAGCTCTCTCTGCCTCTGTTTTTCTTCCCGTTCTTCTCGGAGCCGCAAATGTTCTAGGTTCAGTTTCTGTTCGGCTAATTTGAGCTCACTGTCCATTTTGATTCGGGCCATTTCTAACTCATGCAGTCTGCTTTTTTCTCTCTCTTGGATCTCTTCCTGCGAGAGACCCGTTCTGCGCTCCTCGGGAGCCGTGGTGTTCCTCTCTGATGCTGCAACGTTTTGGTCCGGGGGTCTGACGGCCCCGGTTTCTGCCCATGACTCAATGGCGTGCTTGAAATCGTCTTTAGTACTCAGACCGGTGGTAGCAATGCCTAGTTCCATGCAGAATTGTTTCAATTCACGATGGCTGTATTCTTCCAATTTCTCCATCTGGAATTTCTCGGTGGATCCGCTCTCTTTGGTTGTCATTGTGTTTTCGTCGTGGGGTGAGCTACTCTCTGTACGATTACGCGTTGATTCGGATCGCGCAGCTGGCCACCAATGTTAGACGGACCGAGAGGGTCGGCCGAGGACAATGGGAGAGGTCTCCAGGGAGAACCCCTCCAGCGATCGTACAGACAAGTAACTTCCCCCCCACAGACGTACACCACACAGAGATAAGGTTTAACGTTCTTTATAAGTGATCTTTAAGTACAGTAGAATGGTACAAGGAGGTCTGGACTCAGGGGTCCCCTCGATTCTAGTCTCTTGGATGGGAAGGGGGTAGCGGGACAGTCTTATTACCAATCTGGTAGATGCGATGATATGATGAATAGCTCACAATCCTCGAGCTCGGCGTTCTAGATGGATGGGCCGCGGCAGCGCCGGTAGGTCCCGAGATGATCGTAGGTAGCGACGGTCCGCGCCGCGGCGGCGCCAGCAGGTCCCGATGAAGGTGGTAGTTACAACGGTCCGCGGCCGTGCCAGCAGGTCCCGACGAAGATGAAGGATGCAGAGGGTTGCGGCAGCGCCAGCAGGGAGGACGATAGTTCGCAAGGCAGGACTACGGCAGCGCCAGTAGTCCGTCAAGGATGAGTTCTTCACGGTGTCTCTCGACTCCAGGATACAACTGCCTTCCTGCTCTGGAGCTGCCCCAGTTATAGGTCTGGCGCCCTTTGATGTCCGGACCCCCGCACTTGGAGGTCGGGAGGTCTGGGATGAGGGAGTCCAGACACCCAGCAGGGGGGTGGAGCCAGCGGCCGGGGGAGCTGGGTGCGATCGGCACCTGGCGGGGGAGAGCCATCGACACTTCTTTCTCCCATTGACCTGCCAAGGGGTCCGTTCACCTCCTGGGTGGATGGTGGTGCCGGGATGTCGGGGCCTGGCCAGGCCCAGGGTTAGGGTCGATTGGAGGCCACGCGGCCTCGTGGTGCAGTGTCCAAGATGGCGGCTGGGCCGGGTGAAGCCCGGTAGTGGTTCGGCCCCATGATACAGAGATGTCCGGGGGCAGGAGTCCCGTATGAGACGGGGTGCGGGGTACTTCTGTGGGTAACACCTGGAGGGCCGGGGCTCGGGCCCTGTCATGCTGGGAGGGAGCGAGCCCTTCTTGTGGCCTGTCCAACACACAAGCAACGAGGGGGCAGGACAGCAAGCACAAGCAACGAGAGGGCAAGACAGCAAGCACAAGCAACAAGGGTGCAGGACAGCAAGCACAAGCAACGAAGGGGCAGGACAGCAAGCACTAGGTGGCAGGACAGCAAGCACAAGCAAAAATGGGGGGCAGGAGAGCAAGCACAACCAGCGAGGGGGGTAGGAGAGCAAGCACAACCAACGAGGGGGCAGGGGAGCAAGCACAAGCATTGAGGGGGCAGGACAGCAAGCACAAGCTACGAGGGGGCAGGAGAGCAAGTACAAGCAACTAGGGGGCAGGAGAGCAAGCACAAGCAAGGAGGGGGCAGAACAGCAAGCGCAAGCAACAAGGGGCAGGACAGCAGGCACAAGCAACGAGGGGGCAGGACAGCAAGCACAAGCAATGAGGGGAAGCAGGACAGCAAGCACAAGCAACGAGGGGGGGCAGGAGAGCAAGCACAAGCAACGAGGGGGGACAGGAGAGCAAGCACAAGCAACGAGGGGGGCAGGAGAGCAAGCACGACCAACGAGGGGGCAGGCGCAGGAGAGCAAGCACAAGCAACAAGGGGGCAGGAGAGCAAGTACAAGCAACGAGGGTGCAGGACAGCAAGCACAAGCAACGGGGGCAAGAGAGCAAGCACAAGCAACTAGGGGGCAGGGGCAGGAGAGCAAGCACAAGCAACGAGGGGGTGGGGGCAGGAGAGCAAGCACAAACAACAAGGGGGCAGGGGCAGGAGAGCAAGCACAAGCAACGAGGGGGCAGGACAGCAAGCACAAGCCACGAGGGGGCAGGACAGAGAGCACAAGCTCCGAGGGGGGCAGGAGAGCAAGCACAAGCAACGAGGGGGGGGCAGGACAGCAAGCACAAGCAACGAGGGGGCAGGACAGCAAGCACAAGCAACGAGGGGGCAGGACAGCAAGCACAAGCAACGAGGGGGGCAGGAGAGGAAGCACAAGCAACGAGGAGGAGGCAGGACAGCAAGCACAAGCAACGAGGGGGCAGGACAGCAAGCACAAGCAACAAGCGGGCAGGACTGCAAGCACAAGCAGCAAGCACAAGCAACGAGGGGGCAGGACTGCAAGCACAAGCAACAAGGGGGCAGGAGAGCAAGCACAAGCAATGAGGGGGCAGGACAGCAAGCACAAGCAACGAGGGGGCAAGAGAGGGGGCAGGAGAGCAAGCACAAGCAACGAGGGGGCAGGACAGCAAGCACAAGCAACGAGGGGGCAAGAGAGCAAGCACAAGCAACGAGGGGGCAGGAGAGCAAGCACAAGCAACGAAGGGGCAGGACAGCAAGCACAAGCAACGAGGGGGCAGGACTGCAAGCACAAGCAACGAGGGGGCAGGGCAGCAAGCACAAGCAACGAGGGGTCAGGGCAGCAAGCAAAAGCAACGAGGGGGCAGAAGAGCAAGCACAAGCAACGAGGGGGCAGGAGAGCAAGCACAAGCAACAAGGGGGCAGGAGAGCAAGCACAAGCAACGAGGGGGCAGGACAGCAAGCAAAAGCAACGAGGGGGCAGGACAGCAAGCACAAGCAATGAGGGGCAGGAGAGCAAGCACAAGCAACGAGGGGGTAGGGGCAGGAGAGCATGCACAAGCAACGAGGGGGCAGGAGAGCAAGCACAAGCAACGAGGGGGCAGGACAGCAAGCACAACCAACGAGGGTGCAGGTCAGGAAGCACAAGCAACGAGGGGGGCAGCAGAGCTAGCACAAGCAATGAGGGGGGCAGGACAGCAAGCACAAGCAACGAGGGGACAAGACAGCAAGCACAAGCAACGAGGGGGCAAGACAGCAAGCACAAGCAACGAGGGGGTAGGACAGCAAGCACGAGGTGGCAGGAAAGTAAGCACAGGCAACGAGGGGGCAGGGGCAGGAGAGAAAGCACAAGTAACAAGGGGGCAGGGGCAGGAGAGCAAGCACAAGCAACGAGGGGGTAGGACAGCAAGCACAAGCAATGAGTGGGCAGGACAGCAAGTACAAGCAATGAGGAGGGGGCAGGAGAACAAGCACAAGCAACAAGGCGGGTAGGACAGCAAGCACAAGCAATGAGGGGGCAGGACAGCAAGCACAAGCAACGAGGAGGGGGCAGGAGAACAAGCACAAGCCACAAGTGGGTAGGACAGCAAGCACAAGCAACTAGGGGGCAGGACAGCAAGCACAAGCAACGAGAGGGCAGGAGAGCAAGCACAAGCAACGAAGGGGCAGGGGCAGGAGAGCAAGCACAAGCAACGAGGGGGTAGGACAGCAAGCACAAGCAATGAGTGGGCAGGACAGCAAGTACAAGCAACGAGGAGGGGGCATAAGAACAAGCACAAGCAACAAGGGGGGTAGGACAGCAAGCACAAGCAATGAGGGGGCAGGACAGCAAGCACAAGCAACGAGAGGGCAAGGGGGCAAGCACAAGTAACAAGGGGGCAAGACAGCAAGCACAAGCAACGAAGGGGCAGGACAACAAGCACTAGGTGGCAGGACAGCAAACACAAGCAAAAAGGGGGGGCAGGAGAGCAAGCACAACTAGCAAGGGGGGCAGGAGAGCAAGCACAACCAACGAGGGGGCAGGCGAGCAAGCACAAGCAATGAGGGGGCAGGACAGCAAGCACAAGCTACGAGGGGGCAGGAGAGCAAGTACAAGCAATGAGGGGGCAGGAGAGCAAGCACAAGCAACAAGGGGGCAGGACAGCAAGCGCAAGCAACGAGGGGGCAGGACAGCAAGCACAAGCAACGAGGGGGCAGGAGAGCAAGCACAAGCAACGAGGAGGGGGCAGGACAGCAAGCACAAGCAACGAAGGGGCAGGACAGCAAGCGCAAGCAAGGAGAGGGCAGGACAGCAAGCACAAGCAACGAGGGGGCAGGAGAGCAAGCACAAGCAATGAGGGGAAGCAGGACAGCAAGCACAAGCAACGAGGGGGGCAGGAGAGCAAGCACAAGCAACAAGGGGGGACAGGAGAGCAAGCACAAGCGACGAGGGGGGCAGGAGAGCAAGCACGACCAATGAGGGGGCAGGCGCAGGAGAGCAAGCACAAGCAACAAGGGGGCAGGAGAGCAATTACAAGCAATGAGGGTGCAGGACAGCAAGCACATTCAGCGGGGGCAGGAGAGCAAGCACAAGCAACTAGGGGGCATGGGCAGGAGAGCAAGCACAAGCAACGAGGGGGCAGGGGCAGGAGAGCAAGCACAAGCAACAAGGGGGCAGGGGCAGGAGAGCAAGCACAAGCAACGAGGTGGCAGGACAGCAAGCACAAGCCACGAGGGGGCAGGACAGAGAGCACAAGCTCCGCGGGGGGGGCAGGAGAGCAAGCACAAGCAACGAGGGGGTGGCAGGACAGCAAGCACAAGCAACGAGGGGGCAGGACAGCAAGCACAAGCAACGAGGGGGCAGGAAAGCAAGCACAAGCAACGAGGGGGGCAGGAGAGCAAGCACAAGCAAAGGGGGGGCAGGAGAGCAAGCACAAGCAACGAGAAGGGGGCAGGACAGCAAGCACAAGCAACAAGGGGGCAGGACAGCAAGCACAAGCAACGAGGGGGCAGGACTGTAAGCACAAGCAACGAGGGGGCAGGACAACGAGGGGGCAGGACAGCAAGCACAAGCAACGAGGGGGCAGGACAGCAAGCACAAGCAACGAGGGGGCAGGAGAGCAAGCACAAGCAACGAGGAGGGGGCAGGACAGCAAGCACAAGCAACGAAGGGGCAGGACAGCAAGCACAAGCAACGAGGGGGCAGGACTGCAAGCACAAACAACGAGGGGGTATGACAGCAAGCACAAGCAACGAGGGGTCAGGACAGCAAGCACAAGCAACTAGGGGGCAGAAGAGCAAGCACAAGCAACCAGGGGTTAGGGGCAGGAGAGCATGCACAAGCAACGAGGGGGGCAGGAGAGCAAGCACAAGCAACAAGGGGGACAGGAGAGCAAGCACAAGCAACAAGGGGGCAGGAGAGCAAGCACGACCAACGAGGGGGCAGGCGCAGGAGAGCAAGCACAAGCAACAAGGGGGCAGGACAGCAAGCACAAGCAATGGGGGCCGGAGAGCAAGCACAAGCAACTAGGGGGCAGGGGCAGGAGAGCAAGCACAAGCAACGAGGGGGTGGGGGCAGGAGAGCAAGCACAAACAACAAGGGGGCAAGGGCAGGAGAGCAAGCACAAGCAACGAGGGGGCAGGACAGCAAGCACAAGCCACGAGGGGGCAGGACAGAGAGCACAAGCTCCGAGGGGGGCAGGAGAGCAAGCACAAGCAACGAGGGGGGAGGACAGCAAGCACAAGCAACGAGGGGGGCAGGAGTGCAAGCACAAGCAACGAGGGGGGGCAGGAGAGCAAGCACAAGCAACAAGGGGGGACAGGAGAGCAAGCACAAGCAACAAGGGGGCAGGAGAGCAAGCACGACCAACGAGGGGGCAGGCGCAGGAGAGCAAGTACAAGCAACGAGGGTGCAGGACAGCAAGCACAAGCAATGGGGGCCGGAGAGCAAGCACAAGCAACTAGGGGGCAGGGGCAGGAGAGCAAGCACAAGCAACGAGGGGGTGGGGGCAGGAGAGCAAGCACAAACAACAAGGGGGCAAGGGCAGGAGAGCAAGCACAAGCAACGAGGGGGCAGGACAGCAAGCACAAGCCACGAGGGGGCAGGACAGAGAGCACAAGCTCCGAGGGGGGCAGGAGAGCAAGCACAAGCAACGAGGGGGGAGGACAGCAAGCACAAGCAACGAGGGGGGCAGGAGTGCAAGCACAAGCAACGAGGGGGGGCAGGGGAGCAAGCACAAGCAACAAGGAGGGGGCAGGACAGCAAGCACAAGCAACGAGGGGGCAGGACAGCAAGCACAAGCAACAAGGGGGCAGGACTGCAAGCACAAGCAACGAGGGGGCAGGACTGCAAGCACAAGCAACGAGGAGGCAGGAGAGCAAGCACAAGCAACGAGGGGGCAAGAGAGGGGGCAGGAGAGCAAGCACAAGCAACGAGGGGGCAGGACAGCAAGCACAAGCAACGAGGGGGCAGGACAGCAAGCACGTGGTGGCAGGACAGTAAGCACAGGCAACGAGGGTGCAGGGGCAGGAGCACAAGCAACAAGGGGCAGGGGCAGGAGAGCAAGCACAAGCAACGAGGGGGCAGGACAGCAAGCACAAGCAACGAGGGTGCAGGACAGCAAGCACAAGCAACGAGGGGGCAGAAGAGCAAACACAACCAGCGAGGGGGGCAGGAGAGCCAGCACAACCAAAGAGGGGGCAGGGGAGCAAGCGCGAGCAACGAGGGGGGCTGGACAGCAAGCACGAGCAACAAGGGGGGCAGGACAGCATGCACGAGCAACGAGGGGGCATGAGAGCAAGCACAAGCAATGAGGGGGCAGGACAGCAAGCACAAGCAACAAGGGGATAGGACAGCAAGCACAAGCAACGAGGGGGCAGGACAGCAAGCACAAGTAATGAGGGGGCAGGAGAGCAAGCACGAGCAATGAGGGGGCAGGACAGCAAGCACAAGCAACAAGGGGGGGCAGGAGAGCAAGCACAAGCAACGAGGGGGCAGGACAGCAAGCACGAACAATGAGGGGGCAGGACTGCATGCACGAGCAACGAGGGGGCAGGACAGCAAGCACGAGCAACGAGGAGGCAGTACAACAAGCACTCACCGGAGGACTCAGCAGCTTCTCGACTTCTTGCGGCGGCAGTCGGGCAGAAATGGCGTCAGAAAAGCGCCAACATTTTCGCATTTGGGGCGTGGTTTTTGCTGTTGAGTGAAGGATAACGTCACGGAGTTAAAAACTGCAAAAACACGCCCCGAACCTGAAAAAGACGGGGCTTGAACGGAGTGATGCCCCTCTCCGCCAATGGCTGGCCTCTGTCTTTGTTATTGTTTTTTAAATGGGAGGGTCTTGTGGACGCCCCTGTCCCCCGGGACCGCCACCACTCGGGGCTACTGTAATATAATTTGGAGGGGGGCTCGCGGACCCCCGGTGCCCCAGAGACTGCCAACTCCCCAGCATTAATGTAATATAAATTGGGAGGGCCTTGTGTACCTCCAGGAACCACCACCTCCCGGGGCTTTCTAAATTTGTAATGGGAGAGCCTTTCAACCCCCATGGGCCAGAGAACCACCACCTCCCCGGAGCTAAAATAGTTTTATATACAATGGGAGTGGGGCCGTTCACAGCGCTAAGGAGCACCACCTCCTTAGGCAGCCCCTACGAACAAGAAAGGAGGCCCTCCTGGAGCCATAGATGGCCCTGGGGACCACCATTCCCCAAGGCCAGCTCCTGCTATGTCCCGGGGTGCCCATCCCCTGGGCATAGCTGTTTGCTGTGGTTTGGCGGGAAAGCCACAGCAAACTCTCCATTCAGAAATGCTCTCACTTGCTGAAAGCGGAGCAGAATTCATTTCAAACACAGGGAGCTGCATGTTTAGCAAGGCAGAAAGCCGTCAAGGACTGCAGTCTCAGTGGAGACTGGGTGACCTGAGGCACTCAGCAGACATGGCCAGGCCTCGAGGAATGGGGTCCACAAGGCCGAAATCAGCCCATGGAGGCAGGCCGCACAGCCCTCCTCCTCCTTAGAAAAAAGGCAGGGCCTCTGGGAAGGGGTACCCCGGCCAAAATCAACACAGGGAGTGGGGCCCCTCGCTCCTAAATAAAATACAAATGTTTAAAGTGCCAATGCCCTGGAGAGGTCGCCGGAGGCCCGTCCCCTTTCTTAACCACTCTGCAAATGGGCATTGTGGTGCAAAACGTGTTGTGGAACGAAGTCCACTTCGCTGGTGAGGGCTCTTGGGGGCCCCAACCCTTCCTTTACCTCCAGTAAGACCAATACAATGGGATTGCCGAGGGATAGTGGGAGGCCCCACTCCTTTTCTACACCAATCTGAAAACGTACCTTAGAAATTAACAGAAAAAAAATGTACTGCAACGTTATAGTTAGGAAATAAAATGTGAAAAACCTTAGAAATTCACACAAAAAAATAAAAGTTACAGGGACATTATAATTAGGACTTTATAAAAATGTTAACGTAGAAATTCACAGAAAAAAACAAAGGTTACAGGGACAATATAGTTATGAAATAGAATTATAAAAAACATAGAAATTCCAGCAACGTTATAGTTAGGAAATAAAATGTGAAAAACCATAGAAATTCACTGAAAAAACAAAAGTTACAGGGACATTATAGTTAGGCTCAGATTTCTACTCCTATATTTGTACACCTACAAACACACACTACAAGATGGCCAAAATCATTGCATGATCGTAGGTGAAAAATGTAGTCTGTGTTCTATTTTCATTTATTTTCTGTACATATGATGATGTATATGCTTAGCATCCTACGTGTGAGCAAAGCTGCAAGTCAGCCGAAACGCGTTACGAGGAGCCATTAAAGAAACTTGAGCATCATTTCATCGTCGGTTTGTTGCGTCCTGAGAGTGCGTTATTCCCCCAGTGGGGTGGAACTCTGAACCATTTGTTTTCCGGCCATTGCACGCACCACCTTCCTTGGGTTCATGGTCTGGGAAGGAGCTTTCTGTTTTGTATATATATGTATATATATATATATATATATATATATATATATATAGAGAGAGAGAGAGAGAGAGAGAGAGAGAGAGATGCAGTGGCTCCCCTGAGAAGAGGAGGCAACAGGGATAAAATGTTGAGGAGAAGGGAAACAGTATACATAGTTGAATTAGATAGTAAATATCCAAACGGATTAAATACAACAGAAGATCTTCATAATTTTTTTATAAACTATGGAACTTTATTCATGCTATATATATTTTTTTCAGCCTTTCTCCAACTAACTGTAACTGAAACTGATTGTTTGATTTTATTATGAAGTTTATATCCTGAATTATATCTATGTGGTCTTCCAACATAAACAAATAGTAGATGGATTCAACAATATCAAGAATTCTTCCCGAGAAATCCAAACTGTGTACATATATACAAAAACCGTTTAGGTTTCACTTGTAATATCAATGTATATACACTAAAAACAAAAAAAATGTTTTCTTTTTGGTTTAGTTTCTTTGTGGGGTCTTTTGTAATAAGGTCTGCTTAGCAGGATTATGAGATAGACCTCATACAGATTGATTTTTGAAGGGTGTTACATGTTATTTACACTGATAAGCAACACACATGCCATATCATATGACAACAACAAAGATGAAAAAGATCTAAGAAAATAAGTAAAAAGGGAGCACACAAAATATTTTAGTTGGATGGTATTAGTTATTAACGGTATAAAGTTTGTTTAAATATTGAGGTGAGCCAACGGACGGTGCTATTTTTGAAAATTTGAGGTCGCAACAAGGAGAAAATATATCTGTTTTACAATAATTTTTTGTTTTTATATATAAATTGAAAGATATGGTCTTATGCAGATATTTGAAAAAGATGCCATTGTATAGTTTTTATTGCAAAGTATATCTTTTTGTATAAAATTTTTTATATATTGTATATAGATATTTATGGTTATTTATAATTTTTTATAGCACTAGTCACTTTGTGTATATATATATATAGGTTCTTGCATTATGCTGCTCAAAATGAATTACTCAAGGGTTTACCGTTTTTTACCTATTGTGGTATTTAACTTCTTAAGTTTTGATACAAAGCTGTATTCATACAGCCCAACAAATATTTTTGTCAAATCCAACAAAGATATAAGTGTACTGTGTGCAATCCGATGTGGAATTCTCTTAAGAGTATATCTTCACTGTCTATGGATAAAGTCATGTGACTCACAGGAGGAGGGTGCAATTGGGTGAAAAAAACTTAAAAAGTAAAGCTGGCGCAGTGCTCATTGTGTGATCAAGAGCACTTGATGCTTGAAACGCGTCATCGTTGAAAGGTTGTAGGAAATAAAACATTTTAAGAAAAAAGTTGCCAGCAAGGGATTTGTTTGGTGATCTGATTTTAACAGTGTAGTACAGTCTGTATTAATTAGACTTAGCAGCTGAATGGAACAGCAACTGTTCAACGTGTTATGAATCTGCTAACCGAATTCTATAGAAACTACCACACTAGCCCCATAGAAATACAATAACTTAGACAGATTCTTTAAAAATCTTGTGATTTCAAACAGTGAATGAAATATTGAACACAAGAATAAAGGTGAAGCAACACGAAAAGGTTTGTTCTTAGAAAAAATTATTATTTTTTATATTCATACGGAAATAAATCATCAAAGGAAAACAAGGGTGTACAGTTATTGACAATTGCATGTGTTTCTTGTGTAAATGGAGCTGAAAAAACAATCCATAGATACAGAAGAAAACAATCCAGTCTATAACAAAATAAGTAAAGTTGACTTCTTTAAAAGATGATAAATAGAAAGCCAAATGTAGGAAAAGAGACTTGGATTGGATTGTCAACGTTTCGGTCTCAGTGGTGTAATCCAGAGACCATCATCAGGACAAGGAGATAATTGCCTTAGGGAAGCTTCAAGTCTGCCCTGTGGTTATGTCCACCTCTGATTGGATACTGAGTTGACGCTTCGTGTGATTTACTCGTCTTTGAATTATCTTGGATCCTGAGATTGACACCACAGGTTCCCCTACCACAAAGATTCAATACTTTTTCTGGCCTGGATATTTGGACATAACCACAGGGCAGACTTGAAGCTTCCCTAAGGCAATGAACTTTTAAATTCTGCGTGAGTTCACCAATAGTTTGGTCTTATACACTGTATAAGGGTCTTCCTCATTGCATTATCTCCTTGTCCTGATGATGGTCTCTGGATTACACCACTGAGACCGAAACGTCGACAATCCAATCCAAGTCTCTTTTCCTACATTTGGCTTTCTATTTATCATCTTTTAAAGAAGTCAACTTTACTTATTTTGTTATAGACTGGATTGTTTTCTTCTGTATCTATGGATTGTTTTTTCAGCTCCATTTACACAAGAAACACATGCAATTGTCAATAACTGTACACCCTTGTTTTTCTTTGATGATTTATTTCCGTATGAATATAAAAATTAATAATTTTTTCTAAGAACAAACCTTTTCGTGTTGCTTCACCTTTATTCTTGTGTTCAATATTTCATTCACTGTTTGAAATCACAAGATTTTTAAAGAATCTGTCTAAGTTATTGTATTTCTATGGGGCTAGTGTGGTAGTTTCTATAGAATTCGGTTAACAGATTCATAACACGTTGAACAGTTGCTGTTCCATTCAGCTGCTAAGTCTAATTAATACAGACTGTACTACACTGTTAAAATCAGATCACCAAACAAATCCCTTGCTGGCAACTTTTTTCTTAAAATACTTTGACTGCCCAAGCCCGCAAGGGTATATCGGGTTACCCACCCCTACTACCAGGAAATAAAACATGGCCTAAACTGAAGCCGTGGGGTCTGTCTCTTCATTTCGCCCTCCAGGAGGTTGTGAAGATTGCTGTGGATATATATATATATATATATATATATATATATATATATATATATATATATATATATATATATATATATATATATATATATATATATATATATATATATATATATATATATATATATATATATATATATATATATGCCTCGTGTTTCTGCCTAGGGGCAGAGTGCTGCTGCTGCGAGGTATTGCAGAGATATATATATATATATATATATATATACCACAAATCTCGCACCTTGCACAGTTGCCTCAGAACCACGAAAAGACGAGCGTAGACCCAGGTTTGGTGCTAATTTGTTTTATTCGGAAACACCACCAGCCGCCAACACAAAGCGTTTCGACAGATCCCTGCCTTGATCACATATATATACTCAGTTCAGTAGACCATCAACAGTGCACCGTAAGCTTTGCTATCAGTAACATTTATTTCAACTGCTCCTGACGGAGTAGGGAGAGACAATAGACCACCCGCCCTATTTAGAGTGGATGTTCTGATGTCTTTTTTTATGTCTCTCACCTCCAGGAAAATGCTGGTGGTGGCAGACAGAAAAATATGACCCTCACACACTGAGAGAATCTTCCAAGAGTGTGGTGTCAATAGTTTTTTTTTCTTCAGAAACAAGTTTCCTCATTGGTGTTCAACACTGTTAAAAACATTCTTGATGTGCGCCAAATTTTTGGCGCCTTCTGTTCTGTCAGTGATTTCAAGATATGGTGGGCAGGAGTCCGGCCAGGATGAGCGAGCTCTGCCAACCTGACGGCTGCCCTCCCACCATATCTTCCATCAGGCACTAAATTACGTAAGTTGTTGCTATAGCGCCAATAGGCCTAGCTGTATGTGCACTTGCAAATAAACATAACATATTCATAGCACAGAGAAAATTCTCTCATGCAGCTAGCCCATGTGCTACTTATGGGTCTGTTTTAGGTGCTGGATTTTGAGAGCAGGATGAAACTGAATGTAAAAACTGTAATGGAAAATTTATATTGTACTATGGCAACAAGCTGGAGAGCCAGAGAATCTCCAGGTTAAGAACAATTGAGTTGCAACTGTGTAATTTGAGGAACATTGCTTAAGGTGGTAGCAATGTTCAATAAGGCATCAGGAAGTGGTGGAGGATGGGTTATTCGTACGGGTAAGTATGCCCCTACCACTAGCAATAAGTCCACCCGCACAATATATTGTCCAGGCAAGGTGTCAATATGTTAGCCCCTGGCTTAACCCTTGGTAGCCGGCTGGGAGCAGTCAGGCTTAACTCAGGAGACAGGTATGTACAGCATTTAAATACACCAATACATTGAATAAGTAAGACACAACAAACAATAAAAATCCCACACCAATTTATAAAAATAGGTAATAATTTTATCATCAAAATGACACCAATACAACAAAACTCCAATATAGGAAACTGGAGATATGAATTTTTAAAGATTACCTACTTTCTAGTACTTTAAAATATACTGGGCCAACGTGGGACATCTGGTCGTGCTTGACTAAGACAAAGGCAAAGTTTTAGGCTGACTGCAATGGAGCCCTGGTCGGATACACTAAGCTTGAGTCACAATTTTACTTTTGCCATTAGAAACTTTCCAGGGGGTTTTCTCTTGACGTAGTGCGGTCACTTCCAGCAGGCTGATTTCTATGCAGCGTAATCAGTTTGCTTTTATACGAGGCCCCGGTCAAATCCTGGAAGTCTGGAACTCCAGAGGTTTCAGCGGCATAAATCTGAAATCCAGGCCGGGTAGCGGTTGAAGGTAGTCGGGTCAGTCCACTTACGGAGCTTTTTCCAAATGTTCCTCCAAGCTCATGGACCTTCTTCCTGAAGTTCCTCTTGAGGGTTCAAAATGTCAAAACTACAGATCCAAAGGTCTAGAAGCTCTGAGATGGTCCTTGGAAATCTGGAATACAGTTCCTACTATGCACCTGGCAAAATCCTTAAAAGTACACTGAATGCACTCCAGGCTGGGGACTTCTTGAGGCAGATGGTGCAGGGAAGCTTTGTTAACCTGTTGCTTTCAGGGTGTCCACCCCTTTATCTTTTTTGAAGCAAGGCAAAGTCCTGTAGTTCCCAGTGTGCAGCAGGAGCAACCTTGCAATCATTTGGGGTGCAGACCAGGGTTCCAGCAGGGCAGTCCTTATTCTTGTAGTTTCAGGCAGCAAATCTGAGTTGCTATGCAGCTCTCACATATGCATTCAATAATCTGGGGGGACAGTCAGGGGTGCACCCCTGTACAGTGAGGTGCTGGGTGCCATCCAAAAGCATGACAGCTTCCTCCAAAGTGTGGCATATTCCTGTCCCACAAAGCACTGCACTTTAAAATTTAAGTTGGGGATTTTCTCTCCTTTGGAGTAAGAGCTGGCTAAACCAACCTACAAGCGTGGCCCATTTCCATCAACACCCCCCCTCTACCGCCTGAAAATTCCATTCCTGGGCCTGCCATCTAGCTTGGGTTACAGGAAGAGGGGGTAGACCTAGCTGGTATTCCTTATTGACCTGCTCTCTTCACTCAGCTCTAGACCTGGTCTGTTCTTTGCAACTGCAAAGCTCTCCCCATGATATAACCTCTGCTCTTTCCAGACAATTATCACCTCATCAAAGCAGACTGGCTAGGCCTGATAAGGCAGAACACTCTGGAAAAGCTGATTAAAGGCTGGAATTTGGGCCACAGAAAAGAACGTTCTATAACTTCTCTTCTGTAGTAGTTACAATAACTTCAACAGTGGCAAGTGGTTGGATTTATGATGGCCCATCTTTTAAGTTTTTGAATGAACTTTTTAACCTCTTACTAGCAATATTTATACCTATATAAAATATTCCAATGCTAGCCTATGGTATGGAGATAATAATCTTCAATAGGGGAAACAGATTGCCAGTTTTCCCTCACCAGGGCATGTACAACATATTTTATAATGTCCCTGCTTATAGTTATATAGCCTGAGATTGTATGTCCGGCTGAACATGGGTGGACCATAAGTCTTCAGTGATATGTGTTTCAGTGCAGATGTCTGAGATGCAGGTGGTCACCACATGGATGTGTTGACTCCTTTCCCCACTCCTGGACACCAAGTGATGGAACTTCCATCAGCTGGGAAAGGAGATGGAGCAAGCCCCACAGTCAACTTTAGTAAAACCCTTAAATAGAGTTTGCAGATGAGAATTCTGCTAACCTGTGCTACCTCCACTATATTTATTTTGAGGGGATGAGTTGGCTTTACACTGGCATAGATTTAGCTGGCTCTACTGGTGTAAGCTTTGAGCTCGCCAAGAAGCCTTCAGGCCACAGTGACAGGAGCTCTTCCCCACTTGGGGTGGGGCAACTATCACTAGATTCCCCCCAGTGGGAGACTGACCAAGTCCTAGCCCAACTAATGGTTTGGGTGTTTATTCTAGAAAAACAAATCATTTTCCAAGGCAGCACAATAAACATGGCCCAACTCGGCAGATTCTTCAGCCTTCAAAGCAACTGTTTTAGGTACGGCTGATTGGATATTTGGAGATCCTCGTCATGAAGGCTGGATCTCTAAATAGGGCATGAGATTCTCCACCATGAGAGCGGACAGCATAGCCTTGACTGATCTGACAGGAGAGCGGGCCCCAACGGAGGGACTAAATGATCCTTCAAATGTTAAATAGCCCTGATATTTGTTATATCATGTGATGTTTCCTAATGTGGCTATCTGTAATAAAAAATCAATGGAGGGGAGCTGGTAGGGTAGTTGAGATGTCTAGGGAACAGTTTTATACTCTCTTTTATGTCGTATGTGATGGATTGATATGATTTTGATGTTTTTATGGATGAACTGAGAACGTTATTTATGATACTATGTTTCTTATATATTGTCTTGTACAGTTTTTATTCTGTGCTTTTATTATCTCTTTAAGATTGAAGAAAGATTTATTGAATTGAATTGATTCCATTAGTGGCTGTTGCTTCTTGCCCTGTGTTCCTGCTTTTCAGCCACTAATTTGTCTTTTGCTGTAAAAAAAGAAATAAATAATAATCCAGGTTTTCTTGAAGCATCTTGTAAGGATCGCCAGAGACTGCAACAGTAAACATTATGAATCATTTAGCTATACTTATGTCTGTTTTTGTTTTTTTATGTACAAATGTTGAGCAATGTAATGTTTTTCAATTCATTGTATGATTTAAATCCCTTTACTGTGGTTTCATGGGGATCAAATATTCTGTGATGCCAGTTTATAAAGTCACAGGCGTTAAATATCATGTATTTGTGATGAGGATGTCATAGACTATGTAATATGAATTCCGGCATTTCCACAATTTTGGTGAAATAGAACCTGTGCTTTATTTATATAGTTTTCAGACTGATTTCCTTACGACATCCTATTGAGTTCCACATTTATTGCCCCAAGTGGTGAGCAGCTGAAATCGTTTAAACAAGTCTATTGTTCATCATGAAAGCACTTTCGCTTTTGTATCTATTTAAAAATGCACTTCAATTGGCTCAGTGCACTCTCAAAGGTATTAAAAGTAGAAGCAAGCCTATATCCCAGGCTAGAAACTCACGTGCAGGAGCAGACTTAGTTTTCCTGTGCCTGACGCCCACTCCTAAACAATCTATCTTCTCCGGTACACATCATCTCCTCTACTAGCTTGTCAAGATTTAGGCAATTACAAATAAATATTTATTCTAGCATGTAGTGATTGATGAACAACACCTAGAGTCCCAGCCTAGACAGACATTGGGGAAACATCCATTACAACGCAGTGATTACAGCGACCTACCTTTACAACGCAACTGTTACAACGCAACTGCCTTTACATTGCATGCCATTACAATGCATGCCATTACAACGCATGCCATTACTATGCATTATAAGGTAAGCAATAAAAGCCGAAAATGTAGAGAGTCTCAAGAAGATGGCTTTATTCAAAGCATCCACCAACAGGGTAAAGATGTGCACAGCAGTGCGTCCAAAGCCAGAATGTGCCCAACAATCTATTGAGGCAAGAGCATTCCACATTCTACAGTTCAACATGAGCTGTTAATTACAACAGTAAGTAATGGAGATTTTTTTAGTATTAGGGTGGGTATGGGTTACATGGTAATAGTAATTTTTACCCCTACACTATCCAACACTTACTAATTTTTATCCCAACACTATCCAGCACTTACCCTACTTTTGCACTCACTGGAGTGGGAACAGTAATTTGTAGCCCACTTTTCAACACTTACCCTACTGTTGCCCTAAACGTATTGTGCTTTGTAATGGTATGCATTGTAATAGTATGCGTTGTAATGGTAGTTTTATTAAATGCGTTGTAATGGCATGCGTTGTAAAATCATGCAATGTAATGATGATTGCGATGTACAGACTGCATTGTAAAAGCATGCGTTGTAAAAGCATGCATTGTAAAAGCATGCGTTGTAACATCATATATTCCAGACAGCGCTCTATAAGTGCATTGAAAAAAGAAATCTTAATTTTCTTTGACTCTTCAACCGAAACTGTTCTCCTGGAAGTACGAAGTCATAGTTGTAAAGTTGTTAATGGGCAACAGTTTGCTGTAAAGATCTTTTTTTCTTTAGATATTCGCAGTCACCCACATGTACAGGCTTTTTGTTCAGTAGTGGGCAGAACCTACACTGTACATGTTCTGTGCAGCTCAGCCCTACAGTAATCACTGGGCAGACTCTGCGTGGAAGGCATGAACCAGTGGTAGACTTTGGGCTCTAGTGCAAACAAGAAAAATGGGCCATCCTGTTCTCACATTGGGTATTAAAAGGCAGCTATAACTGGAGTACCGTGGGCCCCTCAGCCTCCCGAGTCATTCCACCTGCTTTACGAATGATAGAGCCCTCCTAGCAAGCAAGGAGACCTGCCTTTGACAGGAGGAAACAAATCTTCAGGCTTCCACACTGCCATCAGGACGAGTGGGTTGTTCAAGCCACCTGTCTTGAGTATAGCCTGCTTAGATTAAATTAGGAGAACAATTTATCAAGGTTTTGCATCATCTTATGGCAAACAAGAGGGTCAGCGGAAAACCAAAAAGAGAGTTATCAAGCCTCGCAAGGCCACTTTGCATGGCTTGATAAATCTTGAGTGACAAAAGGCAGCTAAAAGTGCTGCCTTGCGTTACTCTGCCCAGGGACCTGTTTAGACATTTATTCTAAACTCAATGACCTTTATAGCTGCATGAGAGGTATGAGGGATAACTCACTCATAAATCATATTTTCAATACAGAATAACCAATTGGGTCACTCAATAAACCAGTCCACAATTGAAAATGAGATTAGTGGGTTTAATTATAACTTTAAAAACAGGATTACATAAACCATTCTCAACACAAGGGTATAGAAATACAGAACAAACATAATACGTCCAAATATCCTAAAGAGATTAACCCTGTTCACAGAAAGCAAGCAACCAATTCTATAATGACAATGCAAGTAATCAGGAGAAAGAATTGAGTTACATTTCATCAAATGATTTTGAAAGGTGAGCATGCTTATGCTATCTATTTTTCCCTACACTGCCTGGAAAGGGACATCCCTAATCTAAAAGTTGTGCATAAAGATGAAATTAGAAAAGGTACTGGCTGTCAGAGTGTTTAGTAGAAGAGACTCCAACAATGGGTCATGTAGCGTGAAGCCACTCAAAGCAGAAGCAGATGCAGAGGACTGTACCCCATGAAGTCCTACGATGTCTCTCTTTTCCCTCAATAAGTTACCAGATAAATTCTTCATTTCATCCAAGGTAAAAGAGTCTGTGTGACTCTTTCCAGTACATTTCCATAACCCTGGCATGAATTGGGCACTTTCACCACCTTTCCCACATCGATAAGTTGCAACTCTATTCGTCCTTGCCCATATTTCTCCTCTTTCATGAGATCTCGTCTCTTTGCTCATTATCAAGTTTCGCCTTGCCAAACTTTGTCTGCTCATACCTTGCTATCTAATGAAAACAAAACCCTTCTACGGTAAATAATGAGGCTTTGTCCGCACCTGTAGTGGAAACAAAAAGCAAACAAAAACATTCCACATTGAAAGTTAAACATGAATCAAATGTTAGACTGCAACATGAATTTGCACTGAAATTATACATGAGGCCTTAAAACTTTAGTCAATTTAGCAATGAACAGTGCACTTGGTCACAGATACGTGCCCAATTATGGATGCATAGCCAAAGAAGCTTCTTAACACATGAATAACGTAAAAGACCAGAACAAAATATTCATCAAAATACACTCGACTGAATGTTATCTCGTGGTACACATAAACCTCTAAACATTCATTGCACATATATTTCATCTCATTAGTCTCACAGTGAATCATGTCAGGAACTTAGATGTTCATTTGTAGTATTAATGAATGAGTACTTCAAACGCGTCTATTAGCCACGTTTTAGACACACAATTTATAATACCGTATATCTATTACACGTGGAGCCCTTTAAATATATGGCACTCCCTTTTATTTTAGCAACGTTAATCACACAGAATATATTCGAGTGTTGATTAGTCATGATTATGATGCATTCCTACAATATCTCAAGATAGAATGAAAATGACACTGCTCCAGAGGCATTTCATGGGTGGAGGGTGGGTGTTCCCAAGCATCCTTTCATGGATTTTGGCGCATTCCCAGATTTACCATTAGTGGTAGCTCTGGGAATGCGTCAAAATGCTAGTCCTCCCCAGGGGAGGCGTAAAGAGGAGAAATATGTTTATTTCTCCTTGATGATTCCTTTTTCTATGTATGCTGCATTCTACACAACGACAATGCTGCGTTGGTGCTAGGCAGAAGTTTGTGAATTCGCACAGGCAGAGAGCAGGAATGCGCATTATCATGTTAAATATCGCACATTCCTGCCAGCTCCCTTTCACACATCGCAGGAAGGTGGCTTGCTGCGTTGTGTGGATTCTTTATACATAAATCACATAATGTACAGACCGTGCCTTATCATTGGAGCAGAGGAGCCAGTGCTTACATCTTAGGTGTGGCCCCAGAATGCTTTGCTTTGTCTCTTTGACCACCTCGGTCTCTCCGGCGACCTATATGCAAATCCCACCACAATCCTACTTAGCCACTGTCATTCCAGTCTTCCCCTTGTGATATTCTCGTAACTCTCTGACAATCATCCTGTACTTTCCTATTGCAATTCTAACAAGAAATTTAGGAGTGCTACTAGAATGTCAAAACCCAAATATCGCCTGACAGAAAAATTGTATCCTAAATACAATTTACAAAAATATCACCTCACCGGAGTTAACAGTAGAAAATGTATACGCAATATGACAATATTTATGGAAATGGCACATAGGACACTTTCTATCGGACAATATTTTTGCTAACAATAATCTGGCGTGGAACCAGAAATTGACATGTTCCTATCTTGTTACCACTGTGTCGGTTATGACAAAATAAAAACGTATTATAATAAAAAAAATATTAGTGGATCCTGACGCGAACCAGAATGCGCTCACCATGCCTCCGTGCTCCACAATTGCTAAGTGTATCCCGTGCTGTGCACCATCTTTCAGATGACGCGGCAAGACACTTCAGATACTGGTGATCTAATTGCAGGAGTGGTGGATGCATTAGCATCTAATTATGACTAATGGAATAGGAGTTGGTAACCCGGCATCATCTTTGGCTTCTGTGCCTCGTTACCATGACGGTGCCATAGAAACATCCCATCTTTAATGTTATAGTTTACACCGTAATGTAATGCTTTCAGTCTTGAGTAGGAGCAAAACTAAGCAGTGTCGAGGGTTCTTGGTGCCTCTTCAGCACAACACTCATCCATGTTGTAATTAAATGCTAATATGACTACTTTTTGATAATTTTGTTTAGGTCAGTGGGATCAGGGCATCTCAGATTTTGAAGACATAAAACATGTACCACATCCTGATGAAGGACATACATATATTATGTTTATGACTGAATAGATCACCAGTGCTGTGGGGCAATGCTAAAGGTATTTAGGAATCAGAGAATGTCATTTAGAATGGGGCTCATGAGTCATGGAAGTCCATTGGTGAGATCAGGTACATTGACCCGGGTAATTATCCTATCACAGGAGACCATCGTAGGTAGTTTATCAAGTTTTTTATGAGCTTATTGTGTTCTGGTTCCAAACAAGATACTGAGCGCAAATTTATAGCCTTCATTAAGTCTATCCCCTCCACCTGCCAGGGCATGGATTCCTACCGTTCAGTTATGGTCACCTAACTTGCAGAATCCCAGCCTATACTATCGAAAGTCCATCATGACTGTGGTGCTATTATCTCCTTCAGATTCCACCATTATAGTGGTGGTCCTTGTGTTTGGTCCCTTGTGCCCTGATCTCCTCGCCTCTCTACTAATGCACTATCTAATGCTCTAGCCAATGACATTGAAGGGTTATGCCACAGTGAAGCAGGACCACTTGCAGCATTCTAGACCTGCAGTTGCCTCTACTGTCTGCCTTAAATAGAGAATTGTTCATCTTCCATCTCATTATCTGTGCGAGGAAAGGTGGGAGATAAATCTAGTGATGGAGAGCTGTACAGGGTTACAGTGTACTGCTTTGGCTGCACCTCTTAGCCTCCTGGAGGAAGTGTGTGCTTGATCTGTCCCATTCCTTTACAACAGAATATCAAGCTTGTTGCCAAGGCCTTCTGGAGCTGCTTTACTCTGTATTCATGTATGTATGAGTTTTTATGTAGCACAAACCCAGCCAGGGCCAAGACCAGCGGTCAAGATAACAATCCACAATCTTCTACTGACTGGAGGGCAGCATGCTTTGGTAGTCAGTAAAATGCCTCTCTAAGGTGCCAACGTGCAGTGTTTTTTGAAGTGGTGAGTCTTCGGCTCCTTGGTGAATTGGAATAGCGTCAGACAGCTCTGATGGCTACCGTGATGTTGTTCCACATACTTGGTACATTGATGGTGGAGGCAAGCGTGTGTTTTTGCTTCATACCTTTCTTTGCCTTCAGTCTGTCATTTTTGTGTCTGCTGTCTCACAGGGATGCCCTCAATATGGTTAAACCATCGTCTACTACTGAGCACTGGGCTGCCTTTTTCCTTGCTTTGTTTCAGATTCACCACCATCTCCTTAGGCTTTTTAAGGGTCATCACTTATGCTCCCCATGACCTCTCCACCTGGTCTTTGTGCCCCAGATGCGAGTGACTCAATTGCCTTTCATTGGCTATGCAGCAGCCACATTGCCATGCCAATAAAGTTGAAAAAATCTGATCTGACAAGGTTATGTGTTTTTTATTCATAAACTAAAAAAGAAATTTAACCCTGTGGTGTGCATCTGACCAGAAGTTGCATCTCTTCATGCTTCATTCAGACTCCCTAGGTTTATCAGCATACACACCCCACTCTAAACAACGGAGAGTCCTTCACTAGGGACTAGAGGCAACTTGAAGGATGTTGTTACACTATAACAAGAGCCAAGCAGCGAAGACAGCTTATTGGATTGGGGGTGGGGGGCTCCTCCGTAATGGCGGAGGAGCATCGCTCCACTGGTCAGAGTCTGTCACAGAAAAAAAAAATATTAAAACAATAATTTTTTTTGTAAGGGGCTTTGGCTGACGGTGCCTGCGTGCGGGCGTTGCCAACACATGGCAGGCAGCAGTGGTGGGCACTCAGAAGTCCACATGTAAGTTTGGCCGGCAATGATAGGACAGCTAAACAGACATGCAGACTTCTATTTCTCCAACCCTGGGTTGGAGAAAAGCGGCAGGCTCTGAGACAGTATCTGAGCAGCAGACCATGCCATTCAGACCAAACCTGGCACTGCTCTCATGCAATTATTGTTTATATGAGGTGTTAGAATTTTGAAAAGTGTTAACACAATTATGAGACGTACTTTAACCCCTTGGCCGCGGCGGTAATTCCGCTGCGGCGCTGAGGGTGAGGGGGGGGTCGCGCAGAGCCGCCATGCTTGTGACGGTACCACGCCGTCACGAGTCACGGGCGGCTTCTGCTTTTGACGGCCTAGTTCCGTCACGACTCTGCCCACTAACGAATTCACCCGCACAGGCTGGGAATCAGTGCCACGTGGGCGGAGCTGCCGCGGCATGACGGAACCACGCCATCATGAGCACACACCACCCATAGTTTGTGACGCCGTGTTTCCATCACCAGCATGGAAGGGGTTAGTTTCAATCAATCAATCATTCAATCAATCAAAGCATTTATAAAGCGCACTACTCACCCAGAGGGTCTCAAGGCGCTAGGGGAGGGGGGTCCGCTGCTGCTCGAACAGCCAGGTCTTGAGCTGCTTCCTGAAGGCGAGGTGGTCCTGGGTCAGGCGGAGGTGGGTCGGGAGGGAGTTCCATGTCTTGGCGGCGAGGTAGGAGAAGGACCGTCCCCCTGTGGTGGCTCTTCGGATGCGGGGGACGGCGGCGAGGGCGTGGCCGGTCGATCGAAGCTGGCATTTGGGAGCGTAGAAGTTGAGGCGGTTGTTGAGGTATCCTGGGCCTTGGTTGTGTAGGGCTTTGTGTGCGTGGGTGAGGAGTCGAAGGTGATTCTTTTGTTGACCGGGAGCCAGTGCAGGTCTCTCAGGTGTGCGGAGATTTGGCTGCGACGGGGGATGTCCAGGATGAGTCGTGCTGAGGCGTTCTGGATCCGCTGGAGTCTCTTCTGGAGTTTGGCGGTGGTTCCAGCGTAGAGGGAGTTGCCGTAGTCCAGACGGCTGGTGACGAGGGCCTGGGTGACCGTCTTCCTGGTGTCGGTGGGGATCCACCGGAAGATCTTACGTAGCATGCGCAGGATGTTGAAGCACGACGAGGAGACAGCGTTGACTTGTCTGGTCATGGAGAGGGAGGAGTCCAGGATGAAGCCCAGGTTGCGTGCGTGGTCTGTTGGTTTGGGTGCGCTGCCTAGGGCAGGGGGCCACCAGGAGTCGTCCCAGGCGGAGGGTGAGGATCCCAGGATGAGGACTTCCGTCTTGTCCGAGTTCAGTTTCAGGCGGCTGTTCTTCATCCATTCGGCTACCTCTTCCATCCCTTCGTGAAGATTGGCTCTGGCGGTGGCGAGGTCGTTGGTGAGGGAGAGGATCAGCTGGGTGTCGTCGGCGTAGGAGATGATGTTGAGGTTGTGCTGGCGTGCGATGTCTGCGAGGGGGCTCATGTAGACGTTGAAGAGGGTTGGACTGAGCGAGGAGCCATGAGGAACGCCGCAGATGACTTCGGTGGCTTCAGATCTGAACGGAGGGAGGCGGACTCTCTGTGTCCTTCCGGCAAGGAAGGAGATGATCCACTCCAGTGCCTTCTCCTGGACTCCGATGTTGCTGAGGCGTTGTACTAGGGTACGTGGCAGACAGTGTCGAAGGCCGCGGAGAAGTCTAGGAGGATGAGGGGCGCTGTTTCTCCGTTGTCGAGCAAGGCTTGCATGTCATTGGTGGCTGCGATCAGGGCGGTCTCGGTGCTGTGGTTGGCCCGGAAGCCAGACTGCGAGGGGTCGAGGGATCCGTTCGTCTCGAGGAAGGCGGCCAGCTGCTTGTTGACGGTCTTCTCGATGACTTTTGCAGGAAGCAGGTGCAGCGAGATGGGACGGTAGTTCTTGAGGTCGGTGGGGTCGGCTGATGGCTTCTTGAGTAGGGCGCTGAGTTCGGCGTGTTTCCAGCTCTCCGGGAAGGTAGCGGTGTCGAAGGATGTGTTGATGATGTCCCGCAGGTGGGGTGCGATGACAGCGTCGGCCTTGTTGAAGATGTGGTGGGGGCAGGGGTCGGTCGGCGATCCGGAGTGGATGGAGTTCATCGTGCGGACGGTGTCTTCGGTGCTGATCGGAGTCCAGGCGCGGAGGGTGGTGGTGGGGGGCGGTGGTTCGGTCGTGGCGTGCGTCGGTTGGGTGATGAAGCTGTTGTGTATGTCCGCGATCTTGTTGTGGAAGTAGGAGGCGAGGGAGTTGCAGAGGTCTTGCGAAGGGGTGATGTCGTTGTTTCCGGCGTTGGGGTTGGAGAGCTCTTTGACGATGTTGAAGAGTTCCTTGCTGTTGTGTGCGTTATTGTCCAGTCGTTCCTTGAATGCGGTTTTCTTGGTGGCGTGGATGAGTTGGTGGTGCTTTCGGGTGGCGCGCTTGAGGGCAGCCATGTTATCCGGAGTTGGGTCTCTGCGCCAGGTTCTCTCGAGGGCTCGGCAGTTCTTCTTGGAGCTCTTGAGTTCGTCGGTGAACCATGGGGCTTTCTTGCTGCTGGGTCTGCTAGGCGGGGTCCTCAGTGGGGCGAGGTCGTCTGCGCAGTCGCTGATCCACTTCGTGAGGTTGGTGGCCGCCTGGCTTGGGTTCGTTGTGCTGGTGGGAGGGTTCATGCTCAGGGAGGTCGCGAGCTGGTCGGCTGTGATCTTGTTCCAGCTTCTGCGTGCAACCTGTTGCTGGTGGTGGTGGATCGTGGTCCTTCTGAAGCTGAAGTGGACGCAGCTGTGGTCCGTCCAGTGGAGTCCGGTGGCGTGGCTGATGGCGATGTCCATACTGGATGAGAAGACGGGGTCGAGTGTGTGTCCGGCGTAGTGGGTGGAGGTGGTGACCAGCTGCTTGAGTCCCAGGTTAGCGAGGTTGTCCAGCAGGGTGGCGGTGTTGCGGTCGTTGTTGTTCTCCAGGTGGAAGTTGAGGTCCCCGAGGAGAATGTAGTCAGCGGAGGGGAGGGCGTGCGGGCTGATGAAGTCGGCGATGTCTTCGCTGAATTATGTGCGTGGTCCCGGGGGTCTGTAGATGAGGGTGCCTCTGAGGGTGGTCTTGTGGTTGATGTGGACCTGGAAGTGCAGGTGGAAGTGCAGGTGCTCGGCGGGTGCGAGGGTGTCGTCGGTGTTGGTCGTGATGCGGATGGTGTTCCTGTGGATGATGGCGATGCCTCCTCCGGTGTGGTTGATGCGGTCTCTTCTTATGATTTTGTAGCCGTCTGGGATGGCGTTCATCCAGGTTTTGGTGAGGAAGGCGACGTCTAGGGCTGTGGTGTCGAGCAGGTTCCAGATCTCGATGGCGTGCCTGTGGACGAAGCGGGTGTTGAGCAGGATGCATTTCAGGTGGCTGCTGCTGTTGCTCGTCTTGGTCTTGGTTGGTGCTGGAGTGGTGCAGGTCCGGATCAGCCAGGTCTTGAGCTTGAGTGGTGCAGGTGTTGAGCAGGTTGCATTTCAGGTGGCTGCTGCTGTTGCTCGTCTTGGTCTTGGTTGGTGCTGGAGTGGTGCAGGTCCGGATCAGCCAGGTCTTGAGCTTGAGTGGTGCAGGTCAAACAGCCAGGTCTTGAGCTGCTTCCTGAAGGCGAGGTGGTCCTGGGTCAGGCGGAGGTGGGTCGGATGTGGAATTTTAGTTTACGAACTGAACATCATCTGCGCCAGCTTGTCACCCATGCACAACGTGCACGACAACCATTTTAGGTATCATGGTCTCCCTGTCCACGATCGGTTGCCAGCGCGCCCCTCTGACCCAGCAAGCATCCTCCGCGCACCCTGGCTCCCCCTCCCTCCCTCTCATGAGCATGACCCTTCCGCATGACCCTGTCCCTGGGAGTCACGCCAGCGTCTGACCAGCACCTCCTCTCCTCCCAGGAATGCCCCTCTGTTGATCAACCTTCCCTCCGCACTGGATTGTCCACGCGGCATGAATACCACTCCTTTGATGACCCCTTCCCCCGTGTCCAGCTGTCCACACAGGTCCGAGGCCATTGCCTAAGCCGGGAGATACCATTTACTGCCCCTCATTGTATGGAATCGCCCCTCTTCAAAGGACACACTGTTGATCAGGGCCTCCCCACCCCCTGGGATATGATCAGGCGCACACATCCTAAGACTTGGCGAAACACTCAGCTGCGTGATGACCCCCTCCTCTTATCAGCAGGTTGAGGACCTCTATTGTGAAGGTATATGGGGGTGGGATTGACACGAGGATTACGGGGATGTGTCTTTCCTTGTTGTTCACAATGTTCTGATTGTAATAAAGAAAGGTCACATGCCATAAACCAGTGTATAAGAGGCCAGGCCTCCGAGAGGCTGTTAGAGCACCTCGAGACGATACCTTGTTGTCTGATCTGATGTGTTCTGCTCCGTCGGAATAAAACTTCTGTTTCCTGCCTTCTGGTCTCCGGCGCCTGCCTCATTGCTTGGTAATTTGAATGGTACAAGGGCGGTTAGCGCCGGGCACATCTTGAAAAAGGTCATAGCCCTACCTTTTTCCACAATTGGCGTCCCAAAGCGTGGGGCCCATCAGTGACACGTGGATCCAGTGGGAGAGGTCCCGACGACAGAGTGAACGACTGCAACGATCGGGAGAGCTCGTGTCCAATAGACCCTCGTCTGACAGCCGATCATCCGACCTTCACTAGTTCCGAACAGACCTCTCTCGAGTGATCTACGGTCCTGACTGGGAACCATCAGGAGTGCCACGAACATCACGAAGAAGAGAGGACGATTGGGCGCTGGATTCAGAAGACAGGAAACCGTCCATGCGGTCCGGGTAAGGTCGTGTAGACACGACGAACTGAGAAAAAATTGTTTGGTTTGGATAATACTAGTATTACGCTTTGTTGAAACCCTCTGGAGATTCACCGTCTGCAAACGGAGAAAATAACAGGCTCTCTCTTTGCAAGCAGTGAAGGATAGGTAACGCAGACTTTTGTCCCCATTGTAATCCGTCATGCCTATCTTCCTCCCCCACTGTTGTCCTGAACTGTCGTTCGTGGATTATTGTCTGGAGATTCTTTGTCTGCAAACAGGGAAGAACAAGGTTTCTCTTTGCAGGTAGAGAAAGGGTGGGTAACGCAAACTTTTCGTACCCACTTATTCTCCCCACTGATTGTTTGATTGACCGAACACTGATTGTTCGGTATTGGTTCTTTTGAGGTATTCACGGCCTCCAAACAACGTAGAATAGAAATATTCTGTCTAGTCTTTGTCCGCCGTGATAAGATAGGTAGTGCAGACCTTTGTCCCCGTTGTAACCCGTCATGCCTATCTTCTCCCCACTGGTTGGTAGCCTGTACAGCCCGGACCGCTTATTAGAGATGAATCATCCAGCTCCACTGGAGGGCACCCCTAATAAGGACATGTTCACTAATCATGGACTAGTTGCTATAGCTTATACTAAGTTATGGCATAAATATACAAAGAAGAACCCTGAAAGTCAGTGGCCACTGATAGGTTCCTTTGACGATCATAAAATAAAAGCATTAGAAATAGCGCTCCAGAAAAATAAGACTACGCCCACTATGCTCGATAGTATCGGCATGTGGCGCAAAGAAACGGAACAACGAAAGAAAAGAGAAGAGGCAAAAATAGGGAAAGAATTACGAAAGGCAGCCCACCTAGCCGCAAAGCAACTAGAAGAAGAAATAAAAGAAAGAAAGGAAACTATGCGAAACCAAGAATCAGGGTCGACAGGCCAATGTCCTGTTAGGACCCCCTCTGCGCTCTACCCTGAATTGCCCTCCAAACAGCGGGCGAACGATGAGTTACTACTAGGTCCCCCAATTATCTACATGCCCCCTCCGTATGCCCCCTGCCAACAACACTCACAGGCCCTAAATGCAAACGAGAACGACCTCAGCGCTAGTGCACCGGCCCTCACGGCCTCCGCACCAGCCACATTAACAACATCGTCAGACGACCCTGAGGCTAGCAAACAACCACCAGCCAGACCAAATAGGTTGAGCAAAGATGAGCGGGATGGGATCGACAAAATTGCAAAGACCTTAGTAGAACGAAGGGAGAGCGAAGAGTACACAATGAACATATATAATTCACATGCCGACAGCCACAGGCGGCATTTCATTTTGCGATTCAGCTACCACACCCTGAACGCATATGAAGATAGGTACCAAAGTAAGGGCCCCGCTAAACTAACAACGCTGTATAGGAAGATTGATGTTGGAGATGGGACTGAATGTGAGGCGACGGAGCTCTTCACGCAGATGCTTGAGGTCCTCCGCCACCTCACGGAACAAAAACCAGAAGCCAAGGTTACAGTCCCTGAAACGACCTCAGTAGAAGTAGCCAATACTATGATGCCCATCAGAGAGGCGGCCCCTTACTGGATCCCGCCACGTGGCCAGGGAACAAGCGATGATATTAATAATGCAGATGCAAAAGGGAGGGTTGTGTATAATTGGGTTTACCAACCATGGGACCGACAAGATATCCTAACCTTTAAACAAACTCTGCCCGATTTAAGAAAGAACCCGACAGCATTCTATACCGAATTAGGCACAGCCTTGGGTTCGACGATAATGACTTTAGCGGACATTGACTTGTTCTTCGGGTTATGCCTGCCGGCTGACGTGTGGAAGCAAATCCGGAAGGCTGACCACACGGATCTGTTTGGACATACCTGGGACCAACTCGGTAAATTAGATAGACAACGAGAACCTGGAAGGAAACCGGTAAAAGACATACTAGAACTCCCAGACAAAATAGTTCAGAAATTAAAGACACTGATCCCAGAAAGAAAGGTAGACTGGTCGATAGTCACGGCCTGTCGACAGAAACCCCAGGAAGATGTGTCAGAATACTTCTCCCGGTTCGAGACAGTGTTCTCCGACTACAGTGGCCAAGACATGACCACCGCAACCGGACAGCACCTGTTTGTACAAAATTACGTAAAAGGCCTAATACAAGAGGTCTCCCACAAGCTGCAGACGAGTGAGAGTAGTTGGGGGGCCTCCAAACCCGCAGCTATCCTTCAGATGGCTCAGTATTACGAGCACCAAAAGAATGAGAATGATAGGGCGTCAGAGAAAAAGAAGAAAGATTTAAAAGAAAGGGTAATGATAGCCCAGATACAAGGTATAACGGTAGGACGGGAACATCAAAGGGGGAACTACCAATCAGCCACCCCCAGAGATCTACCTCCTAAAGATCACACTCCCACACCCCACACTGGACGTAGAGACATTAGCAATGACCAATGCGCCTTCTGCAAAGGGTTCGGCCATTGGAAATCCCAGTGTCCGGTTCTGCTAGAGATGAATAGAAATAGGGACTCCAGGGATGTGGCAGGTGGTCCGAGAAATAGAGTATAAGGACGAGGGCACACCAACGACACCAACAATGACAGATCAGGGAGACTGAACACATTTGACCGTCCCCGACAGAACCAATATCAGCTGTCCGAAGGTGAAAATGCCCCCGACTTTGCATAGGGCTGCCAGGGGCAAGGGAGGGATCCAGTCGAGCTCTGTGTTGACCAGCAAGGTCCTTATGTCACCGCTAAGGTCCTGGGTACAGGGTCTCCATTCTTGGTAGACACTGGGGCGACACGTAGTGTGTTATCAAAACGACTGATTCCAAGGGCACCCTTGTCTGGCTCACACATAACGTCGATAGGTTTCGATGGAACGCCCTCCACTAACCCCCTGTCCGTACCTATTACCTTTGACCTAGAAAACAACACCACTGACGCGACATTTCTGCTCTCCTCCAACTCCCCTGACGCCATTATGGGCATTGACTTACTGAAACATTTTCGAGCCACTATTAGGTGTTCCCCAGATGGAATCCGAGTCATCCTGTACGACAACCCAGACATGCCCAGATCCTGCCCCTCACGACACATGTGCTCCATAACTGACGCTGACCTGTCCTTGCTTGACACCCTGCCTCCGTACCTGTGGGCCAAAAATGACTCTGATGTGGGACGAATGATGATTGACCCTATTCATATAACTGTAAGACAGGACGCTATGCTCCCGAAACTCCCACAATATCGGATATCCCCAGAGGGCGAGAAGGCACTGGTAGCGATCATTCAGTCTCTGGTAGATGCAGGAGTGGTTGAAGAGGTGGTCAGCAACGTCTGCAACAGCCCAATCCTACCTATTGTTTTGAAGCAAGGTGAAGGAGATGAGAAAGCGTACCGCTTTATCATCGACCTGCGAGAAATTAACAAAGTGGTTGTACCCCAATACCCTGTAGTCTCCGATATCACCACCATTCTGACCCTCATCCCGTCCACTGCCACTACCTTCACTGTTATCGACCTTAAGAATGCGTTTTTCTCTATCCCCATCCATCCAGACAGCCGTTATCTCTTCGGCTTCACTTTAAAATCCCGCTCGTACCGATTTTGTAGAGCTCCCCAGGGGTACACTGAAAGTCCCAGCATTTACAGCCAGGCCCTCAAAAGGCAGCTGGATGCCTTCCAGCTGCCAGATGGAGTGGTGTTGATCCAATATGTCGATGATATCCTTTTGGCGGCCGACACCACCCCGCTTGCAACGACAGCCACCGTCCAACTCCTACACTTTCTTGCAGAAAATGGCCATAAAGTCTCCAAAAAGAAGTTACAATTCTGCCAGCCACAAGTGACTTACCTAGGCCATCTCCTGTCCAAAGAAGGGAGGAAACTTACACCCGACCGAATCCAAACCATCCTAGACACCCCATCCCAAAAACACAAAAGCAAGTCCGCTCTTTGGTTGGCCTAACCTCTTTCTGCAGACAGTGGTTACCTAACTTCAGCCTCATTGTAAAACCCCTACTTGCCCTATTAACCAAAGATGCCTCCTTCCCGCTCCCTTGGACCCCTGAGTGTCAAGCATCCTTTAAGGAATTGCGAGATGCCCTCTGTTCGGCGCCTGTCCTAGGAACCCCGGATTACTCCAAACCCTTCTCCCTCTTCACTCACGAAAGGGAGGGGTGTGCATTATCTGTCCTAACCCAATCAATTGGTCCTAAGCAGCGCCCTTGTGCCTACTTCTCCGCCACTCTTGATCCTGTAGCCAGAGCCTTACCTGCCTGCCTTCGAGCAGTAGCTGCCGCTGCTGTCTCTATCCGTCAGAGCGAGGGAATTGTACTTTCCAACTCCCTCACCGTGCTAGTACCCCATGCTGTCGACACCCTCCTGAACCAAACCAAGACTCAACACCTGACTAGCGCACGACTGACAGGGTACGAACTGACGCTACTTGCACCCACATCACACTAAAGAGATGCACAACTTTGAATCCTGCCACATTGTTGCCCCTGCCTGAAAATGACCCCGACGTTCCCCCCATCCACGACTGTGTGACCCTCACGGACGAACAAACTAGGAGTAGAGTTGACCTCCGAGATACTGCTTTCACTGATCCCGATGGAGAGCTATGGGTAGACGGCTCATGCATCAAACTCCCAGATGGCACCACTTCAGCTGCCTATGCAGTCACGACAGCCCGAACAGTAGTTGAGACAGCCTGCATCACACAACGATCTGCCCAGGCAGCAGAGCTGATAGCCCTCACACGAGCATGCATCATAGCCACGGGGACCACCGCGAACATATACACAGACAGCCAGTATGCCTTCGGGGTGGTCCACCATTTTGGACTCCTGTGGAGGGAGAGGGGATTCCTGACGTCCCACGGCACCCCAATCCTCCACGGAGATCTAGTCTCCGCCCTGATTGAAGCAGTTCTCCTCCCCAAACGATTGGCGGTGATCAAATGTCAGGCACACAAAAGGGTGACAGACTTAGTCGGACAAGGGAATGCACTGGCCGACATCACTGCACGAACCACAGCTGAGAATAGGACGGTGACACGCATGTATGTGACCAGGTCACAAGCAGAGAAATGGAGTGACACTAGGGTAATGATCAGAGATATTCAGTCGGCCAGCACCCCTCACGAACTGACTAGGTGGGCAAGGGTGGGTTTGAAGGACGAAGAGGGCTGCTGGCG
Organism: Lissotriton vulgaris; assembly: GCF_964263255.1. Taxonomy (NCBI): domain Eukaryota; kingdom Metazoa; phylum Chordata; class Amphibia; order Caudata; family Salamandridae; genus Lissotriton; species Lissotriton vulgaris. The sequence continues at coordinate 353,388,998 of NC_141685.1, read as the reverse complement.
AACGAAGGATGCAAACAAGTGGTTGCTGCCCGACTCGTATCTGATCCCCGTACTGACGATGGCACATTCCCCCGCACACATAGGATCTGCACCCATGATCGAGCTCATTTCCAAAGTCTGGCACAACGACAAAATCCCCGACTCAGCCAGACGCCTAGTCCAGCAGTGCCTTATCTGTCTGCAACACAACCCCGGGAAAGGAACTGTGGTACCCCGGGGAGGGTTTGGGACCCCCAATCACCCCTTTGAGGTCCTTCAGATGGACTACATCCAACTAGAGAGATGCCAAAGCTTGAAGTATGTACTGGTCATCGTATGTGCCTTCAGCAAATGGGTAGAGGCCTATCCAACCCGTGACAACACTGCCATGACTACTGCCAAAGTACTACTGAAAGAATTCTTCCCTCGCTATGGCCTTTGTCGAATTTTATGGAGCGACAATGGCCCCCACTTCATAGCTGAGGTTATCCAACTAATCCTAAAGGGGTTGGGGGTGAAGCAAAGGTTTCATGCGGTCTTCCACCCCCAATCCGCCGGTCTGGTGGAACGCCATAATGCCACACTGAAGTTAAAACTGTCAAAAATAGTGGCCACCACTGGACTTAACTGGCCGGATGCCCTCCCACTGGCCTTGTTATCAATGCGCTCCACTCCCACCAAGCACCACTTGACCCCCTACGAGGTCGTGTTTGGGCGACCGATGAATCCCTGGACTGCTCCCAAACCGACCTCCATTCATGACGTCCCAGACGTCCTACTATCTGATTATTTGTGCAAGTTAACTAAAACGTTGTCTGTCATTCATCAACAGGTGCAGCAGGCCATCCCCGATGCTTCCAGGGGCCCCGGCCACGACATCCAGCCGGGAGATTTCGTCCTAATACGAAATTTTCAGCGGACCAAGAGTCTGGAACCTCGGTGGACGGGCCCCTGGCAAGTGCTGATTACCACCCGAACGGCGCTTCGAGTGGAGGGGAAGAAGCACTGGCTGCACGCACACCACTGCCGGAAGGTCTCTGCAAACTTGGCCACGACAGAAAACGTCAACACCCAAGAAGAGCTCCTGAACAAAGACCGACCGACATTGAACTGTTATCCCGATACTGAGGCACTCGAACTTGCAAAATTCTCTGATCCCACTGTGCCATCCAGAGAAGGGTATTTCCTGCGTCGAAAGGAGGGAGTTTCGGCTAAGTAGGCCACGGACTAAGTTGAATCTCAGAACGGTGACCTAAGCACAATCAAGGGTTACCGGGAGAGAAGCTAAACGAAGTCTGTGGTTCTGCCCACTACCGAGCCCCTTGAAAGTGATGGAAGCGCCAGATGAGAAGATGATGGAAGCGCCAGATAAGAAGATGATGGAAGCAACAGGAAATACCCCCTATAGAAACCCAAAGACTGACAATTTGCACGAATCAAAGACAATCGCCTTCTTTATTGTCTTCCTCTTCTGCCTCCTCCTCATGACCTCCTTCTGGATTCTGGAGGAAAGCACACCGGCTCATGAGGCATTGCTACCTACTGCACAACCAACACCCCTGAAAGAGCATCACCTAGTCCCTCTGTCACCTCAGCTGCGAGAAAGGCGCAGGGAATTCTGGAACAATTCTTTCGTGCAACTGTTGCACCAACACAACCTTGCCACAAATGCTACGAACTGCTGGATCTGCGGGTTGCTCCCGCATGCCACTGGACACTCCATCCCCTTCATCCCTTCTCCTTTCTCAGTTCACGGCTCCTGCCTCGCCTGGTTGATTCTCATGCAAGAGAGCCACAAGGACAACGCCACCTCCAGCCAGACGGTGTCGCACTTCTACTCTGGTTTCTGGCTGAACAAAACCGGAAAGACTCCTGCTGCCCTGTGTCCTGCGCTAACGGGTGCCACCTTCCTTAAAGACATTCCAGCTAAAGAACGAGTCGAAGTACAGGTGCTCCACAATCCAGCTAGATCCACCTTCTCTCATCTGCAAAAACAAACCACCGCCACTCTGACTGTGGCTCTGTCTGTTATCAATGCTACAGGTCTTGTGTGTCTCGAAGGCCATGGAACGCAGCTGGTGGGTCACAGTGCCTGCCGAATCACCAGAACATTGGACTCAGCCGACCCCCCTTCCTTTGTTGCTTCTCCAAACATGTACTTTGTGTGTGGCACCAAAGCTTACACCTGGCTCCCGAAAGGTTGGAAGGGTGCCTGTTACATTGCCTTCGTTCTTCCGCCCACGTATGTAGCCCCTGCCAACCATCACCGGCAGAGGCGTGCAGATGACATTGGACAAGCCGACTCCACTGGAGCACAGTTCCTAGATGCAGCAAAGGGACTTGTTCCTCTGTGGGGCCCAATGGCAAACAGCCGCGCTATCCGACACCTGACCCAGGCAGTAGAAACAACGATCAACATCACGGCTGGCATCCTCGCTAACAACACGGCTGAGCTTCAAGCGGTCCGCCTTGTGACACTTCAAAACCGCCTTGTCCTAGACGTGGTCCTAGCCGACCGAGGAGGAGCATGCCGCATCATTGGATCTAGCTGCTGCACCTACGTGCCTGACAACTCGCCTTCAGTCTACAAGGCGATTGAGCACCTCCACAGACTTTCCTCGGAGGTTCACCAAGAGCAGGAAGGATGGACGCTTGGGAGCTGGTTTTGGGACACTTTGAAGGACTGGGGTTGGAAGTTGTTTTCCTTCATACTGATACCTGTTGTGATATTATGTGGGTGTTGCTTGGGTGTTCAATGTCTACCCCCCTTGTGCAGTTTCGTTTCTAACTGTATGTGCCCAAAGACTTTGGACTTCCGAAATGAGCACATGAGTCCCCTCTATGAAGTAGAAATACGTGACCTTATGGGGATAAATCCGAACTGACAAGTTGGCGAGACATGTTAAAAGGGAGGACTGTGGAATTTTAGTTTACGAACTGAACATCATCTGCGCCAGCTTGTCACCCATGTACAACGTGCACGACAACCATTTTAGGTATCATGGTCTCCCTGTCCACGATCGGTTGCCAGCGCGCCCCTCTGACCCAGCAAGCATCCTCCGCGCACCCTGGCTCCCCCTCCCTCCCTCTCATGAGCATGACCCTTCCGCATGACCCTGTCCCTGGGAGTCACGCCAGCGCCTGACCAGCACCTCCTCTCCTCCCAGGAATGCCCCTCTGTTGATCAACCTTCCCTCCGCACTGGATTGTCCACGCGGCATGAATACCACTCCTTTGATGACCCCTTCCCCCGTGTCCAGCTGTCCACACAGGTCCGAGGCCATTGCCTAAGCCGGGAGATACCATTTACTGCCCCTCATTGTATGGAATCGCCCCTCTTCAAAGGACACACTGTTGATCAGGGCCTCCCCACCCCCTGGGATATGATCAGGCGCACACATCCTAAGACTTGGCGAAACACTCAGCTGCGTGATGACCCCCTCCTCTTATCAGCAGGTTGAGGACCTCTATTGTGAAGGTATATGGGGGTGGGATTGACACGAGGATTACGGGGATGTGTCTTTCCTTGTTGTTCACAATGTTCTGATTGTAATAAAGAAAGGTCACATGCCATAAACCAGTGTATAAGAGGCCAGGCCTCCGAGAGGCTGTTAGAGCACCTCGAGACGATACCTTGTTGTCCGATCTGATGTGTTCTGCTCCGTCGGAATAAAACTTCTGTTTCCTGCCTTCTGGTCTCCGGCGCCTGCCTCATTGCTTGGTAATTTGAATGGTACAAGGGCGGTTAGCGCCGGGCACATCTTGAAAAAGGTCATAGCCCTACCTTTTTCCACACGGAGGGAGTTCCATGTCTTGGCAGCGAGGTAGGAGAAGCACCGTCCCCCTGTGGTGGCTCTTCGGATGCGGGGGACGGCGGCAAGGGCGTGGCCGGTCGATCGAAGCTGGCGTTTGGGAGCGTAGAAGTTGAGGCGGTTGTTGAGGTATCCTGGGCCTTGGTTGTGTAGGGCTTTGTGTGCGTGGGTGAGGAGTCGGAAGGTGATTCTTTTGTTGACCGGGAGCCAGTGCAGGTCTCTCAGGTGTCCGGAGATTTGGCTGCGACGGGGGATGCAGGTGAACTTGCAGGAGTTGCAGCAGAAGGGTCCGAGGGTGCGTCTCGGGGTGGCTCGGTAGCAGCCCGTGAATCGGCCGGCGTTGAGTGCGTTGAGGGTGGCGGCGTCGTACGTCCGGCGGGTGGACTGGGGTTTGCGGGGGCCAGGCGTCCTGGCGCTGGGCGCGGTCCAGGCGTGGACGGGCGCAGACGGGCTTACCTTTGGCGCACCTTCGGCGCTCAATCGGTGCTCCCGCTGCACGCGGTCGCTGAGGGGGCGTCATAAGAAGGGAGCCGGGAGGGCGGGTCAGCTGGGAGGCAGGATCGTCTTGACCAATCGTCTGGCGAGGGGGCGGGGCGGCGGGAAACGGGAGCAGGCAGAGCGGGCGGCCCAGCAGCGGCTGGGGCGCCGCTATCGGCGTCGGTGCAGGCTCACAGCGGCGAAGATACTCAGGCAGCAGGAGGCTCTTGGGCAGGAGGTGAGGAGCGAGGGGGCGACCAGGCCAGAGGCGCAGTGGTTATGAATAAATGTAGTGGAAAATGATCGTAGGAAATAAATGTAACTAGCAGAAAACGTTAACATGAAGAACTTGTATTTTGCAACTGACACATACTTATATTGAATGTGTTTATACATTATTTCATTTCACATATAGCATTAATGTTATATGAATTCATTAAGCTTGTATGCTGATTCTCTTATGTTAGCAGAAGTCTTAAGCCTGGATTGCAAGCCCCTGGAAACTCTTGCTTTAATAATTAATAGTTCTTCCTTACATTTCCATTGCAGGTAGAGAATACTTTCTTTAGGAAAAATAATGCCTTTGTTTTAAGTAAGCTGGGCAAGGAGAGTAGAAGTTACACTTGTGTGACTTGGGACGATAAAGGAAGGTTGTTGTGCTTCACACAGGAGAAGGCAGGGGAACCAAGGACAAATTGTATTGAGGAAGGTACCCCGTTGACATTGTGGAAAGTTACCTTCAGAACCATACCCAGGTTGGGTGACGAGACCCAAACTACTCCCTTGGAAAGGTTACTCCGTATTAATTGCTTGTGGAAGTTAGGGATAGTGAGTCACTCTTTGCTTACCTTCAGAGGGAGCATCTCAGAATGAGCTCTGTCTTCTGTTGCTTCATGCTAATTGACCCATTGATCGTGGAGAGGCTTCTTAGGGAGACTCCACATGCTGACTTCCTTTTTACGCTTTCTAACAATGCTTATTTAGGGATGTCACTGTAGAGCTAGAGTAGAGATAGATGTATGCTTTTTACTCACCAACCCTCAATGCAGGGAAATTTGGACTCATGCTTCCTGAGTTTCTGTGTTCTACTTCTTGAATTGTGTTGCTCATGTTGCATCGTCTAAACTGGATGCGCCGATTGACTTCCTATGTATTTCTATACCCTGTGTTGAGATGTCTCTATGTTCAGTTGTTCTTGGCTTTGTAATACATTAACTAACCTTAAGCAGTTGCACATGGATTATTGGCTAATTGATGATTTCTCTAATGATTTTCCTCCCCTCTACACTTTCATGCTGCTAAAAAGAACCATCAGAGTGAGACTCCAGAACAGACTAGAACTTATGGGCCCAGCCCTTTCACAGTACACCAACAGAAGCCCTTCTGCCAGGAACTGAGGGGCATATTACCAAGGGCCTTATCTCCGCTTTTTTTGGCTTTAAAAGCCAAAAAGGCGGGAATAATGTTTTCGTCCTATTAACAAGGCAGTGCTAACATGCATTAACGCATGTTAGCAGCCTTGTTACCAACGCCTCGCTTTGTATCTCTAATGAGATGCAAAGTGGGTGTCACTGGGCAGTACAACCTTGCAAATATCGCTGATGTGCGCATCGCGATATTTACAAGGCTACCCCAGCATTTAAGCAGACATTAGTTGTTGGAGAAGACCGCTGTTTTCGCCAAAAACAAACGTCTGCTAAAATGCAGACTTACCTATCCCTAGCATTGGGGTGGATTATGCTGATAGGACCACAGGGTCGTATAAGCAAGGTTATCGCCGTTTTGCAGGGAACATCACTGGAAAACCAGCGATGTTCTCTGGAAAACTGCGATTTCCCAGCTATCGCTGGAATTTTTATCGCCCTGCAGAAACGCATTGTTAATAACGCGCTACCAGGGCGATAAATTCCAGAGATGGACGGCGATAAATAAAAAAGCGCTAAGAGCGCTTTGTGTTATTTATCGCTGTCCCTAGATAATATGCCCCTGAATGTATGCAGATGGTGGTCATAGTGGAAAATGGTATTTGCAGAAAGGTCAACCTTTATGAGCCTGTCAGGACACATTCCCCTAATGGCTGTTTGGGAAACAGGTCGTCATATCAGCCCTCTCACGTCACCTCTGATTCCCTCCCTCCTCGGGCACTAATAGTAGCTTTGATTGAATTAATGGTCCCTAGTTTAACGTGACGCTGTTCATGCCTTGACAGGTAACTCGCAGTGGCGTAGCAAGGGTGGGCCGGGGAGGTTTGCCCCCGGCAGCATGAGTTTTGAGGGCAGCGGCCGACCCCTCGCTCTAACCTGTGACTGTCGCAGCCGCATGAATCGCCAGCACCCCCCCCCCCCTTCCATTCGCCCGCGGCGGGCGGCATAAGGCCTAGCTACGCCACTGATGACTTGTGGATTGCTTTGCCCAGATATCTGATTAACTCCCCACACCAAACACCCCTCTTAGACCCCAGACAGGGCTGCAGACAACATAAGCTTGATGATGAAGTGCACATGCCAGAAAGCAGGACTCCGAGGAGCTAAACTGCATGCTTGGTGCATGACACATTAACTGCTGAACCCCAGGCACACACAAACCACCAACATTCTTTAGTGCTGATTTTACTAGTGTCACATGCGAAGTAGTGCTCTACAGCACGTCACAAGTGATTGATTTAATGTTTATGAACCCATCAAGGTATTTAAATCAAACAGAGCACTAATACAGTGCCATAAAATTGGGTAACAGAGAGATGTGTTATTTATGTCCCTTAGAATTGGCAAAAGGTGGTAAGAAGCGCTGTGTAAAAACAAGTTAACATGATATAAAACCTTACCATTGGTCAGGTTCTCTCAGTCCAATCAAAAATATGCTAATTCCAGAGGGATATCATGGCATGGCAATGTTATAAACATAGGTTGTTTAAGCCTGTGATATTACAAAGGAAATTAGCTTTTCCTTAATGCCTCAAGGAAAAAAAAATGTCAATTTAACAGCATACAGCAGTCCAATAAAAGGACTTTACTGTTCTAATTTTTAGCCTTCTGCGCATTTCATGGCGCCTTCACGTGAGAGACGTTCAATGCATTACTGCATACAAAACGCCCATATTAGCAATAACACATTCTTTAATTAATTTTTCCACGAGTGAGTTCCTCTTATAGCCCTTTTCTTACTCTACTGTATTGTGTTTTAATGCAACTTTGGCAAAAAATAACTGGCAGGGCTGCTCATTGCAATGGTAATATTCCACTGGGCCTTCCGTTCTCGAGAACTCATTAGCATACACGCACAGAGCTGAAAAGAAACCGAGAGAGGCATATTGTGCGCATAACAGACCGGGAAAGGAGACAGCTGGCGCGATCATTTTCTAATAAAGCTTAGAAAAGACGGCAGTGTCTTGGAAAAAAAATATGAAAAGGCTTTAATTTGAGTAGCTCCATTGTTTGGATTTGTTTTGTGTTAAAAAGTGCTGAATCTTATTCACACCTTTTACGCATATTAACAGGAAAACGCAGATATCTTGTCAAAACCTTCCAGCGCTACCTGTGCGATAGATTATGAGCTGTGGTCGTCTTTGTTTTATTCCCTCATAATCTGGCAGCGCAGTAAGCGATCTAGTTGAACTGGCGTGCGTGGAGTAATTTGCTCATTAAGTATTACAACTCCTTGCCAGTTTACTCTAAAATGAAGGTAAATAACAAGCACGCGCAGTCAATTTAGCTGGGTGTATTGGTGCTATCATAATATATATTTATTTAGCAGTACATGGGAGTAGACAGCCGTTCAGATATTCCACGTTTAATCTAACCTCACAGACTGTATATGTACTGTATCTCGTGATTTATTTTTATAGAACCCATGTAAAAATAATATTACTGGACTCTCTAGAGTTGCTTTAGTATGTTGATATGTTTCGGTTCACTGTATTTTTGAGAGGCCTCTTCAGGATTCAGTTTTTTTGACCTCCTTTCTCGCAGCTGAGGCACCCACATGGTTCTATAATTTTGAAATGTACAGCAAGAATGCACTGAAATATTTTGGTATTTGAGAAGGTTTTGAAAATGTGAGCCTTAAAGGCATAGCTAACTAGCGCTAAGAAAGTGCAAGCAAAAACACTAATGCCCTGCTTTAAAAAAAAGAAATCTATCCAAAGATGCACAAATCCTTACCATGACATCATCCTAGTGTGAAGCAATGGACCTGGTGGGTGTACACTCTCTTCTATTGTGACCACAAGATGTGGGGATTTGCTTCATTGACATTCCCACGTGCATTGTTTCCTGCATCATAAACTCTTCCTATACAAGATGTGATGCAATTTATATAGTGATAACTTTAGCACAGTTCAAGACATTTTAAAAATGTATTCTTAATTTTAATCTATCCATTTTATTGCATCTGTTAAGTATATCATTGGGGCCCATATGTGAAGCTGGGGATAGGTTAAGCTGCCAGTGTTCTCCACTAATTATGCAGGATCAATAAAAATACTTACAATATGCCTAAGAACCAATAGGAGACAATCCACAAATATTGGGCAGCTCCTTTTTCTCAGCAGTGAAAAACAAGCGTTTGTTAGAGTAAAACTACTTAGTGACAGTAACAAACATTACCGTGCCTACATCGCTACACCACAACGTCAATCCAAAAGTGATACCATTCAGACAATTTATTGCATGCAGTGGACAGTCATACAGCTTGCATACTATTCTGTAACATTTAGGCTGTCTTGTTGTGGTATTTTTAGCAGTTTGGCTGTGTGCCTTTTTCTTCCTGTTGCTGTGCTCAGAATTGCCTCTTCTGGCCATTTTCTGCCACCCAACCATGATTTCATCCTGCTCAGAGTTACCCTCCAGTTAAATGTATCTTTAGCAGCTTAATTCTCTACTACAATATAAGAATCCCTTTATGTATATTGCTTAATAATTATTTATCGCTCCTCATCCATTATCACCATTGAACATCCAAGGGTGCTAGAGGACTATTATCCTTACTCTTTTCACCAGTGTAATCTATGTCAATGCACCATCTCCAATAGCACCCTTTGTTCTGCCTTCCATTTGGCATCCTTGTCAACATGGAACTGGTGTATAATTGCCCATAACCTTTTCCTTCACACTACCTCTTTTGCCTTTTCTTTAGCATTCTTCTTCATCCACAAGGTGGCTCTGGCAACATATAATCATACATAAGCCCCCATTGAGGTCAGCTTCTTTACCGGAAGAGAACACAATCATCTGTAGCCTTTATGGGGCACTTATGAGGAGAGTTTGCCGTAATCTTGGATTAAAGCAATGAAACAGCGAACACTCTAGCCTTTTGTGCCACTTAAACATGAACCGCCTTTTTGGCACTCATTCATCTGGCTATCTCTTCCGAGCTCTCTCAGCTATAGGGGGTATCTCTGGGCCCCCTTTAGCATTTGGCACTTTGATTTGAGAAGCTTTTTTTGCTGAATTCTGGACCTGAAAGCATAACTTCTGACTGCACTCTTCCGTGGACGAGTTAGCGGCTACACTAGTATATACTTCTCTCTTTATAGAATGGGTCTCTGCTACAGTGTTCCTTCTTTATTTGTCACCAGAATCCCATCTGCATGTTTACCCTGCAATCTTCCCTAACCATTAATTCCACTTGATAATCCATTAACAGGTGCGTTACTTGCAAAATCTCTGCAAGATAGTAGCTGAGCTGTCTTTTATGAGATGCCTGTGGTTTCATTGAGGTCACTCGCTGGTTCTCCTCCGTTGCGTACTAAAATGGTGGGGATCTTCTCCTAGCTATTTTTATGGTACTTGCTGGAGTTCATAATTGTTGGTATACATTCTTTTCTTCTGATCCAGGAGCCGCTAATCCGCTCTTCCTGCATGCCCAACTACACTAGATTTTCTGGAAGGAGTACACGTATCTAGTGGGGACACATTTCCACCTGTTGACACCCAAAGGATCAGGAGGCATTATAAGGTCTTTCTGATACCTTGTGCAATCTTCTGTACAAATGTCACATCCATTGCTCTGCTGGCGTGATGTTACTGCTGATGTTACCCCTAATGTCACTGGCGGACTGTGATTGTAATGATCATCGCTGATGGGGAATGGGTGGGAGCTGAGACCAGTGTTTTTCTGTTTGATGAAGTAGCACAGCTATTTGTTCTTGTTTTCTTATTGGTAGGTTTTGGCTTCCTTGTATCTATGACTAATCTGGGTTTTGTCATTGATGCTGATGTTAGGGTGTGCTCATGGGTGGTGCATGCTATGCCCCTATTTAAGGCGCATTCGCGGAATGCATCCATGTCGTTGCACTTCAAGTGACCCAGTCTCTTCAGTTTGAAAACCAGTCCTTTAACCGTTGTGCCCTTAAGTTCCCTTTCTTTCCTACAAACAATAGTAATCGCTGTGTAGAAAAAATACGCTTTGCCCAGGTTTCGTAGGTAAAGTTTATAGATCTGCCCCACAAGTCGTCTCCCCTTGAGGTCTGTGGCCTTAAACCTAATTAAAATTTGAAAATACTGACTAAGTCACCCAGCTTTTCTGAGGACAAGAGTTCAGCAGTCTATATTTGATGTCACCCTCTCCTTCCTCATTAGCTTCAGGAACCCAAGATGCCAGTTTTTAGTTGATGCAAGCTGGCACTGGGTGGATAATCAATTACTCTTCCAGTGATGCAGGCTGGGGCCAGTCGATGAACCATGGGTGCAAGGCGCTAAGTTCCAGATGACAACTCTTTTTCTGCCTGAAAAAACAGCCACACCTTACACCCATCCACCATCCCTATCTGTAAATTGTTCAATCTCTCAGCTCTCCGTTTAGTGGTTTCTCTTTATAACACCAGGCCTCAGCAGACAGTTGTCTTGCATGCCTGCACCGGGACATAGCAAACTTAATATCACACACACAAGATATGTGTTTTCCACACTTTTAAATGCAGTTTTAAACCATTCCTTGAATGCATTGTTCAAAGAAATAAAACAGTGACACCTTTCTCACCTTTCTTGATTTAATGGCAGAGATTAGCACAGAATAACAGCTATGCCATTAGCTTCCATAAAAAGTCTCTCTAAAAATACCAGCATAAACCAATGAGAAATGGAAAGAAATACCTCCTTTAGTTCTAAATGGTCAATATACACAGTTAGGTGAATGGACACTGTGCAGACACACTTCCACTAACTTTCTTTGTGCTGTATTCTCTGACATACTTTACATACAAGTGAGAGAGACTGTAAAGGTCTATGCAATATATTGAAGCCTTGATACAGAACACAAATATGACACATATGTAACAATAGATCTAAATTTGAAGAATAGATACAGGGCCAGATTTATTAAGCTCTTACGTGCCAATGTGTTACGCATTGCAACGCAAGGGCTTAATTCAGATTTACTAAACCACCCAAAGCCACTTTGCGTGGCCCTGCATGGCTTGGTAAGTCCAATTCCGGAGTAATGGAAAGCAATGCAAGTTGGTGCCTTGCGTTTCTCTGCGCCGAGAAGGCGTTCCATGGGTGGAGAGTGGGTGTTCCCACGCATCCACCCAGGCTTTTTTTGCGCATTCCTAGATTTACTAAGACTGGTAAACTTGGGAATGTGTCTAAACTGTAAGCCTTTCCCATTGAGGCGCATGAGGAATATTGTTTTTTTTTCTTTTCGTTTTTCCAAACTCCTCCTTTCTGAGTTTAATTTTTTTCTTGTTTTTCCAAACTCCTGCTTTCTGACTTTTTTTCTTCTTGTTTTTCCAAACTCCTGCTTTCTGACTTTTTTTCTTCTTGTTTTTCCAAACGCTTCAGTGCCTTCAGATTAGCCGCTGTGGTGCTGGCTCCTCTGAAGGCACAGAAATCCTCCCCTGCTGGCAGGGATCTTGAAATATGGCAGACAATTTTCTATCAAGGAAGCGAGTAACAACCAGCCACTTTCCTGGCCAGCTGCCAACCCCTAAATAAACCTCTAACTGTCTAAAGACATGAGGAAGAAGAATGGCACAACAAAATGGTAGCAAATAATAGAAGTAAAAAAAGAATGGGCGTATTTGTTAAGGTTTATACCAGAGATAGGAACGAGAGAGGAGGAGGACAGTCATGTTGTACATTTTCCTATTTTGAACTTTAACCAGCGAAGGAAAATTGCACAACCTATATGACTGTGTATATTGCTATATGTTTATCTCACATGTAAAGCGATCTGGCGTCTCGTAGTTTGTGCTCTAGAAAACCACAAATTAAATCATAAGTAAATCACCAGTATTGGCCAATCAGATCTGTTTTCTTGACCACTTACAACAGGTTTGAGTAAAAATCCCGAAGGGACCCATTCACAGAACTAATTTAAGACAAATTCCTAAACTTACGACCAGTGCCGGCCTGAGAATCCGAAGCAGCCCTGGCAATATTGTAGGACCTGCCCCCGGGCGAGGGGGAAGGGCACAAGTGTGAAGCACTGCTGCTTTTGGTACTTGGGCCAATATTTCAACACCACTGCAAAACTGGCCCCCAGTAACAAAAAAAGGGCCCCCACTGTTGCAAAACCAGCCCCCACCCTTCCAGGCTCCCGGGGAAACGCTGGGTGCCCACTACCGCCAGTCCAGTCCTGGTACAGACCCTCCAGCTTATTGCAATTTTGCGATTTGCAAAATAAGCAGGAAATTAGCTGTGAAGCCTGATCCCCACCGTTTTCAAGATGCAGTCCACAATAAAAGCAAATAAAACTTGCAGCCTGTTTATGTGGTGCAGCGGTCAAGGGAGCATGCTGAAAATCTGTCAGCACATTGTATTCCTGTAAAAGATCTAAGGTGCCGACCTGAAAGTATTTGAAATTTTCAAACTTTACTTCTTAGTTAATCTTCCATTACTCAACTGCAGCGGTTGATATTCTCTTTCCCCAAAATATGAACTAACTTTTCTTTTAAAGTGCTCTTTTCTGTGCCACTGCCTCCTATCCAAATCTTGTGGGTAAATAAAGTTGATAGATTACTCCACCTAACGCCTACTTCATCGTTACTTCGACAATGGGTGGTTGATGGCTGCATTCATTCATCTGCTGAAGTAACCCGAGTGGAACTTTTACAGGTTCTCATACATGACCCTGAGCACACAAGACTATCCCTAATAACCAACAATACCGATAAAGCTGGACTAACCATTCACCTTGTGTTCCGAAGCAGCATTCTGTGATTCAACGCCTTTTCTACAGTAGTAAGTGCTATATAAATGCAACTACAGCTACAAGAGCGCCTACTCAGTTCTCCATCCTGCAATAGGTAATAGGAATGCTACAGACTTAGGTAATGTCAGCCCACCCTCCAGATTGTGAAAGACAATTGTCAGTGCCAAGTTATCGCACAGGTTGTACTGAAGGCAACCTACAATGGTTAATGTGCTTGTGGTATGAATGCCAAGAATAGACTCTGTAACTGTTACAGCACTACCTTGGTAGTAGTGGCCAAGTGGTGAAAGACCTATTTCTACGTTCTATAGGGATGTTAGAAGGTTGTTTTTTTTTTATTTTTATTTTTTTATTGAAGTCCTTGAAACATACATATATAACAGCACAAGCCTATAAATGCACCTTGAAATAAAGGGTAATAACAGAAAATACACAAATTATGCGCTGCCTCATCTTAGACCACATTAATCAAAGTAAGATCCTCAAATTTTTTCAAATTTTCTACCCCCTCCAATTCGTAGAGCATACATTTGTTCGTATTTCCTTACACGCTCCATTTTATGAAACCATGCCTGAACCAAGGGGCAGTATTGTGAATGCCAATTTTGTAGTAGCAGCGATCTTGCCACTGCCATTGCTATATACATCAATTTGACTAGCTGTTCTGATAGCGCAAGATCGGGGTCAAAACCAAACAGTATTAATTTAACATTACAAAAAAATCATAATATTGTACTGATTTTTAAAAAAACTCAAAAATGCCCTCCCAGAAGGGCGTAATTTTTGGACAATAAGCTATTATATCTGACCAGTTGGCATGATCATAATTTGAGCACCTGAAACAAATAGATGAAATATTGTTATACATTTTGGCTATGACCGCTGGAGTATAGTACAAAAGCCATTTACTGAAAAATAGCATTCTGCGCCAATTGGCGCCCCTTAATACTGTAAAGTTCAGTATATTAATATTCTTCCAAGTGATTGTAGTTAGCACTAGATTTTCCTGTCTCTGTCATTTACTAATAGCTTTATAGCTCGGATTTTGTTCCCTTTTTGAAGTTAAACAACGCTTCCACTCCCCAGGTTTCCTCTCCAGTAAGTGCACAAAAAGGTCATTAAATAATTGAGTAGAAGAGCTAATCAATGTAGGATCTATTTGTCCCAGGACCCTATATATTAAATTATAAGAGCCTAACAATTAAAAATTTCCTTGAATTAAAGAAGCCATATCTACCAGGGTCATCCAAGCGCCATCTTTAATGAAATCTTTTAACATCTTAAACCCTGCCCGCTCCCAATTATCTAATATATCAGGGCAGATTTCGGTCCCTGTAAATAGAAATACGCTGATCAAAGGGGAGACTAAATTGAGCGTTGGAAGGGAATATCTTTGAAGCATCGCGGAGCGTCTCTTAAAAAAACAATTCAATATCTTGTAACGAACAAACTTAGGCGATTTCGGTATGTGCAAAGGGGAGGGTATCTGAATCTCTAAGCAAATTAGATCAAAGAAAACATTTATAAATAACTTCTGATTGCAACTTTGAACTTTAAATCTGGCTAGATATTGTGCAAAGTATGCGTTGTAGTAGTCTTTAAGATTTGGCAGGGCAAGACCGCCTTGCTCCTTGTCTTCATACAGAGTGCTTATTGCTATCCGCGGTGTCTTGTTGGCCCAAATAAAAGATGAGAACAGAGATTCTGCTTTTGAAAAGAAAGATCCAGGGAGGAAACAAGAAATAGTGGAAAATAAGAAGTTAAATAAAGGGAGAACGGACATTTTAACTAGTGCAACCCGCCCAAGTTAATGGCAATGGATTCCATCTTTCAAACATTGATCTTATCTTATGACGGAGGTGATCAACATTTAATCTGTGTAGGTCTTTAACTGATGAAGAGAGAAAAAACCCTAAATATATTTTTGGTCTATTATTGATACAGCTACTTATATCCAAATGAAGCTCAGGGTCTATGCCCCCGCAAACCAGGATCTCTGTTTTTTTTATTAATCCACCTATAGCCTCAAATTCTTCGAATATCTTTAAAACAAAAATTTGGGATTGCATATTAGGTTTAATTAGTAACATTATACCATTCGCGTATAATTTAATTTTAGACATAGATGTAACAGGAGAAGAAATATTAATAGAATTCCTAATTGCGGTTGCTAGGGGTTCAATAAAAAAAGCAAATAAAATCGGGGACAATGGGCATCCCTGCCTAGTGCCACGTTTAACAAGCACTGAACCCACCGATTGTGCATTAATAATAATGTTTGCTTGAGCACCTGCATAAAGACTCTGAATCAGATTTATGATTTTCTCTGGAATCCCGAAATGCTGTAAAATAACACAAAATGTTTCCCAGACCACCAAATCAAAAGCTTTTTCAGCATCAAATAAAAAAATTAATGCGGGTATACCTCGTGTTTCAAAATAATCTAAAGCCTCAATCAAAAAATGTGTATTGGTCATGAATTGTCGACTAGCTATAAAGCCATTTTGATCAACGTGAATCAAGTCGGGAGCGATGGAATTAAAACGTATGGATAATAATTTTGTGGTAATTTTGTAGTCCGTATTCAACAGTGTAATGGGTCTGTATGAATTCGGATCTTTGGGTGGGTTGCCCTTTTTCTAAAATCTTACCACCGTCCCTTCCCGGAAAGAATCAGGAATTAAGCCACCTTCGAGCATATAATTTAATAATTGCAAAAATAAATCAGAGAAAGAACTCAGAAAAACCTTGAAAAATTCAGCGGGAAACCCGTTGGGCCAGCACGCCTTACCCATAGGAAGCTCTTGTACCACCGTCTCTATCTCTTCCCTTGTGAATGGTTTAACCATTATAATGTGTTCTATAGGAGATAGAGCAGGTGGAGTATTTTTGCTTAAAAAGTTCAGTAGTTTTTTCCGGTCAATATCAAGATGTTTATTATAAATCTTTTATAGTGGGAAAACCTTATTTTCCCTATCTCAGCAGGCACAGATGTTTCTATATGCGTATCGGGAGAATTTAGAGCATGAATCAGGTTAGCAGCAGCTTGCTCTCTGGCCTGCCATGCGAAAAATTTACCGGTAAAATTACTTTCCTCATAGATTTTTTGTGAATATATTAAAAAACTCTCTTCACTTTGATTTAAAAAGTTTTGATTAAGTTCCCTCTTGGCTTCATTAAGTTGTTCCTGTACCATCCTAACTGGATTTTGCTGTCTAAGTTCTGTTAAAACCTGAATTTTTTGTTGAAGTAATTTATTTCTATTTCTGACAATAAGCAAATCTGCTGTATCTTTACCTATAATCAAACCCCTAATAAACGCCTGCAGAGAATCCCAAACAAAATGTAGAAGGGCTGTCTCTATATTACGAGCAATGAAGTCAGAAATTTCTAATTTGATGAATTCCACCCATGCATCATCGTGCAAATACTTTTTGTTGAACACCCAACGCTTAGGAGTTCTTGCCTTATCTACCTGTGCCAGATTGATAATTAACATAGCGTGGTCCGAAAACCCGTTATGAAGGGTCTTTTGATCACAAAAATTAATTTGTCTCGACACAAGAAAAAAATCAATACGAGATGAGGATTTAAACCTGCCGGACCAGCAAGTGTATTCTTTTTTTGATGGATTATAAATGCGCCAGGGATCACAAAGATCTAATGTTATTATTATTAATGGATCTAAGGGATTTGGGCTTAGACTGTTTTTTCATATGAGTAGTAGAGTCCAGTTTTAGGTTCAAGGTAATATTAAAATCCCCACCTATAACGATATCCCCTTGCACCATCAATAGTGATTGAAACAGCTCCTCATAGATCTCTGCTTTGTTCTCTTCTGGAGCATAAAAGCTGACGAAAGTAATTGGGTTTGGTCTATCCCGGGACTTGCATATAACCCAACACCACCGACCTGAACCGTCTTGCTCTGCGTGGATAATTTCGGCGTGTAAATTCTTATTTAAGAAGAGCTCAACCCCTCTCTGGGACTCTGAGAATGAGGAAAATCCCCGGTATGAAGACCATGTTTTGAACATAGGGAACTCCTCAATTTTTGATATTTGAATATGAGTCTCTTGTAAAAGAATAACAGATGGACTTTCAGTTTTGACCCATAATTCAATGGCCCGCATTTTTTTCTTATTGTTTAAACCATTTACATTAAAATAAATAACTTTCAACCCCATTCTAGTACTAGTACAATAATCAAAGCAGAAACCTGAGAAATGAACAACTCGGAATGACACATTCTCTTAAAGAGCACATTGCAAAAGCCTCGTGCGTTCATAAACAGTAGCATCCAGGACTTCATTTTTTGTAATTTTATCCTAACTCCCCCCCACCCGTGCAGCAACCCACTTACACCCCCCTGACCCACCTGACCCTGTGGCACTATTCCTACCCCACTACTCCACGCTAGCCACATCTCCATACCCCCTACCATGAGGTCTTGTGATGTACACCCCCTGACCCTCCTGTGCCCCTGTCCCTCCACCCCATCCACCCCCCTCAGAGTAAATCCTAAGTATCCTAAAGGAAGAAAAAAGAACAAACAATAGTAACATTAACTCTTATAGCTCTTCTCGCCAGGTGATATTTCCTTTAGCAACTCCTGTGCTTCTTCTACGTCAGACAACATATAAAATTTTCCTTTAATCAAAACTTTTAGTTTTGACTGTTGAGCAATCTGCGCTTGTGCCCCTCTAGCCTTGAAGAGTTGTAGTCATTTCACAAACTCCTACAGTGGAGTTTCACGCCTACACGTAGCACTGTGCACCTGATTCCTTTGCTCCTCCCCTCCCCCTCACGAGGCTGATGGTGGCGGCGGCGTTGCGGTGAGCAGAGCGCAGAGACAGAGCAGCGGTGATTGTCAGCGTTTTTGGCATTCCTCCGGCGCCGTTTGTTGATGAATTCAGCGTAGTTGGGAGAGTCGAGGGAGTACGTCGGATGGTGGATGGCAGACGGCGTGCTCCCCATGTACTGCACATTTTCTATGCTGCACTACGCTGAATTTCGAGCGTTTAAGGGCAGCGAGGATCTATGGGCATAAAACCGCAGATACCGCTTCAATGGAAAGAATCAGAGCTCCGAGCTGCAAGTTGTAACCCTGGTGAGTGATGCTTTGTCTGTCCCGGGTTTGAGCTTGCCTAACATTTGGCTATCTTCAGGCTAGCACTGGCTGCTTTGCACTTCGTTCCTGGTTCTAGCTGATAATTTCAGAGGTCTTTCCTTTGGACTGCAGTACTACAGTACCCAGAATTCCTTTGGCCTTCACTTTTTTTTTCACTCTCCCACTGCATTTTCCACGGCAACTTTTTTTTTTTAAGATATCAGCCAGTTTGGGGGAAAGTTTTACGAGATGGGTAAACTTACAAACGCTACAATTAAAGCCAAAGCACGGCGACAGGCGAAAGATGCCGCTGCCAAAGCAGCCGATAAAGAAAATGATAAGGAGGAGGTTTCCTCTGTGAACTCGGACGAGGAAGAAGAATCACCTATAAACATTTCCAACTTAACCAGTCCAGGCAGCCACACAGTATCAGCTGCGTCAACTGACGGGGGTACAGGGAGGAGGCATAACAGTTTGGAAACTGCTCCAACAGAGCAGTTAGCAGCTCCAAAGATTCCTAGACAATTTCCCTTGTTTGAGAAAAAACTTGCATCGATTTTAGTGGGCAATCCAGCTCCGCCGGTGGTTCCAGCTATGGCTCAGATGGGTGGGTCGCAGGTATCTGCGGGATTAAACCATTCTTTGGAAATGCTTACTGTTGCTGCTGATGTCCCGGATTTGTCTACAAATAAGACTGCCAATATAGTATCCAATGCTAATTCGGGCTCTTTTTCTATACCCGAAGTAAAAGGTCCCCCTCTGGTCAGTCAAAGACAAGATGATCTGGTCAACATGGTAACCTCTCTGGATACTACTGGTAGTATGGGTAATACTTCCCTTTCGGGCCCTTCTGGCCTTTAGAGCCTGGTTCTTGATATGGACACTGAGACTATGGGCGGGCAGCAGATGTCAGTCAAAGATAGCTCAATTTGATTCTTGATGAGATCCGTGAAATGAAAAGGTTTCAGAGGGAGGAATTGAGCGCTATACATCAGCGTTTGGACAAGATCGAAGATTTAGTGTCTTCCTTTCCCACTCGTCTTCAGGAGGTGGAGAATAGAGGTCCTCTTTGGAAGACAATATGACTGTAGTTACAAAAGACTTTCAAACCATTTTTAAAACATCCAAAGCATTGGAAATGAAACTGGACGAATTAGAGAACTACAATCGAAGGTCCAACCTTAGAATAGTGGGGGATCCAGAGGGGGTGGAGGGATCCAGTATGGTCGACTGGATCACTACCTTTTTGCAGCAGAAAGTGGTCCCTGATTTTAAAGGTGATCTGACGATTACTCGTGCTCACAGGGTCCCCGCTCAACCGTTTCCTAATTCTACACTCCCCTGCACTATTCTTTTAAATTTTTCTGATGTTCGAGTTAAGGAAACAATCTTGTCCAAAGCCATCCAACAAAGACAGTTCTCTCTTGATGGAACTACTAAGTGCAGAATATTTTCGGATATGTTCGCTGCCGCCGCCCGTAGGCAAAAAGGAGTTTGTGAAATTACTACAACTCTTCATGTTAGAAGGTTGGTACCAGAGGCAGTATAACAGTATACACTAGTCAATGAGCAGGCTTATCCTACCAGTTAAATACATTTTAAGAGTACTATCTTATTTAATTGTAAAGATAAAAGGAGAATGACATAAGAAAACTTCAAGAAGTTTCTTCCCTAACAGTTACACATTTCTGACCCTGTACAGGTTGGCTAAAGCTAGACATAAATTCAGTTGTTAATCAGACATTGAATCTTTCTCTGTCCGAAGGAAGGATGCCAGAAATTTGGAAGCATGGGAACATTCCTCCACTCCTAAAAAAAAAAAACAGTAGCTGATCCTCTGGTAGCTAGCAATATCGCTTCTACCTTATTTCTCCAAAGTTTTGGAGAAATATGTGAATACCATCATCACAGATTTTATTGAGGTCAGCCAGGTACTTCATCCGAGTCAGTCAGGTTTTAGAGCAAACTTCAGCACAGAGACGGCTCTATTGGAAATCTCAGAGACGGTCAAAACCACCCTAGACAGAGGAGGAAAGGCTGTGCTGATACTATTAGATATGTCGGCGGTCTTTGACACCGTGCCACATGACGGCCTCCTTCATTGATTGAGGGAGAGGGGCATTGTGGGTTTTTGGATATCCACCAGCAAACAGTCTGGGCCCCTCCTTTCTCAGCCCTCATCCCACCACTGAATGTAGGGGTCCCACAGGGTTCCGTACCTGTTTAATATATACATGGCCCCTCTTGCTCCTTTAGCTGAACAATACGGGGCAAAAATTATATCATACGCAGATGACACGCAATTGCTGTTCACCTGTGAGAAGGATGAGGTGCTTAATGGTAATGAAGTCAATGTTTGCTTAACCAAGGTGTTCGACTGATTTAGGCAAAATCAGATGCTCTGCAACTCTGACAAGTCAGACACTATCTTTTTGGACACGCTCCAGGCGATGAGTTGCGTCGATGATGGCCTAAAAATCTATCTCCACCTGCGAGACCAGTCTCCACTTCAAAAAATCTATGAGTGAGGTTGGACTCTGACATGACTATGAAGTCCCAGGTTCAATCGGTTGCTGGCACCTGCTTCGGGCTTTTAAAAATGATGAGGAATTTTCTCCCTTTGCTTCCTATCCCTCACAGGAAAACCGTGGTCCAGGCCCTGTTCATATCAAGGTTGGACTGCATAAATGTGTTGTACCTGGGCCTCTGACCCTGCTCGCAGGCAGGTCGCTCCCTACGCTGCTGCAGGGCTCTGCCTGCCTTGGCCTACATTGTCTTTGCCTAAACTAGTATTATTCCTCTGTGCCTAACTTGCTTTCTTGCCTAAACTTGTTTTATTCCTCTTTACCTAAACTTGTGTGTCTTGCCTAGCTTGTCTTCCCTCCTGTGCCCAGTTCTCCCGCGGCCCCTGCCTGTTTTTCCACCCACTGCATCCCTGCGGCCCCTCCCCCCTTAAATCCCATTCGCAGCCCTGCTCCCGCCTCCCAGCTGCTCCTCCCTCCCACATCCTATCATATGGAGGCCGCGCAGCAGACTCACACAGCGGGCACGCCTATGGCAAGCCCGTCTGCACCTGGCCGGCACCCAGCGCCAGAACCCCTGGCCCCCACAAACGCCATGACACCTGCCTCCGCTACGACTCCAGCACCCTCCATGCACTCAACACACGACGCCCACACACCTGCTTCCTGGTCGCCCCAAAGCGCACACAAGGACTAACCTCCTGCTGGAACTGCAGCTTCACCAGCATCTGGCCCGCCAACCCACCTACCAAAGAACCCAACTACGTCAGATGCATCCTTCTCAACACCCGCTCCGCATGCACACAAGCCGTTGAACTCTGGGACCTACTGGACTCCAACACCCCAGATGTCACCTTCCTGACAGAGACCTTGCTGAACCTCTGCTCGGCACCAGATATCGCCATAGCCGTCCCAGAAGGTTACAAGATCACCCGCATGGACCGCACCAACGGAGTAGGAGGAGGAATCGCCATTGTCCACAGGAAAACTCTCAAAATCTCGACAAACACCGACAACACCCTCAGCACCGCCGAACATTTGCACTTCCAAATACACACCGACCTCAACACCACCCTCAGAGGAACTCGATCTACATACCCCCCAGACCCCGACCACAGTTCAGCGACTCCATCGCTGACTTCGTCAGCACACAAGCCCTCGCCTTCACGGACTACATCCTCCTCGAGGACCTGAACTTCCACCTCTAGAACAACAACAAACCCAACTCTTCCACCCTGATCGCCAACCTCGACAACCTCGAACTCAGAAAACTCGTCACAGCACCCACCCACTCCGCCGGCTAGATGCTTGACCCCATCTTCACCGCAAGCCCCCACGTCTCCAACTACACCACCGAACTCCACCGGACCAACCATCGCTGCATCCACTTCACCTTCAGGAAACCCACCACGCACCACCGCACTCAACAGATCCCCCCGCCGCTGCTGGAACAAAGTCACTGAAAGCCAGCCATCCACCACCCTCACCCGGAGCCCACCCGCAGACCCGACCGACCCCCACCGCCGCCCGCAACCTCAGACAGTGAATCGATACCTGCACCAACACCCATGCCCTGCTCAAGGAACCCTTCAACAGCCACACCAGAAAGAAAGCAAGCTGGTTCTCTGAAGGCCTCCAGACCTCCAAGCAAACCTGCTGATAGCTAACGAAGAACTGGATCCATGAACGAACACCAGAAAGCTACACAGCTCACAAGAACGCCAGCCGCAGACATCACCTCCTCATCAGATCCGCCAAACGGGCCTCCTTCAAAGACCGCTTAGACAATAACGCACACAACAGCATAGAGCTCTTCAACATCGTGAAGGAACTTTCCAACCCTAGCTCCAACACCAGCGACTTCCCACCTTCGCAAGACCTGTGCGACTCGCTTGCCACCTTCTTCAACTGCAAGATCACAGACATCCACGACAGCTTCAACGCCACAACCGCCCCGGCAACCACTGAGTCCCCCGCCCCCACGACCACCACCAACACCACCTGCCTGATCTCCTGGGCCAACATTAACGACAACGACACTATCAAGATCATGAACTCCGTCCACTCCGGATCCCCGTCAGACCCATGCCCACACCACATTCTCAACAAAGCCAGCACCACGATCGCACCTCATCTCTGAAAAGCCATCAACATCTCCTTCGAGGCAGCAACCTTCCCAGAGAGCTGAAAGCACGCCGAGATCAACGCCCTACTCAAGAAACCCAAGGAAGACCTGATGTAAATAATTAATTTACTCTCTTAATTTCTATGCAGGTAAGTACTTAATCAATAATAACTCAATCGAAATGAAGGAAAACAGAGTCCGTGGTGTAAGAGTTTCTAAGGGTTTTATTCCTCATAAAGGAATCAGGATATCATGTTCTGACCACCACACAGGGTGTCAGAAGGGATAGATGAGCGCGCTAACGTTTATTGACAATACATAGCTTATATACTTGATTTACATCATAATGTTCAATGTAAGAGGCGTAACAGCTGAGAGAAGACAAGATAACAGTATACACGTGGTGCTAGTACATCATCAAGAGGCGTAAGCTAGGCGTAACTAGGCGTGTGTGCTAGAAACGTCACTGATAGGTGACGCAAGTGGGTGGCACCAAGGGGTGGTGCTAACAGAATGTTGCAATGTCAGCAGAAATCGGAAGCTTGGATGCGCGCGCAGCTGCATGACGTGTGATAGACGGGGTGCAGGGGACTTGACATTTACCCTGACGGAAAGAGACAGAAGTCTGGCATGTCAGATCAACTTGTGCTTCTATCATATCTGGTATCTGATGTTTAGGAACTAAGCTATCTGGGCAGAAAGGTCTCTAGAGCAGAAGCTATTCTATACTTGCTGTGAGTGCGTGTATAAGCGCCTGAGTGTCTGTATGAGAAGCGTGGGGGCATGGGGCCTTCCATGGAAGCATGGCAACAGAGGCTATGAATTACTTGCATAAAGACAGGTCGGCCCTTTAGCCCTGTAGCTGAGGAAGGATGTTTACTGAAGCTAGCAGGCTGGGATGTATCTTCGGGGAGGAAAACAGATAACTCGAAGGTTATAGTCAATCTTGGCAGGCAGCAGGCTGAGCTGAGCACGGAGGGCCGCGCTAGAAGTAAGTCAGAGTTCACGGGAACGGGGGCTGCTTGGGCAGAGGCCCTCGCAGTCAGAAGCCAGAAAAGAGGCTCGATGGCAGAGATTCAGGGCCTTCTTTCAGCCAGGCTGAAAAACGTAGGAGTACACTTCAAAAAGACGTTGGCATACCATACTTAGGAACGGACCATCAAACCCATTCATGGTGGGTCTGAAAGAGGACAAGTTAACGTTGGACGCAAATGTATTTGCGTCTTCATAGCTGGTACAGGAGGGAAGTTACATGCACTTTTAACTCGTACATGGAGTCGGTGGGGTACTCGCTAGGGAACACAACATGACCATAAAATTTATATTACCTCAGACCCCAAGGACCTCAAGAACTTCCGACCCATCTCCCTGCTCCCGTTCCCGGTGAAGGTCATCGAGAAGGCCGTGAACAAACAACTGACCAGATTTCTCGAGGAGAACAGCATTGTGGACCCGTCCCAGTCCGGGCTCCGCAACAACCGCAAGACTGAAACAGCCCTCATCACCGCCACCAACGACATCAGGACCCTGCTAGAGAACGGTAAAACCACAGTCCTTCTACACGGTCTGCCACCGCACACTACGAACACGCCTCCACGATGCCAGGATCCAAGAGAAGGCCCTGGACTGGACCACCTCCTTCCTCTCTGACAGAACACAGAGCATCCGCCTCCCCCCCTTCCACTCCGAAGCCACCGAGATCATCTGTGGCGTATCCCAGGGCTCATCCCAACGCTGTTCAACATCTACATGGCACCGCTTGCCCACGTCGCCCGACTGCACAACCTCAACACCATCTCCTATGCCGTTGACACCCAGCTGATCCTCTCCCTCACCAGAGAACCCCTGACTGCCAAAACCAACCTCCACAAAGGGATGAAGGTCGTCGCCGAATGGATGAGAAACAGCTGACTGAAGCTGAACTTGGACAAGATGGAGGTCCTCATCCTCGGACCCACACCCTCCACCTGGGACGACTCCTGTCGGCCGACCACACTAGGAACTGCTCCAATGCCCTCCGATCACGCACGCAAACTAGGGGTCATCCTCGACTCGTCCCTCTCCATGACGAAGCAGGTCAACGCCATCTCTTATTCCTGCTTCAACACCCTCCACATGCTCTGCCGGATCTGCAAGTGGATCCACACCGAAACGAGAAGGACGGTCACCCAGGCCCTCGTCAGCAGCAGCCTGGACTACGGAAACGCCCTCTACGCAGGAGCCTCGACCAAACTCCTGAAAGGGCTCGAACGCATCCAGTACGCCTCTGCATGCCTGATCCTCGACATTCCTCACCGCAACCACATCACACCCCACCTGAGACACCTGCAATGGCTCCCCATCAACAAGAGGATAACCTTCAAGCTCCTCACCCACGCACAAAAGGCACTCCACAACACAGTTCCAGCATATCTCAACAGCCGACTCAGCTTCTACATGCCCCACCCACCAGCTCTGCTCTGCTGACCACAGCCTCGCTACTGTCCCCCGTATCCGAAGAGTGACCGCTGGTGGCAGATAATTCTCCCACCTCGCCACCAAGACATGGAACACCCTCCCCATCCGCCTACGGCTGACCCAAGACCTACTGACCTTCAGAAGACTCCTCAAGATTTGGCTTTTTGAACAGTAGCAGCATTCCCCCTCCCTTCAGCGCCTTGAGACCCTCAAGGATAAGTAGTGCGCTTTACAAATGATTGATTGAATGATTGATTGACTTAGTGAACCGCCTGCATGTAGTCCAAAATGCGGCAGCTAAGTCCGTGCTCATAGTCGGACCCAGGTCACACATGTCTTTCCACCTTAGATCCTTGCACTGGTTACCAGTGAGACAAATGGCCTTTTTCAAATCCCTGGTCCTAACTTTTAAGGCCCTAAATAACCTTGGGGCCCCATACATTAGGAACAAAATTCAGCCCTACAAACCGCTCAGAGCGCTACGATCTTCTTCACAGCAGCTGACAATTGTACCTACGTTTTACCGTTCTTACAAAAGAGGTTGCTCCTTTGAAGTAGTAGCGGCAAAATTATGGAATAGTTTCCCTTTCTCCCTTAGAAAAGAATGTGATCTCCTCAGCTTTAGGCGAAGCTTAAAGATCTCGCATTTTCAACAGTAGTCGCAAACTAGTTAGCTACCACTGGCTGTTCTTTCATCTACTCTGTTCTAGGGTTAAGATAGCGCCGGGACACTCGTTGGAGTAGCCGTGCGCTTTACAAATACCCCTATACCATAACATAACTAGGGTCCTGATTAGAGGTGGCTCATGCCGGGAAGATGTGCAAATTATCAAATATGATAAAATCCGACACAGTATTCAAAAGTTATTGTGATAGTTATTGCCTACTCTGGCTTTTTGGGGATTAATACATGGATTTTGGTGCATACTGCTCCCAAATTCGCACATTCTAGTAAATATTGGGGGCCTTATTTACAAGCCCATTACACTGCCAGTGTGCCACTTTTTTAGACGCACCTACAGTGCAATGGGACTACCCATACTTACAAGGCCACTAAAGTCGCCCTGCATGACTGTTTATGACCTTGTAAATTTGAGCCCCTTACACAGAATATTCTTTATGAAAAGGGCATTCCATGGGTGTTGCTGTGGGTGTTGCTGTGCAACATCCATGGAACCTGACACAATCCCAGATGTACAAAGTGTCGTAAACCTGGGAATGCGTCAGAATCCTATGCTTCCCCAAAGGAGGTGTAGGAGTGGCGCAATGAGGAGAAATACTTTTATTTCTCCTCGTTTTTTTCGCTTCTATGCGTGCTGAAAAAAGAAAATGTCCCAAATTATTGTTTTTGTTCAGGAAGGCATTCCTTCCTGCACAAAAACAATCAACCCTGCCATGCAGGCACCCTTGCAACATGACACAAGGGGGCCTGCTCTGGTGCATGGCAGCCAATTGTCTGCCAGCATAGGTAAAAGGACACAAATGTTTTGTATTGTTGTTAATGCAACCATCATTATTTTTAAATGACGCCGCTCAGTGCAGAAAAATAGTTTGCGGCATGGCGCAGTGTTATTTTGTAGTAAATGAGTCCCTGGGTCTTTTCCCCTTGTTACATTCTAGTAGATGTGTCCAGCCGAAAAGTAACAAAGGGTGTATTTTTTACTGCACTTCTTAATTATCAGGTGCGACAAACAACAAACCACTTGAGATTACAATCCCTGCACAAACAACAGGCCATATGTAGTCAGACTCTATGGCTCTTATGAAACAGGATACCCACTGTCAGTCACGCCAATGATTTAACAGAAAAACAGATTCATTCTCATCACTATATTTGCTGCAGAAACGCTGCAACAAATGCAGTTGTGTGCCACGAAATTTCCGTTTACATGCTGCAAATTGTTCAGGTCAATGCAGCAATATCCTTGCGTGTCTGACTTAAGGAATGGCACTATTGTGATTTTTTTGTGTGAAATACGATACTTACAATCTGAAATAAGGGAATTATGCAAGATTAGGCTCTAATATTAAAATTGCACCTGTGTCCAGTCTGTAGTCTAGAGGTGTTAGCCTGATGACATGCTGTTTCAGGGGGTCTTAACTCATAAGGACTATAAAACCTGTGAACAAAGTGCCACAATATGTACAATCTACTTGCTGCACATAAAATAACAATAGTAGCAAGATTTCTAAGTGCCTGGTTACACCACACCCATGCTGGGGCCTGACCTACCTAGGCTGCAGAAAAGAAACCTAATCTAGGGCCCGATTCACAGAATGAACTTAAGACTCAATCCTAAACTTACTACTATTTTGGTATTCACAGAATGCACTCACTCATTTCTGTATTCACAGAATGCACTTACTCATTTCGGTATTCACAGAAGTTAGTAGTCCAAACTTTAGGACTCCTAAATGCCTTCTGTGAATACCGAAAGTCTTAAAATTAGGATTTTTCTCAATTTAGTAGTAGTAAAGTTAGGACTCCTAACTTTAGGACTCCTAAACTGAGAAAAATGCTAATTTTAATACTTTTGGTATTCACAGAAGGCATTTAGGAGTCCTAAAGTTAGGAGTCCTAACTTTATTACTACTAAATTAAGAAAAATCCAAATTTTAAGACTTTCGGTATTCACAGAAGGCCACCAAGCTACGGTGAACTAAACAGTGACGTTTTGAGTATGATAATGTCCCTCAATATCACTTCTAAGATTCTGCTCTCAGATGAGCCAGTAAGAGTTCCAGACCTTGGCCACCAGGAAGGAGAAAGATCAAGCCCCTAACCTGGCCCTAAAGACCCGAGGTACCGACACTAGGCTGGCCTTCGTGGATCTCAAATTGTGCGCAGGATAATATGGCTGTATCAGTGTGCGCAAATATTTGCAAACTTTTTGTATTTGTACGCAGGTGGGCACTCATGCAGGCCTGCACTCACTTCTGCCTCCGAGCCCATTTTACTTCCGAAGGTGAGCACATTCTCTTCTGTTGAATACTGTGGGACATGCTTCGCATGCTAACGCTTGAAAGATGACAATGCTTGCTGTTTTGACAGCTGTGCTGTGCCTGGAGGTATGATTTGGGGTCAGGCTGGTGCTGTCTTTTCTGCTGCGTTCCACTTGATTTCCTTCGACTTTGAGGCGATTGTCTCGTGTCACACATTTGACAATGTACTTTCCCACACAGGAAACGTATGCCCGGGCCCTATATGGTCCATTGTTTAGCGTGTTGGCTCTCGTCTATGTGCTTATTCCTAACTATGCTTTGCGAGTTAGCTCTGGACCAAAGTCACATTGGAATGCACGGGGTTTCCTTGTCCCTGCAGCCCTGATGCTCCACCACAGACTGCTCGCGAGCCACAAAATATAAAACGGTTCAACATGAAATCCAAAATTAGAAAACCTTTTGCTACACGCGATGTGCTACCATTGGGACCCAAAAATCCATTAGGAGGACATCCTGGGATTTCTGCCCGAATGTATAGTAATATGTCAATTACCGAATGTGCCATATGTCACAGCGACAAAATGTAATTATGTTTGAGGTAGTGGATGCGCTGTTTTTCTAACATCCAGTGGACATAATATTCACTCAAAGCTAATGTGGCGCTAGGATGCCAATTAACGCTTATGGAAAGAGGAAACGTTTTTTTTTTTGCAGGGGTTCAACACAGTAAAATCCACAATATTTGATGTGCAGTGCAAGAGTGTCTTACTACCTAAGAGACGACTTTAAAAATAAAACTGTGTCTATAGGAAAGAAGCATACTCCAAAATGCCCCAGTGTTTCTAAGATATTTGTGAAGATTGATTTAACCCCCACCCTGGAACAGACTCTCATTCCCTCCTCGAAGGCGCGCAGGGAGGCCTCCGTGTGGAGCAGGGCGCCTCCTGTCGGCCTTGAAGGCTGAGCCAGGGTCAGCGGTCCTTGATAAATCCCCTGAACCTGCGGCTCTTAAATGTGCCACCGCCCCAGGGTGGGCCCCGTACTAGCCTGGGGCCCAATCTAGCGCAGGTCTTTCCTCCAAAGGAAATGCCAGCAAGTAAATATGGGAGGTGATTGGTCCACACCAAGGGTACCAGAGCATCCCTTTCTGCTGCTAAATCCTCCCAACATTGGTGCCCAGTGCCCTTGAAACAGCTCGAAGCTGCCATGAACCTGGATACATTACCATCTGACCCTGCCAGTGCTATTAAAGTGCATGGCCTGTGGTTTTAGCTCCATTGTTTATTATAAGTTTGCTGTGATGTCAATTCATGGATGTGAAAAAGCAACCAGAGTTGAAGGTGGGGGTTTAGCTGAGATGGCCTGAAGGCGGAAGCATCCATGACTGACCACCACTGCCGCCTTTTGTGAGCAGTTCCACATGAGTGGAAGTGCATGGACTGAAGTGCGCCATTGTCAAGTGACGGGCAGACAAGAAATCGAGTTTGACATTTCACAGAAGCTGCTTGTTGTTGATCTAATACTCCCCCCTCCCCCCTCCGCACCTTCCAGCCAG
This sequence comes from Lissotriton vulgaris, assembly GCF_964263255.1. Taxonomy (NCBI): domain Eukaryota; kingdom Metazoa; phylum Chordata; class Amphibia; order Caudata; family Salamandridae; genus Lissotriton; species Lissotriton vulgaris. The sequence goes on along the minus strand of NC_141685.1, from coordinate 353,358,868 downwards.
TGTGCGAGTTTCTTGCATCAGGAGACATAGCTGTTCCACTGTCCTCTCTTTTGAAGCATGACGTTTGAGCAGCGACAGAATGCACTTAGTTCTCAGCAAGCCTCGTATCATGTTCAGCCCATATGTCATCACTGGAACTGTGTAACTTTATCAAATAAGGCTCCGTGCAGCAATGATGTTAAAGGTAATAATGCGTTTAACTTTATTTCTGCCGACTTAGATTTGATCGCCATAATGTTCACCTTATATTCTCATCCTGTTGAATTATTTGTATTTTCAAAATAAGTTGAAATAGTGACCAGGGAAGTTGGAGGGAATATTTTGCAAATCTAAGTGTGAAACATTGATTTGTGGAATTATTAGTTAAAGGTCGGATTTGCATACTGAGCAGTTTTAGACCATTGCCATGAAAAGGCTTTGACCCCATAGCAGGCCACACAATCCTGCCACACACTCTAATGTTCAGGAGACACACTAAGATGCATTGTTACCTAGGTTTCATTAATTTGACAAATTTCGCTAATTTCACAAGAATAATTAAAGTTTTGTACTGGCCTATTCTATAACCAGAAATAGCTTTTGTGCTGCATCAGCTTCCAGATGACTTCATCTAGCTGGGCTTAGTCAATCCTCTTGAGCCTGGTGCTGGAAAAAGATTCTTAGTGATTCATGTGAAAACTTGAAAATCCTCACATGTACATTATTGTGACTCCATGGCGGGGGGCTGTGCACGGGGAAAATTGAGTCCTCTGTGCAAACGCCCATCAAATGTGGGGGTGAGCTGTTCTTACAATACTAAAAAGGGAAATTGCACCTTTCCTGCGCTGAAATATATCTTCAACTATTTTCTTGGTAGAAAGGGGCCGAATAACAGTTTAGCAATGCATACAAACGTGCCTGTTTATCGGCATTTCCAAATCTGCAAGGCAAAGTACACCTTGAAATGTGCTTCTCCCACCCTTGGAGCTGGATGTGTGAGTGCATATTCATCTGCACTCAGAATAGAGACATATACATATCTCTGGGAGCCATAAAAATGTAAATTCCTTTGTAAAGTTACATTTACAAGAGGGGCCGCTAGAGGGCGCACAGCAAAATGGCCGCACCGATGTGAGGCTCTCCCTGATTGAGACATAATCCGACAAATATTTGCTGCATTAAGACATATTCGAGCATGCTATGAAACTGGAGATTTCCAACTTACTTGCTGTATTCATTGGTGGCAGTGGAGATCGAGTTAAAGCTGAAACAATGGGTGAAGCGGACTTCCTTGCCCTGATGCGATGTGGCGGCAAATGGCGGCTGTGGTGGTGTGGTAGGCTGCTCGTATGCTGACTGGACCGGGGGCCTGATTCATCATCCTGCGCGACCCCCGTTGCTTCCGAGGGGATGCGCGGTGAGGTGGATGCAGGGTGCCCTGCTGTGACCTGCAGGACAGCTGTCGGAGGCTATTAGCGGTGTGAACAAGACTAATCGGAGTACCGCCACATGTGTGGCCGATCCTGCGTGGTGTCCAGTGTGGAGCACTGACGGCTGTGATCTTGGTCGGCGCCTCTCTAAAGAACTGCCCAGCGCCTCCCGAGAAGATCTCCCAGAAGAGCTGGCGCCCATCGGGGCTGGCGGCGGTAGATGGGGGCTGCGGTCTTACTGCGGTACGGGCCGCGGAGGCAGGATCAGGCCATTGGCTGAGGCTGCGTCCTGCTTGCTGTGGCTGGCTTGGGGCCTGGAAGAAGTGTGGAGACTGGAGGGGGAGCTCTGGGCCCACTGGTAACATCCGGCAAGAGGGGATCGTGCTGTGGGCTCCCCATGCTGCTGCTACCGGCCCTGCAGGAAGAAGGGCTGAAATAAGGACGTGAGCTGCACCTGAGAGATCCTCATAGACTGTGGTGGAGAATGAACAGATAAAGGGCACAGTGAGGCCTGCTGTCAGCTGCATGCGTGAGGCCCTGACAGAGCGACGAGGCAACTGCTAACACTGGTGGAATTATAAAGTTGGTGTCAACTGGCAGGAGGTGCGCAGGCCACTGAGGGGGGTCCTGGAGTACATGCTTCTCTGCGCATTCTGGATCCTTCTACAGGCCTTATCCTGAACATAAGATGCAGGCCTTCTGCTCTTGGACTATGGATATGGAGGCGGATTGAATGACATATTCTCCTATCACCGCTGGCTGTGGTACACTGAACCAAGCTCTGTAGTGCTATTGAGTTGTTCCGGGGTCTGTGGGGCCTGCTAGCTGCTTGACCTGTTAGGTACCCCTGCGGCTGTTAGTTCTGTTGGAGGGGAGCCAATTGGTACAGAACAGATCCCTAAGCCTGTGACGTTTGGAGCTTTTAAGTGACCCCCCATCGCAATTCGGCCTGTGTGTGGGCTGTGAGCGTAGCTACAACTGAGGTACATTCTTCACTGGTGGTATTGAGTTGCAGTTGTAATCATGGGCAGGACGGATAAGTCCCAACCCCGTCTTACCTTTGAGTCAAAGAGGGCCCCCAAGACACCGCAGAAAGCAGCCTCTGATTCTGAAGCGGAGCCGCTCACTGACAATCCTCCCACGTTGGAATCTACATTAGTGGCTATGCAGCGCACATTACAGTCCATTGAGGGTGCAATGGCGGCAGTCATTCATCGCCTCTATCACATGTCCTCTCAATTAGAGAAGCAGAATGCGCGTATGAGGGAGGTGGATCAAAAGGTTTCTACGAGTGAAGATGGATTGACGACTGTATGAGATCGAACCACAGGCATGGAAAAGGTCCTCTCAGTAATCCAAGCTAAAAATGAGGATTTAGAAGCGCGGTCCCGGTGCAATAATATACGTATTACTGGGCTGCCGGAGTCGACCAATGTGGGCCGAATGGAGACCTTTATCGAGCGCCTGATAACGGATATTTTTGGAACAGAACACTTGTCCAGTGTATTCATTGTGGAACATGCCCATCGCTCCCTGGCTGCACGGCTCATTATTGCCAACATTTTGAATTATAGGGACCGGGATACTATCTTACGCCTGGCATGGAGAAAGGCAGTATCACGCATCAGGTTAATGCTTTGGCCTTTTTTCCTGACTTTACGGTTGCTGTACAAGCTGCGAGAAGGGATTTGGTGCAGTGAAACAGTTCCTGAGGGCAGAGGGGGTCCCATATGCCTTGTTATACCCTTCGAGTGGGCGTGATGGGTGACAGCAAGGTTTTCAGCTCTCCTAAGGCCGCAATGGACCATGCTAAAGCATTGAAGCGCAGGAAGCGGTACTCTATGGCACGGTCTGAAGATGTTGCGTAGGGGGGACTCAGTACTGTTGTACCTTTGTTGGCATTTTTACCCTCTCTTTGTTCCACTCCATACTTCTAACATGCTACCTGTAGGGTCACACTGTTAGTATGCTCTCTTAATGTTAGCATTAGGATGCCCGGTCTGAGGACATTAACCGTTAACCTGAACACCTGTAGCCAAATCAGTTATGTAGCCTCTTATTCATTTTGTTCGACTTGATGTCATTTTTTGTGGCTTTGAACTCCGCTCACTTTAAAGCACAGGGATCTGTTCCTATTCTGGATCTTTGTTAGACATTACTGGCACTATACTTAGTGCTATTGCCTATTCTTAAGGCAAGACAGCCACCATATTATTGCTGTAACTGGGACAATGGTTTTGCGATGAGTTGTAAATAATATTGCTCGGTCAACTCCTACTATGTGGGAGTGTCTTGGCTCAGATTCCCCCACATATGGGTATGCCCCAAATATGTTTGGTTATGCCATGGTGGTGGGGATGCTTGGATGGGTGTTGGGATGGCTTCGGCATGATTGGGGTGGTAAAGTGGGAGGGGGGAAGGGGTGTTTGAGGAGGGGAAGGCAGACTGTTCTTGGGACTTGTTGAGGAGTACAATTGGACTGTCTGGCAGCGAAAAATGTCTGGTGCTACTCAGTATGTGACCTTTCGTGAGGTCTTCTAGCATGTTCGGGTGAGGGGGAGATCAGGGAGGGCATTGGTAAGGTTGTCGGAAGGGGGTGGGAGAGGGGGGACTTTTGTGGTTTTGTTTTTCTTGTACAGCAATGTGAACTATATTGGCATTACAAGGTTGCATACATTTGACAGGGGCAATACTGGTCAGCTGCATTGGGTGTTGCCTCAATCTGGTACATGATTTAGGGGGCAAGTAAACTTAAGTGGATCACATGGAACATCAGGGGGTTGAATAGCCCGAAAAAAACTAGACAGGTGCTTGCGTACTTGGACCGTCACAATGTCCAAGTTCCCCTCCTACAAGAGACACATCTTATTGAATGTACTGCGTCATGCATAGCCAAAAAATGGGCTGGCGTTCGCCTTGCCTCTTCATATTCGTCATATGCGAGGGGGGTGATGGTATTAATTAAAAAAGGTATCCCATTTGAGAGCACACATGAAGAGATTGATACAGACGGACGGTATATTATAGTGCAGGGAAGGCTCTGTGGTACCTTGATCATGGTGGGGAATGTCTATGGCCCGAACATAGATAATCCGGAGTTCTATAAACTGCTGTGGAATAGAGTTTATAGGCTGCCGATGTCTGCTATGATCTGTGGAGGGGATTTAAACGTGGTGTTGGATCATGACATGGATAGGCATTCAAACACAAGCACTACTGTTAAAAAGGCGGCACAGGTTGTACATGATGGAATGTCAGATTTGGGGCTTGATGATATTTGGAGACTGCGACATCCTGGGTTGCGGGAGGGAACATGCTACTCATACACACATAACACATGGTTGGACTATTGCCTGGCGACACATGATGTCAACACTTGGGTGTCTCGGGTGACACATCTTCTCCGAATGTTGTCAGATGTTGTCAGATCATGCGCTGGTACTGCTTGAGATGCAACTGCTCACCTATGTGCCAGCTCTGTGTAGATGGAAGCTGCAGCCATCTGCTTTATTGGACACTGTTTTTAAGGAAGGTCTAAGAGAGGCTATTGAAAATTACTTTGCGGACAATCTCGCATCGATGCAAAGTATGGGTACCATCTGAGAGGCGTTTAAAGTAACTATTTGAGGGATCTGTATTGGCCTGCAGGCAGGAGTGCTTAAATCTCTGTGCCACTCTATGGGGAAAATAGAGCGTGAATTGGTACGGTTGGAACAGCAATATAAGGAAGCACCTGATGCGGCTACACTTGCTGCTATAAGAGCACAGGTGACGGAGTACAACGAGTGGACCGATCAGGAAGTACGGCATCTGTTGCGTAGATGCATGGCCCGATACTATGGTGAGGGTGGCCGGCCGGGACGGGCGTTAGCTGAGAGAATTGCGGAGCCATGGGTTAAGCATTGTAATGTGCAGAGAATTACAGAGGGGGGCGAGGCTATTTCTGACACTGCTGGGATTCTGGAGCAAATTTGTCAGGCATTATAAGGAGATGTATGGGAGTAGGCGGACGGCTAGTGAGGAAGAAATAGTACAGTATTTGGATGATGTGGCCCTGTTATGGTTGTCTAAGGGACAACAGGATTTTTTGAGGCACTCGCTCACTGCTGAGGAGATCAAGGATGCCATTGTTGCACTACCTAACGGGAAAGCAGCAGGGTCAGACAGGCTTCCCCCTGAATTTTTTAAAGAATACGCTGATATGCTACTGCCTCATTTAACAGCCATGTATGCGGAGGCGTTTGAGCAGCAGCGTCTTCCTGACTCCCTTAGGGAAGCCTTGATCGCCGCACTATTGAAACCGGGAAAGCCGCCGGATCGGGGTGAATCGTATAGGCCGTTATCACTTATGAACACCGATGTTAAGATTCTGGCGAAAGTCATAGCGACACGATTACGCCTACTGTTAAGTGTGATGGTACTCCCAGATCAATCGGGATTTATCCCTACTCGCTCCACGGCGCACAATCTGAGAGCACTGTTTGTAGTCCTGCATCTTTTAAAACCAGAATTGCCAGCAGTCGCGGTTTTACTAGACGCCGCTAAGGCGTACGATTCCATTGAATGGACTTATATGTTTACTGTACTCCATCGTATGGGGGTGCCGTTCTTTTTCACAAATTGGATCAAGTTGCTGTACACTGATCCGGTGGCTAGGGTGCGTGTGAATGGGTACGTTTCTGATCTGTTTCCGATTAAACGGGGTACACGACAAGGCTGTCCGCTATCACCCTTGATTTTTGCACTCATGCTGGAGCCCCTGGCGTGTGTGCGGAGGCAGAGGAATGCTAGCTCAGCCTTGAGGTTCTATCAAAGGCCCTTAGCAGTGTCCATGTATGCTGATGACATGGTTCTGTATGTGATGGAACCAGCACAATATCTAGAGCAGGTTATTCAGGAGTACATCCGTTTCGAATGGTATTCGGGGTTAGCTATTAATTGGAGCAAATCTATCATACTTCCACTTACGCAGAGCACAGAGCCATTTGAGCTAAATTACCCTTTGGAGTGGGCTACGGATCCTATAAAGTATCTTGGTATATGGATACATGGGGACCCGCAGGAGGTTATCAGGGCCAATTATGGGGTGGAAATCTCAAGCTTGAAGACCAGGTGGCTCAGTGGATTCGGTTACCACTGACCTTTGGGAACAGGGTGGCTCTAATCAAAATGGTGGTGCTTCCAAAATTCTTGTATTTGTTTGTCAACGTACCTGTCAAGCTGATGCAGCACTTTTTTAATATGCTACGCTCCTTGTTAATCACACTTACATGGGGGTCAAGAAATCCTGAATAGGTTGGGAGACTCTGACAAAGCCCTATGCAATGGGTGGATTTTCAGTGCCCGACATGCACTTATACTATTTGTGCGCTCAGGCGCAGTTTGCTTATTATTGGCAGAATGCGCCGCCGTTCACACCACATGTGGCAGTGGAGGCTGGCGCGGTTCACCCTTTGCCCCTGAAGGCAATGATTGTTAATCCATATTCGGTATATGAACGAGGAGAGGTAGACACGGTCAGATGCACGGCTCGAGCCTGGGAGGAACTTAGGAGGAGGGCGCGACGTCTCCCACTGTATGCACTTGCCATGCTTTTACTGCACCATGCTGCAATATCTGTAACAGGGGAAACTGGGGCACTCAAGGTTTTGCAGGCCGCTGGGGTACACACAATGGGTGGTGCTTATGTAGATGGGACATTTATCTCAGTGCAGGAGTTTGTGAAGGAGGGGTCGAACGAGGCGATGTACACATTCATATGTACTAGAATCTGCTCGGCCATGCGCAGTTTGTACTTGGACTTTCCTGTGGAGCCTCCCTTATTGGGGCCTTTGTAGCTGCTATATACCGCACAGAATAAGAATAAATTAGTTTCGCAACTGTATTATGCCTCACAACTGGATGAAGGTGCGGCGCCAAGCAACTCTAGGGCCAAGTGGGATGTTTGTCTGACCCAACCACTCACAGACGAGAAGTGGGAGGAGAGCTGTCGCATTCACCAAAAGTATTATACCTCTGCCCAATTGCATAAATATTGCCTGCAAAACTCCCATTGTTGTAGGAGGTGGGGTGTCGACAACGCTGAGTTTATCCATTTGGCCTGGGTTTGTCCCAAAGTATCTGCCTTCTGGGCTGATGTGACTACAGCATTGACGGAAATGACAGAAGTGCAAATCATGAGAGATGTAAAGATATGCTTATTGAGTATTGTTTCTAAAGTGCCAGCTGGTGTCCGTAAACTGGTGGTGCTGGCTATGCAGTTGGCTAAGCACAGAGTCGCTTTATGTTGAGATGGTAGGCCAGCGCCTTTGTTGAAGCAATGGCTACATGATCTTGCTTACTGCTGGGATCAACTCACCTGTTATGCTGAGGAGTTGCTGAGTGCATCTAGACCATAAGCTATATGGGGCCCCTACACCACATATATGTTAACCCACTCAGTGGATGAATACGTACATATTATCTGATTGAATTGTTAAGAAGGTATTGTCCTGACCTCCTGGCTATGTCCACCTTTGCAATTTGCCTATACACTGATAAATGTATTTTGGCAATGTCACACCTGATGGAATATGTAGGATATTGATTGTATGCACCTGTGACTGCTGTACTTTGTTTCTGATTACAAAATGATAAATAAAACAAAAAAAAGTTACATTTACAATGACATGTATGTTTGTAAATAGGCCTCACTCAAAGACATATAAGGGCCCACATGGATTTTCATTAAAAAGTGCAAGGCATTTAAAAATTCTGATAGTGTCAGGCAGAGGCCAACAGCAAAGTCCAGTCCCCAGCCAGTTGCCACTTGGCCACTGGGATTCTTCACAGGAATGTCTCTTTCACCTTTTATCTTCACAGAAATGTCCTTTTCACCTTTTTTGTGTTCCTGTAGCAAACCAGGAGATCAGCGTTACACGAAAATCCAGTTAGAAGCTGACACTGGGCCCACAACAGAACTGAGACAGAAGTCCAGTAAAACAAAGGAGGGTCCTTCAGTAACCAGTAATACAACAACATACCCAATCCAAAAAGGCGTCAAGGCATATCAGTGACTCTAAAGAATGGGCAGTCAAAATATACTGCTACCAATCGCTCTCTTATACAGTTTATAAGGAGATGATGCACTGTACTCCGCCCACGTTAAAAGACAAACTTGTTCTCCCCGACAGTACCACAGAACAACAACTATTGTGACCCAAAAGAGTTGGTCGCAAGAGTCCACACAGTAGTGTTGGATTGAATTCTTAATAGAAAAAATGTGTGAGAAAACAAGTGACGCCTCACGGAAACACCACCAACGGGGTAACTGGTATGTAATTTCCAGACAAGCCCCTGTCTCATCATCGGTAGTCACTTGCTTCTCAAAGAAAATAAGAAGAAAGAAAAGGAGTGTCCAAAACAAACAACAAAAATTGTGACAAACAGTGGAACGCAGATGTCTCTGCTGGTGACAAACACAAACATAAACAAGTGCCTAAAAAGTCAGCAGCACAGTTCCCTTAACCAACTTTATTCATAGGGAGGTGATTATATGCTGTTTATGTTAAAAAGGCTGGTAGCTATTCATGCATACCATTACCTAATGCCAGTGCCGACATGTTTCACTGCTATAACACCTTAAGCAGTTTCATCAGGGCTGCACTCATATGCTGCCACTCCACCTTTGGACACTAGTTCTGTGTGCACTGCCAAGGAAGAACAGGTGAACGGACATGGTTAAAAACATGTAAACCCATGATTAGCAATTCATATGTAAAAAAGATGGTGTATAAGGAATGTTACCCAGAGTCAGCCAAGTTAGTCATACCAGCCGCTCCAGTATCAGAAAAGTAACAGGGTACTCCAATAGTGAGTTTTCCCCTTCACTTAGTCTTAAGTTTTCTGTAGGAAAGAGAGTATACACAAATATGTAAAATACATCGTGGTCAGAATCACACAGACCATTATGTCACTGTATAACACATGGCCCCTAATCAATTTGTCACCTTCTGTAGTGCAGTCTACAGCCCCCTGCTTGATTCGTGCTGAGTAGACAACACATGGGGACTGTACAATTACTATAAGGACACTAGGCAGCTAAAACTCAATGCCCCCTGCCAGAGTTATTTAGGGAAGCCATATGTAATTCGAGCCCGACTGCCTTATTAAACAGAAAGGTCCTCATTAGTTTGTTCGGCAGGGGAACGCTCACAGCCCCATATCAAAAGTACTGAAGGAAGCCAAATGCACCTGAGCCCGGCTATCTTCGTGAACACACGGGTCCCCGTGTGTTGCCATGCCCGCCTCGTCAGAAAAGAACTCTTGCCCCGCTGTAAAGGGGATTACGAACAGTCGGACCCATCACACTCTCATGCTCAGTACCTGCCGTTACCCGGATACCGATAGCTAGCCTCACTGTAATACCATCGGGAAAATGCTTTTCCTCCACCGTGCATCTCCTTCGCCAGCGCACGTAGAAATACAAGTGTTCAGCAAGTCACCGCTACTGAGTTCATGTCATGTGACCGCGATGCCGGCCACGGCGGCCATCTTAGACTAGTCAAATCGGGTGCGAGCGCCTGTAGGACACCTTAAAAGTATGTGTATAATGTAGATGACACCAATCCATTACACAGTTAAGGTAAAAACCATATTGGGTGGTGCACTGCTCTAAAAACGGGATTCTCCATATTATGTGTGGTAAGTCTCCTTAAAAGTGTGTTTGTGCTGGGTGTGGATTCCTCAGACATGCAAACCCGAGTATCCAGATAGCAACCTTTTTCAAAAGCGACCCGGAACATACGGGAGCAACTGCTGTTATATTCATTTGAAACAAGCACAAACTTAGTGATTGTATACAACAACCTTTGTGGATAGGGCATGAATGGGGCTGTAAACACCATACCTCCTGAATGTATGAATCAGCTATCCTTCCAATCTGGGGGATACTTCATCAACCAAAGGACCATAAAGGAGCTGTATGTGCCCCATACCAATCCGGACCTCAAGCTGCGAGAGCCCCCTAGTTACATCTTAATAAATACCCAATGGACAGGTGTGTGCCTAGCCCTCCCACCACGTCCCGGCCTGAATGGACCATGGTGCAACTGCTACATTCACAGGGGACCAGGAGAGAATGGATGTAACAATTATAGTTTGACCTTGTTCCATTCTATAATTTCATTCAGCCCAATTCGGTCAGTTTTTTCGTTGTAAATCCAAGGGGCTTCCTTAGCCAGTAGGATACCTTCGATGTTATGTGGGGTTCCCTTAATCTTTTCCAACACTGTCCAATTCAAGGTGTGTTTCTCTGTGAAACAGTGTTGAACAAGCTTAGTTGTTAATTTGCCAGCTCTAATGGTGCTCAGATGTTCTTGTACTCGCACTTTAATTTTCCGAGATGTGAGTCCTATGTAGTGTAAACCACACTGGCAAGTTAACCTGTACACTACTTGTGTCGAATTGCAATTGGAGAACTGATCAGAGTGTGATGGGTCCGACTGTTCGTAATCCCCTTTACAGCGGGGCAAGAGTTATTTTCTGACGAGGCGGGCATGGCAACACACGGGGACCCTTGTGTTCACGAAGATAGCCGGGCTCGGGTGCATTTGGCTTCCTTCAGTACTTTTGATAAGGGGCTGTGAGCGTTCCCCTGCCGAACGAACTAATGAGGACCTTTCTGTTTAATAAGGCAGTCGGGCTCGAATTATATACGGCTTCCCTAAATAACTCTGGCAGGGGGCTTTGAGTTTTAGCTGCCTAGTGTCCTTATAGTAATTGTACAGTCCCCATGTGTTGTCTACTCAGCACGAATCAAGCAGGGGGCTGTAGACTGCACTACAGAAGGTGACGAATTGATTAGGGGCCATGTGTTATACAGTGACATAATGGTCTGTGTGATTCTGACCACAATGTATTTTACATATTTGTGTATACTCTCTTTCCTACAGAAAACTTAAGACTAAGTGAAGGGGAAAACTCACTATTGGAGTACCCTGTTACTTTTCTGATACTGGAGCGGCTGGTATGACTAACTTGGCTGACTCTGGGTAACATTCCTTATACACCATCTTTTTTACATATGAATTGCTAATCATGGGTTTACATGTTTTTAACCATGTCCGTTCACCTGTTCTTCCTTGGCAGTGCACACAGAACTAGTGTCCAAAGGTGGAGTGGCAGCATATGAGTGCAGCCCTGATGAAACTGCTTAAGGTGTTATAGCAGTGAAACATGTCGGCACTGGCATTAGGTAATGGTATGCATGAATAGCTACCAGCCTTTTTAACATAAACAGCATATAATCACCTCCCTATGAATAAAGTTGGTTAAGGGAACTGTGTGCTGTGTTTTTAGGCACTTGTTTATGTTTGTCACCAGCAGAGACATCTGCGTTCCACTGTTTTCACAATTTTTGTTGTTTGTTTTGGACACTCCTTTTCTTTCTTCTTATTTTCTTTGAGAAGCAAGTGACTACCGATGATGAGACAGGGGCTTGTCTGGAAATTACATACCAGTTACCCCGTTGGTGGTGTTTCCGTGAGGCGTCACTTGTTTTCTCACACATTTTTTCTATTAAGAATTCAGTCCAACACTACTGTGTGGACTCTTGCGACCAACTCTTTTGGGTCACAATAGTTGTTGTTCTGTGGTCATCATCATCAAAAGCTTTATTTCGACAGCTTGTCATAAAAGCATTGAACACCCTATCTATACAACAATAAATACTAAGTTAAAATACAGTCATATAGTAAAAAACACATTAAACTGATTAGGCTGTCGCTTCATATTAAGCATTTACAAAGACACAACATTAAAAACTTTTTACATCTCTACATCTTGGTTAGTTAATCTGGAATACTCAAAAATCACATTGCAACTCTGGGACACTGCTTGCTAAAGTGCGAGTGCGTATAATCCATGCCCACTTTAAGAATTTGGCTACGGCAATTGCTAGGCGGGGAGAGCAATCAGATTCCAATATTCTAAGTGCCACAAGACATCTGCGTGTTCCCAAATTTAGACATACTGGTTTTAGCCACCCTTTTCTTGGGCGGACGTATAGGGGGCAGACAAACAAAAAATGTGGAACATCTTCTACCTGGTCTTTACAATAGTGACATTTGTTTCATTTATTCGGCGCCCACTTTTGAGTAAAGACATTAAGAGGCAAGGAGCCAATTCTAAATTGTAGATACAATTTCCTATCCATAACTTTTGTAATGAAGTCCCAGTATGCTTCACAAGACGGGACAGATTTAATCTCTAAGAAACGGCAAGTTAGTTTTGGGTTTAGGTTAGAGCATGAGATAGATTCCCAAATCATGTTCCAATACATTTTTTTGAGGATCTCCTTTGAGGGAAAAGCGGTTATATCATCTTCGGTCCATAGGTGATCAAGATGAAGGTTTGCCAACAGTCTCCGAATTTCATGTTCTGTGGTACTGTCGGGGAGAACAGGTTTGTCTTTTAACGTGGGCGGAGTACAGTGCATCATCTCCTTATAAACTGTATAAGAGAGCGATTGGTAGCAGTATATTTTGACTGTCCATTCTTTAGAGTCACTGATATGCCTTGACGCCTTTTTGGATTGGGTCTGTTGTTGTATTACAGGTTTTGAGTGGAGGGCGACCCTTTCCTTATTCCCTCTTAGCTCCTATTAAGAGTTTGATCCTTCAGTAACCAAACATGGGATACAGAAGAATTGCGAACTTTGCCTGTTTGATCCCTTTTAAGGGTCCAAAAGTTTCACATGTGCCTCAGACCGAAATGGCCCTCAGACAGGCTGCCATGCAGGATTTTACGATGTTGTGGCAACAGGACAGGCAGCAGTCTCTACCTCAATATTCTGCTGAGCTCAAATTGGTCATCCTGTTAATCAAAGTGGTCTATTGTGCAGTTCCTGGGAGGAATTTCACAAATCATTACATGCAAGGCAGGGCTGACCAGCAATTGCAGACTAAGGCTAATTAGTCTTTAGTGGCTCAGGCAAGAAAATATAACTTTTTTTAAAGTTATATTTCTTAACCCCTTTGCCGCGTTGCGAATTCGGCTGTGGTGCGGGTGGGGGTGCGAGCATGACGGCTCCACGCCGTCATGACCCCGCCCACCGACTAATTCGCCAGCACAGGCGGGTAATTAGTGCTGCGTGGGTGGAGCGGCAGTTGGATGGCTGGCTCCACGCCGTCATGAGCACACGCCGCCTGTGGCTCATGACGGCGTGGAGCTGTCATGAGCACGGAAGCAGTTAACCAGTTAGAAAGAAATCTGACTTTATCAGTGAATTGGATTTTTAAAAAACAGGAAACTTTCTTTTTCTGTGGCTGCTTCCTACTTGGAAAATAGTGATTTGCTCTGCCCATCCAGTATTTCCTTTGGGAACATCTAATCTCAATACATTGAAAACTGTTTTTGGTCATTTATTAACTCAAGGTACATCATAACATTAATTTAGGCATGTACCACTTCTACGCACAATGCACCTTACGTTATGGGCAGTAAGTTAATTTTAGAAGTTACTTATTTAGTGCTTAGAAGTGGGATTCTACACCTGCAAAATAGTTTATATTTACAGTTCTGTCTGCACACATGAAAGCTTGCAGTTCTGCAGGCTACCAGGCTTCAGTTGAGGTCTACTTTATGTTTTCAGGCACACAAAGTGGATGGCAAAATATAGTGCCTTTGTTCATGTGTGATATTTCATTTTAAATGTCACAGGTGTATTTTGTACACCATGTATAATCACCCTATAATGAAATTAAATATGGCGAATGGAGTTTTAAGCCAATTTCGACTTTATTTATGAGTCAGAGTGTAGTAAACTACTTCTCTATTATTCCCCTCTGTGCTGCTCTGCTGGATTGTGCCATGAAATAGAATGCCTGAGTGCCTCTCTGTGTTTAGAGTGTCAGTTGGTCAACCGAGGCTGAGCGGCTAGGAGTCTGCTCCTGGTGGGTAACTTGTACTCTTGATGCATGTTCAATATTAGTGTGAGTATTTTTATGGTCATGTTTTGATTTTAGGGTCTGTCACAGTTGTATGGCGCTCCCTTTACAGTTTACAAGTGCAGTGTGTACCCATTTATGGGGAGGTCTTGGGGGCGTTGTACCCAGTCATGGGGAGGTCGAGGGAGCAGTCTGTGCTCTAATTAAAGTGTTTTTAGGGTGACATATACCCTACGGTGTACCCTGGTACAGGGAGGTTGTACCCTACCATGGGGAGATCAGTTGTTGTGTTGGTGTACTCTACTTAGGGGAGGTTGTAGTTTTTAGTTTTCCAGGGTGAGTACCTTGTGGTGTACCCTACTTAGGGGAGGTTGTGTAATTTTCCAGGGTCAGTACTCTGTAGTGTTCTCTACTTGGGGGAGGTTGTAAAATTTTCTATGGTGATTACCCTGTGGTGTGCCCTATTTAGGGGAGGTTGTAGTTTTTTTGTTTTTATCAAGGTGAGTACCTTGTTGTGTACCCTATTTAGGGGAGGTTCTAGTTTTTTATTTTCCAGGGTGAGTACCATGTGGTGTATCCTACTTAGGGGAGGTTGTGTACTTTGCAGGGTCAGTAGCCTGCAGTGCTCCCTACTTGGGGGAGGGTGTAGAATTTTCTTACGTGATTATCCTGTGGTGTACTTACTTAGTGGAGGATGTTTAATTTTTCCACGGTGAGTACCCTGAGGAGTTCTCTACTTTGGGGGAAGTTGTTTGCCAGTTCCAAGGGTTACTACTCTTAGGGTATCCTTTCATGTTGACAATAAGCTCCGGTTGAAGTCTAACTGCTTGGAACTCGTGGCCAAGGGTTTCACGTTCGTTGGACTTTGAGTGAGAAGCTTCTTTCTAGTTTTTACACCTCCTCCATTACCTTTAACGGGTCTTTATCCTAAATTTTGGTGTCATCATACCTTCTACACTGATCAGGGGAACTTTTGTTTTTTCAGAGCGTTTACCTTTCTTGGGGAGGTTGCATTCTTCCTATTATCTAGAGTGACTTATTCCCTTTCGGTATCCTTCTCTTGTGGATGTTGTTTTTTTTTAGTCCCAAGGGTTAGTTTCTTAGTGTCAACTCCACCTTTGTTTGCCAGGGTGACTACCCTGTGATGTACCCGCGTATGGGGAGGTTGTAGGAGTGACCACTCTTCTCTTGCTTTGTTTTTTTCTCTAAGGGAATGGGATGGGGTGTGTAGTTACGATATTTGCAATTTTAATGTTTTCAATTAGTTTTGTATTTTAATGCATTTCTATTCATGACAGTGGTACTTCTGATACCTCATGTACTACACCATTAGATATTTTCATCTCAATGCTTTGCATTTCATGCTAATGTTATTTCTGAGATATTGTACTTTTCTTTCTCTTTATTTCTGCTGTCGTTCCCCAAGGAAGGAGGATGTGTAGTAAACTACTTCTCTACTATTCCCCACTGTGCTGCTCTGTTGGATTGTGCCATGACATTGTGGAATGCCTGAGTGCCTCTCTGCGTTTAGAGTGTCAGTGGGGCTGCATCTGTACTTTCTATCTTCTCCTACTCACTTATCCTATAACCAAGCTTCAATAAAGGATTACTCTACTTATACAGCTGGACTGACTGTGTATCATCCTTTACTACACAGAGCACATACACTGGCACTGGAAAGTAGTGTCCCAGTGTTAAAGCTCAAAATTAGCAGCATATGAGTAAAAAAAACAACTTAAAAACTAGGGCTGACCACCCAAAAAGAGGTCACTTTGCGACAAGGATCTGTGTAAATTATAAATGCACACACACATATATATGTGTGCCAGTTGCCAGTAGGTATAGTTAGGTCTGCTGTTTCATCGACGGAGCATTTTTTGGTTTGCTAATAACTTTGGCCTTGTTGGATGAATCTTCAAAAAACTTTCCAAACAAAAGTTCATCCACCTCAACTCCTTTCTGGAAAGTTTCCGGGGGATCCATCCTACGAGGGCAGAAAAAAAAGGGGATCTCAAAATGTAAAACCTCCATTCATTTTCCATCAACTTCTTTAAAACACGTTATAGCAAAAAAAGGCGAATGGAATTACTCCAAATTCAGCAGGAAGCTAGATCTTAGTCTGCGTATTATGCTTTTTGTGATTTACTATAAATTCGTTCAATAGGTTTTGAGATATTAAGGATAAAAAATAATAATGTATTTTGGCAGTTGGGCTCGCAAAAGTCCCACCGCTGTCCCGCAAGAGCATGAAATTAAAAATGGAGCACTCTGATTGGTCGAGAGGCCAATGTTTCCTGTGAGCCTTCACCCTCTCATGGGAGCAAGAGGCTTCCGCAAGTCTTGTGAGAGCTCTGATGGGCTGGCTGTTGGAATGTTAGAAATGAAATGGCCACCATTACGGTATACAGTGAAAAATTGGAGGTGTTGTGGAAAGGAAGTACAAAAGCTATATAAAGGGACAGCAGAAATGCATGCTGTTCCCCTAGATTTAGAGAGGAGGTGTCTAGGGACAACTACTATGAAAATAATAAACATGTTTGTTTTAAACTAATTTCTAGGATCTCACAGGATCGTGAATAGTAAAAAGGAGTAGATGAGTTCACTCTGTTTGTAGCAATGTATATTGTGGCCCTTGTTTCTGAGAGAAAGTAAGTGAGAGATTCATACTGTAATGATTTGAAGGTTAAAACTTTTTTTAGAAATATTTTATCGTCTCACAAGGCTCTTGTGAAAAAGTAGGAAGGAGTAGGTGATGCTTGAATACGCTCTGCTATGCACACTTGTTACTGTGTGGCGCACTTAAGACCCTGCTGTTCGACTGAGTCACCTGAGCCATCATGAACCACAAGCGCCTGGATACTCTATTGGATGATTAGCCACACTATATAAATCCACTTGATTCATTGATGATGTTCATCAGGCTCTGCTATTAATGATCATTGTGTTTGAGAAGAGTTGTGAGTAGGGATAAAGCTCATCCAAACACCCAACTATGCACACACATCATCTGAGATAGAGGTCTGAAAGGAGAGCCCAGTCCCTCCCCAAACCCTACTACACACACCTATAATTACAGAGAGAGGTCTTAGCAGAGAGGCCAGTCCCTCCCCCACACCCTACAATGCACAACCATCATCTGAGAGACAGGTCTGTAAAGAGGGTCCAGTCTCTCCCCACATCCTATTACGCACACCTATTATTAGACAGAGGTCTCAGCAGAGAGGTCAGTACCTTGGCATGACCTACTATGCACTCCCATCATGTGAGAGAGAGCTCTGAAAGGAGAGGGCATTCCCTCCCCATACCTTACTACTCATACCTATCATTACAGAGAGAGATCTCAGCAGAGAAGGCAGTCCCTCCACAAACCTACTATCCATGCCCGTCATCTGGGAGAGAGGTCTGAAAGGAGAGGCCAGTCCCTCCCCACACCCCACCACACACATCCATCTTTACAGAGAGAGGGCTCAGCTGAGAGGCAAGTGCCTTTCAAACCCTACAATGCACACTCGTCATCTGAGAGAGGTCTAAAAGGAGAACCCAGTCCCTCCCCACACCCTACTATGGATACCCATCATTGCAGAGAAAGCACTCAGCAGAGAGTCCAGTCCCTCAACATACCCCACTATGTACACCTGTCATCTGAGAGAGAGGTTTGAAAGGAGAGCCCAGTCCCTTGTCACATCCTACTATGCATACCTATCATTGCAGAGAGAGGTCTCAGAAGATAGGGCAGACCCTCCAAACACCCTACTATGCACACCCATCATGTGAGAGAGAGCTCTGAAAGGGGAGGGCATTGCTTCCTCACACCTTACTATGCACACCTATCATTACAGAGAGAGGTCTCAGCAGATAGGCCAATCCCTCCACAAATACTACTACCCATGCCCGCCATCTGAGAGAGAGGAGTGATAGTAGAGACCATGCAGAGTGGTGGTTGCATTTACATATGGTAATTAACTATTATTAGAAAGTCACTGGAAAAATCAAAAGTTAAAGTAACATTATAGTTAGGTACCTTAGAAATTCCCAGAATAAAGCAAAGGTTAAAGTAACGTTATAGTAAGGTGAATTTGTCAATGTGAGCAGTGCATGGCGGGGGCCTAGGTTATAGTTAGCGCTGCTGTGTTTTCTTTTGTCCAAAATGTTAATTGACTTACCTATAACGTTATTTAACGTTTGTTTATTTCAATCGACTTCTACGTAAAAAAAAAACAATAAAAACAGATCCTTTTATCACACTTTACTATAATGTTACGTTACTTTAACCTTTGTTTTTTTAGTGAATATATATGTGTGTGTGTGTGTGCGTGCGGGTGTGTGCGTGTGTGTGTGTACATATATATATATATATATTGTCGTTCTCCACCCAGACCTTTCTCATGCAGTTAGAAAAAGGATGAACACGCGGACCCAAAGTTCTTTGTGCCGTTTATTTCAAACACCCTGCATCAAAGCCGCCATGACACGTTTCGGTCCCACCTGGACCTTGATCACATGACATGATATATGCAGAACAGCCACGGCCTGTGGAGGGAGTTGCGGTGAGGCAGAAAGGCGGGGCGGGGGAGGGGCAGGGTGGGGGTTGCTAAAAACCGGAATATGGATAATTGGAGGTAAGTAAACAATTTAATAAATAAAACTAATTTCGTAGCGCGCCCTGCATCACAAAATGCGATGCAGCCTGCGCTACGAAATTCGTTTAATTTTAAGGGCTAGTTGGCTGACCTCCTGATCAGAACCCTAGGGACAGAAAATGCTCCAACAATCTTGAACCCAGCACCTGGACTCTGTCTGCTGCGAGTCCTACCCCCAAGTGGTGCCACCCCAGTCCTGGTCCCTTGGAAGTGGACCTGATGGGGCTTTGCTGACTCAGCTCTGGCCCTGTGAACATAACTGATGCCATACAACACATCTCCTCACAGGTCCTCTTCAGAATTGCCGCAGCGCAATGCATCCCTGATGTTAGACTTCATATCCCAGTCTGCAGTCTCCTTAGAACTACCGCTGCATGATGCCGCCTCGACGCAGGCTGTCACCTCTTTATTTATTTATTTGAGGTCTTATATAGCACAAACATGACCTGTTAGGGTATCAGAGCGCTTTACAGGGAAAAAATATGTTATGTACAGGATGTCATAGGCAAAATACAGGGATGGGGGTTAGGGAAATTATAATAGTCGGACAAAAGCCATAGATATATGCAAGAATCAATACAATTCCAAAATCAGCGAGCAACTTGATTACAGTAGGACAAAAGAAAGCGATATATTCTATAAACAGTAAAGTTCCATAATCAGTGAGCAACATGTCAGTGCAAAAAGAGCAGACCAGCAATTGCATACGAGGGAACAAAAGAAGGCGAAAGGCGGAGCTAACAGGCAGAACATTGTAAGGAGTGAGAATTGTTACATGGAGAAGGCCAAGCAATAAAGGAGATTAAGCACAGAAACAAACCAAAAAAAAAGGTGGCCTGCGCAACAAGGGAGCATTATTGGAGGAATTTGATCATTTGGAAGGTTTTAGCATCTTTTTTGAAGCGCACCAGAGAAGGTATTCCTCTGATGGAGGAAGGAAGCGAATTCCCGATTCTTGGTGCAGCCCCAGAGAATGCTCAATTGTATGTTTTTACATTGCGGAAGCGGGGTGGCTGGAGCACACGGTCTCTGGCGGACCGGGAGTTTCTGGAGCTCTCAGATATCACAATTTTCTGGGCGAGATATGCCACGGAGCTCGTGTACAAGGCTTTGTGAGTGATGCAGGCCAGCTTAAATTGGATTCTGCCTTCAAGGGGAAGCCAGTTCAAAGCCTTCAGATGTGGTGAGACGTGGTAACATTTTCTTGGGCCAGATAAGAGTCTAGCTGCTGCGTTGAGGCAAGCTTATAGAGTGGCCGTCGAAGTCTTAGGTAGGCCAGATAGTGTGGAGCAGCCATATTCGATTTTGGAGATAACTAACATCTGCACTGAGGTTTTTAGGTCGGCTGTTTCAAGGAAGGGTTTTAGTTTTCTCAAGTAGCACAGATGGAATCTGGCAGTTTTGACCATTGAGTTGATGTGTTCAAGCATATTCAGGTTGCAGTACCAAGTAATCCTGAGAGATTTGGCAGAATCCACTATGGCAAGGGGGCAGTCGAGTGCTGGGATCGAGATGTCATTGTATTTTTTTGCGGGGAGATGAGAAGGAACTCAGTTTCAGGGCATCATTTAGATAGGTGTTCTCTTCAAGAGAGGAGATTTTAATGTATATCTGAGTATCATTGGCATACATGTGGAAGGAAATGTTTGCCGTGCGAAGAATTTCAGCTAAGGGTTCAAGGTAGAGATTGAAGAGGGTAGGGGACAGAGTAGAGCCTTGCAGGGCACTGATGGAGATCGGGGAGGAAGCAGATAGGTTGTTGTTGACAAGGAATCTCTGGGTGCGGTTCTGGAGGAAGGAACTAAACCATTTGATGACGGTACCTCCTAGACCCATCCTGTGTTCGATGCGTTCAAGAAGTTTCTTATGGTTGACAGTGTCGAATGCCGAGGAGAGATCCAGAAGGATCAAAAGACAGGTTTTGCCTTGGTCAAGGGTTAGGAGGGCATTGTCTACGATGTGAAGAATAGTAGTTTCAGTGCTGTGCCCAGGCCTGATCCCAGATTGAAATTTGTCAAGACGATTGAAATTGGCGCTGTGTTGGCTTAGTTGTAGCTGCACACATTTCTCCAGTACTTTCGCGAAAAGAGGGATATTCAAAATAGGTCTGAAGCTATCTGGAATTTCAGGATTCAGAGTATTTTTTTTACGATGGGGATGACTTGCCCAGTTTTCAGGGATTCTGGTATGGTCCCTTGGAGAAGGGAAGCATTGATAATGGTAGTGCAGATGGGAACAAAGAGTGAGGGGGTGGCTGCCAAGTAGTTGGTGGGGAGGGGGTCGTTAAAGTGGGTGTTCGATTTTTGAGATGGAATGGTCATCATAAAGTTCGAAGTTGGACCAGTGAGCCTTGTTTTTGGATGTTGGTTAGTGGGGATGAGAGGGGAGATGGGTCCCAGAAGAAGGAGGTGGGAAGTTTGAGGAGGCATTGAGTTCCTTACCAAGCAAGTTTATTTTTGCTGTGAAGAAGGAGGAGAACTCATTGCAGGTTATTAGGGATTTTGTTGTTTCTTTTGATGATTTCACTAGTTTGTTTGATTGAAGTTTGACTATTTCGAAGAGTTTGGGTGGTCTGTTCTTGGCATTTTCCAGTTCTGAATTGAAGAACTCTTTTTTGGACAAGTGGATATTCTGGTTGTAAGTATTTCTGGCCTGATGCAGGAGTTTAAGTCGGAAGCCTGAGGGGTGCTGTCTCCAGTTCCTTTCTTTTAGATGGAATGCTCTCCTTTTGTCATTGAGGGGTCAACTGACCAAGGGGTTTTTGTCTTTGATTTGGGACCTTTTCAGCTTTAATGGGGCCAGATCATCCAAAATGTTAGTCATAGTTGAGTTGTAGTGATCCTAGATAGATTCGGGGGGAAGAGGCTCATTCTCGCAGTTGCCTGTCCGCTTCTCGAGGTCTAGGAAAATGTCATTGGAGTGGTGTGAGACCTTAGAAGTGATGATTTTCCGGGGGGTGGTAGAAGTTGTGCAACTTACAATTTGCATAACTAAGAAGTGTTATTACTAATGGAGAGGGCAAGGTATTCACAAGAGTCTGTGGGTTCTGCATAGAGTTCTGTGACGAGGAGGTCTGAGCAGTAGATGCAAGCAATGCCTTCCCCCTTTTTAATTTGGCTGTCAAGTCTGATGATGTTATAGCTAGGTGGGAACAATAGGTCAAGGTAAGGAGATGAGGATTCATTAAGCTATGACTCGGTTAGGATAGCTAAATCAGTTTCATGGCTAATGATGAGGTCAACGATGTCTGAGGCGTGTCTCGCAGCTGCCCGGCAGTTAAAAAGGAGGCCGGAGAGTGGGGCATCATCAGAACGAATGTTGTAAGAAGAGGAAGTTAAGGGTACTTGTGTTAAGGTATTACTGTTTACCCCTCTGTTACCGGTGGATGATAACCTAGTGGTGTTGATTGCGATAGTGGGAATCAGGCAATCGACTTCCTCGTCAGTAGGACAGGGGGCATCTGGGAGGTCATATAGGATGAGAGGAGGGCTAGGATCTCCTCCTCGGAGAGGTCATTTGAAAGTTTGCGAGTGTGAAGGTGTCTACTGGCCAGCGTCAAGCATCACAAGCCCTTTATCAACAGGATCCTCGACAATGATGCAAGACTACCCACCGCAGCATCCCAGCTCCTCTGAACCAAGGCTGCACGACACATCATGAACGCACGATCTCGCAACGCTTCGCAAACCAGGATTTCAGGACCTTTGTTCAGCGGGCCTAACTTGGTCCCTTTATCTGGCCCGCACCCCATTATGGGTGGACTAAACTTGTGACTTTGTCCCGGTCTGGTGCGACTAGATAACCACAGTTGAAGCTTTGTGCTATTGTTACTTAAAACTTTGTAATTTCATATCTCTAGTTCTACTAATAGGATGTTTTGTCATTTTGACTCAAATAATTGATTCACTTTTACTCTATTTTTCTAAATTGGTGTGGGACTATTCTTGTATTTTGTTTCCACTTTATTACTGTTTGAAGTGCTGCATAAATACTTTGCATATTGCCACTAAATTAACCCTGACTGCTTTTGTGCCAAGCTAACAGAGGGTTAAGTACAGGTCAATTTCGGGTTTGCTCGTGTTTCATCCTGACGGAGTGGTGGTTACTGCTTGAGTAGGGTTTCACCCTCCTCAACCCAATTTCCTACAATTCTGTATAAAATATTTACTAAGTCAAAGTTATACAAGCATTGCAAAAAGTAAAAACCAGTGCAGCTGCGTCGAGATTTGAGACATTTGCCCATAAGAATTTTCTACAGGTTAGACTATGGGGTGCTTCCATCTGGTAAGTAGGACTATTCTGTAACCACTACAGCGGCCGTAGCAGGCCAATGAGGCCAAATCATCATTCTCAACACCAATGCCGTAGACTAGACCAGTCTTTTCCCTATTGATGAGTCCCATACCACTATTTTTACTCATAGTATGTGAAGGAATGCTATTACACGTGCCTCTCATCCACCAAAGCAGAGCATTCAACAGTAGATGAATAATACTGAATTTGAAAGATTCTTAAAAAGGATGGTTGAACACAATTATCTGTCACATGCAGTTATAGAACAACTACCCTCTATTAAGCTATGTGTTTTAGATATTTATACAGTCCTCACCCACCACAATAGCTCAGTGCAGAACCATCATCAAGAGCTGATTCACATGCGCCCTTCTGTATTCAAGGCCGCTAGGAGGGGGAAGGAGCTGCTTTGTCTGAGACATTGCCTGGGCCCATCACATGGTTCGACTCTATGGTACACATGTGATCAGAGGATGCAAAAAGAGAACCCTTGTGTGATGTACTATGCACTCTGTTAAAGGTGCTGTTCCCGCTAAACTAAACCTATGAATAAAGAATACATCTATAGCAGATAAATGGGATGAAAGTCTATCCTGGCTCTCCATCTATAGAATGAGTAAGAGAGACCAATCAGTAGTGTGGCACCTCAGGCAGTGGCTGTCTTCAGCCGTCTGTGAGTTTGAAATGAGTAAGTAAAATGGCATTGTTCATAGGTAGACTTACAGGTATAGAGGTTGGCAAAGATGCCTGATACTGGCATTAGGTAAGTAGAAAGGAGATACTGTGTGTGCCCTGAGCTGTCTTTCTCACACTCTCCTAGTTATACTGCTAAAATATTGCTAATAGTTTAGCCAGGACAGCAAAACCGCACCACCAACATCCACAGATGCCAACACCTCAGCACGTAAACTCCACAGCTGGATCTCTGACTAAGCCAATACGCTTGCTCCCCTTAGGAAACCCTCAGGCAAGCAAAACTCCAAGAAAGTCAGCTGGTTCTCCCCCACCCTCCAAGAATCCAGGTGCACCTGCAGACAGCTCGAGAAAAGATATAGAAGCAGCAAGATCGTGGCAGGCCATGCAGTCTTAAAATCTGCCATCACCACACACCACCACTTTCTCAGAACAACAAAGAAAGCTGCTATTCAGAAACTCATCAACATCGATGCACACAACAGCAAAGAACTGTTCGCCATGGTCAAAGAATTTGACAAACCCAGCACAGAGACAGCAGGCATTCCCTCTTCTCAAGACCTCTGCTGCAACCTCATCACCTTCCTCCACTACAAGATCAAGATCTATCTCAGCTTCACAAACCAAGATACACCCATCCCACCCGGTACCACCTCACCCAATGGCTGCAGACACCAGCAAAGCTTGCCCTACTGTTCCACTCCCGCCTCTGACAACACCCTAAGGATCATGTTGAGCATCCACTCCGGAGTCCCCTCGGACCTCTGCTCTCACCACATCTTCAATAGAACTGGCACTTCCATCATAGCTGAGCTCTGCAGCACCTTAAACTGCTCTATTAACTCCACCATCTTCCCTGAAGACGGGAAGGATGCACAGATTAACACCCTGCTGAAGAAACCCTCTGCTGACCCGATGGACCTCAAGACCTACAGACCAATCTCTCTGCTCCCTTCCCAACCAAAGTCATCAAGAAAGCCACCAACAACCAACATTCCTAGTTCATTGAAACGAACCACTTCCTCGACCTCTTCAGAAGCAATCAAAGCACCAAGACCACTCTCCTCGCCGCTACAGAGGCCTCCACACCCTCCTCGACAGAGGCAAAGATGCTGCCATCATCCTCCTGGACCTCTCAGCCGCCTATGACACCATCTCCCACCACACCCTCTGCTCAAGACTCCACAATAGTGGCATCCGTGACAAAGATCTAGAATGGATCCACTCCTTCCTCACTGACCGAAGACAGAGAGTCAGACTACCACTGGTCAACTCAGAACCCACTGAGAACAGCTGCGGAGTGCATCATGGATCCTCCCTGAGCCCCACCCTCTTCAACATCTACATTGCCCCATTTACAGCCATCATCAGAAGCCACAGACTCAACATGGTCTCCTACGCCGATGACACCCAGCTGATTCTCTCCCTGCACAAATGAATCCACAGCCACCAAGAGCAACTTCCACAGCGGGATGAACGCAGTCGCCACCTGGATGAAGTCCTCATTCTGGGCTCCACCCCCTCTTCCTGGGATGACTCTTGGTGGCCAGCAGCGCTCGGAACCTCCCCACACCTCCGCACCAAGCACGAAAACTCAGCATCATCCCGCACTCCTCACAATCAATCAAATAAGAGCTGTCATACTCCTTCTTAGAAACGCTCCATCAGCTTTGTAAGATCTCTAAGCGGATCCCTACTGATTCGAGGAAAACAGCCGCCAATGCACTCGTCAGCGGCAGACTCGCCTACTGCAACGCAATCTATGATGGGACAACCCAGAAACTCTAAAAGAAACTGCAGAGCATCCAGAATGCCTCTGCCAGACTCATGCTGAACATCACTGGCCACCTGAGAGACTTGCCACCTATCAACAAAAGAATCACCTTCAAGCTCTACACGCCTGCCTTCAAAGCCCTCCACAACGCTTGACCTGCATACTCCAACCACCGCCTCTCCTTCTACACTCCCACTAGACATCTCCGCTCTCCCCAACTGGCCCTGGCCACCATCCCACGGATCCGCAAGACCACGGCTGGAAGAAGAACCTTCTCCTACCTCGCTGCAGAGATCTGGAACTCCCTGCCTCTGTGCATCAGGCACTCAGCATCACTGCCGCAATTCAGAAAGGACTTCAAGACCTGGCTCTTCGACTGAACCATGGATCCACCGTGAACCTTCACTCAGCACATTGAGACCTTCACGCGTGAGTTGTCACACTTTATAAGAGCACTGATTGATCGAAAAGCTACTGTGAAAGCAATAGACTATTTTTGTTCAATTTCAAATGTTGGTACCACCCTTTTTTAAAGCCATTTTACTACTTAAATGAAGTTTGATATTTAAATCACTGATGTCCCTTTTTAATCAGTAACATAACATTCTAGCCTTTTGTTTCTCTTGATGGGCCCAAAGAGGAAAACATATTTATAACCCCCATGCGCCTGGAGAAACCTCCCTGTGCACCAAGGCTATTTGTTTTGGGGGGGGTTGTGTTAGTTGCATAAAAAAACAGAAACATATAGTTATGGCAAGCGAGACCATATAAACCAACTTGGATTCCTGCTTTGACTTCACTACATCTGCCGTACTGGTGGACTCTCTCTAAGAAGCAAGATTTCCCGCCAGGTAGGCCAGAGAAAAAGAACAACAGAACAGCAGTAGTAGATAATACCATCTGCAGCAGGTTGATGGTTAACAAAAACCTACATTTTGAGTATGTTATGCAAATAGTACACATTGGGGTATACTTATTAACAAATTGCACCGTAAGGTGAGTCACCTTGCTGCGATGTCCTGCATAACAGGGAAAGCAGCAGGAATTCACATTCATGTCCCTTCCTAGCGCTGGTGCACAATGTGCTGCCTAACACCTACGCAGGCACCCTTGCACCATGGTGCAAAAGTGCTTGCATTGTAGGCAGAATTGTGTTTGTACAGGACAAAAGAATCCTCAGAGGCAAATGCAGCACACTTAAAAAGAGGACACAACGAGGAGGCGTACAATTCTGAAGCCTTCTCAGGTCTTCCATACATGCAACGCCCTCACCACGCAGTGGAATGCAAGGCAGCGACTTGCGCTACCTTGCATTACACTAGATTTATCGAGCCACGCAGGGCCACGCATTAGGGTCTTGCGTGGCCTGATATATCATGCGTGGCCCTGCATTGCTTGCTAAATCTCTTTGTAGGTTTTGTACCCCCCTGCATCGCCTTGCGTGGTGCTGGGCGACGCAAAACCTATGATAAATATGCCCTATTGTTTTTGAGAAGGGGCAAGGAGTGACTGACAGTTCTGCACGAAAATACAAAATGGCTGAAATCTTCAAAGTAAACAAGCATAAAAACAAATGGGTCGCTCTTGTGATAGTTTGTGATTCAATATTAGGCCGGAGTGGCACTTGTGAGATTCCGTAGATGACTCATGTCGCCATTAGGGTGGTGAATATCATACCCAGAAGACGGGAAGTGTTTTCCAAGGCACACAAACTCGTCAGACCTCCAGCCGCCTTCCCAGAATGCTAATCGCTTGCTCTCATTCTCAGAGCCCGCCAAGCACCTGCCGTACCTCTGAAAGTTATTGATAAAGATCTGAAACTGTACATAAAATGTAATTGCAGTTACACTCCAATGCCTTTGATGGGAAAAAGAAGCATTTCTGTTCCGCATTATGCACCCGATGTTACACTTTTAGATGTATGATTCCGTCAATCACAGAAGCACTAATATTTTTATGTAGAGCGTAAACAGAAAATGAGAATACACTTTCTAGCAGAGGGAGAGGGCGGATATAGTCTTTACGTTTGACGACCGTCACATTGAGTTGACCAACGTATGCTTTGCCCCCTGGCTAATGCCAACTTTAACTCTGTAGCATGTACCTTGCTCAGACCTCAACACTCCTCCCTCCCCCACAAGTCTCTTCTCTGGTGTGTTCCTTGATCCAGGCCAGTGTTTCCTGGAGATTTCCTGTCTTTCATTAACAATACTGTTTCTCAAACAGCTTCCGTGGTGCCAGAGAACAAGTCAGTGGGTAGTCCAGTGTTGTATGCACTTTCCTTCAAGTGTCAGGATAGTACCAGCCCTTCAGAAGAGCACGAGGGGGGTAAATAGCAGTCTCTTGTTTGTAATAACATGCATATAGTAGTGTGTGTGTGTATTCTTGCCCTTGGTGCACCTCTGTTGCTAGAAATCGACCTGCTCTGGAATCTAAGACAGTATACTTTCTATAGGGTGTCAGATGTGCTGGACCTTATGATAATTCTATACAATAGTCTTTTATTGGTAGTTTTTCAGGTTTAACAAGTGATGGCAAATGGTTTCCTAGGTGGTGTTACAGTTAAACCCAAGGGCCCTTATTTATGAGCCCTTGCGTCAGTTTTGCGCCGCCGGTGCGTCACTTTTTGTGACGCACCAGGGCGTAAAAAATGCGGCTTGTTGCGCCATATTTAAAAAGTGACGCATCTAGGTAGATGCGTCACTTTTGAAACCCCTGCGCAACATTATACCTGCGTCAGGTATAATGTATGCAGAGGGGGCGTTCCCCCGCCAAAAGCCTCGTAATTGTGACGCAGTGAAATCTATGAGATTTCACTGCGTCACTTTTAGGATGCTGTTGCGTCAAAATCTTGCACCTGCCTCACAGCAGGCGTAAGACTGACGCAAGCCCTTTCACATGGGGCTTTCCCCATGTGAAAGGATGCATTGCTGGAGTTGCGTCACTTTTGTGACACACTCCAGCAATGCGTCACTTTTGCGCTTACAGATACGTCAGAAATACTGACGTATCTGTAAGTCCTTGCGACATGATGCGTCATACATTAAATATGACGCATCATTGGTGTTGCAAGGAGTGCGCAGTGAAAAGTGACGCATCGCTGTTTTCACGCAGCGATGCGTCACTTTTCATAAATGAGGCCCCAGGAATCTTAGTGTTTCTGATGGGGTCCAAGAAGACAAGACCTCTCCTGTCTTTTCTGCCAGATCTGGGAGTTCCAGCTTGGACCCCAGCAAAAAAATGATTCTTACACTCGTCCTCAAACCTTTCAAAATGTATGATCCAGTGAGTTCATACCTTCTGGTAGAAGTGCTCTCAGTATCTGTAAGGGGAGCTAGATAATGCTTTCTTCAGGGCCCAAGTCATGTTGTTGATCAATGCACTCTGTTTCTGCTTTCTAAGTCTATATGTGGTGACCATGTTAAAGATATAGCTGTGATCAGTTATCCTTTACTCAGTCGTCAGTCGAATATGAAGGTTTACACACTGATTACATTTTGATACACATATATATGTTATTACCTAGCATTTTGTTGGGTTTCATTTTCTATCATGGGTACCAGTTTCCCATTGCGCTGTACATCTTTGTCCAGGTTCTATTGGTTAGGGTGGTGTGATTATGGGCTTTCCTTGTTTCGATGGAATGTAGGCTTCTCTGTCTGTGGTGAGTGGAAATCTCCTGCTACTAATAGGTTAATTGTTTCGCTTAGATAATTGTGCACGGCTAAGACACACATCATTGTTTTATCAAGCTTTACCACAAATACTTCTGTCATACAACCTAGAAGATCTTTAGCCCTGTTCGATACTGGGTAAGACCCTTCTCTGGCCATGTTTCAGAAGGTTTTCCAGAACATTCGAAGTACACAAAAACATGCCTCTTTGTCATGATTCAGGAACATAAAGAAAATTCTTATATCGATTAGGTGTGAAAATGTATGGCATAAACCTTAGCAGGTGAGGAAGGCCACCTTACAACTTGTAAAAAATCAGTTCAGGGAGCATGCGAAAGCAAAGGAAGAGATAGTGAGAACACTCTTTTTACAAACTACCCAAAACCAGCGCCTTGCTTCGAGTCCTTTTTGGATGCAATTTTTCCCGTAGAGAAAGAAACCTTATAACTTAAATTTCGGTTTGGAACTCTGCAGGTGTTGCCGTATATGGGCCAAAGGCACCTAACATCACGGAGTTCAGATAACTGCAGTTGTGCACTGGGAGGACCAGAAACAGTTGTTCATTTCATGCTTTCATGTACTAATACATTGCAAGCCGCATGTTCTTCCAGCAGCCACTGCTCTTAAAATATAACACACGGTGCTGTAGAGAAGCCCTTGAGTTCTAAGAAACAGAACCAACCTGAAGGACATTTACTCAACATCAGCAGCGTATATCTATCCTGTCTGGAAAGCAACAAGATCACACGTCAATTAAAGTCCGGTCTTCTAAGTGACTAAATGGTTTTGGTCTAGCGTTATGGCTTTTTAGTGTTTGCACCTACAAAAGTATGATTACAGCGTAGCTACACTAAGGATTACAAGCTACTTTTATGGCATAAAGTTTTTTAATTAGTTTGAAAATCAGGACTGTATTTTTAGCGGTAAGCCTAAAAAGGTCGTACTTAATCATTTGTTTCTAAATCTAGCATTTTTTTGTATTTTTACCTCATATCAACAGTTGTATATTTGTACAGAACATCAATTTCTTCTTTATATTTAATATGAATTTTATATTGTATGGCTTTTAGCTGAACGAATGAAGTTTATATTGATATTGATTTCTATCATACTGCGCCCCACAGAAGATCTTGTATTGCACCAGTACAAATTAAGTGAGCTTCTACCTCTTAGATGTATATTAGCACTTCTTCCCTTTTTAGATCTTCTGAAAGGTTGAGGTGACGTCTTTTACCCAAGTCATATTTGTTCTAAACATTTGTGGGCCCTTATTAATAATAGTTTTGCATATTAAATTTTATATTAAGTTGCTAGTTCTCAGCCAGTTCCCTGTCCTCTATACGCAAGCTGTCCTGTGTATCATCCACCAGGTGCTTTGTCTCAGCAATCCTTGTCAGGTGAACCACAAAAGTCACTACATAAACCGGAGCTTAACACTATGGTAGCTATCGAACAGAGCAGACAGGCTTACCTTAAGAGGCAAGGTGTAAACTTTTTATGCAGTGATAAAACAGTAAAAATGAAAAACAATAACAAAACAAAATTAATTAGAAAAATAGAGTAAAATGTAATAAACAAAATGACAAAACTCCAAGGAGGGGAATCAGATATGTATGCTTTTTTAAAACTTTTAAGTAGGACTAGAACGAGAAGCACAAAGTGCAATGATAGTCAAAAGTTGAAGTAGCCCAGGACGCTGACCGTGGTTGAGCGCAGGTCAGATACACCAACTAGGTTCATTCTGGTCAAAGATTTTACCTTCTGACCTTTAGGTCCCAATCCACCACAGAAGTACACTTCTAAAGCCCTAAGGGCACAGGAGAGGCACTTAGGGGCCGATTCACAGAACTAACTTGAGATAAAATCCTAAACTTACTACTTTTGGTATTCACAGAAGTTAGGATTTTGTCTTAAGTTTGTCTTAAGACAGACTTAAGACAGACTTAAGTTAGGATTTTGTCTTAAGTCTGTCTTAAGCCTGTCTTAAGACAAACTTAAGACAAAATCCTAGCTTCTGTGAATACCAAAAGTAGTAAGTTTAGGATTTTGTCTTAAGTTAGTTCTGTGAATCGGGCCCTTAGAGACTCACAGGGTGTCAGACTGAATCCATTCCAGGTCAGCTAGGTAGATGCAGGAAAAGCCTCTTGTAACCTTTTGTATCCCTGTAGTTTGAACAGGAGGTCCGACTTTTGACCCTTGGAGTCCATTTCTTTGTCTTGGGTACGTGGGGGAGACCAGGTCAAGTCCTTTAGGGCTTTCAAGATTGTTCTGAAATGGGAGTTTGGAGATGCTTCATTCAGGCCTGGCACAAGCGTGTGAGAGGAAATGACCCTAGGCATGCCCTAACCAGTGGGGATAAGTTCCCTGGGCTAACTCTTCTTACTTTGGGCATTTTCAATATAGCCAAAGTCTTTGGCCACATTAAACGTTGGCCCTGGGGGCTGAGCGTGTGTGGGGAGTGTACCCTGGCAATCCTAGTAGCCCAGTGGTCGCGACGAATGGTCTAAGTGTGCTTTAAAGTTAGTAGCACATGCGCACCTTGGAATCACTTGCTACTGGGCTGAGGTAACTCCTTCTGCACCCAATAGGAGCAGGCGCAATCAGACATGACCCACAACAGGATGCACTTCACGCGCTTCCAATTAACATGTTTTTGACAATCAATTAACCTCTTGAGCATAGTACTTAAACACTCTGGTTTGTCAACATTCTCTACTGGCGGGAAGACCGAGAGGACGCTGTTAGAGACAACGGCTGGGAGTGGTGAATTCAGACAGTAATAGGATGATTGTCATGTATGGTTGTGAGAGTGAAAGTTTAGTTTCAGCGTCAGCTGAAATGTTGTGTGTAACTTACCCACGCTGGGCATACAACTTGTTTATTGCATAACTCTGCATGTTAGTCATTTGTGTCACAGCCTTGTGGATACATTAATAGACCCTTACCATCTGTACCTCTCCTTTACAGAAAGCCACAAGTAGGCCCTTCCACCCTTGCCCTCCCAGGTAGTATATAGGATAGTATTTTAGGGTGAGAAATGGATTGCCATCATTTTATTGGTTGTATGATGACATGTACATTTACCACGTGTCTCATGAAGACCACACCATGCGCGCTATAGGGGTGACTTGGCTTGAATGACAAAGATTGCCACTTATAACCATACTTACACTTTTTAGGTCTCGCCTGTTGATGCGCATGCGCATCGAGCTTGCGAGACTATGGGGGCTTAACCACTCTTTAACTAACTTGCAAGGAATCGTGGCGATTCCTTGCAGTGCCCGTGACTTTTAAGCTCAATGCGCATGCTCATTGAGCTTAAAAGCGCGTGCACATCAGTTCCCTCATCCGCACGTCGCATTTCTCCTCCCCCCTCGCCCCCTCCCCTGCCCGCCGTGTCGCATTTCTCCTCCCCCCTCCCCTTATCTGCCTTCCCTCCGTCTTGTTTGTGTCGCATTTCTCCTCCCCCCTCGCCCCCTCCCCTGCCCGCCGTGTCGCATTTCTCCTCCCCCCTCCCCTTATCTGCCTTCCCTCCGTCTTGTTTGTGTCGCATTTCTCCTCCCGCCTCCCCTTCTCTGCCTTCCCTACTTGTACTCGCATCCTGTAGAGAACATAAACCTTTGTGCAAACAAAGGTAAGGGTTCATTCAAAGTTCCTACACGTTTCTTTTGCAACATGTTTTGTCCCCAAAAAATCTGATCGTTCATCACGTAACTCATTCAACGATCACAAAGTCCACACCTTCCTAAACATTATCTGCGACTTTGCATCACTCCAAGATGGCCGCTAGGTAACCCAGAACAGATTGCTCTCTTACATCAACTACACCAGCTATAAGCACAGCATTCTCTTGTTGACAGAGCGGTCCATCTTGTATTAGCAGGACGTGGACATTTAAAAAAGTATAGTAAAATGAACTACAAGGTATGCATGTAGTTAATTACCATTCTTCTCCACTCCAAGCACGTAAACACCTGTTAACATTCAACTTTTTGAATTACGACCACCACTGTTCTGCGGCCGTAAGCAATATTTTGCACCGCTTATTACGCTCATTAACACATCACGGTCACACCCCCTTGACGTAATTCATGAAACTCCAGAACGGTCGTCTGATAAGCAGTCCATTCCAGCCTGGTCGCTTCCATTATTTCCCACAATAAGACGCAACTAGCCGCAGTCGGTTGACATAGATTAACCCTCTGTATCTCTGCCTGCAACTCTGGTCCTTTCTCAGTTTCAACGCTTGAGCGCCGTACAAACACATCCACATTTTCTATGCACCCCTTTTCTCCCCACGATACCTCGCACCGGTGCCACCACCCACGTCGCTTCTCGAAAACGTTGCAGGTCCTCGCTGCTGTCAGAGCCCGAGCCCACACGCGGGCCACGCGCAGGAGCTGCCATCTTAGAACTGGCTGCTTACCGTGCCCCGTAGATATAAATAAGAGGGCTTAGTAAGATTCCCCAACTACATGGTTTGGACCTCGGTATCAATAACCGATCCAAGATGGCCGACGAGGTACTCTACTTAAAGGAAGGTGAATAATTGTTACCGTGCAAGTGTTTCTCTGATTTGCAAGGACAGCAACAGACTGCGAATTTTTTATTACTTTTTTTTTTTTTAAACAAAATGAGTTCTGGTGACGCTACGTACGTTTAATTATGATATTCCGAGTGTTAAAACATACACTGCCAAACGCGCCTTCACATCCTCACCCCCTCATCCTCACACACCCTCACTCACCCTCACACCCCTCACAACCCTCTCACCCTCACTCAGCCTCACACCCCCTCACCCTCACACACCCTCACACACCCTCACCCACCCTCACCCTCGCACCCTCTCACCATCACCCCCTCTCCCTCACACACCCTTACCCTCATCCCCTCACCCTCACAAACACTCTGTCACCCTCTCACCCTCACCCTCACACCCCCTAACCCTCACCCTCACCCTCACCACCTCACACACCCTCACTCACCCTCAAACACCCTCAAACACCCTCACTCACCCTCACACACCCACACCCTCACCCTCACACACCCTCACCCTCACTCACCCTCACACCCTCACACACCCACTCACCCTCACACCACTCAGTGCTACAACACATATTGTGTTGCAATAGGTGTCACATTTGCGAAAGATAAAACTATTGGCATTGTAAATAACAAAGCTATTATTTTCGCAATTTTCAAAACAAGCACATCAATGAAAAACGTGTCCTTTACAATACCAATAGCTCAAACTTTCCTAATGCGAGACCTATTGCATTGCTGTGCTTCTCTCCCCTGCTGCACTCTCCTGCTCTCTAGAGATGTGGCCTAACGACCAGAGCTGCAATCTATGTCACGTAAATACAAATTGCATTCCAAATGCTATAGGTGTCACATTCGCGAAAGTTATAACTATTGGCGTTGTAAATGACAAAGCTATCAATTTAGCTATTTTAAAAACCAACAAATAAATAAAATATTTGTCATTTACAAGACCAATAGCTCCAACTTTTCTAATGCGAGACCTATTGCATTTCCAATGCTTGTTGTTTATATGTCTTTTTTGTTTCTCTTTTCCTACAGAATCACTTACATTGGTACTACACCAAACGGGTAGCTTGACCCCCACTGCCCCGTCCCTTGAGTGGCAGGTTCTTCTTGCATTAGATGTGAAAAGGCAGCGCCATTAGTTAGAAACCCTTTGGTCCTGACGAATGCGACGTACCATTCGGGGACACAAACGCAGAAACATGTTGACCACACTGAACACGGTGAAGGGAGAATAAAGTCCCAGATCACCTTTCACCTATTTTAATACCATACATTTGCTCCTTGAATAAACACAGTCTAGCGACAAATGTAATGTTTTTTAGATCACCTTTCACTTTCACATGGCCACCACTTAGCTTTAGAAGTGCATCCATGTCTTCAGGTGTATGCCGGCCCTCTATCAAACAAAGTTTTTATAGAGCGAGGACAGCAGATGATGAAGCACCGGGCGGTGTGTGAGGCCAGTCCAAAATCTTTTATGAGATGCTCCCACTGGTGCTGCATCTTAATATAACTCTGTAGGAAACTGTAGGAACCCACGCTAGGGGCAGCCCATTTTGTGTATACATATCAGATTGGAGGCTGGCTAGCCCCTAGGCCCCGTGCCTCTAGTTCCCATCCTCAGCAAGGTCTGAGGTTAATGTGTGTGAATCCTAGTATCCTCCCACATTTTACAATAAAATCCAGTTTTAGGGAGTTCCTGAACCCCAACAAATTAAGGGACAAAGCTGTGATTTCAGCAACCAGACAGAGGATACATGCAATTTCTTTGGACATTTTGTTTCCCTCCTTTGAATTGCGCTGCAAATGTCATATGAAAACCCCTAGCAGACCTGTCACGCAGGCATCTCATCAGTATTTGATACTGTGACATCAACAAGAGGCCCACTGCAATGGAGGCCGGTCTGGCAGGGGGAACAAAACAAGGATGCAAGCATGGGTGTTAGCTACAACTGCTTGTGACAAGGTAGACCTCTTCAAAGCTACTCAAGTCCTTGGGGCCAAAAAAACAGGCCATCCTGCCAAGGGCACAACACCATCTCTCCACTACCAAGGTCTTTAGTCTTTGTCCTGGGATCAAGCTCCCACTTTATTTATGCGTGCTGAAATGCTAATTACTTGGTAGCAGAAGCTGGAGCTAAAATTGCAGATTTAGATTCCAGGGACTTCAGGAAGGGCAAAGGTAACTTTTAGAAAAAATCCAACTTCACCATTGACTTGGATTTTGAATAGCTATTAAAATAATTGTTAAATCATTTTACCAGCTGGTCCTATTCCCAAGATACAATATTAGTATTTAATAGTGCACCCTAGTGATTTCTTGGAGAATAACCAACCCTGCTACTGGGAAAATAGCTTTTAGACACAAGTCACTGTAAGGACATGTGGAACATTAAACGTTTATATGTCCTACTTTTAAATACCAGGCACCCAGCCTTTATAGATACTATGGCCTACCTTGTGGGTGGCATATTAATATCTAAAAGGAAGATTTTTAGGACTGTCAACTGAGTTTATTTTGACAGGCCAAATTGGTAGTTCATAAACTGCTCTGCTAGACTACAATGTTAGGCCTGGGACAGGGTTGTTGGGTCACTGCATAGGATGGCACAATGTCTGCTGCAGTCCACTGGTGACATTTAACATACAGGCCATGGGTATATTTTGCAATATAAAGTAGGGACTAATAGGTACGTCAAATGTGCCAATCAGGTGTAAAGGGGAAGGACAAGAGGTTTACAACTGGTTAGCAGGGTAAATTGTACATAGTTCTATGGCCAACAAAAACAGTCAAGGCAAAACTCTTGGGGAATACCACACACACAAAGGGTCCTTTCGAACACCTCTTCAATGATTTGTTGACTTCATCTCCCCCCTATACAGTGCTATGCAGCCTTTTGGCTTGGCTTGCTTTATAAAAGTACCACATATATAAACACATACATATGTTTACTCACAACCCTTCTGATTTCCTGACCGTGAGTACAGCTTTATATGCTTTTCAGCGAGTAACTTCTGAATCTTTCCTCTTTTCCAAATTCCAGTGCAACGGGGCACTACCCTTCCTACAACCTAGTCTCTTCAGTCCTTATCATCTTTATCAAAGGGGAATGATATGATATGCCCACACTGAGTTGAGCAAACCTTAAACCTGTGCACAGTGTTATTGTAGGTAAAAAGGAATTGTTATATCTGTCAGCCTTGGGGTGGCCTTCCCCCAAACATTTTGCCTTACTCCTCCATATTTTTCTGATCTTGTTTATGTTGACTTTAGGGCTCTGTATACTTTACCTCTGCTTAGCAGTGCTAAAAAGTGTGTACTCACTCTTTAAAACATGGTAATATTGGTTTCTCCCCAACTGGCATATTTAATATACTTATGAGTCCGTAGTCAAGTAGTACTACCTGTACCGAGGGTCTCTAAATTAAATGCTATTAGTAAACCTGTAGCACTGAATGTGCTTTCCTTTTTAAGTAGCTGTGCAAATCTGCCTCAGGCCTGCCAATGCAGCCTGTGTGTGCAGTTTTACACTGCAATTTCGACCTGGTAAAATCAACTTTTTGTCAGTCCTAAACCTTCCTTTTTTAATACTTATAAGTCACCCCCAGGGCAGGCCCAACAGCCCACAGGACAGGATGCAATTTATTTTAGAAATAGGAGATGTACTTTTACATATCCTGACAATGAAAAACTCTTGAATTCATTTTTTACTATTGCAAGGCCTACCTCTCCCATAGGATAACATTGGTGTTACCTAATTGCATTTAATAAGGGTAACTTCCAAATGGGAACAGGTAAACAGTTCATGTTTGGTGTCTTTGGAATTATAATCTAAATTTCAATTTTGAAAATGCCACTTTTAGAAAGTTGGAATTTTTGTGCCTTAGCCATTTAGTGCTTGCAGCCTGTCTCTGGGTCACATGACTAGGTATAGTTGGCAGTGGATCTTTGTGAATTCCTCTCAGGCAGACACACACCATAGAAAGATTAGGTGTGCCTGGAGGGACCATGTTACATATGGCTTTTCCAGTGGGTTTATCCCCAGACTTTTTTGCTTTTGGGCCTCCTGTTTTTGACACTGTGTGTGTTGGTTTTAGGACTCTGGGCACTTTATCACTGCTGAAAATTGCTAAAGTGCAAATGCTCTCTATGTGAATTTTTATTATGGGTTGGTGTTACCATGATTGGCTTGTTTGACATACTACTAACTCTGTAGTACAGTGCACTGAGTGTGCCCATGGCCTGTAAGTCAAATGCTGCTAGTGGACCTACAGCACTGATTGTGATACCCACACACACAGCATTTCATAAGGGTCTCAGACCTGCCACAGCAGTGTCTGTGCCCAGTCTCTACTGCCATGTCAACATGGAAAGTGCAGGCCCTAACCTTCTTTTTTATTACATGTGAGTCACCCCTAAAGTAGGCCCAAGGTACCACTGTGGGCAGGGTGCAGTGTATGTGAATGGTAGGCCATGTACAGGTGTGTGCACCATGTCCTGATAGTGAACTGCAGGCAATTTCATGTTTCACTATTGAAAGGCTATCTGTCCATAGGATAGAATGGGGGTTTACTTATAACATCTTATAAATATAACTTCCCATTGGGACAAGATGGGAAAGAGAAGTGTAGTGTGCTTGAATTCAGAATATAAAGATGCATCTTTTAGTAAGGATGATTTTTACTTTATATGTTTGAAAATACCACTTTTAGAAAGTTGGTATTTTCTTGCTTAGCCATCCTGTGTGTCTCTGCTGGTTTGTGGATTGACTGTCTGGATTTGGAGTGACAGGGGCTGGGGATGTACATTCACTGTAGACAGCCACTGAGGGGCTTGAGGTGTGTCCTGCCTTTCCTGGATGAGTCATGGCTGGGCTGAATAGACCCAGGCTGCATTTAAAGTAGGGGGAGGAGATTTCCTTGCAAC
Organism: Lissotriton vulgaris; assembly: GCF_964263255.1. NCBI lineage: Eukaryota > Metazoa > Chordata > Amphibia > Caudata > Salamandridae > Lissotriton > Lissotriton vulgaris. The sequence continues at coordinate 353,319,981 of NC_141685.1, read as the reverse complement.
TGAATGGGCCTGGTCTGCCTTACAACAATGCTGTCTCCACCTCTTGCCGGGAAGCTGTGCCAGAGAAGACAAAACTGGTTTTGACTGAGCATAGAGCCTTTCTGCCACAAGAGAACAAAGATAAATGGAATATAAATATTGGAGCCCAGACTCCAGAACTTAGATTACTTCTGGATTCAAGAGGAACCTCTCCCAAGGAGAAAAGCTGGGAAAGCTGAAAGAGAAGTACTGCCCCTTTGCTGCGTGCTGTCTGGGGTTGGCCGGCAGTGGCTGTTTCTGCCAACAAGAGGATAAAGACTTTGTTGTGTGCTGTGCCTCCTGCGTGAAGAAGATATCCAAGGGCTCGAGGCAGAGCTTGCCTCTTGTTCTGAAGTCTCATGGACACAAAGACTTCACCACCAGCTCCCCTGAACTTCCTTGCTGGGAGTTATGACTTGCCAAGAGGTGCCCGTTGCTGTGTAGGGCCTCTGGACATTGCTCCTGCTCTTGGGAGCAGGAAAAGAGATGCAACTAAGAGAAGCGTGACGCATCCGCATCCGTTTCCGACGCATCACCGCAGTGCTGGAAGAATTTCCACACATCGGCATTGTGCCGCTGAAGAAACTGCCCATGGCTGGAGAAATTGCTGCACGCCGAATCCTGTGCACCAATCTCCGAAGCCCGAGATCACCGCACCGATTCTGAGGCAGGCCCTGCTGTGCGGCTGCAAGAACCGATGCATCATGGCTCCGCAACGGGAGAGACCAATGCAGTGCCATTGCCACCACATCGAGAGTAGACTCCTCCCCGATACCCACGCATCGCACCGGGGCACCAAGTCTACATCAACACTGGGGCTGCAGTAAGAAACCGACGCATCACCTCCCTGCACAGTACCAAACCGACACAACCTCCCCTTCAGTAAGGAACCAACGCACCACCTCCCCTGGAGTAAGGAACTAGCGCATCCCCTTCCCTGGGCTTAAGGAACTGATGCATCACCTTACCTGAGGCTGTTTTTGTTTATGATTTTGACGCATCTAACAGACTTTGTGTTGAAAGTGTCGCATTTATGGTTTGCTATGGACAGAATTGTGTTTACCTCCTAAAAATCATATTTTGATTATTGTATGTTGGATTTTTGTTGTTTTGGTTTTGTTTGGTTTAGATAAAGATGACTTACTTTTATAAGCTGCTGTGGTGTCCATTTGCAGTGTTTTCACTGTATTACTGTATGTGTGCACAAATGTTTTACACACTGCCTCTGAGATAAGCCTGTCTGCAAATGTTAAGCTACCAAGTGGGAGAGCAGGGATTTTGTTTAGAAGTGTATCCCCCTTACCCTGATTAGGACAAAAGGTCACTACTTGGACAAAGGTGCCAACCTTTGCCCACTAGAGACCCCCATTTTTAACAGGCTATCACCTGCAGGATGGGGGGTGGAGCTGGGAACAGCCCTTGTACACCTGATTAGTCTGTGTCCTGACTTCACACAAAGGATTGCATAGCCCCTCTAGTTAGTCTGGAGCCAGGGCAGGGAAGGAAGGAAACCTAAGCACTTCAATGGGGAATCCTCTAGAAGTTTCTCCCACTTCAAAGAAGGAATCGGGGATAAATATTGGACCTCAGACACCAATTTTTCAGTGCACTTCTTGACCTGTGGAAAACTGTGCGAGGAAGAAGGACTGCAGTCCTGCTGAAAGGACACCCACTCTGCTGGACTGCTGCCCTGAAGGACTGCTTCCCTGCTGTGAAGAAATACTGCGGTCTTGCCTGGGCAAGAAGGATTGGATTGCAATCTGTAGCCAAGACCACCACAATAAATACCAGGGCCAGTCTCTTGGAACCATCACCTGGACTCTGCATCTGCTGGGAGTCCTACCCTGCCAAGTGATGTCAACTCAGTCCGGGACTCTTGGAAGTGGGCCTAAAGGTGCTCTGCCAGTCCATCTGTAGACCCAGCAGAACCGACGCGGCTCAACCCCGAGCAGATCCAATGCATTGCCTCTGCTGTGAAGACATTTCCAGTGCCAGGAATTTGTATTGCCAATGGAGCACAGAGCCTCATCGGGACCGCGGCTGCGCAATGCATCTCTGACGCAGGCCCTCTCATTGCAAGCCGAACTGCCAGACCTGGTCCGCTCTGGACTGGAAAAAAGCACCCTAGGACCGGTTTCGGGGGTTCACCCCTCATCAGCCAAGACAGCTTGACTCCAGTGGCTTCGAGAGGACAGGACTCACGTCTGGACATACCCATCCCACTCGGGTGACAAATGCAAAAAGAACAATTGATGGACAGAATTCAGAACAATGTCATACATTCACCTCAGTACAGAGATATTGGCCTAAATACTTAGTTTTTGTTGCTCACCACGCCATTCCAGTCCGAACCTAGCCATATGCAAATCAGTTTTGACCCTGTGCCCTACGGGAACAGTCCAGCCTGAACTGCCAGGTCCGATCCAGGGAAGACATGGCTTGGCGGTTCGGGCTCGACTGTTCCCATGAGGCACAGGGTCAAGACTGATTTGCATATAGCTGTGTCTGAACATGAGTGGCATAGTGATCTACAGAACGATGATGGATTCAACCCAGATCTGTGACTGGGGGGTTAAAGAAAAGTTTCAGCGCTCTGTCCATCATCTCCTTGTGTTTGCTTTGTTCTCCCTAAGTTGGCAGGGTATGCCCAGGCATGGGTCCCTTGCTCACTTTGCAACTGGATTCAAGCTAGCCCTGCTGATGAGGGCTGTTAGCCTGAAACCGATCCCAGAATGCTTGTTGCCGGTCCAGGGAAGACATGGTTTGGCAGTTCCGTCTGGACTGTTACCATGAGGCATAGGGTCAAGACTGATTTGCATATGGCTGGTTCGAAATAGGGGTGGCGTAGTGGGCAAAAGAACGATGGATTTAACCCTGATCTCCTGAATGGGGGTGAGTGTCTGATAAGTGTCAGGGCTCCGTCCATCATCTCTTTGAATTTGCTTTGTTTGCCCTAAGTTAGCACGGTATGCCCAGACGTGGGTCCCTTGCTCACTTTGCCTCTGGATTCAAGCTAGCCTCAATAGAACTGTTGGAATCCCCTGTTTTCTTTATAAAATATAATTTTGACAGTTTGATAAATTGTTGTTATTTGTGAATATTCCTCTGGCATCAAAGCCATTGAAAGGATCTTAATCTGTGTTTTACAGTTTTGAATGCGTAGTGTAGTGAGATTTCAGCTGGTACCCATGTTTTATTGGTGAAGAGACATTATTGACCTAGTCTCCTTTAGATTAAGTTAAGAACTGTGATAGAAACATTCATGACAAAAACACCAGGGTTCATATCCTAGAAAGATGTGTGCATGAATTGCACTTGTGCAAACAGCTTTGCACTAGTCTAAGCAGCACATTTTGTCCCTTTCGATATCAGGAAAAGTTGTCCATGTCTCTATTAACTTTTTAATTTAAATTGCATGTGTGCAGAATTTATGAGCTGTAATGTGGAATAACTGTAACATAATTGCGCATTTCCACATTTCTGTTAATGCACATGTGTATTTTGTACATGTGCTATTGCATAATTCATGCACACTCAATCTTAATACGGGGCACACATGAAAAAAGATACATCGCAATAAAATGGGTTTTGCACGTAATTTTGTTGTGCAAACGTTGCTGCTAAGATATGCAAAAAAGTAATTTGCAAATGCACATCTTATGCATTCGTTTCAGTGATTTGAGCGCGGATTGACTCACAACCAGCCAAAGAAAAGCCGCATTGTCCATAGTAGCCTAAAGAGTTTCACATGGTGTCACTGCTGAATCTTTGCTCGCTAATATGTTGAACCTTCAACTGTTCCTACAACAGTTCCCCTTTCTCCTCACTGAAACAGCCAGTACCAAATATTAACAAATTAGAAAGCCGATCTTTCTAATGCACTCATCCTCATAAATTATGAGAGTGGGATTTGATTGTTTTTTTAATAATTGTGGTCAACAATAATACGAAAAATACCCTTTTCTGATTAAAAGAAATTGAATTAAAATGGTACACTTTGGGAAAGTTCGCCCCGTTGGCAGGTTCCCATTTTCTCTTGAGGAAGCTGGGGACAAATGTCTCAGTAACATCACATGGAAGAGTTACCACATTTCTAAATTTATAGTTTTCCTCTGAGCCGCCTTCATTTTCCTTTGGGACAGCTATACGGTTCTATATAGCAAGAGAGTTGGGTGACATTGGTCTGGGCACGTTAAGACTTGACTCTTTCATGGATGTTCAAGTTGTGCAGCTAAGGGATGACTTCTGCTTCCAATGCACTGATGTTTTTTGCTTCTGTTTCCCGCCTTTGCACAAACCAGCTGATTCTAGCACGACACTCGTTAGTTCACACACGGCGTCCTTGCTTAAATAATGAGACTATCTTCATTGCCAAATATATCTCTTCTGGCCACCAGAAACCACTTTATCTTATGTCGCTTTGAAGATTTCGACATTTACCTTTGAATTTGTGGGTTTGGCGTAGAATATGGACGAGTGCTTGTAACATATGGCGGAAGAGAACTGTCAAGTAAATTGCCCAGATCTGTGAAACTTTCATCCTCACCTTGAGTTATTTCTATATTAACCTTTCCTTTAATGTACAGGTTACTTGCTCAAGGCAAAGCAGGATTCACATTACAAGCCCGTCTGCTGGGTTCCCGGCGTCCATATCAATGGGGAGGGATGATTCAGTGATGCCAGATATGGCAGGAGATTTAACAAATTGCAAACTAGCTGTAAGAAAAGACAGCTAGCAAAGACTGATGAGGCCGACAGGAGTTATATTTCTTATAAGAGAAAGCGTGAATGAATTCCAGAAGCAAAAATAGACAACCTGCAAAAGAAAAAAAAAACATAATGTGCATAAAGAAGACAAGCAAACCAGGTTTTACTTCAACGGAGACTGCATGTAAGGAATACTTTGATGGTTTTATGTTGCTAAATGCAAAGGATTCTGTTCATCATGGTGAACAGTTAGCAGCAGAATGCAAAGTCATGTGCTACTGTCGTTTACTGACAGGTAAATAAAATGTACATTTTCTAAAAAAAAGATAACGCCTCCTACAAAATGGATTCTCAAGTTAAAATGTTGCCTCGTGCTTTTAAACTTTGCAAATGTATTAAACGTCATGAAGTTGGCAAGATTTTTTTTATCGGAGTTACTCCTCTTCAACTTTTTTCCCTTCCCCACTTAGGTTTTTATTTACCCTCCTTTTATCCACTGTCCTTTCCGTGTTTCCCCTTGCAGTCATACTTTTTCTTATTTCTTGTGCTCCCTTCACCATTGTCTAGATTTATCTTAAGGCTTCTGTTATGGAGACTTGCTGCCTTTATTTATGATCATTCGTTGTGCCAATAGGTATGGCTTTTATTTGCTGCAGTCTCACAGGCACCCCACCCACTGTCCATTCTCTTGGGCACAGTCTTTTATCTCTGCTGTAATGGGGATAGCAGCAAAAACCAAGAAAGGGCACATGGCTGTCCTGGTTTGATAGAGCATGGGTGCAACCAATGGTTCGTGATAAGAGGAACGCAATTCGATCCATGGGTAACCTGGAAGAGCAGTCCATGGCTGACTCAGGAATGTGCCAGGAGCTAGAAACACAGGACAGAGCAACACACATTAACACTCAATGAATCAACGTACGACCAATGATTTTTATTTATAAAAGTAAAGTACTTTAATGCACATATCTAAATACTATAATGAAATGAGAAATATTTGCAAGATTTCTGGTGGAATTAGAAAGGGGCCTTGCAGATAGCCAAAGTGCAAATCCTGTGCAGTGCACAAATATCATGGGCGGAAGCTTACCATGTAACTCTAGTTTACTCCCATTATCTGTAAGGTACCAAATGTTAATTTGCGCTGCAGGAGGCTTGTAGTAAATACTCAGAAGCTTCCAGTGCATAACAGCGGGTTTATTGTCATAGAGAAACAGCAGGACATCGAGGGGAAAACATGGAAACAAAGGTAGGAATAATATACAACAAGGCTCTAATCATAAAAACCAACAGCCTATTGGAAAAAGTGGGGCTATTTCCAATCACAGTCAACAGACTTTGTCATGTTATTCACTATGCAAAATGGTATGCCTTCTACCTGTGTGAACACATTTGATAATCAATAAAGCAAGTCTCCCAGCTTTTCCTTAAGACATGACCATCTCGTCTCACCGTAGAAAGACCCATCATGGAATTTAGGCAGACCTAAAGCACACACTGACATGAATATTAACTCTACTTCTGCTGGCACTGAGGCCCAGATGTACAAAGGGCTTGTGTTCCACTTGTGGCATTGAAGGTGATGCAAGGCAACAAAAGCCCTTTAGTGGGATTTACTAAGCCATGCAAAGCCACCTTAAGTAAAAAAAAATGTAAATCCGTATTTGTAGCGCGCAAGCTACTCACCCTTATGGATCTCAATGCCCTGGGGGCCGTTGTGGAAATTAAGTGAGCAATTGCCCGGAGTCACATGGTGCTGAGCTGAGCTGCCGCCGGAGCCGGGGATTGAACTGTGAACCCTGTGCTCTGAAGTCAGCTGCCCTGGCCACTGCACCACACCTCTCCACCTTGCACGGCTCTGCATGGCCTAGTCCTCCAATGTAACACAAGGAAGCACAAACCGCTGCTTTGCGTAACTCTGAATTAGAAAGGTATTTCATGGGTAGAGCAGGGCATTCCTATGCACCCACCCATGGATTTTGATGCAATCCCAGCTTTGCTAAGGGTAGTACACCTGGGACTGTGTCAAAAGGTACACATTCTCAACAGAGGTGTAATGAGGAGAAATTATTGATTTCTCCTCCTTATCTCCTCTTACTAGGTGTGCTGCTTTCTGCAGCTCACATAATGCCTTAAAAGATTGTTTTTGTGCAGGAAGGTATCCCTACTGTACAAAAACAATCCTGGCTGAACACAGGCCCCCTTGCATCATGGCACATGGGTAGCTGTGTTGGAGCAAGGCAGCACTCAGTGCTCCAGGACAGGCAAAGAGCAGCAATGCCTCATATCTTGATATGGCGCATTCCTATTGCATTTGATCAATACTCCAAAATGTATAATCTCTTCCTATAGCTCTTCCGCATTCAACGCGAAGACTGGAAAGGCAGATCGCCGGATTCGCGGTTTCCACACGGCCCGAGGTCCAGGGACATACGGACTGGGTGTAACAAACGCAGGACACACGCTGTTAGATGATTACCTCGCCTGCATTTAAGCACATATTGATCAATAGTGAAGAGCGGATTATACCGATTATGTTCTGTTTACCAACGCGCTTCTAGATACGGCCACCAATGTAATAACACGGATTTTTATAGATATTGTGACTGCGTCCCAATCAAAGCTACCGAAGATTCGTAGGAAGACTTTTTTCAACCATTGAACGTCCACGATACCCTTACCGGGTTGGAATTATCACCGGTCAAGCGGGATTACAATATTCCCCATCATTACAAGAAAGCCCTGAAGAGTCAGAGCAATCTGTACTCTGACGAAACACGTGTCGGCTGGCGAAAAGATTTTTGTGGGCAATAAAACAGCGGAATATTGCTCAAACAAAAGAAGCGGAAAATATTATTTTCTAGAACGGAACTTACTGGATGTCTGTTTAAAATACATTTTGTACCTAAATTGATTTTTGTGTGCATAGGAAATTGCGTTGTATGTAGTGTAGGTGTTCTTGGACACCGTATAAAAGGGTTCAGAGGGTTTCCCTTTTTCCTGTGGCACCATTGTTTAACACCATCTCTAACTTGATTAAGTAGTCAGTACCCTAGTAGAGCGCAATCAGTCCCTGTCGATACAAAACCCATTGCCTTTGAGAATACACATGGGTAGCTGTGTTGGAGCAAGGCAGCACTCAGTGCTCCAGGACAGGCAAAGAGCAGCAATGCCTCATATCTTGATATGGCGCATTCCTATTGCATTTGATCAATACTCCAAAATGTATAATCTCTTCCTATGGTGTTTGCTATGGAATTCACCATGTAAATCTCCTTCCTATTGCATTTATCAAGGAGTTCACAAAATAAACCCCCCACTTGTTGCATGTGTCAAAGGGTCCTTCCTTGCCTTAGAGAATTAACTCCCACGGATATGATCTCAGGACAAGTTATAAACGCTTTAAAACATATGTCTTGGTTTCCCCCACATGCACTCTTAAAATAGGGGGGCCTGTTGCTTTGTTTAATTTTTAGTCTCTGTGTGACATTTCTTTCAGTGGCCGGTATGACACCCAGTTCATTTGTATGTGAGAATAAGGCCAAAGAAAAACCTAATCACAATTCTTCATATTAGCTACTGCCCTACCACTGCTGAAAAAGCAAACAGAAGTCTGCTCCTCCCACTCTTTACCATGCTCCCCGTCTTTGCCAAAGCATTGAAGGGTCTTGCATTCTGTGGTCTCACTCAGAGTCACTACACAGTCTACTCAATCCTTAGCCATCTGACTTCCGAGTACTTTGTTATACAGGGCCCCCGTTATGTAGTCTGCAGTTTGCCCTGGAATATTTACATTTTTCCAATGCTTTGGAGACTTTAGTGACTTCCAGTGGTAGGCCGGATTTGGTTTGAAAACTTGACAAAAGGGACTTCCAGGGATAGGCCGTATTTGGTTGAGAAACTTGACCACAGTGACTTCCAGTGGAGTGCCAGATTCAGTTTAGGAACTTCACCACAGAGACTTCCAGTGGTAGGCCAGATTCGGGTTAGGAACTTGACCACAGTGACTTCCAGTGGTAGGCCGGATTCGGTTTAGGAACTTGACCACAGTGACTTCAGTGGTAGGCCGGATTTGGTTTAGGAACTTCACCATAGTGAATACCAGTGGTAGGCCGGATTCAGGTTAGGAACTTGACCACAGTGACTTCCAGCGGTAGACCGGATTCAGTTTTGGAACTTGACCACAGTGACTTCCAGTGGTAGACCGGATTCAGTTTAGGAACTTGACCACAGTGACTTCCAGTGGTAGACAGGATTCAGTTTAGGAACTTGACCACAGTGACTTCCAGTGGTAAACAGGATTCAGTTTAGGAACTTGACCACTGTGACTTCCAGTGGTTGGCCGAATTCAGGTTAGGAACCTGACCTTAACCCGCAAAGAAGTCTGTGAAAAAGGCACCAGCTTTCATTAATCAAAAACTTTCCTGTTGTCACTCCGGTAAGAACCCTAGACTAGCAGACACATTTTTTCCTGAAAAGCAGACAAAAAAGGCGATCAGGTAGCTTACCCCAATACCCCTGGCCCTTATGGAAAAATATGGCAGAAGACATAAGGTATTTGAATTCACATTATGATTTACAGAAACATTGAAACATCTATATTTGTGTAAAACCCTTTGTCAGCTGACTCAGCGTTTACCAAATTGTTTGGTGTTTTATTGCTATGTTACTACTACTTCTGAGCACTCTGATGTCAAGAGTATCATCTGGCTCTCCGACTGATCCAGCCCTGCCATGCCATCTCATTTTAGTCTCTGATGTAATCCTTTGGCTGGGATAGTGCACCCATTCGGCATTGAAATTGTCACCTACGCTGATGACACCCAACTGGTGGTTGCCTTCAACCACCCTGAGGGAGCATCTAGTATCCTAGGCAGTTGCCTAGGAGCAGTTGCCGACTGGATGGCGCTCTCCCACCTAAAGCTAAATGGGGACAAGACAGAACTGATGTTCCTGGGCAAGTCCCCGTCACCCAGAGCAACTATAGACTGGTCGACATGTATGGGCACTATGCCCGAGCCTAAAGATCAGATCAAGAGTCTCGGAGTATGGCTGGATAGCAGTCTCTGCTTCAACCATCAAGCTATCAAGCTCTCTGCCACCTGCTTCGGCCTGATGAGGCTGCTGAGAAAAACTCTGCCCCTCCTCCCTTTACAGGCCCATAGGATTATGGTGCAGGCTCTGATCTTGTCCCGTCTAGACTACGGGAACGCCCTGTACCTGGGTGCTCCGATGACTACCATAAATAAACTTCAGGTGACCCAGAACTGCGCGGCACGTTTACTTTTGAAGCTGCCTCGGAGATACTCGGGGTCAGCTGCTTTGAAAAAACTTCACTGGCTGCCTATTCAGGCTAGGATCCAATTTAAGGCGATGTGTATAGCCCACAAATCTATGTGGCAAGCTGCCGCGGCTATGATTCACTCCTTAGTGACCCCCCTATTACCCTTCCAGAAATCTGCGCTCTAGCACATCTTTTCTTGCAGTCTCACGGAAAGTGCAACGAGCTAGATGGGGAGGTCGCTCCTTCTCCTGGAATGCTGCCTCCTTCTGGAACGCCCTCCCCCCACCATGCACAGCGAATCTGATCTACAAAAGTTTCACAAACTTCTGAAAACCTTTCTTTTCCACTAAATTGTACGGCCTGATTGCTGGCCTTGCTCTCCCATCCTAAGCGCTACGAGGCCTCAGGGTAGAAGTGCGCTTTATAAAACTGAATTTCATTTCATTTGAGTTCATTCTATGATTTGTTTTCATTTCATTTGATTCATGTATCTATAAGGGTGGGCAGAGTTCATGGAGTTCTACTCCACGGCCTCAGCAGAATAACATAACTCTGTGCAATTCTGCAGAGTTCGACACATGCATCGTGATTAACCAGTGTCCCAGCCAGCAGCTACAGAAATGCAGATTTTCATTCCTTTAGCAAACATTAAGATGCCATTGATGTCCCTGCACCTGTTCCGACATGACTGCCCGAACAGCTCCAATGTAATCACTCTTTTGCAGGAGGCAGAAGATGCCCAAAGACAGCATCACCATAGTAAGTAAATCAATAAACACCATTACTGTATAATTTCACAAGTTATGCAAATGTGCACAGAGCTCCGGGGCCCTTACCTTGCCGCTGGGCGTCGCTGGCTCCTGGTACACAAACTGCAGTAGCTCGGCTGTCTCCTCGTTACACCAGGGCGAACAGCCACCCCAGGCTACAGTGGGCACCCATCAGCAGGTACAACTTGTCGGTCACCAGCCAGCGACCTGCTGCATGTAGAGCAAACACTACACTTGAGCACTGCCTTAGGGTGCCCACGAGCCAGGTCAACCTGATCAGCCCACCCTCCTCCACTGGGAAACTCAAGTCCGTCTTCCTCCGCCTCTTTTCCAGTCTTCTACTTCAAGGACTGAAGAGTAAAGACACGGAGAGGACCAATCAGGAAAGCTGGTTTGCTGACTGATGGACCATGGGCGATCCTGGGAGGTTCCTTCAAACTTCTAATTACTGGAATGAATTGGAAGCTGCTTGGCTGCTCCACAGAAATGCGAAATTCATTCAGCCAGAAAGACCTGGTGAAACACTGTACATTAGTGAGGCTTACAGACTTATCATGTCGACCTCGAATATATGATTTTTCCACGATTACAAGTTCCACGCATGGCATTACCACGCGAAGTTTACATCGCAAGTGGCTTTACCACGCTGGAATTTACAACTAAGGATTATACCACGCGTAGAAACGTCTTACCTGCACGTCTTTCTCCAGCAGCCCTTACTTCCATCCACCATGGAAACAAGCGTCAAAACACGTCTTCCAAAATAAAAAAAGGACTGCTTTTTTGACGTACACTGCACGTCTTTGGGGGAGGCTCTTTCCTTTTACTTCATAAATACTAAAGAGCGTTTTTTTTTATTTATGTAACTCGCTCCATAATTGTTGTTATTTTTGGGGGGGGAGACCCCCCCAGCGCCCATTCCCGATGCGGCAGGGTTGTGGACCAGGGTCAACGGACTCGATAATTCTCGCCTCGGTGCCTACTCTAACCAGGGATCACACTGAGCAACTCTGGGCATTAAGCTTGCCTCATCTCTACAACGGCCCCCCACAGACGCCGTGGATGCCTGGTTTCACCTTGGAGATACCCAGAAGGGACCATCTCACAGGGAAAGCCAGGACGGGTTCACCAGCGGTCTTCAGCGCCAGGACATCCCGAGATGGGGTAACAGTGCGTTTACAAGTATCATCATTACATTATATATGTACAGCACATCATATCACAAACCACTCAAATCAATATTATTTTTGTATCTTTTTTTTTTTTACTATGTACAGTGTTTGTTATGAAGGCTAAAGGGAAGCAATAACCATAGACCACAAACACACATTGTACGTCTCACAGATATTTTTTTTTAAATGTTCAGATTTTGCTTCCAGTATTTGACTGGCAAACAGTGAGTTCTCCACAGAATAATCTGAGTTTCTATGTACAACGGGAACCTCTTTACTGGTGATACTTTGTAAAGCACAAGACTCCTAATTTTAAGGCGCCTGCCTGCTGTCTGCTGTAGATGGCTAAATTGTGCTGACACCTTACTTTGGGCTTGACAGTGAGAAGGGTCGTCTACCGGTCATAAGGTGTCAAATGGACTAAGTGGCAAGCTGTGTTGGCTAAGGATAGTGCTGAGATGTAAGATGTGTGAGGTGATGGTTGGTACCTGTCTCAAATGGCGAGAATGCTGGTAAGTCTGCGCGCATGTCTGGTTAAAGTGTCCCTTTTGGACACAAAACTGATTTGCCTCTTGGAGAGCGCTGGGCAGAACAAAGTCTTGATGATTTCTTGTATGCCAGGGAGTCTGGAATGGAACTAATGGTAATGAAGAATCCATCTAAAAGGAAATTGACAGTGGCAGTGAAGCTCTTTGCCTACCCCATGAAATACATAAATAGGGACCCACCTTGATTACAAGTTGGAGGTTAAATTGCTATCCCTATGGAAACAGGAGCTCATGTAGGGATCAGGGGGCATATTTACCAAGTTTTATATCGTCCTTGTGCCATTCAAGGGGATGCAAGACTGACGCCAAACCTAAATAAGATTTATCAAGTCACGCCCTGAGTGGCTCGATAAATCTAGTGCAACTCATGGCAGCACGAATCGCTACCTTGCGTTACTCTGGGGCAGGGATGCATGGGTGGAGCGTGGATATTCCCATGTATCCAGCCATGGATTCTGACACATCCTCAGATTTACCAACATTGGTAGACCTGAGAATGCATCAGAATTGGATGTCTGCCCACCAGAGGAGCAACAAAGAGAAATATCTTTATTTTTCTTTGTTTCTTCTTTCTAAGTGAGGTGCATTCTGCAGCACACTTAAAATGAGGAAAATACGTCTGGGGATTGTTTTTGTGCATGAAGGTGTCCCTTTCTGCACAAAAACAATCCTGCCTACAATGCAGGTACCCTTGCAACAGAACGTAGGGGTGCTTTCATTTGCACTGGGCAGCCAAAAGTGCACCAGTGCAGGGAAAAGATAGGAATGCACAGCTGTTAGATTCGGCATCTTTTGGAGTGATTTCCCGTCTTTTGCTTCTGATCTCCTGTTTTTGCCTGTGTGCTGAATTTCGTGTTTGCTGGCTTTAGGACTCTAGGCACTTCACCACTGCTAACCAGTGCTCAAGTGCAAGTGCTCTGTGTCTAAAACCTGATGGTTCTTGGTTTCTCCATGATTGGCATATTTGATTTACTAACAAGTCCCTAGTACAGTGCATCATGTGTGCCCCTGGGCCTGTAAATCAAATCCTACTAGTGGGCCTGCAGCACTGATTGTGCCACCCACATGAGTAGGCTCACAAACGTGTCTCAAGCCTGCCATCGCAGTGCCTGTATGTGCAGTTTTAAACTGCCATTTCGACCTGGCAAGTACACCCACTTGCCAGGCCCAAACCTTCTCTTTTATCACATCCAAGGCCCCCCTAAGGTATGCCCTCTGTAGCCCCATGGGCAGTGTACCTTGTATTTAATAGGTAGGACATGTAATTGTGTGTTTTACATGTCCTGGTAGTGAAAAATCGCTAACCTCAGTTTTCCCATAGGTTAGCTTTAGGAGCTGCCTGGTAACATTGTATCCGAGTATCTTCCAATTGGGAAAAGATAGAAAGTTGTAGTTTGGTGTCTCTGGAATCTCAATTTAAAAATACATGTTTTTTTAGTGAAGGTGGGTTTTACAGTACAATTCTGAAAATGCCACTATCAGAAAGATATCATTTTCTTACATAACCATTTTGTACCTCTGCCTGTCCCTAGAATACACGTTTGGGTTGGATGGCAGTTGGGCTTTTGTGAATTCACTCTAGACAGTCACACACAAATGGAGCTGAGGTGTGCCCTGCATATCCCGATTGTCTATCACCAGGCTGAGGAGACTTCCGGAGCTAGAGTGATGGGTGTAGCTGACACCTGCACCTGAATAGGGCTGTGGCTGTCCCCACACAAATAAGTTTCCATCCCTTGTAGTGTGTCTAGGGCCCGGGCCAGTAAGTGCAAGGTCTTGTGCACTACAAAGACCTTTTTTTGAGTCTCCCTACTTCGTAGGTTAGAATGGGTAAAAGTACTGGAGCTCTGACACCATATGGAAGGACAACTTCAGTACTGAGGACATTCTGCCAGTAAGAAGAGCTGTTGGGCTGCCAGGAGGTACTGCAACTTTGCTATTTGCTTTGCTGTGTTGGCCTGCTGCTTCTGTCTTGGGAGTGATTGGACTGGACTTTGCTCTCTACATCTTGCTTTCTAAAGGTTATCCAAGGGCATGAGTTGAGCTTGCCAAGTTATGTCAATTCCAGGTGCTGGGCCGTTGGGAGCGAGTTTCTGTGCTACAAGAAGAATCTGATGCCAAGCAACTTCTACACCAGTGCCTGTCTGCAGTACTGATGCTGTGCCACTGCTTGCACTAAAGCTGTGATCCCCGCTCAATGCTATGACCGCAACTTACAATGCAGCGCCTCCAAAGAATTGCTACTGCAGGAGTCCTGAACACGGCACCAATAACGTCCGTGATACACCGCTCCGACTCTGAAGTTGTGGCACAGTGGACCTTAATGAGGCGAAGCTGAGACTTTGCAGCTTGACCGCTAACTTCATCATTGATACTGCACATCAGAGAGGAACTGAGGTATTACATCTGCAACCGACGCATCACCTCCCCGGTACCTTCCTTTGCCCCAGGCGTTAGAGCCTCAATGACCCTTCACTGTCTCTAGGAACTGACCCCTCACTTGCTACAGGGATGCCTCACCTCCTCTGTGCAATGCACCATCCCCGAGTGCCAAGGTGCCAAATACCCAGCACAGCAGTAAAGAGCTGACACATCACCTGCTTTGCTCACCTGAACCTCGTATCATCGTGAAGTTTTGGCATATCCAAAGTACTGTGCTAGAGTCTCAAAAGCACAGGAAAAAAGGTCAGGGCAACAGAACCCCGCACCAGTCATTGTAACCTATTGTGGCTATTTTGATATTTTGAATTAGAACTAGGTGCAAAGAGCCCTTCATGCTTCCCCAAAGGGTGGTATACAACCTCCCCACACACATTTTAAGAATAATGGCCCTGCACTCAAATAAGCAAATAAGTGATTAATAAGATAATGTTAGTGCTCATTGTCCAATACACAAAAGTACAGTTGTATCTTCCCAAATGAAAAGACCTAAGCCAGCGTTTTTGCTGTAGAAAAGAGTTCCTTTTATTCTTTTATTCCATTGAAATTCTTTAAAATCACAGCACACACTAGACAAGACAGCCGAAGTATTTCATCCCTCATGGGATTTCTTCAGGGCTAAAATATATACAAAACAAAGACTATTTATAATCTATTAACACATAAAAAACACATATTTCAGTGCCAAATGAAAAAGACAGAATATAAAGACCTTTCGAAAAATCAATTTACAGATCTATTTCATGTAAAAACTGACAAGTATTTTGTCCTTTCAACTTATGGGAAGATAGACTGTCAAAAATATTATGCAGAAATTGTTTCTTCTCATTAGTGCTTCACAACACAATTTATATATGTAAATTAATATTCTAGGAGGAAAGAACTAGTAATAACAATTCTTACAAGCATGCATTATCAAAAACCACCAAAATACTCACAACCCAACACAATAATAAGATGGCGAATAATTGATAAACAAAGCCAAAGGTTTTTGAAGTTGAAAAGTTGACCCATGACAGAAGAATGGTTTGAGAAACACTGTATGTTAGATGTAGCGTACCTTAGCAAGTAAGAGACATATAACATGTGCTCTTTGAAGTCGTTCCTTAAAAGAACAAGAAAAGTAGTAATGCGACAAGTAAATCTGTAAAAGAGAGAAACAGAAGTGTCACCTCAATAACAATGCAAGAAAAACATTTGTTTATTACTTAGTTAGAGGGGACAAAACCAGCTATGAAAGGTAAACCACAGTACAGGGTGTTTTTATAATTAAAAATCACTAGACATATCTACTTAAGCCAAATTCACATATTCCATGCTTCATGATTCCAGAATGGAAGAACGTTGTAAAGTTAGAAATGTGTTGTGGTTAGAAAAAACACAACAAAAAACTAGTTAGCTAGGTGATTAACAGACAGCACCCAGGTATTCAGTTTGAGCCGAATTACCTAAATATCAAGAATATGAACTGCAGTGCATTAACTGTTATTAAATCGATATCTTCCAAAATCATTGGCCTGGAAATATAGCCACAGGTTCATACGTATGCACCATTTTGGATCAGGCATTTGCTAATACTGGGCTTTTGGCTTTGTTTATCAATTATTTGCCATCTTATTATTTTGTTGGGTTTTGGGTATTTTGGTGGTTTTTGATAATACATGTGTGTAAGAATTGTTATTATTAGTTCTAGCCTCCTAAAATGTTACTATACATGTATAAATTGTGTTATGAAGCACTAATGAGAATAAACTTTTCTGCATTTTATTGCTGACAGTCTACCTCCCCTTAAGTTCAAAGAAAAAAATACACGTCCGTCTTTACATGAAATAGATCTGCAAATTGATTTTTGGAAAGTTCGTTATATTCTATCTGGTACATTTAGCACTGTGATATATGGGTTTTATTTGTAAATAGATTGTAAATAGTCTTTGTTTTGTGTATATTTTAGCCCTGAAGAAGTCCCATGAGGGACGAAACGCGTTGGTTGCCTTGTCTAATGCATGCTGTGATTTTAAAGAATTTCAATGGAATAAAAGGAATGCTTTTCGACAGCAAAAACGCTGACATACGTCTTTTCATTTGGGAAGATAAAACTGTACTTATGTGTAATGGACTATGGACACTAATATCCTTACTAATCGCTTATTTGTTTATTTGAGTGCAGGGCCATTCTTTTTTAAAACTGTGCAGGAGTCTGCCTGACTCCTGTATTCAGCCCGCATTCCATTGCGGTCAGACTGAACTTGTGGATTTTCCCTGATCTAGCGCGACCCGATCAGAGTTGTCATCTCCTAAGAATGGGAACGTAACCTATTTTTGAAAACTTCATAACTTGATTTGTGTATGTTGGATCTTTGTCATTTTGGTCTTGTTTACTCAGATGAATATTGGTTTTTTTTCTAAATTGGTGTGGAGTACTTTTGTGGGGTTTCATTGTGTTACTGGGTGTGTGTGTACAAATACTTTACAAATTGCCTTTGAGTATAAGCCTGACTGCTCTTTCCAAGTTACCAAGGGGGTGAGCATGGGTTATTCTTAGTGTGTATCTTACTTACCCTGACTAGACCGAGGGTCCCTACTTGGACAAGGTGCAAACCACTGACAACTAGAGACCGTGGGGCATATTATCAAGCCTGTGCGCTAAAATTATCGCCGCTTTATCGGCCGAAAACGGCCGATAAAGCGGCGATAACGGGCTTGATAATATGCTCTATGGAATTCCAATCGATGCACATGTTAGATGTGAAGACATCTAACATGGGCTTCGATTGGAATTCCACAGAGCATATTATCAAGCCCATTATCGCCGCTTTATCGGCCGTTTTCGGCCGATAAAGCGGCAATAATTTTAGCGCACAGGCTTGAAAATATGCCCCCCTGTTTCTAACAACCGTATAATGGTAACTGTGAAGCATTCCCTCCCATTCATGCAGCACAGCAAGGTGGCTTGCTGCATTGCGCAGTGTGAAAGAATGATACATTTGCCTCCAGATTTCTACATTGTGTGCAATTTATTGCACCTCTGCTGTTTTCTTTCATGATTTTTTGCATGAGACCTGCTGAAATCCCTTGGCTGAAAGGCCAACAACACAGGAATAAAATGCAGAATTCAGTGGATTTTATATTGATTGTATTCTATGCTTTATTCCAAAACTAAAAACTTGGAAAAGTTGGTATTGACCACACGAGGTAAGTACCTCACAAAGCAGCCTAAATGTGTTTACCAAGTGAGGTAAATACCTCACCTTCATCAAGCCTGCTTGTAATAGTGGCCTTAGAGACCACAAAGGCTCTGAGAGGGCAGAACATATTGAAGTCTGCACTTGTGGCCTGTTGGACCCAGCACATGAAGGGCAGACCATGATTTATAAGGTGACTTGTGTTGGAAGTGTATCACAGCATGGTTACAGCAATTTATACATACGAGGCTGCTTAGAAAGTCATTTGTGAATGCCTAGCTATTAAAGACCATTGATATAGCTGTTGTGTAGGCAACTATGCACATTAGGTATTAGGTGCCCTCCACGGCACCGGACCAGCATACCTGAACAGCCGGCTCAAATTCCACGCACCCCAAAGGATCCTACGATCAGCCCAGCTCTCCTACGCTGAGGTCCCCCGCACCAGAAAGACCAGATCGGGAGGCCTTTCCTTCTCCTTCCTCGCGGCCAAAGCATGGAACGCCCTTCTGCTCCACCTCAGGCAGACAACATCTCTCCCCATCTTCGCAAGAAACCTCAAAACCTGGCTCTTCGACAGACCCCCTCCTTGATGGAATGGAACCTGCACCCCCCCCCCCCACACACACCCCTAGCGCCTTGAGACCCTTACGGGTGAGTAGTTGCGCTTTAACAAACTCCTGATTGATTGATATGGATCCAAAGCTTTATGGAGTAGGTTCTACACAAGTGACTGATATTGTGTGCATGGAGAGACCTGTGTCTAAATACGTGCCTGGGTTTTCTGTAGTGTAGGATGTGGGCTGAGGGAAAGGCTGGACAATAGGCCACAGGACATGATGTCAGTCTTGTCTACACTGTAACTCAGAAAGTTACGAAGCATTTAGGAACTCAATAAGAGTGCCCTGTATGCCTTTGTGTGCACTAGAGTTACAATACTAATAACTCTGGAACAGAGTTAACCAACATTACAAGTAGAAACCTGAGGTGTCACTGAGAAATCCAGTATTACTCAGGAAATAGGGGAACCACACTTTATTCTTCTGGCAATTTCTCATCTTCCCAGAGTTTCACCCAGAATTTCGGCTGGTTTCAGCTCCTAAATTCCAGAGGTTAAACTTTAAAACTTGTAATTCCGATGGGGCCAGTAGCTCTCATTACCGACCAAACTGGAAACTCATGAAAGGGGCATTGGTGGTGGTGTACTGCCAATAGTAAGGATCCTTCATAATTACCCCCTTGGAGAACTCACCTCACTAAACATGCGGGCCTTATTTTCAACAAAATGACGCAGCATGGTGCCATGAGCCATTTTGCTGCGCCGAGCTGCGTCATTTGAAAAGCACAGGGATGCGTCATATTTACAAAAATATGACGTATCCCTGTGCTTTCCCCTAAGCTGTAGCACAATTGGCTGCCATGCACCAACGCAGGCACCCTTGCACCACAGTGCACCCACAGAATCTCTCATGACACACCCCTTTCAAGCAAAGTGATGCATGAAAAGGGGCCGTATTTACAAGACCATGAATAGCCATGCAGGGTGGCGTTGCATTGCCTAGTAAATATGGGCCAGCACACTGTGCTGCCGGTGCGCCAAAAAAAGTGATGCGCTTGGTGGCGCAAATGGCTTGTGAATAAACCCCGTGATATTCAATCAGCAGCAGGCAAACCCATCATACTTACAGATACCTGGAAACCGGAAAAATACCTGAGAACACTTCACAGCTATGTACGCTAAAGGGACTTTCCCAGGTGAAGGCCAAACTGGAACTGCTAAACTCGTTTTATTTGACATCTGTCTTGTATGCATCTTGCAAACAGTGCATCTAGTTGATATGCTTTTGACTGCAGGAGGCTGTCACATCCGCCCACCAACACTAAACAATTATAACAAACAAAAACGAAAATAGAGCAGATATTTGCTGCTTTCGACATCTGTCTTCTATTGCTTCACGGCATAGATGTTTTCCCACACTGTGCTCCTAATCTGGCATGCAGGAGCTCTGCTCGGCACTGCCTGCTGGAGCCTGCACGGATCTGCATGTGATTAGCATTCATAAGGACTCCAGTTTCAGAGCTCTTCAAACAGCTGTTTGTTTCTTTGAGGAGACCCTGCAACAAACTGTTAGAACACAAACCAGAACAAATGGGCTTTGAAAGGCACCGTTTGATTGATCAAATATATAAATGCGTTAAAAAAAACCCGAAGCATTGTCACCGCAGAGCACAGATGAAGCTTGTGAACGCTAGGGCTCAGTGCTTGCATTCACACATGGGGTGGGAGCACAGACCTCTCAGGGGTCAGTTAGAAATCTGGGATTGGTGGGTGCCCCTAATAAGAAATATGGGGGCATATTATCAAGGGGGTTTATCTCTGTTTTTTTGGCTTTAAAAGCCATGAAAGCGGAGATAAAATTATCTCCCTATTACCTAGCTGTCGCTAACACCAGTTAGCGACAGCTAGTAGGAGATAGCGACCATCTTGGGCCCCACTTTGCATGTTAGTGATATTTATCACTAATGACATGCAAAGTGGGCGTGCCAAGATGTTAGCGACTGGAAACAGTCGCTAACATCTCTATCTCCTATTACCAACTTTTGGAGATATTCGCGCTAAGCGCAAATATCTCCCAAAGCTAACACCTGCCCTGAGCAGTTCTTATCCATGTTATCCAAAGGGAGGTGGATAACATGGCTAAGAGCATTAGCTCGGTAATGCCTGAATATTGCTGACTTTTCAGCGATATTCATGCATTGCGGCCGATTTTTATCGCATTTGCGATAAACCTTGGTAATACCAAGGTTTATCTGCGATAAAAATCGCCGCAGCTCAGCTGTAAATTTTTGTCTCTAACCAAGCAATAGCGATAATTATCGCTATTGCTTGGTAATATGCCCCCTGGTTTGCTCTGTATTTGAACCCTTGGGTTTGCAAATGCTCTAATAACTGACATTACTATGACTCAAAATACTCATTTCATTGAACTGTGACTGATGAAATTCTGGGAAAGGGGGCCCTGTACGCGGTATTTGTGGATCTGAAAGCAGCCTTTGATTTGATGCCCCGACGTAGGCTTTGGGAGGTCCTAAGCCAAATGGGGATGTCTCCTGAGTTATTGTCCCTAATT
The DNA here is from genome assembly GCF_964263255.1 of Lissotriton vulgaris. NCBI lineage: Eukaryota > Metazoa > Chordata > Amphibia > Caudata > Salamandridae > Lissotriton > Lissotriton vulgaris. Next base: position 353,298,730 of record NC_141685.1, on the reverse strand, counting down.
ATCCGCTTACATGAGGGAAACCATGCAAGGGTTCGGTGGGGGGCCAGGGGGGAGGTTACCGAGTCATTCACCTTGAGCAGGGGAGTGTGGCAGGGTTGTGTGCTAACACCGACCCTGTTCTCGCTCTTCATCAACGGGGTGGCCGATTTCCTCTCTGCGGTCCCCTCGGACGCACAGGTGCTGGCGAAAGAGTTTATACCTATCCTCATGTTTGCGGATGATACTTTAATCATCTCCAAGACTCCCAGCGGCCTGCAAAAAGCGCTAAAGAGGTTTGAGGACTTTTGCTTGATCCGAGGCCTTGTAGTTAATACAGAAAAAACAAAGTTTATGTCTTTCAACGAGCATAGATCATTCCAGGGTAAGGTATACATGAATAACGCACCTCTTGAAAGGGTTGATGCTTTTACCTACCTAGGAGTTACGCTACAGGCAAATATTGGGTGGTCAAAGCAAGTTGATACGGCCACATTGAAACATAAGCAGCAGGCTGGGATCCTCGCTTGAAAGTTTAGATCCTCCTTGAACAAACCGATCAGCCCACTGATGGAGATTTATAATATGAAAGTGTTAAGCTCTGCCCTTTATGGAGCGGAACTTTGGGGGTTTTCGAACCTATCGACCTTATCTGCTGCAGAAAACTCCGTTCTTCAAAATGTAACTAGTGCCCCGAAAGTACGCCAATCTGCCCACTGCTGTTTGATTTGGGAAGAAATGTAGTAATGGATATGGCAAAATTCCGCCCTCTTTTATATTGGCCTAGGATGTGGTGCACAGTTGAGTTGGCACATTATGCTAAAGGAGTTAAAGATGTAATGGATAATGACTGTTTCCATAAGGTTAAATGGCTGAGAGAGGTTAGATCCCTGTTGGGGAGCTTAGGTCTGAGTAATCTATGGACTGATCCGCTTAATGCTTCATTTCCCTCCAAGAAATCTCTGAAGGAAATGTATTGGGGTATGATTATGACAACAGTATGTTCTGGGGGATTAGTAGGGCGCTTGACCTGCTAGATTTTAGATTTTAAGACAAGGCCTGGCTTAGAGCAGTACTGGGACGCCTTAGAAAAACCAACTGACCAGAAGTTGTATTTCAAACTAAGGGTTGGTACCCTTCCCGTCAGGGCGTTTACCAGCAAATGGAAAGAGACTAGTGAGAAGGAGTGCCCTAAGTGCAAGGACAGCAGGAATCAGTTAGTCATTTGTTGTTTTTTGCCCCTTATACAAAAAACCGCGTGCAATGTGGGTAATACCGATTTGCAAGTTGTTAGGTTTCAATAGGCATAATGAGGCCTTGAGAGTTTTATCTATGAATCCAACATTGCCTATAGCAATTGCAGTGGCCACATTTTTGGGTTGGGCCTGGCCTATTCGTGCCAGGGAGCTTTCTGTAACAATGTTGAGTTAATTTTATGATGTCGCCCTCCTTTTATTCTCTGTATTGAATCATCTATGAATTATCTGGGATTATCTGAAAATATAGATCTATGAATTTAATTGTTTTTAAAGTCCATTTATCCGACAGTGTGCTGATGTTTAATATATCTTTTAGGGAGTAATTGTTTTAAGGCAAACAGATATTTATAGATTTTAAATTTTGTGTGTAATGTATATGTTTGTGCTTTCATGGCAAAACTGTCGAATAAAGCTATTTGAAATTGAAATTGAAATTGAAAAGCTGGGTCATTTCGACTTTAAGTATTCAAATCGACCTTATCACACCAAAAGACGGGCAGCTCATGCACAATGACTGTGAGGGGCTTCAGCCCTTTGGGGATACCCCCAAACATGCTCCCAGAGAGGTATGCCTTAGCAAGGCTGTGTCTCTGATCTGTTTTGTGGAAATGTACCTGTAAAGAATGAATGCAGAGAGTAACGGATTTGGATAGCCTGAGGTTGCATATATGGTTTGAGAATCTGTTATAATACAAGATGCCTTCTTAGTACACAGGTAGTCGGGTAGCCAGTCCTGTAGATTATATGATGTTGATTTATTGAAGATAAAATCTCTCAGTTCCAGGTTAAGTATAAATAGCCCCACCAGGAGCAGCATCCTCACTGCTCCAAGGAGGCCCTCATCAACATTCCGTACCATCACACTCACTCTGGCTGAGCAGCAGGGAATGGAGAGACTGTGGAGAGGATGCATTGTTACAACACAGGTTACAACAGAATCGCTGTCCAGTATTCAGTGCAATAAACACACTGGGGTATATTTACAAGCCCTATATTTACAAGCCCCTTGCGACATCTTTAAGACACTGTTGCGTCACTTCTGTGATGCAGCGGCATCATAAACAATACGCCACTATGCAACATATTTACAACGTGATGCATCTAGTGGGATGCATCTCGTTGTAAAGTCCTGCGCTACATTATACCTGCGTCAGGCATAATGTATGCAGGGTGGGCGTTCCGTTGCAAGGAAGCCATGTAAGAGTGACACAGTGAAATCTACTAGATTTCACTGAGTCACTTTAATGACCCGGCTGCGTCAAAACCTTATGCCTGCTTATAGCAGGCATAAGGAATGACACAGCACAGCAAGTATAGGCCGCCCTTGAGCAGTGCTGGAGTTGGGTCGCGCTTGCGACACTACTCCAGCACTGCATCACCTTTACGCCGACAGATGCGTCATGCATCTGTCTACCCCTGCGCAACTGTGCCCCGCATTGTAAATGTGGCGCATTTATGGTGGCGCAAGTTTTTTTTTTACGTCACGCAAAATAACTGCTGCATCCCTGCTAATACGCAGGGATGCACCAGTTATTGTAAATCTGCCCCACTGAACATATGGGAGAAACATTGAATATTTCTTGTCGCCTTCTCCGTACTCATTTCAGAGTGAAAGTGGCTGCATTACTGAATGTGGACAGTGAGAGGGGGCTTGATGACTCATTTCAAAACAAAATGAAAACACTCAAGATGTACTTACAAGAGTTGTTGATTGCAGACCAATGGACAGGCAGTGCCGGCATTACAAAGCATTCGCGTCAGCCTGAAACACGTGTGTTAGGTGTCGGTTCTCCCTTCTCACCTCCAGCTAGTCACGAAGCATGAGCGAATGCCAGAAGACATACTTGGTGCACTGCTTAATGTGTCTACAATAACTGGTGGGCCCCTGCTACAACAATGTCAGATGTTTGCTCACATGAGGAAGGGAAGAACAAGGTGTCACTGCAGCACTGAGCCGCTAGCATCTGTGTGACCAGCATCTCCTGCTACCTGGCCATCGATAGTTTGTCAGTGGCGTAGCTGGGGCGGGGGCGGTGGACAGGGTGGGAGGTACGCCCCGGGCGGTACTCCGTTTGGAGGCGGTGGAGGTCAGCGAGTACATTTACCTACTAGTGGAGTGGCCAAAGCAGTGTAATGAGGACATTTGCTGGTGGGGAGGTTATAAAGGATACTTGTGAGGGACATAGCAAGTCAGCCACACGCCCTAATGCATGCGGGGGAGTTTGGATCCACCTCTGTTTTGGCTCCAGTGGCACTGCACCTGCACCTGCTGGGCTATTCATAGCTACGCCCCTTCTCCTATTCTAGCAGCCTCACTCTTCCATGTCCTCACCATGTCTGCCAATGAACATTAAGCAGCACTCTTGTGTCTACTATCAATATTTTTATGGGGGCGGTTAGGTTGCACCGTGCAGGTGGTGGCAGATGGCAGACCTGCAAGTGCCCATCTGTGCTAATGGAGGCGATTCTGCTCCAGTGTCTTCGAAGGGATCATTAGCCAGCACCATTTAGCAAACAAACAATTGTCACACAAAGCAACCAGGATTCAAGAAACGCTGCAGATATTTACAAACTATCTGATGCAAAGAGGAATGCATACTGCAGCACAGAACCGCATGCTAATAGGGAAATATTTTCTCCATGCTCAATAAAACCATACGTGAATCATACAGTTTCTAAAAGAGCATTTGTGCGCACCAATAAATTGGTGTGCTAAAAAACACCAATAAATCGCTGTGCCTAATTCAAATTCAGAAAGCAGATCAATGTTTTTTGAAAGTGACTGCAGATGAATCACCCGCCTTCTCCTCATCCTGAAACGCATGCACGCCCGAAAACTGGCAATAATTACAGCATATCAGAGGACTCTGGATTAATTGCTGTGCTCTTCTGTCCCTGTTATTGAAGACCTTTCATAACTCACTGCTGACATTGTTTTGCTCCATCAGTCATGACAAAAACTTGCGAGCAATAACAAGCAGGCAAACACATGCGTCTCTAGCCAGGTATCCATGCTGTCATCAATCAGTAACATAAAAACACACACACCAGCGTGCTGGAATGCACTGCTCTAAATCAACCATGATTGAGACAAATTACATGTCTACTCTCGACTACCTGAACTTTTACCTGCTTCTGAAATATGCAATAAGCGACCAAGACACATACACTACCGTGCTTTGGAGGATGAGGTGACCATAAACTTTGTTATATAAAGGGCAACGTGTCATATGCTTGTCTGACATAGCCTGTTGGGGAGGTCTAGCTTTCTTGATGTCAGAGAAATCCCTGGCAACCTCCATCTTCTGGAGTCCATTGAAGGCTTCGCGTCTGTGGATCCCCCGGTGATGGTTGACACTTCCAATTGACTGGAGCATTTCAGAGTCGGTTACGCGTGCTGTCTCTCTTTTGATGGCCCCATATGGTGCATTTTCAGAATGTCACTGAACATTTGCATTATGTTCCCAGCATGGTGGCACCACAAGCTCCTTCTCACCTCTCAAAATGATTGGCAGGCGTAATCGTGATGCGTGTTCTTTACTGAGTGTATTCCACACAACTGTGCCATCGTTCCACCAGCGTTAATTTTGAAGTGCCTCAGGACAGTCTAAATTCTTTGCGCCACTCGGAAGCCTGACTTGCCTTGACTAGAGTGCAAGGGAGTTACACACCGAAGATAACCCCTGTTCACCCCATTGGTAGCTTGGCAGATCAGTAAGGCTTATTCCAGAGGCACTGTGTAAAGCGTTTGTGCAACACATGCACACAGCAGCAACACACTAGGCACACCACAACAGAAACTCCACACAAGGTTATATAAAAATAGCTTTTGTATTATCCATAAAACACATTAGAATATATCACATACATAAATTGGGCCACCGGGCACTTGTCATGTATTTACAGGTATTTGCATAAATCATTAGGTCAATCGGGCCACTGTCATAACTTCCCAACTCACAGTAACTACTGGTAAAGGTGCGGGCTCTCCTCTTATGCATGGGAGCCCCGCCCACAACCAGGCATCCTCCCCCTGACTTCCGGTGGTTGCTATCCGCATCCCGCTTCTTGGTCAGTACTTTGCCACAATGCAGGGCGGCTGGCAACAGGCAACAAAATGGGCGGGGAGAGCGCTTCTCTCCTCTTGTTCTCCCCTCCGGCAGCTCTTTAGCAATCGCTCCCAATGTGCTCCTCATGCTCTTTCCCCAAACCAAAGATGGAAGAAGGGGAGAAGAGCTCTCCAGACCCTGCGTAGTGCTCCACATGCGCTCTGGGAGAGCAGGGTGAATTTCCAGAGCTCACCATGCTCTAGATCTAAAAGTATGCAGCATTGGGCACAGGCTGGCTGGCACACAGGGTCCCTCAGCAGAAGGGATGTCCTTTCAGCTCCCCCAGCAGGTCTGTCCCCAGTGGTGGTTCCTCCTGGCGTCCAGCAGAGCCATCATTGTGGAAGTGAGGCACAGCCCTATTCAGATGCAGGTGCTACTCCTCCCACCACTCCAAATGAAGACCTGGCCTATTCAGCCTAGCGCTGACTCATCCAGACTCTGGAGCCACTGCATATCCCCAGCCCCTGTCACTCAAAGGCCAGACAGTCAATACACAACAGACAGGCACAAAGACACATAGCACACAGAAATGCCTACTCCTAAAAGTGGCTTTTCTAAAATAGTGATAATAAATCCACGAACACTACTACGCAGCATTCATCACCACTATTCCAAACATACTCCTCTCATGTAAGGAATTACCACTGAAACACATATCAGGGAAACCCCAATGCATCACTATGAGTGGGCATCCTCACAGCAGTCACAAACCAAATAGGCTGTTTGTCACTACCAGGACATGCCACACAGTTGAGGCATGTGTCCTACCTTTTACCTGCACCGCACCCTGCCCATAGGGATAGCTAAGGGCTACCTTAGGGGTGACTGATATGTAGTAAAAGGGGAGTCACAGACGTGGCAACCACTTTATGAGCCACGTTACAGTGGCAGTAAACTGTGCATGCAGGCCCTGCAGTGGCAGAGGCATGAGACAGGTTTGAAGGCTACTTTGATGTGTGGCGCAAGCAGCTCTGCAAGCCCACTAGAAGCATTTGATTTACTGGCCCTGGGTATATGAGATACCACTGTAAAAGGGATAATAAATCCACGAACACTACTACGCAGCATTTATCACCACTATTCCATACACACCAAACTTGATCACGCTACTCCTCTCATGTCAGGAATTTCCACTGAAACATTTGAATAGCTTACCTGTCCTCCTCTTCCTTGGAGATGGCATATCTTGAAGTCCTTCCCTTACTTGCCTTTCCTGTCAACTCACACAAGACCATCACCTTCAAGAAGCCTCCCTTTGTATCTTGGGTACTCTCCTCTTCCAGAAAGCCACATTAGGCTTCCCCTCCTTTACTGCACCCCAAAACTTTCCATTCCAATATTTCGTTCAGCCTACCCTTTGTCATCTGATCTTGATTTCAACATATATCTCATCTCTCTTTCGTGTAGCTCTGTCCACCTCATTCCTTCCACCTCAGCCAATGTTTCCTCTACTGCTTCTGAATCTTGTATATTTGTTCTCATCTATTGGTTTGCTCTAATATCAGTACTACGAAATCCAACTTGGATGAACTGGATCCTACAGATGACTCTAGAGCAGATGTTCCTACCTTACTTGCGGGGCCCACGTCTACACTTACCTTACCTACAAGATCTAACCCTGTACTTTACCAACTGCAGAGTCTCCTTATGATAAAGTATAGTGAAAAGTAGAAAACTTTAGTTCCTGAGAAAAAAATTGAAGAAATATTTTTTGTTAAACAATATTGTAAATTAATGTTATATATTAATTGTAAGTGTATACCTGATGATCAAAATACTGCCACACTACAACCTAATTTTAAATAAAATCTTTACTTCATTAAATATATAAAATAAAATGAAAAATATTTTTGGGGAAGTTTAAATGAAAAAATGAATTGACCCTTAATAGCTACAGGAAGTTAGCATTTATTTAATATCATGTGGCTCTGAAAAAGGCTAAAATAATCTCTGTCATCTTCTTTACACGTTGTTAAAGAGAACGTACATTTATCTATATTCTTGGTTAAAGAAATAAAAGTGTGCAGCCCAGATTTGTGCTCCTATAAGTAAACAGAACACACAGCCTGCCTCCCCACCTCCTGTCCCCTCCCCCTCCACCCAGTGTGACTTCCTCCTTCCGCAGTACAAAGTGGCAAGAAAGAAAGCACAGGAGGAAAACAAAAATTCCTGAAAGTGTGCTTTATTGGCATTTAAATGAGACTTATTTTTACTTGAGTTCATTTCGATGGTATGAATATATGTATTTTATGCGTATGCTGTTTACTAATGGAGGCCTTTGAGCGTGCTCTGGAGAGCGCCGGTTGTAAAATGGTGTGGTTTATGTGGCTCTGCGCACAACCGAGAAATCAAATCAGGAATCCGCGACTCTGTGCACAGAGCGGAAACAGCAATGCTTGCATTAATTATTCATGACCCCCTGCTTTGACAAGAACGGAATATACAGCATGAATAGGGACTTTTCATAACTGGAATGAAAAATTAATCTGGGATTTTTTCATGACTTCTAGGAACATCCTCAGATAATGCCCTCTCCACGGCGCTCATTCGTCGTGCCCAGTGCGCCGCCTGTGGCGTCCATGGGGTTGACTATGTGAAGATACTCATTCGCCAGCATCAGTGCCCGTTTCTTGGCATTAAAACGCCGCTAGCACTTCAGGAAAATAGCAGAAGACCGGGTTCACCATCACAAACAGAGTTACTATTAATTTTTGAAAAACTATGGGCATAATTTACAAGCCCCTTGCGCCGACTGTACGTAGATTGATCAAGCTTAAATCCGCTTGCAAAGGGGCAGATTCTCAGAATCTGCCCCTTTGCGACCGGGATTTTTGCATTTGGGTTGCATCATCCCAAATGCAAAAATCGGTAATTAAGAATTCGCTAAATTGCGATTCTTTGCATTTAGGGAATCTCAAATTGAGATTCCTTAAATGCAATGCATGAACCTTTTCAAAATTGCGAATTCGCAATCTGGGGCCGCTATTTACCGCAAAGTCTAACTACGTGGTAAATAGCAAAAACTTAGAAAAATGCACTTTAGTGCATTTTTCTAAGTTGTGTGTTACACATGTGTGTGCGCAACACCAGTGTACATTACCATTTCAGGGGTGCTACAGGGTGTCCTTTGAACACCCTGGCACCCTTGAAATTGCTTCCTTATTTGCGATTCGCTAATTGCTAATCGCAAATAAGGAATGACTCGCATAATTAGTCCTTTTCTGACTACAAAAATGCATTTTGGTATGTACTATTACCGAATTTGGAATTGCGAATACATATCAATTCAGTATTTAGAAGGCAGTATTTAGAAGGGGCATGTTTAGGGCGTCCCTACCAAATACCAAATCAGAATGGGATTTCGGAATATTTTGTGACTGAAGTGTGGCCGCAAAACATTCACATTTTACTACTAACTCAAAGTTGGTGGTAACTCATTCGCAAACGGTAAGGGGTACACTTAAGACTCCGTCCCCTTTGAGAATGTAAAAAAATATATTTTTTAAGATCAGGAAGTGGTCCCACGGACACCTGCCTACTCATGCAAAAAATAAAAATGAAACTTTTAATTTATTATTTTTAAACATATCCCATTTTGCTTAAGGAAAACAGGCTGCATTAAAAAAATATTGCTTTTTTAAAGGCAATCACAGACATGGTGGTCTGCTGACCTTGCAGTCCACCATGCCTGTGATGGCAGCGAATCCTAGCGGGTAACAAATTGTGACCTACCACATTCATATTCCTGAGGTAGGTCTAATTGCAACCGACTACGAATCACTAATGGGCCATATATTATTTTTGTATGTTAGTAATAGTGGTTACTGAATAGCGATTTGCTGTTACTAATTTTCGTACATCAAGCCCTAAATCTTATTTTGAAAATCAACCTATGTACAAACGGATCGGTTAAAAAAATAGTGAATGGCAGAGGGGTGTCTGAATGAACAGCCCAATTAATATTCATTCGGCAGGTTGCAATGTGTGACCCTTGTGATTTGCTACAGTAACTGGGATGGTGGCCTGCAAAGGTTAGCAGACCACCATGTCTGTGATTTGTTTATATAAAGTGAACATTTTTCCTAACTGTAGTCCTATATCCTAAAAGGAGCCAGGACTGCATTTAAAAAATGTTTTTTTTTAAGTTTCACTGAGAGTTGGCAGTGGTCCCATGAAGCTCTGCCAACTCTCCTTGAAACTATTTCCAACTTTCACAAAGTGGAAGCAGTGTCACGCTAGGATAGAAAATAAGCCTGGGCAACAAAAAGGCCTATGTTTGGAAAGCCCCCACTGTGGCCTCTCCAGTATGTCTCCCAAGTGTGTGGGATTCCTGCAGGTCAAACAGGAACCCCCTACCTCACAATTTGCCACTGTTTACATTTTACAGGGAATTTGGCAGTGGGCATACATTGGTAGCGCATTTAGTGCTCACACGGCTAGACACATGATGGAGTTGGAGGGAGTAACTTCTGAAAAGGTGTGTGCGGGAGCTATTGTGGGTCCGGTGGCAGTTGATTTATTTTCAAATTAGATCTGCAAAGCCTGGTGTGGCACTCCCAATAGGATATGATTGATCTCCGCCCATATACCATGCAGGACACCCATCCCGTGATGCTTTTTGAACGCAGTGGAACCAGTCATCTGCACAGTGCTGGCTGCTACTGCAACCTGCCTATTATATAAAGATCTTGAAAAGAGTGGCCCAGGTATAGCCATAGACCTGGCCCACCACCACAAAGCTGGCCTGCACACAGCCACAAAACCAGCCTACAAACAGACTGGCCCATCTGATCCTGCCAGATTGCCCTTTGGGCTAGTATGAAAAAGAGGGGGTGGGTCCAAAGTGGGCCACTTTCCTTTTGCAAATCACTTTCCACGCCCACTTTGGAGTCTGGTAAGTGATAAATGGTTTGCAGTTGGAATTATGGTTATAAATCATTGATACATCAGGGTACAAATCACAATTTGAAGGGGATGCCCACAGCATGCCCCTTGCAAACAGCTGTTTATGGTCTATTTCTAAATCCACTTACTGATGTGCACACAGGCCAGTTTTGGGGGTAAATCAGGGTGGCCTTTTAGCCCCCATCACCCTTGAAATTGCATGCGCAATTTGCTATTACCTTTTTGGTAATTGCAAATTAAGAGTGGTTTCCCATTCATTCCTAAGGGCCTCTAGGCCCATAGCAATGAATGGGAAGGCATTCCCTATTAGCGAATCGCAATTTGCGTTTCGCTAATAGGAAATGTGTAGGAATCACAATTAATTTAGCGATTCCTACATGCATAGGGAATTGCGCGTCCTTAATAGCAATTCCTTAAAAATCACTATTGAGGAATTCCAATCCCTTACATTGATGCATGTGCCCCAAGGCCCTTTATTTTTAATATTATGGATTTTTGTATCATGCATAGCCCTTCTAACAAGTTCAGTACACATATGAAGACACAGAGGAAGAGGGCATACCGTATGAAGTATAATACAAAGGATTGAAAACCCAGCAGATGTTAAGGGGCAATCGAGAAATTAATCATTGTTGCTAGAGGGATGAAAAAAATGCTTGCCCTCTTCTTCAAGACAAGCAGAGGTAGGGACAGATCTAAAGTAAAACCTTAAAATGAAGGATTTTGATCAAAAATAGAGAACATGAGAGTTTATCAGAAAGGTGTGAATTTTCCAAACATATTTTTACATGCTAACTGGAGTTAGAGAGGCTTATTTTAAGGTCTTTAATGGAAGTCCTCTACTGCATTGTGAGTGAGAGACTGTGGAATCTATTGCTGCATCAAAGGCCTTTGTCTTTTATGTAAGGTATTTGTCAAGCACAAGGCTCTGCCACCATTCACAGAGCTGGTGGAGCCATGAAGGCATCTTCAAGCTACCCACCTTTGCTCAAAACAACAGGGCATATTCACAAGGGAATGGCAAACCTTGGTGTTAAGTAAACATTGCTAACATCATGCTCTGCCATTCTGAAAATGCAGGGATGAGCCGTATTCACAAGAATGAAGCGTACCCCTGCTTTTCCCTAGTGCTGGTGTTAAATCTAGCACCAACGTAGGCATCCTTGCACAATAGTGCAAGGGTGCCTGCGTTGGTGTGAATTAGTGTTTATGTGCAGGAAGGGGCCCCTTCCCGCACATAAACAATCAGACTGGCGATTTGTAACATCTATGTGTGCTGTATTGGGCAGCACACATAGAAGTTGCAAATTGTAATTTTTTAAATGATTGTTTATGTGCATCAAGAGACACCTTCCTGCACATGAACAATCATTCATGGCGATTTGCTGTTTTTATGTGTGCTGCACAATAAAGCAAACAAAGAAACAGCAAGAACGAGGAGAAAATAAGCATCTTTCCTCTTTTCGCCATATTAAGCCCTGGTTTTCCCTGGTCCTAATTTGGCACTGCCTCCTTTTTACGCCACCCTTGTAAATAGTGGGCGCTCCAATATCAATGGGTGTTTAAGCGGAATGCCCAGTACAACATCCATTGCATGCCGCTTTCAAGCTAAGCATAGCTTAACGTGGCTTAACGCCGCCTTGTACATAAAGCCCCCTTTCACGCTATGTGTAGCATGGAAGGGGGCCTTATTAACAAGGCGGCAATAAGCCACGATAAGTGACTTAACGTCGCCTTGTTAATAAGGCAAAGGGATTATCGCCATAGGAACGTCATAAAAATTGACGTTCCTGTGGCCATAGGGGCTTGTAAATATGCCCCACCATGTTTGAGTTAGAAATTAAGAACTTACAACCTGATTTAGAATTTGTGGTAACTAAAAATAAAAAATAAAAATTCAGTAGGACACTCTAAATACAGGAGAATGCACAGCTAAAGCTTCTGTATCAACTGCATAGTATTGTAGCTATTGAGCTAATGATTTCTACTCTATAATTAGTTTATTTTTGCAAGTGTAGTATTTACAGTTACTACCACACTGGTAATCAGCCCTTTTATTTATTTTTGCTTATCTAGTCAATTCTTGTCTTCCCAGTGAACAACAAACATGGGTGACATCTGAGAGAAGGGTAAAAACAGCTGAGAATGGATCTTATACGTAATTGGCCTAAGTATAACTCAACACCACAGATTTTAGATGTTATCAGAGATGTCATCAATGATGTGATTTAACATGTCATGAGTGATGTAATATCAGAGGTCATAAGCAATGCATCACAAGGATGCAAGTTATACTTAGGTCAGTTATGGCTAACTGGTGAATTTTGTTAGTTTTATTTTTTTTAAACTTTAGTTTTATATTATTAAATACTTACATATAAATCTACTTTAACATTTGGTTTCTTTATTGAATTTCAATTCTTTTTTACCTGTGTTAGGATCTAACAGCCAGATTCATCAATGTCAAATTCTGCGATTTCTAAATTGCGAGAAAAAGAGAATCGCAATTTAGAAATCGCAGAATGACATTCATGAATATTTGCGAGAAAAAAAAGCGAATCGCAATCGGCTGCAATCGCCGATTGCGAGTACCCAAAAATCTGTAAAAATTCGCAGAATCGGCCGATACCCGTGTTGAAATTGCTATCTCGCAATTACCCAAATTGCAAATTGCGATCTCGCTAATTGCGAGATCGCAAAAACGGGAAGTCGCATTCTGAGCACAGTGATGACATCACAACCAGGAAGTAGGCAGGTTCCACCCTCATTCAGCAGTGAGAGCCTGAAGTGGAAGCAGCATTGCCAGAGCTCCCCTCCAGAGTGCCTACAGGTGAAAACCAGGAGACACCCCAGTGCCCAGCATGTCAAAGGAAGCTGCAGGTGGAACTTCCACAGGAAGAAAAAGGAAAATTAAATTTTCCGAGTAAGAGCTCGAATATTTGATAGAGGGAGTCTGTAAGGACCACAATCGCATCTTCCGTAAAGACTCCAGATGGGTGCCTGAGGCCGATAAAAGGCGGATTTGGGTGCACATCCGTGCAAAAGTGAACTCTGTGGGGGTGACCCAGCGCTCCGTGGATGAGCCTAAAAAACGTTGGTACGACCTCATAGGGCGTGCAAAGGAGAAGATCGCAGAGAGGCTGGGGGAGCGTGTTGCGACAGGTGGAGGGAGCCCACTGTCCCACCAAACACACCACTCGAGGACCGAGTAGAGGACATGATTAATCCGCAGGCATGCGTGGGTGTGATCCAGCTGGACTCCTCCCGACCTACCCAAGATAAACAAGGTAAGTGCCATGCGACTGCGACCCCCTGTACCCTAACCATGTTCATGACTCCAGATCATCCCATTTCAAACCCCAGTCATGCTGCCAAAGCACACCACAAAAGCGCTATTGCATTGTGGGATATGTAGTCTGACCACAATTACCATCTAGCCCCATAAAGCCAGACCTGTTCAGTGAGAGTCAATCCTGCAGCGAGTCAGGGAATGGTAGCCTGCATGCATGTAGGAAGCTTAAATGTGGAAGAAACATGACACTAATCAACGTCCACTTTACATCACAGGTGGCGCAGAAGTCCCCAGTAGGGACAGTGATGCCCTGCACATTGAGGATAACACAGAGGACACTGAGGGAGACTTACATCTATCCCCACAGCCAGGACCATCAGGGCAAGCTGCCGCACCAGCGGTCATTCCACCACCTGCCCCTGTGGCCAGTGCCACCTCTGCGCCAACAGGCGCAGCAGTACCACAGCCCGTGACCCAACCCCCAGTGGGGCTGACAACACCAGCAGCAGCAAGCCGACACACCCGCCGCCCTGCGGCTGTGAGGAGCCAGTCAAGCGGACTGGTGAGGGAGCAGCGCAATAGCACGTCCCGTGCTGGCAGGGGACCAAACGTGCGGCCAGGTGGGCTCTCTATTGAGCGCTGTATGCTCCACTTGCATCAGACATGAGCCCATCATCTTGCGGCTATACACTTCAACTAAACAAGACCGCCAGGAATGTTAGTCTGATGTCAGACCGCATGGAGAGGATGATAGGTGCTATGGAGGCTAACACCCAGGCCATGTACAGCCACCGGGAACTCAACCGGCGCAGACACCGGCAGCTGCTGACCCGCCTGTCAGCATACACGCTGTCCAATTACATTATTGGCAACGCCACCTCCCAGCTCTCGCGACGCTCCTTGGCCATGCAGGTCCAAATGGTCCAGTGCTGTCAGGACGTTGCGAGAGCTCTGGAGCAGGTGACAACAGCGGTACAGGGCATGCAGACAACTGGCCCTGGCCTGTCGGGGCGGGGGGTGACGACACTAGTGAGGCTAATTCCAGCCAGAGTGGCCAGTCTGTGCCACCGGTGGTAGCACCCCGCCGCAGCAGCAGGCCCTCTGCTGCCTCACGGCCGAATCAGGAGGAGGATGTGGAAAGGAGGTTGGGAGCATCTGGCCGGAGGCGGCATTGAACATTTGAACATTACCATGAGGGGCCATGCTGCTGCTACAAGCATGCCCTCCTCAAGAACATGGGACAAATGATGCAATATGTCAATCATGTAACAGTTTGGGGAATCCCCACTTTATTGTGCTGTAACAATGACAATTATTCTGTCTAACTTAATCTGACTCATGTCATTATTACTATTGTCATGCATGAGTGAAGTAATGGGTGTGGGGAGTGGGTGCACTAGAAATAGTTCATGCTGATTTGGTTAAGGCGCCTATGTCCTTCTGCAGGATTCTCCCCGCGTGCATGACGCACATGTGCAGGTGGTCGGTTGTCCCCTTCCGACTCACTGCCAGAGATATCTACAGGTATCCTGCACTTGGTAGCAATGTTGTGGAGGATTGCACACACGACCACGATACGGCAGCAGACCCCTGGCTCGTATTTGATGGCCCCACCAGTCTTGTGTAGTATGCAGAATCTGCTCTTCAAAAGGCCAAATGTACTCTCAATGCAATTTCTTGTGCGTATGTGTGCAGCATTGTAACGCCGTTGCTGTGGTGTTGCAGGGTTGAGGTATGGGGTGAGGAGGTACTCACGGAGAGCGTAGCCGCTGTCACCTGAATGAAAGGAGCAGAGGGTGAGTGCCTGTTCTGCGCAGCTACATTATCACAGTGTACTATTGTGGGGCATGTGTACTTACCTAGTAGGTGTCCTACCCCAAAGTCTCCTCTGGCCAGTCGTGTGTGAATGCCGCTGTGCCGGAATATGAAGGAGTCATGTGTGCTCCCCGGGTACTGTGCCACTATGTCTGTGATGATTGTCTTAGCATTGCACACCATCTGGATATTGAGAGAGTGGTAGGACTTGCGGTTGCGAACCATGTATGCCGTTTGTGCTGGTGAGCAGATGTGGATGTTGGTACAGTCAATGCATCCTATTACGTGCGGAAATTGTGCTACGTGGTAAAATTGTAGCTTGGTGTCATTCAAGTCCTGTTGGCTGGTGGGGAATGAGATGTAGTGGTGTAGCGGGGTCAGCATAGCCTCCAGGAAACTCCTTAGGCAGCGGGACATGGTGCGCTGGGATATCCCCCCTTGCAACAGCGACTATCCCCTGGAAGCTTCCGGAGGCCAGAAGGTGCAGGCTGCACAATACCTGGACATGGGTGGGCATGGAATTGGTCCTCCTTGTTGGGTGCTGCATCAGGGGGTCTAGGTCCCGGAGCAGCTTGATGATCATTGCCCCTTTCAGGCGTTACTTAGAGTAAATTTGCTCCCTGGTTTGGCCCAGAAGGGTGACCCGCTGGCGGAAGATCCGCTCCTGGATCCTACGTCTGTTCCGTGCTGCTCGCTGTAGCCTTCGCCGCCTGACCACCATGTAGAGTCCTGGCATTGTGAGAGTCCTCATGCTCCAGCTGCATATCCTTAAGTGTGTTTGGTCAGGCCTGCACCTGTTGGTAGTTTGTAAATGTTTTTTTGAAAAAAAAAAAATTTTTCCTTACTGGTTACCACCTGGTTTGGGTTCTCCTTAAATTGCGCGTCGCAAATAGCGATTTTCAGGATTTTCGCATTCTGAGATTTTTCATGAATAGCGATTGCGATTGTTTTGCGATTTCGCAGATTAATTCGCAGACTCCTTCGTTTCTCGTAATTTCAGAATTGCAAATGGGCTTCTTCCAGGTTTCTGCGAATTTATTTGCGAAATCGCAATTTTTCTTTAGCAAATTGTCATTTTTAGATTTTACACTGTCATGAATTCCTTTTAATCAAATTGCGATCGCAATTGCTTATTCGCAGCTATTGCGATCGAAATTTGGCTTCATGAATCTAGCTACTAGTTCCTTACTGATGTAAATTTTACTTTTAATCTTAGTTTTTCTCATTGAGTTTCCAGTTTTTTTAATTGTAAAGTAAGGAAGTAACATCTTAATGCCATAGCTAAGTATTCTTGCGTAGGCAGGGGGTGGGTGGAATTATGCGCAGGCGGCATGATTTTTTTTATTTTTAACCATATCCTGGACCTTTATTACTTATATTTCTTATTTTCATTGGAGGGAGACCGAGTACTCAAGTCCTCAAAATTGCGGCTATAACGTTTCTGCTGAGGTTGCAGCTTATAAATCAAATTCCTTGGCCACCCCAGATATCACTAACATATCAACCATAATTTCCCAAAATTGTTGAACAGATTTACACCAAATTGCAAAAAGTATGCTTTTTACATAAAGATCTAACTTTCTTCAAAATTTGATGTAATTCCATTCTGCTGCTTTTTCTGTATCACTGCCTAAAATCTTTATGGGAAATTACATGGAAAAAAGGCATTTTGGGGCCTACATTTTTTCTAAGTCCCCTCTTAACAGTTCACCTCGAAACCTTCCAAGAATGTTTTGAGGTGGATGAGTTTTTTTGGGGGGAAAGTTTTCTGAAGATTCGTCAAGCAGCACTGAAGTGATTAGCAAAACAAGTTGCAGCCTGTCAATCAAATCGTTTGGCCCTGCCCAGATACCACTAACATTTGAACCTTAGTTCCTCACAAACGGCTGAATGCATTTACACCAAATAACACAAAGCTCTAACTTTTTGCCAATCCTGGTGTAATTCTGTTCATCTTTTTTTTCTGTATCACTGTTTAAAATTTCTTTGGGTAATTGATTGGGGAAAATGCGTTTTGGAACCCTTACCTTTTTCCCAGCTGTCGCTTGACAGATCACCCTGAAACTTTCCAGGAAGGAGCTGAGGTGGAAGAACTGTTTTGTTGGAAAGTTTTGTTAAGATTCGTCACAGGAACACCCCTTTTGAGCAGGATAGATGAACGCGGACCCAAAGTTCTTCGTGCAAAAGTGTTTTATTTAATCACCCTGCATCGCCGCAACAACGCGTTTCAGCCCCACCTGGGCCTTGATCACATGATGCGTTGCCTCTGTTTTACCCAATATTTAAAGTGCTAGTGCAGATTACAATGAGCTGTTCCCTTACCGAAGTGGAATACTACATTTAGTGGTTAACCTGTGGTTTTATAGCATTCGAAGACTATTTTATGCCAATTTTAGTATTCTGTAGTATTCTTTTTGTGAAGGCTAGTGCATGAAGACTACTGATATGTGAGTAATTATTCTTGAACACTAACTGAATACTAAGCAAATACTTCTTTGCTAACCGTATAGCCTTCATTTACAATGCAGAACTTTAACTGAATACATACAATTTGAATACTACTGCACTTTACCCAGACTACTATTCAAGCTGCTGCTGAATACTAAGCAAATACTTCTATGCTAACCGTATAGCCTTCATTTACAATGCAGAACTTTTACTGAATACATACAATTTGAATACTACTGCACTTACCCATAGCTGCAGATTCTATAAAAAGTTATGTCCAAAGCATTTTGGGTCAATTGCTAAACCGAAAAGGTATGGCTAGGCTAATAGTCACAATGTTAACAAATAAACAGGTACACTAGTAGATATTTCCCAATTACACATGCATAGGTGGGAGGATCTTACATTCCTCAATAATATATTTGTTTGAATTAATGGTCAAAGTATTCCAATACTCGGTTGACCTTTTGGTTTATTTTCAACAGTCCAAAGATAACAAGTAAAAGTATAAGGGGTATCGGTAAGACAATGAACAATATCCACAATCAATGACAGAAGCCCATTCATTTATCATTGAAAACTCTTGGAAAACTATATGGTTGAATTTAATTTAATTTTCTTAAGTACATTTGATAATAGCACACAACAGTGTGAATTCCTATGGTGTTAAAATCTAGCTTTTACACAACATTTAAAATGTACTTAAAATGTACTTCTAAAAACATTTGGTAAAAGTAAACACATAAAAAGTAAACACATAAAAGTAAACATATCCTTACGGGTGCCCTGGCAATTACCAGTTTACAGTGGGGGAGAGGGTTGCAGTTTAAAGTGATGTGTATCATTTCCGATCACAGAGGATTGTGTATCATATCCTAGTAATTCCAGGGTGAAGTTTGCTAACCCCCATATCAGTTTTTCAAATCTGCTGAAACGTATGGTACCTTTTAAAGATCTGGGCATGTCGATTTTTGGCTAATACAACAGCATCCACTAATCTCTCTCATAGTGATTTGGGAATTCACATACAAATGACAATTTTGTGGTACAAACAAAGCAGCAACTTCCTACTATTGCCGAAATATATACTGCTATTATCTTGTTCCAACTTGGGTTAACTTGATGGACATTGCAGTCACTGGAATATGTGTTTACACAAGGCATTGGATTTAATAGTGCCAAGTTGTGAGTTTTTCTATTTATGTCGTTGACCTGGATACATTTCAACACTTTTCCAAACTGTATTTCTGAATTATCTAAATATTTTATTGTACTTTGGTCCCGTCTGACTAGTTTGTTGTAGTTTGCTGCATACACATAGCAATAACCCTTCCTTAAACTAATTTTATCATATGATGCTACTTTCCTTTCAAAGTATACAGATACTCTTTTTTCAGCTGCTAGGAACTCATCATTTGTTAAATCTTTTATAGTCATTTTCCCCATTTGAAAACACCCATCTATTATCTCCATTCTCTCCACACGTATCGATGGATCCATAAGTCTATTGATTGCATTTTGTATCTCGCCATCAATATTGCAGGTTGCTTTAAGTAATGGTATCATCTGAATTAATGTCACAGTATTCAAAATTTGCATTTCTACATTTTGTGTTCCTTCGATGTGAGACACTATGTAGCCATTTAGGTCTTCAAAATGAAAACAGCTATTTGAAAAGAGTGGCCCATTGTGGTGTACACAGTCTGAAATATGCATTAACTGATGAATATTCATAGTCATGAACCTCTGATCATACAGGTCTTCAAACATTTTGACAAAGGTGAGCAAGCAAGTCTCTGCTCGGTTGATTTCTGAAAATGTTAGACTTTCTTTATCTAGTAAATATATTCCTTTGGAGAAGAGGCAAAAATGTACAAATAGCTGATTGGGTAATACATCAGCTAGTACTGGTATTCCCCAGAAGAGCAAGAAGTTTCTGTATTCAGAGGATTTCCATAAATGTACATCTTCAAGGCTACGAGGAGGTCTTGATATGTTAAATGGAGGCTTGATAGCCTGTAATCTCTTGCTAACAAGGTCTCTGTAAGAGTGTGCTGAAAAGCTTGACTTCTCATATTGCTTCCCGAACCACAATGTGAGCATCAGTTTCATTACACCTGCGCAGACCCCATGCATATAATCTAAACGAAATCCATTAATACATGGGAAAAGGGAAAGGAATAGAAACCGGAAAGGGCCTTTCACACCATGAACTGAATATTCATGTTCACCCTGTTGTATTTTAGCTAATGTTCATTTATATCAGTCTTCAGATTTTCAGTTGTTCTCGGTGGTCCTTCAGGATCATCATCATTGTAAGGAAAAACATGGCAATGCCCCATTCCCGATCTTGAAGTCATAACTGGCTGTAAACAGGACCAACAGCTAAATTTCCCATTGAACTGCTTACTGTTGGTAACCAAACAACGAGCTGGTAGATCACAAGTGCATGAAAGTAGTGCAGCACGACATACAAAAACAGAGCCTGTATGATCTGTAAACATAACTCCCTTTTCCAAACGACTCAATTCCTCAGTTAAAGGATGTAGGTATGTCCACATATATGGCTTTCTTTGCCCAATCCAAATTCCATAGACAAGCATGTTTTCTTTTGCTTTACGTTTTGTTACGGAGAGCTCATTAATCATCAAATACACAGGCCACATGCTTAGTTTACTACTTTTAAAAATGTTGACTCCATCTGTGTTCATAACAAAAGAGATATTGTTTTTCATACTTAATATCCCCTTATCAAACAGGTTTTTGTATCCAATTCCATCATAAACATCACCTATTACAGAGTTTCCATTCTGTTTGTAGTGCTCATATCTGTGTGTTCTCACTTCCTCCGTAAAATCTCTCCTCTTAAACATAGTATTTAGCTGTTCAATTATGGAGTGTTGGACAAAAAAAGCAACAGCACCAGGCTCTGTAAGATCCTTCAGACAATGGGTGTTCGTGCATATCTTTGCATTATCGCTGATGCTTTC
The DNA here is from genome assembly GCF_964263255.1 of Lissotriton vulgaris. Lineage (NCBI taxonomy): Eukaryota > Metazoa > Chordata > Amphibia > Caudata > Salamandridae > Lissotriton > Lissotriton vulgaris. The sequence continues at coordinate 353,277,936 of NC_141685.1, read as the reverse complement.
ATAGCATGAGGAACAGTAGTTTCTTATCTTAGGAATGGGGATCAGGGGGTCGTGCTGGGGGTAGTGTTTTCGAGTTTAGGGTAGTGTTGTGGTGTGTGTGTAGGGTAGTTTTTAGGGTTTAGGGTAGTGCTGGTGTGTCGTGCAGGGTAGTGTTTTAGTGTGGGGACTGGACTGGGTGTAGAGGGATGGTCGGGGGAGAGTTGCGCTGGGGTAGTGTTTTAGGGTTTAGGGTATGTTGTGTCCTCACTTATGACGCCCCCAGAGCGACCGCGCAGCGGACGCGCGCAGCGGGAGCACCGATTGAGCGCCGAAGGTGCGCCAAAGGTAAGCCCGTCCGCGCCTGGACCGCGTCCAGTGCCAGGACCCCTGGACCCCGCAGACCCCAGCCCACCCGCCGGACGTACGATCCCGCCGCCCTCAATGCACTCAACACCGGCCGAATCCCGGGATGCTACAGAGCCACCCCGAGATGAACCCACGGACCCTTCAGCTGCCACGCCTGCAAGTTCACCTGCATCCGGACCTGCACTACACCAGCACCCACCAAGCCGAACAACAGCAGCAACCACCTGAAGTGCATCCTCCTCAACACCCGCTCCGTCCACAGACACGCCATCGAACTCTGGAACCTCCTCGACACCACAGCTCCTGACGTCGCCTTCCTCACGGAAACCTGGATGAACGACTCCTCAGCGCCCGACATCGCCATCGCCATCCCAGAGGGCTACAAGATCACCCGAAGAGACCGCGACAACCAGACTGGAGGAGGCATCGCCATCATCTACAGGGACACCATCCGCATCAAGACCAACACCGACGACACCCTGACAACCGCCGAACACCTGCACTTCTAGATCCACACGGACCCCAAAACCACCCTCAGAGGCACCCTGATCTACCGACCCCCGGGACCACGCACACAATTCAGCGAGGACATCGCCGACTTCATCAGCCCGCATGCCCTCCCCTCCGCCGACTACATCCTCCTGGGGGACATCAACTTCCACCTGGAGAACAACTACGACCGCAACACCATCACCCTGCTCGACAACCTCGCCACCCTCGGTCTCAAGCAGCTGGTGTCCACCCCCACCCACCTCGCCGGACACACACTCGACGCAGTCTTCTCATCCTGCAAATACATCGTCTTCAGCCACGCCACCGGACTCCACTGGACGGACCACAGCTGCGTCCACTTCACCTTCAAAAGAACGACGATCCACCACCACCAGCAACAGGTTGCTCGAAGAAGCTGGAACAAGATCACAGCCGACCAGCTCGCCGCTTCCCTGAGCCAGCACCCTCCCGCCAGCTCAGCGAACTTCAGCCAGGCCGCCGACAACCTCACGAAGTGGATCAGCAACTGCGCGGACGAACTCGCCCCACTGAGGACCACGCCCAGCAGACCCGGCAGCAAGAAGGCCCCATGGTTCACCGACGAACTCAAGAGCTCCAAGAAGAACTGCCGAGCCTTCGAGAAAGCCTGGAGAAGGGAACCAACACCGGACAACATGACCACCCTCAAGCTTGCCACCCGAAAGCACCACCAACTGATCCGCGCCACCAAGAAAACTGCATTCAAGGACCGGCTGGACAACAACGCACACAACTGCAAGGAACTCTTCAACATCGTGAAAGAGCTCTCCAACCCCAACGCCGGCAACAACGACATCACCCCATCGCAAGACCTCTGCAACTCCCTCGCCGCCTACTTCCACAACAAGATCGCGGACATACACAACAGCTTCAGCACTCAACCGACGCACGCCACGCCCGAACCTCCGCCCCCCACCACCACCCTCCGCGCCTGGACTCCGATCAGCACCGAAGACACCGTCCGCATTATGAACTCCATCCACTCCGGATCTCCAACCGACCCCTGCCCTCACCACGTCTTCAACAAGGCCGACGCTGTCATCGCACCCCACCTGCGGGACATCATCAACACCTCCTTCGACACCGCCACCTTCCCGGAGAGCTGGAAGCATGCTGAACTCAGCGCCCTACTCAAGAAACCTACAGCGGACCCCACCGAACTCAAGAACTACCCCCCATCTCGCTCCTCCCGTTTCCAGCCAAAGTCATCGAGAAGACCGTCAACAAGCAGCTGGCCGCCTTCCTCGAGATGAACGGATCCCTCGACCCCTCACAGTCTGGCTTCCGAGCCAACCACAGCACCGAGACCGCCCTCATCGCGGCCACCGATGACATCCGAGCCCTGATGGACAACGGAGAAACAGCGGCCCTTATCCTCCTAGACCTCTCCGCGGCCTTCGACACTGTCTGCCACCGCACCCTAGTGCAGCGCCTCAGCAACGTCGGAATCCAGGAGAGAGCACTGGAGTGGATCATCACCTTCCTCGACGGAAGAACACAGAGAGTCCGACTACCACAGTACAAGTCAGAGGCCACCGAAGTCATCTGCGGCGTCCCTCAAGGATCCTCGCTGAGCCCCACCCTCTTCAACGTCTACATGAGCCCCCTCGCGGCCATCGCACGCCAGCACAACCTCAACATCATCTCCTACGCCGATGACACCCAGCTGATCCTCTCCCTGACCAACGACCCCGCCGCCGCCAGAGCCGACCTTCACGAAGGGATGAAACACGTAGCCGAGTGGATGACGACCAGCCGCCTGAAACTGAACTCAGACAAGACGGAGGTCCTCATCCTGGGCTCCTCGCCCTCCGCCTGGGACGACTCCTGGTGGCCCCCCGCCCTGGGCACCGCACCCAAACCGACGGACCACGCACGGAACCTGGGCGTCATCCTGGACTCCTCCCTCTCCATGACCAGACAAGTCAACGACGTCTCCTCGTCGTGCTTCAACATCCTGCGCATGTTACGGAAGATCTTCCGGTGGATCCCCACCGAGACCAGGAAGACGGTTACCCAGGCCCTCGTCACCAGCCGACTGGACTACGGCAACGCCCTCTACACCGGAACCACCGCCAAGCTCCAGAAGAGACTCCAGCGGATCCAGAACGCCTCAGCCAGACTCATCCTCGACATCCCACGACACAGCCACATCTCCGGACACCTGAGAGACCTGCATTGGCTCCCCGTCAAATGTGTGTAAATGTATAGGCATTTATATAGAGCACTACTTACCCGGAGGGTCCCAAGGCGATTCGACCTCTGCGAAACCCTTCCTGGCTTCCCTGAGAGATGGTCCCTTAATGGGTATCTCCAGGGTGAGACCAGGCATCCCCGGCGGTCTGGTGGGGCCGTTAGTGAGGATGAGGCAAGCTAATGCCCAGAGTTGCCGAGTGTGATCGCTGATCAGAGTGGGCACCGAGGCGAGAGAATTATCGAGTCCGCTGACCCTGGTCCAGAAACCTGCCGCGCCGGGAATCGAACCCTGGTCCCGGGCCGTCCTCTGCTCTCGGGTCTGCCGCCTCTAACCAGTGAGCCACACTACCTCACGTCAACAAAAGAATCACCTTCCGTCTCCTCACCCACGCACACAAAGCCCTACACGATCAAGGCCCGAGCTACCTCAACAACCGCATCAACTTCTACGCTCCCAAACGCCATCTCCGATCAGCCAGTCACGCCCTCGCCGCCGTCCCCCGCATCCGAAGAACGACAACAGGAGGAAGGTCCTTCTCCTACCTGGCCGCCAAGACCTGGAACTCCCTCCCGACCGACCTGCGCCTGACCCAAGACCACCTCTCCTTCAGGAAGAAGCTCAAGACCTGGCTGTTCGAGCAGTAGCAGCACCCCCTCCCCCCACCCCCCCAAGCGCCTTGAGACCCTCCGGGTAAGTAGTGCGCTCTACAAATGTCTTTGATTGATTGATTGATAGTGTAGGGTAGTGTTTTAGGGTTTAGGGTAGTGCCGGGGACTCGTGCAGGGTAGTGTTTGAGTAAAGGGACCAGACTGGGGTCGGGGGAGAGCCATGCTGGGGATAGTGTTTTAGGGTTTAGGGTAGTGTTGTGGTGTTTGTGTAGTGTAGGGTAGTGTTTTAAGGTTTAGGGTAGTGCCGGGGGGTCGTGCAGGGTAGTGTTTGAGTGTAGGTATCGGGGGAGGGTCGTGCTGGTACTAGTACTACTCTCTACTACTCACTGTACTCCTCTCTAATACTCACTTTCTACTACTCTCTACTTCGCACTCTCTACTACTCACTCTCTATTACTCACTCTCTACTACTCTCTACTACTCTACTCATTCTCTCCTACTCACTACTACTCACTCTCTACTACTGACTCTCTACCACTCTCTACTACACTCTACTTCTCACTCTACTACTCTCTACTAGTCACTCTACTACTTTCTACTACTCTCTACTACTCTCTCTGTACTACTCTCTACTCACTCTCTACTACTCTACTACTCACTACTACTCACTCTCTACTACTCTAATACTCACTCTACTACTAACTCTCTATTCCTACTCACTCTACTACTCACTACTACTCTCTACTACTCACTTCTACTCTACTATACTCTACTCACTCTAATACTCTACTACTCACTATCTACTACTCAGTTTCTACGACTCCCTACTACTCAGTCTCTACTACTCTACTCTCTACAACTCACTCCCTAATACTCACTCTCTACTACTCACTCTACTACACACTCTCTACTTCTCTCTACTCTCTACTCTCTACCTCTACACCCACACACATATGCACACACACACACACATATATATATATATATATATATATATATATATATATATATATATATATATTTATATATATATATATGTGTGTGTGTATATATGCATACATATATAAGCATGTATATAATCTGCATATGTATGATGTAAATACAAATATAAATGCATGTATATATATATATATATATATATATATATATACACATATATGCATACATATGCTTGATATGTACATGAAAGTGTGAAGGACACTAATAAAAGCAAAGCTAAAAAGCCACCTAATTTCAAACAGAATTGCTTTAACTTAAAGGAGGGCGAGACCTAATTCATTTTCAATGCTTGTTTACTTGGATTATTTATTATTTTTTCACATTCGCCTTTTTTTTAAATTAGATTTCTGTACTTTTCATATTTTATTCTTTCTCTAGTCATTGCCACTTTCTGGACGTTTGGATACTTTGCTAGATTGCTTGTGGCCTCCCGTTTTGTGAGTAGTATTTTTTCCCTGTTCTACTTGCGTAGCGCTGACGCGATGACGTACATTGTTTGCGTGGCTCCTAATAGGACCGCAGTTCAAAGTTTGGGAGGTTGTCAGCCTAGGCTGCGTGATGGCGCTGCTCGTATCGCCCGACCGGCCACGGCGGTAAATTTAAATCAATGCTCTTGAGTGACCTGCTCTGAGCTGCTGCCCCTGTTGTGAGCCTGAGGGATTCTGATGGGGATCTCCGGGAGTGCACGCACGTTTGCCATTCCCAATGGACTGGAGACGAGTGAAAACGTTTGATCAGACTCTGGGGAGTAACCGGAATTGCTGTCCTTGCATGTAAGTGTGAGACCAGTGTCAACTGTTCTTTTTAATGCTTGCCTGCTAATGTAGAGTAAATGAGTAAGTGAGACTGAGGGGTGCATTGCAGCCATCTGAGTATGTGTGTGTGTTAATCATTTTACATTATACAAATACTTTGTGCAATTGCTTGCAGTCAGTGGGTGCGGCCCTTACAGACGTGTAGCTCACTCAGAACGTCTGCCCTGGTGCGGGTGCGGGCCGGCTCCGAACAACTGTTTCTGGCTCCCCTAATTTCTTTTTGGTTTATTTCTCCAAAGATCCAGGAATACTCGCAGTTTGAAGGTTCGTTTCACGACAGTAACATTTGACTAATAATGAAAAACTGCTTAAGCTAAAGCTAGCTCGTATTTTAGAAATGTACTGTTAAACAGTTATGTTCTTGCAGGTTGTGATCCTTGTTGCTCACTTTAATTGCAGCGAAATGGGCTCCAATATTAGTTGGCATGATGTAAAATGCACTGGGAAGATAAAAATGATCCATAAACCATACTATTTTTTCTCATTTTTTTTAAACGTGTTGCACAAGTTGAATTTGGTCAGCTGCAGGAAAGGTGTTTTCATTGTGCTTGGGAAGTGATCAATGTGGCTTAACGGTCATCGCTGCCGGCTTTGCAACTGGGGAACGGGGTTCGAGTACCGATGTGGACTCAACAGCCTGTTGTTCTGGGCAAATCACTTAATCTTTACATGCCTGAAAGAAGAGGAATGCGACTGTGTGCATTTTAATTACCGCTCCACTACACTTTGGTTGAGTTCACACTGAAAATCTGCCCAAAAATATTTGCAGCGATATGGACCATTACCATATTTCCATCCATTTCCATAATTCTTACCCAGTCCCTTCAGAGACCAGGCCCCCTATGGTTCGGGCTTGACCCTCCCAGGATTTGGGCAAACCCTCCCAGAGAGGCAGGGAAACTGATTCCATTTTCTGCTTGTTTACATGGCTGTGTTCCGCTGCAGGTCACTCTGTACCTGTATCCATTTATCTGTTTTTGATAACAAATGTGTGCTTGACTTAGACCAACCTGTTGACTTTGCCAATGCATGTAGTATACGTATCACAAACCTGGTTGCTGTTGTACCACAGAAAATTGTGCACTCGAGGGGGTGATTTTATTAGCAGTGTGTGTGTTGCTGGTGTTTATGTTCACGGGGACAGCCATTGTGAGGTGGTGCTGTGCCAATCCTAGGGCTCTGGGGCTGCCCTGGGCGCAGGCATGATGGTGTGATTATGTCTTGAGTATGACTATCTATGGTGACAGTGCAATGGTTGTGGGCTGTGTTACTGCTGAAAGTACAACAAGCACTGGCAATGCTATTAGATTCACCAGGGCACATCTTATATGTTCTTTTTGCCTGTTACCCTGCTCCCCCCCGTCCCCCACGGATTTTTTGGGTATATTGCTTGACAAACCTTTCTGGAGTGGAACACACTAAGGCCTACTTCTTGCAAGTATAAATCTTTCTACTGCATGCTTTCTAGGTAAAGTATCTTTCTCTCTCTGTGCACAGATCCACTCTTATAACCTATACATTACTATCCTGTATGAGACTGAAGGTACCAGCAGAATATGGGTATCAGGCCTGCTGCAGAGCACTGATGCTTGCAGAATGCCTGGACACCATGCAGAGGGAATCCCAGCAATGAGGTGCACCTGGACCTGGGTGGACGCAGTGGGCTTGGTTGACTGGGGAAGAGCCTTCTTTGTCACCAGGTTGAGTTGCTTTTCAAACGCTGGTTCTCCATCACCGGTTCTTTCTACAGGGGTATACGCACAGAGCTATTTTTCTACCTCAAGCCTCTCTGAAATTAAAACATATCTACAGCACGTTTTCTAGTGCCCAAAAACGCACAACATGTTCCCCTCAGACTTTCTTAAATATCAAATCATGTAGGCTTCACCCTGGTAGGTTATTTACAATTAAGAATGTGCTGTCTTTGAAATGGTAAGTGGTAACAGTTCCAAGTGTAATTCTTATTTCACAGAGCGTGAGGTGTTTTCATGGCGCCACTGAGGCGGCAATACCTGAACTTCAATGACTAAGCTTCTCAGATCTGTTCAGTTTTGCAGTTGTCAACTGCCATGGTTTGTTAGTCATTCTTCTGGCGCGATGCCCATCGCTGCTCACTCATTCGGATCAGGTGTCGTGGACACCAGGTGGGGTAAGTTGCCAGCCTCTGAGGTAAGTCAGGCGTTATTTCAGCATTGCCAGGCAATCCGACTGCTCATGGTAACAGATGCCATTGAAGACTGGATGAGAAAAGCTGAAAGAGGCCTGAGCTCTGGGTACCTAGGGATATCCCGACAGTCGGGGTGTGAAAGAGAAGTGGAGCGATGCTAACGTCAAAACCTATGTCACGTGATACGTAAAAGGTTAGGACTGGACAGGGCCAGTCACAGGCCAGGCAGCGCAGGGCTATGGCAGGCTCAGTCAAACGGCAGCTGACCTGTTGAGAAATCTACTGCTTCTTTGGAGCTCAGTCCTCTTTGGAACAAACTGGGATGACAACAAGTGTTATCTGAAATACCCGCAGTCCTGTCATTGTCCATTTATGTCAAAGTTGTAATATGCACGTTTTCTATCGCAGTATTTTTATGCTATGGGGGTTTGCTAGGCACTCTATCACCATGTCAGGGTTACTTGGCGCTGTGCCGAGATTCAGGGACTTTTAAGGCAGACAAACTAAAGGGAAAACAACTAGGAGTTTGTACCATAATCAAGGAATCTGTTACTCTGCTGCGTATCCATCTTTTCTACGTCACCATTTATATAGATCTTGGTTTCCAGCGATAGGGCAAATGTGACTATTAACGAGTAATTGACAAAGAATTCTGTGGTGCTGGAAGGTAAAACATGCTATTCACATGCAAGTGCAAAGTTAAACACTGCAAAGGCAGCGCAATAGGGCAAGCAACTCGTATATGCAACAAAATTAAAATAGATTTCTACCAAACCGGCGAAACTTCACGTTCATTTCTGAAGCTCACAATAAGATCACCGATATCCAACCATGTATGTAAAACCCAAAGCATTGCGCATATTTTGGAAATTTATACACATGTTCTTTGTGTGTCTGGAGATGAACACAAAGGAGTTTATGTGCAAACGGCCTTTTGCAGTACATTAGCAGTGGTGGCTGGTAATTTTGACAGGGAAGGGGGCGGGCGGGCCACAAATACACCCATACATTCACAAACATGCACTCATGCACCCATTCATAGCGCTCATTTACAACAAATTCATATGTTTATACATACACGCACGCACCTAACATTCAAAAACACAAAACGTACCTCTCCTGCAGCTCAGAGAAAGGTAAGCCTCAGAGGTCCTAGGAGTGGTGTGACTGCTGCTTTCCTGTATAGCCAGTGAGGGAAGGCAGCAGTCCCCTACTCATCACAATGTGGGATGGGTTTGGTGAGAGTTGCTGACCCGACCCCACTATGAAGATAAGGAGTGTCTCGCAGGCTGACATTTGCTCAGCATGACAGAAACTCTTCCTCTCTGGAAAAAGGTGAGGGGGTGTGGCCCCTTCACCCTTATGGGTGGGCCGCAGCTGAACATTAGTAGTACCAAATAGTACTCCATACAAAATGCTTTTCGGTAACCTGCATACAGATGTTAATGCCTCCGTCTCTCCTATTTTTTATATGTAGAGCTCTCCACTCTAACTGCGGAGATCTCTGCACACATATGGCTGCGTTTAGAAGTAAATGTGGGAGGAACGGTGGCATGGCTGGAAAATGCGGAATGCTTGCTACTAAATGGGAGTGGTTAAGGGAGGAGTAAGGAGGGGATTAGCGATGGTTAAGGAGCGGGTTATGGAACGACATGCACGCACCCACAAGACAGCAACCCTATTGATGTTCACAGACTCCATTTCTATAGTTATGCTTGCGCTTCAAAACCCCATCAGGCGTAGCAAGCTCTATATAAATACAAACCTCTATCCCTTCACTATCCCGCCACCTACACTTCTATACCCAAAAAACGGAATAACATATCCACTACTCAAATTTCTTCATATTTTGCTATACCAATTTTCAACACTAATCCTTTGAGTTCCAGAGTGGCGTGCTACTTGCCAGAAAAGCGCTTCAACATCCATCGGGGTAACAAGTGCTATATGAATGCAAACCTTTCTTCCCCTTTTATCCCTCCGCTATCCGTCTCACTCCAAATAACTGATTAATATCCACCATTTGAAATTACTTTAATATTTCACCATATTAATTCACCACTAATCCTTTATGGGCTTCCTGAATAGCATGTTTCAACACCCCATCAGGGGTAACAAGCGCTATATAAATACAATCCTTTTTTCCCTCCTCTATCCTTCTGCTATTACCCTCCTTCTTCCCTCTCTCCTGCCTCCAGCTTTTCATTATTTATATCTTTTCTATTCATCTCCCATCCCATCATTTGCAATTATATGCCCCTGCTTTCCTTGTCAGTCCTTTATTCTCGCTTTTTTTTTACTCCGCTTAGTATCTCCTTTCTCCATCTCTCACTGGTATCTACTTCATATCACTGTCACTGGTATCTTCTTCGTCCATCTCTTACTTGTATCTCCTTCGTCCATCTCTCACTGGTCACCTTCGTCCATCCTTCACTCGTATCTGTTTCGTCAGTTTCTCACTCGTATCAGTGTACCCAAATAAATTATAAAGGCCGCCGCAATGGGCCAGTGCAGCGCGGCCGCCGTTTGAAGTTGTTGACTTTTCCCCACATCACCTTGGGACACCACCACTTTACTATGGGACACCACCACTTTACTATGGGACACCACCACTTTACTATGGGACACCACCACTTTACTATGGGACACCACCACTTCACTCTGGGACACCACCACATCCACATCACTCTGGGGCACCCCCACATCACTCTGGGACACCACTGCTATTAATTTATATATTTTCAAAGCCAACACATATTAAAGAAAATTGTCATTTACAATACCAATAGCTCACACTTTCCTAATGCGAGACCTATTGCATTGCAAATGCTTGTTTTCTGCCTGCCCCTTGTACAGTGGCACAGAATGGGTCACTGATAAAGTGTGCTTGCATGGCCACTGTTGTCCAACCTTAAAAGCCCAAATTTAACACATTTCATGTGGAGCACTCATGCCAATATAAACCTATGAAGTAACTCCCGATCTTTGAAATCTTCTGAACTTTTGTGAAATGCACGAAATTTTGGAAATTTTGAAAAAAACTTCACAATATTTCAGAGGAAAACTCTGTAATGCTGAACACCCCTAAAAAGAATTGGTTTGGTTATGACATGATGTTTGCTGGATTATATTTTCATTTGATGAAGAGCAAAACATAACCCCAGTTATAACCAATTTGTAAAACCAGCAGATTGAGAAAATCATGGGCTGCATTTTTTTAAATTTAAATGTTGAACATGCTCTCTTACTCTAAATCCTATAGGTCTGCATTTTGCTTCAGTCTATACCGTTGGTTTTAGGAAAAGGGTAGCTCTAAACGACACTACATGGCGCTAGAGGATAGTAGAAGGCTCCAAATATCGTAAAATAGCTCCTCACTGACAATAATACTTGCTAATTACAACAAATACTGTGGCAGCGCTACATAAAAGTATATATTCAGTGACAAGTTTGCTTAGTGAATGTAATCACTTTTTTTATTTTTTAAACTTCATTTGCCTCTTTTGGCACACACCGTATTTGGAGGTGCAGCGCCGTCGTCCACATACTGAGCTAGTGTCATCGAAGGCGGGGCTGACAGGGTCCAGGGCTGCAGCAGTCACCGTAACCCAACTGCTCTTGTGTTTGGACTGTCTGCAGCCCGGAGTACAGCATGGGACAGGCAGGCCACACCAGAGAGAGACACAGCCAGCACCGACACCACAGACACAGGTGAGGAGGAGGAGTGCGGGCTGCCGCGTGAACACCCCCCCCCCCCTGCGCCAACCCCCCCTGCGTGACTCCCCGCGCTCATTGCCGTTAGTATTCCGATACTGCTCACAAAGAATACCACTAGTCTTCAAATAGTGGTCCCAAAGAATACCAGTAGTCTTCAAATAGTGGTCACAAAGAATACCACTAGTCTTCAAATAGTGGTCCCAAAGAATACCAGTAGTCTTCAAATAGTGGTCACAAAGAATACCACTAGTCTTCAAATAGTGGTCACAAAGAATACCACTAGTCTTCAAATAGTGGTCACAATCAATGAGACTACCCTTCATTTTGCTCTTGAAATAGCACAAGAGCTGCAAATAAACCCTAACAGAATACTACTAAGCTTCAAATACTATTCTTATAGAATACTACTAGTCTTCTTTTAGCAATCAATTGAAGTATTCGCTATGTATTTGAAGGGTAGTTGAGTAGAACTAGTATTCCCTCATTAGCATATTTCGGCTTGTGGGCATACTACTTAGCCTTCATGCTTACTAAATGAATACTACATTTTAATAGTAAATGAATACCACTGTAACCACTGGAATCACACTATTTGAAGATCTTCCATTTTGGTGAGGGTTCACACAATAGACAGTGAAAATATACTACATCAAGTCGAATGTAATACATGTGTTTTGCCAATGCATCTGTTTCAAATGGCTGCATCCAACTAGTGTGACAGTTAAAATGACAAATATAAATATCCTCTTAAATGCAAGAAGGGACATCTTAATGTAAAATTATTTACAAAAGGACCAAAAATATTGCAATGGCATTTAAAATCTATAAAAACATTAGTAATGTAAAAAAGCTAAAAATGCCAAAAGAAATACCAAAATAGTATAAATATTTTATCCGATACGTAATGTCCATATTCAACTGTTATCATGTCATGATATCCTGTCAGTGCAGCTAGATATACTCATTTATATATAAAATATATAAATATATATATATATGTATGAAATTGGGTTATAAGTTGAGAGGGGTGAGTGCTCCACTCAAATATTAAACACAATCCTTTTTAGAATGAACCACAATAGTCACTAAATAAACCTGTACTTAACCCTCTGGTAGCCCCCTCAAGTAATAAACACATTCTTTGTGAAGGTGAACCACAAAGGTCACTAACGAAATCTGTACTTAACCCTCTGGTAGCTTGGCACAAAAGCAGTCAGGTTTCACTTATAGGCAATGTGTAAAGTTTTTATCCAGCACTCAAACAGTAAAAAAGTGAAAACACAACACAAGAAAATCCCAAACCAATTTAGAAACATTTTGCAAGCTTTAATAAATAAAATGACACCAAAATTACAAAAATCCAATAATAAGAACTGGAGTTATGAGTTTTAAAAGTGTTGGGTTAAAATAGCAACAAGAAGCACAAAGCCAAAGTTGCAGCTATATGGTCACGCTGGTGGGCGCTGCGGCTGTGAGATAAAGAGCAGGTCTCCATCGTAGTTTAATTTTGGTGGGAGACACATGCAGTATTTGCTGACGCGAAAAGTCAGTTCGCTTACGGGAGGAGACCAGAGATGGTTCTTTTCCCACATGAAGAGCCTAGAACCACTAGATTTTCACCTAGTGTCCAGTTCTTATAGTTTCGAGGTAGAAAGAGTACACTCTAATATCAGCTAAGGGTATAGTATCTGGGGATGCACCCCCTGGGGTCATAAGTCACTTCAGCAGAGGCCAGTAGCAGGGCTCCGACAGGTCCAGTTGGTGTTGGTCAGCTTAGGAATTGCAGGGAAGGCATTTGGAAGTTTGTTGTGTCCCTGTAGTTCAAACAGGAGATCAGTCATCTGACCCTTGGAGTCAGTTCTGGGGTCCTGGGTTCTACTGGCCCTAGCCAGAATTTCGATTACGCCGCAGTAATTCAGTAGTTCCGAGTTACTCTTTTATGCTGAGTTTCAAATTGTTACATGATTACTGTTGCTTGCCTAAATAAGAGTATTTTGATGGAAAAATCCAAACAATGTAGCACATTTAGCAAGCGAGAACAGCCACTTTTGCTTCCTATTCATGTTCAGCTGCATTATGCAGTTTTAGTTGCTAGGGTGCCAAGAGCACATTTATCAAGTGCGAGTGGCTGCTTGCGCTCACTATTTATGTTCTGTCGCATTTAGGGTGATTTCATAGCGCATAATGCATCTTTTGCACTAAGAAATAGTGTTAAATGCAGATTTACTCGTCTCATGTCATTCAAGCATAATCTTGTGAAATTCTTTTTTTATTAAATAAATCTTTTTATTAACTGTGCTCATATTATCAGACAGTACAGAGCATTGTTCAAAAAGCATGTGATAAAACAACATTTTGCCACATAATTTAGGGTTGACATGGACACAAGCTGGGCTTTCAACTGTTAAAGACCCGGTACCCCCCACCCCCCATCGCCCTGTATCTTCACCATGGCCCCCAGATCTTTTTTCCATTTCTTAGTGCAACCTCTACTCTTATAGTCTCCTCTGCTGTCTGGCACCAGTCTAGATCTCGCAACCACTGGTCCAATTGCTAAGGAGCCTGCGCCCCCCCGCCACTAGTTATATTTCTTCCCAGCTGCCAGTGCCAGCCAGATCTCATTATATCTGGACCAGTCGATAGCCCCCTTGATCATTAGCAATAACCACCTGGGTGCTAGTGGAACCGGTGAACCCACAACCTTCGCCATTGTGTCTGTGACCTTTGACCATAAGGGCACTATCTCTGGGCACTCCCATATTATATGGTAGAAGGAGCCATCGTCTTGACATCCCAGTGCACTAAGGGCCAACTGACTCCTTCTCCAGGCATACAAGTGGGTGCAAGGATAGTATACTCGATGTAGAATTTTTAACCACACATTGAAACCTGGTGCAAATTGCTTCCTCTCTTGGGCTTTGCAGGGCATCCTGCCAATCATCATCTTCCAGGGCACCTATGTCACTCGCCCATCTCTCCTGCAACAACACTAATAAGTAAGGTATGTTATTTATGAGTTTGCGATAGATAGTGGAAGTGGGTTTCTCTAAGATGGGATCTAGGAGCAGCCTATCCGATCTAGCTGCATATACCCAGTCCTTGACCACCTGGAGCTGGGATTCCCAATAATACAACTGTATGTCTGGGAGGGCCATCCCCCCATCATACACTCCTCTCGTCAGCTTGCGCAACGCAATCCTGGGGTTGCCACCCTCCCAGAGCAGCGTCCGCACTGCCTGAGATACTGGTGTGAATACCCCAGCCGAAATTGGATTTGGTGTGTTTTGTAAGATATAAAGGAGTCTAGGCAGTGCTAACATTTCAAACATTACAGCTCGTCCCATGAGGGAGAGGGGCAGCGACGGCCAATTACCCGCGTCCGTTACCAGGCGTGTCAGTTGGGGTCCAGATTCCTGGCATGGAACTCCGCCCTATCTCAAGTGATGTAAACTCCCAAATACTTGAACCCGTCTATGGCGATTGATGCAGGGCACCTGGTGGGGATCCGCGAGGGAGGACCCTATAGCGAATAGATCACAGACTTCGCCCAATTAATAGTGTATCCCGAGTAGCTTCAGAAGAATTCAAAAAGATGCAGCGCCTGCGCCATCGACTGTTAAGGTCTGGCCATATAAAGTATGATATCATTCACGTATAAAGAGATACGCTCTTCCCATTTGCTGTTCAGCGCCAGACCCCAGAATGACCTGTCCCTCCTGATCCAGTGAACCAACGGCTCTAGGGCCAAGGCGAACAGGAGGGGGGACAAAGGGCACCCCTGCCTCGTTCCCATTCGGAGAGGGAAGGCTCTGGACACCGTACCATTAACTCTCACTCTCGCTATCGGTTGCTGATACAGGAGGCACACCCAACTACAAAGCGCAAGATTAGCAAAATTAGCAGCTATAGTGCAATAATCAGGATGTGTGCTTACAAGTGTGCGTCCGCTGCGCGTCCTGTATAGCATCCGATTTTTATGGGGGAAGGCTGGGCCGCTAAAATGCCAACCACCTCTGCAACCGGAAGCTGCCTACTCCCTCCACAACAAACGGGATGCTCCTGCGGCAGACCGGGGAAGGGCAGACTAATCCTCTGAAGTAAGTGCCAGCATATCTTTTAAAACTAAAAAAAAGTATTAAACACCAGACTTGGGCAATTTTTAAAAACGAACTGTGCAAAGCGCAAGATTGGCAAAATTAGCAGCGAGTGCAATAATCAGGATGTATGCTTACAATCGCGCGTCCGCTATGCGACCTGTATAACATCCAGTTTTTATGGGGGACAGTTGGGCCGCTAAAACGCCAACCGCCCCTGCAACCGAAAGCTGCCTACTCCCTCCACAACAAACAGGATGCTCCCCCGGTGGACCGGGGAAGGGCAGACTAATCCTCTGAAGTAAGTGCCAGCATATCTTTTAAAACCACAAAATGTATTAAACACAAGACTTGGGCAATTTTCAAAAACAAACTGTGCAAAGTGCAAGATTTGCAAAATTAGCAGCGAGTGCAATAACCAGGATGTGTGCTTACAATCGCGCTTCCACTTAAGAATGACGCTGACTGGGGAGTGATCAGAGATTCCCCGGGCCAGGATGTGGGGCTCCGCATATTCGCCCATCTGGTCAGTGCATGCAAAAAGGTGGTCCAGTCTGGAGCAGGGCCCATGTTTGGCCAAGTAGAACGTGATTTGTCTATGTGTGGGATGATGTATGCGCCACAAGTCCCCCAGCCCTGCAACCCACTTTCCCCTGAACCACAGTCCCCCGCCCGAATGATCCAATTCCGCGTTCATTACAGCATTCGTGTCTCCCCCTACCAGAAGGGTTCTCCAGGGAAGGTCTGCCAGGAAGCAGCCCAACCGTGCAAAAGCCGTGGTGTGCAGGCCGGGCGGGATGTAGCATGAGCACAACACAACAGTCCGTCCCTCCCATCTACCCGCCACTGCCACCATCTATCCCGAGTCATCTGTCTACTTGCTAGAAACTACCATGGGAAGGGTGTTTCGAATCAAGATACCAACCCCCCTCGAGCTGGATGTAAACCTGAATGAGCCACCATTTTGTATCCAAAGTGGTCAAGTGCCTTACATCTATTGCCTCACAGATGTGTTTCCTGCAGGAGATCCACATCAGGGAAGTGCCGCTTCAGGTGTTGCAGCATCAAAGCACATTTAATTTTGTTACCCAGCCCATTTACGTTCCACGTCCATATTTTAACCTGCGTCTGTTCACTAATTTGTGGTTGGGGACCTCACTCTCCTCGGATAGACCATGCCCCCCTGTGTCCTGTTGAAGCCATTCTCACATGCACCATAGCTAGTTTGATAATGTGCAAAACATACCTTTCCCCAAGAACCAACCCCCCTACCCCTCTAACTCCCCCCTCCCTGCCTCCCTGCTCGGTGGGTCTCCAAACTCCCACCTTCCAAACTTGCAGGGTGCCTGTCGCCCCATCATCAACTTGGAAAGGGAACGTAGGCCTGCAGTCAGCAGAAATAATTATACCTAAGTAACAAAGGTTAAACCCGTCAATATAGATATATCACAACAATCCTCAGTCAACTCCCCGGTCTCACTCCCCCCCAACAATCCCCGCCCTCCCTGAATCAACATTAGCGGCATCGAGCCCGAATATCAACCCGTAACATGCCCACAGTACTCAAGTTTGGTGGTCAAGAGTGTTCCTCAGAGTTCCTGTTCTGGTCCGGGGCCCCAGATTACATTTGCACCCCCATCACCAAGGGTGTATGTTACCTCAACTCAGTGTGCTTACCACAGTCACCTGGGCCCCCTCTGATTGCGCACCTGGGTGTCTGGTGCTGATCTGTCCGCACCCGCTGGGACTCGACCAGGCTGGTGATTTTCGGATCTGTGCGGGCCTCCGTTTCTGCTCACTGTTCGCCACCCCTCCAGCCAGTCACTGGCCTCTTCCGTTGAATCAAAAAAATATGCCTTGATTCCATCCAGGATCTTGAGTCGAGCTGGGAAGAGCACCATGTACTTCACATCTTGTTCCCTGAGGGCTCTTTTTACCCCTTCAAAGGACCGTCTCTGACACTGGACATGAAGAGTGAAGTCTGGGAAGAAGCGAACCATAGCGTTATCTAGTTGAAGGTCCCCAGAAACCCGTGATGCCTGCAGGGTGGCATCACGATCTCTGGAGTTCAGGATTTGGGCTATGAGGGAACGCTGAGGGGCCCCGGGCTTAGGCCTACCTCCGCGCGCGGTGGGCCCTTTCCACCGAGAAGAAGTTGGAGAGGTGCTTCGGTTTCAAGTGGTTAAGTATGAGGTCATCCACAAACCAGTCCGTGGATGGCCTCTCCAGACCCTCCGTGATTCCCACTATGCAGATGTTGTTGCACTCACACGTCCCTCTTGGTCCTCCAGCCGTGAATAGATGTCCGTTTGGTTTTTCGTCAGGCAGCTACTTGTTCTTCAAGTCATTTTGTCTTGGATTGGAGGCTGCCGATACCAGTCTCTGCCACCGCCACTTTGTCCGACATTTTCCTGACGTCTGTGCGCAGTAAATTAACCTCCTCCGTCGCCGAGCCCAGCTTAGGTTCCAAGGTGCCATGCAGTTCCCTGATGGCCGCCATGATGTCTCTGAGCGAGGGGTCAGGGTGGTTGTCCACTGTCTCCTCCTGTTGGCTCGTCCCCTGGAGCCCCTCCTCCTTTCCCATTGCCACTGTGTATTTTTTCTATGTGGTTGGACGGGCCCTGTCCCAGCTGTCGATTGCAGCCCATATCAGAAGGTGTAGTCCTGGCGCATATGGTGTAAGGGGCACCGCTGATCGGATAGCTGTATGCCTGTGAGGCCCCTTGGCGTCGGCCTCAATCTCATAAGACGCCCACTGTGGCAACTCTCCCTCACAGAGCGCCGAGCGTCTAATTATCGCCAGCTCCGGTCGCTTCTGCCCTTTTCTCCCTTCGTGCGCTTTCCCCTCTCGTCCAGCGCGCATGCGCTGGTGTTCCGCTCTTGCTCCGGCGCGGCACATCATCACGCCAGGCACCGGAGACTAGAGCGCAACACCACATATCTCCTCCTTTTACCAACAACACAACAACAATAGTGGTTCCAGTTCAATAGTCACTCATATCATAGTCTTTGAAACGAGGGGGCAGGGTGACTGCCCTCCCGGCACGGGTTTGTCTTACCGGAGTGAGCTCTTCCCTGTTACCTTCACCGGGAAGACTCCTTTCGTCTCTCTGTGTGCCTTTTTAGGTCTCGCCTGTCGATGCGCATGCGCATCGAGCAAGGCGAGAGTATTGCGAGTTATCCACTCTTTATCTGCACTGCAAGGAATCGTGGCGATTCCTTGCAGTGCCCGTGACTTTTAAGGTCAATGCGCATGCGCATTAAGCTTATGCGCATGCGCATTGACCTTAAAAGTCACGGGCGCGTGCATGTCCGTC
The DNA here is from genome assembly GCF_964263255.1 of Lissotriton vulgaris. Taxonomy (NCBI): domain Eukaryota; kingdom Metazoa; phylum Chordata; class Amphibia; order Caudata; family Salamandridae; genus Lissotriton; species Lissotriton vulgaris. Next base: position 353,259,146 of record NC_141685.1, on the reverse strand, counting down.
TTCCCGCCGTCTCGCATTTCCCCTGTCGCACTTCTCCTCCCCCCTCCCCTCTCTTCCCTCCAGCTTGTTTTTTGTTTATTTGACCCGCTCCGCCCCCTCCCCTTCCCGCCGTGTCGCATTTCTCCTCCCCCCTCCCCTCTCTTCCCTCCGGCTTTTTTTGTGTTTATTTTACCCGCCGTGTCGCCGTGTCTCCGATCCTTTCGCTCTCCTCCCCCCTCCCCTCTCTTCCCTCCGGCTTCTTTTTTTTTGTTTATTTTACTCGCACCTCTCCCCTCTCCGCCCCCGTTCCGCCCCTACTCTCCTCCCCCCTCCTCCTCTCCTCCCGCCGTGCCTCCCCTACTCTCCTCCCCCCTCCTCCTCTCCTCCCCTGCCTGCCTGCCGCTACCGGACGACAACAAACCACAATTTCTAATGTGATAAATGCACGCGTGTGTGCTCTGTGATATTTTTAAGCTGTCGTATATTTGCATTAAAAATGCCATATACACCGGAATGTTATTCGCTCGGTTGGTTCGTGTTAAGCGTTGTACTATTTCCATTACGGATCAGTATATTTAAATAGAATTAGCGTGGACAATAAATCTCGCACTAAAATGTATGTATGCTGTTGGTCTTCATTTGCATTGACGTTTCAAGCTGCCTGTTTAGCTGAAACCCGCAAAACGTGTATATACAAATAACATCCATGTTAATTCCGTAATTCAGTTTAAAAGTAGTGATCGGTGTTTGTGTTTTAACGTAGCCTATTTCAGGTGGCCAAGGCTAGAGTGAAATGTGCATGTCAATAACGCACTTTAGCGCTGGCTGGTAGCTTTTACACGTTTCAGATTAAATACGGAGGCCCTGCACTTTTTTTTCGCAGCACCATAATGCTCACTCATATTTACTCTTGTGCTATGACTTTTCTAAAAAATAATAATAATAATAATAATTTCGGTTTATTTCCTACAAAATTAACCGATTGGAACAGAACCGAGCAGAGCTGTGGCATGGGATGAGGGTAAGCGCCCGCGGCCCCCACCTCGGGCGCAATTCTTTCTAATGAGGTCATGGCTGGGACGTCTGCCGATAGTGTTTGCTTTTCTGGGGGAGGGGCGTGCGCATGTCATTTTTTTTTCTTCCTTATTTGTAGTGCATGTGGGCCTGGGAGCGTCCTTGCAGGCCGACGGGAGAATCTCTTACTGTTGGCAATGTTTGTGCCCCCTGCCCACGCTTGCACCCACACACATCCCAGCGATTGGGACCGGTTACATGTTTTCTCCTTCAAACTGTACATTTTCTTGCGGTGGTCTCACTCACGGGCATGTGAATTCCTGTAAAATAAGTGATTTCTGTTTTGCACAGCAGCATTGCATTCCAATAGTCTGTTCTTTTTGTTATATGTGACTTGAGGCTGCAAGGATGACAGGTCTTCTCTGACTGATGTAAAACTGCCCAGTCCCGTCTTGCAGATGTGCGGGGGAGGGGGTGCATTTTCTCGTTTATACTCCATTTGACTAATCCCTCCACAGTTTTGCTAGCTGCAGAAGAGACTACACATTTCTCACAAGTGATACTGCATGCCTCTAACTCTGTTAGACATTGCTATTTTTTTAGTTTTCATAGAAGAGCTTATGGCAATCCTAGAGGGAGCGCTACTATGTCTTTCAACATTTACTATAAACAATCTCTGTACTGCACTTGTCCTATGTTCAGAAAGGTACAGTCATATTTGACTCGCATGATTTCATGGCAGCTTTGCATTCTGGGACGTGTAGTTTTGTCAATTCAAGTTGAATAACTCTTTCTAGTTACAAATCTACTGGACGCTGTTTTCAGCCTTGGTCTTACCACCAGGAGGATATATAACCCGCTGTCCCCTCACCCTCACTCTCACTCATCCTCACTCACCCTCAACACCACACACTCACTCACCCTCACTCACCCTCAACACCTCACCCTCACTCACTCACCCTCAACACCTCACCCTCAACTCCTCACTCACCCTCACTCTCACTCATCCTCACTCAACCACCCTCAACTTCACTCACCCTCAACGCCTCACCCAACACCTCACCTTCACTCACCATCAACATCTCACCCTCACTCACCCACAAAACATCAGCCTCAACCCCTCACCCTCAATCACTCACCCTCAACCATTCACCCTCACTCACCCTCCCTCACCCTCAATTCCTCACCCACACCCTCAACACTTCACCCTAAACACCTCACTCATCCTCAACGCCTCCCCCTCACTCCCCCTCACCCTCACTCACCCTCAACACCTCACCATCACTAACACTCAACACCTCACCCTCACTAACTCTCAATCCCTCAATCACCCTTCCCCTCACTCACCCTCAATACCTCACCCTCACTAACACTGAAACCCTCAATCACCCTCACTCTTACTCTCACTCACACTCTACACCTCAGCCTCACCCTCACTCACTCACCCTCAACACCTCACCCCCTCAACCCCTCACCCCCTCACCCTCACCCGCCCTCACCCTCAACCCCTCACCCTCAACACCTCACCCCCTCACCCTCAACTCCTCACCCTCAACACCTCACCCTCACTCACTCTCAACACCTCACCCTCACTCACTCACCCTCAACACCTCACCCTCACTCACTCACAATCAATCACCCTCAACCCCTCACCCTCAACCCCTCACCCTCAACCCCTCACCCTCAACACCTCACCCTCAACACCTCACCCTCAACACCTCACCCTCAACACCTCACCCTCAACACCTCACCCTCAACACCTCACCCTCAACACCTCACCCTCAACACCTCACGCTCAACACCTCAACCCCTCACCCTCAACCCCTCACCCTCAACCCCTCACCCTCAACCCCTCACCCTCAACCCCTCACCCTCACTCACCCTCACTCACCCTCACTCACCCTCACTCACACTCACTCACCCTCACTCACCCTCACTCACCCTCACTCACCCTCACTCACCCTCACTCACCCTCACTCACCCTCACTCACCCTCACTCACCCTCACTCACCCTCAACCCCTCACTCACCCTCACTCATCCTCACTCACCCTCACCCACCCTCAACCCCTCACCCTAACTCACAATCACCCTCACTCACCCTCACTCACTCTCACTCACCCTCAACCCCTCACTCACCCTCAACACCTCACTCGCCCTCACCCTCACTCACCCTCAACACCTCACTCACCCTCACCCTCACTCACCCTCAACACCTCACCCTCACACAGTGCAATAGGTCTCAGAGGATTTTTAGTTAAAGCTTTTACAATTGTTTATGGCTTTTTTGATTTGTAATTCTTTAGCATTGGCTACAAAAAATAAAAATGCAAAAGATTTACAACAAAAAACCCATAAACAATTCTAAAAGCACTAACTCTAATGCTGCGAGACCTATTGCATTTCCAATGCTTGTTCCTTCTCCCCAGCCGGGGCCATGTTTGTCACTGCTCCTTCCTCTGCTCGTGATTCGTCGTTCCCTTCATTGTCCTCTAGAGCAGGTCTTTCCTTCTGCCTCTCCTTACTTGTCTCCGTCTCTTCCTCTCCATTGGTTTGCCTCTGATCCTCAGTCTCTTCTTCCTTGTCCGCCGGCCACTGCATGATCCTGTTGACCTTTGCCATACGGCCTTGGGACCACACTCTCCCGTCGCTGAGCAAGGCCGCTCTACCATACACTTCTTGAACTTGTAGGGGTTTGCTGTACTTGCTCTCACCTTTCTTTTGGAGAGTTGGGAGTTTAACTCTAACCCATTCCCCCTTTTCCAGGACGGTGTCTTTGGTGTTGTGCCTCTTGTTTTAATGTGCAGCGTACACTTTTTGGGCTTTTTCCAGGTTTTGTTGTACCACTGTCGGCGACCATTTGCTAGTCACTGTTTTTTCTCTCCATACCACATTGTCTCTTGTAAAGGGGAACCTGCCTCTCAGTATTTGGAAGGGGCTGTATCCTAGCACCGTCGGTGTGATCCTGTATGCCCACAGCATGCCTTGGACTTCCAATTCCCACTCTTTCCCCTGCATTACGGCAGCCTATATGGAACCCATCAGTACACGGTTGAACCGTTCCACTTGCCCATTACATGCGGGATGGTACATTGCTGTGTGTTTGGACTTTATACCATTCCTCTCCATGTACTTGTTCCATTTATCAGAGGTGAACTGTGGTCCATTGTAACTTAATATTGTCTTCGGTATTCCTTCCCTCAAGAACAGTGAGGTGAGAAATCTCAACACTGCGTCCGTGTCCATGGATTCTTGCACATCTATCTCAGGCCATTTGGAATATTTGTCTATGACCACGCACAAGTATTTGGCTATACATCTGTTGTCGAGGACAGGACCTAGTATGTCCACTGCAATATCTTCCCATGGGTTCTGGGGCTGCTCAAATTCCCCCAGCGCAGGCCACAGTGGTCTCAGTATTTTATCCGCTCCTTGGCACTGGACACATTCTCTGACTTGCTTTTCTATCTGACTGTCCATTCGTGGCCACCAGTACATTTGTTTTACTCTGATCTTCGTTTTCACGATGCCTAGGTAACCTTCATGAAGCTGGTTCAGTAGCAACGGGATTAAAGTCACTGGAGGTATTACTTTATCACCCCGGTACATAAAAATGCCTGAGTCACTCATTGACAATTCCTCCCGTATTTCATAGTACTTCCTCAGGTCCGCCTTGAGGTGCCGTTTTTCTGGCCAACCAGAGACGAGATATTGTTTGACTTCCTCCATTTCGCTGTCCTTCTCATACGCTTGGGCCCATTCTTGCCTGCTGATCGTTCTCTCCGAGTCGGCCATTTCTGCCACCATTTCGTCTGTGTCAGGTGGAGCCACTGGTGCGTCCACCATGGCGGAGGCTCTGCTCAAATAGTCCGCTACTTTATATGTACTGTGTACCCGGCAAGTACTCCACATCATATGTATAATCCAGCAACTTGAGTGTCATTTTAGCGATGCGTGGAGTGGCTGTATCGTGGCCGCAGGATGTTAACACCTTAACCAATGGTTTATGGTCTGTTTGTAGTTTGAAGCGGGTGCCCCAAATGAATTGTCTGAATTTTCCCATGGCCCATGTAACCGCTAGCATCTCTTTTTCGATGACGCTATATTTCTGCTCGGTAGGGGATAACACCCTGGATGTGAAACTGAAAGTTTCTATTGTGCCATCCTTCCTTTCCTGTGCCAGCACTGCTCCCAATCCTTTTTCACTGGCATCCGTTGTCAATATGGTGCTGCCCGTAGGGTCAAATCCATGTAGGGGTACTGCTCCACTTATGTCGTTCTTCAGACCTTCAAATTCACTCTGTGCCTCTTCATCCCACTTAAACGGCGACTTGTCCCTGATGAGCTAACGAAGTTTATGAGTCTTGGTGGCAAAGTGTCTTACAAATTTACTATAATACTCCGCCATTCTGAGGAATGACCTCATCTCTTCCTTGTTGACTGGGGCTCTGGCATCGCAAATGGCTTTCACGTTCTGCCTTTTGGGGGAAATTCCTTGACTCCCTATTTCATGACCTAGGTATGTGACGGATGACATGCCCAGCCTGCACTTACTCCACTCGGCGGTGAGGCTTTTTCTTGTAGTACTGTCAGCACCTTTGTCAGTTTATTGTCATGGTCTTCTTGGTTTGTTCCCATGATCAGGATGTCGTCCTGGAAGTACTGGACACCTGGTAGATCTTTAAATAGACGGTGCATTAACTTCTGGAACACCGCGGCCGCTGAGGCCAGACCAAACGGCATGCAGCGGAACTGATAACACCCAAAGGGTGTGATGAATGAGGTTAGTTTTCTGCTCAATGGGTGCAAGTCAATCTGATGATACGCTGATGTGACACTCCTTTTGTTCTTGCCAACCTCGATCCTTGGTAGGGGAAACTTCTCCACTATTAAGCACTGTTGAGCTCGCGGAGGTCCACACATAAGCGTACCTTGCCATTGGGTTTCCTGGCTACGACCAAAGGGGCCAACCATTCTGAGCTGTCAATCGGTTCAATTATCCCCTGGTCTTCTAATCTTTGGAGCTCCTGCTGGACTGCGTCTTTAATGGCAATGGGGATGTTCCTGACCTTGTGGGACACCGGGCGGGAATCCTCCTTGAGGAGTATCTTGTGCACAAATTAGTCCAGTTTCCCAACCGTGCCTCCGAACATTTTGGGAAAGGCCCGCTTCAGTTTGTCTTGCTGTGGCCAGAGGCTGTCTTCTGTTAAAAGGATTTGCTCTTTGCCCCCTGGATCCAACTTGATTCCCAAGTCACCTTGGTCCCTCCAGCCTAGCACAGAGGGTCCCCGCTCTGCCACATACAGCTTGCAGATCACCGATCTACCTCTGAATTCGAACTTCAGGGCGCGGAAACCCACCATGGGAATTGCGTTGCTGGTGTATGAAATGGGACGGATATCGGGAGGGTGTAGCTTCGGACCCAGGGTGGGCACAAAGTCTTCTTCCCACACTGATCGCTGCACTATGGAGTAAGGAGATCCTGAGTCAATTGCAATGTGCACTTTCACTCCTCCTATGAGCATGTCCGTGCGTGGCTTGTCTGAGGGCTTGCCTGTCACCTCTAACACCTGGTCTTCAACGCATAAAACCATGTCGTCGTCTTCCAGATCTTCTTCAGTCAGGTCCTCCGACAGGGGCTGCCCAATGCACTTCACCATGGATTTCTTCCCTTTCTTGCGGCATACTTTCTCAAAATGGCCGACCAGGCCACAGAAGGAGCATCTGACGCGAAACGCTGGGCACCGTTTGTCTTGCGCAGAGTGAGCAGTACTCCCGCACCTGTAGCAAGAAAATTTACTGTCCGTCGGCTGTCTACCTGGAGATGTTTGCTTATATGTCCACCTGGAATCCTGCTTCCTTTCTCCCATGGATCCCTTTTGCTTATAGGTTGAAGGAGCTTTGTCAATTTTATTGACCATCTGCCTCTGCGTGCTCTCCTTTTTGGCTGCGTCTGCGCAGCGTTTCGAAAGTTCCGCTTTCTTTACTGTAGCAATTACATCTTTGAGCGACGCTTCTCCCTGTGCCCACAACTTGTCCTGGACCGACTTGTTCGTGGTGTACATGACTATCTGGTCCTTGATGTATTCGTCCTGTAGCTGCCCATATTTGCAAGTGATGGCTAGTCGTCTCAAGGCTGCCACGTAGTCATCTATCGATTCTCCTTCTTCCTGCTTTCTTTGCTGGAAGTTGTACCGGTCGATGGATACGCATACCGCCGGTCGATAGTGGTTGTCTAGGTCTTCCAGAGCATTCTTGAAGACATCATCGTCCGTGTCTGGTCTCTCTTTGGGCACAATGTTCGCAAACACACGTACACCTTCCGGACCTAGGTTATGCAGTAGTAACCTCTTCTTCCTAGCGCTGGGGAATGGCTCACCGTTTTCATCTTCCAAGGCCTCCACATACTCCCTCCAGTCCTCCCATTTCATTTGGGGTTCGCCCGGTCAGGGTAGGAAGGGGATGGGTGCCGTGAGTACTGTTGCCTGGTTGCTCATTCTGGGCGCTGTTCTGGGTCCTCCGTCTCGGTTCCTTGGACAGCCAGGAGCGCTGGGGTTCCCTTCTCTGTCAGAGTCGTCAGCTTGGCTTTTGGGACTGCCCGGTGTACTGCTAGTTCCACCTTGTGTGGTGCTGGGGAGGTGTACTCCTCCTTCCTCCCTACCACTGTCCCTTCTTTCTGCCAGGGTCTCAGCTACGTGCCTCTCTGCGCGCTGTGCTGGTTCTGACTTGCTCTGATGTGGCTTAGTGCCACGTGGTTGCAGGCTGCTATGGTTTTGCGCTGCTGCCACGCTCCGTTGTGAATAGCGCTGCTGCTCTGAGCGAGCTCACCTTGAGGTGCTCCTGTCTACAGCCTCTGACCTGCTGTAATCTTCTTGTCCTCTTATTGCTGCTTCTCCTGTGTAGCTGCGTGGGGCTAGTGGGGTGCTCCCAGTCCTCGTCGCCACTGTAATGTTGTTAATTTCTCCCCACAGAGCACAGGATACCACGTTGTGTGAGGAAACAAGCATTTATTGCAGTTTAACAAATGCGCTTTATCACAGAGCGCCGAGCGTCTAATTATCGCCAGCTCCGGTCGCTTCTGCCCTTTTCTCCCTTCGCGCGCTTTCCCCTCTCGTCCAGCGCGCATGCGCCGGTGATCCGCTCTTGCTCCGGCGCGGCACGTCATCACGCCAGGCGCCGGAGACTAGAGCACAACACCACACATAGGACAGAGCAAACTACCAAGGACAGCTGTTAAAACAAGAATGTCGCCTGCATGTTTTAGGGGAGTTTGCCCCTATCTTGAGCACTTAACTCCTACTGTATCAGGTAGCCTGACTTCGTTTGTGACCCTGGCTTAATGCTAATCTATCATGTGTGGCGAGGTACAGGCATTGGAAGGACCTGTGCAGTGACCTGGAGGAGTGCATCAGGTGTGCCCTGAGTGTGAATAAAGGAGTACTGTCCTTGTCTTGGATTGAGCACTTAAGGTGGTGGCCACTTTCTGTATTTTGTGATCTCAGATAGTTGCGCAGATATGTTTCAGTGAAAATATGGTCTGCTAGCCCCTTTTCTGTAAAGCTATGTTGTTATGTGAAAACCCAGAATATTCCACTGCCATCCTGTGTGTACGTCGAGTAATTTCCATGTGTAGTTTGCATGGAGTACAAATGTGATGGTACCATTCTGAGTGTGTAAGAGTATGAGTACTGAAATCAGTGAGATCCATCCTGGATGCCCCTCCTTTACCATGGCAGAAACAGAGGATGGGGACAGCTTCCCCAGACAGTAGAAGAGTACTGCCTGCATTTCTGTAGCTGGAGGCTGAGAAACGGAGTGAGAAGAATGTAGAGAGGGCTACCTTTTAAATTCCACAAAGACTTTGTTGTTGGTAAGGGGCTGATTAGTAATTCTTTCTGAGCAGAATCATTGAGTAGATCGCAGGGATATGAGGTAGGAGTGCAGTTCCTATTGTTCAAGTTGAGAACATTTTTATGCCAGGTCTGACCTTCTGTCCATCCCTGATAACTACTTCAAAGGGGCTGATGACAGCCAGGTGCGGATCCTCATACTTCTTTGCCTTCATGTTTTGGGTGATCCAGTTTGGAGGCAGCCCCAGTTCCACCTGCTGCGAGAGGCATCACTTTACAGAAAGGTTATGTCTGGAGAGCAACCTGAGAGGACACTTGAAGGAGAACGACTGCAAACAGGTTCTGAAATGTTAGACAGTGGATCCAAATCCCTATCTAGAAAATAAGTATAAAAGTGGGACCCAAATCACCCCACTTTATTCCAGTTCCAAGTTCTTCATAACCAGGGAAGGGAGTGCTCCACGGAGCAATTGAAGGGTTGCTGCAATCGTGGCTGGTGTCTGCTTGACATCCTGCCTCCCAGAGGTGATTGGATGTCACCTGAAGCCTGCACTTTCTGCTGGAGAAGCTGAAATTGGATTGCGATATTTCCACGTCTGGGCGATGTGGAATAACTCCGGAGTACGCTATGTTTTTGGAATTACCCTCTGGGTATTAACTAAGCCTGGGCGTAGTTCGCGTAGCCGCACTCCGCGAGCTACGCGAAGATGCACTTGCACTCCGCGAACTACGCATAACTCCGCGAACATGCATAGTAGCTTGCTTGACCCGTTCGTGAGCCGTTTTTGTCTTCCGGAGCGCTGTGGAACTCTGGAACCTGCTCGACACCACATCTCCAGACGTCGCCTTCCTCACTGAAACATGGATGAACGCCTCCTCAGCACCCGACATCGCCGTCGCCATCCCGGACGGATACAAGATCACCCGGAGAGACCGCGTCAACCAGACAGGAGAAGGCATCGCCATCGTCCACAAGAACACCATCCGCATCACGACCAACTCAGATGACACCCTCACAGCCGCCGAACATCTTCACTTCCAGATACACACGGACCCCAAGACCACACTCAGAGGCACCCTCATCTACAGACCCCCAGGACCTCGCACACAATTCAGCGAAGACATCGCAGACTTCATCAGCCCGCACGCCCTTGCCTCCGCTGACTACATCCTCCTAGGGGACCTCAACTTCCACCTGGAGAACAACAACGACAACACCACCACCACCCTGCTGGACAACCTCGCCAACCTCGGACTCATGCAACTGGTGAACACCCCCACCCACTACGCCGGACACACGCTTGACCCAGTCTTCTCCTCCAGCAAGTACATCTCCTTCAGCCACTCCACCGGACTCCACTGGACAGACCACAGCTGCGTCCACTTCAGCTTCAGAAAGACCACGACTCACCACCACCCGCAACAGGTTCCCCGCAGGAACTGGAACAAGATCACCACCGACCAGCTCACCACTTCACTGAGCCAGAACCCTCCCGCCAGCTCAACGGACCCCAACCAAGCAGCCAACAACCTCACACAGTGGATCACCAATTGCGCTCACCCAACCAGCCTCGACCACTCGCAGTCCGGCTTCCGCGCCAACCACAGCACCGAAAACGCCCTCATTGCAGCCACTGACGACATCCGCGCCCTGCTCGACAACTGGGAAACAGCGGCCCTCATCCTCCTGGACCTCTCCGCAGCATTCGATACGGTCTGCCAACGCACCCTAGTGCAGCGCCTCAGCAACATCGGAATCCAAGAGAAGGCACTGGAGTGGATCATCACGTTCCTCACCGGAAGAACCCAGAGAGTCTGCCTCCCCCCGTACAGATCCAAGGCCACCGAAGTCATATGCGGCGTACCACAAGGATCATCACTCAGCCCCATCCTCTTCAACGTCTACATGAGCCCCCTCGCAGCCATCGTACGCCAACACAATCTCAACATCATCTCCTACGCCGACGACACCCAGCTGATCCTCTCCCGCACCAACGACCCAGGAACCGCCAGAACCAACCTACACGAAGGGATGAAAGACGTAGTCGAATGGATGAGGAACAGCCGCCTGAAACTGAACTCAGACAAGACGGAAGTCCTCATCCTTGGATCATCACCCTCCGCCTGGGACGACTCCTGGTGGCCCCCTGCCATGGGCAGCGCACCCAAACCAACGGACCACGCACGCAACCTGGGCTTCATCCTGGACTCCTCCCTCTCGATAACCAGACAAGTCAACGCCGTCTCATCATCATGCTTCAACATCCTACGCATGCTCTGAAAGATCTTCCGATGGCTCGCCACCGAAACCAGGAAGACGGTCACACAGGCACTCGTCACCAGCCGACTGGACTACAGAAACACCCTCTATACCGGAACCACAGCCAAACTCCAGAAAAGACTCTAACACATCCAGAACGCCTCCGCACGACTCATCTTGGACATCCCCCGACACAGCCACATCTCCGGACACCTGAGAGACCTTCACTGGCTCCCCGTCAGCAAGAGAATCACATTCCAACTCCTCACCCACGCACACAAGGCCCTCCACGACCTGGGCCCAGGTACCTCAACAACCGCCTGACCTTCTACACTCCCACCCGCCAGCTACGATCGACCAGCCATGCCCTCACCGCCGTGCCACGCATCCGAAGATCCACCATGGGAGGAAGATCCTTCTCCTACCTGGCAGCCAAGACTTGGAACTCCCTTCCCATCCACCTCCACCTGACCCAAGACCACCTCTGCTTCAGGAAGCAACTCAAGACATGGCTGTTCGAGCAGTAGCGGACCCCCCTCCCCCAAGCGCCTTGAGACCCTCTGGGTGAGTAGCGCGCTATACAAATATCCTGATTGATTGATTGATTGATTGCCTGCATGCTCGGGATGTGTAGCGCGCAAAGTTACCCATGAGGTTTGTCCCGCCCGCTCGCGTCCCCTTATTTCCGGTCACTACTAACGTGTTCGCGAGTAATTCTGTGCCAGATTGCAGTTTCTGCGTGTTCGGCAACTCAATCTTACCGACAAGCATCCTCGCGCACGCGAAAATGCTATTGAGCACGCGAGAACTACGCTACGCAGCAGTTTGCGGAGTATTTGACAACTTCGCATTCTCCGCGGAGCGCGGAGTTGCCAAAACTCCGCAAACTCCGCGAACGGAGCGTAGTTCTTCGCCCAGGGCTAGTATTAACGTGATTTATTCCGAACCATGTTATTCTGGGTGTGGGAAGAAGACTTTCATTTGGATTAGGGCCTATTAACCTTTACATGGGACCTGTAACTGCACATCACCATTAAAGTAGTGGCTTGAAACACAACTAAAGTTGATGCCACGAATGCCAGGGTCAGCACCTGACTCGCAAGCTCTACAGCACACTTACAAACACGCTCTCACTCATGCTCATTTTAAACTCACTCACTCACACTCTCTCACTTCCATACTCACACTGATTCAGTGCAATGCACTATCACTTTCACTCACTTTCCCTAATTCTCAGTCTTACTCGTTCTAAGTCACAATAGCAGTTACTCACTGTCTCTCGCTCACTTTCACACACATGCTCACACACAAACACACACTCATCTGCATACACTCAACGTTTGACAGTTTATTTTTGCACTTCCATGTAGCTGCCTGCCCTGGTTCACTCCAGCTCCTCTCTTGCTAGCGGTGAATGAGTTCTGAAGCCAGGCACATAGCTTTCTCCACATAGACCTGCGCGGCGTAGCATCGAGAAGCATTTGTGCAGGTACTGAGACGCATAATCCTGCACCTAAATGCATCACTCTGGGTCGGTGTTGGTGAAGCCACTCATAAGGAGCCTGCCTTTTTAGTGTAAAAATAATGCTGGTGATACTGATTACAACAGACCAAACCACCAGCCCACTGGTAAAAAAATGGTGGGGAGCCTTGGCCAACAGCCGATTAGGTCAAGGAAGCCACAGGTCAAAAAAGTTTGGGAACCACTGTGCTAAGCTATCATCAAAATATGTTCATCCCTGTTAGTTACTTTGTTTAAAATTTGGTGACACAGTTGTTTGAGCTTACAGAAATGAATGTGTTTTGTAACAGCACAGTAAGTAAATTGGATGTGCAATAATGTAGTGAAAAATATAATGTGTAGGCACGCACACAATTGACATGTAAACACACTAACTTTTGTCTTATGCGGATGTATGTATTTTTAAAAGAATGGAAGGTGAGTAGTAGCTCTTGAAATTGTTTCTTTTTTGGGGGTTTACATTTCTGCAATTGTTGAAGTCCACAAAGTTGGCTTAGGATGTGAAACTGTGACCGCAGTCCTTTTATGCTGCAAGTGCTGAAGAGTTAGTCAAAAGATGCAGGCTACGTGTTCACACCCTGAGGCGGCAGGAAGGGAGAGAGGTGAGAGGTGTGTGAGAGCAGGGCTCGCAACAGACCGTGGGACTGGCACATTAAAGAGCTATTGAGGCCAATCAGAAGTGTGTGCAAGCCGACAGCCGGGAGCAGATTGGAGTGCTTGTGAAATCAGAACCAAAGATCTTTTGGGGGTAGGGACATCCATATGTGTCAAAAAGTTTACGTTTAAACCCATTATGTTCATTAATTGTTTATCCATTAACTGGTTCACAATCCACTCTTTTACTTATTTTTATTGTCCGGTGTTTTCACTAAACCGTTTTATGTGTAAAGTTTATTACACACTCTTTATGTGAAGATTCATTGCATTCATAGTTTACTCAATCGATACATTTTTGGTGGAGTTGTTCTTCCCTTTGAATGTTTGCAATGCATTTGTTTTTTAATATACTAAAAGGGGCTTATATTCTGCCCCCTCTTTTTCCTGGCTTTTCATTGGTTCCTGTGCATATCACTTCCTTTTCCGCCATTTCTATTGGCTGTAGCATATTTTCCTGAATTTACCAATGCTTGTTTCTCTACTGCTTCTCTTATCAGTTTTCTGTCACCGAAATACTGTTAATAATAATAAACACAAAAGGGGTGCTACTAGTCAAAGTGGGCTAGAAAGTGTCTGCTTTCTCATGGAAGGTGTGTGTGTAAACTATAGAGTAAGAAGGGTGAAAGGAAGAAAACCCATCAGCCCACCCATTGGCGGAACTTCATCATCTGGGATTTATAGAATGCAAACTGGTATCCACTAGGTTGCTCACTGTTATTATCGTGAGTAAACTCTAGTAACGGATCCGCCAGTGATGGAAAGCCACAGAGTGGTGGTGTGGAAATTGAAGAACTTGATGTACATAAACAGCATTCATTTCCCTTTTTCCCACTCCTCTCCCTGTGCGTACCATGAATACCGTAAAGCATTAACTACATCCCACTGCCAGCGAAGGCCTGTACTCCTGTGTACATGACAGCCATTTTAGGCACCCTGGCCTTTTGCCCGCCTAAGATTAGACTCACCGGCTTCCCTTCTGCGTGTATTCGAACTCTCTCTCTCTCCCGTGCATAAACCATGAAACCCTCTCCCTTTTGCGCGACCCTGCTATGAAAGGCAACCCTCCTGCTTGACCCATGCCCCCCCCCCCATTTTCCTCTTGAAGAAGCATCCTTCGCCTCAGCTGACATAACCCCCCAGCTGTATCTGACTGCCCCCGTTCTCTCATGTGCGGGTCATAAGACCTCTCTCTCTCTCTCTGTGCGACTCTGTCCCTGCGCGCACCCTGACCCCCTCCTTCTCCCTCACATGGACAAGTCATAAACCTTCCTCCTCTGCAAGGCCCTGTCCTTGGGAGTCACGGCCGCGCCTGACCAACACCTCCTTTCCCTCCATGAATGCCCCTCTATTGACAAAGCACTCCCTCCGCGCTCGATTGTCCACGCGGCATGAATGCCACTCCTTTGATGACCCCTTCCCCGAGTCCGACTGACCACACATGTCCGAGGCCATCGCCTAAGCCAGAGGATACCATTTACTGCACTTTATTGTATGAAGTCACCCCCCTTCAAAGGACTCACTATTGATCCTGGCCACCCCACCCCCTGGCTATGATCAGGCGCGCACATCCTAAACTGTTGACGGAACACTCAGCTGCGTGATTGCCCTCCCCTCTTATCAGCAGGTCAAGGGTCCCTATTGAGAATACATGTGGGGTAGGATTGACACGAGGATTATAGGGATGTCTTTTCCTTTGCGTCACACTGTCCTGATTGTACTAGCAAGTGTTTTGTAAGGTATAAAAGAAGGAGTCTCAGCTCACTTGTTAGAGCACCTCCCGATGACACCTTGTTTCGTGTCTGAAATGACTGGCTCTCCTCATGAGAAATAAACTCTGTTCTTGTGATTCCTGCTCCCAGCGCCCGTCTCTTTTTTGGTAACTATTCAGAATGGAAACTAATAGGCGACTTGCGCCAGCAGCCTGGGCATCGATAGTAATGCGGGCTCCTGTTCCACAATTGGCGTCCCAACGCGGGGTCCATCAGTGACATAAGGTCCAATGAGAGAGATCCAGACGATGAGGTGAACATCTAAATGATCGGAGTATACCTGCCTTGAGAGGGCCCTCGTCCGGCTGCCGATTGAATGAACTTCACCAATTCCGAACGAACCTCTCTCGAGTGACCTACTGTCCTGACTGGAATCCCACAGGACTGCTGCGGTAAAATCATGGAGTAAGAGAACGATCGGGCGCTGGAAGGAGGAGGGCGAAGAACTGCCCACACGGTCCGGTCCGGGTAAGGTCGCGTAAATGCGACAAATTGTGAAATGATTGTTTTGGATAATACTAGTATTACGCTTTGTTGAAACCCTCTGGAGATTCGCTGTCTGCAAACGGAGAAAACAACAGGCTCTCTCTTTGCAAGCAGTGAAGGATAGGTAACGCAGACTTTTGTCCCCATTGTAATCCGTCGTGCTTATCTTCCTCCCCCACTGTTTCCCGAACTACCGTTCGTGGATTATTGTCTGGAGATTCTTTGTCTGCAAACAGGGAGGAACAAGGTCTCTCTTTGCAGGTAGAGAAAGAGTAGGTAACGATAACTTTTCGTGCCCACTTATTCTCCCCACTGGATTGTTTGATTGACCGATTATTCGGTATTGGTTCTTTTGAGGTATTCACGGCCTCCAAACAACGTAGAATAGAAATATTCTGTCTAGTCTTTGTCCGCCGTGATAAGATAGGTAGTGCAGACTTTTGTCCCCGTTGTAATCCGTCATGCCTATCTTCTCCCCATTGGTTGGTAGCCTGTTCAGCCCGGACCGCTTATTAGAGTCGAACCATCCAGCTCCACTGGAAGGCACACCTAATAAGGACCTGTTCATTAAAGTGTGGACTAGTCGCTATAGCTTATAATAGGTTATGGCATAAAAATACAAGAAAAGGAGTTGAGCGAAATCAGTAGGCCACTGAGGAGTTATCAACTTCGCTAAAAATAAAATAAGAAATGTTAGAAACAACCCGTAATAAGAAACATAAAAATGGCGAGGGAAGACAAGCTTGACACCAAGGCAAGCCACGAGGTAGCTAGGTTCCGTTGCCTATTCCTGCCCTAAAACATGTCTGCCTCATTGCCCACCACGCCCAAATAACGGTCACATGAAATAGATACAAATCAATAGGTACCTACCTCCATTCCGGAAACTCCCGAAGTGCCACAGGTCCGCGGTTACGCCCATCCGGTAGGCGAGGCCTCGAGGCATGCGGGGCTCGCCTGGACGCAGTCGGAAGGGGAGGCTGTGGGGCGGACGGCCCAGAAAACGGTGATGGCCTCTCCTTCTCTCCTCTTCTGCTGCCCTGCGGGCCACGGGGGGGGCTGTCTTGCCTCAGCCACCGACCACCCCCCCCCCCCCTCTGTCTCTCGCCTGGACCGGCCCGCGAAGAAGGCCGAAGCCACAAACAAGAACGGCGGCGCTTACATGTAGTCCCGCCACATGTCAACGCCTGGACAAGTGCAAGTAGTCCCGCCACATGCCGACGCCTGGGTAGTTACAGGTAGTCCCGCCACATGTCAAATTCCTGGAGAGTTGGAGGTAGTCCCGCCACATGTCAAGAAGGGGGGGGGCTGTCTTGCCTCAGCCACCGACCACCCCCCATCTTCAATAGCCGGCACGGCCAATATCGAAACGGCGGAGCCGAGGATCAGCAAGGGGTCGCTGGAAGGGGGAGGTGGCGCGAACGAGCCTCCCCCGCCTCCCTCCAGGTGGAGGCTTCCAGCGACACCCCAACGCTCTTACTTAAAGAGGGTCCACATCGAAAAGCGGTCTTTTTGCCCGGGGCGGGCACATGCCCCATACCGTCTCTCCTCGACCTTGAAGATTCTATAAGAGCCGGGGGGCCCCCGACCCCTCTGCATGGGTGCCCCCGTCCCCCCTCATTGGGACCCGCGACATCGACACTCCTGCCGGCGCCAGCCTCAGTTTGGAAATGGCTAAAACACAGCCAAAGTACAGACTTGTTCAGTTCGGGTGGAACACCAGAATGACCCGGTAGGAAACTTGTTGTTGCCCTCCCCACTCTTTGACTGATGGTCCATTTGTTAGACTGTTACCACATTGCGAAAAACTTTTTGAAACTGCCAACGGAAGGTTCTGGTCCAACCATGAGTCATTGGAGACATTCTGACTATACCGGAACCTGCCTGACCTCGCCCAAAATGGCGCCGATACACGAAACGGAACTTTCGAACTCCCTGTTCACCCGGATTGCTCGAATATTGATGCTCTAAGATATGTATGCATTTTTGGACAATGAAAGTCGATAAGATGGATAGTGATTATGTGCTTATAGAGGAAAAGCAATACCGATATTGATCACGTGTTTGGACAATGAACTGATTTAGGGTGGGTACTGATTATGAATGGGAACAATGAATTGGTGTAATTTAGACAGTGAACGAGCATCTGGATAATGAATTAATTTATTTTTGACTGAATACGACATGCATCATGCTTGCTCTGTGGTAAAGTTTTATACGATTTTATTGCACTGCCGCACTTTATGCAATGAACTGCCACCAACTTTGTTCTTCCTATGTACAGTTCAAATCTGCTCCGTGGCCAGTCCACTGGGTTGTAGGCCTGTATTTATACATCAACACTTTTTTATTAAAAGTATTTTGAAAACGAAAGCATAGTTGTAGCGGTTGCATTAATGAGTTTTGAATGTATTACTACTGTGAGCAACGAGAAAGTATGATGAAGGCTGAAGGTTAAAAAGGCCCCGATATTTAGCAGCCACATTATGTGTCACAGGCAGTCGGAAAAGTGTTTTAGAAGCCTTAAAGCGACACCACAGAAATGCCACCTGACCGCCACCCTTGCACCCGACCAAAAGGGGTTACGACCAAGTAACTCATGTAGATACGCAGATCGTCAATAATTATCTATCTGACCTTACTGGTCCCTCTGGGCTTAAACGCCGAGATGGTAAAGAAATGCACTACGTGGAGATAGGTCGAGTATGTGGTAGGTAAAAACATTTCCGGATTTATGCGCGCTGATGTGTTGTGAATGCTGCACCCCCCCCCCCCCTTCTTCTCCCCCCTTCTGCAGGTCACGTCGGAACCTTGGCTGAAGTATGGAAGGACGATGACCGAACCGCCGATGAGAAAGGGAAGAAGGGAATATGAGCATGGTCCTTATGACAATAAGTTCTTAAAAAGACGTAGACTTGACATGACTATATCTCCTCAGAACATAGCGACTGGGAGGATGGACTGACATAGAGACTTGACGGGTACTGTATGACGAAATATTGGCTCGAAATAGCACGTTAGAAGAATGTAACTAGACATTTGACTAGGTAGGGAAAGGACGAAAAGAGAAGTGCACGGGTAAGGGTTACCAAGACTGCACCAATCTGGGGAATTAGAAACGTTGCTGATGTTCAAAATGTACTGCTTCCCCCTTCTCATACTCTTATAGATCTAGCCAAGCTGTCCGACTGTTCTCCCGATCAATACTTGCCGTTGCCTCAGCCCGGAGTACTTCCCACCAAAGGAAGGAACTGAAAAATGGTTTAAGATCCAACCATGGGTAAATAGCGCAACCAGGTTAATTTCTGATCGACTGATCGAGATGTAAGTATTGGCAATTGAGAACGCTGGAAAAGATAACAGGTGAGAGGGAAAAGGGAGGAAAAGGTAGACAGAGCTAAGCACGTAGGTAAATAGGATAGTAAAAGATAAGTAGGATATAAAAACATATAGATCTCATTGGCCAACTATTGTTTTATGTTTTTGTTGTGAATGTCTTATGTATGTAATACATGTACTGTCTTCCTTCGTCTGAGTGTGTGTGTGTGTGTGCTGTAGGGGTTTGTGTTCTTTCTTTGTTTACGTCTCTCCGTTACCTGACCTCCTACTGTTCTGTGTTGTGAACGCACCAAACGACCTATTTTTGTACACGTCTCTCCCTTCCTCTATCCCTCTCCCCCACTCTCTCCCCCTCTCTCTCTCTCTCTCTCTCTCTCTCCCTCTCTCCCCTTCTCTTTCTCTCTCTCTCTCTCTCTCCCTCTCTCTCTCTCTCTCTCTCTCTCTCTCTCTCTCACTACATGTCATGCGTGTACCAAATGGCTCGTTTAGATTGCGGACAACTCTCACTCTATGAGAGTCTCCTTATTTCATCTTCCTTCTTATGGTAAAATCGTGCCTCACAGGCACCAGTCTGATTGGGTAATTATTGAACACGAAGGTGTTCAGCGAAATTGACCAAAACTAAAATGATTGTACCTCGCCATATTACTACCTCTCCTTTCTGCAAAATAAATGAACTCGAATTGGCTGAGAAAGAAAGGACAGGTAAGACGACTAAGGTCCCCCAATCCGGCCTTTATAGGGGAACTGTATGTCAATGGCACCTTATTTTCTGTTCATCAGAAACGAACGCCAACGTCCAGCTTGACCCCCAATGCCCAGATTACCCCACCCCCCTTTTGCACCCAAGCGCGAATGCCCGAAGCGTCCCCGCCCCATTGATAGACCCCAGCTGCTGTCCCAGGTATAAACATGATGACCATGAGTCCCTCGAGAAAAACTTGTTTTACCTGACTCTCGATGATAGCGCCCCCGCCCTGTTTGATAAGGTTAGCCAGCCTTGAGGGGAAATGTTCCGAAAATGTCGAACATGATGAAATGCACAGTTGATGGGAATATTATTTTGTCCTCACTTGAATTATAAATGGGACGATGAATAAACTTGGCATGAACTCAGTAGGAATGCCGACATATGCACTACTTGGTAATAGACCTCTGACTGTGACCGATGAGCGTATCTCCCAAGCACGTAGAATTAAGGGAGGAATTCACATGCATAAATGCCTTCGTCTGTCAGTTCTCTAAAAGCTTGTTTTTGTACCTATTCAAAGATTCACGATCACCGGAGGAGGAGGGTCGGACGTGGCGTACAGCCTAGCTGCAGATCTTGAGACACGTGTGACCTCAACCAAAGGTGGAGCCGCAGAGCAACAAGATACGGGACGAGACAGCAACTTCAAACGTGGAAAATGAAGCTTGATGGGCTGCCCTGAAGCCCCCCGTCTGCTAAACCACGTGTGCCTGGAGTCTCCGTCCCCCTTCTTTAGGCCCGATTAATGGGCCTGCCTGCTTATTATCCTTTGCTCCCTTGGTCCCTTTTGTGTGTCCCAGGAACTCTGACCCAACTCCACTCTCTCTCCTATCGACTATTTGAACCACACACCCACTCTTTTCCACGTGACACTCTTTTCCACGTGACTTATTGCCAAAAGGAAGGCCAAAAGGAAGAACTGCATTCAACTGGGAATAGGGTGTTGCCACAGAAATATGGGTGCCGAGCATAAGGCACCGCTGAACGGATTGTTTAGGGAACAGGACTGTGGTCTAACAGCAGAAGACTGACCGCACCCTGCAACGCGTAAGGATAGACCCGAGCTGGACCTATAGCTCCACCGCCGGTGCTCCACAGCGCCAACGAAAGTACACGGACTAGAGCCTACCAGTGATGGCTCACTGCTAAAAGACACTGTGACGAAGAGATCTTGTATATTGAACTGAATTCCGCCCTCAACTGCCTTGGTCGAAGTGTTCATTGGTCACATTTTTTTTTTAAGTCAGAAACATTTATGCTATGTAGTGCTTTGAAAATGATAGGAACTCGACGAAATGCAATCTCCTATGTGCCGCATTCTGCCAAACACCTCAACTGTCCATGATCATTTGCCATATGTTAGTATTGACAACTGCTAATTCTTTGACGGCACCTGTTTATATGTACCATCATCGATTACGAAAATGAACGCTGTAATGTAAAAAGGGGCGACTGTGGAAATTGAAGAACTTGATGTACATAAACAGCATTCATTTCCCTTTTTCCCACTCCTCTCCCTGTGCGTACCATGAATACCGTAAAGCATTAACTACATCCCACTGCCAGCGAAGGCCTGTACTCCTGTGTACATGACAGCCATTTTAGGCACCCTGGCCTTTTGCCCGCCTAAGATTAGACTCACCGGCTTCCCTTCTGCGTGTATTCGAACTCTCTCTCTCTCTCGTGCATAAACCATGAAACCCTCTCCCTTTTGCGCGACCCTGCTATGAAAGGCAACCCTCCTGCTTGACCCATGCCCCCCCCCCATTTTCCTCTTGAAGAAGCATCCTTCGCCTCAGCTGACATAACCCCCCAGCTGTATCTGACTGCCCCCGTTCTCTCATGTGCGGGTCATAAGACCTCTCTCTCTCTCTCTGTGCGACTCTGTCCCTGCGCGCACCCTGACCCCCTCCTTCTCCCTCACATGGACAAGTCATAAACCTTCCTCCTCTGCAAGGCCCTGTCCTTGGGAGTCACAGCCGCGCCTGACCAACACCTCCTTTCCCTCCATGAATGCCCCTCTATTGACAAAGCACTCCCTCCGCGCTCGATTGTCCACGCGGCATGAATGCCACTCCTTTGATGACCCCTTCCCCGAGTCCGACTGACCACACATGTCCGAGGCCATCGCCTAAGCCAGAGGATACCATTTACTGCACTTTATTGTATGAAGTCACCCCCCCTTCAAAGGACTCACTATTGATCCTGGCCACCCCACCCCCTGGCTATGATCAGGCGCGCACATCCTAAACTGTTGACGGAACACTCAGCTGCGTGATTGCCCTCCCCTCTTATCAGCAGGTCAAGGGTCCCTATTGAGAATACATGTGGGGTAGGATTGACACGAGGATTATAGGGATGTCTTTTCCTTTGCGTCACACTGTCCTGATTGTACTATCAAGTGTTTTGTAAGGTATAAAAGAAGGAGTCTCAGCTCACTTGTTAGAGCACCTCCCGATGACACCTTGTTTCGTGTCTGAAATGACTGGCTCTCCTCATGAGAAATAAACTCTGTTCTTGTGATTCCTGCTCCCAGCGCCCGTCTCTTTTTTGGTAACTATTCAGAATGGAAACTAATAGGCGACTTGCGCCAGCAGCCTGGGCATCGATAGTAATGCGGGCTCCTGTTCCACAGTGGTGTGAAGAGCTGTGGGAAGAAAGAGTTGCAGTGCTCAAAAAATATAAATGTGCTAGTAGAATAGTGGTGTGTTAAAATTGACTAACATGGTGCCAAAAGATAAATTTTATTATGGCGGTCACCATGATGCCAAGATTAAAAGCAGAGTATGGATAGTGTTTTAACAAATACTACTATCTTGATGGAATATTAACTGGTAGCACCCCTTTTGTGTTTATTATAAGTAGGATTAGGGAATAGGGTGCACTTAGGTCATTAATTCATTTTCCCCTTTAGACCCTCCTCCACGTTGTGTTTTTGTTACCGAAATACTGTTAACATCTGCTATGGTGGAACAATTATTTTCATAAAGTTTTGCTTTTTCATCTTGCAGCAAATTTATATAGCGCAACTTATCACTAGGAGAGATTTAGGTACTAATTAAGATGTCGGTCAGAGTTGCCTCTGATCCACACCATCTTGGTGTGGGAACCGACCAACTGCAGGTCCACGGTTCAGAAAACTGTATTACAATGCAATCGCTCATGATGAGATTGCAAACTTCCATTTCCCTATGGGAGCTTGTGCTGTGGTTGGAAACCGGCCGCAGCACTAGTTTGCATAGAGAAATGGGAGATTCTGTAAATCACTGCACCTCGTAGCAGGCACCAGCCACACCATGCAGGGAGTTAAAGGGGGGCACCTATCAAATACGCTTTCTGACAGGCTTTTTATGTTGGAAAGCCCAACATCATAATTCCAACAGTGGAAAACGCCGTCCTTGGGGATTATGTGCCGTCTCCGACTGGTCGCCGAGCTGCTTGAGCCCGTCGGTCCGACCAGTTGGTTTAATCTCCAACCGCCTACACTGTAATTAGGCACTCGGACTTTAAACTGTGGATGTCGGTCGGAAAGCCTCTGACCTGGCTGCTACATGATTTGCCCAAGGTCACAGCTTGAAGAAGAGGTGTGGCGCAGCGGCCAGAGTGCCTGACTCCGGACCACAGGGTTCACGGTTCGATTTACATTTACAGCTTGTTGCACTGCTGGATCCCTAAGTCAGCAGCTCTGGCAGCTGTTCCACATCCTCTCCACTCCCATGAAACTTGTAAGGGAGCTCTTTCCTTCTCCTGAACGGTTATTGTTAAACAGCTTACTATCATCACATAGGGGAAACCAATGCATTGTTTCAACAGGAAGCCAAAACCTGCTGTAAAACAGGCTCCTATGGGGAAATGAGGTGTGTGTGGAAAACCCTGCACCTTGTCGCAGGCACCCCAGTGCGGGGTTTCACATCGGGGAAGTTTAGGTACCCCCTCGGCCACCAACCAAAGGCCGCAGGGGCCTCCAAAGTCACTTGCTGACAGCCAACGTGGAATAGCTTTTGGAAACCTCCGTAGGGGTTATCGTGTGATTCCGACTGATAGATTTAATCCACGAGTCAGTCGGACCTGAGTCAGAATAACCGGCCGGTGTATGTTCCGACCGTGATCATCGTAATCAGGCGGTCGGACTGTAAACCACCCGAGTCAGTCAGAAGGGCTCCAACACGGTTGGGGGAGATTCCGATCAACATCATAGTGAGCCCCTTTGTGTATGGAACATCTTCCCAGAAACAAACAGTATGTGAGGCTGTAAACATCATACATTAACCCCTTGCCTGCGCTGAACGTTCCGCGCTAGTGCGGAAAGTTTTATTGCGCAGGCAGGGTCGCGACGTTCAACCGACGTGCGCAGCACTACCGAGGTAGTGCACGCGACGTCCGCTGAACGTCGGCAGCAGCGGTGGGGTTAAAGAAGAATGGGCAGATGTGCTAGTGGTCCGTGAAGAAGGTCTTGGTAAGGCTTGCCATAAATTCAGCTTTTTAAAGGTCTGGCCCTACCGGCCCTACTGGCACTTTAGAGGCAACCGGTTACACCACAATGCTGATGCTCTAAAGTGGTAGAGACATGCTTTATAGACAATGGCACTTTCTGACTATACAATCAACTGTCAAATGATCTGGTGCACTCCTGTCATTAAACATGACCTAAACATAAACCCTGCACCAAAACCGGTGATATTACATCAGACTCAGGACATTAGTAGAATGAATAGTCACAAGAAAAGGTGGATTGACACAACATTGGCAGTGGCTAAGCTATATATTCTTAGGAGATGGAAAATCACACACCTACTCCACGAGGAATTAATTTGTCTTTATCTATTGAGTTTCTCCACTGACATTGATATTTTGCTTTTACCCGCCACAGCAAACACCATAGACAGGTAGGTTTTAATATAAGCAAGTGAGAATATTAGCATACATGTATAGTGCCACTCAAAAGCTTGTTCGCTTGGAACAAGTTGTATCCCTCTTAAAATGTATCAGTGACTGCTAGTATTTTATGCCAGCCTAAAGTTTTCCCCAAAAAATAACAATAAAAATATATAAGGAGGTTTAAGGAGGAGCTTCTTCAATTATCTCCATCCATTCAGTTTCTCAGTTATTACTCAAATAAACCACTTCCACCACAGCACATAGAAAATATCAATGGGTTAAAGCACTATACTTTAGAAGGCTTGATTACACATGCTTTCACGCCCATCTAAACATATAAAGCAAAGATTAGTTATTTGAGGGCTATTTATTTACCTGTGAATGCTATTTCCTACTCATGTAAGATGTCATCACTCACTTTGATAAACATCAAAAACATTATTGAAATCTGTAATTTAGACTCATTATTACAAACCATTTTATGCAAATTTATCATATGGAAACAAGCACAAATCATCAAAATAGAAAACCTGTGTATACAAAGTTATATGTTACAGCCACACCCCCTCAGCTTGGTAAAGGTCATTTGAAGCACTTGCATATGACTTGAGAGGGATCTCTAACTGCAACTCATGGAACTGCAGAGTCATGAAAGAATTCCAAAGTTTTGCATTTGACTCGAGGGAGACCTCTAGTAACGCATTGTGGAATGGCAGCTTTATGAAAGAATGTCAATGCTTTTGCATCTGACTGGAGTTGGACCTTTAGTAAAGCATTGAGCAACTGGAGCTCTGTGAAATAATTTTGAAGATTTTGCGTCTGACTAGAGAGGGCCCGTTAGTAATGGCTAAAGGAATGTAGGTTTGAATGCATGTGTGTATGAAGGGACCTTTAATCAAATATCACCATCTATTGTGTTGCTCCAACGACACTGACATTTTTATTCTTCCTATGACTACATACAGCACAAAGCACTTGGCAGTAATATAAGCGACTGGTATTATTGGCATACATGCAATGTGCTACTTAAAAGCCAGTTTGTTAAGAATAGGTTTGAAGGCACTTAAATTGAATAATTATTTATAGGGGGATATTTACTAAGATGTCATGCAACGCTGTACAGCATGAGAGATTGCTGCACTGTGTTGCGTTAATGGGAGAGCACTTCTGGCTGCCTAGAGTCACTGCAGGCACCCTTGTGGCATGGCGCAATGGTCCATCTGTTTTAGTCAGACTACTTTTTCTGCAGGAAGGGATACCTTCCTGCACAAAAACAATTTTTTGAGGATTATTCCTCTTTGTATATTCACTGCAGAATGCAAGGAGGACATACAAAAGAGAAATTTCTCCTCACTATCCCAACCTCCAGAAGGTGCACCATAATAGTGGAGAAGTGTGGCTCAAATGGTTAGAGCGGTAGACCCTGATGCAGAGGTCTGGTCCGGGACCAGGGTTCAATACCCGCCTCGGTGGGTCTTGGGCTCAATTTCCTCGGACTCGATAATTCTTGCCTCAGCGCCTACTCTAATCATGGGTCCCACGCTGCAACTCTGGGCAATAGCTTGCTTAATCTCCACAACGGCCCCAACAGTGCTGAGATGCCTGGCTTCACCTTGGGGGTGTCCAGGAGTGGACATTCCACAGGGAAAAACCAGGAAGGGTTCCTAAGCGGTATACGGACAGTGCTGGGACCTCTCCGTTGGAGGTAGCTGTGCGCTTTACAAATGGCATTTATATTAGTACAAACTCATGCTTACTGACTTTAGTAAATATGGGGTTGCCTCAAAATACATGTGTAGATGATTCATGGCAATGCCTATGATCTTTTCTTGGAATCACTCTCTGATGCAAGGTAATGCAAGGCAGCTCTACCACTGCCATGTGTTACTTTGGGATAAAATCCAACTTAAAGCCATGCAAATCTTGATTTGCATGGCTTTGTAAACCCCAATATAGATTTTGCTTCACAAAAGTGGCGCATCGTGACACAACATCTTATTAAGGTATAGAGACAAAATATCGACTCCAAAATATTGACTGGACATAATATCGAGTTTTTAATATAGACTGGACAAAATATCGACTGGACATAATATCGACTACAAAAATATCGTTTTTCAGGTAAGTGAAGTAATATCGACTGTATAAAATATAGATAGCAAAAATATCGATTTTTTAATAATATATAATATTTTATAGTGTATTTTTATGTAATAATATGTGTGAATAGTGTGTATTAATGTTATAAAATATTTTATTACATGAATTTTGTTTTTATAATAATTGCGTAATGTAATTCTGTAGCGGGTTGTGGGTTTATAGGGGAATAGGGTGGGAAGTAATTTAATAATAATTAATTAATTAATATATGTTTGTTAATATTTTTAATTAATAATTAATTGATAATTAATTAATATTAATTAGTTAATTAATTAATATAATTTTGAACATATTTTGTATTAGTAAATAATTGTAAATTAATGAATTGTAATTAGTTAATTACATTAATTAGAGTACATTTTTAATATATATAATTTTGTGTAATTTTTAAGTAATTAATTTTGAAAAAATAATATTAATTATTAAAATAATTACAGCTAATGTTCTAATATATTTACTTTATTGTTATTGTTAATTAATAATTAATTGCTAATTAAATAATATTGATAAATTTTGGGTAAAGGAGCATTTTTAGGGTTCAGGGTCAGTTTTCAGTTCATGGGTAAAGGGGTATTTTTAGGGTTCAGGGTCAGTTTTCAGTTCATGGGTAAAGGGGTATTTTTAGGGTTCAGGGTCAGTTTTCAGTTCATGGGTAAAGGGGTATTTTTAGGGTTCAGGGTCAGTTTTCAGTTCATGGGTAAAGGGGTATTTTTAGGGTTCAGGGTCAGTTTTCAGTTCATGGGTAAAGGGGTATTTTTAGGGTTCAGGGTCAGTTTTCAGTTCATGGGTAAAGGGGTATTTTTAGGACTCAGGGTCAGTTTTCAGTTCATGGGTAAAGGGGTATTTTTAGGGTTCAGGTTCAGTTTTCAGTTCATGGGTAAAGGGGTATTTTTAGGGTTCAGGGTCAGTTTTCAGTTTTTGGGTAAAGGGGCATTTTTAGGGTTCAGGGTCAGTTTTCAGTTTTTGGGTAAAGGGGTATTTTTAGGGTTCAGGGTCAGTTTTGGGTTTTTGGGTAAAGGGGTATTTTTAGGGTTCAGGGTCAGTTTTGGGTTTTTGGGTAAAGGGGTATTTTTAGGGTTCAGGGTCAGTTTTGGGTTTTTGGGTAAAGGGGTATTTTTAGGGTTCAGGGTCAACAAATAAGATTTTAAAAAAATATTTTTATTATTTTCATTTATTATTTAATTATTATAATTTAATTTAAGTCGTTTAAGTATATTTTAGTAATTAAAATTTAATATTAATTTAATTTAACACTGTTTTTAATAAAGTCGATATTTTTTACATCTATATTTTTGTTAACGATATTTTGTACTCGATATTTTTGTACTTACCTGTTTGTAGATACAAACTCGATATTTTGACTGTCGATATTTTGTCCACGATATTTTGGCAACTCGATATTTTGTCCGTCGATATTATTTCAGTGATCCTCTTATTAAATGTGGGCGCTTTATATTTGAAAACTGATATTCTGAGGCTTTCCCAAAAATTTGTAATACGAATTTATAATAACTTTTAGTCAACCAACTATATCCATTAAGTTGCTCGGCTGTTACTCAAATAATGCCCACTCCCACCACACCACACAGGATATAACTTGGTGTAAACATACTTCTGTCATAGAGTACATGTACTTACAGTGCAACTCCAAAATAGTTTTCTAAGAAAATAGGGTTGAAGGCACTAGACTTAACGGTAGACTGCAATATACTAGGTTGTGTTCACAAGTGTTCCATATTAATCAAGGCATTTTTTTAAAGTTGCAATACTGATTCACCAGCATATACCAGTATTTACATATCCTATTGAAAACAAGTACAATTCATTAGAGTAGTAAAAGTGTTTATGTGCATTTTTATGTTGAAGACACACCCCTCAACCTTGTGAAAGACATTGAAAACAGTTGCATCTGACTTGAGAGAGACCTTTAGCAACAACTTGAGGTATTGCAGTTTTGTGACAGACTTTTCCAGCAGTTGCTTCTAACCTGATAATGACATCTTGCAAGGACTTGAAGGGCTGCATCCTTGTTAAAGATGCCAAGCTGTTGCTTCTGACTTGAGAAGGACATAGAGTAATTACTTGAGCTATTGTATTGTGTGTTTTGCAATGTTTCCCCCCAGGCAAGCTCTGAGAGGCATCACCTCCCGCCAAAATCTTTGACACTGGACTCAACTTTAATACAAATGTGTTACAAAATGAAATGACAAGTGTCTTTGGCAGCATAGCTGTGCCTTCAGATTAGCACAAACCACAGGATTTATTTTCACAGGTCTCATTACGTGATCTTCCTGGTTCGCCTTCACACTGTTAGATTGCAATGATGTGACAGAGTTTGTCTTGCGCCTTCTGTTTTCACACCATTGATGCTTACTGCTTCATTTTCACACTGAGAAGTTTTCAGATCATTCATTAAAATTAGAGGCGAGATTTAAACATTTTTTTATACAATGGATGGCGTCTGCAGCATTGCAAGAGGGACACAAGAGAACGGAGGAAGAAAGGCAGCCAGAGAGAGGACGAGAGGGAGGAGTGGAAGGGAGGGGAGAGGTGGCGTAAGAGGGGTTAAAACGAGAGATGAGATAGAGAAGGTTCAGTGAGACAGGGTAAGGGCGGAGGGTGGGTGTAAGAGGCAGAGAGAGAGGTTGTGTGTGTGACAATAAAAAAGGGACAAGCAAAAAGGAAGTGAGAGAGGGAGAGATATGCATATAGGGCAAATATGGGATGGAGGGGGTGAAAAGAAGAGAGGTGATAAGTGGATCAAAAGAAGGAACTGGAAAAGAGGGGAGAATTAAGAGGCAGAGTGAGACAGATTTAGGGAGAGTGAGATAGAGAGGCAAAGAAACAGGAAGTATGTGTGAGAAAATAAAAAGTGAGAGGCAGAGGGGAAAAGAGGATGTTAGAATAAAAGGAAGATCGACAGAGAGAAACAAGCATTGGTAAAGCCAAAATGTCTCAAATGTGGTACTTATTGGCTGTGCCAGTGAGTTTTAGACATGCTATACAGAATCCCTGATGGCCAAAGAATGCAAACAAAAAATGGTCCTTTAACCCTGCAGCTGTGTCATTTTGTTGGCACCCACACCAAGCATGTGCACACTTAGAAAATACTGCAAGTGCTTTTCTTTTAATTTATTGGTTTCTTGAAGTGCTAGTGAACTGGAATGAGATGGAGGATGCGACTGGGAGAAGCATCATAAGGCGCTGGTCAAGGAAGCATCACATGGGATGTAGGTGGAGGAAACAACACAGAGAGCGTGGATGAGGGATACTTGATACTTGTATAGCGCACTACTCACCCGCAAGGGTCTCAAGGCGCTTGTACGAATACCGCTGTGGAACCCATGCTGGCTTTCCCTGTGAGGCGTCCACTCCTGGGCACCCCCAAGGTGGAGCCCAGGCATCCTTAGCATTGTGGGGGCCGTTGTGGAGATTAAGTAAGCTATTGCCCAGAGTTGCAGAGTGGGACTCCATGATTGGAATAGGCACCGAGGCGAGAATTATCAGGTCCGTGGAATTTTGAGGCCAAGACCCGCCGAGGCGGGGAATTGAACCCTGGTCCCGGGCTAGACCTCTGCATCAGGGTCTGCCACTCTAATCATTGAGTCACACTTCTCCAGCATGTAGGGCAGGCAGGGAACCAGGGCCGGCTTTAGCAATGGTGGCGCGCGGTGAGACAATCACTTTTGGTGCCCCACATCCCTTGACCACCTCTTTGGATTCGCTCACTACCACCTGCAAAAGTGCTCCTCATCTTTCATATAGTAAGATATTGCTAAACACAGCGCCCCCCCCCCCAATGGTCACAGCGCTCCCCTCCACAGGTCAGCAACCAGTGCGGCTGCACCAGTCGCACTACCCTAAAGCCGGTCCAGCACGGACGCAACATGGAGGGCAGGAGTGGGGGGAGAAGCAGCAGGTGATAGGAAGCAATATGGAGCAGGGGAGAGGCAAAGAAGGTGAGAAAGCAACATGGTATGAAGAAGTACACAATGTTAAGTGCAAAATTAAGGGGGCGGTGGAAAAGGCACATGGGCAACAAAGAACAAACAGGGGCGAAAAGTTGACAAGGCAGACAGCTGGAAAAACACGTACATTTTCATGGAGTACTTGACAAAAAAATTAGTGGTTGCAAAGGGTGTTTGGACAAAATATCCCCAAAAATATTGTGATACTAACAAATATATTGTGTCACGAATTTCGAGATGTCAAAAATATCGTCGACAGCAATATCATTTCAAGTGTCTCTTTCAATATTGTTGTAAAAAATATGAATTTAGAAAATGTATGTAAAATATTTCGCTTCATTTCATGTGTATTTACTGTAGTGTTTTTTGTGTAGGTTTATACATTACTTTACATTTGTTATGTATTAAGAGGATTTAGTAATTATGAAATGGTTGACATTTGTGTTTTTATTTGTTTTAATGTATGAAAATAATGGATTTATTATACTTTTAACAATCAGTTCTGTCGGGTCAAACAATTTCTTTGCCAACTTCGATTTTCAATGAGAACAACGTGATTAATTAAGGAAGAACAACATGAACAAAACACAGAATAAACAAATTAATCTCATTCAAAGAGAAATATTTTACTTCATATTTGCAAATTTTCGTAAAAAGTTAAGAATTATCATATCACCGTGTTCGGATACATCTTAATTGGTCGGTCAGACTCCCTGACCCCGAGTCGGTCGGAAACCCGGCTTTAGGGCAGTGTGACCGGTGCTGCCGCACTGGGCGCTGACCTGTTGAGGGGGGACGCTGTGGCTTCAGGCGGGAGCTGTGTTTAGCAATATCTTATGATAGGAGAGGTGAGGGGCACTTTTGCAGGTGGGAGGAAGAGAATCCGAGGAGGCGGTCATGGGGTGTGGGGGCACCAAAAATGATTGTCGCACTAGGCGCCACCAGTGCTAAAGCGGGCCCTGCCTTAGTATAGTAATGGTAGTAAATAATTTATAAACTATGATATTTATTAATAGTGTAAAAAATATTTAAACTGTAATGTTTTAATGTATAGGTTTATAGATTTAGTTAGTGTTTTGTATAAGTGAATTATATTTTAATTTATATATTAACTTTTGTGCTAGTATGCAGTAATGATTGTGCATGTAATTTTATTAATTTGTAAATTTAGCTTCTTTAGTGCCCAGCACCTTCCTCAAATTGGTATAGATTAGAGTGGGAATAGTATTAGTTACCTCTTTGGTGTCCAACACCTTCCTGAAATTGTTATAGATTGGAATGGGAATAGTAAATGTCATCTCTTTAGTGTCCAACACCTTCCTGAAAGTTGTATAGATTGGAGTAGGAATAGTAAAAGTCGTCCCTTTGATGTCCAACACCTAACTCGAATTGGTGTAGATTGTAGTAGGACTAGTAATTGTAACTCCTTATGAATGGCCTGATTATGAGTTCGGCGGTGCAACGCCGGGTTCAACCCGCCGCCGCACCACCAAACTCATGGTCGGGCCCCCTGCCAGATTACGATTGTTTCTCATGTCAGCCTTTTTTTTATGTTCCCATGGTAG
Organism: Lissotriton vulgaris; assembly: GCF_964263255.1. Taxonomy (NCBI): domain Eukaryota; kingdom Metazoa; phylum Chordata; class Amphibia; order Caudata; family Salamandridae; genus Lissotriton; species Lissotriton vulgaris. The sequence continues at coordinate 353,226,950 of NC_141685.1, read as the reverse complement.
GCCTCAGAAAATGGGCAATGCAATGGGAACACCAAGACCAGTTCCTGCACAGCTGTGCAGGAACTGGTGTGCATGCTTACAGGGGGGCATTTGTTGTTGTGCTCCCCTGTGTGCATCTACATGGCACTTTGTTTCCTCTCTGCCACATTTTTCATGGTGGTGGAACCGCTAGGAAAACTGTGGCGGAGAGGAAACTTGAAACATGCTTGGCGGGACTGCGGCGGTCCCACCAAGCCTTTTACTGTCTCTACACCGCCGCACCACTGCCAGGGAACAGCAGTTCCCTGGTGGCTGCAGTGGGGCAATGGCGGTCCAACTGCCCTAATTATAAAAGGGCGGTGGGGAGACCACCACCGCCAGGCCCCCGCAAGTCTGGCGGTCCATGGACAGCCAGACTCGTAATCAAGCCCTTAGTGTCCAGTACGTTCAAAAAAATTATTTATGTTGGAGTGTGACTTTTTTTTTTATACTAGTGTAAAATATTTTTTGAAATTGTTTTTTATGTTGTAGAAAATAGTTATTTAATTTGTATTGTTGTTGTTTTTCAATATAATAAAATAATTGTTAATTGGATGTTATTAATAAATAATATTATAAATTACATATTTTATATAATAAAGAAAAGTTAGACTTTTTTCAAAATGTATTTATGCTCTCAAAGTTTATTTTAATTATGGGCCTTATTATGATTTTAGTGGTGTGGGAGCAGGGCCGCCGTGCTGCTGCCCTGCTTCCACACTGCCAAAGCCCAAACAGACACCTGCCAGATTAAGAATTTTTTATTCGCTGGTGGGCAGTGCTTTGGCATTCCCACCACAGTGCCTTTAAAATAGGCACTGCAATGGGAATGTCAATGCATGTTTCTGCACGGATCGAAATTCACAATGCTGCATATTTTTTTCCGTGCAGGAACACAGGGGTGCATGAAGACAGGGGTGCACACCATGTGCCCACTTGCATGGACTTCATGGTGCAGAGGCACAATGCCCCCCATTGTTTCCTAATTACCATGCTTTTCATGTCCGTCGCACTGCCATGAAAAGTGTGGCGGTGATGAAACTTGTAATATGCTTGGCAGGGCAGCAGCGGCCCCCCAAGCACATTGTGGCATCAAGACCGCCGCAGCATCACCAGGGATCTCTAATCCTTGGCTTGTGCAGTGGTTGCAGGGCAGCCCGAACGCCCTTGTCATAATAGAGCAGTAGGAAGTCCACGATCGCCGCGCCTCTGCGAGTCCGGCGGTACTACATCTTTAGACATCTATATTCCAAATTAAAAAGAAACATTTATATATAGATTAATAAAATAAACAATTTGAATACATTGTGTTTGTTATTATTTCTTTAAAAATGTTAATAATATTTAAATTGCATTACATATTGCACATTTTAAGTTTTTTTACCACTGACATTTTTTAATTTTTCATTTATTGCTTGACATATATATTTTCAACATCATTTTAACATAAGTTTTTTAGTACAAATTAATTAATTGTATATATTTTATACCATTATTTAATTTAGACTTTACCTTTTTTAAATTTTTATAACAATATTTAAGATGTTTTCCCATACATCTTCTCAGCATTTTCCCAATATTTCCCATTCATTTTGATGCGGAGATACTCTAGTTAGTTTTATTTGGCAGCCAACTTTTTTTTGTACCGCTACCTTTTATTTTGAATTCTATTTCTATCATTTTGTGGGATCAAGGTCGTGGTAAGGTGCGACTGTTCACCAGAACAAGTAAGTCCTTTTTAAAAGTTTTTACGGGTTTTGAGGGTAGGGGGGATGTATGGGGAGGTTTAGAGGTTACTTATAGTGTTGTTTGTGGGTTTTTGGTATATTAAGGGCCTAATTATGATGTTGGTCGGAAAGCAAACCAACCAATTCCATGTTGGAATCGGTTTCGATCGACTCGCGTTCGCCGAGTCCAACTGACCAATTACGATGGTTCCGATCACAGTTCGGAAAGTCTCCCATTGACTTCAAAGGGAGCCTGTGTTCCGACCGACAACACAGGCTCCCACTGAATAAAGGGGTGGTTGTGAAAAACATTGCACCCTGTGGCAGGCACCCCATGGTGCAATGCCACACTGTGCATGGTTTGAAAGTGGGGGCCCTTGGGTACCCCCATGGGCCCCAACCTGAGGTCTCAGGTTGAAGGGGTAGCTGCTATGGTCCCCAAAATTCAGTTTTCAACAGCTGTTCCAGGTCGATCTGACCGATTCGGAAAGGCTGTCCGAATCCGACATCGTAATACGTCAGTCGGAAACGCTGTCCGTTGAACTGTATGATTCGACTCGGAGTCTCCAAATACCGCTTGGAACCAATTCGGAATGACCGGACGGTTACCTTTCCATCGTAAACAGTCGGTCGGAAATGTTTCAGAGTCGGTCGGAAACATGGGTCAGGAAAATCTAAATGCTGTTTGGAGCCTTTCCCACCGACATCGTACTCAGCCGCTTAGTTGTATTAATTGTAGTGTTTCTAACTAGTGTGTAATTTTGGGGTTTTGTACACTGTTTTATGAATGTTTCATTATGCTATATTATGTATTTTATGATGATTCAGTATAATGTATATGTATTTTTGGGAATGGTATGTGTTTTGCGGGTGGGTTTTCTTGTTTACTTTACAGGTTTTTGCCAACAAATGTGTCTTAAGGTCATTGGGAGTTACAGTTTTTTTGTGTTTTTTACTTTCAAGAAAACACTTTTGGTTTATATTAAAAAAATATTTTTTGTTTGAATTTCCTTTTTTTCAAGTATCCAGGAACATTTATTTTTAAACACTCTTTCAGGTTGTTAAGTGTCCCTACATACTTTTGGTATGCTTCATGGGATGTCTATTGGATTAGTTGAATTTTTACAGTATTTCTGGGAAATATTTTCTTCCATTTTTGGTGGATTATTACTCTTTAAGTAGATGCAGGAGAAGATCTGTGGCTACTGAACAACACGTTATATTTATTTATTTATAATTGGTGGGGAACGTTATATTTTATTGTGTATGTGATTATTATTCAGAAATGTATCGTTCATGTGTTGTATTCATTTTATGTGATGGATTAAGTTTGCTCTTTGAGTCTTTGTAGTGCAGGAACTGGGGTGCATGCACACAGGGGGGCACATTCTAAAGTGGGCATTGGTGGTAGTTGCCCTGAGATGTGGTTGGGGACTTTAGGCAATATATCTATTAGGATTTTGGCTATGTGTTCCTGGGAGATAGTGTTTGTCCCTCTTATATCCTGTAATAACTCCCATACTTCTATTTCTGTCACATTTGGGGGTGAATGTGTTCTCTTACATGAATTACAGCACATCTTTTGTAGAGGCCCTCCCATAGCATGCATTAGAATAATATTTGGTACCTTTCCAATTAATATTTTCTGTTGATGCATTTTCTTGGTGGTTGGTGAAACCCATGTGACTTATGTTTTTTTTATGAATTTGACCATCCAAACTCACGTTGGCCGAAACTGGTGGTCTGACCACACGATTACGAGTAGGGAAGTCGGACAGCCATGGGACCGCTGCTGACGCCAGGGATCCACGATCCCTGTTGGTCTGGGCGATCTTGAGGTCGCAATACAGTTGGTGGGGACGCTTCAGCCCCACAAAGCATATTACGAGTTTCCTCCCGCCTCACTTTGCAGGGCCCCCTTGTGCTCTGGGCATGAAGATACATGCCTGTATCCCAAGGCCCAGAGGCACATGGTGTGCCCCCCTGTCTGCATGCAACCCCAGTTCCTGCAGTTCATGCCCTGCAGGAACTTGCTTTGATGTTCCCATTGCAGTTACGTTTTTATAGGCACCGCTGTGGGGCCGCCAAAGAACTGCCCGCCAGTGACAAAAAATGGCAAAATCTGGTGGATGGTGCTCACGTGGGTTTGGTGATGTGGGAGCAGGGCGGTCCTACTCCTGCAGTGCCAAACTCATAATAAGGTCCTTAGTAATTCATTTCCTTTCTGGGATGTTATATAATTTGCTTTTTGTCTCATTTTATCTAGTTTAACAATATAAATAAATTTAATATTTTATGTTTAGACTTTTGTTATTTACATATGAAATGATGCAACTACATCTTTTTTATACTTACATGTATGTTCTTTTCAGATGTCTCACTCTGTTTTGCAGCTTTTCTGTTGGGGGTGTTGTAATGTGGAGCAGGTGTTTTCTTTTCTGTCAGTAGTAAAAAAAAGTGTTAGTTAATTTGAAATGTTTATTGTTTGATATTTTGAGGAGTTTGAGGTTGTTAGGTTTATTTTTTCTTGCTATTGTGGTGAGTGTCTAATTTTTCTGGAAGGTTATAACTTTTCAGAGTCGTAGTGTTTTTGTTTAGGCATTACATTTAAAAAGACAGAGGTTTAAGAGTATTATGTTAATTATTTGCCATTTTACATTTGTACATTTATTTACAAGCTAGTTTTCATTTAAATATACGTTTTAGTTACGTGGTTAGGTAGTTGTCGAGATGTGTATATTCTTTCTTTAAGGGTCTGGTTAGAGAATCCAGCAGAGTTTCATCATCTTGAAATGTTTGCTGTTTTAGAAGTATTTAGGGGCACATTAGCAAGAACCTCGTTAAAATTATCGCCGTTTTAGTGGCAGGAAACTGCTGCTAAAATGGCGATAATGGGCTTGCTAATATGCGTTTTAGAATTCTAATAGAAGCCCAGGTTAGATGTCTTTCATCGGAGTTGCATACCCTTCAATGGTGGCGGGCCTCCCAGGTACCCGCCTTAGGAATTACAATGTCCCTTTCCGCCCACTGTTTCATGGCGGTCAACCCGCCATAAAAAGGCAGGCGGAGAGGGACTTTGGGGGCCCGTAACAGACCCCCTTCCCCCTCTGGCCCCAGTTGTGGGTTTTGAGGGGCACCTATTGTGCCCCCTACATATCCTAAAAGACCAATTGATGGACAGAATGCAGAACAATGTCTTACATTCACCCCTGTACAGAGAGCTGGGCCTAAATCCATAGTTTTTTCCTCCCCATGCTGTTCCAGTTTGAACCCAGCCATATGCAAATCAGTCTTGACCCTGCACCCAAAGGGGACAGTACAGCTCGAACGGCCAGGCCAGGTCCTCCCTGGACTGGAAACAGGAAGCCTAGGGCCGGCTTCGGGGTTTTACCCCATATCAGCTAGGATAGCTTCACTCCAGTGGAATGGAGAGCACAGGACCCACATCTGGGTGACAAATGCTAAAAGAAAAACAATAGACAAAATGCAGAACAATGTCATATATCGACCCCAGTACAGAGATCTGGGCTTAAATCAATCTTTTTTTGCTCCCCAGCCATTCGAGTCACTACAAATTGCCTCTAATAGGTCAACGATGCATTCACTCCACGAAGCATTTCAGACCGTCTTTCAATATGGAATTGTATTGAAAGCACACTTGCTTTGCCTTTGCCAAGGCCGGAGTTAGAATTTTGTGTCCTTTGCAGAAGTTTAGCTTCAGCTGGGTACCTGTTAAGTTTATATTTGTAAGACATTCCTGTTAAGGTTTAATTTCTTTGAAATGAGAATCAAGGCCAGAACTGACACGGGGACCCTATCCCCCGGGGCCTAGCCATGACGTAATGGGGGAGAGGGCTGCACGGTCCCCCTTCCCTGGGCAATTTCGACCCTGGGACCCAACCCCCAGCCACAATTCAGCAGAGGTATGTGGCTGCGCAGCCCCCCTCCCTTGGACATTTTTGGCCCCGGGAACCTTATCGCCCAGGGCCTGACCACGACTCACTGGATACCCTGGAACCCACCCAGGGAACCCAGTGGCCACTGTTGGGGACCAAAAGGGGAGCCTGAAGGCCTCTGCAGTCCCAACCGGCCCCACCCCTGCATGAGCCATAATTACTGTCACATACAAGAGCTGCTGGAATGCAGCTCCCTGCGGCCAAGAGCATTAGTTTCATCTCTTTAGGGAAAGAGATGAAAAGTCGGTTTCCAGCAAGCTGAAGCGGTTCGACAGTTCCCGCTTGCTCGAAGCGAAGTGTTTTATTTTACATCCCCTGCCATGAAAACAACTATCTCCCAAGGGTTGCACCTCAGGAGATAGCAGGGGCCGGCCCTAAGGGGGGGAGATCCCCAGGGCATAACTGGCGCCAGGAGGGTCGGCCTTCTTTTGTTCAGCATGGGCTGGCCCCAGGGAGGTGGTGGTCCCCGGGACCGTATATGGCCTGGGAGGGCGCTTGGTCGACCTCCATGTTTAAATGTTGGATTTGGTCGGGGAGGTGGTGGTCCCCGGGGCTTCTAAAATCCTTAGGAGATGTGGCTCCATTCCTTTTTCATAAAAGCCCTGGGGAGAAGGCATCTTTGTGGCAAACATTTGCATGGTAAAAACGTGCATGGTAAAGATGCATGCGTTGGAATGGCTGCGTTGGAATGGTATTGAGTGGGTCCGGCCGTGCTGTAAAGGTTGTTCCCTATTTTTTTCAAGCAAATCTTAGATAATTATGCAAATTGAATAATTAGATAATTAAATTATTTGTTGATTTTTATTAATTGTTAATCGGGTGTTCAGCTTTTTCATTATTAAATTGTGCAAAAAATCCTATATTTTTTTAAATATTCTATTTATTGATAAATTTAATAGTAATAAATGTTATAATATTTTTTAGAAATTTAATTTGTTTGCCTGTGTTTTTTATAAGGTTAATCTGGTGGATTCATTTAAAATATTTTTTATATTTTTTATCAACTTTTACCTTATTTGTATTATAATGATGTGTAGTTTTTAGAATTTTTTTATGTAATGAACATATTTATTTTTGTTTACATGTTTTAATTTTTGTCTATATTTAAATGTTTTATTTGAAAAAAAAATTGGGAGTGGGAATAGTAAATCTGACCTCTCCAGAGTTCAACACTTTCACAACTGTTGCTCAGATGGAGTAGGGATAGCATAATCCAATACTTTGCCAGCTTTTGCTTACGTTGAAGTGGGAATAGTAACTCTGACACCTCCAAGGTCTAACACTTTTCCTACTGTTGCCCAAGGTTGGAGTGGGAGTACCAAATTTGACCTTTCACAAGCAATTTTTTTTATTTGATTTTTTAAAACTTATTTTAATATATTTTTTGCTTTCATGTTAATTTATTTTGTATTTTTCAATAACAATTGTTTGACATTATAAATATTGTATTTGTTTTTTAATATTCATAATGAAATAATATTTTTTACATATGTTTACTTTTTTATTTGTTTAAAGTATATATTTTTATGTTACATTGGATTTCATTTTTTTAAATATTTTTATATTTTACATATTTGTTTTCAAAATGCAATATTTTTTAAGTTGGTGTAGGTTTTAAAGGTAATATAGTGTATAATAGTTCAAATTTCATATGCTTTTACATTTTTGACAATGTTGTGGTCTTCTATATTTATGTTGTCGATTATTTTTTACTTTACATTCAAGGTACATGAAACTGATATTAGTGTTTTCAATATTTTTTGGCCAATATTGATGTTGCAGAAATTTTGGTTGGCTGTATTTCTAGTCAGACAGTTTGATTACAGTTTTGGATTGTTACTAGGGGCTATTGATAATCTCTTTATTTCTTTGATATTCTTATGAAACGCCTAGTGATGTACTACTGTGACACCTTGCTACCTCCTATTCCTTTACCCTTGCATTGTAGTCTTCTTTTTCGTCCACGGGTCTTCGCTGTCCCTTCTTTCTGGGTAGATGGTCTTTAGCACTTTGCATTGATCTAAAAAAAAGTAGTGCAGTAAATATTGCATGCTTCTCTACTTGTTTTTCCTGAATCTAGTGTTATTGAGGTGCATTCACTCAGCTCAGCAGTCTTCTAGGGCCAGATGTACGTCCATTGAAGTTTGCAACTCGCCAAGTGCATTAACCCTTTCCGTGCGCCCGTCGGCCAACGGCCGTCACAAGCACTACCTCCATAGTGCTGCGCAGGTCCGTTGGCGGACGCGGCCCTCCCACTTAATGGAATGACCCGCACCCCAGCGGAATTTTCACTGCGGTTAAAGCGTTAAATTGCAAGTCGTAATCATCAATGTACAAAAGTGTCAGAGACACTGTTTGGGATTCCCAATGGGGTCGCAAATAGCAGGCCTCATGCATATTAATGAGGCTGTAGCACTTTGCTACCCCATTGGGAATGGCTGGCACTCCCGTGGATGGTGACCTGCTGGGGTCAGCAGACCACCATGCCTGGGACTGCTTTGTCAATAAAGTAGTTTTTTTTTAAACGCATCTCGTTTTTCTTAAAGAAAAACGGGATGCATTAAAAAACAAATAATTTTTTTTTTAAGGGTAGGTAGTGGTTCCTGAGACCACAGCCTGCTCTTAAAAAATGTTTGTGCATCCATTCATGGGACCCCTTCCCATTTGTGAATGGTTTAGCACCCTCATGAAGAGGGTGGTAAACTGCAAGTGTTTTAACATTCTTACATAGGGTTTAGAGTTTGCTATTAGGAAGGGACGCCCTTGGAACCCCCCCTTCCTAATAGCAAGCCACTAACCCTATTTTGAGAGTCTCTTTTACATTAGCCACTCGCAAAATAGGGTTGGTACATTGTGCTACAGTTTTTAGGTCTCGCCTGCCGATGCGCATGCGCATCGAGCAAGCGAGACTATGGTGGCTTATCCACTCTTTATCCAACTTGCAAGGAATCGTGGCGATTCCTTGCAGTGCACGAGAAATTTAAGCTCAATGCGCATGCGCATTGAGCTTAAAAGCGCGTGCACATGCCCCCAGCCGCCTGCCTTGCCTACTCCCTCTCTCACTGCCTCCCCAGCTCCGCCCCCTCACTTCTTGATTGCACGGCCGCTAGGCCGTGCCTCCCCTACTCTCCTCCCCCCTCCTCCTCCTACTCTCCTCCACTTCTTGATTGCACGGCCCCTACTCTCCTCCCCCCTCCTCCTCTACTCTCCTCCCCTGCTGCCGTGTCGCACCTCTCCCCTCTCCCCGCTCCGCCCCCTCCCCTGCCCGCCGTGTCGCATTTCTCCTCCCCCCTCCCCACAGAAATGCCCTCCATCTTCCCGTTCTCCAGGCTAGGAGGCTGCAGATCTCCCGGTTTATTATTATTTACGCTTTCTCCCGACTGGGAACGTCCAGTGGGACTATCTGTCTATCATAACATATATAGCCCTCACACTACCCTAAAATTAGGTCTGTTGATGTGGAATAGTATTTGTAAGTGTTTAGGACAAAGTCCCTTCCGAGCTTTGCACCTCTCTAGACTGTACCGTTTTAACCGCGTTTCTCGGCTATTGCACATAGGTGCTGAAGGGGCTTCTTTAAATGAATGGGTTGTTATGGAATATTAGGCAATTAACATGGGTTATGTGTCTATCCATAAAGACCAGCCTAGAAACGTGCTGACAACTGCCTTTCACCCGTTCGTGATTGATGACTGTGTACCACATAGTTAGCTAAAAGCAACATGTATTTTAAAAAAAATGCTATTGTTAAACCAAACTTCTCTGTTACAGCGGACAAGTATGACAGAATCCTGATTACGTAATAAAATCATTTGTCAACTCAACAGAAAATAATGCAGCTTTCTTTCTGCCATCCCCTGTGCTAATTTCTATACAGTTCACCAAAGCTTTTAACCAGGCTCACCTTGAAGCCGAATTGGGGGGGCTTACCGAGGATCACCCAGTGCATCTGGTTGTAGGAGCTGATAAATGTCCATGTTTGGAAACTAAGGTCAAAGCTAGCACGTTTTCTGTCCCTGTGTCGCAGCCGTTTAAATATACCCGGGAGCACTTTCTTGCATCATCAGCGTCATTGCATTGATGAAGCCTCAAAGCGTACATGCCCTGGGGTTTGCCATTACAAAGCCGACTCGGCCTATTGCATTGGGTGGACTTAATGCGCAAATGAGCAACAAAAACGTGGGTGCACAAAGCTCCAGCTGCCAAATGAAAGAGAGCGGCACAGCTAATTAATGCGCTGCGCTGTGGGTTCAGATGTTCCAATCACCCCACGCCATGAGGCCCTCGTGCAGCCAGCCCTGGTCAATGACCCTCGCCCTCACACCGTTCTTCTTTCTACTCTTCAAAGAGCAGGGCCAAGTGGGGGAAAATACAGCTTCAAATGCCCCCCTCCACGACGCCATCCCTCCAGGCGTTCTTTGTACACACGGCTTCAAAGGGCTGGGGGTGCTCTGGCTGCGAGAGGCTTTGCCCCCCCCCCCCGTTTAGGTCTCGACCTAAAGCATTGCATTGCCTTTAGCAATGCTTGTTTTTATTTACATGCATTCTAAGAACATGAGAGTGCGATCGGGGCACACATGTAAACTAAAACCACACAATGTTCATAGGTAGGATTTTACCTACGATGTCTTACCGCTTTTTAAGAATTCGCACTGCTCGCTTAATTGTAATGAAGTGTGGCCGATAGGATGGTGGAGTTTAGTAACCATAGACTGCTTTTTTTCTGAAACTTATTTTGTTTCTGTGTTTACCTGGGCTGCCTGTTTGTGCCCTGCCTTTCCGCTGGCAAGTAGACCTCTGCTGTGTATGGAGGGGGTGGAGATCCAGCATGGCTTTTCCAACTCACCCGGCCAGATCTGCTTTCTCAGCCCGCTCTCCTCCCCCTCTGTGTCTGTTGGGATCTTCGGCAGAAGTTGGTACTCCTGAAACTACCTCCCCGCCCTCACAGCTGGATCGTGGCTGCCAGAACTTGGATGACCCCTTTCTATCAGTTATTGCCCCGCCTCCCCTGGCCCAACTGGTCCCCCAGTGGTGGTGGCTTTGGAGGTGGCGTGTTATCGCTGACTGCTAGCATTTGCCGTTTTATACAACAACATTTGGTCATTTAAAATGTGAGAGATGATAAAAGCCTGTTTTTTTTTACCCCATGTTGTCGTGCCTCTAATCAAACTTTAACGTGAAAGGAGAGTACGTCTGCGCTACATCGATTTCAGAGATACCACGCAGAAATGCATTTACTTTTATTGTCCAACGGAGTCACTAAAGCAGGGAGAGTATGTAACAACAACTTTCGCTCGCACTCCCCCAGAATGTGCCCTCATTAATTGGATGCACTATGCAAGAACTTTCCAACTCTCGCATTGTAAATCGTAGTTCAATATCTCTACTTGTGCTCTTGTCATGTTAACTATAATGTCATTTCTGTTTCCATTAATTCTAAAGGGCTACAACAACTGATAATTTGCTACTGGTAGCACGCTTGCACAGGGTATTTTTTTTATTTTTTTATTTGAGTATTATTTGTTCCACCTTAGATCTTAATTCTTTAATGGTCCATACCTTTTGCAATCAAATTAATCCTTTACTCACCCTCACCCTCACCACCCTCAACCCCTCACCCTCACCCTCACTCACCCTCAACCCCTCACCCTCCCTCACCCTCCCTCACCCTCAACCCCTCACCCTCACTCACCCTCAACCCCTCACCCTCAACCCCTCACTCACCCTCACTCATGCTCACTCACCCTCAACCCCTCACCCTCACTCACCCTCAACCCCTCACCCTAACTCACCCTCACCCTCACTCAACCTCAACACCTCACTCACCCTCACTCACCCTCAAACCCTCACCCTCAACCCTCACTCACCCTCACTCAACCTCAACAACTCACCCTCAACCTCAACCCCTCACCCTCACCCACCCTCACTCACCCTCACTCTCACTCACCCTCACTCTCACTCACCCTCAACCCCTCACCCTCACTCACCCTCAACCCCTCACCCTAACTCACCCTCACCCTCACTCAACCTCAACACCTCACTCACCCTCACCCTCACTCACCCTCAAACCCTCACCCTCAACCCTCACTCACCCTCACCCTTACTCACCCTCAACACCTCACCCTCAACCTCAACCCCTCACCCTCACTCACCCTCACCCACCCTCACCCACCCTCACTCACCCTCACTCTCACTCACCCTCAACCCCTCACCCTCACTCACCCTCACTCACCCTCAACCCCTCACCCTCACTCACCCTCACCCACCCTCACCCTCACCCTCACTCACCCTCAACCCCTCACCCTCACACAGTGCAATAGGTCTCAGACCATTTCAGTTAGAGCTTTTAGAAATGTTTATGGCTTTTTTTATTTGTAATTCTTTAGCATTGGCTACAGGAAACAAAAATGCTAAACATTTACAAAAAAAACCCATAAACAATTCTAAAAGCACTAACTCTAATGGTGCGAGACCTATTGCATTTCCAATGCTTGTTTGCGGTTGCAAAAGGGCAAAATGCCCCTCTGTGACCGCAAAAAATGGTTGTACATCTGGCTCTAAGTTCTTTGCGTATCTGCTTAGTTTTGTTAGTTTTCTTTGACTGTTCCTATCAACTGAGTGTTGAGTTCCTGCCTGTGTGTATGTTATCCTGAATTTTTTTAAACTTTTTTTCGTCTCATATTTTTCAGATGTACTTTCATCTGATCACCGAATTGCCTTACAACATCTTTGTCAAAATCTCTCAACAAATTCTCCAACAATAATTTGATTTCTTCCAACAGTTTGATTCTATCAATGTTGTATGTTTAAGGCTTGATTCTGAGTTTTGAGGTTCCACCACAATGCTCCCACATTGCCAAAGCTAACCGCTAGCCGCCCGCCAGATTACGAGTGTTCTCGTTATCTGGCGGGTGGTCCTTTGGCGTTCCCACAGTGGTGCCTTTGAAAAAGGCACTGCAATGGGAACGCTAAAGTTCATTCCTGCACAGCATGGGCTCTGGAGTCCATGACGTGCAGGAAAGGGGGTGCATGGACATTGGGCACAACGTGCGTCCCCTGCGTGCACCTCTATGCCCTGCTGCACCAGGGGCCTTGTAGGGCCCTCTTAGTTCCCTCACTGCCAGTCTTTTCATGGTGGGTAATATGCTTGGCAGTTCCGCAATGGTACTGCCAGCATATTACTGCCTCACACCACTGCAACACTGCTGGGGAATGGTGGTTCGCCAGTGCTTGCAGTGGGCCTGCAGCAATCTGACGCCAATTTCAGAATAGGGCGGTTGGGCTACCGCGCATCGCCAAACTCGTTTATCAGTGTCTTCAACCACAGTACAGAGCAGCCATTTCTGCATTAAGCCTATTCCTTTAACATAACTGGAATAGGATATCCATACCTCTGTCTAGTGCATACTCTATGCTCTTTTGGGTTTTGCCCAGTATTACAATACTTTGCAGTGATGTTTCTTCTAATCATTTCTTGTTTTTTTATATTAAGAGTCTTTCCAATTTACCCAATGTTCGTCTTCAAGATACGTTTTGGGTGTTTTTTTGCTTTATGATACAAAGGGCAAAGGCACAGGTGAACTGTAGCCCTTTGGTTGAGGTAGAGTCCAATGTGTGCAGCGTGCCAACAGGTGCACGGTCAGGTATCACTTACACATCACTTATTCTATATTAACATTAGAGGATGCAGACTTTAGTTACAAGGTAATGGCCACAGATGTGAAGGAAAGATGATACAACAGCAACTACATTAAATGCTAAGAAATCTAAAGGAGGAATTCCTAAATTAAGCTGAGGAAAACAGCCAACCAATAAAAAGGGTTCCTATCTCGCCTTCAGCACCAGTTTGTTGTAGGGGTTAGTGACCTACATCTTTATCAGGATTCCAGATGTTATCAGTGATGTCATTTTACACACCATGACTGTGCCTGATGGGCGAAAAAGTTATAGTTAGCTCACTAAACTATAAATTGCTAACTTCAGTGATTTTTCATTTTTCATCATTAGATCTTATCTCATTTCAAAACATAACTATAATGTCACTAACTTTTTTCAGTAAAATTCTGGGATGTTTTAATTTTTGTTTTTTTTGCAGTGAATTTCCGGGGCTTTGTTTTAACACATGTAAAGATCCTACCTCCATACCCAACAATAACGACCCTTTAACCTTTGTTTTTTCATTGAATACATATTATATGGAAGTGGTATACAAACGCATGTTGTTTCATAGGGACTCTGTATGTGTGAATACATTTCCCTCAGTTGGGACTGGCTTTAAGCAATCCCATTTCAGTTTCAGCCAAGTAAAGAATCTGCACTGCAGTGGAACGGTTACTCAGTCAAGAGTGATAAACTACCAATGCATAATGGCCACGCAGCTGTGCGTGTCTCTGTCAATTGCTCCTCTTGTTTAAAAGTTGTCATCTTCCCGCATTGCGTTTCATCCTGCCAGCCTTGGGATTTCGCGCGCTCTCCTCCCGGCCGCACCGCGCTGCTTTCCAGGCATATTGAGTGTGTCCTCTTACTGTACACAGATCACTCCTCATTACTTCCAGGTTGGACACTCTGTCATTCTCCTCGCGCGCAGCCTCCCCAAAGCTTTCACAGTGACTTTGATGTGTTTGTCAAGGGCAAATACTTAGAAGCCAGCGGCATCGAGATGAACACCGGCCGCGCGCCCTTCTCTCCTGCCATTACACAATATATTCGTCTACATGCTCTGCAGCCCGGGTCATCATTAAGCCCAGTTTTAATTACCCACATCTCATCCGTTGATTGTCGCATTCCCACTTGAATTAATGAGTGCATAAATCGCAAGGTGAAGGGGTTTGGACCACCATTGGACGGCAAAGTCCAGGTTTGCACATTACCAGACCCCCAGGCCCAACAATCAGTAGCATGCTTGCCTCACCCTAGGCATGCCACCCTAGCCAAGGCCTAGGATTCTCCAGGCATCTCACTATCATAGAGGCCCTTCTTGCCCTGGCACCAGGGTCAGGCTGCTAATGCTGCCACTCTGTCATGTGGGTGTACTTGTAAAGCGCACTGCAACTCCTTGGAGTATCCTGGCGCTGAAGACCGCTGGGGAACCCTTCCTGATTTTCCCTGTGAGATGGTCCCTTTCTGGGTATCTCCAAGGTGAAACCAGGCATCCTCGGCGTCTGTGGGGGGCCGTTGTCAGAGAGGAGGCAAGCTTAATGCCCAGAGTTGCCAAGTGTGTTCCCTGGTTAGAGTAGGCACCAAGGTGAGAATTATCAAGTCCGTTTTGACCCTTGTCCACGACCCTGCTGCGTCGGGAATTGAACCCTGGTCCCGGGCCGTTTTCTGCTTACGGGTCTGCCGCCTCTAACTAGTGAGCCACACCACTCCAGGGTAAACTGCAGGCAGGGGCTGCTTCCAGAGCACGATGGGCTGCCGCAATCCAACCGTACCCCCAGAACCCTAATCTAATTGCCGCCCCCTGTAGTGTGAGGCTGGTTTGCTCATTCATGCTGCGGATTACTTTGGGTTCCATTCCGGACCAGCCTGGCACCCGTTGATGGTCATGTGAATACGTGTTCTTTGCTTCCAGCGCAGGCACAGCCTACATCCAGCATTGCCCATTCTGTGAACAAATGCTGCATTCTCATTGGCTCCTGGACACTGTGCTGCAGATCCACCCAGGCAGCAACAGTGCAGTACACAAATACAAGATTAGCGCAAGGAATAGTATGGAGTGCCATAAAATAACCAGGAAGAAACTGACTCAAGCATTGGAAAAGCCAAAAGGTTGCACCTATGAGAGCTACTGCCTATGGCAAGGTTTTTTTAGCCATGCTGAACAGCAGCGCAGTTGCTCTGCAGTAAGGCTAAAACTAACTTTAAAAGGCTCTGTTACACAGCCCGGGCTAATGCCCTTTTTTTTTTATAAGTGCATTACGCCTCGATGCATCATAGTCCTTTTTCTAATTATTATTTTTAGGTATACTGCACAGTAGCCAAACTGCTATACAGCCTAGCTAAAAATAATTGCCAAATTCGGCAATGACTATGCTTTGCTCCATGAACACAAGGCAATGGCAGACCCAACAGTCTCAATGGGCGCAAAGTATTGGCTTTGTCAATGCTTGTTTGGTCTCAGCACAGAACCCTTGTAATTCTGAGCAAATCAGTTAATCTCTTCATCATGAAAAAGAAAAAAATTGATTAGGACAGTTGGCAAACAATCCTATTGCACAGATAATGGAATTGTGCCCATGTCCATGTCTTAGTGAAAATACATCTGGAAGCAGATAACATCTGTTGTCAAAGTAAAAGGAGATAGCAGCTGTTATCAAAACAAACTTCTGTTTCAAAGGAGAAAATTGATTCTTTAGAGTGTGTGTGGCATAGTAAAACACCAACAAATAGCAAGAGTTTCAACAAGGATGACTGGGAAGAAATAAAAAAGAAAAGTACTACCTCAGTAGTAAGAAGGGATACCTTCCATCAAAAAATCCTGGTCGCAAAAGTGACAGCTCTGGTCGCAAACTGCTGGTCGCAATTTTGACAGCTTTTGACATGTCTGGTTTTAAACTTCTGGCCTTATTTTTGACAGTTTAAGGCCAGGACTGTTTAAGACCAGGCCTGAGCACTCCCGGACATGTCCATTTTTGCTGCCACCCACTCCCTGACATGTCCATTTTTGCTGCCAGGGCTGTCAAATTTAAGGCCAGTAGTTTAAGACCATGACTGTTTAAGGCCTGGTCTTAAACAGTCCTGGTCTTAAACTGCTGACCTCAAACAAGTGACAGGCGGACCGTGTGTTGACAAGGGCCGGCAGGTGTCCCGGAAGGGGGTGTATGAGTCATAGGGGGGCGGGTTGTTTTTGGAGGTAGAGGCGTGGTAGAGCAGCCCTATGGCCATGTGCCCCTGTTATGGTGTAGAGGTATACGCCTCTTTTAGGGGTGTTGATTTCTATGAATACATATAAGCAGGGGTCAGGAGCCGGGTGTAGCAAGCAGACGCTGGACAACGTGAAGGGTCACCATGGCAGAAAGGAAGAGCTACAAACCATTTGAGAGAAAACATTGGTTTGGTGGCTCGCAGATCCCCGTCAGTAGCTTTTACAGAACCAGACCTTCGGTAATGGAGGAGAATGCTCAGCCAGAAGAACCTTATGGTTGTGGGTTTGCTACGCAATGGCCGCGCCGGGTGGTCCCAATTAAGCTTGACAGCAGCTCTAGCGAGTGTTCGAGTGACGGCTTGGCGTCTGAGCAAAGCACGCTCTTGGAATTGGAGGGGGAGGAAGAATCCATAGTTCCGCCTAACACGCCCGTCTATGAAACCATGGATGTTCACATGACGAGTCCTCAGGAAGTAGGTGTGCAACAGCCTGGTACAAGCGTGGAAGCTGAAGGGTCCCCAATGGATATTAGCGACTCTCAAGATGTCGGAGCAGCCGCCGCGGGGTGTGAAAATGTTGAGGTGAGTTAAAATGTTAGGAGCAACCATTTTGCATAAGGATGTATTTTATTTCTTCAACTACCAAACTTTAATCTTACTTTTGACCCCTCTAGAGAGCACCCGTTCCTAACACAGCCATCTATGAAACCGTGGATGTTCACATGACGAGTCCTCAGGAAGTAGTTGTGCAGCAGCCCGGTACAAGCGTGGAAGATGAAGGGTCCCCAATGGATATTACCGACTCTCAAGATTTCAGAGGCGCTGCAGAGGGTGGTGAAAATATGGTGGTAAGTCGAAAAAAAAAGTTAGGAGTAGAGCCTTTACATGGAAGTTTGTTGTCTTTCTAACGCTAACGGGTTGTCAATATTTATCTTTTGAACCTAGGATGAAACACCGAAAAGAACTGATGCCCAGGGGCAGACTGCAAAAGGTCGCAGTTTGAATCTGTCTTGTATATGCTGTGCAAACCAGACGGGGAGTTCCACATATCCGGGGGCACCTATGTCTACGGAGTGTGAAGAGTGTTCCAAGAACGACGACTCTGAAAAACCAACGCCAGGGTTCACCAGAGTTGGGTTCACCGCTGATGACATATCAAGTGTTAAAGGTTTCGCAGCTGTGGTTGTATACACATGCGTCAAAAGGGACTATTACAGCCTGTGTTTCGGCCATCGTATTAACGACCCTGAACAGGGGGCGCACGAGTGTCTATCCGGGTCATACAGAGACCGTGTAATCCGGTACATATGTAGTATGCTAGACCCGTACAAGATGCATAAGCTGTTAAGGGTGGTGCACGGCCTGAGCGCTGAAAATAGTTTTGTCCATCCGAACATGCTGAAGATCATGATAGCGACAGTCAAGGAGATACGCTATGCCAACGACCCCTACGCAAAACTAAGAAGCATGCCAGGCACAGGTGTGTGCTGTGACAAAAAGATGGCACAGAGACTTATAGAAAGGCGCTTGTGTAATCTGTATCTAAAAAACAGAAAAGTGGTATCCATGGCACCACAAAGGCTATTTTATAATAGATAAATCCTGATGTATTGTGACCATATAGCGTGTATTTAAAGTAAAGTAGTAGAATGTTACACCCTAAAACCGTATATGTGTTAAACCGTACTTGCTATGTATACTGTGAAAAGATATGAAATCCCTTTTGTTTGTGATTTGGTAATACTCATTATTTTTAATAAAATGTTCTTACACAAAACAAGCGTCTTTCATTTCCTGTACTGTAATGACCGCTAACATGTCGGAGGGCCTGTTAAGAAAACTGTATTATGATACAAGAGGAGTTGGCAGCTTTGGAAGCGGCGCAGCTCTATATAGAAGGGCTAGGTCTGAAAAGGAGGCGGTAAGCAGAGAAGCGGTGAAGACGTGGTTATCAGGAGAGGAGGCGTATTCACTACATAAGCCAGCCAGAAGACGTTTTAAGAGGCGCCCCACAATCGTTAATGCGTGTATAGATTATCAATGGCAAGCGGACATAATCAGCCTTCAAGATATAGCAAAACATAACGACGGCGCATGTTATATATTAACAGTCATAGATGTGTTGTCCAAGTACGCGTATGCAGAGGCGCTGCGTGATAAAAGTGGAGCTAGCGTCACAGCCGCTTTTAAAGCCATCTTCGCTAAGGGTCGTATTCCTCAAAAACTACAAACAGACGCAGGAAAAGAATTCTTAAACAAGTCATTTCAGAAATTATTAAAGCAACACAATGTTCAACATTTTGTAACACACACAGAGGTAAAAGCAGCAGTTGTAGAAAGGTTTAACAGAACTTTAAAGTCTAAGATGTGGCGGTATTTTACGGCCAACAATACATACAGATACGTGGATGTTCTACAGGCTTTTTTTAGCTGTATATAATGTCAGTTATCATAGGACCATCAAAATGGCCCCTGAAGAGGTAACACCGGATAATTCGTTAAATGTTTGGAGAAATGTGTATGGGCCTAACTTCAGGACAAAGGTGAAGAAGTCTGTTTTTAAAAAGGGTGATCACGTAAGGATTTCTAAACTGAAAGGAGTCTTCACGAAGGGTTACCAACAGACCTTTAGTGATGAAATATTTATAGTGGAAAGTGTGGAGCTTAAGGAAGGGCTGTATATTTACAGGTTAAAGGACTACGATGGGGAAACGGTGTTGGGGTCCTTTTACAAGGAAGAGTTACAAAAGGTGCCCGATGATCCGAGCAGGGTGTATAGGGTTGAAAAGGTTCTGAAAAGGAAAGGTACAGGGGCTAAGAGCCAGGCATATGTCAAATGGCGCGGCTGGCCTGAGAAATTTACCAGTTGGGTATTGGCCAGCTCCCTGAAGGTTGTGTGAACTAAAAGCCGCTGCGACGATGGAGACTTCACCCTTTTATATAACCTTACCATCCAACGCTTCTAAGGACATGTTCCCCAACAATCAGATTTCTAATTACACCGTCAAACTGGCTAAGGCTGTGGACCTGAAGGGGGACTGGGAGGTTGCCCTAACAGAAATACAATACCCTAGAACATGGAATACATTTACCGCTGCCGAAACCAAGTTTCACATCAAGAGGGAACAGGACCCCATGGGCATACACACATCCTTCCCACCAGGCTACTACCCACACGTTTCAAGCATTATCGAAGCCATCAACAAATCCATAGCCAGTATAGAACCACATCGGAATATTCATCTGGTGCTAGATAATGTGAGAAGGAAGGTGTTTCTTAAATCCATAAATCGAAACACCCTATTTAACTACTCAGGTAAATTAAGAAGGATTTTAGGGACAGTACAACATGTGAAAAGCCCCGTGGAACAAGATCACACGTGCCCAGATATTAATGGAGGGTTCTACACGCTCTACGTGTACAGCGATATTGTAGAGTCTCAGAGGATAGGTGATAGTTACTCGCCGTTGTTAAGGTGGGTGCATGTACAGGGTGATAATAATACCATGGTCAACATACAATTTAACAAACCTGACTACGTCGCAGTTTCTAAAAACCATTTTGACACTATTTCAATTATGATCTACGATGATCAGTCTGAGCCGGTGGCCTTTAAATACGGGAAAGTTATTGTCAAGCTTCATTTAAGGCCTAGACACGACAGAGGGTATTAAGCAGCCATCATGGTGGTTATGAAAACCTACGGAGATCCGTCTATGTACAGAGACTATTACAGAAGTCAAGCCGGTTATGGAGGACCCCCGTACTTTCAAGGTTCACCTGTTATGTACGGGGCTGGATTAGGAGGATTCTTTAGGAGTCTGTTTAGAAGAGCTATGCCTTTCCTGAGAAGAGGCTATGAAATTGCAAAGCCTCATGTGAAAGCGGCTGCCACGAACATTGCCCAGGAGGTAGTGGGGTCTGTTACATCGGCGGTTGCAGAACGCATGAACAAGCAACCTCAAGAAGGAGCTGGTTTGATGTATAAACCACGTGTGAGTGTCAAAAGGAAACTGCGTGTTTCCAGACGCAGGGGCCCCCCAGCCCCCTATAAAAAAAAGGAGGATAGCTTCAAAACGCCCTCAGAAAAGAAGAGTTCCAAGACGGAAGAGAGCTGCGAAGAAGCGAACCGGCTCTAAAGTAAATATTGTTTAAAGCCTTGTAAACACAGCCATGGCCTTCGTACATTGTGGATCTGGAGAGTGCGCCAAATCAGAGTTGGACTTGTTTAGTCTAAAACCCACGCAGACCAGCATCGAAAACAGTTTCTTCATGAAGGTGTCTCCTTTAGCTGCATTGACACCGCTGACACCTATAGAGTTTTATGTGTCAGGGGCCACGGATATGTATTTGGATCTCAACAACACTCTGCTGCATCTTATGTGTAAAATCGTAAAAGCGGATGGGTCCGACATTGACGATGGCGCTAAAGTGGCACCAATCGCTTACCCTCTAGCTACAATGTTTAATCAAGTGGACATCACCCTGGGCGACCGACTCATCACCCAGAACGATAACATGTACGCCTACAGAGCCTACATTGAGAGCATTCTAAATTACAGTAGCGACGCCCTTGACACACAACTTTCAGCTGGTCTCTTTCACAGGGATACACACGGACATTTTGAAATCACAGCTCTGGATGGTGATAATAAGGGCTTTATAAAAAGAGCGGGGCATGCTACAGCCAGCCGTACCTTTGACCTCCTGGGGCGCATACATTCGGACCTCTTCTTCCAAGATAAACTGCTCATCAACGGAATTGATCTTAAAATCAAGCTCAATCGTAACAAGGACTCATTCTGCCTCATCAACGGGGATGCAGAACAGTACAAGTTGAACATACTGTCTGCGAGCCTGTTTGTAAAGAGAGTGAAAGTGTCCCCGAGCGTCAGGTTAGCGCACGCCGAAGCTTTGCAAATATCCAACGCCAAGTATGCTGTGGAAACAGTAGCTCTGAAGGTATTCAGCATCCCTGCAGGTACCCGCTTAACACAACAGCAGAATTTATTTCTGGGACAACTACCAAAGCTCATCATCATAGGGTTTGTGGACAACACAGCTTTTAGTGGCACCTATGCCTCAAACCCCTTCAATTTTAAACACTACAACATCAACTACGCGGCGCTGGTCCATGAGGGCAATGTGATTCCTGCAAAACCCTACACCCCCAGTTTTGCAGCCGGTCATTACATCAGGGAATATCAAGGACTGGTTTCGATAACAGGAAAGCATCAAAGGGACTGCGGTGTAGCGGTGTCAAGAGAAGGCTATGGCCGTGGATACACGCTGTTCGCATTCGACCTGACACCTGACATGGAAGATGGTGATCACTACAACCTGGTCAAAAATGGGAATCTAAAAGCTGAAATACGATTCGCAGATCCACTGGTGGCTAATGTGAACATGGTCGTATTCTGTGTATTCGACAGCATCATTCAGATCAACCACGCAAGGCAGATTTTGTTTGACTATCTTTAAAAACATTTGTGAAATGGATACTGTGCAGATACTTGACTTCTTAAGCAGACATAAATACGCTAGGAAATACTTTTTGGGTGTTTTCCCTAGCGACGGTTTACCAGCCGAAATAGGGGCAGAAAGACCATGCACCCTAGTCTTTAACACAGACCCGCATGACCAGGCTGGGACACATTGGGCAGCAATGTTTATAGATGTTGACAAGGTTACGGTGTTTGACAGTACCGCAGAGTTCCCTGAGCACAGACTCTATACAACTCCTATATTCAAATTTGTGAAAAAAGCTGCAGCTGTGGTGGAGTATAACAAACTAAGGGTTCAGGATTCCATGGCCATCACATGCGGGGAACACTGTATTTATTTTATCAGTAAAATGTCACAGGGTCTTTCGTTTAGAAATTTCTTAAATCTATATCCGGGGGATCTTGTTAACAATGATATTATAGTTGCGAAATATGTAAAAGAAAACACCAGGGTATCGGTCAGACCTGTGAAAACAGAATATGTACCTTGTCAAAACTGTAAGGGTTTATAACAGTTGTATGCTTAATGTTGAACGTATAAAATAGAAGACATTATTTTTTTTAAAAACATGTATTCAGACTCGTTATTTCAATATACATGCACCATAAAATGTTTTTTTGAAAGATGACTGAGACGGTTTGTAAAGTTATAACAAGGTGTTTATTACAAATATTTAGTTGACAAAACTTTATTGAAGAAACATAGGAATAAAAATCACACACAATTAATCATAAATCCATGCGAAGGGTGATTTAGGAGCTCGTTTTTTTTCGAGCTGGCACCGACGGATAGCCTTCGGACTTCAGAACCTGTAGGCGATGGCAGTAGGGGACTCTTCAAATTGTCTAGCAGTCTGCGGTGTTCATTATTACCAACGATCGTGGAGGGTATATTGAGTTCAGCAGCGGCCTGCAGAAACTGCTCCCAGCCTCGCGGTGCATTTTGAGGTGTCAGGATTTTGGGGTGTGTGAGACCTTTGACTAGATCGTACATATGCGACCCTGCAACAGGTTGACCCTTGTAGAGAAACTCACCTAGCTCATTCCAAGAGACTAGGTCTTTAGAAGCGGCTAGTTTACTCATCAACATCTGTGCAGCCCCTCTGTGCCTTTGACCTATATTTTTTAGGAGGTCTCCAACAAAGGTATCTGAGGCTGTCGCATCATCGGGAGGCGGTTGTAGGGGCTGAGGGTCGGGGACCTGAGCAGCTGGTTGTTCAGAGTCTGGGGTATATAGAGTCAACTTGTTCTTCTCGGTATTCCACTGGGTGTAGTAATTTAAGAATTTTTTGAGAGTGCTGTTGTAAAGGTTAGCCTTGTCGTAGGGGTTTAGATCAGTCCTTCTCAAAATGTCTTTAATTTCAGCATCCAGGCGTAAAGTCTCATTTCTACGGATATCCCATGCGTTGTCCGTGGTGGACCCCAGCTGCTCCATTTGCTGCCTAGGAACCAGATACATTTTTGTGGCATGCTCCATCACTGACCCGTAAGGAGGCTTGTAATTACAGGTATAGCTATCCCCAGCAAGTTACCTATAAAACCTCCAGACTGTTTCACCAGTTTCTTCTTTGTTATGAGTGAGGCCCTTTTATTACTGAGCTTCTTGATAAGCCCCTTCTTCTTCTTCAGAACCTGTAACTGGCGCTTTGATATAGGGACGTTGCCTTTTAGGGTGTTTAGGGCTATTTCTGAAATGGCAGCCACTAAATCGTCAGAAGCGGTGCCCAGGATGGCCTTTCGGTGTTGGGGGCTGGCTGTAACAAGCATTTTCAGGAGAGCTAAATTGCGGCGTAGGTGTGTAGACATGGTCACCACTGAGCGTTATAAGGGCTGTCCTGTAAATGGTTCTAAAAGACATCACCGCTGCTTTTTATAGGGCCTGGTCTTGGGCTTTGGGGTGTAAACTACAGGTAGCTCTGGTGGAAAAATATCAGCCCTTAGTCTATAGTCTTCTAGAGTTTCATTTTTTAAGTCTACCAACAGGTACCCGTGGGGTTTTGCTGTAGCGTCGTTAAAGGCCTCCATGAAGAAGTGTGTGTTTCCAGGGTACATCTGTTTAGCTATGACAGCTATTTGCTGTTTGTCACGGGGGTTTTTAAATAAAACAAGGTATGAAGCGTTGAGAGCTATAGACCTACTGTTCTTGCCTTTGTAAAACAAATTCTGCACAATGTAGCAGATGCTTAGATTGCGATGATGTGAATATTGAGTAAAAGCTCTCTCTAACTCTGGATGATCACCACCTTCACGCATCAGATCATCAACAATTATCATATTTACAAGGGTTGGTGGTAGTAGCTCATCATCGTTGAGGTTATCCGGTATACCCTCTATAAATTTGATATGGGGGAACCGACGGCCCAAGTCTGTATAAAGAGGCTGCCAGCATGAATAAAGCCATACAATGTTGTTAGGGATTTGTGATAAAGCAGAGGCGGCATTTTCTAAGAGCTTTTTTATAAAATAGCTTTTACCACAGTTTGAGGGTCCTGCTAGCACGCAGGAGAACGGATGCTGCAACCTGGTGTCCATACTGTGGCGGCTGTCTCTCTAATGGACCTAATAACCATAAGGCAGTGTTTTATAGTCGGTGGTTAGGACCCTTTTATCAAAAACAACTCGCAATGTTTTATGTAGAGGCTGGGTTGTGATTTCCCACTTCTTTTTAGATCTGACTATGCAGGGCTGGTTCACGACTATGGTTTTAGCATTCTCAGAATCGTCTGCTGTAGCGTATTCATGTAACAGATTCTTCAGACTATCAAAATTGATTTTTACAGTGTTGCTGACATTTAATATTATCCCTTTGACCTTCATACACACCTTGTTCTTGTTGGTCCGGTAATTGTATGTTTTAGGCCCTGAGGGGTATATTCTTTTATATACTCATCCTTATCTAGCTCACTGGTTAGATTACCCAGATAATCTCCTAGAGGAGGGTCTTCATCCCCCGGTTTGCTCAGAAAAATTACAGAATCTGTATCGTGATACAAGCAGCGATCCTGGAGCTTATCCATAACCCCGTAAAGCTCTAGACGAGCGTGGGCTGTCGTGAAGCAGGCTATGAAAATGTTTATGTTGTTACTCGATGTGGGGTACTCTTGGGCGTATTTCCAACACAAAGCTGCGGTATCGTCATCGATAAACTCGCAGCTGGACACCTCGTAGCAGGGGGCAAACAGGTACTTGAACAGTTCATCAGGGTCTGATATTAAAGTGGTATTTGAACGGTTTGTGCGCTGTGCAAATTTTCCCCATAAGGGGTTGAGACAGAGTTTGGCTAACTGTCGGCGTGCAGGATTGACCTCTATCAGCTGGGGGCGTAAACGGATACCCTCGTGAGCGTAGTAGTCATTGATGTATTTCTGTTTTGCATCCTGACTAGTACACCATTCAGGATACCCTGAGGCCTCCTGTTTGTCTCTGAGAAACACATTAATGTAGGGGGCAAAGAGTTGTGTTGTAGTGCTCTTAAAATGCCACACTTCGTGTACTCTACCGATCCTGTACCCTTTCTCTAAGGCAGCTTGTACCTCGATGCTACACCAGGTCCCTGTGAGCATCCTTTGTTCATCGGTGTGTCTGCAGCCATCAATCTCTTTAAGCATTGCACATGTTCGACATAGGGGGAACATCAGCTTGCCATCGACTCTGCATGGTAACACTGGGAAGTAAAGCTGCTTAGGAGGATAGATTTCACATTTGATAAGCCCAAAGTATTCGGCTAGGGGCTTAAAATCTCTATAGATGATGGTGGGATGACCCAATGGGTACAACTTCATCTTGTTCACAAAAGGGTACAGACTGGTGAAATCATAGTAGTGTATTTTCTCACCCTCACCAGCGACCTTGTACAGTTGTATGGCATTTGTACGCCCCCCAAATAAGGCATCGCGGGGCTCCAAAGGTGTGGGTAAATCATGAGTCTTAAGAAAAGAGCAGAGGTCTGTGTCGGTTTTTAACATGTCTAACCACTCGTGCTCCCAAAGAACTCTCATAGCAAAGCCCTGGTTTTCAACATACTGGGCCTTTGTCAGAGTACGCCTGTATAAGTGTTCAAATTTGGCACCCAGCATTTTGTTATACTCGTGGGGCTTGTAACACTTGGGGCAGCCGTGGTAAAAACAGCCGTTGAATTCAAAGGCTGTCGGCACACCCTTAATTACAGAGTACCCGTCCAGGTAATAGGGGCCCAGGCGGTATTCACCACCCTGTAAGGCATGTTGAATTTGTATGTCTTCCTTCTCAGAGACGTGCATGAGCCACTGGATAGAGGGGGTTGAATAACGTTTCTGTTTACCGTTATAGAGGTCTGGCGGTACTAGAGCGATAGTTTCAGGCATTAAAAACATGTGTTTGTAGATGGACATACACATGGATGCCAGAGTGACGTTTTGAAGTGGGTCTATGTATTCGACCGCTTGCGGCATTCCAGGGGTTTTGGATGTCAAGGCCTTGACTTTCTTAGGCAATGTCTTAGGTTTCAAGTCCTTGACTTCTTTAGTCATAGACACCACAACATCTCTGAAGAGGTTACAAGCTTGCCGGAGGATCATTACATCAGCCTGACAATAAGCTTTCAACTCTGTTTGAAAGTGAAACTCCTTTTCGCGGTTTTCAGAGTACCACTGTAGAAAGCTCACTTTCTCATCAGGCATCATGTATTCAACCCCGTAGCTGTCAGGAGGCGGCATGGGTCCCACATAATTTTGGTTAGCCCAGGTGTTAAAAAAGTGTGGGAAATAACCTTTACACCCTGGGAACCCAAAGGCCTTTGGCAGCTTGCTCAATTTCATGGGTAGGAAATTCAGGGTGTCTATGAAGCGTATTTTTAAAGGGCATACAGTCATCAGCATCAGTTAAGACCCCTGGGTTATGAGCTCCACTTGTATCTTTTCACGAATCATGTCTCGTAGAATAAAGAAGGAGTCATAGGCTTTCGAGTTGTGGGCGAGCATGGTATATCCTTGGAATTTGGCTTGAATGAAAGTGCTCAGGAAATCACCAACGCACGTTCGTCCCTCAAACTCCCAACTGTCGTCGGAAGTTAGATGGTTTGCGTAAATGTAGTTAGGCTGGTGTACCCCCGTCTCTTGTGTGCACTCTATATCAAACACTATATAGTCTTCGGTCTTGGTCTGAGGTGGACCTTTAACCATATAACACTGATGGTTGGTGCCGGCCTTGTAAGACACATGGCAACGGGGGCATATCATACCTTTGCACTTGTGATCCGTTGCAACATACCGCCCACACTCGTTGCAGTCCTTTTTAGGGACACATTTGAAAGATTTCTCGTGTATGCTCAAGCAGTTTTGCGAGCGACAAAACAGCCTACACGTGTTGCACCTCACCTTCAGGGTAGCGTCTTCTATACAGCCAACCCTCTGACACATCTTACAACACATTTCACACTGGTGGTGTGTTTTATTGTTGTATATATGGTCGCAGTGGGCGCACACATACTTGGCCCCCAGAAAACCTTTAAGGTTCAAGATGCCGTAAAAATGATTTTCCATGTGGAGGACATATACGGTCTTGTTTCTCACAGGTTCCCCGGTTGTAAAGTACTTCCATGAACCGCTGTGATAGAGAGCTTTCACCGTCACGGCGAAATAGTTCTCAAAAAGACCTATATCGCCAAAGCCGACCATTCGGTCAGGAGGTATTTCAAGAACCTTATGGGCTTCAGCAGCTCTGGACATGATGACAGCGTCAGGGGTCTAGCGAGCCATCAGCAGACCCACGATGCTGGCCGCCAGACATGTATTGGCAGTGGCGTTGGTAAAGTTGAGCAGCCACATCTGTTTCTTACCAATTATTTTACTGTATAGTACGCTCTTTAAGGGTCTGGAAACACCCCCCTCACGCCCCCGTACAATGAGGGCTATGACTCTAAAAGTGCCATAGGCGACTAGTTCCGCCTTACTCTGTAAAAGCCTTTGGAGGTTTTCTAAAAATTGCACATCGTCAAAAACATCTTGGGTCTTACGCCTGGTGAACAACGGTGTGTCAAAACCCTGCCCCTGGAAGCGGAGTTGGAAAAAGTCATTAGGCCCCACATCGTGTAACAACCTTTCTATGAGCTCCTGCACAGCCTGATGTATAGCCAGAACACCATGAGTGGTTGATGTTATTTGGTGTAGGTTAACAAATCTAAACTCCTCATAGTGTTCTACAGCCCTAAACCTCTCTACATTGCGAGTGTAACTTCTAACACTCTCTAAAAACAAGGGCTCTGGGCCCTCATCAGTAGGAGTGTGATTTGTGGAGGTGTTCTCTGCTGTGTCATTTTGGGAGGTCAGGGTGGGACCTGTCTCAGGGGTTCTTGTAAGCCTGCGGGTAGCGCATATTCTCGCCTTCTTCAGCTTATTTATTAAAAGCCGGCGTTGCTTTGTACTATTAAGCCACTTTTGTTTTTTTTTACGGGCCCAGGCTTTTCGAGATACCAAGCCCCAGCCTATCTGAACAGGTAGGTCGCTGTCGTTGGTTGTCTTGTTCATGGAGGCCTCCGCTACAGTTCCACCCTAAGGTCCTTCTGAATGTTGGTGTGCTTGGAGTTTTAAAGCCAGCCCCCCGACCCCCTTCAAATGACCGACCCTAGGCATGTTAGACCCTGTCCCTATGTATTGTCGACGGTGAAGTGTTGGGTTATATGCTTCAGGCGTTGATCTTGAAGCTGTGGTACCATGCTTGAAGGGGTCTAGGGAAACAGGGTTGTCTTGTTTGAAGGGGTCTATGGAAACAGGGGTGTCTTGTTTGAGGGTTTGTGGGGCCCCAGATGGTCGTTGCTTGAGTAGTTTTAAGAACCGTACAGACTTTGTAACTAACCTCTGGACCTTGCGGCTATATTTTGGGGTCCTCTTAGGAGCAACAATGGCTGTGGGGGTCTTTAGGGGATGGTACTGACATAGTCATGAATGTGTACCTTGTATATCGGCCACAGCCGCCTGACACATCCGTATGATCTCTTTTTTACACACCCCAACCCTTGCCACGACCAGATGTTGGGCCTCCCTCTTGTTCCTGAGATTGGAAAACCCCATATCCATTCTTATGATTGCACAGTTCGCCTGTCGTTTTAATTTGCGAACAGCCATCTGTATCTCTTTTACATGTGTCTTCAATACCTCTTCTGTCTTTACAGACCCATCTTGTTCCTGCTTAGGGGGGCACACCTTGCGAGGTCTTATAAATGGCGGCAACCCCTCAGGCCCATCTATACTGCCACCAGCTATGGCGGTACTGGCCACAGGTCTGTACACGGGCATGTCCCAGGGGATGGACACGGCCTTGTACACAGGGATGGCAGCGGTACTGGCCTCAGGGTTGGACACTGTACTGTACAAGGGGTTGGCAGCGGTGTTGGCCTCAGGGTTGGACACGGGACTGTACACGGGGTTGGCGGCGGGGCTGGCCTCAGGGTTGGACACGGGACTGTACACGGGGTTGGCAGAGGGGCTGGCCACGGGACTGGACACGGGACTGTACACGGGATTGGCAGCGGGGCTGGCCACGGGACTGGACACGGGACTGTACACGGGATTGGCAGCTGGACTGGCCATGGGCCTGTACGCGGGGTTGGCATCGGGGCTGGACACGGGGCTGTACATGTGGATGACCGTGGGGCTGGTAGGGTCGTATGCTCCAGGAGGGGTCCTCGGGGACACAGGGTCTGAGGATTGTGAGGAGTTGTCATTGTAATCCTGGGGCCTAGCTGAAATGTATGTGTTAGGGTGTGGTGCATGGTTACCTGTGTTCTGTAAGCCCTCTGTGCTCAAAGACCCCTGGTACACCGCTTCTGGGGTTCTACCAATGTTGTCTACCAACCCCCTCAACTCCTCAAGAGCGTGGCTATTCATGCTAGAAGGACTTTCTAGGGGTTGCGCATTACCACCTGTTGAGACCCTAGGCTGGGCCTGAACACTTACAACAGGCTTTGGGGGTTGCTCAGGGGCGTGCACCTCTACATGCACAGTTATTTTATTTGCCACTGTCTGGGGTTTCAGGACACTTGGTGGATCCTGCACTGTATTAGGGTTGCTGAGGGACTCTGGTAACTGGAACTTAGGGACCCCTGGTTTCAGTTTCAGATGTTTTCTTGAGAGGCGCGATGTTTTAGGGGGTTGTGGCGGCGCCGCCTCTTCTACAACCACCGGTACAACTACCACCTCCTTGTGGCTCAAGGTTGTATAGGCCTCATTCAAGGGCTTAGCATCCTTTTTATAGATAAATCTAAGGGGTTAACTTGGGGCTCAGGGTTGCTAGGGCTTTTCTTCTCAGGGCTTAAGAGCTTTGCAGGGCCCTCGTGGAGCACCGCCATTGTCTTCTTATGGTTTAAGGGTTCTGTTTGGGGATCTGTGAATACCTTACAGACCTTCACACGTTTTAAAGGGCTGGGGAGGTTCTCTGAGTCCCCATGTTTCTTCTTAAGGGAGGCAGGGCTTGTAAGCATGCCGCCAGTGTTGACCCCACCCTTGTGCAGAATAGAGTGTTGTAGATGGTTGTTCAGCGTGTTGCTTGGTGTGTAGTACGTAGATAGTTTTTCCTGGCGTACACGCCTACTCACGACTTTTGCGCCGCTTCTGATGTTCTGGACGGATGTTATGTCCCTTAAGGACGGCGCCGACCTCTCTTCAGCAGCATGTTTCTGAGCCGCTTCTAAAATATAAACAGAAAAATATATATATATATTAGAGAAAGCATAAAAACAACACGTACAATCAACACCATCCTAAGTTCAACACAGCCACCTTTTTTATATAGGCCTTGCTACAACCAGCTGTACCCTTCTGCTTGAGAGTCTGTAACACCTCTAGTACTTCTCACACCCTTTTATAAAAAACACACCTGAAAGAGGTCTTTTTGCAGCTCCTTTCTTTGACAGAGGTCCCACTTTAGAAGTTGAAGCTTTCCTCTTCAAAGGGATTTCTTTTGAACATTGCGCCGCCTCATGGACCTCAGCACCGTCCTGGCATAACATAGGGACACCTGTAAAGAAAAAAATAATACCCAACATTAGTCATCTTTCTGAGGATTACCTCTATACACCCTCAGGGTTAGGACGCTGTCCTACTCCGCCAACTCCCTAACGCCTTAGACAGTTTAAATAACAGCGGCCTTTTTAATTACCTGTAGGAACTGTAGTGTTTTGCACATTGTTCATAGCGCCTTGAGCCTCGATGTACAACATAAGATCGTCATAAACTTCTTGTAGGTCGGGGTCATAAGCTGTAAAAGCATACATACATGAGACCCACATTAGAAAAAAAAGAGAACTTGTGCGTTGCTGGTGTACAAAACTACGTAGAACTACACAACTCTAAATATATATACCTGGCTGCGGGGCTGACAAGTGACCATCGCTGCTAGTTATTACAGCTGTGTCCAGCGCAGGAGGTACATTGGTGACGGTTGCATTTGCAGGGTCTTGCATCTGTATTAAATATTAAATAAAAGAACAGGATTTAAAGCACCTTTCATAAACAAAAGTATCACAACTTCAAACAATTCATGTATACATTTTAAAAACTGTTAAGAGGGGTGCAACAACAGACATTTTTTAAAAAGCGTTGTATGTGCTGCGCTAAAACATATGTTAAAAACAACCTGCGCCATATCCTTTGCTTATGGGGTAAATCACTTTAGGTACACATAGTCCTTCTGACCTACAACCACTGCCCCTAGGTTCATGGTACTCTTTGGTAACATGTACATGCCACTTTTCTCTTGTAACACCTTGGTTGCGCCCTCTCACATTTTGCGTGCTTTTGATAGTTGCGCCAGTGCCACAATTGCCTACATACCGCTTATTCTTGTGCTTGAGTGTCTACCCTATATTGTAGGATTATACCTCTAATTGTACTTTGTTTTCTCTTGTAACCTACACACTTATCACTTTATTTATTACTCATGTAGCTTAACGCTTGCTTTTGTAACCGGCACACATGTCACTTTTTTCCTCCTGTAATGCCCCGCTTGCTAACACATGTATTTTGTTTGCTCACAATTGAAATGTAACTTAAAGCCTGCTCTTGTAATTTGCGCTATATAGGCAGTTTTTTCTGTTTGGCATCTTTTATGTAACACCTGTAATTCTTAGTCCTTATCTTTTGCAACTGGTGCTTATGTAAAGCGCTCTGACACTTAAGGGTGAAATTCGCGCTACATTTACATTTTTTTCTGTTTGGCATCTTTTATGTAATACCTGTAATCCTAAATCCCTATGTTATGCAACTGGTTCTTGTGTAAAGTGCTGTGACACCCTCGTGTTCGCGCTATCTCTCAATAAATTTTTTAACAAAAAAAACAAAACACACACACTGGGCCTGCAGGGGCATGGTCCGCCCCTTCAGTGATGCACTGCTGACATCACTGAAGGGGCGGACCATGCCCCTGCAGGCCCGGTGAAGCGTCCGTCCGCCATGATCCCGTATCCACGTGGGGACCGTGGGAAAATGCCCTCCCAGGACCCTCACAACCCCCCAAGGACACCAGAGTCCTACACCCCCGCACCCTCGAGCCGCGCCTTGTGAAAGCGGGCTCGGGGGCATTTTTTTTTTACAACAACAAAAAAAAGAAGACACCGCACTCGGGCTCCGGAGCCCCTACAGAGACACCCGGAGCCCGCCCTCAGAGCCCCCGAGCAGCGCCAGCCTCAAGCGGGCTCGGGGGACATTTTTAAAACAAAAGAAAGAAGACACAGCATTCGGGACCCCGGAGCCCTCAACAGACACCGGGACCCCGACACAGAGCCCCCAAGCAGCGCCTTGTGCAAGCGGGCTCGGGGGATTATTAAAAAAAAAAAAAAAGCTCGGCTAACTCGGCCACGGAGGTCCAGGACACACGGATCACGGCCCCACAACACCCCCGAGCAGCGCCTTGTGCAAGCGGGCTCGGGGGATTATTTTAAAAAAAACAAAATAGCAGGAGCGAGGCAGCAGTCGGGACCCCTGAGCCCCCAGCGGATCCAGGAACCCGACCCAGAGCCCCCGAGCAGCACCATGGTGAAGCGGGCTCGGGGGCATTTTAAAAACATGCACAACTTGACATTCGGGGGCCCGGAGCCCCAAGACACCCAGAACACGGTCCCACAACACCCCAGAGCAGCGCCATCATCAAGCGGGCTCGGGGGCGATTTTTAAACAAAAAAATAAGCGGCAAGCGGGGCACTGAGCCCCCAGGGACACCCTGACCCTCACCCCCGAGCAGCGCCCCGGAGAAGCGGGCTCGGGCGATTTTTAAACAAAAAAAAGCGGCAAGCGGGGCCCCGGAGCCCTGAAGACCCCTCACAGACCTCCCCGGGCACCCCCCGAGCAGCGCCTGGCACAAGCGGGCTCGTGGGTATTATTTTATTTAAAAACGCTGCACTATGGCCACAGAGGTCCCGGACACCAGAGCCAGACACCCCGAGCAGCGCCAGAGATCAAGCGGGCTCGGGGGTATTTTTTGTTTTTAAAAACGGCAAACTCAGCACCAGGGCCCTGAGCCCATAAGGACCCATAGAGCCCACCCCCACAACCCCCACCCCCAGAGCAGCGCCAGCCTCAAGCGGGCTCATGGGGGCTTATTTTTATTTAAAAAAGCGGCACAAGGGCACCGGAGCCCCCAGGGACCCACAGAGACCTCCCCACCCAGAACCCCAGTGCATCTCCAACTAACAAGAGGATTTTTTCAAAACGATGCACTCACGGACCCAGAACATCCTGGACCCCTCCAGCTCACCCCTTACAGGCTCTCCTACACAGATACAGACCCATACTTCTGACCCTCGAAAAGTCCATAAACAACAGCTTGGTGAGTACAATAATGCATTTTATTTATTTTTATATGTATGCCATGTATTTTATTTAAAGAACCTCTGGTACCCCTGAAGCAGTAGTAGCCTCTCACATTTTATTGACATTAAATGTACAGCAGCCTGGTAAAAAATGTTTCTATGCTCTGTAAAATATACGTTTCCCCTCTACATGTACACTCCTAAGGCCTATAACATTATGACCCCCTTAAATACAAACCCTGCAAACTCTAACCTATGCCACCACCCTTATTAACATTAAATACACACACACACACACACATAGCTTTAAACTCAATGCATCAGCAAAGCCTTTATTCACTTTAAGCACATTTACATTACAATTCACATCTTGTAAAAAAAACTTCATTGTCACCATTATTCACATTAAACACAGCACATAGACTTAAAGAGTAACAGTTTACAAGCCACACTACATAGTACTATTTTTAAAAAAAGTACTACTTATTATTATTTTTTTTTTAAACTACATGTACACCCTAATGCAACATTGTGCCATCCATTATTTACCTTCTTTACATGTTGGCAGGCTGCGTCAATCTGGGAGAAGTTGCTCAGGTCCATTCTTGCCTTAGGATCCAAGGGATGGCTCTGTGCCTCCAAAACAATCCAGGCCAGTCACTCCCCAAGGTTTTGTAGGGCTTGATGGTGTAGAAATCCACAAAGGTTTTTGACTTGGTTGCTGGTGCAGGAGTCCTCCAGGTACAGCAGAACAATCAACGGCAGTCACTCCTCACAGGGGGGTTTTTGAATGGGTGTTTGGCAGTGTTCCTTGAGGAGCCTTTTATACCTGTCCAAGCATGCTAATTTGAAGCCCCCCACACCTTTTATGACTTTAGGGGGGTTTGAACAATGTCCTGCTGGCCTTTGATGGGATCCTTTTTTCTATCCTTGTTACTCAAACTCAAGGCCTATCCTGGGAAGAGTGGGGTTAGACAATGGGGGCCGGCGCAAAACTCTTCACACCTACGTGACACATTCTCCTGGGAAGTAGGGAGCCCGGGAACAGGATCTACCTTGGGACTCACATGTCAAATTTCCTGCCAGCTACGTCAAGTTGGAACTAACCTGTCAAATTTGGGACCAGGGGCTTTGTGATGTGTGGGCCTATCCTGGGAAGAGTGGGGTTAGACAATGGGGGCCGGCGCAAAACTCTTCACACCTACGTGACACATTCTCCTGGGAAGTAGGGAGCCCGGGAACAGGGGCTTTGTGATGTGTTTATTACATCCTAACAGCTGGCACCCTGTTTCAGGTTCTGATGGGAAGCTTTGCTCTACAGGCCACCTGTCTTTTTTTTTCTTATCTCAAATCTCAGGGATGACTGGGGTTTATTATTTTATGAGGGGTTTGTATTAACCTATTTTTTTTAGAGAGAATTACCATAGGTAGGTTTGTGAGGACCCTTTACCACTTTGACACCTACATGACACATTCTTCTTCCCAGGCCCTGGGCTGGGGAACTCAGGACTGCCCCCAGCAGCTGTTCAAACAGCTGCTGACACATTCTTCTTCCCAGGCCCTGGGCTGGGGAACTCAGGACTGCCCCCAGCAGCTGTTCAAACATCAGCTGGCTGCAAACCCCCAGTTTTAAAAATGCACAGACATTTCCAGCCTACAACCATGCAGTTTTTTCTATGCACTTTTAACATATACACAATTACCTCATGTTTTGCAGCAGAGCAGAGCTGTCAAATTTAAGACCAGAGGTTTAAGACCAGACTGCTTAAGGTCAGGGCTGATCAAACCCTGGTCTTAAACAGTCCTGGTCTTAAACTGTCAAAAATAAGGCCTGAAGTTTAAGACCAGACATGTCAAAAGCTGTCAAAATTGTGACCAGCCATTTGCGACCAGACCTGTCACTTTTGCGACCAGGATTTTTTGATGGAAGGTATCCCTTCTTACTACTTACCTCAATCACAGCATGATCAGTGGAAGGACAGCAATTTAGCTGAAGTGATCAGTACTTGGTCCCTGCTCTAGCCAAATGCAAAGGAAGTGAAACCAGCACCCCATAGCGAATGAGAAGACAGAGTAAAATGAAGGCTAGGAATGTGAACAATGGACGGGCTGCAAGCCCCTTGTTGTATACAAATTCTCTTGCAGTTTCCAGGCTGACAAAAATAAAAAACAAAATAACCCAGAATAGTTGGTATATGTGACGGTTTTCTCAGCCCTAATAATCAGCACAAGATTGTGTCACATCTAGCCAGCAAGGCAGCTCAGTGAATAAAGAACTTGCTGCTAACATCTGGTTTAATCTGAGTTTGAGTCTTAGCAGGGCCAACTCAGCGTTTCATTATTTTCAGTGCAACAACGCGAACACTGTTAAATAGTAACACCAGTTATTTAATGCACTTAGAAAATGTATATACCTGTTAAAAACAAGTTATTTGTAATCTTAATCTTGAAACACAAATAATATTCCTTTTTTAACTCCTCACATCTTTTCTTTCACTCCTTCCGGTTTCAACTAATCATACCAATTACAGTTGAACTTTGATCTTTGTCGTCCACTTTTCCACGGCCTTTCCTTTGCAATCTGAATTTTCCGACCCCCCAGCTTCTCCCTTCGTACCTGCTCACAGTACACATAATGTCCTTAACACAATTTCATTCACACACCCTACAGCTCTTCTGTTTTTTGACCGACCTAACCCCTTAATATCCACTCCTTGCTGTAACTTTAAACTCTCCAGCATTATTCCATATATTTCCATCTAAATAGCCGAAGGTAGTTCTGAACTTTTGAAACAACACTGAAAAGTAATTGTGAGCATGTGGGCCAATAAATTCTTCTTACTCTGCTTGAAAATGTGAATATGCTCAATGTAGGGTAAATATGTGTGTGGCCTAACAATGTCCACATAAAATGTTCACACCCATCTATGCTTTCTGACTGACTAACCAACTGAATTTTTTTAAAGCGCTCTTATGCCGATGCGTCTTGGCGTTGTAGCATGGAAGGGGGTACAGATGATGGTTAGGGCATGGTGAAAAGCCAAGTTTTAGTGCCCTCCTGAAGCTTGCTCTGTTCTTTTCCGAGCGCAGTGCGATGGGCATGCTGTTCCACAGCTTAGATGCTTGGTAGGAAAAGGATTTGCCACCCCATCGGGCTCTCCTTATTCTGGGCAGATGGATTAGATCTTGACTGCCTGATCTTAATGTGCGTGCAGGATCATTGCGAAGGAAGAGGTTAGTAAGATCCTCTGGTGCTTTCCCGTAGAGAGATTTGTGGATCAGACATAGGGCCTTGAATTGAATTCTGCGCCTGACTGGGAGCCAGTGAAGTTCCCGTATGGCCTTGGTTGTGGGGTGTCGTTTCGGGAGGTTGAGTAGAACTCTAGCCACTGTATTTTGGATTGACTGGAGCCTAGCAAGCTGTTTTCCCCCAATCCTATATACAGTGCATAGCAGTAGTCTACCCTTGACATTATTAGAGCTCCTACCTTTGTTTTCCTAAGAGTGAAAGGAATGTAAGGTAGGATCTTCCGAAGCACCTTAATTGTGTAAAAGCAGGCCGAAGCTAAATGACTTATTTGTGCTGTGCAAGTGAGGTCCTTATCGATCAAAAAGCCAAGATTTCTGACCTTTTTCGCTGGGACAGGGCAGGTGCCGGCCTCTGATGACCCCCGATTGATGGTTTTTGGCTGAACTCGATCACTTCCGTCTTTTCGGTGTTAAGTTTTAAGAAGTGATCGTTCATCCAATTTTTGACATCCAAGAGACAGTTCCTAAAGCCTGCGGATGTGGCTTCCATCGTCTGGGAGAGTGACACTACTAGTTGTGTGTCGTCGTCATAGGACACAAGATGCAGGCCGTGAGATTTTATCAATTCCGGGAGAGGGGTAACATATAGATTGAATAGTGTGGGTGATGAGGCCGACCCCTGGGGCACACCACATGGAAGAGAGAACTCTTCCGACTGGAGGCCTGACCAGTGGATTTGCTGTATGCAGGCATCCAGAAAAGATTCAAGAAGAGATAAGGCAGGGCCAGTGATGCCCAGCATCCTAAGTCTGTTCAGTAGAACCCCATGGTTAACGGTGTTGAAAGGCGCCGTTAGATCCAGTAGGATCAAAGCCGCTCTTTCCCCGTCGTCTATGGTCCTACGGATGTCTTCTGTTGCTATGATTAAGGCTGATTTGGTGGAATGGCATGCCCTGAATCCGTGTTGCGTGGGGTCTAGGAGGTTATTATAGTCAATGTATCTCATAAGCTCCTGATTCATGGCTCTCTCCAGAATCTTGGCTGGTAAGGGGAGGCAGGATATTGGCCGACAGTGCTTGGGTTCCATAGGATCCAGGGCCTCTTTTTTGAGAATGGGCCTTATACATGCTTTCTTCCAACTGCAAGGGAAAAGGCCAGAGCTAATGACCCTGTTGAGAAACGGGGTCAGGACAGGGCTAATTGTTTCAGGGATCTGGTGAAGTATATACGAGGGAATGGATCCAAAAGTGATCCCAATTTGGTCTGAGTGAGCAGAATGGCCACCTGAGTGTCATCTAGAGGTGAGAATTGCGAGAGATTGATTGTGTCAGGTACCAGGTCTGCTCTGTATTTAGTTGGCGTTCTGGTGAGTGAGGTATGAAGGTCATCATAGACCGCCTGGACCTTTTGTTGGAAAAATAGTGCTATATTTTCCACAAAATTCTGGTCAGGGACGAAGATAGTGTCCCGGGGGCTCTTAGCTAGGTGCGCCACCGTTTTAAATAGTTCCTTGGAGGAATTTGAAGACTCTTGAATTTTTTGTATATAGAAGGCCGACTTGGCTTGTTCTATCTTTACCTTGTATTCTTTTAGAACTGCGGTGTATTCTTTCCTGTTATGAAGGCTATAGTCGGATCGCCATATCCTTTCATAGGGCCGGCATTTGAGTTTGATTAATTTAACATCAGGGGTATACCACTGCGCTGTGGCTAGACGTCTTCTAGGCTTTTTAGTTTCCTCTGGGGCCAGCTCATCCACTGCTCGGCTGAGCCATGTATTAAAGTAGGACAGGCATGTAATGTTTATGTGCTCATTGTTTGTAAAAACAGCGTTAAGCGTGTGGCCCGCTGTATGGGTAGGTTTGGAGACTAATTGGTCCATCCCAAAACTTCGAAAATTCTCTATTAGAGTAGCCGTTTCGGTGAAGTTATTGTCTTCTAGGTGAAAATCGAAGTCACCTAGAACTGTGAATGTGGATTCATCTAGGGTGGGTTCCAGAAATGTTAAGAAGGCTTTGATAAAGGGACCTCTGGGCCCTGGGGATCTGTAGACCAGAAGGCCTGTGAAAATTATTTGATTTCTGTGTTTCACAAGGAAGGATATGGTTTCTGCCTCCAATCCTACTTGCGGTAGAAAGCTTACTTTGAGATATGAGCGTGTGGAAAATTAACACAAACTTGGTGAACATTATCGGCGTCATCTTGCCCCTTCTCAAGCCCATTCGTGCGCGTAAGCGGCAGCCATTTTGAACACCATGGCCTCCCTGCCCCTCGCTGATAGCCAGCGCGTCTCTCTCTCTCTCTCAACCTCGCAAGCATCCCCCGCGCACTGACATCCCCCGCTCACTCATGCCTTGGGTCATAAACCCCTTTTCAGCGCAGCTTCACCACTGAATCCCATCCTGTTCCCAGCGCGACACCTCCCCTCATTCCTTTCATGGCCTCAGATCCTTTTGATGCAAACCCCCTTTTCCTGTGTCCCCGTTTGTCTTCCTTGTTCCCAGGCCGCCACCTGGCCCTGCGGATACTGTTTATTACCCCGTACAGTAGGAAGCTTCCCCTCCCCATCAAAAGACCCTCGAACCGATCAAAGCCCCCACCCTATGAGATCCGATCAAACCCATGCATTCCGTGAATCGGCGGAATGCCCTGCTGTGCGGCAACCACCACCTGTTGTGACCGGGGTGGGGAATCCAACTGTAAATGTATGTGGGAACGGGCCTGAAGGGGAGATTCCGAGGATGTTCTTTCAACTATCAATGTGTTGCGAGAATGTGTTATGTGCAATAAAGGTCATAAACCCTAGTATAAGAGGCCAGGCCTCAGAGATGTGGTTAGAGCACCTCGTGACGATACTTGCTGTCTGAATTGATGTGTTCTCCTCCGGAGAGAATAAAATCCTCGTTTCCTGCCTTCCAGTCTCCAGCGCCTGCTTCTTCATTGATTAACATTGGTGGGTCATAGAGGCGATACCGCCGGGCAACATAAAAAGGGTCTTTGGTTACTGGTTGTCTTTGGAACCCTTTTTTACAATTGGCGTCCCAAACGTGGGGCCCATCAGCGACTCGTGGATCCAGTGGGAGAGGTCCTGACGACAGAGTGAACGACTGCAACGATCGGAAGGTACCCTGTCCGATAGACCCTCATCTGACAGCCGATCATCCGAACTTCACTGGTTCCGAACAGACCTCTCTCGAGTGATCTGCGGTCCTGACTGGGAACCATCAGGAGTGCCACGAGAAGTACGAAGAGAAGAGGACGATCGGGCGCTGGATTCGGAAGACAAGAAACTGTCCATGCGGTCCGGGTAAGGTCGTGTAAACACGACGAATTGCGAAAGTGATAGATAATTGAAAGTGATTGATAATTGTTGAGAAAATACTAGTATTACTTTTTGTTAATTTATTGGAGATTCACTGTCTACGAACGGAGAAACAACAGGCTCTCCCTTTATAAACAGCGAAGGATAGGTACGCACCCGTCGGACCTATCTTTCTCCCCCACTGAACAATTGCCCCTTCCCCCCATTGATTAACTGTTATAGATTGTTTTCTGGAGATTCTCTGTCTGCAAACAGGGAAAAATAGGTCCCCTCTTTACAGATAGTGAAAGGGTAGGTGACGCGAACCTTTGCGAGCCTACTTATTCTCCCCATTGACCATATTGATTTTTTATTTTTGACCTAACATTGATTGCTCAAGATTGATTCATGAGGTATTCACTACGTGCAAACAACGTAGAATAGAAATATTCTGTCTAGTCTTTGCACGCAGTGATAAGATAGGTAGTGCTGACTATTATCCCATTGTGATCCGTCATGCCTGTCTTCTCCCCACTGGTTAGTAGCCTGTTTAGCCCGGACCGCTTATTAGAGATGAACCATCCGGCTCCGCTGGAAGGCACCCCTAATAAGGACATGTTCATGAAGCATGGATTAATCGCTATAGCCTACAGTGAGCTGTGGCATAAATACACG
Organism: Lissotriton vulgaris; assembly: GCF_964263255.1. NCBI lineage: Eukaryota > Metazoa > Chordata > Amphibia > Caudata > Salamandridae > Lissotriton > Lissotriton vulgaris. The sequence continues at coordinate 353,185,878 of NC_141685.1, read as the reverse complement.
AAAAAGGATCAAGAAAGTCAGTGGCCACTGAGAGGATCCTTTGATCTTGACAAAATAGAACCGGTAGAAATAGCCCTTCGCAGGAATGAAACAACACCTATTATGCTCGATAGTCTCGGTATGTGGCGCAAAGAAGCCACACAACGAAGGGAAGGCGACGAATTTAGAAAAGGTGAAGGGACACGACGGACAACCCTCCAAACGTCTAGTAGGCAAAGGGAAGGGCCAGCGATGGCGCAGTCCCGAGGAGTAGATATGAAAAGAGAACGGTGTAAAGGGGTGTGCCGACAAGTCAACCCCGGAACACAACGACCCGAAGGTAATCCCCCGACACTGCGCACAGGACGAATAGATTTAAAACAGAACCAATGTGCTTTCTGTAAATGCCTCGGGCACTGGAAAGCCCAATGCCCGACTTTGCAGAGCATAGGTAAGAACGGAGGGTCGACAGAAAGGACAGGCCGACAGAAAGGGAAAAGACACGAAATAAAAACCAATCAGACTAGTGCGGACAGGACAGATAGAACCATCCCGTTTGATTATGCTCGATGGCACAGATTTCGTCAGACCAATTTTAACGACATGTTAGAGTTCTGGGACTGATTGCTCTCTGTTGCTCCCCCACCATAAAAAAAAAAAACAAACACAACTGCAGGCCAGTGTAAACAACCCCCCGTTAGAGAAAAGACTCAAGGAAACCAAGCGTCTATTATATAACTTAGGATTTAATTACGGTAAAGAAAAACACACAACCAACAGTAAATAGAATAACTAGTAGAACTCTCTAAAAAAAGCAAACTTGACTAATAGGAAAAATACAAAACATGTTATGCTCACTCCGGAAGTCCTCGAAATGTAACAGTTCGATGGTCCCGCCCATCCGAAACACATAGCACGTGTGGGGCGGGGCCTGCCAGCAGCCATGAGCCAAAAGGGATCGCCGGCGAGAAAGTCCTGGAGGCTCCACCAAGCAGGCAATGAAATGGTCTTCCCATACTACCCTTCCAGGGATGGCGTCCCCCGGGCCGCGAGTAGGGAGGGGGCGGCTGCAAATGACCCCCTCCCTCGTATCTCCTGGTCCGGCCATCACGAATTCCTCCATCGAACGGATGCAGGGTGGGCAGGGAGGAAGAGGCGACGCGGACGAGCCTCTTCCACCTCCACAGGTAGGAGGCTTCCCTGCCCTGGTCCGGCGCCGATGTCCTCCAGCCGGGCGGCGGCCATATACCTACGCTGCACAGGACACATAATGCCCGACTGGTATATTTCCTTAGCACGGGACATACAAGACCCAACTGGTATACTTGCATAACACAGGACACAATGTCCGACGGGCATATTTACGGAGCACCGGATGTACAGTGGTCCCCCAAGAGTCGGAATCAGGGGTGTAGGGTGGTCATCATGTGCGCCCCTGATTCAAAGGGGCGGCGTAGGATGCGCCGGGAGAGGAAGGCGGCACGGACGAGCCTCCCTCACCTCCCCAGATGAAGGCTCCACCACTACACTCTGGCGCCCCGAACCAAAATGTCCTGCTCCAGCAGCATGATGCTCTGTCCTTCGCCATCACAAGAAGTTTCTTCCACTCCCGATGGATACGACAAAGGTGGCTGCCACAGGGTCTCAAAATGGCGTCTGGGCCCTCGAAAGGCGGGTCTAGGCCGCTGGAGTAACTTTGTCCGAAATTGCAACTCGGGCACTTGCCCACCTGGGCGCCAGCCCCCACCATCGACAAACATCCCCTCGACTTTGAAGATTCTACCAAAGTCCCAAGAGCCCTCAGCCCCTTCAGGCTTCCGGAGGGGAACAGCTGCATTGATCACTAATGAAATAACCAAGGCACAGCAACAAGATGGCGGTGCTCTCGTGTCTGCATCAGCTTCCGTCTGAACCACCCAGGAACATTATGGGCTAACGAACTCGAGCAAGTTCCGGCTGAACATCAACATGACCCGGTAAGAAAGACTCTACCCCCTCCCTCTCTTGATTGACGGTCCACGCCACCAGCCCCTCTGTTAGCACAGTTTCTTTTGAACCGCCGAAAGGGACCCTGGTCCAACCGCCAATCGTCGAGGATATTTTTTCCTCTGGTGCTACTTCCGGACTAAACCGGCCTCGCCCAAAATGGCGCCGGTATCAATGGAAACTAACGGACGCCTCGTGGTGTTCCTTAACTAATGAAACTTGATGTACTAAGATATATATACGAACCATTGTGCACTCGAGGGGAAAGGGAGGAGGGTTCACTTGGCGAACGTTTGAGAGGGGTTCCGTGAAAATGTTGATTTCAATGAACGATTTATTTTTTTGATATTTATTGTAACTGGTACATAACGTCGCTTATGATGCACACCCATGGTTTACATCTAGGAAATGCGATTCCGATGAGCTTGACTGTGTTTCCATTTATGAACTAAAATGCCCCCGATTCCCTCGTCACGCAATGAAATGTTTTTAGTTACTTGCAAATGATAAATTAGGCCTTTTTACATGTTCTTGTGCTATAAAATAACCCCCTACTGTATGTGCTTCCATCGACGACATGTCAGGCCAAATTATGATTGTGCTCTCACATTTTACGTACTGAATGATTATACAAATAAAGGTCTTAAAAACTATGAATAGGCATCGCATATTTTTGTAAATGCGGGTATCGGTGGGAGGGTTTTTCTGTGCGCAACCGTTCTGCTCTTTTTTTAAGGTTATCCGAGAAAAGGTTGTTCGGCCCCGGATTGATGATCGGATCCCAGGTGTGATACGTTGCTTCAAAAATATGCGACTAAGCTCAGGAACTAACGTATGAAGAAGGACCTCGACTTCTGAGAATGGGTAAAGTAAAGCGGGGTGATCGATAAAATGTTATTAAGATATGGTGGTCGAAGGTACTAAGGTACCGGGTTAAACGAAGAACTGGTATGCCTTAGAACCTCACAGCTTTGGGAGTGATTTAAGGATCCCGAAGGCCGGATACATCTACAAAACCGGGTACCTCACACTAGGCACCTCTGATTCCTTTTTAAGCGTTTCTCTACACACGATCCTTAATGCCATCCTCGAACCTCCCCATGAACCACCTATCACATTACCCGCTCCCTTGACTTTCGGAAACCAAAACCCTAAGGGATTATATCCCGAAGAGATGAGTACGAGTATGCGGTAAGTAAAGGACTTTCGTGCCCGTACATTTGATGTGTTCGAATGTTGTCCCCCACCTTCCCCTTTCCCTCCTTTTTCCCTCTGCAGGTTACATTAGAATCCCGATTAGAGTATCGTAAGGGATCTGGAACCACGTCACACCCGATGCATGAAAACGGACTACCGCTGCAAGACGACACAAAAAGGACGCCCTACCCAATGCACGACCTTTTTGTACCAGATCTAATGCTCTTCTGTCCCAAAACTGCATGCTTTCTACATCCTAACACAGACCCGAAACGTCTGACGTTGGGTAACGCACTGAATAGCCCAAACAATACACGGTCATTCTCCATGTCCCATGTGTACTGTTTGGCCTATTGTCTCTCTCTCTCTCTCTCTCTCTCTCTCTCTCTCTCTCTCTCACTCTTACTCTTTCACCCCTCCACACTTTCCCTCTTCCTAGCGACTGGCACCTAATTGACGAACCTGGTGCACCTCCTGATTGGCCCCAAATACCATAAGTATTTGCACAAATTTGTCCAAAATAAAATTGTATCGGTACCACGTTACTACCTCTCCTTTTCTGCTAAATATGGATGAAATTTAAATTGGCCAAAAGGAAAGGGACAGGTAAGACGACTGAGGTTCCCTAAATTTGACCCACAGTCAGGGAACTATTTGTCAGTGGCTTCTTTGATAAAATACGTCTGTGGTAATGCGACCACCCCCATTCCAAATTGTCTCTACACCCCAAACAGTAAGAAATAGTCGAGACACCCCCGTCTTCCCAAGATGCCCCCAGTTTGGGGTCAGCTGCCCTGAACGAGAGCCTGAAAAAACGCCCCTACTCTAATTCACTGTGTGCCCAATTGTTTTCCACAAGATCCCTCCTTCCCCGAGGATAAGTTTAATAATTATCGCAAACCACCCCCCGAGTTTTTTGTAGTAACCAGGTTGCGAGGATTTATATAGAAAGTTAGAAAGACGTGTGCAAAGTTGAAAATTTAGATCGAAAATCGAAAGAACTTGTTGCAGTAAGCCTTGTTGTAAATAAGATGTTTTTTATGTAATGCAGACTTGTTTGGCCTATGTTCACCCCTCAGAAGGATGCCTATCAGACTATGGTGAATAGCACGTTGCACTTTTTTGTAAAATACAAGGCCCTGAAGACCAGCCTAGCCTTGCAAGACTCGTACTAGGGAAATGGGTCTCTACCAGAAGAACTGACATCTACTATAATAGACGTATGCAATAAATGAGTACCAGACCTCGTACCTATTACAAATGAACGTAATAACCATCAAAGCGCCAAAGAATTAGCCAACAAAAGGAAGTTGTAAGGAATCCAGCAAACCCATCATCAATTGTTTATACGTTAGCCGCAAGAATCTGCAATGTAGCGAGTGCTTACCCCAGTTGCTTGGTGTTGGGAGAGAAATAGATTTATGTAATTACCTTCTTCTGCAATATCTCTAAAGACTGTCTTTTCAAAACTCATTTAAGGGTATCACTGTCGGAGGAGAAAGAGACCGGATGTGGGAGCACGCGGCCTGACTGCGGATTGTGGAACATCAGCGACGGAGGCCGAGGCGAGACCACAGCAGTAAGGAGACGCAGGACGGGGCACTGTTTCAGACAAAGCTAAGGAAAGGGCTGACCTGAAGCCCCTGCTCTATGATCAACGTGTGCCAAAAAGTCCCCGCTCTCTGAACATGGTTACGGACCCGCCTGTCGCAAACTCTCCGTCCCCCTGATCTGTTCCCGACTTGACCTTGCTCCATCCCCTCCTCCTCCGACCTACCATAAGGACTGTTCACACCCGCACCTTTCCACCCGAACTCCCAAGTTCCTCCAAATCCTACTGAGCTACCCAGAGAAGATTACTCCCTATGTCAGAAGGGAGGGAGCTCCGACTAAGTAGACCACGAACTATGTTAATCTTAGAACGGTGACCTAGAACTCCACCAAGGGTCGCCTCTAAAGAAAAGATGAACGAAGTATGTGGTTCTACCCGCTGCTGAACGCCTCGAAGATGATGGAAGCAACAGGAAATGCCCACCATAGAGACTCAAGAAACAAACAGATCTCACAATTCAGGAACAATCACATTTTTATTGCAAATCTATGCTCTGCGTTACAAAAGAAAGTGCACCTGCTCCAAAACCGTAACGCATTTCTCCTATGAGGTCTGGCGAAACAAAACAAAATGTACCCCTGCCCGCAGACCTCCAACGACTCAATCCACATGAACCTTTCTGTTGATAGGTAATCCAGGTGCTCAACAGTGCCAACAGAAGACGGCATAGACACTGAGAACTCTGATTTTTATTTTTTATTATATCTCATTTCTCTCCCAATCATCATTGGACTGACTATGCTCCCGCCGAGTACAAAAAAAGGACTTACTTGTATGATAACTTACCAGTTCTTATTCCAAATGACTATAAGCATCTATGATCTGGACCCAACGCCCTCGCTACGTAATTCTAGTCTGATATTGCATTACGATGACCTTTTTTTTTCTGCCACCAACTTAACGATGAACCCGCCTACTAGATGATGAGATTTTTCAATATGATGTTTATAATGTGATGTTTATGTACAATTCTTTTGCCTAAGTCCCCTCTCCCTTACTTATGATCACTGCATATAGGTATAGATAGGAAATAGGCCAGCAAGATGTCTTGGAAATGTTAAAGGGAGGACTGTGGAAAATTAACACAAACTTGGTGAACATTATCGGCGTCATCTTGCCCCTTCTCAAGCCCATTCGTGCGCGTAAGCGGCAGCCATTTTGAACACCATGGCCTCCCTGCCCCTCGCTGATAGCCAGCGCGTCTCTCTCTCTCTCTCAACCTCGCAAGCATCCCCCGCGCACTGACATCCCCCGCTCACTCATGCCTTGGGTCATAAACCCCTCTTCAGCGCAGCTTCACCACTGAATCCCATCCTGTTCCCAGCGCGACACCTCCCCTCATTCCTTTCATGGCCTCAGATCCTTTTGATGCAAACCCCCTTTTCCTGTGTCCCCGTTTGTCTTCCTTGTTCCCAGGCCGCCACCTGGCCCTGCGGATACTGTTTATTACCCCGTACAGTAGGAAGCTTCCCCTCCCCATCAAAAGACCCTCGAACCGATCAAAGCCCCCACCCTATGAGATCCGATCAAACCCATGCATTCCGTGAATCGGCGGAATGCCCTGCTGTGCGGCAACCACCACCTGTTGTGACCGGGGTGGGGAATCCAACTGTAAATGTATGTGGGAACGGGCCTGAAGGGGAGATTCCGAGGATGTTCTTTCAACTATCAATGTGTTGCGAGAATGTGTTATGTGCAATAAAGGTCATAAACCCTAGTATAAGAGGCCAGGCCTCAGAGATGTGGTTAGAGCACCTCGTGACGATACTTGCTGTCTGAATTGATGTGTTCTCCTCCGGAGAGAATAAAATCCTCGTTTCCTGCCTTCCAGTCTCCAGCGCCTGCTTCTTCATTGATTAACATTGGTGGGTCATAGAGGCGATACCGCCGGGCAACATAAAAAGGGTCTTTGGTTACTGGTTGTCTTTGGAACCCTTTTTTACAAGCGGTGAACTATTGCTATTCCCCCATCCATCGAGCCCGGTCTGTCAGCGTGTACCATGGAGTAGCCCAGCGGTACTGCTGTGTTCCAGTCGGGCCCGAGGCTTCGGACGCCCAAGTTTCTGTAAGGAAAGCCAGGTCAGCCGATTTGTTTGTTAATAAGGCTTCTATTTCATGTTTGTGTTTCGACATCGATCTGACATTTATAAGAACGTTCTTTAGGATTCTAAAATTGTTATCATATTGTCTGCCCATGCCATGGGTTAGTGTATTCGTAGACAGTAGGGGGTGGTTCAAGTGGTTAGGCTTTCTTCCACCTTTGCTCAAGTGATGCTGATCTGGGGGGGAGACATTGGCATGCTCTGTAGCAGGAACCCACAAGAAGGGCAATTGGGAGTTTTTAGGATGCCGTTGTCATGCAGAATAGTCGGATGTGCACATAATTTAGACTCTAGCTTAGTCAGTTCGTCTTTGGAGTAGCTTTTTTTTAGGGAAATGGGCAGGGGTTAGGGCGCTGGGCACGGGTCCGGTGTGGACGGGCACAGACGGACTTGCCTTTGGCACGCCGCCAGCGGGTCCGCTGCGCGCGTCCGGCCAAGCATAGGGCTAAGTAGGTTCTTTGCCCGGAAGTAGAGTCTGCTAGAGCGCGTCCCCACCAGTCCCAAGATGGGGGCTTTGTGGACTGAAAGGCTTGGAATTACCCGGTTTCCCTCCGCTTCAAACGGGAATTTCCGCGGCGGAACAGAGATAGGGTATCAAGTAGGTGCAAAGTACAATTTTTTAATCAATTGTGCAAAGAAGTGCGCTATTGTTAAAAAAACACGCAGTTACATAAAAAACGTTGTAATCACGATTTTTAAAAAGCGTAAATTCTGGCAGCAAAATTAGTAAGGCTGGACCTGGTAGATAGTAACAGGCGCTAACCGCTCTGTAGGCTTCCATCTAGTGCTGTACCTCCGGCCGAGCCATGCCTAAGTAGGCTCTTTGCCCGGAAGTAGAGTCTGCTAGAGCGCGTCCCCACCAGTCCCCACCAGTCCTAAGATGGCGGCTTTGTGGACTGAAGGGCTTGGAATTACCCGGTTTCCCTACGCTTCAAACGGGACTTCTGTAACCCAGTCTGTCCAAGACCTCACATATCTTAATGCTCCGTGTTTAAATGGATGCTTCAGGTCTGATAAAAAATATTCTCTGTAACCTGCTTTGTTGCTCCTTTGTGGTAGGTTAATGCCTGCCTTGGAGACTTAAGCTCAAGTAGAGATGTTTGCTTTTAAATACTTAGGGCCTCATTTACAAGAAAGTGCCGCAGCGTGGCACCGCAAGCCCTTTGGCTGCGCCGCGCTGCAGCACTTTCAAAGCACAGAGATGCAACATATTTACGATAATATGTCGCATTCCTGTGCTCTCCCCTTCGCTGGCGCACAATGGGCTGCCATGCGCCGACGGAGGCACCCTTGTGCAAGGATGCGTCACGGGATGATTGTTTATGTGTAGGAAGATATCCCTTCTTGCACATAAACAATCTAAAATGGCGTTTTTCAACTTCTATGTGTGCTGCATTAGCACAAATAAAACTTGCAAAACGTTATTTTTTTATGATTGTTTATGTGCAGAAAGGGACACCTTCCTGTACATAAACAATCAGCAGAGGTGATTTCCTTGTTCTGTGTGTGTTGCACAGTACACAAAGAAAGAGGAAAAAAACAGGGAGAAATGAATACATTTCTCTTCGCCTGGGGAGGCGTAGCCTTCAGAGGCATTTCCAGGTTTATGATTACTTGTATATCTGGAATTGAGTCAGGTTCCAAGGGTGTTACATAGGAACACCCACAGCAACTGCAAAACCCATGGAACGCCTCTTTCGCGCAACGTGCTGCGTTCAATGGGGCCATATTTACAAGGGCAGGAAAAGCTATGCAGGGTGACTTTTCCTGTCCTTGTAAATATGGGGCAGTAAAAATGTGCCACCGGTGCGTCATAAAAAAGTGACACCCCGGTGGCGCAAGGGGTTTGTAAATAAGCCCATTAGGATTAGGGTTGCCAGTTTAGGGAATTAGGTTTCACCATAGGGTTATTTTTAGTGTTTTGGTTTATGTTGACAGCTTGAGGAAGTCGGTGGCCAAATACAAGTGGATTCACAAGATTCTCTTTATCTGCACTGCAGAAGTTTCTGATTTACAATTTCAACAGATTGTGTTGATTTTGCAAATACACTAGTGTAGGAGCACTTAAGTCACTTGGATGTGGACATCTGATGACAAAGTAACCAAAAATGTGTTGCCCTAGTGCTATCAGAGGTTGGTGAAATATTTGGGGCATATGTACAAGCCCCCATCGCCATGGGAACGCTACTTTTTGTGATGTTTCTGTGGCGATAGGGGCTTCGCCTTATTTACAAGGCAGCATTAAGCCACTTACCAGGGTTTAACGCTGCCTTGTAAATAAGGCCTCCTTTCACTCTATGCTTAGCGTGAAAGGGGTCGGCAGCGGGTGTTGCGATGGGCGTTTCACCGCAACACCCATAGATTTTGATGCTTCCCCCTATTTACAAGGGCAGCGTAAATAGGAGGCAGCGCCAAAAGTAAGAACAGGGACAACCTGGTCTTAAGTTGGCAAAACAATAAGAAATGATTTTATTTCTCCTCGTTTTTGCTTTTTCCATGTGTGCTGCCTTGTGCAGCACAAATGGAAAAAGCTAAATGCTGTGGATTGTTTATGTATAGGAAGGTGAAAATGGTCTCCGCAAAAGGGTGCGCTTCTTTTTTTGGACAGGCTGTGGACTTGTTTCTTCAATAGTGTGAAGGGCGTAACCAATCAGATTTCCCCTCTCTGTTCTTTTGTGTTTCCAGATTTGTAGATCCTCCACAACTTCTCCAGTAGAAAAAGTTATGCAGTGTTTTGACTCGTTAGCTATTTCTTTTTCGTGAGATCAAGTGAGGAGGACTTTCTTTCTGAGTGCCACAAACCAAAACAGGGGTGCAGCAAGCATAATTTAAAAAAAATGTTTTGTTAAGAATTGATTTATATTGTTGGAGGGTAGAGGATCTCTAAGTGCAACTTTAAAGTCACACCTGTAGTGGTACATTTTTAAATGTCTATTTTGTATGCCTTGTTGGTAACCCAGGGCATAGTTCTCGTGGTAGCCGTATGCGTAGCTATGCGAAGTGCTCTTCGCACTACGCAAGCTACACGTAGCTACGTGAACTGCGTAGTGCACTGTGCAAGATGCTGTTCGCACTGATTGCACAGTGCCAGATGTTTGTCGGCACTGTGCAATCAGTGCAAACCGCATCTTGCACAGTGCAAGCGGTCGTTTTCTGCCGCTCGAGTAGATTTGTACTCGAGTGGCAACTTTCTCAACGCGGACTGGTAGTTTCTCATTGCAAGCGGTCGCGAGCATTCGCAACCACTCGCTATGAGAAACCTGACCTCCCCGTGTTGAAAATCTTGCTGGGAGGTTTATTTTCCACACTCGCGATCAGCAACTTGATGTTGCTGATCGCGAACAAGGAAAAAGTCCCGCCGGGGTGACTTGTTGAGTTGCAGTACCAGGAATGGGAACCACAGTTCCAGTGAATGACAAATCCACTCATGCCTTCTTCGTTGTAACTGCATGGGAATTGCAACTCCTTATAGACCATTGAAGAGGTCTAATTGGTTCCTGAGAATGTATAGATACACATTCAAATAGTTCCTGACTTTTTTGCACCAAACATTATAATGTACTTTCCTTAGGAGATCTCTGCAACAAAGGAGACTGTTGTTTTTTTACTGTGCTTCGCTTTTCCAAGGGTCCAGAACATTTTGCTCCTTTGCAATTTCATGTGGACAGGAATAACGTAGAGGGGAACCCCAGTGGAAAATCAAGGACTGTAAGATGTTCACAACGAGGGTTCAAGATCATTGACAGAATCTATTATTTGAAATTGTTTTACAATTATACCTGGTGACAAATAAATTGTCCTAAGAGAATGTGATATGCTCTTTGTGTGAGAAGAAGCTGAGCAGAAATTGCCAAGGGTAGTGCTGCTTCAAAACATACTCAATGCACAAGCATTTTAATGCTTGGCATAAGGAGCAGTTCAATGCTGGGAATGGGAAGAGGGGTGCAGAAGAGAAAAGTGCACCTACTTCAGCTTTGTGACACACCATTCCTTCTGGAGAGAGACAGCTGGGAGATGTGCTGAAACATAGGGAAGACGAGATTGATCCATCATTGCTTGGTGTGCAGCAATGTTATATCTGGCAGAGAGCAAAGTGGGAGAGCACCAACAAATCAAGTGCTTTTCTACCGGAAGACATGTAAAATAGGTTTAACACCATTCTTTATTCACTGTTCAAATTGCATTTTTTTGTTTCCCACAAAAAACTTTAAAAAACACACAAAAATTAAGAAGCTTTCAAACGCATTACAAAAAGGTTATTTTTAGAACCAATTTTAAAGATTTAAGAAGATAAAAAATGATGTTGTTTGGTTTGTATGGAGGTGAGACCAAATGACAGTGAGTGCAAGCGAGGGACTCGAGGAAAGATGATTGAGTGAAACTGCACATGGGAGAGTCAGTGACAGATTGCGTGAAATTGAGAAAGTCAGTGAGAGGGATTGGACCATGGGGTTTAAATGCAGACACTTGAGTGCGTGGGTGTTCAACCAGCAATGGGCACCCAACCCAAAGACCATGTGCTACAGAGGATGACGCTAAGACCAACCATACCTGGACAAGCCCTATGACAGGCCTTTGGACACGTGTAGAAGGGGTTGGCCACTAGGCTAGGTCTTCAGTAAAACCCTGCAGGCAACCTTCCACAGGATTTGACCACAAGGCCTGGCATGTTGTGGCCGGGCAAAGGTTGTGTACACAAGGGGTTGGCCACAGGACCTGTCCTCCAGCCAGAGACTGCAATCAACTTAACACACAGGGCAAACCTCTGCTCTGTATAGTGAGCTGCAGGGGTTGCCCCAAGACCTGGCCTTTAACCAGGCCCTGCCCCCAACCCACCATAGGCAGCCAACCTCACCTGTGCACAGCCTTTAGGTGTGTGCAGCTGAGGTTGGCCACAGGGCTTGACTTCCTGTCCACAGTGAAGTTGTCATTGCCATGATGCCATACCCGCTGCGGGAGGGCAACACACCTGTGCACAACTAAAGGCCATAAACAGAGGGCGTTGTCCTCAGGGCCTGGCTTCCTTCTAGTGCTCTTCCTGTAATGGACGGTCAACCTCCACTGCACATAGCCTTTGTTTGTTGCAGAGGATGTTGCCCATGTGTCCAACCCACCATGGCCGGCCAACCCAAATGTATGCAACTTTCAGCCGTCCTCAATAAGAGTTGCTTACAGGGCCTGCCCTCAGTCCTCGTCCTGCATCAACTCACCACGGGTGGACATCCGTTGCTAAGCCTGGTCTTCCAGCATCTGCATAAAGGGTTGCCCAAAAGTATGCTCAACCAATTGCAGGTAGCCAAAGTGATTTTGTATTGTTGTACCGCTCATTTTGTGGAGCATCCTGGTTGGACTATTATGTGTGATAAACCACGTTATGCTGACATTGTGGTGTTGTGTTGCTTTGTGTATGTTATTGTCTCTGGTTAAGCTTTTTACTTCGGATTTGTCAAAAAGCCCTGCTATATTTCCAACAAAAAGCAACACATGCCATGAAAGTTCCTGTGACAAGCAACCATTTATTTACCACTGTCTAAGGAGCTAAAATAGCGCTGCACCAGCTCTTCGTCTACTTAAGGCGCCAGTCAGCCCAACACAGTGGCCTCCACCTGTGCTCACTTTATGTGATAAGGCCCGAGCTGCCTTAACAGCACCGCATTCCACTGCAAGCCTGTCTTTTGCCTGTTACAATGGATGCCAGCAGCCCTCTTATAGTTCTGTGGGTGCTGTTACTGCGGCTGCAACAAGAACTGATGATTGTGTGCCCTGCTGCACATTAACTAATATTTAACTTACAAGTCGCTGGCTTCTCTTAGGACACCAAGGGGCGTCGAGCAGCCAATTAGCTCTCAGAGGCAGCGGAAAAGCGCTAAAGCACTAAATTAGAGCAAGAAAGATGTGCAGATAAACTTTAGTATTGACTAGTGTATTAGTACCGCAACGGAACTATCTGCGGCGTATAGCACATTAGTATGACAAATTAGTGCTTTGATCATGCTGGATACAGCCGCAGTCATTTGTTTAATTAAACAATCTCGACTCCTCTTGGTGTGGGTCATTTTTAAAAAATGTTAAAAATAAAATTAAACACATAATTAAGCAGAGACTAGATAAAGACCCTTGTGCTGCACACTGAAGGCAGTTAATTTATAAGGAGCTTGGTCCCTAAAGGCGGTGCAGTTTATTAACGTTGCTGAGGCAGAGATGCGATAAAATATTTTATGTAGTTCTTTAAAGGCTAAATTACTCTACCACTTTTAGTGTCCGGAAGAAGCAGATAATTGGTATTCCTTCTAATCCCCCCACTTGGTAGGCGCAACAGTGTCTGAGGACATTTCTTTTGTTCCTATAATATCCTTAGAACATGCCTGGATCTGTAAACACCATCACAGCTGACCAACATCCTCAATTTATCTGCTGGACTAAGAGGGCTCAGAAGCTAGAACATGATTATTCTTAAATTCAGAGACTCAAAACTGCCCAGGTGCAGGACCAGTCGTTACTGCAATGGGCGAAGCAATCTGCTGGTAGTGGCTAAGGGTCGCTCTATTTGTTGTTGAAATGTAAAGCGCCCATTTACTATTCTAGTGCCTGGGTGCTATGTAAAAAATGTTCAATAAATAAACAAATAAATAGCAATTCACCTTTCTGTGTGGCTGGTAGAGGGCTATGGTTCTAGCTTGTCTAATAGTAAGACTAGTACACGACTCACCTCGGTAATTGCTTGCTGGTGACTGGTTTTGTTGGTGGAAGATATTTTCTAAGTTGAAAAACTAACACCACCACCCACAACCACCCCCTCCTTCTCCCTCCTCCCAGGATATGAAGTTCAAAATGTTGCTGTAAGATATAGAAAATTAGCATTCATGGGTATTAAACACACAGCATCACAGTGGCGGTGTCTGCATAGAGCCCTGGGATTGATATACAAAACTAACATGTGTAAGTAATGGTAAATAAAAGGGCTAGATGGTTGCAATGCAACAAGAAGTCTTCCAACAGAGTTTCTTAAATTTGACTCTTCACATCAGTCAAATGTATTTATATAGAAATTAACAGTCAAAAACACACAAAACAAATAATCACACCACATACATAAAATTATTGACAGGCATAACACTGATAAACAAGAGACTTGTGTTATACATGGAATCTAACAAACTTAATATTTCTTCATATATTTTGAGAGCCTGCCCCACCATTTGTGGATAGACACCCGACTGTATGTAGCCAACAGGGTAAAAGCATAACAAAGTGGAAGAAAAACAACTATTCATGAGCAGGCAAATTTACTGATTTTGCATGCATCACAGCAACCAAAAAAGCTTTGCTGCGTTGCGTGAAAGGGAGAGTTCAGGAGAAACATATCTAATAAAATATGGCACATTATCTTTATTCTCCTGCACAGGAACACTTTAAGCTGCATTGTGCCCTCCCTGTATTCACCCTTCAAGAATAGATCAACTGTTTGCATGATGTCTAACATAGTTTTTGTTCTGGAATGGTACCCTTCCGCTAGAAAATACTATGCTTAGTCACAGTTTAAAATGTTTACACATTTGTACAGTATAGTACAGCATACATACCAAGTTGATAAACTTTGCAGAATTTTTTTTTTTTCTCAAATGTTAAACCTGCCTTGAGGAGGTGGAATTTGTGGTGCAAAACCTTGTCTACTTTTTTTAGGTTTCGCCTGCACAGTGCTTGCACTGTGCTTGTGAAATCTATTGTTTTTAATATACCTTAAAAGGGACTTACATCCTGCCTTCACTTCTTATTGGTCCTTGTTCTTGTCACTTTTCTTTCTTCATTTCTATTTGTTGTAGGCATTCTATTTCCTGTCTTCCTGTGTATTTTCTCATCAGCAAAGTATGGTGTTTATGTACTTAGGTGGAACTTCTTTTAGGCAGGAAAAGAAAATCACGAGCTACACCCTTGCTTTAAAGTTACAGTACTGCCCGAGTGCCATGGGTTCAGTACGCGGAGACCTCTTGATCCCAGTCCTGCGTGTTGGGAAGCCAAGCTTCGATCGCAGCGACACTCGCCAGTCCTCCCGGGGCAGCGCACATTCATCAGTCCCCCCCAGGGCAACGGCACTGATGAGTTTTCGGTTGTTGTTTTTAGCCCTTCCTATCTTAGAGGACAGCTTTACATCTTTTGTGTACCCAACTAACCTTCTAATAAGCACTGAAAGAACTTAAACTTGCTTCATTTACTGATGCTTGCTTAGTAGCTCGAGCTTTGCCTGAAAAACCACAGATGATTGTATTGTAACATCAATGGACCATCCATGGTATGCCCCCTTGATGCAAAGTGGCACGTAACTACGTTCATGGGCAACATAAAAGTAATGTAAATCCCAATTCAATCTGTTGTGACGATTTGCCTCATGTTTGTAACAGAAACCTGGTACACAGTGCTAATAAATTTGGCCCAAAGCGTATATTGTTTTTGGGGTTCTGTGAAGCGATTCTTGACTCATTTCTGCCACTTCGGGTGATTTGATTGAGTGGGAGCAAGGAAGAAGCAAGGAGCTTTAAACATTATGGCTCTCCCATTTTAAGGGTGACGTCGGTGTTGAATCATTCCCTTGAATACTTTGTATGTATTTAGGTGTAGAGGAAGGCAATGCTTCATACGTAAAAATATAAGTATATGCCCCACAGGTTTTCTTAGGAGCCCGGCGATGGTGCTGTTGAATTCTGGGGTTATGAAATGCCAGGGCTGCCTCAGCTAGATTCCACCACCCCATTCTGGATTTCACTCTTCTAAGATTTGTCTATGCCTGCTCTCTTTGTTTTCTCACTGAGTTCACATATTTCTCTTCCTCCAATTTCTGCCTTTATCTCACTTGCTTTGCGTTGATGTCTGATGATGAAAAAGAAGTTCCAGTCCTAACAAATTAAGCACTGTAGGGAGGAGACTTGATTGCGAGCGTCAAGTCAGTGTTGGTGATTGGTCAGCTTTTGGGTGAGAAGTGTCGGTGAATTAGGACTCTGCAAATCTGAAACTATTTTCCAGAAGGGAATGATGGTTGTGTTTTTGCATATTAAAACATTAGTTTTTCAGTTTTTCTGTTCTTCTAAATGTACCTATCAATAGTAAATGAATAGGTTACCGATAGAGATAAAATAGTTCCTTTGCAGTAAAAGTTTTTGTGTGATTTCGAAAGGACAACCTCCAGCTCTTAGGACTTCTGGGCCCGATAAATTCAGCATACAAAATGAAGCTAGCGTGCCCCGAGGATTTATGGTCCGGGGTGGGGGATGAAGCCGAGGACGCAGTCGATAGGTTAATGCAATCAAGTCTGCCTTTGCAAGCAGCTAACCCCCTCCTCTTTCCTTGGCGTCCAAAACACCCTGCTTATTCTTCTTAAAATATTTATACTTCTGAATAATGCAGCTGCAAAAGGAAAGCGGGCCCGCTTTAATATCCAAGGGAAGGAAAGGTTATTTCATATCAGCACGGCTGCAGACAGTCATAAATCTGTAATGTAAATAAGGTGCCTTCCAGAAAAACCAGGAGGCGTTGTGGCGGATGGGAAGTGTAATTGGTTTTACACGTCGGTGTAAGAAGCATGAGTAGATTACACTTGTCTTCGTAATGACTCGTGAATTGACTCCATGTCTGCTTCCAGCCGGGCCCAGGTAAAGGGCTGACCACACGGGCACCAGCAGAGAGCGCACCGCTTTCGGTTTATTGCTTCCGGTGTTTCCCCCTCCCACTCTGGTGTCGAGTTCTTCTTGTTTGAGTCATATCCGCCTGCTGGGGTAGAAAGTCGGTCGTGACTCATATACGCTATCTATTTGGGGGGAAACCTTAGACCAGTGGTTCCTAAACTTTAGACTTCTGGGGAACCCCAATGAAGAATGACTACTGGACCCAGGGGACCACCGCCAAAGCAATTTCTACGATTTGAACCTCAAAACAATACATGAAACGACATAAACAAATATACATTAAATAAACACAATACATCATTAAGTATTTTTTTAAATACAGACAAAAGAAATACAAAAATCTAAATTGTAATTTTAGTGAGAATACATCTTTAAATATTTTTTGAAATACAGACAAACGAAATACACCAATGTAATTTGTAATTTTAGTGAGAAGGTTGGAGTGTTTCAAAACTTTATATTGTATGAAAGGCAGTAGCATATTGCTTTGTCTTTTTTGCTCCTAATGTATACTTTTTGTCAGTGCATATTAGTGCTTAATTGAGGTCACCAATTGTCCATATTACTGTTCTCTGTACTTGAGCGTCTCCTAGTAATCAAGCTCAGGATGCTAACTTAATTTTTGCTGCCAATTTCGAATTCCTAACATTTACCGTATATTTTACATTATTCAATTTTAAGTGTATCTTTTTAATGTAGATATGCTTTATTCATCTGCTAACAATATTTACCTTTTGAAGCAATCATTGACCCATCCCCCAAATCGGCGTTGTGGACTCCCAAGTATGCACAGACCCCAGGTTAAGAATCACTGCCTTAGAGTAAATAAGATCTGAGTAGCTTTGCTGGTTTGTCCAGCATGCTGAGTTCATAAACATTGCCTCAAACTGGTGTTTGTGGAGGCCAGTTAGGAGGAAACATTTCAGACTTGAAACAAGGTTCTTTTTTCCACTAGCTGTATGAGTGTATTTCAGTGGTGGCTTCTTACTGTGAAAGACTTTAACAAAGTTATCTAGTGGCCCAAAAATATCATTTAGATGTGAAAAACTTGAAAACAGTCCTTTTCAATCCATATCTAAAAATGTAACTCGCTTCCTAGCATTGTCTTGTTATGTGAAGAAAACTTGCAGTTGCTCATTGTATCGTGCTTAATTTTGGGCAGTGTGGTGGTCTGCAAACCTTTAAAATCTATACTACTATAATAAAGGAAGAACTTTCAGCCTTTGAGGCGGGTAAACTTGGGAACCACAGCACCAATCCACACACCCGATACACCGTTGGAATCGTCAGGGTGTGTAGATGGTTATAGGCTATATACATTTTGAAAAAAACGTTCTTTAAAAAATTTACAGTAAAAAAAAAAGTAGTCCCTCCGAAGTAGCGCTGGCCGCAACGTGCGTGCTCAAGTCAGGAGCACGGGGAGGAGCGGCGTCCAGGAGCGCAGTCACAAGAATAAGAGGGTGATCATGGCAGGAGTCAGGATAATATACGATTTCAAATGTGTGGGCACACAGGGATAGATTGAAGATAGAAGGATATACATACAGACATGGATGGCAGAGAAGTTGGGGTGAAGGGAAGATGGGTAGTTTAGTTAATATGATCGGTTTGGTTGGCAATGGAGACAGCCATTACAAACATTGGTTTTACAAAATGAGGAAGCAAACGAGGCAATATAATATAAAATATAATTTTTAGGATACATAGGCTATTGTGTACATACATATGGTCTAGAAGGGGTTACCTTTTGCTTGCTCTCGCCCCTCTTATTACCTGATTGAAGGGTCTTTCTTGTTTGAAAATCCTGGAGTATATCGACAATGCTGTTTCATCTGTTATCTCTATGCTTTAAATGGCAATGATGATATATACATTTTTATCTGACTCATGATGTAATAATATTATCATAGGCTATCAGACTGTGACTTACATTTTTTACAGCTACTTCCTAGGTCGACATAAAATACTTATAATGTCACACCTTCTTGACCAGGGCCAGGAACTCCACAAGGAAAGGTAAGGTGTTAGTGTGGGAGCAATAGTTTGGAAGAGTAGTGCTCCAGCAGCAAAATTCTATTTTGCTGCGCACAAACATATCATATATACATGATGTTTTGAATCAGTGCAGATACATCCATTTTGCACCATTTTGGTTGCTTGTGCTGATCACAATAGCCTTTTGTAGTACTAATCCTTTTGTTGCTGAATCAATTCACTTTCTACATACCACTAGCTTTGTACCACAAAGTGCCTTTGTACACCTGGGGCTGTATTACACAAAGTGCCTTGGGGGAGCAATGGGCATGTGCGCCTGCTTTGTGCGCCCCGGGGCACTTTAGTATTAAAGAAGGGGCTGCAGATGTTTGTAGAGACCCTTCTGTAATACTGATAGCGCTGATGCATTTTGGCAGTTGCACTATCTCGAGAGGGCCTACCCTAATTTGCATGGGAGGGTGGCCCCATGCAAATAAGGGAATCTCTTTGCCTCTGCATCCACACCATATTATGGAAATGGGCTCAAAGGTAAAGAAGTCGCCAGGAGGTGCACTGACAGTGCGCCACAA
The DNA here is from genome assembly GCF_964263255.1 of Lissotriton vulgaris. NCBI lineage: Eukaryota > Metazoa > Chordata > Amphibia > Caudata > Salamandridae > Lissotriton > Lissotriton vulgaris. The sequence goes on along the minus strand of NC_141685.1, from coordinate 353,166,761 downwards.
AAAGGGGGCGCACTATCAGTGCCCCCCCTGAGTGCAGAGCTCTGTAGCAAACAAAGGGATGTCTTGACATCCAAGACATCCCCCTGCAAGTGGGGGCAGCCACTCATTGCACGATCCTGCCGGGGGGATCTCTGTCCCATCTGTAAGTGCAGGCAGGTGCCGCCTGTACAGTGAAACATGGAGCAGTTGATTTAGGACCCGGAGACCTCCAGACTGGCCTAAACCCCCACCACCCAAACGAAGTAGCAACAAATCTACGGAAACGCTTTGTTGTTGTGGATCAGTTTAAAAAAAATTTGTATATCAACCCTGTGAAAGTGAAAAAAGTCATGACAAACTTCAATGTGAAAATACACTTGGAACACATAACAGTCACCAAACCGTGAAGAAAGAAAGTGTCAATAGAATATGTGCAAAACACAATTGGGGAAGGGAACATTAATCAACATCGTGAAGTACATCCTTCGCACCAAGGGCCACCTCACAATCCTGAAGGCCATTGTACCACACAGGTGCAACCACCTGCATCCGTGATGGGCGGTCCTGCACCACTGTACCCTTGTCCTTGCTATGGGCACCACCCCCAAACACCAAGCTCCCAGGGGCTGCAAGGAGGTGGGGAGGAGCAGTGCACCCCGTGCCCACCCCCAATGATCTATCTGTGCGCCCTAGCCCACAAGTTGGAGTACATACTCTGGTTGGCTCAGGACTGCAGGACCTCACCCCTTAGTGCAGTCCTGAAGGGGGGACTGCTTCTATGAGGCGTGTTTTTAGAGTGCGATGGCAGACCGTGTCGAAGGCGGCAGACAGGTCCAGGAGGATGAGGGCTGATGTTTCGCTGTTGTCTAGTTGGTGCCTGAAGTCGTCTGTGGTGGCGATGAGGGCTGTCTCTGTGCTGTGGTTTCGTCTGAACCCGGACTAGGACGGGTCCAAGATCTTGTTGTCTTCCAGGTGGCGGGCCAGTTGCATGTTGACGATTTTCTCAATGACCTTCGCCCGGAACGGGAGCAGGGAGATGGTCCGGAAGTTCTTGAGGTCCTTGGGGTCTGCCTTGGGCTTCTTGAGGAGGGTGCTGATTTTGGCGTGTTTACAGCTTTCCGGGAATGTCGCTATTTCGAAGATGTTGATGACCTTCCGTAGTTGGGGTGCGATGGCAGCGTCTGCTTTGTTGAATATGTGGTGTGGGCACGGGTGTGACGGAGATCCTGAGTGGATGGAGTTCATGACCTTGCGTGTCTCGTCGTCGTTGACGTTGGACCAGTTGGTCGGGTGGTTGGCGCTGGTGGTGTTCACAGGGGAGGTGGGGTCTGGCGTAGTCGGGGTGGTCCTGGTGTTGAAGCTGTCATGGATGTCAGCGATCTTGCGGTGGAAGAAGATGGCCAGTGAGTTGCACAGTTCTTGTGAGGGCAGTATGTCATTGGCGTTGGTGTTGGCGTTGGCGCTGGGGTTGGAAAGCTCCTTTACGATGCTGAAGAGCTCTTTGCTGTTGTGTGCGTTGTTATCCAGGCGTTCCTTGAAGGAGGATCTCTTGGCATATCTGATGAGGTGGTGATGTCTGCTGGTGGCGACCTTGTGGGCTGCGTGGTTGTCTGGAGTGCGTTTGTGGAGCCATATCTTCTCCAGTTTCCGGCAGGCGCGTTTAGAGGTCTGCAGCTCGTCGGAGAACCAGGTGGCTCTCTTGCTGGCATGGTTGTTGGAGGGTTTCTTGAGTGGGGCGAGGGTGTTGGCGCAGTCGTCGATCCACTGTCTGAGGTTGCAGGATGCGGTGTCTGGGTTGGTGGGGTCGGTGGGTGGGTTATGGGCGAGGGTGGTGATCAGCTGGTCTTCGGTGACTTTGTTCCAGCAGCGGTGAGGCAGCTGTTGGGTGCGGTGGTGAGTGGTTGGTTTGTTGGGTTGTGAAATGGATGCAGCGGTGTTCGGTCCAGTGGAGTTCGGTGGTGTGGTTGAAGGCGACGGGGGTGCCTGTGGAGAAGATGGGGTCCAGTGTGTAGCCAGCGGCGTGGGTGGATGCGGTGATAAGTTGTCTGAGGCCGAGGTTGGCGAGGTTGCCGATCAGGGTGGCGGAGTTGGCGTCGTTGTTGTTCTCGAGGTGGAAATTCAGGTTCCCGAGGAGGATGTAGTTTGTGGAGGCGAGTGCATGGGTGCTGGCGAGGTGGGTGATGGAGCCGCTGAATTGTGCTCGGGGTCCGGGTGGTCTGTAGATGAGTGTTCCTCTGAGGGTGGTGGGGGGGTTGGTGTGGATCCAGAAGTGCAGGTGTTCGGCGGTGTTAAGGGTGTGTGTCGTCTGCGTGGGTGGCGATCTTGAGGGTGGACTTGTGGACGATGGCTATTCCTCCTCTGATTCCGTTGGTGCGATCCCTGCGGGTGATCTTGTAGCCGTCTGGGATGGCTATGGCGATGTCCGGTGACGAGGAGTCATTCCACCAGGTCTCGGTCAGCAAGGCCACGTCTGGGGCGGAGGTGTCGAGCAGATCCCAAAGCTTGACGGCGTGTTTGCGTGCGGAGCGGGTGTTGAGGAGTATGCAGCGGAGGTGTTTGGGTCCGGTCCTTGGAGGTTTGGTGGTTCTGTCGCAGGTGAAGCTGCAGGTGTGGCAGGTGAAAGGTCCGTGAGTCCGTTTCGGTGTGGCTTGGAAGCAGGTGTGGTTTCGGCCGGCGTTGAATGTGTGGAGGGTGCTGGCGTCGAAGCGGAGTCTGGTGTTGTGGCGTTCATAGTTATTTGCACCATGGAGAAGGATTACTATAGTAGAGGCCCAAAATACCCACAAGGATTGGCTTCCTGATATATGCGCAACAGAAAAATCATAACTACTGGACTGGACTGGGACTGGACTGGAACCCATAGCAGCCACGGCAATTTTCTCAAAGCAGCCCCTGCCTGGCCTCAAGAGGCTGGAAATTGCTTGCTTGTTGCTTTTGTTACAGGGGTTCGATATTGCAGTACTTGTGCAACATTGGGTCCCAGTAACAAAACCGGCCCGCACCACTGCAAATCCAGCGACCACCCTTCTAGCCTCCTGGGGAAATGCCACTGGAATGGCACAGCCAGTCCAGCGCTTAAACGATCTCATGAAGCCTTCAGATGGAACAAACATGGACGGTGATCCTTAGGCCTCCATAGTCCTAGAATGTAGTACTCACTGACCCCATGCCTCATGGCAGAGCTAACCTGAAATATGTTCTGCAACAGCCTGAAAACTGAACTGATCGATCACGTGTTGCAGGCAGCAGCTGGAGAATATCGGATCAGGACGCTGTTTTCACAACTGGATTCTAGCGCCCACCCTTGTCCGCTTCTCATGTATCGCTTTGCAGTACCTGGATAAACTCAGGGCTGTCTTAACAGCATTATAGTCCCCCGGGCAAAGCAGTGCACTGGGCCCTGCCTATAGAACCACTCTCAGGAATAAAAATGTTTCACTGAAAATTTGTGTTAAATTCTGGTCTGCATGGAGCTCCTATGTTCATGGGCCCCGTCGGGCAAATGCCCAGCATGCCTATGCGTTAAGATGGCACTGAATACACTTGCTTTGATCCAAAAACCTCAAAATAAAATTACATTATTTTCTTCAAGCGTTACATATTTAAGAGAGAAGTGGGAAAACCACCAAAATAAAATGCTTGAAATATAGAAATCACATGCCTTGGAAAATCATTTAATCAGATATTCTAAGCCCTCCCTACCCCCTGCTGGATGTCCCATGGGTCTGAACATTCTTGTGTGTCCCCAGCTGACTTCTCATCTTTCTCTCCTCTTCTCATCTCTCCCTTCTGCCCCTGGCCCTATGCGCTAACACTGAATGCTCGCTTCAATTGCTGGCGCACTCGCTCAGATATGAAGATCAGGCTGGTACCCTCTCATAGTCTAACAGGGGAAATGAGAAGTGAAGCTAATCCAGTTTAGTGTCATGGGAACAGCCTTTTCAGAGCTTATTTGTATTCATTTTCAATATGCTCTACAGACAATCTACTTGTCAAACAGAAGACATTGTGTCTGTGCCAGCTTTAATGACAGTCATTGTTGATGTAGATACCTGTTTCGGAGCGATTAGCATTTTATATAGTAAAGTATTACATCGCTGATTGCCATAATTTGATGAAAAGACACTTGTGATGAGTAACAGGAGCATTGATTCTGTCACTAAATATTTCCCTCCAGCAGTGAAAGAGACTTAGCATAAGTTATTTCAACAGTCAAACTCTGTCAGAGCTGTTCAGTAAAATAGGTCTTTCTTCCATTAAATCCTTACTTCTAGGAGTTTACCCAGTATGCCACTGTAACAGGGGGTTGGACTGGACTCAACTACAGTGGTGGTTTGAGTAAGCAGAATTTTATTTGTAGATTGTTTCATAACTCTCCAGCAGGGGCGAACCACTGCACGCCTGGGCTTCTTTCTAGCTCCACCGGTGTTGTGCCTTGGGCTCTGCTCCTTGGTTGTGAGCACATTATTACGTCGGGGAGAAAGGGACATAGGGCTTAGGAAGACATGTTCACAGGATCAGTAATAGTTCCACTACCACAGCACAAAGTGACTTGCTTGTGTCCTTTAACTGAGGGAAAACTGCTATTCGGTTGGGAGGTGCTCTGTGAAAATAGAGAATGTGCCAAACCCTCAATGTACCAAACACCTTGTACAGACAGCTGTAACTCTGTTACAGCTCAAATAGAATTCCCTGTGTTACCTCCAACCACCTCGTATTCCCCAAACCACTGTCAGACACTTGCCTGAAGCCACAACTCTGTTCCAGAGCTGTAGCAGCAAACTTCCCAAGCACCTCTCCCTGGGCAAACCACCTCCATTTTCATTTCCTCCCGGTCTGATGCTGGCGTCCTTTGTGTAGCTTGCTCTGGCTCTAGCCCAATGCTTCCTCCACCATCCCTCCGAGCTCCGCACGCCTCCAGGAGAGATGCTCCACTCCAGCAGTCATTTGACCTGGCTTCCTGCTCTTGTTCTTTTCTCTCTGTGTCCTTGGTCCGTCACGTTTCTTCTCCATGTCTGTCCCTCACGCCTCCGTCTTCCGGGTGCTGGTGCCATTGCAGAGCCCACCCATTTTGACCTGGTACGTTGCGATGTCACCAGCCACTAGCATGCTGACCTGGTGGTTCTCTGTGCCCCTGGGGTCCTGATGGTCATGCTACACACCCGGATGGTCAGGAATTCCATCACGGACATCTTCCCTCAAAAGGTCTCTGGGATCTCAAGACCTTGTCAGACTCCGCCAATGCAAGTGTACAAAGGCACACTGATGGTGCTCCAAGTTGGGGACCCGTTCTTGCTGGAGTCCCATATCCAGGTCCCTTCATACTGAAATCCACATCTAGGGCTTAGTAGCGCATTACAAGACTCATTTCATCTGATCCATCATAAACAACTATACTAATTGTATTCTATTTATCTTCCATCTATGTAGCAACGACAACTCCTAATAAGGGCTCAAACAGTATTTGGGGACAGGTAGAAGGCACTCCATGGAAGTACCTGGATGGAGCAGTAAGTGTCTGTGGTATGGCCGACATGGGTCATGTTGGATGACGTATGAGGTCTAGAGTGGTGCTCTCATCGTTTTCTATAGCTATGCAATGCATTCAACAAGAACCACCCTCAATCAGTCTCTATCAATTGTTGTGGTATCAGGCAATCTGAATTTAAAAATCACATTTAAGAATTCCAATTGTTAGTTGTAGATTCTCAAAGCTACAAAACCTATTAAAAAAAGCAAGGCATAGTAAAATCCTGATCCCAGCTCATCCTACATGGCCCATGCTGTACGAGATAAATAGCACTCCAAGTAGATATTATCCCAAATTAGTATATATCTTTGGCATTTTGAGAGCAGGAACAATATCTCACTACTTTAGTATTAGAACCTTGCAGTTTTCAGTTAAATTTGTTTAAAGAAAAATCGCTGCTGAATTATTAGTAATGATTGCTCCTCACTTGATGCTCCTTAGATAGAAAGACAAATAATGGGTATACGCAATCCTCAATTTTTTAGTAGTTGCCAATCTAGAATCCATAGCAGCCACCTAGTATAGGTGAAGAATCCATAGCACATGTGGTAGTGTAAGCCGCTTCCTAGTATGTCTTGGTTGCGTCTTACCCCAAATAAAATTGGATAAGAGAGTGTCTTTCTTCGAAATAATTCTTTTTGATGTAACACAGTTTTGCACTACACAGGACATAAAGAGTTGTAGTGCGTGTGTTTCAGCTACATTTATACATCTCACCCTTGATAGTAGTAAACTAGACCATTTCCGTACCCCCTCTTTCACTCAGTGCAGAATTTGTGTAAAGTTAATGACCGTAAGTCAACTGGTTGATGCTCCATATCGATCTGCTAAATATTTTACATCTTTACAAATATAATGAGGGTGAAAGGTTGGAAAGTAGTGGTGAGTACATAGGTTTTATTACTATGCAAATATAGTTTTCCACCATACTAAATTATATTTACTGGAGGACTCAATGGGTGGAATCCAGGCCTTAGTCTTCAGTGGAGATCCAAACTGAAGTGCAGGAAAAGCAGGAAAATTGGGTGGTTAACATAAAGGGCAGATGGAATCCTGGGAATATGTATTAAGCGTGCTTATCTGACCTGGATTTATCAAATTGCTTATCTTTTTCTCAAGTTCTATAAGTAGAAAATGCTAGTATCTTACTAATGAGGGGTTGTGGATGGTTGTACAATTTGTTCTAAATTGTATGCTGCGTTTAATGCAGTTATCAGACACAAAGCAGTCAACAGATGTCCGCCTACTCTTCTGTCCCTTAAGAATATAGCAGTTCACCACATCCATACTGTTCCATACATTTTATAGCTCATGAAAGTGGTGCCGTGGTGGCCGGTTAGGACCATTGCTTAACCCCTTCCGTGCGGCCGCGATTTTTCCCGTGTGCGGCCGCCGGCCGAACACGGGCGGGCCATGACGAACCCCAGCCGTCATCAGCACACGAGCACCGTAGTGCATGACGGCTGGGGTTCGTCACCAGCATCGAAGGGGTTAATGTTAAACAACAGCCATGCAATTTGGAGCTGCAAAAATGCCATTAATTACACAGGTGTATTCATTCACAAGTTTTCCTAATTTGAATTTCGTCATTCCTGGGAAAATGGGGCTTTCTCGAAGCATGTCTCCTTTGGAAACATCCATTGGGGAGCCGACTTGCTACCCAATGGAGTATGGAGGCAACCTTGTCGAGTATGTAGATTTTGTACCTCCTGTGGAGGGTCTTGTGGAGCGGACAGCGTGGTCTATTGGAATCTCTGGGGGTTCTGTCATGGTCTGCTCTACCTTGAGCGAGAGGACAGGGTCTTCATTGCAGATTTATACCACCATTAAGCCACTATCTGCATTTGTTCTTTGAACCCCGGTTCAAGTCTAAGAAGAGCTGCTCTTAGTTCTCACACAGTGAGGATTCCATTACATCTTGTTCATGATACTTACTGGATAACCCTCCGAAGGGCATCATTAAGAGTTGCCCGTTAATTCGAATGGGGCACTTAACTCTCATTACCGGAGGCATTGGAATTGTAAGGTCCGTGGATTTACAGTAGATCCAGTGTTCTTCGTCCTGTGATGTCACTTTCTCCAAGCATTCATGAAGTCCAGGAGACCAACTGAGGAAAATTTGGAATTAATGTACTGGGAGAGTCGAATGCAGAATTAATGATTAACCCATCATTTATCATTTTTGGGGGACTGTTAGACCTGGCACCATTGGCGTGTGTCTCCCTTCCATTTTTGCTGTTGCCTCATGTATTTTTGCTGGTGTTAGATGCTTTGGACACTGTGCCACTGCTATACAGTGCCATCGTGTAAGTGATCCCTATTGTAAATTAATCAGTAGTTCCATGTTTGGCTATTTGGTTTACTTGTCAGACCCTGGTCTAGTGCACTGAGTGTGCCAGGGTGTGTAATCCAAATGCTGCTGGTGGGCCTGAAGTACCGGTTATGCCACCCACAGAAGCAGCCTTGTAAAATGTGTCTAAGGTCTGCCATTGCAGAGCCTGCATGCAGACTGGTACTGTCATGCTGACTTGGCAAGTGCACCCCCTTGCCAGTCCCTAAACCTTCCCTTTTCTTCATATCAGTCACCCCTATGGTAGGCCCAAGGGCAGGGTGCATTGTAAGTATAAGGTGGGACAAGCCCTGGTGTGTGTGGCATGTCCTAATAGGGAATTACAGCCATTTTCGTTTTTCACTATTGCAAGGCTACCTGTTCTCCATAGGCCAGAATGGGCTGTTAGAGTTATTACTTTTTATAATCCTAACTGTCTCAGAGAACATGGTGGAAATTTGAGTTTAGTATGCCTGAACTCAGAATAATAAAATCCATCTTTTAGTAAAGTTTATTTTAATATTCTGTGTTTGCAAATACCACTTTTAGAAAGTAGGTATTTGCTTGTCTAACCATTCAAACCTGCCTCTGCTAGGTTTTGTATTCCCATGTCTGGTTTTTGAGAGTGACAGGGCTGGGGAATTCCAAGAGACAGTCTGAGTCACCCAGTGGTGAATAGAGGGATCAGCATCTAGATGAGAGGGAGGAGTTGCACCTGAACTTTGAATTGGGCTGTACCTGCCTTCCACAATGCTGGCTCCACCCCCTGGGGAGCAGCTGATGTCTCTGCCCTGCACACTGAAAGAAGAGAAGGAGTCCTGTAAACAAAGTGCTCAAGGACTGTACTTGCCTTCCACAATGCTGGCTCCACCTCCTGTGGGGCGTCTGATGTTTCTACCCTGCACTGTGAAAGGAAAGGAGAAGTCTGGTAAACAGAGTGCTTCAGAACTGGTTTGGACTGGGCAAAGGCCCCTCTCCCCTCAGAGAACAAAGAATTTTGGGGTATAAGTATTGGGACCCTGATCCCAAGAAATTAGATCACTTTGGACTACAAAAAGAAACCTTTACTGAGGAGAGGAACCTGAAGAAACTGAGGAGAGACTATTCCCAAGATGAAGTGCTGCTTAGGGGATTGGCCTGCAGTGGTTGCCTTACTGCCAAAGGAAGGAGAAAGAAACTGTGTGTACTTTGCTTTCAACTTGTGAAGGATCTCCAAGGGCTTGGAAATTAGCTTGCCTCCTTCTAAAGTCTCAGGGACAACAGACGTCACCCCCCAGCTCCCCAGAGTTCTTTTGGAAGTGCCTGCTGCTGCTTTGGGCCTTCTGAGGAACTGCGTGTTGGAAAGAGCTGGAAGTGCGTCTCAACGAGAAGAAGTGTGTCGCCGTTGCTGTGCCTGCTGTCGCAACTCCGAAGGAGGGTGTCGCCGCTGGAACTGTCGCACTGCACTGCATCGGAGAGAAGCGTGCCGCAACGAAGAGGAAGCGTGTCACCGTCGCTGCTGCTGCCCTCGCAACTCCGAAGAAGGAGGGTGTCGCCGCTGGAGCTGTCGCACTGCACCGCATCAAGAGAAGAATCTCGCAACGTGGTCGGAGCGTGTCGCCGTCAAGGTGCCTGCCGTCGCAGCTGTTGCTGTCGCATCTTGGATGTCAACCAAGAGCACTTCGCATCCCCGAGAAGCGTGCCACCGTCGGAGCTGCTGCCATCGCATCTTGGATGTCGTCCCTGTAGTTGTCGCATCGAGCAGAAGCTTCACGCATCGTGGAGAAGAGCGTCGCCGCTTTCATTCAGAGCGCGGCGCCCGCTTCAGGGACACCGCGTTCTGTTTATTTATTTATTTTTTACTTTAATTTGGAGCATGGCGCCCGCTTCAGTGACACCGTGCTCTTTCTTTTTTACAATGCCAGAGGTTAAAAACTGGCAATCGCAAGACCTATGGCATTTGTATTGGATTGTGGAGTGAGCTTTTCGATCAGCTCTCTTTGTATCACGTGGCAAGCGTGCTTATTCTGTTTTTAGGTGAGATTCTAAAGATCAGGCTTTTTTACCCTCAAGGCCACAGCAGTTCTGAAAATGTGAAATGGGGGAAACCGACTGGGTAGAAGAAAATTGGAACTGCTTCTAAATCGCTGTATTTGCTGAAAGCAACAATGGAGAGAGAGAGGCCTCAGACGCGCTGGTGCTTCATTCCTGGCTGAAATGTTTTATATTTTGTACACTATCTTAGTTGTTAAGGGTGTTTTGCTACGTATTCGTGGGCCCCCGGTGCTTGGTATCGAGGTCTGAGGGGAGGATTCATTTCTTGAAGGTCAGCAAGATGGCCCCTGTGGGAAATGTTATTGTTTACTGACGGACCTCTCAGCTGTTGCGGGTGGGTTTGCCCTCTTCAGATCTTTCGTTTTTTGTGTGGCACCTGAACGTACTTGGTCCTTTTAACAACCGTCCCCTTTTCCTTCAACCAAAAGGCCAGTGCTGATGCCAGGACCAGAGGTCCTGGTTGAAACTCCAGCTTTCCTATCTCTACGGAGGCCCACAAAGAACCTCCAAATTATGGAAACCTGCAACTGTGTGTGGTTTCTTTGTCTACAGCGAGCTGTCCTCTGTCCCTCGACAGACACCTGAGTCCTGTCCAGTTAAGTCAAGGAGCGTAGCTGTAATAGTGAAGCAGGTGCAGTGCACCAGGACCTGGAGAAGCTGTTGACCAAATGCACTCCAATCAGTAGCTGTTTTTTTAACGACCAAACCGGGGGAATGAGGACCAATTTTCTCGTTTGTATTGGTGCCCATGGCGCTTTTGCCACAGCCTAGAGTAAAGTCAAAGGGGCCCCCTCTGATGCCTTTTGCACCCTGCTGTCCTGCTAATGTTGTTTTACTGGAGCCTTGGTTTATTAATCTGTGGAGGAGTTGTTTTACGATAATTCAATCAAAAAGGGAAGAGCTTGGCCGAAATGTTTGGAATGCATGGCAATTAATGGCTCTGTGTGTTTTTTGTAATCTCTTGTTAATGTGGCGAGCTAATGATAAGCACAGCTGACCTGCTTAATCCGCTGACACTGACCTTGCAAATATTCATTGAGACTGCAGTTTTCTGGATCAGGCTCTATGTAGAATAAACCACGTGATTGTTAATTTTGATCAGAAAATACTGGGTCACCTGAGAATCCATCGCTCCCAGACTGGAAAGGCCCAATCTCCAGCTGCCCTGACATTTATTTCATCAGTCCTACTGTGAGTCTTATGTTGAAGACACAGCAGTTTGGCCATAAAAGGGCTATGTTTTTCATACCTGACACATTAGCTATCATACGAACGAACATGACTAATTGTATGTTGGAGTTCCAAGTCAAGGTTGTGTTCCATTGATGAAAACACAACAAGCATTTGCAATGCAATAGGTCTCGGATTTGCGAGATTTTAAGCCATTGACATTGTAAATAGCAAAGCCTTTTATTTATGTTTTAAAAATCAACCCATAAATAGAAGGCATTGTCATTTACAATGCCAATAGCTCAAACGTTCGTAAATGCGAGTCCTATTGCATTGCAAATGGTTGTTTGCACTTGTGGCAAGACTTATACAAGATCACTACCTTAAGCAGACCAATAAATGACGTAAGCGTCACTGGTTCACCTCCTCACCGGTCTTCTCCTTGCCATTTTGGGGGCTGAAAAGTATTAAATGTGGGGAGGAATAGACTAAAGGGTTTCAACATGCCTTAAGTACCTTTTTCTGTGTTTATCTTTGATCATAAAGTACAGGAGCAAGTGGCGAGTGTATCTAATTGTACAATCTGTTTCTCAGAACAGTCATTGAAGTAGGACTTAGTTTAATTTGTCTGCTGTAGATAGCTACATTTTAAAGTGCTATGCCTTTAGTAGTAAAGTGAAAAATTGAAATGTATAATCCTGCGCCACCTGCAGCATATTTTCTGGGATATTCCATTTTTTTCCACATAGCATTTCTTTAAATGTTATGACTTCCTGGTAATTAATTATTTTGAAATTCTTCTAATATACTTATCATACTGCAGCTTTAATAACCAATTAATTTTCCAGTTAAGTGAACATCAAAAAGAAATTCATATTCTAGTTTACACCTGTTTACGTCTCTGCCTTTTAGTAAATCATTGCGACCTACTCATTTTGTTCAATTAGCCTCTTTGAAGTAAGTCTTAAAATAATATGCATTTTCAAGGGACTTACGTTAGTACAGACAAGCATGTTATTTCCCTGTATTGTAGTGAATGTCAATTACTGTATGGCATCAGGTTTCATAATTAGAACTAAAATCTCCAAATGCCTTTTACTCTGAATTCAAATGTATACATGTTGCATTGTGTTATACTTAGCTACACAATATGTGCAGTGGCAGCTGGCACAGATCAGGAGTGGCTGGGTGGAGGGCGGAGGGGGTAAAAAAAAAATAAACTTACCTCATTGCCGCGTCTCGCCGCATCTCTCGGCCATTGTCTCTCCCAGAACAGAAACAGCGTTGTGATTGGTATGTGCGCTGTAGTTTGGTGCTCAAGCAGAGACTGGGGGCCCGATTCACAGAACTAACTTAAGACAAAATCCTAAACTTACTACCATATTCGTATTCACAGAAGACACTTACTCATTTTTGTATTCACAGAAGGCACTTACTCATTTCGGTAATCACAGAAGTTAGGAGTCCTAACTTTAGGACTCCTAAAGGCCTTCTGTGAATACCGAAAGTCTTAAAATTAGGATTCTTATCAATTTAGTAGTAGTAAAGTTAGGACTCCTAACTTTAGGACTCCTAAACGCCTTCTGTGAATACCGAAAGTCTTAAAATTAGGATTTTTCTCAGTTTAGTAGTAGTAAAGTTGAGAAAATCCTAATTTTAAGGCTTTCGGTATTCACAGAAGGCGTTTAGGAGTCCTAAAGTTAGGACTCCTAACTTCTGTGAATACCGAAATGAGCAAGTGCCTTCTGTGAATACCAAAATGAGTAAGTGTTTTCTGTGAATACGAATATGGTAGTAAGTTTAGGATTTTGTCTTAAGTTAGTTCTGTGAATCGGGCCCTGGGAGCCTGGGCATCTTCTCCACCCAGGCTGTAACGCAGCCTGGGTGGAGAACCTGCAAAGTGTGCATGATTGTTTGCCCGGCCAAACGTTTATGCGCACTTATACAGTGCCAACCACTCCTCCCTCCGCTCCGAGAGCAGAGCAGCACTGCCCGATAAGCTGCAGCAGCAGGAAAAAATAAAATTATAATAACGAGTTATTATCCTTTTATTTTTCCTTTATTCACACTGCTGAAAAGCAGTGGGGCGACACTCCTCCTCCTTAGCGGAGGAGCCACCACTGAATGCGTGATATTGCTTTTTTTGGGTGGGAATGTGGTGAGTCTGCTTTAAAGCCTTTAGATGCAGCAAGGTACTATGAGCGGCAAATGATCTAACCCCTAAAGGACTTTTTCAGCACTAATTCTCCAACAAGAAGTGCCTTTTTAATAGACTTTGAGGCTTTCGCTTTCTTAAAGAACTCATATCATCAATTCTTCAAAGTAGTGTAATAAAAATAAGAACAGAGGGGCATATTATCAAGAGTGGCGTTAAAATTATCGCCGCTTTATCAGCAGGAAACTGCAGCTAAGGTGGCGATAATGGGCTTGAAAATATGCCCTAGAGAATTCCCATTGAATCCCAGGTTAGTTGACTAACCTGGGTTTCTATAGGAATTCTATTGAGCATATTATCAAGCTTATTATCGCCACTTTAGCTGCAGTTTCCTGATGATAAAGTGGCAATAATTTTATCGCCCCGTCTTGATAAAATGGCCCATAGAGAAAATGGGCTTTGGACAGTCGTCTTGATTTGCATTACTGTGGTCTTTTTATATATGCCTTAAATATTTTTCCTCTTCTTTCCCCCCCCCCCTCATCATTTCACTTTCTCTTCTTTTTTTCGTTTACATCGTTTCTTGTTTTCTTAATCATCCTCCTATTTTTCTTTTCTCTCTCCTGTTACTCCTTTTTCTTTTTTTTTTTCCATTTGCACTTTGCAGGGTCAGTTAAGCACCAGGAATGTTTAGATTTTCAATTTCATTGGTTTATCCGTATATTGGAATTATTAAATACACTGGTAGACACTCTGCTCTAGGGGTTGGGTGTGAGCCTTAGAGATTCTTTGTTTCTTCCACTGCCTTAGAGATCAGCAATGTCCCATGCTGAATCATGTTTATCTCCTCTCATTTGTTGTCCACTCAATTGATTGACTTAATTAATTTAGAACTCTGTTGTATTTCTCCCGGGTTCAGCTCTTGCAAAGTAATCTATTGGTGCTCTTGTGCCATCTTTACTATTTTGAACAAAATTACTTCTGAATCTTAAAGGTTTTCATTATTGCATGGTGTGTCTGCATCCTTCTACTTTCCACAGTCTACTCATGCATTCATCCCATTTCCCTACTACATTGCGATGCTTGGCCTTTTTCAGAGTAGGTAGACTCTGCTTTTTGATAGTTGTCTTCCCTCATCCCTTTACGTGTACTCTAGTGAATTCTCTTGTCTCCATAGGCAGGTCTTCTTCCCTTGGTTAATGACCGGAGTATAGGTTTCCTGTCTCATCAAGTCCACATTTTATAAGATATAGACTTGAATTTCTTTGTGTTTGTTCAATGTTTGTCTCTACATTAAACGAGTTGTATGTTTGCTTTCAGCCTAATTTCTTTAAATGATCTACCTTCACCCAGATACGTTTCAGAGGCAGAATTAGCAGGAATTGAACTACATGTGTAAGGCTGGTTTTGGTAGCATAGCATAAGGTATGCGGGGGGTGCAACAGTCATATAATGTGCTTTCTGCACCCCGGGGCACTTTGGTATTACAAAAGAGACAGCAGAATGCTTGTGCAGCCAATTTCATAATGCCTATTATGCACATATAGCACCAGTGCAAACATAAAAGGGCATTCCCTTCATTTGCATAGGTCATGGCCCAATGCAAATGAGGGAAACACTTTGCCTCTGCACCGGCACCATATTATGAATGCTGTTGCAGAGGCAAAGAGGCTGCCAGAAGGTGCACTGTCTGAGCACCATCAAGAGGTGGAACAAGGTCAGGTTGTCCACTGAGGAGCCTCTAAACGGGGGAAAAGGAGGTCCCATGGACCCCCTGGATCTGCCCCTGATAGCAGGTGCAGTCACTCCCTGCACCCACCTGCAGGGGATGTGTGTTCCCCCATGAAGTGTAGGTTGGGTGCCGCCTGCAATGCGAAAGATGGAGGGACTGCTTCAAACAGCAAGTTTCACTATTGCACTACCCTCAGGGCACACAGTGTGTTTGTGCCCACCAGACATAGTTAAAGGTGCACATGGGCGCATACAGGGACGGTGCACCTAGCAGACCCTGGTGCGTAAGCACAGATTTCTTTTCTGGATTCTTATTTCACTAGAATAGTCCCTACTCATCCTTCTTTTCAAGAGGATTGCAATCTCTTATGCATTTACTATGGCTTAACAAAGGGAGGCTTTCTTTCTGTGGCTTCATTATTTTTAGGTCTGGTCTTTGGGACAGCTGCAGCAGTGACAGCAGGCTATTTTGTCTCAATAAAATCAATTGTTATATACGTTCATAGAGCGGCTTTTGGTCAGCGGGCCTCATCAATTAAAATCTTTTCACATTTTGCTTTGGCCAACCACAGCATAAAGCATGGGGCAATAGGTCGGTCCACTTTACTCGAATGGCAATTTTGGGACCAAGACTTTGTGATTACTTTTGCCGGGACATCTAAAAGCAAAGTAACGTTTTCTCAAAAGATATTTACCTTTCAATCCTCCTTATGTTGTAAACATAATAGAGCTAGAGAAAGCATCCATACTTTAAACAGATTTGATGATATAATCCCAATAGGGAAAATGACCCATCGGAAGGCCCTATAATCTCTCTTGGAATGTAACCCCTCAAACATCAAGGATTATAAAATCAAGTAGCTGAACTCCAAATGTAAACAATTCCGAATAGCAACTTATTACTGTAAACAAGAGGAAGCATGGAATAACTTGTATGAATTTAAAAAGTTACATTCTCCAAAACATTCTGGATGTTAATTGGTTTTGACACTGCATCTTATACAATATTTTGCATAAAAAATTGGACCTATTTCTAAAGGAGCTATAAACAGTAATTCCTCATAGTTGAATTTCCAAGTATTTACACCAACACCAGTGCAGAAATCATGCTTTCTCATAATTAATAGAAGATGACTTTCTCATTCACCTGGCCCTAACAGAATTACTGTTGTAGTCTTCAAGCAAAACTCACTCTCATAGAGAAGCTTCCATTCAAATAAGTTACATACAGGTCATATCTTCCCCTTGTGGAAAGATTCTGCCCTACTGCTTATGCACAAAACAGGATCCATGTTAAAACCCCTAAATTGCCACTGAATTGATATTTTAGCAAAACAAAGCTATCTAATTGGGTTGGTGATCACAAAATTATTACATTCTGCCACTGTGAATCTAGGCTGGCATGTTTATCTATAGATAACATCATGGAAAGGGGCGACCATTCGGTCCCCCCGAACGTATGGTGGAGTACCCCGATCCCCCCGGGAAGCCATCTTGGGCGGGAGGCGAGTCTCGGCTGGTATGCCCGAAGCGGCGTAGCCGGGGCGCGCCTTTTTCCCGCCCTAGAGTGGGTTGTCCTAGACACTGACGCGGCCGGCCACGCCCTCGGAGGCAGGCGGGGGCGGGTTTACGCCAGCCCTGAAGACGGATAAAAGGAGCAGAAGCCAAGAAAGCATCCTCTTGTTCCTGTGCTCTGAAGCTGCACCTCCCCGCTGCACGTGAGCTCGAGACGGAACGAAGAGCCAATTTTGAGCGTTGTAATCTTTCTTTTTGTTTTACAGATATTCCGTCTGAGAATGCCCAAGAAAGTCGGGAAGCGGGTCAGTACCGATCAGATGCTCCGCATGCTCATGAAGGAGGTAGCCGATTTGAAGAAGCAGGTGGCGGCTAAGGACGGGGAGGGAAGACCGAAACGGCCTTTGCCGGGAGCAGTCCCCGGTGGGAGAGGCAAGAGGTCCAGAAGGGGGGCACTCGGGGGGGAAAAACCGGTTCCCGATACCCCACTTGAGGAGCCAACCCCGACGCCGAAAGAAGGGAATCCGATCCCCGTGGTGGTCACCCCCGTGAACGGGGAGGATATGCCTCCCGAGTTAGCGGCACAATTGGCAGCGTGGTTGGGCAAAGATAGCGAGGGCACCACGGCTGACGACGCCCGCGCAGTAATGAGGCAACTGCGGGAATCGAGGGAGGCTGCGAAGGCACCATCTTCTGTTAACGCATCAGGCCCAGGTTCGGTGGCAGATGCAGCGTCTGGTTCAGGTAAGCGGCCATTGCCGATTGCGGGGGAGGGGTCTGTACCTTCACGAAGGGAAAAGGTGGCTCAGCATGTTCCACTGGAAGTTAAGGAAAAGATTTGGGCGAATAAGTATGTGAACATTTTTTCTTTGCTTACCGATCATTACGAGATGGAGCATGTAAAGAGCCAAAAGGAGCTCATGCATCCGAGTGTTTGGCGCGCAAAAATGGCCGCCTTTAAGGTTGACGAAAACATTGGTACTTGGGGCAGAGCATGGGGCATTTTTACCTCCATCATGGGAGAGCGCAGGCCCGAGTTGTTGACCGAGTTGCCAATTTATCAATCACGTATCATGGAGTATTCCGTAGCATATGGGGGCAATCAGTGGTTCTGCTATGACAATCTTTTTAGAAAAGCTAAGGAACACGACCCGATTTTGACTTGGGATTGTTACGACTCCGTGTCATGGCAAAAAATGGAGAGTACAGGAATGTTGAAGGTACCATTGTTAGGGAGTAACGGGGGGGAATCTTCCCGCCAAAACTCTGGGACACCCTTTCGGACGGGTGCAGGTAACGAGTACCACTCGAAGCCGAGTGGCAACACAGGTAAAAGGGGGATCTGTTGGAATTTTAACAGAGGGAAATGTACGAGGCCCCAGGGGTCATGCAAATTCAGACATGAGTGTGGGGGGTGTGGGCAGCCATCCCATCCTGAGTCCATGTGCAGAGCCAAAACGGGTGATAACGGTGGTAAGGGAGGCGCCAAACAGGTCTGATATAGTCCGAGGGGCGCCTTTACCTACCCCGATTGATACCATGGCAATGATTCCTTGGCTCAACGAATACCCGGGTCATGCTTCCGCTGGGGTGTTACGAAACGGGTTTTCATATGGTTTCCGCATCCCAGTGGGGGATTTTCAAGGGGTAGCAAATTGTAAGAATCAACTGTCGGTCTTACAGCACACGGCGGTGGTACAGGTAAAGATTGGGAAAGAGGTGACTCGAGGTCGCGTCGCCGGTCCATTCGATTTGCCACCGGTTGCTAACTTTGTTTGTTCCCCTCTAGGGGTGGTCCCCAAGAAGGACCCGGGTGAGTTTCGGCTGATACATAACTTGTCAGCCCCACGTGGTCTTTCCGTGAATGACGCGATAGACCCGGAAGTGTGTTCGGTGCGGTACGCATCTTTCGATGAGGCCGTTGCCATGTTGAATCGCCTGGGGCCCGGGACGCTGATGGCAAAATCGGACATCGAGTCAGCGTTCCGGTTGCTCCCGGTACACCCAGACGATCAGCGTCTCCTTGGTTTTCAGTTTCAGGGTCGCTATTACATGGATAGATGTATGCCAATGGGGTGCTCGATTTCCTGTGCCTATTTCGAGAAGTTCAGTTGTTTTCTGCAATGGGTATTCACAAGGAAGACAGGTTTTCAACATGTTATGCACTATCTCAATGACTTTCTGTTTTTGGGGGCAGCCGGGGATCCTGAGTGTGGGCAGGCTTTACATGAATTTCGTGTCTTAATGAATCAATTCGGTGTGCCATTGGCTCCAGGTAAGACTGTGGGTCCCTCGACCTTGCTCGAGTTTCTGGGGATCGAGCTCGACTCGGTAGAAGGTTGTTTTCGATTACCCAAGGAAAAAGTGTTAACATTCAGGTTATCCCTTGAGACATGTATTCGTGCAACAAAAGTAAACCTGCATCAATTGCAACAGGTGGTGGGTCAGTTGAATTTTGCCCTGAGAGTGATGCCAATGGCGCGCCCCTTTTCCCGTTCGATTGCACAAGCCATGGTCGGCCTAAAGGAAGGTCATCATCGCACGAGGCTCTCGGCAGAGGTTCGCCAGGACATGCGCATTTGGTTGGCATTCCTGGCGGATTTCAATGGTCGAGTTGTCTGGAACAGGCCGGCGATGTCCTCCGAGGAGCTGGGGCTGTGGACAGATTCGGCGGGGAGTATAGGTTTTGGTGCCATATTTGGCGCACAATGGTCGGCTCAAAAATGGCCGTCATGGTGGCACGAGTGCGGTTTGACGAGTAACATTGCTTTTCTCGAACTTTTCCCTATTTTGGTGGCACTGAAAACTTGGCCCGAGGGGTTCCGTGATCACTCTGTGGTATTCTGGTCTGATAACATGACCGTGGTTGAGTGTATCAATAGTCAGGCAGCACGATGCAAATTGATTCTGAGACTGCTCAAGGAAATTGTGTTGTTATGCATGCAACTGAATGTTCTGTTTAGGGCAAGACATGTGCCGGGGGTGATGAACCAAGCGGCTGATGCGCTTTCTCGTTTCCGTATGCAGGCCTTCTGGGGTTTTCTGCCCACAGCGGACCCGGTGGCGGCACCCTTTCCCGAAGCTCTCTGGTCTCTCGGTGCCCCGAACTACAAAACCTCGTGGGAGAGAGTTTAGCACCCAGGACGAGGAAGGCATATGAAGGGGCGTTCCGTTCCTATTGGGCCTTTTTGGGTACTGCTAGGGGGGAACTTTGGGGTCAGGAAGAGTTTGTAGTGAAATTTCTGCTCTCCTTACGTCAGGCAGGCAAATCAGTAGCTACGGCCCAGAGGCATCGGGCCGCCATTTCCTTTATGGCAAAGGCTCATGGGATCCAGGACCCGACAGCGTCTTTCGTTGTGCAGAAAGCGCTACGTGGGTGGCAACGCCTTGAGGGTCGCAGAGTAGATGAGAGGCACCCAATAGGTCTGGATAGGCTACCCTCTTATGGTCCGTACCGCGGCAACGTGTTCATCCCAGTACGAAGCAGTGTTGTTCCGAGCCGCATTTGCACTAGCATTCCATGGGGCTATGCGGGTAAGCGAATTAGTGGCGAAGAACAAGCGGGATACGATGGGGGGATTGTGCCGGGAGCACATTCAGGTCAGGGGGGAGACGATGACGGTCTCGTTTGTTAGGTCCAAATCCGATCAGGGTGCAATCGGGGACTGCGTAATCATTCAGAGGATCCCCGGTTCTTCCATGTGCCCTGTGGTGTGCGTAGAGGAATACTTAGCGCAGAGGGTGGCAGCATGGGGGGGGACCTTGTTGCGACACGCTGACGCCACCCCACTGACGAGGTTTCAGTTCCAGAGGGTGCTTGCAATGTCGATTTCGGCCGCGGGCTTGAACCCCGGCGAGTTCGGGACCCATTCCTTTCGGATAGGGGCTGCTACTGAGGCTACAGCCAAGGGTCTGAGTGTAGAGGAAGTAAAACGTGTGGGGCGTTGGTCCTCGAACTGTTATAAAAGGTATGTGCGCTTGCACATGTTGTGAAGCTGTAATGATATACTCACGCTTCTTGTTTTTGTTTGGTTTTCAGTTGCGCAAGCTTACGAAGCGGGGCAGACTGTGCAGTCGACCCGACACCTGGGGACCAGCAGTCAGAAATCACCGACTGCGAAAAAGGAGGTGTAGGTCGTGGGCCACTCATACGTGAGGCGTGCTGCGGACGTATTCAAAGCAGGTGATATGATTCACGTGGCTGGGGAATACGGGTACAGGGTGTCCTTCTACGGAAAGGGCGGGCTCTGTATTGACCAGTTTCAATCCTTTTTCGAGGGTTTGTTAGGGCGGACAAGGTCACCGCCGTCTATAATCATAGTCCATCTTGGGGGCAACGATCTGGTGGCCACTGGTAGACGACTTCTTCTTGAGGCAATGCTTTCCACAGTAAGTTGGTTGGCTAGAAGAGTTCCAGGGTGCACAATCGCATGGTCCCATATGATCCCACGGAAAGTGTGGCGGGGGGCTATTTCGGTTTCTGCTCTGAATCATTCCGTAAGGAAAATAAATAACAAAGTGAGTAGATTGTTTCGTTCAAGTAGACTGCATTCTGTTTCGCATGGTTGTATCAAAGGGGACAGTATGTATTTGGGGGACGGGGTTCATTTGTCCCGGGTGGGGAATGAGTTACTCATAGGAGACCTCATAGCTTGGTTGAAGGGTTTAAAACATGACCTTTAGGCAGGAGTGGGGGGTCCGGATAGCCGGTCAACTATCCGGCCTGTGGCGGTAAGGTCATGATCGGTAAGCAGTAATTGGAAGATCCCTATGGGGGGGCGTCACCCATTACGGATGGGAGCGCTCGGGGGAGGTGGCCAATTGGCCCCTCAACGGGGAGGCGGTCCCATCTAAGGATAGGCCGCCGGAAGGAAAGGAAAGGTGGTCAAGGCCCCTTCCTGGATAGGAGGGGCTACGGGCCCTCCTGGGGAATTTCCCGGGGCCAGGACATCTGCGACGGCAGATGGGTAAGTTGTGTGGGGTGCGGGAGGGGGTTTACGCTACCTTTTAGACACCTCACACGAGTCCTCGAACGACCGTTAAATGGCGTCGAGTTCATTGGGGCCCCCGTCAAGTCCAAGGGAAATTGGTAGATGCACTTGAGGTACGCCTCTGTGCGGTCGCTCCTCTCACAAGTGAGGGTGGTATTTCTGGTTTAGGGATCTGACACCGGTTACGACCTTGCCGTTGGCCCTTAACGTTAGGATGTACAATTTCAAGTCAAATGTTTTGTAGGATGTTAGTTCGGCTAGGAGAACCTTTGTATTAGAGATCTGTTAAGGTTAGCCAAACATCGTAATGTGGAAATGAAATTGTACATAATATGAAACTGTTATTTTAATGTTTTGATTTTGTTTCATATTTTAATAAATACGGCCGGGAAGGGTAACTCCCTTCCCGCCTTCCAAAAGTTCAAGAACTGTTTCCGGTTTCCCAATTCTTGGGGATTGTGTTGAGAGGGGGTGGCGGGTATCTCAGCCATATGGAAAGGGGCGACCATTCGGTCCCCCCGAACGTATGGTGGAGTACCCCGATCCCCCCGGGAAGCCATCTTGGGCGGGAGGCGAGTCTCGGCTGGTATGCCCGAAGCGGCGTAGCCGGGGCGCGCCTTTTTCCCGCCCTAGAGTGGGTTGTCCTAGACACTGACGCGGCCGGCCACGCCCTCGGAGGCAGGCGGGGGCGGGTTTACGCCCGCCCTGAAGACAGATAAAAGGAGCAGAAGCCAAGAAAGCATCCTCTTGTTCCTGTGCTCTGAAGCTGCACCTCCCCGCTGCACGTGAGCTCGAGACGGAACGAAGAGCCAATTTTGACCCACCCACCAGCCCCTGAGGACAGCGAGTTGTTTTGAATAAAGTTTGGATATGGTAACTCTTTTTCTTGCAGGTTGTGATGATTGTCGTGAAATTTTTGAATATGCAATAAAGAATGGTTATTTTCAGTATGTTTTGCAAATAAAGTAATTTTGCACTAGGATTGATCAGTATTTATGCTTGTAATAAGTTATGTTTGTTTTGTAATCTTAGTAAGTTAGGTAGAATTGTCGTATTTATTTTGGTCGGGCGGTAAGGTCATGATCGGTGAGCAGTAATTGGAAGATCCCTATGGGGGGGCGTCACCCATTACGGATGGGAGCGCTCGGGGGAGGTGGCCAATTGGCCCCTCAACGGGGAGGGGGTCCCGTCTAAGGACAGGCCGCCGGAAGGAAAGGAAAGGTGGTCAAGGCCCCTTCCTGGATAGGAGGGGCTACGGGCCCTCCTGGGGAATTTCCCGGGGCCAGGACATCTGCGACGGCAGATGGGTAAGTTGTGTGGGGTGCGGGAGGGGGTTTACGCTACCTTTTAGACACCTCACACGAGTCCTCGAACGACCGTTAAATGGCGTCGAGTTCATTGGGGCCCCCGTCAAGTCCAAGGGAAATTGGTAGATGCACTTGAGGTACGCCTCTGTGCGGTCGCTCCTCTCACAAGTGAGGGTGGTATTTCTGGTTTAGGGATCTGACACCGGTTACGACCTTGCCGTTGGCCCTTAACGTTAGGATGTACAATTTCAAGTCAAATATTTTGTAGGATGTTAGTTCGGCTAGGAGAACCTTTGTATTAGAGATCTCTTAAGGTTAGCCAAACATCGTAATGTGGAAATGAAATTGTACATAATATGAAACTGTTATTTTAATGTTTTGATTTTGTTTCATATTTTAATAAATACGGCCGGGAAGGGTAACTCCCTTCCCGCCTTCCAAAAGTTCAAGAACTGTTTCCGGTTTCCCAATTCTTGGGGATTGTGTTGAGAGATGGTGGCGGGTATCTCAGCCATATGTCCTTAGCATCATTAGTTAGAAAAGCAGAAGACAGAAAGGCCTACAAACTGTATGCTTGCTAAATTGACTACTCTACAGCCTTTGGCAAATTTAATAGAAACAGTTTTTAGCAAACAATGTATTCATGGAGTCTTGATCACACCCTCTTACACATTATGGTCAGGGAAACTATCCAATGGTACTGAACTAACACCAACGTGTTTAATCAACAACTGTCTAAAAAAGTTGTATTCTTCTCCTTGTTATTTTCTTTGTACTTTAAGGACCTATCTGAACAGTTAGATGCACCAGATGGGTATGCCCTAAAACTTGTCATCAGTTACTAAGCGTATGTTGAGGAAATTGCTATATTTTTCTTTAACTCTCAAGGAGACTTCAGTACAAATCAAACTATACACAACTCAACATCAATGGTTTTGAAATCATGACCTTTGGAGGTCTTGTAAGAAGTTTACTTGGACACTGGATACACTGAAAATAGAACAAGTAAATACTAATTTCTATTTGGGTACTTACAAGAATTTTACGTGGTAACACATTGCTAAGTTAAGCAGCCAACGCTGCAATAACACTCTGGGGCAGGTGTACAATGTTTTTTGCATGCACAAACGGGTTTGCAAACCCGTTTGCGAATGCAAAAACCAATAGGGGTATGTACCATACCAAAATAGTGAGTTGCAATTTATTTGCGACTTGCTATTTTGTAATTGGGAGTCGCTATTAGGAAGGGGCGTTCCCTTCCCCATGTACAAATGTTTTGCAACCACAATTGCGGTCGCAAAATACTCACAAATTACCACCCTCCACCAAACGGCCTGCATTTTTTAAAAACTGATTTATACAAAAGCAGTCCCAGACATGGTGGTCTGCTGAGCCCAGCAGGCCACCATACCTGGGAGGGCCTGCCATTCCCAATGGGGTAGCAAATTGCGAGAGGCTCATTAATATTCATGAGCCTCTCAATTTGCGACCCGATTGGTAATCGCTAACACTGTGATTACACAATGTTGTACATCCAAAATAGAGCTTCGCAAATCGCGACTTGCAAAAGACTCGCAATTTGCGAGGCGCTATTTTCGGCGTCATACATCTGGCCATAACACATGAACATGATTCTAGAATTTATGGGGCCATAGCGACTGGTCCAACCGGCTTAGGTGTAAACTTTGAGCTAGTCCTTATCTTGCTGTTTGGTTCACCAGTGCTGCATCCCAAAATAGTTCAAAAACTTTAAAACCTATTTTTCAAGGACATTTGACAACTACTTAACTTGAAATGATCTAGTCCACACAGCAGATTAAACTTGAGATACAGTTCACATTTCTTTAATATGACAGAATAATATTGCATTTAAAATTTATGACAGAAGGAACTCGAAGGATGAGAGTGTGAAAAAACCAATTTTTAAAGAAGTATTTTTAACAAACACTTAATCCCAACAATCGCTCGACAGAAGGAATTATACAATTATTAAAGAGTATTAGCTTTGTCACTAGATACACTCTGGCAGGCTTACTTTGATTCCAATTTGGACAAAAATATGAAGAAGGTCTATTTGAGACTAATCCCTCGATTGCGAATTTGGTGGTATATACCACCAAACTTGCACATAAGGTAAATACCAATAACACTGGATTCGGTAAATAACACATGTGTAAAATAACACTGAATATGAGTTTACCATTTACCATAGTGTCAGTATTTAGAGTATGTGTTAAATACCAAATATGTGTTATTTAGCACATATGGTAAATACAGAATGTGTTATTTAGCTCATGTTCTTAATATCTAATGCGATGACTAGCAAAACCATAAAACATCAGGACGTTCAAGGAGTGTGGAAATGAATCCCTAGGGAACAGACACAGCCAGGGCAACACTCAAAATGGACCTTAAGAATCCCCAAAACTACACCAAGACATTAATTTTGTGTGGCCAAAGCACATTGAAACAAGACAAACAGAATTTTCCACCATCCTCTGATATCACTCAGCCATCACAAGTAGAAACCTGCCAAACCTTTCCATGATGGACCCAGGCAGGGAAAAGAAGAACACGTTTATGGATCGTGAGCAGTAGGTCCAGGCCAAAGAGAGACACCATGACTGTCTAATGAGTCATCTCATGGTGAAGATGCCACTAAAAACAAAATAAAACATGATTGTTGAAGTAGATTATCGCCAAAATCAATACTGAATAAACATATCTACATGCAGTTGAGAACATTAAAAGAGCTTGAAATTCTAGGTATTTAATCGAGTTGCCGAAGACATGCCCTTAAGCTTAGCAACTGGTGGTAGTTCTTGACCTCAGTTCTACTTCAAGCTGTGGGGAAAACAATTGTGACCATCCTCAGCATGTCTGGAGTGGAAAACATTAAATAAGATCTCGAGGTCAGAAGACCCCAAGTTAGCAGCCGTGAGAGTTGTGATGGAAGTATGTGTGGTTGTTAAAAAGTTGATTTGGTTCAGAATCATCATCACTGTAAAGAGTGGCCAGTGTAATTTGTTACACATATTCACATTGATCAATGTATCTGTCATAGGGACTTACAACAATAATAATGCACTGTAACCTTGATGATGAAGGGTTGATTTATCTGCCCAGTACTCTAAAGGTGATGTATAACCAGAGTAACCATACCAATGTTTAAACGCTGTGGTTTCGTACAGAGCACCTAACACATCAGGTCAATGTACACAGATTCACATCACACAGCATTTGCACATAAATATTGTGTTTCATTTTATGGTTTCAGAACACTTGTTCCTGTCTACCTAAGGTGACCAAGTATACATGAAGGCAGTCAATAGGCCTTAGGATATGAGGAAATCCTGCTGTAGCACAGCTGTTTGCTCTGTTGGCATTAGCTCTACGGGTGTCCGATGTGAACTATTTATGCTGCTTACTCACTTTCTGCAATGTAACCATCACTTAGCAGAGTATTTTGCTAAAGGTTGACTGAGGTATGCCATGCACCAATCCTGTTGCCTGCTGTGTGGTGCCTGTTGCAAATAACTCTAGTGCTTCTACTATTTTCAGGATTGGGGGTGGCAGTGGATCCCTTAGATGGGCTCTAGGGTGTCTGTAAAGGTGAAAATATGTTTGTATGGTGCCCATATTGAGACTAAGTATCTTCTGGAACTGAAGTTGACTCCTGCTTATGGGTTCCAATCTTACTCTGTCAATCCAGGCTCTTGTCCTGTGTTGTTTTGCTATTTGAGGTCACTGATTGGTGGCCTGGTTTCCATCCACATGCTGCATGGTTTGTTGTAGCAGAACATGGATCTTGCATAGCATGATAGAGTGGCCTAACAGTCCTGCATCCATTTGGGTGGACTCTAGAATTGAGAGCTGCTGCAATCAACCTGTGACAGATTTGCCTGTCCCTGGCTATCAATGTAGGTCTGGCCCTGTGTGCAATTGTGTGTGATATTTTGTTATTTTCAGCTCAAACATTTCATGTACTGTGCTTTTTTGCATGATTGTGTTGGTCTTTGAAATTTTCTATAATGATATGTCTTTTCTTAAATTTCCTATACTTTCATGATTGTTTACCACCTGCTTGTGGTATTTTAAGGTGGTATTTGCCACTGGTTGTTAATGGCCTCTGATACTTGTGTTATTTTTCACATGTGGTAAATACCACGCATGTTAAATCGTGCATGAGTTAAATAGAGTATGTGCACAATGGACATGCAGAATTTAGCGCATGTGCTGATTAACACATGTGTTTTTAACTCATGGTCAGATAATTTCTTAAATCCTTGCAGTATTTACCCCTGCATGCAGGAATTACCACTATGCTTAACTCATAGTCAGGGCCTAAGACTCAATAACGCCCCAGTTCTTCTATTTCACAGTTATTAGATGGATATAACGAAAGATCATAACTATGTTGATTATGCAAAGGAAAAGATGAAACTGGCCCTGATTACGATGGCGGTCGGACCACACACCGACAGGCCTTCAGTGGCAGTCCGACTTCTGGATTACAATCCCGGCGATCAGACCTTCAGAGGTCTGGGGGGAAGACCACCACCTCCGCCAGAATCAGTGATCCTGGCGAGGCGGTGGTTGGAATCGTATTCCCGAATGGTGACGGTGCCGAGGCAGGCACTGACATTGGGCTTACGATATCGCTTTCCGACAGCCTTTTCATGTTGGGAAGACCACAATGAAAAGGCTGTTGGAAACTAAATTGCGGGCCCCAAACAGGGCCCATGTCTGTCTTGGGCTACTCTGAAGTGACCCTGGGGACACATGTAGTGCCCTCACTCACCTCCATGCACCATGGAGGTGCAGGGGGTGCTCCATACCATGGTGGTTTGTGCTGCAGCCCTTTTCCTGGCCAAAGCACAAGCTGCCATGGTATGTAACACTTTCCGCCTGCAAGCACGGCAGTCATATCATAATGCAGCGGTCAGACCACAGCATGCTTGTTAGGCGGTCTCCTGACCGCTGTGATACCAGTCAGTGGTCCCACCATCTTCTATCGTAATAAGGCCCTATATCTTTTGTTTGTGGCCCAATTTCACAGACTATCATAAAAAATACTTAGGTCCTCTATAAAGGGCTAAAAGATTAGAACAGTTAAGGAGGTAACCCACACTGCTTAAGGTCGAATCTAATAGCTTTATTGACTGCTTAATGAAATGTAAAGTGGCTTATAATCATCTATCTTTGGCAAACAGTAGGCAGGTTGAAATTACCCATTATTAATACCTGTCTGGCACTTTTCTCTCTGTTTAATATAAGAATATATTTTCTTTTTATTTTCGATATATGATATATGTAAATATTCTTTTGTCATATATATATTGTACTTGATTTTGATCAAATGCATACAATAAAGTTTTTACTTAATTATACACAAGCTATTAAATGTAAATGTCTCTCTCATTCTGTGGAAAGGCTTGATGCTGCAAATAAATAAACTGAATTGGTAAACACGTTTGTTTCTTACCACTGTCAAACGTGAAGTAGATATGTTTTGTGAATACATTCTTTTTTTCATAGCTAAGTAAGGCTTTTTTGACTTCCTACATTTTTTTCAACGTGTCTATGGCATTTATGAAGGTCAGGTAGTTTTAAATTAAATAACAGGAGTTAAATGTGTTAACGCTTTCTTTTTATTGAATTAACTTTATCACAGGCTGTGAGAATTTGCATATTTTTTGTTGACTCTCTCAAATCTTTGATGCAATAAACTGACATTCTTTTACTCTTGTACTGGGAAGCTGCTAAATTATTCCATCTTCATTTGTTCTGACCTCTAGACATGGTAAATAACTGGCTAACTTCAATTAGCATATCTGACTTTTGGGTAAGGCCACAGTACAGTAGTGCAGAATTTGCACCATTGACTGCTCTGTGAATTTATTGTGCCCATGTCTGTGGCTCTATAATTTGACATCAGGGCTGTTTGAGCAGCCAGAAATGGCTGTGGGCAAGCTCCAACAAGCATGTGGCTATATTAGTCTCGGAGAACATTTTAATCACAGCTGTGAAATTCACGTAATTTCTGAATCTTAAGTTTTGGGAAATTTGCTAAATTTCTCAAAATACCTCATTAGACAGTTTTGCAGGTTTGTTTGCATGGTGGAGCTTGTTTGCACAGTGAATGTTTCACTCAGTAATTGTTTTGCCTAAACCGGTTTCTTAATTAAATCATGCAAGGCATATGGCCAGGTATTGCTGAGTCCCTGCCCTCAAAAACACCCCCATTCTGTTCCGTGGCCTCGTGTGTACACCCTCAACCCCCCCCCCCCCCCCCCCCCTCCCATGGCATAGATCGCACACAAAATACAGACAGAACTTCACTGGGTTATGTGTCGTAAGAACCCCAGCTGTATTTTTTTTAAAAAGACACACATTCAAAATGTTTATATTTCAATACGCAGAAACCCCAATAACACTCCACACAATATTAATATACAATATTTTTGTACAATATCATTTACAATTTTTGTGGATGGCTAACCTTAACAGAGATTCTAATAAAATAGCCATTCCTAATCCTAAACTAAAGAATATATGCATGTGTCTCTGCGTATCGCGAATTGAGCCTACTGGCAAGGTCATGACTGGTCCCAGCTACTTGTGACCCCCCCCCTCATCCCCCCTTTGCAAGATTTATTGCCTGATCAAGGAAAAGTGTAACATGTCCCACAAACAACACAGAGTGCCAATTACCTGCAATTTCTGAACCAGCAACAACTGAATCCTTAAAGGTCTGTTATTTATTACAGTAGTACTTGTGTAAATCACTCTATTCATTAAGGGTACACCAGAATCCTTTGGTTGTGTAATGACCTCAACATGGTGTGTGCATGCTTCTTGGATTGAAAAACAACTTGAATGTGAAAACTCGAAAGGTATAGTGCATGTCAAAAATGGAAATTCCAGAACAGCTGGAATTTAAACATATACAACCTTCAAATCCAGCAGCACCATACAATACCTAGTCATGATAGACCAACAGATGTTTTTGATTGATCAACATGAACAGCCTTTTCTGCAACTACCTATAGCATATTTTCATATAATTTACTGGCATACAATCTTCAATGTGCTTCTTTATCAAGACATGATAGAATTATGTCCCCTGCTTTGGTCCCTTTCGTGAATTGCGTAATTTATTTTCTAACTGAGAAATTCCTTTACCTTTTCCAATAAGGTTTTATTTTTGATATTGCAAGAAGGGGAGAACAAGAGAAGAAGACTACCTTTCAAGGAGGTAGTCAGTGAAGAAATTTCTAAGACATCCCTTTAAAGACTGCCTTCAGGACTTACTCATCTAACAATAAACTGAAACGAGGGGACAATTATTCACCTCTTTGTAAATGTGTCCTCTGCCCACACAGAAAATGCATAGTTATGTGCCTGGAGCAGTGATAAAAGGCCAGACTTGGCCAGAAAAGTATCCATCATGGTGCTGTCTCGATGCCCATGAAAGTACTGATTAAGTGAATTAAGTTGTATGACTTCTGAGTGTGACACTCCCACTAAAAGGGTGACACATTTCTTCTATACTCACCAGTTCCTCAAGCTTTGTTCCTAATGATTTCTGTCCCAAAAAGGGAACAAACCAACAATGTACTTCTACGCACAACATTCATACCCTACTTCTCACAAGTTGTTACATACTCTTGGTTGGGGTTTATTGGCAAAGAAACAACAGAATGGTGGAACAACTCTGCAATTCGTACAATGAATGTGAAAGCTCTCAAGAATAGAAAACTCCTTCACCAGGTGTCTAATACACCATCTTGCCTTCATAGGGGGAGTTCTGTGGGAGTGTATGGCGTATCTTTCAACATGTCTCAGCTTGACAAACACAAGCAGCAGAGATCTACTTAAATGTAAAAAAGGGACTGCAGGGCATATTACCAGCGATGAGCGATATTCATCGCTAACTAGGCTTAGCAACAAATTTTTTTATCGCTAAGCATCGCCGGAAATTATCGCTCAGATAACGTGCCATTAGCAACGTTTATCTCCAAAATGATACATTTACCGGCGATAGCGTGAATATCGCTGAGAATACAGCGATATTCACTCATTAGCGACAAAATGCTCTTAGCCATGCTATCCACCTCCCATTGGATAACATGGCTAAAACCTGGTCAGAGCAGGTGTTAGTTTTTGGCGATAGCGGGAATATTTCCATCTCTACGCCTGCCTTGCTAATAGGCGATAGCGACGTTAGCGACTGCTTTCAGTCGCTAACAGGTTGGGTACGCCCACTTTGCATGTCATTAGCGATAAATATCGCTGACATGCAAAGCGGGACCCAAACAGCTCGCTATAGCCTAAAGCTGTCGCTAGCTGCTGTTTGCGACAGCTTGCTAATAGAGCGATAGAATTATCAACGCTTAGCAGCCGAAAACGGCCGCTAAAGCAGCGATAATTGCCTATCGCCCTGCTTGGTAATATGCCCCTGTGTTCTTCCTCACATTGTACTGCATCCCAAAACATGGGCTACCCACTGTATCCACCCTGCAGAGCAGGCAGACGTCCATTTAAAGTAATACAATACTGCTTCCACAGAGGCTGCTCCATAAAGACGCTTTCAGCCCTGAAGAGTCACGGGTAACTGCCCCTCTGACGAAACACGTGTCGGCTGGTTTTCTCTTTGGATCTCCTCTTGAAGGAGGACCACAGCCACCTATAAAACTTTAAGCATTAACGAATATTTTGTCGATCTTGTTTTCTTACTCATGTTCTTGTATTCTAAGGACCTTGTTACTTACACAGTCATTAGATTTACGTGTGTTCTAGACCTTGCATTGACTTTTATTTCTTAGTGTGCATCCTGTGGTATGAGCGCGTGTGCTCGAAGAGTGCTGTAATCAACTGAGGTGTATGTCAGCGGGTGTAAAGACACGCGTCCGGATCAATGGTGGGATCCGTCAATTAGGAAAAATTACTAAGTGTGATGTGCTCATTGAGAGCCGGTGCATGTTTAAAAACCGGCTGCACTCATGGTTTGAGGTCTTAGGCACCTCCTCTGAATATCTCGAAGTGAAACAAAAGAAAGACTGGTCTGAAAATAAGGAATAGTCTAAATAGAAAGAGGATTACATTTCCTGGTGACTCCAAGTGGAGTGGTGTGGCTCACTGGTTTGAGGCAGCAGACCGGGAAGCAGAGAACAGCCTGGGACCAGGGTTCAATTCCCGACGCGGCAGGGTTGTGGACCAGGGTCAACGGACTCGATAATTCTCGCCTCGGTGCCTATTCTAACCAGGGATCACAGTCAGCAACTCTGGGCATTAAGCTTGCCACATCTCTACAACGGCCCCTCACAGACGCCGGGGATGCCTGGCTTCACCTTGGAGATACCCAGAAGGTACCATCTCACAGGGAAAGCCAGGATGGGTTCCCCAGCGGTCTTCAGCGCCAGGACACCACGAGATGAGGTAACAGTGCGCTTTACAAGTATCATCATTACATTACATTTTAAAAGCAAATAGTCAGCCATATTGGAAAAGGTTTATCCAGCCATTTAGTGATTGACACACTTACAAGCTGTAAAGTAAGAATTAATGTAATCATCCAGTGATTTGCACACTTAAAAACTTTGGGGCAATCATTAATACATCAATTTTCATGCTTCATAATTCAGCCTGGCATTCAGTGATTGGCACACTTAAAAACTGTAGGTTTCTCAACCACATTTTTAGT
This sequence comes from Lissotriton vulgaris, assembly GCF_964263255.1. Lineage (NCBI taxonomy): Eukaryota > Metazoa > Chordata > Amphibia > Caudata > Salamandridae > Lissotriton > Lissotriton vulgaris. The sequence continues at coordinate 353,134,314 of NC_141685.1, read as the reverse complement.
GAATTGCACATATGTTGAAAAAAAAGGGAAGAGAAAGAAGGTTTTGTGCAGGTCATTATTGCAGCGATATTTACAGCATTGAGTACTTAAATATTTGGCATAATGCATCACCTTCCACACCATTTCTTCAGGAACCTGGTGAACCAACTCTAGAGTGGAAATTATGGCTGAGATCCTTCAAGGCGTTTAGGGAGCAATTGATGGACAAAGATTTAAACCAGAAAGAAAAACAGTTTGAGGTACTGATATTTAGGAGTAGAAGGTCAAAATGTTTTTGATCATTTACCTATGTATCAACCTCCAGAGAGGGCGGATACCTACATGCTTTTGACATGCCAATAGCACAATTGGACAAGTATTTAATCAAAACGAAAAACATTGTGGTGCATAAGTATACATTTTTCACAAGGATGCAGAAACTCAAGGAAAGTGTAGACAAACTCATTACAGCTTTAAAAGTATTAGCTGCCAAAATGTGAATTTGAGAATTTTACGTCACATTTGATTAGAGATAAATTAATTACTAGGTGTCATTCTAAAAAATTAAAGTGAGATTATTAAAGTGTAAAGATACTTACACAAAACTGTTGGCATAGCAAAAGGCATATTTGTGTGAAGTTGCAACATAATTAGACGTATTGTTGTCCAATGCAACTATATCAGGGGTGGTAGCTAACAAAATGTCATCAAATCAAGGCAGTAAGAAACAGAGTTTTGCATCAGCTCAAGACAGTAAAAAATGAGGTTTAGTGGGGGCAAATATAATGTACCATTCAAGTTCTCCTAGGGATTAGTTGTTGCAGGTGTGGATCTCCTTCACATGTGTCTTCATTCAGAAACTGCCCAGCTGTCAATCAACAATGTAGAAATTGTGGTAAAATGAGCCATTTCTTCAGGGTATGCAGAGGAGTAAAAAGAAATAACATTTTGAATGAGCATGAAGAAAGTGAGTATGAGCAAGAAAATGAGAGTATGTATTAGTGGTCAGAGCTAAAGAGTAACAGAAAAGTAAAACAATTGTAGATTCTGATGTTGAAGGGTCAATTGACAATGTTAAAATCAAACTTTTAATGGACAAAGGTGCACACATTACTATTGTATTGTAAGACAAATTAAGTAGGTTATGGAATGAAAAAATACTGCACCCTCCAGATGTATTGACGGTAGCTTTTGAGGGAAGTAGAATAGACCTTGTTGGGCCTTTGTGGGCTTCCTTTGGAGTATTAGGTGATGTCATTCAAGGTACGATTTATATAGCCAGAAAGGGAATTAATGTTCTTGGATTGTTACACAAAACTCAGGTCAATTTGACCATCAAACTTGGATGGGACACACATGTTCTTATTGATAGAAAAGAAGTAAATTCACTAAGTGATAGAAAATAAGTACATTCACTAAGGAACATGGGTAACATCAAAGAGAATTGTGAGAAGAATTTGAGAAGGTTATCCAAGACGATTTAGGTAAGATCACAGATTTTACCCACACTATTAAAGTGAAATAAAATGCGCCACCTATTAAGCACAAATTGTGCAATGTACCATTGAGTGTGAAGAAAGAATTAACTAATTTATTGAAAGATTTATGTGTCCAAGGCATTATTGAAAAAGATGAAGCAACCTTGTGGCTCTTTCCCATTGTGTAAGCAAAAAAGAAACCAGGAGATTTAAAAATCGGTGTAGATTTAAGAAGCTTGAATGATGCGATCCAGGTGGACAGTTTTTCATTGCCAAGGATAGAAGATTTAATGAAAAAAATTGAGGATTCCAGCTGGCTTTTCCATATTGGATTTAAAAGCTGCATATTACCAGGTACAACTAGATATTCAGTCTCACCACCTAACAACATGTGTGGCTCCAGAAGGAGTATTACAGTTTTGAAGATTACTCTTTGGTCTGGCTAATGTCAGAGATGTTCCAGGATAATCATCAAGTGGTTGTATTCCAAGATGAAATCCTAATTGTTTCTAATGATGAAATGGAACATGACAGTATTCTATATTCAGTTTTGAGTACTTTGTAAAGAAGAGGTGTGACATTAAGAAAGGACAAATGTGTGTGTTAAAAGAAAAGAAATAGAATATTTAGGACACATTGTATTGGAACAAGGGGTTATACCCAGACCAAGTCTAGTAAAAAACAGTGTGGAGGCTCTGGATCCAGGGAATAGAGAATAATTCTTGTCTTTCTTTTGTATGCAAACTGTTTCATGATTTTGCAAAGAATGCTGAATGCTTTAGGTCACTATTAAAACAGGAGCAACGCTATGTTCAATGGTCTAATCAGTGCAAAACTATATTTTAAAAGATAAAACAGGAAATAACTAGTGCACCAGCATTGCAAACTATTTATGTAAGGGAGGAAAACTATTGTGACAGTAGATGCGTGTGTATATGGTTTTGGAGCAGTATTGCCACAAAGAGAAGGTCCACATGAAAACACAATAGGTTTGCCTCAAGAACTTTGCGCCATCTGGAACGGAAATATTTGGCAATTGAAAACAACTTCCTGGCATGTGTGTGGAGTGTGGACAAATGTAAACAGTACTTATGGAGAAGACAATTAGTTGTGAAGACTGACCATCACCCTTCAGTAGATATTTTCTCAGGTCTGAAGGTGAATGTTCAATATCCCACGTTGCGAGGCTGTCCACCAAGCATTTAGCATTTAACTTTACTGTTGTAAAAATTCTGGGAGGGAAAAACTTTAGACTGGGAAACAGAAATTGAAGATTGTGTTGTGGCATATATTAATAATAGTTATATGTGTATGAAAGAGAAGGGATTTGTGGGTGAGGTAGATAAAGACAAGATTCTGAAATAAGCAATGATTTTGATCAAATCAGGATGACTTAAAGAGAAAAACTTTCAGCTGATTTGCAAATACTCTTTAAGGTGACTGATGAATAGTCTATTGAAGGTGATAAGGTAGTGCAAGTAAAAAAAACTGGTACCACCTGAATGTCTCTGGCAGAGAATAATTTCAACGGCCGATACAGGTCATTTAGGATCAACTATTACTAAGAGGAAAATTAGGGATGAATTTTGGTGGCCGACAATGGATAGGGAAATCGATGAATATGGTAAAATTTGTATATGTTGTAATAGAAGTAATGTTGGGAAGGAACGTTGAATCCTTTGTTCCATCACTGAATAGAGCATGACAGAGATTAGGAATCAATTGTTTGGACCTTTTCATATCCTCCCACATAACATGAACTACTTAATTGTCATAATTGACATTTTGTTCAGAGGGTTTGAGATAGATCAGTTAATGCTCCAACTACTGGAAGTCTGGTTAATTATTTTAAAATAATTTTTATAAGAGAAGGTTTACCAGAAGTTGTTTTATCTGACTATGGACTGCAGTTTGCATCAGCAGAAATGCAACACTTTTTTAATGAATGTAGAGTTAAGCACATCAGAACTACTCTGTATCACCCACAGAGTAATGGCAAAGTTGGACGCTTTAATAATGCATTGGTGGAGTTTATTCAAGCAGCACACAGAAATAATCAAGGATTAGGTGTGGTCTTAACGCAATACACCACATGTAGCCACTAATAAAAGTCTGTTTGAACTAATGAGGGGAAGGAAAGCGTCAACAGAGCTTTGTCCATTCAGGATGGTAAGGTTATTTCATGAAGGGTTCAATGTGAAGATGTATGGAAAACACTTGAAAAATGTCTAATGAAACAAATATGAAAAGGTTGAATAATGAATGCGATAACAAGCTATGCAAACTGAAAGTTGGTAATTTGGAATGGGGGAAGAACTCTTTTTCAATGAGGAAAAGGTTATCCAATTTTAAGGAAACTCTGCAAATATGTGAATCGCGCAGAAATGCAGAAAAATGAATGGATTGATGTTGGAGGAGTACGTACAATGTGGCTTTCTATCCTAGTAAAGAATGCAGATGTTTTCCTACACCTGAACCTATTAAGCATTTTGAGAAACAGTGTTGAAAGTAGTAGCAATGATATAATGCCAAATAGGAAAAGTTTGCAAATTAAACCAAAGAAATAGCCGGATTATAATATTTAATGGAAACGAGTACAGTGGTGTACGTACTGCCAGTGATAGAGGGGCTGATTCACAAAGGTAATCTGAAACAAAAGTCTAACTTTACGACTTTTGGTATTCACAGAGATCATTTGAGAGTTGTATCTTTACGTCCGTAGTCGGGCTGGAATCTCTGAACCCGGGCCGTACTCTCCGCACCCTGGCTGTACTCTCTGACTCAGGCCATACTCTCTGGCTCGAGCCGTACTCTCCGGCTAGGGCCGAGAGAAGTATAATCAATGGGCCAGAATACAATTTTTACAAAAAGGAATATTAGGAATTTGTGCTAAATGGTAGAGGAGGTCATGAAAATCAGTTGAGGCAGGGATAAGGGTGTGAATTAAGAGAAGAAGAGGAAAGCATGCCCTAAACTAATAATAAAGACTGGGGGTCCGGTTTTGAAAAAAGTGCAGTGCCAAACTCACCAAGACCAGAAGTAAATCGAAACCGTCCAAGACCAACTTATTATAAAACAAACTTAGTTTTTTATTTTTTCATTTTCTTATTATATAAATATATGATCTTTAGTAACCGAGAACATGATAGCAAAATATCACAACATAAATATGAAAGTTCAAAACAGCGGTCGTGACATTCAATTTTCAACACCCGTTCATTCCACCACACATTCAAAGAAAAAACTCATATCTCTCCATGCCCTCAAAAATTATTTAGTACATCCATAGATTCACATACAAACTCATACTTTCAACATTCATCATCAATATAACATAACAATGGCCAGGTCTTTAAAGGATGCACTGGGTCTCGAAATATTCACCCCAGTAAAACCGGGAGGCTCTAAGAGAGGATTTCAAGAGCAGCTTTAAGCGCCAACGTGCGTTTCGGTGCTCGGCCGGATTACAGGCCACACCTTCATCAGGGCACCCAGCACAAACAGGTGCACAACCGCAAGTAATCTGCAATAAATAAAATTTATTTTAGACAAGTCTATATATAGTTTAACACATTTCATTTCTATACACAATAAATCTACCATAGCAGGTTATAGCAATATAATCCGGTCAAACTTCTGAAAGTCTAGATAAGGGATAAGGGTGTGGCCAGACACTCCAACATATCCCAGAATAGTTTTCTCCTTTGCATCATTGTACAATTTGCACCTCTCCCAGTGTTGACTGTAGTGTTAATACTACAGTCAACACTAAGGGCGCTCCCTTTAGTGTTGACTGTAGTGTTGACACTACTGTCAACACTGAGGGGAGTGCAAATTGTGCGCTGCGTGTACTATGATTCAAAGGAGTAAACTTTTCTGGGATATGACGTAGTATCTGGCCACACGCTTTTCCCTGCCCTAATTAATTTTAATGACCTTCTCTACCATTTATCACACGTTCCTAATGTTTCCTTTTGTAAAAATTGCATTCTGGCCGATTAATTACACTTCATCCGGCCCAAGCAAGAGAGTACGGCTTAAGCCAGAGAGTACGGTCTAAGCTGGAGAGTACGGCCTGAGCCGGAGAGTACGGTCCAGATGCAGAGATTACCGTTCGGGTGCGAAGATGCCGGCCCGACTGCGGACGTTAAGCTACGACTCGTAAATGGTTTCTATGAATACCAAAAGTCGTAAAGTTAGACTTTTGTCTCAGATTACCTTTGTGAATCGGCCTCAATGTATATAATTTTTTATTTATATATCTTTTTAGATAAAAAGGGGTAAAGGTTATAGCTAGTTTTCTATATTAGCTGTGAATATATTAATCTTTTCTTCTGTAGCCAGTTTTATGAATGTTTATATTCCTGCGAGGTTTAGTTATATCTTACATGATGTATCTTGAATATTTATACACTGTAGGATTTAAAAAGGGGAGAGAAGTGTGGTGGAGGAGCACTGATCACGATTACCTCTGTGGAATGTATGATGTAGGTGTGTTCCATGCCTCCTTTTGACAATTGCTTTCTGTATTCTTCGTGTACAAACATGTCTCATTTCTCTCTAGAAGAAATACCTCTTATCCTCACAAGAAGAGTGTGGAACACATAATTACAAGAATCTGCTATTTTTTGACAAACAAGGACAAACTAGTAGCCCTAATCCAGTCAATAACTCTGAATCGAGGGGAAGAGCTGCTTTTTGATGGATTCACAGATGTGTCTTCTGGCAGCTAAACCTATTTGCGCCAAAACATACTCAAGGAAAAAGGCGGTGGGTAGGAGAATGCACTTGATTTTCAGTGTAGCTGTTCTTCCTAACTTCCACAGGACCAAATGAACTACAGAAAATGGTGGTTGCACCCGGGCCTCATCTCTGGTAAGGTATGTTGGCCTCCATTTCTACACCCCTGACCTAGAGCATGTAAATCAAGGTGGTATTGTCCCTGAAAAGTAAGATCAATTCTCTGAGTTGTCTTGGTTGTTGGTGATGAGAGGTTCTGGGGTCATGAACAGCTTCAAGGTGATGATATTGGGCCCAGATGGGGTTGAGGTATTTACTAGACCTGATAAATGACAGCACCCTGGAGCGAGACCTTTCCTGAGTCTGGTAAATGCCTCTTACTCTGAGTTTTCTCTGAAATATAGCATTGTACACGCAATGTAGCTCATAGGGCACCAAATTCCGAATGGGTCAGTAATTGTAGAGATTATTGTCCCCTATCATTAGAAGTCGTCTGTCTTTCTCACCAACCTCAAGCTGAGGGTGACTCTGGGTCTTCTGTAGCCATAGAAGGGCTGTACCTCCATTTTATAGAGAAGTTTTTCCTAATAGAAACCTCCAATTTGCTGCATTTGTGCTTCCTGCCACATAGCGTAAAAATGGGCGAAGAGGAAAAGGTGGACTGCATAACCCCCAAAAGACGTTTACTAGGAAATTACCTTTTAAATCAAGAGAGGAACTGGGAATAAAAGAGATAATGGGAGCACTTGTAGACCTGAACGCTCATTTATTCTAGGAAACAGGAAATTAAATAAAGCGTCGGAAAGGAAGTAAACACATCCAAAACTCTATTCCATTCCAGCAATTTAATCAAAAGGTCCACGTACCTTCAGGGAGTAGCTTAAACAGATGAGAAGACTATTTCTTTATACAAGGACTATGCATCCATCAGCTGCAGCTGCAATTAACCAGGCGGCTGGTCCCGCTGGCCGCTTTCTTTGTATTTTTCCTCCTGTTCTGTCTTCACACAGTTTTACTTGTAGCTTCCCATTGTTCAGGTAATTGTATTTCTTTCTCATCTTTAAGTAGGAGACAGGAGCAGTGCTTGTTCTTCTGTGTTTCTTCTTCTTCTTCGATGTCCCTGCGTGAGATGGTTATTTGCCGTGGACCAATATAATTTATGTACAAACTGATATTGAATTGAAGGGTTCTGCTGTGCAGGGCAATTTATTCACTGCTTCGCTGTTTGTGTCTCTCGCCCTCCCTTTCTCACTCTCGCTGGGAAGGATGTATGCACCAGTGGGCAGAGTAATATACTGACTGCTGGCAGCAACTCCAAACAGAATCTTTAAGAAATCATATTTTCCTCTAGAAATTGAAGTTCCGCCATTATTTTTTAGTACAGCATGCATGTAACCCGAGAAATATCTCACGAGTCATGATTCTTGTTGTAATTATGCAAAGAACATTTGTATCAGTACATAAGTCCTTATTCTCAGGTCAGTATTCAATAAAATAAAACTAATTTTATTTATACTGACCTATTCGAAACAGTGGGGCCGTCAAAGATGTTTCTGAGTACGTAAAACAATACTTCTTTTGTGCTGTATGACACATCCATAAATGGCTCTGTGAAATGGCCCAAAATATCTAAAATGGGAATATTCATAGGAAATTAGTACAAATTGAAAGGAAAGTGTCCTTTTTCTACTTTTACTAATAAGGAGTTGGCATTTTGAGGCTAATTCACAAAGTCATGTAAAAATATGTATAAGAGCGAATAGGACACTTTACTCCGTACGCATTTACAACGCAGAGCTTTACAACGCAATCCATTACAGCGCATTGTCCATTACAACGAAATTTACTATTCTAACTCCACTGGGGCATTGTAATGGTTTGTAGTGTAAAGCCCTGCGTTGTAAAAGTTTTTGCTGGGTAATGACATGCTTTGTAACGCATGCAGAGTAAAGGATGTTTCCCATAAGAGCACTCCTTTAGTAAAACTACACATATACATAAACATATTTGTTAATTGGATCTAATGTTTTGACAAAACACTATGGTAAGAATTGTCTCAATATGCAGAAAAGGATGATAGCTCAAATAAATGTACTGTTCACATGTTGTCCAGAACACCTGGGGTTGTTGAACTAACATTACACTTTCTGTGCAGATTATAAAATCACAGGAAGGGTCATCACATGGATTTTGACCCCTCCATTAGACCACAGAAAGTGATATCATGTGAACTCTAATCCTGATGACATCACAGAAGGCGGCGGTAAAGCCCCTAAGGTCCAACTCACCCGACTCTATTTTAAGTAGCCCCCACAGCTTTCTTTAGACAATGGAGGTTGCGATATTTAGACAATGGAGGTTCCATTTTAGACAATGGAGGTCACCTTCTTTCTCAATTTATGCAGAATCGCTGTTATGTCTGTTATTTGACACAGATGTTGTCTGACCTTATCTTTCTAAGAACTGTGAAAGTGTCAGTTCATTTAGCTAATGACACAGATATAACACCTGATGCGATATCAGTCCAGGACATTGCCCACGTATTGCCATGTCAAGGTCAAATAAGAACAAGACCTTCCTGCATCAAAACAATTCTGCATGCAACGCATTCACCCTTGCACATCCCTGCGTTAGCGCTAGGCAGTCAATTGTGTGCTAGCACTGGGAAAAGGACAGGAATGCACTGTATTGTGATAAATGTGGAGTATTTCTGCCCTTTCTTGTAACACAGCACAGCAATGTGGCTTACTCCACTGCGTTGCATTCATTTTTTTACAACTATGGCCCTTATCTTTTATGTGGTATGTATTTTAGCATTTCACTGCCTATACTTCTGTGGTATATATATCCGAAAATAATATTATGTCATGCAATTATGATTATATACAATATTAAAGTAAACTATATAGAGTATACTAACAGATGATGTATAGGTTTTCATTACTTTGAGCGTAGTTTACTAATGTCATGTTTTTTCATGTATTACACATCCCTTTAGGACATTTCTTAAAATCCACTTATTGTAGGCACATGACCTGCACCAATATATTGCTGGTAATGTACGACGTAAAGGTGGTATCAATCATTCATTCACTCATTTGTTTTCTCTTAATTAAGTCACAGCAACGAAACACGACAATAGCACATCTCTGGTTCTCATGCATCAAACAAACACTGCCCAAGTTAGCCCCATAGCAGACACACACTCTTCCATTCAAAACATGCACATAGTGTAATGTTTTAACCATCTGCAAATGCACTATGACGCCTTATCCGGGGTATTATGTACTATGTAAATGCAACTGCATTACACTACTGTACAATACAATCCTTTCCCTAGACAAGGCCTCGTGTATCCAGGAATAGCTTCAGTAGCTGGACATAGCCTGATGCCCAGGGATGGCTTCAAATGCCCAAGCATAGCCGCAAACACCCAAATACAACATCAAATGCCCAGAGGAAACCACTGCACACCCAGACATAGACATCACAGGCCTCTAGTTGAAATAATTTGCAGATGAAATATAGACTTATATTTTTATATAGCATGGTTTACAAATGTAGAATCGTTTTCCAAATTCAGGAAATTAGTTACACAATTGTTTCTGACTTGTAAATTAATTTTCTCACATTAAGGTGTCAATCTGAGTAACTCTCCTCCTGTGATAAGAGAATGGGTGTCCCAGCGTGAGAATGTCCATGAAGTTTGGGGACACCCAGACATTCCCACCTTTTTGGATATTCACAAACCATTGACTGACCTCTACCCGCGCTGTAAACAGTCACGGACACAAGAAATTCTCACGGTCAGGAATGGTTACCTGTCAAAGGCAGGAGTAAATCCGTTTCCAAGGTGGGAAGGGGTAAAGCACTCCCTCTAAAATTGGTGTGGAGCATAGGGGGAAGGGTTTCTCCACAGTAAACATAATTTTACCTATGGAGAAAAAATAATTAGTAAGTGCATTTTCACTTGCTCTTATTTTCAGGAGGTGACATATTGTCTGGCAGGGGGGAATGGCAATGCCGTGGTGGCCAGACGAAACTTCACAGCATATTGCTCAATGGCTGTGGGAATGGTCAGTGACCAGTGAAATGTCAGGCCCTCTGTGGGACGGAAGCAGGGGATAGCGCCATCAGGAGAAATTAAACCATCGCTAGCAGAAGGGTTCTCACACACTTCCTCAAACTTGAGCAGTTTGTCATTGAGTTTATATGCGATCTGTTCATGGCCAGCTACTTGGTAAGTTCGAGCCGCCATGCAGTTTAAGATGGTAAGGGAAATTGTCTCTAGTGGAGAAGAATGCACAGCTTAGCCATGGCCAGCAAGGCAGACAAACATCTGTGCTGATGTGACATCATGCCAGGGAGGTCTAAAATATTGTGGAGGAGGGCAAGCAGGGGGCAGGATAGGGCCGGTGTTTGACCATATTGCCTAAGTAAGTCCCACACCCGGCCCCAGAAGTCAGAGAGAGCTGGAAAATCCCACATAATATGACACAGGATACAGTGATCTGCATTACATCTCCACAGAGATCATGGTGCAAGAGTTTTGCCCTTTTGAGTTTCTAGGGGGATCACTGACAGTCATTTAAGATCTTGAAATACAAGAATTTCAAGCAAGATTCTCGGGGGACTTAGTGATGGTCAAGGAGAACAGAAACCCAGGCAGGGATCCGGGGTGTAAGCCTCCTAAAAGTGGGTGAAGTTGAAGCATCAGCTGGCAATAACAGTAACAAGGAGCCCAAATCCAGCTAAGATGGTTGGGAACTATTGGAGCCTTCTACCTTCGAAGAGGTGATCAATCCGCCATATACTATGGTCATACCAGAATGCCCATGAAAAGGGCCGCCTGTCTATATGAAGAGCTGCATTGTAACATGAAGGGGCCTTGTGATGTAAAACGGGCAAAATGCCTACAAGTTTATAGTGCCTTCAGTTGTTGCGGCCGATGTCGGGTTTGAGGCCAACAGTGACCCCAGGCTGGGAGAGTTAAGAAGGTGGAACTACAGGTGGGGCCAGAATGGAGTCTTGTGCTAGGGTACAGATGATGATGGAGCTGGGAAAGGTGTTAGGCCAGGATATAAGAAGCTATGTGAGAAAAACCTCAGGTTGTCTGCCTCAGTATCCACCCGTTGGTGAATTGGGCATATTCTAAGCTTATGCCGCTTCACAAGTAAGATCTAATGTCAGCCTCAATTCGTGCCAGGAGGCAGCATACAAAAGAGGCTTGCAGGACACCACAATCATTTTCACTGTTTGCATCCTTCCCCACAGAGACAGGTTAAGGTGCAACCACTCAAGGAAGTCTTGCTTGTAACGGTCAATGAGGGGAATACGGTTATCCTCTACCATGCGAGAGAGCTCCCTGTTGATGCAGACTCCTAAGTACTGCAGCCCCTTTGGTACCCAAGTCATGTGGTAGCCTTGAATACATGCATATATAGGAGGTTAAGCTTTCCGATTAATTTGTCTCCCAATCCCATGTGAGACCGAACCCAACAGATGTACGTGCATTCTACCCATGGATCTTCTACATGGCTCTGCGGCTAATGGACCTGCAAACGCCCACCCCCCCTCAGTGCCTGGAGTCCCCCACGGGTGTTTAGAGTGCTTTAACAACCCCTGATTGATTGATTGATTGATTGAGTACTCAGTCTAACACTTTTTCTGTGCCCAGGGAGACCAATAGTATCTCCATTGGGTCATTCCTTACATGCCAAAGGAGGTGGGCAAGGGTTTGAAGTTGGTTGCGGGAACTGCAGCCCTGGACAAAACCACCTGGGATTCATGGATAAGTTGTGGGACCACCCTTCCCAGGTGGTTTGCCAAGATTTTAGCCATGATCTTGAGATCCACATTAAGGAGGGAGATCAGATGATAGCTGTCACACTCTAGGGGGTCCTTGTTATCCTTATATAGAAAGGTGATAAATGCTTTGTTGCCGATAGTTCCCAAAAAACTATTCTCTACTGGCTCACGGAGGACTCGGGCAAGTGCGGTGTAACCAGGACCTTCCCTGTTTTGTAAACATCACTGGGAAAACCATCCTCACCCAGGGATTTACAGGTTGGGAGCACCACAATGGCCTCAGCCACTTCCTCTTCTATGAGCTCCCCGACAGCAATTCATGTCCCTCTGTTTTGAAGGTGGGTATATGTAGGTATCCCAAACAGACCACAATCTGCTCAGGAAAGTCCCTTGATTTTGAGAAGCACAAAAAGGAGTAAAAAATCTCGGTCAACTATGTGCCTAGGGTGGACCAAGAGGTGTCCCAAGGCACCCCGAATTGCAAGGCTGGCTAGGTGGGATTCCCTCTGTCTCAGTTGGGCGTCTAAAAACCTGCCAACCTTCTCCCCATGATCATAGTGACACCTGTGAAGCTTGACCAACGGTTTATCTGCTGCATCCAAGAAAAAGAGTTCAGGTGTCTCTTTGTCAGGTCGAGCTGGTTCTGCAGTGTGGGTGTGAGGTTAGCCATGTATTGCTTTATCAAGGTACTAACCTCAGATTCAAGTGTGCAGAGTTCTGCCCGAGCCTTGCATTTAGCAGTGCTGAGTCCTGCATCATCCTTCCTCTCAGCATCGCCTTTCTCTTAGCCCAGAGCACGTGGTGGGGCCACCGATCTCTCATTGTCAGAAAAGTAGGATCGAATGTGGTTGAGAAACTGCTCCTTGCCATCAGGATACTTGTAGGGAAATGCGCTCATGCATCATTGGGCAGGTGGTGAGTGGGGTCACCCCCAGGTCCATACCCAACCGAATTGTGCTAGGGTCAGCAAACCCCCCTCCCGGATGTCACAGTTTATGATGTGAGGGAGTAGTCTGCCATGTACAAGGAAATAGTCAAAACGGGACTGGGTACCATGAGGACAGAAGAAGAAGGTATAGGCCCTGGAGTAGTCGCCACACCTACACCATGGGATGGTCATCCTGTCGGTCCTTCAGTAGAGCCCTGTGGTTCTATTAGTAGGAAGCCTATCCATCGGGAATGGTCTAAGGATGGATCCGGGGCTATGTTCAAGTTGCCTCCCAGTAGGACAGACGAGTCCCCAAAGAATGTAAGGAGTCTGGATATCTCAGCAAGGAAACAGGTTTTATTGGAAGTGGGGGCCCCACAATCTCTGAGTGCTCTAGGATCGATAGATTTATGAAAGCTCAATGACCCTCACACCTATCCACATCTTAAGGACAGTGCACAGCAGCCATGTTCCAATAAGTATACCCAGCCCGTACTTCTTAGAGCAACTGCTTGCCATTGAAAGCTCCCCTTAGTAATTTACCATTCTACTACTATTACTGATCGCCCCCCACCCATTCACTCGTTGGCTGTAATGACTTTGTTGGTGACAAGTGTGTCTTCTGAAGTAAGGCAATATCTGTGTGTTTCCTGTGCAGGATCTTTTTTCGCTTGATATAGTTGACCAGGCCATTGACTTTCCATGATAATATAGTGAGAGGGTGAGGAAAAGTGAGGGGCAATGCCGGGTGAGCCGTGGGAGGAGGAGGGTCAGTAGTTGCCAGACGATGAGGGTCTACAAAGAGGGACTCAGGGAGTGGGAGGGGTGTGCGGTTGCACTTGAGGGTGAAGGGCAGCGACTAATCTACAAACTTTAGATCTCGGACCTATGCTGGGCAGAGCTACTCCAACTCCCCTGACCCACCAATCACCTGATTCAGAGAACTGCATGAGGTTGAAAGGAACGAGCAAGCTCGCAGGCATGCTAACTGGGCTCAAAGATGTTCTGATCTGTCTGTACACCTAGGGGAATCGCTCAAAAGGGTAGGGGGCCAGGTGCCGTCACCTCGGTCAGCCCACCCCCCCCATGGCTGCCGTGAGGAGGAGATGGAGGGACCACTTGCCATAGGGAACCCAACAAGAGGAGTGGGAGTGGCCGTGCCTACCAGAGAGTGCAGCAGGGAGACTCATGGGAAAGCGATGGCCCAGAGTAAGTACTACTTAGCACTACAATTAGACAAACATCAATGAACAAACATACATCGCTGTACACATTGTGGGGCAAAGGAAAATGATATGCTCAGTCTTTCAAGGCAGGTCCTGCACTCTCGTCCAGCTTCTTCAGTGGGGATTGAGACATGTCTCAGTCTCTGTCTTTGAAAAACACCTCTACCATCTGGTGCAGGACAGCACAATATGACTTCCTTCTGATAGAACTCCCCATTCTCTCAGTTTGTGGCTGATACCTGGGAGATTTCCATGGTGGAAGAGAGTCTGCAGGGAGGTGAAGTCATTAGCATACCTATGTGCAATGCCCATTGGGTGCTCCTCCAGCGAATCACGGAACAGTTCCAGTTCCCCCTGTTCCAGGAACTCCTGCGTACATCCGTCCACTGTTACCATCAATCTTGCCAGTGCTATGAGCCATTATCTGATATCCCTACTTTTCATCCAGGCACAAAGCGCCAGGATTCTCCTGCATTTAGCATTAGTGGCCGAAGAATAGCCCATCACGAATGAGATCCTGTTGCCATCGATGAAGGGTGGCTCCATTGCCCGCCAGGCTGCTGAGAGGATAGCTTTGGTGTTTTGATGTTGGAGCTCACAGGCAATTATGGGATGTATAGTGTTGGTAAAGGAGGCTCAGAACGACCAACATCAGTAGCTCTCTGGAATTCCAAGGCCTCTGGTAGCACAATACCCTAGACTAGGGGAGGGTCTAGTTGCTGTGAGGGCTCACAGGGGGATCAAGCAAGCAAGTCTAGCAGACAGGAGACTCTGTAGTTTATCAGTTTGGGGGTAAATTCAGCAGGGTCCCCCTGGCCCATGCTGGATGAGGCTAACTTCCACAGAAGGCAAAGGGTTATAGCAATTCCCCGCAGGAGGTGGGAAAGAAGTACAAGAGATAGGAAAGCAGCCTAACGGGCTGAGCTGTCAGACTTGTCGTAGATGGTGCCAGTCCCAAAAAAGAAAGGCCTAGGGGGTTTCCACCATCACATCAGCGGCCCAGCAGCAGTACTATTCCCCCGCAACGACAAACACCAGAGTCTGGGCAATCAGACATTGGGCGGAGATCACATACATCCCCTGGTGTCATTGAGCCCCAACTCCTCAAATAGAAGGCCATGTACCTGCACATGAAGCAGTCCACCTACTCAGAGTGTAGGGCGGTCCGCCTCCGGTCGCTGGAGACTAGAGGTAGCCATGGGGGACCCAAGAAGAGAGGCTAGTAGTCTGCATCAGGGAGGTCTCCAAAGGCACTGATAAGGGGGCATTGGAGAATTTATGGGAAAAACTGAGTGTGGTGTGCACCCCAGCCATCCTGGTAACTTAGGCCAAGTGGGCCATATGTGGAATAGGGGAAAAAGCAGAAAGAAGACTACTGGCGAGGGGGAGCAATATTGCCAAGTACCTTTGTGTAGCAGAGCAATATGGCCGTGAAGGGGCAGTAGGCTGCTGGCTCACCGAGGGGAGGCAGGGGCCTCTTCTGCTCCAAGTAGTCCTTAGAGGTCAGACTGTGATAGCCTGATGTTTGTGACCCTTGGTGAATAGCCAGTGCAGATGTTGTGGGCTGCGATGAGTTGGGCAGCCGGCAAGATGGCCCGGTCCAGGCTGAGGGAAGGTCTCGTTAGTAGTACTAAGGCTTGTGTGGCTTCCAAACTGCTGCACTCCTGTGCAGGATGTGGTCGATGCGGCATGGGCCCTTAGGGGTTAAGAGTGAGGGTGGTGAGGTTGTGGAGTCATCAGCCAGGGAAAATGCTGAGGTTGGGAGCTCCAGTGCTGGCTGGGTGGGAGAGAAAAGCCAGTACCGCAGCAGAGCAAAGTCAGGGAGCCGCCATCTCTGTCGTCCTTAAGCTCCGCCTCCACACTGATCAGGCTCACTTTGAAGCGGTGGTGGGTGGGACGGCACAGTCCCTATTTTAGAAAGCAGTTCATCTTTAGCAGACACCACACGCAGGCTGCGGGTACTTGTGTTGGCCAATATTGTCTACTAAATACAGAATTATTTTTTTCAGTTTGAATTATTATCCTAAAGTGCAGTGCTCCAGTCCTCAATATTTGAGGTTTTTGATGCCCATAAAATGATGGAAGCAGCTTCCAGATTAAACAACAGTAAACTGTATTACAGCAGCTGTACATCCTCCCAGTCTTTGACTTCTATTACTATTAACTTTGGGTACAAGATCAGTCTTTGCAATACAAACTGGCATAGTGGCCATCATATTTTTATCTGAACTGTTGGAGGCAGGTTAAAAAGGGCATCTTAGGATTCTTTTGAATACGAGTTGAACTTCTTGAGGTTTTATCTCATTGTCAAAGAATATAAATGCGTTTGAGTAAAGTTTGAAGCGCCCTAGACTTCCATGATGGTTGTAGACGGGAGCCCTTGCAGGGAAATCAGGACATCTCAGTCCAGGTCTTTGCCACAGCAGCTAGTTCAAGGGCAAAGTAAGTCGCAGGTAAGTCACAGATTTATCCGTGACTCCCCTAGTTATTTTTTAATATGTGTCCATCGAGGGATGTCCCAGTTTCGATACAGACCAATCCCCTTCGAAGTAAATATTCATAACTCCGGCATTACGAGCATAGCAAAAGCCCCAACGCCCCACTTCATCATGCCATGCAGAATAATTTGGGGAAATCAGTGCATATACTTGTACTTCAGTTCCTTTATCTGCCAAAACTAGGACTTCCTAGAAACAGGCTGACTCCAAAGAGTTTAAATTAAAACGAGGTGGATTAATTTGAATTGCTTGTTCATTGTAACTATTTGTTTTATTCTGCGTGCCTTTGTGCTCGGTACGTTTTCAAGGATTTGCGGCCTATCAATTGTACTCAGTCAGCTCTCTGTGAAAGGGATGTTTCCTTGGCAATGGGCATTATTCTCATTTAAATCTGCGAGGAGAGTAGGAAGAAAACGGTGTAGCACCGAGGATTCCCCAGCAATAACTCTCAATAGAAGTTGCTGAATTGAATGCGATTCGTGTCACAGCAATTGAGTGGGCGTTTGAAAGAAATCTCCCGCTTCACCCGCAGAGCTGGGCCCGCGAGGCGACCCTTCCTCCCACGCGGGGACCCCGAAGTCTTTGAAAGGTGCGCGAGCAGCAGGAGACGCCGCGCCTCGAGGGTGGCGCGCGCAGTGACTGAGCGGCAGGGAACAATGCCTGCCCGGCTGTCTTGCGCAGTGACTCACCCTGTGCTAATAGGACGTCTTGAAAGAGGATATGCTCTCTCACTGCCTACCCTCAGTTCAGTGCGCTGGATAGCAATCAAAACCTGCATATTGCTTAGCCCCAGTGATGTCATTTTTGATGACAGACCACAACGAGCACTTAAGCCTAGGATCGCAGATTGCAAAACTGAAATAGACAGCCGTGATTCGGAGAGCTGTGCCATCATTGGCTGACTGCTCTGAAGAGATTCATGAGTCTAGACACAAGTGCTGCTCTCAGGCTCCTGACGTGTAATGTACACACTTATGAGTTGGTTTCAGCAGGCTCCACTGTCAAAACTCTCAGGGGGAAACTTCTGTTCATGGGTCTTGGACGGCCACAAGGGAGGAAAAATCCCAAATACAAAAAACCTCCAATGAAGTCAGAGTGGCTCCAAGATGACAAGGCGTAAGAAGAGAGGACAGTGAAGACAGGAGTAGGTTGCAAAGAACACTCTGAAGACACTGGATAAAGGAGACAGAATCCCAGGAACAAACTGGAGCAAGGAAACAAACCAACAGGAGCGCAGACGTGTTGTGACACAGGAAGGAAGAGGAACTAAACCCCTTATATGCCCCAAAACCAGGAAGTTACCTCATCAGAATAGTGCTGTCATCTTAGGTAGGGAATATCCAGTAGGAAGCAATGGGATAACTGCCATCTTGGTTGGGGTCCCATTTAATTCCATGAACCCTTCCTAGAGGATTCTGGGACAGTGGAAAGGAGAAGCCATAGTGTCTTCCAGAGATGCCACCGGGGAGAGGACCGCAAAAGACTTGACAGGTGGGCTGGCCTCCTCAAGCTAAGACACATAGGGGCTCGCCAGTGTCTCTGCTGCCCTGTTGGGCACTTTGCTGCACATCCTGCTGTATTGAGCAGGACATGAAAGAAACTATCGGGTGAGGCGCGGTACAACACCCAACCTACTTAATGATTTGGTCGAAGATTGTACCCCTAGGTTCTGAAATAATTGAAGAAGGTAAATATCCTTATTCTTAAGTTTCTTTATTTATTTCCATTGATACACCTTGTCACGGTGAGAAAAGAACAGAGAAACAGCCCTTTTATCACCGTGACAAGGTGTATCAATGGAAATAAATAAAGAAACTAAACAATAAGGATATTACCTTCTTCAATTATTTCAGAACCTAGGGGTACAAACCTCTACCAAATAGGAAAGTGTTGGATAGCGGAGGAGTAAAAATTACTATACCCACTCCAAAGAGTGCAACAGTACGGAAAGTGTTGGATAGTGGAGGGAAAAAATGTACTATTCCCACTCTACTGAACGCAGCAGTAGAATAACTGTTGGATAGCGGAGGGGTGAACATTTTTATTCCCACTCCAGCGAATGCAACAGTAAGGAAAGTGTTGGGTAGCGGAGAGGTAAAAATTACTATTCCCACTCCAGTGAGTACCACAGTAGAGTAAGTGTTGGATAGCGGAGGTGTAAAAATTACTATTCCAACTCCAGTGAGTGCAACAGTAGGGAAAGTATTGGATAGCGGAGGGGTAAAAATTACTAATTGCACTCCAGGGAGTGCAACAGTAGAGAAAGTGTTGGATAGAGGAGGTATAAAAATTACTATTCCAACTCCAGTGAGTGCAACAATAGGGAAAGTGTTGGATAGCGGAGCGGTAAAAATTACTATTCGCACTCTAGTGAGTGCAACAGTAGAGAACATGTAGGATAGCAGAGGGGAAAAAAATACTATTCCAACTCCAGTGAGTGCAACAGTAGGAAAAATGTTGGATAGCGGAGGGGTGCAAATTACTATTTCCACACCAGTGAGTGCAACAGTAGGGAAAGTGTTGGATAGCGGAGGGGTAAAAAAGACTATTCCAACTCCAGTGAGTGCAACAGTAGGGAAAGTGTTGGATAGCGGAGGGGTAAAAATTACTACTCCTATTCCAGTGAGTGCAACAGTAGAGAAAGTGTTGGATAGCGGAGGTATAAAAATTACTATTCCAACTCCAGTGAGTGCAACAGTAGGGAAAGTGTTGGATAGCGGAGGAGTAACAATTACTTTTCCCACTCCAGTGAGTGCAACGGTAGAGAAAGTATTGGATAGCAGAGGGGTAAATATTACTATTCCAACACCAGTGAGTGCAACAGTAGTGAAAGTGTTGAATAGCAGACGTATAAAAATCACTATTCCAACTCCAGTGAGTGCAACAGTAGGGAAAGCTTTGGATAGGGGAGAGGTAAAAATGACTATTCCCACTCCAGTGAGTGCAACAGTAGAAAAAGTGTTGGATAGCAAAGGGGTATAAATTATTATTCCAACTCCAGTGAGCGCAACAGTAGGGAAAGTGTTGGATAGCGGTGGGGTAAAAATTACTACTCCCACTCCAGTGAGTGCAACAGTAGGGAAAGTGTTGGATAGCGGGAGGGTAAAAATTACTATTCCCACTCCAGAGAGTGCAACAGTAGGGAAAGCGTTGAATAGCTTAGGGGTAAAAATTACTATTCCCACTCCAGAGAATGCAACAGTAGGGAAAGCGTTGGATAGCGTAGGGTTAAACATTACTATTCCCACTCTAGTGAGCTTAACAGTAGGGAAAGTAAATATTTAATATATTAATAAAAATAGATTAAATAACAATGCCAATAAAAAAATAATTACAAGTAAATACCAATTTAATATAATATAATAATTAATAAATTAAAAAAATATTAATAATTAACTATTAATACAAATGAATTACTAATTACAATGAATTAATTAACAAATAAAATTTAATTAACAATTAATTCAAAATAAATACCAATAAATATATAAAACATTTAATTAATTACAATTAAGTAACTTCCCACCCTATTCCCCTACAAACCCACAACCCGCTACGGAAAATAAATTAATAAAATTCACATATTTATCAATTAATCAATTATTACAAATTAAGTACCAATTAAATATTAATTAATTATCAATTAAAAATTAAGTAACAATTTATTCAAAATAAATACCAATATATAAATTAAAATATTTTATTAATTACAATTACTTCCCACCCTATTCCCTTATAAACCCACAACCTGCTACAGAAAACAAATTAATAAAATTCACATAAGTATCAATAATCAATTAATAAAAATTAATTACCAATTAAAAATTAATTAATTACCAATTAAAAATTATTTAACATTTTATTCAAAATAAATACCAATAAATAAATTAAAATATTTAATTAATTACAATTAAATAACTTCCCACCCTATTCCGCTATAAACCCACAACCCGCTACATAACTAAAACACAAAATTAAATTTAAAGTAATTAATAATTTCTAAAAATTTAATATTTTGTTTAATATAATTAAATTACTTCCCACCCTATTCCCCCATGAACCCACAACCCGCTACAGAATTGAATTATGCAAAAATTAAATAACATAAAATTCATTACTTAAAATAAATTACAAAAACAATATACACTTTTCACACATATACTAACATACAAAACACTTAAAAAAATCGATATTATTAAAAATTCGATATATTTTAATAACCTATATTATATACTTTGATATTTTAACTTTCTATAGTTATGAAAATCGATATTACATTACTTACCTTAAATTCAATATTTTTGCTGACTATATTCTGTCCATTCGATATTTGGTCCATTCGATATTTTGAAGTAAATATTTTGTAATTCAATATTTTTTACTCAATATTTTGTCTGTATACCCTGCATCTGTTCACTAAGGCTCTATTTATGACTCAGGAAGAGCAGTATCAGTGCCACAGCTAGGGTGCCATGGGACCCCAGTGCAAGTACGGGAATTGCCCCCGAGTGCTTGTTGGGTAGTAACGTACAAATACAATCAGGGATTAGATGGCCCCACAAGCCTCTTGTCCCCAGTGCCACTGCCACCTTGATAGCTACGCCCCTGACTGCATCACTGTGTGGGACCCTGCTACACCTGACCAGTGCAGGTACATTGGATTTTACCCCACCATTTGGCAATCCTGGCCAGCTAAACTGGTGGCTGGTAAAAACAGCCGCCAAACCCAGTGGCGGACGGTAACTTTTGAAAGTGGGAGGGCTCATAAAACTTAAATATGCTAATAACTGTACATTATTTTGCCTCCTATAATTATAAATACAACATTCCCCAATCAATCACCTCTGTAAAATAATTTAATTCCACAGCTCAAGGCAAGTAAATAAACGCAATTCTTTCTCTTCAGAAGCACATGTTTAGCTTGAAACCTTTGCCCAAAAAGCTCCCCAGAGATAAAATCCTTCCGCCTAGCATGCTGACTGCCTGACTGGAAAAGATATGCACTTTGGGCAATAGCATCCCAGCCGAACCAAGCACTGCTCTCATGCTGCTTAGAATACTAAGCAGCATAAGAGCATTGCCAGGAATGGCTAGGAGAGGCAAACACAGTGCTCCGTCGGACACCGATAAGACTGAGTTTCTAGTGGCTATCCTCCTTGGCAGCTTTGATTGGGAAAGCCTGAACTGCGCATGTCAGGCTGGCCAGAGTGAAAACACCGGCCAATCTGACATGCGCAGTTTGGTTCACACTTTCAAAGCCAACCATGTCATGTCACAGTAATAGCAGACACTGCTGTTTGTGCTGGAGAGAGGGCTCAGTGAGCTTGCACCGAAAGGTAGCAAAGTTATCAAAATTAATTGCGCTGCAGGGGGAAGTTATTTTAAGGAAAAGTATGTGGGTAATGTGACTGTGATAATGGCTCACAGTCGGGACTGGGGTCAACGCCCTCACGCTCATATGGGGATCCGCCCCTGGCCAAACCTCTTTCTAAGTCCTAGCTGAGCAGTTTCTTTTCAAGAAGATCTTACTCTTGCCAGGGCACCTTTTTCTCAATCCCCACCTAATTTGTTTCTTTTGCAAGGTAGGCAGGGCTTATTTGTTCTTGGAGTAATTCTAGCAGCTGAATTTATGTTCATGTACAGCACTCCATGCATGCAGAATTAGCAGCAGCAGGACTGGAAGACAAATGATGGCCAGAGGTTTAGTCATAGCAGTGGTTAATGTGCACTCAAACTAGTCTAAAAAAAAAAATCTTCAGCTGAAGGCTGAACAAAGCTTATGTGTGCTATCTTCCTTACAGTTTTGCTTCTTCCTTACCGAGTTGCAACCTGGAAATTGAAAGTCTATATTTACAGTAGAAGTAGTGTTGCCTGTAAACTGGCTATTTGGTACAGTACATCCACTGAAAGATTGTTTTTAGAAAAGAGAGTATATTTTCCAGGTTTTTGTGCGTAATATTTTTTAGGTTGAATCCTGTGATCATTGATTCAGATTTTCATTCAACAAATGGGGTCAATCCAAAGTTTAGAAAGAGTATAACATTTTATTAGTGCAGAATTGAACGTACACAGCCAAAACGTGTTTCGCCCTATATGGCGAATTGCGCCAGGGCTTTCTCAAGGCTGTAAAGATAAGAAGTGATGTGTTTAGTTGAATAATAATAATCAAGAAAAAAGGAAGAGACCCCTAACCAAGGAGGTTGAGTCTTGAAGAAATCTGAAGAGTGCAAAAAGAAAGTGGATTTATAGAGAGTAAGGACAATGTGGAGAGAGAGAAAGAATGTACTCCTTTAGTCTTGATATTACCCATACAAGAAATTCAAGGACAAAGTGCAAGCTTTTGACTAAGGAATTCAGATATAGCTAGACATCCATATTTTGTGGAAGATGCATTGATCATACAAGGGTGAGGTGTTCGTTGATCTTTGAAGAAATCGGAAAGGAGTTACCGAAAAAATTCAGAAAGAGAAGGGAAAAGACACCCAAAACCTACAGTGTGTAAGGTGCACCGTGTGTGTTCTTCAACAGAGAAGGAAAATACATGAAGGAAAATATAATACCTAAGTTCAGTTTCTTAATAACATTCAGTTGGATTTCCAAAAATACATCGTAGTGGGTATATACAAAGGTAGATTGTAATATTTTCACACTTTATGATAATTAAATCACTCCCTAACCAAACATATCACATTCTAGAAAATTCCTTTAAACAACCGTGTTTCATTTCTTCGCGTTTTAAGTTCTGGTTCATTTGACGGAAGTAAACGTGCATTGACGCAACTGCCCTTATAATGGGATTTGCCTGCTGCGCACGGCATTATCATGAAAACGTGTTGACCTGGTGGGGGATTTAACTCCAAGTAAGTGATGCTCCTGAATCCAGCCCTTCTCTTTTCACGTGTTTATTTTTGCTAAAAAAGACGGTCATAGAGTAGCCTCGAACCACTCTCTATTCATGTGGCCGCATTCCTCTCCTGCAGGAATGCAAAGAGCATCTGCGCTCTGAAGCGATCTGCTTATGGTGACTCCTTTTCGATCCTGGGATTCTGAGGTGTAATATTAACCCTGGGCGAAGAACTACGCTCCGTTCGCGGAGTTTGCGGAGTTTCGGCAACTCCGCGCTCCGCGGAGAACGCGAAGTTGTCGAATACTCCGCAAACTGCTGCGTAGCGTAGTTCTCGCGCGCTCAATAGCATTTTCGCGTGCGCGAGGATGCTTGTCGGTAAGATCGAGTTGCCGAACATGCAGAAACTGCAGTCTGGCACAGAATATCTCGCGAACACGTTAGTAGTGACCGGAAATAAGGGGACGCGAGCGGGCGGGACAAACCTCATGGGTAACTTCGCGCGCTACACATCCCGCGCATGCAGGCAATCAATCAATCAGGATATTTGTATAGCGCGCTACTCACCCAGAGGGTCTCAAGGCGCTTGGGGGAGGGGGGTCTGCTACTGCTCGAACAGCCATGTCTTGAGTTGCTTCCTGAAGGAGAGGTGGTCTTGGGTCAGGCGGAGGTGGATGGGGAGGGAGTTCCACGTCTTGGCTGCCAGGTAGGAGAAGGATCTTCCTCCCATGGTGGATCTTCGGATGCGTGGCACGGCGGCGAGGGCGTGGCTGGTCGATCGTAGCTGGCGGGTGGGAGTGTAGAAGGTCAGGCGGTTGTTGAGGTACCTGGGGCCCAGGTCGTGGAGGGCCTTGTGTGCGTGGGTGAGGAGTTGGAACGTGATTCTCTTGCTGACGGGGAGCCAGTGAAGGTCTCTCAGGTGTCCGGAGATGTGGCTGTGTCGGGGGATGTCCAAGATGAGTCGTGCGGAGGCGTTCTGGATGTGTTAGAGTCTTTTCTGGAGTTTGGCTGTGGTTCCGGTATAGAGGGTGTTTCCGTAGTCCAGTCGGCTGATGACGAGTGCCTGTGGGACCGTCTTCCTGGTTTCGGTGGCGAGCCATCGGAAGATCTTTCGGAGCATGCGTAGGATGTTGAAGCATGATGATGAGACGGCGTTGACTTGTCTGGTCATGGAGAGGGAGGAGTCCAGGATGAAGCCCAGGTTGCGTGCGTGGTCCGTTGGTTTGGGTGCGCTGCCCAGGGCAGGGGGCCACCAGGAGTCGTCCCAGGCGGAGGGTGATGATCCAAGGATGAGGACTTCCGTCTTGTCTGAGTTCAGTTTCAGGCGGCTGTTCCTCATCCACTCGACTACGTCTTTCATCCCTTCGTGTAGGTTGGGTCTGGCAGTTCCTGGGTCGTTGGTGAGGGAGAGGATCAGCTGGGTGTCGTCGGCGTAGGAGATGATGTTGAGGTTGTGTTGGCGTACGATGGCTGCGAGGGGGCTCATGTAGACGTTGAAGAGGGTGGGGCTGAGTGATGATCCTTGTGGTACGCCGCATATGACTTCGGTGGCCTTGGATCTGTACGGGGGGAGGCGGACTCTCTGGGTTCTTCTGGTGAGGAACGTGATGATCCACTCCAGTGCCTTCTCTTGGATTCTGATGTTGCTGAGGTGCTGCACTAGGGTGCGGTGGCAGACCGTATCGAATGCTGCGGAGAGGTCCAGGAGGATGAGGGCCGCTGTTTCCCAGTTGTCGAGCAGGGCTCGGATGTCGTCAGTGGCTGCGATGAGGGCGTTCTTGGTGCTGTGGTTGGCGCGGAAGCATGACTGCGAGTGGTCGAGGCTGGTTGGGCGAGCGCAATTGGTGATCCACTGTGTGAGGTTGTTGGCTGCTTGGTTGGGGTCCGTTGAGCTGGCGGGAGGGTTCTGGCTCAGTGAAGTGGTGAGCTGGTCGGTGGTGATCTTGTTCCAGCTCCTGTGGGGAACCTGTTGCGGGTGGTGGTGTGTCGTGGTCTTTCTGAAGCTGAAGTGGACGCAGCTGTGGTCTGTCCAGTGGAGTCCGGTGGAGTGGCTGAAGGAGATGTACTTGCTGGAGGAGAAGACTGGGTCAAGCGTGTGTCCGGCGTAGTGGGTGGGGGTGTTCACCAGTTGCATGAGTCCGAGGTTGGCGAGGTTTTCCAGCAGGGTGGTGGTGGTGTTGTCGTTGTTGTTCTCCAGGTGGAAGTTGAGGTCCCCTAGGAGGATGTAGTCAGCAGAGGCGAGGGCGTGCGGGCTGATGAAGTCTGCGATGTCTTCGCTGAATTGTGTGCGAGGTCCTGGGGGTCTGTAGATGAGGGTGCATCTGAGTGTGGTCTTGGGGTCGGTGTGTATCTGGAAGTGAAGATGTTCGGCGGCTGTGAGGGTGTCGTCTGAGTTGGTCGTGATGCGGATGGTGTTCTTGTGGACGATGGCAATGCCTCCTCCTGTCTGGTTGACGCGGTCTCTCCGGGTGATCTTGTATCCGTCCGGGATGGCGACGGCGATGTCGGGCGCTGAGGAGGCGTTCATCCATGTTTCCGTGAGGAAGGCGACGTTGGAGATGTGGTGTCTAGCTGGTTCCAGAGTTCCACGGCGCTCACGAAGACGAAAAACGCCTCGCGAACGGGTCAAGCAAGCTACTACGCATGTTCGCGGAGTTATGCGTAGTTCGCGGAGTGCAAGTGCATCTTCGCGTAGCTCCGCGGAGTGCGGCTACGCGAACTACGCCCAGGCCTATGTAATATAATAGAGCCTCTTTATTTGGCAAACACCCAGAACAATTAGCTTGCAATAAACCCAATTAATATTAGGCTCTGTAACATTTCTCACGGAAAACATGGCACGGTTTTGAGACTTTTCGATAAATCAAACCTCAATGGGCCGTATACACCTTATTTGGGCCGTATTCCATCTGGCTTCTCAGCATAGCTGCCCCTTTATATAAACGTGCTCGCCATTTAACTCAATAACTCCCAATCTTCTTCGTCATTCTGCCTCTCTGTGTTGTTCCATGTACCAACCCGCCACCCTAAAACGAGTGTTTTGAGGTTATTGCGCTCCTGACAAACAGTAACATTCAACTTGTAAAGTAGCGTTTCCCCCCACTTTTTCCTTCCAAATAATATATGATCTGTTTGTAAAAAATAAATATGCGTCTCCCCAAGACATCCAAGCCTGAAACGCGGTCCATACGAAACAGTTCCATTTCAATAAAACCAAAAGGGAACACAGTGCCCACTCCCTCCTAAATAACACACGCGAAAAAATCTCGACAAAATTATAAAAATAAGGATATTTAATTATAATCGCTCTTACTGACTATAAGACGAGTGTAACCAATGCTATGTACCATCTTCAAATTGTTATGGAAAAGAATGTTGAACAACAGTATGCCAAATTTTGTCAAATGATGAATCATCTGAAATACTTGCTTTCATTGATTTACCTAGCAATGTTTGACGTTGGTCCTTTCATACATACCTAGTAATGTTTCAAACTGTTTTATATATTTCAAAATATGGTTATTATGAAGCTTTTACAATTGGAAATGCAAAAAATGCTCATTCTTTTACAATATTGTATTGAAAAATTATAATTTTCCTTACAGATTGAAATATTTAAGGAATCTACCGTTGTATATACCCACTACGATGTATTTTTGAGAATCCAACTGAATGTTATTAAGAAACTGAACTTGGGTATTATATTTTCCTTCATGTATTTTCCTTCTCTGTTGAAGAACACACACAGTGCACCTTACAAATTGTAGGTTTTGGGTGTCTTTTCCCTTCTCTTTCTGAATTTTTTCGGTAACTCCTTTCCGATTTCTTCAAAGATCAACGAACACCTCACCCTTGTATGATCAATGCATCTTCCACAAAATATAGATGTCTAGCTATATCTGACTTCCTTAGTCAAAAGCTTGCACTTTGTCCTTGAATTTCTTGTATGATTAATATCAAGACTAAAGGAGTACATTCTTTCTCTCTCTCCACATTGTCCTCACTCTCTATAAATCCGCTTTCTTTTTGCACTCTTCGGATTTCTTCAAGACTCAACCTCCTTGGTTTGGGGTCTCTTCCTCTTTTTCTTTTCTTTTCTTTTCTTGATTATTATTATTCAACTAAACACATCACTTCTTATCTTTACAGCCTTGAGAAAGCCCTGGCGCAATTCGCCATATAGGGAGAAACACGTGTCGTCTGTTTACGTTCAATTCTGCACTAATAACATTTTATACTCTTTCTAAACTTTGGATCGACCCTATTTGTTGAATGCAAATCTGAATTATTGATCACAGGATTCAACCTAAAAAATATTTCGCACAAAAACCTGGAAAACATACTCTCTTTTCTAAAAACTGTTCTTGTCCAAAACTCTAAAAGGTCCAGAGTTTTTTGAGTATGTTTCCTCTACCTTCATAAAAATCTCTGTGAAAACAGATATAGTTCTGGAATCCTTGAACCTTCAATGCTCAGTCGTTATGAACCACTGAAAGATTGTGTCTGCCATTGTGCTGACTTATGCTGCTGGTGTACCTCAAAAGAGTAGCTTCTTCTGACCTGTGATCTCTTCGTTCTCTTTGAATTCATAAATGACAGCTTAACGTTCGTGGCTGGTTAGTTCCCTTCAAGCTTAGGTGGCAGCATTTTAAGGGTTTAAGTCTCTTTGGAGTGATATCTGGTAGATCACACCCTGGTAATGCAGTTGCTTTCACATTTCCACATTAGAAGCTAGCACAGTGCTGTACTTACCATCACCTAAAACTTTTCCTGGTGCCACATGGTTGCAGCTTTATGATTTACAGTAACTGGGGGAGGTCCCATTAAATGTCCATACCACCGAAGTGTTTTTTGGGTTCTGGTTATATCTCCTCTGAGGACCAGGGAATTCGGCACATTCACTGACCAGGAGGCTAACATTTCCTGTAAGACAAAGTTATTGTTTGGCCTGGTCCTAACATTCAACCTTTTCTGAAAAACAAGATATTATTCAGTAATCATTTTCTCTTGATTCTTCCTTTAAAGGAGCTCATGCTGCCTTCCATTTAGATGGTCTGCACTTATATCTCCTCCACTACTTCTGTCAGTGCATCAAAGAAGTCAGCCCTTTTCAACAGCTGTCAACTTACCACCGAAAAACTCATACCCACCCTAAACCCTAAAAATTCCCATGCCACCCAAAAAGACATAACCACCCTAAACACTAAAAATTCCCTTAACCCTAAAAACCCATACCCACCCTAAACCCTAAAATGACCCTTGCCACCCAAATACTCATACCCACTGTTAGACCTGGCACCATTGGCGTGGGTCTCCCCTGCATTTTTGCCTTTGGCCTCCTGTGTTTTTTCTGTGTGTTGAACTTTGTTTTGCTGGTCTAGATGCTTTGGGCACTGTGTCACTGCCATTCAGTGCCAAAGTGCAAGTGCTCATAAACTGTTGTTATGGATTGGTGTTTCCATGATTGGCTGATTTGATTTACTAGTCAGTCCCTAGACAGTGCACGGTGTATGCCCAGGGCCTGTAAATCAAATGCTTCTAGTGGGCTGCAGCACAGATTGTGCGACCCAACATAAGCAGCCTGTAAATGTAACTATGTACTGCCATTGCAGGGCCTGTGTGCAGTCTAGTAATGCCATGTCGACTTAGCGAGTGTACCGCTTGCCAGGCCCTAACCTTCTCTTTCGTACATGTTAGTCACCCCTAAGGTAGGTCCAAGGTACCCCTGTGGGCAGGGTACAGTGTACATGAAAGATAGGACATGCCCTGGTGAGTGTAGCATGCCCTGATAGTGATTTACTGCCAATTTCGTTTTTCACTATTGCAAGGCTACCTGTTCCAATAGGATAGAATGGGGAGTTTGTTTATAACGTCTTATAAACCTAACTACCCCTGGGAACAAGGTAGGGAAAACAAAGTTTAGTATGCCTGAAGTCAGATTGTAAAAAGCATCTTTTAGTGAGGGTGATTTTTATATTCTGTGTTTGAAAATACCACTTTTAGAAAGAAGGTCTTTTCTTGTTTAGCCATTCAGTGTGCCTCTGCTAGGTTTCTGTATTGCATGTCTGGCTTTTGGATGACAGGGGCTGGGGAGGAGCAGTGGCTCCAGAGAGCCTGATGAGTCAGAGTTGGGCTGAATAGACCTGGGCTGCATTTAGAGTAGGGGGGATATTTCCTTTCACCTGAATGGGCCTGGTCGTGCTTTCCACAATGCTGTCACCACCTCCTGCCCGAAAGCTGCAGCGGAGAGGACAGAACCGGTTTTGTCCAAGCACAGGGCTTCTCTTCCATCAGAGACCAAAGTATTTTATGGTATAATTATTGGGTCCCAGCCCCCAGAACTTTAGATCATTTCTGGGAATCAAGAGGGACCTTTGCC
This sequence comes from Lissotriton vulgaris, assembly GCF_964263255.1. Lineage (NCBI taxonomy): Eukaryota > Metazoa > Chordata > Amphibia > Caudata > Salamandridae > Lissotriton > Lissotriton vulgaris. The sequence goes on along the minus strand of NC_141685.1, from coordinate 353,104,434 downwards.
AAGGAGAAGAGCTGGAAAGGCTGAAGAGGCATACTGCCCCTGTGCTGTTTGCTGTCTGGGGTAGGCCTGCAGTAGCTACTTGCTGCCAATGAAAGGAGAAAAGGACTTTGCTGTTAGCTGTGTCCTCTGCTTGAAGAAGTTCTCCAAGGGCTTGAAACTGAGCTTGACTCCTGTTCTGAAGTTTCAGGGACACAAAAACTTCACCACCAGCTCCCCTGAACTGCCTTACTGGAAATTCTGACCTGCAAAGAGGGGCCTGCTGATGTTTTAGAACTCTAGAGACTGTTTTCTACTGGGTGCTGGAAAATCAATGCCACACCGAGAAGCTTGATGCATCCGTACCTGTTTCCTACGCATCGCCGAAGAAAGCATTGCAGCAGCTGCTGCGGCTCGAGAAATTGCTGCACGCTGCATCGAGTGCAACAATCTCCGTAGTCCGAGATCACTGCAACATCACTTACCCATGCAGTATGAATCTGACGCATCACCTCCTCTCTGGTAACAAACCAACACATTACTTCCCCTGCGCAGCAGTGAGGAACCAACACATTACCTCCCCGGAGCAAGGAACCGACGCATCACCTTCCCTGAGTGTAAGGAATTAACGCATCACCTTCCCTGCTGCAGTTTTTGTTTGCTTGCATGAGGCATCCAATGCACTTTGTGTGAAAAGTGTTGCAGCTGCAATTTTATTTGAACTGAACTATTTCTACCATCTGAAAGTCATATTTTTATTACTATATTGTGGATTTTTGTTGTTTGATCTTGTTTTAGTTTAGATAAAGGTTACTTATTTTTCTAAACTGGTGTGGTTACCATCTGTAGTGTTTTCACTGTCTTACTGTATGTGTTCACAAATGCTTTACACACTGCCTCTGAGATAAGCCTACCTGCCCGCGCCAAGCTACCAAGGGGGTGAGCAGGGGTTATTTTAGAAGTGTATACCCCTTACCCTGACTAGATGTAAGGGTCCCTATTTGGACCTACCTCTGCCAACTAGAGACCCCCATTTCTAACACCCACCCTAAACCCTAAAAATTCTCATGCCACCCAAAAACCCATACTCACCCTATACCCTATAATTAACCTTGCCACACTAAACCCTAAAAATACCCACCCTTTAAAAAAAGCATTTCCCTAATATATATAAATATATATATATATATACTAGCAGCCCGTCCCGACGTTGTCTGTGTATGAATTGCTGCCGGCCAGTAGTATATTGTTTTGTAGGATTTCGTTCAGATAGCATTTCTTATCTGTGACAGGCCTGTAAAACTCTCCGATTCACAGTGCACTGCTGATGCACTTAAGAGTGCGCCGCGTTCAGTAGTCTGTGAACTTGAGTTTCCCTACTTTATTTTTCCTTGCAATATTATATAGTGCGAACTCGACAACATGGCATGAGCACAATTTACATTACAGAAGAACACATTCATTTGTGGTAGGCACAGGGAGACAAAGAGATTTGCCTGGAATCACAGGATGTTGAGCTGATGTGGAGATTCTAACGTAGCTCCCCAGCTCTAAAGTTCGCAATTCTAGAACTTGTGGCGGGAGGTGTGTCTAAAAGTGTATGTCGGTGCTGGCCATCAATGAGAGAGACCTATGCATTTTTCAAATGGGTGGTGAAAAAATATGAAGTATGTTGCTGGAGATGTGGCCTGGAGATGTGGGCCGCCGTGCCACCAATGTACTTACCAGGGGAGGGTAAACACCCATTATTCCGCAACTTTCTTTCCGCATACCATCACTCCGCATACTTTCATTACGAAAGTACCATGACTCCGCAATGCCATTATAACACATGGCATTACATTTTAAATGCTTTTACCAAGCATACATTTACAACGAAATTCGGTGTAAATGCATGAATGGTAAAAGCATGTTTATTTTTTATGTTTGGAAAAGGTCAATCAATCAATCAAGGCATTTATAAAGTGCGCTACTTACCCAGAGGGTCTCAAGGCGCTTGGGGGAGGGGGTGGGGTGCCGCTACTGCTCGAACAGCCAGGTCTTGAGCTTCTTCCTGAAGGAGAGGTGGTCTTGGGTCAGGCGGAGGTCGGTAGGGAGGGTGTTCCAGGTCTTGGCGGCCAGGTAGGAGAAGGACCTTCCTCCTGTTGTCGCTCTTCGGATGCGGGGGACGGCGGCGAGGGCGTGGTTGGTCGATCGGAGGTGGCGTTTGGGAGCGTAGAAGTTGAGGCGGTTGTTGAGGTAGCTCGGGCCTTGGTTGTGTAGGGCTTTGTGTGCGTGGGTGAGGAGACGGAAGGTGATTCTCTTGTTGACGGGGAGCCAGCGCAGGTCTCTCAGGTGTCCGGAGATGTGGCTGCGTCGGGGGATGTCGAGGATGAGTCTGGCTGAGGCGTTCTGGATCCGCTGGAGTCTATTCTGGAGCTTGGCGGTGGTTCCGGCGTAGAGGGCGTTGCCGTAGTCTAGTCGGCTGGTGACGAGGGCCTGGGTGACCGTCTTCCTGGTCTCGGTGGGGATCCACCGGAAGATCTTCCGTAGCATGCGCAGGATGTTGAAACAGGACGCGGAGATGGCATTGACTTGTCTGGTCATGGAGAGGGAGGAGTCCAGGATGAAGCCCAGGTTGCGTGCTTGGTCTGTCGGTTTGGGTGCGGTGCCCAGGGCGGGGGGCCACCAGGAGTCGTCCCAGGCAGAGGGCGAGGAGCCAAGGATGAGGACTTCCGTCTTGTCTGAGTTCAGTTTCAGGCGGCTGGTCATCATCCACTCGGCTACGTCTTTCATCCCTTCGTGGAGGTTGGTTCTGGCGGCGGCGGGGTCGTTGGTCAGGGAGAGGATCAGCTGGGTGTCGTCGGCGTAGGAGATGATGTTGAGGTTGTGCTGGCGTGCGATGGCCGCAAGGGGGCTCATGTAGATGTTGAAGAGGGTGGGGCTGAGCGAGGAGCCCTGAGGAACGCCGCAGATGACTTCCGTGGCTGCAGATCTGAACGGTGGTAGGCGGACTCTCTGTGTCCTTCCAGTGAGGAAGGAGATGATCCACTCCAGTGCCTTCTCCTGGATTCCGATGTTGCTGAGGCGCTGCACTAGGGTGCGGTGGCAAACAGTGTCAAACGCCGCGGAGAGGTCTAGGAGGATGAGGGCCGCTGTTTCACCGTTGTCCAGCAGGGCTCGGATGTCAGCGGTCTCGGTGCTGTGGTTGGCTCGGAAGCCAGACTGTGAGGGGTCGAGGGATCCATTCGTCTCGAGGAAGGCGGCCAGCTGCTTGTTGACAGTCTTCTCGATGACTTTGGCTGGGAACGGGAGGAGCGAGATGGGGCGGTAATTCTTGAGTTCGGTGAGGTCCGCTGTTGGTTTCTTTAGTAGAGCGCTGAGTTCGGCGTGCTTCCAGCTCTCAGGGAAGGTGGCGTGTCGAAGGAGGTGTTGATGATGTCCCGCAGGTGGGGTGCGACGACAGCATCGGCCTTGTTGAAGACGTGGTGGGGGCAGGGGTCGGTCGGAGATCCGGAGTGGATAGAGTTCATCGTGCAGATGGTGTCTTCTGTGTTGATCTGGGTCCAGGCTCTGAGGGTGGTGGTGGGGGTCGTTGGTGCGGTCGTGGGGAGCGTTGTTTGTGGACTGAAGCTGTTGTGTATGTCAGCGATCTTGTTGTGGAAGTAGGAGGCGAGGGAGTTGCAGAGGTCTTGCGACGAGATGATGTCGTTGTTTCCGGCGTTGGGGTTGGAGAGCTCTTTCACGATGTTGAAGAGTTCCTTGCTGTTGTGTGCGTTGTTGTCCAGCCGGTCCTTGAATGCTGTTTTCTTGGTGGCGCGGATCAGTTGATGGTGCTTCCGGGTGGCGAGCTTGAGGGTGGTCATGTTGTCCGGTCTCCCTTCTCCAGGCTTTCTCGAGGGCTCGGCAGTTCTTCTTGGAGCTCTTGAGTTCGTCGGTGAACCATGGGGCCTTCTTGCTGCCGGGTCTGCTAGGCGGGGTCCTCAGTGGGGCGAGGTCGTCTGCGCAGTTGCTGATCCACTTCGTGAGGTTGTCGGCGGCCTAGCTGGGGTTCGCTGAGCTGGCGGGAGGGTGTTGGCTCAGGGAAGCGGCAAGCTGGTCTGCTGTGATCTTGTTCCAGTTTCTTCGAGCAACCTGTTGCTGGTGGTGGTGGATCGTGGATCTTCTGAAGGTGAAGTGCACGCAGCTGTGGTCCGTCCAGTGGAGTCCGGTGGCGTGGCTGAAGATGATGTCCTTGCTGGATGAGAAGACAGCGTCGAGTGTGTGTCTGGCGAGGTGGGTGGGGGTGGTCACTAGCTGCTTGAGTCCGAGATTGGCGAGGTTGTCAAGCAGGGTGGTGGTGTTGCGGTCGTTGTTGTTCTCCAGATGGAAGTTGATGTCCCCCAAGAGGATGTAGTCAGCGGAGGGGAGGGCGTGCGGGCAGATGAAGTCGGCGATGTCTTCGCTGAATTGTGTGCGTGGTCCCGGGGGTCGGTAGATGAGGGTGCCTCTGAGGGTGGTTTTGGGGTCCGTGTGGATCTGGAAGTGCAGGTGTTCGGTGGTTTTCAGGGTGTCGTTGGTGTTGGTCGTGATGCGGATGGTGTCCCTGTAGATGATGGCGATGCCTCCTCCAGTCTGGTTGCCGCGGTCTCTTCGGGTGATCTTGTAGCCCTCTGGGATGGCGATGGCGATGTCGGGTGCTGAGGAGTCGTTCATCCAGGTTTCCGTGAGGAAGGCGACGTCAGGAGCCATGGTGTCGAGGAGGTTCCAGAGTTCGATGGTGTGTCTGTGGATGGAGCGGGTGTTGAGTAGGATGCACTTGAGGTGGTTGCTGCTGGCGTTCGGCTTGGCGGTTGCTGGTGCGGGGCAGGTCCGGTTGCAGGAGAACTTGCAGGCTTGACAGCTGAAGGGTCCGTGGGTTTGTCTCGGGGTGGCTCGGTAGCATCCCGGGATTCGGCCGGTGTTGAGTGCGTTGAGGGTGGCGGCGTCGTAGGTCCGGCGGGTGGGCTGGGGTCTGCGGGGGCCAGGGGTCCTGGCACTGGGCGCGGTCCAGGCGCGGATGGGCGCAGACGGGCTTACCTTTGGCGCGCCTTCGGAGCACATTCGGCGCGCCCGCTGCGCGTTACCGCTGCGCGTGCGCACGGTCGCCATTTATGGCGAAGTGCAGGGAGGGAGGGGCAGCTGGGAGGCGGGAGTGGGGAGGAAGGGGGCGTGGCTACACTCCCCGGCGGCGGGAGTCGGCAGCGAGGCGCAGGTGCAGGGGTTGGCAGCACAATGGGGGGAAACCAGGGGCAGCACGGGGACAAAATAAACAAAAGTAACAGGTCACAGTAGAAAACAATACAGCAGGAACAGTGCAGGCAGAGGTACAGAACGCGGAGAAAACAGCAGGCGGGGGGCGTGGCCTGAGGGCGGACCCGAGGGCGGGAAGGCTCTACGAGGCAGGCCGAGTCGGCAGGCGGGGGCACACGCAGCCGCTGGTGGCCGTGCGGCGCGGGGGTGTCCTACAAGTAGGTCACACTCACCTGTGCCGCACGGTCGCCATTTATGGCCAAGTGCAGGGAGGGAGGGGCAGCTGGGAGGCGGGAGCGGGGAGGAAGGGGGCGTGGCTACACTCCCCGGCGGCGGGAGTCGGCAGCGGGGCGCGGGTGCAGGGGTTGGCAGCACAATGGGGGGGAAACCAGGGGCAGCACGGGGACAAAATAAACAAAAGTAACAGGTCACAGTAGAAAACAATACAGCAGGAACAGTGCAGGCAGAGGTACAGAACGCGGAGAAAACAGCAGGCGGGGGGCGTGGCCTGAGGGCGGACCCAAGGGCGGGAAGGCTCTACGAGGCAGGCCGAGTCGGCAGGCGGGGGCACACGCAGCAGCTGGTGGCCGTGCGGCGCGGGGGTGTCCTACAAGTAGGTCAAGTAGGGGTATATGTTCTGGGGTACTGAGGTATATGTTTTGGGGTGTTTGGGTATTTTAAGGGTTCAGTTATAGTTTTGGGTTATGGGGTACAGGGGTAGTTTTAGGGTTTAGGGATAGGTATGGGTTTTGGGGTACAGGGATATTTTTAGGGTTCAGGGCTTGGTTTGGGTTTTGGCTTATAGGGGTATTTTTAGGGTTCAGGGGTAGGTTTGGGTTTTGGGGTACAGGGGTATTTTAAGGGTTCAGGGCTAGGTTTGGGTTTTGTGGTATAGGGGTATTTTTAGGGTTCAGGGCTAGGTTTGGGTTTTGGGGTACAGGGTTATTTTTAGGGTTCAGGGCTAGGTTTGGGTTTTGGGGTACAGGAGTATTTTTAGGGTTCAGGGGTAGGTTTGGGTTTTGGGGTACAGGAATATTTTTAGGGTTCAGGGCTAGGTTTGGGTACTGGGGTACAGGGGTTTTTTAGGGTTCAGGGGTAGGTTTGGGTTTTGGGGCACAGTGGTTATTTTTAGGGTTCAGGGCTAGGTTTGGGTACGGGGGTACAGGGGTTTTTTAGGGTTCAGGGGTAGGTTTGGGTTTTGGGGTACAGTGGTATTTTTAGGGTTCAGGGCTAGGTTTGGGTTTTTGGGTACAGGGGTATTTTTAGGGTTCAGGAGTAGTTTTGGGTTCTGAGGTACAGGGGTATTTATAGAGTTCAGGGCAAGGTTTGGGTTTTGGGGTACAGGGGTATTTTTAGGGTTAGGTTTGGGTTTTGGGGTACAGGGTATATTTATAGGGTAAAGATGGGTTCGTGTTTAAGGGTGTTGGGGTATTTTAAGGAGTAAGGGTGGGTTATGATTATGGGGTGCCGGGGTATTTAAAGGGAGCAGGGTGGGATTAGCACACGATATGAGACATGGTATGAAAGGCGGAACGTACCACACGCCCCCAGCGTTAGTCACGCCCCCAGCACACGCCCACGGCACAACGCAGACACGCCCACAAGGGACTACTTTGCTGGCACGGTTCTTTTACCTTTTAAATGTATGTGGTGGGCGTCTGCATAGCCTATGTCCTTCTGCTGCAACTGCCCTTTCCAACGCTGTATTGGGTGTTGTGATTGGTGCTGTGGTTCCTGAGATTACCCGCCTCAAAGGTTTGGACTCTCTCTTTATTATATTAGTATGGATATATATGTATATATGCATTTAAAAGTTACCTAATACTTACACTTAAAACGCATATGCCTTTACCAATCATGCCTTTACAACGAAATTCATTGTAAATGCATGCGTAGTAACGGCATATGCGTTATAAAATTCTGCGTGGTAAAGGTTATGCGTGGTAATGGTAGTGCGTGGTAATGGCTGCATTGTAATGGCAATGCGTGGTAACCGCTGCTTTGTAAAGGCTGCATTGTAATGGTTTGTTCCCAGAGTAGATATGTACATGCAAACTTACCTTTGTGAATCGGGTCCTAAAGAAGGGACTAAGAATCCTAAATTGGGGGGGGCGTGGCCGCGGCGGCAACCGTAATGGCCGCTCCGCTGTGAAGCTCCTCCGGGCGGGCGCCCACTTCGGACAAAAATGGAATGTGAACCGCGTCCCTGCCGACACTAAATGCCGTGTCCAGCCTACTGATGGTCCGGGGCAGCCAGCGAGAAGTTGCTGAGCCGCGGGAGCGGCTGGCCGCAACGACCACGGCAGAGGGGATCTGAGGCCTCCGGACCTCGGCGCCATCTTTCCTGCTGCGCTGGAGCGCCGGGTGAGTGCGACTCGGCAGGCTGCGGCCGCGGCTCCACTCCTTTAGGCTCCTACCCCTGGCGGCCTCGCGCACTGATTCCCCCTAGCCGCTCGGTCCCGTCTTTTCCCTGGTTTTCCAGGCTCTCGGGTGTGGCTGCGGCCTTGGGCCCGTTAGGGAGCAGGAGCCGGGGACTGGATTTCGGACTCGTGCGGAACTGGGGGGACATGCTGCGGGCACGTTCTGGGGACGGGGGAGGGGCGGTGTGCGAGCCTGCTAGGCGGCCTGGGAGCACTCCCTTGTAACAAACAGCGGCCCCGCCGTGTGTCCGAACAGCGCGCCACCTTACATCGCTACCACGAGGCTTCTGCTGGCTACGCCACGGTTTGGGTGGCTTCCTCCTGCACTCCGTGGCGCCATCTTGCGCTGTCTGGTCGCCCCCATTTCTGCTACTTAGGCTGCGGCCTGAACACTTGCCTGCTGCCCTACCCACGTGGCCGGTCTTTGGTGGTCTACAGGTCGGCCTGCTTTACCATTGATCCCTGCTCACCGCCTCTGTCGCAGAGACTGCGGCCCGCCACGCGTCCTCCACGATGGGGAAAAAGGATCCAGCCCAGAGGACCCTTAACTTCGACAAGACTCTCCCTGCTGCCGACCCCCCTCCGGGAGCTGCTGCGGGAGCTCCAGTGACGCAGGACACTGGCGAGGCGACGTCCATGATGGCCACCATGATGGGGGAGATGCGTGCGAGCTTCAAAGCCCTTGATACCAGGTTCGACAGTCTGGAACAAAAACTATCTGCCATCAACTCAACTGTGCAAGCCCACGATCGGCGACTGGACCTGGCGGAGTCTAGAATATCTGACCTGGAAGACGGGTCCTCCAAAGCCCTAAAGCGACTTGAGAGGGTGGAGAAGATTCTTAAAGATGTCGCCATCAAGAACGAGGATTTGGAAGCGTGTAGCCGGCGAAACAACATCAGAATCCTTGGCATGGCGGACACTACAGCCACTGGCCGGTTCGACACCTTCGTGGAGAATCTCCTCATTGAACTGTTTGGTAAAGACACTTTCACAGCTGGTTTTGTTGTGGAAAGAGCTCACAGGTCCTTGGGGCCCAAACCACGTTCGGGACAGCTACCCCGACCCATCATTGCCAGAATTATGAACTTTCGGGACCGTGATGCCGCGCTTCGGGCGGCACGAGAGATGGGTGAGGTGAGATGGCAGGGGAGCAAGTTGTCCTTCTTTCCGGACTATACTGTCATGGTGCAGGAGGCTCGGAGGAAATACACCAGCGTCAAAGCGGCTCTTCGTAACCTGGGCCTGAAATACAGTATGCTCTACCCAGCCCAGCTGAAGGTGGACATTAATGGCCGGTATCGCATTTTTGACTCTCCAGCTGAGGTTCAGGACTTCTGCCACACGTACAAAAAAGGGCCTGGATCGGCCCCTGGCTCCAGACCCACCTCTCCCCTGCAGCCAGACACGCAGGCCAGCGCTGACTTGTTCACTGACGCTGGACAGGGCTGAATGTCCATTCCGCTCTAGTTTTGGTTCATTCTTCTTCTTGCAGGGGTGGCTAACAATCCTTTCATCCCTATCCGTTTATGACATTCTCATCGTTCCGTAGGACTGCCCGCTCGGGGGCTAGCATTGCCTCCCCCCCAAGCGCGGGCTGATATGTTTTGTTTCTTCTTCTTGGGTTTCCTAGATTGCATTTTGCAGCCATTTTCGTATGCTTTTCCTACATGGCACTTGTTGTTCTGCTTTGCTGATTTGCAACTAGGGGGGTTCTGCCTCTCACGGGGTGCTGGGAGGCTGGGTGGTGGGTGGGGGCGGGGGTGTTTGTATTTTTTATGTTTTTTCCTTTTTTTGGACTTTGATTGCGAGACACATGGCACTGGTTTGTTCGATGACCACTTCTTGCCCACGATTCTAGATTTGACTCTATGGCCCGGATAGGCCCTTCTAGTCTAACATTGATGACATGGAATGTCCGAGGCTTGAATTCCACCCGGAAACGGAAGCAGGTTTTACAATATGCAGTGAGACACAAAGTTGATAGTCTTATTTTACAGGAGACGCACATGGTTCATTCAGACACACCTTCCTTTGCGCGGAGTTGGGGCGCCCACAGAGTGTTTTCAAGCTTCAGTAGATATGCTCGTGGGGTGGCAGTTTTGATACACAAGCGAATACCCTTTGTCTTGACTGGTAGCAAGTTGATGGGGAGGGACGATATGTGATTCTGCATGGGCTGCTGTTTGGTTATAAGATCTCCATTGTAGGGGTTTATGGTCCTAATGTCGATTCCCCGGCCTGCCTTGAGGAGCTACACCTGTCTCTACTACACGCAGACATTGACCTACTGGCGATGGGGGGCGACTTTAACTTACTGATGAACCCCGGCAGAGACAGCACATCCCCCTCCCCTGACCGCAAACCACTATCCCGCGCTGCGATGGCGGATATTTGCTCCCACTTTTCACTGCAAGACATAGAGGCTACACGTCACACTGCCTCCCCTTCCTTCACGCACCACTCCGTCTACCACAACACGAACACCAGGACCGACTACTGGCTCCTTTCTCCAGGCTTGGCAGGTTGGGTCACTGATTTGTGCACCATACCGCGCACCATCTCGGACCACTCTCCGGTGGTTTTGGCGCTTGCGATTCCCAGGTTGGGTGGATATGAGCGGCAATGGAGATTTCCTGGGCGTGCACTCGCGGACCCAGTTTTCACGGAAGAGATCCGCTCGGCGATCGAAGACTATTTCGAACTTAACACTGGCTCAGTGACCGCATGGGCTACACTGTGGGAGGGATTCAAGGCTACCATAAGGGGGGTCTGCATTACCAAACATGTCGGAGCGCTGCGCGAAATCCGAACCACCCTGTCCCGCCTGGAAACCAACCTATTGGCTATCGAATCCCAGATCCTGACTGACCCCTCCCCGGTCAATGAAGCAAAACGTATTGAGCTCCTTTTAGAGTTCAGAGACGCGGCGGATAGGGAACTGAAATATTTGGGCAAGTACCATTCGGCGCGCCAGTACGACGAGGGAGACAGACCGGGCAGACTACTGGCTCAATTGCTGCGCCCTCCTCGGCAGGCGGCGTACATTACACAAATAGTTGCTGCAGATGGCACACTACACTTCAATACTCCCGACATTTGCAACACTTTCTTGTCTTACTATAAGCACCTTTACAAGTCTGCCCTAACAGAAGAAAGCCGTAACCCCGGACATTATATTAACGAAATAGCTATGGTCTTCTTGGAGAAGTACATGCAAGACTTCTTGGCGCACCCCATCACGCCCGAGCTGATCACGGAGGCGATAGACTCGCTGAAGGGATCCTCGGCGCCGGGCCTGGATGGCTTCACGGCCGATTTCTATCAAACATACAAGGAGGAGTTGGTTCCCATTCTGGTCGAGGTCTACGCCGAGGCCCTGGAGTCCGGTATTCTCCCTCCTACGCTCCGTGAGGCGGTTATAGTCTTGCTTCCCAAGCCAGGCCGCAACCCAACGGTCTGCAGCTCCTATCGCCCGCTGTCACTCCTGAACCTGGACTATAAAATCCTGGCCAAGGTGCTTGCAATGCGGCTCGCTCTGCTGGGGAACTCTATTATTTCACCAGTACAATCTGGCTTCGTCCCTCAGAGGTCGACATCCCTGAACCTTCGCACGGTCTTCTCGGTCCTGCACAGAATTGACCCCGCCGTCCCGGCTGCTGCGGTCTTTCTGGACACCGAAAAGGCTTTTGACACTCTGGAGTGGCCTTTTTTTCTGGACGTGATGCGTAGGATGGGCATGCCCGCTATGTTTGTGGCGACCGTTGAATTGCTGTACACAGCACCCACGGCACGTATTCGCCTCAACGGCACTATCACCGACAGGTTTACTCTTTCTAGAGGTACCCGACAGGGGTGCCCCCTATCCCCCTTACTTTTTATTTTGGCTATGGATCCTCTGGTCCGACACTCTCAAGAGAAACACTTGCACAGGGGGCTCCAGTTCCGCACTGGGCCTCTTCTGGTGTCGCTCTACGCGGACGACATGGTTCTATACGTCCGCACCCCGGAGACCAACCTGCAGCCTCTGCTATCAGAAATTATGCGCTTTGGTGAATATTCCGGCCTTAAGGTTAATTGGCACAAATCACAGCTGTTCCCCCTCACCCTCGCCACCACAAGATGGCCTTGCTCCCTCCCGCTGGAATGGTGCGAGGACTCCGTTAAATACCTTGGGATTAACATCCACTTAGATACCGTGTCCATTATTCGCATGAACTATGGACGCGCCCTTGACTTTTTGGAAGACAACACTGACAGATGGCTCCGCCTACCTTTGTCGATGGCTGGGCGCATTGCCATAGTAAAAATGGTGGTACTGCCCCGGTTCTTATATCTCTTCAACAACATTCCCATCCCTCTCACACAGGTTTTTTTTACCCAACTGCGCACTGCCCTACTGAGACTGGTTTGGGGTGGGAAACGCCCTCGCCTTGCCTGGAGCACATTAACACTGCCTTATGAGAGGGGCGGATTTGGAGTCCCAGACTTCCACCTTTACTACCTGGTTGCCCAGTGCTCGTACGCCTACCCCTGGTACCATCCGGATGCCAGGATTCAACATTTGAAACCTGAAGCAGACGCCACGCTTCCAGTGTCTCTGGACGCTGTGCTTCCAAAGGGCCTTCCCCGCGATCCACACGACATACTCCCTCTCACCACAACGACTTGGGCCTGGGACAAACTCAGACGCTTACTGCGTGTTGACACTCTGTACTCTCAGGCCCACCCGCTCCCCAATCCCCATTGGCTCCCTATAACAGGCGAAACATTGATTAGTCGTACACTCACTAAATACCAACTGACCACAATCGGTGACTTGTTCCCAGATGGCCACGCTCTTTCCATTTCCGAAGACCCCCGCTTCACCGAGCGCACTTTCATGGATACCTTTGTGTTTGCTAGACTCAGGGCACTGATGCGAGCTACATTTCACACTTTCCCATTGCCTCCTGATGAGACTCTGGTACTCACTTCCATTATCCAGAACACTTCGGGGGCTAATGTGGTGTCCAAACTCTACAAACTCTGCCTGTCCTCACTCCCATCGTCAGACGAGGCGGTTCGCGCCGCATGGGAACTGGATCTGGGCACCCAGATCTCTGACGATCAATGGGAAGCATGCTGTGCCACGACCAGGGAGGTTTCAATGAATAACAGACACAAACTTATACACTTTAAATTCCTTCAACGGCTGTACCACACCCCAGCGTTGGCCAACAGAATCGACCCTGCACGTCCCCACACTTGTCCCAAATGCAACGCCCCTCAGGCAGACTTTGCCCATCTTTCCTGGACTTGCCCGAAATTACACTCCTATTGGGTTGAACTGCATGACACACTGGGTGCGATTTTAGGCCTGCCACTGTCAGTCCTACCGGAGATTGCCCTGATGGGATATATGTCCAATTTTCCCCGCAAAATTCGCAAATTGGCATCGATCTGCTTCCTTCTGGCCAAGAGAGAGGTTGCGCTGCACTGGTGCTCGCGACGTGCTCCCTCAGTTGCCGCTTGGCTACGAAGTGTGGCGTATTACAATGTGAATAGTGTGGAATATTCTGACCAACTCCCAGCCTCTTCTCGCCCTACAGACATTTGGGGTCCATACCGTCAATACATTGCGGGAAAAGCGTTGGAAGCACCCTCTCAGTCCCTACACCCCAATCTACCGACCGGGGTGGTCTAAGCCTCGGGACCCCCATTCTATACTCCCAATCTGGTGTTGCTTCTGCCGTAGCTTGCCGCTCCCCTTTGGATGCGGATCGGGGCCTGACAGACGGGAGACCCGATGCGGTTCCCGGCTTAAGGGTCCTTATGCCAATGAAGGAGATTGTCCTTTGCACGCTAATTTAGCCCAACTTTCGGCCCTACATGGCATTTTTGTACTGTGCGATCTCCTGCTCTTAATCCTGCTCCTCCCTGGGTGGGATGGTTCCTTGATTGCTTTTATTGAGATGTGGTTATTGACTGAGGTGCCACCTGATGTGATACAGAATGATTTACTGTGCTGGTCTTGCAATCTGCTTCTTATGATTATTGTCCCTCTTATCCTTTCTTTGTTTTTTGGACTACTGATTATGTTTGCTTTACATTTAAGTTGCTTTATCAGAAAATGTTCCTATTGGAACATTTACTATGCTTCATGGTGCAACCCAAATGTTTATTTTGCTGTAGTCATCCTTTTGTTGCTTGAACTACTTAGCTGCCACAAGTACAGACTCTGTAAACAGGCCTTGTTTATTTTAGTACTGTGGTTTGCATCATTTGCCCTAATAAAGTGCTTCAAAAAACAATGAATCCTAAATTGGGTCCTCTATTTGGTGCATTATGGATATATTAAAAGAAAATTACTTTACTTCCAGGGAAGAGTATTTCCATTCGGGTTCCTGGTGAAGGCTAAAAGGAAAACAATCCAAATCACTTGTTGTGGGCATTTAGGGACAGACAGGGACCAATTCAAAAGGTGTATTCTGTTAATAGTTGTATCTTAGTTTGATTTACTCCCACATTATCAAGAGTAACACATGCTTTCTGAGGCTACTTGTTCACAAAGCTATTTTCTGCTAACTCCGGTTACTAATTCACAAAGCTATTCTGTAAGCTTATCGTCTGAACATGTATGATTAAGATACTTCCAATGCCCTCATTACAAGTGGGCCAGAAAAATCCAACCACTGCACAAACCACTGTTTCTCCAGGGATAAGAATTAAACTTTGTGTGGAATTTACTGCTCCTGATATTTATCGGATGCTGTAAAGTCTACACCCCCACAGTTTTCGCCAGGTTTGTATTGGCAGATCAAACCTCCCAATATATTGGAGAAATGCTCCTTTACCCCTTCCATGCTCAAGATGAGCTCAGCTCGTCATGAACAATGATAAATCCCACTTTGCAGCACAGGAGGGGAAAACCTCTAGCAGCCAAGGTGTTAAATAATGGAACATGTGACATTTGGTGGGTAAACCGTACATGCATGGGCAATAATGATCAAACCTAATAATTACCGAAGCATGCAGTATCGGGCTTTATCGGGTGCAAGGATGAAATCCATTCCCTCTGAGAAACTAGAAATCAGGGCCTAAGTCTGAAGTAAGACACAAACAGTCAAACCTTAAAGGATCGTGTTGGCAGCATCCTATAGCATGTGGCCATCTTCCCAATTGAATGCAACTGTTCAAGGATTACTACTTCTTCAGTTTCCTCTACCGAAGTAGCGCCCACTACTTGTTGTCAGTCATATTCATGTAAGGAATACCACCATTTTCCACCACCCCCTTAATCTTTGCAATGTCTATCCGTAGAATGATATTATTTTTGTTCTCTTATATAGTTTTTCAAATTTCAATCAGTACGGCTGCTTACCTTATAGAAACTACCCTGAGTTTCTGACAGAAATGCCTTTGGCCAAACTAGTTTCATCTGTTATGTCAAAATCTGAGGGGCCGAATCATGTAAAGTGAGCACTGGACGTGCTAGATTAAGACAATAATCTATCTAGGGTTTGGGCTGACTAGTGTCTTACTTAGTGGAGGAGCCGAAGCAGCAGTATTTTACCACCTTAGCAATGGTAAATTGGTATATGTAATTGCAACTATAAAGGAATGTGCTAGTTTTGGCTTGAAATCTAGTAGCATGTGTTGACATCTCTAAGGTAAAAAAAAAAGCAACATAACATCAAGCAAAATACAAGACAAAACAACAGGGCACAACCCAACAAAACAGTCAAAAAGAGGCCAACAAACATTCCACAATACAACAGAACAATAAAAAAATGCAGAAGAAAACACAGCAGTGCACAAAACCAACACAGCACATCCCCACCACAACACATTGCAACACAACAATTATGCACAAACATGCTGCTCACACATTACCACCTCTAAAAACCTGCTTTTAGAATACCTTGCTAAAAAGTGTGTGCACCAAGCAACCACTGCCATCCTTACCACCAAGGACATATAATAAATAGTGCAAATCCAAAATCCTTTTGTGAACCCACCAAAGTTTCCAATTTGAAGTGAATCTAAAGTTTCCTTGAGCTTTGGCTTGAGCATTGCTTGTTATTCAAGTCAGGCACTGGTTTCACAAGTCCTGCCCACGCTCTAGTTGACTGTTGCCAGTTCCTTTTGTCCTTCACCTTCACGAGCACTTCAATTTAGCAAGTCTAGCCAATAAAAAAACTGCAAGCATAAACTCTAAAAAGATTGCAGTTTCAGAAACAAAATGTACCCACCATTAGAAAAAGTGCCTGAAACAAACTCTTCCTACAAGTATTTGTCTTTAATATCCGTAAGCACTACAATATTTAATTTACATTTTGCTGTTCTAACAGGGAAAGCGAATTAACTTGTGAAATTAATCACATCATATTTAATGAAAAAATATAAATATGGAGGCACTGCGTTATCTATGGATATGTCTTGGAGGGATGGTGATTTATATTAAAAATACTACGTCTGCATGCATTGCTGCCACCGTTAGCATTTATGAGATAATTTAATGTGCTTTTTATTTGCCTTTGAAAGTATGCAATAATCGGATAGCTAGGCACACATAAAGTAAAACGCTATAAAAATGAAGCATATTAAGTGCTCTAGACCTGGGTTTATATTTGATAAATGAGTGAAAGGATGTTTTAGATTAAATTTGCCAAAATAACATAAGTTTGAAAGGAGCTTTAGAAAAATGTAGAAAGGGGGAAAGTGTTAGAAGGAACAGCCTCGTGATATATAAGCTGCATTTCAGTTGATGTGAGCAGTGGACTACCCTGCTTTTCATCTGGAACAAACCCCACCTCCCCCTCCCCAGGAATGGAGGGCAAAAAGTGCTAAATTTTGAGGGAGACTCCCACTTTTTTTTAAAGTATGGCATAGTTTTACCTGTTAAGACCATGAGCATTTCCCTTCTCAGGGGATTTCCCTAAAATGTTTTTCTGCCTGGTTTTTGCTGATTCTCTTTTCATGACAGTAGGACTCTGGCCGCTTTCCTTCTGTAATACAGTGTGTAAATGTGCACACCCTTCCTACACATGCCACAAAGTGGTGCTTACCTGATTGGTTTAAGTGCTGTACCTGTGTGTACTCTTTACAGAGGGAAATATCCTATACAACAAAACTTTTACAACGCAGTGCTATTACAACGCAGGTTTTACAACGAAAACCATTACAACGCATTGCGCTGGGGGGGGCGCTCTAGGATAGGGAATAGATTTAATTTACTATCTAACACCTTCCCTAGTGTCCACGGGGACTGGAGTTGGAATAGTAAATTAAACTATTCACTATCCAGCACCCCAAAGCACTATGCGTTGTAAAGGTTCTCGTTGTAAAACTGGCTTTGTAACAGCATGCGTGGTAAAAGCATGCGTTGTAACATCATACATCCCTGTATAGAGGTATACCACATACCCAGGGCAGGTACTACACTGGCTACTAGTGGGACACAGCACTGATTGTGCGACCCCAAGATTAGCCTTTCAAACGGGTCTCAAGCCTGCCATTGAAGGCCTGTGCCTGCCATTAGCCATGGCTGAGTGGGCTGTTCACTACCAGTAGGACACCCCTAGCAGAAGCCCTGAGGGGCGGGGCAAGTGGTAGGAGAAAGGAAAGGCAGGTATACATATGTGTTCCATGCCCAGTAAGTGAATAATCCCTGTGTGGGCTTTGCCTACCTAGGAGGTCTGTTCATCCCATGGGTCAACATGGGGAATTGCTGAATGACTTTTAAACTACAGTCTTAGCTTACAGCATAGTGTTTCAAAACTTGGCTTAAGCCTGCCATTGCAGGCCTGTGTGCGTGCATTTGCACTTATGCTCAGATTGGCCCTTCTAAATCATTTGCTAATGCTGAGGGTGACATTGCCTACAACTAGACCACCCCCTAGGGTGAGCCCTAGGTAGTGGATAGTGATAGGTGAAAGCAAGGGAATGTACTCATGTGTGTTTCCTGTCCAGGTAGTGAAGAACCCCATGTGTGTTTTCCCTACCTATGAGGTTTGCTCACCCCATAGATTAACATAGGGGAATGGCTGAGATGGCTTTAAACTGCAGTAGTGGCGTACAGTGGAGCAGCCTCATAATGTTTCCTATCATTGGATTCACAATGACAAACGCTCCCCAGTGGTAAAGGTGGATTTGTCATGAATAGCTTACATAAGCCACTTCTAGAAAGTGGGCATTTTTCTGCTGTAAAACTCTTTGTATGCCTTTTAGCTTGACTCTAGTCCAGGCTGGATGCTGTGGGAGCACATCTGTACATTCCCCAGCGACAGTCTTGAACATTGGGCATGCAACTGGAATGACAGACAATGGAGGACCTGGCCGGATTGATTGGGGAGAGCGGGTTTGACACTTGGCCTCTGGGAAGCCAGATCATGGCCCCACTAAAGATAAAGAGCATTCTAAGGCCTCAAGGCAGACAGGACTGAAATTTAGGGGAGACATCTGTGATTCAAAGGGGAACCCTCTGAACCACCCCCAACTTTGAAGGTACATTACAGTATAACTCCTGGTGCCCTACTTCAGCAGGGGAGAGATACACTTGTGGGGACATGGAACCAGATATCCTGGACTGTGTGAGGCAGACTGCAAGAGGAATCTGTTGTGCACAAGGAGGATTACTGCCATTGGAAGGGACCATGCACCCTTCCTAAATAGTGGCTGACTTGGGCTTACTGCGTGCTGCTGTGGCACCCTGAAGTGTGCTCTCCAGGGGCTCGTTGACTTGCCCCCGGTTCTTTGCGGAGGTCTCAGTAACATCAAAAACCTCACATGAGGGACCTACACCAACTTCGTGTTTCACCTGGAGCGCAGTGCCCTCTCAAACAGCTACTTCATCTGCTGGATCGCAGTGTGAGTGTGGAACTAATTATTGTGTCTGGAGACCAGACTGCCTTGTGCGTGAAGACACTAAACCGTGCCTGCATCTAAGGAGTGTGCCCCCTGCATCTTGGGGCCTCAGCACAACCAAGCATCTCAATGGTGGTGAGTGGATTGATTGGTTGAGGGATTTGGCATGGCCCGCTTCATCTACCATGCTGCATCTCTGTCGTGAGACACATCAACTGCATGCTCGTTGCGTTTTGTGTCTGATTCACAGATTACGACCCTCGGAGGTAGTGCCCATCCATAGTAGTGCCTCGTGCGGTACTACTGAACTTGCGACTCTGTGTGTGTGTGGGACCACATTATCTGGTACAACTATCATCTTCACACCACATGTTGTTCCTCGTGTCCAAGGGGGTATGGCGAACCCAACCTTAGGATCTTTGTAACTGGATAGTCTGGTGCAACTCGTATTATCGCGTACCAGACGTTGTTCCTCATTACCAAGGAGGTACGGAATCCTGACTTGTGGTTTATTATGACCGGATTGACTAGTGTGACTCGGATCAACGTGCACCTGACTTTGTGTATCACTTTCCGTGGTGTGCTGGGGAAGCTGTGCCCCCCATTCAAATAGTGTTCCATCATACTCTCAGTGCGGCAAATCAACTGCCCTGCCCTCACCCAGCTTGACAACTTTGTGTTGTCAGGCAGCATAACCTGGGTGGTGAGAGTAAATGACTGGGCTGAGGAACACTTCAGAGAGCAATCGGGAGCAGCTCGAGAGACTGTGTGACCGCCCTGTGCTTGCAGAATTGGGCTGATGCCGGAAGACGAACTGAGGGACCTCGATTGAACTGGGATAGCCTCTTGCCCATTTCTGCTCTGCATAAAGTGGGTGAACTTCCCGAGTGGTGGCCAACCTTTTATTTGTCGACGGTTGCCTAGTTACCCTGATAGTTACTCCCACCTTCTCCTTTGGGCCCCTGACTAAGTGTGACTCCAGACTTAAACCCGTCTAGTAAAGAGTGGGGGATTTTGGCTCTAACCTGTGGGAGAGTAGTGGGGGTAAATGAGAGGTGTGGGAGTGATTGTGCCACGTGGTCCACATTCCTATTATCAACTGACCTGCCAGATATATTTTGCACTGTGTTACGGTGCCGAGTGCGCGTGTGTGTGCTTCATACAGACTGGCCGATACCCTCTGCACTGCGTTACAGTGCTGTGTGAGTGTGGAAGAGTGTGCTGCATGAGAACATCCTGCTAATAGTTGCACCATGCAGCGGTGTTGTTTTACTTATTTGTTTCATTACCTAACAAATACTCCGTTTGTCATTGGTTTTACCCGTGTGGCCTTGGCCCACGGTGCTGCTGAAAACTTTTAGAAATTCCTGTGTTTACACATTCCTGATATCGTTGTGGCCCGAGGTGCACCGTAGAAATGTGTGAATTGGAATTGTGTTAATGGCCAGGGTGGGCCCAGTTTTGACAATGTATACCACTGGATAAAGGTGCTGGTGCAAAATAGTGTTTTTCCCAAGTGTGCATATTACTGATGTTAATTTCACACTGTTAAGCCTAATGTTGCTAGTAATATTTCCAAGTGTGATTTATGCCCAGAAATACATCTTAAAGTGTGTTATGTATAAAACTTTATCACATACACCATGCGTGAAGTCCCTTTTGTGATGCTCGGTCTATTTATTGTGTGAAAGTGCAGTGCCAATGCTTTGCACATTGCCTCTGTCATAAGCCTGACTGCTCAGTGCCAAACTACCCACGGGTGAGCACAGGTTATACAGTGAGTGTAATCACTTAACCTCGACAGGAGCAGTAGGTTCTGCCTGGCTTAGGCACCGCTACAGCCACCCAGAAATTACCAGTTCCAACATAGGTCTATATTTTAATCCCTATATTTCGAAAACAACAGATCAACGTTGATTAAAGTGCTTGTCTCATTTAGTAGTGTCCAGATTATTCATGCACTATATCCTGTTTCACTGTTCTCCCACCTGTGAAACCATGAGTAACATGCTGGAGAAACAGATCAATGAAAACAAAAAACCAGCAGGTCCGGAAAGCAAAGCCCAGTCAGCCTTCTGTCCGCCAGAAGGTAGTAAATTAAACGCCACTTATGATGTGCTGTGTAAAAGGTGACTTTTTGTGCACTCTGTAAAAGATAAGTTATTCGAAAAAGTTGCTCCCAACAGCAAGATGGGTCAACTGGGGGCATGAACTGGACTGGACCTGAAAAAAGGTACACACTCAGGCGTAACTATGGACCTTATTCACAAATGTAAATTCTGTTGTAAATCCAAGTTTTCAACTGATTTTTTACCTTACGCCTGCCAGAAATTCACAATGGGATTCCTGGATGTCATAAGCCCATTTACAAGTGTAGACACCCCCGGACCCATAAATCCCGCTCAGTTGGGCAGGCAGTCCAATGTCTATTTTGACTTAGAAGCTTGTGAAAGCCTACAAACATGGGGCCTCATTTATGAAGCTGTGCGTCACTTTTACGCCGCCGGTGCGTCACTTTTTGCGATGCACCAGTGGGGCAAAATATGTGCCTTGTTGCGCCATATTTACAGAGTGACGCATCTCGGTAGATGCGTCACTTTGTAAACCCCTGCGCCACATTATACCTGCGCCAGGTATAATGTTTGAAAGGGGGGCGTATTGTCGCAAGAAAGGGTCGTAGAAGTGACGCAGTGAAATCTACCAGACTTCACTGCGTCACTTCTAGGGTGCAAATGCGTCAATATCTTATGCCTGCCTCACAGCAGGCGTAAGACTGACGCAGGCCCTTTCACATGGGGCTTGCCCCATGTGAAAGGACGCATTGCTGGAGTTGCGTCACTTTTGTGACACACTCCAGCAATGCGTCACTTTTGCGCCATACAGATATGTCAGAAATACAGACGTATCTGTAACTCCTTGCGCAATGATGCGTCATACTGTAAATATGACGCATCATTGGTGTCGCAAGGATGGCGCAATGAAAAGTGACGAATCGCTGTTTTCATGCAGCGATGCGTCACTTTTCATAAATGAGGCCCATGACCTTTTGCAGGAATTTACAAGCTCCTCTCTAGCCCCTTTCCACCTTAGAAAGGGTCATAAAGGTGCTGCACAACATGGTTGATGTAACTGCTCTTCCAGGATGGGAAGGGGAAGGAATCACTCCAAGAGGAGAACAGTTTGCTCTGAGGAGGAAAATGTTTTTCTCATTTAGGGAAAGAAAGAAAAAGTGTGTTTGCACACAGGATACTATTCTCCCTGTGTATATATCTCTGTTCTGGAGAATTCAGCAGAGCTGGAATATGACTCTGCAGGGAATATCATATGACAAGTAATATGTAAGAAAGTGAGTTATTAGTTGCAAAGCATGTGGGTCCTTTATTAGTTATATGTCCACAACCTTCTGTCTACCCTGAACTACGTACCCTGTTGTAGGACTTGGAACTCTCAGGATAGCGATACAAAGGAGTTCACAGCGTACTCAAGGAAGGTGATGTGGGCTAGAACCTCAATCCACAGGCAGGCACCAAACAACACCCAATAAATCATTGTCCAGTTAGTGCTTTTACTTAGAGAATCGAAAAATACATTATTACACATGCTCTGCTCAATATTACACATCGGGTTACAAAAATCTGGGAAACATCCTTTACAACACAACTTTTACCACGCAGTGCCTTTACGACACAACTTTTACAACGCAAACCATTACAACGCATTGCGCTGGGGGGCGCTCTAGGATAGGGCATAGGTTTAATTTACTATCCAACACCTTCCCTACTATCCACGGGGACTGGAGTTGGAATAGTAAATTAAACTATTCACTATCCAGCGCCCCAAAGCACTATGCGTTGTAAAGCCATGCGTTGTAAAGGTATGCGTGATAAAAGCATGCGTTGTAACGTCATACATCCCTTAAATCTACATGCTGGCAGGTGTAAATACCTATGGTAACACCCTACTAACTGTTCACACCTCTGGTGAGCCATGAACCCCAAGTTCATGATGACCCCACATACATGGAACACAATATAATGGGGTATAGATATCAAATGGTAGGCTTACTGGTTTTGTCAAGGTGTCACTATGTCACTAAAATCAGAAATATGTCATAGTAAACCAATGCAACACCATTAAAACCACAAAGGATGGTACCCTCTTACAATTGCATTAGTTGATACCTGTAATGATTCACTGCATGTGGAAAGTTGTGTTTTGCTCCAGTCCTCAGGATAAGTTTATCCAGGCCCTCTGGCCTCTACATTTTGCCGTTCTTGGGGAGCCTGATTTTTACTGCTCTCCCTCCTCACAGACGCCCTGTCTGGGTCCATGGCACTTCTCCTGGGCCTGCAGCCTTCCTCAGCAACACTCTTGGGTTCCCTGCCTGCAAACTCCAGGTCTCACTGTCTCCTTTGGCCAATTACAGAGCATTTGGCTCAGTGGAAGTCAAGGCCGCCTTCATTGTGGAGGTCAGACTCCAGCAAGCATAGTAGCGTAACCTTCCCCCCCCAGCATGTCTCACTGAGAGCCTAAGCCCTGCCGTAACAGCCACAGCTGGCTTGTCCCTTCCTTTCAAAACTTCAAAGGGGAGCCTCCTCTGTGATTGGCTTTTATCCTTAATTCTCCCTGGGATGAGACTTTCCAGGACTCTTGAAGTGTAAAAAGTAATGCAGATTCTAGGCCCACTCTTTCCTTCCCCAGGAACAGTCCCAAGAACAGGCACACGGCCCTACCGTGTGAGGAGGCCTTTGATCCTCCAGCTGGTCAGCAGAGTAATTTACTTTGCCCAAGGAGGGACAATGCCCTTGAATCTAATCAGAAGCTGAGTGAGAGAAATATGACACATGTTCCAGTTCAATAAGCAGTGCACATATGGCAAAGGTGCCGTTAAATCTGAACATTGGGTCCATTTTTGCCATATGATCAGCGTGTCTCACTGGTCTGTTGACCTACTATGGCAAAACTGCACTTTGGTGAAGGTTTCATCCATAATGTATAATAATGTAAGCCACACTCTCAGTTAAGCACTGCAAACTTACACTCGGAATGCCTGCTCACATAGCAAGGCCTACACCTGGTCAGCACCAATGTCTGAAGGGTCCTGCTGTGGCAGACTACTGGTCCGCAGAGACTGTGCTGAGCTGGAAGGTAACCTCACACGCTCAACCCACACCTGCATGGCCATCCAGCAATGAACCTCTTACTCCAGCAGTACAGCAGTGGACCTCATCTTAAGAGTGGGACCCTGGAGGTTACACTCCCAAGACAATATAATAGAGCTTACGGTGAGTGAGACTCCGATATTGAGGCTGAGACACAGCAAAAGTCTATAAATCAAGCAGTCTAAAAAGTAAAAATAATCCAGGGGTATTAAATGGATGGAACCATTCACATAATGTGACATATATTCTTATCTGTAACACAATTTATGAAATTTGTAATAACATCTGTAGTATCAAAGGTGAGGTCATAAGCATTGTACTGAGTATGGCAGTTATCATTTGCATGACTGCGGTTTGATGCATTGATTGTGGACTTAACCATAACCTGTGAATTGCATTGGTTTGGGGTTTTTTCATAAATATTTCTTCAGTGGTTTCTGAGTTTATATCAAAGATATGAAGAGATGTAGAGTGTAATATTCTACTTATAACCATTGCTGAATGTGTGGAGAAGCCTTGAGTTGATACGTGTGGGGTTTATGGTTTACTGTTTTTTCAAATGCATTACCTATAAAACCAGGTATTTTATGTCCAAATATATTTAGAGAGAGTTAATGGAGATAAAGGAGAATCTATGTTTTAAAAATCCATGCTGTGGCCACAATGGACTTTTTTATGATGCACAGATCTTAAACTTAATTCACTGCTTGACTATGAGACCCTTTGATGTCTTCAGCAATGACAAAATGCAAAGTGTCTTACATTAGGGCACAGCCTCATCGCTTGATTTAGAATTTGACATTCCTTCACTTCCTTTATAGAGTTGACTGCATACAGAGGTTTCTAGTGTGATATGTGCAACAAGACCAATGCTCTTGAGAGGTCCTCTCCATGATTCCGATGCAGGAACCCAAGGACCAAGATGATCAACATGTGTTGCCTGGCAGTGAATTTGCAAACGACTTTATTGACTTACAAGCAGTAGAAGTGGTTAGGAATAAATTAGATGCCCAGAGTTTTCATCTTTGAGGACAGGGCTTGAGTTTTAGACTGGATTTGTGATAGCCTATCATAAGGACTTACATTTTTTACCAATTTACGGGCAGGATATTTGCCTCCATTTACAAGTGACTAAAGGGATTGCTTATGGTTACCAGTACTACAGTAGATGCATGGATCAATGGTGGGGCAATTGGGTAGGAAAATGGGCCCAAGTCTGCTCTTGTAACCGCAGCTATACACTACCTTTGTTTGAAAGACGTTATGCAGGTCATCACAATATTGTGGCAAGAGCAAGTGAGAACTGTTTTCTTTTGCGTAGAATATAGAGGATATGTAATGGGTAACCATGTTGTAGTGTAGTTCCTATATTCCCAATAGGCTCTGCGCATTGGAATAATATATCCTATAGATAAGACGTAGGACTGAGGTCTACTAGGTCTCTATCGAATATACTAGACTTAATTGTGAGTGCCAGCTAGCTCAGAGGTCACTAGAAACTTTCTCGAATTCACAAGAAGGGATAACTTTCTGACAACCGCATAAACATGACAACTTTGTTTCCCCAAGATAAAACTGATTATCAGAGTTGTGGAAACAATAGATATATATTTCACTCAGTCCATCGTGCATGCTTCGTTTCACCAGAGTTGCAGAGAAATAGATAGACGGGCGTTTTCAATAAAAGGATTTATTGAACAGTCTTCTTTCTCAAGCATAATAAATGAACTGCTACAATAGTAAAATCTGGTTGTAAAATATAACGCATACAGTATAAAAAGTAGAACAAAATAATACTGTAAGAGCATTGTATGGTTCCTAAACCATAGAAAAATACATACATAAATAACAGAGGTTAAAAGTACTCAACTGGTGCTTCTAAAATACGCCTACCCCGGTGTACCTAACCTAAGCTTAGTATGAGGGAAGAGATAAGTGAGGTGCAGCATAAATGTAGTATTCTTTTGCCAAGAATCTGTCCAAGATTTCTCTTAGGGTCTAAACAGCGCCGTACCTTAGTTTAGAATGGAGAAGGTCAGTCTCGGAACTCAATTTCCCAACAACCCGCAAGAGTAGCTTGGAAACACTGGAGCTGGATTTCTCGGCAGGAGAAAAGACAGCGTCTCTCTCAGTGCGTCTGCTGAAGGGTCGGCTTCCTTCAGCACTTGCTGTAGCAGGATGCGTCGGGCAAGTAGAAAGTCGAACTGCTCCAAACCACTGTGTGTCTGCTCAGGCAAGTGTGGGCATATTTATACCTTGAAGTTGCCGAGTTTGACGTAAAGGTGGACATAATAACGTCATGAAAGAGTCTCAGTTCTTTGAAACCTCCATGAGTTCTTGGACAAGTCAGTTCTCGAGCAAGGGAAAGTCTCTAGCTGCTGAAGCCGAGTTTTCTAAGAAATCGTTGTAGATTTTCGGAACTAGTGGAAGTAGCCCTGCCGTATTTGGACTGCATTAGCTATGCCTAAATATGGTTATGATTTCTATGCCTATATAAGGATATGGTGATTTATACCTATATAAGGGCATGAATCGGGAAAATTACAATAGTGTCCTAAAATGGTTCACAACACCCACTCCACGCTATTATGTTCACCTAAGAGTAAATACTAAAACATAGAAGCCAGAGTATGTGTTTTTACAATCCCGCCCTAAAAATACATGAAATGTATTTTAACCCCTTCACTGCGGCGGCTATCCCGCTGCAGTGCTAAGGGGGAGGCGGGGCCGCGCGGCGGTCCCGTGCTCGTGACGGAACCGCTCCATCTGAAGAACTGAAACCTTCCTTCTCAGGGAATACTTACTAATAGAAAAAAGGACTTGGCACAGAAGCTGAAATATGAAAAATACATCTTTATTAAACTTATAAGTGAGACCACGTCACACAGAAGCCGTAGCAACTGAATGAGGTAGTCTGAGGAATACAGAAAACAGAGGCCTTTTATATGCTCAGGGTTACAAGACTCAGCATAAAAGTAAGGGGCAGTCCTTGCTTTTGCAAGCCCATAATCAATCATTGAACAAACCCAACATTCCTCTTTAGACAAGCCGGACAAACCGATAATAAGAAGGACCACAACCCATATCGTAAATAGACCATAAAAGAAGAAACAGAGACAGATAGAAGTAGGATAAGGCATGTTTGTGTGCAGTAAAACCTTACGATGTCCTGTGCTCTGATCCTTAATCTTGATCAGCTAAAGGGCAGGAACTGGTTTGGCAAGGTCGACTTCAGGCAACTGGTTCAGTTCACTCAGGTCAAACAGGAGTCAGCACAAACTCAAGCTAAGGTGTACGTGTCCTAAAGACTTGTTCAGCCACAGTCATAGGCCTATGTGAGGGCAACCATAAAATGGCTACCATGCACAAAATGGAAACCAAGGGTTCAGAATTCACAGAACCTCACGTCACGGCACGCGGGTGAGCTGTGCTTATGACGGAACGGTTCCATCACGGCCCCGCCCGCTCAATAGAACGCGCCGCGCAGGTGCGGAATTTGCGCCGCGCAGGCACGGCGAGCGGGCCGTGACGGAACCGTTCCGTTACCAGCACAGCCCACCCGAGGCTTGTGACAGAACGGTTCCGTCACGAGCATGGGAGGGGTTCAAAAATGGTCGTACACAAAATGAGCATTTGTACAGTATGCGTCTAAAAGCAATGATTTCTTTGTAAGCATATGATATGCTATTTAGCAATGCTACCCAAATGAGTCATGAAAGATACATTTATGGAATGGCTCTAGATACAGAAAAAAAATATCGAGACCATCCCATAGCAGAATATACAAGCTAGTCTAGTTTGATTTGTGTATTTGGTCAATATTGTTTCTAGGAAGTGTTCTCTAAGAATAGTTCTACTTTAAGCAGATTACTTTGTGCCAAAGTTCAGTCTGTTTTGGAAAAAAGTCAAATAAATCTGTAGTGGAAGTAGATTTTCAAACTTTGGAAGCTTTTGTTTTGAAAAAGTGAAGGTCTAATTTCAGAGTTCCAAAAGTTCGCTGTGTGATAATTTCAAAAGTTATTCTCGGTGTCAGGAGAAAACATTAAGTCATCAAGGCTGGCAAAGAAATTGTCTACCACAGTAGGTGAAAGTTCGACCACTTCATTAAGAAGGTCAATTGGGCACAGATGCGAAGCATCGCCATCAGCGTCAGCCGCGTTAGCAATGTTCATAGCAGATGGTACCTGTGTGCCTGTTGGTCCGCGTATCTCACCTCCAGTTGGATTGCCGTTGAGATCTCAATGAATGCCGTCATCAGGATTGGTAGCCGTTGGGGGCAACACAACACATGAGCCGTTACTGGACCCAGTAATGCGTCAGCATCCGTTGGCATAACCAATGGTAGTGTTAGACAGATATCCAACACGCATTCCTCTCCACAAAGCAGGCATCGTAGAACAGGCAAGATGCAATCTTGCCAGATTGGTCTGAATGACAGGAACCATGTGGTATTCAGATCTCTCAAACGAGCCAAGCCAAGGATCTGTGTTATGCGTTCACAATACCTCATGGCCTGGAGCGCATCCTCCATGCTGACTTGGATATCGCTGGTGGCCGGATTTGCCATAACGGAGCAGGAGGAATAAAAATAAGATCCCTGCTACGAGTCCCAAAATGAGAGGCAGGCCGCCAAACACAGAGTGTACGAAATAAGGAAAAATGCCCAGGACTGCTTCAAAGGGTGCTAACAGTCCCGAAGAAAATCGTCTTAAATACATGTGCAATACCGCTGGTATCAGACATGTTAAAGATACGACCTAACATTTCTGCAAAATGTATTGGGCAGTTTGTTGATAATAATGCATGTATCTCCACAGAGGTCCTTGAAACTTGCAGATCCTACGTCTCTCTGGACGAGGTCAGTGGCACAGTTTTTTGTAAAAGAATGGCTTTCATTCTGCCTAAAGTATCAATTCGTATAGAAGAGATGTTCAGCGAAGGCCATAGCGGCGACTCCCCGTCTGTCTTAGTTTTAGGAAACAATACTTGCATACAACAAGTGACCCTGGCTGACACACTAACGAGATAGGCTATTCCTGGCATCATTCCAGAACAGCTGTGATCATTTAACATAATGTAGCTACCATTGGAAAGCTGCCTGAAAATTGGATCTATCACCGCTGTGGGCAAACCTTGCAGGTGGCAAGAAAGGTTATTGGAAGAACCTTTGTAGGCTCCGTGTAAATTAATACCTTGACACCGTTTAGTGAGTTTTCACAATATTTACGACTAAGAAATACCTCCTTCCCCCCACTCCAATATGTGTGTGTGTATGGTAAATCCAAGGTCGACTTAATGTATTCTTTACCCAACCTTTCATAAAGGCCTGCTGGTATTTGTTTTAAGCAATTTTGAAACTGGAAAGTCGTCACTGGTATTGTGATGGAGCCATGTTTTATCCATTCAACTGATGGTTTCTCAGAAACGGTCAATGGTAATCTCTCCAGTTTTTCTATGCTCAGCACCGTATAGTCTGCTCCCCTCTGTGCCAACGAGATTTGTTTATCTGTAAGGTTAAATACAGTAAACAATAACGTAGTGTTGATTAAACGCCAAGGCACATAGCCAGAACGAAGGTTTTGTAACGTCCAGCCTAACAGCATTATAGAACGTAATTGAGACTGGCCATGTTGTTACATTAGCAAGTCCTGTTCCATTATGGCTATGGCAGAGTATACAATGCTGTCCATAGAATATATTCTGGACGACAGATTTGTTAACCCATTGTCAACTACAGAGAGTGATTTCTCTAAATTAATACGATCGATTTCTCGTATTCTTCCCGCTGTTTCTATTTGTGTGACTTTCCATGCTTCATTGTATGCAGCGTATATACCGGCGAATATGAAACGTTTATGACGTGGATTACGAGGACCCAGTAAGAATTCTCGCAAATCAATGCCATCTTTAAGCAAAGATAAGTGTTGCTTTATTTCTGGAAGTGTAGATTTCTGCAGCCACTCAAGGCATAATTTACCTACACTATAAGTTGTTATTATCCCTGGATGTTGTCTTTGGATATATCTTGGATCTGGCTGAGTTACTATGAACCCTTGTGTCTTGTTCAGGAATCTATCTTGACAGTTATTCGTGTCTGTGGGCCAGATCAACCATTTTTTCCATTCAGGATATGTTCTGTTCTGTTGTAAAATATGGTTTACGTCTACCTCCTCACTTGAAGTTAAATTACTATCAGGAGTGGGCTTAGGTATGGACGGTTTGTTTAAATCTTTTATCTTAGCAATGCCAAGACAAGATATCTGTTGAACAGTGTCATTTAAAAACATCTTTTGTTCTGGGATGATGCAGGCTCTGAACAATGCTTCTAAACCTTGTACCTGCCAGTCCTTTGTGTCCCAAACAGTTTTTGTCTCAATGTTGTCTTTCCAAAAGTCAAAGCCTAAGGTGGACAATTAAGTATAAAAGGCCGCAGAATAAATTTGTTTAGTATTTGTCAACATACTTTTCATGCCTGTCTTATTAACATTTTTAAAGTAAAAACTTTCTGGGTTTGTAACATTAAAACCTGTGAAATATGGAAATTTTCCAACAAATGTTTTAGAACTACCTTTTGGAGGTGTTGGATAATGTTCCCATTGATTATAAGTTAAAACATTTCTAGGGTTTGCAGATTTATGCAAGTAATGAGTGCCAAAATGATTAAAACAATACATTTCTTCATAATTTGATGAACCTTCTAAGTATTCATGTTATGTAAATTTTGCTGACATTTCTAAGTCTGCCATCATGTTATTAACAGTTTCAAAGTCCCAATCATCAGAAAATGTGCTGGGTGAAACTAAGTCACTCAAAGAAACCTTAAATTGGTGTGGAATTTTCAGAAGCTCGACACGGTCATAAATGTCATAATCAGTTGTATCCCACACTATTCCACCTGGTAGAGGAACCACTGTGATGTTCACTGATGACAGGTCTCGTTGTTCACGATGGGATAATTTGTGTGGCTTCAGGAGCAAGTTTATTTTATTTTGAACGTTTTATAAAGCGCGAACAAGATCCTAGTGGATATCAGAGCGCTATACAAACAGTAAATGTTACTTATACAGAAAATAAGAGCAGATCCAAACAAATGTACAAAGAATATAGTAAAAAACAACGTAAAGTTAGCTTTAGCATCAATAAGTGTCTTGTGGTTGAGAGCGCAAATGCATCTCGTCACAGGGTTTCAGCAGACCCTACTCATGTGTATTTGGCCATGAGGATAGATTTAACTTCCTTTTTAAAAGAAGTAGAGGACGGGTTGAGTCTGGTTTCTCGGGGTAAGGCATTCCAAATTCTGGGTGCCATCCCAGAGAAGGATCTGTTATAAGTTTTTTTCTTATGGAATATTTGTGGTTTCAGTAGTAATTTTTCCGCATTTCTTGAGGATCTGGACCCACCAGAGATCGTCAGTTTCTTTGCCAGGTAACTGGGTGTCTTTTGATGTAAGCCTCTGTGCGTCATGCACGCAATTTTCAACTGAATTCTCACCTCTAGGGGTAGCCAGTTCAGGGATTGAAGGTCCAGGGATATGTGGGAGCTAGGTTTAGATCCAGTTATGAGTCTTGCTGCGGCGTTGATTAAGGCTCTAAGAGGTGCAGTTGATGCTTTGGGTAGGCCACAGAGAGAGACACAACCGTATTCTACTCTGGGTATAACCAGAGCTTGTACTGCCTGCTTAAAGTCATTGTGTGGTAGGAAGGGTTTCAGTTTCCTCAATCTGTTTATCTGGAAGTTAGCTCCCTTTGTAGCATTGCTGATATGTTTT
This sequence comes from Lissotriton vulgaris, assembly GCF_964263255.1. NCBI lineage: Eukaryota > Metazoa > Chordata > Amphibia > Caudata > Salamandridae > Lissotriton > Lissotriton vulgaris. Next base: position 353,073,010 of record NC_141685.1, on the reverse strand, counting down.
TTGCATGTTGAGGTTACTGTCTAAAGTTATTCCAATGACTTCGCTGAGTCCACAATGGTAGGTTTTACGTTGAACTCCGTGATATGTTTGATCCAATCATTCATTTTCTGGATTTGAGCCGGCGGAGCTATTAGTAGGAATTCACAGCCTGATTCATCAAGCCGAAATCGGCTCGCAAAGGGCCAGATTGTGAGAATCTGGCCCTTTGCGAGCGCTATTTTTGCATTTGGGATTCATCATCCCAAATGCAAAAATCGGTAATAGCGATTTCGCTATTTTGCGAGGAATTACATTTAAGGAATCTCTATTAGAGATTCCTTAAATGCAATTCATCATCCATTTAAAAATTGCGAATTCGCAATTTCGGCCCGCTATAAACCTCGTGGTAAATAGCGAAAAATTAGAAAAATGCTTTTAATAGCATTTTTCTTAGTTGCATGTTGCGCACACACATGTCCTTTGGACATGTGTGTGCGCAACACCTGTTTCAATTTGCATTTAAGGGGTACTACAGGGTGTCCTTTGGACACCCCTGGCACCCTTAAAATCGCTATCTTATTTGCGATTAGCTAATTGCTAATCGCAAATAAGGAATACTCCCCATTCATTCCTATGGGCCTTTTGGCCCATAGGAATGAATGGGGAGTTATTCCTTATTTGCGATTAGCAATTAGCTAATCGCAAATAAGGAATCTGTAGGAATCGCAAAAAATATTGCTATTCCTACATGAATCCCGTTTTGCGAGTCTGGAATAGCGATTTCTTATGAATCGCTATTTCAGACTCGCAAAACGTCCCAATGATGAATCAGGCTGTCAGTCTATAGGGCATAAATTTAAGATGATTTTCTGCCAGCCAAGTTTGGGTATTCCTAAGAGCTGTATTAAGTAGTTTGATGTCCTCTAGGTTGTGTATCTTGAGGTATAGCTGTGTGTCATCTGCGTACATGGGATATTACACGTTAGAGGTTTGTAGAATTTCAGTGAGAGGTCCAAGAAAGAGATTAAACAGTGTTGGGGATAGTACGGATCCTTGCGGTACCCCCAAGGTTACTGGGACGGGCTTGGACAGGGTGTTATTGACTTTGAATTGTTGTGTCCGATTTTGGAGAAATGAAGTGAACCAGCTTAGCAGCCACAGCAGGAGAAAAAATACACCTAACCCAATCCAAAAGGTAACCCATGGTGAAACCAGATAGGTTTAGCAAGCTCTTGACCAAGTTCCGTTAATTTTTCCTTGAAGATTTTATTTGCTGGCGTAGTTTCAGGTTCACGGGGATCCTCAGAAAAGTTATCAAAGTTGATAAAATAGCCAGAGGCAGTCCTGTCAATAGTTGGTATTGCATAAGCATTCTTTGAAATCGCTGAAGTTGCTTGTTCCTTTGACATGTTTGTATAGTCAGATGCTACATCATTGTAGACAGGAGTTTCTTGACGAACTGTTATTTGGGTTTCAAGAGGCACAAGTTCCATGGCTTTGTTGCATAATCCTTCTTTTCTCACTTTAGAATCTTCAAAGGTGATGAGTCTTTCAGTTTGAACCTCTTGGATGGTAGCAAGATTTGGTAGTCTGCTACATCTTGGGAGCCCACTGGGCCTACTACTTATTATCGGCCACATGGTGTGGTTTTACCAGTTCAATTGATACAGATCGGTTCTCCTTTTTTTCAGCGAGGGGCGGCAGTAGCACTGTTCTCGATCCGTGAAATGCTAGAACTGGTACTGGTTTTCTGTAAGAAAGCCTAAATTCCTTCTTGTCCGCTATTTTTTCCCTGACCAGATCCCCAATCTTTGGAATCCAGACAGGTCTTGCTAGGACAGGTGGTTTTTCTTCAGTGGTCGTTGGCTTTTCCTTGGTGTTGCTTAGACTTCTTCTTGTTTCATTTAAGTCCTGTAAAACAGTTAAACGATCTTTGATATCAAATGGTTTTTGTTCCACCACTGAAGTGTGACGATCGAGGTCTTCAACCAACATTCTAGTACCAAAAAAGAGTTCATATGGAGTGATTCCACACAGAGAATTTCTTGGTAGGTTATTAAGACTGCGTTGGACATTTATTAGATGTTTGACCCACCCATCACCCAAACCTAATACCCTAGCTGTTATAGATTGCTTTATGTCACGTTTTTTTCTCTCCACAAACAAATTTCCCTCAGGATGGAATGGACTCGAAAATCGCAATGCAATGCCCCGGCTGGCCATGGCCTCCTTGTAAGCCCTAGAGCTAAACGCAGGACCCTGGTCAGAATGTAGCGTGTCGATTGCGTATGTGCCGATAAAGACTCGCAAATCTTTTATAATAGTTCGAGCATCAGCCGAGCGCTGAGGCCACATCCAAATGAATCTTGTCTTAATATTTGTGGGACAGTCCATTCAGACGTCTGCATGTAGATAGCCTTAAGCTGTCTAACAGTGGTGTCTGTATTGGGCTGGCTACGCTGTAGTCAGGAATCTGGTGGTGTTCAAGGCTGTGGTATTTGTAACAGTCATCGCAATTAATTCCAAATTCGTATACGTGAGCTTTCATCCCTGGCCACCAGTACATCTCTTCTAATTCTAATAGAGATTTAGAGATCCCTTGATGTATCAGACCCTCTTCCATTTGTGCTTCGTGAATCAGAGCACCTATTCGGTTCCTGTTTGGAATTACCCTATCCCCCACTCCAGGGATTCGAGCAAAAGGAACAGAGTGTGCATCAATTATGTATTTATATTTGAGTGGATAATTTAGAGGTAACGCGGCTCTGCTGCCTTTGCTCGTGGCATTGACAGCGAGCATGGTTTCACTGTCTATTGTTGTTTTTGAACGATTGATTGCAGCTGCCTTTGCGGCTTCATCAGCGAATGAATTCCCTTCAACGTGAACGCCATCACGCTGATGACTCAGTGTATGGCTCACGTGAGTCTTTTGTAGTTCTTTCTGCAAAAGAGCTACCTGTTCCCAAAGCTGTTTATGCTTTATTGTGCCACATTTTGCGTCTTTAAAACCATTTAGAACCCAGTTCTGCAGATATTCATTGTAAGACCGGACGCACTAATACGAATCGCACACTATGAGTGTGGGGAATTCGCGATTGGTATTTTCAAGCGCCATCTTGAAAGCTTTGAGTTCAGCTTGCTGATCTGTACAGTCTCCTAGAGATAGTGTTTTTGTGACCATAGGTCCGAATTTACCATCGCGCCAGCGACCTTCAACAATCACACACGCTGCACTATAAGCTTGTTTACCTCCAATCGCGGGCTGTGCTGAACCGTCTGTATAAATTATACAGCCGTAATGTTCTAGAGGTAGAATTTCAGTAGGCAGAGGACATTCTTGTTCGTATTGGAGAAATTCTTGTGTCTTTAAGTAAGGGTCAAAAACGTATTCAACGTCTGTTGCAGCAAGAGAATTAACCCATTGTATCCATCTCGGATGTAGAGCTCTTGCATTTGGAATGCTTGCCTTTGTCACTGCCTCTAAGGCAGGTACAGGTGTAATGACTTTTATGCACTTACCCTGTGCAAGGGCTCTCTGCTTTGCACAGCAGTCTGAACCGCTGTCAGAACTTTTTCTGTTGAAGTGAATTTCATTTCAGCTTGTGTGTACAAGTGTGATTTGTAAGCTATTGGTACCTTTTCACCTTCATTAAAGGTTAGGTATGTGAAGCCACATTTCCCTGGGATGATTCGGATTACAAGGTTGCGTACATTATTGTGTGTTTGTAAGTGTGTTGTTGCCAACATGTCTGTTTGTACTGAACGCAAAATTTCTGTGTGTTTTTGAGTCCAATTAGTTGGTTTGAAATCAGGTTTGATTAGTTCGTAGAGAGGTTTCACCCTTTCTGCGTTGTCGCAGGGTTTCCGTTCTCTCACAGAACTGTGCTCAGAGACCTAGAACCTGGGTGAGTCAGGGTGACCCAAAACTCACCTATGTTTCAGAAATCCCCTTACCAGGCTAGCTACAGTATCTCATCGGCAGTAAATACTTCCCGATGTCTTAGACAATCCAGAACATGAACTTAGAATACCTCAGGTATCGTGGAACACATGAACACTCTTTCGTTATATTATCATTCCAAACCGAAACTGGGAGGCAATGAGAACACGTGCAAGTTTGAAATGTTTATTTTTTCAATGCAACATTCTCAAACGCAGTATCTTGTATAATATCAACATACATATTATAAAAATCAGAGTCAGCAGCATAGTCACTAATCCATAGTAAGCAAACTGTGATAAGATATTATGATGCAAAATCTATAGAATTCTGTATCACCTATATTTCGCGCACCCTAATTAGCATATTATATTATATCCAAGAAGGTCTCATTTGGGCTTTAGCTGGGCGAACCCATACCTCAAATTCTCAGTAGTAGGAGATCACATCAACAGCTACCAGCTCTCAGCATGTCCAGCATCAAGTGTGTTTTTCAATTCCCTGTAACTGTATCTTGAACTCACGTAAAGCCCAAAGTTGGCACAAACATTATTTGTGTTATGACTAACGTAGTGCGAGGATCAGGCCTACAATAACCTTGTGTTAGAGTGTGCAGCTCTCAGTGTGCAGACAGTTGTATCAAGTGTTCCAGGCACGACTGATACCAGTACAATAATATATTATTCTGAAGTAAATCACATCTTTCTTCTAGGTTAAAAGCTGTAATAACAATTAGGTGTCGTGTGCAAACCGAAGCAGAAAGAAAAGATGGCGTTTAAACTTTTAACAAGCACATGCTAACTTAACACAACCTATGGAAACGTTATAACCATATGACACCCCCCCAATGGTCCGAGGACGGTCAAAAGACAAATATATAAGCCAATACTCTATGAGAGGCAAGACTTGAAAGCAGAGTTCAATGATATTGAGCCAAGCTAAATGTATGTAATGTATGTAAAATTTAAAAAATACAAAAACTATGTATGAATGCCTATAGTGGCCACACAAAATATAAAAAGTCGAACTTGAGGCCTAAATATAATAAACAGGCCTTGAACATATGAAAAAAATCGAATGTTCGTATTGAAATTGGCACCATTCAGAATTACTAAAAAGTCACGTGCCATATAGATGGAAGTATTCAAAGTCATTCCTTGTTGAATGAATATGCAAAATATGTAGCAACAGCTTCCAACATGAAATCACTGTCATCATCCGAAAACAGTTCAGCCATCCAATTAAGCAATGGGAAAGAACATACGTGCTCCTCCAGTACTGAATCCTCTAGCATCATCAGAGGACAACTCAGTGGGTTCTCGAGAACGCTTTGTGCCAGAAAGTCATGCGCTGCTGCGAATATGTCCCACTGACCCATTAGTCCATGCATCGCTGCCACAGCCATAACCCTTTCGCCAGAACAGACCAACTCATGAGCCACTACGGGGGACATCAGCTGATCAAAGTCGACGTCAGGAGAAGTCGGTAAACAGAGACACAAATCAATGGCCCAGTCGAAATCACAGCTCAGGCAATGAAACACAGGCTGGACACAGGTGAAATAGGAAAATCTGAAAGATAATCCAAAAGCCGTGCTTAAAGTCGCAAGCGGCAGGGATCCATAATAATCAAGCATCCGGTTGCGAAACTGCATCAGTAGGTGCTGTGCGTTTCCTTGCGCAGGATGGTCATCCATGTTTTATGAAATAAAATATCACCAGAACGCCTGCAGCCAAAGCCAGCAAAACAGGAAATCCGCCAAACAGACTAGCGAATATAGAATGAAAGAACGCAGGGATAATACCAAATACTTTTTCAAATGTAGTCACAAGACCACTGCTAACCATTTTAAAAAAATGAACGAGGTTGGATGTGGAGGAGGCATTAAAGATTTGATGAACCAGCTCGCAAAAATGAAACGGCAAATCAGTACTTAAAAGAGCTTGTACTTCTGTGCGTGTTTTTGCTATGTGAAGAACATAAGTTTCACGGGCAGAGCTCAGGGCCACCTGTTTTTGAGACAAAAGGGCTCTTATACGGCCTAAACCATTGAATTCAGCTCTCAAGGTTGGTATTCTCGGCCAAATTAAAACTTCTGAATTCCCATGCGTGGGTGGATACAACACATTCTTGCAGCAAACGACCCTTTCAGACACGGTAACCACATATCCGATTCCAGCCTCTAGCCCACAACAAAACTCGTTATTTAAAAGTAAATAACTACCGTTGGACAACAACGTGAACGTGGGAACTATTGCAGGAACTGGGGTCCCTTTCAAAACACAGGCCAAATTCGGTTTGTCCTGATTACAAGAACCATGCAACTGGATGTGTCTGCAAATAAGTGAGCGGTCAGGGGACTGTGTACATTCTTCACCATTCAGATTCACTTCATTCCCATCCTTAAGGCATCTGTAAGTGTATGGTAAAGACCATGTCTCATGGAGGAAAGCGCTGCCTAATGGTTCATATCGCCCAATGGCAATATATTTCATACAATTTGTAAATTTATACAAAGCAAAAGGTAACGTTATAACACCATGAATAAGCCATGTTGCTGCAGTTACTTCAGCCACCGAAAATGGCAGGGATTCTAATTTTTCAATATGTAACATAGAAAATGTAGCATCTCTCATCGACAACATGCGCTGTTTTTCAGTCAAATTAAACGGGGCAAATAATGATGATATGTTCAAAAAAGTCCATGGCACTCGACCAGACTTAAGAGTCTGTAGTGTCCATGCAAACTGCATCACAGAACGCAATTGATTTTGACCATGATACAACACGGATACTTCATCATGTATTATGTCGACAACAGAAGACACAATATTATTTAAAGTGTAAATTCGGGAAGACAGCGTGTTAATGCTGTTATCAACCACTGCAAGCACTTTTTCCGAATTAGCTTGATCAATTGCCCTTAGGCGTTTAGCAGCCTCAACCTGGTTAACTTTCCAAATTTCATTGTAAATTGCATACAGGAAACGTTTAGATCTACCTTTAGCAGGGCCTTTTATAAAATCGTTTAAATCCACATTATCATGTAATTGAGACAAATGTAGTTTAACTGCAGCTAAAGTAGAATGCTGTAACCAATTTTGACATAACTTCCCCACAGAATAAGTCGTGACAGAATAGTCACCCTCAAAACGTGGATCGGGCCTGAGTTTTGTGAATCCCTCAGCCAAACCCATAAAACGGCGCTGGCAAGAATCAGCACTTTTTTGCCATACCAGCCAACCCTTGGAATCCAAACTGGAAATGTTAAAGGATGAATTGTGTAAAAGAGTTTGCAACCCTTGAATGGAGGAATCAGTGAAATTACCCCAACCTGTATATTCATTTAAATCTGGGATGGTCGGTGTATTTAATTTTTTAGAAGTAGCCAATCCAAAGAATGTTGTCTGGAAAATGGTTGAATTTAAAAACAACATGTGATTCGGGATGAGACATGCACGGTGCAAAGCCTCAGTGCCTTGTACCTGCCAATCCTTGGTACCCCAAACCGATTTAAGGTCAATTGTTCCCTTCCAGAACTCGTAGCCATCTACAGCCAACCTGTCTAAAAAGGACTTCGAATACAGCAATTTTGTATCGGTAAGTCTAACTTTGGAAATGGGCTTTTGTGTCATTTTAAAATAAAATGACTCGGGATTAGACTGATCAAAGTCTGTAAAATATGTATATTTTTTCAGAAATGTATTGGAACTGCCACTGAATGGAGCAGGGCAATGTTCCCATTGTGTATAATTTACAGCAACCCTCCTGGAATTCGTCTTATGTAAAAAATGATTACCATAATGTTGAAAACAAAACAAATCACCATAATTAATAGAATCTGTATACAGATCCTCAGCATCGAAGGCAGCATAATACTTCAAATCCGAGAATAATGCTTCTACGGCCTGAATATCCCAATCATCAGAACGTACATTTTGTTTAATCACATCTCCCATGTTTACTCTAAGCACGTTTGGAACATTAATCACTTCAGTAGGCCCATGTATCTGAAACCTAACCGCATCCCACACAATCCCATCAAGGACAGGCCATGCTGTAATGTTAACTGCCTTTAAGTTTCGTTTCTGTCTGTGAGCAGAATGTGAAGAGGAGAGAGGGTTCAATTTTCCATTAAGGTACCGAATTCCTGTTCTTTCTTTAACGTAGTGACCATCAATCAGGCGGAAAAAATAAAACACAAAACCAATTGACATAAAAAGATAAAATGAAAATAGGATCAACCAAATGTATGTCCAAGGCGGAATTAAAAAATGTTTTTTGAACAACGTGGCATATCTTGCAATGTTCGTGGGTTTCTTTGATGTTTCCGAAACAGAGTCAAAAGAGAATCTGGACTGGCCTGTCAAACGGGTCTGCAAATCAGGGATCGATAAATCAGCAGGATAAGTGTAGTTTTGCTCATCAATGTTAGTTTCAGGAATAGTATTTAATAAAGGACTGGATATGGCAGGCATCTCGAGGGACACCTCCTGTTCTGCACCAGATGTAATAGCCAGCACAGAGTGCCTCACCATGGAAGGACAGGATACAGCCGGTGTCATGCTATGAAGAATCGGCCACCCTGTGTGTCTTGACATTGTCAATAGAAATAAATCTGTTTTCCTTACGACCTGGAAGTGGTGGTAAAATGACTGTTCTTGTGCCCTTCACTCTAAGGACTCGGACTGGTGCTCGATATGAGGGACCAAACTCTTTCTTGTTATCGATCTTCTCTCGAACCAGTTCTCCAACTTGGGGTAGCCAGCCAACTACCGGGATCTGCAACGCATCATCCGATGTGGAGGGCAAATGTTCCTTTGCAAGACTGTCTCTGGTCTTTTGTAGATTCTGTAAAACATTGCAATGTTCATCTACGTCAAAGGCCCCGGCCTGGGCCTTGTAGTCCGGCCCATCAAGGTCAGGTACATACATCTTGATACCAAAGAGCATTTCGTATGGGGTCCGCCCACCCAGAGACCTTCTAGGGAGATTATTAAGCGCACGCTGCACGCCTATGAGGTGGGCTAGCCAGTTTCTACCAGTGCCTATAACTCGGGCTGTCAAAGATTGCTTTAAGTCGCGGTTCATTCGTTCTACTACACTATTACCCTCGGGTCTGTAGGGGCTTGAAAACTTGACTTGGACTCCCAACGAAACCATAGCAGCCTTATATGCCTTAGAGGCGAAAGCCGGACCCTGGTCCGAATGGAAAGTACCACAGGCAAAAATTCCCACAAAGACACGCAAATCCTTAATGACAGTCCGTGAATCAGCGCTTCGATGCGGCCATACCCATACAAAGCGTGTGCATGAATCAACTGCTACTAAGATGTATTTAAACGCAGTATCAGAAGAAAAAGGACCGCAGTGATCCAAATAAACGCAACCAAGTGGTTTATTAGAGATGTACAACTGTGTCTGAGGCGGACGCGCAGCAGTAGAAGGCTTTATCTGCTGGCAAATGTTACATTGAAGAACATATTCACGCGTCTGTTTGTACAGACCCCGCCACCAGAATCTCTGTTGTAGCTGAGTTACAGTGGCCGAGACGCCCGCATGCGCAGACGCCACACCTTCATGTGCCGCTGTAATCAAAGCAGCTCTGCGATCCGAGTTGGGAACCAAACGCTCGCCAACTTCAGGGATTTTCACATAAGGAACCTTATCGGGACTTAAGTGGTATGTGTATTTAGAAGGGAATCCCGCAGGATATTTACCTCCCTTCTCCGTTGCAGCTACAGCTGCCAAGATGTCATCATCGATTTTGCTTTTGGACCTCGTGACTGCTGCAACTAAGTATTTTGATACCGCTGACTTCGCTGCTTCATCAGCAAGCGAGTTGCCAACAGCGTGGACCCCCACGCGCTGATGACCGAGAGTATGAATCACAAACACGAGTGGCAGCTTCTCTTTAAGTTCCGCCACTCGGACCCAGATAGTTTTATGTTTTATTGTGCTACCTTTGGAGTCACGAAAATCATTCTGAATCCAAAAGAACAAGTTTTCATTGTAAGACTGGACACAGTAGTAAGAATCACTTACTATTAAAGTCGTCACACTAGGATCTGCGTACTCCAATGCAAGCATCAGAGCACGAAGCTCTGCCAATTGTGCGGTGCAGTCTCCAAGCGTCTGCGTGTGCACGATACTGGACTTGAACTCATCGTTCACCATGGCACCGACCACAATGGCGCAAGCGGAAACGTAGGCATGTTTAGAGCCATGCGCAACCTGCGCCGAACCATCAGTGTAAATGATGCAATGGAAATCCTCCAACGGCCGCATTGCTAATGGAGCAGGATGAACAAACTCATACTGTAAATACTCCTGGGACCGTAAGGTGGCGTCAAAAATAAACGTGACATCCTGGGATGTCAAGGATGCAGCCCATTGAATCCACCGAGGGTGCAAAGCTTTGGAATTAGGTACACTGGCTTTCGTAACCGCCTCTAAGGCAGGGCACGGGGTAACAACCAACATGCGCTTTCCTTGTGACAGGGCACGTTCCTTAAGAATTGCCATCTGCACAGCTGTCAAAACTTTCTCCACAGTGGAAAAACGCAATTCAGCCGAAGTGTACAAGTGTGACTTGTAAGCAATAGGTACTGTATCTCCTTCATTAAAAGTCAGGTACGTGAAACCCACCACCCCAGGGATAATTCTTATCACCAGGTTGGTCTGGTTATCACGAGTCTGTAAGTATTCAGAAGCGAGCAAATCAGCCTGCAAAGACTGCAGAATGGCCGAATGCTCAGGCAGCCAGCATGATTTGGAAAAAGATGGTTGTATCAAAGCATACAAAGGCTTGATACGCTGGGCATATTCCGGAATGTAAGTCCTCCCGAAGTTCAGAAAACCCAGAAGAGATTGTAATTTTTTCAGTGTTGTCGGAGAGCACAACTGTGCACATTTCTCCAGGAAATGGGGTGCTAAACCCTTCCCTTCATGGTTAAGCTCGTAACCCAGAAACAACACTGTGTACTCTGCAATGTGCGACTTTGCAAAGTTAAACTTGTAACCTACGTCAGCAAAGTTACAAATTATGCTATTTACTCGACACAGATGCTCCCAAAGATCGTCGTCTGTGAGATAAATGTCATCCACATACGAACAAGCAACTGGGTCGAAGCTCTCCAAAAGAGAGACTATGCGCGCGGAAAAAACTCCCGGACTGTTCTTGTAGCCCATTGGGAGTCGTTTAAACATTTTTTGCACTCCGCCGCACGTAAAACTGGTCCATTGGGAACTCAGACCATCTAATCTATGTGCATAAAAACCATTGGAAATGTCAAGCGTGGTTTCGAACCGTTTACGCTCAGGACTATTCACTAACGCAGAGCCGTGCGTATTCTGTACTGCACAGTTACGGCAATGCGAGTTCAAATGCCTATAATCCAAAACCAAACGATATGACCCGTCCGGTTTGTTCACAGTAAAAAGGGGGTTATTCATCGGTGACACACACGTTTCAATTACACCTTGATATTCCAATTGTTCAAGGATAGCTGCGACTGAAGCTTTCGCTTCACGCCGTATGGGATATTGGGGTTGAGGCTGTGGCTGTGACCGTAAAGGAATCTCATGGCTTGGTGATAATTTATCCCAGCCACACTGATTGCGGTACACAGCCGGCGCAAGCGCCAGAGCCCACTCTTCTGCAAAATGCAGCGCCACCACCCTCGGCACAGTGTGCGCGAAGCTGGGCAGGAATACCTCCTCCCCTCGCGGAGCTGCGAGAACAAAAGGTGGGGGCCAGTCAGCCTCCGAAAGCAAAATGTCATACGTAGACGAGAGATTTTCCCAAAATACCCCTTTTACAGTTCGCTGCATGTCACCTTCAATTAACAGGACAATTTCAAAAAGTCTTTCAGGGGGAGCAACATGCGTATCTGCAGTTTCAATCACAACAAAAGTTTCAGTCGCTGTCACCTTCAACAGTGGACGGAGGGCCTCTCTCACTATGGTAATCTCTGCAGCGCTGTCCAGCAAGGTCAGAGCCCACGTCAGATTCCGAAGCCGCGTTCTCACTATCTGGGGCATAACGATGCGCGGTCAGGGCAGCGACTTTCTTCGTGGCAAACCGAGGTCTCTTGGGCGTAGAGCCTTCCTGCTGATCTCCACTGGAACGCGGGCGGGGCTGACCACGTCCTTGCTGGCCACCCCGGCCTTTGCCGCCCCCTCCACCACCGGTTGACGGAGCCGATGAGTCCTGAAAGGAACGAGGAGAGCGTTGTTCAGAAGCCTGAAACCTCTCAGGCGATTTAATCATCGCGCGGTCGCGCAAATCATAAACACGATCCGACTGCGCAGGCAATGGAGACGCAGGAGTAGAAACCTGTGTTTGTTGTTGTTGTTGTAGGAAACACAGCCTCCAGCTGGCCGAATTTCTCAGCAAGCCAGAACGGAAAATCGTCCTTTTCTAAGGGCTTTTTACCCATCACGGAATTAACCATGACCGGGTTGATTTTCAGACCAGCATGTTCTGCTCGAAGCTGTGCGCCTCTAGGGGCCGCTTCCTGAACATTACGGCCAATGTAATGAACAAGCGCTCTAATCACTCCCACCGCGACTTCATGAAGCTGCCGCAGGTCGCCCACGTTACAAGCGTTACGTCTAGGGTGAGGAGTAAATCCACCCAAAGCAGGCCAACTAGTGCCCGCAATGGACAAAGGACCCAACCTCGGAGCGGTCATAGCGTGCGGTAGGGCGCCACCAAACCAAACTCCATGCTGCCAAGCGTCAATAGGAACCTCCAGTGCTATGTACGGAGCGTACGCAGCCGGTACATCTGAAGCAGTGTATGTGTGGAACACACCAGAATTAGCGTCCACCGCCGGAAACGTCACCCACGAATAAAATAGTTCGTATGGGTAAGCATGTTCCGCGCTCACCACCAGAACCACAGCCAAGCCAGCCAAAGGAACATCATACATCCGCAAATGGTCACGCACCGCAATGCGACTATGCTGCGGGATGTCCACGGCTTGAGCCATGTCAGCACAGGAATTAGAAAAAACAAATTATACTTTGTAGCACAACTGGGTAGTAATCCAAAGAAACCGTTTTAGATAGATTCAAGCTTGAAAATGACCTATTTCAAAAATAGGTAGGTTTTTCCGACACTGCCGTTTTCCGGAAACGGGAATGTAGGCGTTAAGGTTTGAATGATATACTACTCAAGTGTCATGTTATAGGGCCAACCAACGTATGGGCGCCATGTTGCAGGGTTTCCGTTCTCTCACAGAACTGTGCTCAGAGACCTAGAACCTGGGTGAGTCAGGGTGACCCAAAACTCACCTATGTTTCAGAAATCCCCTTACCAGGCAAGCTACAGTATCTCATCGGCAGTAAATACTTCCCGATGTCTTAGACAATCCAGAACATGAACTTAGAATACCTCAGGTATCGTGGAACACATGAACACTCTTTCATTATATTATCATTCCAAACCGAAACTGGGAGGCAATGAGAACACGTGCAAGTTTGAAATGTTTATTTTTTCAATGCAACATTCTCAAACGCAGTATCTTGTATAATATCAACATACATATTATAAAAATCAGAGTCAGCAGCATAGTCACTAATCCATAGTAAGCAAACTGTGATAACATATTATGATGCAAAATCTATAGAATTCTGTATCACCTATATTTCGCGCACCCTAATTAGCATATTATATTATATCTAAGAAGGTCTCATTTGGGCTTTAGCTGGGCGAACCCATACCTCAAATTCTCAGTAGTAGGAGATCACATCAACAGCTACCAGCTCTCAGCATGTCCAGCATCAAGTGTGTTTTTCAATTCCCTGTAACTGTATCTTGAACTCACGTAAAGCCCAAAGTTGGCACAAACATTATTTGTGTTATGACTAACGTAGTGCGAGGATCAGGCCTACAATAACCTTGTGTTAGAGTGTACAGCTCTCAGTGTGCAGACAGTTGTACCAAGTGTTCCAGGCACGACTGATACCAGTACAATAATATATTATTCTGAAGTAAATCACATCTTTCTTCTAGGTTAAAAGCTGTAATAACAATTAGGTGTCGTGTGCAAACCGAAGCAGAAAGAAAAGATGGCGTTTAAACTTTTAACAAGCACATGCTAACTTAACACAACCTATGGAAACGTAATAACCATATGACAGCGTAATTCAAAATGTAAGTTCTTCCGAAGTTTAGGAAGCCTAGAATTGACTGTAAGTTTTTCAGCGTTTTCGGAAGTTGTAGCAGCCCACATTTCTCTAAAAAGTTTGCTGCCAGGCTTTTGCCTTCACTTGAAAGTTCGTATCCTAAGAATAGGACATTGAGGTGGGCAATTTTTGATTTTTTTAAAGTTGAATTTGTACCCTTTAGAGGCGAATCCAAGTATTATGGTGTTCACCCTGTTCAAGTGCCTGTCCAAATCATCATCTGTAAGATAGATGTCATCAACATAAGATAATGCCTCATCATCATAAGTTTGTAGTAACTCTGTTACTCTGTCTGAAAATAATCCAGGACTGTTCTTGAATCCCTGGGGGAGACGACAAAAGTGTTGTTGTATCCCCATTATTGAGAAAGCGGTAAAATACCTGCTTTCTGGTACAATGTTTTGACAGAAGAAACCGTTTGAAATATCTAATGTAGTTTTATATTTTTCGCGAACGATGTTATTCATCAGTGCTGCACTGTGTGCATTTTGTACTGCAAACGTTTTGCAACAAGAGTTTAAATGTCTGTAGTACAAAACTAGACAATATATATATTGTCTGGTTTGGAGACAGGAAACAAAGGATTGTTCTCTGACTAGGTGCATGTTTCAATCAACCCTTGGTATTCTAGTTAATCTAAGATCTCCCTGACTTGTTTTTTAGCTTCCTGCTTTACTGGGTACTGCCTCTGAGCAGTAGGTTGATTTTTTAACTGGATTTTATGGTGAGGAGAGTCCTCATCCCATCCCACATGCTTTTTATATAATGCTGGAGCCTGGGTCACAGCCCATTTCCTGGCATAGGTATATTTTTTATGAATAGGAATACGATTAGAGAAGGCTGGCATAAATATTTCTTCGCCATGTGGGCGCTCCCTGACAAATTCAGGTGGCCAGTCTTTTTCAGCCAGAAGGATGTCATAACCCTTAGATAGTTGTTCCCAAAAGAGTGCTTTTATTTTTCTAGTTATGTCCCCCTCTATCCGGAGTGTTACTTCATATAACTTATGGGGTACACTAACCCTGGTGTCGGCAGTTTCAACCTGAATGTATTCATTCAGATCCGCTGTCTCCAGATGATCTTTCAGGATCCTGCGAGCTATGGTGACCTCTGCTGCGCTGTCCAGCATTGTCTGGGTCCACTCAATGTTCTTTAGTTGTGTCAAGATCCTCGGCATGTCTGATTTTTTGACCTGCTACCTTCTTTTTGGTGAATTGGGTTTTCTTTTTTTTTGGAACGTGTTGATCGTCTTTGGACTTCACACGTTCTTCTTTCTGTTCTGATCATCCTCTTCTTTCTGATTTTTGCGAGGAAGTCTGAAAGGTACGAGAGGATCGAGCATCAGTATCTTGATATCTATCAGGTTTTCTTAGATTGTCCCTATTTCTAAGGTTATACCTCTTTTCAGAGTGCTCCTTTTGAGGAGATCTCCCTCTGGACTGAGAGCGCTTCTCTTTTTTAGGATTTTATGTTAGGTCAGGCTTTACCGGTTTACCTCCCAAACTATCTCTTCCAAGTTCTTCAAAGGATTTTTCAATAATTCTGGCAAGTTCATATGGTTGCTCATTAATATCGAGTTGTTTTAGTTTTTGGCAGATTGCCACTGATGCTGCTTTACCTTTAATGTTAGCTAATAAGATAGCTGAGACCTGTTTGAAATCTTTCAGTAATTTCATACCAAGATTCAAGGCTGGTTCTGGACCGTATTCATTTTGAATCTGTCTCAGAACGTCTGGTATTAACGCCATAGATGGGACACCATGTGTTTTTGCGTAGATTGAAGCAAAGACTGTACCCTAAGTGTCACAGTCCTCCACGTGTGGTGCAATCCCCATTGCTAAAAAGATTGTTTGAATCCTGTGTTTGTCATGAGGTGTACTGTCGGGAAATACTGCCTCTATTTGAGTAATTTTCTGGGCTAACCAGAATGGAATTTGTTCCCTTTTTGCGGGCTATTTACCAATGACTGATTGTATAGTCTGTGGTGTGATTTTATTTGTGTTCCCCTGATGAGGGGTGTGTTGTGGAATTCTAATAGCAGGTTGGACTGTTAAGGTCTGCATGACATTTTGTACCAATTGTCTATGTATTTTCATTAATTGTTTTAGCTGAGCTAACAGTTCTACATCTGACATTCTTTCAATGTTAGTATGTGGTGTATAGCTGGCTAGTACCGGCCATGTTGCTCCTGGTCTACCTAGTGGACCGAGCC
Organism: Lissotriton vulgaris; assembly: GCF_964263255.1. Classification (NCBI taxonomy): domain Eukaryota; kingdom Metazoa; phylum Chordata; class Amphibia; order Caudata; family Salamandridae; genus Lissotriton; species Lissotriton vulgaris. Next base: position 353,056,685 of record NC_141685.1, on the reverse strand, counting down.
TGGTAATGTGATTTTGATGTTGTAAGGCGCCTTTAAACCAGAGCTGATGCTCTTGGTAAGTTAGTGGAATTTCAACGTCCTCGAAAGGAACGTATTCCGCTGGATGTTCCTCCATCTTGTAGAAGTGGAACACATGTGTTGTTGGATTTGCTTGTGGAAAGGCAATCCATGAATAGAACACCTCTGTCTGCCGATATTCATGTGCCTCTATGACAAATATAACCGTACCACCTCTCTGTGATAGGCGATTTTCTATAAGCTTTATAGCTATGGCTTTTCTTACGTTTTTCGGGATGACTATAGCATCCGGGTCATTTTGTTGGACACCTGTCTCGTCTAAACCCGGATGGGTAATAGTGCCTGCAGGTCCACAGTTCTCTTCATCAATATCTTTATTTTGTTGCAAGTTTTGCTGAGAAAGTTTCAAGGAATAAAGATAAGGTGCACAATATTTTGGAACACTGTATCCTTCAACGTTAAACAAAACCAAAACTAATACATAGGATTTTTCGTCATACTCAGTTTATGGCGGATATTTTATCCTTTGACCCACTCCAGACGTCTATTGGAGTATTTACGGGAAAAAGGGGTCTCTGTGAAAAGCACGACTAAGTTACTCTAGTATCTAGCGTTAAATTAGTGCCTTACCAAACGTTGGGCGCCATGTAGACCAATGCTCTTGAGAGGTCCTCTCCATGATTCCGATGCAGGAACCCAAGGACCAAGATGATCAACATGTGTTGCCTGGCAGTGTATTTGCAAACGACTTTATTGACTTACAAGCAGTAGAAGTGGTTAGGAATAAATTAGATGCCCAGAGTTTTCATCTTTGAGGACAGGGCTTGAGTTTTAGACTGGATTTGTGATAGCCTATCATAAGGACTTACATTTTTTACCAATTTACGGGCAGGATATTTGCCTCCATTTACAAGTGACTAAAGGGATTGCTTATGGTTACCAGTACTACAGTAGATGCATGGATCAATGGTGGGGCAATTGGGTAGGAAAATGGGCCCAAGTCTGCTCTTGTAACCGCAGCTATACACTACCTTTGTTTGAAAGACGTTATGCAGGTCATCACAATATTGTGGCAAGAGCAAGTGAGAACTGTTTTCTTTTGCGTAGAATATAGAGGATATGTAATGGGTAACCATGTTGTAGTGTAGTTCCTATATTCCCAATAGGCTCTGCGCATTGGAATAATATATCCTTTAGATTAGACGTAGGACTGAGATCTACTAGGTCTCTATCGAATATACTAGACTTAATTGTGAGTGCCAGATAGCTCAGAGGTCACTAGAAACTTTCTTGAATTTACAAGAAGGTATTAGTTTCTGACAACCGCATAAACATGACAACATTGTTTTCCAAAGATAAAACTGATCATCAGAGTCGTGGAAACAATAGATATATATTTCACTCAGTCAATCGTGCATGCTTCGTTTCACCAGAGTTGCAGAGAAATAGATAGACAGCCGTTTTCAATAAAAGGATTTATTGAATAGTCTTCTTTCTCAAGCATAAGAAATTAACTGCTACAATCGTAAATCTGGTTGTAAAATATAACTCATACATTATAAAAAGTAGAACAAAATAATACTGTAAGAGCATTGTATGGTTCCTAAACCATAGAAAAATACATACATATATGACAGAGGCTAAAAGTACTCAACTGGTGCTTCTAAAATACGCCTACCCTGGTGTACCTAACCTAAGCTTAGTACGAGGGAAGAAGTAAGTGAGGTGTAGCATAAATGTAGTATTCTTTTGTCAAGAATCTGTCCAAGATTTCTCTTAAGGTCTGAACAGCTCTGTATCTCAGTTTAGAATGAAGAAGGTCAGTCTCGGGACTCGATTTCCCAACAACCCGCAAGGGTAGCTTGGAAACACTGGAGCTGGATTTCTCGGCAGGAGAAAAGACAGCGTCTCTCTCAGTTCGTCTGCTGAAGGGTCGGCTTCGTTTCGGCACTTGCTGTAGCAGGATGCGTCGGGCAAGTAGAAAGTCGAACTGCTCCAAACCACTGTGTGTCTGCTAAGGCAAGGGTGGGCGTATATTTATACCTTGAAGTTGCCGAGTTTGACGTAAAGGTGGACATAATAACGTCATGAAAGAGTCTCAGTTCTTCGAAAACTCCATGAGTTCTTGGACAAGTCAGTTCTTGAGCAAGGGAAAGTCCCTAGCTGCTGAAGCAGAGTTTTGGAGACAAACCATGCAAATTAAATTTGGTAAATTTTTAATGTTTGTTCAAACAACCTAGCGCCTAATTACAATGTCAGTTGGAAAGTCACCAACCGCTGGTCGGAGGCTTTTTGACCGACATTGTAGATTTAAACTTCGACCCCCGTATTACAATGACAACGGTCAGATTTTAAACTGGACAGGGAATCTGACTCGGTTCCGACAGGCTCAAGGAGCCCAGCGGCCAGTCGGAAAGGCCTCATAATCCCTAAAGGACGACTTTTCCACTGTTTGGATTATGATGGCACTTTCCGACAGCAGTTCCATGTTTGCCTTTCCAACATGAAACAACTGTCGGAAAGTGTCTTTTGAGGCCGATAGCATGGCCCGCTAACCCCCTGACCCTCTGCATGTGGCCTTAGTGGCAGGATGTGCAAAATATTTAGGGGCATATTATCAAGGGATTTATCTTCACTTTTTTGGCTTTAAAAGCCAAGAAAGCGGAGATAAAATTATCTCCCTATCAGCAACAGGGTGCTAACACGCAAATTCGCATGTTAGCACCCTTTTTCTCTACGCTTCCCCTTGCATCTCTAATGAGATGCAAAGGGGGCGTTCCAGAGAAAAATAATAGGAGAAATGTTGTTAAGCGACATTTCTCCTATTATCAAGGATTTCACTAACCCTGTTAGTGATAAAAAAGCAGTGCTAACCGCGGTTAGCACTGCTTTTTTTACACCTGGTATTTTCCTGACACCGGGCCCGATTCACAGAATGAACTTAAGACTCAATCCTAAACTTACTACTATTTTGGTATTCACAGAATGAATGCACTTACTACTTTTGGCATTCACAGAAGGAACTCACTACTTTTGGTATTCACAGAAGTTAGGATTTTGTCTTAAGTCTGTCTTAAGTCTGTCTTAAGACAAACTTAAGACAAAATCCTAACTTCTGTGAATACCAAAAGTAGCAAATTCATTCTGTGAATGCCAAAAGTAGTAAGTGCATTCTGTGAATACCAAAATAGTAGTAAGTTGAGGATTGAGTCTTAGATTAATTCTGTGAATACCAAAATAGTAGTAAGTTTAGGATTGAGTCTTAAATTCATTCTGTGAATCGGGCCCTTAGCCATGATATCCTATGGAAGGTGGATATCATGGCTAAGTTTGTGAGCCCCTATCATCAAGCTAACGCCAAACTTCGAGAGATTATCGTTGGTTTTCCAGCGATAATCTCTCAATTGGCAGTTAGAGCGAGGATTTTTATCACTTCTGAGACAAACCTTGCTAATAGCAAGTTATCTGTGCGATAATTTCCGGCAATGCTTAGCGTTAAAAAACTTGTTGCTAAGCATCGTTAGCGATAAATATCGCTAAACGTTGGTAATATGCCCCTTATTTTTTCAATGGGAGCTTGTGCTGCGGACGGTTTCGGCCTGCCCCACAAGCTCCCATTGAAAAATTGAAGTTTACTGTGCGGTTGCATCCTAATTGCGGTGCCGAAAACACCGACCTGAGGTGGGCAATTCCACATACGCAGCAATGTTGGTCAGAGGCAACTCCGGACGACATTGTAATCAGGGCCTTAGTGTGATATGTATTAAAACAAACCCTGTTTACATCATTTCCTCTGAAAGAGGAAGATTTGGTGCGAAACGCATGGCCTGTATATTTACTCCAGTGTAAAATTTAATGAACTTGCCACTTCAATATAATGCTGAGTGAACAAAGGTGTTTTATGAAATTGGATTTTTTACTTTGATTACGAAAGAGGATGTGCATGTTTTAGGAACAATAAGTACTTGGTGAGAAAGAATTCAATGGGATTATATTCTTCTCTTCATTTATGGAAAATAATGACACAACTACCTCGATTTGTGGGTACTGAAAACAACTGCCCTTAATCAAAGACAGAAAAATAATTCGCTGGTGTGTGAGTACCCAATTAGGTGTTATTAAAATCAAAACCCTGTGAAATAGCGTATTTGTTTTAAAGATTTTGTTAGCATTATGATGACAAGAACCAAAAAACAATGTAAACGCAAACAGTACATAAGCTGAATTACAGTAGACCCTGTCAGAATTGAACTTTTTAAGGGGAGGGGGAGCACACAAAAAACAGGTAAGGTAAGGAACATTTTTATTCACATGATTGTACCCTCTTTAAGGATTGTAACTACTGTGCAGTAACATTTCCCTAGATGGTTTAAATATTATCAATGTAATTTCTTGTTTGATAGTGTTTTTAAATGTCACCTGAGCAGACAGATAAGATATCATAACACATGACAGAGGCAATGACATAGGTAATTCTGCGCATTCTGGGGCAGATTTACAAGCCCCAGGCCCCACTTTTGCGTCACTTTTCCCATGTTAAAAGTGACGCAAAAGTGGCGCAAGGGGTTTGTAAATCTGCCCCTTAGTACATAAGAGTTACTTCCGGTAGTAAGTTACAGCTGCGCAGTCAGTACTGCCAAAAGTATAACAAGTGTGCATAACTGATTTTCTGCTAGAACAAACTACCAGCTGCGTTAATTAGTGCTGATAGGAATTACTGCGGCGGCTATTCCGCCGCAGTGCTAAGGGGGAGGCGGGGCCGCGCGGCGGTCCCGTGCTCGTGACGGAACCGCTCTGTCACTGCACGCGGGTGAGCTGTGCTTGTGACGGAACGGTTCCGTCACGGCCCCGCCCGCACTTCAGAACGTCAGCGCAGGCGCGGAATTCGTGCCGCGCAGGCGTGGCGAGCGGGCCGTGATGGAACCGTTCCATCACCAGCACAGCCCACCCGAGGCTCGTGACGGAACGGTTCCGTCACAAGCATGGGAGGGGTTAAGGACGGAGATTATCCCCTAGATGCAGCAAGCATCCATTTTGCGATTCCTTATAAGCGAAAAATAATGATTCGCTAATAAGGAATAGCAAAATGCTATGCAAGAAGAACTCGCTTAAAAAATAGCGATTTCTTGAAATTCCTTAATTGCGGCTCTTATTGCGAGTCACAATTAAGGAATACCTCCCTATTCTTTCCTATGGGCCTAGAGGCCCATAGGAATGAATGGGAAGACAATCTCAATTTGCGATTCTCAATTAGAGAATCGCAAATTGAGATTGCAATTTCAAGGGTGCCAGGGTGTCAAAAGGACACCTTGTTGCACCCCTGAAATCTGCATATGGGTACATCTTGCACACACATGCCCTAAGGGCATGTTTGTGTGTAAAATAGAACTTTGAAAAATGCACTTTAGTGCATTTTTCAAAGTTTTTGCAAATAACCATGAAGTTCAACTTCATGGTAATTTGCGACTCCTATTAGCGAAATCGCTATTTTTTTTAACTTTAATGCATTGCATTTAAGGAATCTCAATCTGAGATTCCTTAAATGCAAGTAATCGCAATTTTGCGATTTCTTAAATAGCGATCTTTGCATTTGGGATGATGCATCCCAAATGAAAAAATACCGGTCACAAAGGGGCAGATTCTGAGAATCTGCCCTTTTGCGAGCGGATTTTAGCTTGCTGCCTATGCCTGTGTTCCTTAGAAAAAGAAGGAAAAAAAGCCACCCTTGCATTACTACCAGTGGTGTGTAAAACAAGTGGTTAATTTATAAAAAACACATAAGTGCCCGGGCTCCAGTCAGAAGGCAGCTTGCATCCAGCCTATTTCTCCTGTTAGCGCTGTCTAAAACAGAACCAATCAACCGTAAAAGTGAGGAGAGGATGTGTGGCGTAATGCCATGAGCTGCCGATTTTGGAGCTGGGGAAACAGGTTCTACTCCCGGAGTCGGCTCAACATCCTGTGATTCTGGGCAAATCACTTAGGGTCACGTGTATCAGGCAGTTTTGTCCTCGCAAACGAGCTGATTCGCAGAATCAGCCCGTTTGCAAGGGCAAAAAGACCTTTTCTGATGCATCAAAGCTTTCCATTCGCAAATTAGGTAATCGCAATTTTTTGTGATTACCTAAATTGTGAATGCATTTAGGGAATCGCAATTTGCAATTCCCTAAATGCGATGCATCAAGCCTTTCCTAAATGCAGACTGTGCATTTAGGAAACTCTAATTACCATCAACTTCAAGTTGATGGCAATTTGCGCAATATGCCCTTTTTGCACACACGTTCCCTTAGGGAATGTGTGTGCTCCACGTGTGCACACTTAACTTTTTAGGAGGGTGCATCAGGGGGGCCTTAGGAATTGCATTTGCAATTTGCAGTTACCAATTGGTTAATCCAAATTTGCGAATGGAATGGAGTAACATTACTCAATAGCGATTCTCAATTTGCGAATCGCTATTAGGTAATATTTAGGAATTGCAAAATGTAATGCGATTCCTTCATGCATAAGGAATTGTGATTCCTAAATAGCGATTCCTTAAAAATAACTATTTAGGAATCACATGTGCCCCATAATCTCCCATAAATTAACGTGTTTTTAACATTCATGAAAAGCACTGGTGTTGCTGATTAAGTGCTGGTGCTGAGCATCGGAAACTACTGACTCAAATTAAGCACTGTGGGAAATTACATATGTGCTACATTTTTCAAGCTTAGGTGTGTTCGAACATTTGTAACGCCAATGTCACTAGTGATGTTTAAGCAGAGGATCTCAGACCTCCTTGGTCTACTCTGAACCCTCCCAGGAGGAACAAAGAGAGATCCACTTCTGGGGGGTCCATCTGTGCCATCTACACTATACTCTGGGGGATCTGAGCTCTCTAGGTGCGAGTCAGGTGACTACTCCTGGTCAGGGTTAGAATCAAGGTCTAAGAGGGGGTTCTCTCCTGACCCGTCTTTCGTCCCTGGACACCCACTCTGTCATGTTCATCTGCCCCACTAGCTTTCTGTAGGTCATCTAACAGTATCACCTGTAGGAGGCGTTGGGTATTAGGGCCTCTCCCTCTCTTAAGCTTCCTAGAGGAACACAGGACCCTCAGTCCCTGGAACATGAGGTCACTGTATCTAAAAGCCAAAGAGCCGCCACTGACCTCTCCTTTAGAAGACATACTAGGTGTAGTGAGATGTTGCACTTACCTAACCTTGTGGGAACTAAACTTTGAGGTTGGAGAAAGGGTTGTGCTAGACCCTTAACTGTCCCAACCCTACGTTCAGTAGAACTTACTTATTCTAAGCTTGTATTATATCTGCCTAGTATTAGTGATGGTTTTTTAATTAATCAACACCAAGATTATCTGGTAAAACAATGCAGCCTTGTTCCATCGCTGCCACCAATGTGAGAGACTGGCTCAGTATATGATGTACACTTATGTAAGTGGACACCTTGCACTGATCCAGACAACCCTTATGGTGACTTTAGTGGTCTTGGACGATTTTATAAAGCTCTCTAAGTGGTAGCTATGGAGAGCAGCCTTCAGGCTTAGTCCAGAAGGAGTGTAAAACAGCCTGTTTTACCAGAACATAATCCTTATGTATATATTTAATGAAAAATAACAACACAAGGTATTTATTATAATATATATGTATTAAAAGACACTCACTAACACATACAGATATCTCCTAGTCAGAGATATACACAATGCACACAATACTTTGCAATGGAAATACATAAGTAGCACAGAATAAACAGTGGTCCTCATGGGGGAGACCAAACCATATACTAAAATAGTGGTATGCAAACCGCGACTCGAGTCAAGGATAGACTCAGAGGATGTTGAAGTGCCGGGGATCCAAGCAACCATACAAGTTGAGTATCTAGATGCCCCACAGAGGTCGTGTGCAGTGTAGGAACATGACTGTGTTGCAATTTTAAAGAAAGAGTACCCTTTCCAGTAGAGCCTGAAGAAACCCAGTGGAAGACAGAAGGCTGGAGAGCCACCCCACCCGTGTATACCCTAGGAACCAGGTTACCTGCACCAGGGAAGCCGGGTGCATAGGTGTGAAGTGACTTCAGAAACCGCTGTCGAACTCACTTCAGAAAGATGCTGGAGAAGGCGAAAATGTCCAGTGGAACCCATTCAAGATGTGAAGAACCTGCAAGCAGAGGGGATAGAGTCTACACCACTCAGGATTGACCAGGAGGCACAGAAGACGAATGCCCACCGATGTCGGGCGTTGCAGGAGAGCTGTCGATGACCTTGGTACTGCAGCTGTGTGGGCCAGGTGACGCTGTGGAAGACCAGGGGCATGTCTGTCCCATGTCGGACGTCAAAAGTTGAGCGCTCGGTGTCCGGCGGGAGCACCAACAAGTCTTGGCAATAGCAACCAAAGTAGAAGTTTAAGAAGGTGCAATGTCCGGACCAGCAAGGTCCATGAGTCTCATCCCCAGTAGGGGAGTCAGGGCAGGCACCAAGTTATCAGGGGAGTCCAAAGAATTCAAATGTGTCCCTCAAGGGCACTGGAGCCGCAAGACGACCTCAAGCAGCTTGCCAAACAAGCAGACCCACGGCGCATGCAATGCGATGTGGTCAAAGATTCTGGTTACTAGAGATGCTTGAAGTTGGGGCTACTTGGAGCCTTAATATCTTGATGGGAGGAAGCCAACAAGCCTTTGCAACAGCAAGTTGACAAGGTGCACAGGTGTTTGGTTCCTGTGGCCCTGACAATGGATACTGGCCTTAACCTTGGTGAGATGGCAGTGCAGGCCTCGAGGGATGTGGAGAACCACCACCTGTGTTGCTGAGATTTTGGAGTCCTTGGGAGCCCAGGCTCAGCAGACCGGTCAGCTTAGTTGCGGATCCTGCAGATGCAGGGAAGTGACTCCTTCGCTTCAAGGGAGATTAATTCAGGTGTCTTGGATGCCCACAGGCCTTGGAAGCTTTCCTGTGTGGAGCCCAGGCACAGACATTGCAGCAGACATGCAGGGCGAAGAGATACGGAGCAGCAGGAGTCTTCCCAGTTGCATCCTTGATGCCCAGAGCGAAGTCCAGAGTGCCCATACGGTCGAAGTGGTCCCTGAAATGAATCATGCAGGTCTCAATCTCAGGTAAGTCCTCAAGTACCCTAAGGAAAGGGTTGGGATGATTCATGGTTCCCTCCCAAGGGAGGGTTGGACAGTGGGGAGGATACTCCCATGTCCTTTGTCAAGTTTTGCACCAGAGCAGGAATCAACGGCTCCCTGAACTAGTTTGAACTGGACTATGCAATTAGGGCACCAAATGTGCCCCTCATGCAGACAAAGTGGCCCTGGCAAGTGCTCCCACCCGCACCCAATACACTAAACCCTGTCTAGGATGTGGTCCCAACTCCCTGTGACAGGATACTTATTGTTCTGCCTCCTCTGCTCAAGCTTGGCTCAGCAGCAGGAGGGCAGAATCGAGTCTCTGGTCGGCAGCAGACATGTAGTGCTGTACGGGTCTAGAAGACTGGTTCCTGGAGCCCTGAGGACCTAACAGAGGGACCTACCCCCACACTGTTAACAGTTTGGGGGTATGATTCCAACATTTATGATAGGGTTTGTTACAGCTTTCGAGATGGTCATCGTGTAATGACGCTGTGCCCCTCTATATGTTATTTGACTGTCTCACTTAGAACCTGGGAGAATGGACTCTGGAGGCTGTAGGGGTGTCCTGCTCATGCAGGGGCACCCTTACACGTAGAACCAAGCAACCTGCCTTATGGATTGTAAAGGCCTGCTTTAAGGGGACTTTTAGGTTTTCAGTGTTGTGACCTTAGATATAGGGAAACCTATATCTTTCGTAAGTGGTGCTAGCACCAGCTTACAGAGGCTGCAATGGCAGGCCTGTAGATACAGTTTGAGTGGTCCCTCATGGGTGGCATAATGCATGCTTCAGCCCATGGGAACCCCTGGGATACAAGGGACTTATAAGGGTACCCCAATGTCCAATGTGAGATGTACTTAAGTACTTCCCATACCAATTTAGGTGAGAAAACAGAGAGACTGGGGTCCTGATTAGCAGGATCTCAGTCAGACTAGTCAGAAACAGCAAAGCACCGGGCAAAAAGTGGGGGTAACCATAAAAGCAGATCCTACTTTCCTACAAATAGGCAATAGGCTTTTAAGGATGGATTGTTATTGTACGGTGCTTAAGTCTGTAGGCCAGTGTTTTATTACACGGACTCTCAAAGCTTAGAAGATAAGGTAACAGTAAATAAACCGTGGAGATGTACCCTAAGCTAATCCTAATAGGCTCTCTTAGGATAGATAGTATTTTGGTCTACTAATTGTAATTTTTAATACATGTGTAATTTTATGACTGCATGCCTTTGTGGAAGAGCTCACTCTTAGTACAGAAGGCTTGAGCTGATTACGGTGATGAGCCAACAATAACAGCTAGGTACACCCTGGGAAAGGTCATGTCAGATGCTGTAGAACTGCTCCGTTTATTATGAAAAGGCTTGACAAAGGTAGTAGGCCTGGCTTATTATTGTGAAAAGCATTTGTTGAAGTCAATCAGCCGCTACGTGTGGATTTTTATTTTATCACATTATGATACTGGCTCTAGACACAACAATACCACAGTAGGCAAGGGTTTTAGTGTTGGTCACCCACTCTGAAAAACACTGGGAGTAAATTATTTTCACTGTGATGTTTCTTGTGAGGCTCTATTCAGATGGGTTGTATTATATTGTTTTGATTACTATAATTATGTACAGAATTGTACCAGTATAACTGTTTGCATGATGGTTGCAGCTTATGTGCACTACAGTAGACCTGTGTTGTTTATAGTGCCAACCCAATGATAAAGGCTATAGACCTTATCCGTTCACCAGCAAAGGTTATGTCAGACTCTTTAGGTGTGATCTTTTATAATGAAAAGTTAAGGCAAAGCAGGAGACCTGACTTACTAATTGTGAAAAGCATGTCGTCAAAGAATTCTCCAACCTGTCAGATGCTGACAAACAACATTACTCCCCTAAAACCAACTCTACAACAACCTTGCAAACTTCTTCTATGACAAGATCATCCACATCTACAGAAACTTCAAACCCCAGCCCAAGGCCACTGACTTCTTCAAGCAACACAATGATCCTGATACCAAAACAGACATCTGACTTACCAAAAGGAACCAGCTTACCCCACCGGGCACCACCTCCATCATAAACTCGGCTCACTACGAGGTCCCAACCGACCTATGCCCTCACCACATCTTCAATCTAGGCGAAGCCAGAATCAGCCATGTTCTCACCAGATTGTTCAACACCTCAATTGTCAAGGCCACCACCCGAGGACTGGAAACAAGCAGACGTCAACACCCTTCTAAAGAAATCATTGGAAGACTCCAGCAAATGCAACAATCACAGATCAATCTCCCTGCTCCTGTTCCCGGACAAAGTATTAGAAAAAGCCATCATCCAACATCCCTCCTCACATCTGGAACGGAACCTCCTACTCGCCTCGCCTCCTCCTAATCTGGATTCTGCAGCAACCATAGCGCAGAGACAGCCCTCATCATGGCTACTGATGACACCAGCATCCCACTTTACTGAGAAGAGACTGCAGCTCTGATCCTCCTAGCTTTTGGCAGCCTTCAATATAGTCATCTCACCACACTCTGATCACAAGGCAGCACAACATAGACATCCAAGGAGCTTCTCTCCGATGGTTCGCCTCTTTCCTCACCAAAATAGCACAAAACGTTTGCCTTCCCTCCCTTCACCTATGAACCCAAGGAAATCATCTGAGGAGTACCCCAAGGGTCCTCGCTCTGCCCCACCCCTTTCAACACTTACATGTTACTTCTGGCCAGCATCCCCAAATCCCGTGGACTCAACATCATATCCTACACCGATGACACTCACCTCATCCTCTCCCTCTCTCTAATGATACCACCTACACCAAGATCCATTCCACAGCTGCATAACAGATGTCACCAACGTAATGAAGGACAACTGCCTGAAGCTCAACACGGACAAGACCGAGGTACTGATTTTCAGAAACAAAAGCTCCCCATGTGACTCATCCTGGTGGTCTTGGAATAACACCAACTTCCACTGACCATGCTAGGAACCTAGGCATCATTCTAGCTAGCCATGGTGACTCAGTTCCACTCTGCCTCTTCCTCCTGCTTCTTCAGCCTCTGCATGCTTTGTAAGATTTTCAAATGGATACCCCAAAGCTCAAGACGCACCATCACCCAGGCCCTCATCTCTAGCCAACTAGACTACAGCAACCATCTTTAGGCAGGGATCACAGCTCACCTCCTCCAATGACTACACACCATTGAGAACGCCACGGCCAAACTTGTCCTGGATAGCCTTAGACAAACCCACATCATCCTCGACCTCAAGGAACTCCACTGGCTTCCTGTGGGGATTGGTATTACACTGAAAACCTGTAGGCAGGTATTTTGACACATGGAATCTCCCAAATTACAATAGTAGGCATGGGTTTTGGTGTTGGTGAGCCACACAAACAAACCCTGGGGGTAATAGAAGATTTGCCATATGGTACTCCGTACTAGGCTCCATTATGAGCAGTTTTACATTATTTTAGCAACTGCAATTTTGAGTATATTTGTAACTTTATTATGTTATGCCTAATGGTTGTCTTGAGAGAAAGCTAAAGCTCAATACAATCAACCTAAGTTGGTTATGGTGACAATTTGCCTAAGTTGGTTATGTTGATAAGCCAACAAGACAACAGCTTTAGGCCTGATTGGTTCACTAGGAAAAAGGATTTCAGATGCCATAGGTCTGGTCTGTTTATTATGAAATATTATGACACAGACAGTAGGTCTGATTTATTTACTATGCAAGATATATGTTAAAGCCAATAAACATTTAAGAGTGATTGCTTTTGCACTGTGGTAAAGCCTCTAGTCAGGTATTTTGTTACATTAAATCTCACAGGACACCTTTGTAAAGAAGGAGTTTAGTGTTGGCTACCTCCTTTGACAAACAGTTGCGGTAGAAAATATGTGCTGTAATAGTTCTTTTCCGAATCTCTTTGGATGCCTGTCTGCCTGGATCTTGTCATTTAAAAAAATCCTTAAATTAATTATATATATATATATATATATATATATATATGTGATCAAGGTCCCACGAGGATCGAAACGCGTAATGGCGGCGGTTCTGGGCTTTCAATAAACATACAATAGCACTGAAATATCGGGTTTGCTTCGTCATATATATATATCCACGAAATGGATGCTGCAACATCGAACTGTGGAGTTGCGTGAAACAGGTCAGAGAGCGAGGCTTACCCTTTGAGAAAGTTCCAGGAGGAACGAAACATGTCAGGACTCAGCCTTTAAGTCGCTTGTTGTTCCATTAAATAAAGCAGCTTTTTAAGGAGTTTCACAAGGTGTGACCAATTTTCTTCCTTTGGAGAAAAACTGTTCTAATACATATCGGCGTGGTTCTGCCGAAGGTCAAGCACCGCCACAAGAGCGCCGTGAGTCTCCCGCCCTGAACCAGCCTGCTGAACGGGAAACCGCATAGGGAGATTGGCGCCACCGAGGACTGAATCTCGGCATTGGTGAGGATGTCAATTTCAAATGCAAATTGACCCACGAAAACTCGCTGCCACAACGGAGGAGCACTTTTAATAACAAGCGCCCACATCACACAAAGCGGCAAAGCGCTCTACCCACTGGAGGGTCTTTAAATCAATAGCCCTTTTAAATTGCATTTCCAGATGGGTGTCCGAAATTAGCAACAGCATTTAAAATAACACCGAGTTGGACACGTAATTAAAGAAGGAAGACCTTTAAACAACACCGGACTGCATATTTAAAAGGTCTAGAACTGATGCGCGACCACAAGTACCACAACGCATTTCGAAACGGAAGTGATTCCTGAATAAAGGCCACTGGAGGCAAACGAAATGGATGCTGCAACATCGAACTGTGGAGTTGCGTGAAACAGGTCAGCGAGCGAGGCTTACCCTTTGAGAAAGTTCCAGGAGGAACGAAACATGTCAGGACTCAGCCTTTAAGTCGCTTGTTGTTCCATTAAATAAAGCAGCTTTTTAAGGAGTTTTACAAGGTGTGACCAATTTTCTTCCTTTGGATAAAAACTGTTCTAATATATATATATATATATATATATATATATATATTACCTACAGGCGGTCGCCAGTAGGTATATATAGTTAGGATTTTTTTCCTATGGGATTTCTGAAAATTCTATGTTGAATAACTTTGGCGTTTGTGGACGGAATTGGCTGAAATTTTCAGGAAAATGGCACATTTTGTTTCTGAGCAGCCCCCGAAAATTTGGGGGGGGTTCGTCAAGGGGGGACGGAGAAAAAAGGGGGGTCCCAAAACGCGTTTTTCCCATTCATTTTTCCATAGGGCGGTTGGAATCACTTTTAGCTCGAACGGCTGAATGGATTTACACGAAACTTGGCAAAATTGTAGATATGGTTTGCCCGACGTGCCTTTGCTATGTCTCAATATATGTGCTCCAGTGGATTTTGAGAAATTAACGTTTTAAAAAACAGATATATCTGTGACAGCGTCCCGGTTAGCGCCCCGGTTCGCGTACCTGACGCGTAACGGAACTTCGGTAGGAGAAGCGGATTGGCTCCCCGGTGACTGTGAACATTCTAAACAGTCCGGAGCGGCCGCCATCTTGTGTCTCGGTAGGATCGAGACACAAGATGTGGCAAAAACAAAGGGGGAAATGAGCATAAGGGGGCAGAGTACATCCTCCCTGACCCCCTAGGTTTGATGAGGGGGCTTTAAAAGGGCCCCGCGGGGAAAAAAAAATAATTTTATTATCGTTTTTTTTGCGGGGGGAGCGCTCGGTACGCGCACCGGGAAGCGGTCCGGGAAGCGTAATATAGGGAAAATAGGATGAAGGAATGTTCAAATAATGTATGTATATTGATTGTTCTTTTTGTTGTATTTTTTTTTTTAAATTTAAGTACCAACATGTAGGTACCAATGCAGAGTCTAAAAATAAAAATACACCGTTTCCTTTGTAGATATCTTGCATGTTGTTTCAGAAGTTATTGTGGTATATGGAATTCATAGCGTAGTCTGTCAGGAAAGCAGAAACACCATGGAGGCAGGAGATGATAAAGAGATGTTAAATACACATTGGAGATAATATAGTGGGAGAAAGGAAGTAACTATGAGCAAACTTACTATGTAACACAAAAAAGTTGCACAGTATTTTTAAAGTCTGATTTTGCATTATAATCAATTTGGTACTAGTTTAAAAAAATACATATAAAAATGAATAATGTCTCAAACAATTTTTGAATTATTAAATATACATTTATTTCTCTGATTCGTTTTCAAAATTTAAAAGAACTTCTAATAATTGATTGTCAGAAATGTTCTCATTTTCAATCAGGTAATCTACTGATTGTACACATTGCAGAAGTTCAAAGTCCCGTGATTCATCAAAAAATTCAGAGTCATTGGGTTCAATTTCTGTATCTTTGTTGCTTTCCAGAACAATTTCGATGGTATTTTTTTGCTCTCCTTCCATTTTTGTGCTGTAAATTGAATTTTAAAAAAATATATCAGTACAGATAGGGCACTGTTGGGTTTAAGTACAGACAGGTAGTTTAGTTTTTTTAAACAGTGATTTTATCTTTGGGCAGTGTATGGTATCAGACTGGAAGTAGAAATATAAAAAAATGTATGTGATAAAGCCTAAGTAAATTCTTAATTATACAAGACAAGCCTAACTCCATCCATAACTAAAACAGAGAAGTCTATCTTATTCTATAACTATTACAGAGGGATAGGATATAACTATCAGAAAATGTTTTCCTAATTAACTTAAAGTGCAGAACATACTTCAGTTTTTAAAATAACATCTTACCTTTCAAAAAGAAGTTTAAGTTCTCAGTTGAAATGCACTTGATATGTACTTCAGGAAGTAGTAGTCAAAATGGCTTTTTTTCTCTCTCTTTCTTTATATATATTCAGGTACATAACCAATCCAATGTCATGAAATAATAGAAGATATTGAAAGTAGCATTTTAATTGGTTGTCAATTCTAACACTTCATAAGTGTTTTTGTTAGGTAATTTACCTCAGGATATTTAGTCAGGCTTACAGCATAATTTTCTCAATGGAATTCCATCAAATCCGGGTAAATGGTAGGGACTGCTATGTAGTAGGGCCTATTCTATATTTGATGAAAGTGTCTGTAGTGGTTTTTCTGTAAATTACTTTCCCACCTTTTTTTATCGAGCGCTTACCGGTGCGCTCCCCGGTACGCGAACCGGCAGCGTTACAGGAGTCCTCCATTTTGTGTATCGGTAGAATTGAGACACAAGATGGAGGACAAACAATGTTCGGAATGGGTAGAAGGGGGAACGGTAGACACTTTGTGACCCTCTCGGTTTTTCTGAGGGAGGCTTAGGACGCTGATATATGCAAAAATAAAAAATAAAAAATTGGAAAATTTCGCGCGGGGAGCGCCCGGTACGCGCACCGGTAAGCGAACCGGGGAGCGTACTTTGGTGAAAAAAAAAAACAGTTAGAAAAAGATAAACGTTTTGAATGATCAGAGGTAGGGTAGCTCTGAAAAGAGCTATTGGGTTCTGTGGCTAATTTAGGTACCTACAAGTAGGTTCCAATGCACAGTTTTAAATAAAGGACGAATATTCTATTCCCTTCATCGGAGAAGTGCACACCATCTCTTCTGTAGATGTCTTGAATGTTGTAACGCAAGTTATTGTTGTATATTATACCCATTCCATAGTCTCTCATGTAAGCAGAAACAGATTTATTCACATGTTTCCGTGCTTTCTCAAATTGTGGAAAAAATTGGTTGGACCACTTCCATGTCTGTCTTTGGCATATATTGGAATATACCAAGGAAATTTGGGGAAAAAGTGTCATCAATTGATGAAAGGTGTTCTTTAAAAGCATTTCCAGACCAACCCCAGTCATAGTGCCCAAATCATTTCCACCACAGTGCACTATTAAGAGGTCACGGTTTGGCAGATGCATACATTTTTTTTATTAAAAACATATAAAATATATTTTTCATTTAAAAGAATAATATATTTTACAGCTTTTGATATTTGCTATTAAAAAACCATTGAAATTCACTGAAAAAACCATAGGTTATAGACCATATATAGTTAGGGATTAGCATTTACAAAACCTTATTTTACTCACACAAAACCATTGAAATTCGCATATATAGTTAGTTGCACTAACTATATATCGCGCACCCCCAATCAACTGCTGATGATGTCACATATTACATCATTCATGACATGGTCAGTGACATCACTGATGACATCACTGATGACATCATCCAGTGACTGTATGTTTCTGAATGCATGGGTTAGTGACTAAACTGTCTTAATTTGTGCATCATTATGTCTGTTGTTCTGTAAACTGCTGCATGTGTTGATCAGTAGCTATATGAGTAACTATATGGGTTATTGATTGGTTGCCCAAGTATTTGTATGGGAGACTGAGTGTGTGTGTGGGTGGCTGGGAGGTGTATGACTCTGTGCATAGATGTGTGAGCAGTTGATTCACTAGATGTATGGGTTCAAAAGTGCATGTGGAAACAGCTGTTTGGGCGGTTGACTGTGTGCATGAGTGTATTGGTGAGTGAATGGATATCTCAGTGCTACATGTCAAAGTAAGTACATTTGTAAAACACAGTACATGTGAGAGTTGACATATATAAATAACTGTGCCTAAGAGCTAGTGAATGTGTGAGTGGCTGTATGGATCATTGTGAACTTGTATCAGGGATTGTATAAGAGAGTAAATATGTGTTAGAATATGTTTGAATTAGTAAGGTGTGTATAACTGTATAGTTGAGGAAATGGAGGAGTGATTGATTCTTTGCATGACTGACTAGATGTATGAGTAACTCCATGGATGAGTGACAATCTGTGAGTGTCTGTTTACACTGATTGTATCTAAGGTTCTATTAGAGTCTGAAGAGGTTAATCGTATTATCACATGAATGATGTCATCAGTGATGTTGTCAGTGATGTCATTTGAGTTGTCAACAGTGATGTCATCAGTGATGTCACTGACCATGTCATGAATGATGTAATATGTGACATCATCAGCAGTGGATTGCGGGTGCACGATATATAGTTAGTGCAACTAACTATATATGCGAATTTCAATGGTTTTGTGTGAGTAAAATAAGGTTTTGTAAATGCTAATCCCTAACTATATATGGTCTATAACCTATGGTTTTTTAATTGAATATATATATATATATATATATATATACATACATATACACACAATCAATCCTTGTTATTTTGATGAGTCCCTCTGTACTGGAACCAAAAACAGGAACAAACTCCACTTAATTAGTGCAATGTCTTCTTTATTTTTGCGCTATGCCGCCATGACGCGTTTTGACCTTTGCAGGCCTTGATCACATCACGCGTCCATGAATCCTCCCCAATTTAAAGTGCCAAGTGCATAACAGAAATGGTAAACAGACTATCGTTTTGAGTCCCAATAACACGATACATTGCAGCAGACAAATTGTATGTTTGTATAGCTGGTCATGATCTTACTTACAATGTGCTTGGTAAATAGACTACAATAAATATACCACACAACACAATATAAAAGAATATATGTATTTAAAAGCACTTAAAACCCAATGTATTGCAGTTGCCGTGTAATATCTGCATGCTGTTTAACCTGTTAGGTCAAGGTTCATTTGCTGTATTTGCATTATAGATATGTTCGATTAAACAAGCCAGAGATACATGCCTGTGAAAAATATTAAAGTATTGATACTGCCCAAGTGGGCCACTGCTGCATTTTTTAAGGTGCTTATTTTTCTGAAAGTGCAAAAGTAGCTAAAGTGCTAACTTACAATATATTATAAAGTGCATTATTAATCTAAAATGTTGTTGTGCTAAAAAGTGCTGGTTTCATAGAAACTGTCTTCCTAAAACCAGAAGAAGGAAGGTATATACAGGAATTGTGGAGTGCAGCAGTTAATTAAGACATGTGCAAAATCGCATTTTGTCATTACAGATTTGTTACCGACCAATCGGAATCTAACCGCATGACTAGACATTGCTAAAACCATGTGTTCCTGTCCTCAGTTGTGTTGAGTCCCTGAGGGCTTTTGCGGTCTAGATTCAAAATGTACCAAGTTTCCAGCCTCCTAAGAATTGCCTCTCTATCGCCACCTTGTCTTAACTGTGGAACTAAGTCCACGAAATAGTACTTCAATTGATCTAAATCATTGCCGTGGATTTCCTTGAAGTGGCGGGCCACCGGATAAGTTGGATCCGAGTTAGTAATGACCCTTAAGTGCTGGAGAATCCTCTTGTGGACCTTCTGTTTTGTGCTGCCCATGTACCGCAGTCCACAAGAGCACTCCAGCACATAGATGGCAAATTCGGTTTTGCATGTAAGGAGCTTCTGGATTTTAATGGGCTTAGCTTTGAATGGCGTGATGTAGGACGTTTTGCTTATACCAAATGTACACGCCCTGCAGGAGGAACATCTGATAAATCCTTTTTGTACAGCCAGCCAACTGGTGCCCAATTTTATTTCAGGGCTACTGCTTACCAGGAAGTCACTGGTAGATGGGGCCTTCCTGAATGTTATTGTTGGTCTCTGTGGAAGTTGCTCCCCCACCACCAGATCACTTAACACTAGATGCCAAATTTTCGTTATAATGCTGCATAAACTATCTTTTTGTCTGTTGTAAGTTAGGAATAACCTAGGATTGCTAGTTTCTGGCAGTGTGTTATTTTTTCGTTTGCCCTTGCTATTTGATGGTATGAATAGTAGTCCATTTCTACTTTGCTCCCTGGTTTGTTTGTATTGATGTATTAACAGTATGTTCCGATGCGTGTAGGATAGTGTTTTCCGCAGTCTGTTTGCGGTGTAGTGTAGTTTCAAGATGACCATTGACAACAAAGAACTCAACATCTAAGACGCAGACTGAACTGTTGCTGATATTTTGTGTAAAATGCAAGTTGATATCATTGCTATTGATACTGGTGACAAATTCCAATGCCCTCTGTCTGCTTCCCTGCCAAATCACGAAAAGGTAATCAATATACCTCATCCACTTTATCACATGGTCAGCCAGGATATTTTTGTACATAGATTTTAAAATAATTTCCTCCCACCATCCCATGTGGAGGCAAGGGTAGCTTGGAGAAAAGCTTGCCCCTATTGCTACCCCTCTTATCTGTTGGTAGACTTGCTGTTGGAACATAAAGAAATTCTTTTCTAATCAGAATTTTGTAAGGCTAATCAACATTTTGTTATGCTGGTAAAATTCAATAGCCTTAGTGCCCAGAAAATGTTCTAACACCCTAATACCATCCTTATGGTGTATACTGGTGTAGAGATTGGATATATTCAGTGTCTTTAACAGATACTCCTCCTGCCACTGACAGTTGTAAATCTGTTTTAAAAAATCTGTGGTGTCCTGTATAAAAGATGGCAAGGCTCTGACATGTTCTTGTAGGAAGAAATCAATGTAAATGGACACATTCTCCAGTAAACTCTGTTTAGCCGAAATGATCGGTCTTCCTGGAGGTTTCAAGATGTCTTTGTGTACCTTAGGGATAAAATAAATGACGGGTATAGTTGGATAGTCATTCTTTAAAAATCTATATTCCTCCTGATTGAGTAGTCCCGCACTTTTTCAGGCAAGAAGCTTAGCAAATAGTTTGTACATGTATATATAGGTGCACATCCAAAATGTGTCACCAACCTTTAATTGAATAAAACCCGCTTTCGAAATAGAATCACTGTTGACTTTCTCTTCCTGAATTGGAAGAGGAGTGTTGCTTGAAGATTATATATTTATTAATAGGCTAGAACATAAAGGAATTAAGGTTTACAAGAAAACAACAGCCAGCCAGGACAAAAATCTGGATCCAAAAGGATACAATGAGTCACAGAGAAATGTCATATTCAAGAAAGAAGTGACCTAACCAGGTGGACAGCTGAGCAGCCACTAAGTAAGAATTCTTTAACTACCTGAGGAAGACAGAAGCCAAAATGTTGTAGTGGAAATATATTTTTGTTCTTTGGCGAGTCTATATGTTTGAGTCACTTCTTTTTTGGAGACGTGAGTGTGTGGGTGTGGGTGTTTTTGTGTGTATTCACTGAAAATAACATAGGTTAAAGAGATGTTATAATTAGCCATTGTAACAATATCATGTTACTTTTTATTTTTTTTAAACCTTAGAAATTCACTGAAAAAAAGAAGTTAAAGGGACATTATAGTTAGGAGAAAATGTTAGTTCAAACATACTGTTTTAAACAAACAAAAGCACTGAAATTCACAAGTCAGAGCTAACTCAAGAGTATGACCGCATTCTGCAGGGCAGAAGACAGCAGTGTGCGGAGTGAGGGGTTCCCCGGAACACTGCAGCCATATCGGGCCCCTGGGAGATGGGGTCCCCTGGGCCTCGTATGGCTTTGGAGAGGGGGCTTGTGCACCCTCCTCTCCTTATTTTAAAGATACAGCCCCAGGGAATGGGGGCATATTAGCAGGAACCCTGCGTAAAATTATCGCCATTTTATCGGTAGGAAACTACAGATAAAACGGCGATAATGGGCTTGCTAATAATCGTTATGGAATTCCAATAGAAGCCCAGGTTAGATGTGCAGGACATCTAACCTGGGCTTCTATTGGAATTCTATAACGCACATTAGCAAGCCCATTATCGCTGTTTTATCGGCAGTTTCCTGCTGATAAAACGGCGATAATTTTACGCAGGGTTCTTGCTAATGTGCCCCGGGGTCCTTGAGCCCTCACAGTGGCACAGGGAAAAAGACTGCATGCCCCCTCACCGTAATTTTTTATACAGTCCGACGGATGGGACCCTAGGGGCCTATTGGAGGTTCAGGGAAGAGGAACTTGTAGCGTCCTCCCCAGCCCTGGAGCATGCAAATTATCATGCCACAGACGGGGCTCTGTAATAGACATCTTTATTCCTCAGCATACAAAAACACACTGTACTCCCATTACGTCATAACCGTTAATATCCACACCTTAACACCTACCAGCAGCTTACTTAGTTCCTCTGTTGAGTCAGCCCAGAACCGCAAGGGTTCCCGCACACATAGTCTAATACCACTACATCACCCCTTTTGCTAAATAAAAAGTATAAACAACAGTCACATTATATTTCTTCAATAAGTCGCTGAGGAGCTCAAACTAATAGCCCAGATCAATTGCTATGAAATGGTCAAGATGCACTCTGATTGTCCACCGATGGTACAAGTTCTGATGCTTGATCTCGACTGTTAGGCGGGAACGCCTCATTCATGATTGCTGCTACTGATAAACGTTGAGGTAGGTGCTTAAAGCGGGACGAGTCCCGTGTGGTGGATTTTCCGAGACAACGCGCCATCACCATGTGTCCTTTGCACGTTACAACTCTCATAGGATGAACAGAAAACTGAGTGTCTGTTTTCCGCTTTCATTTCTGCTTGACCAGGACCCAGTCTACCTCATCAAAAACTGTTTCCTTAGCTGGTCGATGCCGATAGGCATATGTTTTCATCGGGCACTTTCGAGAAGTGTCTGTGACACGAACCTTATGAACATTCAAGAATAGGTCCACTGCAGTAGTTTGGTTCCAATGGCTCTCCCAAATAGCAAGGTGGTAGGACTCAGACCAGATGTGGAGTGAGGAGTTGAACGATAAGCCTGGAGGGCTTGACTTAGGGCTTGGTTTAACTCAATTACCTCCATTGATGCATGTTGAATTAGCCATTTGAGGGTACCCATAAATCGTTCCACAGCACCATTGGCTTGGGGCCACAGAGGTGTACTCTTTTGATGCTTAACATTTAGTCTGATTTGAAACTCCTTGAATTCTTTGCTATTGAGCGGCAGACCATTGTTAGATTTAAGAATGGCGGGGATACTCATGCTTCAAAGATGTCATCCAGCCCCTCGATGACCTTGTAATAGGTGGTTGATGATAACTTTTCTATTAAAGGAAAGCTTGTATACTCATCAATGACTACCATAAAATGACTACCATGAAATGATAAAATAAAACCACAACGATTTGCCAAGAAAAAACCTATAAACAATCCTTCTCTGGTATGGCTCCTAGGATCTGAAACGCTTTGCCCAGTGAAAGAAGAATGAGCCCTTCCTCTGCCTCCTACAAAAAAGAAGTGAAAGCGATCCTCATGGCTAAATTCACTTGAACTCTATGACTGTATTTTATTACTTGTTTTGTTTTTGCACGCCATAGTGGTTGTTTTTTCGCTAGCTTAGTTTTTACGATTATGAGCTTTGTATAACTTTTTCACATAGATCTTTGTATGCTATATCTTGCTTTCTACATATGTCTTGTAAAGCGCTCTGACACTCGCAAGAGTCTTGTTCGTGCTATATAAAACCTTCAAATAAATAAATAAATGTTGGTTCCTACAGGCCCAAAGGAATCAACTGCAACTCTTTCTCAAGCATGGGCAGGAATGTGAGTCATTGTCAATAGATGCTGCGTCACTTTGGGAGAAAGGCAGCTGCTAAGATGGCACTCATTTAGTTCCCTTTCAACCCACTCATTTAGGCATGGGAACCACACTCAGTCTCTTAGGGTTCTTTTAGTGGCTACAATATCCTTTATGACTAGTTCAGTGGCTTGCTGTTTCAGGCTCTCAGGTATGATGATTCTTGAGCCTCTCAATAGAACACCTTCCCTGGGAACAGACAGTTCATCCTGTACTTTTTTTAATTTTTGAAATTCAACAGTCAGCAAAAGCTTGAGCGTTCTTCCTCCATGATTGTGCTGACGATACGTCTTTGAGGATAAGCATGCTCTTATTGGCATTAGTAGCATAAATAATCTGTTCAATGAATAGGGCTTCTGCCGTGCTGGACCTCACAATGAAGTTATTGTACCCCTCAGCTGTTTCGGATGTCACACTGTGATGATGTAACAGTACTCATGAAAAATACTCAGCTTGGTTCTGATCTTAACTCCGCTTGTGTACAATTGCCTAGTCCTACTCTTGTAGTCACAACCACCACCTCTCAGTGCAAGGGGGCATCTTGGCTTTTGGGCTTCCAAAAATAGTGAACAGTGCTTGGTGGTCTGTAATGATAGTGAAACCTTTTCCTATAGAAGCAGATGAAAATGTCCTCAGGTTCATAATAAAAACAAATGCTCCTTCTCCAGCTGAGAATTGGCAGGTTCTATGCCAGACAGGCTTCAACTGGCATAGGCAACAATGCATCCCTGAGCATTCGAATGACCATTATGTTGAGCAAGGATTGTCCCCAGTCACACTGGGTTGGCATCTACTGTGATCTCAGTATGTAATTTGGAATCAAAATAGGCCATCTCAGTTGCATTCTTTTAAAACTTTTATCACATTCAGCAGACCACTGGAAAGGGACACTTTGTTTTGTGAAGTCTCTCAACGGGGCACTCACAGTAGCAAAGTCATGAATGTACCTTGAGCAATAACTGCCCATGACTAAGAAGGGGAGCAAGTAGCTGACAGTGCTTGCGCTTTTTTCAGGGTCAGGAGTCATTCTCTCATCAGAGAATATGTGCCTAAAAATTGTAAGTTTGTTCTTGTGAAACTCACATTTTGCTGCATTCAGAGTGAGACCTGCATCAGCAAGCAAGTGGCATGCTTGTTTTAGAGCCTTGTCATGTCCCTTTTGCATTGTCACAAATACCAGTATGTCATTACTGTAATTAAAAGCATGCATGACAGGTTGAATTATTTGATGTACAGCATCCTGAAATATTTCTGCCGCTGATGACACTCCAAAACTCCACATTTTTTATCTGACCAAACTAACATGAGTCAAAAAAGCAGTGATGTACCTATAGTTCTCTTCCAACTCAAGTTGATGATGTCCCTTATTCAGGTCCAGGCGGGAGAACACTTTGGCCCTATTGAGTAGCACGATCATGCCTGCTGTGTGGACCAGTATGTCTTTCTCTCTTGATGGCTTATTTGGCCTGGCACATATTAACACAGATATGCATGGCACCTCCACTGTCCTTTTTGGGCACCACCACTAGAAGCGAGACCCATGGCATAGGATCGGTGGAGACAGATTATTGAACTTTTCGAGTGCATTGTTAATCGACTCACCACTATCTATGATAAAAGTTATGGGGCAACCGTTGACCTTTATTGTAATCTTTAGTTCTTCCTTGCAGGCAGTCAAACCTAGATGTGCCTGTCATTCCTTGGCCAGTAGAATGCATGTACTTATGGACGATCATCTTTGTCTGGTTTCTACTCGTCATAACTGATGTTGCTTTTTGGACTTTTGGCCATGGCGAGAATGCTTTTGGAACCTTCTGCCGTCCTTTTTGTCTTCTTGCTGTGACATATTTGGTTTCTCTTTCGCTTTGCAAAACCATTATGAAGTGGGGGGTTTTCCCGCAACCTTTACACATTTGTGCTATGGCCGAACATTTGACTTCCTGGGGAAATGAAATCATACATCGGAAACACAACTTTTTCTTTTTTGAAGATGTTAACTTGCATGCATCTATTTTATGCTCACATTTCATGGCCAACGCAGATTCATTTTTTGCTATTCCAGCTTCCATATCAGCAGCTTATTGATCTGCTGTTTTATCAGCCTTTGCAGCCATTAGTACTTTCTCTAAACTGAGCGTCTCTCTCAACATGTTTCTTCTGAAAGAGTCTGAAAGACAGCCATCAATGACTCTAAGGTGTATGGCTTCCTCATCATTAAATTCACTAATCTTTAAGTGTTTGATAAGCACAGAGTCCCTCAACAAATTCATCAATCGTTTTAACAGCTTGCTGTCTCGCTTGGTTAAAAATGTTCCTTTCATAGTCGACATTTGGCATCGGATTGAACTTGGATCCTAATGCTTCTTTGATCTGACAGTACGATATTGCATCAATCTGTGAGATTTTCTTCAGCACTTCTTTTACTCCATCACTGGCAATGTTCTTTAAATGCTTAATGATTTTTTTATCATAAACTTCTTTTAGTGCATCAATGAAGTCATCTAACGTCTTTATCTATGCGTTCCATCTAGCACCAGTATTCTCAGTCAGTCAGTCAATATAGCTTTATTTCGATAAAAAGATATCTTAAAAGCTGTGGGACAGAGTAAAAAAGCTATACAATTAAAATCAGAATTCAGACCAGTAGATAATAAATAGATATATCCAAAACATTTCAGTTGGGTAAACAAATTCATCAAAAGTAAACAATAATTTTAAAAACAACTTTTTCATCTTCGTCATCATCATGTTAAAAAGAGTGTATCATACAAAGAGCGTGAAACATGTATCAAAGGAGAGGTGTCTACAGATTGGTGTTCAGTGTTCTTAACCTAATATTCCATGCCCATCTCAAACATTTGGCTAGCCCGCAAGCATAGAGATCCCGTGCATCTGTTCTTAAGATGCGCAGTGCATAAGAATTACTGTGAGTACCCAGATCTCTACAAAGCGGTCTAAGCCAGCGGTCCCTTGGGACTTTGAAGGCTGGGCAAGCAAACATGATGTGCGCAATTGACTCAGAGGAATCCTCACAGTGCGGACAGGTAGCTGGTGTCTGGTGAGGGGGCTTCCATTTCGCAGTCAGTACTCATGTGAGGAATGAACCTACCCTAAACTCAAAGTACAGAACCCTGTCATATTGTTTTTGTATAACGTCTAGGTATGGTTCGTAGCAGGTAAGATGCTTGAACTGCATAAACTCCTCAGACAACCTACCTATTCTGGGATTAAGAAGACCCTTGTTGCTAACCCAGGACCAATACACCTTCTTTAGGTCTGCCTTTGGTGGAGCAATTCTGTTTACCCATGCCTCTTTAAGGTTAAGATCGTACAAGAGTGTTTTAAGATCTTTTAGCCGTTTAATCTTGTGCCACCCATCCATGCTCATTACTTCGCTTAGCCCCTCTGCATATTTGGACAATTCTGATGTCCACCACAGGCGAGCCCACAGCAAGAGGGGGTGAAGTCTTGCCAAATCTTTGATTGAGTGGCACCCTAGATCTTGCAGTAGAGGCTTAGTGAGGGTCCTCTGGGAAAGCATAATTAGATCTTTTAAAAATGTATTTTCCGATCTCACAATTTGGTCCAGGTTAGTAAAGCCCCAGAGTTCGGCACCGTAGAGAGCCGAGCTTACTCCTCTGGCCTTGTATATGGCAATAGCGGGGGCAATAGGTCTGCTTGTTGAGGAGCGATGCTCTTTGAGTATTGCCCCGGTGACCCTTTTATGGTTTAAGAGCATTTTATGAATGTGAGAGCTCCAAGGCATGGAATCGAAGATGCGAATACCCAGGTAGTCGAATGTGTTGACCCTCTGTAGTGGAACTGAATTTAGTACAGGCGGTGACCTGAGATTTCTCGTGGGATTTCCGTTAACCGCGGCGGTAATTCCGCCGCGTGCGGGTGTTTTCTTGCACGGGTGGGGAGCCGTCGGAGGTAGTGCTGCCGTCGGCCATTGGCCGACGGCAGCAATTAAGGGGTTAATACAAGATATTTGTTTTCTCAGAGTTGATGGCAAGCTCTCTAATGGTACAGAATGACTGGAAGCTGTCCAGGAGGCTCTGCACGCCCCTCGGGGTCTTTGAGATGAGGAGGGTATCGTCAGCGAACAGGAGAGTTGGAATTTTACGCCCGCCAGGGTTGGAGCATCTGATGGCGTACGCTGCAGGTGCTCGACCACCCTATTCACATACAAAGAGAAAAGGATGGGAGCTAGCACACAACCCTGATGGGCACCCCTGTTCACTGGTATTCTATCTGTTTTTCCGCCCTTGAGATCCCCATCTCACTTGCGCATAGTTGCCTTCATGGAGGCGAACTAGCATGTCCAGGATGTATCTAGGGACCCCTTGCTCAGCTAGCACCTTCCATAGGCGCCCCCGGGGGACTAGGTCAAAGGCAGTCTTTAGATCGATAAATGCGTGGTACAGACTGCCCTTGCCTATCTGGACCACTTTCCAGTGAAGGAGGAGGAGCCTGAACAACTGTTCAATAGTCCCAGTTCCGGTCCTGAAGCCTGCTTGATAGTAGGAGAGGACTCGGTTCTCATCTGCCCATACCAGGATCCTCTCCAGCAAGACCCTCCCAACAACCTTTTGGGTTGAGCCAATCAAGCTGATTGGGCGATAATTGGCTGGGTCATCCCTGGGAAGTGTCGGATGGCGTGGTGGTTTTAGAAACATAGCTACATCGTACTTTGCGCTCCCTTCTGCAGCCATTGGAAATATTCAATGTTCCAATGGCTTTAGTTGCGCTGGATGCCACTGTACACGCATCAGACTCTTACCTGAGCCTGGGTCATCACACCTGATTCAAGGTGGTGTGGCACTTCCCTTGTTTGTGCTGATAAGTAAGTTTGTACTTTCAAACAGGTTATCACTGCCTTTAGCGTTTGCTTCACATGGGTAATGGCTCTGTTATGGCATGACACAGTATTTTTTCTTTTAGCCTTACAATGGATTTTGGAGGGCTTTTCGAATGCACTCCTCCACAGGGCCTTTAACTTCTTCAATGGTTGTGTCTGGGCTGGAGCAGAGCTTTGACTAAACACATCACATGCCAACTTTGAACTGCTTCTCATCTATTAGGGCACATGAGGCACCCACAATCAGTTGGCTGTATCGCTGCAAACTCTCAGGGAGAGTAGTCTTGTTTCTTCGGGAAACGTATCCCACCCTGGTCACCAGCTGTAGCGTCCTCCCCAAACCTGGAGCATGCAAATGAACACGCCATAGACAGCTCTGTAAAAGACTTCTTTATTCCTCAGCATATGATCACACACTGCACTCTCATTACATCATAACCATTAATACCCACACCTTAACACCTCTCAGCAGGTTACGTAGTTCCTCTGTTAAGTCCATCCAAAACTGCAAGGGAACTAACGCACATAGTCTTATGACACTACAGGGCACATTCCCCCTTCCCCTTAATAGTAAATAAGGCAGTGTCATCGGATGAGTAATGTGATTTGTAAGGTCATAAGCAGTGCAAGGCAGTGGTGTAAGTTACAGTTTGCTCAGTAAACTGTAACTAGTGAATTTCAGTGTTTTTTGTGTGTTTAAAACGTGATGTTATGATTGAAATTTTCACCCAACAATAGCGTCACTTTAATCTTCATTTTTTCCAGTGAAATCTTAGTTTTTTTTTATATAGAGTTAGAGATTATTACCACACCTTCTGTGACATCACTTTAACCATTGTTTTTTCATTGAATTTTGGGGGATTTTTAACGTAGAGTAACATCTTATTACCATACTTAACTACAATGTCATGTTAACCTTTGCTTTATTCAGTAAATATCTGAGTTATTTTAACGAAAAGTAACATTTTATCACCATACTCAATCTCTGCGGGCAGCCAACTCCACACTGCACATGTCCTTCGGCTATGTCCATCATTTGGTTGTCCAACTGTCTACAAACACCACCCCACATTCTTCTTGTTTTAAAAAAAAATTATTTTAGCCTCGTGGGATCCCACAGGAGCTTAGAGTTGCGCTGGCGGATGCCGAGCTGGGTTCTGCAACACTCCCGCTAGAGCGGTCAACATATCCCACAAGTAAAAAAAAACTTTCTTTTGGCTGTACAGTCATAAAAGCACAGTTTACATTACATTTCATAAAATTTGGTTAATAATTATTACATAAGTGTTGAAGTTAAGTAGAATGTTCAAAACGTCAGTGAATATGATAAAGAATAGTCAAATACATTCTTATTATAGTATTATCTTTCACCGGCTGACTACCCGTCCCCCTCAAATTTGGCATACATAAGCAACAGAATAAGCAACAGAATAAGACATGACACCTTACTGGGGTATTTTAAAACTGTTAAAAACTAGTTCCAATTTTTCCCCTAGGTTAAAAAAATAAAGTAAAAGAAAAACATTACAATTACTTTTCCAAATACAAAAATATTGTTGCAGTTCTCTAAGTGATGCTAGTTGAAACATAGGACAGTTACATAGTTAGCGGGCACACAGTATTTAATTAGAACCCCGCTCTTTCCCTTTTAAGATACCTCCACGTATACACCACATTGCAAATAGGAATTTCGAGGTTGCAACTACAAATAATGGCAGCGTTTCATATTTAAGTACCCTGAAAAGTTCCTACAGAGTTGGAGGACCCACTTCAATCTAGGCCTACTATAAGCAGGACAGAAAAGCATTACATGGAGCTCTGTCTCTTCAGTGGCAGAGCAACCAGGGCAGTCAGCTTTGGCTGCACCCTTCCAGCTATTCGTAAACGCACGGAGCGGTAACGTACCGTGCCTACATTTTAAGTATAGTTTTTTTGCAATAAAGGGTTGGATGCTATCCATGGCCAGTTCTAGTTTGTACTGCTGCTTGACATCAAGAAACCTTGATGTCAGGCAGCAAGTGTTCGTACTCTGGGTCAGCAGGGATAATTTATGTTCTTTATATGCATGGGTTAGGGACTTTTTCCGAATACTGGGGCATGTTACTTCAGGAGTAGACCAAATATTTGCCCACCCCAGAGAATGGCATACATTCCTAACATAAGACAACCATGGTAAGTTGGCTGCTCCCCGTATGGACATAACATCCCTCAATTCCTCCCTGTAGGTGACCAACTCAGGTGTGCTCCATATGCGGCGCCAGAAAAGGAGGGGACGAGAGGCAATCATGTCGGCAATAGGGCCAATACCCAAGTCCATCCTGAGTGGGGTTAAAGGCGTACTTCTTGGAAGTCCCAGCAACTGCCTAATAAAAGTATTCTCTGTAACCGACAGGGAATGAGATGAACAGTGTCCCCAGAGTTCAGTGCCATATAAGGAAGCTCCCCTCGCTTGGGTTTTATAAATTTTTGCCGGGGGAACCAACCACTTTTTGGGTGCAGTTTTTGTAAACTTTCAATATACCACCCATTGACTGTGTTCATTTCATGTTGGCCTTCTTAATTTGGGTACCCCAATCCATCTTATCATTGAGTGTAATACCCAGATAGTCGAATATCGACACTCTTATGAGGGACTTACCCTACATTTGGGGATGCAGGCATACCCAGTTGTGATTTAGACAGGAGCAGCGTGTCGTCTGCGAACATTAAGGCCACTCTAACGTTGTTCTAACCTTGGGGAGTCTATGTCCTTTACTGCCAAGAGGGTCTCAGTTAAGCCATTTAAAAAGAGGGAAAAGAGGGTAGGCACTAACACGCATCCCTGCCTCACCCCTTTCTCCACGGGGAAAGGAGCAGTCAATTCTCCTTTCTTGCCATATCTTACCCTCGCATAAGTGTCTTCGTGTAGGCGCTTCAATAATTGGCAAAGATAGACCGGAGCTCCCATGTCATGGAGAAGGGCCCATAACTGGCCTGTCGAACCATATCAAAGGCGGACTTGAGATCCACAAAGGTTAGGTAAAGGCTACCCCCATCCAAAATTTCTGTTTTCCAGTGGATTAACTGCAATCTAAAAATGTGATTGATGGTCGAGATTTTTGACCTAAATCCCGCTTGTAGCGGAGTTAAAATATTCATCTCATCCATCCAAGATTGCAATCTCTCCAAAAGAACACGTGCAAATATATTTTATGACACGTCAATTAGGCTTATCGCCCAATGATTTGCTGGGTCAAGTGGGGAACCTTTTTTAAAAATTGGAATGATTTCCGTACCAATCCAAGTCGAAGGGAGTGCCATACCCTCAATAATAGCATTGAATAGTATCTGAAGATAAGGGGCCCACACCACCTGTTCATTTCTGAACAGGTCACCAGGGATTCTGTCTAGACCCGGGGCCTTATTAGGGAGTAGTTTGCCCAACGCCAAGGTAACTTCCAGAATTGTACAAGGTGGTGGGTCCTCATTTAGGGGAATTTGATCTATAAACACTGGCCCATGTGCTCCAGACTCATATAGTGGCATAGAATATAAAACTTTAAAATGTGATCTCCACACTTCTTCCCTGAGATTAGGTTCTATGTCTATGGCTGAGTTGCCTTGGAGTGGCCAGTTTTAACCAGAATCCAAAAGCCTCTTATGTTCGGGAGTCCAAACCTATCTTGATAGCTTCCCATTTTTCTTTCTCCCAGGTTGCTTTAGCTTCAGCAATCGTGTTTTTATAGTGTGACCTGTCAATTTTGGTACGTAAAGTGTCCTTATTCTTAACCCCAAGTACTAATGCACGTTTTGCTTCCCTGCATGCTTTATTAAACCAGGGATGCTTAGGTTTAAGATTGTGGTTATTATAATTACCAGGGTTATAAAAGAACTCTGCCAACTTTAAAATCATATCTAGGTGATTCGTATTTATCAGTGACAAGGACTCCTGTTCTTGGTGTTCTTCAGAGATACAGAAAGCATTTTCTAAATAAGGGATAGTTTGTGTATAGAAGGAGGCTATTTTTTCTTTAGATAAGCAAAACTGCCCCAGCGTACTCTTCTACCCCCTCTATTGCAATTAGGTTAGGTGGGGGTTATGTTAGTAAACCCTGGTCTGCCTTGAGTTCTGGGTAGGCTATCTCAAGTACCAATGGGTTGTGGTCACTTTCACATCGAGTATGGACCACAAAGTCCTTGATTCTAGACCACAGGTACTCAAAGTACGGCCCGCGGGCCGCCAACGGCCCGGCAAGCCCGCCTTGGCGGCCCACTGACCTTACAGACATCGTACCGGTTCTTTTTTAAGCATCAGCAAACAAACACCGCCGGTTGCAGCAGTGCGTAATCCGAGAGAATTCTCTGGCGGGGCCGGGTGATTTCAGGCACAGTCAGAGTAGAGCTGCAGGGGCCTAAGAAGAGGTGAACAAAGCCTCATTGACATTTAACTGGTCTTTTAAAGACCTGTGAAGTACTGGGGTCCTGCTGTGTGTGTGCCCGGGAGGCTGTGTCAGCTGGAGCTGACACACTCAGGAGGGGGTGCAGCAGGGACTGATAGCCTGGTGAGGTGGGAGGGCAGAGCAGGGAGTGAGAGCCCGGGTGAGGTGGGAGGGCAGAGCAGGGAGTGAGAGCCCGGGGAGGTGGGAGGGCAACAAGCAGTGAGAGCCCAGTGAGGTGGGAGGTCACAGCAGGGAGTGAGAGCCGGGTGAGGTGGGAGAGCAGCAGGGAGTAAGAGCCCGGTGAGGTGGGAGGGCAACAGGGAGTGAGAGCCCGGTGAAGTGGGAGGGCAGCAGGGAGTCGGAGCCTGGGTGAGGGGGGGCAGAGCAGGGAGTGAGAGCCCGGTGAGGTGGGAGGGCAACAAGGAGTGAGAGCCCAGTGCGGTGGGAGGTCAACAGGGAGTGAGAGCCCGGTGAGGTGGGAGGGCAGAGAAGGGAGTGAGAGCCCGGTGAGGTGGGAGGGCAGAGCAGAGAGTGAGAGCCGGGTGAGGTCGGAGGGCAGAACAGAGAGTGAGAGCCCGGGTGAGGTCGGAGGGCAGAACAGAGAGTGAGAGCCCGGGTGAGGTAGGAGGGCAGAGCAGGGAGTGAGAGCCCAGTGAGGTGTGAGGGCAGCAGAGAGTGAGCGCCTGGAGGATGTGGGATGGCAGCAGGGAGTGAGAGCCCAGTGAGGTGGGAGGGCAGCAGGGAGTGAGAGCCTGGGTGAGGTGGGAGGGCAGCAGGGAGTGAGAGCCGGGTGAGGTGATGGAGGGCAGCAGGGAGTGAGAGCCGGGTGAGGTGATGGAGGGCAGCAGGGAGTGAGAGCCGGGTGAGGTGATGGAGGGCAGCAGGGAGTGAGAGCCGGGTGAGGTGATGGAGAGCAGCAGGGAGTGAGAGCCGGGTGAGGTGATGGAGGGCAGCAGGGAGTGAGAACCGGTTGAGGTGATGGAGTGCAGCAGGAAGTGAGAGCCTGGGTGAGGCGCCGCTTCTCAGTCAACACAGCAAAAAATTGGAACGCGCTCCCCCTGAGTCTCAGATCGGAACCAAACCTCCTGCGATTCAGGAAGTCCCTTAAAACCCTACTCTTCCCTTAAAGTCGTCGACATCCCCTTCCTTCAACCTTTAGGAGCTTGAGGTTTAGCGCTGGGATACTCTTGGGTGACTACGCGCTCTATAAAAACCTAAAACAAAATAAATAAATAATAAGGTGGGAGGGCACAGAGAGTGAGCACCCGGAGGAGGTGGGAGGGCAGCAGGGAGTGAGAGCCCAGTGAGGTGGGAGGGAAGCAGGGAGTGAGAGCCTGGGTGAGGTGGGAGGGCAGCAGGGAGTGAGAGCTGGGTGAGGTGGGAGGTCAGCAGGGAGTGAGAGCCCGGGTGAGGTGGCGGAGGGCAGCAGGGAGTGAGAGCCCGGTGAGGTGGGAGGGCAACAGGGAGTGAGAGCCCGGTGAGGTGGGAAGGCAGCAGGGAGTAAGAGCCCGGTGAGGTGGGAGGGCAACAGGGAGTGAGAGCCTGGGTGAGGTGGGAGGGCAACAGGGAGTGAGAGCCGGGTGAGGTGGGAGGGTAGCAGGGAGTGAGAGCCCGGTGAGGTGGGAGGGCAGCAAGGAGTGAGCACCTGGGGGAGGTGGGAGGGCAGCAGGGAGTGAGAGCCTGGGTGAGGTGGTAGGGCAACAGGGAGTGAGAGCCTGGGTGAGGTGGGAGGGCAACAGGGAGTGAGAGCCGGGTGAGGTGGGAGGGCAACAGGGAGTGAGAGCTTGGGTGAGGTGGGAGGGCAGCAGGGAGTGAGAGCTGGGTGAGGTGATGGAGGGGAGCAGGGAGTGAGAGCCGGGTGAGGTGACGGAGGGCAGCAGGGAGTGAGAGCCGGGTGAGGTGACGGAAAGCAGCAGGGGGTGAGAGCCGGGTGAGGTGAAACAGATGGAGATAGAAACAGATAAAGACATATAGAGACAGAGACAGAGACAGATATTGGTAGAGACAGACAGCGATAGAGACAGAGAGAGAGATAGAGAGAGAGACAGAGACAGAGAAGCAGAGAGAGAGTGACAGAGAGAGAGAAACAGAGAGAGAGTGAGACAGAGAGGGAAACAGAGAGGGAAACAGAGAGAGACAGAGAGAGAGACAGAGATAGAGACAGAGGCAGGGACAGATTGAAACAGAGACTGACAGAGACAGATAGAGGCAGAGACAGACAGAGATAGAGACAAAGAAAGATAGAGGTAGAGACAGAGACAGGGACAGACAGAGACAGACCGAGACAGGCAGAGACTGACTGAGACAGGCAGAGACAGAGAGACGGAGAGGGAGACAGAGGGAGGGAGACAGAGACAGGGACAGACAGAGACAGATAGAGGCAGGGACAGGAACAGACAGATAGAGGCACAGTGACAGAGAGACTGAGAGGGAGACTGAGAGGGAGACTGAGAGGGAGACTGAGAGGTAGACAGAGGGAGACAGACAGAGAGAGAGGGAGATGGAGGGAGTCAGGGGAGGCAGAGGGAGGGAGACCAAGAGAGAGAGGGAGGGGAGACAGAGAGAGAGAGGCAGAGGGTGACAGACAGAGGGAGACAAAGGGTGACAGAGGGAGACAGACAGAGGGAGACAGACAGACAGAGGAAGGGAGACCGACAGAGGGAGGGACACAGATGGAGGGAAGGAGACAGAGGTAGGGAGGGTGATAGAGGAAGGGAAGGAGATAGAGGGAGGGAGACAGATAGACGGAGGGAGACAGAGAGGGGGAGGGAGACAGATTGAGGGAGGGAGACAGAGAGAGAGAGACAGACAGGGAGACAGAGGGAGGGAGACAGAGGGAGGGAGACAGAGGGAGGGAGACAGAGGGAGGGAGACGGAGGGAGCTAGAGGGAGGGAGGGAGATAGACGCAGGGAGATAGAGGCAGGGAGGGAGATGGAGGGAGGGAGATAGAGGAAGGGAGGGAGATAGAGGGAGGGCAGGAGATAGAGGGAGAGGGAGGGAGATAGAGAGAGAGAGACAAAGAGGGAGACAGAGTGACGGAGACAGAGAGGGAGACAGAGGGACGGAGACTGAGCAACGGAGATAGAGGGACGGAGACAGAGGGATGGAGACAGAGGGAGGGAGACAGAGGGAGGGAGACAGAGGGAGGGAGACAGACAGAGGGAGACAGACAGAGGGAGACAGACAGAGGGAGACAGACAGAGGGAGACAGACAGAGGGAGACAGACAGAGATAGACCGAGACAGGCAGAGACAGAGAGACGGAGAGGGTGACAGAGGGAGGGAGACAGAGGGTGACAGACAGAGACAGATAGAGGCAGGGACAGGAACAAACAGATAGAGGCAGAGTGACAGAGAGACTGAGAGGGAGACAGAGGAAGACAGACAGAGGGAGAAAGACAGAGGAAGACAGACAGAGGGAGAAAGACAGAGGGAGACAGACAGAGGGAGACTGTCAGAGGGAGGGAGACAGAGGGAGACTGTCAGAGGGAGGGAGACAGAGGGAGGGAGACAGAGGAGTGAGACAGAGAGAGGGAGGGAGACAGAGAGAGGGAGGTAGACAGAGGGAGGGAGGGAGGGAGATAGAGAGGGAGACAGAGAGAGGGAGACAGAGAGAGGGAGACAGAGAGAGGGAGACAGAGAGAGGGAGACAGAGAGAGGGTTAAAAGAGAGGGAGACAGAGAGAGGGAGACAGAGAGAGGGAGACAGAGTGAGGGAGACAGAGAGAGGGAGACAGAGAGAGAGGGAGACAGAGAGAGGGAGACAGAGTGAGGGAGACAGAGTGAGGGAGACAGAGTGAGGGAGACAGAGTGAGGGAGACAGAGTGAGGGAGACAGAGAGAGAGGGAGACAGAGAGAGAGAGAGACAGAGTGAGGGAGACAGAGTGAGGGAGACAAAGAGAGAGGGAGACAGAGAGAGGGAGAGAGAGGGAGATAGAGAGAGGGGGAGGGAGGGAGATAGAGGGAGGGAGGGAGAGAGAGAGGGAGGGAGATAGAGAGAGAGGGAGGGAGATAGAGAGACAGAGGGAGGGAGGGAGGGAGATAGAGAGGGAGAAGGAGAGAGGGAGACAGAGAGAGGGAGACAGAGAGAGGGTTAAAAGAGAGGGAGACAGCGAGAGGGAGACATACAGAGGGAGACAGAGAGAGAGAGAGAGAGACAGAGAGAGAGGGAGACAGAGAGAGAGAGAGAGAGGGTGACAGAGAGAGAGGGAGACAGAGCGAGGGAGACAGAGTGAGGGAGACAGAGCGAACGAGACAGAGCGAACGAGACAGAGCGAACGAGACAGAGCGAACGAGACAGAGCGAACGAGACAGAGCGAGGGAGACGGAGAGAGGGAGACGGAGAGAGGGAGACGGAGAGAGGGAGACAGAGAGAGGGAGACAGAGAGAGGGAGACAGAGAGAGGGAGACAGAGAGAGGGAGACAGAGAGAGGGAGACAAAGAGAGGGAGACAGAGAGAGGGAGACAGAGAGGGAGACAGAGAGAGGGAGACAGAGAGAGGGAGACAGAGAGAGGGAGACAGAGAGGGAGACAGAGAGGGAGACAGGAAGGGAGACAGGAAGGGAGACAGAGAGAGGGAGACAGCGGGTGACAGACAGAGGGAGACAGACAGAGGGAGACAGAGTGAGGGAGACAGAGGGAGGGAGACAGAGGGAGGGAGACAGAGGGAGGGAGACAGAGAGCGGGAGACAGAGAGCGGGAGGGAGATAGAGGGAGGGAGGGGGATAGAGGGAGGGAGACAGAGAGGGAGACAGAGAGGGAGAGGGAGACAGAGAGGGAGAGGGAGACAGAGAAGGGGAGACAGAGAGGGGGAGACAGAGAGGGGGAGACAGAGAGAGGGAGTCAGAGAGGGAGGGAGACAGAGGGAGGGAGACAGAGGGAGGGAGACAGAGGGAGGGAGACAGAGGGAGGGAGACAGAGAGAGGGAGACAGAGGGTGACAGACAGAGGGAGGGAGACAGCTGGAGGGAGGGAAAGAGATGTAGGGAGGGAGAGAGAGGGAAACGGAGAGAGGGAAACAGAGGGTGACAGACAGAGGGAGACAGAGGGTGACAGACAGAGGGAGACAGAGGGAGACATACAGAGGGAGACAGACAATGGGAGACAGACAGAGGGAGACAGACAGAGGGAGGGAGACAGAGGGAGCGAGGCAGACAGACAGAGGGAGGAAGACAGAGGGAGAGAGGGAGACAGAGGGAGGGAGACAGGGGGAGGGAGACAGGGGGAGGGAGACAGAGGGAGGGAGGGAAACAGACAGAGGGAGAGATGGAGACAAAGGGAGGGAGACAGACAGAGGGAGAGAGGCAGACAGAGGGAGGGAGGGGGATAGAGGGAGGGAGACAGAGGGAGGGAGACAGAGAGCGGGAGGGAGATAGAGGGAGGGAGGGGGATGGAGGGAGACAGAGAGGGAGACAGAGAGGGAGACAGAGAGGGAGACAGAGAGGGAGAGGGAGACAGAGAGGGAGAGGGAGACAGAGAAGGGGAGACAGAGAGGGGGAGACAGAGAGGGGGAGACAGAGAGAGGGAGTCAGAGAGGGAGTCAGAGAGGGAGGGAGACAGAGGGAGGGAGACAGAGAGAGGGAGACAGAGGGTGACAGACAGAGGTAGGGAGACAGCTGGAGGGAGGGAAAGAGATGTAGGGAGGGAGAGAGAGGGAAACGGAGAGAGGGAAACAGAGGGTGACAGACAGAGGGAGACAGAGGGTGACAGACAGAGGGAGACAGAGGGAGACATACAGAGGGAGACAGACAATGGGAGACAGACAGAGAGAGACAGACAGAGGGAGGGAGACAGAGGGAGCGAGGCAGACAGACAGAGGGAGGAAGACAGAGGGAGAGAGGGAGACAGAGGGAGGGAGACAGGGGGAGGGAGACAGGGGGAGGGAGACAGAGGGAGGGAGGGAAACAGACAGAGGGAGAGATGGAGACAAAGGGAGGGAGACAGACAGAGGGAGAGAGGCATACAGAGGGAGGGAGGGAGATAGAGGGAGGGAGACAGACAGAGGGAGGAAGACAGAGGGAGGGAGACAGAGGGAGACGGACAGAGGGAGGGAGGGAGACAGAGAGAGGGAGGGAGACAGAGGGAGATAGAGAGAGGGAAGGAAAGAGAGGGACGGAGACAGAGAGAGAAATAGAGGGAGACAGAGAGAGACAGAGGGAGGCAGAGTGAGTGAGACAGAGGGTAGGAGGGAGCGAGGGAGAGAGATAGATAGAGGAAGGGAGACAGAGAGAGAGAGAGAGAGAGAGAGAGACAGAGAGACAGAGAGACAGAGAGACAGAGAGACAGAGAGACAGAAAGAGAGAGAGAGAGAGAGAGAGAGAGAGAGAGAGAGAGAGAGAGAGAGAGAGAGAGAGAGAGAGAGAGAGAGAGAGAGAGAGAGAGAGAGAGAGAGATGTGTGTGTATGCCAGGACTGTTGGCTCAGTGGATCAAGGCGTCCGCTGCAGGGGCCTGTGTTCAACTTCATGGTCACAGTTTTTTTTCTCTAGCCCCTCCCCCCTCACCCACAGACCCCGCCTCCACCGGTGCAGCCTTCGGCCACAAACCAGACTGTGAATGCGGCCCCCCAGAGAAAGTTTGTGAGTACCCATGTTCTAGACCAATTCTCAACATCTACCAGGATATAGTCGATTATAGAGGCCTGTCACAGATTGTTAAAGGTTGGGTTTCCCGGGCTGTCTGAGGGGAATCGACCTTTAGAGGCCCTTAACGAATAGGTGAGGGTAAGTGCATTTGGAGGACAAGGGGCGTCCACCCCCCTGTTGGATACATATTACAGTCCAGGATTGACCACACAGAATCTTCTTCACTTGCAAGATTATCATTTAGGTCATAATGACAATAGAAGTCCCCCCCCAACTATTGTATGGACAGACTCTGGTAGAGTGAGAAGAAAAAAGGCCAATGAATCTAAGATCTGTGAGGTTTGCCCCATCCTTACTGGGCGAGAATATACATTAATAACAGCCAACTTAATTGTATCTTCAAAGGTAAGGAGAATACACAAAATATCCAAAGATTCTGTGTCAAGGACTTTAATTGTACAACCCAAATGGGTGCCAACCCAAATGCAGAGTCCCCCCGAAGATCTCCCTCTAGGCCCCTGCAAAGCTGGAGTACAATATGCAGCATAGCCTGTCCTATATAGTGGTACAGTGGACCACGTCTCTTGGAAGAGACATAGCTCGTGGGTGTCAATGTATTCTCCCCAGTCAGGAAGATCCAACATGGAAGAAAGACCTGCTATATTCCAAGATAAAACCCTTGTGTTCTGTAGGTCTTTTATTTTATCGATCTGTGTGTGCAGGGATTCAAACTCCTGCTGTAGCACTTGGCGAGGTGACCTCTCCCATTCCTGCTTATTACCCATGACCTCCCC
This sequence comes from Lissotriton vulgaris, assembly GCF_964263255.1. Taxonomy (NCBI): domain Eukaryota; kingdom Metazoa; phylum Chordata; class Amphibia; order Caudata; family Salamandridae; genus Lissotriton; species Lissotriton vulgaris. The sequence continues at coordinate 353,016,511 of NC_141685.1, read as the reverse complement.
GGATGTTTCTAACTGAGCGCCCATACTTACAGGGGCCACTACTACCTCTGTGGTTTTCCTGAGAAGATGATCCCCGGCCTTAAATCTGTCACAATTTGGAGGCACAACTGGTTGGGTAGGTATGTCTTCCATTAATATAGCTTGGGAAATCCAGTCAGTCGATTAGATCTAGACTGCTATATCTGTTACTGACTGGAATATTAAAGAGTGGGATTGATTCAGAGTCCCGACCCATGTTTGGCAAGTAACCAGTCTGTGCTCTCTTTTCCCATTTCTTATATACGCTTCCCATTCTTTCTATCAGGGAACTAGGGGGATAGAAGTAACCCAGAGGGAGTGTCTGAATGCCGCTAATGTCCCTGGATTGGTCACAGTTCAAAATATATTGGACCGCCCTAGTGTCCCTCAAATAAATCAGGACACAATCCCCCGAGATGTCTTTCTGCCTCTGTGCCAGACAGCCAACCCGCCTGGCAAAAAGAATTTCACACTGTGTTGTGAGTGGAAGTGGTCTATATTTATTTAACCAAAAGATGACTTTGTTTTTTAATTCTGAGTAGGTCTCCCCTCTACCTTTTTCTAATTCGGGCACTCCAGATAGTATAACAGTATAGGGGGTCGATGCCGGGGGTAAATCAATACATGTCAGGCTAGAGTTTGTTCTATTACTAATGGGTTCACAATTGTTCCAGAGGTCTCTACTACATTTACTAGAAGGATTATGTTTCACTTGCAGTCCTAACATTGTTGGCATTGTCATTAGGCCATGGGCAATATTCCCCTCCTTAGTTGCCCCCTGTTGTAACTCAGTTGAATATGCAATTTGTTGTAAGGAGGGGCTAGGCCCCATTGAGTTTTTAAAAGCTGGAATGGTAATAGAGGCCGGTACAGTCACGTTGTTACTTTGGTGAGTGGGAGCCTGATCAGGGATTTTGAGATTATCCAGGATACTAGAAATGCTGACTATTTTACTCCCCCATGTATCAACCAATGATGGGAGCCTCTTAATATGGCTCTTTACAACCTCTATCTCTGTTCATACAAGGATTTCAAAATGAGTTTTAAGTTCTTTAGCCAAATTTGAAATCCACATTGGGAGCTCTGCTCCAGCTAAACTGTTTACACCTGTGGTATAACACTCTGTCTGTAATTTTGGAGCTGTGCTCGAAGAGCTATTCACTTTCTTCCCCCCTTCAAGGGCTTTTTACTTCCTCTGGCCACCTTTCCTAATTGTCCCCCCGTGTCAAGTTTATTTAGTTGTTCAGGAATTACTTTTTCAGGTGAGGATCTTAAATTGGGAGTAATCGAAAGGTTTACTATTTGAAAGGAATTAATAGGTTCAATTTCCAAAGACATTGGAGCGTTTGGGATCATAGGCGTAAGAGAGCGCCGTCTTTCATTGTGTTCTATCTCACTTGAAACCGCCCCAATTGTCAGCCGAAGCATTTTATAAATGGCAGTCGGTTTCCAAATGGGCGTACGTGCAGAGGCTTTCTGACGAGTATTGGGCCTTGTCGGTGGAGAAGTACTGTCCCCCATACTGGATTATAGCTATCACCCCTCAGTCTGTGAACAGTACATGAGTAATTATTTAGGATAATCAGAATAACACACTCCTTACAGATATGAATTATATACTATACACCCAGGCCTTCACTCTTTCCAAATCTTCCTTGCACAACTCAAGAGTTCAACAACAATAACCCAGTGCCCAAACATATAACATAGAAACTCACTTAACCCAGCTTATCAGGGGAATGGCCCAGCCTCGATCAGTCTCAGATGGGCCCGGCTTGGCCCGCTTCGCCCGGCACGTCTCACGCACGTTCCGCGCTGCGGGGGTAAAGGCTGCGCTTTATGTGCTGAGGTGTAGTGATGCCGCCCCCTCGTAAGCGGGTCCTGGAGCAGCTGTTGCATGGCCGCCTTGCACCCTGGAAGATGGAGTTTGTAGGGTGGTTTCAATAGTTGGGCAGAGAGCAGCAAGAACCCGGCACCTCCAATGAAAGCGTTGGTGGGTGTCAAAACCCACAGCCAGACTCAGCAAAATCGCCGGTAGCAGAGCAGAGAGCCAATTACAGGGACCCACGCTACCGGGGTAGAGGCTGCCCTTTATTCGCTGAGGTGTAGCGGTGCCTCCCCCTCGTTAGCGGGTCCTGGAGCAGCTGTTGCACGGCCGCGTTGCACCCTGGAAGATGGAGTTTGTAGGGTGGTTTCAATAGTTGGGCAGGGAGCAGCAAGAAACTGGCACCTCCAATGAAAGCGTTGGTCGGTGTCAAAACCCACAGCCAGACTCAGCAAAATCGCCGGTAGCAAGGCAGAGAGTCAATTACAGGGAAAAAAATATAGGTATTTTTGCACCTCGGGGATTGGGGAGTGATTACCTCTAAGACCACCCGATAAGGGCCAAGGCATCAGTGTACCTACCCTGCCCCCTACTACTTAACTTTTTTTTAAGTTCCAGGACACGATGTCCGGGTCCCCATGTCCAGTAATGGCTACATAATATTCTTTCATGTTGCAGCTAGCCAATGAGATTGCTTGGTCCCGCAGGACCAAACTGACCAATGGGAAAAGAAAGCCTTTGTGACCAATCAGAAAGCTCTATGTTTTATATTTGCGGTCCTGCAGGACTCCCACTGTGGGAGTCCTGCAGGACAAGACAGTTGCTGTGGGAGCAACTGTCTTGATATCTCTATTTTTTTTTACTTGATTTCTCCAAAACAGCTGAACATACGTACACCAAATCTGAAAAGGCACGCTTTCTAGGTTAAGCTCTTGCTTTCTGCCAAATTTGGTGTAATTCAGCTGTTTTCTCTGTATTGCTTCTGTCTCGCTGTTAACAAATTCCAATGGAAACTGCATGAAGAAATTGCACTCTGAAAACCTTGAAAACCTCTCCTTTTTCTCAGCCTTTGCTTGACAGATCACCCTGAACTTTCTTGGAAGGAGCTGAGGTGGATGAACTCTTTTATGTAAAGTTTTCTGTAGAATTGTTAAGCATCGCCCAAGTTATTAGCAAAACAAAAATATGTTCTTCCAATGGAAAGCGACCCTTGACCCTGATCCAGACAGGTCACACCCCCACGCTGCGCAGTGCCACCAGCCTGTGCCCGTGTCCTATCAATCAATCAATCAGTGACACTTATAAAGCGCGCTACATACCCGTTGGGTCTCAAGGCGCTGGGGAGGGGGGGTGCCGCTACTGCTCGAACAGCCAGGTCTTCAGCTTCTTCCTGAAGGAGAGGTGGTCTTGGGTCAGGCGCAGGTCGGACGGGAGGGAGTTCCAGGTCTTGGCGGCCAGGTAGGAGAAGGACCTTCCTCCTGTAGTCGCTCTTCGGATGCGGGGGACGGCGGCGAGGGCGTGGTTGGCTGATCGGAGGTGGCGTTTGGGAGCGTAGAAGTTGACTCGGCTGTTGAGGTAGCTCGGGCCTTGGTCGTGTAGGGCTTTGTGTGCGTGGGTGAGGAGGCGGAAGGTGATTCTCTTGTTGATGGGGAGCCAGTGAAGGTCTCTCAGATGTCCGGAGATGTGGCTGGATCGTGGGATGTTGAGGATGAGTCTGGCTGAGGCGTTTTGGATCCGCTGGAGTCTCTTCTGGAGCTTGGCGGTGGTCCCGGCGTAGAGGGCGTTGCCGTAGTCCAGTCGGCTGGTGACGAGGGCCTGGGTGACGGTCTTCCTGGTCTCTGTGGGGATCCACCAGAAGATCTTCCGTAGCATGCGTAGGATGTTGAAGCACGCCGAGGAGACGCTGTTGACTTGCCTGGTCATGGAGAGGGAGGAGTCCAGGATGAAGCCCAGGTTTCGTGCATGGTCTGTCGGTTCGGGTGCGGTGCCCAGGGCGGGAGGCCACCGGGAGTCGTCCCAGGCGGAGGGTGAAGAGCCCAGGATGAGGACCTCCGTCTTGTCCGAGTTCAGTTTCAGGCGGCTGGTCGTCATCCACTCGGCTACCTCTTTCATCCCTTCGTGCAGGTTGGCTCTGGCGGCGGCGGGGTTGTTGGTCAGGGAGAGGATCAGCTGGGTGTCGTCGGCGTAGGAGATGATGCTGAGGTGGTGTTTGCGTACGATGGCCGCGAGGGGGCTCATGTAGACGTTGAAGAGGGTGGGGCTCAGTGATGATCCTTGGGGGACGCCGCAGATGACTTCGGAGGCCTCTGACTTGTACGGTGGTAGGCGGACTCGCTGTGTTCTTCCGTCGAGGAAGGAGATGATCCATTCCAGCGCCTTGTCCTGGATTCCGATGTTGCTGAGGCGCCGTATTAGGGTGCGGTGGCAGACCGTGTCGAATGCCGCGGAGAGGTCTAGGAGGATGAGGGCCGCTGTTTCTCCATTGTCCATCAGGGCTCGGATGTCATCGGTGGCGGCGATGAGGGCGGTCTCGGTGCTGTGTTTGGCTCGGAAGCCGGACTGTGAGGGGTCGAGGGATCCGTTCGTCTCGAGGAAGGCGGCCATCTGCTTGTTGACGGTCTTCTCGATGACTTTGGCTGGAAACGGGAGAAGCGAGATGGGGCGGTAGTTCTTGAGGTCGGTGGGGTCTGCTGTTGGTTTCTTGAGTAGAGCGCTGAGTTCGGCGTGTTTCCAGCTTTCGGGGAAGATGGCGGTGTCGAAGGATGTGTTGATGATGTCTCGCAGGTGGGGTGCGATGACAGCGTCGGCCTTGTTGAAGACGTGGTGAGGGCAGGGGTCGGTTGGTGATCCGGAGTGGATGGAGTTCATCGTGCGGATGGTGTCTTCTGTGCTGATCGGGGTCCAGGCGTGGAGGGTGGTGGTGGGGGGGGGGTGGCTGGTCGGTCGTGGTGTGCGTTGGTTGGTTGTTGAAACTGCTGTGTATGTCCGTGATCTTGTTGTGGAAGTATGAGGCGAGGGAGTTGCAGAGGTCTTGCGATAGCCCAGTTGCTGCTGGGAGATCGAGGCCTGCCTCCACCCGCAGGCTACCACCTGCGCCTCATCCCTGGTGGCCAGTGGTAGGCCCTTGGTTTGCTCTCTCACTTTTGCCCGTTCTTGTGCTGCTGTTGCCTGAATCTGTGATTATTACTTGTGCTCTTTTGTCTCCCCCTTTCATTTCCCCTGCTTTGTTGTGCCCATTTTGCCTTCTGAATCCTTCGCCTGTTTTTGGCGCTGTTGCCTGATTCTGAAATTGCTACTCGTGCTTGTTTCTCTCCGCCTTTCTTTCCCCCTGCTTTGTTGTGCCCGTTTTTGCCTTCTGTGTCCTTCGCTGGTCCCGCTTTTGCCGGTCTTGCTGCTGTTGTTGCCTGTTTCCCTAATTGTTTAGGTGTGTTCGTTTTTTTCTCCCCCTTTCACCCCCGCTGCTTGTTGTGCCCGTTTTTTGCCCTCTCTGTCCTCTCCGGTCCCGCTTTCCCGCCCCTGCATCCCCGCCCCCCTCCCAGCTGCCTCCTCCCTCCCACCTCCCCTTCTAATGGCGGCCGCTGCACGGCCGCGCAGCGAGCGTGCCGCTGGTGCACCTAAGGCAAGCCCGTCTGCGCCCGTCCGTGCCTGGACCCCGCCCAGCACCAGAACCTGTGGCCCTCGCGAACGCCACAACGCCCATTTCCGCTACAACTCCAGCTCCCTCCACTCACTCAACGCTGGATGAGCTCGCACCTACTTCCTGGCTGCCCCGAAGCAAACCCAAGGGGCCTTCTCCTGCCGGAACTACAACTTCACCAGCATCCGGCCCAAAAACCCTTCGACCAGGAAATAACCCAACCATCTCAGCTGCATCCTTCTCAACACCCGCTCTGCCTCCAAACACACCGTCGAACCCTGGGACCTGCTCGACTCAACCTCCCCAGACGTCGCCTTCCTGACAGAGACCTGGATGTACCCCTCCTCTGCACCAGATATCGCCATAGCCATCCCGGACGGCTACAAGATCACCCGCAGGGACCGCACCAACGGAATAGGAGAAGGAATCACCATTGTCCACAGGAACACGCTCAGAGTCTCGACGACACCCTCAGCACCGTCGTACACCTGCACTTCCAGATCCAAACTGACCCCAACACCACCCTCAGAGGAACTCTTGTCTACAGACCCCCTGGACCCAGACCACAGTTCAGCAACTCCATCGCCGACTGTGTCAGCACACACACCCTCGCCTCCACCGACTAAATCCTCCTCTGGGACCTGAACTTCTACCTCGAAAACAAACAACAACGACACCAACTCCACCACCCTGATTGCCAACCTCGAACTCAGACAACTCGTCACAACACCCACCCACTCCGTCGGCCACACACTTGACCCCATCTTCTCCGCAATCTCCCACGTCACCTTCAGCCACACCACTGAACTCCACTGGACAGACCATCGCTGCATCCACTTCACCTTCCGGAAACCCACCACCCACCACCGCACCAAACAGATGCCCCGCCGCTGCTGGAGCAAAGTCACCAAAGACCAGCTAACCATCGCCCTCGCCCAGAACCCACCTACCGAACCCACGGACCCCGACATCGCCGCCCGCAACTTCAGACAGTGGATCAACGACTGCGCCAACACCCTCGCCCCGCTCAAGAAACCCTCCAAAAGCCACACCAGCAAGAAAGCCAGCTGGTTCACTGAAGACCTCCAGGCCTCCAAGCAAAACTGCTGAAAGCTAGAGAAGAACCGGCTCCGTGAACGAACACCGGACAGATGCGCAGCCCACAGGAATGCCACCCGCAGACACCATCACCTCATCAGATCTGCCAAAAGGGCCTCCTTCAAAGACCGCCTAGACAACAACGCACACAACAGCAAAGAGCTCTTCAACATCATGAAGGAACTCTCCAATCTCAGCTCCAACACCACCGACATCCCACCTTCGCAAGACCTGTGCGACTCGCTTGCCACCTTCTTCAACCACAAGATCGCAGACATCCACGACAGCTTCAACGGCACAACCGCCCGACTACCACTGAGACACCCATACCCACGACCACCACCGGCACCAACCGCCTGCTCTCCTGGACCAAACTCAACGACAACGACACCATCAAGATCATGAACACTATCCACTCCGGATCTCTGTCAGACCCTTGCCCACACCACATCTTCAACTAAGCCAGCATTGCCACCGCACCCTATCTCCAAAAAGCCATCAACATCTCATTTTAGACAGAAACCTTCCCGGAGAGCTGGAAGCACGCCGAGATCAACGCCTTACTCAAGAAACCCAAGGCAGACCTCAAGAACTTCCAGCCCATCTCCCTGCTCCCGTTCCCTGCGAAGGTTATCGAGAAGACTGTCAATAAACAACTGACCCGCTACCTCGATGAGAAAAAAAACCTGGACCTATCCCAGTCCGGCAACCACAGCACCGAAACTGCCCTTATCGCCCCCACCGACGACATCAGAACCCTGCTAGACAACGGAGAAATCGGGGCCCTCATCCTCCTGGTGTCCGCCTCCCCCCCTTCCACTCCAAAGCCACCAAGATCATCTGCGGCGTATCCCAGGGCTCATCCCTCAGCCCAACGCTGTTCAACATCTACATGGCACCGCTCGCCTACATGATCTCAACATCATCTCCTACCCCGATGACACCCAAATGATCCTCTCCCTCACCAAGAACCCCCACACCGCCAAAGCCCACCTCCACAAAGGAATGAAGGCCTTCGCAGAATGGATGAGGAACAGCCGACTGAAACTGAACTCGGACAAGACGGAGGTCCTCATCCTCTGAACCACCCCTTCGTCCTGGGACGACTCCTGGTGGCGGACCACACTGGGAACAGCTCCAACATCCACCAAACAGGCACGCAACCTAGGGATCATCCTCGACTCCACCCTCTCCATGACTAAGCAGGTCAATGCCGTCTCTTCCTCCTGCTTCAACACCCTCTACATGCTCCGCAAGATCTAAAAGTGGATCCCCACCAAAACGAGAAGAACAGTCACCCAGGCCCTTGTCAGCAGCAGGCTGGCCTACGGAAACACACTCTATGCAGGAGTCTCGGCCAAACTCCTGAAAGGGCTTCAATGCATCCAAAACGCCTCTGCACGCCTGATTCTCGACATCCCTCGCTACAGCCACATCACACCCCACCTGAGAGACCTGCACTGGCTCCCCGTCAGCAAGAGGATAACCTTCAAGCACCTCACCCACGCACACAAGGCACTCCACAACACCAGACCAGCGCACCTCAATGGACGACTCAGCTTCTACACCCCCACCCACCAGATATGACCGACCTCGCCCTCACCACAGTCCCCGCATCTGAAGAGCAACCTCCGGCAGCATCTTGTTCTCCCACCTCGTCGTAAAGACCTGGAACACCCTCCCCATTCACCTACGGCAGACCCAAGACCTGTTGACCTTCAGAAGACTCCTCAACACCTGGCTTTTTGAGCAGTAGCAGCATTCCCCTCCCCCAGGCACAGTGAGACCCTCATGGGTAGGAAGTGCGCTTTAGAAATGTATTGATTGATTGATTGAAAGTCTGACCAAACTATAACTAAGCTCTGGTGACTGCCACTGTGTTTTATAGGTTTTTTTTATGTGTGTGTGTGTTCTTAAGAGGATAATACAGCTCCCCAAGCAGTGCTAACAGGCCATTTGCTTGCCACTCATTTCATCTGAAGTGTGCTGCCTCCCATATGTCCACTTCTTCTAGCCCATGCAACCAATATGGAATGCTGTTCATAGCGCAGGATAGCCCACATGCTGGCTCTAAACCTTGCGACATTTGGAACTTTAAAACAACAATAAACTATGTACAATACCACTTCAAGATCAACACCTGCTGCTGTGCTTAGTACCATTACTAGAAGCTTATGCCTACCGAGTTTGGATGGCAGCATATTTTCTTTTTTAATCTATCTTGCATGTGTTGTTGAGTTTGTATGTTTTATTGTGTTTGTGTGATTGTGTCAGAGGGCAAATGCATGAATGAGCCTGTGAATGGATGGATGAATGGATGCAGGAGCGCAAATATGAGTGACAAACTGCATGACGTACAGTGGTGTAACGTTGGGCCCGCAGCCCCGGCGGTGAATGGGGCACTGAGCTCCAGTGAGCCCCCTCCGCCATTGTGCATGGGCGCCAGCCCTAAGAGCTCCTGCCTGGGTCGAAGAAGTCCTCTATGTACATTGCAGAGGGGCCCCCTCAAGTAGCTTATTGTGAGCCGAAACGTATCAATGACACAAAAGGCACTTTTATTCATAAGCCGGACCTATTGGGATTGTCATTGCCTGTTATGCTCCAGTGTGTAGCGCTCTAGTGCTCCGAGGGTCTCAGCCTGAGCCCCCGGAAGCCCTACCCACAATTGTATCACCTTCTGGCCAGGCGTGGCCAGAAGGCTTTAAATAAAGGGACGGAGGTGGCACGGCACTTCCGGTCCACACCAGTATAGCGAGGTGTGTGTGTCCGTTATTTGGCTGCGCAAGCGTCGCAACGCTGTTGGCCCTGTCGGGCACACACTGCACCCCCACACTGGCGACGAGGGTGGGATCAGCCTAAATCAAGCAGCGCAGGCCGGCAGCGCTACCTGCCCGATCACGCATTGCCCAAGTACACTGGCTGCAGCGCCGGGACGGAGCGAGGACGGCGACCGAAGCAAACCAGCCACCCAAGACAAAAATCCACATACCGGTAAGCAGCAGATGCAAGGAGCTGCGTGTGGCACCGGTGACAGCAGCGGCAGAACTGCTCAAGCGAGGAAGCGCGCCGAGGAGGACGGACCCGCAGCAGGTCCGGCAGTGCGCGCATGCGCAGAAGGTGAGGAGCAGACGCCCTCGAGGGAGGCTCTGGGAGAGCGCGAAGCAAGAGAGGCGCCTCAGGGCACATGAACGTGAGCCCCCGAATGCAAGCAGACACCCCGCAGGCGAAGGGGAGCAACAACACCGGCCATCAAGGCTGCGAGTCACACCAATAGAGAGTGGAAGGAAAGAAAAAAAAAACAAGCACAAGCGCATGGAAAAAAAATTATATAACCGAACCTGAACTGATATTGAGACGCAGTGGAACAAGTGGGGTACACTGAGGCACAGCTGGGTGACTTCGGATACCCTGTATGACAACTGCAATACCAGTGCCTCACCCACCTGCCTCAACAAGCATAGGCAGGCACGACCTGTGCAGCAAGGAGAGAAACCAAGTGAAAAATCAAGGGAGAGAGCGATAGACTCCCGTCCAACACCAGAATGTCTACAAATACAGGGGGAGCAACAGGTGGAGCTCAGCAAGCAGCTGACCCGACACAGCGAGCAGGGCCCCATGCACAAGCAGTAGTCCCCGTGGCCCAACCTCGAGCACCGTCAGTCCACTCCCAAATCCAAGCGTTGCCGCCCTTCAGTGAACTGATAGACCCGGGCACAGCAGCGCCCAGGTGGGCCGTGTGGCTAGGTCAGTTAAACAACTATTTCACCGCCACGAGGGAGAAGGACAACGAAGTGAAGAGATCCCTGCTACTACATTTTGGAGGCACAGAGCTATATAAATTGTTCAAGCACCTGCCAGATACGGGGGCCGACACCGACTATGACGCAGCAGTTGCTGCGCTGAACGCCCATTTTGACCCCCAATTAAATCCACACTATGAACGCTTCAAATTCCGCCAGTCCAAACAAAGGGAAGGAGAAACAATAGACGCATTTCATGCTCGCCTGAGGGATCTCATAAGCACGTGCACAGAGGATGACGAAAAGAAGGAAGTAACCGCGCAACTCATCCAAGGTTGTCGCAACAAGCACCTGAGAACGCTAATCCTAAGGCAACCGCGCATATCACTCGAAGAAATACTAATCCTCGCCAGGTCTCACGAGCTATCAGATGCACGAGCGACCACGATGGAAGCAGCCCTGAATCCACGAGCAGAGGTTGGAGCGACTGTGAAGACAGAAAGGGTAGACGCGGTTCGTGGCGCCAGTCGGGGAAGCAGAGGAAGATGGCCGACCAGGACGCCACGCCGAACACCATGCGGCTACTGTGGCAGAGACGAGCACAACCAAGATGGCTGCCCAGCACGAGGCAAGACATGTTCGAAATGCGGGATACCCAACCATTTCGCAAGCGTGTGCAGAGGTGGTTTTCGGGGAAGAGGAGCTTCGGGAAGAAAATCAGTCATCGGAGCCGTGTGGCAGTTATCACTAGACGACGCAGCATCGTCCCGGTCCAGCAAACCACCGAGACAAGCACAATTTGATGAGTCATCCACACAAGATGAAGATGAATGTTACTACGTGTCGTTCGTAAGTGAACTAAAGAGACGGCGCAGGCCCCAGCCAAAATGCCAAATACAGATTGACGGGTCACCGGTGACCGGCGTCATCGACACAGGAGCCACCGTAAATGTCATGGGCATCCAACACTACAAATTACTGAAGCCAAGACCCAAGCTAGTCCCCTCAAAAGCACGAATACTGACCTACGGCAGCCAAGAACCACTTCCGCTGCGAGGAAAGATGGTGGTTCGAGTTAAAGCTGAAGACAATGAAGTGATGACGACCTTCCATGTCATAGACAAGGAGGCGGACCTACTCGTCTGAAGCAATACGGCGGAAGACCTCCGCCTCATCGTGTTTGCGAACGCAGTCAAAGCGCTCCAGACTGAAGACATCCTGCAAATATTTCCCACGCTATTTGAAGGTCTTGGAACCATAAAGCGACCGCCTATCAAACTACACATCGACCCAGCCATACAACCAGTGGCACTAAGACACCGAAGGATACCGTTTCATCTGCGCACAGCAGTGGAGAAAGAACTGAACCAGCTAGAAGCACAGGGAGTGATTGAGAAGGTGTCGGGACCTACACCGTGGGTGTCCCCAATGGTAATAGCCGAGAAGCCATGCCAGCCAGGCAAAATCCGCATCTGCGATACAAAGCCATACGACGGGAGCGGCACCTCACACCAACTGTAGATGACATTTTGACAGACTTAAACGGGGCCAATGGTTCTCTAAGCTAGACCTTAACGCAGGATACCATCAGCTGAGGCTAGCGGAGGAGAGCCGCTACATAACAACTTTCTCAACGCACCTAGGGTTAAGGCGGTATAAGAGACTGAATTTCGGCATATCGTCCGCTGCTGAGATCTTTCAAAACACAATTAAGGAAATATTATCCGGCCTCCAAGGGGTATTGAATGTAAGCAACGACATCCTGATCCACGCCAAAACGAGTGAGGAGCATCACCACAGATTAAGAGCCACACTGCAGAGGCTCACACAATATGGCGTTACCCTACACAAAGAGAAATGCCAGTTTTTCAGAAAATCAATCGAATTCTTTGGATACGTATTCGACTCAGACGGGGTTAAGGTGGACCTACGTAAATCTCACGCCATCAAGAACGCCCCAGCACCCACAACCGCATCCGAAGTGAGAAGTTTCTTAGGGATGGCGCAGTACTGTGCACGGTTCATACCCAACTTAGCCACGATCGCGGAGCCTCTACGAAATCTGACGAAGAAAGAATGTTCGTGGAAATGGACGGACACTGAGGACAAGGCCTTTCACCAAATCAAGGATGCACTATTAGACAGCACCACAATGGCCTACTTCAACACTGCGAAACCCACAGAAATACTGGTGGATGCTAGCCCAGTGGGACTGGGAGCCCTACTCTCACAAGAAGCAGAGCCAGGGGTGTGGGCCCCACTAGCATTCGCAAGCAAAGCCTTGACAGCGACAGAATCGAGATACTTGCAAATTGAAAGAGAAGCCTTGGCAGTAAAATGGGCCTGCGCCCACTTCCACCTTTACATATCTGGCCACCCGTTCAGAATGGTGACGGACCACCAACCACTAATCCCTCTGTTCCGAGGAACAGCACCACACCCACCACCGAGAATTGAGCGCTGGGCCATCCAAGTGCAACAATATCAAATGGACCTTGTCTATCGACCTGGGGCGAGAAACCCGGCAGACTTTCTGTCACAACACCCTTTCGCAGAAGGACCCCACAACGCGGACCAAGAAAGCCAGACTGAAGAATTCATCAACATGATATCAACTGGAGCGTGCCCCCGAGCCTTAACCGCAGACACCATCATTTCCCACTATGACAATGATGCAGTCATCCAACGGGCGAAAGAAGCAATACATTCAGGATCATGGGCAAACTTCCTGAAGGATGTCAGCGGGTGGAATGTGACGGACAAAGCACGCCTGCACCAATTCTGGAAAATCCACAACGACCTCAGTTGCGCTGACAACGGACTGATACTGAGAGGAGCCCGAGTAGTTATCCTCAAGACTCTACAAGAGAGGGCGACCGCCCTAGCACACGAGGGACACCAAGGCACCCGCAGGATGAAAGCTAGGATGCGAGAGAAAATATGGTTCCCCAACTTGGAAGAGAGCGTTGACACCACTGTACGGGAGTGCCGAGCATGCCAAATAACCAGCAGCCCTGAAGTACCTGCCCCCGTAATCACGGAAGACCATGCCCCGTCGCCGTGGGCGTGGCTAAGTCTGGACTTTGGGAGTTTCCCGGATGGGAAGATCACAGTAGTACTAATTGACAGTTACACTAAGTACCCCATAGTGGAAACAGCAGTATCAACCAGCTTCGCGAACATTCGCCCTATCCTCAGCAAAGCATTCGCAATGTTCGGCATCCCGCTCGTCATCAAGACGGACAATGGACCCCCGTTCCAAGGGAGCGAATTCCACGAATTTCTGTAGAATCTGGGAATAAAACACCACCGAATCACTCCTCAATGGCCACAGGCTAATGGCGAAGTAGAAAGGTTTATGAGGACAGTGAATAAGGTGCTGCGAATATTATCAGCAGAAGGGAGTGACCCAGAAGAAGCACTGCAAGCATTCCTAAGAGAATACAGGAGCACACCACACAGTACTACCATGCAGTCACCATGGGCCTTGATGTTGGCTGGACCCCGGAGAGACCTGTTACCCATGGCCGACAATTGGACCCCTGCACCATACTCGCCAGCAGGCACACAAGAACGGAGAAGAAGGACCAACGAGAAGGCAAGCCGCAAAAGGAGAGCCCAGACAAGAACCCTAAACCCGGGAGAGACAGTGTTAATCCGAACTAGGAGGCCAGAAGAAAAGTTCAAAACACCATTTGAACCAGAACCCTGGGTCATCAAAGAGACCAGGGGAACAGCAATCACAGCCAGCCGAAACGGAGAGGAAGTAACTCGAAACATATCATGGTTTAAACAGATACCACCACCGAGGGAACAAAACCCCGACCATGAACAATCGGCAGCGAGGGAAGACGAAGGGAACACAGCCACAACCAGCGCATGCCTGACTCCGGACATGGCGGAAGAAGTATCTCCGACATCGCCAGGACCCTCTCGAAACCAGACACCTTTGAGAGGCAAGTGGCAATATAATCTTAGGCCCAACCCACGGCCTAACCACAGACTGGCTGACTTCGCATGTTGAACTGTTTAGTTTATTTCAGGTTCAAAATCCAAGTTGGGAAGGGATGTAGCGCTCTAGTGCTCCGAGGGTCTCAGCCTGAGCCCCCGGAAGCACTACCCACAATTGTATCACCTTCTGGCCAGGCGTGGCCAGAAGGCTTTAAATAAAGGGACGGAGGTGGCACAGCACTTCCGGTCCACACCAGTATAGCGAGGTGTGTGTGTCCGTTATTTGGCTGCGCAAGCGTCGCCACGCTGTTGGCCCTGTCGGGCACCCACTGCACCCCCACACAGTGAATGCAAGCGCGGTCACAAATTGTGGATAAGTTGTTTGTTTATGAAAAATTAAGATGTGTAAATTTTTCATGCAGGCAGGGGTAATACCTTCTTCAGTTTCATTTAGCTGAATGTTAAGAGCTTTGTGGTTCTGAATCAGTTACTTTGGTTGTTTCTCGTTTCTTCGCAGCGGCGGTGCTGAGCTTCTTGCGAGCATTCCTCTTTCGAATCATCAATCAACGTCCAAAGTCACTTAAACCAAGTGGAAAAATCAATCGGCGCTTCCGATTGGCTGTCCGGGACACTTTGAGCGGGGCAGTGAATTGGCTGATCAGAAAGAAAGCACTTGCCGAGCATATCTGCATGAAGCAGGAAGCGAGTCTGGGCGCAGAGGGCGTGCTGAAGGACCTCTCTCGTGCCTTGGTCTGAAAACGCAGTACATAAGGCCTCATCTCCCACACATTTTCTGCTTTTTGCATTCCCCTCGGAAAGCTATCCTCGCTTATTAGCGCCGTGAGATTGCCTGCACGCCTGCAGATGAGCGCAGAGCCCGGCTGTCCGTCGAGCCCAAGGTCGGAGGCACCTCGGCCCTCGGTGTGAAATCTTGCGATCGATAGCTCTGCTTACTGGAGTGGGCCGTCCATCAGGGAGGGCGGCGCGCTCATTTCTCGCAAGTTGCGGCGTCAGATAACATGAAATTGGACCCAATTAATCCTGCATCCGTTCTCTTTGAGAGTCAAGCGCTGCGCTTAGTGCTACGGATGACGCTTAGTGCCTGTCATTAATTACAGAAAATTCATGATTTTGTCTGACACTTGCCCCGGCTGAAGGCAGAATGAATGAATCGTGTCTTGATTTTCAGATTTTTCTAGTTTCAAAAAATATTTAACCTGTTTCAAAAAATATTTAACCTGAAGCCCCTGATGACGACATGTTGTCACATTTGACTTTTCTTGAGTTCGCTAATGTACATTGAGTTATGTTAGGTGTGGTGCAACAAAAATATCAATAGTAGAATAATAAACTATCGAAAAGACCACCTGCTCCTTTAGTAGAATATTATGGCCCTGCTTACAGGTGGGTCGGTGGAGATGGGGTAGGTACCTCACCTGGTGAGTTATTTACAACGAAGGGTGAATACAAAATAGTTAAGCGGGGTTCCATCCATTGTACATGGGCGTTCCCATGAGGCATATGATTAAAACTTTGAAAAATACTAAGATTTGTGAAACTATAATTCTGGGGTTGTGTATTTGACCCTAACTTTAATTTCCAAAAATCTATACATTTTATTATGTGGAATACCATGTGCATTTAACAATGGTGGGAAATGTATCCCTAAAAAAATGTGGCTAACAATTCATGCTTTGTCCGTGGTGTGGCCAATTTTAATTGGAAATCGATTGGCAGGAGATTTTACATGCAAGACCAGAGATGAGGGGAAAATATACAACAGTAGCGTAATCCAGACAAAATGGAGGACACACTTTAGCCTAGACTTTTGCGCAATCCTTTAATCTGAATAAAAGTTCTGCACATTCCTCACCTTCACATCAACTATGTTAGTCATGTACACAAGTTGAAATACACCACCAGCTTTGGACCAGTGTTAATCATAATGGTGTATCTGTTCATTTGTGTAAGCGATCTATGACAATCTGACACATTAGTGCTGATTTATGGTGATGGAAGAAATGAGAAAATTAGAAAAAGGGATTAACATGATTACATTTAATGAAAAAATGCAATACAACAACGGTTGCACCCAGGTTGAAATGGAGTGTGCTGTGTAGGAAGTGTTGTCCATTTAGAGGTAAACAATTGAACTGATTGTCGTCATTTGGTGCAAGTGAACTCTCAAAACCCACTAAATATTGCTTGGTATTTATGTCTTCTGCAATAAGGTATGTCAGTTTCAGCTTATTTGGATGCCTTTCATTGGCGGAGGTGGCCAAGGAAAAACATTCAGATTGGCCTCTTCTCTGTATATTGGGAATGATTGGGGACATATTACTTCGAAGCAGGAGCTCCAGTGCTCGCATTACCTTTCAGCATAGTTTGTGTCTTCCGAACAGACATCATCTGTAAATGTAATGTCAATTTATTTTATAAAGCGCACAATTACCCAAAGATATCTTAGCGCTATCGGCTTGTCGCCAGCAGTCAGTAGAGAACAAAGATCACTAGGCTTACCTGAGTGATTCAGTGAAGGGCCATGTTTTTGGCTGCTTCCTAAACTGCAGCAAGTTGGATTGGGAACTCAAAGTTAGAGGCAAAGGGCCCGATTAACAAAAACTAACTGAAGACAAAACCCTAAACTTACTACTTTTGGTATTCACAGAAGTTACGATTTTGTCTTAAGTTTGTCTTAAAACAGACTTAAGACAGACTTAAGTTAGGATTTTGTCTTAAGTCTGTTATAAGACACACTTAAGACAAAATCCTAACTTCTGTGGATACCAAAAGTAGTAAGTTTAGGATTTTGTCTTAAGTTAGTTCTGTGAATCGGGCCCAATGAGTTCCAGAGTTTACCAGCACCGAAGGCGAATGTCCTCCCACCCCACCTAGCTTTGTTTATTCTGGGAACAGTAGCCAATCTGGTTGAGCTAGATCTAAGGATCCGATTGGTAGAATACCAGGAGAAGATTTTCTGAAAATATTCTGGTCCGGTCCAGTGCAGAGCCTTATGGACCAGACAGAGTGCCTTAAACTTGATCCTGTTATTCACTGGAAGCCAGTGTAACCCTGCAACGCTTGAGAGATAGGGGCACATTTGGGAACTTTCAGAAGCAATCTGGCGGCCATATTTTGTAGGGCTTGATGTTTTTTCTCCAGTTGCTTTTGAGTTTCAAGCTTTTTGAGTGTCAAGTTGCTTTTGAGTGCCAGTAAAAGCTAAACAGGCACATATTATTACTTATACTTTCCATTGTATCACTTTGTACTCTGAAAGGCGTGAATGACACATTGACGGAGCCAATCAAAATACTTGCTTCATGTATTCTTTGTTTTCATTAATAAATACATAGAATTAGGTCGTTTTCTTTCTGTATCTGTATATAAAAATCAATAAAATGAAATATTCAGAGCTTTCCAAAATTGGAACAGCATTAATGGGGTGGACGGGAGGGTATTCCTGATAAATAAGGGAATGTTGTTCTAGATCCTGAGGGCCTAAATGGAAAGGCTGAGTTCCCTTGTGATTTTTTATTTTTACACACTCTGAAGGCCTCCTTGCTTCGGGTGTCCGAAGAGCCATTGTACAGTGCACATTTTTCTTATACAATAAGTGAACACTCTGAGCACTATTCAGCATCTCCCTTCTAGTTTGCATGAACAAGATGGATCGGGTATTATCTTGTAAAAAACATGCGTGTAAAAAAGAGGGGGATAAGGAATTTCCATATCAGTTATAGTCATGTTTCAGACGCAAACTACTGTGGGCTCCCAAACCAAGATTTGCAGGGCATTTGTAATATTGGTCATATTGCACAATTTATCAAGGGACCTAACCTCTTCTTGCTCAAAATCTTCTGTGAAAACAGTGCGCATAATAGCCTGTTGATGGGTGCATACAATTTGCAGTCTTATTCCTAAGAAATTCACACAACTGATTATTGCCCTCAATTTCACCGTACAATTCATCATGAGAACCTCAGGTCCAGGGCCTAGTCAACTAAGATGTCTACAACATTCTACTTGTAGGAGACCAAGGGGCATATTATCAATAGACGGCGATAAATATCGCAAAGTGCGCATAGCGCTTATTTATTTATCACGTCTATCGCTGGAATTTATCACCCGGTTAGCACATTATTAACAACGCGTATCACCGAGGCGATAATAAATCCGGCAAAAGCAGCGAAATGCTGTAATATTGCTGGAAATTCAGCGATAAAACTGCAGCGATAGGGAAATCCTTGTTGATAGGGAGATGTGGACTTAGCCATATAATCCACCTCCCATTATGCAGATAAGCAAGTCTGAAATTTTGCAGAAGTTAGACACCAGCAATAACTGCGCTTAGCGTGCCTTTTTAAATAGCTACGCATGTCCGGGACAGCCTTGTAAATATCACGAAGTCCCGTTAGCGATATTTTACAATGCAGTTTTACATGGCACGCCTACCTTGCCTCTCATTAGCGATGCGAGGCTAGGCGGAAAGAAGCCGGGCGCTAAGGCAAGGAAACATGCGCTAGCGTTTCCTTGTTAATAAAGCAAGAAAATTATTGCCGCGTTTTGCCCGAAAAACGGACGCTAAAGCGGCGATAATTTTATCGCTGCTCCTCGATGATATGCCCCCAAGTATGCTACAGTTTACCTCAGCCAACGAAAACTGCTTTATCATCACAGCCCCTACAAGGCCTCACCAGCATATAGTTCTTTCAGTTCCAGTGCCTTTCCCAGTTAATTCAGAAATTCTCTAGTAACTGAAAACTGGGAGGTGCCTGGAAATGTGAAGAACCAGAGTTTGAATGGATGGCATGTAGTAGCACCTCTCTCAAGGCCTTATGGCCCCCACCTAAGAATGATATGTGTTATGAAGTACCCAACCATACACATAATCGGTGTATTATAGTAAAAGGAGTTTGTTCCAAAAAGAGAGGCAAACGACCTCGAGAAGTTCACAACACTTTCAGGTGGCTTTCCAGAGCGGTGCTAATACTCACTAAAGTTACAGACGTGTTGTCTTTTAATCCAAAACATATCCAGACACTCAGTTCTAAATCTCTCTGTTTACATTGTCATGTGTTACACGTGATTGGTGTTAGATTTCTACTTGTAAGAGCAGTGTTACTACTGAAGGAGTTCCCTTTCAGTTTGTTGGATTATGTGACAGGCTGTAATCCTGTTGTGATGTACTGGACTACGTTTTATTTTTACACGGAACACAGCTACAAAAAACAAAATGTCACAATAATAATATTAATATTTTATTACAACACGCTAGCGACAATGTCCTAGATGGCTCCTTCTCTCGGTGTGATGAAATGTGGGCACATTAGCACACTCTGTCTCTGTAAACCAGCGAGAGTCCCAAAACACAGAGCAGCTTCCTCTGATGCACCTGTAGTGCCCTGGCGCTCACAGTGGCCCTTTCTTGATCCTTCCCGCATGAAATCTGAACGAAAAGCTGCGTAAAACCAGCAGATTTACACCAGGAAATTTTCACACAGCTCCGCCACTAAAAAAACAATAAAGACATGTCTGTATCTGCGAAGTTGGAGGGAAGGGGAGGATGAGACGCAGGTGGCAGCCACTCTCAGCGCCCTTTTACTGGATCATCAGTGCTTCCCTAATACAGCACCATTTGTATTACATGGTGGGTGGTCTGCAGTCTGCAGAGAGTGTGGTGGCTGTGGGAGGAAACATAGCTGAGATTAGGCCTGGGCGTTAAATTCCGTTCCGCTCGTGAAATTTGTGGAATTTGGGTAATTTTGCGTTAAGCGGAGAACTCAAAATTGCCCAAAATTCTGCTTTCTGCGACTTCATAAAATTGTTTGCTTGTTCACGTTCTCAAATGCGTGCACGCGAGATAGTTTCCCCCGAGCATACATACAGCGATTGTGAACAGTAAAAAGCATCGCGAACAAGTAATTCCGCGTGTTTGCGAAATTTCTGCGTGTTCGCAGAGATTTTTTACAGTTTCGCAAGGATTTGCGTAACGCGATTAATCAAATTCCGCCCACCCCTAGCTGAGATACATGTTCAAAAGCACTTTTATACACACGTGCGGATCGGGGAAGCTTGAGAGTCCTGCACACCCATGAAACAGGCGTAAAAGGTAACGTTTCGCATATAAGGAAGAACATTACCCAAGTTGTTTATTAACAAGCATTGATAGGTCACCTCGGAGGTCCATGTCCCTATTAAAAAACAGCTCGGTTTAGGGCCTCCGTTTTTTGTTTTTGGAACTACTTTTGACTTGGAGTGTCCATATTAATGTAGTTCTTGTAATGTGCACTAGGATTTACGTTATAGCAGATATACCAGTGCATTTTATATGGTATTGGAGGCAGTCTCTGGTAAATGCTGAGTTTATTTCTTCAATAAATGCATTTGTACCATTGTGGTCATCTCCTATTGCCTGGCTTGCTTCAGTAGTGGCTGCTACCGAACGGGGGTGGTGGGGAGGGAAGAGGAGGGAAGGAATAAAAAAAATATAAACGGATTTACCTTGGTACGGCTGGCTGCAGCCTCCCCTCCGGAGTCCATCATCTTCTCTTCTTCGGCAGCAGGAGCATACAGGCTCTTAGAATCCCCTAGCTAATCACAACGCTGTGAAACTGCAGTGTTGTGATTGGTCTGACCATCAAGGTTCGGCGCTCAGAGAGGGACTAGGCGGCTGCGCATGTTCTCCACCCACACTGTGCAATACAGCCTGGTGAAGAGTATGCTAAGTGCGCACCACAGTGTGGCCGACCCAAGAAGGCTGGCTAAGCCGTCATGCACACTTGGAAAGTGCCCACCACTCCTCCCTCCTCACAGGACAGCCCAGCCTTGCCCGCCCCCAACCAAGTGAGCCAGCAAGGTAAAATAACATGAAAATAACATTGCATTGTTATTATTTCCTTTTTGAACTGCTCAGTGAGCAGTGGGGGCAACGCTCCTCCGCTGACTTGCTTATAATCTGCGGTGCTGGTTTCAAGGCATTCCCATGAGACTGATTTTGGCTCCTGATCTGAATTTCAAAAATGATATTGAGAATGCTCTCTTTTTCGCCAATGTGGCTGTTGCTTACCACTAATTACATGGGTGAAATGCAAATTGACTCATTCTAAAGTCCTTCTTGCAGATACATTTTTGTGAATTAAATTGTTATTTGTCTCTCCCACTGAAATGTGGTAGTTTGTCAGGGACTAGCTCAGGTAGGTCGAGCCAAAACTGTTTCTGAGCATTAACATCATTCACACATAGGACACTATTTTTGTGAACTGGATCCTGTACTGGTAAAGGGATTGAATACATGGTTCGGTAGTCCGCAGTTGGCATGCTGGATTGAGCCTTTAATCCCTTTGATTGTTAAAGGCAGGTCCTTATAAACCTGACTTGCATGCTGTTTGTCACATTAAAAAGCCAAGGTAACTAATATAATAGAAAGCAGCAAAAGGACATTGTGAAGAGAAGTACATTAGACAAAACGCACAGAAGAACACCAGATTTACTTTAAAAAAATGCATCGCAGCCCAACAAGGAAATTTGCTGCACTGCGTTGTGTGAACTGTCAATAGCAGAACTGCGCCATATTTACCAAGTTGTGGCACTGTTTTGTTCCTCTCTTTGTTAGCGCACTTTTGGCTGTTATGCCTCAATGCAGGGACTCCCACTGCAAGGGTGTATGTGTTGTGGTAAGCAAAGTTTTTGTGCACAAGGGGTCCCTTCCAGTACAAAAACAATGCATTAAGGTGTTTCCCATGTTGTATGTATGGTGTAAAATGCAGCACACATGCAAAGAGAGAAGCACAAGGAGATATTAAGAAATTTCTACTCATCATGCCTACCTCAAGGAGGAGCAGGATTTTGGCGCAAATCTCTGTCGACATTTGATAGTAGATGGGGTTTTGCATCCAAAGCCATGGTTGGATGCATGGGAACACCCATGCACCACACATGGACTACACCATTAACGCAAAGTAGCACAAGGCAGCTCATTGCACAGCTATGTATTACTCTTGGTTACAATTCAACACAAATTGCGATTAGCATTGAATTGTAAATCCCACCGTTAAATTACATCTTGCCTTGGGTTTGCAAAAAAAAAGTAACGCAAACCTGATGCAAAGCGTATTTAAATCTGGGCCTTAGTGTGCATGGCGAGCATATGTAAGACAGATATGATGAGAAAAGGTAGAGTATAGCAAGTTATGTTATGTATAAGAAATGACCATATTTTGCGTGCCCCCTAATTATTGTCTTGTCTGTTTTGCAGAATTTAGAGCTCTCTGCACTTTACCCCTGATAACCAGCAGTAAAGGGACTTGCTTCCCCTTTAACAATGTCAAAATGAGCTGAACCCTTATTGTTATATTTAACTTTCCTATAATACCATGGTATGTGGTACAGAAGTACACCAATGGCATGGAAAGTTATATGACACTTGTAGACTGTAGCACAGATTGTGTCATTCACTACAGTGACAGATCTTCAGACCTACCCTGTATAGCCTGACTGCAGCAACATAAATCCTGTTGTACAGACCTGCCAAAGTACTTATTATTAACATATGGGAAATCCTATTTTTAAAATTAATGTCACCCTCTAAGTGCACATTGTTACCCACAAGGTAGGATGCCAGATATTTATAAGTGGAACATGTGTGAAATTAAAAGAGGTATGTGCCTCCAGTAACTAGGCCCTAAAAGCTATTTTCACTAACAAGACTGTAGCCGAATCCTTGAAAATTTCAGAGTACATATTAGAAACTTTAATCTGTAACTTTTGACATGAAACAGCTACAAAAGATATTCAAATACTATTGCTCATATTCATTTAAGGTCCAATCCACTCGTGAATATAGACATTTAATAACTACTTAGGAAAATTAACTTTCAGCGAGTTACCTTTTCCATTCATAAAGCTCCAGGAAACTAATTTGTATTATCTGGCCTGAAGCTGCCAAGCCAGTACTGGCCTTAATGAGGTGTAAAAAATGCTCTTGGAGGAGAAACAATGAACTTTATGTGGGAAGGTGTTTTTCTTCCCATTAATAGTACACAAGCTAGGGAGGAACCAGTAACCTCAAAAACTTGTAAAGAGTCCTCTCCTTTCACAAGTAAATATAAGGTGAAACCTGGAGGAAGCAACTCTTTATCCTCCCAGCCAGGCTGAGCCAAACCCAGTGGCAGGGTAGCTACCCTTAGAACCATTTTTCATTGGCCGCAGAGTAGGGTAATTTCCTTGGCCACACCTCTGAGAGGGCACACAGCTCCTGAACAAGGGAGAAACGGTTTCTCCATATTGAATTTTAGGAGTAAGGTGCACTGAGAGAACATTTACAGTAGGGCAAACAAGGACAGCTTCAAAAGTAGGGAGGGTTCCCCTTAAGAACTTTCACGCCATTGGTTAAGGAGGAACCAGGAGTCACTCCACCCATGAGCTGGTGCCAAGCATAAATGTGCCACCTGCACACACCCACCTCCGAACACTTTCTGGACCTGGAGAAGATCAAAAGAGGCAAAAAGAAGGAAATGGGAATCAAAGCATAATTTGCCAGCACTAGTCTTAAAGTCCCTATAAATTTTAGTGAAGAAAAAAAGGTGCAAACAACGGGCTGGGAGCACAATTCCCTATACTCCCTTGAATTAAAAGCTGATTCAAAGAACCTAACCTTCAACAATTTAATAACACATGATAGTCCAGCACACTTTAAACACAACTTGTAACAGTCTTAGAAAACAGTTCAAAAGGATCTAGTTCCATTGACGAGTCAATTTGATGTGATGATAAAAAGTGTGTCCGATAAAGAATGGAATTCTTTAGCATTAAGAGACTTGCTCGATAACTCTGTAAAAGTCGATGTGTGTTTTTACTCTGTTTGAAATTGTTGTGTACAAAATTGTAAATAGCTCTTTTTATATGTACTTTTGTAGCCCTGAAGAAGTCCCTGGTTGGGACGAAACGCGTTGGCGGTTCCAAAAGTGATGCTTTCAAAAGTTTTTAAAAAATGAAAAAGAAAGAATAAACTGAAATTGAACATCGACTCGTCTATGGAACTAGATCCTTTTGAACTGTTTTCTAAGACTGTTAGAAGTTGTGTTTAAAGTGTGCTGGGCCATCATGTGTTAGAAGATCAAAAGAGGACTGGACCCTCCTTTCTGTAACCAGAGAGGAGGCATGAAGGACTGCATCTGCTCCCTCTTGTGCCCAAGACAAAGACGCTGACTCCAAGTGTCACTTGGCTGACCTCATGTGCAGCTAAAGGGACACAAAAACAGAAAAAGCAGCTAGACACCTTTATATTGAAGTGACTAAAATGTAAAAATGTAAATGTCAAGGTATTTGTAGAGCGCACTGTCACCAAGCGGTGTCCTGGCGCTATTACTCATGCCGCTGTGGAACCCTTCCTGGCTTTCCCTGTGAAGTGTCCACTCCTGGGCACCCCCAGGGTGAAGTCAGGCATCCTAGCGCTGGTGGGGCCGGTGTGGAGATTAAGCAAGCTATTGCCCAGAGTTGCAGCGTGGGGCCCATGATTAGAATAGGCACCGAGGCGAGAATTGTCAGGTCCGAGGAAATTGAGCCCAGACCCGCCGAGGCGGGAATTGAACCCTGGGCGCGGGCCAGAACTCTGCATCAGGGTCTGCCGCTCTAACCATTGAGCCACACTCCTCCACACTAGTTGACCAGTACCAACTGGACCTGGCTGGCGAACTCTACTGAAGTGAGTCCTGCCCCTAAGTGCTATCTCTGTGGTCCTGGGAGCCTTTGATGTTACTAGGAGAAGCTGCTCAGCAACCCTGAAAAGTTGAGACTTACAAATGTTTTGGACTTCCAAGTCCGCTAAATCCACCAGGGGTAACTCATGGCAAAGGTGCACCTTTCTCGGATACAGCCTCGGGCTTACCCCATTGGAGGAATTTGAGCTCCATAAAAAAGACAGAAGGTAATATCTTGGTTCAAACCCACTTGCTGTAACCAAGTCATACTCCATTGTAGTAGGCCTTAAATAGGGCTTAGGTCCCGGCCTACCACTTCCATACACTATTTACTCTACTCTTACTTAACAGTTTAAAAATGCAGGTCTCTGGTTCCCCTTATTGGATTTTTGTCATTTCGGTGTCCTTTTGTTTATTACTTTTTATTCTTTTTTATAATTTAGTTTGGGATTTTTATTGTTAGATGTTTTTACTTTATTACTGTTCTGGTACTGCATAAATAGTTTACACATTTCCATCAGGTAAGCCTTTTTAGGTTTTGCCTAGCGGAAGCTGCGCTCTGCGCAGCTTTTCCGCGCAGGCGAAATCCTGTTGAGAACTGTAGTGTGGCTTTTGTTCGGCCCTCGTCCTTGATTGGCTGGCTCCGTAAACGGAGCCTTGCCATTGGACGAGGGGCCTGTCCGTCAATGCCGGACCAGACACGGGGGCGTTCCCGACATTCTTTGGCTTTTGCCGACGTCACGGGACGCCGGGAACGCCCCCGTGTCTGGTCCGGCATTGCCGGCACTACTGCGTCTCTTCTCCTCCGTCGCCGGCCTCCAGTCTCCTCCTCCCCGATTGCATTGCCCCGTGACTGGCCGGCCGGCCAATCCTAGCGCGGCCGGCCGGAAGTGCCCGCCCCCCGCAGCCCGGGGAAGAAGGAGAGGAAGACGGCAAGCACTATGGCGGCGCCCGCGGGGAGACCGGAGAAGTGCCTCTCCAACCTGCCGCTCTGTCTGGGCTGCCCAGCCTGTCGCTGCTTGCTCCCGTCCCCGCCCCTTCCCCCGCCCAGCCACGCAGAGCACCGGCCGCCCGCTCTCTGTCCCCACCGCAGGCCCGGAAGTGGGGCGCGGGGCAGTCCCTCGGATACAGCCATCTTAGATAGGTGCACCCTGGAGGGGAGCGGCGCGAGAGAGGCCTTTACTTGAGGGCCCCCCTCACAGTGAGTCACCAGCATTAAGCAGTGCCTTGGTGCCAGGGAGGGCACTCGGTCTCTCACCACTGTGCTCACCACGGAAAACGTCACCGTCTAACAAGACATCTACTGTGCGCACCAGCCCGCGCAGATGTTGGCTTGAAAGCGGGAGCCCGGTAATCAGTGACCCGGAAGGAGCGCCCTCGGGTCAAGGCCAGGTTTGCTTAAAATGGCTGCTTAAATAGAACATTGTTGTAGCTGGGATTGGGGCCTTTTCTCATCGGATACGACTTGTAAAATAATATACCACACACAAAGCGGTTCCTGTTTAATATTTTTTTCCAAACCTTGGCAGTTTGGTGATTCCGGACACAGGGATTATTTGCTTGGTCCGGCGTGGCATGCACGGTGTAGTTGTAGAAACGCGTACTCGGTTGGGTTCTGACATTTCACAGATTAGGCTTGTCCGTGGTACTATCTGCGTTCACACACACACTTCCCGTAATGTACACGTGTTAGCAGGTCAGGCCCGTGTCTGCCCGTCGTTTCGAGCTCCTCTGCTCACGCAGTGTCACAGTTTGCAGCACCACAGACAGCTCCCGTGGAACTACTGCTTCTTGCGCAGCACGTGGCAGGGTCCCGTACTTGGAGCCACCGACCGGCAGCTCTCGACGGGTCGCCGGGGGCCCGCCCGGATGAGAGTCCAGCCGGTGACAAGGGCCGCGACACGTCCCAAGGTTGCGGCAGAGCAGATACACACTCCACGGAAGTAGATACACCCACACTTAAGGAAACATGAAAACAGGCAACACAATAAAGACCGTCGCCTCTGTCTCCGTCTTGGTGGAGTGGAAAATAAGCGTTTTCTAAACAGATTATACCTATATTATAGTTCTGAGAAAAATAAGCAACCGCCACACGCGCCTGAGTCCTCGGACTTTAACTGACAGGTGAAGGTTAAATCAGGAGACGGAAGGCGAATGCGGATTGTGCCGCGACGGTGGGAGTCTGCGGGGTGTTCACCGGCCAGCATGGGTGGGTGCTCTGAGTGTGGGTGTGTTGTCCCACAACAGACAAGTCTGAGGCACCGGAGATTTCTTGCCTCCTCAGGGTATCCCTGGGTGTATGTACTCGGTGGCTAGGTGTAGTGCGGGGGCGAGGAGGGGGGCACGGCTGTGAGTCTCTGGGTTCATGGGTTCTGGGGCAGGAGGTTCGTGTCCGAGTGCTGTGGGTGCTTCCGGCCACCTTCGGCTGGGTGAGCATTAGTCTCTCGGATAGTCGCTGCTGGAATAGCTACGTTGTGGGTGCGCAGAATTTTGGGGTGAGGATTCCCTTGTCGTCTTCTTACATTATGACGTCAGTGCAGGCACTTTCTGTATTGGGGAGTAGGGGAATTGCGGGGCGACTGTACGTGGAAAGGGCACTACAGCTGGCTTATTTATCTCACTTGTTGCACACCGGCAGATTTATAGGCTGCTCACTCGTGGAACTTGGATGCGTTTTTTTAGAGCGATATTTATTTGTTCATTTTCCTATTGAACACTGTCACTATAATACACACCTTCGTCATCTAAACCCACGCACGGCAGAGGGCATGGGTTGCTCCCTTTTCCCCCTGCGCAGCCAGAATGCCTCGAGTTCCCGCTGCCCTGAACGCCGCGCGATCACTGGCAGATGCCTTTTATTTCTTTCTTCTCGCGACATTTAACGCGAGGGCAGGACGGGACCCCTGTACAACAGCCGGAACCGGTGACAGAGGGAGGCGGGGGGTGGCCGCAGGGGGTTGAATGCCGACTGCAGGACGGGCCCCTCCCTGAGCAGTGATGTAGGGTGAAGGGGAGGTTTCCCAGTTACTTGCTCTGAGACGACCCTCAGACCTTTGCTTTTTATTTCGAGTGAGAGAATACAGACGCACCTGCCAGGCATTTTTTTTTATTCAGGAGTGAGTGGGACAGCTGGAGTTAAAGCCACTTTTTTCACTTTTAAGTCCGGGTGGTGGGGTGGTATTGGATAGAGAGGTCTAACAGACCGCCCCTGATAAAAAGTGTTTTTGTACCGAAGGCTCTGATGAGAGGAGAGGGGCTCGCGCGACATACAAACAGACGGGTGCCGAGAGGACGGTGACTTTTGGATGAAAGTTCCCCAAATCGGGTTGAGTAGAATAATGCTCTTTCACGGTGTGAGCTTGGTCGGAATCTGCGTCTCATTCTATACTGCCCAGTATCCTCACCTCCATAGAACGCCACAGCTGCAGGGATTTGACGTGTGATCTGCACAACTACACACTATCATGCTGTAGGTGGCACATATTGAAATAACGCCACTCTTCACACCGGTAAACAAAGCTCTTGGCGGGTGAAGAGAGTGATTTAACTGATCATTTTAGCAGAGTCCCGAATGAATGGCGTTGTGAATGGAAACGTACACCGTCTCGGAGAAGGCGCAGTACCTTTCATGAATAAGTCGGCACACACGCAGGGTTTCACACGCATAAACGCAATGAACACAATGCATTTGATGTCTTCAAACTCTGTATTTTGGTAATGCGATTTTAAATCCAACCTTTTCAAAGTTGATTTTCTTTCCCACACTTTCAGTCGTGTGTGTGGGCGGCTCTGTGTGGCTGTGTGTGTGGGGGGCTCTGTGTGGCTGTGTGTGTGGGGGGCTCTGTGTGGCTGTGTGTGTGGGGGGCTCTGTGTGGCTGTGTGTGGGGGGCTCTGTGTGGGGGTGTGTGTGGGGTGGCTCTGTGTGTGTTTGTGTGTGTCATTTGCGAGAGATAAAGCTAGTGGCATTGTAAATGACAATGCCATTTATTTATGTTAAAAAAAACATAAATAAAAATAATGTCAAGAGCAATGCTAATTGCTCTAACTTTAACAAAGGCAAAACCATTGCATTGTAAATGCTTGTTTCTCTGTGCCATAGCTACCAGTGGGTTGAACTCAGGTTATTTTAGTGACTTTGGGATTCACCCTCACAGGCTAGTGTAAGTATTCCTTGTGGTAGGCAACTGTACCCCCTAAATAATAATCTACTTTCGTACATAATGTTATCATATACCATCATAGTATGTCATAGTACATTATGTTATGGTTATGTTATGTATGGCACCTGTCTGTCAATTAGATGAACTCCTAGCTTTGTGGATTGTCTCACTTGTGCAATTCCCAACATTTC
Source organism: Lissotriton vulgaris (assembly GCF_964263255.1). Taxonomy (NCBI): domain Eukaryota; kingdom Metazoa; phylum Chordata; class Amphibia; order Caudata; family Salamandridae; genus Lissotriton; species Lissotriton vulgaris. The sequence continues at coordinate 352,987,194 of NC_141685.1, read as the reverse complement.
TGTTTGTTGTCTCAGAATGAAGGCTGGATCAGATTGCAAGGTTGGATCAGATTGCATTATAAACTTTGATGCTCTTTTCCGACTTTGAATGTGTGCTGCACTTTACAGCACAAATAAAAAGTAGATAAAGGCTTAAAACTTGTCAAGCCATAGTATTTTGTACAGGAAGGGTACCCTTACTGTCCAAAACCTATAGTAGGCTCAGGTAAGCGCGTGCATAGGCCTGGGTGGTAAATTCTGTTCCGCTAGTGGAATTCGGGTAATTTTGCGTTCCGCAGAGAACGTGAAATTGCCCAAAATTATGCATTCCGCGACTTCGCAAAATTTTTTGCTTGTTCGCGTTCTCAAAATGCGTGTTTGCAAGATGTTTCCCAGTATGCAAACAGCAATTGTGAACAGGAAAAAAGCATTGCGAACGAGCAATTCCGAGTGTCCACGGAATTTCAGCGCGTTCGCGGAGATTTTTTACCGTTTCCCTGGGATTTGCGTAACGCGATTACTTAAATTCCACCCACCCCTATCTAGCACTATGGCGCTAAGTTGTGTGCCTGGCGCACTGCAGCACAAACATAATTTGTGTGTAAAGGTGGGCAGTTAACTCCGCTCCGCCAGCGGAGTTTGCAGAGTTTTAGAACTCCGCACTCACAGCAAAGCTGAGTTTACCAGTGCAGAGGACAGGAGTCTCGTATTTACCTACCTCCCAAATGGTGTCCTGGCTGCTGGCTGCACTCAGCTTCCGCTGCTCCGACTTGTAGTATTCAATTAACAGGAAGAACTGCAGTGCACATGGCGTATTGCTTGAAGGCATGCCTGATCCAATTAAATCCCACGGAAGGTTCAGGCATGCCTTCATGCAATACACCATGTGCAATGCAGTTCTTCCTGTGAATTGAATTCTTCAAGCCGGAGCAGCGTAAGCTGGGTGCAGCTAGCAGCAGGAGCAGGAAGGAACCAGGAAGGAAGGCAGTGGCGACTAGGAGGCAGGTGCCAGGCCGCACTGCCAGGGACAGCCGCCACTGCCATACCCACCCACCAAGAAGGAGGCGCAGAACAGGTAAGGTCAGACTTTACTACTCAACGGAATGTGGGGGCTGGAGGGGCAATGTATGGTGCAGGTAACTCTGCAAGGCCACGTAACTCTATTGAATTTCACTGAGTTTTCCAGTAACTGTGAAATTTCGTCAAGTACAACTCCTCAAGCTCCACCCAGGGTTAGTTGTGTGGCACCTTTGTAAATCTGGATCTAAGTCTGAATGTTTGCAACCTAGGACAGAGGACAAAAGGCTAAATTAAACCCCACATACAGGTTACAAAGGGAATTTCTGTCAAGTTTTGTGCAATGTATATACAAGCTTTCAGGTAAGTAGTAACTCTATGATGCATATTTTACGTAACATTTTGAAAGATCACTTTTGATTTCAGAAGTCGAAGGAAATAAGACTTTAGGGCCAATTGTTCAAAGCATTTTTTCAATCACAAACACTCTGAAAAACAGCGTTTAGCAATTTACTTAAATCTGTTTCAGGAGTCAGTAACTTTTTACTAACTCTTAAAATAAGTTGAGAATAGGGTAAGGAATTGTTCAGAAGGAACGTCTTACAGGCGCAGTGGTGGGAGATGGTTCTCAAACAACATCAGTCCATCCACCTTATAAAGTTTTCAGCGGCGGCTCCACTGCTAAGGCGGATGAGCGTCGCCTCACTGCTTTTCAGCAGTCGCAAAAATAAAAATTAAATGAATAATTACACAATGTTATTATCATTTAATTTTTCCCTGCTGAGGTAGTTTTGTGTGAGGGGGTGTGGCTGGGCTGCTTACAGAGCAGGGGGAGGAGCGGTTGGGGCCCTTTCTAAGAGCGCATGACAGTTTGGCTGGCCGTCTTGGGCCGGCCAAACAGTCATGCACACTATGCATGTTCTCCACCAGGCTGCTTTACAGCCTGGTGAAGAACATGCACAGGCTCATTGTCCCCATCTGAGCATCAAGCCACAGCGCTCGGACAAATCATGATGCTGCTGTCATAATGAAAGCAGTATCGTGATTGGCATAGGGGAGCACCTGTGCTTCCTACTTCTGTTCCAGGACTCATTGGGAAGAGAAGCAGAAGAGAGACGTGGCCTTGAAGAGGTAAGTAAATTATTTTTCTTCACCCCCCCAAACCCACTGCCCCACCATCTCATTTCTGTGCCAGCCATCACTGAAAGTTTCTTAAACTGCACAAAGGTTGGAAACAATTAAACTTGTGAGTTGTGTGACTTCTGCATTGGATGAATTTGGCGCCATCAGTTCGCAGCACTCTAAATTATTCATTTTTTGTTCAGCAAACAGCAGCTGTGTTGCTTTGCTCTTTTATTTAATGCAACCACTTTATGTCTGGCTAGGGAAAACTTTAACTGTCCTGAAGAGCTTATACAGTCTGTGTAGATCTATGAAGAAGGAGAGGAAAAATGGCCAGACACTTGTTGCTGCAAGTGCTATTCACCAATTAATCAGCAAATATTCATCAGCCATTGGTTGACTATAACTTTCATTCCTAATGTATGCAGCTTCGTTTTAGAGGTATAAGCCTATCAGATGAGTCCACCAAAGGAGGGGCATCCTCTTAATTACGTTATAGCTTCAAAGTAAAACCTCTATTCATTTCAGTGGATGCACATGGATACTGGCTACCACTTTCGCTGTTTTGCATCACCCCATCCTGTCAACAGTGCCTTCAGCCACCCACCTAAACATTTTGAGGTGAAACCTTTGCCCAGAAAGTGTTAATGTGTCTTAAAAGTACAAAATAATGAACTAATACAGCCACAAAAGGTGCCTCTTTATGTCGCATGATCTTCTTTTTCCTGACACATAATTTAGTGAACTCTACTGCACAAGTTGGTCCTCCATAGACATATCATTCCAGTGGTGCTGCTCATTCGCCTGCTCACCCATCCACATCACCACACACACACGCTCACCAATAAGCATACAACACAGCTATATATATTGACTATGTCAATGCTTGTTTTGGTCCAAGTCAAACTGGTGTCCACAAAAATGTCAGTGTTAAAATCTACTAAAAGTTTTCACAATTCGCTATAATATATTAAATATCACATTTGTCTTCTTCAGCCCCTCTGGAATTGTGGCATTGAGAGCAATCAGTATGGGTGCAACATATATTGTTATGAATATCAAACAGTAATCCAGGGACTCATGAAATGTTGTCGCTATCTGTGCTTTGAGATATGTCTCACCACATCACCGTGAGGCAGCCATCATATGAACACAAGGTCTTCCTTGGCAGGACCATTAGCACGACCTTCCATGACATTTGCCTTCCAGATTTACCCTTCAAAGTTCAGTCCTAGCACTTTTGGCACTAGAGCTATGCCACGGTGATGACGTCACTTTAATGGGTATGCTGATGAAGAGGTCTTGTGGACGTGAAGGTCTGTCACTGTAATGGTTGTGGCCGTTGCGTAGTCATCCCATGTGCTGTAAGGCAGCATTTGTAGAGCGTGACACATCCCAGCTATGTTTTTTTGTCCACAGATTCATATGAACTCTTTTTGTAGCTGTGTTTGGCAACCATTTTCAGCTTGAAAGGGGGTGCTTTAGTTGCAGGAGAGCACACTTGGTAAATAGTTACGCAAATGAGAATTAGATCAGTTTTGCAGATGTGTACATCCTTCTGAATTACCATCTGGGTGTGAGACAATATCACAGCTCCAGTGTGGTCTCCCCTCCCCCACTAGTTCTGCATTCTACTTGTTTTTTAAGATGAAGCAGCTGCACAAATTAGGGGAATATTCTACCTAAACAGAGTTCTGCCCCTAAGTGAACATTTTTGCCTGCACGCGGATCACTTCTCCCATTCCTACTCATAGACACTTATTGCAAGTGAACATATAATTCTAATCCCTGAACAAAAACCTGTTGCGCAGAGATAGGAATTCTGACTCCCGCAGTAGATATCTCACCTCCCACAATTTTGCCTTTTTGGCAAATTATAATTGGTAAAATTTACGGATGGAAAACATATGCCGCTGCCCCCCTACCCCCGCCTTTCCCAGAACCAACAAATCGCCCCCCCTAACTTGACCCCGCTCCCCCAGATCTCGTCCACCCGTCACAAAACCAGAGACAGAGAAGCGAGCGGACAGACCGAGAAGAACGGAACCCACCCTTTCCCCTTATGAAGCGATCACACTCGCCGCATCTTATGACCACCCCGCTAACCCGACCAAATCACCGCACAGCCTTCACAGAGAGGGACTCCACCTGCCTTAACAAAGGACCCTTGTTGAACTCCTCACCCAAGTCCTCGATTCAGGTAATTACAGGAGTTGGTAGGGAACATCCCCCCCCTAGAATCCCTGAGACCCCCGGCACACCTAACCTCCCTAACCAGAGCCCAACACAGCAAGTCGAAGTCCGAAGAAGAACCCCTCATCAAATGCATGCTCATAAACAGCAGATCTGCTTCCAAACATGCAACAGAATTAGCAGAAGCTATCCTCTCCCATAACCTAGATGTAGCTTTCATCACGGAAACCTGGCTCAACACCTTGTCCGACCCCATCATGGACATACTGGTGCTGCCTGGATTTTCAATAACCCACAAAGACCGACATAAGCAGAGAGGCGGAGGCTTAGCTATCATTCATAAAAGTATCTTCTCTATCACAAAAAGGTCACCGTGCCTGTATAGCTCCTTTGAATGCCTCTCAACCAACATCAAATCATGCGCAAACAGATCGATACTCTGCCATCTCTTGTACCACCCTCTAGGCAATTCCAAGGAATTTGGAGTGCAGCTCTCTGACTTAATTACCCACTGCGCGCTCAACAACGCCAACAACGTAATCCTGGGCGATCTCAATATAAGATGGAATGAAACAAATAACCTGCTCATCCAATCTCTCAATAGCCTTATGCTAGAAAATGATCTGATACAGCACTGCTCAGAAGAAACGCACCACAGAGGAGCGATACTGGACGCAATCATTGCGGACAGAAACACTATCACTATTGACTATATCATTCCAGTAGGCAGGTCAGATCATCACATTATTCTTTTCCATATCAACCAACCAGCCCTAACTCAACCCACAAAACAAGCTCCTCCCAAATGGGTCAGGAACACTGCTCAAGCCCCACGGACCAACCTTGAGGAAGAACTAAGCATGCTCTTCCCGAGCACGACAGAGCACCTCTCAACCACAGATCTCAGCTCTCTCTACCATTCCAACATGACGTCCACCTTAGACCGCCTGGCACCCTTGAAACTAAAAAAGCCCAGAAACGCCCCTGCCAGATCTTAGTTCACCTCTGACATCAATGATGAAAGAAGACATCTTAGATCCCTAGAAAGAATCTGGAAGAGCAATCCCTCTTCCCTCCACTGCGATCAACTCAAGGCAGCAAGCAGAAACTACAATAAGCACATCAAGAACAAAAAGACATCTTTCTTCTGCTCCGCTCTAGACAATGCAAAAAACCGACCCAAAGAACTATTTAACATCATCAGAAGCCAAACATCCAAACCGAATAGATCTGAGTTAGTGGCCTCCAAAGAACAATGCAACACCTTTGCTAGCTTTTGTAATGAAAAAATCGCCAAGATCGATGTCTCTCTCAGCACAAATCACTCCTTTCATAGGGAGACCAAGACGCCAGCAATGATGGTCAGCACCCCAGTGCACCCACCCACTCACTGGTCCGTCTTCACTCCCATTTAGGAAGCAGAGATAGTAATTCTGATCACCAACGCCAAACCGTCATCCCACTCCCTAGATCAGCTTCCAACGAACAAAAGACCTGAAACAAATACTAGCCCTAATTTGGTGCAAGATCATCAACGGCTCGCTGAGCTCGGGAACTATCCCTGACTGCCTTAAGGTCGGCCAAGTCACACCGCTACTAAAAAAACCAGGGCTAGACACGGAGGACATGAACAACTTTAGACCTGTGTCGAACCTACCTATCCTATCCAAAGTTCTGGAAAGATGTGTTCTGCAACAGTTAACCCAACACTTGGAGAACATCAAGCTCCTAGACCCACACCAATCGGGATTCAGAAAGGGATGCAGCACTGAAACTGCAATCCTAAACGTCATAGACAATCTACACAAATCACTTGACTCAGACCAATGCTGCCTTCTCATTATCCTAGACTTTTTGGCCGCGTTTGATACATTGATCATACCCTGCTCCTCAAACTCCTTCAAGAAAGAGCAGGCATTGAAATGACGGTCCTAAACGTTGAATCCGACCCACTACCCGTCATCCAACATCCCCTTCCACCTTTACGGGGATGACACGCAGCTTTATCTGGAAACCACCTCCATGGACGACATGCACAAACCAAATGGCACGCTCAAAGAGGTCCAACAATGGCTCTCATTGAACCACCTTAAACTTAATCAAGAGAAAATTGAAGTTCTACTCATCTCCAACAGAGACGAAAACCCCCAAATCGAAGAATCGCTTAAAGCCGTCGATGCCCTCAATGGCACCCTCACGCCAACGGACTCAGTAAAGTCCCTAGGTATCACCCTAGACCAGAGGTCTTCAAACTTTTGGATGCCGAGACCCCCCTGTAAACATTTTTAAACGTAAGGACCCCCTCCTGACAAAATTTTCTAGAACTTGGTACTCCTCATTATTGTTAACCATACACACCCCCAGTTCCCACAGAAAATCATTTTTACAGTGGGGAAATATTATTTAACAGTGATTAGCATGTCAAAGGTTTGTGGGTGACAAATCAACAGTAAAAAGGATTCCACCAGACCATAAAACAGGCCAGCAAGCAACAACAAAAAGCCCACACACTGACCTGTCTGGCCACCCCTTTGGGCACTGCCAGACTGTCCTGTTGGCAGGGATACTGGAATTATAAGGCAAGGGAGGACCAAATTATGTGGCAGTTTTAAACGTGTACAGGGCGAGCTGTATAAGTGTTTTGCAAGGAATGGGAAACTGCATGCATTTGTGCTTGCTGCAGACAATATTTGTGGTCATAGCACAGAAATTAACAGTAAAAACAGTTCACCAGACCATACAACAGGCGACTAAGCAGCAAAAAAATAAAAACGTCCACACCGACCTGATTGGCCATCCCTTTGGGCACTGCCAGCCTGCCCTAAAGGCAGGGCTGCTGGAATTATGAGACAGGGGAGGGCCAAATTATGCAGGAGGGTTGATTGAGTTGTGTGGTAAGAATATTTAAATAATGCTATGTGATGCAGCATATTTTGGGATAGTATTGCTTCATTATTTTGATTTTTTTTTTACAAAGGGTAATACTAAGCAAATATTTCACCTCATCAGTACCAGTTTATAACCAAAGTACAGCAATAAACAACATAAAGATATCTAGTCATCCTTTGTGAAGGGCTTTCCACTCTACAGTGTTGCCACATTAGAAGCTCACCTGGCCCTGGCCGGGAGCAGCACGGGTCCCTTAACACCCTGGCGGTCTTGTGCAGAGTTAAGCAGTTCACACACACCTTTCCTCCCACCCCGTCCCCTTTATCCCCCTCTCCCTTTGCAGGACATTTTCTTTCACCCCTTTTTATAACTTCTGAACTCTCCCCCTTCAACCTCACTGCACCTTTAATCATCTCTCGCTGTTCTGTTTTTTCAATTCCCTCTTCGCTAACAGTCTCTCCTATTTATCTCATGGCCTCCCTGGCCCGTCTCCTCTCAACCCTTATCACTTCTCATTCACCTCAAGTCTCTCCCTTCAAATGTGTGTCCTATCTATTTGTATCTTACACTTCTCCAGTCCTGCCAATCATCGTTTCCATCTCTCCTTTGTTCTTCCACACCTTCTTGAACTGACGTTCCTCTCTCCTGTTACCTCAGCACCTACCCCAGTACTCCCTCTATTCCCCTTTTGCTGCTCTCCCTCACCCACGTCACAACAAATTCTCTTTATACATCATGGATCACCTCTCAGCTATCTACTCTCACCCGTTAATGGTAGCTCTCCCCTCTGCCTTCACTTTGCTCTCACACACACCTCTCCTGTTGTGTTTCACCAATTCCTTTGCCTCTTCACATTTCTCTTCATCCCTGACCTCTGAAATTGAATTCTCTGACTCCCTTGCTTTCCTCCTCACTTCTCTCCTCTGTCTTATCTCATCTGTCTTCTCCCATCCCGTCTCCTCTCACCCTCATCTCTCCTCACCTCTCACATCTTTCCCTCTCACCCCACCCACATCTCTCACCTTGCCTCTCCTCATTTCTCTCACATCATCCACCCCTTCTCTCCAGTCCCCTCTCATACCTGCATCACGCCTCTCACCTCTAGCCTCCACACCTCTCTCCTTGGCTCCCAATCGGCCTCACATACCCCCATCTCCCGTCAGGTAAAGTATGTCCGGCCCTGTCTTTCAATACCTAATAATCACACACAGACAGTGCCTTGTCAGTCCAGGCTCTTCCCCTTCATCCCTACAGTGTTTTCCCCTTCAAACCCTCCTCTGGCCCAACCAAGCACACTGCCCTTCTGTCAGCTGCATGATGGCAGTGCCGTTTCTAAAGGGGAAAGAGCACCTGCAGCCTTTACCACAGCCGCACTGACACAACCCTGCCTTGGGAAGAAAGTAAAAGGCACACCAATAGCACACATGTGTTGCCTCTGGTTGGATTCCCCGCTTTTTCATATGTTGAATACTCAATGATAACACATGACTGAGTTCTGTTAAGAATGGCTAGTTTTGTGTTAAAAGACCCTTTTTTGTTTGAAAAGATTGTTCTTTCCGGTGGCACAGGTGGGAGTGTGATTGCCTACCCTGGGAACTATAAAGCTCAGATGGAAGTGTCAGATTGAAAAGCATGTGGGATAACATTGCAATATAAGTTGAATAACAAACATCAGTAAATGAAACTCGTGCTATTTACCAAATGTAACTGGCTTGGTAGATGCCACGACAGTGCACAGTGGGGTTTTAAGGTGTGTAGGCAGTTGTCGGGGAGAACTGAGTTGATTATGGTAATTAATAACCGTAAATTCCCTGCACAGGTGCGCAACGCCCATTTGGCTCAAAGGGCTTCAGCTCGCCCTCACCCTCGTGTGTCAGCCCGGTCTGGGACAGCTTCCCGGACACACACACAGACAGTTTTTGCCGTCTCACTGCATTCTCACCCGAGTACTTCACAGGTCTTTAAAAGACCATTTTACATGTTAACGAGGCTTTGTTGTTCACTTCTTTCACCCCTTCTAGAGCCCCTACATCTTCAATCTACCAATTGCTAAAAGAATTACCCCCCTCGAAGGTTTCATTAGCCCCCCTCCTGAAACTTGACTCTAGTTGCGTCTCTGGCCCTGCATACACACTAACAGGGAAGCAAGTACACAGAACTGTTTCCGTTCGCACATAGTGCATTTACCTCTGGGGTCTGGTCCTTAGCTTTTGATAAGATTAGCACATTTTGTCTTCGAAAAAACCTTTTTATTTTAAAAGATTGGTCTTTCCGATGACGCAGGTGCGAGTCTGACTGCCTCCCCCCTTCCTCCCCCTGCAACTCCACCTCACCCCAGAGCCCGGGACAGCCTATGTGTGCTTTCCTCAAGCCAAAGCGGAGGTCAGAGTTCGGCAACAGATTACAGCGAGGGCACAGCTGAGGACTTTCAAAGACAGCATTGGGGAAAGGCGTGCGTGAAAATGAAGAAGTGTTTTGTATTTCACTTCCATGCAGAAGTGCAACTGGGAATGCGCGACCCCCTATCTATGACACCACGACCCCCCTGGGGGTCGCGCCCCACAGATTGAAGACCCCTGCCCTAGACCCTAAACTAGACATGAAAAAACACATCTCTAGATCCACCAAAAGCGCATTTCTCAATTTGAAACTTCTTTACAAAATAAAACCCTTCCTTTCTCTGAAAGACCTTCAGCAGGCCACCCAAGCACTGGTGCTCTCCAGAATTGACTATGGAATAGCAGCCCTAACCGGATCAGCCAAATCTCACCTAGGCTCCCCAAAAACCACCCTCAATGCCGCAGCTAGAATGGTCACAGGAACCAAGAAATTCAATCACATTTCTCCTGCATTCAAGGAGCTGAAATGGCTCCCAATTGAACAATGAGCCAACTTCCGAACAGCATGTCTTACGCACAAAGCCCTTCATACAGGCAAACCAGAAAACCTGGCCGCTAAACTCAAAGGGGCCGGCCAGTCCAGGAATCTCAGAAGCACCAACACGCTCCTTCTCATTCCATTGAAATCTCGGAAACGCAAAACCACCAGTAAATCATTTGCAGGAAACACACCCAAGATCTGGAACTCCATCCCCCCCACATTAGAACGACCACCTATTTCCCGAAATTCAAAACCTTACTAAAAGACCCCTTCCTAGAGCGCACCTGAACTTAACCGGAAGAACACATGACACTTTGATAAAGTTCGACAACACACCACAACCTTGTGGTCGAAAGAACAGTTGTCTCAGAATTATAATCACCCGGGTCCTCATCCACACCTCGCCCTACTTGATAAACACCCCTCTCGCTATCAGCAAACAAACTCCTCTGTTTCAAACCTCTCAGCCGCGACCCTCCTGTTTGACCACAAGAACTGTATGGTAATTTTGTATGCAATGCTCGTAAGTTTACAAGCTGTGGATTCTGCCTACACCAGTAAGGCGCATAATTGTACCTGCTGTGAAGCGCTCTGATACCCTCGGGTCCAGCTAGCGCTATACAAAACTTATAAATAAATAATAATAAATATGTGAAAACTGATATTTGCAGAAATATGCATGTGAAGATACTGATATGGAAAAAATTGTCACATGTATTTCCCCAGTTTTTGTGTCAACTTGGAATATGAGCTATTTACTGCACCAGGTAACTACCGCTCCATGTGTATCAGAATATATTGATTGTGGTAAATACCTCATCCCATTCCGGCAAATTCAAGCAACAATACACTACATGCCATATTTATCATAGTTTGTGTCACCCTCATACAAAGCAAAGGCGTGCAGGGGCTATGCAAAACCTAGAATGACATTTACCAAGCCATGCAAGGCCACCGTCCATGGCCATGCGTGTCTTGGTAAATATGGAGTAACATAACGCAACACAAGCTGCTACCTTGCGTTACTCTGCCCCAGGGAGACGTTCCATGGGTGGAGCGTGGGAGTTTCCCCCCATCCATCTATGGATTTTGGCACATTCCCAGATTTAGCATGAGTGGTTTGCCTGGAAATGCATCAAAATGTTAAGCTTCCCTAGGGGAGGCATAATGCGGAGAACTATATTTATTTCTCTTCGTTTTTTTGTACTGCATTGTGCAGCGCACGTAAAAAGAGGGAAGAACCCCAGAAAACTGTACTGCCTACAACACAGGCACCCTTGCACCATGGTGCAAGGGTGCCTGCGTTGGCGCTAGGCAACAGCTTGTGCGCCAGCGCAGGCAGAGAGTATGAATGCTTTTATAATGTTAAATACGGCACATTCCTGTCCTCTCCCTTTCACGCAGTGCAGCGCAGCAATGTGGCTTGCTGCGTTTCGTGAATATTTGATAATAAATGGTCGAGGGGGGAAGTATTTTACAAAGATAGAGCAGTGTAGCCAATAATAACCATGTGGACTAAGAAAGAAATGAGACAATCGAGTTGATGGATGATCCAAAAAGCTGACATTCTTTCATTTAAGTTGCCTTCTTGCTCCAATACATGAATCTACTTGCCTTCTCCTTGTCGAAAGCACAAAAAACAGGGTTTCACAATCATTCCTTTTGGTGTTTGATTGTAGAGGCTGACATGTTCTTTTTCTGCCTCTGCACTTGCAGAAAACAAAGCAGACAGAATGCTTCCTGTGGAGTAAACCACAGGAGCCTGTGGCAAGAGATGTGTATTACATCTAGGCTGGATTGCTCGGAAGGGCAATTGATTTGCAGGGGCCGGGATAAAGAACAGCCTATCCTCGTGAGATGTGAAATTATAAACATACACTGGTTCCTTAGCTCACAGAGCAAGATCATTGTATCACAGAGCTAATTTACTTTCCAAGGAGGTCTCATCTGGTTACAGGGTCGGTATACTGCTAATGGACAGAAATGTGAGATAAGAATGCATCTGGAGTGTGTTAAGTCTGAATACAGACCCAGCACTGTCAACGATTTGTCAGCATGCATCAGTCCACAGTGCTCTTATTTTCAGCAAAGGTCAGTGTTTATAAGGCTACTGGAATTATGTGATTGTGCAGCTGTAGCATGTTCTGCATAGTAGTATATTCATCACATAATCCACCATCTGCAGCCTAATTTACAGATTTCGCCTAAAAAAATATTAATTTTAGCTGAAAAAGATCAAAAGATACTGAACAAATTAACTTTGTGGGTCAGTGCATACTGAGACAATTTGCAAAGGTTAACTGGTTAGCTTTTTGTTGGTGATTGCATTTTTAAGGTGGTATACTGTACTCACAAGGTGAAGCTTTGCCCAGACAGTAATTAAATGCACATGTGGGTAATTTCAATAAATATCCCTGGCTCTGCAGTGTAAGCCAAAAAATGAAGCAGATAGGGTGACATAAACTCAGGGGTCTGCAAACTTTTTAATGCCACGCACACCCACTGAAAAAAATAATCACGCCCCCCATCAACATTTTTAACAATTCTATTCAACTGGCCTCATTTAAATATGCCTAGACTTATTTAAACATTGCAGTTCAGCTCTGTTCTTTTTTAAAAATGCAATCAAATGCATGATCGCCAACCATACTATTGTGGTCAGGCAGGCCTTACTAACTTGTAATAGTATCCACAGTGTGATTATTAGAAATGGAGGTGGGGGTTTTGAAGAATATTTAGAGTCCCTTCCCTTTTGGCACCTTCTCCCATCCAGTATATAGTGACAATAGATGTTAGCGATGGCCCATTACAGAGCGGCTTACTGCCGCTAATATTTTTTCCACTGAAATCAAAGGACTGTTTTCAGCATAATGCTTATTTTGGACCTGGGATCACATGAAGGCCCCTTGTGACTGGCCCTGAGTTTGAAGACCCCTGCATTCGTTCTTGTTACCTTGCTCTTGATTGATATGTTTGCTCTACGAACATTCCCTCATTCACATGGATACCCAGGGCCAGACTGGAAAACTAAGTAGCCCTTGCAAATTTTGTCAGAGCAGCCCTCCTATATGGTACATTAATTACCAGAGTTATCTTATCATTTTGACTGTTGCCTGGAAACCTCTGTATATACAAGTAACTCTACAACTGGTGCTTTCAAAACTGCTTCCCTGCTACAAAAAATGGCTCCCTTTTAGTAAGGACATCACAAACCCCTTAATGTCCGTCCCCTCGAGAGCTTCCGGGATATTTAGAAACTTCAGATTGTTTTTCCTAGAGTGATTTTCCAATCGCTCGAGGTCATCCTTTAGTTCCTTATTTTGAGTTGATAACTTTACCAGATCAGCAGAAGTCATTTGGATTGCTTCTTTTAGTTTAGGAATTTCAGACTCAATTGCATCGGTCCTCAGGGTAACTTCTTCTAGTTTCGGTACCAACACCCAACATGATGATCGAATAGCAGCCTGATTTGCGTCAGATACAGAAAACCTGCTAGCTAACTCTGCTTGATTCATCTCCGAAACTATAAACCTGCTGGTCATCTCTTCTTTCATAGCCAGAAGTATATCAGCTAATGAATGTGTGTTGTAAACTGAAACAATACGCTCCTCGGGGACAGGAGTGTTTATACTTTGGTGGACCCTTTGCTGGACTTCCAGCCCCTGTGCCTCCTTCAGCTCCTCTTGTACTCCCAAGACGGATTATCTATTAGAAAGATTCACCGTAGGGTGGACCACAGAGTCAGTTTCGGGCACTCGAGATGAGAGTTTAGGATCGGTTACCACCACTACCGGAGTTGATGCTTGAGCCAAAGCTCCCAAAATTTTATCCATTGACTTGCCTACGCTACCAGCAGAGGGATCCTGATGTTCATTTTCCACCGGGCTGGGCTGAATGACACTGCTTGTAGTTTCCCTGCGGATAAAGCTGATACCTTAGTAGTTGGGCACACCAGAGCCATGGATGTGGACGTAGACAGGGACATGACTTGATAATATGTTTTTAATGATGGAGTGATTTTCAGAGTGATTTTCGTTTTTAAAGAGAGTGTTTTATTCTCCCTGTCTCCTCCTTCGCCTTTATTAGCCACTTTCGCCTTAGCAGTAGTCCCACTGTCGGTAGAAATCCCACTCTGCCTACGTTGTTTAATTAATGTTCTGACTTCAGAGATGGGGGGAGGCTCGAGAAGACAAAACTGACTGAGTGATAGCTGTCTTAGAAGATAGGTGGGCTGCCCTGGCTCGCAGGGTGTACCTACTTATTTTAGAGGGAGAAATATCCACTTTATCTCTGTCATTCTTCTCCATACAATAGAGAGGTGTCTTTCCCTTTTGAATTAAAAATTGTAAATCATACGTTCTTATATAGCGCCCTTCACCGTAAGGTCTCAAGGCGCTTGCTTTGGGAACCCGTCCTGGCTTATCCCTGCGAGATAACCCCTTCTGGGCATCCCCAAGGTGAAAGCCAGGAATCCCATCGCGGTGGGGCCGTAGTGGAGATTAAGCAAGCTATTGCCCAGAGTTGCAGAGTGTGAACACATGACTCGAGTAGGCACCGAGGCGAGAGTTATCGAGTCCGTGGACATTTTGAACTCAAGACCCTGCCGTGTCGGAGATTGAACCCTGGTCCCGGGTCTGACGTCTGCGTCCAGGTCTGCCTCCTCTAACCGGTGAGCCACACTTCGATTAAAAACACTCTCACTTGACAAGGCAGGGGGGAGTTTTCAACAAAGCTCTCTCTCCAAGATAAGATTTTTAAATCTGGCTTACCTTCAGGAAATTAAATTAAGCCAATCTTACTGTCACTGGCGCTTTCTTGGAGATCTGGTTGCTGGAGCCCCTACAACTGCTCACCGTCTACCTCATAAGATTTCCTAATCCAGAGACCTGGGTGTACACCGAAACTGGTGCTGACCCTGCCTCCAATGAACGAGAGCAACAAAGAGGCAATGTCTCTGCGTCTCCTCTCGTGTGCAGCTTCTCCCCACCTCCAACGCCGATCTCCGGCCTCCGCGCCACGGCTGTGAATGCCCGGTACCGCCGTGACAGAAAAAGAGAGGATCCCCCGCATTATCAACTCGCAGGTGAGGGCAACTTATGGAGGAGGATTTAAAATTAAACAATTTAGGGGCGTGGCTTGGCGAGCCATCATGGTGGACGTTTGCTGAGCGAACTCCGTCCAGCCCGCTAAATATCATTTATATATCCTTGCTCCCCTGACTTACCAGACATATTGGGGACAACACAGCAGTCCAACAAGCTCCTGGGGACACTCAGTGTGACTTTGAGGCACCTGCAGCACTGGCGAGCCGAGCGGGTGGGGCCCAGGTGGAGTGGGGCCTGCAGCACTGCGGTGGAGCAGCGAGATCGTGCCTGGGGAGCCAGAGGCGAGAAGCTGCCACGATCGTCTGCGGGCGGCTGCTGGCTATCGCAGGGAGTCCGGCAGCGCGGTGAGGTGGAGACGGTGGGCTGGTGTGTGGCTGAGGCTGGGGACCCTGTGCCAGGAGCAGAGGAGGGGACGCGGCGGCCGACATCAGCGGTGCAGGTGAGGAGAGGCCGGAGCGGGTATCTGCGCCCAATCCTGCTGGGCCGTTGGGGTGCCCCCTGGAGACCTGTGACTCTGAGGTGGCAGCGGCCGATGGTGGAACATTGTGGTGCTTCCCCCCATGCCTGGGTGACCTGGGCAGCTTGGCAGCAGTATCAAGCCGTGTAGTGTGGAGTGGTGAGGCCTGTCGTCGACGTGGCTTTCCCCATCCCCCGCTTGACATTCGCCTGCAGCATCAGTGGGGATCCCGGTGGCAGCGAGGTGATTTGTGCGGCCTGGGGCTGCCGTAGGGGAGGGCCCCCACTGGTTGTATGCACGAACGCATTAGCGAATAGCCAGGCTGCGTGTGCGGGGTGGATGGGACCTGCAGGTTGCAAAATTGGCACGGACTTTGTGGCTGCCTCTGTGGGCCACTGTGGAAGATCCTGACTGGACATCTACCCCGGAGGAGGCTGTTGCCCATTCCACTTGTTGACTTGGCGGTGCGGCTGGCGGCGGGAGCCCCCGGGGGGGTGCTGTACCCCTCTGGTTGGCGGGATCTCCCCTTGGTGTCTGGTGCCGCGATGGCAGGTGGAGGCGGCGATTGGAGGTGGCAGTGCCCTTCCCCATATTGGGAGCTGTTGGGGGGATTGGTGGCTCAATTGAGCCGTGTGGGGTGAGGTACGGGGTACCATTGCTGGGCCCGCCCGCCGCCGCCCCCCTTTCCCTCCCTTGGTCGGCGGTCGATCAGACCACTGACTGCGGAATGTTGCCTGCAACAGATTACACAGCCATTGACACGGGTCACTGAGGTGGCTTGTGTTCCCTTGGCTGGGGGCGCCGCCCATCCGGAAATAGCTCAGGCCAGGAATGATAGGTCTGTGTCTGCGTGGAAGGGGGTACGTCTGGTTGGGCCTTGTGTGTGCCTCTGGGCCGACCGCAGAGGGTAGACATGACGAGGGACAAGGGCAGCGGGGGCTCGACTAAACAGGGGCTCATAGACAAGTTCACTGGCCTGGGAGCAGTGGCCAGGGCTTCTGGGGCCCAGCAGGAGGCCATCCCAGACAATGCAGTACTGATGGCTGCGATAACTAAAGCCAGGGACATGTTGGACGCTAGGATCGCAGCGGTGGGCTCGGACGTTCAGCTACTGCAACAAGACCTGCGGAATGCAGTGGCCCGCATCACGGAAGCGGAGACCCACATCTCAGGAGTGGAGGACGATTTTGAAACCCTGAAAAAAAAGGTAGCAAATATGGAGAACATTCAGAAGGGCCTGGCCCTCCGGGTTGAGGATGCCGAAGGACAGGCCTGGCGGAACAACCTGAGATTTGTGGGCTTTCCGGAGGGATGCGAAGATGGTAACATGGAACGATTTCTTACCCAGTGGCTAGAGAGTCGGCTCCCCGCCGGAGGCCATGCCCCAGTGCTTCGTGGTGGAGTGGGCTGATAGAGCACTGATCCAGAAACCCCCGATGGGGGCCCATCCACGGCCGGTGATAGCCAAACTCTTAAACTATCTCGACCGCTACGTCATACTGAAATATGCCCGGGCCAAGGAACCCCAGCTCTATGAGAATACCCAAATTCTAATATTTCCGGATTACATGCGGACCAACCCCAATCATTTACAGCCGCGAAGGCCCGTCTGCGAGATCTTAAGCTGCCCTATGCCCTCTTGTTCCCGGCTCGCCTGCGGGTAGTGTTCCGCTCCCACACTCACTTCTTTGACACACCAGAGGACGTCTTCAGATGAATGGAAGAAACAGTTCGAGTGAGAGTACATACGCCGCCGGGGCGGGAGTCGGATTCCTAGACGAGTGAGGTCGCGCCCAAGGGACTGCAGGGACTGCTGAGAGGGGGTAATAGAAGATCCAGGTCTTGGAGACGCTCCAAGTTGCGCTGGGCCTCCTACCGCGGAAGCTCTGCTGTAGGCCAGAAGACCTAGGAACGCTGAACTGTGTTATTCAAGTGGTGCTGCTGTACTTTTCTAGCTGCTTGGGTGGACGCTTTACATTCCTTTGGTCAGGGGAGTCTCAATGTGGGCTGAATTCCCACCTGTTAGATGCTGGTTGGGGATGGGCCCAGAGGTTATAGGCTGTAAGTTGGGGATCCATTGGTTGGGGTAGCCCCCTTCTCCCCATTGGGGAGGGGGTGCTCACCCTGCCGCGACAGGTACTTCAGTGGTTTTGAGGTATGGGGTGGGGTTTGTTGGGGGGGATTGTTGTTGGGTATGAGTCACACTTCCGCAAGGGGTTCAATACATTTTATGTGCACGTTCCAGTCCCCTCCCCCCAATGACAGCGCATTGGGTATGTCTGCCCATCAGTAAACAATTTCTCAACCAGGGACCCCTGTTGGGGGGGTGGGGCGTAGACACAACCCAGTACCAAAGAATCCTCCCTGACCATGCCCCGGATAAACAGGTATCAACCCTGCGTGTCAGCCCACTGTTTGGAGTGAACGTATGGGATTCTACGATGCACTAGAATGGCCACCCCCCTAGAACCTCTTGCGAAGCCGGCGTGAAAAACTTGCTGGTATCCATAAAAATGCAAACACAGGGCCTTTGTACCCAGTTGGTGGGTTTCTTGCAGCAAAAGAACTTCAGCTCTAGCCCTCTTTGCCTGGTGCAAAACCACCCCCCTTTTGATTTTTATCTAAGACCCCGCGCACGTTCCAACTGAAAATACGAAGGGTACCCGGGGGCACCTGATCATCTTCAGAGCGACCAGCCATCAGGGAATGGACAGGACCACCGCACGGGCGGCGGGCCGAGCAAACGTGCACATAAAATGTAGTGAACCCCTTGCGGAAGTGTGACTCGTACTCAACAACAATTCCCCCCAACAAACCCCCACCCCATACCTCAAAACCACTGAAGTACCTGTCGCGGCAGGGTGAGCGCCCCGTACCCAATGGGGAGAAGGGGGATACACCAACCAATGGATCCCCAACGCGGACCCCAAAGTCCTCAAGAACTTCCGGCCCATCTCTCTGCTCCCATTCCCGCAAAGGTTATCGAGAAAATCACCAACATACAACTGACAGGCCACCTCGAGGACAACAACATCCTCGGCCCTTCCCAGTCCGGATTCAGATGAAACCACAGCATCAGACAGCCCTCATCGCCGCCACAGAAAACATCAGGTGCAAACTAGACAACGGCGAAACGTCAGCCCTCATCCTCTTGGACCTATCAGCCGCCTTCGACACAGTCTGCCACCGCACACTAAGAACACGCCTCCAGGAAGCCGGAATCCAAAAGAAGGCCCTGGACTGGACCGCGTCCTTACTCTCCGGCAGAACCTAGCGAGTCCCCCTCCCACCCTTCCAATCCAAAGCCACCGACATCATCTGCGGCGTACCCCAGGGCTCATCCCTCAGCCCAACTCTGTTCAATGTCTACATGGCCCCCCTCACACAAGTGGCCTGCAAGCACAACCTGAACATCATCTCCTACGCTGACGACACCCAGATCATCCTCTTCCTCACCAAGGACCCGCACACCGCCAAAACCAACCTCTGCGAGGGAATGAAGGCCGTTGCCGAATGGATGAGGAACAGCCACCTGAAACTGAACTCGGACAAGACAGAAGTATTCATCCTTGGACCCACCCCCTCTGCGTGGGACGACTCCTGGTGGCCGACCACACTGGGAGCAGCTCCAACACCCACAGACCACACACACAACCTAGGATTCATCCTCAACTCCTCCCTCTCCATGTCAAAGCAGGTCAACGCCATCTCCTCCTCCTGCTACAACACCCTCTGCATGCTTTGCAGGATCTACAAGTGAATCCCACCCGAAACCAGAAGAACGGTGACCCAAGCCCTCGTCAGCAGCAGGCTGGACTACGGCAACGCACTCTACGCAGGAATCCCGGTTAAACTCCTGCAACGACTACAACGCATCCAAAACGCCTCCGCCCGACTGATCCTTAACGTTTCCCGCCGCAACCGTATCACCTCCCTCCTGAGAGACCTGCACTGGCCCCCCGTCAACAAGAGGATCCCCTTCCAGCTCCTCACCCATGCACACAAAGCACTCCACAAAACCAGATCAGCCTACCTGAACAACAGACTCAACTTCCACACCCCTGCCCGCCAGCTCCGCTCCGCCAGCCTTGCCCTGGCCACCGTCCCGCGCATCCAACAAACAACCTCTGGCGGCAGATCCTTCTCCTTCCTCGCAGCCAAAACCTGGAACACCGTCCCGCTCCATCTGCGACAGACCCAAGATCTGCTCACCTTCAGTAGGCTCCTCAAGACCTTGCTCTTCAAGCAGTAGCACCCCCCTCCCTCAGCGCCTTGAGACCATCACGGGTAAGTAGTGCCCTTTACAAGTTCATTGATTGATTGATTGATTGATCACTTTTTGAGCCCCCTCTCTGGTTTACCGTTCAGATGCTAAAGAGCATCCTTTGATGTAATATAAACCCAAAGATGCATGAATGCTGCTCACAGGAAAACTCTAGGAACACCCCCACCCACCATTTCGTCTATAATTCTACCTCTCCAGAGACTGTATGCATGAGATCCATGCAGTTCCGGCTGGAGAGCCCTCCCAAATTGGCAACCACGTTTGGTGACATTCAACAGATGACATTGAATGCAGGTTGGTGGCAGGAAAAGCCTGGACTGTTCTTCAACACCCTCTCCTTCTTTGGAGCAGGAGCAGGCTGTGAAACCAAGGTCAACCTAATCAGCTGCAGTTTAAAACTTCAAATATGCAGTGACAGTGATGGGCATGGTGCTGCTGTCAACAGCCACAAACTGGAAATATGTGCTGAGGATACATCAAGCATGTGGAACGTAATCTGAGCAAAAAATATGTGCACCTGTGTGCTGATTGGTAACAAACTAATCTTATCTCAGCAGACCAATGCTATTGTGTTCACTTCCCATTTTCTGATTAACAAACTGAATAAGATTCTACCTTAAATCCCCATAGACTCTAGAAGGACAGTTATAACTACACTAATAAAGTCAAAACTAGACTACTGCAATAGACTCTACCTGAATATGCAGAAACAATACCAAAAAAGCAGCTGCTAGGCTTCTACTGAATGCCCATAAGCACAAATCAGTAGCTAAGGAAATTCAAACACTCCACTGGCTTCCCATGGCGCAGAGTATTACATTCAAGTCGTTATGCCTAGTATACAAGGCCCTGAACAACACTGGTCCAATATTTCTTAGAAACCTCTTCTCCTGGTACGAACCGGCCAGACAACTACGTTAAACTGGCGCCAGACTTATGAAAGTTCAGAGGATCCGGACCTCAAGCTGGGGAGGCCTAAGCCTCTCGTATGGCACAGCAAAACTATGGAACACGCTTCCAATGAATCTCAGAAATGCAAGCTCTCTTGCCTCCTTTAGAAATGGGCTAAGAACGTGGCGATTTCAGAACTAGATGCTCCTTCCTGGGCTAACCGCAGTCCTAGCACTGAGAAACCTCCTGGTATTCATGTGCCCAATACATTTTATTAACATTAACCTGTTGGTGTCTTTGTGTCAGAGCTGGCTTGTCCTCAAGGCTGGAAGTATGCATGAACTCTGCCTGGATCCCTTCCTCCTGCTCATTGTTTCCAGTCTTTGGAGCATATACCGAGATGGAGGAGCCCCTCATTGCTAAACGGGGAGTACCCAGAGACCTCTTCGTCTCTTAACAGATATACATCATGCACAGGCCCATGTCAATGGAAGCAGAGCAATGTTTCTCTCCGACAAGTGTCATTTTATACCAGTGTTTGCTTTTATCTCTCTAGTGTTACCCCAGTTTGCCCATCCTTAAACATGCTAAGCTCTGCTTCAGTTTGCATGATCAAGAGTCCTTCATTAACTCTTTAGCCTGAGAAGTATCCCGGAGGGACTCTAAGTTGTCCTGCCACTTTGCCTTGCCTGTTATATTTAGCACTGAGTCACTAAAAGCTAGACAAATACACAGCTTACTAGAGAGGACCTTAAGGGCCCTTTTTCCATCTTTTTCCTCTGCAAAGATTTCTCCCTGCTTGACTAAATGACATTGACCTAGTTCTGATAGCACCTATCATGCCCTAGCTATCCACATGAGCCCCTAACCCATTGTCCTGTTACGCAATTTGCCATTTAAAGGTTTCGGCCTCATTTATGCGGAATTGCCGTAGGGCAGTGCAACTAGTCTTCTTGCTGTGCTGCCACACGCCAATGTGACAGGGCAGAAATGCACAGTATAGATGAAATATGGTGCATTTCTGTCTTCCCCTCTGTGCTGGCGCACAATTTGCTGCCTAGCGTCAACGTAGGCACCCTTGCACCATAGTGCATGGCTGCCTCAGTTGCAGGCAGGATTGTTTTGTGCTGGAAGGGACACCTTCCTGCACAAAAACAATCCTGAGATGCGTTTTCCTCTTTCCATGTGTGCTGCAGAATGCAGCACACATGAAAAGATAAAACACCGAGACCAAGAAGAAATACAAATATTTCTATCCACTACACCTGCTCTGGGGAGGCGTAGGGTTTAGCGCTGTCCCAGATTTATGTGGTTAACTAAATCTGGGCAGCTCAAAATCCATAGGTGTTGTGTGGGAACACCCCCCGCAACGCCCATGGAACGCCTCCTTGATGCAGAGTAAGGCAACGCAGCGACTTGTGCTGCTTTGTCTTACTCCAAATCTCAGAGATATAATTGAGAGGCGTGCGTCACTGGAGCACCAACCAAAAAAAGTGACGCTCTGGCAGCGCAAGCCTCTCATAAATAAACCCTTACGTGTGCAAGATACTGTTCAAGATATGTTTTCAGGTCTTGGCTGCCAAACCTGTTCAGTTGGATGCCCGTTGCCCATCATAGTCCACAAAGAGTTTGACATTTTTGAGCATGATGGGCCCGATTCACAGAACTAACTTAAGACAAAATCCTAAACTTACTACTTTTGGTATTCACAGAAGTTAGGATTTTGTCTTAAGTTTGTCTTAAGACAGACTTAAGATAGACTTAAGACAAAATCCTAACATAAGTCTGTCTTAAGTCTGTCTTAAGACAAACTTAAGACAAAATCCTAACTTCTGTGAATACCAAAAGTAGTAAGTTTAGGATTTTGTCTTAAGTTAGTTCTGTGAATCGGGCCCGATGTGTAGATCCTGAGATATAGGTACCAGAATTTATTGTAATCCAAGTAACTCTACAGAAACCTTTAAGAACTAAGTTATAGATGTTTTCATTTGGGTATTAATGTATCAATATGATTTACCCTTCTTATCTTTGTGCTGTTGAAAAGAAACACAATGAGTAACTAAAGTCTTCTTTTTTTTACATATTAAATGGATTGTAGTGAGTGTTATTTAAATTAGTGAATTATGAGTAAATTCATTAATTACAGCTTTTGGTTAATTACTTTAAATATATTTGAATAATTTCTATTCGAATTTGACACTTACTACATTAAAATGTATTCGTGGTACGGTCAAGACAGAGTGGTGGAGCATACCTAACCTCAAGGCCACCAAGGGGGTCCCGCAAGGTTCATGTCTGAGCCCGACCCTATTCAACACGTATGTGGCCCCCTTGGCAGATGTAACCAGAGCTTTTGGATTCCATCCAGTGTCTTACGCTGATGATACGCAGCTGCTCTTCCCTTTTAAACATCTTACACCGGAGATAATACAATCTTTCTCCGATGGGATGAAGGCAGTTGCAAGGTGGATGTCCTCCAATTTCCTCCAATGCAATGTTGGAAAAACGGAGGTGATGCTTTTCGGGGAAGCGAAGGTCCAATGGTCTCCTGACTGGTGGCCTCTTGATTTAAGCCCAGTCCCTGAGCCCAAAACAATAATCAAGAATCTGGGAGTCAGATTGGAACCGGAGCTGACCATGAAACATCATGTCATCACTACTGTAGGATCATGTTTCCACGTAATAGGTCTCCTCCGTAGGATTTTTCCTTTCCTCCCTGACTCCTACAGGAAAACCTTGGTTCAGGCTCTTGTTATCAGCCGTCTTGATTATTGCAATGGTCTCCTGGCAGGAGCTAACAAAGAGGTTCTGGACCGCCTGCAGGTGGTACAAAATACAGCAGCTAGGTTGGTGCTTAATGCACCTCCCAGGTCCCCTTCTAAACCCTTACTGCATAAACTACACTGGTTGCCAATACAGCAACAAGTGAAGTTTAAGACTTGCTGTATTATCCATAAAGGCCTTAATGAATTGGGACCAGAGTATCTGGCCAATAAATTTGTTCCATACGCTCCTACCCGTACCCTCAGGTCCAGTGAACAGCTGTTGTTAAGCATTCCTAAGATAACCAAATCTAGGTTAGGGGGTAGGGCTTTGTCCGTGGTAGGTCCCAACCTCTGGAACTCTCTCCCGCTCTCTTTAAGATAATGTCGGAATCACCTTAAATTCAGAAAATGCCTGAAAACCTTTCTGTTTAGCTCATTTTAATATCTATCCTGTTGGATCTCAATAGTTCTTCTGACACAATTTCTAACCCTGTGGCTTCCTCTCAGTTTCTCTACCAGGTGTCACCAGCGCGGAGATACTCCTACGGGAGTTTATTCACAGCGCTTTACAAACCTGCAAATAAATAAATATAAATAAATGGCAACAGCTTACTTTGAGCATAAGGCTCACTACGGTTTTAAGATGCACATTTGTGGCGTTTACGTACTTGAAATCAGGAGTATAAACACTAAAGTATTTACTCACAGAAAATGAATCAAGCACAAAATGCACTTGTGATTGTTCATGAAATAGTCATATTTTTTATTTATTTTATTTTTTATTTGTTTATTGAATGTTTCGCCTTACAGTACAACTAAAATCTTTGATAGGAACATCAGAGGTCAGTTCCCCAGATGCACCTGAAAACTCACTGTTTTCATAGCACTCCCGTGGTACCTTCACCGACTGATACATAAAATTATTTCAGCACCCTGGACAGCTGCAAAGCTATGGTACCGTAAATATCATAGGATAATACTGGTTCTTTGTTTCCTAAGAAATAATCGAGGTCAGTATATGTTTTGGTGAACATTATAAACAGGACAGTGATCAGAATCATCACATTAGCTTTAAACATTGAAATTTGAAAGGATTCAGCTTAATAATGTTTGACTTTAGAGTCTTGTGGCTTTCATCATTTGATTGACGTTTTACTGTGTAACAATTGTAAGGTGTCATTCAAATGTTTTTCCCTTTTCAGTGCAAGAGGCCTGAGCTGACAATACATTTTTATTGGTAATGTAAGAGTGATGTCATACTGTTTCCAATGTTACCTTCACATCAGTTCCCATGAGACATGCATTGACTGCTTATCCACGTTACTAAGGAGGCTCAATCTGTTGTTCCCAGATGTGCAAGTAATCTTGCATTGCATTTTAGAAGTGTGCCAGCACACTTCTTTGTCAGCGCAGGACCTTTACTGTTAGATGGGTGCAGTGGACTTGCGTTTTGGACAATACTCCCAAAGAGCAATTGACCGGAGCAGCAAAATCCACCAACTTGTGGCACGGCTAGAAATACATACAGGAGAAGGCCGCAATACTTGATGCAGTCCTGTTCCTATTGTTCACATATTGGGCAGGCAATCTAATTTTCCTGAAGCGATCAAGAGCATTAGTTCTTTAACCCCCCCTGCTGTGAAAACACAAAGAAATTTACGGGTCTTGCCAAATCCTTGTAAAACCTCACCCATCTGGGTTCATGTTGGACAACAGATAAAGAGAGAAATTAGATTGTTTTGTGAGTTTGCGTAATTTAAGTGGTGTGGGGGAATGAGTGTGAATGAATGGTTGTGAATAGGGTGTTCTCTACCTGGGATATGAGTTATTAATATGTTGTATTTGTAGAATTGTGTTTAGGAACAAATGTTTAGATGAAAACAAATCCTTCTTCAAATGAGAAAATAGAAAATAATTATTTTTAAAATGTTGTAATACGAAAGAAAGAAATCAAATGAAAAGATGAAATAATTTAAATAACAAATAATGTAAAAAAAGTAAAAACATTGTGACGTGTTGTTACCCTGTGAATCAGAGGTTGTGCCCTGAGAGAATAATTTAAAGGTCACGAGGGAGCTCTGTTGATTATTGTTTATTCATATCCTTCCTCAGGATCATCCTACAAAGTTTCAGACAATACTTAACATAAGGACATCCAGGCTTGACCCCGATTTTTTGTCTAAATGAGGTCGCCCCATAGTCCAGCATGTACTTTAGCATATTATTCATGTAAGCAGTGACTATGTTAAGCAGATCGGGGACCGATGTATGTGTCTTTTTCCTGATGCAGAAACAGTCCACCAAAGTCATAGTCGATGTGCAGTTTACAAAGATTATGCATACCATTCTAGATCCTTCCAGAATATATATATATATATATATATATCATTAAGTGGTGTAATAAAATGAAAATGGCTAAGGGAATATGGGAAAAATCAAATAAAAATACAGTTTACTTGAAACATAAATAATGTGGAGAATTATTTCTACAACATACCTAAGAAAAAAATGAAAGTAAACTACAAGTGGTGCCAAGGGTATGTATTAGCAGACAATCTAAAGACAAATAAGGATTAACTAGAGGGGATCAAAAATCTAGAGTAATCGGCCTGGATGCAGGCAACAACTGAGCAAATTAGAAAGCAATATTTACTAAGAAACAGAATTATTAGGTTCAAAAACAGGTGTTCAACCTGTGGGAACATATACAAAAGTTTAATAATTCTGTCTCCTCGATAGTTCAGATAAAGAGCCGGATTTAGAGTTTGACAGAGAGGATACCTTGTCACAACTGCGACTGAGTACGCTGGGCAAATCCTTGGTCTGCTTGCCTGATTTACTGGATGGCAGACCTTAAGTCTACTCTAGCTCTAACGCTGACATACTCTTAAGATGGCTCATCAGAGGTTCACATATAACACTGGCTGCCCAATTTAGAGTGGATGGTGTTATAATTTTGTTTGCTGTTTATTACCGCAAGTTTAAACCTGGTGGTGAGGGACAGTACAAAAAACACTGACCCTCACACCATAGGAGACAACACTTATGGTGTGAAGGTCATTTGTTTTTGATTTTTTTTTTTTTTGAAGACCTTTATTGATAGAAATACGCACATACATCCCAACAAGGAGCCCGAGGGCTCACAGATACAGTACATTGTGACACAGGAATGCGTAAAGGATCCATTACAGAGGCACTGAGGTCTAATTTTTAAAGTTTTTTCTGAAGGATAGACAGGATCAGGATATTGCAGAACAACAAGTTAATTCCGGCCACGTAAAATCAGGATAGACAAATACACAATATAATAAAATGCCAGAATCGCTGCTTACCACAAATAAGAGAAACGTCTACGCCCAGAAAGGAGAAAAATGAAAAAGAATAAAAGGCCCATAGAACAAAAAAGAAAAAAAACAAAACCCCCCCATCCACCCCCCACCCTGCACCCCTGCAGCTGGCTACGGCCTAACCCCCCCCCCCCCCCCCCCTAGCAGTGTGCCTGTCGCCCCATATAAGAAGTCCCGAAATATAGAGAGTAAGAAAAGAATCCTAATCTATAACTCCCAGTAAATAAAGAAAGGCGGGGAGGAGCCCATCACCCGTCCCTCGGCTTCACCCTCCCGCAAGTCCGGTAATAGCACCAAGATACAAAGTCCGGTAATGTCGAACAGTACTATCAAAGCAATTTGGAAGCACAAAATCAGCACACCGCTCGATCAAAGGCAGCAGCCCACCATCCACACGCCCAGGTCAGCAACAAAGAAACCTCCAGTCCATGAGAAGAAGCGTTCATCCTTGACCCATTTTCACTTTTCCACCCCTGCGGACCATGGCACCCCAGGAAAACGTGAACAGTAAATCAAAGGAGCCAGCGTGGGACAAGTATTGAATGGCTTCAGGTACAAGCAGATCCAGTGATCCCAGGAAGGACACAAAACACACAGTTCCCATGTTGTAAGGCGTAGCCGGACCAGGGAAGAAAGTCTCAGTGTTCAGCCCGTTCCGGAGCGGACCCCGGGGAGCGGGGGCAGAACATGGGAAGAGCACTCCTGTTGCGGACGCGAATCGCTGATTACACGCCGCCCCGGGCAGACATCACCTACAGCGTGAATCATCTCGGGGCTGGGGGTGTCAGAACCATCGCCATCACACGAAGCAGCCATTTTGTTGCCGGCGGACATGGAGGAAGGAGAGTCACTGAGAATCCACGAGTCAGCCATTTTGAAGCATCCCAGTGCACCCACTATGTCGTCCACCTTGCTGGCCAGAGCTCGAGCTGAATACACCACATCATGGTGAAGGGAAACAACTGCTGCCAATAAAGCACCATAGCCCCGAACGCCTCCATTGTCCTTTCCAGGCAAGGCCCGCCACTCCGCACATCCGCGATCACACTGCGCCATGGGCATCTCAATGCTGCAATCCAACACACCCTCCACAGTCTTTAATAGAGACGCTACAAATCAGGCCAGGCTAAGCACAAAGGGGCATAAGTTCCCTTGGTGGCAAGGAACGGCAAGCAGAGCCGAGATATGGCCATGAACGTTGTCTCTTAGAGATGCCGCCCCATCCGATGGCAAGGGAGCGGGGAGACCGGGAGTCGCCCGCCATTAGCGGGGAAGTACACAGGCAGTCACTGGGCCGCCGACAGTCCGGGCTCGTACAGACGAGCGATTTAAACTACCAAAACCAGCAGGCACACTCACATCTGTACCTGTGGTCCAGCGGGGCAAATGGTGCAGGCTTGGCCGTTTCGCGACAAAAAGTTCCACCCGGGTCACAGCAGTCGATGAAATCCGATGTTGTGCGCCGGGCAGCCGGCCTCGACATCCACTCGAGGTCCCGGTCTCAGAGCTGCTACAGGCCGCAAACTGCGGTCGGACAGTTCGCCCACTTGCGATGCAGCGCGAGCCTCAGAAGTTCGGCACAGGTCGTCGGAGCCCGCCTGCTTCCGCGGTGCGCCGTCTCGGTTCAGGATCACCGGCAGGATAGTCACGAAGGAGGTGATGGTCCTCGGAGCCGAGGGACTACGCGTCCGTCTTGAGCGCCATCTTGGCTCCTCCCCGCTTTTTGATTTTTTTAAACCAAAATCCCACTTTAGGATTTGGTTTTTAAAAAAGTTGTTAAAACTTGTCATGTTTGATGGAACCGTCCATGAAACTGTTAGCACATTTACAGGATCTGCTGTGACGGCCGTTCCTGCCAAATGCTAAGCGATGCCATCAGGCCAGCATTATGGGTAATCCATCAGTGCGACAGAGTATTTTATCCTGTTGTCCTGAAGGAGTAAATACCATACTCCGCACTTTGAATCAGGCGCGTAGTTGCATAAATGTCATGCTATAAACTGCTGGAGGGGGAGTTTAAGAGGCCAGTGCAGGTGTCTGCCGCCCTCAGGACCCACGGTCAGTGCAATATTGAGAACATCTTAGGCAGCTGCCTTGTGTGGTTCTTGACTGCCACCAGGTCCAAGGGATATGAGATCTGGTCAACAAGCTGTAGACCTTGGAACCTGGGTGCATGGGCTAGAATTCTGGCCCTTGACTTGACTTGCAGCGTGATTCTTTGTCAATCAATAAAAGTATGTGAGCCTTAAATCCTTGGTTAATGTACATGGTCACCATAACACCATCCACCCCCAGCCGTATTTAACCAAACTCCCAGCTA
Source organism: Lissotriton vulgaris (assembly GCF_964263255.1). NCBI lineage: Eukaryota > Metazoa > Chordata > Amphibia > Caudata > Salamandridae > Lissotriton > Lissotriton vulgaris. The sequence goes on along the minus strand of NC_141685.1, from coordinate 352,957,944 downwards.
GGTTTGCTGTACATAAATATCTGAGCATAAGCACCATGCATACAAGCACCAAATATGGTCCTATATATTACGACTAGATAGCAGTTGTGTGCAAAATGGAAATTGTGGTACAAATTCTTAAATTGTCCTGCATGAGATGCTAAAAAACGCACACAGTGGGCTTCTTGTGTCCCTCAACAGAAAGTCATCCTCGTTCATTTTCATCCGTTTGCTTCTATCAGCATCTTTTAATTCGCAACCAAAATGTGTATCTGTAAAATACCTCTTTGTCCACAGCATTAGTGAATAAAAAAACACTTTGCTTTTTATTTATGCGTTTCCACCGCGGCTGCTGAGGCAAATTCCCTCATTTTTGCAGACACAGAACCAAGCATTTATTTAAACGTAATTGTAAGGTTCCCGGAGCCAAATGCTGTAAACACTGACATTAAAGGCCAGACGAAAATATCTCACTCCCATCATGCCTTGCAGTTCCCTTCTGGAAAGTTAGGGCTGATCTCAGCAGTGTCAGTAATTATTATTCTGATGACTTGCCCCTTGAAAGGCTCTCACTCGTACCTATGGGGACAGAGAATCCATTTGCCTGGCGCCAGGGAGTCGGAGGCCCAGGCTGGTGCCAGGGAAGCGCAGGCAAAGATGATTAATATGTCTTATACATTCACTGCCTCTTCACTTGTCCTGGGCCTGCCAGTAATTCCACTCCCCCGTGGTTACACCTTGATCACAGATAATGGAGGCAGATTGAAAGTTTGAAGACAGGAGCCTCTCTCTCTCTCTCACTCTCGGTCTCGCTCTCTCCCCTCCTGAACCGACATTACTCAGCTGGGTTAAACGAGCTGCACGCGCAGAGCCACCTGCACCTGCCTATGGGAGGTCGCGCCACGCGCTCGCCAGTTACGCAGCCGTGACGCAGCAGCCGCACTCATTAAACGGGTTCTCGGCTGGGCAGCAAGCGGCCATTAGCCTGGCTATGATATAGCAGCCCCCCCCAAAAAAGCTAACGTGATAAGTGAGTTTCTTCACCTTTACAATTTATTATGAAAGTACCCCTTTTACTCCATTCTTTGCCTCGAGGAATACAATCACACAAGGTCAGCATGGTTATGTCCTGAAGCCTGCTCGTGTGATGTGAGACGGCGGCGCCTCAGACTGAATGAGCGGGAAAAGAGAAAGCGAAGCTCTCAGTTATCAACCTCAACCTCATTTATTTTGGAGTGACCAGTTTTTTGGCCAGTTTCCTTATTTAAATTTGAGTATAAAAAGATTGAATGAAAATAGTGAAATAGTAGCTTAGAAAGACCAGGCAATTTCTGGAAGTGAAACATAGCTGGGAGCATTTTATTCAACAACTGACTTTAACCTTGCTTTTCTAGTATTTCTCCTTAATCTGGCTAAACATAATTTCCTACAGGAGAAACAGAGATTAAATCTAAGAGACATCTGCACAGATAAGACGTTCTGCATATGGAGGAAGCAAGGTTATAGCAAAGATACAGACCAAAAGTAAACGTTATTGGTGTCAGACCATGTTTGCTAGATAGGTTGATTGATATAGAAAACAATGTGGCCACCTACAGGGAGAAAGCTCAGGGTTCTGAGCAGTCAGCGTTAAAAGTACTAATAGAAAGTGGGGGTAACTTAAACAACTGAGGGGCATGTTAACAACAGCCAGCGATAATTATCGCTGGCCATGCTTAGCAATAATTTTATTATCGCAGACTATTTCTGGAATTCACCGCCTGGTAGCGCGTTATTAACAACGCATTACTCCAGGGTGATACCAATTCTAGAGATAGCGAGGTTATCGCCGTTTTGCAGGGAACACCGCTGGTTTTCCAGCGATGTTCCAGGCAAAACGGCGATAACCTTGCTGATACGACCCAAAGGGTCATATCAGGATAATCCACCCCAATGTTAGGGATAGGTAAGTTTGCATTTTAGCAGACTTTAGTTTTTGGAGAAAACAGCGGTCTTCTCCAAAAACTAACTTGTGCTAAGTCATGTCATGTAAATATCGCGATTTGAACATCACCAATATTTGCAAGGTTGTCCATCCGTTGTATGCCTAGTGACGCCCCATTTGCATCTCATTAGAGATGCAAAGGGAGGCATTGGGAAAAAAGGGTGCTAACATGCGATTATGCATGTTAGCACCCTATTGTAAATAGGGTGATAGTTTTATCTCAGCTTTTTTTTGCTTTTTAAGCCAAAAAAGCAGAGATAAAGCCCTTGTAAATATGCCCCTGAGACACTTTGGGTAGAAATGAGGGAACAGTCGAAGACTCATCTCAGGAGACGATTAGTAGAATCTATCTATCTATCTATCTATCTATCTATCTATCTATCTATCTATCTATCTATCTATCTATCTATCTATCTATCTATCTATCTATCTATCTATCTATATATCTATCTATCTGTCTGTCTGTCTGTCTTTATATGCATGACAATGAAAATAGCATTTGTTATTTAGACCAAAGACCCATTCATACTTTATTTTCTACAGTAGAAAGGCACTGTAATTTATTACCACATTGGAGTGAAAGTCATATGAGCAAAACACTGTTTAATGTCTCAAGCACTGAATATTGCAATAATAACATTTATTTTACACATGAAAACTAATGGTTATAAACCCTTTAATATATGATTTTTGTTTGCACCCTGGAAATGCCAGAAACCGGTCCCCGGTAGCTTGTTTCCTTCCCAGTATAAGAATTGGCTTGGTAGTTTGGTCTGCCCTGTTCCCATGATGCACTGGGCCAGGGTCAGACTAATTTGCATATAGCCAAGTTCTGAGCTGGGATGGTGCAGTGAGCTGAAAAACGGTGATGGATCAAGCCCTGATCTTTGGACTGGGTAAGAGTGGTCTGCTTAATTCAGACACTCTGTTCATCACCACCCCCTTTTCTGAATCTACCAACCAAAAATGGCAAATTTGGATATGGGGAACCAGGTTCGAGTCCCAGTTTTGGCTCAACATCCTGACATTCTGGGCACATTATTTAATCTCCCCAAGCCTAACAAAAATAATCTGAGCTTGTGTGATGTAAACTGGTATTCATGTAAAGCACTCTAACACCCATGGATAAAGTTCACATTATATAAAACTGCAACAAAAAATACAGAAGTAAGAAGGTTCTGCAATTGTTGCTGTTTGTGAGGTCTTAAATAGACACTGTATGTGAGAAGTTGGCCTGGTATATGCTTTCCTCTAATTAAAGTGGGCACCTTGCACCAGTCCAAATGACCCTCATTGATGTTTAGGTCAAAGCCAACCTTTATAGAAAGCTATCCTAGTGGTAGCTATGGAGGACAGCCTTCAGGCTAAGTCTCGAAGGAATGTACAGCAGCTTGTTTTACCAGAATAGAACCTCCTGAATAACCAAATGAAAGGAGAACCACACAAGAGATATATAAAATATAGGTATTTATTACTAAACACTCTCTACTAACCTCTATACATGAATAGAGCACAAGGCACACGATACTTAATCAATAGAACAACAGTTAATAGCACAATACACAGTGGGCTCCATGGTGAGACCAAACCATATACTAAGAAAGTGGTATAACAACAACGACTTGACTAGACAAAGTGCCTAGAGCACGGAGAATCGCTGGGACCCAAGGAACCACCCAAAGTAGTGACACAGGGGACCCATAGAGGATGGGTGCAGTGTGAGAACACAGACTCGAGCTACGTACAATTCTATGGGAACATCGCTGTTGGAAAATTATAGTTTAAAGACACTTCGGAGAGGACTTCAAGCAAACCCTTTGGAACATAGAACATAGAAGGTTCTAAGGCCAGCACCGTTGTGAGTACCAAAGTACCCATGTTACCTATCCCAGTGGAACCGGCTGCATAGGGGTCAAATGGTGTCGGAAACCTTCGTAGTTTTCAATGGCGTGACTCAAAGAAGTGCTGCTGCTGGGAAGATGAAAAGTGTCCGGTGGAATCCAAGCCTGGACCCAATATGAGAAGAACCTGAAAGCAGATAAATTATCTGCCGAGGTAAGCAAACTGGAAGGTTTACTTGGAAAAACCCTGGGGGAGGTGGGAAAACTCCCAGAAGTCATCACGTCTAGTGTTCAGCCATTGGTGAGTGAAATTCAATCGAGCAAATCCAACGGACTGATTCCTGCTGTTGTACCAAACCTTCCAACGGCTTCACTGATAAATCCACCTGATAACACCTTTGGTGCGGTACCCTCTGCCCCTCTTAATGGTGAACCTAATACTTCGAAAGGGTCATTCGAGCTTGTAGTGGAAGCCTCGCCACTAGTTCTAGTACTAGCAAATGTACCCCCACTAGCTTCTGGCGAAGCTGAATCAACATCATCACTTCTGAATAAATCCTTATCATGGCTAACTAACAACATGGTCATATCTCCTTGGGGCAAGCAGCAATTATCTGAAGAACTGGTAAATGCTAGAAGGGTTGAGTGGATTGGGAACAGGGAAAAAAAGTTCAAGGGAGATTGCGTCGTGCTCAATTTTTCTGACCCTGAGGTTTTACCAAACATCTTGCCTAATATCTTCCCTCCACAGAGACGATCTACTTCTATTGTTCCACTGACTTTAGACTTTTTCTATCCCCGGAAAGGCAGAGGCCCCAATTCAAGCACCTTAAGAACAAAATGGAACGTTGTAACCAAAGGGGGCAGTAAGAATTTTGGCACCGCTGAGTGGGGTCTAGGACTGGAAAACAGATTTTCTGCCCTCTCCAACCTAGATGCTTGTGACTGACAAACAATGAAATGCATGCCTCTGTTGCAAATCTCTCCGGCTGCTTGTATAATAGGGGAGAACAGTCGTTCTACAGGTACACAAAATGAGACACGTAATCCTGATGCCACAGTAGGACTATTTTCTGCAAATGTAAATGATAATGTTAATGATGATGCAATGTTGAATGGGTCTGATCACAGTTCTGAATCAATTACGGTATATGCTACCGGGAACCTATTGTCTTGGAATGTTGCTGGGCTTTGTTCCAAAATGGACTGTGGAGAATGGTTTGGGTTTGTCAGCCAGTATGATGTCTGTATTTTTCAAGAAACATGGGCCTGTGATCCCGTTTTTGCTCTGGGGTATTTGAATTTTTATGTTCCGGCTACTAAGGGCCCCAAAGGGCGTCTGATGGGGGGACTCACCATATGGGTCCGCCAGTCCCTAAAGATCGTAGTGAAAAATCTGGAGCTCCATCAAAAAGACATTCAGCTCATTAGACTTACGAGGGACTTATCCACCTCCATTGACATTTATAATATATTCGCTAGAGGTGGAAGTGCAGGAAAATCAGTGGTCCTTTCGTCTCTGTATATATTCCTAGACATTCACTCTTCTGGGAATAACATTATACTAGCAGGCGACCTAAACCGCACTTTTGAACCGCTAGACACTGGTGAGGCTTTTTTAGGTGCGGAGGAAGATAAGATTTGGGACATCCCCGCACTCGATACAACCCCAATAACTCGCTGGACCGAGGATATTCTAGGTTTAAATGCTATGTGCCTTGAACATGGGTTAAGGGCTTTGAATGGTCGGACTAAGTCAGACAGAGTACCAGCCATGACTTTTAACAATGGGAGAAATAAGAGCCGCATTGACTATGTCATATGTAGTATGCCCCTATGGTCATCTGTTACTGATATGGTTGTTATGGAAAGGCTCGAGAGTGATCACAATCCTCTATGTGTTCTCCATAAATGGTGGCTGTCTGATGCTATTGCTCCTAGTATTTGTGCTGAATCCTTACCCCCGTTGATTGTGCCAACTAATGACTTACGCAGGTTGAGGTGGACAAGCGTTAGAACAGATCTGCTGGTTTTAGAAAAAATAAGCATGGCAACTGATAAGGCTATAATGGCCCTTGAGGGTGAGGCTGGGCATCCTCCTAGCCAAAACATTATTACCAAGGTCCATGAAGATCTCTTTAATGAAATCAAATGCCACTTTTTAAAACCGGTAAATAAAAAGAGGATCTGTGCCTACAGAGCCGCTAAATGGTACAATCACGACTGTAGGGTGGCAAGAACCTCCTTGGGAGATGCAATTAAGAATAAAAACCTGGAGGCTATTAGATCAGCCAGGAAGCAATATAAGCAGTGCATAGCCAAAGCGAAAAAAGATTGGGATGAAGCCCACTGGAACAAGCTAAAAAGTGCAAGCGACCAAAATCATTCTAGGTTATTCTGGCATATAGTCAAATGGGGACATGATAGGCTAGAAGAGGCTAGTACTAACAATGTCCCCCAGGACGCCTGGGTTAAATTCTTTAGTGAACAGTACGCTTCCAGAGATCAGACAGTAGACAGTAGATGCTTGCCTTTTTCACTAGCAGACGATGACATTTTCATGCAGAGCGAAATACTGACTGCCCTTAACCCCTTCAGCACAGTGCGAATTTTCGCGCTGTGCTGAGGGTTCTAAGGTTCTAACGGGCTCATGACGGAACGGTTCCGTCATCAGCACAGCTCACCCGTAGCTGATGACGGAACCGTTCTGTCATCAGCATGGAAGGGGTTAAAACTGTTCAAAGTGGTCGCGCCCCTGGCATTGATGGGGTTCCAGCAGATGTTTTTTTGAATGATACTGTAAGATGGTGCAAACACATCCATCTGCTAATAAACTATATCACCAGAGGTGCAGATATCCCAGTAACCTGGCGGGTGCTGTAATCATCCCGGTATACAAAAAAGGAGATCGCGCTCAGCCCTGTAATTACCGCCCTATTAGTTTAATAGATACTATTCAAAAAATAGTGGGGCTAGTAATCGTTAATAGGTTGCTCGATTGGGCCGATGATAACAACATTCTATCTCCCTTCCAGGCTGGATTTCGCAGGGCAACCAGCACTGTGGATCAAGTCTTTCGTTTCCAACTGATCCAGTGGAGGACCGTGGTGCTAGGCGGAGGCAGCCTGTATGCAGCATTCGTTGATCTGCGGGCTGCCTTCAACCTGGTACCAAGGGCAAAACTGTGGGAAGTGCTTGAGACACTAGGGGTCCCTGGGGACTTGTTGACTTTAATTATGCGATTGCATGAGGGCAATTATGCCAAAATTCGATGGGGTGGGTATGGAAATGACACCGCCGACTTCCCCGTTGAGCGCGGGGTTCGGCAAGGGTGCTCAATGGCCCCTACTTTGTTCACCCTTTTTATTAATGGTATTGTTTCCCGCATGCAATCTCGGGCAGTGGATGCTCCCTTTCTTGCAGGTGAAAAAGTTCCTATTTTAATGTTCGCCGATGATACCTTAATTTTATCCAAAACCCCAAGTGGTCTGCAAAAAGCATTGGCAATATTTGATGAGTTCTGTGTAGATCATGGACTGGAGGTGAACGCGTCCAAAACAAAACTCATGGTTTTTAATCCACACAGAAATTTTAAATAAAAAATTTCCATGAGTGGTCGCATTCTGGAAGTTGTAAAATCCTTTACTTACCTGGGGATCCTTATCTCTAATGACAATAAGTGGCAGCAACATCTCAATATTGCTACATTAAGGCACAAGCAATTAGCTGGCACTATTATCAAGGAACATAGGAAATCGCTGACTAAACCTTTTAAACCACCCTTGATAATATATGAGGCAAAAGCAATTGGGTCTGCTTTGTACGGTGCGGAGCTATGGGGGCATGAAAATCTCCAGGAACTCCAAACATCAGAAAATAAATTCTTAAGGTCACTGACAGGTACCCCACAGAGCAGTCCGCTATTGCCCCTGCGTTATGAGCTAGGTAGGAGAGAAATTTTGGAAATGGCAAATCTACGCCCGATTTTATACTGGCGTAGGCTCTGGACTACGCCAGAGCTCTCCCACTACGCGGACGGGTTCATAGATGTTATTAAAGCTGACCGTTATAATAAAATCAGATGGTTTAAAACATTAAAGATTGCATTGTTTGAATTAGGACTAAATGCTTTATGGACCGATCCAGCTGGGGCTTCATTTCCCACTAAGTCTACCTTAAAAAACATTTTTTGGGAATATGTAGTTAATAGGAGTATGCTCAGTACTACCAGTGGGTCTATGACCACCAGTTTCCTAGAAGTCAAGATGTACCCTATTTATGAAATGTACTGGGATTACATATCGAACCCCATGGACAGAAAACTGCTCTTCCAATTGAGGGTAGGTTCCCTCCCCCTCCGTAATTTAACATCTAAGTGGAAATCAGGGGGTGCAGCAATTTGTCCAGTCTGTGGGGTAGGAAATGAAACTCTTGGTCATTTTTTGTTTTCTTGCCCAGTATATTCTGCACCAAGGCGAGCTTGGTTGGCTCCTATGTGCAGGAACTTAGGCACAAAAAGTAGCATGGTAGCGCTGCGTATTGTAAAATCCACTTCTGTAAATTGGATCATAATTGCCACCGCAAAGTACTTGGGATGGGCGTGGGTTATAAGGCAAAGATTGCTGGTAGGTTAATTACTCACTGCCTAGTTGATCAGAGACTGCTAGACACTTGTCTATTCTCTGTAACTGCTTATTAATAGTTCAGAGACTGCTAGACTAATGTTTATTCTCTGTAAATGTTTATTTAGCTGATCAGAGACTGCTAGACTAATGTCTATTCTCTGTAAACGCTCATTTAATGTATCATCGGTATGACATTTTAATGTATGAAAGTTTAAGGATTTATTGTCACTGTGATTATCATTTTTTGGTATTCTTAAAAGTAATGAACTTTGCACCTGTATCTATGATGAGTTATAGTTTTTTTAATTGTGCTATGTGCTTGCGTCTAAATGACTTTGTAAATGTAATTGCTTTTTATTATATGTTTGTATGTCTGCTTTTATGAGTAATACTCGAATAAAGCACTTTTGAAATTGCACTTAAGTATTTATGGTTTGGCTGCATCACAGACAACCCCGGGGAATAGATTCCGAAGGCTGCACAGGGGCTCTGCTCATTCAGGGGCACCCTCTCACACAACCCAGCACTCTGCCTTCAGGATTGATAAGGCCTGCTATAGGGATGACTGATAGGTTTATATGTGCAGTGATTAGAATAGATATAGGTAACCTATATCTAAGTAAGGGGTGCATGCACCACCGTACACAGGCTGCAATAGCAGACCTGTGGTATCGAGTTGAATGGTCTCTCAGGTGTGGCATAATACATGCTGCATCCCCTGGGAGGCCTCTGGGGTAACTATGCCCTGGGTACATGGTGTACCATATACTAGGGACTGATAAGGGTACCCCAGTATCCAATCTGGAGTATACCTAAAGTATGTGAAATCAATTTAGAGGAGAAAGCAGCTGTCAGTCTAAGTTGAAAACAGTAATACATCAGCAAAAAAGTGGCGGTAACTATAAGAAGAAGACCCCACTCTCCTACACTGTAGTTAAGATAGAGGTTCACAATCTAATCTCTAAAGGGGATTACTTTGAATCAAAGATAATTATTGTTTTCCACCAATAGTTTTACCTCCATCTTGTTGTGAAGAGTTGCACAAGTCAGCTCTCTACGATCGTTGGGTGGCTGGGTGACTTCTCGGCTGGGCAAAGGTCAGCAGCAGCAACCTGCTGCACACGGCAGCGGGGGTTGCTGCCTGCAGTTGGTTGGGCGTAGAATCTGATTCCAAACCCCTGCTGCGCACAACCAAAAATTATTCTCAGCGGGGGAGATGTCCAAAGGTTAAAGCAAGGTTATAGTTAGGTATGGTAAGAAGAAAAGCCATAGAAATTCTCTAAAAATTACAATGGTTAAAATTACGTTATAGTTTGGTGTTGAAATGAGATAAACACCAACGTTTGAAAAACAAAAAACAACCCACTGAAATTCGAGATTCATAGTTCAGTGAGCGGTTTTGTCACAGAATATCAAATAAACAAATATTTTGTGGACAGAATATTATGTAAAAAAGTTTGAGGACCAAAATATCAAGAAAGTGAGTGCAATGAGGTAAGTATAGATTTACTATTCTTGACTCCACCTCTAGGTACCGTGAACATATATATATTGTCAAAGTGCATGTATGTGGAGTTACCTATAGTAAAACTTTACTTACCCATAGCAACTTATCTTCACAATATTTTTGTCCTTGATATTCTTGACACAATATTTTTTCCCTGGTATTTTGTTCAAACACCCAGTGAGCTAACTATAACTTGTGCCCCCTCCATGCCCTGCTTATAACCTCTCATATTACATCACCCATGTCTTGAGTTCTCAGATATCTTCGTAATCTGTTTTGGTAAGTACTTTTGACTCTGCATGTCAGAATATTTTACTGAAATAGGTGAGATGTCATTTAAGAACTCTTAGATAATGTGACCTAATGTTAGCTTCCTAGCGCACTAAACAAACTGCCTACTTATTTGTTTACTGCACTGACCCCTGTAGGAAATGCTTTTAGTTTTACAGCTTTGATTCCATCAAGATGGAATTCAGATGAGCCCCACTTTTTCAGAAATACCAAAACTTAGCAGTCTGGCTGTTGATTTGAACTTTCTGGAAAAGCTGCAGTTGAACATGAGGGAGTGAACTAGCAGAGACATATGTTTATTTCTCCTAGTTTCTCATCTTTCTATGTTTGCTGCATTCTGCAGCACAAATAGAAAGAGATAAAAGCCTTGGGGGATTTTTTTGGTGCAGGAAGGTGCCCCTTCCGGCACAAAAGCAATTTGACATGCAACGGAGGAACCCATAGGAAGCACTTGGATGGCTTCCGATGTGCCACACCTTTGTCTTAAATACAGAATGCTAGTGCATTAGTTGTTCATTAGACCACTGTGGGAAACTACAGCTGATTACTAAGCAGTTGCCTGACATACTAGTGCTGGTGTTGAGAGTACGTTTCAGTCTGCATGTCAGTACGTTTTACAGAAATGGATCAGGAAAACATTTGATAACTCACAGAAAATGTGTCTTTATTTTAGCTTTCCATATCACTAACCCTAATTTGTATGCAAAAAAGAACCCCAACATTTAGTTTGTTTCTAAAGAAAATGCTTTCAGTTGTACAGCTTTGATTCCGTCAAGATGTCTTCACATGTGCCACATGATTATCATGAATACAGAATCCAAGCACTCCAGTTTTCGTTCAAATTAGTTCATCAAATCCCAGCAGAGCATCAGCATTTTTTACAGTGTAAAATCAGCTTAGAAGGCATGACAGTTAGTACCTCCAACAATTAATTTATATTAAATCTGATATCACCATTTATATTTGCTCCTTTCTGGAATTCACTCCAATGCACTTCAATGAGGGCCATGTCCCCACGTTCAGTTATGGCTGGCACAACATGTTGCCTATGTTGTTGCAAGCCAATTAGGAGAGGCCAGGTATTCTCATCTTGCCCCCTTATATTTTGGGTCGAGCCTGCAACAGCACCGGTGCTGCTTGCATATGCACACTCTCTTCTGAGACTATGGTGTATAACAAGGGGCTTGCAGCCCACCCATTGCTTACCATTCATGGGCTTCTTAGTCACTCTTTTTTGGTGCTTCTTCATTGGCCAGGCCAGGCTAAGCCGTCACCTCCTGGAGCATGCGTCAAACTCAAAATTGATTCCACTTAATGAGCGTCCGTCCGCTGCTCGCTCTGTGATTGAGGTAATATTTAATTCCCCCCTCCCACTTTCCTTCGTGCCTGACGCTTCTTTCCGTTCCCACCCACCCTCTTCTTGGTGTTGTTGCCTCCTTGGTGTTATTTATTCCTTTTTAGGTCGAGGACCATCGCACTGCGTAGCAGTGGGCGGAGCCCGAGATGTTATGTTTCTTAGAGGGGGCTTGGAACCCACCCCTCTTCTCCATTGGCTGGCTTCCTAAACGGAAGGAGAGGGGCGTCACTCGGTTCAAGCCCCGTCTTTTTTGGATTCGGGGGCAGGTTTTTTGCGTTCTTTCTATCTGTGACGTCATCCGTCACTCAACAAAAAACACGCCCCTGATACCGAAAATTTCGGACCTTTGCGGCAGCCATTTTTGTTGTTGTTGTTGTTGTTAGGAACAGCCCCGCTGCCATTCCAGGTAAGTTTTTATTTTTTTCTTGTTTCTTACTGTCGCTGTGTGTTAATCCTTGGTTCCTGTTTGCTTTTATTGTCCTACTCTATTATTTCGTGCATTACCAACAAATATCATGGTGCCTCATATTTAAATGTTCTCTAATGCATGCTCCTGCAGTGAACACTCGACTGGAGACACAACCCATAGTAATCACACCGCACTCTCAATTTGGGTGTTAACCAAACAGGCAAGCGTATAGAGTGGCACCATTAACACATTCCACGCAAAGAGAGTGAGTACAGTAAACCTACGGATGATTGATTGCTGGTATGGCTGAGGCTGCAGTTAACAAAGCCGATTTGCTCCTAGGCGGCCACTAGCATGAAGCGAGCGCACCGGCCATCTTAGAATAACCAGTGTTCGTGGGTCGCCTATTGAAGGTCAGCGAACGATCTCTTGTTTTTGTCGTTTTTGTGATTGTTTATTGTTATTACGTTCAAAATGTTCTAGACTGTGTTGTAGAATTTTGAATACTGATTTGCTGGCAGACAATATTATTTATGTTTTAATCAAGAAACTCATAAAAGAGATACGTAATATTCGTGTTTTGTTTCTATAAATAAAAAGGCATGTTTTACGTTATTTTGGTGGTAAACGTGCGTCCGCAAAGGCGAAATCTTTCGGTATTAAGGGGGCCCAGTTGTTCGCATAGCGAAATGTAGTCTCTTTTCTCTCTCTATCAGAGGCAGGGGTGTGTGTGCTGGTACGTGGCACCAATGCTTCTTTCATGTTCCCGGTTCTGTGAGTCTCTTGAATTGAGCGGTATGGAGTCGCTTTACCAAATCCCGTTTGCGGTGCTAGAATGCCCCAACATCAAGCTCAAAAAGCCGTCTTGGTTACCTTTGCCCTCTGCCATGACAGTATACGCTCTGGTGGTTGTCGTCTTTCCTCATCACTGGGGGTGAGTGCTGCACGAAATACTGTTCTGTTTACCCAAGACATAAAACACCTAGGGGCCAGATGTAGGTGGCCAAATACCGGTCGGTAACGACCGATTTTGGCCGTTACTGACCGGTATTTGGAGTTCAAGATGTAGGGGGCTTAAAAATTACTGATTCGGTAAATTTACCGAATCAGTAAATTTACCGATTCTGTAAATTACCGATTCAGTAAATTTACCGAATCGGTAAATCTAGATGTAGGTGCCACTGAAAACAGTGCCACAAGCCCTTAAGAATTTGTTATTTACCACAAAATAATATTTCGGGTAAATAACAAATTCCAGTGTACATGCACATCTGTGCATGTACACCTGTGCCATGTGGCACACATACATGCCCTGAGGGCATGTATGTGTGTCACATGTGGCACACATACATGCCCTAAGGGCATTTATGTGTGTCACATGGCACACAAGCCAGAATCAGGGGTGCTACAGGGTGTCAAAGTGACACCCTGTCCCCCTTGACAATTCGGTAATTTTACTGAATCGATTCAGTAATTACCAAATCATACCGATTCGGTAAAAATTACTGAATTATTTCCTACATCTCATTTACCAAATCTAGAATACCGAATCAGTAAAATTCAGTATTCTAGAGTCGGTAAATGAGATTTACCTACATCGGGCCCCTAGTCGCCTTGTCAGGCGAATGCTAAACAGGGAAATAATAGACTCTCTCTTTGCATGAATCTCACTGGGCATTTATGAACGAGCTGTAAGTCACAGCACAGATGGCTACATCTCTGAAAATTGGGTAACTTTTTGCATGTTTTAAGTAGGGTGAACTGGCATATGTAGATTACATGATTTGTCCGGAAGCCCAGGTGTTTGAGCCGAAGCTGGGATTCTAACTTAGTTCTAAAGTTTGCAGCTCTGGCTGTGCTTGCTTCCCTGCTCCCTGGCTGTGCTTGCTTCCCTGCCCCCTGGCTGTGCTTGCTCTCCTGCCCCCTGGCTGTGCTTGTTCCCTGCCCCCTGGCTGTGCTTGCTTCCCTGCCCCTTGGCTGTGCTTGCTCCCCTGCCCCCTGGCTGTGCTTGCTTCCCTGTCCCCTGGCTGTGCTTGCTTCCCACCTGCCCCCTGGCTGTGCTTGCTTTCCTGCCCCCTGGCTGTGCTTGCTCCCCTGGCTGTGCTTGCTCCCCTGGCTGTGCTTGCTGCCCTACCCCCTCGCTGTGCTTGCTCCCCTGCCCCCTCGCTGTGCTTGCTTCCCTGCCCCCTCGCTGTGCTTGCTTCCCTGCCCCCTCGCTGTGCTTGCTTCCCTGGCCCCTGGCTGTGTTTGCTTCCCTGCCCCCTGGCTGTGCTTGCTTCCCTGCCCCCTGGCTGTGCTTTTTCCCCTGCCTGTGTTTGCTCCCCTGCCCCCTGGCTGTGCTTGCTTCCCTGCCCCCTGGCTGTGCTTTCTTCCCTGCCCCATGGCTGTGCTTGCTTTCCTGCCCCCTCGCTGTGCTTGCTTATCTGCCCCCTCGCTGTGCTTGCTCTCCTGTGTGTGTATGTGGATCTGGGTGTGTATGTGGCTCTGGGTGTGTGTGTGGCTTTGGGTGTATGTGTGGCTCTGGGTGTGTGTGTGGCTCTGGGTGTGTGTGCGGCTATGGGTGTGTGTGTGTGGCTCTGGGTGTGTGTGTGGCTCTGTGTGTGTCTGGCTGCGGGGAGAGAAAGTTGTGTGTGTGGCTATGGGTGTGTGTGTGTGGCTCTGGGTGTGTGTGTGGCTCTGTGTGTGTCTGGCTGCGGGGAGAGAAAGTGGACCGCACTGTATTTTAGCCAAGACCTACCCTCCTCTGCCGACCTGTAGGTCTCTGCAGAAATGGTCTCTGGCTGTCCCAGCCTTCCTGCTCCCACAGGGGTGTAGAGCAGGTCGGGTGGTGCAGGGCACCATAGATGTTGTTCATCTACTGTGACAGAGTGGACCTGCCAAGACTACTGTCTCAGAGGAGGATTCAGAGATGTGTGGGCAAGCTGGCAACAAACCTTTGGTGCACAAAATCGATTTCCATGCTGCAGAAGGGGAAGCCATGCAGAATGTAAGGAAATAGGCTTTTGAAAAGAATAACACCAATGGTTTGTGGAAGATGGGTAGTGAGGTGTAAGGCTAGCGCTGTCACCCACAGCTAATGACTCCACCATTGTGGCCTCCACTGCCATCATTTGTTGTCTCCCTGGTGTGAAAGCCATAGCGAGCTTAGTGTACAGTCAGAACCAGTGGTTTATAAATGTACCCAAACAGGCTCTGTAATCGGAAGCATAAATCTACAGACTTCATTGCCCAAACACAAATCAAACATAATTTATTCTCTAAACATCCTAGAACTTCTCTGCATGCTGTGGGTCAGCAATACAGGTGGATAATGATCTGTTTTCAACACTAATTCTATTAGTCAGAGAACATGTAATAAATGTTAATTAGACTCCTGGTGGGCGCTTCTTAGCTCTAATTTGTAGAGCCCATGGAGTGTGAATGATGTGTGAAGCTTGCCGCGCTGAGTGGTTTTGACTCGTCCTGAGTGCTGGAGGGAAACAAACTACCTTTAACACACATGATAGAATCTAGAGAGAAAGCCCAGTTTGGGACTTGATATACTTTTTCTTACCTAGAATCAGAATGGGCCCCTACCTCAATGGTAGTTTTGTGCAAGTCCATGCAGCAACTGGTACGTGGTCCTGATACAAACATAGAACACTCCACCCAAGCAGAAGGAGTGGTCTTCTCATGCACAACATGGACTATGGAGCTCTAGATCAGTGCTGGCCACAGGCCTACAATACAACTAGTGGTGGCATTTTACTTGGCTAGAGATAAGACCATGAGGCAAAGACCCCACTCCAGCCATAACAAACCATGCATGCGTTGGATGACTGGATGACTCTGTGGGGTGTACATACTAACTTTTAAAGTCCGAATGTCAGGTGCACTAAATATAGAGGTCAAAATATGGAAAAATAAAGCTTTTGTTCAACTAAAAAAATAAAAATAAATATATATATATATATATATATATATATATATATATATATATATATATATATATATATATATATATATATATATATATATATATATATATATATATATATATATATATATATATATATATATATATATATAAGGAAAAAAATTTCAACAGACAAGTAAGTCTGGATTTTCTTTACCTAACTCCACATATTTGCACCTATGAGGTACTTACGTCTTCAAGGCATGGGCATGTGGAATTACGAATAGTAAATCTATGCTTCCCTATATATGCTTACCTTTCGATATTTTGTCCCTCGATATTCTGTCCTCAATATTCTCGTGGATCAAGGATCTTCATGTCAATGCTCTGTCGAACAGTCCTGTATGACACCTCAAGCACGCCTTATACTTCTTGCCTCTTGATGTCTCTCCAAACTCTGCACTGGGTGCTAATTGGGTATGGGTTCAAATACCAGACATGTGTTGTAAAGGAAAACAGAAGACACAGACAGGCAGTCAACACGATAAAGGCCACATTGCCCCTCAGGTGAAAAGCATGGCTCTGTAATGGGAAATCGACCACATTCTGAATCTTAGTGCCGCCTGGCACACAGCATTCATGAAGCTCAGCTTTGGCCATCACTATCTGAGCTTTCAGGAACAGGCTCTTGCCAGGAGCACAGCAGGCATAGATGTAACCCCTCCACAAGAATGGGATGAGGGGGTACTTAAGACCAATTAATCTCAGAGATATTCATAGGCCTTGGCCTGAATGGGAGGCCCGTCACGGTCGAATGTCAACTTTTGACAAAGGGGTGCAGCGGCCTGTTTTGCGCCCATGGCCCTTGCTTGGATTAAATCTATTCTTATGAACTGATGTCATGCAGTGTGGTTACCTTCATTCCAGTCCTCCAAACTACTGCTGTGTGAGGTCCCTTCAGGGTCTTTATTTAGCCCCACTCTATTAATTCTGCTTGCTACCTTGATCAGATCTTATGGTTTCTCCCTATTGCTTTATGTCAACGACACTGAATACTTTGTGCCACTCAAGAAAGATCTTGGACAAACCCAATCCAAATTTCAAGTCTATCTTAAAAAGTAGCTCATTGGATGAGCTCCAATTTGCTCAATTGTACAGTGGAACAACCAAAAGCTTAATTTTCGGGGCACCTCCTTCAATCTGGATTTTGGCATGGTGGCCTGCAGAGCGGGGTGACCCTTCTATTCCTTCCTTTTAAGTCTGCAATATAGACATTATATTTGCTAGTGAACTCATTTTTGTAGATTAAAGTAACATGGTTTCCACTAACAGTTCCTATTTTCTGAATGCTCTCCACAAGGTCGGCCCCAGTGGCGGCTGCTTTTGGGAAGCAGTGGTGAGATGGGGAAGGGGGAATTGAGAAGTTAAAAAAACAAGCATTTGCAATGCAATTGGTCTCGCCTTTGGGACCTTATTTGTATTTAGCTATGCAGCACATTAGCCTGGGTGCTGAAACATCTACTGTTCTTTAACATGGCGGGAAAGTAAGCATGACACACCAGGTATGGGAACACATGGAGAGAAGTATTGCCTTTCAGGGGGAAATGGTACAGTCCAAAGCTCCGTTTTTGATATAAAATCAGGGCCTTCGGTGGTCATATCACTGAAAACCCTTTTAGGGTAGCTGTTGCACATTATAAATTCAAATTCAAAATACAAGATTTGAAAAAAATATTATTGTCTACAGGTGCTCGTGGAAGACCATTTCTATGGACTGGAATCTAGAGAGTGGTATTTTACTGGCCTCTGCTGGTCGTTTTCTATCAAGAAAGTGAAATAGAGGCAGTTGAACAGAAAAAAAGTCCCTAAGCGGAAGTAGACAATTCCTAGGGCTGATCTCCAGAGCCCACAAAGTACATACACATATAAGTATATACTAAAGTATATACAAGAGGCCTCGAATGCTCGACCTAATCACTTACCTGCCAGCCGGCTGGCAGCCACCTCTTCTCCATCGTTTCCGTCCTATTCCTGGCTTCTGTGTGACTAAGCCAATCACAAAGCTGCAATGCAGTATTGTGATTGTTCTGAGCGCCCTGGCTCGGCACTCAGACAGTGAATGGGAGCCTGGGCATGTTCTCCACCTAGGCTGTAGTGCAACCTGGGTGGAGAACATGCAAAGTGTGCATGACTGTTTGGCCGGCCCAAGACAGCTGGGCCAACAGTCATGGGCACTTAGAGAGTGCCTCCACTCCTCCCTAGGCTGCCCCGCCTAGTCCCACCCCACAAAACTGCCTCAGCACATAAAAATAAAATGATAATAGCCTTGCGTTATTATCATTTTATTTTTCCTTTTTTGTAGTGCTGAAAAGCAGTGGGGCAGCACTCCTCTGCCTTAGCAGGGGAGCCGTTCCCATTCTGCCCTCTTCTTGCAGCAACTTGCAGGCCATCAGTTGTTCAGGTGATTATTTCTTCTTTCCTGGACTACTTAACCTCCTTATATCTGGAACTTCGGATGTACCTCAATCAATGCTTCCATTTTATCCAGATTTCTGCCATCTAGCTCAGTTTTGGGGCTGTTTGTTCATTCTTCTGAGCCCTCAACATTTGACTTCTCTTCATTGGCTCCCAGTAGCCAAGTTTTCGACATTCAAGGGCATCTTCCCTTACATCGTTCTTACCTTAAACAACGACCGATGTATCGTCATCCGCGTTTTCTTTGTTATTTTCCTAACAGTATGCTTTGTTTGGTGTGGTAGTGTGTATACTACCAAGGAAAGGCGAGCCTGGTCACTCTTTCTACCGCAATCCTTCCAGATGCTGGACCAGTAGTGCTGGTAATCAGGTTTATACACCGTTTTCCCATTTAATGTGCTCCTTCCAGTTCAGCAACGTTAATGCGAGCCTCTCTTTATGCCGAGTGCCAGGGCATCCTAATCAAGGTATTAGCGCACTCTAAGAAAATTGTATCATAACATAACAAGGTTTGCTGTATTTGTAAGATGGTGCTTAGATTTATGGTAATACTAACGGTGCTCCCTGATAGGAGGGTCATGAGAATAATGCCAACCCCATAACTGCCTGGGTATTATTAGTGAAGAGAAAGCACTCTCTCTTCCAAAGACAGATGTGTTCCAGATATTGTATATGTTGAATTGGTTCCCTGAATCATTTCTCAACTTAGATTGATCTGGGAAAAGACCCACATTAATAGAACACTGCACAAATTGTTGCTCAATTGAGCACGTGATCAGGTATATGAGACCCATCCACTAAAGGGTGCAGTATGCACAATTCTAAGCCATTAACTCCAAAGTTAGAGAAATTATTAGAGCTACTGAACTGCAAAGCTAAGATTCTGATCCACCATTGGACTTATTAATAACATGCCGAGATCCCGCACATTGCAGACAAGTCAATGAGAAACAACCCCCTCCTATCACCATCCCTGCCCCCGAAATTTGGTGGAATTAAACTATTTTGCTTCAGTGGGAAAGGGTTCTTCGCAGTACAGTTTATCTCAATACATTTTTGCTTCAGAATTTACTTCCCTTCTCTGAAAACTGGCACTTAGCAGTAGCACTTGGCTAATATGATGTCTTGACAATGTAGTAAATAATCTTTGCTGTTCCTGTTTAATGTGCCTTTTGGAAACATATTTGAGCACCTTCCTGCTGTTTGCATTGTTTAAAAACGAAACCTTGTTCATCTAATATATGTGATTTATTTTTGCCATTACACCCAAACACAAATTGTATTTTCTTTTACACATGTGCCTCTCCATTGTGCAGGAGTCTAGGCTGGCGCGGTATTTTTCTAATGTCACTTTACCTCTTTAGTTGCTATGTGCAGGCGCAGTGACATTTATATAAAGGGAAACCATTAAGTTCATTTTAATGACTAGCATGTAACTCTAAAACATACAGTTTTCTCATTTTGCTTTCCCGTGGGAGGCTACGACAACATTTTGGCAAGTTGGAGTAAACAGCTTTGTGGTGGCATGCGGGTAAATTAAACTGAGTAATTAAAATCAATAGCAAAACACAAGCGAGGCAGAAAGGTCATATAACATAACAGAAAACTGTTAGGTAGCATATTGCAGAAAATCAAAATAAATTTCTGAACATTTCATTAATCTTTATATGCCTGAAACCATTCTTAAAAGCCTCGGGAGACCTCGATCGAGATAGCCAGCATCAGTATTGGCTCTCTCTTGAACAAAACAAATGCCTACCATCATGAAATCCGTTTTTCTTTGAACCTGAGGAACAGAAAATATTGTTATTTTAGAAACAATATTGTCAACTCTCGGTTTATTGCCTCTTGTATTCACTCCATCTTATGATGAATGGAAGCAGAAAATCATGATTAGGTAAATTTTTTAAAATCTTTATGTATGTTATTCTAGCAGTAATGTTTACATAGGCCTTCGTTTGGAGGCCTGGATAGACACACACGGCTGTCTTTTGTCACAGAACAAGTGCAACCTTCCTCACAGACAACAAAGAATCCAACAGTAAATCATTATAAAATAACTTTTATTTTATATTTTATTTTAGCAGCAGCAGCAGCTCCTAGTTAAAACTTTTATTTTTATTTATCCACCAGTAAATCATTATAAAATGACTTTTATTTTATATTTTATTTTAGCAGCAGCAGCAGCTCCTAGTTAAAACTTTTATTTGTATTTATCCACCAGTAAATCATTATAAAATAACTTTTATTTTATATTTTATTTTAGCAGCAGCTCCTAGTTAAAACTTTTATTTTGTAGCAGGAGCATATCAGACATTAGATGCAACATATAGGAAAGCTTTGTACTGAAACTAGGGTGTGACTGCGAGGAGGATGGGACATGGAGTACAGAGAGTACACTGAACACGTGGTTGCGTTTTCAAAACAACACAAATGTGCATTATTTTCAGGTATTTATAATGTGAGGCCATACAGAAATTCACATAGAATCCTACCAGTTCAGGCAGCTGCTTTACAGTACTTAAAGGAAACGTGTGTGACATTGAGCAGTCAGGGTTTGGGGTGAATTTGTGTTGGTTTGGGAGTTGTGAAGGAAGAAAGCGCCGCATAAATAATAACTATATTCAGCTAAAAAGACACACACTTAGATAGACCTTCAGTAATACATTAAAATACATAATAGCAAAGTGGAACATGCATTCATAAAAGGTTAAAAAAAACCTAAGAGACACCATGATCAAAATCTTAAGATCAAAATGTTATACGTATGCACGTGAAAATGCAGACCTCATAAAAAGTTAAAATAGCATAGAGTTGGTTGCAGTATGTAACAGCAGAGTGCAAGAATACAGACCGACACAGTGTTACAGACATGTAATCCGCAGAGGCGGCGCGTAGAGGGAGCGCTGCGTGGTGGTGGGGCGGGCGGTGGAGGAGCAGGGTGGGGGGTAGTGGAGTCAGATGTGCGACAGCCAGGAGTAAAGTAAGTAAATAAATAAATACAACTATTTACCTTGCGCTCGCTGCATCACCGAGTTGGCAAAAAAGCAGAAAATGTAACCAAGTTTGAGGGGCAGATTCATTATATGAGTGACAAAGAGCAGTGTCTAGGGGGACCCAGCCTTCTGGGGAATGCATTGGTTACTTATCGATAATTGCGTTACTCTGCGTCCTCCTCCGTCGCTTTAGTTCCTTATATTATGAAGTAACCATGCCTCTACAGACACCATTCACCAGTCACCGCCGTGAATAGTAGGTCCTTCCTCCCTCACTCGTCTTGTGGATGCCAAGCCAAAAAAGATGCAACCTTAACCAGGTGGACTGGAATATAATGGGTGTGAGTGAGAGAAGCAAAGAACTGAAACTAGGGAGGAGGACTCAGAGCTCAGAGTAATCTCAGTAAGTAACTGAAGCATTGCCCCTACATCTCTTCATCAATTACATTTCCTGCATTATGAGATGCACCAATTTAAATCTAGGACAATGAAGGTTGCATACAGAAACACATCATTATTTCATCTTACAGCCACCCATCTTCCCCTTCTTATTCCATACAGGAAAGTATCTTGGAACCAAAAATAGCTGTTTCTAGTTTCCTGAGCAGACTAGAGGTGCCATTTTGGGTTGAAGCTGAACTGTAATCGCCCGGCAGTCGGTGGTGGTTTTCCAATGCAGCGGGTGCATTTAAGCAGCACTGTGGTGCAGATGCGTTTCTGGTACGCACCTTTGTTCTCTTTTAACCCATGCAGTTCAGCAAATTTTGCCACAAATATTTTACAAATTCTGTTTGAAAAATTCTTGGTTTTAAAATACTTCTTCCTGACGAGCCTTTTTGCATTTTATTGGTGTTATTAAGGAAGGAATATGGGGATTGAATTGTGTTGGCCACTATCATGGGCTGCCATTTCTATTTCCTGGAGCCAACTAGAGGCACCAATTTTGGTTGTGGCTACCATCTAGTGGCCTAGCAGTAGGCAGTGGTTTTCCGATGCCACTGGTGCGTATAGGCAACACCGTGGCGTGGATGCGTGCAGCGAGTGTGCCGCTGATGCTCCTAAGGCAAGTCCGGCTGTGCCCGTCAACGTCCGGCCGGAACGTGATAAGCACCAGCCATGCTGTCTGAGGTGCGTATCTGCTACTCCAGTAGGGAAATGAATGCTCTTTGTCCATGCATTACTTGCCATATTATGCTGGACTTGGAGTCCGACTCTGGAAGCGCTTCCTGTCCACCATGCCATTTTGAATTTTCTCTGGACTGCATGACCTCAGCTCCCTTTCTTGAGCCCAAATTAGGGTCACTGAACAACTTACCAGGAAGGGATAAATTAGGAACTGAACTGTCTGCCCTCCTTAATAATGTTCGCTCCCTTCAAAAGCACACCCGGCATATCTTTGACCTACTCAGTAGTGGTAGGCTAGATGTGCTTTTCATGACAGTGACATAGGTGAAAGAGCCCTCTTCTCCGTATATTGCTCTGGCTATTCCTGAGGGGTATTCATTGGTCAACTGCAAAAGAAGTCATAAACGGGGTGAGGGTGGGGTGTGGCAATAGCATTTGATTATCCTTTGATATACTCCACCCTTGAGCTTGTCGATCTCCAGGAGGCAGAGAGTTTAGGCTTTCACCTTGTGCTATCAGCCCAAACCTCTTTTTTGGGGCCACTGATTTATCGTCCCTCGAGCCCGGCTGGGTATTTTATCGGATCCATAGAAGAAGCCCTGGCTCCTTTCTTATTGCAATGGGCCAACTTTACTTTGCTGGGGAATTTTAATCTTGATGACCCCTAGGACCAATCGGCTTCTATGCTTATCGAGCATATGTTTTCTTCATATCTACCTCAATTGGTTATGGCGCCCACTCACTCGACAGGTAACAATATTGATTTGATTTTTTCTAACTGTTTTCTGTCAACCTGTACTCCCGAGCCAGCCCTTTGGTCTGACCACTATTTAATCTTTTTTAACTGGAAAGTAGATAAACCCTGCCAGCAGGGCAGGACGTTGGACCACACCACTTTTCGGGCTTGGAAGAAGGTGAAAAGCCCTGACTGGGTGGATCGCCTTGCTAATACTTGTCCTCTCTGACTAATAATGTCGACCAAAATGTGAAGGTTGTCAATTTTTGGTTAGTGGGGGCAGTGGACATGCTGGCTTCCCTACAAGAGCTTAAGAAGAGAAAGGGCAGACTCCCGGCACATTGGTTCTCTGCTTCTTTGGCAGTAGAACGTAAATCATGCATAAAGCTGGACATTTTGGCACAAGAGCTACTCAACTGACAGTGAAATCAACTACAAATCTGCTCTTAGAGCATATCATGTTAAACAGGCTCAAAGTTTGTATTTTGCTGAAAAAGTTCATTCTGCTGAGCATAGCTCCCACATCATCTTTCAGATTGTTTAATCCATAGTGTCTCTGGAGTCGTGCCTTTGGATATTTGCCCCATTCCAAGAATTATGCAATGGGCTAGCAATGTTCTTTTTAACAAAAATACCACCGATATTCACAGATCACTGCCTGATTTGCAAGAGATCTGGAAAGCCAAAGTAACAGGCTTATCCAGTTCATGCCTATTACATTGAAACAATCTAAGGATGACATTTTGAAAGGTAAATCAGGCTCCCCTCTGAATGCCTGTCCCCCGACCATGTTAGTTGTGGAAGCAGATGTCAAAAGTTCAAAAGACCTTTATTCGAATTCCTTAAAATTCATAAAAGTACCAAACATAATTCATCAACAAACATAAAGTAATTAAACATACAGATAGTAATTAAAAATCAATATACATATAACATACCCTTTTATGAGGTGACAATACAATGTGTTTTAAAAACAATATGCTAATTTCCATAGTAATGTTAACAAAGCTGATTTATCATACTCATGGGTTTTCCATCGTTTTGCGTGCTCGTATAGCCAGTCTTAAAAAAGAACTGACGCGAAAAGTCAGTTCATCACTATCCAAGGCAATTAACATGTTATATGAGTCTTGAAGGGTCAGTGGTCTGGATTTTTTAAAATACGGAGTTAAAAACCATTTGATGTACACAGAATAAAATTTACAGAAAAATAAAAAGTGCAAATCATCCTGAGTGCTCACACCATCACAGGGACATGAGGTAGAATCAACGCTATGACAATGTCCTAGTGGAAATGACAACATAAATTTTACTGTTCCTGCCCTTAAACGAAACAACAATGATCTCTCCCAGCTAGTCATAGGCAGCGAGAGATAGGGCGGCAGAGTCGGTCCACACAAACCATTGCCTATATATTTCGTTACAGTTGATTTTTGTAATTCGCTTCTGAGTCTTTCATTGTTGTAAAGTGCATATAGTGCGTTCTTGACCTGAACTTTGTCCTGCAGTTCTATAGTTGTGGGATCATTAAACAAAGTTCCTCTGCCAACTTCATTCAAAGATTTTAAAACTTCAGACAACCATGGAATTCTCATTCCATGGTCGCTACTTAGACAGTCCTTTATAATATTCTGAGTAAGAGCAGCAGCTTCATTCTGCCAGATTCTGATCCAAAAGAGTGCCGGTCTTGCTCTAATAAAATCACTAATATATGGAGTATTTAGTTCACTATGACAGATAAAGGTTGATGAGGAGATTGGTACACCCAACACTTTCCTGCAGAAGCGGTTCTCCTCACTTTGGATGCATGGACTGTTTCTTGATCCCCATACCTCCGCTCCATACGTGGCAACAGGTGCGCACTGTAATTTAAAAATCTTTAAAATAGCCCTAGTGGCACCTATTTTCTTTGGGCGCGGGAGACTTAGAACAGAGTTGTTGGCTTTCGAGAACTTGCTCGTGGCGTGGGCCATATGCCCACTCCACGAGCCGTTCGCAGCGAAAACCAACCCTAAATATGGGAATTTAGTGACAGATATCAATTTATCTGTGCCTAACTGGATGGTATTAAGTTTCTTTTTGCCAGGGCCACAGGACATAATAAAAGATTTTTTAAAATTGACCTTTAAATCCAGATCCTCCATGAACTTAACAAAACTATGTACAAGCAGACGAAGGGCATTAGGAGTGCGGGCCATTAGCACCGCATCGTCTGCATATAAAAGTACTGGAAGTGGTTTCCCTGAAACAAATGGGACATCTGTGGTAACTTTTTTCAGACAGGAGGATAAGCCATTAATATAAATGATGAACAACAGGGGTGCTAGAACGCACCCCTGTCTCACCCCCCTTCCTATCTCAATGGCTCCTGATACCTCTCCGCCCATCCCGATACGTACCCGTGCTTTCAGGTCCGTATGGAGATAGGCTAGGAAATTTACCAGAGTGTCATCAAGACCATTAGTTGAGAGAATGGACCAAAGCTTTGATCTATTAACAAGATCAAAGGCGGACGAGAGGTCCATAAATGCAAGGTAAGTGGGGGAGGAGCGGGCAACACTATATTTGTCAATTATCAATTTTAAGTTTAGGCATTGCTCCACTGTTCCTACCCCACTACGGAACCCCATCTGACATGGGTCTAAAAAGTCATTGTCATTCGCCCAGTCCAGTATTCTGTGAAAAATTATACGACCCAATACTTTCAAAGTATTATCCAAAAGGGAGATAGGGCGATAGTTCGCTGGATCAGACCTATCTCCCTTTTTGTAAATAGGGACAATAATACTGGTGGCCCAAGTAGTTGGCATGGCTGTTTTTGGTAAACTGTTAAAAACATTAAGAAAAATGGGTGTCCACAAATCAACATCATGTTTAATGATGTCAATAGGGAGACCATCTGGTCCGGGAGCTTTATTTCCCAGACTCTCTTTTATGGCTATTCTAACTTCATGCTCTAAAATTGATAGACCACCTGATTGGTCAGAAATAGATGGAGAATACTCCTCTTTAGGGGCTGCATAGATGTTAGAAAAATGGGTCTCCCATGCAGCACTTGTAATGTTACAACTGATTTGGGTAAGTTTCTTTCCCATTTCCCGTGTTTTTCTAACAGACGACCAGAACGGGCCGCTGCCACCCAAGTTTGCGCTGATTACCAAAGAGTCCCATTGGTCGGAAAGTAAATTAGCCTTCCGTTCTGATATTGTAGCTTTGTACTGTTTCCTAGCTAACTGAACGGTTGTTTTACACCTGGGTTTCATGGAGAGAGCCTTTCTTAGTTCTCTATTTGCCAGGGAACATGCTGAATCGAACCATCTTGGCTCTTTACCTTCTATGGGTAGTGGAACAGACAAAAGGCTTTTGATGGCTGAACATAACGATTCAAAATCAGCAATTAATTGATCATAATTATTACTTAAAACTTTACAAGAGTCAATCAAATGTGGGAATAGCAATTGTACATTTGTTAAAATAGCCTCACAATTCACTCCCCTCCATTTTAACCGTAGGCCATCAATTGATGGGGTAATGTCCCTTGCACCATTTAATTTTTCGAAAATCGAACTTGGGGCAAGATCCAAAATTACAACCAGTGGATTGTGATCGCTAAAGGGTGTTTGTAAAACAGAAGTTTCCACTATGCAATCTATTAACAGTGGTGACATAAAAACGTAATCAATAGTGGAGCTACTGTTCCCACCAATATATGTGGGAGCGTGATGGGAGTCATAATTATGTCCTACACTCAAAGCGTCATCTAAGTCAAATTCGGTGAGTAGTTTGGATAGTTCAAAACCCCTACGCTCTGCTGGGTCAAAATAAACATGATTGACAGATCCAGCACTCCCTGCTAATTTTGCGTTAAAATCACCCCCTATTAATATACATGACTTTTTGTCTACTGCAAGGGAACATTCCAGGTTTCTTAAAACATTAGATAATGCCAAAAAATTCTTGTTTGGTACAGAATAAAAATCATTGTTATAAAAATTTATTAAATAGATTGTGGTCTTTGACTTCAATTTATACTCAAGAATCTGGATGTTGGGGTTTGCCGGACCATCGTATTGCAGGTTTCCCATTGTACCACCTGCAAGAATCTTGATCCCGATGAAAAGACCACCCACCGCTCGGCCAAAACATGGTTTTGGCGATGTTAAACTAAAGCAGTGATAGCCCTCAATATACAAATTACCAACAGCCCATGTTTCCTGAAACATAACAATATCCGCATCATTAATTATCTTAATCCATGCAGGATCCAATAATTTGGATTCTAATCCTGCAACATTCCAACTTAAGATTGTTAGCCCATGAGTATTGCAACGGTTACTTGGCCTAACCCTAATACAGCTACTCCCTGTTTTTTCAGAAATGATATTAACAACTGCAGGTTGATTGTCGTCAACAGGCATTAGGTCCAGGATTTCTTCGGTATCACCCATAGCCTGAGCATGTACAACCGGAACCTCTAGTATATCAACTGTAGTTAGGCTATCGGTATCTTTTGTTGGCATTATATTCAGTCAATCCTGTTCATCTAGGTTGGAAAAATAGTCAAAACGATTATAGGTAGGGATGTTAAATGTTGACCTCGCTTCGTATGATGGTTGGAATAGATGAAGATCAGAGGCAGGATAGGATCTATCTCTATAATAGTTAGCTTGCTGCATGTTTGGGAATTGAAAATGGTGCGGAGGGTAACTAGGGGATACTAACATTGGCATCTGGTTTGGCATTTGGTTCCGCCAATTATTGTTGCCATTCAAATGACCAAAATCCTGATTTTGTAAGAAGAGCGGCGATTTGAATCTTGCACCAAAATTCAAATCTTGAAAGGTGGTTATGGGATTGCTCTCCATGACTTGGTTCTGGGGTATCAAATGTCTATAGAAATACCCTAAGGGAAGGAGTGTAGTATTGAATTCCCGAGTTGAGGGTGATGGGGCGCTTGCTAGTGTTTTCTCTGCCCACTGTGGGTTTTTAAAATTAATTATGACACAGTCACCCTCAAACTTTTTCCTGAGTGGGCCTATCCAGCCCACCCGCTGAGTATTAATAATTTCTCTTGCACCTTCTATTGGGAAATTGCAATTTGCAATTAACCAATGTAGGGTTTTGTTTTTAAGAGATGTGGGAATTTCTTCTTGGTCCTTCCTTAGTTTGGATACATTAACTAGAACAAGGACGTAGGCCCCGCATTCAGGTGGTAAATTAATGCGGGAAGGAACATGTCTAGATGTTTTTTGTGGTGGTTGGGCCTGGATGGAACCACCTCCAGAATTTGGGGGCTGGCCCATCATAGGGACATTTACATGTTTCGTGATATTATCCTTCCTTATTACAGGGGCTGCCTTGTTACATTTCGCTGTTGGTTGGCTGACACTTATCCCCTTCGGTGGAGCTAGGGCAGGTTTGGGTGGGTTAACTGTATTTGTAAATAATACCTGAGAGACATTCGAATCGGGACCCACTACTTGATTTTGAGTGTGTTGACTTGTGTCTTTTGCAACGGTTACTTTAGCTAAGCTCTTAGTTGGCCTGGTTAGTTCTGCTAGATGCTTTTCTATCCGGGTGAGCCTACTTTCGATAGGAGATAGATAAATACCAAGAAGTTCACCCAGTTTTGCCAATATATAGTCATTCATTAACTCAGTAGGGTCGATCAATCTACCATCTTTTACTGCTAACCCTTCCAGGTGTTCCGTTTCTTTTCCTTTCCCAGCCTCATTCTCATGGCGATTGTTAGCTGTGACCGCAGTCCTGCTTATATTTAAGTTGGGGTTGGGGTTGATGCTAATTTCTTCCCCTTGGTGTTTACTGACCCTAGGGGCTTTTGACGTGGGTGCGCTTTGGTTATGTTGTAATTTTTGAATAGCGCCCTCACGTCTGCCCCTTACTTCCCTAACATTCTCTGCTGATATAATTTCAGGTGAGGGAGTCATATGTAGGTCAGGGGTCTTCTCCAAATCTAGGCTAGTGTCTGTATCGGAATCAATCAAGGGAATGGAGGCAGATAGATTTACTTCATTGGGTATGGTATAAACATCAACACACGTGTTCAGTAAGGATCTATTGTTATTAACAGCTAGAACCTGAATGGGAGTAGTAGCAGAAGCAATGAGTCCCAAGGAAGAGCGTCTTGCATGAGCAAGATCTTGTGAGACCCTACGTTCCAAAAGGGATATACCTTGATTTATGGCATCATTGGCCTTGATTATAAAGTTGTCAATAGGACCTGTTTTGCTAACTTTACTACTGCCCCCGGCAGCTGCAGTTCTGCTGCGACTTCCCCGTGGAGACATGCTTATTAACGGTAGGTAAGGGAAAGTAGTAACTGTAGTTGATGTCACCTCAGAAATCGAAGTGTAAGAACTACAGCAATCAATTTATTAGTTAGCAAATACCTGGTGCCTAAAATAAAATATACGTGGTCCCACAGTCTGTGAAGCAACAGCAGCAATAGCTGATAGTAACAGTCAGGTTTTCTCCCGATCCAATAGTCTTTAGAATGGTTGGCAAAAACACAGAGTCACTCGGAGAGGACTACCAAATACCTTATGTTGATGGCAACGTTAGGGGACTGGACCCGTCCCGTCCTCCTCCGGCCGCTGACGGCCTAAGACGGCCCGCCCTCTGCCCGGGCTCAGCCCGGCGCCGCCCGCGCGCGTCCCGCGGGGCGGGAGGCTCTCGGAGCTTTTGTGGCGCCTCCGGGCGCGGGGAGAAGTGTGTCACGCCCTCTCCGGGGCTGCTGGGACCGGTAGTCCGCTGGTCCGCTGGTGAGTTTGCCTGGAGCCGTTTCCCTCACGGCGGCGTCAGGCTGTCCAAATGCCCCCCAGGAGCTCTCGGCGCTCGGAGCTTTTGTGGCGCCTCCGGGCGCGGGGAGAAGTGTGTCACGCCCTCTCCGGGGCTGCTGGGACCGGTAGTCCGCTGGTCCGCTGGTGAGTTTGCCTGGAGCCGTTTCCCTCACGGCGGCGTCAGGCTGTCCAAATGCCCCCCAGGAGCTCTCGGCGCTCGGAGCTTTTGTGGCGCCTCCGGGCGCGGGGAGAAGTGTGTCACGCCCTCTCCGGGGCTGCTGGGACCGGTAGTCCGCTGGTCCGCTGGTGAGTTTGCCTGGAGCCGTTTCCCTCACGGCGGCGTCAGGCTGTCCAAATGCCCCCCAGGAGCTCTCGGCGCTCGGAGCTTTTGTGGCGCCTCCGGGCGCGGGGAGAAGTGTGTCACGCCCTCTCCGGGGCTGCTGGGACCGGTAGTCCGCTGGTCCGCTGGTGAGTTTGCCTGGAGCCGTTTCCCTCACGGCGGCGTCAGGCTGTCCAAATGCCCCCCAGGAGCTCTCGGCGCTCGGAGCTTTTGTGGCGCCTCCGGGCGCGGGGAGAAGTGTGTCACGCCCTCTCCGGGGCTGCTGGGACCGGTAGTCCGCTGGTCCGCTGGTGAGTTTGCCTGGAGCCGTTTCCCTCACGGCGGCGTCAGGCTGTCCAAATGCCCCCCAGGAGCTCTCGGCGCTCGGAGCTTTTGTGGCGCCTCCGGGCGCGGGGAGAAGTGTGTCACGCCCTCTCCGGGGCTGCTGGGACCGGTAGTCCGCTGGTCCGCTGGTGAGTTTGCCTGGAGCCGTTTCCCTCACGGCGGCGTCAGGCTGTCCAAATGCCCCCCAGGAGCTCTCGGCGCTCGGAGCTTTTGTGGCGCCTCCGGGCGCGGGGAGAAGTGTGTCACGCCCTCTCCGGGGCTGCTGGGACCGGTAGTCCGCTGGTCCGCTGGTGAGTTTGCCTGGAGCCGTTTCCCTCACGGCGGCGTCAGGCTGTCCAAATGCCCCCCCAAGCAGATGTCATTAATCCTATGATTAACTCCATCTTTAACCTCTTCTTTCTTTGAGGGTTATGACGGACGCTTGGAAACCTTTGTTTGCAACTACAGGCCTATCTCTCTTCTTCCGACCTTCACTAAATAGATTGAAAAATTGGTTAATGCCCAGCTTTCCAAATATCTGCAGCAGGCCAAGCCGATAAAACCCAGCCAATCAGGTTTTCACTCCTGTCACAGTACAGAATCTGGCAGTATTGGAGATCTCTGACCAAATTAAATGGTCACTAGATTCGGGGAAAAATGCGGCCTTGATTACTCTGTTCTGTCGGTCGCTTTCGAGACCGTCCCTCACTCCATCCTCCTGAACTGGCTGTTCACTGTGGGCGTGGGGGGCACTGTTTGCGATTAGTGTAAGTCCTTCCCGGATACTAGAGGCCACTCAGTTTGGCTCACTCCTTTTATTTGCCGGATCAAGGCAGTCAACCGGGGGGCCTCAGGACTCCTCGTTCAGCCCTACCCTCTTTAATGTTTTCATGTCCCCTCTGGCCTCTGTAGTCGAGCCTTTTGGGGGTAAAATAATTTCTGATGCTGATGATTCTCAATTGCTCTTTGCCCTCGAGGGTTTCCTTGCCTCAATTGCAGCATCTTTTACAGACTGCATGCATACCGTTTTTTAATGAATGCAGGGTATTCAACTCAAATGCAACACAAAGACCACATTTTTTCCTTTTGGATCAGCTGTCAAACTGGTGGAAAGAATCTATGCCTTCTGAGCTGCTGACCTCAACCCCTCCATCTTCGGTGGTTAAAAACCATGGGGTGAAGTTGGACATCGCCCTACCCATGTGGCCGCAGATTTCTACAGTGGTGAGCCAATGTTCCGCTATGCTCCTCGCTTTGAAGACATTTTTTCCACTCCTCCATCTGGAGTCTAGGAGAGTTGTGATCCATGCACTGATCACCCTGCGCTTGGATTACATGAACACTTTCTACTTAGGAGTTGCAGAGGCTTTGCTGAACTGCCTGCAGGTGGTCCAAAATGCAGCAGCAAGCCCTCGCTTTCATCTGCCTTGGCGCTTTTCTGTGTCATCTGCTTTGAAAGCCCTTCACTGGCTTGTTAGGAAACAGATGCTATTTAAAGCCTTGGTTCTGGTCTACAGGGCAGTGCATCTGCCCAGTCCTGGGAATCTGATGAAGAGATTTGTCCAGTATCTCCCGTCCAGAGTGCTGAATTCTGCCTCTGCTTTGCTTCTGTCTATCCCTCGCTTTAAGCGGGCCCATATTGGTGGTAAAAACTTCTCTTTCTGTGCTGCCAAAGCCTGAAAGGAGCACCCAGCCGAAATGCATCAGATCATCCTTGAGACCACATTCCTCCTTACACACAAAAGTTGGCTCTTCTCTGTGGGGCGATATGGTCTTGGTTTTGGGGTGCGTACCATTGGATTTCCTTCTTTAGCGCTGGGACACTCATTGGAGTAGCTGTGCACTCTATAAATCTACCATTCATTCATTCAAACTAATGAAGGACAAATGAGTGTCTTTAGTGGTACTGGGCACCTCCTTGCTCCCGCAAATTTCTGCGAGGACCTCTGGGTCTTGTAGTTCTTGCCTCCCAAAGCACCACATATTAGAGCCACTGATCGCTAGTGATCTACCCTGAGTGAGCAGTCTGGGAGTTATTTTGAGTACTTTGACTAACACGTTTTGTACTATGCTCAACAAGATTTCTTAGACCTTTAGCCAAAACTCTAAAACGTTACCTTTTTTTTATACCCAGTAGATCAATTGGATGCACTCGAGTGTTCTGTTTTTAGGGCAAGTGAATAGTTTGTACTACATTGCCAATAAGAGACTAGAAGGCGACATATGCACTGAAATTATGCCTTGATTGTTTTCCTACTCAGGTTGTGGTGTGTGGGTGCCACGCAAAAAATAAAATAAATTTTTGGGTTGTGAGTGCCCTTATTCACATATGAATGTTTGGTCATAAATGCATGTTTGTGACTGAAAATACCCATTTATGACTTCCAGGAAATCAGAAATGAATTTCTGGTAGGCATAAATGCATTTAGTACTGTGTGCAAAGAAATGTGCAACCGTAATTCCCATTCAAGGTACACAGAGTGGGCGGTTCACAACACGGTTTGCCTTGGAAGTCTGGGAATGGCCCCAAAGTTATATTTTTGTGGCCATTCACAAACTCTTCTCTGGTCCCTTTCCACCCTGGAAGTAGTTGGAGATTTACTCCAGCATTAGGCTGGAATTTCTCCTCTTCCAGGTTGGAAAGGGGAATGATGCAGCCTCAGATTTGCTGGAGGGGGTGGGGGTTGTAGAAAAATCAAACATTCACTTGCTCAGGTGGCAGCATTGCCCTGTGTGGATTTCTATGCAATGCACAACTCCGCAGAGCGGGAATATGAGGAGTCTGTAGCAAAAGTCACATGACCCAGGCGCCTGGTTCAGCTTTCCAGGAATGCTAGTGGGAAAGTGGGTGAATTCGGAAAAACCCTACATATATGATCCAGCAGAGATTTTAATCTACGCCTATACCTATTTTATTGATGAAAAGGTACCTCAGTTAGTAAGCTTAGTCTATACACGATTTGGACATAGTCATCTCCTGCTGCAGATGGCTAAGGTGCTGTGGGCGTCCTTCTTCCTGCACTAGATTTCCAGCTCTCAACAGTCTATGTAATGTCAGATATAGGAGTCATGTTCAATCACAGGCTTTATTTTATAGTTTCAGCAAACCTTGCTGCTACATCTGCAGTGTTTTTTAGTTTTGTTCCCCTGACATGCATCGTCTGATCTAACCTATTGTAATGCATACCTCAGTCCAACGCTGCCTGAAATTGTAATTGAAATTTCGAAATAACCCATAATTTTTAGATACATAAAAAGTCCAAATATTCAATGTTTTCTGAAAAAACTGATTCAGAAGTTCGGCTTAAGTTATTAGCTGAAAACAACGTGTAATATGTTCAGCTATACATGTATTATAGCTCTACAGGCTGCTTGAAATAAAGAAATATAAACATTTTTAAACATCAAAAGTAAAAAAAAATTATACAAGTTGAATTAGTTCCAAGTGTTTAACTTTGCAAGACAACCCCTGGTATGGTACTGAAGTGATGTTTTTCAAACTGTAAATACGAATAAAGATAGAAAGATTTTTTTTTTAGTAGGAGCCTTAACAGTTGTTTACTTTATCGTAGGAATTTACATCAGAAATGTGACTGATGTGTTGAATTTCCTGATAAGCTTAAATTGTAACTCAATTTTTTTATTTGATTAAGCGCATCAGGATATTTTTTCTGTTTTTGAATGTTGTAAATAATGGGTGTTACTATTAGTCAATTTATTGGTACCCGATTTATTGAAGAATGAAACACTGAGTCGGCCTTGCAGGGATTCAGAGTTGTGGCCTGGCGATTCCCACATCTCGCAGAGGTGAACATTATATTGAACCAAAACACGTGGTACCAATATGGAGGTAATGGGACAGAGAGACTGCTTTCGCCTATTCTTCCTTCCTGCATCCACAATCAGACCCCGTACTGGTTGCATCACTCCTGGCCTCCGTTCACATCGACTGTTGCAATTCTAAGATCCAGATGACATTTCCTGGGGGAGATAGGTACATTATCTGCTTCCGGGGCTCCACAAACAGGGCTAGGTCGGCGGGATTCATTGTTATACTATCAGGCGATATAATCAAACCCGGGACATATTGTTATTGTCCTTTTACTCTGACAGTATCATTGGATTAACGTTTATGTTCCGGGAAATGCACGACATTGAAAAATGATATTTTCTGTGCTACAGTCAGACCTTGAGATCAGTGGGGATCAGCACTTTCCGGCTCGTATTGGATTGTTCTCAGTGTCTCAATAAAGACCACTCGTTCTAAAAATACAAAATATGGATCTTGTTTTTAGAGAATTCAGCAAGGGACAGGAAATGGCTCTTGAGCCCTTTGTTTGTGATCTACCGTGAAATGGAAAAACTATACAGATGCCGGCAGTGCTAATGAATAGCCGGTGATTACAGTACACGCCAGAGCTCGGTGGCTGCAGCATCCCTTGTTATGCCTTCCAGGGCATGACATGATCACATTAAAAACTGAAATAGAAAAGCGGTGGACTCGCGGTGCTTCAAATGATCTCATTAAGATTGAATCAAGAGGAAATATAAAAATGTGCAATCAGATTGACTTGCTTTTTGAGTACACATCGATTCACCAAAGTCTCAGGGGAGGCGGAAGTGACATCAATGCACCCTTTCACCTCAAGTGACACCACAGGGTTGACCCTTTTGTCCATCCCTTGCCTCTCAATACACTCATATTTGGACAGGCACGAAGTGGAAACTACAGAAAGTAAGCAGGATGTTTGGAGCCAGGGTTGTAAACGGCTAGCACAGACAGAAGCTGCTAGCCATAAAGTGTGTTCATGACTCCTTGTTCTTGCTACTTTCTCATGTATAACGCTCATTGTGTAGCCACTTAAGTCTTGTCAATATTCTATGTGAATTAGGTTTAGGCTGGGAACGCCTTGGGTCATCTCATTGAAGGCAGTCCACTATGCGCTACATGGAACCATCACTGAGACGAGAATGACGTGGAGCATATCATAAGCAATGTAACTGTTCAGAGTGATCATTGCCCAGTCAATTACTGGCAAACCACGGCAAACAACCTAGATTATTGTATATATTTTCAACATGAATCTCTCATTGCATTTGATGCCCTTGCTCAGTAAAATGTGCAATGTGGGGTAGTGGGAAGAATCTGCTTTTTATGGGTGGATAGACAAAAAACGCGTTTTTTTTAAAAAACAATTTCTTTTTTTTCCCCTTCTTTTTCTTCCATGGAGTATTTGAAAATTTCTGGAGTATTTGAACATTTCTGGTACACTACAATCAATCAAGTTTCTTATAAAGGTCACAGTGAGGGAGATTCAGGTGATTACTGAACCGTAAGGGTCTCAAGGCCACTGCTCAGCCAAAGTCACTGACTGCTATTCTCCTCACAATCACCCATAGCAAATCATCACTGACAGATACCCCATCACTATACCACCGTTGATGGACCCACTTTCACATAGCCATCATCTTCACCCTTAATCAATTAAAGATTACAGCCCTAATCATTCCTTGACATACACAAGTCTATTCAACCTCAGGAACTTTTACCTCTACTAATTAATTTCTACTCAAACCTCGACTCAGCTACTGCTTTCCCAACCACACTTCATCCACAGATGCACTTAACATCACTGAGCTTCAACATCCATGCTGGTAGTTGCACCACAATACAATCCAACTAGGTCACCAAACAGACTTGTAAGAAACTCCATTGATGAATCCCAAACATCAATATGTTAAGTAATGGATGAATTAAATCCCCATGTGGCACACTGTCATCTTCCCCTGATCACCACTGCAGATACTAAAAGTGCTGAGGGACCTCTAAAAGGTATGTGGTTTTCCATCTCCATAGGTGTCATTGATTGCATACACTACACCATCAACAAGCCACAGAAATGCTCCACCATCTACTTTAATCACAATGGATACACACTGGATTCCACTAGGATTCCATTGGGCCTTACATAACAATACCATACTGCACATGACTAGCATTCCGCCACACACTCACAGGTCCAGATATAGAAACTGAGTCAGGCTTGAGGAGATGTGAATACTACCACTCATGACACATCATTTTTGCCTGGCACTGCAACATCTTGTGGCTCTACAGTTGCCCCTTTGGTGACAGCAACTGCCTGTTACAGCCATAGTTACAGAGGGTACATTTGTAGACACAATGCACCTTCAAGCAAGCCATTGGAGTATCCAGACATCTTTGCCTCTGTTACATTATCTACCTGCACCAGTTTTTCCAAATTTACCTACTAAAGGGAAGATGCGCCTCATGCTCTAAAACGGGATGAGAATGAATCTAAAGAGCATATTCACAAAGTTAACTATACATGTGTAGATTTACTCACGTGTATGTTTGCTACTACACCTAGTTGTAAGTCTTCACTTTGTTACTATTCACCAGTGCTGAGTATAACATTGCATGTAACTGTAGACGTAACATGTCTCCCTACCCCAGTGGAACATCCTAGAAAAGGATGTACACGTGTAAAGTTACTGCTTGTAACTTTTCACAAGAAGGTGAAGATTTTCATCATCATTGCAGAGATCTTTCTATAGGAAATTATGGGTAAAAATTTTAAGGTTTATTAATCCTTAACGAAAATGTAAAATATTATTACATTAAATATAAATGTAAAGTAATTAAAAAGTGATATGATATGTGAGTTTGTAAGCAAGTCACAATTAGCTCAGTAAACTATAACTTGTGAATTTTAATGTATTTTTATGTTCAAACTTGCTGTTATGACTGACATTTTCACCTAACTATAACACTACTTCAACCGTGTTTGTTTCAGTGAATCTATCTATCTATCTATCTATCTATCTATCTATCTATCTATCTATCTATCTATCTATCTATCTATCTATCTATCTATCTATCTATCTATCATCTACACACACACACACATATGTTTGAAATATTTTTAACATTACTGCCTATTAAATGCTATTTTAAGTGCTTACTTTAATTATTTTCTATGGAAGTGTGCTACAGAACCTGTGCTTGGGAGGGAGGGGGACAAGCCAACACCTAGACCAATGTTGTGTGTGTAAAAGGCCGGCTTTATTGAAACAGGTGCATATCACAATGTCCAACCTAGGCAACTGACTTACAAACCAAAACCTCACTATACATTATATTACTGAACCCTTGTTTACCCCTACCCTAACGATTCCCACGTCAAATCCCCCACCCTACCGATAACATAATACCATTACATAACAACCACATTACACAGTATTGCATTTACATATCCTGCCCTCCAATGAAACCCAAACCTCTACCTGTCTTTCTGCTACTGTAACTACCAAACATCTAGTCTAAATTTAGCCTACCTGCCTACCTTAACCCTGCTCCTGCTCACAAACTTCCAACACTTAACTAAAAACTTCTGCCAATTTTGGCCAACTTTTTACAACCCCACCTGCACCTGTTTCAAGTGACAATTATACAAACCCTCGAAGCCCTATGCACCTGTCTCCACAAAACCAGACCTAAACAAAATAGCTTAAACCCCAAAATGACATGCCCAAAAAAAACTATATAGGGTGGGAGGGAGTGTCAAAAAACGTTAAGCTTCCTAATATGCTCCCAGCTACCAGGTCACAAAACCTAAAATGGAGGCTGGGAGCGTGCAACCTCCCCACTTATACTTTGGGCTATGAATTCATTTGGGCTACAATTGGGCTATTCTCAATGTAGCCCAATGAACAAAATATCCGGCACCGGCCATTCCCTCCCCCTCCCAATCTGCCCGGGGCATACCTCAAAGTGTTTGGCTGCCCCCCAAACCCACCTTGGGAGGGAGGGGGACAAGCCAACACCAAGACCAATTTTATGTGTGTAAAATGCCTCTTTATTGAAACAGGTGCATATAACAATGTCCAACCTAGGCAACTGCCTTACAAACTAATACCTCACTATACATATTATTACTGCACCCTTGTTTCCCCCCGCCCCTACGATCCTCACATCAAATCCCCCACCCTACTGATAACATAATAACATTACATAACAATCACATTACACAGTATTACATTTACATATCCTGCCCTCCAATGAAACCCAACCCTCTACCTGTCTTTCTGAAACTGTAACTACCAAACATCTAGTCTAAGCTTAGCCTACCTGCCTACCCTTTCCCTGCCCCCGCTCACAAACTTCCAACACGTAACTAAAAACTTCTGCCATTCTTGGCCAACTTTTTACAACCCCGCCACCCAGGAAAAAAGGGAGCATAGGCGGGTATGCTGTCTCCCCTTTTTACTGCCCCCCCCGACCTAATAGGAACGCAGGCCTAGTGCCTTTGCACATTCAACCCCCTAGGCAGAACCTCTCTGATTTCCAGCAAATATAAGTCCATGCCCAAACGTGATAAATGAACACCATCACCCCTGAAAAATCCAACTGTGCCAAACCTGATCTCCTTATGCGCAATCCTCTGTAAACCAAGCTCCCTGAAAAAATTGACTTTCTGAATTCAGTATTCCTCCTGGCCCTGTCCACTGCTTCTGGGTTAACTGCGCCTCCCCAAACTCCGCTCAGAACAAACTCAGTCCAAATGACCGAGCACCCAGACCACTGACGTTTTAGCAGGGCCAGGTCCTTTTTCATGCTTCTCATAAGCATGATCCCTTTTTTCCTGACCAGATCATTTTCACCCAGATGGCGCAACAAAATGGTGGGGCACCTACCAGTCACCAACAAACCATTCAATGTCCTCAAAAGCTCCTTCCGGCGCATGCACCCCTGCCCCCTCCAAGATACTTTAAACAAATGTTTATTGAAACCCAAATTCTCTCCAGAATAACTGGCACGTGCTTGGACTTGGGCCCACTTCACAAATGAATGCCCCACTATCCATATGGACATTTCACTGGCGAGGGGGTCAGCCACCGAGCCTGAGACAAGAAAAACTGAATGAGCAGGATAAAACCAGGAACCGCGCTACACCCCCCCTGCATCGCTGCAAATGTACTGCTGATAGCAATCTGAAGTCCATCTTCCCAACCTCATGATGTCCCCCGCCCCACCCCCTGGTATTTGCTTCGGATGCTGCACCAATCCGAAAAGAATGAGACCCAAAACCCTTGCCATCAATACCCAGCTCCGTCAGCGCTTTGCGCAACACTGTCAATAGCTGAAACGCTGTCACCTTATAACCATTTTGGTGTACAAATACTGCCCCAACCTGTCTGCCCGAAAGCTCCCTCCACCTTGCTTCCCACCTGCAAGGGCAAGTCATCGGGGGTCTGCCGCCTGGAGGTACACCCAGTAACCGGTGCCCAGCTGATCTGTTTTTGATTTACGTATCCATATACATACCATGTCCCGATGCTGTACCACATCTCCCCATTCAATACCTCCCTTACATTTTGACCCAACAATTCCAACACCCGAAAAGCCCTGAAAAAAAACCTTCATCACTGTAGAAAAAAGGCATGCCTCAAAACTGTCACAGCAGACCGTGAACAAAACCCGAATCACCCTGCCCAGCAAATTCCAAGACAAAGGCTGCCTCAACTGGCCCACCTGACCCTCCTCACTAGCCCACCCCTCTAACATCCGTGAGCCAAGTTCACCAGCGGATAGAGCATAACCCCATAGCAGCTTTTCTATAAAAGCAATTCCTGCTAACTTTCCCGCGATAGTCACCTTAGATAGCCCTTTGTCAATCAGGTCAAGAATAAACTGTATCACATCTCCCC
Source organism: Lissotriton vulgaris (assembly GCF_964263255.1). Classification (NCBI taxonomy): domain Eukaryota; kingdom Metazoa; phylum Chordata; class Amphibia; order Caudata; family Salamandridae; genus Lissotriton; species Lissotriton vulgaris. The sequence continues at coordinate 352,917,549 of NC_141685.1, read as the reverse complement.
GCCTATGCTCTGTCGTGGACTGGGCTCCGAAGCGCAGGAATTCCTCCCAAGCTAAACTGTATGCCTTCCTTGTGGAGTGTCCCAGGGATCATACCACCAGTTGTAGCATCCTGTCTCACCTACGTACCACAACTGCCATGGAAAGGGGGTCGGAGTCCTGTCTGCATCCTTGGCTAGCCCACGGAATCTCCCCCACTTTGAACAAGACAAGGGATCCGCTATGTCATTGTCCACACCTCGCACATGCACTGATTTAAATGCCATATCAAAATGCAAACAGCCCAAGACAAACACCCTCAACAACTTCAATACCTGCTCGTCCCTGGCTGACTGTCGGTTGACAATTTCCACCACTGCCATATTGTCAATCCGGAAAATCACTTTCCTATGTGCCAGTTATTCCCCCCACAATGTCACTGCCACTACTAAGGGAAAACAACTCTAAAAATATGATGCTCCTACCCCCCCTCCTCACTCCGCTGGCCACTGCTCTACGCACTATTTTCCCTCCCAATAGAGGCCAAAACCTTTGCTGCCTGCGGCATCTGAAAAAATGTAAACATCCCAAAACATGTCCTCCCACCTTTCCAGGGGAATGCATTAAAATCCTTCAAGAAAAACTTCCACATCCTCAAGTCTTCCCTTACTCCAGCCGACAAGCGGACATGGTGATGTGGTGGTCTCTGTCCTGTCAGTGCCCTAAATAGTCTTCTACAAAATATCCTCCCTACTCTCACCAACCGGCAGGCAAAGTTGAGGTCCCCCAGTAGCACCTGAATTCCCCTCACTGTGACCTTGGCTCGGTTCAGCATTGTCTCTGGCAGCCCAATCATTTGCTGCTTCTTATCCTCCGGAAGTCATGCCTCCATTGATTGAGAGTCCAGCTCGATACCCAAAAATGAGAGAGCCGTAATGGGGTCCATTGTCTTTTCTGGTGCCAAAGGCACCCCAAGCTCCCTCATGACCTCTTTGAAACTGTCCAGGGCTTCCTGGCACTCCGTGGAGTCTGAGGTACCAAAAAAGTAAAAGTCATCCAGGTAATGCGTTACCAAGTGGTGACACGTGTGCTTGGAAAACAACCATTGGAGTTACATGCTAAAACATTCAAATAATGCGCAAGACATAGAACAGCCCATCGGTAATGCTTTGTCCATGTACCATTTACCTTTGAAATGGATACCTAGGAGATCCCCATCCTCCCAAACAATCCTCAATGTCACGCTGGTCCCCTCTCTCTTCCGCTGTCTCTCACGCACTTTTTTTACTGCCCCCACCCATTTCACTTTTTTCTCCTACCACAATCCTCGTTTAGCTATCCCTGACCCCCCAGCCCAGAAAAACAACTGACCCCCCATCCCAAAAACTTACCCCCAAACATCCAGTCCAGGAAACTACCCTGACCCCCAGCCCATAAAACTACACGGACCCCCCCAGCCTCGAACTCTACTATTGATCCCCAAGCCCAGAAAGCTACCCTGACCCCCCAGCCCAGAAAACTACTCCCAACCCCCAGCCCAGAAAACTACCCAGCCCAGCCCCACTTACCTCACGCATCTCTCTTCCTGGTGAGGTCTTCCTGCTTCCACCCCTGCTGCCTCCAGTAGCCAGACCACGCAGTGCTTTAACCACGTACATGCCTGGTTTAAGACTTATGCATGGTTAGAGCAAGCGTGGTTGAGCTTGCCTAGTCAGAACACACTTGGTTAAGATCGCAGGTTCCGACTGTTTCCCTGCTCTGTGTTATGGCACAGCTTAGTCCCTCTTGTTTCAACCTTACCAGCAGGTTGTGGCTGGCTTTTTGAATGTGCTCCTCTGCAGGGCCTTCAACTTCTTCTATGGGTGGGTATGAGTTGAAGCAAGACTTTTACTCCACATAGGCCAACTGCAGACTGCTTTGCATCAATTTGGGGCACGTGGCATGCACAGTTTGCTGTACCATTGTAGACTCTCAGGAAGAACATCCTTGTTTCTTTGGGGCATGTATCCCCTACTCATCACCAGTTGCAGCATCTTCCTCAGCCCAGGAGCTTGTAAATGTACACACCACATACAGAGCTCTGTAACAGACATCTTTATTCTTCAACGTACTATCACACTCTGGATTCATTGTGTCATAACTTTCATAGTTACACATTAACACCGCCCAGCAGACTATGTAATTCCTGTTAGAGTCTGCCTAGAACAGCGAGGGTCCTAGCACACATAGCACTGTTTCCCGTCCAGGGAAGACATGGCTTGGCAGTTCGGGCTGGACTGCTCCCATGAGGCGCAGGGTCAGACTGATTTGCATATGGTAATGTCTGAACTGGGGTGGTGGAGTGAGCTAAAGATGGTGATGGATTAAACCCAGATCAGTTGACTGGGGGTGAGTGTTTGATTTGTTCAAATGCTTTGTCCATCATCCCCTTTGGTATCGCTTTGTTCGCCCCAAGTTGGCAGGGTATGCTTAGACGTGGGTCCCTTGCTCACTCTACCACTGGATTTAAGATAGCCTGGCTGCTGAGGATTATGAATCCGAAACCGGTCCCAGGATGCTTGTTTCCTGTCCAGGGAAGACATGGCTTGGCAGTTCAGGCTAGACTGTTCCCATGAGGCACTGGGTCAGACTGATTTGCATAAGGCCATGTCTGAACTGGAGTGGTTGAGTGAGCTAAAGAATGGTGATGGTTTAAACCCACATCAGTTGACTGGGGGTGAGTCTTTGATTTGCTTAAACGCTCCGTCCATCATCCCCTTTAGTATCGCTTTGTTCGCCGCAAGTTGGCAGGGTATGCCCAGATGTGGGTCCCTTGCTCACTTTGCCACTGGATTCAAGATAGCCTGGCTGATGCAGATTATGAATCCGTAACCGGTCCCAGGATGCTTGTTTCCGTTCCAGGGAAGACATGGCTTGGCAGGTCGGGCTGGACTGTTCCCATGAGGCACAGGGTCAAACTGATTTGCATATGGCCATGTCTGAACTGGGGTGGTGGAGTGAGCTAAAGAATGGTGATGGATTAAACCCAGATCAGTTGACTGGGGGTGAGTGTTTGATTTGATCAAACGCTCCGTCCATCATCATCCCCTTTGGTTTCGCTTTGTTCACCCTAAGTTGGCAGGGTATGCCCAGTATGGGTCCCTTGCTCACTCTACCACTGGATTCAAGATAGCCTGGCTGATGAGGATTATGAATCCGAAACCGGTCCCAGGATGCTTGTTTCCGGTCCAGGGAAGACATGGCTTGGCAGTTCGGGCTGGACTGTTCCCATGAGGCACAGGGTCAGACTGATTTGCATATGGCCATGTCTGAACTGGGGTAGTCGAGTAAGCTAAAGATGGTGATGGATTAAACCCAGATCAGTTGACTGGGGGTGAGTGATTGATTTGCTCAAACGCTCCGTCCATCATCCCCTTTTGTATCGAGTTTTTGGATGGGGCAGTTAAGTATTTCATAAACAGAGTGGTTTAACATTTATAAGAATTATAAAACTTTAGGTCAGGTTAAGAAATGTGTTGCCAAAGGGTGGCCATGTGAAAAGTAACTGAGCACTGATTTTAAAAATTACGTTCCGGTGGCTCCAGAAACTATTGTTCTTAGCTACATGATGTTACATTAAGATATATTTGTGATTCCTCATTTTTTGCGTGTTAGGATTATTTACATCACACATGAATAACATATGGGTATTTTAGTGCCAGAAAAATAAAGAAGTACTTTTGGTGGCCTGAAATTGATGGGCAAGTCAGAATTCTTTTTGATATTTGTGATGAGTGTCTTTTGGACAATTCAAAAGAAAACTGTGATAAGTCCTTTGCATCCTTTTCCTTGGCCAGTTGGACTATGTGAAAAGGTTGATTTGGATTTTGCCGGTCCATATAATTTACTATCGGGAGATCTCAACAATCTTATTTTTGCATTTGATTATATATCCAAATGGCTATATTTATCTTTTGTAAATGCTGCTGTTATGAGTATCATCAAAGAGTTTTGGTGCAAATATTTTACATGGAAGGAACGCCTAATATTAATGTGACTAACAATGGGATACATTTTACTTCTTCAAAAATTATGAAGTTTATGACTAAGTATTATGTGAAACGCATGAGAGAGGCTTTATATAGCTCATCTTCAAATGATTTAGTTGAGAGAGCTCACCGTTTTCATAAAGAAGGCTTTCAAACATCCATGGCTAACAGGTTGAGCAAGTCAACTTTTAAGAGAAAAAGTTTGGAGTTATAATACGACACCACACAGCACCACAGGCTTATCACCATATTTGTTATTTAGAGGTAGAATTCTTGTTTCAAAATTGAATCCTGTCTGGATCGAGGAGAGAGTGCGAGGATGTACTATCAATTTGAATTTGGAAGTAAGGAAAGGGTGGAAGAAAGATAGGAGCTGTGAAAAAAGTATTTTGATGATGGTAAAAATGTAACAGAAATGCCTTGCTGAAACCTGAAGACTAGGCTCTCATGATAAAACCTGTGAAGGTTGTGAAAGGTGAATCTTAGTAATCTTAGTTTTCTCCTCCAGTAAAGGTTACCAAAGTGTCTAGAGGTACTGTTCCGTTGGAAGTGAAAGTGGAAGTGAAAGGGCATTGGAATATATATGCTATTACATGGATAACTTTTGAGCAAGGTCTAGTAATGATAAATAATGTGATTCACAAAATAAAATTGATGGGGCTAGTTTAGGGGGAATAATACAATTAGTGAGACTAAAACTGGAGTCCAAGATCAACAATGTTTGGAGTGTGTGTGGAGTGTTCGGGTTCTACATCTACTTTATCAAATACTGGGCCAGTGGTTTCTGGTTCGTCTCTTCAGAACAGCCTGAGGGTGTTCTTCTCTGTGCAGTCTGAATATCCTGATTCTGTACCGACTAAAGTTCAAACAAGGAGTGGTCGTGCTACTGTACCACTGGCCAACTTTAAACTTTATGGGCCTGATTTAGAGTTTGACGGATGGGCTATAGTTTCACAAACATACCAGGTATCCAGTTCACATCATTACGAGTGCTTTATATATCCTATGGCACTTGTAATAAAGTGGACTGGATATTAGTCAAATTTGTGACTGAGTATCTAGTCATCAAACTCTAAATCGGGCACTATGCCACCATTTAATTAACAGGGTTTCTTTTGCTTTGTGAAACATGGAGGTGGTGTTATAGTTATAGCTATTAATATGTCACGTGCTATGTTTAATTTACACTTCACATTCATAACTCATATTTAGTGCTGGTGGTATTTAACTATATTTTAGAAAAACAATGGTTATGGGGTGGCCTGATAAGGTCCTTAAAGGAGTATAGCGTATGATTAAATCACGCTCGGGAGCTAGAGATGTAGGTACATATAAAAAAAAACAAAAAAAACCTTTACTTTTATTTTCTTTTGCAACAATTATCATAACGTTTCAGGTGATCATATGAGTGACAAGGTGCATAACGTGACACAAGTGAACATAGTGAAAAACGAAATGTCACACAACAACAAGGTAAAAACCACAGAAATATATACAATGGAGTGGGGGTATTTCCTTGAGTAGGTCTGGCATAAGTTGTTGTCGTTTCCAAGAGTGTGTTCTCAAGCAGTGAGGATTCCTTCATAGAGTCCTGAGCACCCCATCATATGTGTAGTTGTTGGTTGAATAGCAGGAATAAAGTTATGCCTGATACAAGTTATTCTTTGGTACTTTGGCGTGTTTATGTGTGCGAAACAGCACACAGCAAGAATTCTTTACAGTAACTTACTTGACAATTAACAATGATTCTCTATGCTACCAACAATCCCCATCTTTGTGTCATGAATATAAAAATATGTTTTCTACATTTCTGTTTGTATCTGCAAACAGTTATATCCTTGCATTCTTATTAATATTGTGGTACTGTCTTTTATTGACCTGTATTTGTTTTAGAGTGTTGTGTTCATTTTCTATGTGTTAATATCGCTGTACTTATGCCTTGCATGGTTTGATTAATGCTGGGGTAAAATTCTAAAGGGATATAAAATACATTTCTTATAAAAATAGCATGCTGGACTATGTGAAACCCTTTAAATAAGTATCAGTCATATTTCTTCACTTTGAAAGAAAACACCGGCGAAAATTAGAACTGTGTTCAGTGTGACACAGCCAGCTATAAAAAATGCCGCAAGAGGTGTATTATTTTATTGTTTGTAATAACAAAGACCATGCAGTAGTACCACAGGGTCTTAAAAGTACTTGGCAAACAGCCACAGTAGCTGCTACTTGTAGGGGTTGCATAAATCATATGCCTGTCATTGACCGCCATATTGTCTGAGGACACGCTGTGGCAGTTATCAACAGGCGGCTATGTATTCAGGAAGAAGAGCACTTCAGACTGAAGACTACCCATTCTGGGGTGGCAATGTTTGAAAAAAGAGAATAGAGGGTGTGTCTATAAACATTTTCAACAATTAATCTTGTGTATGGGATACTGATGATAAAACCTGTTCCCTTAATTGTGTGCTTCAATTGTTTATAATACAATACTGATTTTTTAAAATACCTAAAGCGTTGAATAAAGATCATATATAATAAGGGTGTCCACAGAGGAACAACACTAAAAATATCACTGCCATCTGATCTAGCCAATAACTTTATTTGCTGAGTTTTATATAGCAATTCCACCCAAGTGGCAGAACAGAGCTTTACATAAAAGCAATACATTACTTGAAGATTGGATAATTGAGACCATACATCCGTGCCAGGTTTCCCACATCCATACATGACCAGCTGCTCCAATCCAGATTTTTACTTTGAATTCTGGGACACGTAGTCTTTTTTATTTCATTATTAAACAGGGATCATAAGTCCCAGAATTTAAAGAGAAACCTAGACTGGAGAAGCTCACGGCGCATGGACCTGGAAAACATGGCAGATGTGTATAAGAGAAGAGATATGAATGTAACAAAGATGAGAAATGTTCATGTGGGATGAACCCTTAACCCCATGGTGCCTGATTCTCAAACTGCACTTTGTAGAACATCATGTTGTAGTAATACAAAAAGTACTTGAAATTGAAATTCACAAACTATGGGGCTTATTTATGACAGCCCTACATCACGTTTGCACCATGTAAAGTGGCACATGCGTGACGCAGAGCTCTCATAAAGATTTATGAAGCCACACAAAGCCACCTTGTGTGGCTTTGAGTGGCCTTATAAATCATGAGTAAAGCAATGCAGCGCAAATCACTGAATCACATTACTCTGTACCCAGTAGGCGTTCCATGGGCGTTGCAGTGGGTTTTCCCATGCATCAACCATGGAATTTGATGCTGCCCCAGATTTACAAAGTGATGTAACCCTGGAGAATTGTCAAATCCATATGCCTCCCAAGGTGAGGTGTAACAAGGAGAAATATGTTATTTTCTCTTTATGTTTTCCTGCATTTTGCAGCACACATATAAAGAGGAAAACACCTGGTAGGATTTTTTTCGAGCAGGAAGGTGCCACATTTATAGGTATACATTTCATTTGTAAATGTGGGAGGGACTGGGTGGGAAATGGGAATACTTTTTACTACAGAGGATGGGATTAGGGAGGACAAAGAAGGGATTAGGTTCGGCAAAGTTTGCGCTTTATAAATTAGGTTTCATTCATTCATTCATTCATTCAGAGAGGAACATCACTTATCCACAGTGTTCTGTTTGTACATATCGCTGATCAGGTCTATTAATTCTCCAGTATTGTATCTTTTATAGATTCACATGCTTGAATCTTCCCCGTCATCATGGTGGTAGTCCCATGGTAACAGTAAGTTAGCAGTATAAAACTTCAACATTCAAAAGCTCATAAGAATTCACTAGGTTTTAGTAACCTATTACCATTGTTATAAAACATCCAAACTTTAGCCAATCAGAGCGCAGTCTCCTTCTCCTGCAGGACCATCATACCTCAGATTTTTTACTGCACGTCGTGTGTTAGGAAGTCTCCCTGAGCTCTACTCAGTCACATTGTTTCTACTATTTTCCCTTTTGAACTCCAGCTAGCTGCTTATTTCTACACTTCATATTTCTTCTGAAGTACTCGTCAGGCGTGTGAGTAATTATTTTCTACATTATGTCAGAGTCTAAAAAAGTTTTGTTTAGGCCCAGTAAAACTTGTGGAAAGTCCAGACTTCATTCTGAGGACCGAAATAAGGAGTGTCTTTACTGTCTATATCCAGAACACAAGCCCAGAGAATGCAAGTACTGCTGTACTTTAACTTTAAAAACTCTCAAGGACCGTGAGGGTAGGCTGCTACTCTTGCTGCAAAGAAATAAAACAGCAAAGGACTCTGACTCTGGGGCTTAGGAGAAGCCCCATACCTTCTCTAGGAAGAGAAAAGAAGATGGCTCTTCCTCATTGCTTAAGGACCCTAAAACATCAAGATCTCAGAGAAAGGAGAGGATTGAGGAAAAAAGAGTAAAGAAAGACCAGCCTGGTTCCTCTTCTTCTCATCAGAGGTCGGGTTATGCTCCTCCATCGATGCCACTTACTCCTTCCAGATATTCTTCAGCTGATAGAAAACGCTCGCCGGCGGGCCCGTCGATGAAGAAATCTCCATCTATGACCTCTGGCTCTACTTCAGCAGGTGTTTCGTTGACGGTTTCGTCAGCAACGCCTACTATGCCAACTTTCAAGATGACTACGGCGGACGCGTCTACGACGGCAGTGGTGGTGTCAGCATTGTTGACTGCGGTTAGGGCATCTCCGTCGGTGAGGGTTTCACCGTCAACAGTCCAGCAAGTTTGTTCACATCGACAGCTCTTCAACCCCCGCAGTCTGTTGTGCAGTCGACGACCCCATAGGTGAGCTCGTCGATGATCCCGTCAACGAGAGTAAAAGCCAGTCTACTTTTAAAACTGGCGCCTTCTCTTCTGCAATATTTTTTGAGTTCCTTCTTCACCACCTACACGTCTTCTGAATTTTCAGGAGTCTAAAGATGACGGCCTTTTGGTCCTGCTTACAGTCCTTCGCAACTCAGAGTTAAGTGCCAGGACTTGGAGGAAAAAGAAGTAATGGATGATCCATCTACTTATTTACAAGGGGACTATTCTTTTTCGGATATGGTGCATCCCAGTTCGCAACATTTGGATGCATTTCAGTAGCACTATCCTTATGAGGAAGAGGAAGATCAAGCTCAAGAACCCTCCATAAATATGCATTTGTCATTGGTAACTGATATTCGGTTAATGGTGAATGACTATTATAAGAGATTTCCTGAAGTGAATTCTGCTCCAAAGCCACCTCTGATTCAGGAGGCCGCCCACTCCTGTATCGCTGACTGTACCCCTGCAGCAGAAGAGCAAGACCGAACTGCCTCCTGTTAAAGTTTCTGTGCAAGGTCAGGATGACAACGACCAGCAGCTACAGGACGGGTGAGCTGCAGTTGGACCAGGATGTCCATGATGAGTGGGACGACTTTGTGGCTCTACTCCACCTTCTCCTACTCCCCCTCCAGCCAACTCTCTGCCTGCAGATATCAGCGGGTTCTACGATCTCCTAGAATGTGCTTTTAGGTGCTTTGACCTTTCTATGCCTTTCAAGCAGACAGAGTGCTTTTTTATACAATTTTAAGCCTACTATGCAGTGCTCCTCTTGATCCATTCCCATTGTAGACTTCTGTCAAGAAGGCCTGAAATTGATGAAGACCCCAGCTTCTATTCCTGCAGTAGTGCTGAAGTTGGACAAAAAGTACAAGGCGCCCGAAGACTCTCCTGCATGCCTGATTGGACACTCACAGACTGATTCAGTCCTTATGCACGCGGCTCAAAGGAGGTCGAAGAACCCTTCCTCTCCGCATACGGCTCCGCCTGAAAAGAAAGGGCGCTGACTGCACCTCATCAGCAAATGGTTCTGGACAGTCAGAGACAATCTCTCTCAAGGTCTCTCTTTCCTCACGAAAAAGCCAAAGTTGGTTATGACATCAGACTCTTCCATGAACGGGTAGGGTGCCCACCTATAAGACTTGCTGATCCACGGAAGGTGGTCAGCTCAGGAATCACAGTGTCACATAAACCTCTTGGAACTGAAAGCGTTTTTTCTGGGCCTCCAAGCATTCCTGCCAAGAATCAGGGTTTTTTGCTGTTGGGGGTTTCCAACGCTGGATCTGTTCGCTACGTCACTCAACAAAAAATGCAGATTCTACACCAGCAGATCTCTTCAGCCCAGGTCTCTAGGAAATTCTTTCCACTGTTCTTGGTAAGGAACGTTTGCCTATGCATTCCCTCCATTTCCTCTCATTCCAAAGGTTCGGCAAAAGATCAAACAGGAGCTTTGCCATGTCATGGGCGTGAGAGTGCTGGTTCACAGAGCTGTATCCCCTATCAAGGTTTTCTCCAATTCTGTTCCAACCAAAATGAAATCTTCTGTGAATGAACCAGGGTCAAGTGCTTCATCTTCAAATTTGTTCGCTACACTTCTCGGCTTGGCTCCTCATCACACATAATTCAGACAACTAACGATTTCCGAAGATTGTCAAACAATACTACAGAAAGCCTGAGCTCCTTCTACGATCAAATGCTTCTCGGCCAAGTGGAAAAGATTCTTCATTTGGTGTGTCACACATTCTTGTGATCCTCTCTCATTGCTGCCTGAGGATGTTTTACCCTATCTCTTATCTCTCGCCAAGGCAGGTCTAGCACATGCATCCATAAAAGTGCATTTAGTAGCGGTCTCCAGATACAGACGTGGTTCTGGTTGTTTGTCTTTTTAGTCTAACAGACTATTAAAAGGGTTCATGGAGGGATTTTTCAGGGTCTACCATCCAGTAAGACATCCTCCAGTGCTATGGCAAATAAATACTGGCCTGTTATGATTATGAAATCACTGTTTGATCCAATTCACAAGTGCCACTTGAAGTACCTCTCCTGGAAAGTGGCCTTCTTGTTGGCCTTAACTTCTGCTTGGCACATTAGTGAAATTCAGGCCTTCACTACAAGGGAACCTTACCTGCAGTTCTTTCCAGATAAAGTGATTCTTCACACCAATCCATCTTTTATTCCCAAAGGTACCTTCTGCATTTTATCTAAAATGAACCAGTGGTTTTGCCCTCCTTCTTTTCAGCTCCAAATTTGCCAGCTGAGAGAGCACTCGATTCTACTTGCAAAGGACTAAGGGGCTCATTTTGATGGCGGAAGGACCACAACCGCCGGGCCGGCTGTGGAGGTCTTTCCACCATCACATGGTGATTTACCCACCGGCAAATTAGGATGGCGGTGGGTACCGCGGCAGATGAAAAGTCTGTCTGCCGCTTTTCCGCCTGTGGCGATCGCACCGATTGCCTGGTGGGCGGAGCAGGGCCACTAGTATGGTGACAGTGCCTAGCAGTCACGTTCCGCAATATTAGGATGTGTGTTGTAGGAGGCCTTTCCATGGCAAGGAAAGGCTGCCGCTGATTACTTTGGGGGCCCTTTGTGGGCCCCCCTCGTATCCCCCTGTATTTATATTCACCATGTGGCAGGCATCACGTGGTGCCTGCCACGCTGTGCAGGGAAATGCGGTGCATGCACCTTTATCATAGCGGACTATGCTGCAGCCAGCAGCAACGCCCTCAATGATAAAGGCCCAGGATGCGCCCGCCATACTCGCAGGCGTATCGTAATAGCAGTGGTGGGACCGGGCATATCTGGCGAGCGGTCCCAAACACCCCTTTAATGGCGGGCGGACCGAGTCCTCCCCCCATCATAATGAGCCCCTAAGAATTTCCAAAAATCTACTCAGTTACTCATTGTCTTCTCTGCCCCTACAAAGGGTCATACTTTGACGCGGGTGTCTATCGCTTGCGGGGTCTCATCGACTATCCTTTTTGTCATGAAAAGGCTGGCCGCCCCTGGTTTCCAAAGTTGCAGCACACTCAACACGCATGATGGCAGCTTCCTCTCCCCTATTCTCAGGAGTGTCCTTGTTTTATATCTGCCGGGCGGAGACATGGGCGAATGTCCATACCTTCACAAAGCATTACTGCCTGGACGCCTGGCAGAATGAGGATGTAGCAGTTGGGCAAGTTGCTCTGCGACGTCTATTCGCATATGGTATGATCTCCTGAGAATTTGTTTTTCTCTTGAGTAAGTGTGCTATGATTGTGATAGGCAATAAATATGTTTTTGAATGTGTTTCTTTTTACGTTTAGTATATTTATACATTGTTGTGAGCTAATATTATATGATCTTTATGAATATCATTCGTTTTTTGGTTTCTGGGTCGCATGGTGGGATGGTTCACCTTACCCGCCGCCTCTGACCCTTTGGAACTGCTTGCTAATCTGATTCAAGCATGTGCATCTATAATCGATACAATACTGAAGAAAAAAAAAGTTATTTACATGTACCCTGTGGTTTTCCAGTATTGATATCTTTTATAGATTCACATGCCACCCTCCCTTCTCCCCTTTTCAGGTTCACCTTCCATACTTCTCTTATTGCCTCATGCTGGAAATCTGATGTATGATGGTCCTGCAGGGAAAAAAACTCTATGGCCTGCGCTCTGATTGGCTACAGTTTGGATATTTTGTAACAATGGTAATAGGTTGCTAAAAGCTAGTAAATTGTTATGGGATTTTGAATGTTAAAGTTTTATACTGCTATTTTACTATTACCGTGGGACTCTCCCCATGACGACGGGGAAGATTCAAGCATGTGAATCTGTAAAAGTATACAATACTGGAGAACCACAGTGTGCAGGTAAGTAACTTGTTTTTTCTAAACGCTTCGGTGTTACCCAGGAATCTAGATTGACACCCATTTGTATACATAGCCAAACCAGCTATCCCTTCCAGCTGGGGTCTGATGAATTAAAAGAACCATTATGTATAATGTTGTCTAATGTATACTCACTAAAGCGTGTTAAGTGCTTCCAATTCTCGAAGCACGAGAACGCATGGACGCAAGGTGTGTTCAAATCTTTCATTGTCGCTGTTTAGAGACAAGAAGTTTGTTGCACTGTTTTATTCAGGAAAATGATTTGATCTGGCATGAGGCAGGCTCTAAATAAAGCCTCAGTTCCCTGAAACTGCCAATCTTTTATCCCCCAGGCGGATTTTGTGTTTATGGTGTCTTTCCAAAAGTCGAAACCTTGTCCAGACTGTTGGAAAATAAATGTAGCAGAGTATATCAGCTTGGTGTTTGTTAGCATATTTTTCTTTGCTGGTGTGGGAGCAAACATACAATAATAAGAGACTGGGTCTGATGTATTGAAACCAGAAAAATAAGCAGAAAAATAAGCAAACGTTTGTGCAAATGTTTTTGAACTACATTTTGGTGGAGGAGAGGCAAGATGGCCGCTATGCTGCTGTAGAGAGCAGTCGCACCTACTCCTTCTCCTGGACCCATGGGTTATGAAGTTGGATGGATGGTAAAATATGCTGAATTCCCGAGGAACTTTTTGCAGTAACGAAGGCATCAAGGAAGTCACTGGAACTAAGATACTGCGGAAGCTGATCTCAACCCTGAGATACCACTACGGCGATTTTTTTAGGAGAGCGCTGATATATGGTATTACGGCAGGCCTGAGGATGTCGCAGCGTACTGGCGCAATCCCAAAAGCTGCTCTGAATAAGCGAACCGTAGTATCTACAACCTCTTCTACTACTGCAGCTAATGCCCAAAAGATGCAAGCCAAAAGAGGAGAGAAGCCAACAAAAGAAAAAGAAAAGCTCGATCTTAAGCTCGACCCCAAAGCAGTATCACAAGAGACGCGGACGGGAACTCCTGGAAGCAAAGGGCAACCGCTACAACCCCAGCAGCAGAGGCGCTCACAATCAGACAACGGAGCGCATAACTCAATAGCACTGTACCTGCTCCAAGCAGAGATCTCCGACAGTCCACAGTCACAGAGGCGTTTGCAGGGAGGAATCAGCCTGTAATTGTGGTAACGGGAAGCACAGCAGACCCGGCAGCGAAGGCAAACGCGGAAAGCGTCCTCGCCGACCGCGAGGACGCAAGTACGGCGGTTGCTAGGCAACCGGCGCTGCAATCGGACACGCATCAGGCGGGAGCCGCGGGAGCCTCGCTGGCAGAGGAGAGCGCTGCGAATGCCGGTGAGGAGAGGAACAGAGCCGAGGATGATGAGACAGAGGCAGTGGCAGCAAGTAATACCGGTAAGCCGGGCAAAGGGCAGCTAGAGGAGCTGGCAGCTCAAGCGAGCAACAACAATAATGCACTAATGCTCGAAGCGCTTATGGAAGTAAACACTGCACTCACACCCACAGACAAAATTGACATGGCTCAGTCTAACTGGGGGAGTATGAGAAGCCTAGATAGCCGCACAACAAAGGGGGCTAAAGGAAGGAGAGTACGTTCTCCGGAGGCAGAAAAATTCTATTCAGTGACTGAGGGCTCAGACTCCTCTCTGTTGGGGTCAGAGGAGGAGGGCAGTATTACAGACCTCTCATCAGGAACTGAATCAGAGGAATTTCCTGCAAGTGAGCATAGGAATAAGGATACACAAAAGAAGAGAAGAAGAACTATGATAAGGCGAGAAAGAGACTTAGATCGAGCTGCGTCAAGTACAAACAGGAAGCTACTATGGGATTATGGTAGCACTGCCAAAATGTATCAGGAACAGGACCCGGGAGATGCACCCGAGAACTATCCTTTAAATACACCTCAAGACACATCTGAAGTTCCACCCCAAGCGACTTTGGATGGAATGTTTTCCATGTTGAAACAAATGCACTTAGAGGCTCGCTTAGAAAGTAGAAGAGCGAGACAAGATACTAAGAAAATTCAAGCAAGCATTAGGAAATTGAGTAGGAAATATGTGGAGGTGGAAGGCAGGGTGGAGCAAGTAGAAGAGAGGACTGGAAGGCTGGAAGATGAAGTAACGGACTGGCAGAACACAAGAACAGAGCAAGGAAAAGTGATTGAGGACTTACAGTGGAAACTGGAAGATTTTGAAAATCGCCAAAGGCGGAACAACCTGCGCTTTTTGGGCTTAGAGGAAGGATTGGAAGGGAAGGACCCAAGGGGGTTTATGATTAAACTATTAAAAGATGCATACCCAGAGGCACAGTGGCAATGGGAGCTGGAAGTACAGAGGGCGCACAGATTCCCGCTAAAACAGAAGGGAGGAAGAGGAGCGAACCAGAATGAGTTACCTAGAGCAATGCTGGTTTTTTTTGGTAACTTTCTGGTTAGGCAGGAAATTATGGAGACAGCAAGACCAGATAGGAAAAAGTCAGTGGAAGGAATTACCTTTTTTACCAGGCCTGACTTCTGTCATGCAACGGTGGAAAGGAGGTGGAAACTAAGGCAGCTTATCACCCCGTTCCAACGGCAGGGCTCTGAGGCATACCTGATGTATCCATCTAAGCTAAAAGTTATCACAGGGGGACGCACCAGGATGTTTTTCTCAGAAGTAAAGGCAGGTGAATACCTTGCTGAGATCACAGAGAATCAGAAAAGTAGGAAAAGTAGGGAATCGGAGCCAGTATAGGTAGTATATGAAAACTTTAAGAGCACGGTATATCTTAATGGGAGTAATTTGGGTAGGAGAAGGAGGCGACACTACAGTAGGGAGCACCCACACATAGGTCAGGATTGACCTATTTGCCTGTAGCAGGGGGGGGTCAGTAAGGGGAGGGGGGGAAAAGGGGGGTTGAGGGAGGGGGGGCGGGGAAGGTGGTGGACAGGAGGTAAGGATATGCACAGCACAAAGCATGAAGGTTTGTAGGCACAACCAGGTGGCAACAATAAAAAGATTTGAGGAGAGTGATTGTGAGACCAATATTTCAAAATCAAATGGCAATAAGACTTGCTACATTTAATATTTGTGGGCTGAATGATGGTGGGAAGAGACAGAAAGTAGCGGCCATGTGTAGATCATTAAATTTGGATGTTATCTGTCTCCAGGAGACACATGTGAGAGGGAAAGACAAATACCTTATGGAGCAGCTAGGGTATGAAATCTTAGCATATACACAGCAAGATGTTAAGTCAAAGGGAGTCGCTATTCTTGCAAAAAAGGGTTTTCTACTAGTAAAAAGGAATAAGGTAGACGATGAAGGTAGATGGGTAATGGTAGAGGGAGAAATATCAACTGGGGTCAGATACACAATTGTCTCTGTTTATGGCCCGAACGAAGATGAACCTCAACTATTCGAATTTTTAGATACAGAATTGGCTTCATGGCCAGAACCAGTAATCTTTTGCGGGGATTTTAATATCAATGGTCTGACAGGGTTGGGTATGACGGGAGGGGGGATGTCGGGAGATCGGAAGAGAAGAACAAGAAGGGCTATTGCTAATCTAATGCATAACAATGCACTGGTAGATGTCTGGTCTGCATACAATCCTGTAGGGTCAGGTAGTACGTTCTATTCAGCTCCCCACAAGAGTGTAGCAAGATTGGACTATTTCTTAGTCTCGAGCCCCTTAGTATCAGAAGTGAAAATTGAAATGCTACCCCGGGTCCTTTCAGACCACAATCCATTGGTACTCTCTATATCCCGAAATTGCAATGCAAGTCATAAAGAATATAACTGGACATTTGAAAGGAGGTTACTTAAGGAACCCGACTATGTTAGTAGAATGAAGGTATGGATCAGACAATTCTGGGAGGTAAATAGAGGTACGGCAACTACAGGAATGGTTTGGGACGCATTTAAGGCAGGTATAAGGGGGGAAACACTGGCATATACTCTACATAAGAGTAAGAAAGAGAAACTGGAAATGACTAACAGGCTAAAAGACTTAATGAGGTTAGAACAACAACTTATTCAGGCGGTCGTAAGCCATGCACCCATCGAGCAGATTCTATTAGAAATAGAACTAAAAAAAGCAGAGTCTGGCGAAAGATTGGCAAACAAAGCAGCGAGTAATTACTTAGCAAAAAAAGAAAAATGCTACGAGTTTAATGAAAGGGTGGGACACTTGCTAGCAGTCCGTATTAGACAAGACCTGGCAGCCGGGGAAATCAAAGAAATTAAGAATAAAGGAGGGAATGTTGTAACTAAAGTGGAGGATGTGAGGGAGGTGTTTAGGGAATTTTATGCAGAATTGTATGAACAAGACCAGGAAACTGGGGCGGAGGTGATAGAGGAGTACTTGGCAGGAATCCCTCATAAAGAACTGATGTTAGAGGATAAAGAGACAATGGACTTGCCATTAACACTGGGCGAAATATATAATGCAGTAATGAAACTCCCTCCTGGGAAGGCCGCAGGGCCCGATCAAATTCCAGCAGAATTTTATAAAACCTTCTGGGAGGTGCTGGGGGTTGATATGTTAGAAATTCTAAGGCAAGCACAGATGGGGGAAAATATACCACTATCATGGGCTGGAGCAAGTATTGTGGTTATCTTGAAAAAGAATAAAACACATTTGGATCCTGGCTCATATAGGCCAATCACACTTATGAACGCGGATGTAAAAATATACTCCAAGGCACTCTCACTTAGGCTTAGCAGGGTAATTGAGGGGCTGGTTTACACAACGCAACATGGCTTTATTCCAGGTAAAGGGACCACAGAACATACAAGGAGAAAGATTACCATCTTGGACGCGGCGGGTGCTGCAGGAGACCCTGCCTCGGCTATCTTTTTGGATGCAGAAAAGGCCTTTGACAGGGTCTCCTGGAGATATCTGTGGGAAGTCTTGGGCTGGTTTGGGATAGGCACAGGCTATATAAAGGCTATTAAAGCACTATATCTAAACCCAACAGCTAAAGTAAGGATAAACAGAGGGTATACCGAGAGCATAAGTATAAAGCGAGGTACGAGACAGGGCTGCCCGGCGTCACCACTACTTTTTGCCTTATATTTAGACCCTTTTTTGAGAAGATTAGAGGGAAATCCAAATATTCTCCCGATTGGACTTCATGGACAGGAGTATAAAACGCTTGCATACGCAGACGATGTGGCAATAGTCACACCAGACCCAAGGACAGCCATCATAGAAATTGAACAAGAGGCTGCACATTTTGGTAGGTTCGCTGGGTATTCACTAAACAAAAGTAAAACTCAAATAATACAGAATAACTGGGTAAATTTTCAGGATGTAAGAACAGCACCTGAAGTTACATACCTAGGGGTGAAAATTACAGCTGACTTAGATAGGTTAGTAGAAATCAACATGTGCCCGCTACTGGGAAAAATTAAAACAAACACGGAGAGAATAAATAATCTACACCTGACCTTAATGGGCCGAATTAATGTTATTAAAATGGTAACATTCCCCAAAGTTTTATATTTATTTAGATCCATACCACTATTTTTTGATACTTTATGGTTTAATAAATTGGAAGCGATTCTGAATAAATTTATCTGGGTTAAAGGGAAAACAAGGAGAGCATATAGGCACTTAACTGTAGGGAGGGGAAAAGGAGGGTGGGGAGCACCGGACTTCAGGCTTTATTATTGGGCTGCAGTATTACAGTATAGTAGGGTGTTATTAGGTGGGGGAGGGTCAGAACATCTAATAGGAATCAATGTAGGATTAGCCAATGTTTATAAGATACTTTTGGGCGAGGAGGCTGAGAATGGGCTCTTAAATACCATTGACTACACGTATTTTAAACACACGAGATTCAAGACCTTGGAAGCAGTATATAGGGTGTGGAAAGGAGTGGCCAAAAAATTTGGCTTAGGCAGATACAATAATTACACAAGATTATATACAAACTGCTCTTTACCGAGCGAGATTTTTAAGGATGCCACCATGCATGATTGGTATAGCAAAGGCATAGTAAAGATAGGGAATCTATTGGATAGTCAGGGTAATATGATAGAGTTTGGGTTGCTTAAAAGGAAATTTGGTTTAGAGCAAAATAGTTTTTTTAAATATCTTCAAACCAGGAGCTTCTTAGCACAAAAGCAAGGTGGCACGGCAGGGATGGGACCATGCAAGTTTATGGAATATATAGAAACAACTGATAAATGCACGATAAGGCAACTATACGCTGAATTGAAAGAAAATAAAGCAGATGAAAGGGAGAAATATTCGCAGAAATGGATGGAAAAGCTGGGGGTAGGCTCAGAAACTTTTCAAGAGTCATTGGATTTGGGTAGAACAGTGCTATGCTCGGCAACCCTACAGTCACAGCATTTTAAAACTGTGTTCTCACTCTATCATACACCGGCTAGGATCGCCCAGTGGGGTGGGACAACGGGAACAGCATGTCCTCGGTGTAATGCGAATAGGGCAGATATTATACATATGTTTTCGCAATGTCCACAATTATTTACTTTGAAAACGGCCATCGAAGAATTTTTGGATAAAACACTGAAGATTAAAATTAAACTTGAAGATAAATTAGTTATTTTAGGGGTGGCTGATACGGTGGTAGATATCCCAGTAGAGTTTATCTTTGTTTCAATGGCAGTTTATCGTATTTGCATAGCTAGGAATTGGCTGAATAAGACTCCACCACTGTTCTCGGAATGGGTAGCCAGTCTTCTCACTATATTCAATTTGGAAAAAGCAATATATGCCAGGAAAGGCAGAAGGGCTAAAATATTAGGTGATATAATATGGCAACCTATTACGAGGTGGAAAAGTAATAGGATAAATCTTGTAGCATAAGAAAGGGTGATAAATAATTAATTTTTTTGTATATGTATGTTTTCTCTTCCTTTCTTTGATGTTTTGAATACGGTTTGGACCTGGATAGTATGTAGTCTACAAGATGTATATACTCACTCTATTTTCTATTTATGTTATTTTTATGCTTTATTGTATTGGAATGTATAGATAAATGTATATAGAACCACCAGAGGAAATGGAATGTGCTGTAAACATATGTTGGATTACTTGGAAAAATTTTGTGAAAATTTAATAAATATTATTTAAAAAAAAAAAAAAAATGAACTACATTTTGGTGGTGTTGGGCTGTGTTCTCATTGAGTGTAATTATAAATAACGTGGGCGGAGTTCGCAGAGTTCTGCGTAAAACTCCGCCACGCTATGCAGAGCTCCGCGAGTGGCGAAGTTTCTTTAGATAAATGTTGTTTGCAGTGATTGTTAGTGCCAGGTGCTTGTCCCCACTGTGCAATCATCGCAAATGGCATCATGCACAGAGCAAGCAGGTGCTTCTTCTTTTCTGCCGCTCAAGTAGATTTTTACTCGAGCGCCAGCTTTCTCAACGCGAACAGGGGGTTTCTCAACGCGAGCATATGCGACCACACGCAATGTGAAATCTGACCACCCGTGTTAAGAAATCTCACCGGGAGGTGGATTTTTCTCGCTCGTCAACTTGATGTTGATGAACGCGAGCGAGGTAAAAAACTCCGCTCCGCAACTCAAAGCGTAGTTTTTCTGAACTCTCCAAGCTCCGTTGTCAATCTTTCGAATTGAGATATCTGTACTTGTTGACTGTACCGTTGTAGTTGTTTCAACAGGAAGAAGCATCACTTCACTGTTGTTTACAGCTTTTCTTTTGAGAGGGGAATCTTCTCGTGTTATTAAAATTTCCATCTGAACGTACTGAATGGTAGCGAAAGGAGTGCAGTGCCTACCCAGGAGAGAATCAACCACATAATGTGGTTTGATCAGATCTATTAAGACAAACATTTTGTCTCTGCGACCGGCAAGGGGCAGAAGAAGTACAGTTTTAGTACCTTAGACAGCCAGGACAGGTTCAGGTGCTCTGTAGATGGCCCAAATTCATTCTTGTCCACAATTTTCTCTCTGACCAGGTCCCCAATCTTCGAAATCCAGCCAGTAGAACCTTAATTTCTCCAGTGGCAAGGTGTTTTATTTGGACGTTCCTTTGTGCGCCCCATAATTCATTGAGTTCCTTTAGGCTAAACGTTCATTGATGTCAAATGGTGTTTCTGCCACCCCTGTGCTGACATTATCAAGGTCTGGAACCCACATTTTCACACCGAACAGGAGTTCGGAAGGAGTACAATCCCCTAGGGATTTTCTTGGCATGTTATTGAGTGCCCTCTGGACCCCATATAGGTGATTTACCCAACTGCCCCTCAACCTAATACTCTTGCTGTTCAAGACTGCTTTAAGTTTTGTTTTTTCGTTTTTCCTTCAACTACCGAATTACACTCAGGGTGATAGGAGAGGAGTACTGCAAGGCCACATCCATACTTCCCATGCCTTCTTTGTAAGCCTGAGAGCTAAATGCAAGGCACTGGTTGGAATGTAGTGTGCTAATTGCATATGTCCCAATGAAGACTAGCAAATCCTTTATTTTAGTTTGAGCGTCAGTCGAGCGCAGTGGCCAAACCCAAAGGAATCTAGAGCATAAATCCACTGCCACCAGAATGTACTTGTAAGCCCATCTGAGTGTAGGGGGCCACAGTGATCCTAATAAGATACCACTAGATGCTTGTCTGGGATCAATGGGGTGTCTGATGAGGAAGTACTACTTTGAGCCCTTCATCTGCTGGCAGATGTCACATTTGAGGACAACGTCCTTGGTCTGTTTTGTATGACCAGGCCACCAATAGCAGTTCTTCAGTAATGAAACTGTAGCAGTGACCCCTGTGAGTGCTCACCCCTGACCCTCATGCGCAGCTAGTATTAAACCCAATCTGCAATCAGTGTTTGGTAGACCTATATCCCCAACTCCTGGAATCTGAGCATACAGAATGTTTAATGCATCTAACTTGTAGGAGTACTTGAGTGGACAACCTTTCGGCAGGTGGGTGTAGTTTCGAGCAGCATTGACAGCCACCGTGATGTCTCTGTCTATTCTCGTACTTGAATGAGTAATTGCAGGAAGGGTAACAGTACGAACTGTTGCCTTTGCGGTCTCATCAGCCATGGAATTCCCTTCAATGTAAATGCCAACACGATGATGACTCAATGTGTGAATAACTTGAGCCTGTGGCAAGCTTTCTTTTAGCTTTGCCACTTGTTCCCAAAGCAGCTTGTGATTGATTGTGCAACACTTGGGAACTCTAAATCCATTTTGCCCCCAATAGTGAAGATATTCATTATACAACTAAAGGGTAGTATGAATCGCACAATATAAGTGTGGGAAATTCAGGGTCCATAATTTGTATTGCCACTACCAATGCTTGGAGTTCTACCAACTGTGCTGTGGAGTCGCCTAAGGATTGTGTGTGTGTTTATTTTAGGATAGAACCTTCTATCATACATGCGCCCCTTTACGATTGTATATGGCGCGTATAATTGATATCATGGTCTTACCGCAGGCTGGCCAGATCCATTGGTATAAATGATGTATTCATATCGATCTAGAGGCATTATTTCATTCTGCAGAGTATATTCTTGTTTATACTTCAGAATGCCTGTGTTTGTAGTGTAGAATCGAATCTGTAATATACATCTCTTGCAGCAAGAGAGTTAGCTCATTGAATCCAATGTGGATGTAATTCTTTAGCATTTGGAGTTCTTGCTTTTGTAACTGCCTCTAAGGTTCTTCCTGGGCTAACAACAATTATGTGTTTACTCTGAGCCAGTGCTCTCGCTCTCACTATAGTAGTCTGCACTGCTGTAAGAAATTTCTGGTGGGTGCAAAATGCATTTCAGGTGTACAAATGTGATTTGTATGCAATGGGTACTACATCACCTTCATTGAAAGAGACATAGGTGTACTCGGTATGTCCAACAACTGCGCGGATTACCAGGTTAGTTATGTTAACACGTGTGTGCAAATGTTTGGAAGCTATCATATCAGCTTGTATGTGATGTAAAATATTTGTGTATTCCTGTTTCCAATAGTTGATTAAAAAGGCAGGTCTAATTAAAACAATTTTACTCATTCTGCCCAATCCAAAATGTATGTTCTGCCAAAATTTTAAAAATCTTAAAATGATTTGTAATATTTTCAGAGTTGTTGGAGGTTAGAGCAGTGTTCATTTTTCTAAATAATGTGCTTCCAGGCTTTTGCTTTCACTTGACAGCTCATATCCCTGGTGTTCGTGTATAGCCAATGCTGCTGCTTCCCCCTTTATGTTACTTAACATAATAGTTGATACCACAGCAAAATTGCCCATCTGTTTCATCCCTAAATCCAGGGCAGGTCCTGCCCTGTACTCATTTTGTACTTGTTTCAGTACATCAGGTAAAACTGCTATTGAAGGGGTACCATGAGTTTTGGTGTACACTGCAGCGTAGACTGTGCCCTAAGCGGCACGATCTTCAACCAAGGGAGCCATCTACATTGGCAAGCAAATTGTTAATATCCTGTGTTTGTCCTGCAGTCCCAAATGGGGAAAAACTGCTTCAAGGTGACTTGTTTGTTGTGCTATCCAGAACGGAACTTGCTCCTGATTGGTGGGACCGTTTCCCTTAAACGCATTCAGTGTTTAAGGGTTAATAACAATAGCAGCCAATTGTGGTTGTGTAGCCTGAGTCATCCACGCAGGGTTAACTGTGAGTGTTCGGTTAATGAACTGAGTGAGGTTTCTGTACATTTGTACTAGATCTTTGTATAGAGTTGTTATTTCTGCGACATTTAAATTATCAAGATTAGGATGTGGTGTATAAGCAGCTAAGACCAGCCAGGTCGCTCCTTCTTTACTAAGCGGAACAAGTCTCACATTTTCTACGGTATGGAGAGGGTACCTTTTTAAACCAATTTATATGTTCTTGGTACATTACCGGGATTTCTACATCCACATATGGAAAGTATTCCTCTGGTGTTTCATCTTGAATGTAAGTGTGACACAATTTTGTGCGAGCATCTGCAGGCAGGAATTTAACCCAAGAATAGAATACCTCTGTTTTGAATGTTTTGTGTGCCTCAACCATGAAGGTAATGTCACCACATGTTGCTGGGAGGCCATAATGTAATAATTTCAGGGTAACTACATGTCTGCAATTTTCTGTAATGTATAATTGAACTTCTTGTTCTTCTTATGGATTTATTTTCCTATCATAGCACATATCTGTCACAATGTGTATATATGATTATAGCAATTGTATCTATAAATGCTTCACTACTTGGGAGACAAATATAAATTAAAGAAATGAAAAATTAAAATAAAATAAAAATAATAACAGAAAAAATAGAACTTGATTTACAGCGAAAATGGAAAGCTGGAGTTTTTAAATAT
Source organism: Lissotriton vulgaris (assembly GCF_964263255.1). Lineage (NCBI taxonomy): Eukaryota > Metazoa > Chordata > Amphibia > Caudata > Salamandridae > Lissotriton > Lissotriton vulgaris. The sequence continues at coordinate 352,893,585 of NC_141685.1, read as the reverse complement.
GTATCCATGCATGTAGACAAGCATTTGTATATAGAACATATCTGTTACTGGCATTGTGCACAGCACCATTCATGGAAAAACAGTTTACTACATTAAGCCGTAAAACAAATTACTTTTAACTGTACAATCTTAGATGTATGCAAGTACCTCTAACTACTAGATAATCTTTGATGTGTACACATTTCAAAAGTGTTTGGAATACTTTGGGATTTGACCCTTACCAGGACCTATGCAGCAGAGTGCCAGACACTCAAAATTACATCCTGGTAAGAGGATTACACTTTTTCAGTGTGAGTCATGTCGTCCAGAGGATTACGATGTAAGTTGCAAGTTGGACTGGGCAAATTTCACCTATTCAAGATGGCCACCTTTGTTCAACACTAATCCCTGTTCTTCCCAATCTAAGATGGAAGGTGCTGTGGAGCCTGAACTTCGGTAGTACACCGAGGCATGGGGATAAAAGTCAAAAGCAAATGCTGGCCAAACGCCTATCAACTTTGTGCATTGTTGGGCCCCTCCAGTTGGCTAGATTACACCCATTCTACAGTGCATCATATTTGATATTTTTCCCTCACGCCCTTTCCAGTTTCCTTATTGGCGTCCTCAATGATTTATTTACCTACAATCAAGACAAGAAAATGACCTGGTATTCGACATTGTCCTGCAATCTTCACCAGTCTCTCCTCTTTGAGAAAGCAGTCGGAGTACTCAGAGGAAGTGAATAAATCATGTTGTATTTATAGTTAATCATTATTATGGTTATATTGCATAAGTATGTCTTAACTGATGTCCTCTGTGCATGCTACTTTAAGGAAGAGCCAATGCATTTGAGCTCTACCAAGATTCATCCTAACATCAAGCCTGTAGATTCTGTGTGCCTCCCTTACTTCCTCCTATTTACCTTTTCCTCATATTCCTTCCACAGGCCCTATTGCCAAATGGGGGCGTGGAGTAGGATTTCAGGGTGATTTAAGGTAATCTACTGGATGAAATAACTTGCCTCGATAGAGCACCACATCTCACTTTATGTGTTGGGATATTGCTCTGTCACTTGTGTCCCTTGCTCCCTGGCCTCCACAACTTTTGTGTCTGGTATGTCCTGGTGGGGGCGGGTCCAACAGCATCATGGGCGTACAGAAGAGAACGGCAGTGATTTCTGAATAACAAAGCTTGAGCTGACAACGTCAGGGCCAGAAGAGTTTTCCAGGTCTGGCTACGCCAGCTGGGCTCTTTAAAAAGTTATTGAACTTTTGTTCTTGGCATCGCTTGAGAACAGCTATAAAATGGCCGCCTCATTTAACGGTTATAGTGTCGCAAGGCAATAGTGCTTGAAAATGGCCTCCCACGTGTATGTCATCACTGGGGTCCCTGCATTCGCTTTCAACATTTCAATTCAGCTGCTGTCGCTCCTCACTCCCCCAGGCATCGATCATTCACAGCTCCCGGAGTTTTATTTGTTTTCTCAGCAGACCATCGTGTTAGTTAGAATTCGGTTGACTTTGACAAGTGCTTTAGCTTGAAAAGATTATGAAAATCGATAGATACAAGCAGGACTGTGATTGTCGAGTGATTTTAATTTCAAAGGAGGGAGAAGCACCGTTGCTTCAACTGCCATCATTATTCATGTATCATAACTAGATTTGTCTGTGTGAGGTTCATGCTAGTAAAGCCACAGTAACAATCCTTTGCTGAAAAGAAACATTGGAATGAGTGACAATAAAACAGCTTATCTGTCTAGATTCCAGTGCCTCCTGCCCAGCCTCAAGGAGATTCAGAAAGCAGCTTTCAACTGATAAACCTACATCCCTTATCAATATGAAGTGTCTTCCTTTTTTATTAATGCAGAAGTAATTTCGTTCATAACAGGTAACTTACACACGAGTGCAGTTTCCTTCAACAAACTCGCAGGTGAGCCATTTAAAATAACCTAGGTGGCTATGTAAGCTGCCAAAGTGGGCTGCAGTTTAGCTCCAAACCCTGCTTGCATCAGGTAACAGCCATAGCAGGGCTTACTTAGCGCTTCACCCTTCCAAGGTTGACAAAGCATATGTATATATATATATCTGAACTAGGTAAAAAAGAAAAATTATTATGTGGGAGGAGACAACTCAGTTACTCGAGAGGAATACATTGTCAGCAACATACAGGGGCAAAATTGGCCAGTAATATCCAAGAATTCTTCTATTAGCCCAAGTCCTTTTGGGAATTTGTCGTGGATCTGAGTAGGCTCCAGTGAGCACATAAAATGTTTCTTGTATATCTGAGTATTAACTCAACTCCCTTTTTTAACTTTTGTAACTTCTTCACATTTAGCAGTGACCTAGATGATGTTCTGCCCAATGCCCTTCTGGTTCACTCTTGAGGCACGTTATTTGGATCCTAACTAACTGTGGATAGCTGGTGTCCATCCCCCTCAGGGCAACCCACCAATGTATACAAAAAGTGATGGACAGAATACTTAAAATAATCTCACCCAATGGTAATTACTTGAGGCTGCATCCCAGTCCATTCTTATTTGCACACAGAGCCACCTGTGTCTGGACCCAGCTATATGGGTATGCCCCGTATGGAGTCTGGTGCACACTGTGTCACTAAAACCAACCTATACCTGGCTGATGAGACCTAACTAGGGCATAACCATTCCTGGTTTGCTTGTGTTCTGGTTCAGGGAAGACTTGGCCTTGTAGTTTGGACTGGACAACAAGGCTGTTTTGCGTATGCCTGAGTTCAAACTGAGGTGATGTGGTGCGCAAAATAACGATGGACTAGAACGTCGCCCGAGTAATTACCAGTGGCTGATACTAATTTAAGAATTCCATTCATCACTTTTTTGTAAACTTTAGTATCTTAATACAATAGCCACAAGGGGACATATTCAGTTTCATTCACAGTTTTGGTCCTTTTTGTTACAGCACACTTTTTTCTGGGGACAGTTTAGAAGAACAAGATTCAAGGTTCTACATTTGATGAAGAATTCATTATATTCAAGATTTGTCCTCTGAGCTGCTTATAGAAAAACATGTGTGTTCTCAGAATATTTGAAGCTGAGTATTATAACTACATGGAAGTATATCTCTCAATCCAACATTAATCAGCCCATTGTGGATGCTCCATCTCCCAAAGACAGGGACAAGCTGCTGTTCTCTAATCGGTTTTACTCAAAGTTTGTGTGTATTGTTACCACAAAAAATCGGGGCAAATTCACAGGGTTATTTGCATTTATAAAATGTGAATTACAAGCACAAATATTTGTATTTTCTAATATTAAATCAAATAATGGGGAAATATTTTTGTAGGAGATTTTAGGCCATTTCCTAGTATATATCTCAATAGCAAAACATCTCCATGTTTCTATTAGTAATCTCTAGGGGAAGTGACATCAATACATTTCCCAGCAGTAACCTCAACAGGAAGTGACATCACCTATCTCTAACAAAACCTTCTTTAAAAGAAGAAGGCAGACAAGCAGGCTTCATTTCCTGGCATTGATCTCAACAGGAAGCCATCTACACATTTCCCATCATCTGTTTCTTCAGGTAGTGACATCACTGCATTTCTCAGTCTCCAACTCAACTGGAAGCTGTATGCAAGAGGACTGTTATTTGGGGTGGAGCAAACACAAGGAGATGATTGACGAAGTGCTGACACTTTTCAGACACCCCCAGTCAAAGATCTATGTTGAATCAGTCATCATTCTTTAGCTTACTTTGCCACCCCAGTTCAGACCCAGCCATATGCAAATCAATCTTAATCCTGTTACTCATAGGAACAGTCCAGTCCGAACTGCCAAGTCAGGTCTTCCCTGACCGGAAACAAGCATCCTGGGAGAGGTTTTAGGGTAACACCCCTCATCAGCCAGGCTATCTTGAATCCAGTGGCAAAGTGAGCAAGGGATCCACGTCAGGGCATACTCTGCCAACTTAGGACGAACAAAGCAAACAACCTTTTCCCAAGCACTTGCTTTACCCATCACCTCAAAGGCCTCCACTGGCTCCCAATCCACAAGTGAGCACTCTTCAAATTTCTCACACACATACAAAGCCTTACACAACAAAAGACCCACATATGTCAACAACCACGTAACTTCCAGATACCTACAGGGCACCTCTGCTCAGCCAGACTCATACCTGCACACCCCCACATACGTAGGGCCTGATCCTGCAGTCATGCCTTCTCCTACTCAAAGCCTCCTCCCCAGTTCTTGAATTCAGCAAGAAACTGAAGGCCTCACTCATCACCTAGCCCCGACTCTCGCACGGTCCATGCAGCTTCTGCTTCAGCGCCAGGATATGCTCCCAGGTGAATTGTGTGCTATACAAATACACATAACATACCATAACAAAGGTAACAGTATTCTTCCAGAGTTTCTAGTGAGGCATTGAGCCTATGTGCTATCTATTTAATAAATGTGATGTGCTTGAGCATAACTTTATAGTTTTTTTATAGGTCTAAAAATGCAGAATCATGCAGCGCAGCCAATGGTGAATGAATTTGCCAGTGAAATAAACCTGTACATCCTTAGGAAATTCAGGAACCACTGGGCATTTACATAGTATGTATTGAATTGGTCATATTCCACTTTGACATGACCGTTCTGGTGATAACCCGGTAGGAATTGTGGCCCATCTGTCAATCACCTACAACACTCTTGGAGCCAGTAATCAGAGCCTGCAATACTGTTACTCCTAGATTTGCGTAGTCCTATTTTGTTGAGTGGCCATCTTTTATTCCCATCTTTGTCACTGTGTAAGGTAAATCTGTTAATTTATTTATTTTATTATTTATATATTTATTTTTTAGTGTCTGTGCCAATCTTTCTGGAATGTGGAGCAATGACATACTGACTGTGATCCTCAGCTCTGAATGAGCTTCAACCTTGCTAGTGGTGATAGCACTCTATTAGTCATGTCCTTTGACATTACTCTTAGCCACTTGCACGAATAATTATGTTACTCCAATCAAAATTGGCTCTTCTATTAAATACCTCAGAGGGATGGAAACCTGGCCCTCCATGAAATAAAATGGGGCTGCAGAGATCAAAGACACAAAGCCTTAGTGGTTTCAGGCTTAAATAGACCCTCCAGGAAATCTCCCTCCAGAATGAGACGATGGCAGGAGGGTGGATGGTGTCTACCCAGCCTCCTGCATGCTTTCCTTTTAAATGGACAAACTAGACTGGGAAGCATGATACACCACCACCAAGTTGCCTAAATATTGCAGTGTGTGTGATTCGTTTAGCTTCATACCAAGCAACCCTATTTGCTGTCCAGTTGTCAGCATTCCTATGAGTGTGCTAATAAGTTTCAGAAGCAACTGCAAGTAAGCATTGGCAAAGTCAATGGGGAGCATATTTTGGTTGGTGCTTGCCAATTGGCTTTGTCAATGCGCTTGCGTGCATTGGAACTCTCACACACTTTCTGTTTTTAGTTTGCCAACCTGAGAAGACTTCCTGTCAGCAATGCTGGAATAGTAAAGTCAAAAAAATCTAATTGGGTCCGGCACATTACAATGCATGCACGCATATAGTTGCATTTCTAAATAGGAATGTGTAACCATCTTGTTAAAGCCATTCCAAGGTGGCCATCATGTTTATGCATGGTTGCACATGCATAACGATGCATCCATTGCGATTAAGGCTCCCTGTTTTCTGTTTTTACTGATTTTTTACAGATAAATACAGACAGAAAACCATTTATTTTCGTGTCTGTATTTATTTTTAAATGTGGATAAAAGCAGAAATTCTGTGCTTTGTGAGTGATTCTAAATACACTTTGCCATGACTTGATAGGTAACAGGGTTAAAAAGAAATACATTTTAGGAAAGAGGCTTAAACAGCAGGAGATATGCACAAGGCTGATACTGAAATGTGCATATTTTTATTTAAGTGCATTGATTTATCTTCTGCGGGTGTTCATAGCACTGAAATCTTGCAGACATTCAAGCATGACTGCATATTTATTGGTTCAATAAATGTGGAAATTTACCGGTTTCAGCTTTATTTTTTTCACAATCCCCACAATAAATATGGATAAATACAGATAAAGTTGACAAAAAAATAAATATGGATAAATACAGACGGAAATGTCAAAAAAAATAAATACCATAAAACAGGGAGCCCTACTTGTGGTGCATGGATGTCCAGTAGGGCTCATTTCACTTTACCGTTCCATCATGACGAATAGCCATGTGAGAACTGTGAGTTACATAAAAAAGAAAGCATGCAGACGCATGTAAAAGTGAATTGGGCAGCCCAGTTGCACTCTGCAGCTGGCAAATCCAGGAAGAAAACATTCTTAAAACGCAGAGCTGGACGTGGCTGGGCAGTGGAGGGCTGGAGCGGGACAGAGGCAGAGCCCCGAGGACCTACAGACAAGCAAGGAGCTGGGAGGGACGGACTAGCAGGGTGGCCAGTATATATGTGTGAGCAAGAATAAGGAGAGACATTTAATTTAGCCTATTCCCATCCATCAAATAAACATCTCGGGCTGATACACTCACTGATGGACAGCCCTGTTAGCCAATTCCTGGAGCCAAGTGAACCACAGCCGCCAATGAATGAAGGTGTGTGTATCTGTAGGCAAGTGTAGGCTATGCATTGTGTGCTATGTGTTGTGTGATGACAACAGCTCTCCCCAGGTAGCTAAGGCTGTCTGTGGGCGAGTCTTAAAAAGGGGGTGCAACGTAGCAGGCGTTCAGTAACTTTAAACCAATGCATTTTTTGTTTCACGATCAAAGACACACAATGTAATCTGCCATTTTAGATTACACTGGTGTGTGTGCGCCACATCAACCTATTTCCCTGTAACCCCTTAGACATTTTTCATGGAAAGCCGAGATGCTACATGGAAGCAATCTGTGGGAGCTAGGGGACAGGCAGCCTCTGGTGCCTTTCGTGGGTTTCTATTTGTCCTGCTTGCTTTGTGACTCACATAATACCGATAAATAAGAACCTTATCATTCGCAGTAGCCACAAAGCGACTGCGGCATGCCCCCCAGCCCCCGCCTGAGGAGGAGCAGGCGCAGTTCTGCCGATGCGCGATAAGATGTTTCTCGCCTCTGCCATGGAGCGACGGTCTACCGTCTGCGCATGCGCATCGCTCGGGCATTAGTATTCCAGTGGCAGCTGCCCATTGCTAGGAATGCAGTTTTGTCCATAACCAGAGGGAACAATCTCGCTAAGCCATTTCTCGGCTATAAACTAAGCAAAGTAATTGGGTTTAATTTTAATTTTTGTAATGGCTTTCAATGAATAGGAGCAGCTGCTGTCACTGTGTGTGCGTGTGCGCGCGCGCGCCTCTTTTCCATAAAGCAAAGAGCAAAGAACACAGGAACAAGAACAGAAATGTACAGTGGCGCATTTACGACAAAAAGGTTGTTTCGTGGCTTGGGAAACGCCTTTTCAGTTATCTTATCAACAATAACAAGTTAGTGCTTGCGATTTGTATCGGCTGCATGTCACTCTCCGATTTTTAATTCCAGATTAGATTGGCATCTGTTGGGCCCCTGTGTGTACAAAAGTGTTGCCAGCATATCTAAACAACAACTCCGCTTTCTCCACAGGACTCCCAAATAGGTTAGTGGTGAAGCGACAAAGTGCCGGGGAGATACTAATAGATTAATTGGGGGAGATGAGTTGCAGTAGAGTTATTTTTTCAAAACAATAATGTCTGAATTAAGAGCTTGGACATTTTGTGCTTCCAGGGAGGGGATATGGCTTCGGGACCCTGGGCTCTGTTTTGCGGCAGTGATGTGACTTCCAGGCAGGGAACTGTCAATACCAGATGTCTCGGCCATTCAGCAGCCACCATGGCCAAATGCGGTCATAAAATGGGAGTCAGAGAGGATCATAAAACAGATGTTTAGCTTCAGCTTTGCAGGGGAAAATTCGTGAAACGCAGAAAAGGCCCTTTGGTGCATTAGTAAGAGCTAGTTCCAAATAAACAGGCCCGGTAATAAAACAGGTGGAGAAATCAAAATGCTGTAAAGGCCGCTCAACAAATGGACCTCAAGCGAGTTCATCAGTTTATGTTTCTGGAAAGTGTAGTGCCAAAGAGAGGGTATTTAAAACCCAGGCCAGATTGATGTGTTAGTAACTGGGACTCCTCTGTAGCATCCCTTAGTGAACGTTTGAAAGTAATGCACTTCGATGACTCTGCAGTATGCCATTTGAACTTGCATTAAGGGTTGGGAACTGCAAGCTTGGAAGTTTCTTCTCAATACCACGTCATCTGCTTCAGTGAGTGAGATCCCACAACACTCTGCATTTGATTAAACATTGCAAACAAATAAAGATACCAGCTGAACCCTTCAGGTCGAGGGATGTGGCACAAGGCTAGCCCTGATTGAATTTTGTTTTTAATGGCCCCCCCCCCAGGGATCTACTAAAATGTTTACTTTGGGTAAACACTCCTTTTGATAAAGTTTTACCACTTTTCGCGCTAGCACGTTTTTTTTCTCGATCGATATGGGTTAAGTAGCTGTTGTCATGTTGGTATTGGTGGAGCTAACATGCTATAAACACTTTAAAAAGATGTGTGTTTCTCAGGATGGAGCTGGTGAGCAGTAACTTAGCACTGTCATGTCTTCATCAATAACTGCCAGCTGTCTACAAAGCCCTACGCAGCTAGGTGGAAGCACGGAAAGGGACCAGTCATTCCAGAAATAAAGTAGATAGACGCAATCTTTTGTAATGATGTCACTTTTTTGGTTGTTGCAATGCGATTTTTAATTCTAGCCAGTGCTCACGATTTGAGAATTCACCTGCCCTGCGTTTCTCTCTGATTACCAGCCCTCACGAGGCTTCATAATTGCTAAGCTGTGGTGCTTGCAAAATTGTTTCATACATAGATGTGGGGTAAATACTTATCAGAGGAGTATATTTTTTCAGTGTGAGCAACACTTTTCAGTTGCCAAATAGATTCTAGAGCCTGGTGCATGCACTTAATCCGGCAAATTAGCAGGTGTAGCTACAAGCATCATCTTATTCCAATGACCTCCGTGGTGCATTATGGTAGATGCAGTCTTTGTATCAGTTTCATTTGCTTCACAATTATAGTACAATTAATAGTTTCAAACAATGCTTAATAGTTCTAAAATATCCATACACAGTGTTTCATGGTGGGTCCCAATCTTCAGGGAATAATATTTGTTCAAAGTAGAGAGTCTGGTATGTTTTCTCATAAGTCTCTGTTGCCGAACATCTTCCAGAGCTTGAGGAACGACACTCGCTGAGACCACCTTCAAATCTCATTTTTAATAAGTGTGACTGCAAGCACCTAGTGGCTCAATGTGTCTCAGAAATACATTACGGTATTGTTGATGGTGAAGGAAATGGCCAGGAAGGACTTAGAGGGACTGTTTATTTCTCTTGGCGTGTGTACAATAACGTTTTGGGGTTAAAGAAGCGAAATCACCTGGGTTTTCTTTGGGGTGCCCTCCTAAAGACTCATAATTTTTCAGTCTTCAGTCTCTCATTGGCTGGTCCAATACTAGGAAAGTTGTGTTTGCTGAATGGATAGAAAGTCATCGAAACTTGACTAGGCCTTGGACAGATGAGTGGGATAGAAAAAATGAACAGGTGCACATAGTTTTAAGAATGTAACCCTTCGACTACATGTCATATTATAATTCAGTAGTGCCCCAAAAGTCACAGACCAAGGAAAATAAACATGTGCTTGTAAGGAGCGGTTGTCTTCGAGTTTCAACACATCCTTTGTTTTACAGCCCGGGTCTACCAGCGATCATCTGCCTCTTCCCTACCAACCTGCCACCACTGCAGGGATACAGTGTGAAAGGATGCAGTGCCCGGCTGAGCCAGGTAGCTGTGCTTACAAGTTTTCTTGAGGGCTGATATGACAGTAGCTCTTTTTTGGAAGACCTCAAACCTAATAGAGAATCCTCAAGTTTACTCTGGTTCTGCTGGGCCTCTGTCTCATCTTGGCTTCTCTAAAATCAGAACCTACCCTGCATACCCCTTTGAGTGCCCCATTCTTTTGGTTACTCGTCGTTCATGCTGTCTTTCTGCTGGACAGCATCTGTTTAACTCCTCGTTTCCGCTGATGTTCTCCCATTGGATGTGCATTTCGAAAACATAGACTTAGAAAAACCTGACTTCCGCCACCTTGTATCCTATCCATTGTTAGGGGGAGTTAATGGCCAACGAAACATTCAAATGTAGTACAAGGAGTATGATCCCAAATAGATAGTTTTTGGATTGATTTTACTTGCAGTACTGTATTTAGTTTCAGCCAAGACAAACAAAAATCAAAACTCCCCCTAAGTAGTGTTTTGTGTTTGTTACCAATTAAATAAAGGGACTATTTTTTCAAAGTGGGGATTTGTAGTATTTTTCCCCATCAAGAGTTGTAGGAGGACCACTGACTCTATCAATACAGGTTTTTTAAAACACATTTGCTTGCATGTGGCACCAGCAGCCCAAGCAGTTTGTTATCCTAGAAACATGTTTTTCTATCAAGTTCACTTATTTTACAATTCCAGCACTATTGTTAGTTTCACTTTTAATGCTCCCAAATGTCTAATGTGTCCTTACATGGTCTTATGGTAATTAACAACCATCACAGGAGGATATGAGTTTACATTTAAAGGCAAGCTGGTCAGCATCACGTTGAGGTCAAATACCTTCCAGAAGATGGTGCACCCACTGATTAATCCAACCACAACTAGCACTATTAGGATTGCCCAGCCTTTTAATGCCCAACTCAGCAATCATTTGGAATGCCAACATCAGAAACAAAAATAACAGAAACTGATTTGTGGCAGATTATGCTCTATCAGCACCAACGTTTTTTAAAACACGAATGAAAAATCTTTTAGCCATTTCTTGTAATTTCCTCAAAGAAATCCATGCAGATTTCACCCAGGCTTCAATACCACATGATGAAAAGGAAAAGTCTGGCTTTGTAAGTGGTTCTTTTCAATTCAATTCTTTATTTATTACTTAGAACTCAAAAGAGGCCCATATAAACCAAGAAAAAACAATGAATATGAAATAAAAAACACACATTACAGAAAGACTAAAAGAAGACATACATATTAAAAACATTTGTTCAGACTAGTCTCATTTAAATATCAGCAATCTGGTTACAAATAAAAATAAATAAATGTAGTATTAAAATATTTGCACATTTGTGAAAGTTACTGCTTCATCATTGCAGTAATCCTAAACCCAAATCAATAGAAATCCATAAAAACTTTAAAAATTGTATAAACTTTTGTGCAAATTGCTTCATTATTTGGGTGGAGGAGGAGCTCTCGTTCCATCGATACTGATTTCATATTATTCTTTAGAAACATTGGCCTTAAGAGGAGGCTGCGCTGAAAAGACAATGCTGGAAAAGCAAAGAGCACATGATTGACATCCTGAATTCCCATATTACACAGATTACACTTGACCACCAAATTTCCAGAAATAGAAAAGGACCAGTTTGCAGTTAGCTCATTTAGCTGGAGCAAATTCATTCAAAATAGTGTCCAAAAAATGTGAAGTCAATGTTCCAAATTCCAGGTGAGGTACTGCTGAGCTACCTAAGGCCGGCAAGATGAACTTATCGCTACCAGCCTTTTCTTTAGTATACAATGCATAGAATCTTTTTAAAATCTAACAAAGCTAATCACGACCTTTAAATGATTTTTTAATTGTGTAGGAGAGAGGAAAGCCAGAACTTCTTCCTGCAAGTCAAAATAGCTCAGAGCCAAGGCAAAATCCAGAGAAAAGGAATATTTACGCAGCTCTGAGCCAAATACTTCATTATTCATGAAACCCCTCCTGGAGTCCTTATCAATGTTCTTGAGCCAATAGCCCCACCGAATCATACTCGTCCACACCTGCACATACAAGCTTATAAAAAAACATTTCCACCTCATTGCATGGGCCGACACAGAAGGGTTGCAATTACACCATTTCCATAAAATGTGTCCTTCTATTTTCTCTAGAATTCCCTTTTTGGCACATTAATAGATTCTATTCACCTTCTACTAATTCTGTGTAGTTCCCTCCTACTTGCGGGCTTTTAACAGTTCTTACCATTATTCTTCTTACTTTCCTCATCTAGGGGTTACGGTGGTACCATAGCTTCTTTCCTTTGAAATGTAGGGAAGAGTGTATTTTCTATTTTTTACTTCTCGGGGAGAGAGTGCCAAGGCAAAGACAGAGCTAGACTTTCCTTTGGCTCAAAGAGATTCTGCGGGGAAGAAATCAGAAAATTCTCGGCTGAACTCTGTCTCTTCTTGTCTTTTGACGTGCATAATGGCCAAGCGCCTGGGAAGGCAGCCCCAAGGGCCTGTGTACCCATCTCCTTAAAATTGTGATTTGGGACAGCATCCACCAAATGGGGCTTTCTTAAGGAGAGGCCAGGGGGGAGAGCCTCTGGTGCAGACTCACCCAGGTGCACACTCTTTGATTTGCAAGATGCTGCCAATGAAGAGGGGGCATTTTCCACTAGAGCTTTCTTATCCAGAATCAGAAACTTGGATAGGGACAAAAGAGAGTCTAAAATATGGTCAGTGTTCTTTACCGATTTCTCCTTTTAATCCAGAATGAGACAGAACTCTTTCTAGGCAAAGTAATGAATCAGACAGCTGCACATAGTTTCCTATGAGGCAACAGGAAGAACACCTTTTAGGTTGGTTAAGCTCTTAAAGGTGTACTGCTGAAGAGCTGCATCCTAGGTGGGGGACCAAGGGGAGTGCCTTCCATACTTTTGACTGGATGCTGGAAAAGGGAGTGTCAGAAGGTACTCTCTGGGATTAGAGGAATCCCATATGCTGCAGCTTCTATTACACCCTGGCACCACTAGAGGAATGATATCTTGCCTATACAAGGCCCTGAAACTGGATCACGGAGTAGACATGAAACTGATTCAGGACAGGTGGTCGGGGGACATACCTCTCCCCTTCATGAACGCGGAGTGGCGCCGGGCATTCACGCAGGTGCGAGATGTGGCAAGTAATGCTCGGTTTAACATTACACAGTTCCATTATCTAAATCACACTTACTTCACTCGCCAGAGACTAAGGAAGATTTACATTACAAAGTAGCCTGGGTGCCCTTGATGCGGGGTCGATCCAGAGTCATTTCTCGACATGACCTGGGAATTCACAAAATTAAAGAACTACTGGCCCAATGCAGTGAATTTGCTGTGTGAGGTTACAGGTGTGCAGATAGAGACCTCGATCAAGCAATGCTTCTTAAGTGTGCTCTCAATATTAAAAATAAGAACCATGATGCAGTATAAGTTTGCCCTATGAGGTATGGTGCAGTCAAAACGCTATGTTGTGATGTACTTGACCCAGCCTCACGCCCTCACATTGGAAATATGGGAGGCACAGCTACAGGTGTGGGGAGTAGCAGAGGAGAGGACACTTAAACTGGTCTGCACTGACGAAAACGTAGAGCGTGATCTAGAGATATGGAGTGACATACTAGACAGCCTGGAGTTGAGTGAACCCCAGCCAACCACACTCACAGGACACTCGCAAGATGGAGACACATGGGTAACCCCGAGTGTAGATAGGGGATTCACCTCTGCCACTTGAAAACTGTTTGGGGGATCAATGTGGGCCGAGACCTTATACGGATATACAGGACCGGACATGCACAACAGAGTAGGCAGTGGGCATACATGCAAAAACAGGTGGAATGCACACTGAGAGAGCTCTCCAAGCAAGCCACGCCCAACACACCTTCCACGGTTGGTATCTAACCCCACCTCTCCACGACCAGGGGGCTAAAAGGCAACAAAGAAATGGGGTAGCAGGATGGCAGCCCCCCGGCCTTATGACGATCTCCACCTAATGCTTCCTCCATACAGGCATGTACTCATGGTAACAGCCAACACCCCTCTTTAGCTAACACCCATGTCCCCCACCCAATATGACCTGACACTAAATATTCTAAGTAGCTCAAAGTGGTTTAGAAATTCACATAAGGTATATCGACAACCTTATAAAACTGTGCTGTTTTCTTAAAAAGCCCTTGCAGAGTCTTCTATCACACTTTTCTGGGATATTTGACAAGTTTTGGCAACTCTCTAATTTGATATTCCTCCAGCAGCTTATTCACTAATTCATTCTGAAAATGGGTATGTGTAGGGTTTTCCTTAATAAATCTAAACATATACTGTGCAAAATATGCAAAATAATACATCTTGAAGAAAGGGAGGGCCAACCTCTCTTCCTCTGCACTGCTGTATAAAGTGTGCATAGTGCAATCCGTGAGCTAGCTTTATACCATAAAAGAGTAGATTTATTTCTGTTGAAAAAAAATTGAATTGAGGGTACATGGAACTGTGGCGAATCCAAAATTTGATAAAGGGAGGAGTGACATTGTACTTAAGGCAACCCGGCCCAGCAGCATAAGAGGAAGCGTTGTCCCCCTAGCAAACACATTTTAGCATTTGTCAAAAGAGGCCTATAATTCAAATCATATAGATTATTCACATCTTCCATATATTAGGCACCCAAGCCCCACTTAGACGGGCATGAATACAATCTCCAAACTCTGGGACTAATGCCTCAGTTCTGGAATTGTACAAAATAACATCAGTCTTTGCTCTATTCACCTTATAACCTCCCAGCAATTGAAAAATTGTGAGATTATCAAATCTTCTTCCTTAGGAGCGAGCAAAAGCATGTGGTCATCCGTATGCAATTTAATCTTGGCCATCAAAGGTACCAGTGCTTTAATTATCAAATCATTTTGAATTGCTATAGCTAGCGGCCCAATAAAGAATGCAGAAATTATTGCAGAGAGAAGGCAGCCCTTCCTAGTTCCTCGCAAGAGATTTACGTTAACATATCTCAGTGGAGTTAAGAATTAAATTGGCCTGTGCGTTCGAGTACATTCTTATGAAGAAGCTAATGATCTGGGGAGAAAAATCAGAATTTTCCAAGAATTGAAAAAAGAGCCTCCCAGACCACCAGGTCAAAAGCCTTTTGTACGTCCAACAAAAAAATCGCTGCAGGGATCTGATTAAAAGAAAACATGTCCAAGGCCTACTTTAAGAAGTAGTCAGTAGTAGTACTCAGTTGTCTCCCCACTATAAAACAATTTTGATCCTTTTGTATTAAATAGGATGCCACCTTATTGATTCCATTAACAGTAATTTTTCTGCGATTTTATTGTCTGTATTTGAAAGGGTGATTGGGCAATAGGAATTGGCATTAGTTGCATCGTTGCCCTTTTTCTGAGAAAGTTACCAGCATTCCTTTGCCTAAGTGATGGAGGGGGGTACACCCCCTTAAAAATAAAATTGACAACCTCTGATAAATTAAGATTTAAAAACGCTGAGAAAATCATATAGAATACTGCAGGGAATCCGTCAGAGCTTCTCACCCTACGCCCAGGCAAATGACGCATTACCTCCTCTAGTTCCGTCATTGAAAAAAGGGCTGTCTATTAGCTTACTATCTGCTTCTAAAAGAGCCGGGATGTGAAGAGAGTCCAAACAAGGGCCCAAACCTGACAAATTAGCAACTGGCTGAGCATTATAGATATTAACAAATTGATCTAAAAAACTGTGTTAATCATCCGATGTGCACTGCTTCCACATTCTGGGACATTTAACTTCTTTAATTGTAATGCATAAACCCCGCTTTTGCACTTGCCAAGCAAAATAACTTCCCTGAAAAATTTCTCTCTACATATACCTATTGGCCATAGGTTGCGTTTTGCACATTATTTTTAGCATAATAGTAATCTTGGAAAACCTCATTGGTTTTGCCCAACATCTTCCAAAGACTATCTGAAATATTCTGCAAAACCCTTCTGTATACACAATTGACCTGGTTCTCCAAAACGTTCTCTTCATCACACAAAGCCTTATACTGAGCTATATCTCTAGAAATAACAAAGGTTCACAAAGAACCTTTCACAGAGTACCACATTATACAAACCGTGGCTGAACCTTTATTTTTCTCAAAAAAACTCTCCATCTCAATTCTGCACGCCCCAACCCAATTCTCATCCTCTAAATAGCATTTATTAAAAACCCATCTCAGGTTTCTAGGACCAGCCTTCCAAGTGCTAATTTCTAACTTCTGAGTGGAGTGATCAGAGAAACCATTGGGCGGCATATCCAAACTTTTAAACCCCAGCATAGGTGACATTAAAAGGTAATTCAGACAGGCAGCTGTTTTAAACCTAGCTTAAAAACAAGTATACTCTTTCTTAGGATTAACCGCTCTCCACGGATCAATCAACCCCATGTCATTTGAATTTCTCCCAGGATTTTCTGGTTTTTTGGAAGAGAAGGAGTCGAGGTTATGCTGTTTAAAATAATTAAAATCTCCTCTGACAGTCAATTCTCCCTCAACACCAACTAGTGACAAAAGTAATTTACTAATGGGACAGGATCATTTTAGGCATAAATATTAATCATTGCGATCCACGATTGGTTAATCATGCAGTCCACCCAACATCACCTCCCTTCTACATCCGATTGCCACCTATTAACCGACTCTCCAACATATTTGCCTATATAGATAGGAACACCTCGGTGGGCCATTCTCATGGATGAAAAACACCAAAGCCAGCCCATGATTTAAACATTTCAAACTTAGGTATACTGTTATGAGGAATTTGGGTCTCTTGTAGAAACATTATGATTCTTTACCCACATTTCCACGGATTGACTCTTGCTAACAGTGTTCAAACCATTCACGTTTAAAGAAAACACCTTGACCATCTCTTCCTGTTGAAATGATACAAGTTCTGAGCAACAGGGTGTCTTATCAAAAGACCTAAAGAGACAGTGCCAAAATGCCAAGTGCAAACAGAAGCAAGTTAGTGTAAAATACACAAAGATGCTCAAAATTCCTCAGCAGCTTTCTTGATATCTGAAAACACTCCTTAGCCTAGATAACATAATTGTCCTTTTAAAGTACAACACACATACCATATTAAAGTACCTTAAAGTGCCTAGCCTGAGCAAACTATAAATCTTCAGCTGGTTCCACTGAATTATTGCATTGCTGTGTGGCCTGCCTAGCCCACCCTGTACCCTTTAGACCAGTGGAAATGTATCTTCTGATTATAAAAAAACTAGCACATCCTAGACATTGAGCCTCCTTTTTCTCCATGCACCCATCAACCACTAAATTTCCATCCAGTACCCAACCCCATCCCTCAGCTATCCAAAGCCACGGTGAGAGGCCCAACCGTCCACCCACCAAGGCTCCCCTTCCCCAGCCAATTGGCGATCAACACCATGACACCATTTTGCTTTTTCTGGCCGAATACCACCTACCTACATACCCACCCACATCACCACCCTACTCAACAAGTCAAAGTCAAAATCATGAAGACAGCATTCAAAAGACCCGTTATCAGCATGATAGTCCTCAAACAGCAATCCAGACCAGTTTCCCCATCCCACTTCGGACTGTGCCTCACTTGTCTGTGCGAAGACATGAAAGCTACTCTTAAACAAAACCTTGAGCTTAGCCATTTGAATCAAATATGCTTGTGGCCAGCAGATTGGAATAACACAATCATATTTTTAAATTGTCTTCGCTGATGAGCCAAATCCATTGTCCTGAAAAATCCTAAAAGAACACTCATTCTATGCTGAGAAAGATCTGCCTCCTATATCCTTCTCCAAAATTCCCTTTTTCAGCTTGAAATCTGAAAAATTAACCAATTTAATCCAAGGGGTCACTCGCATTCCGGGGTATCTGGGAAATAACTCTATAATCTTGCATATTTGTCAAATCTTGTGAGTCTCAGGCAGACCATTTTAACAAGTCAACCAAAGCCACCATGCCAGAACTTTCCTCTTTCCCTTTGGGCACCCTAACTAGCCTTAGATTGGATTGCCTGGTTATCCAGATATTCTTGCCTTTCCCACAGGGACCAATTCCCCTGATCCAATCAAGTTTGTCCTCACAATTAGATACCCGCTCCTCTAATTCCTCGCACCGATCTGCAAATTGGTCCTTTATTTTCTCCAACCGCTGCTTCATCTTGTTAGCAAAATCAAGTTGTTTGACCCATAGGCTCAGGACCACATTAAGCAACAAGAGCACAGAGCGTGAAGCATTTGACCTCTCCCAACTCCTGACTCATTTTCGGTTGGGTAGTGAGCGTTATAACTTCACTGTTGGCTGTGTTAGAGTCCCTTAAGATTAAAGTCAAGTCACCACAAGAGACGCTTTCCTCAGCGGGGTTGGCTTCCACAGCCCCCCTTACAGTACCTTGTTGAGGCACGTCTGGTGTATCTTGCATTACGATTTCAACAAGTGAGTTCCCCATTTCTAGGGTCCAAGCTTGATCCAGAGAAGTATCCATCCTGAAATTAATTGGGGGAGTTACCACTGTATGTTCTGAGGCAGGGACATTCTGTCCCTATGATGTTTTACAATGGGCATTGAACTCTGCTCCGCTAGCGGAGGTTGCGTAGACTTGTTAACTTCGCATTACATTGAAAACACAGAATTCATGCAAAAACTCTGCCTCCACACGTAACAGAGCTTTAGTTAATGCACCAACAACTCTTTGATAAAACAACTTTACCTTTACATGCTAAAAAGCATATAACCAATTCACAAAAGTGAACTGTGAAAAACATCATGCTATAAGAAAGGTAATGATTTAGGGTTCACCCCTCACCTAATTCTAGAGTGCAGTGAATATTATAGTATTAGCTGCCCCTTGAGGAATGTTTTGATATTGGATATTATAATATTCACTGCAATCGAGAATCTCGTTCCATAATGCTTTGCAGGGCTTTAATTGGGACTGTATTTTTGCCCATAACTGTACTTGGGGTGGTCCTAGAAGGATGGGACCACTACCGAATGATTCATCATGATGTGCTCTCTGTGTTCAAGGCATCTGCTTGATTCTCTTTCTAGGTTTGGGAGGACCCCAAAATCATCACCTCTCTCACTACTTGCTGTATTTTCATTTTCACTTTCGTGAGCTGACTATCTGCATTTTTAAATATAAAGATAGAGTTTCTTGTTGTGTTATCTAAGGTATGTGAGGTTTCTATCTTATTAATTGGGATGAGACAGAACGGAGTTGCAGAGCGGACGGTGTTAACAGGTTTTTGTTCAACTCTGTGAAATTACGCGTAGTGGTACTCCACCCACCCGTAATCATGTTGGCGAGAAACCACGTATTGTTTTTTAATCTCAGTGCCCCAGATGACCCGCAGCCTAGGTCAAACCGAAAATGCCCAAATGGCTGATAAGTAGGAAGCAGAAGTGGAGATTGACATCTGACTCTCCTACCTCCCCATTACTGGCACTAGGGGCCAACAACCTCTCCCTTATTTCCATCAATACGGGGTCAAGCCTTTTCAATATTCTGAGATGAGCTTACAATCAAATTGGAGTCCAAGCCCCCAGCACACAAATCTGATGTCAGAGCAGCTATTTCCATGCTACCTCGTAAAACCCAATGTATAAAAAAAATGGATGCTAACTTAGATGTAACAACCTGCATTTGCTTCCCATGCTTCATACTTCACACTTTTTTTAACCCTTTAGTCAGTATAGACACACCAAACCCTCTTCGAGGAATAACCAGGCAGAGCGGGCTCCTCATAAAAATTCATACACCACCCTTGCATTTTCTCCTTTGATTATATTAAATTTGCCATACTCATTTACCCCTCGCTCAGAAAACTCTAAAGGGGTCTGATGCATATACGGCAAGACTGAGAAACGCTCAGCCGGGTTCCAGCAGTCTCCTCACCGCAGACGAAACAGAAAGCAGCTGAAATTGATCGATGTACCAAGTTTCAGTGGGTTATTGCACATGCACAAGCCCTCAAACCTTGTGACTTCAACAGAGCATTTTTTACATCTCATTCCTCAACCTCAGTGTTAAAGCAGAAAGCAATGACCCATTCGCTGGCATCTTACAGGGTTGCCAAACTCCCCACAGACTCCAAAATTACCAGCGCCTGGTGGGATACAGGAAGTTACAGGCTATATAGTTCACTGACAGAATATCGAAGCAACAAATTTCGTGAGATATCAACAGCGAGTCAAAAATATCTGACACAAAAATATTGTTTTTCTAGATTTATTATGTAGATGAGAAAAATATAGAAAAAAATATTGTTTTATACTAATACAGATTACAAAAATATTGTTTTTAACATATATATTTTAAAAAGTTAGTGTTAAATGTATTAACATGTAACAGTAATATAACAAAAATGAAATATATTTATATTACTTAAAACTATACATACATGTTTTACTTATTTTAAAAAATGACACACATATATTTTCTTGTGTTTATTTACACATATATAATTTTAAACTATTATTACAATAATACTTTTAGTTTCTAATATAATTTACTCTTTATAATATATACATACAATAAATTGAAAATGTAACAACTACACAGATTTCTTAAAAAATCATAGCAATTTAGTTACTCATAAAAAAAGTAAACAACAAAAAAAGTACATGTGAAAATATATAACACATTACAAACATTAATAATTAAAATTAATATAATTTAAAATACCCGGAAATATAATAATATAAATTAAAGCAATTTAAACAAAACTATAAAATTGTAGGAATAATACAAATATTATTCCCACTCCACTCTTTGCAACACTGTGGAAAGCACTGGACTCAGGACAAGTGCAAATTACTATTCCCACTCCACTCAATACAAAAATAGGGAAAATTGTTGGATTGCGGAGGGGTATACTTTAATATTTCTGCTCCATCTGTGCAACAGTAGGAAAAAGGTTGGACTCAGGAGGGGTAGAAATTTACTATTTCCCACTCCAGTCTGTGCAAGAGTAGGGAAAGGGTTGGACTCAAGAGGGTTAACTATTCCCACTCCAGTCTGTGCACCAGTAGGGAAGCGTTGGACTCAGGAGAAGTAAAAAATACTATTCCCACTCCAGCTAGTGCAACAGTGGGGAAAGTGATAGATTGTGGAGGGGGTAAAATGTACTATCCCACTCCTGTCTGTGCAACAGTAGAAATACAGTATTTTACTCCAAACAAATAAAATAATTTAACAACTATAATAAATAGCAAACATATAAATATTTAAATATAGAAATTATGTATATAAATGTTAATTAAAAACAAAACATATTTATTACAATGTTTAATAAATATTTTAAATTAAAACAGACTATTAATTTAATTAAAATACCATGCTCTATACTCTCAATCATAACAACCAACAGATATAATCGTATTTACTTTATTATTACAAAGCATAACACAATCAAGACATAACATAATAACATAATAAATAGGACCATTTTTAATAAAAGAACAACTATTTTTACATTTATTATTACTTAAATAGCTTCCCACCCTATTCCTCTACAAAGTAAAGAACACACACCTAAAATATATCTTCAAATCTTATATTAATTACACATTTTACATAATTATTTGTCATTAACTAATCAATAATTAACTAAAAAAATAATTATATTTAATTAAATTCCCATCCTTTATCCCTACAAACACAAAACAGACTAAATATATAATTACAAATTATATTATTTACATAATTTACTTATTTAAATATCAATGAAACAGTTAATAACAATAAACTAATGAATACATTAATTATATTTAACTAACTTTCCACACTTTACCTCTACAAACTCAACAACCCGCACCTGATATATAACTTAAAGAATATCTGAATTACATAATTTAGGGCCCAATTCCAATCTCACTGGGAAAGCCGTTCGGCCAACTCGCACCCATAGAGCTTTCCAAGCGACTCGGGCTCCTGTGCTTCGAGCAACAGAGTACGATGCGCTGCAGTGCTGCCGGACTCAGGTCGCTCGGAGCCCCATTGAAGACAATGGGAGCCTGGTGTACGTTGCATACATAGGCTCCCATAGACAAAAATGCACGTCCCGGACAAGGGCGCCCCCTGTCATGGGAATGTAGTGTAGTTCCTAGTTTCCCACTAGGCCCTGCGCATTGGAATAACATAAACAGTAGTATCGACGTGGAACTGCGGATATTCCAGGCCTCCACTGACTATGCTAAACTTAATTGGGTTGTGTTACCAACTAGCTCAGAGGTCACTGGAAACTTTCTTCTCTGCATAGGAAGTGATCAGCTTCCCTGGCACAGACAAGAAGGGATTCAGTTTTCCAACAACCGTGCAACATGACAACTTTGCTCCTCAGATCAAGAGTCGATCTCTAGGGTCGTGTGAAACAATAGACATAGATTTCACTCAGTCAGTCTGGTGCAGTTTATTTTCACAATATGTAGAGAATAGAGAGACGGGCGTGTATCAATAAAGGTTAACATTTATTGAACAGTCTTTCTTCTCGTACAAGAGAAATGTATTGCCACAATTGCAATAACTGTTATTATAAAAAGTACGTACAGTAAGATAAGAATTTGCGAAATAGAACTGTAAAAGCATTGATATGGTTTCTTAGCCATACAATGGTTTAAAAGTAATAAAACATATATACAGTCATATATACATTAGGCTAACATACTCAACTGGTGCTTCCTACTAAGCCTACCCCGGTGTGCCTGACCTAAGCCTAACACGTGAGAAGGGGAGTAAGTAAGTAGCTTAAGTTAAGTTGGTTTTGCCAAGGTTTGTTTCAAGAATTCTCTTCTAAGGGTTTAGTCAACACCATACCTCTGAATAGAATGATGGAGGATTGGTATCTCCTTCAGGGGTCTCTCTCGATATCCCAGTCACCCGCGAGGGTAAACCGGAAGCGCCGGGACTGGATTTCTCTGCACGAGAAAGGCAGCGGCTTCTCTCAGCGCGTCGGGAGGAAGGAGGGGTGACAGCGTCCGCGGGCAGCTGGGCTGGATGTCTTCGCAGAGGACGGCTTCACGGCTCCTCAAGCGTACTGAACCACAGTTCGCGCTGTAGCGGCGATAATGGTAATCAGTAGCTTCACCACCACAGGATAGCAGGCTGCAGCGACAGAGTGCTAGTTTTTACCAACACTGGTCATGCAGGCAGCTGGCATCAGCAACAGTAGCTCGCTCAACAGTAGCTAGCTTCGGTCTCTCATTGCTTAAGGCAACGTTGGTAATATTTATACCTGACAGGTGCCGGGTTTGACGCAAGTTTGCTGGACATAAGACGTCAATTAAAGATGTCACTAGGAAGTGGCAGCTATCAGTTGCTCATTAGAGTTCTATTACTAATCAAAACATAGCAAGCGGGGATTTCCAGGTTTGCTAAGTTTTTATCTTGTTGAAGAACTCGGAGTGTTATCTAGGAATATCAGATAGTGACTGCTGCTCTGTCATTGCACTAATTGGTCGCAAAGGAAGTAGCAGAGAGTCATGCTGGAATGTGGCTCTGTGGCTTTGCTCGTGTGAGGCCAGAGATGACTTTTCAGAAAATCGTACTTGAACGGTTATGCCAATATAGGGAATAAAAAGGGCTTTATAGCCGAATAGGGGCATAAGGTCACAGTATCGATCTGGAACCTAGATAAGCACATGACACCCACTCCACGAATTCATGTCCATCAAAATTACTAAAACTAAGCAATTAGATGCATGTGTAACATTGTGTAACATAGCCCACCCCAAAATACATAAATGCATTCGAAATAGGCGTACTTGTAATACATGGAATTTAGGTACTGTACGTTTTTTTTTTTTTTTTAAAAAGCATAGTAATCATTCAAAGGGCATTGCATATAAATTCAATGAACGATTATGCAAAAAGAATTACACATGAAGTATCTCTGACAGAAGAAATGCGAGATAAATCATCACATAAAAATGCATTGTAATAACATGTGTGCTAGAGGCTGGTGTTATGTTGTTATGTCTCTAGATGTGTTTAGAAATAGAAGTGTGAAGCTTCTGTTCTCTAAGAATAGTTTTTACGTTAAGCAAAGAATTGATCGTGCCAAAAAAGAAAAAGGGTCAATATTTGAAAAATTGTCCAATTCAAAGAAAAATCAGTTTACCAAAGCTCCTGGCAGTTTTTTTGTTGAACAAAACTGAAGGCCGAATCCAGAGTTCATAGGAACGCTGTGTGTCGGAAAGCTTTTCAAAAGTTATTGTTTCTCTATGGGTGAGAACATCGTATCAGACAGGCTCGCAAAGAATTGGTCTACAAAATCAGGTGATAGTTCAACCAAATTAGATAGCGCTGAAACTTGGCAGGTGTGAGAATGATTGCTGTCATCGAAGGCAGGATCAGCAATGCTCACAGAACGTTGTACCTGGATGATGTTGCTTTTGTCACTCGCTCCACTGTTACCACTTGGCTGTAGTACAGGAGTCTCCACGAATGCCGTCATCAGGATTGGTAGCCGCTGGGGACAACACAATGCGTGAGCCGTTATTGGACTTAGCAAAGTATCGACGTCCATTGGTACTGCTGATGGAAGTGAAAGACAGATGTCCAACACGCATTCCTCGCCGCAAAGCATACACCGTAACACAGGTAAAATGCAATTTTGCCATATCGGTCTGAATGAAAGGAACCAGGTCATGTTTAGATCTCTCAGCCTGGCCAATCCAAGGACGTTAGTTATCCTGTCCCGGTAGCGCATTGCTAGGATTGTCTCTTCCATTCCCATGGGAGCTATGTCTGAGCCGAGGCTTGCCATAACGTAGCAGGATGGTCAAAAATAGAATCCCTGCGATGAGTCCAAAAAATAGTGGAATACCACCAAAAATGGAGTGCACAAAATTAGGAAAGATTCCCAAAATTGCCTGGAAGGGTGTTAGCAGTCCTGTAAAGACTGTCTTAAATATGCCTGGGATGCTTGTAGCACTAGACATGTTAAGGAGTTGGTCGAGCATTTGTACGAAATGCACGGGGCAATTTGTTGATAAAAGGTCATGGACCTCAGTAGCCGTCCTTGCGACTAGAAGATCATACGTCTCTTTAGATGACGTTATAGGCACTGTTGTCTGTAAAAGCACAGATTTCATTTTGCTTAATGTATCAATTCGTATAGAATAGAGATTCAGACGAGGCCAGATGGGAGTCACTATGTCTGGAGGCCCGCTCGGGAACAATGCTTGCATACAGCATTTGACCATGGACGTTACTTCTACTAGATAACTTAGTCCGGGCGCGAGGCCACAGCACCTGTGATCCGTTCTTAGAATGTAACTCCCGTTTGCGAGTTGCATAAAGAAGGGCTCTATCTGAGTTGCAGGTGTGACTAGCTGGTGGCATGAAAGGTTGTTTGAATTTCCATCACATGCTCCGTGTAAATTAATACCCTGACACAAAAGTATACCGCTTAGTGAGTGTTTACAGTTGTCACCACTAAGAAATACATTTTTGTCGCTGTCACTATAGCAAGAATGAGTGTATGGTAATTTCCATTCGGATTTTAAGTATCCTTTACCCAATTGTTCATATTGGCCAGCAGGTATGTACTCAAGGCACTTATGAAATCGGAAAGTTGTAATCGGAATTGTGATAATTCCGTGTATTATCCATTCAATGACAGGGCTCTCTGACATTGTCAATGGTAATCGCTCGAGTTTCTCGATGCTCAAGATTGTATAGTCTGCTCCTTTCTGTGCCAAACTGATCTGTTTATCAGTAAGGTTAAAGATGGAAAATAATGACGTTGTGTTTATCAGACGCCAAGGCACATAGCCTGAACGAAGATTTTGCAGCGTCCAGCCTAGTTCTATAATAGAGCGTAATTGAGATTGGCCATGTTGTAACATTAGCAAATCTCTGTCTATCACATCAAAGGCAGAGGATACAATATTGTCCAAAGAATATATTCTGGAAGACAGAGTCATTAACCCATTGTCTACTACAGAAAGTGATTTCTCCAAATTAATACGATCAATTTCTCGTATTTTTTCAGCAGTTTCAATTTGCTTTACTTTCCAAGCCTCGTTGTAAGAAGCATAGATGCTGGTCGCTATGAAACGCTTTTGACGCTGTTTGCGTGGTCCCAGAATGAAATCGCGCAAATCAGCACCATCTTTTAATAAAGACAAGTGTTGCTTAATTTCAGCCAGTGTGGATGTAGCTAGCCATTCTAGGCAGAGTTTACCTACACTGTATGTTGTTATAACCCCTGGATGTTGTCTCTGGGAGTATCTTGGGTCTAATCTGGTCATTTTTAAACCCTGTGTTTTATTCAGGAACCTATCTTGACAGTTATTTGTGTCTGTAGGCCAGATTAACCACTTTTTCCAATCAGGATGTGTTCTGTTGAAATGTAAAATGTGTGACACGTCTAACTCATTATCTGCAGTTGCATTTTCTGGTATTGGCTTTGGTATAGACGGTGTTTTCATTTCTTTGTTCTTAGCTAGGCCAAGACAGGATGTTTGGTGTACAGTGTCATTTAAAAATAACATTTGTTCTGGTATCATGCAGGTTCTAAACAGTGCTTCTAAGCCTTGCACCTGCCAATCTTTTGTACCCCAAATTGTTTTCGTTTCAATATTATTTTTCCAATAATCAAAACCAAATGTCATCATTTTGTCATAAAATGCTTCTGAATATATCAATTTAGAATTTGTCAGCATTGTTTTCATTCCTGTTTTATCTAACAGTTTATAATAAAACGTTTCTGCATCGCTGGTGTTAAACCCTGAGAAGTATTTGAATTTCTCAAAAAATGCTTTAGAACTGCTTTTAGGTGGTGTAGCACAATGTTCCCATTTATTATACATAAAAACATTTCTAGGCTGTGCAGATTTATGCAAGTAGTGATCACCATAGTGGGTATAACAGAATAACTGCTCATAACTAGATGAACCTTGTAAATAATCATGATCTGTGAATCTAGCTGACATTACTAAATCAGACATCATGTAATTAATACTGTTAAAGTCCCAATCATCAGAGAATGTACTAGGTGTAACAAAGTCACTTAAGGAAACCTTTAGTTGATGAGGATACTTCAGGATTTCGACCGGACCATAGATCTCATAGTCTGTTTTCTCCCATACTACCCCACCAGGTATTGGAATTGCTGTGACATTTACTGTTGACAGTTCTCTTTTCTTCACATGGGATGATCTGTGTGGTTTCAGGACTAGGTTGATGTTCTGACTTGCTGTGTCCATTGTAATATATTTTCCTTCAATGAATTTTCCCAAACACAGTACCATGATGAGCCAAAGCAGGAGGAAAAATACACCTAGACCGAACCAGAACTCTAACCAAGGGGAAACAAGGTAGATTTCCTTCAGTTGATGAAAGAGTTCCGTTGCTTTTGCTTTAAAAGACTTTTTTGTTTCTGGCATCACTTCGGGGTCGTTAAAATCTTCAGAGAAGTTGTCGAAGTTGATGAAATAACCAGAGGCAGTTCTGTCAATTGATGGGATTGTTCTTTCAATCTGTCTCTCGGTAGCACTTTCTGATGCCACATTAGTGTAGACTGGTGATTCTTGACGAACTGTTTTAATTTGTGTTTCAAGAGGCACGAGTTCCATGGCATTATTGCATAGTCCTTCATTGTGCACTGCAGGCTGATCGAATGTGATGAGTCTTTCAGTTTGAACCTCTTGGATTGTTGCAAGTTTGGGTATTCTGTTGTTTCTTGGGAGTCCACTGGGCCTACTGTTGATTATAGGCCACATGCTTGTGGTTTTACCAGATCGATGGACACGATTCTGTTCTCCTTTTTACCAGCAAGGGGCAGTAGCACAACTGATCTTGTTCCGGTGACTGCCAAGACAGGTACTGCTTTTCTGTAAGAAGGCCCAAATTCCTTCTTCACCGCGATCTTTTCTCTGACTAGATCCCCAATCTTTGGAATCCAGACAGGCCTTGCTGGGGCTGTTGCGGGTGGTGCCTCGTCAGTGGTATTTGGCTGTTGCTTTAACTTTATGTTGCTTAAGGATTTTCTTGTTTCATTCAGTTCCTGTAAAACAGCCAAACGGTCTTTTACTTCAAACTGCTTTGTTTCTTCTTGTACCACTGACATCTGACTATCGAGGTCCTGAACGTTCATTCTTATTCCGAACAATAGTTCGTATGGGCTGAAACCTTTTAGAGAATTTCTTGGCATGTTGTTAAGACTAGTCTGGACACTTATTAAATGTTTGACCCACCCAGCGCCTGAACCTAATACCTTCGCAGTTATAGATTGCTTTATGTCCCGGTTTTTTCTTTCTACCACACTTGTGCGACGGACAAGAATACCGCAACCCAATTCCCATGCTAGCCATGGCCCCCCTATAAGCTCGAGAGCTGAAAGCAGGACCCTGGTCAGAATGGAACGTGGTAATTGCGTATATGCCGATATGGACTCGCAAATCTTTTATAACAGTTCTAGGCGTCAGCCGAGTGCCTGGGGCCTCATTTTCTAAGTGTATTTCGTCTTAAACGTTGTACACTGGGACGCGCTTCTCTTCTTTGATTGCGCAGATAGACCGCCTTATGCTGTCTAGAAGGGATCCTGAAACTACACTGGCCTGTTCATTACTGCGATCTCTGTTGCAGTCTTCACAATTTTGAGCAAAACATTGAATATCTATACTCATTCCTGGCCACCAGTACTCTGATTGTAATTCTTTCAGAGAGGCTTTGATTGTTTGGTGTTTCAGACCCAACCCCATGTGTGCTTCCAGTAAGAGGAAGCCCCTCCTGCTCCTGTTTGGAATTACTCTATCCCCCACTCCAGGGATTCGAGCAAAAGGAACGGAGTTTGCATCGATTATGTATGCATAATTGAGTGGATAGTTTACGGGTAGTGCTGCACAGTCGCCTTTTACGGTCGTTTTTACTGCCAGCATTGTTTCCCCGTCTATATACTTATCTGTACGCTTTTTTGTGGCTACGGAAGCCGGTTTAGTTGCTTCCGCTTTGGCTGTATTAGCCAATGAATTCCCTGCAACGTGAACGCCATCACGTTGAAGACTCTGTGCGTGAATCACGTGAGTCATTTGTAGTTCTTTGTGTAAAAGAGCTACCTCGTTCCAGAGCTTTTTATGCTTTATTGTGGCACCTGTGTCATCTTTGTAGTCGTTTTCGATCCAACTCTGCAGTTTGTTGTTGAAAGAATTGACGCAAAAATGAGAATCGCACACTATAAGTGTGGGGAATTCGCGTTCTGCATTTTCGAGCGCCATCTTTAAAGATCTGATTTCAGTTCTTTGAACCGAACAGTTTCTTACAGATTCAGTTTTTGTTA
Source organism: Lissotriton vulgaris (assembly GCF_964263255.1). NCBI lineage: Eukaryota > Metazoa > Chordata > Amphibia > Caudata > Salamandridae > Lissotriton > Lissotriton vulgaris. Next base: position 352,864,480 of record NC_141685.1, on the reverse strand, counting down.
CTTTCGGTCTGAATTTACCGCACAGCCAACGACCTTTAATGATCGCACATGCTGCATTGTAGGATTTACTCTCTACATTAAAATGCTGTACAAAGCTATCTGTATAGATTATACAGGCGTATTGTGGGAGAGGCAGGATTTCGATTGGCAGAGGATATTCTTCTTCATATTCTAAATCATTCAGTTCTTCGTATTGAGGGGCAAAATAGTATTTCACGTCTTCCGCTCCTAGAGAATCTATGCACTGTATCCATTTTGGATCCAGTGACACTGTAGGCAGGTTTACTGGGCTGAATAGCGCTTCGAAGGCGGATTCCGCTGTGAGGATGTTAATCCTTTTGCCGTGTGCTAGTTCTCTTTCATTTGCTAATGCGATTTGCACTGCATTCACAGTTCTTTCTGTGCGACTGAATGTTTTTTCTGCTTGTGTGTACAAGTGAGATTTAATTGAAATAGGTACCTTTTCTCCCTCATTAGAGGTTAGGTACGTGAATCCGCATCTTCCTGGGATGACTCGGATTACCAGATCGCGTGTGTTGTCACGTGTATCTAATTTTGTTTTTGCTAACATGTCTGTTTGCAGTGATCTCAAAATTTCTGTGTGTTTTTGAGTCCAATTGATTTGTTTTAAATCAGGTTTAATTAGTTCGTAGAGAGGTTTAACCCTCTCCGCGTAATTTAGGATGTAAGTTCTTCCGAAATTCAGAAAACCTAGTACTGATTGTAAATTCTTCAGCGTTTTTGGAGCTTGGAGTACAGCGCACTTCTCTAAGAAGTTGTCCGCTAGGCTTTTCCCTTCACTTGATAATTCGTACCCTAAAAATAGTACTGTCAGATGGGCAATTCGGGACTTTTTAAAGTTGAATTTGTAACCCTCTGCTGCGAACCCAAGTATAATGGTGTTCACTCTTTTCAAGTGAGTATCCAAGTCGTCGTCTGTGAGATAAATATCATCTACGTAAGATAATGCTTCATCATCATAGATTTGTAGTAACTCTGTTACTCTAGCTGAGAATAGTCCTGGGCTGTTCTTGAACCCCTGTGGGAGTCGACAGAATTTTTTCTGCGACCCATATGCGGAGAAAGCGGTCAAGTATCTGCTTTCTGGTGCAATGTTTTGACAAAAGAAACCATTAGAAATGTCTAATGTCGTTTTGTATTTTTTCCTAACTATATTATTCATTAGGGCTGCACTATGCGAGTTTTGTACTGCAAAAGTTTTGCAACATGTATTAAGATGTCTGTAGTCCAAAACTAGACGATATGAATTGTCTGGCTTGGAGACAGGAAACAAAGGATTGTTCATTTGAGAGGTGCATGTTTCAATCACCCCCTGGTACTCAAGTTGATCTAAGATCTCCCTGACCTGTTTTTTAGCTTCTTGCTTTATGGGATACTGCCGTTGGGCAGTTGGTTCACTTTTTAATTGGATTTTGTGAGGCGGAGAATCCTCATCCCATCCTACATGATTTTTATACAATGCAGGTGCCTGGGCTACTGCCCATTTCCTTGCATATGTGTATTTTTTATGAATCGGTATGTGATTCGAGAAGGCAGGCATAATCACCTCTTCGCCACGAGGGCACTCCCTGACAAACTCCGGGGGCCAATCTTTTTCAGCTAACAGAATATCATAGCCTTTTGAGAGCTTATCCCAAAATAGACCCTTAATTTTCCTAGTCTTATCACCCTCCATACGCAATGTTATTTCGTATATCTTATGGGGCTCGCTAAGTCTGGCGTCGGCAGTTTCAACCTGAATGTATTCATTCGTGTCCACTGTCTCCAGATGACTCATCAAGTTCTTGCGCGCTATACTGATCTCTGCTGCACTGTCCAACATTGTCAATGCCCACTCCCCGTTTTTCAACTGTGTCCTCAGTATTCTCGGCATGGTTGATTACTCTAATACTGGCTACCTTCTTTTTCTGAAATTGAGATTTCTTATTTTGAGCAGGTTCCTTGTCTTTGGACTTGGTGTGCTCTCCTGGGTCTGACCGTCCTCTTCTTTCCGAAGTCTGTGGAAGAGATCGAGAGGGACGTGTATCAATACTTTGATATCTATCAGGTTTTTTTATATTATCCCTATTTCTAAGGTTATATCTTTTCTCAGAGGGCTCCCGTTGGGGAGACTGGCGTTCTCGAGTCGGAGTTCTTTCCCTCCGTCGAGGAGACCTTCCTCTGGACTGGAAAACTTTTTCCTTGGGAGTGGATTGTTTATTTCCATCCCAGCTCTTTTTAGGAGTGTTTAAATTATTTTTAATAAATAATTTTTCAGGATTTTCGAGCAGTTGGGGTTTAACTGGTTTTCCACCCAAGCTGTCTCTACCTAATTCTTCATAGCATTTTTCTATGATTTTTGCAAGCTCAACAGGATCTTTTATATCTGTTTCCCTCAACTTCTGGCGAATCGCCACAGATGCTGCTTCTCCCTTTACATTGGCTAATAATATAGCCGTGACCTGCTTGAAGTCTTTCAGTAATTTCATACCTAGATTTAAAGCGGGCTCTGGACCGAATTCATTTTGAATCTGTTTTAGCACTTCTGGTATTACCGCCATAGACGGAACACCGTGTGTTTTTGTGTAAATGGAAGCAAAGACTGTACCCCAAGTGTCGCAGTCCTCCACGTGTGGTGCGATTCCCATAGGAAGGCAGATGGTCAAGATTCTGTGTTTCTCAATAGGGGTAGTATTAGGAAATACTGCCTCTATTTGAGTGATTTTCTGGGCTAACCAGAAAGGAATTTGTTCCCGTTTTACGGGTGTTTTACCAAGACATGACTGTATGTTCTGTGGTGTAATTTTATTTGTGTTCCCCTGATGAGGGGTCAGCTGGTGTGAATTAACAGCTGGCTGGACTGTTGCAGTCCGTATTACATATTGGACTAATTGCCTATGTATTTTTATTAATGTGTTTAGCTGTTCTAACAGCTCTTCCTTAGACATTTTTGCAATGTCAGGATGTGGTGTGTAGCTGGCTAGAACCGGCCACGTGGCTCCTGGTCTACCTAGTGGACCGAGCCTGGTTATGTGATCATTGTGTTTTAGGGCGCCATTAAACCAGAGCAGGTGCTCTTGAAATTTAAGTGGAATTTCAACCTCCTCGAAAGGGGCGTACTCATCCGGAGGTTCCTCTATTTTGTAATAGTGAAACTCTTGTGTTATAGCGTTTACCGCTGGAAACTTTATCCATGAATACAATACCTCTGTCTGCCGATACTCGTGAGCCTCTATCACGAAAATTACTGTACCACCTTGAGGTGGCAGTCCGTTTTCTATAAGTTTTAAAGTTATAGATCTTCTTAACTGGACCGGGATGATAATAGCATCCGGGTCTGCTTGTTCGGGACCTTGCTGAGTCGCATCTACTGCGGCCCCAGAGGTTCCGTTTTCTACTGACATTTCAAAAAATGCAGGTTTTTGCAGAGTAGGTCTCCAAGGAGACAAAGATTAGATGCACAATATTTTGGAACACTGTATCCTTCAACGTTGAATAAACCGGAGCTTTACATAGGAATCTCTTCCTACTAAGGTCGGGCGGATTTTAACCTTTCACCCACTCCAGACGTCTATTGGAGTATTTACGGGAGAAAGGGGTGTGAAATATGCACGACTGAGTTACTCTACAAGTCTTACGTTAGTTTATCGCCTTACCAAACGTTAGGGCGCCATGTAGTGTAGTTCCTAGTTTCCCACTAGGCCCTGCGCATTGGAATAACATAAACAGTAGTATCGACGTGGAACTGCGGATATTCCAGGCCTCCACTGACTATGCTAAACTTAATTGGGTTGTGTTACCAACTAGCTCAGAGGTCACTGGAAACTTTCTTCTCTGCATAGGAAGTGATCAGCTTCCCTGGCACAGACAAGAAGGGATTCAGTTTTCCAACAACCGTGCAACATGACAACTTTGCTCCTCAGATCAAGAGTCGATCTCTAGGGTCGTGTGAAACAATAGACATAGATTTCACTCAGTCAGTCTGGTGCAGTTTATTTTCACAATATGTAGAGAATAGAGAGACGGGCGTGTATCAATAAAGGTTAACATTTATTGAACAGTCTTTCTTCTCGTACAAGAGAAATGTATTGCCACAATTGCAATAACTGTTATTATAAAAAGTACGTACAGTAAGATAAGAATTTGCGAAATAGAACTGTAAAAGCATTGATATGGTTTCTTAGCCATACAATGGTTTAAAAGTAATAAAACATATATACAGTCATATATACATTAGGCTAACATACTCAACTGGTGCTTCTAACTAAGCCTACCCCGGTGTGCCTGACCTAAGCCTAACACGTGAGAAGGGGAGTAAGTAAGTAGCTTAAGTTAAGTTGGTTTTGCCAAGGTTTGTTTCAAGAATTCTCTTCTAAGGGTTTAGTCAACACCATACCTCTGAATAGAATGATGGAGGATTGGTATCTCCTTCAGGGGTCTCTCTCGATATCCCAGTCACCCGCGAGGGTAAACCGGAAGCGCCGGGACTGGATTTCTCTGCACGAGAAAGGCAGCGGCTTCTCTCAGCGCGTCGGGAGGAAGGAGGGGTGACAGCGTCCGCGGGCAGCTGGGCTGGATGTCTTCGCAGAGGACGGCTTCACGGCTCCTCAAGCGTACTGAACCACAGTTCGCGCTGTAGCGGCGATAATGGTAATCAGTAGCTTCACCACCACAGGATAGCAGGCTGCAGCGACAGAGTGCTAGTTTTTACCAACACTGGTCATGCAGGCAGCTGGCATCAGCAACAGTAGCTCGCTCAACAGTAGCTAGCTTCGGTCTCTCATTGCTTAAGGCAACGTTGGTAATATTTATACCTGACAGGTGCCGGGTTTGACGCAAGTTTGCTGGACATAAGACGTCAATTAAAGATGTCACTAGGAAGTGGCAGCTATCAGTTGCTCATTAGAGTTCTATTACTAATCAAAACATAGCAAGCGGGGATTTCCAGGTTTGCTAAGTTTTTATCTTGTTGAAGAACTCGGAGTGTTATCTAGGAATATCAGATAGTGACTGCTGCTCTGTCATTGCACTAATTGGTCGCAAAGGAAGTAGCAGAGAGTCATGCTGGAATGTGGCTCTGTGGCTTTGCTCGTGTGAGGCCAGAGATGACTTTTCAGAAAATCGTACTTGAACGGTTATGCCAATATAGGGAATAAAAAGGGCTTTATAGCCGAATAGGGGCATAAGGTCACAGTATCGATCTGGAACCTAGATAAGCACATGACAGGAATGCCTTGGTCCCGCCTGCACCGTGCATGCATATGTAGTGGGGGACCCTTTGAACCCCCAGAGTGATCTAGTCGTAGGGCCCAGGGTGAAGGGGGCCCGCCACAGACCCCCAAAGTCCACTTTCCGGAGCTTTTTCGAGTTGGAGGCTCCGACTCAATCCGGCAGCTTGACGCGTGCATCATACATGATCGTCCAGGAATCAGAGTGTCTCTATGCGCATGGGTGTGAGAGTGCCTGCATAGGTATGTGAGTGACTGTGACAGTGTCTGTTTGTATAAGTGTAAGTGTGGGTGTAACAGTGTATGTATGGATATGTGAGTGTGTGGGTGAGTGTCTGCATGGCTATGTAAGTGGGTGTGACAGTGTCTGTATGGGTATGGTTGTAACAGTGTCTGTATGGGTAACAGTGTGTGGGTTAATGTCTGTATGGGTATGTAAGTGTGTATAAGAGTGTCATTATTTTTTTTGAGTCACATGAGATCTGCATACCTGTTGCGGATTTACACAGGTTGGGGCACTGAGCCCTGTAATGGGTCCGTGGATCTCGTGAGTGGCAAACAAGTTTTTGAGGGGTATTTTCGACCCTAGTACACATGCTTGCCCCTCATTTTTAACATACACAAGGGGCCAGGAAAGCACTCACCTGACCTCTTCACTTAATATTCAACCAACTTCTCAGTCTCGGTTACCATTTCCCGGCATATAAAATGGTGTCTGTGTCTTTCTCTGAAGGTATGGCCAGCCAATCAGATTCTTGCTTTGGTGCATGGGTCCTCGGATTTTCCGTGGTTGTATCCACGGAGGATCCGTGCCCTTAGATATACAAATGATTTTCAGTTAATATCTCTAAGACTACTGAAAGGATTTACCCTAAACCACAACAAGCACTCTTTCTGGACCAAGAACTAGCTTTTTGCCAAATTTGGTGTAATTCTGTTCAGCTGTTCTGGCTGCAATCATGTTCAAAATCTCTATAGGAATTAACATGAGGAAAAAGTGTTTTGGGACCTCCACCTTTTTCTCGGCTCCCACTTGACAGATCACCCCGAAACTTTCCAGACAGCAGCTGAAGCGATTGGTGTATCCATTTCTGAAAACTTCATGAGGATTTGGCAAACAGCACCACAGTTATTAGCAAAACAAAAAAAATTCTACATATGGAAACATGGGCCGTACTATAACTACCTACTGGCAACTGGCAACTGCCAGTAGGTAATATATATACATAACCCAAAGTTACCCTCTGTGAGAACGCCCTAACGGTAAAGTACCCCATACAGCAAGGTTAGCAGCAGGCTCCTGTTTATCACGCTTGCATTATTATTATTATTATTATGTTTGAGCTTGTAAAGCGCACTGTTACCTGGAGGTTTCCTGGCTCTGTGTAACGCTGGGGAACCCGTCCTGGCTTTCCCTGTGGGATGGTCCCTGCTGGGAGTCCCCAAGGTGGAGCCAAGCATCCCCGGCGTTGGAGGGGCCGTTTGTGGAGATTAGGCAAGCTGATGCCCAGAGTTGCCGAGTGGGACCCCTGAATTAGAGTAGGCACCGAAGCAAGAATTATCGAGTCCGCTGACCAAAGTCCACAACCCTGCCGCGTCGGGAATTGAACCCTGGTCCCGGCCGACTTCTGCTCCCGGGTCTGCCGCCTCTAACCAGTGAGTCACACCACTGGTTAGAGGCGGCATACCCGGCAGCATTGTATTAATCTCAAAGTCTGACGCGTTTTGGAATTCAATCCTTCATCCAGAGCCATTCAAATTTACAAAGGACAATGTAGTTCAGATCACCTGCTTTATTGTTCAAAAGAGTTCCGCCCCACTCAGCAAGATCTTACACCCTTTGGCGAATGCTGCAAAGCAGTGCGGTATTAGCAGTCTCTGGGTCATTAGGATGGCATCCTACCGTCAAATGGGACCGCCCGCCATTGGTGGGGGTCCCGTTCGTGATATTAGGATGCGCCCACCACACTGGTGGGCGCATCCTGCATTCTTGCCATTGCGGCGGGCGGTGCTCTCAGCACCGCCCGCCGCAATGCCATGAGGTATGTTGTGCACTTCCATGCACAACGTGGCAGGCACTGCGCGGTGCCTGCCATGTTGTGCATGGAACTGCAGGGGGGTACCATAGGTACCCACATGTGCACCCTCCACCCGCCAGAATCCCTGGAGGCCTGCTACGGTCCCCCAATGGGAAAAACTGCCTGTCTTTCCATGGCGGCGTTGCAGCCAAGGAAAGGCATGTCCCCGGTGCATTGCTAATATGGATGGCGGAGTCTCCCAGACAACGTCATCATGTTAGCTGCTTTTCTGCTCGGTCGACTCTTCGACCGAGCGGAAAACCGGCGGAGGTCTTTCCGTGGTCATGGTAATGTGGCGGGGGGAAATTCTAGGCAGGTGGAGGTTTTTAGCGAGCGGATCGCTGCCGCCATACGTGCAGTGGGGATCCGCCCGCTAACCTAATGACCCCCTATGTATCAAACCCATATGGGTGCTGTCATTGCAAAAATTAGAAAATAATGAAATCCCAAGTGGGTCAAAGTCAATACGAAGTACAGTGCCCGCTGCTATAGGCACAACACTCGCTGTCGAGCGTTACTCGTCCTTGAAGCTTGCCGGGTCTTCCCAGCACCGCAGGTCAGCACACATGCGGCGGGGCATCCAGGACCCAGGGAGGCTTCAGTACTTTATTCATACTGGACAGAAGGCGCCTTGCCCTGCATGATACCAATGCCACACAGACTTTATTCCAACAAGTTTCCCCACGTACCACCCGCCTAGTCATGGTGTATTCTGGGAGCTGTAGTACCTACCGTGTGGCAGCCAGTGCACAATCACATGGTTGGGGAGGTATGTGCATCTCACTACAGGAGGACTGCAGAACCATTTAAAAGCAGAGGTGCGGTTGTGGTTGAGTTTAGCAGCGGCATCTGAGGAAGGCACTTTAGCCGAAATGCATAATGTCTGAACAGCTGTCCAATTAAAAGCCTTTTCCTGGATTCCCCATGTGGTCTCTTCCGTCTGCTTGCTGGAGGTTTGTGTGGAAATATATATGCAGCCCTCCCGTCTTGAGTAGCACTCATATATTCTTATTTATTTATTTTGTGGTTTATTCTATCTATCTATCTATCTATCTATCTATCTATCTATCTATCTATCTATCTATCTATCTATCTATCTATCTATCTATCTATCTATCTATCTATCTATCTATCTATCTATCTTATACATGCAGAGCCACCGAGTTTAATATGGCATTTATTACCATTGTTGATTTGCGTAAGTGATTTATCTATGCCTTGGCATTTTTTATATATATATATTTTTTAAATATTTAATCAAAGCCAGGATGCAGGAGGTTAAATTCTGCAGTGAAGTAAAATCGCAATGAAAAAGTCTCCTGACTTTCTCATTTCAAATTGGCTGTACTGTGGGAATAAATTGGAATTTTGTAACTTGACCTGTGCCCTGTTGCAATAAATGTATGACTGTCTGTTTATTAGTACAATTGCTATAAATAACTTGTTAATAGCCCACATTTATTTTCACTTAAGTATGAACGCTCATGGTTGACTTTAATTTACTATGCTATGTTTTCTATCCTCTGCTTTAGGGTTTTGTTATTTGCCTTTCCCTTTTTCCTCGTAGAATCTTACCAAAAGACAGAAGTTCAATTATTTGAAAAGGCACATCAATTAGGAAACACAGTGCAAAACTCATTGTAGGTTCTTTCTAATTAGTGCCTTTTACAAAATCCTCTGCTCAATATGCTGCAGTGGTTGAATGGTTTTATTGTTCCAGGGACATTACAACACCCGAAACATACATTACTGAGCATTGATTGGCCATTCAGCTAAACATCTCATTAGAGGAATAGGGTCACCCATGAAGGGTGGAAATTGGTAAGTAAGTAAAATATTGCATGATAACGAAATACAGTACATTGTGACTTTCTTCTAGCATTTTAAAAGGTATCACAGTTTCAATATAATTAATTTGATTGCATTACGTTTCTTTCTCAAATATTAGCTATTACTGTGCGTATAGTATTGACCCTTCTAAATACGCTTAGTTGTGTGTATGTGACATATATATGTAACAAATAGCGTTCTTATAGTGTTAATGAATAGTCCCTTACCTTATCCAATACCTGTATTTTTTTTAAATTAGTAAAGGACTGCATAAGTGATGGAGACCAAGGCTTATTTCGCTAAGGCATCAATCTTTTACGAGATTCTGGATGGTCACGATCCCAAAATCAATATGTTAACCAGGCCTCACTCCTTTATGACTTTACATACTTACAGAACATGTAGCCCAACCACAAATAAAAATAGTTGTTTTTTTTTGACTGAGTGTATCAAAGCTTTTTGGCATAGGACACATCAATGCCAACCTGGAATCCAAAGCTGTTAAACTTGTGCTTGTGGTGGTAAAAGGCGTTCATCATGTTCCAGCTCTGCCTGGAAGGCTCTAGCTAATCCTATGCTTAAAGACTTTTCAGTAAAAGTGGCAAAAGGCTTTGTAACTTTCTAGCTCGGTATGGGTGGCACTGCCCTAATCCCATGCCTAAAAACTCTGCTAGAAAAACAGACATTAGAGGTGAGCAGATTCCGAGTGTTGCTGGTGTTGCAGGGTTCCACTCTGAGCCAGTAGGAACTGCTAAAACGCGTTACAGCTGAAAATAAAAAAAACATGCGTTGAACTTTCCTCTCAGTGTCAGTGTCCGGTTTCTCAAGTGTAGATTGGAGTTGGTGTGGATATATATATATATATATATTTATATGGTTTTTTTTGTTTAGAAATCCTAAATGTACAGTGCATGCATTAAGTTGGACAATCTCTTTCTTTAAGGGCTACTGGAGCCTGAGATAGTATAACATTTGGCAATGTGGGCCGAGCATCAAGAACTTAGTCAACGCAGGGAAACCCAACGTCTTATTATTGAGAAATAGATGTACAAACATTAAGAAAGATTTTCAGAATATTTGAATAACACACAATGTAGATCATTGAAAATGTTTTTTTTTTGTCAACTATCGGAATCCGAATCTTATAATACATACAGATGTGATTGTGAAACGTTAACACTTGCGCTGATGCATGCACGAAATGTGAGTGTAGTGTGCTTTTACTGTCTATGGCATTTAAACCTGAGAGCAGTATCACAGGTCACATGATCAAGATCCAGAGAGGGTTGATACGTGTAGGGTTTGGTCTCTTCTGTGGTTAAGAAAATTAATGTGCTGCATACCTGACCGGAGTGGCTCGTCGCCTTCCTAGGGATCGAGGATGTGGCCTTTGTGTATACACACACACGCACACATGCGCACACACACACACACACCACATTTTTACCCACATGCCTTCCCCTGGGCCTATTGTTTACAAAACAATTGTGACATTCCTTCTTCCTTTTGAACTGTTGGAAAACACTAGAGAGGGACTACACAATTATAAAAGACCACAATCAATGCCATTTCCCTTACCTCCTTTCAACACAGCTCTACAGCTATCCACTTTTATTAACTCCTTGTTCTGTGACAATGTTAATATTACATTCAATAATGGAACATTGAATCTTTCATAATCATTTGATAAATAATCATTGAGCTGAACTTAGAAGTGTTTTATATATATCATAAAAAACTGAAAATTGTAAAGTGCAGTATTTTAATGTGCACACATTCTAAAGTGCAAAAGTGCAATATTGTAAAGTGAATAATTCCTAAAATGCCTAATTAATATTTGGTCCTAAAACCTCAAATTGTTAGCCATAAACATAGCCTTGAAGGGATCTGAGCTTCCAATCCCTCATAGAGTGTCTTCACATGGTGTCTTCAATAATTAACACTTTTCTAACATATTTTCCTCCTCTATAAAGGTTCCAATGGATTCTTCATAAATAATTCCCTTAAGATAAACTAGTTATATAAAGTCACATACAAGGCTCAAAATTGTGTTCCAAAAGAGTAGATCAAGGAATATACACATAACACCAATTATATTTACCATTTATAAAAATGTTCATATAGCTACAACCTTCTTACATATTCTTTCTATTATCAGTATAATGAGTATTTATCAACTAAAGTGCATACATATTATTTGTGCATAATTTTAAATCCACCCTACCTCTACTTTGTTGAAGAGTTATAAAAAGGGGGGATAAAGTGCATATTGACAAAGGGCATACTTTTTTTGTGAAAATTGCAATTTCTTCCTGTTATGATACAGCCTCTGCTCTTTTATTACAATCCCTTATATCAAGATCACCATGGTAATACTCATATTTGTGAGAACATAAGTCGAATGCATAAATACCACAAACAAAATTAAAAAACAATCTCTGTTCTTAAAAGTAACATTATTCATCAAGGGAAGTACAGCATGCTATTCCATCTTCATTTTCATACACCCATTGGACCACTTCCAAGAGAACAAGATTCTGAAAGTTTATCTGTATTCATAAATGTACATGTAATTCTGCATCAGTGTTGTGCCCCCAAGGGCATTCAGTACCCAACAGTAGGATCAATTTGGATTCCTGCTTCTTGAGTTTCAACTCCCCATGTCCATCTCTCAGGTGTCTTCCCACATTTTTTATGGCATAGTACTTTATAGTCCCTCCAACTTTCCATCATGATTATCTAGGAAATGCTTCACCATAGGATAATTCATATCCAGATTTTTAATTGGAGGATGTAAGCTTTCAATTGTCTTTATAGTGCTACCAACATATGACTTCTTGCAGGGGCACTGAAGCCCACATATTCTGTTTTACACACGTAGCCCGACAGCACGACCTCAACATAATCTCCTATGCCGACGACACTCAGCTGATCCTCTCGCTCACCAAGGACCCCATCATTGCCAAAGCCAACCTCCACAAAGGAATGAAGGGCGTTGCCGACTGGATGAAGATCAGCCACCTGAAGCTGAACTCGGACAAGACGGAGGTCCTCATCCTTGGCTTCAACCCTTCAGCCTGGCACGACTCCTGGAGCCCGACGGCACTGGGGACAGCCCTGAAACCCACCGACCACGCATGCAACCTGGGAATCATCCTCGATTCAACGCTCTCAATGACCAAGCAAGTCAACGCCGTCTCCTGCTTCAACACCCTCCGCATTCTTTGCATGATCTACAGATGGATCCCGACAAATACAAGAAAGACAGTCACACAGGACCTCGTCAGCAGCAGACTCGACTACGGAAACGCCCTCTACGTGGGAGCCCCGACCAAGCTCATCAAACGACTACAACGCATCCAAAATGCCTCGACACGACTGATCCTTGACGTACCACGCCAAGGTCACATCACCCCCCACCTGAGAAACCTGTACTGGCTCCCCGTCAACAAGAGGCTATCCTTCAAGCTCCTCACCCATGCACACAACGCACTACACAAGACCGGCCCAGCCTACCTCAAGAGACAGCTCTCCTTCTACATCCCCAACCACCAGCTACGCTGTGCCGACCTCTCACTTGCTACCGTCCCGTGCATCCGAAGAACAACCACCGGTGGGAGATCCTTCTCCCACCTCACCGCCAAGACATGGAACACCCTTCCACTGAGCCTACGACAGACCCAAGACCTCCTGACCTTCAGGAGGATACTCAAGACCTGGCTGTTCGAGCAGTAGCACACCCCCCCCCCCCCAGTGCCTTGAGACCCTTGCTGGTATGTAGTGCGCTTTACAAATGATTGATTGATTGATTGATTATTCTTTCATAGATTAAACGTTTATTTCTTCTAATGTTTTGTAATCTTTTTTATTAATTCTAAAATTACAGGCCATGCAGGCATCATATTTCACAAATCTTTAATTGGCTGTTGTTCACCAATTTGTTGATTGTTTGTTGCTCTGATAAACACTCATAGTTAATAATTAACCTAAGGTGGCAATCTTTTGATAGGTTAAACTCTTTCAGATGCTCATCATAGGTTAAGATCATCTGGTTCTAAAGTGAGATTGCGCAGAACTGAATTGCATTATGAATCTACATGGGTATGGGTGATCAGTTGGCTTTACTCCTTCGAAACTCTCCTTTCGGGACCTTTGATCCATGTAAGGAAGAGACTCTCTGTCACTAATGTTTACTGTTTTCTATGCATTCTCAAACACCGTTGTGGATATTCTCCTAAAGTAAATAAATAGATCATAGACTTAACCTATTTTTCAAAGTCATAGTCTGTGGAGCAGATTCCACATAATCTTAATAATTGGCTGTATGGAATACTCAATTTCAGGGATTTGGGATGGCCACTATTTATATGATGAATGGCATTTGCAGCTGTAACCTTCCTATAAATCTTACTTACAATCTTACATCTAGGTACTCAATTTTGTCCTAACTATAAGAACTTGTCGGTTTGATATTATATTGATTGTCATTGAGAGTTTTGATAAAGTGCTGTAAAGTTCTCTCATCTCCATGACATATCAGAAACAGATCATCAATGACTGGAGTCCAGCACACCACATTTTCCATGAATATTTCATTCTTATCTGACCAGGCAACATCCTTCTCTTACCACCCCATAAAGAGGTTGGTGTATGTGGAAGCAAAAGAGGTCCCCATGGCTGTTTCTTGTTTCTATAAATAGGTTTTGTCATTAAACAGGAATATGCTATGAGTTAAACAATACCAAAGCATTTCAATGAACATCTGCATATGCTGAAGAAACTATAGGTCAGGCCCTTAAGAAGTATTGACAGGCTGCAATGCCATGTTCATGATTGGAAGGTGCATTCAAGGCTACAATATCTAAAGTGACCATTATATAAGTTTCTTTCCATGGAATACTGTCAATATTTCTGAGGAAATCAGAGGTGTAATTTATGAAGGATTCTCTAATGGGGTCCCAACCGAGCTTGCAATCGGAACTCCGGTGGAAGAGCATTTTAACTTGTTGTGCACGTTTTAAAGGAAATACATTTTTGATATTCTAGTATTTGCTACTTTCAAATTCTCATGTTCTTCCTGATTCAAAAAATGATTCCCTCCCAATGTGTAAGCATTTGGTGAAATTCTTCTCCACTATTCTTAAGTATATCACTATCATGAAAGTTACAGTGACCCAAAGTGTCTATTTCTAGAAAAAGAAAATCAAAAAAGACTCTTCCCTTTATTGGCCACTAAGTCCACGATGTTGCAATTAGACTTTCTGAATATCTTCTACGCATGCTCCAAAAAGTCTAAAATTGTAAGCCACAGCACTAAGAAGACAGACTGCTGCCTCCGAGCTCGGGTCAACCTCCTTGTTAGAGCAATAACCATTTTCAGATGTATATTATAATTCAAATACTACTCAAAATCATCCCATGCCTCTCTTTGTCACAAAATCACGACATACTCACCACATCACCTCCCCTGGGCAGTCACTCACTTCCTTTTATCAATCTCCACTGCAGATGCAATGAAAGTTCCAAAAGGCACTTCTACATCGAAGCCCCCAAGATGTTGCATAAGCTACCACCCTTGATTGGGGACTCTCCCCTTTCTGTACAGCTTTAATAACCCACTGCTTACCCACTGCAACTCCATAGCTATCCATGTTTAGCTGATGTGCTAAGAGCACTATCATCAAAGTGACATTTTTACCAGCAGAGAGAAGTAACACCTGAGAACAGGATGCCAGTCACTGTAGAAAACTGGCAATATTAAAAAAATAAGAGGATACCAGCAAATCAACTTCAAAGGTCAATGATTCCACCAATGAATACACTATCTTATTGATAATTTTGCCTCCATGTTCATATTATATTATGTTGTCATTTTCAGATTCAATTCTTCAACTGCTTGTGCATATGAGATAAGTGGGAATCAAATCAAATCAAACCAAAAACAAGCTTTATTCGATTTTAGGCATGTAAAATCATAAAAGCAGACAATTTAAAACATTTCATCTCGCTTCTAAATATACATAGGTGAGCATAAATATATACAAATTCATAGATCAATTCATTTTACTGTGACTATCTCTGATACATGAGAATACACATATTTGGCAACTATACTAAAAATAATCCATCAGAGGTCTAAGAATTTAAGATTTTCCTTGCTCTCAATATGCTTTTTAGGAAACCCACCATGGTACCAATGCAATAATAATTTTCCAACATCTGTAAATACATAAAAGCAGGGCGTCCTTGTCTTTATCCTCCCTGTTTTAATAGGGGTACAATCCATCTACGTTGTTCGTTTACATAGAATTTACTGAATACAATTGCATGGATGGTTGTTTGTAAAGAGATGTTGTCACAAGGACACAGGCATAATTCCCTTGACCAATTATTTATAACCGGATGACTGATCAAACGTGGAAGGTCCCAAATCTGAAACGTGTTAACACGTACCTGTCATATCCTCCAAAACAACATAATAGGTAGGGTTGAATGTTACACGGTATGGTAATTATTGGTGCTGGTCCACCATGGGTTTGTTTATTTCCAGAACCAACCCATTCTCTTCCAGGAAAGTCATACAAACATTTTAAATTCCTTTTGGTGTATACAATTCAATGCTTCAGGCACAGAAAAATATTCTGGATGCCCAATGTCATGCATGAAGTTTTTTACATATTTTAACCAAATAATCTTGCTGGCATGATCTAGTTTCATTGCATCGGTTAGGATTTCCTTATTTAGACCTGTGCTGGTAGAGGTCCAAATTCTATGCCAGAGCAGCACTGGTTTTACCATTTTTTTTTAATATCTTTATTGCATTTTTCTTTTTCTGGTACTTTAATTCACAAGCATCTGTACATGGCAACACGTCAATTGAATCACTTGTAACATAACATTATGTATACAGGTCAAACAGTTCCTTCACATTACTGTCTCGCCAACCACTTCTGGGTGGGGGGGGTCCCATATACATATCCAGGTCTCCTTGGGCTCCTTAGGCTTGCACAGTCTGTCGTTTCCAGTGGAGGGCCAGGGCAAAGGTGCAACATTCGCCTCTCCTTATCAGCGATGGTAAGTTGTAAGAACATCAGTGAGCACAGATGGGTAGATATCGCAGTGAGATCTCACTCTGGATTCGTATCATATTACATGTCACAAATAGTTAGATCAATGTACCTGCCAACGTCAAGTCTGTGCATCAGATATTTTTTGTGGTTTTCCGTTTAACATAGTAACAATACAACTTCATTCAACTACAGTAAATGACAATTCAAAACAAAAAAAAGACGTCAGTCGAGCGAGTGTGTGTGTTTCAAGTGCCTAGAGTGCCTTCCCGGTGTAGGTATCTCTAGACCAGCGTGTGAGCATGGTATGTGAGCTGTGTTTCTAATTATCTGTATGATTTCGTGGTCGTGGGGGCAATTTTTAAAATTTTATGTTTTCCTCCCCCTCTTTTTTTTCCCCTTTGTCCCCCCTGACGGAGTGTGAGGTTTCTGCCCAGCTCAATGATAGCAGTCGGTCAGCATGTAAGCACAGCGCAGTGTCGGTGGTTAGGTGGCACATCAAGTATCCAGTTTCGTTTGTTATGTCGGAGGTGTCTGCTGTGCTGCACTGGTTGTACCATGATCAAATCTGAAATGTTTGGTACTCCTAGCTTGCTGTGTGAGTTAAAAACAGGGGTGCTAGCAGGAACTGCCAAATAAAATCTTAGAAAGATGTTTTCGACATATTGAATTGGGGCACAATCATGAAATCCCCATATACCCGCACCAAAGGTTGCTATGCTCACACATTTGGCCGGGTAGATATTCAGGAGAATTTCAGGGGGTCTTTTGCCTAGTTTTTTAGTGAAATTAATCAGGGCCGCAGTAGACTTCATAAACAGAAGGCTCCTAGTCTTAATCGCCTGCGTCCAAAGCTTCTACACTGTTTCCCTCTTCCACAGGTCATTATAAAACTTTTCTTTGCATTCATTTGTAGACCCAGGTCATCCATAAAACTACTATATTAGGTAAGAGCCGCCTGTGATCCAATCTGGGTGCATGCCATAAGTACTGCGTCGTCTGCCTAGAGAAGGGAGACAATCGGTCGCTTGTTTATATATGGCGGGTCCCTAGCATTTGACACCAACTCCTGTTCTAACGCGTTGGTATAAAGAGTGAACAGGAGTGGTGCCAAAACACATCCTTGCCTCACTCCTCTCTCCACTTTGAACGGTGCGGTACACTCTCCCTTAAGTCCATATCGAACTTTGGCTGTTGCACCTGACTAAAGATGTCTTAAAAACTGAATTAATATTGGGTCTGCCTTAAGATCACTAAGAATACCCCACAGTTTGCTGTGTATGACACAGTCGAATGCAGCTGTAAGGTCGATAAATGCCAAATAATATTTTCCTGATTTAGCCTGCTTGTACTTTCCGATTAAAATACTGAGGTTAAGAGCCTGCTCGTTGTTTACTAAACCAGATCTAAAACTATACTGTACATCACTTCATATATTATTGTCTTATGCCCATATTTGCAGCTGATCTAAAACAATCCTTCCTGCTACCTTCATGAGGGAATCTAATAAAGATATCGGACGGTAGCAGGTGGGATTTCCCGATCCACCTTCTTAAAAATTGGGACAATTATTGATTCAGACCAAGTGTCTATGAATCCCTTTGCGCAGCATTCCTGTAAACCTTGTGGTAATATTGGAGACCACAGCTGCGGGGATGACTTAAATAAATCGATTGGCACCCTGTCCGAGCCTGGAGCCATGCCACTCTTACTAGCATTCATGGCCATAGTTACGTCTTTCAGAGTGATGTGAAAGTCAATAGGCAAAAAATCCTGGCGGTCCCCCTCGAGCTCTCGTCTAAGATCTGTTTCCCTCTCTGTAGCATTCTGCAGGGTGTAAACATTTAAAAAGAAATCCACCCAGGTATTTTCCTATATTGTTACCTCTATGGAAGGCACGTCGTGCTCAGTAGTAAAAAAAAGGTGTATTAAAGGCCTGCCAAAATAGGGAGCTGTCTTTACTCGTTGAAGCTTCTTTAAGGTTTTCCCAAGCCTTATCTTTCATTTAATTTTTCCTAGTTTTTCCAGCTCATTGTACAGCTTCCTACATTTCCTAATTTCCTCCTTATCTCTTACTGTCTTGTGTAGGGCTTCTTTTAGATTAGTGTAGGTTTTTGTGCATTTGTTATCGAACTATCCCTTTCTGAAATTACTAGGGCCTTTGATTTCTACTTGCAGCAGGTTTTTGACAACCTTAGTAATGTGGGAGAAGGCCTTCAGTATGCTATCATGCAATGGACTGTCACTTTGGCACATTGAGATTGAGTTGAACGCCTTACTAACAATTTGTTTACTCATCTCTAACGGGTCCTGGCTAGACCAACGTAAGGTATATCCATTTTGTCTTCCTATTGCTACATTTTGTACCCATGCTACTTGGTTGCAATATTTCCTTACTGGTGTAGTTGGGATGGTTATGTTTACGCTTAAGGGTGGGTGATCACTCATTAAATTTTGGTGGATGTTGTAACCAGTAACATATCTTGCATATCGGTTTGACATGATTATAAACTCCATTGTCGATTCAGCACCTCTGCCTATAAAAGTGTGCCCGAAATCCACCCTAGGTAGGCATAAACAGTTTGCAAAAATAAGATCGTAAAGGAATAAGATCTTGTTAAACATCTCCCCTTTGCCTGAGTGGGAAGAATGAAATTCCGGGTCATCTTTCTCCGTTGTTAAACCACATTTTCCTAACCCGGCTAGCGAGCATACATCAACATTAAAATCCCCACCCCAGATAGGAATTATTTTGATCTCTCCTTTTGATTTTAATTTACTAATATCCTGGCAAGCTTCTTTAACATAGCGCCCAATTGTCCTTTTTCGACGTTATTATAGAAATTAAATAAAACCAGTATGCATTTAACATCCATGTGAATCAGTACAATCAGGTAGTAGATTTCAGCACTAATAATTTTGATCTTTAAAGCCCCGATCAAATTTGAAACATAAACACAGATTCCACCTTTAGGTCTTCCGCTCGATGAGCGAATTGCTAGTGTGTGCAATGTTCTGAAGCCGTTTATGTGTACTTCATTTATAGCCCAGGTCTTTTGTACACAGAGGATGTCAAAATTATTTATAAAATCCTTCCAAGACATGTCATTCGCTTTGTTCTTAATGCCCGTTCTCTTCCAAAAAAGATTTCAAAATTTTGTGTTTTGTGCTGAGTTATTTCAGGGATAAAATCACACTGATTTATTGGTTCAAGCCCGATTTGCGGGGCTGGATTATAGGCCCCTACAATGCCCATTTCAATGTGATACCTACTAGTGTGATCTAGCCCAAGTATTTCTTCACCTTTGGGGTTACTGTCTCCCCGTCAATTTGTTTAGTCCTAGTATGGGAATTCAAGGATAGTGCACAAAAGGTGGATTGTTGGCTAAGTCCACCCTGCCCTATCATCAAGGATTCGCCTATCGCTGTGGGGATGTGGGAATAATAATTCATGTATTTTGCACTGAACATACAATGATTCGAAATTTCATATTGAATTTCTTATACATGTAACAAATCTAAAAAGTGCCAAGAGTGTTGCTAAAATATTGGCACTTAATATTTATCAATATTCTATTCAAGAAAGAGTAATTAGTAGAATAACTATACATTGTTTGAACTTTTTCTTTTTAAATGTTGAAATATTTGTGCATTTTCTGCAGGCAGCGCCTTCCAGCTAAAAATGTCTACTATTACCGCTGTCCAGACCATAGGAAAAACTATGTGATGTCCTTTGCTTTCTGCTTTGACCGTGAAGATGACATTTACCAGTTTGCCTACTGTTACCCTTACACGTATACACGGCTTCAGCACTATCTCGACAGCCTGGACCGAAGGAATATGGACTACTGCTTTCGAGAGCTTCTGGGACTCAGCGTGGTAAGTAAAAGGTTAACTCATGGGTGGGCTGCATAGATTGCACCATTTGTAAGTAATTGTACAGCTATATTGGTACCGCTGCAAGTTTGCCCTGTTATTTGCCCCTACTGACTGGCCTGACATTTACACTGAGCAAGCACTGATACTTGTCATTTGTGCATGGGCCAGTCGCTGTTAATGGAATTTTTCAGGAAGACAGTCAGTGTTCAGGTCTCATTTAACTTGCTTAAACAGGTTACTAATTAAACAATGTTCAATAATGAAGTGCTGTTGAGGCTGTCATTCTGTAATTTCCAGAAAATATGGGAAATATTTTATTGCTCTGCATAAACGATGTGTTTTTTTAAACATAAAGCCGAATTTGTGACCCCCGTTGCTTCTTTCTTTCTTCTGATGATATGCAATGGCATCACTAGCACTGAGGTCATATTTAGACCTTTTGCTTTTTGAAAAGTTAACTTGGGGTTTTATGAGACTTAAATGTTTATTCAAAAGTCTACTGTCTCAACGTGTATTGAATATTCTATAAAGCTACAAAGTTCAGATTTTCTGCATTATAGTTAGTGATAAATAAAACTCTGTATGCATTATAATTAGTGATAAATACAACTTTGTATCAAGTGTACACAATCACGGCTTATCTTTCAGTATGTTAGTTCTTGTTAACCTTTTTCTTTTTTGGACGCTTCATTCAATACTTTTCATTCAACACTTTTCATTATGTTGTCTGTCCTTATACCTCAGACGCTCCTTAGTTATCTCTGCCAGATACATTATGTGTTAATTACTATTTCTCTTAACAGCCTTGTTAAGGAGATATTCTTTTAAGTTCAAGAAAGCTTTATTAAGAAATATAAAGGTGTCAATACAAAGTACATCATAATAGCCTCATACTAAAATATGCAGCATAAACTTATTTAGAAGATTACGAATCAAACATATAAATTACAGTATAAAAGATATAGTTAACATCTTAAGGAGATATTCTTGATGTGTTTATAAAGGTGAACAGAAGTCGTATGCTGGACTGAAAATATATTGATCATGTTACACCACATAGAGAGAAAGAGCACAGAGCATAAATTGATGGGATATGTGCTATGATGGATGCATATACTGGATACAGTCAGGAAACAGTCAGACATGGGCGGAGAAATAGGTTCTCCTTTATGAAGAACTTTTTTCACTCTGCAGCCAATTTAGATGTATACTGGTCTCACGACAGAGGAAACTATAGTGCAGTTGAGATAATTGCATTTTCACACAAAATGTTTTCATGATATTACATATAACCTGTTTTCTATTCACTACCCTTTTAAGAAACTTGGACGAAGTTAAAGATGTGTAAAAGTGTTATTATATAAAAGCACTATTAATGTAAACATAAAAATAAATATAAAAATGTATCTGCCTCCATGGCCATCACAGCTGACATTAGAAACATTAGTTTCCAATACGTAGAACATGGATTTCAAAATGCACACAATATATTGAAGGTTTATACAGTGTAAGAATGGAAATTACAATGCAGAGAGAGAAGATCTGATAGCATTTAAATAACAGAGATGTTGCACATGGCGAGCTCAGGCTTTCTGTGATCATTGGACCTAATATGTGAACTTAGAGTTGAGTAGATTCCTATGATAGTACTGAGCTGTCGAACTTTAGAAGAAATATAACTGTTGAGGTACTTTAAAGTTCTACAGAAAAATGCAATTTTCACTAAGAAAGAGTGAATTCATTTGAAATATTTATGAAGGCACACGTGGAACATTTATGTGTGCTGTGTTATTGTCATGAAAAGAGTGGAGGAAAGCACAATGCTTCTTTTGGAAAGGGTATCATACTGCCACTCGGAGTAGAGATAGCCTTCATTCTTTGAACTACTCTAATATTGTCTTATGTTTCCGGGTTGAATTGAAGCTGGGTCAATTTAAATAGACTTTATATATGGAGCGCTCTCAGATGCTGATGCATCCTTTACTGTATTTATGAAAAAGCTGATTGTGAAGTATTCAACCCGGAGGTACCCTATGAACGAAGTCATGGTGGGTTAAGATCAACTATATTGTTTTTTTGGGACCTAGAAATACCTAAAGAAATCTTTAATGCATATTATATATCTTTCTTTTCTACCATACAGTCAATTAAAAACTAAATGGAACCAATGTTTCTGTGCAATTGTCAGTGATACTGAAACAGAGATATATTAGAGGTATTGAAAATCTACTTAGAGTGTCTTAAAAACAGTGAATTAATTCCTTTCATAGATAAATTAGGCGTGTCTTTTTAGTGGTACGACTATTAATGGTTTTGGAATTATTTGCTATGGAGGTTTTGGAAGGATGAAAGGCATGAGGTTTGCTGTGCGTTTAATATCCAGTATTAGTAAAAATTAGGTAACTGCATTTTTTACTAGATATAGATCTGACTGCAGGTTTCAACACCATAAAACAATCTGCACTCATTTCCTGGCTCATAGAGATTGGATTTAACTTGACCTTGGACAGGCTGAAATATTTTCTTCAAAATCAGAGTCAGGCAGTATCAATGCAATCCTTCTAGATTGAGTGTGGAGTTCCTTTTGTCCAATATTATTTAATGTTTTTGTGGTCCCGTTAGCACACCTCATTAGATCATATAGTCTTAACAAAAAGTTAAGGGCCTGATTACGAGTTTGGCGGTGCGGGATCGCCCTGCTCCCACACCGCCAAACCCGTGGTTGAACCTCCCGCCAGATTGGGAGTTTTCTGGCAGGTCGTTCTTTGGCGTTCCCACGGCAGTGCCTATGAAATAGGCTCCACAGTGGGAACATCAAAATCAGTACCTGTACCTGTTACATGAACTCTCCACTCACAGTTACGAGCGACACACCAGTGCTTCACCTTATTGGGTCATGCACATGCCTTAGTCAAGTTGGTTCCATTTTATTTTCCTTATTGACTATGCTAAAAGTTCACTCTTCGGCATTGTGTATATAGCATCACTAATTGCAGCACACTTGCATGATTTTTGTTTTTCTAATCTTTTAAAACAGGCCCATTTGGTTCATTTAGGTTCTAATACCCAATAGCTCATACGTATGTTTTTTCCGTTGCAAGGAATGAACTGTAATTCGATGTATTATATAGGTGGCCTGTCTGATGAACAGGTCTCGTTTCTCATTTCTTTTGTAGAATTTCCACCAAGTGACCCCTGAGGAAGGGTCTTGTATTGACCCAAAATGCATTGGGTATATGGGAATTTTTGGATTTAATATATCTTGATGCACATGGAAAAATGAATTTATGTTGATTTTGAACTAACCAAGTCATTAAAAACATAAAGTGATTCAGCAAACTTCATTCAAAGTGTATCACCTTTATGAAACTCATTGTGAAGGAGTTTATAACAACTTGAATTGTTATAGCGAATGTGCTCCAGCTAGCAAGTAGAGCGATTCCTCCAGCATTCTTGTTTCCAGCACTCACCATCTGCCATAAAGCCACCTATGGACCATGTCTAGAATTCATTAGGCAAATGGTTATCTTCCACATACCAGATTGTAATAATAAAAATAATTCTGATTGTCTTCTGATCCCTCTGAAGATATGTAGTGTCAACCACTGAGAACACCCCTTCTGTTATACGGCATCTCAGCCATAAAATACTCTTCCTAATATTTTATGCACTACAAGAAATAATTTAGTGGCATATCAGCAACAGCCAGCGATAATTATCGCTAAGCGCTCTTAGCGCAAGGATAATTATCGCTGTCTCTCTCTGGATTTTATCACAGAGATAGCGTTTTATCATCAACGCTTATCTCCAATGCGATATGAAATCCAGCAATAGTGGCTAAATGTGCGATTATCGCAGCAATAATCGTACAGCGATAGGCGAATCCTTGATGATAGGGCAGGGTGGACTTAGCCATACAATCCACCTCCCACAGGATATAATGGCTAAGTCAGATTCAAAGCAGGCGTAAAGAAACCTTCGATAAGCACGGTTAGGCCTACTTTTATTATCGCTACGCGGGTTAGCAGCTACATTGATGATAGGAGAAAGTCGTGTTAGCGACATTTCTCACGTAATTTTAGTAAGAAACGCCTACTATGCATCTCATTAGCGTTGAGATGCTGGGCGTTAAAAGAACAGGTGCTGAGGCATGGATTCACGCGATAGCGTGACCTCGCCGATCGCGCAATAAAATTATCGCCACTTTTCACCCAAAAACGGATGTTAAAGCGGCAATAATTTTATCGCGGCGCCTTGATGATATGCCCCCAATTCGTTAAGAAAGAACTGAAAACTAGACATATCAGCTAAATTCTGAAAAGGCAGACCCTAGAGCCATGATGCCTTTTTGGTGTCCGCTCACTGACAAAAATCATAAACCTAACATAACATAACATAAAAAAACAAAGCATAACATAACATAGCACAACACAGTACCACACACCACAACACATTACAACACAATACAACATAACAGAAGCAAAATGTACATAGTGATCGTTAAAGCTGTAGAAAATGAGCCCGCATTTCTATCGATGCCCAGGCTGCTGGTGCAAGACGCCTCTTAGTTCCCATTCTGAATAGCTATCAAATAAAGAGACGGGCGCTGGATGCAGGAATCAAGAACAGAGTTTAATTCTCATGAGTAGAGCCAGTCATTTCAGACACGAAACAAGGTGTCACCGGGAGGTGCTCTAACAAGTGAGCTGAGACTCAACCTTTTATACCTTACAAAACACTTGGTATTACAGTCACAGCATTGTGAAACGAAGGAAAGATAACCCTGTAATCCTCGTGTCAATCCCACCCCACATGTGTTCACAATAGGGACCCTTGACCTGCTGATAAGAGGGGAGGGCAATCACGCAGCTGAGTGTCTCATCAACAGTTTAGGATGTGCGCGCCTAATCATAGCCAGGGGGTGGGGTGGCCAGGATCAATAGTGGGTCCTTTGAAGAGGAGTGACTTCATACAATAAGGGCAGTAAATGGTATCTCCTGGCTTAGGCGATGGCCTCGGACATGTGTGGTCAGCCGGACTCGGGGGAAGGGGTCATCAAAGGAGTGGTATTCATGCCGCGTGGACAATCGAGCGCGGGGGGGGGGGCTTGTCAACAGAGGGACATTCATGGAAGGAAAGGAGGTGTTGGTCAGGCGCGGTCGTGGTTCTCATGGACAGGGTCTTGCAGAGGAAGAAGGTTTACGGCCTGCTCATGTGAGGAGAAGGGAGGGGGAGCCAGGGTGGACACGGGGACAGAGTCACATAGAGAGAGAGAGAGAGATCTTATGACCCGTACATGAGAGAGCGGGGGCAGTCAGGTGCAGCTGGGGAGGGATATGTCAGCTAAGGCGAAGGATGCCTCCTCAAGAGGGAATGGGGGGTTCTGTGTGGGTCAAGCAGGAGGGTTGCCTTTCGTAGCAGGGTCGCGCAAAGGGAGAGGGGTTCATGGTCTATGCATGAGAGAGGGGGTGTAAGATACGCGCAGGAGGGAAGCCGGGGATTCCAATGAGTAAAAAGGCCATGGTGCCTAGTATGGCTGTGCATATGCATATAGGTATGGGCTCTTACTGGCAGAGTGATACGGCCAATAGTTTATGGTATTCATGGTGCTCACAGGGAGAGGAGTGGGAGAAGAAGGGAAATGAGTGCTGTTCATGTACATCAATTTCTTCAATTTCTACAGTCGCCCCTTTTACATTACAGCAGTCATTTTTGTAATTGATGGGGTTACAGGCAGACAAGCATCGTTGATGAATTAGCATTTTGTCGATACTAGCATTTGGCGTACAATCACAGACAGTTGAGGTGATGGGCAGAATACAGCACATAGGAAATTGCATCTCGGTGTGTTCCTGACAATTAAACGCACTACATAGCATAAATCTTTCTAACTTAAAAATGTGACCAATGAACAGTTTTTGACCAGGTAGTTGAGAGCGGAATTCAGTTCAATACACAAGATTTCTTCGTCACAGTGTCTTTTTATCAGCGAGCCATCACTGGTAGGCTCTAGTCCGAGTACTTTCGTTGGCGCTGTTGAGCACCGGCGGTGGAGCTATAGGTCCAGCTCTGTTCTATCCTTACGCGTTGCAGGGTGCGGTCAGTCCTCGGCTGTTAGACCACAGTCCTGTTCCCTAAACAATCCGTTTGGCGGCGCCTTATGCTCGGCACCTATA
The DNA here is from genome assembly GCF_964263255.1 of Lissotriton vulgaris. Classification (NCBI taxonomy): domain Eukaryota; kingdom Metazoa; phylum Chordata; class Amphibia; order Caudata; family Salamandridae; genus Lissotriton; species Lissotriton vulgaris. The sequence continues at coordinate 352,838,222 of NC_141685.1, read as the reverse complement.
TTTTCCGTGGCAACACCCTATTCCCATATGAATGCAGTTCTTTCCTTTGGCAAAAAGTCACGTGGAAAAGAGGGTGAGGGTGGTTCAAATAGTCAATAGGAGAGAGAGCGGAGTTGGGTCAGAGTTCCTGAGACGCACAAAAGGGACCAAGGGAGCAAAGGATAACAAGCAGGCAGGCCCATCAATCGGGCCCAAAGAAGGGGGACGGAGACTCCAGGCACACGTGGGTTAGCAGACGGAGGGCTTCAAGGCGGCCCGTCATTTTTCATTTTCCACGTTGAAATTGCGGTCTCGTCCCGTATCTTGTTGCTCTGCAGCTCCACCTTTGGTCGAGGTCATACGTGTCCCAAGATCTGCAGTCAGGCTGTACGTCACATCTGACCCATCTCCTTCGGCGATCGTGAATCTTTGAATAGGTACAAGACAAGGTTTTAGAGAAATGGCAGAAGAAGATATCTACGCATGTGAATTCCTCCCTCAAGTCTACGCATTTGGGAGATACGCTCACTGGTCACAGTCAGAGGTCCATTACCAAGCAGTGCATGTGTCAGCATTCCTACTGAGTTTATGGCAGGTCTATCCATCGTTCTATTTATAACTCGAGTGAGGATAAATGAGATTCCCATCAACTGTGCATTACATCATATTCAACATTACGGTGCATTTCCCTTCAGGACTGGCTAACCTTTTTCAAACAGGGCGGGGGTGCCATCATCGAGAGTCAGGCAAAACAAGGTTTTCTCGAGGGTCAACAGCTACTCATGGTCATCATGTTTATATCCGGGACAGCAGCTGGGGTCTATCAAATGGGGCGGGGATGCTTCGGGCGCTCGCGCTTGGGTGCAAAAGAAAGGGGGGGGGGAACATCTGGGCATTGGGGGTCAACCTAGACGTTGGCGTTCGCCTCTGAGGAACAGAAAAATAGGGTGCCATTGACATACGGTTCCCCTATGAATGGCCAGATTTGGGGGACCTTAGTCGTCTTACCTGTCCTTTCCTTCTCAGCCAATTTAAGTTCATAATTTTGCAGAAAGGAGAGGTAGTAATATGGCGAGTTACAATCATTTTTATTTCGGTCAATTTCGCTGAACACCTCCGCGTTCAATAAGTATCAAATCAGACTGGTGCCGGTGGGGCACAATTTTACCGAAAAGAGGGAGAGAAAATAGGGAGACTCTCATAGAGAGTGAGAGTCGTCCGCAATCTAAACGAGCCATTCGGTACACGTATGACATGTAGAGAGAGAGAGTGAGAGAGAGAGAGAGATAAGGGGGTGGTGAGAGAGAGAGAGAGAGAGAGTGAGAGAGAGACGTGTACGAAAATAGGTCATTTAGTGCGCTCACAACACAGAACAGCAAAGGTCAGGTAACACGTAAATACAGACAGAGGGAAGACATAAATCCGTACATTATACACACACAAACTCAGACAGGGAAGACGGCACATGCATTACACATATATAAGACATTCACGACAGGACAGGAAACAACAGGTGGCCAACAGAATCCATATTATATTCTACGTATCTTTACTATCCTATTTATCTATGTGCTTAGCTCTTTCTACCCTTCCCTCCTTTTCCTTCTCGCTAGTTATGTCGGCCAGCGTTCTCAATTGCCAATACTTACACCTCAGTTGGTCGGTCAGAAATTAGCCTGGTCGTGCTATTTACCCATGGTTGGATCTTAAACCATTTTTCAGTTCCTTCCTTTGGTGGGAAGTTCTCCAGGCTGAGGCAACGGCAAGTATTGATCGGGAGAACAGTCGGACAGCTTGGCTACATCTATAAGAGTGTGAAAAAAGGGGGCAGTGCATTTTGAACACCAGCAACACTTCTAACTTCCCAGACGGGTGGTGCCGTGGTAACCCTTACCCGTATATTTTTCTTTGTCCTTTCCCTACCTAGTCAAACGTCCAGTTACATTATTTAACGCGTCATTTCTAGTCAATTTTTTCGTCATTCAGTACCTGTCCAGTTTCTATGTCAGTCCATCCTCCCAGTTGCTATGTTCTAAGGAGGAACAGTCATGTTTAAGTCTACGTCTTTTAAAAACTTATCGTTATGAGGACTATGCACATATTCCCTCCTTCCCTTTTCGTCGGTGGTTCGATCATCGCTCTCCCACACTTCAGCCGACGTTCTGACGTGACCTGCAGAAGGGAGGAAAAAGAAGGGGTGGGGGGGCAGCATTCAAAGTACATCAGCATGCAGTAGTCCGAAAATGTTTTTACCTACCACATACTCGACCCATCTCCACGTACTGCATTTCTTTACCATCTCGGCGTTTAAGCCCAGAGGGACCAGTAATGTCAGATAGATAATCATTGACGATCTGCATATCTACATGAGTTACTCGGTCGTAACCCTCTTTGTCGGGTACGGGGGTGACGGTCAGGTGGCATTTCTGTGGTGTCGTTTTAAGGGTGTCTTAAAACACTTTTCTGGTTGCCTGCGATACATAATGTAGCTGCTAAATATCTGATCCTTTTGATCTACATCTTTCATCATACTTATTCTTCGCTCACAGTAGTAAGACATCCAAAACTCATTAATGCAACTGCTACAACCATGCTTTCTTTTTCAAAATACTTTTAATAAAAAGTGTCGAGGTACAAATACAGGCCTACAATCCCGTGGACCAGCCACGGAGCAGATTGGAACTGTACATAGGAAGAAAGAAGTTGATGGCAGTTCATTGCATAAAGTGCGGCAGTGCAATAAAATCGTATCGAGCCTTACCACAGAGCAAGCATGATGCATGTCGAGTATTCAGTCAAAAATAAATTAATTCATTATCCAGATGCTCGTTCACTGTCTAAATTACACCAATTCATTGTTCCTATTCTCAATCAGTACCCACCCTAAATCAGTTCATTTTCAAAACACATGATCAATATCTGTATTGCTTTCTTTTCTAAGCACATAATCACTATCCATCTTATCGACTTTCATTTGTCCAAAAATACATACATATCTTAGAGCATCAATATTCGAGCAATCCGGGTGAACAGGGAGTTCGAAAGTTCCGTTTTCGTGTGTCGGCGCCATTTTGGGCGAGGTCAGGCAGGTTCCGGTATAGTCAGAATGTCTCCAATGACTCATGGTTGGACCAGAACCTTCCGTTGGCAGTTTCAAAAAGTTTTTCGCAATGTGGTAACAGTCTAACAAATGGACCATCAGTCAAAGAGTGGGGAGGGCAACAACAAGTTTCCTACCGGGTCATTCTGGAGTTCCACCGGAACTGAACAAGTCTGTACTTTGGCTGCGTTTTAGCCATTTCCGAACTGAGGCTGGCGCCGGCAGGAGTGTCGGTGTCGCGGGTCCCAATGAGTGGGGACGGGGGCACCCATGCAGAGGGGTCGGGGGTCCCCCGGCTCTTATAGAATCTTCAAGGTCGAGGAGAGACGGTATGGAGCGTGTGCCCGCCCCGGGCAAAAGACCGCTTTTTGATGTGGACCCTCTTTAAGTAAGAGCGTTGGGGTGTCGCTGGAAGCCTCCACCTGGAGGGAGGTGGGGGAGGCTCGTTCGCGCCACCTCCCCCTTCCAGCGACCCCTCGCCGATCCTCGGCTCCGCTGTTTCGATATTGGCTGTGCCGGCTATTGAAGATGGGGGGGGGGGTGGTCGGTGGCTGAAGCAAGACAGCCCCCCCCCCTCTCTTGACATGTGGCGGGACTACCTGTAACTTCCAGGCGTGGACATGTGGTGGGACTACCTTCAACTCTCCAGGAATTTGAAATGTGGCGGGACTACCTGTAACTATCCAGGCGTCGGCATGTGGCGGGACTACTTGCACTTGTCCAGGCGTTGACATGTGGCGGGACTACATGTAAGCGCCGCCGCTCTTGTTTGTGGCTTCGGCCTTCTTCGCGGGCCGGTCCAGGCGAGAGACAGAGGAGGGGGGGGGGGGTGGTCGGTGGCTGAGGCAAGACAGCCCCCCCCCGTGGCCCGCAGGGCAGCAGAAGAGGAGAGAAGGAGAGGCCATCACAGTTTTCTGGGCTGTCCGCCCCACAACCTCCCCTTCCGACTGCGTCCAGGCGAGCCCCGCATGCCTCGAGGCCTCGCCTACCGGATGGGCGTAACCGCGGACCTGTGGCACTTCGGGAGTTTCCGGAATGGGGGTAGGTACCTATTGAATTTGTTTCTATTTCGTGTGACCGTTATTTGGGCGTGGTGGGCAATGAGGCAGACATGTTTTAGGGCAGGAATAGGCAACGGAACCTAGCTACCTCGTGGCTTGCCTTGGTGTCAAGCTTGTCTTCCCTCGCCATTTTTATGTTTTCTTATTACGGGTTATTTCTAACGTTTCTTATTTTATTTTTAGCGAAGTTGATAACCCCTCAGTGGCCTACTGATTTCGCTCAACTCCTTTTCTTGTATTTTTATGCCATAACCTATTATAAGCTATAGCGACTAGTCCACACTTTAATGAACAGGTCCTTATTAGATGTGCCCTCCAGTGGAGCTGGATGGTTCGACTCTAATAAGCGGTCCGGGCTAAACAGGCTACCAACCAATGGGGAGAAGATAGGCATGACGGATTACAACGGGGACAAAAGTCTGCATTACCTATCTTATCACGGCGGGCAAAGACTAGGCAGAATATTTCTATTCTCCGTTATTTGGCGGCGGTGAATACCTCAAACGAACCAATACCGAATAATCGGCCAATCAAACAATCCAGTGGGGAGAATAAGTGGGCACGAAAAGTTATCGTTGCCCACTCTTTCTCTACCTGCAAAGCGAGACCTTGTTCTTCCCTGTTTGCAGACAAAGAATCTCCAGACAATAATCCACGAACGACAGTTCGGGAAACAGTGGGGGAGGAAGATAGGCACGACGGATTACAATGGGGACAAAAGTCTGCGTTACCTATCCTTCACTGCTTGCAAAGAGAGAGCCTGTTGTTTTCTCTGTTTGCAGACAGCGAATCTCCAGAGGGTTTCAACAAAGCGTAATACTAGTATTATCCAAAACAATTATTTCACAATTTGTCGCATTTACGCGACCTTACCCGGACCGGACCGTGTGGGCAGTTCTTCGCCTTCCTCCCTCCAGCGCCCGATCGTTCTCTTACTCCGTGTAGCATTCCTGTGGGATTCCAGTCAGGACAATAGGTCACTCAAGAGAGGTCCGTTCAGAATTGGCGAAGTTCTTTTGATCGGCAGCCGGGCTAGGGCCCTCTCAAGGCAGGTATACTCCGATTATTTTAGATGTTCGCTTCTTCGTCTGGATCTCTCTTACCGAACCTTATGTCACTGATGGGCCCCGCGTTGGGACGCCAATTGTAGAAAATGAGCCCGCATTTCTATCGATGCCCAGGCTGCTGGCGCAAGACGCCTCTTAGTTCCCATTCTGAATAGCTATCAAATAAAGAGACGGGCGCTGGATGCAGGAATCAAGAACAGAGTTTAATTCTCATGAGGAGAGCCAGTCATTTCAGACACGAAACAAGGTGTCATCGGGAGGTGCTCTAACAAGTGAGCTGAGACTCAACCTTTTATACCTTACAAAACACTTGGTATTACAGTCACAGCATTGTGAAACGAAGGAAAGATAACCCTGTAATCCTCGTGTCAATCCCACCCCACATGTTTTCACAATAGGGACCCTTGACCTGCTGATAAGAGGGGAGGGCAATCACGCAGCTGAGTGTCTCATCAACAGTTTAGGATGTGCGCGCCTAATCATAGCCAGGGGGTGGGGTGGCCAGGATCAATAGTGGGTCCTTTGAAGAGGAGTGACTTCATACAATAAGGGCAGTAAATGGTATCTCCTGGCTTAGGCGATGGCCTCGGACATGTGTGGTCAGCCGGACTCGGGGGAAGGGGTCATCAAAGGAGTGGTATTCATGCCGCGTGGACAATCGAGCGCGGGGGGGGCTTGTCAACAGAGGGACATTCATGGAAGGAAAGGAGGTGTTGGTCAGGCGCGGTCGTGGTTCTCATGGACAGGGTCTTGCAGAGGAAGAAGGTTTACGGCCTGCTCATGTGAGGAGAAGGGAGGGGGAGCCAGGGTGGACACGGGGACAGAGTCACATAGAGAGAGAGAGAGAGATCTTATGACCCGTACATGAGAGAGCGGGGGCAGTCAGGTGCAGCTGGGGAGGGATATGTCAGCTAAGGCGAAGGATGCCTCCTCAAGAGGGAATGGGGGTTCTGTGTGGGTCAAGCAGGAGGGTTGCCTTTCGTAGCAGGGTCGCGCAGAGGGAGAGGGGTTCATGGTCTATGCATGAGAGAGGGGGTGTAAGATACGCGCAGGAGGGAAGCCGGGGATTCCAATGAGTAAAAAGGCCATGGTGCCTAGTATGGCTGTGCATATGCATATAGGTATGGGCTCTTACTGGCAGAGTGATACGGCCAATAGTTTATGGTATTCATGGTGCTCACAGGGAGAGGAGTGGGAGAAGAAGGGAAATGAGTGCTGTTCATGTACATCAATTTCTTCAATTTCTACAAAGCATGATAAGCAATCATAATACAAAGACTCAAAGGGTAAAATGGAGAGTAAGGGCAATATGTCATTGATAGCACTGTTGCTATTACATTTTATTAGTGGACTGTGTGATTTTTACAAAATTTGCTGTGATTCACGAAGATGCTCTCTGTATAGTCATGTAAAAAGTGACTGAACAGTACTGAAGGTATTACCTTTTTCTTAGACAGACACACACGAAAACTAATCTGCAAAGGCATATTTTCAGGGGGTTATCACCACCACAACGTCATTTTTTTGATGTTCCGATGGCGATAACTCCTTGCCTTATTTACAAGGCAGCGTTAAGCCATTCTGTAGTAAATATGCACCCAGGTCTTCTAAATAGCACTACTTTGTTTTTTTGTTGTTTTTTTTATATATATTTTTATTATTCCACAGTATAATAACAACAAACCAATAAGGAAAACATCCAATGTATCGCTTTAGACACGCATATGTTCGGCAAACAATCCCCATATTCCAATGCCAATTTTTCGAATAGCACTACTTTGATGTAAGGTAACATGAGGATCATCTTTGTGGGGCTTTAAAGGGCTCTGTTGAATTGTTGTGGGGTCGTTTCATTATCTTATGGGATTTAAAAAAGTTATTTTTGCTTTAGGCACCTCATAGCTAACATGCCTACAGAATTGTTCACCTAGTACATTTTCCCTTCCGAGCAAAGGCTATTTCTGTGCACTGTTAGGGTGTTCACCAGTTTACTAGCCAATTACCTTTTGAGTATAGTTTTGTTAAAAACATATTATTGCACCTTTTTGGTGGTGAAGGGGATGCTCACACTGGTTCTCCAAACGTGGAGGCAGATTTCTTGACTTTTTTGCCTCCAAATTGTAGGTGCACTCAGAAGGAGGAAATCAAGTGAGGATATGGTCCAGGAGAAAGATCAGTCTATTCCTTCATTGGGGAGGCACCAAAAGGATTGAGTTTGAATGAGGATTGCCAAACCTTGGTGTTTCTGTGTAGGACACGTGGAGGGCTGACACTCTCATCCATCTGCCCATCCATTCATCCTCTGAGTTTACCATTCACCCTGCAATCCTTTCACCCACCCATCCTCTTAGATTTCTATTTATTCTGCCATCTTTTCGCCCAAACAACCATCCATCCATCCAGTCTCTGAAATGTCCAATTATTCTGCCATCCATACATTCATCCATTCTCTGAGTTTTCCATTCACTCTACCATCCTTCCCCCACCCACTATCAATTTGCTTAGATTTCCATTTACTCTGCCAAATGTTCACCCAACCACCAATCCATCTTCTCGATTTTCCATTTACTCGGCGGAGTCAGCTACAATCTTTACTGGCCCCCTTTTTAATGCTATGAGACACATTGATTTTACGTTTGTGGTAGTTTGTAGCCCAAGTACAGCTGACTCTATGCTTAACACACATTCTCATGTTCTGAGGAAGTGTCAACATCATTTGCAACAAATTTGACAGTAAAATCAGATTTTTTCCTATGACACACTTTAACAAAGTGAGCAACACTTCCACAATTAGACCGTCTTTCTTTGAATGCTGGACACTCTTTGTCATTAGATGTATGCTTTTTGATTCCACACCTACTGCATCCCTTTTGAATTTCTTGACCTTTTTCACTAGAGCTCTTGCTTTTTTACAAATGTGGTTTTCATATGCAAAGATTTCTTCTACTGATTAGCGTTGTTACATATTAAACAGTTTCTCTTGATTGGTTAGTACAGTTTTGCTCATTGTTTAGGTAGTTCTAATTTCTTTACTGTATCAATCGCTTCTTTTAAAGACTTTTCACCCTTAGCTCAAAGTCTTTCCTACGCATTTGAATGTTTGGTGTCCATTACTAATTACTATTTGATCGCGCACATAGGTTTCCTAATTTGCAAGAAATAGCCAGTTTACTTAAGTTTGCCTCATAATCCATATGCGATTCTGTATTAGATTGTCACCATTGAATTGGACAATGAAAATGCATACAGAATGTGGAAAATAGTTACCCAGATCTTCTATGGCATAGAAGTGGAGAAGTGGAGAAGTGTGGCTCACTGGTTAGAAGCGGCAGACCCTGATGCAGAGGACTGACAGCAACAACTGCACGGGGTGACAGCCAATGCAAAGCTTTGGCAACAACCGCCCGCGATGCCTGACTGGCGCTACAGTGATGACAGCCAGCGATGCCCGTCCTGTTTTTTGCTCTACAGAGATGACCATCCACGATGGTCTACCCGCTCCGCGATGCCTCCTCCACTGTGACCGGAACACTGAGCTAACGATTTGTTGCTCCAGGTAATTCTCTGTGACCTGAGATGTTATTACTGTAAAGGAGAGGGGCACTTCTATAGTGAGGGACACACCCTGCTGTCTACACAGAGATGGATACGCCCTCCAGTGCACTGATATCTGCTGGAATACTTTAACTATTCAGTCGAAACAAGTTTAAGGAACAAAGCAGAGAAGATAGCCTATTTTTCAAAGGTTACGGTTCTCATTTCAGTCTCCAGACTTAGACTGTGCAGTAACTGTAGTGTAAAATAATACTGCACTCTATTGCTGGGAACAATGAAAGCCAGGGACTCCTGAGTAATGCATCACATTTCTGAAATCTCATTCGTGTCAGCTATGGTGCTTGCCAACAGGGCTGACTGCAACTAGGTTAAAGTGTCACCTAAATGCAATTTGTGACTATTTACTCAAGTCTGTGAAATAAATTCACAGGAACTGTAGCAAGGAAAAGTAAACCTGACTTTCTCATTTTTGCAGAGCTCAGAGGGCACCTCATTCAATCCCTCCATGCATTTATTGACTGAAATACAAATCACTGCTGCTGGCAGACTCTTTGAGGCCTCCATCCTGGATGGGTGGGTGGGTGAGTGATGAGAGGGGGAGGGGAGGAGAGGGGCAGCATTCTTCCTATTACAGACTACTACACGCATTCGCCAGACATAGCTACCATCAGTCAGAAGGGTCCTTAGCATTTATTTATATTTTATGCTATGCTATGCTATACTATGCTATGGTACGTTATTGACTTTTAGATATATTTAATTTCTTTAGGAGTATTCACTTTACGAGAATATATATTAGGGAACCGGTGCTAAAAACTCTGTGGTTATGTTAGATTGCACTTTTTAGGGAAACATCCTTTACAACGCAACTTTTACCACGCAGTGCCTTTACGACGCAACTATTACAACGCAAACCATTACAACGCATTGCGCTGGGGGGCACTCTAGGATAGGGAATAGATTTAATTTACTATCCAACACCTGTCCTACTATCCACGGGGACTGGAGTTGGAATAGTAAATTAAACTATTCACTATCCATCACCCCTCAACACTATGCGTTGTAAAGGCATGCGTTGTAAAAGTTGCGATGTAAAGGCATGCGTGGTAAAAGCATGCGTTGTAATGTCATACATCCCACTTTTTATACTAAATGCACGTTTTCGACCTTTAATGACTGAAGCTGTTTGACAAGGCAATTCAAGACTTTGGGAGGTTTAGATTCAGCCACATTTCCTCCATCCTGGAGGGTTTCATGGAGATCTGTCAAGGGGACCAAAAGTTGTAGGAAATGTGAATGAGATCATTCTCATCATTATTAAACAAAATCGTTTAGTGTTTAAGATGGATTGTATTTAAAAGTTACAGCTTTCCATGAGTAAGTAAAACTTGGGTTTAATCTAGATAATAGTTTGCTGTTACTGGTCTCTTTCATATTTTGTTTATTACTCGAGTAAAATCACAAAATCCTCTCCCCCAAACTTTTGCATACTGTCCTATTGCTTTAAGCAATAAAAGGTTAAATGGTGGCCAGTTCCCTTTACACTTATGACCTCTAAAATGCCCCCTTCCTGGGAAATTCTCCGTGAGAAACGATGCTGCCAGAGGTATTACAAGACACACAATGAATTCACATTGTGAGTGTATGCCCATCTACCAAAGCATAATCTTATTACATATGCGAGCAGCCCTTGCGGAGGCACAATAAGCGTGGGCGTAACATGCGTAATTCCATTTAGAATTATCTAAGAATTCTAAGACATTATGGGGCACATTATCAACAAATAGCGATATTTATCGCCAAGTATGGTTAGCGGCAATTTTTTTATTGCCGCGCATCATGGTATTTTATCGCTGAGATAACGTGCTATTAGCAACGTTTATCTCAAAAGCGATAAAATTCCCAGCGATAGCTGCAAAATCCGTGAATATCACTGAGAATACAGCGATATTCACGCATTATCGCTAACAGGGTCTTAGCCATTATATCCACCTCCCATTGAATATAATGGTAAAGAACTGGTCTGAGCAGTTGTTAGATTTTGGAGATATTAGCGCTTAGTGCAAATATTTCCATCACTACGCCTGTGTTGGTAATAGGCGATAGCGATGTTAGCGACTGCTTTCAGTCGCTGACAGGTTGGGTACGCCCACTTTGCATATCATTAGCGATAAATATCGCTGACATGCAAAGCGGGCCCCAAACCGCTCGCTATCGCCTACAAGCTGTCGCCAACTGCTGTTAGGGACAGCTTGCTAATAGGGCAATAGTATTATCGCCGCTAAAGTGGCAAAAATTGCCTATCGACCCCCTTGATAATATGCCCCTGTGAAAAATGAATACAATCTTGGTGAACATTATCTGCGCCATCTTGCCCCCTTTTCGAGCCCAGTCGTGCGCGTAAGCGGCAGCCATTTTGAATGCCATGGCCTCCCTGCCCCTCGCTGATAGCCAGCGCGTCTCTCTCTCTCTCTTAACCTCACAAGCATTCCCCCGCACACTGACAACCCCCGCTCTCTCATGTCTTGGGTCATAAAACCCTCTCCAGCGCAGTTTCACCACTGAATCCCATCCTGTTCCCAGCGCGACACCTCCCCTCATTCCTTTCATGGCCTCAAACCCTTTTGATGCAAACCCCCTTTTCCTGTATCCCCGTTTGTCTTCCCTGTTCCCAGGCCGCCATCTGGCTCTACGGATACTGTTTATTACCCCGTACAGTAGGAAGCCTCCCCTCCCCATCAAAAGACCCCCGAACCGATCAAAGCCCCCACCCCATGAGACCCGATCAACCCCATGCATTCCGTGAATCGGCGGAATGCCCTGCTGTGTGACAACTATCACCTGTTGTGACCGGGGTGGGGAATCCGACTGTAAATGTATGTGGGAACGGGTCTGAAGGGGAGATTCCGAGGATGTTCTTTCTAGTACCAAAGTATTGCGAGAATGTGTTATGTGTAATAAAGGTCGTAAACTCCAGTATAAGAGGCCAGGCCTCAGAGATGTGGTTAGAGCACCTCGTGACGATACTTGCTGTCTGAATTGATGTGTTCTCCTCCGGAGAGAATAAAATCCTCGTTTCCCGCCTTCCAGTCTCCAGCGCCTGCTTCTTCATTGATTAATATTGGTGGGTCATAGAGGCGATACCGCCGGGCAACATAAAGGGGTCTTTGGTTACCGGTTGTCTTTGGAACCCCTTTTAACAATTGGCGTCCCAAACGTGGGGCCCATCAGCGACTCGTGGATCCAGTGGGAGAGGTCCTGACGACAGAGTGAACGACTGCAACGATCGGAAGGTACCCTGTCCGATAGACCCTCGTCTGACAGCCGATCATCCGAACTTCACTGGTTCCGAACAGACCTCTCTCGAGTGATCTGCGGTCCTGACTGGGAACCATCAGGAGTGCCACGAGAAGTACGGAGAGAAGAGGACGATCGGGCGCTGGATTCGGAAGACGAGAAACTGTCCATGCGGTCCGGGTAAGGTCGTGTAAACACGACGAATTGCGAAAGTGATAGATAATTGAAAGAAATTGATAATTGTTGTGAAAATACTAGTATTACTCTTTGTTAATTTATTGGAGATTCTCTGTCTACAAACGGAGAAACAACAGGCTCTCCCTTTATAAACAGCGAAGGATAGGTACGCACCCGTCGGACCTATTTTTCTCCCCCACTGAACAATTGCCCCTTCGCCCCATTGATTAACTGTTATAGATTGTTTTCTGGAGATTCTCTGTCTGAAAACAGGGAAGATTAGGTCCCCTCTTTACAGATAGTGAAAGGGTAGGTGACGCGAACCTTTGCGAGCCTACTTATTCTCCCCATTGACCATATTGATTTTTTATTTTTGACCTAAACGTTGATTGATTGCTCAGAATTGGTTCATGAGGTATTCACTACGTGCAAACAACGTAGAATAGAAATATTCTGTCTAGTCTTTGCGCGCAGTGATAAGATAGGTAGTGCTGACTATTATCCCATTGTGATCCGTCATGCCTGTCTTCTCCCCACTGGTCAGTAGCCTGTTTAACCCGGACCGCTTATTAGAGATGAACCATCCGGCTCCGCTGGAAGGCACCCCTAATAAGGACATGTTCATGAAGCATGGATTAATTGCTATAGCCTATAGTGAACTGTGGCATAATTATACAAAAAGGGATCGAGAAAAACAGTGGCCACTGAGAGGATCCTTTGATCTCGACAAAATAGAAACAGTAGAAATAGCCCTTCGTAGGAATGAAACAACACCTATTATGCTCGATAGCCTCGGTATGTGGCGCAAAGAAGCCACGCAACAAAGGGAAGGCGACGAATTCAGAAAAGGTGAGGGGACACGACGGATAACCCTCCAAACGTCTAGTAGGCAAAGGGAAGGGCCAACGATGGCACTGCCCCGAGGAGTAGACATGAAAAGCGAACGGTGTAAAGGGATGTGCCGACAAGCCAACCCCGGAACACAACGACCCGAAGGTAATCCCCCGACATTACGCACAGGACGGACAGATTTAAAACAAAACCAATGTGCTTTCTGTAAATGTCTTGGACACTGGAAAGCCCAATGCCCGACTCTGCAAAGCATAGGTAAGAATGGAGGGTTGACAGAAAGGACGGACCGACAGAAAGGAAAAAGACGTGAGATAAAAACCAATCAGACTAGTGCAGACAGAACAGACAGGACCACCCCGTTTGATTATGCTCGGTGGCACAGATTTCGTCAGGCCAATTTTAACGACATGTTAGAGTTCTGGGACTGATTGCTCTCTGTTGCTCCCCCACTCTGAAAAACAAACACAACTGCAGGTCAGTGTAAACAACCCCCCGTTAAAGAAAAGACTCAAGGAAGCCAAGCGTCTATTATATAAACTTAGGATTTAATTACGGTAAAGAAAACACACAACCAACGGTAAATAGAATAACTAGTAGAACTCTCACTAAAACAAACTTTACTGATAGGAAAAATACAAAACGTGTTATGCTCACTCCGGAAGTCCTCCAATGTAACAGTTCGATGGTCCCGCCCATCCGGAACACCTAGCACGTGTGGGGCGGGGCCTGCCAGCAACCAGGGGCCAAAAAGAGATTGCCGGCGAGGAGGTACCGGAGACTCCACAAAGCAGGCAATGAAATGGTCTTCCCATACTGCCCTTCCAGGGATGGCGTCCCCCGGGCCGCAGGTAGGGAGGGGGCGGCTGCAAATGACCCCCTCCCTCGTATCTTCTGGTCCGGCCATCACGAATTCCTCCATCGAACGGATGCAGGGTGGGCAGGGAGGAAGAGGCGACGCGGACGAGCCTCTTCCACCTCCACAGGTAGGAGGCTTCCCTGCCCTGGTCCGGCGCCGATGTCCTCCAGCCGGACGACAGCCATATACCTGCGCTGCACAGGACTTATAATGTCCGGCTGGTATATTTCCGTAATACAGGACATACAATGCCCGCCTCGTATATTTTCTCAGTACAGGACATACAAGACCCGGCTGGTATACTTACGCAGCACAGGACATACAATGTCCGACGGGCATATTTGCGGAGCACCGGATGTACAGTGGTCCCCCAAGAGTCGGAATCAGGGGTGTAGGGTGGTCATCATGTGCGCCCCTGATTCCAAGGGACGGCGTAGGATGCGCCGGGAAAGGAAGGCGGCACAGACGAGCCTTTCTCACCTCCCCAGACGAAGGCTCCACTGCTGCACCCTGGCGCCCCGAACCAAAAATGTCCAGCTCCAGCAGCATGATGCTCTGTCCTCCGCCATCACAAGAAGTTCCTTCCACTCCTGATGGATACGGCAAAGGTGGCTGCCACAAGGATCTCAAAATGGCGTCTGGGCCCTCGAAAAGGCGGGTCTAGGCCGCTGGAATAACTTTTGTCCAAAGTTGCAACTCGGGCACTTGCCCACCTGGGCGCAAGCCCCCACCATCGACAAACATCCCCTCGACTTTGAAGATTCTACCAAAGTCCCAAGGGCCCTCGACCCCTTCAGGCTTCCGGTGAGGAACAGTTGCATTGATCTCAAATGAAATAACCACGGCACAGCAACAAGATGGCGGTGCTCTCGTGTCTGCATCAGCTTCCGTCTGAACCACCCAGGAACATTATGGGCTAACGAACTTGAGTAAGTTCCGGCTGAACATCAACATGACCCGGTAAGAAAGACTCTACTCCCTCCCTCTCTTGATTGACAGTCCACACCACCAGCCCCTCTGTTAGCACAGCTTTCTTTTGAACTGCCGAAAGGGACTCTGGTCCAAACCGCCAATTGTCGGGGATATTTTGCCCCTGATGCTACTTCCGGACTAAACCGGCCTCGCCCAAAATGGCGCTGGTATCAATGGAAACTAACGAATGCCTCGTGGTGTTCCTTAGCTAATGAAACTTGATGTACTAAGATATATATATATATATGTACGAACCATTGCGCACTCGATGTTAAAGGGAGGAGGGTTCACTTGGCGAACATTTAAGAAGGGTTCCGTAAAATGTTGATTTCAATGAACAATCTATTTTCGATATTTGTTGTAACTGATACATAACGTCGCTTATGATGCATACCCACGGTATATATCTAGGAAATGTGATTACGATGAGCTCGACTGTGTTTCCATTTATGAACTGAAATGCCCCTGATTTCTCCGTCACGCAATGAAATGTTTTTTGGTTACTTGCAAATAATTAATTAGACCTTTTTACATGTTCTTGTGCTACAAAATAACCCCCTACTGTATGTGCTTCCATCGACGACATATCAGACCAAAATATGAATTGCGCTCTCACATTTCACGTACTGAATAATTCTGCAAATAAAGGTTTTAACAACTATGAATAAGCATCGCATACTTTTGTAAATGTGGGTATCGGTGGGAGGGTTTTTCTGTGCAACCGTTCTGCTCCTCTTTTTAAGGTTACCTGAAGAAGTGGTTGTTCGGCCCTGGATTAA
Source organism: Lissotriton vulgaris (assembly GCF_964263255.1). Classification (NCBI taxonomy): domain Eukaryota; kingdom Metazoa; phylum Chordata; class Amphibia; order Caudata; family Salamandridae; genus Lissotriton; species Lissotriton vulgaris. The sequence goes on along the minus strand of NC_141685.1, from coordinate 352,822,527 downwards.
TGATCGAATCAAAGGTATGATACGTTGCCTCCAAAATATGCGACTAAGCCCAGGAACTAACGTTTGAAGAAGGACCTCGACTTCTGGGAATGGGTAAAGTAAATCAGGGTGATTGATAAATTGTTATAAAGATATGGTGATCGAAGGTACTAAGGTACAGGGTTGAACGACGAACTGATATGCTTTAGAACATCACAGCTTTGGGAATGATTTAGGGATCCCGAAGGCCGGATACATCTACAAACCCGGGTACCTCACGCTAGGCACCTCTGATTCTCTTTTTTTAACGTTTCACTACACACGATCCTTAATGCCTTCCTCGAACCTCCCCATGAACAACCTATCACATTACCTGCCCCCATGACTTTAGGAAACCAGAACCCTAAGGGATTATATCCCGAAGAGATGAATACGAGTATGCAGTAAGTAAAGGACTTTCGTGCCCATACATTTGATGTGTTTGAATGTTGTCCTCCCACTCCCCCCTTTTCCCTCCTTTTTCCCTCTGCAGGTTACGTTAGAATCCCGATTAGAGTATCCTAAGGAATCTGGAACCACGTCACGCCCGATGCATGAAGACGGACTAGCGCTGCAAAACGGCGCAATGAGGACGCTCTCACGGCCTTTTTACCTGGTCTAATGCTCTTCTGTCCCGAAACTGCATGCCTTCTACCTCCTAACACAGACCCGAAACGCCTAAACGTCGGGTAACGCACTGAATAGCCCAAACAATACACGGTCATTCTCTATGTCCCATGTGTACTGTTTTGCCTATTGTCTCTCTCTCTCTCTATCTCTTACTCTATCTCTCTCTCTGTCTCTGTCTGTCTCTCACTCACTCTTCCACCCCTCCACGCTTTCCCTTTTCCTAGCAACTGGCACCTAATTGGCGAACCTGGTGCGCCTCCTGATTGGCCCCAAATACTACAAGTATTTGCACAAATTTGTCCTAAATAAAATTGTATCGGCACCACGTTACTACCTCTCCCTTTCTGCTAAAATATGGATGAAAATTAAATTGACCGATAGGAAAGGGACAGGTAAGACGACTAAGGTTCCCTAAATTTGACCCACCCTCAGGGAACTATTTGTCAGTGGCCTCTATGATAAAATGTGTCTGTGGTAATGCGACCATTCCCATTGAAAATTGTCTCCGTACCCCAAGCTGTAAGAAATGATCGAGACACCCCCATCTGCCCAAAATGCCCCCAGTTTGGTATCAGCCACCCTGAACGAGGACTTGAAGAATGCCCCTTGCTCCGATTCGCTGTGTTCCTCATCGTTTTCCATAAGATCCCTCCTTCCCGGAGGATAAGTTTAATAATTATTGTTTCAAACCACCCCTCCCGAGTTTTTTTGTAGTAACCAGGTTGCGAGGATTTATATAGAAAGTTAGAAGGATGTGTGCAAAGTTGAAAATTAGATTGAAAATCAAAAGAACTTGTTGCAGTAAGCCTGGTTGATAATAAAATGTTTTTATGTAATGCAAACTTGTTTAGCCTATGTTCACCCCTCAGAAGGATGCCTATCAGACTATGGTGAATAGCACGTTACACTTTTTCGTAAAATACAAGGCCCTGAAGACCAGCCTAGCCTTGCAAGACTCGTACTAGGGAAATAGGTCTCTACCAGAAGAACTGACATCTACTATAATAGACTTATGCAATACATGAGTACCAGACCTCGTACCTATTACAAATGAACGTAATGACCATCATAGCGCCAAAGAATTAGCCACAAAAGGAAGTTGTAAGGAATCCAGCAAACCCATCATCAATTGCTTATACGCTAGCCGCAAGAATCTCCAATGTAGCGAGTGCTTACCCCAGTTGCTTGGTGTTGGGAGAGAATTAGACTTATGTAATTACCTTCTTCTGCAATATCTCTAAAGACTGTCTTTTCAAAACTCATTTAAGGGTATCACTGTCGGAGGAGAAAGAGACCGGATGTGGGAGCACGCGGCCTGACAGCGGATTGTGGAACATCAGCGACGGAGGCCGAGGCGAGACCACAGCAGTAAGGAGACACCGGACGGGGCATGGTTTCAGACAAAGCTAAGGAAAGGGCTGACCTGAAGCCCCTGCTATATGATCAACGTGTGCCAAAAGCCCCCGCTCTCTGAACATGGTTACGGACTCGCCTGTCAAAAACTCTCCGCCTCCCCCTGATCTGTTCCCGACTTGGCCTTGCTCCATCCCCTCCTCCTCCGACCTACCATAAGGACTGTTCACACCCGCACCTTTCCATCCGAACTCCCAAGTTCCTTCAAATCCTACTGAGCTACCCAGAGAAGAGTACTCCCTGCGTCAGAAGGGAGGGAGCTCCGACTAAATAGACCACGAACTATGTTAAACCCCAGAACGTTGACCTAGAACTCCACCAAGGGTCGCCCCCGAAGAAAAGATAAACAAAGTCTGTGGTTCTGCCCGCTACCAAACACCCTGAAGATGATGGAAGCAACAGGAAATGCCCATCACAGAGACTCAAGACACGAACAGATCTCACAATTTTGGAACAATCGCATTTTTATTGCAAATCATGGCTCTGCGCTACAAAAGAAAGTGCACCTGTTCCAAAAACCGTAACGCATTGCTCCTATGGGGTCTGGCGAAACAAAACAAAAAGTACCCCTGCCCGCAGACCTCCAACGACTCAACCCACATGAACATTTCTGTTTGATAGGTAATCCAGATGCTCAACAGTGCTGACAGAAGACGACAAAGGACAACGAGAACTCTGACATTTTTTACTGTATCTCCTTTCTCTCCCAATCACCATTGGACTGACTATGCACCCGCCGTATACAAAGGACTTACTTATATGATAACTCACCAGTTCTTATTCTATGATCTGTACCCGACGCCCTCACTGTGTAATTCTAGTCTGATATTGCATTATGATGATTTTTCCTGCAACCAACTTAACAATGAACCCGCTTACTAGATGATGAGATTTTTCAATGTGATGTTTATAAAATGATGTATATGCGCAGTTCCTTTGCCTAAGTCCCCTCTCCCTTACTTGTGATTGCTGCATATAGGTGTAGATAGGAAATAGGCCAGCAAGATGCCTTGGAAATGTTAAAGGGAGGACTGTGAAAAATGAATACAATCTTGGTGAACATTATCTGCGCCATCTTGCCCCCTTTTCGAGCCCAGTCGTGCGCGTAAGCGGCAGCCATTTTGAATGCCATGGCCTCCCTGCCCCTCGCTGATAGCCAGCGCGTCTCTCTCTCTCTCTTAACCTCACAAGCATTCCCCCGCACACTGACAACCCCCGCTCTCTCATGTCTTGGGTCATAAAACCCTCTCCAGCGCAGTTTCACCACTGAATCCCATCCTGTTCCCAGCGCGACACCTCCCCTCATTCCTTTCATGGCCTCAAACCCTTTTGATGCAAACCCCCTTTTCCTGTATCCCCGTTTGTCTTCCCTGTTCCCAGGCCGCCATCTGGCTCTACGGATACTGTTTATTACCCCGTACAGTAGGAAGCCTCCCCTCCCCATCAAAAGACCCCCGAACCGATCAAAGCCCCCACCCCATGAGACCCGATCAACCCCATGCATTCCGTGAATCGGCGGAATGCCCTGCTGTGTGACAACTATCACCTGTTGTGACCGGGGTGGGGAATCCGACTGTAAATGTATGTGGGAACGGGTCTGAAGGGGAGATTCCGAGGATGTTCTTTCTAGTACCAAAGTATTGCGAGAATGTGTTATGTGTAATAAAGGTCGTAAACTCCAGTATAAGAGGCCAGGCCTCAGAGATGTGGTTAGAGCACCTCGTGACGATACTTGCTGTCTGAATTGATGTGTTCTCCTCCGGAGAGAATAAAATCCTCGTTTCCCGCCTTCCAGTCTCCAGCGCCTGCTTCTTCATTGATTAATATTGGTGGGTCATAGAGGCGATACCGCCGGGCAACATAAAGGGGTCTTTGGTTACCGGTTGTCTTTGGAACCCCTTTTAACACCCCCCTTGATAATATACCCCTATGTGAGAAGAGTAATTCTGTATTTAGCTTTGTTTCTTAGCACAAAAATATTGCATCGCATCCAAATTGGACGCAATCATATATTTTGCACTAAGAAATAGCACTGAATGCAACAGAACCCTTCTAGCTAGTGGCTGATCGTGCTTGCTAAATGTGCTCTGGTGGTAGGATTCCACACCACCCCAAATGACTCTTCATTAGGAGAGCAGGAACAATCATGTAATTATAATGCACAGTTACCAAAATTATTCCGATTACTCCGACATAATTTAAATTCTGCACGGGCCTAGTCGTAAGGTGCTGCCAGGACTCACATAAAAACAAAGGGACAAGTCCTGTTCAACTGTCTTGCTATGGGTACGTCATCTGATATTTGAAAATAGTTCATGGAAACTGTTTTCGAGCGGGCACTGCACCCGTGCACTGCCACATGTGTATCACAGCTCTGAGAGACAGATATGGACGTCATTTAGGGGTCACTAAGGGTTGCTGCTGCGACCCCTGGCATGCCCCATGTGATTCCTGGCACTGCCTTTGCGACCCCTAGCGCCAGCAGTGGCTAAATCAATGGCAGGAGCAGAAGCAGCTCGTTCTCATGGATTTCGTGGGGGCTTCACTCACCTCGTTTTTTGTCATTTTTTTTATTATACTAATAGTGAATAATATTACATTATTCACTATTAGTTTAATAAAAAAAAATTGAGTACAAATACCTGGAATGACTTTCCCTGGCAGCTGAGGTAAGTAAAAAAAAATGCTTTCAAATGTTTGTATGTTGTGTGCCTGCTTGCAGTTTTGAATGTGTTTATGTAAGAGAGAGTGTGTGTATGTGTGAATAAGTGTACATGTGCAGATAGTGTGTGTGTATGTATGAGTGTGTGTGTATGTATATGTGAATGCATGTGTATTTAAAAGCCTATGCATGTATGAGTGAAAGTGAAAGTCAAGGGGTATGTGACGTCACTTCCGCTACCCCTGGCATTTTGGTGAATTGAAGTCTGTGAAGACGAGGCTAGACTTTCCCCTTCCCCTCATGCACTCACATTCCGAATTTGCCCCCAAACTCCGTAAAAGCGTGGAATTTTTCAAGAAACCACTTAGGCACCTGGCACCATAACATTCCATTTGGGGTGCGGCTCGCCTGCATTATTCACCAGTCTGGTAGTTCTCAGAAGCATAAACTTTATTTGGTCAATCAAGACATTTTAATCGCCACACCCTCTATGTAAGGTGTTGATTCGTTTCCATCGTATCATGAATGTAGCAGCCATTTTCGAATGCATGCTATTTATGCTTTCTATAAACTGCACTGGGTGTTAATACCGTGCAGGTTGCCCTTTCATATACCTGCATGAAGTTCTACAAACATTTCTGCACAGCTTTGTCCCTGAGATTATTTCTGGCTAAATAACTCCAGTTGCTCCAACAGTTGACCCTTTTCTACCTTTTCTTCAAAATTCTTTCCATTCAGGTGGAGCTCTCCATTGCTCAGATCACACTAATCGACTTCAAGTTCCCGCCTTAGTTCCAGTGAATCTTATCTGCCTTGCACCACCCCTAGATCCGGGTGCCTGCTGGCACACACATGCTAAGGGCGCCAGTATGCAATGTTCCAGCCTCACTGCACGACTGATTGGGCCATCGCTCACAAGCGAGTCATTAAAAGATAAGCACTCCTACATGAAAGATTTCTCAAAGAACAGGCTCCCAAGTTGTAGGCAAGCTGCACAGCGTCACCAAGCACTTAATATGTAAACCTATAGCTATTTCTCAGATTTAGTTCTGTGTAGTGATGTCTTATGTTCTGGTATGCAATGTTATATTGCCTTATGCCAAACTTTTCATTTCACTAATATTGGAGAAATCTCTTAAATTCACTCGGTGGAAACTGGCTAATAATAATAAGCCACTATCAAGTCAATCAGCTTGTCATCACCATGGGCCCGATTCACAGAATGAACTTAAGACTCAATCCTAAACTTACCACTATTTTGGTATTCACAGAATGCACTTATTACTTTTGGCATTCACAGAATGAATTTACTACTTTTGGTATTCACAGAAGTTAGGATTTTGTCTTAAGTCTGTCTTAAGTCTGTTTTAATACAAACTTAAGACAAAATCCTAACTTCTGTGAATGCCAAAAGTAGTAAGTGCATTCTGTGAATACCAAAATAGTAGTAAGTTTAGGATTGAGTCTTAAATTCATTCTGTGAATCGGGCCCCTAATCCTGAGGATTACAATGGAATTAATATAAATGTAAAAAAGTCACCTGGAAATGAGTCGAATGAACTGCTCACATTTATGAAATGAACAGATCCCACCCTCCTAGCCAGTGGAGGCGTCCAAATATCCAACATTTAAAGAATAGAACAAGTCCCCTAATCTAAGGGAGAGGATGGGCCTGAGCTGCCGGCTCGGGAGCTGGGGATCCAGGCTCTCATCTCAGTGGCAGCTCAACATTGTATGATTCTGGGCAGATCACTCAATCTCCCCAGTCCATTGACAGAACCTGGATACCCACAAAGGCGATAAGCCATGCTATATATATCTACAAATTATTATCAAATATTAAATTGATGATGTCCCAGATAAATGATGGAGTACCAGAAACAGGGAACGGCGTCTCAGCAAAGCTTAGTGCCAGTGAAAATTAAAGGTGTCTTGTTGAGAACGCGGGAAACCCCACCCCGATTAATGGAAGGCTCAGAAACAGAGGACTTTAAAAATTGTCCCAACATAGAAAAGAAGGCAGTATTAAAGTAAGCCTGATGGCCACTACGTCTCGCCTGGTCAGTTTGCCGGGCAGGTGTAGTTCGGCCATGGCTGCTGGTTGAAAGCTCTATTATCTTCAGATCCTCCTTGTCCCCAAGGCACCCATGTGAACTGAGAAAATATAGGAAAAAAGACAGGGTTTCCTAGGCTTTGAGAACCAGAAAAGCAAACAGACTAATATTTGAATGAATTTAGGGCTTGGGTTGTAGGGAAGCAAATAGGAGAACGTAGGGGAAATAAGAGCCCAATCATCAGAGGCTCACAGCAAAAAAAAATGTCACCCTGACTTTCACAAACCGCTCATCTTCTTGGAGCTAAATATCATCTTAATCACACACAGGACACATACCTATCAAAGAAAAGCAGAACTTGGGCAGCAGGTCTGTCCGTCGATGTTGAATCAATTCAGGACTGTGTGACAACATAATGCAGCAACAAATCTCCTTTGTTAGAGAAGTAACTGCTGGCAACCAAGCACTTCAAAAACAATTAGTTCTCCAGGATACCGATTATCTTCCGGCACCATTCTATGAGCTGCTTCCTTTTGTACAAGTGGATTATCCTGTCACTCGTGCACTGAGAGAACCACATGAGCTGTGCTGCTTGCACAGCCTTCAAAGGAGGGGGCAGAGGAGGCATTATTCGCCGGGGCCCTTGACTTGTGCAGCAACATGTATTTATTGCTTTTGAAACAAGCCTGCCCTGTCTATTAACACCTTAGCTGCTTTGGAACGTCCAGCTCCAGTGCTGAACGTTCCATTGCGCAGGTGCAGTTGGAACATCCAACGGCCGATGGCAGCACTCCTGAGGTAGTGGTGTCGTCGGCCGCTGGACGGGCGCAGCGCTTAAGGAGTTAATGATGAGGCATCCAACATGTCAATATGACTAGGAGTCTCCAGATGCTGGAGATTTATGGGCACATTATCTCAAGCAAGCATCTTGGCTGCGCTGCATTCCGCTAGGATCACAACGCAGCGCTGAGACATATCTACAAATGTATTTATGCATTTATTTTTGCATTTTATGTAGCGCTAGCTAGAGTGCTTTACAAGTTGAGATCATAGGTTAATTTGAGATACTTCTGAGGATATGTGTGGCTCAAACACAGTCAAGGGAGGTACATTTAAAACAGCATTAGAATAGTGAGAGCATTCAAGAAAAGTACATAACCATGTAATATTAAGGTAATGAAGTTAGTGCCAAAGTAGGGACTGACTGGGTCAGGAGATCATAATGAAAGGGTCTATGGAGGGGGGCTAAGTCTTTTGGAAACGTGGATCAACTTGTAAGAGTGCTGAAGTAGTTGTTAAGTAGTAGAGATTTGAGGTTCCATTTGAAGCAAGAAAAGGAGGAGTAGCAGCAGAGAACTTTGGGCAGTGAGTTACAGATCCTGAGAGCATTTCCTGAGAAGGTGCGCGCCTGGGTGGATTTCTTTTTCAGATTAGGGGAGATGAGAAGAAGTTAGTTGGAACTACTCAATACCCGGCCTCTACCTGATTTCGAAAGTTTGGTTTCTAGGTATTTGTTTTTTTTTGTATGAAGGGCTTTGTGGGTGATGCAGGCTGTCTTGAAGATGCATCGTCCATCAATGGGAAGCCAGTTGAGACTCTTAAAGGCAGACGAGATTTGATCAAACTGCCATGTCTGGCTGCAGCATTGAGAGTGCCTCTCAAGGGGTGCAGAGTAAATGTTTGGAGTTCCAGTGAAGAAGGCATTGCCATACTCCAGTTTAGAGGGGGAACGTCCTTTACAATGAAACTATTACAACGCTGTACCATTACAACGCAGGTTTTACAACGAAAGTCGTGACAACGACTTTCGCTGGAGGGCGCTCTAGGATAGGGAATAGTTTAATTTACTATCCAACATCTTCCCTACTATCCACGGGGACTGGAGTTGGAATAGTAAATTAAACTACTCACTATCCAGCGCCCCCCTACGCAAATCGTTGTAACGACTTGCGTTGTAAAACCTGCGTTGTAACGGTACGCGTGGTAATACCACGCGTTGTACCGTCATACATCCGTTTAGAGAGGACAAGCAATTGCACAACAGTCTTGAGATTGTTGGGGGGATAAAAGGTTTAATTTTTTTAGGTTTTTTAGTGTGAAAAGGGCTCCTTTGGCTGAGTTGTTGATGTTCTCCTTCCTTGACATGTTTCTGTCCATGGTGATATCCAAAGACGTTACAAAATTAGAAAGTGAGAGAAAGCAATCTAGTGCGTTCAAATTCTTGAGCCAATCTTGGATTTGTAGGGGTTTGTTTTTGAGGGAGAGGAATAGCAGTTCAGTCTTGCTGGTGTTCAGTTTTCGGTGCTTTGTGTTTAAGCAGTTTTGTATCTTGTTTAGTGTGGCATTCAGATGGAGGATGTCTCGGAGTACCTTTTTTTTGTGTCTTTTTTTTATTAGTGTTGTGTGTCGTCAGTATAATGGTGATATTTGACCCCTGTTTGTTTCAAAATAATTGTGAGGGGTTCAATGAAGATAATAAATAGAGCTGGAGAAAGGATTTAACCTAAAGGAACACCCTATCTAAGTGGTACAGGCTTCAAGAGAAAACTGTTGATTTTTATTTGTTGAAAACAATGCTGCAGGTAAGATGTGAACCATTATAAAACTGTGCCATTGATACCAGTGTGATTCTTGGGGGACTCAAGTAAAGCTGGATGATTTGCTGTATCAAATGCCACCGATTGGTTGAGTAGGATTAGGAGACATGATTCACTGTTATAAAGCCTCGGGGAGGTAATATCGTATAGAAGCTTTATTCCATAACAAGCATATACTTGAGTACAACTGCACAGCTTGCTGTCCCGGTTGTAACTGACCATCTCCACTCCCGTGCTCCACGTTCCATATTCCATGGAACGCGAAGTCAGCAAGGTGTAAGAGATGACGTACAACAAAAGCATAACAGAACACATCCCTAAAATTGATATTAACATTAAAGAATAAGTGTATAAATATCTTCAAATAAAATCAAAAAGAAGGAGAAATGCAAATGCAACATTACAACGGAAAATGTTCTGTAATATAATCTTTTAACCAAACAGGAGGCCTTTTTTCTCGCTTGGACTGTCTGGAATCTGAAGTAAGTGTCTCTTGATTTACCACAGAAGACCCTCCAATATGGACTTCTGGACTACATGACTTTGGTTCCATTGAATCATCCAAAATATCGTTATTTACCATTACAGGAAAATTCACATTAGAATTGCTAACAGGACTACTATTAAACAGTGAGTCATCAAAATCAAACATTTTAAGTATCAATTTTGTGCAAGAAGAAGGTGCAGAGCATTTAGCAACCCTCTTAAGGTTCCAAACTTTTGCATCAGTGAGGCGAACAGCGTTTTTTCATGATTTCAACAACTCTCAAAGGTTTGTAAAAACTGCTGATTTCCTTAGAGGTTTTACCCGTTTTTTTACTATAACCCATTGTCCAACCATTATATTGGACTCTTTCACACCATGTTTAGAATCACATCAATCTTTTCTTTTGGTTTGAATAGCATCAGCTCTTTCTCTAACAGTATCCTCTGACCAATGCACAATATTGGATTTAAATAACCAACCAGGTGTACATTTTGTTCTGGGATTCCTACCCCGCATAAGAACAAAGGGTGGATAACCAGTAACATCACAAATTGATACCCTGTAAGACCAAACCATTTTTAAAACCTGAGATTCCCAATCACCATGCTTAGCAGACATCTGAATAGTGTTTTTTATAACTCAATTAAAGCGCTCAACCATGCCATTACTGTGCGGGTTATACAAAGACGTAGTTCTGTGTTTTATTCCTAATTTGTTAAAATATTCCTTTGCTTTGTTCAACAAGAGCTGTACTACTCCATTGTCACTTAAAAGGACAGACGGAATACCTCATATTTGAAATGATTGATCAAGAAAATGAAGAACAGTATCAGTATCTGTTCCGCTGACAACCTTGACAACAGCCCATCTTGAAAATAAATCCATAAGTACCAAAATGTATTTCTGCTCAATTCCAATGGGACCCATGATGTCAATTGCAGTGTGTTCCCAAGGTGATCTAGGTCTATACATAACACCTAAAGGAGGTTTGAGAGTAAACAAAGATTTATCAGCAACCTTGCATAATTCACAGTCACGTACAAAAGCTACTATGTCACCGTCCATGCCAGGCCACCAAAAAGAAGTCTTAACAGTCTGTTTAGAGCGGACAATACCAAAATGGCGTTCATGACAAAGAGCAATTATAGATGAGCGTAAACTTTTTGGAGGAATAATTCTTTCACCTCTCCAAACATTTTCATCATGTACACTCAATTCAAATCTGACTTCCCAAAATGGTTTGAGAATATGTTTCTTACCTAACTTCCTTGGCCAAGACTGTCTAAGACGTCATTTCACTTGACATCAATCTACATCCTTTTAATATTCTTCCTTCCAATTATCTTTTAAAATCCTCAGTAGGTGACAAGGATCTAGAAGCATATGCAATAACATGCTCATCACCATCAACACCAACTTGGGCAAGGACAGCTCCTAGACCTTTGTTTTAAAGATTTTTTATTTGCATCAAATGGACACACAAGATAAGCCAGAAATAAAACTTTTCAGTTTACAAAAGAAAAAAGAAATTTTTCAGTAACTGCAGTGAACAACATTGCATAGGCCATAGCCAATAAAGAGGTCATACAAACATAAGTTTTTAGAAAAAAAAGCAAAGAGAAGAATCCAAAAAGAGAAACATGACAAATACAGTTATTGAGACATAAATAAACCCCAAATTCTATCAATTTTTCGTTTAGCCTGTAGACCCCTTGAATCAGCAATAGCAGTCTCCATATTATATGTTTCCTTAACGAGGCTCCACCATTCCAAAACTATTGGTGTTTTTTTTTTAATCCAGGCTCTAGCAATAGTTAATCTTGCACATGTAATTAGAATATTCAACAGATCTCTGAGTGCGCTATTACCCCCACTGCTGCCCACCAACACATCAATAGATGAAAATGAAATGGGTTGATCAAGTCTATCAGCAATCACCTTAATTATTCCCTCCCAATACTCACTAAGGCGTGGGCAAGAAAAAAACATGTGGATAATATCAGCGCCACTCAGGTCACATTTAGGGCATTTCGTGCGATCACAATAATTATTATTCGTTGTCCATTTAAGGATTCTCTCAGGAGTATGGTATAATTGACAAACAGTTTTAAACATTTGCAGTTTTAGACTAGAAGATTGAACAGATAAGTTTAGACTTTTAAGAGATGTAGTAATTAGATCAGTTGGTACAGTCATGGTACAGTCATAGCCAGTTTTCTATTCCATTTCTCTGTTAAGTTTATGACATCGCTAATCCTGAAGTCAGAAAGAAGCTTATATCCTAAGCTAATCATAGATTTGTCTACATCTCTATAAATACAATCCCATATCTCGGAATCTAATACCATAGTAAGTTCTAGTTTCTTCACCAAATAGTCTTTAATCTGATAACATTTAAACCTTGCCAGTTCAGATAAATTATAACAGTGTTTCATTTTATCAAATGCCATAAATCCCTGATGGTCATATAAGTCTCCCAAAAATCTGATACCAGAATCTAAAAGTAATCGACAAGTTGAATCATGAAAAATTAAAGGAAAGCCAGGATTACCCCATAAAGGTGTTTTATAATGTAGAGGAGAAGTATTACATTTAACCATAATAGATCGCCAAATACTAACAGTATCACGTATTGTCTTGAATTTAACCCTTTTGAAGTAATTAGGGTCATTCAGCCTGTAAAGAAACATATTAGCATCCGGTCCTAGTAAAAACCTATGAAAATACAAACTTTTGTCAATGACTGTCAAACTACGTAGCCGAATCAAAAACGCTGACCAATAATAGAGTTTGAAGTCCGGAAGCGCCAATCCCCCTTGATTGAAAGGGAGTTTAAGTGATGATACGGCACGTCGGGCTTTTTTATATCCCCATACAAAGCTGCTAATGATACCCTCTAATCTAAGAAAATAAGAATTGTTAACCCGTAAGGGGATTGCTCGAAACAAATATAAGAACTTAGGCAAAATTTTCATTTTAATTAAATTTATTGAGCCAATCATACTAATTGGCAATTTATGCCATTTCTTAAGTTGCATAGCGGTCTCTTTTAATAAAGGTTCGTAGTTTAATGCTATAATAGAGTCAATATCAGAAGAGATTTTAACGCCTAGATAGGTTGCAGCGCAGCACGTTCCAGGGATAGGGGCAGGTGATTGATAATTCATAACAACTTGAGTTTTAGTAGTATTAAGTCTATAGCCAGAAACAGATCCATATATACCTGCTTCTATTATAATGCCTTTCATGGTTTGAGACACATCTGAGGAAAAAACTGCAACGTCATCCGCGTATACAGTAATATCTAATTTATTTAAGCCATTAAAAAAAGGACAAATTAAAGCCTGCCGTTGAAGTGCGATTAAAAAGGGTTCCATCCCTAAAGCAAAAAGCAGGGGTGATAAAGGGCACCCCTGTCTTGTCCCCCTTTTAATTGGAAACATAGTAGACCATTTCCCCATATACGAGATCTTACCCATGGGATTATCGTATATCGATTGAATCCATCGTAAAAATTGACCACTGATGCCAAATGCCTGTAAAGCTGCCCATAAGAAACCCCACCCCACCCGGTCAAATGCTTTTTCTGCATCTAATAAGATCATACCGAGTGGGGCGGGTTTAGTCCGTGCAGCATAAAGGCAGATATGGCCATATTAATATGCGTTGTAGTATCTCGCTTTGGAATAAAACCATGTTGTTGGGGAGAAACAAGCTGGGACATGAGTGGCGCTAGCCTAGTAGCCAATATTTTGGCAAAAATTTTAGCATCACTATTGATAAGCGAAATTGGCCTATATGATCCTCTCTCTTGGGGTACTTTGCCTTTTTTTAAAAAGAAAATAATTTGTGTTAAATTCCAAGATCTGGGTGCTTGTTGCCCTTTACCTATAGCACAAATCACATCAGTAAATAATGGTATCAATTCCTCAGTACAGTGTTTATAAAGTTCCAGAGGAATAAGATCTTCCCCTACAGCTTTACCCATCGCTAAAGATTTGATAGCATCCCTAATTTCTATTACTGTAATGTCGGCCGCTAATTGAGCAGATTGTTCCGGCTTTAAATTTTTAACTTTGTTTAGGTTTATATAATTATTAATGCTATCATCTGAGATAGCAGTTTCTGGTGTATATAAAGCTTGATAGAAGGAAGCAAATTGTTGTAATATCGATTTTGAGTCACAAAATAATTGATTGTTATCCCCTTTAATTTCTTTAACCATATTCTGAGATCGATCTTCAGCAACTTTGTAAGCCAGTAGTTTACCAATTTTATCACCATTTTCATACTGATCTAGTTGATATTTTTTTAATTTGCTAATACTCTTACCCCTGAGAAGATCTTTTAATGCAGCTTTAAGCTCAGTTAGTTTAAAGTTTAGTACATCTAAGTTCAGAACCCCATTAGAAATAGCATCGGATATTTGAAGTTCAATATCACGGATTTCAATAAGCCTTCCCTCATTTAAATTTCGAAGTTCTTTATTTTGTCGCCAAATGTATTGTTGGGTGAATCCACGTATACTTGCTTTGCAAGAATCCCACACTATCCAGGGTAAGCTAGATTGTATGTTTATATCAATAAATTCTTTTATATGCTCTTTAAGTTGAGTTACAAACACCGTGTCAGAAAGCAAATATCGAGGAAATGAGAAGAAACGAGGGGAAAACTCTTCAGTTGCTAGTTCAAATGTTAAAGAGATCGGGTTATGGTCCGAGGTTACCCTTGGGTATATAGCCATCGAACAATTACCAAGAATAAAGTCTGAAGCCCATATCATATCTATGCGTGAGCATACCTTATGCGCAGCAGAATAAAATGTGTAGCCAGCTACTTTGGGATTTAAACATCTCCATACATCTTTTAGGAGATGAACAGCAGCTAAATCCAGAATTGCAGCTCCAGTTGTCCTCATTCTCTGAAAATAATGTTTCCTGGTAATGTCCAAGTTATAGTTCATCATACAATTAAAATCACCCAACACAATATATTCCCCCTCCCATACAAGTAATTCCATATTAATCTGATCAAAAATTATAGGCTTGTCTTGATTTGATGCATAAACTCCACATATTGTATATTTTCGGTTTTCTAGCTTTATCTGTGCTATCGCCCATCTACCAGCTTTATCAGTTAATGTCTTAAGTATCTCACATTTTAATCATTTATGTTTTAAAATCGCTACCCCCCGAATTGAAGCATTAAAGTCAGTGCAAACTAAAATATCATATCCTAGTTGTTTAAGCAAGTGTTTATCTTTATAAGCAAGGACAGCTCCTAGACCTTTGATACTTGCATCCATAGTTAATATACTCTGGGCATCAGAGTCAAAACTTTTCAAAGAAGCTACTCTAGAAATGCAATTTTAATATCATCAAAATCCTGTTGGCACTCTGGTGACCACTTGAATTTGTTTCTGTTTTTTAGTAATTGCCTAATGTATGTTCTTGAAGCAAAATTCGGAATATACTTGGAACAGAATTCAGCAAGATCTATGAAAGATCTAACATCATCTTTGGAGTTTGGAGCAGGAGCCCACTTAATGGCATCAATGAGATTAGGTTTTGGTCTGATTCCATTACAATCAATAACATGTCCCAAATAAGTGACATTATCACTGGCAAAGGAACATTTTGAATATTCAATAGTTAAACCCTTAGATTCTAAAATGGATAATACTTCATCTAAAGTTTTGTCATGCTTCATTTTATCTTTTCCGAAAATAAGGATAACATCCTGAAAAAAGTTAGTGTTTTGATATTGAAAAATAATTGATGCATCTGACGTTGAAAAACGGCTGCAGCGGACGCCAAACCAAAAGGCATACTTTTGAATTGGAAACAACCCTTCGGTGTGATAAATGCAGTGAATTTCTTGCTGTCTTTAAACAGGGCAATCTGGTGATAAGCAGCAGATAAATCAACTGTAGAAAACCACTAAGCACCCTCCAACAAAGCTAATATCTCATTCATTTTAGGCAGCGGAAATTGATCAACAACTATGTTCTTATTCAAATGGCGTAAGTCCACACACAAACTCAATTTCCCATTACAGCGTTTGACTACTACTAATGTAAATACCCACGCTGAAGCTTCAACAGGTTCAATTATATTAGCAGAAACTAGTCTGTCAAGTTCCATGGCAACATCGTTTCTCAAAGCAATAAGGACCCTCCTAACTTTATGAATTTTTGTTACTGCATTGTTCTTGAGTATTATTTTGTGTTCAAAACCTTTTAATTTGCCTATATTTTTTTTAAACACAGAGGGAATTTTTTTAAAAAGGTTTTTCACCAACTTTAGTACCCTCAGCCGTACCCAAAACCTGCACAGCAAAGTTTGGGTCCTAAAAGATGTGTACATATTTCTGATCTTTCCATCCAGGGACAGAAGAAACTTTTTAGAGATATCCAATTTGCCATAAGAATGACGATTCTTAAATTCAAATTTTAACCAGTGATAAACAATTATATCAATCTTTTCTCCTCCATAACCGTGTGTAGTGAAAGAGGCACTCTTGTGATTTGGCACCTTATGATGACCTTTGACTACCATCATTTTGACGGACTTCAGTGTGTTATTTTACCCTAGACTGGATATATGAGATGGTCCTGCATACACCTGCTCTCTCTTGTAATCTTGCTGTCTTTCAGTGGGAGCTGTCATGGAGTGGACAGCTTTTCCAAGAGCAGAGCGTTTGGGATCGGCATTTGATGGTTGCAGTGCAGGGTTGTGAGCGGCGATGCACACATGTGCTCAGTGTTGTACAATTATGAGAACTATGAGTGCTTACTATTGGCTTTGACATAATAATAATAATAATAATAATAGGGGCATTTGTAAAGCGCTGAGTTACGCGCACCGGCGTGTCCCCGCGCTGACAGTGAGAAAAACATAAGACAGGGAAAACAGTGCTGGCAGATCAGGATTATCTAGTAAAAAGGTGAGTTTTTAGCTTAGCTCGGAACTTCATTTCCACTGGCTCCAAGCGAAGGTCCACTGGGAGTTTGTTCCAGTAGTTGGGGGCCAGGTGCCTGAAGGACCTACCTCCCATACGGGCTTTCTTTATCCTGGGAGTCCTCAGCAGTCCTCCTCCCGCAGATCTGAGCGCTCTAGATGGTTCATAGGCTTCGATCAGTTTCTTCAAGGGTCGGGGCGCCCTATCCTGCAGAATCCGGTGACATGTGCAGAGGGCTTTGTACTCAACTCTGCTCTTTACTGGAAGCCAGTGTAATTTTTGGAGTGCCAGCTTCGAGGGCGCCCTCCTGGGCAGCCTAAGAATCAGGCGTGCCGCCGCATTCTGCAGCACCTGAAGGCGTGCCACGCTTTTAATCGGTGCCCCAAGGTACAGCAGGTTCCCATAGTCAAGCCTTGCGGTCACCAGGGCATGCACCAAGGTTTGGCGGGCTTCCACTGGCAGAAGGTCAAGAACTTTCCTTAGTCTCTTCAGGACCCCAAAGCAAACTCCTACCACCCGATTGATCTGAGGCCCGAAGGTCAAAGCCGCATCGAACCAGACGCCCAGGTTTTTGGCCTCCTGACAAGGGGCAGGAGTTGGTCCAAGACAGGATGGCCACCAGGCTGACGACCAGGCTGACTGGGCCCTCCCTACCACCAGCACCTCTGTCTTGCTGCCGTTTAGCTTCAAACAATTCTTGGCCATCCAGTCGGCAAGATCTTTCATGCACGACTGGAAGCCATCTGCAGCAAGACAGGGCGCGTGCGACAGGGAGATGACCAGCTGCGTGTCGTCAGCGTAGGTTACCAATTGGAGGCCATGGCTCTCCACTATCGATGCGACAGGTGCCACATACAAGTTGAAAAGGGTCGGGCTCAGGGACGAGCCCTGAGGCACGCCCTGGCCCAAAGGTACCCCTCTAGAATAATGGTCCCCCTGCCTCACTTGAAAGCTCCTTCCTGTAAGGAAGGACTGGATCCACCTCAGCGCGGTACCGGCGATACCACCTTTGCTCAGACACTGCAGCAAGGTGGAATGTGCTACAGTGTCGAACGCCGCGCTGAGGTCAAGCAGGATCAAGGCCATGGTTTGCCCCTCGTCTACGCCCTGCCTCAAATGTTCGGTTGCCATGAGAAGGGCGGACTCTGTGGAATGACGCGGCCTGAAACCAAACTGCGTGTCATGGAGCAAACCTACCTCCTCTACATGCTTCATGATTTGGGTGTTCACTACCTTTTCAGCCACTTTGGACAAAAAAGGTAGGAGTGAGATGGGCCTCAGATTTTCCAACACCTCAAAACCAATGTGAGACTTCTTTCGAAGGGGGAGTACCACCGCCTGTTTCCACCCTTCAGGAATTGTGCCCGATTTAAAGGAGATATCCAAGACGTGCCTAATGTAAGGCTCCAGGACACTCAAGCTGTCCCCCAACCGCTTAGGAGACACCGGGTCCATAGGGGAGCCAGATTTTACCGAGAGGCACGTCCTGACCAGTTCCTCAGGGGGTGGCGTGATGAAATTTGTGAGAGAACCCAGAGTCTCCATCCCCACTGCCGTGGCTTCAAACTCAGCCCCCGTGGGAGGCGGATTGGGGAAGGTCGGGTAGATTTTCTCCACTTTGGTGGAAAAATAGTTGGCGATGCGGTCACATGTTTCAACCGAACAGCTCTTCGGGTCAGCGGACGAGTCGATTGTAGTCAGTGACTTATAGATACCGAAGAGCTCCTTAGCAGAGTTTTTTGCCCCTAGAATTTTCCCCGCGTAAAAGGCGGCCTTCGACTTTTTAATCAGTCTGTGATGCAGCCGCCTCTTAGCTAAGAACGATTCCCTGGCATTAGCATCATAAGATACCCTCCAGGCTCGTTCGGCACGCTTACACTCTGCCTTTGTCCGCCGCAGCTCTCCATTAAACCAAGGAGCAGATCTTTCCTTGCGGCCGCCCTCAGATGTACGGCAGAGTGGCGCTGTCTGATCTAGCGCCTCGGTAATGCGCCTATTCAGGTTGAACACAGCAGATTCAATGTCCGCACCTCCAGGCTGACCTTCCCTTGTCAGTGCTAGATTAAAATCCTCTAGAGAGAATTTGGCCCACTTCCTACGGGAATAGTTCAGGGGTGCCTGACTACACTTTATTGGTTTTATATTATTTATCGAGAATGCCACCAGAGAGTGATCTGTCCAGGGAATCGGCTCAATTGTAGAGACTTGCACCCCTCCCCAATTAGCAAACACCGGATCCAGTAAATGGCCTTGGCGATGCGTGGGACAAGAGAGCTTGAGTTCAAGCTGAAGTGCTTGGATGTCCCTACAAAACTGCTCCGCTCCTTTGTCCTCTGGGCTGTTAAGGTGGAGATTCAAATCTCCAAGTAAAAGAAATTTGTCCCTGCGTAGCGTTGCCTCGGTAAGACTCTCTACCAGGCTCTCTCTAAACTTGGTACAAGGCCCAGGAGGTCGGTAGACCAGATAGCCTTTAATCACCGTCCCCCCATGAGTAAGTACGGTAAAAGTGCCTGCCTCACTCTCTGCAACCGGGGTGGGCTCCAGTGTGCATTCAAGATTTTTCTTAAACAGGATCGCTATTCCTCCTCCCTTCCCCACAGGTCTGTCCTGCCTGACCATGGAATAACTCTCAGGCATGGCCTCGATGATATCAGAGTCGGAAAACTGATCTAACCACGTTTCTGTGAGGAACAGAAGATCAAACTTTCTCTCTGTGAGCAGCTCGAAAATATCGAGTCTGTGCTTACACAGCGACCTCACATTGAGAAGTCCGCATAGCAGCGCGGCACACTCCTCGATGGTATCCGGCCCGGTAGTGAAACGATACCGGCATTGGCCACACTCCTTATCCTCACCTGACATACCATGCAAGCAGGCCTTATGCCATCTTTTTTTCTTACTTTGCCTTGCTGCAATTTTCCTGCATGCACAGTAGTGCTTGCAAGTTGTTTGGGTTATGAGAATTATGTTTACTATTGGCTTTGACATGGCCGCATGTCATCTTGTTTTCTGACTTTGCCTTGCTGCAGTTTTACTGCATGCACAGTAGTGCTTGCAAGTTGTTTGGGTTATGAGACTTATGCTTCTATTAGCTTTGACACGGCCTCATGTCATCCTGTTTTCTGACTTTGACTATTGGCTTTAACATGGCCTATGTCATCTTGTTTTCTAACTTTGCCTTGCGTCTGCGTGCACAGGAGTGCTTGAATTATAAGTCCTTACTATTGGCTTTGACATCGCCTCATGTCTGACTTTACCTTTCTCCTGCATGCACAGCAGTGCTTGCGATTCATATTGAAGGTCTTTCTGCTCCTCACTTGTTTTTCGCACCTCACCGACCAGAGTGAACTGGATATTATCTGTAGAATGTGTAACTCTGCCTCGAAGTCAAAATACGGGAGCTTGGCCAGCCTTCGTCTTGGCTTTGCCGCAGACTGGTACAGCCAGCTCGGTTTTTTTCCATTGAGAAGGGGGCGAGGTTTTCTAGAAGCTTCTACTCACGTTGAGTAATGGTATTAAAGCTGGGAGCCTTCGGGGGCCAGGTGGAAGCACACCACAGAATAGAAGTATTGATGTGGTGGTGATGGAACTTGAGTCCTGATTGAACTCCTTCCTGTGCTGTTGACGAGCTTACCCCAGCTTGAGTGGGCAAGGATGATGCAAATTCAATCGGTGAGGTGTTCCTAACCATTCTCGCTTGTATATATTTTCTACTCTTTGCTATCTGTACATACTGCATTTTATTCTAATTTCATTGTACTTAATTGATACTTGGGAAGCTGCATTTACTGATATATTTGGCCTACCGTTCTAAAATTTTGCATTAATAAACTTTTGTGCGTTATTTGAAATGCACCTGGATTCGGTTTTTTGCCTTGCCTAAAGGGGGTGCTGTGTCCTTTCCTTGTTTTTAGGAAGTGCTGTTCAAAGTGTATTCAAAGGTGAAGAGGTATATTGCCTCCAAAGTGGGAGTGCAGGGTATGGGTGTGGCTTATTGGTGAGAAGTCACATTCATTACACCTTCCGGATCAATATTAGAGGAAAATAGTTTGGCACCAACTTTACATGTGAAATGTTTTTTCCAAACGTCTTCATTGACGATGGAATAAGGTGAGCCGGAATCTGCATAAATTTTAACACGCACACCACCTATGTGAATCCAACATTCCAGTTTGTTTTCAATGACCAAACATCCATCTCTGATATTCAAAATTAATTTATATTTAGCAGCAACAGAACATTCTGAAATTTGCTCATGATTACTGCTCAACTCTTTATCGGAATCAACGTATTCTTGAACACATTTAACAGACTTGGGGGCCGATTATGATAGCGGTTTTTCCGCATCCTCCGGGCCGGCGGAAGCCACCGCCGGCCCGGAGGATGAGGAAAAACCGCCGCTGCGGAGCCTCCAAAGACCCGCCGCCAAATTAGGATGGCTGGTGGATCTGGAATTCCGTCCGCAGCTTTTCCACTGCGGTCGCCTTCCGACCGCGGCGGAAAAGCTCTAACATGGCTGGAGGTGTCTATCAGACACCGCCAGCCATATTAGGATGGTGGTGAATACATGCTTTTCCACGGCGGCTTTTCCGCCGTGGAAAAGCATACGGACTTTCAATTTAGGGGCCCGTTGCGGGCCCCCTGGGTGAAGGGGTGGTGGGGTTGCACATGGGATGTACCTATGGTACCCCCCTGCATTTGTGTGCACAAAGCGGCAGGCACTGCGCAGTGCCTGCTGCTTTGTGCATGCAAATGCGATGCATGCATTTTTAACCTTGTGGCGGGTGCAGCTTGAAGCTGCACCCGCCGCAATGTTAAAGATAGAGGATGTGACCGCCACCCTGGCAGTCACATCCTAATTTACTCGGAGGGAACGCCGCAGCCTCTGCAGACGTTCCCTCCTCCTCAGGGGTCACGAACGGACTCAAGTCCGTCTGCGATCCTAATGACCCCCTTGGTTCTTCTCCTGCAAGCTTTAGTATATTGCCCATAAATACCACATGCACTGCATTTAACTTTCCTTGCAGGACAAGATTTAGCGAAAGCCGAATGTTCAAGTCTTCCGCATCTATAACATCTAGGAGGCTCATTGTTCGGTTTATACTTACTCCATCCTTCTAATTTTGGTTTATAGCTAAAAAAAATCTTAGAACTAGATTTTATTTTAGCTACAGTGTCATTTACAACAACTTCAGTCTTCAACGCATTGGCAAACCTACTAGATGTTTTCAGCCTTGCGGACAATAGCGTGAATATCGTCCAGACAGGCAACCCCATATTCCCTAAAGATGTTCCTAAGTAGCAGGATTTAAAGCATGCATACCACCAGGTCAAGCACTAAATCCTCCAATAACCCACCAAACGCACACTCAGTAGCTAATTTCTTTAACTCACTAACATAGTCATTGATAGATTCATTTTTTAGTTGTTTCCTTTGAAAAATTTGTAACGAGTAATACCAATGCACACTTTTGGGGGCAAAATACTTATCTAAATTAGCAAAGGCCAAAGTGAACACCTTACTATCAACACCTCCACTACAGGTTTGTTCATCTGGTTATACGTCTTAAGACCTTGGGGGCCTAAGGAATGCAGTAAAATGTGCTTTTTGTGCTGAGCAGCCATCTTGCCATCACAGTCTACTGTTTCAATACCATTTAAAAAATATTCTTTCCACTCTGTCCCTTTAAGAGTTGGCTGATACCCACAAGACCAAAAGGTCTGAGGAGGACTAAGCGAAAAAGTTTGCTGACTCTTTGCTGCTCCAAAGATAATCTGTATAAATAATATGCAGGAGTATAGTGGAATTGTTCAGTGTGATCCCAAGTTGACACTGTCCATACTTCACCACTTAAAATAAAAAGAAGAAATATATCACAATAAAAAAAATTTGAAATCACCGGAATAAGTCACTTGTGTTAAAGAGATTAAAATGACGACAAACGTTGACCTTGCAGCTTCGTTTTCTTCAAACAGGAATCGCAAGCGTTGTCCTGAAACTTTGTTTCCCTTAGCGTAACTCAAATAACAGTGACTGCATTTTTTTTTATAAATCAAAACCCGGCTTTCACAATACAAAATGGCCACTGTGCATGACCTTGTGATGCACTGTGTTCCTCTACTGGAATGTCTGATGCGTAGGTAGAATACTCTCAAATGATGTGAGGGGCAGAAAGAAACTGATCGCGAGCACTGGCTGGAAACCAGTCGCGAGCTGATGCGCGTTGCTAGGCAGTTCCCGTTTGAACTCGGGGAGTTCTAATGTTTAAGGTAAAGTCAAATTAAAGTTTAAATAAACACTGTGTTGCTCACCAGAAGGATTATGATGAGGTTTCCGTGAGTTCCATTCATCTGATCGCCTTTAAAGTTTGTTACGATGCCGTTGCGTCAACTCTGCCCGTGTCTTCTGTACAAATGATATCCTCCTTGACTGGTCCTTTTTAAATCCCGATCGTCGCCTTTGTTATAAAGACTCGGGAGTAAGGGTGGGCGTAAAATCCGTTTCGCGGGCGAATTTGCGGATTTTCCGCGATTTCGCGATCCGCGAATCTTGCTAAATCGCGGTAAAATCCGCGAATCAGCGGGGATGAATTTTCAGCCAAGCAAGGGTTACAGCAGCAGGTGAAAAAGTTGAACCTAATTTCTTTGTAACTTTTTACAAAAGGGTTACAAACAAATTAACTTCAACTTGGACACCTGCTGCTAATTGCTTCCTGGCGCCTCGTTGCCTACTTGCAACTATTCTCTGACCCTGCTCTGACCCTTGAAGCAGGGTCAGAGAATAGTTACAAGTAGGCAACGAGGCACCTGTCCAAGGAATTAAACCTCATCAGGAAGCACTTACAGATATAAAAAACAGGAAGAAGGGAGAGGATGGCAAATACACCTATTTTGAGTTGTCAGGAGGGGTTAAACTAAAAGAGACCTTTACAGCACAATTTTCATATGCATTTTGCTAAAAATAAAAAGCTGTATGTTCTGTAGGGGCAACTCAGGAATCTGGCCCTTCAGAGATCCGGCCTCTCTTTCTTTCTCTCGTTCTCTCTCTCCCTCTCTCTTTCCCTCTCTTTCTCTCTCTTTCTATCTATCTATCTATCCATCTCTCTCTCCCTCCCTCTCCCATAAACGACTGCATGGGTAACTTCGCTATGCAAGCGGCTCGCGAAGACGCAAAAAGCCCCGCGAACACGCAAAAAACCCCGCGAGCATGCAAAAAACCCCGCGAACACGAAAAAAACAAAAAATCCGCAAATTGGCACAAATTCACGAATTTTGCGGATCGCAAATTCGCAAATCCGCAAATTCGCGGATCGCACATTTGCAAAATTCGCCCATACTTACTCGGGAGGTAATATTTTATAGAAGCTTTATTCGACAACAGGCAGGTACTTGAGTACAACTTCCATAGTACTCGAAGTCAGCAAGGTGTAAGAGATGACCTACAATAAAAGTATAACATAACACAGTCACCTTCATCTAAAGATTTGTGAACGTCATCTGATATATTTAGCTAAGCCGTTTCTGTGCTGCAGCCTTTCCTGAAGCCTGATTCTAATGTGTCATGAAGGTTGAATTCATCTATAGCTTGTTGAGTTGTAGCAGGACACATTTCTTGATTTTTTTGGCTAGGAAGGAAAGGTTGGTGATTGGTCTCAGGTTATTGAAGTCATTGAGGTCAGCCCAAGATTTTTAAGAATGGATGTGACTTGTCCTGGTTAGAGGGAGTTGGGGATGCAGCTAGATGAGAGAGAGGCGTTGATGATTCAAAATGGAGAGATGAGATGGTTGAGGGTCTGAACTAGTGTGTAGGGGAGGGGATGAAGTAGCACAGGATGTCGGCTTCAAGTATGGGATTATTTTGAAGACTTCTCCATCAGTCCAGTTAGCATTGTTTTATAGTTGTAGGAGATCAGTGTTAGCAATGGCATTTCTTGAGGCACCCCAGTCCTTAGCTGAGCTTTGGGAAGAAGTTCCCATCGAGATTTTCATGTCAACGGAGAAATAGGGGTGATACTCTTATGTCTTGGATAAGCAATCATTTGATTTTTGCAACTTTGACAGAGAGGGAGTTGGCTATTTCTTCACAGCATTCATTGGTGGCAATTGTTTCATGTTTTTAAGAAGTAAGTGAGGTTTATTGTTTTATTATATGGAAGAGCTCCCTTGGTTCTTCTGTGTTCTTCATATGGTCAAGTTGATTCTGAAGAAAGTGGCTTTGTCCCTAAAGATGTGTTTTTTGTAATAGAGACATTCAGATCTGAAGAGTGTGAGGTGTGCTGATTAGGGGTTCTGTCTCCATAACCTTTCGGTCAGTCTAAGATGTCTCCTATCATTGTTGAGGTCTAAGTTGAACCAGGCTCTCAATTAGATTTTTCTAGATCTCTTTAGTTTGTGAGTGGCCACTTGGTCAAGATTGTTAGTCGTGACTGAGATAGTGGGTGGTGAAGTCATCAACGGAGTGAAGGTGAGGCTGAGTGAGTAGATGGGTGCTGATCTTTGATTCCAGCTCAGTTAGTGGGATTTGTTTGAAGTTGGATGAGTTTCTTGGATGATGTTGAGACTGGGTTAGCCTTGAGGCAGAAAAATATCTGACCAGTCGATGTATATGATGGATTGAAGGAAGACAAGCTAATTTCTAGTAATTCTTGCATCTAGAGTAGAGCCTTTGTTGTGGGTCTGTTCATTGCAGAATTGCTTAAGGTTCTTTATTTTAAGAATGTCTAAAAGATTATGGACTGTGGCATCTTCTGAATTGTTCCAAGGCAGGTTGAAGTCACCTAGAAGCACATCTTTGGTGTCAATAAGGGAGAAGTTTTGTATTAGGTTAGTTAGTTTGTCTGTCAAGAGTAAGCACTCACCAGGGGGTGATAGATAGTGTGTAGTATGATAGGGGTGGTGCCTTTTGTCTTGAGTTCAGTTCTGAGATATGTGAAGGTTGAGTAGTCCATGGTTTCTAATGTGTTAAGTCAAGTTTCATCTTTGTGGATGATTGCTAACCGACGACCTATTAATTTTGATCTGTCCCATCAAATGATAGACTAACCAGGGGGAGTGAACAAGTCCAATATGGGGGTTGAGTGTTCACCAAGCCAGGTTTCCGTTGGGCAAGCAATGTCAATACTATCAGCTAGTATGGTTTCAGTTGTTGCTATTGCATGTTTAACGGCAGATCTGCAGTTTGGAAGCATGCCGGAAAGGTTGGCCCGGGTATTATTAGTGTCTGGATCGTGGAGTATTTAGTAGGTGGTCTGGGAAGTATATTAACTCTAGAGTTAATATACTCTATAGAGTATATTAACTCAAATACAATCTAAGGGATTCTATTTGAGACCATGATAACAGGGATTCAGGATGGAGTCTTGTGGTCCCCTTGCAGAGTATTTATGTTGTATGATTTGAAGAGTGATTCCACTTCAAGAGGGGATAGGGGGTTAAGAGCTAGGTAGGTTCTGTTGGACATGAGGCTCAAAGGAATGGCTGTCAAACAGAAGTGGTGGCTGAAAGTAGGAAATCATTCATGGGGAGTCCATTTCTCTATCTTCGGAGTGGGGATGCAGGTTGATTTTGCCTGGTTTGCAAGATAATTTTTTATCTGAAATGGGTCTTTAGCTAGAGAATCAAGTTTTGTTTCTATTCAGTTGAGAAATAGGGCAAGTATGTCAGGGATGGTTCCTTTTCCATATGAGGGAGGACAGGTGGTAAGTCCCATTTCTATAGAGCTGGGTGATTTTCTGAAGGGAGGACAGCATCATTGATGCTGGAACTGGAGAGGGATTGTTTTGGTTGGGAGTGTTTTACATTGGAAGTAAAGGTTGTGATCACTGTGGGTTCAGTGGTGAGACAAATATGCTTGGGATTGATGCTATCATGACCAATGACTGCGTTGAAGGACTGCACATCATTGTGACTGTGCACTAGGGTTGGTGAGTGTAGTGGTGGTCAGCTAGGTGCTCTCCTACATAGGGAGTGTGACCGGGGGGCCGGTAATGGTGGAAAGATATGGCACTGCTGATATCTTCTCCAGCACTGGGATTGTTGAGATATACCTAGCATAGGTTTTGTACTGAAATTATTCCCTTCCAGTACAAAATATTTTGCCTAGACAAACTTTAACACTTTTATCACTTTGGATGAGCGCTGCACAGTGAATCACATATGCTATATGGGAAAAGTTGGGAGAATGAGAATATTTCTCCAACTTATTTCCTGCCTTAACTAGGCATTATTTTTTTGCCACAAAGGCCTAATTTATATATTGGTGGATGGTGTTAACTCCATTAGGGCAATGGAGAGAATTATTCAAGCGATTGTGAAAGGCCAAGCAAATGAGCTTGGAATTAAGGCATAACTTGTTAATGTAGCCATTAATGTAGTTGTTTTGTCAATCACTTGAGATAGGTTGAATATAATACTGCAGTGAGTTTAACATTACTCATTTTCATAACAACTGTCTGTGGTATTGAATTGGTATTAAAATATATACCTTTCACCATATGATATAGGCTGGTTTGTCTTTTAAATTACTGGTTAATTCAGTACCCCGATGCTTTAAAAAAGTGTTTTGATTATATTCAAAACAGTGCTTAATTTCTAAAATTATAAGCTTTTCTCAGAAGCCCACAACCAGTGCTGACGTATATGGCAGGATTCCCAAATACCAAGTCTATATAGCCTTGATTCCACCTCATGCCTCTTTATCTGCCACCAGACACTCCCTGCCCCTTTTTTTCACTCATGCTTGTTCTATTCTTTTTAATCCCGCTCTATCCTTTCTGCTCATTCTCATTTCCTCCTTTTGGGTTTTCTCGGTCTTGCTTTGGGACAAAGTCTGAAAATGAAAAATAAGTACCATTCTCTTCTCCAATCATAAGTGTTGGAGGGCTCCACGATCAACAATCTGCTCAAATTAAGCACTGGTTGTACATGTACAAGAGCACCTATTCTCTCACTGTTCAGCAACGCCTCATGCTTAAGAACAGCAATGGTGCGGTACAATGTATATAACTTGTCTCCAAGCCTCATGCATCACACCCAACTTCTCTCATTTTGGTTATTCTATAGTAAAGATCCTTTCTCACCACTGTACTCCGAAAGGGTTATAAAGTACTATGGGGCATATTACCAAGGGCCCTTATCGCCGCCTTAGCAGGACTTTTTCCCGCTAAAGCAGCGATAATTTTATCGTCCTATCACCTAGCTGTTGCTAACACCAGTTAGGGACAGCTAGTAGGAGATAGCGATCATCTTGGGGCCCACTTTGCATGTCAGCGATATTTATCACTAATGACATGCAAAGTGGCCGTGCCAAGATGTTAGTGACTGGAAACAAAGCCTTACTTTTGGAAATATTCGCGCTAAGCGCGAATATCTCCAAAAACTAACGCCTGCCCAGAACAGTTCTTAGTCATGTTATCCAATGGAAGGTGGATAACATGGCTAAGAGCATTGTCACGATAATGCATGAATATCGCAGATTTTTCAGCGTTATTCATGCATTTCGCAGGATTTTTAACGCTTTTGAGATAACCCTTGATAATGTCAAGGTATCTCAGCGGTAAAAATCATCGGAGCGCGGCGATATAATTTTAGCCGCTAGCCATGCATAGCTATAATTATCTCTATTGCTTGGTAATATGCCCCTACGACCTGTCCAGTACCATACAATACAGTGCAATTTAGTGTCCACCTCACAAAAGAGAGTTCAGGTCTGCTCAATGCTCAAAAATGAAGGCAAATATATATCGATTGCTTTGCTGTGATCAACTCTGGCATACAGAGTCACTCCTTTCTTTACAAGTTATTAATTAAGTAAAAAAGCATTTACTGGGTAGTTCTTTAGCCTTAACTAACCTTTTTCAGCATCCACTCACCTATCATTGGCTCCTTGATATAGATTGGAAACTCCTTTCCCTTTCTATAAATATAATACTCAATATGTCAAAAAAAAGCATGCCCCTGCTTGACACGGTTACATTATGAATACAGAAACCTGTTTTTGTAATTTATTTCATGTTTTTTGGACCCTCAAGCCAAATGCTTTTTTGTAAACAGAACTGTCCTGGTTTAGCTTCTTTTACTCACACTTACAGGAAAAGTAACCACAACCATCGATAAAGAATGTTTAAAAATGCCTCCCTTGTAGCAGACAGCACTCAGGCTCTCTGCAGCATAATCCATACTTAGGAGCAACCAAGGTCCTGAACATTTTGTATTTATTGAAGTCCTCAGGCCGGTCACTCAGGGACTCGGAGATCACACATTTCTCAGAGTTGAATTTTATTTTCTACTGAATCAATCTGTTAGAGTGCAACGCTGGTGTTTGCTTTCACATACAATACGTATATTAAAACAATGTAACAATTATTCGCACATCAGTTACTTGGCCTGCCGAGGGTACACGCTGCTGCTACTTTCGATCTTAAGTCATTCCAAGCTCACAGCGAAAGCATTCCAACTTTTCTTTGTTTACATTTAAACACATTCATTATTTCCATCAGAGCTCGAAACAGTTTCTACAAAGTTTTCAATCCATTGACATATGCCCCGTTGCTTGTTTTAAAATATGTCCATTGTTGCAATTACTCAAAGTATTTGTGCATAATTAAACTACCATTGCTTATATTATCAACTAAAAATACAATAATATTTAATGAATCGGCCAACTCTCCCCTCTGCCCGCTCCCCACCCCCCAAAAATATCTTCAACATGGTCTTGTAGACATTGACAGACCCATTGGTAGAGTAAAATTATTAACATGAAATATTCTAACAGAGAAGGAAATATTGTCAATAAGTTGATGTGTTATTGGACAGCTTATATTTATGTGGAACTACTACTTAGTCGTTGTATATTATAAACCAGGGAATTCCTGCATCTCCTCCATTCCTCTGGGGACCCTCACACAACAGGCATGACCAATGGCTCCCTGGCTTGGAGCCAGGTCGTCCGGCTTGGCCAGTGCTACCTGATTCAGGGCCATGAAACCTTTGATAGGGCTTTGAAAGTGGGTGGGGTCACCCTATTAGGAGGCAGGCAGTTTTTGACTGCACCCTCTCAGTTTAGGGCATATCAGAGGAAGCAAGTTACTCCTAAAAGCAATGTTCTAGTATTGGGCAAAAGGTAAACCAACCACTGTGAGGTACATGTTACATCTTCCAAATCAGTTCCTTAGCTCCTCTCCAAACATGAAGAAGAGTAGAACATCCTTTTACTTTCAACCAAAACACTCCATTTGAATGAGTGCTACATTGTTCAGGGATTGTGCATGAGCCTGCTGTGTGTTTAAACATTCTGTTCTGAAATCACCAGATGGGCAGCCTATAGGAAGATTTCAGTATTCTAGAGGTGAGGCACATTTAGCACATGTGTGCAGGTTACACACATTATTAGATATGGCCGCCAGTCGTTTGGTTACAGTTTGGTTTTTACATTACCATCACATTCAACTCTTCATTAAAAACGATAGCATATAACTCTGTACAACTTTGCTAACAAGTCCTAGCAACATACACAGCCTCTTTATACATATTAATGGTGCAAACAAATTATAGCAAACAATCAGTAGTAGTATGAGGTTGTTGGTTTAATGTTCATTCCAGTTGCTCCAGCCAGCACGTGTTTCGTGGCTATGGGAATAGGACCTGCGACTTCCTCAGGGCTGTATCACTTTTGTAGACAGTGTTCTATAGGTGCCACAGCCAGACTTGGAGCCGAGGACGGGTGATACAGCATCAGCTTCGTACTTCATGGGACCACTGACATGGCTATATTTCCGTCCCTGCCGTAATTAGGCTGGGATAAGATTCAGATTTCCCGTTCCTGGTTATAATTAGTCCGACACTCACGTTGATTCCGTGTCGTGTCAGCGGTCCCATGAAGTACGAAGTTGATGTCATATTATCCGTCCACGGCTCCACGTCTTGCCGTAGCACCTACACAACACAGTCTACAGAAGTGATACAGCCCTGAGGAAGTCGCGGGTCCTATTCCCGTAGCGACAAAACACGTGTTGGCTGGAGCAACTGGAATGAACATTAAACCAACAACCTCACACTACTACTGATTGTTTGCTATACTTTGTTTGCACCATTAATGTGTATAAAGAGGCTGTGTATGTGGGCTAGAGCTTATCAGCATTTTGTCAAGGATCTTCAGGGATCTTTATTGAGGGGTACCGGATGATTACCCCCTCCCTGAGCACCATATCTACACAATCAAGTACTGTCAAACACAGACCGTTACTAGTGAGCGCCACTACCACACAGGGCCTAATCATCCCACACAGTATCCACTCTGTACAACTATGTACAAGCTTTCTTTGTGTCCTAGTGCAGTGTTGGTGCAAAGATCTTTGCAAAAATCTTTACAGTGGCTTTTACCACAGTAGTACATGCATACTACCTAAAGCATAGCAATTGCAGATCCCTCAAACTTCCGGCTTTCAGCTGTCAGCCTCCTTGTCAGTGACCTTGGTGAATGGGCAGTACAAATGCTGCACAAACTGGATCAATACCTTATTAAGAGTTGCATCACATTGTTGGTGCTGACTCCAGCCATAAGGGGATAATGGTAACTATCCTGACAATATCAACCATATATTGAGACCAATGTTCCCTCTAATTATTTTCCTCTGTGTGCTGCAGTTCAAGATCTCTGTGCACTGTAACCAAGGCTATGTGCGCCAAGCAACCGATCATGCATTTGAGTGCTTTGCTCAGCAATATAAATCGGTGGCAGTCACCACTCCAAACCTTTGTTTCCGAGTGCGAAACAGGCGCATTACACACACATATAGTTCTATTTAATAAAGTCTTGAGACAGTTTTGCAATGTAGATACGCACCCTTGGACATGAATTGTTTATTGCGATTTCACCTACACCCCAGATTCAGGAAAGGACAGGACACAGAAGGTGTTACCATTATATGTATTAACTGAACAGCAGGGTTGATACAAGCAGTCAGAAGAATAAGGCAGCTTTGTTGAGCTCGTGATGAATCCAGGCTAGACTAACTGAAATATGCTAAAAAAAAGTCCTGTAATTCGCCAACACCGGAACATATTGAGCAGAGCCCACAGGTTGTATGCTTTCGGTTCTGAGCAGGAATCTGCAGGCAGGGAAGGGGCTTTCTTATTTACAATTTAAGTTGTCCCAAAACAAAGGTCTCATTTAAAGGGCCAACAGCCCTACTTTTGTTCAAGAATGATCCTGGCTGGGAGTCACCTGGAGCCTAATACCTAGATTCCAACACAATGGAGGATGCACGGAGGCACACACGTATCACTTTACAAGTCAGGTACTTAAAGAAACATTTGGGGCAGGTTTTTGACTTTGTTTACCCTTCCTATATAAGCTACATGCATGTACTCGCAGAAGATAGGCACATGTTAAGATGCATAACTGGGAGAAACAAAAAGTAAAAGTATGGATTTAAAATGTAGCGTTGCGGGGGCTGTCTGTATTCATATAAATGTATTACTATGCAAAGGAATCCTTTTCAGCAGCACTATACAACAAATTGAAAAGATAACAATAAAGTTCTAAACCCATGTTTTGCAGTTTGCAAGAGGCTTGTTGATGCTGGTTCATAGCTCACTGTGCTACAATAGGATTGCAATTTATGGACTGCATGTAATAATGAATATGTGTCAAAAGCAGTAACCCATTTAACTATCTACAAAAAAATTAAAAATTGTGATTTGCATGTTACACGATGTGCCTTACAGGAGATGCATTACCCCTCCATGCAGCTTTATCAGTCAAAACTGAAACTAGACAAAACTCAGATCTCTCCAGCAACTGCATTAACCCCCAGAGTTATCTGACCATCGCTGTTATCCCCTAAAATTTCCTTGGGACACAAATATCACTGCAGAGAGTGGCTTAACACCATAAGATATTTTAAAATGCAGCCTTTGCAATCATTTAAACCAGAAAAGATGTACTGTTACATTTGTCCTCATTGCAATTTCTTTGCTGCAGAGTTTAAAAAAAGTAAATGTATAAGTTGAAAGCCAAACTCTGGTTTGCATGACTCTGTTCCTCATCACTGCACCCCCTTTCTATTGTCACGCCTTGACTACCAATTTATGAGTTTGCACCTCCATAAGGGCTCCGTAGTGGGTTCTTGGTAACAAAAAGTGCATGTGATTCTAAGATCAGCACCCACTGGAAAAAAGCCAAACAGAAACCATTCATTCACCTGACTCCTCAAATTCTAAAAGCCCCATATGTAAAGGGCTGCACTCTTATTTGTACAAGATGACCCTTGAAAATATTTGAAATATCATTTTCTAACATGTTGAATATGTTGCAAGGTTGCAATCAATATTCAAGAAGAGTATTTCTTTAATATGTGGAAGTGTTTCCCTTTAATACATCCAAAATATTTAGAAAGTATTCGTTAAAAGTGAGTAGTTTTAAACTTGAACTGAGAAGCCTATCACATAACAGAGGCAGCAACTGTGGATGAAATGCACAAAAAGTCAATATATGCTGTCTACAATATTTTCATCCTGGGTTGTGTGCCCAAATGTTGCTAGTTTTTTTCATTTTTATGTAGGGTGAACTTGGCACAAGGGCACTGGAGCCCCATGCATGAGCACCAGTTGCATTACTCAAAGACTCATTAAGATTTATTTTTAAGATATGGGGAGATTAAGTGAAATGCAGAGCTTGGAAACATTTCCCCTTGGGAGTTAACACTGTGTCTGTTCCCCCTTAGTCTCAATGAGAGAGCAGGGGAAGTTGTACAGTTCAGACCGCAAGTTAGGGTTACCTATATTATAATACAAGTCTTACCATAGAGCTGCATCTGGGTTTACTTTTCTGAATGGCCTTAAAGTATAGTGTGATCGCAGCCTCTCACTCAGGGCCATTTGGTTAAATACAGACTTCCCGGATGGAAATCAGTGTATATTATTTATGAAGCCTATTCAGAAGCTTTTCACAGGGCCGAAAAAAAACCTTCTTTGGCTGGATTCGATCCTCTGGCTTGTTTCAAGGTCGGCAGCGATACCGTTACACCACGCCGCCTTTGCATGACCCTTTAAGGCTCCAACCTTAACAGAGTACACAGCAAGTGCAGAAGCTGTGAGCTCTCTAATCTGTAGCGCGTCAGTGGCAGAATAGCTGATCTTCCATCTGATCTCGTAAATACGCTGCCACTGCTCCTCACATTTTGCCCATGGATGTTTACATTTGTGGTTGAAGAACTGACTTTTGGCATTGTGTGCGCTTTGCACGTGTGTGTGCGCGCTGGAAGAAGGCCTTTTGGGCGCGTGCGCACCCGCGCACGTTAGAGGGAACTATGATTGAGACCGTACATCCCAGGATAACATTTAAAACCATGCAACCATACACTCTTATAGGTTCACAAGGGGCCAGATGAGGTGGCTTATGACTGCCAACAACATTGAAAATGTGAAAGCTGACAGGTCCTCAAAATAGTCATCAAGAGAAGGCTGTTGCAACCCACCTCACCAGCATAGGAGGTGGGGCTTTTTCTTTGCATGTTACTTCTCTAGTGCTTGGATGACCTCTGTCTAGGCTAAACAGTCACCTGATAGAACAACGAGTTGTATTAGGAGCACACTATTATCATTTGTGCAGCAATGGGAACTGTTCTCATTGGGCCAAGTGGTTTGTGAATGGCTCTTGGTCTATTGTGCTAACTCTAGAGCAGCAAATACAGCTTTTCCTATAAACACGTCTTGCTTAGAAATTTGAAAGGCTGCATCCTGGACTTCTGTGCTTCTCTTGGGCAAAATGTGCTGTGAGGATTGTGACACCTTTACCTATTTAGTAGCTGAGGTAAGCATAACTAAAGGTAAGCTTAGGTAATGCTTTCGGCGTGAGTGTTAATGCAGAAACTGCTAATGACTTCGGGCAGATCTGAAGCCAAACCCTGAGCATAAGAAAAAACGGAGATTAATGAAATTGCTCCTTTGGAAAAACTCAGCCGTAACAGTGCGCTGATACTGCATGATAAGCAATTACAGGTGAGGTTTACCATTTCACTATAGACAAAGATGAGTGAGATGACCTCCCTTTCTCAAGAAGAAGGCTAGACATTTCCAAATTCCATTGGGTTGAAACAATTTGGACACTTGTTTTGATTTTCTATTGACTGAAGGCATATGATGGAACCATAGCTGCAGCGCAATACATATTATCAATGTGACTTTGGAACAATCCTGCATGACCAAGAGACTCAATCAGAGACCTTTTGTGCAGTGTTTCTGGAACTGTAATTCATTGTGGTTGATTGTGAAACATTGTTCTCACACTAAATATAATTCACTCATTATGCTTAGTATGCATCACTAAAACTATTTCACCAATAGAGTGGTATAACACCTTTTTTGATTTCATATAGCTAATTTATAGTTTAGAAAATACATTTGTGTATCATAAGCAAAGCTCTGCATACTCTTACTCTCGACTATCATTATTGTTTGGAACCTATGTAAACACTTCGCATGAACACAGATGAGAAAATGTTAAAAGTTGAAACGAAATGGGGCATATTCTCAAGAACATTTGATAACCATCGCAAAAGTAACTTAACGCAACTCTCAACATTGCAGTCTATCGTGGGAAAATGACGCCGTGTTAACCAAGTATTCACAACACAGCGGTACCATGCGATAGTCTCCAGATAACACGTCAAATGACCGCGTTAAAATCAACGCCATGCCGCAAAAATGCGAAACACGAACGCAAAAAACCTGCGATGAGGCCAATCGCAATACAAAAATCAGTGAAAACCAGCGACAGGCCTGCAATTCATAAGCGTCAAGCGGGAAAAATTACCATAAAAGTAGAAAAAAAACAGACAAACAAATGCAAAACAACAGCGAAGCACAATAAATGTTGCCGAAGCAAGTACGGAGGAGATCCAGAACCCCGCAAGCCCCCCGGAGGACCAGCTCGGGGTCAGGGAAGGCCAAGGAGAAGAAGAGTAGGAAGAAGCGGTTCAGTCCACAGGAAAACTGGATCCTGATAACAGAGGTGGTAGAACACCATCAACAACTGTTCGTGACCTCCACTGTAGCATTGGCAACCAAAAATGGACTTTGGCAGTCCATCGTGGACAAGGTGAATGTAGTAGGAGTGCTGAAGAGGATAATGGAAGAGGTCAAGAGGCGCTGGAATGATGTCAAGCACAAAACCAAGCTGAAAATCGCCAACAACCAGAAGGTTGTATAAGGAACAGGAGTGTGAACCCTTCAACCTTGTTGGGATTGGGGTAGAGAAATGTGTAACGGAAACAATATCCCAACCGGTATTGTTTTTGGACAAGTATACAGGATATCTATACAGCATTATCCATCGAAGAACAAGGAAACTCAATATGATTTTCATGTGTGCTCAAGGCATCATTTTATCAAAATTTTTTCGAGAAAAAGGGAGCAGTAATAGTTACAGTTAATATCAGCACTGTTTAATAAATACCAAATAACAGCCCAAAGGTATACAAGGTGCACGAGTGCAAAAAGGTGGGTGGCACTACGGTGACGCAAGTGTCAGTGAAAACAGCGTGAACGGCGCAAGGTGAGTAGTGAAAGAGTTATGTACATAATTAAAATCAAAGTGGTTTATCAAACAATTCACTTTTGTTCTACAATTTGACAATTTTTCAAAACCACTAAGTAAGCGGCGCCTAATGTCTTGCTGGAAAGTCGACGGCGTTTCAATCCATATGAGTAAGGATCATCATCAGGACTAGGGGGCTGTAAGCAGTGCGTAGGGACACTAATTGGAGCCAAGGCTGGGATGCACGAATGGAGAGGTCTCGATAGACGTCTTGAAGTTAGGTGGCTATCATGCCCGGAAGGCTGTCCAGGTGCATGGGCACAATCATAAAGGTCGAGGGCATCCGAAGTCGTTGGATTTAATCGGAAATGGAGGGTAGCAATGGATGGAAGGCAACACCAGTCGAATGATTCTGTACTTGGTGGAATCCGAGGGGTAAAGGAGATACTGTCGGGGAGGACTCTGTTCCTCAGTTGGAGTTACATGCAGATCCCGAGGTGGGAGGGGTAAGAGGTGAGTGAATCTGTCTTCTGAGGTGGCGAATGAAGCGCTGTGCTGCGAGTTCAAACCGCGATCCGAGCGTTGCTATGGGCAACGCTCAGAACCGAGTCCTCCCCGACAGTATCTCCTTGGGAAACATTTTTAAACTGCATCTCCCCTTTACATTGCAGAGGGAGAATCAACACCTCCTGCAGAGGAGCCCGACCCTCTCTTCTCTGATGACGAAGGGGACCACCACAGCTTCGACTCCGACGCCCTCCAACAGCTCGTAGAGAGCCTACGCGGCCCATTTCCAGGAGCTGGGCCGCCCAGCAGCTACGATGAGATCCCACCCCCTGCACAGACCACATAGCAGGCAGCATTCACCACCACGACTGCCTCCCAGGACCCCCACTAAGATAACATGGCCTTCCAATGCCATGTGTTGGGGTGCCATGAGGAGCTGGCTGAACAGGTGCAGGTGGGCTTCGACCGCACAGCAGACAAACTAGATGCCATATGCTGGTGTCTAAGTCCCATCAGGGATTACTCATGGTCCCTAACGGACACCCACAGTCTGCTCCATGCTCTCCAATGGACCATGGCTGACAACTGTCCAGTCAGAGTGGCTCTAGCAATGTCACACGGGAGTTTGGAAACATCAGAGGTTAATGGAGACCATGGAGCAGGCGAATGCGGAAAGAGCGGCTGCCATGACTACACACCAGCAAGTGGTAGCTGGGTTCTTCAATGACCTCAAAACCATCCTCATGGCATTGCTGCCACAAGGCCTGGCACTGATGCATGCTGCTGCTACCACTACATCCACACCTCCGCTCCCCGAAGTGTCAGTGCCACACAGTGCGGCAGACATTCCACCTCCGGCCAATGAGGTGTCACTGCCACACAGTGCAGGAGACCGAACACCACCACCCACATGTGAAGCACATGAAACAGCAGAGGACGGCGATGCGGATGAAACCGCCTTACTGGTACAAAGAAAACTATAGCATTCATCTCCACCAAATGGCCTGTTTCTGCTTGGTTCTGTCCTCTGCATCATCACCTCCCACTGTCCCCCGATGCACTCTGCGACACTCACCTTGGACCTTGACATGGACTTCCATATTTTGTTTGATCACCAATGACACAGCAATCAGACTGTGGACTGAACTCTCCCCCTTCCTTTGGACTTGTCATTCCCCGAAGGACTCCGGCTGGCCCCCCACAGCCCAACATTGGCATGTGGGGTTCGCAAGCGCCTGTACTACTCCAGATGCAATGCTCCACTGAATGTACATTAAACAGTCATAATCGCACAGATGTGTCATGTCTACGGTCTGGTGGAAGTATGGATGAATGTAGTCTCAGTGAATTCCTCTTACGTCCATGTTGCTCATGTCGTTGGTCTTGGGTCACAGGGTGACAAATTGCCGAATGCGGTCCGAGTGGCACAGACACAACAACAGGGACACACGCATTAGTTACTTCCTTGTCCAGCCCCGTACGGAACCAGAGCCCAGGGGTCATTGTTTACACCTTACACTGGACTGGCATACGCCAGGCCAGCCCAGTCTGCTTACGATCACGGGGGGGGCAGCAAAGCTACATGTCCCAGGTCTAAGCTGTAGTCATTTGCTGATCAAAGGTCTAGCTGTCAGCATGCCATAGCCACTCCCTCACGGCTAGTATACACCCACACCATACCAATCCAGCACACACTGTCACAGGACATGTGACCCTGCAAATAAAAAGGGCCGGGCGCAGGTGCTCAACGTCATTTTCAACTTCTCTCTGGGTTATCCATGTGGTGTTCATGTAGGCCTGAGGGGCCAGGGCCCTGTGACATCACATTCCCCCGGCCCAGAGGTGACATGATAGCATCCGCACCAAGATGCCCAATCATACAGGGTCCATGACTTGCGGGGCACAGACTTGGTGGCACTGGATTCACTGCGGCCGGCACAGGCACACTGCCACGGGTCGGTGACTTTCGGTGCACTGAGGTAGGGGCACCTTAAGTGCTGAGCCGGTGTGCAGCCTGCAATGATGCCCAGTCCCGGCGGTCTAGACTGCTCAGGAATTGTGTGCCCTGCTGGACTGCAGTGTATACCAGAGCCAGGGGGCAGAGCGGGCTTACCGTCACGTGGCGTCGCCTCCTGGATCACAGAGTTAGTGGCACTTCAAGGACTGAGCGGGTGTGCAGCAGGCAATGATGCCGGGTGCACTGGTATGTCATCTGCCATGGCAAAATCAAGACCCAGAATCAAATGTGAGACCTGGTGGCCTGCCGAGCGGGCTGCATGATGTGGAGGGTACCATGTCCGTGGGCCCCGGGCTTGAGGCTTGTACCGGCACGTGGTGGGCCCCCATTGCAACACGCCGGTGGCGGAAGGTGAGCAGTGATGCCTGGGTGTGCAGGGGCGGGCATGCAACGCTGGGCGGCGGGAGTGGCTGGGGTGCAGCAGCCTGGGTGTGCAGGGGTGGCCATGCACCACTGGGTGGCAGGAGGGTCTAGGGTGCAGCTGCCTGGGTGCGCAGGGGTGGAGAGGTGATGATGTTGTGTGCAATTCTATGTACTTTTCCATTCATGTATCTGGACTCTGTTTCAGATGAGGTATCTGTTTCAGATGTGGACCTGGTGAACTGCACTTCATACTGGCACATGGCTGCAATAAAGTGCAGTTAACTCGGCAATGAGTTCTTGAGAATATGTCCCAATATGTTTTAGCTGTTGGCGATCATTTCCACGGCTATACAAAGACCTTTTCTTTTCTTATGAGTGTGAGCCTGCTGGCACTGTAAAAGGAGAACATATGTCACATGCCTGAATTTATAAATTCCACACTCATGTATCCTCCCTTTTTTCTCTATTATTTTCATTTTAACAAATCTGCGTGGGTGTTTGTTATTAAATGTTTGAGGACATTTGGCAACCTACAAATAGTATTATACTTTATGGAGCAATCAAAGATCTACAACCTTCACTCAACATTAGTTTGAGGATGCATGCGTATAGATCACTGGTGTATGCATCTATGCAGCTGACATGTTACTCCACTGAGTTGTTTTGCAAGCTTCAATAAGGGTAATTGTTTGCCTATAGACAAGAATAGCAGCCCGTGACAATTGTACTTGATGCTTTAGGTTGGCGCAGGGTGAGCACCTTCTGGTGAGCATCTTGGCGCATAGTATCTAGTCAGGTTATAACGTGAACTTCTTCCATTTTCATTGTTCTACCACAGCTCCGAGTGCAGGTGTCTTCTAGGTGTGCTTGCTCCCAAGCTAGGAGTGAATGAGATTAAATACTCATTAATCAACAAGCAGTCATCTGTCATGGTTATTGGAAACTACTTTCAATAGAAGATAGATGTCTTGTAATCACCATTTCTCTGCCTGACCACCGACATAGTCTGTTTTTAGTTTCCTACACAAGTTAGTGTCTGATCCCCAATAGGCTGACCTCAAGCTATTGGAACTGTGTACTCCGAAATTATTCCTAATAGCTTTTACCCACTGCATATCTGTGAAAAGCAAGAATGACATACTCACTGTTCATTTTGGGTCACAATTATTAAGCTTTCACGTAGCCTACACAGCAAGCCACCTTGCTGCGCTGCGTGAAGGGGAATGGACACTGATGCACCATATTTAACATTGTATGGCACATTCCTGTCCTTTCCTTGTGCTGGCGCATAATGTGCTGCCTAGCGCCAAAGCAGGAAACCTTATGTCGTGGTACAAGGGTGCCTGTGCTGGAGGCTGTATGGTTTTTGTGCAAGAAGGGACACCTTCCTGCACAAAAATAATCCTCAGAGGCATTATCCTCTTTAGTGGTGTGCTGCAGAATGCAGGACACATAGGAAGAGGAGAAAATAAGGAAAAATAAAGATATTTTTCCTCGTTATGCCTCATTTGGGGAGGTCTAGCATTTTGACGCATTCCTGAATCCCAGATTCGTAAATCTTGGTATCCACCAAAATCCATGGTTAGATGCGTGGGCACAACCACGCTCCACCCACAGAACGCCTCCCTGGGGCAGAGTAACGAAATGCCGTGATTTACGGTGCATTGCATTTTCTAGATTTATCAAGCAATGGAGGTCCATGCAAGGTGGCTTAGCGTTGCTTGATAAATCTGACTTAGTTGTTACTTCACCCTTGCACGCCCTCCCATCACAAGGGCGACACAACTCAATTATGTTTAAAAATGAAATGCAGGTAGGATACATTGTCAGGCAATACAGTTTGCACAAATCTCGCAATTAATGCTGCCAACTGGCTTTTAAACAGAACTAAGTACTGTCTAAAATAATCCTGTCAGCTTCCTGACCATGTGGAATTATTTAACACTATATAATGTAAAATTGATTGATCTTTATCGAATTATTGATAAGGACAACTGTGTTTCATGTAGCAGATGCAAATTGTCATTTGAAAGCAAGCTAACTGCATTATGCTCTGCTTTTGTGAGCGGTAGAGAGGTCTGTTGCCCAGTATAGAACAATAAAACAAGGACCCACGATGCACAGTAAATGGTGGTTATCATGTCACCTGGGGATGTGCACTGGTCCAGTAGAACCCTGCCTCTAACATGTTAGAATCAATTCATGTTCATTTAACCTCCTCTTATTACTGCACGTTTTTATTGTTTCCGCACATGGTACCCCCAACAAAAAGCCAGCCCCAACAAAAAGTTCAGTCGAGTGCTCAGTTCTTTTTGTCTTTCTTTTTCCCCATTCCTTCGGTTTTGTATCTTTTTTCTTTTAGTCTATGCTGCATGTTATTGGGATGATTCTGAGAGATGTGAATAAAATTTGTTTGTATTACAGGCACTGCGGCTATCTCAAACAAAGCTCATATCTGCTGAATCTATTAGTGGATGTAGGTTATTTTATTTTTACAGTTTTATTGTATAATAGCTCCATTGTTTTTCTTTTAATTACTAGAAATATTTTTAAGTACTTATTGTGTAAGTACCAAGTATATTTATATATCCAATGAGCTTTTTTAAGGATTAATTTTTACTTTTACCATGAGGATTAAATGTGGTATGTGGCAGGCCATATTTCTCTAAATAAGGTTTAGTTTGCTTCTTTGAAAGACAGAATTAAGATTTTTTTTATTAAAATAGTTTCACATATCATCAGAGACAGCCTGTAATTGTGTCATATTTCTTTACAGCCAATAACTTCGCATCCTTGGACACTTCTTTGCTTATTTCCCCCCTGGCAAATTGAGTTGACTTCAACAGGTTCCCAGTTGTCACTGGGCAGGATTATGTAAAAGCTGGGCTAGGACAGCTGTCTCAGAAGACCCAGCGCTGTCTGGTAATGCACAGCAAAAGGGGACACACTAATTACTTTTATGCACTGCGACGGCTGCCAGCAAACAAGATGGAAATAATGAAATGTATCTGCTTTTTTAAACGAATCAGAGGAGGCCCTGCCAACCACATAGCAGTCATTCAGCTGAGTGACAGCAAACTCACTTCTGGGGGGACTAGCTGAGATTGTTATTTATACTCTAAGTAATTATTTCCATGCTTTGTTGAGTGCATCATAAATCACTCTTCAGAAGGAGTGGAAGTGGAATTTTCAGTCACTGTTCCAGCTCTGTAATCTCGGTTTTAGGTTTTATCCGTTTTGCCTGTGTAGGTATCTATATAGATATATAGAATTGAAAATAAAACTTGTTAAGGCCACAACCAACTTCAATTAAAACTTTTGCAAATAGAAGCTAAAGGAATAGTGAAATGATACAGTTAACGTAGAAATTAAATCCTATTGAATCCTCAAGTATTCATTTTTGTTGTTGATTTTCTATAGTGTTCTGATGTTTTTTGAAGTAGTATCCATAACATACAGATTTAATCTTATATATATGTTATATTATACTTTAATGTCTAGTTAAGTGCATAGTTATGGAATGTTTTTTGTTTACAGAGTACAGTGTTCGGTGTATTTTATGAAATGTTCTGTTTTAAATTTTGGATTGTTTTGCATGTTATATGTAATTTAACCTTGCAGATGTTGTTGGCTGTTTGTATTTGTATTTGATAATTTGTTTTCATTGGCTAGATGTACAAATCCATTGTTTGGTCTGAAGCTTTATGATTCACAATAGTGTGTAACCACGAAAAGACTTTTCCCAATGCACAAGAGCTCTTTTGCTAAGCAGGAGGAGTGCTGGCGAAAGGGACCCAGGAGAGAAAGGTCCCACAGCTGCAGGTACCAGGTGTGGGGATCCGGGAGGCTCCTGTGGCTGAGGCATGTGTCTGGGGAACACTAGGCTGGAAGCGAGACACCGCACGTCACTGGAGCCAGAAAATGAGACCCATCAAGCAGGTGGGTTCTCCTCCACATCCCTTTATTGGTGGAGTGGTGTGGCTCACTGGGTAGAGGTGGCAGACCCGTAAGCAGAGAACGGTCCGGGACCAGGGTTCAATTCCCGACGCGGCAGGGTCGTGGGCCAGGGTCAAAACGGACTTGATAATTCTCGCCTCGGTGCCTACTCTAACCAGGGAACACACTCGGCAACTCTGGGCATCAAGCTTGTCTCATCTCTACAATGGCCCTCCCACAGATGCCGGGGATGCCTGGTTTCACCTTGGAGATACCCAGAAAGGGGACCATCTCACAGGGAAAACCAGGACGGGATCCCCAGCGGTCTTCAGCGCCAGGATACTCCATGGAGTTGCAGTGCACTTTACAAGTACACCCACATTTACATTTATTGTGACTGGACATTCAAAAGCTGCCACTGGGGGCCCTGAGGCAGATGGCTGCCCCACTGAAGAGCCTGGTGGATTTATGAACTTGGCTACTTGTCCTCGGGTAACTGAGATTGCCCGGCGGAAGGCTGGAGCTCTGAAAGGAGCCCTCCAGCGTAGACTGAGCTCAACTTTGGGGGACTGGGGATCTGCTTTGCCTAGTCCTGCCAAGCTGGTGACCATGGGGTAAGGAGAACACAGGTGATGCTGCAGTCCTCCCTCTTGCTTCATGTGAGGTGGAGGGACAAATGGAATCCACCTCGGGGTGACAAAGACCATACTCCCAGCTGAAGCGGTGATAATTGCTGCACTTTCCCCCTCTATGACTGCTCTGAACAGGTGTTGGCTCTAGGCAGCCTGGCAAGCTCGAGAATGTGAGGACTGAAACCTCCTGACTGGGTGTGGGTGTGGACAGGCTGAGAGAGCTTTATATGGGCCATTGGTGCAGTCCTATTTTCGCAAGAACTGCCTGAGGCTGCCAGCTTGCAATCTGGAAGCAGCATGAACCAGGTGTCCCCTTGCCCTAGAGTTGACTCTCAATAGGATACTGGCTGCCATGGTGGACTCAAAAGTAAATCTGCAGCTGCAGATCAGCAGTGTCTCAGAGGAATTGGGTTTCCTGCAGGCTAGTTGGCAGGGTCAGTAAGACGGAAGTGGTGGTTTGAGAGCTGGGGCCAGCTTAACAGGCCCTGCGGCTGCAGGTGAAAATCCTGGAGGGTAGGGCTGAAGATGCGGAGGACCACAACCGATGCAACAACATGCAGATTGTGGGGCTAGCTGAAGGTACTGAGGTGACCGATATGATTATGTATTTGGAAGACTTGATAAGGACCCATGTGTCTCCCACAGAACTTACTCCTTTCTTTGCCCTTGAACATCTTAATTTGGTCCCTGAAAAGCCCCCTGTGCTGGGCCAACCTCCGTT
This sequence comes from Lissotriton vulgaris, assembly GCF_964263255.1. Classification (NCBI taxonomy): domain Eukaryota; kingdom Metazoa; phylum Chordata; class Amphibia; order Caudata; family Salamandridae; genus Lissotriton; species Lissotriton vulgaris. The sequence goes on along the minus strand of NC_141685.1, from coordinate 352,777,993 downwards.
TCCGATGGTGGCCAGGCTACTAAATTATCGGGATTGCAATATCCAACTTCAGAAGGCTTGCACCGATGGTCCTGTTTGAGTAGACAACACGGCGGTCACCTTGTTCCCGGACTTCACTGCAGCTGTCCAGCCAAAAAACTCATCCTCTTGGAGGGCAAACTTAAGCTTCCGGAAGCCGGACACAGGAATCCATTATTCCCCCCTGTTTCCTGCTAGGTTGCATGTCATGCTAGATGGGACTACACATTTCTTCCTGACCCTTGCTGATTCCTGGAGTTGCTTGACAAGTACAGAGTGGAGGGTGGGACCAACAACATGCTGGAAAGACATCCTCCCCACAAAGACGCTTGAGGAGGAGGAGCCAAGATTGGACCACTACGAGCCAAGCACAGAGACCCTAGGTTGTGCCAATATGGAAAGGTTATGGATGTCCACATCTTGTGTGCAGTATCCACAAACTGGTCTGACAGGGACTCCACTACCACTCTCCAGCCACCTCCTCCCCACATGCATTCTCCTGTTTAGATATCTGGCTGCTATCTCAACTGAAACCCATTGTTGCATTTACGGTTATGATAAAGGTCCTGATGTTCTGTATTGAGAGCCAGCAGTAGTCTCTTCTCCACTTACGTTCTGATTGGCGGAGTTCCAGCTGTAAAGCTTTAAGTTGGGAGGTAAACCATTTGTGAGAGTTACTGTGCCGGGACCGGGGGAATTTGATTAAGGGGGCAAAGATGTCGCTGGCTGACGTGAGCCAGTCAGAAATGTGGCCGTCTAGCTCATTGATGCAAATATTGTTGTGGATAAGAGGGCGTGTGTGAGACAGATGGGGTATTAATTTAGAGGAGTCAACAGCCTTCCACTTGCGAGCAGTGCCCCCCTCCCGCGGGGGGATCCTGATCTGACCGGCCACCAATATGGTAGTGTCAATTAAAAGATGATCAGACCAGACACAAGGTGTGGTAAGTGGGCAGGAGGACTTGACCCCATGGACCCAAATGTGGTCAAGAATGTAACCGCCACTGTGGGTGGGAGACTTGACTAATTGACTAAAGTTCAGGCTCGAAAGAGATTCGAACAATTCAGTGGCGTGAGGACCAGCGTCCTTATGCTGGAACCAGTAGTTAAAGTCCCCAACAACGGCTATGCGGGGGGGAGGAAATGGCGAGATTGGCAAGCTGTTCAGTGAAAGAGGCAGGAAAAGAAGGCATGGGCTGAGGGGGGCGATAGAGTACCATAAGGGTAACTGCTTCTGCCTCAGTCCTAAGGCTGAGAACCAGATTATCCACTTCAGGAAGGATCATAGAAGTGGAAGCGATGACCTTGAGGTTCTTACGGATTACCGCTGCGACCCCCCCCCCCCGCCCGGAGCGGCCCCCTGGGCGGTTGGTATTTAGCAGATAATAATCTGGGGGTAATGCTGCCAAGATGTCCGGGAGGGAGTCGTCGGTTAGCCAGGTCTCAGAAAGTAAAAGGACGTCTGGCCTCTCAGTCATAAGCAGATGAAAAATGTCACTTTGGTGTCTGACTAATGAACAAGTGTTTAGATAGAGTAAGCGGATCTGTGACTCAGGAGTGGTAGGTGAGGTGAGAGGAATATCTGAGGCCAAGTAGGGGGGGAGGTTGCCAGCGATTTCGAGTGAAGTGATCCGCGTCCAGATGTCCAGCGGTAGGGGGCTAGCAGCGGATTGTAGGAGCAAGAGGGCAGAGGAGGTGTAAGAAATGACAGTAGCAGTGTCCCTAGCCCCTGGGCCCGTCCGGCCGCGGACGGGCGCAGACGGGCTGGACTTAGGCGCGACTTTGGCGCGCTGACGGCGTGCCCGCTGCGCCCGTCCGCTGCGCTACCTGTAAGGGGGTGCCATTTTATAGGGCTGGGGCGGTGCTGGTCCGAGCGCTGCACCGCTCACCCACTCCACCTCCTCACCCAAGATGGCGGCCACCAGCGCGTCCCGGCAGGAATTGATCTCCTGCGTGGGCGCCCGTGGTCATGAGGCGGCAAACAACAAGAGCGCGAAAGGGACTGCTCAGCGCGCAGTCAAGGTAAGCCCTGCATAACTTCTGAGTCCCAAAGGCCCTACAAATTTGGGCCTTTGGTAAATTTGGTATTTTACCACCCAATCCAATTGGGTGTTAAAATACCGAATTCAGGTGTGCATGCACATGTGTGCATGCACACCTAGCCATGTGACAGACAGACATGCCCTTAGGGCATGTCTGTGTGCCACATGGCGCACATGCCTATTTTTGGGGTGCCAGAGGGTGTCAAAGTGACACCCTCTGGCACCCTTGCAAAATTTAGTATTTACCGATTCTGTAATTACAGAATCGGTATTGCCCATTGATTCCTATGGGCTTTAAGGCCCATAGGCTTTAAGGCCCATAGGAATCAATGGGCAATACTGATTCGGTATTTACAGATTCGGTAAATACCGAATCTTAACGATTCTGTATTTACAGAATCTGTAATACCTACATCTCCCCCCTTCATATTTACCGACTCTTAAATACCGAATCGGTAAAATTCGGTATTTAAGAGTCGGTAAATATGAATTACCTACATCTGGCCCATAGTTACTTCAGTTAATAATAACTTGTGAATTTTAGTGTTTTTTAGATTATAAGCTGATACTTTCACCAAACTATAACATCACTTTAACCTTTATTTATTTCACTGAATTTCCATTACATAATATTTTTTTACCATACCTAACTAGGCAAACCGGAGCTGGACACAGGGACAGTTCTACAAACATTTTGGGCTGGTTTGTGTCACAGAAGTGATACAAACCAACACAAAATGTTTTTTTAGTAATTTACATTCCAGTGCAAAATGTGTTTTGCACTGTATAGTAGTATGAAAGTAACACAAACCTGTATGAAGTACTGCTTTGCATTACATAGCATCAAGGAGGCGTTCCATGGGGGGTTCATGGGCATCCCAATGAACCATCCATGATCCAAAACCTTATCTGCCAAAAATGCGAGACAGAGTTTTTAATCAAAAACTAACACCACCTGAAATCAGCAGTTAAAAGGAGAAATGTTTTCATTTCTCTTTTCCGACTTTGCATGTTTGCTGCACTATACAGCACACGTACAAATAAGGCAAACATTTCAAAGGTTGCCTTGGCATAGTGTTTTGTTCTTGAAGGGAAGCCTTCCAGTACAAAACCTATAATATACTCACTCACACACTCTTGCACTATAGCGCAAAGGTGTGTGTGGCATTCTGTAGTGAAATTCTGTGCTAGTGCTAGGGAGAGAGGAGGAGAGGGCCATAACTCTATAGATTTGGCCCTCTCCTTCTCTCTCCCTGTCATGCAATGCAGCACAGCAGTTTTGGTTGCTGCACTGCATTATGTGACACTTTGGCAAATCAGGCCCTTTGTCTTTGGCTGTGTGCGGCATGGGGTTGGCCATAGGGCATGGCCTATGGCCAGACCTTGCACCCAATACCCCGTGGTTGGCCAAAACCCCATTCCTGGCACCCCCCTTGGTTTTGCAATCCCCAACCTCCTTTTTTTTTTGTGGTGCTGATGTACTTTCCCAAACTTAAACATACTACTTGCTTAGCTTAGCAGTAGTCCCGCAGCGTGCCATAAACAAACATCTTTTAAAATTGACACTGCAGCATCTCCTCCACTAGGGAGTCAGTTTAGCATATCCTTCTTTAATTTTATTTATTAAAACAATGGAACTGAATCACCGAGTCATAAAATGGTGGCTGCAACTTTACCTTCATGTTATGGCCAGCTACTCAGATTGTGTGTTTCGAGCTTGTGGTACAGCAGTACTTTGAAGTACTATTGTGAAGGTTTCCCCGGCCAGAACTATCTATACATTTTGAACCTTTATTTCTTAAAAAACTACTGAACACATTTACACCAGATCACAAAAAGCATACTTTCTGGATCAAGCTCTAGCATTCTGCCAGATTCGGTTGAATTCTGTTGAGCCATTTTTGGCTGTAACATTGTCTACATTTCCTATGCAAAACTGAATGAGGAAAACATGTTTTGGGACACCCCCTTTCCCTGTCCCCTCTTAGCAGATCACCCCTAAACTTTTTTTAAAAAGCTGAGGTAGATGAAACTTTTTGGGAGAGTTTTGTAAAGATTTGCCAAATGGCATTAACGTTATTAACAAAACCAAAACATCAATTTCCTATGAAAATCTGGCCCTAGCTATAACTATGCCATGATGACCAGCACTGTGAACTACACACACGCAAAATATATATGTGTGTGTATATATATATATATATATTTATATATATATATATATATATATATATATATATATATATATATATATATATATATATATATATATATATATATATTTGTATATATATATTATCTACTGGCGGTCGCCAGTAGGTAGTTATAGTTAGGATTTTTTTCAATGGTAAATCTCAGAATTCTATTTGGAATAACTTTGGCGCCAGATGACGAATCTGCCTGAAAATTTCCTCAAAATGGCCTCCTCAAGCTCCAGTCCTTCCTTGAAAGTTTGGGGGGATGCGTCAAGCGGGGGCCGAGATAAAAGGGGGGTCCCAAAACGCGTTTTCCCCATGTTAATTTCCATAGAGCGGTCGACCTCACTTTTAGCCCGAACGGCTGAATGGATTTACACCATATTTGGCAAAATTGTAGGGACTGGTAGCCCGATGTTCCTTTGCTATGTCTCAAGATATGTGCTACAGTGGATTTTGAGTAATTTAGGTTAAAAAAAATATGTATGTCTATAAGCGCACCCCGGTACGCGCTCCGGGGAGCGCTCCAGGCGCGACACGCGACTTGCGCGCAGAAAGCTGATTGGTTCTTGGGTGTCTGTAAACATTCGAAACAGTCCGGAGCGGCCGCCATCTTGTGTCTAGGTAGTATCGAGACACAAGAGGTGGCCCAAACAAAGGGGGAATTGACCATAAGGGGGCAGGGTAGACCCCCCCTGACCCCCTAGGTTTGATGTGGGGGCTATAAAAGGGTCCCGCTGGGCAAAAAAAATAAATATATTTTTTCCGATTTGCGCGGGGGAGCGCCCGGTACGCGCACCGGGGAGCGCACCAGGGAGAAAAAGAGAATGGCAGAGTTTAAAAATGTAAGTCATTTTATATAAATGGGAGGTAGTTCTGAAAAGACCTGTTTTTTTTCTTTTTGTTGTTTTATATTTTTTTTTGTTTTTTGGAACATTTTTTTGGGGGGATTTTCAGAACAATTTTATATTTTTTTGTAGTTTTTCTGGGGTGAAACAAAAGAAAGGGAATTGCAAACAGCTCAACTGGAGCAAAAAAATAGAAAAACATTAAGGTTGCTTGCTGCAGAGATGGTTGTCTGCAGCTCGATTAAGTAAAGTGATGCTCTGCTCACCATAAGATATAGTTTTGTTGCAATATATGCAAACAAATTTAAATTTTGAAAACTTGGTTTGAACATTAGGGACCATCTCCCTAGCCTCTGCACCCAATGGAGTGGGTTGGTTGGAGGTGCCTGAAGTTGAAGGATGGGGAGGGTTCTTGCTCAGTTGCCTGACTTCTGCTCTTGAATAGTTGTTTGGGTGCTTCCTCTGCATGTGCTTTATCATCGTGTGGTTCCCAAACGAATATTTCCTGTTTGGGTTCCCTCTAGACAGTTCTTGGTCACAGATGAGGCAAGTCACCTTTGCTGCATTTACTTTTTTGGCACCCCTTGGCATTTTGAAAAACTCACAAATAAAATGTTCTTTGGGTTTGTATGGGGGAGTGCCCTCAGGCAGATATTGCCTCTCCTCCTGCTCCTCTTTGTCCTCTTCTTCTTCATGACCACCAATGTGGTCTTGTGGTGGTCTTTGTGGTGGTGGTGGAGGTGGTGGTGGTCTAGATGCACCTGCAGCTGCTACTACTGAAGCTATTTCTCACAGTCTTCTTCACTCAAAGAACAAAGTGAAAATGAGGAAAAAAGGTGGGGTCTTTCATCATTTGGAAAACAAAACTGTTGTGAACCAATCAAAAGTGTTATTTTCAGGTCACATGACCCGACGCGCTTACGCTACGCGCCCCGGGAAACTTTAGTGACATAAAACCATTGAAATTCCACGTTATAGTTAGTTTTTTTTAAAAAAAACATCCATTAAGACACCTATTTAAACATTTATTCTTCCATCGACCTTTACATATACATATATAAAACATATTTATTTTTCAGAAAGACACACATTCACTGGATGGAGTCATCAGTGATGTCATGAGTGATGTCACTGACCATGTCATGAGTGATGTAATATGTGACGTCATCAGCAGTGCATTGCAGGCGCGCAAGTTATAGTGAGTCCAACTAACTATAACATGGAATTTCAATGGTTTTATGTCACTAAAATTTCCAGGTAACTATAACTGGTGTGAAACCTATGGTTTTTTCAGTGAATATGTATATGTATAAACACACATTTATATATAGTTTGACTATAGTGTCGGTGTAAAACAATATTTAAAGGGTAGTTGATGATCAGTTTAAGCACTGCTCAATTGGTTCCACCTTTATATTGTCCTTCTTTTCAGTCCTTGATTGGACTGCAGCTGTGTTAGCCTGCATATCAGGTAATTCCTTTGCTGGTAACTGATAGAAACATTGTTAAGGCAAACCTACATCGCATACGGTAGGAAAGGACTTTGTAGCCATTATCTCATGACACATAGGTTAGAAAAGGATTTTTATTATGAGTTCTCTCACAAATGCAACACAAAAGTGTTGTATACTGTGTACTCTCTAACACATGCAATAGTAATAGTTTCTGCAGTGTGAACTATCTGCCAAAAGAAACAGGAATGTTTTTTTGTTTGGGAGCTGTGTGATAAATACAGTGGGAATTGGTCCTACATGGTAAACTCCTTGACAACACCATAGGAAGGGATGTACATTAATGAATACTGAGGGATCATCTTACACAGATCTTCAGTTCAGAAAGTGCTGGAGAGGATTGAATGTCATTGTGTACATTTATAATTTTATGTTTAGTATTTAGTTGTGTGTGATTTAAAGTATTTTTTTTAAAAGTAAAAGCAGTGGCTGGATTAAGATTTATTAAGTGATATTGTATGCTGTGAGGAGTTAAGAGTTTCTAATCCACACCATCTCATTTTTCAAGCCTTTGACTGCTCTGACTAGGTTCCCTGAGTGACAAGTTCTGAAGGAATTTGCCTGGCACTCGGTTTAGGTCCAAGAGTAACATATCTGTTTATCAAAATAAAAAAAACTCCAAAAGCCACAGTGGAAGCTCAGGAGCCCCTGACTGACCTGGAATTCCCTCAAACCAACTCCCATACAAAATGCAATGTGGTGTGTATATATTGTTGCAGCCCTAGAGGAAACCAGCCTGCTACTCCAACATCCCTTTCTGTGGTAACACAAGCACCAATGCTTGCAGTGCCGGTTACCACTTAAAAAAACAGTAATAGCAGGCTGTGCCATGTCTGTCAGAAGCAGGGCTGGTATAGTGTGGTTGCTTATGACATGTACTCATGGTGGTGTCTTTTGCAGTGCTGACTGCAGCTCTCATAACTAGATCACTTTATGCATTGCTTTTGCTACAGTCTTCATAGTCGTTGCTCTTCCACTCAGTGGGAGATGAGAGGGATAGTGGAGCTTATGATGTAAAGTAGTGCAAAAGGGAGTATGTGCTCTACAGCTTACGTGAAGTACACTGATCTTTCCTGGTGGAGAGCCAGCTGCTCCCATCAATCTCACTGCACCAAATATGTGCCCTACACACTAAAGGCACTTTCCTGCATTTGCACACTAATTGTGCGGGTACACAGAGGAATTGGACTGGCTTTAGGGTTGGTGGACTGAGGCCGGCGTCAGCTTGGCCCAGCAGCTGCTAGAAACTGCTATTGGATTGTTAATTTTATGCTGTAGCAGAATCCCAGCAGAAGCTGAATGTCAGGCTTGAGACCCTCTTCACTGTGTATCCATTAGAAACCACTGCTTCTGTACATGATGAAGGAATCAGTGGTCATTTCGGGAAGGTTGGTGAGTAGCAGTGGCCTGCCAACTATCACTGGGGACACCTGCCAGAGTAATTAATGTCCCCCAAATTCTATTTATTTAGGCCTACCCCTTTATTTGTCGAGGCGCCTTCAAATGGTGCAGAACTACCCGGCTAGATTGATTACGGCGCAACCAAGATGGCATTCAGCCACTCCATTGCTTAGGAACCCCCACTGGCTACCTATAGCCCAACGTTGCGCCTTCAAAACTGGATGCATGATTTTTAAATCTCTTCATTGCAAAAGCCCTAAATGTATTGATAGGCTCATCACGAGACACATTCCTTCCCGCAATTTGCGCTCAGCCCATCTGGCTCTCCTCCAGATACCTGCTTTTAAACGTAAGCGTGCTGGGGGTTACAGATTTGCGATTTTGGCACCTCGTTTATGGAACACCTTCCTCCTTGAGATCCGGACTTGTCCGGATCTCATGTCATTTAGGAAAGCATTAAAGACCTGGCTCTTCAGACAAGCATACCATTAACCCCAGCATATTCCATGACCTCAGGCTTCGCTCTCTGTCTTTTATCAGCGCCAGGAAACCAATTGGTGGCAGTGCGCTTAATAAATTATTTTTAACATAACATAACATAACACTTTTGGGAGCCCCGTACGGAATAAAAGATGTTCACAAAAAAAGGAAGCGGACTCCTCTTAGGTCTTCAGTCATCAGAAAGAGGCTACTGGGGTCCTGTAGTTGAAAGGAACATCACTCCTTATTATTATGATTAATGTGATGATGACAAACAGCTGTTTCTTAATGCGTCATTGTTATGTGAAACATGTCATATATTATCTTATGTGGATCTCATTCAGGGCACCATTACTAGTCCACGGACCGCCAGACTCGTGGGGGTGGGAGGGCGGCGGTAGCGGTCCAGAGCACCCTATTATGAGTCAGGCAGTCTGACTGCCAAAGCCACAGTTCCCTTGCGGTGTTACGGCAGACAGGAGGCCACAATATGCTTGCTGAGACCGCCGCGTTCCCACCAAGCATATTACAAGTTTTCTCTCTGCCGGCAGTGTCATGGAGATTCCTACTCTATGAACACCGTGGCGGAGTGGAAACAAAGGGGGCCCGTGCCTCCTCCACATGTGGATGCACACAGGGGGATAGACATGTGCCCCCCTATGTGCATGAACCCCAGTTCCTGCAGGAACTGTGTTTGGCGTTCCCATTGAGGTGCCCATTTTCTGAGGTACCACTGTGAGAATTCCAAAAACCAGCCCAACAGACAGGAGGAAAGTCCTAATCTGGCAGGCTAGTCTGACCACAGCTTTGGTGGGGTGGCGGCATGGCAAACTCAGTGCCATACCTCTAAAGTCGCAATCAGGTCCTCCGTCTTTAGTGTCAGCAGTTTATCTCAAACTTAATCCAACCAAAATAGAATACATTTTCATAAGTAGTGGTAAACCTCATCTTCAAATTAAAGATGTTCTTAATAACATTTAGCTGGATGGTCCCATCTTCTTACCATTTACTAATTCCTGGTTCCTTGGCTTCTACATCAATCAATACACAGTAAAGACATAATTCTGCATTACTAGAACCCAGGGTATTACATTATACCAAAACAGTGGTTCCTCTGTGGTGATTTTATGGGTAATCTACACTTTAGGTCAGTGGTCTACCAGACTATCTGTTTCCTAGAGAACTGTAGGAAAAGGCTTCTTTTGTATGGTTACTACCATTTTTCTGGACTGTTGCTTTTTCATTCTGTGACCTGGGACACTGCTAACCAGGCCACAGTGTATGTACTCTGACTCTCTAAGAGATTTTGAAATTGTCTACACTCCGATTGACATTGTAAACTTAACATAATTCCCTAGTATATGGTACAAAACTATACAGATTCTGCCATCACTAAAGTGACAATTTAAAGCATGTTTCTAGACATGCCCCTGCAGCCTGGGTGTGTAGTTTTTGAACTTCCAATTCATCCTGGAAAAATAAGCCTTTTGCCAGCCCCAAACCTTCCTTTTTAATATTTATAAACAACCCATAAGGTATGCCCTAAATGCCAACAGGGCAGGGTGTATGGTATTTTAAAAGCAGGTCATATATATTTATATTTTACATGTCCTGGCAAGGATGAAATTCCCAAATCGTTTTTCACTGTGGCAATACTGACTCTCGCATTGGAACACACTGTGTTACATTATAACACAATATAATGATTAACTTCAGTTTGGGAGCAGCTAGAAAAGTTATTCAAGTACTCATTTTAGTTAGTAATTTACAATTCAACTTAATGTTCAAGTCAGATTTCATATTACTATTTTGAAAATTATACTTTTAGAAAGTTATAATTTTCCTGCCTAAGCCAAATGTGCCTTTTTTAGAGTGTTCAGTGTCACATGACTGTTGCTGGGTCCCCTGTGGATTGCCCCAGACAGTGGAGAAAAGGATGTGGGTGTGCGGAGATGTTTCTCCTCCTGGGAAGGATGGCCTTGGGCTGTGACCAGTCCCTTCTTAAGCTTCCCTGTCACTTGCAGATGTGTCTCACACAAGGGTGTAGCTCCCTTTTGTTTCATACCCAGCTTGTCTCTAAACCCAGTGGAAAGAGAAGCCACCCTGAACTGGTTTGGAGTGATCACACGGGAGGGTTAGCCCATAATAATAGCCACACCTAATTACCATATACCTTTTTAATCAGAGCCCTGGCCTGGTTAGCAGAGCCCGTGATGCAGTCAGAGTCAGTTACAACCAGTATGAATCAGAAAAAGGAGGTGATCAGGGCAAAAATTATGACTTTCTCACAGTTGTAATCAAAGATCTTCTAGTACTGAAATTATGACAGATTCAGTGTTATGCTGAGGACAAAAACCCGCTTGAAAGAGGTGCAAAAAAGTTGCTTACATAATACATAAAAACTTTGCAGGAAAAGGCAATGGGGATATTCGTCTATACTCCTTCGGGCCTAACCCTCGCTTTTTCAAAAGGGGACTACTTCAGCATATTTGAAGGTGCTAGATAATGTGAGAGAGATAAATTAAGCAACTTCAATAGAGGGGGAGAAACTAACTCCATAAGTTTCCTAAGCACTTCAAGGGAACAAGGGCCCCTCAGTGAACCCAATTTAACGTTTGCCAATAGGGTGTTCAAAGTGTCCACTTTTGTATCTGGAAAGAGTGAAATTGTTTCCTTGTTCCTCTCACTGGAGGACTCGACCTCTATGGATGAATCCCTAACAATACTCTCAGTGATGTTTAGGGTTCTATCAATAAAATAGTTGTTTACATCATTGCACAATTCCTGTGATGCACCACATTAGCCATGACTGGAACAGAGGCAGAAAGTGCCTCAGGAATTTTTAAAGTCCTCTTTTGTTTGTTTCTGGCTTCCAAAATCCTATTGGAATAATAACTAGATTTAGTAGCAGCGAGCAGAGCTTTATATTTAACGAATTCCTACTTAAATAGCGCCTTACATTCTGCCAGGTATCTTCAGCGCCATTGGCGCTCAGCTTTCCTTAGCCTGGCCTTAGCTACTTTCAAATCCTTTGCGAACCAAGGGGCCAGTCTTGGCCTAGCCCTGCTAGACTGTCTATATGTTGGGGTATGAGAATCAACAGCAGCTGTCAAACAACAAGTGAAATCATGTTCGGCAACTAAGGCAGAGTCACTTTCGACTGGAGTTGACTGTGACAGCGCGCGTCATCTCATCCATAGTAACAGAGTGCCAGCTACGTCTTATACCAGTCACCGTTGCAAGTCTAGGAGGAGGCTTAAGACTGGGGAGCCTAACTTGAAGGAAATGATGCTCGGAGCAAATGCATGGCTTTACTTTTAGTTCAGTTACCCTAATATTTTGAGACAAGATTTGGCTAAGGATATGGCCCTTTGCATGGGTAGTCTCTGTTATATGTTGCTCAAAGTTCAAACTAAACATATAGGTCAGAAAACATTGACCTTTGTTGTGGGAACATACATTCAAATCATCAAGGACTAATAACTGGGAGTTTTGTATCAACATAGGGCACAATAATTGAAACATCCGCTCAATAAAATGAGCCCTGTAATAAGGAGGGCGATAGACCACTAGACAGATTAATGAGCTCAAAGTAAGACCTAACATAATACTTAAAATATCAACTGATTATAAGTTATTACACTGGAACTGAGACTCTGGGAACCTTTTATTCACAATCACTGCTAACCCCTTGCCCCTCTTGTTGTTCCTTATGGTTCAGTGGGGTACAGCATTCTTCTGAAGGTATACTTGCTCATTTAGAGTCATGCGGTGAAAAGACAAAAAACTGATGAATGGAAAGCTTGAATTCATCTTAGCCACTGGTATTTACTCTGGGCCACATCTACTTGACTGATTTTTAGGTCTCGCGACCTATCAATGCGCGCAAGCGCATTGAGCGGAGCGAGAATTCAAGTGCTCAAAACGCTCGTCAAACCAAGGGTTTCGTTCCTGCGGTTTTCTTGAAGTTCACGTGAATCACGTGACCAAACAAGCACGCGCATTCACGGCCGCACAGCACATCAAAGGGCTTCTCCTTCCCTAATTATTCATGGCCGGCCGCAGGCCGGCCGTACTTTCAGTTTCCCAAAGGGCTTCTCCTCCCCTAATTACTCATGGCCGGCCGCAGGCCGGCCGTACTTTCAGTTTGCTTCTCTTGTTATTCTGCAATGTTTTTACCCCTACTCCACAAGTAATCTGTTTCCCGTGCCTGATGCTTTACTTGTTGTGTTTGTTTCATACTGCAGCCACAGTTCATACTTCTCCTTCTCTTATGTCGTTTCTCGCTCCTCCACTATCCTCCTCTCTTTTCCTACATTTACACTTCCTTCTCGTTCATTTTCGTTCTTTGCCCTACCTACATTCCTACCTACCCTACTTTTCACCTTCCTTGTCCTGCTTTTCTTCCTGCTTCCCTACACCTCTCCAAGCTTCACTACCTTCCTTGCTACCGTTTATTTGTTACATTCTGTCCTCTTTTCCTTCCTCCATTTCACTTATAATTCCTTTATCCATACTTCCCAGTCGCCCTCCATAGTGTGTAGACCGATGTGCCTCGGAGGCGCTGTTTGTCTCCTAGTGTCTTCACCGAGAGGACGGGCTTGCTGCCTGTGCAGGTCGCAACCTGCCTAAGCAGCTACGCAGTATGCATACCACCCGTTAGCAGAGAGTGGGATCCGGGCAGACCCGCTCACTGAGGCATGGCTGTGGGGTGCACAAAAGCATGCAATGTGTCTGTTGATATGGGTTTCTGGGCCCATTGGGGCTGCCTATTCCCTGCTGTCAAGCCAGGCTGCCAATTCCCTGCTTCTTCGTCCACTAACCTAACTGGTCTCCAGCGTCACTCACTTTCACAGACCTCTTACGACTGACCTAACGATAGACGAATCCATGCAACTTTATTCAGTCTGAATGGAAATATACCGTAACAGCACATAGAAATATTTCACATATCTTATACATTAAGCACTGGTCCATCAGTTACTATCCCCAGTCATGGACTACCGCAACGATTGTACCCATATTTAAACTTGCGGTGGGTCGTATGTTGCTTAAGTGTTATTTGCCTATTTCTTTTATCGATAGCACTATTCGAATCGTTAGAAGAGTCATCTAGGACCGCTTGGTTCATGGGCAGCTGATAAAGATATGCGTCCCCACTTTCATTTTGGTTTTCGGACGAAATAAGGGAGTAACGAATAGCTTTTTAATTTAGCCTAACGATATACGTTGTGTTGTGGCAATAGCTGCCCTTTCAAGTGTCACTGGTGTTGCTTATACAGCACACAAATATACCCACCGTTTACATAACATATTATTAGTAAAGATAATTATCTTTAATTGCACCCATCTTAAATCAACTGCAATCGTGCTCCGTCTTTGGGCAATGATCTGATAGGAGTTGAAGGACACCTTAAAACAGGCAGGTGACAGCAGAGGTAGCGTAACAAATTAGTTAATTCGCTCCCCCAAACTTATCCCACTGGAATTCTTTTTATATCCCCCTCCAGTGACCCGGTAGTACCGAACCTTTTATGAGTCTTGCAGTACAAGATAAGGCTTTTAAAATTACGAGATCAACCTTTTCCTTGAATAACCTTGGATTCTCCCACAGCTGTGTTCAAGGTGGGAGCTGTGTCGAACTCTAGCATAAGGAGGGACTCCGACTGTTGTCAGAACAACAAAAAAAGTTGTTCCAAACTGATATACAACAGCCACGCACAACTACTATGGCTGCGAGTGTACTGCAGATAAAAGGTGACCTGGAGACTGAGTATTCTCAAAGGGACGTGGTTAACACCTTGAAGAGGTCAGACAAGTATGGGACAGAGGTCATATTTCCACCGTCAACAGGTCATTAGACTTTACGGAAATAACCGGCATAAGCAATACTTTGACGGCAACATGACCCCTAATTTTACGAGCTGAGAAACAGCTTATTAAAATAAAAAGCAACGTACAAGATCATAGAACGCTTCGCAGTGCATCTGCGAACATATCCTTTAAGCACACCCGTTGATGTGGTTGGGAGCTCATTAACCAAACCAACAGCTTGATTACTCTGTTGCATTTCTTCGGCAGGTCACAGAGAAATTGCATTGTTATGCGAAGTTAACTATGAACACTACTTTTTTTCCAATCTATCCTCTCACGTTGGAAAGGTTTCTGGACAGGATATTATGAAGTTTACCACTTCCTGGGTCCCCTTCTACTATTGAACTAGCGGGTTCAAATGTACGGCCTTGATATCTCTGGGGCTAGCTCCCGCGCGTAGAATTGGAAGGCTCCTTCATCCAAAGCCCAAAAACAAACTAACTCGCTTCCCGCAATCCCCGATCGCCCACTCTACACCAGAAAGACGGCACTGAGCGGTCACAATTTGCAACTTATAATGTAAACAAGCAGTGGCGTTGCCAATAGGTCTCGCAGTAGGAAAGTTGGAGCTATTGGTTTTGTAAATGACAAAGCCCTTTATGTTTTTAAAATGAAAACAAAAATAAAAGGCATTGTTATTTGCAATTGTAATAGCTCCAACTTTCCTACTGCGAGACCTATTGGCAACGCCAGTGCTTGTTTCACACTGTGTCTGCACTGGCAGAGACCCACCATGTGCCATTCAATCATGACCTCAAGCAAAAATCAACAGTGCGGCCTAAACTATTAAGCCAGAATCTGGCATATGTGCTTTGTGAGCTGCACTTTTGTCGACGAAATAAGTTGATCAGCAGGTTACAATTCTGAATCCCTGCCAGACCGACTTAGCCTTCCACCCTCTGAAGGTCACTAAAATGAGTACCATTAAATTGGGTAATAGTAACTCTTGTTATTTACAATGCTTAGAAGCAGATGAAGTTTATAAGATATTCTTACAGCACATATTTCATGGGAACACAACCATCTGGCCATGGCGCTGGAATGCATCTGATGACCTGGCAGCTTGCTACGAGGCTAAGCGCTATTATCTCTCGCTGCGCATTGTTTTAGTGTGTTTTTACTTTTCAAGTGTAATTTTATCGTACTTTGGTGTTCTTGGTCACTGTTTATTTGTATTTTTATTCACTGCCAACGCCGGAGTCTCCTACTTCCGGTTAGCTGTTTTTCTGCTGTCACATTGGTGGTGAGGCGGTCTAGTCTTTTGGCCATTTCCCCAGACCCTATATTTAATCTGGCCATGGCGGGGGAGTGCATTTGATGACCTGGCAGCTTGCTACAAGGCTAAGTACTATTATCTCGTGCTGCGCATTTAGTTGGTTTTTATTTTTCAAGCCTAATTTTATCATACTTTTGTGTTCTTGGTCACTGTTTTTTTGTATTTTTATTCACTGACCTGAGCTTGTATCTGCCCTAATTTTAGCTCCGCTTGCTGAATTTCTGGCCTGGAGTGTTTTCCCGGCTGTTTGCCTCTCCGGTCCATCACAGCCATTAGCGGGCTGATTGTGTGGAGGGAGCATTGAACTGCTGACGCTGGAGTCTCCTACTTCCGGTGGGCCGTTTTACTGCCGCCATATTGGTGGTGAGACGGTCTAGTCTTTTGGCCTTTTCCCCATACCCTATATTTAATCTGGCGCCAGCGGCGTGCCAAAGGCAAGCCTGTCTATTCCCTTCCATGCCTGGACGGCGCAGCCACCAGAAACACTGGCGGTGGCACAATAGGATTGCATACTTATTCCAGGGCTGAGCTGCTGGCCATTAACAATCTGGTAAGCCCTTGTAGCCCACCTCAGCTCGGTTCCATGGAGGGGCCTTTTGCTGTCTCTGCTGTGGGTTTGAATCCCACACGCTTCTGCCCCCTCCACCCCCCCTTCCTTCGCCCAGGCCTTTTATGAAAATTCTTCACCTTAATGTTCGCTCCATGGCCAAACATTATCTGGATGTTTATGATTTTGTACAGGAGGAGTCTCCTGATGTCTTTTTCTTAACAGAAACATGTCTCAGCGATGACATGGTGGTAGAACCCGGCTTAGCGCTACCTCTAGGCTATAGTAACCTGACCTTAAACAGGGAGTCTAGAGGCATGGCATTGTGGTTATTTTTAATACCTGCTACACCTGCTCATTTGTCAAAGAATCTGTGGCAGGCTCCGAATGCTCCCACTTCGGAATCGCTTTTAGCGCTCATTCTACCATGTCAGTGTTGTTAGTCTACCGCCCCCCTTGGCCAGCTAAGGAGTTCATATCTGCACTTATTCATGTCACCAGTACTCTGGCAATGAGCGCAGCTAATTTTAGTATTTTGGGAGACATTAATCTGCACTTTGACCTCCAACTTTATAATGAAATTGACAGCTTGCTTGCAGACCTGGCGGCTTGCCAATTAATTCAATTGGATTCAGGTCCTACCCACATTGACGGCCATTTGCTTGACCCTGTAAATTTCTAATATTCCCTCCACTTCTGTCAAGACACCCAGTCCAGTATGTTGGTCTGACCACTTTCTGATCTCTATGTCCTTCCCGGCCTTTGAGCCCCTATCAACAGTCCTCTTTTAAACGCTCTTGGCGTAAACTGAAGCTTGAGGATTTTCATGCCCTTCTTTCTTTACACCCTCCTAAACTGCTTAGTGACCCTGATTTGTCGTATAAATCACTCTGTAATTGGATTCTTCATGCTTTTGATTCTCTCACTCCAGCCACATGGTCTAAAGGCTGTAACTCTGATTCTAACTCATGGTTTATCGATTCTCTGGCTGCTACATGTAAATCTTGTAAAAAGTTGGAGCGTGCCGGCAGAAAGGACTATGACCCCGGGGCTATAAAATGCTATCAAGCCGCCATCAAGAGCTACCATAGGACTATACACTCTGTCCGGGCTGCTTACTGCGCCAATGAAATCAAGTTAAGTCCCAACCCGGCCAAGTGTATCTTCAAAAAACTTAAGGATCTCAAAGTTAGGGGAAAATGTTACTGCCTCCGTGATTATGTCTGAGCAACATTGTGAGGACCTTGCCACTTTATTTGTTAATAAAATGGAAAAAATCTATATGTGTTTCCCTTTGGCTCCCCCTTATCTTGCTGCTCCTCTCGGACCCCCTCCTACCCATTCTCTGGAGGTTATTCCTTCAATCTCGCAGGATGATTTTTTACTGCTGAGTGGTAAAGTTAAATCTGGCTCTCCTGTAGATCCTCTGAAGCCTGCCCAGTTCAGGGACTCCTAACCTGTGGTCCTGACACTTCTGTGCCAGGTTGTTAATATATCTTTTTCCACAGCTGTTGTCCTTAAACTATGGAAGCAGGCTAAGGTAGTTCCTCTACTTAAAAAACATTCACTGGATCCGGCTAAGTTGGAAAACGTCCGTCCTATATCTCTCCTACCATGGGTAGCCAAGATTGCCGAGGCTCAAACTAATAACATCTTAACGGGGTTCTTGAATATTAACGACACCTTGGACCTAACCCAGAATTGTTTCTGCCCCGGTCACAGTACGGAGACCGCTCTCCTGGCTGTTACCGAACATCTGTAAACCATTCTCGATGCAGGGTACACTGCGGCACTGATACTGCTTGACCTCAGTGCCTCATTTGACACGGTCTACCACAAGATTCTTTTACATCGTCTGGAGGAGGCCGGGGCCTAGCTTTGGAATGGTTTAGATCTTTCCTGTCGGAGAGAACATTCAAAGTGACTGCCCCCCTACTCTGAGTCCTGTACTATTTAATCTGTACGTTCAACCTCTTGCTGTGGTGGCTAGGGACAAAGGGCTTACCATGGTCTCGTATGCTGACGACACGCAGTTGGTGGTGGCCCTCTCCGACGACTCCACGCAGGACGCCTCTAGATTTAGGAGTGGCCTGGCGGCAGTCGCGGGGTGGATGACCGCCAACTGCCTCCAGCTGAACACCAATAAATCTGAGGTGTTGCTGGTGGGGAAAGACAAGGGACTATGGAGTGAGCAATGGTGGCCCAACACCCTTGGTAGTGCACCCACCCCAAAGGCGGTGGTAAAAAACCTAGGGGTATGGATGGACTTTACACTCAGCTTCCAGGAGCACAATAAGAAAATGGCCAGCACTTGTTTTGGCCTCCTCGGGAACTTAGGCCCCTGCTGGGGTTTTTTGAACCACCCCATCAATGATGGGATGGATCATCCAAGCGGCTATCTTATCTAGACTGGACTATGCCATCTCGCTCCTCTTAGGGGCTAATCAGGCAGAGATGGTGGGCCTGCAATGAGTTAAAAATGCAGCAGCCAGATCCCTGCTGTGTCTCCCACGAAGCTGCTCAACAGCCGGTGCCATTCAGCGGTTACACTGGTTGCCTAAGGCCAAGCAGATAAAATTCAAGGCTCTCTGCTTGCCCTTTAACATTTTGAAGCTTGCGTCTCCTGGGATTTTGGCCAGCTTGCTGGTACCTTATGTTCCTATGCGCCAGCTGCACTCCTAGGGGCAATACTTTATTGCTGTCCCTCGAGTGAACCATCTCCGTACCGGGGGACGGTCTTTCAGCTGTTTGGCAGCCAAGCTGTGGAACTCCCTGCCCTTTCAGATTCGCAGTCTGGATAGCCTACTTGCCTTCCGAAAGACCATCAAGACGTACCTTTTCCCCGTGGCCTAGTTCTTCGCCTCTATGTTACACTGCTTTCAGCACCAGGACGCCTCTTCACTGAGGCAGCTGTGCGCTATATAAGTCTAGTTAACATTAACATCTCCAAACAGGTTTTAGTGCCCACATCTGCCCCTGAAGCACTCTTTCAAACCCTGGGAATGAGAGACGGTGGCCTAAAAAGTTAAGATGAAAGCATGACATCCTTTAAACACCCCTGTGTGAAAAGCATCACGGAGTTAATGTGCTAGCCAGGCTGTGCCTCAGTGATAGGGCTCAAGCTTAGGGTCTCGTTTGAGGAATGCAGTGCAGTGCAGCAAGTCACCTTGCTGCACTGCACTGCGGTACAGGCAAAGGGCAAAAATGTACTGTACTTAAGGCAATACAGTGCATTCCTGTCCCTTCCCTCTCACTGGCACCCCTTTGGATACCTAGCGCCTTTGCAGGCACCCATGCACAGAGGTGCAAGGGTGCCTGCCTTGCATGCAGGATTGCTTTTGTGGGGGAAGGGGGCCCTTCATGCACAAAAACAATCCAGGGAGGCATTTCCTCTTTCTATGAGTACTGCAGAATGCAGGACACATAGAAAGAGAAACCAGGAGAACTAAAGGTATTTGTCCTCTTCACGCCTCCCCTGGGAAGGTGTATGATTTTGGCGCATCACCTGTTTTACAAGTTAAATCTGGCGATGGGTCAAAATCCTTGGGAGGTGCATTGGAGCACACACACAATGCCCAATGAACGCCTCCCCAGGGCAGGCTAATGCAACTCAGTGAATTGCGCTGTTACATTTCTCGAGTTTTTTTAAGCCACTCAGAGCCATGAAAAGTGGCTTTGCCTGGCTTCAAAATTCTGCCTTAAGGTTTGTGTTGCTCTTGTGGCAGGTTGTGTGCTGTAAGAGCAACGCTATCGGCCTGTGAAATGAGCCCTTTAGAGACTTCGGGGAAGATTTACAAGCTACTTGCGCCACTTTTGCGTCACTTTTTCAATGTTAAAAGTGACGCAAAAGTGGCGCAAGGGACTTGTAAATCTGCCCCTCCATTTATAATCCTGCACCATTTTTCTGCAAACCCTATATGTGCAAATTGAGCAACACCCAAACAATAAAGGTGCAGATTAAAAAAACTCATTAGTTACGAGTTTACTGCAGCAACCCTCTACTCATCTGCTGTGACAAGATGATCCGTCCTTACCGCCAAAATATAAAAACTTAACATAACAAAGGTGAGATTCGACATTAAAAACGCTTCATTTGTGAGGTCCGGTGCAAGGAGCTGTCCAGTTCTGAAATGTTCTCCATGATTCACCGGCAGGGCTTGGAAGGGAGCTGTCCGCGTGCTGAAGCAACACCCCGACGTGAGGACGCTCGGGCTCGTGCTGACGGAGGCAGCAGTGAAATGGAGTGAGCACTGCCCTGCTGCGCAAAGACGCGTCTGACTCCTGCCAACCAACCGGCGGCATTGTTTGTGAGGCACACGTGGCAAGAAGCGAGCAGGGCGGAAAATCAAATCTTAATGATATATTTAATCGCTCAAAAAGAATTGATGAACATAATCCATTGGTCATGTTCGTGAATTTAACATTGATTCTTGGATCAACTACCAATCTATATCTGATACCGTCTGGGAGAAAGCCCCCACGCCCTGCCTGAGTCTGGTGATTTGCAATCGATTTGAAAGGCATGGACCAGACACATTGATCTCCTTCTCAATTCGGAGTCAATCTGAATCAATGCTTAAAAGTAGGTTCAGAAAATGGCTGCTTCTTGTGCGTTGGTTGTGAACTCTCCAAAACTGTGATGTATTTATTTGTTTGTTTACAAGCCGAGTCAGAAGGTGGTTTATGGCCATGGATGCACAGAAACACCCAGTAGCAAAGACTTCCCAACGCAAGCTGTAGATTCACACAGCACCTAGAGGTGACTCAGTATCAGGCGC
Organism: Lissotriton vulgaris; assembly: GCF_964263255.1. Classification (NCBI taxonomy): domain Eukaryota; kingdom Metazoa; phylum Chordata; class Amphibia; order Caudata; family Salamandridae; genus Lissotriton; species Lissotriton vulgaris. The sequence continues at coordinate 352,757,023 of NC_141685.1, read as the reverse complement.
TGTATGAGTGTAAACACTCGCTCATGCATAATCTCAAAGCTGAACTCAGCTTCCTTGCGGTTGACAAAATGTATTGGCAACAAAATGAAACATTAAACACTTAACAAACACCTGCATCCAAAGTGCACCGTGTGGAAAGTGATCCGGTGGGTGTGGTATTCATCCTGTGAGCCAGTTGTCCATCACTCTGAATTACAGACCTTGGAATTGGTGATAATGAGGAAATTATCTGTAGTTTTATCCTGTTTACATGTCCAATTTTGCGCCATTGGCCAGAACAATTTGCACAGGGCTGTCCGTGGTGAAAACCTTGTGGGTAAAAACCAAGAGGTTCACATTTAGCACTCAAGCTGGACTTCCAGATTGGGGCACAAGCCGCTCTCCAGAATTTGCACAGCTCTGAGAAGGGGGCAACTTTGTTTCAGTTATATCTTTTGATATAACAAAAGCGCTGTCTTTGGATGGGTTTTTGATCCGTTCATATGAAGGAAACCTGCTGTTAGAAATGATGATGAAGGAATTATATGTTATGGTTCCCCAGATCAACCAATCGAAAAGAATGAAATGCCTCTGCAAGCTGCTTTGGTCAAATAACCAATGTACTCATTCTATTACATAACCATTCTCACTGTTGGCATTGACTGGCGCATTATGTAGCAAACACTGCTTGTGAATAATTATTGAATAGTTAAGATTACCTCTCTATGAGGCTGGAATCCTGCAGCTTTACCGTAATACATTACCTCTAGTGGTCTTCAATGGTTGATGGGAGCAACTCCTGGTGGATGTAAAAGTACAACTAGAAATTACAGCTAGCCATATTTTAATTTCAGGAATCGGAGCCTCGAAGTATAAACTACTCTTTCCTTATTTTCTTTAAGTGTTTACATTGACGGATTCACCATGCTTTCTACTATAGAAACTTTTCATGGGGCCTCATGTACTAAGTAGTTTCATGGTTCCAAACCTTGCGATTTGGCAAATTACATGCTTTGCAACTTGCTGGATCACTTATTCATATGTATAAAAACCATTTAGTGAGTCAAAACAATGTAATCACTTGTAAAAATTTTAACACAAGACAAACTCACCGTTGACAGTGGTTCTCGTCACACCCACAACTATGACACCTTCAGACTGCAGACTAAGAGTTAATAAGAAAAAAGCAAGGTGGCAGGCCTTTTCATCTATGCACCCAGGATCTGGAACAACATTCTCATATCCATCTGGACTACCTTAATGCTGCACCAGTTTATGAAAGAACTGAAGACTAATGCTTAAAGAGCTGTACATCACAATGCAGTAACCGTCCACAACCTCTCTTACGTTCATTAACTTTATGTTTGTCTTTAGATGTATTAATGAATATCGACCACCAGCATTTTGTGGGATAAGAATATCGAGGACAGGATATTGAGGGACAAAATATTAAAGAATTGAATAGGTAACAGTAGATTTACTGTTACTAACTGCACAAGTACGTACCCTGAGAAGAAACATCCTTTACCATGCAGTCATTACCACAATCTGCCTTTCCAACGCAGTCACTACCTCGACTGCAACATTATCATGCGTTCCTTTAATCTGCAAGTCGTTACAACGACTTGCTTTGGGGGGCACGTTGTTGGACTGGGGATGGATTTTACGTCCAACACCTTCCCTTCTGTTGCGTGTACTGGAGTTGGAATAGTAAGTTATACTATTGCAAAGTCAAGCGCCCCCCTAGGGCAAGTCATTGTAACAACTTGCGTGTTAAAAAAACTTGTGGAAATGTCTCAATTGGGTTAGAGACTGCGTTGTAAAGGCATGAATGGTGAATGCAAGTGGGGTTCTGTCATACATCCACCTTGAAGATATATGTATCACTTAGGTACATGTTATGTTGTGTTATTAAAATTTATACAGCGCACGAATGCTAAACGGTGTCTTGGCACTAACAGTCCGGAAGCAAGCTAGTGCACTATTCGTTAAATAGCAAGGCTTTTCTAAAGGATGTTAAAGATGGAAGTTTTCTGATGGAGCAAGGGAGGGTGTTCCCGAGCTTCTCAGCACCCACAGAGAAGATTCTGCTGCCCCTATTAGCCTTGCAGAATCTCTGAGAAAGCATTATTTTGCCCCTCAGACCTAAGGCATCTGTTTGGGGTGTACCAATTCAATGACCATCTCAGAAATGAGGACCGGTACCGTGTAGTGCCTTATATGTGACACAGAAGGCGTTAACCTTAATGCAACACTTGAAGCAAATGCAGCCTCCAAAGATGCTCACCCTCTGATTCAAATTTGGGGATCCCCAGCAGGAGCCTTGTAGCATCATTCTGGATCATCTGCAACCTGTGTAACTGCTTCTCGGGCATTCAGAGATAAAGCCCAATGCGGTAATCCGGTTTGGCCATGACTAAGAAAGTAACCACTGTCTTCCGCTGCCTACTGGGATCAAAGGTAGAATTTTTTTGATCACATTGAGTAGAGAAAAACTGGCTGGTGAGACTGCTTTGGCTTGAGCTTCAAAGTTTAGTTTCTCATCTATAATCATTCCCAGATCTTTTGCTTTGGTGACTGGAATGGGTACTGCTCCCAATTTGTCTGGCCACCAAATCTGTGACCAGTTAGGGGAGTAATTCACAAACAGGATTGCCTCTTTGTTTCTTGAGTTAAACTGGAGGCAGTGCAAACTCATCCATGAGTCGACTGCCATAATGCAATCCCTAAATCTTTATACAGCGCGGAATGACATTTTTACAAATGGACAAGACAATTTGAGTGTCCTTCGCGTAATATTTTAAACCCATTCCGAAGGATCTGATTAATGCGACCAGTTCAGACACATATACATTGAAAAGTGTAGGGCCCATTGAGGAGCCCTGAGGGACCCCACATGGGAGAGTAAAAGACGGGGAATCATAATTGTCCAGGGCAACTGATTGTATCCTGTCGGATAGAAAAGAGGAGACTAAAGCTAACGCGTTGTCCGTGATGCCTAATGAATTTAGACGGGTAAGTAACAGGCTATGGTCAGCCATGTCGAATGCTGCCCACAGGTCGAGCAAAATTAGGGCTGCAGCCAGGCGGGCAACTAGAGCCAAATTTCGGGGGGGGTGGGGGCTGAAAAATATTTTGGGGGGGGCTAATTCTTCAAACCACAGACAGAGTGGCTGTAAGAATGGGTGAACACACAACAAAAGCCTCATTTACAATTAATGGTCTTTTAAAGACCTGTTAAGTACTCGGGTGCGGCTGCAATTAAGATGCTCCCCAGCCCCCGAAGACGTGTCAGCCCGGGCTGACACACACGACGGGGGGGCTAAAGCCCGGTGAGCCCAATGGGTGTTGCGCGCCTGGCTGCAGCGCCTCCTGCATCTAAGACTGCTCTGATTTCATTTGTGACTTTTATCAGGGCAGTCTCAGTGCCGTGCCCTAAATCCGAATTGGGATTCATCCAAAAAGTTGTATTCATGTAATTATAGTGTGAGTTGACTGGGAGACATAAAATAGGCCTGTAAATATTTGGATCAGCTACATCTAGATTAGATTTTTTTCAAAAGAGGCAAAATAGATGCCACATATATGGGGAGCTGAGGATAGACAACCTAGACTTATTTAAGTGTATTTTTTTTAATATTTTGTCCTCGATATTCTCTTGCATTGATGCTCTGGGGTCGATATACAGGATGCTCACCTTTGCGCTGTACAGGCTGTACAGCGCTTTTCTTCCCTTAGGCTTGGTTCGCTCTATAGAGATACAACATACATGCAAACAGACCAATCACATTTCACCTTCTTATCTTACCTTTATATCCCCTCTTGCACTAATTACCAATTACCATTCGCTGTATTCGCATGACCTGAGAGTCATTGACTGTTTACCTGAGTGGACTGGCTGGAAACCCCTGCCTTCCACAGCTCCTGTAGAAAGCGCTGGGTGCACAGATGCAGCCAGACCTTCACCAGCCTGGATTGAATTGTAGCCGCTTTTGTTTTCCTGTTCAGGGGGTTTTGTTTTCCTTTTTCATGCCTGTGCATTAGGAAGTAATTGCAGGGTTGACACTGTTGTGGGAAGCGCTTGCAATTAGCGCCAGGGGTGCTTGCTTTTCTCCGATTGTAAAACAATGCCTGCTTAATTGGAAGAACTTTTTTATGCTCGTGGTAATTCCGTTGTTTTGCCCGCGATGTCTGCTGCTGGAAACAGGTTTACGAATAAAAGAACAGAGCCTTTTTGCCAGGCTGCCAGATCGCTTGCAGCATTCCCCCGCTTCCAGGGCCCGAAGAAGCAACGGGAAATAATTTCAGCGAAATGGAAACATTTGTAAACGTTTGGTTACGCTCGTGACCTTTCCAGACATGCAAGGCAGAGGTTTGCAAGTATACCAATTCAGAATATGTTTTTTCACATTGTATTTGGTGAAGACTTACTGTCATGTCAGATAAATTCAACAAATAGAACAGGGATGCAGGATTTGGGCCAAAGACCTATAGCGCAAGCCGTCAGACTACTACAAACGGAGGGACAAATTTAGGGGCATATTACCAACAACTATTGATAATTATCGCTATGTTGGTTTAGCGGCGATATTTTTATCGCCGAGCTGCTGCAATTTTTATCGCTTAGGAACCTTGCTATTATCAAGGTTTATCTCCTAAGCGATAAAAATCGGCCGAAATGTAGGAATATCGCTGAAAAGTCAGCGATATTCAAGCATTACCGAGCTAATGCTCTTAGCCTTGTTATCAACCTCCCATTGGATAACATGGCTAAGAACTGCTCAGGGCATGCGTTAGCTTTTGGAGATATTCGCTCTTAGCGCGAATATCTCCAAAAGTTGGAAATAGGAGATAGCGATGTTAGCGACTGTTTCCAGTCGATAACATGTTGACACGCCCACTTTGCATGTCATTAGTGATAAATATCACTGACATGCAAAGCAGGGCCCAAGATGGTCGCTATCTCCTACTAGCTGTCGGTAACTGGTGTTAGCGACAGCTAGGTAATAGGGAGATAATTTTATCTCCGCTTTCTTGGCTTTTAAAGCCAAAAAATCGGAGATAAACCCCCTTGATAATATGCCCCTTAGTTATTTACTAAAATTTACCTCACGAAATGCAGCGCAGCAGGGGAAGTTGCTGCGTTGTAATAAAGGGAAGGAGCTGAACTGCATCCTGGCACCATAAATGCAAAGTCAATCTTTTCACAGAAGTCCCTTTTATTGACTCTGTGTCATTGTTCATTCGATTTTCTTTATATATTTATACATTGGTATCCGCATTTTTCAAGCGCTCTCCTTTTTACACAAAAAAATCATAAGGGTTATTACCACAACAAAACGTGTTTGTATCACAAGAATAATGTGTTGTTACCACAACAAAACGTGTTTGTATCACGAAAACATATAGCTTACACAAACATATATACATTCACAATATAATCAGAAAAAGGGGTGCGACTGTACACTTCATTTGTATAATACGTTCTGGTCATTTCTAATCATCCTACTGTGCTTAGAACAAGTTCTAGATCTGGGGTGTAATTGTCCCTCAGGGTTTTTGGATTGAATCCATAGTCCCATAAAGTGTAGGAGAAAATAACTCTTAACAATTATGCTCTTCGGGGGATAAGTCTTTTTTTCTTATATATACATATAAGTGTAGTTGTCGAGCATAAAGTGCTCCAATCCACTAGATACTGCCAACGCGTTTCGACCGACTTATTGTAAGGACTGGGTCTACTTTTGTAGTGCGGTCTTCATCAGGGCTGAGATTGGGTTGTAGGTCATCACCTGTAAAAGGTAATGGTGCCGTATCAGTATTGGTGTACAGGTGTTTTATAATTAGACATGTGTGATTAAACAAAAAATGTGATCACGTACCGTTTATCTTTTTAGTCCATATATTGGAATACTGTTGTTTCTTTTCCAAGGTTTCTGGAATCGAGATTATTGTTTTCTCTGTGGGGGGAACATGACGTAATGAGTTCCTTTGTTTATGGTCTGCTCTAGTGTCATTAAAGGTTCTGCATTCCATTGTGGTTGTTGGTATATGTGTACGTTTTTTTTAATTAATTTAGGAGCAGGTTTTGTTATGGAGAACAAGGTGCTCTCAGCGGAGCATAGGGTTCTGAGCGTTTGTTTGGCTTAACGCTATGTGACACCGGTGCTCGGTTACTGTTTTTGAGAGTTCCGCTTGTGCGTTGTGATTCTCTCGGCGTGGCTGGCGGTAACTTTGCTCTGCGCGCACAGACAGATTATAAGTGTTTGCTTTTCAAAGAGCGTTTCTCAGCCCTTACCTTGTCTTCAAACATTCGTATCTGCAGCGTCTCCGTGCTCGCTCTTGCCGCTTTTCGTCAGTATTGTTTGGATCTGCGAGGGATGTCCCATGGCGAAAATCTACTAGAACATCTGAGGGCGGGAACAACACCGGTGGGCCTCCAAGTTAAAAACGTGCCCGTAATATTCACCGAAGATCCAGAATATTTACAAGGATTTAGCCACATCGGTACAAAGGGCTCCAGAGATTGGATGTTCCACTCTATCAAGACAGCAGAAAGGTTGGGCCTTAAAGAACAAGAACTGATCAAAGAACTGGAAGAAGCTTTCCGGAATAACCAGGCAGTCGAAAACGCACAAGCACTTCTTGCCAAACTAGAAAAAGAAAACCAAATCTTCCAAAAAACAACGGAAGACATAAAGAGACAAAAATTGCAAAAAGACATTCTGAACTATTCTGAAAAGAAAACCTACCCATATCTCGAAAAAGATTTTTACAACCAACCACAAAATACCGGATTCTTACGAACCTACGGCGGGAGAAGCAGACGACAGTTCTTAACTTTCTCAGACGCCTCATCATCTTCTGAAACAACAAGCGACTCAGAACTGCCTACTAATAGCAGAAATAATCAACAACGCCAATACTATCCCCAGGAGCCTTTTTTAGACAGAGGTACTGGCCGAGCAAGAGGTCGCCCGAGAGGCAACAGATGGTTCAATCGAAGACCCAACCAATTTCAGGGAGAAATAACGACGAGACGCAATACCTACAGATGGTAACGAGAGGAGAAGGAGCAATTTTCAACCTCTCCAACTACACACTATCAATCCATGAAATCAACGCCCTCAACAAGGGTCTATCTTTTGTACCAACGGTCAAACCAGACATATGCCAATCTAAATTAGAGATGATTCAACTGTTTCGCAAGATGCGTCTTAAAATATTTTTTCAAAATCAGGAGAACACGAGCCCACGGAACTACTCTGGGTTAAAAAACACCTCGACATTTTTTCCACAAACAAGCTTGATGCCCATAGAACTTCTAACCTTTGAGAAAAATGTACTACGAGATATGGACAACCTAGACAATCAAAAAAAGTATTTCACCAAATGGAATCTATACAAGGAAGAAAAGCAGGCCTTGGATAATCTAAAGGAAAATAAAAACCTGATAATCAAACCGGCCGACAAGGGCGGAGGTGTAGTGATATTATCACGGGAGATGTATGAAAACGAAGTTCTAAGACAGCTAGCGGATGAAAGATACTACCGAAAAACAGAAGAAGACTGGAACAAAAACATTACAATCAAACTGACTACACTGAAAAACCTTGGACAAAAAGAAGGATGGCTATCCAAGAAAGAAGGGGAGTACCTAATCAACCTGGCACCAAGAACACCGCGTCTGTATATCCTCCCCAAAGTCCACAAAGACTCTAGAAACCCGCCAGGCCGTCCCATAATCTCGGGAGTAAACTCAATACTAGAAAGACCAGCAAAATATGTAGACACCTTCCTAAAACCCTTGGTAAGCTCCACCCTGAGCTACATCAAAGACACCATGCAAGCCATAAACTTCCTGGAACAGCTAACATTTGATGAGGACCACGAAATACTGGTAACTATGGACATAATCAGCCTCTACTCAAACATTCCTCAAGAAGAAGGTATGGAGGCCCTAGAATTTTTTCTAGAAACCAGAGAAAGACCACACAATGTCCCATCAGACTTTTTGCTCCAACTAGCTGAAATCTGCCTAAAGCACAATTTCTTCTACTTCAACAATGTACAGTATCTACAAATAATGGGGACAGCAATGGGTTGTCCATTTGCGCCAGAAATGGCCATTATGTACATGGCGCTCTATGAAGACAAATGGATCTATAACAATAACCCTTACGACGGCCATATTAAAATATGGCGTCGTTATATAGATGATGTTTTTATGTTATGGAGAGGCAACGAGGAACAACTGCAAGAATTCGCCACTTGGCTGAACAACAGGAACCCGAACATTAAGTTCACACTGACCCATAACAAAGAAGAAATCAATTTCCTAGATCTAATGATAAAACACGAAGAAGGAAAAATCTACACATCTCTATACACTAAGGATACTGATAAGAACACCTTCTTGCACTTCAAGAGCTTCCACCAAAGAAACCTGAGAGAAAATCTACCTCTAAGCCAGTTCTACAGACTCAGAAGAAACTGCTCAAAAAAGGAAGATTACTTCACCAATGCACAAGAACTCTCAAAAAAATTGGAAGAAAGGATGTACCCAAGAAAAATACTAAAAAGAGCGATGAAAAGAGCCTGGTTTTATCCCCGAGAAGCTCTCCTCACACCAAAAGAAAGAGACACAGACACACCACTAGTGTGCGTCACGACCTTCTCAGGGGCCACAAATGACATTAAGAAAATTGTCCGCAAAAATTGGAACACAGTTAAAGGCCTAAAACCACTGGAAAAACCACCAATTTTTGCCCTAAAAAAGAACGGCAACATAAAAAACATGCTGGTCAGAGCAGATACTCATATCCCAAAAGAAGAGATTTCCCTAAGAACCATGCTGAATCTACCACCAATCAAAGGCCACAGAAAATGTGGAAACTGTGTCTCATGCCAAAGCACTATAGAGGGCACAAGGTTCACCTACGGGAACAAATACATACAGCACGACGAGTTTACCAACTGTAATACAAACTACGTCATTTACTGCATAATATGCCCATGCGGGATGGCATACATAGGAAAAACGAGCCAATCAGCAAAAACCAGGATCTCGCAACATCGTTCAAGAATTCGATGTAAAACCCCCAATGCACCCATGGTGTCGCATTGTGTAGAAAACGGACACAACCCAGAAGAAATGCGATGGACAGTCCTAAGACATGTAAAAGGCAAAAACAGGGACAACATCCTGTCAAAGTTGGAAGCAAAAATCATTCTGTACCTGGGGACCATGAACAATGGACTAAACGAAATGTCGGAAGTGACTAACATCTAACAACTTGGGATGCTTCCATAAACATCTCAAGGACGTAGAGCAGCCGGCTCTAATCAACCAACAGAACTTCCTTTACCAAAATATGGAATTCATATAAACAAAGCGTCTCCACAACAACGAGGGACGCTTCATGTAAAAGTCAAGTTCACCCACGAGTCTGCTCGAACTATCAAAACACCGACCAAATCTAATCAACCAACAGAACTTCCTTTACCAAAACATGGAATTCATATAAACACAGCGTCTCCACAACAACGAGGGACGCTTCATGTAGAAGTTGAGTTCACCCTCGAGTCTGCTCGAACTATTAAAACACCGAACTTTATTCAATTAAGAAAGGTGCACAGTGTATACAAAAGGAGCGCATATCAGTTGCTGTGGAAACTACATGTAAACACATCCCACGTGCAAACAAGGACGACTTCCGCCCAATAGCAATAAGGCTAAGGTCAACCAATCACGAGCGACCTACGTCCTGGGACATCCCTCGCAGATCCAAACAATACTGACGAAAGCGGCAAGAGCGAGCACGGAGACGCTGCAGATACGAATGTTTGAAGACAAGGTAAGGGCTGAGAAACGCTCTTTGAAAAGCAAACACTTATAATCTGTCTGTGCGCGCAGAGCAAAGTTACCGCCAGCCACGCCGAGAGAATCACAACGCACAAGCGGAACTCTCAAAAACAGTAACCGAGCACCGGTGTCACATAGCGTTAAGCCAAACAAACGCTCAGAACCCTATGCTCCGCTGAGAGCACCTTGTTCTCCATAACAAAACCTGCTCCTAAATTAATTAAAAAAACCGTACACATATACCAACAACCACAATGGAATGCAGAACCTTTAATGACACTAGAGCAGACCATAAACAAAGGAACTCATTACGTCATGTTCCCCCCACAGAGAAAACAATAATCTCGATTCCAGAAACCTTGGAAAAGAAACAACAGTATTCCAATATATGGACTAAAAAGATAAACGGTACGTGATCACATTTTTTGTTTAATCACACATGTCTAATTATAAAACACCTGTACACCAATACTGATACGGCACCATTACCTTTTACAGGTGATGACCTACAACCCAATCTCAGCCCTGATGAAGACCGCACTACAAAAGTAGACCCAGTCCTCACAATAAGTCGGTCGAAACGCGTTGGCAGTATCTAGTGGATTGGAGCACTTTATGCTCGACAACTACACTTATATGTATATATAAGAAAAAAAGACTTATCCCCCGAAGAGCATAATTGTTAAGAGTTATTTTCTCCTACACTTTATGGGACTATGGATTCAATCCAAAAAACCTGAGGGACAATTACACCCCAGATCTAGAACTTGTTCTAAGCACAGTAGGATGATTAGAAATGACCAGAACGTATTATACAAATGAAGTGTACAGTCGCACCCCTTTTTTCTGATTATATTGTGAATGTATATATGTTTGTGTAAGCTATATGTTTTCGTGATACAAACACGTTTTGTTGTGGTAACAACACATTATTCTTGTGATACAAACACGTTTTGTTGTGGTAATAACCCTTATGATTTTTTTGTGTAAAAAGGAGAGCGCTTGAAAAATGCGGATACCAATGTATAAATATATAAAGAAAATCGAATGAACAATGACACAGAGTCAATAAAAGGGACTTCTGTGAAAAGATTGACTTTGCATTTATGGTGTCAGAGGTAATAGTGTTGTTAAATATTGTTAGAGATTCCACCTCTGATTCCCTTAACTGAATCAACCCCCCCTTTTTTCTAATACTTCGTGTAGACCATAGTCTACGAGGGTATCACTGCCGAGATTGATTCATCTCCACCAAAGGGAGATTAACTCTCCTTTGACGATAGAAACAAATAACATTGGTACTGCTTTTCACAAAAAATATCTCAGTAACCATACACTTATAATCGCCTCCTCATGATCACGTACCGACAAAATACCGATATACCATAGGCCAAATTTTCGAAACTCATTCACAAATGGGTGAACCTAAAACATTAAGCATCCCAGAAGAGGACATTGCAGCCCTACTGAAAAGACCATCAACACTAAACCCAGGAAATACAGCAATCAACTCCAGCCAGACAACTGAGCTAGAAAAAATCACCCGCCTTAAGAAAAAACAAATTCGGACTTCATTGCATGGCGAAGTTCTACTAGAACATCTGAGGGCGGGAACAACACCGGTGGGCCTCCAAGTTAAAAACGTGCCCGTAATATTCACCGAAGATCCAGAATATTTACAAGGATTTAGCCACATCGGTACAAAGTGCTCCAGAGATTGGATGTTCCACTCTATCAAGACAGCAGAAAGGTTGGGCCTTAAAGAACAAGAACTGATCAAAGAACTGGAAGAAGCTTTCCGGAATAACCAGGCAGTCGAAAACGCACAAGCACTTCTTGCCAAACTAGAAAAAGAAAACCAAATCTTCCAAAAAACAACGGAAGACATAAAGAGACAAAAATTGCAAAAAGACATTCTGAACTATTCTGAAAAGAAAACCTACCCATATCTCGAAAAAGATTTTTACAACCAACCACAAAATACCGGATTCTTACGAACCTACGGCGGGAGAAGCAGACGACAGTTCTTAACTTTCTCAGACGCCTCATCATCTTCTGAAACAACAAGCGACTCAGAACTGCCTACTAATAGCAGAAATAATCAACAACGCCAATACTATCCCCAGGAGCCTTTTTTAGACAGAGGTACTGGCCGAGCAAGAGGTCGCCCGAGAGGCAACAGATGGTTCAATCAAAGACCCAACCAATTTCAGGGAGAAATAACGACGAGACGCAATACCTACAGATGGTAACGAGAGGAGAAGGAGCAATTTTCAACCTCTCCAACTACACACTATCAATCCATGAAATCAACGCCCTCAACAAGGGTCTATCTTTTGTACCAACGGTCAAACCAGACATATGCCAATCTAAATTAGAGATGATTCAACTGTTTCGCAAGATGCGTCTTAAAATATTTTTTCAAAATCAGGAGAACACGAGCCCACGGAACTACTCTGGGTTAAAAAACACCTCGACATTTTTTCCACAAACAAGCTTGATGCCCATAGAACTTCTAACCTTTGAGAAAAATGTACTACGAGATATGGACAACCTAGACATTCAAAAAAAGTATTTCACCAAATGGAATCTATACAAGGAAGAAAAGCAGGCCTTGGATAATCTAAAGGAAAATAAAAACCTGATAATCAAACCGGCCGACAAGGGCGGAGGTGTAGTGATATTATCACGGGAGATGTATGAAAACGAAGTTCTAAGACAGCTAGCGGATGAAAGATACTACCGAAAAACAGAAGAAGACTGGAACAAAAACATTACAATCAAACTGACTACACTGAAAAACCTTGGACAAAAAGAAGGATGGCTATCCAAGAAAGAAGGGGAGTACCTAATCAACCTGGCACCAAGAACACCGCGTCTGTATATCCTCCCCAAAGTCCACAAAGACTCTAGAAACCCGCCAGGCCGTCCCATAATCTCGGGAGTAAACTCAATACTAGAAAGACCAGCAAAATATGTAGACACCTTCCTAAAACCCTTGGTAAGCTCCACCCTGAGCTACATCAAAGACACCATGCAAGCCATAAACTTCCTGGAACAGCTAACATTTGATGAGGACCACGAAATACTGGTAACTATGGACATAATCAGTCTCTACTCAAACATTCCTCAAGAAGAAGGTATGGAGGCCCTAGAATTTTTTCTAGAAACCAGAGAAAGACCACACAATGTCCCATCAGACTTTTTGCTCCAACTAGCTGAAATCTGCCTAAAGCACAATTTCTTCTACTTCAACAATGTACAGTATCTACAAATAATGGGGACAGCAATGGGTTGTCCATTTGCGCCAGAAATGGCCATTATGTACATGGCGCTCTATGAAGACAAATGGATCTATAACAATAACCCTTACGACGGCCATATTAAAATATGGCGTTGTTATATAGATGATGTTTTTATGTTATGGAGAGGCAACGAGGAACAACTGCAAGAATTCGCCACTTGGCTGAACAACAGGAACCCGAACATTAAGTTCACACTGACCCATAACAAAGAAGAAATCAATTTCCTAGATCTAATGATAAAACACGAAGAAGGAAAAATCTACACATCTCTATACACTAAGGATACTGATAAGAATACCTTCTTGCACTTCAAGAGCTTCCACCAAAGAAACCTGAGAGAAAATCTACCTCTAAGCCAGTTCTACAGACTCAGAAGAAACTGCTCAAAAAAGGAAGATTACTTCACCAATGCACAAGAACTCTCAAAAAAATTGGAAGAAAGGATGTACCCAAGAAAAATACTAAAAAGAGCGATGAAAAGAGCCTGGTTTTATCCCCGAGAAGCTCTCCTCACACCAAAAGAAAGAGACACAGACACACCACTAGTGTGCGTCACGACCTTCTCAGGGGCCACAAATGACATTAAGAAAATTGTCCGCAAAAATTGGAACACAGTTAAAGGCCTAAAACCACTGGAAAAACCACCAATTTTTGCCCTAAAAAAGAACGGCAACATAAAAAACATGCTGGTCAGAGCAGATACTCATATCCCAAAAGAAGAGATTTCCCTAAGAACCATGCTGAATCTACCACCAATCAAAGGCCACAGAAAATGTGGAAACTGTGTCTCATGCCAAAGCACTATAGAGGGCACAAGGTTCACCTACGGGAACAAATACATACAGCACGACGAGTTTACCAACTGTAATACAAACTACGTCATTTACTGCATAATATGCCCATGCGGGATGGCATACATAGGAAAAACGAGCCAATCAGCAAAAACCAGGATCTCGCAACATCGTTCAAGAATTCGATGTAAAACCCCCAATGCACCCATGGTGTCGCATTGTGTAGAAAACGGACACAACCCAGAAGAAATGCGATGGACAGTCCTAAGACATGTAAAAGGCAAAAACAGGGACAACATCCTGTCAAAGTTGGAAGCAAAAATCATTCTGTACCTGGGGACCATGAACAATGGACTAAACGAAATGTCGGAAGTGACTAACATCTAACAACTTGGGATGCTTCCATAAACATCTCAAGGACGTAGAGCAGCCGGCTCTAATCAACCAACAGAACTTCCTTTACCAAAATATGGAATTCATATAAACAAAGCGTCTCCACAACAACGAGGGACGCTTCATGTAAAAGTCAAGTTCACCCACGAGTCTGCTCGAACTATCAAAACACCGACCAAATCTAATCAACCAACAGAACTTCCTTTACCAAAACATGGAATTCATATAAACACAGCGTCTCCACAACAACGAGGGACGCTTCATGTAGAAGTTGAGTTCACCCTCGAGTCTGCTCGAACTATTAAAACACCGAACTTTATTCAATTAAGAAAGGTGCACAGTGTATACAAAAGGAGCGCATATCAGTTGCTGTGGAAACTACATGTAAACACATCCCACGTGCAAACAAGGACGACTTCCGTCCAATAGCAATAAGGCTAAGGTCAACCAATCACGAGCGACCTACGTCCTGGGACATCCCTCGCAGATCCAAACAATACTGACGAAAGCGGCAAGAGCGAGCACGGAGACGCTGCAGATACGAATGTTTGAAGACAAGGTAAGGGCTGAGAAACGCTCTTTGAAAAGCAAACACTTATAATCTGTCTGTGCGCGCAGAGCAAAGTTACCGCCAGCCACGCCGAGAGAATCACAACGCACAAGCGGAACTCTCAAAAACAGTAACCGAGCACCGGTGTCACATAGCGTTAAGCCAAACAAACGCTCAGAACCCTATGCTCCGCTGAGAGCACCTTGTTCTCCATAACAAAACCTGCTCTTAAATTAATTAAAAAAACCGTACACATATACCAACAACCACAATGGAATGCAGAACCTTTAATGACACTAGAGCAGACCATAAACAAAGGAACTCATTACGTCATGTTCCCCCCACAGAGAAAACAATAATCTCGATTCCAGAAACCTTGGAAAAGAAACAACAGTATTCCAATATATGGACTAAAAAGATAAACGGTACGTGATCACATTTTTTGTTTAATCACACATGTCTAATTATAAAACACCTGTACACCAATACTGATACGGCACCATTACCTTTTACAGGTGATGACCTACAACCCAATCTCAGCCCTGATGAAGACCGCACTACAAAAGTAGACCCAGTCCTCACAATAAGTCGGTCGAAACGCGTTGGCAGTATCTAGTGGATTGGAGCACTTTATGCTCGACAACTACACTTATATGTATATATAAGAAAAAAAGACTTATCCCCCGAAGAGCATAATTGTTAAGAGTTATTTTCTCCTACACTTTATGGGACTATGGATTCAATCCAGAAAACCTGAGGGACAATTACACCCCAGATCTAGAACTTGTTCTAAGCACAGTAGGATGATTAGAAATGACCAGAACGTATTATACAAATGAAGTGTACAGTCGCACCCCTTTTTTCTGATTATATTGTGAATGTATATATGTTTGTGTAAGCTATATGTTTTCGTGATACAAACACGTTTTGTTGTGGTAACAACACATTATTCTTGTGATACAAACACGTTTTGTTGTGGTAATAACCCTTATGATTTTTTTGTGTAAAAAGGAGAGCGCTTGAAAAATGCGGATACCAATGTATAAATATATAAAGAAAATCGAATGAACAATGACACAGAGTCAATAAAAGGGACTTCTGTGAAAAGATTGACTTTGCATTTATGGTGTCAGAGGTAATAGTGTTGTTAAATATTGTTAGAGATTCCACCTCTGATTCCCTTAACTGAATCAACCCCCCCTTTTTTCTAAGAACTGCATCCTGGGCCATATTATGGAAGTGACAAGTTTCCAGGATTGCACTGGACGCACCTTTTAAAAAGGTGCGCCCAGCGCAATCCAGGAAAATGCGCCGCATTATGGTGACTGCGCTGCCCCCAAGGCAGCCGCATATTTGCGTTGTCCCCAGGGTAGCGCATTCATGGGGTCCCCCAGGGCTCCTCCCTAAGCCCTACCTTTTTTAATGCCTACATGGAACCTCTAGACAGGATAGTCCATCCCTTTGGTGTGCGTATTGTCACCTACGCGGACGATACCCAACTGGTGGTCTCTTTAAACCACTCTGAGGGATCGTCCTCCACCTTAGGCCCCTGTCTAGAGGCTGTCACCAGATGGATGCAATCTTCCTGTCTGAAACTCAATGGGGAGAAGACAGACATCATCCTATTGGGCAATCCTCCCCCCTCTGCCCTTACATCCATCTGGCCACCATGTTTGGGCCCGCCCCCCGCCCCTAAGTCCCAGATAAAAAGCCTCGGGATCTGGCTTGACAAAGCACTGGACTTCTCGGTCCAAGCTACCAAGACCGCCGCCACCTGTTTCGGGCTAATGAGGATGTTGCGGAAGGTGCTCCCTCTGCTCCCATTCCAGGCGAGGAGGGTCATGGTCCAGGCCCTGATACTCTCCCGCCTGGATTATGGGAATGCTCTTTATATGGGAGTCCCGATTTCTGTCACTCAGAAGCTCCAAGTCACACAAAACAGCGCGGCTCGCTTACTTTATAACCTACCCCGCTGGCAGTCAGCGAGGAACGCCCTAAAGGAACCTCACTGGCTCCCAGTGGCGGCAAGAGTGCAATTTAAGGCTATGTGTTTTTTACACAAATCCTTCCACCGAACAGGTCCCGCAATTCTACATCCTATGGTCACGCCTTATGTTCCGTCCCACCCTCTTCGCTCTTGCACCCTTCAGCTGGCTACTTCCATCAAAGTCAATAAAGCCCGCTGGGGAGGCCGCTCCTTTTCCCATACTGCGGCCAGACTCTGGAATTCCCTCCCTCTCTCTCTTCGAGAAAACACCAACCATATGTCTTTTAGGAAAGCTCTGAAAACGCACCTGTTTGCCAAAACCTGCTGAACTACCCTGAGCTCGTGTTAAGCAACCAGTCACAAGCGCTGCGAGGCCTCCGGGTAGTTACACGCTATACAAGTGCAATTTTTCATTTCATTTCATTTCATGTGAAAAACAGCAGCTGCTTTGAAGCCGCTTTGTGTGTTCACAGTGCAGGTGGCCGCCGGCCAGCACTGTTAGGGGATTAGAGATCCCCTTGCAGGTGGGTGCAGTCAGTGACCATGGAACACCCTTTCCAGTGCGCCTCCTGTGAGCTTCTTTGCCTCTGCTCCCACGGCGTGGGCACCGTGACAAAGGGATTCCCTCATTTGCATGGAGCACGCCCTATGCAAAATGCAGCACACATGGAAAGAGGAACCAACAAGGAGAAATTATTATATTTCTCCTCGTATTGCCATTCTCGGGTAACCGTGCCATTTTGCCGCAAACCCAGGATTACTGATTTAATGGACAGGTGTACGGGAATGGCCATGCTTCACCCAAGGAACGCCTTGCTGACACAACGTGATGCAAGACAGCAGCACTTTTTTGAACTAAGCCCCGCAATCAGACTTTACGTGGATTCGTAAAATCCGAAATACATTTTGTGTCTGGGCTGTGTCTAAAAAGTGATGCAACCCGGGCGTTAATTGTTAGTAAATCTGGGCCTAAGTGAATGAAAACTCAGTAATTACAAGCAATACTTAGAAGGAGCATAAGTGTGAAGGACAAGTCATAGGCAAACATAAGTCAACAGCACTTCAAAGACTAGGAACATAAAAGCATATCAATTCACATGGAGATAAAACTGCAACATGTTAAGCCTTGGCAATTACCAATTATAAGGAGGGGCACACGCCCTCAGTAAATCAGACTATAAAGATGGAGCGCATTGGTTTGATATAATTAATATATATTAATAAATATAAATTACATGTAAAAATAATGAAATGCACAGAACAACTCGCTAAGAACTAGGCTGTATGAGCACAACAGGGTCAAGTGTTGAAGAACTGATCTGCACGGCACACTGCCTGCTAGCTTGTTGTTATGTGGCACAGCAGCTGGTCTATGGCACACAAGGGACAATATCCCCTGCTGTTGGTGGGTGGTAAAAACAGCAGTAATAACTGTTCAATGGCCCCTCAGGCATCTGTGCCATCGAAAACACAAAAACTGCAGGACATGCTATCACATACGCTGCAAAAATAAGCAGCATGTATGCACACATATGATCACACAATGCCCACATTACACAACGCCACTAGTCCATATCTAAACACCCAGTATAGGGGCATATTATGCTCTGCTCTTCAATCCGAAGCAATTCAGTGATTTCTTGATGTGATTTATAAAACTTAAATCATTGCATATATGCGTATTCCCTTGGCAAGGCCACTTTGGGAAAGTACCTAGCCCCTTATTTATGAGGCCTTGCGTCAGTTTTGCGCCGTCGGTGCGTCACTTTTTGTGACGCACCAGCGGCGTAAAATATGCGCCTTGTTGCGCCTTATTTAAAAAGTGACGCATCTAGGTAGATGTGTCACTTTTTAAACCCCTGCGCCACATTATACCTGCGTCAGGTATAATGTATGCAGAGGGGGCGTTCCCCCGCAAAAAGGCTCGTAATAGTGACGCAGTGAAATCTATGAGATTTTACTGCGTCACTTTTAGGATGCTGTTGCGTCAAAATCTTGCGCCTGCCTCACAGCAGGCGTAAGACTGACGCAAACCCTTTCACATGGGGCTTTCCCCATGTGAAAGGACGCATTGCTGGAGTTGCGTCACTTTTGTGACACACTCCAGCAATGCGTCACTTTTGCGCTTACAGGTGCGTCAGTAATACTGACGTATCTGTAAGTCCTTGCGACACGATGCGTCATACATTAAATATGACACATCATTGGTGTCGCAAGGAGTGCGCATTGAAAAGTGACGCATCGCTGTTTTCACGCAGCGATGCGTCACTTTTCATAAATGAGGCCCCAAGTGTTCCGTTTGGATCCGGCCTGTTCTTGTAGTTCAGCAGAGGTTTGTCAAGGGGTATTCAAAAAAAATGTAACCTGACAAGTTACAGGAGGTTTACATGGAATCCTACATTCTAAAAGCAAACAATGGGGACAAGTGTGGGGATTTTAGTAAAGAAATGCAAGACGAACCTAATATCAGAATAGTTCTCTTTGCCCACTGCATCCCTATCATATTAGACTTAGTTTGCAGCATTGTGAGCTGTGGCATCTTGTAACAAAGTCAACCACATAAAACGCACCAGCCACATGCTACTAGAAGACATCATCAAAGCTCTAGAATTCCTTTTGGCCATCACCTTGCAACGCACACTGTCACTCACACATGCATCGCATCACCACATGAAACGCATTTTCCAAAGCAGCAGTGTATATATTCGGGATTTCATTTTAAATTGCATCTTTGGGGTGCTGTGCAAGAAATGAACACAGCCATCGCGTGGGTTTCCTCTGAAACGGTTGACACTGGAACTTATTCCTCTGTCATTGTATCCTATTATCAGATGTATTGCATTGATTGCTATCAGAGCTTTTATTTGGCCCGCTCTCAACACAGTTAGTTCAAATGAAGGTGAAACAGATGATCTGTGCCAGAAATCCTTACTGTCCACGGGTAGGTATAAAGCAGAACTGCAGGAGTTCCAGCATCAACACACACACAAATCTAAAGAGCTCAGCCCTCGCAGACTTTCGAAAACTTCGAAGTCATAACTGATCAGGGTTCAGAATAAAAATGATTTTTATGGCTCTCATGATGATATGCGTTTAGCTCAAAAAACAAAAGGAGTCAAAAGCACAGGACACTAACACAAAATAGTACAAATCAAGCTTAATTTAAATACGAACCATATTAACACACACCACGTGGATAGATGAATACATGCAAAACATCAGAACACAATGCACAGTAACGCCAGGCCTATTGCAAAGCTAATCATTCCATAAATGAGAAATAAAACTTGCAAAAGCAACGTCGTGGGCTTACACCCGCCACGTCATATATGGCTGTTTTAACCACTACAAATCATATCGACCACAGTGCATTACACAAACTGCCTTAATGAAAATTGTAACACTGGGCCAGGGGATGCCTGCCCCCCCACTTAAAAATTTATGAAACAAACCTTATACAATATGCACAAAAGAAGGCATGAAAATGCACAGTGTGTGATCTAGAAGAACTACTGCACCCACTTGTGCCCTAGAGAATCACATTAATGCCTGAGAAGAAGATGCCAAGCTTTCATCAATTCAGGTTATTACACATTGTAAAAGTCCACGAATACTAGAAAATACACAGTTGATCAGCACAAAAACATACATGCCAAGAATTCCATCGATTCTCTGCAAAGATGAAAGTCACTAGGTGGGAGAATTTTCATAGCCTGGTGGGACCAATTCAGATTAATCCTCAGACGGCATACCTCACAGACATAAATGCAAGCAACACTATGCACACACACACCTGTCGCTCCCCCAAAGTCATGCTTTAAAACAGAGTCAAAACGATTCAGCACAAACACACCCGCTGTCATAGAATTCAAATCCACAATTTCTGCAGTCGTCCTGATGTGCCTACAAATATTCTCTGGCTCAAAGGCCAAAAAATAAATCTGGATCAAGAGACTCAGTAGCTCTGTGGTGGGCGGTGGGTGCCACATCACACACTCCGGGGCATATTAGCAACAACTTGCGATAATTATCGCAAACCACGCTTAGCGCGATTTTTTTTCGCCTCCTATTGCTGGATTTTATAGCGGAGATAATGCAGTATTACCAACGTTTATCTCCACAACGATAATAAATCCAGCGATAGCGGTGAACCCCATCTATAACGTGAGATTTCCAGCGATAAAAATCCTATCGCTAAGTAAAAGCTTGCTAATAGGCAGGTGGGGACTTAGCCGTAGAATCCACCTCCCATTGACTAATATGGCTAAGTCACATTTTTACCAGGTGTAAACTCCTGGTGTTAATCGCGGTTAGGGCGTGTTTTCTATCACTTTGCGGGTATCTCTAATAGGCAATAGCTGTGTTAGCGACAGTCGCTACCAGTTTGGGTACGCCCACTTTGCATGTCATTAGCGATAAATATCGCTGACATGCAAAGCGGGCCCCAAACCGGTCGCTATCGCCTGGAAGCTGTCGCTAAATGCTGTTAGAGACATCTTGGTAATTGGGCGATAAAAAAATCTACACTTTATCGGCAAAAAGTGCTGCTAAAGCGGCGATAACGCCCTTGCTAATATATGCCCCCTAGTCTTCTTCCTACACCAACTGGCTTCATCTTTTGTACTGACATTCCTAGATGAGCCAACAACTAGGGGGGAAAAAAATGCAAAATCCGATATTTTGCAGTAAGCTTCTTTTTTATATGATTTACCCTATGGGAAACTGGCTGTACTTATCTCTTGAGCAATAAAGATAACAGACCAAGATGAGGCTTATTGTGCATGCCGAAGGAGGTGTCATATTACAGCGACACTGAACATTTATGCTGGGCATGCTCACCTTACCCTGCTCTTAACCACCGCACGTCCGTTTATGCCTCCCCTCCCACGCCCTTGTCTAACACACCTACCTTTGCAATGACACCTGAACACCTTAAGCAACTGGATAATCTCTGAATAGTTAATTTAAGCAACTACATTATGTTATGTTATGTTATGTTACATACATTTGTAATGCGCACTGCTGCCCCAGCTAAGGGGCGTCCAGGCGCATGGCAGGTAAAAATGCAACACCACAGGAAACACAACAGAAGGGAGGAAAGTGAATTTATTAAAACAAGAAGGTTTTTAAGGCTTTACGAAAGACTAAAAGATCATCGAGCAGTCGCAACTCTACAGGAAGGGAGTTCCAGAGTTCGGCTGCTCTGACCCGGAAGGAACGGCCACCAACCCGACACAGCCTGTATCGGGGAATCACAGTAAGTGCATGACCCAAGGATCTCAGGGGCCGAGTAGGCACATACCACGACAAAAGGTCCGCAAGAATAGGGGGACCTACTCCCCTCAAAATCTTGAACGCCATACACAGCACTTTAAACTGAATTCTGGCCCTAATAGGCAACCAGTGCAGTGATCTCAAAGTGCTGGAGGCAGAACAAGTACGGGGTAGGCCAACAATAGCTCTCGCCGCAGCGTTCTGGACGCGTTGGAGGCGGGTAACCTCAGCCACGTTGGACCCTACCAGAAGAGAGTTGGCATAGTCCAGGCGAGATAACACTGTAGCCTGGACTATCAGCTGCCTGGTGCGATGGTCAAAGAACTTCAAAACCGGGCGAAGCGACCGTATGATACCAAAGCAACAGGCCGCGATTTTCTTCGTGTGGCCAACGTAGCTGAGGGAGGGATCCATCCATACTCCTAAGTTCTTTAATTCCGTGACCGGGAGGGGGGCCGGCCCCAGCTCCGTAGGCCACCATCTGTCCCCCCATAGCTCCGATCTCTTGCCTACGATCATGATCTCTGTTTTCTTAGCGTTGAGCTGGAGACAGTTGTTCTTCATCCAGCTCGCCACCGCCCTAAGTCCACTCTGAAACCTGGGGGCATCCCGGTCCGCATCCCCGCTGATCGTAACCGCTAGCTGAGTGTCGTCAGCATATGAGACCATAGTCATGCCCCATTGCTTGACGACCTCAGCCAGCGGTCTCACGTAGAGATTAAACAACGTGGGACTCAGCGAGGATCCTTGCGGGACCCCCTGTTTCAAAGGATGGAATTGGGACTGGAACGGTGGGACAGCAACGCTAAAGAAACGATCGTCTAGAAAAGAACGGAACCACTGGAGGGCAGGTCCACCCAGCCCAATCTCCTCCAGGCGATGCAACAGGATAGGATGCGAAACAGTATCAAACGCGGCGCTCAAGTCCAATAAGACGAGCGCTGCTGTCTGTCCCGCATCCATCACCGTGCGAAGGTGTTCAGCCATGGAGAGGAGGGCGGTCTCCGTGCTGTGTCCAGCACGGAACCCATTCTGGGTGGGATCCAAGATGTTAACATGGATAAGGTGAGCCGAAAGAACTTTGTTGACATGGGCCTCCAACACTTTGGTCGGCCACGGGAGTAAGGAGATGGGCCGATAGTTTTCAGGCTTATCTGGATCCAGAGACTGCTTCTTCAAAATGGGAGAGACCACTGCCCGCTTCCAGCTAGCGGGTACCGTGCTAGATTCCAATGAGATGTTAATCAAGGAGTGAACCACGGCCCGTCCCACAAACGACTGCTCTCTAAAGAGAGTCGCTGTAAGCGGATCAGCGGGGGACCCTGATTTGACCTGCAGAGCCAGGAGGTCAAACCCCTTTGATGTCAGCGGGGGCAGCACGTGCAGGGTGGAATCACCATAGATGTTGATCGGGGGCTCAACCGGAGGCCCTGTACAAGGGAACGTCCGATAGATGTTTTGGACCTTTTCCAAAAAGAAGCAAGCGAGAGCCTCACAGTGAGTGGTGGAACCAGTCGTCGTAGTACAGGCACGCTTTGCCAAAAGATCCTTCATCACTTTAAAGATGGTTTTAGAGGGGTTGGAGCTGTTGCCGAATTCAGTAGCGTAGTAGGCTGCCCGAGCTTGGCAAACAGCCCGATGGTAAACTTTGACGGAGGCGAGATAAATAGCTTTTTTCCCGATATCGTACGCCTTCCGCCAAGCCCTCTCAGCTCGCCTACAACTACCCTTGAGTGTACGTAGGGCGCCATCGTACCACGGACTGGAGTCCCTGGAGCTGACTTTACAAGCGGTAAGTGGAATAAGGGCGTCAAGCGCCTTGGAGATCCAGGAGCAGAACTTCTCGTAACCTGAGTCAACCAGCAACGGAGGTTCTAAAGGCTCCTCGGCGAGGACACGGTGTAAGTCCTCCAGCCGTAATTTACTCCATTGCCGCCTTGTAACCAGCTTTGCCGGGGGAACAGTAATCGTTCCCGGCAAAGGGGTACAGATGGTAACCAAAGAGTGGTCCGTCCAGCCAAGAGGTGTGACGGCGGAGACAGCAGCGTCTGCCAGATTGGTGAAAAAAGGATCTAAGGTATGGCCGCCTGTATGAGTGGGCTGTCGGACCATTTGCACCAGTTGAAGGGCCTCCAGGTCAGCAAGAATACCGCTAACCGAGGGGGAGGTAAGGTTCTCAAAATGTAAGTTGAGGTCTCCCAAAATCGAGAAATTAGAGCAGCCTACCGCCAAGGAACTAACCATGTCGGGGAAGGCCGCTCTAAACGCCACATCACTCCCAGGGGGGCGATAGACCACCATCCCCGAGAGTGTGAAATGTGGGGTGACCGAGATCTTAAACACCGCACTTTCACATCCCGCAATGGTCAAACCAGACCAACTACCAATGAGGCCAGGTCGCATGGCCAACGCAATACCCCCTCCCCTGGTAGATCGATTAAGGGTAAAAACCGTAAAATCAGAGGGAAATGCCAAGTTGATAATGGCCACATCGTCCTCCTTCAACCACGTCTCGGTGATGGCTACGATGTCCGGGGCCTCTTCCTGTATCAGGTCAAACACGGCCTGATAATGCAGCACCAGAGACCTGGCATTCAGGCTGAAGATGCGAAGGGACTGCTCGGCGCGGTTCCTACTAAGGGCAACCGCAGGAATTTCGTGTGAGCTCAGGGTAGGGGGATCCAAAGACCACCTTCCACACGCACAGTGAAAGGGGCCCACAAGTAGGTGTATAGGGGGAAGGGTACAACTCACAATTGAACGACCTATACCCCGCAGAGTGTCGCCAGAGTACACCAGCATGGTAACGAGAGCCGAGACCAACTCTCATGGACCCCAGATGCCCGCAGCGTCCTTGATCAGAATCTTCTTAAAAGCACTTTAAAAGCCCTTGAGAACCTGGTTAGCATTTCATTAAGTCACTTAAACAGATTTATTTTATCAAAACATCTTGGCTGACTCCCTAAAGTTGTGTTTAATAACAGCAGCATTTTGACTGGTGTCTCTTACCATTAGGTTCAAAAGGGCATCTTTAAAAGAAGATCGCAACACAGGAACGTAATTTCTATAGAAGTTCTGAAGGCGCAATTCCCTGCACCATGTCTACAAATGGGCGTTAAGCCACTTTTTGTGGCTTTACGCAGCTTTGTAAATATTCTGCCCTTTCACACAGGTATCTGCATCAAAGGGACGTGAAATGGGTGTTGCTGTGAAGCAGTTGGGCATTTAACTCACTGAGCCATCCCTCTGGCCAAGACCCCACCTTTTCTCCAGGATGATTCTTCTGCATCACCGATCTGGAATTGTGCGGTCAAGGTAATCACACCCTTTGTGTTCTTGCTAACACAGCTGTGAAAACCTGACTAGACTGATAAGATGCCAAAGGATGGTTATTGTTATTTGAAATCACAAAGAACTATACAGCTCATGCAACTTACCCGTAGGAATGCACTGGGTGCTAGTTTTGTCCAGGTAAGAATGCGTAATTTTCACCTCAGTTTTGATAAGGTGATCTAAAGCGTCACTGAGGCAAGAGAAGTGCTGCAGTAGTCAAGGCTTGCAGTAAGTGTCATAAGCTACATTTGGATCCATATATATATATATATTTTTGCTTTCATGGTGCATGTTGGGATTTGTGGTATGTGAGGGCCACGAAGCACCATTGTAGTCCCACCAAAGGCGGATAAAACAGGAAGTTACGCCGCAACTCCAGAACGCAGCTCACCTGTGAACAAGGCTATTGTATATAGCTAAACGCGTAAGGACTTGAATGCTGTGTTTCTGCTGAATAAAGTACGAGCTGAATTGAAGTTTGGTCTGACATGCCTCTTTTCGGAAGAGTGGAGGTTAGCGCTGGATATATTGGAGGTGGTCCGCCCCCAACAGCAGACCGCCCTGGTGATGGTCACGGCTCCTTGCGGACCTTTAGTGTTGGAATTGCTGTTGTTGCATAAAGGAGCGAGACCCGCCAGCACTGTTCCAAACAACATGGCATGATGTTTGCAGCCGGGTATTTTGGAAAAACACCGCTGGTAAGGGAAAGTGAAGGACACTGGTCGTTCATGTTTGACTTCAAGACAGTCAGTTACCGGCATGAATTGAACTGAGAAATGACAGCCTGAATGAATTGAGCTTAATAATTGCACCGTAAACAGACTCTGTACCCTTCACTGTCACTGTTGATAACCCAGAAACAAACGCAAAGGGAGAAGGATCGACAGTGATGCAAATGATAACAAGACTTTTTGCTTTCACAGTGCATGTTGGGATTTGTGGTATGTGAGGGCCACGAAGCACCATTGTAGTCCCACCGAAGGCGGATAAAACAGGAAGTTACGCCGCAAATCCAGAACGCCGCTCACCTGTGAACAAGGCTATTGTATATAGCTGAAACGCGTAAGGACTTGAATGCTGTGTTTCTGCTGAATAAAGTACGAGCTGAATTGAAGTTTGGTCTGACGTGCCTCTTTTCGGAAGAGTGGAGGTTAGCGCTGGATATATATATATATATATGTATATATATGTATAGGAGGGCACTTGCTCTTGCACTTTCTGCATAATAAAATGCACTGCTGACATTGAATTTCTGTGCTGGCTGATGATTTACCATCATATTTTCGAGTTGAGGCTTTGGAGGTCTGCACCCGCCTGAACCGCATCCAGAGCGGTTGGGATCCTGTTTTATATATATATATGTATATATATATATATATATATATATATATATATATATATTCACAGAAAACACCATAGGTTATAGTCCATATATAGTTAGGAATTTGCATTTACAAAACCTTGAAAATTCACTGAAAAAACCATTGGTTATAGAACATATATAGTTAGGAATTTGCATTTACAAAACCTTATTTTACTCGCATAAAACCATTGAAATTCCATATATAGTTAGATGCGCTAACTATATATCGCGCACCCGCAATCCACTGCTGATGATGTCACATATTACATCATTCATGACATGGTTAGTGACATCACTGATGACATCACTGATGACATCTCAAATGACATCTCAAATGACATCACTGATGACAACATCCAGTGACTGTATGTTTCTGTAAAGTTAAAATGTGTCTTACATATTGAAGAATGAGTGGATGTATAAGTGTCTGGAAGAAGGATTTAGTAGGTGCATGACTGACTGTATGAGAGAATGATTAAATGTGTCTTAATGAGTGCATGGGTTAGTGACTAAACTATCTTAATTTGTGCATCATTATATCTGTTGTTCTACAAACTGCTGCATGTGTTGATCAGTAGCTATATGAATAACTGTATGGGTTATTGATTGGTTGTCCAAGTATTTGTATGGGACACTGAGTGTGTGTGTATGGGTAGCTGGGAGGTGTGTGACTCTGTACATAGATGTGTGAGTAATTGATTCACTATATGTATGGGTTCAAAACTGCATGTGGAAACAGCTGTATGGGCGGATGACTGTGTGCATTAGTGTATTAGTGAGTGAATGGATATCTCAGTGCTACATGTCAAAGTAAGTACATATGTAAAACACAGTACATGTGAGAGTTGACATATATAAATAACTGTGCATAAGAGCCAGTGAATGTGTAAGTGGCTGTATGGATCATTGTGAACTTGTATCAGGGATTGTATAACAGAGTAAATATGTGTTAGTATATGTTTGAATAAGTAAGGTGTGTATAACTGTATAGTTGAGGAAATGGAAGGGTGATTGATTGTTTGCATGACTGACTAGGTGTGTGAGTAACTCCATGGATGAGTGACAGTCTGTGACTGTCTGTTTACACTGATTGTATCTAAGGTTATATTAGAGTCTGAAGAGGTTCATGGTATTATCACATGAATGATATCATCAGTGATGTGATCAGTAATGTCAAATGAGATGTTATCATTGATTTTATCAGTGATGTCATTTGAGATGTCATCAGTGATGTCATCAGTGATGTCACTAACCATGTCATGAATGATGTAATATGTGACATCATCAGCAGTGGATTGCGGGTGCGCGATATATAGTTAGCGCATCTAACTATATATGGAATTTCAATGGTTTTATGCGAGTAAAATAAGGTTTTGTAAATGCAAATTCCTAACTATATATGTTCTATAACCAATGGTTTTTTCAGTGAATTTTCAAGGTTTTGTAAATGCAAATTCCTAACTATATATGGACTATAACCTATGGTTTTTTCTGTGAATTTCAATGGTTTTTTAATAGCAAATATCAAAAGCTGTCAAATGTCAAGTACGTGATAGGTAAAAACTTTTTCGTGTTTATGCACGCTGATGTGCTTTGAACGCTGCCCCCCCCCCCTCTTTTCTCTTAGTAGTACTCTCTCTTTGCAGATAGTGAAGAGTAGTTAACGCAGGCCTTTACCCCCGTTGTAATCCGTCGTGCCTGCTTGTCTCTCCATTTGATTGATTGTTATCCAAGCATTTACTGTTTTACAATTGATTCTCTTTGGTTCATTCTCTATTTACAAACAAGCACAAAGTCGCAATACTCTGTTTAGTCTTTGCAGATAGTGAAAAATCGTGAAAAATCGTGTAAAAAAATAAAAATAATCGAGCAAAATCAGTAGGCCACTAATTGGATCTCTTTTTGACCTCGCTAAAATAGAAATATTAGGAACAACCCTTCATGAGAAATACGAAAATAGTGAGATGAACTGAGCTCCACACCATGAGGGCTGCAAGACAGCTCGGCTCCGTCACCCACCCCGCCCAAAATAACGACAAACCCTATGCAAATATTAAAAATATAGACAACACACCAGCAAAGTAACAGGGTAAAACATTTTATTAAATAACTATTTACATTACGTTGGTTTATGAGATGGTCAGTAGTGGACCGATGTGTGAATAGGTCGGAAGCAGCACAAGGCGCCAAGATCCGGATGGCAAGTCCTGGATGTTGGGTGCCATAGTTCATAGTTCTGAGTTTGAGCCTTTTTCAATGCCTGTGCTTTGTTGTTTCCCCTCCATCAAAAACAAAAAAAATATATAAAACTGTGCAAAAATACAAAAAAATCTAAAAATGTTTAGAAAAGCAGTGCTTGTAAGACTGTCTGAAGTTTATTTCCACCTACTGCAGCTTCACTATTCTCAAAGTAAGTGAGGGTCGTTTGTGGACCTGACTGCATTGGAAAACAATGTGATGCGGTGCCTCCCTGAACCGCTTGACGGAGGCCCCCGAGGGGCGGTGAGATGGCGCGGACTCGGAGAAGACGCTTGGCTCCGACCCCCTCCCCAAGTCTTATAGCACTGGTGTAGCCTGAGATCGCCCCCGACATAGGCGGCCGGCTCCCGGGGTCCGGCAGAACTTTTTGCCTTTTGATGACTCTTCTATTCTGGACTTTGTCCCACAATCCGTTTGACCTGAAGACACGCTGTAGTGGGGCGCCCCTTTACCGTTTTAGTTGCCATTCCGCCCGCTTTTGCTACACTGTGCCTCTTCCGCCATTCAGCTGTTTACCGCCCGCTCTTGCGGCTACAGCGTCTCGCTCACAATGTAGTTGAGTTGCTCCCGCTCTTGCGGTGCAGCGATAGGCGGCTGCCACAGGACTCTTAAAATGGCGGCCGGCTCTTCGGTTTTGGGCCTGGTCCACTAAAATGGACCTGGGACACCTTGGAACTCGGACGCTTCCCTGATAGGGCTTGGGTCCCATTCTCGAAAGCGTCCCCTCAGCCGTGAAGATTCTACAAAAGTCTTGGGGGCCCCCGACTCCCGCAGGCTTCTGGTGGGGAGCGGCTGCCATGTCTGCTCGTGGAATGGCCACGACGGAGCTACGAGATGGTAGTGCTCTCATGCTGACGCCAGCTTTAGTCTGAAACATCCAGAAACACTGTAGACTACCAATTCGATCAGTTCCGGTAGCGCCCCAACATGACCCGGTAGAGAAGAACTTGCCCTCCCCTCTTTGACTGACGGTTCTTGTTGCCTGTCCCCTCTGTTGTCATTTAACAGAACTTTTTGGACTGATGAAAGGGGTTGTGTTCCGAACGCTGGTTGGTGGAGACATTTTAACTATATTCTTGACCTACGTTGTCGCGTAATGCGTTATATGACACGCCGCGTTAGCGCACCCGGAAGTGATCCGGGGCGCGGCGCGCAGCGCGTAACGTAAGCATAACAGGTCATGTGACTTGTTAATAAAACTTTTCATTGGTTCATTTTACTTTTGTTATTTTAATGATGAAAAGCTTGGTCATATGACCTAAAAATTACGCTTTTTATTGGTTTCGAACTTTTTTTTTAATAACATATATGTTATAATATTCCAGGCTAATGTACTTTCCCGGAAAATTTACAACTGTCCTGCAAGTAAAATATATTCCTTTTTCGAGAAGAAGGGCGTTTCTTCGTTCCATGACGGAGCCGTTGAGTAAAAGAGACTCGGCCTGCTGTCTTAGTCGCCGATACGCCTGATTATCAGATTCTTATCGATCACTTTATGTTGCAGGAGAGGAAAACACAACTGCCCTTGACCATTTATCTTTACTGCGTTCCTACATATTATACCTTTTATCCGTCATGTAATTGGACTGCTTTATTTCACTTGCCTTTTACTGATTCGAAAACAGTGACTAAAAGTAAAAACTTTACCAATGTAAATACTACTACCATGTTTTGTTTTAAAAACCTTTATTGTGAAAATGTCAGTATACAAATACGGGCCTATACCCACGTGGGCCGGCCACGGAGCAAACTGAAATCGTATATGATGAGGAGACATTTACATTATAGAGGAACGTAACGAACGAGCCATTAGGTTGCAAGAACTAAGGTGTCTAACAGTTGCGGAATCGGTGGACGTACATTTTGTAATTAAAATACGACAGGGCCACTTACAAAAAAGTTATCTAGATATACATTTGCGTGCAAGTACCATGGGTGACGTTAATTCGAACTTTCAATAGTACAGTAATCAATAACACATCAGAACTTAATATCAATAGGGATGTCGAAATATTCAATCAATTCTCGTCCCCGCCCGCCATGAGCATCAAAACTGCATTCATATCTCGTGATATCAACGTTGTTCAACCAGTACACAACAAGGAGTTACGAGTCCCATTTATACCGGCGCCATTTTGGGCGAGGCCGGGCAGGTCCAAGATATAGTCAAAATGTCTCCACCAACCATCGGCCAGACCAGAACCCCTTTCGGCCCTTTATGCTACAAGATGGTGTCTTCCATTCAGAAAATATTGTTGGCAGCATTTTGAAAGGAAAGATAAACAGCCGTTCTCCTAGTGAGTCTCACATTGTTACATTTAGGAAGAATGTTGAAGAGTAATATGTGGAAAATCTGAAGCCATTTTTCTACAAACTCTCAATCAGCCTTGGATGGAAAAAAAAATCCTGAAGAATGTACAAACTGAAAACCAATTTTTGTCTGTATAGCATTAACAGCAACGCTTGAGTCAGCTTTGTGTCAAGCCGCCATTTTCATTCAATCAATAGCGTCCCCCTGCACACATTCAGGGACCTGGACGTGTCTTCAGGTGAAACGGATTGTGGGACAAGAAGCAGAAAGGAAAAGGAAAAAAGTTCCGCCGGACCTCGGGAGCCGGCCGCCTATGTCATGGGCGATCTTTGGCCACACCAGGGCAATAGTGAAGCTGCAGCAGGTGCAAATAAGCTTCAGACAGTCTTACAAGCACTGCTCAGAACTCTCAACGATGGCACTCAACATCCAGGACTTGCCATCCGGATCTTGGCGCCTTGTGCTGGTTCCGACCTATTCACACATCGGTCCACTACTGACATCACCTCATAAGCCAACGGGGCACCCCACACCGACTTTCGGCGCAGCATTGTAGGATGGCCACACCAGTGCGGCAATTTGCTGGACACAACCTCGGTGCCATCCGGATCTCGGCGCGTTCGAGTCACTGTACCGCAAAAGTGACCGAAACTCAGCTGGACACGCCGTCTTTCGGCGCAGCATTGTAGGATGGCCACACCAGTACGGCAATTTGCTGGACACCACCTCGGTGCCATCCGGATCTCGGCGCGTTGTGCTGCCTTCGGCCTATTCGCACACCGGTCCGCTACTGACGCCGCCTCACGTGCCAACGGATTTTCTACGCTTTTTGTAGCCCTATGCCGCATAACAGGTCATGTGACTTGTTTATAAAACTTTTCATTGGTTCATTTTACTTTTGGTTTCCTAAAGATGGAAGGCTTGGTCATATGACCTAAAAATAACACTTTTCATTGGTTTAGAACATTTTTTTTTCCCAAACGATGAAAGCCCCACCTTGTTTCTGGATGATTCAGACTGAAGCTGGCGTCACCATGAGAGCACCACCATCTCGTGGCTCCGTCGTGGTCATTCCGCGAGCAATCATGGCAGCCGCTCCCCACCGGAAGCCTGCAGGAGTCGAGGGCCCCCAAGACTTTTGTAGAATCTTCACGGCTGAGGGGACGCTTTCGAGAATGGAGCCCAAGCCCTAGCAGGCAAGCGTCCGAGTTCCAAGGTGTCCCAGGGCCATTTTAGTGGACCAGGCCCAAAACCGAAGAGCCGGCCGCCATTTTAAGAGTCCTGTGGCAGCCGCCTATCGCTGCACTGCAAGAGTGGGAGCAACTCAACTACATGGTGAGCGAGACGCTGTAGCCGCAAGAGCGGGCGCAACTCAGCTGGATGGCCGCCACCTGGGGAGGCCCGTTCACGCCGCCTCCCCCACGCCCCCCCCCGGGCCGCCCCACGCCAATTTTCGGAGCAGCATTGTAGGATACCAAAACCAGTGCGGCAGTTTACTGGACATCACCTGGGTGCCATCCACATCTCAGCGCGTTCTGCTGCCTTGGGACTATTCGCACAACAGACCGCTACTGACGAGGCCTCCCCCCGCACCACCCGGGACGCCCCACGCTGTTTTTTCTGAGCTGCATTGTAGGATCCCAAAAACCAGTGCGGCACCCAGGTGACATCACCTGGGTGCCGTCCAGAACTCAGCACGTTGTGCTGCCTTGGGACTATTCGCACAAAAGACAGCTTCTGACCATTGTTGCTTTTTTTTGTCAAAAATGTTTAAATGTTTGTTACAGTTTTTGTTCCGTTCGTTATATTTAAAAGTTAATAAAGTTTTATAATCCCACTTTGTTGGAGTGCTATATATTTTTAAAAAATCGGGTGAATGGGGCCTTGAATCGGGTTATTGTCATGTGTGGGCTTTGCAAGTGTACTGCTACAGGATCGGACATTTCAAACTCAAATGCACGTTCTTTTTCTTACCTTTCCGATGTATGGAGCGCAATAGCAGGCAGAGAAAGGGTGATGCAAGTGTTGAACACTGCCTGGCCTGGCAAGTTGCTGGCAGTGCCCCCCCCCCCCCCCCCCGCCCGCCCGCTCCTGAAAGAGGACACACCGCCGCCCCGAGTACTTCACAGATCTTTAAAAGACCATGCGCTTGTTCATGAGGCTTAAATGGTTTATCACCCCTTCTAGAACCCCTGCATCGACCCTCTGACGTTTCCTGGAAGAATTACCACGTAACACAATACCAAGCCTTGTCAGCTGAAACCCCCGAGGAATCGTGGGGCATATTATCAAGGGGGTTTATCTCTGCTTTTTTGGCTTTAAAAGCCAAGAAAGCGAAGATAAAATTATCTCCCTATTACCAAGCTGTCGCTAACACCAGTTAGTGACAGCTAAAAGGAGATAGCGACCATCTTGGGCCCCGCTTTGCATGTCAGTGATATTTATCACTAATGACATGCAAAGTGGGCGTGCCAAGATGTTAGCGACTGGAAACAGTCCCTAACATCGCTATCTCCTATTACCAACTTTTGGAGATATTCGCGCTAAGCGCGAATATCTCAAAAAGCTAACACCTGCCCTGAGCAGTTCTTAGCCATGTTATCCAATGGGAGGTGGATAACATGGCTAAGAGCATTTGCTCGATAATGCATGAATATCGCTGACTTTTCAGCGATATTCATGCATTGCGGCCGTTTTTTATCGCATTTGCGATAAACCTTGCTAATAGCAAGGTTTATCTGCAATAAAAATCGCCGATGTGCGGCGATAATTTTTGTCTCTAAACAAGTTAGAGACAAAAATTATCGCTAGTTGTTGGTAATATGCCCCCGGGTTTTTGCTTGCAGAAATCGGGAGGCGGGAGACTAGCACTGAAATCAGTAGTCTCACGCCTGAATCGGGAGGGTTGGCATGTCTGGATTCTCTACAGCTGGGGCCATAAACTACATCCGCAGGGCTAGGTGATAGCCTGGGACCGGCCTGGCATCTAAAATGGCTGCCGTGCACGACAAAATTGTGGCATTGGAAAAAAGGCAAGATGGCGCAGACAATGTTTATCAATAAGGATTCATTTATAACAAAATATTTTATCGCACTGACAAATTGGCGGTCAACACTTCCTGATTTCCATCGAATCGAACGTTAACAGACGTCACGCAGCAAAAAAAAAAAAAGCTCACGCACAGCCGCTGGAAGACATGTATCAACATATATGAGCCTCCTCAGCCACCCTCAGAAAACATAAGGGATTAGGATACGTCTCCCGCACCCCCTTATACCTAGTAATTTAATTAAAACGAAACACAAAATGGCGAATTCCCGTTTCGCTACCAGTTTGCGACCCGGTTCGCGGCCCGTGAAGCGCTTCTACCGTGAAAAATAATTTTTTTTTATTTTCCCCACGGGACCCTTTAATAACCCCAACAACATTCCTAGGGGGTCAAGAGGGGTATACCTTGCCCCCTTTCATTAAATTCCCCCTTCGTTTTTCACCTCTTCTTCTCTCTCGATCCTACCGAGAGATAAGATGGCGGCCGCTCCGGACTGTTTAGAATGTTGACAGACACCGGGGAGCCAATCAGCTTCGCATCGCAAAGTTCCGTTTCGCGAAAAGTAAGCGGACCGGAGCGCAGCCCGGAGCGCTGTTACAGATATATATCTTGTTTTGAACGTTAATTTCTCAAAATCCACTGGAGCACATATATTGAGACCTAGCAAAGGCACATCGGGCTAATAGTCCCTACAATTTTGCCAAGTTTCGTGCAAATCCATTCAGCCGTTCGAGCTAAAAGTGAGGCCAACCGCCCTATGGAAATTAACATGGGGAAAATGCGTTTTGGGACCCCCTTTTTTCTCGGCCCCCCCTTGACGAAACCCCCCCAAATTTTCAAGAGCTGCTCAGAAACAAAATGTGCCATTTTCCTGAAAATTTCAGCCGATTCCGTCCACAAACGCCAAAGTTATTAGACATAGAATTTTCAAAAGTTCCATAGACAAATAATCCTAACTATATATACCTACTGGCGAACGCCAGTAGGTAATATATATATATATATATATATATATATATATATATATATATATATATATATATATATTAAATCTCGGATAGAACAAACCTGTTTGGGAATCCACAAAGCACTGTGCACAGTAAAGAAGATTGGGGAACTCATGCTTGGGTGTAAAAGGGCTGTTCACCCCAGGGGTAGAAGGAAAGAGAGGTGGCTTCGAGAGATATAGGTTGAGCCTCTTTATAACTGGCTCAGAGCAGGAATGAGTCTGATCTGAGCGCCAGAAAGACAGACAACTCATACAGTGTATTGCAGCCCAAAGTTCCTGCAACAGACTGAAGCAGAGGTGTGTCTGTCTGAATGACTAGCCAATCATACTGTTACATCCTTCTTGACCACATGTAAAGCGCTCTAATACCCTCATGGGTCATGTTTGCACTATATAAACCTGTATAAATAAATACTCAGAAAAGTTGTTTTGGGAAAGCCGGTTGGAAACTACTGGCTTCACCAATTTTTAAATTCAAATGTGTTTTTATTGGTTTCAGGAGCATCAGTAGTCATTACATTGCAAGGGAGTCGTAGCAGGCAAAAAAGGCAATCAAGCAAATAAGATTTACAGTATACAGAAAACATTTGAATGGTCATTTGCACTTGATTGAACAGTGACATGGTACTAGAGATGCAGACACTCCTTACCACGCAGCAGTGAAACCATAATAAGAAAAACCCCAACTGTAACCACCCGCGCTCCCCCACCCCTCCTCCCGGTTCCCACCCCGCCCAGTGTGCCAGTCATGTGGGGCAGGCAAGGCCCTAACCATGTAGTAACTGAATCGGTCACTCAGGTGGATGTATGGAGTCATTTGTGTTCGCGGTAAGTCTAAGAATGCGCAGGTATTTGGGGCATGTGATCTCATTGAATTCCCTGGATAAAAAGGAGAGCAGTGGGAGCCACACTTTCTGATAAGCAGCCGTGGACTGTGTAAGCGTGGCGTGAATGCGCTCTATGCCCAGGGTAAACCATATCCTATGTAATCAACCCGTGTGAGTAGGTCTGGTGGTGGAGCCCCACAAGGACAGGATGTGTTGTGTTGCGGCCTGCATAGCTACTCCCATCTGGCGGCCTCTAAGGGATTTCAGGGGGAATGTGACTGCGTTGGGCAAACCCAAAATGGCATATGCCGGGAATCTGGGGATTTCTGCATCAAATGCAGAATCGATGTCGTCTAGGGCAGCCTTCCAATAGTCTTGAACCTCTCGGCATTCCCAGAGGAGGTGTGTCAGGCTTCACCAATTTTTGAGGTTTAAGGGATTGTGCCTCAAGCCCTTTTGCACCTTTTGCATTGGATAATCAGGGATGTTAGGACTAGTGCTGGTATCAATACTTAGATCCTCAAATATTTTGTAACATAAAGAAATACTCCCTCCACTGTCTAAAACTTTTTTTTGTTGCTATTTATAAAGAAATAAAGTAGCACTTAATAAAATAAACCACTCTTACCGCAAAGACAAGGCCACGTCTTGAAGATCAACTCACCATTGCAAATAATAATAATAACAATATATCTCAAGCAAAGGCACGAAAATAAACTAATCACGGAGAAAGAATGACATCAGCATTTTCTGTGCACTAGAAGTGAATGATGCAGGCCCCCTTCTCTTTTTAAAGCTGGGGAAGGAGAGTGAAGATAAAAACAAAGTGAAACAAATGGACATTGAAAGGGAAGGGAGGGTGGGACAATATAGGGATGTGGGAGGTCGACAACTCTGATCTCAGCAGAAGAGTGTTTAAGCAATGAAGACCCTAAAATGTTCATTAAGGTCTATAAATGTTTAACATTATTTCAAATATGTACTAATTTGTCTATAAAAACGTTATCGACCTACTCTCCCTCCCTTAGGCTAGTTTGTTCAAGCTTTGCATGTGAGAGAGCGCAATTTGAATGAAACGTATGTATACGTCATATGTACAAGCCTGTGGCGTAAAGTTAGCTAAAGTAACTAGAGAAATGAAGAAATGTATCCGTATGTACTCATGAGTGTTTATTAGAAATAGAAAGCCCCTATAGAGTATGGGCTATAATAGAAATGTGTGGAAATGCTTAGAAATGTTAAATGTGTTAATCAGGTTCCATGTTATGTAGCTGCTAAATGAAGATGGATGTAAATGTAAAATGAAGAAACGTGCAGACCACATGGCACTGTGTAAGAACTAAATGTATCATTGCATCTTTCATGTAGCATGGATCAATATTATTCAATGATTTTTGCTTACATATATGTTAAAGGCTGTATTTTATATAAGTGTTTTTATAACAAGGGTGGTGTGTTAGCATATTATTTTAAGCTAAGAAATAAGGGTTCACGGAGTGCAAACTACTGCACATAATTTAGTAAGCCAGGAGAGATAAAGGGTCGTCTTTGATCTGCACGTGTGAGCTAAAAGTCAAGCCTCGTTAAAATAAATTGCCAATGCTGGTCGAAGTTTTACGGCCTAGTCCGATAAGGGGAGCCTGGAATTTGGGGCCCTGCTTCGAAGTGTCTGTTTGCAGGTGCGAGGGGGGTACCAATCAAAAGCTTGATGAATAGAGCTCTGTTTGAGGAGATAGGCTCGGGTCCGGAGGAGTCTACTGGAATGTCATGGGGGTACCGGCACGCTGGAGACGGAGCCTGGGAAGCAAGGTCAACTTAACAGAAGATCCAAAGAAACGAAACTATGGAAAAAACCAGAAACCAGACCATGTGAATTGTGTATGTGGTGGGCGTCTCAAAGGGGCGTTCCACCCATACTGTAATTTTGTATTAGGGACAGCACCCTGGGGAGGAGGTAGAGCAGATGGCCTGAAGACCCCTAGAGAGCGGATGGGTAGGCAGAAAGGGTACTGCTACAAGACATAGGTTTTCCATCTGAGACTAAGAGAGAGGTTGAACTTCTTTGGAAGTCCAACGGCTGACACCTTTTTAGGTAAAGAACTTGCTAAGTAGGGATGTCATCTAGTCTAGTGTAGGGTCAGTTTAACCTGATTTGTTTTCTCTTCTGTAAATAACGCTTAAGATTCATCTTGTGTCAATGATATTTAACCTACTGATTTTTGAACTAGTTTTGGTAGTTTTCTTCTGTGGATTGAGATCTCTCAGAGAGTTTATGTTCATCCTATTACCTGTATATCTTTTGAACCTTATACTGAGGTGTTTGTACTTACAACTGGTTACGGTTTTATAATAAACCTTTAAAACTTTTCCGTGGTAAGTGGTTCTTTAGAGTTGCGTCAGTCTTTGGGGTTGATTTGATCTATGTAAGGTTTGCCTTTTACTCAATGACAGTCAATAATCGATCCAAAGGGACTTAAGTGAGATAAGCAGTAGGGTGATCAGATAATCGATCAAAATCTCACGTCCGCAGTTGGTAGCAGAGAAAGATGGTTGGCTTCTTGAGGAAGGCGACCTAGATTGGGTTAAGATTACCCCAAGGCCCCTAGTGATCGATGACCAGAAGAAGAGCTACCTGCCGAAGAAGGTGCTGACGGTGCGAGAGAGAAAAGCAGCAGAGTCGGTCGAGAGTGAGTATAAGGGTCATGCGTTGCCAGATTGCGGTGTTTTGTGTTGTACCTGTGTTGTAATGTCAAGCAGAGTTGAATGCCTGTAGAGTGATTGTGAGACAGGTTGTGAGCGCGCGCAACCGGTGAAAATCTTAAGTCCAGGGAAGGGCTTAAGTGGTTCGGGTGTATCGGACATCCAGAGTAATTGTCTACCGTTGTGAAGGGGGTCATGAGGTACCATTGATCGCCCGTAGGACCGTGATAGGGGGAACGTAAGAGTGAATGTATGAGTAACGGACGCTGGTCGGACGTTCACTGTGTGTAAGTAACCTATCAGTTAAAGCGAGCGTCTGAACGTTTACGAAAGACGTTTCGTCAGTTGAGGTGACAATTACAGTTAGACTGTGGACGTACAGTCAAGAAAAGTGATCGCTTGGTCGGAAGTAGTCATTTTTCAGTGTATGAATGAGACGCATGCAAGACCGGGAGACGAGCTGAGAAAGGAGGGGAACTGCTGAAAAGGGGACGAGTGACGTCAGAGCGAGCCGCGCTGGGATAGGCTGGTTGGTGTAGAGCCGCGCTGGGATAGGCTGGTCAGCGAGAACCGCGCTGGGATAGGCTGGTCAGCGGGAGCCGCGCAGGGATTGGTGGTTCGCCATCGGGAAGTAAACAAGGAAGTGAATTAAGGAAAATCGTAGATTCTTAAAAATGAAGTGTTTTAAATGTCTAAGGGCGATCTTTAAGAGAGACAGAGGGAACTCATATGCTGGGGAAGAGGCCCCGCCGGAGGGTACACCAGCTCATTATATGGCTGTGAATGTTGGGTTACATACTATACTGTGGATCTCCGAGTGGAGCAAGATAACAGAGGGAAATGAGGAGCTGACGTTCCCGAGATACGGAACATTTAGGTTACAGGCATTGAACCAGCTGAAAGCAGTAATGCTCGCAACGAGACCTCTACCCAGGCCAACACAGTTTGAAGCCCTCAATGCATGGTTCAGGGCGGCGTATGACCGGAACCTGAACAGGCGCCAAGAAAGAGTGAAACGATCGGTAAGAGCAGTGCAGGATGCCAAATGGGATGAAGAAGCTAAAAAGTGGAGAGTGCAGAGAATAGAAGCAGATAAACTGTACCCAGTGATAGAAGTTACAGGAGAAAAGAAGCCTCCAGTGGAGGATGATGAGAGTGAGACAGACGACAGTCTGATAAATAGGTTACTGTTGGACAGACCACCTCCGTACAATAGAGAGGCCGAGCGTCCCGAGCCCGATAAGGGGGATGGGGCCGGAAAAGGGGAATATAGACCGCTCCCCATAACAGATTGGGAACCCAGCAAAGGCGAGGAAATACCTCAACCTAGTCCAGTACAGAGGGTGGTCGGAAGGTTTGTGGTACAAAAGGTGCCGGAAACAGAGTGTGCAAGGTCGTACCAACTGCCGGACGCTTTACAAGTACCTGTTACCATAGGTCCTGTAGTGTCGATATACAACCCAGAGAGAGCACGAGAGGAGGAGCAGGCACGATTGGACAGGGAAAGAGCAGAGATGGAAAGCAGGAACAATACGATTAATTCACAAAGGCAGTTGCTAGGACCAAGAGGCCGGAGTACCCCATTGGATTCAGTAGCGGATCCTTTAATAGAGCAAAGGGATCAGAGAGGACTGATGGATCTGAGGGGACCACGACCAAAATCCCATAAGGAGTTAAGGGAGTACTTGAAAGAATGGGATGCTGCCGTAGAGACTCAGAATAACAGAATAGAAACGGAAGCGGAATGGAGAGGCCGGGATAACAGAATCCTCTCTCACTGCGGAGCTGGCGAAAGCAGTCCAGAGTGGGACGGCAGGAGTCAGGAAAGCAAAGGGGATACTCGCCATACCACTGGTGGCAATAGACAAATGCATGAGGACAGAAGTGCAGGATGTGGGGGGGTGCCTCGCCCCATCCTCAGTGAGGGAGATCGAAGGACACAGGAGTACAGGGACAGCTACAGGTGCACTCACCACACACCGGGCGAAAATGTACAACATTGGAGTCGCGGGAGTATGGAGAGTCGCGAGGGGTCTCACCATGCATCCAGTGATCACGGACGGGATCGCGGGAACATGGGGAGCTGTGAGGGACCTTACCATTTACTGAGTGACACCAGACAGCAAGGGAATTGCGAAGGCGTAGAAAATATTGGGGGATCTTGTCATGTGTCTAGAGAGGCAGAA
This sequence comes from Lissotriton vulgaris, assembly GCF_964263255.1. Lineage (NCBI taxonomy): Eukaryota > Metazoa > Chordata > Amphibia > Caudata > Salamandridae > Lissotriton > Lissotriton vulgaris. Next base: position 352,715,841 of record NC_141685.1, on the reverse strand, counting down.
CAGAAGAGACAGAATGGGGTGGTGGGGAATAGAGCACTGTTCCACCATACACCTAGAGAAGATGGAAAAGAATGGGACTTAGAAAGATGGGAACAAGGGAGGACTCCTCATAGCTCACCTGAGCCTAGACGTAGGACTCGGAGTTGGGACGGGAGGAATGTAAACGGACCATCAAGGAGTGAGGTACTGAGAGCTGAGGTAAAGGCAAAAAGACTCGATGTAACCAGTTTAAAATCAGATCTAGATGAGATAATAGACGTCACCTTGCCGATGGAGAGAATCGACTTGTATGATCAAGATGAGGTACTGTTTATGGCAAAGGATGTTACTCGAAAGGCGAGGTCAGTACATGAAAGACTATCTGAATTGGCAAACAGGTACATGATAGACTTATCAAGAACTAAAGCATTACAGGGTAACCATAGGCTGCATTGCACGGATCAGGACTTAGACGAAAGGAGGACGATTGGGTTGAAAATACACATAAAGGAACTGATCTTGGGTATAAGAACGTGGAGGGATTTGGACAAATGGGAGGAAAGATGGTCCAAAAGAGGGACCGTCAGGAGGAGCACCATTGGGATGTACCCAGAGGGAGGGCTACCGCGAATGGAAGCTTTCCCTTTGCGAGAAATTGCGAATGGAAGCTATGTGCATGTGCCCTGGAGTAGGGGGGACTTAGCGGCATTTACTAATTCTTTTCCTAAGCTGAGGGAGAATCCCGTGGAATGGTATAAGCAGGTAGAGAGGTTTGTAAAGATATCCAAAGTACTGTGGGTTGACTTGAACACACTGTTTGACATTGTAGTTCCAGGGGATTTGTGGACGGCATGTAAGGTTAGCGTTGAATGGCCAACTTCTGAACCGGATAGGGACGCCCAGACAAACGGGCCATCAGAGAAAGTCATGGAGAAGTATGAGAGAGTCATGGCATGGCTGAAAGATAAAGTGCTGTTGCAGGACATAGACTGGGTTAAGATAGATCGAACCACCCAAGAACCTAAAGAGACTGTCCATGAGTATTATGAGAGATTGCTGAAAGCGTTCAAACAGTACAGTGGGCTGGATGTGATGGATCCTAGAGACATAGGACAGTTTGTGTCAAAGTTCGTTCCTTGATTGAGACCTGACATCAGTTTAATGATTCAGCAGCATTTAATTTGATGGCAAAAAAAACCATTAGATGAAATTTTGAGATATGCAAGGTACTGCAGTGACGAGATAGACTCCAAGGCAAAGAAACTTAAGGAAAAACTGATGTTGGTACAGATGCAGACAGCTGGAAAAGGTGGACAGCGACAACAGGGAACAGGAACACTAGGAAAGAAGCAAAGCAATCAGAGTAGAGACGATGAGGAAAAACAGAGACCGAGGGTAGACATTGCGACACTGAAAAAGATGACCAGGTGTAACCAGTGTAACGAGGTGGGGCATTGGAAACGCGAGTGCCCCTATAATATCGAGACTGGAGAACTAGAACCAGAGGAGGATGAGGTCCAGAGCAGTCGCGTGAAGGGAACAACGATACAGAAGGGAAAGTTTATCAAAGGGGGGACTCCGACTCCTCGAGCCCAGTTCCCTCAACCACCCCGAATTGCGACCGGGGGAAAGACCTATAGACAACTGCCACTGTTCGTAGGAGGAGAGGAATGCTACTACGTTGATCCCCTTACGGGACAGCGAGTGAATAGAGAGGAAGATTGTACCCTCGGGGCAGTTTTAGAGGTAGACCAGAGGGGACCATACGTGGAGGCTGAAGTAGCAGGGTGTCCTACGACCTTTTTGGTGGACACGGGGTCCACTAGATCCACTCTGAGATCAGCGGTAGTCCCAGGTCTGCCAATGTCAGGAGAAACAATTCAAGTAGTGGGAGTCGCAAATAGGAGAATGACAAATCCATTGACAGAGCCAGTATCGGTGAAAATAGGGAAATACAGCAATGAGCACCAGTTTGTAGTTTGCGATTCTAGCCCTGTGTGTCTGTTAGGAAGGGATTTGTTATGCAAACTGAACTGCACGATATATTGCACACCTCAAGGAGTAGAAGTACAGACTAACGATGACGATGCCGATTTTAAGGTTGCAAGCTCACAGGTATGCGTGGAGCTGTATCCTACCTTGACGGTGGAAGAGCTTCCATGGGATTTGAGAGGTGCGGTGTCATCTGAAGTGTGGGATTTCACTGGGGAAGAAATAGGACTGATCAAGGGGGTAGAGCCAGTGAAGATCATGGTAAAACCAAATGCTGAGTATCCAAGAACACCCCAATACAAATTAACCCCGGAGACGATTGCAGGAATAAAGCCCGTGATCGAATCCATGATTAAGCAGGGAATACTGAAGGAAATCGTGGGAAGCCCATGTAACTCCCCGATTATGGGTTTGCAGAAGCCTAGTGGGAAATACAGAATAGTGCAGGACCTTCGAAAAATTAATAACATAGTTGTCTCGTGTTGTCCAGTGGTACCGAATCCATCAGTGATACTGTTTCAGATACCATTCCAAGCTGAGTGGTTCACAGTGATAGATCTTTGCCAGGCTTTCTTTTCAATCCCCTTAGATGAGGATAGCCAATATCTTTTCGCTTTTAAGCTGGAAAATCGCGTTTTAACATGGTGTCGTATCCCTCAGGGGTATACAGAAAGCCCATCGATTTTTAACCAGCTGCTGAAGAAAAATCTTGAAAGTCTAGTACTGCCAATGAACTCGGTTGTGGTTCAGTATATAGACGACCTACTTGTGGCGTCAGAAACTGAGGAAGGTTGCAAAATAGACACCATCACCTTACTGAATCATTTGGCTGAGAACGGACACAAGGTGTCTCCAAGCAAATTGCAGTACTGTTTGACAGAGGTGCAGTACTTGGGTCACAGGATTGAAAAGGGAAAACGGAAGGTGTCACCAGACAGAATAGAGGCGATCATGAAAATGAATTCGCCCACAACACAAAGAGAAGTCAGGATGTTCCTAGGAATGGTTGGTTATTGCAGGCAGTGGATAGCTAACTTTTCACTGAAGGCAAAACCTTTGCAAAAGCTGACGCACAAGGGGGTGAGTGATCCGGTACCATGGGACAAGGATTGTTTGATGGCGTTCTTGCAGCTGAGGGAGGACTTGTGTCGTGCCCCGGCTCTGGGAATGCCAGACTATGAGAAACCATTCTTACTTTACTGTTGTGAAAGGGAAGGTTGTGCTTTGTCAGTTTTGGCCCAGATACACGGAAATGCCCGTAGACCAGTTGCATACTTCTCGGCTTCCTTAGATCCAGTAGCCGCAGCGTTGCCCGGATGTCTCAAATCCGTTGCTGCAACAGATGTCAGCATTGAGAGGTGTGAAAATATAGTTATGGGACACCAGTTAGTGGTGTATGTACCGCATTCTGTTGAATTGTTGATGACCCGGACCAAGACACAGCATCTGACAAATAGCAGGCTCACGCGCTATGAGCAAGTCATTTTGGCTGCCGAGAACGTGACCCTCAAGAGATGCTCTGTTTTGAATCCTGCCACTTTGATGCCACTTCCAAATGACATTGATGATGATGTATGTACAGATCATGACTGCCTTGATGTGACTGAACTATGCACCAAACCAAGACCAGATATCGTAGATGAGCCATTGACCGACCCCGATGAAATATTCTTTGTTGATGGCTCATGCGTAAGAGACGATATTGGTCAGCTGAGAGCAGCTTATGCCGTTTGCACTATTACCGGAGTTGTGGAAGCCGCCTGCCTGGAAGGAGTACACTCCGCTCAGGTAGCTGAAATCATTGCCTTGACACGCGCCTGTTTAGCGGGTAACAAAATTCGAGTCACTATTTACACCGATAGCCAGTATGGTTTCGGGGTAGTTCATGACTATGGGCAGTTATGGTCTCAAAGAGGTTACATGACCTCTTCAGGTTCTCCTATTCGAAATGGAGAATTTGTTCGACTATTGTTGGAAGCACTACAAGGTCCAGCAGCTATTGCCGTTGTCAAATGCACAGCTCACACCAGAAATACCGATTTTGTGTCACAAGGCAATAGGTATGCCGACAAAGTTGCACGCTATTGTGCAGAACAAGGATATTCCTTTACAGAGGTAGAAATGAGTGGTATTCAGGAAAGGACCGAATTAACCATGTTGTTGGAAACTGTAGACACTTGGGATGAGTTGAAATGTATACAAGAGAATGCACCTGATTTTGAGAAAAAAGCATGGGAAACAGCGGGTTGCATCAAGAGTGAAATGGACTTTTGGATCTCTGCAGATGGGAGGGCAGTGTTACCAAACGAACTAGTCAGTCCAATGGCAAGGAGAATACATGGACCAACACACATAGGTAGAGACGCTATGGTGAGAGTATTCAGACAAACCTGGTACAATCCAAAGCTCAGAGTAGCGGCAGAAGCAGTATGTCAACGTTGTGTGATCTGTCAACAACTGAATGTAGGGAAAAGAACACTAGTCACATACGGAGGTCTGGGGGGCTATTCAATAGAATGCAGTTAGACTTTATTGAAATGCCAAAATGCAACCGCCTCAGATACGTCCTAGTGATTGTCTGCATTTTTTCCAGATGGGTTGAGGCTTACCCCACACGCAGGTGTGACACACTCACGGTAGCAAAGTTATTGCTTAGAGAACTGATACCACGCTTCGGGGTGCCGGCCTCTTTGGAATCAGATAGAGGAACGCATTTCAACAGCGAAATTGTGAAGATGCTGTGTTCAGCCCTAAGTATAGATCAGAAGCTGCACTGTAGCTATCGACCAGAACCTTCAGGGATCGTGGAACAAATAAACAGCACTATTAAGTCCCGACTTGCCAAAGTTTGTTCGTCGACATCCTTGAGCTGGCCCGATGCACTTCCACTGGTCCTTATGAGCATACGTAGCACACCAGACCGAAGAACAGGTCTCTCTCCACATGAGGTGTTAATGGGGAGGGCTATGAGACTGCCATCAGTTCCAACTACAGCATTGTTGAACATCACAGATGATTTGATCCTGGACTATTGTAAGGGACTCTCTGACGCCATTCATTCTGTGTCCCTTCAGGTGCAGGCCGCTGAAGTTCCATCGTCTCAAGATTTGTGCCACGACCTGTGCCCTGGGGATTGGGTCGTGGTGAAGAAGCACGTGAGGAAGAACTGCCTAGACGTGCGCTGGTGTGGACCTTTCCAAGTCATATTAATAACGAACACTGCAGTAAAGTGTGGAGGCTTGCCCAATTGGATTCACACCTCACACACCCGAAGAGTTCCAGCACCCCCGGAAGAAACAGCTCCTCCCTCGGATGAAAATCCAGCTGAGAACGAAGAATCCACAGAGAGGACAAGCCAAGCTGTAGGGGTGCCAGAAGAGACCGAGAGTGTGTCTGACCAAGCCGAGGACGGTCAATACACCAGCGAAACTGAAGACGCCTCAGAGGGAGAAAGTAGCTGGGAGTACGAATCAGACACTGATCAAGCTGCAAGCGGTCAAGAGTCGAGTGCAAGAACAAGGAGCCAGAGGGCAAAGAGTGGAGAAGCTAGCTGGCCGGAAAGAAGGAGAAGGCCAAGCCTGAGAGCAAATCCCGAGAGAACTCTTGTTCCAATTTCTGAAGACTCAGACCTAGACGAAGGTGCAGCGGACTCAGACACTGAGGGTCCGATAAGGTCAAGGAGGGTACGTGTGCCCTGCAGAAGATACGCCACCCCTGAGTGGACCTACCTAGCAGCAGATGTCTTGGGGACAGAGATCCGGGAGGGTGAGGGAAGTGCAAGTGACCAACCTCGATCCAATTGTAACAGTGGAAGTACGGCTGTTGACACCTGGAATCGAAACTGAAGGGTTGCTAACGTTCACACTCCCCGTCCCTCTGTACTTAAGTCGGATCAAGGACTTGGTACTGAACATATTAGAATTTCCAACCTTGGGTCATCCAGTACCAGAGCACGAGGAGAAAATTCTTCGTTTAGAATTGTTGGAATATGCTATTAGAGCTGCTGGAACCAGGATTATTGTAGATACCTAAAGACTTTGTAAATAAACTACAAAGGAAGAAGATAACCTAGTGCCTAGAGGAAGAAGAAGAAAATTAGGGACATTTCATTTAGTGGATGGAGAAGGGCTAGGGTTGTCTGCCGTTGAAATTAAAGAGACTTAATTGCAAAAAGACTTTGTCATTGTTCGAGCGTGGTTAACAGACTGAGAAACCGAAATGAAAGCAGAGTAAAGAAATCAGAAGAGACTTTTTCAGAAAGAGATTACACTGTTTGATAACATGGAGGCCGGTGGTTCGAATCGTAAGGCAAAATGCATAGTAGGCACACTCATAGCAGTAGTGATTTCCCTTATAGTCATAGTCGTCACCGTATAATACATAGTGGGGCATGCAAGTGTAACAGAGACAACGGATGTAAAGCCTGTAACGACTTTGAAACCTGCTCTCGCTGGAAAGAAAGAGGAGAACAATGTAATTCAGGAAAAGGCGTTGCTGGCAGCTGAGGCCCGTAGGTTACACGTAGATGAGTCGCAGGGAAACTTCAGGACCAACGCTTATGCCAAACTATTATATGAATATATTGACGTTATGGAGGCCAAGGATTGCTATGTCTGCATGCAATTGTCAGCTTCCGTAGACGAGGGCATTCGATATCATCATCTTCCATTGACATATGGAATTACATGTAGTTTACTGCTTAGTATATTTTATGGACGAGATGGGTTTGAGTACTACTTCTCAAACTACGATTCGGTGTTACCAGAAGTCCCGAACTATAAACAGATGAACAAGTGGGACTATTACAAGAAGGAAGATAGATTGCCGAAATTCTTCCTTCCTTGGGATCCTTTAGATACTTCATATGCACGCCGCAACAATCTGACTTGCAAAGTGTCAGAGATTGAGAAAAAGTTTATTGGACAAGTTGATGACCGTTACAGAAGGCAAAAGATCTTGAAAATGTCAGGACAATGGAAAACAGATTGGACCGAGGAGGAAAAGGCACACAAAAAGAAGGGTAGTAATGGTCCAATAGTGTTAGATCAAACACAGAAAGGAAAATTATGTCTAACTAGAAGCAAAACTTATTATGAAAGTGTGTTTGTAGGTGAAGTTAGTTGTGAACATGCTTTTCGATTAGAGTATTATACAAAAGATTTCCTGAAAGGGATGCAAGCGATTCCTAATGTATATTTTGTATGTGGAAGAAATGCCTACGTGAAGCTGCCTGACAATTGGTACGGTTCATGCTACTTGGCAATTGCCTTCCCCAAAATATATCATGCAAAGGATATAGCGATCATAGAGGGAAAAGCTTCAGCAAGGGGGAAAAGAGATGTAGGTGATGCTGAAGTAGTTGGAGATGTATTTGGCGCCATGTTTCCTCTTTTAGGATTGATACTTAATGATGTCAAGATTAGGAGACTGGCCACAGTTGTAGATAGATTGTCTGCCAGTACTGCAAGATCACTAATATTGATAGAAGGGGAGATGCAATCGATAAGGGCAATGGTCCTTCAGAACCGTCTTGCTTTAGACGTTCTGCTAGCAAAAGAGGGCGGAGTCTGTAAGGCTTTGAAGGTCCAGGAATGTTGCACTTACATTCCAGACAATTCAAAACCTCTTGAGAAGGCTATACAGAATATTACTAAGATACACCAAGAGATTGAAGACCTAACGAGAGTAAATGTCTGGGAAAAGGTAGGTCATGGGATGGGTAAAGTTGGAGGTTGGTTTGCCAATCTCGGGAAGAGTTTTGTCTGGTATATCCTGAAGCCTATCTTCATAATTGTAATTTGCATAATCATATTGTGGGGTCTAGTAAGACTGTACAAATGGTATAGGTCAAACAGGTTGCAAAGGTCTATGAGAGAACAGGAGCGGAGATTAGCTGCTATGCAAGATCATCAGTATAGGAGTCTGAGAGCTCTAGAAACGATCAAAAGAGGGAGCCTTGCAACAAGTTCTGTGTGACACATTCAAATTGATGTACTAGTGATGACCCCTAGAGGTCATCAAAGGGGGGAACTGAGAGAGCGCAATTTGAATGAAACGTATGTATACGTCATATGTATAAGCCTGTGGCGTAAAGTTAGCTAAAGTAACTAGAGAAATGAAGAAATGTATCCGTATGTACTCATGAGTGTTTATTAGAAATAGAAAGCCCCTATAGAGTATGGGCTATAATAGAAATGTGTGGAAATGCTTAGAAATGTTAAATGTGTTAATCAGGTTCCATGTTATGTAGCTGCTAAATGAAGAAGGATGTAAATGTAAAATGAAGAAACGTGCAGACCACATGGCACTGTGTAAGAACTAAATGTATCATTGCATCTTTCATGTAGCATGGATCAATATTATTCAATGATTTTTGCTTACATATATGTTAAAGGCTGTATTTTATATGAGTGTTTTTATAACAAGGGTGGTGTGTTAGCATATTATTTTAAGCTAAGAAATAAGGGTTCACGGAGTGCAAACTACTGCACATAATTTAGTAAGCCAGGAGAGATAAAGGGTCGTCTTTGATCTGCACGTGTCAGCTAAAAGTCAAGCCTCGTTAAAATAAATTGCCAATGCTGGTCGAAGTTTTACGGCCTAGTCCGATAAGGGGAGCCTGGAATTTGGGGCCCTGCTTCGAAGTGTCTGTTTGCAGGTGCGAGGGGGGTACCAATCAAAAGCTTGATGAATAGAGCTCTGTTTGAGGAGATAGACTCGGGTCCGGAGGAGTCTACTGGAATGTCATGGGGGTACCGGCACGCTGGAGACGGAGCCTGGGAAGCAAGGTCAACTTAACAGAAGATCCAAAGAAACGAAACTATGGAAAAAACCAGAAACCAGACCACATGAATTGTGTACGTGGTGGGCGTCTCAGAGGGGCGTTCCACCCATACTGTGATTTTGTATTAGGGACAGCACCCTGGGGAGGAGGTAGAGCAGATGGCCTGAGGACCCTTAGAGAGCGGATGGGTAGGCAGAAAGGGTACTGCTACACGACATAGGTTTTCCATCTGAGACTAAGAGAGAGGTTGAACTTCTTTGGAAGTCCAACGGCTGACACCTTTTTAGGTAAAGAACTTGCTAAGTAGGGATGTCATCTAGTCTAGTGTATGGTCAGTTTAACCTGATTTGTTTTCTCTTCTGTAAATGACGCTTAAGATTCATCTTGTGTCAATGATATTTAACCTACTGATTTTTGAACTAGTTTTGGTAGTTTTCTTCTGTTGATTGAGATCTCTCAGAGAGTTTTTGTTCATCCTATTACCTGTATATCTTTTGAACCTTATACTGAGGTGTTTGTACTTACAACTGGTTATGGTTTTATAATAAACCTTTAAAACTTTTCCGTGGTAAGTGGTTCTTTAGAGTTGCGTCAGTCTTTGGGGTTGATTTGATCTATGTAAGGTTTGCCTTTTACTCAATGACAGTCAATAATCGATCCAAAGGGACTTAAGTGAGATAAGCAGTAGGGTGATCAGATAATCGATCAAAATCTCACGTCCGCCCATGTGTTCCTAAAACAATGACTGGTGCCTATGTTTGGATACAAATAGAATTCATTTAGTTGTTGTCCAAGAGTGTGCTACGAATGAAAATGTGTGGCCCTATTCACCCAGTCCAAATTGTCCTTTAAATAGCGCAGGGCAGGGATATGGCATAGGCATGGATCACAATGGTTTTGGTCAAACAGCCATCTTCCAATCACAAACAGTCTTTTACTGGTTCCAAAATATGTGCTTGAGTCCTAGCGTGTTCAACAGAAGACCAGCATCTTGACCAGAATGCCTTTTTGCCTGACCTGAATGTTAGAATGAAGGCCAGGCAAGTAGGCATGGGACTTGAGTGTTTCACAGATCACATAGTGTTCCAAAGGCAGGCTGAGTCCTCTGGACCTTCGTACATTACACTCTTGTTAGCAGTTAGTAAGAGCCATGGGGTACTTGTATCACCTTGCCTTGGGAGAGTGTTGGTTCAACTAATGGAAGTTGCAGGGCAGTTCCTGGTGGCCCAACACTCCTAATTGTGCCCTGTGCTCGTGGAGGGTACCCGGTTGTGGGCTTACCAGAATGTCCCTTAGGTAATTAACATATATTTGCCTGGACTCTGCTTAAGGTCAAGGGATGACCCAAAGTAATCTTCGTGGTATTGAGGATAGAAGCCTTGCATCTTGACTCCCATTATGTGGTTTAAGTTAATCCTATTATTTGAAAGAAGCAGTCTGTGAGAAGGAGGCCGGACTAGATGAGAACCGTACCTTGCGCTGTCATAAAAATGAACCGCAACACCCACGCTCCTTTGCTGTGTCTTCTCAGGAGGTCGGAAGCGGTGAAGGCAGTAACCCGGAAGAGGGGGTGAACCAACCCGGATGCAATACGGCAGAACGAATGAGAGTCCGCTACAAAGGGACGAGGGCGGAGACTGTGGGCGTCCTCGCTGAAGATGGTGAAAGGAGTACAGAGACGGAGACGGAGAAAGAAGACGCGGGACCCGTAGAAGGGGCAGGAGCCCTTGCCGACGTTACGGACCCGGTGCAAGAAGAAGCGGGACCCCAGGAGAGCCAGCCCAACACCGAACAGGACGTCGACGAAGACAGCTGGTGTGAGGACTGGTGGTGTCCGGTAGATGCTGGAGAGCGGCCGTGACTCTGGGAAGAGTTACGGCGGGGTCGGTGAGTGACATCGGCTCTAGGGGATTGTAACGGGTAGTGGGTGGGAAAAGACACGGGGAGGATTATTTTTTTGGCTAAGGGGTATTGGCGCGCATTGTGCATCAGTGAATATCACCGGACCTCGACCGGAAACATTGGACGGTTAAAGGCACAGCGCTCTATTGTTGAATGTCTTTATTTCCTGCATAAACGTACAAACTAGAATCAGTGGGAACACTCTTGTTGATTTTACCCTAGACATTGCGAGCATTCGTCTTTGTGAGCACTTTCAAAGTTTCTTTCTTAGGCACTATAAACCTCTGCAAATATCCTGTACTATCTAAACTTCAACCCCTTACCACTCCGTTATTCACTATTGGCCCTGTACAGTAAAAAGGTGAGGTGAAGGGAAAACTTCTCTCTAGATTAATTTTGTCCTTCTCACGGTACCTTCCTTTATTCCTCCCTTCTCTTATGAGCCACCGGGGAGGACCACCACGTCCTGAAGACAAGGCGAAGACCACACGGGCCCTTTCATCACCTGACACTTCCCCGGAAACATCAGAAGAAGAGGAAAAGTTTGAGGAATCTTTGCAATCTCCCGTCACATCATCACTTGTTGTTAATAAACCTTCTTCCTTTAAACCACCACTACTGCCTCCACGCCTGTTTATCAAACCCGCCCTCTTACAAGTGGTGTCAGAAGTGGGATCACAAGGCAAGATGGAGGCCGCCATGGCTAAGATGGCTGAAAATCAAGAACACCTGGGGAAAATTATGGAACAGGTTCTAAATGTGGTTGAGGAAGACCGGGACAAGATCCAAAAAGTCATTTCTGGACAGGGTCAAACACACGAAGCAGCTATGGGCAAACTTGCCAAAGTACTAGGACAACAAAGAGGTCCTACCACTTTACCTTCTGTAGTGCTACAAAGATACGTGGCAGGAGAAGACCCTGATTTTTTCTTTAATAATTTTGAGAGAATGGCGACTGCAGCATCATGGCGGGCCGAGAAATGGGGCCAATACTTGGGACCTTTGTTATCTGGCGACTTACAGGCCGCATACCAATCAGCGACTTTACAAGGAGCAGTTCCCTATTCTGACATTAAGAGGTGTATACTGGAAAGATTAGGAATAGATGAGGAAATTTATCGGGTGAAGTTAAGGCAGATGAAAGAAGGACCTCAAGAAACACCACGTGCCTTATACTTCAGAGTAAAAGATATGACGGATCGGTGGCTTAAACCTGCTACTACAGATAAGGACGGAATCATGGCCAAGATCTATCTAGAACAATATCTGACATCTCCACACCCTCCAATTCAAAGATCGGTGCGACAGCAGGCAAACCTTACTCTGGAAACCGCTGTTGAAATAGCGAGTGCCTATCATAGAGCTTTAGACTTCCAAAAAGGAAAAGATGAGTCCCCGGGGAAAACAGGAGGCCATACAGGAGCTAGACATCCCCGTCCTCCTCTAATCAAGAAACCTGAATCCTTGACTTTCATACCAAGTGCCCCGTCTATTAGTGCTCCTTTTCCTACACGTCCACCTTCTACAGGTCCACAATGTTTTCAGTGTGGAGGGATGGGACATATAGCTAGATTCTGTACCCAGAAAGAAGAACCCATGGAGATCGGGATGGCCCGTAACTACTACGGTTCCCCTACAGAAAGGAAACCACCCCCTTATAGGTGTACGGTTTCAGTGAATGGACAACCTTTAACTGCTTTGGCTGACACGGGCTGTTGACATAGTGTAGTCAGACCTCAGGATTTGGGGGAAAAGCTAGGATCTATAGATGGAATGGTGGCCATTAAATGTGTTCATGGAGACACGAAACCCTACCCCACTGCTCAAGTGCAGATCCAACACTCTCAGGATGATGGTACACCCATGACTGTAGGCCTTATACCACGTTTACCCGAACAAGTAATCCTAGGCAATGATTATCCCAAATTGACCCAACTATTACAGAATGCTCCTGTGACCGAAGACAATTGGCTATCTACCGCACCTTTCTCCACTGATGCTGGGAAGGAATGGGCTTCTTCCAAACAAAAGAAAAGTAGAAGGCAAAGAAGGGCGTAGAAAGGGAGAGTTCCTGTGGTTATGCCTGTTATTCCCGAAGAGAATCCCTGGGAGACAGACAGGAATTTCCATGCTGCCCAAAGAGAGGACCATATACTCCAAGAAGCATGGAGTAAAGCTCATGAAAATGAGGAACCACAACATGTATGTCCATACTTCTTTGTTAAAAGGGGTTTATTATATAGAAAAGGAGGTACTAATCAGAAAGCCCAGTTGCTAATCCCCAAGCAATTTCAGGACAAAGTGTTATATCTAGCTCATAGTCATCTATTAGGAGGTCATTTTGCGGCAGATAAAATGGAGAAAACCATTCTTGAGTGGTTTTATTGGCCAGGAATATACCAGCAGGTGAAACAATATTGTAGGGAGTGTCCAATATGCCAGAAACATAGCCGATATCAACCCCCTAGAGTGCCTAAGCTTCCCCTCCCTATTATTGATGAACCATTTAGTCGAGTGGGCATGGACATAATAGGTCCCTTACTACCCTCACGCAGCGGGTGCCGCTATGTTTTGGTGCTTGTTGATTATGCTACTCGATTCCCAGAAGCAGTACCTCTTCGCCGTCCAGACACTACTAACGTATCAAAAACTATGATTGGAATTTTTTCTAGGGTAGGATTTCCCAAAGAGATCCTAACGGATCAAGGGACCCCATTTGTTTCCAAAATGATGCGAGACATTTGTACTCAGTTGGGCATAAAACAAATAAAAACTGCAGCATATCACCCCCAGACAGATGGCTTAGTGGAAAGATACAATGCCACCATTAAGACCACATTAAAAAAACTACTGGCGTTAGAAGCACGCAAGTGGGAAGGTATGCTCCCTCTAGCCCTCTTCGCCATTAGGTGTAAGGAACAAAGAAGTACTGGATACTCTCCTTTTGAGTTGTTGTATGGACACAAACCCCGTACTTTGCTTGACATGGCTCAAGAACAATGGGAAAATGAACCTGACAATACAAAACCTCTCCCGGAATATGTCTCCAACTTAAAAACAAATTTGAGACAAATTCGGGATATTGCCCGAACCAATCTGGAAAACGCCCAGAGTAATCAAAAAGGGCAATATGACAAAGGAACTAAGAATAGATATTTTCGGACAGGAGACCTTGTTTTACTCATGATGGCTACCTCAGACCAAAAGTTGTTGGGACAATGGCATGGACCTTATAAAGTCATTGTACAAGTCACTCCAGTTACCTACCGCATTGAAACTGATGCTAACAAACATGTAACCCAAATCTACCACATTAATTTGCTTAAAATGTGGGAGGGACCAGCACCGGCAACAGTCAGTGTGGCAGAGTCCTCAGTCCCTTTGTTCCAACAAAGTATTGATACTGAACTACCAATCCCCCAGAAAGAAGAGTTGAGTCAAAGGTTGCAATCATTGTCCCATGTCTTTTCTACACAACTGGGGAGGGTTACTCTTATTGAACATATCATTAAAACTCCACCGGGGAAAAAAGTGAAGTTAAGACCATATCGTATCCCAGAAGCACGCCGACAAGTGATACGAGAAGAAATACAAAACATGTTACAAATGGATATTATTGAACCATCTAGGAGCGAATGGAATTCGCCCATTGTGCTTGTACCCAAACCGGATGGTTCAGTCAGATTTTGCATAGACTTCCGCGAAGTAAATAAGATCTCTGATTTTGATACCTACCCCCTCCCTCGGGTGGACGAAATGGTAGAAAGGATAGGGAGAGCCAAGTATATTAGCACCTTAGATGTATGTAAGGGATACTGGGAAATACCTCTCAAAAAGGAGGATAGAGAAACAACTGCTTTTTCAACCCCTGATGGATTATATCAATTCAAAGTAATGCCATTCGGCTTACATGGGGCACCGGCCACATTTCAGAGAGCCATGAACATAGTATTGAGACCCCATAGTAATTAGGCTGGGTCTTATATTGCTGACATCATAATATATAGTGATAGTTGGGACCAGCATCTATCACATCTTTCTAAAGTCATACAAACTTTGGGGTCATATGGTTTAAGAATAAACCCTGTCAAAAGTCATTTTGCTGCACAGACAGTAAAGTACTTAGGGTACCTTTTAGGAGAGGGAGTGATAAGACCACAGACATCTAAACTGACAGCTATTTCACAAATTCCACTGCCCAGAAACAAAAAAGATTTGAGAGCCTTTTTAGGGTTATTAGGGTACTATAGAAGATTCATCCCTAATTTTTCTCAGTTGGCAGCTCCACTAACTGACCTCCTACAAAAAAATAGTCAAACTGAAACAATCTTGAAATCTCCTCCTGCTGAGGTAGTAAGAGCATTCAACACTTTGAAACATTCTCTAACATCAGATACTGTTTTGATCAGTCCTGATAACACTAGCCCCTTCATCTTGCAGACAGATGCCTCTGACCAAGGACTGGGAGCAGTTCTGTCACAGGAAACACTACAAGGGGAGAAACTAATCCTATATATTAGTCGCAAACTGTTTCCACGAGAGAAAAACTATGCGACTATTGAAAAAGAGGCCCTGGCCATCAAATGGGCCATTGACTCCTTGAGGTACTATCTAGAAGGGAGGGAGTTTACTCTTTTTACCGACCACGCCCCTCTAGAATGGCTAGCAAGGAATAAAGGTCATAACGAAAGAGTACTTAAAAGGTTTCTGTCTTTACAACCATATAGATTTCAGACTAAACATAGAAAAGGAAAGGAACAAGGCAATGCTGACTACTTGTCCAGATATCCCCAAAGTACAGACTCTAGAAGAAGGACAGCAAGGGAAAGGGGATGTGAGAAGGAGGCCGGACTAGATGAGAACCGTACCTTGCGCTGTCATAAAAACAAACCGCAAAACCCACGCTCCTTTGCTGTGTCTTCTCAGGAGATTGGAAGCGGTGAAGGCAGTAACCCGGAAGAGGAGGTGAACCAACCAGGATGCAATAGAGCAGAATGAATGAGAGTCCGCTACAAAGGGACGAGGGCGGAGACTGCGGGCGTCCTTGCTGAAGACGGAGAAAGGAGTACAGAGGCGGAGATGGAGAAAGAAGACGCGGGACCCCTAGAAGGGGCAGGAGCCCTTGCCGACGGTACGGACCCGGTGCAAGAAGAAGCGGGACCCCAGGAGAGCCAGCCCAACACCGAACAGGACGTCGACGAAGACAGCTGGTGTGAGGACTGGTGGTGTCCGGTGGATGCTGGAGAGCGGCCGTGACTCTGGCAAGAGTTACGGCGGGGTCGGTGAGTGACATCGGCTCTAGGGGATTGTAACGGGTAGCGGGTGGGAAAAGACACGGGGAGGATTTTTTTTGTCTAAGGGATATTGGTGCGCATTGTGCGTCAGTGAATATCACCGGACCTCGACCGGAAACATCGGACGGTTAAAGGCACAGCGCTCTATTGTTGAATGTCTTTATTTCCTGCATAAACGTTCAAATTAGAATCAGTGGGAACACTCTTGTTTATTTTACCCTAGACATTGCGAGCACTCGTCTTTGTGAGCACTTTCAAAGTTTCTTTCTTAGGCACTATAAACCTCTGCAAATATCCTGTACTATCTAAACTTCAACCCCTTACCACTCCGTTATTCACTATTGGCCCTGTACACTAAAAAGGTGAGGTGAAGGGAAAACTTCTCTCTAGATTAATTTTGTCCTTCTCACAGTACCTTCCTTTATTCCTCCCTTCTCTTATGAGCCATCGGGGAGGACCACCACGTCCTGAAGACAAGGCGAAGACCCCACAGGCCCTTTCATCACCTGACACTTCCCCGGAAAAATCATAAGAAGAGGAAAAGTTTGAGGAATCTTTGCAATCTCCTGTCACATCATCACTTGTTGTTAATAAACCTTCTTCCTTTAAACCACCACTACCGCCTCCACGCCTGTTTATCAAACCCGCCCTCTTACACAGTCCCACATTACTTGTATTAATAAAAAGTTATAAAATAACATATGCAAGTATTTTGCCTGGTTATGGATGTATTATGGTGTGTTCACTAAGGGTGGGCGTAAAATCCGTTTCGCGGGCTAATTTGAGGATTTTCCGCGATTTCGCGTTCCGCGAATCTCGCGAAATCGCGGTAAAATCCGCGAATCAGCGGGGACGAATTTTCAGCTAAGCAAGGGTTACAGCAGCAGGTGCAAAAGTTGAACCTAATTTCTTTGTAACCTTTTACAAAAGGGTTACAAACAAATTAACTTCAACTTGGACACCTGCTGCTAATTGCTTCCTGGCGCCTCAATACACCCATTTTGAGTTGTCAGGAGGTGTTAAACTAAAAGAGACCTTTACAGCACAATTTTCATATGCATTTTGCTAAAAATAAAAAGCTGTATGTTCTGTAGGGGCAACTCAGGAATCTGGCCCTTCAGAGATCCGGCCTCTCTTTCTTTCTCTCGTTCTCTCTCTCCCTCTCTCTTTCCCATCTTTCTCTCTCTGTCTATCTATCTATCTATCTATCTATCTATCTATCTATCTATCTATCTATCTATCTATCTATCTATCTCTCTCTCCCTCTCCCATAAATGACTGCATGGGTAACTTTGCTATGCAAGCAGCTCGCGAAGACGCAAAAAGCCCCGCGAACACGCAAAAAACCCCGCGAACACGCAAAAAAACAAAAATCCGCAAATTCGCGAATTTTGTGGATCGCAAATTCGCAAATCCGCAAATTTGCGGATCACGAATTCGCAAAATTCGCCCATGGCTGGTGTTCACTTTCAAATCCAAGTTTAACCAGGAAGGGATCAGCAGATTGTCTGAAGTGTGCCGGCCATTGTTGTCCTCTTTGTCTGTGCACACACCTGTGCTTTCCCATCCACCTGAGCCTCATGAGGCTCCACATAGTTGCTTTACCTGTAGCATGGGCTAATACGAATGGAGGAGAGGGAGGGAGTAAGGCTAGGTTTAATATTTTGGAGGGCATGTATTGCACAGCTTTTTATTTAGATAGTTACTTATGTGTTAATACTTATGCTGCAATTTTTGAAGCTGTAATTTTTTTAGGTTATTTCTTTATTTTTGTGCTAAGTCACCTATTGGAAGGAATAGCAAGTGGACCTGGCTGGTACTATTTTTACATGCGGAGAAGACCTGGATGATAACTCCACGGGTTGTAGTTCAGGGTATATCCCATGATTTGACACAGTAAATCCTTTGCAATTATGTATAATAAATGTGGCCAATTTTTCAGTGTCCGCAGTCCTATTGGTTCCTGCATATTTATGTACTTTGGGGTACAGCATTGCCCAATATATATAATCAATACCTTTTCAGTGAAACTTTGGAGCTCCCATTATGGGTATCTCATCTGGTAATGGAACTTAAAGCATACTATGTCCAGTCTATTAAATTCGAACTTGATGCTGTAACGAGACGCATTGACAATTTAACAACATTGATGGATTCATGGGGGAGCAAAGTCGATATTACCATGCATACCATTGAATCTATTAAACCCCCAATTTTAGAAATGACTCCACAACGTAATCAGGCAACTCCACTTGTTTCTATAGCACCGCCCCCTTGCGAAGGGCAGAAATCAACTGTGCAAACCAATGCGCCTATTAGGATTAAATCACCCGCCCAACATAATCAGGACCTAGCTTATCCCCAACATAGGTCCCCTTACGGCCCTGAAAATGCCCACAATAGTAGGCCTATAGCAATTACATCAGGCCCATCAACAAAACAACAAGCACAAAGAACTAGTGATGCCAATATTGGGAACCCAACCTACCCTAAATCAAGGGAACCAAAATCTACACTTCTCTGTATAGATCTGCCCCCAGCCTCCACTCCCTATGTTGTATACTAGTTGGAGTACCAGAGATAGAAATAGGCCGCAGGGAGACACACTTTGAATTAAAAATCAAAAACACTTTTTGGCTAAATAAATATAGGCCACGCCCCCATTTAGTACACAGCAAAATCCAATTTACACGCAGGGTTAGCAGGCTGCGGCAGAGGCGCAAGGATATCCTGGGGGATTGTGTTGTGATCAACTTTAGAGACAGTAGGGCGGTCCAACATATTCTTGAATAGGGACACTCTAAGGAGCTAGGGGGCATTCATACACTGCCCTTGGGCTATTTCTATCCCCCTAGTCCCCGGCTAGACCAAGTGGGAATTGCGCACAAAAAGTGGGAATTGAGAGCCCAGTTTGGTAGCATGTTAAATCTGGGTCGGGGATGCCAAAACACAATGCCATTTAATATCCCCGTCAGTAATAGGTTTAGCTCCTTGGACTTGGTTGATTGACTAAATCCTAACAGTAAAAGTCTCACTTATACTAACACACAGCGAGTTGAGTCCCAAAGCGGGGAGGAATAATGAAGGGTAATCAAGTCTCTGAGAAAATCTGCAAGGCCATTATTACTACTAGTACTCCCAGTCATCCTAGCAAGTTATATCGGGTTGCTGAATGTAGCCTACAGAATGTGGTGGGGAACCACAGGCAAGCCAAAACTATGCACCAAGTTACATCACAGGATAGGCATACTATGTATACCCAGACAATAATCCCAGCTGAAACACAGATCACCCAGATGATATCCTGCAATATAGCAGGTCTCAGCTCGAAATTGGACCTCCCAGATTGGGGAGACTTTATAGATGAACACAAGCTATGCCTCTTCCAGGAAACCTGGTCAAGGTCAGAACCACACAGAGTGGGATATCTTACATACTGTATTCCAGCCACCCAGGGGTTTCAGGGGGAGACCATCAGGGGGCCTATGCACCTAGGTTGGCATACATCTGGGATGTAATGTCAGAATGATAGATACCACTTCCCCTAACATTTTGTGCATCCTTCTTTCTTTTTATAACATCCTGAAGATTGCTCTCATCAATGTTTACTCTTGTCCAGTGAGAAAGGGGCAAACCTCTCAGATGCTGGACTGTCTCACTACCTTCATTTACACTCTACCAGAGAATACCCATGCAATTATAAGTGGAGACTTTAATTGCCAATTTGAGCCCATCTATGTCATTACTACCACCATAACAAGCGAGGAAGATACGGTCTTGTCTATCCCAGAAACCAACATCCAACCAATTAGAGGCTGGACCCCATTAGTTTTACATATGAATTCAGTCAGACTCAGCCACTCACTAAGGGCATGCAAGGGTCGACTCCCCTCCGACAGCCCAGGAAATTTTACTTTTAATAAATTGGGACAGACATCTAATATAGATTATATTTTGGTAGACATCGAACTATGGCATAAAACCAGAGATTTTCTTATTTTTCCCCGACATGAAAGTGACCACAATCCGTTGGTCCTAGAAATAGCTCTCCCTGTGCCCAAGGATCATCACAGCACACCCACACACCCCCAGTCCAAATTTAATATGAATTGAAGAAGGTAGAAGAGTATGTTGGGGAACATTTGCACAATAGACAGAAAAAGCGGCCACATTGTACAAACAAATCACCCCCTTTTTAGAAACTGCATTTCGACTCTTTGAAAATAGTTGCGGTTCAGAATCTCTGTTGGCAATAGGAAAAAACCATCAGGATATATTTTCAAAATTGGCAGAGTTTTTATATAATGGTGACAAGACTAGACCGGACCCTAAACCCAAGCATACCTGGTATAACAAAACATGTAGGAAAGCTAAACATGCTCTATTACTGAGCATCAAGGAGAATGATAATTCATGTATCAAAGAAACAAGGGCCCAATACAAAAAATTATAGCTGAAGCTAAAACTAGCTGGGAGATAGATAAATGGGAATTCATCAAAATAGCCTTAGATAATCAAGATATGGGAGGTTTCTGGAACCTAGTTAAAACAGGGAAACCTGAAGGCAATTCAGCTATTGGGCCAAATCTGGGGGAAGAAGTCTGGAGATGCACTTTTAAAATGTTATACTCAAGGTCTGTAGATAAGCTGTATCTGATAGGAAAGTATTAGCAGATATAAACCCCCCAAATACTAATGCCCCCCCTGCACAATGAAAGAGATTTCAGTGGCATTGGGTAATTTACTTCCAGCTAGGGCACGCGAGCTAGACAAAATTCCAGGTGACCTATTTCGAAACGAGCAAGCAATGTGGACATCTTATTTATGGGCACTATTCAACGCCATCCTACAAGGTATGGCGGTGCCCCCAACCTGAGCAGGGGCAGAAATGATTCTTATTTATAAAAAAGGCACACCACTCGACCCAGCAAACTACCGCCCAATAAGTCTAATAGACTTCACCCACAAAATATTTTCCCATGTCCTTCTTTGTCGTTTGCAATCTTAGTTAGAAGAAAATAAAGTATTAACACCTTTATGAGCTGGCTTTAGGACCAAAACCTCAACCATCGACCAGATCTTTAGATTACAACCGATCCTTTGGAAAACGGTGGTCTTAGAGGGTGGCAGTCTCTACCTTACCTTTGTGGATCTTAAATCCACATTTGATATGGTCCAGCGTGATTAGCTGTGGGGCCTACTCCGTGACACGGGACTACCTGCCTATCTATGCCACCAGCTGAAACGCTTGCACCAGGATACCTATGCAAGAATAAGATATGGCAAAAAAGGTGAATTGTCAGCCCCCTTTCCTATAGAGAAAGGGGTGCGACAGGGATGCATCCTAGCCCCGACCCTGTTCTCTCTCTTTTTAAATGGTTTAATCGAAACTCTACTTGCAGGGAAAGACATATATTCACCGAGGTTAGCAAACCACAAAATTCCAGCTTTAATGTTTGCGGATGATACGCTGCTACTGTCTAAGTCTTCCATGGGCATGCAGTGGGTATTGGAGGAGTATTGTGCCCTCTGCAGGAAGAGGGATTTGGAGATAAACCTCCTAAAAACAAAATATATGGTCTTCCATGCCAATACAACTAACTGTCCACACCCCAAATTGAAGGCACGGCCTTAGAGAGGGTGTCCATTTTCGATTACTTGGGCCTTACACCTAATGATAAGATGTATTGGGGGACCCAAGTAAAGAAAGCCAACCTAAAATTGACAGTCTAAGGGGGTATTATAAAAGTATATAAAAACTGCACACAGAAAGTGATAGGCCCTCCAGCAGAAATATACAAAATATAGACAAGGGAAATGTCACTATATGGAGCATAACTCTGGGGTCATTGTCCATCTAACACATTATCCATGACAGAGAACAACTTCCTCAGGCAGCTGTTGAGCCTCCCCATGAGTACCCCTTTAACACCACTAAGGATGGACTTGGGGATAGGCTCCATTGCTGATATAATTTCCTCTCGACCACTCCTATTCTGGCGCCGTTTTTGGAGCACACCTGAGTTAGCCAAATATAGGGAGGAACTGAAGAATGTCATGACTATTTTGGGTGCAGGGAATATACCATGGCTGTCCGACATTAGGAAAACATGCCAAGCGTTGGGGAGGGCAAATATGTGGACAACAACCAAAGAGACCTGTCCCTCCATTTCCAAAAAGTCTTTATTTCTCGCCTATAGGGAACATAAATTTGCCCAACTATGCCAGAGCATCAACTCAAGCAGTCTGACCTCCAGGTTTCTGGATGTCAAAAAGCAATATAAGATAGAGCCGGCTCTGGATAGTATACAACCAATACTGGCAAAGAAATTGTTCCTCCAATTTAAACATGGGGTGCTCCCGATTCGAGCATTTACAACCAAATGGAAGGAAGTAATAAAATTAGATTGCCCAGGGTGTGACTTGGTGGAAGAAACAGAACTCCATGTCCTCCGTTTTTGTCCCGCCTATAGAAGGCCATGGTACAAGTGGGTGCTCAAGCTCTGTAGAAATGTGGGGATTAGGCACCACACCCTGGCCTTTAGGTTTCTTAAATATGAAACACACCCATTATTTGTGTTTGCAATTTCCAGGTTTCTATTTGCGATATGGTGCATACACAGGGGCATTTTAAAGAAAAAGAACTTGTAAAAAACTAAATTGTGTATATTTATTAATTATGCTGGTAAGCCATGTTCGCACAATTTTTCGGCCAGAAACACTGTTCTGAAATTTTTCCCTTTGGTCTGCTCCATCTTCTTATTCCTTCTTGTTAATGTAAATATTTTAATTGATTTTTAATGTCTTTTAAATACTATGCTTATGGATTATCAGTCAAAGATAACATCTTAGGTTGTTAATAATTGGGAGACCAGTTGATGCTGAGTTAGAAAATATTGTAATCTGCATTTGTATTTCTATCCTTGGTTTTATGGATACTTTTTTATAATTCTGTGTATTTGTCCTTTGTATTATATCTAATTGTATCATTGTATGTGATTTTATGGCTGTATAGCCGAAATAAAGTTATTTGACTGACTGACAAAAAGAACAAGTTATGGGCAGAATGCTGAACATGTCAAACATTCACCCCAGTACAGAGATCTGGGCCTAAATCCATAGTTTTTTTGCTCCCCATGCCATTACAGTTTAGACCGAGCCATATGCAAATCAGTCTTGACCCTGTTCCTCATGGGGAAAGCCGAGCCCGAACTGCCAGGCCAGGTCCTATCTGTACTTGAAAAAAGCATCCTAGGACCGGTTATGGGGTATCACCCCTCATCCGCCAGGCTAGCTTGATTCCAGGGGCATGGAGAGCATGGGTCACACATTTGGGCATACCCGTCCCACTTGGGGTGACAAATGCAAAAAGAAAAACTGATGGACAGAAGGCTGAACAATGTCATGCATTCACCCCAGCACAAAGATCTGGACCTAAATCCATTGTTTGTTTGCTCACCACCATGCCATCCAAGTTTAGACCCAGCCATATGCAAATCATTCTTGACCCTGTTTCCCATGGGAACAGTACAGCCTGAACAGCCAGGCCAGGTCCTCCATGGACTGGAAGCAAGCATCCTAGGACTGGTTTCGGGGTATCACCTCTCATAAGCCAGGCTAGCTAAATTCCAGTGGCATGGAGAGCACGGGACCCACATCTGGGCATACCTTCCCCACTCCGGGTGACAAATGAAAAAAGAACAATTGATGGACAGAATGCTGAACAATGTCATGCATTAACCCCAGTACAGTAAAAAGATGTTAAATATACAGGCAAGCCTTTATTTAAAGGTTAATTAAAGTTAAAGAAAGGAACTAACGAAGTTGTCCTGCACCACTTAACGTTTGAAACACCTTCATTTTCAAAGCCATCTTGCACCAAAAGTGCCTTTCCTCCCCCAAATCGTCACCCTGCTAGCATTAATGAAGCCCTCTGCCACATCACAGAACAAACATTGTGCCCCTTACAAAAATGAATACCCATGCTCTAGACAGTCATAAGGGTAGGGTGAAGTGTATTTTAAAAAATAACACAAGGACTTTCAAGTTTTACATCTCCTGGTTGTGAAATACTCTTTCATTTATTTTTAACTACTACACGGCCTACCTCTTCCATAGGTTAAAACTGGGATTACCCTGTTTCATTTTATATATGTAATTTCCAATTGGGAAAAGGTAAACATTTCAAGTTAGATGTCTCTGGACTGACAATTTTAAATCCCAGCTCATGCCGAAGCTGGATCTTAAGTTGCAAGTCTAAAAATGCCACTTTTAGAAAGTTGCCATTTTCTTGCTTAAACCATTCTGAGCCTCTGGAGGGGCCCGATTCACAGAACTAATTTAAGACAAAATCCTAAACTTACTACCATTTTGGTATTCATAGGAGGCACTTACTAATTTTGGTATTCACAGAAGGCACTTACTCATTAGTAAAGTTAGGACTCCTAACTTTAGGACTGCTAAACTGAGACATCCTAACTTTAAGACTTTCGGTATTCACAGAAGGCATTTAGGAGTCCTAAAGTTAGGACTCCTAACCTCTGTGAATACCGAAATGAGTAAGTGCCTTCTGTGAATACCAAAATGAGTAAGTGCCTTCTGAGAATACCAAAATAGTGGTAAGTTTAGGATTTTTTTTAGGGTAATTCTGTGAATCGGGCCCCCTGTCTCTGAAAACACATCTGGGTTGGTTACAGCTGGTCCTTGTGCAATTTCACTAGACAGTCACACACAAATGGAGCTGAGGTGTTCCTTGATGAGCAAATGGCATCCTGATGGGCCATTAACATCCCAATGGGTCATCCTGGGCAGGATGGGAGGGGGAAGCTGGCACTTGCACCTGAATAGGGCTGCGTCTGTCCCTATATAAAGAGCTCATACCCTCTTGTAGTTAGTCTGGAGCCAGGGCAGCGAAGAAAGGGACCTTGTGCACTTCAAAGGCCTCTCTTTGAAGTCTCCCCCACTTCAAAGAACCAAATTAGTAGAAGTACTGATTTGATTTGATTTGATTTGATTCAGATTTGTAAAGCGCGTAGTTACCCAAGGGCATCCCAGCACTGATACTCGGCCTACTTGAACCAGAGAAGGGGTAGTTTATGGGAAAAGCCAGGTTTTCAGCAGCCTACTTCTGCAAACTCACACAGGAGAGTCTGTAAGCTAGCCAGGTGGAAAAGAAACACTGGTATGGCCTAAATACTACTATGGTTGAGTTTCTTCCTGGGCACAAAGTGTGGGTAATGGACGTAGTGGAGCAACGGGCCCTGCAAAATTGCTTGTTCTGGTCCTTATGAGGTGAAGGAACGCAAGAGTAATGTCACTTTCTTGGTGGACCTCCAGGCTCCTAGGAACACTTTGTGGGTCCCGCATGTTAATCGCCTCAAACCCCACTTTGAGAGGCCTGAGATTACCATGCTCCTGGTAACTGATGATGAGACAGAAGAGGAGAGTGAACCTCTCACTGACCTCCTGTCTTCCAAGAAGCAGGATGGGTCAGTGGAGGGTATCTACTTCTCCTCGACACTGACCCTCGATCAACAGAGAGACTGTCTCCAGTTGCTGTGTTCTCCCTTCCCCAGGACTCACTTCATGGTGCACCCATGATATTGATACCGGGAACAGCACAACTGTGAAGAACAAAGGGGCAGATTTACAAGAAACTGATGCATCTCTGTGTTATAGCAGAGATGCGTCAGTTTACTTGCTTCACTCAAAAACCCCTTGTGCCACCATGGATGCGTCGCATTTACAATGCAGCGCACCGTGGCGCAAGAAATGAGAGATCCGTCACACATCTGTTGGCGTAAAAGTAACGCGTTGCTTGCTACTTTGCATGCTGCTAGTAGGGTGATAAACAGTAGCGGCTCCTGGAGAGAGTGCTGCGGATGGAGGGCCAGGGGTGGGGTCGTAAACTCCGGAATGCAGCCAAACGGAGTTGTGTATATAAATACATAAATAAAACGAATTACGTTGCGCGTGTGTAATTTGTTTTATTTATATACACAACTCTGTTTGGCCGCATTCCAGAGTTTACTAAACCCCACCTTGCCCCTCCCCTGCCCCGCCCTACCACCCCACAGCACGCCCTTGAGGAGCCGCTACTGGTGCTAAATCTACGAGTTAAACTATAGGGAATAGGAAATGACCATGATGGCCCAGATTTACAGTCGTAAAACCACATGGAATTCCGAATTCAGTGGGGTTTAAAGTATACATTTACTACTTGCTACAAGCAGTTGGTAAATGTATGCTGTGGCCTCTGTATAGGGTTGGGTGGGGGAAGAGGTATGTAGGTATTAGAGGAAGAAAATGGAAGCCATGTTGGGACAGAAGGAGCAAAACATTTTCCTTCTGTCAGAAAAAATGGAGGAAAGAGGGATGACGTCTAGTGCAGTCAAAGCCTATGCATTTTTTTCCGGTTAGAAATACCGCCCGCTAAAATTGGGTCTGGTGTTCCAACACTTGGAAAAACTGGATGCAGGAACAACAGCCGACAGACCAGAATTCATATGGTAATTCTTCTCCGTCTGGCTCATAATCAGGGCCTAAGTGATGAGTAGTCAGGATCTCAGTTGCAGGGCACCAGTTAGTATATTGTGCACTTGTGTTGTAGTGCCAACATTAGCAGGCTTGATCTTGATATAACTAAAAGTGGAGTATAATTATAAATGCCCTTCCAGGGAAAAAGCATCCTTGATTACCGCTGAATGCACTTGCCCTTTAAAAAGGTTATATTTAACTGGTTCGGTTTCTCACTTGATATTTCAGATCCCAGGGGAAATCAGCCTCCTGCACAAAATGTTTCATTTGGGTTGCGTGTCTTTACCCTGCGCCTTGAAATCGGTAACAGGCAGTTTATGTAACACCGCGGGCCAAATATATACATTGCGCTTTAGCTAACTGGGTTTAACAAAAAAAGAGGCGCTTTTCTGATTTCTGTTTTTGGAAAATCACGTTAACTCGTTCCCAGCTTATTACAAATAACTGTGTTTCTCTATTAAGTGAGCAATACCTTGTATCTCCAAAGTAGGGAAGGCTTCAAAGTAGAGGTGGTAGTGGACAGTGTGTTGGATTGATGCAAGCATGTATTATATTGTTATAAAATGTGTGATCCTGGGTAAAGCAATTAATTCCTCTGCACATAATGTACTCTATATCGGGAATATCAGAAGTGGAGATTTCCCTCGTTATGCCTCCTGTGAGAAATTGGGTATCTGTTCGGGGGGCGGGAGGTGGACCCTTCTCAAGCAACAACCTCAATTCCTGTCAGGGAGAACCACATAAGTCACTAAATTACTTTTTCTTAATTAACCCTCAGGTACCTTGGCAGAAAAGGTGAATTTGAGGCAATGTATAAAGTATTTATGCAGCACTTCAAACAGTAATGAAGTGAAAACACAACACAACAAAAATCCCTTACCAATCTAGAAAAATTGAGTAAAATTTTATAAATATAATGAAACAAAAAGGAAAAAAATCGAATCAATAGAATCGGAGATATGTAATTTTAAAGACTTAGGTAAGTATAGCGCCAAAAAGCACAAATCGCCACTTACAGGTATCTGGTCATGCTAGACTGGGGAAAGTCACAAATGCAGGCTGACCAAGATGGAGCACAATCTGGATACAGAGATCATATGAATCCATCTGAAAGTGTTATTTTCTCAAAGTTAGGCACGAAGAGCCCACTTCGCTGGCAGGAGGCCGCGAGTTGCGAACAGAGTGTTTCGGACAGTTGTTGCTGTAGAAGGTATGGCAGGCTGCTCTGACTGCTGATATCTGTGAGCCTCAGGAAATCAACACTCCTCTACCGCAAACAACATGGCAAGCCAGAAGGAAAAGAAGGAGACAGAGGGCAGGAAGAGAAAATATAAATTTAGTGAAAAGGTGACTGAAATCTTCATGAATGAATGCTGCACCCACCACAATATGTTATTTGGTAAGGACTCCATGACTGTCCCCGAGGCCCACAAAAAGAAAATCTGGACTGATATGCAGGCAAAACTCAATGCTGGTGGGGTCACTTAATGTTCTGTGGAGCAAGTACGTAAGAACTGGTACAGGCTCAGGTTGAGGACAAAGGAAAGGTTGACCAGATGCCTTGCAGAGAGCTGTGCGGCATGAGGTGGACCCTCCACAGAACCCCAACCTACAGCCATAGAACAATGGCGGAAGGGACCATTGAGCCCGAGGCAGATGTTGGATTTGGACACTTGGACACTTTAACTCCTGGCCCAACTCAAGTAAGTGCTGCATGTATGTACATTGTACTGTTAATGCAAATTGGTGATAAGCAGATACATGCTAAGGTAACCCTTACTGCATCCTTATCAATGCATCATGGAACATGTAGTACAAGACGCACAGCGAAGTTATTCAAAGATGATAGCAACAAAAACACAAATGTATGGTTAGTTGGCACCCAAACAGATAAAACAGAAGTTAACTAGATTTTTCCTGCAACACAGATGTATCTGGACAGCACACAGAATGGACCGAGTGTGATCACATGGATCACCAGGATGACACAAATGAATCCCAAAATGGGCACTCCACATCACATACTATCCCCGCCAGTGTTGTCTTTTTTTACCTCAGCCTGCATCACCATAGAGGATGAGGGCCATCCACAAACAATTCAAACTATGACTCCCATGGTGAGTCACACCAGCCATGTCTATTGGGACATGGTCAACAGCGACGTAGGGCACTCCCTCTGCCTCAAACACTTCTGCCAATCCCACAGACAACAGAGGACACACAAGCGTGTGGAGGGCTGATAACGTCCATGTTGCGCATTCAACGCCTGCAACATAAACAAATGAAGTGGCAGAGCATGCATGACAGTATGGGAGTGGGATTTGAAAATGTTGCAAGACAAATGACAGAGAACCAAACCCAGTTAGAACACAAAATTGACAGCATAACAGCGGCTCTTGCGAAGTTGTGTCTTCAACTCTCCAACACTGACTCTGGTCAGACACACAGGGATAGACGTAGTGCAGCCAGGATGGACACCCTGAGCTGGCCTATCGGATGAATGGCACATTCTACAGTAACTCTGTGCAGAAAGACTGCCAATGTACATGTTGAGATGGGCCACTTATGTGGCGATATAGCAAGGGGTCTGCAACACTTAACATTTGCTGTTGAGGCAGTGCAGACTTATCATTACAGGGTCACAGGCAGAGAAGGGGCTGATTGCGAGGACAGATCTAGCATCAGCAGTGTCTCCACCTCAGATGCCAGGTCTTTGAGAAGCAGCAGCAGCCGAGCACATGCTGCTACACTGCAAGGATGTTGCCCATCTGGCCCTAGGGGCAAGAAACATTGAGCTGCCCATGCAGATTTGACTGTCATTCCTGAGTTCTCTCCTATCTAGTGAATTACCCAGCAGAGTTGTTTTTTCATGTACGAATGTGTGTTTAGTTTCACTCCTGACTATGTAACTGACAATAAAGATATTTGATCAACATGCATCAACTGCATCTTGTGTTCTCTTCACATACACAATACATTATTATTGACGACGTATCTCCCAAATTAATGTGTGGCAATGTGGTCACTGTGCTTTCTCCCATCCCCTGCTCTGCTCCCATCTCTCGCTGCTATACTGCATCCTCTGAATCTGACCTAGACACCTTGATGTGTATGCCTCTCCTGGTGGCAATATTGAGGAGGATGGCACATGATGCTACTATCCTGCAAGCTGTTTTGGGTGCATATTGTAACATCCCCCACACACTCTTGTGCAGGTACCTAAAACGCAATTTCAACTGGCCAAATGTCCACTCAGGGACACTCCTAGTGCTACGATGTGCATTGTTATATTGGCGCTCATTTTGAGAGGTGACGGAAAGTTAAGGTGTGAGGATCCATGGAATTAAGGCACATGTACTGTCGTGCAAAACAGGCATAGCTTTGAGGCTACATGACATAATGAATAGTTGATCACACATACATATCTCTTACTCACTTTCTATTCTGTACCTAATGGATAGCCATCATCAGATTCACCTCTTTCCAACCATCTGTTTATTCTGATGTGTCTAAACATGAAGGAGTCATGGGTGCTTCCTGGATATTGTGACACAATATCAGTTATGATACTGTGGGCATTGCATACCACCTGACCGTTGAGCGAATGGGTACTGCTCCTTTTTCTGAAATAGTATTCAAGGTGAGATGTGGGACACATGGGAACGTGTGTCCAATCTATACACCCTATGACATAGGGAACATTTGCAATCCTGTAAAAACCTAATTTGGTACTATTCATTTCCTGGGCATTCCTCGTAGGTATATGTGTTGATGAATGTAGATCAGCATGGCATCTAGGAATCCATGGAAGAACCATGAAAGCACACTTTGTGACACCCCTCCTGCTACTGCAATCACACTCTCGTAACTGTCAGAGGCTAATAGGTGTAATGAGCAGAGCACTGTCAATGAGTATGGATTGCATTACTGCACAGGCTCCTGCTTTCAAGATGTGGATGTAAGTGTGACAAAATCTCCAATATGACAGTTTTACCTGAATTTCTCATATTACTTCAACAGTTTGTTGAAAAAGGGTCTACTTGACTCAAAAAATCTGCTCTTGTCTCTGCCTCCTCCGCTGAGCAGCCAGTAATCCAATCCTCCTTGCAATAAGGTAAAAAGCAGCCAGGTGCCTTATGCATTTTGGGTCAGTGTCTATATTCTCTACCCATTTACCACCTGTTTGTGATATTCGTGCTAAATTGCAGGTGCAAAAGGTCCATTTTGCCACTATTCGCTATTTGCAAATGCGATAAACGTACTGTTTGTGAGTCCAAATAGTGATTTCCTATTTGTGAATCAGTATCTGTATTTGCAATTTTTTCAGACTCGCAAAACAGTTGAATCGCAATTTGGGGTTTACGAATAGTCACACGAATAGGACAGCAATTTTGTAGGTCGCAAACCCCTTTGTGACAATTTTATGAGTTGAAAAATGTTCATACATGTGGCCCAAAATGTGCAAATTTCACAAGCGCAGTTAAACCTTTTCCTGACCTGGTAATGAGGTAATGGCTGTAACACAGTGATTGTGCCAATTATATGCCTTTTAGAAGTAGATAATACGCTGTTGAGGTGATGGTAGTTCAAGAAAAGATGGCAATTTATTGGTAGACAAGTATTGGAATAATAAGTACAACATGAATTCACACAGTACAGGTATAGTATATGCAGACCCCCAAGATCTTAATTCCCCAAAAACACTTCATTAACACACCTACAAGTGGGTGGATAGGAACGGTGTTAAACCTCAATTTCATGAGGCAATGTGTCAAGATAAGGTGCAAGACAACATAGCAATTTAAGGTCAAGTAAGGAAGGACAGACTCAATAAGTGAATTCTAGGGTGGAATTAGATAATTTACAATAATTATTTTAAAAATTCAAAAGGCACAATACAGGATAATCAAAATAAATGCAAATACATACAGTTATTGCCATGAAGGCTCTCAGTTACAGGGCAATACAGCATTATAGGCAAAATCCTCTACCCCCCCAAAAAATGAAGTCCCAAATGAGTAGAAAAATGAGTAAGAAATGGGACAAAATCCCTACTAACATCCAAAAGATTCTGGCTCACCCCCAAATAAAAACTCTTCTCATGGGGCCCGATTCACAGAATGAATTTAAGACTCAATCCTAAACTTACTACTATTTTGGTATTCACAGAAATCACTTACTACTTTAGGTATTTTCAGAAGTTAGGATTTTGTCTTAAGTTTGTCTTAAAACAGACTTAAGAGAGACTTAAGAGAGACTTAAGAAAGACTTATGACAAAATCCTAACTTCTGTGAAAACCACAATTAGTAAGTTCATTCTGTGAATGCCAAAAGTCGTAAGTGCATTCTGTGAATGCCAAAAGTCGTAAGTGCATTCTGTGAATACCAAAATAGTAGTAAGTTTAGGATTGAGTCTTAAATTCATTCTGTGAATCGGGCCCATAGTACGGAATGAAAACTGCAGATTCCTCAAGAAGTGAACAAAGGAATTACCATTCCAAGACATCACAGCATTGAAATGAAGTGCATCAGACTGTGGTAAGGCTGTAGCACAAACCCACTACTGCATATTAGTTCAGCTCCCTCTTTGCGAATGTCATACGGAGATGTCAGAAAAATCTAGTTACAAGATAATAGTGAACCATTGTGAATGAGTGCAGTATGGCGAGCAGGCAGAAGAACCTTGAAGGGAAGTTACATTACTGAGCCCTTGCCAGAAAGTCTTCTTTGGAAACAATGTCATTCGGAACTAGAGACATGCCTTGCTTGAATATGTGCAGCACAAATAATAAACAGTGACTGTGCAGAGTGACACATTCATTTTGAACAAGATAATGTTGAGGCCTAACTAAGGCCTAGTTAGCATGAGCTAAGAAAATGCACTTTAACAGGTCATAACGAAATTGCTTAAAAAGCAGTATCATCATATATGTATGCATATGTAGACTCAAGGTTAGATCACTACTCTGCACATTGTTAAGAATGCACAAATAATATTAAATGCACAAAACTCCTACAACAGCATTAGCACAGACAGGAGCACTGCATGCTTTCAAACTCACAAACAGACACACGCAATGTAGAGCATGTTCAGCAGCAGTGTCAACTCCTCTCACAGTGTTTGTCATTGCACGTGTGTGTGTGTGAGATGATGTTTGTGCGATGGTTGATGCGGGAATGTGTGTGTGTGAGGGCATCGAGGATTATTTACATGAGTAAAGGATTGAATTATGTAAAGGTATATTTTATGGGTATATGACATGGTATGTCATGGTGTGCACAATGGTATGAATGATCGATCATATGTTGGTATATTGAGCGTGTGAGTGATTCGTGGTGAGTAAATAGAGAAATAGTATTTACTCTATGTCCAGGCATAATTGTGGCATCCTGGAGTAATCTTGCATAATTTCAATAATTTATATATCACTATTGCTACGCAAACTTCCAGAATTTACACTATAATGCCCCATCATGTACAAGTGTGCATGCAGGAAGAATGTGAATAACAGAACACAAGCAGATGGTTTTCACTGAGCTTGATTTTTGAAATGTGTCCTTGTATCCAAAGTGGATGCAAGGGCGTATTTCATGGTAACATACAGTGCCAAAAGACCGTTTTGTTTTTTTGCGTATTTATACAGTATTTCGCATAATTTTTCAAAAGTTTCATGTAATTTATTACGCAAATCCAAATTCTACAGTTTTTCCACACCCTAAATTTGTTGATTTTTGATGGGATGGTATATGTGGGAATGCCAGTGTAATGTGTATGTATGATGGTTAATGTGTTGGAGTAAACAATGTGTTTGTCCTGTGTGACATCATTGTTTGTGTTGACTGCTCTGCCTCCCTCGTGCGACATGCAACAATGCACAGGGATGTGTCCCTGGAGGCAGCTTGTGCTGCACTGTTGTAATGCTGAAGCTGTTATAATGCAGTATTATACAAAACTTTAGTTGTCAGCCTATGTGGGCTGACAACTATAATATTGCATAGTACCTGGGCATGGTCGTACCATTACTCCTGCTGCATTTCAGAAGCCCCCTCCCTTCACAAGGTCCCACACCAGAAAAGGGAAGAGCAAAGATGCATAGTGTTCAGTGCTATGCCTGAGAAAAGCAATCCTCTGCATGTTGCTTCCTCAGCACATCGTAACTCACCGTCCTTTTAAATGGCAAGGCTGAATAAATGGCCGAGCAGCAGGAGCAACGGGGAGTCGGTGAATCCGCCGCCAGCATGATTCTTTCACTGTCCACTGTATTCTCCACCCTGGCATCTAACAAATGCATCGAATTATACAAACACAGGCAGAAACAGCGGGAGAGCTGGAAACTTGAAATGTTG
Source organism: Lissotriton vulgaris (assembly GCF_964263255.1). Taxonomy (NCBI): domain Eukaryota; kingdom Metazoa; phylum Chordata; class Amphibia; order Caudata; family Salamandridae; genus Lissotriton; species Lissotriton vulgaris. The sequence goes on along the minus strand of NC_141685.1, from coordinate 352,682,007 downwards.
CAGGTTTAAAGAAATTGACAATTGACTGCCTGGCATGGAACATGCTCACCCACCTCCTCATTATGGCTAAAGTCTCTGTCAATACAGACAAGCAAATAGAGAAAGGCAGATGCGCAGGGTTGCTAACAGCGAGGGGTGGAGTGAGGCAGAGAGCTACAGAAGGTGGCATGTGACAGCAGGATTTCCAAGCTAAAAAGATGCTGTTAGGACTGATGTAGCTTTATTTCTGATTAGAATCATATTTGCTTATTAACATGAAGCTTTGAAACAATAATGCTGTGATGGGAAGACTGCTCTCCTGTCTCGATAAACGTGAGCGAGCCAGCAGGTTAGTACCCAACCTCTCGACGAGTGGAGGGGCTACATTGCAAGGCCAGAATTGATTGCAGAAGAGTTTGCCTTCCATTATAATCAGATCTACTCTTCCATTACTTCTTCCACTGGGGAAGTATCCCGAGAATTATTAGCTGACATGTTCCTTCCCGCCCTCAACCCTGAGGACTTAGCACTACTAGAGTCCGACATAACGAGAAAAGAAGTAGCTCAGGCCATCCGTGCACTTAAATCGGGAAAGGCGAAGGGACCTAATGGCCTCCCAATCGAGCTCTATAAAATGGTGGCTAACAAGATCTCCCCCTCTCTAAAATGCCTGTATATAGAGAGCTGGGAGGCTGGTAAGCTCCCTGCAGACCAACGAGTGGCTTCAATTGTTGTTATCCATAAAGAGGCAAACTGTGAGACTACTGCTTCTCCTACCACCCCATCTCTTTACTTAATGCAGAGGTCAAAACCCTCGCCACACTGCTGGCTTCACGCCTAACACAGGTTATCGAAAACCTTTTGCACCTTGACCATTCAGTCTTATTGCCAGGAAGATGCACAGCACTACATCTGTGCAGATTACACAGAGTTCTGGGACGGATAGACGCAGTAAGAGAAGATGCATTAGTAGTGTCATTGGATGCCAAAACGGTGTTTGATCCACCAAACAGCATTATCTATTCACAGGGCTGGATAAGATGGGATTTGGACTCAATTTTATGGCTTGGTTGATACTTTATTATAGTGACCTATTAGCACAGGTGGTACTAAATGACAGAATCTCTGTAACCTTCCCACTGGGGAGGGGGGACAAGACAAGGATGCCCCCTGCCTTCCCTGATTTTCGCTCTGGTTCTCGAACCCCTGGCAACATGGATCCGGGTTGACCCTCTGATAAAAGAATGGAAAGACCGTATTTCCCTCTGTGCCAATGATATACTTTTATTCCATGCATCTCCCACATCCCCATTAAACAGTCTTAAACGTATTCACAACTTTAGATAAATATTGGGCAAGGTCAATTATTTATATATTCAGTAGCACACTCCCCTCGCTGCCCAGGGGATGTGAAGTAACAGTGATCACGGAGGGGTTCCGATGCCTAGGCATATATATTACCACAAATCCGGCCTTATTCTACGATCAAAATCTCTCACCCCCATCACAACATTTGAAGAGGGATGTGTGACACGGGAGAGCCCTCCCACTCTCTTTGCTGGGACGACCAGCCCTATTTAAGATAATGGCACTCCCTAGATTCTTACATGTATCGCAAAATGCACCAAAGGCAGTGCCTGCCTCCTATTTCAAAGCCATAAAGAATGAACAGAGAACTCTCCTGTGGGACGGCAAGCCCCATCAAATAGCCATACACAAATTGGTAAGGGGATGGTATGATGGGGCATCAGACTCCCAGATTTACAGAAGTATTACTGGGCATCACAACTAATGTTGATCAACCAATGGAAACGAAAGAGCACTCTAACAAAACCAGACAAATGCAACTCACAGGCCCCACTAAACACACTATTCAGCTCTGGCATACGGTAAATAAAAGCCTGGCATGGGCAAATAAGATCATAAAGGCCACCCCACTTTGGAATACGGAATCACTGAGATCCCCACAGAACATCAAAGGACTTTGACAGATGGGACCATATAGGTATCTCCTGTGTGGGCGACTAGTGGGTACAAAGTGGGGTAGTTCCCTTTGCTACATTACAGAGAGAATATGAATTAGCGGATACCGAACGGTTCCGATGCATACAAATCAGGCATGCTCTCCAGGCGATCATCCCCGGGAGAGACAAACTCCCAGAGGGTTCTCCCCTAGAGGACAGAATTCTCACGGATTACATGGACTGCAAAGCAATCTTCTTGACCTATAAAAAACTGATTAATAACTAGCCGGACCTGTTTCTTCAACTCCAAGTGTACTGGACACAGGATATTGGGGAATTAGACAAGGGGGAGTGGCAGGGGGCATTAGCCTCACCCCGGGAAGTGGCCATTTCTTCGAGACTCAAATTAATACAACTTAAAACACTTCACAGAATATATTTCTCAGGTCACACTCTTTAAGATAGGTCATAGGGCAGATCCTATTTGCAGAAGGCACTGTGGGCAAGAATATGCATTTTACCCCATAATGTGAGACTGCATGTTTATACAGAAATATTGGGGATCCATTTTATGCTGTATGGGAGCGACACTAGGATTAACATTGGAACCAGCACTCAAACAATGCCTCCTCAATGTATGGAGAGCAACAGATTTGAAGAGCAAAGAAAAAGCCTTAGCTAAACTGGGAATGAAAATAGCAAAACGAAACATAGTGAAATATTGGAGAAGACAGCCTATGAAAGTCAGGGATGCCCGAATAAGTGGGTGTGGATATGGGGTAAATGGAATTTATTTAGGGAAGACATATGTATGCCGCCCGGGCTCGATACCCTTCCCAGGACGGGGAACCGAGAGGTTTACATTCCTATAGGACAGGGAAATTTAATGTAATCATTCGAATGTTGTAACTACGTTTATTGATTCTTGAGATGCTGCTTTTTTACTACTACAGTGCTGTCATGTTAGAAATATACCTTGGTTTAGTCATCAATATAAAGAATTAAAAAAATAATAATGCAGTCATTTATAGAACTATATTTTCCTGGCATAGGTGAAGCTAGGCCTCAACTATGCCTCGAATCCTTCTGGTTTCTTGGAGCATCCATAATATTCATCATGTGTTTATTTCTAATTAACACCACAATGCAGCAAAATGTGGTGTCAATGAGGAATAAACACATCGAAGAGCTCTTGAGAAAGCCTTTGATTACTTTTCAAAGCCTTTCTTGCTCGCTCACTGTATACAATTCATCTATGAGACTAGTCATTGTTTTTGTAACCAGATTTGTTCAAACACCTCTGATGACATTTGGTCAGAGGGAACCTATCACTATTCATTTAGGGGGATAATGCAAGCATGGTGTTGTTTTGTAATGCTGTATTTTGATTGGACAATGTGTTGCTACACTCAACCCTATGCTGACAGTGCTATTTTCATTGCTTTCCATTGTAAAATAAATCATAAAAGGCCATGTATTAGGGCTCTGTGAACCTTTTCTGAGCATCTATGGATGCTGCACGATTTACTGTTGCTGCACATTCTGGCTTTTGACGTACAGCCAGATTCATCAAACCAGAATTGGCTCGCAAAGGGCCAGATTCTGAGAATCTGGCCCTTTGCGAGCGCTATTTTTGCATTTGGGATGCATCATGCCAAATGCAAAATTCACAAATCTAGAAATCGCTAAATTGCGATTAATTGCATTTAAGGAATCTCAATTTGAGATTCCTTAAATGCAATTCATGAACCATTTTTAAATTGTGAAATCGCTATCTGTGGCCGCTATTTACCACAAAGTCTAACTACATGGTAAATAGCAAAAACTTAGAAAAATGCACTTTAGTGCATTTTTCTAAGTTGTATGTTACACACACACATGTCCTAGGGACATGTGTGAGCGCAACACCAGTGGACAATACCATTTCAGGGGTGCAACAGGCTGTCCTATGGACACCCTGGCACCCTTGGAATTGCTTCCTTATTTGCGATTCGCTAATTGTTAATCGCTAATAAGGAATGACTCCCCATTCATTCCTATGGGCCTTTAGGCTCATAGGAATAATTGGGAAAGCCAATCCTTATTTGCGATTAGCAATTAGCGAATCGCAAATAAGGAAGCTGTAGAAATCACTAAAATTATTGCGATTTCTACATGCATCCCGTTTGAGTCTTTAATAGCGGATCCTTAAAATTCGCTATTAAGGACTCGTAAAACAGGACTTTGATGAATCTGGGGGCGAGTCTATATTTCAGACTTTGCTGATGCTGTATCTATTTCATATAATAAGAGCTTTCATAGCAATTGATTTCTGATTACTGATTTATTGAGACTGACTATTAGTTTTGCCTTCTGTATTGCTATTAAAAAGTATTTTTAGTAAACATTCAAGGTTTTCTGTATTACTGATCTCGAAGCCTTTTGAGTCAGTCTATTTATTTACTTTATTTTGAAATGCTGTTTTGAATCTTATCTTAGGGACACATCGCTCATATTTTCTTGAGGACAACACAGTCCCTGACTCCGCAAAGTGATATGACTGTCACGTGGATTATATGAGAGGTAGCGCCAACACCACCTACCAGGCACTAGTCAAACATACTTCATGGTGTCTGTGTAGCAAAAGCTGCTGAATCCAGTGAGCAAACCGAAATGACTGCACTAACATCACACTTTCATTCCACAGATACATTTTTTTACACTTTCATTAGTGAGACCAGGGACTCAATGGGCACACAACTAAGATACCATCCTATCTATGTTCATCCTTCAAAGCAGGACTGAAACACAAGAAGAGAGGGGCTGAAAGACTGCAACATTTAAATCTGCAAGCATTGAAAATGCATAGAAGGTTTTCAGTCAGCTGAATCCATTCATGAACACACAATCCTCACATGGACACATCCTTATTGGATCTTTATTTTGACCAAACAATGGGCATAAAAACATATACAAAGACAATAATCAGAGACATAATACAGTAACGATGAGGTTAAAAACCACCATTCACAGGTGAAACACGTAATTCATGTCATAAATTTATGTACTGCTAAAATTGGATACACATTTATTTTAGAACAGCCGGAAATGATGTAGTTTAACAGCTGATTTAAAAAATAGGCCCATTCTGAGATATATTTTCTGAGAACACAAAGACTGTAGGTAAAAAAAACGCAGCTCGACAGTTTTTAAACTTTTCTTTCCGAATCGCTGTGATAAGCAATCCCATATACAAATCTCTTTAATACCTACAGAAAAACAGAAAGTGCAATAGGCTTTGGTCAGATGATTCATCACAAGGGCAATGACAGATGGTGAAAATATCATACTGATCAAGAGGAAAACACAATTTCCATCAAAGGGAATTTGTACTGCCGCTCATTTCTAACCTCTCTACTTGCCACAAGGAAGGACCACAGAACGCTGCTTACGGAGGGCGCATTATCACTCACCTTGCGCAGGAAAGGTCGTGCCACTGGTGGGAGCTTCTCCGCAATCGGCGGACAGCCTGCACGCTCCCAGCGTGCACCAGACTTCAGGGCTACCTGTTGGCTTCACCGGGGGACTGCGAGGACCAGCAGCCCCTACATCTAACAGCTGGTGCCTCTTCCCCCGGAGGCCACGCCCCCCTCAGACGCCTATTTACTTCTCGCGACACCCGCTTCGCGGGTGCTGCTCATTTCTAACCTCTCTACTTGCCACAAGGAAGGACCACAGAACGCTGCTTACGGAGGGCGCATTATCACTCACCTTGCGCAGGAAAGGTCGTGCCGCTGGTGGGAGCTTCTCCGCAATCGGCGGACAGCCTGCACACTCCCAGCGTGCACCAGACCTCAGGGCTACCTGTTGGCTTCACCGGGGGACTGCGAGGACCAGCTGCCCCTACATCTAACAGCTGGTGCCTCTTCCCCCGGAGGCCACGCCCCCCTCAGACGCCTATTTACTTTTCGCGACACCCGCTTCGCGGGTGCCGCTCATTTCTAACCTCTCTACTTGCCACAAGGAAGGACCACAGAACGCTGCTTACGGAGGGCGCATTATCACTCACCTTGCGCAGGAAAGGTCGTGCCGCTGGTGGGAGCTTCTCCGCAATCGGCGGACAGCCTGCACGCTCCCAGCGTGCACCAGACCTCAGGGCTACCTGTTGGCTTCACCGGGGGACTGCGAGGACCAGCAGCCCCTACATCTAACAGCTGGTGCCTCTTCCCCCGGAGGCCACGCCCCCTAACTGGCTCACTATAAACTGACCAGCCCCAAACGCAACGCGGGACGCGCGCGGGGAGAAGTGCGGGGCGAAGCCCGGGCCAAGGGCGGGCCCGTTTAAGCCCGTTCAAGACCGGGCAGGACTGGACTGGGCCACCCTATTTGCAGTTTGTGCTCTAATATTCTGCCACTGTCATTTCATCTATTTAGGATCCGTTAACTTTTTGCTATTGGCCTCAGATAATTCATTGTACCTCACTATTGTAACAATTCCTACGGCACAATGTCCCCGAGAACCACTAGGAATACAGTTAAAAAGCAGGCTCAATCCGCTGGTGAGGTCATTGGGCCAATTGACCAATTTATAACCAAAGCTAACGATGCTATTGAGCAGGGCATTATCCTACTAGACCGGAGGATTTCACAGGACTTGATGATTGCCAGACGCTCTTCGATGGGCCTACTGGCCACTGCAAAAACCCCCTTACGTCCTGCTGATCTACCTCCTCCAGTGACAGTGTATGCAGAAACGCACACTGTTCCCTGCACAGTGGACCTTTCTGCATCTTTAGACTTGTCTGAATCCCATCTCTCCCTTGAAAAATCTCCTGCCATTTTTGTTACTCAACTAGATAACACCCCTTCTTCCCCAATGGCAAGGGGTATACGAGAAGGAGCAATTCCCAAAAAATTAAAGAAGAAGACAACCACCAAACCCCACCTTTTCACCATTCCTCCTGCTACAACTATCCCTGTAACTCCTCTTGCCTCTAATTTACCCCCGCAAATCCCTAACCCTTCATCCCTCCACCATTCTCCTTCACTGTCAAATGTACAAATAGTGGATTCTATCTCTGCTAACCCGAATATCAGCTGCACTAGTTCAAGTAGCAATGACAGCGGAGGAGATATGGTAAATGGTAACCTTACAACAAATGCATGTAGTAACGACAGCCTACTGCTCACCAGAATTGGTGATTTATTTAAATCTCACTTGGAACCCATAGAAAAGGCCCTACACATGGTTCAGTCTCAACTAACCCAACTGTCCCTTGCACTAACCCAAAGTAAAGGAAACCAGAAGGATTCCAATTTGGCGAAAGGCAGGTCCACTACTTCAAACACTCCAAACGCTAAAGCGTTAAAACCTGGAACCTCTGCGCAGAACCCCAATCCCAACAAACAAAAAGTCTCTGAGAAGCCTATTCAAAATCATTCCCTAGTATCTACAAACAAGCCGCAACCACCTCCAAAATCCTCTAACCCTTTACCACCCCGCCCCGTAACCAATCCTAAACCAACAGCACCCTCCCTACCAAACCCTCCTTCTTCCCTTCCCACCTCTACAGCCCCCACTCATGCTCCTACCCAATCCAATAACGCTACTGGATTCAACACCATTCCTAATAACCGTAAGAGAAGGACTCCCCCTATCCATCTCCCACCTGAGGCCTCTCCATATGTAGTAATAATGACTGGGGTTCCGGAACTCCCCCCAAACCAAGATGAACCGGTTTGGTCTCTAAAAAATAAAGTAATATACTGGTTGTCCAACAATAGACCGCTTCCAATCTTTATGGACAACAGAGTTACTACAGTGCGCAGAGTGCCTTGGTTAGGCAACCTACCAAAAAACACTCAGGGCGACTGTATTATAGTAAATTTTGAAGATCCCAACACAGTTGAGCATATTTGCTCCTGGGGTGATCAAATCTCTACTGAAGAGATAGCTACCCACAATCTGTCGTATTTCTATCCCCCTAATACACGACGTAACGCTGGTCCTCTGTGGTCCTGGACGAGGGTAGGAAACTGGGGCGGAATCAGAGACCGAGATCAGTGGTCGGGGTACGGCTTTAGCAACCCACCACCAGGCCACTTTAGCAATTGGAGAGGTCCATCACTATCCAATCGATATGACTGCCTGGATATGGTGGACTGACTACCAACTCTATCCATAACAGACAGCAGCTACAACAGCGTTTCCCCCAACCCAAAAGACCCCTGTAAGAGCATTCGGACGGCTGGCTTCTTCTCGCCATCTCTGTATGGTACTCAGCCCGAGTCTTGCCCTCCCCAGCAACCCCTGACCCAACAGCAGTCATCTTCTCCCCACCAGGTTGCGTGTCACACTTTGTCAGCTACCCCTGTAGACCCGCTTCCGAACCAACAATCTACTATTCCTCAACTCAGTGAGCCTAAACCTATCCTTCCTCTTTCTGCCATAACCACCCAGTCCCCGTCCCAACTCCCACACTCCTCAGCTGAACCTCAGCCTCCAAACTCTACTTTCTCATCAACCCAGGACCTTCCAATTTTATACTGGAACGTAGCTGGCTTAAGATCGAAAATCCATCTCCAGTCCTGGATGGAAGTGACCAATAAATATAAGCTAATCTGCCTAGAAGAAACTTGGGCAATTGACCCTATTCACATCCAGGGTTTTAAAACATTTCATCTTCCTTCCTTACCGTCCACTCATGGTAGATCCAAGGGCGGCTTAGTCATCTATGTTTCCAACTTAATTCCTTTTACGATCATGGAAGTTCCGTTAGTTTCGTCAATTTCTCAAATCCTCAAAATAGTTCCAGATAATAACTCCTGTTATTATCTCATCAATATGTACAATAACTCTTCACCCAGCGACTGTGTAAAATCTCTGTCGGAAATTATTTTATATTTACAAGATCAAAAAGCTATGAATCAACAGTTACATTGTCATGTTGTGTGGGGTGGGGATTTCAATGTGTATTTGTGTAACAATTACAACAAAGGTATTTGCGGGCTTTTAGACGAGCACGATGTCCCTCTGGCCCACTTCGCCCACAGTACAGTTGGTCATGCACTAAACACTTGTATTTTTGCACTAGAACTTGAATTCGCGAACATTTTAGTGAGTCCTGCTGTAGAGTTCAAGACGACTTTCCACGGTAGAGGAGCCACCACAATCATCGACTTTATCTTATGCTCCCAATCCCTAAACAACCGACTGAAGCAATTTACAACTGGCACCGACCCCTCAAGTGACCACTACTCTAATAGCATTACCATAGTATTAAATACTCCATCCTCAGCCTGCCCAAAAACAAGTCTCTTAGCGCAGCACTCCCTGGAGATGAGTAAAATTAACGGATATACTGTTAAGTGGTCGATGATCAACCCCACAGAGATCACCAGTAAGATCATCCAAAAAACCCTTCCTTTAATCCACCACTGTCTGGAGACGTCATCTTCCCCCCAGTTGATCCTCTCCAGCTTTGTCAAAATATTAGAAGTCATCAGACAAGAGCTTACTCGTCCACATAGGACTCACGACAATGATAAGGACTCCAGAGGGTGGTTTGACTCCCGTTGCCGTAAAGCGCAGCGTGCACTGAAAAATGATTTACACAATCAGACCAGGGACCAGCCCCAAATCGCCTCCTTAAGAAAAAACTATAAGATGGCAATACAATCCCGTAAACGGGAAATAAAAAATAATTTCTGGGCCCAATTACATCAGAGCACTCTAACCAAGGACTCCACCATGCTTTGGAGAACAGTTAAGGCCCCTTTCCTAGCTGATGAAACCGCTATACAGCATCTTGATGTGGCAGTACCCGCTGATAAATGGGTAGCACACTACTCGCAGATCTTCGGGGACAACCCCTTGACAACCGAGGCTCCCAGACCAGATGCGGAAGCTCCCACTAGCAACAACATCTACCCTATTGACCTCCACTTCGATCTAGTGGAGGTAACCACAGCACTGACTTCCTCAAAGACCGGTAAAGCGCCCGGTCCAGACGGGGTCCCCTTAGACATATTTGTGAGCAACATAGATCTTTGGTCTCCAATTGTCACACAGGTCATGTCTGCAGTTACCCAGATCGGCCTTATTGATTCTTGGTCCACCTCTGTGCTCCTGCCCATTTTTAAAAAGGGAGATCGGGACAACCCAGCCTGCTACAGGCCCATCTCCCTTTTGGATTCCCTAGGCAAGGTCGCCGGCAGACTAATCCTGGAGCGATTAAGGGACTGGGTCACAGAGAATAAGATCTTAACCGACTTACAGTTTGGGTTCCAGGAGGGCCTGGGCACTGTGGAACAGGCCTTAAACTTGACTTTACTTATGGGCAAATATGCTGGGGCCAAAGGCGGTAATCTTCATCTAGTCTATGTGGACTTGAGTTCCGCATTTGATTGCGTAATTCATTCCAAGTTATGGGCGATCTTGAAAAATCTGGGCATAGATCTTGCACTGCTGAATTTCCTCCGAGAGCTATACTCGGACGCAAAAGCTTGTGTGAGATACGGCATCAAAGGGGAGCTTACTGAATCCTTTAACATCGAAAAAGGCGTAAGGCAGGGATGCGTCCTTGCTCCATTCCTATTTAACATCTATACTAATGGACTGGAGCAAGCGATGCTTGCTGACAGCAAAGATCTCCCCTGCATAAGCTCCCGCCCAATCCCTGCATTACTGTATGCAGACGATTCAGTCATCCTAGTAAGGACACCTAATCAACTTCAGACCCAACTAGAAAAATACTGCGAATTCATGCTTTCTCTTGGTCTCAAAGTCAATAAGTCCAAGACTTTCGTTATGAATATTGGCAAGAGAGCACAAAAATGTAAATCTCTCTTTATCGAGAAGACCAGATTAGAAACTGCCAACACCTACCCTTACCTAGGTATTCTTATTGATAAACATCTGTCCTGGAAACCTGCCATATCCAGCAAAAAATTGCAGTTTCAACGCACAACATCAGCACTGACTTCATTCTCTAGGAAACTGGGCAAGCCCGCTCCCACTGTGCTTTTGAAGATCTACCAAGCTAAATGCATGAGCGTGGCTACATACGGGGCTGGAGTCTGGGGCTATGTGTCTGCAGATGAGCTTCAAATCATAGAAAACTACTTTCTGAAATACATATTAGCCCTCCCCCGTAGTGCTCCTACTTACGGTACCCATGTGGAACTCGGTTGGGAGTATCTGACTGACATCATTAGATACCAGCCGATTCTACTATGGCATCGAATATGGACCCAGGAGCAATGTCATCTAACTAGGTCACTAATATCTGACTGTCTCACTTTGTCCCATTGGAAAAAGATTCCTTGGCTGTTATATGTTTCAAACTTTTTGACAGATTTGAACCACCCTGCATATTTCACTGACCCTGAATCTCTATCGGACATACCTAGAAAATCTTTGAAAAAGCTATGTGCTGACCACTTAAGCGAACTTCGTTTGTGTTCAGAACTTGTCAAAAAGTCAAATGTACATTTAACGATGGTTCAATCCTCTTATGGCATTCAACCTTATTTGTCTTTTTTTCTGTCAAATTATGAGAGGTATGTTTTAACCAGATTTCGGTTTGATGCATTTTATCGCCTTGTCTCACTGCCTGTGCCCTCAGACTGGTCACGGGAATTAACAAACTGTCCTTGTGACGGTCTTACTCGCCAGTCAACTCTGCATGTAACCTTTTTCTGCAGTTTCTATAAGTCCCCGCGGAAACGATGGCTGGTTCCATTGCTCCGGCACTTAGGATTGAGAAGATGCAGACCGGCTCTTTTGGCACTTCAATACTTAGACACCCCGTACGTTGCCAAAACTGTAGCCTGCTTTCTCAAAGCCTGCTTGAAAACTCATTCCCAACTATTGGCAACTGTTCCCTAAGATTTTATTGACTACTGTGTTATTATTCTTGTATATAGAGTGTTAGTGTTTACTTGTACTTGAATGATTTTTTTCACCCTTTCGAAGCATAAAATGCCCTGCCTTCCTTAGCAATCAATGAGCAAATTGAATTTTTATAATGCTGTAATGTTTTTAAATGCACTTTTTATGATACAATCATAATAATCGAATCGATCGAAATAAAGTTATCTTTTGACTTTGACTTTACCAGAACTTAAGTTGTATGCATATCAATTTTTATTTAAAGCCACCCAACAGTAAAAGTATTTTATGTTATGTTTTTTAAATTATGTCTTCTCTAATGTGTTTTCTTATAATGTTTTCCAAGGGTCTATGATTGTCTATGTACGAATAATTATATCAAATAACAAGTGCATATCGCTGCCAAATCCAAACTAGATTATCCCAAGCTCACACACATGCTGATCTGTCCTAGTAAACTAAAGGCAGCAGTCCTACCATTGCAGACTGCAGGAGCAGGTCACACCGCTCAACTTCAACTTTGCCCTCACCATGTTTGGCGTGCCAATGTCAATGCACTATTTTTAATATATGTCACTCACCCCTAAGGAAGGCCTCCTGAGTCCAGGAGGCAGAGTGCATTATATTAAAGGTGTGGGCATATAAGTGCAAACTTATATGCCCCTATAGTAAACTTTTCCATTTAAGGCTATTATAAGTGATCAGCAGTCGATAGGATAACATGGGCTGGCACCCTGGCAAACTCAAGGTTGCCAGCTCCATTGTGGTACTGCAAAAATATGTCATGTTTGTGATCAAACAGCATGGCTCCTCACCCCTGACACAATTGCGGTGGTGCTGGGTTATGGTAAGGTGTCGAATAATCCAGTTATTCCGGGTTCTGTGTCTGATTATGACTGAGGAAAGTTTGTTGTGATTGATCCTATATGTAGGAAGTCCAACACCCTTAAAGAAACTGTGCAGCATCCCCAAAGGTTCAGGAACAAACCTTTTAGGTTTAAGGACTTGTGATATGAATCATTTGTGCATATGCGTTTGAAATTGCCTGATAATCTTTATGGACATGCTTATGATGACACCTCATGCACTGATGGTTTAGTTCGGGTTTTTTTAAATGTATTAAGAATTTTTACTTTTATTTCTTTGTTTTAGGATATTGTACTTTAGTTTTATTTGTTTTCTTTCTTCAATATTATATTTAAAGTTTTGCTGGGGAGAATTACCGGGGTACATTCTCTTCTCATTCACTTTGTGTAATTTGGGAACAGAAGAAAGCATTTTTCTGCATTGTATGAGAAAGGGCGGAATGTTGGGTTATTCTGTGTTGGAAGGAATGCAGGGAATTCGAATGTTAAGGGAATGCAAGGTGAAAGTTCCAGAGTTGTCAGTTGCTGCCTGACTTGGAGAACCAGTGGTCCTATATACAATAAACAGGAGAATAAATAATTTTTTCAGTGAATGGTGTCTGCACTGATGGCACCTCTGGCCGCACTGGAAAGCTAATAAACACTTTTATAAGGATAGTGTGTCACCTCTTATGAGTGTGTGTCTGTATATGACAGAAATCTATTCATCAAATAGGCGGATTTGTGAAGCATGCAGTGATGCAGCCCACTCAGAGCACACTTAGCAGTCTTTCTCCTGCTTGACCTATTCCCAGCCTTCATCACTGTAAACCTTTCCATTGTTCTGAGGTGTAGGGGATGATAAGGAGGGTATGAACTAGGGGTCAATTTATTTTAGAGCAATGGTAAGGTTACCACCAATGTGGAGCCAGATGACATCCAGAACTAGGAAGGCTTAATGAGGTTTGCCTATGGATGCTGAGAACTTGGTTCTACTTAACAGCCCTAAAATGGAAATCCTTATACAGGTCTCACATAATCAACTGAGGAAATTTAAATCAATCAATCAGAGTACTTGCAAAGCGTGCTACTTACCCGTGAGGGTCCCAAGGCGCTGAGGGGAGAGGGGGGTGCTGCTACTGCTCGAAGAGCCAGGTCTTGAGGAGTCTTCTGAAGGCGAGTAGGTCTTGGGTCTGCCGTATGTGTGTTTAGGGAGGGTGTTCCAGGTCTTGGCGGTGAGGTAGTAGAAGGATCTGCCACTGGAGGTCATTCATTGGATGTGGGGGACAGCGGCGAGGGCAAGGCTGGCGGAGCGGAGCTGGCGGGTGGGGGTGTGGAAGCTGAGTCTGCTGTTCAGGTAGGCTGGTCCGGCGTTGTGGAGTGCTTTGTGTGCGTGGGTGAGGAGCTTGAAGGTGATCCTCTTGTTGACGGGCACCAGTGTAGGTCTCTCAGGTGGGGGGTGATGTGGCTGCGGCGAGGGACGTTGACTATCAGTCGGACGGAGGCATTTTGGATGCGTTGTAGTCGTCGTAGGTGTTTGGCTGGGATTCCTGCGTAGAGTTCGTTGCTGTAGTCCAGTCTGCTGCTGACGAGGGGCTGTGTCACTGTTCTTCTTGTTTCAGTCGGGATCCACTTCTAGATCCTGTGGAGCATGTGGAGGGTGTTGTAGCAGGAGGAGGGGACGGCGTTGACCTGCTTAGACATGGAGAGGGAGGAGTCGAGGATGAATCCTAGATTGCGTGCATGGTCGGTGGGTGTTGGTACTGTTCCCAGTGTGGTCGGCCACCAGGAGTCGTCCCAGGCTGAGGGGGTGGGTCCGAGGTGTGATTTAAGTCACATATCATCATTTACTCCTTATGAAGCAGGTTCTTATACCAGCCAGCAAGAATTAAGTATTTCGGGCAGATACTGCCTCACGCCTGGCACTGAATAATAAGTAATCTTTTCCTACCTGTGTTTTAAAGGGCCATCCATAAATGATGTCACAATATGTTTCAAAACCCAACCTGACACCATCAAACTAAGCAACATTCTAGAATGCCTATCCAAGTGATTGCTACAGATGCAGCATTGGGTAAAACAAATGTGTTATTTTTCTCTGCACTGAATGACCCATTTAAATGAAAAAGACACGCAGCCGGTAACCATGTCAGAAACAGTCTAAACAAGCCGCAATGCTTTGGGCAAAATATAAATTGAAGCCTAAATTTGTAAACGATTTTTTTAAAAGACCGCTGCTGCTATGATTACATTGGGTAATCCCCATTACTCTTAGTCCTACTCGTCCTCAACCCAGTCATCACTCATGAGGTATTCCATAGACAGGAAACACTTTTAGGCTCCACCAGATGCTATATCATACCCAACCACCAGAAGCACATCCTGACACACCAAGCAACAAAGGCCTGGACAGGGAGGGAGGGTGGGAAGTATGACTGGGTCGAGGACGAATAGGACTAAGAGTAATGGGGATTACCCAATGTAATCATAGCATTACCTCTACGTCCCTCATCCTCGACCCAGTCATCACTCATGAGGCATACCAAAGCAACGCCCAACCAGGCCTTTGGCAACCCAAACACAGCAAAACACAGACCAGACACAAAGGAGTGCGGCAAGTGAAAGTTTAATAAAACACACAGAATCAGAGCGGGGGACAACCCCCACAGCTTGCAACACCCCACAACCAAAATTGGTCCAGTCAGAAAGTCCACAATTCAACCGGTAGTGTCTCACAAATGTAGGCTCGGAGGCCCAAGTCCCCGCCTGACAGATTTCATCAAGAGACACAACATGATAAGCAGCCCAAGAGGCAGACACGCCCCGAGTGGAACGTGCCTGAACTCCAGCCGGACAAGGCAAACCAGCACCAAGATAAGCTAGAGTGATGACCGCCTTAATCCAGCGACCAAGACTAAGCCTGGAGGCAGCTTTACCCCTACCAGCCAAACCAAAGGTCACAAAGAGGGAGTCAGAGGAGCTAAACCCCTCAGACCGAGCCACATAAACAGACAAGGCACGCTTCAGATCCAAGGAATGAAGCAAGAGGTCAGAAGGAGAAGAAGGAGAAGGACACAAAGAAGGAAGAACCAGCTCCTGAGAAGAATGAAAGCGAGAGCGGATCTTGGGGACAAACCCAGGATCCAAAGAGAGCACCACAGCGTCATCGAGAAAAAGCAAAATCGGGGGAGAACAACTCAAGGCCGTAAGTTACCCCAGCCGTCGCGCAGAAGTAATAGCAACCAGAAAAGCCACCTTGTAGGACAGGAACCTAAGATCCACGACTCCAAAGGCTCAACGGGGGAGGATTGCAAAACACCCAACACCAAAGAAAGATCCCAAGGGGACACCAGGGAACAAACAGAAGGGGAAGATAGAGAGAAACTCCGAAAGAGGCGAGAAACCAACAAGCCATCCGAAGGTAGAAAAGAATCCGAATCCCGGAAGGCACGGATAGCAGACCACTGGCCCCGCATGGTAGACAAAGCAAAGTGCTTCTAAAAGCCATCCAGAAAAACTGAAGAACAGAAGACACAGGGCAAGAGGTAGGAGACAGACCAGAGGAGGAACACCACCCCGAAAAAGAAGATAAGTGCTTCGAATAGGAAGCCAAGGTAGACCGTCTACGAGAGGCCTGCATCACAGAAATGATGTGGTCGGGCAGACCACGGACCCCAAGAGACAACCGTTCAACCTCCAGACCGCCAAGGTGAGAGGAACCAGAAGAGGCGACGGGGACCTCAGAAGAGAGGGGTAGCGGGGCAGAAGCCAAGGAGGGCCCACGGCTAGGCCCAGCAACAGAGGAAACCAAGACCTCCTCAGCCAGTAAGGAAGAACAGCCACCACCCGAGCCCCCTCCAGCTGAACCTTCAGCAAAAAGGCAAGAATCAGAGGAAAGGGATGAAAGGCTTAAAGAAGCCAAGGGGGCCACTGGAGAGACAAGGCATCCACCCCCCATGCGCCCTCCTCCGGAGACCTGGAGCAGAACAGGGGAACCAGTGCATTGGAAGGGGAGGCAAACAGATACAGATCCGGAGTCCCGAACTTCTGGCAAAGCAAACAAAACATCCGGAGCCAGACACAGGGACAGAGAGGAAGGGAACCTCCCGCTCAATGATTCCGCCACCACGTTGTCCACACCCCGGATGTGCTGAGCAGACAGGGCCAGAAGATGTTGCTCCGCCCAGTCCGAAATGGAGCAGGCCACCAGATTCAGGGAAGAACTGCGGGTTCTCCCTAGTGATTGATGTAGGCCACCGCCACCATGTTGTCCAATCTCACCAGGACATGGCAACCCCTCGGATGAAGATGAAAGAAGCAAAGCTCCTCTCGACAGCAGACAACTCCCTCCAGTTGGACGACCTGGGCGACTCCAATGGGAGCCAGCGGGCCTGCACCGCCCAATGATCCAAGGTCGCCCCCAGCCCGACGCGCTGGCATCCGTTGTCAAAACCATAGGGGGAGGAAGATGGATACACATCCCTCTGGAAAGGTGGGCAGAATCCAGCCACCACTGAAGAGCAGCAACAACGTCCAGAGACACAGGCATATGAACAGCATAGTCCAAGACAGGAAAGGGGACCCACCGCTGAACATGCCACAGCAGAGGACGCAGATGAACCCTGGCCCAAGGGACAGTGAAAACAGACGCAGCCATGAGACCCTGAACTACCAGCAACTGCAGGAGGGGAGCCGAAGCCTGTGACAACTTCCTCAGCAACGACTGAAGGCGGCGAATCCGGGCGTCCGGCAAGAACACCTTGTCCAACACAGAATCGAACACAGCTCCGATGAAGGTCCTCCGGGTGGCAGGCTCCAGGTGGCACATCGGCAAGTTGATCAAGAACCCGTGTTCCCTGAGCGTAGTCATGGTCAAGAGAAGGTGGCGAGACATGACCTCCTCAGATGGAGCCTGAACCATCCAGTCGTCCAGATATGGAACACTGACACCCCCAGGAGATGGAGATGTGCCACCAAGGGAGCGACCACCTTGGTAAACACCCTGGGGGCGGACCGAAGACCAAAAGGAAGGACGCAGAACTGCCAGTGCTGACCCTCCAGGCAGAAGCACAGGTAACGCTGATCCCTCACAGCCACAGGGACGTGAAGATATGCGTCCTGGAAATCGAGAGTGGAGAACACCCATCCGGACTGGATCAGCGGAATCACCTTCTGGAGAGTTTCCATTTTGAACGGGGGGACAGGAACTTGATCCGGTAACCTTGAGTCAAAACATCCAGCACCCATCTGTCGGAGGTCGTCAAGCGCCAAGCCGGAAGGAACATGCGAAGCCTCCCACCAACGACAGGTGGACCACCATCGAGAACGACCTCCCGGACGGCATAGTCAGGAACGCTGCGGGCCAGACCCAGCACCCCGCTGGGATTTCTTCTGAAACTTCAGTGGAAAAGACCGGCCAGTACCACTTTGATTTCTGAAGGAGGACTGTTGAAACCTGGAAGGCTGGTGGAAAGACCTGGCACCTGAGAAGGAGGAACCCCCACGTTCGGAAGGTCATGAAAAGACAAAGAATGCTTGCGTTCTTTAAAAACCTTATGCAGCTTTTCCTCCAGAGAGTCACCAAACAGAGGGGTACCAGTGAAAGGCAGCCTCAAAGCCATGGACTATTGGGCCGCGTCCATTTTCCAATCAAATAGCAACAGGTTCCTACGGGCAGCAATAGAGGAACCACAGGACATCGCAGAAGCCCTCACAGAATCAAAAGCGATGTCCGACAGGAATTCCGCCTGGCCTTCCATGGACTCCAGCAATTCTGGACAACTGCCACCCTTCTGCATCGTAGAAAACAGGGACTTGAAATCGGTCAGTAAAGACTGGGCAACATAGGCCCCATAAATACCAGAACGAATAGCCAGGTGAGAGGCAGCATAAGACTTCTTCAGAGCTGAATCCACCTTCTTATCCACACCGTCCTTCAGAATGTTATCATCCGCCATGGAAGGACGACCCGCAAGACTGGCCACAACGGAGTCCACAGGAATGGAATCAGGCAACGAGTCCGCCATATCCAACAAAGGATAAACCTTGGACATAAACCTGGCCATAGCAATATGATATGGGTCCTTCCACTCCTTCAGCAGGCCATCAGACACAAAAGTTTGCACCGGCAGAGAAGAGGCAACCAGCTTCCCAAAATTGCAGCAAAAGAGCATCCTGAGAGTAGCAGGGTGTAGAATCATCAGGAAACCCCATGTTAACCCGTACATGGGAAAGGACGTCAGGCAAGAGGTCCCTGGAAATGTACTTGCCCTGAAGATCAACAGCAGCAACTGAAGACTCATCAGCGGAGGAAATATCTGAGTAAAAGGCAGTAGCACCAGAAAGATCAGCAGCAGCCTTCTTGTTCGCCTTAAGATCAGAAAGCGTCTCCAGGATAAGGCGCTTAATTCTATCATCATCCTTCCTGGCACGCTTCACAGGAGCAGCGGAGTCCCCACTGGACCCAGGGGAAGAGGAAGGCACAGGGGAGGAATGTTTCCTCTTGCGATGGTGCTTGCCCATAACTAAATCACACTGGTACAAAGGAACAGCAGCAAACAGAAGCAGGAATGCCACAAACAGAAACACCCCCCTCGCATATAAAGGGTGAAACCCAATCCAATGAGCCCCCTATGGAGGAAGAAACTGTAGAGGACGAAAGATTTCAAAAAAGACCAATCCTCCAATCGGAAACACCGAAAAGAGGCAAGCCCCGCCGCCAGTCAATCACCAACGAGCCCGAAGGGAAACTAAGCAAGAGGAAGGGGGCGGCACCAAAAGCAAACCCACGGCTAAATAGCCAGCGCGGGCTGCCATGCAGGAAATCGCCACCAAAGACAGGAGCGCCGGAGCTCACCCGGGCGCCTGTCAAGCGCCCACATGCCACATGGAAGCAGGGCAACCCCTCGTAAGCGCGAGCAAATCAAACGCCATCCACGAAGGATCAGACACTGAGGCCCCTCGAGCACAGAACGCATGCTGGCGAGGGAAACACACCCAGAAGAGGGGGAAAGCGAGGGGAATCGCACCCAAGAGACGGCCAAGCGCTACAGCCCCACACGCCTACCTGCGTCCATCCGTGTAGCAGGACCGGCATCCAGAACTCTGTCAGAAGGACACAAACCGGGCAGGACGAAGCAGGGAGACCCATGGAGCCATGCATCACAGGTCTCCCGAGCCCAGGAGGAGACAGGGGAGCCCAGCAGCCCAACTCCAAAAGAAATCCCACGACGGTCCACGGGAGCCTCCCAGAGCCCAGCAGAGGAGGATCCACAGGACAAACAAAGCAGCTAAGTGCCCGGCACTCACCCCAGCGTCTCCCATCAAGTAAACCACTGACAGGAAACAAAACAGGATGTGCTTCTGATGGTTGGGTATGATATAGCACCTGGCAGAAAGGGGGGTGTAGCCTAAAAGTGTTTCCTGTTTTGTTTCCTGTCTGTGGAATACCTCATGAGTGATGACTGTGTCGAGGACGAGGGATGTAGAGGTAATGCCAATGTTACCAGTCTTTGCTAAATTTGTGGCAGCGTATTCCTTTAGCTTAATTGTTTTTCTTCCCTGCATCTAAAAATGTGTGATCCAACATGCATAAACTTTCCTTTTCTGTTCTCTAGTGCATCCAAAATATAAGGCCGCCTGTGAATGTATGTGCACGGGAGATGTGGCAGGTTTATGTTAAAGCTCACATCTGAACCGAAAGCAGTGGAGATAAAACAGTAACATCGAGAATGGAATAAATGTTCTTTTTTGTGAAATTTCGCCGCACGCCCTGCAAAGCTTGCATTGTTTTCACAGTTCTTAGAATATTGGCAAGGTGTACTGTCTGTAACACATTAAACCAAGCCTGCCCACTGAACCGCGAGCTGTGTGCAGTCGGCGCGGAGGTGGGACCAATTGATTGTAAGATGCCTTCAGCCGTTTTCAAACATATCAGAATGTGTGACACTTCGTCCGACAGGTAAAACCGGGCGCGAGGTTCTCAAAACAAGTTCAAAGGAGCATGAAGGGAAAAAAAATAGTAGAAAGTTTATACAGTGTCAAAAACGTGTACTCGTTTCCAGTGTCATGCCTAAAAATTAGGCTTCTCGACTCCCTGACAAAAATACCATTTGCACTGAGAGGCCTCTGATTTATTTAATGAGCATCATTAAAATTGGGAATTATGAGCACAGATATTTTTTGCATCTGTTGTATGTGTTTTATTGACACATTCTGGAGTGTACTGCCTGCTGCTACCACCTGCTCAAACGCATTGTAAGAAAGTGATCAATATGCGAACACTGTGCATGCCCTGCTGTAATTCAACACTTGCCCTAAGGGTGCAGATTCCATATGTACTCATTATGCAATTTATATAAGGGTGTAAATGGGGATCTAAGGCCCAAGTAGGGAGGTAATTCCCTGTCAAGCACAACAAAACTTTGATATGACACTGAAAAGGTATAACAAATTGGGTGTGATATGGTTGTTTGCCCTCTGATTCTCTCTATATAAAACCTGTTGAAAATTGATGGCTGGAGTGGCAGATTGTGCAAAAAGCCAGACTACCTTTCCTCGAATAGTTAAAATCATGTGCAATTTGCGCACAATTGGATCTCCTGGGGTGTTAAACTTGGAATAGGGTGCAATTTTTGTGCATGCTCTGAGGGGTATATTCACAAGAACGTGTGCTAAACATCCCCAAAAAATGCTAACACACCTTCACACATTGCAGCCCATTGCGGGAAAATAACCCAGTATTAACGTGGAATTCACAACAAGCATGCAATAGACTGCCGTAACTGCGGCCAATGTCTGCAATACAACCACCGTGACAGAGATAAAAACACCAACCACAATGCGTAAAAAGAAGCAATGTGCTCAAAGGCGATAAGAAAACAGTGACAACTAGCGAGAGGCCAGCAATACCCATGCAAAATGTGGTGAAAAGCACAAGATTAGCAGATGGAAAATTCCTCAAAAAAAAACATCAACTGCGGAGCACCACGGATGCACCCTAACCCACTGCAGAGGACAACATGAACCCCACAATCTCCACAGAGGAACACCCAGGAATACAGAGCCCGTGGAAGGCTAATGAGAAGAGGAGGATGGGGTACAGTCGCCAGAAAAAACAGATTATCGCAACGAATGAGCCAGAACACCACCACCAACTGTACGGCACCTCCAACGTGTCATTGCCAACAAAGAGGCAAGGATGGCACACCACCACTGACCATGTGAATGCTGTCGCATGGCAGAGGGTGACAATGGAAGAGCACAAGAGGCCCTGGGCTGATGTGAATGGCAAAACCAAACAGAAACTCTCTACCAACACAGAAGCAGCTATGCACCCCGGAGGAGGGGGGCCAGCAGAACACCAGGAGCTGAATGACATGGAGAAGATGTTGGCCACAGTCACCATGCGGGAGACTGTGACAACAGTCTGGGATCCAGACACTGTCCAACATGACCTGACACCACATCAACAGGATGCGCACCGACCTGGGAGTTGGAGGACGGGGTGAGACGGGCCCAATGGCACACATGCACAATTAAGCAGAGCACACTGCACACCCACAATGACTCATGATCATGACCCTGATCCCACAGGAACACCTCAGCACACACACAAACACCAAGTAGTCCCACATAAAGCATATGCCCAAAGGGGCACCCACACAACACATCAACAAGCACATAACCAACACATGCATACGTGCGAAACACAGCAAACATGCATATACATCAGCCACACTGACAATGCAAGAGACACCACATGGCAAGTAGCATGGCTGCTGTCCAACCACCATGACAATGAACACGGCACAACACTGAAGAACCGGAACGAGAAGGTCACACTCTGACACAACCACATGCACAAACAACCCCTGACGTCAACGACACATCTGTGGACAAACCATGCCCAAGAGTCACAACTCAACAAAGAGCACAAGTTACCCAAGTCTGCCACATCTCAGCACAGTGGAAGCACAGAACTGACAGTCACACCGCATGAAAGGGACCAGTGGCAGACAAATTAGAGCCGCAGGAGCAAATCAACCATCGTGCAGAATACGCACATAAGTAGGAGTGCACCTCGACATTGACAACATCCCGGTACAAACAGCAACACCTCCACAATAGAACACAGGACACCACTGGTGCCGCAAATGTGCACGACATGGCAAATCACATCTGGCACAGCAGGAGACTGTGACATCACAATGTAAAAGTACAACCTGCAACCTGCAAATATGTATTGTTCACAGCTGCTGCATTTTTTAACATTTTGTACTGTCCCATGATTGCCAGGGATGGCCACAACGTTACGTGCTCACGAGAAGTAATTGTCAATGATGGTGTTCCTACGGGCCATTCCTGCCGCAGGTGCAGTTGGATGTGGGCCACCTGCCCCATCGTCCCCATCATTGTCCGGTACTTCCGGAACTGGGATCCATGGTGCATTGGTGCGTACACAGATGTTTTGCAACACACAACATGCAACGATCATCTTGCACACGATCTCCGGGTTTTACAGGAGCTTTCCACCTGTGCCGCCCAGGCACATGAACGTGACTTCAACACACCAAATGTGCATTCAATGATGCCCCTGGTGCGTATGTGGGCTGCACTGTACTGCCTCTGGGCAGGTTGTTCATGTCTCGGAGGGGTGTCATTATCCAAGGGCAGTGTGCATATCCTTGATCACCTGTGAAAGAGCAGGGGGAAAAGAGTCAATACTTGGTTCGGCAGGATGTGATGGCAGGCCCGCTAATCCAGTGACGCCTGTGCTGGCTGTATGTGGAGTGAGTGTAAGCCAGCCCTCAGGGAGTAGTTGGTGCTGGCAACAACTCCAACAGTCAACAGGCACTCAGACAAGCAATGGCAGAACAACAAGGAGAGATGACTTGAGTCGCACAGGGTTAGTGGCCCCGGATGCAAAGCGGTCGACACGGGCCTACCGCCACGGGATGCTGACCTGCTGGAGACTAGGGTAGGGTCACGAGTGCAGATTTCCGTAGATGCAAAAGGAACGTGTCGTGGAGTGTCTCGGAGGACAGTGGAAGTTGTACCACCAGGGCATGATGCAGAGGGCACATGCCAGCTGTGTCTGGCAACATGTAGGATATGAATGCCATAGACTCATGCCAAGTCCGTAACTGCCCGTCGCTGATGACAATCCCCAGGCCACAGGCCCATACACCAATGATGTTCTGCCGCAGGCTGGCGGTCACTCACGGCGCACAGGGTTAGTGGCACCACATGACGAGCGCTTGCGTTGCTCAGGGTTAGTGGCACCACATGACGAGGGCTTGTGTTGCACAGGGGCAGTGGCACCATGTGACGAGGGCTTGCGTTGCACACAGTCAGTGGCACCACCTGACGACAGCCTGCTGAATGGAATTATGCCTCACCTATCGAAGTGTGTGTGGCGCTGCGTCCGCAGCCACGGACTTGGGGTAACTGCCATTCAGAACTCAGGACACTGTTCCACATGTGGGACCTACTGTGACGAAGGCGACACCGGTGGGGTATGTCAATGAGAAAGGAGTAATGTGGACCAGCGTCGTGGGGGCCAGAGATGGTCTGCGGAGGCTGCAGTGCTTGCGGGACTGACGATTGAAGCTTGCCCCGGCACATGAGGGGCCCTTTTTGACACACGACGGTGTCGGCTGGTGAGCAGTGTGGCCTTGGGGCACTGTGGCGGGCAGGCCTGGTCTGGGTATCAGTGTCTTGGGGTGCAGCAGGCGCACAGGGTCCCAGGCCCCGCTGCTGATCGCGTCGGCCTTGTGGCGGACTGCGAGGCACCGCCCGGTCAGTGACGTTGGCCTTTCCGGGAGACATCTATGCTCTGCACCACAGGGTATTTGTCCACACCCCAGCCCAGCCCTGGTGTACTCAGGGCCAACCCACTACTTTCTCGCACACAGGGGGTGATGCAGCAAGCGACATTTCCGCTATCTGAGCCATGGCCTGGTGTGACATGGTTGCGTCCACTGTTCAATAATCTCCAGTCACCAGCAGCTATTGTCTGCATGGACATACCTGTGGTTTGCCTATCCGTGTCTGTCTTGCACATCCACGTACCACTTGTCATTGTGTACATTCCTATTCACGGGTCACTTGCATCTTTCGCATATGGCTGCATTCCGCTTCTACACACGTTCAGCTGTTGTGTGGCTGTGGTGCCATGATGTGGCTGTAGTGTGTGCAGGGGTAGCACAGGATCACCATGGAGGGGTGTGGAGGAGTCTGGTAGGTGGGCATGTTGATTGCCATGTTGTATGTGGTTTGGTCACGTGCGCATTCCAACAGTTGTGCGTTGTGTGATGGTGGCTTTGAGGTGTGTGGTGTGTTGATCTGGCACTTACCAACGAGCAGTCCAGTTCCATATGTGCCATCCTGGAAGGGTTGGTTGATGATGGACTGTCGGAAGATGTATGAATCGTGCACACTGCCAGGGTAGTTTGCGACAACATTGGTGAAGAGTCCCTGGTGGTCCACTATTGCCTGCACATTGATGGAATGCGTGTGCTTTCTGTTGCGATAGTGGTGTGCTGTATCGGCAGGGGGCACAACTGAGACATGTGTGCAGTCTATTGCCCCAAACATGGCTGGGAATCCAGCTATGGCGTAGAAGCCTTGATTGGTCTCCTTCTGTTCCTGTGCAGTGTGGGGGAAGTGATGGTACTGGGGTATGAAGCTCAGGATGGCATTCAGGACAGGTGTGATGAACTTTGATAGGGCTGGCTGTGAGACCCCTCCGACTCTGGCAGTTGTTAGTTGGAAGGTACCAGAGGCCAAGAGGTGCAGCACAGCCAGCAGCTTTGTCTGCGGAGGGATGTTGGTTCTCCGCTGAGTTGAGACCGTCAACCTGTGGGCGATGTGGGTCATGATGCGGATGATGGTTGTCCTTTTGAGCCTGTAATGGGCAATGACTTCCTCGGGCGTAAGGTCTGTGAAACTGGTGCCGAGTGGGACCCCTGGTTAGAGTAGGCACCGAGGCGAGAATTATCGAGTCCGCTGACCTTGGTCCACGACCCTTCTGGTTCGGGAATTGAACCCTGGTCCCAGGCCAACTTCTGCTTCCGGGTCTGCTGCCTCTCAAAGTCAGCTTGTCAAGGCCAATGGCCACATATGTGCGGTGAAGCCAGGATATGTTTGGCCAAGCAGAGTGTGCCCGATTCACAGAACTAACTTAAGAAAAAATCCTAAACTTACTGCCATTTTGGTATTCACAAAAGGCACTTACTCATTTTGGCATTCACAGAAGGCACTCACTCATCAATGAGTAAGTGCCTTCTGTGAATACCAAAATGGTAGTAAGTTTAGGATTTTGTCTTAAGTTAGTTCTGTGAATCGGGCCCAGTGTATGTGGTGAAGATCATGACAGTGTGGATGAGCAGGTGTGGGGGCGGGGTCAGTGTGATAGGCAAAGAGCAGTGTACATGTTGATACTCTGTTGAGGTATCTGAGGCAGGAAAATCCATGCCAGAAGCTCCAATATGTGTGAAGGGGGGCTATCATCGACCAGTATGTAGTCTATCACCAGAGAATACCTCCTTTCGGAGCTTCTGTAGGGTTTAATGGATGAGGCATTTCTACTCTAGAAGGCCATAATGGCAGTCTGTGTGAAAATGATAGCTGTATGTGAGGGTGAGTTTACCATGAGGCTACGCTCCTGTGGTCACTGTGCCTGGGTTTTCCAGCCAATCTAAAGCTGCTATCTTCAGAAGAGCAACTGCTTTGCTCCCCTGAAGGTGGCAGCTGTACCTGCAGCAAGTGATAAACTACAATAGCTCCAACTTTTAGGAGCCTGATTGGCCCCAGGTAGTGATCATCATCAAAGAATGCAGCAGTAATTTTTATTAATGACTCTAGGTCATGATAGACATCACTGACCCCAGGCAGTATGTACATCAATGCCTCAGGCAGTGGGGAACAGCAATGGCCTCAGGCAGTAATGAGCATTAATGACGTCAAGCAGAAACTAGCATTAATGATGGGACCCAGGGAACCTGAGTCTATGCCTTACTACCTGTGCCAGTGGTCCTCCATTGCAGCAGCAGAGACATTTAGGGGGAGATTTATTAAGATTTTGTGCTGTGTTTGCGTCACAAAAGTGACCCTAATTGGTGCAAAATCTTTTTTTCCCAATTCACTTTTTTTAGCGCTGGAAATAAAAGAAAGTAATGTGAAGCAGAACATAGCACTGCTTTGTATTACTTTGCGCCATGGGGGAGTGCCAAGGGTGGTGCATGGGTGTTCCCATGCAAACACTCAAGGTTTCCCAATTTCCTAAATAAAGTAGATTGGATTAAGCATGAGAAATCTGCGCCCTTTTCAAGTAATGAAATGAAATCAAATTAAAGCATTTCTCCTTCCTTTTCCGACTTTGCATGTGTGCTGCACTTTAGAGAACACATAAAAAGTGGGAAAAAGATTGAAGTGAGTATATGCATAGTATTTTGTACTGGAAGGATTCCTTTTAGGTCAAAACCTATGTTAGACTTACGGAGACACCCTTGCACCATGGCGCAATGGTGTATCTGTGGCGCACGTGAAGGAAGTGACCCTCTTAGGGCCACCCGGGTCACTGTAGACCACCTCTCAGCCTTCCGTGTCGGGAAACATCCTTTACAACGCAACTTTTACCACGCAGTGCTTTTACATCGCAACTTTTACAACGCAAACCATTACAACGCATTGCGCTGGGGGGCGCTCTAGGATAGGGAATAGATTTAATTTACTATCCAACACCTTCCCTACTATCCACGGTGACTGGAGTTGGAATAGTAAATTAAACTATTCACTATCCAGCACCCCTCAACACTATGCGTTGTAAAGGCATGCGTTGTAAAACTTGCGATGTAAAAGCATGCGATGTAAAAGCATGCATTGTGATGTCATACATCCTTCTATGTTAAATGAAGAGTCAGAGAAACAATGGAGAATACCAACCACTCTTGTTTATTTGTATACGCTCAGAGCGGGACTCTGTCTGCAAGTCTTGCAAGAACTGAGCAACTGTAAGCATAGAGATACGTTATATGCATTGCATTGATAGCTAAGAACACGCCCATAGTGGAATTTTCCAAACAGATGTGGCCGGACAGTGAAAGACAAAAAAAAGGTTTCTTATTCTCATATCTTACATAGTTCAGGACGCTCTCAAGGCTGTTCTAGCCTGTGCTGTAATCTAATTGCCAGACAATTGGGAGAGGTGTCTTATGGAGGTGAAACTATGCACTAGCACTAGCAGTTCTTCATTACAGAAATTGAACTCAGCAAAGGGGATTTCTCAGAACAAAGAACACCACACAAAATGGAGCCCGAAAAAGCAAATGGCGTAGCGAATGCTATCTTATACACGGCATTAGTAGAGCATAATCTAACACACGGCAGCTGATTTCAGCACCGGTGCTAGTGAGAGGGGAGGAGAGTGCCTTATTTTAGTAGCATTTGCGGCTGCTACAGTGCGAGGATGAAAAAATAGCAGATCTGCCCCTTAGGGTCTCATTTATGGCATTAAGGTGTAGGGCAGCACAGCAGGACACCTTTCTGCGCTGCCCTACGCCAAAGTGAAAGGGCAGAAATGTACCATATTTAAGCATTCCTCTCCTTTCTGCCTCCAGATGCACTGTTTTAGCAGCCTTGCGCCGATGTAGGCTCCCTTGTGACATGGTGCAAGGGTGCCTCCTTTGCAGGCAGGATTGTTTTGTGCAGGAAGGGGCACCTTCCTGCACAAAAACAATCCTATGCAGTGTTTTCCTCTTTGTATGTGTGCTGCATAAAAGTTTAGGGTAGAGAACAGATTATATTCACTACTTTGGTCCTCACAACAATGGCATCTTGATTTGGACGGTAACCGCAGATTCAATAGGTTCAAGGTAATACAGGCTGAATCAGGAATATAAGACACATGCTAATTCTGTAGCCTTGAGGATTTCCACTGGCCCATTTTGCCAGACAAAACCTTGTGGGTATGTCTGTTGTAAATTACTCAGAATATTGTAAATTACAGGCAGAAATCAGTCCTGAAACAAATTCTCTCTGTAATTCCCAATTTCGTAAGGGAAAACATGAATTAGGGTGGTAACTCGGCATCTCCAAATGACCAAAGACAGCATATTGGTAATTCTCGGTGCGGAATTACCAGTGCTGTGTTATGCCAGGAAATTTCAGCTACAAAGTAACTTTTACCTTTGACGAGAGAAGACTATATTATCAGGTAATCACTAAGCATTTACTTATTATTTTCTTTTGGGTGATTTATAAAGCAGTGATACCGTCTCGTAGTATGTTTTCAGGCAGAGGAGTGAGAAAAACGGATAACTTCTCCTAATATCAGCTTTCATATCAGAATATTCTTGGTTGATGACAGTGCTGGATAGAAGATCTGCAGTGGAATGGTAATTTTTGAGAGGAACAAGCATTGTATGTAAAGCAACCTCCATCTGAATCTTTTGTTCTTAACTAGGTGAACACCCAGTAGCATATGGGATGCTGATCTTATACACTTTGGGCTCATATCATAAACCTGTGTGCTTCATGCAGGGCATAGCTGCATGCTTGTTTTATGTGACTGCACCTACATTTAGCTCAACACCTTTCTGCACGGCTTGAGTACAGCACAACTTAAAAACATTGAACAGTAATGGCCTCTATGTTTCCGGGCAGTGCTGCCTGCAGCTCAGAGTAATTCAATTTTAAAAGTATGCAATGCAGCTAGTGCACAGGTGTAGAAAAACTAGCATAAGCTGTGGCCGGCGCGAGCACACATACTCATGTGATTGATTGATTGATTGATTCTGGATTCATAAAGTGCATAGTGGTCCCATACGACATCCCAGCATTAAAGGTCTGCAAGCAAGGCGTGATTACTCTGCAGCAGTGGTGCCACAGAGCTTTGACAAATGTTGCCACTTTTCACACCTCAAGTGCTTCCTTTGACTTTTACCTCCAGGTATTTCAATCCCACCCACTGCCTGAATACCAGAAGGGGTTTACAGTTATCACTCTGCCTCCCTCTATTTCGTTCTTCTAACTATTTCGATGGTTCAGCAAAGCCATAGTGATAGTTTGATATGGTTTTATTATTCCGAATCTCAGTATTTCACGTAGTGTCCATTAGAGGTGATTTGCCCAATCATAATAAATTGGGCATTTCCTCAAAATCCATTTTCTTTCAATGACTGGCCTTCTCATGTGATCTGTCTAATTTTCTACATTTTTAAATGTTTTTCTTAGGCTTCTTCCTAATGTCGGTGTCTAGTTCTTATTATTTCAAGAGACAATGCCAGACATTGTATACAATATTAATACTTTGAATTGAGGAACGCTAATATGCCTTATCATGTTCTTGTAGATGACTAAGACCATCTTGTGCTGGGAGATCAGCCCAACATCCCCCAAACAACAAAATTGCAATGGCTCAAGAAAAAAAGCACATAATTCAGGGGCAAACAACTTTATGGGAATGTCCTCAATGGGACACATAGCCAGTGTGATGACACTCTGAGGATTGATGGTAACAAATCTGGCAACATTGGTCTCTTCAACAAATGTACCTAGCCTGACAGGTGAGGAACTCCAGAGTAGGCAACATTCTCCTCTGTGAGACAGGCAAATTTAAGAGAAACTTGAACGGCTTTAGACCATCTGACTGTAGATCTAGGCCCTCATGTATGGGATTTTGACGTAGGATCTTGCTGTCCTCTATGCCAAAGTGAAAGGACAGGAATACACCGTATTTATGGAATCCGGTGCATTCTTGTCCTTTCTCCCTTCGCTGGTACAGCTTCGGCGGCCAAGTGCCAATGTAGGCACGCTTGCACTTTGGTACTAGGGTGTCTCTGTTGCATACAGGATTGTTTTTTTCCAGGAAGCGACACCTTCCTGCAAAAGGACAATCCTAAGAGGCGTTTTTGTCTTTCAACGTGTGCTGCAGAATGCAACACACATAGAAAGAGGGAAAATAAAAAAAATCCTCATTACACCGCACTTCGGGATGCATACAGATTTGGAGCTTCCCCAGCTTCAAATAATTTTGTAAATCTGAGGCAGCGTAAAAATCTATGGGTGTTGCCTAGAAAAACGCACCGCAACGCCCATGGAACACATCCCAGGGGAAGTGTAAGGCAACACAGCGATTTGTGCTGCGTTGCCTTACCTAAGATTTAGGAGCCCACTCAAAGCAACACAGGGTGGCTTTGTATGGCTTTATATATCTGATTAAGAGCTCCGCGTCACACATGTACCACTTTACGTGTGGCAAAAGGGACGCAGGGCTCTCATTAATAAGCCCCTTTGTTTGGTGCTCCTTCTTGCAGCAATGACTCTCAAGTAGTGACCAATACCAACCACATGTTTTTATGATAAACACTCTATTTTACTTCAAGTGTATAAATCCTCAGGGTTATTCTAATTTAGGTCAACCTAACTGTGGGTCTCCCTTTGCTCTTAGAACAGCAGCAAACATGTGCTGCTTCTTGAAATGGCATCTAATGCACTCTATCCATTTGAGAGGCATGAAAGTGTCTCATTTATCCTATGCCTGCTTTCTCACCAGGGCAATCTTTATTCTCTCCTTATGGATCTTATGGAGACTGATAGAACGAAGGACTCCTGAGGCGGAAGCCGGGAGTTTAGGGCTCCGATATTTTAAACTTATGATTGCCTACTAAGCTAGCGCTGTAAAATCTTTTAAACCACGCATTTGCTTGTATGTTATTTTAATTGTTTCCCCCCCTCGCCGCACCCCCCTACCTGTGTGGCTTTCCCTCCACGGATACTTGTGGCCTCAGGGAGCCGATTTGGGGCTCCTGCTGATCACTGGCCTCAACTCCAATCGGCGCAGACTTCGTGCGCCATCTTGGGGGAGGACGAGGACAGCGCTCTAGTGTTGCAGCCGATTTTGGGCCTACACACTATAAATTGGGCATGTGAATACCTGTTCCTCTGATAGAACGAAGGACTCCTGAGGCAGAAGCCGGGAGTTTAGGTCTCCGATATTTTAAACCTATGATTGCCTACTAAGCTAGCGCAGTAAAATCTTTTAAACCACGCATTTGCTTGTATGTTATTTTAATTGTTTCCCCCCCTTGCCGCACCCCCCTACCTGTGTGGCTTTCCCTCCTGGGATACTTGTGGCCTCAGGGAGCCGATTTGGGGCTCCTGCTGATCACTGGCCCAACTCTTATCGGCGCAGACTTCGGGCGCCATCTTGGGGGAGGACGAGGACAGCGCTCTAGTGTTGCGGCCGATTTTGGACCTACACACTATAAAATGAACACCACCTCCCGTCCGCGCAGTGGGCGGGTGCAGGGGGCGCGCCGATGGCACGCCAGAGGCAAGCCCGTCTGTGCCCGCCCGTGCTGGACTGGGCCGTGGGCCAGAAACGCTGGTCGTTTCCCCGGAACACCGCATTAGCTATACACGGGAAAAACTTCTGCAATTCAAACCTACGATTAACCCCCTGGAATATTTGAAATTTAGCCCGGATGACCCTTGGCCGAGAGGCTATGATAGGGCGGGGTCCATGCAGGAGAAGAACAAAGCCGGAAAAACTACGGCTCTCCTTAACATGGCACTTTTAAACTGTAGGTCCCTTCCAAAACATGCCATCGAAATCAATCTATTGATTCAAGATTTGAAACTGGATTTATTATTTCTAACGGAGACATGGCTGTCACTGAATTCAGGTGCAGACATTGTCACGGCACTCCCAGGTGGCTTCAGTATGCAATGTCAACATAGGCCTAACGGAAAAGGGGGTGGACTAGCGATAATACATAGAGACAAATTTGTCTGAAGAATTTCAGAGGGTGGTGTCAATGACTGCGAAAGCACTCACTTTAATTTGCAAATTACGCCAAATAAATCCACCCCCTGGGCAGTCCTGGTCAATTTACAGGATCACTCTTAGAGAACACCATTGCCTTAGCCTCGGCTGCATCCAATTTTATCCTACTGGGGGATTTAAATTTTCATTTTGATGACCCATGTGATAAGGGGGCTATGGATCTTAAGCTCGAGTTAAAATCCATGGAGCTAGAGCAAAAAAATGAAGATGCCACCCATATTAAAGGGCATCTTTATGACCCCATATTCACGAATGTTTCACATTTGGTATCAAGGCCCCCCCTCCCTCTACCTTGGTCTGACCATTTTTTTGGTCCCATTTGAGTGGCAAATTAATACTGACCTTCCACAGATACAGACACCACGCACTTTAGAGAGAGTATGGTCCAAACTCCCTTTGGAAAGCTGGACTCACAGACTGGTGCAGACAATTCCCCCTTCGAATCCTGATCCTGTAGAGGCGGATAAAAACCTCTCAAACTGGCTCAATAGCTCCCTTTACTCCGTCCTTCCTGAAAAAACACTGGAAAAGAAGAGCAGGGTTTTTAAAACTCCTTGGTACACCCCTGAACTTCTAGAATTAAGGAAAAAATGCAAGAAAGCCGAACGCACTTGTAGAAAAGATTGGGCCTCCCACGATAAACTAGAGTATAGAGCAGCCATGAGAACCTACAAATTATCCCGGAATCTGGCTCAAGCCACTTACTACGAGGAGAAAATCAGAACCTCTTCTAATTCATCCAGAGAGACATTTAAGATTGTTAAAGATCTCCTCAAAGCACCAAGCACCCCGTCGGTGCAAAAGGCATCGGAAGCTAGGTGAAATCAATTTGCCGCTTTCTTTGAAAGCAAAATTCAAAACATACTAAAAACTCTGCCGCAGAATGACCAATCTTTTGATCTGGCTTACTCTTTTGCCACTCCCTCCCGCCCTCGCTTTGACTCGTTTGCCCCGATTTCAAAGGATGATCTCCTAAAAATTTTGCATACCGTAAAGAGTGGTTCTCCCAATGATCCTGCTCCCTTGCATATTATGAATCGGGTAGCTGCCACCATTGCCCCAATAATCACAGACCTTTTTAATACCTCCTTGACTCAGGGAATTGTCCCACCCAGCAGGCCATGGTCACAGAGCTCCTTAAAAAACCAGAGCTCGATCCCGCCGAGTTGGCTAACGTACGACCAATTTCATTGCTGCTGGGTATCAGCAAGATGGCGGAAAAAATAGCCAATCAGCAGCTTTCATCTTTCTTAGAAAGTAATAAGCTGCTTCGCAACTCCCAGACAGGTTTCCGCCCTGGGCAGGGAACAGAGTCTGCCTTATTAGCAGTCGTGGAGGAGGCAAGGTGCATCTTGGATTCAGGGGGATCAACAATGGTGATCCTCCTGGATCTAAGCGCAGCCTTCGACATGGTGGACCATAAGATCTTAATCCATCGTCTGAGCAACTTAGGAGTGTCAGGTACAGCGCGGCGATGGCTCACATCTTTTTTGGAGAATCGGACCTTCCCGGTCTGGGAAGGTGCAGCACGCTCCAAATTAACCCTACTCGAGTGTGCGGTCCCACAGGGCTCATCATTGAGCCCTACCTTATTCAATGCTTATATGGCCCCCCTGGAGGATGTGGTGAATCCATTTGGGATTAAAGTAGTCACCTACGCCGATGACACCCAACTGGACGTCTCGCTCTACCATGAAAAACACTGCGTGGAAAATCTTCACTCCTGTCTCTCAGAAATCCACTCCTGGATGAATGGCTCACGTCTTAAATTGAATGGAGCTAAAACAGAGCTTATGCTGCTAGGCCACCATATAACATCACTACCTAATTCCATCTGGCCTGCCTGTCTGGGACCTGCACCTACCCCAAAGAATGAATTAAAAAGCCTGGGGGTATGTTTGGAGCAGGATCTTACATTCAGGACCCAAGCAAAAAAGACTGCGGGCATCTGTATAGGTCTACTCCGTTCTGCTCGTAAGATTCTTCCCCTACTGCCAGAGCACTCGAGGAGACTACTTATTCAGGGACTGATCCTATCAAGACTGGACTACAGTAATGCCCTTTTCTTGGCTGCCCCCAAATCTACAATTAATATTCTCCAACGAGTCTAGAACTCGGCAGCGAGACTGCTTACTGGCACTTCCCGCAGATCGTCAGCCAGACTTGTACTCAAAGCCCTCCACTGGTTACCAATTTGTGAAAGGGTCAAATTGAAGGCCTTATGTATTGCTCACAAGTCCCTGCAGGGGAACGGTCCCCCCATTTTAGGGCATCTAGTCCGCCCATACAATGCCACTAGATCGCAATCTGGCCATTGTTCAGAGAGTAAGGCGGACTCGAACTGGGGGTCGCCGCTTCTCAGTAAACTCAGCAACCCTGTGGAATGCTCTTTCACTCAGGATTCGGATGGAGCCAAGCTATCCGAAGTTCCGAAAGCTCCTCAAAACCTTTCTGTTCCCCCAGGACCCCTAGACGATGGTACTGTCCTTAGCAAGCTTTGTTCTGTAGTGCTGGGACGCTCTCGGGCAGCCATGCGCTCTACAAATCCACTTTCATTTCATTTCATTTCTTTCCCAATCTGTCTGCTGTTATATTTTAAAGGTAAGAGATTGGGTTTACTGAAGTGAACAGTGTAGGAAGATTTTACACTCAACTTATATTGGTTGATAGAGATGCCAAATTATATTTTCATATGTTTTTGTCCACCCTCTGCTAGACTGAAAATGGTTGTTTATGTCATAAGGCTCTTATTTACACCCTGCACATTAGCCTTCTCCTGTAGGTCCTGAAGCCCAATCGAGATCTTGGCCGCATAGAAAATGGCTGACTGCCCTCCTGAAGCTGGTTGTGTGCTCTTTTAGATATTCAAAGGGCGCTTTGAAAAGCAGTATTGGATGCTGTGCACATTAACTCATTGGGTCACGAGCATTTACGTAGAGTCATCAAAACTGAGCTCGTTCGGTGCCCTTGGCCGGTGCAGCTCTCATCACATTGCAGTTTGCATTAGCATACATATTATCAGCTGGCATGATTGTTCACTCTTCTGCTGGCCTCTTCTTTTACTATTTAATAACTCACTTTTTATACCTTTGGCAGTTTGCTGGACTGCAGCATCAGCTTCAGATGGTATTGTGGGAGGAGGAAGGAAAAGAGCAAGTTTTCCTCAACCGTAAGCACCTTTTTTTGCAAATGTGGCACCTTCTACTTACATTCTGTACATCCAAGCATGGTGAAGGATGCTGGTTACTACTGTACCTACTCCACTAACCATGGAGGGCGTACTCGTATTTTCCACACAGCATACTGAACCACATCTAGAAGCAGAGTGTGGATGTGCTAATGTTTTATAAAGCAAGTGAAGTAGGTGCTGGTTACTGGCCTGTGGGTTATCCCTCTTTTTTACATCTTTGCACTGGCATTGTTTTTCCCAGTCACTGGCAGTATTTCATTGAAAGCTGCTGTCAGCACTGAAAATGGATGAGCTGTTTTCTGTTAAGTTAACTTTCAAGTCGTTTTCTCATGTCTGTTAAAATGTGTGCAAGTTTACAATCTTTTCTCACAAAAATATAATAGATACACATGAAATCCAGGGCTGTTGCGCCGCGGATGCGTCACTTTTTTTGACGCACCTGCAGCACAGTGTTCCTGCCCATATGTACAGGGCCACTTAATGCCACCCTGCATAACTGTTCGTGGCCTTGTAAATATGGGCCCCTCTCACGCATTACTCAGCGTGAAATGGGCGTTACATGGGTGTTTCTGTGGGCGTCCACATGCAACATCCATGGACCCTTACACATTCCAAGATTTACAAAGTGTTGTAAAGCTGGGAGTGCGTCAGAATCCTACGCTTTCCCAAGGTGGGAGTGGCACAATGTGGAGAAATAATTTTATTTTGCCTCGCTTTCCCCTCTTTCTATGTGTGTCTCATTTTGCAGCACACATAGAAATAGGAAAATGCCATTAATTATTGTTTTTGTGGGGGAAAGTGTCCCTTCCTGCACAAAATCAATCATCCTCACAACGCAGGCACCATTGCAATATGACTGTTATTTACCTTTCTCAGACCCACGTTGTTTGAGCAATTGATATACAGGACAGGAAAACCTTTAGTCCTAATTCATGTTATTTTATCCTTGCAGCGATTACATTTTATCCTATACAGGTATGTCCTCACTAGTCTTCTTAAGACTCATTTAAATATCCATATGCTGTCAAAATCTCATAACCAACACAGGTTATTCATTATTACTTGTAGTGACTGAACACTGAGTCCAGCAAGTGAGGCGAATCCATATTACCACCTGTTATGACACACATCAGGTATGATACCATCACAGAGTCTAGTTACATACCCCCCATGAACTACATTGAATTAAGATTCTCATATAATTTCATATGTTTTATTTTCAGACACGCCCCTGATGAAGGCACCGTAGAAGCACCGAAATGCATTGGGCTCTTCTGTTAAATTTTTGTGTACTGTTCATTGTGTAAATACCAAGCCAAAGTATTGAATATGTAATCATGACATAATGTTTACAAAATTGATGAATTGAATCATATGTTTGTATTATGAGAAATGAAAATAATACATGAGTAATTTAAACTAACCAAAAAACTCAAAAACAAGAATAAAAACGAGTACAAAGTCAAACAAAGTGTGTTAAGCATAATTAAAGCACGGAGCGCCAAGTGAACAGTGCCCGATTTGACGGGTCTAAAAACCCATCATAACCTCAAGTTACCCACAGGATTGACTACCCTGATAAATCAGAGCACCAGTGGATACATTGATAAACGTGAAGAACTAACGGAGTGCTCCTTACGCCCTTCATTTCCTCAGATTAATCACTCAGTCAACTAGTAAGGAGGCACCCATCATCTCAAAATGCAGTTTGATACTATCACAGGAATGACGGAAAACAGAGCCAACACATTGGCTTATACAACAGAACAGGCGGATAAAATTTATTCTTTAATTAAGGAAGTCAAAAATATGGATGTTCACGGGGGATCCATCACTCAACAACTCAAACAGCTGGAGTACCTGACACGTCGTCAATTAAATCAAAGGATGCACGCTTCCACCCTCATTCAATATCATCAAGCAAAACGCATCCCAAGAGGTCTACGTTTATCCATAAAACCCATGTTATTTCGCTTCAACCTCAATTCGAAATTCATGGAGAAATGGTTTAGCATTCTCAATAAATGCTCCTTGGACTTAATACTACTAATAATTGAGGAACTCGCTAAAACAATAAGGGAATTGGAAGATGAAATCTATGTCCTAAAAACAGAACTAGAAACTAGAATGGAGACAGATACTTGGAAAATGAGCTTGGAAGGCATCAACATTAAACCAGACAAATACGAAAAAGAGCTACAAGAAGGAAAACTCAGAAAGTATAAGCGTGACACTATAGATTATAAGCTCAACGAGGTTTATACCTGGGCAGATATATACGCCCGTCGCCAATATATACCGAAGAAAACACCAACATCAGCAAGTTCCTCCGAGGAAAGTCTTGTAACAGACAAAGAAACATCTATACGTAGAGGACCAGTTAAAGCCACTCAGGAAGGCATCATAATATCTGGCGAAAGCACTCACCAAGCAACAACTAGCAGTGAAGCATCGTCTTTTTTGTCACAGGAACAGGACTCAGGACAACCACCAACAACAGCACCCGAGACATTAACATCAAGCGGAAAACAAGGCGAGGAAGTGGCCGGAAAAGCACTGAGGAGCGGACGAACAGTGATTTAATTATCAACATATCCTCCGTTACACTGACTCAACAACAAACATCAACCTTAAACAAAGGCCTAACTTTTGTTCCAACAATAATTACAAATGAAATGGAAACTGAGGGGGCATTCTTCAGATTCATGAGGACATTAAAATTGAGACATTATTTTGAAAATGTAATTGAACCTACAGAGAGCACAGGTGAAGACACCAGCAGAACATTCAAACCCAAAAGCGTGTTCCAAGCACCAGTATCGCATAAGATGCTCGATACTTTTGAAATAATGGTTAGGAAAGACCTACAGGAATTGGATTACAAAAGAAAACGACATAACAATTTAACCAAGCAAGAGCAAAATACAATCAACAACCTGGCAAACAATCCAACACTGACAATACAGCCAGCAGATAAGGGCGGAGCCCTGGTACTAATGGACACGGAGTTTTATGACCGAAAAGACAAGGAACACTGAAGGACTGGGTTATTTAAGACCCAGCGGTGCCAGGGGACAACACCTGAAACCTTCGTGGGTAACCTGCTCCGGCGTACGAATCACAGAGACACGGGACACTTCCTTCGGCGTCAAAGATTCAAGGTTTATTTACTGCAGGGAAACACAGAAGTCACAGGAAGTACAACGAGTGTAGTTCGGGGAGACTGCTTCAAATTGGTTCTGTGGATCGCTCCTTTTATACACAATTCTCCCATAGGTTTACATGGTACACAAAGGTTTACGACTCGGTTCCCAAAATTATCCCCCAGAGGGGTCGCTTTGGTCACTTTGATACATTCAAGGTCCGGAACATAAGTGCGGAAACATTTGGCGGTTCCCAACTGTAAAAACCCATCTTCCCACCATTAGTACATTCCAATCAGCAGTAAAACAGATCGAAGAAGGAATAAGGACAGGTGCAGAGGACGATGGAAACAGTGGGGAGATTGGAAAAGGGTGTAAAAGGGGAGGTATCGGGAAACACGAGCTACAGGCATCAAAGGGACGTGCCTAATGAGATGCACGGCTGAGACAATAAACCGGCACGGCGAGATGAGCCTCGAGCGGGGCCATCTGCCTTACAGTATCATCCCCCTCGTCATAAAGACATTTTCAAAGGACATGTGTCTTCCGCAGATATCTTGGGAATCCCAGGGTCGCGAAGCGGACAACGTCCGTTCGCTGGCTACTTGAGGGCAAGAGACAAAATGGATGCCGTATCTAAGATGGAACCCGGGGGTACAGATAGAAAAACCCACGTAACAGACGAACGGTTTAGGTTTGCACAGCGAAACTGCGTACACCCACTAAACTCGTCATTTGCGGTTCATAGATACCAGACTCGACCATATTCGTGCGAGTCGAAAACACCACTTACAATCGTCACGGAACCTCAGACGCTCCTTTTGCCCTCATGTAGGCAAGCACTAGTCGGAATCATACTCGATATTCATCAGACCATCTAGATGTTGCTGTAACATAGCTCTGTCCAACCGAGCTCCTTTGGTAACAGGCGGCTGTCTTATACACGTTGTAGCACAGAGGCCACATAAGGCAGGACCACACTGCACACAAAGGCAACACGTGAACAGGAACGCCACAACAACTCCGATAATCATCAGAATCTTCCAACCCCAAGTCGACATCAGGCCCCAAAACCACCCAAGTAGCGTCCAATCCCCTACATCCACGTGTATGGATTCAGAGATCTTATGCAACTTTGAGATGGCTTGATAGACAGTCGGAGCGTTATCTGGAATGAAAATACAGCAGCTCGAATGGATCACCTTACATACCCCACCTCGATCTGCTAAGATCACGTCTAAAACCATACGGATTTGTAACGTCATAAGTCTATCCGCCTGAAGTTCTGTGGTGATATTACCAAGGGCACTGGCAGTAATATTAGCTGTCGATTCTACCACTCGAGTCAACTGTCTCAGGTTCCTACTATTAACCATAGGTCCCCAAAACGGGAGGAAACCCTTGAAAAAGTCTCCTGCCTCTTGACCGGCAGTGTCCTCTTCGCTAATTACGCCTCTCACAACTCTAGTCTTGTGATAGTCTGCATCTACAGTGAACGTCGGAGGCAACAGATTTGCGATAAAACATGAGCCCACAAAGTCGGAGGGCAACCATGCATACGCACGATCATGGCAGACAAAGTATGTACCCTTGGCAGCGAGAAACACAGGGGACGAGACCATCGGCAGAATGTAATTTTCAGTGCAAGCATTCTCTCCAAGTCGGGCTTTCGATCTTCGGCCACGACCCATTAGACAAAAATTACCAATGTGGGGTACGAGCCATATCGGAGGCGAGCTTTTAAGCTGTTTATCACTCGAGAGCGCACTATACTCAACCCTACTCAGGACCCTATAGGCTTGTACCTCTTCCTCCGGGATGAGCGACGGCTCATAGATATCTCTATCTAAGTCTTCTATCGCTATAGACAAAGGCTTGTGATACGAACCAGGGCCAAAGTAGGGAGAACGTGGCTCTCGACTGGGGTAAGAATCTAGTGCGCTTCGAAACATTGTTTGGAATGTTCGAGCGGACCCCTGGGAACTATACGGTAACACCAGATATGGAATTCCCTTATCCGTGGTATGTGGCATCAACCCACACACCCAACAATTAGTAGTGTTAACCACTAACTGGTGCTGGTGAAGGAGCTGAATAAAGGAATTATTGCGGAATTCTGCACGTCTAGCCTGCTCGTGTTCGGGTAAGATATGGAAAGAATAAGGAGATGCAGTGGAGGTAAGTTTAGGGTCAGAAGTAGGAGTAGGTATGGCAGGAGGTAAGAAGTAAGACATCGTGTAATACACCCCACCCGCCAATAGTGCAGAAACAGTCAAAAGCAGTACGAATATTTGAAACATAAAACATTTGGTACGACTAAGTTGTTGTAACTTGAACCTTTGCGCCTGAGCTTCTTCCAAGTCCATCAGCTTTGAAAACGCCATCCCCTATGACCGTCCGCAACGTTTCTTGACGCACTTCGTTCTGTGTAGCAGTAGTCAATCCCTAGGAGTTCCCAGGAACCGACGGTCTTTAACCTAGTGTCAAGACCTACTAACCAGAAGGAAGTACACGCGCGGCCCTACGGCCTTTATTTACAATTATGTATATGCAAAATGTCTCTCAGCTGTGAAAACAAAAATATATGAGGAACGAAACTCAATATATATATATATACAAAATAATTACAATGATACGGGTGTTCAGACTGATCGTGTAAAACGGGATAATGCAATTGTCAAGGGACAGAACGAAATCTTTTATTAGTCCTTAGTGCTGGATCGCAAAAAGTATCGAGTTTTCCCAGGACGTGTCTGTTCGTCAAACAAAGGATCCGGTGGAGAGGAGAAAGCCGGTGGCAGTGGCTTACTCTATCCGCTGACGCTTGTGCACACAGCATGCACTGTGAGCGCTGAATTAGTAGCGTTTTTAAACTTAGCGCGTTCTGCTAATTTTAACCTGTTCAGTGCACTGTTGTGATAATTACTCAAACTGTGCCTTACCTATTGGCTAACAGCATCTGTTGGGGTACTGTTGACCGCCTACTCCCGCCCCGGTCCGCCGCGCCCATCTTGGACGTTTGTTGCGGAGGGTGGAGGAGGAGCCCAATCACTTCCGGGCTCAGGGCTGCAACATCCGCGCTCTAGTCGCGCTGTATGTTAACTCTATAAATTCCCTGCTTGTAAACACTCGCGCTGTGGAGAGGAGAAAGCCGGTGGCAGTGGCTTACTCTATCCGCTGACGCTTGTGCACACAGCATGCACTGTGAGCGCTGAATTAGTAGCGTTTTTAAACTTAGCGCGTTCTGCTAATTTTAACCTGTTCAGTGTACTGTTGTGATAATTACTCAAACTGTGCCTTACCTATTGGCTAACAGCATCTGTTGGGGTACTGTTGACCGCCTACTCCCGCCCCGGTCCGCCGCGCCCATCTTGGACGTTTGTTGCGGAGGGTGGAGGAGGAGCCCAATCACTTCCGGGCTCAGGGCTGCAACATCCGCGCTCTAGTCGCCCCTACCCCCTCCATAAATGTGCAGAGGTCTGCGGCCGCGCAGCGGACGCGTGCAGCGGGCGCGCCGGAAGCGCGCCGAAGTCGAGCCAAAGTCCAGCCTGTCTGCGCCCGTCCGCGACAGGACGGGGCGCGGGGCCAAGGACCCTGGTCTCTCTTCATCCTCTATGCTACGCTATGCGTGTGAAGAGCTGCTTGCTCTCTGTCCTAATATCCCTCTGACCTGCGCACATTTAATGGAGCCGCTCCTCCTACACGCCTGTCCCCTATGCTCATTTAAGCCCCCCAATCCAGTTAGGATAGCCTATGCAAACAAGCATGTTAAGGCAGGTCTGATTAACTGCCGCTCTTTCGGTAAACATACTATTCAAATCTATCATCTACTCGAGGACGAGGAATATGATATGATTTTCTTTACCGAAACGTGGTTGGGTGAACTTTCTGACCCTGATGTGATAGAGGCCATCCCCCCTGGCTACTCCCTTGTTAGATTGGACAGGAAGGATGGCAGGGGAGGGGGTATTGCGATTGCTACTAAAACCTCTATGCAATGCACCCTACTGCCTCTGAGCATTGACCACTGTGAGGCCGGTGTTTTTACAATAAGCATAGGACCTCAAACCTCCCTTTCTGGCATCTTAGTATACAGACCTCCGGGCAGGATGTATGATTTTACTGCTAATCTGTTGGAGGCTGCCGCTCACCTTGCAATTAGGAAAAAGAGTGTACTTGTGCTGGGCGATATGAATGCCCACTTTGATGATCCTTTGGATAGGGAGGCCAGTGACATTAGGTCCCAACTCCACTCCTTACAGCTTGATCTTATAAATCAGGACCCCACTCACAGACTTGGGCACCTCCTGGATCCCATCTTTGGAGATCACTGTAGAGTACAATCTTCCTTCCCGATTCCGGTCCCTTGGTCCGATCATTTCGTCATTCCATTTCGTATTCAGTCATCCGAGGCTGACGCGAAGAAAGACTCTGAGCTGCGTTACCCGCGGCGGAAATGGAAATCCTTCTCTCAGACCACCTTTAATGAACTTCTTACTATAAGTGGCCCGATCGGAGGCACGGACTGTGAAACTGCGTATAGTCACCTACAAACACGCATTTTAGGAGCCCTCAATAGAACTGCTCCCATTCGTCTGGGGAGTAACTCCAAAATTACGAGGAAAACTACTTCATGGTATACGCCTGAACTTCAAACGCTCAAATCTGCCTGTAAAAAGCTGGAACGCGAATGGCGCGTTAATTTCTGTCCAAGGATCAAGGAACAATATAAAAAAACTCAAAGGGAGTATTATAAAAAAATTCGTAACTCCAAAGCAGCCCATTACAAAAATCGGATTGATGAAGCAGAGAACTCTTCTAAGGAACTTTTCAAAATCTTTAAGGAGATCTCTGTACTCTCGAATGATAATAGCTCCTCCAGCGACTCAGTGGAAATCTGCAACAAGATTGCGAGATATTTTTCTGGAAAGATCTCGGATATCTATGCGAATTTCTCTGGAAACCTGGCCGTCAGCCATGATCTCAGGGCAGACATAGAGGTCAGTCCCACGGAGTCAGGCTTATACTGCTTCATGGTTCCGCCTCCTGAGGTACTGGTAGATGTATGTAAAAGTGTCAAATCAGGCTCCCCCCGAGATCCGGCCCCTCCTAAAGTTCTGACTGCTAGTTTAGAAATATTGGAGCCATATTTTCGACACATTATCCAACTATCGTTTTCCTCGGCCTCTCTTCCGGGTGACTGGAAGAAGGCGATAGTGCTGCCAATAAAAAAGAAACCCAATGTTAGCCAGGACCTTTTAGAGAACCTAAGGCCGATTTCCCTCCTACCTTTTCTTGCTAAAGTGACCGAAAAAATAGTCAATACTCAGCTTATGGATTACTTAGAAGCTAATAAGGCACTGCATAGCTCCCAATCTGGCTTTCGGAAGAACTACTCAACCGAGACTGCCCTCTTGCGAGCGACCGAAACTCTGCGGATTGGAGCGGATGAAGGTCACACAATGGCTCTCATTATGCTGGACCTCAGCGCTGCGTTCGACACTGTGGCCCATTCCATCTTGCTACAGTGTCTGAGCAGTGCTGGGGTCACCAAGGCGGCATTGGGCTGGCTTAAAGCCTTCCTATCTGAACGCAGCTTTCAGGTGCAGAGAGGCATGTGTCTTTCTGACAGCATAGCCTTAGAACAGGGGGTGCCTCAGGGCTCTGCCCTGAGCCCCACCCTGTTCAACCTGTACATGGCTCCCCTGGCAGACGTGGTTCAATCATACGGCATAGAACTAGTATCC
The DNA here is from genome assembly GCF_964263255.1 of Lissotriton vulgaris. NCBI lineage: Eukaryota > Metazoa > Chordata > Amphibia > Caudata > Salamandridae > Lissotriton > Lissotriton vulgaris. The sequence goes on along the minus strand of NC_141685.1, from coordinate 352,637,419 downwards.
TGTGCCGATGATACTCAGCTGCTCATCTCCCTATCACAGACACCCTCATTAGCAGCGGCCAATTTTAAAGCATGTATGCAGGAGCTTTCAGGCTGGATGAACCAACACTGCCTGAAGCTCAACGGTTCGAAAACTGAGGTAATAGTGATAGGGGGAAAGGATACCAGTTGGACTCAGGACTGGTGGCCTTCGTGCCTTGGCCCTACTCCCATCCCTGGCAAGGAAGCAAAAAATCTGGGGGTTTGGGTGGATCCCAAACTCTCTTTTGAGAACCATGTCAACAAAGTAGCAGGGAAATGCTTTGGGATAATGAAGACCTTAAATCGCACGCTGGACCTTCTGCCCTTGGAGGCCAGGCGTACTATGACCCAAGCGCTAGTCACCTCCCGCATAGATTATGCGAACGTACTGCTACTAGGAACAACTGAGAAAAACATAAGGCGACTCCAGGTGTTGCAGAACACGGCAGCACGATTAGTTCTCAGACTTCCTAAAAGAACGGCATCTAAACCCACTCTACTGGCCCTTCACTGGCTTCCTATTAGGAAAAGAATCCTATTCAAAGCTCTGCTTATTTGTTATAGGATAATCTCTCAGAAAGCCCCTGACTATCTGAAGGACCTAGCCATCCCTTATATGCCCAATAGAGCACTCCGCTCCTTGGGCGTGGGTCTTTTGAAAGTACCTCGTATAAAGAGGGCCAGAATGGGTGGACGTTCCTTCCGAGTGTTAGCAGCCAATCAATGGAATGCCCTTCCCATAGCAATCAGACTGGCCAGGACCGAAACTATTTTCAGGAAGCTGTTAAAAACACATTTGTTCACTCTGTAGATCTGTCTCTGCCGCTCTCTGTCTCCATCTCCTCAGCGCGGGGACACGCCGGGACGGCGTCACCAAGCGCTTTATAAGCCCCTTTATTATTATTATTATTTGAAGAGACAGCGTTCTGTTGATCAGTCGAATGTTCTGGTCTTGAGTCTTTTGATGACAAATGTTCAACAGTGTCTTTCTGCTGCACTGAGGATTCTCCGACAGGTTGCGCGTCGCTGAAAGGTACAAACGCCGGCAATCCTTCGGATTCAGTTGAAGCAATGCCTCTCCTCACCCACGAGTCTGCCGGCAACGGAATAGGGACTTTCTTCGTATGGGTGGCATGCACCCAGTTTTTCCGACCCTCTAGACGAACGGCAGTCCTCGTGGCAAGGAGGACCTGGTAGGGTCCAGTGAATCTGGGCTCCAAATTCTTCTTACACGCAAAGTTACGCGTCACCACCCAGTCTCCGGGCTGGAGCTGGTGGCCTGGACCCTCCGTCTGCGTCGGCAATGCTTCGTAAACCTGTTGGTGAATTAACCTCAGTTTAGCAGTCAGATCATGAAGGTAATCAATCAACATTGGATACTCAAGATCACAGAACACACCCGGTCTAGGGACCCCCCAAACATTCGCAGGACGACCGAACACTATTTCATAGGGACTGAGCCCTACTCGGGAGTGTACGGTTGCCCTTGTTGACAGTAAAGCTAAGGGTAAAGCGTCAGGCCACGAGAGACCAGTCGTAGCCTGAATCTTCGCTAGCTTCAGTTTAAGGGTGCCATTATACCCTTCAACCAAACCAGCTGACTGGGGATGATTGGCGCTATGGAATTTCTGATTAATTCCAAGGCCCTTACACACACTCTTCATCACACTCCCCACAAACTCACTTCCGTTATCCGACCATACAATCCGAGGCATTCCGTACCGAGGGAAGTATTCCTTCAGTAGGATTTTCGCAGTTGACAAAGCAGTGTTGTCTTTGAGAGGATAGGCTTCGATCCATCGGGAGAATGCGCAAACCACAACTAAAACGTATTTCAAGTTATTGCATCGCTCCATATGGATGAAGTCTAATTGGATCACCTCAAAGGGACATGAAGGGGGAGCAAAACTACCAGGAGGAGTTGGGGTTCCCTTACCAGGATTGTACAACATACATACCATACAAGTCTTAACCAAGCGTTCAGCACATTTTGTGATACCATCATTCTTCCACACAGGAGACAACAACTTACAGATACCTTTCACGCTAATATGTGCTAACCCATGTGCCATTGTCACAACAGCAAGCACATACGCATCCGGCAACATCCATCTCCTCTGTTCTGACAAATCAATCCAACAACCATTCGCATCCAACTTCCCCGTACTTTCTCTCCACTTCGTCTTCTCAGTCTCGGTGGCCTCATTTTGAATTGCTTTCACACTCTCGATAGTGTCTTCACACATACTCGACTCTGTAGGCCACCTAACCAAACTCGTCACATACATTCGAGTGCTAAGGTTCCGGGCAGTCTCCTTAGCAGTCTCATCCGCAAACGCATTACCACGTCCAACATCATCCGTCACCTTACGATGCGCACTACATTTAACAATCGCTACCTGTTTAGGCAACGTAAGTGCATCCAAAAGATCATTCACAAGCTGACCATGCTGAATCTTCGTACCATGCAATGTCAAAAAACCTCTCTCTCTCCACAACCGTCCAAAGCTATGGGCGACGTCAAACGCATATTGGCTGTCGGTAAACACATTCACACGTTTCCCTTTCACTAACACACACGCTCTAGTGAGAGCGATCAGTTCTGCAGCTTGGGCAGAATTCTGATTTAATCTTGCAGCCTCAACAACAGTATTCAACGTTACAACAGCATATGCAGTAGTCACATCGCCATTCGGCAATTTAAAACATGAACCATCCACATACAGCGTTCCATCTGGATCTTCCAAAGGAGTGTTTTTAAGGTCCACTCGACCTTTTGTTTCCTCTTCGGTTCTCAAATAACAGTCGTGTTCTGCTATTTCATCTGACTCTGAACTAATTGGTAACAAAGTCGCCGAATTCAGAACATTGCAACGTTTTATCTGAATATGACTTGCCAGCAACGTCAACTCGTACCCAGACAATCTCGCACTCGTCAAGTGCTGAGTTTTCGTACGATTCAAAAGAGTGTCGACTGCATGTGGAACCATCACTGTAAGCATATTATCCATGACCAATCCTGCTGATTGTCGGATGGATACCGCGGCTGCCGCTGTTGCTCTCAAACAACTCGGCAATGCTCTAGCTACCGGGTCCAAGGTCGAGGAAAAATATGCACATGGACGTTGCTTACCACCAAAAGGTTGCGTTAAAACACTCAAAGCACAACCTTCCCTCTCGTGAACATATAATGTGAACGGCTTACTGTAGTCAGGAGTACCTAACACATGGGCCGAACACAATGAATCACGCAATTCAGAAAAACTTTTCTGACATTCTTCCGTCCATGGTAAAGGAGTTGAAACATCCTTGCACGTAAGAGCCACCAATGGTTTCGCTAGCAATGAAAAATTTGGAATCCATTGCCTGCAGTACGACGTGATACCTAGAAAGGCACGCACATCTCTTTGGGTTGTTGGCACAGCCATTCGCGTAATTGCTGCAATTCTCTCTGGGGTCAACCGCCTTCCCTCCTTTGACAATAAGTGACCTAAATAGGTTACTTCTTGACAACAATATTGGAGTTTAGAAGGTGACACCTTGTGATGTAAATCGCAGAGATGTTGCAGCAACGACACCGTAGCAATTTTGCAAATGTCCTGAGTATCCGCAGCTACCAATAAGTCATCGACGTATTGGATTAAGGCCGCACCAGCCGGCAACATAAACGCATCCAGTTGACCCTTCAAGGCTTGACTGTAAATCGATGGACTCTCACAGTAGCCCTGAGGAGCACGTTTAAACCGGAAGCTGCGTCCACCAAGAGAGAAACCGAAAAGGTCTCTTCTGCGATCGGGATGCTGAAGAACGCATTCTTCAAATCAATCACCGAAAACCAAGATGCAGAAGCTGGAATCAGAGTCAGTAGTGCCGTGATGTCAGGCACAACGGGGAACTGAGGAATCACAATTTTATTTACCTCCCGTAAATCGATAACAAAACGATAAACAGGTGGTTTCGAAGGATCAGTACGTTTGAGAATGGGCAGTACAGGGCTGTTGCACACGTTTCCCCGTGTTTCTTCAATAACGTCTTTCTCGATCAAATCATAGATGATCGCTAACAGTGCTCGTTCACCATCAAGAGAAATACGATACTGGGGAATACGTGGCAATCGCACATTAGATTTCAACTGAACAACATAAGGGGAGATGTCAAGCAGGCCCACATCATTGGGACCTGTTGCCCACAAAGATGCAGGAAGAGAACTCAATTCCGGTGGAAGCTTATCGAGAGATAAGTACATAGGAGAGACAACCCTCTCTCCCAACGTAAGCTTTACACCCGCGGGAGAACAATACAAAGTTGCATACAAACGTTTAAGCAAATCCAGGCCCAAAAGATTTTCACCACAGCCCGTAGTCAAAATCAACGGAGCTTGCAGCTCACGAGGCCCAATTGTAAGGGGCAAAGGGCGTGAAACTGGATTGCTAACGGGGGCGCCAGAGAATCCAACGGAAACATTTGTTAAGCCAGACAAAGGTGCGCCAGGGAGTTTCGAATGCATTATGGAACTTTTCGCTGCACCAGTGTCCAACAGAAAAGGCTCAACGACGCCCGATGTAGCAACTGCGACGTAAGGCCCTCTCTGATCAACCGGAACTGATACCACTCCCTCTCCTTGTCTATGCCTGTCCTAGTAATTACTGTCGTCAGTTCCCTGATCGACGTAATAATCGTCTACATTGTACTGCGCAGATCGTCCTTGCGATGATCCACGTTGATCGAAACAGTTATTGGAATTTGATGAGTTATCTGAACGGTCATTTTGAGCACCACGACCCCTACCGCGTGATGTCTGCTGAGAACCACCACGACCCCCTCTAGATGAGTTACCACCATTACGATCGTTTAGAACAGGACAACTGAATTTTAAATGACCCTCTTGTCTACAATAGGCACATTGATTGTACCCTAACGAAGATCTTTGGGAAGAGGAGTCATTTCGAGATTGTGATCGATTAGATTGCGACTGCGATCTATTTTGCTGCGAAGCATTCTGATTCAAACGCGGAGGATACGCTTGCTGTAACAACACTTTAGTTTTAAGTTCTTTCTTCTTTTTATCCGCGCGGTCGTTCTCCTCTTTCTCTCTGTTCTCGTAATACTGTGCTGTGGCCAATATTTGAGCCGAGGTAGAAACGGCCCACGCACTTTCAGAATTTTTCAATTTATTGCTCAAATCGGGCAATAAGTTAGAGACAAATTTGTCCACGAACAACCGTTGACCACCCTCAGTGCCCATATCCTGACCACTATGGTCGATGAATGCCTCCTCAAATCTCGTAAAGAAGTCGGAGACACTCTCGTCCTTCTTTTGCCTACAAGCTGACAATTTGTCCCAATTCACCCTCATGGCTGGCATAAGCGTTTTCATTAGTGTAATTATTCTCTGAGGGAGAGCAGCAATGAGCTGTTCGGGTTTAGCCCCACCGACTTGTCGCGTATCGGCCGCAGTAAGAGTAGCCCAATCGCCACCCAATTCGTTTGCGTGATCTTCGTGACGAATCTTAGCCCATACCGGCTGCGGCACGATATTGCCGAACAGCATGTCGATATCGGCAAGATTCATTGTCGTAGCGTCTACGAGCTGCGACAATTCTTTATAATACCCTGCAGGATTTTTGCGAGGGTCAGGCAAAGATTGTTTCACCTGTAACACTTCCGATCGTTTCCATGGGAGATGTATCCATACTCTCTGGAAATGCGGCAGGACCGGTGGATTTTGAGTGGCATCACCTGCCATCCACACTGGTGGAACTTCACGCATAGGAAACTGACCAGACGCATCTAACTGCCTCTCAACATCCTCAACGAACAAGGCTTGAGGTATAGGAGTGGGACGAAAAGATAGCAACCGCTCAACAGCACGTCGAACGTTGGTATCCACTATCAGTCCATTCGAGAACTGAAGCTGTAGATCAGACAAAGCGGTCAGCACCTCGTCAGGTGCATCGGCCGATATCTGATCGCGCAGAACCTTACACATTTCTTCGAACACGTATCTTTGTGTTGGTACATTGAATTGACAGAACGTATCAAGTACCGCACGTGGAGGATTTCTAAGAGGATGCGTCATCCAACCCATTGCCATATTGTATAGCGAAGCACGTTCCCTATTACCGGGAAGCTGACTACGTCTCTGAGGACCATCTGAACCAGCGGACCCAAAAACAGGTCCGAGAGAATGAAAGAAGCTAGCCGCAATAGGAGAGGTACGACTACGAGCAGATGGAGAAGTATAGCACAAGGGATTAACAAGAGAAGGAGTAGAGACAGAAGCAACAACAGGAGTTAACAGAGCAGGAGCAGTAGCGGGAACAGGAGTATGTGGAAGTGGAGGAGCAGTAGGAATAGCGATAGGCAAAGGAGCAGGAACAGTCGGAAGAACGGATGCAGGTTGAGGAACAGGTTGAGGAATAGGTGGAGGAGCAGGTACAGGGGGAACCACAGGGGCTGCGGTACCCTGTACATACGGAGGTGGCGACTTCATAAGATAGGACATTAGAGGATCCTCAACTGATTCTTCCTTTTTATCCGACTCCGTAGGCAATGCAGGATAGCATTTATCTATGGACATACGCTGTAGCCTATCGAACACTTCCTTTTCCTTAACCTCCTTATCACGCTGAAACTGCTCTGCTTTCTTTACAATGGCAGCAACACCATCTCTCTGATTACGTTTCGTCTGTCTGATCTCTTTCTGTCGGGCTTCTTTACGCCACAACCGAAAGGCATCAAACATGGCCGGCCTTGACTTTTTCTCAAACAATTTAGCCTCCAGATTATCTAAGATCGGGGTCTCAAAGCTACCATGAGGTGGCCAACTAAGGACACCGTCTTTTTTAGTGTAGCGAATCCAATAGTCATTAAAAGTAATCGGGCCTAGCCCGTGTTTGCTGTACAGCTCATAAGTTGGAGTTCCAACCGGAGGTATCGGACACGAGTCCTCCAGTCGGGAATCCGTACCACAACGTCTGAAACAACTAAACAGAGTACTGCGACCAGGCATCTTGCACACTAGCCGAGTTTCACAAACGTCAAGGGTTACGGGATTTACCAAGTCCCTGCAAAGAGCAAAAACCCTCGGGTTTTGGTGGCTGCAGTCGTCAAATATCACAACAAAGTACCAAGAACCACAAATGCAATGGAACCATGCAACAACTAAGCAACCACAACCAAGAACTCTGGGAGCGACCCACAAATACTTAACTCAAAGATCGATGGCGTCACCAGGAAGGCCCGTCAATCGTCTCGCTATACCAAGGTCTACGCCAGGCGCCAAAACAGGTCTACAGTCAGGGCAGCAGTCCGTCGCAGCCGTCACGAGGCGGGAATCTTCGCGGGAAAAGTCTTCGGGCCACTTGTTTCGACAACAGGATCGATGAAGCGGAGTGCACCTTCCCTCGCAGATTTCACACGAAGTTCCTCACGATCGTCGGGTTTGGACCGGTACCACTGATGCAGCCCCACGTTGGGCGCCAACTGAAGGACTGGGTTATTTAAGACCCAGCGGTGCCAGGGGACACCACCTGAAACCTTCGTGGGTAACCTGCTCCGGCGTACGAATCACAGAGACACGGGACACTTCCTTCAGCGTCAAAGATTCAAAGTTTATTTACTGCAGGGAAACACAGAAGTCACAGGAAATACAACGAGTGTAGTTCGGGGAGACTGCTTCAAATTGGTTCTGTGGATCGCTCCTTTTATACACAATTCTCCCATAGGTTTACATGGTACACAAAGGTTTAGGACTCGGTTCCCATAATTATCCCCCAGAGGGGTCGCTTTGGTCACTTTGATACATTCAAGGTCCGGAACATAAGTGCGGAAACATTTGGCGGTTCCCAACTGTAAAAACCCATCTTCCCACCATTAGTACATTCCAATCAGCAGTAAAACAGATCGAAGAAGGAATAAGGACAGGTGCAGAGGACGATGGAAGCAGTGGGGAGATTGGAAAAGGGTGTAAAAGGGGAGGTATCGGGAAACACGAGCTACAGGCATCAAAGGGACGTGCCTAATGAGATGCACGGCTGAGACAATAAACCGGCGCGGCGAGATGAGCCTCGAGCGGGGCCATCTGCCTTACAGTATCATCCCCCTCGTCATAAAGACATTTTCAAAGGACATGTGTCTTCCGCAGATATCTTGGGAATCCCAGGGTCGCGAAGCGGACAACGTCCGTTCGCTGGCTACTTGAGGGCAAGAGACAAAATGGATGCCGTATCTAAGATGGAACCCGGGGGTACAGATAGAAAAACCCACGTAACAGGCGAACGGTTTAGGTTAGCACAGCAAAACTGCGTACACCCACTAAACTCGTCATTTGCGGTTCATAGATACCAGACTCGACCATATTCGTGCGAGTCGAAAACACCACTTACAATCGTCACGGAACCTCAACATGTGGCAGACATAAACACATATTTGAAATTACCAACAGATCCAACAGGAACTTTACAACAGATGCTGAGTGATATACTGAAATCAGCGATGGATAATGAATGGATTGATGAACAAACCTCAGCATATCTAACCCAGATGAATCCAAGACGTCCTAGCCTTTACATGATCCCAAAGATACATAAACACCTGACAAATCCTCCATTCAGACCAATAGTGTCAGGATGTGGATCAATCTTTGACCCATTAGGTAAATACATCGATTATTACCTACAACAGTTTGTCCAACAATGGGGATCCTACATACGGGACACGACAGATTTTATCAATAAACTGAAATGGACAGAAGCGGGCTTCCAAGAACACTGGATTATGTGCACCATTGACGTGGTGGCACTTTACACTTCCATACCACACCACGCAGGACTGGAATCAATTGAGTGGGCTCTGCTCAAAATGGAGAACATACCAACGAACCATAAAATCTTTTTGATCCAGCTGTTAAAATTTTGTCTTCACAACAGCTATTTCACATGGAAGAATGAGTACTTTGCCCAACTGAATGGGACTTCCATGGGCTTTGCAGGGGCCCCTGCATATGCTAATACCTTTATGGCTCAATACGAAGCGATCAACCTAATGTACCTGAGAGAATGGTCACATGTTAAAATGTACAGTAGGTTTATTGATGATGTATTTTTAATTTGGGACGATACACGAGAAAAACTTGAGGAGCTGATAATTGCTTTAAATTCAGTGGATAACAGGATCCAATTCACCCATAAGATCAGCAATAGTGTCATCGACTATCTTGATGTTAGGATCACAAAAACGCAACAAGGTTTTGAAACAGCATTGTACACGAAACCAACAGATCGCAACAGTGCGCTTCATTACAAAAGCTTTCACCCCAAAAGCCTCATCAACAACTTACCAGCATCTCAATTCATAAGAATTAAACGCATATGTTCAGAACCACATGTATGTCAACTCAATCTGTAAAAACAGACCCAGAAATACAAAGACAGAGGTTACCCTCCAAATGTACTGGAACAACATTTGAATAAAGTACAATCAATGAACAGAGACGACCTATTGAAACCAAGAGAGAGAAAAATACAAAAGAGGATGGTATTTGTGACCAAATACACAACCCTATCTACAAAAATCAGAGCAATAGTTAACAAGCGATGGGAGTTACTATCAGTAGAACCAGACTTCCACGGGATCTTTAGAGAATTGCCAGTACATGCACATACCAGAGGACCAAACCTGAGAACAAGGTTAAAATACAAACAGCCTTCTACAAGTTCCATACCATACAAAGGAACAACAAGATGTTCAAATTGTACCAACTGTAACAATGTGATCACAGGCAATACGTGCACTCACCCAACAACAGGAAAATTGATACAGCTAAAACACATATGGCTGAGATACCCGCCACCCCCTCTCAACACAATCCCCAATGATGGGAAACCGGAAACGTTCTGAACTTTTGGAAGACGGGAGGGAGTGACCCTCCCGGCCGTATTTATTAAAATATGAAACAAAATAAAACATTAAAATAACAGTTTCATATCAATGTACAATTTCATTTCCACATTTGCGATGTTTGGCTAACCTTAACATATTCTCTAATACAAAGGTTCTCCTAGCCGAACTAACATCCTACAAAACTTTAAATTGAAATTGTACATCCTAACGTTTAAGGGCCAACGGCAAGGTCATAACCGGTGTCAAGATCCCTAAACCCGACATATCCCCCTCACTTGTGAGGGGCGACCGCACAGAGGCGTACCTCAAGTGCATTTACCAATTTCCCTTGACTTGACGGGGGCCCCAATAAACTCGACGCCATTTAAAGGTCGTCCGAGGACTCGTGTGAGGTATCTAGAAGGTAGCGTAGACCCCCTCCCAAACCCCACACAACTTACCACATCTGCCGTCGCAGATGTCCCGGCCCCAGGAAATTCCCCAGGAGGGGGCTGTAGCCCCTCCTACCCAGGAAGGGGCCTTGACCGCCTTTCCTTTCCTTTCGGCGGCCCATCCTTAGAAGGGACCGCCTCCCCGTTGAGGGGCCAATGGCCACCTCCCTCGAGCGCTCCCATCCGTAATGGGTGACGCCCACCCCATAGGGATCTTCCAATTACTGCTCACCGATCATGACCTTACCGCCCGACCAAAATAAATACGACAATTCTAACTAAATTACTAAATGACTAAACTACTAAAGACAGTAACAATTACGACTTATAAAACGGCATGATTACTGGTCAACAACAGTGCATCATTACTTTGTCTGCAAAAAAAAAACATACTACAATTTATCCATTCTTTATTGCATATTCAAGAGGTATCACGATAATCATCACAACCTGCAAAAATTTAGCGTTATCACATCAACTTTTATTCAAAAACCACTTGCTGTCCTCAGGGGCTGGTGGGTGGGTCAAAATTGGCTCTTCGTTCCGTCTCGAGCTCACGTGCAGCGAGGAGGTGCAGCTTCAGAGCACAGGAACAAGAGGATGCTTTCTTGGCTTGTTGCTCCTTTTATCCGTCTTCAGGGCGGGAGTAAACCCGCCCCTGCCTGCCCCGAAGGGCGTGGCCGGCCGCGTCAGTGTCTAGGCCAGCCCACCCCAGGGCGGGAAAAAGCGCGCCCCGGCTACGCCGCTTCGGGCATACCAGCCGTGACTCGCCTCCCGCCCAAGATGGCTTCCCGGGGGGATCGTGGTACTCCGCCATACGTTCGGGGGGACCGAATGGTCGCCCCTTTCCATATGGCTGAGATACCCGCCACCCCCTCTCAACACAATCCCCAATGATGGGAAACCGGAAACGTTCTGAACTTTTGGAAGACGGGAGGGAGTGACCCTCCCGGCCGTATTTATTAAAATATGAAACAAAATAAAACATTAAAATAACAGTTTCATATCAATGTACAATTTCATTTCCACATTTGCGATGTTTGGCTAACCTTAACATATTCTCTAATACAAAGGTTCTCCTAGCCGAACTAACATCCTACAAAACTTTAAATTGAAATTGTACATCCTAACGTTTAAGGGCCAACGGCAAGGTCATAACCGGTGTCAAGATCCCTAAACCCGACATATCCCCCTCACTTGTGAGGGGCGACCGCACAGAGGCGTACCTCAAGTGCATTTACCAATTTCCCTTGACTTGACGGGGGCCCCAATAAACTCGACGCCATTTAAAGGTCGTCCGAGGACTCGTGTGAGGTATCTAGAAGGTAGCGTAGACCCCCTCCCAAACCCCACACAACTTACCACATCTGCCGTCGCAGATGTCCCGGCCCCAGGAAATTCCCCAGGAGGGGGCTGTAGCCCCTCCTACCCAGGAAGGGGCCTTGACCGCCTTTCCTTTCCTTTCGGCGGCCCATCCTTAGAAGGGACCGCCTCCCCGTTGAGGGGCCAATGGCCACCTCCCTCGAGCGCTCCCATCCGTAATGGGTGACGCCCACCCCATAGGGATCTTCCAATTACTGCTCACCGATCATGACCTTACCGCCACAGGCCGGATAGTTGACCGGCTATCCGGACCCCCCACAACACTCCTGCCTAAAGGTCATGTCATAAAGTCCTTAGCCAAGCTATCAGGTCTCCTATGAGTAACTCGTTCCCCACCCGGGACAAATGAACACCATCCCCCAAATACATACTGTCCCCTTTAATACAACCATGCGAAATAGAATGCAGTGTATTTGAACGGAACAATCTACTCATTTTATTATTAATTTTCCTTACTGAATGATTCAGAGCAGAAACCGAAAGAGCCCCCCGCCACACTTTCCGTGGGATCATATGGGACCATGCAATTGTGCACCCTGGAACTCTTCTCGCTAACCAACTTACAGTGGAAAGCATTGCCTCAAGAAGAAGTCGTCTACCAGTGGCCACCAAATCGTTGCCCCCAAGATGGACTATGATTATAGACGGCGGTGACCTTGTCCGCCCTAACAAACCCTCAAAAAATGTTTGAAACTGGTCAATACAGAGCCCGCCCTTTCCGTAGAAGGACACACTGTACCCGTATTCCCCAGCCACGTGAATCATGTCACCTGCTTTGAATACGTCCGCGGCACGCCTCACGTATGAGTGGCCCACGACCCACACCTCCTTTTTCACAGCCGGTGATGTCTGACCGCTGGCCCGGTGTTTGGTCGACTGCACAGTCCGCCCCGCCTCGTAGGCTTGCGCAACTGAAAACCAAACAAAAACAAGAAGCGTGAGTACATCATTACAGCTTCACAACATGTGCAACCGCACATACCTTTTATAACAATTCGAGGACCAACGCCCCACACGTTTAACTTGTTCGACATTCAGACCCCTGGCTGTAGCCTCTGTAGCAGCCCCTATCCAAAATGAATGGGTCCCGAACTCGCCAGGGTTCAAGCCAGCGGCAGAAATCGACATCGCAAGCACCCGCTGAAACTGAAACCTCGTCAGTGGGGTGGCGTCAGCGTGTCTCAACAAGGTCCCCCCCCATGATGCCACCCTTTGCGCTAAATAGTCCTCTACGCAACTCACCGGGCACATGGGCGACCCGGGAATCCTTCGTATGATTATGCAGTCCCCCATCGCACCCTGATCGGTCTTGGACCTGACAAACGAGACAGTCATTGTCTCCCCCCTGACCTGAACGTGCTCTCGGCACAGTCCCCCCATGGTATCCTGCTTGTTCTTTGCCACTAGTTCGCTTACCCGCATAGCCCCATGGAAAGCTAGCACAAAAGCGGCTCGGAATAACCTTGTTTCATACAGGGATGAACATGTCGCAGGGAGTACAGAGAACAACAGAGCTAACCTATCCAGACCTATCGGGCGCCTAGCATCTACTTTGCGACCCTCAAGGCGTTGCCACCCACGTAGCGCTTTTTGCACAACGAAAGACGTAGTCGGGTCCTGAATCCCATGAGCCCTTGCCATAAAGGAAATGGCGGCCCGATGCCTCTGGGCCGTAGCCACTGATTTGCCTGCTCGATGTAAGGATAGCATAAAATCTACTACTAGTTCCTCCTGGCCCCACAGCTCTTCCCTAGCAGCCCCCACAAAGGCCCAGTAGGATCGGAACGCCCCTTGATATGCCTTTCTCGTCCTGGGTGCTAAACTCTCTCCCACGAGGTTCTGTAGTTCGGGGCACCGAGAGACCAGAGAGCTTCGGGAAAGGGTGCCGCCACCGGGTCCGCTGTGGGCAGGAAACCCCAGAAGGCCTGCATACGGAAACGAGAAAGCGCATCAGCCGCTTTATTCATTACCCCTGGCACATGTCTTGCCTTAAATAGCACGTTCAATTGCATACACAATAACACAATTTCTTTGAGCAATCTGAGAATCCATTTGCATCGTGCTGCCTGGCTATTGATACACTCAACCACGGTCATGTTATCAGACCAAAACACTACAGAGTGATCTCTGAACCCCTCAGGCCAAGTTTTCAGGGCCACAAGAATGGGAAAAAGTTCAAGAAAGGCAATGTTACTTGTTAGTCCACACTCATGCCACCATAACGGCCATTTTTGAGCCGACCAACGTGTGCCGAATATGGCACCAAAACCAATGCTCCCTGCCGAATCTGTCCACAGCCCCAGCTCCTCGGAGGACACCGCCGGTTTGTTCCAGACAATTCGACCATTGAAATCCGCCAGGAATGCCAACCAAATGCGCATGTCCTGGCGAACCTCTGCCGATAACCTCGTGCGATGATGACCCTCCTTCAGGCCGACCATGGCCTGAGCGATCGAGCGGGAAAAGGGGCGGGCCATCGGCATGACTCTCAGGGCAAAATTCAGCTGTCCCACCAATTGTTGCAACTGATGCAACCTGACCTTGGACTCGCTAATACATGCTTCCAGGGCTGCCCTGAATCTTACCACCTTCTCTCTCGGCAACCTAAAACAACCTTCCACAGAGTCGAGCTCGATCCCCAGGAACTCGAGACAAGTCGAGGGACCCACAGTCTTACCTGGTGCCAATGGCACACCGAAATGCATCATTAAGGTACAAAAGTCATTCAAAGCCTGTCCACATTCCGGCACCCCGGCCGCCCCCAGAAACAAAAAGTCATCGAGATAATGCATGACATGTTGAAAACCCGTCTTCCTTGTGAAGACCCATTGCAGAAAACAACTGAACTTTTCAAAATAGGCACAAGAAATAGAGCAACCCATTGGCATACATCTATCCATGTAATAGTGACCCTGAAACATGAAACCAAGGAGACGCTGATCGTCTGGGTGTACCGGGAGCAACCGGAACGCTGACTCAATATCAGATTTTGCCATCAGCGCCCCGGGCCCTAGGCGATTCAACATGGCAACGGCCTCATCGAAAGATGCGTACCGCACCAAACACACATCCGAGTCTATCGCATCATTCACGGACAGACCACGTGGGGCTGATAAATTATGTATCAGTCGGAACTCACCCGGGTCCTTCTTAGGGACCACCCCCAAAGGAGAACAAACAAAGTTAGCACACGGTGGCTCATCAAATGGACCGGCGACTCGACCTCGAGTAACCTCTTTCCCAATTTTCTCCTGTCCACGGTCGTATGTTGCAAGACCGATATTTGGTTTTTACATTTTGCTACACCCCGAAACTCCCCCACTGGGATGCGGAAACCATATGAAAACCCGTTCCGCAACACCCCAGCGGAAGCGTGATCCGGGTATTCGCTGAGCCAAGGAATCATTGCCATGGTATCCACCGGAGTAGGTAAAGGCGCCCCTCGGACTATTTCAGACCTGTTTGGCGCCTCCTCTACCCCCGTTATCACCCGTTTTGGCTCTGCACATGGACTCAGGATGGGATGGCTGCCCACACCCACCACATTCGTGCCTAAATTTGCATGACCCCTGGGGCCTCGTACATTTACCCCTGTTAAAGTTCCAACAAATCCCCCTTTTACCTGCGTTGCCGTTCGGCCTCGAGTGGTAGTCGTTACCTGTACCTGATCGAAAGGGCGTCCCAGCATATTGGCGGGAAGATTCACCCCCGCTACTCCCTACTAATGGCAATTTTAACATACCAGTACTCTCCATTTTTGACCATGAAACAGAATCGTAACAATCCCAAGTTAAGTTTTTATCGTGTTCTTTCGCTTTCCTAAAAATATTATCGTAACAGAACCACTGATTGCCCCCATATGATACGGAATATTCCATGATCCGTGACTGATAAATCGGCAATTCGGACAGCAACTCGGGCCTATGTTCGCCCATGATGGAGGTAAAAATCCCCCACGCCCTGCCCCAAGTGCCAATGTTTTCATCAACTTTAAAGGCGGCCATCTTTGCGCGCCAAACACTCGGATGCATGAGCTCCTTTTGGCTCTTAACATGCTCCATCTCATAATGATCCGTAAGCAACGAGAACATGTTTATGTACTCCTCTGACCATATCTTTTCTTTAATAGCCAGAGGGACATGCTGACCCAACTTTTCCCTTCGTGAGGGTGCAGACTCATCCCTCGCAATCGGCAATGGCCGCTTACCTGAACCGGAAGCAGCATCCGCCGCTGGACCTGCTCCTGCTGGTTTTTCCACTGCCGTAGGCGGCGCGATAGCCGGCGGAGGTACCTTCGCCGCCTCCCTAGTTTCACGTAGTTGTTTCATCAACACTCGTGCGTCGTCAGCCGTGGCGCCCTCGCTATCCTTCCCCAACCACGCTGCTAATTGCGCTGCCAACTCGGGCGGCATATCCTCCCCGGACACGGGAGTGACCACAACGGGAATCGGGTTCCCCTCCATTGGCACCGAAGTCGGCTCTTCGAGTGGGGCACCGGGAGTCGGGATGTCCCCCCCAGCTGCCCCCCTTCTGGGCCTCTTGCCTTTTCCTCCGGGAGCTGCTCCTGCCAAAGGTCGTTTCGGTCCCCCTTCCCCGTCCTTAGCCGCCATCCGTTTCTTTAGATCGGTCACTTCTTTCATGAGCATACGCAGCATCTGGTCAGTAGTAACTCGCTTTCCGACCTTCTTAGGCATTCTCCGACAGAGTCTCTGTAAGACAAAAAGAAAGATTACCACGTTCAAAATTGGCTCTTCGTTCCGTCTCGAGCTCACGTGCAGCGAGGAGGTGCAGCTTCAGAGCACAGGAACAAGAGGATGCTTTCTTGGCTTGTTGCTCCTTTTATCCGTCTTCAGGGCGGGAGTAAACCCGCCCCTGCCTGCCCCGAAGGGCGTGGCCGGCCGCGTCAGTGTCTAGGCCAGCCCACCCCAGGGCTGGAAAAAGCGAGCCCCGGCTACGCCGCTTCGGGCATACCAGCCGTGACTCGCCTCCCGCCCAAGATGGCTTCCCGGGGGGATCGTGGTACTCCGCCATACGTTCGGGGGGACCGAATGGTCGCCCCTTTCCAATAGTGACTGTAATTCCAACAATGTTGTATATGCAATCAAGTGCCCTTGTGGCAAAATGTACGTTGGTTCACTGGAGAGATGAAAAACACACTATATCTCAGCTGAGATTTTTCATCATTGAAAAAGTGCAGATAAAGGAAGGAATTGACAATCACCAGAGATTGTTGCAACGCAAACTTTTTTGGATAAAATATTTAAAAACCTTAGCACCAACGGGGCTCAATGACAAATACGACCTTTCGTGTTATCTGTAAAGACACAAACAGCATCAGCAATATGAGTCGACACCATAACATTAATTACTTAGTCAAGATAAAATCTGTTCAACACTTAGGGACCACTACATTTCTCACACCACAACACTAGAGGGAACTGGTTATGCTTATTGTTGTAAAATAGAATGTCTGACGATGCATTTATGTGAACTTTATATGTGTCAATATGAGTCGTGTACAAGTTGATATATACCTTAAATCACTAAATTGGAGGGAACTGGTTATGTATATTGTTAGAGGATCTGATCATGTATCAATGTATTTTATATGCGTTAACATGTGCCATGGTTTATTACTTTGACGAAGTACATTATCACAATATGTGCACACCAGCAGGTCGTTCACCTAAAGCTAGGCAGTAATACCAAATGCACCCTAAGCGCGTAAAATATTGATAGGACTTCCACTATATTCTAGTTATTCATGCATGATTAATTTACCAAATGAACCAACCAACCCTCGAGACATGTGTGAATTACCACACTCCAAGACATTTATTTGACGCTTTAACACGAAAAGCATGCCAGTTACAAAGAACCCTTCGGGATTATTTTTCACGCAATCTCATCGACCATTTATTAAGTTTGATTAACTGGATGTACAACCGCGAGTTATCACTTCTTGACAACTTCTGACTGTCAGTCAGATAATGAGACTACATTTCATCGCCATGACCCTAAGAACAAACATATCTCACAGATGTTAATATTGCACGAATAAAGCCAATAACTTAGGCAGTCAGCTCGGTATTACACGACTTCCAGTATGGCGCCCAAACATTCTATTCGAATGGCTATAGCATTAAGACCTAGTCCTTTCTTTATATCTACAAACTCCGTTCTCAGGCGGAGTTCGCAGAGTTTTTAATGGCGTTTTTTTGGCACTCAGTGCATGGAGATCGATAGACAGAGGACCCCAGATATGGCGGAAATCTTTGGCTATTCAGGTATGCACTAACCCGTTTTCCCGGAGTGCATTGACATTATCGTTTAGATGCCCACAAACATGGTAGTAATTGCGCTTTTTTCACCAAACAGATTAACAATCCTGGTGAAGATAAGGTAAGGGTTCTCAGACCCACGTTGTTTGAGCAATTGATATACAGGACAGGAAAACCTTTAGTCCTAATTCATGTTATTTTATCCTTGCAGCGATTACATTTCATCCTATACAGGTATGTCCTCACTAGTTTTCTTAAGACTCATTTAAATATCCATATGCTGTCAAAATCTCATAACCAACACAGGTTATTCATTATTACTTGTAGTGACTGAACACTGAGTCCAGCAAGTGAGGCGAATCCATATTACCACCTGTTATGACACACATCAGGTATGATACCATCACAGAGTCAAGTTACATACCCCCCATGAACTACATTGAATTAAGATTCTCATATAATTTCATATGTTTTATTTTCAGACACGCCCCTGATGAAGGCACCGTAGAGGCGCCGAAATGCATTGGGCTCTTCTGTTAAATTTTTGTGTACTGTTCATTGTGTAAATACGAAGCCAAAGTATTGAATATGTAATCATGACATAATGTTTACAAAATTGATGAATTGAATCATATGTTTGTATTATGAGAAATGAAAATAATACATGAGTAATTGAAACTAACCAAAAAACTCAAAAAGTGCTCCTTACGCCCTTCATTTCCTGTTATTTACCTGCAGCACAGCAGTTTGCGCCCTACAAGTAGTAATGACAGTATTCGCGAGAATTACAGAAAGTTTGTGAGTGAACAATTTTGTAAATTGGCACAACCGCAGTACAGAAACAAGAGTAGAGGGAGACCTGAAAAACAGTACTTGTCATATAATACGTACCAGTCCTCAAACGTTTCTTTATAAGTGCTCGAAGCTTAGCAAGAATAAGGTTTGCGCCAGTGCGAAAGGCAGTACCTTACTTTATTTTTCAATCTCTCATGTCATAGCACCACCACTAGCTGTGTTGTCCTGGTTGTAAAATACAGTCTGCTTGGTGAGTTATATGGACACCATTAGGCGGCAGAACCACATATATTTTCATTATGGTTTGAGCACCCAGAAGAAGGGCTCAATGCATATGGTAAACATTTACTACATTGGCTGTCCTTCTATTGCAGCAGACCACCCTGGACCAAAAAACTGCTCTGCTTGCTACTGCTCGGCAAGAGAACCTCTTGGGCTCTGTGGACATGACCTTCATGAGCATAGTGCTCAAAACTGTGTGCTGCTGCAGTGCCCCCATCACA
The DNA here is from genome assembly GCF_964263255.1 of Lissotriton vulgaris. Classification (NCBI taxonomy): domain Eukaryota; kingdom Metazoa; phylum Chordata; class Amphibia; order Caudata; family Salamandridae; genus Lissotriton; species Lissotriton vulgaris. The sequence continues at coordinate 352,618,103 of NC_141685.1, read as the reverse complement.
GCCACCTGGGTCGCAAAGGAAGACCCTCTTGCTCCAGCCTTGGTGGGTGTGATGGACGTGCAAATAATGTTTTTTTTTTTAAGTTTGATTCATTGAAGAAAAAATAAAGGAAGGGGAGGGAGGGGGAGAGGGGAAGGAAGAGTTACAGTAAATAGATATACAAAATAAGCAATACAGTAAAGAATTCCATGTAAGGTATGCACAACAAGCATGAAGAGTTATGAGCAGTAATACTTAAATTTAGATAAAAGGCAAAATTATTATGATAAAATTGAATAATTGCAATAATAAAAAAAAAACGAGAAAATCATGGGGGTTTACGGACTTCAACTGTGTTAGGATCAGGGGAGGGATGTATAGGAGCAGAGGAGGAAAGGTATGTTACTAAGGGAAGCCAGATCAAGTCTTGTTTAATAGCTAGAGATATAGGTGTGACATAATTAGTATCCAAACGATGATGAAAGCAAACCGCATTCCACCAAGATTGGTAGGAAATAGATGCAGCCTGTTTCCAGTTTGAGGTGATGGTGTGAAAAGCTATGGCTATTAAGAGGTCAAGTAAAAGATAGTAATTAGGGAAAAGAGGAAGTTCTGGTGAGAGAGAACCTACAAAAATTTGTGTAGGGGAAAAGGGAACTTGAAATTGAAAAATTTTCTGTATTTGCTTCCAAACTAGGTGCCAGAACTGGGAAGTAGGAGGGCATTCAAACAACATATGTTTAAGGTCTGCAGTGGAACAGGGGCATGACCAACAAGTAGAAGGCGTATCTGGTGAATAACGGGATAGAACTAGTGGAGTGAATAGGGTTCTGTTATAAATAAAATATAACGTTTGGGTGGTATTCGCAGCTCTAGAGGCTTTATGAAGCTTAGTCCAGATTTTTTCCCAAAAAAGTACAGGCCAAGTCTGAGAGAGATCAGATTCCCAAGCAAGTTCGATGCGCAATTTAGGTCTATCATCAACAAAGCGGAACGAATTATACAAAGCGGATGCAGAAGGAGAAGCCTCTAGAAAAATAGAAGTGGATTTATGTTCTAGAGGAACATCATTGGAGGATGACAAGGAGCGAAGATGGAAGATCAAAACAGGTAAAAGGGTAGCGTGTTGCGCTCAGGCAGAAGCAGGCAATGAGTAAAGGGATTGGAGCTCTTGAAAGGAGAAAGGCGTACCTTGAGATACTAATTGGGAAATCCAACATATTCCACGAGAATACCAAGATTTCCAAAAGAAAGTGCAGTTATGAATTTTGAGGAGTGAGTTGTTCCAGATTGGTTGTTCATGAATGGAAAGGAGGGATGGATAAGATGAAGATAGGAATGGTGAAAGGAGATTTTGAGAATGAGAAATAACAGGTGTGCGAAGACGAGTTAGAGGAGAAGAAAAGGATAGAAATTCGCGAAAGGTGAAAGGAGAAATGAAGGAAGTTTCCATTTTTAACCATACAGGAGGATAGTGAGGGAGATCAGAAGATAGCCAGCGAATTGATTGTTTCATGGTAAAGGCTCGATGATATTCCCTAAAATCAGGAAAACGTACTCCAGAATGAGCTTTATCCTTCCGTAAAGAAGCAAGGGCTATCCGAGGACGCTTACCGTTCCAAAGAAATTTCAATAGTAAAGAGTCAATCTTTTTGAAGAACGAGATTGGAATGCGAAGTGGGAGCATGGAAATAGTATAAAGAAGAAGAGGAGATAACATCATTTTGATAGAATTGAGTCGGCCCCACCAGGACAGAAAAAGTGGATGCCAGCGTGTAATAGCCGTGTCCATTTTTTTGGAGATGTAATCAAAGTTTAATTTAAGAGTGTCAGATAGAAGGGGGGCGAACCAAACTCCCAAAGATTTAATTTTAGTTGGTTGCCATGAAAAACCCGTTTGGGTAAAAAGATGTTTCTGGCAGAGGGGGTTTAAGGGTAAGATTTCGCATTTATCAGCGTTCAAGCGATAACCAGAAACCACAGAGAAGGAAGAGACTTGCTGAAGGAAGGAGGGGATAGAGATAGCAGGATTGGAACAATAAAAAAGAATATCATCAGCATAAACTGAGAGCTTAACCTGATGGGAGCCTAAATGAAAACCAGAAATGTTGTCATCTAGACGGATTTTAGTAAGAAAGGGTTCTAATGCTAATACAAAAAGTAAAGGGGATAAGGGGCACCCCTGTCGGACACCTCTATGTAAGGAAAAATAATCTGAAGACAGCCCATTAACAAAAATAGAAGCTTGAGGATCAGAATAAAGTAAAGAAATCAAAGAGATGAATTTGGAGGGAATACTAAACCAGCGTAAAGCTTGAAACATAAAATCCCATCCAATCCTATCGAAGGCTTTCTCTGCGTCTAAAGAGATAGCTGCAAAGGGAAAAGGTAGAGAAGAAGCCTTGCTGAGTATATTGAGGAAAACACGTGAGTTGTCGGAGGAGAGGCGTCCTTTGACAAAACCCGCCTGCTCAGGACCAAGTAGATCTGGGAGAAGAGGGTCCATGCGTAATGCTAAGATCTTGGCTAGAATTTTATAATCAGTGTTGACCAAGGAAATTGGTCTGTAATTTTTGCATAAGGTATGATCCTTATCGTCTTTGGGAATCAAACAAATTAAAGCTTGTTGAAATGAACAACTTGAGGAACCGGCTCCAATGAAGGTTTGAAACAAAAGGAGGAGTTTGGGGAGAAGAAGAGAGGTAAAATGACTATAAAATTCAATAGTAAAACCATCAGGGCCCGGAGATTTACCATGACGTAATTTAGAGACAGCATGGGATATTTCAGCGATCGAAATATCTTGCTCTAAGGAATGGAAATCCACGTGGGAAAGTGGAGGAGCGGGAAGAGAGTGAAAGTAAGAGAGGAGATCATCAGTCTTGGGAATTTGTTCAGGGGTATAAAGGTTATCATAAAATTTGACAAATTCAGTAAGGATGTCTTTATCCTTAAATGTAGAATCTCCAGAAGAGGTCTTGATAGATTCAATCTTTGTGCGCTCTTTTCTTATTTTTAAATAATTAGCCAGAAGTTTCCCCATCTTATTCTTACCACCATAATATCTGGAATTACATTTTAGCAAGCTATTAGAAGCAGCATCGGTTGTGTATTTGTTAAATGAAATCTTAGCATCAATAAGTGATTTAAGAGAAGAATCTGATTTAGATGCGTAATAGGCAAGTTCTAAAGCTTTGATATCAGCTAAAATATTTGCCGATTTGGCTTCTCGAAGCTTCTTTCGTTTGGCCACAAAATTGATGATAAAACCTCTAGAGTCTGCTTTAAAAGAGTCCCAAACTGTAACAAAAGAGGAATCGGGGGTATGATTTAAAAGAAAAAATTTGTTGGCAAAGGCAGTAAATTCGGTGCAAAAAGCGGGTTCTAGAAGTAAAGCATTATTAAACCGCCATCTACCTGAGTGAGGAGAAAATGGGATTAAATCAAGGTCTACAAATACTGGAGCATGGTCAGAAAGTAGAATTGAACCAATTTCAGAGCAGATGGCATGTTGGGACAGAGATTTACTAAGGAAAATATGGTCAATGCAGGATTGGGACTGATGAGGGGGGGGGAGTAGAAACTATACTCTCTAACATCAGGATTACACAGTCTCAAAATATCCACTAAAGCATTACTTTGAAAAGAATTCACAAATTGAGTGTGCATTCAAGAGGGTACAAATTTGACCTTTGACTGATGGTCAAGGAAAGGGTCATTAACTTGATTACAATCTCCTCCAAGAAGTATGTAATCTCCAGACAGGGAGTACAGTTTAGAAGAAATAGAGGGCCAAAAAGACCTGTCAATTCCAGTAGGGGCATACACGTTGAAAAGAGTGAGAGGAATGTTGTCAATAAGTAATGTAACAATAACCCAACGCCCATCAACATCAAATTCATGTACGATGGAGGAGACATTTAACTTTTTATGTAACAGAATTACGACACCATTTTTTCTCGTTGCCGTAGGGGAACAAATAACATGACCCACCCAACAACGTTTGAGCTTTAGAGCTTCTGCTTCAGCAAGATGTGTCTCTTGTAGGAGGGCAACATCAGTCTTAAGTCTTGCCAAATGTGAGAGAACTCTTTGCCTTTTAATGGGATTATTCAATCCCTTAACGTTCCATGTCGTTACACGGAATGAAACAATGGAGAAAAACAACTAGCAGCAACATGCCTATTAATGCATAAAAAGTAAACTAAGAGAGTTGAGAGTAGTGAAAATCCAAAGGTAAGGGGAAGAAGATAAGAGAGAAGAAAGAAAAAGGGAAAAGACACAGAGAAAAGAGAAAGAGAACTGTTACAAAAAGAGTATTGAAACATAGAAGAAAGAAGAGAAAGGATAGACCAGACAATAGAAAGAAGATAGAAAATGGGAGACAAAAGAAAAGAAAAGGAAAGAAATGACTGAGAGCAAGCAGAGAGAAAGAAAAGGAGAAAGGGGACAGGAACAATAGATAACAAGAAGACAGTACAAGTCCAAAATGAACGACTGAAAGACATACTTACGGGTACGGGAAATGCAAACGAAAACGGGGTAGTAGGCATCAGAAAGACGACAGCGACATCACCAAGAGAGGACTCCAGACCACAATGTTCACAGATCCACAGGCAGCGCACATACATCGAGGAAACACCGGATGGAAAAGGAAAGGAGAAGGAGTGGTGTCTGGAAATGGAAGAGAAGAAAAAGATCAAAACCATGGGAAACAAGGAAATATGAGTCAGGTCACAGGACAAGAAGGACAAATTAGCGAGGAAATCTCGCAACAAGAACAAGAGATTCAGAGAATAATAACAACAACATTAAGGATAATAGACGAGAAGGAACTGCAGGCTCAATCAAGGCGGTCTGGAAATGTCCATGACATCAGGGCTTTGTTGACGAAGAAACTCTTGAAGAACTGCAGGGTCTTCATAAGTGGTGGTTTTGTCTTTGTAGGTAACTTTGAAGAGACACGGGTGAAGAAGACCATATCTTGCGTTGAGAGTTCTGAGCTGAGGACGTAAGTCAAGAAATCTTTTCCGCCTGTCTGCAGTGGTCTTGGAGACATCCTGAGATAGATAAAGATGGTGACCTTGCCACATGATTTGTTTTTTGAGTTTTGCAGCTGAAAGAACCTGCAAGAGGTCAGTGTACTGAAGAAATAGCATAATGACCCCCCTGGGCTTAGAGGAAACTCGAGGACCGAGGTGGTGAGCTCGTTGGATGTTGATGGAGGCTAGAGCTGGGGTACCCAGAATCTTTGAAAGGAAAGTCTGAAAGAAAGCAGTGGGGTTAGACCCCTCTGTAAGTTCCGGAAGCCCGTAAAGCCGTAGGTTGTTCCTACGATTTCTATTTTCCAAATCCTCTGACTGTTTTTTAAGCAAAAGAACCTCAGCTTCCAGTGAGGAGATGCGAGAGCAGGATGCGTGGAAGGATTCTGAAGATTGTTCTAAGATAAGAACACAAGATTCTAAAGTAGACCATTTATCCTGCATGGCTTGCATGTTCTTAGTGGTAGCCTCCATGAAAGGCTTGAGAGCGCAAATTTCCTCCAAGATGATGTCCATTGTAGATGGAGAGGCGCTGTTTTCAGGAGTAGGAGGATCTTTCTTAAGGCGTTTACCAGAAACTAGAGGTGCTTTCCCGCCATTCTGAGATTTAGGAATAGCGCCATGCGAGGTGTCAGGTTTCGGCGACTTGCCTCCCTCCATATCTGGAAGTGGGGAATCAGAATCTGATCCGGAAGGCAGCTTGATACCTGCGGCGAGCTTCAGATTGCGGAGTTTCCCCATATAAGTGCACTGAGCAGTGATGATAAAGGGAGAGCACTTCAGCATACAAAAGAGTTAAAGTTGTGAGTGACCAACAGCGATCAACCTGCTTGACCACGAGAGGAGATGACAGTAGAGAGTCAGGCTTATTAATGGTCAGTCAGTTAGTATCAATGAGGGTAAGATGGCATTGTTGAAATGATGCGCAAGCCAGGGTAAAAAGAAAGAAAGCCAAAACATTCCGTAGCGCAGAGAGTGAAACAAGCCTGACTAGTATAAGGCAGTTGAGTTGAGGGACAGAGTAAAAATGAAGAGTGCGTCATATATGTTGAAGTATGAGGCAGGCATCATCACAAAATGGCGGCTGTAGAGCGAGTCGTAGTCACAGGCTCGATTAAAAGAGGCAAAACTGCATTCCAATAGTGCACGTCATGAAAGGACTCACCAGAGATGTAGGAGTTGCCCCAGCACATTCATAGGCAGTCATGTGGGAGAAAATGCTTCAGGCAGCAAGAAGCGCGTTTTACACAAAATGGCGGTCGGGACAGAAATCCCGACCGGAACGAGCAAGTCTGCAGAAAAGCCGCAAATCTCCGAAATAGCGAGGGCACTAGGCTCACCTCATGTTACGGAGTCATTTGTGCTGTTTTTGAAGGCTGGACGGCTGCAGACGCCGCCGAGAAGAGGTTTGTGGAATGGGTCGGCTCCGGAGCTCCGGGATTACGCCGCCATCTTCCGCGATGCGTGGCCACGCCCCCCCAACCTGCAAATAATGTGATCGCATCAGTGACACCTTTGCATCACTTCTAGGACCGGAACCCAGGAAAACAGTTTCCTGGTTTCAGTGGAAGCAGGGAGAGTGCTGAAAACAGCCCCGTTCTCTGTGCACCCAGGTAATTGTGCCCAAAGGGAGGTATTGTTTGAAAGCAAAGAAACTCAGCGTTCCAGCGTTACCTCTCTTACCCTGCAAAGCACCAGCCAATGAAATAGAGGTAAACTCCCAGTACTTTCACTAGGCACCAGATTTTCTTTTTGAGTTTGAGTTTGAGTTTGAGTTTGAGTTCAAAAATATTTATATAGTGCACTTTCACCAGCGGTTTCATGGCGCTGCAACAGACAGATCCCCAGAGAAGGAGTAACAGAACATTATAAGAAAGAAACAGAAACAACAAGTGATCTAATTAAAAGATTTAGCAAATAAATGGACTTTGAGTTTTTTCCGAAATTGAGGGTAAAGAGTTAGAGATCTAAGCTCCAAAGGCAGGGAATTCCACAGGACTGGGGCAAGGGTCGCAAACTTTGATCCTCCCCATTTCTTCCTCCGGAAACGGGAGACTGACAACAGGGATTGCGTGGATGAGCGTAGTTCCCTAGTTGGAACATAGGGAACGATCTCAGATGTTATAAAGGCCGGGGCCGCGCCCAGTCGTGCTTGAAAGATGATAGAAGCAAGCTTAAACTGGACGCGTTCACGGACAGGGAGCCAGTGTAAGGATTTGAGAAGGGGAGTTACGTGGTGGGATTTTGGAAGATTGAACACCAACCGTGCCGCCTGGTTCTGGATCAGCTGCAAGCGCCTTAAACTATATGCAGGTATACCTGCATATAGGGCGTTGCCATAATCTAGTGGAAGCACGGAGCAGCAACTCGGGCAGAGGCCTGTGCTACTACAAACCACCCTATATTTTCAGTATTTCTGCCCCCGCCACGGTACTGCTGAGCTATTTACCCACAATCTGCGCTGGGCAGAGCAGAAAGACCAAAGGCAAAATCTAAAGAAAAAAATAGGGTGTTGGGGACTACCCACCTTGCATAGGTCCACACCCCCACAGTCTGTTTGTCCTCCTGGGGGGGGGGGCGCAGAATATCAAGTTTTCTGCCAATGTGCCCCTCAGGGGCAGAAAGCCCACTGGACTCGGAAGTACGTAAAAAAACAGGATGGAGCGTCCCACCAACCACAGAGCCATACTTCTACAACAAAATGGGACATTACAGTTTATTTGGAGGCAGGGTTTGCCACAGTCTGCCCCCCTGGGGAAAGAGAAGCTCACTAGACACTAGGGAAAATCTTTAAAAAACACCATTGGGTGGGGGTGGACCACTATGCCTATAGCCATCCACCCACTCTGAAAGAGGGCAATACAGTCTCCCACCTCCTATCCCTGGAAGGGTAGAAAGTCTAAGGAAAGTCTTACTAAAAGAATAAAGGGGGGGTCGGCATATAAATGGCCTTGGGTCGTGCGCCCACCCTAAAAGATTATGTTAAATAAATGTATAAAGGGCAGCGGTTACCCGAGAGTGTCATGGTACTAGAGCGGAAGACATCAGTGGACGGGAAAATAAATAGCGGGATTAGACTAGTTATTAAAGAACCAAGGGCCATATTATCAAGGGGGTTTATCTCCGCTTTTTTGGCTTTAAAAGCCAAGAAAGCAGAGATAAAATTATCTCCCCATTACCTAGCTGTCGCTAGCACCAGTTAGCGACAGCTAGTAGGAGATAGCGACCATCTTGGGCCCCACTTTGCATGTCTGTGATATTGATCACTAATGACATGCAAAGTGGGCGTGCCAAGATGTTAGCGACTGGAAACAGTCGCTAACATCGCTATCTCCTATTACCAACTTTTGGAGATATTCGCGCTAAGCGCGAATATCTCCAAAAGCTAACACCTGCCCTGAGCAGTTCTTAGCCATGTTATCCAATAGGAGGTGGATAACATGGCTAAGAGCATTAGCTCAGTAATGCATGAATATCGCGGACTTTTCAGTAATATTCATGCATTGCGGCCGATTTTTATCGCATTTGCGATAAACCTTGGTAATACCAAGGTTTATCTATGATAAAAATCGCCGCAGCTCAGCGGTAAATTTTTGTCTCTAACCAAGCAATAGCGATAATTATTGCTATTGATTGGTAATATGCCCCCAAGGTTTCAGTGTTTTCCTAAAGGAAAACAAGCGTGGAGAGGCTCGTATGTGAAAAGGGTGTTCATTTCAGACTCTGGCCATGCAGGCAACAAAGCTTCTGCCACCCCAGTTAGCTTGTTTGAATCTAGGTACTACCACCGTCTTTGTTCCCAGGGAGCGAAGGGTTCTACTGAAACGCTGCCTGGGAAAGTTCCTTAAAGGAAGTAGAAAGAGCTTTAAATCTAACACGTTGCCTAATCTGTAGACAGTGGAGCTTTCTGATTTTATTGTGTACTGACTTAAATTTAGGTATGCCTGTTATCAGCCTAGCTGCCGCATTTTGCTATAGTTAATTCATTCAGCTGTTGTTGCTGCATTTCAACATGTAAACCACTGCAATAATCAAGTTTCTTGACTGTCTTGAGGTATTCGGTATAATAGCTTCTTAATCATCCTAAGAGTCAGAAAAGTGAAAAAAGTTACAGCATTCACCTGATCTCCGAAGGTGAGTTTGCTATCTATCAGTAGTCCTAGGTGTTTTGCTGTCCTACCTGCTTTTGGTAGAGCCCCCAATTTTTCTGCTCACCATTTAGGGGACCAAAAGTTGGCCTTGTTTCCAAAAATGATCACTTCAGTCTTACCTAAATTCAACTTTAAGAAGTTTTTGGTCATCCAAATTTCTACTGCCTGCATACAGTCATGGAATTTGTCTCCTATTTCTCTTTCCTGGTTTGGCAACAGAGACATCACTATTTGTGCGTCATGTGCATACGATGTTAAGTGAAATCCAAACGATCTGATTAATTGCGCCAAGGATTAAACATACACATTAAATAACATAGGGTTAAGCGTTGACCCCAGAGGGACCCCAAAATGGGCATCACAATCTTATTACCCTACCCTGCAAGGGAGATTGAAGATTTTGTTTCCATTCTGCCTAGTGGGTATACATAAGACACACAATTGATGGACTGACCACAGACCAAATCAGAACATTCACCCCCCAGTCAAGAGATCTGTGTTAAATCCATCATTGCTCACCATGCCACCTCAGTTTAGACCTGGCCATATGCAAATCAGTCTTGACCATGTGCCTCATGGGAACAGTCCAGTCCGAACTGCCAAGCCTGGTCCTCCCTGGACCGGAAACAAGTATCCTAGGACCGTTTTTGGGGTTTCACCCCTTATTAGCCAGGATAGCTTGAATCCAGTGGCACAGTGAGCCCGGGGCCCACGTCTGGGCATACCCGGTGCACTTAGGGCGAGGAAGCAAAAGACACACAATTGATGGACGGAATCCAGAGCAAATCAAATCATTCACCCCCATTAAAGAGATCTGGGTTTAATCCATCATTCATTTGCTCACCATGCCACCCCAGTTTAAACATGCCCTTATGCAAATCAGTCTTAACCCTTTGCCTTAGGGAACAGTCCAGACTGAACTGCCAAGCCCGGACCTCCCTGGACCGGAAACAAGCATCCTAGGGCTGGTTTCGGGGTGTCATGCCTCATCAGCCAGGATAGCTTGAATCCAGTGGCACAGTAAGCCCGACACCCAGGTCTGGGCACACCCGGCACATGTAGGGAAAGAAAACAAAAGGTACACAATTGATGGACGGAATACAGAGCAAATCAAAACATTCACCCCCAGTCAAGAAATCTCGGTTACATCCATCATTCTTTTGCTCACCATGCCACCCCCATTTAGACCTGGCCATATGCAAATCAGTCTTGACCCTGTGCATCATGGGAACAGTCCAGCCCAAACTGCCAAGCCAGGTCCTCCCTGGACCGGAAACAAACATCTTAGGACCGGTTTGGGGGTTTTACCCCTCATCAGTCAGGATAGCTTGAATCCAGTGGCACAGTGAGCCACATCTGGGCATACCTGGCGCACTTAGGGCTATGAAGCAAAATACACACAATTGATGGATGGAATGCAGACCAAATTAAAACATTCACCCCTAGTTAAGAGATGGGTGTACAAAGCCTACTAAATGCAAGGATACATTTACCAATAAAAGCAAAGGGTTGGAGGGAGGCCCCCTAGTATAGGGCCATGCCAGCACCTCAACATTGACCAATATAGTCTTTCTGCCCTTGGGAGAAAGATTGTGAATTTGCCCTTTCCTGGGGAGATGGAGAAAAAAGTCAAATAGACAGCAGGGATTTTACATTTGGGGAAAACAAAGAGGTGCAGGTATCCCACCCTGGCAATGGGCCGTACATCAACACAAAAGGGGCAAACCAATCTTTCCGCCCCAGAATAGCGAGGTGGGGTCCAGCCCATCCTGATATCAGGCCCCAACCCCACCCCTAAAGCCTCAACAATCTGTCCGCTACCCTTGGGGACTAAAGAATCCCTTTGGCAAGCAAGAGGAAATTTTGATTTTTCTGGACTTTGTTTTTACACATAGGCCAGCAGAGATGGGCTAAATCCCAGTATCGTCCCACTTGTTGTTCCAGTGCTTTCAGTATTTGGGCTTGGGATTAACTACCACCCGTGGGAAACCTACCAAGCACAGATATTTCAGAAAATTAGACACAAAGGGGATTCCAGGGTAGTGTGTGTAGAGTTCTCTCTTTTAGAATGTGCATGGGTTGCTAGGCAAGCTAGAATTTTATGTTTGAAGCGAGAGCTGAGAACTGGTTGGAGATGAAGCTGAAGGTACATGCTCTTAACTTTGAATAAAGGACTTTTCTTGGACACTTAACCTGGACTTCATCTTTACATTGCCAACGAGGATGGGATTCAAGATCATCTGTGCAAGGGGCAGATTACCAGTGTACCTTCACCCTTGGATGACATTTTAATATGGAAATCATCCCTACAATGTGAGTAATCTCCAATCTAAAATTGATTAAATTCGATTGCCCATCAATATTAATAGTGGAAGCTGTGGGCTGTGAACTCTTTCATTTTTAACAAACCTAAAAGAAGTGAACTGTTTTATTTTTTAAAAATCTCTCAACTATGCCTAATATGCTTCAATGCGTTTAATGCTGCATTATCAAGGTCTTGTGCACTGTGAAGAACAAACTGTCAATTGCCACGTTGTTTTGCTTTGGCATCCAGTAAGAGGCTGTGTTGCTGTTTTTTTGTGAGGCTCGATTATTACACTTCAAAAGAGATTGTGCTGCAGTTTGCCAAAGACCTCAGATGTTGTGTTTCCAAAAATACCTATATTTCAACCTAATATTTAAAACGTAATGCTTCCTAGTAAACACCCAAATCGTTGGAAAAGTGCAGCGCTTCCATGTTGAATGTACATCGATGGAGTAATTTGTTCTTAAAAAGCCCCAGCTTGAGTGAATACTCATTGCTGAAAGAGGGTGGTTTTACTTTGAGGAAGCTTCGTCCATCAAGCGGTATTTGAATATTGAAAAATAAATGCAAAATCTTACCGACTCTGAAAGCCGTGCCAAGACCGTCGTACATTCCAGCTTTAAATCTTCATCGCGTCATTGCTTGCCAGTGTATTGTACCCAATCTCCTATAGAAAGCTGACTACGCGAAGCTGCGTGTCGGCTATTTTAGGAGATTGGGAAGGTTTCAACTCATATACATTCAATATAAGGATATCATAATTTGAAAAGCGTTGTTTTTGATGAATTTTACTTCTGTACAACGATGGTGTAGCGCACGGAAACAAGGATTGAAACACTGGAACAAGGGTTGATATCTAGGCACTGACTGAAATTGAAATCATCCTGAAGGAGGTTTTCATTCTAATTTATTATCTTACTTTATTTTTTATAACTAACATAATATTTTATTTACAGGTGGACTCATTCAAAGTAAAGGCTGAGGAGATTGTTGTTAATGATATTTATCATTTAAGTTTATTTAACAATTTAATAATCAATATTTGGTTTACTATGTCTGATCAAGGCTTATCTGCACCCCTTCTTTTCTGCCGACCCCTGGAGAGCCTGTTATTCCATGGAAAGAATGGAAAAAATTATTTTTAAGATATATTTTAGCTACGGGAGCAAACAAATATGGGCCAGTACGAAAACAAGCTATGTTACTACCCAAATTACGATTAGAGGGGCGTCGCTTATATGAAAATTTCCCCGAAGTTTCCCTTGGGGTAGGTGATGGTCAACCTAGTAATGTATACGATATGAGCATGCAGATGTTGGATTCAAGGTTTATTACTGAAATAAAAGTAGTTCTAGAAAAGGAACAAGTTTTTCTGTAGGGTTCAAAAAATGGATGAAGATATAGCAACTTATGTAGCTGCTTTAAGAGGTTTATCATTAATGTGTCAGTTTGAAAAATTAGTGGATTCACTTATACGTGATCAAATAGTAAGATGTACCAATAATAAAAGAGTACTTGAGAAATTACTTATAAGAGATTCCACTTTAGAGGAAGCCAAACAAATAGCTAAAGGGCTAGAACACGTGGATTAAAGAAATGGATAAATGTACTAGTTCATTGGTAGTTAAAGAATCTGATTCAAAATCTATATCCTCCAAAAGTTATGAAATTCATGCATCTATTGATGAAACTAAAATAGGCAAGCCTATTGTCTGACCTCAGCCTAAATCTTTGTACAAAACGGCTGATAAGGGAAATGATTCTTTTCAAGTCAATAAGTCCTCTCCTAATGTGGGAATCCGTCCTATCAAGTGTTATCGCTGTGGTGCTTCAGGTCACATTGCCTCCAGCATCAAATTCATGGGTAGGAATGCAATTTGTAGAATACGCGGGAGGAGAGGTCATCTTGCTAAAGCATGCAGAATAAAAATGCCCTTTGTGCAAGAGGTTGATGATTCATATGAAGACATTCACAAATTAATATTGTGTATTGATAACATTGTTATTTCTCAAGTTTGTTCTAATACCAAAGAGATTGTGAACACAGGTATTGATAATATTAATGCAGAAAGCACTGACAAGTTAGAGAAGCCACATAGCAGCTTCAATTTAGATTCAAAAGGTGTAAGGATGTTGGAGGAGGAGCTTCGCGGGCAACCAAGATGGCCGCGTGAGCTCGGAGCTCCGAAGACCATCCGATCCTCCGCATTAATCCTGTCACATATCCTGGTCCACGTTTGTGGAATATTGACCGTGAACCGACGCTGACACGGGACCCGTTGTCCGAATTAAAACCCGACGTTCCTTGGTGCAGTTACACCGTGTGGAAGTTTGAAGGCTGCAGTGGGATCAGGGCCCGTGCCGGGGCTGGCGTATGCGACACTGCCTGACAGAGGTGATGGGGTGCACGGTTGGCTGATCCGTCTCATAGCGTAGCTAGCGGAGTTGCGGAGTACGCGTGTACCAGACGGAGTGCAGCGGCTGAGGCAGCAGTCTCCTAGCATCGGTGGGCCGTGAGGCCCCGGTGTGTGGACGGAAGAAGTGGCCTGGTGACTAACCATGGCTGGCAAAGGAGACCCCGATAGATCAAAGCCTCGGATCAGCAAAAAGTCCACGTATTCGGAGTCCAACAATATGGAGCGGTACTCTCAGCCGAAGGGCTCGCCTGGAGTCTCTGCGAGACCCAAAGACTCACATCGAGAAGTGTCGCCTGAGGCTCAGGACCCTACGCTCCGCGACGTAATGGGCGCCATTGAAGGCATGAAGGCCGAGATGCACCAACAACATGAGGTGATGGCGCTCAAGCTGGACACCCTGGCAATTGAAGTGAATTTGGCTTGAGGACTTTGAGGGTCGGGCCAGGCGGCAAAACGTCCGCATTATTGGTGTGCCGGAAAGGGCCGAGGAGTCGGCCATGGGCCTTTTCGTCGAGGATTTGGTCCAGAACCATCTAGCCCCCAAGGGACTTAGCAAATTCTTCTCTGTGGAACGTGCGCACAGGCTGCCCGAGGGCCGGCCTAAGGAGGGGGCCCCTCCGAGGCCCATCATCGCCCGGGTGTTCAATTTTAGGGACCATGATTCCATTTTGCAGGCCTCGTGGGGCGGTGGGCCGTTGAAGTTCCAGAACGCTGACATTAACTTTTACCCTGACTTCACTTAGTCCGTGCAGAGACGGAGACAAAGCTTCATGGGAGTGAAACGGCGTTTGCGAGACATGGGCATGAAATACGCTATGCTGTTTCCTGCAAAACTGAGAATCGAACATGATGGTCGGGTACTGTTCTTTGACCTGCCGGAGGTGGCGGGGGACTGGCTCGACACCTTGCCCCAACGGCGTGACGAAAACGAGGAGCGGTCGTAAGGGGCTACAGGCGGCCGCGACCAACGGGAGTGATGGGTGACTACAGAACTCTTTGGACAATGGGTCTACCTTAAGCAGTTCGGTTTGGTAATCCTGTGAATTCTGGGGGCTTTTCCTATAATTTTCCTATTTGGAGGCTGGGAGGGGGATAGGGTCGCCTCCTTTCTCCTCAGGGGCTTTTCGTAGGTTAGTCTTTTTCTTCTAGGGGCGACAGGCACACTGCGAGTTGGGGGGGCTCTTTAGTCTAATGCAGGGGGTGCAGGGTGGGGGGTGGGTGGCTTCTTTGTTCTCGTTTTTCGTTGGGTCCTTTGTTCTCTTTTTTCCCTTTTTGGCAAGGCAATTGGCGGTTAGACACTTGTAATGTAGCGACTGTGCCCGCTGGGGGTGGAATGGGTTTGGATTTCGATGATGGGGGTAGGAAACTGAATGTTTTAAGCTGGAACGTCAATGGGCTGGGGGATCGTATTAAGAGGGGTATTGTGTTACAAATGTTCAAGAGGTGTGTACCTGATGTGATACTGTTACAAGAAACGCATTTGGTTGGAAACACGTGTCGCGCACTCAATAGAAAGGGCTTCAAAATGGTGGCACACTCGGGGTTCTCTTCGGGGTCCCGGGGGGTGGGGATTATGGTGCGTTCAACCCTCCCCTTGGAGATAGAATCAAGAGTGGTCGATGAGAGAGGACGCTACGTCGCCGTCACGGGGAGGTGGGAGGGGCGTACCCTGGTTTTAGTTTCGATCTATGCCCCCCCTGGGCTGCAGACGGCCACTTTTAAGGACCTTGGGGGCGCCATTTTTGGTCTTCCTGAGGGGCTGCTTATCATGGGAGGAGACTTCAATGCTGTAGGTTCAGGGATGGTAGATAGGTATCCATCCAGAGATCTTCGAGGCTCGCAGACCTGGCTTTCCGACTTTCTGGACACAATGGGACTTATTGACTGCTGGAGGCTCTTGCATCCTGCCCAGCGCCAATACTCATTCCATTCAGGGGCTCACGGTAGCCTCTCCAGAATTGATTATGTTCTGGCTCTGGCGGCCCACGCATCGGCGGTCTCTGAGGCTAGACTGATGGCAAGGGGCATCTCGGACCACTCTCCGGTCTGGGTGTCCTTTGACTTTGATATCGGAGTAGCCGAGAGGGTGGCGCCGATTAACCCGTGGTACTTCCGTGATCCCAAGACTCGTGGACTCATGGCCAAAGCCATTTAGCTCTACTTTTCCGAAAACTCGGGTTCAGTCACATCCGCTGTATCCTTATGGGAAGCCTTTAAAACAGTCCTGAGGGGAGAGGCGTTCTCCTTAATAGCTGAGGTGCGGAGACGCAGGGACGCGGATGTGGTGACGATTGAGTCAGACATAGCGGAGATAGACTCTCAGTTGGAGGTTGGCCCGACGCCGGACCTACTGCATGCTCTCTCACTTAAACAGTCGGAGTACCGGGCCATTGTCACGGATGCTGCAAGGGCTATGGGTAGAGAGCAGCAAGGGCGAATCTACGACGTCGGGGACAAGGTGGGCAAGCTTATTGCCTGGCTCGATAAGAAGGAGAGAGCCAGCCGCGTGGTCCCGGAGGTGCTGGGGGAGGACGGCATGGCTGTTACCGACCCCAGTGCTATCGTCATGGTCTTCGCTGAATACTTTGAGTCCGTCTATGCCTCGGTCTCCGAGATGTCGGAGGAAGACTCTAGCGTCTTACTGCTAGACATAGAGGTACCGTGCTTGTCGGAGACCGAAAGGGAGGACATGGATAGAGACATCACGGTGGACGAGATCGCTATGGCGATACGCTCCCTGCGATCTGGCAAGGCTCCAGGCCCCAACGGCATCCCAGTGAAGCTGTACAAGATTAAGCCGGATGTCGTTGCCCCGCCCTTGCGGTGTATGTTCCTTGAGGCGCGGGAGACGGGTATACTTCCCCAAGACCAGAGGCTGGCCACCATTGTGGTCATTCACAAGGAAGGGAAGCCCAGAGATCTGTGTCGATCGTATCGTCCTATCTCTCTGCTGAACGCCGAGCCCAAGATTTTGGCTAAATTGCTCGCTAACCGGATGGTTGGAACGATTAGCGACTTAGTGCACCCGGATCAGTCTGGCTTTATCCCGCATCGTAATACCGCCCTCAACCTGAGAAGACTTCACGGGACCCTCGCGAGGGTCCGTACCCTCCAAGTGCCGGCCATCTTGGCGTCCTTGGATGCCACGATGGCCTTCGATTCCCTTGAGTGGTCATACTTGTGGGCGGTGCTGGCAAAGTTTGGATTTGGTCCGGGGTTCATAGGATGGGTCAAGCTCCTATATGCCAGCCCGCTTGCCAACGTGGCGGTTAACGGCCGCGCATCAGCTTCGTTTACTCTTGGTAGGGGTACCAGGCAAGGATGCCCCCTGTCACCCTTTTTTTGCACTGGCATTGGAACCACTAGTGGCATGGCTAAGAGGGCATCCAGACATCAGTGGGATCAAATAGTCCCCGGGTTTTGAGGATAGAGTGTCTCTGTACGCGGATGACATTCTCTTCTACCTCACCTCGCCGTGTAAGTCCCTTATTGTTGTTTGTGATGTACTGCGCACTTTTGGCAGACATTCTGGCCTTGTCATCAATTGGTCGAAGTCCCACCTGTACGTCCTGAGGGGTGAGGTCCCGAGGCTCCCGCGGGACTGCAATATACAGGTCGCGAGGCAGGGGTTTAAATACCTGGGCATCTACATTTCTGTTGATCCCAAAATACGTTATGCGAACAATTTGCTTCCCCCTCTTGCGCGCCTTCGGCGTGACGTGGAGGGGTGGCAGAAGCTGCCGCTTTCCCTGCTTGGACGTGCGGCTTTGTTCAAAATGATGTCCCTGCCCCGGTTTCTGTACGCGCTTCAGAACACCCAGGATCTGGTCCCGTCTGGGTATTTTAGAGAGGTCGAGGGCCTACAGCGGACCCTGCTCTGGGATGGCAGGCCGCGCATTGCCATTACTAAACTGACCCTCCCGTGGTATGACGGAGGGATTGCGCTGCCTGACATTCGGAGGTATTATTGGGCGTCTCAGCTGGCTGCCCTTAATCATGGCTTCTATGGTCCAGCCGCGATATGCCATGGATTGGTGGCTCCTGGGCGACGGGAAATACTACAGGGCTCTGTACTCGAGGTCTCTTGATGGAGGAATGACAGGTCCCACTAAGACAGCGGTCCACATCTGGAGAGCAGTGACGAAGGCACAGGGGTGGAAAGGCAGACTCACGATGGCGACTCTACTTCATGATTCTGAATTGTTGGGCAAACTGTGGCATACCAAGGGGTTTGACCACTGGGACTTGATAGGCATCTCTAAGGTGGAAGACATGATAGCTAAGGGGCAGGTCAAATCCTTTGAAATGTTACAAAGGGAGTTTCAGTTGGGGGAATCGGAATTTTTCAGATATGCCCAGTTGAAACATGCCCTTCTGGCAGTAATGCCGGAGGGTGAAAAGATCCCTGAATCTTCCCCGGTGGAGGATAGGTTGCTGGACGGCCATATGCCCAACAGTGCTATCTCACTGACCTATAAAAAATTGATTAATGTCCGCACAGACCTTCTTCTGGGGGTGCGAGACCAGTGGATCCGTGATGGAGTTGAGTTGGATGACGAGGACTGGCAGTGTGCGGTCTCGTCTCCAAAGGATGTGGCAATTCCGGCCAGACTGAGGCTGGTGCAATTGAAAATCCTGCATAGGGTGTATGTCACTGGCCCCCGACTGATACACATGGGCCATTCGGTGGATGGCCTCTGTAGACGAGGGTGCGGTTCCTTAGCGACCTTTATGCACATTATATGGGAGTGTAGGGTGGTGGCTACATATTGGAGGCGAATGCACGTAGTGATGGGTGAAGTAACTGGGGTTGCCCTGCTGGCCGAAGCCCGGTGCTGCCTGTTAAATGTGTGGGGCCCCACGGATCATAACAGTTCACAGACTCAATGGGTCACTCTAGGTAACATGGTGGCTAAAAGGGACATTGCTCAGAAGTGGGGAGCGGCTTTGCCCCCCACAGTAGAGATGTGGAAGGCTAACATGGACTGGTGCATGTTTCGGGAGAAGACGGTGTATGTTGCCAGGGGTAGGCCCAAGAAATGGAACAAGATTTGGGGGCCCTGGAATGAGTATAGGGGTGACATCTGCCTTCCGCCAGACACAGCGCCCTTGGAGGAGCGATTATCCCCTTAGCTCTT
Source organism: Lissotriton vulgaris (assembly GCF_964263255.1). NCBI lineage: Eukaryota > Metazoa > Chordata > Amphibia > Caudata > Salamandridae > Lissotriton > Lissotriton vulgaris. The sequence goes on along the minus strand of NC_141685.1, from coordinate 352,599,071 downwards.
GACTCCGGGCGAATGATTGAGGTACAATTGTCCTTCCTTCCTTCCCCCCGTTATCTATACACATGTTCTGCTCGTATGGTCTACTATTCAGTATACTGACCCAGCCTTCCCCTGGAACGGGGCGATGTCGCATTCATGTTCCTTTGCCTTGCCTTCTTGCACTATTTAGGTGCCTTCTTATTTACTGCATTGTTTTTCTTTTTACATAAAAATAAAAATAAACCTCATACCATTTTGCATTTTATTCTGTGTGCACCACTCAAGCTGCATAATGCCTTGCTGCCTAGCCTCCGGGATGTGTGGCTGAATAGCTGTGTACTACTGTGTTGTAAATAAAGGTTTTCCAAAAATTAGAAAGAAAAAAAAAAGGTGTAAGGATGTTGATTGACTTAGGAAGTCTGTATACACTGTTATCTAAAGAAATGTATTTCAAAACTTGGGGTGCATTGAGCAATGAGAAGGTTTGGGAAATTCCAGATATTAAAGCAGTAGGGTATGGTGGTAAGATCATTGATATATTAGGTCTTAAATGATTGGTGATTGAGTTGGAAGGTAACAAGGTTTATGAACGTGTATATTTAACAAAGCAAGGTTCGAACTTCTTGGGGTGGCGTCACCAAAAGGATCTGGGGGTTACACTGAATCCTAACTCCCATGAGCCTGTAAAATCTATTATAGTGCATGATGTTGACAATTATGATTCATCAATAATGGAAAAGTATTCTGATGTTTTTTCAGATGAATTGGGAAAACTCAAGAACTTTTCTCACAAGATCATACTCAAAAGGAATGCAATACCTGTTGTACATAAGCTGAGGTCTGTACCTCATCTTATGAGGGGACTTTGCAGGAAGAGCTTGATAAGTTGTTGAATATGAATATAATTAAACCAATTGAGGCTTCTCAGTGGTTGGTGCCCATTGTTGTCGCGCCAAAAGATGATGGGAAGAAGATTTGCTTATGCATCGATTTACGCAACTTGAATAGGAACATTTGAGTTGATCGCCAACCACTACCAAATTGATCTCAGTGAAGAATCGAGGCATCGCAGAATGCTGTTTGGGCTGGCATCTTCCTCAGGGGTGTTTTAAAGGGTAATGCAAAAGGTTCTCCAAGGGATAAAGGACGTCTTGTGTTTTCAAGATGATGTGCTGATTGTAGGTAGAGATAATGAACATCATGACAAAGTATTGGATAAAGTTTTATGTCGCATGCGGGAACAGGAATTGACTATAAAGAAGGAAAAATGTCAATTAAGAAAAAGTTGTGTGAACTATCTAGGGCATGAGATTTCTAAGGGTGGGATCAAGCCAAAGAAGAGTATTGTATCTGCAATTAGAGATGCTCTCACTCCTATAAATAAGGACCAACTCCAAGAATTTCAAGATGGATTCTATCAGTATTGTAATATAATTTTGAGGTTGAATATATGAAAGGTCTCAAGAATATTTTAGCAGACTGTTTGTCTAGAATGCCTATTACGGTTAGTGAGGAAGATTGTGAAGTTGAAGTTGACATTATAAGGTATAATGAGGAACAGGCTTTTGATAAGGAAGAGTGGGATACAGCGAGGCTGAATGACGATGTGTTACAAAAGGTCATGCAAGGTATATCTGGTGGTTGGGGTGACAATCTTGTTCATGACTTATGTTTCAAAGGTTATAATAATGTTGAGTCAGAATTGAGTGTTAGAGAAGGCAAGTTATGGAGAAGGAACAAATTCGTACCGCCGTCAGAGCTTAGATCTAAGATTGTCAACATTGCTCATGAAGGACACCTCGGTAGGAACATGACTAAAAGACGTGTACATCAATAGTTTTGATGGCCTGGGTTAGATAAAGATGTTGAAGAAGCTGGTAAAGATTGTTATGCATGCGCCACTAGCAATAAAACTAAAATTGTACGTCAACCGCCTCTTGAATGCGTGAAGTTTCCGCTACGTCCCTGGGAAAGAGTATCATTAGATTTCCTTGGTCCTATTTCCAGATTTGGTTCAAATTGTAAGTTTCTAATGGTTTTGATAGATTACCATTCTAAATGGTTTGTTGTAGAAACTACTGACAGCATTGTAACAGAAAAAGCCATCAAGTTTCTGGATAGAGTCTTTATGAACGAGAGAATTCCAAAAACTCTTGTGTCAGACAATGGGTCTCAGTTAGTGTCAAGAAGAATGCAAGGATATCTTTGTAAAATGGGTGTGAAACATGAGAGAGTTGCTATGTTCAGGCCTCAAGCCAATGGCTTGGTGGAAAGGACTAACCGTTTGATATGGAGAGTTTACAACTTTCAATTGACAAAAACCTATCGTGCACAAAACTACAGAGTAGAATAGGGCCCAAGGGGAATTATTGTTATAGACCTACATGCACCTTGTCCCCCAACTATACATATTCAATACACGGAAGGTGTTATAGGTCTTTCATGCAGTCCAGACACATTAGGGGAATCTCAGAGGTATTCCACAACCAAGGCTGGAGTAACAGGATAGATAGAGGGATACAAAAGATGTGAAAAGTACCCATCAGCCCACTCAGTAGTGGAGGCTCGTCATTTGGGATTTTCAAATATAGAGAGTTGGTGTCCAACCAGCACTGCCTTCAGTGAATACTGAGGCTAGCATAGGACCCAAAGGTTGAGCTTTCAACCTGAACAAATGACAGCACAAGTGGCTGAAAAAGGGGCTTAGTTGCAGTGCTCAAAGATGTGAAAAAAGGAAAATGATCCAAGTGATTATAAAAATACCTAACTTGACGTCAACAAGAAAACTTTATTGGGTGTGCCCGTCAAGATGGTATGGTTAAAAACAGAGTGATAATAGCAAGAAAGATGATTAGCTATTTACCCGAGATGTTATCTGGTCAACATGTTTCAGCCTGTAAAGGCTTTCGTCAGGACCTACGTATCACTACTGCAACACTTACTTTGTAACGTGTGAAAAAAAGAAAGAATAATCTTTTCAAGGGTGGTGTATCCCCTCCTGTTAGAAAAAAGAAACATAAGACAATATTGCATAAAACAAAATGCAAAGCGTAACTGGAGTCCCATACAGTGTCAATCACACACGTATGGAACATTCACACTATTCATAGTGTAGTCACTTACCCAACTTTGTGGGATCAGGAGCCTCACCTCACCTGGCGACAGCTCAGGCTAAAGGAGGCCACGCACTGAAAGAAATATATACAAGATAAAAGTAAAATTATGTTCATCATACAAGCAGTCTATTTACCAGAACACCATCAGACTAAGGTAGTTGTTGGCCATGACCATTCTCTGGTAGTGAGAATGTGTAAGCCTAATACACATCTGAGAGTTTTCTTACACCCATTGGGATTATATGCAACCTAAATGGCGGTATGTATCCTTGATGTTTATTCAAAGAACTGTTTTGTTTTTTGTAGGTGACATACATAGCCAAAGGTATCAAAATCTATGTCGTCTGTCACATAAACTAACCACTTAGCAAGCAGTCATGTATCTCACAACAAACTCAAGGTTAGTCTAAATTTGTAACAAAAATAATAAGCAACTGAGCAAGCCGTCACGTATCTCACCACAAGCTCATGGTTATCCTCAATAGGTCCTATCTAGGGTAGAGAGTATGTCAATACCTATGTACAAAAATCTGGTATGCTTAGGGTGAGAGTGTCCTCCTGGATCTTAGACTCCTTACACACGAAGAAAGCATTCACTTACTAAGCGTTTTACCAAAAAACCACAGCAGCGCTTTAAACCCCTAAAGAAAGGAAGAAAATCTCGCCCACAGTAACCCTGTCTGTCCACCTACCTCTCCGTCGTTGCCTCTGGCTTAAACTGAGCCGAGGGGGAGGTGGTGTATCAGCAGAGCCTGCAAGCACATAAAGGTGCGTGGCGGACCAGAAAGAGACACGCTTTCTGTCTCTTTTCCTATTAGATCATTACCACACAAGAATTCGACCAATCAAATCAGGTCACCGCACCCGCCGGCTGCTACACCGTACGCGATGTAGAGACATGCTTTTTTTCAGAGCGGACCATGTAGAGAACTTACAGCCAGATCCGCCCATTGGTTCCTAGTCTGCCACAGGAAACAGTCAATGGCAGTATACACGTTTCCTGCGCGCAGGAACACACCTCCAGACCCTAGGCCGACCCTGATTGGTCGAGACCGATTTAACCGGATGTGTTTATGAATGTCGCTGTAAAGTGTTAACACAACTCCGCTAACTTGGCGGGCTGTTTCCTCACTGGATGGAGCATTCCGATCGGTTTCGTCCCACTTGTGTGGACAAATACAAACGCTGCCTAGGGCAGTGCACGCGCTGACTGGAAAGTCAATGCGCTGCCTAGAAAAGAATACCAGAGGTCAAAATGCATCAGACCAACACATATAAGTATACACCCAGACATAAAAAATAGTTTGCATGTTTACCGACCATTCATAATGTTTATATGTAACCGAGTCTACTAAGGTGCCTATAGCGTGTGGACGTGAGTAACATCCTGTACTATCCTAATGTCGATTTTACTTCAAATTAAGGCTACCTACCCCGATTGGTTTCAGATCCTGTCAGTAATGGCAGAATATATTTGCTGAAAATAATCATTCCGCATGTCACAGTATATGTGTGGGCCTACAGCCAGAAAGCATGCCTCAAGTGACACACTTTTAGCGGTGACACAGTCAGGTGTGATTCATAAAACTGTGTTCACCCAGGTCTTGGTTCAAGAGGCTTCAACAGCTCATAACATGCCTCTCTACCAAAAGCTTCTATCCTGTGTAAGGGTAACACCAAGTTTATGGAAGTTTGTTAGAACACCATATTCTCTATGTAGCACAGTTTGCTGCCACTACAACTGTAACCACGGAACATCGTCGTTCAATCCTTCAGAGTCGCACATCAGTTTATGGACCCATCTTTGCTCTTTCCTCAATAAAAACTGAGACCTGTCCGTGACATGCTGGGGTATGTAAGGTTGTTCTAACACTACCCATTGGAGGTCATCAGGATGGTGTCTAGCTGCAAGGAAATGTGAGGTCAGACGTGTCGCTTGCTTGTTACGTCTGATCGTGCTTTTATGCTCTTGTATCCGTAGCTTGACCTTCCTCGTAGTCATGCCTATGTACCTTAAATTACACGGGCAGGTAATAAGATAGATTACTCCCTCGCTATTGCAATTAGTATGACGTTTGAGTACCCAAGGTTTAGCTGTGCCAATATCAACATGTAGAGTTTTCTTTGTTTGTGGGCAAACTGAGCAGTTCCCGCAGGGGTAGTGCCCTTGGACCGATGGAAGATCCCACAGTGTAGCTGTCGGGGTTTCTGGAGTAGTTCGTGGTCTAGTGTGTACCAATTCATCTTTGAGGTTACTCCCTCTCTTGAACGCAAACAGAGGCAAGGGTATGTTCTCTCCGGTGCTGTTCAAGATACGCCATCTGTGTCGTATAATTTTCTGAATCCTCGATGACGAAGAGTTGAAGGTGGTCACACAAGCCAATCTGTCTAAAGGAGGTTTCTTGACTGGAGGTACTAAGAGTGCCTCGCGGTGGTTGTTTTCTGCCCGTTTCTTGGATTTCTTAATCAAAGAAGCTGGATATTTCCGTGCAATCAATTTTGTCGACAGATCTTTAGCTTCAGATTGAAAGTCCACTTTTTCAGAACAGTTTCTGCGGACCCTCAGGAACTGCCCAAACGGGAGGTTCTCACGAAGAGACCGAGGGTGATGGCTATCAAACCTCAAAAGCGAGTTACGGGCCATTGGTTTCCGATAAAGCGTGCTGGCCAAGTGGCCATCCTTTGGGAAGATCCACAGATCCAGGAAAGACAGCGCTGTTTTGCTGTAGTCCAGGGTGAACCTTAAGTAAGGATTCTGACCATTGAGCCAGTCTTTAAAAACCAAGAGCGATTGTTCATCACCACGCCACACCAGCAAGATGTCGTCTATGTACCTTTTCCACACCATCAATTTCTGATGGTGTGGATTGGTGATGGCAAAGACACAGTCAGTTTCAAATTGGTGAACATAAAGATTCGCCAGACTTGGCGCAAATTTACTCCCCATTGAAGTACCTGATACTTGTAAGTACAGGTCTTTTTCAAAGGCAAAAAATTTTTGAGTCATAGCCAATTTCGCCAGTTCCATTATGAAAGGGATCGGTGTTATGGTATCTGGTGCTGCATCCTCCAGGAGACGTCTTACTGTTTCAAGGGTGTCTAGCTGGGGTATACATGTATACAAAGATTCCACATCTAGAGATACCAGGATGTCTTTATCTGTATCAAACTGCACCTCAGGTAGTAAACGCAGTACATCTTTTGTGTCCTGTAGGTATGATGGCATTTTCTTCACCAGTGGACTCAAAAACACGTCCACAAAAGAGGACAAGGGTTCAAGAAGAGACCCTATACCAGAGATGATGGGGCGTCCCAATGGAGGTCTAGTGGGTTTATGTATTTTAGGCAAGGTATAAAATGCCGGAATGACAGGAAACTTGGTCATTAAGAAAGCGGATTCGTGTGCTGTTATCCAGCCTTCACTGCTCGCTTCTTCCACTAGGCATTTGATCTCGTTTGTAAGCCTCAAAGTAGGATTCTCGTCCAAAGGGGCATAAAAAAGGGTGTTGCTTAGTTGTCTTAGGCACTCCGTCTTATATGCAGTGGCATCCTGAACCACTATGGCACCCCCTTTGTCGGCTGGCTTTATAACGATATTATTGTCTTTTGACAAAGTTGTCAAAGCATGTCTCTCTGCCTTGGATAAGTTCTGGTAACAGTCATCTTTTGAGAAGTCAAGTGATTTCAAATCGTGTAGGACTGCTGCTTCGAAAGCACCCACTCTGGATGGTACTTGTTGAAGTAAGGGCATGAAGGTAGATTTAACCCTCAAGCCTGTGTTCCTATCAACAGTTGGATCTTCCGACTCTTTATCTCTGAAGAGATGATGTAGCCTGACAGTTCTAAAGAATCTCTCAATTTCTCCACGGATCTGAAAAGAGTCTCCATTATTCGTCGGTACATAACCCAGGCCTCTGTTGAGTAGTTTGTGTTCACACGTAGTGAGTGTCCGCGTGCTCAGGTTCACCACAAGGTCCTCTTTTGCATCTGTACATGATGCTTCTGACCTCATTTGCCGCGGTGTGCTGGGTCCTCCAGTTCGTCTGCCCACTGAACTTGGTGGCCTCTCCGCCTGCCCCGATTCCAGCCTCGACCCTGTCCTAAAAAAGCCTGGCTATCGAAGTACTGGGGCTGCATTGGATAGTGTGACATAGGAGGGGGGAATTGGGGATAACTCCACGGGGCTGGTGGCCACCATGGTCCCTGTTGGTACATATTCCCTCGCCCACTATACCTACGATTGGCTCGAGCCTGGCGGCCTTTACTTCTCCATTGACTGGTGTTACCCTTTTCAGTATCAGAAGAATCGGAATCAGAAGAGGTAGCATAAGAGGAACCTGTTGTCTTCGGTTTGCTTGAATCACTAGGGTTGTAATTTTCGCTAGTGTAGGGATATATCTTCTCATGTGAAAATTTTTCGAGATCTTTCTTAAACTTCTCTATCTTAGCAAAGAATATTGGGTCTCTATACTCTTTGCTAGCCTTGTTTGAGTCTTCCTGTTGTTTCTCAAACTTCTTGGTGGTGAGAGTAGTCTTAATCTGTCCTTCTAGGACCTGTATCTCAATTAGAATAGCATCCGCTATCCTCTTGGCTGTCGTGATAATCAGAATCAGCCAGTCCCTAGTGCAACGCCACGCTATCAATGACCAGTCCTTAACGAAGGTTTTGTCTGTCAGGAAAAGCCTGGGGGCGTTGGTCACTATTAAACCTGTGGGTGCGCATTTACCGTGTAAATATTCTGCCATGATCTGTCCGTGCACCGATGTGCGAGAGAAACTTTTCTTAAGGTTGAGTACTGTTTCCCAATCTCCTACGACTATCGGGGTTGTGGTTGGTATCTGATCTAACATGCTGGGATTCTCACTCAAAATGGATGTTAGCATATCATCATCATAACCTAGGCCACCGAAGTCTGCCATGGTGATACTGGAAAGAAAAAGACTGCAAGGCAAAATCGGAATACCAATCGCCTAGATGAACAAAGAAAGATAAACCAGAAAAAGAAACGCTATCAAGGCCCGCAGCCAGGGCTGCACAAAATTACACAAAACTACAGAGTAGAATAGGGCCCAAGGGGAATTATTGTTATAGACCTACATGCACCTTGTCCCCCAACTATACATATTCAATACACGGAAGGTGTTATAGGTCTTTCATGCAGTCCAGACACATTAGGGGAATCTCAGAGGTATTCCACAACCAAGGCTGGAGTAACAGGATAGATAGAGGGATACAAAAGATGTGAAAAGTACCCATCAGCCCACTCAGTAGTGGAGGCTCGTCATTTGGGATTTTCAAATATAGAGAGTTGGTGTCCAACCAGCACTGCCTTCAGTGAATACTGAGGCTAGCATAGGACCCAAAGGTTGAGCTTTCAACCTGAACAAATGACAGCACAAGTGGCTGAAAAAGGGGCTTAGTTGCAGTGCTCAAAGATGTGAAAAAAGGAAAATGATCCAAGTGATTATAAAAATACCTAACTTGACGTCAACAAGAAAACTTTATTGGGTGTGCCCGTCAAGATGGTATGGTTAAAAACAGAGTGATAATAGCAAGAAAGATGATTAGCTATTTACCCGAGATGTTATCTGGTCAACATGTTTCAGCCTGTAAAGGCTTTCGTCAGGACCTACGTATCACTACTGCAACACTTACTTTGTAACGTGTGAAAAAAAGAAAGAATAATCTTTTCAAGGGTGGTGTATCCCCTCCTGTTAGAAAAAAGAAACATAAGACAATATTGCATAAAACAAAATGCAAAGCGTAACTGGAGTCCCATACAGTGTCAATCACACACGTATGGAACATTCACACTATTCATAGTGTAGTCACTTACCCAACTTTGTGGGATCAGGAGCCTCACCTCACCTGGCGACAGCTCAGGCTAAAGGAGGCCACGCACTGAAAGAAATATATACAAGATAAAAGTAAAATTATGTTCATCATACAAGCAGTCTATTTACCAGAACACCATCAGACTAAGGTAGTTGTTGGCCATGACCATTCTCTGGTAGTGAGAATGTGTAAGCCTAATACACATCTGAGAGTTTTCTTACACCCATTGGGATTATATGCAACCTAAATGGCGGTATGTATCCTTGATGTTTATTCAAAGAACTGTTTTGTTTTTTGTAGGTGACATACATAGCCAAAGGTATCAAAATCTATGTCGTCTGTCACATAAACTAACCACTTAGCAAGCAGTCATGTATCTCACAACAAACTCAAGGTTAGTCTAAATTTGTAACAAAAATAATAAGCAACTGAGCAAGCCGTCACGTATCTCACCACAAGCTCATGGTTATCCTCAATAGGTCCTATCTAGGGTAGAGAGTATGTCAATACCTATGTACAAAAATCTGGTATGCTTAGGGTGAGAGTGTCCTCCTGGATCTTAGACTCCTTACACACGAAGAAAGCATTCACTTACTAAGCGTTTTACCAAAAAACCACAGCAGCGCTTTAAACCCCTAAAGAAAGGAAGAAAATCTCGCCCACAGTAACCCTGTCTGTCCACCTACCTCTCCGTCGTTGCCTCTGGCTTAAACTGAGCCGAGGGGGAGGTGGTGTATCAGCAGAGCCTGCAAGCACATAAAGGTGCGTGGCGGACCAGAAAGAGACACGCTTTCTGTCTCTTTTCCTATTAGATCATTACCACACAAGAATTCGACCAATCAAATCAGGTCACCGCACCCGCCGGCTGCTACACCGTACGCGATGTAGAGACATGCTTTTTTTCAGAGCGGACCATGTAGAGAACTTACAGCCAGATCCGCCCATTGGTTCCTAGTCTGCCACAGGAAACAGTCAATGGCAGTATACACGTTTCCTGCGCGCAGGAACACACCTCCAGACCCTAGGCCGACCCTGATTGGTCGAGACCGATTTAACCGGATGTGTTTATGAATGTCGCTGTAAAGTGTTAACACAACTCCGCTGACTTGGCGGGCTGTTTCCTCACTGGATGGAGCATTCCGATCGGTTTCGTCCCACTTGTGTGGACAAATACAAACGCTGCCTAGGGCAGTGCACGCGCTGACTGGAAAGTCAATGCGCTGCCTAGAAAAGAATACCAGAGGTCAAAATGCATCAGACCAACACATATAAGTATACACCCAGACATAAAAAATAGTTTGCATGTTTACCGACCATTCATAATGTTTATATGTAACCGAGTCTACTAAGGTGCCTATAGCGTGTGGACGTGAGTAACATCCTGTACTATCCTAATGTCGATTTTACTTCAAATTAAGGCTACCTACCCCGATTGGTTTCAGATCCTGTCAGTAATGGCAGAATATATTTGCTGAAAATAATCATTCCGCATGTCACAGTATATGTGTGGGCCTACAGCCAGAAAGCATGCCTCAAGTGACACACTTTTAGCGGTGACACAGTCAGGTGTGATTCATAAAACTGTGTTCACCCAGGTCTTGGTTCAAGAGGCTTCAACAGCTCATAACATGCCTCTCTACCAAAAGCTTCTATCCTGTGTAAGGGTAACACCAAGTTTATGGAAGTTTGTTAGAACACCATATTCTCTATGTAGCACAGTTTGCTGCCACTACAACTGTAACCACGGAACATCGTCGTTCAATCCTTCAGAGTCGCACATCAGTTTATGGACCCATCTTTGCTCTTTCCTCAATAAAAACTGAGACCTGTCCGTGACATGCTGGGGTATGTAAGGTTGTTCTAACACTACCCATTGGAGGTCATCAGGATGGTGTCTAGCTGCAAGGAAATGTGAGGTCAGACGTGTCGCTTGCTTGTTACGTCTGATCGTGCTTTTATGCTCTTGTATCCGTAGCTTGACCTTCCTCGTAGTCATGCCTATGTACCTTAAATTACACGGGCAGGTAATAAGATAGATTACTCCCTCGCTATTGCAATTAGTATGACGTTTGAGTACCCAAGGTTTAGCTGTGCCAATATCAACATGGAGAGTTTTCTTTGTTTGTGGGCAAACTGAGCAGTTCCCGCAGGGGTAGTGCCCTTGGACCGATGGAAGATCCCACAGTGTAGCTGTCGGGGTTTCTGGAGTAGTTCGTGGTCTAGTGTGTACCAATTCATCTTTGAGGTTACTCCCTCTCTTGAACGCAAACAGAGGCAAGGGTATGTTCTCTCCGGTGCTGTTCAAGATACGCCATCTGTGTCGTATAATTTTCTGAATCCTCGATGACGAAGAGTTGAAGGTGGTCACACAAGCCAATCTGTCTAAAGGAGGTTTCTTGACTGGAGGTACTAAGAGTGCCTCGCGGTGGTTGTTTTCTGCCCGTTTCTTGGATTTCTTAATCAAAGAAGCTGGATATTTCCGTGCAATCAATTTTGTCGACAGATCTTTAGCTTCAGATTGAAAGTCCACTTTTTCAGAACAGTTTCTGCGGACCCTCAGGAACTGCCCAAACGGGAGGTTCTCACGAAGAGACCGAGGGTGATGGCTATCAAACCTCAAAAGCGAGTTACGGGCCATTGGTTTCCGATAAAGCGTGCTGGCCAAGTGGCCATCCTTTGGGAAGATCCACAGATCCAGGAAAGACAGCGCTGTTTTGCTGTAGTCCAGGGTGAACCTTAAGTAAGGATTCTGACCATTGAGCCAGTCTTTAAAAACCAAGAGCGATTGTTCATCACCACGCCACACCAGCAAGATGTCGTCTATGTACCTTTTCCACACCATCAATTTCTGATGGTGTGGATTGGTGATGGCAAAGACACAGTCAGTTTCAAATTGGTGAACATAAAGATTCGCCAGACTTGGCGCAAATTTACTCCCCATTGAAGTACCTGATACTTGTAAGTACAGGTCTTTTTCAAAGGCAAAAAAATTTTGAGTCATAGCCAATTTCGCCAGTTCCATTATGAAAGGGATCGGTGTTATGGTATCTGGTGCTGCATCCTCCAGGAGACGTCTTACTGTTTCAAGGGTGTCTAGCTGGGGTATACATGTATACAAAGATTCCACATCTAGAGATACCAGGATGTCTTTATCTGTATCAAACTGCACCTCAGGTAGTAAACGCAGTACATCTTTTGTGTCCTGTAGGTATGATGGCATTTTCTTCACCAGTGGACTCAAAAACACGTCCACAAAAGAGGACAAGGGTTCAAGAAGAGACCCTATACCAGAGATGATGGGGCGTCCCAATGGAGGTCTAGTGGGTTTATGTATTTTAGGCAAGGTATAAAATGCCGGAATGACAGGAAACTTGGTCATTAAGAAAGCGGATTCGTGTGCTGTTATCCAGCCTTCACTGCTCGCTTCTTCCACTAGGCATTTGATCTCGTTTGTAAGCCTCAAAGTAGGATTCTCGTCCAAAGGGGCATAAAAAAGGGTGTTGCTTAGTTGTCTTAGGCACTCCGTCTTATATGCAGTGGCATCCTGAACCACTATGGCACCCCCTTTGTCGGCTGGCTTTATAACGATATTATTGTCTTTTGACAAAGTTGTCAAAGCATGTCTCTCTGCCTTGGATAAGTTCTGGTAACAGTCATCTTTTGAGAAGTCAAGTGATTTCAAATCGTGTAGGACTGCTGCTTCGAAAGCACCCACTCTGGATGGTACTTGTTGAAGTAAGGGCATGAAGGTAGATTTAACCCTCAAGCCTGTGTTCCTATCAACAGTTGGATCTTCCGACTCTTTATCTCTGAAGAGATGATGTAGCCTGACAGTTCTAAAGAATCTCTCAATTTCTCCACGGATCTGAAAAGAGTCTCCATTATTCGTCGGTACATAACCCAGGCCTCTGTTGAGTAGTTTGTGTTCACACGTAGTGAGTGTCCGCGTGCTCAGGTTCACCACAAGGTCCTCTTTTGCATCTGTACATGATGCTTCTGACCTCATTTGCCGCGGTGTGCTGGGTCCTCCAGTTCGTCTGCCCACTGAACTTGGTGGCCTCTCCGCCTGCCCCGATTCCAGCCTCGACCCTGTCCTAAAAAAGCCTGGCTATCGAAGTACTGGGGCTGCATTGGATAGTGTGACATAGGAGGGGGGAATTGGGGATAACTCCACGGGGCTGGTGGCCACCATGGTCCCTGTTGGTACATATTCCCTCGCCCACTATACCTACGATTGGCTCGAGCCTGGCGGCCTTTACTTCTCCATTGACTGGTGTTACCCTTTTCAGTATCAGAAGAATCGGAATCAGAAGAGGTAGCATAAGAGGAACCTGTTGTCTTCGGTTTGCTTGAATCACTAGGGTTGTAATTTTCGCTAGTGTAGGGATATATCTTCTCATGTGAAAATTTTTCGAGATCTTTCTTAAACTTCTCTATCTTAGCAAAGAATATTGGGTCTCTATACTCTTTGCTAGCCTTGTTTGAGTCTTCCTGTTGTTTCTCAAACTTCTTGGTGGTGAGAGTAGTCTTAATCTGTCCTTCTAGGACCTGTATCTCAATTAGAATAGCATCCGCTATCCTCTTGGCTGTCGTGATAATCAGAATCAGCCAGTCCCTAGTGCAACGCCACGCTATCAATGACCAGTCCTTAACGAAGGTTTTGTCTGTCAGGAAAAGCCTGGGGGCGTTGGTCACTATTAAACCTGTGGGTGCGCATTTACCGTGTAAATATTCTGCCATGATCTGTCCGTGCACCGATGTGCGAGAGAAACTTTTCTTAAGGTTGAGTACTGTTTCCCAATCTCCTACGACTATCGGGGTTGTGGTTGGTATCTGATCTAACATGCTGGGATTCTCACTCAAAATGGATGTTAGCATATCATCATCATAACCTAGGCCACCGAAGTCTGCCATGGTGATACTGGAAAGAAAAAGACTGCAAGGCAAAATCGGAATACCAATCGCCTAGATGAACAAAGAAAGATAAACCAGAAAAAGAAACGCTATCAAGGCCCGCAGCCAGGGCTGCACAAAATTACACAAAACTACAGAGTAGAATAGGGCCCAAGGGGAATTATTGTTATAGACCTACATGCACCTTGTCCCCCAACTATACATATTCAATACACGGAAGGTGTTATAGGTCTTTCATGCAGTCCAGACACATTAGGGGAATCTCAGAGGTATTCCACAACCAAGGCTGGAGTAACAGGATAGATAGAGGGATACAAAAGATGTGAAAAGTACCCATCAGCCCACTCAGTAGTGGAGGCTCGTCATTTGGGATTTTCAAATATAGAGAGTTGGTGTCCAACCAGCACTGCCTTCAGTGAATACTGAGGCTAGCATAGGACCCAAAGGTTGAGCTTTCAACCTGAACAAATGACAGCACAAGTGGCTGAAAAAGGGGCTTAGTTGCAGTGCTCAAAGATGTGAAAAAAGGAAAATGATCCAAGTGATTATAAAAATACCTAACTTGACGTCAACAAGAAAACTTTATTGGGTGTGCCCGTCAAGATGGTATGGTTAAAAACAGAGTGATAATAGCAAGAAAGATGATTAGCTATTTACCCGAGATGTTATCTGGTCAACATGTTTCAGCCTGTAAAGGCTTTCGTCAGGACCTACGTATCACTACTGCAACACTTACTTTGTAACGTGTGAAAAAAAGAAAGAATAATCTTTTCAAGGGTGGTGTATCCCCTCCTGTTAGAAAAAAGAAACATAAGACAATATTGCATAAAACAAAATGCAAAGCGTAACTGGAGTCCCATACAGTGTCAATCACACACGTATGGAACATTCACACTATTCATAGTGTAGTCACTTACCCAACTTTGTGGGATCAGGAGCCTCACCTCACCTGGCGACAGCTCAGGCTAAAGGAGGCCACGCACTGAAAGAAATATATACAAGATAAAAGTAAAATTATGTTCATCATACAAGCAGTCTATTTACCAGAACACCATCAGACTAAGGTAGTTGTTGGCCATGACCATTCTCTGGTAGTGAGAATGTGTAAGCCTAATACACATCTGAGAGTTTTCTTACACCCATTGGGATTATATGCAACCTAAATGGCGGTATGTATCCTTGATGTTTATTCAAAGAACTGTTTTGTTTTTTGTAGGTGACATACATAGCCAAAGGTATCAAAATCTATGTCGTCTGTCACATAAACTAACCACTTAGCAAGCAGTCATGTATCTCACAACAAACTCAAGGTTAGTCTAAATTTGTAACAAAAATAATAAGCAACTGAGCAAGCCGTCACGTATCTCACCACAAGCTCATGGTTATCCTCAATAGGTCCTATCTAGGGTAGAGAGTATGTCAATACCTATGTACAAAAATCTGGTATGCTTAGGGTGAGAGTGTCCTCCTGGATCTTAGACTCCTTACACACGAAGAAAGCATTCACTTACTAAGCGTTTTACCAAAAAACCACAGCAGCGCTTTAAACCCCTAAAGAAAGGAAGAAAATCTCGCCCACAGTAACCCTGTCTGTCCACCTACCTCTCCGTCGTTGCCTCTGGCTTAAACTGAGCCGAGGGGGAGGTGGTGTATCAGCAGAGCCTGCAAGCACATAAAGGTGCGTGGCGGACCAGAAAGAGACACGCTTTCTGTCTCTTTTCCTATTAGATCATTACCACACAAGAATTCGACCAATCAAATCAGGTCACCGCACCCGCCGGCTGCTACACCGTACGCGATGTAGAGACATGCTTTTTTTCAGAGCGGACCATGTAGAGAACTTACAGCCAGATCCGCCCATTGGTTCCTAGTCTGCCACAGGAAACAGTCAATGGCAGTATACACGTTTCCTGCGCGCAGGAACACACCTCCAGACCCTAGGCCGACCCTGATTGGTCGAGACCGATTTAACCGGATGTGTTTATGAATGTCGCTGTAAAGTGTTAACACAACTCCGCTAACTTGGCGGGCTGTTTCCTCACTGGATGGAGCATTCCGATCGGTTTCGTCCCACTTGTGTGGACAAATACAAACGCTGCCTAGGGCAGTGCACGCGCTGACTGGAAAGTCAATGCGCTGCCTAGAAAAGAATACCAGAGGTCAAAATGCATCAGACCAACACATATAAGTATACACCCAGACATAAAAAATAGTTTGCATGTTTACCGACCATTCATAATGTTTATATGTAACCGAGTCTACTAAGGTGCCTATAGCGTGTGGACGTGAGTAACATCCTGTACTATCCTAATGTCGATTTTACTTCAAATTAAGGCTACCTACCCCGATTGGTTTCAGATCCTGTCAGTAATGGCAGAATATATTTGCTGAAAATAATCATTCCGCATGTCACAGTATATGTGTGGGCCTACAGCCAGAAAGCATGCCTCAAGTGACACACTTTTAGCGGTGACACAGTCAGGTGTGATTCATAAAACTGTGTTCACCCAGGTCTTGGTTCAAGAGGCTTCAACAGCTCATAACATGCCTCTCTACCAAAAGCTTCTATCCTGTGTAAGGGTAACACCAAGTTTATGGAAGTTTGTTAGAACACCATATTCTCTATGTAGCACAGTTTGCTGCCACTACAACTGTAACCACGGAACATCGTCGTTCAATCCTTCAGAGTCGCACATCAGTTTATGGACCCATCTTTGCTCTTTCCTCAATAAAAACTGAGACCTGTCCGTGACATGCTGGGGTATGTAAGGTTGTTCTAACACTACCCATTGGAGGTCATCAGGATGGTGTCTAGCTGCAAGGAAATGTGAGGTCAGACGTGTCGCTTGCTTGTTACGTCTGATCGTGCTTTTATGCTCTTGTATCCGTAGCTTGACCTTCCTCGTAGTCATGCCTATGTACCTTAAATTACACGGGCAGGTAATAAGATAGATTACTCCCTCGCTATTGCAATTAGTATGACGTTTGAGTACCCAAGGTTTAGCTGTGCCAATATCAACATGGAGAGTTTTCTTTGTTTGTGGGCAAACTGAGCAGTTCCCGCAGGGGTAGTGCCCTTGGACCGATGGAAGATCCCCCTAATGTGTCTGGACTGCATGAAAGACCTATAACACCTTCCGTGTATTGAAGAAGAAAAAAAAAAAAAAAAAAAAAAACCTATCGTGGTCAGATGAGCTCAAAAGTTGATTTGGTCTTACAGAGTAACACCACATCCGTGACTGGAGTGTCACCTTTTGTGTCTCTTAAGGGGTGTGAACCAGGAGTGAAAGAAGTGCCAGGATGGTTGAAGGACAAAGATTGTGTGTCGGTAGACCGTGAGAGAATTGAGAAGGATGTCACTGATCAACAAGCTGGATCTTCCAGTCGTTATAATTGTATAAGAGGAGTAAAATCTCCCCAATATACAAGCTGGTGACTGGGTAGTGGTTAAACACAGTGGGGAGGTGGCAAAAGGTGATAGCAAATTTTCAAAACCCACTCAAGTGAGAAGTGTAAAGAAAAATGTGGTGATGTTGGGAGATGGTTCAGTATGGAGTTTTGGTAACATTTCGAAATGTTGTGCTCATCAGTCTCTGATGACTAATTGATCGCTCCTGGGAACATTCCAGCCCGACTTTCCATGGACCGGAAACAAGCATCCTGTGACCGGTTTCTGGCATTTCAGCCGTCATCAGCCAGGCTAGCTTGAATCCAGTGGCTTTGTTCGCCCTAAATTGGCAGGGTATGCCCAGACGTGGGTCCCTTGCTCACTCTACCACTGGATTCAAGATAGCCTGGCTGATGAGGATTATGAATCCAAAACCGGTCCCAGGATGCTTGTTTCCGGTCCAGGGAAGACATGGCTTGGTAGTTCGGGCTGGACTGTTCCCATGAGGCACAGGCTCAGACTGATTTGCATATGGCCAGGTCTGAACTGGGGCGGTGGAGTGAGCTAAAGAAAGGTGATGGATTAAACCCAGATCAGTTGACTGGGGGTGAGTGTTTGATTTGCTCAAACGCTCCGTCCATCATCCCCTTTGTTATCCCTCAGTCTCTGATGACTGATTGATCTCTTCTTTGAATTTCGTGAAATTTGAACATTATTTTGTGTTTATGTATTTATTATTATCCCTTGTATTATGTCATTTCTTTGTACTATTGTATTATATAAAAATATATAAAGGAAAAAGATGTGTAGAGTTTTCTCTTTTAGAATGTGCATGGGTTGCTAGACAAGCTAGAATGTTATGTTTGAAGCACTAAAAAGAGAGCTGAAAACTGGTAGGAGATGAAGCTGAAGGTACCTGCTCTTAACTTTGAATAAAGGACTTTTCTTGGATACTTTGCCTGGACTTCATCGGTACAGTGTGCCCTTTGTGGACCTCGCAATGTTTATTACCCACAGTGCCCACCTCACCTCAAACTTTGCCTAAAATTACTTGTTATACTCACTTTTCTATGACCTGCACATCTAGAATCTACAGGTATCCACCAAATTCTTACCATCCAGCATTTCAACACTAAAGATATTACACCACTTGGCTCCGAAAGACAACATGGAGACATCATCAATAGGGGTAGCTTAGGTATTTGGTCCCAAGCCCTGCTGCCGTCAATGGAAACTATGATTCAGAAAAGGGGGTGGTGATGAACACAATGTCTGAATTAAGCAGACCACTCTTACCCAGTCCAAAGATCAGGGCTTGATCCATCACAGTTATTTATCTCACTGCACCATCCCAGCTCAGAACCTGGCTATATGCAAATCAGTCCGTCCCTGGCCCAGTGCATCATGGGAACAGGGCAGACTAAACTACCAAGCCAATTCTTCACCAGAAAGGAGTCAAGTTACCGGGGACCGGTTTCTGGCATTTCAGCCGTCTTCGGCCCGGCTTGCTTGAATCCTGATGGTGCAGTGAGAAAGGGACTCATGTCTGAGTATACCCTGCCACACCTATATTGGCCAAAAACGATTCAGAAAAGGGGGTGGGGATGAATATATAAAGGAAAAAGATGTGTAGAGTTCTCTCTTTTAGAATGTGCATGGGTTGCTAGACAAGTTAGAATGTTATGTTTGAAGCACTAAAGAGAGAGCTGAAAACTGGTAGGAGATGAAGCTGAAGGTACCTGCTCTTAACTTTGAATAAAGGACTTTTCTTGGACACTTTGCCTGGACTTCATCTGTACAGTGTGCCCTTTGTGGACCTCGCAATGTTTATTACCCACAGTGCCCACCTCACCTCAAACTTTGCCTAAAATTACTTGTTATACTCACTTTTCTATGACCTGCACATCTAGAATCTACAGGTATCCACCAAATTCTTACCATCCAGCATTTCAACACTAAAGATATTACACCACTTGTGTGGCTCAGCCAAATAACCTCAACAAAAATGGCTCCGAAAGACAACATGGAGACATCATCAATAGAGGTAGCTTAGGTATTTGGTCCCAAGCCCTGCTGCCGTCAATGGAACCTAGACATTTTTTTAAAACAGGCACCAGGCAAACTCCGAGAAGGTGTGCCCTGCATGGATTCCACAATGTTTAAAAAATGCTTTAAACTTTGTCTAAAATCACACATTTTACTTGCAAAAATGTGACTGAGACTTCTAGAATCTGCAGGGATCCACAAAATTCCGACAGCCTAAAATCTCCCTACTTTCCTGATAAAGACTCTGCTTCACTCCATTCGCATGCACTAGGCTCAGCAGGTGTGTAGTTTACTGAAATATCTGAGTTTGGTAGATTTATCTGGGTGGCTGCCGCACCGAGGCCCAAAATCCACAGCCAGCTTCATTGCAAAAAGGGTTGGCTTTGAGTCGAAAAATTTGATCTGTCCATATTGCTTTTTAGGCCATCTCCTGAAGTTGGCGCTAGGCCTACCTACAAAGGTGGGCATGGTTATTATCAGTAAATGTGTGGAAATGCTCGGTGGAAACAAATGTATAGATCCCCACTGATTTCAGATCTTCCCCTCACAAAAATGTGGGGAAATGTGGGCTTTTATCCAAGTTTGAGGTGTGCAGGGGCTTTTGGGTTAAACAAGCCTCATAAGATCCATGCAAGTTGCGCATCCTATGCTGCACTGGGTGTCTAGTTTCCAGAAATGTGTGGGTTTGGTAGGTTTCCCTTGGTGGCAGCTGAGTTCAGGTCCGAAAATCCACAAAAAAAGATTGGTTTTGAGTGTAAAAATGTAATCTGTCCCTGTTGCATTTTGGGCCTTTTCTTGTCCTGGATGCCAGGTTCACCCACACAAATGTGGTACCATTTTATCAGGAGATGTGTGGAAACCCAGAATAGTGGATTATTTATTTTTACCAATTGGATCTCTCTACATTTGTGGCTTCTAAATTTAAGCATTTGTGCAAGAAAGAAGACATTTTGCCAACTGTTCCCTGAATCACATTTAAGTAAGGGTAGCCACAAAGTCAGAGGTGTACAAATACCCACTGTTTCCAAACTTAGGGCCCCATTAGAATGTCCGGCGGATCGCCACAGCCATGCGGGCGGTGGCGATCCGCCCGACATCCTTCCCCGCCCACCACCCATTTCCCCCCGCCATATTACTATGGTGCGGTGACCGCGGCGGACGGAAAGACCGTCCGCCGCGTTTCCGCCCGGTCAAGGAGTTGACCGGGCGGAAAAGGGTTTCATATGGTGGCGGCGTCTGTTAGACACCGCCATCCATATTAGGATGAAGGCGGGGACATGCATTGCCGCCATGGAAAGGCATGCGGGAATGTCTGTTGCGGACCCCCAGGTACTCCAGGGGGTGGTGGGTGCACATGGGGGGTACCACTTCACTATACAACTTGACAGGCACCGTACGGTGCCTGTCACGTTGTGCATTGAAGTGCACAATGTGCATTTTTTGCATTGCGGCCGGCGGTGCTTTCAGCACCGCCTGCCGCAATGTTAAAAATGCGGGTGCGACCGCCAGTGTGGTGGACGCATCCTAATGCCCTCCATGGGACCGCCGTCCTTATGGCGGGCGGTCCCGTTTTACATAGGGATGGCGGGCGGTCCTAATGGGCCCCTTAGTATCTTGTGTACATTTCAGAAATGTATAGGTTTCTTTCATACCCATTTTTTATCCCTCATATTTTGCCACATGAATTGCTTTATAGTTGGTAGACAATGAAAAATCATTGGAAGGTGCTGCTGAGTTGTCAGCTCTGGGCATCGCATAGGTAGAACTTACATACCCTAGATATCTTCACAACCAGAACCGTTTATCAGACTTATCAGTATATTACTTTTATAAATCGGGCCTGGTGACAAAATGTTACAGATGAAAACGTTATCACAAATGGCAGTTTTCAACTCATTTTCCTAATTTTTTATTTCAAAGGTTAGTTTCTTTCGGAAAACCTTGAGCAATCTACGCAAATGATAACTTGCTGAATTTAGAATTGTGTCTACTTTTCTGAAAAGTAACGCATTATGGGATCACCCATGGGTTTCACACCTGTTTCTTTGAGAAACTGTAACTATGTTAAAACAACAACCATTAAGAACAAAGGACAACTTCTTAAATAAATGCAAAAATCGTGGTACTAAAATGCTTTTTGTTACAACACTGTTCATGAAAGATGGTGATCCTTGCACAGTACACCTGTCAATGATGTCTTTGTTAGGAAAACAACATGCACTTTCCCCCCTTTTTCCTGCAAAAATCACAATATAGCTATATTCTGGCTTTTTCCATAGTTCCCTCCAGGGGAACTACAAACCATGGGAACCTTTATGAATGTCAAGGTGTTGGAAAAAAGAATGCAAACTTAGCATGAACATTTTTGGTAGAAAAAAAGTTATTGTAGTTTAAATGCGAGCTACAACATAATCCAAAAAACAGTGTAGCACTATGGTGAGGTGAAGCGTGGCATGAGGGATTCCTAGCAGTCTGGTTAAGGGCGCAGCAGACTGGGACGTGGACAGTATTGAAGGTGACAATTAAATCCCCGAAATAAGTGCTGGTGATGCCCAACAGCAACAAATAGCACAAGTCTTGGACATTCTAGTTCACCCCGAATACAACATCATTAGACTTGATAGACCAGTTAAAATTGGGGGCAGCATTGCTTGCATCCATAGTACCAGTCTCTTCTTGTGACATGCACAATCAGCGCCTATGTCCTCCTATGACACCTGGAAATCTCAACCCAGAACAAAGACAAGATAGTATGACTACTCCACATGATCTACCACCCCTCTGGAGATAATTGTCTGTTCATCGAACAAATAATGGAGACCATATCAGTTAACCTTGAATAACTCCCTAACCATATCTTCCTTGAGAATTTCAACTTACACAGGAACTGCGATAATTACTCTTTACTATGCACTTTAAGGCTTTCCTCTCCCACCATAACTTCAGTTAGTTATGCAACTGACTTACACATAACAAGGGTGTCCGCCCTAGATCAAATCATAGCCAAAGATAGCGTCATACAATTGGATAACATATCATCATGCGACTAGTCAGATCTCTTTTAGCATCTTGGAAAGGGTGCTGTTTAGACAAGGACAACCTATTAAGACCAGACAATGATTTTGAGATCTGAGGAACATCAATGTAAATTATGTTACCTACATGAGCCGTAGTCTTCTTCCTCCGTCCCCCAATATGACGAATCTGGATGAACTTACTGAACACTACATTCATTCCTTGTCTGATATTTTCGACTCAGTTGCTCCTATGCATCTCAAAAGAATTCATAGCAAACATTCAAAACCTTGGTTTAATGGCTCCCTTACTGAGGAGCGACGTAAACTAAGGCTTGCAGAAAGATCTTGGAGAAACTCTCCTGCCATAACTAGCCTCAGGCAGTTACGGACAACAAGAAATGCCTATAACAAACATATCCTTAGCACTAAAACTGATCACTTTAGTCTCAGTTTGATAAAGTCAAAAACAGACCCAAAAAACATTTCGAAGTTATCAAACAACCACTCTACTGATCCACTCTCTGCACTCAGGGGCTCACTCCCAAGTGCTGAGGAGTTCTCGTCACACTTCACTGAAAAAACAAGAAATATTGAACTAGAACTGCAACTCTCCTTTCCAGACATGCAGAATCTGGCCCAGTCCACCCCCTCTTCAAGGCCACCTTATGCAAGATCTCTTTTTGCTGGACCGGTGCATTATACTCCAAAGAATTATGCATCATAGAATACCTTCATACTACCAGATGATGCAGAGCTGCTCAACATCATAAATTCATTAAAACCTTCAAATCATTTCAATGATCTTTTTCCCACCGAGTACTTCCAAGAGCTTACTTCTTCCACTTTCCCCTCTCTGCTCTAAGATTGTACATTAATCTCCCACGAAAGTCTTGATTCCAGATTGCCTCAAGATAGGACAAGTCATTCCCATCCCAAAGAAGTGAAATGCAGACTTATCCAATCCTAACAACTTCCGACCAATTTCAAATAACATGACTTTAAGCACACTACTTGAGAAATGCGTACATACACAACTCTGCAATCCCATAGAACAGTTTCAACTCCTAGACCAATACCAATCGGGCTTCAGATATGGACATAGTGCTAAATCTACTATACCACACATTGTTGACGATGCCCTTTGACTACTTGACCAGAACAAACCTTGCCTATTTATACTGCTTGATCTTCCCTCAGCATTTGTTACGGTCAAACATGATAACGTGATTGACCTTCTTGAAAATAGGATGAAATTATCTGGTCCAGTCTGAAATTGTTTTGCTTCGCTCTTTCAAAATAGAACACAAATAATCAAAGTCAACCACAACCTTTGCAAAAGTAAGCCGGTCTCAATTGTAGTTCCACAAGGATCTGCACTTTCACCCACACTATTCAACTTGTACATGGAACCTCTCACTGAAATTCTGAAATGCAGAAACATACACTATCACATTTACACCGAAGATACTCAATTGTACGCGAAAATGTCTTCACCGGATGACGACAATACTCTGACCTGTGCTCTTCTGAAAACTCAGCAGTGGCTATTTTACAAGCACCTTATGCTAAATACTCTCAAGATGGAATTCCTCCTACTTTCCTCCCACAATCCTCCTGCCCCCTTTCAAGACTGGCTCAAAACACTAACAGGTCTAATTGCACCCCACATACTATTAACTCCACTAGATCATTAGGCATACAATTGGACAAATTCCTTAATATGCAAACCCACATCAGTGCAACCACAAGAGGAGGCAATCACCAACTCTACACTTTGAGGAAAATCAAATAGTTATGTCCTGTTAAGAAAACAGAATTGTGACCCTTGCCGGACTACCCAAAGCTAAACTGGCCCCTTCAAGGGCCACTATGAACAATGCTGCCAGGCGTATCGCAGAATCAAGAAAACGTGTTCACATCACACCAGATCAAATCCAACTGAACTGGCTTTCTCTCAATGCAAGGATTAGGTATAAGATACCCTGCTTGACGCACAAAGTGCTGCATAAGAAAGCTCCCACTTACTTAGCATATAAACTTGAACTATATGGTGGGAATCTCTCCCTAGAAAAGTCTCCTGTTAAAACCACAAAAGTTCAAAAGGAAGAGAACCTACAACTGTGCCTTCTTCTGTCTTGCTCCGAGAATATGGAACACTCTCCCTCCTCAAATTAGAATGAACCCCTCAAACTTGGCATTTTAAAAAAAAGTCATATGATTGCTCCTGAGAAGACACTTGCGACAATAGACCGGTAACCATACTAACTAAGTTTAATTCCTTCACAGCATTGACTTTCCTTACCTACCATACAATGTGCATCTGGTGTAACCACATATATATCTATTATTTTCTGCCTTGGGCATTTGGTGTTACAACGGATATGTCTATTATTACTCCTTTACCAACGTAACTTATCTGCTTCGATGTACAGCATTCTGATACCCTGACGGGCCTCGCTCGACTATATAAAACTTTTCAAATAAATATATGAATGAGTTAAATATTGTAAAACACCCAAATTTAACAAAACAACCATAATTTTTCAGCAGGTCTAAAAAAAACACAGTATGGGCTGAATATGATGGCTAAAAAGAGGCTGAATATTCATGACCTTTTGGCAACGAACTGTCTCCTCTCCCATCGAAATTTACATTTAGTTTGAAGAAGGATTAATGAAAGAAAGACATGCCTGACATCTTATTATTCAACTGTGCTTTCATACAGAAAGTTCTTTTTTATTTTTTGCCAGGTGATCCCAACCCAATCCCACAACGGCAAACACTGCCTCGCTTTTGAGTAACACATTTTTACCACTTTGCAGCTAAATATTTCGATGCTTTCTTTTGGAATGGCTCAATTTGCAGCCTAGTTTGGCCTCTGTTTTATGGCAGGATCCCTGCAAGCTGCATTGTTATGCTTTTAAAGTCGGAATGAACAAGGTAATGCATAATGATGAGTAATACTATACATTACAAGGAGAGGAGGGCCAACAGCACACTCTCTACACACTGCCAACATAGGAGAGTTAGAAGGCGTCCCTCCCCTGCTATAAATAATACTGGGGGGCTGATTAATCAAAGTCACTGCTAAATTATCCATCCCTAATGGGCACAAGGTAATTTAATGCCAGCCCCAAAATAGATCTCACTGTTTATTTCTTGCATTTAAAGCAGCAGGCTTTCTTACCTTCAGCAAAATGTAATCTTACAATCAATATGTTGCAGCTTTCCAGACATATTAGTACCATACCTAATTAGTCACTTCCACATACAGGTCTGTTAAGCTTGATTTGATGCCAATGTGGGTAACTTTTGTAGTTAAAGTGTGTGCCTGTAGCAGAAGTATGGGGGAAGGAAAAAGGCCCGTATCCTATCACTGACTGGCCAGGACCACTCAAGTTCAATAAACAACAACTATGGCCAGACAGGTTCAATTCTGTATGTTACCACACCTAGTATACAAATTATAGATTGGATGAATATTTGATTTAGTCATTTGTACTTTATAAAACATTCTTTGAAAGTTCATTTATATATCAAAGGAAGAACACACAATTATTAACAAATACAAACATTCAAACAATGTGATACATAATATACAAAATGCATGTAAAAAATTACTATACAAATCAAATAGACAACTGTACACTGCCTCAAATTATTTCATTGTGAGGCGCCAGTCCTTCATATTATATATAAACAACCAGACAAGTGGAGATTGATTTTGATGAAAAAGCCTGCTTGTCCAAAAAACCCTAAGACTGTTCTAATCACTGGGCCGCAATACTTTTATCTTAGTTGGTAATGGGACTGTTCACTCCTATCCACCGTTCTCTGTTTCCTCACACGAAACAAGCTTCACGTTTCGTGTGAGGAAACGGAGAACGGTGGATAGGAGTGAACAGTCCCATTACCAACTAAGATAAAAGAATTGCGGCCTGCTCGATAAAAACAGGAAACACTGCACGCAGTTGCGGCGGCACGCAACCACGATAAGTTTCAACAAAGCGCTAAAAAGAAAATCGAGTGCCGAAGTAAAGCACGGCGTTCCTTCCCCCATCCGTTTCTTCCAACATATGAAGAATTCCCATAGTTGATTTGACAAATTTCCTGATTTCGGTGGCTGGCCAAGTTTCCAAAAGTGACAGCCACTCCCAGTCCGTGTCCTGAGGAGAACCCGCAAATAACCAAGCGGTTCGAAACGCGTTGACTTCAAGCTCGAGACAAAAAGAAGGGGCTCATCTAGGGCAACAAAAAATTCATCGAGTTCACTTCTCCTAGAATTTGACCCCAGTGATTAGAACAGTATTAGGCTTTTTTTGACAATCAGGCTTTTTCATCAAATTCAATCTCCACTTGTCTGGTTGTTTATATATAATATGAAGGACTTGCGCCTCACAATGAAATAATTTGAAGCAGTGTACAGTTGTCTATTTGATTTGTATAGTAATTTGTCACATGCATTTTGTATATTATGTATCACATTGTTTGAATGATTGTATTTGTCAATAATTGTGTGTTCTTCCTTTGATATATAAATGAACTTACAAAAAAGTTTTTATAAAGTACAAATGACTAAATCAAATAGTCGTCCAATCTAGTAATTTGTATACTAGGTGTGGTAACATACAGAATTGAACCTGTCTGGCCATAGTTGTGGTAGAAGGATGGCATTCTGCGTTGTTAGGCTATGAGTTCAAAGCAGGGTAGCAACTGGCCCCTTGATCCAGAGAGGCTACCAGGTGATACAAGGTAGACTACTTGGGTTGAACCCTAAAAGGCCTTGATCTTTACCGTAAAGATTCCATAGAAGTGCTTAAATAATAGACACTCGTTATGGGTACCAATAAAATCCCTATTTGGATAGGAATACAAGCCGAATTGGGATTATTAGGTATGCCAAGAAAATTCCTATTTGGCTAGTAACCTAAGATACTGGCCGAATCGTGATTATTATGAGTGCCAACAAAATCCCTATTCGACTAGTAACCCAAGATCCTGGGTGAATCGGCATTATGTGAAAACCATTTATTACGCTTCCTGTGGGATTGTTGAAGGCACATTTTGGCACAACATCTACGACAATATGCCTTAAAAAATGGCCCTGAAGATGGAAACATGGGCAGAAATTGCTGCAGAAATGTTGATTTCCATTGCCATTCCAAACCCACAGAATTTGGATATCATGTTTTATACTGCATCCAAAAATTACCTCATGGGTTGCCAAATTATTGGGATGGGTGAGGCCCTCAATACCGCTGCCATATTTTCATTTCCCTACTACTCTTTTAAGACATTTTTGCTAAAAGAGATTCCTCCACCCCGCTGAGAAACTAAAAACGCAAAATTCAAACAAAAAAATATTAAATTAATATAATTAAATTACTTCCTACCCTATTCCCCTATAAACCCACAATCCGCAATGGAACTAAAAGTGCAAAATTACAATAAAATAATTAATACCTACTAAAAATGTAACACATATATAAAAAATACAGACAATTCTTATACAAAAAAACACACATCACATACATATAAAATATAAACAAAAATACATAATAATAAAAACGATATTTTTAACAACTATATTCATGCAAACGATAACACTTCGATATTTTTAAAATCAATATTACTTACCTAAGTCGATATTCTTGGCCATGATATTCTTGCTGTCGATATTTCTAACCCACAATATTAACAACCCGATATTTTGTACGCGATATTCTGTCACTGCACCGTTTTTTTACTTTATCACTGTTTGAAATGCTGTACAAATACTTTACACATTGCCTCTAATTTAAGCCCGACTGCTTTCACGACAAGCTGCCAGAGGGTTAAGCACAGGTTAATCTGGGGTTTGCTTGTCTTTCATTCACAGAAGAATTGTGGTTACTGCTTGAGCTGGAGAAGTGTGGCTCAATGGTTAAAGCTGCAGACCCTGATGCAGAGGTCTAGCCCGGGACCAGGGTTCAATTCCCCGCCCTGGTGGGTCTTGGGCTCAAAATTCCATGGACCTGATAATTCTCGCCTCGGTGCCTATTCTAATCATAGAGTCCCACTCTGCAACTCTGGGCAATAGCTTGCTTAATCGCCACAACGGCCCCCACAACTCTAAGGATGCCTGACCTCCACCCTGGGGGTGCCCAGGAGTGAACGCCTCACAGGGAAAGCCAGGGCGGGTTCCACAGCGGTATTCATACAAGCACCTTGAGACCCTTGCGGGTGAGTAGTGCGCTATACAAGTATCAATTTACATTTTTTTCCCCCCACACCAAACCAGTAACCTAATTTCTAACACCCTGCCATAAGAAACCTTTGAATGACAGCACATCTGCCATAAGGCCACCAACAATAATGCGGCCTTCTTTCATTGCAGACGTGACATATATTTTTCACCCTAAGGACCGTCATGTAGACAAAGTTGGTTGTTAAAAGGAAAAATTCTGAAAGTTACTCCATGCTCTGGTAGAACACATTAAGCGGATCAGGGAAATGTCTTTTTTGTAATCTAGAAAGAGCTCCCTATTCATGCAATTTTATTCTGCAGAGTGAAAAAACCCTGAACAGGCCCCAAACTATAGTGGTCCAGTGGGTTATCCAGTTTTGCATTTTTGTCAGAAGTGCTCCTACTCTGGGGCCTATTCTGATGTCGGACGGACTCTGTCAGGAGCCGTAACCAACCGACCTGCTGTGGTCGGTTACGGCCCTGCTAGTACGATGCAACCGAACCCTGTTCGGTCGCATTCGTATGGTTCACAATGCAAGCATGCATTCCGAGCGGAAAGCATGCTTGCAATGTGAAAAGCATTGGTGCAGTTCATCCCTGCACCCTGTGGCCGGCACCCCAAGGTGCCTGCCACCGGGTGCAGGGATCGACAGAGGGGCACTCACATCCATGGGGATCCTGCTGGGGGCCCCCAGAGACAGTTTCCAACTGCCTTTTCGTGCCAGACCGGCACGAAAAGGCAGTGAAAAACTGCCATCGTACTCGCTTGGTCGGAAAGAGGCGACCGGGGGAGTACTGGAGAATTTACGGATGGCATGGGCTCTCCGAGCTCATGGTAGGCCATCCGGAAATCCGAGTCAGATTCCTTTCCGACCGAGCATATCGTTCTCCGTTTCCTCACACGAAAAACACGCTTGACGTTTCGTGTGAGGAAACGGAGAACGGTGGATAGGAGTGAACAGTCCCATTACCAACTAAGATAAAAGTATTGCGGACCGCTCGATAAAAACAGGAAACACTGCACGCAGTTGCGGCGGCACGCAACCACGATAAGTTTCAACAAAGCGCTAAAAAGAAAATCGAGTGCCGAAGTAAAGCACGGCGTTCCTTCCCCCATCCGTTTCTTCCAACATATGAAGAATTCCACAGTTGATTTGACAAATTTCCTGATTTCGGTGGCTGGCCAAGTTTCCAAAAGTGACAGCCACTACCAGTCCGTGTCCTGAGGAGAACCCGCAAATAACCAAGTGGTTGTAAACGCATTGACTTCAAGCTCGAGACAAAAAGAAAAATTCATCGAGTTCACTTCTCCTAGAATTTGACCCCAGTGATTAGAACAGTATTAGGCTTTTTTGGACAATCAGGCTTTTTCATCAAATTCAATATCCACTTGTCTGGTTGTTTATATATAATATGAAGGACTGGCGCCTCACAATGAAATAATTTGAGGCAGTGTACAGTTGTCTATTTGATTTGTATAGTAATTTGTCACATGCATTTTGTATATTATGTATCACATTGTTTGAATGATTGTATTTGTCAATAATTGTGTGTTCTTCCTTTGATATATAAATGAACTTTAAAAAAAGTTTTTATAAAGTACAACTGACTAAATCAAATAGTTGTCCAATCTAGTAATTTGTATACTAGGTGTGGTAATATACAGAATTGAACCTGTCTGGCCATAGTTGTAGTAGAAGGATGGCATTCTGCGTTGTTAGGCTATGAGTTCAAAGCAGGGTAGTAACTGGTCCCTTGATCCAGAGAGGCTACCAGATGATACAAGGTAGACTACCTGGGTTGAACCCTAAAAGACCTTGATCTTTACCATAAAGATTCCATAGAAGTGCTTAAATATTAGACACTCGTTATGGGTACCAATAAAATCCCTATTTGGATAGTAATCCAAGCCGAATTGGGTTTATTAGGTATGCCAAGAAAATTCCTATTTGGCTAGTAACCTAAGATACTGGCCGGATCGCGATTATTATGAGTACCAACAAAATCCCTATTCGACTAGATCCTGGGTGAATCGGCATTATGTGAAAACCATTTATTACGCTTCCTGTGGGATTGTTGAAGGCACATTTTTGCACATCTACTACAATATGCCTTAAAAAATGGCCCTGTAGATGGAAACATGTGCAGAAATTGCTGCAGAAATGTTGATTTCCATTGCTATTCCCATTCCAAACCCACAGAATTTTGATATCATGTTTTATACTACTTCCAAAAATTACCCCATGGGTTGCCAAATTATTGGGATGGGTGAGGCCCTCAATACCGCTGCCATATTTTCATTTGCCTACTACTCTTTCAAGACATTTTTGCTAAAAGTGATTCCTCCACCC
Organism: Lissotriton vulgaris; assembly: GCF_964263255.1. Taxonomy (NCBI): domain Eukaryota; kingdom Metazoa; phylum Chordata; class Amphibia; order Caudata; family Salamandridae; genus Lissotriton; species Lissotriton vulgaris. The sequence continues at coordinate 352,568,198 of NC_141685.1, read as the reverse complement.
CGCTAAGAAACTAAAAACTCCAAATTCAAACAAAAAAATATTAAATTAATATAATTAAATTACTTCCTACCCTATTCCCCTATAAACCCACAATCCGCAATGGAACTAAAAGTGCAAAATTACTATAAAAAAATTAATACCTACTAAAAATGTAACACATATATAAAAAATACAGACAATTCTTATACAAAACAACACACATCACATACATATAAAATATAAACAAAAATACATAATAATAAAAACGATATTTTTAACAACTATATTCATGCAAACGATAACACTTCGATATTTTTAAAATCAATATTACTTACCTAAGTCGATATTCTTGGCCATGATATTCTTGCTGTCGATATTTCTAACCCACAATATTAACAACCCAATATTTTGTACGCGATATTCTGTCACTGCACCGTTTTTTTACTTTATCACTGTTTGAAATGCTGTACAAATACTTTACACATTGCCTTTAATTTAAGCCCGACTGCTTTCACGACAAGCTGCCAGAGGGTTAAGCACAGGTTAATCTGGGGTTTGCTTGTCTTTCATTCACAGAAGAATTGTGGTTACTGCTTGAGCTGGAGAAGTGTGGCTCAATGGTTAAAGCTGCAGACCCTGATGCAGAGGTCTAGCCCGGGACCAGGGTTCAATTCCCCGCCCTGGTGGGTCTTGGGCTCAAAATTCCATGGACCTGATAATTCTCGCCTCGGTGCCTATTCTAATCATAGAGTCCCACTCTGCAACTCTGGGCAATAGCTTGCTTAATCGCCACAACGGCCCCCACAACTCTAAGGATGCCTGACCTCCACCCTGGGGGTGCCCAGGAGTGAACGCCTCACAGGGAAAGCCAGGGCGGGTTCCACAGCGGTATTCATACAAGCACCTTGAGACCCTTGCGGGTGAGTAGTGCGCTATACAAGTATCAATTTACATTTTTTTCCCCCCACACCAAACCAGTAACCTAATTTCTAACACCCTGCCATAAGAAACCTTTGAATGACAGCACATCTGCCATAAGGCCACCAACAATAATGCGGCCTTCTTTCATTGCAGACGTGACATATATTTTTCACCCTAAGGACCGTCATGTAGACAAAGTTGGTTGTTAAAAGGAAAAATTCTGAAAGTTACTCCATGCTCTGGTAGAACACATTAAGCGGATCAGGGAAATGTCTTTTTTGTAATCTAGAAAGAGCTCCCTATTCATGCAATTTTATTCTGCAGAGTGAAAAAACCCTGAACAGGCCCCAAACTATAGTGGTCCAGTGGGTTATCCAGTTTTGCATTTTTGTCAGAAGTGCTCCTACTCTGGGGCCTATTCTGATGTCGGACGGACTCTGTCAGGAGCCGTAACCAACCGACCTGCTGTGGTCGGTTACGGCCCTGCTAGTACGATGCAACCGAACCCTGTTCGGTCGCATTCGTATGGTTCACAATGCAAGCATGCATTCCGAGCGGAAAGCATGCTTGCAATGTGAAAAGCATTGGTGCAGTTCATCCCTGCACCCTGTGGCCGGCACCCCAAGGTGCCTGCCACCGGGTGCAGGGATCGACAGAGGGGCACTCACATCCATGGGGATCCTGCTGGGGGCCCCCAGAGACAGTTTCCAACTGCCTTTTCGTGCCAGACCGGCACGAAAAGGCAGTGAAAAACTGCCATCGTACTCGCTTGGTCGGAAAGAGGCGACCGGGGGAGTACTGGAGAATTTACGGATGGCATGGGCTCTCCGAGCTCATGGTAGGCCATCCGGAAATCCGAGTCAGATTCCTTTCCGACCGAGCATATCGTTCTCCGTTTCCTCACACGAAAAACACGCTTGACGTTTCGTGTGAGGAAACGGAGAACGGTGGATAGGAGTGAACAGTCCCATTACCAACTAAGATAAAAGTATTGCGGACCGCTCGATAAAAACAGGAAACACTGCACGCAGTTGCGGCGGCACGCAACCACGATAAGTTTCAACAAAGCGCTAAAAAGAAAATCGAGTGCCGAAGTAAAGCACGGCGTTCCTTCCCCCATCCGTTTCTTCCAACATATGAAGAATTCCCACAGTTGATTTGACAAATTTCCTGATTTCGGTGGCTGGCCAAGTTTCCAAAAGTGACAGCCACTACCAGTCCGTGTCCTGAGGAGAACCCGCAAATAACCAAGTGGTTGTAAACGCATTGACTTCAAGCTCGAGACAAAAAGAAAAATTCATCGAGTTCACTTCTCCTAGAATTTGACCCCAGTGATTAGAACAGTATTAGGCTTTTTTGGACAATCAGGCTTTTTCATCAAATTCAATATCCACTTGTCTGGTTGTTTATATATAATATGAAGGACTGGCGCCTCACAATGAAATAATTTGAGGCAGTGTACAGTTGTCTATTTGATTTGTATAGTAATTTGTCACATGCATTTTGTATATTATGTATCACATTGTTTGAATGATTGTATTTGTCAATAATTGTGTGTTCTTCCTTTGATATATAAATGAACTTTAAAAAAAGTTTTTATAAAGTACAACTGACTAAATCAAATAGTTGTCCAATCTAGTAATTTGTATACTAGGTGTGGTAATATACAGAATTGAACCTGTCTGGCCATAGTTGTAGTAGAAGGATGGCATTCTGCGTTGTTAGGCTATGAGTTCAAAGCAGGGTAGTAACTGGTCCCTTGATCCAGAGAGGCTACCAGATGATACAAGGTAGACTACCTGGGTTGAACCCTAAAAGACCTTGATCTTTACCATAAAGATTCCATAGAAGTGCTTAAATATTAGACACTCGTTATGGGTACCAATAAAATCCCTATTTGGATAGTAATCCAAGCCGAATTGGGTTTATTAGGTATGCCAAGAAAATTCCTATTTGGCTAGTAACCTAAGATACTGTCCGGATCGCGATTATTATGAGTACCAACAAAATCCCTATTCGACTAGATCCTGGGTGAATCGGCATTATGTGAAAACCATTTATTACGCTTCCTGTGGGATTGTTGAAGGCACATTTTTGCACATCTACTACAATATGCCTTAAAAAATGGCCCTGTAGATGGAAACATGTGCAGAAATTGCTGCAGAAATGTTGATTTCCATTGCTATTCCCATTCCAAACCCACAGAATTTTGATATCATGTTTTATACTACTTCCAAAAATTACCCCATGGGTTGCCAAATTATTGGGATGGGTGAGGCCCTCAATACCGCTGCCATATTTTCATTTGCCTACTACTCTTTCAAGACATTTTTGCTAAAAGTGATTCCTCCACCCCGCTAAGAAACTAAAAACTCCAAATTCAAACAAAAAAATATTAAATTAATATAATTAAATTACTTCCTACCCTATTCCCCTATAAACCCACAATCCGCAATGGAACTAAAAGTGCAAAATTACTATAAAAAAATTAATACCTACTAAAAATGTAACACATATATAAAAAATACAGACAATTCTTATACAAAAAAACACACATCACATACATATAAAATATAAACAAAAATACATAATAATAAAAACGATATTTTTAACAACTATATTCATGCAAACGATAACACTTCGATATTTTTAAAATCAATATTACTTACCTAAGTCGATATTCTTGGCCATGATATTCTTGCTGTCGATATTTCTAACCCACAATATTAACAACCCGATATTTTGTACGCGATATTCTGTCACTGCACCGTTTTTTTACTTTATCACTGTTTGAAATGCTGTACAAATACTTTACACATTGCCTCTAATTTAAGCCCGACTGCTTTCACGACAAGCTGCCAGAGGGTTAAGCACAGGTTAATCTGGGGTTTGCTTGTCTTTCATTCACAGAAGAATTGTGGTTACTGCTTGAGCTGGAGAAGTGTGGCTCAATGGTTAAAGCTGCAGACCCTGATGCAGAGGTCTAGCCCGGGACCAGGGTTCAATTCCCCGCCCTGGTGGGTCTTGGGCTCAAAATTCCATGGACCTGATAATTCTCGCCTCGGTGCCTATTCTAATCATAGAGTCCCACTCTGCAACTCTGGGCAATAGCTTGCTTAATCGCCACAACGGCCCCCACAACTCTAAGGATGCCTGACCTCCACCCTGGGGGTGCCCAGGAGTGAACGCCTCACAGGGAAAGCCAGGGCGGGTTCCACAGCGGTATTCATACAAGCACCTTGAGACCCTTGCGGGTGAGTAGTGCGCTATACAAGTATCAATTTACATTTTTTTCCCCCCACACCAAACCAGTAACCTAATTTCTAACACCCTGCCATAAGAAACCTTTGAATGACAGCACATCTGCCATAAGGCCACCAACAATAATGCGGCCTTCTTTCATTGCAGACGTGACATATATTTTTCACCCTAAGGACCGTCATGTAGACAAAGTTGGTTGTTAAAAGGAAAAATTCTGAAAGTTACTCCATGCTCTGGTAGAACACATTAAGCGGATCAGGGAAATGTCTTTTTTGTAATCTAGAAAGAGCTCCCTATTCATGCAATTTTATTCTGCAGAGTGAAAAAACCCTGAACAGGCCCCAAACTATAGTGGTCCAGTGGGTTATCCAGTTTTGCATTTTTGTCAGAAGTGCTCCTACTCTGGGGCCTATTCTGATGTCGGACGGACTCTGTCAGGAACCGTAACCAACCGACCTGCTGTGGTCGGTTACGGCCCTGCTAGTACGATGCAACCGAACCCTGTTCGGTCGCATTCGTATGGTTCACAATGCAAGCATGCATTCCGAGCGGAAAGCATGCTTGCAATGTGAAAAGCATTGGTGCAGTTCATCCCTGCACCCTGTGGCCGGCACCCCAAGGTGCCTGCCACCGGGTGCAGGGATCGACAGAGGGGCACTCACATCCATGGGGATCCTGCTGGGGGCCCCCAGAGACAGTTTCCAACTGCCTTTTCGTGCCAGACCGGCACGAAAAGGCAGTGAAAAACTGCCATCGTACTCGCTTGGTCGGAAAGAGGCGACCGGGGGAGTACTGGAGAATTTACGGATGGCATGGGCTCTCCGAGCTCATGGTAGGCCATCCGGAAATCCGAGTCAGATTCCTTTCCGACCGAGCATATCGTTCTCCGTTTCCTCACACGAAAAACACGCTTGACGTTTCGTGTGAGGAAACGGAGAACGGTGGATAGGAGTGAACAGTCCCATTACCAACTAAGATAAAAGTATTGCGGACCGCTCGATAAAAACAGGAAACACTGCACGCAGTTGCGGCGGCACGCAACCACGATAAGTTTCAACAAAGCGCTAAAAAGAAAATCGAGTGCCGAAGTAAAGCACGGCGTTCCTTCCCCCATCCGTTTCTTCCAACATATGAAGAATTCCCACAGTTGATTTGACAAATTTCCTGATTTCGGTGGCTGGCCAAGTTTCCAAAAGTGACAGCCACTACCAGTCCGTGTCCTGAGGAGAACCCGCAAATAACCAAGTGGTTGTTAACGCATTGACTTCAAGCTCGAGACAAAAAGAAAAATTCATCAAGTTCACTTCTCCTAGAATTTGACCCCAGTGATTAGAACAGTATTAGGCTTTTTTGGACAATCAGGCTTTTTCATCAAATTCAATATCCACTTGTCTGGTTGTTTATATATAATATGAAGGACTGGCGCCTCACAATGAAATAATTTGAGGCAGTGTACAGTTGTCTATTTGATTTGTATAGTAATTTGTCACATGCATTTTGTATATTATGTATCACATTGTTTGAATGATTGTATTTGTCAATAATTGTGTGTTCTTCCTTTGATATATAAATGAACTTTAAAAAAAGTTTTTATAAAGTACAACTGACTAAATCAAATAGTTGTCCAATCTAGTAATTTGTATACTAGGTGTGGTAATATACAGAATTGAACCTGTCTGGCCATAGTTGTAGTAGAAGGATGGCATTCTGCGTTGTTAGGCTATGAGTTCAAAGCAGGGTAGTAACTGGTCCCTTGATCCAGAGAGGCTACCAGATGATACAAGGTAGACTACCTGGGTTGAACCCTAAAAGACCTTGATCTTTACCATAAAGATTCCATAGAAGTGCTTAAATATTAGACACTCGTTATGGGTACCAATAAAATCCCTATTTGGATAGTAATCCAAGCCGAATTGGGTTTATTAGGTATGCCAAGAAAATTCCTATTTGGCTAGTAACCTAAGATACTGGCCGGATCGCGATTATTATGAGTACCAACAAAATCCCTATTCGACTAGATCCTGGGTGAATCGGCATTATGTGAAAACCATTTATTACGCTTCCTGTGGGATTGTTGAAGGCACATTTTTGCACAACATCTACTACAATATGCCTTAAAAAATGGCCCTGTAGATGGAAACATGTGCAGAAATTGCTGCAGAAATGTTGATTTCCATTGCTATTCCCATTCCAAACCCACAGAATTTTGATATCATGTTTTATACTACTTCCAAAAATTACCCCATGGGTTGCCAAATTATTGGGATGGGTGAGGCCCTCAATACCGCTGCCATATTTTCATTTGCCTACTACTCTTTCAAGACATTTTTGCTAAAAGTGATTCCTCCACCCCGCTAAGAAACTAAAAACTCCAAATTCAAACAAAAAAATATTAAATTAATATAATTAAATTACTTCCTACCCTATTCCCCTATAAACCCACAATCCGCAATGGAACTAAAAGTGCAAAATTACTATAAAAAAATTAATACCTACTAAAAATGTAACACATATATAAAAAATACAGACAATTCTTATACAAAAAAAATACATCACATACATATAAAATATAAACAAAAATACATAATAATAAAAACGATATTTTTAACAACTATATTCATGCAAACGATAACACTTCGATATTTTTAAAATCAATATTACTTACCTAAGTCGATATTCTTGGCCATGATATTCTTGCTGTCGATATTTCTAACCCACTATATTAACAACCCGATATTTTGTACGCGATATTCTGTCACTGCACCGTTTTTTTACTTTATCACTGTTTGAAATTGGCTTGATCACTCTCAATTTGGATTCCGGGAAGGACACGGAACGGAATCAGCCCTCCTCACGGCCACCGAGGAACTTAGAAGCATACTGGACAGAGGAGAAAAGGCCGCCTTGGTGCTATTGGATCTCTCGGCGGCCTTCGACACGGTGAGCCACGAGATACTAATAAAACGCATTAGGGACACCGGATCCAGTGACCACGTGTGCAACCTCATTGCATCCTACCTCAATGAGAGAAAATTCACAGTTGAACTAGGAGAAGCAAAGTCAGACTCCTTTAAAGTACCATGCGGCGTCCCACAGGGCTCGTCATTAAGCCCAACACTTTTTAATTTATATGTGGCCCCCTTGCCGAATTAATAAGAGAAAATGGCTTTACACCAATATCCTACGCTGACGACACACAAATCGTCATTTCGATAGGCAAAGACAGTAAAGTAACAGCCAAGAATTTCCAACTATGCATGCTAAAAGTTAGTCAATGGATGCAACAAAATTGCCTCAAACTCAACGGAGAAAAGAGTGAGGTAATAATTCTAGGAGGTAACGCTGATATCTGGTCCCCAGACTGGTGGTCTCCTGAACTGGGAACAAGACCAGAACCCTCAGAGAAAGCTAAAAACTTGGGAGTCATGATAGACACCAAACTAACATACGAAGCCCAAGTAAACAAACTGGCCTCGTCTTTCTGGCTGATACTAAAAATTATAAGAAAAATACTCCCATACCTGCCTCAAGACACACGCAGAACGGTAGTGACAGCCCTGGCACTGTCTCGACTGGACTACGGTAACGCATTGTATGCGGGAGCCAGAGTAAAAATCATGGAAAAAATGCAGCAACTCCAGAATGCAGCGGCACGACTGATACTGGAAATCCCAAAGTTTCAGCCTATCAGTCATAAACTAGAGACACTCCACTGGCTACCTGTAGCCAAAAGAGTCAAGTTTAAAACACTATGCTTGACCTACAAGGCACTGCAGGGCAAAGGCCCTCACTTCCTGAAAACTCACCTGAAGCACTAGGAACCTTCAAGGCTTCTCAGATCAGGTAAAAAAAAACTGATAGCGATACCCAAGTTCAAACGATCAAACTGGGGAGGAAGAAGCTTCCTCGTGCATGCAGCACGCACATGGAACTCACTACCACTTGACGTAAAAAACAGCCCAACTCTGGAGATTTTCAGAAAGAGAATCAAGACTTGGCTTTTCACCGCATAAATTTCACTAACTCCAGACCTGCACCGGAAACTGGACAATTCATAGCACCAAGACACCTCCGGGCATTCGTGCGCTTTAGAAATGGACAAATCAAATCAAAATCAAATCAAATGCTGTACAAATACTTTACACATTGCCTCTAATTTAAGCCTGACTGCTTTCACGACAAGCTGCCAGATAGTTAAGCAAAGGTTAATCTGGGGTTTGCTTGTCTTTCATTCACAGAAGAATTGTGGTTACTGCTTGAGCTGGGTTCCCCCCACACCAAACCAGTAACCTAATTTCCAACACCCTGCCATAGGAAACCTTTGAACGACAGCACATCTGCCATAAGGCCACCAACAATAATGTGGCCTTCTTTCATTGCAGACGTGACATACATTTTTCACCCTCAGGACCGTCATGTAAACAAAGTTGGTTGTTAAAAGGAAAGATTCTGAAAGTTACTCCATGCTCTGGTAGAACACATTAAGCGGATCAGGGAAATGTCTTTTTTGTAATCTAGAAAGAGCTCCCTATTCATGCAATTCGATTCTGCAGAGTGAAATAACCCTGAACAGGCCCCAAACTATAGTGGGCAGGTGGGTTATCCAGTTTTGCATTTTTGTCAGAAGTGCTCCCACTCTGGGGCCTATTCCGATGTCGGACGGACTCGGTCAGGAGCCGTAACCGACCGACCTGCTGTGGTCGGTTACGGCCCTGCTAGTACGATGCAACCGAACCCTGTTCGGTCGCATTCATATGGTTCACAATGCAAGCATGCATTCCGAGCGGAAAGCATGCTTGCAATGTGAAAAGCATTGGTGCAGTTCATCCCTGCACCCTGTGGCCGGCACCCCAAGGTGCCGGCCACCGGGTGCAGGGATTGACAGAGGGGCACTCACATCCATGGGGACCCTGCTGGGGGCCCCAGAGACAGTTTCCAACTGCCTTTTCATGCCGGACACACCGGCACGAAAAGGCCGTGGAAAACTGCCATCGTACTCCCTTGGTCGGAAAGAGGCGACTGGGGGAGTACTGGAGAATTTCCGGATGGCATGGGCTCTCCGAGCCCATGGTAGGCCATCCGGAAATCCGAATCGGATTCCTTTCCGACCGAGCATATCGTTCTCCATTTCCTCACACGAAACACGCTTGACGTTTCGTGTGAGGAAACGGTCGGAGAACGGTGGATAGGAGTGAACAGTCCCATTACCAACTAAGATAAAAGTATTGCGGACCGCTCGATGAAAACAGGAAACACTGCACGCAGTTGCGGCGGCACGCAACCACGATAAGTTTCAACAAAGCGCTAAAAAGAAAATCGAGTGCAGAAGTAAAGCATGGCGTTCCTTCCCCCATCCGTTTCTTCCAACATATGAAGAATTCCCACAGTTGATTTGACAAATATCCTGATTTCGGTTGCTGGCCAAGTTTCCAAAAGAGACAACCACTCCCAGTCCGTGTCCTGCGGAGAACCCGCAAATAACCAAGTGGTTCGAAACGCGTTGACTTCAAGCCCGAGACAAAAAGAAGGGGCTCATCTAGGGCAACAAAAAATTCATCGAGTTCATTTCTCCTAGAATTAGACCCCAGTGATTAGAACAGTATTAGGCTTTTTTGGACAAGCAGGCTTTTTCATCAAATTCAATCTCCGCTTGTCTGCTTGTTTATATATAATATGAAGGACTTGCGCCTCACAATGAAATAATTTGAAGCAGTGTACAGTGTCTATTTGATTTTTATAGTAATTTGTCACATGCATTTTGTATATTATGTATCACATTGTTTGAATGATTGTATTTGTCAATAATTGTGTGTTCTTCTTTTGATATATAAATGCACTTTCAAAAAAGTTTTTATAAAGTACAAATGACTAAATCAAATAGTCGTCCAATCTAAAATTTGTATACTAGGTGTGGTAACATACAGAATTGAACCTGTCTGGCCATAGTTGTGGAAGAAGGATGGCATTCTGAGTTGTTAGGCTATGAGTTCAAAGCAGGGTAGCAACTGGTCCCTTGATCCAGAGAGGCTACCAGGTGATACAAGATAGACTACTTGGGTTGAACCCTAAAAGGCCTTGATCTTTACCGTAAAGATTCCATAGAAGTGCTTAAATAATAGACACTCGTTATGGGTACCAATAAAATCCCTATTTGGATAGTAATCCAAGCCGAATTGGGATTATTAGGTATGCCAAGAAAATTCCTATTTGGCTAGTAACCTAAGATACTGGCCGAATCGAGATTATTATGAGTGCCAACAAAATCCCTATTTGACTAGGAACCCAAGATCCTGGGTGAATCGGCATTATGTGAAAAACATTTATTACGCTTCCTGTGGGATTGCTGAAGGCACATTTTGGCACAACATCTACTACAATATGCCTTAAAAATGGCCCTGAAGCTGGAAACATGTGCAGAAATTGCTGCAGAAATGTTGATTTCCATTGCCATTCCCATTCCAAACCCACAGAATTTTGATATCATGTTTTATACTGCATCCACAAATTACCCCATGGGTTGCCAAATTATTGGGATGGCTGAGGCACTCAATACCGCTGCCATATTTTCATTTCCCTACTACTCTTTCAAGACATTTTTGCTAAAAGTGATTCCTCCAACCCGCTAAGAAACTAAAAACGCAAAATTCGAACAAAAAATATTAAATTAATATAATTAAATTACTTCCTACCCTATTCCCCCATAAACCCACAATCCGCTATGGAACTAAAAGTGTAAAATTACAATAAAAAAATTAATACCTACTAAAAATGTAACACATATAAAAAATACAGACAATTCTTATATAAAAAAACATACATCACATACATATAAAACATAAACAAAAATACATAAAATTAAAAACGACATTTTTAACAACTATATTCATGCAAACGATAACACTTTGATATTTTTAAAATCAATATGGCTTACCTTAAGTCGATATTCTTGGCCATGATTTTCTTGCTGTCGATATTTCGAACCCACGATATTAACAACCAGATATTTTGTACGCAATACTCTGTCACTGCACCGGTTTTTCACTTTATCACTGTTTGAAATGCTGTACAAATACTTTACACAATGCCTCTAATTTAAGCCTGACTGCTTTCACGACAAGCTGCCAGAGGGTTAAGCAAAGGTTAATCTGGGGGTTGCTTGTCTTTCATTCACAGAAGAATTGTGGTTACTGCTTGAGCTGGGTTCCCCCCACACCAAACCAGTAACCTAATTTCCAACACCCTGCCAGAAGAAACCTTTGAACGACAGCACATCTGCCACTAGGCCACCAACAATAATGCGGCCTTCTTTCATTGCAGACGTGACATACATTTTTCACCCTAAGGACCGTCATGTAAACAAAGTTGGTTGTTAAAAGGAAAAATTCTGAAAGTTACCCCATGCTCTGGTAGAACACATTAAGCGGATCAGGGCAAAGTCTTTTTTGTATTCTAGAAAGAGCTCCCTATTCATGCAATATGATTCTGCAGAGTGAAAAAACCCTGAACAGGCCCAAAACTATAGTGGGTCAGTGGGTTATCCAGTTTTGCTTTTTTGTCAGAAGTGCTCCCACTTTGGGGCCTATTCCGATGTCGGATGCACTCGGTCAGGAGCCGTAACCGACCGACCTGCTGTGGTCGGTTACGGCCCTGCTAGTACGATGCAACCGAACTTTGGGCTCGATTCACAGAACTAACTTAAGACAAAATCCTAAACTTACTACTTTTGGTATTCACAGAAGTTAGGATTTTGTCTTAAGACAGACTTAAGACAGACTTAAGTTAGGATTCTGTCATAAGTCTGTCTTAAGACAAACTTAAGTTAGGATTCTGTCTTAAGTCTGTCTTAAGTCTGTCTTAAGACAAACTTAAGACAAAATCCTAACTTCTGTGAATACCAAAAGTAGTAAGTTTAGGACTTTGCCTTAAGTTAGTTCTGTGAATCGGGACCCCTGTTCGGTCGCATTCGTATGGTTCACAATGCAAGCATGCATCCCAAGCGGAAAGCATGCTTGCAATGTGAAAAGCATTGGTGCAGTTCATCCCTGCACCCTGTGGCCGGCACCCCAAGGTGCCTGCCACCGGGTGCAGGGATCGACAGAGGGGCACTCACATCCATGGGGACCCTGCTGGGGGCCCCCAGAGACAGTATCCAACTGCCTTTTCCTGCTGGACACACCGGCACGAAAAGGCAGTGAAAAACGAGTCCGATTCCTTTCCGACCGAGCATATCAGAATGGCTCGGTCGGAAAGGAATCCCGTCGACAAGTTCCGATTCGGTCGGAATCGGCCCCTCTGTTGGAGGAATCACTTTTAGAAAAAATGTCTTGAAAGAGTAGTAGGGAAATGAAAATATGTCAGCGGTATTGAGGGCCTCAGCCATCCCAATAATTTGGCAACCCATGGGGTAATTTGTGGATGCAGTATAAAACATGATATCAAAATTCTGTGGGTTTGGAATGGGAATGGCAATGGAAATGAACATTTCTGCAGCAATTTCTGCACATGTTTCCATCTTCCGGGCCATTTTTTAAGGCATATTGTAGTAGATGTTGTGCCAAAATGTGCCTTCAGCAATCCCACAGGAAGCGTAATAAATGGTTTTCACATAATGCCGATTCACCCAGGATCTTGGGTTCCTAGTCGAATAGGGATTTTGTTGGCACTCATAATAATCACGATTCGGCCAGTATCTTAGGTTACTAGCCAAATAGGAATTTTCTTGCATGATTAACTGAATTTTGGATTTGCTGATATTATTATTGATTCTATTTAATTGTATGTCTGAACATTATATACTCCCCTATAACTTGGGGGATTTATGTGTCAACAGGTTAAAAAAACACATTATGTTCTGTCTCAGAGTGAATCATGTTCTGATTTGATGCAATAGTATGTCTGGTTATGTGTCTGACTGGTCTTGTTGAGAGGTTGTGTGTGTGTGACTCAGGTATGCGCTTGGAATTTTTATATTTATCTCATCATGTTTTCTACCACTTTGATAAAACAAAATAAATGATTGTGATTTTGTCAGTATATTATGTATTTTGCTTAATAATTTGAAAGGCCTGGGCCATGGGTTTGTTGTAATGCATCAATGACTTTTCAGCATTTTACCTATTAGCATACAGGCAGAGCAATTTCTGTTTTATTATACATTGACAGCACGCTAACCACAGTACGCCTTGATGAACCGATTGGGACCATATTCTCCTGACTTTCTGGGCAGGTTTTTCCCATGAGTTCCATCTGGCTGCACTCTCTGTCCCTAGGGGGCCATGTGCACCAATGTGTTATGTTTTATTTCCTGGCAACACCAATCCAGGATACTGAAAAGGGACCGACCATGATGAGGTTTACTTCACCTTAGATTTCTATGCTGGTTTACCTGAAGCCGTATATTTTATACTAATTACGTAACTAGTGACAAGGGTGATTGCATGCTCTCAGCTTCATACTTATCTGTCTGTCTGTGATGAGCCCACACGCATTACGAATATTGTCATCACAGCACTAATAGTTCTCTCTAACAACTGTATTTATATATGATTATAAATACCTGTTTTTAACTCTTTTTATCCTTTTCCTGTACCCTCTTGTTTCTCCCTAGTCTATGTCTACCCCCAGGAGCTATTCTGAATGTTCATGTAAAGTATACAGGTCTTCTTGGTCCTTACGAAATGCCATGATCCCCCAAGGACTGTAATGGGCATAAAATATGTTGACTTTTCGATTCACACTTTCTGCAGCTAAATAGACCATTACATCTAGTCTATGCTCAAACCACATTTTTAGCCATGACAATGGAACCCTACTATTAAAACTTAGTTCCCCTTCGGATCCCCTTAGTCATTTCTAAACACACATCACCCTCACCAATTCTACTCACATTTTGTCACGCGCCCATGCAACTCACAGCAGTAAAAAAGAGAAGATCTTCAGTAAAGAGTCCCCTTGAGTGGCCCGTTGGGCATTGCAGCACCGGCCCAACAAGCAGCTACCTGATGATGAAGCATGACACCTCTTGGAGTGAGTGAGGACCTTTGCGGCTAAAAGTAACACTCCCCTCCTGCTGACTACTTGCCAGACCGAGACAGCCACATAGGAACAGTACACTCTTTGTTCTCATATATAAGAGTTAACAACATTATTCAAGCCACACAAATGTAGGTATATATGGGAACTTCAATGTTGATGTTACTGTAAGAAAAACATCAGTATGTACACTTCTTTAAATGTCAAAATTATACTGTAAATGCACTTTCTTTAGGTGTTCAGTGCACCACATCACATTAATTATATTAAGTCACACTAATATTTTAGGTCATCTCTAAATATATATGTGACCTGTTCATACATGAAAGGGTGGAGCCAAAATTACGCTGCTTCGGTGGCATAACAAAAAGTGCTACCTTTTTAAAGTTGCAGTGCTTTCCATAAACCTTTGTAACGGTTGCAACAAAAAAAGGTGCAGCTCTGTTCTATCCCTTCATAAGTGCAGAAGCAATCAGGCAAGGATGTCTTCCTATAATCGTCTCCCTCTACATTTTCTGCCCATACCTTTAACACACGCCTATCTGTGGGAGGTACATTAAACTCCTTGGACTTGACTTCCTTCCTCCCGATGAAGGCCTGTGACTGTGGAGGCAGCTGTGAGACCAGGATACCGATTGTAGCATGTACCATGTCACACAGTAATGCCTGCAAGAAGCAGGCACTCTAAATAATGAGCAACTAGCTCTAAGCGGCGCTGCGCCCCGGCTGCTTCAGTTAAAATGAGTTAACGTCATCCCCACTGACTGCTTCCTGACACCGTCGAATGGATGACTCCACTCAAGAGCAGGCGTATTGATTCCTCCAAGTGACCTCAGCCTGGACATCAATACCTCATGATCCACTGTGTCAAAAGCTGTTGACAGATCTAACCTAACGGGGTGGCTGGGCCGCCATTGGCTATCACTCTTAAGGGGACTGCCTTAGCCCCAAACAGCAAAGCTTCAGTTCCAGCCATTGGTCTAGCCAAAAAGACAGAAGACACCAGGCTGTTGGAAAAATAAGAGTTGAAAAAAGAACAGGAAAGAAAATATCTGTTTCTTTATTTGCATCTTAATGTTCGTTTGACCTCCTTAAATTCCACACACAGTCAAACATTTTGTGATTTACCTGTGGGGTATCTGGGAATATGTCTGCGCCATTAACTGAGTACTCTAGTTCATTTTTTACTCTGCTATGAAACCTTTTCTCAGATGGATTTTGTGACCCCCCCTAACCTTGGTTACATTACCTCAGTGCCAAGTTGTGCGCGCGCGTATATGTGTGAATTAAAAGGTACCCTCAAAACGCTTGGCTGTCAAGGTAAAAATAATACATTCTTCGCTGTACCGATAATCTGTACAGATTTTCTGCTGCGGTCAACTAGTCAATTACATCCTGAAGGAATGGGAATGGGGAGTTTGCGGCATATGCGCTAAATTTCCCTCGGGGGAAGTAAATTGTAAAGCAGCCACCAAGGCCAAGGCAGAGAGAAGAGGATAAGCTATGGGTGTCGGACAGGCCCCTCGCTCTTGTCTTGTCCCGCGTCTCGGCGCGCGCTCCGAGAAGTTACGGGCTTCCCGTTAAATTGAATTCCTCGCCCAGTCTAGCCTCACGATATATTGCGTGTCAGAGAATCGTACTATGTGGGGAAATCTGGCAGCAGCATCATTTGTTCCACCGCGGGGCCGTCCAGCGTCGAAGAACCGGGCGCAGGACGAGCTGAGAGCATCCGCCATGGAAGACGGATCGCTCGTGCCATGTGTTAGGCTTTCACGGAACTATTTTTGTCCTGCATTTGTCATCCGTTTGCACCATATTTCACAACCGGAACTAAACCAGGTACAAAAGGTGTTTAAGGACCCGAGTGATACCTGTGTATGCGAATACATCATTTACGACTGCAAATCAAGTGCAAATTCATTTCAGTGATTCCCAAAGTGTATGCCTAATTGGATTTACACAGACTTGTAAATATGTTTTGGAATTTTCCGTGTGGATAACACTGCTCACGGAGGAGTATTGTCCTGCAAAACTAGGTGAAGACTCATACATTTACAAAGATGTGGAGATGTGGCTTAGTTTATCCTTTTTGACCATGTGCGTAATTATGTGTATGCTTTTATGGTAAATGTAATATCCGAATAAAGGTTATTCTGATGTGGCTTAGTGGTTAGAGCTCCTGACTTTGGACCCGGGGACCCAGGATGGAATTCTGGTCTCAAGACTTGACTCAACAGCTTGTGATTCTGGGCAAATGACCTAATCTCCCTGTGCCCAAAAATGTGAAGTGTACTGTATAATGCCCACTTCATGAGCACGATCTACGATTGTCTTCCAACAGCCACCCAAGAAAGGCACCCTTTTTCATTGCATCCTCGCTAGCTGTGCACTATATAGATACTAATACATACACATTGGCATTGTATTCTAATGTCATTTGTATAGTGCTTTTCAGTCATGATGAGGCGCTGGAGCCACACTATTCTGTTTTGTGTGCATGATTGGACGGTGTTGGCTCCTTGTGTGAGGTGTTGGGGATGGTGAGTGGTGACTAGAGGCTGCTGTTATTCTGTGACATGTGACTGCACCTTACCATGGAGTGGAACGCGCATGAATGAGAGATACGATGCTTAAGCACAAAAGGCGTTGTGTTTGGTTGGGAGAGTGTGGCGAGTTGGTGTAGCCTGTGTGGTACACTATTGGGGCCAGATTTACAAGCCCCCTGTGTCACCAGTACGTCACTTTTTGTGACGTACTGGTGGCGCAGGGGGCTCCTTCATATTTACAAGCAGAGGAGAGGAAAAGCCACCTTGCGTGACTTTTCCTCTCCTTGTAAATATGGCCCCTTCACACGCAGCACTTTGCGTTGAAGGGGCGTTCCATGGGTGCTGCTGTGTGTGTTCCCACGCAACACCCATGTATCAAGACACATCTCCAGATTTATGAGAAATCATGAATTTGGAGATGTGTCTGAATGCTACGCCGGCGTAGAGGTGGCGTAGCGAGGCGCAACGAGGAGAAATGTTTTAATTTCTCCCTGTTTCTTCCTCTTTCAATGCGTACTGCATTCTAGAGCACGCATTGAAAGAGGAAATGCCTGTAGTGATTGTTTTTGTGCAGGAAGGTGCCCCTTCTTGCACAAAAACATAGGGCTCGATTCACAGAACTAACTTAAGACAAAATCCTAAACTTACTACTTTTGGTATTCACAGAAGTTAGGATTTTGTCTTAAGTTTGTCTTAAGACAGACTTAAGACAGACTTAAGACAGACTTAAGACAAACTTAAGACAAAATCCTAACTTCTGTGAATACCAAAAGTAGTAAGTTTAGGATTTTGTCTTAAGTTAGTTCTGTGAATCGGCCCCAATCTCCCCACGACGCAGGCATCCTTGCACCATGGTGCAAGGGTGCCTGCGCCAGAACATGTCTGCAGTTTGTGTACCAGCGCAGGAGGAAGCACAGAGATACGGCATACTCTTGTAAATATGTCACATCCCTATGCTTCGGAAGTGCTGCAGCATGGCGCAGCCAAAGGGCTTGCAGTGCCACGCTGCGACACTTCCTTGTAGATCTGCCCCTTGGTTTTGAGCATGATTGTCAGAGGTTGTTCATGCCTGGTTGCTGAGAATGTGCAAGTGCGGCTCACACAGGGGTCTAGAGACACACAAAGGAATACAGGAGACACTCAAGAGAGAACAGGTACAATTCATACTAAGCAGCTGAGAGTCCTGGAAAAAGAAGAGGCACAGCGAAACCCAGCAGTTGAGGTAAGCAGGTACATAGGATGCACAGAACAGTGTGTACATGAGCGTGTGTTGGAATGGAGCTGTGACTCCGTTCAAGTAGTGGGGACACCAATAAGTATCACCCACCAAACGTTGACTGATCCAACGCACTTTTGGAGACTTACTCCTGGGTTGACGCCTGCGATCACTCCTTGGAACATGTGACGATTGCAGTTTACCAGGAGAACTCGTGACGGAAGTACATCTGAAGGAATTCCAGGACTGACAGGAACTCACACAAATAGTTGGAGCAAATGTACAAGTCTCATTTTCTGATTTCTAGTCAGGATCATTGTGAATGTGGGTATGTTAGCAGAGATTAAACAGAAAGGCCACTCAAGGACAATCGGTCAGACATTGTACTCACATCACACAGACTGCTCGGTAATAAATGTATGAAACATGAAGCATGTGAACATCCAGAAATCATAGTGAACTCTACAAATCTACCAGTTCATGGGCTTTAATAAATCATCACCATAATGAGGGGATTAAAAATCGAACAGCAATGTTACTACTGACGACCTAGAGGCGCTTTCCAATGTGTAGTGAAGCCCTCCTCACATTACAGCAACAGGGGTGCTATTGGAAACAACAGGACCTTCTAATGTGAGTCAAACCCTTTGTGTGTGTATAAAAAGGCTTGTAGCCATTTTCCAATCTGCTGCTACTTTTGCTGTTTGAGTGAAAGGCTGTATTTGTGGCTGATCTCCAGCAGCGGCCCGTGCAGGTAAGAGCGGTGTGGCCGGGAGGGGGAAGGGGGATTTCGACATACGACGACGATGAGGGAAAATTCATTATTTATTTAATTTTCCCTAATGATCATCTGTCGATTCCCCCCCAACCCGGACCCACCGCCTCACTGCTCATACCTTACACCGCTGTTGCTGATAGGTACCCCCATGTGCACCCCCCACCCCCCAGAATCCTTGGGGGCCTGCAACGGGTCCCCGCAAGTGATTCCCGCATGCCTTTCCATGGCTGCATTGTGGTGCGTGCTGCTTACAGCACCGCACGCCACAATGTTAAATATGCAGGATGCGACCGCCAGGGTGGAGGTTGCATCCTAATCGGCACAGCGGGACTGCCGCACCTCTGGCGGTTGGTCCTGTTTACCGTTATGTTGCTGCCATTGAAATGGGCCCCAAAGTTCCTTGGTTAAAGCATGTTTCTACATGGCTCATAAACTGGTCTTCATGGGATGTGGACAATCTCATATCCACCCAAAACGCAGATGTTGAAGTTTTAAATTCACATTGTTGTGCCTTTGTTTATGATCATTATGTTTTAAATCCGGGCAATGTGCGTTTAACATACACTATTTTGGTTTTAAGCTTGTTCCACAGTTTAAAACATTTCTGAATAACATTATGCCCTCTCTTACCAAAAGTTTATATGTAAGATTCCAATTGGGGAACTTACCACTTAATGCACTTAGGGTGAAATGGTGGAATGGTGCGACACCTAGCTAATGTTAATGTTAATGTAAGCCGAACTTTTTGAGCGCACGGCTACCCCAAAGGGTGTCCCGGCGCTTTAGCAAAGAGGCCCCTAGAAACAGGAAAACCAAAGGCAAACACACTACAGTTACCGCGGGTTACTTGGTGAAGAGCAGAGTCTTCAACTCCTTCCTGAAAGCCAGGAGGTTGTTCGCTTTCCGAAGGGAAAGTGGGAGCTCGTTCCACAAGCAGGCTGTCACGTGTTGGAAGGAGCGACCTCCCATCCGGACACGTTTGACCACAGGCACCTCCATTTTGGCCAGTTCCGCCGACCGCAAAGACCTCCGTGGCACATAGAAAGCAGTACGCTTCCTCAGATAGTAAGGACCAATCGCATGGAGAGCTTTAAACGCCAAAGTGAGGAGTTTAAATCTAATTCTCCCAACGATTGGCAGCCAGTGCAGCCTAGCTAAGAGCGCTGAGGCACTGGCTCTCCTGGGCAGGCCATAGATGGCTCTGGCCGCCGAATTCTGAACAATCTGCAGTCTAGATAACAGATACTTAGTTAGGCCCGCAAAGAGCGCATTTGCATAGTCCAGGCGTGATCCCACAAGCGCCTGAACTACATTCCTACGGTACTGCAGTGAAAGCAGAGGAAGAAATTTCCTAAACATCTTGAGGATGCTGAAACATTTCCCTGCTAATCCCAGGATGTGTGGACGAAAAGAAAGATCATCGTCAAACACCACTCCGAGATTTTTTACCTGAGCAGATGGTGTCTATGGGGGGAACATGTCCTGGGGCCACCATGTCTTCCAGCCCGGGTCTGGGGCACAGCCGAAAAAGAGCAGCTCAGACTTGTCTGAGTTGCATTTCAGGCTGTGCCGCTGAAACCACGCAAAGACTGCGCTCAGACAGTCCTTAATTCTGCCGCCGTTGAAGACCTCTCCCTTCCTGCAGGTGAACAAGAGCTGGGTGTCATCAGCGTATGAGATGACCCGGGCCCCAAACGCCTCCGCTACCTCCGCTAGAGGGGCCATATATATGTTGAAAATGGTGGGGCTCAAGATAGATCCAAAGGCACCCCCACCTCCAGCGAAGGCATTTCGGCCGAGAACGGCGGAGCCCAGATCACCTGTCGGCGGTCGGCAAGAAAGGATTGAAACTAGTCCAGCACCGTCCCTCGCAGACCAATCTCCCTGAGTCTTGAGAGAAGGCCTGCGTGTGGGACGGTGTCGAACGCCGCCGATAGGTCCAACATGACTAACATCGCCTTTCCCCCATGATCGAGTGTCTCCCTGATGGCGTCGGTAACCTCTACCAGAGCGGTCTCCGTGCTGTAGTTTGCACGAAAGCCGGACTGGGAGTCATGCAGCAGTTTGTTGTTCTCAATAAAGGTGGATAGAGTATGCTGAACATGTTTCTCCAACACCTTCGCCAGAGCAGGGAGGAGGGAGATCGGTCGGTAGTTAGCCCATTGCAGGGGGTCAAGCAGAGGCTTCTTAATCAACGGCAGAATGAGTGCGTGTTTCCACTGTCGTGGGACCACCCCCGAGCTCAATGATAGATAGCTCTTTTCCGATTTGCGGTACAGATCCTGAAACTGAGGAACTTATATTATTTGGCTGTCCACTGTACCACTGCACACAACACAAGTGGATTCAACCAGTGTGTTTGAATCTAGGGACAAGGAGTTATTATGCTGCCCTTAGAATACTGAAATGTGATACAGAGTTCTACAGTGTTCGCTGTGAGTCGGTTGCTGTTAGGTGTATGGTATAAGAGGGGGCTAGTTCCTAGCCTAATTTGAAGTATCTCTTCTGGGCTAAACATAGGGGGCCTCATTTATGAGGCCCTTTGCGCCTTCGGAACGTCACTTTTTGTGACGTTCCGTGGCGCAGAAGCCTGCGTGATATTTATCTGGCAGCACTAGGCCACTTTTTTTGGCTTAATGCTGCCTGATAAATATCAGTCCCCTTAACGCAGTGTTCTGCGTTGAAGGGGCGTGCAATGGGTGTTGCTGGGGGCGTTCCCAGCAACATCCATGGCCTTTTGGCACTGCCCCAGATTTACTAGAACTCGTAAATCTGAGGCAGTGCCAAAAGCTTAGGCCTCCCCAGGGGAGGCGTAAGGGAGGCGCAACGGGGAGAAATATATTTATTTCTCCTCGTTTTTCCTTTTTCTGTGTGTAGTGCATTCTACAGCACACATAGAAAGAGGAAAAGCCTCTTGTGATTATTTTTGTACAGAAAGATTTCCCTTCCTGCACAAAAATAGTCTTCCCCGCAACGCAGGCACCCTTGCACCATTGTGCAAAGGTGCCTGCATTGGCGCAGGCAGCCCATTGTGCGCCGGCGCAGGGGAAAAGGACAGGAATGCGTCACATCTTATAGATACGGCGCATTCCTGCCCTGTTCTTTTGCCGTAGGGAAGCGCAGCAGGAGGGCCTCCTGCGCTTCCCTATGGCAACATTTCATAAATGATGCCTAGGGATTTTATACTATGTCTGTGGCTCAAAGCCCTATAACATGTCTTCATTTTTACCATGACACAATGCTTGATCAGAATTGCATACAACCTGTCTGCAGATTTTTAGTTATTTTGAATCCCACTGTCTGTGTCTGTATAATCAAACCACGTCCCTTGTGTATTCTAGCAATTGCACTTAATCAAATTCAAGCACATTTCTCATATATGCTAAGCTAGAGTCCACATGGACTCAAACATTTATCTATGCCTTTGGGAGAGTATACTGAGATTACTGATAAATTGCATTGTACTTTTAATATCTTTGTATTTAATATTTTGCGCATTGCAGAATACATTTACACCGGTATCATAAATTTTAATTTTTTCCTCAACAGGTTGTCATTGTGTACAAATTGTAAATATATATAGCTATATTCTTTTTAATCTTCTTTTTATACTACTTTTTAAGCTAATATATTTTGCAATTGTTTTTATTGTACTTTGATGGTTTTACAACTGAAGACGGTATTCACTGATTTCAGAAAGTCACCAAAAGTAATTCCATCTGATAATGGTAGATATTTGTAAATTAATGTGTAATATTTAGGAGTGTCTGTGTAATAAATGTGTTTTTGTTTTCTCAAAGAAAAAACACTGACTAGACAATCATTTTTTGAATGTTGTTAATGCGGGCCAGTGGATGGAGATTACTAGCCCACCGCACCTCCCGAGTAGGCCCGATTTGCTACTCTGAGAGAGTCAAGTGCTACAATGGGGAACTTAATTCCAAGTAAGTAGACAATTGTAGACGAATTCCTTGCATAGGACTCTTACCTTGCACAACTGATAACCCAATATCATACAGTCATTATGCCTATTGAGACAATGAACCAGGGCTGTATAAACATTCAGGCAGTACCAATTTCAGGAGTCCGTAAAGTTTGGAGATTATGATAAATTACTGATTGATTTACATTTTACCACCAGATTCCTCACTGACTTTCACAATTTCCAAGAGCATGCTTTTGTTCTTAAGAACCATCATCATCTGTCCAATAGTGTTTAGGCCATTTAATTAATTAAAACATAACATTTTCATGCTTTTTTTTTGCAACTACATTGATATCCCAATCCGGGTTGGCATTTTCATTGTGGGATTATGGCAAGCAAATGCCTTATATTTGTGCTTACCACACCAATCAAACAAAGCTTGTATATACTGAGTAGTATACAGCAGTTGAGTAATTTGCCAGAGCCTTGAGATGACAATTCCAACTGTTGCATTTACAATTAGATGTTCATTTTCCATTCGGGCTCATCTCCCACTATGTGAAAGCTGAGTAGGTTGAATCTAATTTTTGGTGTCAGATGAATCCCACTAATAAACAATCAATTCATAAATGTATTGATTTAGAGGCCATGAAACATTTACCAGAGGGTTTCTGTGTTTGACCTCTAACTTGGTTGTCTGCAAATCAACTGACACCCAGTGTCCATGGGTTCTGCAAGTCATAGCCAGATTGTGTTGCTGTGGTGATGCCCATTATCATTAAAACGTTGGCAGTCTCTCATCTTAATGTTCCTGGATTTCAACCTGCTTTCCACCATTAAATAATTTAAAGACTTCGTCCCACTGACCATCAATAAAAAGTAGACCCTCAGCACCATTGTTCGAATCGGCTTTGAATATAGACATAGAGAAGCCAAAAAAAGTCTGGTGCCTCAATGAGCATTTAAACACACCTGTATGAATGAGTAAACACCTACAATTCTGGCCAAAACAGGGCTATCTCAAAACCCCAAATGGTATTCCCTTTGCAGAGAACCCCATTCTCCTGACAACGGGTGACAGCGTTCTTCTCTATAAGGAGGTACGCAAATCAATTTTCCAATCAATTTCAAAGTATGTTTAACACAGCTGAAAGCCATATAAAATCACCAGCATAATCGCAAACACAATTATTTCCAGCAAATGAAAACCAAAATTAAACGTTCCAAGTGCATATATTTGCAGTGCCAAATACAGCATGAAAGAATTCTAGATCTGAAGGTACAAGATCCAATCAGATCTCTGTTCTACAGAAGCCTTAAACCTTATCCTATCGTCCTGCCCATTTCTCTTTCGGTTCTCTTTCCATTGCTTGCCCTGCCTGTTTCTTCCCTGTCAATCATCCCGTTTTGGGAACAAAAGGTCCTGCCAATCATTTTTATAGGTTTAATGCTATTATGTGACTATGTAGAAGTCTATAAGCTTCCCTAGATGCCGATGTATTGGAAAACACTTCACCCGGCTTTTACTGCTTTATATCTTCATTTACGTCTCTTATGGCAAGGAAGGATTATAAGTGTAAAATCTTATTTAATTGATAAAACCAACTGGCCTATTTGTGTATACATCATGGGAGTTCCTTTTAACCCCTTCACTGCTGGCCCGTTTCCGCCCCTGTGCGGTAAACAAATGAACAGGGGCGGGCCATGACGAACCCCAGCCGTCATCAGCACACGAGCACCGTAGTGCATGACGGCTGGGGTTCGTCATCAGCATGCAAGGGGTTAAAGCAGGCTTGATTCAGCTCACTGATTTGTAGTGCTGTACTAATGAGCATCGCTGTTTGATATATGTTTACATCATGTGAGCACTAGATCTCCCAGACTGCATCTTTGCAGCCCCTGGCACCCAGGTTTCTCCATCTTGGAGTCAATATTGTATTGAATTCTGTTTCATACCAGGGGCCAGTAATGATCAGATGGCCTGTATCCTCCCTCATGTCACGCGGGCACATATGTGATGTTACCTTTCTTCTTTCCTTTATCGTCACAGTTTGCTTTCAAGGCCTGTAGAGGTGATTGGCCTAATGCAGCACAAGTTAAAAGATCTCAATCATTCCTAGAAGTGATTGCCATCAGATAGAAGTCTAGGGGCCAAATGTATCAAGATACCCTTTTGCGAATCTCAAATAGCGATTTTTTGCGAATCACTATTTGAGAATTGCAAAATGGTATGTATCTAGAAATTCGCAATTTTTTAACGATTTCTTAAAATTCCTTAATTGCGATTAGCAAATTGCTAATCGCAATTCAGGAATAATTTCCCATTCATTTCTATGTGCCAGGAGGCCCATAGGAATGAATGGGAAGTTATTCTCAATTTGCGATTCGCAATTTGTTAATCGCAAATTGAGAATAATTTCAAGGGTGCAAGGGTGTGATAAGGACACCCTGCTGGACCCCTGAAATATACGTGTGTGCGCATATGGCGCACATACATGCCCTAAGGGCATGTATGAGAGTCACATGGCACCTTTACAAATGGCAAAAAGTGTATTTGTAAAAGGGTTAGCAAATTACCACCAACTACAAGTTGGTGGTAATTTGCGATTTCTTAGCCTAAATTTGCAAAACTTAAATGCTTCATACATAGCATTTAAGGAATCGCAATTTGCGATTCCTTAAATGCTTACGCAATATTAAGGAATCGCAAAATGTGCGATTCCTTAATATTGCGAGGCTTTTTAGTTGATACATTCCATTTTCCTATTTTTTTGTCGCAAACGCTGCTTTTTTAGCGATTCGCAGCGTTTGCGACAAAAAAAATGGTTTGATACATCTGCCCCCTGGCCACTTCTTGTAACGTATGGTATGTATTAATTTAGGGACTGCTAGTTTAGACTGCTATTTAAATGTAATCTATTACAGACTTTAATGATAACTTCCTTTACAATAATGAGGCATCCTTTGTAATGCGAGCAGGCAGGTTAAACAGCTCCTTAAGTTGAAACCAGGGAATTTTGGTCAAATCCCAGCTACACACTTATTTTTCAAAGATTTAATGAGTCAATCAGTCTGTCAATTAACTTTTCTCAGTTTTTATACAATAAACTTATAAAATATTATTTTGTAAAAAAACTATAAGAGCATCACATACAACCTTGAGCAGTCATTATATCCTAGGAATTAAACAATACAAGCAGCTTCAATACGTCTTTCCTCTTTAAAATGCTGTAGGCATATGTGCTTAAATTCTTTCCTGTCTATTTACACTACAGTCATAGGGCCATCAAAAAAAGTGTCCACTCTAATTTGTGACATTGCTCGAATGTTCCTGAGCCGTGGTATATGACTGTCGTGCTCAAGAGACAAGCAGTCTGATAGAATCTGTCTAGTTAGTAGCTTCTCTTGAATTGTCCATACCCTGGCACAAGACTAGAGGTTGTGCTCTAATATGATCCTCTATAAATGCCACTCCCACTATGAAATAGTATGGACGCACAGCACAGCACGATGAAAATAATAATGCCTATGTAGGCATGCATTTCCTATCAGTTGTAACGTTGTGTCTTGGTCATAGCCCATAGGGATAGGTTGCCGCCATTCAGCATTTTGCACAATAGATTGTACACACTTCCTTCAGAGGCTTCATCCACAATTTATGTGAGAAGGCAAAAAGTGCATTATCAGGCTTTGCCAACTGGTCATTTCTCAGAATAATCTGCTGCTTCCATGCGACTGCCATATCGCAAAACACCCCTAAGTAGGAGAAGGTATTGATCTGCTTTAATGGTACTATAATTACAAGGGTACAGCTGCTTGTTCTGGGAGATTATAACAAATGATGTACCTAGATTTACTTTTAGAACCAATTTGCCCATAAATGAAACAACGGTAATGAGTAGAGTCGGCAAATCTCTTCGAGTGCCAGCCATCAGCACCGTATTGTCTGCATCCAAGAAAGCGACGACAAGGCGAAGCCCAATCTGTGGCATATCCATACACTACTTCAAGACTTTCTGTAAAATATTGATATAAAGCGGGCTAACAGGGCACCAAAACAGCCCTTTCTCATACCCCTGGCTGTATGGAACTCATCAGAACACTCCCCCCGATTATTCTGTACCTCACCTTTGCTGGGGTCCCTGTATAGATGTATCTTAGCAAATCAAAGAGGCCCACGTCCACACCATGCACTCCATCAAGCACCCAGGATTACTGCGCAATGCACAATCAAATGCACTTGACAGATCCATGAAGGCAAGATATAGGACACGTCCTTTGGCAATCTTATACCTGTCAATCATAAGGAATCCATTTATGCACTGTTCAACAGTGCCTATTGCCCTCTGAAACTCAAACTGAATATCTGCCAGGATCTGATGTTACTCCACTCATTCTTCCAACCTCGCTAGCAGTATCCTCCTCATGGTTCTTAACCAGGATCATGGTGACCGCCTTTTTTAAAGAACGGAAACATTGTACATTCAGACCAGGATTCCAAGTCTCCTGTTCTGCATGCAGACCTCAAAGCATTGGTTGTAAGAGAGCCCTAGAGCTCAATATCAGCCTCAAATATATCTGCTGGGAACCCAGCAGGCCCCGGGCTTTGAAATTGGGACATTTTGCAATGACATTTATACCTTTTGTGGGGTGGGTTCAAAAATCACATTATGATGAGTCAAAGTGGTCTGTTTGTTGGATTGTATCCAGTGTATCACTGAATGAATTTCATTGAAATCAATTAAAGGACTAATTCCCAATTTGCAGTTTACCACATTATTTGAGATGGCTGTGGAATGCCCTATACATTCTTCATTAACTTGTTCTGGGTGATAGTCATAGTGTTATCTAAATTGCATGCCCGCATTTCTGTACCTTATAGTCCAAATACACAAAATCAGGAACAACTTAGCACCTTCCCAAACTCAAAGAGCTGTACATGCCTGCCCCACAAACTAGCATTGTGAAGTTTGCCAAAAGGTAAACAGTTGTGTTTTATAGAACTTCCTAATGAATGTGGCTTCTCTCAAAAGAAATTACAATTTGACTGTTTGTTGTATTTATTTTTTCCCCAAAAAACATTGACACATGGCTATGTAAACATATACATGTACTACATGGGCAGCCATCTTTGAAAGTTTTTTTATTTTGTAAAATAAATTCAAAGATGGGCGCGATGTGGGATCAACTTGGTTGTAAAAAAAATCGCATTCTGATCAGGACAACTAAATTTGGCATGTACTTTACTATGGTTTGATACATGATACTCCGGTTCACCGTTAGAACAATGTGTTTAATTGTATTAGATCCTCAATTGTTTTATTGGAATCAAAAATCTCAACACCACTATTGCTATGGTGTTTATTGTATTAATGTAGAACCTGTCTTCGCCAGTCTTGTTCCGGTTGTTGACAATAAAATTTGCTGTGGAAAAAAATAACATATTCAAAGATGGCCACCAGGCGTGCACATGCATGCTAATAAAATATGGGTACACATATTTTTCATTAATGTGGTTGAAATATGGACAGTGGGGCACTGGAGTCAGCATGCATGTGTGTGGTGGACTAGACTTCATTATTTGGTTAGCTACATTTTACGGTGTTAAACTCTTTTATTAAGAGCATGTGGTTAGGGGCTATGCGGAACACTGCTAAGTGCCAAACACTGAAGGCATAACCGGAGCTACATTTCTGAAGAGCCGGCACAGTGAAGTATGATCACATGTGCACCAGATGTATGCCTCTGGATAGGGTAGTTAGATTGGGGGTTTGGGCTTCAAAATGTTGTACCCTTGGCAGTCTGTTCTAAAGCTATAGGAGCAGAGAAATTTGAAAAGAAATGGAGAGTAAAGGAAAAAAATACTCAAGAAGTATAGTGAAGAAGATGCGGAGGGATGGGTTCACATGATCTGAGCGTGTGTGTGTTTATGCTTGCTTGTATGTGTGTTTATGCTTGCGTGTGTTTATGCATGCTTGTATGTGTGTTTATGCTTGCCTGTATGTGTGTTTATGCTTGCCTGTATGTGTGTTTATGCTTGCTTGTATGTGTGTTTATGCATGCTTGTATGTATGTTTATGCTTGCTTGTGTTTATGCTTGCTTGTATGTGTGTTTATGCATGCTTGTATGTGTGTTTATGCATGCTTGTATGTGTGTTTTTATGCTTGCTTGTATGTGTGTTTATGCTTGCTTGTATGTGTTTATGCTTGCTTGTATGTGTGTTTATGCTTGCTTGTATGTGTGTGTTTATGCTTGCTTGTATGTGTGTTTATGCTTGTGTGTGTTTATGCATGCTTGTATGTGTGTTTATGCTTGCCTGTATGTGTGTTTATGCTTGCTTGTATGTGTGTTTATGCATGCTTGTATGTATGTTTATGCTTGCTTGTGTTTATGCTTGCTTGTATGTGTGTTTATGCATGCTTGTATGTGTGTTTATGCATGCTTGTATGTGTGTTTTTATGCTTGCTTTATGCTTGCTTGTATGTGTGTTTATGCTTGCTTGTATGTGTTTATGCTTGCTTGTATGTGTGTTTATGCTTGCTTGTATGTGTGTGTTTATGCTTGCTTGTATGTGTGTTTATGCTTGCTTGTATGTGTGTTTATGCATGCTTGTATGTGTGTTTATGCTTGCTAGTATGTGTGTTTATGTTTGCTTGTATGTGTGTTTATGTTTGCTTGTATGTGTGTTTATGCATGCTTGTATGTGTGTTTATGCTTGCTTGCATGTGTGTTTATGCTTGCTTGTATGTGTGTTTATGCATGTTTGTATGTGTGTTTATGCTTGCTTGTATGTGTGTTTATGCATGCTTGTATGTGTGTTTATGCTTGCTTGTATGTGGACTAAGGCTGCAGTATATAGCAAGCAGATGTCTGCTTAAAGTTAGAGGAGTTTTTCTGCCATAGAGATAGCCAGATTATTATTTACAAGCAAAATTTGCAGGCAGAAAGTGGAGTGAGCACAGGAATCATTAAACACACAATAACCATCCGGCCGAAATTACCACCCACCTCTCTAAGGCAGGAAGATTGCGCGCTTAGCGGCCACCCAGTAGAGAAGATGAGCAATTACCATCATGACTGCAGTCTGGAGAACACAGGAAGTGCTGCTCCTGCTGCTCGTTTGTTTGGAATGTTTTTTTGATTTGGAGCTGTTTCCTAAAGTAGCAGCAAAACAGCGTAAATGACGTAAAGCTAACAAAAGACCTTTTTTGAGAAAACTATTACCATTCTAAATACCTTTGATGGCTTTTTATGTTTGTTTTTTGTCCTACTGCGGGTTACTTTATTTAATTAGTTTATTTTAGTTGTCGTACAAAGCACCCACAAGTAAGTCTGGAAAATATCCCATGTGTTCGTGTTTATAAGCTCCATGGTACTCTTTGTGCCATTTCTCGCTCCTCATGAAGGAGTTACATTCTAAAGTTAAATTTGTTAAAGAAACAAAGCCTTACAGACTCAGCTCAATTATGTTTCAAGAATAGACAACATGCTTCATTCGGCAACAGGGAGGGTTTAGTTTGCATTTCCTTCTCTGCCATTGTGTGTGGAATGGGTGCATGCTGGTGAATAGTCCAGTATGGTACACCTCGTCCTATTGCCATGGCCTTTTGGTGTGTCACAGAGAGCCCTCTGCAACATAGACTTAGGGGACTGCAGGACATAATAATGAAGGATAAATGAAGACATTTATTTTAATGAACATATTTTCATATAAGGTGGACCAGTGCATTCCCACTGACCCGCTGTGACCCTCATTTGAAGCTAGCTGGTATAGTGGTGTGGCAGTAGTGTCCAGGTAAATAGCTATGATGGGGAGCGTGCTTTTTTCAGAGTCGTATTCCTATTGTGAGATCCACCACTGCCCAATTTGCACACAAAAAGGACGTTGTGGTCCCTACACCGAACGAGGGGATCTTGTGAGCTGAGGAGGAAGCCCTTACCTTCCTCACTTTTAATGACTTGTCAGCAGTCCTTTGTGGTAAATAAAATTACCGGACTATTTTTCTATACATTAAATGACAATAAGGATAGCTCAATCAAATGAGAGGCAGAGTCCGTGGTATCTGAGTCATACGGGTTTTTAATGAAGTGCCTCGAGACACGGGACATCGGGTTCCATCACCACTAAGGTTCAGGAAGGGACATTCAACATTTTATTAACATCAAACATTATATATAGTAAAAGCATATAATTGAAATGAATACAGTAGGCGTAACAGGTGAAAAGAGAGAGATAAGGACACATGTGCGTAACAGGAGGCGTGTAAGAAGGCGTACACGTAGGCGTGCACTTGACAAGTCAGAGAAAACGTCACAAGTGGGTGGATGCTTAGAGAAAGTTTGCAGGATCAGCAGAAACCTTTGGCGTGTATGCGCGCGCAACTGAGCATGACGTGTAACTGGGGAGAGCTGGGGGCTTTGACTTTAGCACTAGTAGAGGAGACTAATGTCTGGGATGTCAGAACGACCTGCACCTATAGCATATCTGGTATCTTGTGTTTAGAGGATGTAGTGTCTGAAGTAAAAGGTCTCTCGGGCAGAGGCCGTTCATCACTGAATGCTAGTGCGTGCATATGGATCTTCATGCAAAGTACGGGGGCCATGGGCCTACCATGGTAACGGGTGCAGTAAATTACTTGCATGGAGACAGGAAGGCAGGGCCCTTTGCTCTGCAGCCGGGGATATGTTTACCTATTTCACTAGACTGGAATGTGTTTTCGCAGAGGCTGAGCAGATAACTGTAGGCAAAATACCATCTTGGCAGGCAGGCCAGGCCGAGCCGGGCACCGCTCATCTGGGCAGGATGTAAGGTAGAGGTCAGGGATGCATACCTAAACTGCAGCTTTCAGAGACAGAAAAGACTCGGAGCCTCAATTAAGGGCCTGGCTCGACTGAGCCAGAAAACATGGAGAAAACGTGTGCTTTATTCAAAAGTGCACTATGTAAAGACGTTGGCACCATAGGCCTAGAAGCCTAATTAACGTGATTTTCTTGGGGGACTGTATAACTGACATGTTAACGTTGGACGCAAATGCATATGCGTCTTTCTGGCAGGCACGGAAAAGGAATTACATGACATACATGGGGCACGTGTGTATGGATGGGGTGCGAGTGGGGGACACATTGGCTACCTGAAAATTTCTATTTCCTCATTCCCTCCTTGGCCCCTACTTCACCCTTTAGGATATGTCTATTCTCATGAGTCCATCTATCTGTTCATATAACATCATTTGCTCTTCTTTTTTCATTCGGGAACGGGAACGTGAACTAGGACGGGGAATACAAGCTGTGCCGCACAAGCCGCAAATCGCTGGCCCACATTGCAGACAGAGACAACAACTAAATAGAATAAGCAGTATTATTCCTAGGAATGACAACACTTTCCATCCCCAGGCGGATATCACACTCCAGAGCCAACCAGACCAAGTCCAGGTGCCTGGATTCTGGTGTATCAGGTGAGCAATTTCGTGGAGCCTTGTTATGGCCTTATACACGGATGGCGCGTTATTAGGAATAAACACGCAACAACTGGATCCGATCACTCTACAAGCCCCGCCCCTATCGGCCAGGATGACGTCAAGGACAAGGCGATTTTGAAGAACAACAACTCTCATAGCAGATTGCTCTTCGGTCAGGTTACCTAAAGCAAAATTAGTTTTGTTCACTACTACTTCAAGGGTTCTTGTCAACCTGCGTATTATTTTACTGTTCTGAACAGGGCCTAT
Organism: Lissotriton vulgaris; assembly: GCF_964263255.1. Classification (NCBI taxonomy): domain Eukaryota; kingdom Metazoa; phylum Chordata; class Amphibia; order Caudata; family Salamandridae; genus Lissotriton; species Lissotriton vulgaris. The sequence goes on along the minus strand of NC_141685.1, from coordinate 352,535,814 downwards.
GAACCAGAAGTATCCTTTGATGTAATCCTTATACTGGTCCCATGCTGATTCGGAATAATCAATAACAGGAGGAAGGTCTCTTCTGTGTCTGACATGCATAAGACGTGAATTTCGATGATAATCAGGTGGGGCTAGAAAAACAGGTGGTAATAGGAACGCAATATAACACGTCCCATCCCAATCAAGGGGCAGATGTACATAAGCTGTCTGACCACAAATAAAATAGGAATGACGAGAGGCTTTGAAAGTAGACTTTCCTTTATCGTTGAATTCGACCACAGTATTACAATCACTGTGTCCTAGATGTACTGAACCATTCTTTCATAATTCGCCTTTTACTGGTAACACTGTTATAAACGGCAAGTCCGAATTAGTCTCGGACTGGACGTTCAGGATCATGAGATTGAGGGAAAAGTTACCTAATTCATACACTTCATTTTCTAGGTCGGTTCCTATCCTTTGTGGAAGACCGTCTGCGTCTGGGAAACATGCTTTATTCATGACTGTATTCAGGTTCCCCCATATCCAATTGCCTTGGGAAACTTTGGACTTACTGTCTAAGGAAGACATTAAAGCAAACCAAGCTCCACATGAACCATTATGTGTAAACGGGTAAGGAAAGAGGGGCAGAGCTCCCCTGTATTTCTGATAAGGTGGGAGTCGGCCACATTCCCAGCAATTAGTGGCGTTGCTGGTCTGGTGAGTATGGTGTAACATACGAATGAAAGTATTGTTGCGCATTGCTAATCGATAGGACAGCTCATGAGGGGGCAGGTCGCTGAAAGTGTGCTCTACAGAGTCATTAGAGAAAGTATGTACATGTGAACCAAGAGGAGGAAAGAAAACATGTAGCATCAAGCTTATGCATATAATCGAAATGCTCAGAATAAACATGAAAATTAACGTAATGACGCATCTGCTATGCAGGTTTTTGCAATATTTTTCTCTCTTTTCGATTCGCCTATCTCTCTGACTACTTGGGTCTATCTTATACATGTCAGAAACCTGTCTAACCGCTTCACCCGAGGGGGACTTAAACAATTAAACGCTGTCTGACTTACTAGACCTTAGCTTAGCTCTGTACTCCTGTTGCAGAGTTTTTTCTAACAGGGGGAGTTTAGAGTCAGTGTCTGAAACGGGGCAGTCCTTGAACACAGTCTCTGGACACAGTCCATGAAATCTCTTTATGTGGCTGGAGTGGAGCCACCCTTTTCTGCCTTCTATTTTCACTGCGGTCCTCGTGGTCATCAACACCAGCTTCGGCTGCTTCCTCCTGGGCTCCAGAGGGCTTGTTCGATCGAAGTTGCGGACGTATACGAAGTCACCTGGAACGATTTCATGCGGTTTCACTTGGGTGTTGTCCGGGAAGGCAGCCGCAACCTGTGAACAACAAGATAGTAGTGCAGACATCAAGGAAGCTAGGTAATCTGTCAACATGTTACTATCGACATCCGTAATTTTACGAGGCATAGGCGTACCCCACGTATTGGGAGGTCTGCCGAAGACTACCTCATAGGGAGATAGTCCGGTTCTGGAATGAGCTACCATACGCATGTAAAAGAGGGCAACTGGCAGGGCTACTATCCAATCTACACCTTTTTCTGCACAGACCTTCGCTAATCGTGTTTTCAGAGTCTGATTGTGTCGCTCGACCAGGCCAGCTGCTTCGGGGTGTCGTACACAGTGAAATTTCCACTGGTAACCTAACAGGAGTGATACCTGTTTCATGAGTTCGGACGAGAATGGCTGTCCATTATCTGAATACACGACACAGGGCAAGCCGTATCGAGGGAAAAATTCACGGACCAACTGTTTGGCAGTGGTCACGGCAGTGTAATCTGGGACTGGGTACGCTTCTGTCCATCTGGAAAGGGCACATACAACTACGAGGACATATTTGAATCCTCTACATCGGTCCATCTGGATATAATCCATCTGGAGGACTTCAAAAGGATGGTCAGGAGGATGGAATCCACCTTGTTCCACGGGAATGCCTTTGCCTGGATTGAACTGACAACAGATCATGCAGGTACGCACTTTCTGTTTTGCTGCTGCACGTAAATGCTTGTTGGATCAGAGATTCTGTATGCTGTCTAACATGGCTTTTTCTCCTAAGTGTGCTGGACTATGTGCTGTATTAATGATAACTTGAACCATAGAGTCGGGGAGGAACCATGTGGCTCTTCCCTTCGTCATCCATCCCTGATCTGTCTGGATCCCTCCTTGTTCAGTCCATTTCTTGATTTCGTCTGGAGTGGCATGTGTCTGTATGTCGAGTACATCTAGAGTGGGATCCTTCACTGTCATACAATGTGTCTGTGTTGATACTTCAGTCTTTGTCGGATCAGTCGGGATGTCTGTGTGAGTCTGAGCTGTGAGTTTAGCTGTTCGATCTGCCAGGTCGTTACCCTGGGAAATGGCGTCAGTAACTTTCGTATGTGCTTTGCACTTCATGATAGCAATGGATGCAGGTAAGTGTATGGCTTCTAACAGAGCTTGAATGAGGGGACCATGCTGTATCTTGGCGCCATGAGAAGTTAAAAAGCCTCTTTCTTGCCAGAGGATACCGAAGTCGTGAACAACTCCGAATGCGTATTGTGAATCTGTGTATATGTTTACTTTCAGGTTCTTGGCTCGGATGCAGGCTTGGGTCAGAGCAATGAGCTCTGCTGCTTGGGCAGACAAGGTGTCAATACGATGTGTTTCTATGACTTCAGTTTCAGTGGTCACTGCATATGCGGCCACTAACTCTCCTGTGCTTGTTCTCATACATGAACCATCCACGTAAAGTGTCAGGTCTGGGTCGGGTAATGCAATGTCTGTCAAGTCTTGTCTGGGTTTTGTTACAGTATTAATGACTTCCACACAGTCATGTGGTGTAGGGTCAATCGTGCTTGAGGGTAACAATGTGGCAGGGTTTAAAGTGTTACAACGTCTGATCTCTATGTGTGGCTGAAACAATGTCAATTCATATCCTGTCAGTCTTGCTATGGTCAAGTGTTGTGTCTGGGTTCGGTTCAGAAGAACTTCCACGGAGTGTGGAACTTGTACTGTCAGGGGATGTCCTAACACTATTGAGTCGCTTTGTCTGATTGCTAAAGCTGTTGCTGCAACTGATTTCAGGCACGCAGGCAGAGCCTGGGCCACTGGATCCAATGTACTAGAAAAATAAGCACAAGGCTTATGTTTTTCTGCTTGATCTTGGGTGAGCACAGATAATGCTGTGCCATCACGTTCAGTGACAAAAAGTGTAAAAGGTTTGCTGTAACATGGTGTCGCTAAAACAGGTGCTTGACATAGGGCTTTCTTCAATTCGTCAAAAGCTTGTGTATGTTCCTGAGTCCAAGGGAGGACAGTCGAAGTCGCTGCCTCCTGTGTTGTCAACTGTATGAGTGGTTTGGCTAGGTATGCATACTGAGGGATCCATTGTCTGCAGTAAGAAGTGAGGCCAATGAAGGCCCGTACTTCCTTTTGTGTCTTGGGTTGTGGCAGATGTGCTATTAACTGGATGCGGTCTGGTGTCAACTGTCTACCCCTCTTGGACAGCAAGTGTCCAAATATACCACTTGCTGGGCACAGAATTGTAGCTTCGAAGGGGACACTTTATGCCCCTTTTCGGCCAAGAAATACAAGACAGTCAGTGACGCGCGCTCGCAGTCACGTTCGGTCCGTGCTGTGATTAACAGGTCATAAACATATTGGAGCAGGGCAGTGTCAGTAGGCATGTGAATACTGTCTAGTTGTCGTTTCAGGGCTTGACTGTAAATACTAGGGGGCAGATTTATGTTAACTGGCGCATCCCGAGGGATGCGCCAGTTAACATGCGCCACAGTGCGCCACAGCTACGCCACCCATGGTGCGCCGCATTTATGATGCGGCGCACCATGGGGCAAAAACGGCACAGATGCGTGACGCATCTGTGCCGGAAATGTGGCGCATGGCTGGAGTTGCGTCGCAAGTGCGACGCAGCTCCAGCAATGCTCTGGGGGGGCCTATTCTTTCAATGCTGCCTCAAGCCTTACGCCTGCTTCAAGCAGGCGCAGGGTTTTGACGCAGCATTGCCCTGAAAGTGACTGAGTGAAATCTCATAGATTTCACTCAGCCACCTTCAAGAGGCGTTCCTGCGCAGGAACGCCCCCCCTGCGCAGGAACGCCTCCTCTAGGCGCAGTGCTGTACAACGTGACGCATCTCATAGATGCGTCACGTTGTAAATAGGGCGCAGGGATGCGCCGCGTTTCCGCGCCGTTGCGTCACGCAACGGCGGCGTAAACGTGGCGCAAGCCCTTCATAAATCTGCCCCTAGGACTTTCCGTGAACCCTTGAGGTGCACGTGCAAATTTGAAGCTTCGGCCATTTAAACAGAATCCAAAGAGATCCTGGCTTTCTGGATGAATGGGGACACTAAAGAAGGCATTCTTGAGATCGATTACAGTAAAGAACGCTGCTTCGGAATCAATAGCAGTCAATAAGGAAGAAATGTCTGGCACTACTGGGTACTGGGGAATGATGCATTTATTTAATTCTCGAAGGTCAATCACCAATCTGTAGACTGGTGGTGCATTTGGGTCAGTTCGTTTAAGAATCGGAATGATTGGAGAATTACATACATTGGAGTCAGTTTCTACAACTACTCCTTGGGCAATCAGTTCGTCAATAATTTTCAGTAAGGCTGCTACCGCCTCAGGTGGCAATTTGTATTTTCGGATTTGGGGTAGTACAACTCCTTGCTTGAGAGTAACACAATATGGTGTAATGTGCATACAACCTACATCAGTTGGACCTTGTGCCCATAAATGCTGTGGTACATTCTGCAATCTTGGATCAAAATCTCTCAACACATAATGTCCTTTAAAATCAAGTAAAAACAATCTCACTCCTTCCGGAGAACAACATATTACTGCTCCTAGTGCTTTCAACGTTTTAATACCAAGCAAAATCAGGACACGCTTTCGTAAGTAACAAGTCTGTAGTACCGGACAATGGACCAACTTCTAGGGAAACTGGCTTTGACACTTCGTTAACAATAGGCTTTCCTGAAAAACCCAGGGAAACATTCTGTGAGCCTGAGAGGGGTGCCCCTGGAACCTCGTCATGACTGATGGTAGTTCTGCTCGCCCCTGTGTCAATCAAAAATTTTCTGTCTTTCCCTAATACCTGACTATGTACATAGGGACCCTCTTGATCTACAGGAACCTCAATAAGAGGCAAGCCAACCTCCCTCTCTAGGCTGTTTCATGAGTATTGCTGATAATCGGGGTAATCTGACTGTGCATACTGGTACATTTGTTGCGTGACATGTTGCGTGGCAGCAATGGGTTGGGGTTGGGGTGCAGCTACTGTCTGTTGTGTATTCTGTGGAGGTTGCGTGTTCTGTGAAATATGCTGTGGAACATGTTCTTGTCTAGGAGGACGCGGTCTTTCTTTCGTCCTGCCTGTAGCAATATTGTATTTCAGAACGGCACATTCGTTTATGTAGTGACCTGGCTGTTTACAATAGTTGCAATTCCCTTTAACGGGAGCTGCAGAATGACCTGGTGGTGCGGTACCCTTTCTCTGACCGTCTGCTGGGACAGACTGAGCAACTAGTACTTTCATTTTCGTGTCTTTAATACGTCTCTGTTCATGATCGTGTTCCTCTCTAATTCGGTTCTGGTGGTACTGTAACATTTGTAACATTTGGGAAGGGGTATTTGCTTGCCATGTACTCTCGACTTTCAGTACTCTATTTTTAACTTGTGGTAAGGAATTCTCTACTAATTTGGTCACAAAAAGATGTGGGTATGATTCACTACTTGTTTTCAGGCCGCTATTAATAATGAAACATTTCTCGAATCTGGAATAAAAATCACTAGTGTCTTCGTCTTGTTTCTGTTTACAGGCTGAGATTGCATCCCAGCCTTCCTTTTTCGTAGTTAGAAATCTTGGCAAAACCTGTATTAATAACTCGGGTAATGCTTTGGCTTTTTCCCCGAGACCAGTACCTGGAACTCGTGTATTTTCTTCGTTTTCTAATACTGTCCAATCAATCTTTTTCTCTCCCACCTCCCATTCTTTTTCTTTAAGTTTTTCGTATATGCCAGCAGGCAACAGTACTTTTAACATTTTAAGGATATCGGGATATGTATACTCCCCCATGAGGAGCATGTCTTTTAATTCACGGTGGAACCCTGCTGGATCTTTATCGTGACAGGGCACTAACTTTTTCATTTCCAATAATTCCATTTTGGTCAAGGGTGTGTATACGAATACTCGTTCAAGCTCACCGTCTGTTTTTCGGACAGGATGAACTTCTCGTAAGGGATTCTGTCTGTCTATGTAAAATGTTTTCCTTACTGGGGGTGGAACAGGAACGAAATGTGGAGTCAGGAAAGTTCTGTATTTGTGTTGTTGTTCTAGAATGGTATTAATTAAATCGGTACCTAGGCCTCTCCATCTACCTAGGAGCAACTCGTCCAATATATTATATAGGGGACCAGGATCAGAATGCTGACTCTCATATAGTGTAATGAGATGCTGGATCATGTACATACCAGCTAACCGCTGTTCGTCTGGGGAAAGATTCAAAAATGTTTGCGCTACTGAATCATCTTTATATACACTGTTATTTCCAGCCCATTGTACTGCTGACCGTGCTAGTTCTTGTTCACGCATGGTACTAAGTTCACTGTAACCTATTCGTTGTTTCAGTACTTTATCAGTGGCCTGAAATAAATGTTCGAGAGAACATTGTTCTGGTATGGGAGAAAGAAAACGTTTCTTGCTTTCTGGGCGTATGGGTCTTGAGGAAATATAAATTTTGTGATCGATTGTGTCCCCTATCTTAGACCCCACCGACTCCGTGTACACGCTACAAGTACATGTATGTTCCCTCCCCTTCAAGCTATGAAGACGCAAATACATTTGCGTCCAACGTTAACATGTCCTCTTTCAGATCCACCATGAATGGGTCAAATAGTCCGTTCCTAAATATGCCATGCCAACGTCTTTATGTAGTGTACTTTACACGTTTTTCAGCTCTGGCGAAGTAGGCCCTGAAATCTGCCATCGAGCCTTTTCCTGCCTTCTGACTCTGAATCTCAAACCTGGGCTTGCATCTGTACCCGTGACCTCTGCCTTACTTCCTGTGCGGCTAACGGTGCTTGGCCCAGCCTGTTGCCTGCCAAGACTGTATTCAACCTTCGAATTATCTGCTCCACTCCTCGAAAATACATTCCTGTCTAGTAGTTTCATGTCAACATCCTTCCAGCTGCAGAGCAAAGGGCTTGGCCTCACTGTCTCTATGCAAGTAATTCATGGCTCTGTTTCCATGGTAGGCCCATGCCCTCCCTCGCACCCCTCGCATCTCATGCAGACACGTAGACGCTCATACACGCACTCACAGTCAGTATAGAATAGCCTCTTGTCCGATAGACCTTTCCCTTCCAGATAATACAGTTCCTTAAACATGAGATATTAGATACGATTTGGGATTAGGTTGATCTGACATCCAGACATCTGTCTCCACATGTAGGGCTAAATGTCAAGTCCCCCTTCACCCCTCAAGTTACACGTACATTACACGTCATACTGCTGCGCACGCATCTCTGCCATATGTTTTTGCTGACACTGCCGGATTCACTCCTGGATCCGCCTACTTGTGACATCATGTTAAATGACGTTCTTGTTCACGCCTTCATGCACGCCTATTGTAACGCCTTTTTGTATTACGTACATGCATTCTTATCTCTCCTCTCAGCTGTTACGCCTCCTGCATATGCCTTTACTGTAATGCATTGACTATATATATGAATGCCTGTCAATAATGTATTGTCGCATACTTGCATACTCGCATATTACCATTGACTCTGTCAGTCTGTCCCTTCCCGAACCTGCGTGGTGACGGAACGGTATGCCACCTTGGCTCGAGCCAATATGCTAATCACCCAATTCCTTTTATAGGAATAAAACCCTTTTTGAGAAACCTCAAATATCACGGATTTTGCCTCTTATTTATTATGAGTTATTCTTATTGACTTTACCGCATAGAAATTCAGTACCAGGTAATTAATTTTACCACATAATTGGCGCCCGAACAGGGACCCCTCCCCCCTCTCACCCGCCGGAGGTGCTTTGCAGGCTTAGCCCCCTGCCACAGCCGGACGGAAACTACGCGTACCCGCAGGATTTCCTGTATCTCCCTCAGGCCAATGGAGGTGACTGAGGCCGCGATCGACACCCAGACGAGGCGGTGAGAAGTGCGGAGGATCCCGACCAGAGCCTAGCTGAGAGAGCAAGATCCGAGGTATACGGAGGCCCACCAGGTTCCGAAGTTCCGAAGTGTCTGCGTCACGAGTCGAGTCCGAATCCAGTCCGAATCCAGTCGAGTCCAGTCCAGGGTTTCCGAGGCCTTCTGTTTCCGTGCTTCCCGGTGAGTACCGTTGCTGGGGACGCATCTAGACGTGCGCATTAGTTTGTGCCGGTCAAGACAGGTTTGGGTACACAGACCTGGTCTGCGCTGTTTTAGACAGTGTATCTGTACTGTTTAGCAGTATATCCAGTCTGCACTGTTGAGCAGTGTATCTAGTATTATGCAGTTAGCTAGTTACATTCTAATTGTTATCATTCATGTCAAAATGTTTTAATGTGTCCCAAAATGTCGTGGTATGAGTGATTGTTCGATCGTCATTATTGTGATTATTGTGTTCATTGTGTTCATATCTGAGTAAGCACTAAGTAGCCATCCTTTTTGGCCAGATTTTTAAGATGCCGTTGTTCTCCAAATTAAGACAGATAAAGACTAGAAAAGGGGTACTCGAGGAAGCTGTTCCCATCCCACCTAGGGTCACTCCAGGGTACTTTATGTACCACAAACACGGCCTAGATGCCGTTCTATTTCTCGATTTATGGGTGGACTACACTAAAGATCTAGCAGAGAATCAGAGATGGCCCGCTGCAGGGACATGGGATTCAGAGTGCATCATAAGAGTAGAAGAAGCATTACGAGAAAAGAAAGCCAGACAGTCACAGAAAGATGCCATCGAATTATGGCGTAAAGAATCGCATAGGCGTACAGAAAAAGCACTTAGAAAAGAAGAGAAAAGGAAAGAGGATTCAGACAAGGCCCAAGAAAACGTATTAGTTGAGGAAGGTATCCGAGTAAAAATAGAACAAGTAGACAGACAACTAAACACCCTTAGGAATGGTATGTATCCTCTCCTGGCCGAAGGTTTACCTAAGGCCACTCCGGAAGTACCAAAAGATCTACCACCTCCCATGCTCCCGACTAAAATGCATCCCAAAACAGCGAAGGACATTTTCCTTTCTTCCTATCTAGATGATGTAGCGCCCGCATATGCTAATGCCGCACCGCCGCGTACACCCCCTCCTGGCGGCGCTCGACCCCGAGACAATCAGCTCCTACCCCCGCGACAAGCTACTCCTCCACCTCTTCCTACCGTTCCGACTGTCCCTCCTGGTCTTCCTCCCGTTCTTCCAACTCTTCCCGCACCCATTCCTCCCACTTTACATCCGAACAACCCCTTCGGAGGCAGTGCCTCAGGAGGCGCGTCCGGAGGAGCGATAGGTTTCCAGACACCTCCACAAGTACATAGAATGACTTACAGGGATCTAGCACAACAACGTACACCTCGATCAGCCGATTTCGATATAATAAAAGACCGTCTCGGGGATTGTAGATATGATCCAGTACCCGGTAGAAATGATGAAAGACTAATACTAGCATCAGTACGACTAAGACGGGTCACCAATTTTTTGTTGACCCTACCCGGAATGGTTGAACATCTAGACAGAATATATCGTTTTGTCCAAACAGGGCAGGGACCTGAAAGTATTAAGGAAGCCATGGCTCACCAGAAAGTTGACATTCAAGCCAAGATATTACGTTTTTTTTATAAACTGCTTAATAAGAGAACAAGATAGGCCGGGGATGGACCCGGAGGAAATGAAAGCACTTCATAGATGGGGTCAGAATATAGCAGACGGGAGCCATGATAAACAGAATTGTATAAAAAACATGTATCAAAGAATCAGAAGCGTAGTAATAAAAATACATGAAACAAGACAGATAGAACCAGAAAATGAATCAGACAAGTTTGAGTCCTCAGAAGAGGAGCAACCAGAAGAAGCTACAGGACAAACACAATTACCAGTTAGAGAAACGATAGCATACGTAGGTAAAGGAAGACCCTTTAATAATTCAATGCGCCCAGTGCGTCCAGAAAGTAAAATAATTTTTCAAGAAGCCATGTGTAACCCAAGAACTCCTGAACACTTATTTCAAGCTACTGATAACAGACTTCGAGAACGAATGGGGTACCATGTACTAGATTCTATGGATGAACAAGAATTAGCGAGGTCAGCAGTACAATGGGCTGACAGTCCCGAGAAATATAGTGATGATGCGTTAGCACACACATTTTTGAACATGACACCAAGTGAACAACGTTTAGCTGGTACATACATGATACAACACCTACTTCTATTATATAGAAGCCAACATTCCGATCCAGGCCCCCTACCTGATATATTAGCAGAACTACTCATGAATAAATGGAGAGGCCTTGGTACCGACCTAATTAAGGTAATTCTAGAACAGCGGCACAGATATAGTGCCTTCCTATGTCCACAATCTGATTCAGTACACTCCATGGAAAGAAAAATGTATTACCTGGATAGACAGAATCCGTTACGAGAAGTGCACCCAGTTCAGAATGCCGATAATACACTTAGACGTGTGTTTGTGTTCACACCCATAACCAAAATAGAATTATTGGAAATGAAGAAACTAGTACCTAGCCATGATAAAGATCCTGCAGGTTTTCACCGTGAAATAAAAGACATGTTACTCATGGGTGACAATACTTACCCCGACCTTATGAAGATATTGAAAGTACTACTGCCTCCTGGTATTTATGAGAAACTTAAGGAAAAAGAATGGGAAGTGGGAAATGCAAAGATTGATTGGACTGCATTAGAAAACGAAGAAAATACTAGAATTCCAGGTCAAAGGCTCGGGGATAAGGTTAAAGCATTACCAGGATTGTTAGTACAAGTGTTGCCACGTTTATTAAGTACGAAAAAGGAAGATTGGGGTGCAATCTCAGCCTGTAAACAGAAACCCGATGAAGACACTAGTGATTTTTATACTCGATTTGAGAAATGTTTTGGTATTAATAGCGGCCTGAAACCAAGTAGCGAGTCCTATCCACACCTTTTTGTAACAAAATTAGTTGAGAATTCACTGCCCCAGGTTAAGAACAGAGTACTGAAAGTCGAAAGCACCTGGCAAGCTAACAACCCTTCACAAATGTTACAAATGTTACAGTACCACCAGAATAGAATTAGAGAAGAACAAGAACATGAACAAAGACGTATGAAAGACACGAAAATGAAAATGTTAGTTGCCCAGTCAGTTCCTGCTGATGGTCACAAAAAGGGTGCGACCCAGCCTAGTAATTCGACGGCTCCTGTTAAAGGGACATGTAACTATTGCAAACAGCCAGGTCATTATGTAAACGATTGTGCAGTTCTGAAACACAATATCTCCACGGGTAAGACCAAGGAGAGACCGCGTGTACTTAGACAAGATCAAGCCCAGCAACAAGTGCCACAGAATATACAACATATTCCGCCTATGCCAGCTTCATCACAAACTATAGCAGTGCCACAGCAACAGCCTATTACTGCAACACAGAACACGACACAACAGATGTACCAGTACGCACAGAATGACTACCCTGATTATCAGCGGTACACATGAAACAGCCTAGAGAGGGAGTTTGGCTTGCCCCTTATTGAAGTTCCTGTAGATCAAGAGGGTCCTTATGTACACAGTCAAGTGTTAGGAAAAGACAGAAAGTTTTTAATTGACACAGGGGCAAGCAGGACCACAATCAGTCACAATGAGGTTCCAGGGGCACCCCTCTCAGGCTCACAGAATGTTTCCCTTGGATTTTCAGGAAAGCCTATTATTAATGAAGTATCACAGCCACTTCCCCTCGCAGTCGGTCCTTTGACACGGACTACAGATTTGTTACTTACAAAATCATGTCCAGAAAACTTATTAGGTATAAAGACACTGAAAGCTCTAGGAGCGATAATATGCTGTTCTCCGGAAGGAGTACGATTATTCTTGCGAGATTTCAAAGGCCATTATGTATTAAGAGACATGGATCCCCGGTTACAGAGTGTACCTGCACACTTGTGGGCGAAAGGCCCCACTGATGTAGGTTGTATGCACATTACACCATATCGAGTCACGCTCAAAGCAGGAGTGGTATTACCACGAATTCGACAATACAAGTTACCTCCAGATGCTGTAGTGGCTTTACTGAGAATAATTGACAAGCTCATTGCACAAGGAGTGGTTGTGGAAACTGACTCCAATGTATGTAATTCTCCTATCATCCCAGTTCTTAAACATACTGATCCAAAAGCACCACCTGTTTATCGACTAGTTATTGATCTGCGCGAATTGAATAAATGCATTGTACCACAGTATCCTGTGGTTCCAGATATCTCTTCATTACTGACAGCTATTGATTCAGAAGCAACGTTCTTTACTGTAATTGACCTCAAGAACGCCTTCTTTAGCGTCCCAATTGATCCAGAAAGCCAATACTTGTTCGAATTCAGTTTAAATGGACGAAGTTTCAAATTTTCACGCGCACCTCAAGGATTCACAGAAAGCCCCAGCATCTATAGCCAAGCACTGCAAAGACAACTTGACAGTATCCATATGCCTGTTAACACCGCCCTACTCCAGTATGTCGATGATCTGCTGATCACCGCACGGAGCGAACCCGAATGTGAAAAAGCATCACTGACGGTTTTAAATTTCCTGGCTGACAAGGGGCACAAGGTTTCCCCTTCAAAGCTACAATTCTGTGTTCAGCAAGTTGTGTACCTGGGTCACTTGCTGTCCAAAGTGGGGAGACAGCTCACTCCAGATCGCATCCAGCTAATTGTAAACATGTCACCACCGAAAACACAAAAGGAGGTGCGGGCTTTCATAGGCCTCACCTCGTACTGCAGACAATGGATTCCACAATATGCATTTCTAGCAAAGCCACTCATTCAGTTGACAACTCAGGAGGCAGCGACATCGACTGTCCTCCCTTGGACTCAGGAACATACACAAGCTTTTGAAGACTTAAAGAAAGCCTTATGTCAAGCACCAGTTTTAGCAACACCATGTTACAGTAAGCCCTTTACACTTTTTGTTACAGAACGTGAAGGTACTGCCTTGTCAGTCCTCACTCAGGAACAAGCAGGTTCACACAAACCATGTGCTTACTTTTCTAGCACATTAGATCCAGTAGCCCAAGCGTTACCTGCATGTCTGAAATCAGTCGCAGCGACAGCTCTAGCAATCAGACAGAGCGATTCCATAGTATTAGGACATCAACTGACAGTACAAGTTCCACATTCCGTGGAAGTTCTTTTAAATCGTACACAGACCCAACACTTGACCATAGCAAGACTGACAGGTTATGAATTGACATTGTTTCAACCACACATAGAAATCAGACGCTGCAGCACATTGAATCCTGCTACACTTTTGCCATTAAGCGGTGTAGACCCACTGAAGCATGATTGTATCGAAGTCATCACTATTACGACGAAACCCAGACAAGATTTGACAGATGTCCCATTACCAGACCCAGACCTGACACTTTATGTGGATGGTTCATGTATGAGAACAGGTACAGGAGAATTAGTGGCAGCTTACGCAGTCACAACAGACACCGAAGTTATAGAAACAAATTGTATCGACACCCTGTCAGCTCAAGCAGCAGAGCTCATCGCTCTGACACAAGCCTGTATTCAAGCCAAAAATAAGAGAGTTAACATATACACTGATTCACGTTATGCATTCGGAGTCATTCACGATTTCGGAGTCCTTTGGCGAGAGAGAGGTTACTTAACTTCTCACGGTGCCAACATTCGACACGGTCCCCTCATTCAAGCCTTGTTAGATGCAATACATCTACCTACTGCGATATCTATTATGAAGTGTAAGGCACATACAAAGGTTACCGATACGATCTCCCAGGGTAACGACCTGGCAGACCGAACAGCTAAGCAAACTGCCCAGAATCGAATGCATGCAACTGACTTGACAAAGACAATAGTTCCGACACCATCACACTGCATGACAGTCAAGGATCCCGCACATGATGTAATTGACATACAGACACATGCCACACCAGATGAAATAAAGAAGTGGACTGAACTAGGAGGGATCCAAACAGATCAGGGATGGATGACGAAGGGAAAACCTACATGGTTTCTCCCCGATTCTATGGTTCAAGTCATCATTAACACTATACATAGCCCAGCACACCTAGGAGAAAAGGCAATGCTAGATAGCATTCAACACATATGGTACAATAAGAACTTACGAGCAGCAGCGAAACAAAAAGTGCGTACTTGCATGATTTGTTGTCAGTTCAATCCAGGTAAAAGCATTCCTGTAGAGAAAGGTGGATTTCAGCCTCCCGATCACCCTTTTGAAGTCCTCCAGATGGATTATATCCAGATGGAACGTTGTCGAGGATTTAAGTATGTCCTCGTAGTCGTATGTGCACTTTCCCGATGGACAGAAGCATATCCAGTCCCAGATTACACTGCTCCGACCACAGCCAAGCAACTGGTTCGCGAGTTCTTCCCACGGTATGGTTTGCCCCGTATCGTGTACTCAGATAACAGTCAGCCATTCTCATCCGAGCTTGTGAAACACATAACACTCCTGTTAGGGTATCAGTGGAAGTTCCACTGTGTCCGGCATCCCGAGGCAGCAGGTCTCGTGGAGCGCCATAATCAGACTCTAAAGATCCGACTTTCAAAAATATGTAGAGAGAAAGGCGTTGACTTGATAGTAGCCTTGCCAGTTGCCCTTTTCTATATGAGGATGGTTGCACACTCTCGAACTGGGCTATCCCCGTATGAAGTGGTCTTCGGTAGGCCACCAAATATGTGGGGGACGCCTATACCTCGTAAAATTACAGATGTTGATTGCGTTATGCTGACAGATTACCTTGCCTCCTTGATGTCTGCACTACAATCTTGTCGTTCGCAGGTAGCTGCAGCCTTTCCCGACAACACCGAGGTGAAGCCCCATGAAGTGGTCCCTGGTGATTTTGTCTTCGTGCGGAATTTTGACCGGAGAAGCCCACTGGAACCCCGCTGGCAGACCCCGAAGTTGGTTCTACTGACGACAAGGACGGCTGTTAAATTGGAGGGCAGAAAAGGATGGCTGCACTCGAGCCACATCAAGAAATTTCACGGACTTCCTTCGGACTTGGACTCTGAGCCCTGCCCTCCTCCACAAACTGACTCAAAACTCCCCCTGGTTGAGAAAACCGCCTCCGAAGAATATAGACTAAAGCTACGGTCTAGCAAGTCAGACAGTTTAATTGTTTAAGTCCTCCCCTAGGTGAATCGGTTAAATTAGTTTCTGACATGTATCCCCTAGACCGAGATAGAGAGAGAGATAGACAGAGACAACTCAAGAAACGTGCATATTGTAAATCACTTCGTAGTCACTGTATAGTGACATTATTAATTATGTTTTTCCTAAGCCTTCTTGTTATTGCTGCAAGTATATTATTACACATGTACTACCCTATTTTCAAGCGTGCACAATCTGCTTACAATGTCACTGCCGAACATTCTTTTAGCGAATTACCTCCCCATGAATTATCTTACAGACTTGCGCTGCGCAACAACACATTCATTAGTATGTTACATCACTCCCATCAGACTAACAATGCTACAAACTGCTGGATATGTGGCCGACTCCCTCCCTACCAGAAAAACAAGGGAGTTCTGCCCCTCTTTCCGTACCCGTTCACTCACAATGGTTCCTGTGGGGCGTGGTTTAGATTGATTAATTCCTTAGATTCTGACATTGCTGTTTACAATGGGAATTGAGTTTGGGGAAACCTGAACTCAGTTCTACTTAAAGTCTGTTACCCTGACAAGAAGGGACTTCCCACTAGAACAGGAACTGATCTAGAAAATGAAGTATATGGATTAGGTAATTACACAATTAACCTCATGATTCTTACTGTTGAATCCGAAGCTGCACCAGTATTACCTGCTATGTCAGTGTTACCAGTCAAAGGTGAATTATGTATCAGAAAGAATGGTTCCATACACTTAGGTCATAGTAAATGTACTACTGTGATCGAATTCAGTGATCAAGGCAAATCCACGTTTAGAGCTACACGTCATTCCTACTTTGTCTGTGGCCATATCGCATACATACGTTTGCCTCCAGATTGGGATGGTACCTGTTACATTGCATTCCTTCTGCCACCTGTTTTCCTAGCTCCTCCTGATTATCACAGAAATACCAATCTAGTAAACAATAGACTCCGAAGAGATCTCCCGATTGTCGACTACACTGAAACGGCATGGGAGCAATACACAGACTTCAATAAAGGTTTCTTCCCCTACTTAGGTGCTGTTTTCAATAGTAAACTGATACGCAAATTAACTAGAACCCTTGAAGCAGTAGTGAATGAAACTACCTCCGCTTTAGGCAACTTAACAGAGGAGCAGTCCGCCATGCGGGTTGTTGTTCTTCAAAATCGTCTCGTCATTGACGTCATCCTAGCTGATAGGGGTGGAGCTTGTAAGGTCATCGGGTCAAGTTGCTGTGTTTTCATTCCAGAAAACGCGCCAACGGTATATAAAGCTATAACACGTCTCCATAAAATTGCAAGTCTGATACATCAGAATCCAGGCACCTGGACTTGGTCCGGTTGGTTCTGGACTACGTTGACCGCTTGGGGATGGAAGATCCTATCCTTCCTAGGCATTGGCCTTCTCATAGTATTCAGTTGCTGCCTATGTTTACAATGTGGACCGGCGATTTGCGGCTTGTGCGCCACATCATGTATTCCGCATTCAAATTCCCATTCAAAACGTCAAAAGAAGAAAGAAGAGCAAATGATGTTACATGAACAGATTGATCGATTCATGCAGATCGATATATCATGAAGGGTCCGTAGGGGACAAGGAGGGAATGAGGAAATATAAATTTTGTGATCGATTGTGTCCCCTATCTTAGACCCCACCGACTCCGTGTACACGCTACAAGTACATGTATGTTCCCTCCCCTTCAAGCTATGAAGACGCAAATACATTTGCGTCCAACGTTAACATGTCCTCTTTCAGATCCACCATGAATGGGTCAAATAGTCCGTTCCTAAATATGCCATGCCAACGTCTTTATGTAGTGTACTTTACACGTTTTTCAGCTCTGGCGAAGTAGGCCCTGAAATCTGCCATCGAGCCTTTTCCTGCCTTCTGACTCTGAATCTCAAACCTGGGCTTGCATCTGTACCCGTGACCTCTGCCTTACTTCCTGTGCGGCTAACGGTGCTTGGCCCAGCCTGTTGCCTGCCAAGACTGTATTCAACCTTCGAATTATCTGCTCCACTCCTCGAAAATACATTCCTGTCTAGTAGTTTCATGTCAACATCCTTCCAGCTGCAGAGCAAAGGGCTTGGCCTCACTGTCTCTATGCAAGTAATTCATGGCTCTGTTTCCATGGTAGGCCCATGCCCTCCCTCGCACCCCTCGCATCTCATGCAGACACGTAGACGCTCATACACGCACTCACAGTCAGTATAGAATAGCCTCTTGTCCGATCGGCCTTTCCCTTCCAGATAATACAGTTCCTTAAACATGAGATATTAGATACGATTTGGGATTAGGTTGATCTGACATCCAGACATCTGTCTCCACATGTAGGGCTAAATGTCAAGTCCCCCTTCACCCCTCAAGTTACACGTACATTACACGTCATACTGCTGCGCACGCATCTCTGCCATATGTTTTTGCTGACACTGCCGGATTCACTCCTGGATCCGCCTACTTGTGACATCATGTTAAATTACGTTCTTGTTCACGCCTTCATGCACGCCTATTGTAACGCCTTTTTGTATTACGTACATGCATTCTTATCTCTCCTCTCAGCTGTTACGCCTCCTGCATATGCCTTTACTGTAATGCATTGACTATATATATGAATGCCTGTCAATAATGTATTGTCGCATACTTGCATACTCGCATATTACCATTGACTCTGTCAGTCTGTCCCTTCCCGAACCTGCGTGGTGACGGAACGGTATGCCACCTTGGCTCGAGCCAATATGCTAATCACCCAATTCCTTTTATAGGAATAAAACCCTTTTTGAGAAACCTCAAATATCACGGATTTTGCCTCTTATTTATTATGAGTTATTCTTATTGACTTTACCGCATAGAAATTCAGTACCAGGTAATTAATTTTACCACAGTCTGTCAAAAGGTCTTGCTCTACCTACGTACGCTATTCTATCTGGGTCATCTGTATCATCTATATCGTCGTCCTCTGTGATTTCATTCTCCTCTTTCTCGGCTTCCCTAGCTGCTTTTTCTTTTTCGTGTATGGTTAGAATTTCTTTACGGATCTTTCTGTACATGGATTCTATACAACCTTGTTTACTGTGTTTACCATCAGCTATGTTGTTACTCCAATTTATAAGGACTTCCATCTCTTCTTTCCTTTTCCCTGGCCGATCTTGTTCCCTTATCAAACAATTTATCAAAAACTGTAAGATCATATTTTGTGTCTCCACCTTATTGTGTGCCATGGCCTCGTGAATGCATTCTGGTCTCTCCCCTGTTCTAATAAAATTATATATGTTATCTAAATGTTCTCTCATATTTGGTAGAATAGACAGATAGTTGGTGACTCGTCGTAAACGTATTGAGAATAATATCATCTGGTCTTCGCCTGGTACTGGATCATATCTGCAATCTGTAAGGTACTGTCTAAGGGCTGCGTATGTAGTTACTTTTGGTGTGCGTTGTAATGCTGCTTCTCTAAGTGTTATTCGTTTTACTTGAGGCGGGGTGACCGGGAGACCTCCTACTGCGCCTCCTGAAGCTGAAGCGTGACCATCAACTGGCTGTGTTGTCACTACTGGTGTCATAACTTGTAAAGTTGGTGTAGGTAATGTAGGCAGACTCTGGATTGCAGGTGTAGAAAAAGGATTGCCAGGACCAGTAGCAGGAGAGACAGTGGGGGAAGTAACAGTAGGGGGAGTCGAGTCTTGAACAGACTGAACAGGCTGAAGATTATTATTAGCAGGTGGTACGCGGGCATTGGTATACTCAGGAGCAACATCATCTAAATAGGAAGAAAGGAAAATGTCCACTGCGGTCTGTTTATGACGGAGTTTAGTCGGGACCAATGGTGGTGGCAAGTTATGGGGTACTTCCGGGGTCGCCTTGGGCAGGCCCTCGGTGAGAACAGGATACAGACCTGTAATAAGGGCATTTCTTTGTCTGTCTAATTGTTCTATTCTGACTCGTTCACCTTCTTCTAGTAACTCTCTTTATCTAGCTTTTTCGGATTCTTCTCTACTTCTCTCTGCTTTCCTGATTTCTTTCTCTGTTCTTTTATGCGCTTCTTTACGCCATAGTTCTATGGCATCTTTCTGAGATTGTCTGGCTTTCTTTTTCCATAATGCTTCTTCTACTCTCATGATGCATTCAGCATCCCATGTCCCTGAGACAGGCCATCTAAACTTTTCTTCCAGATCCTTTGTATAGTCCACCCACAAGTCTAAGTACAGTATGGCATCTAAGTCATGTTTCTGGTACATGAAATGTCCGGGAGTGTCCCTAGGCGGGACTGGAACTGCTTCTTCGAGTATCCCTTTCCTGGTTCCTATCTGACGTAATTTCGAGAACAGTGGCATATTTAAACTGACTTGAACGTGAACACAATAAACACAGTAATGAATTGCAAACAGTCATTCATACCACCACATGAAAACACATTAAAACATTTTCGAACAGATGCTACCTAGTACATGAAAACACAATTCTGGAAAATAATCTCGAGATTCTAGAATACTGAATTACTAGATGCACTGCTAGAACAGTACAGACATACCGGTCCCATAAAGAGACACGTCATACCGTATCCACCTAAGTGAACACGTCTGGACCAGGTCTGTGTACCCAGACCCGTCTTGACCGGGCACAAATTAATGAACCCGTCTAGATGCGTTCCCAACAACGGTACTCACCGGGAAGCAGAAACTGAAGGCCTCGGAAACTGGACTGGACTGGACTGCTACGACTTCTACTACGCATGCGCTTCGGAACAGGTGGGCCTCCGGATACCTCGGACCTTGCTCTCTCGGCTTGGGGCTCTGGTCGGGATCCTCCGCATTCCTCACCGCCTCGTCTGGATGCCGGGTCGCAGTCTCCGTCTCCTCCGTGGGCCTGAGGGAGATAGCAGGAAAACCCGCAGGTGTGCACGGAATCCGTCACGGCTGTAGAAGGGGTCAGGGGCCTGCGTTACATCGCCGGCGAGTGGGGAAGGGGAGGGGCCCCTATTCGGGCGCCAGATTTATGTGGTAAATAAAATTACCGGACTATTTTTCTATACATTAAATGACAATAAGGATAGCTCAATCAAATGAGAGGCAGAGTCCGTGGTATCTGAGTCATACGGTTTTAATGAAGTGCCTCGAGACACGGGACATCGGGTTCCATCACCACTAAGGTTCAGGAAGGGACATTCAACATTTTATTAACATCACACATTATATATAGTAAAAGCATATAATTGAAATGAATACAGTAGGCGTAACAGGTGAAAAGAGAGAGATAAGGACACATGTGCGTAACAGGAGGCGTGTAAGAAGGCGTACACGTAGGCGTGCACTTGGCAAGTCAGAGAAAGCGTCACAAGTGGGTGGATGCTTAGAGAAAGTTTGCAGGATCAGCAGAAACCTTTGGCCTGTATGCGCGCGCAACTGAGCATGACGTGTAACTGGGGAGAGCTGGGGGCTTTGACTTTAGCACTAGTAGAGGAGACTAATGTCTGGGATGTCAGAACGACCTGCACCTATAGCATATCTGGTATCTTGTGTTTAGAGGATGTAGTGTCTGAAGTAAAAGGTCTCTCGGGCAGAGGCCGTTCATCACTGAATGCTAGTGCGTGCATATGGATCTTCAGGCAAAGTACGGGGGCCATGGGCCTACCATGGTAACGGGTGCAGTAAATTACTTGCATGGAGACAGGAAGGCAGGGCCCTTTGCTCTGCAGCCAGAGATATGTTTACCTATTTCACTAGACTGGAATGTGTTTTCGCAGAGGCTGAGCAGATAACTGTAGGCAAAATACCATCTTGGCAGGCAGGCCAGGCCGAGCCGGGCACCGCTCGTCTGGGCAGGATGTAAGGTAGAGGTCAGGGATGCATACCTAAACTGCAGCTTTCAGAGACAGAAAAGACTCGGAGCCTCAATTAAGGGCCTGGCTCGACTGAGCCAGAAAACATGGAGAAAACGTGTGCTTTATTCAAAAGTGCACCATGTAAAGACGTTGGCACCATAGGCCTAGAAGCCTAATTAACGTGATTTTCTTGGGGGACTGTATAACTGACATGTTAACGTTGGACGCAAATGCATATGCGTCTTTCTGGCAGGCACGGAAAAGGAATTACATGACATACATGGGGCACGTGTGTATGGATGGGGTGCGAGTGGGGGACACATTGGCTACCTGAAAATTTCTATTTCCTCACCTCCCAGCTCAATCTGGCCAGAGAGCATCAGACTAACTCTCCAGGATGGAGAATGGTAGTCTTTCCTTTATTTCCATTGTGGTTTGTGAAACTAAAAGAAGGGCTGCTAGCACATTACATAGTAACGAATAACTGTAGTCGCTGTCCTACTTCTACATCTATGGACGATTGTGGAAATAAAAATATAAATGCTTTGCCCATTCAATCTATTGCCCCATATCTATTCTCCTTTTCCCTGCAAAAAATGAATGATTGATCAGAAAGTCATCCAAAACCACCTGAAGAATATCAAGATGAGGTATGAGATCCAGTCTGCTTCCCATCAATTTCACAGCATTTACAAACCCTGTTTTTTTAGGCAAGGCTCACTCTATGCCTAAAATTAGAAGAAAATTGCCATGTTAAAGAGGCTAGGTCAGTGAGCAGTCTCTAACACAGTAAAACACAAGATGTTGCTGAGCTTCTTGCAGGGTAAGGAATCATTTTTAGAGTAAGATTGTTGTCCATCTATATCACCTGACTTAAGTACCTCGGGGCATATTATCAAGAGATTTATCTCTGCTTTTTTGGCTTTAAAAGCCAAGAAATCGGAGATAAAATGATCTCCCTATCAGCAACAAGGTGCTAACACGCAAATTTGCATGTTAGCACTCTTTTTCTCTACGCTTTCCCTTGCATCTCTAATGAGATGCGAAGGGGGCGTTCCAGAGAAAAATAATAGGAGAAATGTTGTTAACCAACATTTCTCCTATTATCAAGGATTTCGCTAACCCTGTTAGTGATAAAAAAAAGCAGCGCTAACCGCGGTTAGCACTGCTTTTTTTACACCTGGTATTTTCCTGACTTAGCCATGATATCCTATGGAAGGTGGATATCATGACTAAGTTTGTGAGCCCCTATCATCAAGCTAACTCCACACTTTGAGAGATTATCATTGGTTTTCCAGCGATAATCTCTCAAATGGCAGTTAGCGTGAGGATTTTTATCACTTCTAAGATAAACCTTGCTAATAGCAAGTTATCTCTGCGATAATTTCCGGCGATGCTTAGCGTTAAAAAATTTGTTGTTAAGCATCGTTAGCGATAAATATCGCTTAACGTTGGTAATATGCACCCTTGATTTTACTTTCCATGCTGTTGATATATAGTTGGAGATGTTCATAGTTTGCATTGTAATGCAAGCACATTTTCATGTATTATGTGTTAGGTAGCCTCTTGAAATGTGTGGCCTTCTCCTAACACCCATCCCTCAGTATGAGTGGCACTAGTAATTAAAATTACAAAATACCCTAAACACGCCATTAGAGAAAGCAATAGTAAACTCAACTTTCCATGTTAAAAGAATTAGCAACACTTAGTTAAACGAAGTTGCTTGTCACAAGATAGTTTGTACTTAGACACACAGTAAATGCTTCAGGACCAATAAATAAATGCCTCTTCATTGTTAATTTTCATTCTGAACCTCATCAAGGATAAATGGAAGTGCTGCAGCGCCCCTACTTCTGGTGCCACTGGTCATGCGGTCACGCACAAAGCCAAAACCAGTCCTGCTCTGGAACAGATTGGGTCATTGTTCTCTAATCAAGCTTGAATGGTTCCCAACAATTGCATTATAACCTTCCCAGTGTGTGTCACAGCTGAACAACAGCAGTGGCGGCTCACCCATTAGGGCATGCAGGCTTTGCGCGTCACTTTTCACCCTGCCAGCCTCAGAGTCTGAAGCTGAGCCCTTTCACAATGACAGGAGAAAAAACAGTCATAAACTGTGCATTTCTTGGGCAGAGAGGAAACCAGTGTTGTGCACTTCGTGTATTTTGAGACTCGACTGTTCTGTTATAGAACAGAGATGGGCCATCAAGCATTCCTCATAGCTCTTTAAAGAACATGTTATTACCATTAACAATACCAGTGTTATGCTCACGGTGTGACTCACTGACAGTGTGATTTGGTCCTGTGCAATCACTCATACATCATATATGACTCCAGGCCTCAGAATAAAGGAACTTCAACTTGAAGGCGGGTGGGTGCCTGCCCAGATTCATGGGGCTTCAATGGTGGCTTCAAAGAGGAGGAAGAGGATCTGAAGAGGGATCTGCACAGACAATAAATGCCCTTCCTTAAAGTAATGGGCCCGGAGGGTGGGCTCCATGGGGCCTTTAGTGGATCAGGAAGGGGGCTCCTCCCCATTGTAATTAGTTTTCGCCACTGGGGCTGGCTCCCAGGGGATTTTAGAGGATCTGGAATGGTGGAATGTAGCCCCCTCCCCATTTTGAAACATTGTGGCCCGGGGTTGACTCCTTAGGGCCTTCGGAGAGTTGGAGGCCCACTTCGCCATGCAGCCCCCTCTCACCTTATTTGTAAATTATGACCCCGGGGTGGGCTCCCCCAGGCCCTTAATGGCTTGAGGAGGAGTGGCCACGCGACCCCCCCTCCCTTTGTTGAATTTGGGTGTGGATTCCCCAGGGGCTTATACTTTATTAACGTGGACCAGAAATAATGGCTCTCAGGGCCAATCAGAATGCTTCATCTTCAAACTACAATTATGTTTGACCCTTAATTTCTCGAGAACTAACGAACAGATTTACACCAAATCACAAAAAGCACAATCGGCGGACAAAGATCTACCTTCCTGCCAAATTAGCTGCCATTCAGTTGATGGGACACCCTGAAAACGTCCAAGCACGAAATAGTAAAAAAGTAGCAACTTTTTGAAAACCTTTATGGAGATGTGTCAAAGGGTGGCAAATCTATTATCAACACAATAAACACCTTTCCTATGGAAAAGCAATCCTAACTTTAACTACCTAGTGATGACTATATATATATAAATATATATATATATATATATATATATATGTATATATATATATACATATTCACGCTCTTTGGGGAGTGTCCAAACAAGTAAGAAGCACTCGAGCACCACAAATGCTTTTCCCCAAAGCTTTATTCAGGTTCAAACACTCGCTTTTGCCAGTAGATGTGGGCTGTTTCATCCGGACGCGTTTCAGGCATCTCCCTTCCTCGGCGGCATACAGTCCATGAAACACCATGTTGTCCCGCCTCCATTTAAGCCGATATCGCATGCCAGGGATTGGCTGATCAGCATGATCGTATGCGTTGCTTTATGGGAGGCGTAGTCCATGTGATTGTGGTGCTCATATATTAATAATTAAAAGCTACAATGAGCCCCAGCGAAAACGGCGTGTTAACATCCTTGTTGCAGTGCCCCACACTTGAAGCCCCTGTGTGCGGCTCCGTGGCCTCCTTCTCTTGAGTGGTGCCTCTCAGCGGCAGGACAGCCGCTAAATATTCACGCTCTTTGGGGAGTGTCCAAACAAGTAAGAAGCACTCGAGCACCACAAATGCTTTTCCCCAAAGCTTTATTCAGGTTCAAACACTCGCTTTTGCCAGTAGATGTGAGCTGTTTCATCCGGACGCGTTTCTGGCATCTCCCTTCCTCGGCGGCATACAGTCCATGAAACACCATGTTGTCCCGCCTCCATTTAAGCCGATATCGCATGCCAGGGATTGGCTGATCAGCATGATCGTATGCGTTGCTTTATGGGAGGCGTAGTCCATGTGATTGTGGTGCTCATATATTAATAATTAAAAGCTACAATGAACCCCAGCGAAAACGGCGTGTTGACATGCTTGTTGCAGTGCCCCACACTTGAAGGTCCTGTGTGCGGCTCCGTGGCCTCCTTCTCTTGAGTGGTGCCTCTCAGCGGCAGGACAGCCGCTAAATATTCACGCTCTTTGGGGAGTGTCCAAACAAGTAGAAGGCACTCGAGCACCACAAATGCTTTTCCCCAAAGCTTTATTCAGGTTCAAACACTCGCTTTTGCCAGTAGATGTGGGCTGTTTCATCCGGACGCATTTCGGGCATCTCCCTTCCTCGGCGGCATACAGTCCATGAAACACCATGTTGTCCCGCCTCCATTTAAGCCGATATTGCATGCCAGGGATTGGCTGATCAGCATGATCGTATGCGTTGCTTTATGGGAGGCGTAGTCCATGTGATTGTGGTGCTCATATATTAATAATTAAAAGCTACAATGAGCCCCAGCGAAAATGGCGTGTTAACATCCTTGTTGCAGTGCCCCACACTTGAAGCCCCTGTGTGCGGCTCCGTGGCCTCCTTCTCTTGAGTGGTGCCTCTCAGCGGCAGGACAGCCGCTAAATATTCACGCTCTTTGGGGAGTGTCCAAACAAGTAAGAAGCACTCGAGCACCACAAATGCTTTTCCCCAAAGCTTTATTCAGGTTCAAACACTCGCTTTTGCCAGTAGATGTGGGCTGTTTTATCCGGACGCGTTTCGGGCATCTCCCTTCCTCGGCGGCATACAGTCCATGAAACACCATGTTGTCCCGCCTCCATTTAAGCCGATATCGCATGCCAGGGATTGGCTGATCAGCATGATCGTATGCGTTGCTTTATGGGAGGCGTAGTCCATGTGATTGCTCTCTAGGGGCATATTCCATGGTTGTATTTATTGTGGTTTAAAGATGTTATAATAATAATAATAGGGAAGTTTGTAAAGCGACTGGTTACGCACACCGGCGTGTCGCCGCGCTGTGGTGAGTAGAAACAGTAGGCCCCCAATTATGCTCAACTGTGCCCTAACTATTGCACAAACAGATGCGTCTTGAGCTTTTCCCTGAACCTTGCCTCAGATGGGTCCAGACGCAGCTCCAGCGGGAGTTTATTCCAGCTCTTTGCTGCAAGGAACCGGAAGGACCTGCCCCCATACGGGTTTTTTAAATTTTCGAGATCTTTAACAGGCCAGTGCCTGTCGATCTCAGTGGCCGAGCCGGTCTGTACTGTGTAATAAGGCTCTGTAGAGGCCCTGGTGCTTTGCCTCCCATGATACGGTGGCACATGCACAGGGCCTTAAACTCAATTCTTCTCCTGACAGGGAGCCAGTGCAGTGCCTGCAGCGCGGCCTTCGAGGCAGATCTTCTGGGGAGCCTCAAAACCAGCCGGGCAGCGGCATTCTGTAGCACCTGCAGACGGTCTAGGCTCCTAACCGTAGTACCCAAATACAGGAGGTTGCCATAGTCCATTTGTGAGTTGACTAGGGCGTGCACCAGCGTCCGTCTAGCATCCGTCGGGAGAAGGTCCAGCACCTTCCACAGAGCTTTCAGGACCCCGAAGCACACCCTCACCACCCGACTAATCTGTGGCGCAAATGTTAAGTCCGAGTCGAACCATACGCCCAGATTCTTAGCTTGTTGGCATGGCGCGGGGACTGGTCCCAAGCAGTAGGGCCACCATGCCGAGAACCACACAGACCGGCACCTCTGTCTTGCTACCATTTAGCTTCAGGCAGTTGGGAGACATCCAAGTGGCAAGCTCCTGCATGCACGCTCTGTAGTTGGGTGCAGCCAGACCAGGTGAACACGACAGGGAGATGACCAGCTGCGTGTCATCGGCATAGGACACAATACGCATGCCGTAGCCCTCAACTATAGCAGCTACAGGAGAGACATGAAGATTAAATAGAGTCGGGCTCAAGGCCGAACCCTGTTGAACGCCCTGATCCAGGTTGATCACTCTAGACTAGTGATCACCCTGCCTAACCTGGAATCCCCAATTAGTCAGGAAAGACTGAATCCATTTCAACGCTGCCCCAGAGATCCCACCCTTCTTCAGACACTGTAGCAAGGTGAAATGTGCTACAGTGTTGAAGGCTGCACTCAGGTCTAGGAGGATAAGGGCCAGGTCTGACCCTCATCCGCCCCCTGTCTGATGGTCTCGACAGCCATTAATAGTGCTGACTCCGTAGAGTGGCGGGGTCTGAACCCAAATTGCGTCGAATGGAGCAGATTAACTTCCTCCACATGGGTCATAAGTTGGGAATTCACAACCTTCTCTGCCACTTTGGCCAAATAGGGTAGCAGAGAGAAAGGGCGGAGGTTCTCCATTTTCTCAGAGCTAATATTGGGCTTTTCTGGAGAGGTAACACTACCGAGCAGGAGTATTCTCTACCAACGCTGAAACATAAATCCACAAGATATACCAATAGAGAACGTAAATTCTAGAAACCCGTTCCCCGTTCTCCTGGAAGGTGCATATCTAATACAGTATCGTTTCCGAGAACTCTTTAAATATTGACACCTCAACAATAAGTGTGCTAGTATACGTACAGCAGAGAACCGTAGACTTCCAGGACATAACTCCATAGGGAAATTGTACAGACCCTTCATTACGACAGACAACAAAGAAATGTCTTGATAAAGGTGGACTCCATTTGTTCCGAACCACCGAAACGCGTCAACGCTTTTTTATTGTACAATTTAAGTCTCCATCACCCATGTTTATATTCAAAATTATTAGTGGTAAAACATAGGTGTTAATATCTGTCAGCTTTAAATGTACCAACTGTATTTTACAAGCTTTGTGTTTTACAATTTTTGTCTGTCTTTTCAATTGTGCAGGCCACAATAGATTGTGTTATTATTTGTAAGTTCTTTTTAATTATTTGATTAGGTAACCATGATATGTATAGGTATGTAATGATTTGTTTTTATTTTCGGTTGCATAATAAATATGTTGTATTTTATACTTTTGTGATTGCATTAGTTTTGACTATAGTGTGTACTCTGAGGCTATGTTTTAGCTTTTCTTGTATTTATCTCAAGGGAACAACTTCTTCCTCTGGTTAGATAACCTCACTTCCCTTGACTGTTTTAAGGGGTTCCTCTCTTTTTCTTAAACAATGTACATATTTGTAAATTAATGCATGGTATTCAGTAGCGTGTCTATGATAAATGTACTTTTACTTTTTTTTCTAAAAACTGGACAGTCACTTATTTGGTGCTACTATTGTGTGCCAGCAAATGGTGATTACTAGGGCACACCACCTTCCCTGGGTAGGCCTTGGGCTGCTCTGCTTCACTTCCCTGAGAGAGTCACCTGTTACACTGGGGTGCTTGTGTCCCAAAAAGGGGAAATTGAGGACCTATTACTTGTGCTGGCCACACAACTAATAACCCAATTTCTTATAGCAGTTCATTATTTTTCTCATTTTTATTTAGGATGGTTTTTGGGCTCATACGGCAAGGCGGACAATGCTGCCAAAATCAGTTGAACAGCAAAGCAGAATGAAGCTTCCCTACTTCTCCAGAGGTAAAGTTTCACTTCACCGGACCCTTTCTTTGTAGCTGGAGGTCCTGCCCAATATGGCTGCGACTTTAGATTGCAAGGAATTGTGGGGCATATTATCAAGGGGGGTTATCTCCGCTTTTTGGGCTTTAAAAGCCAAGAAAGCGGAGATAAAATTATCTCCCTATTACCCAGCTGTCGCTAACACCAGTTAGCGACAGCTAGTAGGAGATAGCGACCATCTTGGGCCCCGCTTTGCATGTCAGTGATATTTATCACTAATGACATGCAAAGTGGGCGTGCCAAGATGTTAGCGACTGGAAACAGTCGCTAACATCGCTATCTCCTATTACCAACATTTGGAGATATTCGCGCTGAGCGCCAATATCTCCAAAAGCTAACACCTGCCCTGAGCAGTTCTTAGCCATGTTATCCAATGGGAGGTGGATAACATGGCTAAGAGCATTAGCTCGGTAATGCCTGAATATCGCTGACTTTTCAGCGATATTCATGCATTGCGGCGATTTTTATCGCATTTGCGATAAACCTTGGTAATACCAAGGTTTATTTGCGGTAAAAATCGCCGCAGCTCGGCAGTAAATTTTTGTCTCTAACCAAGCCATAGCGATCATTATCGCTATTGCTTGGTAATATGCCCCTGTGTTTTCTTCGTGTTGGTCATAATGATCCTAGCCTACATTGGCGGCAGGAAAACACAACAGCTGCCATTCCTCAGCTGTGCACCCCTTATCCCCCAATGCTAGCAATTCCACCCATAATTGCTTCAGTGGGTATTTAACAGCTGTTATTGCCCACTACTGCAGGCAATATTGCCTAATTATTGCTATTACAATGTGAAGTTGGCAAACACACCATAGAAACCTACAACAGCGCTGAGGTAGAGCACCTTTGTGATATATGAACCATGTCTGCCCTATTTCTTTTTATTTTTCTGCCACACTGTCCCTCACTTGTTTTAAGCCCTCCCGCTCATAAGTCACTTACAGAAATTAGCGGCCCTCTATTTTCCAGAGCGTGCTCCTCGTAAAATCCACCATGGCCCATAGAATAGGATACTTTAGTTGCACAGGATTGATGTTGCAAGTGAAAAAATGTAAACTGCTGCAGCACCATTCTTAACCAGGAGAACAGTAAAAAGTCCAGTAAAACATTTAAAAGTTTAAACTACACTTTTTTTGACAGCATAATTGTTTTGCTGGAAGAAGTCTTACATCTGAATTACTCCCCTGTAATAATACCACGGTCCCTCATTTATGAAAATCTAATGAAAATCAAGTGAGAGAACCTGCGAGTTACCAGACCTTGAAATTCACTTTCAAAAACTAATTTGCAGGCAATATATGAAAACATATTTATACATGATAAATGCCTGCACCTGCCTGACACCTGGCTGAAAGGTTACCTTGATTAGCATTTTATTTTAATTACTCTTTCCCAAAGAAAGAGCGGGAGTTGTTGCCTCTCGTGTACCACATAACTACAAATCACATTTAGCTGTTTATAATTACTTCTTCCCCCTCTTCCTGCATAAATATACTGTTTTGTGGTGACATTAAAATCTGTATCATGACTCTTTGGCCAACATTTACTAACGGGTGCAAAGGGGATCGTGGGATGCAAAGCAAATTTGCGCTGCACGTGCTGACTTTGAAAGAGCAAGAAAATCATCCTATCTTTTGTGTTGTGTTGTGTTGTGTAGCGCATCCGTCTGTGCGAGCCTCGCAGTGTACTTGTAGGAATATATGAGGAGCTGCTGTCCTTACAAACAATTGAAGGATAATGGTGGCATAAATCATGAATTAAAATTTAAACCTGAAATTAGAATTACCTTTTTGTTTTCTATTTCAAAGCAATCTTGTCTTTGTCATGTTCTGTCGTGGTATTCACTTGTGGGAGTGTCTAGTTCAGTGGTCTCCTCTCACCTTGTCCTGACTTATCATGAAAGGCTGCTCAGTGCAAAGTGTAACGTAGAGTTCTCTTGTAGTGGTCACACTTATCGTGCAGGTGCAAAGATATGGGGGCATATTATCAAGGGGGTTTATCTCTGCTTTTTTGGCTTTAAAAGACAAGAAAGTGGAGATAAAATGATCTCCCTATTACCTAGCTGTCGCTAACACCAGTTAGCGACAGCTAGTAGGAGATAGCGACCATCTTGGGCCCCACTTTGTATGTCAGTGATATTTATCACTAATGACATGCAAAGTGGGCGTGCCAAGATGTTAGCGACTGGAAACAGTCGCTAACATCGCTATCTCCTATTACCAACTTTTGGAGATATTCGCGCTAAGCGCGAATATCTCCAAAAGCTAACACCTGCCCTGAGCAGTTCTTAGCCATGTTATCCAATGGGAGGTGGATAACATGGCTAAGAGCATTAGCTCGGTAATGCATGAATATCGCTGACTTTTCAGCGATATTCATGCATTGCGGCGATTTTTATCGCATTTGCGATAAACCTTGGTAAAACCAAGGTTTATTTGCGGTAAAAATCACCGCAGCTCAGCAGTAAATTTTTGTCTTTAACCAAGCAATAGCGATAATTATCGCTATTGCTTGGTAATATGCCCCCGGTTTCTTCCGCCAGTGCACTACCCTTTACTGCTCTTCTAAACTCTATCACCTTTCTTCGTCTATGCTGTTGGATTGCTAGTTTTTCGACCTGGCCTCTCCCTCACCTGGACTTTCTTGCTTCAAGCCCCGCCTTAGGGATTTGATGTCCTTTTCCCTCGGCCTGTTCATTTCGGTCCAACCACCATGTGCAGGCACATAGAAAGGGACCTTGGGGACCTCTAGCTCTGCCTTTATTATTATTATTATATACCTTTTTGTGCTATACTGATAGCTCCTATTTATAGCCTATTCTAGACATCACCAGAGACATTTTTAACTCATGGGGAAATCTTAGGAATGTAAACAATTTCTTAGAGGTAAAATAAAAGAAGAAGTCTGAGTTGACATCTGTAGATACATGTTGGTATACAGTCAGACAGGCATCAATAATTCCTCCTAAGGTTTACTTTGGTCACTGAGAAAGGACATCCATCCATTACTTAAGGCCGCATGGTGGTGGCGATTCGCCCAACATATGCCCCTGCCCGCATGTAAATTTCCCCTGCCACATTACCATGGCGGGGGGACCCCGGCGGATGGAAAGACCATCCGCCGGTTTTCCGCCCGGTCGAAGAGTCGACTGGGCGGAAAAGCTGTTAATATGGTGGCGGTGTCTGGTAGACACCACCATCCATATTAGCATACATGCGGATACATGCCTTTCCGTGGCTGCAACGCCGCCACAGAAAGGCATGCGGTTCTTAGCATTGGGGGCTTGTAGCGGACCCCCAGGGATTCTGGGGGGTGCACATGGGGCATACCTATGGTATCCCCCTGCATTTGACAGTACAACGTGGCAGGCACAGCGCGGTGCCTGTCACGGTGTACTGTCAAATGCACAACTTGCATTTCTGGCATTGCGGCGGGCGGTGCTTTCAGCACTGCCCACCGCAATGTCAGAAATGTGGGATGTACGGTACCGCCGCACCCTTAGCGAGCAGTCCCATTTCCCGAGGGTATGGCAGGCGGACTTAGTGTTGAATATCATATTACATAGACAGCACTTCACACACTTAAAGTGCCAAGTCATGTCAGGTAGACCCAGTGTCCTTGTTATTGTGTCAGTGCTGGTGATCGCTCCATTTTATTAGTAAACTAGATGATTTCGAATGTTGCAGCCACACACCAAACAGAGGGGGTTTTAGAGCAGGCAGACAAGCCCTGATCTCATTCCAGTGCGTTTTTTTAATTAATTGAACGTCTTTGTTTGAGTGTGGACAACAGTCACACATACCAATTTTCTTTGTATCATTTTTATTAGGTATTGAGGTCAATAGCACTTCTCTCTGTGAATTCCTTGCCCTCTTCAAAGCATTTTTAACAATTTTGCCTCGGTTATCCCTCTCCAAAAGGAGTACAATTACTATGCTTGATTCAACAAAATAATCAACTCTGCTTTTGCAGTTGCCATGTTACTCTTTGTAGGTTTTCTTTATTTTGTAGTATACAGATTACCATCCTTGCAAAATCGGTTAAAGCATTTCAACTGGTATTGCTGGTATATGCACACTTGTAGTTTATGTGAATCTAAGATAATCCTCTGCTATATGAACCCAGGAGACAAAGTACACCAGTTCTTCTCGACCCTTACCGAATCATGAAAACATCGTCAATTTATCTTTGCTAAAATCAAATCACCTTCAAAAATGGATTGAGATTGGAAAAGACATTCACTAAGGTCCCATTTCACAAATAAGTAGGTAACATTTCAGCAAAAGAAATTGAACTCAACACAATCAATGTGGCTTAGGAGAGCCACTAATGATTCACTTATATCATACAAAAAGCCCGACCTACAGATCAAACATTTAATCCACATGTTTATAATGTAAAAGACAAGAGGTGGTCAGTGTGCCAACTTGTCTTACATTTGACAATAAGTAAACAAAAAGTGTAAGTGTGTATATAGAGACACAAATGACAATAATTTTAAAATCAAGCAGCATATTTTGTTATTAGTCATGTCGTTACAAGTCTCCTAGGATCAGTCGGTTTGTTTTAAATGACATTCCATCTCTAGTAATACAGAATGATTTGCAAAATTATGAGCACAAATTGGTTCCATAGAAATTTTCTTGCATTGCAAACAATATAGTCGATCAAACATGAAGTCATTGTTGGTAAGTGCTATCTCCAAGAGGAGCACTACGGAAGAAGTAGGGACTACACAGAAGATGGCCTTGAATCCAGGACATCTTTTGTGGCCCTTATTATTTCCCTATGTGGTATATTTGTATATAATTCATCTATATCCATTGTATAAAGTAGTTCTAAGCCAGGATTGAATGGGAGATCTTCTACTAGAGTAATCATAAACACACTCTCTCTCACATAAGAATCTGAACGAAGTCCAAATTTGCTTATAAAACGTCTATGTAGCATCCCAATGGTTTTAGCACAGAGCCACATCTTGATTGTATGGGACTGCTTGGGAGATTGAGAATGTTCTTTTGAGCATTGGGTAAATACTTGTGTTCTTGGGGACCTAGTATTAAAGGAAAGAAATTCCTGCAAAAAGACTTCCTTAGTTGTGATCTGCCTACCTTATTTTAAGATAAGGGGTTCTTAGGTTTTTTCTTAAAATGCCCATGTTTCCTGAGTTGTCAATAGATTTATGCTTTAAACAATACTGTATTTTATATCACAATGCCTCCTCTCTTATTCACTGGCTTACTTATTATTTCTCTATTTTAAGGGCTAGTTGCAAAGATCACTTACCCTTGTGTGTACGCTTACACGTTTGTCTATTCACAATATCTGAGTGCATTTTTTCTTTTGTTATTAATTTAAAATCAATATTAATAATTTACAATAATATAAACATATTTTTAAACATTTTCTATAAAGTGTAGTAAACTTTTCTCTTTACCATTGGAAGAGCCCTGCCCTGACTGAGGAATTTCCCATATAAAAAAACCAGCAGAAAGTAAAAACATTTATTTTAACTCAAAAACAATTTTCAAAATATTTTTATTTTAAACATCATTGTAAATTATAAATAATGTAGAACAAAATAGAAATATTCTACAATACTATTAACTTAATTTAGAATTAACTCATTAATTAACTTAAATATATTATATTTTTACTGTGCAAGGGTGCCTGCATTGGCACTAGGCAGCTAAATTTAGCGCCAGCGCTAGGGAAAATACAGGGGTGCCTCGTATTCTTGTGAATACGGTGCATCCCTGCATTTTGAAAATATCGGAGCACGGCGCTGCCAAATTTAGCGCAGCTCCAAGTTCTGACATTTTCTCGTAAATATACCCCTTTGTTTTCATCAAAGCAAAAATACATATGATCCAAAAACTAATCATAGGCTCAATAAGTGCATAACTGCAAAACAAACATGACACGTTTGGTAAAAGACCCAGAAGACTACTCTTCCTGGTGCAAAGTGCTTATCAAGGGTGGTTGGATCTTCTTAGCTAAATCTCACCACCTGCTAACACAACACTAGAAAGAAAGAAGTGTATTAGGGGACCTAATGACCACTTTCTTTCTATGTGGCCCTTGGAGACTAATGCACCTGATAGGAAAGGATTTAACATTCAGCTTCTGCCCACACAGCACACACACTTGCATAATTACACAAACATATTACCAAATAGCGTTTCAGACCATGATGCAGTCTTGCTAGACCTAGATTTAGTGAAACCCCAATAGGGTATTGGAGACTCAACATGTCCCGGTACCGACTTCCAAAAGGCAAATATCACTTTAGATTGCTCTCCACACATACCTAGATGAGAATGAACACACAATACCTTCTGTCCAAACTACATGGCCGGCTAGCAAGGCATGTATGCCTGGAAGAAGCAATGGATAGCCCAACTCACAATAATAAGGAAGCAATGCATGTACAGCAAGGCTTGGAGCAAAAGGTGATTGAGCTGACTTCCCAATACAAACCCACTCATCCACGGGAAGTGACTCACCAATTACTGAAGGCGAAATGTGACTGTAACAACTTTCACATCTGTTTTCGCATTAACCTAAAACATATACGAAAAAGGTGAGAAATCAGTTTGGGTACTAATGATGCAACTGAGAAAGCGAGAGGTCCACCACAGTGTTCTACAATCAAACATCCCATGGAAATACTTCATACATTCAACAATTTTACTCCTCTGAATGTCAAAATGCTTTATCACAGGTGAAATGGTTTATGTCCACAATTCAAATATTTGGAAAGTGACATTACAGAAGATGAAATGAGTAAAGTAATAGTTGAACTCCCCTATGATAAAGCTCCTGGGCTTGAAGGATGCACCATAGAATATTACAAAGCCAACAAGAAATTCAAAGTGCCCTTGTTATGCAGAATGTTCAGAGACATCCAGCACGGTATTATCCCCCCCTGATAGAGTCAAACATAGCTATGATTTTTCTCCTCCTCATACCAGATGAGAATCCACTGAGTTTTGCCAGGTACAGGTACAGGTCAATGTACTGCCTAATGTTGGCACACAGATACTGGATAACGGCCTGGCTAACAGACTTAAACTAGTGTTACCATCCTTTATCCACTGGGGTCAGGTGGTCTTCATCCTGCTTTTTGAAGTTGAGGGAAGACTAAGACGAAAATGTGGTGGTCTCTTTGGATGTGTTGAAAACCATTGACAGAGTAGAATGGGTCTGTCTTTTCTGAGTGATGAAGAGGATGGGACTTGTGAAATGATCCATCGTAAAGTGTTATGGCTAAATTGTACACCTACTTCAGAGGTAACCTGTAACAGTCATGTGTCACCAGAATTTGAGGTGTAGAGAGGTTCTTGGCAGAGGCGGACACTATCTCTACTGCATTTGATTTGGCTACTGGAACTCCCAGCAATCGCTATCCATTCGAACATAGACACTCCTGTGGTGGAACACAAGGGCCTATACCATGTGGATGATATCCTCGTTAACTCATAGAAACTACCACAATCCATTAAAGTCGTCTATATAGAATCAACCCGGGGAAATGCAAGGGTCTCCCACTTATCAGACACACAGCATTGGCAGCAATCAGAGATCATCCATTCAAGTGGAATCCCTCTAATTTGAGGTTAATCTGAACACAGGCTTAAATGTCATGGTAGATGATGACATCCATCCCCTGATCAAAAAGAACAAGTCTGCATTGGCTAGATGGTCCATACTCACCTTGTCATTGTGGGGCAAGGTTCCCATGATCAAATGATTGTAATACTGTGCCATTTACCATCTTCATCCCAGTCTCATTGATTACTTAGATGGCCAGGTTACTAAAAACACTTATTATGGAAGGGACAAAGCAGTCCCTGAAGATGCTCAAACTCCATGCTGCAAACCAAGGTGGAGGACTATGTCTTCCTCACACAGTCTTACTGGCTGTGTTCTAGATATCACAAGTGCATCACATGCTACATATCACATTAGACACTCCACTGTGGGTCAAAATTGAGAAAGCCCTTTTAGGCAAGGAGTAGGCATCAAATCACTTTGTACAGAGCACAACAGTCTTTTGATAATCTTCAGTCCTGTTCTCTATAAAATGACTTGTGCCTGGCACACTGTTCTAGGGGGGAATAGCAGAATACACACTGGTGTTCCCTTGAGGAGCAACTGTAACATAAGAATGGGGGTGGAAAGGACCTGGGAGGATATTGAAACTTAAACTAAATGCATGAAAACAGTAAATCACTTACTAAAGGAAGACAGAGTGAAAACCTGTGCAGGACACAAGCAGAACTCAATCTTCAGCCCACTCAAGCGCCTCACCCACTACCTCCGTGAATCACTAGGTACTTCCCCCAAAGTGCTGCGGATTCTGCCATTTTAAGCATCTATGAACCTGGGGAACATATAAGGAGGTTGTGTATGGGTCTTTAAGGTCATCATTAATCTTCACACTTTCTCCGAACTGATATCCAAGCAGACTAGTGGTCACACCGCTGGCAAAATAAATTTCCATATAATGATATTTACTCGTTCTGAAATATATAAGGAAATTATTTCTAGCAAAGGTCTGCGTGGTCCTCCGTGTGTCATTTCCACAATCGAGCTGCTCAGATTTCGATCAGTGGTGAGTAGCGTACATGACACATCCTTGTGGTGGCTATCTAGGTTTTACTGATGGGCACGAGACAAAGGAGTGCACATCCCTGAACTGCCCATGCAATGAAGGTACGTTCACCGCCCATGACACCAGCGCCTTTGCATGGCGATAGCTTTGGTCTTTTCTCTGGCTGCTAGGCCTTCCCCCTCCCCCCACCCCTCCTCAGCCCAATGTCACTTCCTAGCAGTGTTCCTTAGCATATTTTTTATCAGGGAGCACCATTTGACAAATAGCACAGCAGACTCTAGTTCTTAATTTTTTTTCTTGATGGGCTTGCAAAATGACGAATATAAAACTGCTAAATTTGTTTCCTTCTGGAATTCAATTTGCACAAATGTCCCCCTGAAGACTCCCAATGTCTTTGTATGGAATCTGATTTCAAAATAGAATCCCTCCTTTTGAGCTAATGGGAGCCATCATGCAGTTAGTTTATTATGGCGCAGCAAACCGTTAAAAAGTGATTTGGGAGGGAGACATCATTAGCATAATGGAGAGAGGGGCCTGCTTGTGTTGCCAAATGTGTTTTCTTGACAACATTTTGCTCATTGTATAGCATGAATTGAACCGAAACAATTTACTGGCATGATGTTTTTCACAATACGACTAATGCATATGCCCTGCAAGCAGAACAAGACCGTAAATGCACTGACAGAAGTGTAAATTCATAGTGTAGCGTTGTGGGCCCTGCACTCTGATATGACATAATGTGTGATCTTCGGTAAATTCATATGCGCCTTCTGTTTGAGTAAGGCGAGGGCACTGGCATTCAAAAGATCGATGGGGTACCCAAGCTCTGCACCAACAAATGCCTGTGTGGGTCATTCACCTAGAGTAAGTTAAGCTTCGGAAATGAAAATGTGCCTGATACCAAATGTCCTTTCAAAACTGTCCCAGTTTTCTGTAATAATCAATGTAAATGTCTATGCAAAGTGTCTTTTCCTGACCCTGAACATTTGAAAGTGTTGGCCAATTTTGGTTGGGTGTTCTAAAAACTCTTTGGATGCGAAATTAGACCTGCTTAGTTGCTTGTCGCTTGCTGTTGAAAATGCTGAAAAATATACATAATTTTAGATTAAGGGGGTCCTTTTGGTTTGAGTGATATTTCGCTCTGCTTGCAGCATGTTTTGGAGTACGCTTTGAGGAAAACATTTGAGTAACCTTCAGAATTTTGCAGAGTTTGCAGAGATTCCTATTTTTGGGAAATTCAAGTGAAAAATTGTTACCTGTGACTTCTTACATATAATCGGGGCCAATGCAAAACTGTGAGTGCATGATA
Source organism: Lissotriton vulgaris (assembly GCF_964263255.1). Classification (NCBI taxonomy): domain Eukaryota; kingdom Metazoa; phylum Chordata; class Amphibia; order Caudata; family Salamandridae; genus Lissotriton; species Lissotriton vulgaris. The sequence continues at coordinate 352,497,119 of NC_141685.1, read as the reverse complement.
ACATATTTTAGAGTAGATATGGATTATCACACTTGGCACTTATTCCATCCTCTCATATTTTGTTGATTTCAACAAAAACATTATTTTCTGCTCAAATGTCTGCAAATGTTCTAAGAAGCCAAGTGTGGTGCATTGCTGTGCAGTGGCAGGCTCTTTGCAAAGCTTCACTGGCAGCATTTCAGTTTTTGACTCTTGTACTTAGATAAAACCTGGGGGCATATTATCAAGGTGGGGCGAAAGGAAATTATCACTGCTTTAGCGGCCTTTTTTGGCCGCTAAACGGCGATAATTCTATCTATTAGCAAGCTGTCGCTAACAGCAGTTAGCGACAGCTTGTAGGCGATAGCGAGCAGTTTGAGGCCTGCTTTGCATGTCAGCGATATTTATCACTAATGACATGCAAAGTGGGCGTACCCAACCTGTTAGCGACTGAAAGCAGTTGCTAACATCGCTATCGCCTATTACCAACACAGGCGTAGCGATGGAAGTATTCACGCTAAGCGCAAATATCTCCAAAATCTAACCGCCAGCTCAGACCAGTTCTTAGCCATTATATCCAATGGGAGGTGGATATAATGGCTAAGACCCTGTTAGCGATAATGCGTGAATATCGCTGTATTCTCAGTGATATTCACGAATTTCGCCACTATCGCCGGAAATTTGATCGCTTTTGAGATAAACGTTGCTAATAGCACGTTATCTCAGCGTTAAAATCCGGTGATGCGCGGCGATAACAAAATTGCCGCTTACCTTACTATTTGTTGATAATATACCCCCTGGTTCCACTGCTAGTGAAATTCAGCTGTTGCATAGATAGTGTTAAAGTCCCCATTTGATATACTAGAGAATTGTTTTTGTTACTCATTTGAAAACGACTTATTTTGAAGTAATTTAAGCAGGGTCTGAATAATGATTGATTCTCTGCTATGAAATTGTTTTTCTTCGTTATTTGCGCAAGTTTATGATACATCACATTAGCTGTTCTTAAATAACTGCTATTTCAAGGTGGTACTCTGAGTACAGAGCAATCCGAAATATTGTATTTCTCTTTTTAAAGTCCTCAGTCTTGAATCCTCAAGTGCCTCTTAGCAAGACTCTTGTGTTATGCAGAAGTAAGGTACGAGCTGCTTTACAGGGATATTTCTTAACAGAAAGAGGGGGTTCTCAAGGCCCATTCTGTAGCACAGAATTAATCAAAAACTAAAAACCAATTTATAACCGAGACACAGAATACAAGAGACACATCTTTTATTACATAAAGTTTGTACAATCTACACTCAACGCTGCACACGATGCATGAAGCTTTGTATGCTTTACACAAACTGTTTTGCTATAGTCATCACCCACTCCACTCTGCAGGTCTACTCTATTAGTGTTGTCTTCCTTTCACAATTTCCTGACTCAATACAAAGTGAACAACCTCTTATCAAGCCTGTCTGATTTCTCAAATGGGAATAACTCTAATCAGAATATTTGCTATGCAGCATAGAAACACAGAAATTAACTTTCTTTTAAGTTATGTTTATTTTTCAAAAATATTTTTGAATATTAATTTTTTATATTTTCACACTTTTTTACATTTATATTAACAAACACATTACATAAAACACATTCACATCGTTATTTCAATGAGAAAAAGACATTCCTTGACTTTTCTAAGCAGGAATTTGTATTTTGGTAACCCCCAAAAGAAAGATTTGTTACTCCACCATTCTTCCATTCTCACCTTTCATTCCTCTCATACATACCAACTATCATACCACACAAGCAAATTCACAATAAAAACACATCTGAGCAAGAGTCCTACTAGTTCTGTTTGTGATACATCAGTGCGTTCCACAGTTTGAACACAACACAACTCTATCTATAATCACTTTGATTAGATAGTCCTTTTCTTGACTTGATTCTTGGGTGGGGCTCACAGATGGGGGTCACAATTTCCGGGCTCCTCTCTATCCTGGCTACAAAGTCGAATCCACTATTTTCACTCTGCACAATCCACCTTCTCGCTCCCTTTTTCACTCTCTATATTCCGCTCACCTGTTTCTGTACATTATTTGACATATTACAACTATTGCCATTACTTTTCCATGTCTCTCTTCTGTTTCCCTTTTTTCCCTTTTAAGGCCTCATTTAAGAGGTTTTGGCGCAGGGCAGCGCTGCAGCAATCTTGCTGTTCTGACCTGCCTCAAAATAAAAGGACAGGAATGCGCCGTATCTATGGGATATGGTGCATTTGTCCTTTTCCCCTGTGCTGGCACACAATGGGGTGCCACGCACCAATGCAGGCCCCCTTGCGCAATGGTGTCCGCGTTGTAGGGGGGGTTGTTTTTGTGCAGGAACGAACACCTTCCTGCATGTTCCTTCCTGCACAAAAACAATCATAAGAGGTGTTTTCCTGTTTCTATGTGTGCTGCAGAATGTAGCACACACAGAAAGAGGAACAAATCAGGAGAAATAAGGATATTTCTCCTTGTTGCACCTCCCTAACGCACGCCAACCATGGGGTGGTGTTCGAATCTGACGTATTCATAGGTTTACAATTCCTCGTAAATCTGGGAGTGCTTCAGATTCCATGGGTGTTCTGTGAGAACACCCGCTTCTTTGGGAACACCCACGGCAACACCCATTGAACATCCCTTTCACACTGTGTTCTGCGTAAAAGTGCCACATATTTAAAAGGCCTTGAAAAGCTACGCAAAGTGGCTTTGCATGGCCTTGTAAATATGCTGCGGCACATTGTGCCACAACAGTGTCACAAAAGTGATGCTTCGGCGGTGCAAAAGTGACATGGGGGCCTTGTAAATGAGACCCCTAATGTCTGGTTTTTCTCTTTGACCACTGATAGGGCATGTATCTCAACTTCAGTGTGACAGATACTCAGGTTACCCTGCATAGACTTCAGCCGTGAACCTGCAAGTGTGAAGAACAGATGCATTAGCTTCATGAGCTTTTTTCCTGCAAAGTGTATTGTGATGCTCATTCTGGATGAACAATGCATACTATGTGCAGCACTGTAATTGTGATTCCGTCATTCTGTCATCTGAGACTGCCACTGAGCGCATTGCAGGATTCCTTCTACAGCCCCTTCAGCTTCAATGCACAGCAGGCAGCTTGTCATGTGACACTGAAAACAGAGTAGACCTCCTTGGTAAATTCCAGTATTTCCACGAATTGTGTTTCTGGATAACCGGAATGATGTACACTGGTCCTTGTAGGCATACTCTTTCTTGCAGTCGAAAGAATATATGAATGAGGCGAAGTACTGTTTGGCTTTACCTGACTCAAATCTCATGTGTGATGCATTTGTTAACCTGATACATCTGAAGCGTATTGTTTTTGCACCATTGTTGACTGCTGTCCCAGCATTTTCTATCTCTGCAATCTGTATGTGTCTTGCTTAGGCAGTCAGAGATTGGCACCATTAAATAATCATGCCAGGATAAAATAAAGGAAGGGACTACCGAAAAGAACAGAGCCCAAGTCATCAGGTAAGTCCTACAAACGTGAGAAGTCTAAGAAGTGGAAGTGCTCTTAAACGTCGCTTCTCCGGCCCAAGTCCTTGGACGAGGCACAGGAATGGCAACACCATTCAAGGCTTTGCTCCACGGAGTTGTACCTAGGTCTACTCCATGCCTCCCAGAGTTTCCTGGAGCCGGAGCTACCCTCTTCCTATTGAAATAACGTATGAGGCTATGCACCTCTTATTTGGACAACTCAACCTCTCTGGAGCACCTTTGGGTCCCTCGGGTTTGGTGGGGGCCCCAATTTGATTCTTGCCAGCGGGTTTGCTATCGCTGCCCTTTGGGCCCAATGGATCCAGTCCTAAGCACAGAGCAGAGTATGTGAGGCGGCGACCTCCGGCAAAGCAGCTTGTGACATCATTCCCAGCGGCACCAACACCCTGTGGCACTTCTGACCACATCGTCATTCTCGACTTTGAGACGGAGCCGGATCAGCGTCATCCTACCTCAACTACTGCCAGTACCATGCTTCTGAGTCGGAGCAAATGCACTTTTCTTTTGATAGGTCTGCAAGGGGGAAGATTGGGAGGGGTTTGAGGACTCTTTTGAATACCACAATCCCCTTGATGGACCAGAGGACAACTGGTATGAGGACCTGGCTGAGACCGGTGGTTTGGACACCTCAATAGATACTGGGTTGGTCTCTCATCCTACTGTGACTAAGGAAGAGTGAGCCTCTAGTACAATGTTGGTGTGGTGGGCTGCTGAGGTCTTGGAACTTCAGCTGTCCTCAGTGGCAGTCAAGACCAAGGTCTTGACATAGATGCTTCAGCCGGGAATTGCCTCCTCCAAACTATTACTCCCATTTAATAAAGTCTTTACAGGGGCTTGGTCCAAGCACTGCACAGAGGCTCCAGGGCACAGGACAATTGACCACCACCATTGACCCACTCCCAAGGACCCCAGTTTCCAAGCACCCCACCCAAGATAGCTTGGGGAGCCAAGCCGCCACCTCCCGAGTTAACCCTGGCATATATACTACAAGTCCGCCGGATAGGGAATCCAAACGGCTGGACACCTTTGGCAAGAGGATGTTCTCTTCCTCCAGCCTAGCACTGCAGTCAGTGAACACCACATGTCTTTTGAGCAGATACACCCACACCATGTGGTATTCGGTTTCACAAGTTATGTTATGTTAAAAAAACATTCTAAATCACACAGGTGGCCCAGGAAGGGGCTACCTGGCGATATTCACTGAGATGATAAAAACAGCAGAAAGAGTCAAAGCACCAAAAAGAAGAACAAATACAGCCTAGGCTGAGAACAGCCAGGTCTTTGACTGCTTCTGAAAACTCAGATGATTTTGGATCTTTCTTAGCTTAAGAGGCATAGAAGTCTGTAAGGTTAGAGCTAGGACTCAAAATGAACGTCCTCCCATTCTAGCTTTTTAATTTCAGGTATATGTGCCAGGTTCAGATCTGCTGAGTGTAATCCTTTAGTAGGCAAATATGGTTAAATCAAGGCAGCTAGACTGGGGGCCCATTGCTTGTAAACATTTTTGTGACTGATAAATAGAGCTTGGAACTGAGTACGCTTCTCGATGGACAGCCAATGAAGATTGCAGAGGAGTCGAGCGACTGGACAGGATTTGGAGAGAGAAAAAAGTAATCTAGCAGCTGTATTTTGACAACCTGCAACTGATTCAAGACAGACTTTTTGGCACCCAGATATAGAATGTTAAAGTAATCCAAGCGTTAAATGATTAGAATTTGTAGAATCAATTGATGGATTTGTTCCTTGCAAAATCCCATGATCGGTTTCAGATTTCTCAAAATACCAAAGCAAGATCCATCTAGAATTCTGACTTGCGTTTTGAAAGATAGCAGGTCATCTATCCGTACGCCTAGGTGTTTTACCACAGACTTGGGTTCAGGAGAGGGCCTAATGTTTCTGGCGACTAATGATCTACCCACAAGTGTGTGAGTCTGTCCAACAGAAGGATCTCAGTTTTATTACAGTTCCAGCATCCTGCTGACAATAGCTGTTAACCCGTTTTTAAAAGTGGCACAACAGTCTGCTGCCTCCACAAATAATGAGATCATTAATTGTGTGTCGTCAGCAGAAGATACCAATGAGATCCAATACAATTTCAGTACCTTGGCAAGAGGTTTGACAATAGATATTGAAAAGGGTAGGGCTTTGCGTTGAGCCCTGGGCGACTCCATGAACCAGTGTTCTTTGGGATAAAGCAAAAGGGGGAGATATCACTTGAAAGGACCGGACTCTTAGGAAGAAAGTAAACCAGGTCAAGGTTTTTCCACATGCCTCTAGTTCACGAAGTCTGCAAAGCAACACCACATGGGAAACTGTATCAAAAGCGGCACTTAGACATAGGAGAATCAACATCTGCAGAAATGCTTAGGGCCTCAGTTACTGTCAAAAGGGTGGATTATGTGCTTTGGGAAGGTTTAAACCCATTCTGTGAATTATCTAAGATTTTCTTCTGCTCTAAAAAATAGTCAGGAGATTGTTCACATATTTCTCCATTACCTTGGATAAAAATGGCAGCAGACAGATGGGCAGGAATTTTCTGGCACGGTGTCATCAAGTGAAGGCTTTTTTAGGAGAGGAATGACCATAGCATGTCATTGCCACTACAGCTGTCCTCAGGGAAAGATTGGCTAATTCCCCAAAAATACGTTTAGTGGTCTCCTGAACTTTTTAATTATACTCTGGTTTTAGCTGGTCTTAAGGAGACCCTGATTTAGCCTGATGCATCAAGGTAGATATAGAATCATCGTTAAGCAGAACCAGGTATTCCAATTCTGCCTTTTGTGAATGAGTAATCATGGTTTCATGAGATTCAAACTCTTCAATGTTATCACTTATATTAAAAAGAGAATAAACATCATTCACTTTGTTGACAAAATGATCTGCAAATTTATTGCAGTGACTATTAATTCTTTCAAAAGCCCCAGGGAGATCGCCGGCTTAATAAAATATTGACAATGGAATAAACTTCTTTTGAAAGATTCTTACTGTTTATAATTTTATCTGCTAAAAAGTCGGTATAAGCTTTATTACCTTATTATGGTAGATTTTGATAGCTCCCCTATATTGTTTTTTTTTGCTGAGGCATCCTAAGTTTTCCTCCAAGCATGCTCAAGTGTTTTACAGTGCTTTTTTCCTGCTTTTAATGTTTCGTTGAACCATGTGGTTAAAGGCTAGTTTTTCGTTCTGTATGGCCTCAGGAGAATAAAGTCATCCAGGGCCGACGCAAGCCAATCCTTAGTCTTAGACTCTGCACTTTCCATATTGGAATTAAGTTGCAGAGCATGTGACTCAATGTATCTAGGAAAAATAGAGGATTTCAATTTGTGCCAGTGCCTTCTCATATTGGGATTTACAGTGACGGTCTTATCAGCTCTTCGGATATCGATGGTCACAGGCACCGTATAGTGATCTGACCAAATCACCGGAAAGGGGGTGGGAATTTCAAGATTGGATAGGTAAGAAAAATTGGATCAAAAAGATGTCCGGCCATATCAATCAATCAATCAATAAAACAATCAGGGGAATTGTAAGCGCGATACTCACCCACTCTCAAGGTGCTGTGCGGGTAGGGGGGTAAGCAGCTCCGTTCAGTTGAAGAGCCAGGTCTTGAGTGTCTTTCTGAAGATGTTCAGGGAGGGGCGCATCTGAAGTCGATCGGGAGCTCATTCCAGGTCTTGGCCGCGATGTAGGAGAAGGCTCTTTCACCCGTTCTGGCTCGGCGGATGCGTGAGCTTTAGTGAGGTTGGTGGATCGGAGGTTTCTCTTGGGTACACGGAACAAGATTCTCTCATTGAGGTATTGGGGTCCAGTGTCGTTGAGGCATTTTTAGGCATGGGTGAGTATCTTGAAAGTAACTCCCTTCTCCATGGGGAGGCAGTGGAGTTTCCGCAGGTGTTGGGTGATGTGTTCGTGTTGAGGGATGCCGAGGATAAGTCTGGCTATGGTGTTCTGTATGGTCTGGAGCTTGCGTAGCAGAGACTTGTTGATCCTGGCATAGAGGGCTTATTTTTTTATAGAGTTTTATATAGCGCATACTTTATCCGAATCAGGTATCAGAGCGCTTTACATAGCACCAGTTGCATTACATGAGGACACATTCATTTTTTTTTGTTATTCACAGTGAGATTAAGTGATTTACCCAGAATCACAGGATGTTCAGCGTCATTGCCAAGCCTCGAACCCAGTTCCCCAGATTCGAGGTTGACCGCCCTAGCCGTTAGGCCAACTCCTCTCCTCTCTTTTTCCGTAGTCCAGTCTGCTGGTTATGAGTGAGTGGGTGACGGCCTGCCTTGATTCGGGGGGGATCCATTTGAAGGTCTTTCGGAGGATGCCTAGGGTGTTGAAGAAGCTGGAGGCGACAGCATTGATCTGTCGGGTCATGGAGAGGGAAGAGTTGAGTATGATGCTGAGGTTTTGGGTGTGGTCTGTGATCGTGGGAGGGCGGCCAAGGGTGGTGGGCCACCAGGTGTTGTCCCATGCAGAAGACGAGGGTCCGAGGATCTCTGTCTTCCCCTATTTGAGCTTCAAGCAGCTGCTGCTCAGCCAGGATGCAACATCCTTCATTCCTTCCTAGAAGTTGAGTCTGGTGGTGATGGGGTCCTTGGTGAGGGAGAGGAGGAGCTGGGTGTCGTCTGCGTAGGGTACTATGCTGAGTGCATGCTGTCTGACAATGGCGGCAAGGGGGCCAAGTAGATGTTGAAGAGCGTGGGGCTGAGCGATGATCCCTGGGGTACTCCGCAGTTAATTTCTGTGAGTTCGGAGTAGAAGGGTGGCAGTCTGAGTCTTTGGTTTCTGCCGGTGAGGGATGAGCCAATCCAGTCGAGGGTGGTTCCTTGTATGCCGGCATCGTGGAGTCTGGCGGTGAGTGTGCGGTGGGAGACGTGTCGAGAGAGAGGTCTAGTAGGATCAGGGCCACAGTGTGTCCTTGGTCAAGGAGGGTGCGGATGTCGTCTGTGGTGGCGAGTAGAGTGGTCTCGGTGCTGCGGAATCAAGATTGGAAGGGGTCGAGGATGGAGTTGTCGTCAATGAATTTTGTTATTTGTGCATTGACGGTCTTCTCAGTGACTTTAGCCGCAAAGGGGAGGAGGGAGATGGGTCAGTAGTTCTTGAGGTCCGTGGGATCTGCTGAGGGCTTCTTGAGCAGAGGTTTGACTTCTGCGTGTTTCCATTCAATCAGGGTAAGATGCCGGTCTTGAAAGTGGCATTGATGGTGCATTGTAATTCTGGAGCGATTGCGGCTCTGAGGAATATGTGCGGCGGGCAGGGGTCCGTGGGGGCCCCTGAGTGGATGCCTTTCATGGTCGAAGTGGTGTGTTCGGTGGTGACTAAAATCCAGAAGGAGATGGTGGGCTGGATGGCATTGCTGGAGAAGGATGTGGTTTCTTAGTCAGGTGTTTGGTCGTTGAAGTTGTCGTAGTGGCCCTTGATTTTCAGATGGAAGTAGGATCTGAGCTTGTTGCAGAGGTCCTGGGAAGGGGTGATGTCCGTGGTTTCGCTGGGTGTGTTCCTTAGAGTTGCTGGAGTTGGCGAGGATCTTGTTTCGGATGAAGGTCTTTTTGGTGGATCTGATGCGTTGGTGGTAGTCCGTCATGGCGCAATCTTCTGATGTTTTGCTGGTTCTCCAATTCTTCTCGAGCCATCTGCAGGTGCATCTGGATTCTTGGAGGTCGGCGGTGAACAAGGTGGCCTTCCGGGGGCATTGTCTGTCGGGGTTATGTAGGGAAGTGAGCTTGTCTGCGCAGTTGGAGATCCATCTGTGAAGTTCTTTAGCGGAGAGGTTGCCATTGGTCTGGGTGGGGAGGCGTCGCGACTGAGGGTGGAGTTTAGCTGCTCCTCAGTGACTTTGCTCAAGATCCTTTGTGGAGGGCACAATACATGTTTGGGCGGCGTGGGTTTGTCAACGTAGAAGTGTACGCAGTGGTGGTCTGCCCATGTGGGTTGCGTGGTGTCCCTGAAGGGGATGTTGTTTCCTCATGCTAAGATGAGGTCAAGGGTGTGTCCTGCCTTGTGGGTAGGCCTAGTGACGGGCTGTTTCAGTCTGATGTTGGTGACGTTGTCCAGGAGGTTGGTGGAGTTGGAGGTCGCTGGGGTTGTCGAGGGGGATGGTCAGGTCGCCGATGAGTATGTAGTCCTTGGAGGCAGTAGCGTGGGGTGCAATGAGGTCGGCGATGGTGGCGGTGAATGAGGCGCAGGGTCTGGGGGGTCTGTAGGTGAGGGTGCCACGAAGTGTGGTTCTAGGACTGGTCTGGACCCGGAAGTGAAGGTGCTCGGTGGTGGAGAAGGAGTCACTCGATGGTGAGTTCTCCTCTTGGGCGGTTGGGGTGGTCCTTCCTATGGATCTTTTATCCATCAGGGATGGCAGTGGCGATGTCGGGGAAGGAGGAGGCGTTGGTCCAGGTTTCTGTAAAGAAGGTGACGTCTTGTGAGAGGCAGTTGTGGGGGTCCCAGATCTCTATGGCGTGTCTGTGCAGGGAACGCACATTGAGGAGGATGCACTTCAGGACTTGGGCGGTGTTGGTGGTTGGTGCAGGCAGTAGCCATGGGGGTGCGGATGATGGTGAAGGTCTGGCAGCAGTGACGGCATGTGGGTGGTGCTCAGCATGGCCAGCTGGCAGTTGTTGCTCCTTCTGTGGTTGAGTGCAATGAGGGGAGCTGAGTCGCAGCGATGGATGCTCGGTGATCCAGGTTCCCTGGTGCTGCATGCGGTCGGGTCACAGACAGGCGCAGACTGGCTTGCCTTTGGCGTGCCTTGGTAAGGAAAATGTGCAGAGAGTGCAACAAAACAAAACAGAGAATGGCACAATGAGGTCAAACAGAGAGGCACAATTAGGCAACAGTCAGAAAATAAAGGGCACAGTAAGGCAACAGAAATTAACTAAGAGGGACAACAAAACGGGCACAATACAATCTGGACAGAGACTTGAACACCTACCTGCACTAAACCCTGCACAGGGCAGTGGCACGGCACAGCAGCGGAGCTACAGAGGGAGACAGCAGATCTCTGGCCATGAGGTCAGAGGTCTTGCTCGCGCTCCCACGCAGCAGCCTCCATTAACTAGGGAAGGGGCAGAGAGGCACAGCTGAGAGGCAGGAGCGGGAATCGGCAGTGGAGAGGGACTGTGGGGGTAGCAGCGGCGGGATAGGGAAGTGTGAAAAATGGGCGGAGGGCACAGCAAAACAAAATAAAACAGAGAATGGCACTATGAGGCAAAACAGAGAGGCACAATAAGGCAACAGTCAAAAAATAAAGGGCACAGTAAGGCAACAGAAATGAACTAAGAGGGACAACAAAATAGGCACAATACAATTTAGACAGAGGCTCGAACCCCTACTTGCACAGGGCAGCTGCAGAGGACAGCAGCAGACCGTCAGAGGGGGAGAGCAGGTCTCTGGCCATGAGGCCATATCTGTTGAGTGTTCTCCTATCTGGATCAGTTGCATAGTAGCCAGGTGATTATTGCTATCCTGAATCCCTTTTTTTACGGACACCGATTCACACAAAAATGTTGACAATTTGAGTGAGAGCTAGGAGGAGTGCTCTACTAAAGAATCCCTAAACTGTTTTAGCAGGCACAGCAGTCTATAAATCAGAAACCTGAGAAAGTGACAATTGTATTGTGAGGGAGTTTTTATAGCGCACTTTCGCAATCCTGAATAGGTGAAGATGTCATGTTGACATTTCATTGTTGTATGGCAGCCACAGCGGATTGGCTGCGGGCCAATTCCCTACAATTTAATAGCACAAAGACCGAGGTTCTCTACTGCTCCATAGACCGGATCCCGCGGACACTCCCAGAGAATTTTTGGCCCGCCTCTTTTTCTGAGCCAGTGTCGGCTGCGGAGTCAGCTCGCAATTTGGGGGTGATTTTCGGCCCAAATTTACAACTTGACAGGCACGTCAATAAGACCATCTCCTCGTGCATGCTGCTGCTACGCATGCTGCGTAAAGTTCTGCCCCTCCTCCCTGCCCAGGCCAGGCCAGAAGTAGTTCGCGGGACCATACTGAGTCGTTTAGACTACTTCAATGCGCTACTCCTGGAGGCCCCAAAAAATCTGTTGGGGAAGTTACAACAGGTGCAGAATATGGCAGCCAAGTTGGCTCTTTCTCGCCCTCCCTTTAGCTCCTCCACTTTAGCTTTAATGGACCTACACTGGTTGCTGGTGCATTTGCGTGTACTGTATAAAGCGGCGTGCCTGGTGTTTAAGGCGGTACATCAACAGGGCCCAGTGCCCTTACAGAATATGTTCGCCTGGTACTCGGCTCCGCGGCTCCTTCGCTCTTCTTCGGCACAACTGCTTGTGGTCCCAAGGTTCCAGAGAGTCAGGATGGGGGGCCGCTCGTTTAGTGTAGCAGCGGCCAAACTTTGGAACTCCCTGCCACTCTCTCTGAGAAGCCATAGGGACTACCTCCCGTTTAGGAAAGCGCTAAAAACGCATATTTTCCCTAGAAATGTCTGAGCAGCATAAAGTACGGTTGTCCGAATTTTAAGCGCCAGGATGCACTTTGTGTGGCAGGTTTTGCGCTCTATAAGTATACCTACAAATACAAATACAAATACTAAATATTGGTGCTATGAATTAAAACAAAACCGCCAGCCCTACCACAGGGTCTCTAGCACCTTATGAGACAGTACCCTGGAGGGAGAGCCAAAGTGGGTTCTGCATGTGAGGATTCAGTTAGTAATAAAAAATCTGGCGTATGATCCAAAATAAAATCATGGAGTTCGACATAATGGCAAACTACTGAATGGCAATTGCTGCCGATGGTCTCAGAGGAGCCCGAGCCATACCCGCCAAGCTGTTGCTGACGGGCGAGACACATCAAATACATCATTCAATGTGTTCTGATCACGAATAACTCACTAGAAAGAGCAATTGCATCGTCTGTGGCACTTAGATGCCACACCTGGTTGGGAATCACAGGTTTTTCAGAGGATGTCCAGTATTCCCTCATGGACATGCCATTTGATGGCTCCTGCCTTTTTATTGAAAAGGCAGATTAGTTCTGGAGTGCTTTAAAGGCAGCCCGGCTACAGCCATGTCTTTGGAGCTTCAAATAATAAACGTTGGAGGAAGGACAGATTAGACGAAATTCGGGTTCCAGTGAAGACTCTAGGCCATAACGGAACATAATATTTAGATGTCAGAAGATTTCGTAAATACAACGATCAAGATCCAGAAGCATACTACTACCCATGCCACACAAGGCTGGGTCGGAATTATAACCAGTCGGAAGGCGTAAACTGTGTGAACGTCCACTATCAGCCCTGATGAAGTCGAGGGTTCCATCCCAATCGACGAAACACGTGTTGGCTGGACTGGAGGAAAACCTCTAAAAATTAAATGAAGTTTAATCTCTATCAAACTTGCATTATATTTGTGAACTTGAAATACTGTTGTAACTTTCCCTTTGATAATTCTTGTTGGTGTGACAGGCTTTGTATATATATACCATGTCTTTGGATCTATCTATGGCCCCCCTGCCAACCCCAGCTTGCCTTTCACCCCTTTTAAGGCTATGGTAGGGGCAACTAACCACGTCCTTTCCTGCCCAGCCACTAAGGCCAACAGGCTTCCCAGCCTTGTAATGGCCATGGATGCGGTTCCCATAGATCACATGGGATCACCGACTAGAGATTAGGCCAGTCCACCACCCCCTGGCAGCAGCAGCCTCCAAACCCCTTTAGTTTGCCATCATACTAGCACTGGCGACCGGTGGGAGCCAGGAGTCGCCATCATCTGCTCCACTGGCAGTCCGTAACATCGGACAAGTGGGTATCCAAATCGTCCAGCAGGGTTACTCCATCCCCTTTCGAAACTGCCACCCAAGCCACCATCACACGACCGCTGACTGAGGACCATCTCCCCATGCTCAATCAGGAAGTGTTGTCTGTTTTGGCCAAAGGAGCTAGCGAAAGTGGGCCAGCAACAGAAGTAGAAAGAACAATTGATGAACAGAATGCAGAACAATGTCATGCATTCAACCCAGTACAGAGATCTGGGCCTAAATGCATCGTTTTTTTGCTCCCCATGCCATCCCAGTTTGAACCCAGCCATATGCAAATCAGTCTTTACCCTGTGCCTAATGGAAACAGTCCAGCTCGAACTGCCAGGTCAGGCCCTCCCTGGACTGGAAACAAGCATCCTAGGAACGGTTCAGGCAAATCCAGGCGCTTCTCTCATACTAGGTATAGCATGAGAGTAGCATCTGGATTGGGTGGGGAGCCTGTGCTGTCGCCCATGGACTGCCAGGGGAGAGCTGGAGAGGAACACCGAGGTGGCCAGCAGCAGCATGTAAGTATATATATATTTATTTATTTATTATTCTACCACGCCCTGCCCCACAGATGTCGAATCACTCAACAGTAGCATGGACTGTGCTAGATGGATTGGAAATCTACAAAATAACAGTGCAAACTTTTGAGTTTTGAATGGAGAGGGGTGTATTTATGTCTTGTATGTAACTTCTAACAAAAGCTCAATTACTAATGATCATTCTCCTTAACACAGAAGTACCTAAACTTGGCAAATGACCTGTCTACCAAATTTCCATAGGTTATCACCTTAAAGTATTAAACTGAATGTGCAGCTCAGAACATACTAGTATGTTTTTTGCTGATATAAATATTATGGGCCTCATTTATGAGAAATGACGCATCGCTGAGTGAAAGCAGCGATGCGTCACTTCTCAGTGCGCACTCCTTGCGACATTCCTGATGCGTCATATTTAATGTATGACGAATCATGTCGCAAGGAGTTACAGATACGTCAGTATTTCTGACGTATCTGTAAGCGCAAAAGTGACGCATTGCTGGAGTGTGTTACAAAAGTGACGCAACTCCAGCAATGCGTCTTTTCACATGGGGCAAGCCCCATGTGAAAGGGCCTGCGTCAGTCTTACGCCTGCTGTGAGGCAGGCGCAAGATTTTGATGCAACGGCGTCCTAAAAGTGATGCAGTGAAATCTCATAGATTTCACTGCGTCACTTCTACGACCCTTCCTTGCTTCAATACGCCCCCCTTGCATGCATTATACCTGGCGCAGGTATAATGTGGCGCAGGGGTTTACAAAGTGACGCATCTACCTAGATGCGTCACTTTGTAAATATTGTGCAACAAGGCGCATTTTTTACGCACTGGTGCGTCACAAAAAGTGACGCACCGGCGGCGTAAAAGTGACGCACAGCCTCATGAATGAGGCCCTATGTTTCTGCTTGCTAAAACGACCCTCATCTGAGGAGGTCTGCAAATTGCACACGTGGTATATGATGACTGAAAGGGGTTTGGTATTTACCAGGTACACAATTTGCGAGCCATTATTGTTCATGTTGAAACTACTCTTAACTTTATTTTATTCCTGATTGTAAGGCTTACCAACAGCTCAATTATGCGATGTGCTTGTCCAATTGTTGCCAGGATTGCTTGGATACAAATCAGCTGGGCATTTCTCCTGCAACTGTATTTACATAAAATGCCCCTGGCCGCAACAGGTGTGGGCACCCGTGTACTATGGCCCTGGGCACTGTTGTATTCCAGATGGAGACGCAGATGCTTGTGCACCCCTTCTGGCCATCTATAATGTATATATATATATTGCCAGCACTACAAGAAGGGGTCATTCACTCATTTTAATAGGGGTTTGTCCCTATGCAAATGAGAGAAACACTTTGCCTCTGCCCTCGCACCAGATTATGGACTAGGATGCACAGGTAAGAAGACTGTCTGGAGGCTTGCAGACTGTATGCCCCAAAATGTGGTGCAAAGTCAGTGTGCCCCACAGGACACCCCTCGGGAGGGGAAAATAGAGTCCCTTGAACCTCTTAGACATCGCCCTGCAGGTGGGTGCAGTCACTCACTGCACCTGTCTGCAGGAGGATCCCTTCCACCACTTTGAAGTGCAGGTGGGTGCTCACTGCACATTGAAACACGAGGCGGCTGCTTGAATCAGCCACTCCATCTTTCACTAAAGGGCTGCCTTTGGCAGTGCATTGATTGCAATAGGGCACAAACAGGGATAGTGCACCTGCGACATAATAAGGACCCTGTTGTCCGCTATGCGTCCATGTTGTAATATCGAGTTGGTCGCAAATTAGAGTTTGCGGACTATATGGGGTCTGTGAACTAAATGGTAGAAGAGCAAAAAGTCTTCAGGAAGTTTTTCAAAAAACATAAAGCAAAGGAAAGAAAAAACTCAATACCTTTTTAAGAGCCACCAATTCTAAATCTAAATAAGCCCTTGAAATGTTTTTTGGTTTTTTTGTAAACTGCCGCAAATTACCAGCTCCACAGGTCTTTGCTCTTATCTGGTCTTGGCAGATGCTGTTCCACATTCTAGGGAGTCAAACTGTGAACAAAAACTCTTAGCAATATGTTTTGTCGTCATTTACTTTCTGGTGTGTCCCCTGACTTTTCAGAGTTTCAGCAAGTAGATCCCACATGCAAAATTGTTGGGAGCTAATGGCTCTGAGTAATATTGGGTCTGGCACCGCACTGGTTTTTATCGCTCGATAAAACAGCACTTTATGTTGTCTTGTGCAATCTAAGTGCAGTAATTATCAGTCCTGTTCTAGTCGCAGTATGGATGAAAAAAAAAGCATCACTCGAGACGACCAGTTGTGGTTTTGAAAACTTCTGCTGGGAACAGTTCCAAAAATAGACACATTTTCCTTGGGGTACAGGATGCAAAAAGAAACATCCTGACAACAAACAGATCAACTAAGTGGAGGAGCACCAGTCATTTGTGAGGTATATTTACCCCACTTAATATCACTAATCACAGCAGGAGTATCAAAGGAATATACAGCATATTTACAGCAGAGGGCAGAATAGTCCACCCTCACAAGATGTTATCTTTCACTTCTCCATAGATGTCTATGGGCCATATGAATGAACACTTTTACCCATAGACACAGAATGGGCAAAACCCTTTGATGCATCTGGTCCTTAATTGTGTTATTTTAAGCGTGTTAAGGACATTGGAGAGTTTCCTGCTCTGCATTTGCTCTCACAAGACACGGTTGGAAACACATTGGAAATTCAACAGTGCTACAAATATCAAGAATGTGAGATCATTCTTTCAATTTTTTCAATTAAGTCTTTATTTCGATCGTATTGATCATAAAAGACATAATAATATATAATATCACAAAAAAATACATACATTGTCACCAGTCCTTAGCAATAAACAATTCACAAAAATAGACAACACATTATAAAAACAAACAAGTTAATATTTGTTTAAAAAAGCTTGAACAGTTTTAAAAGGTTTAAAACCAGTACTATCCTATGGCAGTAATTTGTTTGAGATACCTTTCAGTGGATCTAAATTCTAAAACCATTTGAAACTAGTCACACTGTATGCTAGAGTCCCGGTACAGGCTATAAATTGTAAGACATAACAGAGCGACAAATACAAGATGGAGAATGGTGATGAAAAATAATCACTGTCGTCAGTCTTATGTCGGATTCTCCACACCCAACCTAGAACTTTTGCTAGGGCAATCACAATGACCTCCTGAGTGCTTAACTTCAGTATTCGTAATGTGGTGGCACTCGAACTGGTGCCCATATTGGAGCAAATTGGTTTAAGCCATTTGCACCGTGGAGAGCTAAATGCTGGACATACAAATAAAATGTGAGGTATTGTCTCATCCATGTTTTGATAATATGAACACTTGCTATCCAGGGTATTATGCCACGTTTTGGTGAAACATTTAATTGGTAGTGTTCCTAACCGAAACTGAAAGGATTGTTTTCTGTCAATGGGCTTTGTTATGAAGTCCCAGAAGTCTTCATACATTGGTTCCGACTTGTGCCCCAGGAAGATACTGGCCAATGGTGAAGGGTTAGAAGATCACAAGTTACCAGCTCTAATCGTTGCCCATTATGCTCTTCAAAGCTTTTTCGGGAGGAAACATGTTGTTTGCCGGATCTTCCTACAGATGTCTCATACCCATGTTCACGATGGAGCTTTTCACCCTCTGTAACCAGCTAATCCTATGAGAGGTGTCAGCATCTCTAATGTCTTTGGGTGCTTGACATAGTGATCGAACTCCGGGGTGGACCAAAGTCTTCTCCAATAGGCTAATGGTCTAAATCTGGCGACCTCTGCCAGTGTGTTACACCCTAGATCAAAGTATAGGGGTGTGAGTGGTGTACTTTGGGGAAGACCAATTAGACCTCTCACAAATCTGTTATGAGCCAGGACTAACGGGGACAGATTCTCAAATCCCCAGAGTTCCACAGCATAGAGGATAGAAGCCATAACCTTGGTATTATATATCTTAAGTACAGGGCCAACCGGCTAAGTCTGGGAGAGCCTATGTTCTTTCAGAAGAGCTCCTGCCAGCTGGAAGTGCTTAAGTGCCATTAGATCTATCTGGGGTTTCCAGTCTATTTCACGGCCCAAAGTTATTCCAAGGTAGGTAAATATATCCATTTGTTCCAGTGGCTCCTTATTCATGACAACTCTTGCTTTAATTGCTGTATGTTTGTGCAGAACTATAAATTTAGTTTTGTCCACATTTGCTTTGCAGAAATACTCAAAACCACTTGGTGCTCCACCAACCCAGCTTGAGTTTTTTATAGAATTAGGGTATCATCAGCAAACATAAGTATTGGGACCTTTATGCCTGCAACAGAAGAGCATCAATAGAGTGCACTGAGAAATAATAAACCACCCCGTTTATAAACAATGAAAACAGAGTGGGAGCCAAAACGTACCCTTGGCGTACCCCTTTTGAGATTGAAAACCTGGGGGTGATGTTTCCTGTGATCCCCAGCAGATCTGTGCATAGTTAGATTTGTGCAGTTTAACTACAAGCTGTAAGAGCTCTAAAGGTAACCCTAGATCATTCTTAAAACTTGTATTGTTCCCTAAGTTAGGATAGTTTTGAGACCACCCCCTAGCCAACAGACCACGCACTAAACCTGGGCTTCATCCTGGACTCCTCCGTCTCGATGAACAGACAAGTCAACGCCGTATCATCATCGTGCTTCAACACCCTGCGCATGCTCTGTAAGATCTTCCGATGGATCCCCACTGAAACCAGGAAGACAGTCACCCAGGCACTCGTCACCTGCCGACTGGACTACGGAAACACCCTCTACGCAGGAACCACCGCCAAACTACAGAAAAGATTCCAGTGCCTACAGAACGCCTCCGCATGACTCATCCTGAACATCCCTCGCCACAGCCACATCTCGACCCACCTGGGAGACCTGCACTGGCTCCCCGTCAACAAGAGGATCACGTTCAGACTCCTCACCCACGTACACAAGGCTCTCCACGACATGGGCCCAAAGTACCTCAGCAGCCACCTCACTTTCTACACACCCACCCGCCAGCTACGATCGGCCAGCCTCACCCTCGACGCCATACCACGCACTCGCAGAGCCACCGCTGGAGGAAGATCCTTCTCTTACCTGGCGGCCAAGACATGGAACTCCCTCCCCATCCACCTACGGCTGACCCAGGACCACCTCTCCTTCAGGAAGCAACTCAAGACCTGGCTTTTCGAGCAGTAACGGACCCCTCCCCCCCAGCGCTTTGAGACCCTTTGGGGTGAGTAGCGCGCTATACAAATCACTTATTGATTGATTGATTGATTGATTGATCTATTCTTCCACTGAACAACAGCAAAGACAACATCGGAAGTAGACAAACAACGCTAAAATTTGCATCCCATCCAAAACATTTCTTTATATTCTCAATTTGCCCCGAATCATTTCCCTGAACTACTTTAAAAAGTTGGTGCCTTGGGCTCCCAGCATCAGCAACAGTCACTGTGTCTCTTGCCAACATGAAGTTCCAATGATGACCTGCTCTTCATGCCACACAACGTCTGCCCTCATCAAGCTCCAATGTGAAGCTACAGAGCCGACAGCTCCTCATGCAAATAACGGCCTTCACCCAGCCCCCGACAATGCGAATTTCCAGCCTCCTGGTGTAGACTTTGAGAAGGTAAACTCTCCACTAGGACGGACCTAGTGCCTGTCTCTGACCCGCTCTCCATCATGATTGGCCCGAATTTGTGTCTTTGACATGGTCTTGCGCACCAGCTAACTGCTAGTTGCTCTTTGCACTTGGTGCTGTTTTACTATTCATACCTTTGGTTCTACTGATCCTCGTCTCCAATGTTGCTAAGGAAGACAAAACGTAGGTGGTTTGAAGAGTCTTCTTTATTCGTACCTTTCACCATCACAGGTTCCAGTCAGCTGGAGTCAGCTGTGGAATGTTCACAACAATCTGTAGGCACATACCAATAGTAGGAGGGGTGGTGGAATGTACCAAATTACAATATTATAACATTTGTATGGATGTCATTTTGTTTATTAGAATGTACTCTATGATTCGAAATTGGTTTGGAATTTTTGCTCTGTTGTGTTGTCACTTGATTACTGTTTAAGTGTTGCATAAATACTTCACACATTGCCTCTAAGTTAAGACTAGCTGCATTTCTGCCTAGCTACCACATGTTTAGGCACAGGTTTATTTAGCGTCTTTTGTGGTAGTACTGCGTTTATTACTTGAGTGGTGCTCTCATCCCCCTCAACCAATAACCCAATTGCTTACAAAAGGGGTGACATTTATTATCACTAAGAAGTGCTCATATAATGGAAATGAAGATTGAACCACAACTACAGAGTCAGTATTGCCAATTCTGTAAAATGAAATTAACATACCTATAATATTCTATATGCATTGTCGAATAACCACCATGATAAGTTTCAAGTCATTTTGAAAGGTGGACCTCTATATAAATGTTGTTGTTAGAAAATGTAGGACGGTATTTACTAAGAATTTGCATGAACACTAGTGTAGCGCCAAACATTGTGACATTTAGCCTATCATTTAAAGTGCCAGCAGGTGCAGTGCAAGACTGCACAGTACACATGCAACCCTTAGTTAATCTAGGCCACAGTTTGAAACTCGAGATTTTAGTAATAAATGTAACTGGGCAAAGATATTGCCTTCACCTAAGTTCTTTTTCAGCTACAGTCTTACCATGAGCCCCGGTCATTTTCATGGTGGTAAAGCTATTGCTATGATGATCCCTGGTAAAACTAAGCAGCGCTTTAAAGATGCCTGGGAGGAGCATCAGTTGGTAACCCGGCACTGCGGGCATTTAAGATTTAAGATGGAGAGGGCTCTGCACACATGAGCCATGGAACCCCTATGGATCCCATTTGCTGTGGTGGATGTGCAGTAGAGGAAAATGGGAGTAATTGCAGGGATTTATGGGTATGCTTATGGAATACAGTGGTGCACAGCCTCCTCCCAGCATGGACATTCTGTGTAATCTTCTGGGCCTACCCAAACTAGATCCGACACACACCACGGAGAAGGTAATCCTTAGCATTATTTATGTCTTCAGGGGTTGTAGGTTAACCATCTCCCTCTCCATGGCCTTCAACAAGTGCTTGTGCCCACCTTCTCAGTGGTGCTCAAAAATGTGCTTTGTGTGTCGACAAAGCTTTGAATCAGGACATAGTATCTAGGAAGAAGTTCAAGAGTCTCCACCCTCTTGTCAAATCTGACATTGTTTCTTCCTTCTTGGTTTGGTAGGCAGCTTGTACACCCCTCAAGTTGCCGATCAAAAAGCTTCACATTTCGCAGTTGTGAAAAAAAAAAGCTTCACATTTCTCAGGCAGATTTCTGAGCCACTATATTCACCAGTAAGTCCCAAGAAGAGAAACATCTAGTACCAAGGTGAACATCTAATTGATCATTCCTAGTGTAGCAGTATGCGTGCCCTAATGTGGTGACATGTTGGCTGATTTTGGCCTTTTGATGTGGATCCATGGTGCCCAGTATGTCATGTAGCAACATTCTTCAAACACATCACTTTGTGGATAGTATCATGTCATTCTTGTCTTCTTAACCCAATCAGATCCGGTATTGACCTTATGAGCTGATTATCAAGTGCTCAATCTTGTTAACAGTGCCCCTGTAGAGGATAAACGATATTTCACAGAGGACCCTGGTTACACTGGCCATTTTGTAGAGTGCAACAGCTACCTCAAGCATCATCGGGTCTGTAAATTAAATGTTACTAGTAGACCTGTTGCTAAATGCTACTAGTGGGCCTTGTGCACGCATTGTACCACCCATAAAAGTAGCCCTCTAAAATATATCTCAGGCCGGTCACTGCAATCTGTAGTGCAGTTTTTAAGTTTTTAAGTTTATTAAAATTAAATGTATAAACCATACATATAAAGGTATTTGATTATAATAATACGTTTACACCAGAACCAATACTAACAATGAAGTATGCTGCAAGTTAAAGGAAAAAAAGAAAACAAAGGTAGGGATAAGTATTAAGTCAGAAAAGGGTCTTCTCTATAGTTAAATCTTTTACGCACCTTAAAGTTCTCCAGCCGTTAATTTCTCCGTCGGAAGCATTCTGCAATCAAATTGCGGATTTCTTTGAGGAGAAGATCATGCTCATTCAGAAGGATTTTCCTAACCCTTCTTCTCCTCCTCCCTCCAGTTATGCAGGGAGGGGGGACAATGACACTCATATTTTGAGTGCTTTCCAACCGGCCTCCCTCATTCAAACTAGGGAACTTATCTTGGCCTGTAAGTCAGGTGCACCTTCTGATTCGTGCCCTCCTCAGATCCACCATCAGTTAATCAATACAGTTAACCCTTCTATTAATGCTATTGTCAATGCATCATTAAACTCAGGAGTGGTACCACTGGATTGGAAAAAAGCAATTTTCAAACCAATAATGAAGAAAGGCAATAAACCTACCACTGATTTGTCCAATCTGCGCCCAATATCACTTCTCCCAGTTTTAGGGAAATTAACAGAGCAGATAGTCTATCAGGAATTAAAGGACTTTGTAGACACCAACAACATCTTACACCCTCAACAGTCAGGTTTCCGACCTAGACATTCTACTGAAACTGCGCTCATTGAGCTTACTGATTCTATCAATTTTCTGCAGGATGATGGGAGAAAAGTTATCTTGATATTGCTGGACCTCACGGCAGCCTTTGATACCATCTCTCATGAAATCCTGATTGGTCGATTGATAGGTATAGGTATAACAGAAGTTGCTCTAGCCTGGATAGTTTCCTTTCTGTCTAATAGAACTCAAACGGTCTCTTTGGGCCCTTTTCTTTCTAACGAAAAAAGGGTCTCATATGGGGTCCCACAGGGGTCTATTTTGAGCCCGTTACTATTTAATATTTACATGGTCCCTCTTCTTGCACTGATAGAGTCATACGGCATATTAGTAACATCAAATGCCGATGACACCCAACTCGTGGTCTCTTTAGATAAAAATTCCACCAATGCGGAACAAAATTTTAAAATCTGCTTGACGGATGTATTCTGCTGGATGGCAAATAATCATTTAAGATGTAACACCAACAAAACTGAGATCTTACCTCTGGCCACATAGGTTTTCTTCTGTCCAAAGGACTGGTGGCCGGAAGAGTCACCCGTTCCGCCTCACTCAGTTGTAACTGCAAGAAATTTAGGAGTCCTATTTGACTCCTCTCTTTCATTTGACCAACATGTTAGGAATACTGCAGGAAGCTGTTTCAGCCTCATTAAATCCCTTAGGAAGTTCTTCGACTTCCTGCCTACGGACTCTAGAAAGTCGGTGGCAGTAGCCTTGATATTGTCACAACTGGATTATTGTAACGGGCTAATGGCCGGAGTTAAAAAAGCAACACTATAAAAAATTACAGAGTGTGCGACATGCGGCAGCAAGACTAGTCCTTAAATCATCTAGAAGATCTTCTGCCTCTGCTGCTCTCCAGACCCTTCATTGGTTACCCCTACATAAAAGGATTCTGTTTAAGATCTTACTTACCGCTTTTAGATCCCTTAATAAGACAGGCCCGAGATACCTCACAAAACGTTTCACCCGCTATGATCCCCCGAGATGTCTGAGGTCGTCTGGTGGTAATTTAATTAACATTCCAAGATTTAAGCTCAAAACCAAAGGAGGAAAGACCCTCACAGTCTTGACCTCCAAAGCCTGGAATACTATGCCCCTCAACCTCCGACTCCTTGTACAGGAAACTACCTTCAGGAAGCATTTAAAAACATGGATTTTTAGTCTGTCAGATGACTTTGTAATGGCTGCCATTTAGATCTTGATATTTGGTTTGTATACTCGCTCAGCGCCAGGATGCTCCTTCCGGAGCGACAGTCAGCGCTTTAGAAATATCCTATGCAAATACAAATACAAATATTCATAGGAAGAAAACAGTGCATATCTAGCAAAAGATAAATGTATAAGTTGGAACAAAATTGTTTAAAATGAAATCAAAGAATAAAAAACAATATGTCAAAGAATAAAAAAACAATACAAACAATAATATATTTTGGCAGAAATTATATTTATTAATTCAGGGCAGTTCACTAACTACTTCAGCCGAAATGTCTTTAGCTTTTACTAATGAGCTTAAGTTATTTTGAAACAATGTAACAGGAAGCCATAAAAGTTGTCTCTTATTTGCAAGGGAAATAAGAGTAACACAAGCATGTTCTACTCTATGATTACAACAAACAGGAAACCACCAAGATTTGAAATTAACGTTGGCAGCAGATTTCCATTTTGATGTGATCTGCTGAAAAGCTACAGCTATAAGTAAATCCATTAACTTGTTTCCCTTAGTGTGAAAAACCCATTGTGCTGAAAATCTTATTAAGAAAATATTTAGTAAATTAAAGGGAATGTTACCATGGAAATTTCAGTTATCTGAGACCAACCCTTAGCCAAAAGAAATCATAGATATGAAAACATTAAAATATAAGCATGGGTGAATTTACGCAGGAGTAATTGGTGTAATCCACACAAAATTACTGAGATTACACCATTACTCCATCTTGTGTAATTTCGGGAAGAAATTTTAATGCAAGATGTACTGATCTGGTAACTTTTGAACAGGAGTGGAATTTAAGCTAGATTTTTTACCTGAGTGGACCGGTTGGGTAAGTTATAAGCGTGAAATAACAAATTTGTTTGTGAATGGCAGTGTTTTGTATGCAAGTGGCAGTTGCTTTAAAGCGGGTGGTCAACAAACATTTCAGACTGACTTTTTTTTTTACCTGAGAAGACCGTTGCAGTAATTCCTATATGCAAAACTGGAAATGTTAACATGAGCAGCAGTGTTTTGAACACAAACAAGAGCGAAAATAACATTTTCAAGTTTAATTTTTACCCCAACGGTTTGTTTGGAAAATTGTTTTGTTAGAGATACATATTGCGTAATTATGCATAATTTTCTGTTATGTCCACCCATAGAAAAAAGCATGTGATAAATGGCACCATTCATCTAATTACTGAAGCAACATTTAGCATGTAAGTCCTAGTTGAAAACATGTAGAGACCTATGGGCATTCAATAGAAGGTTATAAATGAACATAATGTTTGTGGGGTGTTTGCTGCAGGAGAGTATTTGAAGATTTTTGACCAGAATTCAACAGACCAACATACCTTGAAATTATTTTCCCAATGAAACTCTATTTTAGATTTAGCTCCAGCAGTATCTGATGATTTTAGTGCTTTATAAATTATTGATTGTTCGGACAATAAAGAAACCATTATAGAGTTGTGAATGAAAGAATCAGAGGAGATGTTCAAATAAGAGTGAGTAATAGTTTCAGCTAATATATTATATTGCTTCTCAAACCATGTAGGTAAATGAAAATGATATTGAGATGAATAAAATCTAAATTGTTTTCTTGTATCATTAATTGACGAACTCATGTAAGTTCCTTCTTCCTCCAGGCTTTCCAACAGAGAGGTTATTTTTAATTGTAATATCTTTGTTATATCAAAGCGAGGAGGTCCTGAGGTATACTTTGTTCTGAACATTTAAAAATAACAAAAAGTCTTACAAATTTACAAGTCAAAGCAGTGATTGGTGATGACATTGGTGATGACAAGCGTGCGGGTCTCATTGTAAAAGAATGCATTACAAGAAAAGGGAGTTATAAAAAAGGATTTTACATCAACCCATAAAAGTTTCTGAGGCAGTGACTCAGAATTGAGCCAAGAGGCAGCCTGTTTTGAAACAGAATGCAAAATGGTAATTTCTGAAACCAGGAAAGTGAACACCTTCTCCCTACAGAGAACTAGTCTGGAGCTGTTCTTATTCCATAAAAATGACAACAAAATCAATCTTCTTAAAATATGCTAACAGAATTGAAACAAGAATCTGAGAAACCATGTATAAAATTATAGGGATGAGAACCATTTTTATAGACTCCAGTCTACTCCACCAATATATATAAAGGGGGTGCTATTTCAAAGTAAGAGTGGTTAACTTCTAGAAAATGTTATCAAAGTTTATCCTTATGGATTGCCTTATGGAATTCATAAACCAAAGGTCCAAATGCTTTATTTTATAAGGATTCAAAGGGAAGTCTAAAGACTCAAAAGGTTGTTCAGTGCAAAATGTGTTAAAAGGCAAAAATTCTGATTTATCTTCATGAAGTATTTATCCAGCCAATCTAGAACACTGGTCCACTTTAAAAATAAAAGATGGCATAGAAGTAGCAGAATTAGACATATACATAGAGATATTGTCAGCCCAAACCAAAATTTTAATCTGTTTTTACCCATAAACAAAACTATATATATTAGAGCTGTCGTATTTGGTATAAGAAGCATTCTAGCTCAATAATGAATAGTAATGGGGGTAAGGGCAACCTTTTCCAACTCCCCTTTGTAAAGAAAAATAATAGGAACAATGATCATTCGCAAAAATTGCATTTTTGGACGAGGAACTGAAATAAAAGCTAAAATCTTGAATTCAAAACCAAATCATTATAATTGTAAGCTTCTTTCAGAATCTAGGGCAAGAGCTGCCAAGAGATATGAGAGATTTGCTGCTTTACTAACATTAAAATAGAGTCCTGTACTATCTGAAGACATGCGACTCTTAACAAATCCATATTATTCTTTTCCAATAAGAGTAGGTAAAAGAGGTTCTACACATAGGGCTAGGATCATTGCAAAAATTATGTAATCAATATTCACAATATTCACAATATTGCAAAATACCATTATTTTTTGCATAGTTTTTGACTTCTATTCTCTTTGCGGAAAAGACAAGTCATTGCTTCTTGAAAGGAACCCTGAGCAGACGTTGAAATTGTACATTGATCAAACGTTTGTAACAACTTGAGGAATAAGATTTTCATGAAATGACAATAAAACACCACAGTCAACCCAACAGGGGCAGGAACTTTATGCTTTGAAAGTAAGTTAACTGCATTAGTAATTCTTCATCTGGGATGGAGGTTTCAAAGCATCCTAATCAGTGGCATCCAGTTTCGGGGAAATAATAGAATTGAAATAGTTAATTAAATCAGCATCTGAGTGTGAGCTATCTGGTGTACAGAGATTTCTATAAAATAAAACACATTTTTGTAAAATAATGTTATCCTTTAAAGGGGCAGATCCTTTTTCAGTAGCTATAGCGTAAATTCTAGTTTGCTCTCTCTGAGCTTTAAGTTATTTGTCAAGTAACTTCCCGGATGATGTATTCTGACCCCCTTGATATCTGGCATTTTGTTTTAATAAGTAAGCAGAAGCAAGCACTACTGGATAACAAAAAGTGGTGCTTTCTACTTCTCTGTGCTATTTTCACTTAAAAAATTTAAATTAACCTGCTACGGTTCTACTAATTAGACTTTTGCCATTCCGGTATCGCCACTGTATAGGGCAGTTGGAAACCAATGACCATCCAGATCTACTAGAACGTCCATTGTGGGGCTTAGAAAGTGCTTCAGCACATGGAACTGTCTTGTTTTTTTAATATATTTTTTTGCTATCCCACCCTTGGCAAAGGAAGCTACCTGCAGGTCTGCAGATGGCTTGACTAGTCAGAATCTTCCTTTCTTCACAGTCCTCTTTACCATCCTCAGTCCCTTGGATATCACTGTTGTTTCACTGTGGTTCGTAGGATTGGGCCACATAGGAAAGAAGTTTTCCACAATGGAAACAGAACTAGAAGTACTTAGCTCGTTTTTTATTGGTTCCTCGCTTGAAAGTTCTGGTCTCCTGTTCTGTGCTGCTGTGAATGTGTAGTGGAGGAAAAGGGGGAGTCATCCCAAGTTTGCCAGAAGGCCTTGACTCCCCTAGGCTTGTGTATGTCTGGACAGCTAAGATATGATCTTTTTTTTTTAAAACATAGTTTTATTGAGTTTCAAAATTACATCATACCATTGGTACAGGACACTTACATTGTCATTATGCAGGTTACATTCGCTGCCAGACATTGCACAGTGAGTTTCAAATGACCAATATATATGTATCCATGTAGAATGACTTGAGGAAATAACCATCTATGCATTCACATATCAGCCAAATTAACGATTCAGACGATGTAGACATCTAAGTTATGATCTGATGGGCCACCCCTAGCCTTGTGTTGATTGAGTGAGTTCTGGCTACTTTTAGGTTAAAATCACCCCCGTGACAGCTACTTGTTGTTGTTGCTCTTCCATTGTGTTTTCTAAAGCTAGGCAATCCACATCTTCATTGTGTGATATGACTAACATCAATCTTAAGTGGTGTTGGGACTCTAGTACATTTCTTCAACTGAATATCCCAGATGACATCATGAACGCCGGGAGGACTCTTACATTCTCTAGCAGGAAAGTGATATGCATCAATTGTCCTTCAGTTGCCACCGGTAGCACAAGCTCAAAAAGGTAGATTTTGAGTCTGCCTCTCTGACCTCTCTCTTCATCCTGAGCCACCGTCAGTACTTCTTCAGTGCATTCTTCCTTTCTCCCACAATCAGGTCATAAATTGCACTATAATTTCTTTCCCTACCACTGGACTGCCATAAAAGCCTTTGTGAGTGGAGATGCTACTAGATGCTGTGATCTTGCCTGCTCAGCTTGTCAGAGACTGTACAAATCTAGATGTCTTCCCCAGCTCTCCCTCCAGATGGTGTACCCCTTCTAGCTAGACATGGAACACTTCTTCTTCCCGCAGAACTAGCTGTGTCCCTAAAAGTATACATGGTCTGAATACGTTCTTCCATAATTCTTCATGTGGGCTGACTTGGTGAGAGCTTTTCACAATGTAGTCAAAATAAAGAGGTTACCCCCAGGTTGCAACACTTATTCTGACCTTCCTTCTTGTGGCGTAGCTATTGCTAGAGTCTTAAATGTCAACTTGTTGGTCTCCTGCCTTTTTAAGGGCTTCAGTCAGATGTAGAGTGTTGTGCAGTGCAGGAGTAGTGACTCTGCCATGGATGTATTTGTTCCTGGGAAGGGTACAGTATAGGGATAGAGCAGTGCACAGTGAAAGCATTTTTTAGTTGTATAGGGGCTTGCAAGAAGTATACTACATGAAGGGTATTGCCCTGTGCAGTGCACGCATGTAAAATGTGTGTACTAGCAGTGGGTGTTTTGTATGTAGAACACCATGGCACAATACAGAAAGTATACTGTACTGAGCAGTGTGCACGGTATGATTGTATGCGCTGAATGTTTGTGCGCACGGGGTGGCACAATACGTGGAGGTGACAATAATGGACAGTATGTTTGCTGTGTATGTACATTGAGTGGGAGCCTGCCTGTAATGGTACATTATGTAGAGGACACTGATAGGAACCTGGGTTCCATTTTGGAAAGCCGAGAGTCTGCTGAAGACATTGGGGATGGAGGAATCCCCCAGACAGATTTGTGTTTTGCTGAATTTCTGTGTACTGGATGGGACACACTAGAGAAGGGAGAGAGAGACTCGCCTGTACACTTCAAAGGGTGCTCTCTGATTCAGTGAGAGATCACAAGGAAAGGGCCTGGGCATATCTTAGGAAGGAGATAGGGCTGATGAGGTAATTGTAACAAGTAGGGCTGGGAGACTGGGAAACTTTTGCTGAATATATTACTGTGGCTGACATCCAGATGCAAATTCTAGTCAGTCCCGTGGTCTGTGTTGTGGGGCTGTCAGTTTTAGAGTCTTTCCTGATGTTCAAGAGGGAGAAAAGTGTGTACTTCAAAAAAAGCTGAACCCCACATAAAACTTAAGATACCCAGACCCTAACTCACATTCAGTGTCTAGAAATGGTCTATAAGAAGGGGAGGCTGAGATCCGAAAAATTGGTCATCTGCCAAGCAACCAGTTGGGCTGTGTGAGGAGGAGAAGTTCAGTAAGATTTCTGCCTGTAACCAGGACTGGGGGCCAGGGCCTGCTAGTCTCCCTGCTGGGTCAGAGCCAGGAAAACCAAGATAACAATCTCTGGAGCCTGGGTACCAGGGCCTGCTGTTTGCCAAGACCAGTGGGCCCTATAAGAAAGAGGAGAGTGTTGGAGGGAGCGAAGTCCAGGCAGGAGCCCAGATGAGTGGGCTCCCAGTGTGGAGTATGAGGACACTGATGTTGCACCAATTGGGTGAATGCCTGTGTGCAGATTCTAGTTGGTGACTTCCGTATTCCAGGAGAGGGCCCATGTGTAGATAGTTGTGAGCAGAGTGCTGTGCAACTGGTGAAAGTCTTGTTGCGCCAGTTGCAATGACCTTGAATGCCAGGAGGGGAGAAGCCTGTGTAGAGACGTGTAGCAACCTCCTATGCGAGGAGGGCCCACCTATACCCAAGTTGCTGTGAGGATCGGGCAATTGGCCAAGACAAGAACTGTGAGCCGTGACCCACTGATCACCACGAAGCATAGAGAATTGAGCCTGAGTTGCCCCGTGAACTGAGGAGTATGCCATGGGTGAAACACCATATCACCGGGACCCCAGCCGTGAGCATTAGAACCCAATCCCCTCCCCGTTGGGTAGCGCAAGACTTACCATGCAAGAGCAGCACCAGAGAAGCACACTGTGCTACTGGAATCAGCCTATACCTGGCTAATGAGCCCATAATATGGCAAAACCAGTCCTGGGTTGCTTGTTTTCCGGTTTAGGAAGAACCTGGCCTGGCAGTCCGGGGATGGACTGCTCTGATTGGAGCAGGGCAAAGGCTGATTTGCATATGGCTGGGTTCAAACCGAGGTGGTATGGTGGGTGTAAAATGATGGTTTGGGTGCAGTCCTAGCAATTGCCGGTGCCTCAGATTAATTCAAGCATTACACTCATTACCTTGTTGTTGTTGCAGCTTTCTAAAAATGGCATTTTCAAAATTGTAATTTAAAATCCACCTTAAACATGTTAGGATTTTTAAATTCCAAATCTAAAGACACCAAACATGAACCTGTTATGGATTCCTGTTTGGAAATTACCCTTATTAAAGATAATAAAGCAACTCCAATAATATTTTATTGGATAAATAGGCATTGCAGTAGAGAAAAACAAATGTAAGAGTTTTTCACTACCAGGACATGTCATTCTTAAATGTTCATGCCCTACTTTTTCAATTATTGAACCCTAATTTGAGGCTGATCTAAGGCCTACCCTATGGGTGACTTATTTGTATTAAAAGAAGGTTTGGGCTTGGAAAAAGATGTATTTTTTCAAGTCAAAACGGCTGTTTAAAACTGCACGCACACGCTGCAATAGCAGGCCAGAAACATGTTTAAATGGCTACTGAGTGGGTGGCACTATCAGTGTTGCAGGCCCCCTTGTATCATTTAATCTACAGGCCCTGGGCATAAATAGTGCCTAAGTAGTGCCATTTTACTAGGGACTTATAAGTAAATTAAATATGCCAGTTGGGTGTAAGCCAATGTTACCTTGTTTAGAGGAGAGAGCACAAGCACTTTAGCACTGGTTAGCAGTGATAAAAAAAGCACACAGTCCTAAGGTCAGCAAAAATGAGGTCGGTAAAAAAGGAGGAAGAAGGCAAAAAATGTGGGGTAAGACCACCCCAAGGCTGACTGGTCCAACAAGGGATTTGCTACTGAAACACTAGTGCCCAAACACAAGGAGAAATGTGATATTGTTTATGTATGTCGTAACATTGCTTTGAATGCGTTGAGTAAGAAATAAAATACTTATTTTTATTACATAAATTAATGTCTCACTGGAGATTGAGTTTTTGACACTACGGAGGAGCCCTCTTTGAGTTGTGTGCTGTGTTCACTGACCTGTATTCACACTCCCTTCAGGCCCCCACCCCCGAGGGAGCTTTGGAAGACTCGACCACTGAGATCCAAGTGCAGAAGAGATGTTTAGCCCAGTTGCTCAGGATCCATATCAGTTCGGGCACTGGGACATCAGGAGTAAAAGGCCTCAACCCCCATGGTTGGTCCCAGTAACCCCTAAGTGCCTCGTGGCAATCTGAAAGGGGTTGTGACATCTATGTTTATTGCTCCTGCACAGGGAAGAAAGATACAGAACGTAAGAATAAATTTGAAATAGTGCTGCAGCGCATCACCGCAAGCCCTTTGGCTGCGCCACGCTGCAGCTTTTGCAAAGCACAGAGATGCATCATATCTACAAGGATATGACTGGTCCATTTGCTCTCCCCTGTGCCGGAGCACAATTAGATGCCATGCACAGATGCAAGGCAAGTATGCATGGAAGAGAGCTGAACAGTGCCATATTTTCCAAGATACTGCACTATTCAGGTTCCTCTACATGCTGACGCACTTGTGACTGCCTAGCCCCAACGCAGGCACCCTTTTGCCATCGTGCAAGAGTGCCTGCGATATGGGCAGGATTGTTTTTGTGTAGGAAGGGATACCTTCTTGCACAAAAACATTTCTTAGAGGTATATTCCTCTTTCCATGTGTGCTGCAGTAACGAGGAGAGATGAAGATATTTCTCTTTGCTGTGCCTCTTTCGGGTAGGTGCAGCATTTTAATGCAAACCCAGGTTTAAAAGTATTTGCAAATCTGGGTATGTGTCGACATACATGGGTGGATGCATATGAAAGCCCATGCTCCACCCATGAAACGCCTACCTGCTGCAAAGTAATGCAAGACAAAGCGATGCGCTACCTTATGGTATTTTGTATTTACTAAAAAAGGCAAAGCTGTGCAAATCGACTTTGCGTGGCTCAGTAAATGTCAAAATGAATTTTGCGTCTGGGCTGTGCCACAAAAGTGACACAACCCAAATACAACATTTTATTAAATCTGGGCCAATGTGTCTAGTCTCACACAGCCACGAAGGTAAAAAGCATTCTCTGACTGCAGAACTAGCCCTGGTAATACATGCTGAGGTATAAGACCTCACCTCATCCTGGTTCCCATACCACCTTCTACGGGGGCCACATGCAGGTGGATATCTTTGTGAGTGGCCAAATCTAAGCCTTGCCTGGCAGTGGTTATGAAGAGCTTACTTGGTTTGTTGGGCAACCAGTGAAGTAGCAGGGATCGTGGTGTGCAGTGGGCATAACATGGAGAACCTGGTGTCCCCCAAGTTCGGTTGTTGAGGGTTTGCAAATATATTGAATTACTATGTTGTTTGCTACCTCTCATCTCGGGGTCCATCCTTGGTAAAAACAGCAACCTGGGAGACCTGCTTGAGGTAAGCTTCTCCTAGACATCAGTCATCTGAAGTAGCACAAGTTCACTCAGCCCTTTCGTATGAGGGCTGGCAGCATAAAAAAGCAAAGGAGAAAAAGAGAGAGAGAGAGGGAGGGGGAGAGGGAGAGATGGAGAGAGAGAGAGTGGGAGAGAGATGGAGAGAGAGAGAGTCAAGTCAAGTCAAGTCAAGTCAGAAATGTGTATAGCGCGCTACTCACCCAGAGGCGCTTAAGGGAAAGGGGGTTGTTATTGATCGAATAGCCAGGTCTTGGGTTGCTTCCTGAATGAGAGGTGGTTATGGGTGAGACGGAGTTGAGAGGGGAAGAGGGGAGGGAATTCCAGGTCTTGGCTGCCAGGTAAGATAAGGATCTTCCTCCCATGGTGGCTTTGCGGATGCGTGGGTTCACGGCGAGGGCTAGGTTGGCCGAACGTAGTTGGCGGGTGGGGGTGTAGAAGGATAGGCGATTGTTGAGGTAGCTGGGTCCTAGGTTGTGGAGGGCCTTGTGTGCGTGAGTGAGGAGACGGAACGTGATTCTCTTGTTGATAGGGAGCCAGTGCAGGTCTCTCAGATGTTCTGATATGTGGTTGTGTCGAGGTATGTCCAGGATGAGTCGGACGGAGGCGTTTTGAATGCGTTGAAGTCTTTTCTGCAGTTTGGCTGTGGTTCCGGTGTAGTGGGTGTTTCCGTAGTCTAGTCGGCTGGTGACAAGTGCTTGGGTGACCATTTTTCTAGTATCGGTGGGGATCCATCAGAAGATCTTTCGGAGCATGCGTAGGATGTTAAAACATGATGATGAGACGGCGTTGACTTGTTTGGTCATGGATAGGGAGGAGTCTAGGATGAATCCTAAGTTGCGAGCATGGTCCGTTGGTATGGGTGCGTTGCCTAGTGCCGGGGGCCACCAAGAGTCGTCCCAGGCAGAGGGGGATGTTCCTAAGATGAGGACTTCCGTCTTGTCCGAGTTCAGTTTTAGGCGGCTGTTCTTCATCCATTCGGCTACGTCTTTCATCCCTTCGTGTAGGTTGGTTTTGGCGGTGGTTTTGGTGAGTGAGAGGATCAGTTGAGTTTCGTCGGCATAGGAGGTGATGTTTAGGTTGTGTTGGTGTGCAATGGATGCGAGGGGGTCATGTAGACGTTGAAGAGGGTGGGGCTGAGCGAAGATCCTTGTGGTACGCCGCAGATGACTTCAGTAGCCTCGGATCTGAAAGGGGGGAGACAGACTTTTTGGGTTCTGCCGGCAAGGAACGATATGATCCAGTCCAATGCCTTATCTTGTAGTCCAACGTTCCTGAGGCGATGTACTAGGGTGCGGTGGCATACCGTGTCGAACGCTGCGGAGAGATCCAGGAGGATGAGGGCCACTGTTTCCCCGTTGTCGAGCAGTGTTCGGATGTCATCTGTAGCTGCAATGAGGGCGGTCTCGGTGCTGTGGTTAGCTCGGATTCCGGACTGTGAGGGGTGAGTTCGGCATGCTTCCAGCTGTCCGGGAAGGTAGCGGCGTTGAAGGAGCAGTTGATGATATCTCGGAGTTGGGGTGCGATGACGGAGTTGGCCTTATTGAAGATGTGGTGGGGGCATGGGACGGTTGGAGATCCGGAATGGATGGAGTTCATCATGCGTATGGTTTCTTCGGTGTTCATTGGGGTCCAGGCGCGGAGGATGGTGGTAGGGGGCTTCAGTTCGAAGGTAGGGGGAGAGGAAAGGTCGCTGAAGCTGTTATGTATGTCTGCGATCTTGCTGTGGAAGAACGAGGCTAGTGAGTCGCATAAATCTTGAGAGGGAGTGATGTTGTTGTTGCCGGCGCTGGGGTTGTAGAGCTCATTGACGATGTTGAAGAGTTCTTTGCTGTTGTGGGCGTTGTTGTCTAGTCGGTTTTTAAATGCTGACTTCTTAGTGGTGCGGATCAGCTGGTGGTGTTTGTGGGTGGCGTTCTTGAAGACGGTCAGGTTGTCTGCGGTTGGGTTCTTTCTCCAGATTTTCTCGAGGGTGCGGCAGTTCTTTTTGGAGTTCTTAAGGTCGTCATTGAACCAGGAGGCTCTTTTGCTTTCTGGTCTGATGGGACGGTTTTTCAGGTGTGCAAGTTCATCAGCGCAGTGGGTGATCCATTGTGTGAGATTAGAGGCTGCTTGATTTGGGTCCGTAGATCTGGCGGGAGGGTTTTGGTTCAGTGATGTGGTAAGCTGGTTGAGGGTAATTTTGTTCCAGTTTCTGCGGGGAACCTGTTGTGGGTGGTGGTGGGTCGTTGTCTTTCTGAAGATGAAGTGGACACAGCTGTGGTCCGTCCAGTGGAGTCCTGTGGTGTGATTAAAGGAGATGTGTTTGCTGGAGGAGAAGATTGGGTCGAGCGTGTGTCCGGCATAGTGGGTGGGGGTGTTCACCAGCTGTTTGAGTCCGAGATTGGCGAGGTTATCAAGCAGGGTGGTGGTGTTGTTGTTGTTGTTATTCTCCAGGTGAAAGTTGAGGTCTCCTAGGAGAATGTAGTCCTTGGAAGGGAGGGCGTGTGGGCTAACAAGGTCGGTGATGTCTTCGCAAAATTGTGTACGGGTCCTGGGGGTCTGTATATGAGGGTGCCTCTGAGTGTTGTCTTGGGGTCGGTGTATATCTGGAAGTGGAGGTGTTCGGTGTCTCTGAGGGGGTCGTCGGAGCTGGTCGAGATGCGGATGGTGTTCTTGTGGACGATCGCGATGCCTCCTCCTGTTTTGTTGATGCGGTCTCTTCGGATGATCTTGTGTCCGTCTGGGATGGCTATGGCTATGTTGGGTGCTGATGAGGAGTTCATCCAGGTTTCCGTGAGAAAGGCGACGTCTGGAGTTGTGGTGTCAAGTAGGTTCCATAGTTCAATGGCGTGTCTGTGAACCGAGCGGGTGTTGAGCAGGATGCATTTCAGGTGGTTGTTGTTGGAGCTCTGTTTGGCGTTTGTGGTTGTAGTGTGGGTCCTGATGCAGCAGAACTTGCAGGATTGGCAGGTGAAGGGTCCATGGGTGTGTCCTGGGGTAGCTCGGTGGCAATCGGGGAGTCTACCGGTGTTGAGGGCATTTAGGGCTGCGGTGTCGTATGTTCTGCGGGGGGGATGGTCAACGCGGGGGCCAGGGGTTCTGGCGCTGGGCGCGGTCCAGGCGCGGACGGGTGTAGACGGGCTTACCTTTGGCGCGCCTTCGGCGCGCATAGGGCGCGTCCGCCCTAGCGTAAATTGCACTGCCATGAATGGATGGTGGAGGGGGGCCGAGCGAGTGAGGAGCAGCTGGGAGGCGGGAGCGGGTTGGCGAGTGGGGAGTGGAGGAGCGGTGATGCAGGAGGGAACGGGGGTTGGGCTGAGCGGCGGCAGGGAGCGGGGTGGAGGGGCACAGGACAAAACAACAGCTATACTACAACAGAAACCGAAACCAGAGAGGCACGGCGGCCAGCGGTGTCAACAGCAATCAGGGGGCACAACACAGAGCAAGAACGAAATACAGAGAAAGAACGAAACAAGCACAACAGTTACAATACTGGGCAGAAATTTAAAAATATACAATTATGCACAAGACCAGATCCTTGGCGAGCTCAGGGGCACAGCAGCTCAGGGGCACACCAGAGGCACAGCGGGCAGCGAGGGCGTCGGGGGTCAGGCACGAGAGAGAGAGAGAGTGAGAGAGAGAGAGAGAGAGAGAGCTGCTTTAAGGAAATTACGTGGGATTTCAGGGATTAGCCATTCCAAAGGGCAGTTGCAAACAACTTCAAACCAGGGACTGTGTAGCATACCTGATTTTAGCCTCATCCTGTCTCACTAAAGTGTGGGTTACCTCCTAACCTCGCCACTCAATGAGATGTAAGGCATGCCTGTGCACCAACCCATCAGGGAAGCCATCAAACCATCAGGAGGACCCAGTTCAGCCCAAGTCCAATGTATATCTTTGAGATAGCTAGACTCAGGAACCCCTCTTCATGTTCTGCAGGAGGCCCCCGTCACTTTGCGTTACACCACTGGTCCCCCCACTAAAGAGAGGAATTGGGAATCTTACAACATAGTGCTGACTCTAACGGAATCCATTTGCTTCCTACTTAATTTGCAGCGGAAAGCGTTCCAGCAGTAAGAATACATCTGTGTGTTATAATCACTTTCTATCTCGGTGTACTTCTCTCATGCATAGCAATGTTCATTTCATAATTGAAAAATTAGCTTCGAAGGCTCCCGCCGCTCACTGACAGTGAATGTCTATTAAGCCACTCAGCTCATTTGGTGACAAGTAGCTTGGTATGCGAAGAGACAAGAATCAAGCTGTTCCATCTACGACCAGCACTAGACATGAGTGCTGTGCCTGACATGCATGTCACATCATTGTCACCGACAGAACTGTGCTGCAAGTGATCGGCCGCTGTCCATGCTGCATAAGCAGAATCAAGGGAGTCCTTGATTGCATGATGTTGTTGTTATAAATAAATGCCTGCTTCGCTCTGTGGGAGCCAGCATACGATATTACAGTGGTTTAGAGGCCATTTACTGAGCCCATGCCGCTTTCATTCGACACATCAACATGGCTGACTCCAGTCACTTTGCTAAAATCTCTGTGCAGAGATCCATCTACAGCTGTAAGTGAGGGCAGTGGAAGGGAAAGCATTGGAAGTTGAAGCTAGAAACAGTGGAAGCCTTGAAGGGACAGGATTGGTTTGTTTACTAATTTGAAGGATGTCATAACTGGTCCTAAACCATCAAAACAAGTTCTAGCAGAGGTTCAAGGGATCAGTTGGCAAACCAGTGGTGAATCCGAAGTCCTCCCTTTCAGGGCCAGGCAGGCCTTTTTACCCTTTTCTCCTTGAAAGTCACTTTTGAAATCCCAGGGCCGGTCCTGGTGCCTCTGTTACTTTCCCGAGTTCCCATGGTAACTCCTCCCAGGCATACGAGTTCCCCCCCCAACCCTTGTTGGCCTTCCCATGCAGCATCCTTACTCTTGAATTACTCAGCGACAATGTGTTACGGTGCATCTTAGGCCACAGTTAATTTTAACAATCATGGAGCATACATTTCACAACTTTTGGTTGGTCATACGAAAAATCAGGTTTTTTCCACATCATATTTATCATGGCAAACTTTGATCCACTGATTTGTTTCTCTTTCTGATTGACATTATTGGCCCTGATGCTGAACAGGAGCCACAGGTGCTGAAAAACAGCACTTAGCAAAACAATACTTGCAGGTCAAGTTTACGGGAGCCCCTTGCAGGTGATGCTTGGAGGGACTCTGGACCAGAAATCACCAGGCGGAACAGCTCTGTCTAGCTCAGGCGTCTCAGGTGCAGAGGTGTACCTAGCTATCCTTGATGCTGAACGGGACAGAAGGAGCCGACTTTACCAGGCGTGCCCGCACAGACTGGTTTTACTTGCAAGCACTTGACAAATGCACCACAAGGAGAAGGTTGATGGAGCAAAGGATCCCCTCTTCTTGGAACGTCAAGTAAAGTACTCAGTAGTCAGCAAGACCACCAACAAACATTGGCCATGGCAAATGCAGCGTTGAAGCAAATCTTCTTCCACAAGTTTTGGGAAGGATGTAGAGGGCTGAGACTCACTTGGGTTCTGGATAACACTACCCAGAAGGCACCTGGCTGGTTACTTTTGGGCTGATCCTCAACAGAGCCAGGTGGACAGTCCTTCTATTTATTTATTTATTTATTTATTTATTTTGCGGTTTTTATAGAGCGCATCAATCATCCCGAAGGATATCACGGCGCTAAGAGCCAGAGAAGCTGCTAGGGTGACAGCTAGGATTTATGGTTTAGTATAGAGATACGTTTTGAGATTCCTTCTGAACTGAAGATAGTTGGAGGTGTGTCTTAGCTTGGGGGGGAGCTCGTTCCATCTCTTGGCTGCTAGGTGGGAAAAGGAACGTCCACCTGTTCTGACCTTATGGATGCGTTTAGGCTTTCCCAATGCAGATTGGCAAGATCGCAGATTTCTGTTAGGTTTGTAAAATTCGATCCTTCCTTGCAGTATCGAAGGGCCAGTTCCATGTAGGGTCTTGTGAGCATGACTGAGTAGCTTAAAGGCAGCCCTCTGACGCATTGGGAGCCAGTGGAGTTTATTTAGGCACTCTGATGCTGAGTCGCGCTTACTTTTGTTAAGAATAAGTTTAGCCGCCTGGTTTTGCACAATCTGCAGACGTGAGAATAGATGGTCGTTCATCCCATTGAAAAGTGCATTACCATAATCCAGGCGACTGACCAGTAGTGCCTGCGTAACGGACCGTCTGCAGTCCAAGGGTAGCCAAGGGAATATTTTAGCAAGGAGTTTGAGTATGGCAAAACTTTTCCCGCAGAGTGATCTGACATGATCTTTCATGGAAAGAGTATCGTCCATAATGATTCCCAGGTTCCTGGCCTGTTGACTGGGAGAGGGGGCCGTTCCCAGTGAAGGGGGCCACCATGTGGCATCCCATACATGTTTTGCTCCCCCAAATAGTAGGATCTCTGATTTCCCGGCATTCAGCTTCAGGGAATGCTTGTGCATCCAGTGGGCCATTTCTCCTAGACAGTTGTGTAGTTTGGATTTGATGACCTCAGGGCCTTCATCCATAGTCACCACCAGCTGTGTGTCGTCAGCGTATGAGCAGACTCCAATGCCCCACTTCCTCCCAATGTCGGCTAAAGATGAAACATAGACATTGAAGAGGGTGGGGCTCAAAGAGGCACCCTGTGGTACCCCACAGCCGATGGTGCTTGGTTTAGAGTGATACTGTCCCATGTGTACAGCTTGGGTACGGTTGGATAAGAAGGAGTGGAGCCAGCCCAAGGCTTTGGACTGTACTCCCTTGCTTCGAAGTATATGAAGCAGGTGTTCGTGGGAGACCGTATCAAACGCCGCTGACAGGTCGAGCAATATCAGCGCCACCGCCCCACCCTGGTCGGCGGTGGATCTGATACCGTCCGACACTGCCAGCAACGTTGCTTCGGTACTGTTATTGGCTCTAAACCCTGTTTGGGACGGGTCTAGGAGGGAGTTGGTCTCTAGGTATTTAGTCAGCTGTATGTTGACCAGTTTCTCCAGGGCTTTTGAGAGAAAAGGGAGCTGTGATATTGGTCTATAGTTTTCGGGATTTAAGATGTCGGTTCCAGCTTTCTTTAGTAAGGGAGTGACAGAGGCGTGCTTCCAGGCTTGTGGGAAGGTGGCTGTAGTTAGTGATTTATTGAACAGTTGGGTGATGAGGGGACAAAGCGCGGATATAATTTTTGAAAACACAAAATGGGGGCAGAGATCTGAAGGGGATCCAGATTTAATTGTGTTCAGTACTGCCAGGACCTCTTCGGTTGAAAATAATTCGAAGCTGGTGAGATTGGGCCCGGTGTCTAGGTCTGAGGAGTTTAGGAGGTCTGTACGGGATTCTGATGGGGGGACATTTGTGAAGGAAAAGTTAAACAAATTAGTGTTTTGAGGGATGAAGGAGGAGTAAATCTTTTTGATTTTGTCCGAAAAGAAAGTGCTAATACGTTCACAGGCCTCTGTGGAGGGGGTTAGAGTTTGTGACGTACTGGGGGGTTTGCCTAGTTCTTTGACTATTTTGAATAACTCTTTTGTTGAGTTGCAGTTATCCTGTATTCGTTGTGTGAAGTAGTCCTTTTTTGCTTGTTTTATGGCACGGATGTATTGTTTCCGAGCGTTGACGTAGTTTAATCTGGTTTCACTGTCTTTGGACTTTCTCCATAGATGTTCCTTTATTTGGCATATTTTTTTTAGGCTTTTTAGGTTGGGAGTATACCATTTCTCAGATATGGTTTTGGTTCTGGCTGTTCTTAGTGGGGCTAATGCATTCAGTGTTTGCAGAATGCCCTCCTCAAGTAGGGCGGCGTTCAGACAAATAGAAGAGTCCTCCGGAAATATGACCTTGTCTTTAGGGAAATTGGAATCAAAGTTTGTTTCGTTAATCAACCTCCAAGCTCGCTTGGATATCTGTTGAACGGATTTGGTTTTAGGGGGTCGCCCAGGAAGGGAGAGAGAAAAATCTATAAGAGAGTGGTCTGACCAAGGCAGTGGGTTGATTTCTTTAATGCTGGTGGAAGTGATGTTGGTGAATAGAAGATCAAGTGTGTGGCCCGCAGAGTGCGTGGGGCCCACAATACACTGTTTAAGTTGAAGAATTTCCATATCTGATTTGAGTTCAGTAGATCCTGGGGCATCTGTTTTTTCGAAATGAATGTTAAAATCACCGACTAGCATGTAGTTTCTGTGTTTTAAACATATTGGCAGGAGTTGCTTTAATAGGTTTGCCCCGATGTTTGTCTGATGTCCTGGGGGGTTGTAAACCACTGCACCTGCTAGCATGGTATAGCCGTCCAGGAGAATTTTGAACGGTAAGATTTCGTGTTCGGGTTGGGCGGTTGTTGTTTCGACCAGGCAGGTTAAGTGCTCTCTGAATATAACAGCAACCCCGCCACCTCTCTTTTTGCCGGCTCTGTCTTTGGAGATGATTTTGTAGTTGGGGGGGATGGCAATCGCAAGATCAGGAGCATTGGATTCAGACCACCATGTTTCTGTTACAAAAACCAGGTCCGGTGACTTGGATGTTAATAGCTCCCAGATATCTAGAGCATGTCCCGGTAAAGATCTGGCATTAAAATATAAACAGTTTAGTACAAGATTATTATTCGTGGGGGGTGAATGACTATTGAATTGGGCTGGAGCCATACTAGACCAGTGACAGGCCATGCACGAAATGGGTCCATGGGTAGAGCCTGGTGTCAGGCGAGCGCATTGTTGGCTTACGGCAACTCTGTTGTTTTTCTGATAAGTTAGCAGTTCACTACGAGAATAGTGAATGGGTGTCTGCAGGCATTGGGTTGAACTTGCAGGGGGTATCGCCCCTGGCCCCGGTCGGACGCGGACGGGCGCAGACGGGCTTGCCTTTGGCGCGCCTTCGGCGCGCATCCGTCGCGCCCGCTGCGCTCGTCCGCTGCGCTTCCGGCACATGCACTATTGATATTAGAAGTGTGGTTTGTGCCTGTCGACTTCAGGGGACTAGTACCTCTAGTCCTAGGAAGTGCTGGTGCAGTCTTTAGGTTGCAGAGGGGGTCATCTTCCTTTCGAAACCGGTCTCTGGCCTGGGATGAGTCGTAGTCCAGCAGGTGCAGGGGTCTGCCACAGGTGCAGTACTTCACGCCTCTTCTTTGTGGAGTCCTGCATGGTGCTGCCATGGGTCTCTTCTTTG
Organism: Lissotriton vulgaris; assembly: GCF_964263255.1. Taxonomy (NCBI): domain Eukaryota; kingdom Metazoa; phylum Chordata; class Amphibia; order Caudata; family Salamandridae; genus Lissotriton; species Lissotriton vulgaris. The sequence goes on along the minus strand of NC_141685.1, from coordinate 352,455,031 downwards.
CCCTTTTCTTCTTCAGAACAGATCTGGAGTTCTGGTGTCAGGGGTGCTACTTAAATCCTGGAGTTAGGGGGTGTTTAAGGGTGTTAGGGCTAGTAGCCTATGGGCTACTAGTCCTGCGGTTAATCCACCCCTGAGCTGACCACATCCTGGGGTCATATGTCACCAAACTACCCAGAACCCACTATTCTTGAGACTTTTCAAGATGGCATAGGTCATCCTAGGCTACACCTTAGAGGTGTGGCTAGCCTTTTGGGGGGTGTACCGCTCCTGAATATCCAATTTCTCACCTGCCCCCAAATACGGGCACCTGGGGTTGCAGGGGGGCCTTTTTCTTCACTGCGAGACAAGTCACTAACATATCAGAGGCGGTGAAGCCTTTGAGGCTCACTGTCCTGGTGGGTTTTTCACTAGCTATCCTGGGAGGGCAGAAGTGTGACTTCCTTCCTGCCCAGGCCTTTTGTCTTACATCCTGTCTGAGTGAAAGCACTCACCAGCAGGAGGTCAGCCTGCAGATGTTACCTTTACTCAGGTCACTCTAGTGGGACCAATAGTGCTGCAGCCTTGGTGACCCCATTAACACCCTTGCCCTGGGTACCACTGATACTATATACTAGGGACTTATAAGTGGGGGTTTATGCTTTTTGTCAATTGGGTGTACCAATATTCTCACTACCTTTTGAGGAAAAGACTGGGGTCCCAGTCCCAGTGCACTTCCAGTTCTAAAACTACAGCATCCAGAGCAAAAAGTGTGTGTGTGGGGGGGTGGGGGTGGGGGGGGTGTGACCATCCAAAAAAGTCTATTTCCTACAGTAACCAATTTGCTATTCGTTATTTTCAGGACCCTTGGATTTAATTATGTGGCAATTAAGAAGAAAATATTGCAGCAGGATTTACTAAATTATGTGGAAAAAAGAAAATTATGCGACATGACGCTACACATTTTGTGATTGTATCAGTTCATTATTTTATCATTTGTACACGTGTTAATACTGTCTGGACACAGGTATCACCTCATTAGTACTAGTTTAACACACAAATACAGCAATGTGCATCTGAAAGGTGAATAGTCAACCATTGCAAAGGGTCTTCCTCTGCACAGCAACAAGCATTGCCACATTTTAGTAACTTTTTGTCTGTTGTGCTGGAAACGTTTTTTTTTAATACTGCAAATTATGCTGCAGATAATGAATTGTGAGGCAAATCCAAAATTATGTGAAAAACTTCACAGATGCAGAATCACATAATTCCAATGGCGCTGATTATATTACATTAACTTTCAGCAAAATATGATATGATCCCACTTTTGTTGGTGCCCTACATGGACTCCTACTGTCTAGAGCTATCCCTCTCATGCTGCTGCTGTCAATCACAGCTGCGCATAGATGCAGGTGTTGTCTTGGCCACAAAAGAGCACAATATTGGCAAGGCCAATGAAAGTAAGCAGTGGGGAGGTTAAATTATGCAGCAAGGTTGACAAAATCATGTGGCAAGAAAAAGCAAATGATTCTGCACAATCTGGCACAATCAAAACAGTAATATTTTGTTATTTTGCCATTTTAACAACTATTTCTACTGTCTGGGCAGAGCTGCACCTTAATAGTAGCTGTGATACATAGTTCACTAGGACCTAAGAGTGTAAGAATTCTTCCCATGATCGCACTAACGCACACTGCTGTGTCGCAGAATATGGATAAGTTGATGGTGTGACCAATCAAAGTCTCACCAGCCGCGTTTTCTGGCTGCTGGCACTAGAGTTGCCTGTGTAGGGCCGGCTTTAGCGGGGGGGGGGAGGGTCACCCTGTGTGACAATCTTTGCTTGTGCCCCCCCCCCCATTACCTTCTTGTTCGCGACTTCCCTCACCACCACGTTCAACCAATACCCTTCATCTCTCCATAGCACCTCTCTCACTTGCAGTTCATTTGTTTTATAGCAGCTCTCATACCAGTGTGGGGTGCCAGAGAACCTTACATCACACGCACATTGTACAGAGCCAATGAATCATATGTATGTAAATCAGTTTATAGGAAATGTTACATAAAACAATGTGGATTTTACAAGGTGTGAGAGTCACTGATACTAGTAGGCAGTATATTTTAAGAGTGTTTGGTCTGGAGAAGGACAAGCTCAGGATTTAAAACTTACTACAGTGGTTACTACAGTGGTTAATAATAAAAATTATTATTCCCAAATAAAATCTTTTTAGCAACATTAGGACCATGAAAGGCTGGGGAAAAACATAACGTTCTAACATATAATATGCAGTTTGCATGCAGTTCTGATGACAGGTCATAGGTCACTGTGCTATATTTGCATTATAACTTGTGAAATGAAAGTAACAAAAGGCTTTCTGTGATAAAAGCAGTGACCTGAGTAATCCACATAAAATACAGTTTGGTGATTTGCGTGGTATATGTTCTTTGTAACAGGCACATTAAAGCTCTGCACTACTTTATCATGAGTGGAAACTGCTACTAGATAAACCTCTGATCCCTTTCCAGCAGGAACATTAATCACCAGTGTTATCTTGACATTTTTATTATTGCATGAAAACTGCTGGACACACAAGGAACTCTGCAGCATTTGATTTTCAGACCCACATTATTTCAAAACACTGCCTCCCTCCCCCCGTCCCTCGAGGTGAGCACCGGGTGCGGCTGCACCTGTCGCATCGCTCTAGAGCCGCCGCCGCCGGACCTCTGTGCAGCCAATTTCCTAGCCTTTCTATGCTTTTCCTAAAGGCAAATGGCTCTTATCAGACCTCGCCGATTTGTTGATTCCAGAAAAAATATTAGTGCAACTAATGTGTGCACAGAGTTCTTCAAACATGGAGAGTTCGTTCGTGTGGAAGCAGCAATGCCAAGGCCTAAGGCTCGGCACGGTGGGGGGCTGGAAACAGGCCACTGCGTGTGTCCCCACCAACTACTTTCTTTAAATAAGCCGTGCCGGAAGCTGCGAGCGATGCTCTCTTTCCCCACAGTTTCCCTTCTTTTAATTGCATCCCCTTTAAGATGCTCCTGCGTCGCTCTCCTTGCTGGAGCCGGGTACCGAATCCCTTCACAGCTCTAACCATCAGTGGGAGGAGACGAAAACATCCTTTCCTTCCATCTGGCATCGCATTTTGGGATTTTTTGTTTTAGGGACTAGCTACTATATCAAATCAGAATTACTAACGGAAGAATTTTAAATATCTTTCACAAAAAAAAGACGCACCTAACAGCTCCTTAATGAGTACTGGGTAAGGCTTGCTCCTCCCACGACGAGTCTGGGTTTTTGTACTTTTTTAATTGCGCGCGCAGATTCAGGAAAGAAAGCGCTACATTATGTTTTTCTTTAAATAACTAAGACGCAGCATAAGGAAGAGGCGAGCATATGTCTTCCCTCTGGGCTGCCCTTGGCAAGGAGGTGCTGGCATAGCGCGCCTTGGCGCGGGAGCCGGGAAAGGATGCCTAATGGCTTCCAGACTCCGAAATGAGTTCTGCGGGCGCGAGGGTCCCTCTCCAGTTGTCTGAGGAGACGAGCTTGAATTACGGCTCAGTCGCCGCTGCCAGGCGCCTCCATTATTCCCGCGCACCGCCTTGCCAAGCAGGATTTATGGCCCTTTTAGCTCGGTAGCAGTCGGTGGCGCGGGATGGTGGGATACAGGCCATCGACCGGAAATCCCTCTCGTCGATGGAGGGGGCCCCCCGAAAATGGCTTCCGTGAGCGGCTTTATAACTAGCGCCTTCCTAAATGGCACCAAACTGCATATTGTTACGCATGGAAATGCACATCAAGCCACAGTAAATGCAAAGCGATTTGTAGAAGGGGATTCCCAGTTGGAAAATCGTTACTAAATGTGCCATTTTCAGAGTTTTAGATAACGCTGCAGGTCTGCCTTTCTTCCTGTACTGTGTGATTGTTTTTGCAGTGGTTGATCCCAGGCGGCTGTTAGTGAAGTATCCCTTCTTTCACATTATGTTGTGTATTTTTTGTGTGGCATGACTTTCCTGGGGGGTGGGTGGGACGTGTGTGTGTGAGTATTTTTTGGGGATTTCTGAAGCACAGACCCAGCTGGGCCACAGTACACGGTACCTTAACTACCCCTTGTCTGCGGGGCACATTCCCCTGCTGTGCTGGGGTAGGGGGGCACGCACAGCGCCCCAGTGCTCATGACGAGCTCAGCTCGTCATGAGCCACAGTTCTCGTGTGCTCATGACGAGCTCACCACGTCCGTTTAATGGAACGCTCAGCACAGCAGGGGAATTAGCCCCGCGTGCGAGCGTTCCAACGGTCATGACGAGCAGCATACGGGAACTGTGGCTCATGACGAGCTTAGCTCGTCATGAGCATTGGAGGGGTTAATGGAGCTGTGGGGAAACGATAATCACGGGCATGCATTCCACAAATTTACCATTGCATTGGCTTTCACACATATTTACAATTGTAGGAATAGACAGATTAGGAGTGAGCAGAGTAGGTGTTTGCAGGGTGGCTCCTCCGCAATGGCGAGCGTCGCCCACGGGCTCAGTCAGCAGGTGAAAAATAAAACCATGTTCTGTCATCGTTTTATTTTTTATTTGTTGGCTCTGAGCTCGCTTGTGCAGGGAGGGGCGGCGCCCGGGCATGGAATAGGGGAGGAGGAGTGCTATGTGCACTTACTTCTAAGTGCACATGCTTGTTTGGCCAGCCGTCTCAGGCCGGCCAAACAAACATGTGTACATAGGTTTCTCCAACCCGGCTGTATTGTACAGCTGGCTGGGGAAACTGCACAGACTCCCTGTACTGAGCTGAGCATCTTTTCAGGATGCTCAGGCCAATCCCGAGCTGCTCTCATAGCTAACTAATTTAATTAAGGAATCTATGGTGACCATGATAACTGTGCAACGTTCAAGTGGTGGGAAATCAATAATAAAATCAGTGGAAATAAATTCCCATGGTTTATTAGGAATTTCCAGAGAATGCAAAAGGCCAGAGTTTTGTTGATTCTCAAACTTGGCTTGAGCATATTTTTCATAGGACTGGATGTAAGACTGGGGGGAGATTCTCAAACATTTTGCGCTGGGTTAATGTTACAAAAGTGATCCAAAATGTTATTTTCCTGATTCACTTTCCAGTGCAAAAGTTGTGCTTTGCACTTGAAAGTACCCAAAAGTAACACAAAACAGTGCAAAATGCTGCTCTGCATTACTTTGCGTCACAGGGGCTTTATATGGGTGGTACATGTGCGTTCCAATGCAACCACCAATGCTTTTTGATGCCAAACCCTGTCTACTAACATTAGTAGACAGGGTTAGGCGCCAAGAATTAACACAGCTGAAAAGCAGGAGTTAAAGGGACAAATGTTTTCATTTCTCCTTTCTTTTCCAACTTTGCATGCATGCTGCACTGTACAATACACACACAGAGTAGGACAAGGTTTTCACTTGCCTAGCCGTAGCATTTTGTATAGGAAGGTTATCCTTCTTGTACAAACCTTATGGCAGACGCAGGCACGCAAGCTAGCACTATGGCGCTAAGTTGTGTGCCTGGCGCATGGCAGCTAAAATCTGTCCGTATCTGTATCGCAGCACAGCATTTTTGGCTTCTGCTCTGCGTTCCGTGACACCTTTGAGAATCTGGGCCTATGTGTGTTTGTTCTAAGTTGGATGTCACCATTGACCAGACACAAGGTTCCTTATTATTTTAACTCTGCGATGTCCAGTAGATTTAGAATCATGACATAATTGTAGAACCATTTTACGGAGTCTTTTTTCAAGGAATAAATATCTCATTTCTTAGAAGACACAGGCAGTGCTTATGCTAGGCACTCCTTCTTTCAAACTGGAACCAGGCACACTGATTATGTATTAAGGTTTCATTTTTGATCATCTCTAAGAATGAGATTGATGATGAGATTAAAATGGCTGAGGAAGGACAAATGTAATCCTTCGGTGTTTCAAAATGTCTTTTAATGTATTGATGAGACATACAGTTGGGAACTATATTTTGTGAACCAGGAATATAAGTAATTTTGGAGTCAAATTGTTAAGGAAAATGCAGATTAGATGGAATGCTCAATGTAGGTCTATTTTTTGCCTGTCTGGCTTGCAGTATATCTGAGGAAGAGGATAACAGTCTTTATAGCAACTACATTTAAATGCCTATAATCACATGCAGTAAATTGGTACTTAAAGTGCTTTCTCAACCCATTCTTGAGATAATTACGTAAGGCTTCACGCTTCGATGACGTCAAAGACTCTATTTTTCCAAGAGGTACCAACAAATTTGGTACTAGGTCTATAGAACAATCCAAAGCTCAATGAGCTGATAGCTGTTCTTTACTTGTTTTGGGAAGAAAATCAAAAAAGTCTAACTATTAAGTGGTGATTGATGAAAACTGAGCCACATTAGGACATTCTTGACTGTTTTTTTACATGACAGTTATATTTTGAAAACCAAGACATTCCAAAAATTACCGGATACCTTGCAGCTACAATCATATCAGACTCAATCCATTCATGTATGGTCAGCTCTGTAACCAAACTGTACACAGTTGGAAATGGCCCTTTTTGCAGGGTTATACCCAAACTTTTTGCTTCTTCCTCCCTTGTTTTTCCTGACCTGTGGTTGTTGGCAATAGGACTCTGGGCACTTTACCACTGCTGATCAGTGCTAAAGTGCATCTGCTCTCTGTATAAATTGTTATTGGGATTGGTTATCCATGATTGGCATAGTTGTTTGACCAGTAAGTCCCTAGTAAAGTGCACTGAGTGTGCCGGGGCTGGTGATTCAAATGCTACTAGAGGGCCTGCTTCACTGATTGTGCCACCCACATGAGTAGCCCTAAAATGGTGTCTCAGGCCTGCCACCGCAGTGCCCGTGTGCAGTTGCTAACTGCCATGATGACCTGACCAGTTTCTCCACTGCCCAGGCCTAACCCTTCCCGTTTTCTGCACATTGGACACCCCTACGGAAGGCCCAAGGTAACCCCTGGGCAGGGTGCAGTGTATGTGAAAGGTAGAGCACATACTAATGTAGGTGTCATGCTCTGATAGTGAAATACTGCCAGTTTCGTTTTTCACCATTGAAAGACTATATTGCCCATAGGCTGCAATGGGGAATGCTGTGTATAATGTTTACCTGCATATCTTCCCATAGGTGCAAGATATAAAATTAAAGTCTGGTATCCTTGAACTCAGAATTTAATATTACATCTTTTAGGAAGGATGTTTTTTAAATCCTGTGTTTGAAAACAGCACTTTTAGAAAGTGGCTGTTTTCTTGTCTGATCTTTCTGTGTGCCTTGGCCTGCTTGTGAATTGACTGTCTGGTTTGCGAGTGACAAGGAGCTGAGTGAGTCAGCCCTAGGCTGAATAGCTTCATCTGCATCTTGAGTGGTAGGAGGGGATAGCACCTAGGCCTGAATAGGGCTGTGCCTGCCTTCCACAATGCTGGCTCCTCCTCCTGCTGGGTGACTGATGACCCTGCCCATCTCTCTCAAAGGAAAGAAGGAGTCAGGTAAACAAAGTGCTCCAGGACTGACTAGAACTGGTTTGGACTAGGCCAAGGCCTCTCTGCCCTCAGAGAACAAAGAGAATATTGGTATAAAAAGGGATACCCAGACCTCAGAAAATTAGATCATCCTGGAATCAATAAGGAACCTCTGCCAAGGAGAAAGCTGGAAGACTGAAGAGGAAAGACTGTCCTGGTGTGTGCTTGTGGGCTGACCTGCAGTTGCTTTTCTGCCAAGGAGAGGGGAAGGACTTTGCTGTTGCTATGTTCCCTTGCTTGAAGAGATCTCCAATGGCCTGAGAAGAGCTGGCCTCCTATTAAGAAGTCCCAGGAACAAATGGACTTCACCCCCCAGCTTCCCCCCTGAACTCTGCTGAGTGTCAGTCAGTCAAAATACACTTTATTCGATTTTTGTTAAAATCATAAAAGGCAAAAGACATACATATATTTAAAAAAGACATTTTAAAAATACCCACAATTCATTTTGTTTTTACGTAGTGTCCATAAAAGAGTCACTTAATTAGTCACCGTAATACATACAATAAAGTAACAATTAATGTATTGATTTTTAGTTTAAAACAGTACAGTTCTAGGGATTCTTTTGTTTCTACCTCTGTGTGCGGCTGTTAAAAAACTCGCTACACAAAAAGTGACGTGTGCATCCGGTAATCTTTGGAGAAAAAGCAAGGCAGGTCTCACTTGTATAAAGCCCAGTGTTTTCAGGAGGGGAATTAGATATTTTCTCCTCTCAGTGTTGTAAAGTGCACAGAAAAACAGGAAATGGAGAGTGTCCTGGTTAGAGAACTGGTCACACTCACAGGGTGGTGCATGTTCCGGTTTACCCCACGTAGGAAAGGTACCTAGTGAATAGTGGATTAAATTCATTCTGAATCTGGTTAACAAAAATCTGTGCAAGGGTTTAGAGACATATTGCAGGTAAGGTTCCATCGAGGGGGAAGAGGACAAAACCAGGTGTGCTTTTACTAACGGTTTGTTAACTTCAGACTCCTCTCTCTCTAAGCGTGTCCTCCCCTGGAATTCCTTCTTGATCCATGCAATGTCCGCTTTCCTGATTATTGACGGTGTTGTATATAAGTCAGGTCTCCCGAGGGCAGTGAATGATGACTTAATATATCTCAGCCAGGCTATTTTCATTGCCCCCTCCCTTGCAGTCACGTCTTTGAGAATTGTGTGATTTAAAGACAACTCAGTGTTTATCCAGGTATTGGCCCAAAAAAGTAAAGGGGCCATTTTCAATCCATCTATAATATAGGGTAGGCCAACTTCCTCATGTATGGAGTAGGTAGGTGTGGAGTTTGGGACCGACAAAATTCGTCTAATAAGTTTATTCTCTACTATCTGCATGCTATCCAGATTAGTGTAACCCCACAGTGCTGCACCATATGAGGCTATCGAAATGCATTTACTTTTGTAAACTTTTAACACAGCATCCATTGGTTTAGCCCCTAGTCTTTTAGTAAAATCCATCAGGGCTGCTGTGGACCGGGCTAAAGAAATATGTTTGGCCTTAATTTGCGGGGCCCAAGAGCCCTTCTCATCAAACAGGACCCCTAAGTAAGGAAAAACCGGGACCCTGGAGAGAACCTCGCCATTGCAGAAAAAGGTTTTTGTGTGTGATTTATTTTTTTGTGGACCCACAATCATTGTGTGCGATTTAGTCACATTGATTTTTAGATCCAATTTGGCCATAAAGGAACCAAAGAGTTCCAAAAGGGTCTGTAGCCCAATGCCCGTGCGGGCGATGAGAACAGCATCGTCCGCATATAAAAGAGCCGGAATCTGCTTCCCACCTACCCGCGGGACATCAGCGTTGCCTGCTAACAAGGACTTCCCTAGATCATTAATGTAAATGGTGAATAAAAGTGGGGCTAGGATACAGCCTTGGCGAACACCCTTATTTGACCTAAAGCTGTCAGAGCATCGCCCTTCCCTGGTTACCCGGACCTTCGCAGTAAGGCCTTGGTGCAAGCTTGCTATGAGGGCCACCAGGGGATCCTCAATACCAAGCTCGCGCAGTATAGCCCAGAGCTTGGCCCTATTAACCAAGTCGAAGGCCGAGGAGAGGTCCATAAAAGCCAAATATAATGAACCCTCCCCGGCCACCGTGTACTTCGATATTAGGAGGTGTAAATTTGAGCATTGCTCTAAGGTTCCCCGTTTTTCCCTGAAGCCATATTGAATCTCTGCGAGATCCCCACAGATCTCCAGGCTTGTTCTCAACTTCGTCAATAGTACTCTGCCCAGGATCTTAAAGGCAGAGTCTATCAGAGAAATTGGGCGATAGCATCCCGGGTTCTCCCTGTCTCCTTTTTTAAAAATTGGTACTATGACAGATGTGTTCCAAGTTTCTGGAAAACATCCATCATTTGTTGCCCTGAAGACATTTGTAAGGACTTTAGACCAGGTGGTTGGGGCATATATAAAGAAGTCTACCGGGACTCCATCCGGGCCCGGAGCCTTATTTTTCGTGGAGTCCATTATGGCTTTATATACCTCCTCCTCGTTAAATTCTACTGCCACTAGGCCCCTGGTCAGTCCTGTCTCATTTCCATTCACAGGGTCATTGCCGCCATATATATTTTTAAAATGATCAACCCATTTCTCATCACTGATAATGCAGTCGGAGATTGTATTAATCTCCCCAGAGAAGAATTGGTTGTTTATGATGTCCCAGAATCTTTTACTATTCCGTAGTATATCCACGTCAAGCAAATCATTCCAAGCATTCTTTTTAATTGTATTTTTTCTATTTTTGACAACCAGTTTATACTCTCGTCTTAATTTAGAGATTAAAGTTTTATCCCTCGGCTTTATTTTAAGGGCATTTTTCAGTTCTTTATGGGCTTTAGAGCAATTTCTATCAAACCATTTAAATGGCTTGGGTGGCAAATTGGAATTGGGAACTGTAAGTTCTTTAGCCGTTTGTGAGCAAATAAAATTAAAAGCTGAAACAATCTCTTCATTGGAGGCATTTTGGTCTAAACAAGTACGCATGGGTTCCTCTATCTTTGGGCACAGGGAAGCCATAAAGGTTTCCTGGACCACCTTACCCCACTTGAGCCGTCTGCCCTGGTCACTGGGCACCGTCGATGTGCAAGCCCTGGGAAGACCCAGGTGTTTGCTCCATAAGTCACTCCAATGAACCTGTACAGAGACTGGGTTGTGATCACTATGTGGAGAGGCAGTTACCTCGTAAATCCCCATCTTAGAGGTTAAGCCCTGAGAAACGAAAATGAAATCTATCACAGACCCACTTTCGGACCCTTTGTAAGTGGGCAGGGATTCGTCACAACCAGTGCTAAGGGGTTCAGACATATTAAGGCTAGCAAGGAGAAATTCCAGCGCCTCCCCCGCTTTGGTGTGAGCAAAGTGCAGATTGCCATTTTCTGTTTGACCATCCAGGTTGCCTAAGTTGCATTTTAAAACACATTTTTGGATATTAAAATCACCTAAAATTAAGAAATCGAAATTAGTGCAAGATTTGTGACTATAATCAATAAGAACATTTTCCAAATGATCCACATGGGCTGTGTCTGTTTGTCTAGCCCAGGAATTATAAAAATTTGAGACCACTAAGACCCGCCCTGGTGAGATAGTCCATTCTACCATTAAGATATTTGGGGAGCCAGACTCTAGTTGTTTAAACGTCCCTGCCAATTTAAGCGAGAAGAGGAGAACTAGTCCACCCTTAGCTCTCCCTGCACTACTTGGAGTTGCTGGAATAGTAAAGCTTGTGAACCCATCCAGCCAGAAGGTTGGTGCGGTGTCCCATGTTTCTTGGAGGGCAATTACGTGGTTGCTGGCTATGAAGTCTATCCATGTGGGATCTAGTCTTTTGGCTCTAGTCCCTGCCACGTTCCAGCTAAGAAACCGACATGGAGTCAGTTCCACCTCCCCTAATGGAGCTACAGGCGGTGTCTGAGTATATATTAGTTGTTCATTAACTACAGACATAGGATCCTCCGCCCTACCTAAATGGGTTTGCAGGGCCAAGTGTCTTTGCACCACTGATGTTTCTGCTTGGGCGCCCTTTTCTGCGGTCTCCTTAGAGGCCTTATCTATTTGTCAATCCACCCCCTCTAAACCATTTAAAGAATTAAACCGATTATAAGTTGGGAAGAATGGTGCCGTTCTACCCAAAAGTGGCCAGGGATGAGAAGCCTGATGGCGCCCTCTTCTTCCGACTCTCTCCCATCTATCATGTCGTGGGGGTGGATGTTGTAGGCCTGGGGTACTTGGGAAGAAGAAAGACACACGGAGGGTATGGATGGTAGATTCCCTTGATATGTTTTCCCCTTGACAAATATGCGACACCGTACCCTTGTCCCTGAAACTCACCAATATACAGTCCCCAGTGATGGATTTCTGACTTCTCCCCACCCATGGGACCCTTCTTACCATTATAATCTCATTGTTAAGGTGTCTCGGGAGAGGTCTATTTCTGTTTAACCACTTAATGACCCTAGTTTTTAGAGTACAAAAATCCTCTATTTCACCTTCATCAAGTTGAGGGACCCCTGCCATAACTACTGTGAGGTCGTTAGTCTCAGGTGGTAGATTAGGGCGACGAGGTCTTGCAGGGGGCATTTTTTGATTGTCCGGGATGTTGTTTTCTGTCGTATGTGCCTGAGGTACTAATACAAGGGGAGGGTTAGTTGTGTTAGCATGAAGTGGATTGGTGGCTACAGGATTTGGGTTTAGTGGTTTTTGGGGGGCTACCCCGTTTGCGGCCTGAAGTGGAATTGACGTTTGGTTAACTACCCTTTGTTTTAACCCTTGCGAGGCTACGGGGCTAGTGATGGCTGTTAAATCACTTTCCTGACGGCCACTGCGAGTTTTCAGACTTCCCAATGTGGCCTCTAGTATGGTTAGTCTAATCTCGATCTTTTTTACGCTTTCGCTGATCGGGAGTAACAGAGACCTTAAGAGAAATTCCAAGTTTCCCAGTGGCACAACAGAGAGGGGGACATTATCACTACTAGTTCCTACATCTGTGCTCAAGGCGGGAGCTATAACTTCCTGCACATTAGATTTAGAGTGTGACTCTACCAGTGGTTTTGCTGTGGATACCTGATGTTTTAAAGATTTCCCAAAGTCTAAGTGTAGAGTCTTGGGTTTACTGCCACCCTGTGCTCCCTTTGCCCTTCTCCTACGTTTTTTTGGGGGGGGTCCTGGGATTGCTTGTGTGGTGACTACTTTCGATTTGGAATGCCTGTCTTTACGGGTTGTGGGCGGTTGTGGCGTTAAAGCTGTAGCCCCCCTAGCGGGACTGATACTAATAGGTAGAGCAGTGCTCGTGATTTCAATTGGGGAGGTGTTCATCCCTTCCCTTAACAAGAGTGGAACATCCTCAATACGAGTTGACTCCTCCCTTAAAGTAATAGATAGATCTCCCATGGGGGTGTTTTTCAGGTTGTCCACTGATCGTCTCCGTTCCGCCCTTAGCCTTGACAAATTTCCCTCTTTATCCGCCTCCCCCACAGCCCGTGCAAAATACTTTTCAAGTGTCCCATTTTTCACTCCACCCGGCTTCTGAGGAGTACTCTCCTTTGTTGGTGAGGGCATGGTTAAACTCCAGGAGGGTCAGTCAGTTATGCCACCCAAAACGGGTGCAACAAAATTATAAAGCCTGTAAGTACCTGCACGATATGAAAAACCAAGAGGGTGGGCCCAGCCCGGCCTGCTCCGGCCGATGACGGCCTTGGACGGTCCCGCCCTTGTCCCGGGCTTCTCCCGGCGCCCTCCCGCGCGCTCCCGCGCAGCGGGAGTGCCAGGTGCCTTAAATGGTGTTCAACTACGTAGGTCAAATGGTGGGAGGGGTCGGGGAGAGCGGCCCAGGTGTGGCGAGTCAGGCAGGCGGGCGCTCCTGGGATATGCAGTCCCAGTGGAGCACACACGCACGCTCGCAGCCCCGAAGGTTCAGCCTCCCACGTAGATTCCGCTGGTTAAGACTGCAGGCGGCACTCCTGGCGCAGCGGGACCCGCGGAGCGGGTTCCGCAAGAAGTTGATGCAAACAGAGAACTCCCGGTGGGTCCAAGACAAGCGGTTCAGCAGAGCGTCCCGCTCGCATGTACTGCGAGCTCTGTAGTTGAAGGCTCGGTAAAGTGGTGGGAGGGGTCGGGGAGAGCGGCCCAGGTGTGGCGAGTCAGGCAGGCGGGCGCTCCTGGGATATGCAGTCCCAGTGGAGCACACACGCACGCTCGCAGCCCCGAAGGTTCAGCCTCCCACGTAGATTCCGCTGGTTAAGACTGCAGGCGGCACTCCTGGCGCAGCGGGACCCGCGGAGCGGGTTCCGCAAGAAGTTGATGCAAACAGAGAACTCCCGGTGGGTCCAAGACAAGCGGTTCAGCAGAGCGTCCCGCTCGCATGTACTGCGAGCTCTGTAGTTGAAGGCTCGGTAAAGTGGTGGGAGGGGTCGGGGAGAGCGGCCCAGGTGTGGCGAGTCAGGCAGGCGGGCGCTCCTGGGATATGCAGTCCCAGTGGAGCACACACGCACGCTCGCAGCCCCGAAGGTTCAGCCTCCCACGTAGATTCCGCTGGTTAAGACTGCAGGCGGCACTCCTGGCGCAGCGGGACCCGCGGAGCGGGTTCCGCAAGAAGTTGATGCAAACAGAGAACTCCCGGTGGGTCCAAGACAAGCGGTTCAGCAGAGCGTCCCGCTCGCATGTACTGCGAGCTCTGTAGTTGAAGGCTCGGTAAAGTGGTGGGAGGGGTCGGGGAGAGCGGCCCAGGTGTGGCGAGTCAGGCAGGCGGGCGCTCCTGGGATATGCAGTCCCAGTGGAGCACACACGCACGCTCGCAGCCCCGAAGGTTCAGCCTCCCACGTAGATTCCGCTGGTTAAGACTGCAGGCGGCACTCCTGGCGCAGCGGGACCCGCGGAGCGGGTTCCGCAAGAAGTTGATGCAAACAGAGAACTCCCGGTGGGTCCAAGACAAGCGGTTCAGCAGAGCGTCCCGCTCGCATGTACTGCGAGCTCTGTAGTTGAAGGCTCGGTAAAGTGGTGGGAGGGGTCGGGGAGAGCGGCCCAGGTGTGGCGAGTCAGGCAGGCGGGCGCTCCTGGGATATGCAGTCCCAGTGGAGCACACACGCACGCTCGCAGCCCCGAAGGTTCAGCCTCCCACGTAGATTCCGCTGGTTAAGACTGCAGGCGGCACTCCTGGCGCAGCGGGACCCGCGGAGCGGGTTCCGCAAGAAGTTGATGCAAACAGAGAACTCCCGGTGGGTCCAAGACAAGCGGTTCAGCAGAGCGAGTGAGTTCTGCCCTTCCTAGAGTGCTTGATCCATTTGTGGGGCCTCTGGAGGTTGTGCCTGCTGTTTGGGGAGCTGGTAAAGAAGAGCTACAATTTTGTACGCATCGCTTGCTTGCGGAGCGCATCGTCGACAGTGCGAGACAATATTCGTCGCTGCGAAGATCGTCGCAGCGCCTGTTGCCGCTGCAAGAATCAACGCATCATTCGCTTGCAGAGCGCATCGCCCTGGTGCAGGAAGACTCCTGTCGCTGCGAATATCGTTGCAGAGCCTGTCGTCGCTGTGAAGAACCATTGCACTGCTTGCTTGCGGACCGCATCAGGTCGCTGCGAACATTGTCGCAGAGTCAAAGCATCGAGGGGCTGCGACAGAAGAAGATCAACATTGCGCCGCGCATCGCTGCCGTCCCAGAGATCATTGCATCATGCCTGTGAGAGACGCTTCTACTATAGAACCTACACCATGGAATCCACACAAGGTATCACATCGCTCCCCATACAGATTGGATTCCTCGCAAAATGCCCTCTGCGTGCAGCGGGATTGTTGCATCGCCTCCCCAGGGTCTCAGGAGTGACGCATCCCTTGTTTTTCGATGCTGCAGTTACCACTAGGATCTTTGTCGCATCTACAGGTACTTTGGGCTAAAAGTGGCGCAACTGTGGATTATTTTGACGCAAACCTTATAACTCTTTCAAAATCATATTCTTGAAACGTGTATGTTAGATTTTTGTCGTTTTGGTCTTGTGTAGTTTAGATAAAGATACTTTATTTTTCTAAACTGGTGTGGAGTCCATTTGTGGTGTTTTCACTATGTTACTGTGAGTGATGGTACAAATACTTTACACATTGCCTTTGAGAATCCTGTCTGCTCATGCCAAGCTACCAAGGGGGTCAGCAGGGGTTATCTAAATAGTGTATCCCCCTTACCCTGACTAGAAGCAAGGGTCTCTATTTGGACATTGGTACCTACCTCTGCCAACTAGAGACCCCCAGATCTAACATACACAAATAGAGTTCAATCAACAGCTTACACAAGATGAGGCTTATCTTTCCTTTTTATAAGAATGGGACATTCCTGGGCCCTTTGTATGCTCATATAAGATCCAGATGTTCTATAATCAAGCAGCAGAGTCATTTGGTATGACTCTATTTTGAAAAACAGTGGCAATCTCTTGCCTCTTTCCATTGTTCTATGGACAAGTTTTCCCAATTTCCTTCATCTTTCTACAACAAGTAGGACATTGGAATACATAAATCAAGTCTACAATGGTGACTTAATTCCTCATCAGATAGAAGACCACAAGCAAACTTGCTATATCTTCATCTTCCGAGTTGAGAGATTTAGAAGTGGAAATAAGTATTTGAAATGCTTCTTTAAACTTGAATTCACCTTGAGTTTGCAATCTCTTCTTCTCAGGATTATATATTCTTAAATGCTTCTGTTAATCTTGATGACCAGGGATGGAAGAACTTGCAATGTCGAGAAACACGAGCTAGCTCATCTTTTATTTTGTTTCTTGACTATTGAAGATATGTCACAAGGGAAAAGTCGGACCAATCTGTCTGTGTTGCCAAGGCTTTAAACTACATTAAATAAGTTAAAATATCCAAAGAACCTTATTGAAACTAAAACTTGATTGGAAACCAACAATTTATGGTCTTGTTTGGCAAAGGCATTTTTAAAAACTTCAAAACATGCACTGTAGTTATCCAATAATGGGACATACTGTGAGTCTAAAAGACTAGCCCTAGCCAACGTGCCACTGATAGTACTGCTTGTTCCAAACTCTCCCTTAGCTCAATCACATGCATAAATATGTGGTTAGATGGTAACAAGTATCAGACAGGAATCAAAAAACTCTTTAGGACGTCTTGGATTTTCATCACACTTTTGCTCTGTCAAATTAGCTAAAGAAATGAATCCACAGATGCTGATTGAAAAATAACAAATTATTGATGTATGGATGACTTTTGTTTAGTTAAGGCCTGGAACTACATTTTTAAGCCATTTGTTGAGGCAACTAAATCTTGGACTACCTTCCATTGCTTAACTAAGATTAATTTGCATCACAGACTGTGAAGGTCAGGCCTCTAGATCGAGACACAAATTATTCTTTGGGCCAGTGCAGAAAAGGTCTGCAACTTTGAACAACCTTCCCAGAATCCAGATTGGATATAAACTCAAAGGTAGTAGCCAAAGACAAATTGAAACATGATTCTGAATCTAAGAACGGGAAGAAACTGTATATCAGCAAAACATTCTGAAAAAGCGAGCAGACCAAGCAGTAACAGGCTCACTGGTTAGAGGCGGCAGACCCGAGAGCAGAGGACGGCCCGGGACCAGGGTTCGATTCCCGGCACGGCAGGTTTCTGGACCAGGGTCAGCGGACTCGAGAATTCTCTCGCCTCGGTGCCCACTCTGATCAGCGATCACACTCGGCAACTCTGGGCATTAGCTTGCCTCATCTTCACTAACGGCCCCGCCAGACCGCCGGGGATGCCTGGTCTCACCCTGGAGATACCCATTAAAGGGACCATCTCTCAGGGAAGCCAGGAAGGGTTTCGCAGCGGTCGAAGCGCCTTGGGACCCTCCGGGTAAGTAGTGCGCTATATAAATGCCTATACATACATACATACATACAATGATAAAGAAAGGATGAAGGAGAAGGCAAACTAGATACACAGGAGTGAGAAATAGGCATGACAAGCGACATTGTGCCTCATTGTGCTAACTCAGCCCCCTCATTTTACACTGGAAGATCTACAATTAATCTGGAAGGAAGTAAAATGATTATTCTGAATTGAATCCCAAATGACATCATGTTCTGCAACTGAAAACTCCAAACACATGTGAATTCGGATTCACTATAATATTGTAAGGAATCAGCAAGGTATCTGGGGTTTGAGTACTGCTAAAAGAAGACCTGTCAGGCATATTCCTTTAAGGCTCTGGCAGGCTGATCTTTGGAGGCTACGATGCTGCCTGGGGTAAGGGTGCAACCTCGGGTCATGAAAGGAAACAGCACTATTTAAACAATATAAAAACCTAAGGGAGTTGGCTGGCAAATTTCTGTTTAGCATTGGCGCTCTGATTGCTGATAAGCTCATTCAAATGTTTTCATTCCCCACCTGTGTTATTTTCCCCCTCTGCAGCTCCTTGCTTAACCGACATGTTGTCTTGTATGCTGACTTTGCTCTTGGAATTACTTTTTTTTCCATTGTTTTGCTTTTCATCTCCGAATTCCCTTCTTTTATTAGTAGAATCCTGATCTGACATCTGATTCTAGGACTTATTAACTTTTCTCCCCCTCGGCTAAGGGTTATTGTGGCCCGCAGAGCCAGTGAATATATTTATACGTTTATCTATCATTATGAATGTTATGTGCCTTTCACCAGTACTAAAACCCTGTATATGTTCTCTCTCTTTAGTGAGTCATTCTGGTACCTGAGATCCTCATCTAGGCCTGCTGTGTCTCTCTCTTCCTCAGTCACCTTCCCTTTTCCCTCTGGTATTTACCTTTGTCTTGTATGTCTTTTTTAGTACGGATTGGACCTCATTCTTCGGAGTGAGGCGAGCTGTCTTCAGAACTTGTCGGCTGACACTTGCAAAACCTGACAAATATCTACACTTATGGAATTATAATACAGCATTCTGTTAGACCTGGCATCCTTAGCGTGGTTTTCCCCCTAGTATTTTGCCTTCAAACCTCCGGTTTTGTTTACTTAGGGCTAGATGTAGGTAATCACAATTTACTGATTCTTAAATACAGAATTTTACCGATTCGGTATTTAAGAATCGGTAAATGTGATGAAGGTAATAAATCGGTAAAATTTACCGATTCGGTAATATTCCTTATTATCGAATCGGTAATACCGATTTAGTAATGAGGAATACATTCCCATTCATTCCTATGGGCCTGGAGGTCTATAGGAATGAACGGGAAGCCATTTACTATTACCGATTCGGTAAATACCGACTCGGTAATAGCGGTAGCATATTCAAGGGTGGCTGGGTGTCACATTGACACCCTGTTGCACCCCTGAATCATGCATTTGTGCACATGTGGTGCACATACATGCCCTAAGGGCGTGTATATCTGCCACATGGCACTTTAAAAAAAGCAAATAATTGCTTTTTGAAAGGTATTCAGTATTTACCACAAACTTGTAGTTGGTGGTAAATAACGAAGCATGTAATAAAAAATGCACTCACTTGAGTGCCTCCTACATAGCTCTTAAGGATTCAGTAATTTACCGATTCCTTAAAATAAGGAATTGGTAAATTACCGAATCCTTAAAACCTGCCTTCTACATCAGAAAAGGCTAAATACCGGTCGGTAACGGGGTAATTACCGATTTTCGTCCTTTTCCAACCGGTATTTAGCTACCTACATCTAGCCCTTAGTTTTTGCTGGTTTTAGGACTTTGCACACTTTACCACTGCTAACCAGTGCTAAAGTGCTTGCGCTCTCACCTTAAAACATGATAGAAGTGGCTTATACCCAATTTGGATATTTAATTTACTTGCAAGTCCGTAGGAAAGTGGTACCACTTGAGACCAGGGCCTGTAAATTAAATGCTACTTGTGGGCCTGCAGCAGTGGTTGGGAAGCCCACTTAAGTAGCACTTTAAACATGCCTCAGGTGTGCAGTTTTAAACTGCATTTTTGATCTTGCTGCATAAAGTTTTTTCCAGACCCAAACCTTCCTTTTTAATACCTAAACATAACCACTAGGGTAGCCCCTGTGCAGCTCAGAGGGCAGGGTGCAATGTATTTAAAAAGCAGAACATGTACTTTTACATTTTACCTGTTCAGGTAGTGAAAATCTCTTACATTAATTTTCACTACTGCAAGGCCTACCTCTCCAATGCGATACAATTGGAGTTACTTTATTACATTTAATAAGCTGTAGTTTCCAAATGGGAGCAGGTAACCAGCTCATGTATGGTGTCTTTTGGAATGGCACTGACAAATCCTAACTTATGGTGAAGTCAGATTTTAAATTACAATTTTGAAAATGCTACTTTTAGAAAGTTGGCATTTTCCTGCCTTGGCTATTTAGTGCCTGTTCTGGGTCACATGACTGGGTGTAGTTGGCAGTTGGGTTTTTTGTATTTCTCTTAGACAGCCACACACAGAAGAGATTAAGTGAAACTGGATGGGCCATCACTGGCAGGACGGAAGGATGGACTTGGGCACAGCCCTGCTTACACATGAATAGGATGTGTCCTGCTCCCACATAAAGAGCTACATACCCGCTGTAGTTAGTCTGGAACCAGGACAGAAAGGCATGATGCCGTGGGACTTCAAAAGTAAACCTCTAGAAGCTTCTTTGCGCTTCAAAGGCACAACTGGGTATAAATACTGGACCTTAGACATCAACTCTTCAGTACACCTCTGAACCTATGGATACTCTGCCAGGAAGAAGGACTGCTGTCCTGCTGAAAGGATTCCCACTCTTCTGGAGTGCTGCTGTGATGGAACTGCTGCACTGCTGTGCTTATCTGCCGTATGCTGCCCTCTCGCCTGGATTGTAAGGACTGGACCTCCATCCATGGAGCCCAGGACCCAAAAGTAACTCCAAGGGCTAATTAGCTGGCCTCCTGACTTGAGCCTCAGGGACAGAAGGCTCCAACAATCTTTACTCTGGTACCTGGACCTTGCCTTCTTTGGGTATACCCTGCCAAGTGCTTCCACCCTAGTCTGGACATTTGTAAGTGGGCCTATGCTGCTCCGCCAGACTCTGTGGGCCCAGCGAAACCGACGCATCTCCTCTGCTGCATGGCGCGACCCCGAGCATAGCTGAGACATCACTGCCGCTAAATGAATTTGTTCCATCTCAAAGGCCTGCATGCATTGCAGCCCTTCTCCTCATTGGTACCGCCATGCACAACACATCCTTGGCTCAGGTCCTTGCATCCTTCATCAGTGGCAACATCAACAATGACACTGTGTTCTGCATCACAGCCTCGCAGCTCCTTTGAACAGACACATCACCTTGACTCTATGATGTATCCTCAATGTCTAGCAGCCTTGCCGCATCTCAGAACGGACACATTTGCTGAACTGCAGAACGCATCTTCAACCAGACCCTCGTAACACTCCACAAACCAGGATTTCAGGTTCTTAGTTAACCTGGCCTAACTGGGTCCCTGTAGCCGGCGTGCACACTTTTGTGGTCAGCCTGAACTTTTGACTTTGTTTCGGTGCGGTGCGATCAAATATCTACAGTCGGTCCGTTGTGCTTTTTGGCACTTTTTTCACTGAAATATTTAAAACTTCAGATCTCCGGTTCTACTGATTGGATTTTTGTTGCTTTGTTCTTGTTGTGGGATCTTTTGGTGTGTTTTTTCACGTTATTGCTGTTTTAAGTATTGCACAAATACGTTACACATTTCTTCGAAATTAAGAATGACTGCCAAGCTATCAGAGAGTTGAGTACTGACAAATTTGGATTGGCTTGTTCCTCACCCTGACAAGGATTGTGGTTGCTGCTTGAGCAGAGCTCACACCCCAGTGAACCAAAAGCCATATTCTCTACTCATTTCTAGCAATGAGCACTCCAATCAAAGCCAACTTAAAATGTGGCATGTCCTTGAGTGTGAGGCCCTCTACCTGATCACCCGCATTCCTGCAGCAAGGGATCCCAAATCTGCCTAACTATCACATTGACCATTCCAGGCCTACACCCTTAAACTTGCCTCTTCTATCCCTCTAAGGACACTCTGGCTGCTCATCACCTGTTGCTCAGAAATATTATCACGCCAACAACCCTCCAAACTTTGTAAAATTTGCTGATTTTACGTATGCTATATTTTGCTAATAGTTTTATTCGTACTGTGCCCTCATTGTAAAGCGTTCTGATACCCTACCCTGGGTCTGGTCCGCGCTATAGACAACACTAAAAATAAATAAATAAATAAAATACCTGGAGACTTGCCACCCTGATGCAAGGCATTCATGTGCTTCGGTAAACCACTCCCATCTAGTATTAAGTATGCTCCTGCGTTTAGTGATTGTAATGCAAGAAATAGCTCTCCCGTTAACCACGCACACAACCACTGTGGTTCTCTATGCCATAAAAATTCAGCAGCAGGTTCATGGTGTTCATGTTTTCTTCCTGCACCTCCCCACAAAAACCTCTTTCCACCTCCACCATCTAGTGGGAAAAAAAGCAGGCCTGGTGTGCAGGAATCCCTTCCTGACTTCTCTACATTTCTTGGTTTACTTACGCCTGTCATTCCATGATTTATCATGTCCTGATGCACAAAGTGCAGTGCATTGGCTGGTTTTGCCTTCTGCCTGCATTACATTTTGTTGCTAATGTGTCAGCCCCTTTCCGGAATGGATACCATTAGCTTCTGAATTACACTTGCCTGCTGATTATACTATGTTAATTATTCCTCCTGATGTAAGCGGTTAGCAAACCTAACTACTGTTCAGTTTGCAGCGGCCTGTCCGGCTATGTCATTAATATACATTACAGCAGCAGCCACCTGAGTATTGAACCCAGTCAACCCCTCCAGGAGTAAATGATGATTCGGCACGCGGCTAATACTGCCTGCCTGCAGCTCTCCAGGCATAGGCTACCTCCAATCAATGTCCGCACACTGAGGAGGATGCACAGGGTTCAGGAACGAGATTCGCTTCTCTTTTCATAGTCTCTAAAGATACTTTTTCATGGGGTGTCAGCAGGTTGGAACTTTAAAAGGAGAGCATCTCAAATTAGAAATGTAACATTGGGAGCCCAGAGTGGAACCAAAAAGATGAAATATGGAATAACACAAGGAAAAGCATATCAGTTAAATAATAATTTGGGGGAAATGGTATGCTATCAACTTGATTTAAAGTGCACCTGTATGCAAGCTGGTAATACCGTACCCAGTAAATACTTATACTATGGGGTGCGGTATTTCCCTGTTGGTTTATAAAAACCCTCATTCATGCCAGCATTATCGAACTGGAAAGTGGGAGATTTTGAAAGTAAAAATCGGAGGAAAGTACTTTCCCTATAGTTTTATAATGAAACAAGGGCAATTTTAGTCGGTAGTCACCTAAGGCAAAGTTATTTTTGGCTTCGAAAATCATGATTCTCCCCTCCTAAATTGCGTCTATAGGCATTGTATGTGCATTCCAAGTTCACACCTCTGAATGTAGTGATGCCATGTTTTCCCCGTTCTGAGCTGCAAAACTCTGAGGGCCTCATTTACAAGAAACTGATGCATTGCTGCGGTAAAGCAGTGATGCGTCAGTTTACTTGCACCTGCAGCAGAAACCCTTGCACCACCCTAGAGGCACCATATTTACAATACGTGCATCATGGCACAGAGCTTTTTGCCGTATTGCTGGAGTTGGAGGGAAAACCGACGTAACTCCAGCAGTGCGTCACAATACAGAGGTGATGCATCCTGTTTTCACTGACGCATCGCCTATTGAATGGGGACCAATGGCTGTTAATCCATGGCACAACGGGTTTTGGCCAAAGGAACTTGGGCCACCCCCAGAACCCGCAGTCGAGGTAAAAAGCCTAGGCATCCATGTGAATGATAAACTATCCATGCGGAAGCAAGTCACCACGGTGGTAGGAACCTGTGTCGGCCTTCTCCGACAACTTAGAAAAATGGCGCCATTATTGTCCTTCTCCACCTTGAGACGGGCGGTGTCCGCAATGATATTACCAAGGTTGGACTATGGCAATTTGCTTTATTTAGGACTGCCCCAAAAACTCTTGGACAAACTTCAAGTGGTGATGAACGATGCCGCCAGGATCATTTTTAAGAAACCAAGGAGCTCGCATGCGTCCCCACTTATGCGCGAGCTACACTGGCTGCCAGTAAGGCAGAGGGTGCTCTTTAAAGGGCTCTGCATCGCACCTAAATCGCTCTATGGAAAGGCGCCAAGATAAATTAAGACACGCCTGATTCCATACAAACCGGGTAGGTTGTTAAGATCTGCTGAAGCAACTTTTCTTACTCAACCACGCTTCAGATTGGCTACAGTGGGTGGCCGTGCCATCTCCAATACTCTCCCAGCAGTCTTGAATAATCTATCGGCGGATCTGCGGAAGGAATCTAATTTGATGTCCTTCCGGAAGAAGTTGAAAACTGTTCTTTTCCAGAAGGCTTGGGTTGGGCTATAATTCCTGGTAGGGCTTTGTAGGAATTTCTGCTGTGCTTACCTGACAAGCGCTTAGAGACCCCTGGGTTATAATGCGCTATATAAATCGAATAAAATAAATAAATAAATAAATGTGTTAGAGCGTGAAAAGGGGACAAAGTCACCCTGCGCTCAAACATATTGGTCCTGTATGTGACGCATACAAGTGGGCATAGTGTCCAATTGTATGTGTGACATCAGCACGTAATGTCACAAATTGTGACATTATGTGCACATACCTATCTTCTGTGGCCCACTTACCTCGTGACCTGATTGCACAATGCAATCGAGTCACTAAGCTGGTATGGTCCCTTCGGCACAGCCAATGCATCATCCTCATACCTGTGTTTAGCAGGCTTAGGGATTGTTACGCATTGGCAGCGCAGCGGGCCAAAATTGCAAAAAAAGTGGTAAATATCACTACAGCAGTTTTATTGTAGGTGTTTCCCTTGGAACGCCTACCATGCACACATTTAAATCTAAGTTGGCGCTGCCAATTTGAAAGCAGGTAAAACCCGACTCAGCCTGAAAAAAGTGACGCATCTGCATCCATGTAAATATAGAGCAAATGAAGAGCAACAGTTGCAGATAAATAAGTGATGGACTGGTGGCACAAGGTGCTTGTAAATGAGCCCTAGAATGTGCAGTGTTTTCCTGTACAAATTCTGAACGGTTTCACCTGGCAACATTACTGCAGGGAATAAGTGTGCTTTTTTCACACCGCTTGTTATCTCGTTTCAGGCACATACTCAATTTACACCTGGATTTTGATTACTTTGGCCCGTGGAATGAGGTTTGAACTGTCGAAATTATGCGTTTTCATAGTGGGCAAGGTACGAGAGAACTCCCTCAATTGTATGGTTGTGCAGCAAAGGTGCTGCCCACCTGAGGTAGCCAGGGCGTGCCTCCCATTTGGGGTTATCCTATATGCCCAAAGATGTTTTGCCCACGAAAGCTGGGTGAAACTCTAGTGGCCCTCTCCCGGTAATCACATTGCTGCCAGCACTTAATTTGAGCCTATGGTTGCCATTGGTGGTGGTGGGGGGGCACTAGCACTTATTTTTCGGGACTGTCACTTATTTTTCCCGTATCAGATATTTACTGACTGCAAGAGGGGAAATCAAACAGATCGAAAAGATTGAAAAAGAAAAAAACAGCAAAATCTCACTAACAGAAAGCAGGAACCGGTAAGTGTGAGAAAAAGGAGCAGGGAGTATCTGCTAGTGGATTACAGACTACTGACTTGGTATTCGGCGAACCAACGTTTAATTGCACCGGCCACCAGAGCTCTGGATGGGCTCCCTTCCTTTTACAAACTAAGCCCTGGGGACAGACTACTGTATATTTTGAATGGCAACAGCGGTATCCACCACTTTATTCAGTTCACGCAATTACAGCAGCCTGAGATATTGATGTAGGAGGCTGAATATGGTAAAACGGTACATCTTCAACTTGTGATGCATTTACAATGATGGTACCTCAAATCAAACAAAACTGAAAAATCCCCACAAGTGTGCTAGATCCCTCATTGCAGAGATGAACTTCCTGAGAACCCACATGCATCCAACTTTCCCATGCATTTGTCTGCTGCTACTATAATGGAGGAGATGTCCATCCCCAAGTCTCAAAAAGAACTAAGGGGCTTCACATAAAAAGTGGTGCACCAACGGCGCCAGGGGCTTGTAAATTAGCCCTTAGGTTCCTGAGCCGAGTTTCTTGCTCTGTGCACGAAATGACAAGCAAGGTCAGACATGCTTGTGCCTTAAACTTTGCAGAAGATGTTCCATGACAATCAACATTTCCACTGGCTTTTTTATGATAACCGTAGGGAAAAAAGGTACTCTTTTCTTGACTGCAGAGAAGTTCCTGGTTGCACCTCACAGGGCCAGCTGGGGTTCATTTTACGTTTCTATTTTGACCACCACCAATCATTTTGACTAATGACACCCTAAGCCCATGTTAAAGTTACTAACATCTCGAGTTCAATAAATGCGGTTTTATTCAACATCCCTTCATCCTGATTTCATTCAGAATTACGTCTCACCTCATCATCCCCCTTCGCTCTTTCAAGTTCTTCGATAGAGCACATGCATATCATTAATGTGTGATGGAATCCAGCATGCTTTTAGCATGTATACCTCCACAACGCCAGCATTAGAACGAACGAGTTGTTACCATGCGTTCCTATGGCACGCAAGTCGTTACAACGACTTTCCTTATGGGCGCGCTGTACTTTGGAATAGTATCATCGACGATTCCAACTCCAGTCTGTGCAACAGTAGGGAAGGTTTTGTACTTAAAATTCAACACCATTCCACCAATGCCCCCCCTCCCCCGAAAGCAAATCGATATAACGAATTGCGTGCTAAACAAATGCGTGGTAAAAATGAGTATGTTCTATTACCGGTGCTGTAAAGGCACATTGTGATTCCAGTTTCGTTTTAAAGGACGTTTCCTGTATATTTTCTTACCTTGTTTTCTCAAGAACTGAAGACCGCAAGTGTCTACTAGGGAATAGCTGTTTCTTATCGAAGCGACTTGAAACTCATTTTCTGACGCTCTTTACCCTTTATTTTGCAAACACTGTCAAGATATTTCCGTGATGAATCTCCCATTATTTCAAAAGGCCCTTTTAGAGATGTTTCCTTTAATTAGGTTCGGCGCATTCCTCAGCTGCGCTTTTCCCGCCACCCACCCCATTGGTCATGTGTCAGCCGGTTTCCACGGCGCAGCCCGTAAGCTTGCAAAAAGCATTTGCTGCTTATCCCGGATTCATTATTCTTCCCAATAAGTCATTAGCGAAGGTAATGACTCTGCAGCCCACGGTGATTGTCCCATCGTTGCCATTAATATGCACTGTAAAGAATAATCACTGTAGGACTCCATCCCCTGGTACCGCTCTTATGTTTGCCTCCTTTGGCATCTTCCAACCCCTCCCTGACTTGATTTTCTCTTTATTCCCCTTCCCCATGGTATGTCATTATTATTAATGCACAGATAAAAAAAAACGAAATTTCAAAATAGCTTCTTAGTTGATAAATAATGCTGGATAAGTGTTATTACTGAAAAATATTTAGAGCTGCCCGGTATTGGGTTTTATGTAATGATTTTTAGGCAAAAAACACAGTTCACTTTACATTGATTTTGTTTTTGTTTCTAGTTTTTCTCATTTCTTTGGGAATAAAGGAATTGCAAGTTGTTTGGCAAATTCCCCAATTACTCTCTCTCTCGCTCTCTTCTCTCTTTTGGCTTTTTCTCTGAATGAAATCTAGCCACTTCTTTCACCATTCTTGCTTTTATGAGACGCTCCTAATGCAAGTGTCTCCTTTGCCCATCTTTCCATTGTACATGCAAAATGGTCATTGGCCTTTCTCAACTTAGAATTGTTTCTTTACTACCAATACATTTTAACACAAAAGATAAAAAAAACTATTGATACCATATGTTGTGACTTGTGTTTGTCTAATGGCCACTTCTGTCCTTATGATGTGTCCTCTCACTGTACTGCCAGATATGCCACGAGGATTCTTAAGAATTTATCTGTCAGAGGTTCCCTGAGGGATAAGCACGATCCTGATGAGGTGGTAGCCTTTGAAACTTTGAAACTTTATCACAGAAACTGTCTCTACGTGCACCTATCTGCCGCAGTCTTCATTACCTACAGACACAAAGCTGTTTCGTTACACTGTACTTAACATCAGGGTAAATCTCTGTAAGACTCACAGAGATTTCCCCTCAAGTATATTTCACGAATTCAAGAACCTTTTGTAATTGGTGAGCTCAACGGGACATGTTGTTCTGAAGAAAATAATTTAAGCTGCAGCTATGCAAATGCATCTGCTGAATTTTTTTTTCTGGTTAGATTGCATCAGGGATGTGAACAACAGATCATGTACAAGTTCATTTTTACTTTCTTTGATTGATGGTTGTTGGTAATTTAGGAGGTCTCATGCTGAGTTGGGTAAATAGTGGATAACGATTGTATAACAATTGTGTGTTTTGTTTTTATTTTATAGTAAATATGAGTTTAAGGTAAAAACCACGCACTGCTTCTGTGTGGGTCTTGGTCAATAGCTGTAGTCAACATCCAGAAGACTGAGAGTAGTCCTAATATAAATGTGTACATAAGTTATATTTCAGAATTATTTTGATATTTCTCTCTGCCCCAATGGCAGAATTGTGTATTGAGGAGTGGTTATCTTGTGCACATACTCACTGATCACGGGCGTTGGTAGTTTCCCAGGATTTGGGGCATCACAGACCTGGGATATCCACATGGAAACTTCAGTGTGGGGCTTTATAAGATGGTGTACTTGCAGGCACAGAACAGGCACATATTGTGTAGTATTATAAGCATAATGTGGGATCGGTGGGGCAGTGACGTACCGAGTGGGATTTATTAAAGGTGTATTTAAGAGGGGTGTCCTTTTTCACTACCTATGGGGTCCAAAAACACTAAATGATGAAGTGCTTATAAAATAGGAGAGGTGCTTAGGATGGAAGAAAATAACATGGCCAGGACTGAACAGCGGCTGGACATTTCAGCAACTCAGCCAGGCCCATAAAGATGCAGTGAGTAGGTTGGCCCATGTAGACTGTAGAGAACACCAGGCAGGGCAGCATAGTGATGGGGACAAGCCGGGATGATTGTTGGCGTGGTTGATTTGCAAGTAAGAAGATCACACTGTTGGCAAAAAGGTCAACCAGGGGGGCATTGGTGATGGTGCAAAAAGAAATGAATGAGGTTGTGCAACATCATTATTCAACACTTTACAGTCAAAAGCAAGAGGAACACATAAGGATTTTATGCTTATGTGAGGGTGGGAAACTTAGTAAAATTGAAAGACCTTCAGGTCGAGGAAGCGGAGGCACCGCTGGATGTGGCAGAGATCAGGTAAGCCATAAAATGCAAGGCGACTGGTAGGAGGCAGGGTTGCAACAGTTTCCCAGCTGAGTTGTATGCTCAAAATGTTGCACTGCTGGCACCAAATTGTAAGGAGGTTTATAAAAAGACATTGGACAAGGGTAGGCTCTCCCAGAGTATTTGTGAGGCAATCATAATTCTGTTCCCTAAAACATCTACTAGATCAGAAGACATTTAACTCCTGTCCATATTATATTTGGATTGCAAGATGCTGGCCAAAGTACTGGCAAACAGAGTGACTCCAGTGATGTCTGCTCTGGTGCATTCAGACCAGACCGGAATCATTCCAAATAGGCATACAGCTGTGAACGTCAGGCGCCTTGTCCATGACATGAACGAGTGCCCTAAGCAGGAGTGTTTGCTGGCAGTTGAGGTCATTGACATAGAAAGCGATTTTGGCTCTTTGGGATGGGACTTTCTGAAGAAATTGGATTTGGACCACTCATGTTTTAATGGATTAAATTACTATACAGATGCCCTGAAGCTAGAAACTACACTGGGAAGCCTAGTACAGTAGGAGAGGAACACAACAGTGATCTCCCTTGTCTGGTAATGGAGCCAATGGCAAAGATGTTTAGACAGCACAGAAAGGCATGGAGAATGTGCCTGTGTCCGGACATTGACATGCTTTTGTTATATGCAGATGATTTTTTGTTATACCTGTGTGCTGCCCTTCGATTAGTGTCCTTAGTTTTAGACTGGTCCAGTACTTTTCGGTCTCAGGCCTGCAAAAAAATCATGGTAAATCATGTGCGGCTCTACTATCCCAAGAATTGAGATGGGAGCTTGTTTCCTTGTGAAACTTGGACACAGAAATATTTATACTAATAAATACCTGATTAATGGTAATATAATGAAAACTATTGCGGCTATCCGGGAATCTGTGGTCTTCCAGAAGAAACTCCCCTTATCACCGAATGGTAGAATAGCATTATCCAAGATGAGAGCACCTCCGAGAGTACTTAATCTCTTTATTGCCCTTCCTTTGTGTTTGCCTGGAAAGGTATTCCCCATGGTGATGGAATTTTGAGTGATTGGATATGGGGAGGCCAGGAGGCACGCATGTTCTCTTAAAACAATTGCTGGAGTTGGACGGTGGCCCGATGGCCCGGTGGCACCGAATTTCAAATGATATTACTTGACTGCCCAGTTACAGTGGCCAGCTGAAAGTGCTGGTATTGACATTAAAACAATGCGTTTGGCAGAGGTTCTCAACTGATCTGGGTGTAGTGATTATGCTACCCTTAGAGCTTATTCCTGTTTCCCACTCTGATGCCTCTCTTGAACATAGCAACATCTTTGCATCTCTGACTCCGCTGCATGTCCCTAACACACCTGACTGTCTACATTAGACCATCTGCAAAAGTGGCCTGCCACCCTGCATGGATGTCTGTGTCTAAGCTCAAGGTACATCTGTCCTAGAGATCCTTGCACAGTTCAGTCTCCCACAGAGCGAAGGACAATGGCTCTGGTTCTCAGATGCACTGAGATGCCAGAGCTTTGATGCTCTTTGTGTCAGGGCTCTGACAGAGCAGCTATCAAACACGCCTATACCTAATAATGTACACAGGGTGGGCTCTGGGTCTGCCTCCTCCAACCAATGTCTTTCATCACTTGGTATTCACCATATTTGTTAAGACGGTAGATCAAAAATGATGGGGCATATTACCAAGCAATAGCAATAATTAGCGCTATTGCTTGGTTAGAGACAAATATTTACTGCTGAGCTGCGGCGATTTTTATCGCTGATAAACCTTGGTATTACCAAGGTTTATCGCAAATGCGATAAAAATCGCCGCAAAGCATGAATATCGTGGAAAAGTCAGCGATATTCATGCATTACCGAGCTAATGCTCTTAGCCATGTTATCCACCTCCCGTTGGATAACATGGTTAAGAACTGCTCAGGGACAGGTGTTAGCTTTTGGAGATATTCGCGCTTAGCGCGAATATCTCCATAAGTTGGTAGTAGGAGATAGCGATGTTAGCAACTGTTTCCAGTCGCTAACATCTTGGCACGCCCACTTTGCATGTCATTAGTGATAAATATCACTGACATGCAAAGCGGGGCCCAAGATGGTCGCTATCTCCTACTAGCTGTCGCTAACTGGTGTTAGCGACAGCTAGGTAATAGGGAGATAATTTAATCTCCGCTTTCTTGGCTTTTAAAGCCAAAAAAACGGAGATTAACCCCCTTGATAATATGCACCTATGTTTTTTAAATACATTTGTCAATTCCTAGAACATCTATATTTTCTTCCGGGAAATGCAACAGGCGGGGGAAGTAGAATAGGGGGCTGGAGGCTGTAATCTTTGGTATGTTATAAAATTGCTACTGAGCAAGCAGCTACCCTTGCAGCAGCAGACCGATTAAAAACATCAAGCCTAAATATACAAAGTGCACAATGTTTTGTACGACACAAACACTTCCTATTAGAGTGAATATGGGGAAGAGGAAGCATGGATATATCATTTTGTAAAGAAAATGAGGTGCACGGCTCTGACGTTTAATGCACGCCCAGCAGTGTCAGAAAAAGATTCGAAAAAAGCATCTCAGAAATTGTTTTCGAACATCCGGGGAGGGACCAGTCCTGAACCCCTCACCGCAGGCCATCTGGAGCTTCAGGCTCCCAGAATGATTGAGGTGGCACTCAGGTCCCTTATGCCCTGACGCTCATTAAGTACCAAGTAAGCACTGGCGTGTGCAATGACTTTTACAGACATCAGCCGAACCGGCAGCCTTGTCTTTTGGAGGCGTGTGTTGTTGCTTCCTTTGTGCAGTGGACGTTTCCAGGAGGGCAAAGGCGCGGTTTGGGCAGCAATTAGTTGGGGAGCATTGATAGCCTCTGCAAAGCCGAGGACAAATGGGGGGCTCCTGTCAGTCTTCGTAAACAGAATGATAATCAAATGGGGAGACATTGAAGGACTCTTCGAAAATCAGGAGTGAATTGTCACAATAGTGTTGGGGAAGAACATGTGCATTGATGTTCGAGTGCACATCTCAAGTCAAGTCCGTTTTAATAATCATGCATAGGTTAATTAAAACAATTACATGTACATTAAAAACAGAGTCATTTAACATACAATCAAGTTGAGCTGACTCTGGTTAACAATTAAAATAGTATTTTGTGGAGGTCGGTGCAAAGACCTGAACCCGAAAATAAAAACAGTTGGAGCAGATGTTCCAAATCCACTGAAGCCAGCCTCTATAACATCCCTTTGTACCTAGTTTCCTGAACGACTCAACATCTCCATACCTGGCATGGCAGTAAAGTGCTGCTCATACTGTGCAAACATCATGAATTAAAGTGTGTGCTGTGCAGGTGTTGCGCTGCCTATTAAATAAAGCATACCCTCTATTATACCTAGACTCGAGCTTTAAATGAATTATTCTACGACATGATCAGTCATGTTGTTATTTCCTGATAAACTACCCCCAGCCGGCTCTAAAGTGCTTAACATAACACTCCCTCTAAGAAGCATCAGTCTCACTCGAACCATAGATGATGGAGGGCCCGATTCATAGAACTAACTTAAGACAAAATCCTAAACTTACTACCATTTCGATATGCACAGAAGGCACTTACTCATTTTGGTATTCACAGAAGACACTTACTCATTTCGGTATTCACAGAAGTTAGGAGTCCTAACTTTAGGACTCCTAAATGCCTTCTGTGAATAACGAAAGTCTTAAAATTAGGATTTTTCTCAATTTAGTAGTAGTAAAGTTAGGATTCCTGTGAGATGGCATTGGCCAGGAAAAGCAGGACTGGTAGCACGGGTACGCATTATGAGGGGTTTGAAGAGAAGGGGGTTTAGTGGAGTTCAGGGTCCGCAAACCCAAGATGGACCTGGCTGAGAAGGGTGGACGGGTTGTAGTGTAGTTCCTATTTTCCTAATAGGCCCTGCGCATTGGAATAACATAAACAGTAGTATCGACGTAGAAGTGCGGATCTTCCAGGCCTCCACTGACTATGCTAAACTTAATTGGGTTTGTTACCAACTAGCTCAGAGGTCACTGGAAACTTTCTTGACTTGATTACTAATCAAACATAACAAGCGGGGATTTCCAGGTTCCCAGAGCGCCGTCCTACAGTGAAATACCCAAAGTTTATCAGTGGCCGAGACCACAACAGTGTAAGGGGCTGGAAGGACCTGAGAGTGGTTTCCCTCTGATGTTCTATCAGGTGAGCAGGGTGATGATGCTAACACTTCAGGCTGTGACACAGGCAGTATGGTGCTCATTCTTTTAGGACCAGTGTAGCCTCAGTGGCAGCAGATAGGGATATCCAAAGAGGGCCAGGTCATTGGGACCGTGGTGTTACAAGTGGTATGTTAACCTGCCATTAGTGAGCCACTGAAGCGAGATTTGAAGGGGAAAACAGAAGACAACGCTAAAGGGGATACCCGTGTTGGAACTGGGTTTGAATTTGGGCAGCCAGCGATGGCCTTCAAATTCTGGAAACTTGTATGTATTCTGTCACTCTCTGGATTATGGATAACCCAAATTAATATGTGGATTGTAAAGGTTGGGCTGTGGATTGTAAGGGTGGGCTGTGGGTTGTAACGGTTGGGCTGTGGATTGTACGTTTGGGCTATGGATTGTAAAGGTTGGGCTGTGGATTGTAAAGGTTGGGCTGTGCATTGTAAAGGTTGGGCTGTGGATTGTAAGGGTGGGCTGTGGATTGTAAAGGTTGGGCTGTGGATTGTAAGTTTGGGCTATGGATTGTAAAGGTTGGGCTGTGCATTGTAAGGTTGGGCTGTGGATTCTAAAGGCTGGGTTGTGGATTGTAAGGTTAGGCTGTGGATTGCAAAGGTTGTGCTGTGGATTGTAAAGGTTGGGCTTTGGAGACCCATAGCAAAACAAGATCTCATCTAGATCTGGGTAAAATAGGGACTGGAAGAATAAATATGGAAATTTGCCACTGTTCAGGTAGGGCCAAAATAACATTAGTCACCTCATCCCATCCACGCATATTGGGAGTGCCAGCATGGGCGTAACTGACCATTGATAATGAGAGTCCAGGGAATTTCCTTCTCATTGTCTTACCAAGAGTTTCCCATCCAAGGGGGTGTTCACCCCATGAGAATGAATACAACCAGCAGTAGCAGATGGAGATTTTTCGTGAGCTTGGGTGTTAGCAGGTAGGCTTGTACTTGTATATTTTCAAGGGAATAGGAGATGACAGGCTGTACTAGAGGAAGAGTGGGTGGTGGCCCTGACAGAGGGCTACCTTTGTTTGTTGTGGGAATAATTGTTATCCTCGACACTATTACTATAGTCGCATCAATGACCCTCATAAAATAACCTCAATGGAATACTTCAGTAGATCATTTTAATTGCTTTTCAATGCAAGGTAACCCAACAAACAATAACACTTTTTCACAAGTGACATGGTGTTACCCAGGGTGAAGAAGGGAACTCTATGATGAAGCATGCCACCACTAGTGGGTGATCATTCCACGTCCTAAAACAGAAACCTCATTTCAAGGTTATGCAGATGGCGTAATAAGGCCATGTTGGTTGGTTCACTATAATAATAATTCCAGATTTGTAAAGTGCGACTTATCACCTCTAAGGTTACTCGGGCGCTGGGGGCCATTGGGGAGATTAAGTGAGTTATTGCCCAGAGTCACATGATGCTAAGCTGAGCTGAGTTGCCAAGGGGATCGACTCGTGAGCCCCGTGCTCTGGAGTCAATCAATCAATCAGGGAATTGTGAAGTGTGCTACACACCTGTAAGGGACCCAAGGTGCTGGGGGGTAAGGGAGAATGAGCTCGGAGTCATCTAAAGAGCCAGGTCTTGAGGCTCTTCCTGAAGGTGTGCAGAGTAGGAGAACGTCTGATGTTGACCGGGAGCTCATTCTAAGGTTTTATCTGCGATGTAGGAGAAGGCTCTTCCACCTGCTCTGGTTCTGCGGATGTGTGGGTTTTCTGCTAGTGCAAGGTCAAGAGAGCGGAGGTGTCTTTTGGGTATGTTGAAGGAGACCCTTTCATTGAAGTATTTGGGTCCGATGTTGTGGAGAGATTGGAGGTGTGGGTGAGTAGTTTGAAGGTTACTCTCTTCTTGACGGGGAGCCAGTGAATGTCTCACAGGTGTTGGGTGATGTGCTCATGTTGTGGGATGCTGAGGATGAGTCTGGCGGCGGTGTTCTGGATGGTCTGAAGTGTGCGTAGCAAGGATTTTTTGATTCCAGCATGGAGGGCAATTCCGTAGTCCAGTCTGCTTGTTATGAGTGCATGGGTGATGGTCTATCTGGCTTCGAGGGGGACCCACTTGAAGGTCTTGCGAAGTATGCAGAGGGTGTTGAAGCAGGTGGAGGCGACGGCGTTGATCTGGCGGGTCATGGTGAGGGAGGAGTCGAATATGATGCAGTCGTTCTGGGTGTGGTCCATTGGGATGGGGGCGTTGCCGTGGGCGGTGGGCCAACAGGTTTTGTCCCAACTTGAGAGGGTGGGTCCAAGGACGATGACTTCTGTCTTCTTGGAGTTGAGCTTCAGACAGCTGCTGGCTGCTCCTCCAGGCTGTGATGTCTTTCATTCATTCCTTCCTGGAAGCAGAGTCTGGTGGGTTTGGGGTCCTCCATGAGGGAGAGGATGAGCTGGGTGTCGTTGGCGTAGGATACTATGCTGAGTCAATGCTGTCTGACGATGGCGGCGAGGGAGCCATGTAGATGTTGAAGAGCATGGGACCGAGCGAAGATCCATGGAGTACTCTGCAGTTGATCTCTGTGGATTTGGAGAAGAAAGACCGGAGTCTGATCCTTTGGGTTCTGCCGGCAAGGAAGGAGTAGTGCCAGTCTAGGGCGGTTACATGAATGCTGGTGTCATGGAGTCTGGCTGTAAGAGTGTGGTGGGATACAGTATTGAAGGCTGTGGAGAGATCTAGTAGGATGAGGGCCGCGGTGTGGTCATGGTCAAGGAGCATGCAGATGTCATATGTGGCGGCGAGGAGAAGGGTCTTAGTGCTGTGGTTAATTCGGAATCCAGAATGGGAAGAGTCAAGGATGGCGTTCTCTTTGATGAAGTTGGTCAACTGGGCATTGACGATCTTCTCGGTGACTTTGGCTGTGAAGGGAAGGAGAGAGATGGGTTGGTAGTTTGTCAGGTCTGTCAGGTCTGCCGAGGATTTCTTGAGGAGGTGCTTGACTTCTGCATGTTTCCAGTTGATGGGGAAAGTAGAGGATTTGAAGTTCGCATTGATGGTGTGTCGTAGCTCGGGCGCTATGGGGGTGGTGGCTCTGTGGAAGATGTGCGGCAGACAGGGGTCCTGAGTGAGTGCTCTTCAAGGTCGTGGAGGTATCTTCAGTGGTGCCTGGTTTCCAGGCGGTGATGGTGGGTTGGCTGTCGCTGCTGGAGGAGAAGGTGGTTTCTGGAGTCTGTTCGCTGAAGTTGTCGTAGAGGGCCTTCATTTTCAGGTGGAAGTAGGAGCCAACCTTGTTGCAGAGATTCTGGGAGGGTGTGATGTCCATTGCTTTGCTGGGGGGTTTGGTGAATTGCTGGATACTGCTGAAGATTTGCTGGAAGTGGTGAAGATTTTGTTCCGGATGAAGGTCCTTTTGGTGGATCTTATGAGTTGGTAGTATTCTGTTATTGCGTTCTTGTAGGTGGTCTGGTCTTCAGTGGTTTTGCTGTTCCTACAACGTTTTTCAAGGCATCTGCAGGTGCGTCTAGATTCTTGAAGGTCGGTGGTGAACCAGGTGGCCTTCAAGGGGCGTTGTCTGTCAGGGTTGCGGAGGGGTGCTAGCTTGTTTGGGCAGTTGGTGATCCACCGGTGTAGTTCCTTAACTGCAGAGTTGGCGTCGGTCAAAGTGGGTGTTGGGGGTCGTGAATGAGGGTGGAGTTGATGTGCTCCTCTGTGGCCTTGCTCCAGTTCCTTTGCAGTGGGTGTGGAGTGGGCTTGTGAGCAGTGGCAGTGTTGAAAGAGAAGTGTACGCAGTGGTAGTGTGTTCAGAGGGGATGCATGGTGTGGCTGATGAGGATGTTGTTCCCTCCTGCAAAGATGGGGTTGAGG
Source organism: Lissotriton vulgaris (assembly GCF_964263255.1). NCBI lineage: Eukaryota > Metazoa > Chordata > Amphibia > Caudata > Salamandridae > Lissotriton > Lissotriton vulgaris. The sequence continues at coordinate 352,418,195 of NC_141685.1, read as the reverse complement.
GTGTCTCCTGCCTTGTTGGTAGGAGTGGCGACGAGCTGTTTCCATCCGATGTCGGCGAGGTTGTCCAGGAGGGCGGTGGAGTTGGGGTCGCTGAGGTTGTCGAGGAGGAAGTTCACCTCTCTGACCGCTGCACCACACCTCTCCCATCCTAAACTTTGATGGCTGCTCTTGTGTATTCTTGTCGGAGATGTGTAGGTTGGACAGTAATCCCCTCACACATGCTCTTTTTTGGGTGATATAGCTATGAATCAACATCAATACCAAGAGAATGTCCCTGTAGACCTCTATATTCTTATAATGCCTTAGATGGCCCATATGTCAAGGTTGGTTGCATTCAAGTTACACCCATGACACTGATGCTCATCTTTTTGCTTGAGAATCCAAAAAATGTCCAAGTACTGTGTGTGCTATTTGGGTCATGTGCTTTCACTGCAGAGGAGGTGGAGTTTTGAACAAAGCTTCTTCATCCATTCCCAGGACAAAGCCTCTGATAGTCTGGCAACAAGCACCTGCCATCAAGGCAATGCATGAATCTGCAAGAAACCCCATACACACATGCCCGGACTTTCACTGATACAAAAAGAGCTGTAACAAGATGGCTCCAGATGCGCAGTGTGCCGACCCATATTTACAAGGCAACGCAAAACCACCCGTGTGGCTTTCATGGCCTTGTAATTATGGAGTAAGGCAATGCCTTACTCTGCATGGAATGAATGTTGCCTTGGGTGTTTCCACAGAACACCCATGGAGATATATTTAAAATATTTTGGCATAGAGCAGTGCCACAAGCCTCCTAGCCAAGCTGCTCTATGTCAAGAGGGCAAGAATGTACCGTATCTACAAGCAACCTTTCTGCCAGCAACGGCGCACAAACTCCAGCCAAGCGCCAATGCAGGCACCCTTGCACCATGGATTTGTAGACATTTTTTGGCCATTCTCTACAGACCAAAGCACATGCCGACTACCAAGTTTATTTGAGTTTGTAGAGTTAACTGTTTGTCAATCTTAACACGCAGGTTTTTCACTACTTCAGGTTGGGCGTTTGGTGAAGGAGTCTAGTCCGGCCAATGAGTTTGTATGTCAGAAGTAAAATTATGACTGAAACTGAGAATCTCGGTCTGGTCAGTATTTCATTTGAATTGAATAGAACCCATTCATTGAAAGACCGCAGATAAACAGGGTTTGGAGGTGTCTTGATCGATTGGCTCATACTTGGGTGTCATTAGCGTAGGAAACTATCTTGGCCCTAAAGGATTCGACCAATGTATCCAGAGGAGTCGTGTAAACATTAAACATAGTTGGCCAAGCCCTGTTGCACTCCCACGAGACACTATTCTTACAAAAGGAAAAAGATGGCAGCTAAATCTCTTGGTATCTATCCTCGAGGAAGGATGTCAGTCACTTTAGCGCTGTGCGCCTGATGCTAATATCATGCAGAAGGGCAAGCAGTCTGGGGTGTGCAACCATAACAAAAGCGGCCGAGTGGTCCAACAGGACCAGGCCTGCTTTACCACCATCATCTAAAGTGTGTTTAATCTCTTTAGAAACTTTTAGAGGGGCAGTTTCAGTTCTAAAGTTAAGTCTGAACCCTGACTGGCTGGGGTGGAGGAGCCTGTTGGGCTCAATGTAGTTTGAAAGCTGCTGATTCACAAACTTCTTCACGATTTTTGACAGAGCTGGCAACAGGGAGATGGGTCTGTAGTTATTTACTTATGCTGGGTTTTTTAAGAGCAGCAAAATCTCAGCCTCCTTCCAGATGGCAGGGACAATCCCAGATGCCAGAAACCTCTAATGAAGACAATTCAACACTGGATTGATGGCCTCCACTCCCTTTACAAAAACAGACGGGGTAGGGATCAGAGGGGGAACTTGATCTGAGATTTAAAATGGCCAGTCTCAAATCCTCTAATGAAATTGGGTCAAATAAGAGAGGGTATAATGAGGGGAATCAGGAGGATGAGGGCATAGATCAGGAGGATTTATTGTAGTGAGGTTAGTATGAATTTCTGTGATAAGGCAGTTGTTTGCACCATTTGGCCGAGGGCACTAAGCTATAGTGACTTGCTACAGGATCAAGGAATTTTTTTGTACAGTCTTGAAGACCTGCATTGGCTTATTATAAATCTTATCAATCTTATCCTCGTAAAACTAGATTGAAAAGTCATCAGTTCATGGGAGGGGGTCAGGGGAGGGCAGGTCAGAAACACTTAAATGTATATTTGAGAAAATCAGGTCAATAGTATGACCCCCGGTGTGCATGGGGTTGTTGACTGATTGAGAAAAGCCAAGCCGGGCCATGATATCGATAAGACTAAGAGTGTCCTTAACAGAGGGGTAATCCGAGTTAATATTGAAATCCCGAGTATGATGCAGTGCGAAAAGCATAGTAAGACCTGTGATATCACTTCATTGAGTAAACTGAGAAAAGGGCCAGTGTGGCCAAGGGGAAAATAGATTTTAAAAATCTCCGACCGACTGTTGGGCATTCAGAGTTAGGCAGAAGCCAAGGGCTTCTGCCTCATTAGGTCCTTGGCCAAAAATCTCATGCACAGATACATGTCCTTAAAAAGAATGCCTACAGCTCCGCCTCTACCATTAGTGCGATCAAGAATCAGAACTTTGTATCCCGCTGGAATGGCGGTTTAAAGGAATGGTTTAGAAGAGGTTGACATCCTAGTTTCAGTAATAAAAAGGACGTCAGATTTCTCATCACACGGAAGGTCATAAATACCGACTCCATGCTTTGGCAGGGACCGCTCAGTGATGAGAATGGCTCTGAAGGGAGGTTTATTAGGGTTAGTAAAGATGTTACTGCTTATAGTATTGGAAGGGGGTACTTCAAGCTCTCAGCAACATGATGTGCAGGCAAGAGGCGTGTCCGCCCCTGAAGGTTTAGGTATGCAGGAACAGAAAGTGGGTTTGTTAAGGGCAAGAAGCTCCTCTTTTGGAAACAACCTTTACAACGCAACCATTACATCGCATTACATTTACAACGCAGTCATTACATCGCAACATCCTTTACAACGCATGTCACTACAATGCATCCATTACATTGCATGTCACTACAACGTATGACACTACATTGCATGTCACTACAACGCAGGTATTACATTGCATGTCATTACAACGCATACCATTACAATGCATAGTACCCCTACACTATCCAACACTTATCCTACTGTTGCACCCTCTGGAGTTAGAATAGTAGTTTTTACCCCTACACGATCCAACACTTACCGTACTGTTGCACCCACTGGATTTAGAATAGCAATTTGTACCCCTACACTAACCAACACTTACCCTAGTTGCAATGTAATGGTATGCATTGTAATGCTATTCGTTGTAAAGGTATAATGCAATGTAATGGAATGCGTTGTTAGTGTAGTTTAAAAAAAATTATTGTAGTGGTATGCAATGTAAATGTATGCGTTGTAAAGGATGTTGCGATGTAAAAACTGCGTTGTAAAGGCATGCATTGTAAAAGTATGCGTTGTAACATCATACATTCCTCCTCTTTAGAGTACTTCAGGCTTACCTTGGACTTTTGAGGAAAAGGAGCGTAGTGGCTGGTGCTGACCATTTCGGGGACGCTGACTGGTGCAGATGAACTAGTTTTGAGCACAACTTTGGCGTGCCAGTGGTGTGCCCGCTGTGCGTCCGCCACAGGCCCATTTTAAATACTGTGGGGAGAGTCAAGCAGAGAGATGGCTGCCCCTTCCACAATCGATGCTGGGGTGGGGTAACAAAGAAACAAGGTGGCGTGGCAGGCTTACTCAACCAACTTATAATGCTCGAAGTGCAAAAAGGCTGCACCTGTTAAAACATAAAACAAAAACAAAAGTAAGCAGGCCCCGATAAAAACAGGACAAGCAGTAGCCGCTGCTCCTGGGAAGCAGGAGTGAGGCGGGAGGAAGGGGGGGCTTATATTCTTTTTAAAAGATCACTTACCTGCTGGCTGGCTGGCTGCCTCCTCTCGTCCTCTCAGTGGCTTCTATTCAAACAGAAAGCGGGAAGCACCCAGGCTCCCAAAGCCAATCACAACAGTGAAATGCAGTGTTGTGATTGGTCTGAGTGTCGTGGTTTGGTGCTCAGATGGGGAATGGGAGCCTGGGCATGTTCTCCACCCAGGCTGTAATGCAGGCTGGGTGGATAACATGTAAAGGGCTCATGAGTTTTCGGCCGGCCCGAGATGGCCAGCCAAGCAATCATGCGCACATAGAGGGTACCCACCACCCCTCCCCTCTGCGCTGCTCAACCCTGCCCCGCACCACAAAGCTGCCTCAGCACGGAAAAACAAAATGATAATAACAGCACGTATTTATCATTTTATTTTCATTTTTTTGTAGTGCTGAAATGCAGCCTCAGGGGAGGAGCCGCCTCGGAGGACAAGTCCCTCCACACCTGTGAATATTCAAAATAAAAAAAATTGACAATCGTTTCCCGTTTCAAGAGTTCCCAGAGCAAAAGTGAAATCAGCAAACTAAAAACGATGTAGCACAAAAAGCTGAAAGAGTTGCAGCCTTTTAAGAAGAGAAACGAGACAGAGGAGCAAAGTGTCTCTTACTCAGACTAGGCGATAATTGTGGCACCTGTTAAATTCCCCTCCCCGGTACCGGATTTGACTGTGTGATTGTTATCACATCTGAGGCCAGAGCTCTGATAATGAGGGTATTAGAGCCACAATTGTAATTATTTTTCCAGAGAAAATAACTCTAGTGACGTTCATTAATTTGTTATCATTAGGTATTTTTGGAGTTTCCAAGTTAAGAACATAGCCCTTGGAGAATTGAAAACTTGTGTGAAATGCATTGGGCGCTTGATGTTTTACATGTAGGCTTGCACTGAAAATGATGATGAATACTAAACAAGATAAACAGACGCAAACATTGAATCAGCTCATATACTTTATTGAAGAAACTGCATAATTGAGAAAACATAGAATCAAACTATAACAGGAAACGCTCTAAAACTGACACCTTGGCAGCCATAAACTATAGTGAGTGCACAGTATAATCCGGGCTTGACAGGAGATGCCAGTTCAGCTGCCAATTAAAGAGATAAAATGCAAAGATTTCAAAATAAGTGTCCCATATCATTGAAAACCCTCTTCTCAGCAAAGCATTGTCTTCCCACTTTAGCACCAGGATGCCTGCTAGGTGATAGAGCGCTCTATAAATGAAATAAATAAATAAATACAATAAAAATAAATAAATACAACCACCTCTTTTTGTGCCAGTTACCACTAACCCCCCAGATTGTCCTAGTCTGTCTCCTGTGGAAACTTGATGCAGTGAGCACCTCCCATAGGCTGCCAGAAGGTTGTCTTATTTCTGAGAAGTACCCCAATCTCTCAAGGCCCTGAATGCTCCCCGGTTTGGTATGTAGGAATTATAGTTGTAAAATTTGTGCTGAATGATATTTAAATTTGTTCTCGTCTATCAGCATTTAAAGTTCTCAGTGACCCTTATTTGAAACCCAGTGAGCTCTTTTTTAAAATTTTTCTGGTTGCCTTTTATTTGAAATGCAGCAGCTGGAGACAATTAGTTATGTCTGGCATGCTTTCCCGGAATACTAATTTGGTTACTTAAGTGTCCCTTCGTTTATGACCCATGCACTTCTCAGTAAAGAGTGCTTTTGGGCCTTAAGGAATTGGTAAATACCACCAACTTCAGGTTGGTGGTAATTACCGAATTCCTTTAAAAAAGCCCGTTCTTAGGGCATGCATGTGTGCCACATGTGCACACATGCACATTTCAAGGGTGTCCTTTGGACACCCTGGCACCCTTGAAATACCTCCCGGTATTACAGATCCGGTAATACCGAATCAGTAATACCGAATGTCTTCACATTAATTCCTATGGGCCTCCAAGCCCACAGGAATGAATAGGTAGGTATTCGTTATTACCGAATCTCAATTACGGATTCGGTAATAACGAATATTAAGAATTCGTTTTATTTACCGAAGTCTTACCTACATCTGAAATATCGATTTCTAAATACCGAATCGGGGAAATTCGGTATTTAGAATTCGGTATTTCACTATTACCTACATCGGGCCCTAAGTCAGTATTGGTTCATATTGTGGTCAGATGCAGGTTTAACGTGGTCCTTAAATCCGAATCCTATTAGAGATTTGTTGCAGCCGTCTGCACAGCCAACCACTGCATCTTGCTCACTTGACTGTGGTATATAAAAGCAGATGATCATAGAGAAAGCCTCTTCTTTTTAACGCCCCAATCTCAAGTCGCAAGGGTGGTCACTTAGCAGGTCAATGATGCATAGTAACTATGGAGTCTCACAATGACATTCATTTTATCTCTTTTCCTCAAACACTATCTGACACATTGTCAAAATCATACGTGCTTTCAGGTACTATTTATGCATCTGGGTCATATTACGAAAATGTTACGATTCAACCTCACATGTCCACCGCTCAAGTTAATTTCATATTTCCCTATACTAATTCCCCACTAATCCTGTTTGGGTTCCGGAGTAGCGTGGTATCAGCCAAAAAGCGAATCGACATCTCATCAGGCGAAGCAAGCGCTATAAAAATGCAAACCTTTCCCTCTTCTATCCCTCACCCTCCTTTTTCAACTCAAATAACAAACTCACATGTACACTGCTCAAATTACTTTCATATCACACTATACAAATCCACAACTAATCCTCTTTGGGTTCCGGAGTACAGTACTACTCATTGACTTCAGGGGTAGTGAGCACTATATATATATACAATTACAATATAATTATAATCACATAGCCTGATTTGTAAGACTGTGTACAAAAATAGAACTTTGGATGTTTGGGTTTATGCTCACAGTGAATAGAGAGAAAAAAAATCTATAACTGAGGGATCTGGAATTATTAAAAGCAAATTGAGATATGTTTTTAATCAGAGGCAGTCTTTGGAAGTAGGCATTTACAAATACCAGTGAGCGGGCTCTGAAGCTCCAAGATGGGCCGTAGTGGGGCCATAGTGGATTCATTTTCTATTTAGAGTGAAACAAAGCGAATGCCCCCAAAGAATGTGAATATTTCTTGGAAGACACTGCTCTTTAAACCCACAGTTTTACTAACTTGCAAGCTGATGTTCTTGGTTATAAGCAATTGATGAATATATGAATAATTCTTCAGACTGGTTCTTAAAAGTCAAATCATGGCTTCAAGATGCAGGGCCTCCACACAACTTCAGGTCCACAGCAGAATGTAAAGCTACAGTGGGTGGGCGTCCTCTTCCACAGGACTAAGGGGCATATTTACAATGGAACTGGCAGAATGAGGCGTTAGCCCTCCTGGCTTAACTCCGCACTCCACCACTTCAGAAACGCAGGGCTGCACCATATTTAGAAGAATGTGCTACAGCCCTGCGTTTCCCCCTGCGCTGGCACTAAACTTAACAGCCTAGCGCCAACGCAGGCACCCTTACGCCATAGTGCAAGGGTGTCTGGTTGAGGGAAAGATTGTTTATGTGCAGGAAGGTCCTGCTACCAGCACATAAACAATCTTAGTATGCACTTTTGTAACTACTCTGTGTGCTGCTTAATGCAGCACACATAGAAGTTGCGAAAACTGCATTTAAAAAAAATTATTGTTTATGTGCAAGAAGGGGGATCTTCCTGTACATAAACAATCATTTGCGTTTTTCTAATGAGGATTTTGTCTTAAATTAGGATTTTGTCTTAAATTAAATTTAAACCTAACTTAAGTTTGTCTTAAGTTTAATTTAAGACAAAATCCTAATTTAAGACAAAATCCTAACTTAAGACAAAATCGTAAATTGGGACAAAAATCCTAACTTAAGACAAAATCCTAATTTAGGACAAAATCCCAATTTAAGACAAAATCCTAATTTAAGACTACTACATGCCTTCTGTGAATGCCAAAAGTAGTAAGTTTAGGAATTTGTCGTAAGTTAGTTCTGTGAATCGGCCCGTAGATCTTCTTCTCATCTTCTTTCCTAATTATCTATTTTTTTCTGGAGAATGGAGCAGCAGCATTTCTTATCAGGACCTTCCCCTGTAATTTGAGAGATTCTCCAATCAAATTAGCCCAAAGTTTCCACACTATCCCCACTTAGGTTTCAAAATACTGTGTACTAATACTGCAACACACTTCCTTCCTCAGCTAGGCACTGTGTGGCAAGAAGTTGTCAAGAATGGTAGATGCAGGCCTGATTGAGATGCTTCTCTTTTCTTGGGCACAACCTGTTCAATCTTGTGTGGTGATAGGTTCCTGTATGCCAACACACCAATTTTCTTTAAACAAATTAGGTTTATTAATCCCCGTTGCCAGACAGATGTGACAGAAAATTATTTGTTCAGGAAATGTCACCTGGAATGAGGTTGCCTCTCTTCTTGTTCAAGGAGGGGGGTTAGTTCACCTGGTACCTTTGAACCCCTAAGGGGCTCTGCCACTATTAGGGAATTAAGCTATCAGAATAAATTGATTAATTTAAAGACAGGAAATGTGGCAAGCCACTTTTGCAGCATTCATATTAAGATCCACGCTAACTAATGTTTCTTTTTATTTTCCCTTCTTCGCTATTTATTGTGTGGATGACTTTTCAATCTATTTCCTAACTGGATTTAGCAGTTTCTACCAATCTGTACAGTTTAAAAGTTGTGCCACTTCTCACTTAAAACATAACACCTAAATTCATTTAACCCTTTTCAAATGCACAGTCTACATGTAAGCATACAAAAAAGGGTCACAACTGATTTGCATATGGCTGGGTCCATACTCCGGTGGCACTGTGTGCAAAATAACAATCGAATGGGATGCCGCCCCAAGTGATTGTCAGTGACTGAGAATAATTCATGCTTTCCATCCATCGTTTTTTTGTATACATTAGTTGGTCTCCCTAAGTGGGAAGGGTATTCCCAGATGTGGGTCCAGTGCACACTGTGTCCCTAGAACCAAGCTATACCTGGCTGATGAGCCCTAACTATCGCAAAACCAGTCCTGTGTTACTTGCGTTCCCATTCAGGGAAGGCCAGGTCTGACAGTTCGGGCTGGACTGTTCGTATTAGAGCAGGGTCAAGACTGATTTGTATATGGCTGGGTCCAAACTAATGTGCCATGGTGTGCAAATTAATGATGTACTGGGATGCGGCCTGATGTAATTATTACCAGTGGCTGAGATTCATCCATCCATCACTTTTTTATAGTTTAGTATGTCCCACTAAGTGGCACGGGTATGCCCCACTAAGTGGCACGGGTATGCCCAGACATGTTTCCAGTGAACACTGTGTCACCGGAACCAAGCTATACATTGCTGGTGAGCTCTAACTGGACGAAACGAGTCCTGGGTTGCATGTGTTTCACTTCAGAGAGGACCTGGCCCGCCAATTTGGGTAGGAAAGTTCCCATTGGAGTAGGGTTAAGAAGGATTTACATATGGCTGGGTCCAAACTGAGGTGATATGGTGTGCAAAATTATGTTGGCCTGCGATGCGGTCCTCAGTAATTAACAGAATAATCAAAGCATTTTATCCATCACTTTTTGTATACTTTACTATAGTCTACACTTGGCAGGTGCAGAATGATCTGTAGCTCAGTGAACATTTTCTCCAGTGCATTTAGAAGAATTGAATTGCCATAGACAATGCAGGATTGGAAAATGACATTTACTAGAGCTACGTGAAAGCACTTGTCCACATATGAGGAGGATGTGGCAGATAATTTGAGGTAAAGCGCATGTGGAAGCCAGTTTGTTGGCATCCTAGCGGAATATCAGATTAAAATCCATAGGAATGCCCAAGTTTCTAACTGTGGTAGCTTCTACAGGCATGGGGCCATGGAGAAAGGCCACAAAAGATTTTAGGCAATGGCACCATTGATGGAATATAGCAGTAATTTGGGTTTGACTGTAAATTTCTGGAAATTACATTTCAGGAAAGTCTTGGACACCCACCATCAGACCAGATGTAGAATGTCCTACATTTTTGGGACAGAGCTGTTTTGTTTTCAAACCAAAGGTCAGCTGGGTGTCATCAGCATACATGTATAAACTGGCATTCGCACAGGACACGTATAGATGTTAACTAGCAGAGGTAATGGAATTGAAAACTGCAGCACACCACAGCAGAGGGCTTTTGGCAGTAGTGATTGAAAGGGAAGTAGGGTTACTACTAGCTGAAGGTTAGACAAATAAGAAGTCATTCTCATTAATGCAAGGCACTGGATAACTGCACCCTGAAGTCTATCACTGAGGATGGAATTGTTGATGGTATCAAAGGTGGCCGATAGATCCAGTAGAATCAAGGTCAGTGGGCTTCCAGAATCCACCAGCCTGTAACTATAATACATGACGGCAGCTTCATGCTTCTACCCAGCCGAGAACCGTTTCAATGTGAGCAGACCAATTTTAAAGATTCAGAAAATTTTTACAGCTGATTAAAGACCAATCTTTCTAACAGTTTGGAACAGTATGGAAGCAGGGAAATGTGGTGATATTATTTAGAACAGTTGGGTTAAGAAATGGTTTTCTTAATAAAGTTTTACCTATTGCAGTTTTCCATTGATTCGGGACTGATGTGAGAGAATGACTGAACAGTTGAGAAAGGCCAATAAGAAGGCAGCCTACCGGACCAATATGTAAGGGGGAGCTGGATGATTGATTACATCCAGAATCACGTGTTCATTGATAAGAGTTAAAGTAGAGAGAGTGGCCTTGACTAGACAAGGGCTGGGTATAGCTAAGCTTATAAAAGAGAGGGGTTCAGCTGAAACGGCTGCCTGAATAGTAGAGATTTCTAAGAAGAAGCTGGATAAGTATTCACAGAATCGCGAGGTGAGAACTATATTTCTGGCTAAGGTGCTGTACATCACTGATGATACGGAAGAGCTGTTTTCAAGATTTTGTGGTTGGTATATTCAGAAGTTGTAATAAATTGATTTAACCTTTTTAATTGTTTAATTGCATAGCTGAACTCTCTAGCTGTAGACTTGCCAGAGCTCTGAGCTTTAACTACATCTCCATTCCCATTCAGCTTGTTCTAGCTTCAATGTGGATAATTCCAGTGTAAACCAGGGATTTTACCTGTTATGTCTAGGAATAAACTTCTTGCTTTGTAGTGGGTCAATAGTGTCTAGGCTGCTAGTAAGAATATCAGTAAAATTAGACAGACTAACAGTTATGTTATGTGTATTTGTATAGTACACACTCACCTGGGAGGGTATCCTGGGCTGGAATCCGGCTTGGTGTGGACCTGTCTCGGGCCAAGAATTCAGTGAGGACCCAAGTGTTCAGTTTATTGTGAATTTCATGAACTGATGAGAGCACTTTGATATGTAGAGGCAGGTCATTCTAAGCTTTCCTCTGAGTAATCTACTTGAAGACATCTTGACTATCTTCAGGATGGGGAAGCAGGAAGCAGATACTCCATTCACTTGGCTAGGAACTGAGAGCTGATTGTCACCACCATTCCAAAGTTCTTCGCATGGTTGGTAGGGTTGCGAGTGGGTCTGAGATCAGCAGACAGCCAGGTGGAGTTCCCTACGGAGTGTAAGAATTTATGTTATTAGTTGTGCAGGATGTGAGGCCTGTGCAAGTAATAGGTACACAATTTCCTCTTACTTGGAATCAAGCACCCCATCGAAGCACTTGACTCTTGCAAGGTAGCCCAAGGCTTACTCGGGGGAGGTGGGTGGGTAGTCTTCATGACTCACTGGCACACAATGACACTCAATAAATTAATGTCCAATTAATACATTAGTACACACACTACTAACTACAATACATTAATTTACAAATATATACATATGACAGCTAAACATACCTTAGATGACATTCTGTAGTCATATTTGACCCCTACTGAGTCATGACTCCCAAGGTCACATTATCCCCCACCAATACTAAATAGATCTCATCAAATAGAGGAAGCATCACTTTAAAGAAAGCAGGGCTATTGGCTTTGTCAGGGGCTTTCACACTAGCATACAAGTCAAGCCTATCTGCTTTGTCTTAGGTTCAACATGTGAGTAGACAAATATACCACATGTTAAAACTGCCATAATTTCACTGTAATCAACAATCCGTGTCTTTAAAAGATTTCAACATTGATCACAAATCACTTGTCAGCATAAATGGTTAATAAAACTTTAAAAATAAAGATAACATGTCTGCATCTTTCTAATACACCTTCAGGCCATGTAAAATGTAGCCACAGATCCAGCTCCTGGAGAGCATTTCACTCCCATTTGTAGAGCAAATGCTCCAGCCGTGTAAGTGCTTAAAATAATAAAACAATGTCTGAGGGTCATACAATTCTGACCCCCACAAACATAGGGTAATATATCAAAAAGGTAAATGAGAGGGGCTGCTGCCCTCCTACGGCCCCCAATCATATTTATATCTATGTTGGTGGTGTGATGGAATAGGGGGTGCCATAGAGTAACATTTTATGTAAGTCTGGAGTCCTGCAGGGCACTAAGCGGCGCTCCCCCTGGTCCTTGTTACTGCACGGGCAGATGCTGATGCCACGCATGTTTTCTTTTACCTTTTTGAGTATATTTTTTTTGGGGGGGGGTTCCCGGTCCCACTCTGACAAACCTAAGGTGAGTGCATTGACGATGGGCCTGAGGCCTCTGCGACCCTGGCTTTCTCCCTCAAGCTTGTCATCGTCCCTTGGCCAGCACGAGAGACAGCCTGTCTTCTTTCTCCCGCCTGCACTCCATGCTTGTGGGAGGCAATATGTAGGGTGCCATCCATTCCCCCCAGCTATGTGCAAGGGGGCAGAGGAAGCAATCTTTGGGTACTCCTGTATTCGGTGTCCTGGGGTAGCAGTTGTAGGACCCGGATCTCATTTGCCTTTCAACTGGGAAGATGGGGGCCCCTGGGAGAGCAATGAGTCACTTGCAAGGGATGTTCAAAGGTCAAATAATTGAACAGTGGAAATGTGTGGCCAGATGTGCCAATGTTGATGATCCTGGGCTCATTTCTCTAATGGTGGTGAGCTCTGGCAACCAGGAGCAGTTTCCACAGGCTTCTGGTCCTATAAAGAGTGCACTTTACAGGGAGCTGGTTCCATTGGCTCCTTGTACCAGTTGCCTTCAAAGACCCCACAGCCTCCAAGGCTATCTTGTAGAGCATGTGATGCAGAGGAGAACAATTCTTTCCCCATCTGGTCCTCAGAAGCCTCAGCTCTGTCCCTAGCTAGCATCATTGCCATGGTATTTCCCACCACAAAAAACCCTCCTGTGTTGGCTCCAGAGGTCTGGCATTCCTCCTTATTTTCAGTGGGCCTAGGCTGTCTCTGCCCTCTGTACTGTGTGACAGCTAATTGACAGATGCAGATTTTATTGTGCAACCCTTACTCCTCTGGAGCTAAGGGAAGTACTGTTCATTACTCCTTTTGTGTGGGGAGGCCTTTGTTCCCTCTGCATATGAGCAGAGTAATTAACTAGGCCCACTAGGGTGATAAATGGTATGTACTCTGATCCTGACCTGATCCAGAGAAATAATAAAATTCTGTATGACCCATCAAGTACACATATCTGTACTTGGAACTTACATAATCAAACTTGGTGCACACATTTCGCTCCAGTTTGATACCTTACTGGTATTTGTAGGCCAAAGGGTAATAAAAATGCACTGTAAATGTGTATAATAATATGTCGCTGGAGATAAAACAGTAAACCGTACTGATTTTTTTTATGAGTGTCCGCTAATATTATAAGGCCTACCACAGATTGATATTTAACCCTGCAGAATCTCCTCTTCACGAGACTATTTATGCACAGTTACTGGGCTGCATATGATGGTAGTCTCACACACAGCCCTTACGTGTGGGCACATGTGTTCACGTATAACCAGCCAAGTACCCCTTACTCTTGCTGCATTGCAGCAGCTTTATCTTAAAAGGCAGACATTGGTGGTAAACATGAGCAGTCTGTTTACAATGTGATTACTGAGGGCGAGGCACCAGTAGTCAGTCTCACCCACAGTAAAAAGTCCTAAACCTAGTGATAAAAAAAGCAAAAACTCTGGGCACATTAAATGAGCAGAACCCATTTGCCAACGGTGTTTTTCTCTAAGATAACAACTTCTGTTGTGTTTGCGTTAAGTTTGATGCAGATGAGCTTCATCCATCTGACGACTAAGGCCATGCAGGTGGAGAAGTTAGTTTGGGTGTTTTGTCAGAGAAGGAGACAATGAGTTGGTTATCATCTGCGTATTGACTAATATTGTTTCAGTGGGTCTGACTGATGCTGGTGATTGAGGTCATGTAGGTGTTGAACAGCATTGGACCGGGTCCTTTTGTAATATACCGCTAATAAGATTGGCGGTGGATGAGGTGAAAGGTGGGTGTGGCCTGTCAGGAAGGAGAACATTTATTGTAGTGCAGGTCCTTATATGTCAGCATCGTGTATGCAATGAATGAGGATGGAGTGAGCTATAGTATCAAATGCAGCTGAATGATCCAAAGAGATGAGGACAGCGGTGTCTCCTCTGTCCATGATCAGTCCTCACCCACGCACACAAAGCACTCCACAACACCGGACCAGCCTAACTGAACAGCAGACTCAGCTTCCACACCACCACCCGCCAGCTCCGCTCCGCCAGCTTCACCCTCACCGCTGTCCCCCGCATCCAACTAACGACCTCCGGCGGCAGACCCTTCTCCTACCTCGCCGCCAAGACCTGGAACACCCTCCCTACCCACATACGGCAGTCCCAAGACCTACTCGCCTTCAGAAGACTCCTCAAGGCCTGGCTCTTCGAGCAGTAGCAGCACCTCCCCCTCCCCTCAGCGCCTTGGGACCCTCACTGGTAAGTAGCGCGCTTTACAAGTACTCTGATTGATTGATTGATTGATTGATATTGCCGTTAGCAGCAAGGATGGTGGTCTTATTTTTATATTCTTCTATAGCGCCTGAATAGACCCCCGAAGGGGTATCTCCGCGCGTTGCCAGTGAGAATATAGCCTCAAATGGTTTGTGGTCAGATGAAATGGTACATATTAACAGGGAGAGATCAGTTACTGGAAAATAGGTATGTTTTTAAGATCTTTCGGAAGGTCAGATGACTGGTGAGTGATCTCATCTCGAGGGGTAAAGAATTCCAGAGCTTTGGTCCCATATGGGCTAGTGCTCGCCCTCCTTGTCTGGACTTTTTTATTCTAGGCACCTGCAGAAGCTGCTGGTTGCCTGAGCGCAGGGTTCGCCCAGGGGCATATGGCTGGAAGATTTTGGCCAGATATTTTGGACCTTCGCCTATCGCACTTTTATGAATAGTGCACAAGGTCTTAAACTGCACTCGTTTCTTCACTGGTAACCAGTGGAGCCTAGTCAGCAGCGGGAGAGAGGGAGTCCTGGGGGGAGCATTAAGGATTGCCCTTGCTGCCGTGTTTTGGATCACCTGTAACTTTTTAAACTGCCCTTCATTTGCTCCTAGTAGAAGGCCGTTACAGTAATCCACTCTGCTGATAACTAATGCCTGCACAAGTGTTTTCCTGTGGCAGTCTGGCAGATAGGGGAACACTCTCCTTAGCATCCCAATGGCCCGAAAGCAGGTACTAGCCACCTGATTTACGTGGTCCTTAAAGGTGAGTGTCTGATCTAGTAACACTCCAAGATTTTTTACCGTGCTTTTAGGGCTAGAGACAGGACCTAATTCTAAGGGCCACCATTCAGGTGACCAGTGTGCTGCTGCTTGTCCAAACAGCATGACCTCCGTTTTCCCTATGTTGCATTGGAGACAGTTTGATGACATCCATGCAGATATTGCTCTCATGCCCTCTGCAAAAGATCTTTTTATTGCAGGTGTCAGATCTTTAAAGGGAAAGAGAAGTTGGGTGTCGTCGGCGTACGACACCGGGGTAAACCCAAATGATCTTGCTAGGTTGGCTAAGGGAGCCACGTACACGTTAAATAGTGTCAGGCTTAAGCAGGAGCCCTGTGGCACTCCCTTATTGAGCTCCCTATAGATAGATTTGTGGGAGCCCAGCATAACCTCTTGGGAGCGGCCAGATAGAAAACTTTCCATCCATGACAGAGCCACTCCTTCCAGACCTACGTCCTTTAATCGCTCAAGAAGCACCTTATGAGACACCGTATCAAAAGCGGCGGAGAGGTCCAGCAGCACCAGAATCATAGAACTGCCTTCATCCAGTGCCATTTTGATGTTATTGGTCACTGTTTGAAGGGCTGATTCGGTGCTGTGGTTCGGCCTGAAACCAGATTGTGAGTAGTCCAGGCCCTCCGTCGCTTTGAGATGTTGTGATAGATAGGTGTTTACGTGCTTCTCAGCTATCTTGCCGATGTATATTTACAACAAGGGGTGGTGAGGGACAGAGTCTCTGAATTAAACAGAATACTCTCACCCAGTCAAGAGATCAGGGCTAGATCCAACACCGTTTTTTAGCTCACTGCACCATCCCAGTTTCAGAACCTGGCTGTATGCAAATTAGTCTGTTCCTGTCCCAGTGCATGATGGGAACAGGGCAAACCAAACTACAAAAGCCAATTCTTACACTGGGAAGGAAACAAGCTACCGGGGACCGGTTTCTGGCATTTCAGCCTCTTCGGCCCGGCTTGCTTGAATCCTGATGGTGCAATGAGCAAGGGACTCACATCTGAGTATACCCTTCCACGCTTAGGGTGGACAAAAATATTTACAACAAGGGGTGGTGAGGGACAGAGTCTCTGAATTAAACAGAATACTCTCACCCAGTCAAGAGATCAGGGCTAGATCCAACACCGTTTTTTAGCTCACTGCACCATCCCAGTTTCAGAACCTGGCTGTATGCAAATTAGTCTGTTCCTGTCCCAGTGCATGATGGGAACAGGGCAAACCAAACTACAAAAGCCAATTCTTACACTGGGAAGGAAACAAGCTACCGGGGACCGGTTTCTGGCATTTCAGCCTCTTCGGCCCGGCTTGCTTGAATCCTGATGGTGCAATGAGCAAGGGACTCACATCTGAGTATACCCTTCCACGCTTAGGGTGGACAAAAATATTTACAACAAGGGGTGGTGAGGGACAGAGTCTCTGAATTAAACAGAATACTCTCACCCAGTCAAGAGATCAGGGCTAGATCCAACACCGTTTTTTAGCTCACTGCACCATCCCAGTTTCAGAACCTGGCTATATGCAAATTAGTCTGTTCCTGTCCCAGTGCATGATGGGAACAGGGCAAACCAAACTACAAAAGCCAATTCTTACACTGGGAAGGAAACAAGCTACCGGGGACCGGTTTCTGGCATTTCAGCCTCTTCGGCCCGGCTTGCTTGAATCCTGATGGTGCAATGAGCAAGGGACTCACATCTGAGTATACCCTTCCACGCTTAGGGTGGACAAAAATATTTACAACAAGGGGTGGTGAGGGACAGAGTCTCTGAATTAAACAGAATACTCTCACCCAGTCAAGAGATCAGGGCTAGATCCAACACCGTTTTTTAGCTCACTGCACCATCCCAGTTTCAGAACCTGGCTGTATGCAAATTAGTCTGTTCCTGTCCCAGTGCATGATGGGAACAGGGCAAACCAAACTACAAAAGCCAATTCTTACACTGGGAAGGAAACAAGCTACCGGGGACCGGTTTCTGGCATTTCAGCCTCTTCGGCCCGGCTTGCTTGAATCCTGATGGTGCAATGAGCAAGGGACTCACATCTGAGTATACCCTTCCACGCTTAGGGTGGACAAAAATATTTACAACAAGGGGTGGTGAGGGACAGAGTCTCTGAATTAAACAGAATACTCTCACCCAGTCAAGAGATCAGGGCTAGATCCAACACCGTTTTTTAGCTCACTGCACCATCCCAGTTTCAGAACCTGGCTGTATGCAAATTAGTCTGTTCCTGTCCCAGTGCATGATGGGAACAGGGCAAACCAAACTACAAAAGCCAATTCTTACACTGGGAAGGAAACAAGCTACCGGGGACCGGTTTCTGGCATTTCAGCCTCTTCGGCCCGGCTTGCTTGAATCCTGATGGTGCAATGAGCAAGGGACTCACATCTGAGTATACCCTTCCACGCTTAGGGTGGACAAAAATATTTACAACAAGGGGTGGTGAGGGACAGAGTCTCTGAATTAAACAGAATACTCTCACCCAGTCAAGAGATCAGGGCTAGATCCAACACCGTTTTTTAGCTCACTGCACCATCCCAGTTTCAGAACCTGGCTGTATGCAAATTAGTCTGTTCCTGTCCCAGTGCATGATGGGAACAGGGCAAACCAAACTACAAAAGCCAATTCTTACACTGGGAAGGAAACAAGCTACCGGGGACCGGTTTCTGGCATTTCAGCCTCTTCGGCCCGGCTTGCTTGAATCCTGATGGTGCAATGAGCAAGGGACTCACATCTGAGTATACCCTTCCACGCTTAGGGTGGACAAAAATATTTACAACAAGGGGTGGTGAGGGACAGAGTCTCTGAATTAAACAGAATACTCTCACCCAGTCAAGAGATCAGGGCTAGATCCAACACCGTTTTTTAGCTCACTGCACCATCCCAGTTTCAGAACCTGGCTGTATGCAAATTAGTCTGTTCCTGTCCCAGTGCATGATGGGAACAGGGCAAACCAAACTACAAAAGCCAATTCTTACACTGGGAAGGAAACAAGCTACCGGGGACCGGTTTCTGGCATTTCAGCCTCTTCGGCCCGGCTTGCTTGAATCCTGATGGTGCAATGAGCAAGGGACTCACATCTGAGTATACCCTTCCACGCTTAGGGTGGACAAAAATATTTACAACAAGGGGTGGTGAGGGACAGAGTCTCTGAATTAAACAGAATACTCTCACCCAGTCAAGAGATCAGGGCTAGATCCAACACCGTTTTTTAGCTCACTGCACCATCCCAGTTTCAGAACCTGGCTGTATGCAAATTAGTCTGTTCCTGTCCCAGTGCATGATGGGAACAGGGCAAACCAAACTACAAAAGCCAATTCTTACACTGGGAAGGAAACAAGCTACCGGGGACCGGTTTCTGGCATTTCAGCCTCTTCGGCCCGGCTTGCTTGAATCCTGATGGTGCAATGAGCAAGGGACTCACATCTGAGTATACCCTTCCACGCTTAGGGTGGACAAAAATATTTACAACAAGGGGTGGTGAGGGACAGAGTCTCTGAATTAAACAGAATACTCTCACCCAGTCAAGAGATCAGGGCTAGATCCAACACCGTTTTTTAGCTCACTGCACCATCCCAGTTTCAGAACCTGGCTGTATGCAAATTAGTCTGTTCCTGTCCCAGTGCATGATGGGAACAGGGCAAACCAAACTACAAAAGCCAATTCTTACACTGGGAAGGAAACAAGCTACCGGGGACCGGTTTCTGGCATTTCAGCCTCTTCGGCCCGGCTTGCTTGAATCCTGATGGTGCAATGAGCAAGGGACTCACATCTGAGTATACCCTTCCACGCTTAGGGTGGACAAAAATATTTACAACAAGGGGTGGTGAGGGACAGAGTCTCTGAATTAAACAGAATACTCTCACCCAGTCAAGAGATCAGGGCTAGATCCAACACCGTTTTTTAGCTCACTGCACCATCCCAGTTTCAGAACCTGGCTGTATGCAAATTAGTCTGTTCCTGTCCCAGTGCATGATGGGAACAGGGCAAACCAAACTACAAAAGCCAATTCTTACACTGGGAAGGAAACAAGCTACCGGGGACCGGTTTCTGGCATTTCAGCCTCTTCGGCCCGGCTTGCTTGAATCCTGATGGTGCAATGAGCAAGGGACTCACATCTGAGTATACCCTTCCACGCTTAGGGTGGACAAAAATATTTACAACAAGGGGTGGTGAGGGACAGAGTCTCTGAATTAAACAGAATACTCTCACCCAGTCAAGAGATCAGGGCTAGATCCAACACCGTTTTTTAGCTCACTGCACCATCCCAGTTTCAGAACCTGGCTGTATGCAAATTAGTCTGTTCCTGTCCCAGTGCATGATGGGAACAGGGCAAACCAAACTACAAAAGCCAATTCTTACACTGGGAAGGAAACAAGCTACCGGGGACCGGTTTCTGGCATTTCAGCCTCTTCGGCCCGGCTTGCTTGAATCCTGATGGTGCAATGAGCAAGGGACTCACATCTGAGTATACCCTTCCACGCTTAGGGTGGACAAAAATATTTACAACAAGGGGTGGTGAGGGACAGAGTCTCTGAATTAAACAGAATACTCTCACCCAGTCAAGAGATCAGGGCTAGATCCAACACCGTTTTTTAGCTCACTGCACCATCCCAGTTTCAGAACCTGGCTGTATGCAAATTAGTCTGTTCCTGTCCCAGTGCATGATGGGAACAGGGCAAACCAAACTACAAAAGCCAATTCTTACACTGGGAAGGAAACAAGCTACCGGGGACCGGTTTCTGGCATTTCAGCTATCTTGCCGATGTATGGCAGGAGTGAAATGGGACACAGGTTGGAGAGGTCGGTCCATGGGGATGCCGCTTTCTTCCGTATTGGGTTTACCACCGCCCTTTTCCAATCTGCTGGGACCTGTCCTTTGATGAGGGAGATGTTAATGACACTCTGTATGGAGGGCCCCAGGAGAGAGATCAGAGGGGGAACCATCTTGGCAGGGAGGAGGTCATTTGGAGATCCTGATTTGATATGAGTGATAAGAGGAGGGAGCTCTGTACTTTCAATTAGAGGAAAGGATGATAGTGGATGTACGTTATCCTTTAGCAGAGTTGGGGATGTGAACTTGTTGGTGTCACTCGTACTGTTACTGGCAGCCACTATTTTTTCATAAATAGTGTTTATTTTGCTCTCGAAGAAAGACGCTATCTCGTCGCATAAGGTCTGTGAGAACTCATCTGAGCTCTCACATGCGGCGGGTTTGAAAAAGTTTTGAAGGATTTTAAAAAGCTCCTTGGGACAGTTACCAGCTTCTACTAGCTGTTGCATAAGGCGGTTTTTCCTAGCCTGCTTAATGTTTTTATAATATTTTAGTTGAGCATGAAGAAAAACCGCTCGAGTCTCCTCAGTCTTATATTTCCTCCATTTTTTCTCTGCTCGCCTACATTTCTGTTTTTCCTCCCTTAACTCCTGAGTGTACCAGCTTTCTTGTTTAGAAGAGGGATACTCTTTGTATAATTTTAAAGGGGCCAGAATATCAATGGCTCGCTTGATTGAGTCAGTGAATTTTGCCAATGCTATATCTACTGTGTCTTCTGCTAGTATGGTGGGTTGTACCCAAATTTCCTGTAGATTGCTTAAGGAAATTTTATGCCATTGGCGGCGCCAAGTGGGAGGAGAAGGTGCTTTATTAGTAGGTCTCTTGAGAGTCGAGAGTTGAAATTCTAAAAGGAAGTGGTCTGTCCATAGAATCTCTCTTGCTGGGAAACAGGTGAGCTTGGTACAGTTGGAAAGGACTAGGTCCAGCGTGTGGCCACCCCTGTGCGTGGGTCCGTTGATTTGTAACTCTAGACCTAAGTTTGATAGGTCCGTGATAAGGGAATGGGATTCAGGTAATGTTGGTTGGTCTTCGTGGATTGTAAAAATCACCTAAAAGTCTTCGTTGGATTTAAGTCGGGGGGCTAGCAGCTCTTGAAGAATGAGCGGGAACTCTGGGTTAGGTCCTGGGGGACGATAAACCAGAGCTCCTTTCCAGAAGGTGTGGCTTGTTAGGTCAATTTTAAAAAACATGATTTCTAATTGTAAACTTTGATGTTGTGCAAGTATAGTGACCTTTATATCGTCCTTATGTATTATCGCTAGACCACCGCCTGTCTTCCCTTCTCTGTCTAGGTGTTTAAACTTATATCCTATTGGGATCCCCATTGTTACAGCTGTAATTGTGTGGGGCTTCATCCATGTTTCGGTGACAAAACATATGTCCGGCTGGATAGTATTTACTAGATCCCAAACCTGATGCTGATGTTTAGGCAGGGATCGCACGTTTAGAAGGAAAGACTTCAGCCCTACTATAGGAGCTTCTGCTTCAGACAGTGTTATTGCTGAGCGTTCGGCGGCGACACTCTAGACATGAGAAGCCTCCCTCAACGGTATGCCATGGTATTTTCGTGCAGCATACAGAAGGCGGCTTTAAGTCTAATAGGGACTGAGCAGAATATGTAATAAGATGTGTCCTCGTACCTGTTAGAGGTGAGAGAGAAGGGGCAGAGTCCATGGCCCCTGTGCCCCGTCCTGGCGCGAACGGGCGCAGACGGGCAGCTCTTTGGCGGGGCTGCGCGCGATCGCTGCGCGCTCGAGAAGGCGCGAGGGCTATATAGCACTGTGTGGATCCACTAGAGCGCTAACCGCTCCTAGTGGAACCGGAAGTGGGTCAAATGCATACCACCCCCTTGCTACCATGGGAGGTGGGAGGCGGCAACCAGCGCTGTGACCAACCGTGGAACACACGAGTATGGCTGGAGGCAAGTGCTGCTTCAAAGTGAGTGCGTGTAGTGCGAGTAATGCACTTCAATTTTAAAAATTACACACTTTAAAGTTGCAATACAATTCCGTTTAAAAAGATGCCACAATTCCTATTAAAATAATACCATTACTATCACGATCTTTGAGAACCTTGTAAATCGAGGCAAACCGGCAAGCGGGTTGGAGACACTGCCACCGTCTCCTTCTCCTTCCTTAGTGCTGTCATTGGGTCTGAAACTGGATTGGTGTTGTTGTTGAGGCGGGCTGTTAGTCATTTGTTCATGATCTTCTCCAGGACCACCAATTGAAAGTACACTGAGTCTGTTAGGGGTGTGGATCCATGCCAACTGTGTGTCCGCCAGGCTGGCCGGACTTTGTCCCTTTTCTTGTGGCATCCCCAACCCTCATAAACCACCCTCTCCTCCATTATACACCAGTCCATGTCCCTCTCCCATTCAATCAGTTCTAGCGCTGCTTTCACCCCCCAGTGACGGGCTATGTTCTGTTTCATCACCAGGAGCCCATGTGCTATCCACAGTTTAGGATACTTTAACACAGTTGCTTCCACCCATAAATTTAACAGAAACCATTTTGCTGCCTGCACCATGGGGAGACCTGTCACTTGTGACATGCAGTATGTCATTTCCTCCCAAAAGCTCCCCAGTTTAGGACAGTACCAACACAATATGAATGAAGGTGCCCGCATTCCCTCGCACACATTTGTGAGGCCCCTGTTCAGTATCCAGAGTTGGATGAGCAGGAACCCCGCCCTCAAGGCAATTTCTCAGGGGCCTTGAAGGACTTCCTTCCATTCACCTACATATCCACAAGATCCTGTTCCCATTTGGCCTTCATCTGACCCAAGACATCCGGGGAGTTATTTATTGATGTCTTGTATAGTAAGGAGGTGGTGCCCCGATCCTGCGGTTGGTCAGCAGCCTGTCCTCCAGGGGGGAAGACTCAGCAAGAATCAGACCCGCAGAATGCAAGATCTCAAGGTGTGCCTTACCTGAATGAAGTGAAATATTTCTGTGCTTGCCATTTGGTAGGACTCCCTGAAGGTGTGAAAGGGGATAATAGCTCCTTCCAACCACAGGTCACCCAGTTGTGAAATCCCTATTGTGTCCTCCCGTGTGAGCCCCTCCAGGTGCCTCTTTGCCCCAAGTATGTCACTATCCCATAGTGGAGTCTGTTCCATGGGGTGTGTTTTTCAAACCCAAGAATGTCATTGCCTCTCCCTATACCACCCTTGTTGTGTTGTTTCAGCGCGCGGTGGTAAGGATTGCTTAGGAGCCCGTCTGTCAATAATGCAGGATATCCCCTGGGTCCCATTGCATAACTGTCTCCTCAGATCACAGGCTCCTCGTGTGCAGCAAACATCCACTCATTTATAACTCTTAGCTGGCCACCCAGTAATAATCTTTCCGGTTTGGTAGGGCTGTGCCCCACCATAAACCCCTCTAGTTAACTTTGACCGGGCAACCTGCGGTGGGCCCCCGTTAAAGAGTAGGAGCTGCACCTCAGTCTCCACATTTTTTTTTAAGTCTGCAGGTATTGGGAAGGGGTGTTCTGCATAATGTAGAGGAATTTGCAGTGTTATCATCTTAAAGAGGGCAGTTCTACCTAGCTCCAACAACGGAAAAGATCTCCAGTGTTTCACATCTTCTCTGAAGTGTTTGAGAAGTCAATAGATATTTAGGGCCAGAAACTCAGTCCTATCTTTGGGGATGTGAATGCCAAAGTATTTAAATTCCATGCCAGACCATAGACAGGGAGGGACAGCATCGAGGACCCGGATAAGGGGTGCACTTAAGGCCATCCCATAACCAGAGTAATGGCCAAAAATGTTCAAAATGTGGAGACCTCTCTGCATAGACTGGGTTGTTGCTGTTCTTAATGCATTTGGTGAGGGCACTGTGCTTGGTGGCCCTGGTCTGTTGGTAGAATCGTCAGAGGGTGTGTATGTCGGTGTTGTCTTGGCTTAGTCTCCATCTGTGCTTTAGTTGCTTCAAGTGGCATTTGGTGAGTTTGAGCTCTTCTGTGTACCAGCTTGCTTGAGTTCTGCATCTGATGACTTTAGTGACCTTGACAGGGGTGTAGCTGTGTGTGTGCAGTAAGTTGAAGTTGAAGATACGTCTGTTGAGGCTGTGCTCGATGGTGTAAGAGCTCCACAGGCCAGAATTCTCAGAGATCTTCTTCCAGTCATGACAAGTGGATTTGATGGTGGCATTGCTGTGGAAGTGAGGAATAGGTATGTTGTAGTGGAGAAAGGTATGATCAGACCGGGTGATGGGTGTGGGCTTGTCCACTGTGAGGTTGCTGAAGCTGGTGAAGATGGGGCACCAATGGTGTCCGGTGGCTTGGGTTACAGACAAGAGGAATTAGAACCCATATCAGAAGAGCAGAATAGATTCCTGAATATGTTTGGAATAATTTAAGGGGGTGGGCCTTACAGTATCTACTACTAGGCTACTAGGTGGCCACTATGTGGTAGAGGGGAGTGGGTCTGAAAACGGGAGATGGAAAGGTTCAATAAAACTGGTGGCCCAGCCTATATAGGGGTAAAATATTAGGTTTACAGGTCAGTAAATACCAGATCTAGAAGGTAGCCTTGTTCATGGGTAGGATGAGAGAATGCAAGAGTGAGGTTAAAAATATTCACATGATTTTTGAATTTGTCAGAAGGACTAGACACGTTTTTTAACCAAAAAATTCAAATTTCCCAGAATTACTATATTTTCCTTATTAAGGACGAAACAGCCGTTGTCTTTAATTCAAGTGTCTAGCTTAAAGGCAGGACAATTGAGGGAGTGATGGATCAAAATAAAGTTGACAATTAGTTGTGGAAAATATAAAGTGACTGTGAGGTAGTCGGTTAGTTTCAAGTGGTATATCTTAAATATGTTACAGGAGAACATTAATATTTTGTAAATTACATAACTTACATAACAGTAAGTTGAAGTTGAAGATACATCTGTTGAGGCTGAGCTCGATGGTGTAAGAGCTCCACGGACCAGAATTCTCAGAGATCTTCTTCCAGTCATGACAAATGGATTTGATGGTGGCATTCCTGTAGTAGTGAGGGATAGGTATGTTGTAGTGGACAAAGGTATGATCAGACCGGGTGATGGGTGTGGGCTTGTCCACTGTGAGGTGGCTGAAGCTGGTGAAGATGGGGCACCAATGGTGTCCGGTGGCTTGGGTTACAGACAAGAGGAATTAGAACCCATATCAGAAGAGCAGAATAGATTCCTGAATATGTTTGGAATAATTTAAGGGGGTGGGCCTTACAGTATCTACTACTAGGCTACTAGGTGGCCACTATGTGGTAGAGGGGAGTGGGTCTGAAAACGGGAGATGAAAAAGTTCAATAAAACTGGTGGCCCAGCCTATATAGGGGTAAAATATTAGGTTCACAGGTCAGTAAATACCAGATCTAGAAGGTAGCCTTGTTCATGGGTAGGATGAGAGAATGCAAGAGTGAGGTTAAAAATATACACATGATTTTTGAATTTGTCAGAAGGACTAGACACGTTTTTTAACCAAAAAATTCAAATTTCCCAGAATTACTATATTTTCCTTATTAAGGACGAAACAGCAGTTGTCTTTAATTCAAGTGTCTAGCTTAGAGGCAGGACAATTGAGGGAGTGACGGATCAAAATAAAGTTGACAATTAGGTGTGGAAAATATAAAGTGACTGTGAGGTAGTCGGTTAGTTTCAAGTAGTATATCTTAAATATGTTACAGGAGAACATTAATATTATGTAAATTACATAACTTCTATTAATACTTGATACAATATGTAAATATATACTTATATAAACACACACACAGATATATATATGTCTGGTTTTCTTTAGCGTAGAAGGCATACTACCTGAGATCGACAGCCACGTTCTACTGTGTAATAATTTCATTGTATAAATCAGTGTTTAAATCAGTAACAATGTCAACACCACCCAAGATTCATTCATACATATCGATTCCTTCAATTAAATAAATAATCAAAATATATGAAATGATCACAACACCAGTTAAAACACTCAAAATCATAAATTATAATTAAATATTAATTAAAGATATATCTTCAGTGGGTTGTATGTCTCAAGTTCATTTTGGGTGCAGTACAGTGGATCATTTGATTTTCAAAATGTTTTTTTACAAAATAGGTTTCTTTCATACATGCGTTTTGGTGTAGACCCCTCACAAACAGGTGTGTCCACCACTCCATAGATACACATGGCCATGGTTTTATGAACATAGAGTACATACTCCCCGAAATCGGCAGCCACATTCCAAGTTTGTAACATTTACATTGCACAAACATCAGTTTACATCTGGAACAATGTCAACACCACCCAAAACTGATTTATTCATGTTAGTACCTTCAATTTCAATAAATAGAAAATTGCAATGATCACACCACACATAAAGAATAGTTGAATTATAATTCAAGGGACCAGTCCCGTGGGCAGAATATCTCAAGTTCATTCTGTGAGCATAATAGTGGATTCATTTAATTTTCAAAACATTGCTTACAAATATTTTGTCTTCATGAATGTGTTTATTTCCAAGTGGGAAATAACAAAAAGGTAAACCCAACTGAAATTCAATTTTAAACACTGAACAAAATAAACAATATCATGAGCGGTTTGACCAAAGAATTCTTAATTATCCATTAATGTGTTAAAATTTCGATCTGAAAAAAGTCCAGTCCAATACAATAACTTAATACAACAGAAGGTCACATAAATAAATTCATAAGAAAACTGAGAATTCCTCATCTACATTATGAGCCTTCGGGTATTTTTCATCCACATCCAGAATGTATCTGCTCTCCAGCTGTCCCAGCATTTTCTATTATCTCCTCTTGTCTTCCTCTGTACCCTGTCAACACCCAAAAACTGTAAAAGGTCAGGGTTCTGGTTATGCTCTCTGTAAAAATGTGTCACTACAGGGTATGCATTGTCACAATATCCTATGGCCCTCGTGTTCTAAAATATGTTTATGCACCACAAAGAAAGTACTTCCTACATAGATACTGTCACAGGGACACTTAATTACATATACAAAGTAATCACTAGCACCTTTAAAGAAACCCTTCCTAGGATGTAAGCAACTGTCATCATCACTGGGTTGTAAATAACTGGAAGTCAAAATATCCTTCAATGATCTGGCCTTAGGGTAAGTGATAGTAGGATTGCTCATTACTTCTGAGTCCAGAATCTGATTTGTTTTGACAAGATGCCAGTGTGTTCTCATAATTGGACTGATCTAGTTTACCCCCCCCCCATATTGTATGTACAAATAAAACGGCCAGTGTCCTCATCTGTATTAACTGTCTTATTATGAGAGAATAGACATTGTTCTCTGGTAATCATTGATACTTTTGATTCTGCTTGACACAGTACCCTTTCAGGATAACCTCTTTGCCTAAACCATCTTTTCATCAAGGACAATTTCTTAGAAAATCCTTCCTTTGTGTTACAATTACGTCTGGCCCTGAAGAATTCCCCATAGGGGATACTCCATTTAAGATTGTCAGTGTGATGACTGGACTTATGAAGTATACAGTAACCTGCAGTCTCTTTTCGAAACAGATTAGTTATAATTTTGCCTTTCACAACTGAGACTTTGATATATACATTTCAACCACATTATTGCTAATGTGGAATGTGAAGGAGAAATTGAGACTTCATTCACAAATTCTCCTGCCTTCATCCTACTACCATCTGATAGAATAAAAAGATCATCTATATATCAGATTCCTAATGGAATTCTCTGGATCTGATTCTCCAAAGTCTTACTGACTGTCTGCTCCTTTGACCAACCCATCAAGATGTTAGCGTAGCCGGGGTGAACCAAGTGCCCATAGATGTCCACATAACAGGGAGAGGCTCCCCAAACCATCACAAGGGATAGGGTAGATATATATTTGAAAAGTGGGTTCCCTTTTGTGCAGTCGTCTTAAGTGGGATTCAGAGTTGCTTACCAAGATGCAATAAGAATGAATTCCACCTTAATTTATACAATAAAGAGCCTTGTTACTTTTTAAAAAATCTATAAACAATATCTTGATATATATAGAGAAATATCGATATTTATTTTATGCAATCAAATTATATGCATTACATAGAGTCATACATATATATATTAAGAACATGTTTTATACATTTTCACCATTTTTAATACATCTTTGGATCCTAAGATTCAGACAAATAATTACATTTCATATTGTATGAGTAATTTAAAAACAAGATATGAAACTATATAAAAAAAACAAATTATGAGACGATTTAAAAATAAATAAAAAAAGAGTTAGAAGGCATATAGGACACCGTGAAGAATTGATTTCTTACATTTGAAATGTAAGAAATTTGGTTACTGTTTGACTGGGGTGTGAGCCCTAGTCAAGCAGCAACCACAATCCTTGTAAACAAGCAAACCTCAAATTAACAGAGATCTGGGACTAAATCCATTGTTTTTTGCTCACCACACCATTCCAGTCTGGACCCAGTTATATGCAAATCAGTCAACCTGCTCCTCATGGGAACAGTCCAGGTCCTCCCCAGAGCAGAAACAAGTATCCTAGGACTGGTTTCGGGGTATCACCCATCGTCAGCCAGGATAGGTTGACTCCAGTGGCTAAGTGAGCACGGGACCCATGTCTGGGCATACACTTCTATTTTATCCTATGGGAGAGATAGGCCTTAAAAGTGCATACCCTCCTTTTTAAATACATTGCACCCTGCCCTCAGGTTGTCCAAGGTCTATGCTAGGAGTGACCTATGCTTACTAAAAAGAAAGGTTTGGGCCGGGCAAAAGGTTTATGTTGTCAGGTTGAAATGGCAGTTTAAATCTGCACTCATAGGCTCTGCAATGGCAGGCCTGAGACATGTTTAAGGGGCTACTTAAGTGAGTGGCCCAATCAATGCTGCAGGCCCACCACTACCATTTATTGTATAAGACTGGGTGCAGGTAGTGCCACTATACTAGGGACTTATCAGTACATTAAATATGCCAACTGGGTATAAGCCAATGTTACTATATTTAGGGGAGAGAGCACAAGCACTTCTGCACTGGTTAGCAGTGATAAAGTGAACAGAGTCCTCAAGCCAGTAAAAGCAAGGTCAGCACAAATGGAGGAGATTGGGGCAGCACCACCTTAAGGCTGACAGGTCTAACAGCCCCATCAACTAGTCACCCAATTTCTTACAGAACCGTTTCAAAATACAGTATCACAATGTCAGGGTCAACTTCTTGTCTTATTGACGCATTATCAAGGCTACAGCTGTCCAGCTTGTTATTCCTGTCCTGGGCTTCCGGGCCATTTCCTTACAGTTTTTTCCTAGTCTGGGATGTGTTTTTCAACTGTATATGTGACATCCAAAAAGTGAACAATGATTACCAGTGGCA
Organism: Lissotriton vulgaris; assembly: GCF_964263255.1. Classification (NCBI taxonomy): domain Eukaryota; kingdom Metazoa; phylum Chordata; class Amphibia; order Caudata; family Salamandridae; genus Lissotriton; species Lissotriton vulgaris. Next base: position 352,388,447 of record NC_141685.1, on the reverse strand, counting down.
AACACGACCCTCCCTCGTATAATGAAGGCATAAAACACAGATGTTCTTTTAGTTTTTCAGACACAAATGTACCTTAAACGACACACTCTCATGTATCTCTCAGTAGAGTAACATGAATTCGGTTGTTAGTGGTCCTTTGAGAAAGATTATTGCCTAAAAAAGAAAGCTCTTGTTTTCCTTTAACTTCTTAATCCTGCTTCCAGAAATGGATTTTCCCTTTTCTCTCTCTCTACGGTGCAAAGTAACTCAAAGTGCTGTTCCCTTAATAGTTTCAGAGACATAGGGGCATATTATCAAGGGGGTTTATCTTCGCTTTTTTGGCTTTAAAAGCCAAGAAAGCGAAGATAAAATGATCTCCCTATTACCTAGCTGTCGCTAACACCAGTTAGCGACAGCTAGTAGGAGATAGCGACCATCTCGGGCCAACTTTGCATGTCAGTGATATTTATCACTAATGACATGCAAAGTGGGCGTGCCAAGATGTTAGTGACTGGAAACAGTCGCTAACATCGCTATCTCCTATTACCAACTTTTGGAGATATTCACGCTAAGCGCGAATATCTCCAAAAGCTAACACCTGCCCTGAGCAGTTCTTAGCCATGTTATCCAATCGGAGGTGGATAACATGGCTAAGAGCATTAGCTCACTAATGCATGAATATCTTGGACTTTTCAGCAATATTCATGCATTGCGGCCGATTTTTATCGCATTTGCGATAAACCTTGGTAATACCAAGGTTTATCTGCGATAAAAATCGCCGCAGCTCGGCGATAATTTTTTCACGCTAACCAAGCAATAGCGATAATTATCGCTATTGCTTGGTAATATGTCCCATAATTTCAAACATCTGTACGTCTGTCACTGATATGGTAGCAGTTACTGGTTGTAACCTGACTAGCCTGAAACCTTAGCCCACCCCAAGAAGCCTGGATAGAGTCTTGAATGAACCATCATGCTCATATTACCTAAAGCAGCCGGGCCAGAGAATGACCTTTCGAGTTCAATACAAGATCATGGTAAGAGTGTAATATGCCAGCTTTCTCCTGAGTGCAGTAAGATGGCAAATCGATGGCCGGCGTGCTCACATTTCTCTGAGTATATTATATGGTAAGACTACAGATGGAAAAGGTAGATGTTATTATACGCTACCGCTCTATATACATTTAAAAATGAAGCAGTATTGCTGGTCATGCATCAACGGCTTGCTCTGTAATTAAAATCTATGTGCCTCAATTTCTATCCAGTGTAGCATGTCAGTGCACGAGGTCCCTGAGCCCGGAATATGCTAATTCAAGCATAAAGCTAAAAAGACATAGTTAATATGATGAAAGTGATTTAGGCATGGGTTGCTCAACACCCGTGACCGTGTGCCATTAGTTAAATAAGAAATACAGCATGTTGGGACCGACTTGAAGAATGACCAAAGAGCAAACAGCATGCAAGAGCGACAAATTATTCTGTGTTAACATTAAAATGGGTCTGCAACAACCGTTTTAATTGAAGGGCTATGGGGGAAGAATGGAAGCAATGGTATATACACCACTACAAATGTGCAAGTGGAAACAGCTCGGAAAACCCCTCTGTCATGGTGCCAACCAATCAATCTATGACTCTTAAAGGGCTCTGCAGGTGACGTCACATGATGTCACCTCAAGCTGTTAACACGCCTGTCACCCAGGCCGACAAACTGATGTTTTGTTTCATCAAGCATAATTCATAAAAACCACAATGATTGTTCCACCAAAGTGACTTTTCTATGCATATTCACCGCTATATCACGTAAAACTCAATAGGCTTCATCTCAAGAAAATCCCTCGGCTTCACTTTGTCAGTACTCAGAATTAACTTGGCTTTAATCATATGTGTAGCAGTAGGAGGATTGGGGGGAAGTCACCTTTTATTGCATGATCACCCCAGATTTTTTTTTCTGGACCATTTATGCTTGCATTAGAACTCTGTGCCCCGCGACACAGCTCTTCATTGACACATTGTGTGTGGTGCTCTGGTTAAATTGGTATTGGTAAACTTAGATTCACCCAATTAGTCTATTTAACTTTGCTTTTAGGGCATGTTAGATTACAGGGAATTTCTACGGTTGACATGTAATGTAATTTACATATGTAGGTTCAAGTAAATGTAAATGTATGTATACTTGTAAAGCGCTCTATCACCTTTCATGCATCCTGGAGCTGTATACCGCTGTGGAACCCTTCCTGGCTTTCCCTGTGAGATGCCCCCTACTGGGCACCCCCAAGGTGAAGCCAGGCATCCCAGCGCTTTCGGGGCTGTTGTGGAGATTAAGCAAGCTATTGCCCAGAGTTGCTGAGTGGGACCCATGAATAGAGTAGGCACCGAGGCGAGAATTATCCAGTCCGTGGAAATTGAGCCCAAGACCCTGCCGCGTCGGGAATGGAACCCTTGTCCGGGCCAGACCTCTGCATCAGGGTCTGCCACCTCTAACCAGTGAGTATCTGTTTACTCCACCAATATATATGACAAAAATATATGGCTTCCATGACCACAACTGTGCTCTGAAGGGGCTGCAGTTTCAATGCACTGCAATAATAAATGGCATTGATAAGTGCCTTTTTTCATGCACGAAAAACATTTTTATTTGTTATTAATGTGTGTTTTGCAAGCCAACATGTTGGGTGCCTCATATAAGGAAAAGTGGGGCACTAGCTATTTGAAAAAGATGCTCTTGCAGTGCCTACAGGCCTAAAAGCAAAATGCATTTTCACCAAGGAGGTTTAGATTATTTTTCTCATAGGCAGGCCAGCCTAGGTGTGATTAAAACACGTATTTAACATCTTAGTTTGGCAAAGTGTTTGTAAAAACACTCAAGGTTATTTTTCTCATGGTTTTCAAAACCTGATTTAAAGCTGAAATCACATTTTTGATAACTTTAGCAGAAAAGTAACTTTATACTTTGGTTGGGTTAAGACAGAGCTGGCTGAAAGTCAGTTCTGTCCCTCATCACTCCCCAAGAAGGCTATACACTAGCCTGGTTGAAGTTACCAACATTACCTGTCAGAGGACAATCGTCTGACCTCTGGGCCCAGAAAGGCTGGGGAGTTGTCAGCAACTGGCCACTTAAATAGATATTAATTATTTGTGAGGAGGTAGCAACAGGTAACAGAACAAAGGGCAGCCGTGATGCAGATGTCAAATAGGGTTGCTCCTATTAGTCCAAGAACCCCGTAGACCTCTTAGCACCAACTGTTGCAGAGGGAGAAATAGTTAGGTCCCTGCGAGACAGAAGGACACCTTGCCTAAATAGAGGAATGATGTTGACGAGACCCAAAGATACTGGTCAAAGAAGGTTTCAGTCATCTTTGAGGACTTCTGAGAATTTTTAATGTACAGCAAGGAAGTGATGCAGAAGAAGATGTGCATAGAGCGAGAAAGTAGCCAGGATTAGGTTGGAATATTTTCCACTCATTGCCTAGCATCAGGGTAAGAATGGTACATTGCCTCCACCCCCCACAGATCATTCCTGGACCTGGGAAGACAGTACCTGAAGAAGAGGGCTCTGCTGGAAGAAAGAAGCCTCATGACTTCTTCCTGGCTCCCAGTGACAGGAACTGCTCTCTTGCCCCAGAGACACAGGAGCAGAAGGACTCCTGACTCCTTCCAGGACCAGCTGACCACAGATCACTGGACCTTGCTGGGGCCCAGGCTGGAATGAGACATAGTGCTTAGAAGCCTGTCCTGATTACCTCAGCATTCCAGGAGTAATCAGAAGAAACCTTGCCAGCAAATGGAGAAAAGTGTTTCTTAGAAATGTGTTAACAGCCAAACACCATGACAAAGTACTGAAGCCTATCCAGAGAGATCACACACGTGGAAGGCAAGAAACCAAGGTTCATCCCACTTAGAGATTTATGAGCAGAAAATTGGTTCAGTGGAAGGTTACAGAGAAGGTATCTGGAATTGTGGAGCGTCACCTAGTTACATCTTCCAGTCTTTGTAACTACATTAGAAATACAAATTTCCTAATTGCGATTATATCTGAATCACAATTAGGAAATTGATATTGCTAAAGTGTGACATTTTAATTTTTAAATAACGATTCCAAGTAGGTCACAAGTTGACCTATTTCATGAATATAAATGAGCAAGGCCCCAGATTGCGACCCATTAATAATCGCTGCCATCATAGGGAAAGTGGCCAGCTTAGGTCAGCAGACCACCATGTCTGTGATTGCTTTTTAATACACCAATATTTTCTTTTTAAAATGCAGCCTATTTTCTTATTTTTTAAATGGGATGTGGTAAAAAAAGAAAATTAAACTTTTACATATAATATTTTTAGGAGTGATCCATGGAACTACTGCCTGCTCTTCAAATATAGTTTTTAAAATGTTCTCAAAGAGGAAGGGGTCCCCCAGGGATCCCTTCCCACCCATTTGCAAATGGATTACCATCAACATTGAATTGGTGATAAAATATTGATGTGTTGCGACTAGAATTCAGTTGAAAAAACTTAATACATACCATTTCAATTCAGTATTTGGCAGGGACATCCTAAACATTCCTCTTCCAAATACCGAATTGGTATGTATTTGCAATCCCAAATTGCAATTGGGTAACGTGTTACCGATTCAGAATACGGAATTAATACATACTAAAATATCTTTCAATCGTAGCAAACAGCCCCATTTCTGTGAATCATGCAATTTGTGAATGCAAATTGGCTGGAGACATCTGTCACTAAACATGAAGATAAAAGCTTGGACTGGGATGAAGCTGTAAATCAATTCAAACAACAAAGCGCCCTCAGCAGCTACAAAATCCAGCTTTGTCCCGCTCTGACCTTTAGGTGCTTAAAAAACATGGCTTCAGTGGGAACTTGATGATGACATATCTCACTTCCAGGGACCTTCATTGCCTCAACCTTAATCCTTGCCCCGTTTAATGATGTTGACTTCCATTTCAGAGACTGGGGGGCTTATTTAGAGTTTGTTGGACAGAATACTCTATAAAAATGTTCGCGATATCCCAGCTACCATATTACAGGTGCCATGGGCTATAATGCACTAAAAATAAGACAGACAAAACACCCACCATGCTTGTGATGGCATAGCCTGTCTGCAAACTCTATATTAGGCCCTAAGTCAAAAACTTTGACTGGAGTGACCCATTTGTGTAGTCAACCTTCATTCAATTCCTATCCGCTTAAAATCATCCCTATGCCCAGTGAACTGCAAACGATAATTTTTTTAATGGCACCTTACTTTTAGTAAGCACATTTTGCCTTACATTTTTAAAAACTAATATCTCCAGTTGCTCTAAAAAAATGTAATCAGTTTAGTCTTTTTGCTCTTTTTAAATTTTCTTTATTTTTATAAATTCGGCTGGAAATATGATTGTGCTTAGTTCTTCACTTTGACGTTGTTGGCACTGCTGAATCTAACATAGATTTGTCTGCGGAATTGCCTGCTGTTTCTGCCACAGCTGCAAGGGTTGAGCATATGTTTTCTGAAACTTGTGTTGAGACCTGACAAAAGTGTGTTAATTACGTTAGTATGAGTCACTCTTCCCAAAGTAAAAATCCACTTCCTGCCAATATGGAAAGCTCTTTTGTCAAACACTAGATTGGCCCTATACTTCGTGTGCCTTTTTTCCCTCCTTATTGAAACCAGTAAATATTGTTTATATGTGTTATTGAACTTATTGAGGCATCCCTTTGCCAAGCATGTAAGGTGCTATGTTGTCATCATGGACAGTTCTAACTTTGTGAATTGATAACACCTCTTTCGGATATTGGCATCTAATGAATGGCATGTGGCCACAGAATTGGTTGCAAATGATTAATGCAGCCCATGGTAAATCATTAGGAAGCGGGCACCGACTTCATGCCCTTTTTCAAGTCATGATGGGCCGCAAAGAGTATATTAGGATTCACCAAGATGATGTAACTTTGATACATTGCGACATTTGATTTTGTGACTCACATGTACACTTGCAGTCAAGCAATCCATTAGGACCTAAGTTCCTAAACGGCTTAAGCTGTCAGTGTACAGTTCAGTGCAATCTATGCCCCTCTGAACAACAGTTCTACTTTACCTAGCATTTCTAAAACACTTTTATTTGTGTTTTTGGATCAAGCATCTTGAATCTTGACAGGATTGGTGCTTTCCAGTAATGGCAGCCAGGCTGATGATGCCTTCTTGGGCCAGAACAACACACGGTAATTAGTACATGTCTCTAGCAATTAGACACACTGTCTGTTAGATCTAGAAATTGGCTATTTCTCACACAAGCAAGGATGTTTTCATAGGCGATCATTGGGTTTATTAGAGGTGAGTTGCCAAACTGCTCAGTCTGCATACAGCTGCAACATTTTTTGTGCCTGTTACTTCCAAGATTGGAATATTCTCTTGTCTAGCTCAAAACCTTGGGTAGCCAGACATTCCCTGAGAAATGGATTCTATCTTACCTTACACAGCTGAAAGGGAAAACTAGTTTAGAAGAGCACTCACCCGGAAGCACAATTGGTAATGAATCTGCCTTTGATCCCTTTGTAATCATTTACTGTTACCTCTGTACACATCATGCAATGCATCAAATGTAATATTAATATATTAATATAATATATTAATGCTACAGTATTACATCTGTAATATTTTCACACATTAAAAGGGAACAAAATACTATAATCATTGACATAGAACACAAACTCCTTCCTGCTCCACCAGAGTTTTTAATCTCCTCAGTTCAGTGTTTCACATTGGTAAACCTAAAATTTAATAGTTAATATGGGGAACACAGTTGTAGTGGGACCACCGTTACTGATAATGATTCTAACTCAAAAGTGCTTGCGATCACATGAAGTAATTGAATAGACAATAGAAAGCCAAACTAAAGCTAGATCCCCGAAAATGAATCAGCTGGAGCGATGTCCCCATGAAGGATACTGCTCATGCAGTGCTTAATTTGAGCCAGTGGTTTCCGATGCTCAGCACCACACTTAATTGTCAGCACCGGCTCCAGTGACAGTCGACCACATGGTGGCACTGTCTTTTTAAGTTTGAGATGAGCACAACAAGTGTGTTTAATAAGTCAAAATACATAAGAATAGTCTGAATTGCATCACTTGTTGCATCACTTGTAGAAGTGCAATGGTTATTAGTTGTGTGGGTACTGTTATTGCCAGCACTGACAGAGGCTGTGACCTCTCGAGACGGGCCCTGACATATACTTTTTTTTTACAATTAAAGCACTGTATGCCAATCAGATCTTTGGGTTGCGGGAACACTAGGCTTTATTTTACCAGCCTGACAGTCCAGCCAGTAAAATCGCTTACGTTGTGGGGTAAGATCTGTGGGCACAAGCACAGGCCAGCCCCGTCATGCCCCATTTCTTTGGCAAGGGGAAGCATGGATTTCTCCCCCTGCCCGCTCCTGGACAACCATAAATCCCATTCCCCCCAATTCAATACCACACTACACCCCTGATCCCATTAACCATCTGTTCAGAGCAGGTGGTAAATGGGAGGGTTAACCACCATGGAAGTGAAAATTCTATTTACATTTACGCCCAGATAAAGCTGGTCAGAACACTTTTCCCCATTCAATGGGGTTTGACTGGTATGCACAGTACTAATGGGTACCGGTAAGTATGGGTGCAGAGTTTGCACAGCAGCAGTATCCTGCAACTCCTTAATTGGGGCCTATTTTATTTCCCATTTGTGGGTTTAATGATAAACTGGATATTTTACTTTTGTTTCCCTTATCTTTTATTCAATGTTTATATTTTTAAACCCCTGGCATATTCACATACTAGTTATGGATTAGTGAAAGAAGTCTGACCATCTTCATAAATGTGAAATGATACAAGATAGACTAAAACTCGAAGGCCCTGTTCACAAGTGAAATGAAATGAAATGAAATGAAAAGGGGATTTATAGAGCGCGGCTGTTGCCCGAGGGCGTCCAGGCGCTAAGTAGAAGACATAGTACTCTGAGGGAGGTGGGTAGTTGATTTCCAAAGAGGAAGGTTTTTAGCTCTTTGCGGAAGGACAAGAGGATCCGGTTGGCTCTTAGTGAGGTGGGAAGGGCATTCCAGAGTTTGGTGGCATTGAGCGTAAACGATCTACCTCCTGCCCTGGATCTTTTTATGCGGGGAACTGCAGCAAGACATGCATTCGTAGAACGAAGCTGTTTGCCAGGGCAGTAGGGAGTAAGAAGAGAATAGTTGATCTCAGGGCCAACTCTATAAAAGGCCTGGTGGGAAATACAGAGGGCCTTAAATGTTATTCTTTTCCTGACAGGCAGCCAGTGGAGTGATCGAATCCCAGCTTTGGCCGATTCTCTGCGAGGTATTTGGAGTAGGGTACGAGCTGCGCAATTCTGGGTCCGCTGAAGCTTTTGTAATACATATTCAGGGGCTCCTAGATAAAGGGCGTTGTTGAAGTCAAGCCGGGACTGAATGAGGCCCTGAATGACAATTTGTTTTGCTTCAAAGGGCAAAATTGGTAGGATCTTTTTTAGCATCCAAATAAGCCCGAAGCAGATTGCTGATGTTTTTGTTGCCTGAGTATTGAGGGTAAGAGATTTATCGAGCCAGACTCCTAGGCTTTTAATGTCCTCCTTCGGAGGTGGGGCTGGGCCTAAACTGGAGGGCCATAGCTGGTCGATGGCGGTAAGAGAGGGAGGACCGAGAAGCATGATCTCGGTTTTTTCGCCATTTAGTTTTAAAGAGGATGCTGTCATCCATCTTCTTACCTCTTCCATACAGGCAGACAGATTGACTTGTGGGTGCCCGCTGTTCTTCTGTGCTAGGGAGACCACGAGCTGAGTGTCGTCCGCATACGAGTCGATCTTAATGCCATATCTGCGGACGACCTCAGCCAGCGGTCTCATGTATACATTGAACAGCGTGGGGCTTAAAGAGGAGACCTGCGGTACCCCGCAACTAAGCGGTCTACTGGTGGAACAGGAGTCACCGTCGAAAACCTGGAAAGTTCTTCCGCTCAAGAAAGATCTTAACCAGGCAAGAACATCTCCGGAGACTCCCAGACCTGACAGTCGTTGTAGCAGAGTTTTGTGGCACACCGTGTCAAACGCAGCGCTGAGATCGGGGAGGACCACTGCCACTGACCCCCCTCGATCCAGGATCCTCCTGGGATGGATAATGGCGATCTCTACGCAAACTCCTATTTGCACAAATAATTTATCACATCCGGTAATCAGCAGATGCGATTAAGTCAACAAACTTAAATATACTTCATGCACACATCGAAAGGTTAAGCATGCCAATATATAATGTGGGGGAAATTACCATGAACTACCACAACATGCGCATATTGGTGTCGAAAGAACCAAAGCCCACATGTTATTCCTCATTTCGATGGGAATCCTTAAAATTAAATGTAATTAACACACTTGATGTATTGTGGACCCCAGGGTTTCAGATTTCAATACATCTAATAAATATCTCATGTTACTAGAGACACTCACAATTAGGACACATGCAGGATTAACCACAGAAGCTAAGGGTAATTGTTCTTCCTTAATTCTTTTCTTTTGCATAGCATCGTAAGCTGCTGAAAGGTTCCTTTAAAAAACACTTTTAGGTGTCAAGGTACAGACAATGAGAGTTTAGCAGTTAAGATCACTCAAGCTTATTTAACACGAGTTGAGTGGCGTAGGGTAATTACCAATCTTGGTAAATACCATTACCACATGGCTAGGTAATTTACTTGGTACGATAAATACTTCTTATTCCAAAATAACAGCATGGAAATGAGGAATAACATGCAGAATTGCTATTTTCACCCACCCAGTTCCACATGGATTGCATCGTTGTTGGGTCTTTCCCCCAACACATTTTAGCAGATTTGATCTATCGAATGTGTCAGTGAAAAACTGAGGGTGTGATATTTATAACACAATTCGTAATTCCAACCCATGTGAGAACTCATGTTTGTCAGGGACGTAGGTACAAGTGGTGCAGCCGGTGCAGTCGCACCGGGTCCAGAGTTTATTTAATAAGACCCTTCCATTTTGGGCCTGACTGCTGTTCATGTTTGCTCTTCCAGGGAATGTGAAGTAAGACGTTCTGTAGGGCGGCTGGCGCAGCAGAGAAAAGGGGCGAGTCAGCAGGATGGAAAATGGAAAGAAAGAGAAGTGATAGGAAAACAAACGGAAATGAAAAATAAGGACAGGAAAATGCTGGAGGAGAGAGGCCGGAAGGCGTTTTCGAGGGGAGAGAAAATGAGGTAGATTGTCTATAGAGAGATAGGGAGGGTATAACAGAGAGGACAGATAAAGAAAGAGAAGAGAAGAAAAACAGATATTCGTGGGAGGAAGATAGAAGAAAGGGGGAGAGCAGAAATCAAGGAGAACATGGAGAAAAATGGAGGAGAAAAGGAGCGGCTGAAAATAGCAGGGAGAGGAAAGAGTAAAAGAAGAAAAAGTAAGGTCAAGAGAGAAAACAAGACAAAATGAACATGCAAAAGCGGACTGGAAGCAAAAAGAATGGGGGAAATAAGGGTGTTGCGGACAAAAACGGGAGGAAAGACGAAAGAGTATGAGAGAAGCAAAGACAAAATATAGAGGTGAAAGGGTTCGAGCAGCAGGGAGATTAAATGGAGAAACGATATGAAGTATATTGATGAGAGGAAAGAGGATGACTGTAAAAAAAGGGTTCCAAAGACAACCAGTAACCAAAGACCCTTTTTATGTTGCCCGGCTGTATCGCCTCTATGACCCACCAATGTTAACCAATGAAGAAGCAGGCGCTGGAGACGGGAAGGCAGGAAACGAGGATTTTATTCTCTCCGGAGGAGAACACATCAATTCAGACAGCAAGTATCGTCACGAGGTGCTCTAACCACATCTCTGAGGCCTGGCCTCTTATACTAGGGTTTTATGACCTTTATTGCACATAACACATTCTCGCAACACTTTAGTATTTGAAAGAACATCCTCGGAATCTCCCCTTCAGGCCCGTTCCCACATACATTTACAGTTGGATTCCCCACCCCGGTCACAACAGGTGATGGTTGTCGCACAGCAGGGCATTCCGCCGATTCACGGAATGCATGGGGTTTATCGGATCTCAGAGGGTGGGGGCTTTGATCGGCTCGAGGGTCTTTTGATGGGGAGGGGAAGCTTCCTACTGTACGGGGTAATAAACAGTATCCGCAAGGCCAGGTGGCGGCCTGGGAACAAGGAAGACAAACGGGGATACAGGAAAAGGTGGTTTGTATCAAAAGGATCTGAGGCCATGAAAGGAATGAGGGGAGGTGTCGCGCTGGGAACAGGATGGGATTCTGTGGTGAAGCTGCGCTGAAGTGGGGTTTATGACCCAGGGCATGAGAGAGCGGGGGTTGTCAGTGTGCGGGGGGATGCTTGCGAGGTTAAGAGAGGGAGAGAGAGAGACGCGCTGGCTATCAGCGAGGGGCAGGGAGGCCATGGTGCTCAAAATGGCTGCCGCTTACGCGCACGAATGGGCTCGAAAAGGGGCAAGATGGCGCAGATAATGTTCACCAAGCTTGTACTAATTTTTCACAGTCCTCCCTTTAACATTTCCAAGACATCTTGCTGGCCTATTTCCTATCTATACCTATTGCAGCGGTCATAAGTAAGGGAGAGGGGACTTAGGCAAAGGAACTGTGCATATACATCATATTATAAACATCACATTGAAAAATCTCATCATCTAGTAAACGGGTTCATTGTTAAGTTGGTTGTAGGAAAAATCATCGTAATGCAATATCAGACTAGAATTACGTAGTGAGGGCGTTGGGTACAGATCATAGGTACTTATAGTCATTCGAAATAGGAGCTGGTAAGTTATCATATAAGTAAGTCCTTTTTTTCTGGGTTTTTTTTTTGTACTCGGCGGGAGCATAGTCAGTCCAATGATGATTGGGAGAGAAATGAGATATAATAAAAATAAAAATCAGAGTTCTCAGTGTCTAGGCCGTCTTCTGTTGGCACTGTTGAGCACCTGGATTACCTATCAGCAGAAATGTTCATGTGGATTGAGTCTTTGGAGGTCTGCGGGCAGGGGTACATTTTGTTTTGTTTCGCCAGACCCCATGAAATGCGCTACGGTTTTGGAGCAGGTGCACTTTCTTTTGTAACGCAGAGCATAGATTTGCAATAAAAAATGCGATTGTTCCTGAATTGTGAGATCTGTTTGTTTCTTGAATCTGTGTGGTGAGCATTTCCAGTCGCTTCCATCATCTTCAAGGCGTTCAGCAGCGGGTAGAACCGCATACTTCGTTCATCTATTCTTTAGAGGCGACCCTTGGTGGAGTTCTAGGTCACCGTTCTAAGATTAACATAGTTCGTGGTCTATTTAGTCGGAGCTCCCTCCCTTCTGACGCAGGGAGTACTCTTCTCTGGGTAGCTCAGTAGGATCTGGAGGAACTTGGGAGTTCCGGTGGAAAGGTGCGGGTGTGAACGGTCCTTATGGTAGGTCGGAGGAGGGGGGGATGGAGCAAGGCCAGGTCGGGAACAGATCAGGGGGACGGAGAGTTTGCGACAGGCGGGTCCGTAACCATGTTCAGAGAGCGGGGACTTTTTGGCACACGTTGATCATAGAGCAGGGGCTTCAGGTCAGCCCTTTCCTTAGCTTTGTCTGAAACAGTGCCCCGTCCTGCGTCTCCTTACTGCTGTGGTCTCGCCTCGGCCTCCGTCGCTGATGTTCCACAATCCGCAGTCAGGCCGCGTGCTCCCACATCCGGTCTCTTTCTCCTCCGACAGTGATACCCTTAAATGAGTTTTGAAAAGACAGTCTTTAGAGATATTGCAGAAGAAGGTAATTACATAAATCTATTTCTCTCCCAACACCAAGCAACTGGGGTAAGCACTCGCTACATTGGAGATTCTTGCGGTTAACGTATAAACAATTGATGATGGGTTTGCTGGATTCCTTACAACTTCCTTTTGCTGGCTAATTCTTTGGCGCTTTGATGGTTATTACGTTCATTTGTAATAGGTACGAGGTCTGGTACTCATTTATTGCATACGTCTATTATAGTAGATGTCAGTTCTTCCGGTAGAGACCCATTTCCCTAGTACGAGTTTTGCAAGGCTAGGCTGGCCTTCAGGGCCTTGTATTTTACAAAAAGTGCAACGTGCTATTCACCACAGTCTGATGTGCATCCTTCTGAGGGGTGAACATAGGCTAAACAAGTCTGCATTACATAAAAACATCTTATTCACAACAAGGCTTACTGCAACAAGTTCTTTCGATTTTCGATCTAAATTTCAACTTTGCACACATCTTTCTAAAATTCTATATAAATCCTCGCAACCTGGTTACTACAAAAACTCGGGGGGTGGTTTGCGATAATTATTAAACTTATCCTCGGGGAAGGAGGGATCTTGTGGAAAACAATTGGGCACACAGTGAATTAGAGTAGGGGGCGTTTTTCAGGCTCTCGTTCAGGGCAGCTGACCCCAAACTGGGGGCATCTTGGGAAGACGGGGGTGTCTCGACTATTTCTTACTGTTTGGGGTGTAGAGACAATTTGGAATGGGGATGGTCGCATTACCACAGACGTATTTTTTCATAGAAGCCACTGACAAATAGTTCCCTGACTGTGGGTCAAATTTAGGGAACCTCAGTCGTCTTACCTGTCCCTTTCCTTTTGGCCAATTTAAATTTCATCCATGTTTTAGCAGAAAAGGAGAGGTAGTAACGTGGTACCGATACAATTTTATTTAGGACAAATTTGTGCAAATACTTGTGGTATTTGGGGCCAATCAGGAGGTGCACCAGGTTCGTCAATTAGGTGCCAGTCGCTAGGAAGAGGGAAAGTGTGGAGAGGTGAAAGAGTGAGAGAGAGAGAGAGAGAGAGAGAGAGAGAGAGAGAAGAGAGAGAGAGAGAGAGAGAGAGAGAGAGAGGGAGAGAGAGGGAGAGACAATAGGCCAAACAGTACACATGGGACATGGAGAATGACCGTGTATTGTTTGGGCTATTCAGTGCGTTACCCAACGTTAGACGTTTCGGGTCTGTGTTAGGATGTAGAGAGCATGCAGTTTTGGGACAGAAGAGCATTAGATCTGGTATAAAAAGGTCGTGCATTGGGTAGGGCGTCCTTTTTGTGTCGTCTTGCAGCGGTAGTCCGTTTTCATGCATCGGGCGTGACGTGGCTCCAGATCCCTTACGGTACCCTAATCGGGACCCCAATGTAATCTGCAGAGGGGAAAAGGAGGGAAAAAAAGGGGGAGGTGGGGGAACAACATTCGAACACATCAAATGTACGGGCACGAAAAGTCCTTTACTTACTGCATACTCGTACTTATCTCTTCGGGATATAATCCTTAGGGTCTTTGTCTCTGCAGTCAAAGGGGGGCGGGCAATGTGATAGGTGGTTCATGGGGGTGTTCGAGGATGGCATGAAGGATCGTGTGTAGGGGGACGCTAAAAAGGAATCAGAGGTGCCTAGCGTGAGGTACGCGGTTTTGTAGATGTATCCGGCCATCGGGAGCCTTAAATCATTCCCAAAGCTGTGAGGTCCTAAGGCATATCAGTTCTTCATTCAACCCGGTACTTCAGTACCTTCGACCACCATATCTTTATAACATTTCATCAATCACGCCGCTTTACTTTACCCATTCTCAGGCGTCGAGGTCCTTCTTCATATGTCAGTCCCTGAGCTTAGTCGCATATTTTGGAGGCAAAGTATCATACCTGGGACCCGATCATCAATCCGGGGCCGGACAATCATTTCTCGGATAACCTTAAAAAAAGAGCAGAACGGTTGCGCGCAGAAAAACCCTCCCGCCGATACCCACATTTACAAAAGTATGCGATGCTTATTCATAGTTTTTAAGACTTTTATTTGTATAATCATTCAGTACGTAAAATGTGAGAGCACAATCATAATTTGGCCTGATATGTCGTTGATGGAGGCACATACAGTAGGGGGTTATTTTATAACACAAGAACATGTAAAAAAGGCCTAATTTATTATTTGCAAGTAACTAAAAATATTTCATTGCGTGACGAGGGAACCAGGGGCAATTTAGTTCATAAATGGAAACACAGTCAAGCTCGTAGGAATCGTATTTCCTAGATGTAAACCGTGGGTGTGCATCATAGGCGACGTCATGTACCAGTTACAATAAATATCAAAAATAAATCGTTCATTGAAATCAACATTTTTACGGAACCCCTCTCAAACGTTCGCCAAGTGAACCCTCCTCCCTTTCCCCTCGAGTGCACAATGGTTCGTATATATATCTTAGTACATCAAGTTTCATTAGTTAAGGAACACCACGAGGCGTCCGTTAGTTTCCATTGATACCGGCGCCATCTTGGGCGAGGCCGGCTTTGTCCGGAAGTAGCACCAGAGGAAAAATATCCTCGACGATTGGCGGTTGGACCAGGGTCCCTTTCGGCAGTTCAAAAGAAAATTGTGCTAACAGAGGGGCTGGTGGTGTGGACCGTCAATCAAGAGAGGGAGGGGGTAGAGTCTTTCTTACCGGGTCACGTTGATGCTCAGCCGGAACTTACTCGAGTTCGTTAGCCCATAATGTTCCTGGGTGGTTCAGACGGAAGCTGATGCAGACACGAGAGCACCGCCATCTTGTTGCTGTGCCGTGGTTATTTCATTAGTGATCAATGCAGCTGTTCCCCTCCGGAAGCCTGAAGGGGCTGAGGGCTCTTGGGACTTTGGTAGAATCTTCAAAGTCAAGGGGATGTTTGTCGATGGTGGGGGCTTGCGCCCAGGTGGGCAAGTGCCCGAGTTGCAATTTCGGACAAAGTTACTCCAGCGGCCTAGACCCGCCTTTCGAGGGCCCAGACGCCATTTTGAGACCCTGTGGCAGCCACCTTTGTCGCATCCATCGGGAGTGGAAGAAACTTCTTGTGATGGCGAAGGACAGAGCATCATGCTGCTGGAGCAGGACATTTTGGTTCGGGGCGCCAGGGTGCAGCAATGGAGCCTTCGTCTGGGGAGGTGAGAGAGGCTCGTCCGTGCCGCCTTCCTCTCCCGGCGCATCCTACGCTGCCCCTTGGAATCAGGGGCGCACATGATGACCACCCTACACCCCTGATTCCGACTCTTGGGGGACCACTGTACATCCGGTGCTCCGTAATATGCCCGTCGGACATTGTGTGTCCTGTGTTATGGAAGTATACCAGACGGGTATTGCATGTCCTGTTCTGCGGAAATATACCAGGCCGTCGCCCGGCTGGAGGACATCGGCGCCGGACCAGGGCAGGGAAGCCTCCTATCTGTGGAGGTGGAAGAGGCTCGTCCGCGTCGCCTCTTCCTCCCTGCCCATCCTGCATCCGTTCGCTGGAGGAATTCGTGATGGCCGGACCAGGAGATACGAGGGAGGAGGTCATTTGCAGCCGCCCCCTCCCTACTCGCGGCCCGGGGGACGCCATCCCTGGAAGGGCAGTATGGGAAGACCATTTCATTGCCTGCTTGGTGGAGCCTCCAGGACCTTCTCGCCAGCAATCTCCTTTTTGGCCCATGGTTGCTGGCAGGCCCCGCCCCACACGTGCTATGTGTTTCGGATGGGCGGGACCATCGAACTGTTACATTTCGAGGACTTCCGGAGTGAGCATAACATGTTTTGTATTTTTCCTATTAGTCAAGTTTGCTTTTTAGAGAGTTCTACTAGTTATTCTATTTACTGTTGGTTGTGTGTTTTTCTTTACCGTAATTAAATCCTAAGTTATATAATAGACGCTTGGTTTCCTTGAGTCCTTTCTCTAATGGGGGTTGTTTACACTGATCTGCAATTGTGTTTGGTTTTCAGAGTGGGGGAGCAACAGGGAGCAATCAGTCCCAAAACTCTAACATGTCGTTAAAATTGGTCTGACGAAATCTGTGCCATCGAGCATAATCAAACGGTGTGGTTCTATCTGTCCTGTCCGCACTAGTCTGATTGGTTTTTATTTCGCGCCTTTTCCCTTTCTGTCGGTCTGTCCTTTCTGTCGACCCTCCGTTCTTACCTATGCTCTGCAAAGTCGGGCATTGGGCTTTCCAGTGCCCGAGACGTTTACAGAAAGCACATTGGTTCTGTTTTAAATCTATTCGTCCTGTGCGTAGTGTCGGGGGATTACCTTCGGGTCGTTGTGTTCCGGGGTTGATTTGTCGGCACACCCCTTTACACCGTTCTCCTTTCATATCTACTCCTCGGGACTGCGCCATCGCTGGCCCTTCACCTTTCCTAAATTCGTCGTCTTCCCTTCGTCGGGTGGCTTCTTTGCGCCACATACCGAGACTATCGAGCATAATAGGTGTTGTTTCATTCCTACGAAGGGCTATTTCTACCGTCTCTATTTTGTCAAGATCAAAGGATCCTCTCAGTGGCCACTGACTTTCTCGATCCCTTTTCGTATATTTATGCCACAGCTCACTATAGGCTATAGCGATCAATCCATGCTTCATGAACATGTCCTTATTAGGGGTGCCTTCCAGCGGAGCCGGATGGTTCATCTCTAATAAGCGGTCCGGGTTAAACAGGCTACTAACCAGTGGGGAGAAGACAGGCATGACGGATCACAATGGGATAATAGTCAGCACTACCTATCTTATCACTGCGTGCAAAGACTAGACAGAATATTTCTATTCTACGTTGTTTGCACGTAGTGAATACCTCATGAATCAATTTCGATCAATCAATGTTAGGTCAAAGGGGAGAATAAGTAAGCTCGCTAAGGTTCGCGTCACCTACCCTTTCACTATCTGTAAAGAGGGGACCTAATCTTCCCTGTTTTCAGACAGAGAATCTCCAGAAAACAATCTATAACAGTTAATCAATGGGGGGAAGGGGCAATTGTTCAGTAGGGGAGAAAAATAGGTCCGACGGGTGCGTACCTATCCTTCGCTGTTTATAAAGGGAGAGCCTGTTGTTTCTCCGTTTGTAGACAGTGAATCTCCAATAAATTAACAAAAAGTAATACTAGTATTTTCTCAACAATTATCAATCACTTTCAATTATCTATCACTTTCGCAATTCGTCGTGTTTACACGACCTTACCCGGACCGCATGGACAGTTTCTTGTCTTCCGAATCCAGCGCCCGATCGTCCTCTTCTCTCCGTACTTCTCGTGGCACTCCTGATGGTTCCCAGTCAGGACCGCAGATCACTCGAGAGAGGTCTGTTCGGAACCAGTGAAGTTCGGATGATCGGCTGTCAGACGAGGGTCTATCGGACAGGGTACCTTCCGATCGTTGCAGTCGTTCACTCTGTCGTCAGGACCTCTCCCACTGGATCCACGAGTCGCTGATGGGCCCCACGTTTGGGACGCCAATTGTAAAAAAAGGGTTCCAAAGACAACCAGTAACCAAAGACCCTTTTTATGTTGCCCGGCTGTATCACCTCTATGACTCACCAATGTTAACCAATGAAGAAGCAGGCGCTGGAGACGGGAAGGCAGGAAACGAGGATTTTATTCTCTCCGGAGGAGAACACATCAATTCAGACAGCAAGTATCGTCACGAGGTGCTCTAACCACATCTCTGAGGCCTGGCCTCTTATACTAGGGTTTTATGACCTTTATTGCACATAACACATTCTCGCAACACTTTAGTATTTGAAAGAACATCCTCGGAATCTCCCCTTCAGGCCCGTTCCCACATACATTTACAGTTGGATTCCCCACCCCGGTCACAACAGGTGATGGTTGTCGCACAGCAGGGCATTCCGCCGATTCACGGAATGCATGGGGTTTATCGGATCTCATAGGGTGGGGGCTTTGATCGGCTCGAGGGTCTTTTGATGGGGAGGGGAAGCTTCCTACTGTACGGGGTAATAAACAGTATCCGCAAGGCCAGGTGGCGGCCTGGGAACAAGGAAGACAAACGGGGATACAGGAAAAGGTGGTTTGTATCAAAAGGATCTGAGGCCATGAAAGGAATGAGGGGAGGTGTCGCGCTGGGAACAGGATGGGATTCTGTGGTGAAGCTGCGCTGAAGTGGGGTTTATGACCCAGGGCATGAGAGAGCGGGGGTTGTCAGTGTGCGGGGGGATGCTTGCGAGGTTAAGAGAGGGAGAGAGAGAGACGCGCTGGCTATCAGCGAGGGGCAGGGAGGCCATGGTGCTCAAAATGGCTGCCGCTTACGCGCACGAATGGGCTCGAAAAGGGGCAAGATGGCGCAGATAATGTTCACCAAGCTTGTACTAATTTTTCACATGACGAAGTACTGGAGAGAGAAGGAAGGATAAAAGGTAAAGGGGAGGAAAATAGGTGAGAATGGTAGAGAGAATGTAAGAAATGAGAGAGGAGGTGCAGAGAGAAGCTGGGAGAGGCCAGGGAGGAGAAAGAATGAATGGGAACAGAGAAGAAGCAAGCAGGATTAAAATAGGAAGGAAAGAGGAATAAACACAGGACTGTAGGACGGTTCTATGACGTTACAACGCATGCTTTTACTCTGTATGCCGTTACAATGCAGTTTTTACAATGACTTTCTGTCAGGGGTGCACTGGAGTTTGGAATAGTATAATTTACTATTGTAACTCGAATCTGTGCAACAGTAGGGAAGGTGTTGGAATTAAATCCAACACCTTATATCCCCTACAGCAAGCCATTTCGTTGTAATGGCATGCGGGGTAAAAGCATGAGTTGTAATGGTTGTTTCCCCTGTAGGACACAGGCAGCATGGCCTACTTTGAGACTCACTCAGGTGCCCTCATTACGAATGGACAGTCATATTCTGGTATGGCCAATAACTCCTGTTGCTACAGATACCTCAATCCTGAGTTCTGTGACAAACCCCACAGCCCTGGAATATTCCCCGGTACATTTCGGCAGGTCAAAAGCGCTGAAATTTATGGAGGGGAAAGATGCCCAGCACATATGTCCATTTCAATGCAGTAAGCAACAAAATCCACGTTATGCCTTTTTTTTGCCAACAAAACTTGACATAGGAAATAATTATCAAACCCATATTAATTCAGAGCACCTTGGTGTTAGATGCTGTTATGTGCAATAGACATTGTAACCCACATTGGCTACTCATACACAGCAGAGAGGAATCCAGGCTACTTACCTCTAAACACTCAAGGTCGACTCGAGTCACAAATATACTTATGTGTAGTAAAGTTACACATGTGGAATCAATGCACTCAGGGCGGCATCGCCACACACGGGTGGCATGCCCGTATGGTGCTATCCCTGCAGTGCTCTGTGTGGAGATTCTGCGTCGAGTACAGAGATTATCCCAGCGGTGCGGATACTCTGCACTCGTAACTTTACTACATGTGAGTATCTTTGTGAATTGGTCCTTCAGGGCCTGATTCACAAAGAACCTCCAAACTCGTAGTAGAGGACCCGCAGTCATGGAAAGTCTCCTCTCTCGGAGCAGAATCTCCACAATAAGAAGAGACTCCGCCATGAAGTACAGAAGCCCTTTGTGAATCAGGCCCTCAATGTACCTGAAATAAAATTTAAACACAACCCAAGGACAACCTCATTCACATTGTATATTCAAGAGAGAGGTGGGAAGAACAGAGGAAATAATGGGTGCATTCAGGAAAGAAAAGAGCAACTACTCCTTGAGTTAGAAATACACAATGACCTCAGTTTGCCAATACTTATGAAGAACCGGATTAACCCTCTTACTGTGTCCCGCCGGCGGGGGAACCGCCCAAGCCTTCCATACCCTTCATACGTAGTAAGAGGAGACACAGGAGCCATCGCCTGCAGGAGGAACCCAGATTTATTCAAATAGCCCGTGCTATGGAACTTGGTCGGTGATCAGTCCACCCTTACCTTACAGGGGTAGTTCTCTTCTGCAGACATAGGGCTGTGTCCTGCTCCAGAAATTATTTGCTAGGGGACTCCAGCGAGAATGCGGTCATGTGGCCCAGACCGGGTGGGGAGGAACAGCGGGCGAGTCGTTCGGCTTACCGGATTGCAAGAATCCCTCGGGTAGGGTACCTCCGTCGTAGTCTCTCCGTGCACCTCCTCACATCCACCGGGCCTGACCTTCATGCTCGCGGAGTTCCTGTTCGGGCACCATTTGAAGAACCGGATTAACCCACTTACTGGATCTCGGCGGCAGGGGAACCGCCCAAGCCTTCCATACCCTTCATACGTAGTAAAAGGAGACACAGGAGCCTTCGTCGGCAGGAGGCACCTAGATTTACTCAAATAGCCCGGGCTATGAAACAGAGTCGCAAGCTTTTCAGAAAAAAGACAGAGGAGGCTTCTCCTTTACTCCGCAGCTCACAAGCCTTTTATACTTTTTCATTCTGATCTTTAGGCTGTTAGTTCATTGTTCAATCAGGGCAGTGTTTGCAGTTGATAACCAGATCCAGACGATGTTTGTAGATGGTGACCTGGTCAAGGCTTGGTACACAAATCCTTGTTCACTCAGTATTATCAAAGATCGGTCTTTCAGGTCATTGTCCACTCAGTTTGATCAAAGCCTGGTCTTTCAGGTCTTTGTTTAATCACCCTGATCAAGGCCCAGCAGCCAGATCATTGTCCAGATAACCTGATCACGGTGTCAAGGATGTTTACCAGGCTGGGAGCAGGAGATGGAAAACAAATCATTTACACAGGGTGTGAGTGTCTTGTGGCTTTCTGGTGAACTGCAAAGAACAGGGGGGGTTGGGTGTGCGACAGTTCCTGGGCAGAAATGCAGGCTGCAAGATGGTTGTTGTCGTGTTAGATTTTCCTCAGGCATCAGCAGAAACGATCAGGTGGGTCATGTGGAACTGTTTGACACAAGATGGCAATGAAAAAGCAATGGAGTCCCGGTACAAATGATGCAGATCAGAATAACACTTTTCATCAGACCCTCCTTTTGCCATTGAGTGGCAAATACTTTAAGAAATGTCAATGTTCATAAGGCCATCGGTTTCTTGTTAGAGCATCATCATCCTATTGGTGTTGTCAATGTTAGAGGGTGGAGGCTTGATGGTCTGGACACACATTGTACAGAGCACTGGCAGACACTGAAAGCACAAACAGCAGGAGACCAGGACAGTTACTCCCAAGGCAAGGAAGATGATGATCTTCCACCCCCACTGGGAAAGGAGACCCCAGATCCAGCCTGTGAGGGACCAGTTGCCTTCATCCAGATGAATTTTGGAAGAAAGGTGATGCAGACGTTGGATGGCATTGTACACTGTAGGTGCATTGTCTGGGATGTACACGCAGCAGCTGGAGCCGATCAGTTTACACACACCACCACGATCAGCAAGGATGACATCTAGGACCATTCTGTTTTGGAGCGTTATGAGGCGGTCCGCCTGCAGCTCTGCAGTGATGTCTAGAGGGCACCAGCTGTTACTGTGATGGTGGGTTCAAGGACCCTGGTCAGTCCTCGTACAGCCCGACTGTTGGCCATGGGGCCCCAGAAAGGAAGGAAACCTTTAAACAAGTCCCCGGTTTCCTGGCCGGCTGTATCCTCGGCTGATATGACGCCCCTACGTGAGCGGCGCAGAGCACCCTTCATTCGCAGGTGATAACCTCTATGGATAGAATACGTTGGTGGAAGGAGGAAGGCCAGATAGCAGGTGCCAGACCAGTTACGGGGGAGCCAAGTGTTGGCGGCAGTGCCACAGATGAAATAGGTGTTGGGGGATGCCACCAGCTTCGGAGGAGATGTGGAGTTTAAAGCTTTTGTGATATCACAAGTACTGGTACCAACTTTCTTAGACCCTAGACCATGAATGCAGACACAGCCTTGCACATTTATGACATTCACAGTGTTTCATTCATCAGGCAGTATCCTCTGTGTGGAATCTGGAAAATGTTTTTCGATTAGTTGAGTTGAATACTACTATCTCACTGAGTTCATCTGAGGATAGTAGCGTTGTGGATGAGCTGGTCGGGCAAAAAGGAGCATTGACATGGCCAGATCTGTTCCGCCAGAAATCATCTCAAAATTTTCCAAGGGCAGAATTGGCAGTACCATTGACATTGTAGGCCTCCTGTATCAACATCCACCATGCAAGACAAGATCCAGAGATGGAAAAGGGGTAGGGAAAGATTGGGACAGGGTGTATCATGGAATGCGGCATCAGTCCACAAACCCAGCAGTTGGTAGTGTTCATGATCAGCTGGTGATGATGCAACATTTGGACAAAGGTGTTATTGAAGAATTCTGCACGGCGGGGTAATTCGTCGGCTGGTAGCGTGAAATACTGGTGTTCTGCCGGAGTCGGGGTAGGAGTTGGTGAAGTAACAGGGTGGTAGATCAGTAACAGCCAACCAAGGATAGACAGGATGAGGGAGACAAACAGTGTTACCACGGTGGCCATGAAGCATTTACTATGTCGGAGACTAACATATTGTTTCTGGATTCTGGTGTTTTGGACGGCAGCCATTGTGATAAGCCAGGGACCTCTAGTGGCTGTCTGTGATTGGTGGTTGCTTCACTGGGCACAGGTGCCAAGGGCCCTATGGCGTACCTTAGTCTGACACACCAGAACTACTCTCAGCCGGGGAAGATCACAGCCGTACACCCTATAGGCACTTGGCGAAGTCAAGGGCAAGTCTTCCCTCGGGGGAGCAAGTTATATCGTTCAGAAGTAGGGATAGTATGGTCGGGAAACAATTGTTCTTGGTGTTGAGCAGAGTTAAGGGAGGGTCCCACCCTTCCTTTCAGTATGCTGTCACTCTCTGCTTCCGTAGATGTAGAATGCAGTGTGGCATCGTTGAATGGGACAAAAGTTGGGACTGTTTCTGTTTCTGAGTCTCCTTGTCCTTCCCTCACCCACTGATCATAGGGGAGGGGCAGAGGCACACGCCTGCAGTGCGACAAATGCACCCAATTCATTTCTAACCTTCTACTTTCACAGCGGTGTGGGTGGCCGGCAACACCTGACGGGGCTGTGTCCAGCGGGGCTCGAGGCTCTTAGTCCGTTGAAAGTTCCGGATCAGGACCCAGTCACCAGGTTGGATAACGTGCCCTGGGCCCTCGCTTTTGTCAGGTATGGCCTCATGCGCCTGGTGATAAAGAGTACAAAAGGTATTAGTCAGACTGTACAGATAATCAGTTAATACAGGGTATTCAACATCAGACAGTTTCTTAGGCCGCGGGACACCCCATACATTGGCAGGCCTCCCAAACACAATTTCATGGAGGGATAGCCCTATCCTGGTGTGGGCCGTTGTTCTTGTGGACAGTAGGGCTAACTGCAGAGCATCAACCCAAGTGACACCTGTCTTGGCTACTATTTTGGCCACTTTCGTTTTTAGGATGCCATTGTACACCTTCACTAGACCTGCTGACTAGGGGTGGTTAGCTGCATGAAATTTTTGTTTTATGCCCAATGCTGTACAGACATATTCAATAATTTGAGCCGTAACGTGTGTCCCGTTGTCACTCCATACCAAGCTTGGCAAACCGAATCGTGGGAGGTACTCTTTTAATAGCACTTTGGTGGTAGTGATAGCGGTGCAGTCTTTGACGGGGTAGGCCTCCACCCATCGGCTGAAGGTACAGACCACCACAAGGACATATTTCAAATTGTTACATCGGTCCATCTGGATGTAATCCATTTTGAGGACTTCAAAAGGGAAGGTAGGAGGAGAGAATCCTCCCTTAGGAGTAACTGTGCCTTTTCCTGGGTTATACATTAGGCAAATCATGCATGCTTTAACCAGCTTTTCAGCATATGCTGGTATCTTAGAGTTGTACCATGTAGGTTCCAACAGTTTACATATCCCTTTTGCACTAATGTGAGCAGGACCATGGGCCATTGTAACTACTGGTAGCAAGTGACTGTCAGGTAACATCCATTGTCTTTCCTTAGTCGTACGGACCCAACAACCATCAATTCCCTCCTTTGCTAATTGCTCCTTCCACTCCCTTAGTTCCTCAGGAGTAGTATGGGACTGAATATCAATCACACTCAGTACTGTTTTTTCAACCATGCCCTCGTCTGCCACCCACCTAGCGGGATCTCCTACATACATTCCTTCCCTTTTCCTAAGAGCTGTTTATCTGGCCGTCTGGTCAGCCAGGACATTGCCTTTCCCAACATCATCTGTCACTTTCTTATGGGCCTTACATTTTATAATGGCCACCTTTCTGGGGAGTGTCAGGGAGTCTAACAATCGGTGAATTAGGGGGCCATGTTGAATATTGGTCCCATGGGAAGTAAGGAAATTCCTTTCTTTCCATAACCTCCCGAAGTTTTGGGCCACCCCGAAGGAATATTGGCTGTCAGTATAAATATTTAATGTCATCCCTTTGCTTAACTCACAAGCTCTAGTGAGGGCCACTAATTCTGCTGCTTGAGCAGAGCACTGCGGAATCTGAGCCTTTTCTACTACTCGCCCTAATTTCGTGAGGGCGTAGGCAGCTGAGGTGTTACCATCTGGCCCTCTGAGACATGATCCGGCCACATACAGTGTACCTTCTGGTTCTGCTATCGGGGTGTCCAGTAAGTCAACCCGTCTCTTTGTCTCCTCCTCTATCCTTAATATGCAGTCATGTGGGTCTAAGCGGGCATCCTGAGTATCCAGTGGGAGTAATGTGGCGGGGTTTAGTATAGTGTATCTTTTGATGTTAATGTGGCTGGCAAAGAGTGTCAGTTCATATCCTGTGAGTCGTGCACTAGTGAGGTACTGTGTCTTGGTGTTATTAAGGAGGGTATCTACAGAGTGGGGGACCATCAGAGTCAGGGGGGAGTTCATGACGATCCCCGCACTCTGACGGACCATGAGGGCAGTTGCAGCGGTCGCCCGTAGGCATCCTGGGAGAGCCCTTGCAACAGGATCTAAGGTGGCTGAAAAGTAGGCACATGGCCGATGGTGACCTCTGAACATCTGGGTCAAGACAGCGCATGCACAGCCATCTGTCTCATGTACAAAAAGAAAAAAACGTTTGTTATAATCAGGAGTACGGTGGACTGGAGCAGTACATAGAGCCTTTTTTAAATCTTGGAAGGCCTGTGCATGCTCTCTAGTCCATGGAAAGGAACTGTCTGATATGTCTTTAGTGGTGAGGGCAAGAAGAGGTTTGACCATGGCCGAAAAATTGGAAATCCACTGTCTACCATATAAGGTTAGGCCCATGAAGGCTCGCACCTGCTTTTGTGTTCGTGGGGCCGTCATAGCATTGATAATGACTACACGATCAGCGATGAGCTGCCTTCCATCCTTCGAGGACCTAAATAGGTCACCTTCTCTTGACAAAACTGAGGCTTTTTCAAAGAGACTTTGTGATTATGGAGGGCACAGTGGCGTAACAAACAGAGAGTAGCTTCTTTACATGCTGGGGCAGAATTTGCCAGAATTTGCAGCAATGAGGAGGTCATCTACATATTGTAATAGTGTGGAATTATCAGGGAGTACCAAGGAATCTAGTTGACTTTTTAGGGCTTGACTATAGATACTAGGGCTCTCGGTGAAACCTTGAGGGACGTGGCAGAATCTAAAGCTCCGCCCTCCAAGGGAGAAACCAAAAAAAGTCTGCTGTCAGGATGAATAGGAATGCTGAAAAAAGCATTTTTCAGGTCTATGACAGAGAAGTGCATTGCGTCAGAAGGGACCATCGTTAAGAGGGCTGTAATGTCGGGGACAACAGGATATTGGGATCTTGTTGTTTTGTTAAGGGCTCTCAGTTTCAGGTCAATCATGAATCGGTATATTTTAGGGGAGAGAGCATCTCCATTTGTCTTTTTAAGAACGGAAATAATCGGACTGTTACAGATATTGCCACATGTTTCCTCCACTACGCCCTTGTCCATTAATTCAGATATTATTGTTAAAAGGGCCATTTCTCCTTCCGCGGGCAGTCGATACTGCCGGAGGTGGGGTAGAAGTGCACCTGGCTGGATGCGTACCACATGAGGGGATATGTTGAGACACCCTACATCAGTGTCTGATGATGCCCAGAGGGAGGATGGTAAAGACTGCAACTCTGGTGGGAGGGGACCGGACAGGTACATATAGGAAGCTGCTGTGGGAGAAATTGTTAGGGATACACCTTGGGGACTACATGACATGGTCGCATACAGAGCTTTCAGTAAATTCAGGCCTAACAAGTTTTCACTGCAACCTGTAGTAAGGACCAAGGGAGCGTCAAAATGTGCAGGGCCAATATCGAGAGGAAGGTGTTCAGAGACAGGGCTGGTCACAGGTGTTCCTGCAAAACCCACTGAGACATTCATATTGCCAGAAAGGGGTGCCTCCAGAACTGACAGACGTGCAATAGAAGACCTGGTGGCCCCAGTATCCAAAAGAAAATTCTGATTGTTCCCCACAACTGACATTTTAACATACGGGCCCCTTTGATCTACTGGAATTTGCATTCTGGTAATACCCCTTTCCTGGCTGTCCTATGCTTGGTAGGACCCTGTCTCATCAACTTCATCATAATCATTGTTGTAATAAGTGCGTGTTGCTTTGTACCCATCAAACTTATTGGTCGGGCGCTGCCGGATGGGATCGTCATCCCTGGGCCTGCGTTCTTTATCCTGTGGATGGAGCGGGCCATGGTCCCTAGTCGTCCTCCCCTCCCTGGGAGCGCAAGGCTGAGTCTTCCCTGATCGGATGTTTTCAGCTAACACAGGACACTCATCTATCCAATGGCCATACCCCTTACAATAAGCACACTGATCTGCTTGGAGGGCTCCCATACGTTTAGGGCTGGAGTGGGTAGACTGGCGAGCCCTCGGACGGGGCTGGGGTTGAGGTCTGAAATTCCTGCGGGCATCGGGACCTCGGGGAGGGTAAACCTGCTGCAGAAGTGCCTTAGTCTTAAGATCCCTAACCTTCTTACTTTCCTTGTCTCTATCTTCATTCTCCCTATTCTCGTGATATTGTGCCATAGCCAAGATACCAGTCATAGTTTGGGCAGACCACGTACTTTCAACTTTCTTAAGCCTGGCGGAAATCTCAGGAAGCAATTTGCTGACAAACTTATCGACAAATACTGGGCCAGAACCTGGGGTTCGCGGATCCAAACCACTTTGTCCCTTGTATTCTGTCTCAAAACGGGTAAAGAAGTCAGCCACATTCTCATCTTTTTGCTGCCTACAGGCGTTTATTTTATCTCAGTTAATGACAGTTTCCGGCAAAAGTGTTTTCATAAATGTTATTATTTTACAGGGCAAAGTCAGGATGGCATCTTCTGGTTTAGTCCCTCCTACCCTTGCTTCTTCCATAGCCTCTAGGTCAGCCCATTTACCTCCCAACGCTACTTCATGGTCAGTATGTCAAATTGTGTCCCAAATTTCAGTGGGGGCAACTGTACCAACAAGTAAATCTATATCCTCAAGAACGAGAGTACCTGCAGATATAATCTGACCTAATTCCCTGTAAAAGGCAGCCGGATTCTTCCGGGGATCTGGCAATTGTCTTTTAAACTGCATTACTTCTGACCTTTTCCAAGGCACATGAACCCAAAGCCTGCGGCAGTGTGCCTCAACAGCCCCTCAGCCATTATTTGGGGCATCCTAAGTGCCTCTCTCATTGGCATAGCTATTTCTAGAGGGGTGTTGGGAAAAGCGGTCATATCACGGTAAGCCATTAAAGCAGACATAGTGCTAAACATCCCCTCTCCCTGAACATCGCCTCTTTTTATTTGCGACCTAAGGTCCATTAATCCGGTGGGTATCTGCATAAGCGCATTCTCAAATCTTTGCATGACCAGGGTACACATGTATTTAGCCCAGGTGGTCTGTTCCATAATTGTCCACTGGGAAAAGGTGGACCATATTTCTTTAAAGGCATAAATATTACTGTTACTTATCCAACATTCACACTGTTGCCTCTGTAGGTCATTTTCTCGAAGGGACGAAAAGCTAACTGCAGAGCACAAGGAGGCCAGTCGGGGGGAATTCAACAATTTATATCAATCCTGCTTAACTGTGGACCACGGGGAAATAGGAAAAGGGCGTGTAGGGGTAAAGCCGCAGGGATTGGGCAGATGGAGACTTGTTGTCATTCCCGCAGCAAGGACAGGGTTAGCGGGCGTAGTCGGTGTCATAGGAAAAATAAGGAGGGTTGGTGTGACAGGGAGAACAGTAAGAGGGGCAGTGGGGGCAGGAGTGGGCTGTGGCGGGGGGACATGTGGGGTGTGAGTCGTCAGGGCAGGGTACATTGGGGCATATGCAGGAGGACTTTCTAGCATGGTATCAAGCAAGGAATCGCCATCTTCTCCCCCTTCCATATGGCCGTTTCCTTTCTCCTCACAGCTGGATAACACTTTTGTACCCGAGCCCCATGCTCCCTATCGGCTATTTCTACAGATTTTGTCATTTGATGTTGTAAATTTTCTCTGACGTGGTCGGCCATTGACATTTGTTCCAGTTTTCTTTCTTGAGCCTTCTGCTTTCTAGCTCTCTGCTCTATCTCTTTTGTCCAAAATCGGACAGATTCAAACATAGACAGGTGCGTTTTTCTTTTCATTAATTGTTCCTCTAAGTTGGCGAGAACTTGGGAATTAAAGGAGCCATAAAGTGGCCACTGTAATTCCGCGTTACTTTGTTTAGTATATTTTACCCAGAATGAGGAAAACATTATGGTAGAAGGGCCATGTTTAACATACATCGTATAGCCAGGGGTCCCTTCTGGAGGAAGCGGACAAGCCGCCTCCAGCTGGGAGTCCTGCGTACACATACAAAAACATAATCTCTTGAACTTACTACTGACTGGCATGCTTGAAAACAGATAACAGACACCAGCGGGTTTTAAAACTCACCTCGCTTGCTTGACTTTTGCAAAAGTCAATAACAGCAGAATCATACAGAACAGACACCAGCGTGTTTTAAAAAACTCACCTCGCTTGCTTGGCTTTTGCAAAAGTCAATAACAGCTTGGCCTTTGCAGAAGTCAATAACAGAATCATACAAACTTGGTGGATTATTAGTCCACCCTTACCTTACAGGGGTAGTTCTCTTCTGCAGACATAGGGCTGTGTCCTGCTCCAGAAATTATTTGCTAGGGGACTCCAGCGAGAACGCGGTCATGTGGCCCAGACCGGGTGGGAAGGAACAGCGGGTGAATCGTTCGGCTTACCGGATTGCAAGAATCCCTCGGGTAGGGTACCTCCGTCGGAGTCTCTCCGTGCACCTCCTCACATCCACCGGGCCTGACCTTCATGCTCGTGGAGTCCCTGTTCGGGCACCATTTGAAGAACCGGATTAACCCACTTACTGGATCTCGGTGGCGGGGGAACCGCCCAAGCCTTCCATACCCTTCATACGTAGTAAAAGGAGACACAGGAGCCTTCGTCGGCAGGAGGCACCTAGATTTACTCAAATAGCCTGGGCTATGGCACAGAGTCGCAAGCTTGTCAGAAAAAAGACAGAGGAGGCTTCTCCTTTACTCCGCAGCTTACAAGCCTTTTATACTTTTTCATTCTGATCTTTTGGCTGTTAGTTCATTGTTCAATCAGGGCAGTGTTTGCAGTTGATAACCAGATCCAGACGATGTTTGTAGATGGTGACCTGGTCAAGGCTTGGTACACAAATCATTGTTCACTCAGTATTATCAAAGCTCGGTCTTTCAGGTCATTGTCCACTCAGTTTGATCAAAGCCTGGTCATTGTTTAATCACCCTGATCAAAGCCCAGCAGATAGACCACTGTCCAGATAACCTGATCACGGAGTCAAGGATGTTTACCAGGCTAGGAGCAGGAGATGGAAAACAAATCATTTACACAGGGTGTGAGTGTCTCGTGGCTTTCTGGTGAACTGCAAAGAACAGGGGGGGTTGGGTGTGCGACAGTTCCTGGGCAGAAATGCAGGCTGCAAGATGGTTGTTGTCGTGTTAGTTAGATTTTCCTCAGGCATCAGCAGAAACGACCAGGTGGGTCGTGTGGAAGTGTTTGACACGAGATGGCAATGAAAAAGCAATGGAGTCCCGGTACAAATGATGCCGATCAGAAGAACACTTTTCCTCAGTTAATAAGGCTAATTTGTGTAACAATAGTTGTTGAGGTTCTACCCCCAGATGATCAAAGACGGATGCAGAAACTATTTACGATACAAGATCTCCCTCAGTCCAATTTGGCGGTAGCAGGAACAACCTTTCTTTTAAGCCAGTAGCTGCGTAGGGACATGAGACTTTTCTTTTATTATTGATGGTGACATGACAAAAACGTAGATATATATATCAGATCAAATGAAATGCCTGCGCACTGGGTTGTGCAAGGCTTTTAGATATATGAAAACTGCAGTACCATGGTTGCAGTGTTCAGGGTCTCTCATCCAAATATGAGCAGAGATGAACAGTTGTATACTGCAGAAGATGAATGGGGACATTTCGTAATGGCGCCTGGGTTGCACATCTGTATGGGTTTTAAAGGGCCATTTTCATTGCTTTGCACAGTCTGTAGGAGGCTTTTCGGTCATTGCCCTTTGAAAAGCACTTGAGATATTGCATGATTTCATTCATGGTGCTTGTGTTACATTGTGTACTCGGCAGGTGACCAGGGCATTACTTAGGTCAAAGACAAATTATGGAAAAACCAAAGAGTGGACAGTATTGGTGTTCTGTTAAAGCGTCTATGACAATTTTAGGATTAAGTTAACCTTCTATGGATTGTCAGATTTCACAGTACTATGGATATGTTCCTCACAGGTTTACCCCCATCAAGGACTCTTTCCAATGCAGATGTGGTCACTTTGGTGGAATACTCAAAACACCACCACCTTTGCAGTTAAATAGTCTTCACCACATTGACAAGTTTCAAACCTTCCAGTCCAACCTTTTGTGACCCCCATTGTGTGTTGTACTACTTTTCTACAAGGTTGACATATGTGCCAGTGTGGAATGTAGTCTTGCACAGTAGTATCTAAGAGGTTCTTTGGAGTGATTGGATCTACCAAGACTTTCTGGACTCAGCCTGAAGCCTGGCCCGCCAAGCATATGACGAGTTTCCTCTCCGCCACGGTTTTCATGGCAGTGAGGTAACAAAGGGGGCGCTACAGGGTCCCCTGTTGCCTTTGCTCCAGGGGAGGCATGCAGGGGGGCATATGGTGTGCCCCCCATCTGGATGCACCCCTGGTTCCTGCAGGATATGGACTTTACAGTCCATGGCCTGCAGGAACCGGCAATGGTGTTCCCATTGCGTTGCCTGTTACGGCTCTCCTATGAGCTATAATCAGGCACTGCCATGGGCTAGCTGCTACAGGACCGCGCTACCTAGATTCCAGTTGGAATCCGGCAGGCGGTCTAATTATGGCTTTGGCGGTGTGGGAGCGGGGCGCTGGCATAGCGGACCGCTCCCACACTGCCAAAGTAATAATAAGGCCCTCACATTCTGCATGCATTTGTGTAAAGATATTATTGGTTTTTACACATTTACAAGACAGAAAAGGTGTGCTAAGAAGAAAGATTTATGGGTGTACCATCCTTGGGGTTGGAACATCATAGACGTGTTTGAGTAATTTGGCTTAAGGAAGTCAAGAGGAATTGATGAAAGAGGAAGATCTACAAGATCTTCTGAAATACAACGTGGAAATGTAAAATACTATGTAGCCTTATCCATATACAGAGCAATTAATAAGGACAAATCTACATGTGGAGATCTCTGTGCAAATAAATGTATGCCTAAACCTAGGCTTAAATCTCCACCCACCTAGAGGCAACAGTGGGGTAAGATTTACACCTAGTAGTAGGCACACATGTCCCGACCCATTATGAGGTTTTACTTAAACATACACCTCAAGATTCTACCCTAAACCTACTAGTAGTCAATTTACAGGAGTGGGTGTAAATGGGCAAAAGTTCACTTAACATAAATTTAACCGAACTCTTTGCCTATGCTTTGCAGAACTACACATTGAAAAGAATAGGGAACAGGCATTACCTGATTTGTATGGGTGTCTGTAATGACAATTGTTACATGATCATTTGTTTAAGGTGTAGATCTATGTGTTACTCCTTACTTCTACCTAGTTCTACATGATCCCCTTGCAGTGCCTGTGCATGGCCAAATGTGATATGTTACATACTTTAATGCATGGTAAAGTATAATTTAATCTATTTCAACTGTAGTACTACTGAAGTTGACGTGGGTGTAACTTTAGTGAATTGTCATCGACTTTCCTTTTTGTTGGTATGTTTTTATATTTGCATATCCCTCCTTTTTCCCCTTCCTAATTTTCTCTTTCTTGCTCCCAGTTTATAGTAGATATTTCCCATTTCCAGCCACTCCCCCATCCACTCCCACATTTAAGCCTAGTACATTGAATTAAATGTGCGTACGTGTTTTTTGTTGGCAAATTCCACAACTGTGAGAAAGGGCCGCAGGTTGCTTGGAGCTACGTTGGTACCTTTGAATTTGCATTCAGAAGTCTGTGCAGTAGAAGTCGAGTAGTAGTAATACTTATATTTGTAAATGCCTTTCTCATATATACTCATAGGTTTTTTAATCAAGAAGTAATAACCAGCTGCCTGAGAATGACCAAGTTCTCTTGTTTGAAAGTCCTAATAGAAGTTGTGACTATTTGGCAGTCTTACACATGGATTTCATGTGACCCCAGTTTTTTTCAAGATGGGTGACAGAGTATGACTGCCCTGATAAGGGAGTACTGCATGTTAGTTGGCAAGTATGGAATGATATTTATCAAAGTAGTTCTAAACAGCTGTTGTACAGATATCAAAACTCAGCTAAATTGTATTTTGTATGTGAAAATCTACTTGAATTTCAGATTGTGTTGCCTTGTGTAGGGAACCTCACATATGCTTGCAACTAAGGTAATAGGTGCTGGATTTGGAGTCAAGTCCAAAAAACTATAATATCTAACTTGTCCCAGTTCAAGGATATTCAACTGACATGCATTCAGCCTAGAAATATATTAATGGGGGAAGCAGGAGTCTTGAGTCCCGAGAAAACCTATAGGACATAGCCCAGGAGGACCAAAATGATGAAATTACTGTCCCAATGGGAGGAACACTAGACTGTCCAATGTCAGCCCTGAGATTGTAATCCCTTGTACTTGAGACACTCTTGGAGCAATCTGGTGTTAGGCAGTGCTGGAGGCTACCAAGATATCTATAAATAGTAACATTTGAGAGTGGCATCCTTTGGTCCCCTGCAGAATCTAAAGAGGCAAGTTATGGAGTGGGCTGAAATATGACAGGGTCCAATCCATGGAAATTTGGCTCTCTGTGCTATATTGCAAATATTCTTTGGCTATATACTCCGGTGCACAGCGCTATTATTGTTTCAAAACTACTGTGAGACAGAAATATTGTCAAAACATTTGGGGGCAGATTTATGTTAACTGGCGCATCCCCAGGGATGCGCCAGTTAACGTGCGCCACAGCTCTGCCACCCATGGTGCGCCGCATTTATAATGCGGCGCACCATGGTGCAAAAACGGCACAGATGCGTGACGCATCTGTGCCGGAAATGTGGCGCATTGCTGGAGTTGCGTCGCAAGCGCGACGCAGCTCCAGCAAGGCTCGGGGGTACACCATCTGCACAATGCTGTGTCAAGACCTACGCCTGCTTCAAGCAGGCGCAGGGTTTTGACGCAGCATTGCCCTGAAAGTGACTGAGTGAAATCTCATAGATTTCACTCAGCCACTTTCAGGAGGCGTTCCTGCGCAGGAACGCCCCCCCTGCGCAGGAACGCCTCCTTATGGGGCAGTGCTTTACAACGTGACGCATCTCCTAGATGCATCACTTTGTAAATAGGGCGCATTGTTTGCACCGCAGTTGCGTCAAATAAAGTGACACAATTGCAGCGCAAAGAGGCAAAACGGCCTCATAAATCTGCCCCATTGTGGGTATCGAAATATATTGCGGTACAGAATATCACAGGTAAGAATATTCAGTTTAGTGTTTAATATCTTGTTTTAAATATAGTTTTATGTAAAATGAATTTAGCATTATTTTCTAACATTACATGATTTTGTTTTTTTAAAGGTTTTCATATGTTGATTTTTTTTGTTCATTATTTTTCTAGTAGTTTTATTGTTTTTCTCAATATTGTTAAAGTGTTCTTTTTGCGTCTACTTTCTTTTTTTACATTATTGGTGGGCTGTTAGATTTCTAGGGGGCAGGGTGAAGAAATATTTAAAAATATATATATATTGTTTTTAAGCATGTTTTGCAACTGTAAAATGTAATTGATTAATTAAAATATTTTTTACATAAATGTATTGTTACTTATTTAATTTATATTAAGCACATTTATTTTAATTGTTTTATTATAGTATTTGTTGTTTGATATTTAGATAATTAAATATATAATTTTGTAATTCTTAATTTTTATTGAATAATTATTTTATTAATTATTCAAAGTATTTAACTGATTCAAAACATTTTTGTTGTGATTTATGTTTTTGTTTATATAAACATTTTGGGGCCTATTCATAAATTGCATTTTACATTAGTATGCTATTCACAAACCAACAAGTGTAAATCTCCATCCCCCAATGTTCATATCTTTTCTTTGGGAAGATCCTCACAGATGTAAGTTTACTACTTTGTAATATATGTGGGAGGTCATGGGGGAGTCCCTGGAAAAAAGGGAAAACTTAGTACTAAATGGAAGGGCTATAGGGAACAGTAAGGAGTGATTAAGGAAGGGTTAGGGATGGGTTTAGGGAGGGACACACACCCACCCACAAAAGAGTAAGACCATTGCTATTCACAAACAACACTTCTAAAGTTACTGAGCCAAAGATGGACTCAAAACATCAGTAAATTGCTACAGCTTACAGTAGGAGTAAGTCCTGCACTACACTTGAACAACCACTGGAACTACAACAGAAGTGGAGAAGTGTGGCTCACTAGTTAGAGGAGGCAGACCTGGAAGCAGAGGTCAGCCCGGGACCAGGGTTCAATTCCCGGCTTGGCGGGGTCTTGAGTCCTAAAATGTCCATGGACTCGACAATTCTCGCTCCGGTGCCTACTCGATTCACGGGTTCACACTCTGCAACTCTGGGCAATAGCTTGCTTAATCTCCACAATGGCCCCTCATGGTGGGATGCCTGGCTTTCACCTTGCGGATACCCTGCTGGGGTTATCTCACAGGGGAATACCAGGACAGGTTCCCTAAGCAAGCGCTTAGAAACCGCTTGGTGATTTGCGCTATATAAATTCCTGTACATTTACATTTATAACACCCTCCCATTGAAAATAATTAAGGTAGGGAGTTAATGTACAACACTATAGGAAACAATGGTAAATTAAATTATTTTTTTAAAAATGGTTGAAAATAGGAATAAATATGTATTCATGTTAAAAACATGTTTAAAAATAAAGCATTCATTATTTAATTATAAAATATTCTAACAAACTCTTTTAAATTTATAAATTAATGTGACAGCATTTTTTTATTTAAGTACTATAACATTACTTTTAATTAATTCTATATATCACTTGTAATATTTATTCATTCATAATTCTTTTTTCAATTTAGTTAGGGATATGTTTTTTAATTTAGACTTAGGAAAAATATATATGTGTTATTGTTATATATTTATATTTAAGGATTTAATTCAACAGTAAGATAATAGGTGATGTAGCATTTTTTATTTTGTATACATCAAAAATGAATATATGAAACTAATTTACATTCATAATTAACATAAAAGTATTTTACTTATCCGTTTTTCCGGTTAAATAAACCTTTTTACTTTTCCCTATACTTTACCATAGGGAGATTCCACAGTCGGGGTGGTGATCTCCCTATGTAAAGTACAGGAACAATTTAAAAAGTTGTTCTGATTTCCATACTGGGCTTATCTGGATAAAAAGCCATTCATGGAGAACCCAGACGAACCACTGGTTCGAGGGTCCAAATGAACAACTGGTAAGGGCAAAGCATTGACACTTTAAGTTTATTAATATTTGTTGTAATATAGTTGATATGTAGGGCAGCCAGCCAGGTGGCCAAAGACTTCTGTGGGCTGTGTAGGATGTAAGTTCTAACACCAATGTATTGATAGGCTGTACATAATGCATATTACATACAGCCCAGACTAATTGTTTTGATATAGTGTATTGATGTGGCAGAGTACCTTTCGAAAATTCCCTGTACCATGATGAGGCTTTCCTATAAGGAGAATGGCATTTTATAGTGAATGGATCCTATATTGTAACATACTGTATCAGTCAAATAAGGGCCATAACCCTGTAGGTCCATATGAGTATGAGCACAATTTGAGCCAGTAATAACTCACATTACATAATTTTCTTCAGAAACACACAAAGGTATTGGAACCATGCCCTAGCAATGTTCCAAGATAAAACCAATGAAACCTTTGAAAACGGTAATTGTGAATCACACACATTACACATCTGTTCTGTCAGGGTATGGGGATAGTTTTTCTTTTTTTAATCCAGTGCATCTTATGAAGCATAACATGTATACTCTCATTTACCAATGTTATTTATAACAAAGTGCTTAAAGAGTGTTCTGTACATGGTGTATTATTGACTCCCCATTCTAATGAAGAGTGAACTCACAAGCTTGTGTAACAGAAAAATGCCACCCCCAAAAAAGGCTAAAGATGATGATAAATAATTGCCATCAACATCTACATCTGGGCCGTCAGTAGCTGCCAGCACATCCGTGAGAGTGTACACGTCTTAATACCCAACAAGACACCTGAGGGGAGAGTTCAAACACCCTAATACCCAAGAAGACATCTAGTACATCAGGGAAGAGTGTGCACATCCTAAAACCAAAGACCACTTAGCACTTCAGAGAAGAAGGAACACATTCTAATACCAAAGAAAACATATAGCACTTCAGGGAAGATTGCACCTACCCACTTGTCTAAGGAACTTCATGGGATTTCAATAGAAACAATGGGAAAGATATAGAAACCAGTACCGCAGATAAGGTCATTTCTGCGCCTATAGCTGCAATCGGCCCATCCACATCTGTGGCCGTATCCACTTGGGTATCATTTGCAATAGCCTAACGTGTATGTACAGCATTAACAAGACTAACAACCAGGCGCGGACTGGCCGTGGTGGGCACGCCGGTGGCCTGTAAGGGTGGGGGCTGGTCTTTGTTACTGGGGGCCGGTTTTGGAGCAGTGCTACCAAATCATCCCCTAGTAACAAAAGAGAAGCAGCAGTGTTCCTGCCAACCCCCCCCCGTGCGCCCCCCCCCCCCCCGCCCCTACCCCCTTGGGCCACTCGGACGTAATTGCCAGCGCTGGTTTGCGATCCCAGTCCAGCCCTGCTAACAAGATCACATTCTTGACAATTATCCCCGCAAACACAACCATCACTAATTGTGCATTGACAGTTTGTTCCACCAAGAGTGGCACCATTGTGTGTAAGACTATTTTCTCCATTGGCATCAGCAAATAGGATGAACGAACTAATTCAGCCTGAAGACATCATATCTCTACAAATTGGAGATGGAGGAGGTTGTGACAGAAGAGGAAGTGCCAGCATCTAATTCACATGAGGACTGAAGTCCAACACATTGAACATGTGAAGATGTTGCAGTTGCCATCTAGGAATAGAAAATCCAACAAACACCAACCTCAAAATAGATCACAGAGGAATTGAGCCTGCAGATAACTAAGCTGAAGCGAAGTCAAGCACTATTACTAGATTCATGTGGAAAGTAGGTCGAGTCATCTCCATCCATACCTGAGGCACAAGATACTTTAAGGGAACAGCTGGAGCACATTAAGCGGGCAGATGTTGTTCAGAGATGCCTTCCACGATC
Source organism: Lissotriton vulgaris (assembly GCF_964263255.1). Lineage (NCBI taxonomy): Eukaryota > Metazoa > Chordata > Amphibia > Caudata > Salamandridae > Lissotriton > Lissotriton vulgaris. Next base: position 352,349,896 of record NC_141685.1, on the reverse strand, counting down.
AAACTCCCCTGCTGTGAACAAAATGACTGGGTCAATACTCTTAGGGGGAGATTTCTCCTATGTTTTCCAACTTTGCATGCGTTCTGCACTGTGCAGTACGCATACAAAGTAGGAAAAACTTTGCATCATGTCTGGGCATTGTATTTTGTACAGGAAGGATACCCTTTCTGTACAAAACCTATGTTAGACTAATGCACACTACCTAGCGCTATGGCGCTAAGGTGTGTGCTTGGCGCACGGCAGCTGTAATCAGCGCTGGTGCAAGGAAAAGGAAGGAGAGAGCAATATCTCTGAAGATATTGCACTCTCCTGCTCCCTCCCTGTCGGGGAATGCAGTGCAGCCTTGCGAGGGCGGCGCTGCTCTGCGTGAATTTTTTGTAAACCTCCCACTTAGTCTCCAGGTAGTGGAGGGGATTCGTCTAAGGGCTTCACCCACAATAACTGAGGTCATATCCTAGAGATACAAAAATGACTGCATCACCTTGTCCCATGTGATGCAGTTTGTTACAAGGGAAAGCATCACTCCACCTGTGCAATTCCCCACATTCACCTCTCCTTCCTCTTGGGCATTACCACAGTGAAGGTGAAGAAGATCAGCACCTACCGCACAATTTCTGAGCTCTCCAAAGGAGCGTGTCACTAAAACATGAAGGTTAGCCCTGTTTTACCTTATTGGTCCTTTCGTTTCTCTGCGCCCGATTCACAGAACTAACTTAAGACAAAATCCTAAATGTACTACTTTTGGTATTCACAGAAGTTAGGATGTTGTCTTAAGACAGACGTACGTTAGGATTCTGTCTTAAGTCTGTCTTAAGACAAAATCCTAACTTCTGTGAATACCAAAAGTAGTAAGTTTAGGATTTTGTCTTAAATTAGTTCTGTGAATCAGCCCCTCTGTTATTACAATGATTGGCATGATGTGTTAATATTTTGGCACAGCTCTATCTATGTTCCTATAATTATTTTTCATTTTATATGAAGTAAATGCATACCTTTATTTTGAGGATCATGTTAATGCACCTCTTCCCTGTCATCACAGACTAACCCATACCTCTCTCTAAATCATGTTGAAAGGTATATTAAACTGTTCCATGCAGACTACTGAGTCACGTGTATTTGGTAACAGATTTAGATTTTTATTTTGTAGAAATCCTTGAAGGTTTCCAAAATCACTGGGAGATGTTGGTTAACGCAATCAACTATACTATGGGCATTGCTGTTTCCACATTTGTATTGCACCCATGATGCCAGCATGCCTGTATATCCAAATGGTGTTTTATACAATGGTTGGTTCACATGATCTTGATATTAATAAATAATTTGTGTAAGTGAAGACCTTTCTTAATTTAGCACTAGGTGGTGCGTAGGAGTATTTTTTGTTTGTAAGGTTCCAACCTACAAATTCCCTCATAATTGCATTCTAAGTATTGCATGCGGAAAATATCTCATGCGGTAATTACCTCATATGAAATCTACAGCCTGCGGAATTTAACGAATAAAGTACATTTTGCTTACACTAATTATCGCACATGACATTGTCCTCATGCGATATTTAACTTATAATAGTCATGCTGCCAGTTTATCACATGCATTTTTTACATGCATTAATGCTGATTCTACAGACTCCTTTGGTCAGATTATATTTATTCCACAATATTCTGGTCCAGTGCCAATTAATGTAGGTCAGCGTAAAATATCTTTGCCTTCTGTAACCAGCATCCTATTGGGCTACTCAGGTCGGTGCCCACTGTAGGTGATTTGTTGACTTGCATTCTGTGTATTAGTGTAGTCTTAATCAGCTAGCCCTCCCTTTATCAGGTGGTGTTGGATGCTGGTCTGAAACTGGTGTGCCATGCCAGTGGAATAGCCCACCAACAGAATGGTGGCTGCTAGAACAACCTCGTGATCAGCAGGTCACAAGCAGTGGTGGCTCCTCCACTAAGGCAGAGGAGTGTTGCCCCACTGAGAAGGTCAAAAAGATAAAAATAAAATGCTAATAACTCATTGTTATTAGCATTTTATTTTTATGTCCTTGCTCAACTGGGGCAGGGTGGGGTTGTTCTGCTCACAGAGCTGGGTTGGGGAGGAGTGGTCTGGCCACTCCTAGTGTGCATGATACTTTGGCTGCATGGCGACATGCCCAGCCTCCCATTCTCTGTCTGAGCGCCGATTCCTGGCGATCAGACGAATCACAATGCTGCTTTGCATGGGAGGCTGGGAGCTGGGTGCTTCATGCTTGTTGCCCTTTGGGTGAAGAGGACTGAGAGGAAGAAGAGACGGCGGCAGTGGCGGCGGCAAACAGGTAAGTGTATTTTATTTTATTTTCACTACATCCCCTTCTCTCTTCTCCCCCATGACCTATCTGCCTCCCCACCACCGGTAACTACCAGCCGCCACTGGTCACAAGTTTGAATCCTGGTAAGGCAGACTCAGCCTACTATCCATCAGCTCTCTCCCCTCCCCCTGCACTACAAAGATAACTAAATTGAGCATTATGATTTTGTAATACTAAAATTTGTTATTTAAATCTCTTTGAAACAGCAAAAAGGCAGTATCAATCGTTATGTAAAAAACACATTATTACACTTTGCTCGGATTGGTAGTTTTGCGATGTATGGTATTTTCTGAAAGTTAGACGTTTTTGAGAATATGAACTGTTGCTGATAGAGTAAACATATGTATACATATTAGAACCTGTGCAAATAAGCTTCCAGAATTGTCCAGTGAAATACAATAAGGAGGCAGTCTTGTCAACCTTACCTGTGAGCAAATTGTCAAATAATAAAAAACACAGATCTTTTGGAAATATTGGGAAGAGTAAAACTCTGCCAAAAACGATAAAACTCATCTTCCTACTATGTGAGCTGGTGTCTGTGTACCATTTTGTTTAAAGGATGCTGCATTTTCCGTTTTTACTTTTTCTTTGTAAGAGCTTTATGTTTAGTCACATTTATGTTTTCATATCCTCAGGGTCTCCAACCTTCCTTTTCTGTAACAAGAGCTACTTATGTTCAATGAAAATCCTCTCGAGGTACTAATATTCTTAGTGTAGGAATAGTGACCATGTTAAACAAGATTAAGTTAGTGTCCCCCCATGAGATATTACCAGCAGTGATCACCCCGGTGCCCTTTCTGCAGTGCTGCCACCAGTAATGCACAAAGGCTTTTTCAATTTAGAATGTCTTTACATGGGCAATACATGACAGCCATCCCTGCAATTCTGATGGCACCAAGATGCTAATATTAGTAATTCTGAGTGATTTATCACTCAAATATCAGCTTTGAATATATTTTGGAAATCCATTTTTTTCCAAACATCCACTTATGAGTTCTAAAAACACACATATTTTCATCTCAAAAAAGACTTTTTTTCAATTCTGGGAGGGATACATATGTTAATTCAACCAAAGAAAGGCTCCTAATTTATTAGGCTTGGCTGCACACAGGAAAGCTACTCCCAGGTAGCTGGAGAGGTACCAGTAGCTTCTGAGCTACCCATTGCAGAAACCTGCTCTTAAGGGTAGGAAAATGGCTGTTTTGACAATTGATATGGATGATATTTTGGCGCCTGCAGATATTAAAAATAACCGTGAGTAACTGGTTCTCATCTGTTTCCATGAGATAAAAACTCAGCAGCATGGTGATGTTAAAATGGACTTGTACTTTACTGCTACTCCCAGGTGAATTAACCCCTGCTGTATTACAGGAGTGGGTTGAGCTCCTGTGAAAGAAACAGTAGGCTATTCTAAGCAGGTAAGCATTTCTAGTGCTCCACTGAGCCAAAAAACACTATTACTGTCCCCATTACAAAGCACAACTAATGCTAACCAAGCCTTGTTTTCATGAACATGCATGCATGCCAATAATCAATCAATCAATGAATCATACATTTGTTAAGCGCACTACATACCGCAAGGGTCTCAAGGCGCTGGAGGGGGGAGGTGGGGGCTGCTAGTGCTCGAACAGCCTGGTCTTTAGTATCCTCCTGAAGGTCAGCAGGTCTTGGGTCTGTCGTAGGCTCAGTGGGAGGGTGTTCCATGGCTTGGCGGCGAGGTGAGAGAAGGATCTCCCGCCGGTGATTGTTCTTCGGATGCGCGGGACGGTGGTGAGTGAGAGGTCAGCGGAGTGTAGCTGGCGGTTGAGGGTGAAGAAGGAGAGCCGTCTGTTGAGGTAGGCTGGCCGGTCTTGTGGAGTGCCTTGTGTGTGGATGAGGAGCTTGAAGGATATCCTCTTGTTGACGGGGAGCCTGTGTTGGTTTCCCAGGTGGGGGGGGGTGATGTGGCCCTGTCGTGGTACATCGAGGATCAGTTGTGCCGTGGCGTTTTATGATGCGTTGTAGTCGATTGATGAGCTAAGGTCGGGGCTACCACGCTGAGGGCGTTTCCGTAGTTGAGTCTGCTGCTTAAGAGGGCCTGGGTGACTGTCTTTCTTGTATCTGTCGGGATCCATCTGTAGATCTTGCAGAGCATGCGGAGGGTGTTGAAGCAGGAGGAGGAGACGGCATTGACTTGCTTGGTCATTGAGAGCGTTGAGTCGAGGATGATTCCCAGGTTGCGTGCGTGGTCGGTGGGGGTCGGGGCTGCCCCCAGTGCTGTTGGCCACCAGGAGTCATCCCAGGCTGATGGGTTGGAGCCGAGGATGACGACCTCCGTCTTGTCCGAGTTCAGCTTCAGACGGCTGATCTTGATCCAGTCGGCAACGGCCTTCATTACTTCATGGAGGTTGGCTTTGGCGGTGATGTGGTCCTTGGTGAGGGAGAGGACCAGTTGAGTGTCGTAGGCGTAGGAGATTATGTTGAGGTTGTGCTGTCGGGCAACGTGTGCGAGCGTGGCCATGTAAATGTTGAACAGTGTCGGGCTGGGGGAGGATCCTTGAGGTACTCCGCAGATGATCTCGGAGGCTTCGGAACGGAACAGGGGGAGGTGGACGCTCTGGGTTCTGCCGGAGAGGAAGGAGGTGGTCCATTCCAGAGCCTTGTCTCGGACCCCTGTGGTGTGGAGACGTGCGCGTAGTGTGCGGTGGCAGACGTTGTCGAAGGCGGCGGAGAGGTCTAGGAGGATGAGTGCTGCAGTCTCCCCATTGTCTAGCATGGTCCTGATGTCGTCGGTGGCGGCGATGAGGGCGGTCTCGGTGCTGTGGTTGCTGCGGAACCCTGACTGGGAAGGGTCCAGGATTCTGTTATCTTCGAGGTATCGGGTTACCTGTCTGTTATCGATTTTCTCGATGACCTTTGCCGGGAAGGGGAGCAGAGAGATGGGTCGGAAGTTCTTGAGGTCTCTTGGGTCTGCCTTGGGTTTTTTGAGTAGGTAGTTGATCTTGACGTGTTTCCAGCTCTCTGGGAAGGTCACGTTCTCAAGAGAGAGATTGATGACGTTGCGTAGGTGGGGTGCGATGGAGCTGCTTGCCTTGTTGAAGACGTGGTGCGGGAATGGGTCTGACGGTGAGCCGGAGTGGATTGTGCTCATGGTCTTGATGGTGTCAACGACGCTCACGCTGGCCTAGCGTCCATGGTGTGCGGAGGGTCTGTTGTGTTGCTGTTTGTTGGGGCTGTCTGGGTGTTGAAGCTGTCATGGATGTCTGCTATCTTGCATTGGAAGAGGGTGTAATCCCAAATTGACAGGAATATCCTACTTTATAAGCCAAAATGGCTTTATTTTAGCTTTCTTGTACTTCAGGGGAGCATCTAATGAGTGATGTCACAATACATCTAAAATCCTAAAATGATGTAATCAAACAAAGCAACATTATAAAATGGCTGTCGCCGGTGATTGATAGAGGTGCATGGCAGGGTGAGGAAAATTAAATGTTTTCTTTAAATCAGATGGTCCTTTTCAAACTTTCTTCACTTCAATGCAGGTTAATGGGAAAAATAAATTCCTTGGATGTTTTTTACTACTGTGCTTTGGTCCGAAATTAATTAACATTGATTAAAGCAATGACATGATCACACAAAACCTTCAGAGACAAAATTAATGGTGGATTTTCAGTCAATTGTTTTTCACCATTTAACTGATCTTGTCATGATAATTTATCAACTCTCCCATTCTTACGACATGGCCTATAATTTACTGCAAAAGAGTTTCCTAGGATGTAAATACCTGGGGTAATTTCATGTACGGCAGATTTCAGTTATATGTGTATATTTCTATAGTGCATTATTTAGCTCCAAACAAATAAGTTCTTTATTCTTTAAAAGATCTCTTAATGGACCAAAGTTCTTTTCAGTTATAGTGTAATTTAGTGATGCTGGAGAAATTCCTTAGACAATTAGGTTATTAGGTACATCGGGCCAGTATTTGGATTTGTCTGAGATACCATGCCTGGTAGAAAGCATCTGCCTCAACTTTGAAAGATCATTCTTGATGGAATTGGCTCTTTCTACAGGGTCACCCCAATCTTTTTGCCTTTACCCTCCACTTTTGCTGAATTTGTTTTTGTTTGCTAACCAGTGCTAATGCGTGTGCTCTCTCCTTAAAACATGGTAAGATTGTTTTATACACAATTGGCATATTTAATTTACCTGTATGTTCCTAGTAGAGTGGCTCTACCTGTGCCCAGGGTCTGTAAATTAAATGCTACTTGTGGGCCTACAGCTCCAGTTGTGCCTCTCACTTAAGTAGCTCTCTAAACATGTGTCCGGCCTGCCATTGCAGCCTGTGTGTGTGCAGGTTTAAAATGCTATTTTGACCTGGTAAACTAAACCTTTTTCCAGGCCCAGACCATCCTTTGTAATATTTATAAGCCCCACTTAGGTAGACCCTGGACAACCCAAAGACCAGGGTGCAATGTATTTAAATGTAGAAATTCCACTCTTACTTTTTGCATGTGCTGGTTCTGAAAAACTCCCTATTCCCCCCCAAAAAGCCTACGTCTCCCATAATAGAACAGTGGTGTTACCTTATTACATTTTATAGGTGTAAATTCTAATTGAGAACAGGTAGCAGTTCATGTTTGGTATCTCTGGATTTGGAATTATAATCATAACTTACGGTGAAGTCGGATTTTAAATGGAAATTTTGAAAATGCCACGTTTAGAAAGTTGGTATTTTCTTGCCTCAGCCATTTAGTGGCAGAAGCAAGAGTATGCAGCTCCTAAGGGGTAGGGAGGGGAAAAGAAACAGGAGTCAGGTGTTGAAAAATTGGAAAGGTGGGAAGGATGATGAATGTGGAATAGCTCTAGCTCCAATTAGGAGCAAGGGCCCTCACACACCGCGCATGGTGTCACGATTCATCATCAGGCAGCTCCTCATTGGCCCAGCGCTAAAATGCCCAGTGGGCCCCGCAAGGGGGCTCTTTGCTGGAGGCTTTTCTTTTCGCTGATATGAGGTCATGGTGGGGCACGTGTGTCAAGAGTAGAAATGGGAGGGAATGTATATGGATTAAAAAATAGCTGTTGGAATCCCACACAATAATTTTATGAGCTGGGTTCCTATGCTAAACTGAAAACAGAAGACTATAGAGTCATGGCCAAAGAGGGGGATTACACCCCCTTGAGATCTCACTTATGTGTGTCAAGTGCATGGGGTCAACATGTTTCATGCAATGTATCGTACATAAGATCTCAGAATTTCATCAGGACCATAATCTCCTCGTCTACTCTAGTGGAGATGGTGTGAATAGGTATCCATCAGGTGCTGTCCCCTACAGCATGGATTCATGCGGTAGTCCTGCGTGATCGAAAAATGGGGGTGAGATCAATATTCCTTCTGGAATCACCTGGAGGGAAATAAAGGGGTATGAAACATGGTTAAACAACCACAGTATCATAGAGTAAAAGGATCGGAAACTCGAAGTCGGGTTCACACTTATGCAGGACATCTTAAAAAAGAAGAAAGTAAGAAATGTATAATGCCAGACACCCAGTATTAGTGTAGATATAGGTTGTAAAAAAGAGAATCAAACTGGTACAGGAAAGGTCCAATCCTTTAAACATTCATGCAGGTAATCGATCTCTAAATGGCAGTACCTATAGTTTGCGCACCCTTAGAATGGGACCATCCTGCGGGGCGGTGGAAGGTGTGCCCCTGTAGGAGTATCCCAACACATGTGCCCCCTGTCTCCCTGGCAAAGGGTGGTTGGTGCTGGCTGGGTAAAGACTCACCTAGAAGGTGGGGGCTAATTGCCCCAGCAGTGACGTTCGGGGAACTCGCAATATGGCGAGAGTCAGGCCTGTAACAAAATTGTGGGAAACAGAGATCTGCGCCACCTAGATAGTGGGCAGTAGGTCAGCCTGTGCCTGAAATCTAGGAGTACATAAGCCATTTAGTGCCTGCAGCCAGTCTATGGGTCACAAGACTGGGTGTGGGTGACAGTTGTGGTTTGTGTATTCTTCCTAGACAGCAACTCACAATGAGGAGCTACAACATAGACTACCACGGAGACCACTAAAGTGAAGGAAGCTCTAGCCATGCTGGATACCGATGCCTGCCTTCTTCTTCACTCCCCCTGGCAGTCTCCCACAACACTCTCCCTGTACCTCGCCACCTCTACACTGCGAACAGAAATCTTGGCATGGATTTGAGAAGGTTAAACCTCACCTGGCCTAACCTGATCATTGTAGCATACCTGTACTCTATCTCGGTCGGCCTGAAAGTGTGACTTTGACCTCGTCCAGTGCTTTTTGGCACAAGTTTACACTAACATCTTTGAAAAATCATTACTTTTGTCATTTTGATCTTGTTTTATTTATAAAATGTTACTCTATTTTTCTAATTTGGTGCGGGATCCCTTTTGTGTGGTGTTTTTCCTCTTGTTACTGTTTAAAGTGTTGGACAAATACTTTACACATTGCATCTAAGTTAAGCCTGACTGCTCTGCACCAAGCTACCGGGGGTTTGAGCACAAGTTAATGTGAGGTATGCTTGTGCCTTATCCAGACAAGGATTGTGGTTCCTGCAAGGATTGTGGTTCCTCCTTGATCAGGGCTCGAACCCCAGTCAACCAACAACCTAGTTTCTCATAATTCCACATTATGAGGCTGTAAAAATGGAGCACTATGAAATAAAGCTTGCTCTGATTTCTTTGAACAAACTTTCTCTTTTCTGGATTAACTTTTTAACAAGCCTTACAATTTCAGGAAACTGTGAATAAATGTTGTACAAAAGTTGGTAAATCTCAACACCTGTGAATTGCCTGAACTGAGGTGTGTGGGTAGGACAGTACAAAATTGCTTATACTTTAATTTTGCGCATTTAAATACCTCCATGTGTTATGATATATTGGAAAACCTCCAAAATAGTGATGTGAGAAAGAGGTTAACGCCTTTTAGCAAACAGGTGGTAGTCTCTTAAATATTGAAATACTGCCTTAAAATATCATATGTGGGTTTCCAATTGTCAGAGTAGAAAAAATATCATGTAGCTCCTCATCAATAAAATACTGAAATGCTGCAGGTGCATTGTAAAGTGCAAATGGAATCACCATTTCAATTACATTTAGAATGGAAGTCCAATTTAGCATGGAAAGGCATCTTCCGTTCATCACCCTTTGCAACTATGACTAGACTGTAAGCTCTTTTAAGATCCAGTTTAATAAAATATTTAGCATTTCTAATCTGGTCTAGTAGAACATACATCCATGGTGGGGGTAACAATTCTTCATAATAATTCTAGTGAGACCTTTTTAGTTTATACATGCTCTTAACTCTCCCCCTTTTTTGGGGAAATAAAATAAAGGTGAGGAAAGTGGAGACTGTGAGGGCCTAATACATTTGTTGCCACATTTGTATCTCAATACTGTCTTAAATATTCGTAATCTATTTTATGAAGGTTTTACATTTGCCTTTGCTTGTCAAAACATCACCAAATTCTTCCATCAAAAGTATAAAGAAATAGCACATCCTGTAGCTGGCAAAATACCTATTTCCTTGTGTACCTTACCAGGATGATTTTCTCTTGTTTGACAAGAAATCAGACAGCTGCTCTGACTAAGATCTGAATTCAATTGAACTGTCTTTGCAAACTAGTCAATACAAGGATTACGTAGGACTAACCAGGGCATACCCAAAATTACCTTGAACTAAGGAGCATCTATCAAGTCAAAATGAATTTTCTCATGTCAGTTTCCAAACCAACTACAATAAACCACATGTGCATAAAAACTTCAACAACCCAAAGAATAAACTGCAACCATCCACAGTCTTAACATACTCAATAATTTTTTAATTAGTGACTGGAATTTGAAAAGATTTAGCAAATTTTAAGTCCATATTATTTCACAATGTGCCAGAATCTCAAAGTCAGGGAACAACCTTTCCGTGAGTTTCTATGATAATAATCTTCATGGGAATTATCATATAGGTCACAGCTGATTGTATAGTAGGTACAGACAATCTAGGTTTTGAAAAAAAGATAAAAATTATAATGTAAGGAATCTTTCCTCTCCATGAATGAAATATTCTAATTAGCCACATTTCTAATCAGATAAAACATACCAAAAGCTACATTGAGAGAAAGGCCACCTAAGAAACTCACATAGGCTTTCTAGTGCTAAGAATAGCTTACCTGTTACTGTTAGATATTATGGTTGCCACTATCTTGTTTGTCTCCATAGTAACCTCGATACACACTGTATGCACTAGAATTGTTTTTTAATATTAATGAACTAAAAAGGTATACTCCTAGTGTGAATTCTTGGTGTGTCTATTCATGATGAAAGGAGGTTTGGAGCCCACTAGCAATAAATAATCCTGTGAGTTGTATAGGACTGGTCCTTGGCTAAAACACACCCTCCTCATGTAATGCTCTGTAGGTTATGTGGGTTACATCCACTTTGTTCCCTGCCTCATGTTGGTATGCCAACTAATTCTGTTCTGCTAGATTGTCTTGATAATCCAAATGTTGGACCCTATTCTAGAGAGGTTTCAGAAAATATATCAGGACTTTGGTCCCTAATCGCAAAGCCTCTCTCCTAGATCTGTTCTATTGGCCCTAAGAGCTAGAATGCTCACCAAATAGTTCCAATACTTCTGCAATAAGAATGTACACATATAATAGTGGGTGTTCTATCTCTGAGAACCCACATAGGCTCCGACTCTTCTCATTGTTCTCTTCTTCGTTTTACAGTTGGAAATAGTGATATCACACTGCACGCTGCCTTGTCTCCTTATATAGATGAAATAACTCCCAAATATCTGGGGTGACCTGATGTAGGCTTTCTAGCTTAGGAAAATGTAAGTCCTGACACTCTTAAGAGGGTATTGTTTTGCCTAGAGACAAGTATAACCCCAGGATTTCTAAAGTGCCTATATGCCACTCCATCCCTTGGGTCCTCATTTGCTTAAGTCTGTCATCCCCTGCTGCCTAAAATTATCTTCCACTGTAGCTGGACCACAGCATGTTTCCTCCAATAGGTATCAATGGTGGAAAAACAAAAGCCAGAAAATTGGGTTTGTCTGCGTCCGGTACATTTTTAGTTGGTACTGGGTCAGCAACAGCATTACAAAGATGACCAGAACACTGAGGTCCCATATACCAATGCATGGAGAGGTGGCAGGCTTCCTAATCACTAACTGCAGTGACCCTGCAAAAAGCAGGTGTAAAGGCAAGGGAGCAGAGAACTATGGCTTCACTCAATGTGCATGCTTGTTTAATCAGTATTCATCACTGGATGTATTTCAACCCTCTCACATTGAATGAAACCTGTAAGCTCTCTGCACCTTTACCTTCTAATGTGTGGGTCTCTTCCATGGGTCCTACCCCCTCTTTGGTTTCTGTGGTTAAGAATCCAGTTATCAACATTGATGTCTCCTTCTTTTCGGTCAACCAAATGTATTCTCTAGTCAGTATATACTGTCTACATCAGCTACATTGTTTAAGATGTGTGCTCTACCTGTTCACTCCTGCAAACAGGGTCAAAATGGTCAATCCTATCATCTCCTCCCCGTTGGATTAGAATGCCAGATGTGTTTCTACCTCATTGGGTCACTTTGTTGAGGTGTAGCTTCAGTCTGTAGGCACAACCAATAAGGAGTTAATGCAGGGGGATACTCACTCCACTTCAGTAGAGCCAATAGAGTGCTAACACTGTCATGGAAATGCTTGGGTTATCACATCAAAACCACTAGAAATGCCTTGGGTTGCATTCCATCTGTTGATAGCTCAATACTGATAAGACAGCAAGGGACCAACACTATAATATGCCTCTAAATGTCTGCAAAGTATACAATATGGAGCAAACAATGTGCCTAATTTAGACCTCGTGGATGGGTCACTCCGTCATAATGGTGGCGCATTTCCCATCCACCAAAATATAAATCCCATTGTTTATATTGGGATATATATTTCGGCGGTCAGGATATCTGTCACCATTGTGACAGAGTAACCCATCTGCTCACATCTAAATCAGGCCACTTAAGTCAAAATTCCTGCAAAATGAGCGATCTGAAACAAACTACCAGGATATTTCCTCTCTGCATGAGACATCAAGCATCTCAGTAGAAAGAAGCAGAAGCTTAATATGGGTTTTGCATCGTTTCTTCTTTACCTTTCTGCTAAGAATGCTTAGCATTAACTGGCCTAGAAAGATTCACACCAAAGCAATTAAAGTATCCGTCTACCTATGCTGAGAGAGACCCACAGGCAGAATTACTGTCTTGGGTATCTTGAGATACAAGGAAGGAGAAACCCTTTATTTTATATACAACCCTCATTCATTCTGGTCGTGACATGCTTCATCATCAGGTTAATCCTTGGTGCTAAAAGTCAGGATGGACATGACCTTATTCCAAGGAGCTCTTTGTGTGAGTACATTTTTAGTGACCAGTGGTTTATAATAAAACTTTAATATGACTCATGCATGCTGAGGTATCCCTTTATTCATGGGGTGGATGGGCACAATCAAAATAATTATATTAATATTTATGGGGATGGGCAATCAAAGAGTACAATGGTCCTTTGACCCTCAGTTTGTCAACATATTTCTGCCCTATTCTTAAGGCCACAAAATGGTCCCGGGCATTCGTCAAGCCCGGGACCAAAATAACCATCAATGCCCCAGTGTGATACTATGAATGCGTAAATAATTCTTTCATGCACATATCTTGGCATGCAACAAGGGTGGCTACTTGCCTGTCTGGAGACTTGTACTTTAATACCAGATACCAGATGCACCAATCTGGTCTGAACAGCACAGTAAATTCCTGAGTTAATTAAGGGATACCTGGGCACGGGTAAGTAATTTTTAAGTTTTAATATTAACCCCAAGTCACTAAAAAAGTATATAAAGAAAGAGCTCCCTGGACTACGGTCAAGCCCATCCTTGCTTTTAACTGCCAGGATGAACCCGATGATGAAGCATGCCACTACTAGGGTGAGTAAAGCTGTATGCAAAAGAAAGACTTTGTCCTCCCTTGTATCTCCAGATACCCATGGTGGTAATTCTGCCTGTGCATCTCTCTCAGTGTAGGCAGGCAGATACTTTATTTGTTTTGATGTTCACATTCCGAGAGAACGTATCAAAGTCTTCCTTAATTGTTCAGAAGGACTCCCCTCCCTTCTGGGTAGTTTCTTTTTCTCTGAAAAGGAGACATTTATTCCACAGCTGTGCACCCTGACCTGTCGAGTTAAAGATCTCTGGTTGGTGTATTATTCAGACGGTGAATGAGTGACATCTGGGCCTTATTTCCATTGGGTCAGCCATGTTGGTGCCTGGTGGAACTATCAGCATTAGATGGTCTTCACTCAAACCTCTTGCGTTCCTCCCCTTATTTTTGCTGATCTTAGAACTCTGGCCACTTCACAACTGCTGGCCAGTGTTAAAATGCTTGTGCTCACTCCTTAAAGGTCCTCGGAAGCTTGTTTCCGGTCCAGGGAAGGCATGGCTTGGCAGTTCGGGCTTGACTGTTCCCATGAGGCACAGGGTCAGACTGATTTGCATATAGCCATGTCTAAACTGGGGTGGCAGAGTGGGCTAAAGAACGGTGATGGATTAAACCCAGATCTTTTGACTGGGTGTGAGTGTTTGATTGGTTCAGATGCTCCGTCCATTACCACCCCTTTTCGTACCACTCCTTAAAACATGGCATAATTAATTTACTCATAAGCCCCTGGCACAATGGTACTCCATGTGCCCATGGCCTGTAAATTAAATGCTACAAGTGGGCCTCCAGCACTGATTGTGCCACCCACACGAGTGGCACTTTAACCATATCTCAGGCCTTCCATTGCAGCCTGTGTTAGTGCAGTTTTAAACCGCCATGTCGACCTGGCAAAATGCATCTTTTGCCAGACCCAAATCTTCCTTATTAATACAAATGTCACCCCTAAGGTAGGCCATGGACAGCCCATAGGGCAGAGCACAATGTTTTTAAAAAGTAGGACATATACAAGTTTTATATGTCCTGGTAGTAAAAACTCAAATTAGTTTTTCACTACTGCAAGTCCTACCACTCCCATAGGATAACATTAGAGTTTCATTATTACATTTTAGAAGTGTAATTTACAAATGGGAACCGGTATTCGGTTCATGTTTGGCATCTTTAGAATTGGGTATGCACCTGTTACAACGCATTTTTTACTCCGCACTACCACTACAACGCAGGCATTACAACGCATACCGTTACAACGCATGGCGCTGGGGGGCGCTCTAGGATAAGAGGTAAGTTTAATTTACTATCCAACACCTTCCCTAGTGTCCACGGGGACTGGAGTTAGAATAGTAAATTATACTTACCACTATCCAGCACCCCAAAGCGCTATGCGTTGTAGCGGTATGCGTTGTAAATACCGCGTTGTAATGGTATGCAGAGTAAAAGTATGCGTTGTAACGACATACATCCTTAGAATTGTATTAATAAATTCTAACTTATGGTGAGGTTGGAGTACAGTTTTGAAAATGCCCTTTTGGGAAGTTGTCATATTTCCTGCCTTAGCCACTTAGTGTTTGTAGCCTGTCTCTGGGTCACATGGCTGCGTGTAGTTGACAGTTGGACTTTGTGTATTCCTCCTAGACAGCCACACACAATAGAGTGCTTAGGGGGTGTGTGGATGGGCCATCAGTGGCAGGATGGAAGGAAGAAGCTGGGCACCGTACCACTTACACCTGAATAGGCTGTGCCTGCCTTCACACAAAGGTCTGCATACTCTATGTACTTAGTCTGGAGCCAGGACAGGGGAGGCAGGGCACCTGTGCATGTCCAAGGAATTTCACTAAAAGCTTCTCCTTGACTTTAGAGGCACCACCAGGGGTGGCTCTATGCTCATTGCGGCCCTGGGCAGGGAGCGTAGGTGGGGGCCCCAGAAGAGGGGGTCCGGGCAGGTCGGAGCACGGAGGCCAGTGAAGAGGGGGGTCAGGGTGTATGGAAGTGGAACAGAGCCGGAGGCCGTCAATTAAAATCCCTGCTAGGGGCCACCACGCAAATATGTATCCATCCTCAGAGGATTATTACATTAAGGATATATATTGGCGTGGTGGCCCTTGGGGTTTGGTGGCCCTGTGCAGGTGCACAGCTTGTGCATGTCTAAGGCCGCCTCTGGCACCACTAGGTATAAATATTGGACCTTAGACACCAAATCTTCGGTTCACTTCAAGATCTGTGAATACTCTGCCAGGAAGGAAGACTCCAGTGCTACTGAAAGATTGCCACACTGTTGGATTTCTGCCCTGTTAGATTCTGCCTTGCTGTGCTGGCCAGCTGCCCTCTTGTCTGGGTGAGAAGGACTGGAACTGCATCTCTTGAATCCAGAAACCAGAGTGACTTCAAGAGCTAGCTGGCTTGCATCCTGATCTAAAGCTCAGAGACATAACAGGCTTCCCAAAGAAGATGTATCTGCACCTGGACTCTGCCATCTGTGAGTCTACACTGCCAAGTGGCGCCCCCACAGTCCTGTACCCTTGGAAGTGGATCTTAGGTGCTCTGTCAGCCTGTGGCTTCTGCAGAACCAACACATCTCCTCTGCTGCATGGCGCAAACATGAGCAGAACTGACACATCACTGCAACTTTGTTGATTATAAACGCAGCAAAGACCCGCATTGGATTTCAGCCTATCGCTGGATTGGAATCGCCTGAATGACGCATCCTTGGCGCAGGCCCTAGCATCTCTCATCAACAGCAGCCTTGATGATGCTGGACTCTACATTGCAGAATTGCAGCATCTCAGAACCTGCATATCGCCCCAACTACGCAATGCATCCTCGATGTCAGACTTTATATATCGTAAGCCCTCATTGACGAGATCCTCGAGGATGCCATATTACCTCACATTGCAGGCTTGCTGCATCTCAGTACTGACACGTCTTCAATGCGGAACCAGGATTTATGGTGCTCTGTTCAGCAGGCATAACTGGGACCCTGTAGACAGCCTGCGCTCCATCACGCTTAGCCTGAACTTGTGACTGTGTCCTGGTCCGGCACCAGATAACCACAGTTGTCACTTTATGCCTTTTGGCACTATTTTTACTAAAAAACATTTAAAACTGAATACTCAAGTTTTACTCATTGGACTTTTGTCTATTTTGGCCCAGTTATTTATGTTTTAACAATTACTCTATTGTTCTAACTTGGTGTGGGATCCCTCTGTGGTGTGTTTTCACTGTGTTACCATTTGAAGTGTTCCACAAATACTTTACACATTGCTCCTAAGTTAAGCCTGACTGCTCTGTGCCAAGCTGCCAGGGGGTTTGTTTATGTTTGACTTGCCTTGACAAAGATTGTAGTTGCTTATTACCCTGGAATCACACCCCAGCCCGCCAATAGCCCCTTTTCCTACAGCACCTAACTTCTGGACATTAGATCACCTCACGTAAACAACATTTCTTTTCGATTTTGATGCAGACTGATCAGTTGTCTCTGGTAATGTGATATGTTCAGGTTTCTGAAGACAAGGCGGCCCCCCTTCTGCAAATCTAATTAGCATCTTGTCAATAATCTTCAGCATTTCATTTTACTGCTTTAATTAACAAATTCAATTTATTCAAACTGCTGTGAAAACAAATTAAAAGCATAGGGAATGCGCAGAACCGTCAGCCTTGGGGATGGTGAGAAAGGTGCTTTATTACAAAGTATTATATTAGATCACCCTCTTTTTGTTTACTTAAAATGACACAAATTGTCCTGGTTCATGTCCTTTCCATGTTTGTAAACGAGTGTCCCACAGTGTGGTGGCTATACGAAAAACACAGCTAAATGTGTGTGTGTGTATATATATATATATTTTTTTTTTTCCGCGTGGAATAATATTCCAGCAAATTTATAATTATTCATATTTAGACATTTGAATGACATTTGTCTGCGCATGCTCTAATGGAAACCGAGGGGCATATTATCAATACGGGTGATAAAATTATCGCCGCTATAGCGGCAGAAAACTGCCACTAAAGCAGCGATAATGGGCTTAATAATATGCCCTATGGCATTCCATTTGAAGCTCAGGTTTGATGTCCTTCACATCTAACATGGCTTCAATTGGAATACCATAGAGCATATTATCAAGCCCATTATCGCTGTTTTAGCTGCAGTTTTCTGCTGCTAAAGCGGCGATAAGTGTATCGCCTGTCTTGATAATATGCCCCCATGTTTTATGATAGAGCTGGTTCAAGCATCAGGAAAACAGTGAGGAAGAGTGACACCCAAAATCCCTCAATGCCTCAGAAGGGGAATCAAATGCCCTCATTTTAAGTTAAGGGCCATGCTATGGGTTTGCACAGGTATAGGAATTACAAGTTTTTATGATAATTATCACAATTTTCCTCAGATAAATAAATCATGCTGAATTTTCCCAGGGGAAAGGTCCAGAAAATAAATAGCAAAATATGTGGAATCTGGCGTGTTGCAAATAATTCTGTATGTTCTTCTCCTTTTTCTCTTCAAATTTAGGAAAAGAAAGCTTGTGCGAGGTGCTGCGATGTTTGTGCTCGGAGGCTAGGCAATGCTCAGCCAGGGGCTGACCTGTGAACACAAAAGGGGCTCCATAAACACCAGCAGTGAGGGTGCCACATTTATTTCGGCTCTGGGCGCTATCCTAGCATGGGCCATGCGGTAAATACTGCACCCTATTCCGACACACTTGTAATGCAAGACTAATAATAGCCCTCACCACGCTGTCTATCTCTCCTCACCTCTTTGGCGAGTGTTTGATCTAACTCCAAGCGTTCCAAGTGCTGTGAAGCGCCAAATCAGTTTACATCAAATGCTTTTAGCCAACTCTCAAAACAGGAACAAAATATTTAACATTAGATGTGACTGAAGCAAAATGAATCTTATTCTTGACATTTTGTTGACAGAAAGCGCTTGCTGTGCCATTGCCCTTCCTGCTATTGCCAAATTGGAAAGCTCTGCCCTTCTCTGATACACTTCCTGCTAGTTTCCAAGCAACCATAATAGAACCGCTGGTTACGTGCCCAAAGTCTTACCTCCTGCCACGTGCGCCATTCTAATCGCTACACAAGGAAAGGTTTCTTCCTGTCACTCTGTCACCGTCTCAAAATGAATGTTCTGATAAGTTGCAAGTTTACTCCTAATGTCAGCTGAAGCCAGTAGAAAGTTGACGGTAAGCAGCACTTTTTGTGAGTGGGATAAACACCTATGCCAGGGGCTAGTCAAATTTAAGAAGGGATTTTTTTTTTTAGTTTTATATATTGCACACTTGACGCAAAGGTATTAGAGAGCTTCACATGAGCACCAGTTGCGGTACAGATAGACACATACATTTTTTCGGCACAGGGAGAATAAGAGAAATGCCCAGAATGACAGGATGCATGAGTCTCCCACCAGACCCGAACCTGGGGGCATATTATCAAGGGGGTTTATCTCCGCTTTTTTGGCTTTAAAAGCCAAGAAAGCGGAGATAAATGTATCTCCCTATTACCTAGCTGTCGCAAACACCAGTTAGCAACAGCTAGTAGGAGATAGCGACCATCTTGGGCCCCGCTTTGCATGTCAGTGATATTTATCACTAATGATATGCAAAGTGGGCGTACCAAGATGTTAGCGACTGGAAACAGTTGCTAACATCGCTATCTCCCAGAGGCGCAACTAGTGCCACATTTCGGGGGGGGGGGGGTAAGAAAAAATTTCGGGGGGGCTGAACTTTAATCAGTAGGCAGAGTGGAGCGCAGAGTCGAGCTGCAGGGGCTCTTACAAGGGCTGAAACAATAACAATGCCTAATTAACATTCAAATGGTCTTTAAACGACCTGTAAAACGTTCGGGTGCGGCTGTGTGTGTGCCCGGGATCTGTCTCATCCCGGGCTGCCACACACGACGGGGGGGGCTGAAGCCCGGTGAGTTCAATGGGTGTTGCGCGCCTGCTATCTCCTATTACCAACTTTTGGAGATATTCGCGCTAAGCACAAATATCTCCAAAAGCTAACACCTGCCCTGAGCAGTTCTTAGCCATGTTATCCAATGGGAGGTGGATAATATGGCTAAGAGCATTAGCTCGGTAATGCATGAATATCGCTGACTTTTCAGCGATATTCATGCATTGCGGCGATTTTTATCGCATTTGCGATAAACCTTGGTAATACCAAGGTTTATTTGCGGTAAAAATCGCTGCAGCTCAGCGGTAAATTTTTGTCTCAAACCAAGCAATAGCGATAATTATCGCTATTGCTTGGTAATATCCCCCCTGGTTCCTCAGCTTCAATGTTGGCCACTCTGGCTGTTAAGCAACATCCACTCAAGTCATCAGATAGGCACCACATCCAAGCTGGTGGAGAGAACCTGATGTTGATCCTTGATATCATCCCCCACAGGAGGGTACGGTGCAAAAGTCCTGGGTCTAGGTCCCTGCCCCCATTGGTGGGCCTGGTTGCAACACACTATTTGCTAACAGGAATTGGCTGCACCTCCTGACTGGGTATAATAGCAATGTGCAATGTCCCTAATGTGCGCTCCCTGGTACACAAACCATATAGTCAGGTGTCTATGCCCGTGTTTTGGCAGTTCAGGCTGTGTTCCCATTCTACCCGCCCCCGTTCCACCCCACGGACAGAAGTGGTGTGTGCTAAACTCCTTTTATCGGGATGTTGCATACATTGTCCTTGCTACACTTACACAGAGAAAGCAAAAGACACACATATGATGGACAGAATGTGGAACAAATCAAACGTTCACCCTCAGTCAGGAGATCTGGGTTAAATCCACTGTTCTTTTACTCACCATGGCACCTCAGGTCAAGTCAAGTCAAGTCACAAAATTTGTATAGCGCACTACATACCCAGAGGGTTTCAAGGCGCTTAGGAAGGGGAGGAGGATTATTTGTCAAATATCCACGTTTTAAGCTGCTTTCTGAACGCTAGGTGGTTCTGGGTGAGGCGAAGGTAAGCGGGGAGTGAGTTCCATGTTTTAGCAGCCAGATATGAAAAGGATCTGCCTCCCATGGTGGTCTTGTTGATGCGAGGTACAGTGGCGAAGGCTTGGCTGGAAGAACGTAGTTGGCGGGGGGGTGTAGAAGGACAGTCGTGAGTTGAGGCAGTCTGGTCCGATGTCGTAGAGTGATTTGTGTGCGTGGGTAAGCAGTCGGAAAGTGATCCTCTTATTGACGGGTAGCCAGTGGAGGTCTTTAAGGTGACCAGAGATGTGTTCGTTGCGTGGGATGTCTAATATGAGCCTGGCTGAGGCGTTTTGGATTCGTTGGAGTTTCTTCTGGAGTTTAGCGGTGGTACCTGCGTAGAGGGTGTTTCCGTAGTCCAGTCGGCTCGTGACCAGAGTCTTGACCCTGCTCCTCATGGGAACAATCCAGCCCGAACTGCCAAGCCAGATCCTCCCTGAGCCAGAAACAAGCATCCTGGCACTGGTTTTGGGGTATCACCCCTTTTCAGCCAGGCTGAATACAGTATTATTTAAGGAAACAAGGGAACCCAAAGGCAATTTACCAGGGACCTTGGGTAGGTAATTGTTACTAAAGACAGTGGTCCCTAGACAACAGGTAGAAAACAACAATGTAACATAAGCTAAATAGACAATATGTTCTTTGTCTAGCCGGACAGAGTTTATTTTAGGAATATATTCATTCAAACAAATAGTGACAAAAATTACTTTATAAGTGGAGCGCAGCCTGCGACCCACATGGACAAAACAAGGGGTAGGTGGAAGGGGGTTCAGGCAAGAAGGGTTTGTCTGGTTTCTAATATTTGCTCAGCAGACTTAATTTTTCATTAGTACCATTGTACATTATATCTCCAGTATTTTGTGACATATGGTACAATTTGTGTTGACGTTTTGATCCCCAACTTAAATACATGGGATCATCTTCAGGACAGTCAATCATAACATGCCTGTGTGCAAACAGAAATCTGTTTGACAATCATAGCGGAGACAGTGAATGGTGAAAAGGACATGCTGGCTGGTTGGTCTAGAGTTCCGGATTTAAGGACTAACCATTAGATGTAGCCTACGCGAGTGAAACAATAGGCACAAGCCACGGACTGTATGCCCACCTACTCTGTGAGAGAGGGGGGCTTTTGTTCCCCTACCCTTGTTTTTTTTTCTATTTACACAGATACTAGGTAAAAATAATCTTGATCGTATGTATGTAAATAATGCATGCTTTATTAGTTGCAGCGTTCATTTCACTTGTTTATTATCTAAACTGCCATATTTAGGCTGATTAGGAGTGGCATACGCAGGGCTGGTCCCTGTGTGGTCCTGATGAAGAGCTTGGGGTAGGCTCGAAATATGTTGATGTATACCAAGAATCTCTAATCCATTATAGTTAGTTTTACTTGTATTGCACCCCGTTTTTAGACATACCAATCTAGGAGCAACAATAAAGTATTTCGCCCACTAGCAAGATATTTTTAACTCACTCTAACCCACTCCACTACAGTTGTGCACTACACATAGTCTTCCACTAAAGTTCTCCTACATAAATCTCGCAAATCGCAGCACGCCTCAGATCGTAGAGAGCTAAGATGGTCCCTATGATGAAGCATGTCACCGTGGGGAAACCCTGGTGAGTGAGGGGACTCAAGAAAGAAATTGTTCTTTCCTGTAGGCATTTCCGGATCTCATTGATTGGATGCCCTACCCTAACCAATGACTTCTCGGGTTTTAATTTCAGTACGATAAAGGAGGGCGGACCTACCTCATAAAAAACCTCTACCTACCCCATAAATTTTGTTTTGAGTTTCAGCTTTAGACACATTAGTTTGGAATGGACTTTGTTCTTGGTAGAGATAATGTTCATGCTGACTGTATGCCACGCCCACTGTTAAAGTATGATGACATGATGACATGATGACATGCTGACGGCTGAGGAGATATAATGCAAAGTGGCCTTTTTCATAGACAATGTTGGTACAAACAAGGGTGGAATGAAGACATCAGCTGTTTTCAAATAAGAATGTTATGAGGAAATGGATAAAAGCATGGAAACTAAATTATGGTTAAGGGTTGGCCAGAAGAATACTTGTTGGGTGGTGACCTTGGACTGTTGTTTAAAATATAGGCTGAGTTGATGGTGAACGGTAATATTTTGGTCAGGGAAGATAAGATTTTTCCGCAATTAGGATTGAGGATGAGAATCTTTATATTAGGTCATAAAACGAATTTATGTATCTCTTTGATGAAGAGAAGGATTTCAGAATAATATTGGTGCCCTGGCCAGATCAGGTATTGTGCTCTGTGTTTCGGCAGTGACAAGTTGACAAAATCTTAAGTTATTGATTTCCAGTCGGTGAAGTAACGCAAACAGCCATGGAGAAATTTGGGAATTTACATCATGGGGTTGGATGCTATAATTCATAGAAAGGATATGTTTGCATTGGTTCAAAGTGTGAATGGTTGAAAACTGACTTCTATTATCATTATTACATTCCAATGGATTTTATAGAGGTTTGTCTTTCTGAAGCTTTGGTATCCAACAATGGGTCTCACTTTTGCAAGTTGATAAACAGCTGATAAGGAATTTCTCATAAGCGAACTTCTAAATATCACACTAAAAATGTATGAGTAGAGAGTTTCAATAAAATCATTGAGGAGTTCATATAACTTGCAGTGAAGGGAGGGATATGTTGGAGGAAAACATTGCAGGCAATGTTGCTTACCTAGAAGACAACTCCAAATTCAGTGACAGGTGAATCACCTTTTTTTGTGTTCAGAACAATTTTATTGAATTTTCAAAAAGTGACAAAAATGGACAATACAGAGAAATATATGAAATAGCATTAAATTAGAAATAATTGACCAAGATAAATTACGAACAAGCTTTCATAGATCAATACAGTACAATAAGAGAATAATCAATCAGAGGGAAAATAAAATCAAGGGAAGGAGGAGGGAAGAGGAATGAATTAGGGATCCAAACTCTTGTCACGGTGGCTTAAAGAAGGGTATAGTAAAGAGAAGGGCATTGACTTTCGGCAGAGAATGAGTGAACATTTACCAAAAGGGAAATACAAAAGTATATTGTTTGGAGGAGAGCTAAGCTGACAAATTGTATTTTCAAAACTGGTGTTTGAGTATGCATTAAGTTACGTATAGGACCTAGGAAGGGTTTTCCCACTGGTGTGTGCGTCATTCGTGTTGTTCGTTCTGAGGGTATTTGTAGCTCTGTATGTTTTCTAGGTCTCTAGATCATTTATGGGAGTGAATGACTGGGGAGTGTTTGCTTTTTAAGGAGGAAGTTTTGCTACAATTTTGGAATGAAGAGTTCGTGGGTAGGTTGGGCATGAAATGAATGTGGGGTGTTGAAGGAAATTCAATTTGTGCAAAGTGTCATGGCGGGGGGTGGATGGATAGATATGGAATTTACTTGTGTTGGTCTGCAGTCATAGTTTTATGTTAAGGAATAAACCAGGGCTCAAGTCGGGGTACCACGCGGGTGGACGGCGTCCCCACACTTATTTTACCGGGTGGACGCCGTCCCCCCTGCCAAACAGCTGGACTTCACTCTTTGGCCTCTCTGGGACAAGAGTGGAGCTCACAGCACGCTGCTCACGCGCTGACTTCTAAGATACAATCGCATCTAAGGGGTGAGCGAGGGGAGGCAATGATTCCGATGGTGCAAGCCACCTTTCGTGACGTCACTTCCTGTTGTGACGTCACTTCTGGTGACAGCGTCCCCCCACTTCTTTTTTTAGGACTTGTGCCCTGGAATAAACGCAATTATTTGTTCTTACTTGTGTCTGCCTAAGTGACTATGGATCTCCATCGAAGCCTGCCTGTCAACTGTTACGAGCCCGATTTCCACATTTTATCGTCAACCCCCATTTATCTGAATGCAAAAAACAACCTTCCCACAGACCAGGCAGGGAGCCCCCATCTCATGACTAACTCCACATTTCCGCTTCCCACTTCAGTCACCTACTCACCAAATAGTGCGTGGGAAAACAGGTGTACCCTATTTGAGGATGAACTTTAATGGGTATCTTTCTGCTTGCCGTCTAAGGTGCTTAGCAACGGCAAAAATGTGACATACGGCACTACATGAAAACAATTGTCACCAGAGGCACTTTGAAGTTGCCTCCACGCAGTAAATGGTCCCTACTGCCTAGTAAATTACCAATAAATAGATAAACATGTTAATGTATGTTGCCAAAACTGACAAGCGGGCAAAAAAACAAGTTCGAGGTATAAATACAAACAAAAGGCAGGATAAAGAAAGACAGTCCCTACCTTCTGTACTCATTAGGGACAATGGACACTTTGCTAAAAACCACCCTTTATCGGGAAACAAACGGGAAATTGTCGCTCGTCCTCTGTCAAGAGAGCAAACTACACCCAGCAGGAGGGAATTATAAGCCTCGGCCGAGCGCATTCCCTCAGCTGTCAAATGGCTGCAATCTTCCCTTTGATGGCTCGAAATGAAGAATATTTTTTCGAATGCACACTCGCCATAAACGATACACAGGAGAAAGCCATTGTCTTGTGCAATTACACGGCTGTCATGGCAACCACGCACACAAGTTATTATAACTACCAGTTCAAGATGAAGCAAGTCTTAAATTGGAATAAAACCATTTGAGAGGATAGACGCTCCAGAGGGAAACAAATGACCCTGCCAGCACTATAAAAATACATTTTATTCATGGATCTGTGTTGAACGGTTCCCAGTCTCGTTTCAGTGTGCAGCGCTGGCATGTTAACCGCGGTGCAAGTTTAGAATCTAAAGCCCGCCGGAAGATGAACACCGCGCGAGCCCAGTGGCGCGAGGCACCGCGTGGAAGAGTTTTGTAACCTGAAGGTCATTGGTTCAGATCCTGGGCCGGCTGACTATGCTTTCATTTTCTTGTGCGCTACTACAGTTGCGAGCAATTAATTGGCTGGGAAAAGTACCCGCAGTCCGAATGCAATGGGGCACAGAGTACCGACTGAGTGGGGAGCCCAAAGAGGGAAACTTCACCAGGTTCCCGGAAGTGGGGATGTTCATTTCAGGATACTCGGGGCCATGTTAATTTGAGGGGGTGGGGAAGTGGATGAATGGGATTTTGGGTTGAACTCTGAGATTTCTACTGAGTGCTGAGGGATTACCGTGGGAAATGGTAATTCTGGATATGAATCCCCTTCTAATTCTTCATTCCCCCAGGGTTGTAGCTATCCACAGTGCAGTAGGTGCAGTGGCACCGGGGCCGTGGATATGATGTGTGCACTGTGCTCCTTTTGCACCTTTCACCGATAAATCAGGCATACAGGGGCATTTTCCATGACTTTCTCAGCACTCAAGACCAAAAACTCGATAAATCTGATGTGGTATAGTGAATTAATTATACTGATTAAAACTAATATATGTTTTGTAGAATTATTATTAAGTAGGTATTGAGTTATCTTTTTGTGAAATGGACCTGTGAGAATAATTACATTTATATGACTTGCTACTTTTTTATTATCTTGAGAGCAGATTAGAGTTCCTGCTGTGTTTTATGAATTAGCACCCAAGGCGTCCTCGCTAAACTCCCCCACAATGCGTTCTCCCTCACATTTTGGCAGCTGAAGTATCCATGTGAAACCGCAGAGGTCCATGGTAACAAAATGACTGCCTGTTGCTCCACCCCAGGCGTTGGTCTGCGCGGGGTGTCTGTTGCACGCTCTATGATGAAGCATGTCACAATTTTGTGAGTGAGGGCAGTTTTTTCCACAGTGAACACGTGCCATTGTTTTCTATGTTTCTATGTTTATTATGTACACACTTCCTTACACTTTTTCCTTTCCCTACTCCTCTGAGTGTAATACAATGATTGGACGGGGAGGTTGGAGTAGGGAGTTTCCCCCCCCCCCCCTTCTTACTGTGAGCATTGTCCATGGTAACAAGAGCGGTCCCTAGTAATTCCCAGTGGAGCAGATAATCCCCGATGCTACATCATTGTGCTGATTTTTGGGGCAAACAAGCGTCTGCCTGGCATCTCACTACACCCTCCAGCTCCTTGTCCGCCTTCCTGGGGGTGGAGCCAGCTGACAGTCCTCAAAGCGTTTGAACTCTCAGATGTAGACTGAAGGTAGAGCCCCTCCACCCCGGAGAGGCAACTCTGGACACACAAATGTGCCCCAGAAAAAAGCCTGAAAGCCTTCCTCGACCGAAGGAAAGAGAAAGACAACAGAGGTACCAGGAAGCTAAAAAGAGACAGGAAACTAATGAAGAAAGTTTCTCAAGAGGAAAAATCAGCCTAAGCCCCAAAGCCTAGTAAGAAAGTCAGGGGGCACCCATAGGCAGCTTCACAACCAGGGACTGGCAGGGTGAAATGACACATTAGAAGAATGGGGAAATGGGATTGCTAGGGATTGTCAAAAGCAGCAGCAAGGGAGGAATAATTACTGGTGGACAGGCAAGAAACAGAAGGGTCAGGCAAAGGCCAATATTAATTAGATAAGTCGGGGAGACTCCTTCAAGTATCTTAATTTCCAGTAAGTATGTCAGTTCAGTTGATAGAATAAGTACAAGGTATAGACATTCTCCTCCTAGAGACACACAGTAGTGAAGCGCAGGAAGGAAGTTGCAATTATAAAGGTCTTTTACACTGTATATGACCCTGCTTTTCTGCCCTTCCCCACACCCCAGCCACCTAAGAGGGTGGGAATTTGTAAATGATGAGCAACTACCATTCAGACCTGAGGGGACGCCCTCCCATAAGAGATGATAATACCAGCTCTGCTGCACTGATGTGCCTGTATCTCCAGTCTCCATCTTGCCCTTAAAACTCCATAGAGAGGTCACATCCACCAGGATCCTACACACCCCAGCTGCTGCATGCCTGAATGCAGCATGTTCACTCTACTACCTGGACCGCTCTGCTTCACACAGCGACCCCAACACACCAGCAGCGAGAACAAGATAGAACCGTGCAAGGTCCGAGACATCCCCTGAACCCAACACTCCGGTCCAGTATCAGTAACCCTTTTCCTCAAGGGTATCGGAGGTGAATCCAGGAGGAATGGATGTAAATGTAAATGTATTGGCATTTATATAGCGCACTACTTACCCGTAGGGTCCCAAGGCGCTTCGACCGCTGCGAAACCCTTCCTGGCTTCCCTGAGAGATGGTCCCTTAATGGGTATCCCCAGGGTGAGACCAGGCATCCCCGGCGGTCTCGTGGGGCCGTTAGTGAAGATGAGGCAAGCTAATGCCCAGAGTTGCCGAGTGTGATCGCTGATCAGAGTGGGCACCGAGGCGAGAATTATCGAGTCCGCTG
This sequence comes from Lissotriton vulgaris, assembly GCF_964263255.1. Lineage (NCBI taxonomy): Eukaryota > Metazoa > Chordata > Amphibia > Caudata > Salamandridae > Lissotriton > Lissotriton vulgaris. Next base: position 352,322,332 of record NC_141685.1, on the reverse strand, counting down.
ACCCTGGTCCAGAAACCTGCCGCGCCGGGAATCGAACCCTGGTCCCGGGCCGTCCTCTGCTCTCGGGTCTGCCGCCTCTAACCAGTGAGCCACACTACTTCATCTGGATCCATACCAGATTTTCCAATTATCCACATGAAATACGTTTACATACAATTAATCTAACTAGAACACATTTACATAGTAAGTGCTTGGATCTGGCATTGCTGAACATAAGCTGGATATGCCAGCTCTAGCTGATTGCTTTGCTGAGTAGCTAAGATCACTATTATTACTATTCTTGGGGGTCATCTTCAGTTCTTAAGAAACAAACTGCTGCTGTCCCACCCTTGGATAGTGTTATGTGTGAGTCACAATAGTAATCGACTGAAACCATCTCTTATTCCACAGCGGAAAACCAATTACTGATAGATTAATTAAGTATTTGTTTCCGTGTGGTTTTGCAATTTCTTTATGAGTAGGATATTCATTAAATTTGCACTGCTTCTACAAAATATTTGCAAAATATGCTTCAGAAAACAAATGAGAGCAAATGTGTTTGCTTCAAGCTTCATGTGACACCCTAATTAAGAAAATAGGTGTGCCCCCCCCCAATTTAGAAGATGCCACACGCTTCTTCGTTAGTTGGTTAGAAACAGCAGGAAATGTGCTGGCCCCCTGAAAAAACGATCTATCCCACCAGACCCCTGTTATCCGCCCCTTGGTACTCACAAGCACTCAGGGAACAAAAATTGATATGTAAACATCTGGAGAGAAAATGGAGAACAGAATATAAGGATTCCGACAAGAAGAATTATAAATGTGCTCTATTCACTTATAAACAGCAGATTAATCAGGCCAAAATTCAATTCTTCTCAATGAGGATTATTACAGCAAAAAACTCAGCGAGGGAACTGTTTAATAAAGTTACTAGTCTGGCCAATCCAGTGACGATCACAGCTATGCCTAGTCAGGAGTTATGCGATAAAACTTGCTAGATTCTTTTTTGATAAAGTGGATGCTATTTTTTCCACCTTTTCCAATGCTACAGTTAAGAACATTGCATATCAATCTGTCGAGCGACAAAGAGAGTTTAAGGCGGTATTGGATAAATTTGTTCCTCCATCAGCCTCAGAAATTTGCAGTCTTCTGAGTCAGGTGAAATCTGGATCCCCATCGGATCCGTGCCCAATTGCTATATTAAAGTTAGTGGCTGAGCCAGTATCTCAAGCTCTTACTCCCATTTTCAATTCTATGTATTTAGAGGGACATTTCCCGTTAGATTGGAAAAAGGCTGCTATTCTGCCCCTTTTGAAGAAACCAAATCTTGACTCAAAAGACCCAAACAACTATAGACCCATATCCAGACTCACGGTTCCTGCTAAAATTATTGAAAAAAACTTAAACATGCAGTTGAGCCAATTTCTGGAGTCCTCTCAAGCCTTGGACCATACACAATATGGCTTCCGAGGGGGTCATAGCCCGGAAGCTGCCCTTTTGAAATCGACAGAAGAGATAAGGACTATTCTAGATCTCTGCGGTAAATCGGCCCTGATCCTGTTAGATCTCTCTGCAGCATTTGATACGGTCCATCACGTTCTGTTGATGGACCGGCTGCAGGAGTTCGGGGTTCAGGGCGCAGCCTGGAGACTCCTAAAATCCTTTTTGTCCAACCGGACTCAGCAGGTGGCGCTAGGGGAAATTGTATTTAAACCTTTTTCATTACCATGTGAGGTCCCTCATGGGTCCTCATTGAGTCCGACACTTTTTAATATTTATGTGTCCTCCCTCGCACCTCTTATACAGTCCTTTGGGTTTAGCCTGACAAGCGATGCAGACGATACCCAAATAGTGGTGTCTCTTCTTCCAGCGGAATCAAAAAGCGCAGCAGTCCGTTTTAACGATTGCATGAAGGCAGTGGGGACATGGATGGCCCAAAACTGCCTCAAGTTAAACTTCAATAAGACGTAGGTGGTATGTTTTGGGAATTATCCCAATTTCTGGACGCCAGAATGGTGGCCAGATACCTTGGGTCCTCTTCCCACACCCAACAAGAAAGTAAAAAATCTTGGGGTGTGGATAGATCAGAAGCTTAATTTTAAAGATCAGGTTAATTCAGTGGCTTCTGCCATGTCCTACGCCCTTAGGTCCTGCAAGAAAATTCTGCCTTTGCTACTGATTGAATGTCGTAAAACAGTGATCACAGCTCTCACCATGTCTAGGCTGGATTACTGTAATAGTCTGTACTTCACCATTCAGGAAGGTTCAATAAAGAAGATGCAACTCTTACAGAATGCAGCTGCTAGACTGCTGTTGGGCATTCCCAAATATGCCCCAATAGCGGATGAGATTCGAAAACTACACTGGCTGCCACTCAGGAAGCGCACTATGTTCAAGGCGATCTGTCTGGTCCACAAGGCTCTTTACGGAGTAGGGTCGGCCTATCTAAAAGAACGCCTTTAATGGTATACGCCAAGCAGATTATTACGTTCATCGGATGCCAAAGTGGCTCATGTGCCATTTATCAGAAAGGCCACCTGGGGTGGTAAAAGCTTTGTGGCAAATGCTACCAAAGCATGGAACAAGCTTCCCCATCGGCTTAGAGCTATATCAAAACTTTTTATCTTTCGAAAGGTTTTAAAAACTTGGCTGTTTACGGAATAGTTAATTCAACATATATGCTTGGCTTGGTCCCTCTGGAGAGATTTCACATAGCGCCAGGACACCCATGGGTAACAGTGCGCTCTATAAATATCATAAATAAATAAATAAGTAAATTAACGTAATTTACATTTCACTATGTGATTCAGCATGTTAATGCTTGTGGTCTACTAGTTAACATAGAAGATCTTATCACTTATGATCACTAAAGGGCTCCATATAAGTAGAGCACAAAACAATCCAGTATTTACCCATGAACCACTCCGTTACTCATACAGGGGGGAATCAGGAATTCTTCTGACTGTAAGGTGCAATCCAAGGGTACTCCAAGAAATGGAGAATTACTAATGGAATCAAGAACACTGCATCACAGTCTGATGGTTGTTCCCCATTTTCCAATTGAGATGCATTGAGACATTTCAACTGCTTTCAGCAGGCTAAGGGCCCAGATAAAAGACAACAGATCTGCTAAGTTACCACTGATCTCATAACAGCAAAGATGTTGGTAACTGACATTACCAGTCCCATCAGAATTGGCACAAGACTCGTAATGAGGTCCTACGTGTGTCTTTGTCATTGTAGGTCTACTCTACCCTACTAGATAGAACATGCGCTGTATGTTGCGAAACAAATTGTGGGATTACCAAGAATTTATCAGGGCTTCGAGTCTGCCTATTGCTTGTCACTGGTTAGCTTTCCTGCCTCACTCATTTGCCGGCCTTGTATTCATATCTCAGCTTGTCAGACTTGTGGGTGCCCCTCCAAAGGAACATAAACTCTTTACGATCTATTATGATTGGCTGGCTGCTTTGCTTCTACTGCTTGCTTTTCAAGCACTACTTTTTTGGTGTGGGTTAAGTACTCCATGAGAGTGCATGTGTTTTCCAGTTGTCTCTCTTGTGCACTTCTCTCTCCCTGCACTCTGTCGCCTGTGTGTATTTCCCTGCACCCTTCCATGTTACGCTCACCCTTATTTACTTCCTCCATTGCTTTCTCATTTATGTGCTTCTCCCACGCCTGCTCCACGTTGCTCTCTTTCACCTGTTTGCTCCCCCACAGTGCTCAGTTTGCTGTTGTCTCTCTTTGTAGTCTGCTTCCCCCACCCACGCCCTCCTTTTTGCTTCTCCCCACCCACACCACCCTTGTTTCTTCTGTTGCTCTCCCATGTTTCGTTGACCCCCATCCGCCCCTATGTTGTTTCCACCCATATTGCTTTGTCCCCTCACCCTGTGTTGCTTCCACGCTCTCGCTGTTTCCACCCCATGATGATCACCCACACCCACCTAAAAAAAAACAGTATCCTTCTGCATGTTTGTTTCTCTTGTTAGAAACCGATCCAACTCGGAACAATAACAACAAAGAACTATGCCATGCCCCCCTGGGATTTGCCTTTCCCCGTACAATGGGAACATAAAAAGCGGCCCCTTTTCAGATCGCGCAGCGGGCGCGCCAGCAGCGCGCCAAAGGCAAGCCCGTCTGCGCCCGTCCGCGCCCGACCGGGCCCTGGGGCTATAGACTCTGGTCAAGTTGTTACTTATTCCTCTGAGGCATTAAAATTACTGAGGCATATACTGGAACTCTGCCCTCTTTTAGCACGCACCACTTCAGATCGTATAAAAATTAATGGTATTGCTATCCCTTACACGGATCGCGATACTTCTACCGCCACCCATTTTGCTTCTCTTGCTCCCATACCTAGCACTGAATGTACTGATACTTTTATTCGTCTCAACTACCTTAACACGCGATCTCTGGTAAAACACCAGTTAGACATCTTTTTGCTACTTATGTCAGAGAAACCAGATGCCCTCCTTCTTACCAAGACTTGGCTCACACATGATTCTCTGCCCGATATCTTAGCCGCTCTCCCGGCTGATTATTACATACTGACGACCAATCGGGCACCTGGGAAGGCAGGAGGAGGAGTGGCTGCTATTATCAATAAAACCCTCAAATTAACGACCTTACCCCCTCTGGCACTGGTCGAAACTGAGAATCTGGTTATACAACTCAACATGGAGTCGGGATCCTTAGTGCTGGCTTTGATTTACCGCCCTCCCAAGTCAGCGCCCACTTTTCCCACAAGCCTTAGTGAGCAAATGGCTACGTTGGTGATTAACCACGATAAGGTGCTCTTGGTTGGAGACATGAACTACTGGTTCAATGATGCTTCTGGAGGTCCGCAGTCGGTTGAGTTGTTTGAACTCATATCTAACCTCAATCTTGCCCTAAGCGTCCTCGGCCCCACTCACGAAGGGGGTCACATCTTGGACCATATATGGACCCATAACATATCAATACCCACCCTAGTCATCCAGCCCTGCATCTGGTCAGATCATCACCTGATTCAATTTACCCTCGCATCTTCTATCTGCAAAGAAGCTGCAACGCTAGCGGGTGGAGAATCTAGGAAGTGGAACTCTTTAAATAGATCTGACTTTATTGAAACTTTGGAGAACTCCGTTCCCTCTTTCTGTGGCGATGTCAATTCTATGGAGGGAAAAATTGCCAACTGGCTTTTATCTGCAAGTGACACTCATGCCCCCATAGTGAAATTTGCTTGTGCCCGCCGCTCGGAGGCACACAGGTGGTTCTCTCAGGACCTTAAGCAACAAAAACTCGAACTGCGCCACACTGAGAGGAAATGGAGATCCACCTACTCTACTAAAGACAGGGAAGTTTTTGTTAGTTCTCGTAGTGAGTACAAAACTGCTATCCTTTCAACTAAAGCAGCTTACTTTTCCTCCAAATTACTCAATGCCCCCAACAACTCTAAAATAATTTAAAAAATTATCAACGATCTGTGCAACGATACCAGAACCTCGTTGACTCAGACTCCCACTCAAGAACTTTGTAACTCTTTAAATCGTTTTTTCTGCAATAAAATCTCTGCCATTAAAGCCACTCTTCCTAACACCTCTAATTGGGAACCTCCACAAGACATTGCCAGAAACCAATTTACCCTAGATACGCTCCAACCGATCTGTCTCAAAACCTTAGTAGCACTCTTGACCCGTGTCAAATCAGGCTCCCCCGACGACTGCTGCCCCGTCTGTCGCCAAAGATATATTTACCACCTTGCCCCACAGTGTGCTTTCTTTTATTAATGAGTCTCTCTCCCAAGGTATGGTCCCAAGCGCTTTCAAAAACGCCACAGTTGTCCCCCTCCTTAAGAAGCCTGAGGCGGACCCCAGTAACCCTATTAACTACCGTCCTATTTCCCTTTTACCCTTCCTTGCTAAAGTCTTGGAAGCTCATGTGACCAGCTGTGTGTCCAACTTCATTGAACGGTCAGAGTTCTTAGAACCAAATCAAGCGGGCTTTCGCCCGGCACACTCCACGGAGGCTGTGATCTTAGCGGTCATGGATACCATGAGGGTTAATGCTGACAGAGGTGAACATCAAGCACTGGTGCTCCTGGACTTGTCGGCTGCGTTCGACACAGTTGACCACACCATCCTTCTCAACCGTGTTGAGCAGGCCGGCTTGCGAGGAGATGCTTTAGAATGGATCAAATCTTTCTTTACAGGGCGCACCCAGGCAGTCAGGCTTGAAGAATTCACTGCTCCCAAACTTCCTTCTACCTGTGGGGTCCCACAGGGCTCCTCTTTGTCCCAGTTGCTTTTCAATATCTACCTCAGACCTCTCACTCACTCTCTCAAAACTAGAAACATCACATTATTCAACTATGCTGATTATCTTCAGATCATCTTTTCCCTTAGCTCCCCCAATGCTGTCAGTGAGTTTCAGGCCACCTTACTCCATATCCAGCGTTGGATGGACATCAATCATTTGAAACTTAACCCAGACAAGACCGAGTTGGTCCTGCCTGGAAATAGTTTAATCAGCTGGGGCCCGCAATTTTGGCCACCTGAACTCGGGCTCCCCCCATTCCCCTCCTCCTCTGTGAAAAGCTTGGGGATTATCATTGAGGCCGACCTCTCGCTTCGCGGGCAGGTGGGCGCTGTGATCGCTTCCAGTGTCTACCAGCTACGAAAAATTAGGAGATCGCTCATCTGCTTACTCACTCTGCCCTGATCCAGGTGGTAATAGCACTGATACTCTCACGGCTGGACTTTTCTAACTCCATCTACCTTGGTCTTTCTGCTGGTCTACTAAAAAGGCTCCAAATGGTCCAAAATCAAGCAGCCAGACTAATATTTAAACTCCCTAAGTGGTCCTCGACCAGCCCTTGCCTTGCTCAACTCCATTGGCTCCCTCTGACCCATAGGGTGTCTTTCAAAACTGGCTGCATGGCCTTTAAAGCCGTACACGGCAACTGCCCTAAATTTATCAGCAGTCGGCTCACTAAATACAACCCCAGCCGCTGTCTTCACTCTGTCCACCAGCTTCTGCTCGCCACCTCGTCCTTTAGACATAAACGGCTGGGTGGTTGCAGCTTCTCTCATGTTGCCCCAAAATTCTGGAACTCTCTGCCTCTGGCACTCAGCTTCAGAAAATCCTTGAAAACCTGGCTATTCGTGTAAGCAGCTGGCTAAGCGCTTCTGTTTCATCTGCCTTCCTCACTCAGCGCCATGAAACCCACGGGTGTACATGCGCTCAATAAATGCCTGCTAACATAACATAACATAAGTGAGAGGGTCCATCATTTTGTAGGAATGCACATTTGTGGTGCTCATGCCTGACGTGGCTGGATGCATCGAAGGCTTTTTTTTTTATTCTTTAGAAATGCTGCACAACACTGGGATGGCATCAAGGATAAAGACCATTGCCAAACCCAGTAGGTCGCGAAGCGGGACCTGTTATCTTGTCCAACGTTTATTCTTTGCTGCTGCCTTCTCCTTTTATAGGTTGATATAGGTGCCATCTTTTTGAGGGCGAATATGCATTTTCCTGCCTTGTTTCTCTGCAAAAACATTTCGCAAAAAGGTATTTTTAAATAAAACATACATCCTTATAATGATAGCTGCTGTAAGGGGAGTTTTGTGTACCACCCCTTCTAAATGTAAATGTGTTCGTATTCATATAGCACCTTCTACCCAGAGGTCTCGTAGCACTGTATTCATACTGCTGGGGAGCCCTTCCTGGCATTCCTGTGAGATGTCCACTCCTGGGCACCCCCAAGGTGAAGCCAGGCATCCAAGCGCTGCTGGAGCCATTGTGGAGATTAAGCAAGCTATTGCCCAGAGTCACAGAGTGGGGCCCATGATTAGAGTAGGCACCGAGGCAAGAATTATCAGGTCCAGGGAGATTAAGTCAAGAGCCACCAAGGCGGGAATTGAACCCTGGTCCCGGGCCAGACCTCTGCATCAGGGTCTGCCGCTCTAACCATTGAGCCACACTTCTCCTATAGAAACCATAGGTGCTATTTTTACTATGCCACAAACAGTTTCCTGCTGTGCATCCTTTCTCTCTACCGGGCACACAATTTTCTAATGTGCACAGTCATATGTTTCGGGCTAGAATCGATTGATGTTTGAGATTACTGTGGTATACCTTAAAGTATTGAATTTTAAAAGAACTATTAGAACTGTGTCTAAACTCTGAGACATTCTAGGCAATACTTTTGACAAAGACATCCCTTAACACTGTTTTAAAAAACATTTCTTAGTAAGAGAGATGTCAGTGGATGTCAGTGTGCTGAGAGATATTCATTGATTGCTTCAATGCATGACGTCTGCCTGAAGAACCCTCATATATTAGGGTTCTACATTATTCACAAAGTGCCTGTAAGAGTCATTTTAAAGTATAAATAAAAATAGCAATGAAATAAATAGCTCTCTTGAAATCTTCCCATAGGACTGCATTAATATGTGTATGTACAATAGAAAGAATGTGTTCTGATCCTCATGAAAAAGCCTGGTCTAAATTGCATAAACACATAAGATCACAGAAAATATTTAGTTGATTTGTTAGGCTTGCTATATGGTTATCAAAGTTTGAAGTGCAGCTAAGCAATGGAATGTAACTATTTAATATTTTTTCAATGAAGTGGAAATTAATAATATTTTTTAAGTTAGGCAATCCAGGGGCTGATCTACAAGGAAGTATTGCAGCGTGACACGGCAAACCCTTTGGCTGCGCCAGGCTGCGGCACTTCCGAAGCACAGGGATGCGACATATTTACAAGAATATGTTGCATCTCTGTGCTTCCCCCTGAGCTGGTGTACAAACTGCTGCCATGAGCTGGGGCAGGCACCCTTGCACCATGGTGCAAGGATGACTGCATCGTGGGGAGATTGTTTTTGTGCAGAAAGGGGCACCTTCCTGTACAAAAACAATCACTACAGGCATTTCCCTCTTTCAATGCGTAATGTAGAATGCAGCACGCATTAAAAGAGGAAAAAACAATGAGAAATGAAAACATTTCTCCTCCTTGCACCTCGTAGCATTCAGACACATATCCAGATGTACGATTTATCGTAAATCTGGAGATGTGTCTTGTTCCATGGTTGTTGCGTGGGAACACCCACAGGAACACCCATGGAACGCCCCTTCAATGCAAAGTGCTGCTTGTGAAGGGGCAGTATTTAGAAGGAGAGGAAAAGTCACGCAGGTTGGCTTTTCCTGTCCTTGTAAATATGGAGGAGCCCCCTGTGCCACTAGTATGTAACGAAAAATTACGTACGAGTGGCACAGGCGGCTTGTAAATCTGCCCCCCAGAATTTTTTGAGTGTGTTACTTGGGAACTGTGTGCAATCCATGACTTAATGATTACTGTCTCACCCTGCTGCACTCCATGAAATACGAGGCTGGGGACATCCAGAGGTAGATTATGGTGACTCTGAAATTATTTTATGATTTCATATAGATCCACGTCCTCCAGGGATATCAAAGCGCTGTACAGTAAAACAGTGAGGTCCGGCTGAAAAAGGAGCTACATTGATGAGGAAAAATGAGTGAATGCAAAAGCTAAGCACAGAGGAATTTCGGACGGTTTTGTGAAGAGACTGAATATGAACCTAGGTCACTTTGAAAGAGTAAGACTGATTAAGCAGCTATGTGCCTAATGAAACATGAATCAAAGACATTTAGAGCTGGAGTGGTCTGGGGTAGGTTTGGTCTGGGGGCTGCAGCACAGAATGGCTGGAAAGAGGTTTTGTGTGTTGTTTTTTTAAGCAATGGATATTAAGGGCCTGATTTAGAGGTTGATGGAGGGGTACTTCATCCCAATGTGAGTGATATCCCGCACATCTTTTTACAAGTGCATTAGGATACAATGCACCTGCAATAAGGTGGTCAGGGTATCAGCCATGTTTGCGGTTGAGTACCTATCCACCAAAATCCAAACCAGGACCTAAGTTTAAAGACCTGCTTGCAGCAGATCCAGGCCTTCATCGTGGATTGGTCTCTGAGACACTGCTCTGGGCAGCTACAAGTGATTGGCAGTTTCTGGACCCAAAATTATTGGGTCACAAAACTCCTGACCCAGTTTTACTGAGTGCAGATTCGCTCCCTGTAAACCCATGGCAGTAGTTTGGCTGGGGCAATGAGTTGAGGCACAGCCCAGTCCCCACCCATCTCCTCCAGCATCACAGGGGAGCAGACAGGTCTCACCCAGCCAGGCCACAGCCTGGCATGGCCTCAGAAGGCTTGCCTTCTCACTGACCACCACTCTCTACCCCTGACTGGCACTGCCATTTACTGCCTGTGTAAACAAGCAAATGCCAAATGTTAAACAGCAGTCTTGAATCAGGTTAAACCTGCGACAAAGGCCTTGTTAATTCCACATTCAGCAGGTTATCCCTCATTTTAGAAAATTTATCTCAGGACTGTAACACACAGGGAGATACTGAACAGATTCTTTACTTCTTGCCCCAGTATCTCCTCACAAAGTAATTAAGTCATATTGAGCCCTTTTGGAGCAGAACATTAGAAAGTCGAGTTGAGATAATATGTTTTGCTGTATTGACTACTTTAAAAATGCAAAAGGCTCTTTTGAAAGTTATGTGTGCATTCATAGTCAGTCAGGTATGACTATTGGTAAAGTGTTTTCGCTGTCAATACGGCACCTTCTTTTTCCCCTGCAAGATGGTGCAGTGTTTGTGAGGGCTAAGTACTGGAAAGTACTGCAGAGGCTGGTTCTTTGAATTGTTGGCTTTGGGCTAGAAGGGTGTCAGCTCATTCATAGGGAGGAGTGGTACTTTATTACCTAAGTGCATTGTGCAAGAGCTGCTAGTTCTTCTCAGCAGCTAAGATAGCAGCTGACAGTTTCTCTTAAGCGGCAGCCTCAATTCCTTAATGACCAGGGCAGCATTTCTCTCCTGAGTAGCCATATTAGCGGTTAACCTTTCCTCCTCAAGGTCACAGGTTACCTTCTCCTCAGCAGCCAGGCAGCCTCTGCCCTTTGATTCTCTGTAGCCAGGACAGCCAAGGCTTGGCCTCCCACAGGGTGTTGGTTACAGGGCCTGGCAAGAGCCAAGGCCCAGTGGGCAACCCACTGCTGTGTGCAGCCTAAAGCTGTTATCAGCTAGAGTTGGTTGAATAGCATATAAAAACCCATATCAAAGTACATAATTGACGACATCACTGATGACATCATTGACAACATAGTCATATACAGCATAGAGTTACTGAGTATACACATGTAGGTTAATAGCATGAAAATAGCATAAGCCCTGGAGAAACGTGTAATTGTGCATTTTAAAAGGTATATAGTGCACCTTTTACAAATTACTAAATTTTGGGGTGGACAAAGTATTCCATTTTAAACAAGGTAAAAGCTGACTGCACCTGATCTGGCTTGCATATGTATGTTTAAAATTAGTTCTGGCTTAAAGCCAAAGCCTGTTCTAAAAAATCAGTGAGAAAGGCCATAGCTGCTGTTGACAATATATTAAACACCAGTCGCTATCGAAGTATGTGCTCCTGTTAAATGGTTGTAATACAGTGGCACTGACACATTCTGTAAGCTGTGCATGTTTGTTTCCCGAACTTAACTAAGGGCCAGATGTAGGAAGCCCAATACTGGTCGGTAACGGCCGAAATTACCGAATTTCGTCCGTTACCGACCGGTATTAGGCATTTGAGATGTAGAGGCCTAATTTAAGGATTCGGTAATTTACCGAATCGGTAATTGAAGGAATCAGTAAATTACCAACTTCTTAAATACCGATTCGGTAAGCTACCGAATCCTTAATGTTGGAAGCACTCAAGTGAGTGCTTTTCACTTGTAAGGATTCGTAATTTACCACCAACTACAAGTTGGTGGTAAATAACGAAAACCGTTAAAAAAGCAATTTTGTGCTTTTTTAACAGTGCCATGTGGCAGACATACATGCCCTCAGGGCATGTATGTGTGCCACATGTGCACCCATGCACTATTTTCAGGGGTGCAACAGGGTGTCAATGTGACACCCTGCCACCCTTGTAGGACTTCCCCCTCTTACCGATTCGGTATTTACTGATTCGGTAATTCTCGTTCATTCCTATGGGCCTAGGAATGAATGGGGAATACCGAATCGGTATTTACCGAATTTTACTGATTCGGTAAACATTACCGAATGAATAGCTACATACCATTTACCCATTCTAAAATACCGAATCGGTAAAATTCGGTATTTTAGAATCGGTAAATGGTATTTACATACATCTGGCTCTAAATATTTTAAAGCATTGCAGATTATTGAAAAAGTTAGAATGTAGTGGTGTACCACTCAGAGCAGGTTTATCTCATACTGGTGTTGTTTGTAAGCATGTCTCTAATTTTGTACGTCATTATACCCATCTCACCAATGTGTGTAGTGTATTTTACTAAACAATGGAGCTTTGCCCATCAGCCCTGACAGAAGGAGTCTTTACAGTAGCATATTGCCAACCTCTCAACTCAAAATTGTGAGTCATGTGAAGTCTTTAAAACGGTAATCTAATTTAGGTGAATAAATATGTGTAGCATGTTGAATTACATCAATTCGACAAACCCTATAGCACAGTGTCACAAAGACTGTATGATGTCACCAAGTATGTCATATGAGATGTCATCAAAGATGTAATTTAACATACTATGGGTGATATGTGAGATTATAAGCAGTGCATGGCAGGTGTGTACATCATAGTTAGCTTAGTAAACTCTAACTGGTGACCGGCATAGTTTTTTAAGCATTCGTTTTTGTGGTATTTCAACACCTAGCTATAACATTATTTTAACCTTTGTTGTTTTCAGTGAAATTCTAGGGTGTTTTAACATTTGCTAAAATAGTATTACTGTACCTAACCGTTGTAAATGGCCATCTTTTTTGTCTTCACTATCCATTTTTTGCTGAACCTTTGCATTAGAACACGGCGCACTTTACTCCTGTCAATAAGTATGCTTTGCATATCAATCAATCAATCAGGATTTGTAAAGCATGACAAATTACCCATGAGGGTGTCAAGGCACTGGATTTGCTAGCTGCTTTGTGGTGCCTTGTTCATTCGATCAGCCAGGTCTTGAGTCCTTTCCTGAAATCCTGGGGCGATGGGGTGGTTCTAAGGTGCAGGGGAAGGTCGTTCCAGCCTTTGGCTGCCAGGTGGGAGAAGGAGCCTCCTCTGCTGTTGCTTCAGTGGATCTGGGGGTGTCTGCGAGGAAGAGGGAGGTGGAAAGTAGATGTTGGGTCGGTTGTTGGAAGATCATTTGTTGATGTATGCTGGTCCTTCATTGTGCAGGGCTTTGTATGCGTGGGTCAGAACCTTGAGCTTGTATATCTTCTAGATAGGAAGCCAGTGTATGTTCTTGAGTGTGGTATGATGTGGGTCCATCGGGGAGCTTGAGGATGAGTCTTGTCGCTGAGTTTTGTATATTCTGTAGTTTGTAGTTTTGTAGAGTCTGTAGGAGGCATGTAGTGATTCCTAAGTAGAGTGTGTTCCCATAGTCCAGCCTGCTGGTGATGTAGGCCTGCGTGACAGTCCTTCTAGTGTTGACTGGGAACCACCTGAAGATCTAACGGAGCATGCATAGGGTGTGGAAGTAGGTGAACGAGACTGCGTTTATCTGTTTCTTCATAGATAGCCTGCTGTCCAGGAAGATGCCTAGGTTGAGGGTATGGGGAATGGGCCAAGTTCAGCAGGCCACCACGTGTTGTTCCATGGCGAGGTGTTGTTCCCAAAGATGATGACTTTGTTCTTGTCTGTGTTGAACTTGAGACACTTGTCCTTCATCAATTTGGCGACGTCCATCATACATCTGTGGAAGTTGTCTCTAGTGGTGGAGGGGTCTTTTGACAACGAGAAGATGAGCTGGGTGTCATCAGTGTCGGAGACGATGTTGAGTCTGTGTGATCTTGCGGTGTAGGCCAGATGGACATGTATGTCTTCAAGAGGGTGAGGTTGAGGGATGATCCTGAGAGAACGCTGCAGATAATCTGCTTGGGTCCCTAGGTGAATGGTGGGATATGGATCCTCTCGGTCCTTCCGGTGGTGTAAGCGGTGATCCATTTGAAGGCATTTCCCTGAATTCCGATGTGGTGGAGTCTGTTGATCAAGACTTGATGGGAGATGGTGTTGAAGGCGGCTGACAAGTCCAGGAAGATGAGGGCTACTGTTTCTCCTTGGTCCAGGAGGGCCCTGATGTCATCTGTAGTTGTGATTAGGGCTGTCTCTGTACAGTGGTTGGCTCAAAATTCGGATTGGGTGGGGTCCAGGAAGTTGTTGTGTTCCAGGTGTTTGGTGAGTTGCTGGTCGATGGCCTTTTTAAGAATCTTTGCTGGAAAGGGGAACAGGGAGATGGGTCAATAGTTCTTCGGTTCTGCTGGGTCGGTGGAAGGTTTGTTCAGGAAGGGCCTGCCTTCAGCATGTTTCCAGTCTTCCAGGAAGGAGGCAGAGGTGATGGAGCATTTAGTACTCTCTTGAGCTTGTCACCAATTGTCTTGCTCCCGAGGTTGAAGATGAGGTGGGGGCAGGGGTCGGTGGGTGCTCCTGTGTGTACAAAGTTAATGATAGAGATTGTGGATTTAGTTTTGAGAGGATCCGAATGTGTGAACAGGTGTTCTGGATTTGTGTTTGTGGGAGTGAGCAAGTTGATGATGTCAATGGCGGGGATTGGGGTTCGAAGTTTTCATAGAAGGCTGACATCTTGTTATGGAAGAAGTCCGCTAGGGTGTCACACAGTTCCTGGCAGGGAGTGATGTTTTGATCACTGAATGCCGGTTTGGAAACTCCTTCACGATTGCAAAGAGCTCCTTGCTGCAGTTCGTGCTGGCTTCTATGCGGTCTGCTTCTGTGTTCTTTTTTGTTTCTTTCAGGAGGCAGTGGTATTGGTTGAGTGCTGTCTTGAAGAGGGTGTGGTCTCTTGTCTCTTTGGTAGTGTACCACTTCCTTTCTAGTTACCGACAGTTGCATTTGGTGGACTTCAGCTCCTCTGTGAATCAGCTGACTCTTCTGGCAGGTCCTTTGGGTTTGGCTGGCGTCGCAGAGCGATTGTGTCGGTGCATTCTGTGATACACTGGGACAAGTTCTCCGCATTCTGATCTGGGTTGTATGTTGTGTCTGGGAGGTGGGAGTTGAATGCGTTCTTCCATTGGTCTACTGATGTCTTTTCTCAGTTTATGCGCATGTTGTTGGAAGGCATGGTGCTGTTGTTTCTAGATGTTGTTAGATTCTGAGATGGTGAAGTGGTAGCTGTAGTGGCCGGTGCAGGTGAGTTGTGATATGTGGTTGTACTTCACTCTGTTGCTGGATGTGAAAATGTAGTCGAGCATGTACCCTGCGATGTGGGTGGGTTCAGTGACAAGTTGCTTGATGCTGATGTTGCTCATCCTTTCCAGGATGTCGGTTGTATTGGTATCGCTGGGGTCGTTGGAGTGAAAGTTAAGATCCCCTAAGAAGATGTAGTGCTTAGAGTTAATGATGACTGGGGCAATGAGGCTGGGGATTGTGTTGCAAAAGCTAGGTTCTGGTCCTGGTGGTCTGAATGCTAGAGTGCCTCTGATTGTGTTTTTTCCATTTGTGTGACGGAAGTTGATATGATTCATTATCAGGGTTGAGTCATCAGAGGAGGTTGTGCAGGGGATAGTGTCCCTGTAAATGATGGCAATTCATAGGCTGATGTGCTGACCCTTCCATAAACCCAATAGACCTGCAGCTTCATATACTTTGGTGTTCTGAACCTTTGACAAAGCCAGTAGGTCTGCCTCACTTAAAACGAAACCCTTTATATTATAGCTTGACATGGTCAGCCTTGCAAAGCGATGAACATCTTACTTTATGTTAAAAAAAAAAAGTAGAAATTCACTGAAAAAAACAAAGTTTAAAGAGATGGTATAGTAAGGTGAAAATGTCAGTTAAACCATACAATTTTAAACAAACAAAACCACTTAAATTCACCAGTTATAGCTATTGCAAGTAACTCTAACTTGTACCTAATATGTTGTGGCAGTCTTTATAGGACTCAGGGACATCATCCCAGGATCCTGAAAATGAATGGAAAACAAAATATAAGGGTGCAGTTTGAGCATTCCCTGACTTCTAGGGGCACATGAGGGGGGGTCCCAAATGGACTCCCCCTTGATTGGCTAGCAAAAACATAGGCAACATATTTGGCAGCCATTAAAATACATGGGGTCATGATCCTCATTAAAATGCATTGTATTGAATGTCAGGTTTTGAGTGTCATCAGAAGGAGAACATATAAAAGGTGATAACAAATGTTAGTCACAATGAAAATGATTTGTGGATAGTGTTAACTCATTTTAGGAATTCGTGGGCATTATAAAGGGAGTTTACCTTGTGAACAATTCTACTCCTGCTGGGAATTGATGAACCATGTTTAAGAGTAACATTTTCTCTGATGATTTTCTCATAAAGTTTATGAAAAGTGCTCCAGACGCTAAACTGAGAGCACATTTTCTGTAAGTTCAAACACTGCCTTCCTCAGCCATGTGATAATAAGGTCTGACGTTCTGAGTAAAACATGTACTTTCTACGCCAGCAACAGTGTGTCATTTAACTTCCCAATGTTCTACAGCTTTCCACAGTGTTCTAATGAACAACTTGAGCGCTAACATTTTGTATTTATGACAGAAGTGTGGGACACGTGAAGCCATCTTGATGGAATCAAAGCAGTAAAACCTAGATGATACTCTTTAGAAACAACCATGCTAAGGGGTTCTTTATGTCACAGAAACTATGGTTAGAGCTCTATAGAACCTAAAATGAGAAGGGGTGAAACGCGTGCCCCGCTGGCGAAGGGTGGCCCTAACCCCTTTAGAGGGGCCCTCTACTTCAAGAGCCCCCCTGTCATCTCCAGCTAATGAATAGCTGTGAAATATGGGAGATTTAGAGGCCTTTAATTGCAATCTGCAGGGAGGTCCCCTCATTTTGCATTATGCCACTGAAAGTTAGCATTCATTTTCAATGAGTTCTCAGATATCTTCGTCATCCTTGTCAGTAAAACATTTTGAAATCAAAAATTGTAACTCTGGTCTAACAAACTTTGCGGAAAGTGTAAACATTGGTGGGGGTAGATTTACTATTTCAGCTCCATTCCAATAACCCATAGTTAAAGTGCATACATTGGTGTGTGATGCAAGATTTTCTGGTCTTCTGACCACAGTTTATCAAACACTGGGAAAAGTGTAAAAATTGGGTTTAGGGTGGGCAGATTTATTATTCAAACTCAAATCCACGAACCGATGCAGAAAATGAATACATTCATAGAGGTCAAAGTTATAATTCCAACTACACTCTAACAAGCATTTGGGAAAGGGCATATATGAGGTCCGGGGGGTAATTACTATTCTAACTCCAATCCAACAATTGTTTGGGAAAGTGCATATGTGGGGGGTTCAGATTTTATAGTCTAACTCCAGCCTAACATATGGGGAAAGTACATACGATTGGAAAGCTTCAATAACTACTCCACCCAAATAATAATTACCAAATCATACATTTTCAAATAAATTAAAAACACTAATAAAATTATATTTTTCCAATAGAATTTGTTTTTGAAAAACATTATATAAATATATATATATATATATATATATATATATATATATATATATATATATATATATATATATATATATATATATTTTTCTGTCGGGGGTGAAGGGGGGTTTGCAGAATAAAATTTCATAATCAGATTCCAGTGTGCTCGCCTGTTTTCTGCTACGAGAAGTGAAAAGTGTTGTATATATATATATATATATATATATATATATATATATATATATATATATATATATATATATATATATATATATATATATATATATATATATATATATATATATATATATATATATATATATATATATATATATATCCACACATGTACAGGAACCCCAATTGAAGACTGCCACGAGAGGTTAGTGGATAACAGTTGGTTTAATGGGCTTGCATGGCAGCAATTCACAACAGCAAGTAACTTCCATTCTGTAGTCCTCGCCAAACGCGTTTCAAGAGCCTCCTGCTCTCTTCTTCAGTGGCCTGTGTAGAACTGCTAACAGCGCTAGTGTCAATGCACAGTTAATTTAAGCACCTGATTCCAAAAGCGGAGGGCGTGGCCGACACCACGACCTTCTGGATTTTGTAGTTCATTACGGTGTCCCATGAGGGTGCGCTGTTATTCTTTTAAAACACAATTATTTCCCAGGTTGGCTGAAGTTTAACAAACAGTCCGAGTGCTGCCCTGCTTCATAGCCACACTATGCGCCCAAACGAGTGGCTCCCTGTAAAGTCGCTCGTTCAGAACCTCTTCCTTGTAAGAGAAAGACTCCCTCTGGAGCCTGCTCCGGACCCACGGCTGTGGTGGTGGGCTGTCTTCGCGACCGGGAAACCGCCGCCTTAAATCCACACATGTACAGGAACCCCAATTGAAGACTGCCACGAGAGGTTAGTGGATAACAGTCGGTTTAATGGGCTTGCATGGCAGCAATTCACAACAGCAAGTAACTTCCATTCTGTAGTCCTCGCCAAAAGCGTTTCAAGAGCCTCCTGCTCTCTTCTTCAGTGGCGTGTGTAGAACTGCTAACAGCGCTAGTGTCAATGCACAGTTAATTTAAGCACCTGATTCCAAAAGCGGAGGGCGTGGCCGACACCACGACCTTCTGGATTTTGTAGTTCATTACGGTGTCCCATGAGGGTGCGATTTAAGGCGGCTGTTTCCCGGTCGCGAAGACAGCCCACCACCACATCCGTGGGTCCGGAGCAGGCTCCAGAGGGAGTCTTTCTCTTACAAGGAAGAGGTTCTGAACGAGCGACTTTACAGGGAGCCACTCGTTTGGGCGCATAGTGTGGCTATGAAGCAGGGCAGCACTCGGACTGTTTGTTAAACTTCAGCCAACCTGGGAAATAATTGTGTTAGTAGCCATGTCCAGTCCCTAATTGTTTCCCCTTCAGATTGTACGGAAGATATCCCACATTGTATTTCCCCGTCACCCTCACCTATTATGAGACGATGTACCAAAGCTGGTGGGTTGATACCCTCTGGAAAGGTAAAACAGAAGGATTCAAGGCAATCAAAAGCAAAGTCAAAATTATCTAAATTACCACCTCCGTCCTCCAAACCCACAGCAGAGGACTCAACAAACACCATCTGGATGACCTTTAAAGAAAAATTGGATCTAACTTTGGTCCCGATTATGTCTAGGTTATCCGCTATTGAAGATAGGATGATTGTTTAGAGCGAAATGGTGGTTTGATATCCCAGCCAAATGCCCCTATAGCAGGAATATTAATACACCAGGTGCCTGATGACCGATTTACCACTACAAAGGGACGGGTTCACCTACCTCCTCCAACCCAGGGTATTTCTCTTGTAGAAGGGCTGAACCATAAAGACGAAGAACCCGTAACTATTGCTGTAAAACTGGTTAGTGGACCAATAAATCAGGAGAAAGTGACCCCGTCTATCACTGTGCCCATCTGCCCGACTGTCTCCCCAGACATACATATAGAATCCCCTCGAGAGAGAGAGAGAGAGAGAGAGAGAGAGAGAGAGAGAGAGAGAGAGAGAGAGAGAGAGAGAGAGTCATTCCAATTCATACCTGAGGCCCTACCTTTAGTCTTTGTCTTGGCCAATGTTCCCCTTTTGGGTCCTGGCCAAGAGGAAACAACTGCCTCCTTAATTGATAAAGCTTTGTATTGGCTGACTAATAATATGAGGATATATCCTAAGAGCAAACAGCAACTAGCCAGGGAAATTATAATGGCTAGAAGGGTGACTTGGCTTGGTAAACACAAGAAACAATTTAAGGGCGATTGCATTGCCATGAATTTTTCGAGTCCTCAGGTGTTGACGGATGTGCTGGCCAACTTATTCCCTGCCCAGCTAAGGGACTCTGTAATATTCCCAGTAACCCTAGAATTTTTTTATGACGGGAGTTGATGTGTAATGAATTCTAGTTGACCTAGGCCAAAACGTTTGTATGCACCGAGAGCATTTGTGAGGGCAACCCCATTTATGGTGGGGGGAATCAGCCTGAGGAATCGATTTCGGGCCCTGACTGATATGGAGGAATGCGATTGACTGCAGGACGTCATCAATAACTCTCAGGGAGATATGCCATTGAACAGTAGAGTGTACATTCCTATGGTCCAGGGCAATGTAGATACCAGTCATGATCCTCCACCATTGATAAAACCACTGGAAAAATTGCAAGTGAACGTTCTGCCTGCCCATATTAGTGACTACCCGCAAGCACTTTGTATAAACCCTAATAGGGAGAGTGGTCTTTCTTTAATAGATAGTACTGCGACAGAGACCCAATCACCAAAGATTTCCAGCATAGAGCATCTACCAGAGATAGAGGGTAACACCCCAGGTGTAGAGTATTCTCCGGATACATCTACTGTATCTGAAAATAAGGAAGGATTGTCCCTCCTCTCATGGAATCTTGCGGGAATTGGTAATAAGATATTATTTCCCGAATGGTGTTGGTTTATTGACCAACATGATATTAACCTTTTCCAGGAATCTTGGTCAATAGCTCCAGTCTTTCGCTTGGGGTTTCTCAACTTTTATATCCCTGCATCCAAAAAATCAAGAGGTCGGCCAACAGGTGGCCTGGTAATCTGGGTCCGCCAGAACCTACGATGTAAGGCCCAGCAAATTAGCTTCACAACAAACGACATTTTGGCAGTCAGACTTGAATGGACAAATGGCTATCGGGTGGCTATTTTTAATGTATATACTAGGGGGACACAAAGGGGACACACATCAGAGGTAATAGCTGCTCTTGATTCCCAGTTAGAGGCTCTCCCAGAGCAGATAGCTTCTGTAGTGGGTGGTGATTTTAATACAACTTTTGAACCACTTGGCCAAGAGGACCAGGCTCTTACTGCAGATCAGGATAATAGATGGGGAATTCCACAACTTGAATTACCCACCGTAAAGAGATGGTCAGCTGTAGCCATACACCTAAAGGCTATGTGCCTAGAAAGAGGGCTTAGAGCAGCCAATGGGAGAACCTCCTCCGATCAACGGGATCAACGGGGAGAAAACACATTCGACAATGGCAGGTATAGCAGCCGTATAGATTACGTGTTGGTGGATATAAGATTATGGCACTGTCTAGTAGATATGGCCATTAAAACTAGGCTGTAAAGTGACCATAATCCCCTTTGTTTGATGTTTCAGACACAAGAGGGGGTTAGGGATGACCCCCCAAGGGGAGGGATGGACACACTAGACATTGTCGTCACCAATAATATGCGCCATGTCAAATGGGGCAAATTCATTGAGAACCCAGAGAAATTGGAGGCGCTTACAATTGAGGTTGTCAGTGAATTGGCCCTCCTTATTTCACAAACCAGTAGCTCGGATTTCTCCCAAATCATGCGAGAGTCACAGGCCCATCTTTGTTCCAAACTTAAATCCTTCTTTACGAAGGCTATAAACTTGGATAGAGGATGTAAAAAGCCGCATATGGCTAGGTGGTATAATAATGCATGTAAATTGGCCCGCCAGAACCAGAGTGTGGAACTAAGATCAAAGAATCCGTTTAGAGTGAGAGAGGCAAGGGATTTATATAGACATGTACAGAGAGATGCCAAAAGACAGTGGGACGTGGATAGGTGGCGGGATTTGAAATCGGCATGTGAAGCAAAGGACTCCAAGCAATTTTGGAGCATTATCAAATGGGATAGGGGAGGACTAGCAGATCCACCCCAAAATCATGTTGCAAAGTCACAGTGGCTGGACTTTTTTAAACCACAATATGCTTGTAGCCAGGTAGAAGAAGAGTGCCTGTCACCCCCCACCATTTTTTATCAAAGCGAGCTCTTCACCATTAAAGATGTTAGCACAGCATTAGATTGTGTGACAGGGGGAAGAGCTCCAGGGATGGATGACATCCATGCTGATGTCTTTTTAAGTGATAGACCGTCTTGGTGTCAGTATTTTGTATTGCTAGCTAACTCTGTGGCAAGGGGTGCTCCGATTCTATCTTCATGGAAAGGAGCTGAAATAATTCTGTTTTTTAAAAAAGGTGATAAATCCCTCCCAAGTAACTATAGACCTATCAGTCTTATGGACTCAGCTCAAAAACTAATAGGTCGATTAGTCCAAAATAAAATACAAACATGGGTAGAGGCATGAGCGAATTTTGCGGATCTCGCGTTCGCGAATTTTGCGGATTTGCGGATTCGCAATCCGCAAAATCCGCGAATTCCCGCGAATTTGCGGATTTTTTTTTTTTGTGTGTTCGCCCGTGTTTCTGCCAGTTCGCGAGGGTTTTGTACACTTTCGCAAATTGCGAACTTACCTGTCGGGTCGCAAGTTTCGCTAACTTGTTGTTTCTACGTGTCCAGCCTGTTTGGGACACTCTTCTTCATCACTGCCACTCTCTGTCACCACTGCCACTCTCTGACTACTCATGCCACCCTCTGGCCCACCCATGCCACCCTCTGTTTCATCACCACACCCTCTGGTTGTCCAGTGTACATTATTTTCGGCAAAGCAAAGCACACCTTCCCTGCCTCAAGTGACCTGAATTAATTTGGGGCTGATTAATGTGTCACAGAATATTTTTTTAGCTGGCACCTGCTTCCTTAGTGCGCCCTGATTAGTGATCTTTTGCACTTGCTAAGTGCTTTCATTGTTGCAAAATTAGTTACAACACCTGCCCTGCCCCAACTGACAATAATGAATTAGGGGCTGATTAATGGATTTTAACTTCCAGCCTGGCTCCTGCTTGTCTCCCTTAGCTGTAATTCAGGACCTTTGTGGCATATGTGTAACTATTCTGAGGTTCAGAGCAGGGTCACATAATAGTTTCAACTGGCAACTGAACTCTGGAGGGGCCCCTCAGGAAGCACTACAGGAAATGGCTACTAATGATGAGCCTGAACTTTTGAACCTGGTAAGTAGTTACTTTCAGTTTTGCTAAAATCGTATTTCTGCAATTTTGCACTTATTCGCGGGGCGCGAACTCACGCGAACTCACGCGAACAGTGCGAGCAGTGCGAGCAAAATCCGCTGCTCGCGGATTTGCGGATTTTGCGGGAGATTCGCAAATCTCGCGGATTGCGGATTTCCCGAAAATCCGCAAAATCCGCGAGCGGAACGGATTTTCCGCCCATGCCTAAACATAATATTTTATCCCCATTTCAAGCCGGGTTTCGCCCTGCACTAGTTCGATTGATTAAGTCTTTTATTTTATTGCACTTTATTGGAGGAATGTTGTTTTAACTAAAGGGACACTTTACGCAGTCTTTGTTGACTTGAAATCGGCTTTCGATTTAGTCCCCCGTCCTAAGCTCTGGAAAGTTCTTGCTGAATTGGGGATGTCCCCAGAGCTACTGACCTTCCTCGTCCGCTTACATGAGAACAACTTCGCGAGAATTAGATGGGGGGCACAGGTTGAGGTAACAGACTCATTCCCTGTCGAGCGAGTTGTTCGGCAGGGGTGTGTCTTGGCCCCCACGCTGTTCTCATTATATATAAACGGTATAGTGGACCATCTTTCTAGCTCCCCCACAGACGCTCCTGTTCTAGCTGGGGCTCGTGTACCTGTCCTCATGTTCGCGGACGACACGCTGATTGTCTCTCGGGCTCCAAGTGGGCTGCAGAAGGCTGTTAATGCCTTTGGGGAATTTTGCCAACTGCGTGGACTTGAGATCAACACCTCAAAAATAAAGTTCATGTCCCTAAATCAGCGAAAAACCTTTAAAGGTAACATTTTCCTGAATGAGATTCCTTTAGAGCAAGTGGAGGCCTTTACCTATTTAGGAATTTTACTCCAGAGTAATATGGGTTGGAAAGGTCACACAGACATGGCTATTCTAAAATTCCATCAATTGGCAGGTGCCCTATCCTCTAAATATAAATCTTCACTTACAAAGCTAATAACTCCTGTCCTGGAGATGTATAATATGAAAGTATTAAGCTCCACCTTGTATGGGTCAGAGCTATGGGTATTTACAAACCTGAGCCAACTAGCAAAATAGGAGAAAAGGTTTTTACGTAGTCTTGTTGGCGTTCCTCAAAGTACCCCCACAGCTCCACTTCTACTTGATCTTGGTAGGAAAAATGTGGTGGATATAGCGAGGCTACGGCCATTGTTGTACTGGAGACGAATTTGGACACTCCTTAATTAACCCATTACGCCCATGCACTGAAGGATGTGATTACGGCAGATCGTTTCCATGTAATTAAGTGGTTTAAAGAGTTAAGGATACTTCTGAAACAGATGGAACTCTGCCAGCTATGGGAAGAACCTGACATATCAACCTTCCCATCTAAAAAAACAATTAAAAGAAAAATACTGGGAAATGGTCTGGGTTACATCTCTTAGAGGCAGTACTAATACCAATCTAACTGGCCGTTTTCTAGATTATAAATAAAGACCTCTCCGCGAGGCGTACTGGGATATTATAGAGAGTCCTCTAGACCGCAAATTGTATTTTCAATTCAGGATAGTGACCCTCCCGGTAAAAGCTTTTAGCCATAAATGGGCACCATTAAGGGATGATAAATGTCATAATTGTTCAAATTTGGTCCAGACAATAGCACATTTACTTTTTGTATGCCCCCTTTATGTTTCCCCTTGCCGTAAATGGCTAAAATCCATTTGCATAAATCTGGGTAGCCGGAGGTATATTGAAGCCCTAAGGATACTAGAGTCAGATTGTTCACCTTGTATAGCGGTTGCCGTAGCCAAATTTTTAAGATGGGCTTGGATCATTCGCACTCGCACTTTCTAGCCATATGCTGCCAGAGGGCAAAATATATGATGATCCTAAAGATGGTTCTATTCTAAGTATACATTTTTTTTAATCTGATCTTAATCGTTTTTTTTTAAATAAACCTGCTTTGTAAACGACAGTTACTAAGGAATTTAATAACTTTTTAATACGTGTATTGTCATGTCCTATTTATCGCGTCTTGTGTTGTTATGTATTGTTTGTTGCTTTTATGACATTCTGTCGAATAAAGTATTGAAACTGAAAATTGATATTTGACTTGACTTGACATTTCAGCATATACAAACATAGTTAAAAAATAAATCTGTGCGGAAAACAGGCCAATACTGCGAGAAAATGGTATTTGAACTGGGAATGGGGGAAGGGATGGAATATACCCTTTATTTCCACGGTACTTGGAAAAAGTCACAGAAGTATATTATTACACAATCTACATCACTCTGAAGCTATGGCACTGACGTTGCACCCCTCGGGTTATCAGTTCAGTTCCCTCTGAGCTGACACGTCCTGCAGCCCCTCCCCCACCCAGCCTGGTGTTAGGGCATGCTCGAAGTTTATGGTCTTCTAATGGGAAAAGGTGCTCATCTGAAACAGATGATTTAAACATAACTTTTACTATTAAAAAGCCACTGGACCTTGCATTCTAGTCTGCAATCCGTGCAACCGGCGGGGTTTAATAGATGTTCTGCGCGCTTATCTTTCCAGCGAGAAGCCGCATCATTGTACATTAATCAGCGCCGGCAGACATTATCACAGAGGTAACCAAGGCTTCATCAAGGGAGAATGTGAGCTGGCAGATGGCGGGACGTCACGGGTGCCTTGCTGTGTGCAAAGTCTGTCGGTGCCGTGCCCGGGAAAGGAGCGGGCTGCAGGGAGGCTGCGGGAGGTGGGCTCCCCCGGCACGCGGCACCCAAGCCAGGAACAGGAAATTGACGAGGGTCAGGAATTGACAATCGCGGGAAGGATTTTTTCCCTGGTAAATTGGGTATTATGAAGTGTATTGGTAATATTATTATTTTTTACTGGGGGGTATTTATCAAGTGAAATCTGGCCCTGCAGGAAAGTGTATGAAAATTGGGCCAGTGGTTTGAGTGGGATGAAAAAACTGAGGGGTCCCTAAAAGGTTCTTGCTGATGCAATTAAGGCGTGGCTTCAAAAGTAATCTAAAAATCTGTGCTTAGCATGATGTGCCGCACGACTGGTAATTTGCTGCTTCTGTCATTGCACCCAGAAGTATAATTCAACAAGTATAATTACACCTACAACAAGCCAGAACTATTGGCTTTGCCATTGGTTGTTATTTGTATGAGATAAATAAGGAACAACTATGGCTTCACTGTAAGAATATTGAAAATGCGTCAGTTCTGAAATGAGACTGTGAAAGAACTATAACGAGTCTCTTTGAAGTTACATCAAACTCAGTGAAGGGTGGTACTTCTACAGATTAGGATTTTTTTTTCATCCTGAGGGTGAGAGTCCAATAGGGACCTGTCTCAGCACCTGCTTTTTAGAACTGCAGGTGCCGAGCACCGGCAGGACCCGGCCCACTTAAAGCCCTGAATTGGGTGCGTAGTCAGCATCCGTGGATAGGGAAACAGACATGTACCGGAGATCTCAGGGCAATAAAGGAGTACACAAAAAAAGGAAACGCTGCATCACTTTTGGTTGAGGCGGGCAGAGAAACGGTCCAGTCTAGATGTGGAATTGTAAGAATAGTCTTGCACGCAAGATGGAGTCGCGATTGGCATAATGACAACCTTAGACCTAAGCTCCCACTATGCCATCGGTTTCCAACTCTAAGTTACTTCATTCCCTCGTGGCATGGTAGAACTAGGTGACAGTTGTCATTGAGAAGAAGTGCTTATGACGTGGGTGATATGGTGGTGGTGGGCTTTAAGTGCATGATGCACGAAAGGGATTCACCCACTGGGGCCCAGATGTATCAACATTTGATGCAGTGCAATGCAGCAAGATATCTTGGAGAGGGCAGGAATGTGCCAGATCTATCAATATATAGTGTCCTCTGGTGCATTTGTGGCTGCCTAGCGCAGTGCCATGTGTTGCAGGCAGATTTGTTTTCGTACAATCCTTACAGGCGTTTTCCTCTTCTACGTGTGCTGCAGAATGCAGCCCACTTAGAAAGAAGAAACAAGGAGAAATAAAGATATTTCTTCTTATTGAGCCTCTATCTGGAAGACATGCAATATTGAGACGTCCCCAGGTTGACTAGTCTTGGTAAATCTTGGAATATGCCAAAATACATGGGTGGGTCCATGTAAACACCAACACTCCACTCATGGAACGCCTTTCTAGGGCAGAGTAACACACAGCATCGACTTGTGCTGCTTTGTTTAATCCAGATTTACCAAGCCACGCTGGCCAAGCAAGGTGGCTTTGCATGACTTGGTCAATCTGACTTAAGGATTGCTTGCCTTGCATCACCTTGTCTTATGCAAGGCCGACACAACCCTATGATAAATCTGGCCCTCTATGCCTAAAGGGAAATGCATTGATACATATGGGCCCACATTCTGTGTCTGACCTCTGGTTTTGTTTTTCTCTCTGTACCCTTAACCTCACTTCATTTATTGTTTTGCGTTGGTGCTCTGATGAAGGACACATTTACAGAAAGGAACTCTAAGATGTATATTTGTCTTCTCAGGATCACTTGATGGGTTTCGGACACCTAACCAATTGATCAGTCTGCCCAAGAATTACCAGCGCAATCCCTGTGGTTGAGAAATGGACATCATCCATATGTTTGCATAACTCTATCTTCAAATTATTAACAGTTGTTAAGTGACTCTAAGGTTCTAGGCAGTGATAACCACCACAAATGAAAACTAACTGAAAATGGCAGCCACCCTGTGCTACTACAGACACCTCTCAATAACCAGATTCAATACAACAGTCTATAATTCCTTCATTATGCCAACCACAGTCAACACACCCTGCGGGAGCAGGAACAAAACCGCCTTCTCTGTGGATCGTACTCTTTAGTATTTCGCATGCTCAGTGTGACTCTTCCTCAGTAAATGTGATCGTGACGCCAACCATTCGAGCTAAGCTCCGCTCCCAGAGTTGGACCTGTGCAAGGTTGGCTGAGCAGGGACAGCCGCTGAGAACCCCCCTTTCCCGTTCACGCGGAGTTACGGTAGGCAGGGATGCCTCTTGGCTCTTCTTATTTTTAATCTATATGTAAATCACTTTGTGGACGCATTAGGCTGGGATGAATTTTGTCTGCCAAGAGTAGGCAATAAGAAAGTTTTGCTTTTGATGTATGCAGATGACACCGTTCTTCTGTCTCAGTCCCCCAGAGATCCACAGCATATGGTAGATACGTTCAGAAAATGTGTGTGTATGGGTTTTAAGGAATGCTATAATGGTGAATTGCCTTCATTCCGTTCTTCTCCATGGGTAAATGAGTTTACAGAGCTACTGTGCTAGTCTGTTTCGGTCGTCTGTTCATCGTGGTTGATTGTGATATGCTTTCTGAATACAATGGCAGTGCGCCCAACAGCGATAGACAAGACTTGGGTAAATATGATCAGTTCATCTGCTGCCTTTGCAGATGCAAATCCTTGCTTCTGCTAGTCCAGTGTAGCGTTGCATCCCTGGTGGTGGATTCTGTGGTTGCATGTTATTCTGGGATCAACATGATTCTGCGTGAATTATTCACTTTTATGATTATAATTTAAAAAGCAATCGCGTTCCATTGGGTGTAAAAGCGACACACCTGTTCAGTAGTAACTTTCAAGACATTATCTGCATAAGGGAGAAGACTGCTGTCATTATGTATTGAGTAGTTATGTGACATCCATTACATACAGACAGATGCTTCATAGCCATGTGTTCTGCCTGTGGGGAAATTGTGAAAATGGGACACAGCGCTAATGCAGATGAAAAACTGTTAAGTGACATTAGAGTCCAGGCATAGTGAGTGTGGAAGTGAAGGGTAGAGCAGTGTTTTTCCTTATTTAACCCTAGGAAGTTTTTAGAAGGGACCCAAGTAAGCATCCTTAAGACCCATCATTGTTTGGGTTGTCCCTGAGTATCCTTTCTCCATCAGGAAGGGGATAAGAGGACCTCTCCCAAAGGGAAGTGGTGGTAGCACAATACATACATAGGAAGGAACAATGGTATACCTTTGATACACGTAGAAAGAATTCAGTGCCAAGTTGGGGTGAGCGATGTGCCACTTATAGGTAGGTATTAGCTGTCTATAAGTAAACAGACTGAGTATTATTGTATGATGATAAGGGTTGCCCAGCTATATTGGATCGAGAAGAGTCTGTGTCTAAACAACTTGCAAGGTAGCTACTGAAAATGGTCAACAAAGTAAACACATAGGCACATAATGTGGGAGTGAGAGGACATCATCTGGTATGTGTTGGACCACAAACAAGCATCTTTCTAATCACTCACAGAAACATTTTGTAGAGGTGGTGGAGTGAAGTGGGAATTGAGTGGGCTTTCTGTAATACACACCCAGTCTTGCATTTGCTGTGCAACATGTTTGCAGCTTGTTAACTTTTACATCCTAGGTGACGCATGTTAAAGGCCCTACGGTCTATATTTATGAAGGGCTTGCTCCGCCGTTGTGTCACTTGTTTGTGGCGCTGCAGCAACGTAAGCAATGCATCACACTGCCCTTTATTTACAAAGGCCTGCGCTACATTATACCTGCTTCAGGCATAACGTATGCAGGGTGGACATTCCCTGTATAAAAGGGTTCTGTGAAGGGTTTTCACATGTTCAGGGAGATTGGCGCCCAGCTGGTAGCGGTAAGAAATTTAAGCAAGAGCAACAGCAAAGAGCTGTGCTATACGGTCAGAGGAGACCCCAAAACCTCTACAAGTGGTGGCAAGGGCCCTCCGATAGATACAACAAAAAGTCCTGTGCACACGTAAAGGAAGATATATACAAATGTTGTCAAACGGTGGAGAACAGTTCGTAATCAATGAGACAAGGTAGACACATTTGAATGATTTTCAAACTCAGAAATGTATTTGAACCTTCCTTCTTGGAAGGGTGACGTCAAAGAAAAAGCAACCAGCCAACGCGTGTTTCGTCAAGTGGGTGGTTAACCCGTGACCCTTCAGGGCTGTATTAAAGTCATAAGGTAGTGTGTCGAAATGCCGGTGATACTTCCAATCTGGCGAGAAAAGGGTAAAGGGTAGATTACCAGTGCAGGGACCTCAGTGTATGCGCAAAAAGGCAGGCGGGTACATCCGTCTGAAAGCGATCTTACGATTCGAAGCAGGGGAGACGGGTGGTCTCTTCCTAGTAGTTCAAAGTCGAATTCCCCATATAAAGGTTTCGTAGAAGTGGTGCAGTGAAATCTATGAGATTTCACTGCGCCATTTCTATGACTTGACTGTGTCACAATCCTTACGACTACAGTGACGCAGGGCTTTTCACTTGGGACTCGCCCATGTGTAATGACGCATTGCTGCAATGCGTCATTTTTGAGCCACTAGCTACATCAGGATTCCTGACGTATCTGTAAATCCTTGCGCCATGGGGCGCTGTATTGTAAATACGGCGCATCCATGATGTTGTAAGGATGGCACTATGAAAAGGGACGCATCACTGTTTTTGCCCGGCGATGCACCACTATTCAGAAATGAGGCTCTATATGTCATAGAAAAGGTTACAATGTCTAACTGCAGTGTCAGAAATAAAGCATGGCTGTGGGTGCTAAACAGCCAGACAAGATGGCCCCATTGTAGTGTGACTTTACTCATCCTGCAAAGATCCTCCATATCCTGCATGTCTAAACTCATGACAGGCACATAATACTCAGAGACACACTTTGCCTTTGGATCTAATGTAGAGTTCTACTCTGGTCAGAAAGTGCTGCCAACTGTGCTGTTTGTTTGCACACTCTCAATGCAATTATGTGCTTCTCCGGACACCCTCAGCTTTAATCGTTTCGAGAGTTCTGTATTGTTGATATCTACTCCTGGTTACAGATGCTTGGTCCAGTCACTAGTCTTTCACCTGCTCTAGTCCTGTAACTTCTTTGTTGTTAGCCACATAGGTAGGATGGATAGACAGGATGAAGCACCTCAATACTTCATCCGTGGTAGTAAGTCCTATATAAGCACAATTTGCTATTACAATAGATACTCCCAATGGGCAGGCTGGGAGAAGTGTCACTAGTGTATTGTTGTTACACTGGTGAAGCTACTAACTCTGATGCCCACAGCACAAAGCCTTTAGCAGTGTCAGTATTGCAGCCAATGAGGTCCAACCAAGGCGTTATTATTGCTTATTGAAAACGTTACCCAATACTCTGCCATGAGGATCTGAACTCATATGGTTCCAGGGTTCAGAGCCAAAAGCAGGAACAGCCATTTCCCACTCTCAGAAAAGGGAGTGGGATATGGTCAAGCAGGCCATTGTGTAAAGAAATACAGGCTGCATTTTGAACCATCGACAGGTGAAGAATACTCTGACAAACCTGTCTGTAAAACCATAGCTATAGGGTTATTTTTGCAGGAGTATGATTGAATAGAAGACTGTAAGGGTAGTTTTTTTTATCACCTGCATTCCACTTATTGAATGAAAGCGCATGTTTTGGCACACAAAGAATATTATGGCACTTGCAAAAGAGCAACCTGCAGCTCTCAGTTGGTGTCTCAACCATCAGGTGTACGTAGCATGACATTTCTTCCGTAGCCCATAAATATCCTCCTCGGGGCTCCTGCAGAGAATCAAATGTCGGAGGGCCATATGTATGAAGCAAATTCGCATTTGCAAAGGCCGAAATTTCGGCCTTAGCGAATGCAAATTTGCTAAATGGGATGTATGAATGAAAATTCGGTGCAAAATAAGGAATCGCAAAATTAGCGATTCCTTATTTTGCAATTGCATTTAAGGAATCGCAAATTTTGCGATGCCTTAAATGCAATGTATGAAGCTAAAAAAAATTGCTAATTGTCCCTAAGGAATCGCAAATTACCACCAACTTCAAGTTGGTGGTAATGTATGAATTTCTTGAAAATGCCAATTTTTGCATTTTTCTAAGTGCCATGTGGCGCACATACATGCCCTTAGGGCATGTATGTGCACCACAAGTGTACCCATACTTATTTCAGTCCTTTGGACACCCCTGCACCCTTGAAATTATTCTCAATTTGCGCTTAGCATATTGCGAATTGCAAATTGAGAAAAAATTCCCATTCCTTCCTATGGGCCAGGAGGCCCATAAAAATGAATGGGAAAGTAATCATTAATTGCGAATTCATAATTTGCGAATTCGCAATTAAGGAATATCAAGAAATCGCTAACAAATTGCGATTTTCTTGATACATACCAATTAGCGATTCTGAAATAGTGATTTCTTAAAAATCGCTATTACAGAATCGCTAACTGGTATCTTGATACATATGGCCCTGAATCATGTTGAGTAAATTAGCCTTTGGCAAACCTTACCGTTTACATTTTGATACTTTATTATCCTTTTTAAATTCTCCTGAGAGTTTGTTGATTGAAACATTTTTGAAAAATAAACCATGCAATTTATAAAGATGATACATTTTTGAGACACAATAAGATATGTGTTCACTTTTCTTCCAGCACTTTGAATGTTTTCTTTTACTTTGTTCCTTAAACAATACTTTACAAACGTTGAAAAAAGCAGATGTTCAGTACTCGCGTTATTAAAGGCGTGACGGGTAAGCTTTGCTAATGCTTGTCTCTTTTTCAGTGGAGGATGTTTTTCTTTATTTTTCATTTTCACAATGAGAAGAGAATTGTTCACTTTCACAGTTTGAAAAGTCCACTGCTGTTCTTTTTGAGTTGTGTGTGTCTCCCAGTAGTGCTTTAGCCCACTCTTTTCATCGTCCTCAGTTGTGGGCAGCAGTGTTGTGGCTTGTTGTGTCCTTCGATCCTCCTATTTTATTTCTCTCCTTTACTGATGTCTAGCTTCTTTCAAGACTATCCACTGAAGTGCATTGCAAATATATCTAACTAGTGTTTAAGTACCACATTTGCGCTCCATACCGTGTATTCTCAAGTGTCTCTGATACCTTCCCGAACCCACCTAACTCCAGTAGACAAACAGCCAGTACTAGTGTATTAACTTTATTCTGTCACTCATTGAAACCTAGCTGTTCATTGTACCTTTAATTGAATTGAAGTAATCAATGTAATTTCCTATTAACTATTTATATCTATATAGATAAATATCTATCTATATATATATATATATATATATATATATATATATATATATATATATATATATATATTACTCTCGTCTCGCTTTGCATCAGCATGAAGCTGTGTTATTCCATACAATTTTATTACTAATTGAGCGTTTACTATTTATATATTTGATTATTAAAGGTCTGCCTATTGGTTTTCAGGTTACTGGACAAATCCAAATATGAGACAATTAATTTTCCTTAAAACAGCCAGGAAAAAATGCCCAGGAAAAATAGATGTTCTAGAAACATATTTTGACTTTTTCATTTTATTGCATCTGTGAGATCGCCTGACTAGCAGTTAGGACTCTGCCGCCCGATAACAGGATTAAAATTCACCAGTGTACTGATGACACATAGCTGTATTTGAAAGTTTCCTCTGCTCTAGACATCCAGCACTTTGCAAACTGCCTGCACCTCATCCAGACATGCTTGACCAGCACCCACAAGGAGCTCAACTTCACAAAGACTTAATTCCTGTTATTCTTCAAGAACAACAAGTAATGGCTCGTCCAAACCATGCTCAACAGCATGAGCCTGGCGGGTTAAAACTACACCTTTCACCCAATGCTGAGTCACTCAGATTCAGCCTTGGGACTAACCTTGCTCTGAAAACACACTTCCCCAAGAAAAACACAAGATGGCTCAGTCCCTGCTCTCTCTACTGAAGAAACTGAAACCGTTCCTTCCTTCTAAAAAACAACTTGGGACTTGTTTTCAAGCCCTAGTACTCTAGATGGGCCAATGCACTCACCACATCATTGGAGGCTTCACATTGGCCTCCAAGGGCAACCTACACCTCAACATACCTCATCAATGGCATGTAGAAATATTGCCAGATCGCCACTTCCATAATGGTGCGTACTCCTTGGGCGGCCCGTACTGGCTCTCACTGACTTAAAAATCAGGGGCATCTTCTACAAAGCCATCATTACTGGGGCTTCCACCTATCTGACTGACAAGCTCACCACCTCCAGTGTCTCATGACACCCCCAGAGAAAGGGTTAAGTGCTCTGAGAATATTTACCTGGATTACTGTACTAATGCATGAGCTCCGGTACTGGTAGATCATCTGTGGAGGCTTTAGGTGATCACACACTCAGTTCTGCTGATAGACAGGTAGTTAGACAAAGAAATTACACAATTCCGATCCGCAGGTTGAAGGCAACACTCACCTTCTGCATAGGACACTGCACCTAATTTAACAAAGCACGGTTCACAGTGCTTGAAATTCTACTTCAATACCCAGGTATTTTGGTGCTCCCAGGGTTCAATCTATCCTCCCGTGCCTATGCAGACCAGAGAAGATGCTCAGACCACCTCTCCTCCAGCCTCAGAAGCGCTCTGCCAAACCAAAGACCGCTCGGAGTGATGATCATTCAATCCCAGCTCCCTCACCCCGCTTCGGGCTTAGCATGGCGTTTCGCGCCACGTCCGGTGCTCTGAGGTCTGGGCAGTGCTGCCCAACGTGCTGCGATGCGCTAAAGACTGAAAGCAACGGGGGAAATAGGACTCCGCATTTATTTATCTTTCATATTTGCTGAATCTGAAGAGAATGTGCTGACTTGGTGGGATGCCTGAAGCAGGTTGTAAATGATGCTTGAAAGTGGAATGGAGAAAGATTCCCTACTGCCCTAATGAAGTGCTACGTCAACACTACTGCTAGGGCGTTTCCGCGGGCTCTGCACTTTCTGTGGGCACTCAGGCGCAGCACAGATCTCGCCATCAAAGCCTTTCAGATAGACCTTTTCAATATGTCTCAACTAAAGTAATGCAAATGAAAAGGAAAAGAGTATTTTCTAACTACTGACAGCTATGTCTCCAGCACACCAACAGGCTACTATGTAGGAGAAACCACTTGGTAGGCAGAAGAAGGTGAAATTATAAGTTTCAGAGCATAAAGGATAATAAAATGGGTAGAACAAGTCAACGTGAAAAACAAACAGGTCATTAAAAATCGCTGTGACTTTGTGAATTGCCATCTTTGCACTTGCAAAAGGGCTTTGTACAAGAGGCTCTTAAAATTTGCAATTGTACTTTGTTTTCAGGAATCCTCTCTATGGGAATATGAACTTTTACATTTGCATGTGTGCTTCCAAGAGATCAATTAATAGGATCCCTTACTTTGCACAGACTTTGATAAACATATTAGGTTGGTAGGTGCATGAGAGGTTCAGAAACGACAACATTATAAGTAATCAATTCCCATCTAAGATAGCACCTGCCTGCAAAGACGGCAATTAACAAAGTCACAGGGATTGTGACCGCAAAGGGGCTTTTCTTTGCGTTAAAGGCCCTTCTGCAAGTTGGAAAACTGTTTCTGACTCATAGAAGGGGTTTTGTGACATTGTCCTAATCACAAATAGGAGGGTGTGAAAGGATGTCCGTCTCCTATTTACAAGTCAGAGAGGAATGTATCATTGGCTTGAATTTATCAGAAATTGACACCTCAAAGAGGGTGGTATCAGGTTTACAAAGGGGAGGGGATCTTATGTGGACCCCTTCTCCTCTGTGACTCTCCCAAAGTGAGACTTTTTTTAAAACAATATAAAAAAACGAATGAAAATATTTAAAAAATGTCCTCAGTGAAGTCAAGTGCTATTCTGCTCTCTGACTCCATAGCATGGACAGGAAAGGGCAGGGCTGCTACTTGTCCCTGTGCAGGGTGGGTTAAGATCCATTTTGAAGATGGCTGCCATCGGCTCTCATACGCAAGGAGCAAGTTATAACAGGCATCAGCAAAGCCTAAAGGTCTGGCCTTCCTCAGTGAGGTAGAACAAGGAGAAATATATGTCTTCTCCTTTCTATATGTGCATTGTGCAGAACACACAGAAAGAGGAATATGCCTCTAAGGCTTGTTTTTGTGTCGGAAGACATCTCTTCCTGCGCAAAAACAATTCTGCCCTTAACACCTTCGCTTCGGCGGCTATTCCGCCGCAGAGCTAAGGGGGCAGGGCGGCCGTGCGGCGCGCCAATGCTGGTGACGGAACCGCTCTGTCACCAGCCTTGGTTGAGCTGTGCTCATGACGGAGCGGTTCCGTCATGGCCCCGCCCGTTCAATGAAACGCCCAGCGTAGGTGCGGAATCCGCGCCGCGCAGGCGCGGCGAGCAGGCCATGACGGAACCGCTCCGTCATCAGCACGGCGTTACTGCGGCTGATGATGGAGCGGTTCCGTCATCAGCATCGAAAGAGCTAACTCAGGCACCCTTAAGGGTGCTCACCTAGGGGCAAGGCGACCTCGGTGAGCCAGCGCACGGAGAGACTGAAAGAGAGCCGTATCTTATTAGCTATTGTGCTTTTGAGCTCTCTCCCAGTCACGCAATGCAGCGCCGCAACTTGCATTGCTGCACTGAACTGCGTGACTTCTATGTAAATCTGCCCTGTTATAGGGAGTTAAAAGCTTATAAAGATTTTCAATGTTGGGGTCTAATGTGAGACTAAGGTCCTCTTAACCTTTACATGTGGCCCCCTGGTGTACAGCTGCACTCCACTGCTGTTAACTAGGGAGTGCTAACAATAAAAAAGAGGTTAAATAAACAGGCAAGCATTTATTTACAAGTTAAATGTTGTTAACTTGTAACTAGGGTACCCTGCACCACTTAACTTTAGGAGCACCGTCATTTTTAAACCCATTTTGTAGCAAAAGTGTAAAAATATGATAAAGTCCCTTTGAAATTCAAAAAGGATATTTAATTAACATGCACAAACTTTTCACTTTAGCACATCATATTATAGTGCATTGAGCAGTATTATTTTAAGTTTTAGTTTACAAACATTAATTTAGAAACATTCATCCTCCACCAACCTGACAACAATGCAATAGAGAACTGAGGAGGCAAGTTAGTTGTTATGCGCACTCTTGGGAGGCCTATGCTCCTATTATACAAGTAAAACATAATAGTTTATTAAATCAAACATAGAAGGTTTTGTACAGTGCGCCTCCTGAGGTCATGTATTTCGAGGTCCTTATTTATGTGATAATGAAGAAAAAGGAGGGAAAGTGACAAAAATCTATTGCCTAGGATCACACAATTTGGTAAAGAGGAGCAGCCAGAATTAATACCAGCTTTTCTGGTTTTACATGTGCAGTTCAGCAACTAGATGTATATGCTTTGCTTCCCCTACACTCATCTTACTGCCACTCCCCCCCCTCAAACCCAACCCCTCAGTCAGTCCAATCGCATCCTAGTGGCATCAATGTGGTCCTCTGTCACTTCACAGACGACACATTTTAGCCCCTGGGACAATGCTTGCGAGTACCTATGGCCTAGATCTTTAATTCTTTACACTGTGACATAGCTGAGGGCACACAGAGTAGTGGTAGTGCGGAATATACATTTCTCTTGGAGCGAGGTAGGAAACTAGAAATGGCATGCTAAAATACACCAATCTGAGGCGTGAGTCATGATTACTCCATTGAAATGACCCATGTGTTCCCCATTGAGTAGTAGAAGGGAGAAAGTTCTATCTCAATAAGCTAGAAATGTAAAGCAGCACATTTTCAGATCAATGGGGTCAAGGATATGCATGCTGAATTCTAATTTCCATGTGTGTTGTTCTTCTTTTGTGAGAACTAAGCCGTGTAAGACCAGAACAGCAGCCCTAATCGTGCCATACTGTAACGTTTTGTGATTGTCTGAGGCACCACTGACCCCAGCCAACTGCATGATTGTATACTCGAAGGTGGGCTGATGAAGATGGTGCATGGTCCTCTTGCCGCCCCTTGATTGGCAGGTTGCTCCAGAAGCAGCATAACAGCCCAAAAAAGCGCCGAAGTGGTCCTCTGTGGTTAAGTGATCGATTGATCAATTGATATGAAGACTTACTGGTACTTCCATTGTAGAGCGGAAGCTTCTATTTAGATGAATCGTCATAACTACCGTGGCCTGCACTAGCCCTGACCTGGGACACTGTCATTATGTGAATCTTTATACATTACATTTTATGCGTAAATACATACTTTTTGCATGTAGCACCTTATTTAATATATATATGAGACTATTGGCTGAGGTGGTGCTACCTTGGGGGGTGCCACTAGTGACTTACGCTGATGATACTCAGCTTATCATCACTCTCTCTGGGCAGATGTCGACCTATGACAAACTTTCCTCCTGCCTCAGCAGAGTTCATGAGTGGATGGATGACTTAACGGAGCAAAGACGGAGATCATGATGCTAGGGCATGACGCACCCACCTCGGTGGATGGCAGGTGGCCTAATACTCTGGGCCAGCCCCCCCCCCCAAAAGAGAAAATCAAGAGTCTGGGAGTGTGGCTGGACCCAGCGCTCAATTTTTTGGTGGTCCAAGCCCAGAAAGTAGCAGCTATTTGCTTCGCTCTGATGAGATCACTGGGCTGCTCCCGTTTGAAGCAAGGCGGATATTAGTCCAGGCCCTGATTTTAACGCGCCTCGACTACTCCAACGCAGTCTACCGAGGGGCCCCACAGGGGACACATAGGGTCCTACAGACTTTACAGAACTGTGCAGCCCGGATGCTTCTACAGATTTCTCATAGAACCTCAGCCAAACCAGCGCTCCGACAACTACACTGGCTGCTGGTACAACAAAGGATTGAATTTAAGGCTATGACCATTGTCCACAAAGCCCTAACCAAGACAGGACCTGATCTTATTCAACCTTTGTTTCGTCCCTATCAAACTAATAGGACCCTTAGATCCTGCAACAAGAACCTTCTGGCAGTTCCTAGAATAAGGAGAAGCTGTATGGGTGGCAGGCGTTTTGCTGTTCAGTCAGCAAAACTTTGGAACAGCCTGCCCGACTCTATTCGGATGGAGGAGAACCATCTTAGATTCAGGAATATGCTGAAACCCCTCTTATTTCCCTAAAATAATCGGGGATGAATTCGACCACTGAAGCGCTGGGATGCCTCCGGGTAACCATGCGCTATACAAATGAGTAGTCATTCATGTCGTGTTAACTTTGGTTATTTTTCAGTTATGCACGATGAACTGACGTTTGTTTATATATGCTTTTTGAATTCTTAGTGCCTCTCCCTGAGGAAGGGCTTTCACGCCCGAAATGCATAGGAGGATTGAATAGCAATGATGTCAATCAGAAACACTGAATCAAAGAATGAAATAAAAAAGTTGAACTAGTATGAAGTTACGAATGAACTAATAAAATAATTGAACATTCAGATGGAGATTTTGAGTGGAATCCATTTTTTACCAAAAGGAGAATACAGTGTGCCCTAGAGGGATGCCGCTAATGGTCCATTAGCGGCACGTTTCACATTGATGTTAAGAGACGCCACAGGTCGGAAGACGTCACCTCGGGAGCACCTAAAACGCAAAGAAATATTACACACAAGAAATAAGGATCAAGCAATTTGCACAAGGGCTGTGCACCTAGAGCGCAATTCCTGTTTAAATATGAATTTGACACACTTACTTCACAAGCCACAAAAGGCAGCATAATGTGCAGATTTCAACAAAAATTAATTTCCATCCTAGCTTAAATGGACCAAAAGTTAATAAAAACATGTTTGTTACACGATGTGCTATGCTGCAAAGATTAACTAGTCACTTTGTGGTTGTTAAAACATAGTGCCAACAAGGTGAAAGCTTTGTCCAGACAAGATGACGTGTGTTAAAATACCAAAATAGGGAAGTAACACTGCCACAGAACGTGTGTCAATACATGACATACTTTATTTTCATCTTATAAATGTGGTCAACGCTGCCGCATAACCTGTTAATCAGTAGTCTCATAATTCCAGTGGCCTAGACATGGCCTAAATGAAGCACCTTCTTGCACGTTGGGCAGTGAAAATGATATATATTTTATTCAATGAAAGTGTAGAGAATGAGCATCTGCATGTTGGTCATATGGTCAGTTCCAGAAGCAGGCCTGAGATTAACTCTCTCCTTTTAAAGCATCTGACATTGAACTAAACATTACGACCGCTGTACCAATCCATTTAGTGGTTGCAAACCCTTGATTCACAAAATCACAAGGTTTGCTACCGTAAAAGGTTCCTTAGTTATATAGTAAATCCATTTGACTAGTAAAATGGGTTTGCCGACCCTTTCCGAATTACAATTGGAAAGGGGCGTTAAAGGGAGGGGTTCCCTCCTGATTGCGATTCGGGTTGGTACATCCATCGCTTGCAAATGCAACTGCGATTGCAAACCATTGAAAAGTTACTGACTCCTCCAAGAAAGTGATAATAGATTCACAAAGGGAAAGTTGTCCCCATTGGACAGTTTCTCCTTTGGTAATCGTGTTGGACAGCCATAGGGGGATAAGGCAGTGGTCGGTAGGACCCCTGCCTGCTCCTCACGTGATCATAAATGTGTTTTTATGTGTTTCTTAAACAGCACCGATTCAGCAGGCCACCTTACTGCGCTACGCTGAGGAAAAGGGAAGGAATGAGCTGTATTTAACATGATGTGGCGCATTCCTGTCCTTTTCTTGTGTTGGTGCGCAATATCCTGACTATCGCCAATGCAGGCACCCTTGTGCCATGTTGTCAGGGTCTGTGTTGCACACAGGATTGCTCTTGTGCTGAAAGGGGCACCTTCCTGCACAAAAACAATCCTGTGATGCATTTTCCTCTTCCTATATGTGCTGCAGTATGCAGCACTCACAAAAAGAGGAAAAACCGAGGAGAAATAAAGATATGAGGCGTAGCATTTTGACATATACCCAGGTCTGGGAATGTGGCAACATCCATGGGTGGATGAGCTGGAGCACCCACCCTCCACCCATGGAACGCCTCCCTGGGGCAGAGTAACGCCACGCCGCGATTTGTGGTGCATTGCGTTACTCTAGATACATCAAGCCACACAAGGTGTCCTTGCATGGCTTCACAAATCTGACTTAGTAGTAGCATCGCACTCCCGCCTACTTGTGTGGTGCAAGGGCGATGCAACTCATTGATAAATATGCCACTCAGTTTATTTACATAAGCCTGAATTGCAACTGCATTTCCAAAATGGGTTTTAAGGCCCTCATTTATGGGATTCTAGCATAAAGCAACGCAGCAAGGCAACTTGCTGCACTGTCCTATGCTAAAGTGAAAGGGTAGGAATGCACCGTATTTATGCAATATGGTGCATTCCAATTCTGCCTCCCTGTGCTGGTGCTGTTTCAGCGGCCTAGCGCCAACGCAGGCACCCTTGCATCGTCCGTTGCATGCAGGATTGTATTTATGCAGGAAGGTACATGTTCCTGCACAAAAACAATCCTAAGAGGCGTTTTTCTCTTTCTATGTGTGCTACAGAAGGCAGTGCACACAGAAAGAGGAAAAAACGATGCCAAATAGAGAGATGTTTCCTCCTTACACCGTACCTCAGGAGGAGTATGGATTTGGGGGCATATTAGCAACATATATCGATAATAATAGCTAAATGCGTTTAGCACATTTTTTTTTATCGCCACCTATCACTGGATATTATGGCAGAGAAAACGTGCTATTAGCAACGTTTATCTCTAAAGCGATAAAATATCCGGCGTTAGCGTGAATATCGCTGGAAATCCACTGATATTCAGGCATTATCGCTAAAGGGTACTTAACCTGAATATCCACCTCCCATTGGATATACAGGTTAAGTCATGGTCTGAGCAGGCGTTAGATTCAAGCGATAATTGCGCTTAGCGTGATTTTTTTTATCGCTTCGCCTGCCTTGCTAATAGTCAATAGCGACGTTAGCGACTGCTTTCAGTCGCTAACAGGTTGTGTACGCCCACTTTGCATGTCATTAGCAATAAATATCGCTGACATGCAAAGCGGGCCCCAAACCTGTAGCTATCGCCTACAAACTGCGGTTAGCGACAGCTTGCTAATAGGGCAATAAAAATATCACTGCTTTAGTGGGAAAAAGTCCTGCTAAAGCGGTGATATCGCCCTTGCTAATATGCCCCTTGGTGCTTCCCTGGGTTTGCATGATTTTGTAAATCAGGAGCAGTGTCAAAATCCATGGGTGAAGAGTGGGAAAACCCACTGCAACGCCCATGGTACGCCTCCCCGGTGGAGCGTAAGGTGACACGCAGGGTGCCATTGCGTGACGTCATGAATCGGATTGAGAGCCCTGCGTCACACATGTACCAAGTTGTGTGGTGCAAACCTGACGCAGGGCTCTCAGAAAAAGCCCCTTAGTACCTAAAGATACTGGAAAGACAAAAGCATCTCTCTCAGCTGCATTCTTTCATGGCCGGGGTCCTTTTGTGCAGGTCTCAGAGTGGGTCAGTGGCTACACCGAGCCGGGTGGCACCGCCTGTTAATGCCCCATTAGGGGGCCTTGCATTTCTTGCCTTTGTCTTTACTTTTCATTTCTCTTACATTTCGGCGCGGAGCGGTTTCCTCTGTCATCCTTGCTGCAAATTGATTAATACCGCCCGCCGATGCAGTGAGCCACATGGCTAATATATCAGTTAAATGGAAACTGCAAACGCCACCTGCTCCTTGAGGCAGAGAGCACTTTAGGAAATGGAATGTGTAATCAATGGAATTAAAGCTTAAGCAGAAAACTGCCAACACATCCAGGGATGTGGGCTGGGCTGGACAGCGCTGCTTTTTGCTGCTTTTTGGAAAAAACAAGGCTTCACTCACTGGCTGTTTATCAACAGCAGCTCCTGTCAGAGCGCGCGCAAGGGTTCCCTATTACCTGGGACGAACCCCAACAGAAATGTTCGAGTGTATCCATCAGATTTCATAAGAAAACAGAGGCCGCCTTTCACGAATTTTCTAGTTGTGCC
Source organism: Lissotriton vulgaris (assembly GCF_964263255.1). Classification (NCBI taxonomy): domain Eukaryota; kingdom Metazoa; phylum Chordata; class Amphibia; order Caudata; family Salamandridae; genus Lissotriton; species Lissotriton vulgaris. Next base: position 352,279,676 of record NC_141685.1, on the reverse strand, counting down.
CTTTTTAGCACCGGTATATATTTTACCACCTTATTAAAAAAACACACACATTTCACTTCAGCGGATGCAGAGAATTTTTTATTTACTCGGGTATTGTTTTGCCCAGGGCTGATTGTTCCAGGGTTTCTTCTGTACTTGTGAGCATATTCGACTCCTGAAATTCAGATGAATCTTCTTTCGCCAGTGAGCCCAGGTGCTTTCTGCAGAGTGAATACCAGAGAGAATGTCGCACAACATACAGTGGAGTGCGCAAAGCCGCGTGATTCAGTGACACGGTTTTCAGTTATGCTTGTTAAGTTCATGAGGATCTGTGATGCATGTGTTAACTATGCAGCAATGCAGGTTTATTTAAAGTAGCGGTGGTAATAGTTTAATGAAATCTCAACCCGTGTTTCAGGAAAAGGCGGACACAGAAGAGAATATGTCGGAAATGGGCAAGCTAAACTTAGGCTGGTGCAGCCCAGCTGATGGCTTCCTGGTACCTTCAGCCTCCTCCTCCGCAACTGAATAGACCCCCACCCGCCCAATACTTATTCACAGAACGATCCCTCAACTATGCGCAGCTCTGTGTTGCTAACCAGCTTGGTTCACAATATACAGCTTAACGTCATACATGTAACCATGTAATACATGTTTTTATTGGGGAGCCCTCTTACCGCACATAATTTTGTTCATCCACCGCCACTTGGGCGGATTCGGTTCCCGGGGCTGGTGTTGTGTGGGCGCCATCTTGGGTCAGGATGCGGACCATCGGCGAGCGCCATTGCGAGCGTTCTAGCGCTCTGGCAGCATCGCGGGACACCTACTTAAGGCGGTCCCTGGTCATCTGGTAGCCTGGACAAGGTACCACGCGGCTGTGCTGATCGCCGCTGTGCTCGCGCGCATTTTAAACTTCCCTGTTTTGCTATTTCAGTTACTTTAATTTCCTGCTTTGACCCTGTTTTTATTGGGGAGCCCTCTTACCGCACATAATTTTGTTCATCCACCGCCACTTGGGCGGATCCGGTTCCCGGGGCTGGTGTTGTGTGGGCGCCATCTTGGGTCAGGACGCGGACCATCGGCGAGCGCCATTGCGAGCGTTCTAGCGCTCTGGCAGCATCGCGGGACACCTACTTAAGGCGGTCCCTGGTCATCTGGTAGCCTGGACAAGGTACCACGCGGCTGCGCTGATCGCCGCTGTGCTCGCGCGCATTTTAAACTTCCCTGTTTTGCTATTTCAGTTACTTTAATTTCCTGCTTTGACCCTGTTTTTATTGGGGAGCCCTCTTACCGCACATAATTTTGTTCATCCACCGCCACTTGACCGGATCCGGTTCCCGGGGCTGGTGTTGTGTGGGCGCCATCTTGGGTTAGGACGCGGAGCGCCATTGCGAGCGTTCTAGCGCTCTGGCAGCATCGCGGGACGCCTACTTAAAGACGCCCCCCCGCGCAGCGGGGACGCGCTGTAAGGGCGCTGTCGCGTTGCCGGAGTCGTGCCAGAGTCCTGCCCGTCTGCGCCCGTCCGCGCTAAGGACGCGCGGGGTGCCTCGGCTCTTTCCTTTCTTGTTAAGCTCTCCTCCTGGTGCAGTGATGATCTCCTACTCTCGAGATACCCTTTGGTCCATTGGGCAGACAGTCCCGAGGTGTGACCTGGCGCCATTCCATCCTCTGTGCGGCCCTTACCATTGTGCCTGCAAAAGCTGGTCGCTTGACTCTCCCGCTACCATTCGCCAAAGGGCTATGACATCCGCCCCTCGGAGCAACCGCTCCACGCGTACACTTCGGGTGTTGAACCTGAATGCCAGGTCCCTGGTGAAACATCACCAATCCATTCACGATCTTATTACGGACGAGTCTCCCAACATATTCGCCATCACGGAAACTTGGCTCCAGGAGGCGGATGTGGCTATTATCAATCTGGCCTGCCCCCCTGAGTACTCTATGTACTCTTTGAACCGGCCTACCAGAGGCGGCGGCATTGCCCTCGCAGTCAGGTCCAGTTACACTTGTAGCTGGAATGGACTTAACATCGCTGGGTGCGAAAGTGCCTCCTGTAAGATCTCAATCAGCCCTCAGTTCTCGCTTTCTGGGATGGTTGTTTATCGACCTCCGGGCAGCGAGGTAGCGTTTAGGGAAGCATTCCCTAACGCCGTTAGCTCCTTAGCTATTGGCTGTGCCAATTTTTCCATCTTGGGAAATCTAAATCTCCACTTTGACAATCAGAACATCCCGGCTGTTAGCAGTATCCTAGCTGATCTGGAGGCCCTCCAGCTAGTCCAACTTGTATCCCAGCCCACCCATGTAGGGGGACATGTCCTGGATCCTTTTTTTACAAACTTAGTTGAAGCCTATACCTTGACCATTTCCCCATTAGATTAGGGTGGACGGATCATTTTCTAGTGTCCTTTAGGTACCCTCTGCCTGAGATTCCTTCTATTCCACCAGCCAGACTGATCCCTAGACAGCATTGGAATAAACTCAGACTGGAGGATCTGCACCGTATCCTGGCTGAAGAGCTGTTAGGCCCACTAGATAACGTGGAAACGGGCTACGACCATTTCTGCCGGTGGATTACCAAGGCACTCGACTCTCTGATCCCCATTACCTTGAGCAAACTTAGCTCTAGAGAGTCGAGCCCATGGTACGACAGTAACTTCGTGCTTTGAAAGGTACCTGTAGACGGGCGGAAAGACATTGGCGAAAGTCCTACGAGGCTGACAAGAAAGCCGCGTATCTTGCCTCTGTTAAGCTTTACCACCGAGCCATTTGTAGAGCTTGCGCAGCTTTCTATTCTTCGGAATTTCGCAACAGTCCGAACCCGTCTAAAACCATCTTTAAAGTCCTCAAAGACCTTCTGGCGAAAAGGATTTCCTGTATCAAAGGGAGGGAGTTAAAGTAGGTGATCAATGGATCAACGGACACGGTTTTCCACACAGGGGGGTGGAAGGTCCAGTTACAGCTTGTGTCCGTGTCTTGCACTAGGGAAACAAAGGGAGGTTGCTGTACTGTTCCTATGGAAAGTGAGGGAAGTTTTAGCTGGCATGACCACAGATGTTAGAGTAACATCCTGGGGCATCCATTTTGTTGGATGTAATGGCCTCACACACCCCGAAGGATGTCATGCTTCATCATCGGCGGTTGCTCCTCGTCGGGGAGGCGGTGCAATCCCCGACGGGCTCACCTCAAAGAGGGGCTCTTTGGCGGAGATCTTTTTCCAACTGCCTTATGGTGAGGTGGGGGTGTGTGGGCCGGGCTAGGTGTAGTGGTGTGTGGGGTATTAAAATGTAGCAAGGGGTACCGGAATTCAGTTTATTCTGGGGGTCCCCTGGCTGCAATTAAAAAGGGGGGGTTAGCTCACTAGGTGTCAGCAGGTTAGGTCGGGTGACCCTAGATGAGACTAAAGGTGATGTTGGTCGACATGTTTCACGCAGTGGGTCTAGTCACCCGCGATTCATCAGGACCTTAATAATGTGCAAGGATTTCCTCCCCGGAAGCGTGTTCCACCTCCCACTGTGAGGCCTTGTCATCCTTTTTTCTAGAGAAAGTCCAGACTATCTATCAGACTTTCCCTAGTATTGGACCATCTCCAGGAGCCCCAGATTGCACTCTAGGCCATACCATTCTGCACTCTCTTCCCCCGTTACTTCCTGAGGGGTTCAACAAACTGGCCCAGCAAATCAAGTCCGGTTCTCCTTCGGATCCGTTAAGACCTGCCCTTTTTAGAGACCAGTTTTTCCTGGGACGCTCTACGATGTGCTCCCTGATCAACCTCTCACTGGCCTCGGGCATGGTTCCAGCCAAATGGAAGCAGGCGGTGGTTTCTCCAATCCTGAAGAAACCTTCGTTGGACCCATTAAAACCAGAGAACTACCGTCCTATTTCATTACTCCCCTGGCCGGCGAAAGTTGCAGAGGCACACGTCAATCTGGCCCTTTCAGACCATCTTACTCGGGCCAATGTCCTGGACCCCACGCAGAACAGTTTCCGTGCTGGTCACAGCACGGACACAGCCCTTCTCTCCATGGTGGAGCATTTGCGTGCGGTGTTGGATGCAGGTCAGACGGCGGCGCTCGTACTTTTAGACCTTAGCGCCGCCTTTGACACCGTCTCGCACCGTATTCTTTTGCATCGCCTGGAGGAGATTGGCATCGGTGGGCTCGCTCTGCAGTGGTTCCGCTACTTTCTCGACAATCGTACTTTTTGCGTGGCCATTCCTCCTTACCAGTCCAAATTCCACCCTCTGACCATGGGGGTTCCGCAGGGATCCTCGCTGAGTCCCACGTTATTCAATCTATACGTGAGACCGCTGGCTGATGTCATCAAGCAGTGGGGCATGACTATGGTCTCATATGCTGACGACACTCAGCTAGCGGTTACTATCAGCGGGGATGTAGAGCGGGATGCCCCTAGGTTTCAGAGTGGACTGAGGGCGGTGGCTGGTTGGATGAATGCCAACTGTCTCCAACTTAACGCAAAAAAGACTGAAATCATGATTGCCGGGAAGAAAGTGGAACTCTGGGGGGACAGGTGGTGGCCTCCGGAACTTGGGCCGTCCCCGACTCCGGTCACGGAATTAAGAAACCTGGGAGTTTGGTTGGACCCCACTCTCAGCTTTGTTGGCCATACAAAAAGAACTGCGGCCTGCTGTTTTGGTGTTCTTCGGGGGTTAAGACCGGTCCTCAAATTTTTCGATGCCTCGACCAGGCAGTTGGTGATTCAGGCGACGGTGATCTCCCGGCTTGATTACGCCAGCTCTCTTCTGATGGGGGCCAACCAGGCAGAAATCACTCGCCTACAGCGTGTTCAAAACGCTGCAGCCAGAGCGGTAGTTGGCCTGCCCAGGTTTTGCTCCGTTTCCAACACTCTACGATCTTTGCACTGGTTGCCGGTCAAGATGAGAATTCATTTTAAGGTCTTATGTCTGGCCTTTAAAATCTTGAAAGGTTCTGCTCCCCAGATCCTTACCAACCTCTTGTCCCTCTATACTCCGACTCGCTCTCTTAGATCCTTTGGCCAAGCCCTCGCTGTGGTCCCCCGGTTTAAGCTTAGTCGAGCTGGGGGCCGATCTTTTCGAGTGAGAGCGGCGGCTATTTGGAATTCTCTCCCTGTAGAGATCCGTTTGTTGGAGAACCTCTTGCTGTTCCGTAAGGCCATTAAAACTTTCTTATTTTAATGTTGCCCTGTAGCTGTGCCCCTTCTTTCACTCGCTTTATTAGCGGTGCTGTGTTCTACCTTGTCGTGCGCCGGGACGCTCCTTCGCTGGAGCATCTATGCTCATTATAAGTGCCCATAGCATAGCATAGCCATGCATGGCTTGGCTTCTATAGACTTAGAATTGGATTGAGAGGAAAAACTGGCTCCAACCTTGATCGAGGTACAAGGTATAGGCTGACAGTAGAGACACTCGGGTATAGGCTGAACTATGTAGAGACACAAGGGTATAGGCGACAGATGTATTGACATTAGGGTAGAAGTTGCCTCATGTAGAGACACTCGGGTATTGGCTGAACAATGTAGAGACACTAGGGTATAGGCTGACACGTGTAGAGATACTAGGGTATAGGCTTAACCTTGCAGAAACACTAGGGTATAGGCTGACACGTGTAGAGACACTAGGGTATAGGCTGAACCTTGCAGAAACACTAGGGTATAGGCTGACACGTGTAGAGACACTTGGGTATAGGCTGAACCATGCAGGAACACTAGGGTATAGACTGACACGTGTAGAGACACTAGGGTATAGGCTGAACCATGTAGAGACACTAGGGTATAGGCTGACACGTGTAGAGATACTAGGGTATAGGCTGAACCATGTAGAGACACTAGGGTACAGGCTGACATGTGTAGAGATGGTAGTATATAGGCTGAACCATGCAGAAACACTAGGGTATAGGCTGACACGTGTAGAGACACTAAGGTATAGGCTGATTCATGTAGAGACACTAGGGTATAGGCTGAACTATGTAGAGACACAAGGGTATAGGCGACAGATGTAATGACATTAGGGTAGAAGCTGCCTCATGTAGAGACACTCGGGTATAGGCTGAACTATGTAGAGACACAAGGGTATAGGCGAGAGATGTAATGACATTAGGGTTGAAGCTGCCTCATGTAGAAACACTAGGGTATAGGCTGAACAATGTAGAGAAACTAGGGTGTAGGCTGACACATGTAGAGACACTAGGGTATAGGCTGACTCATGTAGAGACACTAGGGTATAGGCTGACACATGTAGAGAGATTCAGGTATAGGCTGACACGTGTAGAGACACTAGGGTATAGGCTGAAACATGTAGAGACACTAGGGTATAGGCTGACACATGTAGAGACACTATGGGATAGGCTGAAACATGTAGAGACTCTAGGGTATAGGCTGACACATGTAGAGACACTAGGGGATAGGCTGAGATTGCGGGCAGGACTAATTTATAGTGCTTAATCTGTGCAGATGTTTTCTTGTGATCACCACTGGCACTTATTTGTCAACATCGTTACATATTAACGAGAAACCAACACATGGTGTCGCTGTGTCTGTGTTAAGCATGGGCGAATTTTGCGAATCTCGCGTTCGCGAATTTTGCGGATTTGCGAACTCGCAATCCGCAAAATCCGCGAATTCTCGCGAATTTGCAGATTTTTTTTTTTTTTGTGTTTGCCACTCTCTGTCACTGCTGCCACTCTCTGACTACTCATGCCACCCTCTGGCCCACCTATGCCACCCTCTGTTTCATCACAGCACCCTCTGGTTGTCCAGTCAGTGTACATTATTGTGGCAAAGCAAAGCACACCTTCCCTGCCTCAAGTGACCTGAATTAATTTGGGGCTGATTAATGTGTCACAGAATATTTTTTTAGCTGGCACCTGCTTCCTTAGTGCTTCCTGATTAGTGATCTTTTGCACTTGCTAAGTGCTTTCATTGTTGCAAAATTAGTTACAACACCTGCCCTGCCCCAACTGACAATAATGAATTAGGGGCTGATTAATGGATTTGAACTTCCAGCCTGGCTCCTGCTTGTCTCCCTTAGCTGTAATTCAGGACCTTTGTGGCATATGTGTAACTATTCTGAGGTTCAGAGCAGGGTCACATAATAGTTGCAACTGGCAACTGAACTCTGGAGGGGCCCCTCAGGAAGCACTACAGGAAATGGCTACTAATGATGAGCCTGAACTTTTGAACCTGGTAAGTAGTTTCAGTTTTGCTGAGATCGTATTTCTGCAATTTAGCGCTTATTCGCGGGGCGCGAAGTTGTACTGGGAAGCTGCGAACTCACGCGAACAGTGCGAGCAAGCCATAAAATCCGCTGCTCGCGGATTTGCGGATTTTGCGGGAGATTTGCGAATCTCGCGGATTGCGAATTTACCGAAAATCCGCAAAATCCGCGAGCGAAACGGATTTTCCGCCCATGCTTAGTCTGTGTATTTATTCAACAGCGTTCATTATTGCAGCATTAAAGTATGTAAATTAACTTTTTTTTAAAGATAACATTTAAACTTAAACCTGCAGTTAGTAAATGAGGGCGGCGTGCAAGCTGCAGTGGATCAGTGAGTAATACACTGGGTCCTGGCGCTTAATATTTTACAAATTAAGCACTGCTAGCAGTAAAGTAAGTTCAAGGAAAAGGAAATGTCCTTGGCGTAGGAAGTTGACAGCAAGACAGGCAAAAGGGGACAAGGAAATGGTTGACAGAGAGGGAGGAAAGAAGTATATTTTCTAGCATAAAAGAGAAATCTTCGGATCCATCTGATCCTAGAGAAAAAAGATTGCTGGAAATCTTTTCAATGAGAAGTTGACTTAGCAGGCTGGATTTGACAACCTGAAAATGCAATCCGGACGAAAATAACTTGAAGAAGCTGCTTTGTGGAGCTTTCTTCATAACATTTTTCCTTATTTATTTCTCCAGAATAACATAGAATCATCCCTGAAGACTCTTGTACTGGGTTGCTTGAAGAGATCCTTAAAACATAGGGGAATATTCTCAAGGACATATCGGCAAGTTAGCGGCACTTTATCGCAGCCAAAGTGGCGATAAATATATCGTCCTATTCACAGGCTGGTGCTGACAGCCGATATCCCCAGTTATCCTGCAATAGCAGCCGCACAAAAACATCGCCACAGATGACACCGGCAACTAACGCTAATGATATGCAGAGTAGGCGTTCCCGTGCAAAAAGCCGCAACAGCACCACTTCGCAACATTCTCAATGACTAGCCCGATCGGCGATAAGATCCCAAAACATGTGATGAGGCGCGTTAGCTGCAGGGATTTAACACCTGCTCTTACCTGGTGTTAAGTCAGACGACAACCTGCATCATAAAAGGGAGCCCAGCGCCACACCTGAAGAATAACAGATGGCATGGAGCTACTGATCATGCATCTCAGACACCCAAGAGAGGCCACAATAGCCACCACCACCACCCGCAGTTCAACCCCCCCCTTCCCCAAACCCCTCCTCCCTGAGACAAAGATATGGTACATCAACTTTACAAAATCATGAACAATATAATTTTCCTGATGTCCCACAATTACAACAATTAACATTCATGTGGTCAGAAAAAGGAGAATCATTTATTCTTTGATTTTCCAAACAAATCATTTTATTCAAACTAAACTCAAAACAACTATTTGGAACAGTCATGGTGGGTCTTCTCTGGACAATCTGTAAGTCACAGACTGCAAGACAAAATTCAAGATAAGACGGTGTGTCATGCGCTCATCAATGGACAGAGAAAGAGAGAAAGAAAGAATGGGAGAGAGAGAGAGAGTGAAAGGAAGAGAGGGAGAGAAAGAGAGAAAGAGAGAGAGAGAGAGAAAGAGAGAGAGAGAGAAAAAGAGAGAGAAAGAAAGGGAGAGAAAGAAAGGGAGAGAAAGAGAGTGAAAGGAAGAGAGGGAGAGAGAGAAAGAGAAAGAGAGAGAGAAAGAGAGATAGAGAAAGAGAGAGAAAGAGAGAGAAAGAGAGAGAAAGAGAGGGAAAAAGAGAAACAGTGAAAAGAAGAGAGGGAGAGAAGGAGAGAGTGCCGACACTGCGGACCTAGGCCTCACTGCTCACCTGCTGCCACCGGTGTGTCTCCAACCACATGCCGGTATACAATGCAGTCCACAGAGTCCAGATTTATGAATGGCAGAGTACATATAATTGCACACGCCATCATCGCTTGCCAGCCCCTGCGCACACAGGTTGCTGAACCCCAGCCCCTCCTGCTGCCCAGCGGTGATTGCCCGCCCTTGCGCACCTAGGCCTCACTGCTCACCTTTCGCCACCGGCGTATCTTTAAGAGGGCCCACCACGTGCAGGTGCAAGCCCCAAACCCGGGGCCCGCAATCTTGGCAGCCTCCACATCATGCAGCCCTGCACCACGGGCCACCAGGTCACACACGTGATTCTGGATCTTGATTTCGCAATGACAGTGATCATCTCAGTGCACATGCCATCATCGCACGCTGCAAACCAGCTCAGCTCTTTAGGTGCCACTAACTCTGTGAACCGCGAGGCAACGCCACATGGAGGTAGGCCCGCACTGCCCGCCGCCTCAGTCGGACACTGCGGTCCAGCAGGGCTCACACAAATCCTTACCAGTCCGGATCTCCAGGCTGGCGCATCATCGCAGGCTGCACATCCGCTCAGCTCTTAAGGTGCCCCTACCTCAGTGCATCGAAAGTCATCGTCCCATGGCGGTATGCCCCTGCCAGCCTCAGTGTATCCGGTGCCACCAACTCTGTGCAACGCAAGTCACTGACCCTTTATGACTAAGTATCATGGTGTGGACGCCATCATGTCACCTCCGGCAGTGGGGAATGTGATGTGGAAGGGCCCTAGGCCCTCATGCATAAATAATAACCACACAGATACACCCAGATATATACTGGAAATGACGTTGAGAACGTGCGCCCAGCCCTTTTTATTGGCAGGGTCACATGTCCTTTGATGCATGTGCTCGATGGGTGTGGTGTGGGTGTAAACCAGCCGTGGGGGAGTGGCTGTGGCATGCTGACAACTAGACCTGTGACCAGCATATCACTACAGGGAAGACCTGGGACATGTAGCGTTGTCGTCCCCCCTGTAAGCGTAAGCGGAGTGGGCTGGCCTGGCGTGTGTCAGTCCAGCTAGGGGTGTGAACAATGACCACAGGGCTCTGGATGTGGTTCCGTCCTGGGCTGGACAAGTAAGTAACTAATACGTGTGTCTCTGTTGTAGTGTTGGCGCCACCTGGACCGCAATCGGTAATGTTGCCCCCTGTGACTCAAGTCCCACAACATGAGCAACATGGATGTAAGGGGGAATCCATGACCCTACATTCATCCAAACTTCAATCAATCAATCAGGGGTTTGTAAGGTGCGCTAATCACCCGTGAGGGTTTCAAGTCGCTGGGGGGGTGTAGGGGGCGGCTCCGGATCAGTCAAAGAGCCAGGTCTTGAGGTTCATCCTGAACGTGTGCTGGGTTGGGGAGCATCTGATGTTCACAGGGAGCTTGTTCCAGGTTTTGGCCGCAATGTAGGAGAAAGCTCTCCCACCGGTTCTGTTTTTGCAGATGCGGGGGACCTCTGCCAGGGCGAGGTTGGCGGATCAGAGGTTCCTCTTGGGTACGTGGAAGGGTACTCTCTCGTTGAGGTATCTGGGTCCGATATTGTGGAGGGATTTGTAGGCGTGGGTGAGGAGTTTGAAGGTGACCCTCTTCTCAATGGGGAGTCAGTGGAGGTTTGGTAGGTGTTGGGTCATGTGCTCATGGCGCGGTGTCCCAAGGACAAGTCTGGCTGCGGCGTTCTGGATGGTCTGGAGTGTGTGCAGAAGAGTATTGTTGATTCCGGCGTAGAGGGTGTTGCCGTAGTCCAGTCTGTTTGTGATGAGTGCGTGGGTGACAGTCTTTCTGCAGTCTGGGGGGATCCACTTGAAGGTCTTACGGAGGATGCGAAGGCAGTTGAAGGTGGTGGAGGCGACTGCGTTGATCTGGCGGTTCATGGAGAGGGAGGAGTCAAGGATGATGCCGAGGTTCTGGGCATGGTCCGTAGGGGTGGGTGGTCTCCTGAGGGCCACCAGGTCTTGTTCCAGGCAGAGGTGCAGGGTCCGAGGATGAGGACCTTGTTTTTCTCTGAGTTTTGCATCAGGCAGCTATCCTTCCACAATTGAATGATCATAGGCATGACACATCTTTGTGAATATGAATGTTTAATGCACATTCAGTGGAGTGTTGTAGCTGGAGCAGTACAGGGCCATGCAAACCCCACTTTACATTGTTGGCCCGTGGAGGGCCTGCCAGAGTTCTTTAGGGAATGACAAGTTCATCGGAAGAGGAAGAGTCCAGTCCGCAGTCTGATTGCTGTGTCATTGGTAACCAAACAGAATATGGCAGTCCATGTCGAGGTCAAAGGTGAGTGTCGCAGAGTGTATCGGTCGACAGAGGAAGGTGATGATGCAGAGGGCAGAATCAAGCCAAAACAGGCCATATGGCGGAGATGAATGCTACTGCTTTCTTCTTACCAGTAAGGCAGATTCATCCACATCTTCGTCCTCTGCTGTTTCATGTGCCTCACATGTGGGTGGTGGTGTTTTGTCTCCAGCACTGTGTGGCACTGACACCTCAGGGGCAGGAGGTGGAATGTCTGCCCCACTGTGTGGCACTGACACTTCAGGAGGTGGAGATGTGGATGGAGTGGTAGCAGCAGCATTAATCTGTGCCAGGCCTTGTGGCAGCAATGCCATGAGGAGGGTCTGCAGGGCATGCAGGAACCCAGCTACCTCTCGCTGGTGTGCAGCTGTGGCATCCGCTCTTTATGCCTCCGCCGCTAAACATTGTGTTCAAATGTATGTTGACGCATTGTAGATATTTACATACAGACTGCATGACATGGTACATTGTGACTGTTTGGGATTAGCTGCCTGTTTGATGCGGAATAGTGGACATTTCGACAACATCACGGATATGTGTTTGTACTTGTACATTATCAACTCACATTTCCCTGCTTTGCCAAATGTGATTGCTCAGTTTCTACACACAAGCAGCACCAGTTGTGTCCTCTGTTCTGTTGTGAGCGTGTTGCGGTTTGTACCACATTGTTGTCAATGTTAATGTGCTCTGCATGTTATGTGTGTGTGCTGCATTTTGGGGGAGACGTCCCATCAGCTGTGATTTTGCTGCCCCTTATCGCTTTCAGTCGGTGTGCCTTTGACTTCTGTGCTTATACAGTGCTGAGATGTTGCAGACTTGGGTACATTGGGCTCTTGGTGGGAGTTGGGAGTCTGGGGCATGGTTTGTCTGTAGATGTGTTGTTGACGTCAGGAGTTGTTTGTGCACGTGGATGTGTCAAAGAGTGACCTGCTCCTTTACGGATGTGGTCCACACTCAGCCACCTCAGTGTCGTGGCGTGCAACATTTCATGATATATTGACTGCAGCAATTTATTTTATTTATTTATTTGAAAGGTTTTATATAGCGCTGGCTAGACCCAGAGGTATTAGAGCGCTTTACATGTGTGAAAAACAAGATTGCAACAGGTGCTCAAAAACAAAACACAATATAAACAATAAATAAAAACAAAAAACGTTCCGATGAGGTTTAACTTTTTCCATGCTATTCGTCATGCAGTGTCACTTGCATTGTCAATTTAGCTCACAGACACCCCGCTTTGCTGGGTTTAACACATGTGCATTGGTTGGTTGGGAGATTGGTGATGTGTGGTAATGGCCCCCTCTGGGCACATAGTCGACTACGGCCTACTTTCTGTTTCTAGGTGTGCTGCAGTGTGCCAAGGGGATCAGAGACATGCTCCAGAGTCATTGTGGGTGTGCATTGTGCTATACTTAGTTGTGCATGTGTGCCATTGTGCTCATCTCCCCCCGTCCCCCCAGTCCCTGGTCGTTACTCACCCTGTTGCTGTTGTGTCAGGTCATGTTGAGCAGTGTCTGGTCCCCCAGTCCTGCCACAGTCTCCACACTGATGACTGTGGACACCATTTCCTCCATCTCATCTAGCTCCTCCTGTGGGGCTGGACGCCCCACCTCCAGTCTGCATTGCCACCTTCGGGTTGTTGGGGAGTTTCTGCTTGGTTTTGCACTTCACATCATTCCAGTGCCTCTTGACCTCTTTCATTGTCCTCCTCAGCACTTCGACTGCATTTATCTTGTCCACAATGGATTGCCATATTCCATTTTTTGTTGTCAATGACACAGTGGAGGTGAGGAACAGCAGTTATCAAAATCCTGTTTTCCTGCAGACTGAACTGTGTCATCCTCTTCTTCTTGTCCTTGCCCTTCCCTGACCCAGTGGTCCAAGTCTGGTCCTCTGTGGAGCTTGTGGGGTTCTGTTTGTCCTCTGTACTTGCTCTGGCTACCTCCATTGTGCTTCGCAGTTGTTTTGCAGTTGTTTTGCTTTTGTTTGTATTTTTTTTCTTACTTTTATAGTGATTTTTTCCGCCTGGCATGTGTGAATTGTAGGCCTGGCGCAGCTTATCGCTGAATATGTTATTGCGGTTGGGCCCATTGCAACTTTTTTCACGTTGGGGTTTAGATTTTTATCGCTGTCCCCGTGATTTTATTGTGGACATTTGACTCGTTATCGGGAAAATATTGCATGTTACTGTTGGTTGTGAGTACCACGTTAACATTGAGTTATTTTACTGCGATAGACGGCAATATGAAACATTGCGTTAACCGATTTTGGCGATGATTATCGCATGTTCTTGAGAATATCCCCCATGCTGCTACTGGTGGCTCACACTAAGCCTCTAAGACACAAGATAGCTCTTGATAGCACAATTCGGAGCAGATATATAAGAGGTGGCGTCAAGATAAATGGAGGTAAAAAAACAATGGTGAAGGAAGAACCATCAAAAATGTCAATGTTAAAAAGGAAGCAGGAGTAAATTAAGCAGATAATCATAAACTCATTAGAATATTTGTGATCACCAATACACATTTCAGGGTCTGTGAAAACGAAGAATCTTACTGTCAAGAGCAAAGGGAAGAAAAACAAGAAATCAGAGGAAGGTAATAGAAAACTTGTACATCAGTCAGATGACAGAGTAACTTTGAATAAACCACTTGGTGTTGCAGTTTCTTTCCATGTGTATCAATTTCCTAATTGTTCTCTGGGCTTTGGTAGACACTCAGGGGCAGATTTACAATAACTGGCGCATCCCTGCATACTAGCAGGGATGCGCCAGTTATTGTGCGCCGCAGCTCCGCCCCCCTGGATGCACCGCATTTACAATGCGGCGCACCATGGGGCAAAAACCGCACAGATGCCTGACACATCTGTGCCGTAAAAGCGGCGCATTGCTGGAGTTGCGTCACGACCGCGACGCAGCTCCGGCAATGCTCTGGGGGGCCCTATCTCCACAATGCTGCGTCAACCCTTACGCCTGCTTCAAGCAGGCGCAAGGTTTTGACGCAGCATGGACCCAAAAGTGACTCAGTGAAATCTTGTAGATTTCCCTCAGCCACTTTTGGGAGGCGTTCCTGCACCAGAACGCCCCCCCACCCTGCGATGGAGCGCCTCCTTCGACGCAGGGCTTTACAACGTGACGCATCTGGGAGATGCGTCATGTTGTAAATACCCCGCTGTGTCACAAAAGTGACGCAACAGCGGTGTAAAAGAGGTGCAGGGGGCTTGTAAATCTGCCCCTCAATTGATAAGGACTCTGGTAAGTTTGATGGGATACGAGAGAGAGAGAAGAGTCTGAGTGAGTGAGTAAATGTGTGTGTGTGTGTGTGTCTGTGTGTGTGTGTGTGTGTGTGCGTGTGTGTGTGTGTGTGTGCGTGCGTGCGTGGGTGTCTCTCAAAGGTTAGGGGGGAAAGTGCACCTCCGGGGGTATCGAATAGTGAGGTGTAAACCGAAGCACGTAGACTACCCTTTAATTCTCCAGGGTCCTAATGATTAATTGATTTGTTTATGTTTCCAGCTCAAAGATGCAGAGAAAGAGTTACCTCACAGCGCTCGAAAACCAATAGCTTATTAATGTTAATAGAAAGCGGGAGCCTCGGGAGCACGGAGGCTGAAGGGGTGCGGCTAAAGACACGTACACAGGACAGCAACACTGAACACTTCAGCCCTTCCACTGAGGGAATCAACCGAATCAGGGGCTGACCCCGTCTGCTCATTGTGAACACACAGAACAGCCTCAAAGCACCACGGCGCCAGTCCAGCCAAATAAAAGGCCTGAGCCTCAGCACTCATTATTTCAAGTTAACGGAAGTGTCCTGGAGCAGACTTCCGGGGCCTGCGCAGAACACCAGCAGCCATCATAATAGCAGTAGGCAGCAAACTAACCGTGGAGGCCAGGGTAGTGACGCTGCGTGGGAGATTCCCTGATATCGGACTCTAAAAGCCAGTGAGGCTGGGGAAGAGTCAGTCGGGCGTCCGCAGACATTTTTCCAGGGGGGGCGCAAAATGTTAATGTCATCACCATCCTCCGACATGATGTGTGCCAGGTGGAGCACAAGAAACACTGGGGCGCAGAACTGAGGTAGGCTCAATTAAATGCCAGGAATCCAGGACATGTGACTGACCCTGCCACAGGCCAACAAACACCGCCTGTAGGGAAAACGCAAAACTTTCTGACAAGGTGCTTTATCTCTGTCTGCTAGGTGTGCAGACTTCCGGGTCCTCGATCCAACACCAATCAAGGCTGTCTTCAGAACGATTCGATTTTTATCAGAATACTTTACAATAGCCTATGATTAAAGCACAAGATTAAATATACTGTATGAACAGTGTATGTTAGGGATTATTTGTAGCACACATATTTACCAATATTGGCTTCTTGGTGCTAGAATTCATGATAACTTTTGAAGTTAAAGCACTGCGTCAAAGTTAGTAATAAATAATGCAGCGATCACACATGCCAGTGATTTGCCAATGGGTGCTCCCTTTACTAGAATTCCCCGGGCATTGCTAAATTTTGCACACATTCAATTAATTTATACAAAATAAAATGTATAGGTCCAAATGTTAGCTATGTTTTTGAAAAGAAACTTAGAGTCACTCTACATGTAGTCAATGTCAAACTGACAACGTGCGCACGTTTAGGGATACAATAATGGCCAGCTCCGTTATGCGGAAGCCCTGTACCGTAAATGTGTGGCACATACGGCGCCCGCAGCGGCGGCACATCACAGGTCCAGGGATGCTGAGTCTTACACAGTGGTCGAAGTGGGGGGAAAAAAGTAGGGGAACAGTGGGCAGGAATAACCCAAGGATTTGATCTGTTTGTGGAGCCAGAGGTGTGGCCAGAATGCGCAGACATCCCAATATTTAGTATTTGTTTGGCATTTCACTGCCCAGTTTAATCAACCAATGGATACACATGATTATTTAAGATTATAATGAGTTATTGACATTAAAATATATTCACAAAGTGGGATATGCGTCCAATCACAGAATGTACCAAATACAATAAAATGTGGAAACACAAGCCATTTGTCTCCGAGCCATGGAGTTTCTGTCATCAGCACGTCTCCCTTTTTCCACAACAACAGTTCAAACATGAATGCCAAAATATCCTAGTTTGCAAATATTCTCTCTAAAATTATGGCTCTGCCATATTTGCCTCATAATGAAAGATCTGCTGCATGATCTGACCATTTAAACTAATAAATGGTTTGTAGCTCAAACATATCAATAGTTAATATAAAATGTGACTTTTGTTGCTGCGGAGTGGATGGCCTATTGCAAAGGTTGACTGGTCACCTTTCTCACTGCAGCGTTTGTATGTTACACTGGTACTAATAAGGCAAAATCTTTCCAGAGACTGTTAGCATGTGTACACACGTCAAAATAATAAAATATCTGAAAATATACTGCATTACGCTGCAGCCCTTTTTTAATGCATAATTTAGCCAACACTACGGCATAATGTTGTCTTCCTTTGCTGCATAATTAATTCCAGTGGCCCCACAGCAGGCAGCACATGTTAAAAGTGCTAGTGAATGAAGCAGGGAGACTTCGAAGCTGGCGAACTTAGTTTGGTGTGCATTCACTGTATAGAAAATGTTACATAAGACTAAGGACTACAGGGTGCAGGAGTCACATGACAACCATACTAGTAGCCCGTATAGTTTTATAGTGATTGGTCTGGAGAAATAATCAAAGACTGGGGAGGGGGACATAGCGCTCTAATTTATACCTTGCAGTTTGTATAGAGCTCTTAGATGACAGTTAATAGCTAACTGTTCTGAGTTAGGATTTTAACTTATAAACTGCAAGTAACAAAAGGATCTCTCTGTCAAAAGCAGTAGCCCACTGACCTATTTACATTATGTGCACTTTGTGAACTGCATGGCGCATGTTTTTTGCAGCCGGTACATTAACCCTCTGAGCTACCTTTCCATGAGTCAAAACTTCCACTAGACAACATTCTGATCTCTCTGTAGGAAGAACATTAATCACCAGAGTCATCATGACATGTTTATTGTTGCCAAAAATTGCTGGAGGCCAGGAAGGAGGCAGCAAGCGTTTTTAAAACCATAATATACTTGCAAACATGATGCCTTCACCTAAAGTCAGCACCCGGTGCGGTCACACTGGTTGCACCGCCCTAGATCTGGCCCTTCTCAAGGGTCCTGTGACCTCAGTGACTGTTGTTCTAGGGTGTGCCGCTTCATAGGCCTGCCCGCAAGACTGGAGGTGAACTTCAGTATGGATAGTGGTGGGCAAGCCTTGAAGGTTAACCTACACTTGTCATGCTAGGGTCCACCTGCTGGTACGAAGACACCAGGACTTCTAAGGTGTTGCGAAGCCTTCTAAAGTCTAGCATGTGATTGCGCTCTCTCAGGAGAGTGGTCTGGTGGGCTGGTTATTAAGGCTGAACCTGGTTACCAGTTCTAAATTCAGCAGCTCTGACCGTAGTGCCACATCCTCTCCCCCACTGAACACCGTACTGTCCCACTGAGAAAAACTCCCACTGTTTTCAACTACAACCCAATTGTTGTCAGCTATAAACACCTGGATGCGGCTCAATTTAAATTACGCACTAGTCAAGAGCAATATGCGGCCTACAAAAAAAAAAAGTAACAACATCCTGGAAAAAGCAAACACTTATAGGGAATGCAAAATTTAGCAAACCATGGGAAATGTAAGCAGGAACAACATGGTTACCTTAATGCTTTTACACTCACTATTCAGAAATCAGTGAGTGCTTTTGCCTGAAAAGTTAAGGACTTGCCTGAATGGACCCATTTCAATGGCCATTGCATATATCCTTCCAAAACGTAGGCTGTATGGTAAAAAGACCACATCCCTGGACGCAGAGCCGCAGCACATATTTTGTTTTCCAATCCACACATTTTGGTACCTCCAGGATTGGTGCACTAGTTCCAAGTCCAGGGAAAACAAAGACAAGAAAACAAAAATAGTGCTTCACTGGCAAACTCTGTAAAAGTGGCGCTAATGTGTTTCAGTGTGAATAAAATCAGTTTGCCAGTTTGGTACCACTCTGGCCTACTTTATTTAGTTATTGATCTATTTTTCATATTTTTTAGCCTTTTATTCCCAATGCTGCACTTAAAATGTCAGAAAGAAACGACATTTCCTGCAAAAGCGTCTTTCTTTTTTGGATCCATTTCACAGGGAAGCACATAAAAGTAGGGAGAGGAAAGAGATTGAGAACCCAGTCTTGAAGTCACGGCTTTCATGGGCGTCCGCAGAGGGGCAAGGAGGGTCGCTCCAGGGGAAGGCAAGCGCCCCTCCTTGACCCGCCCCCCCAAGCGGTCACCCATGACGCCAGGGGTGCATGTGTAAGACTGTCAGACTGGGGAATAGACAGTCACAGAGGCAAGGCTTGGTACTCTGTATAGGAAATGAGGGATGAAGCAGTGCTAGTCACATGCTAGGCTGGGCATTAAAAAGTCAGGAGGGCTGTGCAGGTGCGTCACTTTGCCTATGATACTGAGAAGACGTGAGGGCCGGGTCAGAGTCAGTTAGGTGCCAGACTCGTGCCTTTTCACTGCTTCCGGGGTGCTGGAATAGTCAGTCACGCTTCAGGCTTATGGCCAGATGCATCAAAGGGTTTTGCCCATTCTTTGTCTATGGGAAAATGTGTTGATGCATATGGCCCTTAGTCCTCCAAAAGGCCAGTTTGCATGGAAGGAAGAATTACTCGTGACAAGCCATTGTATCTAGGTCGATAGGGGTGGGTCAGAGTCAGACAGGCTCCTGCCTTTGGAAGCACCAGCAGAGATTAGGAAAGTGTCAAACTTCTGTCCCCAAATGACCAGAAATAATCGACTGAAGTTAGTCTCCCTATAACTATGTACATTCTGAGGTACACCGAGGGATGGAGACACTGTTTTTTTAGGAGTAAAAGTCTGTAACAGTCTGCACATAACCGCAGGGGATGAGGGACGTGTTGTCATTAGGTCGAGCCTGGGCAGGTCATGCGCTGCGAGGCATGCTGTATTAGAGTATGGACTTGAAGTTCCACCTACTCTCCACCCTTATTTTTCATTGGCTTGTGTCATTGTCCTTCCTAAATGCTGGCTTCTGATTCGTTAATAGGCTTGTTAGTCCCTCCTTAGTACCACCTTCTCTTCATTTGTAACCTCCCATGAGGTCACCCCCCATGAGGTCACCCCTTTTGTGTTGTTGCTCGGTAGGCTTTAATTACAAGATCGAAGCACTATTTCCTTTAATGGTTTTCTCCTGTCTGCTGTTGCAGACAGGACACGCTCTCTCGCAATGCTTTATTTTTATTTTTTACATAGCATGGCACGCAACGCTGATAGTGGTAGACTTGCCTTAGCTTTACTTGCTGAACCAAAAGCGACTGCCTGTTTTTTTTTTTACTATTTATTTAATTATTTTAGTTTTAAGTGCCCCATGCCGCACTCATACTTTAATGGTGGCTACGCCCCTTCCTTTAGCCACGGCTCGTCTAAAGAAAGGGTCGCGGCTGACATTAAAGTTAAAGTGTCGCATGGGCGTTTTTACAAACTAGCATTTGGAATGCATAGGTGCCTCATTTACGAAACTCTCGTAAATGCGAGACAGGTTACATTGTAAATGCTTGTTTTTGACATGACTCTAGATGAGGGTCCATGGAAACAGTGGCACTGAAAGGGACACAGACTTTTTTGACTTAAACATCAAAGCCACCACACCAACTCTTGCCAAATGAAGAAGTTAGTAGCTAATCTCCACATTTTATACACGACTATTGAATCCCTCCAGACACAAAAACTGCAAACCAATCCCTTATCTCACGAAAGTTCCTTTTCGATTACAAGAGGTCATGGGAAGAATAAAGCTTTCTATTGCGCCTGGACTAAAACGCTGTAGTTGAGGAAGGGAACTGCACAATGTGTAATCAGAAGAACAAAATAAAATTGCCTTTTGAATTGGTTTGGTGAAACAATCTATAGGAAACTACACTGGAGAAGAAAGCTGAAACAGGCCTAGAGTTGTGAAAAACAGATTGCATTGAAGAAAAAATTAGTAGTAGGAACATCTAGAAGAATGCATCAGTTAAAGTGCAGGTGTCTAGTAGGCCAAACTCCAAAACTCACTGTTATGCTAGAAAAGCAATGTGTTAGAATTTAAAGGTTATTTTAACTTTGTTCAAAGAGAAAAGCAGGCAGCACGTTAGTTGAGGGCTCTTATGCTTTACTCCCAGACAGGACAGAGTTAGAGAGGGTCTCCGCAATCACAACAAATTAGGACCTTCGCAGCCCGGGAACCCCTCTGCCCTTCCGCTCCATCACACCGCCATGACGGCTGTTCTCTGCTCCCATGAGGTCTCCTTCTGCAGGAGTTCAGTGATTCGCTGCTTAAGGAGAGTGCTGGGTTGTGTTTTGTTGATTGGCTGATCTTTGGTGTGCCGCTACTGGTTCTTGTTGCTAGTGCCTTACAAAGACCTCGCTTCGCTTAAGTGGTGTCTGCACTATGAGATGGTTTCCGGCATTTTCATATAACAAGTGGATCCAGGTTCCCAGTGCACACCTGCTCACCTCTGAGCTCTGCAGGCTGCACTGCAGGATCCCTTTTCCGTATATTTTAATGTCCATTGCATAGGTTGATGTTCTTGGATAAACCATGGTAAGGATGGAGGTTGTATCTATCAGGTGTTAATTCCACTGGATCTGGCCTCACCTCTCCTCTCCTCTCCGCTAAGATCCTGTCTGGGAATCGGCTAGTCATGGTCCACAAATGCACTTTTCTAATTTACACCTAAAGATGGAAAGTGTTGTTAAAATGCCTGTTCCAACCTTTCAAATACACCACAGGCTTGTCTTTACATTACAAAAACAATCTTGCTTTATTAGTAGCGCCTTGCTAAGAGCAACCCTTATCTGTAAGTAAATTAAGCCTCAGCTTGAGCTTTTTCTAAAACACATTATTATACATTTGTTATGTTTAAATATTTGTATTACGTTTTAACTATTATTGTATTACTAGTTGTAAAAAATGCACACAACTCCATTTACAATACACTACAAAAGATTGCTCAAGCATATTATCTAGATAACGGTACATCAAAAAAACACCAAATCACAATTAATTAATTCGATTTTCTGTTAATGAATTATTACACTTCCATTCCGTTCTTCAAAACGCATACGTATCTTGAAGATGTGGCGATAAGAATAGTAGGTCTGCATTTACCTAGACATAGTTACCTTGTTGAAATTATGCTGGTCGATATTCTGGGCACGATATTATGACAATGCAATATTTTTTCACTCGATAATGTGACACACAAGCAATCAGGAGCATTCTAAAGGCAGCTATATCACTGCAACAGGCAGTGGTCAACAGCCTCGAAAGATTTAGAAAAAAAACATTCTTTCAAAAAGTGTTTTCAGTTTCAATGCAGTACGGTTTCAAAAAGTATTACTGCTCTACCTAACATTCAATATTGACTAAAGTCCTCATTATAGGTAGATGGTGAAAATCTCTCTCAGCAGCGTTTGGAAATCTGAGTAGTGCGGTAATGCCTAATTCCTGTCTAGAGAACTCAGAATAATGTATTTACTGCACCCAATAAATATTCACCCCACCCAGGGGTGATATTATTTATCTATTTCAATGTACTCATACTCAGGGCCGAAGAGTTTATGAAAAGTCCATGCTATGCAATTGCTGGGCTAATGTACATGCGTGCAATACGCAACTGCGCCGTATTTTCATACAAACAATGAGTCTATGTCACTGCTCGCTGCATGTCGGAGTGGGCGAGCCAATGAAACCTCGAGCCAGGCTAGAGCCAGATGTCTGTCTCTGGTTCAGGTCGAGGCCCTCTTTACTCCCTGAGGCCAAAGAGAGCCTAGCATTCATGAGGCTTCTGCCTGCCACCAGTGGAGGGCGGTAATTCAAGCAGGCGGTCCATACACGCATACATGCTCATCCATCTACTTGTGTATTTCAATCACATCCCATTCTTTCACAAACACACACACACACCTATTCACAGCACGCACTCACACATATAGTAGATGCATTCATACATGTAGACACACACCAAACATTTAAAATGAACACTTACCTTCTGTAGCGTTTCAAGGAGGGAAGCCTTGGTGAATACAGAAGGGTTGGGACAACCGCCTTCTTCCATTGTCAGCCAATGAGAGGAAACAGCAGTCCTTACTCGCCACAGAGTGGGATGGGTTATTCAAAGTCAAATTCAAAAAGTCTTGTATAGCGCAACATATCACCGTTAGGTGTCAAGGCGCTTGCAGACAGATCGACACACCTAGGTTCTTATATCTTATCAATTGGGGGAACAGCCAGGTTTTTAATTCTCTTCGGAAGCGCAAATGGTCTGGAAGGGACGAGATGTATGAAGGAAGCTTATTCCAGAAATGGTGGGCAAGATAGGAAAAGGATCGGCCACCGTTTCGCACAGTGCACGTCCGTAAAGGGGTTAAGAGAAGTTTAGACCTTTATCTCAGAGTTCTGGCTGGCTGATATTTTCGCAATTATTTACCTATATACCCTGGGCCTATGTGATAGATGCTTTTGTGTCTGAGGCAAATAATTTTATATTGACCTCTCCACCTAATTGGCAGCCAGTGAAGGGCTTTTAGGTTGGCACAAGACGATGATCTTAAGGGTTGGTCCAGAATTAATCTGGCCGCAGTGTTCTGAAAGGTCTGCAATTTGGAATACGGGTAATTATTGATGGAGGCCAGTAAGGCACTGCCGTTGTCTACTCGACCAATGATTAGGCCCTGTACGAGTGGCTTACGGGTTTCAATTGGTAACCATTTGAAGATCTTCCGTAATTTCCGTAGAATGCCATAGCAGGTTCCCAGTACACGGTTAACATGTGCTTTCATCGAGAGCTTGCTGTCGATGGTGATCCCCAAGTTGCATATAGTTAGTTTTGGAGACGAACAGGGGTCCAGTGCCTGGGGCCACCAGTTACAAGACCAATGATCTTCGGCCCTGCCGAACAGAATGATCTCGGTTTTGCTGTTATTCAACTGCAATTTATTTTGACCCATCCAGTTGCCGAAGTGGGTCATGCAGTTCTTGAACCGGATGATAGTATCCGCAGGGTCAGGGCCGAAGGTGACCAGCAACTGGGTATCATCGGCATATGATACGGTTTCAAAGCCGTAGAATCTGATTATCTTAGCCAGGGGAGTAACATAAAGATTGAAGAGTATAGGGCTCAAGATATACTCCTGCAGTACTCCGATACATACTGACCTACTACACGCTGCCATTGAACCTAGATGCATAGTGGTAGAACGATCTTTTAGATAATTGTTGAATCAGTCCAAGGCCTTCCCTTGGACCCCCATCTCCCAGAGCCGTTGTCACAAAATGTCATGGGAGATGGTTTCAAAAGAGGCCGATATGTCCAATAGAACCAGAATAGCCGATTCTTTATTATCTAAGGCAAGCCTGATATTGTCTATCATTTCAACTACCGCCATTTCGGTACTATGCGCCACACGAAACCCCGATTGAGAAGGATCAAGAAATCTATGCCTTTCTAGATGGCTAGTCAGTTGTTTATTTACCAGGGCTTCGAGGGCTTTCCCGAAATAAGGAATCAACGAGATGGGGCGGTAGTTGGCTAATTCACTGGCATCTAGGGTTGAAAATCTCTGTCAGCCTTGGTATCAGAAAGGGTGCCAATTTCCTAAAAATCTGGGGGGGGGGGGGATCTATGGGATTTAATCTTGACAATAACCTCTGTTACCTGATCACTGGTTACTGATTCAAATGTTGTCAGTGGGGGTATCAATATGTGGCTGCTCCTGGTTGCCTGAACGTCGGTCCCGTTATCATGCGGGAAGGATCTGTAGATAGCCTTTATTTTCTCATCAAAGAAAAAGAATAGTTTGTCGACCCGATCTTGAGAGGGGGCCACGGAGGATTAAATAGCTTCAGGGGTGGTGAACTCTTTCAAGATTTTATACAGCTCTTAACTCGAGTTGGCTGCATTCTCAATCCTCCCTGCTAGATGCATCTTTTTTGCTTTTTGATGTTATTTAAATATGAGCGATGACTTTCTCTATAATTAGCTTGGTCACTTGCTGTTTTCATTTTTCTCCAGAGGCGCTCAGCCGCCTTGTTGGATAATTTCTCAATTTTGAGTTCTGTAGTAAACCAGGGAGAGGGTTTATGCTTGACCATAACGCTAGAAAAAGGCGCTATTGTGTTCAAGGTCGTTGTAATAGCCTGTTCGTAGTCGGTGATCACTTCCTCAATGTTGTTAGTGTTCAGTTCAGCTTCGATGCTGAAATTATTAGAGAAGGAAGCAGATGTAACTTTGCGCCAGGGTCTGATAACGACGCTTTCTTTATCCCGTCTAATTATCGGATCATTTGCAGGAAGACTAAAATGTATTAAATAATGATCCATCCAAAGAAGCTGTACAGGTTGGCCAACGACAACCCTAGTAGAGTTAGTAAACAAGAGGTCGAAAGTGTGGCCAGCCTGATGTGTGGGCCCAGCTACCAGTTGCTCCAGTCCCAGTAACTGCAGGGATGTAATCAGTTGGTCAGGGTCCCATGCTAAATCAGCATGTAATTGAAATCACCGATATGGATGAAATTATCGGCACCCACGACTTGCTGACCAGACCCCACTATATGACAAGGTGTCAATGATAAGACACTAGACCCGGGCAGTTCAGAGCCTAAAACCTAGGAGCCCAGGTCAAGGCTATTAGTGACGTTGCCCCTTGTCATGAGGGGGAGGGCCTCGAGGAACTTTTCCTAGGCAGAGGCGGTAACGCCCACTAGGCTGTGACATCTTCAGTCTGGCAAAATTCAGCTCAGGCATCCAGACTCCTGCACATTTAGCACATGTATGGCTCCTGGCAACCTGACCTAGAAAATTAAGAGTATCTGTGAGGCGGACCCTTGCACAGCCTGAAAGATGCTCTTTATATTGGTCAAAAAGTGGGTGGGCGTGTCCCAGACACCCTTAAGGTCGGACCGCTGCTGCCTGCCACCCATGCTCTACCATCATGCATCAAATATTAAAGACAAAACATTAACCATTGATGTAATAAAGGAGAGAGAAAGAGATACCCATCTAGTTGTGGAATTGCTCACTGTGAAACCAGAAAACCTGGAATCAGTCTCCTTTTTCTTCATTATCACATATGACAGTACCTTCATATCTATGAGTTCAGGGTGTTTGATGCACAAAAACTGTTTGATTTGATATTTAAATATTGCTTCATCTATAATAAGAATCTAGGACATATGTTAAGCTCACATGCCAACTGACTTGCCTCTTAGCTCACTAATGGCATAGTCACCAGGACATGGATAGGTAGCGATGTTTCTAAGTTCATGTCTAAATATGATCAATTTTAACAAATGGTTTTCAATGTAGAGATTTTGGGCTACATGTACGATGGAAACATTTTGAGAGTTCATAATTGCGACTTTTTGTGACTTGCAATTAGGAGATCGCAAAATGCGATGTACCTATGTGTCTGAGAATCATTTAGCCATTCCTAATGGGGTTGCAATTGACCTGCCTCATCTATACTCACAAATCAGGTGGCAATTTACGACCCACTGGGAATGGCCAATAATCACAGGGATGGTGGCCTGCTGGAGTCAGCTGACCACCATCTCTGTGATTGCTTTTTAAGCATTTTTTTTAATGCCAGACCATTTTCATTAAAGTAAAATGGGATGTATTTAAAAAAGAAAAAGGAAAAGTTTCCTTTTCATTTTTTGAGAGTAGGCAGTGGTCCGTGAGACCACTGCCTGCTGCGGGACCACTGCCTGCTCTTAAAAAATGTTGATGCCCACATTCACAAGCGGGAGGGGGACCCTTGGGGCCACCTTCCCGTTTGCGAATGGGTTATCAGCTCATTCACGGAGTTTGTAAAATCTGAATGTTTTGTGACTGCATTCTGGTCGCAAAACATTCATACACCCCCCTATTACTTGCTATTAGAAAGGGATGCCCTCAACACACCCCTTCCTAATACAGATTCGCAAACCCTATTTTTCGAGTCGGTAATCGGTTATCAACTCACAAAATTGGGTGAGTGCATGTAAAAAGGCTCTCAAGTGGTCGCCAATGGCCCAATTCTCTCCGTTTGTGACTGCTAAAATCTATCAATTATGTAGCCCATAATCTGATGTGCTAAGGTAAAACTCATCCCCCTGTTAAAGAAATACACTTTTTGAAACTTTTTACATGATGTTTGTCGCAAATATTACTTGCCAAATATTTTTAAGCCTCGGCTCGTACTTGGGCACTTAGAGCCAAGCCGGACCCTAGGCCGGCTCTCTGCGTTAATTTGATGGCTCGCCCAGCTCTAGTTTCAATCAAGTTTCTACACTACTCACCCAAAGTAACCAGGGCTGAACTAAACCTTACATAGCACTCTCTTTGTAGTTGTCAAGCAAAAGGCATTCTTTGCAGCTTTTGTGGCCTGTGTGTAAACAGTTCCCAATCCGTACAACATCCCTTGTGTGGAATAGATCTTCGACCATATACGTCCGCTCAAGTCACCGTCTGCAGTTACCTGGTAATAGCGCCAATCCATCTCAATGGCGCCTCGAACAGCTCACAGCAGACCCCGCGTGCTGCTGGAGACCACTCATTACGTGCTAGCAGGTAGGATTTACAGCTCTGTTGCCAGGGCCCGAGCACCGGGCAGGAAGTGTTGTGGTACCGAATAAAGGCTGCGACAAAGGAGGCAATCTGTCCGGTGCCAAGGGGGTCCTGCTGGCACGCACAGTTGGGCAGCGAAGGGCAAGGGACGTTCAGCAGAAGGAACAAGAGAGCGGCAACGGGGCAGGAGGGAATTACACAATAGGGCAGGCAGTTAATCCACAGGTGGTATATTATTCGAGACTACGTTCTGAGCAGGCCAAACAACGCTTTAGTGTAATCAGCGGTAGTAAACAAGTTCACAACACGTTTTTTAGGTCTCGCCTACGCAGCGCGCATGCGCTACTTAGGAAAGAGACCTCTTGAAATCGAGTCAGCTTTGCAGGCAAAAACATGCACGCGTTGCATTGCTTTCAATGAACGCATGCACGTTTGGCGATTCCCTTGCAGGAGGCGAGGGGCGCCATATGTTATCAATTATCGCCCTCCCTCCCACACCGGAAATGCTGCCTGCTCTCGGCCGCAGTTCCCCCACCCACTACTTGTGCGAGGCGCGCGCGCTTGTTTACAGCTCTAAGGTCAGTAGCTCTGGCCGTTACGCCACACCCTCTCCGCCTTGAAAGCTGCACCTCTTCACAGTTTATAGCAACACTATGTCGTTATTAAATTATTGTTTTTATTTTTATTATCGCTAATACGTGTTTGTCTTTTGTTGCCGCCTAAACAGTAGTTTCAAAACTCATATTAGACGAGATCTATGCTGTGTCCGTGAATATTAATAGTGCTCACAGGAGAGGCATCAGGGAACACATGTGAGAGCAAATAAAATGGGCAATGCAAGAAAATGCAGAGCATATGGAAAACCGCAGCATCCGTGGCGTGTAAGAATCCTGGTACCAGGGGAGCGCAAGAAATAGTTACTTAAAGTCCGCCAAGGATGTCCCGAAAATAAAGGTGGTTTCGTTTTGCCAGATATTATATGTGACTCCAGGGCAGGTGTGAGGAATAATATTGCTACTCATATCACGTTTATTATTGCCCCATTATATTTCGCTATTGGTATATATTAAGTAAGTCAATGTATGTATTGTTCCAGATCGAGACTGAAGGAGATGAAAGAATAATTAAATGAGATCCCTTTTTTTTTCATCGATAATCATAATAATAATAATAGTTGTTGTTGTTTGACGGTTATCAATTATAACATTTTATGGTTGATCGTACCTAATACACAGTAAACATTATTAACTGTTTTTATCTGCAATACATTTGCTGGCATGTTAAGTTTTCTAGCATCGGTATTATTGCCAGTGCTATTTTGGGAAATATTGGTGGTGTTATTATAATACGCTTTTGCATGATTTTACAGTTAGCTGTCTGTAGTTCTTTGTTGGTACAGAATAAAACGTTTCATACCATGGCCGCTTCAAGCAGGAAGTCGCCCTCCTGTTTGCTTCCTGTGCCAGGACCCGCATCTGCTTTGGTTCACGTAGTCCTTTGGTTATAAGATGCCACCACCTTGGCAAAGAATGTGTAATAGCACTCCCCGCACAAAATGACGGCACCCGGTGCATATGCGTGGACTGATAATCAAACGCGCGCCCAGAAATGGCCGAAATGTGACGCAGCGCTTTAAAAAATTCCAAAAATGACCAGCAACATGGAAACCTCTTTTTGATGAAAAAGCGTATGATTGGCATACATTTGGTGCATAGAACAGTAGCTTGCCGATATTCATGCCTACGACGGCTCCGTTCGCAGTCCATCGCAGCGTGAGACCCCTGAGAGAAGGTTTCTGTTTTCAGCCTGTACTTAATACTTAATTGTCCCCGTTTCTGAGTGCGTCTCAGCAGCCCTCTCGACAGAGAAGCTGCCACCTGTGTTGATTGGCCGTAAGCAGATATGTACATATCACACATGTATTTAAGACATTTGTTTAGCGGCGTATTCCTATGAGTAAATCTTTGCGGCGCTGTTCTAGCCTTCATCTCTACCATGCTGTCTTCATAGAATGCAATTTCAGAAAGTCACCTTAATTGTTTTTTCTCCGAAAAATGCGCAAAAGTAAATCTGTAAATGTCCTCACTCTCTCGAACGTGCCTTTAGGCTTTATTTGAAATCCATAACACTTTCCAGAAATATGTCTGGGGAGCTGAGTCAGTTGCAGGTTTCCAGCCATAATCCCTGGAGAGTCATGTGACTTTTGAGTGGTATTGAACAATGTACTGAGTTTTATTAATCATGATACAGTTAATTAATCTTTTACATGACAAAACAAGCATTGGCATAGCCAATAGGTCTTGCTTTTGGGACCGTATAAGTATTTAGTTATGCAGCACAATATCCGTTGTGCAACAACATCAACTGTTGCATGGTTAAACACTTATAAGGTCCCAAAGGCGAGACCTATTGGCTATGCAAATGCTTGTTCTGGAATGTGGGTCCGTTCTGTGCGACAGGCAGCTTTAGGAGTAGATTAGCAAAAGTATCTCACTAGTTAAAGGTGGTAAATGATGCACATTTTCAAAAACTGAGAAAGGGGTTAGCACTGCCCTTTGCATCCTAGCTGGCGGAAGGGGTAGAATGCCCAAATTTGGAGCTGGGGAGCCAGGTTCAAGTCTCGGCGTAGGCTCAAACACCCTGTGATTGTGAGCAAATCACTTAATCTTGCCGTGCCTAAAAATGAATGTGTTTTCATGTAAAGCGCTCTGAGACCTTAGGGTCGAGTTTGCAAAAAACTGCTCCATTTACGTGCTAAGAGTATGACGACTGCAATCATTAAATACAGTCCAGGGGGTGGGGTGGGTACCAATCTTCCTGATGCTTATGTTTCATAAAGCAGCATTTTTATGTTTTATGCCCAGGGTTAAAGTCAGGAACGCTGGTTGTGTCCTTCCCCTTGTAAAATGTGTATAACTCTTATTACCACTTACATGGGTAGAGCGCTGCACTCTGTGTGGTTGGAGGGGTGTTATCATGGTTTTACATCTCATATTCCCTCTTGGTACTCAATTTTCTTACCTTCAGGAAGTTGTACAATTAGGGCCTCATTTGCAAGAGGCCTTCGCCGCCAGAGCGTACTTTTTAGGACGCTCCGGTGGCGCAGGCCTCTCAATCATATCTATATTGTGACGCAAAGCCACCCTGCAGAGCTTTGCATGGCCTCATAGATATAGAGTAAAGAAGCGCAAAGTGCTGTGTTGCCTTAATCTGCGTCAAGGAGGCATTCCATGGGCTTTGTGGTGGGGTCTCCCACGCAGCGCTCATGGGTTTAGGTACATTCCAAGATTTACAAGGATCTGTAATGCGTCAATACTGTGCGCCTCCCCAGAGGAGATGTAACAGGGAGGAATAACTTTATTTCTCCTTGTGTTTTCCTCTTTCAATGTGTGCTGCATTGTGCAGCACACACAGAAAGAGGACAATGCTTCCATTTATTGTTTTTGTGCAGGAAGGCGTTCCTTCCTGCACCAAAACAATCATGACAACAACACAGATACCCTTGCACCATAGTGCAAGGGTGCCTGCACCGGCACAAGACACCAATTTATGCGCACGCAGATAGGACAGGAATGCGCTGCATTTCATTACTATGGCACATTCCTGCCTTTTCCTTTTGACACAGTGCAGCACAGCAAGGAGGCTTGCGGCACTGCCCTACACCAAAAAGTAGTAAATGAGGCTCATAACCTACCGACCAACGAATGTTCTGATCAAAATGTGCCGCATTATGCCACATAATTTGCCTTTTCTTATCGTAGAATTTGGTTCTCCTCTGCTACATAATTCCAGTGGCCTTGACTACGATTGATTGCCAAGCATGGAAGGAAAGAAATATGATAATTGTTTTTATGGACATTTACTCTGACCTATTTGCATATGCTTTGTTCTTCGAGGGCTGGTTGCTATGAAGGTAACCGAGGAAAAACAGGACTCGTTGAAAAGGGATAGATATATGTTGATGATCTAGATCTAGAATGATCTAGAGCACAATTTAGTATTCTTGAAGGTTTCTTTTTGGGTGGAGAAGGTCACATCTCCTGCCTTTGACTGGAACCGTGCACACACCCACCTCAAATGCCCGCCACTCACTCCCTCTTGAAAGTCCATTACATTTTCAGGTGAACTTGAATTATTTATAAAACCCATAAAACTAAATGCACACAGCAATCTACAACAAAAAATCAGGCACTGTTTTTGACTTACTGGCTCATTTGGGTCCCCACTGTCCGGCAAACATAAGAGTGAACCAAGGAAGGTCTGGGGTCATATCACAGAATGGTGTCACTACTGCAAACAACAGATCAACTCGATTTGACACTATTTTGCCTCTATATTTGTGCAGTGCAACAGAGCAAACAAGGTTTGTCAAAATCCTTTCTACAGTCAAACTAAAGTAGACCAAATAGATTTTAGAGCCACTGCTGGGCATATAATTTAAGTTTTGGTGTGTATAAGTCTTCTTTGATGTTTAAAAGAGATTGTAATACAAATCACTAGACCCTAAACAGCCTTTTTCAGAAATAGAACAGGCAGATTTTGCACTAATTTAAAAAGTGTGGTTATTATATTTTCTTCACTTCTTTTCATGTAAATACTATAAAAATATTGTGAAATTAGTTTGTGCTTTTATTGCCGTGGTGCAAATATTGTTCACTCTAATTCTCTTACACAAGCAGAAACATTGGTGAGGTAAATGCTTCTGTAACATGGCCAACTGAATCAAAGTATAATCAATAAACAAATTTCATTTCTGGAACGTTGATTTGTTTGTCAACCCTTAACCAGATCACGAAAATGTTATCTACAATTTTAACATCCCTTTGTAGACTTCAGGGAAATTTGTTTTGCAGTATTGATATTCAGTTTATCTGCTGTAGCAGTCTATAAATATTCCTACAGACCTTGGGTGAACATTTATGAGAGTTTTGCATCATGTTTACACTACGCAAAATGATACATGCGTGATGCAAGCCTCTAAGTCAGATTTAAGAAACAACGCAAAACCTTGTTGCGTGGCTTTGAATGGCTTCATAAATCTTAAGTTAGGCAACGAAGCACAAATCGCTGCGTTGCCTTACTCTGCGCAAGGAAGGCATTCCAAGGGCGTTGTGATGGGTGTTCCCATGCAAATCCCATGGTTTACCATGCATTTCCAGGTTTACCAGACCTGGTATGGGAAAGCACAAAAAAGATACGCCTCCCCAGGTGAGGCGTAACAAGGAGGAATATCTTTATTTCTCCTCGTTATTGCCTCTTTCCATGTGTGCTGCATTCTGCAACACACTTAGCAAGAGGGAAACGCATCTAATGAATGTTGTTGGACAGGAAGGTGTCCCTTGCTGCACAAAAACGATCTTGCCTACAACACAGGCATCCTGCCCTTTCCCAGTGCTGCAGAGCAGCGCAGCACAGTAACTTGCTGGTCTGCCCGCACCATTATTTTCATAAATATGGGCTTTTGATTTATTGTTTTTGATAACCTGCGTTGGTATTTCCGGTACTGCATTCAAACCTAACTCAACCACAGATACCACTGAAGAGTCAGGAAAACAGACAAGTAGGACAAAGAGGGAGTCTCACCGCTGACACTTCTAGATGCTCTCTGACACCAAAAGTATCTGGAGAAAAAGTTAGGAAGCAGGGAAACCTGGGACCATGACTCAGGACATTTCTTCTTTTTATAGTAAAGTGTGGTGAATAACTTAGAGTAAGCTAAAACAGAACCTATAGGTTTGATTGAGGAGACGGTATTGAGATATATGTTAGTGGATGAGATAAGAGTACAGATTTGCCTCCGAAGCATTAGCGTGATGGTTGGAAAAGAAAAGCCCTCATCATGGATCTCTTTTGTGGAGTCAGATGAGTGCTCCACCAGGAAACACTCAGATCAACAAGCCCATGTTGGCGCATAGCCCCAAAACTCAAGCAGCGCCCTAGGCCTGGTAACCTTTAGTCCTCTTTATCTCCACTCTCTTCAAGCAGTATCCCCTATATCAAGCAGATGATGTTCTTACCTATAGAAAGCCAAGGGGATAGTGTGGACCTGCAGGGAGACAGTGAGATGGATTACCTCTGCAAAGAAAGAGCTGATAAAATGCAGGTAGCCCTGCTGGCTAATAAAGTAAAAGAGAGGGATTATGAAAATAAGATTAAGGAAATACAACTAAGGTTGTTTATATAGCTTCTATGCTAGCCCCCGGGTAACCGCTAGCCCAGTCATTTTCCCTCTTCCCCCTAACTACCCCAAGAAACTAGGGCGAAACTACTCGATTAGCTTAATAGTTTTGAAATAGGCAACCACTCTTAAATTGGTATTAAAGATGCAAAAACTGACAACTGGGGAGACGGTTGCATGCATGATCAGCTTTTAAACGCAAAAAGAACCATTAAGGAGTAAACAAACTATGGGGCATATTCCCAAGGGGTTATCGCAGCATTAACGGCACTTTTCTGCTACTATTGCGGCTATAATTTTTTCGCCCTATTAGCAAGCTGTCGCTAAAAGCTGTTAGTGACAGTTTTTAGGTGAAAATGCCCGCTGTAAAGATCGCTACTTCTGTTAACGATAACTATATGCAGGAGAGGCGTTCCTGTGCAAAATTGGCCGCAACCCCCACTACTCCATATTCACAAGGGGATCCTTGAAGTTCTGAAGACCAAAAAAGACTGCTCTAACCGCAGTTAGAGCCAGTTACATAGGACCAGAAAATAGCTGGTCTTAAAAATGGGGAAAACACTTGGGGTCTCATCTCAGCAGCTTTTGGTGCTGGACAGCGGTGCAAGCAATGTTGCAGTGCTGCCCTGCGACAAAATTACAGTGCAGGAAGGCGCACCATCAATAAAATAGTGCGCATTCTTAGGCCCCAGTCATGAAAAGTGTTGCAGCGCTGCAACGAGAGACCGTTGCAACACTACTCACTATGCCCTTCTTGCGACAGCATGGATGTGCTATATTCACTGGACAGCGCTCAATGACGCAAGTAATGTCAGATACGTCCGGAATCCTGACGTATCTGTCTGAGCAAAAGTCACAAATTGCTGCAGTCGTGTCACAACCATGATGCAACTCCATCAATGCATGGGGTCACCCTATCCTTGTGGCACTGTGTCCCCCTCATGCCTGCCATCAGGCAGGCAGAAGGTACTGATGAAGTGCCGTTCATGAGAGGTGTCCGAATGTCGGCCTTGTAGGAGATCCATCGGTGTTGGTTGCGCACTGTGGTGTCATTGTCTGTAAGCGTTGGTGGAGTGTTGGTGCGGAGGTAGTTGATGAGACGTTCTTCAGTGGCCTTGATCCAGCTGTGAGGGGGTGCGATGATGACGGTGGCGTCTGGTGGGCAAGGTGAAGATGTGGTGTTACCAATGATGGTCGGTCCAGGAGAGTCCGTTGTTGGTGCTGTAGTTGAAGTTCCCGCTGGCGGAGGTGACGTGCTCGACCGTGTGTCCTGCTATGTGGCTTGTTGAGGAGACTTGTTGCTTGCATCTGATGTAGGAGACCTTCCCTAGGAGGGGATGGTGTCCTGGTCACTGGGCTTGTCCAGGTGGAATTTGAGTTCACCGAGGTAGGATGTCGTCAGTGGATGTTAGACCGTGGGGTGCAATGAGGTCTACAATGGTATTGGAGAATGGGGGGCCATGGCCCGGGGTGCCTGCACATGAGAGTGCTGCAGAGGATGTGCTTGGGCTTGGTCCGGATCTGG
The DNA here is from genome assembly GCF_964263255.1 of Lissotriton vulgaris. Lineage (NCBI taxonomy): Eukaryota > Metazoa > Chordata > Amphibia > Caudata > Salamandridae > Lissotriton > Lissotriton vulgaris. The sequence continues at coordinate 352,244,966 of NC_141685.1, read as the reverse complement.
GAGTTGATGCGGTTCATGGTCACCCTTGGGTCATTAGAGGGCGTGGTCAGTCAGAGTGTAATTCTGTACGTGATGGCAAAGCCTCCTCCTTGATGGTCAGGGCGCTCTTTGCGGGTGATACTGCAGCCATCAGTAATGACGATGGGGATGTCTGCTTCGGAGCAGAGGTTGGTCCTGGCAGGCAAGGTGGCCTCCAGAGTTGATAGCGAGGAGGGTGCTGGCATTGTAGCGGTGGAGTGTCCAAGAGGGAGGCTCCTTGGAGCTGAGCGCGGTCCAGGGGCAGACTAACGCAAATGGCATAGCCTATGGTTTGCCTTTGGCACGGGAGACAACCATTACAATGCAGGCAGAACATTGTTAACAACACAACTCCGACAACACAAGTGCCTTTACGGGGCGTGGCTTAGCAAGCCACGATGGCGGCTGTGTCCTGCTGAGGCTCCGCGATCGGGCTAGCATCCAGCCCAGTACCCGAGATCGCCGGGAGCCTCAGCCCACTGAAAAGGCACCTGGGACCCCCCGTGCACTGGGGCGCCGCTTGGACGACCTCCGGCGGCGGCGGACGAACAGCACGGACCGACTTTTGCAAACCCGGAGCCGAGCGCCTCGGTCCAAGATGGCGGGCGCGACCCTGTCCGGCGGGCACTCACGCCGCCGGGAGCTGACCCAGTGATCAGAGGCCCCAAGAGACAGAGCTGACGGGCGCCTACGAGGGGCCCCAGAGCAACAACGAGACCGGCCCCCCCGGAGTGCGCGCCGGACGGCGCCTTCCCGCGATCCATCATCCCGGCGCGCAAGATGGCGGCCGCCGCACCGGGGCTCCACTACATCGGCACTGTGGCCTCACCGAGAGCCTGATCGTCCCCCCGGCATCGGCCGACCCACCAGGCGCGGAAGGTCGACGGACGCGCTGTAGACGTGGTGGTGTGCCATCCAGTGGCCAACAACGTACGAGCGAGGGCGGTGAGTGCCCGTCCCTCCCCCCCTCCCTCAGAGTTCTCGGCGCCTGTTCCCCCCCTCCTACAACCTCGGGGGCTCCGTGAGGCGATGAGGCACACGCCGCTGGCTGACCAGAGGACCCAGAGCGCCTCCACTACCCCGCGCCGATCGCCGGATCCGGGTGCCTGACCCTAAGATGGCGCCCACAGAGTCCTAGACTCCAGGAGCAGCGCAAGCCTCACCACGGGAGCAGGGGTGGCCCCTCCCAAACTCGAGACACTACCAGCGGCCGCCCATTACTCCGGAGCCCCTTTGAACTCCCACCACCTGACCTCTGGCCCTCCCGGCCGCCACTGACACTGTGCCACACACCAGGGGGGGCCCACGGGGCCTTTTTGACACCGGAACCACCGGCCCCGATGGCCTCGGACCGCCTCTGACGCCCTGAACCAGAAGACGCTCCCTGAGACGAGGAGGGGCCGTCCCGGAGCCTGGGGAGACAGGAGTGACCGGCTGCCATTGAACTTGCCCGTGGCCCAGCTGCGTCGACCTGCTGTGCCCAGAGTACACGGCGGCCCGGTGGCCCACTTACCGGCACCTATGGGGAAGACAAAAGCCTCGCAGATGACGGCTGTCCCTGAAACGGCCGTCGAAAAGATGCCACACACAAGGACGTGGACGCAAGCCAATGCGTCGCAAACAGACCCTACGCTAACGGCGAAACTGGACCAGGTGTTGGCGGCGATCGAAATGTCTCGCCTCTCCATGGAAGAAAGATTGGGCGCCCTGACGACGGACATTGGCTTGATCCGCGACGATCATCGTAAACTGGCGGACAGGGTGAAGGAAGGAGAACGAGCTGTGACCGAGCTGCAACCCGTGGTGAAGATGCAAGAGGAAGACATGAGAGAGGTCCTACGCCGCGTGGAAGCCCTGGAAGAACGCACGGTGGACTTGGAAGGACGCTCGAGAAGATGTAATATCCGCGTTCTGGGCCTGCCGGAAGGGATTGAAAATTCGGATCCTCTGGCCTATATGGAATCCTGGACTAGATCGTTCACCCCAGAGAGCGAGCGATCACCGTACTTCTCCATCGAAAGGGCCCACAGAGTCCCAGCCCGGGCACCCAAACCCGGCCTCCCCCCACGACCCATGCTGGCTAAATTCTTGCACTTCCGTGACCGAGATGCGGTGCTCCGTGCGGCCCGGACAGCGGGTCCCCTGCAGGTGGAGGATCAACATGTTATGGTGTTCCCAGACTACGCCCGGGAGGTCCAGCAGCGGCGATCCACCTTTCTGGAAATCAAAAGGCGCCTTCGTGCCAACGATCTACAGTACTCCCTGCTGTTCCCAGCCCGCCTTAAAGTGCTACACAACGGGAAAGCCCTTTTCTTCACCACGGCGGCGGAAGCACAAGATTGGACTGAATTCCACTGCCCACTGCTTCCTAAGCCCGGACCCCAGAAGACCCGCAACAACGACTCCAGGAGATCTAGACGACGGGGCGTGAGCCGTGCCCGATCTGGCCGCCCCAAAAGCCAGGGGTCCTCCCCCATGGGGTCACCCGACCTCACGCAAATCATGCAAGAACGACGGGACGCCCTACGAGCGGTGACCAAACTGCACATGTCACCCCCAGCATCGGACCTGGATGGTCAACCACACCTGTTCACTCCAGAGAAAGACCGAGACAGCGATGGAACGATGTCAGGATTTGGCCCAATCTCTTCCCCCCTCCTGGCGGCACCTGCACTGGACGCTACCCTGGCCAGCCAACCTAACACCTCGTCATGAACATTGAACTATTGATTGCTGTATCCTTCCAATGGTTGCCCGCTGTATTGCGCGACGTCTAGGAGCCTAGACTGCTTTGTCTGATTATTGTATGCGCTACCGAGCGATAGACTCTTCTCCTACAAGAGCCCGACCCGCGCACAGGCCCAGCAGCGACACATGCTGCCACCCCCGCATTTACCTGTTGTATTTCTCCCCTAGTGGGACACTAGTTTGGATATGCCACCTCCGGTGATATATCCTCAGTATTGGGACTGTTGCCCACCCAAGGTTTTATCTGTTGTTCTTTCCCTTAGTCCCTCCCCTACGATTGTGGAAGCTAGGCGCGCAGGAACACACATGACACAGACATGCTGGCGACTTTCGGGTATTCTAGGGGGGCCCTCACCCTTACCGCGACACCCCAAGAATGGCAGTCCCACGCTCAGACGTTAACGTCCTCACATTGAACGTGCGGGGCCTACACACACCCAGCAAACGTTACTCTGTTTACGCCTACATTAGACGCATGTCAGCCAATATCGCACTACTACAAGAGACACATATAAACGCTACTGAACTCACTCGCCTACAGTCTAAATGGCGAGGGACCTTCTGTGCCACACAATATTCGGCGTTTGCACGCGGCGCGTTAATCTGGGTCAGGCCGGGCACTCCCTTCCGGGTGCTTCGACGGGTGGTGGACAAAGAGGGCAGATATGCGCTACTAGAGGGAATTCTGGACGGGCAGGGAATACTCCTTGGCAGCATTTACGCCCCTAACGTGGACCAGGATAAATTCTGGGACCACCTCACGGGCGTCCTGGCCCAATTCACTACGGTCCCATGGGTACTAGGAGGCGACTTTAACTGCACGCTGGACCCCACCCTAGACCGCTCCCATCCCCCTCCCGCACATTCCCCGGCCCCCCGGCAGGCAGAACTCTTTAGGACATGGGTCACACACTGGGCGCTCACTGACGCATGGCGACACCTACACCCACTGGCTCGCATATACTCCTTCCACTCGATCCCACACAACCTCCGGGTCCGCCTGGACCGCTTCCTCTGTTCTACACCAATTCTCCCTAAGATCACGTCTACAGAATACCTAGGCCGGATCCTCTCGGACCATGACGCCCACATTATACGCCTAACCTGGCGCCCCCCCCACCCACCGGTCCCCACCTGGCGCCTCCCTAAGGATTGCCTGACCGACCCAGTCTTCAGAGACACACACAAAACCAGCATACAGGACTACTTCACACATAATGCAAACACGGCGTCGTCGGTACTAGTGGAGTGGGACGCGTTTAAGGTGGTGGCCAGGGGAGAATGCATCAAACAGGTGGTGGGGGTACGCCGCACCTTGGAGCGGACACTCCTAACCTCGGAGCAGGCTCTGGCCGCACTCACTAAGCGACCTGACGACTCGGAGGAACACGCTGTACTCACGGCCGAGGCTAAGACGGAATACCAGGCCGCCTGCGCTGACCTCCGGAAGTACAATTTTAGGGCTTACGCCTCCAGAGTGCATAAGGACAGGGACAAAGCAGGGGCGCTGCTAGCCTGGATGGCAAGACAGGACACCGAAATCAAGCCCATCACGGATATTATCAACCCGGACGGTGTGCTGGTGCGCTCACAGGCCGAGATCCTTCTGGCGTTCCAACGTCATTATGCACAGGTGTACGAGGCCCCAACCCAGCCCTCCCAGTCCTCCGTAGACAATTTTCTGGACCCCCTGACTTTACCCACAATATCGGACATCGACAAGCGCTCCCTCGACGCCAAGATTGTCCCGTCCGACATCACCCAGGCGATACGGGCCATGTCCCGCAATAAAGCGCCGGGGTTGGACGGCTTCCCACTAGAATACTACTCGTCCTTTTCCCCCCTGTTGGTCCCCCGCCTCTCACGGGTGTTCGGGGCATCTCTTCATCTTGGTAGGCTACCCCAGTCAATGCGAGAATCCGTGATCGTCACCTTCCCCAAACCCCACAGAGATCCACTTCACATGGGGTCGTATCGCCCCATCACGCTCCTGTCGGCCGACTGTAAACTCCTGGGGAGAATCCTTGCGGATCGATACGCGCAGATCATTCGCCCCTTGGTCCACCCCGACCAATGCGGCTTTGTGCCGGGAAGGAACACCTCCCAGAATCTCCGCCGCGTTTTCCATGTTCAGGATCAGGTGCGTGACCGATTTCCTCGCGCCGCCTGTCTCATCATGGACCTGGAGAAGGCGTTCGACACCCTCACCTGGCCCTATCTCTTTTCTGTCCTGCGCCGACTCAATATCGGCCCGACACTCATGGCGTACACGCGCCTCCTGTACACCGATCTCACCTCTCGGGTTCGTATCGGGAAACGCATATCACCGGCATTCGGAGTTTGGCGGGGCACAAGGCAGGGGTGCCCCCTGTCGCCTCTCTTATTCGCGCTGGCGGTCGAACCGCTGGCGGTTCGGCTGCGCCTGGAGGGTGCGGAATGGGGTATTCCTCTCGCGGATGACACACATTGCGTGTCCATGTACGCGGATGATCTCCTCATATATGTCCGAGACATCGAAATGGACCTGGCCCCCATAGGGGCGACGCTGGTGGACTTTGCTGATGCCTCGGGTCTCCGAGTGAACTGGGACAAGTCCACAGTCTACCCTTTACACCCGAGCCTACCCCCCCGAGAAGTCGAGCTCGGTCCGCACACGCTCTCGTGGTCCGCGGAGGCTCCCCGGTACCTCGGGGTCCGCTTGTACCATTCTCCAGCAGCCATGTTTGAGGGCAACCACCGCGTAGTACTTGCTAGTCTGCGCCCTACGGTCGCCTTCTGGAATAAACTCCCGCTGGCCCCGATAGGACGGATAGCCCTGGCTAAAATGGTGATGCTCCCCCGACTCCTTTACCATTTCACAAACTTGCCGGTTATACCACCCAGGTCCTTCTTCCGCGATGTCGACTCCCTCCTAGGGACCCTTATCTGGGGCGAGGGTCGTCACAGGGTTGCCTTGAAAACCCTCCAACTTCCCACAACACAGGGAGGGCTCGGAGCTCCATCCTTCGAGGCATACTTCCTCGCGGCACAGCTCCAATGGCTATCTTACTGGACGGCGGATCGCTACCCTCAGGAGACAGTCACTCCGACCGGCAGAATCGCAACCCCAGAACTCACTCGTCTTCTCCTCCCGGGCACCAAGCCACGGCGCACATACCCCCTTCAAGTGGCGATAGCGCGCCGGTGCATGATGCGGATCCACCGGTTGTCCCCCGGTAGACCTCCATACTCCCCGCTGCTACCACTGATAGGCAGCCCTAGGCAGGACTCCTACTTCACCGCTCCGCTGTTCGCTGAGTGGTCCCTCTGTGGCATCACGGATCTGGAATCGCTCTTCGAGGAAGGCCAGCTAAAATCGCTTGACCGCCTGATCGCTGAATACGGACTCTCCCCAGGCCAATTCCTTAGATATAGACAGCTACTCGATGGATACCGGCCCCACTTTAATCTCTGCATTGGCGAGCCAGACACGCATCCAGTAATAAATACAATCCTACATATGGGGGTGGGACGCCATTTAATCACCTGGTTATATAAATCCATCCGGGAACTCTCACTCGCTCCTCTTACGACTCTGCGGGCTACTTGGGAGGAGGACATAGGCCGCGCACTGCACGACTCTGAATGGACTAAAGCACTTGAAGCCCCAAAACGCGTCTCTAGAAACGCCCGCTTCAAGAACATCCAATACTATATCCTACACAGGGCATACCTCACCCCAGCGCGATTGCAAAAGTTCTATCCCTCCACACCATTTCTCTGCCCCAGATGCTGCTCCCCTGCGGCAGATTTCCGACACATGTTCTGGAGTTGCCCCAACCTTCACCCCTTTTGGCGGGCGGTGCACGACACTCTGACGGGATTAACGGGCCTCACTACCCTAGCCACCTGGGAGTCCAGCGCACTAGGCATCTTTCATGGTCCTAAGCGAGACCCGGTACACAGGCGCTTCGTGTCCCTAGCACTCCTGTTGGCCAACCGATGTATAACCATGCGCTGGCGTTCCCCGGAGGGTCCCTCTGTAGCGGCATGGAAGGGCGCGGTTGGTAAATGGGCGGCGGCAGAGGAAGATGCCCTTAGAGAGGAAGAAGCCAGGGGTGCGCGTAAAATTCCCATATCCATGGAATGGGCCATGCTCCTCCACAGCTTCCGGCAGTCCACACATGTAGAAGAACCACCTACTCCTCCCCCCCCTCCCACCCCTGAGAACCAGTAGCCTCTACATGGTATCTACCCTCCTGGGACCGTCCCCCGGTACCTCCTACTTCTTGATCAAACTCTCATATTACAGGTCACCCACCTCGATGCCCGCATATACGTGGGGTGTTCACCCCCCGGCCCCACTCCTTCCCCCCCCCTCCCTCGGAGCGTAGACCGACTGGCTCCGTGAAAATCCCCCCCCCCCCGACGCCCGTCGCCAGTATCCCCCTGCTTGGACCCTGCTAGCGCCCACACGCTTCTCTCCCACAGTTTTGTCCCCCTTGTTCTTAGGTGCCTCCACTGTATGAACAGTACAGACCTCGATCCTACGCTTTCGAGGCGGGACCCTACATACCTGCAGTTACCCATTGCCCCATTAGGAGTGCAGACTCGCTGCTTCCCGACCTGCGAACATGTGTGTACGATTTACACTGATTACCCATGGAAATTGTAATTTTGCACCAGTTGTATAAAAACAAGAAAACGTTGCGCGCTTGGCTGTTCGTGGCTGAATGTTGAGGCCACGTCAGTAGATCATTTACACTGTACTTGTATACTTTAATGCAACAATAAAACAAATGTCAAAAAAAAAAAAAAAACACAAGTGCCTTTACATTGCCATTTGGTTACAACGCATTGTGAGGTCAGTGATGGGGTAATTTAATCTTCTTCGGGTGCGTATGGGTTTCGAATGTAACATATGGAAATTGGGGTGTGTTTTTGGGTAGAATATGGCAATTGGGGTGTGTTTGGGGTAAAATATGGAAATTGGGGTGTGTTTTAGGGTAAAATATGAAAATTGGGGTTTTTGGTTTTGGTTGTCTGGTTTGTTTAATTTCACTCTTTGCAAAAAATGAAGATAAACGGGAATTGTGGACTTTTTGTACGACCTTTGAAATTTGTAGAAATATTATTTAAGATAACATAGAAAAGCATGCCCCTACTGGGTAAATCCGCTTGATAACGTTGTTGATGGCACCCTTTTTTTTGGTATTCTAGTTATCCTGACTTGGTATTTCGATATTTGCAAATAACGAACGTTAAGCAGGTAAAGTGTACTGTTTGTCCAGTTTTCTGAAATTTGTAGTCGTTTTTAAGAAACTAGAAAAACATGCCTGCGGTATTTCTCCCATAATGTATAATTCATTATGGCATAAATACACATCCAAGGATAAAGAGACTCAGTGGCCCATATATAGTTTTTTGAATCTCACAAAACTTAAGCTGTTGAAATCCAGCTCTTTAAACGAAGGTCGCGACAAGCTATGTTTGACGCCCTAGGCCAATGGAAAAAGGAGGGAGCTGAAAGAGAGAGATGGGCTCAGGCAAGGTTATAGAAAGAGGCTAGAAAAAGCGATACACAGAAATTAATAGAATTACAACAGGAAACAGTTGCATCCAACTTTGTGTATACAGATAGAAAACACAGGTTGAATGTGTCTGGTCAGTATCCTGTGCGTCATACACCACTAGCGAGAGCAGATCCCCATGAAGAGGAGCTTCTCCTCCATCCATTACCACCACCGTACCATGTCCCTCCCCATCCTATCCCACGGCCGGCCGATGGAAACATACCCTCCGAAAATGCCCAACCCCTACTTCCCGATCCCACTGTCCCTCCCGCTTAATCTGACCCCGAGACCACATCTTCTGCTCGATCCCACACATCCCGCATCACATCTGCACAGAAACAGGCCTTGGATGGTCTAGTTTGCACCTGCCTAGAGGATCTTTTTACCTCTAGCCAGATCCGTACTATTTATGATGCCTATGCACCACCTCAAAAGGGCTACTTCTTACAACAATTTGCTTATGAAATATTCTTTCTTTATGAGAAACACCACGAAGTGACACCAGCAGACCATGTTAGAGGATTGTATCGTAAGTTGACAGAGGGGAGATAAAGTGCTGAGGAAAGCAACAGTTTGTTAGAACTCACGCTACAAATGATAGAGGGTCTAAGGAGAGACCAGGAGGAAGAGGAAAAGCCATTAGTAAAGGAAGGTGCCACTGGAGGTCATATGGCACCAATAAGGGAAGGAGCTCCAGTTTTTGTCCCAGCTCGGGGGCAGGTACTGCTGAGGGACTGGATAGTCCACATGCCAAAAGTAGGATATTATATAATTGGGTGTACACACCTTGGCTTTGAGCTGACATCTTAGCTTTCAAAAAGGACTTGCCTGACCCCCGGAAGAATCCTACAGGATTCTACGAAGGGTTGGACACAGTTATTACTACTTATACAATGACACTGACTGACATAGACCAGTTCTTTGGGTTAATTCTGCCCCCAGATACTTGGAGACCCATAAGGAAAGTTGACGATGAGGCCTTGTTCAAGCATAAGTGGGAAGATTTGACAACAATGGATAGGGATAGAAAACCAGGTGAAAGGCCTGCAGAAGCTATTTTAGAGCTGCCAGGTAATATAGTAAAAAAATTGAAGGCCACAATTTCAGTTTGGAAGGTAGATTGGACAGCCATCACTGCTTGTAAACAAAAATCTGAGGAAACTACATCTGACTACTTCTCCCACCTCAGCCAGGTGTTTATTGACTATAGTGGACAGGACTCGACGACTGAGACAGGTCGACACTTACTAGTTCAGGGATTGTTGCCACCCACCTCCACAAAGTTACAGAGTAGCGAAAGCACGTGGCCTGCTGCAACACCCACACAGATCTTGAGTATGGCCTAAGAACATCTGCAGAATAAGATAGAGGAGGAACCTACCCACCCTCCCACCACAAAGAAACATAGCATGGCTACATCAGTAAGTTATCATGTGATGATTGTTCCTCTTGGTGATGCTCTTCTGCCATAGCGTATGTGCCGCCACTGGGTGTGCATCATCTACGTGTGCTAGGCCTGGGCGACTCGACCGCTAGGCGTCCTGCACTGCAAGTCCCACCTTCTCCTTACTTGGACATTGACACCGTGGTGCAATCCGCTGCACTCTCTATAAATCTGTGAGTCAGCTAGCAGGAGCCTCAGCCAGGTGGGATTTTGCAAGCCTGGGTACACCAGCCGCTGCCAAGTCCACTGGTAAACCTCCCGCTTCAGATGATAAAGCAGGGTCCCCTTAGGCAAGAGGTTGCAGCGCTCCTGCCACACAAGTTCCGCGCAGCTCAGAAGCCTCACCCTCCACAGCGTCCGGACCAGCCCCACTTCATCCGGCCTGTGATGCAGAGAGGCAGCACCCACCATTGCTAATCCACTCCGTGCACCCCGGTGTAGTGGTGGATCGTAGTATGCAATACAGACCTCCCTACATTGGGACGCAGGAGCGCCTCTACTATTAGCAGCTCCAAGGTGCGCAAGGCGGTCATCTCACACAGGTCAGCAACGTGTCTCCATGCGACCTGCCAGACTACACCACCAGGTATGGGCGAAAGTGGCACCTCAATGTCTACCGTCACGGCTCATCGACTTCACAGCTCCTCAGTATCCTACTCCAAGCTTCAGATGCAGGTCCAGTGGGGCATCCAGGCTCCAGACGCAGGTCCAGAAAAGCATCCAGGCTCCAGACACAGGTCCTGCGAGGCATCCAGGCTCCAGGCGCAGGTCCAGCGAGGCATCCAGGCTCCAGACACAGGTCCAGCGAGGCATCCAGGCTCCAGACACAGGTCCAGCGAGGCATCCAGGCTCCAGATGCAGGTCCAGCGAGGCATCCAGGCTCCAGACGCAGGTCCAGCGAGGCATCCAGGCTCCAGACACAGGTCCAGCGAGGCATCCAGGCTCCAGATGCAGGTCCAGCGAGGCATCCAGGCTCCAGACGCAGGTCCAGCGAGGCATCCAGGCTCCAGACGCAGGGCCAGCAAGGCATCCAGGCTCCAGACACCGGTCCAGCGAGGCATCCTGGCTCTCATCCTGGTCATCCTGGTTGTTGGGTGGCTTGCACGGGTTGTTGATGTGTTCTGCACTTGGCCCAGGCAGCTCCATTCTGCAATTTGTTTTGTTTTTGATGCCTATTTTCTATTGGATGTTGACTGATAAGTTATTTTTTGCATTAGAGGCAAAAAAAACTCACTTTGGGCTGGCTAACATGAGTTTTTTTGCCGCTAATGGGCCTTTCGGTAGTTTTCGCCCGCTAAAGCCGGATATCCTATCGCATTCGCACTGGTGTTAGCGGCAGTTTTCACCGCTGTTCCCTGATACTATTGCCATGTAGTGACGGCTTGTCAATACGCCGCTAACATGACGATAGTTTTCAGGGTTTGGCGGCAATGAAAAACTGCCGCTAACTGGCGTTTGCGATAGGTATCGCCGGTCCTTGTGAATATCCCTCTATGTTCGCAGAAATGAAAGAGGTAATTGCAAGAATATTTGTCTAGGTCGGATAAGTTCTTTCAGAGCTTGAAATAGACTTGGCAAAACATAATGGGAGTTAGGAAACATGGGTGCAGGGCAAGGGAGTAATTGATTGGCTGAAAGAGAAAAAAGTAAATACTTTCAGAGGATTACTTGACTCGTAGCTACTGGAGCATATTTTGGATGCATTGGCAATTAGAGCTCAGCCAACACTTGAAAGGTTGTCATATTGTGGCTCTTGAGCTTCTAGCTTTAGGTGAAGACTGGTGGACGGTGATCCGAAAGAACAGGGGCTGATGGAGACATCACCAAACAAACTGGAATACTGCCTTACTCAGCAGTCCAACAAATCCTCACTGAACTATCAAGGACACAAGAAGCTCTAGTGGTCAGGGCACATAGAGGACCCTCGAACTTGTTTCATTAAACAATGCAGTAACTGTGGGTATAACCCACAGAAGGGATTTGTGGTGCCCGTTGAAGACATATAGCACCTAGAAAGTCAATATGATCTTCTGTGTTGATGAAGAATCCATAATGATTGCTGGCCTGTGAGATCCAAGGAACAGCATCACAATGTTTATCGGTCCTGGACAAGTACATTAAGTGTCAAGAGGAACAAACACGCTTACTGTGATCCTAATGACCTTCCAAATAGATTAACAAGATCCGAGCCAGAGAGTTAGAGAACATGTAAGTGGGCGGTATGCTAGGAAATTGCAGATTCCATTCAGACACTCTCTCAGGTGCATTAGAAAGAGCAAGGAATTCAGGGAATAGACCCTTTCAGCCGGGTCTCCATCGAGGAAACGAGTCATGCTTGTTACTGATGGGCCTCCCAATGTGTCCACAGACCTGCCTGCTCTTGAGAAGAAGAAAAAAGTGCTGGCTTTAGATACTCCGGTATCTGGGATTAGGGATCACCTGTGTCACAAGAACTGCTTGAATAAAATAAATCAGTAAAAAGATTCAAATCAAGAACTGCTTGCAAGGTGTCGTCCAGAGACGACAGAATTCTGCAAGTCAAGGACAACATGTTTTACTGTCATAGGACTATGTTAGCAAGCCCAGCCTGAAAAAAAGAAGAGGAACAGGAAATGCTTCAGAGTTGTCTGAGAATTGAAGCTCATGTGACGTCATTCCGTGTGCCAATGAAGCTTCCCCAGCAGCCAGCAGCCCACAAGGACAACAGCAAGAAGCTAGTTTGCTCATATTTAGTAGTCCAACATGGATGTTGAGGGGATCCTGAGAGTATGGCACATTTGCCACTTGTCTACGGGGGCAAGAGGTCAGACAAAATCCCCCAATATCACGGCAAAAGGCAGTGGTACAATTTGGGGTGTATGGACACTGTAAATTTTGGTAAAACCTACAGGGGGTTATTGCTTTTACACTGTTAAAGATTGTATCAACCTTTATTATGTTAATGGCTAACTTAGTAAGATCGGCGGTGCAGACCCATGTCTCAGACTATAACGATGTCCGACTGGTTATACACATCTCACATTTCTAAACACTGTTACCTCGAGTTACATGAAAAGTACAGACTCAGAGCTCTACTTCAGCAAAGACAGTCGACAGGCTCAGGCGTGGAAGGAGATTGTCCTGCAAGTTGCAGACCTTACAAGTTCTAATCTCATACAGCATAGCTGTCTCTTAGATTGGACAGCTAATTCAGACTCACTCCTCCCAGAAATCCAAATAATGCAACCTTACAATGTCTGAAGATACATCTGGTGACATTAGACCTGGGCATAGACCTGGGCATCAGACAGCAGGCAAATCAGGTGCTGGTTACTCCACTACGTTCCCTTTGCGCACTGGTGCTGACTTCTGACACTGGAAAGGTAATGCAGTCCTTCCCCAGCTGGATGGTGAGCATCGCTTTGGGTCTTCGCCTTCGCAGCTAAGGAGTGTAACACTGGTGTTGGCACAAAAGGTGCATGTGCCTTAGAATGCACTCTTTAGATTAAAACTTAAAGCAAGAGGGCGTCTGTCTTCCAGTACTAGCTCCATTTTTCCAATCCACCATCGTGGCTGCTCTTCCAGGTCACTGTTCTGCACTTTCTGTGGATAACAGGCATGGCCCCACCAGCAAAAGACTGTTGAGTCGCAGCTCTTACAGTCTACATTTGACCCCTGGACAGTGACCCCATATAGCAGTCCTGGACATCAGACAGCAGGCAAATTAGATTTTGTTTACTCCACTACCCTACCCTTTTGGGCTGATGCGGACATCTGACGCTGGAAATGGTAAGGTATGACTTATGTACAAAATTGGACTTTGAGGCAAGATGGCGATGGTGTGTGATTGCACCGCGTGAGCTGGCGAGAGGCGGTTCTCCAGCTTGAGTGTTCGCTGCTGTTGTACCGAAATGCGGCTTCGGTTACGTGGCTTCCTGATGCTGGAGGCTCAAGCAGCAGTGGTTACAGGCTGTACATACTGGTAGCCTCACCAGATGTTGCTGATTTTGATCAGTCCGTACACTCGGGAAGTGGGCGTACTTCAGTTCAGGCATGCCACCCAAGAGCCTACACTCGCCAGCTTCCAAATTATTGGGGACTAATTTATTTGAAATTAGTCTTTTCAAATAATATGATGAACTAGACCGGGGTGTCCCTGTTGACCTTTATTGTATGCTCTATAGATTGATCAGCTGATGAGAAAACTGGAATCCAATGCCCTAATTGAGTCAATGATGTCTCATGGCTTCAGGACAAGACAAGAATTCTTCCACATGCAGATGATATGGTGGTTGTGACACCGGATCCAGAAGAAACAATAAAGGAGTTAGATAGTGAGGCCTTCAAATTTGGAAAGTTATCTGGCTATTCTTTGAATTGCAATAACACCCAGATGGTTGTCAATGTTCAGATACAATTGGTGAATGACGGTAGAGTAGATCGAGCTGTTTGTCTGAGTGTAAATATCACCCCAAAAAGCGCGCAGATTGTGGAACTGAACTTAGCTCCAGTAATAAAGAAGGCAAAAATGGACTGTAGTAGAATGGACAATCTCCATCTCACGATTATATGTCACTGTAATGTCATTAAAATGCTGTTTCTGCCCAAAGTCTTGAATTTCTTTAGGGCAATACCATTAGAGTTTGAAAAAAGCTATGCCTGTTTTTTAAAAGATGGTAAAGCCAAGATATTACAAAAAAGTCAAGTTTAAGACCTTACAAGCTGCTTTTAAGCTCTGAATGGTTGTAAGGAAGAAGATCAACATCGAGAGATACCATTTTTACACCCGTAGCTGGAGGTCTCGCCTGATCCTAAAGATATTTCACGATGCGTAATGTCTCAGGTGGGAAACTAATGGGCTTCAGAAGCTAGGCGATTTCTTTGCCGGAAATCAAATACTCCTATTTGGGGAGTTACAACTTGAGTATGGGTTAGAAAAGAGAGTTTTAAAAAAAATCTGCAGTTCAGGGACCTTCTGTCAAAGAAGTGTGGCGGGGCAACCAGATTCACTAGGCTTGAGTTACTCCACAAGAATACTGTCTGCAAGATAAGTCAAATGTACTATGATCTGAGTGGTTTGATGTCTGATGCTCTTGAGAAGCAGTAGGAGAACGTTAGAGATTACAGATAATAGCTTTCTCAAATCACTACAGCTTGGTCACACTTTACTTCTATCTGTGGGACTGCAACACAGCACTATAAGACACATTTCAATTTGTACTATACTCTGGCCCAAAATAGCGAGTTGGGGGAAATTTTGAGGGATCTGCAGCCCGCGCTGTCAAAGTCAGGAGGCAGATGTGGGACACATGTTTTGTGTAATTACTCAATACTATACTCTCTTAAATTAGAGACATCTTGCTTTTTGCGGATGGTCCTGCGAACAGATGAGGTGTTATCTCCTAAACTTATGCTTTTGGGGGTACATAATAATGCAGATTGTATCGCCAGTCAGCCTTTTGTTTTTGTTGCTATGGCAGTGGCGGGTATTTATATTGCGGCGGCCTGGCTTAATCCTGTACCCCCTCCCTTCCAGCATTGGCTGTCATGGCTACTTTTAATGTTTAATCAGGAAGGGCAAGAAGGCCAAGAAGGGGTGAAACGGATCTGGGCTCTCCTGTAGGGCTGGTCACAAGGAAGGTCCCTACAACCATGACGTATCTATAAACCTGGTCAGGTACATATCATATGAATCATTACTCGGGATTTATTTTACACCTGGTCTTAAAAATGGATACAAAACAACGTAATGAATTTCTGGTTCGCTGTGTGGCTAATGAGTTTTGAAACCAGCTCTGAAATAATTAATTATATGTTATGAATTAAGCTTTTGTATTGCATTGTCTTAAGTGATTTAATTTCATGCTGTTTTTTTCATCTCTGTAATTCTTATTTAATGTATGGTATAATTAAATTGTACTACTCTTGTGGAAAAAACGGGTAAATTGTAAAGTATGATACGGTACTGGCGGTACGGAGTACAGACCACCAAGATCTAAATAAGCCCCTATATGTGCATTCATGCAGTCCATTTCTGCTTTTGAATTCCCGTATTATTTTTATGCGTGACATTTTGACAAATGTGCACATATCGCACACAATGATTTTACATTTCCACTCTGAAAACTTATCATTCTGTTGGGAAGAGAAAAATATAATCATCTTCCTGTAAAGTATACTTTTACTTCCTGTTTATAGTACTATTTTAGATCTAATTGTAATTGTAATTGACTTACGTGGCACCTCTTTTTAGGTTTCGGCTGAAAAAAAGCTGCGCAAGCAGCTTTTGCGCAGGAGAAATCTATTGAGTTACAGTATGTGGCTCTGGAATCCGCCCTCTGTTTCATTGGCTAGCTCCATAAATGGAGGCTAGCCATTGGAACAGAGAGGCGTCCGTCATGGCCGGACCAGATTCGGGGGTGTTCCCGAGACTTTTTGGCTTTTGGCTACGTCATGCTACGTCAGCCAAAAGCCGGGAACGCCCCCGAATCTGGTCCGGCCGGGCCGTGCTTGCTGCTGTCCTGCCTTCCTCCGTGTCCCTCCTCCCGCCGTCCCCCCTCCCCTCGCTGTCCTGTGCACGTTTCCCACCTCCCTCCCGCCGTCCGTGTCCTCTCCCGCCGTTCGTGTCCTCTCCCGCCCCCCTCGTCCTCTCCCGCCCCCCTCCCGCCGTCCGTGTCCTCTTCCGCCGTTCGTGTCCTCTCCCGCCCCCCTCCCGCCATCCGTGTCCTCTCCCGCCCCTCCGTGTCCTCGTAGGTGCTTGTAGGTGCTTGTTTTTCCTGTGGAGTAGCCCCCAGTGAAAAGAAATGTAATTTCCGCATGTGCCTGTCTTAAATGTGCTCGGTATGTCCCCAGGGTGTCTTGTAGAACGGCCAGGCCAATCGACTGCTTCGGTCAGCAAAGATGACGCCTTGTAGCAGCTGTAAAAAAAAAAGTTTTGCGTTTAGACACAAACCTTATGTATATTCAAACAGTCACCATGTCGACTCTTTATTTTTAATTTGAGTACTTTTTTCCCCAAATGGCAGATTGAGCCACTTGCTGTAAAGCCTTTGACGACGGCAAAAGAGATTTATTCTTCACGCTCTTCCCATGTGCTGGCTGTAGTTAACTGTCACATGAAGCGATTGATGCTTCCTTGTGCATCAGCCTACATGATTTTTGTCTGTCCGAGTCCAACACCCTCAGTGGGTGAACATCAACTGCAACTGTTCCTACAACTGGGAAGCGGTTGACCTTAATTGGTACTGACCGGTCACCAACGCAACATGTTATGGATTATAGTTGGAGGCAAAGGGCTTTATTGTTTAAAAAAAATAAAATAAAGGCGTCGCAGACAAAGTGCACAAAATAGCTTGTTCCTTCAAACCTACGCATAAAACGTTTAATGAGACAACTTACCGTTGAACTTGTATTCCCCAAAGGTCGTTTTCCTCATCTTCAGGTCGTTGGCGGTTTATTTTGGGGCAGCACCGTCCATGTGATCTTTTTCGGTACTGGCACAGCGAGTTGCGCTGTGCTCGTGCTTGCTAAAGGTCGCGGGAGCTGTTATTTTCCGTCCCAGTTATCTAGTCTCCTCTTATTGCGTGGGAGAAAGTCCTCGCTCGGAAACTTCTTTCAGCAGAGCCTGTGAACTGGATGTTTCCCATTGCAATGCGTGACCCCAGTGGTTACTTGCGATCAACTGGGAGAGAGGGAGGGCGGAGCTTCGCAACAAGCACACAGCTATAATCCTGGAAACTGCCTGAGCCGAATGACATTTCTACACAATGAACAAACGCACAAAAAAGAAAAGCAATCTCGTCTGTAGTCATAGCAGAGCTGAAACTGGCGAGCAGAATAACTTTTGGAAAGGCTGTGCTAACTTGGCAGGCAGAAAGTGTCCCTTCGCCCACTGGAAACTCCTGAAAGTCTGTGAGCTCTTAATAGCAAGGCGTAGTTTATTTTCCAGGTGTTAAAGCCATGCTGATTGAGTGCTGCAATATTTTCTTTTTGAATGCGTGGGGCAGGTGGCAAAACACAGGGTGAAGGACGTGGCAGGTGTAAACTCAATCTATAGAGGCACTGCTTGAATAAAGGTTTAGACACACCCTTCAAAACAGCAAAGAATATACAGATACTAAAACGTAGTTGTAAAAAATGTGCCCTTTCCAGAATACCTGCTTTCATTGCCTTTCCAATACAGGCGGGTCCTCATTAGCAGTTGTGCATCCTTCCCCGCTACAAGGCCTCAAACTCAAAATGGCGCAGTAATTGCACAACTTCCTACAGGTGTGCAGTTTCCATGTGTGCCTAACTTGTAAGGAAGGTTGCTGAGTTTCTACTCCGTTTGCCTTTGAATTGAGTGATATTTCATCTTTTTGAGCGAAACATGACAAATTGTAAGTCCACTGGAAGGGCTTCAAGTTTGTCCTTATGTTTGGAACTAGAGTCGAAGCTCAACGGTTATGGGGTGGATCATTTTTAGTGCTATCTACAGGACTGAGTTATCCCCACAATATACCTTATCTTCTGATGGTGATGTTCATAGTGTGACGCTATAGGCCATACGGTGCCCCACATTCTGACGCTTTCTGTTATCTCCCCAATTGCAGCAGTGGGCATGACAAAAACTGGGAGGTCAACATTACTATTCTAACTCTAGTCCTAGAATATTTTAGGAAAGTGCAATTTTCCACAAAATGGTGCATGAGGCTTATTTACTCTTTTAAATCGAATCCTGGAATATTTTTGAGGAAGTAAAACATTCCCCAAAGATTTTAAGCAAGAGTTAAAAAGTGGTAATTTTGTAGTGATCAAACTGCTGTCTTAAGAGTGCTGCTCGTGGCAAACAAATATGAATACTGTGGTGCTGTGACCAACCACATCATGCCTTGCGCACTGATGCTACCAGTGAAGCTGATTTATAAGCCATAACGTTGAATCTAGAAAGCTCAGCTGTTGCCCTCTTGTTGACCAGCTCAGTGAATGCTGTGTAATGGAACTACAGAAGGAACAACAAAAAGAGAAATATTGAAACTGGTCAAACTGTTCTCCTTCACAAGAAGTAAGAAGCTAAGAACATGATGAGATTAAATCCAGATAAGTAGCGTAAGAAGTGGAGAAGCTGGATTAAGATTTGAATTAAGCCCTTAATATGATTTCAATTAAAGTGGAGTTATATCTGATTATGACTTTTAAGAGCTAGATATGCATTGAAGAGGGCACGTATTCACTCGGACCTCCCTGAGCCCATCACAGAGCGCCTCCTTCACCTTTGACACCTATTGTGATTTGTGACACAAAGTAAGTGCTCTCCATAGTGCCAGGCATAAATGGCTTCGCTAGTTGACTCATTCTGGGCTGTGCAGAGTTCAGTTTTCAGTGCTTCACGCGTCATTAGGCAGATGACACTCGTGCACCACCTGGGGAGGGGTGGGTGGTTTCACAAGGACAGATGTGTAGGGTCGGAAACAAAAAACTCTGCATGCTGAAAGATGTGCAGACCTGCCTGAATTCTCAACTATACTGTTGTCTAATGATGATTTGTGTTTTCATAAGCAAACTTGGATCGCGCGTGAGTACTATGAGATAGTCCTGTCTTGAGGATTGCCCTGATGTTGGAGCCGGAGAGAGCGGCTGGCTCTGTGTGTGTGTGTGTGTTTGTGTGCGGCTGGCTCTGTGTGTACGGCTGGCTGTGTGTGTGTGTGTGTACCTGTGTGTGTGGCTCTGTGTGTATGTGTGGGTGCAAATGCAATAGGTCTCACATTTGCGAGAGATTAAGCTAATGGCAATGTAAATGACAATGCCATTTATCTATCTGTTTTCAAAACCAACACATAAATAGAAATTTTGTCATTTACAATGCCAATAGCTCTAACTTTTCCAAATGCGAAACCATTGCATTGTAAATGCTTGTTTAACGTATTTGCCTGCACTGTGAATGTACTTTTGAGGTCATGTTGACCGAAATAACGTTTTTTTTTTAATTGAATTGAATTGAAAATTGTATTACCTCACATCTTACATGTGATGCTAAAAAGACACTGGTGCTTCTCTTCCATTTAGCAAGTGTATAAAAAGCTCAGGTTCTAATTATTCGCTAGTGGTCAAGGGGAATCTACACTGATTTAGAAAGTGCCCAGGTAAGGGACAACCTGTCCTACTAAAACAGCAGTGGTGGTCGCGGCCGATCTAGTGTGGTAGGGCGGGCAGGGGCAGAGGAGGGTTGAGTAGTAATATAAAATAGAAGAAGACTTACCTGCTGCGCCGCTCGCGCTGGTGCTCCCAGCCGCCTCCTTGCTTTCTCATCCAGCCGGGATGTGAATGGGTCTCAGGGCACATGCTCCACACCCAATCCAGACGCGCCTCTCATTGACAGCAGCGCAAGCATTGGTCTGAGCTGCCTCGTTTGCTGCTCAGACAGTGCCTTGGAGCCTGTAGCTTTTCTCCAACCTGTCTGTGCAACACAGCTGGGTTGGAGAAACATAAGTGTGCACGTCTGTTTGGCCGGCCTACGATGGCCGGCCAAACAGACAAAGACAAGCGCACTATAAAGTGCACACTACTTTTCCTCCCTGCCATGACTGGCCCTGCCTTATACCTTTTGCATGGCTCAGACAGCAATACAAAAAAATCAAAATATTATTTATGATCTGCTGGCTCAGGGCAGTGGGACAACGCTCCGCCATTACAGAGGACGGGTACTGTATGCTGGATTAAGATATCTCTCTCAATAAAGGCAGATAATAAGATATAGGCTTTCATAGACCAGCACCAAAGCTAGATATTCTCTTCCCTTACTCATCTCTAATAATGACATGTACTAATGTGCTGGTAATTATCTATTTGCCATTATTTATGCTGTAGGTTAGCATACAGTATGATAAAGATGTTTAACCCGTCCCCGATAATTGTGGCATTCGCTAACTTTATAGTGATAGTTTTTCTCTATTCCCTCTTTACCGTCCAACATTAGTAATGCTTTCCTTGTCAATATCCAAGTAGGGAAGACCGTCAGTATAAATAATCCTACAAGACCCTGGCACTTTCTGTAGAAATCACTGTACAGATTCGTAGGCTGTGATTTATCCATGGGGGTTGGTGCCACACATCATTTTTCTCAGTTCTGTGTCCCTACAAGTTTTTCAACGCAGGTCAGGGGGCCTGGGGCGCCGAAGAAAGGATCTTTGGTGTGCACCAGGAGATAACGAAGATTTAGGGAGGCTGCTAAATATTGTGTAGTCGCTGTGAAAGAACTAATGCTGGTGTGGCTGTCATGGTGGAATGAAGTATTGCCAAGTTCCTTCATTAAACAAGATCAGATCATAATATCATAGCTACTCCTAGCGTAAGATTTGGCACATGCTCAAGGTACATAACATTATGGGTAGTGATTGTGGCTGCTTTATCATGGCACCCTCTCCCTCACATTCTAACTTGCTCCCTTTCCAGTTTCTGTGTCTTAAGACTCATCGCCCGGGCCACAAGCATACGAGGACTCCGTATTATGTGTGGTCCTATGTCTTCATCTACTTTCAGCTTACTACTCTGTGGATAGTAGTTAAATGTCAATGCTTTCTTTGTCACTTGTAGCACCAAGATCCCCTTTGGGTATGCAATTGCACTTGATAAAAATTGACTAAATTAAACTATTAAACTAAACAAGTTGGCAGTCTTCTGATGGCACACTGCATTTCTTCTTAAAGCTTGCTGTCAACTATCTGCAAATAAACAATAATGCAGTTGCTTGGTGTTATATCTTCTCTTTTAATACGATTTTGTTATTGAATTTCAACACGGTAGAAACACAACAAGAAAATGAAAGAAAATATAAACGAGGAAAACGCTGACATTACATTGAAAGGTCTAGCTCGTTTAAGCAGACTGCGTACGCTGTGTCAAAGATTCCCTCAGAGCTTCATTTGTGCAAAGCCATCTCCCTTACATTTCCAGTGGTGCGCAATTGGAAGTGATCCCACCAGGTTCCCCAATTCTTTTGTGCTTACTAGGGCATTCCCTAGGCAGGTAAACAGGATCTTCCAGTTTTGAGCAGCATTCTATTCCCTTCAAACATATTCTTTGGGGTGGAGGCTCCTCTGATCCCCAGCACCTCTTTCAGCATATGCAATACTTAACCCCACTAATGTTCTTCCTCCTATTGGGCCGCTAATATCTTCCAGGATTCCTAGTAAACCTACCCTAGGTGATAGGTCTATGGGTCTTCTTAGTACGTTAGATAGGGTGTTTAATACTTTCCTCTAGAATGCTTCAATTTTGGGTCCATGTCCTGTACATCTCGTGCCCATCTCCTCATGGCATCTAGTGCAGGTTGCAGAGGGTATCCAGACCAGTTTCCAAGTGCCTTTATGGGCAAAGTAAGTTCTGTGCAAGTAATTCATTTGGATCAGTCTCAACCTTGCTGATATGGCAATTTCATTGGGGTGAGAAGGGCATCCCTTTAATCTGCCTCATCTAATGGGCCTATGTCTTCCACCCACCTGGCTCTCAGTGCCATAAGGTATCCAGTGAGTTGGTTATATGTTTTCGAGGTAGTGCCCTTTTCAGTTATTTCAGTAGTTAGTTGCGCCTCCAGCGGGCTGTATTCAGGTATGATTGTTGGCTTGTGACACATCATCTAGGGTGTGGCATTTAAAAAATTGTGATGTGTGGAACTCAAATTATGCTTGTAGAGTGTAAAATGGTTTCATAAGGGAGGCTCTCCACATAACACCCAAAAAGGAAAGCCCAAAAGTATCCATTTGTTAATATTGTTGCAATGTGTTGTGTTTTAGAAACGGTCCCTGCCAAAGGGGAGTTTGTCGTGTAAGTATACCCTCCCACGACATCTCGCGCGAGCTTTCTGCCAGCATTGAGTACTCTTGTGGTATGAGGGGGAAGTCTGGGTGGTTCTGGGAGCTCTACACAAGGGTGAGGAGACCCCATTCAGCCAAGAGGTCCCAATCAGCCTGGAATCCAGGGTCATCACAGTCGCCAGAAAGACAGACCGACAGACAGACAGATTACTGAAAGTCATCTCAGAACCCAGTGGTACCTATGCAAATCCCCCCTCCAAAAGGCAAACTGGGTGCATTTAACGAAGGCGATCTTGGAGAATTTATTATCCCAAATGAAATGTGAGGCACTGGATTTCAGTGGGTTAGAGAGGGTTTAGGAATCTCATAAAGGTAATTTAAAAGAATGCAAAGGAGTTTTGATAAAATATGTTATACCTTCTATTTTTATAGACCTCTCTTTTTTTAACTGGTTCTCACCTTTTTAGTTCATTCCATTTATAATGTAACTCCATTTCGATCAACTATTTGTGTCAGATTGCGTGCGTTGGTGTGTGCATACATGCGTGTTTTGGGCTTCATTAGCACAAACATACAAACCAGCAGCTGTGTGTTTTTCTCGCTTGACCTGCCCGGCTTCACTGCTGACCTCGGGGGTCAAGGCATAATTCTTAAAACGTGTTCAATAAGGCATGGGTGACTGGGCTCGCCAGGCGGGGTCAAGTATAGACAGGTCATGCCAGGTCATGTCAGCTCTGAATCACCCCCAGGGCTCCCCGTGCAGGGGCAGTAAATCTGAATGATGGCACCAGTAACCTCAAGCCATATTTTTCTCTAGAATCCCCTTTCTCTCCTTGGCTGCCGTCTGTACGTCCCTTGTATTGGAAGGAATGGCATCTTTGGGAATAAATGCCATGTTTGTGCCTTTTATGGAAATATTTTGCTTTGTTTATCAGTGGTTTACATTTGTCGAGAAGAACTTTTTGCTGCACTTGATGACTCTGTTCGTCAAATTAGTTTCTTTGGCCACGATAAGCAGAACATACATTTAGGAAAAACTGTAATGTATATAACAGTGTATGTATATGTCTGCATCACATATATGTGTGTGCCTTTCTATATTAATGTCATTACATGTGTGTCCATGTAGGGACATTAAATTGTTGTGGGCTGATAAACACCCACAGAACTCCAGTATGGAGCCAGGTGAGGCTAACTCTAACTCCAGTAGAGTGTGTGATCCCATGGCATCTATCAAAAATGCAGATCAAAACCCTCTACTGAAACATTAACTGCTCGCCTGCCTGGCACACCTCCAGGACAAAATTGCATGCATCTTGATAGAATACATCCAAGCGGTGCAGAGGGAGACCAGGGCAGTGGAGGCCGATGTCGCTAAGGAGGTACAGTTGATGGACAGGAGGGTGAATCGCAATGAAAATCCATATCAGAAATGCTAGAGAATCCATGGATGGCCCTGAAGTCAAAGACATCTGTTCCAGGCTCTTCTCATTCATCTTGGGAGATGATAGCCCACAGGACATCACAACTGTGTGGGCTCACAGGGTGGGCCCAGCCAGACAGGAGCCAGGCACCCACCCTAAACCCATTCCAGCGACATTAGCTTCCTCGGCTGTTAAAGATATAATACTAAACGTGTCCTGTCAAAAAGACTCCATTGAATTCAAGGACTGCACTCTACATCTCTATCATGATGTCTCACCAGCGACTATATATGTGAAATAACACTCCCAGGCATACAACCAAGGTAATGGCACACTAGACTAAGCAAACAAACTAGTTCGATTTAGAAGGTATACATTTTTAATGTGATAAAAAGAATTGATAAAAAATCAGTACATTGATCAAAATTGATAAAATGACATTGTATTAATACATATGTATTCACAAAAAAAGGGGGTTAAAAGGAGTAGATGGTTTCCTGTCGACGCGTTTCGACATAAAGACTATGCCTTCATCAGGACTTTTACCATCAAATTGCTGTAAAAGAGATTATAAAATGTTTTACTATTTAGTTTTTTCATCTTAAAACAAGTTAACAGAACTAGTTTTACGTTTGTCACAACATTCTATTGCCAAATAGTTCTCAGAGTCATGATGTACCGCTTTATATTCACAAACTTATACTCATGTCAAACACCTATGCGTATTCTTTTCAACAAAACTGATATAGATAAAAGTATACATATCTTTGTTCTGCATTTTCAGGTAATACATTATGGTGCAATAATGTTCCTTATATTACCTAACCAACGATTATTGTTTCCTTCATGTTCATGTTGCCAATTGCATTATTTAATAAAACAAAGATTAACATTTCCTTCACATTCATTTTGATAATTACATTATTTAGTGTACAGATTATTTCTTGTATATTTCATTCCATACATAAAGCGTTAACATTTAGTCACTCTAATTTAAATTGCAACAGTAGTTCCTAAGTTTAGAATATTTTATAACAGATTCTAGTATAAAACCTTACAGAGAGAAGGAAAGGAAAGTTATGGCGGAAATCACTCTTGACCTCAGAAATCGGAACATAAGATACTGCTGGGTCTATCCATTTACCTTCAATTTTATGCTTGATTAACGTACGTGTCAGATCCGTTCAGTGGAGGTGAGAAGAGACCCCGGTATCACTATCTACCTCAAGGAGCCCCCAGAGTGTCTAACCAGATTCAGAAAGATGGTAAAAGAAACCCAAGTGAACCAGGAAGGGTTGACAATGAACGAAATGAGAATTCACTCTAACTGGGAGTACTGAAAACTGATCTGTTGTGGGAGACTTGTGATACACTTGGTCAGGTGATATCACTTTTACCTATTGGTCATTGCTGGATATACGATGGTGAGTTTGCTTTTGTGGTGGCTAGCGGAGACACCAAGATGTCTTTGCTGTAGCGGGCAAGTGGGAGGTGGGTTTATTGCAAGCTGCAGGCGGTGGTTGGTAGATCATAAGCTGGGCAATGGGAGATTCAGGCCATGTTAATGTTTCTGCGACCGGCCTTTTGGTTTGTTCACCTGTCACTGTATTGTATTACTTGGTTGTATGTGATGTTTGATTGGATTTCTTGGGAGAGTTGTTTATCCCCAGCAGGACATCTTGGAGGGTTGGCGGTCTTTCCGTCCCACGCTATCTTTATTTCCCTACTAATCTTTAGTACACTCTGCAGTTGTTAATCGACTATACAAACTACATCTCGTCAACTATTGTATATATGCCGGAGGGTTGTTATGTCACCATGGTTGGTGCCCTACAGAGTAGGTACGTCACATTAGTTGTCTCTTATACTCCCATCACTAACCAGGAAGCACAATTAATGTGACACTGGATCTCATGCACAAGAATGCCATGGGAGAGATCTTGTGGGTGGGGGACTTTAATCCACTGTGCTGCCTACAAGCAGAAAAATACTCAAAATCTCCACAAGGAAAGTGATAGTTGAACAGAGTTACAAAACAGATTCTTAGATTAGGGCCTGTATAATGTATGGAGATAAATGCATCCTAGAGATAAGCCTTTTACCACAAAGTTGCAATACTGTGCCTAGAGTTGTAAGGGCTTTTGTCCCTTTTAGCTCGGTGTGGATAGCACCATGCTAATCCTGTGCTTAAAAACTCTGTTAGCAAACAGACATTTGAGGTGAGCCGGTTTAGAGGGTCTGTGTTGTTGTACAGTGTTTCATATAGAGGAACTGCTTGCCGCCTAAAACTTGGGAACTACCCATAGTTCCATTCTTCCTTTTTTCACATATTTTAAGAGGTACTCTAGGCCTGAAAGGTTATTGTTTTTTTTTTACTTCTATAACTGGTCCAGGCTCTCCCGGGCGCAATCCAATTTCAGGATTTCCAACTTTTTCAAAAGGCATGCAATCAATTTGTTTGTCAGTTTATTAGATCCAGGGTGGCGAAGAAGATCTTTCAGAACCTGAAAAATTTGGGGGTTTGGGCTTGCCTGATATTAAAAAGTACAAGGCAGTCACGCAACTGCACATTGCTTTAGAGTGGCTCCAATGTGAAATAGAAAAAAGTTGCCCCATTATGGAGTTGCACTTATTGGGGAGATCGCTCTGGAACCTGCTCTGGGTGCCAACGTGGTCACAACACAAGGTAGCCTATGTATCAGATGTGATAAGGCCCTATGGAACAGTGGGACTCTATCTCAAAATATTCGGCAATCACCACCTTTACCTCTACCTTCACTCTTTTTTCTTTAACCCAGATTTTACAACAGTCTTAGACGCAGGTCAGTTTGCTGCCTGGAATAAAGGAGATTGCAGAATGCTGTATAGGCATGTATAGGCATTTATATAGCGCACTACTTACCCGGAGGGTCCAAAGGCGCTTCGACCGCTGCGAAACCCTTCCTGGCTTCCCTGAGAGAAGGTCCCTTAATGGGTATCTCCAGGGTGAGACCAGGCATCCCCGGCGGTCTGGTGGGGCCGTTAGTGAAGATGAGGCAAGCTAATGCCCAGAGTTGCCGAGTGTGATCGCTGATCAGAGTGGGCACCGAGGCGAGAGAATTATCGAGTCCGCTGACCCTGGTCCAGAAACCTGCCGCGCCGGGAATCGAACCCTGGTCCCGGGCCGTCCTCTGCTCTCGGGTCTGCCGCCTCTAACCAGTGTCTATAAAAATAACTCTATCAAATAGTGTTTCCCGGTGTCAGCAAGGTTTTAAGCTACCGATAATTGAATTACATAGATACTTTCAAATTCGACATTGGGCTACTCGTCCCCCCTATGAAAGGGCTGCAAAGAGAAACTTGACCCCATTCGAAAAACTATTCCGTATCTATACCTCCACTACAGAACTTATATCTGCTTTCAATATGACAATAAAAGAAGTGCCTGGGGAACATAAAATGGGAAGCTACGTTCCCGGAAGGTGTGGCACAAGATGAATGGTCGAGGCTATGGAGGGATTTACCACAATCTATTTGCAGTATACAGGGCAGGGAGATAATTTATAAGATAATGTATGACTGCTATATGATACCAGAGGAATTGAAAACACTCTATTCCCCTATAGATGGTAAATACTGACATGGCTGTGGGGAAGACAAGGCTACTTCTTGACAAATTTGGCGGTCTTGCCCTAGGATTACAGTTTATTGTAAAGCGATCCATGCTCACATTAGGAAGTCACTGGGACTACTGATCCCATCTATTCCAACTACGGTTACACTGGGTATCCTGCCCAGGGGATGGAAGTGCCTGAAGAGAGATGATTGGATAGTCATCACGCAGACGCTGTTGGTGGTGAACCAGGAGCTAGCGCTGCTGTGAAAGAGCTCGAAAAGCCCGATGTACTTGTGTGGGCCTGTAGACTGTGGAATGTATTTGCTATGGAAATGCTGTCTTACGATTTGAATGATGAATATAATCAATTTATTTCAAAATGGTAACCACTGGTATACTATTTGTAGGTGGACTCAGTGACTTTGAAATCCCCATGTATGCCACCAGCATTGAGACTATCAGATTAGACAGATTCGCAGGCCTCTGAGTGCGTTTAACTTGAGTGCTACTACTCTCACTTCGAATTTTACACCAAGGCAATGCTTTATTATGCTGTAGGGATGTCCTGCGGGTTGTGGGGATGAGGTTATTGCCATTGAGTTGATGCCTCTGTATTGTATGTGAAGTTGTAATATTTTGGTGGTAAATAAACAGAAAAACGTCCTCGTCTTGCTTTTTTCCCACTCTGTGACTCATACCA
Source organism: Lissotriton vulgaris (assembly GCF_964263255.1). Taxonomy (NCBI): domain Eukaryota; kingdom Metazoa; phylum Chordata; class Amphibia; order Caudata; family Salamandridae; genus Lissotriton; species Lissotriton vulgaris. The sequence goes on along the minus strand of NC_141685.1, from coordinate 352,216,715 downwards.
AACCTTTCAGACTACAATGGACTCCTACATATACTTTCCAAACTCCTCTCTATCTACCCTTCACCAGTACCCAATAACATGCTACATCTTTCCTTTACTAATCTATCACAATCTATCCCTATACAAAACACTAGAGAAAATGCATGAATTTCTAGAGCACAAATGTAACACTACTAATCCCACAAGGAAAAAGGGACCCACTCATTACTAGCCTACTACCTCTTTACCTCTAACCTTGGGTTCTGGAACAGGATGACACTTGACGCAAAGTGCTTCAATGCCTCATCGGGGGAAGTATGTGCAATTTAAATACAATTTGTAATTACAATTAGCTGCACGCTTTAAAATGTTGAGATATTTCCAATCAGTGGGTTGGAGTTAGTTCTGAGTCTTGGCCGTGCTTATTAAATACAGAGGTCTCACTATATTGTGCATGGTCTAAGTCATTTTACATGAAGTGTATACTTTGCATTTATACATAAACACACATTCTTTTCAATCCATAATTTAGAGCAGTATTGTCCGAAATAGGTATGGGAGGGTGCGATCAATACCAAGGGGCTGATTCACAGAACTAACTTAAGACAAAATCCTAAACTTACTAATTTTGGTATTCACAGAAGTTAGGATTTTGTCTTAAAACAGACTTAAGACAGACTTAAGACAGAATCCTAACTTAAGTCTGTCTTAAGTCTGTCTTAAGACAAAATCCTAACTTCTGTGAATACCAAAAGTAGTAAGTTTAGGAATTTGTCTTAAGTTAGTTCTGTGAATCAAGCCCCATATTTTTAACTACCCGTCTAAGGTAAGTTCACATACAGTGATTCTGAATGAGACTCAAATGCATAGAGTATCTTGCAAATATGCTGTTATCTGGCCCATCCTAGTACTACGTTGGATACACCTAATTTAGAGAACCAATCACATTCATAGGTGAGAATCCATACTTAGAGAATCAGTGTTACCAAAGTGGCAAATGAGCTTTTTTCAACCCCTATCTCCCTAGATTTGTTGCTCGCCGATTTGAATAACAAATACCACTTTTATGTTTGCTGTATTTATCTGCTGAAGTCGTTTTATTGTAGGAGTGGTTTATGTGCTTTGTAGACTTAACATTCGTAGACCTTTATTTGATCCCTGTCATTATATTTGTATTTAAGTATATTTACACTTTACTGTGCAAGAGACATGCAATCCTTTATTTATCGAACCATCGATAGTTTACCCTTTACTCTTTCCACAGAGCTGCACTTGAAAATATCTAAAACCTCTTCATTGATCATCTCTCATATTTTGTTTCCTTTAATCATATTGTTTGCTGTAATCACTTACCATCAGCACATAGCTGAGCTGATTTAAATGTTGGCAGAAAGGGTACTAATGGCGAGTGAGTACCTTTTCCACCAACCTGAAGGTCCGTCCATCTCATTTAGAGTCGGGCGGACCTTCATTGTGTAGATGGCGAACACGACTTTGTCTCTGCCGCCTACACAGAACTCCTACTGCCCGATGGAGTAAGCGCAGTCGGAGGTTTGGCCATGTGTTCCCCCGCCATATTTAGATTGGTTGACAGATGGCCATTTTTTACTGCTGGTCACCACCATGAAAAACATTTAAGTAAAGGACAGTGAAAACTTTTAAATGATCTCCACACCATAAGAGAATGCTCCCACAGTGAGGGGGTCATTGTTTGTTAATTTTCAATACGAACATTCTCTTTGGGAACTTCTTTTGAAAAAAGTTGGACGTTTGATGTACGGCTCCATCATATTGACGGAGCAATCCATTAAACGAACAATGCATTTGCAGGAACCGCCTCATGGTCATTCCTAAAAATGCAAGAGATCTGCCGAGGCGGCGGACAACTCTAAAAATGGTGGGCAGAGTACCCACACCATAGCGGGAGTAAAGTACTTCGTCATGGCAACGGAAATTATTCTGTCTGCCTAAATTTAAGTCAGCCTCTCTGTTTATGGAACTGGTTGTTGTAATTCTCTATTGTGTCACTGTGTTTTCTTTCAATGTGTACAATATTTCATAATATTTCTACAGAATTCTGCTAAATCAGTACTAGTGCTTAGTTTGTGCCATTTTTGGGGGTGAGTACCTATTTTTAACATTGGAGTTGTCCCAGCGTAAGAAGGAGAAAGATAGAAAAGGGACAAAGAAGGAGGAGGAGAACGATATTAAACAGGGACAACTAGAGGAAGCAGGGATCAAACTAGCTTTCTGTTTTTTGACAGTCCTGGTATTCGTCGGTGCTGAAGAACGCACCTTAGAAAAGCTTTGGGCCAATGCAATTTTTTATTTTTTATTATTATTACAAAACAAGCACTGCGTATGAGACTTGTTCAATAGCCTTACAGTTCAAAATTTCCACCAACCACAGCAGCCGGGTTGTTACAACATATTGCCTCTATTAGCAGTTGGGGGTTCCATGCCTCAAAGAAGTCTGAAATTCCAGAATACATACAAGTTAACGCCTAACACTTGTGGAGATTTTGTGTACTGAAATTGAAGCTAGTTATTGCACCATGGCAATAATGTGTTGTTTTGGGTTGTTCAGAAGACAGGTGGCTCTTTCACTGATTGATCAGCCTCCTGTATTGGTGAACTTGGGTTTGGATATAGTCAAAGGGTCATCTAAATCTTTGGCCGTATTATGTATGGCAGAGACGCTTGCTCCCAGGCAGTAGTGGTGGGTGGGGGAGGGAGGCTTAAAAAAAAGAAAATACCACCTACCTGCTGGCCGGTTGGCCTCCACCTCTCCTTCTATGAACCGGAAGCACACAGGCTCCCAGACACCCCTAGCCAATCACGTAGCTGTTGTCAACAACCTGACAGCAGCTTTGTGATTGGTCTGAGTGAAGTGGTTCGGCATACAGACAGGGAGTGAGAGCATGTGCATGTTCTCCACCCAGGCTGTGCAATACAGCTGGGTGGTGAACATGCTAAGTGCGCATTGACTGTTTGGCCGGCTCAAGACTGCTGGGCAAACCATTATTTGCACTTAAGTGCACTCACCACTCCTACCCCTGCTGCCTGTGACAACAGCCAACCCCTGCCCCAAAACTGGCTTCAGCAATTAAAAAAAAATGATAATAACATTGTGTTTTCCTTTTTTTTCACTGCTGAAAAGCAGTGGGGCGACACTCCTCCGCCTTAGCAGAGGAGTCGCCCCTGATGTATGATGCCCTCTGTGCCTGGGCTCATTAGCATGAAGCGTCCCACTGTGGAAAAAGGTAGGGCCGATGACCTTTTTCAGAGTTGCCCGGCGTTAACCGCCTCTATACCCACTCAAGTTACCAAACAAAGAGGCAGGCGCTGGAGACTGGAAGGCAGGAAACAGAAGTTTTATTCCGACGGATCAGAACACATCAAATCAGACAACAGGGTATCTTCTCGAGGTGCTCTCACCGCATCTCTGAGGCCTAGCCTCTTATACACAGGTTTATGATTCTTTATTGCATGTCACACATTCTTGTAATGCTTTGAAGTATGAAAGGACATCCTCGGAATCCCAGCTTCAGGCCCGTTCCCATACACATTTACAGTTGAAGTCCCCACCCCGGTCACAACAGGTGATGATTATCGCGCAGCTGGACATTCCGCCGATTCATGGAATGTATGTCCTTGATCGGATCTCATGGGGTGGGGGCTTTGATCAACTCGTGGATCCTTTGATGGGGTAAGCTTCCTACTGTATAGAGGGGCTATAAACAGTAACCGCAGGGCCAGGTGGCGGCCTGGGAACTAGTAAGACAAACGGGCACAGAGGAAAGGGGGTTTTATCAAAGGACCCGGGATCATGAAAGGAATGAAGGGAGGTGTCGCGCTGGGAACAGGATGGGGTTCCGAGGCAGAGTTGTGCTGAAGAGGGGTTTATGGCCCAAGGTATGTGAGAGCGGGGGCCGTCAGCGTGGGGGGGGGATGCTTGCGAGGTCAGGAGAGAGAGAAAAAGACGCGCTGGCTGTCGGCGATGGGCAGAGAGGCCATGGTACTTAAAATGGCTGCCGCTTACGCGCACGAATGGGCTCGAAAAGGGGGCAAGATGGCGCCGATAATGTTGACACTGCAGTCTAGGTTTTAACAGTCCTCCCTTTTCAACATATCTAGCCAGCTTGCCTACTCAACGTCAATCTGCATTAAATTCCTAACCTCAGCATCATATAATGCTCCCATGCGTTCCTTTCCAAAGTCCACAGTCTTAGGGCAAATACAATTCGCACATAACGAACACAGAGGCGGCAGGCATTGAATTCCTAAGCATAACCCACATATTATAACTATAGGAATCAGGATAATGGTAAACAGTCTCCAGCCCCAGTTCTTAACAGTACTCCAGAACCATCCACCAAGCGACCATTCTTCCTGCTCCTGGTGAACTTCTGAGGAGAGTCTGTGGAGGTGTTCGATGGCCTTGTACACTGAGGGTGAGTTGTCCGGTATATATGTACAGCAGCTGGACCCAATAATGTGGCATGCTCCACCACGGTCCGCTAGAACCACATCTAGAACAAGGCGGTTCTGGAGAGCCACCAGGCGGACCGCTTGAAGCTCGGCTGTGTTGTTTGCAAGGATACCAGCTGTGATGTTCATTGTTTTTTCGACTGCCTGAGTCAGATGTCGGATGGCACGGCTGTTTGCCATCGGGCCCCAGAGTGGAACAAGTCCCTTCATAGCATCGAGGAACTGTGCTCCTGTTGAGTCGGCTTGTTCAATGTCCTTGGCTCGTTTCTGTCTATGGTGATTCGCTGGAGCCACATAGGTCGGTGGAAGGATGAAGGAGATAAAACAAGTGCCCCCCCAGCCTTTGGGGAGCCAGGTGTAAGCCTTTGTGCCGCAAACGAAGTACATGTTTGGAGAGGATACAAAGGAAGGCGGATCGGTAGAGTCCAAAGTTCTGGTGAAGCGGCAAGCACTGCGGCCTACCAGCTGTGTCCCAAGCCCTTCTATGCACATGTGGCCTTTGACGTTGATGACAGATAGAGCCACAGTCAGAGTGGCAGCTGTTCGTTTCCGTAGGTAGGAGAAGGTGGGTCTGGTTGGATTGTTGAACACCTGCATTTCAATTCGTTCTTTAGCAGGGATGTCCATGTGGATTGAGTCGTTGGAGGTCTGCGGGCAGAAATGTGTCTTTGTTTTGTTCCGCCAGACCTCATGCAAGAAATGCGTCATGGTTTTGCTGGAGGTGGCATTGTCCTTATAGCTCTCTTGCAAGAGGATAAGCCAAGCAAGGCAGGAGCCGTGAATTGAGAAGGGTGAAGGGATGAAAGGTATCGAATGTCCAGTGGCGTGGGGTAGCAACCCACAGATCCAGCAGTTGGTGGCATTGGTGGCAAGATTGTGTTGATGCAGCAGCTGCACAAAGGAGTTGTTCCAAAACTCCTTTCGTCTTTCTCTGAGTTGAGGAGAGAGCGAGATCAGATAATGTTCCTTCATGGTGGTAGGCTGTGCAGTGGTCAGGAATGTTTCATGAGCAGGTGCATTTTCTTCCACAATCCAGAGCGTGGTCATGAGGAGAAAGCAGAAAAGGATTGTGATGAAAAGTGCAATTGTCTTTGAGCTGTGGATTCTGCCTGTCTTTGGGTTTCTGTAGCGAATTTTCGGATGTCCGGTTGCTTCCATCACCTTCTTATCGGGCGCTTCCATCACCTTCTTATCGGGCGCTTCCATCACCTTCGAGGGAGCTCGGTAGCGGGCAGAACCAAAGACCTCGTCTGGCTTTCTCTCCTGACAGCCCTTGTTGTGTTAGGCCACCGATCTGAGAATTATGACTTAGTCAACGGTCTGCTTAGCCGAAACTCTCTCCTTTCGTCGCAGGTTATACCCTTCTTTGGATGGCACGGTGGGGTCAGGAATCTTTGCAAGTTCAAGTGTCTCTGTGTCTGGGTAGCAATCCAGCGATGGTCGATCTTTGTTCAGGAGCTCTTCCTGGGTGGTCACGTCTTCGGTTGTCATCAGAGTCGGGGGAATCTTCTTACAATGGTGCGCATGCACCCAGGTCCGCTTTCCTTCCACTTGAAGAGCTGTTCGGGTGGCGAGTAGGACTTGCCAGGGGCCCGTCCACCGGGGTTCCAGACTCTTGGCGCGCTGGAAAATCTTTATGAGGATAAAATCCCCGGGTTGCAGGTTGTGTCCGGGACCCCTGGAAGCGTCAGGGATGGCATGCAGCACCTGTTGGTGAATGACAGACAGAGTTTCAGTCAACTTATACAAATAATCAGACATTAGGACGTCCGGGACGTCATGAATGGAAGTCGGTTTTGGTGCAGACCAGACGCTCATGGGTCGGCCAAAAACGACCTCGTAAGGTGTCAAGTGGTGTTTGGTGGGGGTGGAACGCATCGATAGCAATGCCAGTGAGAGAGCGTCTGGCCATTTCAGTCCTGTGGTAGCCACTATCTTGGCTAGCTTTAGTTTTAGTGTGGCATTGTGTCGCTCAACAAGTCCCGCAGACTGGGGGTGGAAGACTGCGTGGAACTTCTGCTTGATACCCAGCCCCTTTAAAATGAGCTGGATAACTTCGGCTACGAAATGGGGGCCATTGTCACTCCATAAAATTCGACAAAGGCCGTAGCGAGGGAAAAATTCCTTTAACAGTACCTTTGCAGTGGCCATAGCAGTGTTATCACGGGTTGGGTATGCTTCCACCCATTTGCTGAATGCACACACCACTACAAGTACATATTTCAGGCCTTGGCATCTGTCTAGTTGGATGTAGTCCATCTGCAGGACTTCAAACGGGTGATTGGGAACCCCAAATCCTCCCCGGGGTACCACAGTTCCTTTCCCGGGGTTATGTTGTAGGCATATCAGGCATTGTTGGACCAGACGTTTGGCGGAGTCTGTGATTTTGTCGTTGTGCCAAACTCTGGAGACAAGTTCAATCATGGGGGCTGATCCTATGTGAGCAGGGGAGTGTGCCATAGTCAGTATGGGAATCAGGTATGAGTCAGGTAGCAACCATTTGTTCGTGTCTTTTGTCCGCCAGCAGCCTTCATCGTCTTTCAGTACCACTCATTCCCATTCAGTTAATTCGTGTTGTGTGCTAGCCATTTGAATGTCCCTAATAGTGTCCCTAGGGTCAGTCCATTTCTCTGCTTGTGACCTGGTCACGTACATGCGTGTCGTCGTCCTATTTTCAGCTGTGGTTCGAGCAGTGATGTCGGCTAGTGCATTTCCCTGTCCAATAATGTCTGTCATTTTCTTGTGTGCCCGGCATTTGATGACCGCAAGTCTTTTGGGGAGAAGGACAGCTTCGATCAGGGCGGAAACTAGATATCCATGTAAGATGGGAGTGCCGTGAGAGGTCAAGAATCCCCTTTCCTTCCAAAGGAGCCCAAAATGGTGAACCACCCCGAAGGCATACTGGCTGTCGGTGTAAATGTTCGTTGTGGTTCCTGCTGCTAGGATACATGCTCGTGTCAGGGCAATCAGTTCCGCTGCCTGTGCAGATCGTTGTGTAATGCGGGCTGTCTCTACTACAGTTCGGGCCGTGGTGACTGCATAGGTAGCTGAAGTGGTGCCATCGGGGAGTTTGATACAAGAGCCGTCCACCCACAGTTCTCCGTCAGGGTCAGGAAAAGCTGTGTCTCTGAGGTCAACCCTACTTCTAGTCTGTTCGTCCGTGAGGGTCACACAGTCATGTACAGGGGGCACGCTGGGAACGTTTTCCGGTAGGGGCAACAAAGTTGCTGGGTTCAGTGTGGTGCATCTTTTCAGGGTGATGTGGGGTGCGAGCAGAGTCAGTTCGTATCCAGTCAGTCGTGCACTTGTCAGGTGTTGCGTCTTGGTTTGGTTCAGGAGGGTGTCAACTGCATGGGGTACTAGTACCGTGAGGGAATTCGAGAGCACGATCCCCTCACTCTGTCGGATAGAGATAGCAGCGGCAGCTACAGCTCGAAGGCAGGCAGGCAAGGCTCTGGCTACGGGGTGAAGAGTGGCAGAGAAGTAAGCGCACAGTCGTTGCTTTGGGCCAATGGACTGGGTCAGGACAGATAAAGCACACCCCTCCCTTTCGTGAGTGTAGAGGGAGAAGGGCTTTGTGTAATCGGGGGTACCTAGGACAGGGGCTGAACAAAGGGCATCTCGTAGCTCTATGAAGGAGGATTGGCATTCAGGGGTCCAAGGGAGGGGGAAGGGGACATCTTTAGCTAGCAGAGAAAGCAGTGGTTTCACAATGAGGCTGAAGTTTGGCAACCACTGCCGACAGAAGGAGGTGAGGCCTAGTAGGGAGCGGACCTGTTTCTGAGTCTTAGGGGCAGGGGTTTCAAGGATGGTTTGGATCCGGTCGGGGGTAAGTTTCCTTCCGTCTTTGGACAAAAGGTGGCCTAAGTAAGTGACCTGGGGTTGGCAGAATTGCAACTACTTCTTGGAGACCTTGTGGTCATTTTCCGCAAGGAAGTGCAGGAGTTGAATGGTGGCTGTGACTGCTAATGGAGTGGTGTCGGCCGCCAAAGGATGTCATCGACGTATTGTATTAACACCACTCCATCGGGTAACTGGACCTGATCCAGTTGTCTCTTGAGGGCCTGGCTGTAGATGCTGGGGCTTTCTGTGTAGCCTTGGGGTGCTCGGCAAAACCTATATGAGCGGGCTTTTAGGGTGAAGCCGAAGAGATATCGGCTGTCTGGGTGGATGGGGATAGAGAAGAATGCGTTTTTGAGGTCAATGACAGTGAAGGTGGTGGCAGTAGAAGGAATCAAAGTCAGGATAGTGGTGATGTCTGAGACCACGGGGTACTGGGGTACAACCACTTTTTTGATCTCTCGAAGGTCAATGATGAAGCGGTATGCTTTCTCATCTCCCTCTCCTTGTTTCTTGATGATGGGCAAGATAGGGCTGTTGCAAACGTTGCTAACCACTTCCTCTACCACTCCTGCGTCTATCAGTGACTGAATAATCTTTACCAATGCCTTCTCGCCTTCAGGCGATATCCGATATTGTGGAAGTTTTGGGAGTATTGCGTCCGGTCGAACAGTAATGTGCACTGGGTCTATCATCATGCGTCCTACGTCCGAATCCGTCTTGGCCCACAGATACGGAGGCAGAGTGTCAAGCAGGGACGTGTCAGCGTCATTGATAGAAAACATGCGTCGGGAAGGGCAATGTCTGAGCAGAATGGGGTTGTCGTACAGGAAAACTCGAACTCCATCTTGGGAACATCTAATAGTCGCTCGGAAGTGCTTTAGTAAGTCAAGTCCCATAATGGCGTCAGGAGTATTGGCGGAAAGCAAAAACGTCGTGTCAGTGGTATTGTTTTCTAAGTCGAAGGGGATCGGAGTGGACAAAGGGTTAGTGGAGGGCGTTCCATCGAAACCTATCGATGTCACAAGTGAGCCAGACAAGGGTGCCCTTGGAATCAGTCGTTTAGATAACGCACTACGTGTTGCGCCAGTGTCTACCAGAAATGGAGACTTTGTACCCAGGACCTTAGCAGTGACATAAGGACCTTGCTGGTCAACATAGAGCTCGACTGGATCCTCCCTTGCCCTTGGCAGTCCTATGCGAAGTCGGGGGCATCGTCGCAGTCAGACTGCTGGTACTGGTTCTGTCTGGGTCGGTCAAATGTATTTGGTCTATTTGATCTATCGTTAGTCGTGTCATTTGCGGTCCCCCGTTGCTGTCCTCTATTTCTCGGTCCACCCGCTAAGTCCTTGGGGTCCCTATTTCTGTTCATCTCCAAAAGAACCGGGCACTGGGATTTCCAATGGCCGAATCCTTTACAGAAGGCACACTGGTCCTCGCTAATGTCTGTACGTCCAATGTGGGGTGTCGAGGTGCGGTCTTTAGGAGGTGCGTTCCTAGGGACATTTGTCTGGTAGTTTCCTTTGTATTGCTCTCGTCCTATTGTCACCCCTTGCAGTTGTGCAATCATCACCCTCTCTTTTAAGTCTGTCTTCTTTTTCTCTGTTGCTCTATTGTTTTCGTTTTTCTGGTGTTCGTAATATTGGGCCATCTGAAGGATAGCCGCAGGTATGGAGGCCGCCCAACTACTCTCGCTGGCCTGCAGTTTCTGGGAGACCTCCGGTGACAAACCCTTAACATAATTCTGGACAAACAGATGGTGTCCGGTTGCAGTAGTCATGTCCTGGCCGCTGTAATCGGAGAACACCGTTTCAAACCGGGAGAAGTAGTCCGATACATCTTCCTGGGGTTTCTGACGACAAGCCGTTACTATCGACCAGTCCACTTTCTTTTCTGGAATCAGGGTTTTCAATTTCTGTACAATCTTAGCTGGGAGGTCTAAAATGGATTTCAAAGGCTTCTGTCCAGGTTCTCGTTGTTTATCTATGCCATCGAGTTGTGACCAGGTATGCCCGAACAGCTCAAGGTGGTCGACTTTCCGGATTTGCTTCCACACATCAGCTGGTAGACATAACTCGAAAAACAAGTCGATATCAGCCAGGGTCATAATCGTTGAACCTAGGGCTGTACCTAATTCAGTATAGAAGGCAGTGGGGTTTTTACGTAAATCAGGCAGAGATTTCCGAAATGTCAGAATCTCTTGCCGATCCCATGAAATGAAATGAAATGAAATGAATGAAATGAAATGAAATGAAATTAGATTTATAAAGCGCATGGATGCCCTTGAGCGTCCCAGCGCTAACTTAACTGAAAAACAGAAAGGCCCTAGGGAGGGAAGGAGGGGACTTGGATTATTCTGCTTTAGGAAAAAGAAAGGTTTTCAGGGATTTTCTGAATTTGGGATAGGAGGATTCCATCCGGATTTCCCTAGGGAGGGCGTTCCAATGTTTTGCTGCATTCAGGGAGAACCGGCGTCCTCCAGTCCGAGCTTTTCTCACTCTAGGGACGGAGACCAGGTTCTCCCCATCAGAGCGGAGGGTCCTTGAAGATTTATAGGGGCTAATAAGCTTTCTTAGGGCAGGAGGGCCTTTGCCTTGAAATGTCCTGTAAGTAATGCAGAGAGTCTTAAATACAATTCGTTCCTGGATGGGGAGCCAGTGCAGGGATCTCAAAAGTGGTTTGTCCGAGGCCCTTCTAGGTGCCCCCATGAGCATTCTTGCTGCAGCGTTCTGGACCCGCTGCAAGGAGTTAATTGTCTTTTTGGGTGCGGCTAGGAGGAGAGCATTACCATAATCCAGTCTTGATAGTATAAGACCTTGGATTAGGAGCTTCCTAGATTGGAAAGGCAGAAGGGGGAGCACTTTCCGCACTGACCGCAACAGGCCGAAACAGCTGCCTGCGACTTTCTGGGCGTGGGTCTTGAATATTAATTGGGGTTCAAACCAGACCCCAAGGCTTTTGATTTTCTCCTTTGCTGGTGACAAATCACCCATGCAGGGGGGCCAAAGCACAGAAGGCAGAGATGTAAAATGGTGGCCTAGGAGCATAATCTCCGTTTTGGCTCCATTAAGTTTCAGCTTGGAGTCTGTCATCCAGGAGAAGATTGCCGAGAGGCAGCTCGAGAGATTGTCCGAGCATCCCCCTTGTTGAGTCAGAGAGACGACAAGTTGTGTGTCGTCAGCATAGCTGATAGATTTAATCCCAAATGGGGCTACCAACAGCCTGATTCATCAAGCTTTTTTGCACTCGCAAAGGGCCAGATTCTGAGAATCCGGCCCTTTGCGAGAGCGATTTTTGCATTTGGGATTCAGCATCCCAAATGTAAAAATCGCTAATTGCGATCTCGCAATTTTGCGAGGAATGACATTTAAGGAATCTCTATTTGAGATTCCTTAAATGCAATTCAACATCCTATTTAAATTTGCGAATTCGCAATTTCCAGGCGCAATTTACCGCGAGGTCAGACCTCGCGGTAAATTGCGAAAACTCCGAAAAATGCATTTAAATGCATTTTTCTGAGTTGCATGTTACACACACACATGTCCTTTGGACATGTGTGTGTGCAACACCTGTGTCACAGATCATTTGAGGGGTGCTACAGGGTGTCCTTCGGACACCCCTGGCACCCTTCAAATCGCTATCTTATTTGCGATTAGCAAATTGCTAATCGCAAATAAGGAATACTCACCATTCATTCCTATGGGCCTTTTGGCCCATAGGAATGCATGGGGAGTTTTTCCTTATTTGCGATTAGCAATTTGCTAATCGCAAATAAAGAATGTGTAGGAATCGCAAAAAATATTGCTATTCCTACATGAATCCCGTTTTGCGAGTCCTTAATAGCGATTCACTATGAATCGCTATTAGGGCCTCGCAAAACGGGAGAATGATGAATCTGGCGGCAAGTCCTCCAGCGGAGCCATGTAAACATTGAACAATGTGGGGCTCAGGGAAGATCCCTGAGGAACCCCACATTGAAGGGGAAAGGGCTTTGACGTGGTACCGTTCTCCCAGATCCTAAAGGACCGATTGTCTAGAAATGATTTCAGCCACTTGAGGGCAGACCCTACAATGCCTAGTTTGGAGAGACGGTGGACAAGGGTAGTGTGGTCTACGGTATCGAACGCAGCGCTCAGATCCAGGAGGATCAGAGCTGCTGATCCCCCTGAATCTAAGATGCACCTAGCCTCTTCTGCCACCACTATAAGGGCAGTGTCTGTGCCCTGTCCAGGGCGAAATCCCGTTTGGGAGTTACCCAGCAAGTCATTACTCTCCAAGAATCCGGAGAGCTGCCGATTCACCCACTTTTCGGCGATTTTGCCCAATCAAGGTAACAATGAAATAGGGCGGAAATTTGCCAGGTCGGCAGGATCCAGTCCTGGTTTTTTAAGGAGGGCTTTGATTTTTGCCTGTTTCCAGCTCGGGGGGACAATGCCGGTAGTGAAAGAGGTATTCAGGAGATCCGTAGCGAGAGGCGCGATGGTACTCATAATTTGCTTAAGAACGTGCATGGGAGCTGGATCAGAGGGCGAGCCGCTTTTGATATTGGAAAGTGTCGTGCAGAAGTCTTCCCTGGAGATGCACGAGAACGTCTTGAGTAAAGGGCCTGAAGTAGAAGGAGGGGGGGTCAGAAGCCAGGGGAGTGCCCGTTTGAGGAAGACTGTCTAGTATTTTCTGTATTTTTTGGTCAAAAAACTTTGCTACAAAAAACAAGAGAGGTACTAAGAGTCTATGAAGTGAAGGACTGACAGGACCAGATTGTGTCCAGTATAAGTGTTCAGATCAAACCGTTGATCTTGAGCACATGACACTATTATGTCATAGAGGTGAGGAAAGGAAGATACAGGGTTTAGAAAGTTAGAACCTAGTACCCATCCGCCCACTCATCAGTGGAATTTCGTCATCTGGGTTGGTGAAAAGAAAGGTGTCCTATGGGCTTTTCCTCAGGGAGAGTCTGAGGTAGCCAGACGTTGGACCCTTAAGAACCACATCCAACCAACAGAGGATAGTGTGTGAGTGGAAAGGGCAAATAAATTTGCAGTGCTCAGAAAAGAAAAGAGAAGGAAACTAATCCTAGCGATTAAAAATACCTACTATGATGACATAAGAAAAACTTTTATTCGGTGTGACCATCAAAGTGGTATCGTTAAAAACAGTATGCTGATAGCATGTAAGGAATTGCTATCTATCATGTGTGTTAATTGGTCGACATGTTTCAGCCTATACCGGCTTTCTTCAGGACCTATGATAAGCTACTGCAACATATACTTATCGTGAGTTGGGAGTTGAACATGAACAATCTCCAACAAATGAAGATGTATCTCCTCCTGTGCATACAAATGTGGGAAACAAAAAACACAGTGTTAAATATATACAAACTGTGTAGTGTTTACCTCAACCTCTTGAAATACAAAGAAAACATAGTCTTCACTCACCCCAATTGTAGGGAGAAAAAACCTCACCTCGCCTGGCAACAGCTCAGGTTGGAAGGAGGCCACGCACTGAAAAGGTAAGTGCGAGAATCAGAATTAATAATGCAGTAACTAAATAAGTCCTGCATTATGTTTTAGACTTTTGCAAACAGTGACACCAAAAGGCATAGGGAGGCGGCTGGATTGAGAAGCTGATGTGAAATTCATCTCTAAAAATTGTATCAAACCCCTTAATATTCCAAGGTTATGCTACCAGTGGAGTTATTCAAGGAGGGCCAAAAACCGCCATGCTATGTTGTTAGCGTTAAGTTAAATCAAAGGGAGTTGGAGTCTTCCTATTCAGAGCCCTCTCAGAAAGAAGCGCAGCATGGAGCGCTCAAGAACTCACCTCTCCGTCGTTACCTCGGGTAGAATCCTGAGCCGAGGGGGAGGTGACTGGCTCACTGAGAATGGCTGTTATTAACATAATGCAGGACTTATTTAGTTACTGCATTATTAATTCTGATTCTCGCACTTACCTTTTCAGTGCGTGGCCTCCTTCCAACCTGAGCTGTTGCCAGGCGAGGTGAGGTTTTTTCTCCCTACAATTGGGGTGAGTGAAGACTATGTTTTCTTTGTATTTCAAGAGGTTGAGGTAAACACTACACAGTTTGTATATATTTAACACTGTGTTTTTTGTTTTCCACATTTTTATGCACAGGAGGAGATACATCTTCATTTGTTGGAGATTGTTCATGTTCAACTCCCAACTCACGATAAGTATATGTTGCAGTAGCTTATCATAGGTCCTGAAGAAAGCCGTTATAGGCTGAAACATGTCGACCAATTAACACACATGATAGATAGCAATTCCTTACATGCTATCAGCATACTGTTTTTAACGATACCACTTTGATGGTCACACCGAATAAAAGTTTTTCTTATGTCATCATAGTAGGTATTTTTAATCACTAGGATTAGTTTCCTTCTCTTTTCTTTTCTGAGCACTGCAAATTTATTTGCCCCTTCCACTCACACACTATCCTCTGTTGGTTGGATGTTGTTCTTAAGGGTCCAACGTCTGGCTACCTCAGACTCTCCCTGAGGAAAAGCCCATAGGACACCTTTCTTTTCACCAACCCAGATGACGAAATTCCACTGATGAGTGGGCGGATGGGTACTAGGTTCTAACTTTCTAAACCCTGTATCTTCCTTTCCTCACCTCTATGACATAATAGTGTCATGTGCTCAAGATCAACGGTTTGATCTGAACACTTATACTGGACACAATCTGGTCCTGTCAGTCCTTCACTTCATAGACTCTTAGTACCTCTCTTGTTTTTTGTAGTAGTAGTTGGGGGACAAGGTACTCACATTGTCTATAAACTAACTCCCCTAGGACCCCCCAATACTCTGTTGTATTTTTGTTGCAAAAAACTTTGCTAACAGATCACATCTAGATGTGGAATCATTTTGTGAAGTGATCGGCGATGGAATTTTGGTCAGTTGAGCGAGTATTTTGAAGGTTTCCCTTGAGGAGTTGGCTGCCTGTTTAATTTTCTCTTCAAAGAAGGAGGCCTTGGTCGTTTGTAGTGCGTCTTTGTAGAGTCTCAGGGCAGCCTGGTAGGAGGTTTTGCTACTAAGGGCCCAGTCCCTCCTCCAGATACGTTCTGCCTTTTTGCAGGATTTTTTAAGATCTCTCAGTGCTGTGGTATACCAAGGGGATTTAAAAGTACTACTCTTTTTGGTCACCATAGTTTGGGGCAGAACCATGTTCAGGGAGTTATTGAGCCAATTCTGAAAATTCCGATCTGCGAGCAGAACTTCAGATTCTGGTTCAGGAGCAGATTGTTCAAGGGCCGATTTCAATTTTTCCACTGAAAGTTTCGGCCAGGCTTTTTGGAGAGTACGTAGGGGAGGGGCGCCGGTCACTTCCAATCGCAGTTCCCAAGAAAAGGGCACTACAAAGTGATCAGACCAAGGTATGGGCAAGGGAGAAGTAACTAGGAGCTGAGTGTTGTTAGAGAAAACGGGGTCTAACAAATGTCCTTTGCTATGGGTAGCTTCCTCATTAAGAAGATTAAGTTCGAATGATTTGAGATTTGACATAAGCTCTGCAGCTACTTTGTCGTTAGGGTCATCGAAATGAAGGTTAAGGTCTCCGAGTACCAGAAAGTTAGAAGCCCGGGCAGCCGCAGCCAGGGTGACTTCTAGTAAGGAGTCAGCAAAGTGCTTAATGCTGCCCGGGGGGCGGTAGATCAGAATTCCAGAGAGGGATTGTGCGGGGGTTATTTGAATACTAAAGCAGGCGCTCTCTGCGTCTGAGATGCCGCCATTCTCTAGTCTGCATGTCAATGAATCTCTATAGATTATGGCGAGACCTCCTCCTATTCCTTCGCTTCTGTTCAGGTTTTGGGCAGGTAGACCCTGTTGTACACTACCCTCCCTCTTGCATCTTGGTGGTTGACGTCATCGTGTGTTCCTTGACCTCGTGGAGGAACCCAGTAGGGGGCAGCCTCTCTTATTGGCATCATGGTGCTAGCTCGCTCGGTTCGTGGTTCGGTCGCTACGGGTGTCGTGGGTTTAGCTTCCGATTCCTGTTCAGTGAGGTGGCGGAAAACCTCAAGCGTACGCGTAAGGAGGTCCGTCACATCACACTCGCCCTCATCCCCGATATCGACCTTCCTGTACAGAGTCGTTAAGCTTTCGGGACCTTTATCTCGATGTCGGTCCTCGTACGCATTCAAGACATGATAACACAGTCGAACGGCAAAATGTCGTCTGTGACTCCCTGCATACAAGTTGAACATATCCGTGATGTACTCTTCACTTTCCTTTCTTTCTACCAATGTCCTCATTATCTTGTCAATCCCTGCTCGCTCATCCTTGCTTAATCTGTTTGTTCTTGCGGAATCAGCCTTTCGGGTCTCAGGGTCATCTAACACTGTCGCTTGTGCTGTGTCTAATAAAAGAGGTTCGGTCGGCACAGAGGCCATGGGGGCCGAAGCTCTGGTACTACTCTCGTCTGTGCTTGGGGGTGGTGGGTGCTGTGCTAAGGGTTGGGAAGGGGCAGGTAGCGGGTGTTAAGCTAAGGGTTGGGAAGGGGCAGGTAGCGGGTGTTGTGCTATGGGTTGGGAAGGGGCATATGGAGGGGGCATGTAGATGATCGGAGGACCTAACAAAAGATATTCGTTGGCTCGCTGTTTCAAGGGCAATTCAGGATAGAGCGTAGAGGGCGTTCTAACCGGACACTGGCTCGATGTTTCTACCTCTAGTTTCTGTTTGGCTTCCTCTCTTTCCTTAATCTCTTCTTCTAATTTCTTAGCAGCTAGGTGGGCTGCCTTTCGCAGCTCTTTTCCCAACCTACTCTCATTTCTCTTTTTACGCTGTTCGGTTTCTTTACGCCACATGCCGAGACTATCAAGCATAGTGGGCGTTGTCTTGTGTTTCCCAAGGGCTGTTTCTAGCGCGCTTATTTTATCCTCGTCGAAGGATCCTATCAGTGGCCACTGACTTTCTCGATCCTTTTTCGTATATTTATGCCACAGCTTGCTATAAGCTATAGCGATCAATCCATGCTTCATGAACATGTCCTTATTAGGGGTGCCTTCCAGTGGAGCCGGATGGTTCATCTCTAATAAGCGGTCCGGGCTAAACAGGCTACCAATCAGTGGGGAGAAGATAGGCATGACGGATTACAACGGGGACAAAAGTCTGCACTACCTATCTTATCACTGCGTGCAAAGACTAGACAGAATATTTCTATTCTTCATTGTTTGCAGGCGGTGAATACCTCAAAAGAACCAATATCGAACAGTCAATGTTCGGTCAATCAAACAATCAATGGGGAGAATAAGTAGGCACGACAGGTTACAACGGGGACAAAGGTCTGCGTTACCTACCCTTTCACTATCTGCAAAGAGAGAACCTGTTCTTCCCTGTTTGCAGACAGAGAATCTCCAGAAAACAATCCGCGAACAACAGTTCGGGCCAAAACAATCAATCAGTGGGGGAGGAAGATAGGCACGACGGATTACAACGGGGACAAAAGTCTGCGTTACCTATCCTTCGCTGCTTGCAAAGAGAGAGCCTGTTGTTTCTCCGTTTGCAGACAGTGAATCTCCAAATAAATCAACAAAAGAGTAATACTAGTATTTTCCAAACAATGATTTCGCAATTTGTCGTGTTTACACAACCTTACCCGGACCGCATGGACAGTTTCTTGTCTTCCGAATCCAGCGCCCGATCGCCCTCTATTCTTCGTGATCTTCGCGGCACTCCTGATGGTTCCCAGTCAGGACCGTAGATCACTCGAGAGAGGTCTGTTCGGAACCAGTGAAGTTCGGATGATCGGCTGTCAGACGAGGGTCTATCGGACAGGAGCTCTCCCGATCGTTGCAGTCGTTCACTCTGTCGTCAGGACCTCTCCCACTGGATCCACGAGTCGCTGATGGGCCCCACGTTTGGGACGCCAATTGTGGAAAAAGGTAGGGCCGATGACCTTTTTCAGAGTTGCCCGGCTTTAACCGCCTCTATACCCACTCAAGTTACCAAACAAAGAGGCAGGCGCTGGAGACTGGAAGGCAGGAAACAGAAGTTTTATTCCGACGGAGCAGAACACATCAAATCAGACAACAGGGTATCTTCTCGAGGTGCTCTAACCGCATCTCTGAGGCCTGGCCTCTTATACACAGGTTTATGATTCTTTATTGCATGTCACACATTCTTGTAATGCTTTGAAGTATGAAAGGACATCCTCGGAATCCCCGCTTCAGGCCCGTTCCCACACACATTTACAGTTGAAGTCCCCACCCCGGTCACAACAGGTGATGATTATCGCGCAGCTGGACATTCCACCGATTCACGGAATGTATGTGGTTGATCGGATCTCATGGGGTGGGGGCTTTGATCAACTCGTGGATCCTTTGATGGGGGAAGCTTCCTACTGTATAGAGGGGCAATAAACAGTATCCGCAGGGCCAGGTGGCGGCCTGGGAACGAGTAAGACAAACGGGCACAGAGGAAAGGGGGTTTTATCAAAGGACCCGGGATCATGAAAGGAATGAAGGGAGGTGTCGCGCTGGGAACAGGATGGGGTTCCGAGGCAGAGTTGTGCTGAAGAGGGGTTTATGGCCCAAGGTATGTGAGAGCGGGGGCCGCCAGCGCGGGGGGGGGATGCTTGCGAGGTCAGGAGAGAGAGAAAAAGACGCGCTGGCTGTCGGCGATGGGCAGAGAGGCCATGGTACTTAAAATGGCTGCCGCTTACGCGCACGAATGGGCTCGAAAAGGGGGCAAGATGGTGCCGATAATGTTGACACTGCAGTCTAGGTTTTAACACCACCTCAGAATGTACCCCCCGGT
Source organism: Lissotriton vulgaris (assembly GCF_964263255.1). Classification (NCBI taxonomy): domain Eukaryota; kingdom Metazoa; phylum Chordata; class Amphibia; order Caudata; family Salamandridae; genus Lissotriton; species Lissotriton vulgaris. Next base: position 352,197,633 of record NC_141685.1, on the reverse strand, counting down.
CTTTAGCATGCAGGCACAATCTTTTAGTATCCACCTTAGGGCAGCTTGTGCACCAGCACTGAATAACACCTCTGTGTACCAATCTATAGCGATATGCTGGAGGGGCCTTTGGCTTGTGAGGAAGGGTTAGCTCAGTTTTTACCTACTTTCATGGGCCACAATCACTGAGCAGCAGCTGGGATCAGGGTGCACACCCTGACAGCGTGGCCCAAGCTTTGAATCTTGTATTTGAATGGTGACTTCCTTGCGCGTTTTGGGCACAGCACCAGAGATCACTCATGGAGAAGTTCAGCTCATGGCAGTCCACTGGTGGAGAGCTCATCACACTCGCCCAAAGACATGTCCTAAACGGATGCAGAAAGTAGACCACGTGTGTGGCGCTGCATCGGTGCTCATTAAAAAACATGCACCTGGGATGCCAATTAGACACCATTTTGAGAAAAACTGAACAATAATCAACTGTTTATTAACTCATACCAATTCAACTTAAGTCAGTGATATAAACATCAGCCAATTTATTAAAAAGAATGTCTTTGACAGCAGAGACAAACAGAAACAAGATTTTTATTGAAAAAAATGAGACTAAGAGAACATAAAACACAAGAAAAAATAAAAATAATTCTGTGAGAAATAATGGATCTTGCTACATTTCTTTTATTCATTTGGAGCAAGGTCACGACTCCGTTAGAGGTCTCAGTTCAAATCTCTCTCTCTGACAGTCCACATCTGTACATGATCCTGCAGTCATGCATCTGAAGCCTTCTGTGTATAGATCACCAGGGACCTAGTAGTCTTGAAAGATTCCCAATCCGTGTGAATTCTATTTTTGTTTTGAGACATAATCTATTATGCAGCGGATCCATGCTGCTTCACTGCTGAACATCCTTGTGTTCTTGGATACTAAACAAAAAGATGTCCCTAATGCATCTTGAATATGCGCATCTTGAAGTCTACTATGAGTTTACCCTTATCATTGTTTTTAAAGTCTTTTCTCCACTGCATAAAACACCTATCCTGTTGAAGTTGTTGTGTCCTGCTTGTGTTACGAGGGCAGACAGATTGCTACAAAAGAGAAACCACAGCTCTGTCAAACAAGGGAAGGGCGGCTCACAGCTTCCCCTGCAGCAAGCTCTGACAGCTGCCTTGCTCTTCTGTGGACCACTTCATTTGGCTCTACAAATCCGGTGGGACCAACCATGAAGGTAAAGGGGACAGTGCTGTGCACAGATCTGTCTGGACCACAATGATACAGCGTTTGTGCCAAGGGGACAAACTGCACATAGTGCGGTCACTCAGCACGTTCTTGATCCTGCTACTGCTGCCAACTTGGTGCTTAATCTCTACAAAAAATGACAAGCGGTACAGGGAGTGGTGGTGCTTGCAAGGAAAGGTACCACTCCACCTGCAGTGATAGGCTAATACAGAAGCCCTCCTATGGTATATGGAGAGAGGTAGAGAGGGGTTTTAGGCAGTCTCCTTGCCTTTGGCTTCCAGGCTGAATGGTAGCTTCACGGCTGCTACGATTAGAAGCTGTAACAGGGCAGGCCAGCAGGGCACAGCAGGAATGGGTAGCACTGCGAGTACCACATCAGAAGGGTCCATGCATGTCTGAGTCCAAGATGATGTTCTCTAAGCTGTAGGAGAGCGCCTAATCTTGGTAGGTATATGTGCACAATGTCCTATGGGACTCATTCAACATGTGGGACACCCTTCAACATGTTTTGTGGAGTCCACCAATCAATGTTATATTATAATTACACAGAGAAAGGAAAACACAGGACTATTAGAGGCAAATGTCACTTGTATAAATGACACTGTTTATATGCAGTAGACAGCAAGACGGTGAACAAAAAGTGCAGACGAGGTAGTGGTCAAGTAGGTGAAGAAACATATACATAAGACTGTACAATGGCCGTGGTTCTGTACACAGTTATTAGATACACATATTAAGTTCCTAATGATTACACTGAATCTGGGAGCCAAGGAGGGGAGGATGTAGATGTTTCAACCCTGAATAAATGAAGGGGGTCTCTTAAAGACTAAGTCATCTGGCTAATCACCAATATGTGAGCACTTATTCAGCGTCCTGTCTACTCTGCAGACGCACCGCAGTCCATCTTTAATTGGTATAGTGGAAGGTGTTTATGTCAAATTATCCCACTTTCAGTACCTCAATGGTTCATTCTCATGTGGTCACAGCCACACTGTACTCATTTGCGTATCGTTTTTATTATGGGCGCTCTCAGTGAAGTAACAAAGCAACTCTGACAATTTCTTCCGATCTTACAATTATTCAATACTGCTGCTGCGTAGTGATCATCATTTCCCCATGAGTGCCGCCATACGAATGCCGCGTGCAAGAACAAGTCCTGGTAGTTGCGTAATAGCCAACAAGCAACCTGTGTCAGTGCAACCAACAAGGTGTCCCTATCTGAGCCAGGCCACCAAACAAATCCAGGGTGGCAAGGAGGCATCACCCCTAGGTGCAACTACTGCACCTACCTAGACAAAACCTCTAATGGCTGCTACTAGCCAGGGCCTATGGAAAGGAAGCAGAGGGGCTAGCCGCATGACTCCAGGTTGGTGAGACCAATAGACAGCACCCACAATCTAAGGGCTCCTGTAGAGGTTTGAATTTGCAGTTCTAATGGTTCTGGAAGATAAGCGGTCCCGCAAACTGTTTCCATATAGCAAAAATAACATTATGTGCAACGACAGAGGGAAAACAGTGGGTTCTTTGCGCCTCCACACACTACAGTTAAGAGGAACATTCATGGAGGGGAGACACGCATGAAAAAACTCAATGGCTTTTAATAAAGCCGATCCAATTGCCTCAATGTCCTATCAACTTCTCCTTATGCGACTCGGTCGGCTTGGCGTATTCCATATGGGCCATTGTCGTAATGTCGAAATTAGCGGATGGAGGAAGAGATAAGCACCATCAATAAATTAAACTGTAACCTAAGCAGTTTAGTCGGGAAAGGTTAAAATAAACTTGCTTGATTGATTCTGAATTTTAAGCAGCCTTTCTTCAATGTAATCAGTGCTCCACCAATGTCATTGCTCATTAAAAAAAAGATTTTCATTCCGACGTTTGATTGAAGATGTTTTCTCCTCATTTGCATTTCGCTTTCTACAACGTAAGCATCTTGCCTTTAGTAATATTAGATTTCTCCCCTCCGCTGCCTGTCCATTAAGCCCGGCACTGGCGAGTAGGAGCGGTTTAGAGTGGGGGGAACTGGTACATGAGCGATTGAAGGCAGATATTGACTGCCGGGGTCCAAATGCAAACAGGGCTGCCTGATGGACTGCCTGTGACAGAATGATGGAAAGAGGGGGGCCTTGCGGCCTACTTAGCTGCCCTTCTAATTGGCCTTTATGAATATTTAATGAAATCAAGATGAAATTCAATCAGAGCTTTTAACTGCTGAATCGTAGGCAAAGAGCCGCGGTATTATTAGAAGCCGCTGGCCTCTTTGCACAGGCAAGCGGTGCTGAAATTGTCTGCATGCGAGCCAGGTCGCCGAATGCCGGCTGCTGGTCCAGCCGCTCGCTCGTTTCTGGAGGAATTAACCTTTTTTTCCAGCATAGAAAAGCAACACAATTTCCCATTTGCATGCATCAGTGGTATTTTATTACTGGCATAGTAAAAATGTTTGAGCCATAAACAAGCAGCAGCCCTTGCCTCGGAAAACATGCTGCGCGCAGAGCCCCGACCGTCCCCCTCCTGCTGAAGCCATTTTGGAGAGAAGATATAAGGTCGAGTAAATAGGTTTTCGCGCCTCCCTTAATACTGTTGTCTAAAATGTGTGCGCCTCGTCTGATCGCGGCAAGGCAGGGCTCGACAGAAGCTCATTTTGGAGGCGTAATGCGGGCTGCGTCGAAGGCGTGGCGGTGCGTTAGCGCGAGCGAGGGCGGGAGGCAGCCGGCAGGCTCCTCATGCTGCGCACGTGCGCGGTCATTTACATGCAGATTGTGTCCTTCCTGCCTGGTGCGCTGCGCATCCTTCTGGGAAGAGCCAAGGAGAAAGCCATCCATGAATGACATAAATACCCTGAATTACAGTTTTTTTTTCTTCTGCGTGTGTTTTATCGCAGTAGCAGTTAGGGGCCTCCAAATGCTAGGAACACAAACGCCTTCCCTTAAATGGAACAAGCATTGGCAAAGCAAATAGGTCTGGCTCTCGCGTGCTAAGGCCCGTTTATATGTTTGTTTATCATTTTAAAGCCTGTGTAGTGTTGTGGGCTGGGCCTAGCGTGGCGCAGTGAATAACCACGTGAACTCAGTAGTTGCTGTCATGGTCACCCTATTGCATAACCACGCAGGGATATTTTTTAACTATGTCTGGCCGCATGCCAGCCGGTTATATTCTACACACGCACACGGAGTCGAACTAACCATCGCCCCTGTGCATGTGGAGTCGCTTGGGTTATGCAACATTACATTCCTTCCATGCTATGGCAAACAAAACAATAACACACAAAGAATATCAAACATTATAGACCACGGTATTCTTGTCCATCATTATCTCAAGACACCCCAACATTACACTATAGGGATATGCACAACTTCACCTGGAGGAGGATTCTGGCAAAGAGCTCACAGGACTCGAAACTGCAGCGGATCACTGGCTCCTGCTGGTCATGGCTGGAGAAGGGCTTGGCGTACTTACTGGGTGGGCCCGGGAGAGTGTCTCAAATAGGTCTTCTGAGTGACCACTCACCTCTGGGTCTGAAACACGGTCTCTCGTCTGGTCCGGATGATCATCTGCTATGGCGTCCTCCAGTGGATCGCATTCGTGGCTGCTCCTGCGAATCAGTAGTGGGGCGGGTGTGGGGGGGAGAGGGAGGGGAGAAAATAATTTTAAACAATCACTTTCATGCCGGACGGCTGGCCTGCTGCCCTCTTCCTGGCTTCTGTTGGAACAAGAAACAGGATAGGCTACCCAAAGCCAATCACAAAACTGTAATGCAGCATTGTGATTGGTCTGAGCACCGTGGTTCAGCGCTCAGATGGGGAATGAGCTACCAGAGTGGGCTGGTGACGTCTGAGAGATTCTTCATGAAGCGCTCACAGTAAGTCGCTATCCCAAGGAAACTGCCGACTACTGATACCAAGGCGGGAGCAGGGGCATCTTGTATGTCCTATACTTTGTCTGGGTCGGGGCCGATGCCTTTGCTGAAAAGCGGTATTTGAAGAAACTGATGTTTGTGCACGGGAAATCACACTTTTCTCGGTGCAGCGTCAACCCACGCTCTGCTAACCTCGCAGAAACTGCATGGAAGAGAGTCCGGCTGCAGTGGGATTTGGTGGTATCCTGACCTGAGGTTCATCTTTGAAAACCGCTTAGAGCCTGACAACTCTCTCTTGATGTTTGGCGTCAGATGTTGTTTTCGCTTGATTGGCAGGTTTGGGATCCTCATATCCATGCAAATCTGGGTGGCGTCTGGCTGCTTGGGCTTCTTCGCCACCACAATTGAGGACATTCACGGGGTGGGGCCCTTCACTCGCTCTATGATTCCTTCCTTCTCCAAGAGTTTCAGCTCAGCTCCCACTTTGGGCCGGACATGGCGGGCTATGCGGCGATGTCTAAGGACAATGGGAGCTACAGATTTGTCAATGTGTAGTCAAATGGCTGGACCGGTGAGGCAGTTGATCCCTTCAAACAAGTGTGTGAAGTCCTGTGGATGGCGGCAAGGACCTTGTACATGTATGCTGAGTGCAAACTGTATGAGATCGTGGTCCTGGGCGGTGCGGCAACTTAGGAGAAATCCTAACCTCTCTTTGCCCTCCATCAGGTAGATTCATGGGTACGGTCTGCATGGAACACACCGTGGAGCTGTAGCAGGAATCGGTTGCCAAAAGCATACGCCTGTACGCTGGTGTGACGGAGCGATGGAGGGTCTGTCAGGTTGCTTTAGACCTCTACGGCTATAGGGTTGATCGACGCCACAGTGTCTATTAGGGCAGAAACAATATGGTTCTGCACCTCTACCTGACACATAGGGGCCAACTGACGACTCGCTCTGAGAGCATCAAGTATCCTGACCAAGTGGGAAACAGCTGCATCGTCTTCATCCATGTCTTCATCCATGTCTTCATCGAAGAGGGTATCCAAAAGTGGCTCTACTGTGCAGATGGCTTTACGTGAGGGTTTGGGTCGTCGTCCTTGTGAAGATCGCCAGACTTTAGCGTAGTGGTAAGGCTTGCCACATGCACTGCAGGTATTTCTGTTTGCAGGGCAGGCGCTGGCATGAGGGAGGAGACCACCACACCACCTGCAAGGGCAAGACTGCGATCCTTGCCAGGAAAGGCCTGGGGGGTGCTTGGTGGGCTCTCATTTGCCCATGTGCTCTCTCTTTTAAATCGCATTGATGGGCTCTTCTTTGACTGAGAGCAACGAGGTGGGGCCCAAATAGGCTGCCGAAGCTTTTGAGAGTTCTTGTGAGCGGCCTGTAGGTCGCCTGTAGGATTCTTTCCCTAAATTTGGAATGTACGCGCCCCTGAATGTATTAGCCGCAAATTTCATCGTCTTTGTCCGGGAGGGTGTAGGTGCTGGCAAGCTGTCTCAGCCAATTATGGAAGACATCCACGGATTCTTCCAGAAGCTGCCAAGCCTGGCGTAGGAGGGACTGTTCATAATCGGGATTGGCATGAGTTTCAAAGTGGATGGTGATGGCGTCTCTCAGAGTTGCGCAGTTCCTTGAGGGGCCTGGTTCCATGACTGACTTGGATATCTTGTGGATGTCAGCACCTCCTAGGTGCAAGAGCATCGGTCGCCAGCAACCTGCAGGCATTTCAACTGCATCAAAATACGTTTCCAGTTGTTCAAGCCACTATTTCCAGTGGGCAGCTTGGGATGGAGGGGGTCAGGTTATGATGAAGGGCTCAAGTGCTGCAACAGATGCAATGAAATCTGTGTGATGGGTCGCCCTTGAGGTACCGTAGGTGAAGAAGACAGTGGAGATAGGGGGTGCATATGCCGGGACAAGCATGAAGCCCCAGTACCTGTTAGTGGCTGGATATAAGCTAGCCGGAAGAGGTCCAGTATGGGTTTGAAGTAGGCCAACCAGTCTGAGTGTGAAGCGTGATACACCTCTGAAATATGTCCTCAGTACCTTTTCCTCTCAAGTTTCAGTATGCAGTGCATCCCTGGTACAGGTGATAGTGGTGTGAGAACTTGCAGGAAGGGAGCCTGAAGCAAGGAAGCTTTGAGGCAGGGCTTCGGCTTTCAACAACGCAGCCAAACTCGGCTGAGTGCACTGACCTTTAGCGGCCTTCTATCAGGCCTGACGCAATGAGGTTGGGCCCTGCCAGGAGTCTCTGGGGCTGGCGTCAAAGTAGTGCTCTCCTGGGTATGGGAACGGGCTCTGAGGCACGTCGGAACGCTACCTCTGACACCCATCGTAGAACGCTGCAGCGTGGAGCTGATCGTGGAGAGGTGTGGCTCACTGGTTAGAGGCGGCATACCTGTAAGCAGAGAACGGCCTGGGACCAGGGTTCAATTCCCGACGCGGCAGGGTCGTGGACCAGGGGTCAACGGACTCGATTATTCTCGCCTCAGTGCCTACTCTAACCAGGGAACACACTTGGTAACTCTGGGCATTAAGCTTGCCTCATCTCTACAACGGCCCCCCTACAGACGCCGGGGATGCCTGGTTTCACCCTGGAGATACCCAGAAAGGGACCATCTCACAGGGAAAACCAGGACGGGTTCCCCAGCGGTCTGTAGCGCCAGGACACTCGGTTAGAGTAACAGTGCGCTTTACAAGTACCCCACATTTACATTTACATGATGTAGGCCGCAACACGCAGTCACCAGCTGCTCTGACAGGAGGGGATCCGGGGGTGCATCGCAAATAACTCAGATGCAGTAGGCGGGCGACCAGCGCGACCTGGAACTACAGGGTGAGTGGCCGGGTGTTTGGTGTGACAAGGGATGCATGTGTGGAGATAGCGTGCGCCCTCGTCACCAGTTTTGTGTTGTCAGCTGGGCCCAGCTAGGCGCAATAACTAACTACTCAGACACAGTAGTTACTCTCGTGGTCACCATATTGAATAACCACGCCCGCAGCTCCGGGCTATTTATTAGCTATGTCTAGCTTCATACCAGACGGTTCCACTCTACACACACACACACGGGGCCCAACTAACCATCACACATGTGCATGTAGAGTCGCCTAAGATATCACAACATTACAGCCTGCCCTTACGGCTTTGCCAATGCTGGGGAAAAACGCAAAAGGTTTGCTTTTTTATAGATCATAAAAAGTAGATAAAGAATGTGTCAGACAGTGTGATGATGGAGTGTAATTCTTAGATGTAAAATAGTTCTTTATGCATTCTAATGGAAGTGGTCCAAGGAAGGAGAACTAAGAGAATTATGTCAGACGGTAATATTTCTCTGGGTCAAGCCAAAGCCACTCTCTTTATATTTTAAAGACCTGGTAACAAATATGTCTTGCAGACAGCTCCATTTGCAAGTTAGACGTAAAAAATGTCACACTGAGAGTCATAGTCTGAATAGCAGGGTAATAATAGGTGCAGAAACATCCTAACTCAAAGAACGTTTTTGCACTATATTGGGTCATCTTTTGTGCCGTACTGTTAATTTTGTGCTGACTAATGTAGATAACTGCTAAATTAATTTTCGCGCACTGTATTAATGCTATGTGTTAATGCCATCTGTGAAAATCCCCTATTGGGTTCATAGAAAAAGTTTGGCCCAAAATAACGTCTGTAGCAAATTTGCCTTTATCGACTCAACCTCAAATGGGGCAGTCAACACTAAATTCTGCTGTGGGGTGTCTGTATGTCCGTCATGAATTTCTACTAAAGTTGTGCAGTAACGTCTCGAAGTTAGTGCTATGCTCCGCCTTGCTATGCAACGCTATGCTAATTTGCGTGCTTCTTTCAGTTTCTTGTCATTTGTTCCTCCGGAAGCTGAAAGCAGTTGAGACAAGTTTTTATTTATTTAGAAGTTGTATAAAGCTCTACATGTCAAGTCGATCACTTCGTAGTGCTTGCCAGGAAGGAGATAAAAACCTCATACATTCTTGTAGCATTAGAGGCAGAGTCCAACCTCGTGCATAGCATTGAGCTTGTAAGGATAGCTTGAGTAATTGTTCTTGAAATGAATGGTTATATCTCACGATGGTAGATGATGGTGAGGGTGAATAAAGTATTCGAGTTAACAGTACTGTGTGATAACACACTGAAAGGTACAGAAACTCAGTAGCCTAGCACAAACTGGCAATAAGGTCTGACCCTCACTGTCTCTGTCTCAATGCTGTATTAATAGTAAAATCAACCGCAGACAGCATTTGCTCCCCATCTTACACTGATAGAAGTCACCCAAATTGCTGTGTTTCCCAGGGTTTATGCAGTTGCAGTGTTCTGCAAGCTAGAAATGCAGAAAACAGCTTGAGCAAAGCAGTACATCAATGAGAATACTGTACAGTGAAAGTGATCACAAAAAATGATTTATGTTATTCCCCATTGTGCAGGACAAGACTCGGAAAAGTGCACAGAAACCAGCCCAGTACTGTGCACTTACAGTATTTCCCAGGGCTTTTTTTGTATTCTGGGCTAACATCCAGAGTGAGGCCATGAGAAAGAATTCAATTAAAAAGTTATGTTTTTGGACTCTTGACCTGCAAAAGAAAATTGCCAGTGAGGGCAAGAAAAGCGGAACATTTTTTGAAAGTGGGGGGCTGTTGCATGGACATCCTTGCCGTAAATAAAAGTTGCATTGCTGCTTGGTATGCTTTGAGCTGCTGCAGAGCCAGTAGGTACCCTGCATGCCACATCAGCCATACACTTTCTGCAAATGTATCCCTGCTTATCTCATTCCACTGAACTTAAACGACATGATGTATATGAATATTTATGACTGCACATGTAACATAAGGAGAGCGCTCTATTTTTAAAGGACTACATGCCACTTTCTCAGGCTACACTAATACGTCTTATAATTCTCGTGTCAGTCTCTTTATACCTTAATTCCCGACAACCACTAGGCACATTTTAATGACTACGAGAGAAGTCCTTGCACTTCTTAGTTTCCAGTCCCAATATGCACTATAGTGTACGGAACATTTCAAGCATGCTTTAGTTTTCCCAGTAGGTGTCACACTTATCACAGGGTAAACATTGTGCATTATATATGGTGGCTCAAAATTTGCCTTTTACCAAGCCGCCTGTTACCAAATAGGTTGTACCCTCAGATGCACAGCTCCATCATAGCAACACTTGTTGATACGTCAGTCCAAGCAACCAGATTCATAATTTCAAATGTCCCCTTATTTTTTAACATTCTATTTGAATAAAAATATGATCTTGTAATCATTATCATTTGTCTAGTATGATGTACGGTTGTATTGATTGGGTAAAAAAAACTATTTTCTTTTCCCATCACATTGCTTGTCCATAACACTCTAGGGATATTGCTACATTGCATAAACCCACCTCTTGTCTCACCATCCTCTGCTACCATTATGTGATCAAAAGCTTTTATAACTCTTTGGGGCAGAAATTATTGACTCGCCCTATTTAGATCTCATTGCTGTTTTAACATGCACCCAATCGTTTATTTTGTACTTCCTGGGCATTCACCCTGTATTCATTCATTGTCTACATAATTCTCTTCCTGCTTCCCTCATGCTCTTTCACGAGCTACTTCTTTGACACTAACCCTCACCCCACTTTTAGTGTACTCATGTAACCTGGACACCAAAACTCCTTCGATGTCAGCTCTCGCCCCATAATAACGAGCAAGCATCCTCCTGAATCCGCAAAAGGAGTCTATACTCACAAAACAGTACCTTCGGGAGTAGGCAGGATGACTCATGTATTACAACATACACCGGTACAGGTTGTACAACAAATGGGGAGGTCAGCTGCTACAGCTCACCCTATCAAGTAGGGGCGGGTCCTCCGTTTGAGCGGAAGAGCGTCACCCCACTGAAATGCCCCCAGAGAGAAAAATAAAATGGTAATGAAGGTAGTTCATTACCATTTTGTTTTTCTTCACCCTGTCCCGAAGGGAGCGTCAGGACAGCGGCGGGGCTGCTACTGACTGCAGCAGCAGAGAGAGCCGGGCACTTTCAGTTTAAAGTCTGCATGTCTTTTTGGCCGGCCCTCTTGCGTGCACTTTAAACCTCCCTAACCCAACTGTCTTAAGACAGCTAGGTTAGAGTGAGGCCACTCCCACCAATCCTAGCACTGCTCTCATGCTGGTTAGAGCAGCTCTAGGATTGGTTTGGGAATTTGAAACCTACTTCGAGGAGAGAAGACCATCGAGGAGGAGGTTGCGTCGTGCTCACAGGTGAGTGCTTTTAATTTAATATTTATTTAATTATTAAATGTCCCACCCGCCCTACCGTCCTTGGACATGCCAGTTGCCACTGCTATCAAGTCATGCAGAATGTAAGTAAATGTTGTGCAGCGACTTCATTGGGAACGACGCAAAGAACATGCCACCAACTTCCTGGTCAGGCAACAACGGCCAATCCCAGAATGCTGCAGGATCCTTCCAGCAAAACATTGTGCATTCTAGTCATTTCATATTCACTGTCCATTCTAATCCAGTTACAAAACCCAGAATTCCCCATAATACAGAATGCTACGGCGTTTGAGGAAACAAAAAGAATTCCCGACATAGGTCTCAGAGTATTTCCAACTTCGCCATAATTTCTAAAGCAAAATAATGTCAACAAAAGGTCCAGACAACAACGTAAATCTAAAAGCATCAAGCATGCTTCAGAATTGCGATAGTCCAGTAATTGCCTCGAGTAAGAGAGAGAAGAGGCGTGTGTGTGTTTGTGGGTGTGTGTGCGTGTTTAAATGTATCTAATAGAGAAAGAAAGGCCTATCACATTCCACGCTGACATTAACATAGAGATGAATAAACCTCTCACACACTACACTGAGATATAGCAAATATATCTCACACAATACACTGACACAGACAAGACACGGTTCATACACTCGCAGTCAACCAACACTGGGAACACAGCATTAACAGTCATCGAAAGAGGACGCATGTCACACACTAGGACTAGAGACCTTGGCATGCACACAGTAATTGAAACACAAGACCTGCTGATGCTACTTGAACTGGTTTGGTGAATAGACGAAAGGCCTATTTCCAGTTATGGAGCCACCCTCAATTAGTTTAAGCCACAAACAGCAGACAGAGTGTGCATATGGACAACCACAGCCACTGGAGGCCACGGAAGTGGAAAAATCCACAATGTACAAAAAGGCTTGGCATAACAAATAATTCACTGCAGTAGTTACTGACCTGAGTATGTTTTTCTTTGAAACGAGGACAACACAAAAATGTGGATAAACATGCCCAAGACATCCAGTGACTGATTGGGCAAGATGAAGGTGTGTTGCTGCGGGCCATAACATCGCTGTAAAATGCCACAGCCCTGGGAAAACATAGCATCGGGGGTTGGTGGGTTGGGTTGAGGGAACAAAGGGCTAACTATAGAAAACGTAATGCCTGAACACTTTGAGGCCTTAAATTTACAAATTATGTCACTTGGGTTCTGTGGGTCTCAAACAAAGCCTTAATCCTTGGCTGTGTATTTGTAACACAAGAAACAGACTAAGGGCCAGAAATACTAAGAATGGATTTGGTAAAAGGGGTTACAAATTGCACACCGTCTTATACCAAATCCATTCTGTTTTTGGGAACTGACTTGTGTACTAATAGGTGGATTCGCAAAATCCTGATTCGTCGTGGGCCACAATTCGACCTACCTCATGGATATTTACAAGGTCGGTCGCAAATTACGACCCACTATGAATTGCAGCCACTCCAGAGATGGTGGCCTGCTGGAGTCCTTTTTTCCTTAAAGAAAAACAAGATGCATTTAAAAAACAAAAATGAAACGTACATTTTTTAGGTGTTAGCAGACCACTGCCTAGTTTGAGAAAACATTTTTTTTCAACATTGACAAAGGAGAAGGGGTATGTTTGGGACCCTATCCTGTTTGCGAATGCCTTACCACTACCTTTCATTAGTCGATAAAACACAAATTGTTTTGCGACTGGATTTCGGTCTCAAAAACATGAATACATCTCACTGTGATTTGGTATTTGGAAGGGACGTATAAGCACTCTCCTTTGCCTTTTTTTTGTGGTCGTAAATGGCCCAATTCTGCAAATGCGAAGAGGCTTGGTAGATCTGGCCGTACACGTGCATTATAAGCCTTGGAAGTTGAGTGCACTCATGATACATTACACTGATGGCCATAGCACATGCATTTCTAGTTGCTTCCTACTTTGACAGTCTTATTGTTTTGTACTCTTTTTTTCAGTCGTACCCTGCATCCTTTTAAGCAGTCACATACCCAACCCTGTCCTTAATGGATGGTCATTCGATCAATCAATCAGACATATAGAGTCCAGCAAATCACCCCTGGGGTCTCGAGACACTGGTGCTGTTCAATGCTACATGGAGGTTTGATCATTTGAACATGCAGGTCTTTAGTTCTCTTCTGAATTGCTGGAGCGAAGGTGCAGTCCTGAGGTGCTGGCGGAGGTTGTTCCAAACCTTGTCAGCCCGGTGCGAGAAGGAGTGTTCTAAGCTGGTGGCTCGGCAGATCTGAAGGGGGTTTGCGTGGTAGAAGGAAACCTTTAGAAGGTGTCTGGTTGATTGGTGGAAGCTCAGGCGTTGGTTGATGTATGCTGGTCCTTTGTTGTGCTAGGCCTTGGGGACGTCCGTTAGCATCTTGAACTGGCATCCCTTCTGAATCGGGAGTCAGTGTAGTTGAGATGGGGTGTGATATGGGTTCTTCTGTAGAGGTTGAGTATGAGTCTTCCCGCTGAGTTCTGCAATTTTTGTAGTCTCTTCAGGAGGTGTGTCGTGATTCCTATGTAGAGTGTGTTTCCGTAGTCTAGTCTGCTGCTGATGAGGGGCTGCGTGACTGTCTGTCTGGTGTTTACCGAGAGCCACCTGAAAATCTTGTGGAGCAAGAGAAGGGTGCAGATGAGACTGTGTTGGCTTGTTTATTTATGGATAACTTACTGTCCAGGATGATGGGGAGGTTGGTGGAGTGGTCTGTTGGGGTGTGGGGTGAGCCGAGCTCCGCAGGCCACTATGTGTTGTTCCATTGCAATGTGTTGTTCCAAAAGATGAGGTCAGATCTTACCGGTATTCCAGTCCGCGTATCTGTTTCCGATGAACTCACACAGTGATTCTAGTTGTAGCGACTCAAGAAGTGTATTGGAAAAAATAAAAGAGAGCTTTGAAAATGATAACATGCCCATATGGGCAAAGAGCTAAACAAAAGGCGAAATCTACATGACAAATGTGAGGAGAATTGATGCCTGAAATGTAGAATAATATCTAAATAAAAGCGTAATCGTGTGGTAACTAACAGGAGAGGTTGTCCTTGAGTGTTCATCTAGCCAATTCATCCTGATGTAGGGTTACCCTTGCACATCAAGGCAAAGATTTGATTGGTTATTCATTTACAGCATCAAGCTCGTCTGCTTGCTAACCACTGGGTGCAGATATAAAAGCAGATAAAAGATCCTAAGTGGCAAAAGTTTTCTTTTTATCTAAAGTCCCGTAACTCAGAAGGAATAGTATCTGTGCATGTGTGGTCATCATAAAGGGTGAAGTGTATGACTCATTGTCAGACGTCTCCTGACGGGCTTTGTCTAAAGAGAACACAGGATGCAACGAGTCCTACAAAATGTTGGAAAACTGGTCTTCCTGTTTACATCATTGGCCTTCATAGTTTTGGTATTACAAATCCTATGTGATGGTACTTTGCTTATTCATTTAGCATGATAACGTTTTCCCGTAGTTTTTTTTTTTTACTTCAAATCGTTTTTATTGAAGACAAACAATAAGACAAACAAAAAAATAACAATAAAAAAGATGGCACTAATAATCATAGTAATAATCATAATAATGCTAAACAAGACAATAAGGATAATCAAATGACGATCCTGCAAGTTAACAAGTTGAGGATCCAATACCCCTAATAAAATGTAGGAGAAATCTCTTGGAGGTAAGATATTAAAGGTTTTGCGTATACAATTGTAGATCTTGTCCCAGTAGGATTGTAAGGAAGGGCAATAAAAGAGCATGTGGGCCAAGTTGACTACGGAGATTTACAGTTCCAGCATGTGGGGCTATCTCTGAGTTTAAGCTTAAAAATGTTCCCTGGTGTCCAGTATGACCTATTTAATAACATTATCTTGGTATGTGAAAGTATAGGCAATATTTTGTTAGAGAATGGGGTCAGGTGAATCTTTTCCCAGTCAAATGGGATATTATTGGAGTTGACTTCATTTTCCCATTTCGTCTCACATTTCCTGTGCGATTTTCATGACTTAGGAGTAAGAAGTTTATATACTTTGGAGACGGTGTGCCCAGACTTTAAGAGCTGTGATAACTTGGCGACTATCGAAGGGTCAGAGGATGTGATGGAGCGTAATGAAAGGAGCAATTTGAGTTTTAGGAATTTATAAAAGTCTAATGGTTTAAGTCCATGTCGGGTCTGGAGGTCGGAAAAGGATAGAGTTAGTGAACCTGTAAAGAGATTTTTGACTAAATTCACTCCGTTATTAGACCAGTATTCCCAGTATATTGTCCTGCCTTCTATCTTTAAGCTCGAGTTGTACCATAAGGAGGCCAGGTTGGATTTATTATTTTGATTTTGGAGACCTGTTCCAATCTCAGCAGGGCCCTCTTAGTATTGAGCAGAATGTATTTTGAGTGGGGAAAAGCAGAGACATCTGCTGTGAATAGAGCCGAAAGAGGCATGTTATTGATGATCAATCTTTCTATATCCACCCAGACAGGGGTATAGTCTGTTTGGGGGAGTAGCCATTTAGAACCCTGTTTACATAAATATGCAGTCTGATAGTTTCTAAAGTTCGGGAGACCCAGACCCCCTTTTTCCTTGGGCAGTTGAAGTTTACTCAATGAGATTCTGGGTTTCTTGCCTTGCCATAGAAACGTATTAAAATGTTTATAAACCTTCAGGAAGTCATTCGAGAGTAACATTGGGAGCATGCTGGCGAGATAATTAACTAGAGGTGATATCATCACTTTCAATGTCTCCTCCCTACCCCACCATGATAAGAATTTCGGGGACCACCCATCCAGCAGCGTAGATATCTTTTTGTGAAGGGAGTTCTCATTAGTTTTTAAGGTGGTGATCAAATCTTTCTCAAAGTCCAGGCACAGGTACTTGAAGCATTTAGGTTGCCAAAGTAAGCTTGAGTCACCAATAATGTCTTTGTCACCAATGTTGTTCAAGAGTTTCACTTCCGTCTTATCTTTATTTAATTTGTAACCAGAAACTCCGACGAAGTCTGCTATTGAAGACATTAGAGCCGGTATGGCGGTTTCGGCATTTTCAGATATCACTAGGACATCGTCAGCATAGGCTGTTATTTTGACCGTACAATTGTCAAAGCATATCCCCGTAATCTGATTGTTATTCCTAAAATGATAAAGGAAGGGTTCAATAGCAATCAGAAATAGAGAGGAGAAAAGAGGAGAGCCCTGTCTAGTGCCTTGTCCTAGCTTTAAGGAGGACGAGAAACAGCCTCCCGCTCTAACTCTGGCTCAGGGATTTGAGTAAAGTGCCATCACCATACGCGTGAAATTCTCCCCTAATTTAAATTTATCTAGCGCTGCTTTCAGGTAGGAACAGTCCACTTTATCAAAGGCCTTTTCGGCGTCTAGGGTAATCGAAACTGTTGGGGAGTCGGTGGATTTGGCCTGCTCTAGTACATGAGCTAAGATGCACGTATTGTCGCTAGAAAGTCTGTTTTTTAAGAAACCCACTTGTGAGGGGTGGATGAGTTTGGGTAAAACATTTTTAATTCGTTTAGCGAGAATCATAGCATAGATTTTACAGTCTAAGTTAATTTGTGATATTGGTCTGTAATTTTTGGGGAATGACGGGTCTTTTCCATCTTTGGGAACTACTGCTATGATGGCTTTAGCTGGTGTTCCGCTAACTTGGCCAGTATTAGCGAATTCATTATATGGGCTGAGTATTGGGTGGGTCAGTATCGGAGCGAAACATTTGTAAAACTTTGCGTTAAACCCTTCTGGGCCGGAAGCTTTCCCAGATTTAAGTGCTTTGATTACGATCTTATTTTCTGAAGCAGTGATTGTGGTATTAAGTTCTGTTTGATCTTGGACCGATAGTGTGGGGTGCGTGCAATTGTTTAGATAATTGTGTGTTTTAGAGCCGTCAAGATCTTTGTTTTTGCTGCATAAGGTGTTACAAAAATCCTTAAAAACGTCTGCAATTTTGACAGGGTCAGAGTGAGTTACTCCAGACTGGTCTGTTAAACTCCTAATCATGGTTTGCTGCAGTTTAACCTTCAGATAGAAGGCAAGGCTCTTGCCTGCTTTATTGGATTCACATAATTTGGTATTTTTCTGTGTTTTCAGCCATATCCCCGCTCTTTCACTGACTATCTTATTGTATTCATATTTCTTATTCATTATTTCATTCAGGATGAGGGTATCTCTAGTGATTATATGTCTCTTCTTTAGTGTAGCAATTTCTTGTTCTAAACGTACAAGGTTACTGTTGGCATCTCTGTTCATAGCCACCCTTATTTTTATGATCTCTCTTCTATTGGCACATTTAAGAGCTTCCCAACGCGTAAGGTCAGATGTTTCGCCTTCTCTGTGGACTTAAGGTATTCCTGTATTGCATTTTTGATGGCTTGTTATGGGTGTCTTTCTCTAACACTTCATTGTTAAGCCTCCAAAGATTTGTTCTCTTGACATTACTCCCCCTTGTTAATGATAAAGTGATACATGAGTGATCCGAAAACACTCTAGTAATAATATTCCCAGTGATGAGTAAGTAATCAATGCGCGAGTAGGTGTTGTGTGTTGTTGAAAAGAAAGTGTAATCTCTCCCTGTGGGGGTTTGTAGTCTCCAGAAGTCTATCAAATTAAAGCATGAGCAGAGATTAAGAAGGGTTTTGTGAGAGTCGTTGGGGTGGAAAGGACAGTGGGAATCCCGGTCTAATGTCGGGTCCAAAGGTAAGTTGAAATCGCCGGCCACTATGTGTATTGCATTATCTGGAATCGTGCAAATATGTTCACTCAGCTCATTCCAAAAGTCCGGATCGTCCTTGTTAGAGGCGTATATGTTAGTGACATAAAATTCCCTATTGTCCTTTGATAGTTTTGTGGAGATCCATCTCCTTTTAGAGTCGGTAGTACTATTAAGTACGTCAATATTAGATTTCTTTGCAATTAAGGTCAGAACCCCATTCTTTTTCCCTAGTGCGTCAGAACCCACAACATCACTGTATAATCTGTTTCTGAGTGAGTTGAATCAATCTTTGTATCCCCTTTTTGTTTATGAAGATAATCAAGTATCTTCCTCCGTTTGATTGGGTGGTTTATGCCTTTTACGTTTAATGAGACAACTTTAAGATTATTATTGTTGTGCCAAGGCACCTGGTGAAGTTAGCGATGACAGGAGAGCATTGTATTCATGTAGTATGTGACACCGATCTTGTATTGAACCAAGAGTGCTGTACTATATACCAGAGTATAGTTAGAAGAATTTTGGCGTGTGGACCACAGCATAAAAAGGCAATTGAGTGATTTGTTATTAGGCAGTCTAACGTGATGACTGTATAAGACCATATGTAACAAGGCATACATTAGCACTATAAGTATTCTCTTAACATCTATGTCAACAGCATGCATGAAGGTAAACCCGTCTAAATCATTGCACAAAGCTACAGTTAAAAATTTAAATCTGGCACTTGAGCTTGGAAAACAATAACACACGGAAACAATCAAGTAACATACAATAAGGATCAAAGCCCCATCCCTAACCCACTCTCTCCCCAGTCCCTCCCACCCCTCCTTGAAAGTACTTAACAGACATGGTGACAAGGGGAAAATAGCTCTCCTCCCATGGTGGCTAACATAGTTATGCTGAACATATGGAACCAATTCGTATTCCGAGAACAGCAAACTCTAACTACATTAACTAGAGCTAAATTTTAAATGCTTGACAAGATTTGAATTTGTCTTAGGAGCGGTTCGGGAGACCCGTGTTTTTACAGTCTCTATTGCGCTACATTCTAAGACTTTCCCAGTTGAGCGTTAATATGAACATTAACAAGACATAAGCCATTTAAGCGTTTACTAAGTTATAAGCCTGGTAGCAGAGAGCTAGAAATGAGCTAGTAGTGGGCAAGTGGCCATTAGTGAGCTGGTAGCCAGTAGTAAGTATTGACCCGCTAGTGAATTGAACAAGTATAGTCAGATCTAAATAAAATACTGAATAAGATGAAGCCAAACAGGTACAGTTGCGGATAAACATCTTATTTGAACCTCTAACGAGCTGCATTGTGCATTATGAAATTTACGCAATTGAACAGTGATATGAACACATTACAAGTCATTAGACCAGTAGACAATTACTTAGATTAGCTTAGAGAGGTATTCAGGTGCCTGCACCGGAAGATCACGGCATTGCAGTGTCCATTGAGAGATCATATGGGCTATCGAGGAATCTTTTCAATTGTGGGGGGCCCGTTAAAACTTGAGGAACCCCTTGAATCACTACTCGGAATCTTGCTGGGCCTACAAAACCAAACTGGTAGTTCAGAGAGCGTAGCCTAGAGCCAAGAGCAATGACACATTTCCTAACATCTACCGTCTCTACTGTAGTCATGGGAGATAAAGATTTTGTTGGTTTTCCATAGAATATGATTGTTCTTACGCATGAAGGCCAGGATCTGCTCAACATGTTGATAGCGGAGAGGTTTGCATACAATTGGCCTTGGTTGGGCCCGATCAAACTCTAAAGGTTTGCTGAAGGACAAGTTAGTTGCTTGTGTGAACCAGGATTCCACGAAAGAGATGCATGAACCTTGAGAGAACCTTTTCTCCCTCCGGGATTCCAAAAATACGCAGATTCCCTCTTCGATTTCTATCTTCGAGTTCAGACAGTCTTTTTGTCAGAGAGTCTGTTGTGGTCGACAGATTTTTGACAGATTTACAGACTTTTGTCTCTGCATCTTCCAATTGGATGATTCTGCTCTCAGTTTCAGATAACTTGACATTGGTGTCTCTAATGTCCTGTCTGATTGCAGAGATTTCTTCTTTTGTTGATTTTGCCAAATCGTGGACCTCTGCCAGTTTGTTCAATATTGTGTCCATTGTCGCGTAATGTCGTGCTTACCTTTAGTAGGTGAGTCTGGATTCGAAGGGTCGACCTTGAGTCTCTTGAGTCTCTTGAAGTTCTTGGCTTCTTTTTCTCCCATGTTGCAAGGACGTGGTAGTCGTAATACTTATGTAGTCTGTAGGCTACAGGCTGTAAGCAAGAAACTGTGCTTTGCAGGCAGTAGGTTGTAGGAAGTTGACTTTCTTTACCTTCGTGGGTCATGTAGAGGAGCTGGTAACCTGTTCTTGCTGCGGCCTGTAGGTAATGTCCCCGCAGAAAAGATAATGTATGGCTGTTAGTTATTCGATATTGTATGGCTGTTAGTCTCTTAGTGGTAACTTGTTGGTAGAATGATAAAAGGCTAATGTGGCACTATAGCATTGAGAAGGGTTGATATAATGGTGTGGCAAGGCGTGTCAATATACAGCACCAGGATTCGTAGTGAGCCTGGAATGCTAGGACTTTCCACAATAGCGGCCATCTTAGGGTCAGGCAAAGCTGAAGTTAGAGATATGCATCCTTAGGCGGCAGCCATTTTGAAGTCAGGCATCATGAGGATAAGATTATAAGAATATAAAGTAAAGTCATTCCACAAGTATCATCAGCATTTCACATAAGCGTTAGGTCCTTAGCTGCGTCTCACGTGTCAGCCATGTGACAATCAAGGAACAGCAGATATCTGTTTTGAGCAGTTTGCTGCTGATTTTATTAACTTTTTTAGCTGCATAATTTACTTAACTGCCGATTTAATTATTTAATTATATATCACGCTGCAGACTCATGGTTGAATATGCCAATTACGCCGATTTGCTGTTTAAATGTATTGTTTTCCAGGTATCTATGTCATTATCCAGGTGCCTATATTGCACATTGCCTCATGTCTGTATGCAGCGCTGACAATCATTTACAGCACCAACAAAACGCTGCTTCATTGAGTGATCGCTGGGTGCAGCCGCTGAAATTCACTGCGCACTATCAGGCCAGTGAATGAATTAGTGCAACTGATTCCACAGGTGCGCACAAAAGGAACGCCTGAGGTAAATGTGAGGTAAATGCGATTGAATCCCTTGCGGGGTGCCGAGTACGCCCGCCATTTTAGGTGGGAACGTGTGCAACCTACCGGGGATTAGTTGAGTATCTCTGAGTGACTCTGAGTGATCCTGTCGTTGTTCGGATCAATTCAACTGCATTCCGATGTTTTCCAGCCTCAATGCTCTGGAGTGAGAATTTCGAAAGGTCACGCCAGCGACCGCCACTTCTGCAGCCGAGCTCCGGCGTGATCGGAGGCAATCAGATCCAAGGCCAGGCTGTTATGCGCTTGATGATGCCCTCTGGAAGCGCAGGGATTTCTTCTTCATGGAAATTGCGGGTGCACCCCGCATACCAGCGCCTTTTCTTCAGTAATAGTAGTATCACTTCCCTCAAAATAGCGTACAAAAGGCGATAAGAAGCTACACCATGGGAGGAGGTGAAAGGTCACACCGCCATCTTCGCCGACATCCAAACCACGCCCCCAATTTCCCCTTCATTTTAACTTGGATTGCACAGATGCCTGCTGCATTCTGAGCAGATTAACCTGTTTAGTGCTGCGAACGTCCAACGGTCGTCGCGTGCACTACCTCGCTAGTGCTGGGCACGACCGTTGGACGTCCGAATCCCGTTAGCGTAATCGAACGTCCGCACTGGGGCGGAATGTTTGCGGTGCGCTTAACGGGTTAAAACCATATTTGCCTGTTCAGATTTCAAAGTTACTGTCCAGGCGATTTCCTTTTCCTACCTGGATGTAGGCAGGGCTCTGCTCTCCAGTGGCCTCATGCCAAGGACTTTGGGAAGAGTAGACTGCTGGGTTAAGCTCCACTGCAATTCCAGGTTAATGCAGGGAATTAGGAATGACAGAAGCATCTGGTCTTGGTTAAAATCAGACACAGACATAATATTGCGCTGTTTTGACCCTGATATTCAGCTGTGCGATGCCCGGGCTGCGGATGTACTGAAAATAGCAAGCATTGCTGAATGGAAGTGTTTAACAGTTGGATTGGTGCAGGCAATTCCAAGCGGCTCCTACTTGAGAGGCCTCCATAAGGCACAGTGTGTCCCTCTTGGAACCCACTGCCCTGTGCCACTGGGGCAAGACTGATTTAGATAGGTTGGTCTTCTCCCAGTGGTTAATTTGTAAAAAAAAATTATATGTGCCGGGGCTCCCGTCAGGAGGCAGCTTGCACCAACCCATTTCTCCTATTAGCGCAGCTTAGAACAGAACCAACTACTAAATATGAAAGTGGGGGGAGGATGTGGTGGAATGGCTAGAGCTGCGACTTTGGAGCTGGGGAACCAGGTTCGAGTCTAGGCATCGGCTCAACATGCTGTGATTCTGGGCAAATTACTTAGTCTCCCAGTGTCTACCATAAATGAATGTGTCCTTATCTGGTGCTCATTAAAAGTGCAGGTGTTGATGATCAGTGCCGGTGCTGAGCATGGAAACCACCGGCTCAAATTAAGCACTGCCTTCTCTTAATGGTAAACCATACTGCTTAGACTGTATGGAATGGAATGCAACTTGAGTGTGTACCTAGGTTTCTCGTTCATTTTATTATCTCAGTCCATTACTTTTTTGCAGTTTATTTGAAGTAACAACATTCTCCCCGTGCTGAGTCCGACTTTTCAACTAACATTATAGGACTAATCAATTGCAGAACAGGGCTGAGACTGGCGAAGGGCGGGGGTGTTCTCCGGAGGGCTCATTTCACCACGTGTTTTGTATTCGGAAATGGGAGGCATACATAACGAGTTTGTAATGCTTGGAAAATCTGTTGTTGTTTTTGTATCATTTAGCGATGTTATTACCAGTACATGTTTGAAAAAAAAAGCGTTTTGTAAATTGTTCTTGAATTGTCATTTTTCTTCTCTCACTGTTTTTTCGAGCATAATGACAGCGTTATATACCACAGGAAGGCAAATGTCTTATTAGTCTGGCTGCTGAGTTGTGGCTGGAGTCTGAGACATTATCTCCAGCCATGCGTGCTCTGTTTAATATCTGCTTTGTATGTGGCTAGTACCCGGTATAATTACTGCCAGCAGGCACAAGAAGGAGCAGTGTAGGGAAGCTGAAAAGCTCATGTGAGCCTGCCTGCCGGAGGAGAGAGTGCTAATTGCAATTGCATTTATATAGTGCTTACTACTGCAGATGCGGTATTGAAGCGCTTTACGCGGGCAGCACGCTGCTCCAGAACTCAAGATTCGTGGTTAGTCCAGTTTTATTATCTATTGCTTGCTATTGGGATGAGCCTTGTGTGCCCCAGCAAACTTTCCTTACATTCAATCCAGGTTTGTTGTGGTGCATTAAATTAATCGGAGTTATTTATGTCCATTATTACATTATACACTCACATTATTAATTAATTATTGGGATTAATAGATGAGCTAGAGAAGGGCAGGTATTATTGGCCTGCAAGGGCATGACCTTCAGAAGAGGAGGGGTTGAGACCTTAGAAATGAGCTGAGGCAAGTTTGCTCGTGTAGATAATAGAGATTAAGGTAAACATGCAGTGACTGTAGGTTGCCTTCGGAGACAGGAAGCATGTAGAGGGGGGAAAGGGAAGGAGAGAGACATTTGAAGCAAAAAAAGGTACGGTGAGACTAGATCGTTTTAAATAAAGCTCAATTTTCCTTACCTGTCTTTAGGGATATAGAGTTTCCTTTTTTTATGGCTTGGAATGTGAGGATGCAAGACTGTATAAAGAAACAGCATTATTTGCAGGTAGGTATCCGGTATTTTTGATTGGCTTTAGAATCAAGCAAACAGTCTGTCCGCTGCTAGGCCTCTGCTCCAGCTAGGTCAGCAGATGAGCTCAAGGGTTGGAAGCAAAAAGTAATGGCTGGAAACATAGGTAGGGAAATATCGCGAGCTTAGGCTGCGCCCAAAGGAAGGTGTGACCTCAGGATCATAGCAATGCAAGAAATATATGGGTGACAAATGATCCATGTGGACGTGCATGGTGCAAAATGGTGGGGGAAGACAGCTTCCCCAAGTGTATCGCCTGCATTTCTATGGCTGACGGTTCACTGAGGTGTTGCGGATATGAATGGGCTCTCTTTGGGAGTCAATGAAGGTTTTATTAGCAAAGGGTTGTTTATTTATTAATTAATTTATGTGTCTTGTAAAGCGCTCGACTATCAAAAAAATGGTCAGGGGTTCTGCCCACTTAACCCTCCCATACCTGAGCAGGGGACATCCTAAGATGAAAAAGTAGCAACAAAGGGTACCGAAGGGATTGATCCAAATTTAATTCTCAAACAAGAAACAATTAATTCTCTTGTGAAACAGAAATTAAACATGAAAGAATTACATATATAAATTCATCAACACAGGGGGCGTGGCTTGGATGCCGAGGAGGTAGGCAGCGTGAGCTCGGAGCTCCGTGACCGATCCCGGAAAATATCCTGAAAATTCATTCGAACCCCGAGATAAAGGACATTATCCGGTACTAGACGGTACTGCGGAGGGTCCGGGACCCGCGGAGGACGACACCGAGCCTTCCCGCAGCAGTATCTTAACTTTGAAAGCTGAACTCGGCCGAGAAGTCGCGGACCCCAAAATGGCGGCGGTGGCATGAGACTGCTTGTGACGGAGACATCTGCCCGGAGACCCACTGAAGACCGCTCCCGGACACGCTAGGGGTGCTGGCGGCCGCGTCGCGCCTCTCCCCAGGTGCTGGAAGAACTTTGGGCGCGCCCTTGGGCGGTGGTTGAGGACCGTCTCCTGATTGGGGCGACAACGGTGCGACAGTGACTCGGAGACGAGGACCCCGGATCTCAGGCGCAACTGGCGCTGGCCGGGCCACGACCGCTCGGTGCTTCCTGCCTCTTGGTGACATTTCTGGGCCTGAGAACCCGGCCGGGGGACGGTGCCCGGCGACGCTCGGAGGGCGACCAGGAACACATTTGAGGATCACCGCCCATCCCGGCCCAGATGGGGAAGCCGAAGGGGAAGGGAGATGGCGCGACCGACACTGAGGCGGCGGAAGGAGCGGAGAGAGACCAAGCGGCGTTACAGCGGATGCAGGATCGTATCCTGGAAGCCATCGCCACCACAAAGGATGCCCTGCAGCAAGATATAGCTCAGGTGGCAACGGGCTTGGGCCTCCTGAAGGCCGACCACGATAAACTCAAGGACAGGGTGAAATCCGTGGAGACCACGGTTAAGGACTTAGCCCCGGCCCAGGCAACGGTGAAGGCCCAGATGGCCGACGTGATGGACCGTCTGAAGGTACTGGAAAGGAGGGCCGAGGATGCAGAAAACAGGAACAGGCGCAACAACGTACGCCTAGTGGGCCTGCCGGAGAAAATTGAAGGCGACGACATGGTGGGCTACTTGGATAACTGGCTGCGGACGGAGGTGGCACCTGAAGGTCTGTCCCCCTTCTTCTCCCTAGAGCGGGCACATAGAGTTCCGGCGCGTCCGCCTGCCTTGGGCCTTCCTCCTCGCCCGGTGGTGTTCAAGTTGCTCCATTACCGGGACAGAGACTGGCTTTTACAGAGGGCGAGAGAGGCAGGGCCCTTTCAAGTGGAAAACAACAGAGTCACCATGTTCCCGGACTACACGTTTGAGACTCAGCGACTTCGGGCAAACTTCTTGTCCCTCAAGCGAGAGCTCCGCCAGGAAGGCATCAAGTACTCCCTGTTGTTTCCTGCCAAGCTAAGAGTGGTGGTGGACGAAAAGTCTTTATTCTTCACGACTTCCGCGGATGCATGGGACTGGTGGGACACTTATAAGGCAGGAACGGACGGTGCTAAGACCAGGGAGGAAGAGGCCAAGGTGGAAAAGCCGATCAGGCAGTCCCAACGGATCAGAAAGAATCGCAGGAGGACCGGGAAACCCTCGATGTCGCAGACGGAGAGGCAGGCGGCCCTACAGGCGGTGGTGGACTTATCTAGAGCCGCCAGGACTCAGTCTGGGAAGGGCACGGATTCGGAGGCCCCGGGAACGGGCTCAGAGACAGGTCTATCGGAATTTGGTGGAGCCCGGGGCCCTATTGTGACGCCGCAGACCTCGGGAGAGATACTGGAGGCGTGTTGAACTGGTTTGGCGGAATGGACTCGCTGGTTGGACACCGGGGCGATGGACCCACAGCAGTGGAATGATATTGACTGAGGTTTTGGGGATCTGTAATGTGGGGATTGTGGGGTGGAGCGCGCGGGGCTGATTTGTTGGAGGTCTTATAGCACTGAGCCGCGCCTTACTGGCCCCTAAGGTCGTCGCAGTGGGGACTGCGAATATTACCACCTTTCCTTGAGGGGTGGTCGGGAGTGTTGGTTTGGATGGGGGTACTTCCAGTTGCGGGGGGGCCTGTCCTGGGGGGGTGGGAGTTGCGAGCAGTTGGGGTTGCTCAAGGGGTTGTAGTTGTTGGAGGGGTTTGGCTTCCTGTTTGGAGAGGGTGGGGGGGAGGGCCCGTGGTCGCGAGACTTAGGCGAACACTGTTCTTTGCTATATGGTCTGGTTGTGTAGGGGGGAATGGCTAGTACTGGAGCGTTGAAATGTGTGACCTGGAATGTGCGGGGCATGCAGTCCATGACGCGCAGACATAAGGTTCAGGCGTACCTCAAGCGTAGGGGGGTTCACATAGCGTTCCTGCAGGAGACGCACCTCAATAAGCAGGAAGGGGCGGCTCTACAAAGGCGCTGGAGGGGGCAGTTGTTCTACACGACATTTTCGGCATTTGCGAGGGGGACATTGATTTGGATACGGGCGGGGGTCCCCTTCCAGGTTTCGAAGTCGTCGATAGACCCAGAGGGCAGATATGTGGCGGTGGAAGGAAGGCTGAGAGGCAGGATGATATCGCTCTGCAATGTATATGCTCCTAATGTAGACCTGCCCGCTTTCTTGTCTAATGTCTCGGGCAAATTGGCGGGTTACTTGGCAGGACCGGTCCTCCTGGGGGGGGACTTCAACTCGGTTGAGGATGTGCTACTAGATAGGTCCCATCCCCCGCTACGCGCGTCCCCAGCACATAGGATCGCCAAGCGTAGATTAGAATGGCAGGAGAGCTGGGCCCTCACGGATGCATGGAGGGCGTTGCACCCCACCACTAGGGACTACTCCTTTCACTCGCACCTGCATGATTTACATGTGAGGCTGGATGCGTTTCTTTGTTCGGAATGTGTGCTCCCTGCGGTGGGAGGGGCGGAATACTTGGCAAGGACAATATCGGACCACAACCCCTTGTTGATGTCTCTGGAATGGATGGTGACTGTTAACTGCGTGCCAACATGGCGCCTGCAACCTGACACCCTGGACGACTTGTTGTTCAGGGAGGCCTTGAGTGAACGTATCGAGAGGTATTTTGAGGAGAACAGTGGCTCGGCTTCCACGAGGGCGGTTGAATGGGATGCTTTCAAGGTGGTGGTGCGGGGACACTGTATTAGGCACACGGCAGGGGCACGGAAGACTTTGTTGGATGATTTAGATAAGGCTGAGACACGGCTGAGGGATCTTGAGAAGAGGCGCCCGAATCACCCAGAACTGCAGGAGGGGCTTAGTGGGGCGCGGGAGGGGCTGGCGGTAGAGCTAGAGCGGCTGCGTAGCTTCGACCACAAGGCGTACGTGACGAGGGCGCATGCGGAAGGTGATAAGGCGGGGGCGATGTTGGCTTGGCTTGCTAACCCTATCCGGGGGGGAGGGCCGATCATGAGGATCCAGGAGCCAGGGGAGGAGCCTTGCCACTCCCAACCCGGGATCCTGAACAAGTTCCGAGCCTATTATGAAGGGCTCTATCTGAGTGGTGATACGGGAGGGACGGAGGAGCTTGAGGAGTTCCTGGACGGGCTAGAGTTGCCGCGCGTGGAGGACTCGGAGGCAGAAGAGTTAGGGCGGCCCATCTCCCTCGGAGAAATAGGTTGCGCTGTAAAACAGATGGCTAGAAACAAGACCCCGGGCCTTGACGGTCTACCGATCGAATTTTATGGCAAATACCTAGAGCATCTTGCTCCGCGGCTGCGCGAGGTATATAATGAGGCGCAGGAGAAGGGCCGACTCCCGGGCTCTATGTGCGAGGCCCTTATGATCCCACTCTTGAAGCAGGGCAGAGAGGGTACGACGCTGTCCTCGTACCGTCCGTTATCTATGTTGACGACGGATTATAAAATCCTCAGTAAAATTCTGGCCAACAGACTGCTAGTGCACATGACGAGCCTGGTTCATGGTGACCAGTGCGGTTTCATACCGACACGCAACACCACTCATAACATCCGCAGACTCACGAGACTGATGGGTGTGGACTGGCCAGATACCGTCTCCCCATTTGTCCTGTCCATCGACATTGAGAAGGCATTTGACAGCCTCGAATGGGGATACCTGTATGAGGTGATGCGTCGCTTCGGGTTGGGAGACGGATATATACAGTGGACCAAGGTCCTCTATACTGAGGCGGTAGCGAGGGTCCGGGTGGGTGCGCTGATCTCGAGACAATACCCGATCAGGCGTGGAACTAGACAGGTTTGTTCCCTATCCCCGCTACTGTTTGCGTTAGCGATGGAACCCTTCGCTGCGGTAGCCAGACTGGGCCGCCACTACGCAGGTTTGCCTTTTAGGGGGAGGCCGCACCTCATCTCCCTTTATGCGGATGACTTGTTGATGTTTTTGGCCAATGCCGGTGCCGAACTACAGGGGGCGCGGAGGCTACTGGAGCAGTTCGGTAGGTTATCGGGCCTGAAGGTCAACTGGCCTAAATCCTGTCTGTTTCCCCTGAGGCCGGGGGAGCCGTGCCCACTCACTGCTCAGGAACTCCGGTGGGAGCCGCGCTGCCTCCATTATCTAGGGGTCTATGTTTACCACACCCCGTCCGACCTGCTGGATGGCAACGTAACACGCTGTATTAACGCCCTGCGTGGATCTATGGACTTCTGGGCGACCCTACCGCTCTCTCTGGCTGGTAGAATTTCCCTGCTTAAAATGATAGCCCTGCCCAGGCTTTTGTACTATTTTAGGACACTGCCGGTATGGATCCCGAGTTCGGTTTTCAAACGCCTGAGGTCACTGATCATAGCGTTCCTGTGGGGCACGGGTAGGAGACGCATAGCGCTCGACACGCTGTTACGCCCCAAAGATGAGGGAGGTATGGCAGTGCCGGACTTCGAGGGATATTACCTCGCTGCCCAGCTGCAGACTTTTACTCAGGAGGTGGCGAGAGTATATAGAGGCCCCGAGGACGCGAGAGTCGAAGGCACCCCGCGACACGTTCTGGCTTATATCACGCTACACCGGAAACTCCGAGTGGGAGACCTGACGGTCGAGGAGCAGTCTTTCCGTCTATGTTGGGACCGAGCCCGTAAGCGGGCGGGTGTCCGCCTTATGTACGCCCCCGAAATACCGCTGGGGATGGTCACTGCCCTCCCACATGGAGGTGACTGGTCACGCTTGCTAGGGTGGGAGGAGGCGGGAATACACGTGCTGGGTGACCTCTACGAAGATGGGGTGTTGCTGCCGTTTCGGGACCTGCAAGAGAGATTTGACCTACCGAGGGGTGACTATCTGCTGCACGCGGCAGTCACAGGCGCCATGCGAGCCCACTGGGGGGAAGGGCTGCAGGAACCAGGTACCTCGATGGCCTGCCAGTACGCCATGATGGCGGCGGGAACCTTTAAGGCCGTCACATGCCTGTACTCGAGGATGCAGCGGGAGGCCTTGCAACCTTTGGCAGCCCTGAAGGCCAAGTGGGAGCTGGACCTCCAGGTGGAGATACCAGACACGACCTGGGGCCAACTGCTGAGGAGGGCGCGGAAGAGCTCGAGGAATGCCAGGTTCCAATTGATCCACTTTTATGTTATCCACAGGGCATACCTCACGCCCGGGAAAATCCAACAGTACTTTGGGGCGGCCGACGCTGCTTGCCCCAGATGTAATACAGCGGGGGCGGATCTGTGTCATATGCTGTGGGATTGCCCTTCTTTAGGCGACTATTGGCAGGAAGTTGGGCGGGCCCTTAACGGTGCGACGGACCGGGATATCCAGTATACTAAAGCAGTTGGCATCCTTCACTGGTTCCCGCACACACCTAGAAATACGATGTCGAGCAAATTTATAGACTTAGGGCTTATCTTGGCCAAGCGGGAGATCACACGAAATTGGAAGTCCAGAGTGGGGCCCACGTATAAAAGATGGTATGGGGAGTGTCTGAGATGGGCCGCGTGTGATAGTACCCTACGATACCAGATGGCCTGGAGGTCGAATGACGAGAAAGCGCTAGAAAGGGCGACAGCATGGGAGGTGATGGTGCAGGCGCTCAGGGATGTGGACGATGAGGGGCAGGAAGGCGAGAGCGAACTAGCCGGAGCAGACCCTAACACTATACAGGAGAACACACCTTAGCGATTGTTTGCTTCCTCCTGCAACACACCAAGCACTGATACATGGTTACTCAAGCGCAGCGCGACCACGGGGGAGGGAGGGTAGGAAGCTGGTTTGGAGGGAAGTTGGGGTACCGAAATTTGGGGAGGGGGAGGGGCGTAAACCACAAAAGCACTCCAGGGTTATGTGCAAAATGAAGCGGTCAGACAATGTAAGAAGTACGAGACCGAGACGGAGATGAAGCCACCCGCATCACTAGCGGGGGAAGCCCCCAGGACGAAACACGAATATCGCCAATTGAACTGGTCCATGTCATACTACTTTTGCTGAATATCTTGTCTGTACAATTATATTGGTGATGCAATAAAAATCTTTTAAAAAAAATAAATAAATAAATTCATCAACACATATGAGCTGGCATCAGGGGAAGCAAAATAACCGACAATCTATCTACAAAATATCACATATACATATATACAAATATACATCACATTTACAATATCAAGTAACTATGTACCCCAAATACAAGATATATATAAACAAATATATATATATATCCTAATTCGGATCAGTGCCTCAACTCAATTTATAATGAGAGCACAAAACAATGGTAGTCCCAAATGAAAGGCACCTGGGGGTTACTAAATCAACCCAGACTATATTTGTGTTGGTGCCAAAACAAAAATCAAACAAATTATTTAATGGTAACAAGGGACTCCAATTGAAGTAAACGGTGTCGACGCAGTCGCGGTCGTGTTTCAGCCACATGATGTAGGCTTCATCAGGACAATGGGTACTCTGGTAACAACAATTATATACATATATTATACCATCTTACTTAAATACAAATACGTAAACTCAAATCATATCACAGCTGCACTAATAACATTATCTCGCTCGAATCACCCCCAAAGGGGTATCTCCGCGCTATGGTAGTGCGCAGCGGTGGTTGTTGGGTAGACTTCCTAAAGCGCTGACCTTTGGTAAATTGTAGGGGTGAGGGGTTGAACTACAGATTCTGATGTGAAAGGTGAAGGGCCCCTTTTTGTCTTCCTTGATCACATTTTCAGTTGGGCAGACAAGTGCAGAAAGCTCACACCTCTTTATGCCTCTGTTGTGGGTGCTACAAGCAGGACACAACAACCAGCTGTGTTGGGCATCACTACATAAAGGCTGGAATTTTTCTCACAAAAGCGAACTGCTTAGGAGGGCTATCTGAACAAGGGGCTATGGGCCAGATGTAGGTAAGTTAATTTTACTGATTCATAAATACCGAATTTTACCGATTCGGTATTTATGAATCTGTAAAATTGAGGTTGGGAGATGTAGCAAGAACCGGTAATTGAATTAACGATTCTGTAAGAATCGGTATTTACCGAATTGGTAAATACCGATTCGGTAATGCCCATTGATTCCTATGGGCTTCAATGCCCATAGGAATCAATGGGCATTACCCAATCGGTATTTACCGATTCGGTAAATACCGATTTTTGCAAGGGTGCAGGGGCTGTCACTTTGACACCCTCTGGCACCCTGATTTAAGGCATGTGTGACATGTGGCACACAGACATGCCCTAAGGGCATGTCCGTCTGTCACATGCCATAGGTGTGCATGCACACATGTGCATGCACACCTGGAATCGGTATTTTACCACCCAATTGGATTGGGTGGTAAAATACCGATTCGGTAAGGCCTGTGGGACTCAGAAGAGTCCCACCTACATTTAAAAATCACCGAATCGGTAAAAATACTGATTCGGTATTTTACTGATTCCGTAAATTTACCGAATCGGTAAAAAAGGGCCCCTACATCTCAAATGACCATTTACCGGTCGGTAATGGCCGAAATCGGCCGTTACCGGTCGGTAAATGGACACCTACATCTGGCCCTATGTGTGCATAGAGGGCTGCGTTCATAGGTAGAGTGTGATACTAAGAGGGAGGTGTGCACAAGCTTTGTGCAGTGTGCATTGTGCACTGTGGGTGGGGGTGCATGTGTTACTAGGAGTGGCTTTTGCACAGAAGTGACATGTGTGCAGGGGCTGTGTGTATACAGGGGATCTGTGTGCACAGGCATCTCTGTAAACAACAGTAACTGTGTGACATGAGAAGTGTGCACAGAGATGTGCATGCTCAGAGACTGCACAGCAAGGAGAAATGTAGGGCTGTATGCCCTGTGTGTGCAAAGAGTTGTGTTAAAAGGGCCCTCTCACTCAGTGCACGGGATGGTGCAGTACTCTCCTACCTGGGCTCACTTCCGGGCTGGCAGGCGGTACTCTCCTACCTGGGCTCACTTCCGGGCTGGCAGGCGCTGCTTTATAGTTTTCCGCCCATGTTTATCGTTGCAACAACACCGATCCATATTATGACCGATATTTGTAATTTCGTGTTTTGCTCTTGTTATGTTAACTCGATAATGGGAAGCAGTTGCATGCTGTGAGTGAGATGGCAACAGTGACTGGCAAGGAGACCTGACAAGGCAGCGAAGGCCCCTCACCGTGCCACAGAGGAAGCTTTTACACAAGAAGACAGACACACAGAACCCAGTAACTATCGGAACTTCCCCCGTTGTGAGCTTCCTCAGTGTCATCCGTTGACATATTGCTGACTGCGGTATCGCCTGCATGACTACATGGCACGGTCTGGCTACTGCGAGAGCTGTATCTTCATTCCCATTTCGTGGGTTCCTGTGTAGAGGGATTTCATACCAGGCCTCTTTCGGAGCACACTAGGGGGGAGATTTTCAGAAAAGTTGTGCAACGCAGCACAGTCCCCCATTGGGCTACGCCGCGTTGCGTGACAGGGAGGGAGCAGGAGAGCGACATATCTTCAGAGACATGGCTCTCTCCTCCCCTTTCCCTTGCACCGGCACTGATTACAGCCGCAGTGCGCCAAGCACACACCTTAGCGTCGCAGCGCTAGGGTGTGTGCATGAGTGTAGCATAGGTTTTGTACAGGAAGGGTGACCTTCCTGTGCAAAATACTATGCAAGGCACGATGCAAAGCTTTTCCCACTTTGCATAGGTGCTGCACAGTGCAGGACGCATGGAAAGTCAGAAAAGCACAGAGAAATGAAAGCATTTCTCCTGTTAGCGCCTCCTTTGAAAGGGCGTTAACTTTTAAATATGTGTAAATATGGTTTTGCATCAAAAGGTATGGGTGGTTGCATGGGAACTCCCATGTACCACACATTTAACGCCCCCTCGGCCCAAAGTAACGCAAAGCAGTGATTTGATAAAAACCTGTAATCACCCCTACCTTCACCCCTTGCCTTGATAAAAACCTGTAATCACCCCTACCTTCACCCCTTGTCTTAATAAAAACCTGTCATCACCCACACCTTCGGTACAAAAGGGGGTGGTGATGGACGGAGCATCTGAACCAATCAAACACTCACACCCAGTCAACAGATCTGGGTTTGATCCATCATCGTTCTTTAACCCACTCTACCACCCCAGTTCAGACATAGCTATATGCAAATCAGTCTTGACCCTGTGTCTCATGGGAACAGTCCAGCCCGAACTGCCAAGCCATGTCTTCCCTGGACCGGAAACAAGCATCCGAGGACCTTGCCTTGATAAAAACCTGTCATCACCCCCACCTTCACCCCTTGCCTTGATAAAAACTTGTTGTCACCCCCACCTTCACCCCTTGCCTTGATAAAATTGCATTTTCCTCCTTTTTGTGTACAGGGTTGCATTTTACAATGAGCTATTTAGAACACGATTTGTAAAATAAGTTAGTAATTGGGGCTACAAACTGCGCAAAAGGGGTAATTTAGGAGCATCCCACTATTTGAGGGGATGCCAGATGCCTTGTTCCCTGCATTGGAACATATTTTGTGTGACTTTCAGAAAGTTATGTGCTAAGTAAAAACGCGGGATGCACAAAAGATAAATATTTGTGCTACAAGAAACGTAGTGCCCAGTATGCATGCTTATTTTGAGCCCTTTTCGAATTATTAGGCCATGAAGATGAGTAAATTCTGAAATAAAATACCATCAGAATTTGGTTTTATAGTTCTAGAATAGTAAGCTGTATATACTTTCTTCCCACATTTCTGACCTTTCTAGGCACTTTAAATAGCAGCTGATTATGATACTCAATTCAATACCCCGGAAGGATAGAAGGCTGAGTATGCCTTGCTGAGATGCAAACTCTTGACCTTCACATCTCTGCATTTGTCAGCTGCAGCTGTTCTATTTACTGAGCCATCCCCCCTGCATAATAGCAGCATATCTGGTGTTATGGTGCTGCACATTCAGTCGCATTGTGCTTGGCGATGTTTCAGGCCGTGTGCTGTGAGTGACATTGCTAGTGTGTGCAGAGCCGGTTATGCACCGAGGGGCATGAAATGGGGGAAGAGCCTTCAGGCTTGGTGGAGGGACCCGAGCCAAAGCAGAGCGCAGGGTAAGGACAACAATGTCTCATGTGATAATAGGGTGTTGGGTGTGCTTGCTTGCTTCCATGTCCTTGTCTCAGTCTGTGTGTGTGTACATGTTCATTCTCTTATGCTTATATCACTGTCCAGGATTACGCATTGGACTATCACAACTACAGCTACAAAGGCTTCTTTTAACCCAGGTGTACCTTGTGCTACATTCTTTGAGATCACATCATGTCCAAAGAACCCCCATTGGACACCAATGCATTTGTATTCAGATCACATCCCAGCCTTCTGTGAGCATGGCCTGGCACTCTTCCTGCCTGTTCAATCATGCAGTCAAAATCAAGGTGACGTCATATTCATCTATATTGTTCAAAACTAAGGTGTGTCCTTGAACATCCAGGCATCAAGTTTGCAATCTTTCTCCATACATGGATTTACTGTCATTTGTGTCACACAAAAACGAACCCATCATGGAAGTTGTGGCTCTCTTTTCCAAAGGGCACAGTGTAGGACCACATCCTGCATCGCTCCTCAAGTGCGGAATGACCTACCACGACTCACACTCACTTCTTGAATTCTGCAAGAAACTGAAGACCTGGCTTTGCGAATAGTCCCACTAGGCCCCAGGTGTGGCTAGACCCACACCTGCCCTGCTCCAGGATACATTCCGCAGGGATAGTGCACTCTACAAATCTGCATAACGTAACATTTGTCTATAACCAGAGACTTCTCGAGTGTCGAGCATCACATCACCTTCCACAAGAAAAGCGTCCAGACCGTTTTCACAAAAGTGATCACCTTAACTCTACACAACTTAAGAACTCCTGTACAAACACTCTCTGACACAAGAAATCTTACCCCAAGCCCTGTATAATTTGCCACCCAATATGAAAGCACTTGAACCCTTGCATTGTCAAAGAAGAATTGTCACCTGTTTGATCTAAAATCATTTAGTATCTTGAAAACCTGCAATCAGCTCAGAACAGCACTGACTATTACTATCTTTCACTGTTCCGTCTCTGTTTTTGGGTCAGATGGGGTAGGGCTAGGCAGATGCGTCATGTTGTAAAGCCCTGCGCCACATGAAACCTGACGCAGGTTTCATGTGGGCGTTGTGTCGCAGGGTGGGCGTTACCTCGCAGGAAAGCCCCAGAAAAACTGACGCAGTGAAATCTACAAGATTTCACTGAGTCAGTTTTACGACGCTGCTGCGTCAAATCCTTATGCCTGCTTGAAGCAGGCGTAAGAAGTGACGCACCAGGTTGAGTATGGGGGGCCCCTGTGCATTGCAGGAGTTGGGTCGCGCTTGCGACACGACTCCAGCAATGCGCCGCCCGTACGCCACAAGATGCGTCACGCATCTTCCCTTCCCTGCACCATGGTGCACCGAATTGTAAATGCGGTGCATCTGTGGTGGCGCAAGGAGGGGATTGCATGGCGCATCTGTTCTGGCGCATCCCTGCTGATTTGCAGAGAATATGCCCTAGTGTGCTCCTAGCTCAGGATATTCACCTGCCCCAGAGCCACTCGCTGGCGGCAGCCTCATCCTGCCTCTGCATAACCGATGTGCCTTTCGATGTTAAATGTGCTGTTAATAAACATTAGGATTGGTATCTAATGCATGTGTCCCTTCGGCGGGGAGAGGAGGGCACCACCTGGGTATGGGGCAGGTCAATACACAGAGGTGTTCTTTCTAATGCAATTCTCTCTATTCTTCTGCCTTGGAAGTAACAAAAGACTAACGAGGCACACAGAGTGAAAGTGGCGGGTGATGCACATTCGCAGAGCAGGTGGGCCTCACGTCACCTTGTAGAAGCCCACCCTTTCCCCCTCCGCCTTCACCCTAGAGACCGTGGGGAGGAGCGTTGGGGTGCCATGCAGCCGGCACGTCTTCGCCAGACCGGCTAAGCACAGCAGAGCCTTCCATGTGGCGGTTCTGTGCTACGACACTGCATCCAAAAACATGGGCGTGGTTACATTGGTGCAGAAGGTGCAGCGGCACCAGCGCCCAGAGGGTCCCATGGTACCTTGATTATTACTGTATTTCACATTTCAAACAGTGGCCAGGGTGCCCATTTCCTACTTGCACTAGGGCCTATGACACACTGGCTATGCCACTGAGCTAAAGGGGCCCTCCAGGACTGAGAGGCCTGAGGCCCCCTGCACCGCTGGGGGCGCAGGGCCAGTACTTAATTTGTAAAGAAATAAGTGCCAGGGCCCTTGTCAGGAGACCACAGCAGCTTACACCACCCACTGTGCTACCAATGGCAATTCAGACTTTTTATACATAAAAAATGACTAAAACCTGCCATCCAAGCTATTTTTATAGCTTTTAGCGGCAGGTATTAGTCATTTTTAATGCATATAGAATTATTAAACAAATTTTGTTGGGTTCATCACAAAATTGGACAACCAGCACCACCATGTGGCTGGCTGCCATAAGCACTGGATACCACAGGCTCAAATTAAGCACTGTGCGGGGCCCTGTGTTATGCCTCTTTTTAGCTGGCTACAAACTGACATAGTGTGATGATTTACCCACATCTACTGCGGAACAACTTTATCTCTGTCTTGCCTTATCCCCACATGAGCATGTCCTGGAGATGCAGCTCGAGCCCCTGCAGCTTCTTATGATCCCGAAGCTACTTACAAGCATTTGGCATAAATTCACTGATCATAAACTGAGAGATTGAAAAACTGTCAGAGGCTTATATAAAGAAGACACAAAATGAAAGATACAATGAGAGAGTTTGTATACTTTAGAACTGGAGATATAATCCACAAGCATTGGCAAAGAGAGTGGAGATTGAGGGGTTACGAGATGGAGGTGACATTCACTTTAGGCTAGGTTGAGGTGAGACTGGGATCAATTGGTTGAGATGGATGTACGTCAGTACAATGCGATCAAAATGATTGCGGTACTTTACGACGCAGCCATTACAACGCAAGTTGTTACCACGACTTGCGTTGGAGGGTGCTGGATTGTGATTAGTTTAATTTTCTATTCCAACTCCAGTCCACGTAACAGTAGGGAAGGTGTTGGAATAGAAAATCAAACTATTCCTTTAACAAGAGCACCCTCCAGCGCAAGTCGTAGTAACGACTTGCATTGTAATGGCTGCGTAGTAAAGGACGCGCGGTGTAAACACTGCGTTGTAATAATAATAAGGCAGCTTATAAAGCGCCTGATTACGCCCACCGGCGTGTACCCGCGCTGTAGTAAGTGAGAGATCCTAGAGCCCCATGCCCAGACTAAGACACCCAGGCCTATCAATGAAGGAACAAGTATGTTTTAAGCTCCCTTCTAAAACTGGTCTCAGAGGGTTCCAACCGAAGCTCGGGAGGGAGTTTATTCCAGCTTCTGGCCGCCGTTTTCCCGCTGCGTGCTGAAAT
The DNA here is from genome assembly GCF_964263255.1 of Lissotriton vulgaris. Classification (NCBI taxonomy): domain Eukaryota; kingdom Metazoa; phylum Chordata; class Amphibia; order Caudata; family Salamandridae; genus Lissotriton; species Lissotriton vulgaris. Next base: position 352,159,310 of record NC_141685.1, on the reverse strand, counting down.
TTGAACATCGCGGGTAACGTGACAAAGCCAACTCGTCATGCGCGCAGCGCAGGTAACGCCCATGACGAGCTGGCTTTATCATCCGCATCGAAGGGGTTAAACACAATTCTCTTCCTGACAGGGAGCCAGTGAAGAGCATCCAAGGGCCTTTTGGAAGCAGACCTTCACAGTAGCCTAAGGACCAACCTAGCCACCGCATTTTGCATCACCTGAAGCCGGTTAAGACTTTTGACCGTGGCACCCAGATACAGTATATTACCATAATCTAAATGTTAGGTAACAAGTGCATGCACTAGCGTCTTCCTGGCTTCTATTGGAAGGAGGTCCATAGTTTTGAGTAGACCTTTCAGGACACCAAAGCAAGTCCCCACCACACGTCTGATATGAGGTTCAAATGTGAGATCAGAATCCACCCATATGCCCAGGTTCTTAGCATGGGAGCACGGCATAAGGGCTGGACCTACGCAGGACAGCCACCATGCCCATGACCACACAGACGGCCCCCCCCCACCACGAGCACCTCTGTCATGCTACCATTCAACTTCAGGCAGTTGTTGGCCATCCAGGAGGCAAGCTCCTGCATGCACTCTCTGAAGTTGGATGCAGCCAGACCTGGTGCCCGTGATAGCGAGATAACCAGCTGCGTGTCATCGGCATATGACACAATCCTGATTCCAAAACCCTCCAATATACTCGCCACTGGAGATAAAATGATGGTGTATTTAGTAGTTTTCAAGTGGTGCAAAACACTGCTGCTAGGTTGGTTTTGAATGCTCCACCTAGATCCCCCTCTCGTCCCCTGCTGGAAAAGTTGCACTGGTTACCGATCCGCCAAAGGGTCAAGTTTAAGACCTGCTGTGTGGTCCACAAGGGCTTACACGGCTTGGGCCCTTCGTATCAGGTGGATAAATTCAATCCTTATCTGCCTGTACGTACTCTCCGGTCCAGTAACAAGTTTCTTCTTCAAGTGCCAACAGTAAAGAAGGCCAGACAAGGGGGAAAAGCCTTGTCTTTTATTGGCCCTAATTTATGGAATAAACTTCCCATCTCTCTCAGACAGTGCACGGACCATCTGACTTTCAGGAAAAGACTGAAAACTTTTCTGTTACAAGCTTAGCATCCAAACTAGATCTCTATCTTTCTACCTTTGTCCTCACTAGTGTCGGGCGCAGAGATACTCCTTCGGGAGTCGATTCAAGCGCAGTACAAACTCATAAATAAATAAATAGATATAGGTTAAATAGGGTTGGGCTGAGGGCAGAGCCCTGAGGCACACCCTGATCCAGTTTCATAGTTTTGGAGTAGTGGGCGCCCTGCCTGACTTGAAAGCTCCGTTCCGTGAGAAATGATTGTATCCATTTTAGCGCCGCGCCTGAGACACCGCCCTTGTTCAGACACTGCAGCAAGGTATAGTGTGCTACAGTGTCAAAGGCGGCGCTCAGGTTCAAAAGGATGAGAGCCATTGTTTGCCCCTCATCTGCTCCCTGCCTAATGGCCTCCGTGGCCACTAGTAGAGCTGACTCCGTAGAGGGAAGTGACCAAAATCCAAATTGCGTGGGGTGGAGAAGATTGGCTTCTTCCACATGGGCCATAAGCTGTAGTTTTACAGTCTTCTCTGCCACTTTCGCCAGATACGGTAACAGTGAGATAGGGCGGAGATTATCCAATTTCTCAGCGCTAATATTAGGTTTCTTCTGAAGTGGAAGAACCACAGCCTTTTTCCAGTTATCGGGCACCATGTGCATACTCAATGATACATCTAAAAGATGCCTGATATAAGGTTCAAGAATGGCAATACTCACCCCAAGCAATTTTGGTGAGGCAGGATCCCTGGGTGAGCCAGACTTTATAGAACTGCAGATTTTGCAGAGCAACTCGGGGAGAGGGGTGATAAAACTATCCAGCCTCTGATTTTCCCCCACACCTCCGATTTGGTTCCACAAATTCTGCACCCGTTTTTTTGGCTCCCGGAAAGGAAGAGAATATTTTCTCCACTTTCTCTGAGAAGAAAACCGCGATACGGTCGCAAGATTCCACTGAGCCTTCCATGGGAATAGCAGACACTATATAATTCCTTAGTGGAGTTTCCTGTTGCTCCAATTCTCTCTGCATAGTAAGCTGCCTTGGCCCGTCTGATAAGCCCATGGTACTTTCTCCGCTTTTTTTGATATTCCAACTTGGCCTGACTAAGAAAGCCTTTCCTCCATTGTCTCTCCAGACGTTTACACTCTGTCCTAGCCAGGCGCAAATCGTCATTGTACCAAGGTGCAGATTTCTGTGGTCTATTCAACATTTTATTCTGACGTAGCGGGGCTATACTGTCTAGGGCTTCTTTTATGCGTCTTTCTAGATTAAAGCAGGCCGTTTCGACGTCGGTACCCCCCGGTGACCCTCCTCAGACCAGAGCTTTATTAAACTTCGTCTGTGAGAAGCCTGCCCATTTGCGACACGGGTGGTTTAGCACAGGTTGCTCGGGGGCTCTAGGTTCTGGGATCTTTACCACAAAGGGAACAAAGAAGTGGTCGGACCAGGGGGTAGGGATGGGAGTGGTCACTTCAACTCCCTCCCAATTAGTGAATACTGGATCCAATAGATGGCCATGCTGATGGGTAGGGGCATTGGAATTCAGACCTAATTGCAGTGACTGTAGTTCCTGACACAAGTCTACAGCCCCCCTATTGAGGGAATTCTCCAGATGAATAATAAGGTCCCCAACAATAGAAATTTGTCATTCCGTAGAGCTGAGTCCGTGATTCCTTCCAACAGGCTGGACACAAACCGTGCATGTGGACCAGGAGGTCTATAAACCAGGAGTCCTTTCACCGTAAGGTGCGAGCTGACCCCAATTATAAATGAGCCTGCCTCACTATCAGCTATGGTCGTAGGTTCCAGTGAGCAGCTTAATGGATGTTTAAAAACAATGGCTACACCACCGCCTCTACCAGACGTCCTATCCATCCTAACTATCATGTACCCAGGGGGGAGGGCCTCGATTATTTCTGGCTTGGAATCGGAGTCCAGCCATGTCTCCGTGAGGAATAAAAGGTCAAGTTTTCTATCTGTGAGTAAATCAAAGATGTCCAATTTATGTTTACACATAGATCTACAATTCAGCAGACCGCAAGACAGCCCTGTCGCCCCTCGCTTTATCTTACCTACAGTGCTGTAGCTAAACAGACAGTGATCACATCCAACATCATGATAGACCTTCATACTGTGGCTACATGTGCTAGGTATCCTGGGGTGGAGATCGTAAAGTTGTCCAAAAATCCACTGAACTCGAGCATTAATTTGGCCAGGGTTTATGGCCCCAGTCCCAGAACGGCTGTGGACGGGCGCAGACGGGCTTGCCTTTGGCGCGCCGGCGGCACGCCCGCTGCGCGGGTCCGCTGCGCGGCCACTCACGCATGTACCCTTTATCCTGTGCTGCAACCACTAGAGCGCTGACCGCAACCGGAAGTGACTGAGCTCTCCATTCCACACCCTCTGCGCAACTGCGCTATTCGCCGCGTCGGACCGGGGCGATAAGGAGGGACAGTCGAGCAAAGGCCCCCGAAGCGTTCTGTCAGCCCCACCCTCCCACTGGCAAGCTTCTGGACCCAAGGTACGTTGTGGCAAAAACAATTTAAAACAGAGTAAAACAATTTAAAACCGAGTGAGACGAATGCAAAGTTTTAAAAATATCACGAGTCTGAGGGTCTGAGCAGCAGCAGCAGCTTGTGGGCTCTACCACTGCCAACTTACCACACGCGACTGCTCACCCCAGCTCCCCTTATCCTGTGCTAGAACCACTAGAGCGCTGACCGCAACCGGAAGTGCCTGAGCTCTCCCTTCCATGTCCTCCGCGCAACGGCGCTATTCGCCGCGTCGGACCAGGGCGGGAAGGAGGGACAGTCATGTTTACCCTTCAGATGTTTACCTTTGAGATGAGGGTGCATTATAGGTGAGGAGGAAAGATTTGCATGAGGTTGAAGTGTGGGCGAAGGCTGTGTAGAGGGTGAGAAGCAGCCAATGTGCTGTTGAAGTGAGGATAAAATGATGGGAGGTTGGATTTTTACCTTAGGAGTAGGAGGTGAGGCTGAGATTAGAAATAGTAGAGGTAAGCGGGAGGTAAAGGGGATTGGAGGAAATGAGTGGGAGAGGTGAAGATGTGTATGATATAATGTTTGTATGAAGTGACGTTAGGTTAAGGGTCAAGTGAGGATGAGGTGAGTTTGAGTTTATCTAATGTTGAAGTAAAGGTGAGGAGAGATGTGGTGGGGTGAGTTTGAGGGTGAGTTGAGATTAGGAGGTGATGATTGGGTGAAGGAGAGGCAAGGGTAAGGTGAGGAGGAGGTACTGATGAGTGGGTGAAGGAGCACATCACTGCAGTGCTCTGAAGGGCCAATACAGATATGAGGCCGCATGGTGTAATCACAAAAGTATATCAGCTCAACTTGTAGGGCTCACTTAACCCAGCATTAACACAGCATATCAAAGTGCAGCTTGAGTCCCAGTCTTTGGCAGTCTCCCCCTAGCTGCTGCTCAAAATACCCTTCAGCAGCATCATTTCTGGCTGACCAGTTCCAGTTTGTCTTACAATTGCTGTGCCCATCTGTGATTTCTGTTCTCAGCCACACAGTGGTGGTGGACAGGCACAGCAGGTGCTGACGGGGGCCCAGATTATCAAAGGTGTCACGGAACGCAGTGCAGCAGCCAAAAATGCCAGGAAGAGAGCTAAAGAGTGACATATTCACAGAGATATGACTTTCTCCTCCCCTCGTCCTAGCGTCATCGCTGATTTGAGCTGCACACACCTTAACTCCATAGTGCTAGGGTGCATGCCTGAGTCTACCATAGTTTTGTACAGGAAGGTTACCCTTCCTGCTCAAAATACTATGGGTAGACAACTGAAAAACCTTTTCCTACGTTGCATGTGTGCTGTAGAGTGCAGCACACATGCAAAGTCAGAAAATAAAGGAAACATTAAAACATTTCTCCTTTTATCACCTGCTTTTCAGTGGCGTTAATGGTTGACACTAAACCCTGTGTACTGATGTTAGTAGATAGGGTTTAGCATCAAAAAGCATGGGTGGTTGCATGGGAACGCCCATGTACCATCCATGTAACGCCCCTTGACGCAAAGTTATTCAAAACAGCATTGTGTTACTTTTGGGTACTTTCCAGTGCAAAACAAGTTTTGCACTGGAAAGTGAATCAGGAAAAAAACATTTTTGTGATGCCCAGCACAAAATGTTTGAGAATCACCCGTCGGGTCCTTTAAGATATGCAGAGAGAAAACAGTGCATTGCAGGAACTAATGTCTGCCTCCTTTAAGTTCTTTAGAAGCAGAGGGAGGTTACACGGCCCTTACCTCAACTAAGCTGCTGCTGCTTCAGAGAAACCATTGGCCCAAGGGGCCCTTGAGCTCTACTGAGCAGACCCCAGCAGCAGATGTCCCACTTACCATCAGAAGTAGAGGTGGCTCCTCCATTATGGCGGAGGAGCGCCACTCCACTACATCAGCAAGCAGATAAAAACATGTAAAATTAAATTACAGTAGAGCAATTTTATTATCATTTTATTTTACATGACGGAGTCACAGCTGGAGCCAAGTCATGAGGGCGGGGGTATCCTCTCACAGCAGGAGGAGTGGTGGGCCGAGAGCACTGCAAGTGCGCATGACAGTTTGGCCGGCTGTCTTAGGACGGCCAAACCATCATGCGCACTTAGATAGCTCCAAGCTATTGCATGGAGATACGGCAGGAACATCCTCCGTTCTCAAGACACAGGCTCCCAGTCCCTCCGTGAGTGTAAAAACAGCCGGCTCCGTCCAAACTGTTACATTCTCTCCTGCTTCAGTGTATTACTGTTTCTTTAATTCTTGTGGAATGTTGGTACTCCAATATGTGTACATAGGAATGTAAGGGCAGTTGGAGCTGAGCTTTCCTGCCAGTGACATCTTAGGGTTTTTATCCTACAAATAAACTACAAGATTACAACTGTTTCCTGTCCTTCATACTTGCAAAAGTGGCGACGAGGGAGAAAACAACCCATCCAACCCTTTGATGTCTTCAAATTTATTTTTAAAATCATTTTTACAAAGAAAAAGAATACCAGAGAAACGTTTCTTCAGCAACAAACTAAAGCAAGGATCTTCAAACTATTTTCAGAAATAGCAACGTGTTGTGCAGTGAGTTGTGTCTACATTTTATCATTATTATCTTATTATTTTGACTTTCCTTGAATAGCGCTGGCTAATTCTAAAATCGACTTTCTCTAAGACTTTTATCTCTATTTTTCATTGGAAACGCTAATACATGCTTATTTTGCCTTGCTTTTGGGAAGTTATACCGTAATTGGCAAAACCAGCGCTTTACCAAATGCCTTGCATCATTTAAAAAAATATACTGCATCTGTTGTCAACGCGCGAGCGTGTATACGCGCGTGGAACTTTACCAGCTGATCGGCATTCAGCGTCATCAGCAACCACGCCAGGCGGAAGATTACAGACAACGTCAGGCGGCGCTTGAAACAACACTACGTCGCGTAGCGGCCATTTTGTGTTTCCTGTTGCTTGGTAACACTTTTGCCGATTTTTCGCGTCAAACCTCTATTAAATGAGCGGCGCTTGACCAAAAACAAACAACGATCGACTTGAGCCTGGTAACCTAATCTCCTAGTTTCTTCTTTCAAACGTCGATTTCGTCAGTTATCTTCAAATTAATTCTAATTACAGCTACAGAGTAAACATGACACACTCACCTGCTATTTTCTTCGTTTTTCGTTTTTCCTCCCAATGAATCCTGGGAAACTAACAATGCATTCTGGGTGATTTAAAAAAAAAAAAAGAGACAACATACTTTATTTATCCTCACAACAAACACTCTTCCTGTTAAACAAACTTTTCTCTCAGTATTTCCTCCTTGAAACCAGCGCAGACAACGGTGACTACTTTTTGTTTGTTAATTTATTTTTTTCTTCCATTCCTTCTTTCAAAATATTTATTTTAATTGTATTATTATTATTGTTACATGTATTGTGTATAACATGTTATAATTAACCTTCACTCAGCATGGAAACTAATAATATTTTAGCTCCTCCCAAATTTTTACAAGATCCTGGTGTACCTCCTATGAATTGGGAGGATTGGCGTGAATCTTTTGAAACTTATTTGGAGGCAATTGGAGGAGAGGTATTCCTTGCCTCACGAAAATTGGCTTTACTCAAGCACAGTCTTGGTGTTGAAGGTAGGAAAGTACCGAAAACTTTACCAATTGTATCTTCTGTTAATTCAAAGGTATGTGTAGGCGGAGATGAAGATCTCAGTGAAGAAGAAATTGTATTTGATTGTTCAAAACTTGAATCAGTTTTGTCTGATGAGTATATAGATGCACTTAATGCACTAGAAGAAAATTTTGGTAAGAAAACCAGTATTGTTGTAGAAAGACACAAATTCTTTTCAAGAGCACAAATGGTTGGTGAAACAGTTGAACAGTATGTTACTGCCTTAAGAAGGTTAGCAGTTACTTGCAAGTTTAAGGAGTTACATGAGGAAATCATAAGGGATCAGTTCATCAATAGAACTAACAATGTTAAAATCCAGGAGAAATTACTTGACTTAAAAGATCCATCTCTTCATAAAACTATTTCGGTTGCCAGGAGAGTTGAAAATAATTCACGTTATGTCAAAGAGTTGAACAATACACATAGCACAGATCGAAAGTTATCTGAAAACAAAGATTCTGGTGAGGTATGTACTGTGTCTAGTAAGCCAAAAACTTTTGATAGTAGATATAATGTTAAACGTGATAGTAGAATTAGACCTCGCAATTTTTCAGGTGTCAACAAAAGCACTGTATCGTATAACAAAGCGTCTTCTAATAAGACTATGATTCCTAACAATAAACAATTTTGTTTCAGATGTGGAAATGCCAAGCATACCACTGAAAATTCTTGGTGTCCTGCGTCAAATATCACTTGTTTCAAGTGTAACAAATCCGGTCATTTTTCAAAAATGTGCAGGTCAGGAAATCCTAATGCTTGGAAAAGTTCTGTAAATTTCATTGATGAATCTGTTTACTCTAATAGTGATAGCGATATTGAAGTTATGACCATTTGGAATGATGATGAGGTTAATCAAATCTCTGAAGAGATTCAACCACCTAAATGTGAAGTCACTATCAACAACCACAAGTTATTTCTTTGGGCTGATTCTTGCTCGTTGTATACCATTATTGATAAGACCATGTGGGAAACGTGTGGTAAACCCATCTTAGTTCATTCACAAAGATCTCCTGTGGGTTATCTATGCATTAGATTACCTGTGATTGGATGTTTCACATCTGAAATCATTTTTAAAGATAGGAGCACTCTTGGAACTGTCTATGTGGTGGAAAAAGGGAGAGCTTTATTAGGGTGGAAGGAACTATGGAATTTAGGATTGACCCTTGATCCAAATCATCCAGACCAAGTTTTACTATCTCCTAATTGGCATAAAAAAACCTCTGAAGAAGTTTTAGTAACTCAGGATGACAATGCTGTGTTAGAATTGCATAAAAAGTTCCCTGATTTGTTTAATCCTAAATTAGGTTGTCTCAAAAAATTTGAACACAGAATAGTTCTTAAACCTGATTGTACCCCTATTGTTCATAAAGTACGTAATGTGCCGTTAGTGTTAAGATCTCAACTCAAATTGGAGTTAGATCGCCTTTGTCATCAGAACATTATTGAACCAATTGAAGCATCTGATTGGCTCAGTCCAGTAGTTTTGGCACGAAAACCCAACGGAAAATTACGCATGTGTGTTGATTTAAGAGATTTAAACAAAAATATTTGGGTAGATCGCTACCCCTTACCCAAAATTAATGAAATGGTTGCTTCTGTTAAAGATGCAAAATTGTTCTCGTCCATTGACCTATCCAATGCATACCATCAGATAAAGTTACATCCAGAATCTCGTCATCTGACATCCTTCATCACTCCTGAGGGTGCATTTCAGTTTTTGAGAATGCCTTTTGGGTTATCTTCTGCTTCGGCCGTTTTTCAAAGAGTCATGTGCAAAGTCCTTGAAGGCACACCTAATATGTTAGTGTTTCAAGATGATGTACTTGTATGGGGTGCTGATAAAAGTAACCATGACATGATTCTGCATGATGTATTGGGTAAACTTCAAAAGGCTGGATTGACTGTAGCTGCTGAGAAATGCAAATTTGCCACCAATGAAATAGAATATCTTGGGCACACTTTATCTGCAGATGGTGTTAAACCTAAAAAGAATCTATTAGATGCCATCAAGAACGCTCCGGCACCATCTGATAAAGACCAGCTCCGTTCCTTTTTAGGTCTTGCCGAGTACTACTCGAAATTTGTACCAAATTTCGCTTCTAAAGTCTTTTGCTTGAGATTGTTGATGAAAAAAGGTGCGAAGTTTTTATGGACCACAGAGTGTCAAGCTGTGTTTGATGATGTAAAAAAAGACATTGCAAATGCTGTTGCACTTAAACCCTATGATCCCAGCAAGAGGTCGATCATTGTTGTGGATGCGAGTGCATATGGGCTTGGAGCTGTTTTAATGCAAGGGAAAGACAAATTTGAGTGGGTGGTAGCTTTTGCCTCACGTACATTGAAAGGTGCTGAACCTTCTTACTCTGTCATCGAGAAAGAAGCTTTAGCTTGCTTTTGGGGTGTGAATTATTTCAGGAACTATGTCTGGGGCACCAACTTTGAGTTGAGAACAGATCATAAACCCCTTGTTGATATTTTTTCTACTAAGGGTGCAGGGAAAGCCACGCCTAGAATTGCCAAGTGGATTTATAAGTTACAAGAATATGACTTTTCAATGGAATATGTACCGGGAATCAAAAATGTCAATGCTGATTGCCTATCTCGACTTCCTGTTGGAGGTGAAGATGTTGTGGTTGAACAAGATGAAGACTGGTCAATTGCTTCTGTGGATGAAGCGTGTAGTGGTGCTATAAGTTTGGAAGTATGGAAACAAGCTGTTCAGGATGATGTGGTATTGAAGGAAGTAATTGCACGCTTAACATCACCATGCAATAATTTCTCTTGGAGTGATTCTGACTTGTCCGAATATAAAACAGTTTGGGCTGAACTTTCTTATGACCTTGTGGTTGGTGTAGTTAGAAGAGCTGATAAACTTGTGGTACCGTCTTCGTTACGAAGTAAATTACTGGATCTTATGCACGAAGGGCCCTCAGGCATGTCTGGCATGAAAAGAAGATGTAGGTGTGATTTCTGGTGGCCAGGTATGGACAAGGATGTTGAAAGGTGTGTAAGGAATTGTGCCGCTTGCACATGCAGTGATAAATCTCATGTTTCCCAAGAAACTACAATCTCTGCTGTTTCATTTCCTGACGGACCATGGCAGAAGCTAGCTATGGACATTTGTGGTCCGTTCAGTGTTGGTAACATTACTGGGAAGTTCGCCATTGTGTTAATGGATTATTATAGCAAATGGCCAGAGGTTGCATTCGTTAAGGAAGTTAAAGCTTCCAGCATTGTTAACTTTTGTGAGGAGGTTTTTCATAGGGAAGGTTTTCCTGAGAGCATCACGACGGACAATGGCCCACAGTTCGTTGCTTCTGAGTTCCAAAGTTACTTACATTTATGTGGTATAAAACATATTACCACGGCTGTTTATTGCCCAAGGGAGAACGGCATGGTAGAAAGGTTCAACCGTGTTTTAAAAGATTGTATACAATTAGCTGTGTCTGGTGGCAATGATTGCAAGGTTGCTGTCAAAAATTTGGTTTGGAGTTATAGAAACACTCCACATTCTGCTACCATGGTATCTCCATTCCATCTTTTAAAGGGGCGTTCTGCTGGTAATAAGGTGACTCCTGCATGGATGCTCAAGATTTCTGCTGGTCGTAATTATAAAGAAGGTCTCAACAGTAGGATGAGTTCTTATCAGAAGAAGTATGTTGACAGGCATAATGACAAAGTTATGAAACGTGTAAATAGTTTTCATGTAGGAGATTTAGTGAGGTCTTCTCGCTTTGGGTTATCCAAGGATGGTTCTTCCAGATGGTCTCATCCAAAAAAGGTGTTAAAAGTATTGGGTAATTGTGTACTACTTGATGATGGACAAAAATGGAATTTATGCAATGTTACCAGGTGCAATGATTTGGAACGTGATCTTTGGTTGGAAAAGGGGTCTGGTTCCATTTCTGCCTCAAGTTCTGTCCGGTCTTCCCATGTTCAATCCACGTCATCTGAACTTCCAAAAGAGGATGTTCCTAAGCCCAGAAGATTATCAGGACGTATTATTGTGAAACCTGTCAAGCTTAAGGATTATTTGATGTGACTCTGTATATATGCATAATGACCCTATATTCATTGCAATGTATATAGTTTTTTTTATTATTTGTTTTTTTTATTTAAGAGGAAGGATGTGTTACATTCTCTCCTGCTTCAGTGTATTACTGTTTCTTTAATTCTTGTGGAATGTTGGTACTCCAATATGTGTACATAGGAATGTAAGGGCAGTTGGAGCTGAGCTTTCCTGCCAGTGACATCTTAGGGTTTTTATCCTACAAATAAACTACAAGATTACAACTGTTTCCTGTCCTTCATACTTGCAAAACAAACCAGCGATGCTCTCATGCTGGGTAGTATTACTAGCATGAGAGCATTGTCTGGATTGGTGCAGGGGAGTCTGGGAATCTATGATCAGGAGCAAAAGAGCACTGAGGTGGCGAGGAGTCCCCTGCATTGCCCCACATCTTTTCCATAATGGCAGCCACCACTGATCAGAAGCTTAGCAATGTTGCGAGCACATCCCTCTAAAGTGCTGTTCCTACCTTTGGCTCATTTAAGTGCATGCCACGAGTTGAAGTGCTGGTTCGCCATGCCTTCCACTAGTGACTATGTAAGAGAGCAAAGGAAGAATTTGAGTAACAGTCTAAAACATTTGACTGACTGAGATTGCCTTGCTCTGACCTGCCTCATGGTCACACCACAGTCACTGCAGAGGACAGCACCACTACAGTTCACAAATAACTCAAGGCCTCTTCTGCAGGAGATGCCAAATATCCATACAGATCACGCACTCGCTTGTTAACTTTGCCACTCGCTCTGTCCTAGCTCCATGAGGGCAATCCAGACCCCTGCACTGCAGGGTGTCCCTAACCCTTCAAGATGTCCCTAAACCTTCAAGGGCCTCCAATCATCCCAAGGCCAATGAGATACTCAGAGGCCACTCATCACATTCTTCAGGGGGGTGCCCATCATTTTGTGTTACACCACTGCATAACCCTCTTTCACTATGCCTCACTTGCGCACCATCAGTTTACTCAGTATATCAGCTCTTCATATCATACTCATCTCAGTTACTTAGTATTTCAATTTTTATCTCACCCCCATTTCACCACTCATTCCTTCAATATGTCATTCTCACCTCCTCTCGTACTCAGTTCATCAGTCATGCAGTATCAGGGCCGGACTGGGACAGAAAATTGCCCCGGTCGCCAAAATAAAAGTAGCCATCATTTGTGAATCAGATAGCTAAAAAAGTGGACTACACACAGTATATGTGTTTTGCAAAGATACAGGCAACTGCAAGCAATGTTTGTGTTAATACCACAGCAAACACTGACCCAGTAAAGAGGCCCACAAACAGCCAAAAAACGGCCCACACACTGATCTGTCAGACCAGCACTTCGGGTACTGCAAGCTTACCCTACAGACCAGCCTGACACTGGGTTACTCAACATAACACAACTATGCTGGAAGAAGAGAAGCAGGAATAAACCTACATTTAAACCCTTTATTGTCAGAAGATAGGACATTAGAACTGTAGATGCTCGTGATTCTAGTGAAAGGTAGTGATAACAACGTGCACCCTGCATGCAGTGGGGTGGACAAACTCAGGTTTCTCCATGGGTTCCTGGTCAGAATTCACCTTTAATGTGGATCACATTTACCTTTAAGGGCTAATCAGAGGGCAGAAGGCCAGCAAGTAAAGTTTTCCAACTACATTATGTAGTTAATCTACTATCTCAAAATATTAGGGAGTCAAGATATGTGGGTACTGACAATGAACCCCAATTTGAAGGTACATTTCCAGTGTCTACATTAGGTGGTAGAAATGCCTTGGTCCTCTAGGAGCCTGCTACTGGGCCAGGGGCATTTCCCAGTGCAATCCCCCCAGTTATTACCTGGAATAAGTTGTGTAGGAAAAACAGATCGAAAAGGGGAAAGCGTGTGGTAAATTTACAACTGCACATTATTCTTTTTCTGACCTTGAAAAGGAGCATGGTGCTGGAAAATCCAGTGATGAAGCCGTAACCATGTGGTAAAAGCATTTCCCTTAGGTGATTTCCTTGACACCCTGAATAGACATTGTGTATATGCCACAATGTGGTCACTTTATGAATTCAGAATAAATACCCCCCATCCCTTTTGGGCGGTGCACTATGACATGGAAGATCAAGAATTTGATCTTAGGTTTCTATCACTGAACCTGGTAATCCGATTGTATCATAATGCATTTTTATAGCTTTGGGTGGCAAGCATTGGTCATTTTTATTGTATATAGAATTATTAAACAAGTGTTGTGTTCATCACAAAATTGGACAAACAGTGCCACCATGTGGCTGGCTGCCATAAGTCCAGTTAATAATTAAAAAGTGCCTGTGCTGAGCAGTGGAAACCACCAGCTCAAATTAAGCACTGCTTTAGGCCCCGTGTTAAGTCTCTTTGTAGCAGATTACAAACCGACAGGGTGTAACAATTTACCCACATCCAATGCGGAACAGCTTTATCTCTGCTTGCCTTCTCCCCGCGTGAAAGTATCCCTGAGACGCAGCTCATTCTGTACCACTTAAATAACCCTATATGCTTTCTTGGTGGTCTATTTATACTATTTATGTTGATCTTCATTTGTGATATCCTCCAGTTTGTATGGAGTTCCTGAGTGCCCTTCAGAGTATACAGGTGTTGGTTGTGGTTTGCTATGTAAGTGACATGTTGAGTGACGTGAGGTTTGAGGGCAGCATATCTCATCACTGCTTTTATGCATGGCATGTCGTGGAGTGTGTGACAATAGACACAGTGACGCGAGCAGATACTTAAATCCCTTGAGAGTACACTGCTTGGTGTACTCAATACGATGCACACTACTGCTGGACCCTATGGGTTCCTGAATGATGCCTTAGTTTTTGAAAATTAGATACAATTTGCCTGTAACTTGACACTTAATGGAAGATTGATTCAGAACATTTCAAAATCTTCAATGTGGCATTGTCTTACAACATATGTACATATATAACTGTTAATGTTACTTCATACTGTGTATACAAACATCTTTATACATTAAATAAAATTAGCTTCTGGACAGTTCCCAATGCATTCGAATCGTTTACCTTTCTACAGAGGAGCTGTAAATGTGAGCATAATGAGTGTTACCATTTTAGAGGAACAGCACTCGTTTTTTTGCAACAACAAAAAGAAGTAAACAAAACTCTATATCATTAGGGTGACCAGAAGTCCCGGATTTCCCCGGGCAGTACCGGTTTTTGGAGAAGTGTCCCGGTGTCCCGAGACTTTTCTCTAAATTGAAGAAATGTACCAGTTTTTGGGCAGTGCCTGGGTTATTTAAAGAAATGTCCCGGTTTTTAAAGGAGGGTCGGGTGAACCTGCACGTTAATCACAGTATTATGCAGGCTCACATTTCGACCGATCCTCTTAGAAACAGGGACAGAAGTTCACTTCTTTAACACCTTCCGTGCTCATGATGAGCTCAGCTCGTCATGAGGCACGGTGACGCTGTGTCGTCATGACCCGCGTGGCGCTCACATGCGGGGATAATTCCCCTGCTGTGCTGAGCGTTCCACGAAAACGGGTGTGCTCATGACGAGCTCAGCTCGTCATGAGCACAGCGCCACCGTACAGCGTGACGTGCCAAGCTCGTCACAAGTCCCGTGGCGCTGCACGAGCCCCCCCTCCCCCAGCGCCGTGGGGGAATTAGCCCAGCGGCAAAGGGGTTAATCTCTCCCGCTGTGCTGCTTCCCCTCATTTAAGCCGCACAGCTGGATTTAATGAGGTGTGAATCAGGTCTGCAGAGGCCATAGGGCAAGGCCAGGACCACCAGCAGCAGGACCCTGGAGCTCTTTGCCGAATGGGAGGTAATGTGATTTTTTTTAAAAAAACAACACAATATATATATATATTTATATAGTTATAGTTATATAATTATATATATTTGTATGTAAGCTCCAAGAGTACCCAACGTACAAGGAGCTCTCAGACAGCAGCCACAAGCATCAAGCCTTTAATGGTATGCGCAATCTAGCACACAGATTCCATGAGCAGCTCGACCGCCGGTAATGCCTGACTCGTTTCTGGAGTATCTCAACTCCTTCTCAGAGGATTAGGCAGTTTGAAAAAGCGCGGGACACCACCCCGTCATTTGAATACTAAATGATCCGCCCTGGATGGGCTGCTCCGTTGCGTCTCAAAACGGAGTGCTGCTCATGGAATCGGTTTGCTGCATGTGCGCATACCATGAAAGGCTTGATGCTAGTGGCTGCTGTCAGAGTGCTCCTTGTACATTGGGTACTCTTGGAGCTTTGATATTTGTATATAAGAAGCCCTGAGCCCTAATTGGACATTTAATCCTATTTCTATGTCTGTGCCCGTCCCGGTTTTTCATTCTGAAAATCTGGCCACCCTGTATATCATGAGTGTAACGCCATAATTATCATGAGAAATAGGTTTATGACATTCATCAAGAAAATCAAAATAATATTTGTGGTCCAAATGCAAATTGAGAAAAAAGCGACAATGAAAAGTGTTAAAGACTGTAGCACCCGTCTGTGAAAACGGTGAGTCAATATCATGATGACCCCACGTTGTGAAAACCTCTTCAAACTGTTCGGCAAACATACTTCACCCTCAATGTGAATCAAGTAAGACTACTGGTACCAGCATGCACCCTAATCCTTACTTAGTGGTAGGTTCAGTGTTAGATATGTCATTAAAGAACGCTGCAATTTTTGCAATCTGAGAGACTGTAGAGATAAAAATGGCAAATACCTAAACTAATGCATATTCATAAAAGTACAGAGTAGACATGCTGCTGTGTTCACAACAAGTACTCCAAGTGACATACAACTAAATCGTAGGCCCTTCAGCCACCAATATCTGTTACCGAATCGGCCAACAGTCTACAATAATTCCTATGAGGAAGCAACCTGTAATATTAACCATGCCGGTAACCAGTTCTGCTAATCTAATGCTATGCGAGTATTCGATCTTCTGCATAAGCGTGATTACGAGCCCGTAAACGTTCATGTTTAAAAGTTACCGGATCCACAAGTCCTGTGATCTGCTCTTTGATAGACCCTGAAGACAGACTACCCGATGGTAAATCAATGCAACAGGTTTCAACGCCGTCAACCCGAAATTTTAGATACCTGCCACCAAGTTTCACAGCCAGCGTAAATCAAGGCACAAAACCTAACAAACTATTACATCTTAAAAGTGTAATAGAATAAAGCAGGACAGAGCCAATACATGCTGGCCAATTCATCTCAATCTCCGGTAAGCCCCTGGTTTTGTAGTGTAGTTCCTATTTTCCCTATAGGCCCTGCGCATTGGAATAACATAAACAGCAGTTTAGACGTAGGACTGAGGTCTTCTAGGTCTCTACTGACTATGTTAGACTTAATTTAGGTTTGCATCAGCTAGCTCAGAGGTCACTGGAAACTTTCTTGACTGAATAGGAAGTGATCAGCTTCCCTGGCTCAGACAAGAAGGGATTCGGCTTCCGACAACCGCATAAACATGACAACTTTGCTCCCTCAGAATAAGAGTCAATCTCTAGAGTCGTGTGAAACAATAGACAGCTATTTCACTCAGTCAGTTGTGCATATTTAATTTCACCAGGGTGCAGAGAATAGAGAGAAAGGCGTTTTCAATAAAAGATATTATTTATTGAGCAGTCTTCCTTCTCATGCAAGAGAAATGAATTGCCACAATTGCAATACTTATTATAAAGTAAAGTACGTACAGTAAAAGGAGTATTATGAAATAATACTGTAAAAGCATTGATATGGTTTCTTAGCCATAAGACACTTTAAAATGGATAAAACATATATACATATATACAAAGGCGAACGTGCTCAACTGGTGCTTCTAAACTACGCCTACCCCGGTGTACCTGACCTAAGCCTAATACGTGGGAAGGAGTAAGTAAGTAGCAGTTTAAGTTAAGTAGGTTTGTTGCCAAGGATCTGTTCAAGAATTCTCTCTAAGGGTTTAGTCAGCACTGTACCTTGGGAATAGAATGTAGGAGGTCTGGTATCTCCCTCTCAGGACCCGATATCCCAGTCACCCGCAAGGGTAGGCTGGAAACGCCGGAGCTGGATTTTATTGGCATGAGAAAAGACAGCGTATTTCTCAGCGCGTCAAAGAGGAGGGGCAGCGTCCGTGGGCTTCTCGCTTCTGCTGGGCTCTCGGAAAGTAGATTAGCTGCTCTGCTCCAGAATCACCACCGTGTGTTTGCTTAAGGCAATGTTGGTATATTTATACCTGAAAGGTGCCGAGTTTGACGTAAGGTTTGGACATAAGATGTCAATAAAGATGTCACTAAGAACTGGCCGTTCTTACAGTGCTCGCAGGAGTTCTATTACAAATCAAAACAAATCAAGCGGGGCTTTCCCAGGTTGCTGGAGGTTTGGTGTGTCGAAAGAACTCGGTGTGCTCTCTAGGAATCTAAGGAAGTAGCTTCTGCCGTGTCTTGGACTGCAGGGCGATTTACTGAAATATGGTTCTGATTATTATGCCATTATAGGGATATTATTGATTATAGCCGTATAGGGGCATAAAGTCACAATATTGAAACGGGTTCCTAGATAAAACACATCACCCACTCCACGGTTTTATGTCCATCAATTACTAAAAACGAAGCAAAAAGATGCATGTGTATTCCAACCCACCCCAAAATACATTGTGCATTCGAAATGGTGTATGCGAAATACACGGAACCTTATAGGTACTGTACGTTTTTAAGCAGTGTAATCATTCAAAAATTGCATATATATTCAGTTGAAAGATTTGCGAAAATTACACATGAAATGTCTCTTAATTACAGAAAAGAAGGTCGAGACTATTTCATCACATATAAATGAAATTGCTTGTGAGTGTGCTAGAGGCCGTGGTAACATATTGTCTCTAGATTAGCTAAAAATAGAAGCTCTGTTCTTTATGAATAGTTCTACTGTAAGCAGAGTACACATGCCAAAAAAGGTAAATATTTGGGAATTTTGGGAAAAAAATAATTTCGTTTCAGGGAAAAATTAGTTCCAAATGTTTTCAGTAGCTTTTGTTTTTCAAAGCTGAAGGCCGAATTCAGAGTTCAGGGGAACGCTGTGTGCCGGTTGGCTTAAAAGTTATTCTTTTGGTTCAGGGGAGAACATGACTTCCGATAGATGTGCAAGAAAACAGTCTACAGCTTCAGGTGAAAGTTCGACCAAGGATGATAAATGCTGTAACCGGGCAGTCGTGAGAATGATTGCTATCATCGATTTCGGGATCAGCAATGCTCACAGAAGGTCGTACCTGGGGGATGTTGCTCTCATTTCTTGCTTCACTGCCACCACCTAATCGTAGTGCAGAAGTCTCAACGAATGCCGTCATCAGGATTGGTAACCGCTGGGGACAACACGATGCATGGGCTGTTACTGGACTTAGCAAAGTATCAACATCCATTGGTACTGCTTATTGTAGTGTAAGACAGGTGTCTAACACGCATTCTTCTCCGCATAGCATACATCGAAGCACAGGTAAGATGCAGTTCTGCCATATAGGTCTGAATGATAGAAACCAGGTCATATTCAGATCTCTTAGCTAATCCAAGGACTTTAGTTATGCGGTCCCGGTAGCGTATTGCTAGGATCGTTTCTTTCATCGTTGCCGGAGTCATGTCTGCGTTTTGGCTTGCCATATCGGAGCAGAAGAATCAAAAATAAGATTCCTGCTACGAGTCCCAAAACTAGTGGTAGGCCACCAAAAACTGAATGGACAAAATTGGGAAAGATGCCCAGGACTGCTTCGAAGGGTGTTAACAGTCCCGAAAAAATTGTCTTAAATACATTTGCGATACCACTGGCATCTGACATATTTAGGATTTGGCTTAGCATTACTACGAAATGCACGGGCCAATTAGTTGATAAAAGTGTATGTATCTCTGCCGTTGTCCTTGCAACTTGAAGATCATACGTTTCTTTTGATGACGTGATGTGTACTGTTGTCTGTAAAAGCACAGACTTTATTCTGCTTAAAGTATCAATTTGTATAGAAGAGGTATTCAACAGAGGCCAAATCGTCGCCTCTGAGTCTCCAGGGCCGTTTGGATACAATGCTTGCATACAGCAAGTGACCATGGAACTAACGCTTACGAGATATGCTTTCCCTGGCACCATGCCAAAACAGCTGTGGTCCGTTATTAGAACGTAACTCCCGTTAGAAAGTTGTCTAAAGAATGGCTCTATCTGTGTTGCAGGTGTGCCGTGCTGGTGGCATGAAAGGTTATTTGAAGTCCCCTCACAGGCCCCATGTAAATTAATACCTCGGCACAGAAGTATACCGCTTAGTGATTGTTTATAATTATTACCACTAAGAAATACATTCTGTTTTTTGTCACTATAACATGTGTGTGTATAAGGTAATTTCCATGATGACTTAATGTACCCTTTACCCAACCTTTCATACTGGTCCGCTGGTATATACTCTTGGCATTTTTTAAATTGGAAAGTTGTTATCGGAATTGTGATAACCCCGTGTATTATCCATTCAATGACAGGTCTTTCTGACATTGTCAATGGTAATCTCTCAAGTTTTTCAATGCTCAGAATCGTATAGTCTGCTCCTTTCTGTGCCAAACTGATTTGTTTATCAGTAAAGTTAAAGATAGAGAACAATGACGTTGTGTTGATTAAACGCCAAGGCACATAGCCTGAATGCAGGTTTTGCTACGTCCAGCCTAGCTGTACAATAGAACGTAATTGGGACTGACCATGTTGTAACATTAGCAAGTCCTGATCTATTATATCTGTAGCAGATGATACAATACTGTCCAGTGAATATATTCTGGAGGACAGAGTCATTAACCTGTTGTCCACAACAGAAAGTGATTTTTCCAAATTAATACGATAAATTTCTCGTATTTTCTCTGCTGTCTCAATTTGAGTCACTTTCCATGCCTCGTTGTAAGCAGCGTATATACTGGCCGCTATGAAACGTTTTTGACTCTGTTTGCGTGGTCCCATTATGAAGTCAGCACCATCTTTAAGTAAAGACAAGTGTTGCTTAATTTGTGCCAGTGTGGATGTTTGTAGCCATTCAAGGCATAGTTTCCCTACACTGTATGTTGTTACTATCCCTGGATGTTGTCTCTGGGAGTATCTAGGCTCTGGCCTGGTCATTTTTAACCCCTGTATTTTGTTCAGGAATCTATCTTGACATTTATTTGTGTCTGTTCGGGATTAACCACTTTTTCCAATCAGGATGTGTTCTATTTTGATTTAAAATTTTGGATACGTCTATCTCAATTTCTGTGGTTGTGTTATCAGGTATTGACTTTGGAATAGACGGTTTGTTTAAGTCTTTGATTTTGGCTAGGCCAAAACAGGTAGTTTGTTGAATGGTGTCATTCAAGAACATTATTTGTTCTGGTATAATGCAGGCTCGAAACAATGCTTCTAGGCCTTGTACCTGCCCTTCTTTTGTACCCCAGATGGTTTTTGTTTCAATGTTGTTTCTCCAGAAATCAAAGCCAAATGTAATCATTTTTTCATAAAATGTTTCCGAATAGATCAATTTTGTATTTGTCAGCATGGTTTTTGTCCCTGTTTTATCTAACAGTTTATAATAAAATGTTTCTGCATCACTTGTGTTAAACCCTGAGAAGTATTGGAATTTCTCATAGAATGTTTTTGAACTGCTTTTAGGTCGAGTTGCACAATGTTCCCATTGATTATATTTAAAAACATTTCTAGGTTGAGCAGATTTATGCAAATAGTGGTCTCCATAATGGGTATAGCAATACATCTGTTCATAATTCGATGAACCTTGCAAATAATCATGTTCTGTAAATTTTGCTGACATAACTAAATCTGACACCATATTATTTATGCTTTCAAAGTCCCAATCATCAGAGAATGTACTTGGTTTTACAAAGTCACTTAATGAAACCTTAAACTGATGAGGATATTTTAAGAGTTCGACCGGTCCATATATTTCGTAATCTGTTTTGTCCCAAACTACCCCGCCGGGTATTGGAATGGCTGTGACATTCACCGATGATAGTTCTCTTTTCTCGATGTGAGATGACTTGTGTGGCTTCAGAACTAAGTTGATGTTCTGACTTGCTGTGTCCATTGTACTGTATTTTCCCTCAATGAATTTTCCCAAACAAAGTACCATGATGAGCCAAAGCAGGAGGAAAAATACCCCTAGCACAATCCAAAATTCTAACCATGGAGAAATGAGATAGGTTTCCTTGAGTTGATGAAAGAGTACTATTGCTTTGTCTTTAAAAGTCTTTGTTGCTGGCGTTACTTCAGGCTCGCTTTGATCTTCAGAAAAGTTATCAAAATTGATGAAGTAGCCAGATGCAGTTCTGTCAATTGGTGGAATTGTTTTTTCAATTTGCCTTTCATTAGCACATTCTGATGCTACATCATTGTAGACTGGTGTTTCTTGACGAACTGTTTCAATTTGGGTTTTAAGAGGCACAAGTTCCATGGCATTTCTGCATAGTCCTTTTTTATTCACTGCAGGTTTATCAAATGTGATTAGTCTCTCAGTTAGAACCTCTTGGATTGTAGCAAATATTGGTATTATGCTATTTTCTTGGGAGTCCACTGGGCCTTCTACTTATTATTGGCCACATGATTGTGGTTTTACCAGGTCGATGGATACAACTCGGTTTTCCTTTTTACCAGCAAGGGGCGGTAGTACAACTGATCTTGTTCCGTTGATTGCTAAGACAGGTACTGCTTTTCTGTAAGAAGACCCAAATTCCTTCTTCACCGCTATTTTCTCTCTGACCAGATCCCCAATCTTTGGAATCCAGACAGGTCTTGCTGGGACAGGTGGTGTGTCTTCAGTGGTTATTGGCTGCTGTTTTAACTTTATGTTGCTCAGGGCTTTTCTTGTTTCATTTAAGTCCTGTAAAACAGCCAAACGATCTTTGATGTCAAAGCATTTTTTCTTATCTTCTACCACTGAAGCATGACTATCTAAGTCCTGAACATACATTCTAGTTCCGAACAATAGTTCGTACGGGCTGAAACCTTTTAGAGAATTTCTTGGCAGATTATTAAGACTACGTTGGACACTTGTTAAATGCTGGACCCACCCATCACCCGAACCTAATACCTTTGCCGTTATAGATTGCTTTATGTCTCGGTTTTTTTCTTTCCACAACCCCGTTTCCCTCAGGATGGAAGGGACAAGAGTACCGCAACCCAATGCCCATGCTGGTCATGGCCTCCTTATAAGCTCGAGAGCTAAAAGCAGGACCCTGGTCAGAATGAAGCATGGCAATTGCGTATGTGCCGATAAAGACTCGCAAATCTTTTATAACAGTTCTGGCGTCAGCCGAGCTCTGGGTCCACATTCTTAAGTGATTTTAGTCTTAAAAGGAATTAATAGGACGCTGGATTTTGTGTATAGATAGCCTTATGCTAACTACAGAAATGGCCATGGCAATACTCCGGTTGGCTCGTTACTGCGGTCTCTGTTGCAGTCTGGACAGCTCTTCGCAAATTTATAATGTTGCAGGCTCATCCCCGGCCACCAGTATTCTGATTGTAATTCTATCAGAGATTCCTTCATCTGTTTGTGCCTTGGACCTTCACCCATGTGTGCGTCTGCTATTAATAAGACTCTCCGGTTCGTGTTTGGAATTACCCTATCCCCCACTCCAGGGATTCGAGCAAAAGGAACGGAGTTTGCGTCAATTGTGTATGTATAATTGAGTGGATAGTTCACGGGTAGTGCTGCACAGTTGCCTTTTGAAGACGTTTTTAGCACCAGCATGGTTTCCCCGTCTATGTATTTTTCTGAACGCTTTTCTGTGGCTACGGAAGCCGGTTTAGTTGCTTCCGCTGTGGCTGCATCAGCCAATGAATTCCCTGCAACGTGAACTCTATCACGTTGATGACTCAGAGTGTGTATCACATGAGTCTTTTGTAGTTCTTTCTGTAAAAGAACTACCTGTTTCCAAAGCATTTTATGCTTGATTGTGGCACCTGTGTTGTCTTTGTATTCATTTTGAACCCAGTTCTGCAACTCATTATTGTAAGATTTGACGCAGAAATGCGAATCGCACACTATTAGTGTCGGGAATTCACGTTCTGCATTTTCAAGCGCCATCTTTAAAGATCTGATTTCAGCTCGCTGAGCCAAATAGTTTCTCAGTGATTCAGTTTTTGTTATTTTCGGTCTGAATTTACCACAGAGCCAGCGACCTTTAACAATCGCGCAGGCTGCATTGTAGGATTTATCATCTACATTGTAATGCTGTACAAATCTGTCTGTATAGATTATACAAGAGTATTGTTGGAGAGGTAGAATTTCGATTGGCAAAGGATATTGTTCTTCATATTTTTAATCATTCCGTTTTTTCATGTTCGGGACATAATAGTATGTCACTTTTTCTGTATCAAGAGAATTTTCCCACTGTATCCATTTTGGATCTAGTGCCACTGTTTTTAGATTTACTGGGCTGAATAGCGCCTCGAAGGCTGATTCTGCTGTCAAAACAGTTATTCCTTTTCTTTGTGCTTGGGCTCGTTCTCTTGCTACAGCAGTTTGAACTGCCTTTATAGTATTTTCTGTAAGACTGAATGTTTTTTCTGCTTTTTTGTACAAATGTGATTTGTAAGCTATTGGTACCGTTTCTCCCTCATTAGAGGTCAGGTACGTGAATCCGCATCTTCCTGGGATGACTCGGATTGCAAGGTTGCGTGCATTCGCGTGTTTCTACTTTTGTTTTAGCTAACATGTCTGTTTGCAGTGATCTCAAAATTTCTGTGTGTTTTTGAGTCCAATTGATTGGTTTAAAATCAGGTTTTATTAATTCATAGAGAGGTTTAACCCTCTCTGCATAATTTAGAATGTAAGTTCTTCCGAAATTCAGGAAGCCTAGAATCGATTGTAAGTTATTCAGCGTTTTTGGTGCTTGGAGTACAGCGCACTTCTCTAAGAAGTTGTATGCTAGGCTTTTGCCTTAACTTGATAATTCGTATCCTAAAAATAGGACCGTTAGATGGGCAATTCATGACTTTTTAAAGTTGAATTTGTAACCCTCTGCTGCGAACCCAAGTATTATGGTGTTCACTCTTTTCAAGTGAGTATCCAAGTCGTCGTCTGTGAGATAGATGTCATCGACATAAGATAATGCCTCATCAACATACATTTGTAGTAACTCTGTTACTCTGGCTGAGAATAATCCTGGGCTATTCTTTTTTTTGTTGTAAATTTTTATTTGAACCTTTATAAGTATTACAAGCATTCACAAGTATGGGCCTACAACCATCCCGGCCGGCCGCTAATCAGAGCAAGAGTACAGCAAGCAATATGGAAAGTTATAGCAGTTCGAAAGCCGGGGTCTTAAAATACCAGGACATACCTAGTGATCAGGTGTACATACTTGAAATCAGGATTTGAAAGGTTCATTTTCAAATAGGGAACTAAAAAAAAGGGGTGCCGTACAGTCATACATGGTCCTACAATACTGCGCGCAAATCAGGATATCCACAAATAGTACAGATACGAGTGAAGTATCGGGGGTAAGATACACAAAGCAGGAGAAATGCAGGCACAAACCCGGTACGTAACAAGTCCGAAACCCCACCCCTCAAAACTAAACATACTGCAGGGATCATGAACAACGTCGACACTGAAAAGGGAAAAAGACTAAAGGGCCATAGAAACAAATACCGAATAAACACCATCCCCCCACCTCCCACCCTGCACTCCCGCAGAAGGCCATGGCCTACCCCCCCAGCAGCATGCCTGTCGCCCTTTTGGAGACCCCAAATATAGAAAGAGAGAGAGAAAGAGAAGAAAAATATAAGCGGAGGAGGGCCCTCGGTCTCGTCGCCTGACCCCGCCCTTCACCCCTACACCCAGGAAACTTCCAGAAGCAAAGTAGAATATCAATGAAGAACATCAAGCCCCGGCCACAACAGCAATGAAATCCCGGTCAAACATACCCAATGCACCGTCAGTCAACAATAAGGCCAATAGACTCCGAACCATATCATCCCTGGCCCTGTCTGGCAATGGTACCGCCAGAAGTCCACTTGTCAATCGGATTACAGAGCAACCTGGAGGGTCCAAACGATCCGGGCGGGTCAGGCCGGAGCGTAGCCACAGAAAAGTACAACATCCCAAACCCATCCGAGTATATACAGCGGAGATCCGGTGATGTCGACGTTGACTCCGGGAGCTTCCGAAAGTCCATACACAGTAGTACCATCCAAGAAAGGAGAGTCACACAGTCCGGCAAACACCACGACATCGCCGGGACAGCCCAATAAGGAAAATGACGTTGTTTCCCCAGCCGCCAATTGAACATGTGCCCCGAAGAGACACTCACGGGTACAACCATGTCGGCCAGAGCAGTCACAGGAACTGGGTCCTTCGGCGGCTCCCGGTACCTAGGCGGAGCTGGGACTCTTTCCATGGACACAGTTGCGGGCCCGTCGGCACTCCCTTGGGATCGAACTGCGGCCGTTAGGGACAGCGAGACAGCAATGGCGGCCATTCTTCTACCCAGGTCCCGAGCATTACAGACCAGGGTCTTGTGCAAAATCGTTAGGGCAGCCAATACGTCCTTGGATGTGGGCTCCTGTGCACGCTGCCAGCATCATGGCCCCATCCGTGTGACAGCCGTCCGACCTGGACATGGTCCGTAGAGGAGGGCGCCAGCCGCCATCTTAGTCAATTCGGCCCTGTCCCTCTTCACCTCGCTCAGGGACCAGGCCCCAATGCAGGGCACTACCGGATGCACAACCGGGACTCAAAACTATGAGGCGGGCTCCCCAGGGGAGAGTCACCAAAAGGCTAAAATCCCTGCCGTTCCCCGGGAGCCGCCCGCCTATTTCGGGGGCAATCATTGGTTATGCCCGGGCAGAGAGATTGGGGAGGGGGCCAGGAGTCATGCACCCTCTCCGACCCTGCTTCACCACGCAGCCCCTCAAGGCTCACCGCCAAGTGGACCGGGCCGTCACTGCCATCGGCGGCCCTTCAAGTCAACGGCACCCTCCGACCGGCTCCTCACCACCACCAGCGGCCGTTGTTGTTGCATTCGCGGCCGGCTGCACGTCCAGGTCAACGCCCCGGTCTCATCTCCACGGGGGCCGCAGAGCAATCGGGGACAGTTCTCAGGGTCTGCCGCATGTAGGAGCCTCAGGAGCAGACGGTAAGTGATTGTTCTCCTTTTCCTATTAAAGTACGCCTTCGTGGCTCAGGATAAGTGCCAGGATGTATGTGTGGGGCGAAAGGGCTCACGGAGCCGAGCGACTATGCGGCCCTTTCGGATGCCTGCTTGGCTCCTCCATCAATCCTGGGCTATTCTTGAATCCCTGTGGGAGTCGACAGAAAATTTACTGTGACCCCCATTATTGAGAAAGCGGTCAAGTATCTGCTTTCCGGTGCAATATTTTGACAAAAGAACACATTAGAGATGTCTAATGTTGTTTTGTATTTTTTGCGAACTATGTTATTCATTAGTGCCGCACTGTGCGAATTTTGTACCGCAAATGTTTTGCAACATGAGTTAAGGTGTCTGTAGTCCAAGACTAGACAATACGAATCGTCTGGTTTGGAGACAGGAAACAAAGGATTGTTCATTTGAGAGGTGCATGTTTCAATCACCCCTTGGTATTCAAGTTGATCTAAAATCTCCCTGACTTGTTTTTTAGCTTCTTGCTTAATCGGGTACTGCCTTTGTGCAGTAGGTTGACATTTTAACTGGATTTTGTGAGGAGGAGAGTCCTCATCCCATCCTACATGATTCTTATATAATGCAGGTGCTTGAGCTACTGCCCATTTTCTTGCATATATATATTTTCTATTAATTGGAATATGATTTGAGAAGGCAGGCATAATCATTTCTTCGCCATGAGGGCACTCCCTGACAAACTCTGGGGGCCAATCTTTCTCAGCTAACAGGATGTCGTAGCCTTTTGAGAGGTTATCCCAAAATAGACCCCTTATTTTCCTAGTCTTATCTCCCTCTATACGCAATGTTATTTCGTATATTTTATGAGGTTCGCTAACTCTGGTATCTGCAGTTTCCACTTGAATGTATTCATTTGTGCCCACTGTCTCCAGATGATTCATCAGGATCTTGCGAGCTATGCTGATTTCTTCTGCGCTGTCTAGCATTGTCTGTGCCCACTCTCCGTTTTTCAGCTGTGTCCTCAGTATCCTCGGCATGTTTGATTATTTAAATACTGGCTACCTTCTTTTTTGGAAATTGTAATTTTTTACTTTGAGCAGGTTCCTTGTCTTTGGACTTGGTGTGCTCTTCCCTTTGTTCTGACCGTCCTCTTCTTTCCGATTTCTGCGAAAAAGATCAAGAGGGACGTGTATCAATATCTTGAAATCTATCAGGCTTTTTCAAATTATCCCTATTTCTAAGGTTGTATCTTTTTTCAGAGGGCTCCCTTTGGGGAGGCTGGTGTTCTCGGCTCGGAGTTCTTTCCCTCCGCCGAGGAGGCCTTCCTCTGGACTAGAATCTTTTTTCTTTGGGAGTGGATTGTTTATTTCCATCCCAGCTCTTTTTTGGAGTGTTTAGATCATTTTTAATAAATATCTTTTCAGGATTTTCCAGTAGTTGGGGTTTTACCGGTTTCCCACCCAAACTATCTCTACCTAGTTCTTCATAGCATTTTTCTATGATTCTGGCAAGCTCAATTGGTTGATCTGTTATATCTGTTTCTTTCAATTTTTGGCGGATCGCCACAGATGCTGCTTCTCCTTTTATGTTGGCTAATAATATAGCCGAGACCTGCTTGAAGTCTTTCAGTAATTTCATACAAAGAGTTAAAGCAGGTTCTGGACCGTATTCATTCTGAATTTGTTTTAGAACATCTGGTATTACCGCCAGAGACGGAACACCATGTGTTTTTGTGTAAATGGAAGCAAAGACTGTGCCCCAAGTGTCACAGTCCTCCACATGTGGTGCGACCCCCATTGGAAGGCAGATAGTCAGAATTCTGTGTTTCTCAATAGGGGTAGTATTCGGGAATACTGCCTCTATTTGAGTTATTTTCTGTGCTAGCCAGAATGGAATTTGTTCCCATTTTGCGGGTGTTTTTCCCAGACATCATTGTATGTTCTGTGGTGTAATTTTATTTGTGTTCCCCTGATGAGGGGTCAACTGTGGAATATTAACAGCTGGTTGGACTGTTGTAGTCCGCATTACATATTGGACTAACTGTCTGTGAATTTTAATTAGTAATTTTAGCTGTGCTAAAAGTTCTTCTCTTGACATTTTTTCAAAGTCTGGATGTGGTGTGTAGCTGGCTAGAACCAGCCACGTTGCTCCTGGTCTACCTAGTGGACCGAGCCTGGTGATGTGATCATTATGTTTTAGGGCCCCTTTAAACCAGAGCAGGTGCTCTTGGTAATTTAGTGGTATTTCAATATCCTCGAAAGGTGTATATTCTTTCGGTGGTTCCTCTATTCTGTAATAGTGGAATTCGTGTGTTGTAGCGTTTGCCGCTGGAAAGTTTATCCATGAATAGAATACCTCTGTCTGCCGATATTCGTGTGCCTCTATCACGAAAATGACTGTACCACCTTGTGATGTCAGTCCGTGTTCTATAAGTTTTAAAGTTATAGTTTTTCTTATGTTGACCGGAATAAGGATAACATTTCGGTCATTCTGTAGGAGACTCGTGTCTTCCTCTAGTAGTCGGGCTGCTAATCTAGCTGCCTCCCTTTCATCTTCACTGTCTGGCATTTTTACTGTCAGAAAGGTTTTTTTGCAGATCAGGTTTCAAGGAAACAAAAGATTAGGAGCACAATATTTTGGAACACTGTATCCTTCAATGTTGACTAAACCAGAAACTCTACTTAGGAATCTCTTCCTACTAAGTTCCGGTGGATTTTAACCTTTCACCCACTCCAGACGTCTATTGGAGTATTTACGGGAGAATGGGTCTATGTGAAAAAGCACGACTGATTTACTCTAACGTCTCGCGTTAGTTTTATCGCCTTACCAAACGTTGGGCGCCATGTAGTGTAGTTCCCATTTTCCCTATAGGCCCTGCGCATTGCAATAACATAAACAGCAGTTTAGACGTAGGACTGAGGTCTTCTAGGTCTCTACTGACTATGTTAGACTTAATTTAGGTTTGGGCCAGCTAGCTCAGAGGTCACTGGAAACTTTCTTGACTGAATAGGAAGTGATCAGCTTCCATGGCTCAGACAAGAAGGGATTCAGCTTCCGACAACCGCATAAACATGACAACTTTGCTCCCTCAGAATAAGAGTCAATCTCTAGAGTCGTGTGAAACAATAGACAGCTATTTCACTCAGTCAGTTGTGCATATTTAATTTCACCACGGTGCAGAGAATAGAGAGACGGGCGTTTTCAATAGAAGATATTATTTATTGAGCAGTCTTCCTTCTCATGCAAGAGAAATGAATTGCCACAATTGCAATACTTGTTATAAAGTAAAGTACGTACAGTAAAAGGAGTATTATGAAATAATACTGTAAAAGCATTGATATGGTTTCTTAGCCATAAGACACTTTAAAATGGATAAAACATATATACATATATACAAAGGCTAATGTGCTCAACTGGTGCTTCTAAACTACGCCTACCCCGGTGCACCTGACCTAAGCCTAATACGTGGGAAGGAGTAAGTAAGTAGCAGTTTAAGTTAAGTAGGTTTGTTGCCAAGGATCTGTTCAAGAACTCTCTCTAAGGGTTTAGTCAGCACTGTACCTTGGGAATAGAATGTAGGAGGTCTGGTATCTCCCTCTCAGGACCCGATATCCCAGTCACCCGCAAGGGTAGGGTGGAAACGCCGGAGCTGGATTTTCTCGGCAGGAGAAAAGACTGCGACTTTCTCAGCGCGTCAAAGAGGAGGGGCAGCGTCCGTGGGCTTCTCGCTTCTGCTGGGCTCTCGGAAAGTAGATTAGCTGCTCTGCTCCAGAATCACCACCGTGTGTTTGCTTAAGGCAACGTTGGTATATTTATGCCTGAAAGGTGCCGAGTTTGACGTAAGGTTTGGACATAAGACGTCAATAAAGATGTCCCTAAGAAATGGCCGTTCTTACAGTGCTCGCAGGAGTACTATTACAAATCAAAACAAAGCAAGCAGGGCTTTCCCAGGTTGCTGGAGGTTTGGTGTGTCGAAAGAACTCTGTGTGCTCTCTAGGAATCTAAGGAAGTAGCTTCTCCCGTGTCTTGGACTGCAGAGGCGATTTACTGAAATATGGCTCTGATTATTATGCCATTATAGGGATATTATTGATTATAGCCGTATAGGGGCATAAAGTCACAATATTGAATCGGGTTCCTAGATAAAGCACATCAGTTTATTCCAGGTAACAGTCCCTGGAACTTCAATCACAAAAGCGCTTGCAGTGTAGGCCTATGAACCTTGAGCCTATGGCTGGCTGTCAGATGTATGAGTGTTGCAAATGCGAGGTAGCTATCTCACTGGATGCAGCCAAGAAATCCCTTTAGGATAGCTGTCAGCCCCATCCCCTGTTTTTGAAACATTCCTTTATGGGATATCTCCTTAATGCCAGATCTATGATCAAACTACAATAGAATTTAACGACTTTGTGTCCCTCCATAAGCCCGACTCATTTTTAATTACTCAAACCTGGGCCAGAGACTGCTCAGGACCAGATTTAGTGGAGGCCATTTCCTCCGGTATGCCCTGTCTAAACTCGATAGGGAAGGGAGGGTGGGGGGGGCAGTTATGAGTACTTTATAAAGACATCTATTTGTGCTTCACTGAGGCCCTCACCTCTCCCTCAGATCTCTACCAGGCCCTATATTTCTCCTTGAAGGTCCTACCCACCGAAAGATTTGTTGGAGTTGTCACCTACCGGCCTCCTGGACCCAGAGGAATGTTCACTCAGAACTTCAGTAATCGAATAGAGCAATATCTAGCTAGATCCAATGTAACGCTTTTGGGTGATTTTAATTTCCATTTGGAGAAAACTCTGTGTACTGAAATGTAGGTTTTCTTGGAAACTATGGACTCCTGTGTTCTCCCTCAGCTGGTGAGGAGCCACACGCATATGGCAGGACACATCTTGGACGGGATCTTCTCCAATGACCCTAGGATAGAGGTGATGGATCCTATTCCACTCTCCTGCTCTGATCATTTTGCCATCCCATTCCTTATGGAAATGCCAGTATCTCACCTAGACCCTAATTTTAAGAACAGGGTAGAGTTGAAAAGAAACTTTAGCTGGAATAATAAGGAGGATCTTCTTAATAAACTCAGCAATTATTGCTGCCTCCCTCATTCGAATGTCAGCTCTATCTATGACGACTTCTCCAACTGGCTTTCGGCGGCCTTGGACTCTCTTGCCCTTTTTAAGGAGCACTATGTGGCCAGAAAACGCCCCTCGGCCCCATGGTTCTCTGAAAGGCTGAGAAAGCTCAGACAGGTCTGCCGACATCAGGAAAGAAAGTGGCGCAGTCATCCTACCACAGTCGAAAGGAATCTGCACAAACTTAGACTGAAGGAATATAAGCAGGCCATTAATGAGGAAAAGGTCACTTATTATTCCAAGATGATGGAATCCATTAAATCCCCAAGGGAACATTTCACTATAATCAATTCCCTCCTAGCTCTTACGGCCACTGTTAACACCAAGGTTTCTCAGGATCTCTGTGATAAAACGGCATGCTCTTCTATGCCAAAATCAAGGACATATACTCCTCTTTGAAGATATCCAACACTGGAGGATTTAAGTCAGACCTTCTATTGGATCCTCTGGTAGTACCTCTGAAGGATTGCCGCCTGTGCTCCTTTACTCTTATATTCCGTGTGACTGGCCGCGTCCCACTAGCGTGATTACCGAGGCTCGTCAGGTAGGCGTGGCAACGTAGGAGAGCGGAGAGGCTGTCGGCGGTGGGTGCACGGTGTACGAGGGCTGCTGCGCTGAGAGCCGGAGGCAGCGAGCCAGGCGAGGGCGAGGGCAAGTGAGACGGACGGACGGGCGGACGCAAGGCCTGCTGCTGAAACCGGTTGACTCGCGGTAAGGTTGCAGCGCGGCAGTGTGTAAATAGCTCACGCAGGGGGGGTGTAGGGGTTGACTAGAGGCAAATTCTCGCGCTATTGCTATTCCCCCAAGACACCCTGGCAAGTGGGCGGCTTCCTCTCTGTCCTCCCCCCCAAAAGCGTTGACTGTTTGGCGCTTGCAGCCCCATGCGTTTAGAGCTCTTTGAGTTCACTCACCGAGTGCTCCTGCAGCCCTCGCCGCTCGCGGTGCTCCAGCAGGGGGCTCTCGGCGGGCGCCTCAACCTTCTAGTACCCACGGCCTTCAGTCACCCCTCACCGCTGCTTGTCGCCCGGCTTGCTCACGGGAACCCACCAGCTCTGGGGCTGCTCCCCTTGCTCTCCATCTTTGAGCCAGCCCGGGCCCGACTATCTCGCTCAGACCCTACTGGCTCCACCCCACCCCCACCCTCGAGGTGCTTGCAGAGTTGTATAGCACGTAGCCCCAGCTGTCCTTGGATTTCGGTCCGATCTGGTGAGGCGAGGTGGTGCCAGCGGGTGGGGCCAAGGTCGGGGGGCCCCGAGTGGGCGGGATTGGGTGAGCAGGGGGGTGCCACTTGCTATATATTAATATAGCCACACACCACACAGCGCATAGTCACTACACACAGCTGCTGAAGCCCGAAGCCTAATAACCTCACCTCTGTAATAAAGTACCAGTGGCGTTGAACTTGGGAGCAAACAAAAGAGCCCAAGCCCAAGCCCATTCGGGAACAATGAGATCAGGAAAGGAAAGGAAGTACACAGCACCCAAACGAAGGAAACCCAAACAACCTGATGCTGCTGAGGTCCCGGCCGACGCTAACCACAGATTAAAACCTCAAAAGACCCTAAGCCTACAGGACTTCTTTAGAAAAACGCCACTAAAGACTGCGGAATTGCCACAACCACACGCGCAATTTCCGGAGGCAATCATCGCCACAACCCAGGCTCAATCAGGGTCGACTCACTTGACCCCGGTGCAACACTGGGCTCCGGAAACCATGACAGCAATTGAGCCATCAGAAGTCTACATTTTCGGGTCCACCAATACCAATCACAACAGTAAAAATCCTCAATCTGCCCACCTTCAATCGAGCAAGTTTTTCGAGTCTCCAGCAGATGACAATGGGTTCCCTCACTCATTGCAAACCCAGCTGGAGGACACCATGTGCTCAACAGAGGGCCACTCAGAACAAGGCAACCCCGTGCACTTTAACAGCAGCCAACAACCCTCAACCCCACAAAAAATAATCACCTCAACAGCTCCACCAGCTTTGAGCCCCCCGTACATGTTATTTTCGCCACCCGGACAAATAAAGGACCCATTGCAAAACCAGCCAGTACCGTCTGTCTTGAATGATCAATTCATGTCAGACCTGTCTCTTTTTTTCAAGACCTCGCAAAGCTCCCCCAGGCCCAGTTCTATCCCAAATGAAATATTAAACATCGAAGAAAACACCGCGACCAGTGCTTGGCCACAACTCCTACAGACCCTTCAACAAACTGTTAATGCACTTAACTACCATTCGATAAAACTGGAGGTGCAGGTTGACCTACTAAACACCTTGGCCCTATTCACGTCTGGGATCGATAGCAAACTAGATAAACGAAACTCATTAATTGTAAGGGCACAAGCCTCTACGAAGCTTGCCCAATCCACATTCTGCTGCTCCCCAATTATTGACTCCCTTTCTCTGCTCCCAGAATGCCTAACTACTGTTATATGGGAAGTCAAGTTGTTGAGGGGAGGAAATGCCTTCACTAAACCGCCACCCCCCATACGGCAAGATCATCAAAAACCCACTGAGGCTCCTGGTAGGCAGAACGCAAACATAAATGAAGGGGAGGCGCCAAACACAGGAACAATCCCAGGCTTAACAAAGCTGAATGAACACCCTCAGGGCGTTCAATTACAACCAAATCTGACGACAAAATAGGTCCTCCACTGACATCACCTGGGCTTGCAACCAGGCTTGATCTACCTGAGCCTGGGCTAATAAATAGCCCTGCTCCTCAGACCGCGTTAACAGTGGCGGCCCCCCCAGGGCCTTTTCCGCCATGCAGCAAGAGAGAGCATAAACGCCAGCGTAAAGCCAGAAACAAACTTAGGGCAAACTCCAACGTGGCCCATCAGGAACTTTTCCCTATTTTTATAAAAGCTGAAAATAAAAAATCCCCAGGAAAAACCAGGCCGCCAATAGCTTTAACTTCCCCCGGAAAGGAAAATGCTACGTCAAGACCAAATTACTCCAAAACTATCTGTAACGATCCGATAACCCTGACCAGTTACAACCCACATTTGAAGAGGGCTGCACAACGACTGTCACAACAGTTACACAAAATTAAACCAGATAGGATAGTCGAAAACTCCGACATCAAGTCCTTAAGTGTACCGGAGCCAAGCAAAAATGACCTATTGTGTCATCAGATTTTACTGGCCCCTGAATATAAATCTAAAGGGCGGCACGACATTCTTAATAGATCCAATCTGTTAAAATTAGCGGAAGGCATCCCGGGGCTAGCAGGATTGGCAACGAACAACATATAATCCATCGAATTCCTCTCCCCTCGAGGTAACCAACCTACTGAGGTCACTGTGGCGACTTTTCCATCGGCCAGCTGGGTAAGTGCTTTTCTTGAACAGAAATCCACTCTGCGGAACTGGGGAATCAGAGTGTACCCTTATTCCACGCCAGGGTACCCTATCTCCCTGTTAAACAGATCGACTTCATCCAGTCAGCTGGCTACAATCAAAACAACAGAACGTGCGAGACCCTACTCTGTTTTAAAAAATGCTTCAGGGTCTGACGTCGAATCTAAATGTCCCGAAAAAGTTGGAGATAATGTAGAACTAAATGATAGTTGGGGGTGGCTGCCAGCAAACCTGTCTTCAAAACACTTAAATTGACCGCCTGTGGCTGAGATACTCGTAGAAAAATACAATTCCCCTGGAAAACCTCTCTCAGTGACTGACTCACAGCATAAAACAGATAACAGGCAAGGGCGGTGGCCCTTCTCAATGTGTTCATGGAACATCAGTGGACTCCATCAAAAAACCTCAAACGATGAAATGATGGCCTTCTTGTGTAAAAACACAGCAATCGCCCTACAGGAAACCTGGGCGTCAGAGGGACGCCCCATAGAAGGATACATTGAATTTTGGAAATCAGCACTCAGGGACAGCCGCTTCGGCCACCCCAAAGGCGGTTTGTCCATATACATTTCGAATAACTTAAAAGGTGCATTTAATCAAATCCATTTCAAAGAAGACTGGTTAGTAGGGGTTAAAATTATCCCATGGAGGAGGCAGCGCTCACTCTTCTTCATAAACATGTACATTAACCCCAGCACCCGCACAAAAAAAGACCATCTGGTCCGACTTAGTGAAATCATGAAAGATATCGCCAGTGAACACCCCACCTCGGACCGTATCATCACGGGGGACTTCAATACAAACTTATTTCAGGGGAATGCAGCAGACATGGAAGGTCCCGACTTGACTAACATCATTGAGGCTATGACTCAATCTAAACCTCCGATGCAAACCTCAAACATATTAGGTGAGCTTTCTGTGATGAGATTCTATAATGGAGGTTACCTGGTAGTGAACGGAAGGACAACCAGCGACTCACCTCCAAACTGGACCTGGTCGAATAGAAGCAAAAAATCCTACTTAGATTTCACTATTGGTAACTCAGAACTACTGTTTAATCTGGACAGTTTTTGCATCTATCCGCGGTCTGAAAGCGACCACAGGCCGCAGGTCATTTCCTTCATCACAAACTCAGAATTCCACAAAACGGCTCCTATAACCTATAAGGGAATACACTCGGAAAACTTAAAGTGCCTCAAATGGAGTGAGTTTAACACTCATAGTGTTCTAAAAGCAAGTAAAGATTTTATAACAGGCTGTTTTGATCAAGATGACCCCCAGACAGCGAAATGTCTGATCTTCATCTGATCAGCTCCTACCCAGTGACTGCACAGGGCCCAAATCGTACTCCATCCGTAGGGGCTGCATCTTCTACCATCATTAAATCATTAAAGAGAACGAGAAACAACGCATTGAGGTCGCTCTCAAAAGTTCCGGGGAACAGTGCTTTTCTTGTTACATATCACCACGCCCAAAAAGCATTCAGGAGGGCAGTCTCCCAAGAGTAAGCATGGGCGTAAAATCCGTTCCGCTCGCGGATTTTTTTGATTTTCGGTAAATTCGCAATCCGCGAACTCTCGTGAATTTATCGAAAATCCGCAAATTCGCACGCAGCGGATTTTTTTCCTTGGTGATACAATATTGCGGCGAGCGGCGTTCACTTACCGTCATTCAGCGTTTGCCGAGTTGTTTTTCTCGATATTTTGCGAGTGCTGCGCCATTTTGGATCTTGCTGCGGGATCCTGCGGGAGTTTGGCGACGCATCGCGAGAGTTCGCAATTGCGAACATGTAGGTGCGGCGGGCAGCAACAATCTTGCACTCGCGAAATTACAAAATTTGCAATTCTGCACAAGAAATCCACTAGCAAGCAGCATAGACCTTCTGAAAATGATGATTTTTATCAGAATAACTCCTCAGGTTGACATTTGCCTGCACTTTTTTGGATTTGAGGCCTTTTGACTTTCTTTGGATCACTTTTGGATTAGAAATCAACTTTCATAAGTAAGTTTGTTTGGGGCATTACAGTTGCTGTTCTGCAGAAAAACAAGTTTTGCAAAACTGAAAGCACTCAGCAGTTGCAAAAGTTCACTCATCATTAGTAACCATTCCCTGTAGTACTTCCTGAGGGGCCCCTCCAGAGGGGCCCCTCCAGAGTTCAGTTGCCTATGTTTGTTTGGGGGCATTACAGTTGCTGTTCTGCAGAAAAACGAGTTTTGCAAAACTGAAAGCACTCAGCAGGTGCAAAAGTTCAAACTCATCATTAGTAACCATTCCCTGTAGTGCTTCCTGACTGGGGCCCCTCCAGAGTTCAGTTGCTAGTTGCAACAATTCTATGACCCTGCTCTGACCCTCACAGCAGGCTCATAGAATAGCTACAAGTAGGCCACAAAGGTCCTGGGAAAAAAAATTGCACTGCAACAGAAAGCAAATTACAGATAAGGAAGCAGGTGCCAGACTGGAATTTTAAAACAGTGACACATTAATAAATCAACCCCAAATTAATTCATGTCAGTTGAAGCAGGGCAGGTGTGCTTGCTTTCCCCCCCATAATTTACAGTGATGAACCAGAGGGTGGCATTGATGTACCAGAGGGTGGCATGGGTGAAACAGGGTGGCAGTGGTGAAACAGAGGGTGCTGTGATCCTGTGATGATGAACCAGACATAGAAACAACATAGTCGCGACCGTTGCGAGCCGACAAGTAAGTTTGCAATTGCGAACTGGTACAAAACCCTCGCGAACTGGCAGAAACCCTTGCGAACACAAAAAAATAAAAAACGCGAATTCGCGGATTTTGCGGATTGTGAGTTCGCAAATACGCAAATTCGCAAACGCCAGAATCGCAAAAATTCGCCCATGCTTACCCAAGAGAAACAGGCTCTGGAAACTCAATACTGGGTGAAATTGGTGTGGGAAAGCAAGCAAAAAAACTCAAGGAAATTCTGGTCTCTTGTCAACCGCACCAACCTGAACTTAACTAACTACGGCTCAGCGAATATTCAGGAAGCAGAATGGGCATCATACTTAACGGATCACTTTCAGGCACAAGACCACCATGAATGCACCAGATCATCCAGGGCACACAGCTTTGGCACTGGTGCATCACCGAATACTCCTCCCGACACAACACATGGGTTCACCTCAGTATATGAACTAACTGAAGAACGAGTTGTCAAAGCAGTGACAAAAGGGAGACAAGACGGAGCACCAGGCCCGAATGGCCTGCCACAGAGGCTATTTAAATCGGACATCCCCTTTTGGTCCACGGTGTTATTAAATCTCTTCAACTACACTTTGAGGACACTGACAATCCCGGACTCATGGCGGGATGCAATTATTCACCCCATTCACAAAGCTGGATCATCAGCCGCACCGAATAACTACAGATTAATCGCCCTTCTGGACATAGAGGCGAAACATTATGCAGGGCTCATCTTTGAGGACCTCAAACAATGGGCAAAGGACAATAATCTGATCCCTCTGAATCAAACAGGGTTTGTTGCCAATTCAGGAACTATAACAAACTTATTAGCACTCTCTAGTATCATTGATAAAGCCTTCTCAACATCTAGGATGGACTTTTGCTGCTTTGTCGACTTCAAAGCATCATTCGACAGAGTGCCCAGGGCGGCACTCTGGAAAAAACTGAGACAGTGGGGAATTCCAGATAAAATCCTGAACCCTATCATTCAACTGTATTCTAACACATGGGTTCGAGTGAAGCTAGGGTCCGGCACGCATCTCTCGCGAAAAATCATGACCTCATGTGGTGTCAAGCAGGGATGCGTGCTGGCCCCCCTTCTCTTTAACCTATTCATAGCCGATCTCTCAAGCACCTTAGATAAGGTAAACAGTCATCCGCCCAAAGTAGGAGGCATGGCATTATGTAATCTTTTATATGCCGATGACCTGGCCCTGTTTAGCCTCACTAGAGTAGGATTACAAAGGCTCCTTGACGTATTATCACAATACACGATCAACAATCAATTAGAAATTAATATGGAAAAAACCTTGATAGTTCCATTTGGTAAGAAACGTTACAGTTGTGGTGGCTGGTCAATTAATAAAATAAGTCTTTCAATTGGCCAATCATATAAATATTTAGGTGTCCATTTGGACTCTAGGGGCTGTTTTACAAAGCAGAGTAATGTGATCGCAGCCAAAGCCACGGCCCTAGTGGTGTCCTTGGCCAAACTATCGAAGAAACTTTCAGGTCCAACCTTTTCTCCTCTACTGGAAGTTCTTAGAGCAAAGATCGGGCCTACACTTTCATATGGCATAGAGATTTTTAAAGGCAAAATGAACACTGTCTTAAATAAACATGCAACTAAAATCGACAAAAAGGTGCTTCATTTGCCTAGTACCGCATCCCCGGCACAGATTAGATTAGAGCTGGGATTAATCAACTATGAAGCCTCCAATGTTGGTACATATCTCAAGCTTTGCCATAAATTAAGACAGGCTGAACCAGGTACTCTAGAATCTGTAGTCTGGAAAGAAATCAACGAGATCAATCCAGGGGGGCCATTTGGCTGCCTCTTGAATGACTACATCAATCAAATGTCAGCTGCCGACCTTTGGGCTCTTAACCCCAGTCAGACTGTTTTTAAAAACACAATAAAAAATGTGTAAGACTGAAATCTATGGCTTCAGATAAAACTCTTTTCACAAAACGCAGTCATTCCTGGGCAGTAGTCAACTCTTACAAACGATTATCCCCTGCTACCTACCTCTCCATGACATTTTCACTCCATCTTAAGCGTTGCCTGATTGCCCTAAGGATGGGAGATTTGTGCTTTCTTCAAAATCTACCCGCCTGGCATCGTAAGAAGGAGGACACAACATGCAGAGGATGCGGGTCAGCAATAGAAACAATCTTGCATGTGCTCTGTATCTGTCCTTACTTCAATTCTCAACGCAGGTGTCTCCTTAGGCCAGAATGGAACAGGTTGGGGGTTCGGACATGTAGGCATGCCATTATTGCTGCTTTGTCTCCGGATAATATTGTTTTAAATATAAAATTGGCCAAATTTATTCAGCAAGCATACTGCAATCTAGATAAAATGGACACTGCTAAGGCCTCGTTGCTCGCTGCTTAGACTGAATATGTATTTTAATAGGACTTGTAACGACCGTGAGGACCAAACTACAATTTGAAATGTTTTAACTAGCATGCTTATGGTCAAATCTTATTCCTTCCACTCTTTTAATTACTTCTCATTTACAAAACTGTACATAGTGTGATTTGGGAAATCTTTTAAAGATATGTTTTTATATCTAAATAAAGAACTATTACTCCAAGAGGACATTGTGCTGATGTTAAGTGGAGTCAGATCTGGGTCCCCCCTTGAGTCTTGCCCCCTTAAGATCCTGGAAGTAGGGAAGGAGGCCATTGTCCCACCTTTGACCTCCATCCTTAATACCGTCATTACCCCTGGGCAATTTCCCACCGCATGGAAAGTTGTGATGATTAAACCACTTTTAAAGAAGCCCTCTCTGGACCCTGTGAAATTAAAGAACTATCGACCTATTTCCCTGTTACACTTCCCAGCCAAAATCTTGGAAAAACACCTCAACCTCCACCTCAGTACTTATTTGGAGGAATACCAACTGCTTGATGGCTCACAGCATGGGCTCAGAAATGAACACAGTACTGAGACGGCGTTAACCGTTGTTTTAACAATATTCGACAACAGGTTGACGTTGGTCATATCACCTTACTGATCCTTCTGGACCTGACGGCAGCCTTCGATACAATCTCCCCTCTTAGATTAGTTGGGAGACTCCGGGAAATAGGGATTGAGGGCTCTGCCCTCAATCTGCGTACATTCTTCCTCCTGAACGGCTCACAAATAGTCAAGATGGGCCAATTTCTCTCCGCCCCATAACAATTGTTCTGTGGAGTTCCTCGGGGATCCTCATTAAGTCCTACCTTTTTTAATATTTATGTAGCCCGCTGGTCAGCGTGGTAAGGTCCTTTGGTCTAGAAGTGTTATGCTACGCTGCTGACACTCAAATCATGATTTCCATCACTGAGAGTGTCGCAGTGTCAGCAGTAAATTTTAAAAACTGCATGCTGGCAGTGGCATCATGGATGGTCAAGAACTATCTAAGACTCCATGGGGATAAAACTGAGGTCCTAATTTTCAGGGACAAAAAGGACATCTGGTCGGAGGCCTGCTGGCCTGACA
Organism: Lissotriton vulgaris; assembly: GCF_964263255.1. NCBI lineage: Eukaryota > Metazoa > Chordata > Amphibia > Caudata > Salamandridae > Lissotriton > Lissotriton vulgaris. The sequence continues at coordinate 352,118,199 of NC_141685.1, read as the reverse complement.
CGCTTGGATCCTGCCTTTGCCCTAGCTCTAGTGCCAACAATCTACGCATCATTGTGGACTCCTCCCTTTCCCTGGGCCCACAAATATATAGAACAGTCTCTACCTGGGTACTGGCACTATCATATGCTGCAACTTTCTCTGATGTGCATCATTGTGGCCCATTAGGTTATGTGGGTTCCACTGAGGAGCATTGAAAGACCCAAAACATTAGAGGCACTTTTGAATCACCATGGGTGTACTATAATATATATGCTATCTATCAAGGGGAAACAGAAGGCCATCCCAATGGGGGTTCAGTAAAAACAACAATTGAGTTTTATATGGCGGCTGCCAAGGGGTAAAAGACTATTCCGTTGGAGGCACTATCAAATCCCTACAGGTGTAGTTTATGTAGTCTATCCAGGAACAGCAAAGGACCATCTCTCAAAGGCACAGTTAAACCATCTACAGAGCACCATATGGAGTCTACCCGGGAGCGACCAAGGGCCATCCTTTTGGAGTTACTGTTAAACTACCAAGGGAGTAACACATGGATTTATGAGATCCAAACAGAACCAATGGTGGATTAGGCCACTGAATATCATAAGTTCCATAGTAGTGGCTTTGTGGGGACAACTCTGTAGTGGTGATAGACAGAATCAAACAGAGTAGTAGTCAGTCAGTAAGATCCATCCCATAGTGGTGGGTGTGGAATCCTCATGAGTAAACTATAAAATAAGTATTGTCTACAATGAAAAAATAACTTTAAGGGCATGGGAGATGAGGCAGGAGGTGGCTTGAAGAGGAATTGATAGGGGTGATAAAAATATAGGAGTTCTGACCTCAAGCCGGTTTGTGGCTCTACCTGGCCCAAAATAGGGAAAACACCTTAAGATGCCCTTACCCACTCTGCCCTCACCTGGATACTCAGGTTGGATGCCCCTGGAAGAGAGATTGAAGGGCAAGCATTGACTCAAGATGGCCTGGATGGAATGGCAGTGAGTGAAGGGTAAGTGGTAGAAGAGAGTCAGGGATCAAGCCAGATCATGGAGCTTGTACTGCCACAGTACAAAACAGAAAAACTCCAAAATGCACTTACGTGATTAAAGAATTTCCCCCAAGAGTAGATCAGGATCACTAGCACCCATATTAAATTTATTAGCACCTGAAGAGTGGTCCACTCTTGAAACACCCCTTCTGGTCTTCCAGCTCCCAAACATGAGGTGGCGGCCTGCTGACCATCTTAGTATGGGCATCATCCAACCAAGGTGATTATTAGAGGCAACACAGTTTCTTCAATTGTTACCACTTCAGGGTAGGGACAGGAAGCACTGTACAGCTTCCCGGTGTATGGCTTTTATCATGCTGATGCAGTACATTTCTGTGTTTTGGCATTACTGAAAACCTCTGAGAGTGCCAAACTCACTTTCAACCCTTTATACATCTCACCTGCTGACAGCGCATGTGTTATCACTGCGAGGAGTACTGTTTACAGTAAATGCTTGGAGTCTGCCCACTGCTTATAATTTATTGGCTTCATTGTCACTCTTCTTTGTTGCCTCCTAATTGGCAAGTGCATGTCAGGCATCATTTCCTTTTCTTTCTCTGGAGCATGGACCAATTGCTGATTGATTCCTCTTGATTAGTGCCCATCCACTATTGTCACTTTGATGGAGGTACTATTCTTCTTTCCTTTGTTGCAATGTACCCCTCCCAACCACATCTTTTTTGTGTGGCTGACCCCCCCACTCCCCTGTCATCATTGCTGGCTTGTACTCAGACCTCCTTTCTCACCCTTCTTGCTTGTTCTGCATAAAAAAGGCAGCATGACTACGCCAGGGCTGGCCGCCTCATAGTGCTATTTTATTTCAAGCTTTAAAAAGCTGATAGCTCTCGTAGGCTAGAGCTACTGCTATTCCAATGCTTGTAATACATAGGGGACCCGCCATACAGAGAGAACAACATCATGCCAAAGACTTCAGCTCCTGTACATTCACATAAACCATATATTAGAAAGTGGACTATTAGGGTGCCTCTCATCTGCGGAATGCAAGCTGCACGCAAGTCATAATCCATTTACAAATACCCTTGAGACCATATTTTGATGTCACTCACACGAACAATGTGTGTTATTTAAAATATTGTTTGCACAGTATTGTCATAATATTTGCAGTACTTTGTGCTTCTGTTTTTACACAAAATGCAGCAAAGTGAAATGCAGACACTGACATCTGATTCTTTTCTTTCTGCACAGTTAGGGCCAGATGTATCAAGAATTGCTTTTGCGATTCTTAAATAGCAAATTTTACAGATCCGTTATTTAAGAATCGCAAAATGCAATGTATGTAGGATTTGCCCAAAAATTGCGAATCCTACATATTCCTTAATAGCGAATCATACCTTCCCATTGAGTCCTATGGGCCTAGAGGCCCACAGGAATGAATAGGATTGCCTTCGCAATTTGCGAGAACCAAATAGGTACTCTCAAATTGGCATGCAATTTCAAGGGTGCAAGGGTGCCAAAAGGACATTGTGTTGCACCCCCGAAATATGCATGTGTGCACATGTGGCGCACATACATGCCCTAAGGGCATATATATGCCTAAGGGCATGTTTGTGCGCCACGTGCCACTTAGAAAAATGCAAAAAGGTGGATTTCTAAAGGAATTTGCAAATTACCACCAACTAGAAGTTGGTGGTAATTGGCCATTCCTTAAAGCAAGGTCGCAATTGTTTCTTGCTTCCTGCATTGCATTTTAGGAATCGCAAATTGCAACTACCTATTTTTTTAATGCCTTTTGGGATGATACATCCAGAAGGAATTTGCACTATTTGTGACTACTTGTAAAGCTATAGACACTGTATCAGGGTTGGCTGTTCTGTAGGAAAGTATTGGATTAAACTATTGAATTTAATATTGTTATCTCCTGCTAGGAAACATAAACAAAATTTATTTTTTGGACTTTTCGAAGTATTTATCACAATTCACTGGTAAAGTTGTATTTGTAATAAATATTTTGGAAAAGGTACTTTTAAGAAGTTACCTTTTCTATACCCTAACAACTCTAGAGTCCCATTTGCACGAACTTCAACTGTCACCCAGGAGCTGAATTGTTCCTTTGATGAGATGTGAATTTGCTTCAAGAACTGTGAGAAAGGCCTTGGGTGTGAGGAGGTGTTGTGTTTAAGGGTGGGCGTAAAATCCGTTTCGCGGGCGAATTTGCGGATTTTCCGCGATTTCGCGATCCGCGAATCTCGCGAAATCGCGGTAAAATCCGCGAATCAACGGGGGCGAATTTTCAGCCAAGCAAAGGTTACAGCAGCAGGTGCAAAAGTTGAACCTAATTTCTTTGTAACCTTTTACAAAAGGGTTACAAACAAATTAACTTCAACTTGGACACCTGCTGCTTGCTTCCTGGCGCCTCGCTGCCTACTTGCAACTATTCTCTGACCCTGCTCTGACCCTTGAAGCAGGGTCAGAGAATAGTTACAAGTAGGCAACGAGGCACCTGTCCAAGGAATTAAACCTCATCAGGAAGCACTTACAGATATAAAAAACAGAAAGAAGGGAGAGGATGGCAAATACACCCATTTTGAGTTGTCAGGAGGGGTTAAACCAAAAGAGACCTTTACAGCACAATTTTCATATGCATTTTGCTAAAAATAAAAAGATGTATGTTCTGTAGGGGCAACTCAGGAATCTGGCCCTTCAGAGATCCGGCCTCACTTTCTTTCTCTCGTTCTCTCTCTCCCTCTCTCTTTCCCTCTCTTTCTCTCTATCTATCTATCTATCTATCTATCTATCTATCTATCTATCTATCTATTGATCTATCTCTCTCTCCCTCTCCCATAAACGGCTGCATGGGTAACTTCGCTATGCAAGCGGCTCGCGAAGACGCAAAAATCCCAGCGAACACGCAAAAAACCCAGCGAACACGCAAAAAACCCCGGGAACACGCAAAAAAACAGAAAATCCGCAAATTCGCACAAATTCGCAAATTTTGCGGATCGCGAATTCGCAAATCCGCAAATTCGCGAATTCGCAAAATTCGCCCATGCTTAGTTGTGTTCATCTGGCAGGGTGACCATCTGGCTGTGCCCAGTACTTAATTAACTTCAAAGAGGGCTACCTTGTCAGAGGCAGATGTAACGAACACCTTGGCCTGACCCCCCCTTTTGTCCCTCTAGTCAGCCAGACACCAATTCTAGTGCGATAGGAGCTGTCTCCCAAAACCAGTTTTGAATGACCACAAAGGAGTTGCTCATTTCCCCGACTACATACCTGTGGTAGGCATAGGAGATCTGCACAAGGGAAGAAGGGTTCTGCCATCTTTGTTTTATGACCTGCTCTGGCCCCTGCTGCTGGCCTCTGCTGCAGTGAGTCCTGATCCTCCAAGTACTATCCCCAAGGTCCTGAACCCATGGCCAGTGTCAACGTGTACTCCTCCCAAGTTTCATGAAACTTCGAGGCTTCAAACACCTCCAGGAGACCCGGACCAACCTGCCAGGCAATTCAATAAAGGTGTGTTGCCCCTGAGCAAAGATTCAGGTTGCTCCCTCTTGGAGCTTTTCCTCAGGAGCAAATCCAATTCAGTAAGGCCTCTTGGAGAAGGTAGTCATCATCACGGAACCCTCTTCAACTAAACACTGCAGCCTTCCCCCATTGGAAGAAACCGAGCTCCAAAAAATGTGACTCAGTCCAGAGGTAGAAGTCTTCACCAGATGAAAGTTCAAAAATTATCTAGTCGGCTAGGAACCTTCTCTGGCCGCTGAAGATTTTTGACTTCCATTTCCAAGACTAAGGGCTTTAATATGAGTTTGGTGGCCTGGCCACCGAAGGATAGCATCCACCACCGCTGCACCTGTGGCCTTCCAACCGCCGTGTTACGAGTTTCCAGAGGCGCCAGTGCCATGGATTCCAGGTGGTTGAGGTCAGGTTAATTTAGTGACTTCAAAGGTTCACCCTGACAAGATTTGTGGTTATTACTTGAGATGAGTACTCACCTCACATCAACTAATACCCCAGTTCCTTTCACTGATTCTACCCCACACAAACCAACCCTCCTTCTACTGAATTTTCACAGCTCTATGCAGCTCCCACCTTAGACCTCACCTTTTAATCCCCTAGCTACAGAGCCAGTATAGTCCCACGTCCATCCTAAGCCAAATGCTCCCAGTGCCATTACATCACCACTACACTGACCTCCAACTCATACCTGATCTCTACTCTAACCCCAGTGCTCTGTTCTTCAGCAGCACAATCTTTTTCTATCTCTAATCTCAACTGACCAACCATCGAGCTGTAAAATTCTACCCCAGTTACCTTGCTGGACAGCATTACAGTGAAAGTGCAGGAGTGCTCTGTATTTATCACAATACAGTGCATACCTGTTCTTTTCCCAGCACTGGTGCACAATGGGCTGCATAGCCCCAATGCAGGCACGCTTGCTCCGTGGTGCAAGGGTGCCTGCATTGCATGCAGGATTGTATTTGTGGAGGAAGGGGCACCTTCCTGCACAAAAATAATCCCCCGAGGGATTTTCAGCTTGGACCTCACACTTGAAGACATCATTGACATATGGCGCCAAAAGCGCATGCCTCATCCTTCTCCTCCTCCACTACTAAGAATGCAAACTCCTGTTCGGAGAATTTTCACTCCCGCTGTTTAATGGCAGATGTGGCTGCCATGGCACATTGTAATACAGAGAAAATAATCCTATGATGTCTGGGGTCCTGAAAGCATAGAATGGCGTTGAATCGTTCTTAGTGTTTAGACCTGTGTGATCTGGAGGTGTTGGTTGTTTGGAACTGTAGATTGTGGGATAGTATCCCCACACCTGGCCTGCCCTGCCCTAAGGAGTCATTGTTCACCTGCATCCATTCAGGAAGCTTTACCAGTGCTCCTGCACACTTATTAATACTTTGAGGGTTATAAAACGACAACTTCTGGCTTCGTCGAGCATGCTCGGTATTAGTGCTAGGGCTAATTCCATGCTGTTTTTTTTTACATGCTAAAACTACACCTGGTATTATTGCATGTATTATAATATCGTGGAAACATTACATATGTTAACCCAGCAAAAACAGTTAGCTACAACTGTGGTTTTAATAGACCAAAGCTTACACCCAGTGGCGTAGCTAGGGCTTATGCTGCCCGTGGCTGTCCCAGCCTTTGCTGCCTTACAGCGGCTCTACGATCAGGGGAGATGCTGGTGAACGAATGCTGCATTTGCCGCCCGGCGCGCCCGCAGGCACGGGTGGGGGCCACCGCCCCCAAAACATGTGACACCAGGGGCGGACCGCCCCCCCTCTTGCGGATGGAGCATGTATTCACACATGATTTTACAACGCATGCCTTTACAACGTGGGCAATACAACAAACGTGAATAGTATATTTTACAATTCCAACTCCCCTCTGTGCAACAGTAGTGAAGGTGTTGGATTTAAAATGCAACAATACGTTCACTAAAGCAAGTCGTTGTAACAACTTGCGCTGTAATGGAAGGTGTGGTAACAACGCATTTGTTGTAGTACCTGCGTTGTAATCGCATTGCGTAGTTCTGTCTGCGTTGTAAATGCTGTCCCCCCCTCCCTTGCTACACCCTTGCTTACTTTGATTCCAGTTGGAGCATGTAAGCGCTAAAACCTATATATTTAGTAGCTGTTTATACATTTTTCGCTCAAAATTAGTCAATGAAAACATGAACATGTGGTAGAAACAGTTACTGATGAGCAGGAGGCAGGATCTTCTCACTAGAAATAATGCAAGAACACCTTTAAGGAACACCCAACTACATTAAACAAATGCTAATTTAACTTCTTTCTAAAAATCATATTGATGGTTGTCAATCCTCATAAAAAGGCTACACTTACTACACAGTGCTGGAGAAGGGCAAATGTACACCGCAAAATAAAATGGGTGTGGAGCTTCAGAATTTTATAAAACTTAGCAAGCACGTTAAGCATATCCTGAACACAAGGCTAGTAAAAAAAAACTGTATAGCAATTCAACATAAATATATTTGTGTATGTTATGGTATAACACTGTTGGCAAATTCATAATCAGCATTGGCATCTAGGCATATTAATAAATTATTTTGTTTTCTTACTGTACAATGCGATGTTTCTGCGCAATCGCATCTTTCGCAATTAGTATTAAGTTAAGGTACCACTACTACCAGGTATGTCTTACTGCTTAACTTGTAATTAACCTGTAAATATTGCAGTACAGTTTTGAGCGTGGTGCATGTGTGTGTACCCTGCCATGATGTGAGATGACTTTTGCAACAGTTCTTCAGCTAAATGTGCATGTGTTGTTATTTAATCTTCTATGGTTGTCAGCTGACTAGGGCTTTCAGTGGAGGGGTGGTATGCACAAACTGTACTGTTATATCAGCTTATGTCTGCATATGCCAGTCAACATTACAGACATAAAGGGATCAGTATTGTCTATGGGATGATGTTCATCAAAATTTCTTCTCGTGAAAGACAAATGTAATGTTTCAAATATTGTATTGTCAAAAATATTGTGGATCAGAATATTGCAGGTAGGAATATTTTTCATTTATTTATTTGATACTATTGTTAAAATATTGTTGATTATTTTATCATTGTAATATACATCTATTTTAACTATATTTTGTGTATGTTATTTTCGTATTAAAATATATGTTTTGTTTTTAAAATGTTGGTTACTTTTTCAATAATAACTTTGGGAGTGGCATGTTGGGTTTATTAAGGAATAGGGCGAGAAGTAAATTGTTTTTTATTTTATATATGTTATGTTACAATTGGTGCATGAAAGTTTTTCAGTTTTCGTTTGTAAAAATGTGTAAAGCTATGTATTTTGTTATTTTTGGATGGCCACTTAAAGGTAATGTTTTATATGGAATTTTTAAATAAATAAATCAATATTCATTTTAATATTTGTATTGTTTTTAAAATATATTTAATTCACTTTAATATATTTTTTTGTTTTCAAATTAAGGTATTTTTATAAATGGTGTTTTTCTATTGGTAATTAAAAAATCTTTAACTTGATATTTAGATGTAGAATATTGTTATTTTTTTATGAAATATTTGTCTAAAATATACATTTACTGATATTTGTAATATTTATAATCATAAATATATAAAGTTGTAGTAAATATGTGTTATTTTTTTTAGTACAACTCACAATTTATCTTATTTATGTTATGTTGTTTGCTTTTTGGGGTATTGAAAGATGTTTTCTCCAGAGAATGGAATGTCTGTTATAATTTTGTGGGAGTAGTCAATTAAGAACCCTAAAAGCCCAGCGGAGAGGCTGTCGGCGGTGGGTGCACGGTGTACGAGGGCTGCTGCGCTGAGAGCCGGAGGCAGCGAGCCAGGCGAGGGCGAGGGCAAGTGAGACGGACGGACAGGCGGACGCAAGGCCTGCTGCTGAAACCGGTTGACTCGCGGTAAGGTTGCAGCGCGGCAGTGTGTAAATAGCTCACGCAGGGGGGGTGTAGGGGTTGACTAGAGGCAAATTCTCGCGCTATTGCTATTCCCCCAAGACACCCTGGCAAGTGGGCGGCTTCCTCTCTGTCCTCCCCCCCAAAAGCGTTGACTGTTTGGCGCTTGCAGCCCCATGCGTTTAGAGCTCTTTGAGTTCACTCACCGAGTGCTCCTGCAGCCCTCGCCGCTCGCGGTGCTCCAGCAGGGGGCTCTCGGCGGGCGCCTCAACCTTCTAGTACCCACGGCCTTCAGTCACCCCTCACCGCTGCTTGTCGCCCGGCTTGCTCACGGGAACCCACCAGCTCTGGGGCTGCTCCCCTTGCTCTCCATCTTTGAGCCAGCCCGGGCCCGACTATCTCGCTCAGACCCTACTGGCTCCACCCCACCCCCACCCTCGAGGTGCTTGCAGAGTTGTATAGCACGTAGCCCCAGCTGTCCTTGGATTTCGGTCCGATCTGGTGAGGCGAGGTGGTGCCAGCGGGTGGGGCCAAGGTCGGGGGGCCCCGAGTGGGCGGGATTGGGTGAGCAGGGGGGTGCCACTTGCTATATATTAATATAGCCACACACCACACAGCGCATAGTCACTACACACAGCTGCTGAAGCCCGAAGCCTAATAACCTCACCTCTGTAATAAAGTACCAGTGGCGTTGAACTTGGGAGCAAACAAAAGAGCCCAAGCCCAAGCCCATTCGGGAACAATGAGATCAGGAAAGGAAAGGAAGTACACAGCACCCAAACGAAGGAAACCCAAACAACCTGATGCTGCTGAGGTCCCGGCCGACGCTAACCACAGATTAAAACCTCAAAAGACCCTAAGCCTACAGGACTTCTTTAGAAAAACGCCACTAAAGACTGCGGAATTGCCACAACCACACGCGCAATTTCCGGAGGCAATCATCGCCACAACCCAGGCTCAATCAGGGTCGACTCACTTGACCCCGGTGCAACACTGGGCTCCGGAAACCATGACAGCAATTGAGCCATCAGAAGTCTACATTTTCGGGTCCACCAATACCAATCACAACAGTAAAAATCCTCAATCTGCCCACCTTCAATCGAGCAAGTTTTTCGAGTCTCCAGCAGATGACAATGGGTTCCCTCACTCATTGCAAACCCAGCTAGAGGACACCATGTGCTCAACAGAGGGCCACTCAGAACAAGGCAACCCCGTGCACTTTAACAGCAGCCAACAACCCTCAACCCCACAAAAAATAATCACCTCAACAGCTCCACCAGCTTTGAGCCCCCCGTACATGTTATTTTCGCCACCCGGACAAATAAAGGACCCATTGCAAAACCAGCCAGTACCGTCTGTCTTGAATGATCAATTCATGTCAGACCTGTCTCTTTTTTTCAAGACCTCGCAAAGCTCCCCCAGGCCCAGTTCTATCCCAAATGAAAAATTAAACATCGAAGAAAACACCGCGACCAGTGCTTGGCCACAACTCCTACAGACCCTTCAACAAACTGTTAATGCACTTAACTACCATTCGATAAAACTGGAGGTGCAGGTTGACCTACTAAACACCTTGGCCCTATTCACGTCTGGGATCGATAGCAAACTAGATAAACGAAACTCATTAATTGTAAGGGCACAAGCCTCTACGAAGCTTGCCCAATCCACATTCTGCTGCTCCCCAATTATTGACTCCCTTTCTCTGCTCCCAGAATGCCTAACTACTGTTATATGGGAAGTCAAGTTGTTGAGGGGAGGAAATGCCTTCACTAAACCGCCACCCCCCATACGGCAAGATCATCAAAAACCCACTGAGGCTCCTGGTAGGCAGAACGCAAACATAAATGAAGGGGAGGCGCCAAACACAGGAACAATCCCAGGCTTAACAAAGCTGAATGAACACCCTCAGGGCGTTCAATTACAACCAAATCTGACGACAAAATAGGTCCTCCACTGACATCACCTGGGCTTGCAACCAGGCTTGATCTACCTGAGCCTGGGCTAATAAATAGCCCTGCTCCTCAGACCGCGTTAACAGTGGCGGCCCCCCCAGGGCCTTTTCCGCCATGCAGCAAGAGAGAGCATAAACGCCAGCGTAAAGCCAGAAACAAACTTAGGGCAAACTCCAACGTGGCCCATCAGGAACTTTTCCCTATTTTTATAAAAGCTGAAAATAAAAAATCCCCAGGAAAAACCAGGCCGCCAATAGCTTTAACTTCCCCCGGAAAGGAAAATGCTACGTCAAGACCAAATTACTCCAAAACTATCTGTAACGATCCGATAACCCTGACCAGTTACAACCCACATTTGAAGAGGGCTGCACAACGACTGTCACAACAGTTACACAAAATTAAACCAGATAGGATAGTCGAAAACTCCGACATCAAGTCCTTAAGTGTACCGGAGCCAAGCAAAAATGACCTATTGTGTCATCAGATTTTACTGGCCCCTGAATATAAATCTAAAGGGCGGCACGACATTCTTAATAGATCCAATCTGTTAAAATTAGCGGAAGGCATCCCGGGGCTAGCAGGATTGGCAACGAACAACATATAATCCATCGAATTCCTCTCCCCTCGAGGTAACCAACCTACTGAGGTCACTGTGGCGACTTTTCCATCGGCCAGCTGGGTAAGTGCTTTTCTTGAACAGAAATCCACTCTGCGGAACTGGGGAATCAGAGTGCACCCTTATTCCACGCCAGGGTACCCTATCTCCCTGTTAAACAGATCGACTTCATCCAGTCAGCTGGCTACAATCAAAACAACAGAACGTGCGAGACCCTACTCTGTTTTAAAAAATGCTTCAGGGTCTGACGTCGAATCTAAATGTCCCGAAAAAGTTGGAGATAATGTAGAACTAAATGATAGTTGGGGGTGGCTGCCAGCAAACCTGTCTTCAAAACACTTAAATTGACCGCCTGTGGCTGAGATACTCGTAGAAAAATACAATTCCCCTGGAAAACCTCTCTCAGTGACTGACTCACAGCATAAAACAGATAACAGGCAAGGGCGGTGGCCCTTCTCAATGTGTTCATGGAACATCAGTGGACTCCATCAAAAAACCTCAAACGATGAAATGATGGCCTTCTTGTGTAAAAACACAGCAATCGCCCTACAGGAAACCTGGGCGTCAGAGGGCCCCATAGAAGGATACATTGAATTTTGGAAATCAGCACTCAGGGACAGCCGCTTCGGCCACCCCAAAGGCGGTTTGTCCATATACATTTCGAATAACTTAAAAGGTGCATTTAATCAAATCCATTTCAAAGAAGACTGGTTAGTAGGGGTTAAAATTATCCCATGGAGGAGGCAGGGCTCACTCTTCTTCATAAACATGTACATTAACCCCAGCACCCGCACAAAAAAAGACCATCTGGTCCGACTTAGTGAAATCATGAAAGATATCGCCAGTGAACACCCCACCTCGGACCGTATCATCACGGGGGACTTCAATACAAACTTATTTCAGGGGAATGCAGCAGACATGGAAGGTCCCGACTTGACTAACATCATTGAGGCTATGACTCAATCTAAACCTCCGATGCAAACCTCAAACATATTAGGTGAGCTTTCTGTGATGAGATTCTATAATGGAGGTTACCTGGTAGTGAACGGAAGGACAACCAGCGACTCACCTCCAAACTGGACCTGGTCGAATAGAAGCAAAAAATCCTACTTAGATTTCACTATTGGTAACTCAGAACTACTGTTTAATCTGGACAGTTTTTGCATCTATCCGCGGTCTGAAAGCGACCACAGGCCGCAGGTCATTTCCTTCATCACAAACTCAGAATTCCACAAAACGGCTCCTATAACCTATAAGGGAATACACTCGGAAAATGGAGTGAGTTTAACAGTCATAGTGTTCTAAAAGCAAGTAAAGATTTTATAACAGGCTGTTTTGATCAAGATGACCCCCAGACAGCGAAATGTCTGATCTTCATCTGATCAGCTCCTACCCAGTGACTGCACAGGGCCCAAATCATACTCCATCCGTAGGGGCTGCATCTTCTACCATCATTAAATCATTAAAGAGAACGAGAAACAACGCATTGAGGTCGCTCTCAAAAGTTCCGGGGAACAGTGCTTTTCTTGTTACATATCACCACGCCCAAAAAGCATTCAGGAGGGCAGTCTCCCAAGAGTAAGCATGGGCGTAAAATCCGTTCCGCTCGCGGATTTTTTTGATTTTCGGTAAATTCGCAATCCGCGAACTCTCGTGAATTTATCGAAAATCCGCAAATTCGCACGCAGCGGATTTTTTTCCTTGGTGATACAATATTGCGGCGAGCGGCGTTCACTTACCGTCATTCAGCGTTTGCCGAGTTGTTTTTCTCGATATTTTGCGAGTGCTGCGCCATTTTGGATCTTGCTGCGGGATCCTGCGGGAGTTTGGCGACGCATCGCGAGAGTTCGCAATTGCGAACATGTAGGTGCGGCGGGCAGCAACAATCTTGCACTCGCGAAATTACAAAATTTGCAATTCTGCACAAGAAATCCACTAGCAAGCAGCATAGACCTTCTGAAAATGATGATTTTTATCAGAATAACTCCTCAGGTTGACATTTGCCTGCACTTTTTTGGATTTGAGGCCTTTTGACTTTCTTTGGATCACTTTTGGATTAGAAATCAACTTTCATAAGTAAGTTTGTTTGGGGCATTACAGTTGCTGTTCTGCAGAAAAACAAGTTTTGCAAAACTGAAAGCACTCAGCAGTTGCAAAAGTTCACTCATCATTAGTAACCATTCCCTGTAGTACTTCCTGAGGGGCCCCTCCAGAGGGGCCCCTCCAGAGTTCAGTTGCCTATGTTTGTTTGGGGGCATTACAGTTGCTGTTCTGCAGAAAAACGAGTTTTGCAAAACTGAAAGCACTCAGCAGGTGCAAAAGTTCAAACTCATCATTAGTAACCATTCCCTGTAGTGCTTCCTGACTGGGGCCCCTCCAGAGTTCAGTTGCTAGTTGCAACAATTCTATGACCCTGCTCTGACCCTCACAGCAGGCTCATAGAATAGCTACAAGTAGGCCACAATGGTCCTGGGGAAAAAAATTGCACTGCAACAGAAAGCAAATTACAGATAAGGAAGCAGGTGCCAGACTGGAATTTTAAAACAGTGACACATTAATAAATCAACCCCAAATTAATTCATGTCAGTTGAAGCAGGGCAGGTGTGCTTGCTTTCCCCCCCATAATTTACAGTGATGAACCAGAGGGTGGCATTGATGTACCAGAGGGTGGCATGGGTGAAACAGGGTGGCAGTGGTGAAACAGAGGGTGCTGTGAACCTGTGATGATGAACCAGACATAGAAACAACATAGTCGCGACCGTTGCGAGCCGACAAGTAAGTTTGCAATTGCGAACTGGTACAAAACCCTCGCGAACTGGCAGAAACCCTTGCGAACACAAAAAAATAAAAAACGCGAATTCGCGGATTTTGCGGATTGTGAGTTCGCAAATACGCAAATTCGCAAACGCCAGAATCGCAAAAATTCGCCCATGCTTACCCAAGAGAAACAGGCTCTGGAAACTCAATACTGGGTGAAATTGGTGTGGGAAAGCAAGCAAAAAAACTCAAGGAAATTCTGGTCTCTTGTCAACCGCACCAACCTGAACTTAACTAACTACGGCTCAGCGAATATTCAGGAAGCAGAATGGGCATCATACTTAACGGATCACTTTCAGGCACAAGACCACCATGAATGCACCAGATCATCCAGGGCACACAGCTTTGGCACTGGTGCATCACCGAATACTCCTCCCGACACAACACATGGGTTCACCTCAGTATATGAACTAACTGAAGAACGAGTTGTCAAAGCAGTGACAAAAGGGAGACAAGACGGAGCACCAGGCCCGAACGGCCTGCCACAGAGGCTATTTAAATCGGACATCCCCTTTTGGTCCACGGTGTTATTAAATCTCTTCAACTACACTTTGAGGACACTGACAATCCCGGACTCATGGCGGGATGCAATTATTCACCCCATTCACAAAGCTGGATCATCAGCCGCACCGAATAACTACAGATTAATCGCCCTTCTGGACATAGAGGCGAAACATTATGCAGGGCTCATCTTTGAGGACCTCAAACAATGGGCAAAGGACAATAATCTGATCCCTCTGAATCAAACAGGGTTTGTTGCCAATTCAGGAACTATAACAAACTTATTAGCACTCTCTAGTATCATTGATAAAGCCTTCTCAACATCTAGGATGGACTTTTGCTGCTTTGTCGACTTCAAAGCATCATTCGACAGAGTGCCCAGGGCGGCACTCTGGAAAAAACTGAGACAGTGGGGAATTCCAGATAAAATCCTGAACCCTATCATTCAACTGTATTCTAACACATGGGTTCGAGTGAAGCTAGGGTCCGGCACGCATCTCTCGCGAAAAATCATGACCTCATGTGGTGTCAAGCAGGGATGCGTGCTGGCCCCCCTTCTCTTTAACCTATTCATAGCCGATCTCTCAAGCACCTTAGATAAGGTAAACAGTCATCCGCCCAAAGTAGGAGGCATGGCATTATGTAATCTTTTATATGCCGATGACCTGGCCCTGTTTAGCCTCACTAGAGTAGGATTACAAAGGCTCCTTGACGTATTATCACAATACACGATCAACAATCAATTAGAAATTAATATGGAAAAAACCTTGATAGTTCCATTTGGTAAGAAACGTTACAGTTGTGGTGGCTGGTCAATTAATAAAATAAGTCTTTCAATTGGCCAATCATATAAATATTTAGGTGTCCATTTGGACTCTAGGGGCTGTTTTACAAAGCAGAGTAATGTGATCGCAGCCAAAGCCACGGCCCTAGTGGTGTCCTTGGCCAAACTATCGAAGAAACTTTCAGGTCCAACCTTTTCTCCTCTACTGGAAGTTCTTAGAGCAAAGATCGGGCCTACACTTTCATATGGCATAGAGATTTTTAAAGGCAAAATGAACACTGTCTTAAATA
The DNA here is from genome assembly GCF_964263255.1 of Lissotriton vulgaris. Taxonomy (NCBI): domain Eukaryota; kingdom Metazoa; phylum Chordata; class Amphibia; order Caudata; family Salamandridae; genus Lissotriton; species Lissotriton vulgaris. The sequence continues at coordinate 352,102,825 of NC_141685.1, read as the reverse complement.
AACATGCAACTAAAATCGACAAAAAGGTGCTTCATTTGCCTAGTACCGCATCCCCGGCACAGATTAGATTAGAGCTGGGATTAATCAACTATGAAGCCTCCAATGTTGGTACATATCTCAAGCTTTGCCATAAATTAAGACAGGCTGAACCAGGTACTCTAGAATCTGTAGTCTGGAAAGAAATCAACGAGATCAATCCAGGGGGGCCATTTGGCTGCCTCTTGAATGACTACATCAATCAAATGTCAGCTGCCGACCTTTGGGCTCTTAACCCCAGTCAGACTGTTTTTAAAAACACAATAAAAAATGTGTAAGACTGAAATCTATGGCTTCAGATAAAACTCTTTTCACAAAACGCAGTCATTCCTGGGCAGTAGTCAACTCTTACAAACGATTATCCCCTGCTACCTACCTCTCCATGACATTTTCACTCCATCTTAAGCGTTGCCTGATTGCCCTAAGGATGGGAGATTTGTGCTTTCTTCAAAATCTACCCGCCTGGCATCGTAAGAAGGAGGACACAACATGCAGAGGATGCGGGTCAGCAATAGAAACAATCTTGCATGTGCTCTGTATCTGTCCTTACTTCAATTCTCAACGCAGGTGTCTCCTTAGGCCAGAATGGAACAGGTTTGGGGTTCGGACATGTAGGCATGCCATTATTGCTGCTTTGTCTCCGGATAATATTGTTTTAAATATAAAATTGGCCAAATTTATTCAGCAAGCATACTGCAATCTAGATAAAATGGACACTGCTAAGGCCTCGTTGCTCGCTGCTTAGACTGAATATGTATTTTAATAGGACTTGTAACGACCGTGAGGACCAAACTACAATTTGAAATGTTTTAACTAGCATGCTTATGGTCAAATCTTATTCCTTCCACTCTTTTAATTACTTCTCATTTACAAAACTGTACATAGTGTGATTTGGGAAATCTTTTAAAGATATGTTTTTATATCTAAATAAAGAACTATTACTCCAAGAGGACATTGTGCTGATGTTAAGTGGAGTCAGATCTGGGTCCCCCCTTGAGTCTTGCCCCCTTAAGATCCTGGAAGTAGGGAAGGAGGCCATTGTCCCACCTTTGACCTCCATCCTTAATACCGTCATTACCCCTGGGCAATTTCCCACCGCATGGAAAGTTGTGATGATTAAACCACTTTTAAAGAAGCCCTCTCTGGACCCTGTGAAATTAAAGAACTATCGACCTATTTCCCTGTTACACTTCCCAGCCAAAATCTTGGAAAAACACCTCAACCTCCACCTCAGTACTTATTTGGAGGAATACCAACTGCTTGATGGCTCACAGCATGGGCTCAGAAATGAACACAGTACTGAGACGGCGTTAACCGTTGTTTTAACAATATTCGACAACAGGTTGACGTTGGTCATATCACCTTACTGATCCTTCTGGACCTGACGGCAGCCTTCGATACAATCTCCCCTCTTAGATTAGTTGGGAGACTCCGGGAAATAGGGATTGAGGGCTCTGCCCTCAATCTGCGTACATTCTTCCTCCTGAACGGCTCACAAATAGTCAAGATGGGCCAATTTCTCTCCGCCCCATAACAATTGTTCTGTGGAGTTCCTCGGGGATCCTCATTAAGTCCTACCTTTTTTAATATTTATGTAGCCCGCTGGTCAGCGTGGTAAGGTCCTTTGGTCTAGAAGTGTTATGCTACGCTGCTGACACTCAAATCATGATTTCCATCACTGAGAGTGTCGCAGTGTCAGCAGTAAATTTTAAAAACTGCATGCTGGCAGTGGCATCATGGATGGTCAAGAACTATCTAAGACTCCATGGGGATAAAACTGAGGTCCTAATTTTCAGGGACAAAAAGGACATCTGGTCGGAGGCCTGCTGGCCTGACACGCTTGGATCCTGCCTTTGCCCTAGCTCTAGTGCCAACAATCTACGCATCATTGTGGACTCCTCCCTTTCCCTGGGCCCACAAATATATAGAACAGTCTCTACCTGGGTACTGGCACTATCATATGCTGCAACTTTCTTTGATGTGCATCATTGTGGCCCATTAGGTTATATGGGTTCCACTGAGGAGCATTGAAAGACCCAAAACATTAGAGGCACTTTTGAATCACCATGGGTGTACTATAATATATATGCTATCTATCAAGGGGAAACAGAAGGCCATCCCAATGGGGGTTCAGTAAAAACAACAATTGAGTTTTATATGGCGGCTGCCAAGGGGTAAAAGACTATTCCGTTGGAGGCACTATCAAATCCCTACAGGTGTAGTTTATGTAGTCTATCCAGGAACAGCAAAGGACCATCTCTCAAAGGCACAGTTAAACCATCTACAGAGCACCATATGGAGTCTACCCGGGAGCGACCAAGGGCCATCCTTTTGGAGTTACTGTTAAACTACCAAGGGAGTAACACATGGATTTATGAGATCCAAACAGAACCAATGGTGGATTAGGCCACTGAATATCATAAGTTCCATAGTAGTGGCTTTGTGGGGACAACTCTGTAGTGGTGATAGACAGAATCAAACAGAGTAGTAGTCAGTCAGTAAGATCCATCCCATAGTGGTGGGTGTGGAATCCTCATGAGTAAACTATAAAATAAGTATTGTGTACAATGAAAAAATAACTTTAAGGGCATGGGAGATGAGGCAGGAGGTGGCTTGAAGAGGAATTGATAGGGGTGATAAAAATATAGGAGTTCTGACCTCAAGCCGGTTTGTGGCTCTACCTGGCCCAAAATAGGGAAAACACCTTAAGATGCCCTTACCCACTCTGCCCTCACCTGGATACTCAGGTTGGATGCCCCTGGAAGAGAGATTGAAGGGCAAGCATTGACTCAAGATGGCCTGGATGGAATGGCAGTGAGTGAAGGGTAAGTAGTAGAAGAGAGTCAGGGATCAAGCCAGATCATGGAGCTTGTACTGCCACAGTACAAAACAGAAAAACTCCAAAATGCACTTACGTGATTAAAGAATTTCCCCCAAGAGTAGATCAGGATCACTAGCACCCATATTAAATTTATTAGCACCTGAAGAGTGGTCCACTCTTGAAACACCCCTTCTGGTCTTCCAGCTCCCAAACATGAGGTGGCGGCCTGCTGACCATCTTAGTATGGGCATCATCCAACCAAGGTGATTATTAGAGGCAACACAGTTTCTTCAATTGTTACCACTTCAGGGTAGGGACAGGAAGCACTGTACAGCTTCCCGGTGTATGGCTTTTATCATGCTGATGCAGTACATTTCTGTGTTTTGGCATTACTGAAAACCTCTGAGAGTGCCAAACTCACTTTCAACCCTTTATACATCTCACCTGCTGACAGCGCATGTGTTATCACTGCGAGGAGTACTGTTTACAGTAAATGCTTGGAGTCTGCCCACTGCTTATAATTTATTGGCTTCATTGTCACTCTTCTTTGTTGCCTCCTAATTGGCAAGTGCATGTCAGGCATCATTTCCTTTTCTTTCTCTGGAGCATGGACCAATTGCTGATTGATTCCTCTTGATTAGTGCCCATCCACTATTGTCACTTTGATGGAGGTACTATTCTTCTTTCCTTTGTTGCAATGTACCCCTCCCAACCACATCTTTTTTGTGTGGCTGACCCCCCCACTCCCCTGTCATCATTGCTGGCTTGTACTCAGACCTCCTTTCTCACCCTTCTTGCTTGTTCTGCATAAAAAAGGCAGCATGACTACGCCAGGGCTGGCCGCCTCATAGTGCTATTTTATTTCAAGCTTTAAAAAGCTGATAGCTCTCGTAGGCTAGAGCTACTGCTATTCCAATGCTTGTAATACATAGGGGACCCGCCATACAGAGAGAACAACATCATGCCAAAGACTTCAGCTCCTGTACATTCACATAAACCATATATTAGAAAGTGGACTATTAGGGTGCCTCTCATCTGCGGAATGCAAGCTGCACGCAAGTCATAATCCATTTACAAATACCCTTGAGACCATATTTTGATGTCACTCACACGAACAATGTGTGTTATTTAAAATATTGTTTGCACAGTATTGTCATAATATTTGCAGTACTTTGTGCTTCTGTTTTTACACTAAATGCAGCAAAGTGAAATGCAGACACTGACATCTGATTCTTTTCTTTCTGCACAGTTAGGGCCAGATGTATCAAGAATTGCTTTTGCGATTCTTAAATAGCAAATTTTACAGATCCGTTATTTAAGAATCGCAAAATGCAATGTATGTAGGATTTGCCCAAAAATTGCGAATCCTACATATTCCTTAATAGCGAATCATACCTTCCCATTGAGTCCTATGGGCCTAGAGGCCCACAGGAATGAATAGGATTGCCTTCGCAATTTGCGAGAACCAAATAGGTACTCTCAAATTGGCATGCAATTTCAAGGGTGCAAGGGTGCCAAAAGGACATTGTGTTGCACCCCCGAAATATGCATGTGTGCACATGTGGCGCACATACATGCCCTAAGGGCATATATATGCCTAAGGGCATGTTTGTGCGCCACGTGCCACTTAGAAAAATGCAAAAAGGTGGATTTCTAAAGGAATTTGCAAATTACCACCAACTAGAAGTTGGTGGTAATTGGCCATTCCTTAAAGCAAGGTCGCAATTGTTTCTTGCTTCCTGCATTGCATTTTAGGAATCGCAAATTGCAACTACCTATTTTTTTAATGCCTTTTGGGATGATACATCCAGAAGGAATTTGCACTATTTGTGACTACTTGTAAAGCTATAGACACTGTATCAGGGTTGGCTGTTCTGTAGGAAAGTATTGGATTAAACTATTGAATTTAATATTGTTATCTCCTGCTAGGAAACATAAACAAAATTTATTTTTTGGACTTTTCGAAGTATTTATCACAATTCACTGGTAAAGTTGTATTTGTAATAAATATTTTGGAAAAGGTACTTTTAAGAAGTTACCTTTTCTATACCCTAACAACTCTAGAGTCCCATTTGCACGAACTTCAACTGTCACCCAGGAGCTGAATTGTTCCTTTGATGAGATGTGAATTTGCTTCAAGAACTGTGAGAAAGGCCTTGGGTGTGAGGAGGTGTTGTGTTTAAGGGTGGGCGTAAAATCCGTTTCGCGGGCGAATTTGCGGATTTTCCGCGATTTCGCGATCCGCGAATCTCGCGAAATCGCGGTAAAATCCGCGAATCAACGGGGGCGAATTTTCAGCCAAGCAAAGGTTACAGCAGCAGGTGCAAAAGTTGAACCTAATTTCTTTGTAACCTTTTACAAAAGGGTTACAAACAAATTAACTTCAACTTGGACACCTGCTGCTTGCTTCCTGGCGCCTCGCTGCCTACTTGCAACTATTCTCTGACCCTGCTCTGACCCTTGAAGCAGGGTCAGAGAATAGTTACAAGTAGGCAACGAGGCACCTGTCCAAGGAATTAAACCTCATCAGGAAGCACTTACAGATATAAAAAACAGAAAGAAGGGAGAGGATGGCAAATACACCCATTTTGAGTTGTCAGGAGGGGTTAAACCAAAAGAGACCTTTACAGCACAATTTTCATATGCATTTTGCTAAAAATAAAAAGATGTATGTTCTGTAGGGGCAACTCAGGAATCTGGCCCTTCAGAGATCCGGCCTCACTTTCTTTCTCTCGTTCTCTCTCTCCCTCTCTCTTTCCCTCTCTTTCTCTCTATCTATCTATCTATCTATCTATCTATCTATCTATCTATCTATCTATCTATCTATCTATTGATCTATCTCTCTCTCCCTCTCCCATAAACGGCTGCATGGGTAACTTCGCTATGCAAGCGGCTCGAAAAGACGCAAAAATCCCAGCGAACACGCAAAAAACCCAGCGAACACGCAAAAAACCCCGGGAACACGCAAAAAAACAGAAAATCCGCAAATTCGCACAAATTCGCAAATTTTGCGGATCGCGAATTCGCAAATCCGCAAATTCGCGAATTCGCAAAATTCGCCCATGCTTAGTTGTGTTCATCTGGCAGGGTGACCATCTGGCTGTGCCCAGTACTTAATTAACTTCAAAGAGGGCTACCTTGTCAGAGGCAGATGTAACGAACACCTTGGCCTGACCCCCCCTTTTGTCCCTCTAGTCAGCCAGACACCAATTCTAGTGCGATAGGAGCTGTCTCCCAAAACCAGTTTTGAATGACCACAAAGGAGTTGCTCATTTCCCCGACTACATACCTGTGGTAGGCATAGGAGATCTGCACAAGGGAAGAAGGGTTCTGCCATCTTTGTTTTATGACCTGCTCTGGCCCCTGCTGCTGGCCTCTGCTGCAGTGAGTCCTGATCCTCCAAGTACTATCCCCAAGGTCCTGAACCCATGGCCAGTGTCAACGTGTACTCCTCCCACGTTTCATGAAACTTCGAGGCTTCAAACACCTCCAGAAGACCCGGACCAACCTGCCAGGCAATTCAATAAAGGTGTGTTGCCCCTGAGCAAAGATTCAGGTTGCTCCCTCTTGGAGCTTTTCTTCAGGAGCAAATCCAATTCAGTAAGGCCTCTTGGAGAAGGTAGTCATCATCACGGAACCCTCTTCAACTAAACACTGCAGCCTTCCCCCATTGGAAGAAACCGAGCTCCAAAAAATGTGACTCAGTCCAGAGGTAGAAGTCTTCACCAGATGAAAGTTCAAAAATTATCTAGTCGGCTAGGAACCTTCTCTGGCCGCTGAAGATTTTTGACTTCCATTTCCAAGACTAAGGGCTTTAATATGAGTTTGGTGGCCTGGCCACCGAAGGATAGCATCCACCACCGCTGCACCTGTGGCCTTCCAACCGCCGTGTTACGAGTTTCCAGAGGCGCCAGTGCCATGGATTCCAGGTGGTTGAGGTCAGGTTAATTTAGTGACTTCAAAGGTTCACCCTGACAAGATTTGTGGTTATTACTTGAGATGAGTACTCACCTCACATCAACTAATACCCCAGTTCCTTTCACTGATTCTACCCCACACAAACCAACCCTCCTTCTACTGAATTTTCACAGCTCTATGCAGCTCCCACCTTAGACCTCACCTTTTAATCCCCTAGCTACAGAGCCAGTATAGTCCCACGTCCATCCTAAGCCAAATGCTCCCAGTGCCATTACATCACCACTACACTGACCTCCAACTCATACCTGATCTCTACTCTAACCCCAGTGCTCTGTTCTTCAGCAGCGCAATCTTTTTCTATCTCTAATCTCAACTGACCAACCATCGAGCTGTAAAATTCTACCCCAGTTACCTTGCTGGACAGCATTACAGTGAAAGTGCAGGAGTGCTCTGTATTTATCACAATACAGTGCATACCTGTTCTTTTCCCAGCACTGGTGCACAATGGGCTGCATAGCCCCAATGCAGGCACGCTTGCTCCGTGGTGCAAGGGTGCCTGCATTGCATGCAGGATTGTATTTGTGGAGGAAGGGGCACCTTCCTGCACAAAAATAATCCCCCGAGGGATTTTCAGCTTGGACCTCACACTTGAAGACATCATTGACATATGGCGCCAAAAGCGCATGCCTCATCCTTCTCCTCCTCCACTACTAAGAATGCAAACTCCTGTTCGGAGAATTTTCACTCCCGCTGTTTAATGGCAGATGTGGCTGCCATGGCACATTGTAATACAGAGAAAATAATCCTATGATGTCTGGGGTCCTGAAAGCATAGAATGGCGTTGAATCGTTCTTAGTGTTTAGACCTGTGTGATCTGGAGGTGTTGGTTGTTTGGAACTGTAGATTGTGGGATAGTATCCCCACACCTGGCCTGCCCTGCCCTAAGGAGTCATTGTTCACCTGCATCCATTCAGGAAGCTTTACCAGTGCTCCTGCACACTTATTAATACTTTGAGGGTTATAAAACGACAACTTCTGGCTTCGTCGAGCATGCTCGGTATTAGTGCTAGGGCTAATTCCATGCTGTTTTTTTTTACATGCTAAAACTACACCTGGTATTATTGCATGTATTATAATATCGTGGAAACATTACATATGTTAACCCAGCAAAAACAGTTAGCTACAACTGTGGTTTTAATAGACCAAAGCTTACACCCAGTGGCGTAGCTAGGGCTTATGCTGCCCGTGGCTGTCCCAGCCTTTGCTGCCTTACAGCGGCTCTACGATCAGGGGAGATGCTGGTGAACGAATGCTGCATTTGCCGCCCGGCGCGCCCGCAGGCACGGGTGGGGGCCACCGCCCCCAAAACATGTGACACCAGGGGCGGACCGCCCCCCCTCTTGCGGATGGAGCATGTATTCACACATGATTTTACAACGCATGCCTTTACAACGTGGGCAATACAACAAACGTGAATAGTATATTTTACAATTCCAACTCCCCTCTGTGCAACAGTAGTGAAGGTGTTGGATTTAAAATGCAACAATACGTTCACTAAAGCAAGTCGTTGTAACAACTTGCGCTGTAATGGAAGGTGTGGTAACAACGCATTTGTTGTAGTACCTGCGTTGTAATCGCATTGCGTAGTTCTGTCTGCGTTGTAAATGCTGTCCCCCCCTCCCTTGCTACACCCTTGCTTACTTTGATTCCAGTTGGAGCATGTAAGCGCTAAAACCTATATATTTAGTAGCTGTTTATACATTTTTCGCTCAAAATTAGTCAATGAAAACATGAACATGTGGTAGAAACAGTTACTGATGAGCAGGAGGCAGGATCTTCTCACTAGAAATAATGCAAGAACACCTTTAAGGAACACCCAACTACATTAAACAAATGCTAATTTAACTTCTTTCTAAAAATCATATTGATGGTTGTCAATCCTCATAAAAAGGCTACACTTACTACACAGTGCTGGAGAAGGGCAAATGTACACCGCAAAATAAAATGGGTGTGGAGCTTCAGAATTTTATAAAACTTAGCAAGCACGTTAAGCATATCCTGAACACAAGGCTAGTAAAAAAAAACTGTATAGCAATTCAACATAAATATATTTGTGTATGTTATGGTATAACACTGTTGGCAAATTCATAATCAGCATTGGCATCTAGGCATATTAATAAATTATTTTGTTTTCTTACTGTACAATGCGATGTTTCTGCGCAATCGCATCTTTCGCAATTAGTATTAAGTTAAGGTACCACTACTACCAGGTATGTCTTACTGCTTAACTTGTAATTAACCTGTAAATATTGCAGTACAGTTTTGAGCGTGGTGCATGTGTGTGTACCCTGCCATGATGTGAGATGACTTTTGCAACAGTTCTTCAGCTAAATGTGCATGTGTTGTTATTTAATCTTCTATGGTTGTCAGCTGACTAGGGCTTTCAGTGGAGGGGTGGTATGCACAAACTGTACTGTTATATCAGCTTATGTCTGCATATGCCAGTCAACATTACAGACATAAAGGGATCAGTATTGTCTATGGGATGATGTTCATCAAAATTTCTTCTCGTGAAAGACAAATGTAATGTTTCAAATATTGTATTGTCAAAAATATTGTGGATCAGAATATTGCAGGTAGGAATATTTTTCATTTATTTATTTGATACTATTGTTAAAATATTGTTGATTATTTTATCATTGTAATATACATCTATTTTAACTATATTTTGTGTATGTTATTTTCGTATTAAAATATATGTTTTGTTTTTAAAATGTTGGTTACTTTTTCAATAATAACTTTGGGAGTGGCATGTTGGGTTTATTAAGGAATAGGGTGAGAAGTAAATTGTTTTTTATTTTATATATGTTATGTTACAATTGGTGCATGAAAGTTTTTCAGTTTTCGTTTGTAAAAATGTGTAAAGCTATGTATTTTGTTATTTTTGGATGGCCACTTAAAGGTAATGTTTTATATGGAATTTTCAAATAAATAAATCAATATTCATTTTAATATTTGTATTGTTTTTAAAATATATTTAATTCACTTTAATATATTTTTTTGTTTTCAAATTAAGGTATTTTTATAAATGGTGTTTTTCTATTGGTAATTAAAAAATCTTTAACTTGATATTTAGATGTAGAATATTGTTATTTTTTTATGAAATATTTGTCTAAAATATACATTTACTGATATTTGTAATATTTATAATCATAAATATATAAAGTTGTAGTAAATATGTGTTATTTTTTTTAGTACAACTCACAATTTATCTTATTTATGTTATGTTGTTTGCTTTTTGGGGTATTGAAAGATGTTTTCTCCAGAGAATGGAATGTCTGTTATAATTTTGTGGGAGTAGTCAATTAAGAACCCTAAAAGCCCAGCACTTTCCTCCAGTGTGGTTTTGTTTAAAGTTGGAACAGTAAACCTGATCCTGCCCCTCTCCCCAAAGTCAAACACTTTACCCAGTGTGGTACATTTAAAATTGGGAATAGTAACTATTAATTTCCCCACAGGCCAACACGTTTCCCAATGTGGTTAAGTTTAGAGTGGGAATAATGAATCAATTAATTTGAACTCCCACCCCTAAATTACAACACTTTCCCCAATGTAGTTAAGGTTTGAATGGGAAAAATAAATCTGACTCCTTCAGAGTCCAACCCTTTCCCAATGTGGTTACATTTACAGTGCGGGTAGTAAAATAGACCTGTCCCAAAGTGTAACACTTTCTCCAATCTGACTAAGTTGTTATTGGGAATAGAACATTTAGGGATAGATTTTGAGTATGGTCAACATCATTGCCTATTCAAAATCTATGATTATGTTTTGTGTGATCTCACGTTCCAGGTCCTATTTCATTGTAGGCTATAAACCGTGGAATGAGGTACCAGCTGCTATTCTACCATATTCAGCCCTTTTTAATTTAAAAAAACAGGTTAAAATCATCGTTTTAGTTTAGTATGTAATGGCATAATTTTTAATATGTTGTATTATTTTTATAAACATTAATAAAGAAAGTCCTTTTTTACATTAATTTCTATGCAGCATCCAAGCTACTATCTCTGCCCCTGTTAGAGGGCTTACAGCTTCCTTGTCTGGCCATCTGACCTGTGGTGCGCCTAATACGCTGTCAATGTTTGCACCTGTAGATCTATCTGATACTTTGAAAATTCTTAAAGCTTTGAAGTCGGGCTCCCCCAATGACCCATGTGACACCAGACTCCTGGCCGCTGTTGCGGACATTATTAATCCAGAAGTCAACCAAATCATCAAGATGTCCATCCGAGAGGCCACGGTCCCAATGTCCTGGAAGCAGGCACTGATTGTCCCTCTTCTTAAAAAGCCGTCTCTCGATCCATCGATACCCGTGAACTACAGGCCAATCTCACTCCTGCCATGTTTAGCTAAGGTTTGCGAGAAAGTAGTCACTAATCAGCTCACTAACTTTGTTGAGGTATCCGGCCTGCTACACCCAGCTCAATCTGGCTTCTGAGCAGCCTACAGTACAGAATCAGCTCTGGAGAGGTGGCAGAGGTAATTCAAGAGTGTTTGGATGCCGGCGGGAGGGCAGCTTTGGTTATGCTAGACCTCTCTGCGGCATTCGACACAGTGCCTCATTCCCTGCTCCTTTACCGCCTTTCGGAGATTGGCATTGCTAGTTCTGTCTGGGGCTGGATCAGGTCTTTTCTCGAATCTCGAACGCAGCAGGTCTGGTTTCCTCTGTGCCTCAGCAGATGGCTACTGGTGTCCTGCAGGGGTCATCCCTTAGTCCCCTCTTATTTAACATCTATGTTACACCTCTGGTTTATCTAGCGGAGTCGTTAGGGGCTAAGGTGAGGGCCTACGCTGACAACACCCAGCTCTTGTTCTTTTGGGGAAGAGACGATGAATCAGTCCTGACTGCGCAACACTATTTAGCCTCTGTCTTCCACTGGCTGGCCCAGGCTCAGCTGAGGTGCAATGAAGGGAATTCAGAGGTTCTCTTGTATGGGACCTTTACGGTCGACTTCAGAGTGAAGCTGTGGCCCCCTGGCTTCCCCATGCCTAGCGCAGGGAACAATACTGCAAAACATCTAGGGATCTGGTTCTCTGAGACCTTGAACTTTTCCACACAAGATAAGAACCTCGTTGGGACTTGTTTCGGCACCTTCAAAGCATTGAGAAAGTTTCTTCCTTTTCTTCCAGGACCTGCTAAAGAAACGGTGGTCCGTGCCTTGATTTTATCTCGCCTTGACTATGCTAATGCCCTCTCATAATAATAATAATAATAATAAAAACATTTATTAAGTGCCTGGTTACACAGAAGGACAGTGCGTCCCCGCGCTATGGGGACGCACTGTCCCCATAGCATTCCACTGTACCCATGTGGGCATTCCAGGTTACCACTTAAAAAAATTGCAGGTAGTCCAAAACTCTGCTGCTAGACTCCTGCTAGGCTTGTCCAACAGGTGCAGTGTGCGTGTTTATTTGCGCTCCCTGCACTGGCTTCCTGTCGAAGCCTGAATTCAATTTAAAATGCTTTCCATCGCCTACAGGGCCCTCTATGGCAGGCGCCCCATTTACCTTCAGAAGAGATTTGCCTTTTATAATCCAGTGAGACAGTTGCGCTCCTCCTCTGAACTTCTGTTGCAGACCCCCAAATTCACTCGTCAAAGGCTGGGCGGTTATTCACTTGTCAGGAAAGCTAGTCTGGCCTGGAATGCTTTTCCCTTGGCATTGCGGTGCATTCAGGATCATGTGATCTTCAAGAAAAAGCTCAAAAACTTTCCTCTTTTAACTGTCCTTCTGGTACACTTTCCCTTTACCTCTGCACTCGTGGGGACACTCTGCCGAGTAGCTGAGCGCGATATACATTTATATACCATAGCATAACATAACAGATGAAGGTATTTTTTAATAAAAAAATTTCCACCATTCTTCACCAGTTTGGGCTATTTGTGGAGTTCATAGTTACGGTTTGCATTGCTGATCTAGGGTTCATGTAAGTCTACTAAAAAAGGAGTTAGTGGTAGAGAGAAGGTGCTTAGACTTAGGCCCTGATTTCAATAGTGGGTGGTCGGCCCGCCGCCGGCCATCACAGCTGTCAGGACACAGCCCAACAAGCAGGTGGTGTTCCGACCACCTAATTACGATGCCACCACTGGGCTGGTGGTCAAAAAGTTCTCCTATACATGGTGGCTTGTGCTGCTACCAAGGAAAAGGGCTGCAGCGCAAACCGCCATGTAAAGGAGCACTTCCTGCACCTCCATGCACTCTGTGCCATTGGGCATGGAGGTGCATAGAGCATTACTTGTGCCCCCCGCTAGGGGGCTCTGTTTGGGACCCCCAAAATATGTTCTGACAGCATTTTCATGGCGGTCTTTCCGAAATGAAAAGGCTGTTGGAAAGAGTTATTATAATCCTGATGGCGGTGCCTGCATCAGAACCGCCTCCATTCGGGATTGTGATTCCGACCGCTGCCCCGATGGGATCAATGAGGTGGTGGTCTTCCCCTAGAACATAGGGAGGTCGGACTAAAGGCTTGACTGCGGTTGCTCCCCTACCGACGGCCTGTCGGTGTGCAGTCCGACCGGCATCAAAATCAGGCCCTGAATTAGACTAGTCTTTGTTCTTGGATGGATGATCTTTTAGTGCATTACTTTAGTGGATTATTTTAGTGCAGTATGTGTTAGTTTACAGCTTGCAGAAGGCCTTATTGTGAGTTTTAATTTGTTTTGTATTGTATGTATGTTTTCTAAGTGTTCAGCATTGTTTTTAATACTTTTATTCACTGTGCTGTGTTTAATAAGAGGCTTGTAAGTGTTTTTGGATGAGTTTAAATGTTTTTAGTTTAAAGGGTCATTTTTTATGTTGCCCATTAAGTTTTTAACCAAAGTTATACTTTATTTTTTCTTTGATGTTTTGGCTTTCCTGAAATATGTATTACTTTGTTTCTTATTTTTTAAGTTATGAATGGAGTCCCTAGATTATTGAAGTCACATTGCATATTCTAAATTTTCTCTAGTTTATTTTTGCATTTTGAAGGCTCTTTTTGTCAATATTTTTTATTGGGATTGTATTTTTTTAATCGCCATTTCACTGACCAGGACTTCAGCTAAAGAATTGTAAGTGATATTCTATTTTATTAGGTGAGCAATGTTAATGTTTTTATGTAATGTTTCTTTATTTGTTGTGTATTTTTCATTTTTATATCAGTTTATTTTATAGATGATTGAAAAGTGTTTAATCTAAAATAATGTTGGTTACTTCATCTTAATTTTTCTACTCAGATTAGGATTTAAAATTGTAATAATATGTAGAAATAAATAGTAATAGAATATGGCTGTTTTTGTTTCAGTGAGGCTAAATTGTGTTGTTTAGTGTGCTTCTTTTAAAGTAGGGTTCTTGCTATTGAGTCAAAGTATGGTAGCCCTTGGTTGTGTACTTTGTATGCTAGGAGTTCATGCATTTGTTTAGTTTGTTTGTGATTTCTAGTTTAATTGGGGTAAGGAATTCTACCATTCTTAGATCCTAGTAGCTGTTTTATTTTTTAAGTATTTCTATTGGCAGGGGGGGAAGTTTGATACTTCCAAGTGATCTTTGGGAGTAATTGTGACACCCTGTCATTGTGTTCTTTGTCTTTGCTTCTGGGAACATACTGCTGTTGTTGACATTCCACCATGTAATGTCGTACTTAGACAGTTGATCGGTGCAGGTGACAAACCCATGTATCTTCAACAAAATCCATTACAGGAGCTAATTTTATTTCATGCTGTTCGTAATAGGGAGATTCAGTTAGTATGTCATAATGTTAAGTGACTCATGTTACATGGACATATGGTGCAAATTCTAGGTTAGAGCCTCGATATACTGTGGTTAATGCATTGAGTGGATAGATTTTGAGTTTTTTCGAAATCCTTGCCTATTTAAAATCTATGCTGATTTATGTTTTTTGGGATAGACTTTGATTATGGTCGAAATCATCGCCTATTCAAAATCTATTATGATGTTTTGTGTGATCTCTAGTTCCAGGTCCCATTTCATTTTAGACTCCAAATAATGGAATGCAGTACCAGCTGTTATACTACCATCACCATCCCTTTTAAATTAAAACAAAACAGGTTAAAATCATCTGTTTAGTTTGACACCTTCATCCTTTCTTTACTGTTCTTTGTTCTTTTAATACTCACTGCTTTGGATAAAGTAAGTTAACAAATACATTAATACATTAAAAACATGTTAAAAGTAAAGTATGGAGAATGCAGTTATGGATGTTAGTACATATATATGTATGCCATTAAGTGTGTGCTCCAATTTTAGAGTAGAATTTGTCATTAGACAATCTACATCCCTCTTTCCATATATGTTGTGCACCTCGAAACCAATTGATTGTTACTGTGCTCTTAACAGTGACCTTGTTTCTGTGTGGCTGTCATTGGACCTATCTGTACCCACCTGGAACTGACCATATGTCCGTGTGTGAATGGCCCTGTCCTTGTCTGGGCTCCTGACGTCCAGCCAGTTTGTGCATTTGTCACTGGCCATTCTATATGAATAGAGAAATGGCATGATCTCTCCACTACCTAATCTGTCTCCCTGCCACTACCTGTCTTCCTGATTGCTTTACTGTGACCTCTCTGTTCACTTAGCTTTGCCTTTCTCTGTGTACATTTGGCAGTGACATGTCATGCAGTTTTTAACATTGTATTTGTCTAAGTGCAATTGGTATCTGACCCCCGATGTGTGTAGGTCACTGTCCCTTACTCTACGAGTTATCAGCCCTGTTTAGTTGTGCTTGCATCTGACACTGTCCCTTCATACTTCACATTGACTTGTCCAAAGTCCATAGTTACCATGGACGCTGTTCTGCCTCTGACCCGCTGGTAGGAAATTGCCAAAAAGAAGTTGGAACCAGACACCTGTACACCCACAAGTCAAGGAAGGTCACAAATGTGCCAACCAATTCCAAACCTGCAGTCACTAATGGAGGAAAGAAACAGTCCATGACATCAGGAAGAGGAAGTAGGTGCTCCACTTCTACCTTCAAAAAACTTCTCGCACTGCAATTGCTGTGCCTGTCTCAGGGATCACAAAGGCAGCAGCAGAAACCAATATCAGACTGGCTCAAATTGCTATGTCTAGTTTCAAGAGTTTCTGCTCATTGTGGTGACTGCAACCCCTCAAAGCACATATCAGGCAATTAAAGCGCAGAAAAGGAGTTCAGAAGTGTCTGCTGTCTCTTTCATTATCATGAACTTTTTAGGTCTTGTCTACACAGCGCATGCGCTATGCTGTGAGACAGATTGTTTAAAATTCAGTGGGCTTACAACCCATCCACAGCATGCCATCAGTTGTTCTCATTATCTGTCTCATTTTTAATCTTTTCATTACTTAGCTCATGTAGGCTTCCCTTCATTTTTTTCAGTGGAGAATGGGTCACGTACATGTGATCTTCCTTGTCTTTTTGCAATAATTTTTTTTTTATTCTATAAAGATTTTGGAATTATTCCTGGATGTGCAATGTGCTTTCCTACGTTTAACAGAGGCGTATGGCTTCTTATTTATGTTGGTTTACCCTGTCTACTATCTCTATCGATGCTTTAGTTACTTACACCAACAACTGTGCTACTTTGCGCCACTCCACTCCAGCCTATGCCACTCCACTCTAGCCAACTCCACTCTAAGCGACTCTACACCACTCCACTCTACACCATTCCACTATACTCCACTCTATGCTACTCCACTCTACTCTATGCCACTCTCCTCTACGCCACTCCACTCTCCTCTTCAACACTCTATTCTACACCACTCCACTCTACTCCAAACCAATCCACACTACTCTAAACCATTCTACACCGATCTACGCCACTCCAATACACTATTTTCCACTCCACCCTACTTTATGCCACTCCACTCTTTGCCACTCCATTCAACTCTATGCAACTCTACACCACTTTACTGTACACCACTCTACACCACTGAATATAGAAAGTACCTCTGTAAAGACCTATATTGCTTTATCAGTAGAATCTATCTGAAATATTTTAAGACTGGATGCTGTAGAAAGAGAAGAAAAGCTGTAATTATTTCAAAACATTATTTTATTATTTTTCTTTTCTGTTTTTTGATTTTTCAGTTTAACTGTTTATACATAGATATAATTCATTTTGTTACATGAAAACATAATCATAAATAACAGGCTTTCAAAAAAGTGTAAATTTCATAATGTGCAATTGAAGCAAAAACACCCCTGACAAATCATCTTATCCTATTACCATTCATTCTCTCATGCATACCACTGCATTGACTACCTTTTCTAAAAAGACAAATATAAACAATAAGACAAAACATTACATAAGATTAACCCAAGAGTAAACATGGTAGACCAATCTAGGTGTAAGAAAGATAGGTCCTACCACTTAATCATAAACTGATCTGTACATTGTATTACAGTCTATTATACATTGTCGTGGTCTTTGGTGTGTACGGCCTACGTACGTTTCGGTGATAATTGGTAATTAGATCACCTTCTTCAGGGCCAAGGTATAAGGCTAAGAAATAAGACAAACACATAAATACATGAATTAAAAAACGGGGAGTTCTTCAATTTCTATTCAAATTGATCCGGGTGAATCCAAGTTTTACCACAAAGTGGACTTTAAAAGGGAGCCGATTGCCTCAGGTGTATTAACCTCTGAGTGAAGAGATAAGCTTATATAATCTTTCATTCCAAAGGTTAGGAGAGGGCCAAGTCGGGCACTTTATTGGGCAGTCGGCCTTTCCATTATAGAATCTTCTCGCAATTCTGGTCATAGATTTATTCTTGCTTGAGGACCAGTTGTCTAGAGAAATATCATGGGGCCATCGTATCGTCTACGTTGTTGTCTGTAACTGGGGGTTCTTTTGCCTATGGACACCGTGTCCATAGGCAAAAGAACCCCCAGTTACAGACGACGACGTAGACGATACGATGGCCCCATGATATTTCTCTAGACAACTGGTCCTCGAGCAAGAATAAATCTATGACCAGAATTGCGAGAAGATTCTATAATGGAAAGGCCGACTGCTCAATAAAGTGCCCGACTTGGCCCTCTCCTAACTTTTGGAATTAAAGATTATATAAGCTTATCTCTTCTCTCAGATGTTAATGCACCTGAGGCAATCGGCTCCCTTTTAAAGTCCACTTTGTGGTAAAACTTGGATTCACCCGGATCAATTTGAATAGAAATTGAAGAACTCCCCGTTTTTTAATTAATGTATTTATGTGTTTGTCTTATTTCTTAGCCTTATACCTTGGCCCTGAAGAAGGTGATCTAATTACCAATTATCACCGAAACGTACGTAGGCCGTACACACCAAAGACCACGACAATGTATAATAGACTGTAATACAATGTACAGATCAGTTTATGATTAAGTGGTAGGACCTATCTTTCTTACACCTAGAGTGGTCTACCACTTTTACTCTTGGGTTAATCTTATGTAAAGTTTTGTCTTATTGTTTATATTTGTCTTTATAGAAAAGGTAGTGAATGCAGTGGTATGCATGAAAGAATGAATGGTAATAGGATAAGATGATTTGTCAGGGGTGTTTTTGCTTCAATTGCACATTATGAAATTTACACTTTTTTGAAAGCCTGTTATTTATGATTATGTTTTCATGTAACAAAATAAATTATATCTATGTATAAACAGTTAAACTGAAAAATCGAAAAACAGAAAAGAAAAATAATAAAATAATGTTTTGAAATAATTACAGCTTTTCTTCTCTTTCTACAGCATACAGTCTTAAAATATTTCAGATAGATTCTACTGATAAAGCAATATAGGTCTTTACAGAGGTACTTTCTATATTCAGTATATTTCCCTCTCCCCCCTCTGGACCTAAAAACATATTGGGAGAACTCTTCCTCTTATATATACACCACTCTACACCACGACACTCCACACAATGCCTCTCTATGCCACTCTACAGCACTCTACTCTATTCGGTGCCATCCCACACTACTCTACTCTATGCCACTTTACTCTATGCCACTCCACTCTGTGCCACGCTACTCTACACTACTTCACTGCACTCTCCTCTACGCCACTCCACGCTATGCCATTCCACTCTATGCCACTCTACTTTGCATCACTCCACGCCAATCTACACCACTCTGCTCTATGCAACTCTATGCCACACCACTCTGCGCAATCCACAGTGCTCTATGCATTCCACTATACTGTATGCCACGCCATTCCACTCTATGCTTCTCTATGCCACTCCACCCTATTCTACACCACTCCACTCTACACCAGTATACTCCACTCTCCTCTACGCCACTCAACTCTACACCAACCAACTAATCTTTACCCATGCCGAACAGCAAATCTAATAACTGTCATGTAGAGGAGACCAATTGGCTTTGTCAAAGATTGTTTGTGAAATGACATCATGGTAGAGTGGACTGATATGGTGGAGGTTCGGAAGTATCCCAATGGTGCATCTAGTGACCCATTATACTCTTTGATTTTTTGCCTTGCAAAAGCTTGTGGGTGGCTCTTGCAGACAAATCGCCCTTTGTTCTAAGGGCTGCAGCATTCCGAATTCAAACACTGCCACGGTGACCATGTCTCAGAGTAATTGAAAGGCAAAGACTGCAGTAAGTTCCGAAATCATTTCTAAACACTCTTGAAAAACAAATTGATGGTTCCTTGTGAGCCAGGAGCTGTTTGGCAACAGCTGCACTAGATGGAGAATACCCCTGATCTTATGGTATCTAATACCCGGATGAACTACTTTTCTATCACCTCTGACGATGTGATTATTAGGGAGGGCAAAATTATCGGGCGATTTGGCGGTAAATTTGGCGTAGACGTCATTTAGGGGTTACAGATGCGAGCCATGGCTTGACCGTTGCGACTCCTGGCACTGCCTTTGCGACCTCAGACGTGACAAAATTACTGTCAAGAACACAGGGGTTTGATTATCTACCCGTTTTTCATTATACTAATAGTGAGTATTATTCTATTATTCACCATTAGTGTAATAAGAAATGGAACTCATTTAGGATCTTTAGCGGCAGCTGTTATAAGTAAAAAGGTTTCAAAATGTATCTTGTACGCATGCTTGTGGATGAGAGTGTGTTTAAGTGAGAGAGAACGCGCATAAGTGTGAGCAAGAGTGTCTTAATGTGGAAGCATGGGTGTGAGAGTTCAAGTAAGAGATACAAATGAAAGGTAACGAGTGAGATAGAGGCATAGATGTTCTATCCTTGATGCAAGGAAACGCTGCATCAAAGTTGCTGCACTGCTTTGCGTTAAAGGGAAAAAGAAAAAATGCGCCATACCTAAACTTTTGACAATGCTCATATCCCTGGCCCACAGAGCAAGGATATGTATGTTCTCTGAAGCATAGGAATTGGACTGGAAGGGATTCCCGTCAGTACAAAAACTATGCTTTGTGGCCCTTCTCACTTTGGATGTGTGCTGTACAGTGCAGCACACATGCAAAGTTGGGAAAACATTTCTCCTTGTTATGCCTGTTTCAAGGAGGCATAATATTTTGGCACAAATTCCTTTCTACCACTATTTGTAGACTGGGGTTTGTGTCAAAACCCATGGGTCATTTCATGGGAATGGTCATGCACTACGGATGTATGACGGTACGACGCGTACCGTCACAACGCATGCTTTAACAACGCGTTCCTTACAACGCAAGTCGTTACCACGACTTGCGTTGGGGCCGCGGATTGAGAATAGTATAATTTACTATTCTAACACCAGTCCCCGTGGACACTAGGGAAGGTGTTGGAATAGTAAATATACTATTCTTAATCCTCTAGCGCCCTCCAGCGCAAGTTGTGGTTACGACTTGCGTTGTAACGGACGCGTTGTTAAAGCCTTGCGGAGTAAAATCCGCGTGGTAAAGGATGTTTCCCTGCATTACCCATGGAACGCCACATTGGTATGAAATAAAGCAAAGTAGTGCTTTGGGATACCATCCAATGCAAATACTCTATTTTAGGGTCATGTGACATGCGTTCTGGAAAAAATCAGTGTCAGGGGTCATAGGACGTCACTTCCTGAAATGTCATTATGGTCAAAGGGTATGTGATGTCACTTCTGCTATCCCTGGCATTTGGGTGATTCGACTCCCATGGAAAACGGGAGACGGTGCAGCTGCACATCTGAACACACAAGAAGTCATTTTTGATGCAATAAACTTGTGAGCAGGGATTTTCACGTTGCACGTTCAAGCAGTGAATGGCAAAGACGCCTCTAGTCTTCTGTCATGTGTCACAGTGGTCACAGGTCATTTTTAATAAACACTCAAAATACAGAAGAAAGCCTCTTTCCTCCCCACCTTGACTCATTTTAATAATGTCTGAAATTGCTTTTGTGTAATGCAGGTAAGATTAGTTTTCTTCATTAAAATGCAGTGGGTTTTTTCCCCTTAAAATAAATTGCATGATAGTACTCCTATAGGAGGCTTGTGCTAAGAAAGAGTCGAATGTCTAATATAAATACACCCTTTATATGTTGCAGAGTTAAATGCATGGTAGATAATTTCCATGGATACCTTAGACCCCTTCCGGGATTAGCATGTTAAATTCTAAGCAGTATAAATCTGAATTCTGTTTACGCAGCGAAGAAAGGCTGACATTTATGCGATGGGAATTGACTCATTTTCACCCTTTTCACAGCTGGAGGGAAATGCAGTCTAAGAAATTGTTGCTAAAAAGCCAGCTGGAAGGCATTCCACACTACACAACACAGCAGCAGACATTGTCATAGCAGTGATGTCACGCAGCAAGAGCCCTGATACTTTACTATGTTAGTGTTTTCATTCGAAAGAATGGGGCAAACAATCGACTAAAATCTACGGGGCTCAAGTAAAAGCAATACAATGCTTGGTAATAGATTTCTCTAGCCTAGGTCACTGTCATCTTATGCTAGCTTCCCAACTAAGGAGTTGCAATTAGAACTATGGGGCATATTTACTCTGCTTGCTCTGGAGCACATGTGGCAGCTTAGCAAGCGCCAAAGCAGGCACCTTTGCTCCATGACGTAATGGTGCTTGCGTTGTGGTCAGAATAGTTTTTTTTGTGCAAGAAGGAGTACCTTCCGGCAGATTTTTTTCCTGAAATTCGAGCATGATTTGGCGTCCCCTAAGGCGATTTTCTAACACATGTGGTGGCAAGCGGTTTGGGTCACAGGGCTGCTTCTCCGGTAGATTTTCTACTCAAGCTGCAGCAAAATCAACTTGAATGGGTGTGTGCTCTTGCATGGTGTCGTTAGTGCTGATTTTTCAGCACTGCCTACACTACTGACACTGAATTGCAGCGCTATATGCATGTTTTCCGCCCATTATGTAACTCTAAAAATTCCACGAAGTGAAACTCTGCGAGATCCCTCACCCCTACCTGTCACCGCTCCATCTTTATTATCATCAAAATGGACCCTGTTGTGAAGAACTCACGCTGTACACCATGTGATGGTAAAGGAACACAGCTTTAATGAAAACGCAACCTGGCATTGAACCTCTCCATGGAGGCAGAGTCAACTGGCCCTCTTAGAATCTTGCATGCCTCACAATCTAGAATACTAACCTACTTACATCATCAAACATTCCCTTCCCTTCCCAAATTAAATACACCAAATTATAATGCAAACGTACAAACCACACAATATACAAAATATTAGAAACATTAAACCCACAGCCACACTCAATTTAACAGAATGCTAATATTCAATGAAAAAGTAAGAAAATCCCCACTTCCAATTGTACTGGGAGAACAAGAAACAATAAAGCAACATATGAGACCTCACATGTCATAGACAGGACTTAAGACATCACATAATCATGAAAGGATGCCAACAATTAAAATCTTGCCTCTCAAAATTTTCTTTGATCTCTGACACATGCCTCAACACACGCCTCATAACAATCGTACTCTTGCTAGTGATATCTTTCTTAATCCTGACCACCAACCATTTGGACGTAACATCCACCAACAATCTAAGCACACCATGTACCAAGGTCTACAAGGATCCTCAATGTGACCCACCTCACTCATGCATCCCACTCTTAACCTCTTCTCACACTCCTTACAAACACTACAAGCTTCTACCCATCGCTTGAACTGATCATCCAAACCAGGCAACCAAAACTCAATCTTAATCCATCTGATTGTCATCCCTTGGCCTAAATGACCTTGATGCACCAAATTGAGAACTTTAAGTCTTAAACCACAAGGCGGAACATAACAATCACCTCTCATAGCATTAATTCTACACACCGGCAACTCAGTCAACACTTTCAAAAGCAGCTGTACCGAGATTGACACAGTACTCTCCCTCACAGCTCCCCTGCGAATCATTTTAATCACGTCCCGCAATACCGTATCAGATTTCATTTCCTCCTCCCATTCCACCCCAGTAAACGCCCCATTCCACTGTGAACAACATCTTGCACAGAAGCAACTGCACCTTCTGCACCAAATTCCTTCACTGCAAACCAGAGAACCATCCACTACCTCCCAATCCAAAGACATCCTCAACAAACAATCAGCTTGCACATTCTTCCACTCTTGCACAAAATCCACAATATAAAGATATTCCTGCAATCTGTCAGTCAACCTAGCTAATCTTGCAGAACGGTTACCTGCACCACTTGAGGACAAACCTTTCATTAACGGTTTATGATCAGTTTGCATGACAAACTGCACAACTTATAAATACAAACGAAAATACTCCTCAAGCAGCCACCAATGCCTCGTGTCCAATTCAGAATAGTTTCTCTCAGCAGGCGCGAGCTTGCATGAAGCAAACACCACAGTTCTTTCTTTCTTCCCATTTACTTGAGATAACACAACACCCAATCCAGTTGCACTCGCATTCACCGTTAATTCAGATTTTAATTTAATATCAAATGCAGCAAGAATTTCAGCCTCAGAGACCTCCTTTTTAATGTAGTCACAAAATTTTGTTTATAACTGTCCCACACAATTTTGTTTCCTATGCGCCACAACACCCTCAAACATTCCGTTTTGCCAGCAAACCCTTACACAAACTTTGAATAATATGCAATGAGGCCTAAAAATGACCTCAACTGATCTTTATCAGAAGGAGACAAGGCCTATTTTATGGCTTCTAATAAAGCTTGTTTAGGATTAATACCTCCATCAGATATAGTATTCCCTAAATACTCACTCTCTTCTGATATAAAGGTACATTTATCTCCATTCAACCCCAACCCAAACTCCCCCATTCTATTCAAAACCACTCTCAGAACAGCATTGTATTGCTCTACAGTTTCACCAAAATTGTAAACATCAACCTGAAAATAGATAATGTTGCTCACTCCTTTCAAAATATTAGACATTACCCCCGGAAAAAAGAAAATTACTTTGAGTACAAAGGCCAATTGTATCTACAATGCACTGGGACCTCTATGGGGAGTACTTTCGCTCCTAGCGTAGCGGGGTTGTATGTTTATGATTTCGAAACAAAGTATATCCTACCACCTACCAACCCCTTTTCCTCCTCCATAGGATTATGGAGGAGGTACATTGATGACATTCTCCTACTATGGACAGGGACGGAAGCCAGTCTTTTGCAGTTCCTAGATTGGGTCAATACTCTGGATCCTTTCTTGAGGTTTACTAATAACTTCAGTAGGGAATCGATCATTTTCCTTGATGTGGTAATTAAAATAGAGGGCACCTCTCTCACAACTGTGACTCACCACAAACCAACGGCGAAAAACAACCTCCTTGACTTCAGGAGTTTCCATCCAAGACCTTTAAGGGAAAACTTGCCCTACGGCCAATTCCTACGGTTGAGAAGGAATTGTAGTAACATTAACGACTACAAGGAACAGGCCAAGGAGCTAACAGACAAACTAACACAAAGAGGGTATCCC
This sequence comes from Lissotriton vulgaris, assembly GCF_964263255.1. Classification (NCBI taxonomy): domain Eukaryota; kingdom Metazoa; phylum Chordata; class Amphibia; order Caudata; family Salamandridae; genus Lissotriton; species Lissotriton vulgaris. The sequence continues at coordinate 352,078,161 of NC_141685.1, read as the reverse complement.
AAAGGAGTACTGAAAAAAGGCCAAACCAGAGCACGAAATCAACCCCGAGAGGCACTACTAGAGGACAATGTAAGGACAACCACGGAAACACCACTCACGTGTGTAACCACCTACAGTACCCTCTCAGACACAGTGAAAAAATCCATCAATAAAAATTGGAGAACTATCAGCAGCAATTTCAGTAACTGGGAAAAACCTCTTTTTTCGTTCAAGAAAGGCAGGAGTATTAAAGATGCCTTGGTGCATACTAGACCATTAACAGCCCCCAGTGCAAACACAGCCACCAGGTCTATCACAGATGCTTGGCACCTACCCCCAGTTACGGGTCATTTCCCATGCACAGACTGCAGTGTCTGTCATCTGACCACTCATTCTAAACAACTCAACTTGGAACCGGGAAAAGTGTGGACACAAAAATCCCACACAAACTGCAATTCAACAAACATGATTTACTTGATCACCTGCCCCTGCGCGAAACGCTACGTGGGGTTGACCACCAGGAAAGTTAAGACACGCATCGGGGAACATCGTAGCAACATTCGATGCAAAAAAATCACTACAAAACTCAGCGAGCACTTCCTGCAAGCCAATCATACCCCGAATGACATGACCTGGACAGTGATCGAACAGGTCAACTGTGTAAAAAACAGAGAAAACATATTGTTTGAAAAAGAACAGCGTTGGGTCTATCGACTCAGCACCCATATTAATGGACTAAATGACCAAATTCCGTGGACCAGCGTCCTAAAACACTAAAACCAACCTGAGTTCTCTTTTGCCCTCCCACCTCGAATGCAAGTACCACAACCATACGTGTTGAGTGATTTATTCACACCAGCGCTGCTATTAGCATTTTTTTCAATAATAATTCCCATGTTATAAACCTGAATCAGCTAAATCCTGATTAGGGTTCCCTTACTTATGCTGTTCTTTGAAGTCTCCATCTATACTGGGTAACATATGCTGGACATCGCGCTGTCCCGCATAGTACTATCGGTATGCCAGGGTGGACTCCACCCACTCCAAGATCCAGGCTTGCGTTTCATTACAGCTTGAGTTGCAAGCCTCGTTGCCATCTCAGGCGACCTCTCACGTGATCTCGTGAGCACCTAAACAACAGCCCCGGGAGGAGTATACAAGGGCGGACCCCGCCCATCTCAGGATCGAGGCTTGCGTCTCAATGCAAGCCTCGCTTTCACTCCACAAGACCTCTTGCGATATCACGCGAGCACCTTCCATCGTTCCCCCCATTGGCTGAATGGCTTCTGGCTCCAAGCCTCGCCTTGATCTAAGGACCCCGATTGGCCCGCGCGCAGCCACCGCTCCATAAACGCCTCGCTCGCCCGTCGCAATGGATCCACGAGATCCAGCGAGGGTGCAGCTAGGTGCCGAGCGGGTGCTGAGCGTTGCGGGCATAAGAGACCTTACTTTAGAGACATCACTCTAACCAGATAAGTTGTATGAATGGGACCCTGCCAGTTCTAAAAACCTCCTTTGTGTGTATCTGTTTCTCTCTCCCCCTTATTTACAGGGTGTGCCATTGTCGCTCCCACCCCCCTCCTGTGTTCTATGGGGCGTGGATCTATTTCTTTACAAGTGAGGACATTTTTCCTATACCTTGGACTTAGTGTTGTGTGCTTGGGTAATTTATATACCACGGCCAGCAGTGTCACGGTGCTTTGCACCGGAACAGTGCTTTAACGTTGTTTTCCTTCGGGGTTCATTCCCTGACACCCCACCATAGGTAGTGTGATACTTTCATGTACTTCCTCACAAATAGACTTAGACACGATAAGTCTGCTTGTTTAGCCACTGTTGCTATACCACACATATGCAACAGCCCGCGCTGAATAGATTTAATCAGCGTTAGTTGAGGCCCCTCCACCTCGGATTTCGGCATGACCTCAACTACGCATCCCAGGCATACCGGCCACGGCCCTTGATAGGTATGCAAGCATGTGTCATGCCACAAAGTCACTCTTTATGGCCACTGTACATATGCACAAATCATTGATTCGATATCTTTGTGTTTATGTTTGTATTTGTCTGTTTGTCATTTTTCTTCCTACAGACTCCTAGGTTCCTCGCAAAAGAGGTAAAACCCCACTACTTATGAGTTTGTTTTTCTTTCTTTTTTGCACCATTTTTACACATAGTGCTATTTTTAACTTTCACGACCATTGGCAGGGCGGGCCTTAGCGCGCCCCTCCTGTCATTGGCACACTCGCTTACCGGTCCTGATGAAAGCCCAGTAAAGTAACACATAGAACGGGCAGAAACATGTTGACCTTCTCCACAGGGTAAACACCAGTATAAAGTATTTGGCTAGTTTCCCTTCACATATCTTGTTTTTAATATGTCAGGTTGACCAGTGAATAAAGTTTTTTTGGTACAACCTTTGACATTTTCAAACCTCAGCTTTTTTCACACTTCATCTTCACACAAAAACCTGCTCCGCAGTCTCCTGGCGTCACAGCACACCGGGGAGGTATTCGATCTCTCCCGGTGGACCCGATGATGAAGCATGTCACCACTAGGGTGAGTGAGGGTTTCCTGAAAAAACAGTGTATTTTTTCTTGAAATTGGTCTTACCACCGGACCACTTACAACTGGCCTCAGACTTCACGTGCGACAACCACCTCCTTTATATACTTTACCTTTACGGTCACTCTTCCTTTGATTACCTGTATATTGCTTGGGGACTAAGAGTGCCCTAAAACCCTCTCTCTCCTTTTGTTGATATATATTACCCCCGGAAGCACACTTGCCACCGATGCTAAGCCTAACGACATGTGTGTATTTTGAAAAATACCTTCAGCTGTTATACAAGTGGTTAAAGCCTTGGAGTCATCATGCAATCTGACGTGATGGTAAGCACCTCTCAAATTGAACTTTGAGAACTACTTACCACGCTTAACCATGGACAACAGCTCAATAATATTGGGCAAAAAGAATGTATCAGCCACAGTATCCTGATTTAATGACCTTAAGTCAACACAAAATCTCAGCCGGCCATCAGCTTTCTGTATGGCCACTACTGGAGAAACCCAAGGAGAGGCTTCCACAGGCTCTATTATCCCATCCTTGTCACCACAAAATGTTGTGAAGAACACATGCTGTACACCATTTGATGGTAAAGGAACAAAGCTTTAATGAAGAACGTAACCTGATTTCGATCTTCTCCAAAGAGGCGGTCAACTGTCCCTCTTAGTATTTTGCACGCCTAACAATCTAGAATATAAAACCACTGACATCATAATTGACCCCTTCATCTGGAGTGCACATAATAGAAGACAATATCTGCATACTGTGAACCCGCTAACATGAATCAGTGGAGGATCCTTCATCAACCCGAAACAGTCTGCAATCAAGAACATAGAGACATCCACTAACACACTGACACTTAAACCACAAAGACATAAAGTCAATGAATGGTTGATAACACTTGCACGGTTTGCTTGAGATCTGTAGATACAAGCCCTGCTCATATCCCTGCAACCAAGGTAAACCAACTGACAAAGCCTCCAAATAAAGCTAAAATATGGCCCGAATACTTTCACTGTAACTTCAATTAAATACCCATTTATAATTTGACTTCTATTAGTGCAAAGTCACAAGACTGCCCCCCACCGTCTTGAAGGTCCTGATATTGTGAAAACCCCAAACTAGCAGAAAACAATATAGATATTAATGACAGAGAAACACTGGCAAGCAACTCATTAAAACAAAAAGCCCAGTGAACACTGCAACATCTGCAAACTAAGTACAGCAAAAACAGATCTGGGTTAATGGACTGTAGCAATATCTGATTTGCAGCATCCTTTCAGACTATCCAATGGGAAACCCAACAACACACAGCGAACAATTTGTAGATTAAGGAGCGGAGAAACACACACACACACAAAACTGTCTGTTATAAATAGGATGAATCCTTGTAGATTACAAGATGTAGGTTTATTTAGCTTAGTTCCGGGTTCCAAGTAACGCCCCTCCAAGAGCAGCATCCTGCTGCTCTTCCCCAGCACACTCCAACTGTAATGCTCATACAAGCACAAACACTCTCAAGATTCCAACCTTCCAATGACCGCACATACTGGCTAAGCAGTAAGGAGCAGAGCACTAGGGAGGAATGCATGACAGAATACACAGGATTCAACAATTAAATATCAACTAGAGCAAAAATTTAAACAACGCATACAACAATACATGAAAAAAATAGAAAAAAGTGCAAAATGGCAATACTATATGAAGTTAAAACTTAACTCTTTAAAAACAGCATGTGGGGAGCAGCGACACAACACCCTTCCACATAACTACAATGCAGAACTAACAACAACATGGGGTGCAACGCACATACCCCTGCAACTACATAAAAGGCATAACTTTAACCCATGCACATTCCATACACAGAGAATCTCCACAAAATATTTAAACCATTACCCGTTTCCACACACACGGAATCCTTGCACAGGGTCTCTCAACCCACATTGCCACATGCACATGGCATCTTCATACTGGGTGCCTCTCAACCCACATCACCACACTCATGTGGCATCTTCGCACTGGGTGTCTCTCAATTCACGTCACCACTCACTGGGCATCATTGTACAGGGTATCTATCGAACACATTCCTGCACAATGAATCATTCCAACAAATAGTGAGCCTTTTTCAAATATCCACATGCAGCAACCCAAACCAGAGTTAACCACATGAAAAACATGAGCCACCAATTCATCATGACATGAATAACAGTAAATAATTATACTCAAACATCTAGTAACATGGCATAAGTCAAAACATGGCAGCAAATAATATAAAATGCAGCAGTAAGGCATCAACTGACATGCCATTACAAAATGTACACCGATAGCTCAATACAAGTAGCATCTCAAAAATACATATTTACTATACTGAGAATTCTACACCCCTTCTGCACCTTGTCAACATGACCAACGTCAAAGCATGTATAGCACATAAACGAAAGTACTCCTTGGCATGTAACAGGCATTATAAGTACATAACACATATTATAAGAAGACATCTCAAAATACAACAGAGCTAATACAACAGCATCAAAATATTTAATCACAGGGAGCTAACACATCTTTCACTTAGGTGAGCGATCTCTGACCCAAAGTACCTCACCAATGATAGATAATTTGAGAACAAGTGGCAGTTTCACATTCCACACATACCCTTGGAACTTTACACTAAAAGCCTTTATGTCCCAGACCCACATGGAACAACTACACGGTGTACAGCACAGCTTTTATCTTCACGGCTGAAGTTGCAGCTCTTGTGGTTGGCTAAACTCCAACCTGCATTTTCTCCTAATAGATTATGGACCAGAGTTGATCTCCCAGCATTCACCGTAGTGAGAAGTGAGCACATGCACTAGGCCTTTGCACTGATCAGTGGTCTAGTTGTTGACCTCCCACAGTAATCTCGGTACCTATGCACTTACACATGGCTGGATTCCTATCTAGTTTTTCACAAACCCTAGAATCCGTGGTCGACTGAATGTTGTTGTCTGCTAAGATGTGTAAAGGAAAGATTTTCAAATCATAACTTATATCAATTTTCAAATGACCAAATTACCCCAATTTGGAAAGACCACTAACTACGGAATAAAATTTAAAATGTTTTACAAAGTCAAAAATAATTGAACATACAAACACCTCAGCAAGAGGTTCAGAAAATAAACCTGCACTAATACAAACATGATCCTCCGCAAGAGTCTCAGACGACCCAAAATGAAAATCAGTGTAAGTTCAAGAAGCATCAGGCAACCAATTACAGTTCCTGCTTGAAGCCTCGACTGCATTTATTCAAAAGGAAAGAACAGGTTTGTCTGTACTTACACTAACTCTAAGGTGACATCCTTACTTAGCATCCCCACCAGGCAAGAGAAAAAGGTGTCAGCAGTGAAGACTTCCTAAGAAGTACGCTCACTTTCCATGGGTAAGTAGCCTAAGCTACAAAGCTCGTTCTAAGATGCTCCTTCATACACCCCTATCCTGCCCGTCCTGCTCCAAGTATACATTCTGCCCAAACTGCCTCAAGATCTGCTCTAAATCAACTGCTCTCCACCTCTACTCTCATCATCTGCTTTCCAAGTCTGCTCTCAAGTCTGCTTTCCTCCGTCGGGGCGCTGTCCCTAATACAAAATCCCAAAAACAGTAAACACGCCCTGAGCACACCCCTCTGGGCAGGTGCTTCTTCCTGGATTTTTCCACCAAACCCCAGGCACCTTTTCCGCCAAATGTAACATCTTCACATTCGGATTCACTCCCTCCGTTCTTGCTCCTACCATTCTAACTCCTAAACAAAGGATCATTCTACCTAACGAGCTATGTGTCCTTGCACCTGCAACAGAAATGTGTGAGAAACAACTCTGCTCACACACAATTTTGCAATTCAATTTCAACTGCAAAAAGGAGCCTTTCCCAAGGAGAACACATTTTAAGCCTACAACATCAAGTCAAACTAAAATTGCAGTTAGGCATCTACTGGCTTTTCATGTCCCAGGCCTGTACACTTTTAAATGCATTTCTAATACGTCAACATAAGCATTACATTCATCATTTCTAAGCATTATGTTTCATCACATTTCTAAAACATTATTCTTTCTCATGTTAGAGCAACACTCTTATTAATTAATAAGCAACTCTACATGTGCAACTTCTGATATGGCACATTAATCCTAATGCAACGTTTTACACGCAAAGCAATAATTTCTGCATTACTTAGGGCATATTCTTGGTTAAAGCACTATATTAGGCTTATGATGATATGAACACACATCTACATATTGCAACCTCGGCCTAGTACTACATTTCTAATAATCACACATAATACAGTCCTCTAAATATGTGGGTGCTGACTACTCCAGATTTTGGTGCACCCCTACAAAATTCAAAAACAACATGGCGCTCTATCACTGTCATGCAATTACTCAACTGCAAAGCACGCAAGGCCTGTTGCTAAGTGACGCTTGTTGCTCCTTCCTGCTTTGACATGCCGCGCCACGGGGTGCATCACAGTGTTTGCAGTGAAGACTCTGGACGCTACAGTGACACACGGCAGCCCTTTTTTAAATGCCACCATGGATACTGCAGCCACTACAGTAATGGGACCAGGGGCGTAACACAAGCCCCCGCAGACCACGCATTGCGGGGGGGCCCCCGAGCTCCTGGGGGCCCCCAGGCCCCTTCTCACGTCACTCTCAGCTGCACAAGTACAACACAATACAGACGGCCTGGCCTGTGTAGGCTTAGGCAGTGAGGCTCATAATGGTGCGCAGCGCTGCGGCAGGGGGCCGGGCCCCTGCGAGTATATTTGAGATGGTGCGGGCGGGGCCCCGGCCGGGCCCGGGGGGGCCCCCCTGGGAGGCTGGCTGGCTGGAGAGTGGGACTGTGACTGTCTGGAGGAGCTCGTAGTAAATGGTGCGGCTGCGGCCGGGGCCATGACTCACCCTGAGACAGTCAGTCTAGTCAGTGAAGTGACAGTCAGTCACTGTCACAGTGTTTGAAAATAAATGCTTTCATGCCATGGTGCGTGCGGGGCCCCGGCCGGGCCGGGCCCGAGTCAGGGTCTACTTCTTCGATGGCCTGGGGGGCCGGCAGGGGCCCCGGCCGTGCCCCCGAGAAGCAAGTCCGAAATGGTGGGGGGCCCCCGCCGGCGTCACCCTGTGAGTGAGTGTGCAGTGTGCGTCGGACTGGAGTCACTCTGGACAGAAAGTGAAAGAATGAAAGGCCTGTCCCGCGGCCCGCGGCCCGCAGCCATTTCATACAATCAGGCAGGCTTAGACTAAGATAACTGTTATCATTCTTAATCTAAGCCCGCCCGCCTGATTCTATGAAATGGCAGCGGGCCGCGGGACAGGCCTTTCATTCCTTTCACTTTCTGTTTCCGCACTTCCGCCGCCGCTTATGCGCGTGGGGGCGTGGGCACTAGGGCTGGCTGCTGCTGAGTGGTGGTGACACGCACAAACATCATGCGCCAGCCAGCCGGGCCAATAAGCAGCAGCACTCAGGTGCGTGTGGGGCGGCCGGCGTGTACGTGGCATCAGGGGCGCCCGGGCAGGGTGGCGCGCATAGCCATAATTTAAGTTAACAACAGAAGAACACAGAAGAAGACAAGACAACAAACCCGAACAACTTCTGCCTAATTATCCTTCTAAGACAAAACAAAGAAAGCAGCAGGCAGCCCGCCCACGCTCAGCCTGTCCCACTGTCCGATTTCCGAATCAATTTCAATCCGAACTCGAAGTTCAAGTAAGTAGTTTGTTTTGCTGTTGCAGCTTGCTATGACCCGGTCCCACTCCCGGCTTCAAGGAGGTGCATGGATCAGGCCTTGGTTTAGAACATTGTTTTTCATAGCTGCCAGGTTTCAGATTGCAATGTGTGTGACATTTTCATAATTTCAAATCAATGCAATTATCAGTGACATTTCAATGACTATGAGTGTAACACTTTCGCTCGAGCAAAATCAAGCAAGGTAGAAGAGGGAAACATATAGATAATCAGAAATTTTGGCTGTTTGAGCAACGAGAAACTCTAAGAAGATCTTGGAGGGGTACTAACCAGAGACAGACTGATGATGAATGACTGCGATTCTTAGTAACATGGCAGGCATTCGCTGCAGCTGCTCAGTATATTATCTCATCAATCTGATCATTCATGACCATGTGCTAGCCTAAAAACAAACTTTATAAGCATAGCATAGCATAGCATAGCAAGTGCACCTAGGATATTGTACCCTCACTCAGTCTCAGGCACTTCTTTGCAAGCCTGGTGAGCCGGGCCGGCGCTGCGGCAACACAGCTGCTTAGGTTTCAGATTGCTTATGTGTGACAATTCTTTAGCTCAGTGTGCTTGTTTGTGACTTTTCATTCTCTTTGAGTGAGACTATAGAAACCAGCAGTTATGCTTTGTGCCAATCTGCACACTAACTGAGTATAAACTGTGCAGAAATAGTGAGCTGAGTGTTAGCACTTGTTTGCTGCTAGGCAGTTAGGAGTTGCATCACGCTGCTTAAGAAGCACATTTACCTTCATCATCAATAATAACGAACATTATCACATGAACGTGCAGCTGCAATACATCACTGTGCCCTTTGACTTTAGGCATTTAATACAACAGTCGCAACTACTAGCACTGGCCTCATAAGATTAACTGCCAATATGTCAGTGAGAAAGGTGAAAAATACAGTCCCCAGAATGTAAAGCTAGTAATGATAGACAGTTTTCACCTCACTGCCATATGTCAGCTATCTGATAGTGACACTCACACACTGTATACTTGACAGGACAGGCCTGTTTTTTTCCTCAGTCCAGTCTAGTTATTATTCATCATGGTTACCGGGCCACACGGTGTGAACGAGAAAGAAATAACACACGACACACCCATCGATAACCACCAGGGCTGATAAATTTGCACGTTATCTTTTGCCTTTTGCAGGTGGGTGGGATCAATATGCGAACTGCGTCTGCCGAGAGCAGCTGTATTACTGTCACTATAACCTGCAGGTAACAAATGTAACGTTTACACAGTTACTGCACACGTGTATTGCTCTGCGCAGCTCTAATTGGGAGGAAGGATGGTTTGTGGAAATATCATATGCCTTTTTACTGTGGGTGCCCAGGCAGCAAACACAAAAACTAAACCAACTCCATCTTGCTTGTGCTGTGTCATTTGGCACATTGCTGCAGCACTGATAAACGCTTGGCTTGAGTGACTAATTTTGTCAGTCCAATAGTTTTTATGGAATTGCAGGTTTGGGTTTCTTTGTTCTTCAGCCATAGGCAGTTCATGAGACAATAGGATCACTCCTTGGCATTGTTGATTGCTTGCCTCAGTTACATAATCTGCTTTTGACAGGATTGTTGCAAATGCCATAGCGTGTATGTTGAGAGTGTTTCCCACTTTCTCACTAGAACTTACAGAAAGCAATATAGAGGCATTTCATTTAAATGTTGGAGGTTTCAAAGCAAAATATGCTAGATTTCTGGGTGGTAGGGCAAAGTGGTACATGGTGGGCCGCGCCGCCGCGGAGGCATGGTGGCCCGCGCCGCGGGGGGGGGGAGGGCCCCTCCATGTGCTTTGCAGGGGGGCCCCCTCAAGTTTCGTTACGCCACTGAACGGGACACGTGCTTGGAGCTCACTAGTACCACAGATTACATCGCTTCAAACGTCCCATTGAAACAATGATAGTGTGAATCAACAGTCTCGCACTTGCAACACCTGCACAGCAATTAATCAAAATTTAGGGTTACTCACCCTTCACCCTTCGCCCACGTGTCCGCTGTACCTCACCACATACCTCTATATGTGTTTCCAGTACACACCTCACCAGCACGTTTTTCAATGCGATCAAATGCTGTACATGTCAACTCCAATCCCATCTGGCACGCTATACACTGGCCTGTGAAAATGTCCTGGAATGCAAACTGCCTGATGTAATTGACACCGGTAGGACTACCAGGCGCATTTGTTCTTTTTCTGGTAATCCTCTTAGATTTTTCATACTTTCTTGTTCCTCACGCGCTGCTTTTTTCCTCGATCGTCTTCAGTGTTATAAATAAGATGAATCCTTATAGGTTATAAAGATGTATTTTTATTAAGCTTAGTTCTAGGTTACGATTAAAGCTCCACCAGGAGCAGCATCCTGCTGTTCAGCCCCAATACACTCCAACTGTCCCATTCATACAAGCACAAACACTCTCAAAATACCAACCTTCCAATGACCTCACTCACTGGCTGAGCAGCAAGAAGGTCACTAGGGAACAATGCATTGCAGAATACACCGGATACAACACTGTCACACTGATCACACACTCAGATCCCCAAACATACACACCAGTTTGATAGAGGATAATTTAAATCACATGAGTGCTGCTTCAATCTGTCTAACAAGCTTGTAGGAAAGAGTTGAGAGTATATTACATGTACTTCTGGTGGCGTGGCTAAGTGGCTGAGAATGGCGGACATGTGAGCTCGGCGCTCTATGCCGGCCCAATAATTATCAGCATATTCTCTGGACGCCGGAGACCGGGGAGCGTCTTAAATCTGGCCCAGTGATGCTGGGATGCAGGGGGCTGGTCCTGGTGGTTGGGCAGTTCTAGTGAGTCTGGGCTCCCGGCGGCCGCTGGCGCAGGACAGGGGCAAGGTGGTGGCCTGGAACTCGTCAGGGGCGGAGCGGAGCCTGAGCCTCTCTGAAGTTTGTGCCCCTGGCGTGGACCTATGATCAGCGGCCTGAGTCCCGCAGGGAGAGATAGTGGAGGACCGGCGACTCACAGCAGGGGTACTCGCAGTGCAGTGGAGAAGCGAGCGCGCTGCGTTGCGGGCTCCGGGAACGTATAGCCTGGTCGGGGCTCGTGATTCTGGGCAGAGTGCAACACCATTGGCCCTAACAATGGAGGGAGCACACACCGTTCCTGCAAGAGGAAGGACTCCCTCACTGTGGTCGTGGAGCTGAGAAGACACTGTCTGAGCCCTGGGACGTCAGCGAGTGAGTTGCTGTGGGGGCTGCGGCTCCCTATGGACCAGTGAACTGCTTGGACTTTACCACAACCTGGAATCAGCCCAACGAGGTCTGACTGGTGGTGCCCGAGGCTGATCTGATGAGGGAGAGGCCGCGGCCAACCGGGTGAGCGCCCAGCCTGACCGGGGTGGATGCTGGGAGGTGGTGCAGGTGTTTGGGGCCTGCATCTGGACTCGTGGAATATTGCATGGATCTTGCCATTGGCCCCCCTCTAGCGAAGGAGCACACGTCTTCCCTACTGGCCGCGCAGGGGTGAGATGACATTGTGGTGGTGAGTTGGGGATCCCACCAGTACCTGAGAACGGGCAGGAGAGAATGGCCCACTGGTGAGTGCGTGCAGCCTGGGGGGTTCCCCCTGCAAGTAGGTTTGAGACCTGGGGGCCCTGTTAACAGGCCTTACTCGTGATCCATCGAGGACTGCCCGGGGCCACCCAGATCGGCTATTCGCACCCTGGGGTACGGTGGGCCTCCTGCCTGTGCATCATGACAGGCGTTACCCCGGAGGGAGGTGGACCTCCCTGGCGAGAATAGTGGTGCCCCGGATTGTACTGTGAGTGGCAGTGGGCACTTTGTAACCTGGAGGTGTGTGGGGTTGATCCCGCATATTGGTGCAGGAATAGGCCTGGGCAGAGACTTGGCCGCTGAGTGGACACAGGAACACGCAGACTGGTGGGCCCCACAGTGGAGCGACTGTTGCAGCAGGAGTGTTGAGGCCCAGTGAGTGTGGTGAACCTGAGCCCTGATGCGAGTGGTGGAGTTACGACACTGGTTGTTGGATTGAACTTTCTCCCAAGGGCAGTCCAGCAGATGGGGGGCTGTTTGGCGCCATGTGCAAACCTCGAGGCCGGCAAGCCGGAGCCACACAAGACTGGGAAGACAGCACCCAGGAGCAATCGCTGACTGCTCCAGAAGATATAATACAGCAGCAACTGAGTAAGATACTGGAGGCTATAGTGGACAGGAAGGTTTCCCTCCATCAGGACGGTGGCGGTAGGGCTTGGCCTTCTGTGAGAAGAACACAAGAAGCTCTCTGAGAGGGTGAAGGAAACTGAGTCCAGCATTTCCTAGATCGCCCCATCCAAAAGGCCCTGGAGTAGCAGATAGGAGCCCTCACAGACAGGGTGTGCGTTCTGGAACGGAGAGCTGAAGATGCGGAGGGACGCCATTGACGGAACAACGTCCGGATCGTGGGCCTGCCGGAGGAAATTGAGGGTCAATTACATGGTGTCCTACTTGGAACAGTGGCTGCGGGACGTGGTGGCACCTGGGGGTCTGTCGCCCTTCTACACCCTTGAAAGGGCCCACAGGGTCCCGGCCAGGCCCCTGGCGCCAGGGCATCCCCCGAGGCCGTGTGGCCCGCTTGCTTAATTTCATGGACAGGGACCTCCTCTTGCAGAGGGCACATGTGAAGGGCCCCTATGCAGTTAACAACCATAAGGTCCCTCTTCCCGGACTATACCCTGGAGGTGCAACAGTAGAGACCTCTTTTCTGGAGGTCAAGAAGGTGTTGAGGGAGGAGGGCCTCCAGTATTCTCTGATGTTCCTGGCCCGGATTGTGTTGGACGGCAGCACCAAGTTTTGTAGTAGCCCGGGTGAGATCTGGGTCTAGATTGAGGCCTATAAGGCCGGGGCCTCACAACCGGAGGGCCCTAAAGCTGAGTTGAGGAAAACGGCAAAGTTTGAGGAGCTTTCCAGATGACGCTCCCGTAGGGGAGCTCCTAAGAGACCAACATCTTCGCAAACTGGAAAGGAGAGGACTGAAGCTCTGCAGGCGGTGGCGGCGCAGCAGCCCAACCGCTGAGGCGGAGGCTTGGTCGTCGAATGACACTGGGGACATTGATTCTGGCACATCCTGCAGTGACAGTGTGAAGATGCTGGTGGTGACCCCAAACACAGCTCACAAATTATCTGAAGCTGCTTAGGCTTTGGGCAGGTTTGAACACTTGGGATGTTGTTGAACTGTTTGCAGCGGTCTCCGGACTCGAGCGGCATGATCTTGTGGGGCTGGCGCGCTCCAGACGGTTTGTGCACCAAACCTATGTTTCCTTCTGCTCTCACTGCCCACCCCCCTTGAGTACCTTATTTATTGGAGTAAGGCCTCACTAAGGGTTATGTTCCACACTCTGTTTGGACGACTGACCATTGTCAGGCTATCCTGGGCTTGGGGAGTTGTTCAAGATTGGAGTTCTTTGGTTGATATTTTTTGTTTGGTTGTTTGCAGAGGAGGGTGGTGGTGTATGCACGGGGAAGCGGGTGGGGAGGGGTCTCCTTATGTTGTTGTGGGGTGGGTTCCCATGGAAATGGCAGGTACACCCAACACTGTGAGGTTCCTAACGTGGAACATCTGTGGTATGGGAACAATAGCCAAACATCATAACATGTACTCCTACCTACGGCACGGGGACTTGCATATAGCATTTCTCCAAGAGACACACCTTAATAAGGAAGAGGCCGGAGGTTGCAGAAGAGGTGGCTGGGTCAGATTTTTGTGACCACCTTCTCGGCTTTTGCGAGGGGGTCTTGATCTGGGTGAAGCCTGGGGTCCCTTGCACTCTAGACCGCACATGGCTTGATACGGAGAGGTGGTATGTCCTGCTTTCGGGATGATTGGCGGGGCAGGAGGTGACCCTAGGCAATGTTTATGCTCCCAACCAGGACCAAGTCGGCTTCCTGTAGTCTTTCTTGGACTCCCTGGCCCTTGTTTAACAGGGTCTCTTATTTTAGGGGGCGAATTTAACTGTGTGGCAGATGTTGGGGTCCCAGACATATCGTACTGCATCTGGCTTCCAGAACTGGATGTCCCACTGGGGCTTAGAGATACTTAGAGAGTGCACCACACAGGGGATAGGGAGTACTCCTTCTTCTCTCCGATCCACCAGGTCCATACCAGGCTTGACATGTTTCTCTGTTCCCCGGCCTTCAATGGTTCTGTGTCCCACACAGAGTAGCTGGGGTGTACCCTGTCAGGCCACAGCCCATTACTCATGCTCCTGACAACCACTGGGTCGGCAGCCCCTGATCCCTACATGGAACGTGAATCCACTATTGCTTGATGATGTTCCTTTCCGGGCCTCATTGGTAACACTGGTCGACACATACTTCCCTATCAATACCGACACTGCCGCTTCTCCACAGGTAGAGTGGGAGGTGTTTAATGCGGTAGTAGGTGGCCATTGCATGGCTCAGGCCTGTGGGGCGCACAAGGAGATTAACCAGGAACTTCTGGACTTTGAGGAGACTATCCACAGACTGGATAATTTGCAGGGTATGAACGACACACCTAGATGTCCCTACACGAAGCGCTGGCGTGGTATAATGAAGCGCTGGGCAGATTGAGGTGTTACAGTTATAAGGATTATCTAGATAAAGTACAAAGGGAGGAAGGGAGGAAGGGAGGGGGAGTCAACTGTTAGCACATCTAATTAATCCTGAGGTGGGGGAGCACCTGTCACGCGGCATGCTCTAGACTCGGGTAAAATAGTGCACAACTCTTATACCATTTATGACTCTTTCTTAAAATATTATGACTGGTTATACGAGGCCCCGACTAAGGCCCCCTTGTCGGATATGTGAAACTTACTGACTGCTCTGCAGCTCCGCACATTGGAGGCAGATGCACAAGATGGCCTAGGAGACCCGATCACTGTGCAGGAATTCAGGGCTGCCATAGCGGTACTGGCACCCGGTAAGGCCCCCGGGCCCGATGGCCTTCCGGTCAAGTTCTACTAGTGGTTCACCAATATACTGACACCACATCTTGTTGCGTAGTATGCGGAGGCATACGAGGGAAGGGCGGGTTTGCCTGACTCTACCCAGTTGGCACTAGTGATCCCGCTCCTCAAGTCCAAGCAATCGGACGCGGGAGCGAGGGATTATCGACCGCTATCCATGCTTAACCTAGACTTTAAGATCCTGAGCAAGGTGCTGGCGGGTAGGCTGCTTCCGCACATAAAGACCCTGATTTACCCGGACCAAAACGGGTTTATCCCCTCTCATAGTACCTCTTATAACCTCCGCAGGCTCTACTCCATACTCCATCATGAAGGTGCACAAGCTCCTCAACAGCAGGCGGCGCTTTTATCTGTCGATTTAGAGAAGGCGTTTGACACAGTGAGCTGGGAGTACCTCTTTGAGGTGATGCATCGCATGGGCTTGGGGGATGACTGGGTGCGGTGTGTACAGCTTCTCTATGCCTTGCCCACTGCGAGAACCAAGACGGGACGAACCATATCCAGACTTTATAAGATTTCTAAGGGCTCCCGGTAGGGGTGCCCACTTTCCCCACTCCTGTTTGCCCTGGCTGTGGAACCGTTGGCAGAGCTGTTCCGACTGGGTGGGAGTGGGCAGGGACTGACCTTAGGCGAGCGATGCCACCACGTCTCTTTATACGCAGACGACTTGTTGCTGTACCTCACAGAGGCAGTTGACGGGGCCGCTGAGGCTCTACGAATCCTGGGTGACTTTGCTCTCCTTTTGGGTCTTAAGGTCAATAAAACCAAGACCTATCTGTTCCCCATAGCTGGGCCATTACCCAGGCCGGAGTCGCTGCCGTCCGACTCCCTCTGGGCATAGTATACCTTTAAATGCCTGGGCATACATATTTTTCATGACCAAGATGATCTGAAGGATGGGAATCTGGGGAAGACATTGCGTTCCCTTTGCTCTTGTGTTCAGTTCTGGAGCACCTTGCAACTGCCCAATATGGCCTGGATTACTCTGTCCAAAATGGTTATGCCTCCCCGGTTGCTATACTTTTTTGTGAATCTCCCGGTTTTGATGCTGAGAAGCTGGTTTCGACCTCTGCATGCACTCCTGCGGCATCTGGTTTGGGGTGACGGACGCCCAAGGGTGCCCTTGCAAATCCTACAGCGCCCTGTGTTGGAGGGCGGACTTGGGGTGCGGAATTTTAAAACGTATATGTTGGACGCCCAAGTACAATGGTTAGCACAGTGGGTGGAAGGTGTGAAATAGGAGGGAACGTGACTGGCAGACCCGGTATCGAGTCGTGGGTTGGTAATGGCGAAGCTCCGGATACCGGCTACATCCATCCTCTACTGCTCCCTTCTACAGTGCTCGGCCTTCCAGGCATGGAGACGATGCTGCAGTTGAAGGCAACAACCTGCAAAGTACTCACGGGTGCCCAGCTGGCCAGATGGTCGGATACCGGACTGGAGAATGTAGAGGACTGCTACTTAGACAAGGTACTGATCTCTTTCGCTGACCTGGTGGAGGATAGGGGCTCCCCCGGGTCAGTTCCTGTACTACAAAGCATTGACGCGCACATTTGCACACTTATGGGACCCTGGGAGGGAGGAACCTGATACTCACCCTGTCCTCCATGCTTTATTTACTCTTGGTACTGCGGTACATTTCGTGAAAGGGCTTTATGCCTCCTTAGTGGAGGCCTCCAATGATCCACTAGATAGACTGCGGGCTCGTTGGGACAACATGGATGGCAGAGTCCTTACTGATGCCTCCCAGACCCGGCAGAGAGGGGTAGGTCTACCTTCGGAGACTCGGAGCTTTACAACCTGAAAATCAAGCGGTTGTTTCTCGGAACTTTCCTGCCGGGTACTGATGTTGTAGCTTACACCCACATTGATAGGCAATCAGAGCACAACACAGGAACTTTCGAACCTTTACACACACTGAAAGATTCACCTTAGCTATGTAAAAGCTCTTTGTAGACAGTTGAAATAGCACAGACTAGCCTTTTTATATACGGTCCTGAAGAATCGCTGGTCACGAGACCCTTAGCGAGAAACATGTCGACCTTCTTTTCTATTCACTAATCTAGACTCGCACCAGGGAGCATTATTTCCCTTCGAGTTTATTCTATCTCTTTTTTAACTTGGAGTAAGGGACCGCTAGAATAAACTTGATCCTGGTACCCTTTACCCCAATTTTAACCTCCAATAAACGTCTACACAATACTGGCCCCTCACCCGCACTTCACCAATACGGCAGTTGAAAAAAGATCTCCGCCAAAGAGCCCCTCTTTGAGGTGTTGCCCGTTGGGTATTGCACCGCCGACCCAACGTGGAGCATTGCCGATGATGAAGCATGACACCTGCAAGGGTGTGTGAGGCCATTATATCCAACAAATTGGATACCCAAGCGTTCTAACACTGCGCACGGGTGTCACCTACACCAAACACCCACCTGGAATAGGAACAGCCGGGTAACTTTTGTATTTCAGAGTCCTTACTGACTCAGAGTGGCATAATGCTTTGCGATATTCGGGGAAAGTTTACAGGAACACCGACTGAAATATATCCAATTTAACTACACGCATATGACTTATATGACATTGCACCGGCTTATCATGACATATGGAGGGGAGGTGCGACAATGTCCTAGGTGCGCCCACTTAGATGCTGACTTTGGCCATATGACTTGGGATTGTCAATGGGTGCGCCCCTACTGGGAGGCTGGGTGCGCCCCTACTGGGAGGCGGTGTTGGTCAAGATCAAAGCTGTCCTTGATAGGGAGTTGGCCTTAGTCATTCAGATGTGCCTGCTGGTTCTCTTCCCCAGGCCTCCTAATTGCAAAGTTGAGAATCATTTGATAGATCTTGTGCTGGGCCTTGCTAAGCACAGGATTGCGATGGAGTGGAAATCCACGAGGGGGCCACAACTTGCAGCCTGGAATAGGAATGTCATTGCAGGGACAGAGGGCAGAGCATTGGCATGGGAGGAGGCAAGGGGAGTGAGAATGCTCCTGATTGCTGAACAATGGAAGGAAGCAATAGCTGAATGGGAAAAACCGGTGGTGAGTGAGTCATGAGTCATGAGTCGCAAATAGATGACGAGGTTCAAGTCGTCCAGCCGGGGCCATCTGGGACACCAGGAGTTTGACTTATGGGGAGGGAGCGCATGGGTTTGAGATGCCCCCAGGGAATGTCTGGTTAGACGTAGGTGGGATGTTAATTGCAGGGGGCCCCTATACCAGACCCACTCGTGGGTTGGTAATGCTTTCATCCCCATTAGATGTCAGTGCTCCGACATATTCACACCACTCCTCTGCACCAGTTACACGTTCTCTCTTTTCTTTTTTCCTTTTTTCTTCCTTTTGCCTTTTCTTGGGTTTGTACAATGCTAATGGCATATTGTGATTCAAATTATAAATACGCATGCATAAGATAGACCGATATTGGACGACTTTCCATATAATTACCACGATATACCTGTATCGGTAGAGCTAGCTCCCATGAATGTAGACAGTAACTTGTATTGCTTTTTATTTTTTTATTTTTCCTTCTCCTGAATATAACAAAAATGTCAATTTATATAAAATGCCAATAAAAATATCCTTTTAAAAAATATATTACATGTCCTTCTGTTTGGATGTCCCGTAAGAAACTGAAAAATCACTATGAGCGGAACTTTCTTTGGGGCATATTATCAAGAACAGGCGATAAAATTATCGCTGCTTTATCGGCAGGAAACTGCTGATAAAGTGGCGATAATGGGCTATTATCAAGCCCATTATCGCCGCTTTGTCAGCAGTTTCCTGCCGATAAAGGGGCGATAATTTTATCGCCTGTTCTTGATAATATGCCCCTTTGTTTTTTTGTTTTTTTATTTGGTCTAAAAACAATAGAAACAATGAAAAAATGCGCCTCTGAAAACGAAATTTTATAACGATTGCTTAATCCAGCCGAGGCTTGATTTCATTTGTATTACTCTATCTAAAATCAGCTTCCCGTCCAAACTCGAACTTTACCAGGAAAATAATTGCTTCTGACACAAACAGGAACATTCACACTTTCATAACACAAATGCCACTGCAAATTAGTCACAGTGTGATCTGCACACTGCAAGGAAGTACATCTCATTACATTCCTGCCACATGGAGAAGTGTTGAAATAACTCTGCCCTATGCACTCCAGTAATTCAGCACACGGTAGGGAACACGCGTTTACTTCATCACTCCTATATCTAGTTGTAAAAATAATTTTAGAGACGTATTCCCTATCTCCATCCTTAACATTTAGTAAAATAGATGTCAGTTGTGATTAAGGATGCTGCAATTGAACTGTAACAACCAGTGCTTTATTTTTAATGAATAAAGAAGTGCAGGGACCCAATGTATGCCACACATGCTGAATATGAAGGCAGCCTTGTTCTTTTGCTCTTTATCTACATCTTACATCCATCACTCAACAGTCCCTGCCTGTTTTTCTCACTGTTAAACATTCTTTCTCCTCGTCCCTGCTTTTTAGGTCTCGCCTGTCGATGCGCATGCGCATCGAGCAAGCGAGACTATAGGGGCTCATCAACTCTTTATCTAACTGCAAGGAATCGTGGCGATTCCTTGCAGTGCCCGTGACTTTTAAGGTCAATGCGCATGCGCATTAAGCTTATGCGCATGCGCATTGACCTTAAAAGTCACGGGCGCGTGCACGTCCGTGTTTGTTTACCCGCTCCGCCCCCTCCCGCCGTGTCGCCTTGCCTACTCTCTCTCTCCCCTCTCCGCCCCCGTTCCGCCCCCTCCCCTTCGTGTCGCATTTCTCCTCCCCCCTCCCCTCTCTTCCCTCCGGCTTCTTTTTTTTTGTTTATTTTACTCGCACCTCTCCCCTCTCCTTCCCCATCCCCCGTTCCGCCCCCTCCCGCCGTGTCGCCTTGCCTACTCTCTCTCTCCCCTCTCCGCCCCCCTTCCGCCCCCTCCCCTTCCCGCCGTGTCGCATTTCTCCTCCCCCCTCCCCTCTCTTCCCTCCGGCTTCTTTTTTTTTGTTTATTTTACTCGCACCTCTCCCCTCTCCGCCCCCTCCCCTTCCCGACGTGTTACTTCTATGGGGTCTCAAACGTGTGCCTCAGACGTTCAGCTAAAACAATATGCAAATAAGTGTGCACATCACTGTTCCAGTGCGCTGCATTAAATACTGCAAACTTTTGCTTTCAAAATGGCTGTGCGCTTTGACGTCATGCATGCACCCCGTCCGGAACACAGCGCTCCTTTGGCACTCCGACACACTGGCATGCTGCTTGGAATCTCCTGATTGTTATGCACGCAAAAAGAAACTCCCACGCGGCAGCGCTGACAGAGATGCGTGTTAGCCGATGAGGTACTATACAGTTTGCGTGGATTTACCCATGTAAACCCGGGGTCTGGGGTATAGATTGAGCAGACGTCCGATAATTTGAGTACTGCTGATGTCTGCCTCGTATCGCTGTTCCCCTTTTGTTTTCCTGTTGTTGAAGGCTTCGCCTCCCCTACTCCTCCTACTCTCCTCCCACTCTCCTCCCGTCTGTTCCCGCACTCCTCCCCGGCTCCCCGGCCGCCTCACACGCCTGCTGGCTTCACTCCCCGCTGCAGGCGGCCCTGCGCACTCTAACCGCCGGCAAATCTACACAACCGCACTAAATAGGCTCACCAATGAGCAATGTACAATATGCAAATTTCATCTTGACATGTACACCCCACTGGCAATGACAGACGTTGTACACCTACTCTGTACATTTGTAAACGCTGCAAATACCTCAAAAACTGTTTAGTGTCGAAATGGTCCTCAATTTTGAATCCTATGCAGTTGCAATGTACACCATAATTACAGCGTGCGTATGGCTCTAGAAACCGGTCTGAAATTTTGAATCAATCAAGGAGAATTCGCAGGCTCAGGAGCGTGCAGTCAAAGTAAAGAAGAAGTAAATAAAAAATAAAACTTGCAGAAAGATGATTTTGATTTGTGTCCTAAAGTAAAACATGAACAACGTTGGGCAGAAGGTGCTTAACTGCTCTACAGATTTGGGTGACTATTTTTCATTTTGAATACTGCATTTTCATAATGTGTTGCATTTTATCCTGTCTGCACACGCAGTTACACTTCTAAGAATACAGGCTACAGCCGTTATTAGAGCAGTTTTCTCCGAATCGAAAGCAAAGATAACATCTCGTAAGATGCCTGCAGAAAACGTCTATTCAAGAAATATTCCTTTGTGCCCTTTAAAAATAGGAGAGTTTAAAATTGGAACGCAGTGAGACAGCCTGCGTGAACTCCATTCAGTCCAGTGTCTTTTTTACACGTGATAAAGCCTGGTTTACTCATGCAAATCTTGTGTTAGTCAAAGTATCGCTTAAACATTGGCGTGAAAAGAGAAGCATTTTCTGGCAGTCAATTTCCCTAAACTCACCAGTCCATTTGCATGCATGAGAGGAAAGACAAACAATGCGCGTGTGTGGATTGCGCGTGCACTTGTGTTCTGGCACTCTGCCTAGCAATAGAGGAGAATATAGCGCACCGGTCCGTTATTGTTTAGGTGCTACCCTTGTTTAACTACCAGAGAGTCGAAATACTGTGTCCGAGAGGAAGGTTCTGGCTTTTTGGAAATCTCCATCTTTTCACACAAAATACGCATAACTCCTAAATCTTTAACATTGTAAAAAACCCTTAACCTATTCAGTGAATTGCAAAGACTACATACTATTTTTCGCGAACATTGCCATAATCCTGATCAGTAATAAGCATAGCTCACTATCGCATACATTAATACCAAGCCCATTCAGTGCTTGTGAAAACATTGCAACTACTTAAACTCTTTGGAAATGAGCAGCTGTGAACAAATATCTCCAATTAAGTGAAATAAAGTGTTGTCATGGTATTCTAGTGGATATGCATATATAACTAACGTACAAATACACCAATGTCCGATTTACAAGATTAAATCCAATGCTGGACAATAAGCTGTATAGTTACCTTTTTAAGTATACAGGGATGCTATATAAAAAAAAAGAATAAGCAAAAGGTAGGTCTTGCACCAGTCCATGGGACAAATATTTGATTGCACCAAGGAAACGGATGTTTTCAATAGACGTTATTAAAAAAATATCATCTCATCACCTGCTGCCTTGGTTCTTTTTTTTTAATTTTATTATTTTTTGCAGAAATGAAGCTTTGATTATTGTTCAATTCCTAGGATCTTTTTTTTTTTTAAATCATTGCCTAGTAGATGACAGTTTTGATGGACACGGTTTCCTGCAGATTCTTCATCTTATAAATATTCACCAGGCCTCAAACAGATCTGGAAAAGGTATCCCCAGCATTAATACTCCAGGGCCATCAGGTCGACCCTTGCGGCTGTAGGCATGATCCCACCCGCTGGAAATCACATCACCGGCATATAATAACTAGCAACGAGTGTGCTGGCATGAGCTCATGTTTTTCCTGAGCTCTCTATGTATGCTTCACGAGCTCCAACCGCATCTTGGTCAAATGCCTCCTCTGAAGGTTTCAGGGTTCAAACCTTACTGTCAGTGCCAAAGATAGTTGCCGTTATCAGTTCCTCATGACATCTGCAAGTGGTGTATTTGCTCTGACTATAACACTGCAGCTTGTTCACTATGTTCCCTAATGCCCCGATGGTCCGTCAGGGAGCAGGAGATCAAGTTGATCTTGGCCAAGGACCGGAGGAACACGCCAAAGCCATACTTCTTCTCCCACATGTAAGTCTGCTGTGAAAAAAATCTCTACCAAAATAAAGCCAATAAAGCCATTGGAAGTACTGTAGGAACAAGAAATCCACAACCTTACGGAAACTGGACAGTTCTCAAGACCATTTCGCTGTTCACTGATTTCAGTCCTCTGAGACGCATAAATACAATTTCACTTACCCTCAGTCAGCCTGAACATCACTCACCCTCAACTCCTCACTCACCCTCAACACCTCACTCACCCTCAACACATGACTCACCATCACTCACACTCATCCTCACTCACACTCAACACCTCACTGACACTCACTCACACTCAATCACTCTCACCCTCACTCACCCGCAACGCCTCACCCTCAACGCCTCACCCTCAAATCCTCACTCACCCTCACTCTCACTCATCCTCACTCACCCTCAACACCACACACTCACTCACCCTCACTCACCCTCAACACCTCACCCTCTCACACTCAATCACCCGCTACACCTCACCCTCAACACCTCACCCTCAACACCTCACCCTCAACACCTCACCCTCAACACCTCACCCTCAACACCTCACCCTCAACCCCTCACCCTCAACACCTCACCCTCACTCACCCTCACTCACTCACCCTCACTCACCCTCACTCACCCTCACTCACCCTCACTCACACTCACTCACACTCAGTCACCCTCACTCACCCTCACTCACCCTCACTCACCCTCACTCACCCTCAACCCCTCACTCACCCTCACTCATCCTCACTCACCCTCAACACCTCACCCTCACCCTCACCCACCCTCAACCCCTCACCCTAACTCACAATAACCCTCCCTCACCCTCACCCTCACTCACTCTCACTCTCACTCACCCTCAACACCTCACTCACCCCCAACACCTCACTCACCCTCAACTCCTCACTCACCCCACCCTCACTCACCCTCAACACCTCACCCTCACACAGTGCAATAGGTCTCACAGGATTTTTAGTTAAAGCTTTTACAATTGTTTATTGCTTTTTTGATTTGTAATTCTTTAGCATTGGCTACAAAAAATAAAAATGCAAAAAATTTACAACAAAAAAACCCATAAACAATTCTAAAAGCACTAACTCTAATGCTGCGAGACCTATTGCATTTCTAATGCTTGTTCACTGTTTTACTATCTTCCTCTCCTCCCTCCTTTTTCTTTTTTCTTCTTTTCTTTCTCCTACTCTGGGATACAAGCTGACGAGGGGCTGCGATGGCTTATGGCTAGTGCTTACCACCTCTAAAGACTTGCTCAGATGGAGGACTGGTAATAGTGTGAGGTCCACTGCATGTGTAATGTACACCAATTAGAAAAGCACACGGGCTGAAATCCATCAGTTAAGTGAAGATGTAGTATGGCCTTGATCACTTATTTATTTTAATCTCATTACGCGCACTGTACTACACCACATCCATGCCTGCAGTAGGCTTTGGGACTAAAGAAAATATCACGACAGGGGACAAAAGGGTGAGCGGCCAAAGACCTTTTGCTGTCCTACAAGAATGCCCTTGTCTGAAAATTCAAGGTAGGGATAATAGAACGGGTCTAGCTCTAGACTGTCTGAATATTTTGAAGTGTTATAATGATCATGTTTTTTCCTTAAATATATTCACCTTTTTTAGCTATATATGTTGATTATTTGGATACAAGTGGCAAATGCAGAATGCACATCTATTGATGTAATTTTTCTGTGCTACATGCTAAATTTGCTTGAATATATTCAAAGGATTTATTCTGAATTGAATTCCCTTCTATCTATAAATAATTGATTTTGAGTTTTGAAGTTCAATGGAAGGTGATAATCTCATTTTGTGATTATTATTATTCAGTTAAGGTGCATGGTTTCTCAGAATGAAAATAAGTAATACGTTACCAGGGCCTTTCTCCGCTAATTGTTGGTTCTAAAAAGTTCAACAATGACCAGAGACTGTTATGTAAGCTAACAAAAGAGTGAGATGGGTTAGAGAGGAACTTCTTGCCAGAAGACTAAGGGCCTTTTTACAAGTACGGCATTCCATCCCGTACTCGCGGTGGCGGTCCAACCACCGACACACTGCGGCCCCACCCACAGTATTACAAGTGTGGCGGTCAGACCGCCACAGGATCGCTGCGTCCTCTGGGGATCTAGTATCCTGCAGCAGTCGCACAACGCTCAGGAGCCACAATACACTGGTGGTGCTGTTGCGACAACGCAGAGCATATTATGTGTTGGCTTTCCACCGCCCTTCATGGCAGTGAGCCCACCATGAAATGGGTGGCAGAGAGGCCACTCCCCTTGCCGCTCCAGGGGGTGCATGTAGGTGGGCTACAGCTGCGATGCAGGTCTTTACAACGAGTCCCATCCACTCAGTAGCGGAGATGCGTCGGTTCTGCTTGTGGCTTGTACTGCACAGCAGAGATGGGTTGGTTCCACTGGATCCACAGAGGCTGGCAGAGCATCTTAAGCCTACCTCCTAGGGTCTAGGACTAGGGTGGTATCACTTGGCGGGTAGACTCACAGATGACAGAGTCCAGGTACAGGTGTAGAGCTGTTGGAAGCCTCTTGTGTCCCTGAGGCTTCAGATCAAGAAGCCAGACAAATACACCTTGGAGTCACCGAGGGGTTCTGGGTTCAAGAGATGCAGGTCCAGTCCTTTTCACCCAGACAAGTAGCCATCAGGTCAGCACAGCAGGGCAGCAGTCCTTTGGTGCAGCTGTCCAGTAGAGTGACAGTCCTTTCAGCAGCACAGTAGTCCTTCTTTCTGGCAGAGTATCCACAGCTCAAGATTGTACTGAAAAGTTTGTTTCTGAGGTCTGGTACTTATACCCAGTTGTGCCTTTGAAGTGGGGAGACACCTTTAGTGGCATTCCTATGAAGTGCACAGGTGTCCTGCCTTCCTGGTCCTGGCTCTAAACTAACTACAGGGGGTATGCAGTCCTTTGTGTGGAGGCAGAATATTGCCTATTCAAGTGTAAGTGTTACACCGAAACCGGTCCCAGGATGCCTGTTTTCGGTCCAGGGAAGATCTAGCTTGGCAGTTCGGTCTGCACTGTTCGTATGAGGAACTGGGTCAAGACTAATTTGCACATAACTGGGGTGACAAAGTGAGCTAAAGAATGATGATGCGTTCAACCCAGAGCTGTGACTGGGGGTGAGTGTGAGTGTCTGAAAAGTTTCAGCGCTTCATCCATCATCTTCTTGTGTTTGCTAAGTGGGTCTGTACCCAGCTCCGCCCTCCCATGCTGTCAGTGATGGCCCGTCCAGGCCCACCTAAGCTCCCTACTCTATTTGGCTGTCTGGGAAGACTACACAAAGCCCAACTGTCAACTACAGCCAGTCATGTGACCCAGAGACAGGCTGCAGGCACAAAATGGCTAAGGCAAAAAAACATGAATAAGTACCCGTTCCCATTTGGAAAATACAGTTTATTAAATCTATTAATGTAACTTCAATGTTATTCTTTGGGAGAGGTAGGCTTTGCAGTAGTGAAGAACACATTTGAGAGTTTTTCACTACCAGGACATATAAAACTTAAAAGTACATGTCCTGCTTTTTAAATACATGTCCTGCCCTCTAGCCTGCCCAGGGTCTACCATAGGGATGCCTTATATGTATTTAAAAAGGAAGGTTGGGATCTGGCAACAGGTTTATTTTGCCAGGATGAAATGGCAGTTAGCAATTGCACACACACAGACTGCAATGGCAGACCTGAGACATGTTTAAAGAGCTACATAGATGGGTTGCACAATCAGTGCTGCAACCCCACTAATAGCATTTATTTTGCAGGCCCTCGGCACAGGTGATGCCACATTTTCTAGGGACTTACAAGTAAGTTAACTATGTCAATTGGGTATAAGCCAATTCTACCATAATTTAATGAGAGAGCACAATAACTTTACCACTGGTTAGCAGAGGTAGAGTGCGCAGACTGGCCTTCTGTCTCAGGCTGGTACATTGACAAAGTTCGTGGTGCCAGGAGCTCTAGAAAGCCTATTCCAGTCTGCATTCTGGAATACTGACTCCAAAAACATATTGGATGGAGCAGCTCTCAACAAGCAAAATCAAAAGCAAAAAGGAATTCAGGTAAGAAAATAAAGAATTGAGTGGCCTGATGTACTAAACCCTTGACACAAAATACTGGTTACAAATTTGTAATCAGTGTGAAACGTTGCCAACCGACCTATGTACTAATGCTGGCGATACAAAAGACTTTAAAACAACATTATTCCATATCCCTATGTTTGATGGATCAAAACAAATATATTAATAATCTGTCTCATTATATCTAGGTCTGGGATCTTATAATTGTTAAGGAATAATCAAAGTTTTTTTAGCACAGTTTTGATGAAAACATATTTTCTCACCTTCCACTATTAATGAAGGGATTTTTCTTGCGTTTTTTATAATGAAAATGAGCGGATGATACTGCAATATGTGGAAATGACTTGGGTAGGTTTGAATCGATTTGTTTTCCAATGTGAGAGGATGTGATGGCCTTTGTCTATTTAAGTTTTTTCAAGAAATGTTATAATGTGAAGCCTTGGAAGGAAATTTTCCAAATACATTCTGAAGCTTTGACCATATACATTTTCCGACAGATTTAAATATGCAGGTTATATATAGGGGTGTGCAAAATTCGCAATCTTTGCTTTCACCTGATTATGCAAAAAGTTTAGAAAATGACACAAAATGTAAATCTGTCAATTAGCACTATTTTAGCACAAAATACATCCTTGTGTCAATTTGTAACATGAACGGTCACTGCTCACATTCTGGTTGTTCTCATTGTTCCACCACACTCATGTTATAATTTTATTGCAAAGGTCAGTGTTATTATGCAACATGATGTGAAGGCATTGTTTCGGTGATTTCACGTAACAAGTTGTAAGAAATTGGGTTGTTGTTTGATGAGGGTGAAAGACTACGCAAGCAGCAGTCACAATCCTTGACATGGCTAACCACAAAAAGTCACTAAATTAACATGTGCTTAACCCTTTGGTAGCTTGACACAAAAGCAGTCAGGCTTAACTTAGAGGCAATGTGTCAAGTATTTATGCAGAACTTAAACAGTAATAAAATGAAAACACAAGACAAGAAAAATTCCATATCAATTTAGAAAAATAGAATAATTATTATAAATGATTTGACACCAACACAACAAAAATCCAATCAGTAGAATTTGAGATATTCAAGTTTAACATTTCAGGTAAGTATAGCACCTAAATACACAAAGTGCAACATGTTGTTATCTGGCCATGCAAGACCAGGTAAAAGTCACGAGTTCAGGCCGACTGCAATGGAGCGCGAGACGGATACAAGGACCAGGTTCGTCCAGCTGAAAAGTTACCTTCTAAAGTCCAGCACAAAGAGTTTGATTCGGAGAGAAAGAGGCTGCGAGGTGCAGGGAGAATGTTGTGGATGGTTGTTACTGTAGCGGGAAGAGCAAGCCAGACACCACAGATTGTTGTTGCGGTAGCGCAAAAATCCTGTCATGTGTCACGAGGGTCGTTGCTGGAGATTCACGTTGGTGGTCACCGCAGGCTGTCAATGCTGTATAGCAAAATGCAGATCTTGTGTTGCCAGTCATCCCTGGCAGTCACTGCAGCATGAAGAATCAGGTTCACCAGTGCTTCACCTAGGCGGTGGGCACAGCAGCAAGATATTGGCAAAACAAGCCCATTCATGGTTACAAAGAGCCCAAAACCTCTGGATCTCTTCTTTTTTTTCAAGGAGGAGTTCAAGTGGGCACCTCTTAGGTATCAAGAACTAACTCCAGCAGAGGCCATCAAGGCTCAAGCAGGTCCAGTTACAGCAGGTCAGCTGGGCAGTTGCATAGAGGTGTCTGAAGCTTGTTGTGTTCTTGTAGCTTGGAACAATAGGTCACCTGCTGTTCCTTGGAGTCACTTCAGCCTGGGTGAGGGTCTAGTTTTCTTTCTCAGCAGACATGGCAGGCCTCAAGCAGCAAGGCAGTTGGGCATCCTTCTTCTGTAGTATCCACAGGTCCAGGAGTGTACTGAAGAGTTGGTCTGAGGGTCCCATTGTAGAGGGAGAAACCTCTGGAGTTTTCCTCCTACAGAGGTGTCTGGAATGTCCTAGCTCCCTTCTCGGTCCCAGTCTATCTAGAGGCACAATAGACTAGTGTGAATTATTTTGTGTGTGAGCTGAGCCAGTGCCTTTGAAGTGCAAGAGGGGTAGGTGGAAGCACCACCCCCCATCCTGACAGAGATGGCCCATACTGTCAACACCCAAATGCTCTATTGTGACACTGTCTGGGGGGAATGCACAAAGGCCAGCTGTACCTAGTCTTGTGACCCAGAAACAGGCTGCAGGCACCAAATGGATAGGACAGGAAAATGCCAACTTTATTTAATTGATAACTCTGGGCATAAACTCATGCACCCGTCTGTCGCACTGCTGAGCGTGAAAACATCCCTCATGCTAAACCACTCACTGTAGAATTATCCTTTGACTTCATTTAATACAAATCATTATACAATTCCTTGTTCCATCATTCTTCAAAACCTTTATAAATTCACTACTCAGACAGCGTAGTTCCACCTTCCTTCTTTATTTAAATTTTATTTTTTCATTTTACATATGTCTCCTGAGTGCCCATCACAGCATTTCACAGCAACACTCTACAGTGAGTGGTTTAGCATGAGGGATGTTTTCCCCCTCAGCAGTGCGACAGACGGGTGCATTAACTGTGACTGGGGCGGTTCACAGAAACTGTTCGCACGCATCTATAGATGTTACATTTTTGAATAATAAATGATTACAAGGGAAGGAGTGCATTCTTACCATACAGTTTTCATGCATTGCAATATTACAGTCCCTAATTAGTTTGCACCCCATGTATGAAGGATTTCAGTGGAACTTAAGGAAAATCAAGTTTTAACACTGCTGAGACATCGAAAATCTGGAGTTGATTTCATGAAGCGAAGAGCGCGCACATTAAATGTGAACAGTTACAGCTGATTGATCAGACTGTTTAATCATGACTGTTTTATTGGTTTCTTTTTTAAAACATTTTTTACTGCAATGGACTTTTTATGAACTTTTCGCATATTTCTACATCAATGTAATGTCAATATTTATTTTATTCTTGTCAATGTGATTTTGTTTCAGATTTGAGTGGGTAATAGGAGGGTGGGGTATGAGTACAGGATTGTGTTTCTTTTTTGTTTTCACTTGTTGTTTTGTAGTTGTGGCAAAGGGAGTGTATTATGGGATTTGTAGTTTATGGCACGGTTTTTAAAGTATTTACTATAGCCCTAGGGGTAATTAGCCACGAGGTGGGCATTGAGAAACACTTTATTTGATTGGGCACATGAGGGGGATTCTTGTTTAAAAATCGACGGCTTGACCGATAATGAGAAAACACATAATGCTAGGTGAGAGGAGAGATGAGTACGAGGAAGGCAGGCTGGTGGTTGTGATTTTTGTGAGTTTATTTTGATAATAAGGAATACTGGGATGTGGTTTCAGGGGAGGGTGAATTTACAGTCAAACCGGGAGGTTTATTAGTTGAACAAGGGGTTTCATTCCAGTCAACAGTTTGAGTGTTGTACTAAAAATCTTTTTAGTTTAAGTTCAGCAGTGAATTTTGTTAAATGAGTGGGCTGAGTTATGGGTGGGATAGGAAAATGTTTGGTTGTTGAGCACAAAAGGTTTATGAGTCAGTAACAGGAGTTGTGGGAGAATGATAATGGGTGTGTTAGATTTTTTTTGTGAGGTCTGGGTTAGCAGTGAATCGTCAGTTAAGCTGTCTCTTTTATTTGTTGCAGAGACCCCTGATAAAGAGCCACAGAGGCTCGAAATGCATTGGGCATAAGTAATGATGTAAGCTCTACCTCTACCTTTACCTTTGTTTTAACGTGTTGCTGTGAAATGCTGTGATGGGCACTCAGGAGATATATGAAAAATGGAAAAATAAAATTTAAATAAAAAATGAAGGTGAACTACGCTGTCTCAGTAGTGACTTTATAAAGTTTTTGAAGAATGATGGAACAAGGAATTGTATAAAGATTGGTATTAAATGAAGTGCAAGGATAATTCTACAGTGAGTAGATAAGCATAAGGGATGTTTTCCCGCTCAACAGTGCGACAGATAGGTGCATGAGTTTGTGCCCGTAGGTATCGCTTATACATTAACTGTGCCTGGGGCGGTTCACAGAAACTGTTCGCATGCATCTACAGATGTTACATTATTGAATACCAAAAGATTACAAGGGAAGGAGTGCATTCTCACCATACAGTTTTCGAACTTTCTTTAAGTGACATTTTCAGAATTGTGACTTAAAATCCAAATTCACCATTGAAGAGGATTTAAAATTACAATTCCTCAGACACCAAACATGACTTTCCTACCTACTCCCAATCAAACGTTTTCACCTATTAAAGTAATAAGGTAACCCAATCCTATCCTATTCGAGAGGTAGCCCTCACAATAGTGAGAAATACATTTGTGAGTTTTCCACTACCAAAATATGTAAAACTTAAAAGTACATTTCCAATTTTTTAAATACAACACAAACTGCACTATGGCCTGTTTTGCCCCTACCTTAAGGGGGCATAATATGTATTAAAAAAGAAGATGAATGCCTATTTATTTTACCAAATAGAATTGGCGGTTTAAAACCGAACACAACCGATATTGGCAGACCTGGGACATGTTTAGAAACGCTATTTCAGTGGGTGGCAAAGTAAGTGCTATAGGTCCACTGGTGACATTTAATTTACAGGCTCCAGGGACATGTAGTACCACTTCACTAGGTACTTATAAGTACATTTAATGTGCCAATTGTGTGTAAGGCAATTGTACCATGTTTTTGGGAGTGAGCACAAGCACTTTAGTACTAGTTAGCAGTGGTAAAGTGAACAGAGTCCTAAGCCAACAGTAGCAACGTAATGAAAATTTGGAGGAGTGAAGGCAAAATATTTGGGGATGACCATTTAGAGAGGGCCAAGTTCAACACAAGCACACTGCAAAATTCATGAATTTATGCAGTGTAATTTAATGTTTGTCCTGTCATGGGCCCAGTTATCTTACATTTTCTATTCCCTAAATCAAGAAGTTTTGGAGATATTTGGTCAACCATAGGAGTGATATGCTTTAGTGCCATCTTATTATGTCTTATTTCAATCTCATTTTCAACTACCTTTGTCGACAAACCAACCAAGTCTTCTGTACAGGATAGGATACTAAGCAAGTAAAAACAACTCTTATGCTTCATGCAGAAGTAGTGGTAAATAATTTTCTAACAAACGTGCTACAAGGCTTGAACATACAGCTTTTGTGTGTGTTCATTCGCTAACAGAATTTTTCAAGCTCTCTGGCAACAAGGGCCAGAGAACAGTGAGGCATATTATAATAGCAAAGCCTTTGTTTACCATTAGTGCTTTCATCTGTTCCTGATGACCTGAGGTGATCACTGCTAGTAATGTTGCAAATGGTGGCCGCTAATACAATCTTGTTTGACGTTGTCAGCATTACAACACTAATAATATTAGTAACTGGATAATTTTAGTTGATCATGAGTAGCTCTTATTACAGAAAATATTGGAGACACCTGAGATAGATTAAGACAGCTTTCTTTTGACAAAGGGACAAGAGTGAAGAGCAATTCCTTCTACTTATGAGGCTATGGAGGGCTCTACTTTTTCTCCAAAAGGAAGGTTTTGGAGTAGATACCATATTTAATTCCCAATCAGATAATTGGAATTTGTCTTGACAGCTTTCCAAACAATTCCATTAGATACAAAAATAGTGCTATAAATGCCTAAGTTAAGAGTATAGAGGACTAGAACTGAGGAAACGGAGTCTCTGAGCCATGGAGTCCACTGCAATCGTTGAGAGTTGAGGAAATAACATATTCAAGTTGACCTGGCTCACATTTGAAGCTTTGACAAATCTGTGTTCAGATTACCATGTTGCTAACATTGCTGCTATTTTCCAGTTAGGGCTTTTTCATCAGGACCTTTTTGCTTTCTAATGGTTCACTGTTTAAGTCTGCTGCCAAAGATGTGAGAAGCATTAAGTTACAAGGCCATCTTCTCTGGAAGTAACTTCGACATGACTTGAAGCTGAATTTACCAATCACCCCAAGCCACTTGGCCTGTAATACACATGTTCCTTATTCTTTTTGCAGGTTTATTAGAATAGCACATTCGGATAAATTGGCCTTTGGAAAGTGCCAGTACCCTGTCTTATTCTGAAGAAGAGCTGTGTGGTTTTCCACCTATCTAAGACTTTATTTCAATAAATATTTGACTTGTGGTATTTTCAAGTGAACATTCTACAATGGACTTTTGTCCGTGTTCTGTTGTTATATTTATCATGTGGTTATTATGTAATTTAAACAATTAATTATTGTGATGTCATCAGGGTTAATATCATGTGATGTCACTTCCTGAGAAGGCTCTGGGTCAAAGGTCATATGATGTAACTTCCTGTGATGTCACTAAGGTCAAACTGTGTGTAATATAACTTCCAGGACTCCTAACATTTTGTTGAATAGGCGTGCATGGTAGAAAGTTTTGTTTTTGTGGGCAGCTCTTTGGCACCTGTCTTACACCCCTATGGTGGCAGTTACAGCAATTGTACAACTGGTTGGTCAGATCTGTGTCCTTACTTTATTTAGGTGGTGGCACCTGTCTTGCATTATTTCTGATGAATTCCTCTTCTGAGCTGTGTAATTTTACATTTACAGTTAGATGCTTATCTTTATTGGTTTCATTTATGTCAGTGCTGTCCAGCTATTAATTTGGATCTCTTACTACCGTTTGACAGCCCTGGGTTTTTTCACACGTTTTGCATATTGAAAATTATGCTTGCAGCTTCCGGAGTTCTTTAGATTTTTGCTTGTTCATCTTCCTGTATTTTTACTTCGCTG
Source organism: Lissotriton vulgaris (assembly GCF_964263255.1). Classification (NCBI taxonomy): domain Eukaryota; kingdom Metazoa; phylum Chordata; class Amphibia; order Caudata; family Salamandridae; genus Lissotriton; species Lissotriton vulgaris. Next base: position 352,044,298 of record NC_141685.1, on the reverse strand, counting down.
TATTTAGTTGGTTGGGTGTTTGTTAAAATTGCCACCAGCACAAATGCAGCATTTTGGCTTTCCATGGTTGCTACATATATGCTTCATTAGCAGAGCGTGTCTAGTACTTGCAAGTTCAACCTTTTGACAGATCTTAACCTTCAATCTTCATCTCAGTTTGTGGTATCTGATTATGTGTGAAAAGTGCTGAACACTGACATTTTGTTTTTCTGTAACTTCAGGAACAATCTGGATCAGTGGTTCTTAACCTGTGGTCCGGGGAAGCCTGTTAACCTCTGAAGTCTACTAAATGCTGCGAAAATTTAATTATATTTACAGAATAACAAAGTGTATATAAGTAAAGAAGCAAAAAATGAAAATTTTACAATGTTCTGTTAATGTGAAGGAATTTGAAATTGGGGGTTAAAGAAATGGAATCCTCAGATTGATTTGTATGAGAAGGGAAAGTGCATCAAAAACATAGTATGGACCATAGTGGCTTAAATGGAATTTAGAGAAGCTCCTGCCTTTCCATTAAATTAAATTAGATTTTTCAGTTTTGTTTGTGAATTAAATTAAATATATCACATTATGACCATTTGTTTCTATATTTTTTGTGAATTATTTTGCAGTGCAAATAATCGAAGTTGCTTGGGCCACGGTCTCTAGCTTCCAGTAATGATTTAATATGGTTTCCCAGATTCCAGTAATGATCCATTGGGGGTACCTGAGTTCCAGTAATGATTAAGCAGGGGGCCACAGAACTCAAAAGATTAACAACCACTGGTGTAAATTCTCAAACAAGAAGCTGAGCTTCTTCTATAGTGTCAACATTTTTGATAACAGAGGTATACAAACATGGACAAGCTGAACTAATCCCCCCGACCATCCCTTGCAAAGTTCATTTCCTCATTTACATTGATTTAGGGCTTCATTATCAGTGCAGTAAATTTATCATTTGCATATTGATTTCTTCTGTGAACCCTTATACTTCAGTACCACAAACACTTCCCTGCTATTAAGCCTAACCTAATTCCTACCATGTCTTAATCTTCCATCGCTTTTTTCTTTCCTCTGCTGCCTCTACATCTCTGTAGGTTATAATTAGTTCCCTGCCACTTTGCTTCATACCTCCTTCACATATTTTTCTCTAAACCATGCTCCCTGCAGCCTGCCCACCTATTTGCCCTTATGTTTCAGCTGACCACCTATGCATGGTTGAGAGTGAACACTATCCCTTCCCTACTACTATTTCTTATCATACCCTTTCAAAACTTCATTTTTTCCTGCCCGCCTCAATTTTGGCCCCTCCTTGTCCACTTGAATCCCTTCTATCTTTAATGCAGTCCTGCAAAATTAGAAAATCACCTCCAAAAATACAATTAAAGTACAGTCAAGATATTGTTAGAATCAGAATCCATAACTCACTCAACAGCCATGCAAACCATAACTTGCACAGCAAATGCAACGTCCATGACCTCACCTGTAATTAAATAAATGTAAATAGAATTGTTATAAATCCTCTTACAGGTGAGATTACATGTATCATTGCCCATACAACTTTGACAAAGATGACTGTGAATCTAGTATCTTAATTGGTTTGATTATGCATTATTGTTTAGCTACATTTCACATGTAGGTGCTTTTATTTATTAATATACATATTGTGAGGTCATAAGCATTTAATTTGTGTGAAAGTTATGGTTCATGTGGCTTCAACTGCAAAAAGGTTTCAGCACTCAAATATATCAAAGTAGCTTATTCATAAATAGAGTCCACAAAATGACATCGTAACCATGAAGAATTGTTCGACTCTGTGATGTATTTTTCAAATGCAGATTTCACTTTATTTTAATCATCAAACGTTCATTCCATTGTTCCACATAGCATAGCCAACGCGTTTCGTCTAATGAAAGACTTTTTCAGGGCTTGGAGTAATGGCGCAAAATGTATCTCAATCCAAAGTGCCGTGGTTTCATTTCATCATACAGTATAGAGCTTCCAATTTCCTTTACAGCCTGATAACTGCCTCACATCAACGTCCGTAAGTTTGGTTAAGGAAAAACCTTCCTCTGCCAGCCAATTGCACTGCACAAGGCCCGCGCAATGGCGGTTAGCTACAGGGTCTATGACCAGACTCTTTTTCCTTATTGTTTTTTTTAAAAGGATGTATGTTTTGGATTCATGGTTACGACCTGCGATACCTGGAGCCACATCTAGCTTCCCTGGCCTTCAAGCAGAGGATACTCAGATCCACATGGAATGCCTGTGAGGCATTCAGGATCCTATGAGGATTTTCAGATCTTGTGAGAAAATCGAATAAAAAAAAACATTGATCATTGGCCTGGGGACTTGTGTGCTCACCCTGGCCCTCCCCCAATGTGTGTTAGGGTCCTGTATTGGCTACCACAACATTTTCTTTCAACGTTGTGTCAGCCAGTCAAATCCGTGGACCTAAATATCTCCACAATTATCTGTGCTTTAACCCCTAAATGCCCAACCCAAACCTCTCTTTAAAAGTTAATTTCTTGAAAACTACTAAACAGATTTACACCAGTTTCCTTGAGTAAAGTTCTAATTTCAAGCCACAGTTATAGTAATTCTGCTCAGCAAAGTTTTAAATATTAAAGGGAAAACTTCCTATGGAAATTAGAAAGGATAATAGTACTTTTGGGACCCACCTTTGTCTTCGAGTCTGCTTGACAGATCTGCATGAAATATGCTATTAGGACCAAAGGTGGATTAACATTTTTGGTAAGTTCTAAGCAAAGTTATTAAGAAAACATCAAATTCTTTTTCTATGAAAATTCTGCATCACCCATAACAACACTGGTGCTGTCGCCGCCAGTGTAACATATAAAACGTAATAATATATGTAACATTTGAAACATGTAAGGAGGAATATGATGTACTATATGAAACACTGGAGGAGGGACACTATCTGTTCATTTAGAACATTCTACAATATTTTCTCAGTAAAGTCATTATTAATAGTTTTCCATATGGACAGATTGTAAGTATTAAGTAATTATTATATGGTTATGATGGATGTGATTAAAGACAGATGCTTGGCATAGTGCAGGAGTGTGGATATTCAAATGACAGAGAAAGTCACTAGGAAACAACTCCTTGTGGAGAAAGCCATGGATTACCATGGTTACCGTACCATTTCCAGTGTAACAGATGTTTACAAAAGAGATTCATTACAGGTGGAAAATAGGTAAACAGAACCATGTTTTGAAACGTTTCTTGAAAAACAAAACGTGTTTATCTATAAACATCTGAACGCATCATGAAAGTCAGAAAAACTTCACATACACAAACATGCCTGGCATAATTAAAGATAGGAAAAAGGAGATTATCTTGTTCGCGAATACTATAATACTTCATAGGGTGTCATCTTACACCCAAAAGCAAATATAGTCGGGATTCTGCACTTTGTTTCTATTCTGTACAGAAATGTAGTTTTTATTCTTTCCATAGGTCCGACAACGACCACCAATGTTTAAGTACTTCATTGGCCCATATTCTAAAGCTTGGTGGAACAAAAGAGTAAATTGACAACAGGGGCTAATGACGAAGGAGAATGGACAAGTTACAGAATCGTTTAAGTGTAAGGGAGACACTACTTTATGAAGGAAATGTGGGAAGGTGTGAGGAAAGCGCCCATTTTACTGGCAGGCAAGCCTGACTCCTACAGGCTGAAGGTTTTCAAATGACAAAATAAGATGACTTAGAGCCACAATGACAGTCTGAAAGAGGCAGGTCACGCATCAATGAGTACCAGTTGCTTAGATAGCACCATAAAACCCTCCACCCTGAAGGCTATCTATGCAATGAAAAGAGACGGACTTTAAATTAAGCCTAATATTAATAACCTTAAAGGCTTAACCTGCAAAGTGCAAGTGTCAGAAGAGAATAAACATTAACCTGTACGAGCAGGGATGCGTTAATTTCCCTTAACTGCAAGCTCTTTAATCACCATACAGAAACTAATTTGAAAGGCTTATTTTTTCATAATGTTGCCTTTGATGAGCTATACACACACTTTCTGTGGTGTTAGTCATGGACACATGCCACTGCCGATAAGTTCATATACGTGATTCTGGCTTCCTAATGTGAGAATCCAAGTTCATCAGCTCTCAGTGGCGGCTCGCTGAAGGAGAGCTGGGTGGCGCTGGGGCGGGCGGGGGAGGAGCAGGGTGGGGGTAGGGTACTCCGACTTATGGCGGAACGGGGTTAAGTAAATAAATAAATATAACAATTTAAGCTGCGCGCTACAGCACCGATTTCGTGATGCACACACCACTGCCCTCATAACTCCCCCCCGTCGGAGCTGGAACAAGGCTACCGAAGAATGTCTCATCGACTTCCTCAGCACGACTACTCTGCGAACACCAACAGACGCCAACACTGCATGCAACCATGCAGCACCCCAACAGATCATACTCAACTGGACTCCGCTTACCACAGACGATACACACAAGACTATGAAAAGCATCCACTCAGGAGCCCCATCGGATCCCTGCCTGTACCATATCTTCCATAGAGCAGCTGCCTCCATCGCCCCCCAGCTTCGCCGCACCATCAACGGCTCCATCGAAACCGCCAACTTTCCCGACTGAAAACATGCCAAGATCAAGCCCCTGCTAAAGAAAACATCTGCCTCAAGAATTTCAGACCCATCTCCCACCTTCCCTTCCTGGCTAAGGTCATCGAGAAGGCCATCAGCACCCAACTCTCTGTGTTCATCGAAAAGAACCACATCCTAGACACCTCACAATCCAGCTCCTGAAGCAACTACAGCACCGAGACTGCACTCCTTGCTGCCACCGATGACATCCGCTTCCTCCTCGACTGGGTTGAAAAACAGACCTCATCTATCTAGACCTCTCGGCTGCCTTTGACATTGTGTCCCACCTCACCCTAATCACCGCACCCACTGCTTTCACAACACCAGCATCTGCGACTAGGTACTGGACTGAATCCACCTTCCTGACCAGACGAACACAGCGAGTCAGTCTACCTCTGTTCCTCTCAGAACCTACAGAGATCAGCTGCGGAGTGCCCCAGGGCTCCTCCATGAGTCCAACCCTCTTCAACGTCTACATGGCCCCCCTCACAGCCATAGTCAGAAGCCACAGACTCAACATTGTCTCCTATGCAGATGACACCCAGCTGATCATCTCCCTCACCAACGAATCCAAAGCTGCCTGAATCAACTTTCACAGCCGAATTGAGGCCGTCGCGACCTGGATGAAGGACAGCTGCCTCAAGCTCAACTTGGACAAGACCGAAAGGACTCATCCTGGGATCCACCACCTCAGCTTGGGACGACTCCCGGTTACTTGCTGCACTTTGAAGCCCTCCCAGCGTGCTTGCAACCTCAGCATCATACTGGACTCCACGCTCAAAATGAACACAGTATCCTCATCCTGCTTTCACATGCTCTGCCTACTTTAAAAGAAATTCAGTTTGATAAAACAGAATTCAGAAAGACGGTCACCCACACACTCATCCCCAGGAGACTCAACTATGGCAATGCCCTCTACTCCGACGTCACCTTGAAACAGCTCAGGAAACTACAGAACGTCCAAAATGCTGCAGCCAGACTGGTTCTCTGGTGCAGGCAGCCCGTTGTGCATCAGCGATGAGGAAAGGGGCAGGAATGCACTGTGTCTCTTAGATACAGCGCATTCCTCCACTTTTCTTTTGACACAGAGCAGCTCAGCAAGATTCCTTGCGGCGCTGCCCTGCGCAAAAACCTTATAAATGGGGCCACTACTTTACATGCGTGTTAGTGTAATTTTTAAGACCAGGTAATTCCTAGCGGTAAGAAACTGCTGCTAATGTGACTTACCAGCAGTTTTTCTTTTTTAGGGACTGACAAGAAAATCCTTGTAAATATCGCCTGGTGTGTTTTGCAGGAGTTTTATCATGGGAACGCCTACCTTGCATCTCAATTTTAGTAAGTCACACTAAAAGAAGTGGTACTGTGAAAATTTCACGAAAACGCTGGAAAAATGCAACTAACTGGAGTTTGCAGCAACTTGTAAATTTGGCGATAAAAAAAGCCACCATAACGTCAAATAATTGACACTACAGCGGTGTTAACTCCTTGCAAATATTCCCCAAAGGGTGGTGGATCGATCACAAGCATGCCGTTTTTCCAGCTGCTGCTTCAATGTAGCGCAGCGCACTGCTCTGAAAACAGCTCTTGAAGCAAGAGGGGGTGTTGTGAGGGTATGTGTGCAGGCTCACATCTGCTGCTTTGTGCCTGACTCCAGTGAGAAAAAGCCCTGGACATAAAGCATAAAACAGGTGTGCAGCTGAGCACGATTAGGCACAATGTCACATTTCTACTGAATAAAATGTAAAATGCTTTTTAAAAAGAGCCCTTTGTTACCTGCGGTTCCTGAGTCGTCTGACAGCCCTCAAAGTAATAGCGCTCTTTAGCACCTGAGCCAGCTTCCTAAAAAAAGAAGTGAGTGACATTGGCTTTATTGCCAAAGAGATGCTCGCGTCTGATCGTCTTCAAGAATTCAATAGCGTTTTCCTCAACCAAATATTTCTCGCTGGAGAACAGGAGCAGAAGTGACACCTCCTGTTCTCTCAGCTCACCCTGTGAAGTTCGACTGACAAATCCAGGACCGCATCGCCTGCTATCAGGGTGATGCGACTTGAGACAGGACCGCCTGTTTTCATCAGAACCGGGCTGGCGGAGGTCTTCCGGGGGTGGGCGTTACCTATAAACCGTGCAATGTAGGCATAATCATTTATCAGATGTTGCTGTGTGTGTATTTTATATTTAGCAATCAAGATAGGACACTCCTTAAGCTCACATTTTATTACAATATATTGTATGCTTAAATTGAAAACTGCAAAAAAAAATGCATTGCAGACACTGGGAAGTCAGTTCCCTTTTAGAGTGTTGAGGGAATAAAGGACTTGGTTTAATGCATATCTATGTCATGAGTTTATCAAGTTCTAATCAGGCCCTAAGGAACATAGACAGGCTATAAAGGATGGATCCAGAATAGCGGCCGTTTAGTTTGATATCCACATTTCCGCTGCCCCGTTATCCGTGTCAACCTCATCCCCCCCAACTCAACATCTTTCAACGGCACAAGCAATTAAAGGTTCAAATCTGCAAGGTAATTGTAAATGTGACCAGATAATTGACAAATTAAGCCCCTGCCGGTCATGTTATCGGACATATTGAATGAGATGAGAAAACAGGAGGACTCACAACATTCAAAATCATGATTCCTAGAGGGAAAAATACAACAGCAAGCACTACAAGCAGTAAGTGCAACAGCAATGGAAAAACATCAGCAAATAGTGGAGCAATCAAAGGTAACAAAAGGAAAATACCAAAGAGATAGCCCTAGTGGAGACCCGCCTGTGGTATTAGTGATAGAACCTATACTACCGAGTCCCCAAACATCGTTGTCAGGCACAGATGGTTTCAATATGCAACAATTAACAAAACCAACAGAAAAAAGGTGCTAGGAAGCAAGAAGAAATATCAATTTTCCAGGAGGAACATAGAAAAAACTCTACCCTGTGTTTACTACCACAAAAAAATCACATTTTTCCAATAGTAAGGCCAGCAGAGGCAAAAGTCACAGACTCTGTACCATTGGACGGATTAGTGCAGGTAACAACTCACACAGCTTAAGTATGGACAGCTCGGACGAGGGGAAGACAAGCCAGAAAGAAAAAAGTAAGAAAAAGACAAGCAAACAAACTCCTCTTTACAATAAATCAGAGCCTAAAACAGCGATCACAAGGGATCTGTTGGATAAAATGCAACTGGAGAAATCAACCTCTGATGACCAAGATTCATCAAAAGAAATCCCATTGAAGAATACACAAGACCTAGACAAAATCCAACGACTTGATAAACTAAATATATCCACTAGAATCCGTTCAGAATGGAACAACTTGGAAAGCGTCATACCCAACCATTAACAATACAATAACCGTTTGAACAAAACCAACGGTTTCCACAAACAATAAAAACACAAAAAAATATGAGCGTACCATAACATCTCAGGCAGACAGGACCATCGTGATCACATGCCCCTTTTTAGGAAGCAATTCAGTGGACAAGCAGTATCACGAACGTGACGTTATCTCTGCTCTCGCCGATGGCTTCAAACTAAGAAGAGCCAGCACAAATAATGTAGGTAGAATGAAAAATAAAAGGGAAACACAGGATTACATAAGGGAAACATTGCATGAACCTTCAGAACTCTGTTCACTCCTGCCAGTCCAGGATAGTGACTTGTGGCCAATCTCTTTGATTCCCCAATACAAGTCAAGAGGTCAGTAGGACATACTAAACAGAGGAAACATAATGAGACTGTTAGCCGAAATACCAATACTACATCATATTAAAACCACAGAGCTACTATCAGTTAGGTTTCTGCCCAACAAATACGACAGTCACTCGGAGATAACCTCAACACCATGGAAGTCGGAAGAAATATTCAACCAAATCAATAGTGTAAAAGATCAATTTGAATAATGGGGTATATCACTTATGAAACTCTTATTACAGTGATACCCAGTTCCTCTGGCAAACCTGGAACAAAGACAAAGCACTTGCACCCCTGTGTGCTCAATTTTTTAGAATGCCAGAGGACCAATGGGTATAGATACCAAGCATGTAGATCCAGCAACGGAAGAAAGCCAATGGCACTGGCTAGCATCAGCATTAAAAAGTCCAAAAACACAATGACCTATTAATCAAACAATAAGTTCCTTGGAAGCTGCTACGCTAAGCATCTTTTCCGGGACTATTGCGGGTGGAAGATCTAAACTTACAGATAGTGCATTGTTAGACACCCGGCCTATATATGACATCATAGCTCTGCAAGAGACCTGGCTGTAAAGTCGACTTCAATTGCCAGGTTACACGCTGCATCAGGTGGATGCCAAAATAACTCATCGATTTGGAAGGCCTAAAGGGGGCCCATTGGTCTACAAATCAAATGCCCTTAAGGCAGAATCAAAGGAACTATCCATGACAACCTCAAACATACAGATAATTTAACTCAATTTTGGCCGAGAGCATTAGACAAGGTTGGTAATCCTGTTTAATACTTGTGTCCATCCAAACGCCCAAGACAAATCTTCTACATTAAACAAATAATATATGAGATAACCGAAGTAAGATATAATACGCCGACTGAAAGTAGCCAATGGTAGAACGTGGGACCAAATCCTCCAAACTACACATATTACGGACCACTGTTAGAATCAATAATTGATTATACCACTCTCTTTACCACTACTACAACAACTAGCAAAGTTTAAATTCCAGTGTTCCATGGACAGTGACCACTCAATCCAGCAAATAGCTATCAACATAAACCCAGACAGACACCAATTAGCATCTGTAGTTAGTGGGGGATGCTAAATAACAAACCTAAAACGACTGAACTGGTCACATCACTTACTTCTAAAATTAGCAGACAAAGCGAAATTGATTATGGAGGACAATATAGCGTCATCCCCTACTGCACTAAAAGCCTGGACTGAGTTTATGACACGGTTGATAAATTAAACGCCCAACACAAAATCAAGAGGGTCCAAAACATCTGCATGATCACTAACACAGGAAGTTAGAGAACTAAAGAAGGAACTGAGAAGGTAGATGAGGAAGACCAGAAAATCTGAAGCACACACGTCTGCATGGGAAAAACTAAAACAATTGAAGAATGAATACAAGAAACATCTCTGGCAGGAGAGGAGAAGAACGATTTCTGGATCAAGCTACTGTGCAACTGCAAACGATTAAACACCAAAGTCTTCAGGAAAACAATAAATTGCATAGGCAGGGGAGCGAGAGTAATGAATGCATCAAATGTTACCAATTTTGCTAATAAAGAGCAGCATCCACTACACAAAATCAACAAAGCTATCAAGTCGGACAGTACAAATAACTCCGAAATATTGTTTTGGTGCGACAATTCTTTAAGAACATGCGCACCATTAATAGTGGAAAAAGTGAACATGGCAAGCAGAAGTGACGGTACCTCAGGCCCAAACGGTATTGCACAAGCAATATACAAATGGTTTCCAAAATATTGGGCTAACCCGATAACGGCACTATTTAAAGAGGTGGAACACATGGGCATAGTTCCAGACAGCTGGAGGGGATCAATAATAAACCCAAACTTCAAGGGAGGTGATGGAACAAATCCAATGAACTACAGGTTAATAGAGTTCATCGACTCGGAAGCTAAATACTATGCTTCGTTAATACTGGAAGATTTACCCAAATGGTCAAACACCAAGAATCTGATTCCACCTCAACAGACGGAAAGGGTATAGAACCACAATTAACATGCTAAAAGTAACAACAATTACAGAGAAGTGCAAAAGTTTAAAGAACAAACTATAACTCTGCTTTACCGACCTCAAAGCAGCTTTTGATCGGGTTGACCGAACCCTCTTATGGGTAAAAGGAAGACGATAGGGTATTCAACAATAAACTTTGAGAGCAATTAAAACGTTATATACTGACACATAGATCCAAAATAAGTTGTCAGACAGTACAAGATTATCCAGAAGAATACAAGCTGCTAAGGGCCTTAAGCAAGGGTGTGTGCTTGCTCCACACCTGTTTAATCTCTTTATGGCTGATTTACCCCTCAGCTTGATCAGGTAAACTACCACGCTCTGAGATTAGGTCCACTAACCATATCACGTCTTTCATATGCCGATGATATTGTGTTGCTGAGCCACATGAAGGTGGGTCTTCAAAGATTAATCAAGGAAATTGCAGTATTTACAAAGACCAATAAATTGGTAATCAATATAACAAAGACAAAAACCATGTCAGTAGGGTACAGTTCCAATGTCCCTTTGAAAATCAATGTAATGCAAGCATAGAATAGGTTAACATCTATAAATATTTAGGCTTCTCCTTTGATAAGAACTTCAACTTTCAGGCACACCAGCAGTATATATTTAGAAAAAATAAGGCCTTAATACATGCCTTCTGTGCACAAAAACTGAAAGGACCCTCTTTTCAGCCATTGCTCGCAGTCATCAATGCAAGATTGCTTCCCAAACTAACTTACGCGAGCATGGTGATGCATGGCAAAGAAGCTAAAATGTTGAACAAATTGCAAACCAATACATTCAAATGTGTTTTTGGTCTTCCTTGTAATGCTTCACCCATGCAAACCCGCTTGGAATTTGGATTGACACAACAATAGACAGCAATAAGATACCAGACAACTAAAGCCTGGCATAAAATACGAAACAGTCAAGCCCTCTAGTCAGTGCTCTATGATAGTCGCTGACGAACAACGCAAATTTGAGTTATAACAAGGGCCTCATTGATGAGGTTTTGCTGTAGGGAAGCGCAGCAGGCCTTCCTACTGCACTTCCCTACGGCAAAAGAAAAGGGCAGGAATGCGCCGTATCGAGGAGATATGGCTCATTCCCGTCCTTTTCCCCTGCGCCGGCGCACAATGGGCTGCCTGCGCCAACGCAGGCCCCTTTGCACATTGGTGCTAGGGTGCCTGCGTTACGGGGATGATTATTTTTGTACAGGAATGGAAACCTTTCTTTACAAAAATAATCACAAGAGGCTTTTCCTCTTTCTATGTGTGCTGCAGAATGCAGCACACATAGAAAAAGGAAAAACGAGGAGAAATAAAGATATTTTTCCCCATTTCGCCTCCCTTATGCCTCCCCTGGGGAGGCTTAAGCTTTTGGCACTGCCTCAGATTTACGATTTATCGTAAATCTGGGGCAGTGTCAAAAGGCCATGGATGTTGCTAGGAACGCCCCGAGCAACACCCATTGCACGCCCCTTTAAAGCAGAACACTGCGTTAAAGGGACTGATATTTATCAGGCGGCAAACAAGCCCAAAAAAGTGGCTAACAGCTGCCTCATAAATATCACGCAGGCTTCTGCGCCACGGAATGTCACAAAAAGTGACGTTCCGATGGCGCAAGGGGCCTCATAAATGAGGCCCTAAGTATTTATTGTCGTCATTGGAAAAAACTAATACAGCTGATTTATGGGACCAAAATTTGTCACATTCCACTTTCTGCCATGTGATCAACAAAGCAGCAAAGCAGCCAAAAAGTAATTCACTAATGGAAGATAAAAATACATTTTCATGGCGATCACATGCCTGGATGACAATTCAAACATATGTCACTTTGCAACCTGCAGCATGCCTTCTCTTGACTTATCCTATGTATTTTCAGAAAGTTATTGGCTATTCGCCTATGAGTACTGCCATCCTTAGCGGACAAACCCTCCTGCAGATACAAAGGCCAGAAAACATACAGGCTGTGTGGCGCCTTCAAAGAGGATTTTTTGCATTTGGTTCGCATTTGTCCCGCATTAACCTTTTAGATGCGTCCGACGGCTCCTGGCCGTCCAACGTCACGGTGGGCGTGTGCGTCGGACGGCTGGGGGCTGTCCGAACTGCACACATGTCGCATTCGCCCGCACCCCGGCGGAATGTCCGCCACGGCAAAAAGGTTAAAGAGAGCACGCCTCTAATTTTTAAGACAGATATTCAACAAGAGGGTGATTCGTTCCTGCAGAACAGCAATAATGAGGACCCTAGGCTCTAAGCAACCTTAGCTAAATAGCAAAGTTTGCAATTTTTGCAATTTCACAATAAATTACTCAAACAGGGCTCCAATGGAACAGTTCCAGTATGAGAAAGCTGGTCCGCATAAAGATTAAACAATCAGATGACAATCAGTAGAAGACAGAGAGGCTGGCATCCAGGGTACAGCTCTGGACTGGGTGCGCTCTTTCCTGACCCATCGCCATCAAGCTGTCAGGCTATCCCAGTTTTCCGCCTCTCAAGTCGAGCTGACCTGTGGTGTCCCACAAGGTTCCTCCTTATCCCCTCTCCTCTTTAATTTATACCTGGCCCCGCTAATCCGTTCCCTCCGTTGATTCAATGTCTCCGCGTTCAACTACGCGGACGACATCCAACTGGTTTTCACCATCGACTCCAGTGACCAATCTATCTCCACTTTCCAAAACACCCTCTGCTTCATCAGTGATTGGATGGGCACAAACCATCTGAAACTCAACCCCGAGAAGACTGAGCTGGTCCTTGTCGGGGGGCTCTCCAATCCCTGGCACTCTTCCTTTTGGCCTGCCAGTCTTGGCAGCCCCCCTTGTCCCGTCAACTCAGCAAAAAGTCTGGGAGTTGTCATAAGTAACGATCTATTTATGACACCCCAGATCAGCGCTGTAGTTTCCTCCAGCCATTTCCAGCTCAGGAAAATACGCAAAATCTCCCGCCTACTTACCACCGATGCCCTTACTTTGGCCCTGCTTGCGCTAGTCATGTCTAGGCTTGACTACGCAAATGCACTATACGTAGGCATTCCTGCATACCAACTCAGGAGACTCCAGCTGATCCAAAATCAAGCTGCTCGCTTGATTTACCATCAACCCAGAGATCAGCACGTTCAACCTCTCCTAAAAAGTCTCCACTGGCTTCCGGTCTCTGCCCGCTGTAAATTTAAGCTTGGTTGCATCATTTTCAAATCCCTCACTGGTCATGGTCCCTCCTTCATTTCTTCCTTGCTCCCTCCTTATGTCCCTTCCCGCACCCTTCGGTCATCCCAATTGGCTTTACTTTCTGTCCCCAGATTCAAGCGGAAGAAACACGGTGGCCTTAGGTTTTCTTTCTTAGCCCCGTTTTTTTGGAACTCCCTACCTCTTTCTCTCAGGTTGTCCTCCCCCTACTCCACGTTCAGATCTTTCCTCAAAACGCACCTGTTTACTGTAGCCTACTCCTAGTTGTCATCTTCTGTTATGTTATTTTCTGTCTCTCCTCCCTGCTCCCTCTGTACAGCGCCAAGAAACCTAATGGTGTTAGCGCGCTCAATAAATTAATTTAACATAACATAACATAACATAACATAACATAACAGTTATATGACTTTTTCAAATATGGGACTCGTATTTTGCACAAATCAAAATAAAACTTAACTTGTCATCTTCACACACAATGCCACGTTATAACAACTCAGTTGAAAGTTTTCGGTCATTTATTAGAAGAAAATGAAACAATAGCACCAGAGACACCATATGTTTTTTTTTATTTCGTATTGCTGAAATAATATCGTGAAAGTTTAAGAAATTGACAAACCAGAAAAGTAACCATGAAGTATTTTATTTAAAATGGTTTTTATTGTCTTGTATTATCTGTAAAATATTGTGACAGTTTTTATTAACTTATTACAATTAAATGAAATTGAGAATTGAGTGTGAACCCCATCCCTTTCAGTGACCTCTGGGCTGCTATTTCAACCTTACAGATGGCCTCGCGGTGAACCATGGCATAGCGGAGGGAGAGTTTTTTTTTTTATTTTATAAATTTTTATTGAAAAATATAAGTGGAATATACATTGGCAATTTGTATTTCTTGTATACAGTACATTTGTGCTTGCTTCCTTTCACCGGCGCCGGCCTCCTCCGTTGGAGCGCGGGCCTCAAGCGAAGCTAGGGGTTGCTATGGGTGCTTCGGCCTGTGAGTCCTATCAGGAGCTGTTCCAGCTGAGGCTCAAGGGTGGGCCGCGTGCCCCCGATGCCCTGGGCCGTCGTCAGGGCCGGACTGGCTACCGGGCGTTTTGGTGTGTTGCCGAGCTGGGAGCTGATTTCGTTGATGGGGACCTGCTTGTGCTGAACAAAATTATTTTTGCTTTGTTTATTTCAAAACACATGCAGGTCCCCCATCAATGAAATTAGCCCCCACCGCAGTGAAATTAGCCCCCAGCTCGGCAGCACACTAAAACGTCCAGTAGCCAGTCCAGCCCTGGCCGAGGCTCAGCCTTCCCTGCTTTCACTGCTTCGGCTCGCGAGTGGATTCCGTGCAGGGAGCCAAGCACTGTTCGTGGAGAGCGAGGCAGGCCCTGGACTTCAGGCATGACTCTTAACCCTCTCTTGTGTGTTTCTGAAGATAGATTGAAACCCAGGGAATAGCTGTTTTCAAATCTGACCAAGCAAACCCTAACCGTTCCCATACCTCACCTGTTCACCACACAGTAACAAGAGAACATTTCTAATGGAAATACTTCTATGAGGTAATCTGTAACACAGCATATTGCATAAGCAAATTGAACCTCTTTGAATAGGAACAACTCACCACCCTAAAGCTGTGACAAACAGGCCCCCTAAACAGCTTCTAGTCAGAAATAATTTCCCATTCTGCAGAGTTGGCCATATTGCAACTACGCAAGGGAACAGCTGTAGTGAAAAGCACAGCTGCTCCAAAACCTTTAGAAGTGAAGCGGGCCTGTTGTTAGTGGATGAGGTGCGTGCACACTGGGCAATGGATTGGAGCACTAATATTTTCGCTAGTAGACTGGAGAAGCTAGTGGAACTGAATGGGCTGTTGTTACTTCTTAAAAAAAGTGGTGAGTGGGCACCGTGTGCAACTTCCGTTTTGCTGTTGAATTGATTACCACTGGTCAAGGACATACGAGCTTCATGGATGAGGCATGTTGCCATTGTTCTCTATAATTCGCGCTCTCTTCCTGCGAAGTTTGGGATTCAATAAGGTAGCCTTTGTTCTTATAAATTAAGCCTGGATGTAAAATTGCTCTCCACTTGAGCAGTTTGTAGAGTTTTCCCACTCCACGTAGCGTGTGGAGTTCCAAAAATCTCTGCTCCGTGTAGCACAGCACAGTTTTTTCCCTGCCTGCCCGGTAAAACTTCTTAACATGGGCGGTCGCGGATAGCTGCTGCTGCTTTCGTTGAGAAACCTTCCATTCGCATTTAGGAAGCTGCCGCCCGAGTAGTACTTGAGAGGCAGAAAGAAGCAGCACGCTCTTGCGCTGTGCATGGTGCTGTTTGCGGTGATTTTCCAGTGAGGGACAAACACAAAATCAGTGTAAGCGGCACTACCTAACGCATTCTGACACTTGCGGAACACCGCATAGTGTGGCAGGGTCTTTTGGTCAAGCAGAACTCCACCCAGGCCTATTATTAATGTTGATACAGTCTCAGCCCTGCTTTGCTTACCTTTGGGACACAATAGTGTTTAATATTGAAAATCTAGAAATTGCAATGGGGAGTCAGTGGATCTCTTTTATGGAAGACATTTCTGACTGGAGCATGCATAGCTGTTCTTGTTGATCCCTAAGCAATAGCACCCTTTAAATGATTTAGCCTTTTACACTCTTAAATATGTGTTGATGAAGAACATCCTTACCTATAAGTGACAAAAGTATGTACTTGGCTCAGTTTGGAGAGGATGGGCCCCTGGATGCTGATTGGGAGGAGATATGGCCTAGTGGCTAGAGCGGCTTGCCTTGGAACCTGTGCACCTAGGTTTGAATCCCGATCTCAGTGTTGGCTCAACATCATGTGATTCTGGGCAAATGCCGTATTCTCCCTGTGCTTAAATTTGAGAAATATATTTATGTAACCCCTTTTGATGGACAAGTTCTTGCAGATTGTCTCCCAACGCCCCATGTAATGTACATCTCTCTGCTGCTTCCTAGCTACGGTTGTGCTGTGTAAATATCCAAGCATACATACCTACGGTTGTCGAACCAGTAGCCCCTGTCTGTCCTCGGGCCCCTTTAGTGGGGCATGACAACAATTATGAGTTGTAAATTCAGAATTAAGAAGTATCATATATCCTTGGTTCTAAAGAAAATGTGGTTATGCAAAGTAGGTTTACAGCACTAGGGTGTACCCGCTACCTCTAACAATGAGGTGGCACACATAGAAATTGCCTCATTATAGTAATGAGCAGTGTGTTCTGCCAATTTGTAGGCAGCACTATCAAAGGGTAGAAAGTATCACGTATTTCCTCACTGAAGGATTATTTCTACCTATATTTGCTGTTAGTTGGACTGGCACATGTTTGGGGTTAAATCAGGTCACATTCTGCATTACCCGCTGAGAATGCTTGTGTTGCATTACAATGCTGATGGTGACAAAGCATACACAGCCCAAGAGGAGAGAATCCCTTTGCGGGTATTATCTTGGGTGGTGTGCATGACGACCATCATTAGGTCTCCTCTGGGACTGCTAGAATGAGGGAGATCCCATAGGACTCAAAGCAGCCTCAAGGAAGGGGTTGGAAGGTGCCTTCCTTGTGGGGGACATGTCATTTAGAGGAAAGAATTCAAAATGATCTACCGGAGGACCAAATGGTGGCAGGGAAATCATTCTCTTAATCGGTTTTCACCACCCACACAGGTGAAGCAGGTTTATTTTCATTAATACCTAACATCCCACCTGTAATGAGGACCAAACATTTCAAAATATGAACGTATTCCCGAATAGCACGGTAAAGGCCTGAGAACATATCTCTTTTCCTACAAGTAACGGAATCTGTCCACCTGTAAAGGTTCACACCACGTTCATGGTTAATTGTGTATGCCACAAGTGTCCATTGAGTGAAGGCCTCGTTTGGCTCACCATTTGATACAGTCCTACACAAGACAAGAGTTATCAGGAACTATCCAATTTTAGAACATTGGAATGTTGAGTGCTGCCTTGATGACAATGGAGTGCTCCAGGCGTTTAATGGTCTGTAGCAGACTGGAGCAACAAGATTCCAATGTTTGTTCACAGTGGTGCTTTGAACAAAGGCCCCATGGATCCCGAGGGGATTTCAACCCCCGGGTCACTGTGAGGCCCTTGCTTTACAAATTATAACATTCTGTTCTCTAGGGGCAGAATGTTCTAATAGCATTAGAGCCCTCCTTAGCGGGCTGTACAGGCCACTAAAGGCCCACTCCCTTGTTAAAGGCCTGAGTTGAATGCTGGAGTTGGCTTTTAATGGCTGATAGAGCCTGCTACGTCGGGCTCTAAGGCTATATTATTTGTAGTATCTCTAGATAGTTCTACATTTTTAACCATTACAATTTAGAAATTTTGGATCTTGCACCTTTGGTTTTCCTTAATAAGTATGGACCTACAAGTACTAGTAGGGCAGTTCTTACAGTCTATAGGCCACGACTGGCTGAAGTCACCGGACATGACATTGAATCACTTGGTAGCTGTATGCTAAATTCCACTTCTCTTGGTTTTACTACTGTCACAATGGAAGGCTACAATTTGAGATTTTTAGTTATTAATCGTGAGTCTTTCACCCTGTCCTATGGCTCTGCCTCATTATTTTGCTGGTAGAGTTTATATACTAGCTATTAGTACAGTATAATACCTGTCCTACTTTTCTCAGACAGTTCTGAGTTAAACTTAAAAGCTTTCTGCTATCACTCATTCTCCAGTGGAATAACGAAACTTAAGGGGGCCCCTCTGCTATGTTCACAGAGGGGGCTCCCCACGCTCCCATACAGTCAGGCAATTTAAGTCCAAGTTCCCCACCACCCATACACAGTGCCGGAGGGTCCCCCTGGAGCTCAAGCCCCCCCACCCCCACCGTGGGGCTGCAGGGTCTATTTTTACACCACAGTTATTCTTCTGCTTTCCATTTCCTTCTCCACATTTTAAAATCAATGACATTTCAAAAGGAAATTAAATTCGTGTACATGCTACAAAACCTATGAACTCGGTCAATTGATCAATCAATCAATAAAGCAGAAAACAAGCAATTTAATTGCCTGCATGTTATTCTGCTTTTTAGTTTGATATCATTCAATAGCTAGCACATTTGCTGTACGTTTTTTCATACACTATTATCAGTGCTTAATTTAAGCTGGTGTGTGCATGTGGAATGCATTAGCGCTCATTTTTGGGAAGCACTATTTTGCCTAAAAAAGACTTTGATCCAGAGCAAAATACAAAAGGGGAATGTAGGAGGACGAGAAAGACTGTAAAACAATGACAAAGGGCGAAAGCAGGGGTAAAAAAATAACCTGCTAGAGTGAGATGAAGAGACAGGAAATGCCTGGTGATGATTGAAAGAGGCATGAGACAGAATCAAAATGCCTAGTTATGGATTAAAGAGACGTGAAGTAGAATCAAGACAAAGCAGCCTTGGTATTCGACACTGAACCTTCAATAGCACGAAATTTGGACCCCAACACTTATTCTTTTACAAAATATGCACTGAAAGTAACTATTTGGATTGCCTTCAATAGCATTGGCTGCTGGTTTATGAACACATTTTGGACCCCGACACTTATTCTTTTACAAATTATGCATTGAAATTAACTATTTGGATTGCCTTAATTCATTCTGGGACATGTTCCTTTACATTGTAATTCACATTTTCTCTGTATTTCCTTTAAAATCATTCAGTGGCTTTCTTTCCTGCTTTATTTTAGTTCTTTCTTCTGTTTACTTCACTATTTCCTTATTTCTTTGATGTTTAATCCCTTTCTTTTCTTCTTTGTATCCCTCTTTACTTGTCATGGGTTTGCCTTCTCAGATTCCCTTCCATCTTTATTTTCTCCCTTGTTTTCCTGCCTTCCACCCTTTGTTTTTTTCATTGTAATAGCCTTTGTTTCCTTCCTTCCTCTTTCACCTGTTTTATCTGTTGCTTCTTCCCATCTCGTTTTCACTTTTCTTTATGCTCTTCTTTTTTTCCTTACTTCTGCCACTTTTCTCTTTCTTGCTTTCCTTTTTTATTATTTATAGCTCAATTTATTTTTCTTCTCCTCACTGTAGCCTTTTCTCTTTATTTTGTAATGTTTTTTCTCAATTTCCTATAAACATTAACTGGTATTGTCAGGATTCATGCAAGAACCAGGCAATGCAGTCAAATCATGGTGGCAGTGTGACTAAGCTGTGGAATTCAATCACTTATACATCACTTACATCCAGACAGAGACATGCTGGGCAGGAGATTTGGAGGACCAGTCCCTGGCAGCTAGGGTACTATAAGCATGAATGGCTGTTTAATTCGCAGAGAGACTGAGGCCTCAGTGAGTGATTTGAATACATCCAATCAGAAAAAGAGTCAAACAATAAAGAGTAGAGGCAGCGGGCAAAAACAGATGCTAAGCAACTTTACTTACATATAAAGTAACCACTGCTGGTAGTGTTTCACTCACTGTTTAGAGTCTTTTGCACTTGGTTGTTTTTAGGTCGAGGTAATATCCGGTCTGCCGAAGGCAGAACCGGAAGTACCGAGATTTAATGTTTCTTAGTGTGGACTATTTGTCCCGCCTCTGTTTTTGCCTCTCTCCCATTGGCTGGCTTCCTAAACGGAGCCATTGGAGGAGAGAGCTGTCCCTCCGAATAGGCTCCGTCCTTTTCGGATTTGGAGGTGTGTTCAGTGTTTTTCTTTCCACTTTTAGGCCACGCCCATTCTGAGAACACCGAACACGCCCCCAATCCGAAAAATCTGGAACGTTGTGTCCTCCATTATTTGTTTTGTCTTCCCATGAGGATCGCCTCGCTTTCTCCGTGATGCAAGGACCGGCAGGTAAGCCATATTGTTTGGTGGCTTCACTAGCGCTTGGGAGCTGTAGCAAGAATAAAATCCACAGAAGTAAGTGCCGTTTTAGATGTAGTGGATGGGTTGGGTTTGAGCAGATAAGCTCTGGCATATGTTTGAGGTTGACTCCGAGGTATGCCGAGCGGCAGTTGAGTTCTTGTTTTAGGAACCGGTAAAAGTCTAGCGGAGCGTGATTGCTGATTGGCCCTGTCTGCGGTGCGCTCTCCACCCCCAGGAACCTGCTTTCTGATTGGCTGCCTTGCTTTGTGTCTGTATGCCGACTGATTGCCTGGAGAGTGAGGCCTGGCGAATGATTACCTGCTGCAAGCCACTGTGGTGCCGAGTGCTATCATGGTCTATGAATTCATTCAGGCTCTTCGATTTTTTGCAGATTATTTAGCGAGCGCGACCCGAGGTATTGGAGCGCTTTAAATGAGCTCTAGCTACATTACACAAGGACGCATTCAGTTTTCGGTAGGCACGGGGAGATTGAGGGGCAGATTTATGAGGCCGTTGCGCCTCTTTGCGCCGCAATTGCGTCACTTTATTTGACGCAACTGCGGCGCAAACAATGCGCCCTATTTACAACGTGACGCATCTAGAAGATGCGTCACGTTGTAAAGCACTGCGCCATAAGGAGGCGTTCCTGCGCAGGGGGTGCGTTCCTGCGCAGGAACGCCTCCTGAAAGTGGCTGAGTGAAATCTATGACATTTCACTCAGTCACTTTCAGGGCAATGCTGCGTCAAAACCCTGCACCTGCTTGAAACAGGCGTAGGTCTTGACGCAGCATTGTGTAGATGGGGCACCCCCAAGCCTTGGTGGAGCTGCGTCGCGCTTGCGACGCTACTCCAGCAATGCGCCACATTTCCGGCACAGATGCGTCACGCATCTGTGCCGTTTTTGCACCATGGTGCGCCGCATTATAAATGCGGCGCACCATGGGTGGCGGAGCTGTGGCGCACTGTGGCGCACGTTAACTGGCGCATCCCTGGGGATGCGCCAGTTAACATAAATCTGCCCCTGAGTGATTTGCCAAGGATCGGGCAACAACAACCTCTCTTTAGCGGTTTCGCGTTACGAGCTTTTATAAACTACCGTGCCTGCTGCAAGTGAACGGTCCATTCACCTGCAGGCTTCAAGTGCAGTGCCCTCCTCTAACTCGTGAGGCCTCCCCCTGGTTTACTATCTGATGGACTCTGGGAGAATGGTCCGTTCACTGGTATGCCGAGCGAATGGTCCTCAGGCTGGGAGACTCCGAGAACAGTCTGCTGGCTATTGGATGAGAGAGTGAGTAGTCCCGCTGTCGGAGCGAAACATCTCCGGACTGGTGGGCTGTGGAGAAGGATGATCCCCTGGCTGATAGACCTAAAGAGAATGGCTTCCTGGTTATTGAGATGTTTATAAGGAAAGTGCAAGAAAGTCTCTGCTCTTTTTGGTGTAGATCAGAAACGTGTTGTTTGTTGCGAAAACTTGGTCTGTTGTGTGTTTGGCGGTTCACAACACGGTCAGTGTGCGGTGGGTAGGAGTTTTTGCAGTGGGAGGTTGTGGACAAAGTAAGGTGTGAAAATGAAAGGAATCAAGCATTTGTGTTTGTTACACAGCCATTCCTCCTTAAAAGTCGGGCTCCTTCCTAGGTTTTTCAGAAAATCGCATTCACGGGGCGTGACTCCTAGAGTCTATGCGGGTCTGTCCCTCGTCGGAGGAGGCACTTGAAAGAAGAATCTGCGCCTTGTTGCCGTTCAGGTCCCTAGTGCTTTCCAGTCTTGAATACAATACCAGCAGTGGAGCTCCCCCTGGAGGATTCTACAGCTTATTACCTACGACCGTCCTGTTTATGCCATTGTTTGCGCAAATCTCGTCCTGTAGTCTATTGTTTCTTTACTTTTATTTGACAGAATTTTTCAAACTTACTCATTTTCGCGTTAATTATCAAGCTAAGCTGTCTTTGCCGAATTTAAGGAAAGTTTTTGCTAGGTATTCATTAACAATATAGCTGTCTGTCGACTTTTGTTACTAATTCTTTAAAGACCGCATAATGAGCTTTGTCTCAATCCAGAGGAGTATTACTCCTCTGGCCGATTCGTCACCTGTCCAATCCATATGAAGTGCTTGCATTGCAACAAATGGGCCAATTTTACATTGAAAATACACTCAGTCATCACAGCTTTAATTCTGTATCTCATGCATGCATTGTTGTACTTTAGAGACCAGTGTTGTTTTTATCTGTACTCGGGTGTGAGGCATTGCCTCCTCCCCACACACATTTTTGTTCCCGGACCAATATAATTATCACTGCTGCCATTACTGTCACCTTCATCATTAACACTACCCCCAGTACTACCACACCACAATCACCAGCTCCCCACAGCATTTGTTGTTGTCTGGTTTGAATGCTTTACCTCATAAAACAAGGCATATTGATTTTACCAGTGCTTGTTTTTGTTATTGCTTAGCTGATCTATCGGTTCCCAAAACCAGAAACGATATGCCAACCTACATATGGAAGGAAGGATCCTTTCTTGTCATCATACAAATCTTCCCTGAAAATGATCCTTATTTATCAGTTTTACTTTTGATGAAACCCTAACTCTACCGAGCATGGTATTATACAGGAACTCGAGCCTCCCAACAATCCAGGTCTCTTCTTCATGGCCTTCTCATTCTCTTTTAAGGACCGTATACTCCAGTTTTTTCAGTGACCTTTTCTAATTTTTCCTTTCCGTTCTCTACTGAAATGTACTCATAAGTTTGTTTCTTTAAACTTATACTCTGACCTCAAGAAGATAACTAACTGTTCAAACACAAGTCAGCATGAAACTAATGTCTAAATCAGCTTTTCAATGATGTTAGGAATTGGGCAGTTTAATCTCAGCCTTCACTGATGGTGCTGAAATTTTTTCATTTCATGTTGCTCTTCTGATATCCTAGAGACTTTTAATGATGAGGATGACATCTCTTCTATCGGCTCTTTAGATGATAGAAGCAGTTGAGTGGTTGCAGCTTATTAAAGGACCCAAGTGTGTTGGGGGCCATGTTCTCTACTTGTTGTTTTGTCCCACAGTCCCAGGTTATGTTCTCCGTTTGAATGATCTGCCTGACTTTTGATTTGGTGTGGCCATTATCTTCTTTCATTTTTTTTGCAAAACTTTTTTTATTAGATGATGTTAGTAACAGTTTACAACAATGTCCACTGAGCTGTCAAGTCACAACCAGCATGTGCATATTCGCACACAAAGCCAGTTGGTTGTATGAATATGCAGCATGACTACTCAAAAATGATATATGAGGAAGAAAAATTAATAACCCCCCGCCTTCCCCCACAAACACTAAGTAGTGCCAAACCCAAGGGTAAAAAAGTAACCGACCCGTCCTGCAGTTATATGTGTTGTTAATATTTTACCCGTCAGTCCATTGCTCTACATTACCGTTTTAAGGTTACAATAATGTAATGCATGTCAGCAATTTTGTTGATGTATGTGCCCGCATGGACTGGCACCCACATCTTATTTGCACGCCCTACCATTTCTAATAGGTGGCAGCCACCACTGTGTCTGGGTGGCTTCATATGAGAGCGGCACCCAGTATAAACTTGAAAGGGTACCTTTAGTGCCCACTAATGTAGGAAAAAGTGTCTTGAATGTAGTTGTATCTCTGTCTCCCTCGGTCGGTCTCCCTCTCCTTCCCTCTGTCTCCCCACACGTCCATCCATCGGTTCTCACGGTCACCCTTTATTCATCCACATTTGCATGCTTCCTTCATTATCCATCCACTCGTCGGTATATGCCTGCATCCATTTATCTTTTTAGTCATTGATCCAGTCACTAGCCCATCACCTATCCTTCCACCAATCCTCAATTCACTCTGCTACTTATCGTTCCATTTCTCCATCCATCACTCCAATTGGTTCATTCTAAAGTCCATCCATCCTTCCACCCTTCACCATTTCTTCCTTCTTTGTTTCGATGTTTCCTTCCGTCTTTCACGCTTCCTTTCCCCTTCCATTCTTGTCTTTCTTTCTGCCCATCTTACTTTTTCCTCCTGTGTAGATAGCTTTTTTTGTAGGTGGCTCTATGTGTGGGTGGCTCTCTGTAGGTGGCTCTGTGTGTGTGGGTGGCTCTATGTGAATGACTCTGTGTGTGCGTGTGGCTCTGTATGTGTGTGTGTGTGTGTGGCTCTGTGTGGGTGTAAATGCAATAGGTCATGCATATGCGAGCGATTAAGCTATTGGCATTGTAAATGACAATGCCATTTATTTAACGATTAAGCTATTGGCAATGTAAATGACAATGCTGTTTATTTATGATTTTTAAAAAAATAAAAAAATTATAAGCAATGCCAATAGCTCTACCTTTAATAATGCAGAGACCATTGCATTGTAAATGCTTGTTGCTTTCCTTTTGCCCAGTTCTCACTCCCTTTACAGCTGCTACTGAGTCTACCTTACCTGTTTTCTTTCAGTTTCATGCATATTTGTTGTATGTCCTTGTTTGGAGAGACATACTGTGATTCCTCAATACTTGCCCATCCTGGACCACAAATTTTGTAAGGACCAATGATTTGTCAACCATCCCTTGTAAGAAATATCAACTGACCATACTGAGTGTACATTGTTGAAATCATAATCCACAATATGTTTCCTAAATCATATGGTTATTTATATAGAACACCACAGAATGGAAACGATTGTTCACTAATGCTCACTGTCTTGGTTACAACACTGTCACACCTGGCATCCTGAGGGCAGGTGACAAAAGCCTCCCTAAACCTCTGAAAATGCCCAAGGGGAGTCATGTGCACAAAGACCTTTCTGGTTTACAAGTTTTTTTTGTTTTTATTGTTTAAAATTCCAAGTTTATTTTATTGTTTTGCTTATAGTCAATGACTATTTTTATAGTACAGTATTTTTATCCATATGTCTTGCATTGGATGGGAAATAATTAATTTATATGTTATAAAGTTTGCTATTTCCAAAATATGGCTTAAATGGAAGTTAGGATAGTAAATCTGCGTCCCTCAAAATCCAACACCATTCCCCTTGTGGTTTAGATTGGAATGGGAATATAAAATCTACACCAATGGAAGTCCAGCACTTTCCCTAGTGTGACTTCGATTGGAGTGGTAATAGTATATGTGCACTCCTCAAAGTCCAATGCTTTCCCCAGTGTGGTTAAGATTAGAGTGGGAATAGTAAATCTGCACCCCTCAAAGTCGTCCAGTGTGTTCCTCACATTTCAACAATTTGACACAGGGCAGCACTACACATCACTTTACTGCGCTTACCTGCGTCAAAAGAAAGGGGCAGGATTGCGCCATATTTATGAGCCTGTGCTGAAATCAGATTTTTTTGTGCACTTAAAAAACTTATGACACTCCTGGGGAGGTGCAGGGTTTTGACGCATTACCAGATTTAAAATCTGGGAAAGTGTCAAAACCATGGGTGTTGAGTGGGAACACCCACCACAATGCCCATGGCACGCCAGTGGCTTTCCATTGCCTCGTAGATTTCGGTCTGCACTGTGCGCTGTCAGAACATCTAAAGAATGGACGTTCTGGTTGCGCACTGGGCTTGTAAATAAGCCCTTTAGATTGGAGTAGTAATAGTAAATCTACACCCCTCAAAGTCCTAATATTTCCAAACGAGGTTTAGATTGGAGTGGGAATTGTAAATCCTCATTCTGCAAAGTCCAACGCTCTCCCCATTGTGGGTTACAATGGAGTGGAAAAAAGTGAATCTACACCCCTCAAAGTCCAACCCTTTACTCAATGTTCTTTAAATTTGAGTGGGAATAATAAATCTACAGAGCCCAACTCTTTCCCAAATGTGGCTTAGATTTCATGTACACCCATTAATGCTTACGATTTTCTATAGTGTAGTTTAGTTTCAAGTTGGAATATTTTATTTACACCCTTGCATGGTTTAACCAATGTTATTTTTAATGTCCTTGATTATTTGTTTGTTTCTATAGCTTTTTTTTAAAATTGTTTTGGGGTTTTGGATAGTCTCCTTGGATTGATATTATTTTTTTGAATTTTCTTTTTCATATTTTGCATTTTCGGGGGGATTTTTATTGTCTAATTTTAGATTGTTTTTACCTTTTGGAATAATATGGAGTGGGATATCTTCAGCTACAAAACTGTAAGTATCTTTTTTGTTCAATTTTAAAGGATAAAATAGGTTAATGAATTGTTTTATATGTTATTTACTATTAATAATATTTTTATGCTGTATATATTTTACACAGTATTCAGTATCTTATGTTGTATTTTTGAGTTGATATTTGTGATATTTAATGGTTATTAAAAATAGTGTATTTTTTATTTTTTATTGAAGATTGTTCAGTAAAATAAATAAAAATAATATTAATAATAAAATGGTTCATTTGTTTATAGGATTGTTTAGGGCTGTATTTGCCTGTTTGTTTTGGATTTTTAGTTCAACTAAGATTCTTGCTTTGTAGTCTACATGTAGGAGGCCTTGTTTTAACAAAACGTGAGACTTTGCTTTGTAACATATTTTGCTTTTTTTGGCTTTATTTTGAGACATTAGATTTTAGTTGGGTAAGTGATTGCTCCATTCTTCATTCTCAATAGCTTTGTTCTTTTTTTAAGTGTCTAAAAATGTGTACAATGTAGAGTTGCTATGTCCTTCACTGTAAAGATTTGTGCCTCCTTCAACTGTGTTATTGCCTGTTATGCCATGGTTGTGTCATACACATTCCACAATGGTATATTATACTTGTGTTGGCATCTGTGACTAGAACACTACAGTCTGCCAACCGAAGTATCGTCAAAGTAGTCTATTAAGGGGGATACTGTTTATTAGTGTCTATTCTAGTAATACGTTTAGAGATGCTACTTCTGCACAGTAACATGTAATAGGGTAATTTGTTTTTTAATTTCATGGGCAAAGTCAGCATTTGTGGAGTATTCTACAGATACTACTGGTTTGTTGAGGTGTCTCCAGGTGCTTTGATTAAAGACGTAATAAAACCCTTGAATGGTTGTCTGTAAGTATATTTATACAAATTATATCATAGCTTCCTCAAAGTAAAAAGAAAATACATTCTAGTTGTTTATTTTGATTTTATTATTAGTTCTTGGTATGTTGCACATTTTTATTTGGTAGAAAGTGTGTAAATTAAGGGGAGGTTGGTGTTTGGATTGTATAGTGGAAATGGTGGAAGGCATAATTTGAACATGCCGTCCATTATCCTCATGTTGCTTGGGGTACTTTATAGTAGGTTAGCTCATATAAGTATTCTTTTTTAATTGTTACCTCTGTCTTATAAAATGAAAGAGACATTTATATGTGTTTTACGGTTAATTTTTTGGGACATTTACATCCTCAAATCTTTTTAAAGAAGTTTCTGTTTTTCTGGTTGCTTCTCTGGTTCTTCCTATGAGTCTTTTCACATTGAGAATTGCAGGAGTTGGCCTTTAGTATAATCTGGAACATTGGGCATGATATTTTTTTAATTGGCCCAGTAGGCTCTTGTGGGCTTGTATTAGCTTCCCTGAAGTCTGTAACACAGTCTAGTCTTTCTGGGGGAAACAGATATAAATGGTGACAGCTGTGTTTTTGTCGTCTTTTTGAGATACCTGGTTACTACCTTATTTTTGCTGCTATTATTCTGCACTTTGCCTACATTATGCCCCCATCTAATATGCATAAAGATACTTCCATTGGTTGGAAGGGTTAATACATGCCAGGCCCATCTTCCTTGAAGTAATGGTACTTGCCGCTTTTGATTTAATGGGGTATACCAATAGACAGCCATCAGAAAATCAAGTGCTAAACAGTTTAAACACCCATGCCCTCAAACAAATGATAAACATCCTGCCCATCACAAATTTGGGTACAATCTGGATCTTATCTTTACTACCTCTGACAGGATCACATTTTAAATTGTTGAGGGTTTGCCCTGGACTGCCCACCCCCTCATTAAATTTGAAATAACATTAAACCACAAAAACCCTAGTGAGGTAGAGATATTATTTCCTTCAGAAATGGAAAACAATCAATCAGGGATTTATAGAGTACACTACTCACCCGTATGTGTCTCAAGCAACTGAGGCAGGTGGGGTGGGTTTGGGCACTTTCAAGGTCATGCGAAGAGCCAGGTCTTGAGGTTCTTTCTGAAGGCTTGCAATGTAGTGCTTTGTCTGATGCTGAGGGGGAGTTCATTCCAGGTCCTGGTACCATTGTAGGAGATGGATCTGCCTCCCTTTCTGACTCTATGGATGCGCGGAATCTCTGCAAGGGTAAGGTCGACGGGCGGATGTTTCTCTTCGGGACATTGAAGGAGATTCGTTGAGGTATTGGGGTCCCGGGTGGTGGAGGCAGCTTGAAGGCAACTCTATTTTCAACAGGAAAACACATCACACCAACCAGATTTACCAGCCATTTTCAGCAAGCTACACAAACAAGTGACATATAGTCTGCCAATATCCTAGCAACATTATTGAACCAGAAATGAAACCTTCCTCCATAGAAACCAATCTTGTGAAATGGGAACATGGTCAGAATCTTGGTTTAATGATGATAGGTCTTATAGCGAAGCAGACAAAATTAACCTTCAGAGACAAATGCGTCAATACAATCACCTCATTAGGAAACCCAAAAGGTATGTTCACTTCATTAAACGTCTGTTTGCCTCCAATAACTCGGGTGCACTCTTTGCTATTATTGAATCTCTATATATCCCCCAGAACACTATCTCTAACCTGACTACATCACAGGATTTAGTTGACCTACTTTACTGCTTCCTTTATAAAACATAATTGTGCTGCCAGAGAAGAACTCAACAGCACATGTCTATTCCTAACCAGCACCTTATAGAATTATCCCTTCCTATCAGTCTCCCGATTACACAATATGGGCTCACTCCTTTCATGGGACCAACCTTGCCTCATTGTCAAAGTTAGTTGTCTGCATCTCATCGCCACAGCAAACCCCACTTGCTCCCGACCCTTGCCCAGCTTGTCATCTGAAATAAGTTGGTGCTCATGTTACTGAGTAAACTAACCACATCATCAGCATCTCCTTCATAGATGGTACATTTCTGGACAAGCTTAAAAAAAAGCTATTTTCTGACCTATGTTAAAGAAGGGCAATCTAAAATCTAAAAAAAAAACTGCTAATTTGAAACCGGTATGTGTACTACCTTACCTCTATAAATTGATAGAGATAATAGTGACCACACAACTTCAGGACTATTTAGAGGAATACAATTTCCTTCAATCTAACCAGGCCGGTGTCCATCCTGGTAATGGCACCAAGCTGGTGATTAACTCTGCAATCCATGATTGCAGATATTTTATAGGCAATGGAAGTCAGGAGTAGTATTACACCCACTGGCCTAACTTCTAAATGACTAAATATTATCACCTACCTATAGGTTGATGACATACAGATCCTCCTCATCTTCAAAGAGGGTGGCATTACCTGAACTCCCGCTCTCCCTAACATTCTTACTGCCATCTCCATCTGGATGAAAGCCAACGTTTTAAAACTTAAAAATCTGAAATTCTCCTGCTTCGCAATTACATCAACAAATAGGACAATATGTTATCGCCCTCCAAAGGAACTACCCCCAAACTTCCATTGAGGTACATCAACTTAGCTTCTGGTTGGATACAGACCGTAACCAGGTCACACAGTCTGGCTATATAAAGTTTGTTACTTATGACATATTTTTCTTTTCCTTCGTTTTTCTGGTAAAGGTGGCCGAGGAGTCTGTCCATTTGCATCTCACCGCGCCAACTCAGCCTATTTGGGATTACTTCTTAAAACAATCAATTAACAGCAAAATATGAAAAATACTCTAGCTAGGTCTATCTATAGCTGAACAAAATTGAATCAGTGGCTACCTACCTTAAGCAACTCAATTGGCTGTTAAAACATTATGCATTATGTACTGGACTACAGTAAAGGATATCCCTGTTTGCTTACCCAAAAACTCAATAAATACTCTCCCTCTCATAATGTAAGATCGCTTGTAAACCAAACGTCTCAGTTCCTTGCAACAAATGAAAGCAGTGGGGCAATTGTTCCTTCTGGATTTTTGAAAATCTTGTCCTGTTAAAATTTGCTCCGTGCAATCAGGAAGACCTTGAAAACCTGGCTTTTTAACAGTGCCTTATAAGCTCTTGTCTCTACCTTTTGGCTTCGACCATTCACATCATTCTCATCACCAAGAGACTCCGCTTGGAGTGATAGAGCAGTTTCCAAAAACTCCCATCTAAATGAATAAATCATAACAATAGTTCTCCATAATGAAAATCCAGTCCTTCAAGATGCAGTTGTTCACTACATACATAACAGGCAAGAAAAATGTAGCAACAGTGGAAGATATATTATTAGATGTTTAGATAATGGGCAGGACAGAACTGGAAATCCGAAGTCGCCCAGGCAAATTTGGCGGACCGGCCACAGGGGGGGGGGGAGTAGGTTTGGGGGATGCAAACTGGTGTGAAGCACTACTGCATAACCAAACCAGCCCACAGCACTGCTGCTTTTGTTACTAGGGGCCAATATTACAGCAGCGCTGCAAAACCGGCCACCAGTAACAAAACTGGCCTCCAATGCTACGCAACCGGCCACACCCTTCCAGCCTCCCAGGGAAACGTGCAATGCCCGCCACGACCAGTCTGGCTCTCATATTGGTCCTCCAAGCAGCACCGCCTGCAAGCCTGTCACAGTGAATAGGTGCAGCACAAGCATCAGTAAAGTACACTTTCATATCATATATACAACTAATATTGCACGGGTAGCATAATGCAAGCTCCACGCTAACTGCTTTATACACACATGCACATATACATGAGTTCTCTTCCTCACTTTCTTTTCACCTCCTTCTCACGGTCTCTCTTGTGCCCCACTCCACTTTCCGGTCTCCCTCAAGGACACTCCCTTGCGATGAGTAACATGGGATGGTCTGTCTGCTGGCTCCACACCAGAGCAGGCCACACTAACACCAGGGGAAGGTGGAGATAGACGGTCTTGGCGGGGCAGCCAGGCAGGGTCCAGTTTGAACACTAGAGGTTAGTGCCTATCTGTGGTTGAGTGTCCTCGTAGATATGTCAGGGCCACTGAAACCCAAAGAAAAAACAGATGAAAGGAAACAGTTTGTTTTTTCAAGCAACTGCACAGCATTGCGACATCTAATAGACACATTATGCAGGGAGCTCATTGCATTCTCATACCCAGAATATTAAATGCATTTACAAAATGAAAATGCAGTGCACCAGGGAGACCGCTGCAGCCTCCTCGTCTCCTTCTCCCCATGGCCGCCTTGTCAATATTTGCAGACTTGGCGGGTCACCTTTGCTGATATTGTAAAACATTTATTTTCATTAAGACACTCTAAAAAGTCATATTTTTTCTATATTGTGAAATATCTTGTACTTGACCAAGGATCCAGCAGATACAGTGACGCCTCTTGAAGAGATTTGTTTGGGGGAGGTGGGGGTCGAGGGGGGTGCACTCCCTTGGCTATAGATGAAACTGGTGGGGGACACCTGGAAAAGGCAATTGTAAAGAGTGTGTGTTAAGTTATGTTATGTTATGTTAATATTATTTTTATAGCGCGCTGCTGCCCCAGCCAAGGGGCGTCCTGGCGCTTAGACAGGTACTATAACATAACACACAAAAGGAAAAAGAAGGGGGGGGCGGCTACTCGGAAGCGGGGAACAAGAAGGTTTTAATAGCGCGCCTGAAGGTGGACAAATCATTCAGAGCTCGGGTGTGCACCGGGAGCGAGTTCCACAGCCCCGCAGCAAGCACCCGGTAGGAGCGGCCACCCATTCTGCTAAGTTTGAAACGGGGGCAGACTGCCAGATGCAGAGCCTCTGATCTTAGAGATCTCGAAGGGATGTAGGGAATGAGCAAGTTGGCAAGAGCCGGCGGCGAATAAAGTTTCATGATTTTAAAGGCCAGACAGAGGGCCTTAAACTTGATCCGCTGTCTGACCGGTAACCAATGTAGGGCCGAGATGGTACTCGAAGCAGAACAATGTCTGGGAAGACCCACAATGGCCCGCGCCGCGGCATTTTGAACCCTTTTGAGCCTGGATGCCTCAGCCTGGTTTACCCCTAACATCAGCGCACTTCCGTAGTCCAGCCGGGATAGAATCGAGGCCTGGACCACGAGCTGCCGGGTAGGGGGGTCAAAATATTTCAAAACCGGCCTTATGCCATGCAAGATACCGTAACACGTAGCTGCAACCTTCTTCGTGTGGCCTGTGAAGGTCAGCGCGGGATCCAGCCAAATTCCTAGGTTTTTCACTTCGGAGGCTGGGATAGGAATAATGCCCAGCTCTGGAGGCCACCACTGGTCTCATCACAGCTCAACATGTTTCCCCAAGACCAGCACTTCAGTTTTGGTGGCATTCAACTGTAAGCAATTGGTACGAAGCCAGCTCGCTACTGCCACAAGTCCAGCTCGGAATCTGGGGGCCTCCACTTCAGGGTCTCCACTTAGTGTCACCGCCAGCTGCGTATCGTCAGCATATGAGGTCATCGTCAGACCCCACTGTTTGACGACTGCAGCTAGCGGTTTCACATAGAGGTTGAACAAGGTGGGGCTCAACGAGGAGCCCTGTGGGACCCCCAGGTCCAAGGGATGAATAGTGGATTGGCAGGGTGGTACTGCCACTTTAAAGGTTCGATCTGAAAGAAAGGATCAAAACCACTGAAGAGCGGTGCCTGCTACTCCAGCTTCCTCTAAGCGTCGGATCAGTATATGGTGGGACACAGTATCGAAAGCAGCGCTCAGATCTAATAGCAGGAGCGCTGCCGTACGTCCGGAGTCAAGCACCAGGCGTAGGTGCTCGATAATATAGAGCAAAGCGGTCTCGGTACTGTGTCCTGGCCGGAAGCCGTTCTGGCTGGAGTCCAATATCTGATTACGGGCCAGGTGATCAGACAGGATCGAGTTAACATGGGCTTCGGTAACTTTAGCCATCCAAGGCAAAATAGATATGGGGCGGTAGTTCTCAGGCAAAAGGGGGTCGGAATTTGCCTTTTTTAAGATTGGGGTAACTACCGCCTGCTTCCACGAAGAAGGAACCGTCCCAGTTGATAACGACATGTTGATTAAAGTTAGTATAGGAGCTCGACACAGCGGGGAAAGTGTACTAATAAGAGCTGGCTTCAGCGGGTCCAGAGGAGAGCCTGATTTAACGCTGAGGCTAAGTTTGTCAAAAGCCTCAGTAGACAGATCAGGTAAGAAGGTCAAAGTCTCATACCCCAGGAAATTAGGGTCAACTAACTCTGGATCCGGCCGACAAGGGTCAAATCCTCGGTATATTTTCTGCACTTTCTCCAGAAAGTGTGTGTGTGTGTGTGTGCACGCACACAGTGCAAAGGCCAGTGTCATTTGCCATAGGGCAAAGAAGACAATGGGCCCGAGCTGCACTATGGACTTTAAAATACAACAATAATCAGGGTTCAGTGGACCCCTCAGACCTTTGGGACCTGGTGAGACTTGCACCCGCAGCACCACAGGAAGCTGCGCCACTGAGTGAATGTTTGCTTAAAGTATTTAAATCTGACTTTGTATGGATGTGTGTATCTCTACATATGGACATATAAATACACATATATGCACACATCCATAGACAGTCAGAATTAAACATTATAAGAACACATGCAGGCTTGTGCATGGCCTCCAACACTTATGGAGTAATAATACATGAATAAATACATGTGTGTGGCAAGGTGCGGTGTCTGCTTCTTCTGTTTTACCTCATGGTACCTTCAACAGCTGTGGAGATGGTGCCCATGGAGGGAGGGCAGGACAAATAGGGCTGGGGCATGGGTCCCCAACTACCCCCCTTTAGAGATGCTATTAAACACACACAGCTGTACACTTCTGAAATATCTCCATACCTGCTATAATTGAGGGCAATGAAAATTTGAGATAGGAAGAAGTTGGTTTGTCTGCTATATAGTGTGGACTGGCGAATGATTTTAGTTGGAAAAGCAATAACTACTTTTAGGCCTGAGCAGCACAACAGACCTTTTCCTAACAATAGTCATAAAATAGTCTTTGATTCCCTTCCTTTGAACCATTCTTTGACCAGCCTTCTTCAGCCATTGACTTGAAACTTTGTTAATCATGTTTTGGCTCAGCAACGCAGAGTATCAATATCTCACCTAATGCAATTGACTGTGTGGGTGTATTCTGCTTCCAATTGAGTGCTTGCATTGAATAGCAGCAGACTAGGCTACGGAAACGCCCTCTACGCGGGAGCCCCGACCAAGCTCACCAATCGACTACAACGCATCCAAAACGCCTCGGCAGGACTGATCCTCGATGTACCACGACACGGCCACATCACTCCCCACCTGGGAAACCTACACAGGCTCCCCAGGAAACCTACACAGGCTCCCCGTCAACAAGAGGATATCCTTCAAGCTCCTCATCCACGCACACAAGGCACTCCACAAGACCGACCCAGCCTACCTCAACAGAAGGCTCTCCTTCTACACCCCCAACGCCAGCTACGCTCGGCTGTCCTCTCACTCACCACCGTCCCGCGCATCTGAAGAACAACCACCAGCGTGAGATCCTTCACCCACCTCGCCGCCAAGACATGGAAAAACCTCCCACTGAGCCTACGACAGACCCAAGACCTGCTGACCTTCACGAGGACACTAAAGACCTGGCTGTTCGATCAGTAGCGGCCCCCACCTCCCCCCCCCCCCCCGGCGCCTTGAGACCCTCACGGGTATGTAGTGCGCTTAACAAATGACTGATTGAGCATGAGGCACTCCTTTGCAACTACTGCCCTCTCTCTCCACTCCTGCTAGCTCCCTCGCATGTTTCTCGCTGTAATGTGCTACTGTTGCATGCTGACACATTAAATCCAGAACTATTGGCTCTACTGATGCTTGTTATTTGGTGTGAGCGAGGGGATCTCTCCACTAAAAGGATGAGTTGGCATCCTTGAGCTTCCCATTGTATGCTGTGAGCTAATGAAATTATCTAGTTAGAAACTAAGTGGTTTGCTTTACTGGAAACAATTCATGGCATTGCTCTGTTCATTCATTGTGATCATTAAAAGTGCACGTTGTATGATTTCAAGCTGTTAGAACCTCTGAATCACCTTTCAATTTTCTCTGATCAGCTAGAAACCCTTGACTTTGCTGTAATTTTAAATTAATTGTATTTCACACTCTCCAAGGGAGTGCAGCAGTCATTTAATATGTTTCACTTTAAATTTTTCTTTTTAAGCTGGATCCTCCAGCGGCCATGCTATGTTGCCTTATGCCATGTTACATCAGGTTATGTTATTTTATTTTTATTACAAAAAGTTGCTTACAAAAAGTATGGAAAGCTTTTCTTTTTTTTCCACCTTACATACAGCAGTAAGGAGAATTCATAATGTAAATGTAAATGTAAATGTATAGGCATTTATATAGCGCGCTACTTACCCGGAGGGTCCCAAGGCACTTCGACCGCTGCGAAACCCTTCCTGGCTTCCCTGAGAGATGGTCCCTTAATGGGTATCTCCAGGGTGAGACCAGGCATCCCCGGCGGTCTGGTGGGGCCATTAGTGAAGATGAGGCAAGCTAATGCCCAGAGTTGCCAAGTGTGGT
The DNA here is from genome assembly GCF_964263255.1 of Lissotriton vulgaris. Lineage (NCBI taxonomy): Eukaryota > Metazoa > Chordata > Amphibia > Caudata > Salamandridae > Lissotriton > Lissotriton vulgaris. The sequence goes on along the minus strand of NC_141685.1, from coordinate 352,008,343 downwards.
CGCTGATCAGAGTGGGCACCGAGGCGAGAGAATTATCGAGTCCGCTGACCCTGGTCCAGAAACCTGCCACGTCGGGAATCGAACCCTGGTCCCGGGCCGTCCTCTGCTCTCGGGTCTGCCGCCTCTAACCAGTGAGCCACACTACTTCATAGAATTAAGTAACTGAATATGATGAATAGAGACAGAATTGATTCATGGATCTTCAAGGGAATAGAAAACAAAGTCCATTACTAATCAGAATTAGATCACAGAGTTCCTGCAAAACACGACGACATTGGCTAGTTTGCAGGCTGGACATTTGTTGGCCACAAATAAGGACTAATTGCCTCCACCATTCTCTGACGCTGGATGGTCAGATTGAAGTCCCCCTCTGCCAATACAATGTCCAAAAACATATACAAACCCAGCTTGTTTAGACTGAATGTTAGGAGCAAGACATAGATATAATGTAATGTAATGTATGTGGTCTTGTGAAGCGCACTGCTGCCCTGAGGTGTTGTGGCGCTGTAGACCGCTGGGGAACCCGTCCTGGCTATCCCTGTGAGATGGTCCCTACTGGGTTTCTCCAAGGTGAAATCAGACATCCCTGGCGAATGTGGGGGGCCGTTGTAGAGATGAGGCAAGCTAATGCCCAGAGTTGCCGAGTGTGATCCCTGGTTAGAGTAGGCACCGAGGCAAGAATTATCGAGTCCGCTGACCCTGGTCCACAACCCTGTCGTGTTGGGAATTGAACCCTGGTCCCGGGCCGTTCTCTGCTTCCAGGTCTGCCGCCTCTAACCAGTGAGCCACACCACTCCACTATATGATGATCATCTAGATGATCTTATTTAGGATTTGCGGAGTAAACCAGTTCCTAATAAGGTATTAATTTCCTTGAACACTTGGCTCCAGTAGTATTTAATTTCAGATCAATTATAAACTACATGCAGATATGGGATTCTGTATTCTTGCGCCAAAAATGTGAGGGAGACTCCCTAAGTCCTCATCTGTGCAGTCTCTCGGATATGGAATAGACATTTTGGAGCATTTTGTTCTGATATACTTTAATATGGAAATATTAAGAACCCAATGGCTCATACTTATGATGTGAAAAATTTAATCCAAGGTCACCAGCTCTCTGACCATAGTGGCCCATTCTGTGGCTATACTATTTAGATCACCTGGTTGTGCTTCCGTAAAGATTTTGTATGCCAAATGAATAAACTCTAGTCTGGGTCTGCTTACCAAGAAGTCAAGAAATTTTAACAAATCTAGGCAAAGCTCATTGGGTGCCACTTTAAAAAGATAATGTATAATTCAAAGATTCTTTAACAAAAACAGACTTTGCCAGACCATATGTCTTTGAAATACACTCAAAAGCATGTAAATGTCCCATTCATACAACTGCCCAGCCCTGACAAGAGACAAATAAATGAATTCCATTCTAAATAAATCACATGAAAATCCCAATAAAATGTTGGTTTTCCCATAGGGAAATGTACTTAGCAATACTAGGAATTTGCTGTTGGCGAGTGATAGCCACTCAAATTATGGAAAAGACAGACAGAGCATACTCTTTTTGCAGCAGGCTGGATCATATTAGCCAATCGGAGGTGTATAACCAGGATATAGATCCTGTAGGGGCCTGGGTTTATGTACTAACTAGAAACCTGAGACAGTTTAATAGAACTAAAAGCCCAGAAATACATCTCTATGGACGGAAAGGCCCCCCTTTCTTTTCCTATGGGTTATTGTGAATAGGATAATGCTCTGTGGGGCTTTCTATTCTTTCATATAAACCGAGACCAGGTAGCCTCAACTTTTTAAAAATAAGATGTAGAGAGTAAGTCAGGTACGGCTCGAAAAAAGGATGTTAAGCGAAAGAGAAAATCATTTCAATTAGATTGGAGCACCCTATTACCTCTAAATGTAGATATTCCCATTTTTGAAGAACAGGACTTCATAATTGAAATGAATTACTATTATTTAGTACATTCCTCATTCTGCCATGAGACCCTATTAAATATCTTCTCGCATACAATAGGATCAGACTGGCTGGTATATAAATATTCTGAGTTCTTCTGCAACATCAAATACCACAATGGCGTAAGGAATATGCACCGTTTTATGCATCTCAGGGGCAAAGCCGTGTTGAATAGGGCTACAAGACCAGAAATATAGATGACAGTCATGTAGCCATGATCTGAGAATACATTTTTGATTCACAGTTTATAAGTGATATAGGTCGATATGACCCACAGAGCTCAGGCTCCATCCCTCTCTACAAGATAAGATAATAAGATAATATTTTATTTTGCTCTACAAGAAAACTGCAATGCTGGTCACTCTCTAAGAGCTAGGAATAGTAATCTCTTCAACAAATTAATAGAATAGCTTAAAAAGAAATCGAATTGAAATCTGTTAGAAGGTCTTGCAGACCTCCAGAGGTATTGAGTCAGGCTCTGCTGCTATACCTGTCGGCAGATTCGCGTGACTCAGAAATAGTAATGGAGGTTTCTAATTTTTTTTGTAGGTATGTTCATTTTTTAAGACTGACACTAGATAGAAAGTTCAATTTTTACTCCTGTATTGAGGTCCCATCTTCCCTATATAGGGTTGAATAAATAGAATGAAAAGCTTGAATAATTGAATCAGCACCAGTTGCTTTATTCCTTAAAGAATCCACAATAGCTTTTACCAAGATGCTGCTAGCCTGTTCTCTAATCTGGAGGGCAAGTGATCGTCCCATATACTCAATTTTTTAAAAGCAGAGAGTTTGTCAATGGAACGCTGCGCTAGTTGCATTATTTCACATCCTTTTCCTGATTATCATTTGTAAGGCAAATTGTTCCAAAATAAATATATAACATTGAGGCCAGTGTTCTTTCAGATGTTTAGAATGCATAAATTCTGACTTTAACAACTGCTGCCTCAAAAGCTCCACTGCCCTGCTCTCCGCCCTAATTTTCCGATAGTGAAGCTTAGAGTGGCTCCCTGTATTGTGGTCTTTAGAGTTACCAAACTATGCCTAATAAGGTGAAAACTGCATTATCTGTGATAAAGTCTGTATGAATGTGGGACATGTAGTCATAGTAACTTGGGACTAGCAGTTATTTATCATCATAATTCCAGCATCCCCCAGTAGAATGCAGGTTGGGGAAATGATGGGCTGTATAAAGAGAAATAGAGTTATGATCACAAATGACACTCAGGTTTTATTTTATGGATACAAATGGTAAGAAGTCCATACCAATAAGGACCAAGTCAGTACCTGAGAGTGAGAGTGTCATATAAGGGGAAGAACAGTACCTATAATCCGGCATCTCTGGTTGGAGGTGGTGCCCAATCATTAACCAAGCCAAAAGTGTCCCTAATTTGTAATTGTGCATTTCTTTAGCGCTGCTTGTGTAAATGAGAATACTTACTCATTAAATCATTAAAATATATTTGTGATAATTCAAAGTATCCAAAGAATATAAGCGGACCTGTCCAAGAATTTAATTCATTTAGAAATTTGCGATACATTTCAGATTCTCATTATTTTGCTGTGTATGCAGAATAAATTGTAAAGCACAAATCCCCTTCATTTACTCTCGCAAATACTTTCCTCCCATTTGAATCTGTTTTTGTCATTGAGGTAGACCAACTCGTTTCCTTCACAATGTTTGGCAGACCCTGGAAGGGGCCCCAAAAGACCGATATTTGTTCCCCAGCTAAAAAGCTGCTACTCTCAAAAGGTTGTGCCCCATTTCTTTTTATTTAACCCTTGAAGTGCTCCTGAGCCCCACCACCATCACCCACCCTAATTCCCTCATCATTGCTCTCCCTAAATGTGCTCTGCTTTACCCCCTATCATTGCTGAGGGTGCCAATGTGAAAAAATGTAACTCTACTGGAGCCGTCCTATGTTCCCCCTCGAGAACTGGGCCCCTCATCCCCCTGACCTTCATTCAACCCCAACAAAAGGAGTTAAGCAGGTTCTCAAACTTCCTTTCTTCTTTTTCCCCCACTGGGAATTAAATATGGCTGAAAATAACTCCTTACTTGCAGGTATTTAAAAAAATTACTTCCCGGTATCTCAAATTTACTTTGAATCTCTTGAAATTGTAAAATCCCACCGTCCGAGTCCGTTATATCTCCTATCTTCTTAATCCCCTTTTTGTCCCATTCTTTCATGACTGTGTCCCTGAAGATCTCCCCTGTGAGTGAGTGATTTGTGTACAATCTCATATATCTATTGTGTCTGCCTATTCCCAATTTTTTTGCAATAGCCATCCATATTTTATATACTGCTCTTAAAGTCTTAAACCTGGTATGTTTAAAGTAAGTGTAATCTACCGTATTTAGTAGTGCATTCTCATAATAAACAAGGAGGCCGTTTGGGATTCAGCCAGAGCAGGATAATGGATTATATAGAACATAGTAGCCAGTGTACAATAAGACAGCTGTACGCAGAACTTTATGCACTAAAAGGTGATGACAGGGGCAAATATGCAAGTAAATGGCTGGAAAAAGTGGGTTAGCCCCTTGAGGGATTACAGGCTTCCTTAGATCTAGGCCGGACAGTCTTGTGTTCAGCGACATTACAAGCACAGCATTATAAAACTGTATATTCATTATACCATACCCCTACCAGAATTGCACAAGGGGGGGGGGACCACCGGAATAACTTGCCCGCGTTGCAATGCAAGTAATGCGGATATTGTACATATGTTCGCACAATGCCCACAATTGCATACAGGGAAAATGGCAATTGAGGAATTTCTTGAGGGATCCCTGGGGATTAAGATTTAAATGACAGAAGAACTTATAATTCTTGGGGTGATTGTAGGAATGGATGGCTTGCCCACTGAATTTCTATTTATGGCAATGGCAGTATATAGGATTGGCATAGCAAAAACGTGGCTTGATAGGACGCCTCCCACGTTTCAGATGTGGATAGCAAGGCTACTATCCACATACAATATGGAGAAAGCTATATATGATAGGAAGGGTAAAAGGGCAAGAACATTGGGTGAAAGGATATGGAGGCCCATTGACCTCTGGAAGACTAGGGCAGGCGAGGGGAGAGCTCTCTGCCAGTGAAATTGAAGAAAGGACGAATATATATCTGATGAAATAGATTACTAGTTTATACTGCTATATCTTACTTGATTTCCTTTACGTTTGTATAATAATGTGTATTTGAAATATGTGCAATGTAACATGTTTTGGTATTCTTGGTAAAAAAAATAAAAAAAAATAAGTAAATAAATAAAAAAAAAGGGAATTAAATATGGCTAGCAGGACAAAGGACAGGCAAGGGAATTCCTCCCTGACCACCACACAGCCACAAATAGAAAAAAACAAGAAAGGGAAACTTTTAAAATACATTTTCTTATTTTTCTCCTTTCTCCTGGTCTCCTTTCCTCCTCTTTTCCTTTTTTCCTCCCCCTTGTAAAGTGAGCTAAATAGGAATTATCCATAAACGTCATTCAACGTCTGAGGTTTGACCTTCATTCTGTTGTGCTAGATGTTACTTTGCCTGATATCCTTCATTATAAACAATTTTCAATTTGGTTGGCTTCTGAAGATAAACATGAGCGCCTTTATTTTGTAAAGGAGGAATCTTCTGCTTTAAGTGCCATCTGTGTTCCACTGATGCATGACAGAAGTCAGAACTGACAAAGAATGCAGTGTCTCCATCCTTCTGTCGGTTGATAGGACAAGCTGATTGGTAGACCTCCTGTGTGAATAAGTATGGAGCAAAGATATTTATTGACCGTTGGACTGTGTGATTTTATAAACGGAAAATGATGTGATCCTTGGACCTAGCAGTCAATTTCTCATTCAGAGAGTTAGGGAAAAGCCAGCTGACAGAGCCAAATATATCCTCTAGGGTCATTCCCCTCTACACCCTCCAATTTCAAATTAAGATTCGTTGTTCTACATTTCTGCTAGTATTCCAAAGTACAGTGCTTGACCTTTTTCCTTGAGGAACCCAGACTCCCCACCTGTTTAGAAGTGTTCTAATTAGTAATATGTGTCTTTAAATGTGATGTCTTCAGCGTGGCACAATTTTTTTATACCTTTCCCTGTGGAGGTTTAATATCCCAGAGCTGTGAACAAAGAAACATTGGAATGTTGGCGCTCCAGGCTTATACCAGCCATTATAAGCCCAGAGCACTCCATTGTTTTCAATGGAGCTCCCAACATTCCAATGTTCTAATATCTCTTAAACAGAAGAGGGAGTGGGTTGCTCAGAAGTTGGGACAGATCAAGTGCCCTTGAAGCTTGAGTTTCTAATGAGGGAGCTCTGGAGGTTTTGGAGGTTATAGAAGTTCCCTGTAATTTATCCATAGAAATGAGCACTGGCACTTCTTCCTGAATGACTAGGAGAAAAAGATCACCCCCAAATAATCCCACTGCAGCAGCTCGTTCATGCTTCCATTTGAGAGGTCTGGCACTAGTTCGTGTTCCATCTGCGATGTCTCTTGCATTATTTCACCCCGGGACCCAAGCAGTCTTAAACCCTGTTTTTTACTGTATGGAGTTGCTTGTTTGGGCTAATAGAGTATTCACAGCATTGCTCTAAGAGGATGAGGATAAGCCCCTCCCTCTGACAGATCTGAAAGCAAAACAGAAAGCCACTTCCTGATCTAGAAGCAGATCTTGCATATAGTCCACTGCTGCAACACACCACGTTCCAATTTTGTGTTTAATTCTCCTCTTCTTCTGAGCAGTCAATTGTGCCTTTTTTTGGGGCATGCTCCAAGCCCCTTCTCTACTCTCTCTTTTCACCATCTGCTATGGCTGGATGGCCATTTGTAGACAACTAAGACTAGAACGGAGGCTCCTTAGATGAGGCAGAATAAAATGGAAAGAGTTTATCTGGAGATTTCTTTCACTTTTGTTTAAATCAAATCAAATCTAATGGATGGAACGTGTGCTAGTTGTCTTGAGCTGATTCAAGGGGGGGGGGGGGATTCGTGTTTAACTGTGCTGAGTCCTTTGAAAGTGCTGGTTCCCCCTGTGCCCCATGGGGGGGTGGAAGGGCCTTCTGATCCACTCACCATGACACAGCCACTCATTCTCCAACCTGTTCCTGGGGCCATCGGTCAGTTCAGTTCTTCGGACAGGCAAACCATCAGTCCAATCAGCCTTATCTGATCAGCACCACGACCTTGTATTTGGTGGTTTTGTGGTGGCTGGTGCATTAGTGTCTGAGGTAAGCCAGCAAGCGTGGTGCACATGGTAGGTGTACGAAGTTGTACGGTGTCTGTTTGAGCTGCAGCCTTAGTCTAGCCAAATTCTGCTCTTGCTGCTTCAGTGGTACCCCAGTAAAATAGCTTAATATCAAGCCTAGTGGTGCTAGGGGTACTTTAGTAGGGGAACAATGTTGATATTTGGCTATATCTGACTTTTGGCATGAAGCTCAAGTCGTTGCAGCTGGAGTATGAAGAGATGACCCCGCCAACATCCGCAAGCCTGCTGGAGCCTTGATGAGCTCCAGAATGTCAAACGCTTGCCCCTGCCAGTCATTACAGCCAGAAACTGGAGAAGGGGCCTTGAGCTGCTGAGAGTGCTTCTCATTTCGACCAATTTAGAGACCTTCAAGCACAAAAAACTAGATGGCCAGGTTTATTAGTAGAATATAGAACAGCCACAAGGAACATTGCTGAAAAAAGAAGAACTGCAATTTTCTATCTTTAGTTCAGTATATGTATAATACTGTCCTGCGTCGCTGATGAGGAGACTGTACAAGTGCCCGTTAATCTGCTGTGGAGCGGTGTGAGACCCCCCTTACGTACATCTGCTATCAATCAACCACCGTCATTATCCTCTACCTTCTGTAATATTATTGAAATTTATAAAGTGCAGTGATGAGATTAGTATAGTTACTAGATTTCCCAAAAAATATATGTTATCTATGCAAGTTGGCCCTGTGAAAATATATAGATGAGCTAAACTGTAAGCTTCTGCACACATATGTAACGTATCACATTTATTTACTTTTATTTGTATCAATTTCATAATAATACATTATCTAATAGTCCTACTTCAGCACAATCTAATATTCCCCAAATGAAGAACATGTGCATACAAAGTCAGAAAGCATCATTTTAACCCAATGAAATGAATAAATGATTCAGCAGCGTATCTTAATGCATTAGTAAAAATGTACAGTGCTCACAAAACAAGATATTTGTAGCATTCTATGTCAGTGTCAGTGCATGTTCCAATTAACAGCAGCTGTAGGTGAGTTGACCTGGGAAACTTCATCTTGTCCAATCATTTCATAAGTTAATTTTCACACACATCTTCTGGCATGGTTGTTACTTAAAATTAGACTATACCTCCTAGTAAAACAAATATTTATATAACACGATATTAAATGCAAAATATGCATATTGCACTAGCTTCGCATTAAAAAACAATCCAGCACTAATCAGAAAACTGTGCCTGAACACACAGGGGTTATCCCAAAAAGCATTCATAGCTTCAGGCTAACAAAGAAAATGAAAGCACTTCAAATAATGGTAATGGGCATTTAACCACAGATCTTGACCCATGAAACATTAATCTGCAATAAATGCAGACGTTCAATGAACCTCCAATCACCTAAAAATTTGAGTGATTAGAATAAGGTGTGGATTCACTTGGCCCTTGAATATTCAGGCCCTGGCAGTAGTAAGTAAGTTTATCGGAAAATAAAATGACCCATTTTACATAATCCAAATAGTGAGGAATGGAAACAGTTGAAAAAAAGCAGTGTGAAGTGGATATAAGATTAAGGAATACAATTTTCCTTCGAACAGCAATTGAAAAAAATTAAGTTTTACACATTGACAGGATGTGGGAAGGTGGGTAAAGGAAAATAGGCCTTAGACAAAAAGCAACAGGAATAAATCTGTACTGGCAATTGCACCTTAAAAAGCATGCAAAAGGCAATACAGAAAACAGATGTTCTATTTAAAGTTTTCTACTAAATGGCATCTTTTATCTTGAAAATGTCATTTTAACAATTTAGACTGAATGGTTTCTCAGAAATGGTTTTCTATGAATGTGTTTTTCTATAAACTCACATGCAACTGGCACTGGCCAAATTGGAGGATATTATTGTTGCTCGCTGTTGGACCATGCCCTTTCTGCAGGGTCATTCTCAGACATTTTGCCTTCACCCTCCTGTTTTCTGAACCTGTTGTCGTTGATTTTTAGGACTGTGTGCACTTTACCACTGCTAAACAGTAATTACGTGCTTGTGCTCCCTCCTTTAAACATGGTAGAATTGGCTTACACCCAATTGGCATATTAAATTTACTTGCAAGTCCCTAGTAAAGTGGTACTACATGTACCCTGGGCCTGTATATTAAATGCTACTAGTGGGCCTGCAACACTCATTGTGCCACCCACTTAAGTAGCCTTTTAAGTATGCCTCAGGACTGCCATTGCAGTCTGTGTGTGTAGTTTTTATACTACCATTTTGAACTGGCAAAATAAACCTTTTTCAAGCCCACACCTTCCTTTTTATTACATATAGGTCACCCGTGGACCAGGTCCTACACATCTCAGAGGGCAGAGTGCCTTCTATTTAAAAGGTTGGACATGTACTTTTAAGTGTTACATGTCCTGGTAAAGAAAAACTCATAAATTAATTTTTCACTAGTGCATGGCCTACCTCTTCCATAGGATAACAGTGGGTTACCTTATTACATTTAATAAGTAATCATTTTCTAACGGGCCGGGTAGACAGGTCAAGTTTGGTGTATATAAATTTGTAATTAAGCAAAAATATTTATTGGCCAAATCGGATTTTTAAACACAATTCTGAAAATGCCACTTTGAGAAAGGTAAAAGAACAACACCCATGGATTCTGCCGTATTCCCAGATTTGCAACATTTTATAAACCTGGAAATGCGTCAGAATCCCCAAGGGAGGCGTAAGAAGGCACAATGAGGAGAAATTCTTATATTTCTCCTTGAAATACTTATATTTCTCCTCCTTTTTTCATCTTTCTATGTGTGCTACATTCTGCAATAGACATTGAAAGATGAAAACCCCTTACTTGATTGTTTTAGACATATTAGACTGTGAGAATATTCATTTCTCAATTGAACTGAATCTCCCATTGTCACTTTAGGGCATTTTGGTCTATCGTCCACCAGGGACGATGGGACAATCCTGCAACTCCCTGTTGGAAACAGCTATTAATCTTGCTAGCACATCTGCTAATTGTATTCTTCTCGGAGATTTTAACATGCACTTTGATGACCCCTTGGCAGCATCGGCAAATGAGCTAGCTCTCGACCTCAGGGTTTGCCAACTGTCTCAGAAGGTCCCTGAACCCACCCATATTAAAGGTCACCTCCTGGACCCTATCTTCTCGAACCTGGAGGAACTAAATGGGAAAGCCCCTCTCCCTATACCGTGGCCAGACCATTTTCACATTCCCTTTATTTGGCAACCCCTCTCTACTGTATCACCCACCCATCTGCAAAGATGGGTTATTCGCCTCTGGCCCCAACTTCCCCTGGAGTGGTGGGTACAGGAACTTGAAAACACTAAACCACACCTTGATCCCAATCCTGTGGCAGCTAACAAAAACGTTGTGAACTGGATTGAGGGATTTCTGAACACAGTGCTCCCCAAGAAAACTATCCACAAGATATTGGGACCTAATAAGGCTGCTTGGTTTTCCCCCACACCACGCAGCCTAAAACAGCAATGTAAAAAGCTTGAAAGGATATGAAGAAAAGATTTCTCACCCCGCAAAAAACAAGAATATAGGACAGCCATCGGCTTCCCCAAGGCAGAAATAAAGAGAGCCCAGGCTTCAACTATGAGGAAAAGATCACCTCCGCGGGTAACTCCTTGAGAGAAACTTTCCTCATAGCTAAAAAGCTACTTAAAGTTCTCAATACCCGACAGCACCTGATCCTTCGGGAAACCGCTGCAACAAACTTGTGGAATATTTCTCCACTAAAGTTCATTCACTAAAGAATATCCTCAAGCAACTTCCTCAAAGACACAGTGATACAATAACCTATTCCGCAGACCTGAGCCAGTGCTAAAAAGAACATCACTTGATAACCTACGCTCTGCTGACCCATGAGTCCTTTTTAGCCATTCTTTCTTCAGTCAAATTAGGATCACCACTTTATCCTGTGCCACCCAATATTTTAAAACTGGTGGTACCCACAATTGCCTGATTAACGCCTCCCTCGCGCCAGGAATAGTCCCTCCTGAATGGAAAAAGGCAATGATAAAAGCATTGCTAAAAAACGCACCTGGATCCTGCGGACTTGGGGCAACTACGTCCCATCTTGTTGCTCCCAGTTATCAGCAAAGTCACGGAGAAACACGTCAATCATTCACTTTCCACATTCCTTGAGTATTTCAACTTGCTCCACCCCTCACAAACAGGCTCCCTCCCGCTCAGGGCACAGAGACCGCCTTATTATTGGTTGTGGAAGAATCAAGAAAGATCCTGGATGCAGGAAGCTCCGCTGTCATAATTCTCCTCGACCTGAGCGCAGCCTTTGACACGGTGTACCATCAAACTTCTATTCACCATCTCTGGAGCATTGGTGTGTCCGGCACCACCTCAACTATGGCTCCAATCTTTTTAGAAGATAGAAGTTTCCAGGTTTTCAAAGGCGACATCTGCTCAAAACCCATCACCCTTCAGTGAGGAGTCCCTCAGGGCTCCGTCCTGAGTCTGACCCTTTTTAATGTTTATATGTCTTCACTGGCAGATATTACTTCCCCCTTTGGGATTCATATAGTAACATACGCCGACGACAACCAGCTCATCGTCGCACTAAACCAGATCGTCAAGACGGCTACTGTTCTCCATTCCTGCCTCAAAGAAGTGGCCAAATGGATGAGTCTATCCCATTTAAAACTGAATGGTGACAAAACCGAACTGCTGCTGTAAGGCAACAATTTAAATTTCAAATGAATCACCATGTGGCCATCCTGCATGGGGCTACCACGTCCCCAAAAACAGAGATCAAAAGTCTTGGCATTTGGTTAGATCATGAACTATCATTGAAAACACAAGCTAGGAAGACGGCAGCATCTTGTTATGTGTTGTTAAAAATGTTACGTAAGGTGCTTCACCTCCTACCCAGTCAAGCCAAAAAAAAACTGCTGGTTCAAGCTCTAATTCTGTCCCGAATAGATTATGACAACGCCCTCTACTTAGGCGCACCAAGCTCAGCTGTTATGAAACTACGGATCGCGCAGAACTTGTCTGCAAGGCTGCTCACTGGGACCGCCAACCGGTGCTCAGCAAGGCCTTCTCTACACGCCCTCCATTGGCTCCCCGGTGCAAGAAGGAGTCCATTTTAAAGCACTGTGTGTGGCTCATAATTCTTTGAGAGGAACTGGACCGCCCATTATCAAAAATCTGATCCGCTCTTACAAAGCCAATAGAAGATTGCGCTCAGATGAGCTCCACCTAGCAGTAATACCCAAGATCAAGAACGCCAGACACAGGGGACGGCTCTTTTCTTACAACGCCGCTAAACTTTGGAATACCCTCCCATTGAACCTCCGTAAAGAACCCAACCACCTCACGTTCCAAAAAAATATGAAGACCTGGCTCTTCCTGTAGAGGCAGCCTCCTCCCTTTGGTTACCGTCACAGTGTTGGGATGCCTCCGGGTAGCCATGCGCTTTATAAAACCCTTTTCATTTAATTTCATTTAATTTGTGCAGGAAGGTTTTCTTCCTGCACAAAAACAATCTCCCCTAAAATGCCTGCGTTGGAGCATGGCAGCCAATTGTGCACAAGTGCAGAGCAAAGCACAGGTATGTGACATATTGCTGTAAATATGGCGCATCCCTGTGCTTTGAAAGTGATGCAGCACGGCACTGCCAATGGCTTGCGGTGTGCACTGCGTCACTTTCTTTTAAATAAGGCCAGACTTGTTTCAAGTAGCGCAAGTAGTTTTGCCTCTACGAAAAACTGTACAGCATTTCTACTTACCAAAATTCAATGTTCCCAGAAGGCTGAATATCTGAGTTTGCCCTGGGGAGTCCTGCACCCATCTCCTGCACATGACATCAGAGGTCTGCACTTAACTAGCATAATTTCCCCAGCTCTCCCATAAGTGGTGACGATGCAGTCGACGCGTGCAAGAATTATCAGGACAGTATCGTTTCTCTAGGTACCACTACACAATTCAAGGTCACAATGCTTAGCATTCCTCCGACGACCGAGTCTAGCAACTTCTGTGGGAAAAATAATGTCGGATCCTCGTCAATTACTAAGACAAGGCGAAGAAGCATTTAGAGGAAACATAATGAAGAGCATATACTTTCAGTACTCGGCATTTTAAGTCCCACCATGATGCATCACTCTGGCAACGTCCTACAACTTTGGCAAGCAAACGGCGGGGATTAATGTAGCCTCATTTTCAGTAACACAATTTACTTCCTTGCATAAGACATTTTTCCAGCATCCCAGAGCTCTTTAGGCATGTGTAGCCTGTTAATGAGGCTCCTGGTTACTCCTTGATAACGATTTTTCATTTATAATACTAATTATCAGTGGGTAAATAAAGATGAGGTACCATTTCAGCACAAAGCTAATCTGTTTTGTGTGCTGATGGAGACGGCTAGGCCCCTCATCCCTGCGACTGTGAAAGAGCCGAGGAGGGCTGGCAAATGTGCTGTGATCCTCCCCTTCACTAATTGGCACAAAGGGAAAAATGAAAATGCTAATACCCATTTAATAAATGTTTTATCTCTACAAATGTCAAAAGGAAACAGAAGTGTGCTGTGTTTTGATCAATATGACTTGATGCACTTCAAACTTCCCGCTGGGGCCACTTGATAGGTGCCATGGCGCTAGAGAGCTGTCACGTTACTTAAGTAATCCAAAAGTATGGTTTCGCAATCTATTCTCCTAGCAAATAACTCTAAAATATACCCCGTCGAACCTTCACCCTGTTATCAACGATAGGGTGACCAACCGTCCGTAAATTTCACGGACAGTCCGTAATTTGGACCTCACGTCCGTTGACCGTGAGGATCCCTTTTACCAGGGCCGGCTCTAGGCTCATGGTGGCCCTGGGCAAGGAGCATAGGTAGGGGGCCCGGAAGAGGGGGTCCGGGCGGGGCGGAGCGTGCAGGCCAGTAAAGAGGGGAGGGGGTCAGGGTGTTTAGAAGTGGAACAGAGCCGGAGGCCGCCAAATCCCTGCCAGGGGCCACCACGCAAATATGTATCCATCCTCAGAGGATTAATATATTAAGGATATATATTGGCGTGGTGGCCCCTGGAGTTTGGTGGCCCTGTGCAGGTGCACAGCTTGCACATGCCTAGAGCCGGCCCTGCTTTTACGGACGCATTTTGTCCGTAATTTTGGCCATCACATGGAGCAGCGCTGCTCCCTTGTGAGAAGCCTTCGCCCCTTGATGGGGCGCCTCGCACTCCTAGAGCACAAGAGCAGCCCCTCTGAGCCCATTATCATTCTGTACGGGGCTGATGATTGCCACATACAGAATGTCAATGGGGTAGTCTGGGCGGGCTCCTCATGCCTCGGTGTACAGCAGGGCGTTCTGTAAAATAAAAGGCAAAACGCGAATGCTGCAACTTTAGCAACGTTAGAAAACAGTTTATATAAAGTAGCCTATACAATAAGTTAAAAAGAACGGGTTATTATCGTTCCTTCACTCTCATTTTTTAACTGAAGTATTTTCAATATTATATTCAACAAAGCCGTGGCTGCTGCTTTTTATTTTAAGCAACTAACAACCATTGACAAAGCCAATAGTCCTGGTTTTTGTTGGTATAATGATACTTGCTGTATTATATATATATATCTGGATGCAATGACATAAACAACATAATACCAGTCGGGTGGACCACTATGCTAGCGCTGATTTTTAGCCTAGGTGTTTTAAGCTACGCCCTTAATTACATCCAACACCCCCTTTGAAGAGACCCCCCCCCCGCCCCCCAGTTTTTTACACCACTTAAAGCCCTGGAAACAACACCATGTCACAGTCACCTCACATCCTGGCACTGTGCATCATGCATGACTCATGACCTACGTTTTCTGACTGCCTATGTGCAGGGGCATAGTGAACCCTCCCCCCACCTCACCTCACCCCTTGCTTTAGGAACTACAGCTAGGGTGAAGTTCTTGATGGGCCTCTTCTGTCTGTAACTCTGCAGACAAAGGCTCAGCTCATAATGTGAAAAGGTGGGTGAGTAAATAAGGGAAGGAATGTGTGAATGGCTGGATGGATTACTGAAAGGATGAATGGATGAATGAAAGGGTGAATGGATAGATAAAAGAAAGGATGGATGGATGAGTGAAAGCTTAGATGATGGGCGAGTGGATGGGTGGATAGATGAGTGAAATGATGGATGGATTGAATTGATAAGTGAAAGGGTGAATGGATGGATGGATGAGTGAAAGAGGTAGATAGACAAAAAGATGGATAGATGAGTGAAGAAGTGAAAGGGTGGATGGACGAGAGAACGGATGGATGGATGAGTGAAAGGATGGATGAGTAATAGGATTAATGGATTGAATTAATGAATGGATGAGTAGATGGGTGGATGGATGGATGATTGGAAGGGGATGGAGAGAGAAAGGGAGGATGAATGACTGAAAGAGAGAATGGGTGTAAGGATAAGTTACTGGGTGGATGGATGAGTGAATGAATGAATGGCTGGATGGGTGAAAGGGTAAATGGCTGGATGGATGAGTGAATAGATGAATGGGTAAAAGAGTGGATGGATGACTGTATGGATGGATGGGGTGAAAGGGTGGGTAGATAAACAATGGATGGATGAGTGAAAGGGTGGATGGAGGGATGGATGAGTGAAATGATGGATGGAAGGATATATGGTGGATAGGTTTGCAAATGGTTGAATATGTTTGGATATAAATGGGCACATAGATGGAAGGACAGAATGAATGGTGAAAGAGTGAATAATAGATAAAAGAATGATTACACCTTGTAGCACCCATTATCTTAAGTAGCATTCCCTATACATTAATATGAGTCATTGGCTCTATATAATGTGTGTGATGTAACACATTTTGACAACCTGCCCTACATAATTGGGATGAGTAACACTATTAGAGAAATTAAATACACATGAGAGACGGTCTAAGTGAAGATGAGGGGACCATTGAAGGGTGGAAGCAAGGCAGGACTGGCCGGACCGGGCATCGGGTGTTTCCCTGGGAGGCTGGAAAGGGGTGGGGGTGGGGGGGTTACTGGGGGCTGGCACTGCAAAGTTCCTTGTATGTCCAATAGTTTTCAATCAATAATAAAAGCGGCCTTACTTATATTCAGGTGTGGTTCACCATCCTCTGGTGACTAATGTACCTGCTGGAGCGAGATGCAAATTTTGAATTGTCTAAGGCAGCAAGCTGCGGCCATACTGAAAAACCATGAAGTGCATGATTGTCTCAACCTAATATAAACCTATTTTGACTTGTACTTAGATGGTTGTCTATTTACTTACTTATATACTATTGCGTGACCACCTCTGACGGATCTGTAAAACTTACCTTTTGTCCCGAAGTTTTGTCCTGAATTTTGACGTTTTGTCCTGAATTTTTGTCCTGAATTTTGACCCTTTGTCCTGAATTTTTACACTCACCGTCCTGAATTTGCACCTATGCCAGTTGGTCACCCTAATCAACGAAGTGGAAAATCTTGAATCGAGCTCCGGTATCTTAATAAATGATTTTGCAGAATTATTAGGATCGGCATGTTTTCGTCCAGTGTCATAGAATTCGACATCATGGCCTGTGCATGTATACTTAGGTGTGTGAAGAGGGGCGTGGCTCTATGAGGGACTGTGTCTATGTGTGTTTTGCCAAGACAGAGACAGTCTAACTTCAACTGCCCAGTGTTCATTTTATGATGTTTAACTTTTCTGTGCTTCTTGCTTTTCTTCGCATCTTTCTTTCTATTTGCTACATTTAACTAAAAAAATATCTTATGGAAGTTTTGCTCGAACTCCTCAGTTTCTCTCTTGATAAAGCAATATGATATTTTTTGACAGCTCTTCTGCCAACACTGAGAACTGTCTAAGTGTGTTCGGGATCTCCCTCGTGCTGATGCGGCTCAATATACCTAAAGTTGTGCTTCGGGATATAACTGCAGTTTTGTGATGTAGGTCGAATTCACTTTGTCAGTGTTCCAAAAGTTATACAGGTTTAATTATTTAGAGTATGAACACAAATAGATGTATCTGCTTTGAACACAAATAGATTTATCTGCTCGTCTTTCGAGTAGCATTGGAAACACAGAACTACTTTCGTGGATGTTAAAAGCACATATGTAAGAAACGACAGTCATTCCTCTGCAGAAATAGAAAAAAGACTGCAGGCTCCAGCTACACACTGTATACTATCAACAACAAACAAGGCTTTAATTCTACAATATGTTTGGGGCAACAGAGATACACTGCTAATATCAATTGTTTGTGGGTAATGATTCATCTGACACAGCCCTTGTGGTAACCCAAGAACAGAAACCTGAACTTATAGGGGACATTGAAGCATGCAATCTGTATAAGTGTGTATTGCATATATTACCAATATTTTTTATGTATCTCTTCATACCACTTCTGTAGTTTCTAAGCACTGTAAATAGCAGTTGATTCTAATACTCAATTAATTTGTAGTTATTTTAGTGACCTGGAAGTGAGGGAAGGCTGATAAAGCCTTTTTGGGATTTGAAAACGTACCCTACAGATGAAAGCAGTTGTCAGCGGCGAGCATTTAGTTCATGTATTCAATGCCACTACCACTTTTTCTTTAAAATGTACTACTCATAGTTAGAAAGTCTAAGTCTTAAATAAAGTTTAAGGATTACATCTTCGGCCTCGAAGATGCTAGGGTCTTTTCTTTTCTTTGTTTTCTTTTATAGACCAATTATCTTTCTTGTGGGATTTACACTAATCATTACCTTTATTGTGTGTGCGTTCTGTTTCTCTCTATATGTGCATTCCAAACCTACTATTGCCTTCTGCAGTATGTATTCAATCAATCAATCAATCAAGGATTTATAAAGCGCTGCAAATCACCTGTGAGCTTCTCAAGGCACCAGAGTTGTTACCTGCTAGGTAGTGAGCTTCTCATTCGAGTAGCCAGATCTTGAGCCATTTCCCGGAGCACTGAGGAGGTCCTGAGGTGCCAGGGCAAGGCATTCCAGGTTTTGGCAACTAGGCGTTGTCTCGGCAGACCAGGAGGGTGTCTGCATGGGGAGGGTGGCTGATCGTAGGTGAGTGGTTGGTTGATGGAGGGTCATACATTTGCTGGTCCTTCGTTGTGCAGGGGTTGTATGAGTTTGTCAGTATCTTGAATTGGCATATCTTCTGGATTGGGAGCCACTGTAGGTTCTTGAAGAGGGGGTGTGTGATGTGGATACGTCTTGGGAGGTCGAGGATGAGTCTTGCCTCTGAGATTTGTATTGTCTCTGTAGGAGGTGTGTGATGATTCTTACGTATGGTGTGTTCCCGTAGTCCAAACTGCTGGTTTCAAGTGCCTGCGTGATGGTCCTTCTGGTGTTGACTGGGAACCACCTGCATATCTTGTGGAGCATGCGAAGGGCGTGGAAGCAGGCAGATGAGACTGCATTTATATGATTCTTTATAGATAGCTTTCAACCCAAGATGCTGCAGAGGTTGCAGGCATGGCCTGTCGGGACGGGCCGAGTTCAGTAGGCCACCATGTGTCGGTGCATGGCAAGGTGTTGTTCCCAAAGATGAGGACTTACGTCTTGTCCATGTTAAGCTTGAGATAGTTGTCCTTCATCCAGTCGGCAACACTCATCATACTTCATTGGAAGTTGGCTCTGGTTGTGGAGGTGTCTTCTGAAGGCAAGAGGATAAGCTAGGTGTCACCCTCGTAGGAGATGATGTTGAGTCTGTGCTATATGACAGAGTTGGCCAGGAGGGGTCATGTATGTGGGTGGGGCGGAGAGATGATACTTGGGGGATGCTGATGAGGATCTTCTTGGGTTTTGAGGTGAACGGTGGGAGTCAGTTTCTTTTCATTCTTCTGGTGAGGTATGAGGCAATCCATTTGGGAGTGGCTCCCTGGATTCCGATGTTGTGGAGTATGTTGATCAACATGTGGTGAGAAATGCTATCAAAGGCAGCAGACAGGTCCAGGAGGATGAGGGCTGCTGTTTCTCCATCGTCTTGGAAGGCCTTGATGTCGTTGGTGGCTGTGATCAGGGCTGTCTTGGTGCTGTGGTTGACTCTGAATCCATATTGAGAGGTGTCCAGGAGGTTGTTGTGTTCCAGCTGTTCGGTGAGTTGCTGGTTGATTGCCTTCTCTAGAACCTTCTTTCGCACGAAGAAGGGCCGGTAGTTCTAAGGTTCTGCTTGGTCAGCTGATGGTTTTTTCAGGGGGGGTTCGCATCCCCTTGTTTCAGTCCTCGGGAAGGAGACTGAAGGGATGGAGGTGTTCACGATTTTCTTCAGCTCGTCACCTACTGTCTTGCTCCCAAGGTTGAAGGTGTCATGCAGACAGGGGTCTGTTGGTGCTCCCAAGTGCACAGGGTTCATGATGGAGATTGTTGCTTGATTTGTGAGAGAGTCCCAGTGGGTGAGCATGTGTTCGAGGTTTGTGTTCTTGGGTGTGAGCAGGCTGATGCTGTCTTCAGCGGGGGGTTGGGATTTCAGGTTTTCGTAGATTGCTGAGATCTTGTTGTGCAAAAAGTCTGCCAGGGTGTCACACAATTCCTCAGAGCAATCAATGTATTTCTCAGTGGCTGTTGGGTTGGCATTCTACCACTTTGGCATTTTCCAGATGGGCTACAGGATAAGGGATTGCTTTCACAACTTGATGAGTTTCCATGACCGTACTATGAAATCCCACTTGGCACCATTCTTGGCTTGCCCTCTTAGATCATGGCACATTTTTGAGAGGGCTTATTTTGGTTTCCATTTCAGCCCCGGAAATCATCCTTCAGTTATACAGTTCCAAAAGGAAACTCTAAAGTAGGGAAAAGGAAAAGATTGAATGGTAATATTAACAAATAGACTACAGAGATTTCCAATCCTTCACATCTCTATGAGACGTGACGTTGGCAATAAAAAAGAACTACCAAGAGATGACCCAATACTGTGTCCACCAGAAAACACAAAGAACAACTTTGCATGGAAAATGTTCGGCCTCACCACCCATCCACTGATGATCCTTGCTTGGTGTTTCTTCAAAATGCTCCCCCTCCCCAATATTTCTAAATCAATAATTGATGTACCGAAATAAGTATCACTATCCTCTCCACAGGTATTGTTACTGCACTTCTGAAAAAAAACAATCTTACTGCAGATGACACCAACAACTATTAATCAATAACCCTTCTCCCGGGATCTTATTAGGGATCAGGGCTGTAGAGCATGTCCTCTGCATATGTCTTGCACTGTCAACTCTGCTTCCAGACTTAGGGGTCTATTATGAGTTTTTGATGGACGGTGGAGTGGCGGTGCAAACCACCACACCGCCGCCCTGCCAAAGGTCACTCCATCTGCCTGCCACATTACGACTTGTTAGTAGTCTGGCAAGCAGGCGGCGTGGTGGTCCCGTGGTGGTGCCTCTTTTATAAGTGTTGGTGCCATTAAAAAACTGAACCGCCATGGGACTGCACTACAAGGTTCACGCACGGCATGGACTCAAAAGTCCATGCCGTGCAAGAACCTGTGTGCATGCACACAGGAGGTCACATGCTATACCCCCCTGTGTGATGCACATGGGGTTGAGGCACAGGGGCCCCTGTTGGGCCCCCTTTGTTTCCTCTCTGCTAGGGTTTTCATGGCGGTGAAACTACCATGAAAACTCTGGCAGAGAGGAAATTCTTAATATGCTTGGTGGGACCGCAGCAGTCCTGCCAAGCATATTGCGGCCTCTGACTGCCGCTTGTACACCAGGGAGCGGCGGTTCCCTGGTGTAGCCGGCAGTTCCAGGGCAGTCTGACTCCCCGAGTAGTAATTGGGTGGTCTGATCGCTAGACTCCTAATAGAGCCCTTAATGTCTACATGACGGTAGTTCAACTCTGGATGGAGTAGAAGTTTTTTAAACTCAATGTCAGCTAGACAGTAACTAGTTGTTGCTGACAAGGAAGAACATTGAGCTTGTATGTTTTGGCTGAACTGTATATCCACCCTATTAATGCTGAATCTCTAGGAGTGTATGGTGACCCAAAAAATAATTTACAAAAACAAGTCCGCATTTAGCACAGTGGACCCATTGGAGTGTCATAAAATCCTGAAGGGTCTGAAGTCAGGCTCGCCATCGGACCCTTGTCCAGCGAGGACACTGGCAGCAATTGTTGAGGTCATCAACACTGAGGTAACTACCATTATCAATCTGTCTCTTCAGAAAGGGGAGGTACGGCGGCGGGCTTGGAAGGAGGCCAAGATCCTTCCTCTTCTAAAAACGACGCCAATGGACCCCCTATGCCCAGGGAATTACGACCTATCTCCCTCCTTCCTGCTGTGGCGAAGGGGTGTGAGAAGGTGGTAATAAGCAGGTGAGGGACTTTGTGGCAAGAGAGATGCTCCTGCACCCTGTGCAATCAGGGTTCAGGGCATCCCATAGCACAGAAACTGTGCTGGAGGTGGTGGCGGAAGCCATCCGGGAGTGCTTGGACGCCGGCGGGAGAGCAGCACTAATTTTGCTTGACCTCTCGGCGGCGTTTGACACGGTCCCACACGTTCTACTACTTTCTCGTCTGGCTAAGATTGGTCTGTCAGGCGCCGTGGGGGACTGGTTTCGGTCATTTCTGGATGGGCGGGCCTAGCAGATCTGGATCCTACCATACTCCTCCTCCCATCAACCAGTAACTACAGGTGCCCCACAGGGTTCCTCCCTTAGCCCCCTTCTTTTTAACATCTATGTTACCCCACTGATACATCTGGCGGAGGAGTTGGGGGCTAAGGTGATGGCATATGCAGACAATACCCAGCTGCTTTTTACCTGGGACAAAGATGTGGACACCGTATTACCGGTACAACACTGCCTGTCCTCCATTTTCAAATGGCTGGCTGAGGCGCAGCTGAAATGTAATGAAGACAAATCGGAGGTTCTGCTCTTTGGCAAATTCCCCCCTAACTTTAGGAAGCAGCTCTGGCCACCTGAGTTTCCTTCACCCACCTCATCAGGGAATGCAGCAAAAAACTTGGGGGTATAGTTTGATGAACGTCTTTCCTTTTTGACACACATCAACAAGCTGGCTGGATGTTGTTTTGGCCTGCTTAAAACCCTCAGAAGATTCTTCCCCCTCCTTCCTCTAGCAGCAAGGAAAACTGTTACCTGCGCGCTGATCCTATCTAGGCTGGACTATGCCAATGCCCTCTATGCTGGTGTTCCTGTGTACCTGTTGAAAAAACTGCAGGTGTTTCAGAATTCAGTGGCCAGACTTCTGTTGGGCATTCCGGCTAGAAACAGTGTCTGGCAACAGCTACGCTCTCTTCACTGGCTCCCTATGTTGGAGCGAGTTAAATTTAAATCCTTCATTTTGGCCCACCACGCCCTGCATGATCGTGGCCCTCTCTATTTACAGAGGCGCTTTTCTTTTTATGTTCCTGCACGTCCTTTGCGGTCCTCGTCCCTTTGCTATGCTCTGATCCCTCGCTTTAAGTTTCAGAGAATAGGGGGCAGCTCTTTTACGGTGAATGCAGCAGCTGCCTGGAATGCCCTTGCTCTTGCTTTACGCACTATCCAGGACTCAGCTGTGTTCAGGAGGAAACTGAAAACTCATCTATTTTCCTGCTAGTACTCCATCTCCCCCCCGCTAGGCTCCACCCCGGGATACTCATGAGTAGCTGTGCACGCTATAAATTTATGTAACATAACTGCCTTAAGGCTTGTTGTTCCCAAGGTGAAGAAAGCTCATATCTGGGAGTTATAGTTCCACCTTTAGGCACCAAAGATCTGGAACATCCTACAATCAAATGCAAAGAAAATTGAAAATCATTTAGCCTCCAGGACAAGTTAAAAAACAGTTATTTCCTGCCAATATCCTCAGCAGTGCCACAACACTTGCAAACTCAGATACTGGGAAGTGATACCAATTCCACTTTTTCCCCATATTTGTTAGTTCAGCTCTTGTACAGAATCTCCAGGTCGGTGGAAGAAAGCTAGGACCAGGGAAAAGGGGATCAGAATGAGAGAAAAAGATACAATCTTTTTGCCAGCAGTTTACAATTTGGTGGTAGATGATCTGGACTGTACACTAGGACTACAGGAGCGCTCCGACACATGTACAAGACCCAGTTAGCTGTGAAAACATAGAGTGAAATGCAGTATTTCATCAAATTAAACAGAACAGATCTAGCACCACTGAAAAAGCGACAAAGCAAACTTGGCAGCAAGAAGGCCTTCTGGTTCAACGATGATCTTAAGAAATCCAAGAAACTCTGCCGCTCCCTTGAGAAGGCCTGGAAAAAAGACCCAACCACCAGCACCAAGGACGCCTTCAAAAACGCCACCCGCATACACCACCAACTGATCCGAAAGGCCAAGAAAACCGCCTTCAAGGACCGACTAGATAACAACGCCCACAACAGCAAGGAACTTTTCAACATCGTCAAGGAATTTACCAATCCCTCGGCCAACTCTAACGACATCACCCCCTCTCAAGCCCTCTGCGACTCCCTAGCCTCATTCTTCCACAACAAAATTGCAGACATCCAGAACAGCTTCGACAACCAACCCGGAGACCAACCCATCCAACCATCTGCTGGATCTTCACCCCCCTCGAACATCCTTAATGACTGGAACCCAATCTCCACTGAGGACACCATCCGACTGATGAACTCCATCCACTCAGGATCCCCCACAGACCCATGCCCTCACCACATCTTCAACAAAGCAGACTCCATCATAGCACCACACCTCCGAGACATCATCAACTGCTCCTTCAACTCCGCCACCTTCCCGGAAAGCTGGAAACACGCTGAACTCAGCGCCCTTCTGAAAAAACCCACAGCGGACCCCACCAAACTCAAAAACTACCGCCCCATCTCGCTCCTTCCATTCCCGGCCAAAGTCATCGAGAAAGCTGTCAACAACCAGCTCGCCGCCTTCCTCGAAGCCAACAAATCCCTCGACTCCTCACAGTCCGGCTTCCGAGCAAAACACAGCACTGAGACCGCCCTCATCGCAGCAACAGACGACATTCGAACTCTGCTGGACAATGGAGACACAGTCGCCCTCATCCTCCTCGACCTCTCCGCAGCCTTCGACACAGTCTACCATAGCACCCTTCTAGAGCGCCTCAGAAACATCGGAATCCAAGGAAAAGCACTAGAATGGATCACATCGTTCCTCACCGGAAGAACCCAGAGAGTCCGCCTTCCACCATTCAAGTCAGAGGCCACTGAAGTCATCTGCGGCGTACCACAAGGATCTTCACTCAGCCCCACCCTTTTCAACGTATACATGAGCCCCCTCACGGCCATCGCCCGCCAACACCACCTCAACATCATCTCCTACGCGGATGACACTCAACTGATCCTATCACTCACCAATGACCCTAGCACCGCCAAAACTAACCTACACGAAGGAATGAAAGAAGTAGCCGAATGGATGAAACACAGCCGTCTGAAACTGAACTCAGATAAAAGAGAAGTCCTCATCTTAGGTACCTCCCCCTCTGCATGGGACGACTCTTGGTGGCCAGAAGCCCTTGGAAAAGCACCCATCCCGACAGACCACGCACGGAACCTGGGCGTCATCCTGGATTCCTCACTTTCGATGAACAAACAAGTCAACGCCGTCTCTTCACCCTGCTGAAACATTCTTCGCATGCTCAAAAAAACATTTCGTTGGATCCCCACCGAAACTAGGAAAACGGTCACCCACGCCCTGATCACGAACAGACTGGACTATGGAAACACCCTCTACGCCGGTACTACCGCTAAACTCCAGAAAAAACTCCAACGAATCCAAAACGCCTCAGCCAGGCTCATATTAGACATCCCGCGTAAAGAACATATCTCTGGCCACCTGAAAAACCTCCACTGGCTTCCCGTCAATAAGAGGATCACTTTCCGCCTTCTAACCCACGCACACAAAGCACTCTACGAAATCGGACCAGAATGCCTCAACACACGACTGTCCTTCTACACCCCCTCCCGCCAGCTACAATCATCCAACCAAGCCCTTGCCACTGTACCTCGCATCAACAAAACCACCATGGGAGGTAGATCCTTCTCCTACCTGGCAGCTAAAACCTGGAACTCACTTCCCACTTACCTTCGCCTTACCCAGAACCACCTAGCATTCAGAAAGCAACTTAAAACGTGGATATTTGACAAGTAATTCCCCACACCTCCTCAAGCGCCTTGAGACCCTCTGGGTATGTAGCGCGCTATATAAATTCTCTGACTTGACTTGACATACAAGATGAACAAGGGCTTATGTGGTGAACTGCGGAGCCTCATCAAAACTAGCTGCCAGGTACACTGGTAACCTTGCCCCAGAAACAAAGATGGACAACCCCACAGGCCCAGAATGGCTGAGTAATGCATGCTATCCAAATCAGCACCACAGAAATGTAGACAAAAGTGCAACAAATACTGGAGATAACAGAGAAGGAAACATCGCTGTACAGTTAATGAGGAGCAGCCAATGGAAAGGGACCAAGGGAATCAAAGTGGAAAAACCAAACTTGTTGGAATGAAAAAGGGTGCAAAGTTATGTGAAAGGGTTGTAACAACCACTTAAAGCAGTGTTTTATTTTTCAATTACAACTTAAAGGCCTGATTTAGTTTGCTGAATGGTATTTGATCTGTCAAAGTGGACCTTCAGTTTGTTAAAGAGGGTACTCCATCGCTACTAAGATGGGGGTACCCTCTCAGCCAAACTATAGATTAGGCCCTAAGTTCTGTTTTGCTTCCAAGAACCTGAGACTGCTTTGAAGGTTAGTCAGACGAGTTTAAAACTGATTATGGCATCTAGCAATAACCAGTGCAGGTCTCTTATCACAGAAGTTATGTGGTCAAATTTCTTGAAACACTTAAAAGTTAATTAGGGGAGTGATTGCAAACAATCTAATTGAATTGGAAATGCCTTGGGTAGCATACCAATACATCACTCTCCAGCCACCGTGACCCTCTAGACAAAGGTCCACCTCACCTGGCAGTCTGGTATTTACTGTTCTCATGAGGAGCCGGCTCCACGCTGATTGGCATAAGTTGGACCTCCCAGTAGTGTGGCATAGTGTCTGAAAAACAATGAGCTGTAATGCTACCCAGAGTGATTGTCAAGATTAATTTATCTGCAAACATTCTTCCCAGTGCCTTTTGTGAGTTTGATATGATGCCTTAGTGGACAAACATATGCCCAGATATGGGTTCCTAGTTGCAGTGTCAGAGTCTTTAAGCTATACCTCAGTGATGAGACCCAACAAGGTCATCGCCAGCCTTGGGCTGCTTATTTTATCTTCTAGAGGGTGCCTCCAATGACAGTTGGTGTTGTCATCATTGCTGCATGACACAATCTAAATATGACCTGTTGGATGTTGCCATTTTCTGCAGGGTCATCCAAAAACCTTTTGCGTTCACTCTCCCTTTTTCTGATCCCATTTTCGTTGGCTTTTAGGACTATGCACCCTTTTGCCTAGATGCATCAACCTATTTAGGAAGTACAAACGGTGCGAATCGCAAAATTTGGCCGTTTGCACTTCCTAAATATGTTTCTGGGATGCATCAAGCATTTTTCGAAAATCGCTATTTTTAGCGAATTCCAAAAATGCGATTGCTTTTAAGGAATCGCAAATTTGCGATTCCTTAAAAGCAATGCATGATTATTTTTAAACTTGCGATTTCGCAATTAGGGAGTGCAAATTACCACGAAATTGAACCTCATGGTAATTTGCAAAAATGTGTCAAAATTCCCAAAGATGCATTTTAAAACACTGTCATGTTACAGACACACATGTCCTTAGGACATGTGTGTGTGTAACATGCACTTTACAATACATTTCAGGGGTGCAGGGGGGGTTCCTTTGGACCCCCCCTGCACCCATGGAATGTATTAACATTTTGCGAATTCCAATTTGCGAATTCGCAATTCCCATTGATTCCTATGGGCCTTTTGGCCCATAGGAATCAATGGGAATTGCGAAATCGCAATTTGGAATTCACAAAATATTTGCGATTCGGTAAAAATTGCGATTTTTACCAAATCGCAATTAAATTGAGAAAATAATTATGCATTGCCATTTGCGATTCCTTATTTTTCGCAAATAAGGAATCTCAAATGAAAACGTTGATGCATCTACCCATTTATCACTGCTAACTGTTGCTAAAGTGCTCTCTCCTTTAAACATGCTAGAATTGGCAGAAGAAGCCTTTCATCAGGCCCAAACTGTCCTTTTTATTATCTGTAAGTCATCCATAGGGTATGCCCTGAACAGCCCATAGGACAGAAAGCAGTACATTTAAAAAGTAAGACATGTACTTTAAAGTTTTACATGTCCTGGTAGTGAAAAATGTATAAAATCGTTTTTCCCTACTGGAACGCCTGCCTCTCTCATTGGAAAACATTGGAGTTACCTTATTAGATTTATTAAGCTGTAACTTCTAATTTGGAGCAGGCAGACAGGTCGAGTTTCATGTCTTAAGAATTGTTATTAAAAGCCATCTTTGATGGTAAAGTCTGATTTTTTGTCACAAATCTGAAAATTCCACTTTTTGAAAGTTGGCATTTTCTTGTCCTATCCAATTGGTGCCTGCAGCTCCATCCTGAGTAACGTGACTAGGTGTAGCTGGCAGTTGGTCTTTGTGCATTGCTCCCAGACAGTGAGACAAAGGAAAGCTAGGTGTTGGTAGGATGGCCACTCTGTGTTAACGAGGAGGAGAAGCTGTCATCTACCACACTTCCACATCAGTAAAGCTTTTCCTGAGGACTCTCATAAAGGGTTTGGCACTGGTCTTTTGTGACCCAAGACAATCTGGGGCTAGGACAGGGAGAAGGGGGATGCCTGACACCTCAGTGGGGTGGAAACATCTATAACCGTCCTGTACTTCAAAGTGGGAACCAAGTATAAATATTAGACCCATAAATCCAACTCTTCAGTACACTTCTGGGCCTGTGGACTCTGCCAGCAAGAAGGATTTCTGTGCTGCTGAAAATACTGCTACTCTGCTGAACTTCTGCCCAGAAGGACTACTGCTCGATGCATTATCCTTGGAAATGACGCATTGCCCTAACTCAGTGGATCCCATGATGCAAGGACTTTGAATCTCCATCGCACCCCACCTAAACGACCACTGTGTGATACATCTCTATGCAAAGACATTGCACTTTGCAGCTTCCCGGAACGAACGCTGTATGACGTATCTCCTTGCTCGGATCTCGCATCCCCTCTGCTGCATGACATATCATCAATGCAGGGTTCAGCATCTGTTTGCAACCAGGATTTAGGTGCTGTGTTCAGCGGGTCTAAGTGGGTCCGTATAGTTGGCCTGAGCTCCATCACGGTTGGCCTGAACTTGTGACTTTGTTCCGGTCCAGTGCTGCCAGAAAATCACTGTTGGTACTCTGTGCTTTTTGGTGCTATTTTCATTGATATTTTTTAATTTGCAAAGCTCTAGTTCTACTGATTGGAGTTTTGTCATTTTGGTTTCGATTTATGTATTACAATTTACTCTATTGTCCTCATTTGCTTTGGGATTCTTCTTTTGTTGTGCTGTCATGTTAATATTGTTTGAACTGATTAATTTGGGGGTTGAGTGTGATTTCACCCTGACAAGGAATGTCGTTGCTGTTTGAGTAGAGTTTCACCCCCTCAACTAGTAACCCCAGTTTCTCACATGACCTAAACATGATGCTGTGCTAAATGTGCTATTTGCAAAACGTAGTCAATTTCTTTTAAGTGTTAATTGTTTTGTTGCTTTAGCTTAAGTACTTATTAAACATGTGAATAACCCTTTCAATGCATTCCATAAAATATATAAACTATCTTGACCTATGAATATTTCAACTGATAGAAACACATAAAAAAGATAACTTGGGTATAATTACCTATGATTAGAAAAAATATTTTCTACTTAAGTTCTCTCTAAGCTCCCTCTGTGCACCTTCACCATTAAATCTTAAAGCCTAGATATATCATAAACGATCAGCCTTGCCTTAATGAGCCACTAGTCAACTTAACATCAATTATGTTTGCGAGCAAGTGGTGATCATTAGTATAGCCAAGCTAACTGCAGCAGTCTCTGGAGGAAACTCACCGTATCTCCTTCATAATGGGATACTTGTAAGTCATACCCTTCACAACATTTTCCCACTTAATATTAGTTCATAAAACATATACATATTTTGTCAAAAATAAACTATTCCCTCAAACGTAAGAAGAATATACAAATGTGGTAAGCCCTGGAAGGTGCACTCTTACTTGAAGAGATCCAATGTACAAATAGTGTGTCTTCAGGGGGTCCACTTTACCCTAAAAGGCAGTGAAAGCATACCCAAAAGATGGATGGGACATTTATACCAAGCCGCATACACAAAATACTGTGGGTTTGGCTTTTTCCAGGAGTACCATTCATTATGCGACCGTGTAAGCTCGATATAGAAAGTTGATATCTGCTTCTGTTGAGTAAATATCAATGTCCTTAATGTATATAGAGACATCAGTCTCTTTAATGTATGCAATCTTAATGTGGAGTGTGAGAAATTTAGTTGTTGGTTGAGAGGGGTGTGAACTGTTCCCAAGCAACATCCACAGTCCTTGTCAGGGTAAACCGCAAAAGTCACTAAACTAACCTGTGCTTAACCCTCTTGCTGCTTGGCACAAGAGCAGTCAGGCTTAACTTAGAAGCAATGTGAAAAGTAATTATGCAGCACACAAACAGCAATAAAGTGAAAACACAACACAATACCCATCCCACACCAATTTAGAAAAACAGAGCACATTTTAATATATTATTTGACACTAAAATAACAAAAATGTAATCAGTAAAATCGGAGATATGCAACTTCAAAGATTTCAGGTGAGTCCAACATGATTCAATTCAATTCAATTCAGTGATCTATATAGCACGCTACATACCCAGAGGGTCTCAAGGCGCTTGGAGAAGGGTGGGGAGTTACTTGTCGAATATCCAGGTTTTAAGTTGCTTTCTGAATGCTAGGTGGTTCTGAGTGAGGCGAAGGTGAGAGGGAAGTGAGTTCCAGGTTTTAGCCGCCAGGTAGGAGAAGGATCTTCCTCCCATGGTGGTTTTGTTGATGCGAGGTACAGCAGCAAGGGCTTGGTGGGAGGAGCGTAGCTGGCGGGAGGGGGTGTAGAAGGAAAGTCGTGTGTTGAGGCATTCGGGTCCAAGTTCGTAAAGTGCTTTGTGTGCGTAAGTTAGAAGGCGGAATGTTATCCTCTTATTGATGGGGAGCCAGTGGAGGTTTTTCAGGTGACCAGAAATGTGATCTTCACGCGGAATGTCTAGAATGAGTCTGGCTGATGCGTTCTGGATGCGTTGGAGTTTTTTCTGAAGTTTTGCGGTGGTACCGGCGTATAGGGTGTTTCCGTAGTCCAGGCGGCTTGTAACCAGTGCGTGGGTGACCGTTTTTCTAGTTTCAGTGGGGATCCAGCGAAACGTTTTTTTGAGCATGCGAAGAATGTTGAAGCAAGATGATGAAACTCCGTTGACTTGTCTGGTCATCGAGAGTGAGGAGTCCAGAATGACGCCCAGGTTTTGTGCGTGGTCTGTTGGGATGGGTGCTTTTCCAAGGGATTCTGGCCACCACGAGTCATCCCAGGCGGAGGGGGAGGTACCTAAGATAAGGACTTCTGTTTTGTCGGAATTCAGTTTCAGGCAGCTGTGCTTCATCCACTCGGCTACTTCTCTCATTAATTTATGTAGGTTGGTTTTGGCGGTGTTAGGGTCTTTGGTGAGTGAGAGGATCAGTTGAGTGTCATCAGCGTA
Organism: Lissotriton vulgaris; assembly: GCF_964263255.1. Taxonomy (NCBI): domain Eukaryota; kingdom Metazoa; phylum Chordata; class Amphibia; order Caudata; family Salamandridae; genus Lissotriton; species Lissotriton vulgaris. The sequence continues at coordinate 351,977,464 of NC_141685.1, read as the reverse complement.
GGAGATGATGTTGAGGTTATGTTGACGTGCGATGGCCGCGAGGGGGCTCATGTAAACGTTGAAGAGGGTGGGGCTGAGTGAAGATCCTTGTGGCACGCCGCAAATGACTTCAGTGGCTTCTGATTTAAATGGTGGGAGGCGGACTCTCTGAGTTCTTCCGGCAAGGAACTGTGATCCACTCCAGTGCTTTTCCTTGAATTCCGATGTTTCTGAGGGTGCTATGACAGACTGTGTCGAAGGCTGCGGAGAGGTCGAGGAGGATGAGGGCGACGGTGTCACCATTGTCCAGTAGAGTTCGAATGTCGTCTGTTGCTGCGATGAGTGCGGTCTCAGTGCTGTGTTAGGCTCGGAAGCCGGACTGTGAGGAGTCGAGGGATTTGTTGGTTTCGAGGAAGGCGGCGAGCTGGTTGTTGACAGCTTTCTCGATGACTTTGGCCGGGAATGGAAGGAGTGATATGGGGCGGTAGTTTTTGAGTTCGGTGGGGTCAGCTGTGGGTTTTTTCAGAAGGGCGCTGAGTTCGGCGTGTTTCCAGCTATCTGGGAAGGTGGCGGAGGTGAGGGAGCAGTTGATGACATCTCGGAGGTGGGGTGCGATGATGGAATCTGCTTTGTTGAAGATGTGGTGAGGGCATGGGTCTGTGGGGGATCCTGAGTGGATGGAGTTCATCAGGCGGATGGTATCATCCGTGGAGATTGGGTTCCAGTCATTAAGGATGTTCAAGGGGGGTGAAGGTGTGGCAGAAGGTTGGGTGGGTTGGTCTCCGGGTTGGTTGTCGAAGCTGTTGTGGATGTCTGCGATTTTGTCGTGGAAGAACGAAGCTAGGGAGTCGCAGAGGTCTTGAGAGGGAGTGATGTCGTTGGAGTTGGCAGTGGGGTTGGTGAATTCTTTGACGATGTTGAATAATTCCTTGCTGTTGTGGGCGATGTTGTCAAGTCGGTCTTTGAAAGCGGCTTTCTTGGCAGTTCGGATCAGTTGGTGGTGTATGCGGGTGGCGTTTTTGAAGGCGTCTCTGATGCTGGTGTTTGGGTCTTTTTTCCAGGCCTTCTCAAGGGAGCGACAGAGTTTCTTGGATTTCTTAAGATCATCGTTGAACCAGGGGGCGTTTTTGTTGCCTTGTTTGATTTGACGTTTTTTCAGGGGTGCTAGGTTGTCGGCGCTGTTGGTTAGCCATTGAGTGAGGTTAATGGCTGCTTGGTTGGCGTTCGATGAGTGGGCAGGGGGGATTTGAAGAAGCGATGAGGAGATCTGGTCGATGGTGATTTTGTTCCAGTTTCTTCGCAGAGTAGGTTGAGGATGGTTGTGGTCTTTTTGTAGATAAAGTGAACGCAGCTGTGGTCCGTCCAATGGAGAGCTGTGGTGTGACTGAAGGAGATATGTTTGCTGGAGGTGAAGATAGGGTCGAGTGTGTGACCTGCGAGGTGAGTGGGGGTATTAACAAGTTGTTTGAGTCCGAGGTTGGCGAGATTGTCCAGAAGGGCGGTGGTGTTGCTGTTGTTTCCAGATGAAAATTGAGGTCTCCCAGTAGAATGTAGTCCTTGGAGGGGAGGGCGTGTGGGGTGATAAAGTCAGTGATGTCTTCACTGAATTGTGCTCGGGGTCCTGGTGGCCTGTAGAGGAGGGTGCCTCTGAGTGTGGTCTTGGGGTCGGTGTGGATCTGGAAGTGAAGGTGCTCGGCGCTAGCGAGGTTGACGTCTGAGCTGGTTGAGATGCGGATGGAATTCTTGTGGACAATAGCGATGCCTCCTCCTGTTTGCTTGTTGCGGTCTTTTTGGATGATCTTGTAGCCTTCCGGGATGGCAATGGTGATGTCTGGGGCTGAGGAGGCGTTCATCCATGTTTCAGTTAGGAAGGCGACGTCCGGAGAGATGGTGTCTAGTAGATTCCAGAGGTCGATGGCGTGTTTGTGGACCGAGCGGGTGTTGAGCAGGATGCATTTTAGGTGGTTGGTGTCAGGTCTCTGTCTGGTGTTAGTGGATGTGGAGTAAGCATGGGCGAATTTTGCGAATCTCGCGTTCACGAATTTTGCGGATTTGCGAACTCGCAATTCGCAAAATCCGCAAATTCTCGCAAATTTGCGGATTTTTTTTGTGTGTGTTCGCGCGGGTTTCTGCCAGTTCGCGAGGGTTTTGTACAATTTCGCAAACGCGAACTTACCTGTCGGGTCGCAAGTTTTGCGAACTTGTTGTTTCTACGTGTCCAGCCTGTTTGGGACACTCTTCTTCATCACTGCCACTCTCTGTCACCACTGCCACTCTCTGACTACTCATGCCACCCTCTGGCCCACCCATGCCACCCTCTGTTTCATCACAGCACCCTCTGGTTGTCCAGTCAGTGTACATTATTGTGGCAAAGCAAAGCACACCTTCCCTGCCTCAAGTGACCTGAATTAATTTGGGGCTGATTAATGTGTCACAGAATATTTTTTTTAGCTGGCACCTGCATCCTTAGTGCTTCCTGATTAGTGATCTTTTGCACTTGCTAAGTGCTTTCATTGTTGCAAAATTAGTTACAACACCTGCCCTGCTCCAACTGACAATAATGAATTAGGGGCTGATTAATGGATTTGAACTTCCAGCCTGGCTCCTGCTTGTCTCCCTTAGCTGTAATTCAGGACCTTTGTGGCATATGTGTAACTATTCTGAGGTTCAGAGCAGGGTCACATAATAGTTGCAAGTAGGCAACTGAACTCTGGAGGGGCCCCTCAGGAAGCACTACAGGAAATGGCTACTAATGATGAGCCTGAACTTTTGAACCTGGTAAGTAGTTTCAGTTTTGCTAAGATCGTATTTCTGCACTTTAGCGCTTATTCGCGGGGCGCAAAGTTGTACTGGGAAGCCGCGAACTCACGCGAACAGTGCTAGCAAAATCCGCTGCTCGCGGATTTGCGGATTTTGCGGGAGATTCGCGAATCTCGCGGATTGCGAATTTACCGAAAATCCGCAAAATCCGCGAGCGAAACGGATTTTCCGCCCATGCTTAATGTGGAGTTGGTCTTGGTGCCGTCAAACTTGCAGGAGTTGCACGTGAAAGGTCCATGGGTGTGTCCGGGGGCGGCTTGAGCGCAGTCGGAGAGTCGGCCGGGGTTAAGGGCTAGGAGGGTGGAGGCGGCGTATGTAATGCAGGTGGGGTGGGTGGGCCGGGGGCAAGGGGGTCTGGCGCTGGGTGCGGTCCAGGCGCGGACGGGCGTAGACGGGCTTACCTTTGGCGCACCTTCAGCGCTACTGGGGCGCGATCGCTGCGCGTGACCGCTGCGCGTCAGTAGCTCTATCATAAGTAGATAGTGGAGGGGGCGGGTCGAGGGGTGGTCAGCTGGGAGGCGGGATGCGGGGTGGAGCTGCAGGCTGGAACAATAACAACAACAACAAGATGGCAGCCAAAGCGGAAGCAAGGACGACGGGGATGGGGTGGGCAGAGTCGCCGGTCCAGTCAGGCAGATGTGATCTGGTCAAAATACAGACAAGGCAGCAAGTATGCAACTAGCGTGACGTTTTATCAATGCAAGCGCACCAAACGAGGATACAATACTAGCGCACACAACAATAATACTAATCAAGCGCAGGCACAATAGCGCTAGCGTTAGGCTGGATAACAAGTGCAGGCAAGCGTAGGCACAAGCGTAGGCACAAGCTACGATACCGCAGGAGGCTTGGTGAAAAGCGATGGAGCGTGGTGGGAGCGACCTCTGCCGATGGAGGCAGGACGGTCACAGCGCTTCCTTGGGGGATACGATCCTATACTCTGTTGTGGGAGGGGTGGTCAGCTGGGAGGCGGGATGCGGGGTGGAGCTGCAGGCTGGGACAATAACAACAACAACAAGATGGCAGCCAAAGCGGAAGCAAGGACGACGGGGTTGGGGTGGGCAGAGTCGCCGGTCCAGACAGGCAGATGTGATCTGGTCAAAATACAGACAAGGCAGCAAATATGCAACTAGCGTGACGTTTTATCAATGCAAGCGCACCAAACGAGGATACAATACTAGCGCACACAACAATAATACTAATCAAGCGCAGGCACAATAGCGCTAGCGTTAGGCTGGATAATAAGTGCAGGCAAGCGTAGGCACAAGCGTAGGCACAAGCTACGATACCGCAGGAGGCTTGGTGAAAAGCGATGGAGCGTGGTGGGAGCGACCTCTGCAGATGGAGGCAGGACGGTCACACGAAAAGATACCTTTGCTGTAGAGGAGGCTGTGAGGAGCATGGAGAGTGTTGCAGATGGTTATTACTGTTGCACAAACTACAGACTGGGCATCGTGCAAAGAGCTTGTTTCACAGGAGCTTTGCATTGCCTGTCATCGCGGGGGTAAGATCATTGCACAAACAGGCCCATTCTCACTCATGTGTTGCCCAAAACTTCAGATTTATCCTTTTCTTCAAGGGCGAGTTAAGCTGATGCCACAACAAGTTTCAAGGATATGGGATGCTTCTCTTAGCGCTCAGGAACTCACTCCAGCAGAAGCCAGCAGGGATGATGTAGGTCCAATTGCAGGTCCAGGAAAGTCAGGTTGCAGCAATTCAGCTGGGCAGTTGCACGGCCTCTGGATCTTGGTATGTCCCTGTAGCTCAGAACAGTATGTTTGTCAACTGACCCTTTGAGTCACTTTAGTGTGGGGTTAAGGGCGCCGGTCCAGTCTTCCTTCTCAGCAGTAAGGCAGCAGGGCGTCCTTCTTCTGTGGTATCCACAGATCCAGGAATGTATTGAAGAGTTGGGTCTGAGGGTCCAATATTTATACCTGGTGCCAGTTTTGAAGTGGGAGAAGTTTCTGGAGTTTCCCCTACAGAGGTGTCTAGAATATTTAATCTCCCTGCCCTGGTTACAGTATGTCTGGTGGGCACAATAGGTGGTGTGAAGTCATTTGCGTGTGAGCTGAGCCAGTGCCTTTGAAGTGCAGTATTGGTGAGATGCCCCATCCTGCCAATGCCCAGACCCTCTATTGTGATACTGTCTGAGAGGAACGCACAAAGGTCAACTACCAACTACACCTAATCATGTGACACAGAAACAACTTGCAAGCACCAAATGATTAGAAAAAGAAAATGCCAACTTTATAAAAGTGGATCAAGGAAGGGGTCAGGCCCAAATGACTGGAGCCAGGTAGGGCCAATAATCTATCTGTACACAGGGGAAATACCTCGAATCCAACTTATTTTATAGAAAAGACCACACTATATGCCTTTTGTGGTACGGGTTATTTATTTACCCTCTTTTTTCTTTTTTCATTGTTTTTTATCACTTCAAAAGGGAAACTCTTTTATTTCCAAGAGAAACATTAAAAAGTGAAACCAAAATCAACATTAATCATGACCACATATATACATTATAAGAAGACGATATTATGGACTGGAGGATGCTGATGAACCATTTCTTATGCTCACCAGACACACTGCCAACCCTAAACGGAGTACACCCACAAGCTGGACACGTAGCATAGTCTGGATAGTAAGACACAGATTGCGTTTACCTTCCTGAAATGGAGTCTACTTGAACGGTCCTGGATCCCAGGTACTTAAACATAAAATGCTGGATTTGCTGTCACCCTCAGCATAGCTATATCAAGCAGCCATGTCACGTGCAAATATTATGCCGTCTGATTGGTGTTGCTATATTATTTGAGCATTCAATAAATATATTATGTTAACTTTTTCGTTTTTCTTAAAAAACATGAGAAAAAAACTTCTTGTGCTGTGCACATGTTCGGAGAGCTACTTATATTGTCACTTGTGCGTACAGATTCTGACCCCTACCAGGACCCGGGCACCAGAATGGTGAGCAAAGTCACCATTTACAACTACTTTTTGAGCCTATGCTTTTTTTCACTAATGAAGATAAAACCAAGATTTTTCAGTTTTGCAGTCTAGGGCTTATTCAGAAACTATGTGGGTACGGACAGATAAAAACAAATGTGAGACAATATTCAAAATAGGGCAAGATCTGAAAATTCTATACCACATAAATGATAACCAGCATGATGCTTGCTTGAGCTGGATCTGGTGGCCCAGTAGGCTGATGCATCCACTGCAGGGACCTGAGTACAACCTCATGGTCACAGGTTCAAATCCCAGCAGGTCCACTCAGCCTTTCATTCATCTGAGGTTGCTAAAATGAGTACCATTGAGTTAGGTAACAATAAACATCTGGGGGCGGATTTACAAGCCCCTTGCGTCACTTTTAACATGGGAAAAGTGAGGCAAAAGTGGCGCAAGGGGCTTGTAAATCTGCCCCCTGTTATTCAGCACCAAGATACCTATGGATGAATGTGACTTTACAAATACGTGTTATGTTACAATGACCCGTTGCGAACAGTTGGCCATTGCAAATTGCTATTCTTAGACTTATGAAAACGCCTCCATTCATTCAATGTGTGTCTACCAGCAGTTGGAACATTTTGAACTAGAATTACCATTTTCTCCAACCTCATCACAGGTCTTACACTTTGAGGTGAAGCTTCATCTCTGAGAATTCTGTTCTCTTTTTAATAATGAACCTGTATATACATTTTCATATTTATTGTTTAGCAGCCTGTATATATAACACCCTTTTACCCCTAAACCGAGTTCTATTTATTTCTTGTTGAAAGACTGGAGCCTTCTGCCCAAACCCTAGGAAGGCCAGGAAAATGTGGTAGGTTGTATTTTTATTTGTTTTATTTTCTTGACTCTATTTGTAGTTACAGGCCAGTGACATGTCAACCGATGCCTGACCAAGCATTTTGTTGTGCTCTAGGTAATACAAGTGGTTAATTTGTAAAATAATAAGTGCCAGGCCCTGACCAAGAAGTCACTGCAGCTTGCCCCACTCACTGCCCGTCATCGCTGCAAAAACAACTACTAACCATCTCTCTCGCCTGCAAGTGCCACAGCTCAGATTATTCCGGGTCCCTGAAGCTAAAGGAATGGCTGGGGAGACTATTAGCAATTTTTTATGTATGTAATAATAAACAAACATTGTTCTGCTCATCTGTAAATTAAATGAGCAGCGCCCCCATGTGGCAGAGTATCCTAAGTGCGATGTTTACAATTAAGTGCCGGTGCTGAGCACTGGACACCACCTGCTCAAATTAAGCACTGGTTAATACTGAGTCCCATATCTGTCGCGCTGTCTACTTTTGAGTGCTGGAATGTGGGTACTACTCTAGGAGACCATATGTAGTATGCTTCACTCCTCTTCTCAGCACTAAGCACTGGTATCCTGTTTCACAAACGTAGATTCTAGGTGTCAGCTGAATGGTAGCAAGATGAATCTGGGGAGGGAATATGGTTCTGGTGAGTGCAAGGTCCAGGAAACCATGCTGTCACAGCCTGACTCTGTGATGGAAGCAAGCTGACCCTAATAGCAAGAGGTCTGTGATACCCTTGCTGGTGCAGACATTCAACATGATGAGCCATAAGAGCACAAATGTTGTGTCTCTTTTTGAATCCTTAAAGTTCTTTAATATCAGGGGATCAACTTGAATTTCTCTGGAGCTTTCACAATGTCTGAGTGTGACATTCTAGTAATAACAAAAGGGGGCGAGAGAGAAATAGGTCGAAATGGATTTGTTCTCCCTAGACAAATGTAAATAAACAAAAGGAATCCACTCCTTGAGTGTAGGGTGTGTCCTCCAAAGTTGGGGAATACCCTTGTTGTTTTTGGTCCCCTCACACACCAACAGGCCCCTTGGTGTCATGCTTCATCATTGGGGTCCTCGTACCCCTCTACAGGGTACGGCGTGCTGCGACCTACGGATACGCGGGAGCACTTGAAATTACTATGTGTGGTGTGGATGGGGTATTTAAATGTGAATGTATGGTGGGATTTAGATCTAAGTGAGTGAAGTTTAAAAAGTACCTGGCTCATGGGGTGACAAAATTTTTTTTAATGGGCCCCCGGGCTGGTGCTATTAAAATAAAGTGTGGGAGGTTAATAACGCAAACAATGTGCATTACCTCCTCTCTGTGTGCGGCAACATGTTTCGGTGTAAAAACACCTTCTTCAGGACGGGGTACACAAATCCCCACCTTGCTCACGTTTCTCTAACTTGTATCCGAATTTCTAATAAAAGTGAGAACTATAGTGCAGGTAAAACAATGTACCTAACAAAACGCTGCTTAATAGTCGACCTGTTAAGAGAAGAAGACAAAACATTTTTTGTGGTGGTCTACTTTTCAAAAACCATAGGTAAGGTGACCAGTGGTTACAGGTGACAGAAATTGCGGTAGAATCTCATACTATAGGTGTCAATCGTGCCTATAGTAGGATTAAAACAAGGTGACAAACTAGACTCACTGACATATAACATAAAACACACACTTTTTGTAGAATTGGCGTATAGCGTTATTCAGAACATAACACCCTTGGTGGTCAAAGGTTTTTACACATACTGTTTAGTGCCCCTGTAAGGAAAAGAGACACTACATGCCCCTATAAATTGATAATATAATGTTTTGCAGGGGTAGAAATACTTCATGAGCCAACCAAACGTCAGGGTCCCTTCTGCTAATTAGCACCTGTCGAAAAAACAGAATTCAGGGTCCCATTTTTACTTACATTAGCGCAGTGGAGACAGTGCTGCTCTCTGCTGTGTGTACTCACGATTTCAGCGAGGAAATTCCTCCCGACCGACCCCTCCGTGGCTCCGATGGTTATGCCAAAGAGAGTCCAAGGTACGGGTATTTGTACCTTTTACCGGGGCTACGCTATTTGTTAGATTGAATAATTAGTGTTTCCTGCCTGCCCTTCTAAGGGCTTCTTGTCGGTTCTGCTCGCGGCTCAATGCGTTTGTGTTGCGATGCCGCACATGCGTGTAGCTAGTCCTCACGCGTGCCTCCAGCGCCCTGTGACACTGATCCAGTCGTCGTTCTCAATGCGCATGCGTGTAGTCAAACGCATGCGTACGATTATGTTTAGGCACTGTTCCTCGCGTGCTCGATGCCGCTCTTAATGCCTCACTAGGGAGGATCGTGTTGCCACATTAGAAATGATTGTACTCAAGCTAGAAGGGAAATTAATACCGGAAACTGTTATTATTTATTATTTACTCTAAGTGAACCATGATGAGTGCTCTTGGGTCCCAGAACCCAGGTGAGGACTTATAAAAAACTCATGCTGGGTTTGGTGGTTACCCTATGGTACACGAGATGGTGTATGGCGGCTAGTCAGATAGATTGGGTAGCGTCTACCTAAACTGGTTTGTAGTAACGATGTCAACTTCGCAGCGTATATGCGCAAGCATTCAGCTAGTTTCTCATAACATTAAAGTAGACTCAGTTAGTTTTCACAGAAAAGGGGGTGTTCAGAAAGACAATCCCTATGCTAATTGTCCCCAGGGAATGTTATCGTTCAGGCCTTGGGTGCTAGTCCCCAGACGGAATACCCACCTTTGCTCTATTTCAAAGAGTCCTTGTTCTGACGGCAGCTGTTCTACTACTGTCCACTTTATGTCATTGCCAGAGTGTTTGTTTTCCAGGAAATGAGTTTCCATCTTCGTCGTGATCTTATTACAACGTATGTTGCTCTTGTGCTCACCAATTCGCACCTTCACTGGTCTTGTGGTCATGCCTATATATTCCAATTTACACGGGCAGGTAATCATGTAAATGACATTTCTGCTATTACAATTAGTCAGTTTCCGTTGCTCCCACTTGGTTCCGTTGGCAAAGATCAAATGTTTACTTTTCTGTGTGAGGTGGCAGCTTGCACTATTTCCACATGGGTAATGGCCTCCCAGGCCATGTTGTAAGAGCTGTAGTTGTTGTTGGGGTTTCGGGCGCGTGTGAACCAGCATCTCTCTGAGGTTTTTACCTCGTTTGTGGGCAAACATTGGTTTCTCAATGCTCAGTGTGACATTCTACAGAATTTTTTGTGGCCAGTAGCCAAAGGGTTATCGAGCCATTAGGTGGTTTTTAATGAGCTCAGATCTAATAGCGACTGAGAGTGAGTGTCTGAAAAGCTTCAGCGCTCTGTCCATTATCTCCTTGTGTTTGCTTTATTGTGCTCCCCAAAAATTAAAAGGACTTGGATCTATTGGGCACTTACAGGCAGATCTTTTCCTATTGAAGAGTTTGTTGAGCAGTTTCTATAAGGACAAAGAGATAATTTCTGATGTCAGGTTTATCATCTCAGAAGAAGCCATCCCAGTAAAATCTGTGGCCAAGAGAGCTTGGTAAGTTTGAAAAACTCTCTGCTCTCCATCCAGGAGATTCTCCAGACATAGCGAAGCCTGTAGAAATGTAACACGATAGCATGAATTTTATTCAGCACTTCATATCACACTTCTGTGAATTCTCAATGCAGTGGAATGAGGCTATACCTTATAGGACAGCAGGCGCTGCTTTGCCTGGCGGACTGACAACAAAGTAATAGAAATGCTTAAATTAATCGAGAGAAATTGCTACTTTTCTGGGTACATTCTTTTCCATCATTTTTAGGTCTCACCTGGTGAGAGCAGCGCATGTGCTGCTCTCACCAGAGAGGACCTTTTGGAATCAATTCTCCCTGTGGGCTCATGCACACGTCTGCATGGACAAAGATGGCTGCTCTTGCCATCTGTCCAATGCAGACAGCATGCGCGTGTCCATGGGACAGTAGACAGTCCCACGCCATTTTGTTGTCATAGCTCGTGTCTTCCGGCCGCACACGCTCACGGGCGCATGTCGGTGTGCTTTTAAATAGCGTGGCCTGAGCTCGATCGCTTTCACTTTCGAGTGGCCGCGCTTGTTATTATATCCGTGAGAGAGTGTGATTACTGAACGTCTACCAAGGCTCTTCAAACAGTCACCAGCAGAGCAGGGTAAATATACACACGGCAATATTGTACTGGAAGGCTGAGATTAAATCTGGTTATTCAATGAAAATGCGGAGGGATGCGAGCACTTGTCATTGGATAGCCTCATCTATGATGGGGTCGTACATTCAGTGTAAATGTGAGATGATACTTTGGCTGGGGGGAGGGGAGGTTGTGCCACTCGCAGGATTATGATGAAAGTAGTTCCCTCGCATCACTTGATACCCAACGAGATGCTCTTGTATTCGCACGGATAACCGTGTTTTGAAACGAGAGAGGCGGCCGCGACGAGGGATGTGAGAGGGTGTATGGTGTTTCCATCTGTGCTGTAACACTTTTTTTTATAAGTTTAATGTTGATATGCGATTGTGGCCTTGGTGACTCCTGCGTTTCTATAGTTAACGCACGCCTACCTCAAGGCGCCTGCTGCTTGGCTGTCGCCAATAATGTCACAGAGTGGGCTCATTTTTACAGGGTCTCAACTCATATCACGCTGCCTTGTGCATGTCCATGATGCACCAACGCACGACTGTGTAAATCTATATTTGCTTTCTTCCTTCTGAAGCGTATTCTGCAATTTTTGGTTCATTGTGGTTCTTCAGGGTTCTCTGAAGTGGACGGATGGCGACGTGTAGTGGAGCGCTACGAGGCCTCACAAGTGATAGCAGTGCGCTATACCGACAGATGCCAATTAATATTAACCTTCGTCATTCATGCTCGATCTTTGCTTTTGTCAGTCTCCAGCTCTTGGCATTTCGACTTCTCCTTCCTCCTTCCATCATCCTGTTTTCTCTCTTCTCAATGCCCTCTTCATGCCTCCTTAAGTTCCCTTCTTTTCACCTTCTTGGTTCTCAGTCCTCTCGCCTGCACCTTCCTTCCCCTGCAAGTTCTCACCTCCGCCCCTACCTGCTTTTCTCGCTCTCCCAGGGGTCTCTGTGTCCTCCCACGCTTAATAGGCGTCATAATGGTGCAATGTATCTCTCTTGACAATATCTACTATATACATGTGTTGTATAAATATGGAAGGATGTGCCAGCAGACCTGTGTCCTATCAGAGGCTTTCACTTCTCGTTCTCGGTTTTACCCTACAGTTTCCCCTTCTGTACTTCCTCAACCTCCCATTTCACGGTCCAATTGGCTATTTGTCCTTTTCAGCCTTTCCAATGAAGCCTGTTGCCTGTTGTAGGATGTGGCTTGCAAGAGCTTCCGAAGGGAGAGCTCTCCTACTGGCGGCCTCTTCCTTCAATAATGTGTGTTTCATGCGCTGTGTTGCGTGTTGTGCTCTTCTCCGTTTGCAGGCTGTGTTGAACCAATTTTGTTTTCCTTGTTTCTGGAAGTTGAGGTCTGACCGATAAACTAGAGTCCACCATTGATAACCCTTGGGAGTTATTTGGGAGATATTAGAGATATTTGAGGGTCCCCAAGGCCCTTTAAATGACGACCAACAGTGTTGACATAACTTGCTTTCCTGACACTTTCAAGAAGACACATGATGGCTTGTAAGGCGCTGAGAGCTGAAGGCTGCCTTAGTCTCGACCCTCATGATCAGGAGCTTAGGGTGGAAAGGAGACAGAAAAAAATTCTTGCCTCATTATCAGATTCAAATTCAAATTTAGCTTTATTCGATTTATCTGCAAAAATCATAAAAGCATACAAGTACATTTTATACAATAAATTTAAAAAGTTTTCCCCATCGAGAAATTTGTAAAGAATCTATAAAACAGTTTTCCATATGTAAAAAGTCAATGATGAAGATATGGCCGAAGGCCTCATGTTAAAGCGTCTAGTAAAATTAAACATGTAAGGCTTACATCATAGAATTTCTGTATTTCATCACTGACATTAAAAAGCGAGAAACAACAAAGATGACATACACCTCATCTAACAAGAGTAACTTCAAATAAGCGTTTTTACATGTTCTTATGCCCCAGCGTTTAAGAAGAGGTAAGAGGAACAGTTTCCTCGGGGCAGAATACAGATTACAGAAAAACATAATATGAATGTTACTTTGTGATGAATGATCATCGCATGGGCAAATTAGGTTCGGCGAAGTCCAATCATTTTGTTTTGGAAGAGTGACCATACGGAAGAAAGTGCCTAAACGCAGCCTGGTAAGAAGCATACGGGGGTAAGGTGCAGTTTCAATCCTGAGATACAATTGTAAACCTTCAATAGGGGTAATTTTTTGGTAACTCAGGGTGGTATTTTTGAGTTTCTCAGTGTCCCATCTAACGCTTTCGAGGTGTGTGATTAAAAGTTTTTTGAGAGCTGGCCTAGACAAATTTTCTATGGACTCTGGGTCATCATAATATTCAGGATGTCCAATTTTAGAGAACATCCGCCGGACGTGTCGTAGCCATTTGATTTTGGATGCAGCATCCAGGTTCATACAATCCGTGATGAGTTCTCTGTTAAGTTGGCATTCCGTAGTGGTCCAGATTTTGTGCCAAAGCAAACACGGTGATAGCTTTATAGTGTCGCTAAGGTATTTGAGGCCAGTCTCAATGTGAGTAATAAAGGTTGAAGAAGATTTACTCACACCTAGTAAATAGCGAATAAAAAGATTCTCACAAATTTGGAGTGAGGACACATTTTCAAAGCCCCATAGGCCTGCTCCATAAGTGACTGTCGCTACACACTTGGCTTGGTAGATGTGTAACATCTCGGCAATTGGTTTGCCCCCAATTTTAGCTGCAAAAGTTCTCAGGGCCCCAATGGCACGGGTAAAGGCAAGCTTCCTAGCAGATACTGCATGTTTCCAAGCTCCTTTCCTCTCAAAAACAACACCCAGATAGCAAAAAGTGTCTGTACTCTCAATTCTTTGCTCGTCAAGATATATCGAACATTGTGGCCTTTTGTTTTTTTGGGTGCATGGCATGGAGAAAGTTTTGGAGATGTTCACTTTCAGATTTCTTTTCCCCATGTAGGATGAGAATTCACTTACCGCTCTCTGCAACCCTACCTTAGTCCTAGACATAATTGCCGCGTCGTCTGCATATAATAGGATGGGTACAGGCCTCCCATTGACGGCTGGGTAGTCACTTGGCAGATTTGTTAAATGCTCTACAATAGAGTTAATATAAACGCTAAATAGAAGGGGCGCAAGTATGCAGCCTTGCCTAACCCCTCTATTTATGGCAAATTTCTGAGTACATTGCCCTTGGGTCCCGAACCTCACTCTGGCACCGGCATCTCTGTACAGTTCTTTTATGAATAGGATGATGGTAGGATCCACCCCAATATGTTCCAATGTTGACCAGAGCTGCAGATGATCCACACAATCAAATGCTGAGCTAAGGTCAACAAAGGTAACAAACAGGTCCCCTTTTTTGGCCTCAGTATATTTGGAAATCAATAGGGACAGGTTTAAACATTGTTCCTGGGTACCCAATCCCTTTCGGAAACCATATTGGAGTTCCGAGATGACCTTTTTTTCTGTCTCCCAGTGCTGAATTCTCTTAAGGACGATCCTTCCTGCGATTTTCATGAGGCCGTCCAGTAGCGATATAGGACGGTAGCAAGCAGGATCGTCCCTATTTCCCTTTTTAAAGATGGGCACTACAATTGCGTCTGACCAGGTGTTAATTAAGCCGCATTTGTTTCCCATATTTAAAACGTTAGTTAACAGGGGAGCCCAGAATTCCAGATTTGTTTTATAGACATCCACTGGGGTGTGGTCGGGGCCAGGGGCTTTCCCTGGCGGGCTTTCCCTGATGGCATTTTCAACTTCTATGGTGGTAAAGACCAGATCAATTGGGTATGGGGATACTGGGGGGTCACTTAACTGGTAATCCTGAGTTGATTTATTCAAGGATGAGATTGCCTTTTGTTGATTCTGGGTGTCCCCCTGGCTGTTGGTGTAAAGTTTGCCATAGTGTTCTACCCAGAGCTCTGCCGTGATTGCTACATCTATGCAATTGTCAGTATCTTTTGTGTTGTATACTGATCTTATAACTTTCCAGAAGAGGTTAGTGTCCTTATTCCTGGCAGCTTCCCCCAAAGCTTCCCAGGCCTCCCTTTTCATAGTTGCCTTCCGATGATTAATTTCCCTCTTATACTCTCGTCTGGCCTGGGAGATTTGAACCCTGTTTTTCGGAATGGTGTTTAATGCTTTCTTCAAATTCTTTAGGGCAGCTGTACACCTAGAGTCAAACCACCCGCATGCGTGTTTCCCATTCTTTTTGTGGCTCTTGGTTAAAATATCTTTTATGTACAGCTGGATATTAGCGAAAGCTGCCATAATCGCCTTAGGATCAATATCTTCTTCTAAACAGACCAATATGTCTGCAAAGCAAGATGATATGAAGTTGTGAAAGAAGATTGTGGGATTCAATTTCTCCCACTTTATCACATAGCCGTTTATCTTTGTTAGGGTGACCTCTAGTGGATAAAGTGGCCCGCTAGATTCCTTTGCTTTCTCCTCTGAGAGCCTAACCCCAAAGGTAATAGGGTAATGATCGCTCATTGGGTCATCCCTTATCTCCTAAAAAGTTATAAAATTGGGTTTAGTGGGGGATATCAGTGCAAAGTCGATTGTAGTTTCACAGCCTCTTCCATTGTATATTGGGGCAAAGGGAACTGGGGGGGAGCATGCCTGATTAATAAAAGTAAGATCAAAAGAGAATATAATACTGTTAAGGAGAGACCCCAGATTGGTGTGTGAGAAGTGGAAAGGGCCATCCTCCTCATGATCTGCAAGGCCGCACAAACCTAACTCAGAAAATGGGCAGATGGCACAATTGAAATCTCCCACCCAGAGAACTGTATGGTCCCCCGTGTTTTGATCTCTCACTTTATGGATGTGGTTTGACATTTTATTCAAAATCAATTCCATTTCATTTACTGGCATATTGTTATAAAAATTCACCAGTATGACCTTTTGTGTGGTGCCCCATTTAAATGAAAGGATTTGGAAATATTGGTCAGAGTGGAAGTTATATACCTTTATATCCCCTACATTCGAGGTGTATATGCACAAACCCCCTTTATTGCGACCCTGAGGAGAGGGCGCAGCGGGTGAATGGAATGTTCGATACCCCATAATGTGCCTTTCCTCTACAAGCCAAGTTTCTTGCAGGCAAAGTATGCCATGCTTCTGCACAGTCTCCAACCAAGGTTTGTGCATGATCTTATTGCCCAGACCTGCTACATTCCAGGATAACAGTGAGTGCTTTAATTCGCTAACTTCCTGGTGTGTTTGGCCCACGTTCCCCGTTACGTCTACCGGGACTTGGGAATGTA
Organism: Lissotriton vulgaris; assembly: GCF_964263255.1. Lineage (NCBI taxonomy): Eukaryota > Metazoa > Chordata > Amphibia > Caudata > Salamandridae > Lissotriton > Lissotriton vulgaris. The sequence continues at coordinate 351,961,460 of NC_141685.1, read as the reverse complement.
CCCTATCTAGATGTTGTGTGGCCCGCACTGGGGGGGGGGGGCTGGACAGGGGGGGGTTGTTCCACCATCAGATGGGTCGGATTGTTATCAATGAGTGGTGATTTATCACTGCTGCTGGCATTCATTGAGTGATTTTGGGCACTCGACCGGGGTGGGAGATCGACGATTCCCAGTCAATCCACCTGATCTAGGCATTCAACCTGTTCATAGTGGGTGCTCCTTCCCACCAGTTGTTAGTGGGTTGCCATCCCTGCCCATGCCCCTTCCATCTGCGATTGTGGGCTATGGTCCAGGCCCCAGGACACTCTACTACCTGTTTTGGAGGGTAAAAAAAGGTAAGGGGTTTAGTGACAATGGCTTGTTCAGTCGCATATGGATCCCATGTGGTGATAAGATGTGCTGTATGAGGGTCTGCAAATGACACCACAATGCAGTCTCCTGGTATCGATTTGTAAGTGCGACCCACCCATGGGACTCTCCTGACCATTAGGACCCTACTCCTGTTGGTGTGAGGGAGCTGCCTGTTGACATTTAGCCAGTAGATCACTTTGTTCTTTAAGGACCACTGGGTTTCCACAGTGTCAGGGTCAAGCGGGGGTACCCCAGCCAAGATGAAAACATAGGGCCCGGCCTCAGGGGGGAGGTCAATATAGCCTCCGCGAAAGTTCTGATGATTTTGGTGTGGGTTAGGTATACGCTCTGGAAGAGGAGTGATAGGGTTGCTCGCCTTCTGGTCAGTTCTAGGAAAAGAAGGTTTTTTGGAAGGTTTTTTCTCTGGTTTTGGTGGATTAGATGAGGGAGGGGCAGCGACATTTGCAATTGTCCGGGGTTTGGGAATTGGAGTAGGTTTGGGTAATGGGGGGGGTAAAGGTGAGGGCAAAATTAAAGGAACAAGGGGGGCCTCCTTAGAGGCTGGAGCCGTTTGGATGCCAGTGTTAGGGGCTGGTACAGGTTGGATGCCATCATTACTAACCTGGGGGGCACCCTCAGTGATATGGGGATATTTTGCTTCCAGCTGTTTTAGGCTAAGCGTGGCCAGGGATACTAAGGTTTTATCCATTTCAAGAAGGTGATTCTCAATGCGTGACAGTCTGAGTTCAAAAGGTGTCAATAGTTGTTTCAAAGTAACCCAGACTGTTTTGAGAAAGTCTTCATCATCACCCGCTTTGTCCATGTTCCTCCCTAGCTCATTTTGCCCTCCCCTTGTTAAGTTATCGCCGGGGACAGTAGGATTCTCTAGAACAGGGGCAGTAGTGGAGTTAAAAGAAGTAAGATTGCTATCACCCCCTGTTAGCTGGGTAGCTGGAGGCGATATTTGTTTAAGCTCCCCTGTGTTGGGCAGAGTTCTTCTATGATTGAAAAACTGCTGCCTTGCGATTTTTGCTTTCTTGCGAGCATAAGCAGATTTTGCATTGTTTTTCTTTTTCAGACCTTGGCGATCTAGGTTTTTACTTTTTGCTGCAGAAAAGGAAGGGGCAGGAATGTCCGGCAAAGTGGTAGGGTTTCCCTGTTCAGTAGGCAATTGACCCTCACTAGGTTTGGAGGTCATGGGTGAGAAGATAAAGGAAGAGTCTAATGGAAGTGGGGAGGAGGAAGGGGGGAGTGATGAACGTCGGCGAGAATCAACAAGGGGGGGGGGCGTGAAGCCTGTTGGGGGGATGCAGCAGACGCAATGTTTCCCAGGGAGGATTTTTTAGAATTAGCAAATGTTTGGGAGAGTCTGCGCGCAGCGTCTAGCTCGATTGAAACCCTCTTCTGCATTTTTGTGATTTCGGCATCTATTGCCAAGTTTGTTTTTACAAGAAAATCGTCCAAGGTACCATTTGGCTTAGTTAAACCCAGCGCAGTCTTACTGCGACTCCCCCGAGTACACATAATGTATGACAGTTATGGTTTCTGTAGAGTACTCACTAATCTCAGAGTCCAGGCACGATGACAGTGGCAAGAACCAAGGGGGGTGGGCCAGGCCAGTCCTCTTAGTCCTCGAACGGCCTCAAACGGTCCCGCCCTTGTCCCGGGCTTCTCCCGGCGCCCTCCCGCGCGCTCCCGCGCAGCGGGGATGTTGCTTCACTTTTATGCCTATGAGATTGGTGGATGAGGGGGTGGAGCCGGCAGGGAGAGCAGCCCAGGTGGTGACGGGCGCGCGGGGGCTCCTGGTCCTTGGAGTCCCCCGCTGCAAGCTCGCAGCCCTGCCGGTCAGTGGGAACGCCCAACTCCTTGATGGAAGGTGCAGTGTGGCGGCCGCTGCTAACCGCGCAGCGGGACCCACGAAGCGGGTCCGGCCAGTAGTAGCGGCAACAGCGGCAGCAGGCAGCAGAGTCACCAGAAATCCGAAGGTGTGGCTGATGTCCGTGAATTTTGCCCAAAGGAATCCGCTTGGAGGGTTTTCAGCCGCCGATTAAGAGAGGTAGGATGGGGGTGGAGCCGGCAGGGAGAGCAGCCCAGGTGGTGACGGGCGCGCGGGGGCTCCTGGTCCTTGGAGTCCCCCGCTGCAAGCTCGCAGCCCTGCCGGTCAGTGGGAATGCCCAACTCCTTGATGGAAGGTGCAGTGTGGCGGCCGCTGCTAACCGCGCAGTGGGACCCGCGAAGCGGGTCCGGCCAGTAGTAGCGGCAACAGCGGCAGCAGGCAGCAGAGTCACCAGAAATCCGAAGGTGTGGCTGATGTCCGTGAATTTTGCCCAAAGGAATCCGCTTGGAGGGTTTTCAGCCGCCGATTAAGAGAGGTAGGATGGGGGTGGAGCCGGCAGGGAGAGCAGCCCAGGTGGTGACGGGCGCGCGGGGGCTCCTGGTCCTTGGAGTCCACCGCTGCAAGCTCGCAGCCCTGCCGGTCAGTGGGAACGCCCAACTCCTTGATGGAAGGTGCAGTGTGGCGGCCGCTGCTAACCGCGCAGCAGGACCCGCGAAGCGGGTCCGGCCAGTAGTAGCGGCAACAGCGGCAGCAGGCAGCAGAGTCACCAGAAATCCGAAGGTGTGGCTGATGTCCGTGAATTTTGCCCAAAGGAATCCGCTTGGAGGGTTTTCAGCCGCCGATTAAGAGAGGTAGGATGGGGGTGGAGCCGGCAGGGAGAGCAGCCCAGGTGGTGACGGGCGCGCGGGGGCTCCTGGTCCTTGGAGTCCCCCGCTGCAAGCTCGCAGCCCTGCCGGTCAGTGGGAACGCCCAACTCCTTGATGGAAGGTGCAGTGTGGCAGCCGCTGCTAACCGCGCAGCGGGACCCGCGAAGCGGGTCCGACCAGTAGTAGCGGCAACAGCGGCAGCAGGCAGCAGAGTCACCAGAAATCCGAAGGTGTGGCTGATGTCCGTGAATTTTGCCTCATTATCAGTAGACTTAGGCGCTCATCTGTGTAACACACGGACACTGCCTGCTTCTTGTGTGTGCATAACTCTCATCCCATCCTTTGAAATCCTTAAATCCTTTTGGCCAACTCAACATCCTCTTCTTCCCTGCAGGAAAACAACTCTAAAAGGAGTATTTTTTGTGCTTTCTCCAGTTCTGTTCAAGCATTACAGATCTCTTTAGTATAAGATACATGTCTGTCTAGCTAGAGTAAGAGATGTCTACTGACAGCTGCAGAAGCAATCATCGCCCTTCAGTGTTCTGTAACGACAACTGCACCAGTGCAATGCTACAAGAAGTGGCGGTAAAGCCACTGAGATGCACTACAGCAAGTGCATTGACAATATAAAAACAGACTCCTACATCACTGAAAATGGAAGAAGACCCGCCAGCACAATCCCTAATCAAGCAGAGGACAATTACTGCAAACTTTGTTCTCTCCTGACTGTGCAAGAGTACCATACTCTTATCTTTGGTGATTAGGAGGGTAGAAGGATCCGATGTGACCTGAAATCTGCCCTGGATCTGTTGCCTGAACTTCATGGTCCTCTACGTTCTTTCTTGCTCCTTCTCTTAGCCACAGATGCGTACGATAGCCGGACTGGGTGGTATTGAGGAAGATTGGAACATCAACTTGGGTCAATAGCTGGATTGGGACATCTCATTCCATTCTTTGATGGATTTCGCTAGTTTATTTCTTATTTCTGTAGTGGCAGTCTAACCATGCCGTCTTCAGAGGCGAAGCCACTACTTCTACTGGTTCCACAGTTTTGAAAGTCTTTGAAACACTATTTACCTGGTCACTCTTGGTGTAATAATCTGTTTATAAAAATGTTGTAAAGCGCTCCGATACCTCCGGGTCTGGCTAGCGCTATAGAAAACTCCAAAAATAAAATAAAAAAATAAAATAAAGGACATGGGACCGCAAAAAAAAAATCAAGTTCTCATCTACTGAGAACTGAATGACGTCCTGGATGGAATTGTATCTGAAATTGCTTCAGGTGCCTCAACTTGTGACTTAAAATTGACCGTGGGTTTAAATAAATGTACTGTTTGTTTGTGGGTGTGAGCAATCCTATTCTCAAAGAACCAGCTCCATTCACCACTTCTCTCCCTTGAATAACTAAAGCTGATTGAGGAGTGGCCGTGATCGAGGCTGTCCTTTGTCGAAAAGAGATCAACCGGTCGATTATGTCACACTGTGATTCTCATGGTAACGAGCAGCACGCTTCATAGTGTCAATGCGCACTCAACGTGCACTTCTTATCCCTTATGCTACAGTCACTCTGACCTCACATGGGGACTCACTGTAATCCGTCTACTGTCTCAAAAGTATGTGGCATTGGCATCTCCTGTAGGATTGTTTTCTCCTTAGGGTGCATTGAGGTGCCGGATGTGTAATGTTTAGTAAAGATGCTTTCAGTGATATTCAGATCTAGACTGGTACTTTCTGCAAGTGCTTGGTAAAGTCACACACCTTGAGACGAATAGGGTTTTACTCCATCCAGGCTGTGGACAACCAACGGAATGTATGAGGACTGGTATGGACCAGTAGTTCTCAACCCTTAGTTGGAGGGTCTCTGGGTGTCCGCAATGCCTACGCACGGGGATGCCACTGCTTAGAAAATTAAGTAAGATTATTAGATTAACAAGTATATACATAAAGCAAACTGTAAAATCTGAACTTTTGAGACTATGTAAATTTTGAAGTAATTTGAAATTGGGGCAAAAAATTAGGTTGGTGTCATCAGATTGATCTGTGGGAGCAGTGCACAGAATATAGTATTGACTATGGGTGGCCTCAATTGTATTTAGAAAAACTCTACTCTTCGCATTCAAACCAAAATGTATATTTTCTTTATTTGTTTGCGAATTTAATAAAATATTTCATCATTTTTGCATTTAACTGCGTGTTTCTTTATTTTTGTGTATTGTTCTGTGGTTCAAATCATCAAAATTGTTTAGCCCTGGGTTCCAATTACTCAGTGGGATGCCTGGATTCCAATAATGATATTTTGGGGGTCCTTGAATTCCAGTAATGATGCAGCGGGGGTCCCCAGTAGTCAAAAGGTTAAGAGTTCCCGGTATGGACGGTAATGAAGAGATAGCTATTAAACATCTCCATGACTTATAGTTTGTAGAGAAAGGGACAGTTTGACAATGACAATTTTGGAGGTTTGACAGCTAGCTGTTTGTTATAGCTGAGTCCTGCACTCAGTATTGAAGAATGCAATCTTTTTGGCATGAGAGAGGTTATTTGTCATATCTGTGATCTACGCCGCTTGCTTTCTGCAGTCATTCTATAGGCTGTTTATTCACATGCGTGTGAAGAAGCAGCAAGCTAAATACACTCAATCACAGCTTACTCATCTGTTGCATCGGTGGGGACACTCTGGGTTTTGTAGGCTCTGTTTGACCTCTTCTACAAAGTGTTGTCCAATCAGGATAAATCCTCACATTAGGTGAATTACTCCATGCTGTTTCCTCGCACTAGAATATCTCAGGAAGTATCCTTACTTATGTTGTGTGAAGTGTCAACACTATGTTACAGTGGTGACCGAACGCACAGTATACAAAAATAGAGCATTGGCAAAGACAATAAGTCTGACTTTAATATGCCAGCACAACTAGACATTTACAAATGCTGTGTGCAGCCTTGCATGTACAAATGCCGTTTTTCACCCCTATTGGCTTTCAGTGCAGGAACTAAAGTGGAAATGCATAGCCTACTGTATAAAATGCATATAGTAGATACTTAATGGAATGTGACAGACATTCTGGTATGTGCACTATTCAGCGGGGTTGGAGTGGGAACAAAAATAGGCCCTGGCACGCTAAACAAGCATTGAAAATGCAATAGGTCTTGCCTTTTATTAAGTTAAGCAATTTGCTTTGCTATACAATGCCAATAGCAAAGCAAGTGGCTTAATCAAAGGCGAGACCTGTTGCATTTTCAGTGCTTGTTATCTTTTATGTGCCATTACGTACAGGGACCACCAGTATGCAAATCAGTGTATACCCTGAATCCCTTTTTTAAGTCTAATCTGGGGAAAGTGTTAGCTGTCTAACCAGCCTCATTTAATGAAAGAAAATCATAAATAAAAAATATTTACATAGAAGGTCTTTTGGCTAGTTCTCTACATCCATTCGTCAGATCTATTGTCATTCACATTTTACTTCGCCACACGGCCAATGGGTCAGCCCTCTTCAGCCATTGGCTCTCTTGCACCGTTAGTGATGGCGTTTCGCAGATCACACGCGCCCATCTGTCTATAAAAGAAGTGCACTTTATAGACGAGGCCGTCTGAGTGTCCCTCGTCACCTTCTGTGTGTTCCATCCTGACAGTTGTCAGTAGATACCGAAACCAGTGTTAGTTTAATATTGTGTTTCAATTATTGTGAGGAACTATTGTACCAACAGTTTGAAGGTTCCTTATAAATACTGGCCCTTTTGACAAATTCTCAGGAAATTCTCTTTCAAAATTGAATGCAAGTTGGTCAAGGGGTGATGCAATTTATTGCAACTCAATAGACGTGTTATTATTTTTGATGATGTTAGAGCGAACTATTAAGAAAAATGTGAAAAGATTCTGTTTATTGGACGTTCAGGTAGTAATGTAATTCAAAAATGCTCCGCTCATAACCTCGTGCTTGATTTCACAAATGACATCACAAATGACAAAACCAGTGCCATCACTGGTGAGATCACTTTTTGCAAAAACATTTTTTTTACAATTTTTCATGTTTTTATTGTTTCCTTTGGTATAGGCCTCCCATCTTTAGGACATATCATTGGAGTCCCCGTATACTTACAGCTCCAATTTTTTAAAAACTGTATAAAGCCCTCTGGTCTCTACACGCTCCAATAGGTTTCCTAATAGGAAAATGATCAGCCAATAAGCCATATGAATGTGGGCACCGCTTGTGCCACCTGTGCAGAGTAACCACCCCACCAAAATCCGTTGACACATATTGCTGTTGTAGACCTCAGTGAGTGGCTTTACATATTAGCACATCATCAGCTTGTGCAATTCGTAGGTGAATCTGGCTCTGAATATATATCAAAGGCTGCAAGATGATGAAACTTCAGTTGCCAAGCAATAATGCGGTTTTAATCTCTCCCATGAGCCCGGCATTGTTTACACCCTCCTCAGTGAACCATAACTCTGTCTACGGAGCCTGATATATACTTAGTTTGTAGGCATAAGGCGGCTAACTTTTGCATTAGCATAGAAATGCTTCTGCACTCATTACGGATAGTGCAATGAATGTGGTGTCCCCCGGCATTTGGGAAGGGCTAACTCAGCAAGCGAAGGGAAGGCGCTTACATAGGTAATCATCACAAAATGTCTTTTCATCCAGGAAAAAACGTGTGTGGGTGTGTGTGTGCGTGTGTGTGCTTTACATTTTTTAAATTAAAGATACTAATTTACAAAAGAAAAGAAAACGTATTCCTTCACCTTCAGCACTATTCATGGGAACAGCAGATAACAGCCAGCAGATGAATACGATGGGGAAAAAATATTAAGCGGAACCAAATAGAAGTACACATTTTCAGCACGTTAACCATAAAGAAAATCACACGGGAAGCACCAGAGAGCTGCCATTAAGGGAAGTGAGGGAAGGGACAAAGCGTAATGATCTTAGGTTGCAGAGAAAATGTGATGGATAGCCAGATAATGCAGCCCAGAAAAATATGGTGGTGTAGAGTGGTGGTGGGAAGGGAGGCTTGCAAAGAATCCAAGGGGCATATTCTCAAGAACGTGTGATAACCATCGCAAAAGTACCTTAATGCAACTTCCAACATCGCGGGAAAATTAGCCGTGATAACTAAGCATTCTCAACATACTGGCACCATGCAATATACTTCACATAACGCGTCAACTGGCCACATTAAAATAAACGCCACGCCACAAAAATGCGAAACGCAGAAGCACAAAAAGCTGCGATGAGGCCAACCACAATACAAAAATCAGTGAAAACCAGCTACAGGCTTGCAAATCCCACGTGTCAGGTGGGAATAATCCCCATAAAAGTAGAAAAAAAATTCCAAACAACGGCAAAGCACAATGGATATTGCCGGAGCAAGTACAGAGGAGAACCAGAACCCAAAAAGCCCCCCGAAGGACCTGCCTGGGACTTTGGGGTCAGGGAAAGCCAAGAGAAGAAGAGTAGGAAGAAGCGCTTCAGTCCGTAGGAAAACAGGATCCTGATAACGAAGGTGGTCGAACACCATCAACAACAGTTTGTCACCTCCACTGTGTCATTGGCAACCAAAAATGGACTATGGCAGTCCATCGTGGACAAGGTGAATGCAGTGGGAGTGCTGAAGAGGACAATGGAAGAGGTCAAGAGGTGGTGGAATGATGTCAAGTGCAAAACCAAGCTGGCACTTGCCAACAACCGGAAGGCAGCAATGCAGACTGGAGGTGGGAGTCCTGCGCCACAGGAGGAGCTGAACGAGATGGAGGAAATGGTGTCCATAGTCATCAATGGAGAGACGGTGGCTGGAGTCGGGGGACTGGACACTGCTCAACATGACCGGACACAACAGCAGCAGGGTGAGTAATAACCAGGGACTGGGGGACGTGTGGTACTGAAAATTCTGGACCCATGTCATAAACATTGTCGCACCATGACGATTTTGGTATCAGCGAACCGGTAATGACCTAAGCATCATACATAAGCATTTGCGTCACGATCGAGTGACAGAATCACCCTGAAAACAACATTTCCGTTCCGAACCCTTGGGTTCCATTTTGTGAACGGCATCCATTTTGTCAAATGGCTGAAAGACAAAACCTGGTCCGAAGGACACGTACACCTAAGCTGACTACTCTGTGACCTGGGCAAGCTGACTCCACTGCCCGAAGCCGAGCCTGTTCGGCCAGGTCTTTCCCCAGTGGCCGAGCAAGATTAGTATCAAGGCACAACATATCATAAACCTTTCATCGTACACAAACCATGCCTAATCTTACACACACCTGTCCCTGTTCCTTGCTTTATGACTCGTTTTACGTGGAGGAGGTGCCCGATTTTATTGGGGGTCCGTCGATATCTGATGAGAATACTGGGTCTTGCCGGGTAATCAATTACGGGCTGGTCGAACTCAAATATGTGCTTGTCATCATGACTCTGCTTTTCCTTTGTAGTGAAAATATTTGTATGGTCATACTGTAAAATACGGAATTTGTGCCCGAAGCTTATTATTTTGTATAAAAGACGAAGGCTGGCTTTGTAAATTGAGCAGTCTCCTGAGAACATACACGCCGTTGTACTTCTAGGATACCTGTTACTGGTTGCAGCCAATAAATACGATCTTTGACTTCACCTAGAAGACTCGGTGTTTCTGTGGTTCGAAACAGGAAGGATTCAGAGTTTTCAGGTGTTCTCCCTGGCACCGCCGGGTCCATAAAAACCCAGTACTCCAGTTGGCGCCCAACGTGGGGCGGTATCAGCGGTACCGGTCCAAGCCAGAGGTTCGTGAGGAGCTTCGTGTGAAAATTCCAGAGGACGGCCAGCCACTTCAGCGACCCCTGTATGTCGACGTGGTTCCGAAGGTCTTTGCTGCGAGGTTCCCCGCGTCCCGACGGCTACTGCAAGATATGATGAAGAGTCCATCATAGAAGTCTTCCGTCAATGGGAAGCATCGAAGCAGAGATATGTTTTTGAACAAATGTGTGTACTTCTCCATGAGGATCTGGAGGGAAATGATCCAGAGCACGACCTGTCTGAGTTGTACCGTGTGCGGTTTAAGTTTGCGGAGGGTATGATTGTAGGCGCCGATGTTGAAAGAGCGGTTGCGATATTGTTGTCATATCGGAGTAAAGGGGGCACTTCTCGATCACTATCTGAATGTGACGCATCTGGCAGGAAAAAGGCGCAACAGTACCCCATGAGAGAGGTTCCTCCGGTTTGGCGGGAAGGGGACGCAAATGCTAATCCAGCCATTCCGCCGCATTTTCAGCGTGTATGGGTACATGTTCCTTGGAAGAGATCTGAAGTTTTGGCTCTCAAACAGACATTACCTGATCCTCGTAAAAATCCTGCAGGGTATTATAAGGAATTGTCACAAACTGCAAGCTCGTGCATTATGAATTTAGCAGATATAGATATGTTGTTTGGGAACGTGGTTCCACAGCCTTTATGGGGAAAGATTTGCCACACCGATCACGATCAGGAGTTAGGCGATACATGGGCTAATATCGCTGCTGTAGATAACAGACAAGTTGGTGGTGCTAAACCCGAGCCTTTAATTGCCGAACTCCCTGGTAGAATAATTACTTATATGAAGACCTTAATGCCTGAATTACGTGTCAATTGGGATAAATTGTCTGCATGTAAGCAGAAGAAAGATGAAGCGGTGTCCGATTTCTTCACGCGGTTTGAAGAGACTTTTGCGGATCATAGCGATCAGGATATGGCTACTGAAGGTGACCAGAGATTGTTCGTCGACAAATTTGTGCATAATTTACTTCCGGAGTTGTGTGCTAAGTTGAAGGATTCCGAGAGTGCTTGGGCTGTCTCAACGTCAGCACAGATTTTAGCCACAGCCCAGTACTATGAAAATAGGCGCAAAGATGAGTTAGAGAAAGTGGATAAAAAGACTAAAGAATTAAAAACTAAGGTTCTGCTGCAGCAAGCGTATCCACCCCGCACTAATAATCAGCACGATTATCAGCAGCCTCAGCAATATTCGAGGAACTCGCAAAGAAGCATGTCTTCTCAACAGCGTTTACCGTATGGTCCGAATCAGTGTGCGTATTGTAAAGAGGAAGGCCATTTTAAGAGCAGTTGCCCGGTTTTGTTGCAACGTGCGAATGGTGCTTCCGGTGTGCGAGGCCGCGGTGTTCAACAAACGCCTAGAGGTAGGGGACGCGGTGCGTTCCCACAAAACGCACGTCCATTTCCACCACAGAATTCAATGAACAGTTTCGACCAACAGAATGATGCGTCTGGTAGGATGACTCAGTACTATGCTGATGACTACTATACAGAGGATGGAAATATGGTCAGCAATGATTGCTAGGACAGCCATGGACAAAGAGAGGGAGTTGTTTCAGTTCCAGTAGATCAGAGTGGACCTTATGTTGAGGTGATTACATCAGGTGTGTCAGAGCCTTTTCTGTTGGATACTGGTGCTACAAAGAGTTCTATTATGCACTCAAAACTCCCTGGCGCACCTTTGTCTGGCGAAATGAATGTTTCAGTAGGTTTTACTGGCGCGCCGGTTAGGAACCCGATTTCTAGTCCTATGTCTCTTTCTGTTGGACCTTGTGAATTCGAAGCACCCCTGATTCTTACAACAGGTTGTGGTGAAAACTTGTTGGGATTGGATCTATTGAAAAGATTATATGCGACCTTGTACTGTTCTCCTTCGGAAGTACAACTCACACTAGGTAAAAGAGTGGTTTCTCCAATGTATCTATCTAGGGATAAATTGCCGACAGAATTATCCTCTCTTCCGGATACTCTTTGGGCTACTGGTCCTAATGATGTAGGTCTTTTGGAAATACCGCCATATGTTGTGACATTGAAAGCCAATGTTAAATTGCCACGCATTCCCCAATACAAGATCTCTAGCGAAGGTGAACAAGCGTTGTTAGCGATCATTCATGATTTGATTGAGAGCGATGTAATTGAAGAGACAAGGGGGCAACGTTTGTAATAGTCCGGTTCTGCCTGTCTTGAAGCGTACTGATCCTTCCCAGCCACCTGTCTATAGGTTTGTGATTGATCTTAGGGAAGTGAATAAGATCGTTGTGCCACAGTTTCCAGTTGTCCCTGACATCACTACCCTATTGACTATGATTCCAGCTTCCGCCACTTGGTTCTCGGTGATTGACTTGAAGAATGCTTTCTTCAGCATTCCGATTGCCGAGGAGAGCAGAGATATTTTTGGCTTCAGTTTAGGAGGTCGAAGTTTCCGCTTCAAGCGCGCTCCTCAAGGCTACTGTGAAAGTCCATCAATATATAGTCAGGCTTTGAAAACACAACTTGACACGATTGTTTTACCTGATGGCGCTACCCTTGTTCAGTACGTCGACGATTTGCTTTTAGCTGCAGATACTGAGGAGATTTGTAAAGAGACTACCTTGTCGTTGTTGCGTCATTTGTCTGATTTTCATCACAAAGTGTCTCTATCTAAGTTACAATATTGTCGACAAGAAGTGACCTACTTAGGTCACCTCATATCGAAGGAGGGAAGGAAACTGACCCCAGAAAGAATTCAGGCAATTGCACAATTAAGTGTGCCAAGGACACAGAGAGAAGTGCGTGCGTTTTTGGGCATTACATCATATTGTAGGCAATGGATACTGAATTTCTCTTTGTTGGCCAAACCTTTGGTGGCATTAACTTGTAAAGATACACCGAATCCCATTCCATGGTCTGAAGAGTGTCAGAAAAGTTTTTCCGAATTGCGCGATGCACTGTGTTCGGCTCCTGTGTTGGGTACCCCCGACTACAGTAGGCCCTTTACACTATATGTCCATGAGAAGGAAGGTTGTGCATTATCAGTATTGACACAGTCTTTTGGGGATAAGCAACGTCCATGCGCGTATTTCTCGTCGACTTTGGATCCGGTAGCTAGGGCAATGCCAAGTTGTTTAAGAGCCACAGCAGCAGCAGCTGTTTCTATCCGACAGTCTGCTGGTCTAGTGATGAATAATGTATTGATTGTGATGGTTCCACATGCAGTGGACACTCTGTTAAATAGAACCAAGACACAGCATTTAACTAGTGCTCGATTGTCAGGTTATGAGCTAACCTTGCTAGCAAGCCAGGTCCACATTAAAAGGTGCAGCGCACTAAAACCCAGCCACGTTATTACCAGTTCCAGTTGAGACAGAGGATGCTGAAAAGCAGCACGACTGTTTCTTTAGGACAGAAGAAGAAACGAAAGGGAGAGTAGACCTTAGGGACACTCCTCTTACAGAATGTGATGGTACTTTGTGGGTTGATGGTTCGTGTTTCAAGTTGCCGAATGGTGATACGACTGCAGCATATGCTGTTACGACTTTGCATACTATTGTTGAAACCGCACGTATCCCACATAATTCAGTGCAAGCTGCAGAGTTGATTGCACTTACAAGAGCATGCGTGTTGGCGAAAGGAAAACGAGTGAATGTGTACACTGACAGTCAGTATGCCTTTGGTGTTGCTCATAGTTTTGGACGTTTGTGGCGTGAACGTGGTTTTCTGACTTCACATGGTGCTAAGATCCAGCATGGTCAGTTGGTAAATGAGCTTCTTGAGTCACTGACCTTGCCGTCACAAGTTGCGATCGTGAAATGCAGGGCACACAAAAAGGTGACAGATGATGTTGGTCGTGGAAATGCGTTCGCGGATGAAGTCGCGAAAGAAACTGCAAGGAATGTGATGAGTCGAATGTATGTTGCGGGTCCGGCGAGATGGGTTCCGGATAGAGGCATGTGTGAAGACACGATTGAAAGTGTGAAATCCATTCAAGCTGAAGCGACAGAGAAAGAACTAAAGATGTGGAAAGAAAGCACGGGTAAATTGGATGCGAATGGTTGTTGGGTCGAGTTGTCAGAACATCAGCGATGGTTGTTACCCGATGCGTACGTGTCTGCAGTGGTTACAATGGCACATGGAATGGCACACATCAGTGTGAAAGGGATTTGCAAGTTGCTAGCTCCAGTATGGCAGAACACTAGAATCCCTAAGTATGCAGAGAACATAGTCAAGAACTGTATGGTGTGTCTGAAGTACAATCCTGGTAGGGGAACCCCAACTCCAGCTGGTCATTTTGCTCCTCCTACGTACCCGTTCGAGGTTTTGCAGCTAGATTTCATCCACATGGAGAGGTGCAACAATCTGAAATACGTACTCGTTGTTGTTTGTGCCTTTTCAAGATGGATAGAAGCATACCCATTGAAAGACAACAGTGCCTTATCGACAGCTAAAGCCCTTGTCAAAGAATTCTTCCCCAGGTTTGGAATGCCGAGAATGGTCTGGAGTGATAATGGGAGTGAATTTGTGGGACGAGTGATGAAGAGAGTATGTGAAGGGCTAGGCATTGATCAAAAGTTCCACGCTGCAAATCACCCCCAATCAGCTGGATTAGTAGAATGCTATAACGGCACCCTAAAATTGAAACTGGCCAAAATCCAAGCGAGCACTGGTCTTAAATGGCCCGACGCTCTACCCTTGGCACTCCTATCAACAAGAATGACTGTACACTGTAGAATGGGGCTTAGCCCCTATGAAATAGTGTTCGGCCGTCGGGCCAACATCTGGGGAGTGCCAAGGCCCACAAAATTCAGTGAGTTAGAGCACCCTGTACTGCTTGATTATCTGTACGAATTGACAGCTAAATTGCGTGTTTTACACCAACAGGTACATGATACTCTACCTCAAGCTACTGAAGCTCCAGGACACCCTATCAATCCTGGAACCTACATCCTCGTGAAATATTTCCAGCGGACAAAGAATGATGAGCCCCGCTGGACCGGTCCCCACCTAGTTCTCCTCTCCACAAAATCAGCAGTTCAAGTAGAAGGAAAGAAACACTGGATCCACGGGACCCATTGCAAGAGGGTCCCGTTACCTCTGCCTTACGACCGGTGGGTCCAGGAGGGGATTGCTGACTCTGAGACCGAAACTTTGCCTCGCTTCTTGCTCTTTAGAGATGCACAGATAAAAGGAACAAACTCTGTGCGTGAGAGTGATGACATTCTGCAAGGATCTGTACCACCGTCAATGCGATTGAACACTACAGAGCCTGAACTCTTATTCCAGGACCAGACAACACCTGGAAGAACCATTTCAATTTGAGGCCGAGAACTCTGACTATGGACAAATAAAAAATTGTTTTTTTCCTGTTTTTGAAAGTGCAGCTCTCTCTCCCCTCTGAGAAACCTGCCTATTTTTGTTTTTTCGAACCGCCATCCGGGTTCAGCTGCTAGGGTCACGGCTGCCCAAAGCCTTTGGGGTGCATCCGAAGACGTTAGGTCGACGGTTCTGGTTGGTCTAAGGGAGTTGCCCTGGACTGACAGAAGCATTCCTTAGCAGAATCACCCTACCGCCGCAGGCAGCAATTCTAGAGGATGGAGTTTTTCAAGACGGAGAGACCTGCCAAATCAATGAACTTTGAAACCAGAATATGCACAGTGATGGCAAAAACACGATTTTTAATAGTATGCATTTTCATGTTGTGTAGTATAATGATGTTTCTAATAGGCTATGCTTTATTCACTTTTCGAGTGACATTTGCACACACTACACAGCCCACACCTCCTCCTCTTGTTTCCCCGCACTCTTTTCACCCTCTGCCTGAACACGAGTCTGCCAGAAGGTTGGAGTTTGCAAATAATTCATTCGTTCAGCTCTTGCACCAACACCAGTTGATAATGAACACGACTAATTGTTGGGTGTGTGGACTTATGCCACACACAACAGATAGGGGTATCCCATATTTTGTCTTGCCATTCAGTTACTATGGTTCTTTATGGGCATTTCAAAGGATGTTCCTGTTTGCCATCAAACCATATCCCCCACGTTCCACAAGAAGCAACTCAAGCAACAAGGCGCTAGTGGTAGGAATCACAAACATGAGCAGAGATATCGACACGTATAAAACGATCCCCAGAGATGAATTGAAGGCTTATAGTAGATGGAACACAACGGGGTATGGAGTTGCCTTGAGTGAAAACATGCTAGCAAAGAGATCCTCCCCGATATGGATCGTACCCCATCAGGGTCACCTATGTCTGCAGGGAAATGGCAAGAACCCCAGAGCTCAGTTAGGGAGGAGTGTCTGTACTGAAACTTATGTCTTTTCGTCCCAGACCTCTCCTCCATTTCTAGCAACTAAGGGTACCTACTTCATCTGCCACGACAGAGCATATACATGGTTGCCCCCTGACTTCTCGGGCACATGTTACATTTCGTTCCTGTTGCCTCCCACCTACACGGCTGCGGAAGATTACCATAGGACAAGGACAGTTAGAGGTGTCGTGAGTCAAGGCGACACTACGGGTCAAGAGTTTGGTGACTTCGTAAAAGGTTTCCTGCCGTTTTGGGGGCCTATGGTGAACAGCAGGAACATTCGCCAATTGACGAGGGTAGTTGAATCCACGATAGTTGAAACCACCGGTGCCCTTAGTAACTTGACTGCGGAGCTCCAGTCGGACCGCCTTATGACCCTTCAGAACAGGGTTGCGTTAGACGTCATACTTGCAGACCGAGGTGGGGTATGTAAAGTGGTCCAATCAATTTGCTGCATTTTCATCCCAGAAAACGCTCGAACAGTATACCAGTCCATCTCCAAACTGCATAAAATCTCTGAATCAATTCATGTGGATAAGGGAGACTGGTCACTGATGGGGTGGTTCTGGGAACTGATATCGGCCTGGGGATGGAAGATTCTGATAGTCATTGGGGTAACCTTAGCCATTCTTTTCCTGTTCTGCCTATGTGTACAGTGCTCTCCTGCAATATGTGGCCTCTGTGCTACATCATGCGCAAGGAAACCTGTATCAAGAAACAAGTTAAGTAATAGGATGATGCTACAGCAACATCTCAATGACTTTGTGAACATAGACCTAGACTCAGATTAGCGTGAGAATTGGTTATTTTGCCTATGTAAGGGCAAAAGGAGGGTCTGTGGTACTGAAAATTCTGGACCCATGTCATAAGCATCGTCGCACCATGACGATTTTGGTATCAGCGAACCGGTAATGACCTAAGCATCATACATAAGCATTTGCGTCACGATCGAGTGACGGAATCACCCTGAAAACAACATTTCCGTTCCGAACCCTTGGTTTCCATTTTGTGAACGGCATCCATTTTGTGATTGCCCTCACATAGCCAAATGGCTGAAAGACAAAACCTGGTCCGAAGGACACGTACACCTAAGCTGACTCCTCTGTGACCTGGGCAAGCTGACTCCACTGCCCTAAGCCGAGCCTGTTCGGCCAGGTCTTTCCCCAGTGGCCGAGCAAGATTAGTATCAAGGCACAACATATCATAAACCTTTCATCGTACACAAACCATGCCTAATCTTACACACACCTTTCCCTGTTCCTTGCTTTATGACTCGTTTTACGAGGAGGAGGTGCCCGATTTTATTGGGGGTCCGTTGATATCTGATGAGAATACTGGGTCTTGCCGGGTAATCCATTACGGGCTGGTCGAACTCAAATATGTGCTTGTCATCATGACTCTGCTTTTCCTTTGTAGTGAAAATATTTGTATGGTCATACTGTAAAATACGGAATTTGTGCCCGAAGCTTATTATTTTGTATAAAAGACGAAGGCTGGCTTTGTAAATTGAGCAGTCTCCTGAGAACATACACGCCGTTGTACTTCTAGGATACCTGTTACTGGTTGCAGCCAATAAATACAATCTTTAACTTCACCTAGAAGACTCAGTGTTTCTGTGGTTCAAAACAGGAAGGACTCGGAGTTTTCAGGTGTTCTCCCTGGCACCGCCGGGCCCATAAAAACCCGGTACTCCAGACGGAGGAGATGGGAACAATGGCACACATGCACAATTGAGCTGAGCACATCTGCGGATAAACCATGCCCCAGCCCTCAACTCCCACCAGGAGACCAATGTACCCAAGTATGCAACATCACAGCACCGTATAATCACAGAAGTCAAAGGCACATCAGAGGAAAGGGATAAGGGGCAGCAAAATCAGAGCAGCAGGGGCCACTCCCCCAAAATGCAGCACACACACATTACATGCAGAGCACATCAACACTGACAACAATGTGGCACAAATCGCAAAAAGTCCACAACAGAACACAGGACACACACAACTGGTGCCGACTGTGTGTAGACACTGGCCAATCACAAGTGGCATTGCAGGGAAATGTGAGTTGAAAATGTACAAGTACAAACACACACACGTCTGTTGTCGAAATGTCCACTGTCCCCCATCAAATAGGCAGTTCCTCCCAAACAGCCATGATGTACACAGTTCTGCAGTCTGTATGTAAACATGTACAATGCGACAACATAGGTGAACACATTGTTAAACTGCATCTCCCCTTCACATTGCAGAGGGACAGTCAACACCTCTTGCAGAGCAGCCCAAACCTCTCTTCTCTGATGACGAAGAGGACCACCACAGCTTAGACTCCAACGCCCTCCAAGAGCTCAATGACAGCCTCCGCAGCCCACCTCCAGGAGCAGGGCAGCCCAGCTGCAATGAGGACACCCCACCCCCTGCACAGACCACACAGCAGGCAGCACCCACCACCACAGTTGCCTCTCAGGACCCCATAAAGAACACACGGCCTTCCAACTCCATGTGTTGGGGTGCCAGGAACAGCTGGCTGAAGAGGTGCAGGTGGGCTTCGACCGCATGGCAGAAAAACAAGATGATATATGTGGGTGTCTAAGTCCCATCAGGGACCACTCACAATCCCTAATGGACACCCACAGTCCGCTCCATGCTCTCCAATGGACCATGGCTGACATCGCTGGAGCTTTGACTCAGAGATTAGAACAACTGTCCAGTCAGAGTGGCTCTAGCGATGTCACACAGGAGTTGGGAAACATGCGGAGGGTAATGGAGACCATGGAGCGGGCCAATGCAGAAAGAGCGGCTGCCACAGCTGCACACTAGCAAATGGTAGCTGGGTTTCTCAATGACCTCAAGACCATCCTCATGGCATTTGCTTCCACAAGGCCTGGCGCTGATGCATGCTGCTGCTACCACTACAACCACACCTCAGCACCCTGAAGTGTCAGTACCACACAGTGCATCAGTCATTCCACCTCCTGCCCCTGAGGTGTCACTGCCACACAGTGCCAGCACCACCCACACGTGAGGCACATGGAACAGCAGAGGACGAAGATGCAGACGAAACCGCCTTCATGGTAAGAAGGACACAGTAGCATGCATCTCCGCCATATAGCCAGTTTCAGCTTGGTTCTGCCCTCTGCATCATCATCCTTCCACTGTCCCCTGATGCACTCTGTAACACACACCTTGGACCTTGCAATGGACTGCCATATTTTGTTTGATCGCCAATGACACAGCAATCAGACTGTGGACTGAACTATTCCTCATCCTTTGGACTTGTCATTCCCTGAAGGACTCCAGCTGGCCCTCCACGGGCCAACATCATCATGTGCAGTTTGCATGGCCCTGTGCTGCTCCAGCTGCAACACTCCACTGAATGTGCATTAACCCCTTCGATGCACCAGCCCACATGACTGTGGGTATGGGGCCATCCGAACCCCGCCCGCTGATTAGAATGCCAGCACCGCGGCAGAATTCGTGCTGCGGTCAACGTGTTAAACATTCCGAATCACACAAATGTGTTGTGTCTATGGTCTTTCAAGTGTGGTAGTATGGATGAATGTAGGGTCAGTGAAATCTTCTTACGTCCATGTGGCTCATGTCGTCGGACTTGGGTCACTGGGTGACACATTGCCGAATGTTGTCCGGGTGGTGCTGACGCAACAACAGCGACACACACATTTGTTACTTCCTTGCCAAGCCCCATACAGAACAACGCCCAGACCCCTGGGGTCATCGTTCAAACCCTTACGCTGGACTGGCAGATGCCAGGCCAGCCCACTATGATTACACATACAGGGGGGGACGGCAAAGCTACATGTGCCAAGACTTCCCTGTAGTGATCTGCTGACCACAGGTCTAGCTGTTAGCATACCACAGCCACTCCCTCATGGCTGGTTTACTCCCACATGATGTCCTGTGTACTGGTATGTCCTCTGCCATGGGGAAATCAAGACCCAGCACCAAAAGTGAGACCTGGTGGCCTGCGGAGCAAGCCTGCATGATGTGGAGGGTGCCATGTCCACGGGCCCAAGCTTGGGGCTTGCAGCGGCACGTGGTGGGCCCTCTTTTATACACGCCGGCGGTGGAAGGTGAGCAGTGAGGCCTGTGTGCGCAGGGGCAGACAGGCAATGATGTTGTGTGCAATTGTATGTACTTTGCACTTCTTATATCTGGACTCTGTTTCAGATGATGGATCTGTTTCAGATGTGGGACTTGGTGGACTGCACTACATGCTAGCACGTGGTTGGAGACACACCGGTGTCAGCAGGTGAGCAGTGTGGCCTGGGTGCGCAGTTTCAGCACTCTCTCTCCCTGTCCATCTCTTCTGTTATCTGTATCTCTCTCCCACTCTCTGTCCGTCTATCTCTCTCTCTCCCCCTCTCTGTCCATCTATCTCTCTCTCCCCCTCTCTGTCCGTCCATCTCTCTTTCTCTCTCTCTTCTTCGCTCTCTCTCTGTCCATCTATCTCTCTCCCCCCCTCTCTGTCCGTCTATCTCTCTCTCCCTCTCTTTCTCTCTCTCTCCTTCACTCTCTCTCTGTCCCTTGATGTGCGCAGGACACACCATCTCATCATGATTTTTGTCTTGCAGGCTGAGACCTACGGTTTGTCTCGAGTGGAGCCGCCATGTGTCTTCATTTCTGTTCTGTGTTTCTTTGAATACATTTTCATTTGTTGATTGGAAGGTGAATGTGTGATGCTCATTTTTGTGACGACACATGCATGTCACCAGATGTGATTGTGTGACATCAGGCAGATTATTTGGTACATGATTCTGTGTAGTTTATGTGGCATGTCTTTGGCTTGGGGACCCTGGGTGGGGGGGGGGGGGGGGGGGTCCTGGGGGTGGTGGCGGTGGGTGTTGTAGCCCTCTGGGTATCCCTTCTGCATGGCATCTGTTGCCCTTCAAGTGTGGCTCTGGCCTTGACTCCCTTTTGTGGTGCAGGCTGTGGTTCTACTTTGCACCAGGTCAGAGCAGGTGTTAGTTTCCTGCTGCTAACGTGCCTTATGGCATGTTTTGTGGTTGTATCGCCGATCTGGCTGGTCATTGAGAATGTTGCGGAGGGGTGTTGTGGCTTCTTGCATGGGAATGCCTACTCTGCATCTCATTAGCGATAGTTGCGGGGGTCATCGGTGGCAATGTTTTTTGCTGCTGCTATTGCAGGTACACTGGTGCTATGCGCTGTTAGCACCAGCTTGTAGATGGGGTGATACATTTATTGCGACTTTGGCTGCGAAAAAGTGCTGTTAACTCAGCGATAGCTCCTTGAGAATATGCCCCCAAGTTAGCTAGAGGTGGGGAGGGGTTCTAGACAAGAGTTAAGAAGGAAGGAATCATTGAAGGCGGAAAAGGGTCAGCTTGGTTCTAGCTAATACCTCTGTGGAAAAGAAGAATTTTCATCTTAGTCTTGAATGTGGAGATCAAACTGGTGATACATATGCCTGGGGCAGAGAGTTCAAGATTCTAGTCATACTCAACAAGAAGGATTGTTCCATTTTGTATTTTTTTTTAAAGCAAGAAGTCTAGAAGCAGTACTTTGGCACACCTTAACAATCTGGGCCCATCTGAAACATTCAACTTTGTATTCAGGTATTGAGTGTTAGAGATGTCTAGAGCCTTGTTCAGAGATGCATGCCATCTTATATATTGTTCAGGCTTCAGTATGACAACACTGGAAAGCAAGTACCACTGGTGTGATATGGTCACAACACCTGATACCAGTCACATAGCATACTGCAGGAAGTAGCACCGCTTTCAAAGTGGGTGGCAAGTCAAAAGAGGATACTAATAGTCAATTATGAGAACACCGGGGTTGGATTTTACTCTGGAAGTCTGTTTTTAATGATTTGGCAAATTCCTTAAAGCAAACATATAAGCAGTCTTGGCCACTGAGGTGATTTGTGTGTGAAGGTTTAGTCTTTTACTGAGAATGACACCGATGATATAGACCAGAAAATTGAACACAAAATGTCAAATGGCCACAACATCATGATCAATATATTGAGGACCATAATATTGGCAGGGAAATAGGTATAGATTTTCTATATCTAACCCCACATATATGTACCATGACAATATTCATTTAAATATCATCCATGCACATAGAAGTTGATTTATGAATAGAAAATATATATTTACATATGTGTACCTCCTCAATATTTTGGTTAAGACATTGTGGCCACTTATTCCATTATCAATATTCCATATTACAATCACACCCAGGCAGAAAGAGGTGGATACGTTGAGGAAAATTAGAAGACAGGAACTGCAAGAATCAAGAATGTGTAGTACGTATTTGAAGCGGCGGTCCGTGCAGGTAACAGCGGTTGACAGTGAGACCATGTAAGGGGGGATTCTGAGGGTCGATGCAGAGGGAAAATTATTTATTTATTTAATTTTCCCTCTGCATCGACCCTCGGAATCCCACATTACACGGTCCCACCGCTGTTACCTGCACGGACTGCGGCTGCGTCTTTAACTACCTGGAGTAAAGCACTTTCAGTGCTGCACGCTAGTCTGAAACCTGACTGGAACATATCAATAAGGATCACTGCTAGACATATGTTTTGTTAGTTATGTTACAAAACAGCTCTCAATAACTTTAGAGAGGAATTGAAGACCTAAAACAGGAGAGAAGATAGTAAGATCCTCCGCATCCACTGTTGGGTTTTTTGGTGGGGTTTTATCCTATCTTTTTTGTTTATAACAATTTTTCTATCAGTTTTCAGGAGACTGCAATCCGTCACATCCATACTCACAGATCACAAGCTACAATTAACAATCATAACCCTTCCCCAACTTTGCATATCTGGTATTTGGCAACAGGTCAAACACATTATCCATGAGCCCCCTCTGTCCTCCCTCATCCATAATGAGAATATCCACGTTCCTTTAAATCATCACACCCCCTTCAATCTACCTCCCTCACCTTACTCTTCCGTTCATCGCGTCAAAAAGCGACAACAGATCTCGTCAAATGTGTGTAAATTGCCATTAACTTTATAATTCACACTTTAAAAGAGTGCCACCTCATACATATCTTCATTGGTGCAAAATCTTAAAGTAGCTATATTTCAAACTCACTTTCCTCAGGCTTTGGTCATCTATCAGTTCCCCCCAATCCTCATAATCAAAGGTGAATGCAAGTCGGTTTTCCCACCACAGGAGAAACCCCTGCTACATCTCAGATTAGAAGATGTGGTCAATAAGAAGGGTATAGACCCCTGAGATGGTACCCCCAATGTCGTTCCACGTATAAATGTATTTGTGCATGGGAGATACTGTTAGTGCATATGGTGCCCTCCCAAGTGTTACGTGCAATGCTCCATTCAATAGTATATACCTCCCGATTTGCGCCGATTTGCGCCGGTGGGAGATCACAGTCTCACAGCAAGTCCCTGAAAGATGTGACCTCTTCCTCTTGGATCAATCATATCCGCCATTTGGTGAATATTGCAACTTTTCCAGGAATACCAACTGACCTCCAACCTCCCAATCCTGATCGCAGCCTTATGCCACAGGGGTGTACTTGCACTCCATCATAGCATGTGACCTTCGCCAAACCAGCTTGGAGGATTGCATGAGGGGATTGCTGTCCCCTAACTCTTTCTAAGAGCCAGAATAATTCATCACTAAATCCCACTTCTCCCTCATGTGATGGTGTTCCAGAGGAATCCAAAGAGGCATCTCCTTGTGTGTCTTAATCAAGTACACGGATTGAGCTAGCTGGTGAGCAAGCCAGTAGCATTCCATATTTGGCAGTGGTAATCCCCTGTTTTTGTAGTGGCATATAGTTTTGGGCTTCCCAGCCATAGCTTCTCCCCACCCCATCTAAACAACCATATGCTTTTGTCTATTTGATGGAGAAGGGCCTTGGGGATCGGCAGAAGCAGCAGCCTAAACACATAATTAAAACTGGGAGCTATATTTATTATCACTACCAGCACCCTCCCTAAAGGTATAAGTGTAGGTGTTCCCACTTTTTAAAATCAGGTGTCCCTTTTTCCATTAATGGAAGTAATTTGTCATGAGTCATGCCTTCTAAGCCTTTGTTAACTAATACCCCCTGGTATTCAGGATGATGATGTTCCCACGTAAATGTCAGGTCCCCAAAAAATAACTGGAACCCGGGTGATGGGAAGGTCCTCGCATTTAGTCCAGTTAATACGATAGCCAGAGAAAAGATCAATTAATGCCACTAATTGCTTCAAGGATTGTTGAGGAAGGGTTTATGTCAAAAGAACGTCATCCGCATACAGGAATGCCTTGTGGTCTCCACTTAAAATGCCCATAGGCTCTCAATTTCTCTGTCTTGGCATATCCATCTCCAGTGGATCTGGGGCCAGCAGCGGAGACAAAAGACACCCCTGCCGCGTGGCACGTCCCACAAGAATCAAGGTGACATGAAAGCTCTCAAACTGCCCACCTCCTCGAGTTCACAATACATAATTTGAACCCACATAAAGAATTTATGACCAAAGCAAAACCCCACCGTGGTATAGAAAATGTACCCCCACTCCACCCTATGAAAGGCCTTCTCTGCATCAAAGGGGAGGAGTACCTTCTCACCACCATCATCCTTCACATGTCAAAGGATGTCTGATGAGAGTCTCAGATGATTGTTAGAAGTACCTCATGGCACAAAGCCAACTTACTTATGGTGGACGAGGGTAGTAATACATCTTTTCAGGCGGCATACATAATAATCAGGGGAATCAGCCTATAATTGGTGTAAGCTAAGAGATTCCAATCTGGTTTAGGGAGAGATTAAAAAATCCTAGCAGTGGTAAAATCAGAAGGAAGACTATCATGGCAAGTGCTTTTTGGAAAACCCTGCATAGAAGGGGAGCAACTAGTTGCTTGATGATTTTATGAAACTCTGCCGGGTAGCCATCTTCCCCGGGTGCTTTCCCAGTTTTCAAGGTACCTCATCCTCCATAATATTCATGTCTAGAAAGGCAGACTGGCAGACTGCTCTGTTGGGAGTCGTGAAAGAGGGAGCACATCTATAGATCCATGCCCCTTTTTACACAACTCTGCAAACACACTTTTTGGCGCACTGGTGCAGCGATGAGATCCTCTTGTGTCTTGAGGACCTCAGTACACATGTGGACTTTATCCCCCGAGCAGCAGTGCACCAGGAGCTGCGTTTGCAGAGTGATGTAAAAAGGGGGTGTGGCCTCTGACCACTCTCAGCAATCCAGGTGTGTGGCGCTTACTGGAGGTAACTGGTTGGCTAGTTGGCCCCCGGGACCCTCAGGAATGAAGGGCACTTAATCCCTCAACTTAGAATGTGCCAATGTGCCAGAAGGCATGTTTGCAGAGTGGTGGGGAAAGGGGGCGTGGCATCTGTGCACCTCTCAGCAATCCCACTTTGTGGGGATTACTGGAGGTAAGAGGTAGGCTAGTTGGCCCCCAAAGGACCCCCAGCAATGACGGGGACCTCAATCTCCATCCAAGAGCACACCAGGGAGTGCGTTTGTAGAGTGGTGAGCAAAGGGGAGTGGCCTGCTCTTCGAACTTAGCAATGCTGCTGTGTGGGATTTACTGGCGGTAATAGGAGGGGTAGTTGGCCCCCAAGGGTGTCCTTGGGGGCCAACTACCCCTCTTGTTCCCTCCAGTAAGTCCCACACAGTGGGATTGCTAAGATGTCATCAGAGGCCATGCCCCCCTTTCTCCACGATTCTGCAAATGCGCCTCCTTGCAGACTATGGGATGGGGGATGAGGTCCAATTTACTCCTGGGGGACTTTGGGGGCCAAGAAGCCTCCTGTAAGCCCTACGCACTGGAATTCCTGAGCGCTGTTCGGAGGCCCAGCAGCTTTTATCCACCACTTTGCAAATGCGACTACTAGTTAAAGAAGTGTTTGCAATGTAATAGGTTTCACATTTGTGAGAATTCGACCTATTGGCATTGTACATTTTTTACTAATGTTTTTGGAGTGGAGTGGATGTACGTTGTGTGTAGTGGAATGATGTTGTATGTTGTGCAGTGAATTATGTGGATAGAAAGTATATGGTATTTAGTATATTGGATATATGTAGAGTGGGATTATGTGTTATGGCGAGTAATTATGTGGTCTGGTAGTCTGTGTTGTGGAGTGGTAACCTCAGGTTTAGTCTTCCTCGTTTCCATAGAAGCTCAACTATAAACTCAGTGAGACAAAAAAAGATGGAATCACTGAGGAGCACTTGCGGACCTAGTATTATGTATGAGCAGGGCCACTGTAATTATGGAACTGTTTGGCTGCACCGACTTTCGCACAATTATAAATTTTCTGCATTAGCCAGATAATTCATCATCTGCACCCTAATCTGCAGATTTGAAGACAAAAAGCCATGTTTCTAGCTCAAACGGGTCAAACGTTAATACAAATGCAGCGACAAGTGTTACAGCGTGGTGGAAGCCCCTTTGCTTTTCCGGACTCCGGACACCGCCCGGACTCGCTCCTGACCGGTTGCTCCCTCCTTGCTCCTCTCCCAGTACTGCTGCTGTCTGCCTGGGGATCTTCGCACTGCTGACTGACATCACGGTATCGCCTGCATTTAGTAAAATAGCGGTATCGCCTGCATTTAGCCAATTTGCGCTGTGTTTTCTGAAACTGCTCATTGTAACGCTGTCCCCGCATGGTAACTGACTGGCTCATAGCGCATGTGATTGTAGCGCCGCCCGCCCTGCATTGCATTTAGCTGTGTTTGCCCACTTCTGCAGATCTGCCAGCAACGTGTAATATTGTGTTAATCTACTTTTCGCTGTCCCAGGCGACCTACTGCCCCTGCCTCGCCTCCCCTCTGAACTCCATTTTGTTTGCTGTTGTTGTTTTCCCTGCCCCTCCTCCCCGCTACCGCCTCCCAGCTGCTGACCCTCCCACCCACGTTCACAGAGCCTACCTCGTCCTCTCAGCCCCTGTGACCGCCCGGACTCGCTCCTGACCGGTTGCTCCCTCCTTGCTCCTCTCCCAGTACTGCTGCTGTCTGCCTGGGGATCTTCGCACTGCTGACTGACATCACAGTATCGCCTGCATTTAGTAAAATAGCGGTATCGCCTGCATTTAGCCAATTTGCGCTGTGTTTTCTGAAACTGCTCATAGTAACGCTGTCCCCGCATGGTAACTGACCGGCTCATAGCGCATGTGATTGTAGCGCCGCCCACCCTGCATTGCATTTAGCTGTGTTTGCCCACTTCTGCAGATCTGCCAGCAACGTGTAATATTGTGTTAATCTACTTTTCGCTGTCCCAGGCGACCTACTGCCCCTGCCTCGCCTCCCCTCTGAACTCCATTTTGTTTGCTGTTGTTGCTTTCCCTGCCCCTCCTCCCCGCTACCGCCTCCCAGCTGCTGACCCTCCCACCCACGTTCACAGAGCCTACCTCGTCCTCTCAGCCCCTGTGACCGCCGGGACTCGCTCCTGACCGGTTTCTCCCTCCTTGCTCCTCTCCCAGTACTGCTGCTGTCTGCCTGGGGATCTTCACACTGCTGACTGACATCACGGTATCGCCTGCATTTAGTAAAATAGCGGTATCGCCTGCATTTAGCCAATTTGCGCTGTGTTTTCTGAAACTGCTCATTGTAACGCTGTCCCCGCATGGTAACTGACCGGCTCATAGCGCATGTGATTGTAGCGCCGCCCGCCCTGCATTGCATTTAGCTGTGTTTGCCCACTTCTGCAGATCTGCCAGCAACGTGTAATATTGTGTTAATCTACTTTTCGCTGTCCCAGGCGACCTACTGCCCCTGCCTCGCCTCCCCTCTGAACTCCATTTTGTTTGCTGTTGTTGTTTTCCCTGCCCCTCCTCCCCGCTACCGCCTCCCAGCTGCTGACCCTCCCACGCTCCGCCCCCTCCACCATCCATTTATGGCCAATGCCCCCACGCGCAGCGTCCACGCGCTACGGCCACGCCGAAGGTGCGCCAAAGGTAAGCCCGTCTACGCCCGTCCGCGCCTGGACCGCGTCCAGCGCCATACCCCCTGGCCCCCATCCCTCCCTACCCCCCCGCATTACCTACGATGCCGCCACCCTCCTAGCCCTTAACCCCGGTCGCGCCCCCAACTGCGTCCAAGCCGCCCCTGGACACACCCATGGACCTTTCTCTTGCTACTCCTGCAAATTCATCGGCACCGACAACATCTCCGCTACGACCACAACACAGATTCCCGACCCCAACCACCTACAGTGCATCCTTCTCAACACTCGATCGGTCCACAGACACGCCGTTGACCTATGGAATCTACTAGACACCATCTCTCCAGACGTCGCCTTCCTAACATGGATGAATGCTTCCTCCGCACCAGACATCACCATTGCCATCCCTGAAGACTATAAGATCACACGCAAGGACCGCACCAACCACACAGGAGGAGGAATCGCTATCGTCCATAAGAAATCAATCCGCATCTCAACCAGCTCTGACGCCAACCTCGCTAACTCCGAACACCTCCACTTCCAGATCCACATCGACCCCAAGACCACACTCAGAGGCACCCTCCTCTACAGACCACCAGGACCCCGCGCAAAATTCAGTGAAGACATCACGGACTTCATCACCCCACACGCGCTCCCCTCCAAAGACTACATCCTTCTGGGAGACCTCAACTTTCACCTTGAAAAGATCAACGACAGCAACTCCGCCACCCTCTTAGACAACCTCGCCAACCTCGGACTTAAACAACTAGTCACTTCCCCCACCCACATCGCAAGTCACACACTTGACCCCATCTTCACCTCCAGCAATCATGTCTCCTTCAGCCACACTACGGATCTCCTCTGGACTGACCACAGCTGCGTTCACTTCACCTACAACAAACCAAAACCTACCAACCACCTCCAACCAACTCTGCAAAGAAACTGGAACAAAATCACCACAGACCAGATCTCTGCGTCGCTCCTTCTAAACACCCCAGCCCACTCTTCTAACGCAAACGAAGCCGCCGCCAACCTCACCCTATGGTTATCCAACACCGCCGACACCTTAGCACCACTGAAAAAACGTCAAAGCAAACCTGGCAGCAAAAAGGCCTCATGGTTCAACGATGATCTTAAGAAGTCCAAGAAACTCTGCCGCTCCCTTGAAAAGGCCTGGAAAAAAGACCCAACCACTAGCTCCAAGGACGCCTTCAAAAACGCCACCCGCACTCACCACCAACTAATCCGAAAGGCCGAGAAAACAGCATTCAAGGATCGACTTGACAACAACGCCCACAACAGCAAGGAACTTTTCAACATCGTCAAGGAATTTTCCAATCCCTCGGCCAACTCCAACGACATCACCCCCTCTCAAGCCCTCTGCGACTCCCTAGCCTCATTCTTCCACAACAAGATTGCAGACATCCACAACAGCTTCGACAACCAACCCGGAGACCAACCCGCCCAACCATATGCTGAACATTCTCCCCCCGTGAACACCCTTAACGACTGGAACCCAATCTCCACTGAGGACACCATCCGCCTGATGAACTCCATCCACTCAGGATCCCCCACAGACCCATGTCCTCACCACATCTTCAACAAAGCAGACTCCGTCATAGCACCGCACCTCCAAGACGTCATCAACTGCTCCTTCAACTCCGCAACCTTCTCTGAGAGCTGGAAACACGCTGAACTCACCGCCCTTCTGAAAAAACCCACAGCGGACCCCACCGAACTCAAAAATTACCGCCCCATCTCGCTCCTTCCATTCCCGGCCAAAGTCATCGAGAAAGCTGTCAACAACCAGCTCGCCGCCTTCCTCGAAGCCAACAAATCCCTCGACTCCTCACAATCTGGCTTCCGAGCAAAACACAGCACTGAGACCGCCCTCATCGCAGCAACAGACGACATTCGAACTCTACTGGACAATGGAGACACAGTCGCCCTCATCCTCCTCGACCTCTCTGCAGCATTCGACACAGTCTGCCACAGCACCCTCCTACAACGCCTCAATAACATCGGAATCCAAGGAAAAGCACTTGAATGGATCACCTCGTTCCTCACCGGAAGAACCCAGAGAGTCCGCCTCCCACCATTCAAGTCCGAAGCCACTGAAGTCATCTGTGGCGTACCACAAGGATCCTCACTCAGCCCCACCCTCTTCAACGTATACATGAGCCCCCTCGCGGCCATCGCCCGCCAACACAACCTCAACATCATCTCTTACGCGGATGACACTCAACTAATCCTTTCTCCCACCAATGACCCCAGCACCGCCAAAACTAACCTACACGAAGGAATGAAAGAAGTTGCCGAATGGATGAAACAAAGCCGTCTGAAACTGAACTCAGACAAAACTGAAGTCCTCATCTTAGGTACATCCCCCTCTGCATGGGACGACTCCTGGTGGCCGGAAGCCCTCGGAAAAGCACCCATCCCGACAGACCACGCACGGAACCTAGGCGTCATCCTGGATTCTTCACTCTCAATGAACAGACAAGTCAGCGCCGTATCCTCTTCCTGCTTCAACATTCTTCGCATGCTCAGAAAAACATTTCGCTGGATTCCCACTGAAACAAGGAAAACAGTCACCCATGCTCTGGTCACAAGCCGACTGGACTACGGAAACACCCTCTACGCAGGCACTACCGCTAAACTCCAGAAAAAACCCCAACGGATCCAAAACGCCTCAGCCAGGATCATATTAGACATCCCACGCAATGAACACATCTCTGGTCACCTTAATGACCTCCACTGGCTACCCGTCAATAAGAGGATCACTTTCCGACTGCTAACCCACGCACACAAATCACTCTACGACATCGGACTAGAATGCCTCAACTCACGACTGTCCTTCTACACCCCCTCCCGCCAACTACGTTCTTCCAGCCAAGCCCTCGCCACTGTACCTCGCATCAACAAGACCACCATGGGAGGCAGATCCTTCTCATACCTGGCTGCTAAAACATGGAACTCACTCCCCGCTTGCCTTCGCCTTACCCAGAACCACCTAGCATTCAGAAAGCAACTTAAAACGTGGATATTTGACAAGTAATACTCCTCCCCTTTCTAAGCGCCTTGAGACCCTCTGGGTATGTAGTGCGCTATATAAATTCTCTGACTTGACTTGACTTGACTTTGCAATCTTAGAATGGTCACCTGTTACTTATTGCTAAATGTGGGTGTTAAATTGGTACTAATGGTGTGCACACCACTCTTGCTTCCCCTTGCACCTCTCTTGCCTCTTTCTGCATTTCTGTAGCTTCTTTCTGCATGTTTCTTTCTTTTTCCCCTCATTCTGCAAATCTCTTTCTGCACCTCTCTTCCCTCTTTCTGCACGTCTGTTGCCTCTTGCTGGACCTCATTTGCTTCTTTCTGTACCCCTCTTATGTCTTTCTGCACCCTTTTTGCTATTTTCTGCACCTCTATTCCTGTTTTCTGCAATTCTTTTGTTTCTTTCTGCACCTGTCTTGCTTCTTTCTGTACCCTTCTTGCCTCTCTCTCCACCCCTCTTCCCTCTTTCTGCACTTCTGTTGCTTCTTTCTGCCCTTATCTTCCTTCTTTCTGCACCTGTCTTGCTTCTTTCTGCACCCCTGTTGTATCTTTATGTACCGCTTTTGCCTCTTTCTGCCCTTTTCTTGTCTTTTTCTGCAGTTCTCGTCCCTCTTTCTGCATGTCGTTTGCCTCTTTCTGACTCTCATTTGCTTCTTTCTACACCCCTGTTGTCTCTTTCTGCACTTGTCTTCCCTTTTTCTGTACCTTTCATGCCTGTTTTTGCATCTCACTTGCCTCTTTCTGTACTTTTGTTGCTTTTTTCTACACCTCTGTTGCTTCTTTCAGCGATTCTCTTGCCTCTTTGTGGACTTCTCTTGCTTGTTTCATTCTGTACTTTCAATGCTTCTTTCTACATCTGTCTTGCTTCTTTCTGCTCCCCTGTTGTTTCTTTATGTACATCTTTTGCCTCTTTCTGCACTTTTCTTGCCTTTTTCTGAACCTCTCTTCCCTCTTTCTGCACATCTGTTGCCTCTTTATGCACCTTATTTGCTTCTTTCTGCACCCCTCTCCCTTTTTCTGCACCTTTCCTGCCTGTTTTTGCATTTCACGTGCCTATTTCTGCACTTTTCTTGCTTCTTTCTACCCTCTGTTGCTTCTTTCAGCAATTCTCTTGCCTCTTTGTGCACTTCTCTTGCCTGTTTCTGTACCTCTCTTGCCTCTTTTTGCACCTCTGTTGGCTCTTTCTGCACCTCACTTGCTCCTTTTTACAATTCTCATGCCTCATTCTGCACCCCTGTTGCTTCAGTCTGCACTTTCCATGCTTCTTTCTGCACCTGCCTTGCTTCTTTCTGCACCCCGGTTGTCTCTTTATTTACCTCTTTTGCTTCTTTCTGCACTTTTCTCGCCTTTTTCTGCACCCTTCTTCCCTCTTTCTGCAGGTCTGTTGCCTCTTTCTGCACCTCATTTGCTTCTTTCTGCACCCCTGTTGTCTCTTTCTGCACTTGTCTTCCCTCTTTCTGTACCTTTCCTGCCTGTTTTGCATCTCACTTGCCTCTTTCTGTACTTTTCTTGCTTCTTTCTACACCTCTGTTGCTTCTTTCAGCAATTCTCTTACCTCTTTGTGCACTTCTCTTGCCTGTTTCTGCACCTCTCTTGCCTCTTTTTGTACCTCTGTTGGCTCTTTCTGCACCTCACTTGCTCCTTTCTACACTTCTCTTGCCTCTTTCTTCGCCCCTGTTGCTTCTTTCTGCACTTTCCATGCTTCTTTCTGCACCTGTCTTGCTTCTTTCTGCACCCCTGTTGTCTCTTTATGTACCTCTTTTGCCTCTTTCTGCACTTTTCTTGCCTTTATCTGCAGTTCTCTTGCCTCTATCTGCACCTCTGTTGCTTCTTTCTGCACTTCTCTTGCTTCTTATTGCAATAGTTTGGAATGGAACCCTGTTTTCTGCATGTGAGGTTGATTTATAGGTGCAAGATGAAATAACTGTTGCTAAGTGTTCTTGTGTATGCCTATGCTAAGGTAAAGTTGGCGCCAAGCAGAGGCGTGGCCTGCAGCCTCTGTTTGGGAATCACTCTTAATAATAAAATGTTCTATTTACATACCACTTATACAAGCTGTTAGGGCCATATATATCATGCAAATAAGCAATCGCAACGGCCAAAATTCGCTGAATTTTGGCCTTTGCGAATGCAAATTTTCTAAATGGAATGTATAATGCAAAACTGCTGCAAAATAAGGAATCGCAAATTTTGCGATTCCTTATTTTGCAATTGCATTTAAGAAATCGCAAATTTTGCGATTCCTTAAATGCAATGTATGTAGCAAAAAAATTAGCAAAATGCCCTTAACAAAACGCAAATTACCACCAACCTCTAGTTGGTGGTAAGTTGCGAATTCCTTGAAAAAGGTACATATTTGCATTTTTCAAAGTGCCATGTGACGCACATACATGCCCTTAGGGCATGTATGTGCGCCACATGTGCACCCATGCATATTTCAGGGGTGCAACAGGGTGTCCTTTGGACACCCCTGCACCCTTGAAATTATTCCCAATTTGCGATTAGCAAATTGCGAATCGCAAATTGAGAATAACTTCCCATTCATTCCTATGGGCCTCCTGGCCCATAGAAATTAATGGGAAAGTATTACTTAATTGCGATTCGCAATTTGCTAATCGCAATTAAGGAATTCTAAGGAATTGCAAAAAAAAGCGATTTTGTACATACATACCCATTTGCGATTCTCAAACAGCGATTTCTTAAAAATCGCTATTTGAGAATCGCAAATGGGTAACTTGATACATATGGCCCTCAGTTTCTTGTACTATAACATTACGTGCTGTTATCATTACCTAACGTAATGGTAATGCACTAATGTTTTTTGAACAGTGGGAAGGATGAAAGTCAGAGTCAGTCCTGCTTTTGTTTGTACCTGTGGCTGCTGAGTGCACACAGATTTCTTCAGTACACGTGTTTCCTGTTCGTGGACTTAAAAAAAGACCAAAATTTTGACCTAGCCTTCTTTTAAAAAGTTGTTATTTGTGCTGGTATTTAAACAGTAGCAAAAACAGGCCAACGGTTAGCTTTTTACTCTGCAGTAAAGTGTGCAAAAAGGTAACAAAATGTGTTTTGTGACTTTTTGAATACACTCTATCATATTTCATCTGTGGCAGGCACCGCGACCCTTATATATACGCACACAAAATGCACACTGACTTAATGGAACGTAAATTGGGTTCACGAAGAATCTAAGCCTGTGAGGTGGAACCAAAAATAACCCTGATGTGAGCGGTTTACCAAGACTTGAGTTTAGTTGTTGCTTAATGTGCATACATTTGCTTTATTAGTGAAGAAATGTAGGGCATATTACCAAGGGCATTATCGCCGCATCAGCGGGACTTTTTCCCGCTAATGCGGCGATCATTTTATCACCCTATTACCAAGCTGTCGCTAACACTAGTTAGCGACAGCTGGTAGGCTATAGCGGGCATTTAGGGGCCCACTTTGCATGTCAGCGATAATTATCGCTAATGACATGCAAAGTGGGCGTGCCAAGATGTTAGCGACTGAAAACAGTCGCTCAGATCTCTAACTCCTATTAACAACTTTTGGAAATATTTGCGCTAAGCGCGAATATCTCCAAAAGCTAACGTCTGCTAAAAGCAGTTCTTAGCCATGTTATCCAATGGAAGATGGATAACATGGCTAAGAGCATTGTCACGTTAATGCATGAATATCGCTGATTTTTCAGCGATATTCATGCATTTCGCAGGATTTTTACCGCTTTTGAGATAAACCTTGATAATATCAAGGTATCTCAGCGGTAAAAATCCTCGGTGCTCTGCGATATTTTTTTCCCGCTAACCAAGCAATAGCGATAATTATCGCTATTGCTTGGTAATATGCCCCTATGTTTTTAGTATTTAATTTGAGAAAACATTCCACTCATATACAAACGTATTCACATATTTCTAATATATGTATACAGAAGAACTTACTTCTTAATCATGTTATACAAGCTGCTGTTGCTATGTTTTTTACCATCCCAATCCTTCTGTTAAATTATCTGCCAGTTTAATTTGGTACCCTATTATAACTATTGTTCATATGTACCCTGCAGTTTATTTGTACAAAAAAATGTAAATAAGTACTTCTCAGTGCAGTTCTATAATATGCCTGATACATATGTTAAAGCTTCCACCCACGATAATGTAAAGCATAACAAAAAACGTATAAGGTCCCAAAGGCGAGACCTATTGGCAATGCCAATGCTTGTTAGTACAGTGATATCCCAAAAAACCTTTTAAAACCCAAAATAAAAGACATAAGACACTATAGGATGGGGATGCATATCCGAACGTTTGTGTGCCGCAGGATTTGGCTGTAGGGGGCAGCAGGGATCGGCCACAGGGTCTGGCCTTTGGTCACGCCCTGCACTCAGCCCCCTATATGCGCTCTACCCTGATCACGGACTTCAGCCATGCACGCCTGCCGCCATAGACTGGTTTTCCACAATCATACAGGTTTGATAATGCAGGTTCTATGCCATCTTTCTAGGAAACAAATTACTGTCTCCATATAACCCCCTTATTCCTGGAAACCACAGTATTCTCCATGGTATGATGTGTATTTTAAATATTACCATAATTAATTTGAGAATAGTTTTTTGTCAAATTGTGTGAAGGGGCGTATCCGAGAAGATGTCTTGTAGTCCTTCCTTTTTATTTCGCTAGCAATCTTCCATAGGGTTTCTAATTGTGGCTAATACATATTGCCAAGTAGGACCCTGTTGCTTTGGTCATCTCTTGAATTCTGTTCCAAAAAGTTGCTCCTTGTAATTCTCATTTCGATTTGTATTTGGGTTTCCTCAGTGGTATGGTTATACCCACAGTTGTATTCTGCCCATCTGTTGTACCTGTGTACTTTTTTCTAAGCTGCAAGAAACCCTGAATATGGCAGATAGGTTTCTTTATAAATCGGCGAAAATATTACTGGCCATCCTATGGCCTAATAGGAGCTACATTGCCTCCCAGTTTTTTAAAGTATCTATATCAAGGCCACTTGCTTTGCCCATAATGGCTTTAAGACCTTGGTTCTTCAAATGTCCAGGCTAAATAAACCTCAGCATTATGTGCTATCTTGTCATGTGCTCATACATAGTTGCTCTCGGTTCCTTAATTTAATTGTTCCTGCTTGTGGGAGAGCCTAAACAAACTGGCTAGCTGAGTCCATCAGATTTCTAGGAACAAATATATTTAATCATTTGTATGAACACACCTCTTGTTTTTTTCTCAGTTTATTATTTCTTCTTTTTCTGTTTTCCTGCACCAAGCTGCCATTTCGCATATGACTCATTCACTCACTCACAGTTTGAGAAGTCAGATCTCAAAGTCTTTACATTTTGATCACTCTGTGATGTGTCTGACCATCTCTGATTGTATAGTATAGCTTAGCTCAATGTTGCGACTTGCTATGGACTAGGGTAGATGTTATATTCTGTCTATGTCATTAGTACCCTGGAGTGCTATGTGTGTAGCAAGGAATACTAAGGGGGTCATTAGGATGGTGGGCGGACTTTGTCCGCCCGCCATCCTCCAGTGGAATGGGACCGTCCGCCATTGGTGCGGGGGTTCCGTTGCTGACAGGATGCACCCACCACACTGGCGGGCGCATCCTGCATTCCTGACATTGCAGCGGGCGGTGCTCTCAGCACCACCCACCACAATGCCAGGAAGGCATGTCGTGCACTTCCATTCACAACATGGCAGGCACGGCGCGGAGCCTGCCATGTTGTGCATAGAACTGCAGGGGGTACCATAGGTACCCCACATGTTCACTCCACACCCCCCAGAATCCCTGGGAGCCCCCAACGGGCCCCCAATGGCAAAAAACGCCTCCTTTTCCGTGGCGGCATTGTCACCACGGAAAGGCAAAACCCCGCATTAATGCTAATATGGATGGCAGTGTCTCCCAGACACCGCCACCATGTTAACAGCTTTTCCACCCGGTCGACTCTGCGACTGGGTGGAAAACCGGTGGACAGTCTTTCTGCCCGCCGGGTACCCCCGCCATGGTAATGTGGCGGGTGGTAATTCGGGCAGTGGTTTTTAGCTGGTGGATCGTCACCACCATACGGGCGTTGGCGATCCGCCCGGTAACCTAATGGACCCCTAAGTATGTAATAAGGCTGCGAGTTCCTCATGGTTTCATTCTCTGACAGTTGAACTGGAGGTCGAGCCTAATAAGGAGTTTTTGGTGATACTTGATGTTAACTTGAATAAATCCACATCTACCACAACCTTCTTGTTGAATGTGCTTTTATCACATGTTCAATATGCTTCATGTGGAAACTGTCACTTCTCAGTAGGTCTGAGTAATTTGTTTTATCAATTTATGTTAAGAGGAAGCGAATCGTGACATAAATTCACATTTTCCACCGATTCATTTCTGTTTACTTTTTAAATAAAGGAGAAAACACAGGCGGTATGTCACAGTGAATAACCAGCTGCAGTGAGATCAGTTTGCCCCTCCTGTCAATCACTGACTGCTTTTTGGAAAAGTCAACTGGTAAATAGGCCGACAACAGCCAATCACAAGGTTTGAATGCCAGAGGCCCGTTCTAATTGTCTAATGTCAGCCAACTTCGATTGCTGAAATAGCATTAAACAAAGGTTTACTTCAATAGTTCTGATTTGCAACCATCAGCCAATCAGAATGGGCTTCTGTATTTAGACCATTCTGATAGGCTAGCCCATTCAGAATAGCCCATCACCTGGAAGCTCTCTCCAGCATATGTTTGGTGGCAGCAATGGAATCTTTAGATCTTGCCCATAGAATCCCTAGCCCTACACGCGTGGCTGGTCATGTGCTGGACACTGTTTTTACCAACATCAGTGAGATGTTTGGGGACCCTCCCTGCAGAAGATGGGCTGGACAGATCACGCGTCACTCAGCTTTTCGTGGGCACGTACGAAACCACCTAGCCCCCCACCCAGTCATAAGGACCTCCGTAGACCCTGGAAAGGGACACTCCGGCCGCTTTTAGCCGGGCCTTTATCTCTCCTATATTTGAGAAGGGCGATGATGGGGACACTGCCTTAGATAGGTTTGAGGCCGCCATAACCAATGCCCTTGACCCTATTGCTCCATTTAAAAAGGTCAAGATTCAGGAGAGGGCACCGCTCACCCCTAGTTATTCAGACAGTCTCAGAAGAGAGAAAGTCTTGTGTAGGGCCAAGGAGAGAAAATTGAGAAAATCCAAGTTGGTGCAGGATGAATCGCTCTATCGACTGCACATAGAATTTATTTACGTAGCTGTAACTCAGCCAGGCGATCTTATTTAGGCTAAAAACTCTTCCCGGGAACTTTTCACGATTTTAAGGGAATCACTAACCCCAAATCTAATAATCCCACCGCCTACTTAGACACTATGGGGTCCATTAGGATGACGGGCGGACTTTGCCCGCCCGTCATCCCATCGTAAATCGGGACCGCCCGCCATAAGGGCGGGGGTCCCGGGGGTGCCATTAGGATGTGCCCGCCACAGTGGCGGGCACATCCTGTATTTTCAGCATTGTGGCGGGCGGTGCTCTCTGCACTGCCCGCCACAATGCTGAAAATGCACTTTAACATTGTCATTTGCAAAGTGGCAGGCACCGCGCGGTGCCTGCCACTTTGCAAATGACAATGAAGGGGGGTACCCCCACGTGCACCCCAACCTGTACTTCAGGGAAGACCGCATGCCTTTCTGTGGCGGCACTGCACACCACACATCATAATATGTCTGGCGGTGTCTATGAGACACCGCCACCATATTATTCCTTTTCTGCCCCGGCTGCAAGGCGACCGGGGCGGAAAAGTGGCGGGCGGTGTTTCCCTCCGTTGCGGTCCCCCCGCCATTGTAATGTGGCGGGGGGGGGGGTGGCGGGCGGGCGTTTCGGTCAGGCGGATCGCCACCATGGCGGTGGCGGTGGCGGTGGCGATCCGCCCGACATCATAATGGAGCCCTTAAGTGAGAACCTAGGGAGCCAGTTTACCAATAAAATCAATGTGATCTATCGTGCCTTTGGCCCTGAAGAGGGTGCTCATAGCAAAGCTCCCCCTCAGGTGAATCGAGGTCCATCAAGCCTAGAAATCTTTCCCAATGTCATGGGAGCGAAATCTGGCTCCCCATCAGATTTGATGCCCCCTGCTGTTATGTCAGCTCTGTCTGGGAGACAGTAGACCCGGTGTCTTACCCTGGGCTTCCCAAAATATGCCTGTGCCCTTGGCTTCCCTGGGATTTTATTAAAATGCTATAAATCCCACGCCATCCCTTGGGTAAGGCAGAGTGACGGCCTTTCATCTAAAGGGAATTCCACCCCCATGGATTAAAAACATTCCAGACATGGTATACATTGCACACCATTACTTATGGATCCCCATGACATTTGGCATTCATGTTGCAATAGCATTTTAAAAAGAGGAAAGGCACAAAATATTTTTAAATGCATTCACATTCAATAAACTTTAAAAAAATCTATAAGCAAGCCTAGATTGAAAACGCTCAACCTGCCACATTTCTTAAACTGTATGTCAGTAATGCCCACGCCACCTTGTAGGTTAATGTGCTTTTTGACTGGATTCAGAAGTAGGAGGAAGGACTCCAGTGCTCTGTGAAACTGAAAATGTCAAGTCCAGCTGGAAGTGGAATTGGATTTGTGTTCTTTACGGTGAAAAGGTTAGTTCCATAACAACCTACCGTGGCAAACTAAAACAAGCTCGAATAAGGTAATCAACCTGTGGGCTAAAAAATGTTGGCAGAGAAAAAAAGAAAAAATATAAAATGAAACAAATCAGACAAGAAATGCATCGAAACAACAAACACGGTTTGAAGCTCATTACAAGCAAAGAGAAACCCCAAAGAATGCAATGCACATAGTTCAGCATCTTTTAAAGCTAGAAATGTTGGGATTTATTCAGAGTTAAGCAGCCAGTTTGTGGGTTGCCCATGGTTGAGGAGGGAATGACTCCGCTGCCTGTGTAGTCAACTGACTACCATATTAAGAAGTCTCTGCCCGGCAGGTATGGATCTCTGTAACTTCAGCAGAGCTGCAGTAGTGACTACTCTGTTGAAGGCCCTGAACTTTTGATGATGGGCCATCATTTAAAACACGGCAGCTATGCAAAAACATCTGTGATCTTGAAACGCAAATTTGCAAAAATTGAGGGCCTCATTTAAGAAAAGTGACTCAGCGCTGTGAGAAAACAGCGATGTGTCACTTTTCAATGCACCCTCCTTGCGACACCAATGATATTTAAAGTATGACGCATTAAGTCGGAAGGAGTTACAGATACGTCAGTATTTCTGACATATCTGTAGGCGCAAAAATGACGCATTGCTGGAGTGTGTCACAAAAGTGACACAACTCCAGCAATGGGTCATTACACATGGGCTAGTCCCATGTTAAATGTACTTGCGTCAGTCTTACGCCTGCCATGAGACAGACGTAAGATATTGACACATTTGCGTCCTAGAAGTGGCGCAGGGAAATCTTATAGATTCCACTGTGTCACTTCTATGACACTTTCTTGCGTCGGAACTCTCCCCTGCATACATTATACCAGGCACAGGTATAATGTGGCGCAAGGGTTTACAAAGTGACGCATCTACCTAAATGCATCAATTTGTAAAAAAGTGACACACCAGCGACGCAAAAGTGACGCAAGGGCTCATAAATAAGCCCAAGAGTATTTTAAAAAAAAGAATACCCTGACAAACGAGGAAGACTAACACAAGTAAAGGTTGGGGGATATGCTTTAAATTTTGAATATCATCATGCTGAGTTTTCAACACACCCACAAGACAAAACACATTGCTTCCATTTTCTTTGGTTACTTTAATGAAGTGCACTTCACATAAGGTGTAGAATTAGAGTCACTGTTTCACAGCATGAATGCCCCAATTTCTAGATGGACTTTATTAAATCCCATTCTGTACATGGAACTACTAGTTCCAGGTTCCTGCAAAAAGAAAGAGGGATCCTTGTTAAAGAACACAGCCAACAACGGATTGTTTTCAGTTAAATAAGTTGTTTGTTATGCAGTATGTATATATTTTATGAAGTGGAAATAGCCACTCTGTAGTTCTAGTTAGGATTCTCAGGTATAGGAATTCTGGTTGCTAGTACCTTTGTGCGCGTTTGACAAATCTCTACAAAACTTTTCAGGCCTATTCCTCTTTCTACATTGAAAGAAGATGCAAAGTTTCACTGAGATTTGGATCACTGAGATAATATTGATTGCAAAAATGTCCCCATGCACAAATATAGGCACATAAACATCAATCTCAAAAATATCAACATCCTATCTTTATAATGTAAAGTACAAAAATATCGAAAAAATAATATCGATGTATACAATATTGATGTACAAAATATCGAGTTTTTATATATAAACAAATTATGTTAAATTAATTAACAAAATTAACTTAAAAAATGATTTAGATGTAATATACATGTTAACAAATATAATAAATACATGTATTTAAAAAAATGTAAACATACATCTATAAAATGTAATATATATGTATATTTACTTTAAAAGAATTTATAAACTTATATTTTTTAATTATTTTAAAATGTTATAAATATAAAAGAGTACAAATAAATACACACACATATATATATATATATATATATATATATATATATATATATATATATATATATATATATATATATATATATATATATATATATATATATATATATATATATATATATATATATATATATATATATATATATATATATATATATATATATATATATATATATATATATATACATACAGTTTCACACTTTACCCAAAAAGCAGAGCCTGACGCGTTTCGGGCCACCGCCCTTTCTCGAAGGCTTCTCTAAGGGACAAACGCTTCGAGAAAGGGCGGTGGCCCGAAACCCGTCGGGCTCTGCTGGAGCTGGACGCACAGGTTTCTTCTCACAATTGGAGTGTGTCAATCAGGAGTGCGCCCTGCTTTTTGGGTAAAGTGTGAAACTGGATATATATATATATATATATATATATATATATATATATATATATATATATATATATATATATATATATATATATATATATATATATATATATATATATATATATATATATATATATATATATATATATATATATATATATATATATATATATATATATATATATATATATATATATATATCCAGTAATCACGCTTTCTCCAAAGCCCCTTGAAATAAGGAAAAGCAGGCACGGACCACAAAGTAAGTGCTTGAAATGTCTTTAATCCAAGTCGGCCATAACGTGTTTCACACATGATCATATATAGATAAACATACACCTATAACATAAAATTTAATAAAAAAATTATATTATAAAGTAAAACATTCCAATATTTAATAATTTTTAAACTTACATTTTGCATTCCTTTGAGTACAACAGTAGGGAAAGTGTTGGATACTGTAGGGGTAATAATTACTATTCCCACTCCGTTGAGTGCAACAGTAGGGAAAGTGTTAGGTAGCAAAGGGGTAAAAATTACTATTTCCACTCCAATTACTGCAACAGTAGGGAAAGTGTTTGATAGCGGAGGGGTAAAAATTACTATTCCCACTCCAGTGAGTGCAACCGGAGGGAAAGTGTTGGATAGTGGAGGGGTAAAAATTACTATTCCCACTCCAATTACTGCAACAGTAGGGAAAGTGTTGGATAGCGGAGGGGTAAAAATTACTATTCTCACTCCAGTGAGTGCAACAATAGGAAACGTGTTGGATAGCGGAGGGGCAAAAGTTACTACAGTAGGGTAAGTGTTGGATATCGGAGGGGTAAAAATTAATATTCCCACTGAGGTCAATTCATAATTAAAAACAAACAAAATAAAATATCAACTTCAATACAAAAGATGCTAAAAATCAACAAAAAAATATATTAAATATTTAAAAATACAAAAGATAGAAACATATTGTAATGTTAAAAAAATAACAATTACCTACAAACAATACTTTATCAAAAAATACTTTTTTTACAAACAAATAACTATATTTAATAGAAATTAATTATAAACAAAAACATTGTTACATACATTTAATATTTTTTATTTCCTACCCTATAACACCAGACAATTCACAACACACTACCAAAATTCTAAAAAATTGTACCTCCACAGTTAACATAATTAATTATCAAATAAAACCAAAATCCACACTCAAAATAAAAATAAACAATTACCATAAATATTTATCAATTAATGAATGAATATTAATGAGCAACTAATTATTAATTAGTGAAACCTAAAATACTTTCCACCCTGTACCCCAATAAACACCACAACACACACCTAAATATCATTACACATTTCCATAACTAATTTTACATTATTAAATTAATATCAATCAACAACGGTTGAGTAATGTATATCTCAACCTTTACCACTATAAACCCCACAACTCACAACTCAAATTAATTACACAATTGCCATATTTATTTTTAAATAATTAATTACCATTAATTAACAATTGGTTATAAATACATTTCTTCCCATCCTTTTTCCCCATAAATCCACAACCCGCTCCTACAAAAATGACATAATTAACATAATTACCAATTAATTAATAATAATTAACAACCAATAAATGACTACTTAATATTAAATTACTTCCCACAATTAACATGATCAAATATAAATTAAATCATTATGAATAAATTAACATATTAATAATTTAATTATAATTAAATTACTCCCCACCCTAGCCCCCTATAAACCCACATCCCGCTCCCCAAAAAACAATTAACATAATTACCAATTAATTAATTATTAACCAATTAATAATTAACTAATAATAAATGTATTCCCACACTTAACACTATACAACCTAAATTAAATAAATACTAATAAATACAAAATATTAATTAACTTATTATAATTAAATTACTTCCCACCCAACTCACCTATAAACCTACAACCCGGTCCTAAAAGAAGTAACACAATTAACATATTTACCAATTAATTAATTAATAAAACTTAACAACCAATTAATAATTAACTAATAATAAATGTATTCTCCCTATAAAATATAAATTAAATAAATACTAATAAATAAAAAATATTAATGAATGTATTATAATTAAATTACTTCCCACCGCATTCCTCTATAAACCCACAATGCGCCACAGAACTAAAAAACGCAACATTTAATTAACATAAAATTAATAACTACTAAAAATGTAAAACATATATTTTTAAAAAGCAATATTTATACAAAAAAATCACAAACTGTTAAAATACATACTAAAATACATAACAGTAACTTAAAAATCGATATTTTAAACAACTAGGGGGCCTATTACGATGGGCGCAACAGAGCACGGGACCAACCGCCGAAGTTGCAATGGTCCCGCCACACATCCTCGACTTTAACATTGCTGCGGGCGGTGCTGTAAGCAGCACCCGCCGCAATGTTAAAGCCCATGTTGTGCATCGCCATGCACAACGTTACAGGCAACATGCGG
Source organism: Lissotriton vulgaris (assembly GCF_964263255.1). NCBI lineage: Eukaryota > Metazoa > Chordata > Amphibia > Caudata > Salamandridae > Lissotriton > Lissotriton vulgaris. Next base: position 351,916,913 of record NC_141685.1, on the reverse strand, counting down.
TGCCTGCCACCTTGTGTTTGAGTATCCCCCAGTGCAGCCACGCACACCCCCGCCCCCGGGGCCTGCAATGGGCCCTCATTGTGATTTCCCACTTGCCTTTCCATGGCGGTGTCTCCTCCATGGAAGCGCATGCGTCTTAATATGGATGGCGGTGCCTTCAAGGCCCCTCCACCATTACCTGTGCCTTTTCTGCCCAGCCAGCAATCCGACCATCAGAAAAGCGGCAGACGGTCTTTCTGTCCGCCGCGGTGCACCTCGCCATACTAATATGGCAGGGGTGCAAATTGGTCATATGGCGGCCCGGCGGTGGCGATCGCCGATGATCACAATAGGGCCCTATATTTTTGCAAACAATAATACTAACTTCGATATTTTCAAAAACAATATTTCTTACCTTAAAGTTGATATTCTTGATGATGATAGTCTTGCTGTTGATATTTCTATATCACAATATTTATTATTATTATTATTATTATTATTATTATTATTATTATTATTATACAGCTTATAGAGCGTCTGGTTACTCCAACGGAGTGTCCCCACGCTAAACACCAGTTAAAACATAGCGGCTGCGCCCCAGACCACTGCCCCATCCTGCAGCCCGGTACCCTAATGGGACGGCTACCTCAGGTCTATTTCCAGCAATCCGAAGTCAGGAGGAATAGCCATGTCTTGAGTTTTTTTCGAAATACAGTATCTGAAGGACACTTCCTTAGGTCAACAGGGAGGTTATTCCAAGCTTTGGCCGCGAGGAATCCAAAGGAACTCCCACCTGCCCGTAGCTTCTGCACCCTAGGCACGGTCATCTTTGCCGTGCCCCAGGACCTAAGGCAGCGTTCAGGTCTGTAGGCTGTAAGAAGAGGATGCAGAAAGCTAGGCCCTTGTTTGCAGAAGATCCTGTAGGTTAAACACAAGCCCTTAAAAGTACCTCTGGCCTGAATGGGTAGCCAGTATAATTTCCTCAGAGCCATTCCAACCGGGGCACGCCTAGGGATGTCCAGTATTAGGTTGGCTGCCGCAGTCTGAACCTTCTGCAGGATGTGCAAATTTTTTAGGGTCACCCCCTGGTACAACATGTTGCAATAGTCTAGACGCGATGTAACAAGAGCTGTATAATCGTCCATCTAGCCTCTACTGGGAGAAGGTCCAGAATTTACATCCTCAGAGTACAAAAACAGATGCCAGCCACAGAAAGTATTTGTTCAGAGAATGAAACGGAGTCATTGAACCACACTCCTAGGTTCTTAGCCTTGGCCTTAGGGGTCGGGGTCGGAGTGAGCCCATCTCCTCCGGCCACCACTAGTGTGACAGGAGGGAGGGTTGCTTACCCACCACCATTACCTCCATCTTCCCTGCATTCAGCTGCAAGCAGCTGAGCTTCCTCCAATTGGCGAGCTCCCCTAAACAGTCATTAAACTTGGCAGCCGTTCCAACTCAATATTTTTGTATATCGATATTTAAAACTCGATTTTCAGTATATACACCCCAGAGGTTTGTCATGGAGGTGCAAAGAAAAAAGGAAATCTCCAAACACGTTTGGCACCAATGCATTTCCCATAGATCTTGCGCTGATATGTACCGCGAAAATGGCTGGATGACATTTGACAGGATTACACATTATGGTGCGCAGAGAAGTATTTTGGGTTCTAAAGGTAATTATCTTTAAGTTAAAAGGCATTTTAACTTAGTGATATTTGTTAGTCGTCTCGGTAATTTCGTGAAATATTGCTGTACGTAGTTATTATGTGATTGGCTAATGACTGCCTTACTAAAGTTAAAAGCAGCCATATTGTTTATAGGTACACTTTTGCTGTGTTCTGCGTTATGCGTTAAGATATAGGTAAGAATTAAGTCTGATATTTTTCCCCTACTGATTACCACTTAATTAATAAAAGAGTATCGTGGTTGTTTAAAAAAAAAATTAAAAATTAAAAAGTGTTAATTACAATGTAACACTCAATATTTTACAAATATACTGTACTATAGTGTATTTTCTATTTTTAACATATTTAATTATGCACAAAAAAGTAAACGGAGTACCATGGTAATACCTACGAAATACCATGCTACTTAAAAAAATATTAGAACACTTGCAATTCTCCCTAAACTGCTGGATAAAAGTAAAGTGAATTATAAATATGTTCCTGTACCTATGTAAACTTTAATAAAGCGGTAACAGGTAGTGAATAAAAATATAAGCTACTACTTACCTATATGCAAGACTGTAACCCAGAATGCAGTGAAACACAGAATGCTGGCACCCTGTGCTAAAATTTACATGGTTGCCTTTTACCTTTGGTAAACACAGCCATTTTAGCCAATCACATACTGACTACCATGAACTTACCGCAGTGTACTGCGGCGGACTATAAATTTATGTTTTTTACAAGGTATAACTTTAACACTACTTACATTATTCTCACATACTACCAACAATTTCCATTTACTCCTTATAATCTATATTCCTGACACATTACATTTACATCCGGACACACACTTCCATCATCATCATAAAACTTTATTTCGCCACACAAGGCTTAAAAGCATAATTAAAAATGCCCAATTTTACATATTAAAATCGTACAATTGACATAAAAATAGACAGTAATCCAGTTCTAGTGTGGCGACTCCAGCATTTGGCCAGATTAGGTCCGGGGAGGTACATTGCTGGAGACAGTCATACAATTTCTACAATGCCATTCTGTTGTGCTATCTTTTTTAAAAGGCCTTACGGGTGCTCCACATGGTGAATTGGAACTGTGAAATGGAGAAGACAATATGCATTTGTGTGTCAAATTTCAATAGCCTATACACTTCGCTACAGTGCCTGGACACCAGGTTCCTACAAAGTTGAAGTAAACAGCGTGACCTAGCCCTCCTATAGCACTTACAAAAAAATAAAACATGAATGTCTGTTTCGTCAGAGATGTTATATGCTGAACATCTCCCGCTAATAGCTCCCTCTCATTTTCTAGTGAAAGAGCGCAGCGGGAGGACTCCATGTCTAAGTTGTAGGTAGAGCTTTTTGGCAAGGAGTGGCTGGATGTCGTTCAACATTGGTTCTAAGCTGTACCTGTTTCTAGCTGCCAGGAAGTCCACCGTAAGGCGGCCCACAGAAGACCCACATTTAATCTCATTGATCTTGTGCTGCCTATAGCTCTCAACTCGGGTCTTTCTACAGGTCATTTGGGAGATTTGTCCAGCTGAACTCAATAAATTCCCCCTACCCAAACCCTCACAAGTGCTCTTAATGAGGACCAACCATGATATCTTCCCTGAGCCTCAGAGACCAATCACATCAATCACTTCGTCCCTATATGCAGCCAATTCTGGAGTACTCCAGAGGCGACGCCAATAGAGAAGGGGTCTGAGAGTAACCTCATCCGGGATGGGTCTACCCCCAAGATCCAGGCAGAGCGGTGTTAGGGGTGTGCTGGTAGGGAGGCCCATAAGATGTCTAATAAAATAATTCTCAGTGCAAACTAGCGAGCCCGGTGTGCAGTGTCCCCAGAGTTCTGCTCCATAAAGAGCAGCACTCCTGGCCTGGACTGTATAAATTTCCACCACTGGGCTGACCATTTGTTCTGTGAAACTCCTATATATTTTTAAGATGCCCCCCATTGTTTGGGTTAGGTTCAGCCCTGCTTTGTCAATTTGGCGCCCCAATCTATTCCTTCTGTCAGTGTCATTCCCAAGTACTCAAAGATGGTTACCCTTTCCAGGGGTTTGCCATCCAAGCAAGGATTGGGGCGGGTGGAGTTACCTACATTAAAGGCCATATACTTTGTTTTTGCAGTTTAATCTCCAGTCCCCGATGTTTGCAGAAGGCGCTAAAGTTGTCAAGGGTCCTCTGAATTCCCATAGGGGATTTAGAGAGCAATAGCTTATCATCTGCAAACATCAGGGCTAGGACTTTACACTGCGCCAGCCTAGGGGCGTTGATGTTCTTCCCTGCAATCAATGAGTCTATTAGGCCATTAATGAAAACGGAGAAACGTGTGGCTGGCAGAACGCAGCCCTGGTGGACACCTCTCTCTACGGGCAAGGGGGCTGTGAGTTCGCCGTTTTTGCCATGTCTAATTCGAGCAAAATTGCCCTCATGTAGGCATTTTAGCTGCTGGCACAGATACCCTGGCACTTCCATATCACTTAAGATTGTCCAAAGTTTCTCCCTCTGTACCATGGCGAAGTCAGATTTTAGGTCTACAAAAATAAGATAGAGGCTGCCACCCTCAATGTAGACGGATTTCCAATAAATCAGCTGTAGCCTAAATATTTGGTCAATTATTGATGTTCTGGCTCTAACCTCGGCTTGTAGGTGGGTAAGAATGTTGTGTTCCTCCATCCAAGCTTGGAGACATCCCAATAAAACTCTGGCAAATATTTTCTAGCCAATATCTATGAGGCTAATTGGCAAAAGTGGGGAACTCTTTTTGTAGATCAGTATTATTTCAGCCCCTGCTCAAGTGGTGGGCATTGCCATGCCTTGTAATATGGCATTAAATGAAATAGTCAGGTAGGGGGCCCGGATGGTGGGTTCAGTGCGAAATAGGTCGCCAGGGATCTTGTCCAATCCTGCCGCTTTGGCAGGTGTTATCTTTCCTAAAGCATCTGTGACTTCTCTCACCGAGATTGGGGGGGCATCGTCAAGAGTTAGGCCACGGTGCAGTGGCTCCTCTGCCACACTCGCTTCCCCTTCTGTGGCCTTTGTATAAAGGGTTTCAAAATGGGCCTTCCATACTCCTTCATCTATGTTGGGTTCGATGGCCGGTCTACCAGCCTGTGAACCGGTGTTTATGATGTTCCAGAAGGACCTACGGTCATGTAAAGTGAGTGCATTCCTAGCATCCTCCCATTTTTGGGCTTCCCAAGATTTGTTGGCTTTGGTACTGGTGCCCTTGTATGATGCTCTTGCTTCTTTAATCATTTCTCTATCACTGAACTTAATGGCAGCGATCAGGACAGATTTGGCAGCTTGGCATCTAGCATTAAACCATTGGTGCTTAGGCTTTTTGGGCATCCTAGACTTGTTAGTTTGATTAAAAAAAAGGCAGCCAGAGTGGCAACTAGATCTTGGTGTTTGTTAAAAATCCTTGGGAGGGGATTGTAGGCGCCTTTGTTCTCTACTGCTTGTATTGTGGTTGAGAGGTATGGAATTACTTGAAGGTAAAGCATGGCCAATTTGTCTTGGGATTGGGAGAATTTACTCCAGCGGACTCTCCTTCCTCCATTGGTCTGGTTAAGGTTTTGGGCTGGTGCTGACAACTTATCCGACACCCTCTTGACACATGGCAGTGCTATTTCTATAATGAGAGCATCATGGTCACTATTGTGGTGGGGACTGATTTTAAAATCTATCACCATGTGCCAAGACTTAAAATCTAGCATCATATAATCAATAATTGAGGTGTGTCCCAGTCTATTATAAGTGTGTTTCCCCGGGCTATCGGATGAAGTGTGTCCATTACATGCTCTCAGTGAAAAATGTATTGTTAAAGTTGCCTGAGGCCAGACCATTCAGGGGCTCGAATTGGAAGTTAAAGCCGCTGCCAATAATTACCCCACAGTTTGAAGGAATGGTTGGGAGAAATCTGTTTAGTTGGTCGAGAGTAGTAGACTCTTTGCCACAGGATGTTGGTTGTGAATATATATTTATTAAAAGAATACTTAACCTCATCTGGAAAGTTAAAAGGACACAAAGGATGTCAAATGAGGAACTCTCTATTTGTTTTCCCTCACAACCCAGGTGGACTCCTACCCAAGTGGACAACACCCCAAAAGGGGGGTTGTCCACTTGATACGTCCCAATTGGTACGTCCCTAGCCCATGTTTCTTGGAACATGCAGATCTCGTGGTGTTCGTCGAAGAGTCCCCAGTCCAGACTGTCTAATTTAGACGCTAGTCCCGCTATGTTCCAAGAAAGTATTTTTACACTTGGGGGGGTATACTAAATTTACATGTGAGGGGAGTTTGATTACATTGCTCACTAAATAGCACTCCTTTAAAGCAGGAGAACTTGAGGTATGGGTGCTTTTGGCTACTGGTGGAGAGACTACTTCCCAGAGTGGGGGTTTAGCTAATGGCATATCCTTATACGGTGTGTAATTATTCCCTGTAAACAGTGAAAAAGCTTTTATTGTTCGATTATTTAAAATCATTACAATATGCTAACAATGTAAAAATAGTTATCTAAAGAACGACATAAGTTATATTCCCTAATTTATTTTTTACTCCAGTCAGTTCAGCATAAAAACCTTCAGTAAATTATCAAATTCTAACTATGTAGTTTAAAAACAAGATGCATTCATTTTTCCAGTCCTACAGTAGTCTTTTTGCGGCTCTGCATTTGCAGACAGTCCTACACGAATTAGGTCTATGAATTTCCCCAGCCGTGCTACTGTTTGACTTGCTGTAGACGAGAAACACAAGTCCGAAATTTCGCAGCATCGGTTGAGGCCCTGAGCTCTACAGATTAGAATGACCAAACAATGCCTCTCACTGGCTAACTTTGGGCAGCAACACAATAAATGATACCAGGATTCCTGGTGGTAATCACAAAGTCTGCATGCTACTGATTTATCCACACGGGCCCAGCTTGGATTGAACTCCACTATGGGTAATGCCAGGAGCCTCATATAAGTGATCTTTTTTCGGGTTTGAACAGATAGTGCTTGCTCAAGATAGGGCTGTGCTTTTCCCACTTTATAAGAGGCATCCAGTGAGGAGAGATGTGGGTGATATTCCCTGAAGCCGTGGTGTCTGTTATCAGTGTACCCTCAGGTGAACTATGTTTCCCCTCTTCATTGACCTGAGCCGTAGCCGCAGACTGTATCGGGGCGTCTCTCCATTAATCGATCTCCCTTAGCTGGGCAGTACGCACTCTATAATGTCAAATAATCTTTGAATTGAGGCTCTGCCTTCTAGAGTCAATCCATTGCCTCAAGAGGACTAGACCTATTGGTTACTGGAATATTAAACAAGCATTTGCAATGCAATAGGTCTCGCATTAGGAAAGTTTGAGCTATTGGTATTGGTATTGTAAATTACAATTTCTTTATTTATGAGTTGGTTTTGAAAATAGCGAAATTAATAGCTTTGTCATTTACAATTCCAATATGTTTTTTTTTCGCAAATGTGACAACTATAGCATTTATAATGCAATATGTGTTGTATTTACGTGAGTTTGATGTATTGATATTACAAATAACAATGACAGTGATCCGGCATAGATGGAGACCATGATTAAAAGAGGTACCTTGGGAAAACAAAATACCCATGTAAACATTTGTGCTCTGGCGTACACAAGTACTCTGGTGAATAGAGGTGTTCTGTGGAGGAGAGATGCACTATCGGGTACTCCATGGTGACTGGCAGGCCTATTGTGAACAGAGGTGATTTGGTAATGTGAGCGCCCCCAATTGGGGGAGGTGTGAGGTAGAAGGAGACTCTTGGGTGAAGACAGGTGACCCGTTGAAGAGAGGTGCGCTGGTAAATGAAGGTGTGGTGAGCTAGTAAAGGCATGTGCCTAGGTGAGGAGGGATGCGATAGTGACGGGAGGAGCTATGGCGAAAGAAGGATGCAGTGTGAAGAGAGGTGCTCTGGTGAAGAATGGTTCCTCGGAGATGAGGGATTCTCTTGTAAGGAGAGTGTTGTGGTGAAAGAAGGTGCTCTGGTTAAAAGAGGGGCTTTGGTGAAAGGAGGTACTTTGGTGAAAGGAGGAGCTATGGTGAAAGACGGCTGTGGTGTGAAGAGAGGTGCTCTGGTGAAGAATGGTTCCTCGAGAAGAGGGATTCTCTGGTAAGGAGAGTGCTCTGGTGAAAGGAGGTGCTCTGGTGAAAAGAGGAGTTTTGGTGAAAGGAGGTACTTTGGTGAAAGGAGGAGCTATGGTAAGGAAGGCTGCAGTTTAACGAGAGGTGCTCTGGTGAAGAATTGTTCCTCTGAGAAGAGGGATGCTCTGGTAAGGAGAGTGCTCTGGTGAAGGAAGGTGCTCTGGTAAAAAGAGCAGCTGTGGTAATATGAGGTACTTTGGTGAAAGGAGGAGCTCTGGTGAAAGAAGGCTGCAGTGTGAAGAGAGGTGCTCTGGTAAAGAATGGTTCCTCAGAGAAGAGGGATTCTTTGGTAAGGCGAGTGCTTTGGTGAAGGAATGTGCTCTGGTGAAAAGAGGGGCTTTGGTGGAAGAAAATACGTTGGTGAAAGGAGGAGCTATGGTAAAGGAAGGCTGCAGTTTGAAGAGAGGTGCTCTGGTGAAGAATGGTTCCTCTGAGAAGAGGGATGCGCTGGCAAGGAAAGGTGCTCTGGTGAAAAGAGGGGCTGTGATAAAAGGAGGTACTTTGGTGAAAGGGGGTGCTCTGATGAAAGGAGGTGCTATGCTGGAAGTAGTACTAGAAAGAAGAAACCACCAAGAAGTGTGATTTGAGGGTCCTTTGACCCCTCCAAGGTGCCCACCCTAGTGCTCCCACTCGTAGTTGGTATTATTTACACTATGTCCACGTGCAGCAGGTGCTCGCCGTGCTCACTTGTAATCTCGCTCTTGGGGTGCTTATTTTATCATCTCACAGAGGATGTTTTTTCTGCTTCAGTGGCTGGTGGCCCTTGCATCTCTGTCTGAGTCTTTTAGGAAAGCACCTTTTTACGAGAGAAGGCGCCGCAGTGCGGAGGGCGCCAGCTGCAGCCTGTCACATACACTACCATTTGGATACTCCCCCCCCACACACACACAAAGCTCCTTCAACCCTCACCCTGCGTCTCCCCATCTTAAATCTCGCCTGCTACTTATTTCTCAGCTCCACTGCACCCCTTCAGTGCCTCGAGGCTACTTTAATGTGACATGAAGCTCTATAAACAAGCAATGGCATTCAAGAAAAAGAAGCAATTAGTGCGGGGGGAAGAGGGGCTTCTCTCTGAGTGCTGAAGAGGTGGGAAGTGTTTAGATTAGGGATTTTCAAGGGCACCCGTTTGTTAAAAAAAAACAAGGAAAGTGACCGATGAAAGGAGTGAGTGGCAAAGAGTTTACAATACCCGAGCGCCAAAAGGAAAGTAAACTAACTTAAAACTAGCCCATTACGTGGTCTGCAAGGCGCCTGGGCAGACAAAGTGTGTGAGGAGTGGGAGTGGGGGCTGCCTGCACATGCGTGGCATTTCTAACTTTCGTTTTGAGTACCGAGCCCGGGAGCGAAAGCGAAGTGGCAGCTGAAGTCCCGGGTCCCAGGAGGGGGCTCCGGTGAAGACCAGCGGATAGCACTGCGGGGCTCCCATGCCTAAGGGGAGAGCCCCGCTTCGTGCTGGCCTGGCAGAGGAGCTCGAGTTGTCTGCGGAGCTCCCATGAAAAGCCTGGCGTATTCCACATGGTGCGAGCCCGGTGAGGTAAGGGGTGTAGGGGTGTGTGCCTGCGTGCGTGTGCCTGCCGTGTGTGTGCCTGCGTGTGTGTGCATGCACGCGTGTTTGTGTGTGTTTGTGTGTGTGTCTGCCTGCCTGCCTGTGTGTGTGTGTGCATGTGTGTATGTGTGTGTTTGCGCACTTCAGGGAATCTGAGGCAAGAGATGTGCACGGCGCCGGCCTGGACGTGCGCGTCCACAGACACCAATCGCTGCGCGTGCCCGACGCCTGTCTCAGATTCCCAGGAGACGGGCAACATTAGATACTTCGCTGGACGCGAAATTTTTCCAGCTCGACCTAAAGACAGTGGAGACGATTGGGCCTGCACAAATGGGGAGAATTGGTTGTTCTGTTGCCTTTCCCTCCACATGTGTTTGTGTCCTCTAGGTTTTTGCGGAATCTGGCCTGGGGGTTAGAAATAGGCTAAGGACAGTGAGTTAATGGTCCCCCCAATCCTATAGTAATGTCGATCTATCACAACAACGTCGCCAGATATATCTTTCGGCCTCCATCCTACCCAACCCACCCTGCGAATCATGAGAATTTCATTTCTGTCTCTATAGGGAAACTGTTTGTGGTTAACTAGCCAGTGTAGGCATTTGATCCTTAAATCAAAGTAGGATTCCCTGAACCCTTTTTTAATTCTGGAACTCCAGCTAGAATGACTACATAGGGAGATGAGGCTGGGGGGATATTGATGCACGGGAGGGCAGTCCCTGTCTCGTGGGGTCCCTTCTGTGGCAGGCTCTTCTGCCTGACCCTCTCTCCAGTAGGATTACTCACAGGGGACCTTGCTACCCCTGGGTCGCTGGCTTTACCCCACTGTGCCCCCTGCTTGTGCTCCTGGCCATGAGTACTATTTCCTTTCCTCAACCCCTTGGGGCAACTAGGTTGCTTTCCCTCATTCTCCTGAGTGGGTTGTGCTAACTTATTGGGGGGGGGGCGTGTTTGCCTTTAGGGGCTCAGGGCTGGGGCTTGTGGGAGTCCTTATATTGGCTGTTTCCTTTTCCCTCAAAATCATCTCAGTCCTGTCCACTTGCCGTTCTATAAATTTGGCGAGGCTTACAACCCGATCCCACAGATTTTTTAGTTCATCCCTCACAATTGTCCTAACTTGGGCCTGCATGTCCACCATCAGGTTCATGACCCAGGCTGGCTGTTCTAGGCCTCCTTTAGATGATGATCTGTGGTCGTCCGCCATTGCAGTGCTCGGTGTCTCAAGGGCTGGGGCTTTATGTTTGGGCCCCCTAGATGCAGTGGTTGTGGGTTTCCCTTTTTTAGAGTGGGCACCCCCTGGATGTAGTTTGTCCATCCTACTCATTGCATGGGTTCTTGAGACACTGTTTGTATGCTACTGGTCGGTGGACCGATGCGATTGTGATATGTCGAGGGGGCTGGGGGAGCGACTAGGTCCGGTGTAATGGACAATCGTCTTTCTGTTAACTCAATCTCAGTTGCCACTACACCGATGGCTCTCTGTAACATCCGGTCTATTGATGTTTGTTGGACAGAAGAGGCCGGTTGCACTATTGAACCATTAGGTTTCCCCACCCCTGGTGGTGGGCGTCTTGCTGCGCTGGCGGTGCTGCTACGCGGGAACCCTGGGACTTCTGTCCCACCAGGGCTTAGCAGATGATGGCGATGACCCCAGACAGCAAAGAGACAGTAAAACAACTTCGAGCAGTCACTTCATCTGTTTCAATTACCCCACTCCATTCTATACAACTCCACTCTATGCCGCTTCACTCTACACCAGTTTTTTGGGGGTTTTTGGATTTATAAAGCGCATGGCTGCCCAGGAGCGTCCCAGCGCTAGTGAGTGTGCTGGCGGGAAGATGAAGTTACGGGAAGAGCCAAGTCTTCAGAAACCTACGGAAGGATAGCAGGTTGGGTTCGGAGCGGATGGCCAAGGGTAGGGAGTTCCAAATGCTTGGGGGCGTTGTAAGAAAAAAGGAGGCCCCCTGTGCGAGCCCTCTTGATTCTGGGCATAGAAGCTAAGATGGGCGGACCGAAGGTTTCTGTTGGTTTTGTGGGGTGTGGTAATGAATCCAAGATAGGGGGGCCCACGCCATGGAGGATTTTGTGGGTGATGCACAGGGCTTTAAAATTAACTCTTTCCTGTATAGGGAGCCAGTGGAGTGACTTTAGGGCAGGCTTTGCTGAGCACTGGTTCTTAGTGCCTGTTAGAAGCCTGGCTGCCGAACTCAGGACGACCTGGAGCTTAGCAGTGACTGTTCCGGGGACACCCAGATACAGGGCATTGCCGTAGTCAAGCCTGGATAGAAGGAGGCCCTGTATTAGTAGTTTCCTGGAGTCAGGAGGTAGGAGGGGAAGAATTTTGCGAGTAGTTCAAAGAAGGCCAAAGCAGGGCCCCGCGGTTCTCCTAGCTTGGCTGTTAAACTTGAGGTCCTGGTCGAGCCAGATTCCAACGCTTTTTATGTCATGTTTTGGGGTTGGTGCGGGTCCCATACAGGGTGGCCACATAGTCTCGGGGGTAACGTAAGATTGATTGCCCAATACCAAGATCTCTGTTTTATCACTGTTTAGTTTGAGGTGAGAGCTGTCAATCCAGCAGGTAATGTCTTTGAGGCAGGAACAGAGGTCGTTGGAAGAGCGATTCGGCTGGTTCAGTGAGACAATGAGCTGAGTATCGTCTGCGTAGGTCACCAGTTGGATACCATAGGGGGTGACTATTTTCTCCAAGGGGGACATGTACACGTGGAAGAGTGTAGGGCTCAAGGATGAACCCTGGGGGACCCCACAATGCACCGGAGTCACTTGGGATTTGGAGTCGCCCTCAAGAACTTGGAAGGATCGGTTGTGGAGGAAGGATTTCAGCCAAGACAGGGCCGCCCCTGTGACTCCCAAACCCTTGAGCCTGTGGACCAGAGTGTGATGGTTCACCGTATCAAAGGCTGCGCTCAAGTCCAGGAGGATCACTGCCACGGATCCTCCTGAATCGAGGATCTTCCTTGCCTCTTCTACCAGGAAGGTGGAGAGCTGACGGTTGACAAATTTTTCTGCCACCTTGCTGATGCCGGGCAGTAGGGAGATGGGGCAGTAGTTGCACAACTCGGATGGATCAAGACGTTTTTTTTTAGAACTGCCTTTACTATGGCCCTCTTCCAGTTCGGGGATACAATGCCTTGTGAGAGGGAGGTATTAATCAGTTTCACCATCGGGGGGATGATGGTGGGTGCAATTAATTTTAAGATGTTTAACGGCGCTGGATTCAGTGGGGAGCCGCTTTTGATAGATTGGAGAATGGGAAGAAATGTCTCCTCCGTGATGGGAGAGAATGACTCTAAGGTAGGATCCTTTTGCTGGCACACTAAAGATGCTGGAGGGTATTCAGATTTATTGGGGGGGAGAAGTTTGAGGATGCTTTGGATTTTGGCCAAAAAGAATTCGGCCATCTCGTTGCAGCGGTGACTGGAGGGGTCTGGGTGAGAGGAGGGGTGGGGGGGGGCGTGGATTTTCAGGAGTTTTTCCACAATGCGGAAGGTTTTCCTGGATGAGCTGGTGGAGGATCTAATTTTCTCTTCAAAAAAGGCAGCCTGGGTGGTTTTGAGGCCAGTTTGTAGTTTGAAATAGAGTGCCTGTATACTTTTCTTTATCGATGTCATATTCTTTCCTCCAGACTCTTTCTGCTTTTTTACATAGTTTTTTTAGGAGACTCAGTTCCTTGGTAAACCAAGGGGATTTGGGCTTTCCACCTTGTTTAAGAGCCATTTTTCTAGGGAGGATAGTGTCGAGCGAGTTTTCAATCCACGCAGATAAAAGCGTGTCTGCTACTACAAGATCGGTGTCATGTGGGGAAAGGGAGAGTTCTAGATGTTGCCTCCACTCTTCTGTAGGTAATTTCGACCAAGGTTGTTTGAGGGTGCTAGGGGCAGGTCTGGGGCGGGGAGTGACTGGGAAGCACCAGCTGAGTGGGACTAAAAAGTGATCTGACCAAGGTACCGGGACAGGCTCCAGAGCTTTGAGATCAGAGAGGTTCGAGAAAAAGGGGTCTAAGAGGTGACCCTTCATGTGAGTGGGTTGGCGGTTCATGAGGTGAAGTTGGTACGTTGGAAGGTCGAGAGCCAGTTCGCTGGCCACTTTGTCCCCGGGATTATGAAAATGGAGGTTCAAGTCTCCTAGGATGATAAGGTTGGGCGAGGAGCTGGCCAGGGAAAGGGAAGTTTCCAGTAGTGAACTGCCCTAAGGTACCCGGGGACGGTAAATGAGAATCCCCGAAAGTGACTTCAGGGGGGAGATTGGATGGTAAAAAAGACATTTTCGCAGTCTGAGATGGGGCTGTTGATGAAATGGCAGATAAGATGATTTTTATGTATAAAACTAGTCCTCCTCCCTTCCCATTTGGCCTATCAAGGCATTGGATCAGGAAGCCCGGGGGCAGAGCCTGAACAACGTCTGGGTCGGAGTCTGCGGAGAGCCAAGTTTCTGTCAGAAAGAGGATCTCGAGGTGGTGGTCTTGTAGGAGCATGGAGATCTCCAGGGTATGTTTGGGCAGGGACCTGCAGTTCAGCAGGGCCATACTAATTTGATGGTGAGTTGGGGGACAGGACTCTGGAGACGGGAGAGTGTAGCGACAATGATGGTAGTGTCTGCGTGAGTCCTCAATAGGAATGGAGTGAAGACAGAGAGCCTGAAGAGCCGGTCTAAGTTGAAGGAGTGTTTCCCTAGAATAGAATGGGGGGTCGGGTGGTCGGGGGCAGAGGTACTGGACCCTGGGCCCAGTCTGACCCGGACGGGCGCAGACGGGCTTACCTTTGGGGCACCTTCGGTGCGCCAGGGGCGAGCCCGCTGCGCGTTTGATTCATGGTGGTTAAGTACTTCTCAGCCTGCCGCCTATCTGAAGCTTTGGGCAGGCCAGGGGGAGGGTTAGGCCATGTGTGTCTGCCCTCCACTCAAGCAGCGTCAGCTGTGGTGGACAGGGGTCAGAGCACACGAGCCTGGAGCAAGTGACTGGTGCGGGTAGGTAAAAAACAACAATACAGTGCAGTTACCTCCGATTTAAAGCGTGGTTTAAAAGCAGTATTTGGAGACAGGATTAAAAAACATACATTCGCGCTGGCAGCACTGTCAACTCTAAGCTGTTACACCACTTCACTCTACTCCTTTTTACTGTATGCTACTACAATCTATGCCACTCCATTCTATGACCCTCCACTCTACGCCAATCCGCTGTACACCCCTCCACTCTATGCCACTCCACTGTACAACACTTCAGTGTACGCCACTGCACAGTACGCTACTCCAGTTTACGCCACTCCACTATGTGCCACTCCTCTCCACGACAATCCACGGACTCCATGTCCGTACACTCTACACTACTACACACTTCCACTGTACAAAACTCCAATCTACGCCACTGCACTCTATGCTACTGCACCATACACCACTCCACTCTACGTCACTACATTGTACGCTACTCCAATGTATGACACTCTGCTCTATGACACTCCATAGTACTCTATTACACTGTACGCAACTTCGGTCTTTTCCTACACTTAAATGTGACCCTCTCGGGGGGCGTGGCCTGGAGCCGAAGATGGTGGACGTGTAGCCCGAGAGCTCCGTCCGTAATCCTCTACACTAGCTGAATATCCTGCTTCCCCCACATGCGACCCACCTGATAATTGCACCGGAGGTCCCCGGGGGTGTCCTCTGGAAGCGGAGCGGTGCTTCTCCAATCTGCCCGCTCTGCTGACGCTTTGACAAGGCTGCCTCGGTCGCGGCCTGTTGCACAGGGTGAAGCCCCGGGCTCGAGTGGGCATTCTCCCCGGTCTCCCCATAGCCTCTGGCGCGGTCCGATCGGGACTCCGCGCCGGACCACAGAGGCGGACACCAGCGGCTGACATCGCCTGTAATGAGGTGAGCTGATCCTACGGCGACCCTACGGCGCCCGTGTCTGCTGCGGAGCCCTGCCCGGCCGCCCTGCTGGGTGACCTGCGGATCGAGCAGAGGCATTCTTCCACTGGCTGACCGCCTTGAACTACGCGGTGGGCAAGCCGCCCGTTACCTGCTGCGCCACCCGGACAGCGCCAGACATCTGATACCGGCACCGCTTGCTCTGGACCCCCCCCGGGCACTGCAGGCCTCATAAGCAGTATTTGGGCGCCATCTTGACACTGGGACCCGGACGGGGAGAGTCTCTCTGGCCCACACACTGGCCAATTGGCGGAACCGCGACTAGGACTCCACGCGGTGCGACGACCTGCGGAGGGCGGTGTACCCGGCGGTGAGCAGAGGGCGGTGGACTGCAGACCCTGGATATCAGGGCGGCCGGCCCCGGACTGCGGCAAAGGGGTGAGACACGTGCGCTGTGGGCCTACCACCACGCACTGGCCCAGGCTACTTGAGTGCACCTGCGTAAGGCCGATTCACTGGACACTTGCAGCAGGCCGCCTTACTTCCTTCATCTGTTTTCTGGGGAGCTAAAGTCAATTCTGCACACAGGGCCTCCCTGAGGAAGCCGCCTATGCTGACACTGATGCCAAGAACAGGGATTCTACGCGCTCCCTGCCAGCCCTGGGCCTGTGCTACTCCCACCCTTGACCGCCGCTCCCTGATCCTGCGGCGGACGCAGCCCGACGCCCGGAGTGGACACGGGAGCGGGCGGCGGCGATCTGCTGTGCCCTTTCCAGCGTCACCCTGCTAACAAGAGCCATGGGCAAGCAAAGGGGCAAGACTCATGGACAGGGCGCTGCAACGGACCTGCAGTCCACGGGCTCCGAGGACCCTCTGGCCTCCTCCAACATGGACATCATTCCGCCGACTGGGAAAAGGTCCCAGGATGCAAAGTTGGACCTTATCCTTAATGAGATACGAGCGACTCGTGAAGCCCTGGAATCGCGTATAGACAATATGGCGACTGGCCTGTCACTACTAAGGGCGGACCGTAACAAATTGGCGGAACGAGTGGCGGAGCAGAAGATAGCACTGAATGACCTAGTGCCACAGCAGACGGAGCATTCCACGAGGCTGGAGGGAGTGGAGAAACAGCTTAAACATCTCTGGGATAGGGTGGATGAGGCAGAAGGACGTGCGCGCCGAAACAACGTCCGCATCTTAGGTATTCCGGAGAGAAGTGAGGGGAGGGACCCCACCCAATTCGTGGAGGACTGGCTGCGGAAACTGGTGGGCCAAGAAGATCTCACTGCCCTGTACAGCGTGGAGAGGGCACATCGGATGCCTCCTCGGCCCCCCAAACCAGGGGCGCCCCCTCGTCCCCTAATCGCGCGCCTCCTTCATTTCAGAGACCGGGACACTGTGTTGCGGGCGGCCAGGGAGAAAGCACCGATACGATTTGAAGATAAAAACATTTCAGTCTATCCTGATTTCACGCCCACTGTACAGCGCGCCAGATCCACAATCATGGGTGTCAAACGCAGGTTAAGAGACAGAAACATGAAGTATGCGCTGCTGTTCCCTGCTCGGCTCAAAATCCTGCACGACAACAAATCCCACTTCTTCGACTCACCAGAAGAGGCGGAGGAATGGATGGAGGTCACTCTGACACCGCCGACCACACAGGACCCATTCGGGGAGCACCAGGAAGGCGGCCGCAACGAAAGCGGAGATACACCGGACAGACGGCGCAACATTCCCGACCCGGGACTCCACTCTTCCCATGGACCCTCTGTGAAGACGCATCCTCCTGATGCTCGGGTGGCGAGCCACCCATCGTCATCTCACCGGCAGCAGCTCACGGAGGAGGCACTAGCAGCACACGACGCCCAAGCACTTAACGAAAGGCACTCCGCCACTACTGACACACATACAGAGGTGTCTGGCTCAATGGACAGCTTGCCGCTGTTCCCGAAAATTACAGCCCAAATGGCAGAGGAGTTCTGATTTGCTGAAAATATGATCCCCTCCAGGTGGTAATGTATACTTGAACTTCCCCCCCCCCCTCCCCCTCCTTTCGCATGTGGTGGGTTGCAGGGGGAACCCACTTTGTTGAGGACTAACGAGCCCATGCAGACCGTTCAATGACAGTCGACAGAGGCCTGTCACCCCCCGGTATGCACACGGACTCCAATGACTTGTGCCCACGTTGGGCACCACAGTTTGGATCCCGGGCACGTTGGCTTGGGGACCTTTTTGTTAAGGGGTTATTTGTTTTCACGACACACTCACCTTATCTCAACGCAGAACTGACATGGGGCCTAGGGCGTTTCACTGGGTCGCACCACATGGATGGATATGGGGCCACTTAATAATTACCAACTGTGCACCTGGAATGTGCGTGGCATGGGAGCAGTCCAGAAACGCCATAGAATTTTGGCCCAGCTTAACCGCAGGGGAACCCAGATTGCATGCCTGCAAGAGACACATTTGAACGCCTCTGAAGCTGTGAAGCTGCGCAAGAAATGGAGGGGACAATTATTTGCCACCTCCTATTCTGCGTTTTCAAGGGGGGCAGCGATTTGGTTCCGTGGCTCTGTCCCCTTTCAGATGTTAGAGCATAGAATCGATAAAGAGGGCCGATATGTATTTGTGCGGGGGCTGTTAAACGGGGATGCTGTTGTATTTGGGTGTGTTTACTCGCCGAACTCTAATCAATCGGAGTTCTTGTTAACGGTGAACGGGGTGCTGACGGAATGGGCTGATCATCGATGGTTTATTGGGGGTGATTTTAATGCTGTGCTTGATGTTACGCTGGATAGGTCACATCCCCCTTTACAGGCGACTGAGAGTAGGAAACAAGCGGATGCTCTGAATCGATGGGCTGAGGGCTGGGACCTGACTAATGCATGGCGCAGTACACACTCACAAGAGAGGGAATATACCTTTTTCTCCACACCACACCAGCTTCATACTAGAATTGACCACATTTTCTGTTCCCGATCCGTAGCAGATACAATTGTTCAGGCCCAACACATGGGGAAAACTCTGTCCGATCACAGCTCTGTAGAACTCACATGGCAGTGGGGCAGGCGACTAGCCCCCATCCCCACTTGGAGACAGTCCCCAGATCTCCTTGAAGACTCAGTATTCCGGGCCTCCCTGTCCGACACTATAGTAACATATTTCTCCACAAACATGAACACAGCCAGCACCCGTCAAGTGGAGTGGGACGCATTTAAGGTCTGTCTTAGGGGGGCAGCCATGGCCGCTGGAATGAGCAGGAAAAGGGAGATAATTAATCAACTAAAGGAGGTGGAGGGCTCCCTAGCTTCCCTAGAGAATGAGGCTGCCGGCACACATGCACCCTTCACACCACTACAGGAGGCTCACATTCGACACGCAGAGCTACTGGAAGACCTGAGGCTCCTAGACTATAGGGAATATACGAACAGGCAGCATGCACAAGCGGATAGAGCTGGCCCCCTCCTAGCCCGCATATTACGGGACTCCCCAGTGAGCCACCCCATTCTGAGAATCTTGGACCAAGCAGGAAATCCAGTCACCACCCAGGTCGGGATCAACACTGCGTTCAGGGAATACTACACAACGCTGTACAGTCCCCCACAGCCCCTTCCCGAGGTTGCATTCGAGGCCTTTACGAGGGACTTAGCCCTGCCTCGACTTACAGACGGGCAGGTCAAAGACCTTCAGCGCACCATTACCATAGCTGAGATCAGACAGGCAATACGCGCCCTTCCTAAGGGTAAGACCCCTGGTACAGATGGCCTACCAGCCGACTTTTATGCAACATACATAGACCTACTAGCCCCACGGTTACACGCTATTTACTTGGAAGCGCTGCGGACAGCCACCCTACCGCAATCGTCTATGCAGGCGTTAATCACGTCCCTTTTGAAGCCTAATAAAGAAGGGCTTCAGATGGCTGACTATAGACCCCTGTCCCTTCTCAATACTGACTCCAAGATATTGACCAAGGTGCTGGCATCAAGGCTCGTGCAATATGTACCCCAGCTGGTCCACTCGGACCAATGTGGTTTTGTCCCGGGCCGCAATACAGCCATGAACCTCAGGCGACTAGCCCAGCTCATGCTCGGTGACCGTGAGGACACGAGCTCCGAAGGCTGCATCTCCCTGGACTTGAAACAAGCATTTGATTCCCTCAGATGGGATTACATGTTCGACACACTGTCGAAATTTGGAATACCCCCCGAATTCCTCGCCTGGGTCAGATTGCTGTATACAGCTCCCACAGCTAGAGTGCGCACCTCAGGTCATATATCAGTTCCCATAGCTATCGCCCGGGGCACCAGACAGGGCTGCCCACTTTCCCCCCTCCTATTTGTCCTTGCCCTTGAGCCGATGCTCTGTAAGCTCCGCCACATGGCCCCCCGGTTTGGCATTCTGCGTCATGGGACGGCACATATAGTGTCCGCTTATGCGGATGATATTATCTTATATTTCCGGGACTTGAGGAGTGACTTGAGCCCTGTTGCCCAGGTATTTGAGGTCTTTAGGTCGATCTCAGGCCTGACCATAAGCGAATCCAAATCATATGGCTTCACATTTGCAGCAACTGGTCTGACTACTCCACTACCCTTCGCCCCCCATGAGTTCCAGATAGCTGAAACCACCTTCAGATATCTGGGGATGCAGATTTATAGGGAAGCAGACCAGATGATCGACGGTAACCTTGGGAGGGCCATCAGAGCACTGAAGTCGCAGATACAATTTTGGCTCACACTACCACTCTCTATACCCGGCAGAGTGGCGATATCCAAGATGGTGATGCTCCCCCGCCTTCTCTACCACTTCACTAACTTGCCACACCTGATCCCGGCAGCAACCTTTAAGACCCTAGACACTCTACTCACCGAACTTGTGTGGGGGCACGGCCGCAGGCGTATAGGTCTGTCCAAGCTGCAGCTCCCCTCTGAAGCCGGTGGCATGGGTTTGCCTGATTTTAGGGCCTATAACTATGCGTGTCAACTGCAATGGCTGGCCTTCTGGGTAGCGGGTCGCAATCTTCAGGAGATTAACATGACGGATAGGGATCATGCATTGGGGAGAATACACACGTTACTTTTGCCCAACTCGGTTATACCGAGGGATGTCCCGCCTCTCCTCAAACTGGCGATAACTTACTGGCGGAAGGCGTTAAAGTACACGTCCCCTGGGTCGTCCTATGCCCCCACGATCCCGCTCTTGGGTATCCCACTGGCCACGGGGACTCTGTCGGCGGACTCGCTGGAACAATGGCATGATGCCGGAGTGTCGCACGTGGGTGACCTGTTCGCGGAAGAGCACCTACTGTCCTTTGCAGACTTTAGAACTACCCACGGAGTCCCTGGAGGCACCTTCCTGCTACACTCTGGCCTTCGCCACTATATCACACATAAGTGGTCCCCTAGGGGCATAGAGCCAGCTACAAACCCTCTCATCACCATGCACTACCTGATGGGCACGGGCGCCCACCTTACAAGGTGGCTCACTGCTAGTATTAAGAAGGGGAGGGCTTTCGATCTGCCACCACTCCGGGCAGCATGGGAAGTGGACATTGGTAGGCCCCTGAGGGATAAGGAGTGGGAACGTATCCTTCAGTTTCCCAAAAAAGTAGCTAGAAACCCCAAGTTTAAGTTTATTCAGTCAATGCTTCTACACAGAGCCTACCTGACCCCACGCCGCATACACATGATGTTTCCTGATGCGAAGAGTAATTGCCCCCGATGTGACACCGAGAACGCAACACTAATACACATGCTTTGGCAATGCCCCAAACTAGGATACTACTGGACCACGGTCCATGAATCGCTCCAGGAAGCGGGTGCTTTGACCCGATCTCCAACACTGGAAGACACGTTACTGGGGTTGGGGCCCTCACAGCGCACTAGAACCGTGGCGACACGTTTCGCGGACCTGGCCCTGTTGCTGGCGAAGCGTGCCATCACGATGAGGTGGAAGTCAGCCAGACCTCCCGACCCGGAGTTGTGGAGGGCGGAAGTGGTGCGATGGGGTAAGGCAGAGGGAGTTGCACTACAGAGGGAGGAATACAGGGGTCTGAGGAAAACGCCAATTTCACTGGACTGGTATACCATATTAGGTATGTTTGAAACTGGGAGAGACGGGGAAGATGAGGGTGCAAGTGCCTCTTCGAATGCACGATAAATGTGTCCTTGGCCGGACCAACATGCACTGTCACTAACCGTGGTGCGCTAAGGAGAGGTGCGAGTAGACCCCCAATTTACACTCACTGTATTGGTCTCGTCCCACCTATGTGTACAATCGAATGGAGCCATATGTTGTGATTCTCTATGTGCCCCAGTCTAATGATTGCTCAATTATAAGTTTTTGTGAGAGTGTCGGATGGGTTTGTTTAGGGCGGGGGGAGGGATAGTTTTGACAGGGGTTTGTATAAACTGTGACGGTTACTGTCACCAACAAAATGAAAAATTGAGACAACTATGCAATTATATGTTCTAAGCAACCTTATGTAAGTATTACTCTGTTTCCCTCCGGGACTGGAAATTTCTGTGACTGCTTTACCTACTATGCTAATAAACAGACCGTAATAGGTAACCAGTAAAGTTCCTGTAAATGTGGGCAGATGTGCTGCCTTCTCAGCACACTTAGCAGAAGGCAAGCTGCCATATTCTGGATCACTAGCAATTTATCCATTAGGTATTCCGGTATGCCCAGGTATAGAGCATAGCCATAATCTGTTCTAAATGTAACTAATGCCTGGATGACTGTTTTCCTTGCTTAAAAGGAGAGCAGGGGCAGACATTTCTTAAGGATATATGGCGTTACAACGCATAATTTTACATCGCATACCATTACAACGCGATTTTTACAACGCAGGATCCAGTACAATGCATACATTTACAACGCATGACATTACATAGCAGATGCTATTACAACGCATGCCATTACAACGTAAGTATAGGTAAGTATATCTTTTTTTTTAAAGTATAATTAATTTAATTTAATTAATTTAATGTAATTAATTTAATTAATTTAATTTAATTTAATTAATGTAAATTCTTTTTTTTAAACTGAACCCTAAAATACCCCTGTACCCCATAACCCAAACCTATATCTTTTTTATAAAAATAATAATTAATTTAATTTAATTAATTTAATTTAATTAATTTAATTTATTTAGTCTTTTTTTTTAAACTGAACCCTAAAAATACCCCTGTACCCCAAAACCCAAACCTAGCCCTGAACCCTAAAAATACCCCTGTACCCCATAACCCAAACCTAGCCCTGAACCCTAAAAATACCCCTGTACCCCAAAACCCAAATCTAGCCCTGCACCCTAAAAATACCCCTGTACCCCATAACCCAAACCTAGCCCTGAACCCTAAACATACCCCTGTACCCCATAACCCAAACCTAGCCCTGAACCCTAAAAATACCCCTGTACCCCAAAACCCAAACCTAGCCCTGAACCCTAAAAATACCCCTGTACCCCAAAACCCAAACCTAGCCCTGAACCCTAAAAATACCCCTGTACCCCATAACCCAAACCTAGCCCTGAACCCTAAAAATACCCCTGTACCCCATAACCCAAACCTAGCCCTGAACCCTAAAAATACCCATGTACCCCAAAACCCAAACCTAGCCCTGAACCCTAAAAATACCCCTGTACCCCATAACCCAAACCTAGCCCTGAACCCTAAAAATACCCCTGTACCCCATAACCCAAACCAAGCCCTGAACCCTAAAAATACCCCTGTACCCCATACCCCAAACCTAGCCCTGAACCCTAAAAATACCCCTGTACCCCAAAACCCAAACCTAGCCCTGATCCCTAAAAATACCCCTGTACCCCATAACCCAAACCTAGCCCTGAACACTAAAAATACCCCTATACCCCATAACCCAAACCTAGCCCTGAACCCTAAAAATACCCAAACACCCCAAAACATATACCTCAGTACCCCAAAACATATTCTCCTATACTCATACTTATTTTTTCAAATTACTTAAATTAATATAATTATTTTTTTTTTTAAATACATAAATTAATATATTTATTTATTTTTAATATTAATAAAATTACATAAATAATGTAAAAAAAATATTAAATAAAATTATATACTTACCTATACTTACGTAGTACTGGCACGCGTTGTAATAGCATCTGCTATGTAATGTCATGCGTTGTAAAGGCATGCATTGTAATGGATCCTGTGTTGTAAAAGTTGCGATGTAATGGTAGTGCGTTGTAAAAGTTGCGTTGTAACGGGTGTTTCCCTTTCTTAAGGGACTTCAGAATTTCAAATCATGTACCTACCAGCCTTTTGACTTGAGGGCAGAAAGATAGTCTATTGTCTAGGTTATTCCCAGGTTATTTACATAGTCCTTCTGAGGACCAGGCGGGCGGCATCGTCTGGCTAAATAGTTCACTTGATGTTTGGTGGGAATGTCCCCAAAAAGAGGATTTCTTTATTTTCCTCATTGCATTTGATTTGAGCTTTGGCTAGCCAGTAGAAGACTGCGTTAAGGCAGGTTCAGATCCTTACTCCATGAAACAAGCAATTGAATGTAATCTGCTTTGGATAACACCTTCGCTCCCAATTCTTCTGCTAGAAATACCACGGGTGTAAGATGTAAAGTTAAGAGCGTTTGAATTAGGGCCGAGCCTCGGGATACACCCGTACCCACCTTCCCTGGGCTGGCCAAGCATGGAGGAATCCATACTTGCTGGCTTCTGTCTGCTAAAAATGATGTTAGCATGCTCTGTCACTCCATTGGCCTGGAGGCGGTCAAGCAGCATTGTGTGGGGTATGGTATCGGAGGACACTAACAGGTCCAACATGATAAGTATGGCCGCTTCCCCACGACTAGGGATCCTTTGATATATTCTGATACCTCACCAAATGCGGGTTCTGTACTACAGTGAGCTCTAAAACCGGATTGGCTAGGGTGTAGCACCATATTAGCTTTCAAGAAGTTGTGTATTCACCTGCTTCTCCAAAATGTTGGCAAAGGCTGGCAGCAAGGAAATCGGTCTGTAATTGGCCGGAATAGCAGGGCCCGCCGCTGACTTTGTAATAGGTGGAAGGATCTTTGCCTGCTTCCAAGCACTAGGGACTGAAGCTGTACTTATTGAGGTATTTAAAAACCAGTTTACAGCCGGATTGATAGTCTCTGCCACCAACCAAAGCCTGCAGTTTTGGGGGGCATTGATCATTGGGAGAGCCACATTTGATGGCTTTAAGAGCCCTCAGTGTGCAGTCATACTGAATAGTGTGATAAATGCCACTATAATGTATGGCACTCCACTGTATGCCGCTCCGCTCTACACCAATACACACTATGTCACTCCACTGTACTCCAGTCTATGCCAATCCACTGTATGCTATTCTACTATATAGAACTCCACTCTATATGACTACACTCCGTAAACTCCACTGTATGATATTCCACTCTTTCCCGCTCCACTGTAATCCACTATACCCTATTCCACTGTATGCAACTACACTTTACGCCACTCAGCTGTACGCTAGTTGACTATGCCTCTCCACTCTACTGTATGCCACTCAACTGTACAGTACTTCACTGTACCCTACTCCAATGTACACCACTCCATTTTATGCCACTCCACTGTACTCTATTCCAATCTATGCCACTCAGGTGTACAGCACTACAGTGCACGCCCCTCCACCGTATGCCACTCCACTCAACCCCACTTTATGCTGTTTCAGTATATGCTTCTCTAGCATACGCTAGTCCACTGTATGCCACTCCAGTTTACATCACTTCACTCTATGGCACTCTTCTTTATGCCACTACACTATACTCTATACACTCTACACAAGTCCACTCTACTCTATTCTACTGTATGCCACTAACAATGTATCCTACTCCACTGTTCGCCACTCCACTTTACGACACTCCCCTTTACACCACTCCAGTGTACGCTATTCCACTGTATGCCACTCCACTATACCTTACTCCAGTCTACACCACTCCACTCTATGCCACTCCCCTATATGCCACTCAGCTTTTTGCTATTTCACTGTACACCACTTCACAGTAATGCATTGTATGCCTCTCCAGTCTACGACACTCTGCTGTACACTACTCCACTCTATGCCAACCTACTCTATGCTATCCACTGTATGCAACTCCACCCTACTCTGCTCCACTCCATGCTATTTCACTCTATCCTACTTAACTGTACACCACTCCACTGTATGCTACTCTACTCCATTCCACTGTCCTGCTGTACCACACTCCACTTTATACTATTCCACTCTACCTCACTCCACTGTACGGCAACACATTTAAGCATGCTCTGTTACAGTCAACTCTACTGTATTCTACTCTACTCTACTCCACTCCACACCACTCCACTTTATGCCACTCCACTAAACGCTATTCCATTGGATGCTAAGCCTGTCTATGACACTACACTCTACACCATTCCTATGTATGCCACTCCAATTTATGCCACTCCACTCATCAGCACTGTATATCACTCCACTGTAGTACACTGTACCACAGACTAGTCTACTCTACCTCACTCCACTGTACAACACTGTACTCCATTCTAAGCCAATACACTGTACTCCTCCCTATGACAGTTTCACACACTATACAACATGGCATACCACTACATTGTATGACACGCCACTCCACTCTATAAAACTTTACTTCATTGTATACTACACCACTACAGTGTACTACCCTCCACAGTACTGTACTATATGAGATGCCCGTTCACTATGTGACCCTTTAGTCCACTATACACTACACCACTTCACCCGACTACACTGTACAACAGTTTATCCCACTGCACACCACTGTACGACATTCCAGTGTACGACACTCCACTCTACAGCACCCTACTGTACTCTATAAAACTTCAGTCTGCAACACTCTTCTACACTCTATGCCACTGCATGACACCGTACTACAATTTATGTCCCTACACTTCACTGTACATCACTCTACTACACTCTATGCGATTCTACAACACTCTACTAAACTCAATGCCACTCAATGACACTCCACTCCATAACATTACAGTCGATGATACTCCACTGTATGAGACTCAACTGTACTGTAAAACACAACAATTCACTGTACAACACACCACTACAATCTACAGTACTCTACTATATGACACACCTTGCGACTCTACTTTACAAAACTTTACTCCACTGTATGCAATGCCACTCCACTGTACGCAACACCACTACACTAGACTCTATGACACTACACTGTACGACACAGTCCTTTACTATACTCTAAGACTCTGCACTTAACACTCAATTAAATGACACTTGACACTATGATTTAATAAAATATATATATATATATACAAAAAAATAAAAACTAGTTCGTGGCCTATGGGAGGGATACAGGAGTTACTGCATAAGCATTTTGGGAGCAACTTGGGTGGTCTTTGTGTGGAGCCTTTCTTTGGATTTGTGTATTATATTAAAAGATAAAAGTGTTGTGGGGGGAGGAATCATTTGCTAATCCGTAACCTATTAACACTGAAAAAATGGTACATTGTAATAGTGCATTTATCTTGTATTTATGGTCACCAATTTCTATTGTCAATTGTTTCATTTAAGCTGAGCAGATCGTTAATAAAAAGAAGTAAAACAAAAGGAAATAAAAAGCATTTTTAAAGTTAAAGCTAGGTTATAGTTATTTATATATAAACTTGTTTTCTTTTTATATAGAAACCCAGCATAAACTATAAAAACTAGAAAAATTATAAAGTTATAGTTATGACTTAAATTTCTAATTTATGCACCACTAGCTAGAACTTATATTTATAATAATAATAAAAATAATAATACAGCATTTTATACAGGGCGAACAGCTACCTCACAAGGAGGTGTCCCGGCGCTAAAAGAACAGGTTTGACCACGAGGACTAGAGTTTTAGCGCCTAGCGCTTTATAATTTATGCACCTCCTTCAATTTAATATACATTAGTAACCTCCGTTCACATTCTTCTTGCATCAATCACCACACTACAGCGCTCTGACTGGCGTGTGGATGGGTGGGTCCAGAGCCCTGTACCCAACCCTCCACAGGTGCTCTACCTCCTTCAGCACACAGCCTTTGGTCATGCATAGCAGGTGGCTGGATGCAGGGCCTGGCCCCACTGCAGCCAACCCCTGCTGTGCACACCTACAGGCTAGGCCCTGAGCCTAACACCCCACAGGTGCCATTCCCTCCATTATTTTACTTACACTTTTAAATTTGATTGTAGGTGGCATGGAGGTGCATTAGGGGCCTATATTGTATTCACTTTTTAAAGGTTTTTTTCTAAGGGAAAAAGTTTGCAAATTTTTGGGAGGGCTGGAGGCTTAGTTTTAAAGTGGCTTTTCTCTATTTTCTTGTGTGTTGTTTGTGAAATTTGCATTATTTTCCTCATTTTACTTTCTGGAGGCTAGTCTGTATGCCCAGACGTGGGTCCAGAGCATACTGTGTCACTGGAACCAAGCTGTCCCTTGCTGATGAGCTCATAACTAGGGAGAAAACAGTCCTGGGCTACTTGTGTCCCAGTTCAGGGAGGACATGGCTTGGCAGTATGGACTGTTCCGACTGGAACAGGGTCAAGACTGATTTGCATATAGCTGGGTCCAAACTAAGGTGACATAGTAAGCAAAATACAGATGGATTGGGATGCGGCCCGAGTAATTACTTGTGGCTGAGATTAATTCAAGCATTTCATCCACCACTTTTTGTGTACTTCAGTTTAACTTTAGTACAGGCAGTCATTAGCCAACCATATACTGCCTTGTCATTGGCAAGTACAGCTGTATACCGCATAAATTGGTGGTATGTCACGGCCTGAGATATCACTATGTTTCTGTGCCCTATAACTACAAAATAATTTAATGGATTTTCATGAAATAGCAAAAAGAATCCTTTCCAGATCATAATCTAAATTCTTGCCAAATTTCATAAAAATCTGTTCAGCCTCTTTGCTGATACGTCTGTCTAAAGAGGCTATGGAAAATGCATTTGTGGAAAAATGTGTTTTTGGGCTCCCCATTTTTCTTTGCATCCACTTAGCTAATCACCAAAAAACTTTGCATTGTCCAGCAATGTAGAAAAAGCAATAGGTCTGCAAAGATTCATCAAGATTTGTCGAATGATGCAAATTAATTACTGGTCAAAAATCTGAGAAATTCCTATCTCTGGCTACTGCCACTATGCAATATATGTATGTTTGCGCAGAATATAATTTACTCCTTAGTACCATTGTTGAGTGTGGTAAGGAGCAATAACTTATCAAAGGTAAAGCCTCAAGTGGGTCATTGCCCATCCCCAACCCAGGGATGCCTCACCAATCTAAGGAGTCATCATTGGTTGTAACCACTAAAAATAATCCTGGAGGAAAAGGAAGCCCCTTGTTTAGGATTTAACCACCACTGTTTCTGAAGATGAAGTGAAGCAGGAACTGGAATCCATCTTTCAAGGTCCTGAGAAGCTGAGTTCCAATGCTTAATCTTCGATGTAGTAGCAGCGCGATTATGCAGAACTGCCACAGTACTACCACTCATGCAACTTTGCTTGACCTAAGGATCCTCATCTGTATGCCCTCAGTGACCGTTTGCCATGTTTCCTAGTAGGCGAAGATGGAATGAGAAACTGGACAGGAAGTCTCCTCCAAATTATGCCTTTTATGAGAAGCAGTGCTTATCAGTACAAATTTAGAATCACATTGTCAATTGGAAACCACATAAACCCTTTAGTGCCTTACTTGATATGCTGTTGTGTTGTTAAAAGGTGTCTGATTTCCGCTGAACATGAAAGATTGAACATAGTTGTGAGCTAGAATAGCAGAATCTTAGTCACTGCACATGCGTAAAAGGAAATACATACTTAGCTGCCCTGATGTAAACAAAACCGAATTACCCAAATTGGCAGAGGAACTAGACCTCATCTACCTTCATGATCATTAAGCCTGAGTGGTAGGAAACCACATTGTCTGGAAGTGCGGAGCACGCAGCCCTCTGGTAAATTCAGAGCTTTCTTTAGACACGGTTCAAGTCCCTCTTTCCTTGCTCACTTCTAGGTCACATGACTCAAAACGTCTGTGCCCGGCAGGGGTACTTAAGGGCCTAAGTCCTCGTGTCACTCTGAGACAGGAGAAAATAGGAAGTTTGCTGAGAAAGCTGGTCAATTACTTCCCCTCAGCAAGGTAGGCGGGCTATAGCTATCCATCATGGTTATGTGTTTGCTTCCTGTCTTGATGTGGGGTCACTTCATGAATAATGATTGGGACGAGGACAAATGACGTTGTGACAATCGATTCCACTGCAGTCCAGAATCTTCTTGTCATCACTTCATTGTGGCTTATGTTTAAGACCCTCTTTTGTATATTGGCCCATGTTGAGCTCAGCCCACGTGCCGTTGAAGCTGCATTAGTTTGCTTTAAAATATAGGCAGTAACCTTATGTTCTGTCTCTGGGCGGGAGAATGTAGCCAGGAATATAGGGGGTGATTACGATGGCGGGCAGGCTTTAGTAGTGGAATCAGGTCCTGCACCCCTAATTACGATACGACCGCCACCATGGCGGCCGCATCCAGCAATTTAACATTGAGGCAGGTGCTGCTGGTTGCAGCACCTGCCACAATGTTAAATGGCCATGTTGTGCATATCCCTGCACAACGTGGTAGGCACATGCGGTACCTGCCACCTTGTGCATGGAAATGTAGGGGGGTACCATGGGTACTCCTCCCAGTGCACAACTGGCTCCCCCAACACAGAGGGTGCCCGCAACAGGTCCCCGAATCTAGCCTCCCCCAGGAGGCTGGCTGATGCCGGCATTGTAATCGTGCGGGCGGTGCCTGTAAGGCACCGCCACCATATCCCCAGTTGTTATGTTTTCATATAATCTGTGGTCTTAGTGCTTCTCTATTATCTCTTAGCAACAAGGTTCTACTGCTTGAATCTGGATTGTAGTCCAGCAGTGAAGCTTGGCTGAGGAGCTCAGAGGCTGGCCGCTGGGGGTCATTGTACCAATCTATAATAAATCCTCTAACTCTTAGAATTGTGCCCTGTGATCTCAAAATTGGGGACAAGGATGGAATGCGCTTTTGGAAAGCAGCCTTTGGAGAGTACAAACATCAGAACCTAGGAAGGATTTACTTTGGATGAAGACTGCGATACGATTGGATTTCTTTTGATACTGTTATGTATTTGTCGACCTCTAGTTGAAAGATCCCATGTTAGATAAGTCTTTAGAAATTGCCAGGCATATTGAAAATACTTCTCAATATGTTAAGGAATTAGCTGATACTAAACCGAAAAGTGATGTAGATCAAAGCAAAGTATGCATGTTGAATTTTACCAAGAAGACTGCAAAGGTAGACACTGAGGATAACAAAAACCCTATTGTAAAGCAAGAAGGGGTTATACATTTTTGTGCTACTGTTGCGGTAGTAATAGACACACTGCTGAAGCCAGTCATTGTCCCCCGTTGCTACAAATGCAAAATAATTGGCCATTTCTTGAGAGTTTATTAGACAGAAGGTTTCCACAAACAAAAGAAATCAGTAAACCTGATTAACAACACCACTATATGTCATTCCACAAGCGATGCGCAAGGCGAGAGTGATACAGATTTAGAAGTGACGGTGGTGGGAAATGTTAATAATAGTTCAGATCAAAAATCAATGAATGAAGAATATTTATTTGATTAATCACTTGATCATTGCAAAAAGGAATACAGTTTAAAATAATAAAAACTTCTCATAAAACAACAATTTAAAAATACTAGTTGAAAAACATTTGATCCCAAGACCCTGTAGCAGCCAACTTAATTATGAACAAATCAGATAACAGTCATAATTCATCTGTCAGTGTGTTCTTATGTGGGCATATTCAGATTCAAAAAACAGTTACAATACATCAGCGTCAATACAGACTTATATCAACAATATCGAGATCATAATCTACTCCCCAGAGCAGATTTGATTATCTTGGATCTCCTCCACCAAGCAAATACCAAATATCTGGAAACAGCAAAAGCCAACCACCTCGTAGTGTCAGATTAAAATATTCTAAATGCTTCGGCTGGCCTACTACAAGACAGTAGCCTACAAACCGGTACAATCCATTGTCTCCTATGGTCATCGTATGCATGACAATGAAAAAGAAAATGTATATTGGACTCAGGTGCCGAAAGGCACGCAGGGCATAATGAAGTTAAGCCAGTGTTTCTCCAACTTGATCTCCAACTATTAAGGGGAAAAGTCCCATATCTAAATTGGAGAAACAATACTCTAACTTGGGGCGACTCAATATCATCCATACATACCTAAAAATTGTAACAAGCCTTCACATTTAAAAAGCTGGAAGTCAAGGACCCATGTACATTGCACTCAAGACTAGATCGATCTTGGAATTCCCAGAACCTTTGTTTTAACGTAGGAACCATACTTCTATTGATCGAGCCAGGAGTAGCCAGTCCCTGATCAAATTTAGCCATTTATACGCCCTGATTGTTTGTGAAGAGCAATCAGCTCTATCAAGGCTTTCTTTATAGGAACTTGTGTATTCATATCCCAGATCCTGATCCAAAAAATCAGGGCTCTAAGGATAGCAAAGTGGCCAATCGATCTGAGCCCCAGGTCCAATCTCAATGGTAACAAGAGAGTATTTTTTGGCAGATTCAGAATGGCCCTGATAAATTTATTCTCAGCGAGATTCAATTCCTGTAAATTTTTGAGACCCCACGGCTCTGCTCGATATAGTGCCGCTCCCAGGCCCTTGGCCCTGTGCAACTCAAGTAGCGGAGAAATGGGTCTAAACTGGGATGTTCTGGATCTCTTGGCAATCGCGCTATCTATATGTTGGAGGCAAATGATACTCTTTTCAATTTGATAGGACCATGCTAGATTCTCACTGATACGGACCCCAAGATAATTGAACACCTTAACCCGCTCTAGGACTTGGGAATCCAACATTAATTTCCCCTTATCATGTTTATATGGGTTAAACACCATATACTTGGTTTTCTTACAATTAATCGTCAGTCCCCGAGTTCGACAAGCCCTTTCAAAACTACTTAGTAGATTCTGAATTCCCCTTGGAGTTCTAGCCATTAGGAGTGTATCGTTCGCAAAGAGCAAGCAGAGTACCACCCTACCCGCCATTTTAGGAGGATCACCACCACAGTTGAAGAGATTACCTATAATCCCATTAATAAAGAGTGAAAACAGGGTCGGGGCTAAGACACACCCTTGTCTGACACCTTTTTGGATCAGGATCTTTCCTGTTAGGCCACCATCACTGTTCCTTCTAACTCTAGCAAAGGTATTAAAATGCAGCCGGATCAAGATGTCAACTAAATATGAGGGTAGGCCCATATCTCGCAGAACAGACCACAGGATGGATCGATCAATGGAATCAAAATCAGTCTTAAGGTCCACGAACACAACATACAGGTGGCCTCTAGCGATGGTAACTTCTTTTGAGACTAGCATCAGAAATCTGAACACCTGATCAGTTGTGCTCATGGACATCCTAAAGCCTGCCTGGAGATCAGAAAGGATGTTATGTTCCTCGATCCATAGATGAATTCTGGCTAGGACAACTTTGACAAAGACTTTCCGGGCGATATCTATGAGGCTAATTGGCCTATAATTTTCCGGAGACCCCTTATCGCCTTTCTTGTATATTGGGATGATTTTGGCGCCTTTCCATGACCCCGGAATCTCACCTCCTCCCATGATGGCATTAAAGACTGAAGTAAGTAAGGGACCCCAGATTCTTGGTTCCGCCCCATACATGTCTCCTGGTAGCTTGTCCAAGCCAGGTGCCTTCCCTTTCTTGAGGGTTTTTATAGTCAATGGGGTCTCACCCACCATGATCTGCCTATCGTCCTCTCAGGTCAAACTGGATGGATTTACCCTCAGGGGCATAACAGACTGATCATTCTGATCTAAGTACAGGTTCCGAAAATACTCCTCCCAAATTTGAGGTTGCAGATGGAAATTTTCCTTTATTTTGGGATTTGCCGTCTGTTTAGCTATAAGACGCCAAAAGACTTGACTATTTCTCTCTTTAGATGCCACCAGAAGTGAGCTCCACTTTTCACCCACCCAATCTCTTTTTGCCTCCCCTTGCGCAGCCTTATACATCTTCCTGCTTTCTTTAATGGCTTGTGGTGATTTATTATTAACTTCAGTTATCAAGTTAGTTCTGGCTTGTTCACAGTTCCTGTTAAACCAGGGAGCATTGTGTCTTACAGGAATAATTTTTCCATATTCCCTAGAGAAGTGGGCTCTTAGCCTGGCATTTAGACGTGAGAAGATTGACATAGTGTCTGCCACTCCACCATTAATCAGCATAAGGTCAGAAAGAGCAAGCTCATCCTTTTGGTATATCTTAGGGAGGGACTCCCCATCAGATAGTATCATCAGCCACCTTAACCTTTTCCCACTAGTACTTGCTGTCACAGGAGCACTTTTTTGAATGGTTTCCCTTTGCCACTCTACTAGGTTAGACATTGTTGATACAAGGGCATTATGGTCGCTATCAGACCTATTCTGGACCATCATATCCTTTACATTTGGCCATAGATCGATATCGACCAAGATGTAGTCTATTCTGGATCTGCTTGACCCTCTCTGGAATGTGTGGCACGCAGTTCTGTCAGATGTTGTTCTGCCATTACAGGCCCAAACACTGAAATCAATAGTCAGGGACATGACCTGTTGTGCAACCCTTCTACTCTTTTTGATTTGCTGGATTTCTAGTTTCTTAATGCCTCTTGCTTTATCTTCCTCAGCTATTAGTTCCTGAATATAATCTACCGGCTCAAACGAGACATTAAAATCGCCAGCAACTATCAATTGATGGTTCGCTCTATCTAGTTCTAGATGGTTTGACAATGTAGTTATAGTGTCAGAAAGTTTGTGTGGATTACTACAATGATTATATAAATGTATTAACTTTACTGGGGGTTTCCCTTTTGCAAGCCCTAATGACAACCGCAAAATATCCACTGAGTCTAAATCGAAAACTTTGAGTTTGCAGGCTATTGTGTTTTTAATACAAATCAGAAGGCCCCCTACAGGTTGACCCATTTGCCCCTTTTTGACTTCAATACTAAAAGTAGTATTGCCAACCCTTACACCTTTTTTTACTGCCAAGGTTTCTTGCAGAAGGCAAATGTGAAATGTATCCATCATGGAACACCAGACGGGAGCATGTCGTTTTGGTGTAATACCTGCCACATTCCAGGAGAGGATTTCCAGATCCTGGGCGGTTTTCCCTATGGCCCGGGGATTCCTTTCAGAGAGGGATGCCCTCCCCTCACCTCCACCATCTGGCTGTGACAGCGAAAGGTTGCATAATACGGTATGGCAGTGTTTCCCAAACTGTGGTCCGCGGACCCCCAGGGGTCCGTGACACATTCCCAGTTGGGTCTGTAGGCAACAGTTTTAAAAGCACAGAAACATTTCTTGTATAATTAGCAACTTTCCAGCAACAATAAAAGTGTCAAGAGAATGCCAGTGATTAATGTACCTGCTGGAGAGCAAGGAGAGTTTTGTTCAGGGGCAGCTTTGATTTAACTAATGTAGCACAGAGGGTTAATGTGCCTACTGAGTGTAACATGCATCTTAAAAAGCAGTATTTTATGTGCCTAGGTTCGTGGTTACTGCTTTTGTCACAGAGATTCTTTTGTTACTGTGCACTTCATAAGTGACAATCGTAATCTAGCAGAGGGACCTATAAACTGTCATCAAAGAGCTGCTTGCAAACTGCATGGTACCAGTTAGTAACTTATATTTTGTCCCAGTTATTCATTATCCTGATGCTGCTTAAAAGAGATATTTGGGTGGAAATACATTTTTAATGTTAAAGTCAATGCTAGCCACTGTGTTATGTTCTGAATCCTGAGTTTGTGCTTTTCCCGACCAAGCACTCTTTAAACATTTTATATACACACTGATTTACATGTGTGATTCAAAGTCTCTATATGTGTGTGATGTAAAGTGCTCTGACATCCTACAATGGTATGAGAGATGCTATAAAACAAATGAAATACATTTGACAGAGGGGCTATTACTTCAATATAAAATACTAAGGGTCAGATGTACGATCTGTTTTTATTTGCGCAAACGGGTTCGCAAACCCGTTTGCGCATGCAAAAACCTATTAGGCCATGTACATAGCCTATTTCGCGAGTCGCAATTTGGGTGCGACTCTCTAAATAGGTTTTGCAACTTGCTATTATTTACCTGTGAGTTCTCAGAAACGGCGGACATCTTGGGTAGGGGCGTGAGCTTGAACAGCGCTCTAGCCATCACTACTTAAGGAAACGGAAATTCTCCGCAATAGCGGACGCGACTAGTGGACGCGCCTGTATCAGCGCCGGAGTCACGCCTGAGTCAGCCCGTCTGCACCCGTCCGCGCCTCGGACGCGCCCAGCGGCCATGTCTCAATTTCCTCAGTCAAGCTCACTGGTATGTGTTAGCAGCCATACAACTATTGATACTATTACTACCCCACCTATACAATATAGTATGGAACAACTCCTAGCTTTAAAAACACCTAGACAACCAGGTTGTTGTCTTTTTGAGTTAAACAGAAACCATAATATCTGCCAAGGCTGCTCACTGGCAATTAACTTTGTTAGAACTAAACAATGTGAGACCCAAACAAATACTGCATGTTCTAACTCTGAGTCTAAGCTATTCACCTTATTCAGCTTAAACTGTCGTTCCTTGCCCAGACATAAAACTGAAATTTTTAATTTGTTAATAGATGAGGCGCCTGACGCTTTGTTTGGATCACTGAAATAATATCGAGGGACAAAATATCGACTTGCAAAAATATCGTGGACAAAATATCGACAGACAAAATATCGAGTTTGTATCTACAAACAGGTAAGTACAAAAATATTGAGTACAAAATATCGTTTACAATAATATAGTTTTAAAAAATATAGACTTTATTAAAAACAGTGTTAAATTAAATTAATATTAAAATGTAATCACTAAAATATACTTAAAAATACTTAAATTAACTTATAATAATTAAATAATAAATGAAATTAATAAAAATAAATTTTTACAATCATATTTGTTAAAACATATATATATAGTAACATACTATAATTAAATAAAATACTATTATATTACCGTACAATAGCAGAAGTGTAAAAAATACTATTCCCACTCCAAAGAGTGCAAGCGTAGGGAAAGCATTGGATAGCGTAGGGGTTAAAATTACTATTCCCACTCCAGTGGGTGCAACAGTAGGGAAAGCGTTGGATAGCGTAGGGGTTAAAATTTCTATTCCCACTCCAGTGAGTGCAACAGTAGGGAAAGGGTTGGATAGCGTAGGGGTTTAAATTACTATTCCCACTCCAGTGGGTGCAACAGTAGGGAAAGCGTTGGATAGCGTAGGGGTTAAAATTACTATTCCCACTCCAAAGAGTGCAACAATAGGGAAAGCCTTGGATAGCGTAGGGGTAAAAATTACTATTCCCACTCCAGTGGGTGCAACAGTAGGGAAAGCGTTGGATAGCGTAGGGGTTAAAATTACTATTCCCACTCCAAAGAGTGCAACAGTAGGGAAAGCGTTGGATAGCGTAGGGGTAACAATTACTATTCCCATTCCAGTGGGTGAAACAGTAGGGAAAGCGTTGGATAGCGTAGGGGTTAAAATTACTATTCCCACTCCAGTGGGTGCAAAAGTAGGGAAAGTGTTGGATAGCGTAGGGGTTAAAATTATTATTCCCACTCCAGTGGGTGCAACAGTAGGGAAAGCGTTGGATAACGTAGGGGTTAAAATTACTATTTCCACTCCAGTGGGTGTAACAGTAGGGAAAGCGTTGGATAGCGTAGGGGTAACAATTACTATTCCCACTCCAGTGGGTGCAACAGTAGGGAAAGTGTTGGATAGCGTAGGGATTAAAATTACTATTCCCACTCCAGTGGGTGCAACAGTAGGGAAAAAGTTGGATAGCGTAGGG
Source organism: Lissotriton vulgaris (assembly GCF_964263255.1). Taxonomy (NCBI): domain Eukaryota; kingdom Metazoa; phylum Chordata; class Amphibia; order Caudata; family Salamandridae; genus Lissotriton; species Lissotriton vulgaris. The sequence continues at coordinate 351,879,685 of NC_141685.1, read as the reverse complement.
GTTAAAATTACTATTCCCACTCCAGAGAATACAACATTAATACTTTTTAATTAATTATAAAATGTATTATTGAATATCTATTAATAATTAATTAAAAATAATTAATATTTGTATACAATTTTTTAACTAATATATTATATTTACTAATTAACAATAATTATTTATATTGATCACCTATTAATACTAATTAATAAAAATATTTACTATTAATTATTTAATAATAAAAAAGTATTTAACTATTATTTGAAATTAAATAAATATAAATAAATGTAATTAATTAATTATTTATAATTTAATCACTTCCCACCCAATTCCCCTATAAACTCACAACTGGCTACAAAATTAATTTAGTAAAATTTACATAATTACCAAATAATCAATTAATTAAAATTAATTACCAATTAAAATGTAATTAATTAACTAATATAAATTAATTAAGTATTAATTTAAATTTACTATCAATAAATACATTTAAATATTTAATTAATTATAATTAAAATACTTCCCACCCTATTCCCCTATAAACCCGCAACTCGCTACAGAATTAAATTACGCAATGATTATAAAAACAAAAATCATTAATAAAAATTATTTATAACATAAATACACACTTTTCACACATATTATATCATAAAAATACACTATAAAAAATTAGATATTATTAAAAATTCGATATTTTTTACTATCTATATTTTTAACAGTCGATATTATATCACTTACCTTAAAAACGATATTTTGGTCATCTATAATCTGTCCTGTCGATATTTTGTCCAGTCTATATTTAAAAGTCGATATTATGTCCAGTCGATATTTTGGAGTCGATATTATGTCTGTGCACCGCTTTGTTTATTACTGAAACATGGCTTCATGCAAGCTCTGGACCAGATGTGGCCATGGCCCTCCCTGATTCATATGCGATCATACGCCTTGATAGGATAAATAAAACAGGAGGAGGCATAGCAGTGATCTTTAAAAAAACCTATACCTGTGAGTTTATAAAACTCCCCTGTCCGGGGTGTGAAGGTGCCACTTTCAAAATTATACTTTCCCCCAATTTTACTTTTTCCGGTGCACTCATTTATCGTCCACCTGGAGCAGCATCAAACTGGTTAAATAACATATCGGAACTCCTAGGCCCCTTCATCGTGAACACTGCCAATTTCACAGTCATTGGCGACTTAAATCTTCATCTGGATAATGAACACTGTATTAAGGCCACTGAACTCATTGCCGACTTTACGTCCCTCAATCTAAATCTAAAAAACTCTGGCCCTACACATACCGCAGGTCATCTACTGGACCCGATTTTTTCAAACATTCATAACTTGAACACCTTTCCGGCTCTGCCAATTCCTTGTTCAGACCATTTTCCTATCAAATTCTCATTTCAAACGTTAACCTCTAAGAATTCTCCAATGGCTCAACTCCCCACTGTCAGGAAATGGAAAAAACTTGATATCAACATTCTTAATACTTTACTAGAAGACACGATACCATGCACCAACTCAAGAGTACAAAATCTATCAGCCTCTATCCAATCCTGGCTCCTGGCAGCCATTGACTCATGCCTCCCCAAGACCAAGTTAAAAGGCATAAATCAACGTCTACCTGCCCCATGGTTTAACGACTCCTTAAAGCTTGAAAAGACCAAATGTAAAAACGCTGAGCGTCAGTGGAGAAAGTCCTACTCCATGGAAGCCAAAAATGAATATAAAAATCAATTAACACAATACCAAAAGCTGTGTAGCAGAGCTAAAGCCAATTTTGTCTGCACTAAAATCACTGCAGCCTTAAACCAATCTAAAACTCTTTTTAAAACAGTTAAAGAGCTGGCCGGCTCAAACACCTCACCAACTCCACCTGATTTAAATAAAACACAATGTAATCAACTAGCTGCTTTTTTTTGTAGACAAAGTTGATCAAATTTATCAGGCCATCAAACTAAATCAGAACAAACACGACGAAGTTCACAGTGATATACGTAATTCCCCCCCTAACAGACCATGTATTCAAGAGGCCACTTTAGATACCACTTCTAACAAAACTCCCACCCTCTCACTAAGCACTTGGCCTATGCTAAACGTTGAAACTGTCACCGAACTTCTAAACACGATAAAATCAGGCTCACCAAATGATCTCCTACCATGCCCCATCTTAAAATTACTCAGTAAAAAAGCTTTATCTACTATTACGGATCTTTTAAACAGCTCCTTGCAGGAAGAATGTGTGCCTCAGGATTGGAAGCATGCAATGATTCATCCTCTTCTAAAAAAAGCTGATGCAGACCCTAAGGTACCCTCGAATTTTCGACCAATATCTCTGCTCCCTATTTTTGCCAAAATTCTGGAGAAACATGTCCATCGCTGTCTCTCGCATTTTATAACCACACACGACCTGTTACCTCCCCATCAATCTGGCTTCCGGGCTGGTTTCTCAACGGAGACCACCCTATTAGGTGTGACAGAAAACATCAGTTCGATGATAGATAAGGGTGAAACAGTGGCACTGGTGCTTCTTGACCTCAGTGCCGCATTTGACGCTGTTTCACATGCGGTACTAATAAAAACTCTTTACTCTCTTGGCATCTGCGGCCCTGCCTTAAATTGAATTAAATCCTTACTTGAAAACAGAACATTTCAAGTCTTTTCCAATTCTGCTTGTTCTGATACCCACACCTTCAAACATGGAGTCCCAGAAGGCTCAATTTTAAGTCCACTACTTTTTAATTTATACATGAGCCCACTTGCAAAAATAGTTGAGGAGACCGGCTTAATAATGTTCTCTTATTCTGATGATTCTCAGCTTCTTTTTTCCCTTTCACCATCAGGCAACAATAATCCCTCCACATTAAGTTTAGGATTAACGAAAATTGCTGGATGGATGCAAAAAAACTTCCTGAAATTAAACGGTGAAAAAACCGAACTTATTATTTTGGGAAGAAATAAAGAACTCTGGGGACCCCAGCACTGGCCCTCGGAAATGGGCCCTCCTCCAACCCCAACCAACCAGGCCCGGAACCTAGGCTTTGTTGTCGATGACACACTCAGTATGCACCAGCAAGCTATTAAAACATCAGCCACTTGCTTTGTCATCCTGAAGTGGCTAAAGAAAATCTGTTGGATGCTACCAGATCATACTAAAAAAACTGTTATTAACGCCCTAATAACATCAAGGTTAGACTACGCTAATGCGTTATACTTGGGGTCCAACAAAGCTACAGTCCGCAAACTGCAAACTGTGCAGAATGCAGCCACGAGACTGTTAGGTAAAATTCCTATCCACGCGCCCACCACCAAACTCATACGTGAGTTGCACTGGTTAAAAATTGAGAACAGAATCAAATTCAAATCCTTATGCTTTATGCACAAAATATCAACAAACAAAGCCCCTAAATACCTACAAAATCTTGTACAATGTTACCTTCCATCTCGGACGCTAAGATCTGCAACAGCTAATAAATTTGTTGTTCCCAAAATAAAACTATCACGCATGGGAGGCAAATCCTTTGCCTATCTCGGTCCCTCCTTGTGGAATTCCATGCCACAAGCTCTGCGCTCAGAGGCTAATTACATCAAATTCAGAAAAGCCTTAAAAACCTGGCTATTCAACATCTAAGTCAGTCGTCCGGTTACTCAACACTGAATCACAGCGCCGGGAAACCCTTTGTTGGGTAGCTGTTTGCGCTATACAAGATAAATAAATAAATAAAGGGGCATTCCCTTCCAAATAGCGAGTCTCAAAACCATGTACAAATGTCTTGCGGTCGCAAAACAGTCACAATTACCACCTACTTCAAGTAGATGGTAATGCATTCGCAAATGGGAAGGGGTCCCCAGGGGACCCCTTCCCCTTTGCAAATGCATGCAAAAATATTTTTTAAGGGCAGGCAGTGGTCCCAGGGACCTCTGCCTGCCCTTAGAAAATGAAACGAAAACGTTTCATTTTCCTTTTTTTTTTAAATGCATGGTAAACAGGCTGCATTTTTTTTTAAACTGCTTAGTTTAAAAGCAGTCCGAGACATGGTGGCCTGCAGAGCCCAGCAGGCCACCATCGCTGGGAGGGCTGGCATTCCCAATGGGCTCGCAAATTGCGAGAGGCTCATTAATATTAATGAACCTCGCAATTTACGACCCCATCAGGAATCCCAAACAGTGTTAAACACACTGTTGTACATTTCATTTAGCAACTCGCAATTTGCCACTCGCAATGTGTCGCCAATTGCGAGGCGCTAAAAGAAATGGTCGTACATCTGGCCCCAAAATCCTTAGTACTTTGAGTATTTGTTTTGTGTGCACACGTGTGTATTTTTTTAGAATTACTGTTTTAACGTTTGAAATATAACTCATACAAATTGCTTGGGGGTCCCCGGCTTCCAGTGGTGACTCAATGGGGGTCCTCAGGAGTCAAAAGTTTGGGAACCACTGCGGTAGGGGATTTAGGGTTGACAGCTACCTTTCAGGGGCAGACAATCGATTTTGTCTGGTCTGTGCCTCTCGCGCCTTCTGACTCAAGAGGTAGAATGTCCCTGCTCGTATCTAGTCAGTGTAGATCATCCAGGCCTGACAACAGTTGGAATCTGTTTCTTAATTCAGGTGCATGAGGTGGGTCAGGGTTAGGTTCATGCTGTGGGAGAGCCTTACCTCCCTTAATCTGCTGAACTTCCTGTACAAAGTGCCTATAAAAGAAAGCAAGGGGTAATAGCTTAGGTCCTCATCCATCCCTAAGTGCTTCCAGCTGGGGGCCCCAACTTAGAAGCCACGAGGCCATATGTGGGGATCTGCAAATTATAACTATGCAATCCCCAGCAACAGGCTTCACAGAAGCACCAATCCAGTTCACCCGCCTTACATACAGGATATCCTGAAAAATACACCTGATAAGTTCATGTGCTGGGATAGCCAATGGCATACTTTGTTCTGTAGTTCAGTAAAAGGTTCCTGTTTGTTTTCCATTAGAAGAACGACATTTGCAAGCACAACCACATACGGGGAACAATCAGGGAGAAGATGTAGTATTGTTTTAGCGCCACTGGAAATTCCAATAGGCCCGGGTTGTGGGTTGGGTTTAGGTGGTTCATTAGACCATCTTTCCCCCCTATTGCCAGATACATTACGTAGGTTGGTACTAATACCTGCTGGTCTAGATAAAGTATTTACCTGGTCTTGTACTAGGGATAAGACCTCCCTGTGTTGGGTGTGTTACACTGGGAGGTGTAGTGGGCTGCTCTAGTATGGACTTGCTGCTTGATTTATCCATCCGCCCGGTTTTATCCTCGGCCCTTTTAGGGGGTGCTCAGAGACCTTGCTCCCTACCTAAACTGACCTCTACACCGCTTTCCCCATTATTACGCTTGCCTCCCTCATGCCCTGAAATTCCTTTGACACATTTATACATTAGGTCTACAGATGCCTCAAGCTTCTCCAATCTCAAAATTATTGGAAGAAGGATTTTTGACGTCGATTGATCAAGGTGCACAATTAGTGCGTCCACTATACAAGCCACGGAGGCATCCAAGTTGCCTGGGGTAAGTAGGCCATTTGTCACCGGACATTCATCACTTGTGTCACCCTCATCAGATGCTAGTTCTTTTGCCTTATGCCTTGATCTAGTACGGATATAACAAGCTTGACCAGTATGTTACACTTTCCTCTTTTTTTATGCACCACCACCATGATCTTCTGTCGCCCCACCCTTGAGCCCAGTTGATCCAAGATTAAAATTGTGTCATCTACTGGGCACAAGTTTAAATTACATTATTCGCTCTCAATGTTTGCATCAATATCAATGTCTTTTGGCGTAGGGGATTGGGTAAGGTTCATAATACCTGGGGTTGCTTGATTGTTTGCCACCCCTCCTCCAACCGACATTCATCGCTCAGTCGAATCAATTTCTTTTTCAATTGCCTTCGTTGCTTTGAGTAAATAGCAATCCAGGGTTGAACTTGTCAATTGCTTCGCAGTGTTCACCTTCATACCCATTCCTTTCCGTTTAGACGACATTTTCCCAGGTGTAGATACCCCTCTCCTGTCAACCAGTGCATGTATATCTGCCGCCAGAGTGTAATTCAATTCAATTTTATTGAGTATATGATTTGGAACTCCTTAGAGATCCACATATAATAAAGTAACAAAAGAGCAGTATGAGAATAAAACAACTTATTAAAACAGATTGTTGTTAACATGGTTTTACAAATTTTCGTACAAATTATTTAATACAATTCTAAAAAGCATTTAAAAAAGTTAAAGATTCTATTGCAGAAAATTTCATTGGGAGGACAGAAAATATCATCAATGAGAGATCTTGCCGATAAAATACCCAATTGCATACAAACTGGTCTCACCCACAAACGACGATAGGCCATTAGGGCAGGACAAACTAACAAAACATGTACGGTGTCTTGGACTGAATTATTGCAGAAACTGCATATGTTGGGTATACCGTACCATTTGGCCAACAACTTATTCAAAGGAAGGAGATCCTGCCTTAAAAGTAGCCAAAATCGGCGCAAACCATGGGGCATATTCCAGGAGACATACGGTTGTAATTGTCTAAACAGGTAAGAATTAACAACTTGAGTGACCCCCTTTTTAAGTGTAGTAGAGTTGCAGTCCCTTTCGAAGCTGAACTTCCATGTTGCCTGTTTTAATGTAGATTTTAGCTGATGCACAGAAAGGTCAAAGAGGGTTTCTTCCTCCAGATCCAAGAGTGTAATAGCCTTCCTAAAGTTCTTTATGAGTAACGAATGCTCTTTTAGGGGGCCCATTAGCTCTTTTTTAATGAGAGATCTTAATGTGGCTGGATTTCCTTTAATCAAGCAGGCGACCCAGCGAATAACTCCTGCCAAACCCACTGCCCAGCTACTTCTTAATCCAAATTCTAATCGAAGGGATGCTGCAGTGCAACTGTTATTGACAGAAATTAGGTTTCTCAAGAGGGAACCATCAATGGTGTCCAAAAAGCCCCATTCACCTAAATCGATAAGTTCTATGCCGTAGAGCAAAGTTGCAGGGATTTTTGCCCGGAATGCTTCTAGAAGATGCATAAAGTGTCTTTTACCGGTTGATTTATATAAGGCTCTCAGCCCATTTCCCTGCGACTTTGCTTTGCGGGAACTGTTATCTATATGGGGTTCATTACTCAAGTTGCTACTAACTATTTTTCCTAAAAAATATATGATTTTACACTTTCCAATTTTTGACCTCCCAGCTCCCAACTAATGTGACCTAATTTCAGTTTTTTCTTCCCCTCTAAACATATTACCTTGCTCTTAGAAATGTTTATTTTCAGATAGTGAGCTTCGGAGAATAAGTGTAGGGCATGCAGACGGTTATTAAGGCCTTTTGGGGTAAGGTCTAGAACTAGTATGTCATCTGCATACATTAAACAAGAAATGTCAGTGTCTCCCAAGCGCGGAGCAATTCCTTCACTGAGGGATATAGTGCGGGGGAGGTCACTAACATAAAGGGAAAACAGAAGGGGAGCTAATAGGCAGCCCTGTTTGAGACCATTGGCAGAGGGGATGGGCCGGGATAAACCTCTTTCTCCCCCCAATAGTACTCTACACCATGTATTATCATGCAAGTCCTGTACCATGTGTAGAAGCCTAGGTGGCATTCCGAGAGCAGATAGTTTTTTCAATAGCAATTGACGATCGACCTTATCGAATGCTGTGGAAAAATCTATAAATGCCACATAGACTCTCCCTTTTCTGGCTCTAATATATTTATCGGTTATTACCTGGAGGGCTGTTAAATTATTCATAGTACCATGGTTCTTCCTAAAACCGGTCTGCTCAAGTGGGAGTATGTTTGCATGATCCACCCAGTCATTTATACGCTTCAGCAAACATCTTGTAAAGACCTTGCCGATTGCATCCAACAATGCAATCTGGCGGTAGTTTTGAGGGGACAAGCGATCACCCTTTTTAAACAATGGAACTAGGATGCTGCCCTTCCAGGAAGGTAGAACCTTGCCTCCCAATAGGCAAATGTTGAATACAGGACAAAGTAATTTACTCCATTTGGCACCACTTTGCTTTAGTATAGAAATGGGCAATTCGTTGGGGCCCATTGCCCCAGAGCACCGCATTTCTCTGGTGGCTAGGTCTATGTCTTTTTCTAAGAATGGTACCAGGGGCAGACTAGTCTCCTCTGGCCATGCTTGTGGGGCCACAGAGCTGTTACTTGCATAAAGATTAGAAACAAATTCAATCCATATTTGTTCCTCAATTGGGATGGGTAAAGGTCTTGTTCTCAATCCGCACCCCTCGCCTATAAGAGACCAGAACTGCCTCATTTCCCCATTAATAGAGGCTTCTCTTATTTTTATCCAAATGGCATCCTCTTTTTCTTTACATATTGTGAATGATAACCTTCTCCTTTTCCTTTTTAACAATGATATTTTTCGTGCTGTATCAACAGATCTAGCTAAATATTGAGCCCTTACTAATTTGTTAATTTCTATATTAAGCAATCTCAGGGGGCTTGGGAATATTCTAGCAGACTTTTTCTTATTGGAGTTTTTAGCTACCGCTATTACTGCCTTCATGAACAAAGAAAAATTTTCAGTTTCCAAACCGTGCCAGGAAGGAAGATCATTTATTGCTGCATCAAGCATTCCCTCCAAATTTCGTTGAGCTCTTGCCTTCCAATGACACCTTCCTGATTTAACGCCAAAATTTACCCATTCACTATTTAGAGACTACTTATCACATTTAGGGGGCTTTACATTCGCAAAGATAGACAGTATTTTATGATCACTAAACGGCGTATCAATAATACTGAGATCCTTCAGTAGCTCAAATGAGTGAGTCCCCACTATTACATAGTCCAATATCGATTCACCCTGAATCCGCCAGAGTGTATTGTTTCTATAAATAACGTTGATGTACACATGTGGGCAGATTCTTGTTCCCCTTTCACTTTGGTAGACAAGCAGAAGTGGGAAGAGTTGGGAGCCATAGCATTAACTCCAACTGATGTTGTACCTCAGGGCTATGTGGAATGAAATTACCTGTGTTGGGATATTTTAATGCTATGGTGTTGTTTAAAGGGAGAAAGACTGAAACAAACATGTATGTGGTAGAAGCAGGGAAATGTTTATTGGGATGGAAGGAACAGAAAAACTTGGGTATTTTTCTTGATCCAAATCATCCTTTACAAGTGTTATTAACACATTTTGATTATAACAAATGGGTTGAGAAGTTTCCTAATTTGTTTATGGAAGGATTAGGATGTCTCAAAAAGTTTGAACATCGGATTGTGTTAAAGAAGGATGCCATACTTAAAGTGCACAAAGTTCATAATGTCCCCATGTCGTTGAGAGGAAAATTGAAGGATGAACTACTAAGATTGTGCAAGGAAGAGATCATAGAACCAATAGAAGCATCTGAATGGTTAAGTCTGATTGTAATCGCACACAAACCTAATGGAAATATTCACATGTGTGTGGACTTGAGAGACTTAAATGAGTGTATATGGGTGGACAGACATCCTTTGCTACGCATAAATGAAATGCTCTCCAGTGTTGCTGGTGGTAGGTACTTTACTACACTGGACCTATTCAGTGTGCACCACCAGGTGCGTTTGCAACATGAATCGAAGCAATTAACGTCCTTCATAACACCGGAAGGGACGTTTCAATTTGTCCAAATTACTTTTGGCCTTGCTTCGGCATCTGCTGTGTTTCAACAGGTGATGCAAAGCATTTTGAAGGATGTAAAACATTTTCTGGTGTTTCAAGACGATGTCTTGATATGGGGAAAGGATGAAAAGCACCATGATGAGGTTTTGTTAGACGTGCTTACAAGGCTGTAAGCAGCTAGGCTCACCATTAGCCTACAGAAATGTAAATTTTGTGAACGTGAAGTAGATTATTTGGGACACACATTGTCGTTCAATGGAATCAAACCTAAGTTGAATCTTGTGGAAGATTTAGAAAAAATCTCCTTCTCCACATGACAAGGATCAATTAAGATCATTTCTCGGTTTAGCCGAGTATTATGCCAAATTTGTACATCATTTTTCTGAATTGGTGCACATTTGTGCGAACTCATGAAAAAAGTTGTGACATTTCAATGGACAGATGAGTGCCAGTCAGCATTTGAGGCAGTGAAGAAAGATGTGGCTTGTGCTACTGCTTTGAGGCCATATAACCCCCAGGACAAAACCATAATTGTAACTGATGACAGTGATTATGACTGGGAGCTGTACTCATGCAAAGGAGTGAAGGCAAGGAAAGGGTGGTGGCTTTTGCATCACGTACCCTTAAGGGTGCAGAGCTGTCTTATTCCAGCATAGAAAGGGAAGCTCTAGCTTGCTAGTGGGGTGGACAACATTTTCATGTTTATGTTTGGGGCACAAGGTTCAAACTTTAAACGGATCACAGACCTTTGTTAGATATATTTACCACAGCAGGAGCTAGTAGGGCTACTCCACGCATTGCTAAATGGCTGTATCGTCTACAAGAATTTTCGTTTGACTTAAAGTATGCTCCTGGAGTCAAGAACATGAATGCAGACTGTTTGTTTCACTTACCTGTAGTGAGCGATGGGAAGGATTATAAAGGTGATGACGAATGGATGGTGGCAAACATTGTTGATGTATGTCAGGCCATCAGCGAAAATGAGTGGGAGGAAGCTATTTCTTCTGATGCTGTTTTGGTGAAGGTGATCAAAACTTTGCACACGGCGTTTGGATGGAAATTGGACGAGGATGTCTTGATGTATAAAGATGTGTGGGAGGAGTTATCTGTATTGGATGATGTTGCAAGAAGGTGTGACAAGTTGGTTATGCCTGAACCTTTGAGTATCAGGTTGATGGATTTATTACATGAATTCCATGGTGGAATGTCTGCTGTCAAAAGAAAAGCGAGAATGGATTTTTGGTGGCCAGGCATGGATAGAGACATAGAAAGATTTGTGAGGGAATGTGTATCCTGCACATGTAGCGATACATCTCATATATTGAGAGAATCTCCCATAACTCCTACTAAGCTCCCAGAAAAGGGGTGGGAAAAGCTCACCATCGATATATGTGGTCCATTTGATAGTTTAGGAGTGTCTGAGAAATATGCAATAGTAAAGATGGATTATTATTCAAAGTGGCCAGAGGTGGCATTTGTCAGCAAAGTCAAATCCAGCAGTGTCATTGCATTTTGTGAGGAGATTTTTCGGATGGAGGGTTTTCCTGCCGAATTTCTCACAGAAAATGGTCCTCAATTTATTTCTGAAGAATTCGGTGAATTTCTCAAGAAGTTGGCATAAAACACTTGAGAACCCCTGTTTATCATTCCAGGGGAAACGGTTTAGTGTAACTCTTTAATCGTGTTATGGGGTGAAAACATCCAATTGACCATATCTATGAATGGGTGTTGGAAAACACAAATTAAGAAAATGTTGTGGAATTACCGGACCACTCCCGATTAAGTAGCAGGAGAAACTCCCTTTTGTTTGCTAAAGGGCAGAGTTCCTTGCACTGTGGCTGTACCAGCAGGGATGGCCAGGAGAGGTAAGATAATTATCAATGATGAAGATATGCTCATCAAGGTGGAAAAATACCAAGATGCCTATCAAAAAAGGCATAATGATTAGATAGGAAAGTGTTGCAGGGTTTATAAAGAAGGTGATTTTGTAAGATTGTGTTCTGGTAATGTTGTGAAGAAGGGTGCTTCCAAGTTATCTGAACCAAAGGAAGTGGTACAGGTTGAAGGCAAATTGCTTAAATTGTCTGATGGCAAGTGGTGGAATGTACGTAGGGCTGTCAAATGTAAGGAGACTGAAGTGAAATTTTAGATGAACAAAAATTCTGAAATTATGAATAATTCAAGTGAAGTTGGTAGAAGAGTTCCCAGTGAACGTTTGAAATTTAGACCAAAGAAACTGGAGAGTTATGTTTGCAATTGATTGATAGTTTTTACTGCATTCATGTTTTGCATTACTGTTGCATTCAGTTAGTATTTTTTTCATTGTTATTTTGTCAATGTTGATTTATTTCCTATGAAGAAGAAGAGATGTGTTATGTTTTTATATAATCTGTGGTCTTCGTGCTTCTCTTTCATCTCTTAGTAACAAGGTTCTACTGCTGGAATCTGGATTGTAGAGTCCAGCAGTGAAGCTTGGCTGAGGAGCTGAGCGGCTGGCCACTGGGGGTCGTTGTACCAATCTACAACGAATCCTCTTAATCCTAGACGTGTGTCCTGTGATCTCAAAACTGGTCTTATGCCAGGCAATTGTAATGATTGCCTGTGGCGGAAGCGCGGTGGGCGGTCTTCGTGCCCACCATGCTTGCGGAACGATTTCCCCCATCCTAATGTGGAGGGGGAAATAGGCATTCAAATGGTGGAGGGACCGCCTCTGCCAGCCCCGCAGTGGCGGTCCTTCCACCATCATAATGGCCCCCATAGCTCGGTGGACTGGAAACTTGCTTCTGATATATTATTGTACCTTGCAGTTATGCCCCAAAAGGGCCAACCTATGTTTTCATCTTTCTAAGGTTGATATAACGAATGGCATTGAACAAAGTGTCACCAAAATGTGTTCATTTCAGCGCCAAGAAGTGGCAAGAGTTTGGAAGCGTGTATTACATAATAACATAAATGAAAACCCTCTAGAAAATGTAAGAGCTCCAGCAATATAAGAAGATCGTTATCTAAATAATCAACATTAATTCAGGTACAACATTGATCCAACTATCTGCAACACTGACAACAACTGGAAAAAGTAATTATTTTCAGTGCTCCCTACTATATTGCTCATCCTTTGGGCCCTTTTTAGAAAAAAAAATTAAATAAACTTTCCATTTGCGAGCACAAGGAGAAGCTAAGCTGGTCAATTCATGAGCCTGTTGCGCTGCCGAGTTTAGATAGAAGCTCTTTCCATCATTGTACTTTTAAATTGCTTGGCAGAAGGTTGAAAAGCCATAAAGGCAGTGGATGTATCTTCTTTTAAGAGCACTTACTGGAGATATTTGCAGAGGTCACAGGGAACAGGCAAATAAGAGCTCATCTGAGCTAGGAAGATGAGCAGCGGAACTTAATGGCAGCTTTTATCCGAGGGAAGTGTGTTTGATACAGCTCAGAACAGAGTCACCGCGGATGTTCTGGTTCAAATGTATCCAACGCCGGATGGATTGGCTCTTAAAGCTCTTAGCACAGGTGACTGGCCCCCAATCTTGGCACAAGGGTCCCCACAATCCCGCTGTCACAGCAAGGGCACCAGAACTGCTGAAGCGTTAAGCTTTCTTTCCTACTTTCTTTTTTCTCTCCACTTCTGAATCTTTTTTAAACATTGTGACTCCTTGCGTAAAGCCCCCAATTCTGACAGATTGTTGGCTAGAATAAAATGTACCAAGAGATATCGTCCCTCACTGGTTTTCCTCCATTAGAGGAGCGTTTCTTTAATTTGTTCTACGCAATGCTGTAACTCTCAATGTCTTTTTTTAAGAGTATTTTAGGTTGAGCCTGGGCAGCAAGGCATGCTGCATTCGAGTATAGACTTGAAGCCCCGCCAACTCTCCACCCATCCACCCATATGTGTCATTGGTGTGTGTCATTGTCCTTCGTAAATGCTGGCTCCTGATTCGTTAATAGGCTTGTTAGTCCCTACTTAACACCGCCTTGCCTTCATTTGTAACCTCCCATGAGGACTAGCCTATTACTTCTGTTGTCACACAGTCTGTCTTATTTAGTCTGTAAACCCTATTTTCTTTAATGTGTTTCTCCTACTGTAGGCTCGACACGCTTTCCTGCAGCATTCAGCGCGCTAATTGCAATTTCACTTTCCGAGCAGGCCGGGACAATGGCGACCACTTCTTTGAAATTAAATAGGTCTCGCATTTACAAGAGTTTGAGCTATTGGCATTGTAAATGACAATGCCTTTTATATGTTTGTTAATTATAAAAACAGATAAATAAAAGGCATTGTAATTTTAAATGCCAATAGCTTAAACTCGCGCAAATACTAGACCTATTGCATTGCAAATGCTTGTTTAAAGAGACAAGGGGCTCTATTCACAAAGCTGTATGCATACGACTGACGCAAATATTATTCTTTATAAATGCAATGGGGAGTATTGTAATTTGCAATGGACTTTACACAGACATATAATTCTCTGCGGAGAGCACCGTTGCTCAGGGATGGGGGAGGGGAGGCAAGAGATGAGAAAGAGAAACAATTACAGGAGCGGAGGAGTGTTGCCCCGCCTGCTGGAAGCGCAGCAGGCATTTACAAATAAATAAAACGCCATCTAAATCTTATTTTATTATTTGCCACTTCACCGGCTCGCAGAGGGCATAGGGCGAGGTTGTGGGTGGGCTGATTCCTGCAAATGTAGGATTACAGCACTGGTCAACAGTGTGCTTGACGATTGGCCTGCTGTCTTGCGACGGCCAGCCCAACATGCGCACCGTAGACCCAGCTATTCAAAGGCTGTGTAACAACCTGGGGATTGCTGGCACAGACCCCTAGCCTCAAAATGAGCAGTGGGTGAGCCTACTCCCACGAAATCTGGAGCTGCTTTCACAGCGTGAAAGCAAAGAATCACCAGGATTGGCTGAAGTTATGTTCAATGAGCAAGAAGGAAATCTTTCCTTTTCCTGCTTGTCGACAGTGCTGCACCGGTGGAGCTCCCGGATAAATGGATAGTTGTGCGCTTTCGTGCTCCACCATTTTTTTAAGTTAGGCACCACTCGAAACAAAGCACTGCTCCAATTGACATTGCTTCGAAATCCTCAGTCGATGATAGGTACACTGCTCCACTGATGATTGCTTGGTGACCCCCTGGCAATGATAGGTTCTCTACTCCACAGACAAAGATTCTGACAGCTCAAATGGATGCTAGATACACTGCTCCAAAGATAATGGTTCTGACAGCTTCAGTAGATGTAGTTACACTGCTCCATAGATGTTGATGTCAAGATACCTACTGGATGATAGATACACAGCCCCACAGAAGATGGTTTTGGGAGCCCCTGGTGATGGCAGGCACACTGCTCCACAGATGATGGTTAAGAGATACTCAGTGGATGCTAGATACACCACGCCATAGAAGATGGCTTCGAGAGCCCTAGTGGATGGCAGGTACACCGCTCCACAAATGATGGTTTCGAGATACCCATTGGATGGTAAATACACTGCTCCACAGATGATGGTTGCAAGAGCCCCATGTGATGGCAGGTACAATGCTCCACAGATGATGGTTTTGAGAGCCCCAGTGGATGGAAAGTACACTGCTCCTCATGTGATGGTTTCGAGATACCCAGTGGACGCTAGATACACTTCTCCCAGATAATGGTTTTGAGAGCCCCAGTGGATGTCAGGTTCACTGCTTCATAGATGAAGGCCTTGACAGCTCCAGTAGATGGTAGTTACACTGCTCCACAGAAGATGGTTTTAAGAGCCTCAGGTGATGGCAGGCACACTGCTCCACAGATGATGGTTAAGAGATACTCAGTGGATGCTAGATACACCACTCCACAGATGATGGTTTTGAGAGCCCCAGCTGATGGCAGGTACACCGTTCCACAGATGATGGTTTTGAGAGCCCCATGTGATGGCAGGTACACCGCTCCACAGATGATGGTTTTGAGAGCCCATCTGATGGCAGGTACACCGCTCCACAGATGATGGTTTTGAGAACCCCATGTGATGGCAGGTACACTGCTCCACAGATGATGGTTTCGAGAGCCCCATATGATGGCAGGTACACCGCTCCACAGATGATGGTTTCGAGAGCCCCATGTGATGGCAGGTACACCGCTCCACAGGTGATGGTTTCGAGAGCCCCATCTGATGGCAGGTACACCGCTCCACAGATGATGGTTTTGAGAACCCCATGTGATGGCAGGTACACCGCTCTACAAATGATTATTTTGGGAGCCCCTTGTGATGGCAGGTACACCGCTCCACAGATGATGGTTTCGAGAGCCCCATCTGATGGCAGGTACACCGTTCCACAGATGATGGTTTCGAGAGCTCCATCTGATGGCAGGTACACCGCTCTACAAATGATGGTTTTGAGAACCCAATGTGATGGCAGGTACACCGCTCTACAAATGATTATTTTGGGAGCCCCTTGTGATGGCAGGTACACCGCTCCACAGATGATGGTTTCGAGAGCCCCATCTGATGGCAGGTACACCGTTCCACAGATGATGGTTTCGAGAGCTCCATCTGATGGCAGGTACACCGCTCTACAAATGATGGTTTTGAGAACCCCATGTGATGGCAGGTACACCGCTCTACAAATGATTATTTTGGGAGCCCCTTGTGATGGCAGGTACACCGCTCCACAGATGATGGTTTCGAGAGCCCCATCTGATGGCAGGTACACCGTTCCACAGATGATGGTTTCGAGAGCTCCATCTGATGGCAGGTACACCGCTCTACAAATGATGGTTTTGAGAACCCCATGTGATGGCAGGTACACCGCTCTACAAATGATTATTTTGGGAGCCCCTTGTGATGGCAGGTACACCGCTCCACAGATGATGGTTTCGAGAGCCCCATCTGATGGCAGGTACACCGTTCCACAGATGATGGTTTCGAGAGCTCCATCTGATGGCGGGTACACCGCTCTACAAATGATGGTTTTGAGAACCCCATGTGATGGCAGGTACACCGCTCTACAAATGATTATTTTGGGAGCCCCTTGTGATGGCAGGTACACCGCTCCACAGATGATGGTTTCGAGAGCCCCATCTGATGGCAGGTACACCGTTCCACAGATGATGGTTTCGAGAGCTCCATCTGATGGCGGGTACACCGCTCTACAAATGATGGTTTTGAGAACCCCATGTGATGGCAGGTACACCGCTCTACAAATGATTATTTTGAGAGCCCCTTGTGATGGAAGGTACACCGCTCCACAGATGATGGTTTTCAGAGCCCCAGTGGATGGCAGGTAGACTTCTCCAAATAACACTGCATAGAGATCCGAATTGGATAGAAGGTACACTGCTCCATGGATGACGGCTCTGACAGCTGCAGTATATGCTAGGTACTCTTCTCCACGGAAGATGGCTTTGAGATCCGCAGTGGATGGCAGGCACACTGCTCCACAGATGACAGTTTCAAGAACACCAGTGGATGGCAGGGGCACTGCTCCACAGATTGTAAGTTAGTGACACAAACTGGTCCAAGGTACACGTTTCCTCGCTGATGGTGACTCTGTGAAAGATATAGACAATCATATGTAACTTTTCTTTAACAGAAGATGATCCTTCACTTATCCTTTCCCCAGAATAGATCATTGGTTCTCACCGGTTGAAAAGAAGAAGAGGTAAAGAAGCTATGTGAGAAACCCGATCAGGAGCACAGCAAAGGAGCTGGACAAAGGAAGGCTGGAGGAACAAACAAACCCATCCCGAGTTGTAGAAGGCAAACAGAAGCTGAAAAGGAAAAACAATTAGAGACAGCAAGAATGGAACAGCGTAGGCACATGAAAATAAATAAGCTGCAGAAAGCAGAAGACTCAAGTGGTCGCAGAACACCAGACGCAAGGCATGGTTTTGCCAGGTGCGCTCTCCCTTACTTTCACATCTTTTCTCTGAAATGGGTAGTCTTCATTATAAAACCAGATTATGTCAAGAGTCAAACAATTACGATTTCCCTTACAAATTAAATTAGGATATGCAAGCAATAGTTCTTTGTTAAATGTTATGAGGACATGAAAATAAGGAAGGATGCAAGTAAATTTGTGTCCACTAGCAAGGGCAAGGCTTTATATGGGATGAGAAAACTGGGGGGGGGGGGTCTCTCAAAGGGGCGTGGCCAATGTAATTAAGGGCGTGGCTTAAAAACACTTAAGCTAATACAGCTATGCTTAGCATAGTGTGCCCCTCCCCCCCACCCCACCCCAACTGGTATTTTGCTGCTTTTGTCATATATAATATAAGTAACATTACACCTACAACAAGCCAGGATTATTGACTTTGCTAATGGTTGTTACCTGCATAAGATAAATAAGCAACAGATGTGGCTTCATCATTTATAATTTTGAAAAAGCTTCAGTTCTAAAATGATGAGCTGTGAAAGAACTATCAGGAGCCTCCTTGAAGGTACATCAAGGGCAGTGAAGGGCGGTACTGCTGCAGAGTTGAGATTTTTTTTTCATCCTCAAGGTGAAGGCAGAAATTATGAGCCCAATAGGGACCCGTCTCAGCACCTGCTTTTTAGAACTGCCGTTGCTGACCACCGGCAGGACCCAGCTCACTTAAAGCACTAAGCAAGGGTATAAAATGAAACTTTAATAAAATTGAAAAGGATGCACCTCTGGAGTGTGTGTATAGTTGCCACTAATGACAATCTCATCTGATACTAAGTGTGCTGGTTTAACAATACACCACATCAGGTGCCCAAGACGGCCCGCCAAACCATCATGCGCACTTCATGCAGCAGCAACCACTCCTCCTCCCTCCATGTCACAGGAGCGCATCCTGCCCAACCGGAACTTGGCTGGAAGATACTAATAATAACTTCTGTTATTATCACTTTATTTTTCCTTTTACACTGTTCCAAGATCAGTGGGGCGACGCTCCTCTGCCTTAAAGGAGGAGCCACCAATGCTGGTATGAACTGAGCGCGAGCTGACAAAAAAAACTGGAGGAGAGTCTCAGAGCTGAGTGCTTTTTCGCAATTTATAAAATTATGAGTATTGCTTCATCAGTTGCTATGTCATAGCAGTGAGTTGTCATATTTAGAAACTTATATAAATAATAGAGGCTCTCTATGAGAGCCATACATAATAAGTGATGACCAAATCTTACAGTGCATGGCTATGGTTGAATGAAATGTTCTGGTATATTAGTAATAAGTTTTGCTGTTTATGCACGAGGCCCAGAGAGTGTGCTCCAGGCTTGGTGAGGTGGCATGTAGCAAACATCTTGTGCATGAAGCAGAATGCAAAGGTGTATTAACAAGAGAAAACACAGGGTATGGGGCACTAATGACAGCACCTATCCATTAGGTGGGTTATGATTAGTTTTTTCTCAGGGTGCCAGGGACCTGAGGCTCAATCCCCTAAGCCTCCTATGGAAAACCCCACAAATTTGCTTGACAAAACAAAGTGATCCAGCACTTCACTCAATAACAAAACAGGTCACAATTAACAAAATTTCAGATCCAATCAGCAGGTCTTGTATCAATTTTCTTTATTCAAAATCTTCTTTAAAAGGAAACGACCACAGCCAACGCGTTTCATCTCTAAGGACTTCTTCAGGGCTAGTATATTGTCAAGAAATCTGTTTCTATTTTTGTCAGTGTAATTCTCGCGATAGGTCACTCCCTCCCAGAACAACCTCCTCAATTGCTTTAAGGGTTGTTTCAGTCCCAATATCAATATCCTTATTTGTCAGAGATCCAGTTCTGTCATCTATTACTGGTGGAAGTGCAGCGTTTAGCCTATCGCAATTGATAAAACTGCATCAGTTTTCGCCCGTCATGTTGCGTCCATAGTGTAGTTCTTCTCTAGGAAAAGGGGTGGCCGAATCTGAGACATGTGCTCCCGATTTAACAATGGAATAAACACAACTACAAATCCCAGAATCCAAAGGGAAAACTAAATCCTGAGCCAACGAACAACTCATGCATGGAACTGGAAAACTTGAGACCTCTGGGTGATAGGTCTCGCAAACGACTATAAGATTTGAAGACAAGCCATTTTAAGGGCAACAGCATGAGCAGTAGGTACGTTGCTTTTGAGCCTGCCTTCTGTGGGCAGACAATACTGAGTCAGGCTCTTCCAGGTAAGGAAAATTCCCAAATGCTCAGAAAAGCTGCCTATATATTTTGTTGATTTGTGAAGGCTGTAATCCGAACTCAACCATGTTCTCTTAATCATGGCTGCTGATGAATAACAGTACTACAAAACGTCACTTCCTGTATCAATTAATTGACTGATCAGATTATTTTCTGGGGTTTGTTGTAACTACGCTATTATGCTGCGCTTACTTGAGACAGGGGAGTCCTGGCCGGCTGCCACTTCCTCTTCTCCCCCTGTCGACAGCTAGAGATGTTGTTTTGCTCAATACAAGCTCTAGTTATCAGAAGGGCTTCCCCATAAGAATGCACGATGTGTGGACGCACCAAAGGTGCACCAAAGGCAAGCCCGTCTGCACCCGTCAGCTTCCAGGAAGAGGCCAGTGCCAGCCATGCTGCCCGTATTTCCCCCCACCATAAGGCTGTTTCCTGTTTACTTGGATCCTGCCTCTGGAGGTGCCACTTGTTACCTCATATACATCTCCTTCTCTGGCGGCCTTCACATCTATTGATCCACCGGACTCACTGATGGTCTTCAAGGCCTTGAAATCAGGCTCTCCATCCGACCGCTGTGCAGCTAGGCTGCTGATGTCCGTCGCGGAGCCAGTCAACTCAGAGGTTAACAGGCTCATCAACCTGTCCCTCCAGGAGGCATTAGTCCCTCCAGCTTGAAAACAGGCTAAGATCCTGCCACTTTTAAAAAAACCTATGCTGGATCCGTTGACCCAATGAGCTATCGCCCTATCTGTCTCCCTTCCCCTCCTCTGTTTGTGACCACAGGAGTGACCCAGGGGTCCTCTTTGAACCCCCTTCTTTTTAACATATATGTCACATTCCTGATTCAGTTGGCTGAGGAGCTTGGAGCCAAAATTATTGCGTACGCTGATGATACACAGCTTCTGTTTACTTGGAAATAAAACAAGCTTTCCACTTCTACCTCTAAAAAACTGTTTGACAGCAGTTTTCCAATGGCTCTCCTCTGCGCAATTAAAATACAACGAGGATAAATCAGAAATCGTCCTTTTTGGGAGTTTCCCCTCTCAGTTTAGGGAATCACACTGGCCAGCAGAGTATCCCATGCCAGCTTCGACGGGTCAATCCACTAAAAATCTTGGGATATGGTTTGATGAGAATTTGTCTTTTACTACTCAGATCAAGAAGCTTGCCGGGCATTGCTTCAGTATACATAAATCCCTCTTAGAAAATATCTCCTGCTACTCCCCAGGTTGGCCAAGGAAACGGTTACTCGCGCCCTGATACTCTCTCGTATTGACTATGCCAACGCCTTGTATGTTGGCTTGCCGGGCTACCTGCTGAATAGATTGCAGGTAGTCCAGAACGCAGCAGCAGGCTTCTTTTAAACATTCCTGTAAGAACCAGCGTAAGACAACGTGCACAAACTCCACTGGCTGCCTGTGGCCAAAAGGGTTAAAAGCCTTTGTCCTGGCACACTCTGCCTTATATGAGTTTGGTCCAATCTGTCTAAGGAAACGTTTCAGATTCTATGTTCCTGCTAGACAGCTGTGCTCAGCTTCTCAGTTTCTTGCTCACATTCCATGTTTCCGTCTCAAGAGAATGGGTGGCAGCTCTCTTTCTTTCATGGCCGCTTCGGCTTGGAATTCGCTTCCATTTGGCCATCCTAGCATCCAGGACCCCATTCCCTTAAAAAAAAACGCTCCTTTTCATCTAAATCAGCCCATCTTTACCGTTTCTTGCCTCACGCCAGGACACTCTTTGGGGTATCTGTGCGTGTTACAAACTTCAATAACATAACATGTCTTAAAAAGCTAATTATCTTTTTATGGTTACTATATGCTTCTTATCACTGGTTGTATTTTAACAAAATGTACACCCTAGAAACTGAACCCTTTATAAGACAGCAAAGCATGCTTCTGTTTGTTGACGTCCTTGCACTGACCGCAGCCTGCATTGTGGGACTTGTAGGTTTGTCAAAAACACATTACCAAAAGCTCTCAAAATTCAAGCATGTAAAGACTTGCTGGTTAAAAGGTCAGGCCTGACTGAAGGTGTACCTGAAGGACAAGGGGACGCTTGGCAGCCTTTGCACCCTTCTTTATTTGAGCAATAAATACCGAGTTTTTATAACCTTTTGTGGACAGGTGAACTTGTTCGACATTTGGGGTAAAATGTAAAACGTATTCCTAAAGCACATTGGGTCATATGCATGAACACATTTTCCCATAGACACAGAATGGGCCAAACCCTTTGATGCATCTCCTTTAACTCTCCGCTTCCTCTCAACAAATGTCACAAATAAAAACATAGCAACTACATTTATTCGTGCACTGTTTCTGTTTGCAAACTCGAGCCTTGCAGCGAATCACGTCGTCTTTCGGGGTTAAAAATGTGCAAGGCTGCGTGTTTCATGGTGAATATAGGTCAATCGCGTCCCAAAATACCGCGCTTTGCATTTCCCAAAAAAAACCTGCTAACTGCGAAGAAGTGTGGGAGGCCCGTGAGAGCTGAACGCTGCGTCGCCTACAACCTTCTAGCGGAAAAACAGGAGCAGAGTTACTTGAGGTGAAACCACAGGGAGATGGAAATGGGTTTTTGAAGCTCAACACTTCAGAAGTGCATCCGCGGACTTGATGGCTCAGTAAACTGGCGGAGGGATACGGAATTAACCTCTGTGCTTCCAGTCTGTCCTGACGCCAGCTGAGCGGCGCGCGAGTCATTAGCCATCTGATGGCCAGTGGTTGGTCCGAGTGAAATCAGTAGGTGGCTCGGGCCTAATTACGGGCGAACAGATGTTAGCATCGTAATGGGCATCAGTGCAATTAGCTCTAATTATCGCCCCCACTTGTCTGTCTCAGCTGAAGGACCAGCGAATACTGAAACCAAAGAGACCTGTCCTTGCCAGTGGCTGAGGGTCCATGACCGGGCAGAGGGAGGGCATTTTAAGGAAGTTAAGAAAAAGAACGTGACGCTTATCTTTAGTTTGACAAGGAGCTGGGCTTTCATTTTATTATTTCAATTTTGAGCAATAGAGTGCTGCAAGTTGTCAAATATTTAGTCTATTGATCACATGGCATTTAGTTGGGCGTCAGGGTGTAGCAGCAGAAAGGCAGTAGTGCTGAGTCAATCGTTAAAATGATATCACTGTGTAACATTGTGAGAAATCCAAGTCCACACGAAAACCAGTGTATCGAATTATCCAGACCCATGCAGTAAGAGAGCGGTAAGGGAGTGTTATGTAGCGGGTGGTGTATTTTGAAGCATACTGTCGCAAATATTTTATTATAGCAGGATGTGGTATCGCACTGCAATTTGCGTACAGCATATTCTCCGTTTTAATGGCAACTCATTTTTCATAGTCATACAGTTTATTTGCTAAAACTATGTGGCACACACACAAATAACGTGTGGAAATTGCTTCAGCAATTTTTTGTCATTTACACATCTCCAAGTAAAGTGTCTTGATTTGTTTCTGAACCTTTTAGAATCTTTGTTTCACTTCGGAATTACAACATTTGCTTTATTTGTGCTACTCTAGGTGCTGTTATATTTTGAAATATCTATACAGTTCTTTTATTTTGTTGTGTGTTAAAAAAAATAGATGCTTTAGGGATTCTTTTCACACTCCCTCACTTTACAAAATCCTTTCACTTTGCAGTCAGAGAAAGACAAGTAAACACAAGTCTCTGTGTTAAGAATAAGCAGCAATTTGACAGAAGACATAGTCTGACATTTGACCTCTGTCTTTGAAGGCACAGTAAATGCAATGAGATAAAAGCCAAAGGCGTCTTTATTGCTCATTCACCTTCAGAAATCCAACATGTTTTTTTGGGGTGCTGAAGCACCTCCTGCACTTCCCTTTCCAGCGCCTATGCAGAAAGGGGGTGGAGTGATGAGGGGCGAAGGTATGAAATGTAAAGTCTGACAGTCGATGTATACATTTTTTTTTTTAGCTCTGTTGTTAATCTTTTGTTAACAAGGGCAAACAGGTCGGCAAAACAGTTATGGGTTACCGAATTTGTCACAGAGAGAATGCATTTTAAAATATCCTATAGGACACACACTGCAGAGATCTTTGTGTGCCCAGCAATCTTCAGGAGATAATAATAATGCAAGATAACTCTAGGGGTTCATGCACCTGCTGGAGAGATCTGTGTTTTTTCTAGTCACAGGTTTGACTCATCATATAGTAGCATACAGAGTTAATCTGCCTGCTGGAAAGCAAAGCATGCAACATCCAGGTTACATCTTTGTATATTATGTAGATAGCTATGTGGGTTACCACTCTTTTTCCCAGCAATACTTTTGTTACTTGCACTTTATAAATTACAGTTCTTCTAAAATAGCACAGTCAGATATGAACAGGCATCAATGAGCTGCATGCCAACTGCAGGGCAACGGTTTAAGGCCAGATGTATTAAAGGATTTTACCCATTCTGTGTCTATGGGAAAAGGTGTTCATGCATATGGCCATAAGCACCTTATTGCATTTTTCAATCTTTATTTATTCTTAGGTTGCTAAAAAGAATCCCTATGTTTAGTAACAAATTCTTATTAGCACAGATAACCCCAACAACTGTGTTATGTTTTAAATCCTGACTTAGTATTTCTCCAGACCAAGGGCTCTTCAAATATAATGCCTACAAGTATGGAGGACGTGACTCCTACACCATGTAACCCTCAATGTCTTATGTAGCATTTCCTATACATCATTGTACACACTAGTATGATTCAGTTTCTCAGTATAATATGCACGTGTGATGTAAATCACTCTGACATCCTACACTGAAATAAGTAGTGCTACAAAGGAAATTACAGTTAAAAAATAAATTATTAAGCAGCACTTAAATCATAACTAGTCGAATTACACAGGCAGCTAATCTGACATTTTCACAGTTCATGCCTTACTCTTACATATAGGGGCTGAACAAAGTCAAACACCTGCCTTCAGACCATGTTTGTACCATTTTTAGAGCGCGCAAATACCCGGGGGTGTCTCGGCGCTAGAATACAAAAACCATCGCCATAGTTCTTTTAAGCACTTGTACATCATTAACAAGCTGTGTGCCTTTGTTTGCCTCCATTAGATTGGCATCTAGGTGCGATGCTCCAAACAGTTCACAGTCAGATTC
Source organism: Lissotriton vulgaris (assembly GCF_964263255.1). NCBI lineage: Eukaryota > Metazoa > Chordata > Amphibia > Caudata > Salamandridae > Lissotriton > Lissotriton vulgaris. The sequence continues at coordinate 351,854,824 of NC_141685.1, read as the reverse complement.
AGGCTCCAACAATAGGAGGGCTGATGGCCCTTTAAGTTAGGCCTTTGTGTTTGGCCCAGCTAAAATGGAAAATAAGAAATACTGCTCACTGCCAGCTGGTTGGTGCTTGGCATGGAAAGCATAGCTATGAGCGGGGGCTGCTAAATATTCAAAATTACAATGGGGCAAAGCCAGCATGTTTCTTTGGGGCTGGCCTAGGTCCCAGATCCAGCTCAATAAAGGTTGCTGGATCCTGCCAGATCACCCTCATGTCCTGCACTGAATCTATGAAGAATTTGTGATTGTACTGTAAGGGCGTCTAGGGCAAGTCCAATTGTGGCAGATCCATGCCTGACTTTCAGAATATGTACGTAAACTATATTTACATAAAATTAGTCTAAATGTAAATAAATTAGGGTAGTGGTTATCCAGAAAACCTGTCATGAATCAAGCAAATCTAGACCTACATTGGTTCCCACAGTTTTGATGTAATGCAAACTTCACATAGCACATCCAGGTTTAAAAGCAGAATGGCAGTGAAAGAAACGTCCGCAGACACTGGTGATCACAGAATTTTCCAGGTGTAGCACATACATGTTCTGGTGATATTAAAATTTACAGAAGAGTGAATATCTGGAGGTGAAAAGTAAGGGTGATCTATAGTGAGTATGTGGCAGCAAGTAGGAAAGAAAGTCTGGGCCTCCTTATAGGAGACCCACAGGCCAAAATAACGGAGAGAACAGCAAGTCATGCTCATGGCTGCAAACTGGCTCAGTTTTTTCAGATCTTGCCAACGGAGAGCTTTACCTTCAACTGTTTGTTGTTGAAATACCTTTTGGGCACAATACCAGTGGAAGCTGGTATTTGAAAGCATTAGGGGACCAAGTCGCGGGGGTGGGGGGGGGGGGGGGGGGGAGAGGGAATTGAAAATACACAGTTACCTGTTTGCCTCCCGCTCCCCCCTTATCTCAGTCCTCTTCCCTGCTTTCAGAGCAGGAAGCAGGATGCGCCTGGCTCCCAGCCTCCCGATAGCTACTCAGAACAGTGAAATACAGTGTGGTGATTGGTATGAGCACTGTGGTTCGGTGCTCAGCCTTAGAATGAGAGGCTGGTCATGTTCTATATGCAGGTTGTAATGCAGCCTGCATGCAAAGTGCGCATAACGGTTTTGGCTGGCTGAGATGGCCAAAGCATTTTGCGCACTTGAAGTGGGCAAACCACTCCTCCCCTGTCCTGCTCTGTGAGCAGAGCAGCCCCGCCCCTACCCAGCAGAGCAAGGGGAAAAATAAAATTAGAATACCAATGAGCTATTATCATTTTATTTTGTCCTTTTTAGACCTGCTTAGCGGAGGAGATGCCCCTGCACAATACCAATCCATAGAGTGGACTTTTGGTCAGCCCATGTGTTTTCTTCCTCTCTCTCCCTCTATCCTGTGTGTGGCTTCCCCCTTCGCACCTCCCTGAGTTCTTTGTGATACTCTAACAGCCCCCAGCTCGGCTGTTGCTTCCCATTTGGGTTTGTTTTCAATAACTCTCCTTACATTACTAGCCCTCCCCTCCTTGCTCACCACTGCTGCTACTTGTCGCTGCTTTTTAAAAAAATTCTCTGATGCCCTTTTTTAGGTTGAGCCTTAGTGCAGCGTATGCGCTGCTTTAAGGAGAGGGCCTCTTGGAGCTAACCAGCACTTTGCGCACGAGAGAGCAAGCTCGTGCTTGAAGTCCTGATATTCCATTGGCCTTTGCATGCGTCTTTATTAAAAGATAGCACACAATTGGCCAAAGGCATCTTTTTGTCCCACCTCTTTGTCCCAATGGTGATGCCCAAGGCCTAATGCTTGCGGTTACGCACACGGCCGACATCTGTTTCTAATTATCGTAATTGGAAACAGATGGCCTGCGCTCTCGCAGGCACCACTCGCAGGCTTGTTTAAATAGTGTTCCTAAACCTGAGGCCGTGTGAAAATCTGTTTCACTTCACCAAAGTCGCTTATGTAATCATACGCTGTCACAGGTTTCGTCATACATTATTTGGTAGTTACGCTTCGGCTTTAAGCATGGGCCCGTGTCGGGAGGCCGCACCCTTTTCATTATTATGCACGGTGCAGTGGGAGCTTTGGCATGGACCCGCTTTGCTAGTCCACGAAATTTTGTTTATGCTCCGTTCCAATATGGCGCCTACAGCTATCACATTCCTCCTACCTTACCGTTTGCACCTAGGATCGATTCCTGCCCCCAAACAATGCTTGCCGCTGAATCTCACTATCAGTGACCTCCAGCTCCCAGGACTCCAGGGCCTGCTTAAGGCTTCCCACCTCCTTCCTTCCGTCTATGATTGCTCTGTCTACAAATCACCCCGACCCCTTCACTGCTGTAGGTTCGACTAAATGTGAGGATGCTGATGCTGCGCTGTCTCCTGTGTTTTAATTTGTGATAAGCCCACTCCCAGCACCACCCCGCCTCCGCCCTCCCCTCAGGTCGCCTTAGTTTCTTCATTGCTTTAATATGTACGTCTTGTGCGGAAAGGCCTGAATGACTGCCAGTTGCCACAGTGATTGACTTTGATGTCCCGCGATTCGCTGTCATCAGTGTTTTGAACTACCCGGGCCGTGTGATCCTTTCAGTGTCTCTGTGCAGACATCTTGAGGTCAAGGATGGTGCACCAAAGGTAAAAGTACAGAAAGCTTCCAATTTTGCCAAAGTTAAGTCCTTTATTTTTGCAATATTTAAAAATCCTCTTCCAACGCGTTTCGTTCCTTTCGGAACTTCCTCAGGGCTCGGTAATCTCTTGAGGTTTAAACACAGTGGTCAAAAGGTTAGAATAATCCAAGTGTTTTACGACACGTTCTTATATATATTCCTTATTCTTCAATCACACTGAATTCATGTAGAATTGTATATAGGCAACCTTATTTCTCCAGAATCAGTGAGGGTTTCCAATCGTGTATAGAGCAATTACATGTACCTCTATATTTTAGTGAACACTTGGAAATGTTAAGACGTTCTCCATAGAAATCGGACAGTTTTAATATCGATAACGTAGTAGGCCCAATGTTCTTATCATTCAAACAAAGGGCATAAATAACCAGAGCTCGCCGGTTTTGTGATGCTTTTTCCGACACATAAGGAGGACTAATGTAGACGGGCGGGCCGTGCAATTACCGTAGTTTGGGGGTTATATATGCCCAGTTGATTACTGACCTGAACGACCATCATTCCGGTTGTCATGTATCCTGCATGTGACAATGGGTTGGAAGGGGCGAGATTTTGATCAATACCTTATCACTATCGATCTAAAACCCCGGTCTGGTCGACTGAACCTTTATTGCCTGTCTTTGAGGAAAGAAGTGCATCTCTTACCAAGTTAGTTCTCCCAATAAAGGACTCTGCTCAAAGGATCACAAACAACTTCTAGCTTTCAAAGGTTTATTATAAAGTCAAGATAAGTTGTAGATACAAGCATCTCAAAATGAGATTAACCAGATACACAGGCCCAACTACGTACATGTGTTCTCTGAAAGCCCTCAGACGAACAACGGAAATTACAAATACCAATTCTAAAAACAATAGTGCTATTAGCATAGACACATATTGAAATCTGTCGGTCATTACAGGCGGAGGGAAAATACAGGTTAGGCTGTCCCTACCCTGCTCTAGATGGTATCCCTACTTAACCAGGTCCCAACCTATCAAAAGGTGTCAGCAGTGAATGACCCCCAAAGGAAGTCACCCACTCTCCGTCTCTTGGTGAAAACCTAAAGTCCTCCAATCATGGCCCCTCTCTGCCTACCCATCCACTCTCTAGAGGGTCCTCAGGCTTCTGCTCTAACTCCACCCAGGGGTGCTGTCCCTAATGCAAAAACACAACAACCCTTAGGACGCCCCTCGCGAGACGCCCCTCACGTGGTGTAGCTTCTGGCTTTTTCCATGATGAGGCCTTGTGGTTAGAGTCGACCTTGTTTCTCAGACGCTTCTCCGGCCCGCTGATACCCCTTAAACATTCCGGAACCCTCCTCCATGTCTGGTCCATTTCAAGAACAAGCTTCTATTCATTATTAATAATTGAATATCCCCTTTTCTCTTCCAGACAGACATTTGGAGCCAAATCCCAATTCTCATGGTTTTCCAACCGCGTTGCAACATTCCCCGGCCCAGACTAATATGTGTAAATCAACGTTTAAGGCTTTCCAGCTCTACAACAGTTTTATAATATTCAACTTCTTCTTTAATTGTTAGCATGTTAATACTCTTATTCTACTGATTAAGTAAACACATCTATAAATCAAACCTACTCATTATTACTAAACATTAGTGCAATCCACATTGTGCATTTTACTCTCCTTCCCCCTCCCTCTTAGCTCTGGCCCTGAGGCCTACCACGTTCAACGTTTCCGTATGCCATTTTACATTTTAGCAGCTACACAACATGGATTCAGAAATAATCACGTTTTAATAAACCTTATTACTACACACATTTCTGTATTAGTTCCACTTCTATTTAAACTTCTATATTAACTACACATCAGAATATAACTGTGGCTACTATCAGCACTCATGGCATTTCTCTTCATGATTTGTGCTTACTACGTGTAAGTGTGATGCATTTCTACATTTTGGTCAGTTTGCGCTCTCTCAGTTCCCCCCTTTGATGACCTCTCGGGGTCATCACTAAATATTTAAACTGCGGTGATTGCTAGCATAACTCGCTTCTGAGTTTCCAGAGCCCTCAGACTCCGGTACTGACTATCTTGTATGGCAGCCAATCTCTGCAGCTGTTTTCTCTGAGCCCTCGCTGACCTTCTGGCTTTGTTCCATTTAAATACCCTCACCAAACCCCATAACACGATTCCACAGATCAATATTATGATGATAGGTTTTAGTATTTTCCACACAAAGCTTTTGCCTAAGGCGGTGAGCCAGCTTCCAGCTTCACTCATTCCTTGGCCCACCTTTTCCCAGACATTTTCTCTGCTCAGGTCTTCAATCTCCTTGTGAATATCAGTTATATTTCTAATAACTTTCTCAAGGGGCTTTGAATTGTCTGGAATGTAAGTACAACATTCTTGGACCTTCAAAGCCTTACAGACTCCGCCCTCTTTTGCTAATAGGACATCTAACGCAAGGCGGTTTTGAAGAACCATAGCCCTTATCGATTGCATCTCTCCTTCTACTAGCATTAAGGACTGAGCAGTGCTGGCAGACAACCTGTCTACGACTGTTGCTAGCCGTCTAATTTTAACATCATTAAGAGCTAATCCCAGAAGTGGGAACACAGCTCCAAAGACATCTCCAACCATTTCTGCACTCACATCTCTCCTTCCTCTCGATGATGTCTTGCCCTCAATGATCTCTAAGTCTTGGGCATGATATATTTTAGGGAAGATAATTGCCAAGTAACATGAGCCATACCAATTATCGGGTAGCCTCACGTAGGCATTTCTCCCACATACAAAATATACGTTAGGAATCACTTGCATTCCCTTCAGGAAGTCTTTGGTGTAGTACTCCAAATTGAAAGCATGTTCACAGCTAACCTCTCCCACGTATACATTTTCATAATACGTTTTGGCTCTATGAAGACATAACTTTCCTCTCTGCATTCTATCTAAAGCTATTGGACCACTACTACCCTTTCTCTTGTGTGCCTTTTCTTCTTCGGTCCAATCTGTTTTCCATTGTCCTGATTTTTTCAAAATCTTTTGTCTCCTATTCCGATCATCCACCTGCCCTATGAACTTTTTCTCGACTTCTGACACCTTACATGTCAGGTTATTTCTGCGGGCATGTGAAGTATCTAAAGTAATCCAAGGAATGAAAAACTTTGCCAACCTTTCTTCACTCTTCCAGTAGTCCCACTTATTCATTTGTTTATAATTTGGGACTTCTGGTAATACTGCATCATAATTGGAGAAATAATAGTCAAAACTATCTCTCCCATAAAATATACTAAGCAACAAGCTACATGTAATGCCATATGTCAGCGGGAGGTGATGATATCGAATGCCTTCATCTACAGAAGCCGGCAACTGCATGCAGACGTAACAGTCCTTAACCTCCATGGCATCCACGTATTCATACAATAATTTAGCATAAGCATTTGACCTAAAGTCACCTTGGGACTCATCCACGTGTAACCTGCGGGCTTCTGCAGCCAATAACGCTTTCTCGTGTGTGTTTTCCCCTTTCTCACCAGCAATGGTAGGTGTAAGCGCTTCTGCAGATGCCACATCAGTTACCTTTGCCTCCTCCTCACGTCCCTTTACATAAGAGACTGTTACCACTAAAGCTATTAGTATTATCACTCCTACTATTAGTGTACCTATTATACATTTCGCTCTGCGGTTCTGGGTACCGGCCTCCATTTCGTCAGATAGTGTGGTTCTCTCTCAACTCAGCACAAAGTTCCTTTCTTTTTCGCTCCTTTACTGTCTCCTTTTCTCCTTTTGTCCTGAGAACCACGCAACTGGAAGCTGACAACCCTTTCCGCCAAAGTTCTTTTTAGTTCAAATACAGACAACCCTAGCCCTTCTCCATCATCTCAGGGAGTGTCCCTAAGAATCTCTGCTTCCTAGGCGCTAGGTAATCTTCTTTTCTTCACGCTTATTTACAAAGTCTTTTAAGCATCCACTATCAGGCGCTCGCCTGCAGCTTCAACAGCAAAATTCAATATTTCCAGACGAAGATTGTGCTCTTCTGCGGCTGATATCTTTGTACCAAAATCGGGGAATTGCAATTCTGTGAGAAACATGTCCTTTATCTTGCTGAGGCGGGGAGGTCGGGGAAGCATAAATGTCAGTGACCCTTCTTGTTCAACTCCGGGTACTAACAGTCGTATCTCCACTGTTACGATGGGCTCAGAACTGGACACCACCACCGCTCGGATCCTCCCTGTCACTGGCTTCGAAGCCATCTGTCGCCAGGTATGTCCACTCAGGGGTGGAGTATCTTCTGTTAGGCACACGCACTCTTCTTGACCTCCTCAACTCCGGTGCTTCAGCGCCCTGAGCACCTTCTTCGGGGTCTGAGTCTTCTGATATCGGAGGAAGGGTTCTCTCCGGAGTTGACCTTAGGCTAGAGCTCCCTCTTTGCGGCCAATCAGCTTCTCCACGTACCCTTCTACTCCGTTTTCTTCGTGTTCTTTCACGCTCTCTGTCAGACCTGTCAGCGTCTGACTCGTACTCCCAGCTACTTTCACCTTCCGTAGCGTCGTCTGTCTCGCTGTTGTACTGACCGTCCTCAGCTTGGTCAGATTCGTTCCCTGCTTCCGCTGGCACCTCTACAGCTTGGCTAGCCCCCTCTGTGGCTTCTCGGTCCTCAGCTGGACGTCTATCCGAGAGAGGAGCTGTTTCTTCCAGAGGTGCTGGAACTCTCCGCGTGTGCGACGCGTGGATCCAGTTGGGCAGGCTTCCCACCTTCACTGCCGTATTTGTGGTCAGGATGATCTGGAAAGGCCCACGCCAACGAACATCCAGGCAGCTGTTTCTCACGTGCTTTTTCACCAGGACCCAATCCCCAGGAAGCAAGTCGTGACAAGGGTCCTGGCACGATGGTACCTCGGCAGCCTGCACCTGAAGGGACACAGAATGAATGGCGTCAGACAGCCCCTTACAATAGTCCAGGATCATATCATCTGTGATGCTAATCAGTGCAGCAGTTGGAACAGATGGTAACCTCATTGCTCTTCCCATTAACACCTCATGTGGTGACAGCCCCGTTCTTCTGTCTGGGGTACTGCGGAGGCTCATAAGAACCAATGGCAACGCATCAGGCCAACTCAAGGATGTTGATGAACACACCTTTGCAATTCTGGCCTTGATGGTGCCATTTATTTGCTCCACAATTCCTGAAGCTTCTGGTCGATAACTGCAATGTAATTTTTGGTCTATATTTAAAGCGGCACAAATCATTTTCACAAGCGAGCTGTTGAAATGCGTTCCCCTATCTGATTCCAAAGAGGCCGGCACCCCGAAGCGCGGTATAAGCTCCCTAAGCAGTAACTTAGCCACTGTGAGGGTGTCGCACCTGCGTGTAGGATATGCCTCAACCCATCTGGAGAAAACGCAGACAACCACCAGGATATAATGGAGGCGGCTGCACCTTGGCATTTCGATAAAATCTATCTGCATTCTATTGAATGGACCTCCTGACCTCCCTATGTGGCTCAGTGCAACTGGTGTCTTTTTCCCTACATTCAACTGCTGGCACGTCACACAACGCTGGCACACTGCTTCGGCTGCTACTCTGAACTTGGGGTTGTACCAGGTCTGTCTAAACACTCTCAGCATAGCATCTCTTCCTAAGTGGACAGGACCATGTATGTGTCGGGCCATTGGGCTCACCATCTCATTGGGCAACACTGCTCTGCCATCTGCTGAGACCCAGAAATGGGCCTCACCCACCACACATCCTGCCTTTTGCCATGTTTCTTTTTCACAGTCAGGAGCATTCTCTTGCATCTCCTTCAGTTCGTCCCAAGTATCAACAGTTTCCAATATCATAGCTAGTTCAGTCCTTACATTTATTCCACCCACTTCCACCTCTGTGAAAGAGTATCCTGTCTCCGCGCAATACCGTGCGACTTCGTCGGCATATCTATTGCCTTGTGACACGAAGTCCATATTTCTGGTATGCGCGGTACACTTCACAACTGCAATACCTGCTGGACATTGCAATGCCTCCAACAGCAGGCGCACAAACTCTCCATTGCGAATGGGAGAGCCTGAAGAGGTCATGAACCCTCTTTGAGACCATAACTGCCCGTAATCATGAACTACCCCGTAACCATATTGACTATCAGTGTATATGGTGACTCGAATTTGATTGCTTGCCAGGCAGGCACGTGTCAGGGCAATAATCTCGGCTACCTGAGCGGAGTGTACTCCTTCCAGGCATCCAGCTTCCACTACTCCAGTAATTGTGCAAACAGCGTAAGCTGCTCTCAACTGCCCAACTTCGTCTCTTACACATGAGCCATCGACAAAGAAAATTTCATCTGGGTCGGTCAGTGGCTCATCTACGATGTCGGGTCTTGGTTTGGTGCATAGTTCAGTCACATCGAGGCAGTCATGGTCTGTACATTCATCATCATCTTCAATATCGTTTGGAAGTGGCATCAAGGTAGCAGGATTTAAAACAGAGCATCTCCTGAGGGTCACGTTCTCTGCAGCAAGAATGACTTGCTCATAGCGCGTGAGCCTGCTGTTTGTCAGATGCTGTGTTTTGGTCCTGGTCATCAACAGTTCAACAGAGTGGGGCACATGTACCTCTAACGGGTGCCCCATAACAATATTCTCACACCTCTCAATGCTGACACCTGTTGCGGCAACGGATTTGAGACATCCGGGCAACGCTGCGGCTACTGGGTCTAAAGTAGCCGAGAAATAAGCGACTGGTCTACGGGCATTCCCATGGATTTGGACTAACACAGACAGCGCGCATCCCTCTCTCTCACAGCAGTAGAGCAAGAATGGTTTATCGTAATCCGGCATTCCCAGAGCTGGAGCACGACACAAGTCCTCTCTCAGCTGCAGGAACGCCATCAAACAGTCCTTGTCCCATGGTACCGGATCACTCACTTCCTTGTGCGTCAGTTTTTGCAAGGGCTTTGCTTTCAGTGAAAAGTTTGCAATCCACTGTCGGCAATATCCCACCATTCCTAGGAACATTCTGACTTCTCTCTGAGTTTTAGGCGCATTCATTTTCATGATGGCCTCTATCCTGTCTGGTGACACCTTTCTCTTACCTTTCTCAATTCTGTGTCCCAAGTACTGTACCTCTGTCAGGCAGTACTGCAATTTCCCCGGGGACACCTTATGCCCATTTTCAGCTAGGTGATTTAACAAAGCAATAGAGTCCTGTCTGCAAGCCTCTTCTGTTTCTGACGCCACAAGGAGGTCGTCTATGTACTGGACCAGAACTGACCTCTGGGGCAGCACTAGACTTTCAAGATTTTTCTTTAAGAGCTGGTTGAAGATCGATGGGCTTTCTGTATACCCCTGAGGAATACGACACCATGTTAGGACGCGACCTTCCAGCTTAAATGCGAAAAGAAAATGGCTTTCTTCGTCCAAAGGGATCGAAAAGAAAGCCTGGCAAAGATCAATCACAGTGAACCATTCTGCTTGGAACGGTATCTGAAACAATATCACTGATGGATTCGGTACCACTGGACAACACGAAACGACTATGTTATTAATCTTTCTGAGGTCCTGCACTATCCGGAATTTCCCATTTGGTTTCTGCAAACCCATAATCGGGGAGTTGCATGGACTACCCACGATTTCCTTCAGTATTCCTTGCTTAATCATGGACTCAATCACGGGTTTTATGCCTGCAATCGTTTCTAGAGTCAATTTATACTGAGGGGTTCTTGGGAACTCAGCATGTGGTTTCACTACAATTTTCACTGGGTCCACTCCTTTCACCAACCCGATCTCTTCCCCAGTGAAATCCCACACTTCTGGAGCAACTGTCTCTCTCAAGTCCCAGGGGAGCTCGTCTACCGTCAGAGTGGGATACAACTCCACACATAGTCTGGAATTGGCGACTTTAAAGTCTGCATCATCATCATTTGTCAGTACCTCCACTCCTTGCGGGGTACAGTATATAGTGCAGTTCAATTTGCACAAAAGGTCTCTTCCTAGCAGACATACAGGACTAGAATCGCAAACCACAAACTGATGCTCCTCACTGTACCTCCCTATTTTCACCTGCACGGGCTCAGTCAAAGGACTGATCATTCTCTTATTAGCAACCCCCACCACTTGTATGGTCTCCCCAGACATGGGCAGGCCTGGAACTGCGGCTGATCTGATCGTGGATCGGGTGGCTCCGGTGTCCACTAGAAATGTCGTGGGGAACCCTGCCACTTCGGCCTCAACATAGGGTCCCCTCTGATCTACCTCCAGAGCTGCCCCGAGGATGCAGTCATCTCTTTCCACTTTCTGTCCAGTTAGTGGGTCCACATAATAGCATTCCTCTCCTCCTACAAACAGGGGCATCTGTCTATATGTCTTACCCATAGTCCCTACTCTGGGTGCTTGCGGGAACTGGGCTCGGGGAGGAGGCCCCCCTCTGAGCACCTTTCCCTGGTATTGCGTTATCCCTCTTGTAGGCGCGCTCTGGGTCTCTTCCTCTTCTACCTCTTGGTCTCCGATCTCAACATTATAGGGACACTCGCGTTTCCAATGCCCCACCTCGTTACATTGGTGGCACCTAGTCGTTTTCTTTAAGGCAGTTATATCTATCCTGGGTCTAAAGGTGGAGTTCTCCTCATTGGCCTTGTTCTGGCTGTACTGTTTCTTTCCTCCAGTACCTGTTCCTTGTTGTTGTTGCTGTTGTCCCCCCTTCCCTGCTGCCTGCATTTGTACCACCATCAGTTTCTCCTTTAGTTTCTTAGCCTTGGAGTCTATCTCATCACAGCAGTACCTGGCATACCTCAGTATTTCGTCTAGGGGTTTATTTTGCCAACAAATCAGGTGTTGCTGGATCATTAAACTGATATCCGGTCTCAGGCCTAGGACAAATTTGGACACAAACTGCCCTATGTCCCTCGGATCCATTACATCCAGACCGCTATACTGTTTAAACGCCTTCAGCAACCTCTCATAGTATTCGTGTACTGTCTCTTTGGGTTCCTGTCTTGTTCGGTCAATTTTTACCCAATCTATGTCTTGCATTGGCACTTTCTCTTTCAGCCACGTCATTACTCTTTCGAATTTTGCCATCACACTTTCGGACGGCCCATTAGTCCTAGCATCTCTGTCTGGCTCTATGATGGGCCACTCAGCGCTAACCTTGCATGCGGTCCACAAATCTCCTGGCACTACTATGTCAAACAGCGTGTTCAAATCTATCCATAGGACCTTTGAGATTTTTACGAATCTCTCAACTTGCTTATACCACTCCACAGGGTTTTCCCGCAGTTTGGGGAATGAGGTGGTAAAAGCAGCTAAATCCCCCCTACTCCAAGGGACGTGGACATAGGTCCCATTGGCGACTTCCCTCAAAGGGTACGTTTCTACTCCCTGCTGTCCTCCTGGTGTCATCCCAAGTGTACTTCTCCTAACGGTCCCCCTCTTGGACCACCTCTCTTCCCACTTATCTAGGGCCCTCCATGTCCTTATTCCAGTGATCAGTTCCCTTATGTGTGTTTTCAATCCAATGGTCCTCCTCTCATCTAGATCTCGGTCTGTGTAATGTAGCCTGTGGTTGCCCTGTAACGCTTTGGTTCTTGACAAGTCTACCATATATTTGCCTGCTAGTTCGACTAATTTCTCATGGGTCGCCCTCGCCTTTCGGGTTACATCCTTTGCCATGAACAGAATTTCATCCTGCTCATACATGTCCATTCTTTCTAAGGGCAGGGTACCGTCTACCATGTCATCCAGATCTGACTTTAAGCTGGAGACATCGAGTCTTTTGGCTTTTATTTCTGCTCGCAATAATTCCTTCGAGGGAGGTTGACAGGTATCTCTCCCATCCCAACTCCGGGCCCTACGTTTGGGTTCTGGAGAGTTGGGGAGTGCTCTCTCTTGTTCCCATCTCTCCAGATCCCATGCTCGGCCATCCGATCTTGGAAGGTGATGGAACACGGGCCTGTTACCCCCCTTCTCACCTTGCCCATTCTCTCCTCTCTTCTCACAGTAAGTCTCTCTGCTTCTCTCCCTTCGGTCCCCATTCTCCCTCGGCCTCGTATCACTCAGTATCTGATACGATCCTTCCTGGTTTCCCGTATTCCCTGGGCTGCGCTCATGTCCGTCTTCACAAGGACTATGGTGTGGTCCCACGCAACCCCCGCTCTGTTCTCTCCTGCCGGGTACGCAGTGGATACACTTAAAGCTGTCCCTGTACTCCCGAGCCCTCCTGTCTTCTTCATTATGTATCGGGCGAGACACCCCCCCGTTCTCTGGGCCCCCATTTTCCGGGTCGGATCTATCTTCACTCCGGGCCCAATGGGTGAATCTCCTACTGTCCTTCTCCCTCCCGTCCCACTCCGGACTGCTCTCTTCAGCCCCGCAGTGAGTCCGGGCTCTGCTGTCCTGACTTTCCCTTTCAGCTTCTGCCGCTATGATGTTCTTTTGAGCCTCTACTGCCTCATCCCATTTCTTCATGTACTCGTTGAACTCTTGAAAAGATTTCCGTCCTGGTCCCCTCATATCCTCTGGCCATCTAATATCCCCCAGCTCTCCTGTTGTATGTACTGGGGTGCTCCAATCTCTTGGCATCGGCAACTGACTTGGGGAGTTGATCGTATCTTTCCTTCTTACCATCTCTGCTCTTTCTCTGTCCCTTCTTACCCGTTCTTCCCCTCTAGCCCTGTCTGGGTCATATACCGACACTATAGGACCTATGGTAACAGGTACCTGCAGTGCATCAGGTAATGCGTAGGATGTGGCACACGCCGTTTCTGGCGCTCTTTGCACCACAAACCTCCCGACCACCTGTTGCACTTGGCTAGGCTGGGACAGTTCTTTCTTTGCAGCGGGACTCCAATCGGAACTGGGAAGCGGCCCATGCTCTCCTGCATTGCCCCCCCCTTTCTCGCCGTTCTCGGCATCTCCCCCTGCTCTGTTATACGGAGGTGGCCTGTCTGTCAATAATCTGTTTATCAGGCTGTCCTCTGTCTCGCTCTCGTCATCCTCTTCTAGGGGGCTTTTGTTCCCGGGCATCTCTAACACTGGATATAATTTATTAACTTCCATGTTATGCACCCTCCATCTTTTAGCATCCTCATCCCACTTGGCATCCTGTAGTGCCCTTACCGAACGTTTCACTCTTTCTTGCCGTCTGTTCATGTTCTTTTCATGCGCTGCCCTAATCCATGCATTAAGGGCTTCAAACTGAGTCGGTCTAGGCAAGGGTCTAGTTGCGGTCATAATTGCTTTTAATCTGTGCAACACCTCTAATCTGAACGTCCCGTACTTCGGGAACGTGAGTTCCTCATTTCCATCTGTCATCCTACTCCACTCTGAGATCCACAGAATCGTGTGCAGCCCAACATTTGTCCCCATGAAACGCGCTGGCGTACCCTCCGGCGGGGCTTCTTCCCCTTCATACGAACCCCTGCGCTCTCTTTTAAACAGCGCTCTTAACCACTTAAAACACTTCATAATTACGTGCAAAATTTCCAGCTTGAATACTTTGTTTTACTTCCTGATGACAATCCACCAATCCTAGCGCGGCTTTGCTAGCTGGCCTATCGCAGTGCGGTCTTTCACCGGCCGGCCAATCCCAGCGCGGCGCTTCCTGACGTCACTAGTCTCCGCTTCGCAGCAGCACCCCTCCTTTCTCAGCTCTCCTCGCGGTCATGCATGCGTCCCATTCATACACCGAAAAATGACTACTTCCGACCAAGCGGTCACTTCCCTCGACTGTACGTCCACAGTCTATTTGTAATTGTCAACACAGCTGACGAGATGTCTATCGTCTCTCTGATAGGTTCTTTACACACACAGTAACTTCCGACCAGCGTCCGTTACTCACGCACTCACTCTTACGTTCCCCCTATCTGGTCCTTCGGGTGATCATTGGTACCTCATGACCCCCTTCACACTAGTTAACAATTACTCTGAGTGTCCGATACACCCGAACCACTTGAGCTCTCCTTGAGCTTAAGATTTCCACCGGTTGCGCGCGCTCACAACCTGTTCCACAGTCTCTCTACAGTCATTCAACTCCGCCAGACATTACAACATAGATACAATACAAAACACCGCAATCTTAACACGCATGACCTTGTATACTCACTCTCGACCGATACTGCTGCTTTTCTGTCTCACGTCATCCGGTCCTTCTTCCGCGGGCGGTTCTTCCGATCATCGGTCTCTAGGGGCCTGGGGGTAATCTAACCTGGCCTAGATCACCTTCCTCAAGAAGGCAACCATCCTCTGCTACCAACTGGAAGGGGCGAGATTTTGATCAATACCTTATCACTATCGATCTAAAACCCCGGTCTGGTCGACTGAACCTTTATTGCCTGTCTTTGAGGAAAGAAGTGCATCTCTTACCAAGTTAGTTCTCCCAATAAAGGACTCTGCTCAAAGGATCACAAACAACTTCTAGCTTTCAAAGGTTTATTATAAAGTCAAGATAAGTTGTAGATACAAGCATCTCAAAATGAGATTAACCAGATACACAGGCCCAACTACGTACATGTGTTCTCTGAAAGCCCTCAGACGAACAACGGAAATTACCAATACCAATTCTAAAAACAATAGTGCTATTAGCATAGACACATATTGAAATCTGTCGGTCATTACAGGCGGAGGGAAAATACAGGTTAGGCTGTCCCTACCCTGCTCTAGATGGTATCCCTACTTAACCAGGTCCCAACCTATCAAAAGGTGTCAGCAGTGAATGACCCCCAAAGGAAGTCACCCACTCTCCGTCTCTTGGTGAAAACCTAAAGTCCTCCAATCATGGCCCCTCTCTGCCTACCCATCCACTCTCTAGAGGGTCCTCAGGCTTCTGCTCTAACTCCACCCAGGGGTGCTGTCCCTAATGCAAAAACACAACAACCCTTAGGACGCCCCTCGCGAGACGCCCCTCACGTGGTGTAGCTTCTGGCTTTTTCCATGATGAGGCCTTGTGGTTAGAGTCGACCTTGTTTCTCAGACGCTTCTCCGGCCCGCTGATACCCCTTAAACATTCCGGAACCCTCCTCCATGTCTGGTCCATTTCAAGAACAAGCTTCTATTCATTATTAATAATTGAATATCCCCTTTTCTCTTCCAGACAGACATTTGGAGCCAAATCCCAATTCTCATGGTTTTCCAACCGCGTTGCAACATTCCCCGGCCCAGACTAATATGTGTAAATCAACGTTTAAGGCTTTCCAGCTCTACAACAGTTTTATAATATTCAACTTCTTCTTTAATTGTTAGCATGTTAATACTCTTATTCTACTGATTAAGTAAACACATCTATAAATCAAACCTACTCATTATTACTAAACATTAGTGCAATCCACATTGTGCATTTTACTCTCCTTCCCCCTCCCTCTTAGCTCTGGCCCTGAGGCCTACCACGTTCAACGTTTCCGTATGCCATTTTACATTTTAGCAGCTACACAACATGGATTCAGAAATAATCACGTTTTAATAAACCTTATTACTACACACATTTCTGTATTAGTTCCACTTCTATTTAAACTTCTATATTAACTACACATCAGAATATAACTGTGGCTACTATCAGCACTCATGGCATTTCTCTTCATGATTTGTGCTTACTACGTGTAAGTGTGATGCATTTCTACATTTTGGTCAGTTTGCGCTCTCTCAGTTTATTTATGCCCTTTTTTTGAACGATAAGAACATTAGGCCTACTACGTTACTGATATTAAAACTGTCCGATTTCTATGGAGAACATCTTAACATTTCCAAGGGTTCACTAAAATATAGAGGGACATATAATTGCTCTATACACGATTGGAACCCTCTCTGATTCTATAGAAATAAGGTTGCCTATATACAATTCTACATGAATTCAGCGTGATTTAAGAATAAGGAATATATATAAGAACGTGTCGTAAAACACTTGGATTATTCTAACCCTTTGACCCCGGTGTTTGAACCTCAAGAGAGGCCTAAGGAAGTTCCGAAAGGAACGAAGCGCGCTGGCTGAGGCTTTTTAAAGATTGCAAAAATAAAGGACTTAACGTTTTGCAAAATTGGAAGCTTTCTGGACTTTTACCTTTGGTGCACCATCCTTGTCCTCAAGAGTTTGTATCTGTTTCTACAGTGGAGTGGAGCATATGTGTGGCAAGCTCCGGATGTGTTATGCACAAACTAAGTATTGAAAAGTTTACTTTGAAACTAAGGTGCCGAAATTCTCTGTGCAGACATGTTCACTGAGTCGGAGAGGTTTGAGGTTTTTCCAGCTCACTCTGCATGTCGAGGCGCAGCTGTGGGAACCAGAACGGGCTTCATGTTGTTCTACTGCAACAAACACTTACCGTAGTTATGTCATGCTACCAAATACGACATTATCTTATAGTATCAAATCCATTTTAGGTCTTTGGCTGTTGTTATTGCACAGATAGTGGCTTCAAAATACCTAATTCATGGGACCTATCTGACTCAGCAGGGAGAGACTACACCAATGCCTTAGGCTGCTCTTCACAAGTATGATATCACATTCCATATAGAGTAAAAAGGACATCATTCCTCTATAAAAAAAAATATTTCAACAAATGTTTTAGGGAGAAAACCACACATTTCATATGTAATTTTTTCACATATAATTTTTTTAAATTGCAAATGGAGAGCGTTTTATGGTCCATTAATGCTGTTTCAGGGTTCTTGTGACAAGTACAAGTCACATGTCCTTCTTCTGCATGGTTTATGACTTCAGCAGAGGTATGGATCACATTGAACAGTTACCCTGTTGTGTGTCTTTTATGTAAATAAGCACCAAGTAAAATGAAATGCACATGACGCCACAGATCATGTTTTCATAACACTGCACAGTAGTACGGCACTCTTGGGCTGGATTCTAATCTGTTTCACTAATAAAAAAAAAATGCAAATTAAGCAAAACACTTGTATCATTCCACCCAGGTACGCATTGGTACCATTCCGAACAAAAGCTCAATGGGTAGTGCGCTTGCTGTTGACCTCTTGGTGTGACCTAACAGTACCATCTAGTATTAAAGCGCCACGGAAATATTCAGTTTGTCGGATTTTTAAACATGACCAAATACATGTTTTAATTATATCTTAATCTTAAACAAATCTATCAGTTTTGGATCATAGAAGCAAAGTTGAAACAAGCATTGGCAAAGCCAATAGGTCTCTCCTTTGGAACCTTATAAGTGTTTAGTCATGCAACTGTAGATGTTGCTGCACCAAGGATATTGTGCTGCATAACTCAATACTTATAAGGTCCCAAAAGCGAGACCTATTGGCTATGCCAATGCTTGTCCTCTCTGTTGACCCACGCCTTTATTCTCCTTTTTATTTAGAATTGTCTACCTTCTTAATGGGGCCTGGTCGCTGCAATTTGCTAACAGGCTATTTCCTTTTGAAAATGCACTTTACATATTTACATTTTTTTCCCACTCCTGGAATACTACATTTCAAAAAATGGTGACCACATCATGGCATAAGCGTGCTTATGCATGATGAAATGTTTGCATCATGGTGCATAAATGTCATGTCATGTTATATGTATATATATATCATCTTAGTTTCCTTTGCCAGTGCTGTTCATCATTGGCAATAACCATTTCTTTTTCTGATGCCAAAAAGTATCAACAAATTGGCAAAGACAAAAGGTGCGACCTGTTAACTTTGTCAATGCTCTTGCTCTATTTTCTTGGATTGTTTGATCATGGACCTGTTTCAACTGTGACGGACCTCTGGACAAAAGACGCATTTACAAAGTAAAACAATGATCTTGCTGCCTAGAAGCAAAGTTTTAACAATGCATGACAGTAAAAAAACTATTAACATTCATGAACAGGCATTAGCAAAGCCAATAGGTTTGGGTTTATGTGCAAACATCTGCAAACACAGGTATTCACAAATGCTATTTACATGTTGCATGCTCAAAGGTAATTAATCACATTTATCCCTGCCAATACTGCAAAAAAAGTAGAAAAAGGACTGCTTTCTCTACACAATACACGGAGTAGTTAAAATACTGAAATTGACAAACGGCATGGGACTGAGTGCTCTTTTCAAATGTAAAATCGTCTCTTTTGCCTTCCAGTGCAAGTATCCATGAAAACCATAATAATACACCAAATAGCCAATACCATGGGGTGAGAGAGTTAGGCTTCTGTGGGTGATGCCAAATGCCACTTCTTTGGATATATTAATGGATTGATAAAAATACTGTATATACAACCCTGCTGTCAAACCAGGCCTAAAAATATCATATGCAGGAAAGGGCACTGAGAAAATGAGTCCTTATAAGAATCATTGAAGAAATACCAAACCCTGGTAGCATGTCACCACTACATGGAGACCATTGGAAGAGCCTATAGATGCCTAATGGTCCAGAGCGCCTTCACAGTGAGCTAAGTATCAGAACCAGTTGTGTCCAGTAGTTGTGGAAAAGAGGCTAAGAGGAAGTCATGCCAGATAAATAGGAGTCATAACAGGTAAGTAACAGTAAAAATAAGTGACCTTCAACAGACGTGTCACATGTAACTTTAGGCTGTTTAATGCTATTGAGGATAAACCGAACATCTTGGGATTCTTCTTCAGTAAATTGTTGATTATCAAAGATCTCTTTTGGAAGTGGACTGGGCACTCTAGAGCCTGTACTGAATCAGAAAAGATGTATGGCACGCTTGCATTGTCCCCTGGACTGGTTATTTATCCTTATCTTATATGGGTCTGTAGTAGCTATCAGCGGACCTTGATAACTTGGTTGAGGTTCAGCACTCTGCATCATCTGGTGGCTTTTCCTGACCCTATTAAGTATTTCACGACCCATGCCCATGACAATTCATCTCTTCAGTAAACTTTGCATTTAATGCTGTTTCGCTAATTTTACTTTTTTCAGGAAAAACTTCTTGATCCTTCTTTTTAAGGAGAATAATATTTGTGACAATAAGGCAGCTATGTAGTACTCGCAATATCTGCCTTCCATAAGCGTCTGTCTATTGTTAGTTGCCTTTAATGTGTTATTAGGCATAGGAACTCCGCCCTGTAAAGTAACTTTAATGTCAATTTGAATTGTCTATATGCTGAGTTAATATTTTCTCTCCTTTTGCTGCACTGACATTTTGTGTTTGAATTTTTACTGATGTTTTTATATTGGGATCCTGGTTTAATATTTGGCACTTGTATTTTTTAATGTTTAGAACTGCCAATTCATTTATTCTGTACGTATTTTATGTGTCTCATGGCTTTCCGCCAAATAAAGCTTATTTGATGATGAAGATGATACACTGAATTCTGGCAAATGAAATACTTTTTCTCATGAATGTGCTGCATGTAGAAAAAAATCAGTTGAATGTTTAGTATTTTTACTGAAGAACGTTTTTATTTTTTTATTTTTAATGACTTACAATTCCACCCAGCCCTATTGGCTTGACTAATGCTTAGTTCGTTGGTGGTGTTCAGCTAAGCATTTTAAAGATTTGTACAATTTCAGATTCTTTTTTTTTTAAGTACAATAGTTGCATTTTGGAAGACAGCATACTGCCCCGTAAGCCAGTCGTGTTCGCTGGCGGCACCGCTCCGAGGCAGCGCCTCGTCTAGCCGATGAAGCAGGTACCTGTCACAAGCACTGAGGCGCGAGCGCGCGGAGCTGTGATGAAATGAGGTCAGACAAGCGACGCCGCATCGACTGGCACGAGACTGCACTAATGTTACAGATAATACTACTGACCCGGCGTGAGACCGAGCAGTCTCAGGACCCCGAGGGCCCTTCCAAGTGGACACCACGCAGGCCCTGACATCAGCCTGAGTGCGTGATGACCAGGTTTCCAACATGCGTCACAAGGGGACGAGGAAGGCCGGGTGGCTAAAAGGCAGCAGTTTACCAAAGGCTGCGAAACATTTCAGCACCACAGAGCTATTTGCCGGGCGTTTTCCTGTAAATAGCCTTTTTTTATCAGTTTAAAATTACTCACACAAAAGTGCTCAAATTCACAGAAGTTGTTTTTGCAGTTACAAAGTGATATACTCACACGGAGGTTTCATTGGGTTGTCCCCCTCTCTCTTTCTTCTCTCTCTTTTCTTTTTCTGTTTCCTCCCCTCTTCGGGGAAGATGAAGGCGAAGCGTACCACATTCTGTACTGTATATAAGAAATGCCAAATGTATATTCCACTTCTTTTTTATATTTTAATAAAAAAAAATTAAATACAAAAAAAAAAAAAAAAAAAAAATGTCTTTTGTGGGAGAAGGGGAGTGAGCCATCCATGACACTACAAATGTACCCATTCGGGTTCATTGCTTTAAATTGACAGATATTTTGAACGGAGGGTACCCAACTGTTTGGGGTATTCATAAAGCATTTTCCAACTCCTTCACGCCTGGATAATGTTTAGAGATTTACAGGGATGGAAACAAACCCCCAAAATAGTGGAATGTATAGGAATATTTTTTCTTCTTGCAGAAAAAAAGAAAAAAAAAACATTTGTTTGTCATTGTAAAGTATTTGCACCTGAGAAAAAGGAATTTGAAAAACGTTTCCAAGTTTATGTCAATCAATAAATCAATCAAGTTTCTTCTGAAGCGCGACTACTCACCTGTTAGGGTTTCAAGGTGCAAAGAAGGGGTGCGGTGAGTCTGCGTTTCAGTCGAAGAGCCAGGTCCTGAGGTCTTTCCTGAATTGCAGCAGGGATGGTGATTGCCTGAGGTGCAGAGGCAGGGAGTTCCAGGTCTTCACAGCGAGATAGGAGAAGGATTTTCCTCCAGCTGTGGTTTTGTGGATCCATGGGATGGGGCCAGGGCCATTTGGGTAGAGCGGAGACGTCTAGTGTGAGTGTAGAAGGAGAGGAGGTGGTTGAGGTATTCAGGTCCGGCATTGTGGAGGGCTCTGTAGGTGTGCGTGAGAAGGTTGAAGGTAATTCTTTTGTTTGGCGTGGGATGTTCAGGATGAGCCTGGCGGAAGCGTTCTAGATAATCTGCAGTTGCTTTAGGAGTTTCTGTAGTGGATGCTCTTCATGATATTGAGGGTGTCCTCACAGGTGAGGGTGGTCCAGTTGGGCAAGACCAGCTAGGGTCTGGAGCCATTGGGTGCGATTGTTGTGGTTGGGGTGGGTGGGTGTGGGTTTATGAAGCTGTCGTACATCTCCTTCTTCTTGCAGAGGAAGAAGATGGTGAGGTAGTCGCGGAGGTCCTGCAAGGGGGGGATGTCTGCTGTCTCTGTGCTAGGTTTGGCAAAATCTTTGACCACGGCAAAAAGTTCTTTGCTGTTGTGTGCGGTTTCATTGACGCGTATATGTATGGCTGCTTTCTTTGTTGTTCAAATGAGGTGGTGGTGTGCTGTGACAGCGGTTTTGAAGGCTGTGCAGTCTACCACGATCTTGCTGCTCCTCCATCTTTTCTTGAGCCGTCTGCGGGTTCACCTGGACTCTTGGAGGGTGGGGGAGAACCAGCTGGCTTTCTTTGAGGGCTGCTTGCCTGAAGGTTTCCTGATGGGATCCAGTGTGTTAGCGCAGTCGGAGATCTAATGGTGGAGGTTGTGTGCTGAGGTGTTGGCGTCCATGGATGTCGGTGGTGTAGTTTTGCTGAGGGAGGTGGTGAGCTGGTCTTGGGTGACCTTGTTCCAGCTTCTTGGAGGAAAGGAGTGAGCATGGTGGCGTATGGTGGGTTTGGTGAAGGAGAAGTGGATGCAGTGGTGGTCAGTTCAATGTGGCTCGGAGGTGTGGCTGACGGAGATGTTGTTGCTTGCGGAGAAGATGGGGCGAGCATGTGTCCTGCTGAGTGGATTGGAGATGTTACCAGTTGTCTGTGTGCGATGGTGGCGAGGTTCTCCAGTAGGGATGAGGTGTTGTGGTCATCGACGTTGTCCAGGTGGAAATTGAGGTCACAGAGGAGGATGTAGTCCATTGAGGTGAGTGCATGAGGAGTGATGAAGTCGGCTATGGCTTCACTGAAGGGAGGGCAACGTCCGGGAGGTCTGTAGACAAGGGTGATGTGGAGGGTGGCGTATGGGTTGGGCTGTTTTGGTTTTTTTTTTGTGTACAATGCCGATGCTTCCTCCCGGTCGGTTGGGGAGGATTTTGTAGCTGTGGTGGATGGAGGTTGCGATATCCAGGGCTGAGGTGGGGTTCATCCAGGTTTCTGTAAAGAAGGCGATGCTGGGGGAGATCGAGTTGAGCAAGTCCCAGATTTCTTCAGGTTGTCTTCTGAGGGAGTGGGTGTTGAGTAGGATGCATCTGAGGTGGTCTCTTCCGGTTCTCAAGAGTTGTGCGGTCGGTGGCTCTGGTGTGCTGAGGCAGGAGAAGGCGCAGTTGTGGCAGGGGTGAATAGGCCTTGGGCTTCCTTCATAGATAGGAGATGGCAGGAGGCTGTGAAGCGTCCGGTGTTGGGTGCATGAAGAGTGCTGGCCTCGTACCGGCGGTGGCCGCGGGAACCAGGGTCCCTGGCGCTGGTTGTGGTCCAGTTGCAGACAGGTGCAGACAGTCTTGCCTTTGGCATGCCAGCGGTGCGCCCGCTGCGTGGCTGTGCAGCGGCAGCCATTAAGTAGTGGTGGAGATGTGAGAGGTGCTGGTCAGCTGGGAGGCTGGAAGCAGTGCTGGGAATGTTTGGGGACACTGGCAGCGGCGAGGGCGAGAAACGTGAAGGGGCACAGAGATGGTGCAGAAGGAAAAGGGCACAGTAGGGGAAATAAGACAAGAGAAAAAGCACTGAAAGAGAAATTCAGTAGAGAAATACAAGCAATACAGGACACAAAAAGAAATAGAGAATACAGGGGGCCAGCCGCATGGCAGGCAACGGCGAGGGCGGGAAGCGCAAAGGGGGCACAGAAATATGTGCAGAAGGAAAAGGACACAGAAGGAGAAATAAAATAGAAAAGGCACTGAAAGAGAAATACAGTAGAGAAATAAAAAAGATACAGAAAGATATACAATACTCACCACTGAACCACCAGAGAAGAGCCTGTGGTTGAAGGAGGACCTCGAACTTAGGACCTGGGCACAGGAAGGCAGACCACTAGTAGGTGGAGCTACGCAGTGGGGGGAGCAACACATGCTGACAAGGTCAGGAAGGTCGCTCGGGAAATGTGGGAAAAGCTCAGGTTTCCAGGCTACCACTGGCAAAGTTTTGTTTTTGAGAATAAAGACGGTCTTCTGTAGACTGTCGCCTCGTATGAAACCTGTATTGCTAGTGACTGAAAACCGCTACTGACACCTGACACTCACTCCATTGCTGATTCCTAGATGGCGCTTGTGTGTTTCCTTCAAGCCACAGTGACTGGTGCAAAATGCCGCCCTTGTCCAATGCCTTTGCCGGTGCAAAGTGACAGCCTTGTTTGCAGCCTTATGCTGAGAGGCCAGTGATCAAATGTGCATGGAATATAAACCAAGCTGCTTGGCTTCTAAAGATGGCCCTTGCTGGGGTCGTCATATTGTTAGACTGGTATAAGGAAGCTTCTGCTCAAACTATGGTCATGGGTAAGAGGAGACATTGTTTCCCAGTACTCTCATGTTAGGTTCATTTTATGTCCTTGCATTTTAAGGGCAGCTGCTTATTTTGAATATTGCAGACTTTGTCATGTTAAGTGGACAGTGAACCAGCTTCCTCCATTTAGCATAATGTCATGCAGTAGAGGAATGGAGTGCTTTGCCAGTGATAGACTCTCCTTGTGAGACACACCCCAGCTCTCTGTCCACCCATGCGAAATTCGTTTGCACTGAAGTATCCCCTTGCAAACCTTGTTTGCATAGAAGTATCCTCTTCCAAATGAAATCCACTGGTGGCGTCACACATTTTGGTATTGAATGCTGGTTGTGGAAGGGTTAGAGTTGCCTGTAATAAGACTAACTATTTTTTGGAGTCATATTGTGTGTTGTTACAAAGGTGTAATGAGTAGTCTTCTAGTGTCCACCCAATTAACTAATTGAGTCTTCTAAATGTGTGATGGCTTGTTGGGCTACAGGGCAGGAATGGCCTGGCAGGCAATAAAAACCTCATTTTTTTTTACCCATTCAGGCATATTTCTGTAAATGATTCTTCTTTGCACAAGGATATGACACCTGTTAAGGATATGTACTATCTATCTCAGTCAAGGTCTAGTAGCCTAGTGGCCTCATGTCATGTGTGACACCTTCAATCAGTTCTGGCTTGTTAGTCAAACTTGCTTTGAGTGCTGGAGTTCAAAGGGATGACCAATGACCGGAATCAACATTCTGCAGGTCCCAGAATGCAAAGACTAGAGAAGGTTGAAGACGCACAGGAAGACATGGCTCCAAGGAATCTAGACCAGTGCTTAATTTGTGTAAAAAAAATAAAAATAAATGCCAGGGTTCTTGTCAGGAGGCCAATGCAGCTTGCACCACACAATGCTCCTGCCATACTGCCAATGATAGTAACAAATGCAAAAAGAACAATTGAAGGACAGAATGTTGAACAATGTCAAACATTCACTCCATAACAGAGCATCTGGGGCTAAATCCATCATGTTTTTGCTCCCCATGCCATTTCGGTTTAAACCCAGCTATAAGCAAATCAGTCCTGCTCGAACTGCCAGGCCAGGTCCTCTTTGAACAGTAAACAAGCATCCTAGGACCGGTTTTGGGGTATTGCTCCTCATCAGCCAGGCTAGCTTCACTCCAGTACAATGGAGAGTAGGGCACCCACATCTGGGCATACCCATCCCACTCGGGGTGACAAATGCAAAAAGAACAATTGATAGACAGAATGTTGAACAATGTCAAACATTCACCCCAGTGCAGAGATCTGGGCCTAAATCCATCATTGTTTTTCTACCCATGCCATTCCAGTTTAAACCCAGCAATATGCAAGACAGTCTTGACCCCACTCCCCATGGGAACAGATCAGCCGGAACTGCTAGACCAGGTCCTCCCTGTCCCCAGTGGCATGGGGAGAATGGGACCCACGTCTGGGCATACCCATCCCGCTCGGGGTGACAAATGCAAAAAGATGTTTAGCATTCCATCCATCATCTGTTCTTTTTGCATTTGTCCCTCTAAGTGGGAAGAAAATGCCCAGGGTATTCCCCTGCCCAAGGTATTCCCACGAGGAGCAGGAGCAAGACTGATTTGTATATGGCTGGGTCCAAATTGGGGTGGTGTGGTGGCCAAACAAACGATGGATTAAACACAGATCTGTTGACTGGGGGTGAATGTTTGCGTGGTTCAGCATTCCGTCCGTTCCTTATGCAATGACAGTAACAACACAACTAGTAACCATCACTCTCCACCTATAAGTGTGACAATTCAGACTATTCCAGGCCCCAAAAGGTATAAGAATTATTTTGGCAGCAGGTAATATTCATTTTTAATGTATATTGAATTAATAATTAACTGTTGTTGTGGTGGTCTCTGAATTAGCCAGACAGCGCCACCTTGTGACAGACTGCCACAAGCGCTGGTGTTGACAATTAAGTGACAGTGCCGAGCACTGGACACCACTGGCTCAAATTAAGCTCTGGTCTAGAGTCAAGAAGACAAAGAGTCTAGTACACAAATTCTTACCTGTTAAGGGGAGGTTTGAAAGAAGCAACACATTTTGAAAATTTCCAAAGTGGCTTCTAAAGAGATAGTTTACTAAAATGTGCATGTGACTAGTTGATTTTAAAGAAGTCCATTTTATGTCATAGTTAAGCATAACCAGCAACAATAAGTAGCTGCAAAAACGACAAGTAAAGAGAATCATGAATGCATGTCTT
The DNA here is from genome assembly GCF_964263255.1 of Lissotriton vulgaris. NCBI lineage: Eukaryota > Metazoa > Chordata > Amphibia > Caudata > Salamandridae > Lissotriton > Lissotriton vulgaris. Next base: position 351,828,528 of record NC_141685.1, on the reverse strand, counting down.
CTGTCTCTGATAAGAGGCCCCTAGTCCCTCCCCAGCATGCTTTGAGTTTATCATTTTTATTTAGTTCAGCCTTAAAATGCCAGACCGCTTACTTTTCATGTCTAAACTGACAGAGTTGTTTACTGTCGCCTAACAATATCTTTTGTAACATGTTTTACAGCAGCAGCGCCGGCTTGACCTCCTGACTATAACCAACCCGTGTGAGTAAGCCGCAAGGCTGCCATCTTTCTTACTTACTCTCTGGTTTCTTAAAGCAATGTTTGTCTAAACGCCACCCCCCTACCCCCCTGACATGCAAAATGAAAAACACTGCTCCCTGGAAAATCTTTAACATAATAGCAAGTGACAGCTATATTGTGCTCGGAAGAGCCCTGAGCGGTTTTTCTGTTCGCGGCGGTGCCTCCGCGGACCTTTACTCGATGAGTCTGCGTGCTGATATTTCGCCAACCCTCCCGGGGTTGGGGGGTGGGGGGTAGGGTTAGTGGTATGTCTGCAGGGCAGAGCCCAAACCTTCGCAATGTCTGTCCCAGTATCTCAGGGGAAGGAAGATGAGAGATTTACTCTGCTTTGTGTTGTACTGGGACTGTGCAAGTAGTGAATTAGGTCTTTAAGCGCAAGTCATGGCAGAGCGGAGATAAGGCTTGACTCATGAGAGAAAGGAAGTTGATGGGAAAGGCAGGATGGAAGCAACCAATATGTACACAGTTATTTGATGTTCATGGGCCTTGAGATCTCCAGAAACTTCCCCTCCCCCACCCATCAGTACATCACTAGTAGCTTTTCCTGGTGGAGGTTGTTGGAGCATTTCCTTGATGATTCTATTTCATTTGTCCATTTCATGCTGTGTCACACAATGTTTGCAAAGCTTATTTTGTCAAGAAATACTCAACTGAGAGTGAATGTGGATTAAAACAGCTGTACAACCTAAAAGGATGATTTAGAACCGTGATGGATTAGGAAGTGGAGCCGAATTTTTGAGCAGTCCTATGTCTGACAACAGTGCTTGTGACTTCCAGATGGATCACAGAGATTGCACGTTTCTAAACCCTCACTTTAAACGCTCCCACAGTGACACATAGAGGTTTTTCGCAGACAGACATTGTGTGATTTTGTTTGAGAAATTTAAGTTGCTAAGGATAGGCTATTCATTTTAAACCCTTGTAGACAGACACTGGATGTCAGATAGCAAAATGACATTATTATTTCAAAAATCTTACATGAAACACTAGATGCAAAGCATTTAATAAATCAGAGAAAGAAGAAGCTGGGAGTGAAGAGGTTTGACACATTAGGACAATCAAAGAGCAAAAGGAAAAACTGGAACCTGAAATTAACAAGCATGCAAATATAAATGTACAAACCGTAGATTGAATTGAGTATACACTGGGAAGCAGACAAAGTACAACTGAAGGCATGACAGCCAGGTAACATTAAGATTAAATTTGATAAGCCCTCCTTCGTAGAGCAAGCATTGGCAAAGCCAATACGTCTGGCATGAGCTGGCAAACATTTACTGTGGTTTGATGTTAAATGATGGACCCTCTTGCAAAATTTAACAATGGGCTCTGAGCTTCCCATATCTCAAAAATTTTCATTCACCTTAGCCTGAGTGGGGGCCCTAGAAGGGTTCGGGGCCCCCCTGCACCTCAAGGACTGCAGTGGCTTGTTTTACACCCTCGATCATTTACCTTTTTACCTAATTTGTTTGTGAAGGGTTTTTATATTACATAGACATAGACATAGGACACAAGAGCGACCTGTTAACAGTGGTATGGAAGCTAGTGGCCCTTTGCCTAAGTAAAATAAACAAACACTGTCTAAAAGCCAAAATATATGTATTTTAAGGTTAAAGCCCACATTGCGACAGTAGTCTCTAGCACTGAAGGGGGCTACTTGTGCGGAGTTTCGCATTATGCAAGAAATAAAAATGCCCTCACTCACACCCAGGTAAACCAATGGCTGAAGTGGGCTGAATTTGGGCATCATACTCTATGCTGTGGTGTGTGGAAGCAAAATGTTATTGACACTGCAGCTTGCCGATGGCTAAAGAGGGCTGACTGGAAGCCCCTGTCACTACATATGCATACTAAACACATTTAAAAACAAAAGGTCTTGGAAAACTCCAGACCTAAAAAGGCTTTCTAAGGGTGCTTGAAAATCCAGTTCCGGCATCCAGTCATCACTACCGGCCACTTCCTAGTCTTTCACATCCTCAAAATAGTCTTTAATTTAAGGCGCTGTCTTAACTACGCTCTTTTCAAACTTTCAGATATACGTAGTCTGCCAAGTTCATTCATAAACTACATTTTTAAGAACAGAAACTTTCCAATACATTGAGTCATGGACACTTTGATTGGCAAAAGACCACCTAGTATGTGTTCCACTCTTATGCAGGGCAACAAGGGTTGATGGAAAGAGTAATTCCTACTGGCAGAGGGTGGACCTTGTCCCCACCTCTGAGGCGGAGTCACTGGGTTTCACCTCATGCCAGAGTAATCAGCCGGTTGCCAATAATGTATACTTGCCCGGCCTCTTAATTCCAGTGGTACACTTGATAGATATTCCTGATGTAATTTGGAGGTGGTTGTTGCAACGTAATGTATGTTCTTGTGCAAAGTAATTTAATAGGGTTCTTTACAAGTAAATACATATTAGTCGATATCTCCTTCTGACCAAAGTTAGTTCCTAAAAATGTTTGTCTCTACAAACTAAGTTTGTTAATTCTTAGATAAAAATGCTACATTTTAGACTTCGAACGATTCTTTTGTCTACGATTTCCAGTAATACACTTACATGAATGTTAGCCTAAAATGTATTAACTCTGAAATATTGGAATGGCTGGTGAGAAAGAACTGCAAAACTTCTAGCCTCTACAAAAGTGTTGGGCTGATTTATGTGTACTTTAAACAAAAAAACTGTGTAGTCACTATTGCAATTAATGTAGAGTGAATCAAATCTTGTACTCCACCAGTGGCATACATGTACCTTCAGATTTCTGGTATATGGTCTCATATGTCCCAGGCCAATAGGCTTTGCTGTTCATGTGTACCATCTTTCAGGATGAAGTATCATCCTTCGTTTTATTCTTGATTACCGATGCATACAGTTGTGATTTGTGAAGACGGATTCAAGATGTCATATATGTAAAATACTATTTTAGTATATGTTAAATAGTTAAATGATGATTGTTTTAATATCTTTGTATTTATTTATAAAGTTTTATATAGCGCGAACAAGATCCCGAAGGATCTTTGTTATCAGCCTTGGAACTACACCAAAAATTAAAATTAATCTATACACCTAAGAAACAAGGCAGGATATCCACAAAGAGGAAGGGTAGGAAGATTAAGACTTGAAGGAGAATGGCTTCGCTCAGTGTGTGTACACATTCATGTCTCTGCTCCAAATAGTATATTTCGTTGCTGATCCCATTATAAAATTAGGACTCCAATCGCCATGATGCAAAGGAGAAACCTCGATTGCAGTAGCTACTCACGCAGGGACCATGGGAACTGGAGAACTCTGAGATCAGGGTTGTGTGTTGAGTTTTTGTGATGTTGTCGATTAGAAGCATGCACAGTACTACTGAGGTCGGTCTCCATCCCATTTGCACATTATAGAAAAATGGGGAACTTTTTAAATTAAAACCGAAAATTTCCCAATGGCTCAGGCTAAAACAAATGTGCTGTTTAAAAAACGTTTCCATTGTGCATTTTCTCCTTGTCTGTTGTTTTGTTTAGAAAATGTGAACATTTGGACAGTGTTTCTGGTATCTGTGGATACCTTATGAACTTTTCATTCGTATGTTTGTTTGTTATTAACTGATTATTCCAGGATATGTCTGCAATGAACCCCTTTTGGCCCTGCTCACAGATAGTCTCATATGTTGATAGGCATTTGAAGGATAGCAACAATAAACAAATGTTATGTAAACACCAACATTGCTTTCATCATGTTTAGCTTCAAATGAGCAGAACATTGGATGCCAGCACGCCCAGAGCTGATGGTACCTGCTGGTATACAAGGACTCAGTACTGATCAATGGAGTTCCACTTGTACCTGCCAGTTGGATGTCCCCACTTGTCTGCTGATTGTATTTGCTGCTTTATGGTACCACATTGTGTCTTAAAGTATTGCTTCATGGAGCTCATCTATGCTATACCCAACCTCCACCTTGATTTGCTCAAACGCTCCGTCCATCATCCCCTTTGTTATACCCAACCTCAAAAGCAAATCTTGAATTCTAACCTTGATATGTTTGTAAATTTAACATGATAGTCCAGTGCGTCCCCTTAAGAAATCATCCAAAACATATCGGTGTATACATCTTTGGAGACCAAGACAATTTGTTTCCATAGAGTATCCATTAGTTATTTATTTCAGGTGTTATATGCACAATCAAGGTGTAATCTTGAGGCCACTTCTGGGCACTTTGATACCGAGAAGCACATACATTGGACTAGCCTGTTGGTTTAGATGATTGCTTTGTAAAGTGCTTGCTTGTGACAGATTACCTCCATGTAGTACTGTTGACATTGTGGGGAACAGTTCACGAAAGGGAGTTTCAGATCCGACTCCACCTGGGTCTAACTGAAGAGAGTCCGCTTCTGTCCCTTAAGGAAGTTGAGATGGAATTTCTTAAATAGCTGGGAAAACGTCTTTAAATAGGCTTCTATAAATATTACATTTTTGGGGTGGAGTAAATGATGGCCTGGGCAGAAAGCAGGCTTTACTATGGTTTCAGACATGTGATTGTTCACCGGAATAGCTGCATCCTTGTGTAGTTGTGAATGCAGTAGTGAAATCCGAGTTCAGATTGTGGTTAAAAGCGTGAATGTAAGAAGAATTGTTACAGTAATTTCCAGGGGCAGAAATGCAAATGTTGTTCTGTAGGTCACAGGCAATTAGAGCCTGCTGAGAGGATCCTGGCTGTTTAATCGGTGCACCAGATGTGCATGGCTGTGTCCAAGGGCTGCCTGAACATGTGTGTTTTCAGGTTTGTTCCGAGGAGCAGGTGGCTTTGATTTGCTCTCCTGGATGGATTGAGGGTGATCCAGAGTGCTCAGACCTGCAGTGAGCCTTGTCTCTTTGCTTTTGTCACTCTTCAGTTTGGCAGGTCATGCTTCGCATTATTGCAGAACAAGGCTGGAGATAGCATTGCCAGGGGCCTCATTAGACATGCGGTGCAGTCTCCTTCATTGCACCGGGCGCACATTTAAACAGGTGTGCCCTGCGCAATGATGAATGTGCTGCCCTAAGGGTAGCCGCAAACTCGCCCTGCCATGGAGGCGGTACATTCATGTGAAAAATGGAGCGGCTCCTTTAAAGTCGCTCCGTCTTTTCACATTGCAGACAGCAACCCACCTGCACTTTTGAAGGGGTTTAGGGATCCCCTTGTAGGAGGTTGCAGTCAGTAACGACACCCGCCTGCAAGGGGATGTATGAGGGATCCATGAGACCCCCTTTCCGCCTGCCAGGGGGCTGCTCTCAGCGGGCACATTTTATGGAGGCGCACTGTCAGTGCGCCTCCTGAGGGCTTCTTTGCCTCTGCACCCATGTCTGTAATACGGCACAAGCACAGAAGCAAAGGGATTCCCTGATTTGCATAGGCACACCCCCATGAAAATGAGGGCACACCCCCTGAAGATAGTGCTGGCGCTTTTTGTGCATCAGCACTATCGATATTACAGAAGGGGCTGCACAAGCGTCTGCGGCCCATTCTATAATACCAAAGTGCCCTGGGGGCATGAATAGCGGGCGCAAACGTCCGTTGCACACCTGGTGCACTTTCAGCTATACAGGCCCTGCTGAGCATAAGCTACAGGTAGCTTAACTATGAATAGGACTGCCACCTTATCATACAATCTGTGTCCTAAATTCGAGCAAGATAGTAACACAGAGACTTAAGTGAGTACTCACCTCTAAGAAAGCAGAGCTGATTTAAAATACAGAAGAAAACTACACAGATCCAGCGTAAGGCGCATGCTTCCAGTTGCCAAGCAATATACTTTTGATATGAGTTTTTGGAAGATCTCTACAATAATCGTGCAAATATGAGGGTAATGTATTGCAAATAATTTGGTAAACATGACCATGCTAATAGATGAAGCACACTAAATTGCTGAAAATATTTCCCAATTTGTACTGTCTTTAAAGTGTGAAATCATACCTAAATCCTCATGTAGTTTATTCTAAAATAATGCAGTCTGCAAACGGCATGTCTCGGTTCCAAGAAATGTCACACAGTATTATAATTTTGTTTTTGCTTTTACTATTATTTTTAGAATGCAAATAGTTTTGCATCCAGCCTCTATGCATATTATCCTTTATTTTCTTCACTGCTCTTGTTTTTAGGTCTGGGGTTTGACATTGCAGGTGACAGAAAGACTTACAATTATAACTAAGCACTCTGCCTTTAGGTATGAAAGGCCTACCTTGGGGTGACTTATAGATTTTAAGTGCAATGACCTCTGATGTAAGGAAACCTATATCTGTTGTGAGTAGTGCTAGCACAGCTCACACAGGCTGCAATGGCAAGCCTGTGGTCACAGTTTGAGTAGTCTCTCATGGGTGGCATAGTAAATACATGCTGCAGAGTCCTGGTGTACCTATGCCCTGGGTACCACACATCCATATATTAGGGACTTAGAAGGGTATACCAGTAGCCAATTGGGAAGGTACCATAGTACTTACCATAATCTAATTTAGGGAGAAAGCACAGTGACTGGAGTCCAGATTAGCAGGATCCCAGTCAGACTAGACCAAAACACACTGACTCCAGGCAAAAAGTGAGGGTAACCATGCTAGAAGGATCCTACCTTCCAACACCTTTGGTAACACTTTTTCTGTTGGATACAGATCTGCCTGAGGATTCCTCACTGATCTCTCATATCAGGAGATCAGAAGATATACAGAGAATTACATTTGGAGTAGAAACACATATATTAGCTCTCTTCAACAATGATGTCATCCTTAAGTTGGGAGACCCGGCTTTGTCCTTTGAAGGCCTACTTAAACAACTGGTAGAATTTGAACGGCTGGCAGGGTATAAAATAAATGAGGCAAAATCAGAGATTCTAAATCGGTCGTTATTCCCGAACGAGGTAAACATTTTGTGCAACATGTATGTTAATTATCTAGGAGTTAGAACCACATTGCACATACAGAACTTGTATAAAGCAAACTACCCCTTTCTCCTGAACGAGATACATGGAGACCTGAATAGATGGCCCCCTATTCCTATCCTGGATAGGGCGAATTAATGTAATGAAGATGAATGTCCTTACTAGAGTTCTCTACCATTTCCAGGCGTTACCAATCCAGATAAAGAAAGGATCTTTGCATCTTGAGAAAATGCAGTCAGTAGAATTATTTGGAAGGTTAACCATTAAAATTTGTTGCCACAGAAGAAAAAAACGTTTGAGAATTTCTTGCCAGCTTATCGTCTCAGAAGGGCCTCATCTTTAAGATATATGCACTCATCTTTAAGATATATGCAATACTATTAATAACTAAAACTAATCCTATATAGACTTTACCAAATAAGAGGGATAAGGCGATTGGTAGAGAAATCACACAAAATCAAGAAATTTTCTACAAGTTGCTTTATGTATGGCATTACGACCCCACTAAAGTGTGCAGAAAGTTTCCAACTGTTAACCCCATGTGCTGTCAACAATGCAGGTGGAGGAGCACACCGATTCATGTTTGGTGGGAATGCTCAGGTTCACAGTAAATCTGGAAGGAGATAGCAGGGGCACTTAAGGAGATTTTGGGGTTCCCCCTGCAGTACACACTTGATGTGCTCCTGTTGGGATTACAGCAACCAGGCCTTAGATACTTTACCAAAACCAACAATACTATACAGTATGATTGCCCGGAAGAAGCCAGCTAGCATGAGCCCTATGATGTAAAACAAAGGATCCAACCTGTATCTTACATTGATATGGCTGTCGGTGGGATATAGTTGCTGAGCAATGTGAGGGAGGAACATATAAGCGTTGATGGAATCTGGGGCCTACTAGTGTACTGTTTATGATGGGAATATTCCAGCACAGTCTTCTCACCACGATTAACTGCAGCTCATTAGATGGGGTGCATAGTTGACTACTTTTAGAAATATAAAATGTATTGAATTATGTTTTGAACGGCCTAATCCATGTTAAACTTTGTACAATATATTTTCTCCTATCTTTCTCCTATACATTCTCCAATCTTTTCTCCTATGTCTATACTTGTCTATGTAATTATGGAACCTGTAACTCACTGATCCTCAAGTAAAGCACTGTGATACCTCTGAGTCTAGCCAGCGCTATATAAAACTTTGCAAATAAAAAATAAATAAATTGCTATTAAAATACATAAAGTGAGCTCTGATCTACCCATTTCAACCATTGGCTTTCTTCAGTCATTCTCTTTTAATCATTGGTTTGTGACTTTGTCAGTCGTGTCATGGCTCAGTCCCTTTTAAAAAAATTTTTTTTATTGTTATTGCAAGAGGGGAATGAGACATATACATTACAATTCAATACATAGCAGTAAATGAATATATTTTTCCCGGCAATAATTATAACAGAGGAATTTATTAATGAAAAATAATTTCAGAATGAAGAAACATTTAAGAATAAATGTATATTGAGCTGGTCTCATCAATCTTTATTTTTAAAATTTCTCGGTATTCAATGAATCAGATAAACATTTCCCAGATTTTCTCCCTTCTTTTCAGTGCGTTAGGTCCTCTTAGTTTAGCTAATGCTAGTTCCATTGTATAAAATTCGTTAACCAGAGCCCACCACTCCATAACATGTGGAGGCTCAATGGAAATCCAAGACCTAGCTACATCTAGCCTTGCACAAGCATATACTATAGAAATCAGTCCCATTGAGTATTCACTTCTCACTTAGTGCTGTTGACAGATTGGGTAAATCCTTCTGCTTCCAATCAAGTGCTTGCATTGAAGAGCATGAGGGACATCTTTACTGTAGCCGTTTCTGTTGCCTACCTCCAGGGTGTGTTGCTCTAATGTGCTAAGGCTGCATATGTTAGCACATTAAACCCTGACCTTATGGTTGTTCATTGTGGTTTGGTGGTATTAGAGAAAGGAATAGCAGGTGTGAATCTGAGGGCATGTGAATTGAGTATTCCTGTTATTTTTTGGCACACTGATCCTCTTGAATGCTTAGTGATAATATATGTCGATGGTGCTCTGTTTTATTAATCTAAAATATATAGCCATCTTAAAATTTTAATGTTCCTTAAATATTGCAACAACAGCTACTCGCATACAAAGAAAGAGCAATATTCTTGCAAACAAAAACACCAGACAATCTATGTATTTTTTTTTAAAACAGCAGTATTACAATAATACTAAGATAATTTCATATAAAATATTTTGTTTGCACTATTTACAGACCCGTAGCATTAATGGAAAACCAGCAACATTGTTGGTAGTGGTTAAAAAACAAGTTATGATTGAAGTAAAACAATCATTGGCAAAGCCAATGGTTCTCACCTATGCAAGGGTATTAGCTATGTCAATGTCTTTTAACTATGTTGTACACAAGTGTGGCTGCTGTTCAGATAGGCTGAACGTTAGTGGGATAGAGGAGACTGGTGTGGAGTGGGATAGAGTGGAATGACAAAGAGTGGAGTAGAATATCGTAGAGTGGAGTGGCATGGAGTGTTGTGTCTTGGAGTGGCATTGAATGGAGTCGAGTAGCATGGCGTACAGTGTAGTGGTATAGAGCAGAGAGGACTGGTATAGAGTTAATTGGCATACAGTGTTGCAGAGTAAAGTGGTGTAGAGGGTAGTGGCGTAGAGTGCAGTGGCATAGATTTCTGTGGTGTACATTGCAGCATCGTAAAATGCAGTTGCACAGATTACAGTGTTGCACAGTAAGTGCAGCGGCGTAGCGTGCATTGGTGCAGAGGGCAGTGGTGCAGAGTAGAGTACAGCGATGTAGATTACAGTGGCATAGAGTGCAGCGGTGAAGAGTAGAGTGGCATAGAGTGCAGTTGGATAGAGTGGTGCAGAGTAGAGTATAGTGCCATAGAGTGCACTGGCATACAGTGCAGTGGTGTAGAATAGAGTGCCACAGGATGAAGGGGTGTAGAGTGGAGTGATGCAGAGTAGAGTGGCATAGAGAGCAGTGGCATATGAGTGCATTGACAAAGAATGCAGTAGTGCAGAATAGAGCGGCATAGAGTATAGTGTTGCAGAGTAGAGTGTCAGAGTGCAGTGGTATAGGGTGCAGTGGCATAGAGTACAGTAGTGTAGAGTAGAGTGGCGAAGGGTAGAGTGGCACAGAGTAGAGTGCAATAGCATAGAGTGGGTGACAGTGGAGTGGTGTAGAGAACAGTAGAATAGAGTAGAGTGGACTGATGTAGAGGGCATTGGTGTGTGGTGTTGTAGAGCATAGTGGTATAGAGTGCAGCAGCATAGAATTCAGCAGCATAAACTGCAGTGTTGTAAAAAGAATTAGCATAGATTAGAGTGGTGCATAGTAGAGTGCAGTGGTGCAAAGTCGAGTTGTGTAGAGTGGCATGGAGTGCAGTGGCATAGAATACAGTGGTGTAGAGTGGGGTGATACAGAGTAGAGTGGAGTAGAGTAGAATGGCATAGAGAGCAGTGGCACAGAGTGGTGCAGAGTAGAGTGATATAGAGTGCAGTGGCATAGAGTGGTGTTGAGTGCAGTGCCATAGAGTGGTGCAGAGTCGAGTATAGTAGCACAGAATGGATTGTCAAAGTGTGCAGTGGCAGATAGTAGAGTGCTGCGTAGTGTAGTGGCATAGAGTAAAGTGCTGCAGAGTGAAGTAGTGCAGAGTAGAGTGGTACAGAGTTCAGTGGCAGAGAGTACAGTGTTTCAGAGTAGAGTGTCATAGAGTGCAGTGGTATAGAGTGGCATAAAGTGCAGTGGAGTAAAGTAGACTGGTGCAGAGAGCAATGGCATAGACTACAGTGGCGCAGCCTAGAGTGCATTGACATAGAGTGAAATGATGCAGAGTGCATTGGCATAGAGTGCAATGGCACAGTGTGGTGTACAGTGCAGTTACATAAAGTAGAGTGGCATAGAGAAGATTGTTTCAGAGTAGAGTGAAGTAGCATAGAGGGGAGTGGTGCAGGGTAGAGTGAGGTAGAATAGAGTGGAGTGGTGCAAGATAGAGTGCTGTGGTGTAGAGTACAGTGGCATAGAGTGATGGTGTAAAGTGCTGTACAGTGTAGTAGCATAGAGTGCAGTTGTGCAGAGTAGAATATAGTGGTGTACAGTGGATTGGCATAGAGTGCAGTGGTAAGAAGTGGAGTGCATTGGCATAGAGTGCAGTGTCGTAGAGTGGTGTGTTGCAGAGTTGCGGAAAAAGGAGTGATGTAGAGTGGAATGGCTTAGACCGGAGTGGTGTGGAGTGCAGTGGCAAAGAGTGTAGTGGTGTCCAGTAGAGTGTCATAGAGTAGAGTGATGTAGAGTAAAGATGTGTAGAGTGAAGTGGTGTAGAGTGCAGTGGACTGGAATGGAATATGGCAGGGTGGAGTACAGTGCAGTGGTACAGAATGCAGTGGTATGGTGTAAAGGAGAGTGGTGCGAAGTACAGTGGAGTGGCATAGAATGGAATATGCAGCACACTTCGATTACAGAGAGCATATCTTCAATTGAAATCGCTATTACATTTGCACAGACAGTTTACTAATAAAAGTATAAAGCGCCCGAATGATAATGTGTGGAAATGTCACCACCTAGTCTGTTGGTTTGTTTAGATTGTTTTAAAATATTTGCTTCCACCACACTTCAATTTTCCCTCAAAACGTGCTTCATTTTGGATTTATTATTTCTGAAATATCTGCACAGCTCATTTACAGACATTTAAATTTTTTTTGTGTGCTAGAAAAAAATATCATCGTACAGTCTTCCTCAAGCACTCTCTACAGCCAGCATGTTTGTCACATAAATCCTCTCACTTTGAAGTCCGAGAAAGAAAGTAAACACCAAGCTCCTTGGAAAAGAGTGCCTGACATTTGTCCTCTGTCTTTCAATGCTCAGCAAATGTGACGAGATAAGAACAAGATTTAAAGGCCTTTTTTGCAGAAATCGAGCACCGGCGGACAATTACAATAAATAAGGTTTGGGCAATCGAAGGGACAGCCTAAAACAAATATACGATTAAGAAAAGGGGGTGGTGATGAACAGAGTGTCTGAATTAAGCAGAAAGCTCTCACCCAGTCAAGAGATCAGGGCTAGATCCAACACCGTTTTTTTAGCTCACTGCACCATCCCAGTTTCAGAACCTGGCTGTATGCAAATTAGTCTGTTCCTGTCCCAGTGCATCATGGGAACAGGGCAGACTAAACTACCAAGCCAATTCTTCACCAGAAAGGAGACAAGCTACCGGGTGTATTTTCGTGGAAGGGTATTCTCAGATGTGAGACCCTTGCTCATTGCACCATCAGGATTCAAGCAAACCGGGCCGAAGACGGCTGTAATGCCAGAAACCGGTCCCCGGGAGCTTGTTTCCTTCCCAGTGTAAGAATTGGCTTTTGTAGTTTGGTTTGCCCTGTTCCCATCATGCACTGGGACAGGAACAGACTAATTTGCATACAGCCAGGTTCTGAAACTGGGATGGTGCAGTGAGCTAAAAAACGGTGTTGGATCTAGCCCTGATCTCTTGACTGGGTGAGAGCTTTCTGCTTAATTCAGAGACTCTGTCCCTCACCACCCCTTATTGTAAATATTTTTGTCCACCCTAAGCGTGGAAGGGTATTCTCAGATGTGAGACCCTTGCTCATTGCACCATCAGGATTCAAGCAAACCGGGCCGAAGACGGCTGTAATGCCAGAAACCGGTCCCCGGGAGCTTGTTTCCTTCCCAGTGTAAGAATTGGCTTTTGTAGTTTGGTTTGCCCTGTTCCCTACATGCACTGGGACAGGAACAGACTAATTTGCATACAGCCAGGTTCTGAAACTGGGATGGTGCAGTGAGCTAAAAAACGGTGTTGGATCTAGCCCTGATCTCTTGACTGGGTGAGAGCTTTCTGCTTAATTCAGAGACTCTGTCCCTCACCACCCCTTATTGTAAATAAAACAAATACAGTCATTAAATAGACAGCAAGCTAATGTGAGTTACAAAGCAAATGGTAAACAACGCATGGAATGCACTCCTAGGGAAGCTTTCCGAATGTCCCCAAGATATCATTAAGAAACCAGACAGCCAAGCTGTCTGGTAGGCTTTGACCTAAAAATAAATGTATTCAGCTTTGACCTAAAAATGGTGTCAGGTCTTCTAATTTGGAAAGCAGGCTTTCATCTAAAGCACCTCTAAAGCACCTGCAGACAGAAGTTGGATATTCGGCATAACCCAGACTGTGAATGCAAGGTCCAGATCAACCCAGGTATAGTACATGGGACATACTTCATGGCTGGATTTCGTTGACTTCCTCGCACATTTTTTACTGTGGGGCTGAAGTTTGTGTGGCAAGTAATACCCCAATTTTTGTCTTGTTACCGATTGCATGTACAGAGCAACAATACATGAGCTGTGTGACCGTTTTTATGTCTCGCCTATGCAGCGTGCATGCGCTGCATAGGAGGAGACCTGTAGGAATCAATTTGCTTTTTCGCCCAAAAACATGCATGCTTTGCATTGCTTTCAATTGCAACGCGTGCACATTTGGTGATTCCCTTGCGGGAGCGAGCTTTGGCGACATTTGTTTGTAATTAACTTGCAAACAGATGGTGCCCCTGCTCGCTCCCGCAAGGGAAACGCTGTGTGTGCTCTCGGCCGCACTCCCACCACCACTCTCACTTGTTAACCCGCGGGCTACTCTGCTGCGCCCTGTACTTACGTCACCCCCCCCTCTACCCACCCTAACTACTCGGCAGCAGAAGCCAGGAGCAGCGGTGCAGGAAGAAGGGCTGTTGGCAATGGCAAAGAAGGTAAATCACAGGCATCCTCTCTGAATGTTTAAATACCTTTCGAATAAAAAATAATTGCTGTGATGAGCTAAGGCGGTCCTATTCAGACACCCCATGGCTCCAAAGAGGCTGTAGCTGGGGACAAGGCAGAAGGATGTATACATTTCTGCTCCCCCTCTGCGATGTCAGTCCGTGTATTCAATCTTCACTTTACAAAGTACTCAGAGTTCAGTCTGTACGCATGCATTTAAATAATAAATGCCCTTTAAATGCAGCGTGTTCACGTAAAACATAACAGCCCTCATGTTCCTCTGCAGAGCCTTGTACATATGCATAGATGTTTTCTGTGTAGCAGGTGTAGATGTATATAAAAAGTGAGTATATTATATATACCATGTGTATATCTCAACAGGCAGTAAGAAGAGACAGGTATATCTAAAGCTAATATTTTCATCCAATAAACATAATTTTTATTCAAAATTATTTTTTTAATCCACGCTCACTTACCGCAAGTAATGGTGCATCAGCGGTAAACAGTGTATGCAGGTAAAACCATTTTTAAACAGTCTCCAGCATGAAACCAACTGATCAGGTGCCAGTGCGAGCACTAAAGTTGTATGTGCATGTTTTCAGTTAGGCGAGGAGCTGCGTGTGAACGGCGGGGACAGGACGTGACATGTTTTCTAGGGCAGCCTCTCTGTACTGAGAGAGGCGGCTCTGCCCCCAGCCATGATACAGCTCACTCCACCGTTCACAGCACTAGCATTATTCCTGGCAGTTCCCGCCAGTTAGTTCTTCACCCCCTTGAGCCAATAAAATGATTGTCAATGAATTATTAGAAACACTTGATATCAAGCTCACAAAGCAAGCTGCACTCGTGGCGTGCGTTGTATTAAAGTTGGGTTGTACTGAAGCAAATCACATCCAAGGTGGCTCGGGCAATAGGAACAGAGATACAACCCCATGGCGCAGCATTACTCGGTCAGTGTTATCAACCTCTTTTGCTCGGGTTGGGCCTGTTTAGTCTGGATGACTCTTCTAGGGAATCATATCCCCCCCGCTGCTTTCTGGGATAGGCTTCTGTCTTCATCCACAGTAGGGGTGCCCTTTGACCTGCGGATTTCTTAATATATTTAAGACATATTTGTGTTTCACCTGAAAGCGGCCTCATTCAGTGTGCCTCTTTTGTGGGTCTACTTAAACCTATTTGTTGGAGTACAAATGATTGACACTAGTACAATCCATTCAACACAGACCATTGTTCTCCATAAGGTATAGTCATTTTATTGTATCCCTATCGAACTACAAATGTAACGGCTTGTCTGTGTGCATTCTGCTTTTCATATTTTGCTCAAAAATCCTTTAATTTTTCAGTTCAAAGGTTATACTTGAGCGTTCATCTTTGAATTCTGAAATGATTTGCTGTAAAATTAATTGTCGATCTAGTTGAACCTGAAGAGCATCCCAGTTATTATAAAAACAAGCATTGGCATAGCCAATAGGTCTCGCCTTTGGGACCTTATAGGTGTTTAGTTATCCAGCACAATATCCTTGATGCAACAACATCAAGTGTTGCATGGCTAAACACTTATAAGGTCTCAAAGGCGAGACCTATTGGCTATGCCAATGCTTGTTTTATATTTCCCATGGTTTACCTCTGTTGCATTTCCCCGTAAAACCATCCTGTCTTGTCAATGCTTAGCCTGTGCTTAGTCTGTGATACATGAGGGGAAACCATGCTCTCTCTGCTGCTGCCTGGACAGTGCCTCTTAAGTGAGAGAAGCTTGAACTGTTACTGTCTTTGATAGGGGTGCGTGTGAATACATGTAATTAGCTTTTACTTAATAATCCGGAATTTGGCTAAATGATCTGTAATTTCGGGAGATGCAAATCTGTCATTTAATAACATGTTTTAGCTGAAAATGCAACCTTGCTTGAATTTTTGCACTCGGAGGCATTTTGCGCAAAAAAAAGTGCAGAAAAACAAAAGCACCACAAACAGCCGCCGCTAATGTTCTGTCATTCCATTACATTTTAGGTAAATTCCTACTATGAATAGTGCTTTGGCAGTACATTTGTACCACAAATGGTGCATAAGTACGTAAACTGGCATCATTTCGGGAATGTTGAGTATCAGCATAATGTGAAATTCTGGAAATTACACTAATTATGCCTGCATAATTAAAATTTCACCCAGGCCTAGGTTCCGTGCTCGACACATTCCCCTGCTGTGCTGGGGGGAGGGGGGCGTGCGCAGCGCTCCCATGCTCATGACGAGCTCAGCTCGTCATGAGCTACAGTGCTCCTGTGCTCCTGTGCTCATGACGAGCTGAGTTCGTCACGGCCGCACCTGTTTCAATAGAACGTTCAGTACAGCATGGGATTTATCCCAGCGTGCGAGCGTTCTAAATGCCATGACGAGCTCAGCTCGTCATGAGCACCGGAGCACTGTATCTCATGACGAGCTGAGATCGTCATGAGCATGCTAGGGGTTTTAATAAGCTCTCATTGCTTCAGTCTGTGTTGTTCCCGTGCTGTGGGTGTGCAAGGCACTCCTGTACTCCTATCGCTTCTGCTGTGTCTGTCCTGGACGTGAATGATGCTTGTGTCAGCTTATACAGGGTTGAGGTTCCGTGACAATTGTAAGTGGTGCTCTCGACTCGTACGAATATGGTCGAGTCTGGTATCTATGAACCGCAAACGACGAGTTTAGTAAGTGTGCGCAGTTTCGCTGTGCTAGCTTAAACCGTTCATTTGTTATGTGGGTTTTTCATCTGTACCCACGGGTTCCATCTTAGATACGGCATCCATTTTGTCTCTTGCCCTCAAGTAGCCAGCGAACGGACGTTGTCCGCTTCGCGACCCTGGGACTCCCAAGATATTTGCGGAAGACACATGTTCTTTGTAAATGTCTTTATGACGAGGGGGATGCTACTGTAAGGCAGATGACGCCGCATGAGGCTCATCTTGCCGCACGGGCTTATTGTCTCAGCCGTGCATCTCATTAGGCACGTCCCTTTGATGCCTGCATCTCGTGTTTCCCGTTACCTCCCCTTTTACACTCTTTCCGATCTCCCCACTGTCTCCGTCTTCCTCTACACCTGTCCTTGTTCCAATTTCGATCTGTTTTACTGCTGATTGGAATTTGCTAATGGTGGGAAGATGGGTTATTACAGTTGGGAACCGCCAAATGTTTCCGCACTTATGTTTCAGACCTCATGTGTTTCAAAGTGACCAAAGCGACCCCTCTGGGGGATAATTGTGGGAACCGGGTTGTAAACTTTTGTGTTCAATGTTGTCTTATGGGTAAAAACTGTATAAAAGGAGCGATCTACAGAACCAATTTGAAGCAGTCTCCCCAAGTTGCACGCTGTGTACTTGTCGTGATCTCTGTGTTCCCTGCAGCAAATAAACCTTGAATCTTTGACGCCGAAGGAAGTGTCCCGTGTCTCTGTGACTTGTACGCCGGAGCAGGTTACCCACGAAGGTTTCAGGTGTTGTGCCCTGGCACCGCTGGGTCTTACAGAACCCAGTCCTTCAGTTGGCGCCCAACGTGGGGCTGCATCAGTGGTACCGGTCCAAGCCCGACGATCGTGAGGAACTTCGTGTGAAATCTCCGAGGGAAGGTGCACTCCGCTTCATCGATCCTGTTGTCGAAATAAGTGGCCCGAAGACTTTTCCCGCGAAGATTCCCGCCTCCGGACGGCTGCGACGGACTGCTGCCCTGACTGTAGACCTGTTTTGGCGCCTGGCGTAGACCTTGGTATAGCGAGACGATTGACGGGCCTTCCTGGTGACGCCATCGATTTTTGAGTTAAGTATTTGTGGGTCGCTCCCATAGCTCTTGGTTGTTGACACTTTAGCGAGTGTTTTTGTTGTACACGCTGTGTGAGTGTTTTTGTCGGTGACACTTTTGCTAGCGTACTTTGTTGTGTTGTTTGACGACTGCAGCCGCCAAAGACCGAGGGTTTTGTTCTTTGCTGGGACTTGGTAAATCCCGTAACCCTTGAAGTTTGTGAAACTCGGCTAGTGTGCGAGATGCCTGGTCGCAGTGCTTTGTTTAGTTGTTTCAGATCTTGTGGTGCGGATTCCCGACTGGAGGACTCGTGTCCGATACCTCCGGTTGGAACTCCTACTTATGATCTATATAGCAAACATGGGCTAGGCCCGATTACCTTTAACGATTATTGGATTAAATATACAAAGAAGGACGGCGACCTTCGTTGGCCACCTCACGGTAGCTTCGAGGCGTCAATCTTAGATAATCTAGAAATGAAGTTGTTCGAACGAAAATCAAGGCCGGCCATGTTTGATGCCTTTCGATTGTGGCGCAAAGAAGCCCGACAGAAAGAAATCAGACAGAATAAACGTAGCCAGCGAGATAATGTTGCTACCATAGTGAAGAAAGCTGAGCAGTTCCAGCGTGATAAGGAGGATAAGGATAAGGAAGTGTTTGAGAGACTACAGCGTATGACCATAGATAAATGTTATCCTGCTTTGCCTACGGAGTCGGACAAGAAGGAAGAGGTAGTTGAGGATCCTTTAATGTCCTATCTTATGAAGTCGCCACCTCCGTACGTACAGGGTACCGCAGCTCCTGTGGTCCCTGCCGTACCTGTCCTTCCACCTATTCCTCCTCCTCCTGTTCCTCAACCTGCACCCGTTCTTCCGACTGTTCCTGCTCCTTTGTCTGTTTCTATCCCTACTGCTCCTCCGCTTCCTCATACTCCTGCTCCCGCTACTACTCCTGTTTTGTTAACCCCCGTTGCTGCTACTGTTTCTACTCCTTCTCTTGTTAGCCCTGTGTCTTATTCTTCTCCCTCTACCCGTAGTCGCAATTCTCCTCTTGCGGCTAGCTTCTTTCATTCGCTCGGACCTGTTCATGGGTCTGCTGGTTCCGATGGTCCCCAGAGACGAAGTCAGCTTCCTGGAAACAGAGAACGCGTTGCGCTATATAATATGGCGATGGGTTGGATGGTAAATCCACAGAGAAATCCACCACGTGTTGTCCTCGAAACGTTTTGTCAATTCAATATACCAACCCAGAGATACGTGTTTGATGAAATGTGTAAGTTCCTTCATGATCAGATAGCGGCCGATGCGCCTGACGAGGTGCTGACCGCCCTGTCTGAGCTTCGGCTTCAGTTTTCAACTGGACTGATAGTAGATACCAATGTCCGACGTGCTATCGAGCGGTTACTATCTTTTCGTCCCGCTCCGATACCTTATGCATTATTTGTTGAGGATATTGAGAAACAACCAGATGAATCTGGCCAATATCCCATGCGAGAAGTTCCACCGGTTTGGATGCCAGGTAACCCCGCAGCTGCCCCTCCGGTTCCACCGTATTTTCAGAGAGTATGGATACATCTCCCGTGGAAAAGATCGGAAGTGTTACAGGTGAAGCAATCATTGCCTGACCCTCGCAAAAATCCTGCAGGGTATTACAAAGAATTATCGCAGCTCGTAGATGCTACGATAATGAATCTTGCCGATATCGACATGTTGTTTGGCAATGTTGTACCACAACCGGTATGGGCTAAGATTCGCCAGCAGGATCACGCAAATGAATTAGGTGGTGATTGGGCGGCCATCTTGGCGGCAGATGCTTTACAAACTGGTGGAGCTAAACCTGAGCAGTTGATTGCTGCCCTTCCCCAAAGAATTATTACGTTAATGAAAACTCTTATGCCAGCTATGAAGGTAAACTGGGACAAATTGTCAGCCTGTAAGCAAAAGAAAGATGAGAATGTTTCCGACTTCTTTACGAGGTTTGAGGAAGCATTCATTGACCATAGTGGTCAGGATATGGGTACTGAGGGTGGTCAAAGGTTGTTTGTGGATAAATTTGTTTCAAATTTATTGCCCGACTTGAGCAATAAATTGAGAAATTCGGAGAGTGCATGGGCCGTTTCCACCTCAGCTCAGATATTGGCTACGGCACAATATTATGAGAATAGAGAGAAAGAAGAGAATGACCGTGCTGACAAAAAGACGAAAGAGCTGAAAACTAAAGTGTTGTTGCAACAAGCGTATCCTCCGCGGTCAAATCAGAACAATTCACAACAGAATCGATCGCAGTCGCAATCGAATCGGTCACAGTCGCGTACTGATTCCCCCTCCCAAAGATCATCGTTAGGGTACAATCAATGTGCTTATTGTAGACAGGAGGGACACATTAAATTTAACTGCCCTGTTTTAAACGAACGTAATAGTGGTAATTCGTCTAAAGGAGGTCGTGGTGGTTCGCAACAGGCGTCACGTGGTAGAGGTCGTGGTGCTCAGAATGATCGCTCAGAGAACTCATCTAATTCTAATAACTGTTTTGATCAACGTGGATCATCGCAAGGACGATCTGCGCAGTACAATGTAGACGATTATTACGTCGATCAGGGAACTGACGACAGTAATTACTAGGACAGCCAAAGACAAGGAGAGGGAGTGGTATCAGTTCCGGTTGATCAGAGAGGGCCTTACGTCGCAGTTGCTACATCGGGCGTCGTTGAGCCTTTTCTGTTGGACACTGGTGCAGCGAAAAGTTCTATCATGCATTCAAAACTCCCTGGCGCACCTTTGTCTGGCTTAACAAATGTTTCCGTTGGCTTTTCTGGCGCCCCTGTTAGCAATCCAGTTTCGCGCCCTTTGCCCCTTCAAATTGGGCCACGTGAGCTAGAAGCTCCGTTGATTTTAACCACGGGTTGTGGCGAGAATCTCTTGGGCCTGGATTTGCTTAAACGTTTGTACGCAACTTTGTATTGTTCTCCTGCGGGTGTAAAGCTTACGTTAGGAGAGAGGGTTGTCTCTCCCATGTACTTGTCTCTCGACAAGCTTCCACCG
This sequence comes from Lissotriton vulgaris, assembly GCF_964263255.1. Lineage (NCBI taxonomy): Eukaryota > Metazoa > Chordata > Amphibia > Caudata > Salamandridae > Lissotriton > Lissotriton vulgaris. Next base: position 351,807,791 of record NC_141685.1, on the reverse strand, counting down.
GAATTGAGTTCTCTTCCTGCGTCTTTGTGGGCGACGGGTCCAAATGACGTGGGCCTACTTGATATCTCCCCTTATGTTGTTCAGTTGAAATCTAATGTGCGATTGCCACGTATTCCCCAGTATCGTATCTCCCTTGATGGTGAACGAGCGCTGTTGGCGATCATCTATGATTTGATCGAGAAAGATGTTATTGAGGAGACTCGGGGAAACGTGTGCAATAGCCCTGTACTGCCTATTCTTAAACGCACAGATCCTACAAAACCGCCTGTTTATCGTTTTGTTATCGATTTACGGGAGGTGAATAAAATTGTGGTTCCTCAATTCCCTGTTGTGCCTGACATCACGGCGCTCCTGACTCTGATTCCAGCTACTGCATCATGGTTTTCGGTGATTGATTTGAAAAATGCGTTTTTCAGCATCCCGATTGCCGAAGAGAGCAGGGACCTTTTCGGTTTCTCTCTCGGTGGACGAAGCTTCCGGTTCAAACGCGCTCCTCAGGGCTACTGTGAAAGTCCATCGATTTACAGTCAAGCCTTGAAGGGTCAACTGGATGCGTTTCGGTTGCCGGTTGGTGCGGCTTTGATCCAATACGTCGATGACTTATTGGTGGCTGCCGATACTCAGGACATTTGTAAAATAGCTACGGTGTCATTGCTGCAACATCTCTGTGAGCTAAATCATAAGGTGTCCCCTTCTAAACTCCAATATTGTTGTCAAGAAGTAACCTATCTAGGTCACTTATTGTCAAAGGAGGGAAGGAGATTGACCCCAGAGAGGATTGCAGCGATTGCGCGAATGGCTGTGCCAAAAAACCAAAGAGATGTGCGTGCCTTTCTAGGTATCACGTCGTACTGCAGGCAATGGATTCCTAATTTTTCATTGCTAGCGAAACCATTGGTGGCTCTTACGTGCAAGGATGTTTCGACTCCTTTACCATGGACGGAAGAATGTCAGAAAAGTTTTTCTGAACTACGTGATTCATTGTGTTCGGCTCCTGTGTTAGGTACTCCTGACTATAGCAAGCCGTTTACATTATATGTTCACGAGAGAGAAGGTTGTGCTTTGAGTGTCTTAACGCAACCTTTTGGTGGTAAGCAGCGTCCATGTGCATATTTTTCCTCGACCTTGGACCCAGTAGCTAGAGCATTGCCGAGTTGTTTACGAGCAACAGCGGCAGCTGCGGTCTCCATCCGACAATCAGCAGGATTGGTCATGGATAATATGCTTACGGTAATGGTTCCGCATGCAGTCGATACTCTTTTAAATCGTACGAAAACTCAGCACTTGACGAGTGCGAGGTTGTCTGGGTACGAGTTGACGTTATTGGCAAGCCATATTCAGATAAAACGTTGTAATGTCTTAAATCCGGCAACTTTGTTACCAATTAGTGCAGAGTCAGATGAAGTAGCAGAACACGACTGCTACTTGAGGACTGAAGAGGAAACAAAAGGTCGAGTGGACCTTAAAAACACCCCATTGGAAGATCCGGATGGCACTCTGTATGTGGATGGGTCATGTTTTAAGTTGCCGAATGGTGATGTGACTACGGCTTATGCAGTTGTAACATTGAATACTGTTGTTGAGACTGCAAGATTGAATCAGAATTCTGCCCAAGCTGCGGAATTGATTGCTCTCACTAGAGCATGTGTGTTAGCAAAAGGTAAACGTGTGAATGTGTACACCGACAGCCAATACGCTTTTGGTGTAGCGCATAGTTTTGGACGATTGTGGCGAGAGAGAGGTTTCTTGACGTCGCACGGTAGGAAGATTCAGCATGGCCAGCTTGTGAATGATCTTTTGGATGCACTGACTTTGCCTACGCAAGTCGCGATTGTTAAATGTAGTGCGCATCGTAAAGTAACGGATGATGTTGGTCGTGGTAACGCGTTTGCAGATGAGATTGCTAAGGAGACTGCCCGGAACCTTAGTACTCGGATGTATGTGACGAGTTCGGTTAGGTGGCCTACTGAATCGAGTATGTGTGAAGACACCATTGAAAGTGTGAAAGAAATTCAGAATGAGGCCACCGAGACTGAAAAGGCGAAGTGGAAAGAAAGTACGGGAAAGTTGGATGCGAGTGGTTGTTGGATTGATTTGTCAGATCAGAAAAGATGGTTGTTGCCTGACGCGTATGTACTGGCCGTTGTGACAATGGCACATGGGTTAGCACATATTAGCGTGAAAGGCATTTGTAAATTGTTGTCGCCTGTGTGGAAGAATGATGGAATTACGAAATGTGCTGAACGGTTGGTGAAGAATTGTATGGTGTGTATGATGTATAATCCTGGCAAAGGAACCCCAACTCCTCCTGGTAGTTTTGCTCCCCCTTCGTATCCCTTTGAGGTGATTCAATTGGACTTCATCCATATGGAGCGATGCAATAATCTGAAATACGTTTTGGTTGTGGTTTGCGCATTCTCCCGATGGATCGAGGCCTATCCTCTCAAAGACAATACTGCTTTGTCTACTGCGAAAATCCTACTGAAGGAATATTTTCCTCGGTATGGAATGCCTAGAGTCGTGTGGTCAGATAACGGAAGTGAGTTTGTTGGAAGTGTGATGAAGAGTGTGTGTAAGGGCCTTGGAATAAATCAAAAATTCCACAGCGCCAATCATCCCCAGTCAGCTGGATTGGTTGAAGGGTACAACGGCACCCTTAAACTAAAGCTAGCGAAGATTCAGGCTACGACTGGTCTTTCGTGGCCTGACGCTTTGCCCTTAGCATTACTGTCAACTAGGGCGACTGTACACTCCCGAATAGGGCTTAGTCCCTACGAAATAGTGTTCGGCCGTCCTGCGAATGTGTGGGGGGTTCCTAGGCCAGGAATGTTTTCTGATCTTGAGTATCCAATGTTGATTGACTATTTACATGACTTGACTGCTAAACTGAGGTTAATTCACCAACAGGTTTACGACGCATTGCCGACGCAGACGGAGGGTCCAGGCCACCAGCTCCAGCCTGGAGACTGGGTGGTGACACGCAACTTTTCACGCAAGAATAATCTGGACCCGAGGTTCACCGGACCTTACCAAGTGCCCCTGGCCACGAGGACTGCCGTTCGTCTTGAGGGGCGTAAAAATTGGGTGCATGCCACCCATACGAAGCGAGTCCCTATCCCTTTACCGGCAGACCCGTGGGTAAGGAAAGGCATTGCGTCAACAGAAACAGAAACATTGTCGGCGTTTGTACCTTTCAGCGACGCGCAGCCTGTTGGAGAATCCTCAGCGCAGCAGAAAGACACTGTTGAACAATTGTCAGCAAAAGACTCAAGACCAGAACAATCGAGCAGCAGGACGCTGTCTCTTCAACGGATCCTTTGTTCGACGAGCAGATACGTCCCGGGAAACACCGATATTCTTTGCGATCTCGCACTAAGGACAAATAAAAAAATTTGTTTTGCTGAATTAACGACTGCTTTAACCCGCGTTTCCCGTGATCAGTTTTGAACATTTGTATCACTGTAATTTTTTGTATATATCTATATATTGAGCTTCCTCCCTTGTATCTTTTTACTTCCACAGCCGAGAGACTTTGTGTTTGTATATACATATTGTGTATTGAAGGCCGTAGGGCCGCGCGCGTACTTCCTTCTGGATAGTAGGTCTTGACGCTAGGTTAAAGGCCGTCGGTTCCTAGGAACTCCTAGGGATTGACTATTGCTACACAGAACGAAGTGCGTCAAGAAACGTTGCGGACGGTCGTAGGGAATGGCATTCTCGAAGCTGAATGATTTGGAGGGAGCTAAGGCGCACCGACTCAAGCTGCAGCAACTCAGTCGTACCAAATGTTTTATATTCCAATTGTTTGTGTTATTTTTGACTGCTTCTGCATTATTGGCGGGTGGGGTGTACTATACGATGTCTTACTTCTTACCTGCTACACCTACTCCTACCCCTTACCCTAGTCTCACCTCTACTGCTTCTCCCCATTCTTTTCACATGTTACCAGAACACGAGCAGGCTAGACGTGTAGAATTCCGCAACAATTCCTTTATTCAGCTCCTCCATCAGCATCAGTTAGTGGTTAACACTACTAATTGTTGGGTGTGTGGGTTGATGCCACATACTACGGATAAGGGAATTCCATATCTGGTGTTACCGTATAGTTCCCAAGGGTCAGCTCGAGCATTCCAAACAATGTTTCGAAGCGCACTGGGTTTCCACCCCATTCGAGAACCACGTTCCCCCTACTCTGGTCCTACCTCGTATCAGAAGCCTTTGTCGATAGCCATAGAGGATTTAGATAGCGATATCTATGATCCTTCGCTTATCCCTGAAGAAGAGGTACAAGCCTATAGAGTCCTAAGTAGAGGTGAATATAGTGTGTTCACTAGCGAAAAGCAGCTTAAAAGCTCGCCTCTAATATGGGTTGTACCCCACACTGGTAATTTTTGTCTTATGGGTCGTGGCCGAAGATCGCAAGCCCGACTTGGAGCAAGTGCTTGCACTGAAAATTACATTCTGCCGATGTCCTCATCCCCTGTGTTTCTGGCTGCCAAGGGTACATACTTTATCTGTTATGATCGTGCATATGCATGGTTGCCCGTTGACTTCATGGGCTCATGCTTCATTGCAAATCTGTTGCCTCCGACGTTCACTGTAGATGCCGATTATCACAAGACTAGAGTTGTGCGAGGCGTAATTAGCGAAGAGGATACTGCCGGTCAAGAGGCAGGAGACTTTTTCAAGGGTTTCCTCCCGTTTTGGGGACCTATGGTTAACAGTAGGAACCTGAGACAGTTGACTCGAGTGGTAGAATCGACAGCTAATATTACTGCCAGTGCCCTTGGTAATATTACCACAGAACTTCAGGCGGAGAGACTTATGACGTTACAAAACCGTATGGTTTTAGATGTCATCTTAGCAGATCGCGGTGGGGTATGTAAGGTGATCCATTCGAGCTGCTGCATTTTCATTCCAGATAATGCTCCAACTGTCTATCAAGCCATCTCGAGGTTGCATAAGATCTCCGAATCCATACACGTGGATGTAGGGGATTGGACGCTGCTAGGATGGTTTTGGGGCCTGATGTCGACTTGGGGTTGGAAAATTCTGATGATCATCGGAGTTGTGGTAGTGTTCCTGTTCACGTGTTGCCTTTGTGTGCAGTGTGGTCCTGCCTTATGTGGTCTTTGTGCTACAACGTGTATGAGACAACCATCTGTTACCAAGGGGACTCAGTTGGACAGAGCTATGCTACAGCAACATCTCGATGGTCTGATGAATATCGAATATGATTCCGACTAGTGCTTGCCTACATGAGGGCAAAAGGAGCGTCTGAGGTTCCGTGACAATTGTAAGTGGTGCTCTCGACTCGTACGAATATGGTCGAGTCTGGTATCTATGAACCGCAAACGACGAGTTTAGTAAGTGTGCGCAGTTTCGCTGTGCTAGCTTAAACCGTTCATTTGTTATGTGGGTTTTTCATCTGTACCCACGGGTTCCATCTTAGATACGGCATCCATTTTGTCTCTTGCCCTCAAGTAGCCAGCGAACGGACGTTGTCCGCTTCGCGACCCTGGGACTCCCAAGATATTTGCGGAAGACACATGTTCTTTGTAAATGTCTTTATGACGAGGGGGATGCTACTGTAAGGCAGATGACGCCGCATGAGGCTCATCTTGCCGCACGGGCTTATTGTCTCAGCCGTGCATCTCATTAGGCACGTCCCTTTGATGCCTGCATCTCGTGTTTCCCGTTACCTCCCCTTTTACACTCTTTCCGATCTCCCCACTGTCTCCGTCTTCCTCTACACCTGTCCTTGTTCCAATTTCGATCTGTTTTACTGCTGATTGGAATTTGCTAATGGTGGGAAGATGGGTTATTACAGTTGGGAACCGCCAAATGTTTCCGCACTTATGTTTCAGACCTCATGTGTTTCAAAGTGACCAAAGCGACCCCTCTGGGGGATAATTGTGGGAACCGGGTTGTAAACTTTTGTGTTCAATGTTGTCTTATGGGTAAAAACTGTATAAAAGGAGCGATCTACAGAACCAATTTGAAGCAGTCTCCCCAAGTTGCACGCTGTGTACTTGTCGTGATCTCTGTGTTCCCTGCAGCAAATAAACCTTGAATCTTTGACGCCGAAGGAAGTGTCCCGTGTCTCTGTGACTTGTACGCCGGAGCAGGTTACCCACGAAGGTTTCAGGTGTTGTGCCCTGGCACCGCTGGGTCTTACAGAACCCAGTCCTTCAGGGTGGAGTGATTCATTCATTCAGTACCCTTCAGTACTATGATGTATGGTGAAATAGTCCATGCAATCTCCTATCGTGGAATGCTAGGTGAAATAGAGAAAGTAATAATCTTTAAACTATCATTATTGTAATGTTCTCAAACCAAATGGAAAGTAAAGTAATTCAAGAAGTCCCCTTGATCTTGACGCAGAGTAAAGACATGGAAGTAATCCCTTTTCTACAACACAGCAAAGGTCAGAGTAATTGAAGGAATTTCCTTCCATAACTTAATCAAGCCCAAGGCAATGAAAGTAAAGACATTCTGTAATTTAATCCAGGAAATCCATAAAAGCATCGCCTTCTCTTGTGGTGTAATAATCGGTAAACGTATCAGCACAATTACCTGTAATTTAATGCAAAGTAAAGTAATCAGCCCCCTTCTTCTGTAACGTAATGTAGGGGATCAGGTTATTATTAATAGAATGCACAGAAAAGAAATGAGTATGATGTGCTCTGCGCTGCAGTGAAGGGCAAAGTAATCAGAATATTCAGCTTCTCTGATTTTATTCAGAGTATAGTAACCACAACAATCTCTGAAATCTGATACAGGATGAAGGAATCCATGCTATTTCCTATTGTAATCCAATATAGAGTAAATACATGTCAGTAATCTTCTATAAACCAACACAGAGGAAAGTAACCTGAGTAATCTTCATAATTCTGGGATAACTAAAGCAAACAGTATCAATATAACAAAGGATGAAGTAGTAGACCAATCGTTTATAGAAAATTGTTAGACCTGACAGGCTTTGGGTGGCCTCCCTCCATTTTTCTGACCTTGTTTTTCTGGCTTAGGGCTCTGCGCACTTTACCGTTGCTAACAGTGCTTGTGCTCTCACCCTTAAACATTGTAATATTGGTTCAGGGCCAATTGTCCTATTAGATTTACTTATAAGTCCTTAGTAATGTACACTACATGTGCCCATGGCCTGTAAATTAATTGCCACTAGTGGGCCTGTGGCACTGATTGTGCTACCCATATAAGTAGCCCCTTAACCATGCCTCATGCCTGCCACTGCAGAGCCTGTGTGTGTAGTTACACACTGCCATGTTGACCTGACAAGTAAACATATTGCCAGGTCTAAACCTTCCCTTTTTATTTTACATATAAGTCAGCCCTAAGATAGGCCCTGTATAATCCACAGGACAGGATGCAGTGTATTTAAAAGGCAGCACACTTATAAACTTTACATACTTTTGTAGTTAAAAACTCCCAATTTCATTTTTCACCACTTCAAGGCCTATCTCTCCCATAAAAACAACATTGGGATTACCTTATTACATCTTTTAAGGGTACCCCCCAATTGTGAAGAGATAGACTTTTCAACTTTAGTGTCATTAAACTCACAAATTAAAGACACAATTTATGTTGAAGTTTGATTTTAAAATCCAGTTTAGCATATGCCACTTTTAGAAAGTTAAATACAACAATTGATGGACAGAATGCAGAACAATGTTGTACATTCACCCCAGTACAGGGATCTGGGCCTAAATCCATCATTTCATTTGCTCACCAAGCCATTCGAGTTTGAACCCAGCCATATGCAAATCGGTCTTGACCCTGTACCCAGTTAGAACAGTCCAGCCCGAACGGCCAGGCCAGGTCCTCCCTGTACTGGAAACAAGCATCCTAGGACCCGTTTCGGGGTTTTCACCCCTCATCAGCCAGGATAACTTGAATCTAGCGGCATATACAGCACGGACCTGCATCTGGGCATATCCGTCCCACTCGGGTGACAAATGAAAGAACAGCAATTGATGGACAGAATGCAGAACAATGAACATTCACCCCAGTACAGAGATCAGGGCATAAATCCATAATTTGTTTGCTCACCATGCCATTCCAGTTTGAACCCAGCCATAAGCAAATCAGTCTTGACGCTGTACCCAATGGGAACAGTCCAGCCCGAACTGACAGGCCAGGTCCTTCCTGGACAGGAAACAAGCATCCTAAGACCGGTTTCTGGGTTTCACCCCTCATCAGCTAGGATAGCTTGATTCCAGTGGCAAGGAGAGCACGGTACCCACATCTGGGCAAAACCATCCCACTCAGGTGACAAATGCAAAAACAACAATTGATGGACAGAATGCAGAACAATGTCATACATTCACCCAATGACAGCGATCTGGGCATAAATCAATCATTTTTTTTGCTCACCATGCCATTCCAGTTTGAACCCAGCATTATGCAAATCAGTCTTGACCCTGTACCCAATGGGAACAGTCCAGCCCGAACTGCCATGCCAGGTCCTCCCTGGACTGGAAACAAGCATCCTAGGACCGGTTTCGGGGTTTCACCCCTCATCAGCCAGGATAGCTTGACTCCAGTGGCATGGAGAGCGCGGGACCCACATCTGGGCTTACCTGTCACACTTGGGGTGACAAATGCAAAAACAAAAATTGATGGATCGAATGCAGAACAATGTCATACATTCACCCCAGTACAGAGATCAGGGCATAAATCCATTGTTTTTTTGCTCACCATGCCATTCCAGTTTGAACCCAGACATATGCAAATCAGTCTTGACCCTGTACAGTTCTGGCTGGACTGTTCCCATGAGGCACAGGGTCATGACTGATTTGCATATAGCTGTGCTGAACTGGGGTGTCGAAGTGAGCTAAAGAACGATGAAGGATTCAACCCAGATCTGTGACTGGGGGTGAGTGTCTGAAAAGTTTTAGCTCTCTGTCCATCATCTCCTTGTGTTTGCTTCGTTCGCCCTAAGTTGGCAGGGTATGCCCAGATGTGGGTCCCTTGCTCACGTTGCCACTGGATTCAAGCTAGCCAGGCTGATGAGGGCTGTTAGCCCGAAACTGGTCCCTGGATGGTTGTTTCCGGTCCAGAGAAGACATGGCTTGGCAGTTCGGGCTGGATTGCTCCCATGAGGCACAGGGTCAAGATTGATTTGCATAAAGTTGTCTCTGAACTGAGGTGGCAAAGTGAACTGAAGAACAATTATGGATTCAACCTAGATCTGTGACTAGGGGTGAGTGTCTGAAAAGTTTCAGGGCTCCGTCCATCATCTCCTTGTGTTTACTTTTAGAAAGTTGGCATTTACTTACTTTAGCCAGTTTGTGCCTCCTGCCTGTCTCTGTAATACACGTCTGGGGTGGGAAACAGCTGTCATCCTACATTCCTTCTAGACAGTTACGCACAAAGGAAGGGTAGGTGTGCCTGAGTGGTCATTTGCATGCAGATGGGCCATCCTGGACAGGATGGGAGGGAGGAGCTGATACATCTGAAAGTGCTGTGTCCTGTCCCTACACAAAGGATAATCTATGCTTCTAACCTGGTGTGGAGTCTTTTTGTGGAGGTTTTACTGTATTGTTGTGTGAAGTATTGCATTGATACATTACACATTGCCTCTTCAATTAAACCTAACTGCTCTGTGCCAAGCTACCAGAGGGCGAGGATAGGATAGTTTAGGTTGTGTTGTGACATACCCTAACAAGGATTGTGGTTCCTGCTTGGACAGGGTGCATACCTCCGCTAACCAGAAACCCAATTTCTAACAAAAATGATACTATTTATTTTCAGTTTTTTAACATTTGGTAATATAATCTGATTTCTATTAAAATAAATGTAATCCAACACTGAGTGCATTAATCATCATAATCTACTTCTGTAATCTAACACAAGATAAAATACAAATAATATTCTGATTTTAATGAAGGGGAAATTAATCAGAGTAATCTGTTTCTTTCATAATAATCTATTTATGTAATCTAATGCACATCTAATGCCCTAAAATAATGCCCTGTAAATCACAAAAGTTCTAATACTGCAGCGATCTTCTTCAGCAATCAAATTCATGGTAATTATATCAGAGCAGTATCTTTTAATCTAATGCAGAGTAAGGTAACCAGAGTATACCGATTATGCAATTAAATATAGCATGAAAGTAACTGGAACTATGTTCTTCAGTCTAATACAATGTAAAGTAGTCAGAAACCTCTTCTGTAATCTGATGTAGAATGAAGGCACACATGTTGCATCATTCTATAATTTAAAACACACTAAAGAAATCACTGTAGCCATCTGTTAGCAGCAGTAGCGGCTCGTAGTGGGAGTATTTGCGGGGCGGGGGAAGGGCACGTGGGGGGTAGTAAACTCGGGCATATGGCCAACCGGGTTTAAGTACATAAATAAATAAATAAAACAAATTACATTTGCTTTGCGGCGCGCGCAATGTAATTCATTTTATTTATGTATGTACTTACTTCTGGTCGGCCATATGCCTGAGTTTACTACCCCCCACCCTATCCCTCCACCACCCCGCAGCACTCCCACTACGAGCCGCTACTGGTTAGCAGGCAACATGACACAGTGAGATGGGAGCTTGCTGATATCTGCATGACTTTCAGGCCTAGATTTGAATCCTAGCAGATTGGGGAAATATGTACATACGACAGCCCCATATCCTTCGTCCTTGCAACTGCTGAATGTAAAAATGCATACATTCTAGCACTTTCTCCGCCTATATACCTGGGCCAATCATTCATAACAGGCACTGGGCACCTCCTCCATGTCACGGCTAGTCTAGGTTTTGCCAGTAGAGGTGCTAATACCATCAATTTCCTGATCCCCTTTGGTATGTGAAATTCACCACATTGGTGCTGGTTTGACTGCTTATTCGTCCATTTTATAAATGCAGTTTATTACCTGCTACCAGTCAACATGCACCAGGCTACATGCATGAAGTCCACCTACAATGAATTGCTTACCAGTGCTCGTATCTATCACAAAGGCATCTATCAAATTCCAGACCACTGTAGGGTCAGTGGTGGGTAGTACAAGTGGTGTATCATTTGAAGTGGGTCAGCTTGTGCCTCCTGTTCAAGGAAATTGTTGCTGTTTGTGCCCAGCAGTATTCTCTCAACAGTGCTTTGTAAATGTATCTGCCAGACCATTCACCCACATTTCCCTGGCAGATATGTTCACGGCCACTCTAGAGGACATTCCAAGTCCTAAAGTTGTGACCCTCCTTCTAGTGTCTTGAGTAAGTATGAGACGTTTTAGATTTAATTTATTCTAGTTTTTTTCTGGTTATGCCAGGTATGCCTCCCTGACCACATGTTTTGCAAATATGACAAGGTCTGTAATAATCCTCCTCTCCCTGTACTGTGCCTGGGGAAAAACATTTCTCTTTCCTACATAGTTGTCCAACACTGCGAAGGCCAACATCCCTCGAGGATTGCATAGCAATTTTTTTTAAGATCAAGGGAAGCATCGGATTGCACAGTGGAAGAATTGCAGAAGGTTATTGCGATGTGTGAAGTGCTATGTGACTATTCTTATGCCATTCCATCTTGTGGCGGCCAACATCTTAATGCAGGCCTGGCCCACTCCCCGCAGGGGCAGCACAATCCACAATGTACTATACATGGTGTGTTTTTTCTCAACCACTGGGTGAGGCAGGGCAAGGGGAGAGTGACAACACCATATGGTAAATGTGCCTGGGCAACATAAATATATAAATAGAGATCTGGGCCCAACATAAGCCTTTTATCATATGGGAGTGTTAATGTTTACCATCCCCTTTAATTAGTGCTAGAATTCCCATCCTAGACAACAAAAGTATGATCCATTGATCTACCTGGACAGACAGCTTATCAATTGCAGGTCCATAGTTCTCTCTAATGATCATTTCTTGGTCCGTTTGAAGGTTAATACCAAAGCCTGGCAGCTCAGTGGACTAATGCATCCACTGCAGGGGCCTGTGTTTGACCTCATGGTCACTGGTACAAATCGTGGCGGGTCCACTCAGCCTTTCATCCTTCTGAGATCGATAAAATGAGTACCGTTGGGTAGCAATAAACATCTGTTATTCAGCGCCAACATACCCTTGAGTGAATGTGCGCTTTACAAATACACGTTATGTTAGGTATTTAGCTAATGTACTGACCAACCTATATTGGTAAGCTAGCTATGTTTACACCGGGGAATTCAACAGTGGGACTAACTTGAACTTACCACAAGTAACTGATGTGCCAGAGTAGCCATCAAACCTTTTATATCTCAAATAATTAGTCTAAAGGAGGCATAACAAAATGGATGCCATCAGCATACATCGATACAAGGAGCTTACTATTAGCAAATGATAGACCTCTGTGGTGCTCACAAAGCCAGCATTTCAATGCACTTATTGCAATGGCAAAGAACAACAGGGGGCACCTTTAAAGGGAACCTTTGACATCACTGCGACTCCCGTATACAAAATGTCCAGAATGTTCCGCAATAATGCAGATGTGTTTTCCACATGCTTTGGTCTTGCCCAGTCAACGGACTATTTTGGAGAGTCGCAGAAAAGGTAACCTCTATCGAGTGATGTCTCAATGCATGGGCACACTAGGCAGTTGCCCCGGGGCCCACGAGCATGGGGGCCCCATGCTAACCTATGCACCGCTTTTATTCCTGTGATTAGTTGTGTAGGCCGACCCAGTGCCCTGCTTTGCCTGGTGGCCTATAAAGCAGTTAAGATGACCCTGCCTCTGTCACTGGCAGGCCTGATTTAAGTCTACCGGAGAACCTTCTCCGTGGCATCATGTCTCATCTTAAGAAGGCACGAATCAAATGTACATTTACTGATATGGCCATGGTTGTAGAAAAACAAGAGGTAGCGATGACCTGGAAAACTCAGCTGTGCTTAGTATTGTGACCTAGAAGAAAGAATAAATGTTGCTGTAGCCTGCAATTACTGTTCGAGCAGGCTGACAGTGATGACGGCCCGATGTTGATTTTTTTCTGTCTCATACCACACTACATGATGATGGAAAGGTGGGATTTTCACTCTAGAATCAGAACGATTTTCTAGAATCCCGCCACAGGTCGACTAGACCTTTTTACCTGTCATAGAGTGTAGAAGGCAATCTATCTCAACATCATAACATCAGTTCGAACCATCCCCCTTGCTTTCCCCAAAGAACCACTGACAAAAAGTCAAGTTCGAAGATTTATTATAAAGCCAAAAACAGTTGTGTATATAAACACCTCAGAAACAGGTTCAAAAGATAAACAGGCACTAATACAAACATAATCCTACGGAAAAGTCTCAGTCGACTAAGAAACAACACGAGTATAATCTCTAGAACTACCAGACTAGCAAGAATTGCTATTATCTGGGTTTTAGTAGGCATCGAAGAAAAAGAGAAATACAGAAATGCATCCAGATTAAGCTGTCCCTACACTATGCTAAGTGACATCCCTACCTAACAGAGTTACCTCCTAACAAAGGTGTCAGCCGTGGTGACTTCCAGAGAAGTTCACTCACTTGTTTCAGACTTAGCCACCAAACCATCTCGCATAGCAAAAGTTCTCTGCCTACCCAGCATCTTTCTTCGCCCTCATGCGCATCTGCTCTGCCCTCCTAGCGGGGTGCTGTCCCTAATACAAAACCCCACAATATGGACGACACGCCCTAAGGTACGCCCCTCTCACAAGTATTAACTTTCAGATTTTTCCATTACGACATCTTCATCCTTGTTCGTTGAAAAACGTCCTTGGGTCCCAGAGTCTTCTCCTCTTGAAGTTGCTTCCCTAAAATTCCGCAGCCACTCCTCCATGTCTGGTACTACCATCCTAACGCTCATACACAATGGGCCCTTCTCCACTATCTCTAGTTAACCTTGCACCTGCAGAGGAACGCACATAAATTGATTCACAGTTCTATGCTACTTGCAATTAGTTTTCTAATACAACCTTCTAGGAACAGCATTTCCATGATTTAATGTTAAGGGAAACATTCCTAGTTCGGCCTACACAATCCTCTCTCTCCACTTGGGCCTCTGCACGTTTCAGGATATCACCCCCTAACATTGGCAAACATTTTCGTTCATTAGGCCTACATCATTACAGTACAAAGAAAACATTTTCTAACTGAACACTTCTATATCGTTACATGAATACAATAATGAATTTCTAAACATGCATTTAAACTCATCTATGCCTATTCGAACATCCTTTAACTGAATTAGTATTACACTACAAACACATTTCTGGTTAACATGACATTAATATTTTCAAAGAACTTTACGTTACAGCTATGTAACTTCTAGTACATGGTTTCATAGCTCTGTGTCATATTCAAACGTGATTATAATCCTCTATATATGTGGGTGCTGATTACTCGGGAATATGATGCACCCCTACAATTTCTAACACAGTTTTGCGCTCTCTCAGTCCCCCCTTTGATAACCTGTCTCATCACCACCAACCCACATTCCTTAGGGTAGGGATCGCGTTACACAGCACTTGTTGCAACGTTTCCTTGCCTGAGCATTTCTAATGCCCTTAAACTTCGGTATTGATTGTCCTGCAAGTTCTCCATTCTCTGCTCTTGTACCCTTATTGATCTAGCCAGCCTATTGGACCTATAGCATCTGTACAATCTCAACAAACCCCATATTCCAATCACACATGCCACTACGATGATAAGGGGTTCCAGTATATATTCAAGAAAACTCCTTCCCAGATTTGCAAACCAACTTCCAACACCTCCGAACCCCTTGCCAACCTTTTCCCATGTATTCTCTTGCGTCAAATCGTTAATTTCGTAATGAATTGCAGTAATGTTGCGTATATATTTCTTCAGATCTTTGGAGTTGTCTGGAATATACGTGCAACATTCCTGAACCTTTAAAAGTTTACAGACTCCGCCCTCTTTTGCTAAAAGAACGTCTAAGGCAAGACGGTTTTGTAAAACCATTGCCCTAATCGATAGCATCTCCCCATGAATCAACACCAGTGACTTTGCCGTACTCATCGATAATTCATCCACCACTGTTGCTAATCTCCGTATCTTTACGTCATTTAAAATCACTCCACAACATTGGTATCGCAGCTCCAAACACATCACCCACTATTGCACCTGCACTTTCTCCTCTCTTTACCCTTGTTAATTTTCCACCCTCTACCTGAGCAAAATCCTCAGTGTGATATATCTTAGGAAAAATAATCGCCAGGTAACATGTCCCATACCACTTATCCGGCAACCTCATGTACACATTTTTCCCACACACAAAGTATACCGTAGGGATCACTTGCACCACGCTCTTCAGGAAATCTTTGGTGTAATATTCAATCTTGAAAGTGTGTTCACAAGTTGTCTCGCCCACATACACATTTTCGTAATACGTCTTTGGCCTATGCAAACACAACTTCCCCTTCTGCACCACATCCAATGCTATCGGACCATAGCTTCCCTTTGACTTATGTCCAAGCTCCTCTTCCGTCCAATCTACTTTGCCCTGACCTGACGTCTGTAACTGTTTTTGTTTCTGATATCTATCTTCAACCTGTTCTACAAACTTCTTCTCTACCTCTGTCAATGAGCAGGTCAAGTTGTGTCGGTGTGTGTATGAGGTGTCTATTGCTTTCGTTAGAATGAAAAAGTATCGAAGTCTATCCTCTGACTTATAATAATCCCACTTGTTTAGGTGCTTATAGTTTGGGACTTCCGGTAGCACAGCATCATAATTCGAAAAGAAATATTCAAAATGAGTCCGCCCATAAAATATGCTAAGCAGCAAACTACATGAAATTCCATACGTTAATGGCAGGTGATGGTATCTAATACCCTCGTCTACTGAAGCTGGCAATTGCATAAAAACCAGTCTATTTAGGATCAAATCATTTATCTTGCTTAGGAGAGGGGGGTTAGGAACAGTAATTGTCAGTACACCTTCGATTTCCAGTCCAGGTACCAACAGTATTACTTCCAATTTAACATTTGGAGACGTATCGGTCACAAGCATCGACCTCACCCTCCCGGATCTCAGTACACCTGGCATTTGTCAAAGGGTAGGTCCACTCCGGAGTGGCGTATCTTCTGCAAGGTACTCTCACCCTCCTTGATCTCCTCGGACCCTTTTCCTCTGACTCTTGGCCTTCTCCTTCCGGGTCTGATTCTTCAGATACAGGTGCAAGATCTCTTTCAGAGGTCAGCCTTACATTCAGCCTTCTCCGTCTTTCAGGCCAACTTGCCTCTGTGCCTTTCACTCCTCTGCTCCTCGTCGGCACAACCTGCTCATCACTGCCTTCATCTCTTTCAGGGTTGAGATCACCTTCACAGCAGCTTCCCCATTCAGAGGCCGATTCGGTTTCACTGCCGTCGCGGTCTCCCCCAGCTCGGTCGGATGAGTTACCAGCTTCTTCAGACACCCCCACAGCTTGACTGGTCCCCTCGAGTGGATCTTCCTCCACTGCCAGGTTTTCTTCAACGAGAGGAGCTGTTTCTTCCAGGGGCGTTGGGACTCTTCGGATGTGCGAAGCATGTATCCAATTTGGCAGTCCACCGCACTTCACAGCAGTGTTCGTCACCAGGATGACTTGGAACGGCCCTCTCCAGCGGACGTCCAAGCAGCTCTTCCTCACGTGCTTCCGCACCAGAACCCAGTCACCTGGGCACAGGTCGTGACAAAGGTCTCCAGAAGCCGGGATTTCAGCAGTCTGCACCTGAAGGGACACAGAATGGATGACGTCAGATAGTCCCTTGCAGTAGTCAAGAATCAGATCATCTGTGATATTTAGCAAGGCTGCTGAAGGGACGGATGGCAATCTCATAGCTCTTCCCATCAGCACCTCATGAGGTGAAAGTCCTGTCCTCCTGTCCGGTGTGCTACGCATGCTCATTAACACCAACGGTAAAGCATCTGGCCATTTCAGGGACGTGGATGAACACACTTTCGCCATTCGTGTTTTGAGTGTACCGTTTATTTGCTCCACTATACCAGAAGCCTCTGGTCGATAGCTACAATGCAGTCTCTGATCAATGTTCAGTGCAGCGCAGAGCATTTTCACAACTTCGCTGTTAAAGTGTGTCCCTCTGTCCGATTCCAAATTGGTCGGGACCCCGAACCTAGGTACTAACTCCCTCAACAATAACTTTGCTACTGTGAGTGTATCGCACCTACGAGTTGGGTATGCCTCAACCCACCTGGAAAACACACACACAATCACCAAGACATATCTGAGGCGATTACACTTCGGCATCTCAATAAAATCCAGTTGCATTCGGTTGAAAGGCCCTCCAGACCTCCCAACATGACTTAGCGTGACTGGTGTCCTTTTCCCCACATTCATCTGTTGGCACGTAACACACCTCTGACACACCGCTTCCGCAGCTGTTCTAAACTTGGGATTGTACCAAGTCTGCCTGAACACTCGTATCATTGCATCTCTTCCCAAATGCACAGGACCATGTATCTGGCGAGCCATGGGGCTCACTAGTTCATTAGGCAACACAGCTCTCCCATCTGCCGAAATCCACAAGTCCAGATCCCCTTTTGTACAGCCAGAAGTCACCCACACTCTTTTCTCGAAGTCTGACGCTTGTTCTTGCATCTTCCTCAATTCATCCCAAGTATCTGCCACTTCAAGTATCATGTTTAGTTCGGTCCCCCTATGCATCCCCTCGATAACTTGGTCACTGAATGAGTAAGCTTGTTCGGCACAATAACGTGCAACCTCATCCGCATACCTGTTTCCCAGAGACACAAAATCAGCACCTTTGCTATGTGCTGTACATTTCACCACTGCAATTTCTGCTGGCCCCTGCAGAGCCCCCAGCAGTAATCTGACAAATTCTCCATTTCTGATAGGGGAACCTGAAGATGTCATGTAACCCCTTTAAGACCACAACTGACCGAAGTCGTGAACTACACCAAAACCATATCGACTGTCGATGTATATGGTGACTCGAATTTTGTTAGCTGCCAGACAGGCACGCGTTAACGCAACTATCTCAGCCACCTGAGCGGAGTGTACTCCTTCTAGACAGGCAGCTTCGATTATCCCATGGATCGTGCAAACGGCAAAGGCCGCTCTTAACTGTCCAGCATTGTCTCTTATACATGAGCCATCTACAAAGAGAATTTCATCGGGGTCTTCCAATGGCTCGTCGACAATGTCTGGTCTAGGTTTGGTGCACAGTTCAGTAACTTCAAGACAGTCATGGTCTTCACAATCATCATCTAAAACACTTGGCAATGGCATCAACGTAGCAGGATTTAAAACCGAGCACCTCTTTAGGGTCACATTCTCCGCGGCAAGTATAACCTGCTCGTAGCGTGTGAGCCTATTGTTGGTCAAGTGCTGCGTTTTTGTCCTGGTCATTAACAATTCTACTGAATGTGGAACGTGTACCACCAATGGATGTCCCATCACTATGCTCTCACACCTCTCAATGCTGACACCTGTTGCAGCAACGGATTTGAGGCATCCGGGCAACGCTGCGGCTACTGGGTCTAAAGTAGCCGAGAAGTAGGCAACTGGTCTACGGACACCTCCGTGATCTTGGGTCAAAACTGCTAACGCGCAACCCTCTCGCTCGCAGCAGAACAATGAAAACAATTTGGTGTAATCAGGCATTCCCAGAGCCGGAGCACGACATAAGTCCTCTCTCAACTCAAGGAAAGCCATCATGCAGTCTGTGTCCCATGGTACCGGATCACTCACGTCCTTGAGCGTCAGTTTCTGTAAGGGCTTTGCTTTTAGTGAGAAATTAGCAATCCACTGGCGACAGTAGCCAACCGTTCCCAGGAACATTCTAACCTCTCTTTGTGTGGAAGGCACCGTCATTTTCATTATCGCCTCTATTCTGTCTGGAGACACTTTCCTTATTCCCTTCTCTATTCGATGTCCCAAATACTGCACTTCTGGGAGACAGTATTTTAACTTGCTGGGAGATACCTTGTGACCATTCTCTGCCAGATGGTTCAACAAAGCGATGGTGTCTATTCTACAGGCATCCTCTGTCTCTGACGCAACAAGGAGGTCGTCTATGTACTGTGCGAGAACCGAGTTCTGGGGCAGTACTAGACTCCCAAGATTCCTTTTCAGCAATTGATTAAAGATCGATGGGCTCTCAGTATACCCTTGAGGAATACGACACCATGTTAATACACGATCTTCCAGCTTAAAAGCGAAAAGAAATTGGCTTTCTTCATGCAATGGTATTGAGAAGAATGCCTGGCATAAGTCAATCACCGTGAACCACTCAGCCTGTGCTGGAATCTGAAACAAAATTACTGATGGATTCGGTACCACTGGACAGCATGGAACAACAATGTCGTTCACTTTTCATAAATCCTGCACAATCCTGAACTTCCCGCTAGGCTTTTGCAAGCCCATGATCGGAGAGTTACACGGACTATCCATTATTTCCTTCAAGATTCCCTGTCTAATCATGGATTCAATCACAGGTTTTATTCCCGCAATCGTTTCTGGAGTCAGC
Organism: Lissotriton vulgaris; assembly: GCF_964263255.1. Lineage (NCBI taxonomy): Eukaryota > Metazoa > Chordata > Amphibia > Caudata > Salamandridae > Lissotriton > Lissotriton vulgaris. Next base: position 351,788,326 of record NC_141685.1, on the reverse strand, counting down.
TTGTACTGGGGTGTTCTTGGAAATTCTGCATTAGGTCTCACTTGTATCCTTACTGGCTCCACACCTTTGATCAGTCCAATCTCTTCTCCTTTAAAGTCCAAGACCTCCTGTCTGACTGTCTCTCTCAAATCCCAGGGGAGTTCCTCCACTGTTAGTGCAGGATACAGTTCAATGCACAGACGTGTGTTTGCAACCTTAAAGGCAGCATCATCATCATTCGTCTCTAACTCCACTCCCTTAGGTGTACAGTAGATGGTGCAATTAAGTTTGCATAGTAGGTTTCTTCCTAGCAGACACACAGGACTAGAATCACATACCACGAATTGATGGTTGTCCCTGAAGTTTCCTATTCTTACTGGGACTGGTTCAGTCAATGGATTCGTCATCTTCCTATTTGCGACTCCCACCACTTGGATAGTTTGTCCGGAAAGAGGCAAGTTAGGAACCACTGCAGACCGTACAGTAGAGCGCGTTGCACCCGTATCCACCAGAAAGGTAGTGGGGTGTCCAGCTACATCAGCTTCCACAAAGGGTCCCCTCTGATCTATCTCTAGTACCGCTCCTAGGGTACAATCCTCCCCTTCACTCTGGCTTCGCCCTGTTACAGGGTCAAAGTGGTAATATTCGTCTCCATCTACCAAGAGAGGCATCTGATGGTATGTCTTGTTCCCTGCTGCAATTCTCGGTGGCTGGGGAACTGGAGCTCTAGGAGCTGACGTCCCCCCTTTTTCCGCCTTGAGCTTAACTACTGCCGATCTTGGTACCTGAGGTGCCTGACTCTCCTCTTCCTCTTCCTGTACCTGATTTTCCGGGTTATGAGGACACTCGCGTCTCCAATGCCCGATCTCGTGACACTGATGACACCTAGTTGTCTTTTTCAGAGTCGCCAGGTCTACCCTTGGCCTTGGACCATCCTCGCTGTCCCTTTTCTGACCCCCTGATCTTCTTCCTAATGTTCCACTTCCAGACTGACCCTGTCCTCCCGGTTGCATCTGGACTAGCATTAGCTTATCCTTGAGTTTCTTGGTTTTAGAATCTATCTCAGCACTGCAGTACCTTGCGTACCTCAGGATCTCATCTAAAGGTTTGTTCTGCCAACAAATCAAATGTTGTTGTATCATGAGACAGATCTCAGGTCTCAGTCCCAGAACAAACTTGGACACAAACTGTCCCATGTCCTTTGGATCCATCACATCCAAACCACTGCACTGCTTGAATATCTGCAACAGTCTCTCATAGTACTCATGGACTGTCTCCTTCGGTTCTTGCCTAGTTCGATCGATTTTCACCCAATCTATGTCTTGGGGTGGCACCTTGGTTTTTAACCACGTAATCACTTGCTCGTACTTTATCATGACTCTTGGTGAAGGTCCGTTTGTGAGTGCATCTCGTTCTGGCTCCTCCGTGGGCCATTCAACACTGATCTTACATGCTACCCACAAATCTCCCGGAACCACAATGTCAAACAATGTGTTCAAATCAACCCACAGTACCTTTGAAATTTTTACAAACCTCTCTACCTGCTTGTACCACTCTACTGGGCTCTCTCTCAACTTGGGGAATGTATTCGTGAAAGCAGCCAAATCTCCCCTACTCCAGGGTACGTGCACATATCCTCCATGAGCTACTTCCCTCAAGGGGTATGCTTCTGCATGCATCAGCCCTGCTCCTGGGGATGTCTCTATGGTGCTCCGCCTAACACTCCTCTTTTTTGACCACCTTTCCTCCCATTTATCCAGTTGGACCCATGTTCGGATTCCCACTATTAATTCTCTTATGTGGGTTTTTAATCCGATCACTCTCTTCTCGTCTAGATCTTGATCTGAATACTGTAGCCTATGGCCACCCTGCAAGGCTTTCGTCCTAGTCAGATCCACTGAATATTTGTTCGCTAGTTCCGTTAGCTTCTCGTGAGCTGTCCTAGCTCGGCGAGTTACATCTTTCGCTACGAACAGTAGTTCATCTGGTTCATATAGTTCTATTCTCTCTAGTGGTATAGTGCCTTCCTCTATCTCTTCCACCTCTGACTTAAGTCTTAGCACATCTATTCTCCTAGCCTTTATCATCGCTCTCAATGTGCCTTGACTAGAGGTTTCGCTAGAGTCTTTCCCTTTACATTCCTGACTCACTCGTCTGTCTTCCTCTGGGGTGTTATGGGGAACACTTCCCTGCTCCCATCTTTCGCAGTCCCAATCTCGCTTTCTCTCTGCAGTTCCCTGGGTGAACGCACCCCTATTTTCCTCACTCCCACAGTCCCCTCCTGTCTACTTCCATTAGACCTGCATTGGGATACCTCCCTATTCTCTGGACCCCAATGTCTACTATCGTCCCTTGACCTGTCGCTCTGGGTATCTGCAACTGTCTCCCAAGTTCTCAAATCTGGCCTCAATTCTCTAATCGACCGGGGCCGTGGTCCTCTCAGATCCATCGGTCCTCTTAAGCCCCCTTGTTCCCTAGAGGAATCTGCCGATGCTGCCAAAGGGGTGCTTCTCTCTATAGGTCTGGACCATTGGTTCCACTCGTCCGCCACATTACTCCTATTTTCGCTAACGTTCCTTTCCCTGTCTAACTGTGGCAAACTCTCATTTTGTGTCTGTTCTGGGTTGTACACTGACACTAATGGACCTATGGTAACAGGTACCGTAAGGGCATCCGGTAGCCTCTGAGCACTGGCCCCCTCTTCACAGTGTACCTGCTGTACAGTGAATCTTCCCACTACTCTCGCTTCTGGGGTCCGTTGAGGTACCCCCTCCCTTTCCACCGAGTCAGACCTGTTCCCTACTGGGCCCAAGTCGCTCTCTCTTAGGACTCCACCGTCCACTGTCGACGTCTCTCTTCCTGTCGGTGGTGGTGAACCCCCTCCTATTTCTGAATTATATGGAGGTGGTCTTTCCGACAACAGCCTCTCTATCAGACTGTCTTCTGTTTCACTGTCATCATCCTCCGTATTCTTTCTCTGCACCTCCCTTTCATTGACCAGCAGTGGGTACAACCTATCTCCTTCTATGGTCTGCACTCTCCATCTCTTGGCCAGTGCATCCCACCTCGCGTCCTGTACCGCCCTGACTGATCTATTCACTCTTTCCTGTCTCCTATCCCTGTTCTTCTCATGGGCTGCCCTGATCCATGCATTCAATGCTTCGAACTGTGTTGGCCTAGGCAAGGGTCGCAAGGAAGACATGATCGCTTTTAGCTGGTACAACACCTCTAATCTGAATGTCCCGTACCTAGGAAAAGTCAATTCCTCATTCCCGTCAGTCATCTTACACCAGTTCTCAAGCCACAATATAGTATGTAACCCAACATTCGTAGCCATGTAATGAGCTGGCGTATCCTCGGGCGGAGCCTCTTCCCCACCCCGAGGTTCTAGCCTCTTTTCTCCCGAAAACAACTTCGCAATCCTTTTAAACATTTCATGATGAAACCCACAACGTTTCCTTGTTTACTACGCTCGTTTACTTCACAACGACAATCCATCAATCCCAGCGCGGCTTCGCTCTAACCACCTTATCCCAGCGCAGCTCTTTCTGACGTCACTCGCTTCTCGCTAACCGCCCAACCTCAGCGCGGCTCCACACTAACCGTCCTATCCCAGCGCGGCTCTTTCTGACGTCACTCGCCTCCGCTTCGCAGCAGTTCCCCTCCTTTCTCCACTCGTCTCTCGGTCATGCATGCGTCCCAATCATACAATTTGAAATGATCACTTCCGACCAAGCAACCACTTCTCTGACTGTACGTCCACAGTCTGACTGTAATTGTCACCGACTGGCAAATGTCTGTCCGCTTAACGACCAGACAATCGCTTCTCTGATAGGTTGCATACACACGGCAACTTCCGACCAGCGTCCGTTACCCACGCATTCACACATTCATTCCCCCTATCTCGGTCCTGTGGGTAGTCAATGGTACCTCATGACCCCCTTACAATGGTCGACAATTACTGTAGGTGTTCGATACACCCGAACCACTTAAACTCTCCTTGAGCTTAAGATTTTCACCGGTTGCGCGCGCTCACAACCTGATCTCCTTTCACACTACAGGCACTCAACTCCGCTAGACAATACAATTCGACAACACAATACACACCGCAATCTAACACGCATGACCCTTTTCATACTCACTCCCCTACGACCTGCTGCTTTCCGCCGCACCATCACTCTCCGTCATTTTCCGTGGAACGCCATCTTCCGTCCGCGGTTCTGCGGACGCACATCTCCAGATCTCTATGGGCCTTGGGGAGAATCTTAGCCTACTCTAGATTACCCTCACTCCAGAAGATAAACCATCCTACTCTGCTACCAACTGGAAAGGTGCGATTTTCACTCTAGAACCAGAACCATTTTCTAGAATCCCGCCACAGGTTGACTAGACCTTTTTACCTGTCATAGAGTGTAGAAGGCAATCTATCTCAACATCATAACATCAGTTCGAACCATCCCCCTTGCTTTCCCCAAAGAACCACTGACAAAAAGTCAAGTTCGAACATTTATTATAAAGCCAAAAACAGTTGTGTATATAAACACCTCAGTAACAGGTTCAAAAGATAAACAGGCGCTAATACAAACATAATCCTACGGAAAAGTCTCAGTCGACTAAGAAACAACACGAGTATATTCTCTAGAACTACCAGACAAGCAATAATTGCTATTATCTGGGTTTTAGTAGGCATTGAAGAAAAAGAGAAATACAGAAATACATCCAGATTAAGCTGTCCCTACACTATGCTAAGTGGCATCCCTACCTAACAGAGTTACCTCCTAACAAAGGTGTCAGCCGTGGTGACTCCCAGAGAAGTTCACTCACTTGTTTCAGACTTAGCCTACAAACCCATCTCGCATAGCAAAAGTTCTCTGCCTACCCAGCATCTTTCTTCGCCCTCATGCGCATCTGCTCTGCCCTCCTAACGGGGTGCTGTCCCTAATACAAAACCCCACAATATGGACGACACGCCCTAAGGTATGCCCCTCTCACAAGTATTAACTTTCAGATTTTTCCATTACGACATCTTCATCTTTGTTCGTTGAAAAACGTCCTTGGGTCCCAGAGTCTTCTCCTCTTGAAGTTGCTTCCCTAAAATTCCGCAGCCACTCCTCCATGTCTGGTACTACCATCCTAACGCTCATACACAATGGGCCCCTCTCCACTATTTCTAGTTAACCTTGCACCTGCAGAGGAACGCACATAAATCGATTCACAGTTCTATGCTACTTGCAATTAGTTTTCTAAAACAACCTTCTAGGAACAGCATTTCCATGATTTAATGTTAAGAGAAACATTCCTAGTTCGGCCTACACAATCCTCTCTCTCCACTTGGGCCTCTGCACGTTTCAGGATATCACCCCCTAACATTGGCAAACATTTTCGTTCATTAGGCCTACATCATTATAGTACAAAGAAAACATTTTCTAACTGAACACTTCTATATCGTTACATGAATACAATAATGAATTTCTAAACATGCATTTAAACTCATCTATGCCTATTCGAACATCCTTTAACTGAATTAGTATTACACTACAAACACATTTCTGGTTAACATGACATTAATATTTTCAAAGCACTTTACGTTACAGCTATGTAACTTCTAGTACATGGTTTCATAGCTCTGTGTCGTATTTAAACGTGATTATAATCCTCTATATATGCGGGTGCTGATTACTCGGGAATATGATGCACCCCTACAATTTCTAACACAGTTTTGCGCTCTCTCAATGACCAGAGCCACTGGAATAATGCGGTTTTGCAGCCATGGTGTTTTCCACATAATTGTAGTTTTGCTACCCATGCCACATTGAAGCAAAAATGGATCCAGCGTTACTTAAACCGCATCAACACTCGTTGACGCACGGTGGACGCCTCTTTGGAGTAGTTGGATACCTCTCCGTTTCTTATTATTTGTGTGTTAAACCAATACTAATTGGGTGCAGCCGTTGGTGTTAACATACAAAAATGGTAAAATAATGAAGTAATACTATCACAAAATGTACCACATTATACTGCATAGTTCGCCTTTTCTTAGCACATAATTTCGTCTTCCCTGCCACATAAGGGGTGGTTGCATGAATGTGTTATGTATTGAACCTGTATGAAGAATTCTAATAAACATATTTTAAAAGCCTATTTAAAGAACCTGGGGGCATATTATCAAGGGGGTTTATCTCCGCTTTTTTGGCTTTAAAAGCCAAGAAAGCGGAGATAAAATTATCTCCCTATTACCTAGCTGTCGCTAACACCAGTTAGCGACAGCTAGTAGGAGATAGCGACCATCTTGGGCCCCACTTTGCATGTCAGTGATATTTATCACTAATGACATGCAAAGTGGGCGTGCCAAGATGTTAGCGACTGAAAACAGTCGCCAACATCGCTATCTCCTATTACCAACTTTTGGAGATATTCGCGCTAAGCGCGAATATCTCCAAAAGCTAACACCTGCACTGAGCAGTTCTTAGCCATGTTGTCCAATGGGAGGTGGATAACATGGCTAAGAGCATTAGCTCGGTAATGCATGAATATCGCGGACTTTTCAGCGATATTCATGCATTGCGGCGATGTTTATCGCATTTGCGATAAACCTTGGTAATACCAAGGTTTATTTGCGGTAAAAATCGCCGCAGCTCAGCGGTAAATTTTTGTCTCTAACCAAGCAATAGAGATAATTATCGCTATTGCTTGGTAATATGCCCCCTGGTGATTGGTGGGTCTAAGTCAGCTTCTGGCGCCAGGAGTAGGTGGTCTCTGTCTCCTACTGGAGAGTTAGCAAAAGACTCCCGAAGTTCAGCTCTGAAGTTGACATGACCGCAGATGGCCTCTTTGAAGCCGCCAGGTTACTTTTGAAGATGGCGCTCAGGCTGCACCACGACACCTCCCTATTATCCTGGGCCAGTGCAGTGTCTCCGTCCACCTTGGCATGTCCCATTAATTGGCTACCAGCGTGGGGAGGTCCAGCCCGGTCCATTGAAGACTGACATTTCTAACGAAGTGACCTTTCGGGCCCGGCGATGCTCCGCAGTGATTATCCCCCGGCATTGTTTGGACACAATGCCACCCGCTTCCCAGCGCGGAGGGAATGTGGGCTGCGGCGGCCCATTCAACGCCCCCAATCCAGAGTTAGCTAAATGAGAAAATTGGCTACTAACATTCATCAAGGTGTTATTGTGCCGCTATGGATTTAAATGCCCTTTCGTTTCCCCAGCTTTGTGCTATACGGAGCTTTAAATTAACTCGTGTTCTGTTAGATGTTCTACTAACTATAAAAAGGTCAGATGCACTCAATAGATGGAGACAGATATGGCGTGTGCAGGCGAGGAGATAGCAATCAACTTTCAGACAACCTTTAAAGGAGCCGCGCCTCTTTTTTTCTGCTTCTAATGCAAAGATATACGGAACCGCAGGAAACTTAGAGTATCTGTCCTTGAGGTGTCCCCCAAAGTGCAATTTTATTTTTAGATCCGGCTGGACATCGCCGCTGACTGCTTAGCCTGTTATTTACAATCCTTACAAAAATACACATTTCGGCCCACCCAGAAGGGTATTAATCTATGACTTTGGTTGTTTGATGGATGATTCCGCGTCTATGGAGTACATGCAATTAAGATGCACGAAGGGCTCCTTTAGGTCCCAAAAGTGCACTGAATCATCACACTATATACTCTTTATCTCACAGATGGATTATACACAGAAAGCAATCGTTTTATACCTTTGTTTTTTTCTACTCAGGCCTTTAACGAATTTGGCAAGACTCAAAATCATGCCAGATTTATTGGCTGTGCCAACACTTGTAATAAATGGTGCCACCCTCTACAATTAAAAACGATCTTCTCCTAAGAAGAATTTATTCAATTGTTATGAGTATTAAAAAGCATTTGAGACTTACAGAAAATATTGTATACAAACTGAGTTTACAGAAAGGCCTTCTATAAATTATTAGTGCTCATGGGAAAACACTGCCAATTTTTGTTTTTCTGAGCCCAGTCCTGGTCATTAAACTGTTTGTTTGCTTTCTGCAGATGCAGCCACAGTGCTTAATTTGACTTATTTTGTGGGCTGGCTCCTATTTTCCCCCTTCAGACATTTCCCAAAAATAAGAAGTGTAAAAACTCACAAAGCAAAAAGATAGAGGAAAGGAAAGATGTAAAAACCATCACAAAGGGAGAAAGCAGGAACTTGCAAGAGTGAGATAAAATTGTGGGAAAATCCCCACATATTACCAGGACATGCAGATTTTGGTGAAGCTGGCACAAAACGGCACAGGTTATTCCTCATTGTTAGGGAAACCCTCTTAATAGGTGTTTTTGCTGACTTGGTTTTTGCGGGCTTTAGGACTCTGGCTCACTTTACTTTTACATCTGTAATTGTGGGTGATATTTGGGGAGACTCCCTAGAATGTGTGGGGTTCCCATGGCATCCCTCTTTCTTAAATGTCTATGTTTGCCACAAAACTCCTAGCAAAGATTTGAAGAGCTGATGACCTCTCATATAACTTCCTATGCATTACACTGGAGGGCTTAATTGAATACAATCTCCATTCATCTTCAAGTGACTCAATCAACATGAACGTTATCTTTTCTGTGTGAAATTAAAAAAAACCTTTTTGTGGTCCCACTACACACAAAGTCAATTCTCCATGATGGAGCCAGTCCTTTCCTTTTTAGGTCTCGCCTAGGCAGCGCATGCGCGCTGTGTTTTCGAGATATGCTGTATCTACAATATGGGCTGAAAACAACACCCACATTTTTAATTGGTTCCTCTTACTGTGCTTTGTAAATGCTGGCTTTTGTTTGGTGAACACACTTAGTAGTCCCTCCTTTTGGATATTTGTATTCTCTGACGAGGACTGCCCATTACATGTGCTCTTACTCTTCATGTTATTTAGGATTCTTTGAGAGCACACTTTGTTGGTCTGCCTCTGCTCATATTAAGTGTTCGTGTTTTGTTTACTTCGTATGCCACTTGTTTTCTTTTCATTTCTCCCGCTCTGTTTGTTCATCAGTTTCTGTATATATTCAGAAAGGAGTTCAATCATTGCTGTAATAGGATCGGCATTTGTAATAAGATCAGCATTTGGTAATTTTGTTTCCATTCACATTCAGTTTCGATTCACCATTGTTTCATTTTATTTGTTATGAGTTTAATTTTATTTGCTACAATCAACTTGTTTTTTTTGTAGAGCCGATGCAGGACTCAAACCCGGTTCCCTAGTCCCAAAGTCAGCAGCTATGCACATCTCTAGCTTGAAAAGCAAACTTGTCCTTTATTAGTTGTTTCTCAGTTTTTTTTTTGCACAGGTCAACATTCCTGCAGCTGCGCGCTGCACTCACTGCTCAGTTATATGGCTCAGCTGCTGCTGGTTTTCCCCTCACACTTTTTGTAGCCTGGGGGTAGCTTGGGTGGCTCATATACAGTGCACTTAAACCCCACTGACTCACAGGCTGAGCACACAACAAGCCAAACATCTGATGCCTCCTCCCACCGCTCAAAGAATGTTGTGTTTCTCTCACACATATGGGGGGGTGGGAGGGTTCACAAGCGGCAGCCTCTTAAAAACTGCAACATTGCTTCAAATACATGAAAAACTCAGGGTAACCAAGCACAGCCCAAGAGTGTGATAATACAACTTGCAATTTCTGGACAAATTGGAGCAAGGGCACTCTGAAGCTTTAAACGTTGGGTGGGAAATCCATGCACGTCTAGTGCTAAGGGACATCAATAAAAGACCACTATTGCCCATTTTCAACTTTATCACCGTTATAAAGCTTCCACATGCTAAAAGAATGCACTTTTCTGAATTTTGAAGAGGCTTTATTGATTTTGTATGATTTTAGATTATGAAACACAACAAGGGCAACCAATCGAGTCAGCACAGGACCTCGGGGAACATATGAGTGAAAGCAACAGTGGTCCTATGCAAGGAGGAATGTAGTCAAGAGATAAATATAGACACAATGGAAACTATATTGTAAATTGACTTGCCCAGCCAGGCAGAGGTCTAATATTTTATTTATAACACAATTTTTCGAAAAATACCTTCAACAATTTCTTGGAGGTGGGCAATTTTCAGTGGATATTAGAGTTGATATTAGAGTTCAGGCAGGGTTACAGCGGGGAACAATCTCCCCGTAGCAAGGTGGACGCGCCAACAATGGGCTTGGTCGTCACGAGCCTTCACGTACGACTGCAGAAGCTTCACCGGCCCGGGAAGCTTCTGCAGGGGAGATTGTTCCCCGCTGTAACCCTGCCTGAACTCTAATATCAACTCTAATATCCACTGAAAATTGCCCGATTGAATTAGAACAATCTGTTCTATCACGGGTTACGACTGCTTTCTACTCCCTGCACCGGCCGGCACCCACTGTGTGCGCCTCGCCCATTGCTGCTATCATGGCTAGGAATAATTAGGCTTGATTTAGTCCTGATGATGATCCCTGTAACCTTGTAATGGGATCAAAACGCCGTCGACAATTACTACACCATATACTTTGTTGTGTATTTATTACTATATCTCAAGTAATGGTGTGAATGTGAATTCTGTTATCGCTAGATGCACAGAATACAATAGCTTTTGCCTAGAAACCTTTTCTCCACTCTCTATCCACTCTGCTAACCATGACAATTTGTAAACGTTTGGGCACAGGCTTGTGCCCACCTCCAAGAAATTGTTGAAGGTATTTTTCGAAAAATTGTGTTATAAATTAAATATTAGACCTCTGCCCGGCTGGGCAAGTCAATTTACAATATAGTTTCCATTGTGTCTATATTTATCCCTTGACTACATTCCTCCTTGCATAGGACCACTGTTGCTTTCACTCGTATGATTTTAGATGGCAAACATTTTCCGAGCTCTGCACGGGCACCGGCTTTAAGAGCCAAGCCAGATCCCTGGCTCATCAAGCTCTGTTAATTTTTTGACTCGCCCACCTCTAGGACCCACTGCCCCACATGTGTGCATCTGTAGCTGCTGCAGATGACTAAGTGGGCTGGTCAGTAAGTTGTATTACCGGCATATTACAGTGAAGGTGTTTCCCTTTTGCAAAACTGTTCATTGGAGTATGAATGGCTCTCATTGCCAAACTTCGCAGCTTTGCTGCTTTAACAAAGGAGCCCTGGGGGAATGGTTGCAACTATGGAGACGTTTCTCAACAAAACAAAATAGCAAACAAAACCGCTCCCTAACGCAGTTCTATCGCTTCCCTCCCTTAGTAAAAGGCTTTTAATGCACACTGCGCTTTGTTATTTTGTGCGAAGTAGGCGCTCGTACCACATTATATGTTTCTTACACTGTCTATTTCAGTAGGTATACACTTGGGATACCTGGCGCTTGATGGAAAATCCACCCAAAGTAATGACTTTTTTTGGGTTCGATTTTATTGTATATATTCGAAAATTACAGAAGATTTTTCCAGTCTGACGTTTCCTACTCCTTGCTGACGACGAGGTAACTGAATCTTCTACAGTCGCATACATTTTCCAAAGCCCTGTCTTCATGTCCGTATTATCCTCCGATGCATCCTTTTTTAATAGATTTATTCATTATTTCATCAACAGAATCCCAACATTCAGACAGTACACAGGCAATCACATGACTGCAGGCATCAATTTCATTACAATGATTTAGTATTCAAGGGCAAGAGCTCACGTCTCACATTCATGTCCCATTGGGTCCAGCGCGCCAACCGCCACCATCCATGGCACACCCATTCCTCTATATAAGGGTATTTATCCCCTGTTCCTGTGCATTTTATCCCACAATGTCCCACAATTTCAATGGTTTGTGTTTTAGTCTGGCCTGCTTTGTGGTTTCAGTTGTCAGCCTACAACACTTGGGGGTATATTCACAAGAACATGTGATAACTACCTCAAGAGTAGCGTAACACAACTTTCAACATCGCAGCCTATTGCGGAATTCACAACAAGGCGGTAGCATGCGATAAACACCAGATATCGCAGAAAATGTACGCGCGAAAATCAAGGACATGCTGCAAAAATGCGATGAGCAAAAAAACATGCGATGAGGCAAATCGTGGGACAAAAATCTGAGAAAACCAGCCATTCGCCTGCAAATCCCATGTGTCATGTGGGAAAATGCACTGTAAAAGAAAGGACAAAAATATATGAACCAATTCTAACTGCGTAGCACCATGGATGCACCCAGACCGAGTGCAGAGGACAAGCCGAACCCCACAAGCCCCATGGAGGACCAGCATGGAATCCCGTGTTCGGTGAAGGGCAAGGAGAATAGGAAGACGGGGTTCAGTCCGCAGGAAGACCGGATCATCATCACGGAGATCATAGGACACCATCAACAACTGTTTGGCACCTCCAATGCGGCACTGACAACCCAAACGGAAATATGACAGACCATCGTCACCAACGTCAATGCAGTCGGAGTGTGGAGGAGGTCACTGAAGGAGGTCAAGAGGCGCTGGCATGAAGTGCACAGCCAATCCAAGGATAAGCTCACTGCCAATAGGAAGGCAGCAAGGGCGACTGGAGGTGGGAGCTCTGCGACGCAGGAGGAGCTGGATGACCTGGGGGAAATGGTGGCCACAGTCAGCAGTGTAGAGACAGTGGAAGGAATTGGGGGCCTGGACACAGCACAATACAACCTGACCCAATAGCAACAGGGTGAGTTACGACCAGGGACGGGGAGGCCGGGGGAAATGGGCACAATGGCACACATGCACTAGAATGTGTGGCGCACTGCACACCCACAATGATCGTGGAACATGTCACTGATAGCCTTGGCACACTGCAGCACACATAGAAACTCCAAGTAGGCCCCGTCCACAATGTGACCTACGGGGCCCCCCTCCATATCACCAATACCACAACCGACCGATGCACATGTGCTGAATCCAGAAAAGCAGCAGCTCTGTGACCCACACTGACTATGCAAGTAACACTGCATGCCCGATAGCATGGCAGCAGCCCAAAAACATGAGATGGCCCGCGGATCGACATGGAGGTAGCCCAGTGCAGATCACATCCGCAAAGGAGCACGTCACACTCTGACACGTCCAGGTGCACACACACAACCCATGCCGTACAATACACGCAGCAGACAATCAATGCACCAGGCCACAAAATCTGTCCACGAGCATATATGACCCAAGTCAAAAACAAATCAGGGTCCAAAAAGCACACAATTCAAAGTCACACCGCCTCAAAGGGAGAAGGGCACACGAAATCTGAGCTGCAGGGGCAACTCCCCCACAATGCAGCACACACACATAGCAATCACAGAACATCAGCAATGACAGTAATGTGGTACAAAGTGGAACACTAACAGCATAGGCCACGGCTCCCAACAGGTCCCGCATGTGCGTCGTAATTGTCCGCTCACATCTGGCATTGCCTGACACTGTGTGATGAAAATGCACGGGTACTACCACACATCCGTCATGTAGTCGAAAAACACACTGACTGCCATCAAATAGCCAGCTCCACCAAAACTGTGACAATATACATTGGCATGCAGTCTGAATGTAAACATCTGCAAAATTCTAAAAAAGATATATAACTCTGTTAACCTGCATCTCACCTTTCATATTGCAGAGGGACAAGCAACACCTCATGCAGGGTGTGAGAAGTTGGCCCGATATGCAACGTTCGCTATTCTAGCGACCGCTATGTATCGTTCCAACGACCCTTATGGTGTTTGGTTGTAAGTCAACCTATAGACCAGCTATCCTAGTAGCGTGGATACGAGCAGTCTAAGGCTAAAGACTCGAGAGGGCGTGTTAAGCCAGCTGTTTACCACACATGTACCCCTTGAACACCCAGTGAAAGGACACCACACAAGTGTTATGAAAATAAACAGGATATTTATTAAGAATCACAACAGCCCTGTACTCTTTATGAGGACAGGGTACTAAGCACAAACCAAATCTCTTTAGCAAATACTTCAAGTGCAAAATTAAAACAAGTGTCCGAGGACACGGAAAGGTTAAGGTCTCGGGCGGACCCGATAAGGCAAGTCGGAAGCGAGGGACTCGGGACCCTAGAGTAAGGAGGCTATGCAGGCACCGAAATGCCGAGTTACCTAGCCACGAGGGCTGCGGCTGCACAAGTCTTACAGGCGTCGGGGTCTTCGCTGACGAGCCAGGAGCCGGAAGAAAGGAGTTGCTGGCCGGCGACCAGTGCTGAATAGTTCGTAGAGATCCAAGCCTGGATCGGAGATTGATGAAACCTGAAAGCAGAGGGGACCAAGTTCGTACTACTAGCCAGTAGTCAGAGGGTACCAGGAAGGCACCTGTTGGCCGTCACCTCGACTAGGTGAGTGGGCGACGCTAGGCTCTGCAGTCTCACGGACCAGGAGGCGTTGTCGGCGACCACGGTGGAGGTGCGAGCTGTCCCACGAAGGATGATGCTGTCGGCGTCGCTGGGCCCAGGATGGGGCAACAAGCCTTGGCAGATCTCAGGGCCACGGGGTGGGCCTAAGATGGCGTCTTGAGTGGACCAGGAGGGTCCGGGGTGCTTCTCGCAAAGATGGAAGCAAGGGCCAGTCTGGAGCAACCAGACCAGCAGTGATGATTCTCGGATGTCGTCACAGAAGGGCACAAGCCAGCGGCGAGTGACCAGACAACGTGCTGAGCAGCGAGCAGAAGGGCCCCACGCAGATCGTGGAGATGCTGGGAGACTGCACTTCGGTGCTAGAGCGGCTCAGGGTCGGGGCTTCTCGGACCCCAGAGCACTCACCAGAGAGTTACCTCGATGGTCGTGCTGGCTTTTAAGAGCGTGCAGGTTCTGATGATGGCCGGTCCCTCGAGGTCTCGTCGCACCCACAGATCACAGCTGAGCTGATGACGTGGGTAGAGGTCAGAGGTGCCAGGGAAGCCGGTTCTCGTCGAGCTGGGCCGTCGGATCCTTGAGGAAGGACTTGCAGCAAACCGCAGAGTTCTTAGTTGGTGCCCGCTGATGCAGGGTGACTACTCCTTAGCCACAAGGGAGAAATCTTGAGAAGAGTCTTGAAGTCCTTTCGTAGAAAGTATTCTTGATTCAAAGATGATCTAATTTGGAAGGGTCCCCGCTCCGGTCTTTATCCTAAAGAAAGGGGTGGGTACATGACTAGGTCCTGCCCTAAGGGTGGGACCAGGAAGGAGGGTAGTTACGCCCCTCTCCCCTGCCGGGCTTTCCCCAGGCCAGGGCTGTCGCCCCTGGAACTGGTTCTAACCGGCAGATGCGTAGTGAGCACCGGGGTGCCACTCCGCAGTCACCTTCTCGCCAAAGCCCTACCTACCCAGAATACACAAACCCTGTCTGGGACGGTGCGAACAGCGCCCTCGACAGGAAACCCTTTGTCCAAGTGCTCCTCGCTGGAAGGACTCCCAGCAGCAGGAGGTCAGACTTGTGTCTGTGGTGGCAGCATCCATTTTGTGGAGCTGAGGCTTCAGTTGACTTTAACCGGGGTTCACAGTTACGTACATGTCGTGTCCCTCTAGAAGGGTGGGATGCTAACCTCATCGCCAGAATTGGTGAGAGGGCAGCACCCCGATTCGTATGACACCTTACTCGACATGTTTTGATAACGCGATACCGGAGTTACCGATATGGTACGCGTTATCATGGACCAGCTATTGGGTCTTGATTCCGCAAGCTGCAGCCGGGCTCGGCTCGGGCCTGAACCTAGCTCACACGAGCCCACGCACTCTGCCTTCAGGATTGTTAAGGCCTGCCATAGGAGTGACTGATAGGAACTCGGGTGTCCATTGTATGGTTAGATATAGAGCTACTATACCTAAAGCGAAGGGTGGTTACACGTCTTCGCCCCAGCTGTCGTGCAGCCAGTTGTGTCAAATTTACGAGGCCAGCCAGGGGTGGCATAATACATGCTGCAGCCCATGGCGGCCCTGGGTACACCTATGCCCTGAGTTACAGGGTCTGATAAGGTGGCCCAGTACCAATTGGTAAATGCACCTAGGGTACATATCGTAATTTAGAAAGAGAACAGCCAGGCTGTGGGTCTGATTAGCAGGCCCACAGCCAGAGAAAGTCGTAAACCAGTGAAACAAAAGCAAAAAATCTGGGTGATCATAGGATTGCAGACCCTACTCTCCTACATGACCCCCCCCCAAACGTCGGAACACTAAGCTAACCTTGACCAGGTGAGTCTTCTTGTTCTAAGTGGAAATATCTGGAGAGCCCATCGGCATTGCCATGATCAGTACCAGGTCTGTGTTCCACTGTAAAGTCCATCCCCTGTAGGGAAATGGACCACCTAAGCAGTTTGGGGTTTTCACCCTTCATCTGATTTAGCCACAAGAGGGGCTTATGGTCGGTCTGAATCTTGAAGTGAGTGCCAAACAAGTATGGCCTCAGCTTCTTCAGGGCCCAAACCACAGCAAAGGCCTCCCTCTCAATAGCTGACCAATTCTTCTCTCTAGGGGTCAGCCTTCTACTTATAAAAGCAATGGGCTGGTCTTGACCATCAAAATTCAGTTGAGAAAGAACAGCTCCCACACCCAACTCAGAAGCATCTGTTTGGACAATGAATGGTTTGGAGTAGTCCGGACTCTTGAGGATAGGTGCCGTGCACATGGCCTGCTTTAGGTCATCGAATGCTTTTTGACAGCTCGCTGTCCACTGAACCTTTTTTGGCATTTTCTTACTTGTCAGTTCGTTTAATGGTGTCACGATGGAACCATAGTTCCTGACAAACTTCCTATAGTAACCAGTCAGGCCCAAGAAAGCTCGAACCTGAGTCTGGGTGGTTGGAGGAGCCCAGTCCCTGATCGACTGTATTTTGCTCTCCAGTGGCTGAACCTGGCCTCCACCTACAAGGTGGCCCAGGTATACAACCTGTGTCTGCCCTATCTGGCACTTGGTGGCCTTGATAGTGAGACCTGCTGCTTGCAGTGCCTCTAACGTCTTCCGCAGGTGGACCAGGTGATCCTCCCAGGTGGAGCTAAAGACAGCGATATCGTCAAGATACGCCGCGCAGAAGTCATCCAGCCCAGTAAGGACTTGATTCACCAACCGTTGGAAGGTGGCAGGTGCATTTTTCAGACCAAAGGGCATCACCACGAACTGATAATGCCCACCAGGGGTTGAAAATGCGGTTTTAGGCTTGGCGTCCTCAGCTAACCTGATTTGCCAATACCCAGCTGTCAGGTCAAACGTACTTAGGTAGTTGGCCGAAGCCAATCTATCGATAAGCTCGTCTGCCCTTGGTATTGGGTGGGCGTCAGTCTTAGTGACTGCATTGAGACCCCTGTAGTCTACGCAAAACCTCATCTCTCTCTTACCACCCTGGGTGTGAGGTTTCGGCACTAGAACTACGGGACTAGCCCAAGGGCTATCCGAGGGTTCAATGACTCCCAGCTCCAACATTTTCTGCACTTCATTCTTGATGCAGTCTCTAACGTGATCAGGCTGCCGGTAGATTTTACTCTTCACGGGCAAGCTGTCACCAGTGTCAACCTCATGGGTACACCAATCGGTCTGGCTGGGTGTTAGAGAAAACATATGTCTGAACGACTGAAGAACCTGTTTACAGTCGCTCTGTTGATGTTCGGAGAGGCTGCCACAAAAGACAACACCATCTACCGATCCATCGTCAGGATTCTGAGTGAGCAGGTCGGGGAGAGGGTCACTCTCCTCCTCCTGTCCCTCATCTAGGGCCATGAGCAAACTCATGTCCTTCCTGTCGACATATGCTTTTAGCCTGTTGACATGGAGCACCCTGTGGGGGCTCCGGGGAGTTCCCAGGTCGACCAGGTAGGTGACCTCTCCCTTTTTCTCCAGGATGGTGTAGGGCCCGGACCATTTGTCCTTGAGTGCTGCTGGGGCCACTGGCTCCAACACCCACACCTTCTGTCCGGGCTGGTAAACAGTCAAGACAGCCTTTTGGTCATGCCAAGCTTTTTGGAGTTCTTGGCTGGCCTTAAGGTTTTCAGATGCCTTTTCCATGTATTCAGCCATCCGCGAGCGGAGGCCAAGCACATAGTCCACTATGTTGGTTGCAGGCTTTTTGAGAGGTCTCTCCCATCCTTCCTTCACCAAACACAGGGGTCCCCTTACAGGATGCCCGTACAAAAGTTCAAAAGGGCTGTAGCCAACCCCCTTCTGTGGGACTTCTCTGTAGGCGAACAAGAGGCAGGGGATCAGGACGTCCCATCTACGCCGAAGCTTTTCCGGTAGTCCATGAATCATCCCTTTTAGGGTCCTGTTGAATCTCTCAACAAGCCCATTGCATTGTGGGTGATAGGGTGTAGTGAACTTGTAGTTAACACCACATTCCTTCCACATAGCAGTTAAGTAGCTCGACATAAAGTTTGCACCTCTGTCGGAGACGACCTCCTTAGGGAAGCCCACTCTGGAGAACACTCCAACTAGGGCTCTTGCCACAACAGGGGCTGTAGTGGTCCTAAGGGGAATAGCTTCAGGATACCTGGTGGCATGATCCACTACCACCAGTATAAACTTGTGCCCTGATGCTGTTGGTGGTTCCATGGGACCGACGATGTCGATCCCCACCCGTTCAAAGGGTACCCCCACCACAGGCAGTGGTATAAGGGGGGCCTTTGTCGTTCCACCTGACTTACCACTGGCTTGGCAAGTGACACAGGAGCGGCAAAACTCCTTGGTATCTTCGTTCATGTGAGGCCAGTGAAAGTGTGAGACGAGCCTGTCCCACGTTTTCGTCTGGCCCAAGTGACCTGCTAAGGGAATCTCGTGGGCCAAGGTAAGTAGGAAACCACGCTGAGACAAGGGTACAACCAGCCTCCTGGTCATGCCAGGCTTGGGGTCTCTTGACTCAGTGTACAGGAGTCCATCTTCCCAGTATACCTTGTGGGTACCTGTGGCGTTCCCAGCAGCCTCAGCAGCAGCCTGCTGTCTGAGGGGTTCAAGAGAAGGGCAGTGTAGGAGAGTAGGGTCTGCTATCCTATGGTCACCCCAAATTTTTGCTTTTTGCTTCACTGGTTTCTGACTTAATGTGGCTGTGGGCCTGCTAATCAGACCCACAGCCTGCTGTTCTCTCTCTAAATTACTGCCAATGCACTCTAGGTGCATTACGAATTGGAACTGGTTCACCTTATGAGCCCCTGTATAAGTGCACCCTAGGTGCCCAGGGCATAGGTGTATCCAAGGCCTACCCGGGGCTGCAGCACGTATTGTGCCACCCCTGGCCTGGCCTCCATATTTGACACAACTGGCTGATCACTCAGCTGGGGTAAGTCGGTGTAACCACCTCTTACTTAGGTACAGTATGTCTGTGCCTAACCCTAAACTGGACACATATGTTCCTATCAGCCACTCCTATGGAAGGCCTCATCAATCCTGGAGGCAGAGTGCTTGGAAATATGTGAGATGGTGCTCTAGCATGAGCTGAGCCTGTCTGCAGCTGTCGGGAACCACTCCCTAAGCTGTTCCGGGATATTGCCATACCATATACTCTTAAGTGCATTATAATCCTCGCGGTTAAATGCTATCTTTGGTTTGGCTTTATCAAAACATGTCGAGTAAGGTGTCATACGAATTGGAATACTATCCCCTCGCCAATTCTGGCGACGGGGATAGCATTCCACCCTTCTAGAGGGACACGACATGTGTGTAGCCTTAACCCCGGTTAAAGTTAAACAGAGCCTCAGCTCCACAAAATGGACGCTGCCACCACAGACACAAGTCTGGCCTCCTGCTGCTGACCGAAACTCGGCAGATGGTGGCCTGGACAAAGGGTTTCCTGCCTTGGGAGGTGCGAGCACCACCCCAGACAGGATTTTGTGTATTGGGTAGGACAGGGCTGAATAGAATCAGACATGCCCGGGGCACACAAGGTGTCCCCGTGCATAGGCCAGCCCAAACCGGTTCTGGGGCCTTCCAGCCCCAGTCCTGGCGCGGAGCTGGACAAAGGAAAGGGGGTGTAACCGCCCCCCTTCCTGGTTCCTCCCAGAGGAGGGACCTAGTAGGTGATCCACCCCCTAGATTGGAATAAGAGGGGGAGCAGTGCCATTGCACAGCAGATCATCCCGAAATCAACTTAAAACTAAGAAGAAGACTGGACTTCGACATTCTGCTGCACAGAAGACTGAAGAAGAATCTCCCTTGTGGCCAAGGAGTGACCACCCTGTGAACACAGGCACCAACCAGCAACTCGACGTCTGCTTTGCCGCCGCCTCCCGCCGGAGACCGAGCCCAGAGCCCGACAAGAACCAGACTCCCAGACCTCTCAGAGCCCGATCCACAGTCCCTGCGAAGAAGGGACCCGTGGAGGCACCGAGTGACGTGGGACCGGACCTCTTGAAAGACACCCGAAAAGCTGACTGCGCAGCTTCTGAGGCATCCTCGACGTTGTGCTTTGGGGATTGAGAACCCCCACCACCGAGCAGCCCTTGCACCGAAGATCAGCCCTCCAGCATCTCCACGATCTGCGTGGGGCCCTTTTGCATTGTGCCACTCGACGCGCCATCCCGGCCACTAGCCACGCGGCCAGCGGCCATCTGGGCGACGAACCCGAAGATTTAAACAGCAGGTTTGGTTGCTCCAGACCTACCCAAGCTCCTGTGAAAAGGAGCACCCGCTCTGACCTTGCTGGTCCGAGTGAACAGCATCTTTCAACTTCTGCGTGGCTTGCATTTGCCAAGGCCTGTTTGCTCCGATCAGGTCGCCGACACCGCCAACAGCGAGAAGCCTACGTGGGACAGCTCGTGACCGACTCCTGGACGTCCTCGACCCCGGGTATCCACGTGGCTGCAGAAAGAAGCTACCCGACAACGCCTGTTTGCACCCGACATCACCTGGTTCCACTCTGGTTCCACGGCAGTCACTGGCTAGTGACTTTGAACACTGTCCCCTCTGCTTTCAGGTCTTCACATCTACAGATCCACCCTTGGATCCACCGGAACTCTTCTCATCGAGCCGCCTGCAGCATCTCCTGCTCCAAGCACCATCGACCAGCGTGACAAAACCCGACACATCTTCGACCCTGTGCACCCGCTTCCTGTGGGTGAGGTAACTCAGCTCCGCCGGTGCTCCTGCACTGGTACACATCCCAAGGGCCTGTGTTTTAAGTTTCAGCTCCGTAGGTCACTCGGAAGGTTCCTAACTTTCTAACTTTGTGCTTTTTACGCACCATAGACTTTGTATTGAGAAGTGCGTGCACTTTGGACACTGCACCCGAGTCCCGTGGGCCTTTCCCGACTTAGTTAACTCCAGTCTCGAATAGTTCCAGCGATTCCCAAGGCCCTAGGCCTCTTCACTTTCCTCCTGGTATCCCTTATACCACTTATTTAGTATATGGTTTAGGTGGCCCCTAGGGCTCATCCATATTGTGCAACTTTTGTATATTTTAAACTGTCTTGTGATTTAACGCTTGTGCTTCTGTGCTCATAAAGAGTCCAGGGGATTTTAATAGTTAATAAATCAATATATATTTTCAATATATATCTGTGTGGTGTCCCTTTCATTTGGTATTCAAGGGGGTTGTGTATGGTATAACAGCTGGCTTCACATGCCTTTCAGAGTTTAGCCTAAGACTGCTTTGTCCACGTTACCACTAGGATAACTGGTCTACAAGGTTGAATTACAACCATCATCATAAGGGTTGCTTGGCATGGTACAAAGTGATCACTAGAACTAGTGAGCATTATATACCAGGCCAACTTCTCACATTGGTGAGCAGCGGATTGGGATCTGAGCTTGCTGTTGTTTTACCATTACAATCTTTGAGATTATCATCTGAAAGATCACACAGGTACCTGCTAGGTACATATAAAACAAGACTAGTATACTTAAGTTCTACTGAACTTAGTTGTTGTAGAGCAAAGGGAGTAGCACACCCTAGCTACAACTACTAGATAGGTTTAGTAGGTAAACACCAGTGTAGGTAGATTGCAACACATCCACCCACACTAGAGCAATGTCTGGAACAGAGGGGTCCAGTGGACTTACTCCTGTTGAGAGTGACCCTCCAAGGGCACCATCCCAGTTTGCTATTTTTCCCTTTAAGGAATTAAGACAGCTTTGTGTCTTAAGGGGTCTGAAGACAGGGCCTTCCCCTACTACAGACCACCTAAGAGAGCTCTTGGATCAGTCTGAGGCTCTAAAGACCTCTAAAGCAAACCCCACAGGGGATGCTGAAGGAGGCCATCCTTCAGAGGATGACACTGTAGACCCCCCTGCCCCTATCATCCTAGTAGATGAGGATGCCTCCACCACTGGAGCTCCTCAAGTAGATATAGAGGAAGAGGAAGAAGAAGAGGAGGAGGAGGTGGAAAGCAGTGAGTCAGATGATGACAGAGATAGTCAGGTGCTGGTCAGTAGACTGAACCAGGCTAACTTAAGTCAACTTGGGAATGAATCAGGTAACAACCCATTCAGACCCTCAGGTGGACTTAACCAGGGCCATAGGAGGAGAAGGCATCACTCAGGTGACTCCAATACCTCCCATGTCTCTAGAGGCTCTCATGGTCACTCCAGAAAGGAGATGACTAGCCCTCAGAGAAGGGAACATGAGGCCAAGATGAGAGAGGCTGAGCTTAGGATCCAGAGGCAAGAGTTAGAGGTTGCCCTGGCTAAGGAGAAACTTGCTAGAGCAAGACAGCCTAGAGAGAGTGGGGTAATAGAACCCACTGGTGGCAGCAATATCCACAAGGATAAAGACAGGTCTTTTGATAATAGAAACCTGAGTAAGATTGTGCCCCCCTACAAAGCTGGGGATGACATCCATAAATGGATTACTGCAATGGAGAGAGCCTGCAGAGTACAGCAGATCCCTCAGGAGCAGTGGGCAGCAATCTTGTGGCTCTCTTTTGAAGGTAGAGGCCGAGACAGACTCCTCACAGTTAGTGATGGGGATTCTAGAAACTACCTGGTCCTGAAGAGTGCTCTGATTGATGGGTTAGGCTTAACCACTGAACAGTACAGGTTAATGTTCAGAGATACCCAGAAGACACAGACTCAGGACTGGTCTGAATTTGTTGAGTGTGCCACTAAGGCTCTGGAGGGATGGTTGCTGGGCAGCAAGGTTACAGACTATGAAGGATTGTACAATTTGCTGATGAGAGAACAAATTTTAAATAATTGTCAGAACCAGCAGTTGCATCAACATTTGGTTGACTCAGATTTGACCTCTCCCCAAGAATTGGGAAAGAGGGCAGATAAATGGGTAAGAACCAGAGTTAAGCAAAAGAACCAGAACCAGAACCAGGGTGGTGACCAGAAGAAAACAGACCAGAAGGGTGGGGAGCAGAAAGCTAAAGACCAGAAGTCTTCAACAGGGCCCCAAACTGAGACAGAGGGTGGGTCCCAAACTTCCAAGAAGAAGAAGAAAGAAGGTCAGAAGAAACCCTGGTGTAAAACTTGTAAGAACACCTCTCACTGGACAAGTGAGTGTAAAAAGGGTGGAGCCCCCAGCACTGCAGCCCCTAAGGCACCTGCACCCACTAGTACAGTTAGCAGTGCTGGTCCTCAAGCCAAGGGTTTAGTGGGAATCACTTTGGGAACTGGAGGAGATTCTGACCTAGTCAGAACTCTTACACAGGCTGTTCTGGTTTGTGAAGGGGACCTGGATTTGGTCCCTGACATAAGTCCCAGTAATCTGGGCAAATACAGACAGACGCCTTTGATTAACAACAAAGTGGCTCAAGCTTACAGGGACACATGTGCCAGTGTCACTATGGTGACACCTAACTTTGTGGACCCTGGACAATACATGCCAGGCGATGATTACCTGGTGACCAATGCCAGCAATGTCACTACTACACATAGTGTGGCACTTGTTAACTTTTCCTGGGGAGGGGTAACTGGCCTAAAGAAAGTTGTGGTTAGTGCTGATCTCCCAGTAGAATGTTTGTTGGGCAATGACCTGGAGAACTCTCTATGGTCAGAAGTTGAGTACAGGACTCATGCAGAGATGTTAGGGATATCATCACATGTCCTTGCTGTGACCAGGTCACAGGCCAAAAAGTGCCTCTCTGAACCTCAGGTCTTGGATCCTGGAACAATGGACCAAGTACCTCCCAAGAAGAAGAACAGGAGGGTTAAGGCTGTGCCTTCCCAACTGCCTACAAGTGAGGATCAGACTTCACAGGAAACTGATCTTGAGACCCCTGAAGGAACTGTCCTTGAAGAACTTGAACCTGATCAGGTTGAGTTTCTGGGGACAGGGGGACCTTCTAGGGCAGACTTGGGGCAGGCTCAGTTAACCTGTCCTTCTCTTGAACCCCTCAGACAGCAGGCTGCTGCTGAGGCTGCTGGGAATGCTCAAGGTGCCCATAAAGTATATTGGGACGATGGACTCCTTTATTCAGAGGCTAGAGACCCCAAGCCTGGTGCTACCAGGAGGTTGGTTATACCTCTGCAATTTAGGGGCTTCCTACTCACCTTGGCCCATGATATTCCTTTAGCAGGACACCTAGGCCAGAACAAGACTTGGGACAGGCTTGTCCCTCACTTTCACTGGCCTCACATGTCTGAAGACACCAAGGAGTTTTGTCGCTCCTGTGAAACCTGCCAAGCCAGTGGTAAAGCAGGTGGAACAACAAAGGCCCCCCTGATACCACTACCTGTGGTGGGGGTTCCCTTTGAGAGAGTGGGGATTGATATTGTTGGTCCAATGGATCCCCCTACAGCATCTGGGCACAGATTCATACTGGTGGTAGTGGATCATGCCACCAGGTACCCAGAGGCAATTCCCCTTAGGACCACAACAGCTCCTGTTGTGGCCAGGGCCCTACTTGGAGTTTTCTCCAGAGTGGGGTTTCCTAAGGAGGTAATATCAGATAGAGGTACCAACTTCATGTCTGGATATTTGACAGCTATGTGGAAGGAATGTGGTGTAAACTACAAGTTCACCACTCCTTATCACCCACAATGCAATGGGCTTGTTGAGAGATTTAACAAGACCCTAAAGGGCATGATTAAAGGATTACCTGAAAAGCTCAGGCGAAGATGGGACATCCTTCTGCCCTGCCTTTTGTTCGCTTACAGAGAGGTCCCTCAAAAGGGGGTTGGCTTCAGCCCCTTTGAATTGTTGTTTGGGCACCCTGTAAGAGGACCCCTGTGTCTTGTAAAGGAAGGATGGGAGTTACCTCTCAAAAAGCCTAAACAGGACATAGTGGACTATGTACTTGGTCTCCGCTCCAGGATGGCAGAGTACATGGAAAAGGCATCTAAAAACCTTGAGGCTAGCCAAGAATTACAAAAAGCTTGGCATGACCAAAAGGCTGTCCTTGTTGAATTTCAGCCTGGACAGAAGGTATGGGTGTTGGAGCCAGTGGCCCCAGCAGCACTCCAAGACAAATGGTCTGGACCCCATACAATTCTGGAAAAGAAGGGAGAGGTTACCTACTTGGTGGACCTAGGAACTCCCAGGAGCCCCCACAGGGTGCTCCATGTGAACAGATTGAAGGCATATGTCAGCAGGGCAGACATGGGCTTGCTCATGGCTACAGATGAGGGACAGGAGGAAGAGAGTGACCCTCTCCCAGACCTGCTCACTCAGAACCCTGAGGATGGCTCAGTTGATGGTGTGGCCTTAGGTGGCAGCCTCACTGAACATCAGCAACATGACTGCAGACAAGTTCTACAGGCATACAGGCATATGTTCTCCTTGACACCCAGTCAGACTAACTGGTGTACACATGTGGTGGACACTGGTGACAGTCTTCCTGTAAAGAGCAAGATTTACAGGCAACCTGACCACGTCAGGGACTGTATAAAGACTGAGGTGCAAAAGATGCTGGAATTAGGTGTCATTGAGCCTTCAGAGAGCCCCTGGGCTAGCCCAGTGGTTCTGGTCCCCAAACCTCACACCAAAGATGGCAAGAGAGAGATGAGGTTCTGTGTGGATTACAGAGGACTCAATGCTGTCACCAGGACAGATGCACACCCTATTCCAAGGGCAGATGAGCTCATTGACAAGTTGGCTTCTGCCAAATATTTGAGCACATTTGACTTGACAGCTGGCTACTGGCAAATCAGGTTAGCTGAGGAGTCTAAAGCCAAAACAGCATTTTCTACCCCTAGTGGGCATTATCAGTTTGTGGTGATGCCCTTTGGTTTGAAAAATGCACCTGCCACCTTCCAAAGGTTGGTGAACCAAGTCCTCACTGGGTTGGATGACTTTTGTGCAGCTTATCTGGACGATATTGCTGTCTTTAGCTCCACCTGGGAGGATCACCTGATCCACCTGAAGGAAGTGCTTGAGGCTCTGCAGAAGGCAGGCCTCACTATCAAGGCAACAAAGTGCCAGATAGGGCAGAGCAAGGTTGTATACCTGGGCCACCTTGTAGGTGGAGGCCAAGTTCAACCACTGGAGAGTAAGATCCAGACCATCAAGGACTGGTCCCCTCCAACTACCCAGACTCAGGTCAGAGCTTTCTTGGGCCTGACTGGGTACTACAGGAAGTTTGTTAAGAACTATGGGTCCATTGTGACTCCTCTTAATGATCTGACATCCAAGAAGATGCCCAAAAAGGTTCAGTGGACAGAAATCTGTCAAAAGGCATTTGATGACCTGAAGAAGGCCATGTGCTCTGCACCTATCCTGAAGAGTCCTGACTACTCAAGAGAGTTCATTGTCCAAACAGATGCTTCTGAGTTGGGAGTGGGAGCAGTGCTTTCACAGCTTAATGTAGATGGCCAGGACCAGCCCATTGCTTTCATTAGCAGAAGGCTGACCCCCAGAGAGAAACGTTGGTCAGCTATAGAGAGGGAGGCCTTTGCTGTGGTGTGGGCCCTGAAGAAGTTGAGGCCATACTTATTTGGTACTCACTTCAAGATTCAGACCGACCATAAGCCCCTCCTATGGCTTAATCAGATGAAGGGTGAAAACCCCAAACTACTCAGGTGGTCCATTTCCCTACAGGGGATGGACTTTACAGTGGAGCACCGCCCAGGGACTGACCATGGCAACGCAGATGGTCTCTCCAGGTACTTCCACTTAGAACATGAAGACACAACTGGTCAAGGTTAGTCTAATGTCCCTGCGTTTGGGGGGGGGTTATGTAGGAGAGTAGGGTCTGCTATCCTATGGTCACCCCAAATTTTTGCTTTTTGCTTCACTGGTTTCTGACTTAATGTGGCTGTGGGCCTGCTAATCAGACCCACAGCCTGCTGTTCTCTCTCTAAATTACTGCCAATGCACTCTAGGTGCATTACGAATTGGAACTGGTTCACCTTATGAGCCCCTGTATAAGTGCACCCTAGGTGCCCAGGGCATAGGTGTATCCAAGGCCTACCCGGGGCTGCAGCACGTATTGTGCCACCCCTGGCCTGGCCTCCATATTTGACACAACTGGCTGATCACTCAGCTGGGGTAAGTCGGTGTAACCACCTCTTACTTAGGTACAGTATGTCTGTGCCTAACCCTAAACTGGACACATATGTTCCTATCAGCCACTCCTATGGAAGGCCTCATCAATCCTGGAGGCAGAGTGCTTGGAAATATGTGAGATGGTGCTCTAGCATGAGCTGAGCCTGTCTGCAGCTGTCGGGAACCACTCCCTAAGCTGTTCCGGGATATTGCCATACCATATACTCTTAAGTGCATTATAATCCTCGCGGTTAAATGCTATCTTTGGTTTGGCTTTATCAAAACATGTCGAGTAAGGTGTCATACGAATTGGAATACTATCCCCTCGCCAATTCTGGCGACGGGGATAGCATTCCACCCTTCTAGAGGGACACGACATGTGTGTAGCCTTAACCCCGGTTAAAGTTAAACAGAGCCTCAGCTCCACAAAATGGACGCTGCCACCACAGACACAAGTCTGGCCTCCTGCTGCTGACCGAAACTCGGCAGATGGTGGCCTGGACAAAGGGTTTCCTGCCTTGGGAGGTGCGAGCACCACCCCAGACAGGATTTTGTGTATTGGGTAGGACAGGGCTGAATAGAATCAGACATGCCCGGGGCACACAAGGTGTCCCCGTGCATAGGCCAGCCCAAACCGGTTCTGGGGCCTTCCAGCCCCAGTCCTGGCGCGGAGCTGGACAAAGGAAAGGGGGTGTAACCGCCCCCCTTCCTGGTTCCTCCCAGAGGAGGGACCTAGTAGGTGATCCACCCCCTAGATTGGAATAAGAGGGGGAGCAGTGCCATTGCACAGCAGATCATCCCGAAATCAACTTAAAACTAAGAAGAAGACTGGACTTCGACATTCTGCTGCACAGAAGACTGAAGAAGAATCTCCCTTGTGGCCAAGGAGTGACCACCCTGTGAACACAGGCACCAACCAGCAACTCGACGTCTGCTTTGCCGCCGCCTCCCGCCGGAGACCGAGCCCAGAGCCCGACAAGAACCAGACTCCCAGACCTCTCAGAGCCCGATCCACAGTCCCTGCGAAGAAGGGACCCGTGGAGGCACCGAGTGACGTGGGACCGGACCTCTTGAAAGACACCCGAAAAGCTGACTGCGCAGCTTCTGAGGCATCCTCGACGTTGTGCTTTGGGGATTGAGAACCCCCACCACCGAGCAGCCCTTGCACCGAAGATCAGCCCTCCAGCATCTCCACGATCTGCGTGGGGCCCTTTTGCATTGTGCCACTTGACGCGCCATCCCGGCCACTAGCCACGCGGCCAGCGGCCATCTGGGCGACGAACCCGAAGATTTAAACAGCAGGTTTGGTTGCTCCAGACCTACCCAAGCTCCTGTGAAAAGGAGCACCCGCTCTGACCTTGCTGGTCCGAGTGAACAGCATCTTTCAACTTCTGCGTGGCTTGCATTTGCCAAGGCCTGTTTGCTCCGATCAGGTCGCCGACACCGCCAACAGCGAGAAGCCTACGTGGGACAGCTCGTGACCGACTCCTGGACGTCCTTGACCCCGGGTATCCACGTGGCTGCAGAAAGAAGCTACCCGACAACGCCTGTTTGCACCCGACATCACCTGGTTCCACTCTGGTTCCACGGCAGTCACTGGCTAGTGACTTTGAACACTGTCCCCTCTGCTTTCAGGTCTTCACATCTACAGATCCACCCTTGGATCCACCGGAACTCTTCTCATCGAGCCGCCTGCAGCATCTCCTGCTCCAAGCACCATCGACCAGCGTGACAAAACCCGACACATCTTCGACCCTGTGCACCCGCTTCCTGTGGGTGAGGTAACTCAGCTCCGCCGGTGCTCCTGCACTGGTACACATCCCAAGGGCCTGTGTTTTAAGTTTCAGCTCCGTAGGTCACTCGGAAGGTTCCTAACTTTCTAACTTTGTGCTTTTTACGCACCATAGACTTTGTATTGAGAAGTGCGTGCACTTTGGACACTGCACCCGAGTCCCGTGGGCCTTTCCCGACTTAGTTAACTCCAGTCTCGAATAGTTCCAGCGATTCCCAAGGCCCTAGGCCTCTTCACTTTCCTCCTGGTATCCCTTATACCACTTATTTAGTATATGGTTTAGGTGGCCCCTAGGGCTCATCCATATTGTGCAACTTTTGTATATTTTAAACTGTCTTGTGATTTAACGCTTGTGCTTCTGTGCTCATAAAGAGTCCAGGGGATTTTAATAGTTAATAAATCAATATATATTTTCAATATATATCTGTGTGGTGTCCCTTTCATTTGGTATTCAAGGGGGTTGTGTATGGTATAACAGCTGGCTTCACATGCCTTTCAGAGTTTAGCCTAAGACTGCTTTGTCCACGTTACCACTAGGATAACTGGTCTACAAGGTTGAATTACAACCATCATCATAAGGGTTGCTTGGCATGGTACAAAGTGATCACTAGAACTAGTGAGCATTATATACCAGGCCAACTTCTCACATTGGTGAGCAGCGGATTGGGATCTGAGCTTGCTGTTGTTTTACCATTACAATCTTTGAGATTATCATCTGAAAGATCACACAGGTACCTGCTAGGTACATATAAAACAAGACTAGTATACTTAAGTTCTACTGAACTTAGTTGTTGTAGAGCAAAGGGAGTAGCACACCCTAGCTA
The DNA here is from genome assembly GCF_964263255.1 of Lissotriton vulgaris. NCBI lineage: Eukaryota > Metazoa > Chordata > Amphibia > Caudata > Salamandridae > Lissotriton > Lissotriton vulgaris. Next base: position 351,758,460 of record NC_141685.1, on the reverse strand, counting down.
CAACTACTAGATAGGTTTAGTAGGTAAACACCAGTGTAGGTAGATTGCAACACATCCACCCACACTAGAGCAATGTCTGGAACAGAGGGGTCCAGTGGACTTACTCCTGTTGAGAGTGACCCTCCAAGGGCACCATCCCAGTTTGCTATTTTTCCCTTTAAGGAATTAAGACAGCTTTGTGTCTTAAGGGGTCTGAAGACAGGGCCTTCCCCTACTACAGACCACCTAAGAGAGCTCTTGGATCAGTCTGAGGCTCTAAAGACCTCTAAAGCAAACCCCACAGGGGATGCTGAAGGAGGCCATCCTTCAGAGGATGACACTGTAGACCCCCCTGCCCCTATCATCCTAGTAGATGAGGATGCCTCCACCACTGGAGCTCCTCAAGTAGATATAGAGGAAGAGGAAGAAGAAGAGGAGGAGGAGGTGGAAAGCAGTGAGTCAGATGATGACAGAGATAGTCAGGTGCTGGTCAGTAGACTGAACCAGGCTAACTTAAGTCAACTTGGGAATGAATCAGGTAACAACCCATTCAGACCCTCAGGTGGACTTAACCAGGGCCATAGGAGGAGAAGGCATCACTCAGGTGACTCCAATACCTCCCATGTCTCTAGAGGCTCTCATGGTCACTCCAGAAAGGAGATGACTAGCCCTCAGAGAAGGGAACATGAGGCCAAGATGAGAGAGGCTGAGCTTAGGATCCAGAGGCAAGAGTTAGAGGTTGCCCTGGCTAAGGAGAAACTTGCTAGAGCAAGACAGCCTAGAGAGAGTGGGGTAATAGAACCCACTGGTGGCAGCAATATCCACAAGGATAAAGACAGGTCTTTTGATAATAGAAACCTGAGTAAGATTGTGCCCCCCTACAAAGCTGGGGATGACATCCATAAATGGATTACTGCAATGGAGAGAGCCTGCAGAGTACAGCAGATCCCTCAGGAGCAGTGGGCAGCAATCTTGTGGCTCTCCTTTGAAGGTAGAGGCCGAGACAGACTCCTCACAGTTAGTGATGGGGATTCTAGAAACTACCTGGTCCTGAAGAGTGCTCTGATTGATGGGTTAGGCTTAACCACTGAACAGTACAGGTTAATGTTCAGAGATACCCAGAAGACACAGACTCAGGACTGGTCTGAATTTGTTGAGTGTGCCACTAAGGCTCTGGAGGGATGGTTGCTGGGCAGCAAGGTTACAGACTATGAAGGATTGTACAATTTGCTGATGAGAGAACAAATTTTAAATAATTGTCAGAACCAGCAGTTGCATCAACATTTGGTTGACTCAGATTTGACCTCTCCCCAAGAATTGGGAAAGAGGGCAGATAAATGGGTAAGAACCAGAGTTAAGCAAAAGAACCAGAACCAGAACCAGGGTGGTGACCAGAAGAAAACAGACCAGAAGGGTGGGGAGCAGAAAGCTAAAGACCAGAAGTCTTCAACAGGGCCCCAAACTGAGACAGAGGGTGGGTCCCAAACTTCCAAGAAGAAGAAGAAAGAAGGTCAGAAGAAACCCTGGTGTAAAACTTGTAAGAACACCTCTCACTGGACAAGTGAGTGTAAAAAGGGTGGAGCCCCCAGCACTGCAGCCCCTAAGGCACCTGCACCCACTAGTACAGTTAGCAGTGCTGGTCCTCAAGCCAAGGGTTTAGTGGGAATCACTTTGGGAACTGGAGGAGATTCTGACCTAGTCAGAACTCTTACACAGGCTGTTCTGGTTTGTGAAGGGGACCTGGATTTGGTCCCTGACATAAGTCCCAGTAATCTGGGCAAATACAGACAGACGCCTTTGATTAACAACAAAGTGGCTCAAGCTTACAGGGACACATGTGCCAGTGTCACTATGGTGACACCTAACTTTGTGGACCCTGGACAATACATGCCAGGCGATGATTACCTGGTGACCAATGCCAGCAATGTCACTACTACACATAGTGTGGCACTTGTTAACTTTTCCTGGGGAGGGGTAACTGGCCTAAAGAAAGTTGTGGTTAGTGCTGATCTCCCAGTAGAATGTTTGTTGGGCAATGACCTGGAGAACTCTCTATGGTCAGAAGTTGAGTACAGGACTCATGCAGAGATGTTAGGGATATCATCACATGTCCTTGCTGTGACCAGGTCACAGGCCAAAAAGTGCCTCTCTGAACCTCAGGTCTTGGATCCTGGAACAATGGACCAAGTACCTCCCAAGAAGAAGAACAGGAGGGTTAAGGCTGTGCCTTCCCAACTGCCTACAAGTGAGGATCAGACTTCACAGGAAACTGATCTTGAGACCCCTGAAGGAACTGTCCTTGAAGAACTTGAACCTGATCAGGTTGAGTTTCTGGGGACAGGGGGACCTTCTAGGGCAGACTTGGGGCAGGCTCAGTTAACCTGTCCTTCTCTTGAACCCCTCAGACAGCAGGCTGCTGCTGAGGCTGCTGGGAATGCTCAAGGTGCCCATAAAGTATATTGGGACGATGGACTCCTTTATTCAGAGGCTAGAGACCCCAAGCCTGGTGCTACCAGGAGGTTGGTTATACCTCTGCAATTTAGGGGCTTCCTACTCACCTTGGCCCATGATATTCCTTTAGCAGGACACCTAGGCCAGAACAAGACTTGGGACAGGCTTGTCCCTCACTTTCACTGGCCTCACATGTCTGAAGACACCAAGGAGTTTTGTCGCTCCTGTGAAACCTGCCAAGCCAGTGGTAAAGCAGGTGGAACAACAAAGGCCCCCCTGATACCACTACCTGTGGTGGGGGTTCCCTTTGAGAGAGTGGGGATTGATATTGTTGGTCCAATGGATCCCCCTACAGCATCTGGGCACAGATTCATACTGGTGGTAGTGGATCATGCCACCAGGTACCCAGAGGCAATTCCCCTTAGGACCACAACAGCTCCTGTTGTGGCCAGGGCCCTACTTGGAGTTTTCTCCAGAGTGGGGTTTCCTAAGGAGGTAATATCAGATAGAGGTACCAACTTCATGTCTGGATATTTGACAGCTATGTGGAAGGAATGTGGTGTAAACTACAAGTTCACCACTCCTTATCACCCACAATGCAATGGGCTTGTTGAGAGATTTAACAAGACCCTAAAGGGCATGATTAAAGGATTACCTGAAAAGCTCAGGCGAAGATGGGACATCCTTCTGCCCTGCCTTTTGTTCGCTTACAGAGAGGTCCCTCAAAAGGGGGTTGGCTTCAGCCCCTTTGAATTGTTGTTTGGGCACCCTGTAAGAGGACCCCTGTGTCTTGTAAAGGAAGGATGGGAGTTACCTCTCAAAAAGCCTAAACAGGACATAGTGGACTATGTACTTGGTCTCCGCTCCAGGATGGCAGAGTACATGGAAAAGGCATCTAAAAACCTTGAGGCTAGCCAAGAATTACAAAAAGCTTGGCATGACCAAAAGGCTGTCCTTGTTGAATTTCAGCCTGGACAGAAGGTATGGGTGTTGGAGCCAGTGGCCCCAGCAGCACTCCAAGACAAATGGTCTGGACCCCATACAATTCTGGAAAAGAAGGGAGAGGTTACCTACTTGGTGGACCTAGGAACTCCCAGGAGCCCCCACAGGGTGCTCCATGTGAACAGATTGAAGGCATATGTCAGCAGGGCAGACATGGGCTTGCTCATGGCTACAGATGAGGGACAGGAGGAAGAGAGTGACCCTCTCCCAGACCTGCTCACTCAGAACCCTGAGGATGGCTCAGTTGATGGTGTGGCCTTAGGTGGCAGCCTCACTGAACATCAGCAACATGACTGCAGACAAGTTCTACAGGCATACAGGCATATGTTCTCCTTGACACCCAGTCAGACTAACTGGTGTACACATGTGGTGGACACTGGTGACAGTCTTCCTGTAAAGAGCAAGATTTACAGGCAACCTGACCACGTCAGGGACTGTATAAAGACTGAGGTGCAAAAGATGCTGGAATTAGGTGTCATTGAGCCTTCAGAGAGCCCCTGGGCTAGCCCAGTGGTTCTGGTCCCCAAACCTCACACCAAAGATGGCAAGAGAGAGATGAGGTTCTGTGTGGATTACAGAGGACTCAATGCTGTCACCAGGACAGATGCACACCCTATTCCAAGGGCAGATGAGCTCATTGACAAGTTGGCTTCTGCCAAATATTTGAGCACATTTGACTTGACAGCTGGCTACTGGCAAATCAGGTTAGCTGAGGAGTCTAAAGCCAAAACAGCATTTTCTACCCCTAGTGGGCATTATCAGTTTGTGGTGATGCCCTTTGGTTTGAAAAATGCACCTGCCACCTTCCAAAGGTTGGTGAACCAAGTCCTCACTGGGTTGGATGACTTTTGTGCAGCTTATCTGGACGATATTGCTGTCTTTAGCTCCACCTGGGAGGATCACCTGATCCACCTGAAGGAAGTGCTTGAGGCTCTGCAGAAGGCAGGCCTCACTATCAAGGCAACAAAGTGCCAGATAGGGCAGAGCAAGGTTGTATACCTGGGCCACCTTGTAGGTGGAGGCCAAGTTCAACCACTGGAGAGTAAGATCCAGACCATCAAGGACTGGTCCCCTCCAACTACCCAGACTCAGGTCAGAGCTTTCTTGGGCCTGACTGGGTACTACAGGAAGTTTGTTAAGAACTATGGGTCCATTGTGACTCCTCTTAATGATCTGACATCCAAGAAGATGCCCAAAAAGGTTCAGTGGACAGAAATCTGTCAAAAGGCATTTGATGACCTGAAGAAGGCCATGTGCTCTGCACCTATCCTGAAGAGTCCTGACTACTCAAGAGAGTTCATTGTCCAAACAGATGCTTCTGAGTTGGGAGTGGGAGCAGTGCTTTCACAGCTTAATGTAGATGGCCAGGACCAGCCCATTGCTTTCATTAGCAGAAGGCTGACCCCCAGAGAGAAACGTTGGTCAGCTATAGAGAGGGAGGCCTTTGCTGTGGTGTGGGCCCTGAAGAAGTTGAGGCCATACTTATTTGGTACTCACTTCAAGATTCAGACCGACCATAAGCCCCTCCTATGGCTTAATCAGATGAAGGGTGAAAACCCCAAACTACTCAGGTGGTCCATTTCCCTACAGGGGATGGACTTTACAGTGGAGCACCGCCCAGGGACTGACCATGGCAACGCAGATGGTCTCTCCAGGTACTTCCACTTAGAACATGAAGACACAACTGGTCAAGGTTAGTCTAATGTCCCTGCGTTTGGGGGGGGGGTTATGTAGGAGAGTAGGGTCTGCTATCCTATGGTCACCCCAAATTTTTGCTTTTTGCTTCACTGGTTTCTGACTTAATGTGGCTGTGGGCCTGCTAATCAGACCCACAGCCTGCTGTTCTCTCTCTAAATTACTGCCAATGCACTCTAGGTGCATTACGAATTGGAACTGGTTCACCTTATGAGCCCCTGTATAAGTGCACCCTAGGTGCCCAGGGCATAGGTGTATCCAAGGCCTACCCGGGGCTGCAGCACGTATTGTGCCACCCCTGGCCTGGCCTCCATATTTGACACAACTGGCTGATCACTCAGCTGGGGTAAGTCGGTGTAACCACCTCTTACTTAGGTACAGTATGTCTGTGCCTAACCCTAAACTGGACACATATGTTCCTATCAGCCACTCCTATGGAAGGCCTCATCAATCCTGGAGGCAGAGTGCTTGGAAATATGTGAGATGGTGCTCTAGCATGAGCTGAGCCTGTCTGCAGCTGTCGGGAACCACTCCCTAAGCTGTTCCGGGATATTGCCATACCATATACTCTTAAGTGCATTATAATCCTCGCGGTTAAATGCTATCTTTGGTTTGGCTTTATCAAAACATGTCGAGTAAGGTGTCATACGAATTGGAATACTATCCCCTCGCCAATTCTGGCGACGGGGATAGCATTCCACCCTTCTAGAGGGACACGACATGTGTGTAGCCTTAACCCCGGTTAAAGTTAAACAGAGCCTCAGCTCCACAAAATGGACGCTGCCACCACAGACACAAGTCTGGCCTCCTGCTGCTGACCGAAACTCGGCAGATGGTGGCCTGGACAAAGGGTTTCCTGCCTTGGGAGGTGCGAGCACCACCCCAGACAGGATTTTGTGTATTGGGTAGGACAGGGCTGAATAGAATCAGACATGCCCGGGGCACACAAGGTGTCCCCGTGCATAGGCCAGCCCAAACCGGTTCTGGGGCCTTCCAGCCCCAGTCCTGGCGCGGAGCTGGACAAAGGAAAGGGGGTGTAACCGCCCCCCTTCCTGGTTCCTCCCAGAGGAGGGACCTAGTAGGTGATCCACCCCCTAGATTGGAATAAGAGGGGGAGCAGTGCCATTGCACAGCAGATCATCCCGAAATCAACTTAAAACTAAGAAGAAGACTGGACTTCGACATTCTGCTGCACAGAAGACTGAAGAAGAATCTCCCTTGTGGCCAAGGAGTGACCACCCTGTGAACACAGGCACCAACCAGCAACTCGACGTCTGCTTTGCCGCCGCCTCCCGCCGGAGACCGAGCCCAGAGCCCGACAAGAACCAGACTCCCAGACCTCTCAGAGCCCGATCCACAGTCCCTGCGAAGAAGGGACCCGTGGAGGCACCGAGTGACGTGGGACCGGACCTCTTGAAAGACACCCGAAAAGCTGACTGCGCAGCTTCTGAGGCATCCTCGACGTTGTGCTTTGGGGATTGAGAACCCCCACCACCGAGCAGCCCTTGCACCGAAGATCAGCCCTCCAGCATCTCCACGATCTGCGTGGGGCCCTTTTGCATTGTGCCACTCGACGCGCCATCCCGGCCACTAGCCACGCGGCCAGCGGCCATCTGGGCGACGAACCCGAAGATTTAAACAGCAGGTTTGGTTGCTCCAGACCTACCCAAGCTCCTGTGAAAAGGAGCACCCGCTCTGACCTTGCTGGTCCGAGTGAACAGCATCTTTCAACTTCTGCGTGGCTTGCATTTGCCAAGGCCTGTTTGCTCCGATCAGGTCGCCGACACCGCCAACAGCGAGAAGCCTACGTGGGACAGCTCGTGACCGACTCCTGGACGTCCTTGACCCCGGGTATCCACGTGGCTGCAGAAAGAAGCTACCCGACAACGCCTGTTTGCACCCGACATCACCTGGTTCCACTCTGGTTCCACGGCAGTCACTGGCTAGTGACTTTGAACACTGTCCCCTCTGCTTTCAGGTCTTCACATCTACAGATCCACCCTTGGATCCACCGGAACTCTTCTCATCGAGCCGCCTGCAGCATCTCCTGCTCCAAGCACCATCGACCAGCGTGACGAAACCCGACACATCTTCGACCCTGTGCACCCGCTTCCTGTGGGTGAGGTAACTCAGCTCCGCCGGTGCTCCTGCACTGGTACACATCCCAAGGGCCTGTGTTTTAAGTTTCAGCTCCGTAGGTCACTCGGAAGGTTCCTAACTTTCTAACTTTGTGCTTTTTACGCACCATAGACTTTGTATTGAGAAGTGCGTGCACTTTGGACACTGCACCCGAGTCCCGTGGGCCTTTCCCGACTTAGTTAACTCCAGTCTCGAATAGTTCCAGCGATTCCCAAGGCCCTAGGCCTCTTCACTTTCCTCCTGGTATCCCTTATACCACTTATTTAGTATATGGTTTAGGTGGCCCCTAGGGCTCATCCATATTGTGCAACTTTTGTATATTTTAAACTGTCTTGTGATTTAACGCTTGTGCTTCTGTGCTCATAAAGAGTCCAGGGGATTTTAATAGTTAATAAATCAATATATATTTTCAATATATATCTGTGTGGTGTCCCTTTCATTTGGTATTCAAGGGGGTTGTGTATGGTATAACAGCTGGCTTCACATGCCTTTCAGAGTTTAGCCTAAGACTGCTTTGTCCACGTTACCACTAGGATAACTGGTCTACAAGGTTGAATTACAACCATCATCATAAGGGTTGCTTGGCATGGTACAAAGTGATCACTAGAACTAGTGAGCATTATATACCAGGCCAACTTCTCACAGGCAGTCTAACTGGTCCTTCCCCAGGTCTTCCCTTGAGGGTCCCCCTGAACCCAAGAATTCAACTTGATCAAGTTCGAATTCCCTAGGCTCAGTTTCCCGCAATTCCTGTAGGTCAGCCTCCTCTGAGACTTGATCCTCGACCTGGGGCAAGGGGGAAGGCGCAGCCTTAACCCTACTGCTCTTTTTCTTGGGAGGTGTCTGGTCCGTTGTTCCAGGATCCAGCACCTGTTCAGTGGGGCATTTCCTGACCTGTGACCTAGTCACAGCGAACACATGTGCTGGCAAACCTAACATTTCCATGTGAGTCCGGTGCTCCACTTCTGACCATTGTGACGACTCCAAATCATTGCCCAACAAACAATCCACTGGGAGGTCTGGACTAACTACAACCTTCTTTTGGCCAGTTACCCCTCCCCAGGAGAAAGCTACAATTGCCATACTGTGATTGGTAGTGACATTGCTTGCATTGGTCACCAGGAATTCTGTACCTGGCATGATCTGTCCAGGGTCCACAAAGTTAGGCGTCACCATGGTGACGCTGGCACAAGTGTCCCTATAGGCCTGAGCCATCTTTCCATTTATGAAAGGCGTCTGTCGGTATTTGCCCAAAGAATTGGGGCTTACGTCAGGGGACACGTCCACGTCCCCTGTACTGACAAGGACAGCCTGAGTGAGTGTGCCAACTAAGTTGTCACGCCCCTCAGAACCCAGGGTTAACCCTACTAAACCCTTGGGAGGCGCACTACCACTGCTGCCTGTACTAGGGGGCACAGGTGCCTTAGGGGCTGCAGTGGCAGGAGTCTGCCCTCCTCCTTTCTTGGTGCACTCACTAAACCAGTGAGATTTACTTTTACAGTACTGGCACCATCTTTTGGATTGGCCTTCTTTCTTCTTTTGGGGAGCCTGACCCCCACCCTCTTTGGGTTGTTGGGGACCTGTCGAAGACTTCTGGTCATTTTGTTCCCCCTTAGAATCTTTACCCTTCTGGTCTGCTTTCTTCTGACCACCTTGATTCTGGCCCTGGTTCTGTTTAACTCTCGTACGAACCCATCTGTCTGCCTTCTTTCCCAATTCTTGGGGAGAGGTCAGATCCGAGTCGACAAGATGCTGATGCAACAACTGGTTCTGACAATTGTTTAAAATTTGTTCTCTCATCATCAAATTATACAATCCTTCGTAATCAGTAACCTTACTGCCCAGCAACCAGCCCTCAAAAGCCTTAGTGGCACAATCGACAAAATCGGACCAATCTTGAGACTGCGTTTTCTGGGTATCCCTGAACAGCACCCTGTACTGCTCAGTGGTTAGGCCGAACCCTTCAACGAGTGTATTTTTCAAGACTTGGTAATCGTTCGCATCCTCCACCCTTGTGGTGAGGAGCTTGTCTCTTCCTTTTCCTTCAAAGGAGAGCCACAAGATAGCTGCCCACTGACTCTGGGGAACGCCCTGCACAGTGCAGGCCCTCTCCAAAGCAGTAATCCATTTGTGGATGTCGTCCCCTTGTTTAAAGGGGGGCACTATCTTCCCAAGGTGTTTCGTATCGAAACTCTTTTCCCTATTGCTAGGTACATTGCTGCCACCAGTGGGGACTACCCCACTTAACTGTTGCTCTCTTGCAAAGGCAAGCCTCTCTTTGGCCAGGGCAAGTTCTTCCCTTTCGATCCTTAGATTAGCTGCCCTTTCCTTAGCTTCGTACACTCTCCTCTGAGGGGACGTCATCCCTCTCTGAGACGAGTTGTGAGAGCCATTGGTTTGAAGGGATCTGCCAGAGCCTCTTGACAGAGATCTGGCTCGTCCGTTCCCAATGTTAAGCTGACCTGATAGTGGCCCCAGGGGTCCCCCAGTACCGCTATCATGTTTGCTTAAGTTGGACCTGCTAAGTCTGACGACTTCTACCTGTCCCTTATCTGCCTCATCCCCAGAGAGATCCTCATCCTCATCTTCCTCCCCATCTTCGTTCTCAGTTGCGAGGTGGATGAGGTCAGGATCGTCTCGGGTTCCCTCGAGGGGAGGCATGTCTCCTTCTGGATTAGAATGGCTAAGAAGCTTCTCAGCCTTTCTGGCATCATAAGTCTCGAGGAGACCAACCAGAAAGGAGGTGGTGGGGTTAGCCCCTTGCTTAATCTTCCTAGAGGTACATACTTGTCGTAACTCATGGAAGTTAAGCGCAGTATATCTTGAAGGGATGACCTGTGGAGGGTCAACTGACACAAGGGGAGACTCAGAGTTTCCTCCTTTGTCCGACATACTGCTTCTAGTGTGGTGTAAGTGATGCACCTACCTACACTATGTGTTTCCCTACTGTTCCCTTGCTAAGAGTTGCAGCCAAGGTGTGCTAAGCCTTGAGGAGCTACAACAGCTGGTTCAGTAGAACTCAGAGTATTCTAAGCTTTAGTTATATGCACTAACAGTACTTATGCGATCTTTCAACAAGATATTCTTAGGATACGTGTGGTAAAACAACAGCAAGCTCAAATCCCAACCGCTGCTCACCAATGTGAGAAGTTGGCCCTAATATGCAACTATCGCTATTCTAGCGACCGCTATGTATCGTTCCAACGACCCTTATGGTGTTTGGTTGTAAGTCAACCTATAGACCAGCTATCCTAGTAGCGTGGATACGAGCAGTCTAAGGCTAAAGACTCGAGAGGGCGTGTTAAGCCAGCTGTTTACCACACATGTACCCCTTGAACACCCAGTGAAAGGACACCACACAAGTGTTATGAAAATAAACAGGATATTTATTAAGAATCACAACAGCCCTGTACTCTTTATGAGGACAGGGTACTAAGCACAAACCAAATCTCTTTAGCAAATACTTCAAGTGCACAATTAAAACAAGTGTCCGAGGACACGGAAAGGTTAAGGTCTCGGGCGGACCCGATAAGGCAAGTCGGAAGCGAGGGACTCGGGACCCTAGAGTAAGGAGGCTATGCAGGCACCGAAATGCCGAGTTACCTAGCCACGAGGGCTGCGGCTGCACAAGTCTTACAGGCGTCGGGGTCTTCGCTGACGAGCCAGGAGCCGGAAGAAAGGAGTTGCTGGCCGGCGACCAGTGCTGAATAGTTCGTAGAGATCCAAGCCTGGATCGGAGATTGATGAAACCTGAAAGCAGAGGGGACCAAGTTCGTACTACTAGCCAGTAGTCAGAGGGTACCAGGAAGGCACCTGTTGGCCGTCACCTCGACTAGGTGAGTGGGCGACGCTAGGCTCTGCAGTCTCACGGACCAGGAGGCGTTGTCGGCGACCACGGTGGAGGTGCGAGCTGTCCCACGAAGGATGATGCTGTCGGCGTCGCTGGGCCCAGGATGGGGCAACAAGCCTTGGCAGATCTCAGGGCCACGGGGTGGGCCTAAGATGGCGTCTTGAGTGGACCAGGAGGGTCCGGGGTGCTTCTCGCAAAGATGGAAGCAAGGGCCAGTCTGGAGCAACCAGACCAGCAGTGATGATTCTCGGATGTCGTTACAGAAGGGCACAAGCCAGCGGCGAGTGACCAGACAACGTGCTGAGCAGCGAGCAGAAGGGCCCCACGCAGATCGTGGAGATGCTGGGAGACTGCACTTCGGTGCTAGAGCGGCTCAGGGTCGGGGCTTCTCGGACCCCAGAGCACTCACCAGAGAGTTACCTCGATGGTCGTGCTGGCTTTTAAGAGCGTGCAGGTTCTGATGATGGCCGGTCCCTCGAGGTCTCGTCGCACCCACAGATCACAGCTGAGCTGATGACGTGGGTAGAGGTCAGAGGTGCCAGGGAAGCCGGTTCTCGTCGAGCTGGGCCGTCGGATCCTTGAGGAAGGACTTGCAGCAAACCGCAGAGTTCTTAGTTGGTGCCCGCTGATGCAGGGTGACTACTCCTTAGCCACAAGGGAGAAATCTTGAGAAGAGTCTTGAAGTCCTTTCGTAGAAAGTATTCTTGATTCAAAGATGTTCTAATTTGGAAGGGTCCCCGCTCCGGTCTTTATCCTAAAGAAAGGGGTGGGTACATGACTAGGTCCTGCCCTAAGGGTGGGACCAGGAAGGAGGGTAGGAGGGTAGTTACGCCCCTCTCCCCTGCCGGGCTTTCCCCAGGCCAGGGCTGTCGCCCCTGGAACTGGTTCTAACCGGCAGATGCGTAGTGAGCACCGGGGTGCCACTCCGCAGTCACCTTCTCGCCAAAGCCCTACCTACCCAGAATACACAAACCCTGTCTGGGACGGTGCGAACAGCGCCCTCGACAGGAAACCCTTTGTCCAAGTGCTCCTCGCTGGAAGGACTCCCAGCAGCAGGAGGTCAGACTTGTGTCTGTGGTGGCAGCATCCATTTTGTGGAGCTGAGGCTTCAGTTGACTTTAACCGGGGTTCACAGTTACGTACATGTCGTGTCCCTCTAGAAGGGTGGGATGCTAACCTCATCGCCAGAATTGGTGAGAGGGCAGCACCCCGATTCGTATGACACCTTACTCGACATGTTTTGATAACGCGATACCGGAGTTACCGATATGGTACGCGTTATCATGGACCAGCTATTGGGTCTTGATTCCGCAAGCTGCAGCCAGGCTCGGCTCGGGCCTGAACCTAGCTCACACGAGCCCACGCACTCTGCCTTCAGGATTGTTAAGGCCTGCCATAGGAGTGACTGATAGGAACTCGGGTGTCCATTGTATGGTTAGATATAGAGCTACTATACCTAAAGCGAAGGGTGGTTACACGTCTTCGCCCCAGCTGTCGTGCAGCCAGTTGTGTCAAATTTACGAGGCCAGCCAGGGGTGGCATAATACATGCTGCAGCCCATGGCGGCCCTGGGTACACCTATGCCCTGAGTTACAGGGTCTGATAAGGTGGCCCAGTACCAATTGGTAAATGCACCTAGGGTACATATCGTAATTTAGAAAGAGAACAGCCAGGCTGTGGGTCTGATTAGCAGGCCCACAGCCAGAGAAAGTCGTAAACCAGTGAAACAAAAGCAAAAAATCTGGGTGATCATAGGATTGCAGACCCTACTCTCCTACACAGGGTACACCACACTTCACTTCAATGATGACGAAGAGGACAACCTGCACATATGTCAAGAAACCCTCCAAAGGATAATGGACAGCCTCTGCACCCCATCCCCAGGAGCAGGGCAGGCAGCTGCCCTGAGGTGAGCCCACCCCGTGCACAGACCACACAGCAGGAAACACACACCAACACGGCTGTCTCCCAGCACCCCCGACCAATACATGGAGTTCCAACAACGTGTGTGGAGTTGCCAGCTGGATTTGGCTGAACAGCTGCGGGTGGATTTCAAACTTGTGGCAGCCAAACTCCATGCCATATGTGGGTGTCTGAGTCCCATCAGGGACCACGTACAGTCCCGATCGGACACCCCCTGCACGCACCATGCTCCGCCACAGACCTTGGCTGACCTCACTTGGGCCATGAATCTACTACAAGAACTGTCTGCTCAGACAGGCACCAGCGATCACAGCACAGAGTTGGCACAGATGCGGAGGCTAATGGAGACCATGGAACAGTCCAGCCCGAACTGCCAAGCCATGTCTTCCCTGGACCGGAAACAAGCTTCCGAGGACCGGTTTCTGGCTGTAATGCCAGAAACCGGTCCTCGGAAGCTTGTTTCCGGTCCAGGGAAGGCATGGCTTGGCAGTTTGGGCTGGACTGTTCCCATGAGGCACAGGGTCAGACTGATTTGCATATAGCCATGTCTGAACTGGGGTGGCAGAGTAGGCTAAAAAACGGTGATGGAGCAAACCCAGATCTTTTGACTGGGTGTGAGTGTTTGATTGGTTCAGATGCTCCGTCCATCATCACCCCCTTTTGTACCGCTTTTGGCCGCCATAAGTGTGGCAGGGTATGCTCAGACGTGAGTCCCTTGCTCACTTTGCCACTGGATTCAAGCAAGCTGGGCTGAAGACGGCTGTAATGCCAGAAACCGGTCCTCGGAAGCTTTTTTCCGGTCCAGGGAAGGCATGGATTGGCAGTTCGGGCTGGACTTTTCCCATGAGGCACAGGGTCAGACTGATTTGCATATAGCCATGTCTGAACTGGGGTGGCAGAGTGGGCTAAAGAACGGCGATGGATCAAACCCAGATCTTTTGACTGGGTGTGTTTGATTGGTTCAGATGCTCCGTCCATCATCACCCCCTTTGGTAACTGAACCGCAGCACTGCCAGTGGCACTGCGCCCAGTGAATGCAGCATACATGCACGGTAGTGTTCCACGAGCCGGGGGTTGTGCATGTGCCTGGTATGGCCTGCCATTGCCTTGGTGTGTCTCGCAGAACAGGCACTCTTCTCAACTGCAGCAGTTGTATGGATGATATGCCACAGCTCTGGGCAATTATTTGAATGTGTGTGCAAAGTTGGACTGAATGTGTTGCTGTTTTGGTGAGTGTCAAGGGCATCCCATGCACGGGTACCTCCGACAGGGGCTTCTGTGTGTGGAGTGTGGATGCGTCAGATAGTTTATTTGCGCTATGCGTGGTGTGGTGAGACCACATCTGCCATGGCATCTCTCTCAGGGTGTTCCAGGTGCGTTCTGGACCAAAGTCAGAGGTACAGGTGTTCTCACTCGTTCTGCATTGGGACAATGGAGTCTTCATCCCTGATGTTTGTCTGTCTTCAACTTGCTTTTTCGGAATGTGATGTGGCTTTGGCGCTTAGATCAGGACACAGCCTTGGGCTCATTGTGTGCAGATGGTGATAGACACACACATGTTGGCATGAGGAGCCAGGAGCCTTGCAAGGCCTTGCGCTGCTTGTGCAATTTCACTCCGTCTCTCTCCCTCGCTCTCTCCCTCTCTTTCCTTTGTTGGACGCATGGCACACCTTCTTCTCCTGGGCTTAATGATCCAGGCGGATGTATGATGTTACAACGCGTACTTTTAGCACGCATACCATTACAACGGATTTTTTACAACGCAGGTCATTTTACAACGGATACCATTACAACGCAAAACACAACAACGCACATACTATTACAACGCATACCATTACAAGTATAGGTAAGTATATGATAATAATATATAATTTTAAAATATGTTGTAAATATTTATTTATGTATTATGTAATTTAATTATTAGTTATATATTATTTAAATAAAATTATTAATTAAATTAATTTTATTTTTTTAATTTGTAAAAATAGGTTAAAAATACCCCTCTACCCCAAAACCCAAACCCAGCCCGAAAACCTAAAAATAACCTAAAAATACCCCTGTACCCCAAAACCCAAACCCAGCCCTAAAACCTAAAAATACCCCTGTACCCCAAAACCCAAACCCAGCCCTAAAACCTAAAAATACCCCTGTACCCCAAAACCCAAACCCAGCCCTAAAACCTAAAAATACCCCTGTACCCCCAAACCCAACCCTAAGACCTAAAAATACCCCTGTACCCCAAAACCCAAACCCAACCCTAAAACCTAAAAATACCCCTGTACCCCAAAACCCAAACCCAGCCCTAAAACCTAAAAATACCCCTGTACCCCAAAACCCAAACCCAACCCTAAAACCTAAAAATACCCCTGTACCCCAAACCCCAAACCCAGCCCTGAAACCTAAAAATACCCCTGTACCCCAAAACCCAAACCCAACCCTAAAACCTAAAAATACCCCTGTACCCCAAAACCCAAACCCAACCCTAAAACCTAAAAATACCCCTGTACCCCAAAACCCAAACCCAACCCTAAAACCTAAAAATACCCC
Source organism: Lissotriton vulgaris (assembly GCF_964263255.1). Lineage (NCBI taxonomy): Eukaryota > Metazoa > Chordata > Amphibia > Caudata > Salamandridae > Lissotriton > Lissotriton vulgaris. The sequence continues at coordinate 351,742,874 of NC_141685.1, read as the reverse complement.
TGTACCCCAAAACCCAAACCCAACCCTAAAACCTAAAAATACCCCTGTACCCCAAAACCCAAACCCGGCCCTAAAACCTAAAAATACCCCTGTACCCCAAAACCCAAACCCAACCCTAAAACCTAAAAATACCCCTGTACCCCAAAACCCAAACCCAACCCTAAAACCTAAAAATACCCCTGTACCCCAAAACCCAAACCCAGCCCTAAAACCTAAAAATACCCCTGTACCCCAAAACCCAAACCCAGCCCTAAAACCTAAAAATACCCCTGTACCCCAAAACCCAATGTTTATAAAAAAAGATAAACTTACCTATAATTATACTTACGATGTAATGGTATGCGTTGTAATAGTATGTGCGTTGTAGTATAATGCGATGTAAAGGTATCCGTTGTAAAATGACCTGCGTTGTAATAGTATCCGTTGTAATGGTATGCGTTGTAAAAAATCTGTGGTAACAGTTGCATACCGATCCAGGCTGTGTCCTACGGATTGTCCAGTGAGGACCCGCTAGGTCTCATGCAAATGGTTGTTTTAGCATTTGTTTGTATGGTGTTTTGTGTTGGTGATTGTATTGCTGTGTGACTGAATCTCCATTTTCTGGCCACGCATGTATGTTGATGTTCCTGCTTGTGTGACATCAGGCAAAATATTTGTTTTGGGATTCGTGGTGTTGGTGTGCAGTTTTTTGGTCCGGGGTTGGGAGTGGGCCATGAGGGGTTTGCGGGCCCGGGTGTGGTGTCCGTGGGTGTTGTGTCCCTTTTGGGTGTCCGTGCTGCATGTTCAGTTGCTCCATGGAATCTGTTTGTCTTCAGGAGCAGCTGTGGGCTGTGCTCCCTTTTGTGGTGCAGGCTGTGGTCTGACTTTGCACCAGGTCAGAGCAGGTGTAAAATTCCTGCTGCTAACGCGCCTTATCGTGTGTTTTGTGTTCTCATCGCCGATCTGGCTGGTCGTTGTGAATGTTACGGTGTGGGGTTGTCGTGGGTTTTGGCACGGGAACACCTACTCTGCATCTCATTAGCGATAATTGCAGGGTTCCCCTGGGGCAATCTTTTTTGCGGCTGCTATCTCGGGTAAACTGGTGCTGTGGGCTGTTAGCACCAGCTTGTGAATGGTGGGGTAAATGTAAATTTATCACAACTTTGGCTGCGAGAAAGTGCCGTTAATTCGGCGATAGCTCTTAGTGAATATGCCCCTAAGACCGTAGAATGTTCACTGCGTCCTTGTGACTAAGGATTCTATTAGATTGCTCAGTATTGCCGTCACGACCCGAAGGTCTCCTGTGAATTTTTCGTGTCTAGGCATCAAGTATAGTCTGTTTCATTTGTCCTGCTTCTGCTATTGCCTAACACAAAAAATCACATTGGGGGAGGTAGAGTACTGATCCGTTCAGTCTCCTAGGATTATCAAATTATCAATGGGGAAGGATCACTGGTGCTGCATAACCAAGGTATGCAGGTCGATTCGTTGTGTCTCACAAAAGTAAAAGACCCTCATGCAAGTGTTTTTGGTAGAGATTCGTAGCGGTATATGTTGTCTCCCCGCTTTGTAACACGTGTGTGCATAATCCTTGGGTCAGTTATTATGCAACCTCCACCCGGAGGATTTACCCATGGTTAAAAACAGTAGTGATCGTGAATAGGTGACGTGGAGGGAAATTAAAAATACCCGTACAGCCAGCGGTAGGAATTTTATTAGCTCTGGATTCGGGTAATGATAGTCATCAAGTAGGCGTGTTGCTCTAGAATATCAAGGAATTCAGGCACACTGGTAAGTGCATCTTAAAAAATGGTCGACATGTTTCAGCCTTAGTTGCCTATGTAGGTCGGTCGGCTTTCTTCAGGACCAATGTGAGGTGAACAAGTGAAGTGAAAAAATTATTGGTACCTAACCTGATTTAGGCAGTCCACGGTAACTTTGTACCTGTTGAAGAAGGTTAAGATATACATAGTAGGGTAGGGTGGGGTAAGGGTCAGGGACACAAGAAGACATTACAGAAATAAACATATAGTTAGACGATTCTGGGTTCTAAACATCTTTAAAATGGCAATACTTTAGCTCAGATACATGCTCCATTAAAGGTGTCAACTCACACAGTCCCATGCCGTGAGTGGGAATATCATGCATGACTGTGTGCCGGTGGTGTGGTAAAGTTTTTACAAACATGGTGAAGTAAACCCATTGCGGCTGGAGATTGATCTGTGGAGAGCCGCGACTATTAGCAGTTACTGGTATAATCTCCAGAGGAGTAAAGCGCTGTGTGGTGCTCTCATCGTTAAAGAACTGAAATTATGCCCCGTGATGTTTTGTGGCTTGATACATGCTGGCATAGTCTGACCTCGAGGTAATGATAAGTGCGCTTGGTTAGAAATGGTCAAAGAACTGCGTGATTAGACTACGGCGTTAACTAGCGTGTTCTGTCTAGTGGTGATTTTCACGTGTTACATGACGGTATAGTCTGACCTGAGAATAAATTGTAAACAGCAAGGTTGATTTGCAAATTGGTCAGTATTGAGCGTGGTTTAACTGAACAGTGTAATGCTAAGGCGTTATGATAGCATGTTAAGTCGAAATACCAAAGTGATTGGGCGGTATGGGGGAGGTTTTTTAGCTAAATGCGGACATACCTGGTAGTGTGCAAATGTGCACTTCTTCAGATATAGGGGCTGAAGAAGAGCGCCTCTCTAAGGGGAGAAATAAAATATCATGCTGCGATGATTGCGGTACCTTATTTCTTGATGGAGAGGGCGGAGCAGGTTGCTTCCGATATTACCTGCGGCATTTTCTCTTCTTTCGCAGCTTGTGCTGTCGCTGCCACCTTCTATCCGGAAACAGAGGTTACTGTTTCCCGGAGTAGATGTAGTGCAGCGTAAGCATGGAAGAAATACTTCCGTGAGTGTGGTACTCTTCACAAGGTGGTTTTTAAGTTCATCAAACATTTGGTTTATTAAGTGGGTTGAGAAGAATTAATTATTGGAAAATTATAAGAAAAATGTTGATGAACCAATGGTTTATTTAAAACGGGTTATTGGCATTATCATCTGTATTAGTATTGGGTCTCACCAGGCTAGACTAAGTTGATCAAGCAGGATGAATAGGGTAGTTCATTATTTTGAGAAACGATATTAGTGAACCGCTTGCTTTTTTTAAACGAAATTTTGGCACTACGATCTGTATTGGTATAAAGTTTCACTGGCAGTAAATGAGGGAGTTACTTCCATATTTGATAGTTCAAACAACTAGTCATGTAGATTTCTCAGTTTGGGCAGCACTGATGGTGGGTAATTTCAGTTCTTGAAAGGGTTCGCTGGTTCATAGAAAGGCTTAGTTAAAAACTAGTTGTGATGACGAGTTATCTGTTTAGGCTAAGCCACGGGATATTGTCATTGAGGCCGCTGGAGTCCGTGCCCAATCTGTGTATCCAGCGTTGTTCCTTTTCGAAAAGGATTTTTTCTGCGTTCCTGTCTTTAAAATCCAGAGTTTCTAGGATGATCCATTGGAGGTCGGTTACAGTGTGGCCTGCTTCTAAGTAATGGGTAGCCATTTTCGTTGTGCTTTTCTTACAGTGGACATTACTCCTGTGTTCACAAAGTCTTTGTCTTGCCTTTCTGCAGGTCATGCCTATGTATCGCATATTGCACGGACAGGTGATCATGTAGATCACATGGCTAGTTTGGCAATTGGTATGTTTTCTCATAGTCCATTTTAGATCAGGGAGTCCATTTTAGATCAGGGAGTAATTGGATTTCCTTCGTGGGTTTTGTCAAATGGCACACCGAACAAGTTCCAAAAGGGTAGTGTCCAGTTATTGGAGGATTGTCCCTTAGACCAGTTCTGTCTCTTGGTCTTTTGGGCGGAGGTCTGGTATGAACCAGTAGGTCTTTCAAATTGCGACTCCTTTTATTAGCAAACCTGGGTTTTTGCCAGGTGAGGGTGTTAGATGTTAGAATTCTCCAATTCTTTTGGACGATTTTCTTGATCTGGTTGCTCACGGGACTGTAAGTTGTGACACAAGTAATGGTGTCATCTTTTGGTTTGTGTGTGGTTTCCAGAAGGGCTTCTCTGGGTTGGTTTTGAGCCCTTTTTTTGCATTTGTTGATCACTGCGGTTGGATAGTCTCGTACTTTCAGTTTCTCGCAAAGATCGTTGCCTCTTGTAGTCCTTAGTTCTACTACAGTTCCTCCTCAGTCTGAGGAACTGACTATAGGGAAGGTTTTCGCGAAGTGGCCGTGGATGAAAGCTATTGAAGGAGAGTAAGCTGTTTTTTGTCGTGGGTTTGAAAAAAGTTCGAGTTTGGAGGGTATTGTCCTCAGCGAAAAGGTTGATGTCTAGGAAGTCTAGACTATGTTTGTCTGCAGTGTATGTGAATTTCAGGCAGGTGTCCAGTGAGTTCATCCACTCATGGAATTTTTGCAGGTTGATGTCATCACCCTTCCATATCAGGAGAACATCATCAATATACCTTTTCCAAAAAAGGATATGACTCAGGTAGGGATTGCTTTCATTGAGGATGTGGTTGCTCTCAAGGGTGCTGACGTAGAGGCCGGCCACACTAGGGGCGAATGTACTCCCCATAGATGTTCCATGGCACTGTAGATAGAGTGTGTCCTTGTATTGAAAATAGTTTTCTGTAAGGGCTAGTCTACAGCACTCAAGGACAAAGTGTCTGGGTGTTCTATGTGGCCAATCTGTGTTGTACAGTATGGTCTCCAGGGTATCCAAAGTTTTTAGTTGGGGTAAGCTTGTGTAAAGACTCTCGACGTCTAACCCAACTAGTAGCATTGTTTCTGGGGAGTACTCAAAGTCTTGTAATTTTATCAGGAGATCCCTTGTATCTTTTAAGTACGTTTGTGTCTGTTGTACCAAAGGTCTTAAGTATTGATCTGCGAATTGAGAAAGGGGTTCCAACACGGAGTCGATCCCAGAGACGATTGGTCTTCCTGGTGGTGGTATCCTCCCCTTGTGAATTTTGGGGAGTGAGTAGAAGTATGGAATGTTAGGAGATCTTCTTTCTAAGTATTCTGCTTCTTTTTTGGATATCCATCTCTGCTTCCTCAATCATCATTGAGATGGTTCTTTGCAGTCGTATTGTGGGGTCTGTTGGAAGGACCTGATAGAACTTGGTGTCAGCCAGGAGATCCATGCACTGTTTATCATAGCCGTTAGATGTTAGTATGACTATTCCTCCGCCTTTGTCGGCTGGTTTTATGACGATGTTCTCATCATTCTTCAGCTCTGTCAGGGCTTGTTGTTCAACTTTTGTAATGTTGTGGAACACTCTATGTGGTTGTTGGTTAAGTGCATCTACTTCCTTCATAATGGCCTGTTCGAAAGTTGTAATTTCAATGGGAACTTGCGAGTTCAAAGGGCAAAAAGTAGATTTGTTCTTTAAGGATGTGTCACCTTCCATTGGAGGTGATGGTTGGTCTTTGAAGAATGCTTTAAGTTTGAGTGTTCGGCAGAACTCAGCGAGTTCGCATTTAGTTCTGAAAATATCCAGTTTAGGGGTAGGTACATATCCTAGGCCTTTGTTGAGTACACGTTCTTGTTCTGCTGTCAAAATTTTATCTGAGAGATTCACAACGAGGTTGTTGGCCCCGATCCTGTTTTGGCTCGTGTCATGCTCCTTGTCTGGACTTGTCTGGACTGGTCGGACCAGGTCACTCCAAAATTTCGTTTCAAAAAAGCAAGCGGTTCACTAATATCGTTTCTCAAAATAATGAATTACCCTATTCATCCTGCTTGATCAACTTAGTCTAGCCTGGTGAGACCCAATACTAATACAGATGATAATGCCAATAACCCGTTTTAAATAAACCATTGGTTCATCAACATTTTTCTTATAATTTTCCAATAATTAATTCTTCTCAACCCACTTAATAAACCAAATGTTTGATGAACTTAAAAACCACCTTGTGAAGAGTACAACACTCACGGAAGTATTTCTTCCATGCTTACGCTGCACTACATCTACTCCGGGAAACAGTAACCTCTGTTTCCGGATAGAAGGTGGCAGCGACAGCACAAGCTGCGAAAGAAGAGAAAACGCCGCAGGTAATATCGAAAGCAACCTGCTCCGCCCTCTCCATCAAGAAATAAGGTACCGCAATCATCGCAGCATGATCTTTTATTTCTCCCCTTAGAGAGGCGCTCTTCTTCAGCCCCTATATCTGAAGAAGTGCACATTTGCACACTACCAGGTATGTCCGCATTTAGCTAAAAAACCTCCCCCATCACTTTGGTATTTCGACTTAACATGCTATCATAACGCCTTAGCATTACAATGTTCAGTTAAACCACGCTCAATACTGATCAATTTGCAAATCAACCTTGCTGTTTACAATTTATTCTCAGGTCAGACTATACCGGCATGTAACACGTGAAAATCACCACGAGACAGAACACTCTAGTTAACGCCGTAGTCTAATCACGCACTTCTTTGACCATTTCTAACCAAGCGCACTTATCATTACCTCGAGGTCAGACTATGCCAGCATGTATCAAGCCACAAAACATCACGGGGCATAATTTCAGTTCTTTAACGATGAGAGCACCACACAGCGCTTTACTCCCCTGGAGATTATACCAGTAACTGCTAATAGTCGCGGCTCTCCACAGATCAATCTCCTGCCGCAATGGGTTTACTTCACCATGTTTGTAAAAACTTTACCACACCACCGGCACACAGTCATGCATGATATTCCCACTCACGGCATGGGACTGTGTGAGTTGACACCTTTAATGGAGCATGTATCTGAGCTAAAGTATTGCCATATTAAAGATGTTTAGAACCCAGAATCGTCTAACTATATGTTTATTTCTGTTATGTCTTCTTGTGTCCCTGACCCTTACCCCACCCTACCCTACTATGTATATCTTAACCTTCTTCCAACAGGTACAAAGTTACCGTGGACTGCCTAAATCAGGTTAGGTACCAATAATTTTTTCACTTCACTTGTTCACCTCACATTGGTCCTGAAGAAAGCCGACCGACCTACATAGGCAACTAAGGCTGAAACATGTCGACCATTTTTTTAAGATGCACTTACCAGTGTGCCTGAATTTCTTAATATTCTAGAGGAACACGCCTACTTGATGACTATCATTACCCGAATACAGAGCTAATAAAATTCCTACCGCTGGCTGTACGGGTATTTTTAATTTCCCTCCACGTTACCTATTCACGATCACTACTGTTTTTAGGCATGGGTAAATCCTCCGGGTGGAGGTTGCATAATAACTGACCCAAGGATTATGCACACACGTGTTACAAAGCGGGGAGACAACATATACCGCTACGAATCTCTACCAAAAACACGTGCATGAGGGTCTTTTACTTTTGTGAGACACAACGAATCGACCTGCATACCCTGGTTATGCAGGACCAGTGATCCTTCCCCATTGATAATCTGCTATTGCCTAATCAGTCATGTCTCTCGCCCCATACTCGTACTCTGCATAGATTGCCGGTTTTCCAGCTCCATCAGTGAGTAGCCCATCCAATCCAGGTTTTGAGCTTGCATTCTGGACTTGCTGTCTTCATTTAAAAAAAATATTGGTAAAGCTAATATGTCTGAGATTGGCCAATAGCCTTCTGGCTTTGTCAGTGCTTGTTTTATCTTAGTGTTTGCTAAACTGTGGGAAAGCTGCATGACATTTAAGGGGAAGCTACTGGGGATTTCCCAATCATAATACAAAATAGGCTAAAAGCAAAAATGTTTTTGGTGACAAAATGCACACATTTACATAATATCTATGGCACTTCAGGGCACTACTTTGTGTGTGAATGTGCACCTTGGGAAAAGACAGAAGGCCGTCACTCACAATGAAATTAGCCAATGGCTGAACCAGTGCTCCATGCTGTATGCTGTAGTGCACGCAGGTAAAATGTGAGACATAATAACAGACCACTGGATGAAGAAAGCTGGCTAAATACTCCCATAGCATATTCTTATAATTTTAGTAAAATCAATAAGTCCTTGCTAAAGTCAGACAGGGAAAAAACAAAATTAGAATACAAGTTCCACAATGCAAACCAAAACAAGTGAACTGGGTGAGAATCTTACATAGACCTGGGATACTTGAGAGCTCAGCTTATATTGTGGGAAGTTCAAGGCACTGGAATTTTTCCTATAGGGGGACAGGACTACATACTACTGCTTCTCGCAGTTGCCCAAGAAATATTCTTTAATGGCAAAGGAGAGCACTGGCAGACATGCTGCACAGCACCCACACTGTTCTAGAACATAGTTTAAAGACATTTGCAAAGCCAATAGCTCTAGGTAAACATTTACAAGGTTCCAAAAGCGAGATCTATTGGCTATGTCAATGCTTGCTTTTCAAAGCACTTTTTACCCTTTGCTCCCCTCTGCTCCACTCTCATTAATCCTTTCTCTCCCCCCTTCATCCTGATGCTCCTGTGTGGCACTCCTTGTGCTAAATGGCAGCGTAGGGGACTGCCTGCCTTGATGGTCTCCTGCTGCAATTTACTGTGCATCTCTGTGGCCCTGCCCATGTTTTTTTTACTATTGCCTTCCGCCTTCACTGCCCCTCTTCCATGCCATGAATGGTGAAAGCCAGTATTCGCCAACTCTGGGCGCTTTAAAAATCTGCCAGCATTGAGAAGCCAACAGCAATGACCAGCTATGTTAAAAGAATAGAAAACACTGCAAAAGTATTAAAAACCAAATTTTTTTTAAATACATTTAAAATAGCCGTTCTGTGTGATGCAACATGTGTTGCGTCATCTCATTGTGTCATGTAACATGGAGGCCATCTTAAAAGTACACAAAGCATTATCTTTTATACTTTCTAAAAGGCTGGCTGCTGCATTTTGTTACATGATGTTATGATGCAAAGTTGTGTCACATGACGAATCTTGAAAGTACAGAAAAGGTTTTTTATGCACTTTTAAAATGGCTGCTGCATTGACCAGCATGGCTATTGTGTTGCCTCTCACAACATGCCGATGCAATATTGCCTCATACAATCCTGAGACTACAGAAACTAATCTTTTCGATACTTGTATCTTGTCCAGTGACTTTAAAAACCTCTGTCAGTGGCAGAGCCAACAGCATTGCCCGCACATTATTAAAAAAAGCAAAACCAATTGGCTTTGCCACTGCTTGTTTTGCGTTAAGCTCAAGGCTGCCACCAGCAATAATTTTTGTCGATTACACATGGGCACTCAGAGGATAAAAGAGTGATAAGTGCCGAAGGTGCACACAATTGAGTTCCTGTCTGTCCATATTGATATAAAGTGATGTTATTTGCATGCAGTGATCCCTACACAAATCAGCGACAAATACAATCAGTGATACCTCCACTGGGAGTTACCTAATCCATAGTTTCACATACAAGAACAAGGGAGAGCCTGCCGTTGTTCATGAATAACCATTTTACCTGAGATACTGTTATGAAATATTCATACATCATACATTTCTTGATGCATCTGAAAAACAAATACTTTTCTTTTTTAATAAAGTAATTAGAACTGAGAATGGCAAACTCTTGCGTGAACATTGTAATCTGTCTGTACCAAATGGAAACCATCACCCATGAAAAGGCAGTGCATTAAGTGGTCAAAGTGATCTAAAATCATATAAAGCAGTTTGTGGGGTGGAACGGAGGTCCACAAACTCAAAAGAGTTGAATTGGGAAATCAATGTCTGTTGCTTTCTATGCAGATGATAACCAAGTGATCCTATCTTTAGATATAAATTCCTTATGCTCTGAATTGACCTTTAAGGACTGGCTTATCCCAAAGGCATTGTGTAAAGTATGTGTCCCCAACCACACAGTAGCACAGTGAAAACAACACAATGGATACCACACCAGTTTAGAAAAATAAAATATCTTTATCGAAACCCAACATATATATATATTGAAATATCACTTTTAACAAGTTTCCTCGGGGAGACGATACGTCAGTTCTGCTGCACAAAGGAAAAGTATTGCGTCGAATCCAGACTGTAGGGGGAAGTGAGGTGTTGATTGCAAGATGGTTATGGTCTGCGGGTGCTGCGTCGGTGACGCATGGTGCACAGGCAGGATGTGTGGGAATCCGGGATGCACCAGAGGTCAATGCAGAGGCTACAAACAGGTGTAGCATAGATTTCTTCAGCAGCACAGCAGGACCTATGTCAGGCCCTATGTCGGAGTCAATGTCAATGTGGTGATCGCGGACTTCGGAGGTTGGTGCTCTGGACTTTACCTGATTCTTCAACTGCATGACAGCAGTGGCATGGCAGCAGTGTGTGGAAATTCTTCCCGCACGGCAGTGCTGCATTGGAAAAGCAGGCGCTGGAAGGGCAATGCGTTGATTTTCAGGTTTCTTTACTTCTTTGCAGCAGGAACAACCTCCAAGTTCCAAGAACTTGAATTAGCACTACAAGGCACATCAGAGCTCGCAGCATTGGAGTTCAAGAATGCTATTGTGTGACGTCTTTGTGTCCTTGAGACTTCCGAACAGTAGCCAAGCACTGCATCTAGCCCTTGGAGATCTTCTTTAAGCAGGATACCACAGCAGGGCAAACGTTTCAATCATTTCATCTGCCCACAGACAGAAGCAGCAACTGCAGGCCAGCCCAACAAAGGGGCATACAGCTAAGGGACAGTATTCCTCCTGGCAGCTCTTCAGCTCTTCTTGGCAGGGTCCTCTTAGTTCCAGAAGTGATCTTTTAAAGTCTTTGATTTCCACCCGCCCAACACATGTCAAGGGCACCGCTCCTCACACAGCTCTTCAGCTCTTCTTCTTGGCAGGTTCCTTTTTCAGAGTAACCAAATGTTCTGTATCTTAAGGTCTACTACTTATACCCCGTTTTATCTTTGCAGTCTTTGTTTCATGAGTGTCTGAGCTCGTTAAAAATCAGTTCTGTCCTCCCTGTTCCAGCTTCACTAGGGAAGGCGGAGGCAGCATCGTGAGGAGCATACACAGCCTATTCAGGTGCAAGTGAAACTCGTCCCAGCACTCTAAATACAGAAAGGTCTATTCAACCTGGCTATGAGTCCCGCAGCAAAGGCAGGGCACATCTCAACCCTCGTTGTGATGGTCTTTTATGAATGCACCTCCCCAGCTCCTCTCACTCCGTAACCAGATGGTGAATACACAAATAGGTAGAGGCCAAAGAATGGTAAAATAAGAAAAATGTCCTTTTTCTAAAAGTATATATCTGGTTAGAACTGCTGCACTCACTGGTTAATGAAAAGTAGTACGAGTATTCAGTCTGTTATCTGTGCTTCATTTGATATGTGTTTTCATTCATTTACACTTGGCTCCGTTTTATGCTGCCGCCATATTTTATTTTCCAACACACCCCTCTAGCACCTTGGAAACTCCACAACACTAGTCCTGGGTCTATTTCAACGCGCCTCGCTAGCTTGATTAATCGGCATCTTCCGGGCACACGGACAACAACACTGGGATTTATCACAGCATATTCGTCGACCACGCTTGTAGAGCTTTTAAGCGTTAATTTCCACTTGCACTCTCGTGTCCAATGCACTTTGCGTTGCCGCTTCCTTTTACCTGCCAGCACATAAGGTTTTTCTAAACCACTTTCTAACACTGGGTGAATACGCCTCGTTTCTAATATGCACAGTACTTTGCATTTTTTAAGCACGCTTTAAGTGTACCGAATCCGAAACTATATCGGCTATATACACTGATTGAGCACACAATCCATTTAACTGACAGGACATTCATGTTTGCTGGAATACGTCGAATAATTCACAACTCCTGTAACAGTATTTTTAACTTGGACCCTCTTCTACTGTAACATCACCATGATTATTTTCATATATATAGGTCGCGTTTGTTTTTTTTTCTCACCGAATCTAATGCTACTCACTTGTCACCATTACTAACTGGTTTCAGATCAGCGACCACATGCTCATACCTACTTTTGTCCACAGATTCCCCCTGATGAAGTGCTATGCACAAAATGCATAGGGGATAAGTCTACTTTTGAAAAATGTTATACAGCTTGATCCTGACTATACCTTTTGTACATATAACATCGGAATAATGGATTTCAAATCATTGGAAATATGATGATGACATAAGGAATCCCTCTACAATAAAATAGAAGATTACTTTCTATAAACTTGGAATTGACTTGCTTTTGTACAACTTTAATATGCGCACACAAGCCTCTGGAGTGCACAAGGTTGTACCTTACACAGTGTAAGGCTTCTGTTTTTCTCTTTCTCAAAGTGACATTTTCAAAAACACAGTTTAAAAACCACCTTTCCTAAAAGATGTGTTATTAAATTTTGGGTTCAGAGAGCATAAACCCAACTCTCTAGCTGTTCCCAATGGAAAAATACCTTTGAAAAAGTGTACAAGGCAGCTCCAATAATAACCTATGGTAGAGCTAGTCCTTGCAGTAGTGAAAAACAAAATGCACAGCATTTAACTATCAGGACATGTAACATACATCAGTACAAGTCCTACCTTTCACATACACCACACCCTGCCCACGGGGATACCTTGGGCCTACCTTAGGGGTGACTTACATGTAATAAAAAGGGATAGTTAGGGCCTGGCAAGTAGGGGCAATTGCCAGGGGGACATGGCAGTTAAAACTGCATGTGCAGACACTGCATTGTCAGTTATCAGACACAATTGCAAGGGTACTAGTGTGGGTGGCACAATCAGTGCTGCAGGTCCACAGGTAGCATTTGATTTACAGGCCCTGGGCACACACAGTGCACTTTACTAGGGACTGACCAGGAAATCAAATAAGCCAATGATGGGTAACCAATATATACAGAGAGCATATGCACTTAGCACTGATCATCAGTGGGAAGGTGCCCAGAGTCCTGACGCCTGCAAAAAGAGGGTCAGAAAAAATAGGAGGCAAAAGGCTAAAGGTTTGGGGGCAAACCTGCCAAAAGGCCCAGGTCCAACATCAACCATCTAAAGTGCAACACTGGGAAAAAAATGTAATCTTCTATTTGGGAGAAACATTTTTTTTTCCAAGGACTGGTGGCCCTTTGGTTGTGCCAACCCCCCCTCCTTCCACTGTGGTAGCAAGGAACTTAAGAGTCAAAATTGACAGTGAGTTATCATTCCTGCCACACTTTTTTTGTGGTGCCTGAACTTCCTTTTTGTCTTATTTAAGTCCCTAAAAAAGTTTCTGGACTTTCATCCTTTAGTTCCTCGGAATACAGTGGTTCACGCTTTAATAGCCTCTAGTATTGACTATTGCATTATTACCTAAATATCTAATCAACAGACTGCAGGCCATGCAAAATGCTGCGAAAGATTTGCGCTCAAACTACCTTGTAGGAATTGTGTATCTGAGAGGCTGAGGGAACTCCTGTCTAAATCCATTGCCACCGTCTTTAGAGCCTTTAATCCAAGTGCCCAAAATGCCTCTCCAATAGATTTACACACTCAGGGGATCTTAAGAGCCACAAACACTAAACTTTTGCGCATTCCTAATTTTAGACTGAATACTAGAGGTGGAAGATCTTTCTTGGTTCTAGGATCCAAAACTGGGAACCAGCTTCCTCTTTTTTTGAAACAGAGAGAGAATGAGTACACCTTTGGAAAGCTATTAAGACCTGGTTGTTTTACTTACTGCAGGTTCCTTCTTCCTGACTCCATATTTTACCTCTTTGACTGTAGTTAATATTGGTACAGTGCTTGCATCCTGGGCCAGTGCCAGGATGCTCCTGGGCTAGCAGTGCGCCTAACAAGTAACCATTTCATTAATTCATCATTTCATTCATTCATTCATTCATCTATCCATCCATCCATCCATTCATTCATCTATTCATTCACAAAATCCGTTATCAATGGATTTAAGATGTAGCAGGGGAATGGGAAGCAATGATCCGGCAGGACAGTACGCAAATGTAATTAAGTCTTTGGAGTGCCCCAATGCTTTCTTTTGTCATTTGACAATGCCATTAACGGGTACCATTTATTTCTCGTGTATTGAGGCCCAACCTTTGCCCGTTTTAATAGCCTGCACCCTAATTTGATTTATTTATTCAAGCCAGTGCCTCCTCTGCCTATGTTGACTCTAATGTAGTGTGATATAACAGTGCTGGAGAAGGGGGAAAGTAGCAGGGAATAACCTGCAAAAATATGAATGTCCTTCAGCTGGTTTTACTCTGGGTCAGAGGTGCAGGGTATTAGGATGGGGGCACAGCCTTTCTCCTGAACCCGTAAAGCATGAGTGTGCTTCTGCCAACTAGAAGAAAGTATACTCCGGGTCACTGAGAAAGTGAGATAGTCACTTTTACCCCATGCCAGGGCACAGGCAAAATTATTGATACAGTTCCTCTCCACCCTGATTTTATTTTTTAGCAGGCTGCTTTGCTGTGTGCCTTTTTCAGCCTCTCCCCCACATGCATATTGCACCAGATAAAAACTGATACCACAGGCATTCAAATTCATTAGTTCTGATAAATAAGCCCTGTTAGAAATTGGGCTACTGGTGTGAGCCCTAGTCAAGCAGCAACCACCATCTTAGTCAGGGTAAGGCACAAGCCAACCCCAAATTAACCTGTGCTCACCCACAGGTAAGTTGGCACAGAGCAGTCACGCTTAACTTAGAGGCAATGTGTAAAGTATTTACGGAATTCTTCTAACAGTAAAGCAGTGAAACAAGATCCCACATGAGGTTAGAAAAATAGAGCTGTATGTAATCAAAAAAATGATCAGAATGGCAAAAATACATTTTTTAGAATCAGAGATATTGAATTTTAAAGTGTTTTAGAGAAATTAGTGCCGGAAAGTCGAAAGGAGCAACTGTGTATAACTGATGGCACCGGATCGGAATAAAGTCACAAGTTCAGGCCAACCACAATGAAGCGCGGACTGGTACAAGGACTTGTTTGGCCCACATAACAGAGTTCCTTAAATCCTGGTCTGCAGAGTATTGAGGGGGTCCTCGTTGCACAGCCAAAGTGCTGCGTCAGTTCCAAGATGCAGCGATGCTATGGTACGAGGGCCTCCCATTGACGAAGTTTGCCATTCCTTTATAAAAATCAGTCTCTAATTTCCTGATAATTGGTGTGTTGTGACATACCCAGTTGCCTATTGTAAAGAAATGATGTAGCTGCTCAACTGTAGTAATTTATTACAGTTGAGTTCTGACATGACAATGCCTGCTGCCAGAGTCAGCAGCAAAGGGGAAAGTCAGGTCAGTTCATAGAACACAGTTAAATCAGCTGTTGGAATAACGTAAATAAAGCATTGCTTTTTTTGTCTGCTCTATTTTTATAGCTGTACAGTGACAAGTAGAAAATTGATATTTGTGGCAACAGGTTTCTTTTTTACACTTTCTGGGTAGTTATCGAAAGATCAGAACTTTTTTGGCAGTTTCTACACATTCTAAGCTACTGCACCTTTTTGTTTTTTTTAAAACTGACATATCTTTTTGCAACAAATGTTTAACAGTTTTTTATGTGTTTGATTTTGTTCTATATATTCTATTTGTATTATTCATGCTTGTAATCATGCTCTCTCTTTCATAGGAAATTGCTATGCACCAATGATTTAAGTGTTTTTTGGGAAAGTTGAAGGTGTGACCATGTATCATTAGAAAAGAAGTAACCCCGCCGTACATGATATGGATATTGCAAGTCACCTTGGAGTTCCATAACGAAATAAAGAACCTGCTTCTCTATATAGCCATGGAAATCCCCAGTGACTTGCAATATCCTTATAATGAGCAGCAGGGGGTGCTTTATCTCATATGTAATACAGTGGACAGGACATCCACCATGTTTGTGACAGAGTAGCCCATCCCCCAACCTCTAAATAAAGCCCTATGGGGCACATGCATCAAGCTAATTACTGGTCGCAAACAGGCCCATTCGCAGAATCCTCCCTTTGCGACGAGTAATTAGCCTTTTGGGATCCATCAAGCCTAAAGCCATTTGCATAATAGGTAATCGCAAAATTTGTGATTAGCTATTTTGCGAATGCAGTTAGGGAATCGCAATTTGCCATTCCCGAAATGCAATGCAATAAGCATTCTCAGAATGTGACTTTGCATTTAGGAATGGCAAATTACCATCAACTTCAAGTTGATGGTAATTTCCAATTCCTTAGAAAAATGAACAAAGTTGCATTTTTCTAAGTGCCATGTGTGCACACACAGTTCCTTAGGGCCCTTAGGGCATGTGTGTGTGCCACATGTGCACACATGCCAATTTTGGGGGTGCACCAGGGTGGCCTTTTGGCCCCCTGGCACCCTTGAAATTGCATTTGCAATTTGCGATTACCTATTTGGTAATCGCAAATTGTGAATGTTTTCCAATTCATTCCTATAGGCCCATATGAATGAATGGGAAAGCATTCCCTAATAGCAAATCGCAATTTGCGATTCGCTATTAGGAAATATGTAGGAATTGCAATTCTTTTAGCGAAACCGACATGCATAGGCAATTGCGATTCCTTAATTGCGATTCCTCAATAATCGCTATTAAGGAATTGCTTAGCTTGATGCATGTGCCCCTATGTCTTTAAGTCTTAGCATATGAGGTGCTATCCTTCCATGTAACGTGTACATTTAATGAAGAAAACAATATTTGATATGGATTCAGGGGAGTCTAATTTGAGTACATTGATGAAACAAGATGCCATTGTCTTTAAGAAGTGCCCTAGTCGTTAAGCATACGGACCAAAACTGTAGGGTGTTAAGATCAAATTCTTTGGGCCTCTGCATGAAACAGGGGTAGGACCCAAGCTTGAGTTATACATTTCCATTAATCGGAAGCACTCAGATAAATATGAATGAAACCATTGCAGGAAGATTCTCTACAAGGTCACCATATTTTTAAGGCTACCCAGGAAAATGTGATGGTCAACAGTTCTTACTGCCACAGTTAAATTCAGTAGGATAAGAATACAGGAAAACATTCAACAAAGGTATAGAGCAGAAAAAGGACCTCCCTTTGTGCTGTTGCTTCCATGATGTGCCCTGACACCCAGTTGGAACCAGCCCCAAAATGTAATGTTCCTGTATATGCTTAATTAGTTGGGAGAAGACATATTTCTCTATTACCTCAGGAAAGAAAGGGAGACAAAATTATTAGATCAATAAAGGGGTCAAGGTTAGGTTTTAAAAAGCGGGGCTTGACTTGGCCAGTTTTGAAGAAATTCAGTACAACACCATTTCGTAGATAGGAACTAGTGGGGGGGGAAAGTATGAGGGAGAAAGGCATGAACAAGGTATTTGGCAATCAAAGGAGCAATCGGGCCATCCCCGTATACGGATACGTTCCTGTCTTATTTTCTTAATTTTGTCTGGCAAGAATTTTTTTTGCATCTGGCTATATCAGGAGTAGAGAGGGTGATAATTGCCTCAGATATTCTATCAAATCGTTTATTTGGTCTTATCTTAAGTGAATTTGAGAGTTCCGGCAAACTGCTATGGCTGAGAAAATGCAAGCCTTATGGTTTTCCTTTTTCATTTGTGCTTAGGCAGCAACAGAGGGGGTTTAGTGAATAGAACATCATTGAACCGAACATCCTTTGAACCCAACACTGGATGAGAACCATTTAGAGGTTGTGGTGTTGTTCAGGGTTTTTCTGGAAAGAGGAGAAAACATTGTGAAGCAGTGACAGAGTCAGGGAAATGGTAGAGGGGCACAACAGGATGGCAGGGACAAGAAGAGCAGTGACAAAGGAGAAATATATCAAGATGATGGTTCAAGCAAAGGAAGCCAGGGTGATGCTACTCACGGATATTTAGGGTATCAACCCCATGAGCACAGAAAATTAGAGGTAAAGAGAAAAAAGGGATGATATGCGGTGTCAAAGCCTATGTAGTGTCAGCAAGTACAACTGACAATGTTGCCAGCAATAGAATAATCATAATATACCTCCAATATCAAAGTCTTTAGTCCTGCAGCGTTTTAAGCTCTTTGAGTCTTCCATTCAAACCCTATCTTGCCCCTACCTTCCTCCTGTCGGGGTTAGATTGTGGATGGTGTAAGGATTAATATATAGATCCAGTGTGATCCTCCAACCATCACTGTCGTTCTTTGTGTAGTAAATGGTAACATCTTCATAGCAGTAGACCCGTGAGCTGCAAGACAGAAACTACTACTTCGATAAACATTGCAGTTCTTAGGCCTGCATTTGAAGTGGGACAAAATTCCTGAGTCAGGTGGTAACTCTCATTACTGGTCGAATCAGAAATTATCAGTGATGCTGAAATACTGATTTTAGATTTCTTCCTCTACCAGAACACAAGTGGTGGGAAACAACAAATACATGTGCATTAAGTTGTAATCCAGTAAAGTAACTTTGACTTCCCTGGTAGTTCCCAATTTATAACAGTACTTTGTTATGTCATATTCTGTTATGCAGATTTGTAGAGTGCACTATTACCCGGAGGGTATCCTGGCGCTGAGCATGTGTGAGTCTAGCAACACCTAGGGCCTAGTAGACCTACTGAAAAAGCCTGGTCTTCAGCTTCTTGTGGAATTTAAGAAGTGAGGAGTAGGCTGTTTGTGTAGTGGAAAGTTGTTCTATGCTTTAGGAGTGACCTAGGAGAAGGCTCGACCACCTTATCTGCTTTTCATTATGCTTGGAATTTGTGCAAGTGGGAGTGCCAATGAGTAGAGGTGTCTTTACGTTTTGTAAAAGCAGATGTGATTTTTGAGGTATGCTGAGCCAGTGTTATGTAGGGCCTAAAAAAAGAGTGGGTGAGGAGTTTGAATTGCGCTGGTTTGTGATTGGGAAGCCAGTGGAGCACCTTCAGGCGTGAGTGCGACATGAGAGGTTGAGAGTCAACCTGACTGCTGAGTTCTGAATGGTCTGCAGCCTTCTGGTGAGATTTTCGGTGATCCTTGTATACAGGGTGTTCCTGTAGTCCAGCTTGCTTGTGACCAGGGCATGGATGATGGTTTTCCAGATGTTTTGGGATCCATTTAAAAGTCTTCCTCAGCACCTTCAGGGTATGGTAGCATGAGGCAGTCATGTTGAGTTTGCTGTTGATAGATGATCTCTGGGTTCTTGGTGTAGTGGTAGGGGTGTGTGCTGGTACTAGCTCTGTTGGCCACCAGATGAATTACCATGGTGATGTTATGTTCCCAAAGATCACAAGTTTGGTTTTGTTGGTGTTCAGCTTTAGACAGAGGGTCTTTATTCAGTGGGCAATTTTAGTAATCCAGGCATTGAAATTGATCGGGCAGAGAATGTCTTCTCCATGAGGAAGAGAATGAGATGTGGGTCATCAGCATAGGACAGGATGTTAATTTCATGAAAACAGAAGATGCTAGCTAGAAGAATCATGTATTTGTTGAAGACAAATGCGCTCAGGAAGGATCCCTGCAAAACTCCACAGATGAGGTTGCTAGTGTCTAAGGTGTAGGGTGCCAGGCTGACTGACAGGGTCCTTTCAATCAGGAAGAAACAGATCCATTGGAGTACATGTCTTTGGATTTCAATGTTGTTATGTTATGTTATGTTAAAGTTTTTTATTGTGCGCACAGCTACTCCAGCCAAGGAGCGTCCTGGCGCATAGACAAGGAGAACATAACACAACAGGAAAAAGAAGACTAAAAGGAACAGTTAAAACAGATACGTTTTTATTGCTTTCCAGAAGGTCATGAGGTCCTCCAGCAATCGGATATCCACCGGAAGAGAATTCCAAGCAAGTGCAGCTTTTACGCTGAAGGAGCGACCTCCCATCCGGCTGAGCCTAAATCTTGGGACCACAGCAAAAGCCTGACCTTTAGAGCGGAGGGCGCGTGCAGGAACATAGAAGGAGATACAGCTGGACAGAATGTCGGGCCTATACCTCGCAGGATTTTAAAGGTCAAACAAAGGAAGTTAAAGAGAATACGCTTCCTCACTGGGAGCCAGTGTAGGGAGCGGAGAACACTCGCCACCGGGCAAAATCTGGGCAGGCCAACAATCGCTCTGGCCGCCGCATTTTGAACCCGTTGCAGACGAGTAAGCTCAGCCTGGTTAGCCCCGACCAGAAGAGAGCTAGCGTAATCCAGGCGAGAGATGATAGTAGCCTGGATTACCAGCTGTCTGGTAGGTGCATCAAAAAAATTGAGCACAGGTCTTAAGCCTCTCAACAGGCCGAAGCAGCAGGCTGCTGTTCTTTTGGTGTGTCCCACAAAAGAGAGGCCAGCGTCCAGCCAGACCCCCAGATTTTTCAACTCCGACACCGGGGTCGGGGTAGGTCCCAACTCTGGTGGCCACCATTGGTCACCCCACAACTCCACTCCCCTTCCGACAACCATTACCTCCGTTTTAGTGGCATTGAGCTGGAGACAGTTTCCCGTCAACCAGCTAGCCACCGCCTTCAGTCCATCCTGGAACCTGGGGGCCTCCTGTTCCGCGTCCCCGCTGAGAGTAACCGCCAGCTGTGTGCATTCGGCATATGAGACCAAAGTTAGGCCCCACTGCCTGGCGACATCAGCCAGCGGTCTCACGTAAATATTAAACAACGTGGGGCTCAGCGAGGACCCCTGCGGAACCCCCATGGCCAGAGGCTGGAAATTGGACCTGAAGGGAGGGATGGCAATACAGAAGGAACGATTGTCGAGGAAGGAGCGGAACCATTGCAGCGCCTGACCACTGACACCAATCTCCTCAAGCCGATGCAGGAGGATGCTGTGAGATACCGTGTCAAAGGCGGCGCTGAGATCTAATAATATCAGCGCCGCCGTTTGCCCAGCGTCCAACCTCGCACGGAGATGTTCCACCATCACAAGGAGAGCGGTCTCCGTGCTGTGCCCAGCACGGAAGCCATTTTGTGAGGGGTCGAGGGCGTTGGTCCGGGCTAGATGTTCTGACAGGGCCAGATTGACGTGAGCCTCTGTTATCTTTGCCGGCCAGGGTAGCAGCGAAATGGGATGATAACTTTCAGGCTTAGACGGGTCCAGAGAGGGTTTTTTGATGATCGGGGACACCACCGCCTGCTTCCACTTAGTTGGAACTACGCCCGACTCCAGGGAGAGGTTGACAAGGGAACACACAACAGGGCGTCCCATAAAGGCCTGATCTCTGAAGAGAGCAGGTCTTACTGGATCAGATGGAGAACCAGATTTAACTTGCAACGCAAGCTTGTCAAACCCATCCGAGGTAAGAGGGGGAAAAGAGAGCAGGGTAAACTGGTGAGGTGTCCCATTGGAACTTCCCAGGTCGATCCCTATGCTAGGGAATGTCCGATAGATGGTTTGGACTTTTCCCAAAAAGTAAGAAGCAAGGGATTCACAATGGGAGATGGAGCTCACGGCCACAGGGGTCGACCGCTTCGCCATGAGATCTTTCACGGCCTTGAAGATGGCCTTCGACGGGTTAGTGCTGTTTCGAAATTCTGCGGCATAGAATGCCGCTCGAGCTCGACAAATCGCTCGATGGTAGAGCTTGACGGACGTGGCGTATGCGGCTTTTAAATCAGCCCCATACGACTTCCGCCAAGCCCTCTCGGCCCGTCTACAGGCTCCCTTCAGGGCACGTAAGGCGCCATCATACCAGGGACTCGACTCTCTGGTGTTAATTTTACTTGATACAATAGGTATCAGAGTGTCCAGAGCCCTGGTAAGCCAAGAACAGAAGAGGTCATACCCCTCTTCTACGCCGTTCAATGGACTCAGCGGCTCCTCTGCCAGAAGTCGATGGAAATCTTCTAGCCTGAGTTTGTTCCAGAGCCTCCTGGGTACCCGTCTAGCTGAAGGAATAGAGGGAGTGACAGATATAGGACAAAGAATGGACACCAGGAAGTGGTCAGTCCACTGTAGTGGAGAAATAGATGTGATTTTAGTTTCCGGCAGGTTGGTAAAAAAGGGGTCAAGAATATGTCCCCAATATGGGTAGGCTGGGAAACCAACTGGGATAATTGAAAGGCTTCTAAATCAGAGGAAATGCTGCGTACCGTCAAGTTGGAAGGGGTGTCAAAATGTAGGAGATAGATGGGGATAGGGAGGGAGACTGTATCAAATGCCGCTGTGAGGTCCTGGAGGATGAGGGCCTCCATGTCTCCTCTGTCCAGAGTCATGCATTTGTCATTCATGGCAGCGATTAGGGCAATTCTGATGCTGTGTTTGGGTCTGAAACCAGACTGAGTAGTGTTGAGGAGTTGGTGGTTGTTGAGGTATTTGGTGAGGTGTCTGTTAATGATTTTCTCTAAGGCCTTGGCCTGGAATTGTAGCAAGGAGATTGATCTGTACTTGGCAAACATTGGATGGTCCACACAGGGTTTCTTCAGCAGTAGGAGACAGTTGTGTGTTTCCAAGCATCTATGAATGTTGCGAAAGAGGTGGAGGCATTCAGAATGGGTGTGAGCATGGCGCTGATGGGTTGCAGTCCTCTAGAGTAGGTGTGGTGGAGGCCCCTGCATGGATGGGCTTCATGGTGGCGGCGGTTTCCTCTGGGGTGACGATGGTCCATGTGGCTAGCATTGGTTCTTTGGATAAGATTGGGAGGTATTTGGCAAGGTCTGTTGAGTCCGGCTGTGGGCTGATGTTGCTGTAAACGATTTTCTTGCTGAAGAATTGAGAGAGATTGTTCCAGAGGTCCTGCAAAGGGGTGATCCAGCCGGATGTGGCTAATGGGTTCGGTGAAAACTTTCACAATACTGAAGATATCTGCCCTGCTGTTGGTTCTGGCATCAATGTGGTCTGCCAAAGTGGTGTGGTTGGTGGTCCAGATCATTTGCTGGTATCGTTTTAGGGTTGATTTGAATGTGCTCCTGTCTGGATTGTCCTGGCTCATTCTTCATTTGCGCTCCAGTTGTTTGCCATAGTGTTTCATCAGTCTGAGTTCCTCTATGTACTCTGTAACCTAGGTTCTGGATCTTGCTGTATTGCTATGTTTGAGGGGGGCCAGGGATTCAGGGCACAAGGTGATCCAATTGGTTCAATTTTTGAGTGGCTTTGGGGGGCTATTGATGTGTTTGGGTCATTAGGTCTTGAGAGCAGTGTTCCAGTCATTGTCAGTGATGCTGTTCCAGTTTTGGCAGGGCTGGTTTGGTGGTGGCGCATATGCATTGGACTGGTTCAAGGATACTTAAGTTGACGAGGGCGTAGTCTGTCCATGGGCCTGGTTGAGCATGTTGACTTGGAAGTTATCAAAGTTGGTGGAAAAAGGGTCCAGGAGGTGTCTGACAATGTGGGTAGGACCCTTAACTTCTTGGGTGGTACCCAGGTTTCCAAAGTTTTCAATATTGAGTTGGGGTGGCCTTAAGGTGATAGTTCGGGTGTCTGAGTAAGTTGTAATTGCGAACATTTAGGGTGAATGGTGCAACAAAGTCCATAATGATGTTGGTGAAGTTGGTGCATGATCCCGGTGGTCTGTAGATGGGAGTGCCACTTAGGGTGAAGTTGGATGTGATGTGGATTTTGAACAACACATGTTTCATGTTGGCGGATGGCGTGTCTGTGGATGTGGTTCAGCTGATGGTGTCCTTGTGGATGATTGTGATTCCACCTCCTGGCTTGTGAAGTCTATCATGCCTGGCAAACTTGTAGCTGGGGGGTTGGCTGTGGCAATGTCAACTGCAGATGAAGGGATCAGCCAGGTTTCCATGAGGAAAGTAGGTCAGGGGCATTGTTGTGCAGAAGGTCCCGTTTTTCTGTGGTGTATTTGGTGAGTGACAGGATGTTAAGGAGCATACATTTGAGTGTGCATCGTTGTGTGGGTGATTGCAGGACTGTGTTAGTGTAAGAGAGTGGGGTGTGGGTGTTGGGTGTGGACAGGTGAACGAAACTTTCAGCAAGCGCAGGAGAATACTTCTTCAATGATGTGCTATGCGAGGCAGTAGTGTGTGGAGCGGAGTCCGGGGTTGACAGGGCAGAAAGTCGCAGTGTGGTATTTGCGGGAGGGAGGAGGACCAGGGTTCCTGGAACTTGGTGGATTCAGGCGCAGACGGGTTGCCTTTGGCATATCTTTGGCACTCCAGCGGCATGCCTGGAGTGTGTGCCCACCGCATGTGCACACTCTGGCGGGATTTAAGTTCGTCCTGGGAGGGAAGACGAATTATGTCACTTCATGTACCAATGGACGATGGGAAATCCAGTGATCTCACTTCTTGTACAGATGAATGCACAGATGGATTAAGGATGCAACTTGAAATACTGCAGCGTTCTTGCATTATGGAATTACTGATGGGCGTGGTGTCCAAAACTCCAGTTGCAAGAACACGTCACTGGTATTCCCAGCCTCAGGCTAGGCTTCCGGTTTTGTTGACGCTGGAATCAGGAAATTTGAATGGTCCCTGCATCCACATTTAATCTCATCACCTTATTTCTTCAACCCCCATTTAGATTGTCTGTAGGTTACTGATAAATAAAACTGCTTTTTTATTTTAGTGTTTACTGCGCTGGTGACTTTTGTCCGCGTTTTGATGCCGGAAAGCCTGCTAAATGGCCATCTGCCGTGGAGAAAACAGATTCAATCTCACCGCCCTGATATTTGGTGCAATAAGGCCTGAAAAAGCTCAACTGTACACTGGAGACCCTCTTCAGCCGCAGTCATAAAACCACTGCTGAAACATTGTGATCAATGCTAATTCACTTATTTTTCATTTTCTTTTTTTATGGACTGTTGTATTTCGTGGGTTCTCTCCTGTGCCACTTTGCGTCGATTGCTTGTTGTTCAGAGGGTCGCTGGTTTTAAAATATAATGTTTTTATTGGTCCACCCGCATGAGTGCAGCTGCTGAAGCGTTCAGAGACATCATTTTCACGAGCGAGAGAGAGAGTGCAGCATTGGGCTGTTTGTTGGAAAATGAGATTTCGCAGTTTACTTCTCGGTAGTTCTAGTTCGGCTGCCTCCTGCAATTTGTAGAAAACATCAGTTTTCTTGGATGTTTTGTTCCTGCATGAATATCATTCAAAATATAAACACAATTCGGAAAATGGCTTTTTCTGCATTATAAATAGAGTCTGGTAAATGACAAGCAATTGGAAGGAACTTCACATTGCTGCAGTGACAGGTGTATGTTGGTATTGTATTGCGTATTATATAAATCTTGAAATATGATTTAATAGGAAATTGACAAGTTTTCCTTGATGCAATTAATTGTTTGTTGAGAATGAATCCAGTAATGTTCAGTGGAAAACTATGCGATGAAATGTGGTAAAGACACAGGCACTGAGCTCTCACTTTTCCCAGTTCCATTTATGAGCAGCTCATCCCGTCCAGGCTTTTACTTTGCATTCTGGGATTTGTAGTCCAGTTGATCCATTATAACATTGCAACTAAAAGACCCAGATGCAAAGAAAAACCCTACACTGGATGAGCTACTCTCGCTTGGACCTGGGAATATTGACAGATCTGCAAGCACATTTATGTTGTCGGCATATTGGAAAATATATACAATGCTGGCTATAAGACTCTATGCACCCCTAGTAATATATAGATGTCAAACAGAGATAACCAGGGTTCAAGGTAGCTGCCCCTTGCCCTTTCGCACCCCTGGCTTTCCTGGCTGCGATCATTAGGACAGGAACCAATCAGAGCTCTCTTTACTCTCTGCAGTTCTATGTCCTTGCTCTACAGATATCCCTTCAGCAGCGAATTGGAGGCGAAGAGACGACCTTGTGATGTCATAAGAGGTTCAAAAGGGTTAGATGTCACTTCCCTGGCATTTTATCAAATTGACCCCTAGGCTGCAAAGTATGCGGTGCTTTCAAGGGTAGGGTGGAAATGCTCAAATAATAAAGGGGTGATCAACCAACTTGAGTCCTCTGACTTGAAATTTTACCTGAACATCACAACTCACAATAAAGAGTCTTGTGGCTATAGACTTGTCTGTAGGCTCTCTGCCACCCCCACCCCCTTGCTGCTTCTTTCCAGCCCACCCACCTCAATCACTCCCTCTATTCCTAAGCTGATTTGTATATATGTATGCATGTGGTAGTTATATAGCACAAACCTAACTGGGTCAAAAACAAAGATTCAATCAAGCTGGGTTCTGGAAGCAGAAGTAGACTGTTACTTCTTGTGATGCAGGGTTCTGTACATTGGTGCATCTTCAGCTCTTTACAAAATTGAAGCAGGGTTGCAGAATGCCTTTTGTTTTTTTCTTCTTTTTTGTGCTTCTTTGCTTCCAGTCTGATGGTATCCTGGCTCTATGTGTGTAGAGAGCCATTGCAGATTGAGACTTTGTCAGCCAGGTATATGGGGATGCTGTTTGTGTAAATGAGCAGCTTGTTTTACGATGGTAATATGGGGAGCCACGAGTGTTCTATCAGAATAGAGATGATGTTGTCATATTTGTTCAGCCTGTGGATGAGATGTGTTGTGGCATCTGGGGTGCACTTTAAGGGGGGGGAGGGGAGTGTGGCATCTAGGAGCAGGGTATTGCCATCATCCAGGTGCAAGGGTACCATGCCTTGAAAAGCAGTTTTGGAGTCACCTACTTGGAGGAATTATTTCACTATATTTGGTCTAAAAAGCTGGTTCCAGGCCATCACTAATGAGGTTGTTGTACAGGGTGAATCCAAGTGATTTGCTACATGAAAGCTGCGATTCAAAATAGTTCAGGTCAATGTCATTTTTAGGTCTCGTCTAGGCAGCGCGCATGTGCTGTCTCTCCGAGACATCAAGTATTAGGTGTGAAACTTTGCCTTTTGCCAGGGAATTTCTCCTGCCGCTTGCCATAGGTTGATTCTGTCATTGCTCTTCTTATCAGGCTTAAGCTTGACTTTCGTTCTGATACGTCACTTCTGTTTTGCCTCCGTTTTGCAGGAAGCAGCACAGACCAACTACAGTTTTATTGCACTGCAACTGTAGTATGTCATGTTTAGGGACTACTTATTTTTCTTTCAGGGCAGCTTGCACAACTTAATTTGCCCTTCTTCCGGTGCCCCTCTCCGTGTGGGAACAGAACCCGTGAGTGAGAGATGGCCCTTGGGTGTGCATTATATGGGGCAATATCACCCGAGCATTAATCGGGTGCCGCCTTTCCTATGTTTTGCACGCTGCGGCGTGCTCCTTGAAGCTCTTTTTGCCCCTCCCGCTTCCCATTAAGCCCTCCCGCAACTTGCACCTGGACTAGGTAGGCGCTATAAACAAAAATAACGAATTAATAAATATTGCCTTGTGGATGCAAGGTGCTCAACCATCTCTCCTACCGATGCAAATCCTGTGGGAGTGAGGAAGAGCGCGTTAGTCAATCAGTGAGTGAAAGTCAGCATTGGAAACCACCCTGGCACCCGGGGATTATGGTGCTCCCAAGCCTATCAGAGATACTAGCGAGAGTTAATCTTCCCCATGCGGGTACTGCTCCTTGTCAAGATAATTAGCCAAGAACAATGCATTCATTACCAGAGCAAACAGACTAAGAGGTTTTGCCAACGCGGCTGAGACGCAGGGTGGTGCGTAATGACCTCTTGTGATGCTTACAGAAGTCAGCGATTCACACTAGTCCATGGATTGCTGTAGCATTTATATGTCTGTTGAGTATGTTTGGGAAAAATCGGTTGGATTTAAAATACGTCTCTTGCATAATACCAAAAGTTAGGATGCACTGAATTTAAGTTTATATAGCGCTTTCTACCCCTGACGAGGCGCTAATATTTCACGTAGATTTTTCTGACGCTAAATAATGTTGATCAAATCTTGATTTTTGCTTCATTTTTTATTTTACTCGAAAAATCATGCGCATTTCTCAAGGGTAATTCTCAGTAGATAAAAGTGCTCTCGGCGCGCTCTACTTGTTATCACAGCGCGTTTAATGGTAATTAGCATCTGTAGTGTGTGAAAAATGCGGAAATAATTTTTGTTAGGTTTTCGGCAATGGCATTTTCTTTGTCTATGGTTCTGGTTACCATTTTCTGCACCCCTGCCTTCCATGCAGTTACAAATGATATACTGTACACTCCTGAAACATATCTTAAAATAGTGAGATTAAAAGGAAGAGAATTGAAGTAACAACTTGCAGTATCCGAGTGGCCAGTGGCTTGAGACACTTGCATGGAACTTCACTTCTCTAATAGAGTTATGGCCTCTCCCTGCATCTCTCGCATCCCGCATTTCCTACGTCTCATCGCTGCCCCCTCCCCGTTTCTGTGGCAGGGCATCCTTCTCCCACCACCTCTCTTCCCGCAAATCTCCTTCATACCCTCCTGCATCTCTGTGCTCCCCTCCACTCCCACACCAGCCTCGGGGCAGGCCTTCTGCTGCCTCTCGCTCTCTCTAGGCTCTCTTCTCTTTGAATATCTCTGTCACCACCTTCCAGTGCATTGTATGTAGCGTTTCTATAGTGCTTTCCTTCCCCTAGATGTTTACTCCTCCGTGTGACCGTGTACCCCAAACATCCCCTTCGCCCACCCTCCTTCTCCTTCCCTTGACCACTATGCCCCCCCTGTTTTCATTCTCATGCCCAGTACCTGATCTCGTCTCATCCCGAGTTCTCCTTTCCACTTCCTGCATCCTCGTGTGTGTCTCTCTATCTCTCTCTATCTCTCTCTCTCTCTCTCTCTCTCTCTCTCTCTCTCTCTCTCTCTCCCTCCTTCCCCCCTCTTCTCAATTTTCCCTCTCCCTTTTGGCATTGTCTCACTTTCAAACTCATCTAGAATCTTTCATTATTTTCCAACTAGCGCTTTGAAACACGCCAGGTGGAGTTCGCGCTCACCCACAAGTCCTCTCCCCCTACCCTGTTTCCCCCATTCATTCTCCGTGGTAAGCGTTCAGAAGAACCTGCAGAGCTACAAGGCGCTATATAAATGCAATTAAAATGTAGTCAATAAAAGATGGTTCACTCGGGGTGAGCGTTACTCAGATGCAAAGCAGGCTGTAGCTCTCTGTCTCTCCAAATTCTCAGAGTCGCAGGAACTACAATCTCAGAAGTGCAGAGTAAGACCCCATAGACACGGACAAGTAAGCACTGGGGAAGGTGTCATCGCCTGTAGGTGATGACCGTCTGACATGAGCCGGATGTAAGGGTCGCTCCTTCGCAGCCATTTTAGGACTCTACTGATGCATAGGTACGTAGGTCTGAGGAGTGTGCACCAGTAATGGAAGAAGTAACAAGCATCTGCAAAGCAATAGGTCTTGCATTTACGCAAGTTTGAGCTGTTGGCATTTTAAATGATCATGCCTTTTATATATGTTTTGGTTTTAAAAACATAAATAAAAGGCATTGTCATTTACAATGCCAATAGTTCAAAGTAGCGATTAGTTGTCATCTGTTTAATGACCAATCAATTTTTGATATTCACTATACATGTCAAACCATCTTCACAATGTTCTTCGCGAAAATAAATTTTAGATGGCTTAACAGCCAAATCCTCAAAACTTTAAATCAATGTCCATCCAAATTTAATGACCATCCCAATGCATTTCAGGCATCAGTTATGTCCTTCGTCAGGGGATTGTTCTGCAAATAAAGAGACATATGTATAAACCTTACAGGAAGACCTTCAATTAGGAATCTCAAACTATGTCCATGCGATTATTTATAATCTCACTGCTGGTGTATTAATGTGTGATCATGCATATCTTCCTTTTTTTTTTATTTTATTTTTTTTAAATTTTTTATTAGCATCATGAGTAACATCAGCTACATATATAAACAATGTCAGTCAACTCATATAAGATAAAGCATCAATCAAAAACAGTACTGAAAAGCAATATTTCCGTTAAATTGTTAAGACATAATTACTCCCCAAATTTCCTGTATCTTTCGTTTTTGCCTCAGTCCCTTAGTCATCGCTAAAGAGTTTTCCATATCATAAATGTCTTTAACCAGAAGCCACCATTCCATGACCGTGGGGGGATGGCTTTGTATCCAGGCCCTGGCAATAGTTAATCTGGCACATGTGAAAAGTATATTCATCAGATCACGAGATCTATTGTTTACCCCAACAACTCCGATCAAAATATCCAATGGCGTAAGTATAATGGGCCTAGCCAATTTAGTCGAGATAACACCAACTACATCCTTCCAGAAAATGGATAGCTCGGGGCATGAAAAAAACATATGAACAATGTTTGCCCCCTTAAGTGCACATTTAGGACAATTTGTACGGTCATTCGGATCGTTCAGATCATTATTAAAAGCCCATTTTAGTATCCTGTCTGGTGAGTAATACAGTTGAAACACAGTTTTAAACAGCTGTAACTTCAGACTAGATGATTGAACTGCATTATTTAGGCTATTTAATGAGGAAGTTATTAAGTCTGATGTTACATTCACACCCAACTTTGTGCTCCACTTTTCTGCCACCTTACTAATATCATCCTTATTTAAGATAGAAAAAGTCTTATAACCACAACTGATCAGTGCCTTGTCAGAATCCCTATACATACAGCTCCAGATTTCGGATTCAGATATACTATCAAGGCCTATTCTATGGGTAATATAATCCTTGATCTGATTATATTTGAACCACGCCCTTTCTGGTACTTTATACATCATCTTTAACTTTTCAAAATCAGAAAATCCAGTATGGTCATACAAATCTCCCAAATTATTTATGCCATTATCCGAGAGCATAGAAGTAGCTGGATCGTGAAAAACACCTGGCAACCCTGGGTTATACCAGAGTGGTGTTTTGGTGTGAAATAGGGAGATGTTATTCCTAACAAGAATAGATCGCCAGATGCTCACTGTGTCCCGAATCGTCTTGAACCGTACTCGTTTAAAGTAGTTGGGGTCATTGAGTCTGTACAGAAACATAGTAGCATCATCCCCTAATGTAAATTTGTGAAAATAAAGACATTTGTCAGAAATAAGTAGGCTACGAAAACGAGTTAAAAAAGCAGCCCAATAATATAATTTAAAGTCTGGTAGCCCGAGTCCACCTTGGTCATAGGGGAGTTTAAGCAAAGATATCGCCCGCCGTGCTTTCTTATACCCCCATATGAAGCTGCTGATGATGCCCTCCAGTCTGCTAAAGTAAGTGTTACATACTCTTAAGGGTATGGACCGGAAAAGATAAAGAAATCTGGGTAAGATCTTCATTTTAATTAAGTTAATTCGCCCCAAAATCCCCATTGGAAGTTTGTGCCATTTCTTAAGAAGAAGAGAAGTTTCTTTTAATAAAGGTTCATAGTTGAGTGCAATTATTGAATCCATACTAGAAGATATTTTTACCCCGAGATATGTTGCCACATTACATATTCCATCTATTGGTGTTAGTGACGTAAAATTTGTAATTATTTGTGTTTTGCTGATATTTAACCTATACCCTGATGCCATACCATATTTATCTGCTTCAATACCTATACCTAATATAGCTTCAGGGACATTTGTAGAGAAAACCGCTACATCATCTGCGTAAGCAGTTATTTTTAATGCATTAAGGCCATTTTTGAACGGTACAATCATCTCTTGTTTGTGCAATGCAATCAAAAAGGGTTCTATTGCTAAAGCAAATAACAGAGGAGACAGAGGGCACCCTTGTCGAGTGCCGCGTTCAATTGGAAAGATAGGTGAGCATAGTCCTGAATAGCATACTTTACCCCTTGGTTGATCATATAGGGATTTAACCCATTTTAGGTACTGACCTTTTATGCCGAATGCAACCAAGGCTGCCCAGAGGAAATCCCACCCCACGCGATCGAAAGCTTTCTCCGCATCTAAAAGGATCATTCCGAGTGGGGTGGGATACGTCCTAGCAACATCAAATGCCGATATAGCAGTATTAATGTGTGCGGTAGTATCCCGTTTGGGGATAAACCCGTGTTGAAATGGTGAAACCATCTGTGGCATTAGTGACGCAAGCCTTGTTGCTAGTATCTTTGCAAAAATCTTTGCATCGGCATTGATTAATGATATAGGTCTATAAGACCCTCTCTCTTGTGGGGGTTTCCCCTTCTTAAGAAAAAATATAATTTGAGTGCGATTCCAGGACTTTGGAGCTTGTTCACCTTTACCAATAGCTTTGATAACCATAATCATAAGAGGAATTAATTCTTCCATGCATTTTTTATAAAGTTCTATGGGGATTGAATCTTCGCCTGCAGCTTTTCCCAGTGCTAGGGAATTGATAGCTGCCTGTATTTCATCAACTGTTATATCTGCCTCTAAGTGATCGGCTTGCTCATCCTTTATATTCTGTACAGCATTTTCTGTCAGATAAACTTTTATATTATCTCCTATTGGAATTGTTTCAGGCGTATATAACTCTTGATAGTATGTGGCAAACTGATATAAAATTGATTTAGAATCTTGATATAATTGTCCATCGTCACCTTTTATTTCCTTGATCAGCGCTTGGGCTCGATCCTCCGCCACTTTATATGCCAAAATTTTTCCTATCCTCTCCCCACTTTCATATTGATTCAGCCTATATTTAGCTAATTTAGAAATGCTTTTCTCCCTAAAAATATTTTTCAAAACTAATCTTGATTCCATCAATTTTGCATTTAAATCTTCGATTTCTTTAGCCCTTGTAGTGGTGGAATTAACTAGCATCTTAGATAGCCTCTCTTCGATATTAGATATATCATCTAGTAATTTTTTATTATGAACCCTATTGATTTTATTTTGCTGCCAAACAAACTGTTGTGTAAACCCACGGATACTGGCCTTACATGCATCCCATACCATCAGAGGAGATGTAGAGGACCCATTGATATCGATAAAATCTTTTATATGTCCTTTCAGCAAACTCACAAACTTAGCATCAGAGAAAAGATACCGGGGAAAGGAGAAGGGTCTAGGTGGATGCCTGTCCGTTTCAATTTCTATTATGAATGAAATCGGGTTATGATCCGATGTCACCCTAGGGCATATTGACATTTTACTAGTTGACAATATAGAGTTAGAGGCAAAAACCATATCGATACGCGAGCAGAGCTTATGGGCGGATGAATAGTAAGTATACCCTGCTAAGTGTGGGTGAAGATATCTCCAGGCATCCCTGATTGCATGTATATTAGCCAAATCTAAGATGGCAGCCCTCGTCTTACGCATCCTTTGCAACGCACCCTTTCTGGTTGTGTCCATATTATAATCCATAACACAATTAAAATCACCCAGCACTATACGTTCCCCTTCCCAAGTAAGTAATTCCATATTGACCTGATCAATTATTCTTGGTTCATCCTGATTTGAAGCATAAACCCCACAAATTATATATTGGAGGCCTTCCAAAGTCACTTGTACCATGGCCCACCTGCCCGCTTTATCCGTCATTTTTTTGTTGACTTCTATTTTAAGCTGTTTATGCTTCAGTATGGCCACACCTCGAATTGAAGCATTGAAGTCTGTACAGACCAAAAGATCATAGCCTAACTGATTCAATAACTGTCTATCCTTATATGCAATATGAGTCTCAGTTATAACTACTATCTGTGGGTTATGCATCCTAAGTTCCTCATATACTAGTCTCCTCTTATTCCGATTGTTTAGCCCAGCCACATTCCAAACTAGAAGTTTTAATTGATACATTTAATTGATATTGTTATTATAAATTCTGACAGAGCTTCTACCCAAAAAAAAACATAGCATTCTTGCAAACCATATAAGCTTCTCTTAGCCAAAAGAACATAGATATATTTATACTCATGATGCATTTTTTTATTTTTTCCCCTCCTCCATTTCCCACCCAGTGGCTCCCCTCTGGTCCCCCCATTTCGGTTGACTGCCGTTCCCTTGGCAGTCGGTGAGTGGTTAAAACACTGTTAGGGTCCAGGCATTCAACACTAATCATAGGAAAACAACAGCAACACAAAAAGAAAGAGGAAGAAACCTGTGCTACCCAATGTTCATAGGAGCAATCGCTCAATTACCATATAAACTTTTAAAACTAACCAAGATATAACTGAAGAATCAACAAAAAGCGTATGCACTGAGCATTAGCGTTAGCCTTAGACACTATCATAGTTGTTAGCTTAATCATTTCCCCTGTCGCCAGGAAGCAATAGCACTTTCAACCTCATTTACTTCCACAAAGAAATAAGATCGGCCGTTTTTAATCACTTTCAACTTAGCAGGTTCCTGCAAATAAGCTTGATATCCAAGTTCTTTAATTGGATCAATGAATTGCTTCAGTTTCCATCGTCTTTCTAGCGTGAGTTTGCTTAAATCAGATCTCACAAAAAAGATAATAGAGTCAATGGTGACTGGAGTGTTAGGCCGTGCTTTTAGAGAAATAGCTTGTCGAAGCAGATAGTTGCCTATATAAATCAAAATCGGTCGTGGAAATGTACCACTCTTATCTTTTTGAAATAGGGGTAAGCGATGAGCCCGTTGGATCTGAGAGTCCCAGTCCCAATCTGAAAGGTCGGGAAATGCCTTTTGAAATAGTTGGGTAATATATGCTCTTGGGTCCGCCCCCTCCGCTCCTTCAGCAATACCAAAAACACGGAGATTCTGTCTTCTCTGTCTATTTCCTAAATCTTCCAGTTTATTTTGCATCTGAATTAATTGAGAGGCATGTTTATTCACTTCTATTTCAGAGCGCTGTGATCTCTCCTCTGTCACTACCACTCTTTGCTGTAGTTCCTCTATATCTTGAGATACTGACCCCAATTTGCTCGCCATCTCTTGCAAAGAGGTTTGAGTTCTGTTATTATCCTCCCTCATTTGCTGATAATGATCTTTAGCTTCTTGTTTTTGTTCATGTAGGAGTTGTAAGATTGTCTGAAAAGAAGCAGACACCTCCCCTTGTGGATCCCATTCTGTTGGCCCATTAGATAAGGAAGAAGCGACATTTTCCGTGTGTAATTCTTGTATGTTCTCTTCTGTCGGAGTAATTAATGCCTCACCTGTAGGCCCAATTAGAGTGTCAGGCAAGTCATGAGTTAGGTCTTGGGTTATACTGCCACTACTGCCACTACTGTTATTCTTGCTAATGCTACTGTTGCAGCTCTCTGACAAAGAAGCGGAGTTGTCTTCCGTAAGTATCGTGTTAGGCACCGAGGGTACTGAAGGTACTGAAGGGTGTGGCTGATCCAATAGACTTTCCCCCAAAGACTCTGCTGATTCCTTATTCAGGCCAGATTTGTCAAAACTATCGGTCTTTGCTTTTGTCGCCTTTGCTACATTAGGAATATTGGTCTGAGTAGGGCTGAGTGGTACAGTGATCTGGTTTAGGTCTTTGGAGATAATGTTTTGATCGTACCAGATAATCTCATTGCCATAGATTTAACACCGCCCTTAGCCTGTACCCATTGTCTAATTGGGCTGTTCTCCGCAATCATTTTCATAACATTTGGTTTGGATTTGCTTGTAATTTTAGTAGCTTTATTCTTATTTTTGCCCTTTAATTTCTTTGTGGTAAGTGTTTTATTTTTGTCTTTGGTCGCTTTTAACATCGTGCTACTACCTATATCGTTGAGATCCACATATTCTTCATCTGTCTCTGCGATATCGGTATTGTCAGTATTTTCAGCACCCTCACTTTCTCCCGCGCCTTCAGTGCTCCCTTTATCTGCAGGCATGCTGGTCGTATTAGTTATTTCAATGTGAGGGGTGCTCATACTAGTATCAGCATCCATATCAAAACTAGTCAATTTATTCACCAGTTCTAATGGTTCATTATCTTCTTTGGTTAGAGTTTTAGACAGACTAGTTAACTCTTCCTCCGCGCCAGCCAGCTCAGTAGTGTCTGTTGTAAATAGCATAGTTGCATTGTTTAAGGTATCATTGATCTGTGCTGCGGCACTACTGCTCTGAGTAGAATTCTCAGACTCCTCTGTTCTCACTTGAGTGCCCTCAATTACTAGTAGGTTATCAGCTGTGTTATCAGCAGCACAATCACCTGCATAATTTTTCTTTTGAGTCGGGTATTTCTCCCCAAGTTTACCTAAATGCAATTGTTCTGCATCTAAGGCTACATCCGTTGCGTTCTTAACACATGAAAGTTTCTTACTTGTTGTAAGTTCGTTTGTGGCTGCGATTGAGAGCAGCAGGGGGGTCGTCGCTCTCCCGCTAGCAGCTGTTGTGCGGGTCGTGCGTGTAGGAGGTTTTGGAGCCATCGTGCTGCTGCTCCCGCTGCCGCTCGTCTCCTCTGGCTGTGCTGTTGCCGGTGCTGCGGGGGAACGCAGGCCAAACCAGTTGAGTACCGTCAGTCTCGTCCACCTCGTCAGACTCAGCCAACTCGGCCAGCCACGCAAAGGTTCCTGACTTGGTGAAGCTGCGGTATTCTTCGCGGTATTCTTAGCGCTAGCAGCCCGTAGCTGACTCCGGATGCGGTCGCCGATCAGCCGTAGCTGCAACATTCAACGTGCCCCTCTGTTCCTACAGTTCACGTAAGTCTTTTGGCATATGACTTCAAAAAAGCAGAAAAGCAGAAAAGCAGTCACTCCAGTATTGCGTTGCCGTTTTTCAGATCGCGTTGCCGTTTTCCTGATCGCGGTTTTCAGATCATTTTGTTTAGTATCGCCTGGACCCGTTTCAGTGCTCTCCACTCCGGCGGTGTCAATCCGCCATCTTGGACCACCGACTCGATCATGCATATCTTCCACGATTACTGTGATGAACAAATATCAGGTGAGCAAACGCAAAAGAAACAAAATGTGACCCAAAATAATCGAAATAGAGTAAAGTGTACTCGAAAAATACATGTGATGTCTGAGAGCTGTGAACAGTGAAAATAATATCTGCCGGCGTGTATACCGTGATCAAGAGAGTCCCGTGATCAATGTGTATTAGTCAGCAAAAATAACGAAAAATGGTGAACCGCAAAAAGCCCAAAAATATGACTGTAGGTTTTAAATTAAGTTCTAGAAAGGAAAAACAGTCAAAATTATGTTCTTACGATGCCGGATGCCACTAACTTCATCACCCACTACGTTAACGCGCCGAACTTTACATGCTGGATTACATTCGCGTACTAACATGGTCCACCCAGACCTCTGCGTGTCTTCGTGATCGTCATCTTAGTAAGTACCTCGCTTTGAGGACCGATTATTTGGTGACTAACGGCTTGTTTCTACACTTTTGTCTACATTATCGATGTCTACCTTTTTTAGAGACCATTCGTCCTTGTCTCATCTGCCGACATCGTAAGAACATCATTTTGACTGTTTGTTCCTTTCTAGAAATTAATTTAAAACCTACAGTCATATTTTTTGGCTTTTTGCGGTTCACCATTTTTTGTTGTTTTTGCTGACTAATACACATTGATCACGGGACTCTCTTGAGCATGGTATACACACCAGAAGATATTATTTTAACTGTTCGCAGCTCTCAGACATCACATGTATTTTCCGAGTACACTTTTCTCTATTTCGATTATTTTGGGTCATGTTTTGTTTCTTTAGCGTTTGCTCACCTGATATTTGTTCATCACAGTAATCGTGGAAGATATGCATGATCACACATTAACACACCAGCAGTGAGATTATATATAATCGCTTGTACATAGTTTGAGATTTCTAATTGAGGGACTTCCTGTAAGGTTTATAGATATGTCTCTTTCTTTGTAGAACATTCGCCTGGCGAAGGGCATAACTGATGCCCGAAATGCATTGGGATGGTCATTACATTTGGATGGACATTGATTTAAAGTTTTGAGGATTTGGCTGTTAAGCCATCTAAAATGTATTTTCGTGAAGAACATTGTGAAGATGGTTTGACATGTATAGTGAATATCAGATATTGATTGGTCATTAAACAGATGACACCTAATCGCTTTCTAATGTGGATACTTTCAACTTGATACATTGGATTGAACCTATTTTTTTTGGTCTTTCACGCTGTGCACTGGGGGATAGCTCCTCTGTAGGAGCTGCATCATCATCCATTTAGACATACCTAAACTCCCATTGTGTCTGGCGTCTAGGAGGAATACACAAATCCCAACTGCCAACTACACCTAGTCAAGTGACCAGAGAGATGCTGAAGGCACCAATTGGGTAAGACAAGAAAATGCAGACTTTCTTAAATGGCATTTTCAGAATTGCAATTTAAAATCGAACTTCATCATAAGTTAGGATGGTAAATTTGGATTCTACAGACACCAAACTTGAATTAGGTATATCTTCCTATTTGGATATTACACTATTAAAAGTTAATAAGGTAATCCTAATTTCACTAGTGAAAAATAATGTAAAAGTGTTTCACTACCAGTGCATGTAAAACTTAAAAGTACATGTCCTGCTTTTTAAATATATTGCACCTCAGCCTATGGGCTATCCATGGGCTACCCTAGGGATGATTTATATACATTAAAAAAAGGTTTGGGTCTGGCAAAAGGTTTATTTTGCCATGTCTAAATGACAGATTAAAACTACACTCAAAGGCTATGCAGTGGCAGGCCTGAGCCATGTTTAAAGGATTACTTAAGTGGGTGGCACAGTTAGTTCTGCAGGCCGACTAATAGCATTAAAATTACATGCATGGCACTGTAGTGCACTTTACTAGTGGCCTGTAAGTTAATTAAATATGCCAATTATCAATAAACCAATATCATCATGTTTAGAGGAGAGAGCACATGCACTTTAGTACTGGCTGGCAGTGGTAAAGTGCTCAAATTCCTAATACCAGTAAAAACAAGGTTAGAAAAAGTGGAGGAGGAAGACAAAAAGTCGGGATGAAGACCAAC
Source organism: Lissotriton vulgaris (assembly GCF_964263255.1). Lineage (NCBI taxonomy): Eukaryota > Metazoa > Chordata > Amphibia > Caudata > Salamandridae > Lissotriton > Lissotriton vulgaris. The sequence continues at coordinate 351,704,442 of NC_141685.1, read as the reverse complement.
CTGAGGATGACAGGTCTAACACTGGTTAGTGCAATAATGTCACTTGCTGTAGAGATAGATCCTGGAAATGAGGACCACTTTTCTGGTATCTTCAATTAAATATGGTTTTGGTTTATCTCCCAGTTCATTGTCCACGCCGTTTAACCCAAACCTTCACATTCTCCCTTTCCTTACTGTTATTTAACCCGTTGACTGCGGTGCAACTTCTGTTGCGGTGCAGGCGTTTTAATCAGTGGGCGGGGTTCGGATGACCCCCCGTCCGGGCACCAAAGGGGTTAATGCTTCTAACAAGCACCCACTACTTTCATTCCTCCACCCCTCTGTGAAACACAGTGATCTCCCAATACCACTGTCACTTAATCTCTAACTCTTCTAATTGTCAGTGTTCTGCAGAACATCAGACCCTTTTACCCACCTTTATCCACCTCCGCATATGGTTTATTGATTGTTAAAATTGGCTTTCTGTAAAGGGATCTTCATATTTGCAGATGTTAACTGTTCTGCGTTGGACCTTCTCTGGTAGAGTTGCTCTTTATAATAAGCATTAGCTAAGCAAAATGGTCTGGTGTCTGCTTTCAGACTTGTGACTGTTTTTTGTGAAATTATTTGTTGGTAGAGCTGCAGGTTCATTGTTAATATAAGAAAACATATTGGCTAAAAGCAAACATATTCTTGGTCTCAAAAGCATACATTGCATAGTAGTCCCTACTCGTGAAGTGAACTACTTAGTGTGTTGATATGCTTCTTGTGAAAGAGCAGAATGCCATCGCTTACAGTGACGTTAGCCAATGGCTGGAGTGGACTGACCTATTGACCCTTGATGTATGATACAATGACTGGAATAAAAATGTGACTTACAAAAAAAGACCGATAGATGACGAGGGCTGGCTGAAACCTACTATAAGTATATTATACATATGTAGGATTAGTAAAATCAAAAGCTGTCTGCTAATGCCAGACCTAAAAATGAGAAGTACATTGTTTCATCCGTAGCTTCTTTTTGAAAGGTGATTGCAAACTACCCATATTCTTTTATTTGCTACAGTTTATTCAAAAGCAAAACTTCTCCAAAGGTTTTGATTTTGCAGCTCATTTTAGGAAATGCTGGAGTTGAACATAATTTGGAATAAGCCAGACGTCCTACCATTTAGTGACTCTGACCCCCATAACATTGTGAATCATCTATTCCAGTGGGGTTCCCAAATAATCAAGATTCCTACCATTAACTTATTCATATTCAAGAAGAACAATATTGTGAATAGTCTCACACATGCCCTAGAGATATTGAAAATTATTGTTTAAGCTACACGACGGAAGGTAGTGTACTATTTAAGATGATTTAATATCCAAATATCTTCATGTTGTTATGGATGCCCTTTTTTCTGCTTAATATACCTTTTATTTTCAAACACAGTGCAATATCTACAGGCTCGCGTGAGCAGGACCATTCAAGAGAATCAACTTGAATGCATTAACATTGAATAGACCTCCACCTAAAAGGGAACCAGTGGGCATATATTTATTCAGTCACTTTTTTACAGAGCTGCAACAGCTCACAATGTTTAGCTTTTATCCTATAAATACCAACCCAGCCATTTATGAATTATGAATCAGCAGGAATTGATATCTGCCACAAATGAGGCCATGCAAATACCCAAAGAGGGGCTCAATGATCACCACTAGAATGGTAATTGTGGAGTGAAACAATTGCTCCAAAACTGATCAGCACAAGTCAACTGCATAGCCCATTGCCAATTTGGATCTCAGCTCTCCCTTTTTTAATTTTTTTTTTTATAAATGCTTCAAACTTTGCAAAGCCAGTGGAAAGAAATGTGAAGATAGGGAGAATCTTAGCACCCAACCTCAGACACATGCTTAAGAAGGCTACAGAGAGCAAAGGGGGACATGTAACAATAACAGCATTGGGAGCAACAGCGAACTTCATGAAAGTGGGAAAGTCTACATATTATTGCCCACGTTTGACCATGATGCAAGAAGACTCGTTTGATTCTAGCGCGCAGCGGGAAATAGTCTGAAGATCGTTATCTAGGAGGATTCTTGACAGACTAAACGATCATTTCAAATGAACAAAATCGGGAGCGCACTTTTACACCTGATCACATCAATTTTGTTAATGCACCAATGTGGCCTGAGCAGATGGCAGCATATATAATTCCTGGAATCCCTACAATGTATATTTTCTAAACTAAACAGGCTCTTGATTCCTTTTATGTTAGTTGGATCGTGCGCCTGCATAAAATGATGATTGTGCATCTGAGACTACAGGACAGGAGCTGTAACAAAAACACAGTTATCAGAGTTACTCAATGCACAGTTATCAGAGTTACTCAATGCACAGTTATCAGAGTTACTCAATGCACAGTTATCGGAGTTACTCAATGCACAGTTATCAGAGTTACTCAATGCACAGTTAACGGAGTTACTCAAAGCACCGTTATCAGAGTTACTCAATGCACAGTTATCAGAGTTAGTCAATGCACAGTTATCAGAGTTACTCAATGCACAGTTATCTGAGTTAATCAATGCACCGTTATCAGAGTTAATCAATGCACAGTTATCAGAGTTACTCAAAGCACCGTTATCAGAGTTACTCAATGCACAGTTATCAGAGTTACACAATGCACAGTTATCAGAGTTACTCAATGCACAGTTATCGGAGTTACTCAAAGCACCGTTATCAGAGTTACTCAATGCACAGTTATCAAAGTTACTCAAAGCACCGTTATCAGAGTTACTCAAAGCACTGTTATCAGAGTTACTCAATGCACAGTTATCGGAGTTACTCAATGCACCGTTATCAGAGTTACTCAATGCACAGTTATCAGAGTTACTCAAAGCACCATTATCAGAGTTACTCAATGCACAGTTATCAGAGTTACACAATGCACAGTTATCAGAGTTACTCAATGCACAGTTATCGGAGTTACTCAAAGCACCGTTATCAGAGTTACTCAATGCACAGTTATCAGAGTTAGTCAATGCACAGTTATCAGAGTTAGTCAATGCACAGTGACCAGAGTTACTCAAAGCACCATTATCAGAGTTACTCAATGCACAGTTATCAGAGTTACTCAATGCACAGTTATCAGAGTTACTCAATGCACAGTTATCAGAGTTAGTCAATGCACAGTTATCAGAGTTAGTCAATGCACAGTGATCATAGTTACTCAAAGCACCGTTATCAGAGTTACTCAATGCACAGTTATCGGAGTTACTCAATGCACCGTTATCAGAGTTACTCAATGCACCGTATTCAGAGTTACTCAATGCACAGTTATCAGAGTTACTCAAAGCACCATTATCAGAGGTACTCAATGCACAGTTATCAGAGTTACACAATGCACAGTTATCAGAGTTGCTCAATGCACAGTTATCGGAGTTACTCAAAGCACCGTTATCAGAGTTACTCAATGCACAGTTATCGGAGTTACTCAAAGCACCGTTATCAGAGTTATTCAAACCGATGACACAAGTAATTCATTGTTTTATGACTACTGAACTCCACTCATGCCTGTGAGGTTTAGTCTCCCAGATGGAGTATCACAGACTCCTGCAGGGATAGACGGAGTACATTATAGGCAGGGTCACCGGGACTATGCTGCAGGGGGGGCAAATTCTGCCGCAGTGCGGGCAAAATTAAGCAGGAAGAAAAGGCAAATTATGCTGCTTAATGTGCCGCATTTTGTAGGAGTATTATTTCCTTTTTTGACATTTTTGCACATGTGAACACTGTCTGTGCATGGGTTTCACCTCATTAGTATACATTTAACACTCAAACACAGCAATAGGCTATAAAAGGGGCCTTGCCAACCTTTGCAAAGGGTCTTCCACTGTGCTGCAACACATTGCTACGTTTTGAAAATAGGAACAAAACATGTTTTTGTTTAAATCTGCAAATTATGCAGCAGATGATAGATTACGTTTGAAATGCAGCAGCTGATAGATTATGTTTGAAATGCATAGATTATGTTTGAAATGCAGCTGCTGATAGATTATGTTTGAAATGCAGCAAATCTATAATTATGCGGAAAATACCACAGCTGCAAAATCACATCATTCCGGTGGCCCTGATCATAGGTTGTCTGACCATATAGTCGTGATTAAATCACAATGTCAACTTTGCCAATAGATTACCCAATTAAAATCCCTGGGGCAGAATAAAAGACTTTATTCCATCATTATTGGTGCCACTGATGGCAGATGAGGTTGGTTCTTAGAGGGAAGCCAGCTTTTTAAGTAGCCTTTGTCCATTATTTTAAATTAGGGGTGAGTCACACTAGGTGGCATTAGCTTTCCAGCAGCAGGTAAAGGAGAGAGCTACTGGACGAAAATCATTGCAGTATTTACACGAGAAAGGCATTATAGAGCTCAAATAATTTGCATATAATGTGCAATTATTTGTTTGCTCATCATGATTGCTCATTTGCAATGGTCCTTGGCATTCATCCCACCAGGCTCCTGTGTGCTCAAGAAGACTTCTGGTTAAAGTTCTGTCAGTACTCGTGGCCAGGTGTGAAACGTCCTGACAATTTCTGATCCTTTTACCAACATAAGCCTATTCAATCAATCAATAGTCCTTTATTCGGTATTTAAAACATAGCATAAAAGTGCATATTATGCAGTTAAAATCAATAAAATACAATTCATATCCCAATGCTTGAAGACAATTGACCGAAATGCATTCAACACCGCCCTCTTGAGTTGCTTAACGTTAAAGCGACCGTAATAAAATTCATAACACAGAACAGAGTGTAAGAATCATTAGCCATTTGCAAAAACAATAAGGCAACCTTGGCGTGTTTGAACTTTGCCTGTTTTAAAATTCCCACTAAGAAACTACGCCTGGGTAAAACATAAAATGGGCATAAAAGTACAAAATGCCTATTCATTTTATCATTTGTGGTGCAAATTAATTATTAACGCGTGTGCATGAATGTTTCAGGCACCTGTTATTTTCTCCATATTATGTGTTACTTGCCTGCTGGTTATTTATGCCTTCATCCCCTGTTACAACAGTCATTTATGTGACCTGTCACCTAATTTTCAGAGTTACCTAGCACCTGTAGACGACTGTCCGAGGTTCATGTTACCCTCTGCCTCTTCCGGTGGCTCTTCATTTTCTTTAACCTAAGACTTCTCTTTCCTTGTTCTTCTTGGAATGATGCTGTGTGAATCTGTTTGTTTCCTTAATCACTGACTCTGCTGTGGTAACTTGGGCCTGAGATGTTTGAAGTGGAATGTGACTGGAACATCATAGTGGGGAATGTTCTCAAAGGATCGTGATCATTTGATTTACAACAGGATCCTGGCCAGCTCCTGTAACCTAAATCTATCTAGACCTTAATTTAACTACTTCACATGACTGCAACTCTAACATTGGTGGATTAATCAACCTTTTAACACTGGTGATGAGGAAAATTCTGCAGTTACAAGAAAGAGTAACAGAAAAGAAGCAGGCGAGAGAAGACAAGACGAAGTCATCTCAACATTCTGTTTAAAAATAAAGAAACCAGGAATCAGCACATCCTGTGTGGTGAGAGGAAGAGAGGGCACACTGCACTTTAAGACAATTGAAGAATTGATCTACAAAGGGAGGAACCATAGACGGACTTTATTTAACGGGGTCCAGTGTACATGTCCGGGGGAACAGTAACACAAGAAGGGTACAAAGTTCCCCAAAGTGAATGAGTGTGAGTGTAGCGTAGAAGAAGGGACTGGAAAAAAGGGCGGGGAATTTCCCTTTTTGGAACTAAAACCTCACACACCCAGCGAGCTACCTACCACCTACCCCCACAGCGTCTGGTCAGGACAAAGAGCGACTTTGTCCTGACCAGAAGCTGTGGGGGTAGGTGTTGGCGGCAGAGACAGCACGCCGCTTGGGTACCTTACTCAAAGGTGCTGGTCCCACGGGAGCAGACTGCGGGGCACTTTAGGGGACATCTTAGGGTTGCATCACTAAGGGCAGGACCAACTAGCCTGCATTTTTACTGACCTCAAGACATAAGGTTGTATTCTATCATTCACTGTGTAGTACTTAACACTTAGGTCCTGACGTATTGCTATAAATGCAAGAACCATGTTGATCTGATTAGAGGGTTGTAGTTATGGAATGGAATGGAATGGATGTGGATTTATAGAGCGCGAATTGCTGCCCGAAGGCGTCCAAGTTATCTTACTGTGAACCTTATACCAGTACATATCTCCCCTCCCACCTTTTAACCAAGGGTGTCAACCACGCTAACAAAGTTCCCTGTGGATTGACTAACCTTTTTTTTTTAACTCACAATCACTTCATGACTACACAATCACTTGCCCTCTTACAGGCATGCAAAATATGGCTGGAACAAAAGATCTCCGATAAAGAGCCCCTTCGCGGGTGCCTGTCAGACATTGCAGCGCCAGTCTGACGAGGAGCAGAACCCATATAATGAAGCATGACACCTAGCTCGCTGGGTGTGTGAGGGTTTTAGTTCCAAAAAGGGAAATTCCCCGCCCTTTTTTCCTGTCCCTTCTTCTACGCTACACTCACACTCTCATTCACTTCGGGGAACTTTGTACCCTTCTTGTGTTACTGTAATTGAAGAATTGAACCAAGTGGGAAAGAGTGTTTCATATTTACCCCACTGTGTACTTTAACTGCTGCTGTTGGGCCTGTGCATGTTTCTGCTCGTTTTGCAGCGAGCACAGACTCTACAACATTTTTTGAATAGGCCACAGCGCACGGCTGCTTGAATGCGTGCCTGGCATATGCTGCATTCAACTTTGAGACAGTGAAGTGACTCGAGCACTTGAGTGCTCCTCGCTCATGTGTGTGAGAAACAAGTCCGATTTCTTTAAGAAATCGATTTATTCAAATGTTGGAATAGCCATTGTGAACAAATGGGCTTACTCGTATTGGCTTTCATTGTTAATTCGACATTGATTTTGGCGATAGGTACATCAAAACATCGCTCTTTGCTATAATTATGGCGATCGGTACGCCACTGCCTGTGCTTGTTGGGAAGGATTTGAGAAAAAATAGTTATCGTGCTCACAGCGATAGGCACACCTCTTCTTAAGATAGTAAAAGGTACAGATTAACATTACTAACCAGTTGAGGGTGGCATTTTGGCTAATTGTTTGGTGCCTGCACATTATCAACGATAGGCATGCCTCTACACAAATACAGTTTAGGAGAGCGATGTACTAGTGGTGAAAGGCACGCGTCTTCTCAACGAAGGAGGACTATTTTTTTTTGTAAACAGATTTTATTCATTACCTTACTATGCACAGACATCAACATTCATATTACATAAGGCACGTAGAATTACATTCTTTAACACCTTGACCATGTGATATGTCACAATCGCAATCAGTTCAGCCTCGTCGGGGCTTCCTCGTCGTGTACCGTTTTGAAGTCATCCGCACAGCCGGTAGTACTAGGATGGTGCGATCTCCAATTCCACTAGGTCGTCCAAACTTTGCTGCTCTAGGTTTGAGCATAGTGTGGTTCACCCCGGCATCCAATAAGTTAACTAAAGAACGACTCCCCCTTACCCTCCTCCCCCCACAAGCCCTACCCATCCCCCTCCCCGTCAGATATGTCGCTCTACCCCGTACCTCACGATGTCTCACCTCATTCACTCTTACAGTCCAATCGGAATCACTGTGTCAGAAAATAAGCTTCCACTCTATGGGATGCTCCCATATCAATCTCGCTACCCAACATCCACACCTCCTGCTCACCAAAGGCAATGTTCCAGGTCACAAGTGCGGGTCCCCCTTTTCGAAGGGTCAGTCATCTTGGTCATTAGGGCTCTTGAGCAAGTTCACCATCGCTTCCCATGCCCTGACCGCTTCCAACAATTTGTCATTATTGGTTCTCTGAGCCATTTGTAGTCTGAAAATCCCCTCACAGTCAGCCCACTTTATAAATTCCCTCAGCCAGCGTGAAGCATTAGGAGCAGTGACCGCCTTCCAGTGGCTACTAATCTCTCTTTTGGATAGGACTAATCCTAAATCTATGAATTTACTGGTGACCTTATTGCGGGCAGTGTGGGGAAACCAGTGTAGCAGGCAAAAACCTGGGGTCTGCTGAATATCCCTGTCTGTTATCTCATTTAGTTTGGTCGTTACCCCCCCCAAAAAATCGTGTAACAGTGGACATTCCCAGAACATGTGAACAAATGTGGTATTTTCTAGTTTGCACTGCGGGCAGGCTGTGCGGGATCTGAAAAACTCATTAATTTTGTGAGGAGTGAGATACGCTCGGTGGAACACATAAAACTGTATTAGTTAAAATCTCGCGTTTCTAGAGCATTTCCACGCCCGTTCCATCATCATCTCCCACTGCTTTTCCTCTATAGGCGTCCCCAGTTCTGCTTCCCATTTAATATACAGCCTTTCTAACGGAGTTCTGAACCCCTGCAAATTCGCCTATACAGACAGGTAACGGCCTTGACCTTTCCCACTGAAGAGACCACATATTGACAGGGGAGAAAAGTCGATGGTTCCCTTTCTTCCAATGCTTACAAATGGCTGCTGTTAATGCCGCGAAAAAGGGAAAGTCTTGTCTAGGTATTTGATACCTTTCCATAAGGTATTGAAACGGTAGAAGCGTACCATCTTCATAAAGGGCCCCAATATTGGAGATCCCCAGGTGTTCCCAGTCCCGCAACCTCCGCCAATCCCCTCCATGTGGCAATACCTCACAGAGCCATAATGGAATCTCAGGTGCATACGAGGGCCCCGCTTTATTTCTCCTAGTGGTGCGATTTCAGCATTGACGCACCATCCACGGGTCCCTTTGTACCCCCCTTTCAGGCACCAGCAGCTGGAGAAGATCCAAGAGAGCTGGCGATGGCCCGGGTACATATCCCTTTGGTCCTCATCTACACGCATCCTCTTTGCTACCCACTGCATGAACCATTGAAATTGGGCTGCGTGATAATATGCCTCAAAATCAGGGGCGGCCAACCCTACCCCCTGCCTAGGGCGCATCATGGTGCTCAGCGCCACTCTACGCCTCCCAGAGCCCCATAGAAACCCCGTAGCCAAGGTGTTTAGTTGGGTAAAATATTTTCCAGGTATCCATAGTGGCAAGGAGCCAGAATAGTAAAGTAGGCGGGGCAGGGTTATCATCTATAGCAACGCCACTCTCCCCACTACTGGTAGAGGCAGGGTCCCCCAAAAATCGAAGTTGCTCTTGGTAGCTCTCAATACCCGTCCTAGATTGCCTTCAAACAAGTCAGAAGGCTCATGATAAATTCTTACTCCTAAATAAGGCAAGCAGCTGCTTTCCCATCTCACATCCAGCCCATCTGGCGGCTCAGCTCTACCCCTGCAGACCGGAAAAAGGCACGTCTTATTCCAGTTGACTCTGAGCCCTGCCATCCACCCCAGACTAGCCAACAATTCTCGGGCACCTTGTAACTCCTCAGCAGCATTGGCGAGGAGCAATAAAAGGTCATCTGCGTATAGGGCAATGTAGTGTGCTTGACCCATCCCGTCCAAGCCCCTGTAGTACCGCCCTGACCTTCCATGGACAGCTAGTGGTTCTATTGCCAGAGCGAACAGGGGCCTCGTCCCCCTGTCCGCGCTGCAGGCCTCCGAAATCATGCCCCACGTTCAAACCCTGGCAGTCGAGCGGTTATATAGAATCTGCGTCCAAGCCACAAATCCCTCGCCCATTCCGAATGCCCGCAAGACCCTGAACAGATATGGCCACTCAAGACTATCGAAGGCCTTTTCAATGTCAATCGATAGTATGCATGCCTCTCTCGCCTCACCCACCGAGCTGTGTACCAGTTGGCACAGCCTTTGTATATTCATAGCCGTATTCCAGGAAGGGATAAACCCAGCCTGGTCCCCATGCACAAGCTTAGTCATATGGACCATCAATCGACGGGCCAAAATACTACTCAAGATCTTATAATCGAGGTTAAGCATCACGAGAGGGCTATAGGCAGTGCGATCCCACGTCGGTTTATCCGGCTTGAGGAGCGGTATAATTACCTCTTTTCTAGTTGAACTAGGCAGGTAGCCATCTTGCTTTGATCGGTTGTAAAGGGCTAACACCTGGAGGGGCCAGCAAATCCACATACGTGGCATAGAACTCAACCGGCAGCCCAACGGTGCCAGGAGTTTTGTTCATGGGCCGTACGTTTTATGGCTCCTCTGATCTCTCCCAACTCCACTGCTCACCCAAGGACCTCTGCATCCTCCGCCGCAACCTGCGGCAGTTCAATGTCCAGAAATCCCCCCTCCTCCAGTACTCTGGGATCTAGCCAACTATGATACAGTGTAGTGTAGTATGCCAGAAACTGCGTGTTGATATTCTGTTGCCCATAATAAGTTGTGTTATCTTCGCCTCGCAGCTCTAGAATCGGTGCCCCCCTGCACGCCGGGTTGGCGAGCCAAGCCAACAGTTCCCCAGATTTGTCCCTCTCTGCATGTGCCCGTGCTGTGTATGCCCTATAATTGAAACACCTTAACCTCTCTACCTGTGCCACCAACTCCTCTCTGGCCGCCATGAGATCCCCTTTCCATCCCCCATCCAGGTCTTTCCCTTTCTATATCCCTGAGCCGTTGTTCTGCCTTCTGTACATCATTCAATAAGGTTTTACGAACTCCCACCGCTTCCCCTATGCAATCTACCTCGTATCACTACTTATGTAGGCTAGTGGACGTGTTAGTGTTGTTCTGAAAGTACTCCTCTATAGCAGTACATATGCTTGTTCTAAAGGTCTGGTCTTCCAGTGTTTCCGGGCGAAGACGCCAGCTGGGATAGTGGACCTAATTCAAGGACACCAGCAACGGATTGTGATCAGATGTCATCCTGGCTAAGTACTCACTCACCCCGACCGTTATATGTACATTAGGGGAGCAGAGAATAGAATTCAACCGGACATGCAGCTCATGTAGTGATGAGAAATAAGAGTAGTCCCGCTCCCCCGGGTGATGAGCCCTCCAAGTGTCCGTCAGTCCCCAGTACCCTTGCCAGTCCTGTTGGGCGTCTGCAATCCTGCGTGTGGGAGCGTCAGGGAGCAGTGAATGGGAGCGGTCTAGGTCCACCTCAGTAACGCAATTGAAATCTCCCCCCAGGAGCACAGGGCCCATCAAGACTGTTGCCAGTTTCTTCGATAATTGTGCAAAGTAAGCAGGCTGTTCAATATTAGGGGCATGTAGGCTTCCTATCGTAATATGTATCCCAGCCATCCAGGTGCCCTACCACTACTGTGAATCGACCTTTAGTGTTGATAATCTGCCGGACACATTGAAATGGCACCCTGCCTGCACCCACACCAAGGTCCCTCTTGCAAAGGCAGAATATGTAGTATGAAACACTTGCCCCCTCCAACGTCGTTGTAATGCTGCCCCTTCTGTCTTCGTCAAGTGGGTTTCTTGCAGCAATGCAATTTGCACTCCTCTGTGCACCAGGTAGGCATGAATTTTGTGTCGCCGGCCCATAGTATGCATCCCCCTAACATTCTAAGACATCATTTTGATTCCTACGGGGGTACCCATGGCTCCAAATCTAGGTCCTGACCCCAAAGATCCCCCATAGCGACATGTCTGACCCCCCCACCCACCCCCAACTTCAAACTTCAAACTTTACCCAACTCCCACTCCCCATGACAGGTACACGAAAACAGGCACCCATCCAAACAAAGATCATACAAAGAACCATAGGAAGAAGGTGGTGCATGGCTCGCCTCCATTGGTCCCAGAACCCCTATCGGCCCCCCGTTGGAGCTAATTCATCCAATGGGTCCCCCTAACTCTTGTAGGCTCCCCCTCAGAGTGTCGGTTGGGAGCTTAGGCCCTGGAGTCACAACCGGTAAATTACCATCTCATGCTGCGTACCATCCGCAAGCTGATCACCCAAATAGTCCATCTGCTGTCTGTGGAGTAACGTCCGGCAGGTCAACATTAGAGAGTCCCAGCGCACTGCTCGTTCCCAAACTCTTCATCCCGGCGCTCTCCTTATCCGTGTCATTGCTATTCGACTGACTTTGCCTTGACTAATAGCTGCCACTGCTAGAACAGCTCTGTCTTGTTACTGTTGTCGATCAGCAGGGAAGATGATTCTCTGCAATGGTGACGAGGTGGACAACTGAGCTCGAGGAGAAGTCGATTGTGGCGAGCGTGTACCAGCGCTAGCACAGGTTTCCAACCAGTTCCACGCAGCCTGAGGGGTGAGAAAGAAATGCGTATCCGAGTCTACAGTTACTCTAAGGCGGACTGGGAACAGCATGGCATGCGAGAGATGATGCTGGCGTAACTTTCGCTTGACAGCCAAGGAGGAAGTTCTCTGCCGTTGTACTTCCCGAGTGCAATCTGGGAATATCATCACCCTACTATCCCCAATCTGCAGATTCTGTTGTTCCCGGGCTCTCTGTAAGATGAAGTCTCGGTCCCTATAATGCAGCAGTCTCACCACCAAAGGACGGGGCGGAGCTCCAGGTTTAGGAGGGCGAGCCGGGAACCTGTGTGCATGTTCCAGTGCATAAAAGGGGGTTAGTCCCACCGGTGCCACCTCCATTTTGAGCAGTGCTTAATTTGTGCGGGTGCTTTCCGGTGCTTAGCACCGGCACTTACCTATCAGGGCCGGGTCAACATACGGTGGCGTCTGCACATCACACATGGTATTAATGATACGTCTGGCAAGACCGCTTTATTGCACAGAGTGTTGTTCTTCTCGTGACGCGTCCCCTGACAGAGTCCCGGTGAAGAGTGTTGCGGCTGTGAGAGCTGACTAAACCCAGTGATTCATATTATATGATGCCAGCCGCGGCCCTTGGTTATTAAGTTAGTGTTGCTGGTAGGCGTGTGTAGGGACATTGATGGACTGGAATCTGGTTAGATTTGGTTGCGGGGGCTGTGTGCGCCAGGCAGCATGCGCAGATTTTTTTTCTGATTGCCACGTGACCCATGTGGCCGCACCCCGCCCACGAGTCAAAGTCAGCCTGATGGTAGTTGAGGAGCAGAGGCACAGGCCACTAGGCATGATATTCTACATCAACCACCACGAGTAAACCGTAAGTATCCCATTGCCATACCAACGCTGCTCTTTCATTTTTTGAGCCTAGTGACGTGACACCGGTCACCGTGATGGTAGCTCCGGCTCCACAAGATTCTATGGATGCACTGCAGTGCCTGCCATGGCCCAGTAGCACCCAGCGGCCGCCGGAGTACACGTTATAATTAAGGGCCAGGGTTAATTTAAAGGCCCTGCCCTGAAAAGCAGAATGTTGCAGTGGTTGTAACATGTGACAGGCAGCGAGCGCATAATTTTCTTGCATTTTAAATATGCTAACCAAGTTAACTTGCCTTTTCGTGCGAGTTTTACATTGAAATGTTCCTTCAAGGTCTTTATTCTACTCTTCCCATCACCCGGGCATTATGACTTTGAATATATATGAGGCATAAATATTTGTGTGTTCACGGATGTGACGGTTTCGTTTCTGTTCTCTGAACTCTTTTTTAAGCATGCCTGTGTTTGTACAGTGCCTCAAACAAGTTCTTTGAAGCATTCACAAGTATGAATGTTGCTGGTATACGCAACAAATTATACATAATAATGTGAATTAAAAAAAATCCGGTATCTGTTATGTGTCCAGTAAAGTTGACCAGGTTTTAAAGAACCATCGCTAGAATCTGTGTATATTTTAGATTTACAGGTGCCACCCTTTGCAACGCCACTTTAGAGTTTCACATATACTGTATACTTGTAGAGAGCAGATCAAGTTAGAAGAAGGCAATAGAACTCAGTGCGCAATAGTGGTGAAGGGACTTATTCTGAGTGTTGTGCAGCAGGGCTTTAAGTGGGATGAAATAACTCAGAAGTCTCTCTTAGGGGCATGGACGATGTACTTAAGGGTGTTGCTTAAAAACACCTAAGCTAAAAATCTGTCCTTGGCATAGTGTGCCGCCTGACTGTTATTTTGCTGCTTCTGCCAGTGCACCCAGATATATAATACAGCAAGTAACATTACACCTACAATAAACTAGGACTACTGACCGGCAATGACTGCTAGTTGCATATGCTAAATAAGCAACTACTATGGCTTCCTTGTATATAGTATTGAAAATGCTTCAGTTGTGAACTTATGAGACAGTGAAATAACTATAACGAGTCTCTGATTTTACATCAAAGGCTGTTAAAGATGGTACTGCTGCAGAGTAAAAAAAAAAAAGTCTCACCTTGAGGATGAGGGTAAAAATGGAGAGCCCGATAGGGACCCGTCTATACGCCTGATTTTTAGAACTTCCTGTGCTAAGTACAGCAAAACTCATCCAACTTAAAGCCCTGTTGTGCAGGAAAGGTCACGGATAGGGTAAGATATCAAGGTGGGAGGAAGAGCTATTTCGTCATTGGGTGTAAAGGCTTGAGTATTTAAGGCAGGTCTTTGTCGGTAATTGTGTGCTTCCTTTATTATCAACTACAGGACTGATGTGGATTGTTTGGTATGTTGGAGCATGATGTTTCAGTTTCTGGCTCATAAATCGAGGTGGTTTTGCTCTTGTATCTTTTGTTTTGCATTTCTTGATTTTGAGTCTGGCCGTGTTGTGACTCCATGTGTGGCACTGATCTCTTGAGATATGATTTGATTACTGAGAGCTTTCAACCAGATAACAAAGATAAGCATAGCCTAACACTGCAACAAACCAAGTATACATTTTTTTTAAATAATTGATTGCACATTCAGTTAGCAACACCCCTAAACCGATGAGCTCCAAATACTGTGAAATTCCTTTGGGACTGTTGAGCAGATTTAACAGATTACCATAGTTAGCTTTAAAACAAATGTTCGCTGCCTTCAGAATATTCCATGTGGTGCTTTTTCTTACAATTAATTTAATTGAAGGGTTGTGTGTTTTGCTGTTAAAATTATGAATATGTACACAATTTCTTGAATCCTTATCTTGCCTGTGTCTCATGTTTAGATTGCCCTGACAAATGCTAATTTTCTACAGCATGTAAAATACAAAATAGGCAGCAGAGAAGTTTGCAGCAAACATTTAAAGCAACCCTTCAAAGTTTGCACTAGGTTGCCTCTTATCTTCACAAGGAGTGCATGTCACATTCACTGGAGAGGTTTGGAGTGCCCCAATACCTGCAACAAGCACACATTTAAAAGGAACACATCTGTGGTGTATCTGCATTGAGTTTATGAATCATATAGGGTTTTGATACGCACCTGATCATTACTGACTCTTGAGAGAGTGCCAGTGGCAGAAATGTGCTCCAGGCTGCAGTGGCACCTGGACCCGGGGTGAAGGGGCTAGTGACAGGTCCATTTCTCATACTTGGACCGGTGACCTTTGCGGTATTGTAATGCAACTGATAGGTTCTCCACTTGTTAGCTGCCATAGTCGGGTTGTCCCTATAAAGCTAGCTGGTTTTTATATATTTCATCTGAATTTGTCAAGGAAAAGAGGTCTCAATACAGTCTGTTTAACCCCGCATCTATTTTGTGAGAAGTGTCTCTGTGTGTGTGTGTCGGATGACATCTCTCTTGTTATGTTACTTCCTCCAGATTTCAGACAATGCAAATACAGTGAAAAATCCCACAGTTAGCAAGCACAATAAAGACAAGGTATCATGTTTTTATGGTTCTAATATTTAGACCAGTCGTATAATAACACTATATGAGGTGAATTGTCTATGTGCAGATGTTATTCACTTATTTGATTCACAGTTTTCGACTGTGAAGCAAATATTCAGATCGGGTATTACATCTGCCAGTTGAAGATGTAGGTGGGGTCAATAGAGTAAGTGAGTGGAGCCAGTGGAGTAAGTGGGTAGAGCTAGGCAAAGTGGGTGTGGCCTCCAACAAATATTAGAGCACCTGGACTTCATATTTTACAAATTAAGCACGGATTTTGAGTCAGGCTTCCAAGAACTGGACCGCATCAGTTCCCTCTTCACGCTCCGGTACACCTAGGATGCGGAGATTATTTCACCTTGAGCGCCCTTCACTGTCCTCAGCTCTCATCTCCAGCACTTTGACCCTGTACACCACTTCTTTCAGAGAGTTTCGCAGAGTGGCAATCGTGTCCAGTATATCTTTCATGGTAGTTTCGTTAGCCACTACTCTCTCTTTGAGTTTTCGATGGTTGTCCTTCGATAGGGTGAGATCCGAACCAATGGCGTCCATCCCCACCTCAAGCGCCTCTCGCGAAGCTATAATGGCCTGCATGATATCCCCCAATGATGGGTCTCCGGATTGTCTAGGCTCTCGCCCCAGTGGCATTGTCGTCATCATCTGTATGCTAATCTGGTTCTTCCACCCGCAGGACCTCAAAACCCTATTTCCTGGACACTCCGCCCATCTTGCGACCCGTAGTCAACAGACGTAAACTGTGTAAGGGGAGTCTGTGAGCTCCACCCTCTCCGGGTGGATGGTGTAGAGGTTTCACTCCTACTGAGGTGGTGTCGCCCAGCCTTCGCCCAAGGCCTGCTGGGCAGATGATCCCTCCTCACAGGTTCTCCAAGTACCCACCCCACGTGCCTCAAGTATATTGGAAGCGGGCTCTCCAGGTGCAAAGCCCCTCGTCTCCGTATGGGATCAGTACCAAGGAAAGCTGGTTCCGTCCTCCCTGCAGTAGTCAGTTCTCCTTGTCTATTGGGGTGGTGCGGCTTATACCCAACTTCAACAGCAAAGTGCACCCAGGTTTCTAGGGAAGGTGTGTCCCACGCCTCCGTCAGCAAATAGTCCCAGCTCTCCTCGCTCCAGATCACAGGGACTCCACATTGACAGCAGCTCAAACCTCAGCACATACTTCCACATGTAGATATCACTCCAAGGCAACCTGCTTAGTCCATATAGGTAGCCCCGGGTGTTATTCCACCCAGCTTCCAGTGATCACCACCAGCCAACAGATGCTCTCGCCTTGTTTGCTCAAGCGTTTTTCAGGTAGTGACACATCATCCAGGGTCATCCCTCGGGTTCCCTGGTTTTTCTCACACTTTGTGCTCCTAACTCACCACAGGTCCCATGCATTCATAAGCAGCCACAGCACCGCTCACCGGACCAGCTCTCCACTCCTCCGCAGTAATGCCACAGGTTGCCGCCCTCTTAGCAGCTCAGGTCAATAATCGCTCCAATGCAACACAGGCGATGGCAGGATTTAGATGCAATCGGCCTCATCGCGGCGTAGTCGGTGTTTCGTGTGCCATCATTTTGGAATCAGGCAACCACGTCCGGCCAGCCAGGGAACATATGCCCGCTCCCGCTGCTCCTTGATACCTCCTTACAGCGGATGCCCAGGCAAGTCGCGTCCTCCTCCCTGGCAGGTTCACTCACAGGCAGAGATGCTCCCATGGCACCCACAGTCTGCGGCAGCCATCTTTTTGGTCAGGTGTCTGTTCTGCCATGTGGGCCGCCATTTTAGGTCTCGTCCTGGAAGATCACAGCGAGAAGGGAAAACTCTTTCTTCTTCCCTGCCGTTCCCGCCAACGACCCGATTACATCTCCAAATGGGCACGAGCTGTTTCGCCACTGATTACAGTGCCGGCCCCAAATTAGTTACCAAGATCAATTCATACAGAGGGTGGCTGTGGAGGTGCTCCGAGGACCACTTCTGCTTACAACGGCTCTTAAGCCACACCCCAACGAAGGAGAACTATAGTTGAAGGGAACAGCGAACTTTACACAGAACAACATGACAGACTTGCAAGGAAGAAATTAGTTTAGTAAACTATTGAGGGTTCATAATATAAATGTTCCTTACTAAACCTCCATTCTTTTTGCCATTGCAAGATGAACCCTGTAAAAATGGAACAAGTGGAAGAAAGTGTTTGAGAGATATGCCAGAGTTTGTAAGGCATTTTTGAGCTCTGAACGCAAAACATCCATCATATTGCATTGTTTTGGACCCGAAGGGCAAGAAGTATTTGATCATCTTCCTGCTGTGTCTGACAGTTATGCAGTAGAATCGGAAGAATATGATTTATTTGTATAAGGAAATTGGACAACAACTACTTCCCTAAAGTCAGTAGCATTCTTGAGAGATACCATTTTGACAGGAAGGTGCATAAAGGAGGTGAATCTGTGGGAAATGACATCACAAATTTGAGGAAGCATGTGTCATCATGTAAGTTTATGGGTACTGTGGAGGAAAGAATAAGGGACCAGTTCATTCTGGGGTGCAGCACTGAAAAGGTCAGGTATGAACTTTGGCAGAAGGATGATCCCACTCTTGCGGATTTGTTGGAAAAAAATGAACACTCGATGAAACGTGTTGGTATAATTAAGAAGGGCTCCGTGCAGGATGTCAGTGTGGTGAAACAAAAGCAGAGGTCTCAAGATCGCAAAGTGTTGAAAGAAAAAAACAATGACCAGAGAAGGTGTTTCAGAAGTGTGGGAGTAAGAATCACTTGGCTTTCCACAAAGAATGTCCTGCACTAAAAGCCATGTGCAGTAATTGCGGCAAGAAAGGCCAATTCCAGAGTGAATGCAAGAGTAAAGGGGAAAAGTCAAAGTCAAAGAAGTGGCTGTAGAACAAGATGATTAGGAATCTGACTTTGAATGTGGCTGAATTGATTTGCAAGTTGGAGAATGGAGACAAGAAGTGCCGTATTGATGAATTACTAGTGGAATGTAAAGAGACAAGTGTGTTGTTTGACACAGGAGACAAGATAATGATTGTGTCTAATGTTTTTTCAATCAGAATTTGGTTGGAAAAGTGAAACCTATGAAACTGGACCTCAGACCGTATGCTTATGGACCGATAAAATGAAAAAGTTTTTTTGTAGGTGTGATTTAGAACAAGAAAGAGTATGTAACTGGCAAGATAGGTTTCCACAAAAAGCGATATCATCTTGAGGTGGGTCCACCAAAGAGATCTAGGAGTAATGCTACATCCAAACAATGATCCACCTATAATTACCACCTATAATTATCAAAGAATCGGTTCAAGTGATGAAACTTAAAGATGATGCGCTCCTGGATGAGAATTTCGCTCTGAATTTAAGGTGGAATTAGGTAGCCTCAAAGGGTGCGTACACAAAATTAAGATAAGGGAAGGAGTGCATCCAATTTGTGGTAAAGTGTGCAATGTGCCATTTGCAGTGAGAGCAGACATGCAAGTGGAGTTACACAAACTAGTCAAGAAAGGGGTGATAGAAGAAGTATAAGGTACAGAAAGGCTGGCTCCATTGGTTATTGCAAAGAAGAGCAGTGGAGAGGTAAGGTTGTGTGTGGGCCTTAAGGAGCTCAACAAAGGTGTCGTGGTATATAAGTAGACCTACAAAATTCAAATTCTCGGATTAGGAACCTAGCAGGAAAAATTGACTTTCGCTCAGTTTGAGACGGAAAATCTGGAAAAAAAGGAAAAATGTCCTTTCATGAGTCCCCGCACTCACCAGGGTTTCCCACGGTGACATGCTTCATCATAGGGGCCATCTCAACCCGCTGCGGGTTGAGGCGTGCTACGACTTGCGGAATTACGTAGGAGCACTGTTTGTGAGGAACTGTGTATGATGCAGTGGTGTATATAGAGTGGAGTGAGTTAAAAATATCTAATTAGTGGGCAAAATAACTTTATTCTGGCTCCTAGTTGATATGTTATAAACAGGGTGGGTCTCTAGGGTGCCTGGTTTTAATGATTCAGGGGTCCCTAGTAGACGTCAACATGTTTTGAGCTTCCCCAATGCTCTTCTGCAGGACGACACAGGGTCCAGCCCTATGTGTACCACTCCAAGGTGACCTAAAGTGAGGTGAATTATAATACAAAAAAGGCTACAAAATTAACAAGCGTTTAACAATACATACAACACATACTAGTCATGTTGTATTTATAAAGAAGCAAAACTTTGCCTCATGGTTAAGGGGGCGTGAGAGGGTTCCAGCTGGAACTTTAGTAATTACTCCTCTCCGTCAATGGACCTAAATGGCATGCATATATGCGGTCTCGAGGGTGCCATTCAGGTCCATTGACGGAGAGGAGTAATCACTAAAGTTCCAGCTGGAACCCTCTCACGCCCCCTTGACGTGAGAGGGTTCAAAATTGATACAATAATCTGGGTATCATCTGCGTATGATACTAATTCAAAACCATGTGTTTTGATAAAACGCGCCTGAGGGTCGACATCATTGTTGAAAAAGGTAGGGCTCAATGATGAGCCCTGTGGCATCCCGCATGGAAGCCTGAAACATTTAGACTTGAAACCTCCTACTTCAACAAATTGTTCACGATTGAGCAGAAAGGACCTAACAGTGCTAAGGATAGGCCTTCTACTCCTACTTCCTGGAGCTGTGGTATTAAAATGCCATGATCCACTGTGTCAAAGGCGGCTGATAAATCTAATAATATCTGAGCTGCTGATCCTCCTTTATCAACCGCCTGTCTAACTTCCTCCGTAGCAGTGATTACGGCCAGTTCAGTGCTGGGCTCTAAAGCCGTACTGAGTGGAATGTGATTGTTCTCGATAAAGGCAACTAGTTCCTGACTCATATGTTTCTCCACTGCCTTCGCTGGTAGTGGTAGACAGGAGATGGGGCAATAGTTTCCTGCATCTGTTTTATCCAGGTTTCGTTTGTTTAGCAGAGGTAGGATTGATGTTTTTTCCACATTGTGGGAAAGGTCCCAGTTTCAATGGCCGAGTTAAGAACCTACATGAGTGGATAAGCAACAGACTCCACTAACAAAATGAGTTACTGTAGGAGGACATGATCCAAGGAGGATCCGGTTTTTGTGGCTAGAGGAAGCTTCGAAGTTTGTTCTTGAGAAAGCATTGTGAAATTTGAAAGGCAGGATCAAACAAATTTGAATCACGAGGTGGACTGATCTGAAGTCAGACTTACAGTGCCAGTCTGAAAGTCCTGAGAACTGATAGATCATAGAGCAAATGTGTTATAAATTGAGGAGACTTTATTGCAGAAAGAGGAGGCCAATGTATCACAAAGTGCTTGATCTATTGCGCTATCATTGGCCTCTTGCACATGACTGAGTTTCAGAGCCGTTGCCCGAAAATCCTTGGAATTATTTCCTGCTCCTTCAATTCTTTTGCTATTTTCATTAATTTCATAATATTATCACAAACAATGGTTATACATTGCTGACTGAATGTATACTTTAATTTATGATGAGTCAAAATGTTTTACCCTGCTACCTATTCCCAACCCAGTTTTTATTCTTTATATCCCTTTTTTTCTGCCTCACTACTAAGTAGCGCACTTCATCCATCATGGCGCCTACCGTTAGCCAGTATCTAGTTGGATGCCGCTCTAGCTATCGCGGTAACGTGCATGCGCACTATAACGTGTTGTTATTTAGTTCACTTTTGGCACACAAACTTGGCGTTCAGGTTCCTCCAGACCGTGACCCCCATAGCCACTGTTAAGGTAAGCTTGTTCACATGCTACCCGGATATCTTCCTAATAACCTCCCCAATACCGGGATTGTCTTGAGGACCTCGCGCCTCACCTCAGCCAGCGTTCTCGCCTCAGTGCTCACTATCCACTTTTCCCACCTCCTCTTGGCTTCTCTTTAATTGGATTAATTCCTACCCATTGGCGCAGCGGAGACAATACCCTGATCTCTCCGAGCGTGCTAAGTATATCTTGAGACCATGTTCTTCACTTTCTGATCGAGTCCTATTTGCCTAGTTGACCCTCGTGTACTACCAACCAGCCTTTCAGATATTATGCCCTGTCAGCATCATTTCAATCCTACACCTTACAGATCTTTTTTACGTAGCCAATAAGGGTGAGACCTTGTTCTCCCTCTCGACCCTATCCCGGTAAACGCTACTACAATTCCATTATAATTCAGGTTCTGTGACCTCCGGTCCCTCTGCCTTATTACTCCTAATAATTTCTCCTGAACAATCTACCCGGAACCCTAGAGTCCGCGCACAAACTATCAGCCTTGGATGGGACACCGTTCCTCTCCATTAGATTATCGTTCCACCCTCTGCATCCTGAGTAAGACCATTCTTCTATCAATATATTGCAGATTAGGTGTCACCCATTGGTCTGGTACGCGTAATTAATCTCACTTATACCTTCACTTAAGCCAACATAGGAGGTTAGACTGAGCTGCTTCATACCCACCACATTGGGTCCCCAGCATGCTGTATGCGACCCGGAATTAATTTTAATATTCCTCACATTGTGGTAAGCGCGAGATTTCAAATAGTCTCCTCACCACCTGATTAATTCTTTTCTCCCCTTTTCTTCTCCCTTCACCTTCTTATCCATCTCCCCTACCTTATCCAGGCAACTTCTCAGGCATTTTTGATTCACTAGTCCTGATGATAAGCCCATAACCGTTGTTGTGGATTGAAACATCGTTGACAACCACATCTTAACTCTAAACTGTTATTTATGATTTATGCGGAGTACAAGATGTTCTTTTTATTGTGACTGAAATGAAATGAAATGAAATGAGAAATGAAATGAAAAAGAAACTTATAAAGCGCACTGCGGCCAAGCGGCTTCCTGGCGCTGAGGAACACAACCGTATCTGCCAAGGAGTCCAGAGGAATTAGCCAGGGAAAGCCTGAAGAAAAAGAAAAGTTTCAAGAGCTTTACGGAAGTGTGAAAAGATAGGAATGGAGCGAATAGAGAGAGGGAGAGTATTCCAGATCTGAGGGGCCCGCACCGAGAAGCGGGTGCCTCCGGTGCGGGATTTGCAGAAGCGGGGAACGTGAAGAAGAGAGAGAGAAGAAGAACGAAGAGAGCGGAGTGGGGCATAAGAAGAGATTAAAGAATTGATGAAGAGAGGAGCGGAGCGAGCATGCGCCCGAAAAGCCAAACAGGCAAGTTTGAACTGGGACCTGAAATGAACAGGGAGCCAGTGGAGGGATTTGAGGGCGGGAGTGATGTGGGAAAACTTAGGAAGACGAAAAACAAGACGGGCCGCCTGGTTCTGGATGGCCTGAAGCCGGCGAATTTCGTAGGCGGGAATGCCTACGTATAGGCCATTACCATAATCCAGGCGGGATGTGATGAGGGCAGAAATGATGGCTTTGAGGGCGTCAACAGAAAAAAAACCGGGAAATTTTGCGAATGAGGCGGAGGGAAAGAAAGCAGGAGGAGATAACGGAACTGATGTGCGCGTGCATAGAAAGATCATTGTTGATCTTAATGCCCAAGGTCCGGACAGACGAGACTGGGGAGGGAGGAGGGCCAAAGGAAAGGGGCCAGTGAGCGGAGGACCAGGGATTGGAGGGACCACCAGTGAGAACAAGCTCAGTCTTGTCAGGATTGAGCTTCAAATGATTGAAGCTCATCCATTGAGAAATAAAGACAAGAGTAGAGCTGAGCTTGGGGAGAGAGTGAGTGGGAGAGGATAGGTCAAAGACGAGCTGGAGGTCGTCTGCATAGTTGTACACCGAGACCCCCAGCTCAAGAAGAGAGGAAATGAGGGGACGGATATAGAGATTGAAGAGAAGGGGGGAAAGAGAAGAGCCCTGGGGTACCCCACAAGTGACCGGGAGGGGGGGTGCAGAGAAATCAGAGAGGTGGACTGCCTGTGATCTGCCCTGAAGGAAGGACGCGATCCAGGAGTGGGCAGTGCCCTGGATGCCCGCTGCGCTGACACGGTCGAGAAGAATGGCATGGTCGACCGTATCAAACGCAGCGGACAGATCCAAGAGGACTAAGGCCTGGGGGAGATTACTGTCGGCCTTCGCTTTCAATTCGTCCAGGACCGCAAGGACCACACTCTCAGTAGAGTGGCCAGGTCGAAAGCCGGCCTGGTGAGAGGCCAGGATGTTATTCTCCTCGATGTAATTAGAGAGACAAGATGTCACGTAGCTCTCAAGAATCTTCCCAAGATAGGGAAGAAGGGAGATCGGCCTGAAGTTAGATGGAAGAGAGGGGTCCAGGCCAGCTTTCTTCAGGATAGGAATCACAATGGCAGTTTTAAAAGAAGAGGGGAGAGAACCCAGAGCTAAGCAGGAATTAAGAAGAGTTAAAGGAGGGGTAGGGCAGCTGGTGAATAAGGTTCTAAGAATCCGAGCGGGTGCGCAGTCCGCCGGAGAGCCGGACTTGACTATAACAAGAAGGTCACGGAAGAGCTCAGGTGAGATGGGTTTAAAGTGATCCAGAACAGAGGAAGGAAAAAGAGAATGATCCGGTAGATTGGGTTGGGGCACGATGGGAATGTTAGCCTTAATGGTGATTATTTTATTGATAAAATAATCATTAAGGGAATGACAGAAAGATTGGGAAGGGACAGGGGAAAGGCTGGCACGATCGGAGGTGGCAAGCCTGCGCACCAGTGAAAAAATCTCGCGAGATTTATTGGCCGAGCGGGCTACGCGCTCCGAAAAATAACTGGATTTGGCCGCTAAGATGGCCAATTTGTAGTTGTTTAGAAGAGCCTTATAATTAAGACGGAGGGTGGGGCAGTAGTTACGGCTCCAGCGGCGCTCAGAGCGCCTGAGCTCTAATTTCAGGCATCTGAGGTCGTTGGTAAACCACTTGTGAGCATCGTGAGGGCGGGCTGATCTGATCTTTTTAAGCGGAGCAGCCTGGTCACAGGCCGAGGAAAACCAGGTGTTAATGGCAGCCGCCTGATTCTCCACAGAGAGATCGATCAGGGTGGGAGCCGATGAGGACAGAGAGGAAGAAAGATCATTAAGATCAGTCTTATTCCAGCTCCGGGCCCAGATGTTTTTGGGCAGGGGGGCTTTCTCGGGCTGAGATAGGTGGATAGAAAAAGAGATCAGAAAATGGTCTGACCAAACACAAGGAGAGATTGAATCGACCGAGGGACTGCAACGTAGAGACCAAATCTGGTCCAAGGTGTGGCCATGAGAGTGGGTGGGCACCGAGACGTGAGGCAGAAAGTTAAGACAACGAAGGGTGGCGGAGAAGTCTTTAGAGGAGGAATCCTCCCTTGGATCGCCCGGCCAAAAATTAAAGTCCCCGAGCAAAAGTATCGAGGAGTTATTTACAGCCAGAGTGGCCAGGAGGTCCTGAAGGGTGGACACAAATGAAGGCATGTTTTGAGGAGGGCGATACAGAAGGATCACCGTGAGGGGAACCGGGAGGTTAAGCGAACGGGCCACCAGAAAGTCAACACCAGAGATACTAGGATGTGGCAGGAGTTGGAATTGTAGAGAGCGGCGGATTATCATGGCCACTCCACCACCAGTTTTTCCGTCAGGGCGGTCAGCACGGAGGGCATAGTGGGTGCCAGGAAGGATAGCCAAGAGGTCAGGAAGGGAATCCGAGGAGAGCCAGGTCTCAGTGAGGAACAGGAAGTCCGGGGAAGCAGTATCCAAAAGGTTAAAAAGAGCAGTTTGGTGTTTCACAGCAGAGCGAGTGTTGAGGAGGAAAGCAGAGGCAGCAGGGTAACCAGGGGGAGCACAAGTGAGGGGAGGCGTAGAAGAAGTTAAAGAAGGAGGGGTGGGTGAAACTGGACCAGAGGGGGGGGGGACATAGAGACCATGCGAGGATAAGTGTTCAACTGTGGAAGGGGAGAGAGAGAGACTATTATTTCATATCTCATTGAAAAGTCACTCTAAAGTTACATGCCTGAGGATTAGGAAATCTTTTGATTTTCAGAAACCCCGTCACTTCTTGCTCACTTTATGTTTATCTATTGTTTCCATGTTTCATTTTGTCAGTTAAATATATCTTAATACTGTCCATTTGGATAGAAATAGACCCAATCCTGATTGAAATGCTGTGGCTATGATTATGTATCTCGCTTGAAAGGGACCACTGTCTCTAATAACTCACTACTATCCTTGGTCCCTTCTGCCTATAAGGGTTCCCTTGTTCTGTGTTTATACACCAAATGGGTAGAAGCATTGCAGGAGTATACGTTTGTTGTGGAATACATACCAGGAGCAAGAAATTTGTGGCAGATGCTTTGTCGAGGTAGGTGGTAGGTGAGGAACAAATATCAAGTGGACAAGATGAATTGGAAGTAGAAGTGAGTGTGTGCGCCGTAGAGGGTACAGCAAATTCTGAAAGGAGGAATAGAAAAAAGCAACTGTTGAGGATGAAATAATACAGGCAGAATTTCAACTGTGACAATAGAGAATGCCAAACGTTTTGGAGTTTTGAGGAACAAGGTTGGTTCCACTGGTGGTCTTGAGGAATTAATTATTGAAACCTGCACAGGAAGTGCACATGTGGATCTTGAGGACAGATCATGGAGAGATTAAGAACAGTGTATTGGTGGCCAGGGATGGACATGGATGCAGAAAGTTTTGTGACAAAGTGCATACAATGTATGACGAGTGACAAAATTCTAAAACCAGGAGTTCAACCCATGGTTGTGAGGAAGTTACTGTAGGGATTCATATGAAGTTTTGCTTGATATACTAGGGCCAATTCACTCAGAGGTAGAATCCATGTATGTTACTGTACTAATAGACGTATTCTTGAGATGGCAGGAAGTGAGTTGGGAGGTAATTTCCCATGTGTTGCTTACAGATAATGGGGTACAGTTGGTCTAGAGAGAAATGGAGGAGTTTTCAGTGGAGAGAGAGATCAAACACAAAGAGTGTGCATTATGTCATCCCCGAGGCCAATGGTGAAGTAGAAACAGTTCCGGCCCATTCAGGTGAGAGCAGCGGGTCAGGCGAGTGACAAACAATGGTATAATCAAGACAAAATAAATAAATAAAAGCACTTACTTTGTGCTCGCTGCATCACCGAGTCAGCAATGTGACGAGCGCATGGTAAGTATTTTTTTTTAAAAAAAATTTATTTTCCCTCTTCTGTCACTTCTTCCCCGCCCGCTCCGCTCCACCCACTGCGCTTACCTGCACGAGTCGGCACTGAGTAGAATACTTCAACAGAATGTTGAAGGAGACTATCAGGATAGTCAGGAACAATGCAGAGGAGTAGAGAGAAGTACGAAGAAACGTTTAAGTGTATCACTTGACTCCACATTCAGTTACTGGGAAATCTCCATTTGAATTGTTCATAAAGAGGAGACCTAACAGTGTAGTGTCACATTATTGGGTGAATGTCAAATGTAAGGGAAGGAATGAGAGAGAGACGGTATAAGAGAGGGAGGATAAAAAAACAGGAGAGTAAAAATGGTTTGATGAGAGAAGAAAGATAAAGGTCACCAAAGTGTGAGTAGTTGATTGGGTAAGGATCAGAATGCCGGGAGTACCATCAAACTTTCTGATCCGATACTTGCAATAATACGTTTTTAAGAACACAGTTAAGACTGCTAAAAACAGAGTGTGGAATCTCAACAGAGTAGTTGTGGTAATACAAATTGAAGAAAGAAGGAATGCTGGAGATATCAAAGAAGACAATAAAGAGAAGGTAAGTTAGAAGTAAGAAAGAGTCACAAAAAGGTGAAGACACCTAGATATTTGGATGATTATGAGAGAGCTGTGTGAAGCAATATTTTACTTATAATGCATTATTCAATTTTTATTCAGTGTACGTTGAGTTTGTTAAATGAGATACATGTTGCTTAGTGTTATCGGTAGATATTCCAACTATAATTTATTTATACTTTGCCTATATATTGTAGGCAGCATTTGTAGCTATTTTAACTGTTAATCATTTATACTTTGCCAATGTATTTTTAGACAGTATTTGTTATTTAAAGGGTTTTATTTAATGTTTATATGAGAGGGAGGTGTGTGGTAACTTGGGGCTTGAGAGGTTTGAAGTGGAATGTGACTATGTCACATCCTACTGGAATATTATCGTGGGGAATTTTCTCAAAGGAATATGATCATTTGATTTACAAGGGGAGCCTCAATCAATCAGGTTTGTTAAACGCGACTACTCACCCATAAGGGTCTCAAGGCGCTGGGGGGTCGCAGGTTCCAGTCCATCAAGGAGGAGGTCTGTCGAAGAGCCAGGTTTTGAGGTTTCTTGCGAAGATGGGGAGCGATATTATCTGTCTGAGGTGGAGCCGAAGGTCGTTCCAGGCTCTGGTCGCGCGGAAGGAGAAGGAGCCGCCTCCTGATCTGGTCTTTCTGGTGCGGGGGACCACGGTGTAGGCGAGCTGGGCTGATCGTAGGGTCCTTTGGGGGGCGTGGAATTAGAGTCGGCTGTTTAGGTATGCTGGTCCGGTGTCGTGGAGTGTCTAGTGGGCGTGGTTGGGCATCTTGAAGGTGACTCTAGCGTCGATGGGGAGCCAGTGGCGTGTGCGCAGGTGCTGGGAGATGTGGCAGTGTCTTGGTAGGTTGAGGACCAGTCTTGCAGCAGCATTTTGGATGTTCTGTAGCTTGAGGGTGAGGGTTTTGTTTATTTCGGCATAAAGTGTTTTGCCGTAGTCGAGCCTGCTGGTGACCAGAGCGTGAGTGACGGTCTTTCTGTGTTTGAGGGGGATCCAGTGGAAGGTATTACGTAGGAGGCACGGGGTGTGGAAGCCGGAGGATGAGACGGAGTTGATTTGGCGATCCATTTTGAGCTCTGAGTCCAGGATGATTCCCAGGTTGCGTGCTTGGTCCGTGGGAGTGGCCGGGCTTCCGAGGGTGGGGAGCCACCAGTTGCCGTTCCAGGCATCGAGGTTTGGACCCATGATGAGTACTTCAGTTTTTGTTGGTATTTAGTTGTAGGCAGCTCTTTTTCATCCATTTGGCGACAGCTTCCATGCCTTCTAGAAAGTTGTGTCTGGTGGTGTTGAGTTCGTTGGATAGGGAGAGGATGAGTTGGGTGTTGTCTGCGTATGACACAATGTTGAGTCCGTAGGTTCTGATGATGAGGGCGAGCTGAGCCATGTAGATGCTGAAGAGCGTAGGGCTGAGGGAGGATTCTTCAGGTGGTAGGTGTAGGGTCTAAAAGGAAAGGGGGGAGCCTGACCCACTGCGTTCTGCCGGAGAGGAAGGAGCGGATCCAGTCAAGGGCCTTGTCTTGGATTCTTGCGTCATGGAGTCTGCCTATTAGGGTGCGGTGACAGACTGTGTCGAACACCACTGAGAGGTCGAGGAGGATGAGGGCTGCTGTTTCTCCTTTTTCCAGGAAGGTACGTATGTCGTCTGTTGCGGCGAGGTGGGCGGTTTCCGTACTGTGGTTTTTTCTGAAGCCAGTTTGGGAGGAGTCGAGGATGTTGTGCTTTCCATGAATGTGGCGAGCTGGCTGTTGATGGCTTTCTAAATTACTTTTGCTGGGAACCGGAGCAGGGAGATGGGTCTGTATCTTTTGAGGTCGGTGAAGTCCGCTGAGGGTTTCTTCAGGAGGGGGTGATCTCAGCGTGTTTCTAGTCATCAGGGAACGAGGCGGTTGCCAGGGAGAGGTTGATGGTGTGACAGAGCATGGGTGCGATGGTGTCAGCAGCGGAGCCTGACCTGAAGATGGCTGAGATGATTCTCCTATAACATGAATCTTATCAAACCTTCATTTAACTACTTCACATGCCTGCGATTGTTACCTCAGTGGATTAATCAACCTTTTAACACCTTCCTTCCATGTTCCACTTGGTTCTCAGTTGCATTTGCTAGTTTTTTCTATTTAACCAATGACCATGTCTTCCTTCCTCCTCTTGTTTTCCTCTTGCACATGCCTGCTTTATCCCTACTCCCTTATCATATGACTCCTCAATACTTGTTCCATTTGATTTCCTACTGCTTATACCTTTTTGAACCCCTTAACCTATGAGTGTTCTTACCAGGTTCCTGTGGTGCATGCATACTTCTTCCCATAACATAAGAACGTTCTTTATCTGTTCCTGCTAGTGCCTAGTAGAGTGTGTCTGTTTCTTCCCATAGCCAATGTGAGAGATTCTGAATTCATATTTGGGAGAAGGGTCCCACCCTATTAGCCAGTATTAGCTTTCTTTGTGAAAGCACAGCTTCAACTAGAACCCTTGGTGCAATGGCACAAAGCAGAAGGCTTTTCTCATGAGAAATTTGAGTTAAGCATTTAAGCAGAAACAAACAAAATGTAAGTCAAGAAGCAAAACAATAATATCCACACAATCATTTAGCAAGTTGACAGGAGAAAATGTAATACATGAAATGACACACATTTGTCGAAATCAGATTAAGTCAACTAGCGATATGAATTTTTTAAATCTTTAAGTCAAAAAAAAAATAAAGTAGTTACCAGCATTGTTCTACCCCAGAGATACTGGACTGAGAGGGACAAGGTGGAATAAAGTGCAGGCTGGCAACCTCAAATGCTTGCAAACATCTCAACTTGATACATCTCTTCCTGTGTTTAGTTCCTACACATCCCCGAATAGCTAGTAGAGCCTTTTTTTAATCCTGGGCACTGTTTTGCAGTGGGGGCAGGTGACAACACTAACTCTAGGAAGGACTCGAGCAAAGTCCAGTCCAGGCCACTCCCAAATAGCTAGTTTTGCCACAGAAAAGGCTCTCTCTTCAGCCTTTTCTGGGCCATAGAAGGCAAACTGGTTTGACTTTATATTGCACTTCCAAAGTAAGGGTATATGGAGAAGGCCAGGGGCGTAGGAAGAGGGGTGCGGTGGGTGCGGGCCGCCATGGGTGTCATCACTGAGTTGGTGACAAAATGGAGAAAAAAATGGGTTTTAAACACATATTTTTGCCATTTTGTCAAGCCAGGGGTGACAAGAAATCTTCCGCACCGGGTACCACCTGACCTTGCTATGCCACTGGAGAAGCCTGATTCTCTTAGTCCATCTATGGATAGACAGAAGGCATCCCCTACACGTACTCTTCTTCTCCTGGTCTTTCCCAAGTTTAGTTTATTCTAAAACGTTTGTGGTTGGAATCTATTTTTTTAGTGCAAAATAGGCAGTGACTTGTAACTACTAATGCAAACCAAGGAAAATTCCTTGTCTCATGATAGACAACATTTTCAGCACTTCCTAATATTTTATAGTAAGTTAGCCCAATAATTTTGTTCTTGGGCCTTTCAAAATTCAGAAACTCAGGTCTATACTGTGGGACTAAGATCCCTAACCATGAACCATCCTATTTAGATGAGGAAACCCCACCTGAATACCATCAGTGGTCCTCGGTCCAGACCCCTACTCCTCCTTTCTGCTAGTAGCGGGGACAGGTTTACTGTGAAGACAGTAACTTCAAAGTCATCTAAGACTGCAGGATGAGTTGCTATAAAGAAAAAGCTGCTCTGGATGGACCCACCAGTTCTTTCTCATGGCATTCTGCAGTTCCTGCCCTCTCCCCTTGCCCACACTGGAGGATAAGGGACAGTAATTTCTCCTCTCACCCTTTTCGCCATCAGATCAACACACTTTGCATATTGCCTATGATATTTTACCATTAAAGTAGAAGACTATCATTGGAGGGAAGAGGACCTACAGAACTGAATTAATTACTATCCAAGCACTAAGGCAGAGTTAAACAAAATCACCTGTGCAACATATTTAACAAACATTAACACATTTTTTGTAGCTTTTTCTTAACTAAACTTATATAAAATTGTTTTTTTTTTTATCTCTAGCACGCTTTAACCACAGAAAAAATGTCTTCCACAGCCTAGGCAGTAAAAATGAGCTTTTGATATTCTTTCTCTCCAAGAAAACGCTATATTAGGCGTGCCTTACATTTGGACATATACACTCAGAGCTCATTGGCATCAATGTACTACTGAAAGGTGGCTTTGTTAAAGTCAAAGGAACGCTTTTCAACATGCCACTAACAGACATGTCTCCCCAACATGCCTTACTGTAATGCAGGGCTACAATGCCAGTCCTGAAGACTTACTTTTGAAGTCACACAAGTGGGGGATGTCAATCTACACTACAACAAAGATGCCACAGCTAACCTTTATGATATTTGTGCTAGTTTTGCTCTTTTTACTGTGGTTTTACTTACAATTTAGAAAGCCCTATTTCGATTAGCCATTCTTTTACAAGGTAGTGGGGACTGTTCGGTGCCTGTAGTGAAAATATGAAGGCAGTAATCCAGTGTCGTAAAAGCAAAACATCTTGGGAAACAGCACAAATTGCAAAATAATTCATTCTCCCTGTTCCTGTTGGATTGCTGTGGTCTATTTCTGTTTGTTTCCTTTCATACTCTTTACCCTTGTACCACTTGCTTCACAATCACCTATGCCAATGTGTTCCCTTGAAACAAACCCCTTCATTCCCTCCAAGTCGTATTTACCTGCCCCATATGTTACCCGTTCACATTTGACCATTGGTTCTAATTGCTTATTCGTGTTTCCCGGGTACATTAGTAATTTTGGTTGTTGTTGTGTTTTTCTTTGTTAGCTACAATCGTGATTTGATGATCATTGTGCGTAGTTGTCTGTGTTATATGTGCTTGTGTAGTTCTTTAAACAATGGCTTAACTCTTTGCTCTGCCCATCGCCTGTGCTTCCACGGGTGTAGCTATCAATATTAGAGGTGAGCAATCCAGCAAATGCATAGCGCAATCTGAGCCAGAGCTGAGCAATGGGTCTGGCGTGGTTCTAAGAGCCAAAGCAGGCGCACACTGATGTAATAAATAAGTCGAATGTATGACGTTACAACACATACATTTACAACGCATGCACTCACTACGCAGTTTTTACATTGCAACATCCACTAAAACGTATTCCATTACATCGCATGACACTACATCGCATTTTAAAAAACTACCTTTACAACGCATTCCATTATATCACATACTACCTTTACCACGCATACCATTACATTGCATTTATGGTAAGTATTGGATAGTATAGGGGTAAAAATTATTATTCTAACTCCAGGGTGTGCAACAGTAGGGTAAGTGTTGGATAGCGTAGGGGTACAAATTGCTATTCTAACTCCAGGGGGTGCAACAGTAGGGTAAGTGTTGGACAGTGTAGGGGTAAAAATTACTATTATAACACCAGGGGGTGCAACAGTAGGGTACGTTTTGGATAGTGTAGGGGTGCAAATTACTATTCTAACTCCAGGGGTGCAACAGTAGGGTAAGTGTTGGATAGTGTAGGGGTACAAATTACTATTCTAACTCCAGGGGTGCAATAGTAGGGTAAGTGTTGGATTGTGTAGGGGTACAAATTACTGTTCTAACTCCAGGGGTGCAACAGTAGGGTAAGTGTTGGATAGTGTAGGGGTACAAATTACTATTCTAACTCCAGGGGTGCAATAGTAGGGTAAGTGTTGGATTGTGTAGGGGTACAAATTACTATTCTAACTCCAGGGGGTGCAACAGTAGGGTAAGTGTTGGATAGTGTAGGGGTGCAAATTACTATTCTAACTCCAGGGGGTGCAACAGTAGGGTAAGTGTTGGATAGTGTAGGGGTTAAAAATTACTATTCTAACTCCAATGGTATGCATTGTAATGGTATGCATTGTAATGCCTACGTTGTTGTGACATGCAATGTAGTGTCATGCTTTGTAATGGTATGCGTTGTAATATCTGCGTTGTAGTGTCATAAGTTGTAAAGGATGTTGCAATGTAATGCCTGCATTGTAAGTGTAGTGTGATGTAATGGTTGCATTGTAAAGGTTGATTCCCATATAAGTCACACAATAAAACATCCTGGGGCATCTTCTGCGTTGGAGCGGAGGAGCGTTGCCCCACTTAAATCACTCCCAAAGCCCCAGAGATGAAAAATAAAATGGTAATTCATTACCATTTTATTTTTCATTCTCCGTCCCGAAAACAGCGTCTGGACGGGGGCAGGGCTGCTGCTAAGTAACAGCGGCAGGAAGGTGGGTGGGCTGTTAAATGAAATGTTTGGAGTGAGCATGTCTTTCCGGCTGGTCGTCGCACTTTTAAACCTCTCAACCCAGCTATCTTAATAGAGCTAGGTTGAGAGTAAGTGCAGGTCTCCAAAGCACTGTGGAGCGATGAGTGAGGCCGCTCCATCGAATCAGGGTGCTGCTCTCATGTTATGAGAGCAGCGCTAGGATTGGTCAAGGGAATTTCCTGGTGGCCGGGCTTCAGAGAATGAAAGAAGAGGAAGGAAGAGGTCCGGTGCATCTCAGGTAAGTGTTTACATTGTATTATTATTCTTTTTTATTCACACTTGCTCTTACTCACTCTCCCTCCCACCCCATTTCCCGGTAGATGCCAGCCGCCACTGTAAACATCATGTAAAATATGATAAAGAACCGTTCAAATTTTGACAAAAATGTTTCTTTAAATATTTTGCTTTATGTTAGTACATTGGGGTTTCACTGTATTGAGTGATATGTATCACCAGCAGAGGTTGAAGCAGGAAAGAAGTTAGCACATTTTTGTCTTTTAAAAGCATGCTTTAAAGAGGGGAAAGGAGCAGTGCCTGGCATGCTTGGAGCAGTGACTGGCATGCTTGGAGCAGTGACTGGCATGCTTGGAGCAGTGCCTGGCATGCTTGGAGCAGTGCCTGGCATGCTTGGAGCAGTTCCTGGAATGCTTGGAGCAGTGCCTGGCATGCTTGGAGCAGTGACTGGCATGCTTGGAGCAGTGACTGGCATGCTTGGAGCAGTGCCTGGCATGCTTGGAGCAGTGCCTGGCATGCTTGGAGCAGTTCCTGGCATGCTTGGAGCAGTGCCTGGCATGCTTGGAGCAGTGCCTGGCATGCTTGGATCAGGTCAGTTGTGACTCGCCAGTCCAGTGGGACCAAGGGCCTAGCTAAAGCCAGCCCTTAGACCAAGCCAGGCTTGAACCATGCTTGGCTCACATTTAACCGTCAATAGCGCAGCAGGTACAGCGGCACCAGGGCCAAGGTCTGCAAGTGCCTTCTTCATTCACTTATGACTTTATATCAATAGGGACGTTTTAAGGCATGGTCAAAGGGGGAAATTGCCCATATCCATACTATCCAAGGGCCCCTTGTACAGTAATTGGGACATTCAAAAGTCCTGTCATAAAAACGATGTGTATGAAAACGAAATTCCTTTGAAGTCTGGAGTTGCAAAAGACCTTTTCCTTTTTACTAAAATTATGTGTTTGATATGCTTACTCATTGGTGGTTTTATCCGGTCCTCTTCATCCATTGATCTGCTGTTGTGCCATTCACCTATTTCTTACACCTACAACAGCATACAGCATGGGGCAGAGGGTCAGCCATTTTGCTAACTTCACTCTGAGTGACAGCATTTTGCTCTTTCACTAGGAGCTAGAATACTGAATATCCATTGAATCACCCCTAATATGTCTGCCCTACAAAGAGAGAAACAGGCGTGTTAGAATTCCAAGTAAACTTATCTAAGCAAGTCAAAAAATACATGGATCCAAATGCAAAAGTAATTGCTTTACCAATGCTTGTTCAATCTTTCTTTTAGTACTCTGTGGCTGGAGGTCATTAGGCGCATGAGCTTTGGCTCTTTTTGCATGCTCTCCTTTCTGAAAGATTATCTTATAACTCAAGATTATTTGGCATTATAAGAGCTTGGATTAGCTAAAAATTCAAGGTGGTTCTAAATCGGGGCCCCAAAAAATACCTTGCCTATGGTCCCTATAAAATTTAAAATGCCACTGTATTTCAAAACAAGTGGGGTGAGGGGCAATTTTCCTTGCTTGTATTTGGACCCATGGCTCCCTTTGGCATACACTCTGCCTCCACTTCATGAGTTAGTGTTACTGGCACTTCTCCATACACTCAACCCTGCATTTTTTTGCACTTTACATTTTCATCCATTTCCTGTATTTGATTCACTGTTACGTCTCTTCCTTCCATGCCAGCTCTGCAGATTGCACCTCCTGACACATGTGCTAGTCTGACATTCAATGCACAGGAGGAGTCCTGTGCGAACTGTCAGGCCGTGGTTAGGGAGGTGAGATCGGTGCGGTCGCACCGGGTGCTATCCTGGGGAGGGGGGGGGGGGTGGGGGGGGTACTGATCTTAAGAGGTCGCTGTGTTTAGCAACAAAATACGATTTAAAAGCACCTGCTGCAGTGTTCCTTGTGCGTCCAGCTTTCAGGCAGCAATAAAAATGTCATGATATTTTTTGTGAGTTACATTCCTTCTCGCAAGAGCGTGAGATCAGAGTTTTTTCTAGGGGAAGTTTTGACTCACTATGAAGTAGCTCAGAGGGTTAAAATGCCTGCTGCAAAGAAGGCATCTGTATTTCATAGGGATAGCTGAGTGGAATAGTAAAGCCAGCCGATATATAAATGAAATATATTTGAGAGAGGGGTTATGGAGAGATATGGGATACTTTTGTGAGGGAATCTGAGGAGAGGTTCATATAGCAGGGGCGCCAAAAAAGATTGTCCCACCAGGCGCCACCAGCACTAAAGCCTGACCTGCAAACAGTGGAGGAGGAGAAAGGGTCTTGTCAGTGGCTACACTGCTGATGTTAGAAATGTTGTCTTGGGTTCTAATACCGGCTCTAGCACTTAACTTGAAATGTTGTGATTTGTGGCAAATCACTTTATCTTATTGTACTGATTTTTTTTTTTAAATGTTACGGAATTTAAATGTAGGCGTGCCTAGCAAAACACCATGGGAAAATATCGCTACCCCAGCTTCGTGATATCATGAACGAGGGGTAGCAATATTTTAAATCCTGTAAACTATGCTTTAACGTAGGAATTTAACATCTGTTAAATTCCTGATTAAGGCATAGCTAACATGGGAGGTGGATTATGGTGATATGACCACAGGATCGTATCACTGAGGCTGTCTCCGTTTTGGGTGCAACATCGCTGGTTTTCCAGCGATGTTGGCCCATTTCTCTGGAATATTATCGCCCTGGAGCATGCGCGCAACACCCTTTGGACTCACCGGGCTTCAGCCCCCCCCCCCCCGACGTGTGTGGCAGCCCGGGATGAGACAGATCCCGGGCACACACAGAGCCGCACCCGAACGTTTTACAGGTCTTTAAAAGACCATTTTAATGTTAATGAGGCCTTGCAGTTGTTTCACCCCTCCTAAGAGCCCCTGCAGCTCAACTCTGCCTACTTATTAAAGGTTCAGCGCCCCCCCCCCCCGAAATTTTTTCCTAGCCCCCCCCCCCCCCCGAAATTTGGCTCTAGTTGCGCCTCTGCCCTGGAGTAACGTGTTGTTAATAACGCATTACTAGGGTGATAAATTCCTGCGATGGATAGCGATAAATAAACAGGCGCTAAGTGCACTTTGAGTTTCTTTATCACCGTCCTAGTAAATATGCCCCCAAGTGCTTCTTGCTGAGACTAAGAAGAACGTTCTCCCGCCTTCCAACCCCTCCCCCCCTCCCCCCCCCTCCCCCCCTGTGAAAGGGTTTGTTGTTCGACTCCATATAGTTTGGTTGACTGTGGACTAAAGGCCTCTCTGTGAAAAGACGCATGTTTTTTGTGGTAAACGGCCTGTGAAAAAGAGACAAAAGAGTTAACAAATGTAATCCAAGAAACCATGGGAAGTTGTACATAATGTATTTATTTCCGTTTCTGCTTGATCTATTCAAATCATTTCTTCATTTCATGCTCCATCGGCCTTTTTACAAAAGCAACATGTTTTCTGCCCCACCGATGCAATTAATCTGAATCCACTTTTAATGTAGCCGTTTTGGGTTTTGGTGAGTTCATTATGCGGGCCCCTGCAATGGACAAAATTAAACCGATGGCGGCGAGCGCTCTTTTTCCACCCGAACTCGAGAGGATTTCCATGGGCTCTCGCGCCTCCTGGGCCGCAGCGGTGCCTCTCATTAGTAATACACCGGTGACTCAAAGTAGTAATTAATAATTCAGGTGTGCAGATAATCTATTTTTTGTTTTCCTCCAGAGCTCTTTAGCCACACACTCGTGCGGTTGTTTTGCCCTCTCGAGAGCCTGCTAAGGTTGCAGGTCTGTGGAGGTCCGCTCTCCGCATGGACCTGTATTTCTAGGTCTGCAACCAGCAGGTCAGGCGTTCGACCAGCGGCCCCAGCTAGCCTGTCCTTCATGGGCGTACAAAACAGTGCGCACCGCCGCATGAACAGAGTTCTGTGATTGGTGCTATTAGGAAATATGGAGATTTATGGGAAGCGGATGGGCGAAGCACAGCATGTTGCAATACTGCACACAGCAAACATGGTGCAATTGCAACGCAGTGGCGGTTCCTCCGCTAAGGCGGGGGAGCGTCGCCCCACTGCCTTTGAGCAGCAAAAGAAAGGAAAAAATAAAATGATATTGACGTAAGGTTAATATCATTTTATTTTGTCCTCCTGCTTGCGTGAGGGGGCAGGGCTGGAGAGCAGGGGAGGAGTGGTAGAACACGCCTAAGTGCGCGATGACTGTTTGGCCAGCCATCTCAGGCCTTCCAAAACAGTTATGCGCACTTTCCCTGTTCTCCATGCAGGCTGCATTAAAGCCTGCGTTGAGAACATGCTCACCCCTCTAACCCCTGGCTGAGCGCCCTGTCACGGCACTCAGACCATTCACAACACTGTATTGCAGAGTTGTGATTGGCTGCAGGGAGCGTGGGAGCCCTGGTGTTTCCTGCTTCCTGTTTCTCCCAAAAAGTCAGGAAGAGGATGCAGGAGAGGCGACGATGGCCGGTCAACCT
The DNA here is from genome assembly GCF_964263255.1 of Lissotriton vulgaris. NCBI lineage: Eukaryota > Metazoa > Chordata > Amphibia > Caudata > Salamandridae > Lissotriton > Lissotriton vulgaris. Next base: position 351,666,157 of record NC_141685.1, on the reverse strand, counting down.
GCTGGCCAGGAGGTAAGTGTTTTTTTTCCCAAGTAACCTGACCCCCGGCCCCTTCGTCCCGCACCGGCCCCACTGCTGCTTCCAGGTAGAAGCTGCGACTGCTTGCAGGTAAGTATTTTGACTTTCTATTTTGAGCAGCATCATTACTTGCCATACAATGTATTTTTCAGCAAAATTATGAGAGGCTGTTTTATAGGAAGGACCCAGGGGTGCACTGGGCATGCTTGACCACTATTTATTCCCCTGGAGCACTTTGGGAATAAATAATTTGTTGGAAAAGCTTGTGCAGCCTCATATGTAATACAGATTCCACTGGTGTGATCTCCAGGGAGCATTCCAGCAAATGCATGGAGGCGTGGCCAAATGCAAATGAGGGAACCCTTAGTCTCTGCGCCCATGCCATATTACATGTGACTGCAGGCCACATACAAGGCCACAAAGTCAATGTGCCCCTATCTGTGCCCCTTGAAAGGAGGAAAAGGATATCAAATGGGAACTCCCTCATCACTAACCCTCCCCCCAGCATGCCTCTGGAGGCAGGTGCCCCCACTCACTGCACCTTCCTGCATGGAGCACTCATTGCACATGCCTGCCGGGTGTACTCACTCACTGCACCTGCCTGCAGGCTGCACTCAATCACTGCACCTGCCTGCATGGAGCACTCACTCACTTTACCTGCCTGCAGGGTGCACTCACTCGCTGCACCTGCCTGCATGGAGCACTCACTCACTGCACCCGCCTGCAGGGTGCACTCACTCAGTGTACCTGACTAAAGGGAGCACTCACTCACTGCACCCACCTGCAGGGTGCACTCACTCAGTGTACCTGACTACAGGGTGCACTCACTCACTGCACCTGCCTGCAGGCTGCACTCAATCACTGCACCTGCCTGCATGGAGCACTCACTCACTTTACCTGCCTGCAGGGTGCACTCACTCGCTGCACCTGCCTGCATGGAGTACTCACTCACTTTACCTGCTTGCAGGGTGCACTCACTCGCTGCCCCTGCCTGCATGGAGCACTCACTCACTGCACCCACCTGCAGGGTGCACTCACTCAGTGTACCTGACTACAGGGTGCACTCACTCACTGCACCTGCCTGCATGGAGCACTTACTCACTGCACCCACCTGCAGGGTGCACTCACTCAGTGTACCTGACTACATGGAACACTCATTCACTGTACCCACCTGCAGGGGGATCTCTGCCATCTTTGGAAAGTCAAGCTAGTTTTCGCATAGAAAAGTGAAAGGTGTAGAGTTGGCTTCAAACAGTCTGTCCTTCTTTCACTACTGTACTGTTCCTAGTGCAGGCATGGATTCACAAGTGCACTGGAAACAACACATTTGTTGCTTCAAGAGTGTGCTGCAGCTCAGAGTGGGCAATGCAACACCTCAGTAATGCAGTCTCCCAGGTATCCAACTGGCTATACTCTGATTACAAGTACAGAGAAAGTGAGCATACTTGACCTTATTGTAAGGAATTCTACACCAAAGATGATTTGCTATGGAGCCTTACACGTCAATGCTCACTGCAGTGAGGCTCTGCTCTGCGCTGGTGCATGTCATGTATCCATGCACACAAGGTGGTGAAAGCAAGTTATTCTGTTTTACAGTTTTACTCCAAGGAAAGCATGACATTCGATAATTCCTTGTGGCATAGAGTGAACATATTTTAATAAAGCTCGTATGGAGTAGAGCTTATATTTGAATTTCACTCTTTTGCCAAAATGATTTTTTTCTCATTTTGTAAAATCTGTCATTTTAAAATGCATTAGCCCTTTTTATTGGTTGCTAAATGTAAAGGAGCATGTAGTTGCCCTATCTGAGTGCTTTTGTAAACCGTGCTTTGAACTGATAATCAACCACCTTGAGATCCTTTTAGGCCACAGAGCTGCTCTGCTTCAGGTCTGGCCACAGGCCCTCAAGTTTGTCAGAAGTGTGTGCAATGCCTAGGGCCAAGGCCTTAAGCAGGGTCCTCTTGGTGATTTTTCTGTTTTTGCCCCAGGCCATAAGCACCTTTTTTCTTAATGTATACAAAATGTACTCCAGGGAAAGAGGAAACATGGCATCTGGCGCCACCGAGCTGTCTGGACGTGAAAGCTACCTCATTACAAATAAAGACAGGAGGCATGCTTGCAATGAAAAATCCATAAATAAACGTTGCTGAAAGAGAGCAGTGGGGCATAATGCTTCTCTGTGCTCTGCCCTTGTGCCAGTCCTGCTATCTCTGGCTGGTGTGTTGGGTAGCCACGCGCCCTTTTTGCTTCTTTGTAGTGTGATTTTCAGAAAGGGCTCCCTCACGCTGCTAGCGGTGAGCAGGTCGCCTGGAAGAAGACCTCAGAGGCTGTCGAGGCATGCTCTCGCGACCAGCCCAGGGCGTACAAAGATGCTGTGCATGAGCCACAAGACCCCGGAGCTGCGGTCCCAGCCGAGCTTTGCACATTGACTTCCATGGAGATGTAGGCTGAGGCCCAGCCAAACTTCATCGCAAACCTGGTACAGACTTGTACCACTGAAAGCAAAGTGCAGGTGCTTCAAGTGTGGAATGGTCCATGATACCCTCACACTTGTATGCTTAAGCAAATGCCCGTCCTCTGTTCATGCAGACGCCCCTGCATGCGTGGCGGCTGCCGGCCATCGGGAGTAGTGGGGCAGGCTAAGCAGCTGGGAACACGAAACATACACTACACAAAAAAATATACATCAAAAAGCCACTTACCTGACCACACTCTACACTCCGGACCCCATCGTCCTCTTTCCTGCAGCACTGGACCAGCCGATTGCTCAACCAATCTGCAGCGCCAGGATTGGATGGAGCAAGAAACTCCTTCCGGCCCTTTAGGCCTGTACTTGGTCTCCACCCAGCTGTCTAAGGCAGCTAGGCGGAAAGCTTCAAAGTGCATGTGTCACTTTGTAAGGAGCAAGACAGCCGTCCAAAGTGATGTGCGCACTTTGGAGCATCTAGCCTGCCCCTGCTCCTGTCCTCTGCTGCCCATATGTCTCTGGGCTGGGGCAGGCTGGCTGCTACAGCGCGCATCACAGTAAAAAATAAAATGACAGGGAAATCTTTTCATTGCCATTTTATTTTTTCTGTGCAGCTCGCAGTGGGCTACGAGGCAACGCTCCCCCCCCCCCCCCCGCCCAAGTAAAGAAACCGCCACTACCTGTATGGCTTGTATGTACCCGACAGAAACTGCTGTCAGGTGCATGTCAGACCTCCTGCTCTCACCTTTAGTGCCTGGCACAGCTTTTTCTTTAGGTTTGATGTCCTTCACATCTAACATGGGCTTCAATTGGAATTCCATAGAGCATATTATCAAGCCCATTATCGCCGCTTTAGCTGCAGTTTTCTGCCGCTAAAGCGGCGATAATTTTATCGCCTGTCTTGATAATATGCCCCCAGGTTCGAGTCTCGGTGTTGGCTCAGCATCCTGTGATTCTGGGTAAATCACTTAATCTCCCTGCGCCTACCAAAAAACAATCGGTCACATGCATCATTGTTGCCGTTTGCGATTTCTTAATTGCGAAAATTAAGGAATCGCAATTAAGAAATCGCAAAAGACTATGCATCAAGAAATCGCAATTTTTTTTGCGATTTCTAAAAATTCCTTAATTACGATTCGCAATTTGCGAATCGCAATTAAGTAATCCCTTCCCATTGATTCCTATAGACCTAGAGGCCCATAGGAATGAATGGGAAGTCATTTACAATTTGCGATTCGCAATTTGCGAATCGCAAATTAAAAATGCAATTTCAAGGGTGCAGGGGGTGGGTCCAAAGGACCCCCCCCCTGCACCCCTGAAATATAACTTGAAGTGCATTTTTACACCCACACATGCCCCAAGGGCAATATAACTTTTGTGCACTTTTGAAAGTTTTTGCAAATTACCATGAAGGTCAACTTCATGGTAATTTACCCCTCTCTATTTGCGAATTCGCAAATTTGCTTTGCAATTAAGAAATCTCAAATTGCTTTTTCTTAAATGCAATCGCAATTTTAGAATTCGCAACGTGATTGCGATTTCTAAAATTGCGAAAAACATGATGCATCCCAATTTTGTCAGTTGCATTCGCAAACGGCCGAAAATTGCGATTCGCACCGTTTGCGAATGCAATTCACAATGATGCATGTGCCCGAATGTGTTCTTGTGTTATGTAACTGGTGCTCATGTAAAGCGCTCTAATACCTTCGGGTCAAGTTTGTGCTATATAAAACTGCAAAAAAAAAAAGATAAAATGCGGGCCCTCGATCCACCATCTTGAGAGGTTTTAGAGTCTACAATGGACACGCCAGGTGCAAACCAGTCCTGACTGGCCCTCCCACAGTCCACAGCGCCTCATCCTCATTAGTTCATTGTACAACCATCAGTGTAATATTTTCCATGTACTCCTCACACTTATTATTTCTAAGAGCAGCCTTAAGGGTCGGGCACCACCAGGGCGGGTGGGAAGTGCTTGTGTAATGAGGCCAGGCCCCACGGGGGCTGATTATGAGGAGGTTGTAGCTCTGATCATTAGATGAGGCTCAGGAGGGGGGCTGTGGGGGGACTAGCTGACGTGGTGCCTTAGTGCACCCGTCTTCCATCTCTGGAGACCCGGCCGAGAATGGAAGCTTGCATCACATGGGAGGGCGCTTGGGAGTTTAATGAAGTATTTAATGATTATTTCTGTTTTTACGGCGCAGTGATGCAACAACTTCGGACATAATTAGCAGTCTGCACGTGTAGTCTTTGCGCCTCACCTGTTATTGCTTCCTGTCCTTCCTTGAAAATTAATTTACACAAGACATGTTAAGAGAATTGAAACTGGGCAGACTTTTTTGCAAAGTGAGCCATGAAGCTTTGTAAACGTGAAGATCAAGAAATAGGTGTAGGACTCGATAGCAATATGCAGTCCACTTGTAAGCGGTCTCAGTTTTGAAGGAAAATACATTATGTGATTTGTCCAGGATCACACAGTGCAACAAAACTGGAAATCTGGTATTGGAAAGTAAGCTTGTTGGTTCCATAATCATCCTGTGTGACACTATACCCAATCACCTTGTATGTCCAGAGTGCTGTATCCTTAACGGATAAACAACATTGAACGCATTGCTCTATTTTGACAGAATAAGGGTGCAGTGTACAAATGACTGATTTAACCTTCTGAGACTAAATTGAGTCGGTCGTTTCCATACGTTGAGTTAGAAGTGGACAGGTACCAAAAATGGCTCTGGGGCACCAAAATGGCTGCCCTAAGTTAGTCCCCTTGAGCATCATAGTCCTGCCAAGAGAAAGTTGAGAGCGAGGCGGCTTGCTGTTTGACTGACTCCAATATGGCTAATGGTTCTAAGAGCTCAATGTGGCTTTACTTCACTTGACTTAATTTGATTAAGAAATTCGTTCATGGAGATTACCATGCGTAACAGAGAAAAAGGCCTGCACAGCTGTTTGTGCAACGTGGCCATGCGTCACGCACAGCCGTTGACATACCATGCGGTGACGATGGCGCTGGCCAAAATTGTCACTCTTTTCCACGGCTGAGCCTCTATTCACCTTATAGCAGAACATTTAATATTTTTCGCTCCTAGCCCTGCAGGGAAAATGTAGGCATATTATTTAACTAATAGCTTTGTTGTTTTACGTTGAAGCGGCCTCCAAATTACTGCAGTCTTCCATGGTATGAGAAAAACATACTGTGGAAAAAAGCCCAAATTAGTAGATGAACGGTCCAGTCTTAGCTGTAACACTTCCTTCCTGTGGGAAAATTGATTTAAAGGCTTGAATCCTTTTGGTGGCGGGCAGGGGGAAGGAAGCTTTCGTATTCTACTCGCACAGCCATTTAAGTAGAAGCTTTTGTGCAAGTTCATGTTCCAGGCTGGCTGATGGGAACAAAATTTTAAGTTCAGATTTCTAACAGTTGAGTTCAGCTTCAGAATGTCTGTGCCATTTTCAGTAGTACTCATTTAAAAATACTACTCTGTCTGTCCCTTGGAAAATGAGCTAATGTGAAGCAAACGCATGCCTAAATACTGATCAACTCAACCGAAAAGCCATGGCCGCTCATCAAACTCATTATCCCTGCAAATAGCATGCGCCACAGCGTGCTATGGCACCACACCGTTTGTGTCATGCAAGTAGAGACGAAAAGACAATGATTCATTCCTAGTTTTAGGTCTTACTATTCAGTGTTTAATGAAGGTCTGCAGGTAGGTGTGATACAGTATCTGCATGACCTGATCCAGGACCGTTCAGCACATATAGGTTGAAACGTCGGACCCGTGTACAGTCATCCTTAGAACGCCATTAGAACATAAATAGCAGTGGACCACAATGAACCATGATTCTCTTTTTCTGTTGAAGTAGTGCACTGTTAATACATCCAAGGGCTACAGTGACCCCATAGATGAATAATTGATCCCTGGCCTTGAAAATAATGCTCACAAAAGATAAGGCCATTGCATCATACCCATCTTTATGGTTCACCATTATGTCTATTTAAAAATGGTTGTATCTAGTAACTATAGTTCAGCTGCCAAGCAGGAGAAGCATGTCACCCATATGGTGAATGCACTGTTGGTGAAGCGTCATCTAGGTGGGCAGGTGAAGGGGAAGAGGTATTCTGAAAAGAGGTTTGTCATGGACAAGAGCACCAGGCTGCACGTGGAAGCTGCTTTACCATGTCATGGACGCACCCCTTTAAGCAAAGTCTTTGAGGCATAATTCCATGGCAAGGTTTTACATGGAAACTGTATACCTGATCCTGCTGCCCCACTGCTATGTTAGTGAAACAGAACACAAGGCTATATCTCCATGTCTTTGGTTCCCTATGCGTCTCTTCCTTTCACCTGTCTCCATGTATCCGTGACTCTGTGTCCCTGCCTTCCACCCACTGCTTCCCTGTCTCCAACACTCTTTCCCCTTCACCGTCTCCTCTTCCATCCCTCCCTTCATCCGCCTCATTTGTCGTTGTGTCCATGCCACTCCTCTCCAGTATCCCTGCTTTGGTGTCTTCATCTTCATGTCTTCCAGTGTCTGTCTCCCTAGACCCATGTCTCTCTCGCTGCCTGCGATCCTGTTTCATGGACTCTTCATGGTTTTGATGCCGCCTCCCTAGATAACTAGCATTTCTCAATGCCACTGACGGTCTGCTCGGTTTGCCATAAGTAGCATGACTCCCACACGCTGGTGGTAGTTAAGATTTGGTAGGCTTAAGTTCCACGACAATGCCACATTCTGCATGGTCAAGATTGTATAAGCATATTATCCTGCATTTGAACAGTACTGAAATTAAGTTGAACATGTGTGTATCATATACGTCTAAGTACAGGTCTATCCTCCGCAGTCAAGGTGGTATCAGAGCTCAATCCCTCTGCGGTATTCAACTGCAGTAGTCACAAGGCTAACTCGGGGAAATCCAATGCCTCTGTAGGCAGGAGCTCCAGGGAGAAAGAAGAGCTTTGTGCATTTGCCTTGGATGAGTATCTGCAAAAAAGCCCTTCCAGGCAGACCCGGGAAGGGCACTAACACTGCTACCAGTTCACTCTACATTGTACCTTCTTCGCCCACAGTCCACACAGCCAACCAAGCCCACACCTGTGGAGTTGGTTTTGACACCTAGGCAGATGGCACTCTTGTGCCACTCCTTGAGGTATTTCAGGGAGGAGTTCAGCGGGGCAGCCACTCCACCCACCTGCTATCTGTTTAGGGAACACTTCTGACTTACCTCACCATCCTGCTTCACCAACCCACCAGTGGTGTTGATATCTCTAATGAGGCCCTTCTCGAACCAGCCAAGGTGCAGGCACACACATAAGATTGCTCCAAAGCTGGCTGTGAGTGATTGGACACAGAAAAGGGGTCTTATTGGCAGGGGACGGCGTGGAGCCTGAGAATGAATTTTACATCCATCAAGAAACTGGGACAGAGCCACACCTCACCATTCAGCAGTGGCGGCTCCTCTGCTAAGGCGGAGGATCGATGACCCACTGCTTCACAGCAGTGAAGTAAAGGAAACATAAAATTATAACTTGCGTTATTATCATGTTATGTTTCCTTCTGCTGCTGCAGCCTTGGGGGCGGGTGGGCTACTCCGACTATAGAGGAGCAGGGCTGAAGTGGTTTGCCCACTCCTACGTGCACATGACTGGCTGGCCTTCTCGGGCCAGCCAAACAGTCATGCGCACTTTGCATCTTCTCCATGCGATGTGCATTACAGCATTTCTGGAGAACATGCCCCGGCCCCCCTTCCCTGGCTGAGCATTGAACCACGGCAGTCAGACCAATCATAACACTGCATTGCAGCATTGTGATTGGCTATCGGGAGGCTGGGAGTGTGCTTCCTGCATCCAGGTGCAGACCGGAGACAGGAAGAAGAGGGCAGAAGAGAGGCGGCGGTAGTCGGCCGGCCGGCTGGCCGTCACAGGTAAGTTTATTTATTTTTACTTTTTCGCCCTCTCACCCCTCTGCCCCCTGCCCAACCACCCGGGTCCGGTAGCAGCCACTACTGCAGTTCGGCAGAGTTTGGTTTTGGAAAATATGACTTTGTGGCAGAGAATCTGCAGATGAACACCGACTCCAAAAAAGCTGCTCACATGACCTTCTTCTTCCTCAGTGGAGTTGGTACTGTAGGGACCACCTACAGTTGCCTGCAGCCATGCTACCGCTACACTGTATCACCATTTCGGTGACAGAAATCAACTTCTTACCAGTTTGCTAAGGGGCTTCTGTGTTTTAAGTGTGCGTCAGCTTGAAGGAGCTTGCGGTATCATGGTACCGACAAACGCATCTGCTCCTATTTCTGATCCATGACCTGCAAATCATGAACTACTTCATTCATTCTGCAGGTCTTTTGTCAGACTCTTTCCCTCAACCGTAGTTCGCACTCTTCCACAGGAACGGAGAGACAGTACAGGGATATTACAGAGTAGATGTTTGTTACATTTACTTAGGGTTTCCCCAACTGCTGGTTTGACAGTGCTTAATTTGTGCCGGTGTTTGTTGGTGCTTGGCTTGCACTTGTATTTAAGAAAGTACATCACATGCTGGCGCTCTTGCCCTGTTTTTGAGCAGAGCATTTCAGTTTGGAATTTAACAATTCAATATGCTAAACAAATAGAAAACTGACACTTCCAGGCCATCCGTACAGCTTGGAGTTTTTGATATTTATACTTTTTCCTTGTTATGAACATAATTTTCCACACGTTGCTCTGATTGTTCTGTTCAACTTTATGATTGTTAATTAAAATCTTTGGTCACGACTTGCAGTACTTATTTTTTGCCAGTTTTGCGCCTTGTTATGCAGATAGGAGGTCGATTCGACAGCAAGAGAGAAGTGCGAATGAAGGGATGACAGAGACCCTAGCGGGGAACCTTCTTTAAATATCAAATGTGGTACCGATTGGTCAGTGGGTCACACCATGTCTGTACACTACACAACAAATAAAGGAATACCGTGGTTACATATTGTATAAATCAAAAAAAAGGATAGGAGTCCTTAAAAATTTACAAAGAAAATCCAGCAGCTGTGGCAGGAGCTGTAGGTGCAGCCAGCTGCAGTGAAATACTTCAAGCCAAGGCACTTGCTTTTTTTTACAAATTAAGCACTACACTAGGAATACTCACTGGCAGAAAGTAGATAGAAAACTAAGATCGCTTGGTCAACCCAATGAGTGAGTAATATATTCAACTCAATTACTTTATTCGGATAAAAACATATCCGTAAAAGAGCAATTCATATAAAGGCACCATTGAAACATAGGAGAGAACTAAGAGAGTGTAAATTACAGTAGGTACAGCTCCTGGGCGGGAATAAAATAACAAGAAAAATACACTTATCGGGGCCGGTCGGCCGCCGCCTTTCTTCCGTCCTCTTCTCTTCTCCAGTGGCAGGAAGAACACAGCCTCCCAGAATCCCCCAGCCAATCACGATTCTGCATGACAGCAGCATCATGATTGGTCTGAGCTCCGACCCAGGGGCTGAGAGGCTGTGCATGTTCTCCACCCAGGCTGTGCAATGCCACCTGGTGGAGAACATGCTCTGTGCGCATGAGTGATTGACCAACCCAAGACGGCTGGCCAAACAGTCATGCGCATTAGAGAGTGTAACAGACCAGCCCCGCCCCCCAACAAACTGAGCCAGTACAGTAAAATAAAACAAGAAAGTTGTGTTATCATTTTATGTTTCCATTTTGAAGTGATCAGTGGGGCAACGCGACCAGTCGCCGCTGGAAAATCAGGCACATGTACACTACCACACAATGCACTCACCAACCAAAACCCAGTTTCCCCTATTATTCGTTGACATAATGCTTGCCTTTGACCATAAACAGCACTCTGCAGCATTTTGGCTAGGTTCGTACTATAGAAATACCATATACATGCAAGCATGCAAGCATATGAATACATGTAATTTGCGCACTCTTATTTCACTGAATGTGCCAGCTTTTGAATGCAAGCGTGGAACAACTCACATTAGTTTAATTATTCCTATTTTCTGAAGTACCTTAGGGTATAAGATAGCCATAGGTCTGGAAAGATCATTTATGACACGGGCCCTCAGTTTCTTGTACTTTGCCAACAATTTTAACTGGTATGATTGTATTCTGCATAACTTTTCCTAGGCCTTATTGCTATCTAAAAAAAAATTGTTATCAGTATAAATTATGTGTTTAACTATTCAAACACAATGTGTGTTCTTTAGACTTAAGTTAGTCCAATGTAGAAAAACGTAACTGAAACCTATATTGTCTAAGACGCCAGTACTTCCTTAATCCGTAAAAACATAGATTTTTAAGGCACAAAACAAGGTACGTCACGTGTTGCTTTAAAACATTACTTCATTTAAAAAGAAAATGGGAAATGTGGGAGAATCTTGTGTCTGAGCAATAGCATTAATATTTCTCATGTCAATGTACACTTCACAGATATCACTGGCTTTGAGGGTGGGGAGAGGACCGGGGCACCTGTCCATGGCCCTCCCCTGGTCAAGACCTCGGTCCCCTGCCTAACCACTTCGCTGTGGTACCCCCTTCGCTGTTCATCCCCATGTTGCTCAGACTTCAGGCGCCACACTCAACCCTCAGGTGATAATCACCTCCCACGCTGAGTCACTAGTGCAAATCCAAAGCTTCTCTTTAAAGTGTTCTAGTAGAAATGTCTCTTTTTGGTTTGTGCACCTTTAATCCCACGTTCAGACCCTTTCTATGATTCCTTAAAAGAGAAAATCAAGTATGGGGAATCAAGATGCGTCTCTACCTTTCATTTATACAATGTTTGAGTCTCCTACGGGGCTCATTTGTAGAAGCCAAGGATGTACTTTAGGCGTTCTGCTGCCTGGAAAGAAAATTCTTGGGAGGCAAGCTGTGGACTGACCTGGGCAATAAATGTTGCACATCAATGTATACATTAGTCTCCTTGAGAAGGCGGAGGCCAGCCAACTCTTGCAATAAATGGTCTTTGAGGTTGCTTTGTTGCCTGAAGTGAACATGCTAAAAGTATTCCATCACACCCTACCAAGAACAATGCGGATAAGCGAAGCGGTTTCGGCGCTGTATTGGTGAACTGGCTTCATCAGGGCAGTGTGATCTAGAAACTATGACTCCTACTAGATGAAGTTCCATTAAGCACATGAACTCAGGAGAGCACATCTTTTCGGACCATATTTCAATGACCATACTGCATAAACTGAGGAAAAAGAGATGATTATGCAGGGGATAGAAGCCTCCCTGTGGTTTCCGACAAAACTGAGAATAGGGAAAAGCGAAAGGGCCACGCTATTTCCAAATCAGCGAAAGGGCCATGCTATTTCCAAATCATTGAGCTGCAAGGGCATGCTTTTCGTCTAGAAGCCACTACTCATGAACCTAAATGACGAGAAGATGAGGTTCAGGAAGTGCTCCCCTTACACTGAGGCTGCCAGGGGACGTAGGTGAGTCAAGTGCCCCTGCAGGCAACAGGTGAGAACCGCAGCTAATGGGCATGAAAAAAGGACTGTCTTAAGCTGCCTGGCCCCTTCCTTACATCAATGCCCCTAACCCTTGCACCTGAATAGCAGTACTGTTTATTTTGTTCAATGTTGCAACTTGGTTCCCCTTAAAATTAAGCATAGGCGTGGCAATGGGTGACCCACCTCATCAGCATCCAGCTCTGAGCTTCTGCGAGCAGGCAGCACAGGCTTTCAGAGTCACAGGCAGAGCAGTGGCAGCTCCTCCACTAAGGCGGAGGAGTGCCACCCCACTGCTCTCTGAGCAGTGCATAAGGAAAAATCAAAAGATAGTGACACAACGTTATTCTCATTTTATTTTTAGTTCAGAGTCATGTTAGGGCAGGGCGGGGCTGAACTGTCGTCAGAGGGAGGAGGAGTGGTTGGTGCACCATAAGTGCGCTTGGCGGTCTGGCTGACCTCCTTCGGCCTGCCAAACCGTCGCATGCACTTGACATTTCTACACCTGGCTGTGTTGCACAGCAAGTGGATACCTGTCCCAGGCTCCCAGGCCCTGCCCGAGTGGCCCGACACGCCCCTCAGACCAGTCCTGGGAGCTGCTGGGAGCCAGGAACGGAGGGAGGATGGAGGAGAGGTGGCGGCTGGCACCGGCAGGCAAGTTGTCTTTTTTTTTTCTATCTCTTGTCCCCCCCTCATGTCACCGTTCACTAGCAGTCGTCACTGAGGCAGAGTCAGTCAAATTCTCTGCTTTAGAAGCAGAACAGTCCTGGTTCCCTAAGATGGATCCGGTGATACCCACCAACAACTACTAATTCACAGGGACCACAGGCTAGCTGTTCGATCTGCTCCCTCTCTTATTGGGGCGGACACAAAACTCATTTGCATATGGTTGGTCACTACCTGTAAAGGCATAGAAAAGTTTTTTTTAAAAACAATGGACGAGACCTTTTACAAAATAACAAAATAATATAGCTTAGCCCTTGATAGCTCATTTAAGAAATGTATATTACTTGATGGGGTGCCACGAAAGATACAGCTCCCCTTCTTTCCCTCGCTTCTGCCAAACTAGTCCCGACATCCCGGGTTTTCCAGGACGACAGTCCAGGTTTTTCATCATCATCAGATTTTTAGGTCTCGCTTACGCAGCGCGCATGCAGCTTGTAGCCATCACCACGGCTTTGTGGGCAAAAACGTGCACGCGTCGCATTGCTTGCAATGCAACGCGTGCACATCTTTGCGATTTCCTTGCGGGAGCGTGCGGCACCATACGGTCGCACGCTCTTGCAAGGGAATCGCGCAGGCCCCCTCCCCCTACTGCCGCGCGAGGCGCGCATTTTTTTGTTTTTTATGAAGATGATCCTTTCACGGCCGCGCTGCTTTACTGCCACGCGGTTAATGCTTGTTTGTTATGGCAGCGCGAGGAGTGCGATGACGTCAATGCGGGGAAGGTCACCATTACTGGGCATTTAAAGGGAGAGGTGAGTGCGGGTCTCTAACTGAGCTTTAGTGGTAAAGGGGGTAAAGTTAGTGCTGGAGTTGGTCCGCGAAGCGGGTCGGCCTGTGCTGGGCTGCGCCGGTGCCTGGTGCTGGGCTGCGTCGGTTGTTTCCTAGAATGGTATATGGGCTGGTTTGCATGGCAACGCTGCAGCTGGGCTGGGTTAACATTAACAGTGCTAGTTGGTCTGGTTTCATTGCAGCGTTTGAATAGCCCTTCTGCGGCACTTTAGTTCTGCCGCTAGTGATGTTGCAAGGCAAATCATATTGGAGGAAGGCTGGTAAGTTTAGAAAACACTAATGTATTGATTAGTAATGCATGATGAGGGACAGTGGTCGGCAAATCCATATTATGGACCTGTGTCAAGCATTATATATATATGTATGCGTGTGATGAATGACTAAGTAATTTGATTACTATGAAGCGCACAGTTGTATGTTGCTCAGGTGTAGGGACTGCCCAGTTTAGAGGTATATTTGCCACTTAAAAGGCTTAGATGCACAATTGTGTGCTTGCGAGCTAGCTTCTCAGTCACTATATTTCCCCTTACGTTGCTTAGTCAGTAACTTCTGTTACTTCTGTTCTTTTGGTTTGTAAGAAGAATGAAGTATTCTGCAAAGAACAACTGGTCCTGACTTCTTGGCGGAACAGGAACTTGCAGAGAGATATCAGCAATGTTGTAAACTTCTTAATCTCCTATTGTTGAGATTAGTTAGAATTTTCAGAATTTTATAGAAGGCCTGAGCAGCTTCTATGTGGTATTTATGAAAAGCATAGCCAGAGCCAGTAATTTTTAACATTCCCTGATGTTTAAGATTTCATAAATGTACCTTTGCTAACTGGGGCTGTCATTTCATGCAAAGGAATTCAACTTCTGTGGCATGGATACTGCTCTGCCAGAAGTGGAATTATTTACTCGCAGTTGAACTACTCAGTGCGTGAATACACCCTTTGAAAACTATTTTCTTTGTAGATATTTGTGATACTGTCACAGCGGGGTAGGTCCTGTTTTTCACGGAGCATTCAGACAGGCAGAATGAATTTACGAGTCTGATGCTACAGCCATGGACCTCATTTGGAGGTAGTCCGGGGTCTCTGCCCCCACCACATCTTCAACAGAGCCGCTGACACCATCGCACCCATGCTCTGCCACACCATCAACCACTCCCTGGTGACCGCCTCATTCCCCGACGACTGGAAACACGCCGAGGTCAACCCCCTCCTGAAGAAACCCTCAGCGGACCCCACCGACCTCAAAAACTACAGACCCATCTCCCTGCTCCCTTTCCCAGCGAAAGTCATCAAGAAAGCCATCAAAAGCCAACTCGCCACATTTATTGAAGAACACAACATCCTCGACTCCTCCCAATCCGGCTTCAGAAAAAAACACAGTATGGAAACCGCCCTCCTCGCCGCAACAGACGACATCCGCACCCTACTGGACAAAGGAGAAACAGTAGCCCTCATCCTCCTAGACCTATCAGCGGCGTTCGACACAGTCTCCCACCGCACCCTAATACGTAGACTCTACGATGCAGGAATCCAGGACAAGGCCCTCGACTGGATCTGCTCCTTCCTCTCCAGCAGGACGCAACGGGTCAGACTCCCCCCTTTCCTCTCAGACCCCACACCTACCACCTGCGGAGTCCCCCAGGGCTCCTCCCTCAGCCCGACGCTCTTCAACGTCTACATGGCTCCACTTGCCCCCATCGTCAGAACCTACGGACTCAACATCGTGTCATACGCAGACGACACCCAGCTCATACTCTCCCTATCCAACGAGCCCAACACCGCCAGACGCAACTTTCGAGAAGGCATGGAAGCCGTCGCCAAATGGATGAAAAACAGCTGCCTACAACTAAACACCAACAAACCAGAAGTACTCATCATGGGCCCAAACCCTGACGCCTGGAGCGACACCTGGTGGCTCACCGCCCTCGGAAACCCGCCAACCCCCACAGACCACGCACTCAACCTGGGAATCATCCTGGACTCCGAGCTCAAAATGGACCGCCAGATCAACTCTGTCCATCTTCCTGCTTCCACACCCTCGGCCTCCTTCGTAAGACCTTCAAATGGATCCCCCTCGAACACCGAAAGACAGTCACTCACGCCCTGGTCACCAGCAGACTCGACTACGGCAACGCACTCTACTCCGGAATAAACAAATACCTCATCTGCAAGCTACAGAACATCCAGAACGCCGCCGCAAGACTGGTCCTAAACCTGCCAAAACACTGCCACATCTCCCAGCACCTGCGCACACTCCACTGGCTCCCCGTCGAGGTGGGAATCACCTTTAAGATGCTCACCCATGCACTCAAGGCCCTCCATGGCACCGGACCAGCATACCTGAACAGCCGGCTCAAATTCCACTCACCCCAAAGGACTCTACGATCAGCCCAGCTCTCCTACGCCGAGGTCCCCCGCACCAGAAAGACCAGATTGGGAGGCCGCTCCTTCTCCTTCCTCGCGGCCAAAGCATGGAACGCCTTTCCGCTCCACCTCAGACAGACAACATCGCTCCCCCTCTTCGCAAGAAACCTCAAAACCTGGCTCTTCGACAGACCCCTTCCTTGATGGAATGGAACCTGCAGCCCACCCCTAGCGCCTTGAGACCCTTACGGGTGAGTAGTTGCGCTTTAACAAACTCCTGATTGATTGATTGACCTCTAACTTGCTCCATTTGCCGCCTCTGAGGTCAGGAGTCTCAAAGGAAGTGCCTGGAGACGCAGGGAGCAGACTAGAGGTCGCAGCTGCTACACCTGACTACCCCCGAATGACGTTCATGGCTACAGCCCATGATTTTTAAGAAACCGACGTGCCTTTTCTGAAGTTAAATCACTTGCAATTGGTACTCTCTCTCTGGACCTTGGAAGGATGAATGACTGAAACAACCTTGACAGGATTCAAACCTGCACCGTGGAAATTGGACTCAATTCTCAGTGGCAAGGTTCAACTCGCAGAGAAACCTTATTGGAACTTTGCTACCATATAAACAAAGTATTGCTCCGTTCACAGATTTGCTCTGCTCCTCACAGTATGCCACTGTTTGATGCCATACGCCTGTGCCACAACAAGGCACACAAATGTGACACCACCTAATTACCAGTATACAATCTATTTCTCTGCTGAACTATGCAATGTGGTTATCTTTTGCAAAGTAATGCTTCACAGAGCAGAATCCGCATGATGCCTTAAAAATGCGGCCAAAAGCCACTTCAGTTGCGCAACACCCATAGGACTAAAAAGGCCTTACCCCCCTCTCTCATTGGGTGTTTCAGTCCAGGCTGCTACAGCTTGGTTGGGCAGTGTCTGGTGTCTTATCTCAGTCTCACCTAAGTATTTTACAGGTCTTACAATTGACATGCCTTTGTGAACTGGATAAGGAGGCTTTGGCATTTTTTTCACAGGATCCAGTACCCCCTAGGTCCGCACTCTGCATATTCCTGGGGCCTCATTTATGAGGCTGTGCGTCACTTTTACTCCGCCGGTGCGTCACTTTTTGTGACGCACCAGTGGCGTAAAAAATGCACCTTGTTGCGCCATATTTACAAAGTGACGCATCTAGGTAGATGCGTCACTTTGTAAACCCCTGCGCCACATTATACCTGCGCCAGGTATAATGTATGCAAGGGGGGCGTATTGGCGCAAGGAAGGGTCGTAGAAGTGACACAGTGAAATCTTGAGATTTCACTGCATCACTTTTAGGACGCTGTTGCGTCAAAATCTTGCGCCTGCCTCACAGCAGGCGTAAGACTGACGCAGGCCCTTTCACATGGGGCTTGCCCCGTGTGAAAGGACGCATTGCTGGAGTTGCGTCACTTTTGTGACACACTCCAGCAATGCGTCACTTTTGCGCTTACAGATACGTTAGAAATACTGACGTATCTGTAACTCCTTGCGACATGATGCGTCATACAATAAATATGACGCATCAGGAATGTCGCAAGGAGTGCGGACTGAGAAGTGACGCATCGCTGTTTTCACGCAGCGATGCGTCATTTCTCATAAATGAGGCCCCTTGTATTTTATTTTACTTTTACTGCAACAGTGGGCAAATGCATTTTGTAAAAAGGTATGCCATGGAAGGGTTGCTACCTTTCCAAGAGAAACAAGCATTTACAATGCAATAGGTCTCGCATTATAGAAAGTTTGACCTATTGGTATTGTAAATGACAATGCCTTTTATTAATGCAGGGTTTTTAAACACAAATAAAAGGCATTGTCATTTACAATGCCAATAGCTCAAAATCTCGCAATTGCGAGACCTATTGCATTGCAAATGCTTGTTTAATTAGGAGACTCCAGGTAATGTAACTAAACAGAGCACATGTCCCATTGTTCATACAAGGTAGACTGAACGCATAAGAAGGAATGTTTTCATGTGATGCATCGAAAGTTAGCAGTCAGTCAGCAGAAAGCAATTTAGCTAACGCAGATGATGTTATTTTTAAAAGTTGCACTTAATTCTCCTTAGTGTCTCATTGTCTGTGTGTACAGCGCTGTCAGTTACTTTCTTTGAAGTCCCTCGGTCAATGCAAAATAGTAATCCTTTTTCTGTGTTTGTTGAATGTCCTGGTTTTTGGGATTCAAACAGTGGTGGCTGTCAAAATACTGAAGTGGGGGGTGTGGGGAGCCCCAACATGCACTGAGGCACAGGCTCCACACCCAATCTCGGCGCTGCTCTCATGTTAGGAGAGCAGTGACAGGACTGGTCTTAGTGGCGTGGTTTTCTGCTCAAACAGTGCATAGTCACCTGTGAGGTTTTGCAAACCTGCCTGTGTAACAAAGCTGGGTTGGAGAAACCTAAGTGTGCATGTCTATTTGGCTGGCCTAAGACGGCCGGCGAAACTGACATGCACAATTACAGTACACCAGTACACCTACAACTCCTCCCTGCTATGCCCAGCCCTGCCCCTCCCATCACTGCTGGATTGCCTCAATCAGTCAATGGGCATTTTACTTTTTGCTAGACTGCTGACCGACTGATCAGTGGGGCGACACTCCTCCACCATTACAGGGGAGCCTCCCCATGATTCAAAATACGGTCACCCTGCTGCAGTCTAGAGGGCAGCATTATTGTAGTCGAAAAAATGTATTGCAGGTTGCCACTTTATAGTATGTGATTGACAGATTTATTGGCAGTGACCAAGGCAGCTATCTTATTCGTTTTACATTGGAAAAGGTTGGCACTTGACTCCAACAATAACCTTTCTCCAGCAGCTTTCTCCACTTTCTTTGGTGTTCAGAACATCACAGCCTGTCTTCTGTATCACTTCACTGACATTGCTCGTGTGAACCCCTAAGTGGAGCTGTACCAAACATTCATCATTCTGAAGTTGAAAAACTGAGTGCCAGTTATTTACAGTGCTACAATCAATTCAATTCAATAAATCTTTATTCGAATTTTTCAATTCATAAAAGTACATATCATAATACATATCCCATAAAATACTGTTATCCATAAAATACAAATTTAAAAAGTACAGGTAAATTTACAATTTAAGGGTTTTCCATCATTTTGCGCGCTCCAACAGCAATTTTTAAAAAGGTACCAACACGACAAATTAATTCTTCATTATCTAAGATTGACAGTGCCTGATAGGATTGTTCCAAAGTAATAGGTCTGTGTCTTTTAAAAAACGGAATTTAAAGCCATTTAGTATATTTCACATAAAATTTACAGCAAAAAAGAAAGTGCAGATCATTTTGTGCTCTTTGTCCATCACAAGGGCAACTAATTTTAACTGTGCTTTGCTGAAAACCCAAAGGAACATTTAACAGATACCTCACAGTGCCAGCCCTTAGGCGAAATAATAAACTCCTTTCCCAGTTAGTCAATGGTAATGTTAAATACAATGCCAGGGTACATTTGGGCGACACAGTTTTCAAGTACTTAGCAACTGTATTTTTCCCTGATTAAGTCTTCAGCCTTTTCTGTAAGTAAAGTGCTCTTAGTGCTTCTTTTAATCAGATTTCTTGACGTTACTAGCTTCGGTTGGATCAACAAAAATATTCCTCATACCCACTTCCTCCAAGCTAGTATACCCATAATGAAGCCACAGGATCTTCCTCCCTCTTTCACAGTTTAAACAGTCAGTTATTATCTCTTGTGTGAGTTTGGCTGACTGATTTGTCCAGACCAAATGCCAAAATAGAGCTGGACGGGAATTAACAAAATCTGATACAAATGGTAGATTTAATTCACTATTGTTAGAACCGGCTGTCTCTAGTTGGCAGAAGTATGCACTTCTGACAAATAGGGACACACCTTTTCTAGTCAGGGCAAGGGGATCACACCCTTTGATAACCCCTGCTCACCCCCTTGGTAGCTTGGCAGAGCAGACAGGCTTATCTCAGAGGCTGTGTGTTAAGCATTTATAACCACATACAGTAACAAAGTGAATACACTACAAATGGACACGACACAGTAGTATTATAAAAATAAGGATTTTTATATAAGGCTTAGCACAAGACCAAATAACGACAAAAATATGCACAATCTAAATAAATACTCTTGGAAGGGAAAATAATAGTTCAAATGTAGTTTCTTCTTAGCACAAAGTCTTTAGTATCAAAAGCAACTCTTCTTCCTGGAACACAGTTCTTGGCAACAATGTAACCCACACGGGAGTCACACGACGTTGAGGCAAAGTTAATCCAAAGGTTCGGCGTCGACCGCGAGGAGCGCTACGTCGAGCCCGGAGTCACACGGACCCCTACAACACAGTACCTTAGGAAAATGAAGCACACGATGATCAGCGGCGTCGAGCAATCTGGCGTCGCGTCATCGGTGTCGATCAGGCCTCAGTAGTCGCCGATGTCGATGATGGTGTTGCAAGAGTGAGCAGCGCTCACGGCGTCGAGAGGGCTTTGAAGTCGATGCGATCAGCAGCGGTGCAGACACGAGGTCCCTTGGAGCTGGAGCCGAACTCACTACTCACTGGCGTTGCTGCTGGCGTCGATCGGGCCCGGCGGCCGGCGTCGAGGAAGCGGGACACTGGAGCCGTTACTCACGATGTCGAGCTGGATTCAGCGACATCCGTCGGCGTCGAGATTGCTGGATTCGTTCAGAGGTGCTGGATTCACAGGTTCCAGCAAATAGCACTTTAAGCAGATGAAGTCCTTTAGCCCTGTGATTTCAACAGGAGACTGGCACTCTTCCAGTCCTTGGAGATTTTCTTAGCAAAGCGTGAGTGTACACACACAGTTCCTCTCTCCTGGTTCCTTGGCAAAAATAAAGAAGCAATGCAGGATTCCCCCCAGCAAACAGCACTCTGGCAGAAGGGGTAGGCAAGTCCTTGGATCAGCAGGCTTCTTGTCCTTGGTTTCAGGGTTCCTTGTCAGAAGTGATCTAAATTCTTGTTTCAGGGGTCCTTCTCTTATACCCCTTTTTGGCTTTGATCCCTTTGTCCATGCAGGGGAATTTCCCAACATCCTGGGTGTGTTGTGGTTGGAGCCAGGCAGAGGCACCTGGCCTATTCACTGAGCAGGGCTGGGTCCTCAGACGCCCAGCAGGAGGTGGAGCCAGCATTGTCACTGGCAGGAGCAGAGCTATCGGCCTCCTGGCAGGAGGTGGGGCCAGGATCGTCCATGGCAGGCACAGAGCCATCAGTCGCCTGGCAGGAGGTGGAGCCAGCATTGTATCAGGCAGGGCAGGCTATCAGCAACTACTCTCCCCCTACTCTCAAAGCAAATGTCCCACTCATCCCACACTGACTCATCAGATCTCTGGAGCCACCCAGCTCCTGTCACACACACACCAAACCAGCAGAAACCAGAAATAGTTAGACAAGAAAATAGCCACTTTCTAAAAGTGCTATTTTCGAACCCAGAGTCCAAAAACCATCCACACCAACGGATGCGTAATTAAACCCCGAGTTCAGGGATACCAAACTCGACATTGCACCATGCTCCCCGAGCCAGCTAGGATTATAGCATTAATAATCCTGGCAGCCCATTCTAACTAATGGAGAGCAGGTTACCTTGCAATAGTGAAAAACGAATATGGCTGTAATTCACTATTAGGACATGCCAACTTGGTACTTGATAGTAAACCAAATAAGCCAAACATGGAATTCAATCAATACAGTAATTTAACATCGGGAGCACTTGCACTGTGGCACTGATCAGCCGTGGCACAGTGCCCAAAGCATATACCAGCAAAAACATCGAAACAGTGGAGGCAAACAGAAAAAATGGAGGAGAGACTCAAGCCAATGATGTCAGGTCTAACACGTGTCCCCTCCAGCTGAAATGTGGGGAGAACTACCCTTGACCTAGGGAGTCCTCATCACTAAGGCGGAAAAATCTGGACAGACCATCTGCATTGGCGTGATCTGTACCAGGGCGGTGTTCCACCGTAAAGTCCATCCCCTGTAGAGAAATGGACCACCTCAACAGTTTTGGATTCTCACCCCTCATCTGCATCAACCATCTGAGGGGCCTGTGGTCTGTCTGAACCCGGAAGTGAGTCCCAAACAGGTAGGGTCTTAGCTTCTTCAGCGCCCAGACCACAGCAAATGCTTATCGCTCTATCGCACTCCACCTTGTTTCCCTGGGAAGTAACCTCCGGCTGATGAAGGCTATAGGTAAGTCTCGGCCCTCTTCATTCACCTGAGCTAGAACAGCTCCCACGCCATGCTCTGAAGCGTCCGTCTGGACAATAAATTCTTTAGAAAAGTCGGGTGCCTGGAGCATAGGTGCTGTGCACATTGCAGTTTTCAGGGTGTCAAAGGCCGTTTGACAGGCATCAGTCCAGATCACATTTCGTGGCTGCTTCCTGGAAGTCAGCGAAGTCAAGGGGTGCACAATGTTGGCGTAATCCTTGACAAACCTCCTGTAGTAACCCGTGAGTCCTAAGAAGGCTCTCACCTGAGTTTGGGTTTTGGGCGGCGCCCAAGCCAGGATGGTATCAATCTTGGGTTGCAGGGGGGCCACCTTGCCGCTCCCTACTTGATGCCCCAAGTACACCACAGAACCCTGCCCAATCTGGCACTTACTAGCTTTGATTGTGAGGCCTGCTCTGCGCACGGCCAACAACACTTCCTGGAGGTGGCGCAAGTGTTCCTCCCAGCTGGCGCTGAACACTGCGATGTCGTCCAGGTAGGCGGCACTGAAATCCTCCAGTCCAGCCAAGACCTGGTTGACCAACCTCTGGAAGGTAGCAGGGGCATTCTTCATCCCAAAGGGCATCACCCGGAACTGGTATAGCCCATCTGGTGTGGAGAATGCTGACCTCTCCTTTGCCCCATCAGTTAAGGCGATCTGCCAGTACCCAGACGTTAGATCAAATGTGCTAAGGTACCGTGCAGCCCCCAACCGATCTATGAGCTCATCAGATCTGGGGATGGGGTGCGCGTCAGTCTTGGTGACTGAATTGAGTCCTCGGTAATCCACGCAGAACCAAAGTTCTGGTGAAGCACCAGGCGCTGCAGCCTTCGGGACCAAGACCACTGGGCTGGCCCAAGGACTGCTAGAGGACTCAACCACCCCTAAGGCAAACATTTTGGAGACCTCCTCCTTAATGTATGCTCTGACCTTGTCAGTCACCCTGTAAGCCTTGTGCTTAACAGGAGTGCTGTCTCCGGTGTCCACATCATGGACACACCAATGAGTGACACCAGGGACCAAGGAAAACAGATCAGGGAATTGTCCCAACAGTTGGCGACAATCCTGCTTCTGCTCAAGGGTCAGTGTGTCAGAGAGGACCACACCATCTACTGACCCATCTTGCTCTTTAGCACACAGGAGGTCAGGAAGAGGCTCACTCTCCTCCTCCATTCCAGCATCTGTAGCTAGGAGCATGCCCACTTCGGACCTTTCTAAGTGGGGCTTCAAACGGTTGACATGCAGGACCCTCAAGGGGTTCCTGGGAGATTTCAAGTCCACCAAGTAGGTGACATCGCTCTTCTTCTCCACAACCTTAAACGGCCCAGTCCACCTGTCCTTGAGTGCACAAGGTTCCACAGGGGACATGACCCAAACTTCCTGACCAGGCTGAAGCTCTACCAGAGTGGCATTCCGGTCGTACCAACGCTTCATCTCCTCCTGGCTGGCCTCCAGATTTGCCTGAGCAAAATCTCTGAAGCGCCGAGTCTGGTTCCTAAAGGCCTGCATGTAACTGTATACATCCTGGGGAGGTTTCCTGGGAGATTGCTCCCAGCCTTCTTTGACCAGACTCAAAGGTCCTCTTACTGGGTGACCATACAAAAGCTCAAAGGGGCTGAACCCTAGAGACTTTTGCGGCACCTCTCGGTAAGCAAACAACAGGCATGGCAAGAGGACGTCCCATTTCCGCCTCATTGGTTCTTCAAGACCCATGATCATGTCTTTAAGGGTCCGGTTGAATCTCTCAACCAGCCCATTACCTTGAGGATGGTAAGGAGTGGTGAACTTGTAGGTTACCCCGCACTCCTTCCACAGAGACTTCATGTAATTGGAAATGAAGTTGGTGCCCCGGTCTGACACCACCTCTCTGGGGAACCCCATTCGGGAGAAAACACCCATCAGTGCCCGTCCCACCACGGGGGCCGTCACTGTTCGGAGAGGGATGGCTTCCGGGTACCGTGTGGCATGGACCACCAAGACCAGGATGAACCTGTTGCCCAGGGCTGTCTTGGGGTCCAGGGGCCCAACAATGCCAATCCCCACCCGGTCAAAGGGGGTACTGACCACTGGAAAAGGTTGGAGGGGAGCCTTCTGCTTCCTTCCGCTTTTCCCACTTGCCTGGCAAGTGTGACAAGTCTTACAATGGATGTCTACATCCCTGCGCATCTGAGGCCAATAAAAATGGGTGACAAGCCGGTCATAGGTCTTGTCCTGCCCCAGATGTCCAGCTAAAGGAACGTCATGTGCCAAACCTAGTAGGAAGGCTCTGAAGCGCTGGGGTACCACCAGCACACGGGCTGACCCAGGCTCAGCAGCCTTAGGCTCGCTATACAGGAGGTCGTTCTCCCAGTAAACAAAATGTGACCTTGACTGATCACCTGAGGTTTGGGCTGAGGCCTGCTGCCTCATACCCACAAGAGAAGGGCACACTTTCTGTTCCGCACAGAATTCCTCCCTGGAGGGACCACCATCCTGCTGCCAATGGGTCAGCTCGGGCAGGTCTCCCAGTTCAACAATTTGTTCCCCTGTGGGCTCCAGGGCATCCCCCTCAGGGTCTACCTCCTCCTGGACCACGGGAACTACGGGGGCCGGTTCCCCGCGCCTCCTGCCTCTTCTCTTCACAGCTGGGCCCTGGGCCATATTCTCAGGCTCCGGGACCCCATCAACACCCTTACTTGCTGTCATGGATCGAGTGGTTGCACACACCCACTCTGGCACACCCAACATTTTCAAATGTGTCTCCCTCTCCACCTTAGCCCAAGGGGAGTCTTCTAAATCATTGCCCAGGAGACAATCAACAGGCATGGCGGGCCTCACAGCAACCTGAAGAGTACCTGAAACTCCCCCCCATTCAAAGGGAACTTGAGCTACCTCACACTCTTTCTGGGAGTTGTCAGCAGCTATCACGGGGTAGAATGCGTGGGGAGCCACCTGCTCTCTGGACACCAAGTGACACTTGACAGCTGTCACACTCGCTCCGGTGTCTCTGAGAGCTTCCACTCTATGGCCATTAATGGTCACCCACTGCCTATATTTACTAATGTTACTAGGCAGAGGGGGTGGAGGGACCATTTGCATGTCTCCTAGCGAGACCAGGGACATCTCTGCGGGACCCCTCCCACCAGGGACAACCATCTCCTCCCCTCCCAGGGCTACACTCGCCAACTGACGGGGGGTGCACGCGGCGGTGCATTCGAATTCTTCATGGGACACTGGGGGTCATAATACCGGTGTCCCACCTGCCCACAAACATAGCAGGTCAGTGGGCCCCTATGAACAGGTTTACCTGTCGGGCCCCTGGCTTCTTCTCAGGGGGAGGCTGGGAACCCTTCCCTTGGTTCCCTTGGAGATTACTTTGGGGCCCTCTCTGGGACTCCTTCTGTTTGCCCTTGTCCCCCCCACTCTTCTGCGGGGGACCCTGTCCACCTTTGGCTGAGTCTCCCACTGGACCCTTGTGGACCCTGGTACTGACCCAGCGGTCTGCCTCCTCAACAAGTTTTCTAGGGTTAGATATCTTGCTATCAATAAGGTGCTGGCGCAGCGCTGGAAAACAGTTATTAGACAAATGCTCCCAAGCAAACAAATCATAAAGAGCGTCATAACTTTCCACTTTGCTGCCCTTTACCCAACCATCCATGGATCTGCAAAAATAAGACACATATTCAACCCACGTCGTACCAGGCAACTTCTTACATTCTCTAAAAGCTTGTCTGTACTTCTCGGGGGCTAGGCCATACCGCAACATTAAAGCATCTTTCATATGAGCATAAGACATCCTATCCTCAACAGGCATGTCTAACAGGGTATCTCTCCCCTCATTCACAAAGCGACCCCACAACCCCGCTCCCCAATCCTTCTCAGGGACCCGGTGGGCCAACAATGCTAACTCATATGCTTTAAACCACTGACCAATATCTTCATTCCTATGATAATCTTTTATCACATCTTTGGGAAAATAAAACCTACTTTCTGCAGGCACAGATGGGATGCTGCCACCATAGGGATTCAATTCTAACTTCTTAGCCTGGATGTCCAATTCCCTCAACTTGGTATAACGCTCCAAAGCTAACTTTTCTCTCTCAAACTCCAACCTTTTGGTCTCCAAATCAGCTTCTCTCCTACCTCTTGCATTTTCTAACCCCAACTGCCCATTTATCTTTAGCCTTGCCATTTCCATGTTGTATGCTCGCTCTTTCGCACTTTCTTCTCTTTCTTCAGGGGAAAGACCTTTGGAGGAAACACTGCTTCCGGGAGAGGACACGAATCCATTCAATGGTGCCTCCTCATCCCCTTCCACTGTCGGTACCACCACCGGATCAGTGGGATTCCTGGCCTCTAACCAGGCTTCCAATGCTTTCAGATATTCCTCATTTCTTGAGATGCCTGTGGTAGGAACTTCAAACTTCCTGCAGAAGGATTTCAGCTCCTTCAATTTGTAGACATTTATCTTTGCTCTATCAAATTCCTCCACAACAACAAGGGTATTGCTTCCGGTATCACTCATGGTCAAAACTGGCAGTGTTCAAAAAATCAAGTTTCAGAAAAGCGGAGAACAAAAATAGGATCCTTCCAAATTAGATTGTGGCTGTGCTATGGTCTGCTTTCACTATGTAGCGCACACTAATCACTGCACATGGGTCATAAATGCAAAGTTCAAATCCTCACAGCTGACCCACCAATGTTAGAACCGGCTGTCTCTAGTTGGCAGAGGTATGCACTTCAGACAAATAGGGACACACCTTTTCTAGTCAGGGCAAGGGGATCACACCCTTTGATAACCCCTGCTCACCCCCTTGGTAGCTTGGCAGAGCAGACAGGCTTATCTCAGAGGCTGTGTGTTAAGCATTTATGACCACATACAGTAACAAAGTAAATACACTACAAATGGACACGACACAGTAGTATTATAAAAATAAGGATTTTTATATAAGGCTTAGCACAAGACCAAATAACGACAAAAATATGCACAATCTTAATAAATACTCTTGGAAGGGAAAATAATAGTTCAAATGTAGTTTCTTCTTAGCACAAAGTCTTTAGTATCAAAAGCAACTCTTCTTCCTGGAACACAGTTCTTGGCAACAATGTAACCCACACGGGAGTCACACGACTTCGAGGCAAAGTTAATCCAAAGGTTCGGCGTCGACCGCGAGGAGCGCTACGTCGAGCCCGGAGTCACACGGACCCCTACAACACAGTACCTTAGGAAAATGAAGCACACGATGATCAGCGGCGTCGAGCAATCCAGCGTCGCGTCGTCGGTGTTGATCAGGCCTCAGTAGTCGCCGATGTCGATGATGGTGTTGCAAGAGTGAGCAGCGCTCACGGCGTCGAGAGGGCTTCGAAGTCGATGCGATCAGCAGCGGTGCAGACACGAGGTCCCTTGCAGCTGGAGCAGAACTCACTACTCACTGGCGTTGCTGCTGGTGTCGATCGGGCCCGGCGTCGAGGAAGCGGGACACTGGAGCCGTTACTCACGATGTCGAGCTGGATTCGGCGACGTCCGTCGGCGTCGAGATTGCTGGATTCGTTCAGAGGTGCTGGATTCACAGGTTCCAGCAAATAGCACTTTAAGCAGATGAAGTCCTTTAGCCCTGTGACTTTAACAGGAGACTGGCACTCTTCCAGTCCTTGGAGATTTTCTTAGCAAAGCGTGAGAGTACTCACACAGTTCCTCTCTCCTGGTTCCTTGGCAAAAATAAAGAAGCAATGCAGGATTCCCCCCAGCAAACAGCACTCTGGCAGAAGGGGTAGGCAAGTCCTTGGATCAGCAGGCTTCTTGTCCTTGGTTTCAGGGTTCCTTGTCAGAAGTGATCTAAATTCTTGGTTCAGGGGTCCTTCTCTTGTACCCCTTTTTGGCTTTGATCCCTTTGTCCATGCAGGGGAATTTCCCAACATCCTGGGTCTGTTGTGGGTGGAGCCAGGCAGAGGCACCTGGCCTATTCACTGAGCAGGGCTGGGTCCTCAGTCGCCTGGCAGGAGGTGGAGCCAGCATTGTATCAGGCAGGGCAGGCTATCAGCAACTACTCTCCCCCTACTCTCAACGCAAATGTCCCACTCATCCCACACTGACTCATCAGATCTCTGGAGCCACCCAGCTCCTGTCACACACACACCAAACCAGCAGAAACCAGAAATAGTTAGACAAGAAAATAGCCACTTTCTAAAAGTGCTATTTTCAAACCCAGAGTCCAAAAACCATCCACACCAACGGATGCGTAATTAAACCCCGAGTTCAGGGATACCAAACTAGATATTGCACCATGCTCCCCGAGCCAGCTAGGATTATAGCATTAATAATCCTGGCAGCCCATTCTAACTAATGGAGAGCAGGTTACCTTGCAATAGTGAAAAACGAATATGGCTGTAATTCACTATTAGGACATGCCAACTTGGTCAGGCCTGTCCTACCTTATACTTACAATGCACCCTGCCCGTGGGCCTACCATAGGGGTGACTAACACGAAGTTAAGGGAAAGTTTAGGGACTGGCAAGTAGGTGTACTTGCGCAGTCAGCGTGACAGTACCGGACTGCACGTAGGTCTAGCAATGGCAGACCTGTAGACATACTTTTACTAGGCCGCTCTTGTGGGTGGCACAACATGTGCTGCAAGCCCACGAGCAGCATTTGTATTTACAAGCCCTGGCACTCCTGGTGCACTAGACTAGGGACTGATAGTAAACCAAATAAGCCAAACATGGAATTCAATCAATACAGTAATTTAACATCGGGAGCACTTGCACTGTGGCACTGATCAGCAGTGGCACAGTGCCCAAAGCATATACCAGCAAAAACATCGTAAACAGAGGAGGCAAACAGAAAAAATGGAGGAGAGACTCAAGCCAATGATGTCAGGTCTAACAACTATGCATAATAAAATGCTACAATTGGCAAACACTATTTTAAATATAACAACAATGCTAGTATTAATACAAACGCAATCATATTTCTTGTACTCTCTGTGCCTTTACATATTAAGGGGCATATTTATTGAAAAATCACGCAGAGCAGCGACCCATCTTCTGCACTGTGCTGTGTGATAGGGAAAAGGCAGGAATGCATTGTATGTAACATAATACGTTGCATTCCTGTCTTTTCTCAGTACTGGCAAACAATGTGCTAGGTTATACACATAATGGTAAATTCAAAAGGCCTTGGTTAACACAGACGTAAAAAGTGAATACATCTGGTGTTGCTTCAAGTCACAAGAAAGAAAGAAGAGAAAGAAGAAAGAAAGAAAGAAAGAAAGAAAGAAAGAAAGAAAGAAAGAAAGAAAGAAAGAAAGAAAGAAAGAAAGAAAGAAAGGAAGGAAGGAACAAAAAGCAAATTAAGAAGGAAAGAGAAAGACGGAAATAGAAGGAAGGAAGGAAAGAGGACAGAAACAGCCCTGATTAAAGCCGCTGATGATGTACGCCGAATTAGAGACCTTGGCGGAACCGCAGTACTGATACTGCTTGACCTCTCAGCGGCATTCGACACGGTCGACCATAAGATCTTAGTCGACCGTGTCGAGAAGATGGGCATTTGTCACACAGCCAAAGAACTACTAGCCACTTTCCTCTCAGAGAGAACTCAAGCAGTCACCCTAGGACCTTACCAATCTGTCGAGCTGACGCTACCATGTGGGGTACCTCAAGGCTCATCCCTGAGTCCGACACTATTCAACATCTATGTGTCGGACCTTGCTAATGTCATCAAGGCACACGGGATGGGCCTTACCTCATATGCTGATGATACACAATTGGTTATGGCCATAAAGGGAGATGGACCAGAAGTGGCCCAACGCTTTCAGAGGGGAATGACGGAGATAGGAAACTGGATGGCAACCAATTGCTTAAAACTTAATTCAGAAAAGACTGAAGTACTTTTATTTGGCCCAATGTCACCCAGCTGGTCAGCAGAATGGTGGCCATCCAGTTTTGGTGCTGTCCCCAAACCAGTCCCTAAGGTCAGGAATTTGGGTATCATCTTTGATGATGGCCTAAATTTTATGGACCATGCAAATAAAGTGGCTTCCACAGCCCACTATAAGCTCCGCATGATTAAAAAAATCAGTCCTTACCTCCCTGTGACGGCTATTAAAACCTTAGTCAGCTCCCTGGTTTTATCGTCACTGGATTATTGCAACGGTCTATTTTTAAATACACAATCCAGAGTACTGAGGAAACTGCAGTCAGTACAAAATGCCGCAGCCCGCTTGGTTTTTGGTATTCCAAAATATGCATCCATCTCAGATGCAATTTCACGATTACACTGGCTGACAATCCAGAATCGGATTAAATTTAAATCATTATGTATTGTCTATAAGACACTTAATGGACAAGGCCCACACTCACTAAGTGAGCAACTGAAACCATACCAGCCTTCTCGCCAACTTCGGTCCTCCAATAACAATCTTCTATTGATTCCCCGTGTAAAAACAGTATCGTGGGGCGACCGTCGTTTTACGGTCGCGGCACCCAAGCTGTGGAATTCCCTCCCGCTGGACATAAAAACTTGCCCAACGCTGCTTCAGTTTCGAAGGAAACTCAAAACATGGCTGTTCACTCAATAACTCCTTAAAGGTATTGCTCAGATAATTAACATCATTGAGACCACTGCAAACAATTAGCGCCAAGACGCCTTCGGGTATAAGATGCGCTTAACAAATAGCAATAAATAAATAAATAAATAAATAAGAAAAATTAGAAAGAAAGAGAGAGAGAGAAAAAAAGAGAATGATAGAAAGAGAGGAGGAACAAGAAAAGGAAAAAAGAGAAGAAAGGAAAGAAGAGAAATAAGAAAGAAAGAAAAAGATGGAAGGATAGGGAAGGAATGAAGAAGGAAAGAAAGAGAGAAGGACAGAAAAGGATAGCAAAGAAGAACAAAGAAAAAAACAAAGAAAGAAGTAATGAGAAAAAGAGAGGACACGGTGAAGGAAAATGAGGAAAATAAAAATAAATGAAAGTAAGATTGAAAGAAGAAAAGAAAGAAGGAAAAAGAACAACAAAGAAGGGAAGAGAGAGAGAAAAAAGTAAAAAGAGGATGACTTAATTCAGAACAGTTTCGAATGGACACAACTGGTATGCTGTGAAATAGGAGAAGTCAGAAAAGCAAAACACTTCAAAAGGAATTTACAACAGCATTGGCAGGAGATATAATCTGATAAGGATGAAATGTGCACCAGAAGCGCCTTGCTACCATACCAGGCTCTAAACACAAAGGCAACACTCAATTAATTATAGATAGAACTGACTTGTGTGTGAATGTGCTCCTTGTGAGAGAGCAAAATGCACTCACTGAAAGTGAAATTATTTAGAGGCTTAAGTAGACTGACCTACTGCTCTATGCTGTATGTTTAGTGAGTGGAAGCCAAATGTGAATGACACAACAACAGACTGATGAGTGAAGAGAGGTGGCTGACAGCCCCTATATGTAGGTATATTTTAAATATTATAGTGAAATCCAGAGGTCTTGGATAACGCCAGACCTAAACAGGGGCTCAGATGAGCCCTGATCACATTATGCAGGTCCACCAGAACTGGAAAGGTTTTAATTCATTAGAGTTTGGATCCCACTTATGAATGTTTTTATTTAGATAGCATTCAGAAGTGTGGGCAATGCGCATTACAGTGTATTGAAAAGCTGCTTTACTACAGGCATATTACAATAGCCCCTTTTCATTTTAGGACTGTCAAAGGGAACAAGAGTTCCTTTCACGTTCTCTGCTGAACTTTGCATGCTCCTTTTCATGGCCTCTCCCTTCAGAGGAGGAAAGATGAAACACAAATTCCAGAGGCGACCAGTCAGGTTATACCTGCCTCACAACGACTTATGGTCTGCCCTTTGGCTTCCTGCCTCTGTTCTGGTGTGTAACGGAAGCTTGAAATATTGGTTGTGCCTTTCACCCGAGGCTGTGTGGAAGAACTGAAGCTGTGTGTCAGCACTGGGCGATGTGTTTGTCCCAGACTGGCCAAAGGCATTTTGAGATGTGTTTTCACATATGGGCATGTTACAAGTTGTCTGTATTGGGGTTGCTGACTTCTGTACACCTGACGTATCAAGGCAGCACTCCTGGAATATTATGGCTGCACTGATTGCATATCACGGCACTACTTCTGTTACTATATCTCTGCATTACCCACATTGCGTTGTTTTATTAATCTTGAACCTGCAGGGGTGTTCAGAGTGGACCTTTTTCTCATGCCCCCATGACTTTTCAGGTCCCATCTCTCACACAGGTCCCCGTTGTTCAAACATACCTACTGACTAAAGATAGTCATGCATTTCATATATATTTTATATACGTCTGTTCAATTCAGTTATACAGCTTATTGTTTGTTGTTTCTGAGAGAGCGCAAACTGACCAAAATGTAGAAATGCATCACACTTACACGTAGTAAGCACAAGTCATGAAGAGAAATGCCATGAGTGCTGATAGTATCCATAGTTATATTCTGAAATGTGTAGTTAATATAGAAATTTAAGTAGAAGTGGAACTAATACAGAAATGTGTGAAGCAATACGATTTTATTAAACGTGATTATTCCTGAATCCATGTTGTGTAGCTGCTAAAATGTAAGATGGCATACGGAAACGTTGAACGTGGTAGGCCTCAGGGCCAGAGCTAGGAGGGAGGGGGAAGGTGATTAAATTTCACAATATGGATTGCACTAATGTTTAGTAATAATGAGTAGGCTTTGATTTATAGATGTGTTTACCGAATCAGTAGAATAAGAGTATTAACATGCTAATAATTAAAGAAGAAGTTGAATACTATAAAAATGTTGTAGAGCTGGAAAGCTTTAACGTTGATTTACACATATTAGTCTGGGCCGGGGAATGTTGCAACGCGGTTGGAAGACCATGAGAATTGGGATTTGGCTGCAAATGTCTGTCTGGAAGAGAAAAGGGGGTATTCAATTATTAATAAAATGAATAGAAGCTTGTTCAAGAAACGAACCAGACATGGAGGAGGGTTCCGGAATGTTTAAGGGGTATCAGCGGGCCGGAGAAGAGTCTGAGAAGCAAGGTCGACTCTAACCACAAGGCCTCATCATGGAAAAAGCCAGAAGCTACACCACGTGAGGGGCGTCTCACGAGGGGCGTCCTAAATGTTGTTGGATTTTTGTATTAGGGACAGCACCCCTGGGTGGAGTTAGAGCAGAAGCCTGAGGACCCTTTAGAGAGCGGATGGGTAGGCAGAGAGGGGTCATGATTGGAGAACTATAGGTTTTCACCAAGAGTTTGAGAGTGGGTGGCTTCCCTTGGGAGTCATTCACTGCTGACACCTTTTGATAGGTTGAGACCTGGTTAAGTAGGGATACCATCTAGAGCAGGGTAGGGTCAGCCTAACCTGTATTTTATCTCCGGCTGTAAATGACTGATAGATTTCAATATGTGTCTATGCTAATAG
Organism: Lissotriton vulgaris; assembly: GCF_964263255.1. Taxonomy (NCBI): domain Eukaryota; kingdom Metazoa; phylum Chordata; class Amphibia; order Caudata; family Salamandridae; genus Lissotriton; species Lissotriton vulgaris. The sequence continues at coordinate 351,632,729 of NC_141685.1, read as the reverse complement.
CACTATTGTTTTTAGAACTGGTATTGGTAGTTTCCGTTGTTCGTCTGAGGGCTTTCAGAGAACACATGTACGTAGTTGGGCCTGTGTATCTGGTGAATCTCATTTTGAGATGCTTGTACCTGCAACTTATCCTGACTTTATAATAAACCTTTGAAAGCTAGAAGTTGTTTGTGATCCTTTGAAGCAGAGTCCTTTATTGGGACTTTACTGATCTTGGTAAGAGATGCACTTTCTTCCCTCAATGACAGGCAATAAAGGTTCAGTCGACCAGACCGGGATTTTAGATCGATAGTGATAAGGTATTGATCAAAATCTCGCCCTTCCAGTTGGTAGCTATAGAGGATGGTTGCCTTCTTGAGGAAGGTGACCTAGGCCAGGTTAGATTACCCCAAGGCCCCTAGAGACCGATGATCGGAAGAACCGCCCGCGGAAGAAGGACCGGATGACGTGAGACAGAAAAGCAGCAGTATCGGTCGAGAGTGAGTATAAAGGGTCATGCGTGCTAGATTGCGGTGTTTTGTATTGTATCTATGTTGTAATGTCTGGCGGAGTTGAATGCCTGTAGAGAGACTGTGGAACAGGTTGTGAGCGCGCGCAACCGGTGGAAATCTTAAGCTCAAGGAGAGCTTAAGTGGTTCGGGTGTATCGGACACTCAGAGTAATTGTTAACCAGTGTGAAGGGGGTCATGAGGTACCAGTGATCACCCGAAGGACCAGATAGGGGGAACGTAAGAGTGAGTGCGTGAGTAACGGACGCTGGCCGGAAGTTACTGGGTGTGTAAAGAACCTATCAGAGGGACGATAGACATCTCGTCAGTTGGGTTGACAATTACAAATAGACTGTGGACGTACAGTCGAGGGAAGTGACCGCTTGGTCGGAAGTAGTCATTTTCCGGTGTATGAATGGGACGCATGCATGACCGCGAGGAGAGCTGAGAAAGGAGGGGTGCTGCTGCGAAGCGGAGACTAGTGACGTCAGAAAGTGCCGCGCTGGGATTGGCCGGCCGGTGAAAGACCGCGCTGCGATAGGCCAGCTAGCAAAGCCGCGCTAAGATTGGTGGATTGACATCAGGAAGTAAATAAAGTATTCAAGCTGGAAATCTTGCGCATAATTATGAAGTGTTTTAAATGGTTAAGAGCGCTGTTTAAAAGAGAACGCAGGGGATCGTATGAAGGGGAAGAAGCCCCGCCGGAGGGTACGCCAGCTCGTTACATGGGGACAAATGTTGGGCTGCACACGATTCTGTGGATCTCAGAGTGGAGTAAGATGACAGATGGAAATGAGGAACTCACGTTCCCGAAGTACGGGACGTTCAGATTAGAGGTGCTACACAGATTAAAAGCAATTATGACCTCTACGAGACCCTTGCCTAGACCAACTCAGTTTGAAGCCCTTAATGCATGGATTAGGGCAGCGCATGAAAAGAACATGAATAGACGGCAAGAAAGAGTGAAACGTTCGGTAAGGGCAGTACAGGATGCCAAGTGGGATGAGGATGCTAAAAGATGGAGGGTGCATAACATGGAAGTTAATAAATTATATCCAGTGTTAGAGATGCCCGGGAACAAAAGCCCCCTAGAAGAGGATGACGAGAGCGAGACAGAGGACAGCCTGATAAACAGATTATTGACAGACAGGCCACCTCCGTATAACAGAGCAGGGGGAGATGTCGAGAATGGAGAGAGAGGGGGGGGGCAATGCAGGAGAGCATGGGCCGCTTCCCAGTCTCAATTGGGATCCCGCTGCAAAGAAAGAACTGTCCCAGCCTAGCCAAGTGCAACAGGTGGTTGGGAGGTTTGTGGTTTAAGAGCGCCAGAAACGGAGTGTGCCACGTCCTACGCATTACCTGATGCACTACAGGTACCTGTTACCATAGGTCCTATAGTATCGGTATATGACCCAGACAGGGCTAGAGGGGAAGAACGGGTACGGAGGGACAGAGAAAGAGCAGAGATGGCAAGGAGGAAAGATACGATCAACTCCCCAAGTCAGTTGCCGATACCAAGAGATTGGAGCACCCCAGTACACACAACAGGAGATCTGGGGGACATTAGATGGCCAGAGGATATGAGGGGATCAGGACGGAAATCCTTTCAAGAGTTAAACGAGTACATGAAGAAATGGGATGAGGCAGTTGAGGCTCACAAGAGCATCATAGCGGCGGAAGCTGAAAGGGAAAGTCAGGACAGCAGAGCCCGGACTCACTGCGGGGCTGAAGAGAGCAGTCCGGAGTGGGACGGGAGGGAGAAGGACAGTAGGAGAGGCACCCATTGGGCCCGGAGGGGAGGTAGATCAGACCTGGAAAACGAGGGCCCAGAGAACGGGGGGGTGTCTCGCCCGATACCTAATGAAGAAGACAGGAGGGCTCGGGAGTACAGGGACAGCTTTAAGCGTATCCACTGTGGGCCCGGCAGGAGAGTACAGAGTGGGAGTTGCGAGAGGCCGCACCATAGTCCCTGTGACGACGGACATGAGCGCAGCCCAGGGAATATGGGAAACCAGGAAGGATCGTATCAGATACTAAGTGATACGAGGCCAAGAGAGAATGGAGACCGAAGGGAGGATAACAGAGAGTCCTACTGTGAGAAGAGAGGAGAGAATGGACAGAGTAAGATAGGGGGTAACAGGCCCGTGTTCCATCACCTTCCAAGATCGGATGGCCGAGCGTGGGATCTGGAGAGATGGGAACAAGAGAGAGCACTCCCCAACTCTCCCGAACCCAAACGTAGGGCCCGGAGTTGGGATGGGAGAGATACCTGTGAACCTCCCTCGAAGGAGTTATTGCGAGCAGAAATAAAAGCCAAAAGACTCGATGTCTCCAGCTTAAAGTCAGATCTGGATGACATGGTAGACGGTACCCTGCCCTTAGAAAGAATGGACATGTATGAGCAGGATGAAATTCTGTTCATGGCAAAGGACGTAACTCGAAAGGCGAGAGCAATCCATGAGAAATTAGTCGAACTAGCAGGCAAAAATATGGTAGACCTGTCAAGGACCAAAGCCTTACAGGGCAACCACAGGCTACATTACACAGACCGAGATCTAGATGAGAGGAGAACCATCGGATTGAAAACACACATAAGGGAACTGATCACTGGAATAAGGACATGGAGGGCCCTAGATAAGTGGGAAGAGAGGTGGTCCAAGAGAGGGACCGTCAGGAGAAGCACACTTGGGATGACACCAGGAGGACAGCAGGGAGTAGAGACATACCCTTTGAGGGAAGTCGCAAATGGGACCTATGTCCACGTCCCTTGGAGTAGGGGGGATTTAGCTGCTTTTACCACCTCTTTCCCCAAACTGCGGGAAAACCCAGTGGAGTGGTATAAGCAAGTTGAGAGATTCGTAAAAATCTCAAAGGTCCTATGGATAGATTTGAACACGCTGTTTGACATAGTAGTGCCAGGGGATTTGTGGACCGCATGCAAGGTTAGCGCTGAGTGGCCCACCATAGAGCCAGAGAGAGATGCTAGGACTAATGGGCCGTCCGAGAGTGTGATGGCAAAGTTCGAGAGAGTATTGACTTGGCTGAAAGATAAAGTGCCAATGCAGGACATAGATTGGGTAAAAATTGACCGAACAAGACAGGAACCCAAAGAGACAGTTCACGAATACTACGAGAGATTGCTGAAGGCGTTTAAACAGTATAGCGGTCTGGATGTCATGGATCCGAAGGACATAGGGCAATTTGTGTCCAAATTCGTTTTGGGGCTGAGACCGGATATTAGTTTAATGATACAGCAACACTTGATCTGTTGGCAAAATAAACCCCTAGACGAAATACTGAGGTATGCCAGGTACTGCTGTGATGAGATAGACTCCAAGGCTAAGAAACTAAAGGAGAAACTGATGGTGGTACAGATGCAGGCAGCAGGGAAGGGGGGACAGCAGCAACAGCAACCAGGAACAGGTACTGGAGGAAAGAAACAATACAGCCAGAACAAGGGCAATGAGGAGAACTCCACCTTTAGACCCAGGATAGATATAGCTGCCTTAAAGAAAACAACTAGGTGCCACCAGTGTAACGAGGTGGGACATTGGAAACGCGAGTGTCCCTATAATGTTGAGATAGGAGACCAAGAGGTAGAAGAGGAGGAGACCCAGAGTGCGCCTACAAGAGGGGTAACGCAATACCAGGGAAAGGTGCTCAAAGGGGGGGGGCCACCTCCCCGAGCTCAGTTCCCGCAGCCACCCAGAGTAGGGACCATGGGTAAGACGTATAGACAGATGCCCCTGTTTGTCGGAGGAGAGGAATGCTATTATGTGGACCCACTAACTGGACAGAGAGTGGAAAGGGATGACTGCACCCTTGGGGCAGCCCTGGAGGTAGACCAGAGGGGACCCTATGTTGAGGCTGAAGTGGCAGGGTTCCCCACGACATTTCTAGTGGACACAGGAGCCACTCGATCCACGATCAGGTCGGCCGCAGTGCCAGGCCTGCCCATGTCTGGAGAGACCATACAAGTGGTGGGGGTCGCTAACAAGAGAATGACCAGTCCTCTGACTGAACCCGTGCAGGTGAAAATAGGGAAGTACAGTGATGAACATCAGTTTGTGGTTTGCGATTCTAGTCCTGTATGTCTGCTAGGAAGAGACCTTTTGTGCAAATTGAACTGCACTATATACTGTACCCCGCAAGGAGTGGAGGTACTGACTAATGATGATGATGCAGACTTTAAAGTCGCAAATTCCAGAATATGTGTGGAGTTGTATCCCACTCTGACAGTAGACGAGCTCCCCTGGGATTTGAGAGAGACAGTTGCTCCAGAAGTGTGGGATTTCACTGGGGAAGAGATTGGGTTGGTGAAAGGGGTGGACCCAGTGAAAATTGTAGTGAAACCACATGCTGAGTTCCCAAGAACCCCTCAGTATAAATTGACTCCAGAAACGATTGCAGGCATAAAACCCGTGATTGAGTCCATGATTAAGCAGGGAATACTGAAGGAAATCGTGGGTAGTCCATGTAACTCCCCGATTATGGGTTTGCAGAAACCAAATGGGAAATTTCGGATAGTGCAGGACCTCAGAAAGATTAATAACATAGTCGTTTCGTGTTGTCCAGTGGTACCGAATCCATCAGTGATACTGTTTCAGATACCGTTCCAAGCAGAATGGTTCACTGTAATTGATCTTTGCCAGGCTTTCTTTTCGATCCCTTTGGACGAAGGAAGCCATTTTCTTTTCGCATTTAAGCTGGAAGGTCGCGTCCTAACATGGTGTCGTATTCCTCAGGGGTATACAGAGAGCCCATCGATCTTCAACCAGCTCCTGAAGAGAAATCTTGAAAGTCTAGTGCTGCCCCAGAGGTCAGTTCTGGTCCAGTACATAGACGACCTTCTTGTGGCGTCAGAAACAGAAGAAGCTTGCAGGGAAGACTCTATTGCATTGTTAAACCACCTAGCTGAAAATGGGCATAAGGTGTCCCCGGGAAAATTACAGTACTGCCTGACAGAGGTACAGTACTTGGGACACAGAATTGAGAAAGGTAAACGAAAAGTGTCACCAGACAGGATAGAGGCCATCATGAAGATGAATGCGCCTAAAACGCAGAGAGAAGTCAGGATGTTTCTAGGAATGGTGGGATATTGCCGACAGTGGATTGCAAACTTTTCACTGAAAGCAAAGCCCTTGCAAAAACTGACGCACAAGGAGGTGAGTGATCCGGTACCATGGGACAAAGACTGTTTGATGGCGTTCCTGCAGCTGAGAGAGGACTTGTGTCGTGCTCCGGCTCTGGGAATGCCAGATTACGATAAACCATTCTTGCTCTACTGCTGTGAGAGAGAGGGATGCGCGCTGTCTGTGTTAGTCCAAATCCATGGGAATGCCCGTAGACCAGTCGCGTATTTCTCGGCTACTTTAGATCCAGTAGCCGCAGCGTTGCCCGGATGTCTCAAATCCGTTGCCGCAACAGGTGTCAGCATTGAGAGGTGTGAAAATATCGTCATGGGGCACCCGTTAGAGGTGCATGTGCCCCACTCTGTTGAATTGTTGATGACCAGGACCAAAACCCAGCATCTGACGAATAGCAGGCTCACGCGCTATGAGCAAGTCATCCTTGCTGCAGAGAACGTGACCCTCAGGAGATGCTCTGTTTTAAATCCTGCTACCTTGATGCCACTTCCAAACGATATTGAGGATGATGATGAATGTACAGACCATGACTGCCTCGATGTGACTGAACTATGCACCAAACCAAGACCCGACATCGTAGATGAGCCACTGACCGACCCAGATGAAATTTTCTTTGTCGATGGCTCATGTGTAAGAGACGAAGTTGGGCAGTTGAGAGCAGCTTACGCTGTTTGTACAATTACTGGAGTAGTGGAAGCTGGATGCCTGGAAGGAGTACACTCCGCTCAGGTAGCCGAGATTATTGCCCTGACGCGTGCCTGCCTGGCAAGCAATCAAATCCGAGTCACCATATACACTGACAGTCAATATGGTTACGGGGTAGTTCATGATTACGGGCAGTTGTGGTCTCAAAGAGGTTTCATGACCTCTTCAGGCTCTCCCATTCGCAATGGAGAGTTTGTGCGCCTGTTGTTAGAGGCGTTGCAATGTCCAGCAGGTATCGCAGTTGTGAAGTGTACCGCACATACCAGAAATATGGACTTCGTGTCACAAGGCAATAGATATGCCGACGAAGTCGCGCGGTATTGCGCGGAAACAGGGTACTCTTTCACAGAGGTGGAAGTGGGTGGAATAAATGTAAGGACTGAATTAGCTATGATATTGGAAACTGTTGATACTTGGGACGAACTGAAGGAGATGCAAGAGAATGCTCCTGACTGTGAAAGAGAAACATGGCAAAAGGCAGGATGTGTGATGGGTGAGGCCCATTTCTGGGTCTCAGCAGATGGCAGAGCAGTGTTGCCCAATGAGATGGTGAGCCCAATGGCCCGACACATACATGGTCCTGTCCACTTAGGGAGAGATGCTATGCTGAGAGTGTTTAGACAGACCTGGTACAACCCTAAGTTCAGAGTAGCAGCCGAAGCAGTGTGCCAGCGTTGTGTGACGTGCCAGCAGTTGAATGTAGGGAAAAAGACACCAGTTGCACTGAGCCACATAGGGAGGTCAGGAGGTCCATTCAATCGAATGCAGATAGATTTTATCGAAATGCCAAGGTGCAGCCGCCTCCGTTATATCCTGGTGGTTGTCTGCGTTTTCTCCAGATGGGTTGAGGCATATCCTACACGCAGGTGCGACACCCTCACAGTAGCTAAGATACTGCTTAGGGAGCTTATCCCGCGCTTCGGGGTGCCGGCCTCTTTGGAATCAGATAGGGGAACGCATTTCAACAGCTCGCTTGTGAAAATGATTTGTGCAGCTTTGAACATAGATCAGAAACTACATTGCAGTTATCGACCAGAAGCTTCAGGAATTGTGGAGCAAATAAATGGCACCATCAAGGCCAGAATTGCAAAGGTGTGTTCATCAACATCCTTGAGTTGGCCTGATGCGTTGCCATTGGTCCTTATGAGCCTCCGTAGTACCCCGGATAGGAGAACGGGTTTGTCTCCTCATGAGGTGTTGATGGGAAGAGCAATGAGGTTACCTTCTGTCCCAACTGCTGCACTGATTAGCATCACAGATGATATGATCCTGGACTATTGTAAGGGGCTGTCTGACGCCATTCATTCTGTGTCCCTTCAGGTGCAGGCTGCCGAGGTACCATCGTGCCAGGACCCGTGTCATGACTTGCTTCCTGGGGACTGGGTCCTGGTGAAAAAACACGTGAGAAGCAGCTGCTTGGATGTTCGTTGGCGTGGGCCCTTCCAGATCATCCTGACCACAAACACGGCAGTGAAGGTGGGAGGCCTGCCCAACTGGATCCACGCGTCGCACACGCGGAGGGTTCCAGCACCTCTGGAAGAAACAGCTCCTCTCTCGGATAGACGTCCAGCAGCGGACCAAGAAGCCATAGAGGGGGCTAGCCAAGCTGTACAGGTGCCAGCGGAAGCGAGGAACGAGTCTGACCAAGCTGAGGACGGTCAGTACAGCAGCGAGACAGACGACGCTACTGAAGGAGAAGGTAGCTGGGAGTACGAGTCAGACGCTGACAGGTCTGACAGAGAGCGTGAAAAAACAAGAAGAAGACGGAGTAGAAGGGTACGTGGAGAAGCTGATTGGCCGCAAAGAAGGAGCTCTAGCCTAAGGTCAACTCCGGAGAGAACCCTTCCTCCGATATCAGAAGACTCAGACCCAGAAGAAGGTGCTCAGGGCGCTGGAGCACCGGAGTTGAGGAGGTCAAGAAGAGTGCGTGTGCCTAACAGAAGATACTCCACCCCTGAGTGGACATAACTGGCGACAGATGGCTTCGAAACCAGTGACAGGGAGGATCCGAGTGGTGGTAGTGTCCAGTTCTGAGCCCATCGTAACAGTGGAGATACGACTGTTAGTACCCGGAGTCGAACAAGAAGGGTCACTGACATTCATGCTCCCCCGACCTCCCCGCCTCAGCAAGTTAAAGCACATGTTTCTCACAGAATTGCAATTCCCCGATTTTGGTACAAAGATATCAGCCCCAGAAGAGCACAATCTTCGTATGGAAATATTGAATTTTGCTATCGAAGCTGCAGGCGAGCGCCTGATAGTGGATGCTTAAAAGACTTTGTAAATAAGCGTGAAGAAAAGAAGATTACCTAGCGCCTAGGAAGCAGAGAATCTTAGGGACTTTCCCTGAGTTGATGGAGAAGGGCTAGGGTTGTCTGTATTTGAACTAAAAAGAACTTTTGCGGAAAGGGTTGTCAGCTTCCAGTTGCGTGGTTCTCAAGACAAAAGGAGTAAAGAGACTGTAAAGGAACGAAAAAAGAAAGGAACTTTGTGCTGAGTTACGAGAGAGCCACACTATCTGACGAAATGGAGGCCGGTACCCAGAACCGCAGAGCGAAATGTATAATAGGTACACTAATAGTAGGAGTAATAATATTAATAGCTTTAGTAGTAACAGTCTCCTATGTAAAGGGACATGAGGAAGAGGCAAAGGTAACTGATGTGACATCTGTAGAGGCGCTTACACCCACCGTTGCTGGTGAGAAAGGGGAAAACACACAAGAAAAAGCGTTATTAGCTGCAGAAGCCCGCAGGTTACACGTGGATGAGTCCCAAGGTGACTTTAGGTCAAATGCTTATGCTAAATTATTATATGAATACGTGGATGCCATGGAGGTCAAGGACTGTTACGTCTGCATGCAGTTGCCGGCGTCTGTAGATGAAGGCATTCGATATCATCACCTCCCGCTGACATATGGCATTACATGCAGCTTGTTGCTTAGTATATTTTATGGGAGAGATAGTTTTGAATACTATTTCTCCAATTATGATGCAGTGTTACCAGAAGTCCCAAATTATAAACAAATGAATAAATGGGACTACTGGAAGAGTGAAGACAGGTTGGCAAAGTTTTTCATTCCTTGGATTACTTTAGATACTTCACATGCCCGCAGAAATAACCTGACATGCAAGGTGTCAGAAGTCGAGAAAAAGTTCATAGGGCAGGTGGATGATCGGAATAGGAGACAAAGGATTTTGAAAAAATCAGGACAATGGAAAACAGATTGGACCGAGGAAGAAAAGGCACACAAGAGAAAGGGTAGTAGTGGTCCAATAGCTTTAGATAGAACGCAGAGAGGAAAGTTATGTCTTCATAGAGCCAAAACGTATTATGAAAATGTATACGTGGGAGAAGTTAGCTGTGAACATGCTTTCAATTTAGAGTACTACACCAAGGACTTCCTGAAGGGAATGCAAGTGATTCCAAATGTATATTTCGTATGTGGAAGAAATGCCTACGTGAGGCTACCTGATAATTGGTATGGCTCATGTTACTTGGCAATTATCTTCCCTGAAATATATCATGCCCAAGACTTAGAGATCATCGAGGGCAAGACATCATCGAGGGGAAGGAGAGATGTAGGAGGTGTAGAAATGGTTGGAGATGTCTTTGGAGCTGTGTTCCCTCTTCTGGGATTAATTCTTAATGATGTTAAAATTAGACGACTAGCAACAGTCGTAGACAGGTTGTCTGCCAGCACTGCTCAGTCCTTAATGCTGGTAGAAGGAGAGATGCAATCGATAAGGGCTATGGTTCTCCAGAACCGTCTTGCATTAGATGTCCTATTAGCAAAAGAGGGCGGAGTCTGTAAGGCTTTGAAGGTCCAGGAATGTTGCACTTACATTCCAGACAATTCGAAGCCCCTTGAAAAAGTTATTAGGAACATAACTGATATTCACAAAGAGATCGAAGACCTGAGCAGAGAAAATGTCTGGGAAAAGGTGGGCCAAGGAATAAGTGAAGCTGGAGGTTGGCTCACCACCTTAGGCAAAAGCTTTGTGTGGAAAATACTAAAACCTATCATCATAATATTGATCTGTGGGATCGTGTTATGGGGTTTGGTGAGGGTATTCAAATGGTACAGAGCAAGAAGGTCAGCGAGGGCTCAGAGAAAACAGCTGCAGAGATTGGCTGCCATACAAGATAGTCAGTACCGGAGTCTGAGGGCTCTGGAAACACAGAAACGAGTTATGCTAGCAATCACTGCAGTTTAATATTAATGATGACCCCGAGAGGTCATCAAAGGGGGGAACTGAGAGAGCGCAAACTGACCAAAATGTAGAAATGCATCACACTTACACGTAGTAAGCACAAGTCATGAAGAGAAATGCCATGAGTGCTGATAGTATCCATAGTTATATTCTGAAATGTGTAGTTAATATAGAAATTTAAGTAGAAGTGGAACTAATACAGAAATGTGTGAAGCAATACGATTTTATTAAACGTGATTATTCCTGAATCCATGTTGTGTAGCTGCTAAAATGTAAGATGGCATACGGAAACGTTGAACGTGGTAGGCCTCAGGGCCAGAGCTAGGAGGGAGGGGGAAGGTGATTAAATTTCACAATATGGATTGCACTAATGTTTAGTAATAATGAGTAGGCTTTGATTTATAGATGTGTTTACCGAATCAGTAGAATAAGAGTATTAACATGCTAATAATTAAAGAAGAAGTTGAATACTATAAAAATGTTGTAGAGCTGGAAAGCTTTAACGTTGATTTACACATATTAGTCTGGGCCGGGGAATGTTGCAACGCGGTTGGAAGACCATGAGAATTGGGATTTGGCTGCAAATGTCTGTCTGGAAGAGAAAAGGGGGTATTCAATTATTAATAAAATGAATAGAAGCTTGTTCAAGAAACGGACCAGACATGGAGGAGGGTTCCGGAATGTTTAAGGGGTATCAGCGGGCCGGAGAAGAGTCTGAGAAGCAAGGTCGACTCTAACCACAAGGCCTCATCATGGAAAAAGCCAGAAGCTACACCACGTGAGGGGCGTCTCACGAGGGGCGTCCTAAATGTTGTTGGATTTTTGTATTAGGGACAGCACCCCTGGGTGGAGTTAGAGCAGAAGCCTGAGGACCCTTTAGAGAGCGGATGGGTAGGCAGAGAGGGGTCATGATTGGAGAACTATAGGTTTTTACCAAGAGTTTGAGAGTGGGTGGCTTCCCTTGGGAGTCATTCACTGCTGACACCTTTTGATAGGTTGAGACCTGGTTAAGTAGGGATACCATCTAGAGCAGGGTAGGGTCAGCCTAACCTGTATTTTATCTCCGGCTGTAAATGACTGATAGATTTCAATATGTGTCTATGCTAATAGCACTATTGTTTTTAGAACTGGTATTGGTAGTTTCCGTTGTTCGTCTGAGGGCTTTCAGAGAACACATGTACGTAGTTGGGCCCGTGTATCTGGTGAATCTCATTTTGAGATGCTTGTACCTGCAACTTATCCTGACTTTATAATAAACCTTTGAAAGCTAGAAGTTGTTTGTGATCCTTTGAAGCAGAGTCCTTTATTGGGAGAACTAACTTGGTAAGAGATGCACTTTCTTCCCTCAATGACAAGCAATAAAGGTTCAGTCGACCAGACCGGGATTTTAGATCGATAGTGATAAGGTATTGATCAAAATCTCGCCCTTCCATTTCTTATTCCGTTTACAATTGTCTGTTGTCAACCAGGTGTCAATTACAAAAAGTAACTCACGTCAGGTACTCGTGCCAACTCCCCCTGCAACAGTTTTGTCCAGCTTCCCCACAGTCCGCAGCCCTCTGCTGCCTGTCTACCTGCTGCCCTATGTTTTGGCCTCCTCTGCTAGTTTCTTGCTCTGTTTTGCCTTTTCTGCTCATTTTACTGTTCTCTGCCTCTGTATTTCCCTGGTCGTTTATCTGCACTCTGTTTTGCTTTATCTGCTCGTTTTTCTGCACTCTTTGTTGCCTTTTCTGCTTGTTTTTCTGCCCTCTATTTTCCTTTTCTGCTCACACGTTTTTTCTGCTTGTTTCTTCCCTCTTCCCCCCGTTTCCTCAAGACCTAGCTTTTCAACAGAGATCTCACACCATAGCGCCCAGATACCCGAGAGGTACAGTGCCTCACTCTACAAATGCTGATTGATTGAGTGTGAGTTGTTCCTTTTTGTTTGAAGCACCATCAGCACGTAATATTTATTAATCATAATTTTGTAGATAAGGGCCTTTTCACACTGGTCCTGGTGAATGCTACAGACTCTCTGGTGCCTTTTAGGCAATCAACATGTTGACCTAACCGGATTCGATGGATGAATATGTCCAGTGCATCCACTACCATAGTTTATGTTTGAAAGATCTATAAAGCGCGACCGCACCTCGAAGAGTGTTTTGGTGCTAAAGTAGGCACAAATCCCATAGAGATCGCAGAAGTTAGTACGCAGAGCTGAGCAACCAAGTTTTGAGCAACTTTTTAAAAACCGAAATATCCTTTGTAGCTCGCAACTAACGGATAAGGGAATTCCGGTACTAAGAGTAGGGACTGCTGTCCGATCTTTGCCTTCGAAAACTTGGAGATCACCACCAAAAGAGAGTTAGAAGAGTGAAGGGATCTAGATGGAAAGTAGGGAATGATCTTTTAGAAAGTTAATGAGTGCCAGAGTGGTCAAAGGCTTTGTATGTGAAACCTTTAAACCTCAAACGCACTTCAATAGGGAGCCAGTGAAGCTCTTTCAGATAGAGTTGAATGTGAGCCATTTTAGGCAGCTTTAAGAAAAGATGTGCCGCTGCATTCTGCATCAACTGCAGTCTCCTTACAAGTTAGGCTGGTAGACCTAAATACAGTAAATTAGCGTAGTCCAGCCTTGAAATAATCAATGCCTGAATTGCTATTTTCTGCTATGAGGTAGGAAGAAGATAAAGAAACTTCTTTAGAGTCTTTAAAAGTCTAAAACAAACCCCAACCACATTAGCCACTTGGGATGCAAAGATGACAGAGCTGTCGAACTTCACACCCTGGTTATGTGCCACCACAGTAGGGGCCGGAGGGAGAGGTGCCCCGTAGGCCAGATGTTAATGTCCCAATCAGGTGGGGGAAGGCCAGAAAGCAGAATTTCTGTCTTGCTGACATTACATTGAAGATTATTGGAATACATTCAGTGCCTCAATGCAGGTCCTAAAATTGGTCAAAAGAAGGGGCCATATTTATCAAATGTGAGGAGTAGTTGAGTGTCATCGGTGTGAGAGACTATTTGTATGCTGAATGATTCGACTCAGGATGCCAGGAGGACCATATACAGATTAAAAAGGGTAGGGCTCAAAGCTGACCCCTGCGGCACCCCAAAGCCCAGAGGCTTTGTTTCAAAAGTAAGTGGCTACATCCACATCGCTTGATACCTGTTTGTCAGCCAGGTCAGCGCTTAGCCGTTCACACCTAAGTCGCCCAAACACTGCAATAAAGGGCGTGTGTAACCATATCAAATGCTGCAGTTAAATCCAGGAGAATCAGCACTATGTGACACCCCATGGTTCACTGCCAGCTTGATAGTATCAGCAACCTCTAACAACGAGGTTTCGGTGCTGAATCCTGGGAGAAATCCTGACTGAGCTTTTCACCTTGTTCCTTTCTAGAAAGTCAGAAAGTTGCTGGTTTACCAGTTGTTTCAATAGTTTGGCAAAAGCTGGCAACAATGATATTGGTCTGAAACTGGACACATTGGATTTGTCTGTAGTGGGCTTTTTAGTAGTGGAATTAGGTTAGCCAGCTTCCAGTAACAGGGAACTGTATCGGACTGTAAAAACAGGTTTAACATCCGGTAGGATTTATAGCCATGCTATTGGCAGCAAGAATATAGGGAGGCAAGGATCGTCTAGGGATCACGATTTACAACAAGTCAGAGCCTGGGCTGACCCTTCCATAGTAATAGTAGCAAACTCTGAGAGGGAGGGTCTCTTAAGAGAAGGCAGGTCCAACCATTGATTTCTAACATCACTACTATCAAAGGAATTGGAAGGAGGCAGCTGAAGGGCATCCACAATCTGTTTTGTCTTGGAATCGAATAAGTCTGAGTGTACCTTTCTCATCTTGAGTTAAGGCTGTATTGGCGGGTGTAAACTTGTCAGGATTTGTTACTTTTTTAACTATCTTGAATATTACACCAGACTGATTTCAGTCATTACCAATTTGTTGGATGAGCAAGTCAGCCTGTGTTATCTTGATTGCCCAATGGTATTCAGGCAGAGCCATCTTTTTTTTTTTAACTGAGTTTTATATATCGCGAACTTGACCCGGTACCGGGTATCAGAGCGCTTTACATAGTAAGAGTTGTGCTACATGAAGACACATTTATTTTTGTTAGGCACGGGGAGATTACGTGATTTGCCCAGAACCACAGGATGTTCAGCGGCATTGCCGAGACTCGAACCCGGTTCCCCAGATTTAAGGTCAACCGCCCTAGCCATTCGGAAAACTCCTCTTATAGATCTTATAGATCAATTTGTCCTTGGGAAGATACAAACGTCTCCAACCTTTCCCAATTTTTACAAGATTTTCGCAGGGTTTCAAGCCCCTCATTGAACCAGGGCCCAGATTGCCATTTAGCCACTGAGTTCCTTTCAGGCTTTTTAAAGTGGCTACAGAGTCTGCGGTAGTAGAAAGCCAGGAGTTAACCAACTAACTGTCCACCTCAATGTCCCCAGTCAAACGCGGAGTAGATTTGTATAAATGTTATCGGAGAGACAGTGACCTACTTTCTACCTAAAACATTGGTGCAGAGACAACGACCCCTTGGAAAATAATCCTCCTTCCAAGAAAAATAGATGAGGGCGTAATCCGACCAAACAGATGGAACCGCAGCGACGAAATAGTGTCTAACGTATGGCCTGCAGCATGTGTGGGCTGGGTCACAAATTGCGGCAAGGCCCAAGAAGACATATTGTCAAGGAGAAGCTTCCCATCTGGGTCTGAAGGCACATCTGCTTGAAGGTTTAAATCTCCTAAAATTGTAAAAATAGTAAACTTTAACATGAATTTCAAAAAGAAATGTATCTAATGACGAGAAGAAATCCCTAACTAGACTTGGGGGCTGATTTATCGACACACCGGCTAAAACTGTGTTGGCCGAGAGGGTGATGCGAAAACACATTTACTCTTCCCAGGAAAGTTCCTTAGAGTCGAAAATGCTACAATTTAGAGACATCTATTATTCAGCGCCTAGACACTCTTCTAGGTGAACGTGCTCTTTACAAATACACTATAATTATGTCTATAGACAATTGCAATGCCCCCCCCCCCTCTCTTTCTTTCTCTATTGCAATGTAGTTAGCATTCCCCACCTTAAAGGCTTTAGCAATATTTCAGTAAGAAAATATATCTATATTATCTTCAGTTTTTGTAATATTACTTTGGAAGTCAATCACTATTAAATAACTTATATTAGATATTTTTATAGTACATGTTAACCATTTCTTTTCTTTTGAGCTCAATCGTCCATCACTGTCTCTTGAAACAAAAAAATTGAATCCATAAAAAGCTCTGAAAGGTTGATATTGCACCCCCCAATCAATGAGCAGCAGGCCCCAATGAAGCAGCATGCCACCTTGGTGGGTGAGGGATCCCGTATCCTAATCGGACAGCCCCTGCAATTTTTGGCTTTTCAAATTGTGGAACGGCAAAAAAATCATTTGTTGACCGTTCAAGATTGCCAATAAAAACGCATGTCCATCAACGTCATACCTTGCTGTATTCCCTGCTCTCATGCTCCACCATCTATATATAGATTTTGAATCAAGCCTGTCCGGTTTATTCGTGGCAGAGAACATGGGTCGAACGACTACATGGTTCCAGATACTGGCATGTGTACCTGGAATGACGTTTTGGTCCCTGCTTGGTTTTTGACGTGCCTGAAACCTTCTTGGTCACCTCCCTCTCGGCATATTGTTCCGCGAATTGGTAATGCAGCATACACATCCTTGACTTCCGCTGGCAGCGGGATGAACTTTCAGATCCTCTCTTCGATTGCCACGGTTGGCTCAGTTCATCCTCCCTGCTGTCGGAGATGATTCTGCGGCTCTTGGCACCTCTCCTGGATCCATTTCTGAAGTGCTCCCTGGGTGACATTGGCAGCTGCGGGAGCCAGCTGCAAAAGCTCGCCGCTGTGCTTGGGCACTGGTCTCTGGGCTGGTGCCTAAAGTGTTGTGGCACAGCTCCACCTCTGGTCTGGCTCTGCCTCCTTTGTTGGGAGCAGGCACCGTATCTCGTTTGATGATGGTTCCACCTGAAGAGCCATTTGATGTTTTCATAGAGGCAAAATAGATCACCCTCTCCATTTGGAGCACAATTCCAGGAGTATTCAGTTTGTTTGAATACATCTCTACAGGATGATCTTTCCCAGAAGCCTAGAAGCAATTAGGCTTTGCTGAGTGGCAATGAAAGCAAAATGAATACCGTTTTTGAATATAAGTAAAAATGTAATTTTACAGAATGTTCTTCCACAGAAGCCTGGAAGCAATTAGGTTTTGCATTGTCGGCAATGAAAGCAAAATACATACAGTATTTGAATATAAGTAAAAATGTCATTAATTCATCTCGATTACGCTTTCTACTTTCTCTTCCATTTAGGTACCAAAAATATACCCTTGTAGGATAAACCATCTGCAAAAGAAGCGATGCACATTAGTGTGAATATAGACGCCTTTGTTGGCCATGCGCTTATTCGGTCAAGGATTTATTAGCACGTTTATTAGCAGCATCTGCGGAATGCTGAAACTGGCTCAGCAAATCCAAAGATCTGGTGTCCAAACACTAGCCATGGCTGTTTGCCTGCATCTTGAGGCTTTCTGAGATCTGTTAGAGTCTACAGCAGGCATGTCAAGTTGATTGGGACTATGAGTTTGGACAGTTAGCAGCAATTGCCACCCTCAGCAGAAAGCAGGAGTGCTTTGCTGCTTAGGTTACTGCTGAAGGAAGGATTTGTTTTTGATATCTTGTGCTTCCCATCACACTTCTGAGTTTCTCCTTGAGGTGGCTTGGCTGAGAGATCAGGGTACCTTACAAGGCTATGCATGCTGGAAGACGTTGTGCGCATGCCGTGAGATCCAATAAAGGAGAAATGAGAGCGTAATTTGCGTCGGATATTACTGCACAGTTAATGGACTGAGGTGGTGAGATGATGTCCTGCCATTAGTTTACGCTGTGGGAGACATAACTGGAGGATGAGTAGAGGGAAGATTCCTAACATCGAGTCATAGGTGTGGATGGTGGATGGTTTGCCATTAGCGCAGCCTAGGACGAGTCTTTCATTGCAGGTTTAATTTAGAGGAAAGACAAGAAGAGGACATTCAATATTCGAGCAAGAATGGTCAGTTTTTCAATATAGAGATGTCAAACAGGCAGATTACCATATGAATATATACATATTAGGATTTATTATTGTTTTGACTTTTTATAAGGCACCTCATACCTCCATAGGGCAGCCTCAGAGCACCCGAGGTAAGGAAATAAAGAGAAGGCTATAGTTCTGAACAATAATTTAGTTGCAGGATGGAACCAGCCTATGGGATCTCTCCTCAATATGTGCAGGAACTTCTTTTAAAGCAGAATCTTACAGCCTTGGAGTGGGCAAGCCAATGAGTGTTTAGGTGTATTTACATGATGTGACATCAAGCTGGCACAGGGTTCTGAAGAGTACAACCAACCGCCTCAGTATCGTATACTACCACTATAAATCATGCGTTATATCACACAACAAAAATAGCAATTCCACTACATTGACTTAAACGCGACGAACCTGATTCACAAACTGCATTTGTACTATGTAAAGTAGTACAACAGTGTACTATTCAGTTTCTCGAAAATGCAATTCAGAAGCCTGCAAGTGTAGCTCTCCACCTTCCCTCTCCTATCTTTTCTATTGGGAGATCCCCACACATTTAAATGTACTACTTAGTAACAATGTTGGAGGGACCATGGGGCATGGCTGTGAAAAGGGGTATAGTTAGTATTACATTGGAGGGGTTTAGGGAGGGCCAAGTATGCGTTTAAGTAGAGTTAGAGAGCCATTTGTGGAAAGGTTATGCACCCAACAACAAACAAGTAAGCCCATTTCACAAACTGCACTTATAAAGCAACTACATCAAAAAATCGACTCAAAATCATAGTAAATGTACTCCACCTCTACTCATACTGCAACACTCTCCCACAGAAAATAGTGCAGGTATGAAATAAAACCCCGTAGGAAATAATGTTATATTACATTATTAAAACTGGTTAAAAAATAAATATACATTTTATTAATTTTATGTTTAAAATGTCTAAAAAAACTTCTTTTATTTTAAAATCATTTACTAAACATTTTTTATTTTAAAATGTATGTAACATTAATATGTATTAAAATATAATTACATTACATTTAATAATATGTATCACTTTTAAACATCATTACTACATAATGTAAAAATATAATTGTGTTACATTAAGTGAATATTATGTTTTTAATTTAAACCTTAGAAAATGGATTGCAATTTAATTTAATATATTCAAAATAGTTACAATTTAAGGTTAATATGCAGTAGCATTCTTTTAATTGTCTTCTGCATTTAAAATAAAACATTTAACATAATATTTTTCCAGAATTTCCAAATTTCTTAACGTTTAATAAACGTTTATACTTTTCTGTATACCTTCCAAAAGTGCGATTTCCACCACCGGCAATGTGTTAGCGCAGAGTCCTGCAAAATCATCACTGGCACTGGTGTGGGTGCTGAGGTGAATGTCGTAATTGAAACCCTTAAAATTGCTCTGACAGGAATGTATCAATCTATTCCTCTCCCATGTAGTGACCCGAATATAAGAGTCAAAAAGTCTGTAGTGGATTCAGATAGTCAACCATGTTGAAAACTGCAAACAGATTTATTAATGTTAAGGTACCTGCACAACTGTCATTTGCTGTATATTGTAAATCGTCCAAGACTGAGATTACAGCAGCCTCAGTGTTCAGGTCAGAGTGAAAGCCAGCAAACTTTTAAGGAATAACTGTTTTCCTTTTTTTAAGAACTCCTTTAGAATGTATGTGTTTTCCAGCTGCCTGGCACATGTGCTCCTCCCTTGCAGTCGCTGGCCATGCGCTTTCCTCCACCCACCCATACGCATGCATTTTGCTCTCTCTCGCCTGTGTGTTTCTGTCCCCTATGCTCCAAGTTTTTAGGTTTCGACCTGGCGAGGGGCACGTCAGTGCCCCTCCCAGTTCGAAAATTTTTGTTTTCAGTAGGGATGTCGGCACCGCCTCTGCCTCTCATTGGCTAGCTCCATAAATGGAGGCTAGCCATTGGGAGACAGAGGCTGTCAATCGCGCTTTCTCTTGAAAACGCGATTCGGGGGCGTTTCTGGTGCTTTTTTTAAGCCCCGCCCCTTTGTCCTGGGCCGCGCTGTGATTGGCTGCCGGCCCGGGACACCCCCGTGACGTCATTCCCGGGCCGCGCTGTGATTGGCTGCCGGCCCGGGACACCCCCGTGACGTCAGCCAATCACAGCACGGCCCGGGACCTGACTTGTGTTTTTTCATCGCCTGAATACATTCGGGTTTGAAAAGGCGCCGTCTCTTGTGCCAGCACGCAGCCGCCACCCCTGCTTCACGCACTGGGACTGTGGCAGGGACAAATGTGTTTACCAAGTTGTAATTCTTCAGATTTTAAATCCCAGCACAAGTAAGTGGAAATCAGAGTGACTCGTTCCTCGCTTCGGCAGCTGTGGCCTGACAAGCGCTTATCCCTCCCGCTAATGGCAATTTCATTCTCTTTTACTCTCGTGATTCGTCGCGATACTCTAATGGAGGAGAACGACTGTGCTCTGCAGGGCGGCAGTGCCGCAGCGGGCTCCGGCCGGGGCTCTGATGCAATTATATTATAAATGGTGCCGGGCCCGGCCGCCCCTGGCCTGAGCAGTTATTATATTATCATCAGTTGATGAAAATGGCGGCGGACAGGGTGGATGCGCGCCGGCGCGCGCGCACACACACTTGTTTTCTCTGTTGTGGATATTTCCCCTGGTGTGGATATTTCCCAGTTCGGAGTCTACCTTGCTGCTTCCGCTTCTTAGCCCCGAGCCATATGTTTGCCTTGAAATGATGTATTATTCTCTCAGACTCTGCGTGAGAGTCGCCGAGACCTGCTCAGTGACCATGAGATAATCCGAGCAGGCAAGAGGCTCGGCCCACTTAAACCTCCCGGGATGGGGGACGGGTGGCTCCTGGTTGTTTTTGTTGATGGTTGAGTGTGTGTCAGGCAAGCGTGAGGCAGCTCTTTGTGGGAGGAGGAGAAGGGCGGCAGTCATTGCTAGGAAGCACCTGCTGGTACTAAGTGTTATTTCTAAACCTGCTGTATGTCTGAAGGGTTGCATACGGAAGCGTGTTATAACGTTAAGGTCGTGTTTTCGTATTTTCAGAAAACTCATTCAGGCAAATTGTAGAGAGCGACTGTGCATAGTATTTTGTGCAAATTTGTTTGTAAACGTTAACAATAACATTCTTACAATCTGTGAACAACTGGATAGTATTTTTGCTAGACCTATTGCTGCTGGTACAATGGAACTGCGGTTTGCAGCCTTTGCCTGCCGGAAGGAGAGCGAGAGAGTAGCTAGCCAGGTCTGACAACCGACAGGAGAAACAGGCCTGTACGGCAGGGTTACACTGAGCATGCAAAATTAATGCCTGGTATCAAGTGAAATTATAAAAAGTTTGGTCCAGTAAAAGGGTGCCCGAGGATGACAGCATGAAGCAGACTACCGTTTTTATCGGGCGGGGCATGCGGAGACGTGGGTGCTCTTTATTGCCGCTGGAAAGTTTGTACTAACTGCGTGTTAGACCGTCTTTTTATGTTTTTCCTTATTATCGGTTTCACTATGAACTGCACCCTTTCAGAGTTTGTTGCCTGTTATCACTATAGTCAGGTAAAGTTGCCATATTAAGCGCGGTTCCGTTAACTAACTTTATTCTCGCAAAGTAGCCTTATTGTATAGTACGGCCATTATTACCCCAACGCACTCACTAGAACCTTAGCATATACATGAAAATCAAAAATGCTGTTACTTTTAAACCCCCCCCCCATTTCCTCCCAGATACAGATTTCAGGCAGTTGCACAGGTTTAAGTTGCCTTATGTAGTAACTGTTTCTTAACCACAAGCAATATCTTTTCAGTAGTCCAATATGTTCACTGTTATGCTGCTGGTTTATGAACCTTGTGAGGAGCTCACGCCACTGCAAAGTAGGTTGCCTGTAGCCTAAGTAGTTGAGAAGATGTAACGAATTAATGGGGGCCTCCTAAGAGTCCGTCTGAAGGCCGGTGTTAGTTACCTGTGCACGTTTTAAACGCTTCCTGTCCACTGCCGGTTCTTTCCGAACGTTGAAAATGGAAAATCACTTCTATTCCGACCAGTGGAGTAGATGCTTGTTTGATGTTCCTTTATTGAGGCTCCCTGCGTAAAACACAATAGTCGGAGCTTTTGAAAGTTATTTTTTCTTCTCTACTTTCTTGAAGCCTGTATGGTTTGATCTGGTACTTAGCCAACACAGAAATGGCATTGTAGACGAGGTCGTTGCAGGGTGAATAGTGACTTACGTATGTTTAGTGATACGGGGTCCCAGTCTTTAACATAAAGCACTGTGACTAAGTTCTTAAAATTACAAACAGTCTAATAGGCCGCTACAAAATGCGGATTTTTTTTGTTGATAAAACCTGCTTCCAAAATGTAGATTTTAGCAATTTAAGTAAACAGTGCTATTGTTTTTAAAACAGTCATTTTAGAAACTCAACAGCTCAAAGAATACATGTTGTTAGGAAGCTTCAAGCCATTCCATCAACTAATCCCAATAACGTCTTCCAAGCACCCTTTTTCGAGGTTGCTCACACTTTTTTCTGGGTTTTTTCACGCATGCCGGCACAATGGCAAGAAGGCATGTTTAGTCACTTCAACTCCTGTTCTCTTGCAGCATGTCTGACTCGTCCCTGTGGCTAAAGTGGAGATTGCAGAGGAGGGTTGGCTCTGTCAGTTATTTTTTAACATCAATGGGGCTATCCCACCTTATGAAGACCATAGTAGGTCACATCTCGCTTTAAGGATTGGAGTGTTTTGTGTACCACAAGTGCTTTTGATATCTGCTACTCTATCCTACAGATGATTGCACAAGCGTCTGGATGTCAAGGGAAATGGTTATTTTGTCACATAACTGTAGTAAGAACACCACTTGACTAGTGAGCAATGAGATTCTGAATGTCAGCCAGTTTATCCACAGACATGGATAGATTTTAGAGTTAAGTGTAGACTAGAGTATTAAATAGCAAACACAAGGAGATGAATTGCAGAAACTTTTCAGACACTTGCCCCAAGTCACAGATCGTGGTTGAATCAATCATCGTTCTTTAGTTCACTTTGCCACCTCAGTTCAGACTCAGCTATAAGCAAATCAGTCTTGACCCCGTGCCTCATGGGAACAGTCCAGCCCAAGTTGCCAATCCAGGTCTTCCCTGAACCGGACACAAGCATCCTGGGGCTGCTTTCGGGTAATACCCCTAATCTGCAAGGCTAGCTTGAATCCAGTGCCAAAGTGAGCAAGGGACCTACTTCGGGTATACCTTGCCAACAAGTGTGTGGAGTATTAAGATATCCAGGTTTATCGACCTGGAAGCCCCTTGGTTGGATGAATGCTGAGTAGTTTACTTTGTGCCCCTGTTTCGTTGGCAACATCGTTAAGAGGATGTTATTTCCACACATGCTTAACTAAATAAGCTAGTTCCCCATGTTGGCTGTTACTTAAGTGAGTAGTTTCCCTTAATCTCCAATAATCTGGATACGTTAAAACATCTGCAGTAATAATGCACACAATGTTGGTAAATGCGGGCCCTGCAGCCAGAGAGATTAAGCTATTGGCATTGTAAATGACAATGCCATTTATTGATCTGCTTTCAAAACCAACACATAAATACAAAATTTGTCATTTACAATGCCAATAGCTCAAACTTTTACAAAGGCGAAACCGTTGCATTGTAAATGCTTGTTTTATTTGCCTGTGTTCTCTCACTTCCCCACCCGTCTGCTATGGTACTATTTTGTTTCATCCAACACACCCTGATCCCACAACCGAAGAATCCATTATTGTTTTTGTTTTTAAAAAACACTTTTGCACTACGTTTTAAAACAGTGCTTTTGTAAACTTTATTTTAACTCACCGATCCATCTTGGATTGGTAAAATAAAAAGTGTCTTTTAGTAGCTGTGAGCATGCATTTTGAACTTGTGCACGTGCCTACAGAATGATGCGGTGGCTGTGTCATTATTACATGCTTTTATCATGGTGCACAGCAGGAGGATGCTTTAACAGCACAGCTGGAAACATTAGCAAAGCTGAAAGGTCTTATGGGTGAGACCTGTTGTTTTGCCATTTCTGTTACAGATGCCTCAGGCAGCAGCTTACTTCCAATTGTGGCTGTTTGGTCTAGAGTAATCTGATTCGCTTTAGAATGGCTAAGTCACAAAATGGCTGCCAACTTTAAATTCCAAAATGGAGGATGGACTTCTCTTTTTATATGCATTGTCTGTAAACTTGTCTTTGAAAAAATAAATATGTGACTACTGTGGACTCTGCCATAGTACACATTGAGTGTAGTCATTACTGACAATATAAGTAAGGCACTCCATAGAAACAGCTCATAGAATCACTCTCATTTCAATTTTTCAAGCGTAAATGGGCATTATATTATGCAATGAATAAAGGTGATAACACAGATTAATATGAATGTTGGAAGTAGGCCCACTCACACATGTTGCATAAAGCAATATACATCAAGCTTCAATGAAGTAACCCTGTTTTCTTCAGAACCTGGGTATTAATTAATATAAAGAAAGAAGTAATTATGTTGGAGCAACAACCAAAGTTTTATCTACAGTTCATTAATGACTGTATTAAAGAGACATCAAGCTCCTTTTATCTTCCAAACAGCACCGTAACTTAAGACAAACAAATAAGTGTTATCACTAAATGTAAAACCAACAACACATGTGGGTATATCAACAATTTGTTTTTAGTATCTATTTTGTGCGCTTTCCTTATTTAGTCACATTATAAACTTCATGCACTGCACGAGCACTTTTCACCCATGAAGCAACCTTCGTCAATTGAAAGTAAATATAAATGTATACTATGATTAACAGCAATAAACAACAATTGTTATTATTAATTATTATTTTAATACTAAAAACAAATTGCTGATATAGTCATGTATGTTGTTGGTTTCACATTTATTGTTTACACTTCTTTGTCTTAACCCCTTTGCCGCAGCGCGAATTTCGCCGCAGTGGGGTGGCTAGGGGTGAGCACGGCGCTGCGGTGCTCATGACGGAACCACGCCGTCATGTGTCATGGGCGGCGTGTGCTCATGACGGCGTGGTTCCGTCACAGCCCCGCCCGCTCATTAATTCGACCGCACAGGCGGGGAATTAATGCCCCGTGGGCGGAACAGCAGCCGCATGACGGAACCACGCTGTCCTAAGCATCCGCGGCCCATAGCTCATGACAGTGTGGTTCCGTCATAAGCACGGAACGGTTTAAGTTGCCGTGTTTTTGTATGATAAATAGAGATTGCTGTCTCTTTGATACAGTCATTAATGAACTGTAGATACAACGTTGATTGTTGCATAAAGCACTATTATATATAGAGAGGAGTTTGTGTGTGTGTGTGTGTGTGTTCATACACACCTGAATAATTGTCAAATTGTTGTACATTAACTCCTGCGGCATACATCACCCAATAAAGATGGTGTCTCAGAAGACAAAGAGGGTGCAACAATAATGTGACCGATAAGAAAGAGTTTGTCAGTCGAGCTCAGTTAGTCGAAGGTTCGTGTTTTATGGACTTGAGGGAATATAATATTATTTTGATTAGGGGAAGCTGCCTCTCGGTCTCCTCTCATTTCTCATTACATGTGATCCATGGGTAGTTAGGGTTCTATGACTGAATTGGTTCCATCTATTTGTAGTTAGTGTGTGTTGTCTAGTAGACTCCTTCTGTGTCCCTCTATAAATAGGCCCCTGTAGTTGGATTTGGAACCGTTGCTCGGCCAAACAGATTCTGCTGTGACTGAAATTAGCCACTCATATGACAAGACGGAAGCCACATTCTGGGCCAGGTGGCTGATGGGGAAAACAATATGTTTTCGAGAATAGAGATCGTCCTTACGTGTCATACATGTTCGTTATTGGAGCTGGGGGGAAAAGCATTTCGAAATGCATAGAGTGGTGCTTTTATGTGTTTTTGTGTGAGTATTAATACTGTACGAGGAGCAGCAGTAGTCCAGTATCTTGAATTGCTTGAAAATTAAGTGTGTTTAATAGAGATCTATCTGGCAGATGCATCAACGTAGCCTTTTGCTATTCCTAAATAGCGATTTTTAAGGAATCGCTATTTAGGAATAGCAAAAGCCTATGCATGTAGGAATCGCTATTAAAATAGCGATTCCTAAACATTCCTTAATTGCTACTCGCAAATTGCTAGTCGCAATTAAGGAATGCTGTCCCATTCATTCCTATGGGCCCACGGGCCCATAGGAATGAATTGGAGATTGCATGAGCAATTTGCGAGTATCAGTAGGTACTCGAAAATTGCTCATGCAATTTCAATGGTGCAAGGGTGTCAAAATGATACCCTGTTGCACCCCTGAAATTGATCTCTGCACATATGTTGCACACATACATGCCCTAAGGGCATGTGTGTGCGCAACATGAAACTTTGAAAAATGCACAAAAGTGCTTTTTTCAAAGTTTTAGCAAATTACCATGAAGTTCAACTTCATGGTAATTTGCTACTCCTATTAGCGAATTCGCTATTTTTTTTACTTTCATGCATTGCATTTAAGGAATCTCAATTTGGGATTCCTTAAATGCAATCGCAATTTAAGGAATCTCAATTTAGAGATTCCTTAAATTGCGATTTTTGCATTTGGGATGATGCATCACAAATGCAAAAATACCGGGAGCAAAGGGGCAGATTCTGAGAATCTGCCCCTTTGCTCCCGGTATTACTTTGATGCATATGCCTGTATGTTGTTAACATCTCAGACCTAATGTTGTCTTGGTAATAATTTCTGAGGCTGCAGTTTATTGATGCAAGCTTCGGTGTGGGAATTGTCCAAAAAAGCTGCCAGACAGATCTATGCTTTGCGGCATCCTATCCACCCCTGCAGCTACGCCTCCTTGTTCCATCTCCAGCTAGATGGCCTTTAGCAAACATGGCTATTGTACACCGGGTACAATGCAATCCCTGTGCTCCTTCTGTACCCTTCTCCTGCCCACTTCACAACACCCCCTAGACCAGCATTCAAAAGCACCTACCTCGGTGCATGAGCGCTATTTCATTAAACACATACATAAATTAAATTTCAGTAAGTGCATAAACATACTTTCTATGTACAAATGCATCATATCATCTATTTGCATTATGCAGCTTCGGTCAGTAATCTTGTGTAGCAGAGCGTGGGCCACCTGTAGCCCAACCCGGAGCCGTATTACATACGGTGCCCTGGGGGCGCAATGGGCGTTTGCTCCTGCTTTGTATGCCCCCGGGGCACTTTGGTGTTATAAAAGGGGGCGCAGATGCTTGTGCGTCCCCTTCTATAATACCGATAGCGCTGGCGCACTGAAAGCGCCAGCGCTACGAACAGAGGGTGTTCCCTCATTTGCATAGGGGCGTGTCCTATGCAAATGAGGGGATTCCTTTGACTTTGCACCCGCGCCATATTACAGACGTGGACGCAGAGTCAAAGAAGCCCTAAGAAGACGCTCTGACAGTATGCAATTTAAAAGGTAGCACACTGTCAGTGCACCTACTGAGAGCAGCTCTCTGCAGTGGGTGAAGGGGGTCCCATGGACCCCCCAGACATTCCCTTGCAGACAGGCACAGTACCTGACTGCACCCGCCTGCAAGGAGATCTCTAATCCCCTTTAAAAGTGCAGGTCGCTACCGCCTGCGCTGTGAAAACACGGAGCAGCTGCTCCGTGTTTTCACATGAATGCGCTGCCCCTAGGGCAGAGCACTCATCATAATTTATTTTTATTTTATTTTTGAAGTTTTATATAGCGCTGTCAAGACCCAGACGTAACAGAGCGCTTTACAGTCGAGAATAGCATATAATCAACAAAAGCATGACATATGAAGGGTTTTTGACAATCAACGAGTAATAGTAAGAGCTGCATAAATGTACTGCAGAGCTTCATTGGTATCAAGGTTCAATGCGGGCACAAAGATCTGGCGTTGCAATCTGTTACATCTTATCCACAGCCAAGAGAACGGATGAGGAACAAGGATTTGAGTTGGGTTTGAGTTGGTATTGTTTGCGCCTGGCGCATCTTCTCAAAGGTGCACCGTTCGTATACAATGCCAATACGTAATACGGCCCCTGATTTGCTAACATCAACTTTCAAATCAAAATCTATAAATGACTCTTTATAGAATGTCAGGATCCTACCAAGGGCCATGGCACACGGGTGGACTGTGTGGCGCTTCCACAGTTCGTCGAACAGATTTTATATAAGAGATCACATGATCTGTCTTAAGATAGGGATTTAGCATGGTAGCTACATCCCATCTCTTTGGATAGTGATGTTTCCTCACTGCTGAGATAATGATATTGCCAGATGTCTCCAGTGCAATCTGAGGTCTCCAGGTTGGTGCAAGAAGCACTTGAGGTTTGCATTAGTGCATGCTGGCACTACTGATCTATCCGGGTACCACCGACTGCCATCACGTACAAATAGTCCTTCATCGGTATAGACAGACATCTAAGGGTGTAGTTCTAAAAAAACTGAAGCTTCAGTTGCTGTTTCCATCACTTGGCAAATGTCATGGTCAGTAGTTTAAAGTCTATGCCAATTACAGCAAGGTCAGCACCTATGAGACTGTTGTGATTCTTGGGGATAACAGAGTTCACCTATGTTCAAAGGACACTTTCAATGACATAGGATGTCGTTTGGGAGGGGTTTTGTTGTGGGAAGTGGCCTTCACCACACATTTTCATTGACATTGTTATCTAAAGATTCTTGCTGGTGGAACTGTTCGAAATTAGACGATTTTTAGAAGTAATGTGGACAGAACAGGGGCATGGAAATCAATGGAAAGATTCAATGTAGTAGTCAGATAAGTTGCTTAGGAGTGGGTAGCTATGACATCAAGTAAGAAAATGCACATTTGCTTTACTATCTTTTTAATTGTTAGTACCTTGATTTTAATGCTGTGTAGGGCCTGCTTGAATCATGGTCTTTTTGAAAGATGCTGAGATCTTGAGTCCTACCACTTGCAGGGGCTCATCTTGTGAGTTGCTACTCAGAACCCCTCTTGTTATGAACCTAAGCTTGTTAGTCCTGCTCAAGTTTGTGCATCCATTTTTATGTGGCCGCTGCTATCATTCCATGATTGAGAAAGACCTCTATGGCTGACAACCGCTCATGCTCTTGCTGGTATACTCACTGGGGTGGCATCTCTCCATGGATTCCCTTTGGAAGTATTATGCCACACCCTCGCCCCAATCTCATGGTTAGTAGTAGGTTCTGTTTTAGGCGGCAGCTAACAGGAGAAATGGGCTGGTGCAAGCTGCCTCCCTAAGAGAGCCCGACACTTTTTTCTTTTTCTTTTTTTACAAATTAACCACTGCACATAACATAAAAACAGCGGTGCAGAGCCTCCAAACACGAGGTGCAGACCCCTGTGTGCAGGGGTTTCGAGCTCATCTGTCAGATCACTGTGTGACTTTGGCTCTTCTCTGGGTGGCTGTGTGAAGGCATCTGATATCGAGTGGCACACAGTGGCACCGTGAGGAGCTAACAGTGCCCGCTATTACAAATTCTGTAACAGGCGGCATTTTCTTGCGCTTGCACTTGAGCACCGCTCACAAGCACTGTATTCCAATTTAATGCCAACAAGACACTTACAGTCCTCGCCAAAAGTAATTGCAACTTTACTGTGTGTCGTTATCATCGCTATCGGTGTCAATATCATTTCTGCTTTAGCGACAGGAAGCCAGGGCTTTTCTGCTGCCGCATAACAGCAATGCCATCGAGCAATCAATTGCAATTGATTTTCATCAAAGTGAAAAACACACATCAGAATAGCACAATGTAAATTACGCGGATCCATTAGTGGCAGAAATTCATACTCGTCGCAGCCAGAATTGATCAAAAGAGCAATACCTTTTTGCCTCGTGAGTTAAAAGCCAAGTGAGGGCAGAGCAGCAAATGCCTTTTTTCAACCGCTTATTATTTCTCGTTCACGCTGGATCCAAAAATTCAAAAGGCTGCGAAAATCCATGTCCTGATCCTTTATCAGAGCAGCCTCCTCTTTCTGTGTGGCATGGATGTGTAAGGCATGTGCAAAGGGGCAATTAGTAGAAATATCAATATAGGACTAGCTAGGTTGTGTTAGTGAGACTCAGGGGGTATATCTGCTGGCAAACCCTTAGGTTTGATCACGAAGCCCTCACACACCAACCTAGTTGGTGTCATGCTTCATCATCGGGCCCACCACAGTGACACCGAATGTGTCCCGGGTGTGCTGCGACTCCAGATTACTGAGGAGCAGGTATGCTTGCTGAGTGTGCAGTGATGGTGAGAATGAAAGTGAAAAGTTAAAAGCTATACAGGTGGTCCCAGTTCCCGAGGGTGAAAGGTAAATTTAATACCTGGGCCCCTGTTAGCAAGATAAAAAGGCTGTGGACGATGTGGAGTGTATTAAGAGCTCCTACGTCCTTGTGGTCTACATGTTTCAGCCAGGCCTTTTGATTAAAACTGGCTTTCCTCAGGACCAATGAGTATGTGTGAGTGATAATAAACTATATTAAGTGACAATGTGTGGTAAAAAGTGTCGCACTCGCTAAGGTGCTGTACGTGTAAGAGGGGGATTCCCTCTACTTTAACTTGCTACTTGCTGTTAAAGCCTCATGGGTCACTTGGCAGGGAGAGAAAGAAGACCGGTATTTCCGATCAGCGTGCTCCTGCGACCTATCGTCCTGCTCCAGTGTCCGGGACTCACTCACACATACTCATTGGTCCTGAGGAAAGCCAGTTTTAATCAAAAGGCCTGGCTGAAACATGTAGACCACAAGGACGTAGGAGCTCTTAATACACTCCACATCGTCCACAGCCTTTTTATCTTGCTAACAGGGGCCCAGGTATTAAATTTACCTTTCACCCTCGGGAACTGGGACCACCTGTATAGCTTTTAACTTTTCACTTTCATTCTCACCATCACTGCACACTCAGCAAGCATACCTGCTCCTCAGTAATCTGGAGTCGCAGCACACCCGGGACACATTCGGTGTCACTGTGGTGGGCCCGATGATGAAGCATGACACCAACTAGGTTGGTGTGTGAGGGCTTCGTGATCAAACCTAAGGGTTTGCCAGCAGATATACCCCCTGAGTCTCACTAACACAACCTAGCTAGTCCTATATTGATATTTCTACATATAAACTGGGGACCCGGACTGGCTTACCTAGTCCTCTCTCTCCCTTTTGATTTGCTGATCAAAGGGGCAATTAGCCAGGACCCCTATTTTCAAAGGGGCACCCCAGTAAAGTGATCTTTCTACCAATCTATCAGAAACTCTCTCTGCCTATCTCCACCTCTGACTTTTATTACTGGGAGCCCCAAAATATTCCTTGTCCCGGCCCCGAAAATCCTTAAAATGACACTGCCTTGCAGCATTCGTAGGCAGAGAGCTTTAGTACATATGACTTTAGTTCTTGAGTCTGATCAACCAACCCTGCGTCTCGAGTTTGGACGAAAATTTACACAAGACAAATCATGAATTTTAGCAAATTGTTTTATATTTATTTATTTTATTTATTAATTTTATTTATCGCCGATAATAGCATAGTAGTATTTGCACACGCTGTACGAGTATAGATTCAATGAGGTTCAGGTCCCAAATTGATTTGACTTTAATCCTGATGTCTGTAGCTGCCTCCTTTTCATCGATACCATTTCTCTGTAATGGTGAAGGTAAGAAATATCAAGTAGTGAATATCGAATCACCACGATATTGGAACCAAAATATTAAGGGTCAAAGTTATGTTAAGTATATGCAGGTAAGCATTTTAATTACACTGTAGTTATCACAGTAATTTCAGTAATTACGCATTACTCATGATGTGAAATTACCGAAATCAGCCGATTACACCAGATCCAGTAATTAAGAGTAACTTGGGGC
This sequence comes from Lissotriton vulgaris, assembly GCF_964263255.1. Classification (NCBI taxonomy): domain Eukaryota; kingdom Metazoa; phylum Chordata; class Amphibia; order Caudata; family Salamandridae; genus Lissotriton; species Lissotriton vulgaris. The sequence goes on along the minus strand of NC_141685.1, from coordinate 351,601,185 downwards.
AAAAATACTACCACTGGAGAACAGGAACAACAAATTTAGAGACATCAAACAGCTGCTAACTACTGCTGTCCGCGTCCTGTACGGTTTAGTGCTATTTTCTTAGCACTGAATGCATCCTAAGGCCCATTTTATGTGCAAGGGTACATTTTTCAATGAAAAAACAGCGAAATGCTGGATTGCGCTTCTCACACAATTATGCATTAGAATGGGTAACTTTGCAGTAATTACAAGGGTCCAGGTAGAGCACCCATCATGCTCCATGGCTGAAGGCTGTTTCATGCCTGCTGATGCTGCCAAGTTGGCGGGTGAGTAATACACGCTCTTCTCTGCTCTTCATCCCGGGGCTGAGGATTTACCAGGCAATGTGATCAGCATCTATCTGCAGGTTCCCCCCGCTACTTCCCGGCTGGGATTATCGAAACCAGGGGTCTGGGCAGCCATCGCAGGTAAAGATAGACAGCAGTAAATCTATACTTACCTATATGCACATACCTCCTCAGTATTTGAGCCCTCAATAGTTTGCTACAATATTCGTATATTTGGACATCGCCTACTCAATATTCCGGACTGAAACCAGTTGTAATTGTAGGGTTTTATTATCTTAGAAGAGGCTAAGAGTTGGGGCATTAGACTACTAATCAATGTGACGGGCAAAGGTCCCATTGAGACAGAGCAGGCTATGAGTGAAAATGATATACGTTATCCCTATACCTCCTTATTAAGTTGCACATATGATCAAACATGGCTGACCCTTTTACACAGGGCACAAGTCCTAAAAAAAAGAAGTGGGGGGACGCTGTCATCGGAAGTGACGTCACAACAGGAAGTGACTTCACGAAAGGTGGCTCCGATCTCATCCCAGAGAAGCCAAAAAGGTGAAGTACAGCTGTTTCGCTGGGGGGACGGTCTCCACCCTGTAAAATAAGTGGGGGGACGCCGTCCACCCGCGTGGTTCGCCCGGCTCGAGCCCTGCTTTTACATGGAAAGACACTTCTAGTGCACTGATTAGTAATAATCCATGCTTGCCAGTTGCATCCTAGTGGTCTGTTATACATCAGGCCTGTTCCATGTTAACAAACCCTGCATTGGAAAGAAAGAGTAAGACCCGTACGCCAAGCCCTTTTGATTTTACTAAAATTCTACGTACAATTTATTTACCTACCCTGGCTTTCAGCTGGTCCTCTTCATCCATTGGTCTGTTGTTGTGTCATTTACATTTTTCTTCCACCCACATCAGCATACAGCAAGGGGCAATGGGTCAGCCCACTTCAGCCATTGACTAACTTCATTGTGAGTGAGGGCATTCTGACCTTTCACAAAGAGCACATCTGCATATTGTGTTCCCGGACTACCATGGCATTGTATTCTTTTAAATACCAAAAACTATTTTTCCTTTTAACAATAGTTTTGCCAAAACCATGAGGAAAAAAACAAGTGTTGAAAAAGCCACCTGGCTGACGGTCAATCCCAGAACTACTGGCTTTGCCATTGCTTCTTATACTAGCAAATAGTTAATGCCACCTTATCACAAGACCTGGAAGAGGTGAAATCCAGAGTGGATAAAACAGGGGTACACCATGGGCATAGCCAAGCATAACAAACGCTGCCACAATCCTGTATGGCTTTCTTTAACAATCATTGTGACTTAACTTACACTACTGTTTTATTGAAAGTAAGAATTCCTTTAGCGTTTACGAGTTTTAATACCTGTTTGCACCTTTTGGTATTCACTATTGATCTTTCAGGGTCATTTTATACAAGGCTCTTTACAGAATGAGTCTTAGAGATTGGACGACCCTCAGAGGATAAACGCCTGAGTCAGCCCTGCAAGGGCTGCCCTTGTAACCCCAGGATGCTGAGGGCGCCCACAGCCGTTCCTTGAAACACTTGAAGCAGCTGATCCTTCCCCAGGCACAATTCTCCTCAAATGTCTATTTTCGAGCCAAGAAGAGCACCTTTGCACCTTGCAATTAATGGCGCTGCTGACACAGCCTTGTATTTATGGCTGCGCGGGCGATCCTTCATGGCTGGACATTTGCGGTGTTTGTTTGCTTGCAGTTTTATGATTCTCCATGGTGACCTCTCTGGTACCACAGCCGGCTCGCGTCTGATTCACCACGTTTTTTTACAGCCTTCCTTATGTTTCTTTGGAGATGAGAACGCACTTCTGCCCTTCACTGGCTGAGCTAATTCTCTGCCCTTTCCCTCTGGTCCGGCTCCGGAGCGCCATCCATCACCCAGGATGAGAAATGGCGCTTTCTGCGAGGGTGGTACAAATCACCCACTGAAATACCAGGAACAACCAAAGTTCACGGAACACAGTTCTACGTTCCGTCCAGTTTGTTGTAAAAGAGATGCTAGGAAAGGCTAATGTGTGGAATTGTAAGTGGTGAGTTTGTGTTGGAGGGTAACCTCGTGCCTGATTGACGTTGCTTTACTCGCATATGCCGCGGTACGTACCCCCATGGATGTTAATGATGGGTGTGGTGTCCGGCCTTAGGCCCACATTACGAGAATGACAGGCACAGACACCAGGTGATATGGTACAGTAACTGGCCACGAGCACGTGCACCCGGGCCCTTTTATTGGCAGGGCCACGTCACTCTTGACACTAGTGATGGATGGATGGGTGGGGGTGTAAGTGCGTCCAGCCCTCAAGGGAGTGGCTGGGAATACCAAAGCCTGCCAAATACTAGAACGTGTCCTGCAGGAAACTACATTCCTCCCAAACTTTATTGAAGAAACAAAACAGAAAATTAGTCCAACCTGTGGGGATGATTAACCGACAACTGAACACCAGAGGGTCCATCAGCATTACGAGTCCGGTGGCAGGAAAACGTCAGACATGGGCTGGTGACTCTGCCTGCAGCAGGACTATCTCGGCAGGCATTCGTAGTTAAACCTGAGGGGTTCAGGACATGACCGCTGGCTTGGAGACATCCCCTGCATACCGTCAGCTCACTGATGATGACGTGTCTTACAGTCCTGCGTGGCTGCACTCTTGCTGACTTCGAGGATGCTCTGTGGTGAGTTCTAATAGTTCATACAATGGGATGCGTCATGAGCATGGATGGAGTCCATCGTGAGAGTTTGCCGAGGTGTTGCCTGATCGACTGTCTCTGTTGAACTGCTTGGCTGCAACTGATAGCCTGTCGGTGGGGCAATGTCTCTTCTCACTCTCCCGGCTAGGGAGGCCCTTTGTCGGGGTTGCTACGGGACTGCAGGAGGGCTGCGATGGGGCTGCTTGTGTGCCGACTGGGGCAGCTGCAATACCACTGAGGAGCTGTTACTCAGTCGCATGCATAACCTTCAAGGGTGGATGAGACTTAGCCAAGACATGCTCTCACTGCCACGGTTCAGGTGTAGGCCAGGTTCGCAGGTAGCCTTTGGTTTCTCTTGTCGGCTGGTGTGGCAACAGTGTAGCACTCTAGTCCATCTATAGTCTGGAGACGGTGTTTGATGCATGTGATGAGGGCCGGCGTGATGGCAGTTGCCAGCCAAATGGTGAGTCGGAATAACAGGTGGTGGTGACTGGCGGGGGAGTTGGATGTCTGGAGGGACTTAGCAGCCATGTGTCTTCGCCTTGCTGAGGCTGATCTTCGGTGGTGGCTCGCCACGTGGAGTGTGTGACTCTCCTCTCACCTGTCTTGGGGCCACTGATGGCTCTATCTTGATTCTGTGTGAGGAAGGACATTCAGTGCTGATCTTCACCCGTGGCATCTGCGGTCAGGAGCAGGGATGCCATTTGACCTAGACTGCTGATGCTCGGGGATGGACGGTCGCATGGGGAAACGTTGGGGAGAGACATGGTTTGCGCTTGTTGCGGCTTATGTTCGGTTCTCCCTTGAGGCTGTGTCCAGGGACATCGGTCCGCCTTGGTGGCTGTTTGGTGGGTGTGGGTGTGCTCTTGGCTTGCTGTGCGATTCCTCGGTCTTCTCCTCATGTTGGTCTTTTCCACGCACCTGTGTTCATTCGGTTCTTAGGGGTGACAGGGCTGTCACGCTTCTTCCCTCGAGGGCGTGCGCTTGGACCTCGAGGCGGCGCCGCCGTGGCGCCTGCTTCTGCCTTAGTTCTGGCGTGCTTCGCGGGACTGATCACTTTGTGTGACGTACTCCTTGCTTGCTGGGCGACGTGAAGTCCTGCCACGTGTCGCTGGTTGTGGGAGCACATGTTGCTGTGGCGGTCTGCCACGTGGAGTGTGCGACTCCTCTCTTGCCTGTCTTGGGTCACCGACAACTCCGTCTTGAGGCAGTGCAAGGGAGCACACTCTGTGTTGTCTTTGGCCCACTGCGGGGCTTCGTTAGTGCAGTAGAGATGTAGTTGTTCTTTGTGATGCATTCAGCAGTGCTTCTCTATGAAGATGTCTCTATGTCCCCTGCGCCTGCCAGGGCTGTCAGGTTCACTGGTTTAGCCTTCTGCGCACCTCTGACCTAGTGCGCTCGGTCTTCTTCTTGGGCGCTCTCTTCGGGCACGTGGTGTGCCTGTGTTGTAGCTTGTGGTTGTGTCTGTACACCAGTAGGAGTGAGTAATGCGATCTCCTCTCTGGTGGTGGCGTTGGGCAGCCACTTGTGGTGTGCTCTCTGCACCAGTCTTTCTTGTGCTGTTGGTGGGGATGGCTACCTTGAGATGTTGCTAACTGGCTGGTCTTTCATCCTTGCTGGTGGTGGCTGTCTTTTGTGCTGTTGCTTGTGTTGGTTCGGCATGTGTCTTGGCTGGAGAAGCCTCTGGTTTCTTGGGGGCCCTTGATAACGTGCAACAGTCTTCCTCCTTTGAAAGTCTAAGCAGCCAATTGGGGGTAGCGCGCAATTCACCCTGTTTTCTTGTGCTTCCTGTGGGGCTTGCTGCCTTCCTGGGCTTTATTGTTCTTGGCTTCTTGATGCCTCCCTATGCTGGGGCAGCTCTGAGCCCCTGCTAGCTCTTTGCTCTGTGTGGGTTTGGAGTTTCTCCTCTTCCAACAGTTGGCAGCACCCTCTGCTACTCTCTGCGGTTGCTCTGGGAACAGTGCTCAGTCTCTTCAGCTTGTCTTGCTTGTCATGTTGAATATTGCTAGTAGGGGGTGGTGCTGTAGTCACCATGCTATACTGGTCAGGTCAGCTTCAGTGCTGGCTGGATGCTCTTCCTGCGCAGGGTTGCCTCAGAGAATATCCTCTGGTAAGTGGTGTGGCTGCTGGACATTGGAGTTCATGCAATCAGCCTCCTAGTGCGGGCCTTTCTCTCTCTGTGGGCTGTGTTTGCCTTCGTGCCAGGCCGACTGGGGTTGCACTGACTGGTTCCTCTTCCTTGCAGTTCCTTGTGGTAGTGTAGTGTGAACATCGATAGGAACGCTGTGGCTTCTTCGCAACGGCCAGGGCCGGTCTCACGGGTCTTCGTGTCTTTGTTGCTGCTTGGTTGGGGCGGCTGCAGTAGAGCTTCTGTTTGTACCGTCCAGGGATTCTTTTTTTGATCTACGGGCTGTGTAGTTCTTCCCTGCCACGTGGGGAGGTTACCCTTGCTGCTGCAGGTGCTCTGGGGTGGCAGGTGGAGCATTCTCCTGGCTGTGCTGCAGGGCTCTCTTGCATACATGCCAACATTTCAGGGTAGCAAAGTGGGAGATTTAAAAAAATTAATCGGGAGAATGGGGCCTTGAATCGGGTTACTGGCATGTATGGGCCTTGGAAGTGTCTGCATCACGATTTGACATTTGAAACACAAATGAACGTTTTTTCATACCTTTCAGAAGCATGGAGCGCAATGGCAGGCAGAGAGAGGGCGATGTAAGTGTTGGGCACTGGCCTGGCAGATTGTTGGTAGTGCATGCACACCCCACCCCCCTGTGGCAGCCCGGGCTAAAACAGCTCCCCCCTCCCCACCCCCCCACCCCCCCACCCCCCCAAGTACTTCCAGGTTTTTGAAAGACGATTCCCAAGTTAATGACGCTTTGTTTGTTTTTCACCCCTTCGAGAGCCCCTGCCTCGCCACTCTTTGTTGGAAGAATTAGCACTTTACACAATACCAAGCCCTGTCAGCTGAAACCCCAGACGAATCGGGTTTTTGCTTGTACGAATCGGGAGGCGGGAGACTAGCCTTCAAATCGGTAGTCTCACGCCTGAATCGGGAGGTTTGGCATGTCTGCTCTTGTCCACGGCCCACAAGTGTCACTTCGGTGAAAAGTAACAGGTACGCGAGGCCTCTCTTTGGACACTCAGGGTGATTGCGGTGTAAGCATGCGCCCACTAGGGGCTCTGCACTCAGGCCTCTGCAGCGTTTCTCCTCCTGTGTCCCATCCAGATCATGCGCGTGCAGGACAGCCTCTGCGTTTCTGCAGGCTGGGGGTTTCAGCAGACGGCTGACATTACTGCCCCACGTACTGTTCAGCAGGCTATAGTGGCGGGGTTACTGGTGTGTGGTTCGGATGCCAGCTGCGATGGGGGTGAACTGATATGCAGTACCAGGCTGTGGCTGCTGGTGTAGGCGTCTTTCCCTGGGACGAGCTGAACACGCCACGCAGGGAGCTGTTTCCTCACGCGCTTTTAGCCGCAACTGTAACTACATCGCCCCCGCAGGCATTTCACCTCAGTCTCCAGTCGCTGCTCATCTTCAGTCACAGGTGGCCGCAGACAACCTGGTGGGGGGTGCAGGTGCGGTGTGGGGCCAGCAGGCTGTGCTGTGGCAACCGTGCTCATGTTGCCTCTCCCTCACCTTCGGGCCTCACAGTTCCAGCAGCGAAGTAGCACAGGACATTCCTCCTTGTCCTACAGGTGTCACTGATGGAGGGCGGTGTTCACAGCTTTGGTGAGTCCCTGTCGTGCCGGGTGTGAGAAGTTGGCCTGGTATATGATGTTCACTATTCTAGTGAACACCTAGCACCAGTCCAAACAACCCTTATGGTGATGGTTGTAAAGTCAACCTTATAGACCAGTTATCCTAGAGGTAGCGTGGACAGAACAGTCTTAGGCTAAAAGACTCTTGAGGGCTTGTAAAGCCAGCTGTTTTACCATATGTAACCCCTTGAATACCAAATGAAAGGACACCACACAGGATATATATAAAATATATATGTATTTATTTACTAACACACTCCTCTGAACTCTTTATGAGGTCAGAGGCAAAAGCACATAACAAGTTATACTCAGAAATACTTTAAATAGCACAATTTACAGTTAGGCGCTAGGGGCACGTACAACCATATACTAAGTAAGTGGTATAAGAACCACGACTTGGGAAAAGAAGAGGCCTAGGGCCTAGGGAATCACTGGGGCTACACTATCTGACCCTTAGGTTAGGAGTAGGAGGCCCACAGGCGGTGCGTGCAGTGTCAGTACACTCACGCGAGAGTCAATAGAAAGTCAATGGGAACTTAGACGGTAAGTAAATGAAGTTTTGGGACACTTCCGGTCTAGCTAGAAGGATACAACTGAAAACCTAGACACTTGGATAGTCAATACCCGTGAGAGCACCGAAGTACCTGCATTACCTCACCCACAGAAAGCGGGTGCATAGGTGTGAAAATGTGTCGGGTTTCGCTGTTGACGTCTATGGAGCCTGTGAAGAAAGATGCTGCAGGCGACCCGGAGGAAGATGTCCGGGAGGATCCAAGGGTGGATCGGAGTTGAAGAAGACCTGAAAGTAGAGGGGACAGAGTCTAGGTCACTACCCAGTGACCGGGTGGAACCAGGAAGGAACCAGACATCGTCGAGGAGCAATCAAGTGCTGGGGTGAGGCTTGTCATTGCAGCCACGCGGACCAGGAGGCGTCGAGGATGACCAGGTGCTGGAAAAGAGCTGTCCCATGAAGGTTCTCGCAGATGGAGGGGTCGGCTTCTAGATTGGCACCAACAAGCCTAAGCAAAGGCAACCCATGCAGGATACACAAAGACCTTCTGGTGCAGATCAGGAGGGTCTGAGATTCTTCACCTCTTCAGGGAAGCAAGGGCCAGTCTGGAGCAACCAGACCAGCGATGGATTTGTCAAAGGATCGTCGCAACAGGGCTACTAGCCAACGGGCCAGCAACCGGACAACGCGTCGAGCAGAACACAAGCAGAAGGGCCTCCCGCAGATCTCGTGGAGTGTGGAAGGCTGGCCTTCGGTGTAGGTGGAGCTCAGTGTCGGGGTGTCTCAGTCCCCAGTGCACTGCTTCGAGGAGGCCTCAGGACTTGCGCTGTTAGCAAGTTGAAGACTTTCCAAGTTACCTGCTTCCACGGGTTCTGACACCTTCCAGCTGTGCTGGAGTCTTGCAGTGGGGTCAGAGAGGTCCGGGAGTCGAGGTCTTGTCAGGCTTTGTGCTCGGGTTCCCCGGGAATGGGGAAAAAGCAAGCCTACGAGTTGCTGGATGGTGCCTGGTTGCCCCGGGTGGTCACTCCTTGGCCACAAGGGAGATTCTTCAGTCTTCAGCTCAGGTGAATGTCGAAGGGTCCAGAGTTTCGGTTCAGTTCGATTCCAGGATTAATCTAAAGTCTCCTGGGTCAGCTCCTACCTTTATACAACTAAAGGGGGCTGGTTTGGTCACTAGGTCCCTCCTATGGGTGGGACCAGGAAGGGGGGTGGTTACACCCCCTTTCCTTTGTGCAGTTTCGCGCCCGAGCTGGGGCTGGAGTGCCCCAGCAACCGGTTTAACTGGGGTATGCATGGAGCACCTAGAGTGCTCCAGGCAGAGCCTGATTCTATTCAGCCCTCCCTGTCCCAATACACATCCTACTGTCTGGGGTGGTGCTCGCACCTCCCCAAGCAGGAAACCTATTGTCCAAACCTCCGTGATTGGAAGGACTCCCAGCAGCAGGTGGTCAGACTTGTGTCTGTGGCAGCAGCATCCATTTTGTGATGCTGGGGCTCTGGTTAAGTTTAACCGGGATAGTCAGAACTAACATGCTTCTCCCTCTAGAAGGGTGGAATGCTACCCCCGTCGCCAGAATTGGCGAGGGGGTAGTATTCCAAAGCACATGACACCTTACACGACATGTTTGGATAAAGCCAAACCAAAGTTAGCATTTAACCGCAAGGTTCATAATGCACTTAATAGTATATGGTATGGCAGTATCATAGAACAGCTATAAGGACATGGTTCCGAAAGCTGCAGAAATACTCAGCTCATGCTGGAGCACCATCTCACACATAACCAAGCACTCTGCCTCCAGGATTGTTTAAGCCTGCCATAGGAGTGACTTATAGGTTACTATCAGCCTGATTCATCAAGCGAAATTGCGCTCGCAAAGGGCCAGATTCTGAGAATCTGGCCCTTTGCGAGTGCAATTTTTGCATTTGGGATTCATCATCCCAAATGCAAAATTCGCTAATAAAGAATTCGCAAATTTGCGAGGATTAGCATTTAAGGAATCTCTATTAGAGATTCCTTAAATGCTATTCATGAAACATTAAAAAATAGCGAATTCGCAATTTTGGGCCGCTATTTACTGCGAGGTCAAACCTCGTGGTAAATAGCGAAAACTTAGAAAAATGCATTTAAATGCATTTTTTCTAAGTTGCATGTTACACACACACCTGTCCTTTGGACAGGTGTGTGTAACATCTGTGTGAATTTACATTTCAGGGGTGTTACAGGGTGTCCTTTGGACACCCCTGCACCCTTGAAATCGCAATCTCATTTGCGATTAGCTAATTGCTAATCGTAAATAAGGGATGAATGGGGAGTTATTCCTTATTTGCGATTAGCAAATAGCTAATCGCAAATAAGGAACCTGTACGAATCGCAAAAAATATTGCGATTCCTACATGAATCCCGTTTTGCGAGTCTGGAATAGCGATTCCTTATCAATCGCTATTTCAGACTCGCAAAACTTCACTATGATGAATCAGGCTGTATGTGTCTATATGTAAGTAGGTATAGGAATACTACACCTAAGCAAGGGGTGGTTACACGACCTTGCCCCAGCTGAGTGATCAGCCAGTTGTGTCTATTTGAGTGGCCACCCAGGGGTGGCATTATACATGCTCAGCACCTGGCAGGCCTTGGTTACACCTATGCCCTGAGTACCTATGGTACACTTCTACAGGAGCTGACAAGGTGAACCAATTCCCAATTGTGGGTGTACCTAGAGTACATGGTAAATTTAGAGAGAGTGCATCTGGGCTGTGGGTCTGATTAGCAGGCCCACACCCACATCTAAGTCAAAAACCAGTAAAGCAAAAGCAAAAAATGGGGGTGACCATAGGAAGCACACCCTACTCTCCTACATCGGGCAATGACGGGCAGTGCAGGGTTTGGCGTGGTAGCCAGGGCTGATGTTGTTGCGGCACCTCCCTTTTGGGCAGCAGATGCAGGGAGCACAGTTGGCGGAGCTGTGCCTTGCTTAGGGGTGGCAGGGTCGCTCTCGGATGCTGCACGGTGAGGATCGCAGGGCTCTTCAATTGCGGCGGCGATTGCCTTAGCGTGGCGGCGCCATACCGCAAGCATGGTGGGGAGACTCACGCTTTCACAGGAGTTCAGGCGGCTGCTGTGGGGGTGCTCGTCCACTCCTCCCTTTGCCGGGACTGATGTAGGTAGGGGACAACCAGTCTCCGTGCCCCCCTCCTTAACCCCTTGCGTGCTTCTGTTGACCAGTGGCCGACAGGAGCACTACCTCGCTAGTGCTGCCGTCGGCCAACGGCCGACGTGGCCCCACCCATTTTGCGGAAGTGGCGCACTGCAGCAAAATCTGGCCACAGGAAAGAGGTTAAAGGCAGAGGGCTGCGTCACGATGCAGAGCTTGACCCTCACCACACTCACAGGTGGCGGCTCATTTCCTCTTCATGCGGGATGATGAAGCACCGAGCAGCAGGCATGCGGGGTTAGCTACCCAACTCGTCGCCAATGTGGTGTTGGGTCTTAGGCCCACATTACGAGAATACCAGGCACAGTCACCGGGTGGTATGGTACAGTAACTGGCCACGAGCACGTGCACCTGGGCCCTTTTATTGGCAGGGCCACGTCACTCGTGACACCCGTGATGGATGGGTGGGGGTGTAAGTGCGTCCAGCCCTCAAGGGAGTGGCTGGGAATACCAAAGACTAGAATGTGTCCTGCAGGACACTACAATGGGCAGCCAAGCCCAAGGGCATTGCTCCCAGTGGTACAGGTGCAGTGGCACCGAGGCACAGAGGTCTGAGGGGCCCACTGAACCTTGATTATTGCTGTATTTTAAAATTCAAATTGACTCTAGGTGGGCCATTTCCTACCTTGCATTTGACCCCATGACACACTGACTGTGCTACTGGGCTATGGGTGACTCCACACCAGGGGCCTTGATAGCCCCAGTGCACCAGTCGCAAATTCCAAACTTATGGAATGCACTGAAATTTGTACTTGCCACACCTAAGAAACAGCCCACAAGTGCAAATCACTTACGGCGAAGGCAAGGTTTGTGGGGATAAACATGCATGCATGCAACGCATTTCATCTGCGCAAATTTCATTCCAAGTTTGTGGATTTTCACAATGGCTTTGCACATAGTTTTCTACCATAAAAAAAGGATGCAAATTTACTCATGCCAATTGCAGGAGTAATTTTGTGTTCAGGGTAAAATAAGGGAGGGACCCCCCCCTTAAATTGGTGGGCAAGTAGACATAGATGTTTTGGCTATAGAGAAAGGTATTTTTCAGATGGAGAAAAATAAGTTAAGCAGTGCAAACAAACAGATTTGTTAATCATTCAGAAAAATACACTTTCAACATTTCTCTATATGTAAAATATTTATGATTGTGGGTGCTTCTGGGAAAATGTGAAAGTCACAGCTTTCTAGAAATGCTGATGGACTTGTTTTGTGAAATCCAAGGAAGTCAGAAATTTGGCCCAACGTTAAGAGTAATCCTGGATGAGTCAATTCTAAACCTTAATGAATCGAGTTGTAAGAGATTCAGCTGCATGTCAATCAATCAATCAGTAGTTTGTATATCGCAGCTGCTCACCCATGATGGTCTCAAGGCGCTGAAGGGGTGGGGGGCTGATGGTCTGTCTGAGCGTGGAGGTGCCCTCACCACGTCTTCAACAAGGCCGATGCTGTCATCGCACCCCACCTGCGGGACATCATCAACACCTCCTTCGACACCGCTACCTTCCCGGAGAGCTGGAAGCACGCCGAACTCAGCGCTCTACTAAAGAAGCCATCAGCCGACCCCACCGACCTCAAGAACTACCGCCCCATCTCGCTGCTCCCGTTTCCTGCAAAAGTCATCGAGAAGACCGTCAACAAGCAGCTTGCCGCCTTCCTCGAGACGAACGGATCCCTCCACCTCTCGCAGTCTGGCTTCCGAGCCAACCACAGCACCGAGACCGCCCTGATCGCAGCCACCGATGACATCCGAGCACTGCTTGACAACGGAGAAACAGCAGCCCTCATCCTCCTAGACCTCTCCGCGGCCTTCGACACTGTCTGCCACCGTACACTAGTGCAGCGACTCAGCATTGTCGAAATCCAGGAAAAGGCACTGGAGTGGATCACCTCTTTCCTCGCCAGAAGGACACAGAGAGTTCGCCTCCCCCCGTTCAGATCTGAAGCCACCAAAGTCATCTGCGGCGTTCCTCAAGGCTCCTCGCTCAGTCCAACCCTCTTCAATGTCTACATGAGCCCCCTCGCAGACATCACACGCTAGCACAACCTCAACATCATCTCCTACGCCGACGACACCCAGCTGATCCTCTCCCTCACCAACGACTCAGCCACCGCCAGAGCCAACCTTCACGAAGGGATGAAAGAGGTAGCCGAATGGATGAAGAACAGTTGCCTGAAACTGAACTCGAACAAAACGGAAGTCCTCATCCTGGGATCCTCACCCTCTGCCTGGGATGACTCCTGGTGGCCCCCCGCCCTAGGCAGCGCACCCAAACTAACAGACCACGAACGCAACCTAGGCTTCATCCTGGACTCCTGCCTCTCCATGACCAGACAAGTCAACGCCGTCTCCTCGTCGTGCTTCAACATCCTGCGCATGCTACGTAAGATCTTCCGGTGGATCCCCACCGAGACCAGGAAGAGGGTCACCCAGGCCCTTGTCACCAGCCGTCTGGACTACGGCAACTCCCTCTACGCAGGAACCACCGCCAAACTCCAGAAGAGACTTCAGCGGATCCAGAACGCCTCAGCACGACTCATCCTGGACATCTCCCGTCGAAGCCACATCTCCGAACACCTGAGAGACCTGCACTGGCTCCCGGTCAACAAGAGAATCACTTTCCGTCTCCTCACCCACACTCACAAAGCCCTACACAACCAAGGACCAGGGTACCTCAACAGCCGCCTCAACTTCTACGCTCCCAAACGCCAGCCCTCGCCGCCGTCCCCCGCATCCGAAGAGCCACCACAGGGGGACGGTCCTTCTCCTACATCGCCGCCAAGACATGGAACTCCCTCCCGACCCACCTCCGCCTGACCCAGAACCACCTCGCCTTCAGGAAGCAGCACAAGACCTGGCTGTTCGAGCAGTAGCGGATCCCCCTCCCCGAGCGCCTTGAGACCCTCCGGGTGAGTAGTGCGCTATATAAATGCTTTGAATGATTGATTGATTGAATCAAAGAATCAGGTCTTGAGATCCTTCCTGAATTGGGTCAGCGACAGGGATTGCCTGAGGTGGAGGGGCAGGGTGTTCCAGGTCTTGGCAGCAAGGTGGTAGAAGGATCTTCCTCCGGTTCTGGTCTTATGAATCTGTGGGATAATGGCCAGGGCAAGTCGGATGGAGTGAAGTTGTCTGATGGGTACGTGGAATGAGAGGCAGTGGTTAAGAAAGTCTGGTCCTACGTTGTTGAGAGCTTTGTAGGCATGTGTGAGGAGCTTGAAGGTGATTCTCTTGTTAACTGGGAGCCAGTGGAGTTGTTGAACATTCTGAACATTCTATAGTTTCCTGAGTTGTTTCTGGGTGATGCCGGTGTAAAGTGCATTGCCCTAGTCCAATCTGCTGGTGATGAGTGCATGGGTGACCGTCTTTATGGATTCTGTGGGGACCCATCTGAATGTCTTTCAAAGCAGGCAGAGCAAGATGAGAATACTGTGTTCATCTGGAGGTTCAATTTGAGTGAGGAGTCCGGTATGATGCTGAGGTTACGGGCATGGTCCATGGGGGTGAGAGGGGTTCCCAGTGCGGTGGGCCACCAGGAGTCATCCCAGGCTAGGGGGGCGGGTTACAGGATGAGTACTTCGATCTTGTCCAAGTTGAACTTGAGGCAGCTGTCTTTCATCCAGGTGGCAATGGCCTACATCCCACTGTGAAAGTTGATTCTGGCGACTGTGGGTTAGTTGTTGAGGGAGTGGATCAGCTAGGTGTCGTCAGTGTGGGAGACAACATTGAGTCCATGGCTTCTGAAGATGGCAGCGAGAGGTGCCTTGTAGACATTGAAGAGGGTAGGGCTCAGGGAAGAGTCCTAGTGAGCTCCACAGATGATCTCTGTATGTTCTGAGAGGAGCAGTGGTAGTCTGACTCGCTGTGTTCGACCAGTAAGGAAGGAGTGGATCAAGTTCAGGGCCTTCACGCTGATGCTGGTGTTGTGGAGTCTTGGGATTAGGGTGCAGTGGGCAGTGGGAGACGGTATTGAAGGTGGCCGAGCGGTCCAGTAGGATGAGGGCTACGGTTTCACCATGGTCGAAGAGGGAGCAGATGTCGTCTGTGGCGGCGAGGAGTGCAGTCTCTGTGCTGTGGCTACTTCAAAAGCCATATTGAGAGACGTCCAGGATGTGGTTCTCTTGGATGAACTTTGAGAGGGCGTTGATGGCCTTCTAAATGACTTTGGCTGGGAAGGGGAGGAGGGAAATGGGTCTGAAATTCTTGAGGTCTATCAGGTCGGTGGATGGCTTCTTCAGCAGGGGGTTGATCTCGAAGTGTTTCCAGTCGTCCGTGAGGGTGCCGGTTTCGATGGAGCAGTTGCTGGTGCAGCGACGCTCTGGAGCGATGGAGATGGCTGCTCTATCGAAGATGTGATATGGGCAGCAGTCCTATGGGGCTCCGGAGTGGATGCTCTTCATGGTCTTGAATGTGTGATCTATGATGAGCGGAGTCCAGGTGAGCAGGATCTGTTGGGGTGCGGCGTGGCTGCGTGCGGTGGTGATAGGTTTTGAGGCAGGGTCTTGGGTTTCGAACCTGTCATAGATTTGCCTGATCTTGTGGTGGAAGAAGGTGTTGAGTTTGTTGCAGAGTCCTTGGGACGGTGCGACGTCTGTGGTCTCGCTGTTGGGCCTGGCGAATTCCTTGATAATGGCGAAGAGCTCTTTGCTGTTGTGTGCGTTGGCGTTGATTCTGTCTTGGGGGGCGTTTTCTTTGTGGGTTTGAGGAGGAGGTGGTGTGCATTGGTGGCAGTTTTGAAGGTTGCATGGGTTTCCGGGGTTTTGTTGTTTCTCCATCTCTTCTCGAGTCGTCTGCATGTGTGTCTGGAATTGTGGAGCACGGGAGTAAACCAGCTGGCTTTTATGGAGTGTTGCTTGCCTGGTGCCTTCTTGAGGGGTGCCAGAGTTTCGGCGCAGTTGGAGATCCAACGGTGAAGGTTGCTTGCTGAGGTGTTTGCGTCTGTTGATGTTGGCGGTGTGGTAGTGCTGAGGAAGGCGATGTTCTTTGGTGGCCTTGTTTCAGCTACGACAGGGGGCGGCAGTGTACGGTGGGAGTGGTGAAGGCAAAGTGCATGCAGTGGTGGTCAGTCTAGGGGAGTTTGGTGGTGTGTCTGTAGGTGAGGTTCCCGCTGGCGGAGAACACGGGGTAGAGCGTGTATCCGGCTGCGTGGGTCAGAGTGGTGACTAACTGCTTGAGTTCAATGTTGGCAGGTTCTCTAGAAGGGATGCGGTGTTCTGCTCACTGGGGTTGTCAGGTGGACTATTTGTAAGACCCCAAAGACGAAGTTTGACATTTCCAGTAGAGGTTAAAAGAGTAAATAAGGCCCAATGCACAAAGAGACAGGTTACCAAAAGTGGCTGCAAAATTTTTGCAACCTGTCTTTGATACGGTGATGTAACCTATGTGTTAATAGGTCATATCACGAAATTACAGTTTGCAAAAGATGTCATAAGAACTGCACATGGATATAAAGTAGGGAGGTGGTCAATTGTGACTTGTGACCTCCTATGACTGGCTACAAACGCAGTGATGGTGGACTGCATTGACAGCAGACAACCATTCTTGTGCTTGCATTCTCAAGAGTGAAACATTTTTGTTAAAACAGCCTATACTAATTAAAGATACCGATGATACTTTATTTAGGACCACAGGCCCTGTCTCTAAGACCACTTCTGCGTCCCCCAGAGTCGCTCAACAAAATTCAGTAAGAGCTTTCCATTGCATAACCATCTCCTCTGAGGAGTTGGTAACTTATCAATAGTTTGCAAACGCAATTGCGGTCACAAACCATTGATGCGAATCATTCTTAATCGCAAATAGGAGGGGATACCCTTCATAATTACGATTAGAAATAGATAAGTAAACCCATTTTGTGCGTCAGAAATGCTTTTCTGACTTGCAAAGTTAGTTTAATACTTAGCAAAAAGCAATTTTTGAGGCCTCAAACCCATGGACGTCAATTTACCCAAATACCAAGGGTAGCAGAAGTGACATTGCACACCATTTGACCTTTAACTTGACTGGCACACACATGCTTACACATACTAACACATTCACACTCTCTCGCACACATAAACACACTCTCACCCACAAGCATTTATACAACATACATAACAGCATTTGTTTACTTAACTTAGCTTCCAGATAGGGTCATATTCCAGCTAATGTACTCCTTTTTTTTTACACTAATAGTGAATAATATTATTCACTGTTTGTATTATTAAAAAATTGACAGAAACCAGCCAAGTGGAGCTACAACCAACGCCCATTAGAAAAAGCTACCCCTGTGTTCCAGGCACTGATTTTGACACCTCTGAGGCCAGGGGTGCAAAATCAGTGCCAGGGGTGAGACCCTTGTCAATCCCTCAATGTCGTCCACGCACAAACCCTGTGCTTTTGTGAATTGCGGGGCTTGGCTTTGTGCACAAGTCCACAGTTAGGACTGAAGTATGTGGAATTTGATCAGTTCTAAAGGGGGCTCAAGAAGCAGCAGATTTTGCCCCAGTCAGTTGTAAGTTGTCTCGCGTGAGGATTCAGCGAATCGAGAGTTACGCATTCACTGCACACCAGCAAACTGTTTAGCCAGAGCCGTGACAGCCCTCAGCATCACCCGCTCCACCTTCTCATCACTGTCGAGAATCCTCTGAGCTGTCTCATGCTGGGAATACAGAAGTTAATAGTTTATGAGAATTAGGCTTTTCTAATTAAGTCTGAAGAACATTAGAGTCAACAGTACAGTACATTTTCCAGCAAAGGCCATAAATTCATTTGGATCCATTTACTGTCAAGTGCAATTTCCATCATTTAAAGTAAAAAAGAGCATAAAAACGGGGCTCCAGCCTCGACAAATGATCCCAAATTTCAAATGTACCTTCTTCTGGTTCCAAGGAAGGAGAAGCAAATTAGGCGCTGTATAATGCTGGTGCTTATTAGTCAAGGGGCAGACTTTTTAGGACAGATGTGGCTCTTCCCTCCCCATCTTTCTCTTTGCAGTTCAAGCCTTGACCTTTTCATAACAGGACCGTCTTTGACACTTGCAAGCAGCTGTCAGTGGATAATGAACAAATTGCTGCGCTAATCGAAGAGAGGCCTTTGGCAGCGCTGCGCCTCATAGTCATGCAACAAAGGTCAGCCCCGAGCTAATTGGAGCTGCGGGTGATCGCTTACCCCGAGCCTGGGCTTTGGAAAGGCCACTTCTTATGGGGTCGCTGTTAGATCTCAGGTGTTTGATTGGTGCGGGATGGACAGCGCATCCATCACCAAGACCCGCAATCGGGCTCGAGCGCTCAGGCCGCTTTGTATGCAGATCCATCCCAGACTCCAGCTCTTGAGGGGCCTCGTTGTCATCTTGATGGATCTTGGCGCCAATTTACCGATAGGAAAGGACAGTAGACGGTCAATGGTGGCACGCGCCTGTCAGGCATCAAGCGTTTGGAGTGATTTGCAGCGATCAAGCAACCAAACTATGACTTGAAATGCAGGAAACATTTTGCAGGTTAACCCTATGTTCCCGCCTAAATGACAATCGGGGCGAGCGGACATTAAAAATGCATACATACGGCTTCCTTGCAACCTTTTTTTTTTACATATTTGTATGCAGAGACTCCTCTTTTATGCATTGTGATCATAACCTGAAATACCTTTCTGAACGATGAGAGGAAATAACATCTATCTGTCACTATTTTCCTACTTTTTTATTTTTATTTAGTGGCTTAAACTGAATCATTCCACTCAGTTATTTTAAGTTTCATGTAAAATGGCAAGCAATTGTAAAACTGTTTCATTATTACAAATATTAAAATTAAAACAGTCAAAAAACGATAGACCAAGGAGCAAAAACACTTTCGACAATTCTCTTGAAGAAAGAGGATTTAAGTAAGAGAATTTAAGTTGCATTCGAAGTTTGGGCAGGCCTGTCCTCCAAGCTTCTAATTAGTTGCAGTGTTATGACACATATGCGGACGCAGAAAACAATGTTTGAGAGAGTTATGGTGCCAGTGTCAGCCCTCTCAGAGCCCCACATAGATCTGTAGGCCATGCCATACCAGGTGTCCTGTGTGACGTAGGGCTCTAGGACCCTGTGGCTACATTGTTTCCAAGTCCCTTCCTAGGATACTGGACATCACTTCCTGTTGGGTGGAGGAGGACAGGAAGGGCCCAGGTGAAGAGAGGACGAGGGCTTGAATGCATGGGTGGAGATCAGCTCCCCAGAAGCAGGCTCAATGTGTGAAAGACAGGGGAGAACGAAATAAAGAAAACAGGCCCCAAATGACTAGCTCTGATGGTTCCTGTGGCACAAAGAGGACAAGACAACAGCCAACGTCAACTGGATATACGCCTAGTCTGGATATAAGCCCTAATCGTAGGTCAATGCAGACCACACGGCCTGTGTATTAGGAGTGATGTGAGAGACATGTTTCAGCACCCACGCTCTGCTCCATCCTCAGATAATGGCATGGATTAATAATCCTCCTTCTACACACGATAAAAAACCAGAATATAGTGCAGCTGTCAAAGGCACTGCAAAAGGCGATGGTAAAACAGAACAGCATCGATGAGGACATGGAAACGTAAGCCACGCCAATCAACTCTAGATTGAGCAAATCCAGACCCAGCGTCACCAGATCTCACATCAGAATTTACCAACAAACAAGTCTGGTTCAGGCACACAGCAACGCTTGCTAGCTTGAAGGCTGCCCCCCCTCTGCCCCCAACACAGCTGCATGTCTCATCTCCAACCAGCCCAGTTTCCAACTCATCTTTACCGTGATGCCATCAATGGCTCCCCCAGAGTAGACATCAATATCAAATCTCTATGCGTCAACGTTAAAGCCATCCACCCCAACAGACCACAGTAAACTCATCCAGTTTGGCTGCTCTCCCATCAACCCAGTGAGTCTCAAAAGCCCCAGGTCAAGAAAAAAAGAAGACAGCCCTTCTCTGATATCCCAACCTGAACAGCAGTATCTGCCTTAACCTGAGACTGGCCTTTCACTCTTGAGCTTCAGAAATAGAATGAACCCTCAATGCCTCCTGTTACTGCCCATCCTAGTCTATTCGCCGGCCCCCATCTGCCTGCTGTTCTGGTACATAAGGCACTTCTGCCTTTAATCATGGTCCGTCACCTGAGAATGTCTATAGGCCTGGCTGTCCATGCTTCTTTAACCCACAAGTCAGAATGTATTCCTTTTTTTTGTAAAGCCCTCTGCTTGCCCTCATGACTAGGGGCCCAATTCACAGAACTAACTTAAGACAAAATCCTAAACGTACTACTTTTGGTATTCACAGAAATTAGGATTTTGCCTTAAGACATACTTAAGACAGACTTAAGACGGACTTAAGTTAGGATTCTGTCTTAAGTCTGTCTTAAGACAAAATCCTAACTTCTGTGAATACCAAAAGTAGTAAGTTTAGGATTTTGTCTTAAGTTAGTTCTGTGAATCAGCCCCAGAGTATCTCTAATCCATACTACAAATAAAATACAGTATGCGCAATGCAGTTACTGAATGCAGCCTTTTGGGTTAAGCTAGCTCTGGAACTTATTTTGTGGTATATGATTCATTGTGGACACCCTCTTCTTGGAGTGCATTATAGCCGTGAAAACTTGAAGGGCAAAAGCTATATCTCCCGAGTACTGAAGTTTACTCGAATGAACAGGATTGCTGGTTTTTCTTTAGAGCACATATATGCTCATTCGACTTCCGCACCTTTGTACTTCGCTCTGATACCCGTTCGGGTCATGTTTGCGCTTTATAAAACTTTTCAAATAAATATAATAATATGCTAGTCCAGAAACTAGTCCTTTTTCTAATTCAGACACACTTTGTGTTTAAAACACTCTTGGCTTGCTTTGTCTTTACCGCAGTCAGTGATAACTCACAAATGTGGGAAGGTATTTTAATCAATAAGACCTGAAGGATGTTGGATGGCATCAGCATGTAGAGGATTTTAGTTAATTTTCGAAGAGAGAATGTTTATGCAGGCATGATTGGTAGGAAATAGCTGAAGGACATTTAGAAGTGAGAGATGTGAGTTACGGGTAGGCACGGTTAGTAGATGCTACCCCTTCCTTGCCCTTTGGTACACATGACATTGTTCTTGCAAATCCTGAGCTTAGGGGTCAAGAAGATAGTGACAGGAACAGAACGTAATCAGAATTCATGGAGTCCTCTTTAATTTCCAGTGCCTTGGCCCCATGTTGAGATACAAGAGGCAGGTGAGTGGCTAATGGAGGGGTAACAGCAGTGGCGGCTGGCATGTCCCGAGGTTGGTAGGGCGGGAGGGACATTAATAAAAACTAAAATAAATGACATTAAAAGCACTTGCCTGCGAGCACAACGAGACGTCCTCCTTAATGGTCTTCGCTCCTTGAGGCAGACAAGGAGGCTCCAAACTCCCAAACCAATCCTAGCGCTGCTCTCACCAGCATGAAAGCAGCGCCAGAATTGGTGGGAGTGGCCTCTATCAGCGCTCAGAAGAGCACTGTAGGCTTTTGATTCCTCTAACCCAGCTGTCATACGGTAGCTGGGTTAGAGAGGGTTAAAGTATGCATGTGTGGCTGTCTGTCACAAGACGGCCAGCCAAAGAGACATGCGCACATTAAACTGACAGTACCCTGCTCTCTCTGCTGCCAGTCAGCAACAGCACCGCCCCGTCCTGACACTCCGTTCAGGAAGAGGTGAAGAAAAATAAAAAGGTATTGAACTAACTTTATTACCACTTTATTTTTCTCTATGAAGGTATTTCATTGGAGCAATGCCCCTCCACCCAAACGGAGGAGCCACCCCTGGGTAATGGGGTCACAACTGCAATATTATCTGTGTACAAATGGCGTGTCATGTCACTCCAGCTACCCCTACCATTTAGTAGATTGATATCCATGCATAGGACTTTCTTCCATGTCCTCTCTCTTCATAAGAATAATGTTACTAGGTTAACTGTATAAGGCTTTCCCAGGTAAGGACTTGTGAGTCAGACACTCATAATGAAGCACCCAAAAACACACGAGGCCTGAATTTGTTCCTTTTTCATACCATTAAACTCATCGTACCCACACATGTGGCGTGACATTTCTACCTAGGTAATTGTGAAAATACAGCGCAGTACTCCATTCAGTGGAGCCCAATTAATTTCATTTTAATTTTCTGATGTTGGCTTGAATAGAGGATTTTTTTGTCCATCATGCCAATATTGCCCAAGTTGCTGATATTTATAAAAAGACATGTTTTTGCTGGATTTGCTGCAAAAATGGTTCGCTCAAATGATAGGTTGCATTTTTCATCTTAAAACTAGGCCTTGACAAAATGTAATTACACAAAAATTCACAATTTTAGTGTTATTCAAAATGAGTGAGATTTCTAAAAATGTCATATTACCGATACCTTTTTTATTTAAGTGACCTGTGCACATAAAAAAGTCTCGCAAGAAAGCAGCCAGAGACTGGTTCATACAGATAATATTACATAATTTCCCTAAAAGAAATTACGTAACTTCATAGACGTTGTGCACTAAGACATGGAATACACTCATATTGGTTCAAATATGTAGTATGGTGTCGTTTTGGGTGTTACAAACGTATAATTTATTTGATGTTTCATTGATTTCCAAAGTAAAACCATGGATAAAAGAGAGGCAGCTTTTAAAAAAAGGTAACTAGCACTTGTGATTAATTTACACATGTAAGAGTAATCTTGCACTTTTGGCTATTTACCACTTACAAGTGTAAAGTTACTCAAAAGTGTATACTTACACATCCCCACCTCCTGAAACACAATTTACAAGAGTTAGAAATGGGGGTTTCTAGTTGACAGAGTGTTACCCTGTCGAAGTAGGGGCCCTTCTTCCTAGTCAGGATAAGGAGTTACACTTCTGAAATAGCCCCTGCTCATGCCCTTGGTAGCTCTGCACGAGCAGTCAAGCTTATCTCAGAGTCAGTGTGCAAAGCATATGTACATAACAATGAGTAATACAATGAAAACACTACACAAGGACAGCACATCAGTCTTAGAAAAATAGCCAATATTTATCTGTGTAAAACACGATCAAAATGATAAGAATCCAACATACAGCTATTCAAAATAATCTTAAGGACTCTTGTAGTGGAGTGGTGTGGCTCACTAGTTAGAGGCGGCAGACCCGGAAGCAGAGGTCGGCCCGGGACCAGGGTTCGATTCCCGACGTGGCAGGGTCTTGGGCCATGGTCAGCGGACTTGATAATTCTCGCCTCGGTGCCTACTCCAACCATGGGTCCCACTCAGCAACTCTGGGCAATAGCTTGCTTAATCTCTACTAACGGCCCCATCAGCGCCGGGGATGCTTGTCTTCACCTTGGAGATGCCCAGGAGGGGCCATCTCACAGGGAAAGCGAGGATGGGTTCCCCAGCGGTATACAGCGCCGGGACGCCCCTTTGTTGGGGCAGCTGTGCGCTTTACAAGTATACAACATTTAACATTTAAAGCAAAAACAGTCATTAAAAATAGTTCCTTAAAGTTGATAGCTCCGTCTGGGACAATCACTTCATTGTGAACAAAAAAATCCAACAGTTTTGGCTGACTGCTGCGTCGCCGGCCAGCCATGGTGTCGGGAAGACACTACCTTTAGAAATGCATGGCGTCGGGGACCTCACAGTGAACTCCGAAGTGCCGGCATCAGCAGGCTTTGGTTCAGGCGGTCGGTGCAGGAGTCATTGGTCCTTTGAAGTCACATGCATTGCAGTTCGAACTCTGTGACGTTGAAGTCGAGAGCACCGGCGTTGGCAGGCATCTGGACTGCAGTGCGTAGTTCAGCAATGAGGCATGCAGTGCCTTCAGGCCGCGGTGCAGGCAGCGGCTCGGTGACAGTGTCCTGCGGCATCGCTGAGACCAGGGCTGCATTGCGAAGTGGGGCTGTGCTCATTGCAGTGCTAGTAGGTCATGGTGCAGGCAGCATTGTTGCCGTTGCTGAAGCACTGTCATCAGCTGATGAACTGGAGTCAATGGTGCCGATGTTTGTGGGCCAAGGCTGCCTTGTTGGATGGGTCTGTGCGTCGTCTAACTTACGAGCGGTGCCCCAAACCTCGGTGTAGGCAGCGGCATCAATGTAAGCTTGGACGTGTTGGCAGTGAGACGGTGAGACCAGGGCTGCGGTGCTCCGTGTTCTCCATGATCAGTGTCCACAGATCACGGTGCAGGCAGCAGCGTCAGTGGCGGCAGTGCAGTGTCGTCAGGGATACCAGGGCGGCGGTGTGAAGCAAGGTGGTGTGGAGACCAGGGTTGTTCTGATAAGTGGGGCAGTACCCTCTGCAGTGCATTCAGGTCACTGAGCCGACAGCAGCGTCGTTGATGGCGTCAGGTTGCTTTTTCTTCTGTTGCAGCACAAAACACGCAGTGCCCAGTGCTGGCAGGAGATGAACTTGAATTCTTTGTTGTTCCTGGGACTTCTTGAACAGAGGGTAAGCTCTTACTCAAGCCCTTGGAGAAATTCAGGGAAAAGAGATGCAGAAAGTCCAGGCCAGCCCTGTCACTGCCCAAGACAGAAGCAGCCACTGCAGGCCAGCACAGAAAAGCACACAGCAAAGTGGTAGTCTCGCCTCACAGCTTCTTTAGCTCTTGTTCTTGGCAGGTATTTTGATCAAAAAGAGTTCTAAAGTGCTTGGGTCAGGGCCCCAATATTTATTCCACATTTCCCTTTGAAGTTGGCACAAACAAAGTTCTACTGGCTTACATAAACCAGTTCTGCCTGGCTCAGGCCAGGTTCACCCCAGGAGGGAGACACCTTTGTGGAAGGCAGCCACAGTCCATTCAGGTAAAAGTGACAACTCCTCCCACTACTCTAAATGCAGCCAGGTCTATACAGCCTGGCTATGGGTGACCCAGGAAAGGCAGAGCACACCTCAAACCCCCCCTTGTGTCTGTCTAGTGTGAATGCACATCCCTGCTACTGTCACTCTGAACCCAGATGGTGAATCCACAAATGGCAGAGGTACACAAGATAGCTAAGCAAGAAAATGCCCACTTTCTAAAAGTGGCATTTTCAAGCACACAACATAAAAATCACCTTTACTAAAAGATGTACCTTTAAATTCTGAGTTCAGGAAGCCTAAACTCCACTTCTCCATCTTGTCCCAGTGGAAAGTTATGCTTATAAGATGTTACAAAGCAACTCCATGTTAGCCTATGAGAAAAATAGCCTTTCAATAGTGAAAATGAAATTGGCAGTATTTCACTATCAGGACATGTCACCCACACCAATACAATTCACACACAAAGCACCCTGCCCAGAGGGGCCCTTGGGCCTACCTGAGGGGTGCCTTACATGTAAGAAAAGGGAATGTTTGGACCTGGCAAGTGGGTGCACTTGCCAGGTCGACATGGCAGTGCAAACTGTGCATAGACACTACAGTGGCAGGTCTGAGATACATTTGAAAGGCTACATGTGTGGGTGACACAACCAGTGCTGCAAGCCCACTAGTAGCATTTGATTTACAGGCCCTGGGCACACATAGCACACTATACTAGGGACTTACTAGTAAGTCAAATATCCCAATGATGGAAACACACATTTATCAACACAATTTACAGTAGGAGCACTTGCACTTTAGTACTGATCAGCTCTATTAAATTGTGTAGACACTCTAAACCAGCAAAAACAATATCCAGAGTACCATAAAAACCAGGAGGTCAGAAGCAAAAAGATTGGTGAAATGTGTCAAAGGATGCCAGGTCTAACAAAAAGTGTAAGTTATTACAGCCAAAATGGAGCAGTAGTAAGTCCAGCACAGCACATGGTCAACCACTGATACTATAAAACTTTCTCATAAAAAATAATGGAGGAAGGGACTTAAAATAAAGTTACATTAAAATAATTTACCTAAACGTTGTAAAAATATATATAAATTAAAGGGAATGTTTAAAATGATCTAAATATAAAACACACACACTATGTACAAGATGCATTGGCACACTCACCTATCGTACTGAACATTATTTAATTTTTGGAACTGTTATATGAGTTTCTTGAACTCTTTCTTACCAACCTCAACCCCACCCTGTGCTATAGTATTTTTACAAAGGTTCTTTCACTTCCTGGACTGATTCTTCCAGTAGCAGCTGGCAGGGAATGGGAGAGGCACTGCTGTTGAAAAAAACACACACAAAAAACACTTACCTTTTCACATCTGCCGTCTCTCCTCAGTCGTTGCTTTTCTTCCTGGAAGCAGGAATCACACAGGCTCCCCTAAGCCAATTGCAATTCTGAATGCAACATTGTGATTGGTCTGAGCACCATGGTTCGGCGCTCAGAGGGGGACTGGGAGCCTGTGCATGTTCTCCACCCAGGCTGTGTATTACAGCTAAGCCTGGGTGGAGTTTGTAGAGTTGCGCTACGCGCAATTCCGCGAAGAGACACAAAAACTCTGCTGCGCTACACTGAGCTCCGCAAGCGGCGGAGTTCCATAGGACATGCCGTTTGCGGTGATTGCACAGTGCGGATGCTTGTCCGCACTGTGCAGTCATCGCGAACAGCACCTTGCACAGCGCAAGTGGTCCCTTCTTTCCCCTTTCTGCCACTCGAGTAGATTTTTACTCAACTAGAACACACAGTTTCTCATCGCGAGTGGTCGCGAGCATACGCGACCACTCGCAATGAGAAACCTGACCACCCAACTTGATGTTGACGATCGCGAACGTGGAAAAATCTCGTCGGGAGGTTGATTTTCCTTGCTTGCGGTCGCCAACTTGACGTCGACGATCTCGAGCAAGGAAAAAAACTCTGCTCCACGAAGAGGAGTTTTTTTGAACTCCGCAAGCTCTGCGTGACGCGGAGTGCGGTAAACTCCGAGAACTACGTGAGCGGAGCGTAGTTAACGCCCAGGATTAATGACAGTCCGGTGGAGAACATGCAAAGTGCACATAACTGTTTGGCCGGCCCGAGCCGGCCGGCCAAACCATCATTCGAACTCTAAGAGTGCTCACCCCTCCTCCCCCTGTGACATCAACCCATCCCTAACCCAGCACCGCATGCTACAAAAAACGTAATTGATAATAACAACGTTATTATCATTCTATTTTTTACTTTTTCCATTGTTCTGAGAGCAGTGGGGAAACACTTCTCCACCTTAGTGAAGGAGCCTCCCCTGGATTTATCTCTTCAAAGATATGCTTTTAGGTATCATTGGTGTAATTCAATCTTCACCTTGCATCACTCTAAATTTCTTAGAAGAGTTTTTTCTATAAGATTCTCGCAGGATGGGGAGAAGAGATATCAGAGATAAACACATCACATCAGCTTAGATTTTACATGTTTAGTTTAAAAAAATGCTTTCATATGCTTCAGTCAGGACAAAGGTTAAGAATCTGCAGTGTGCTACCAACACACACTTCACATGGCCACATTTCTGGCTTGATAGTGGCTGGTAGTAGTAGGTTCAAGCTGTACCTGCCCTTTCCAGTACATTATGGAGTATTGTTAATATTATGTGATCAATATTTTCACACATCCACAAACACCAAAGAATGCCTAGTGTTAGGTTATGGTATTTGTTGACATTTGACATTGTTGTAGCCTTGGTGCACTTTCGGCAGATTGTTGACCTTCCACAGGGCCCTAGTACTACCATCTTTGACTGGAGTCCGGTTCAAATTGTTATGATATGTTAAGTATAATGCATTCTAGCCACGTTATGTAGACATTACTATGTTCCTATAGTTTTGCCTACCTAGTTTGTGAAGTATGTGCAGGCAAGTAACAACTGTGAAAAAAAAACAAAGAAATTATTATGTGCTGCAAAGGTTTGGACAAGCAATGGTAAGCCGTTTGCTTTTAGAAGTGTAATACTTCTGGTTTCCCTATATATAGAAAATGTGAACAAATATTTATCACACTTTTCTGAACACACAGTGCTCTCTTATTTTGTCATATAGGTCAAAATATGGTATAACATGCTAATGTTAGTATCTTCTGCACCATTTCCTGGGAAAACAGGTAGAAAGAGCAGCATTCACTCAGATGTCACAATTCATTGAAGATAATGCCATACTTTCAGACTTCCAAACGGGATTCCATTCAGGAAGAGGCAAAGAATCTACCCTCATTGCCATCTGGGATGACCTTAAGACCACTATTGATCGCAACGGGATTGCTGCACTACTTCTCTTGGACATCTCAGCTACCTTTGACACGGTCGACCATGACACTGTTATGCAAAGACTCTATGAAGCCGGCATAGACGAGACTGATCTAGACTGTTTCACATCCAACCTTCACAACTGAACTAATATCATCCATATCCCACGTTTCTCACCCAAACTGTACTTCACAAAAGCAGGGGTCCCTCAAGGCTCTATTATCTCACTCATGCTTTTCAACATCTACATGAAGTCATTACCGGCAATCAGTTCCCCTCAAGTGCTGTAAGTATGCAGATGACACACAAATACACTGGAATGCCCCAAAGACATTGGAAACTCACCAATTTTCTGTTGTCTACGAGCCGTGGATCAATAGATGATGTGGAGCCATTTCAAAGTGAATGCTTCCAAAATGGAAATACTCATGTGTGGCTATTGGACATCTTATGACCCACTTGCCGCCTGGCCTGATGATCTGTGAACACATCCTAAAGTATCAGAGGAAGTAAGAAACCTCAGAATGACCGTAGACTCCAAGCTATCAATGAATGCCGAAGAGGACAAACTAGCAAGATCAAGCTCTGTTACTATAGATACTCTGTAACTAATATTACCCCATCTGGGAATTCCACACAAGGTCCAGGCTACCATCTCTCTTAGTTCTGTCCAAACTCAATTACGCCAGTAGCCTCTACCACAGATCACCTTTGACAACTATAAAAAAGTCTACAACGATTCAGAACCTTGCTGCCAGACTACTCTTACATATAAAGCCACAAGCCCACATCTCCCCTGCCTTGAAAGCCCTGCATTGGTTACCGGTTGCCAGAAAATCTATGTTCAAGCTGCTTTGTATCACCCACAAAGCGATATATGGAATGGGACCGCGTTTCATCAGGAACAAAATCTCCACATACATTCTGCAAAGGAACCTCCGCTCTAGAGTGACACCTCGCCTCAAAATCCCAACGTTCAAGAAAAAAACCATGGATGGCACATCATTCTCTGTTCAAGCAACCAAACTATGGTTCTCTTTACCCCCCAACATAAGATCCATGGATAACCACCTTAACTTCAGAAAACTACTCAAGTATTGTCTCTTACCCACATAACCACTATACTCAAACATAAATATACAGCATATTCCTCTGCATATAAGCATTTATTTGTACTATAGATATGTACCTATATGTGTACTGCTTTGTATAAACGTATATAATAATTATGGTTTTTTAAATATAGATATTCATTAATTCTGCTTAACAAATATACATATTACTTATAGTTACATTATTCTATGTTTTTAAAAAGTATATATGTGACTGCAGAAATAAGTAAATCTTGTATCAAAGCTATTTATATACAATTGCTTCACTATTGAGTTACAAAAAAGAAAAACAAATTAATTAATTTAAAGTACAACACTTGAAAGCCAGAGTGTATTAAATGCACATTTAATCTGCATATACTACCTTCCTTATGCATATATATATATATATATATATATATATATATATATATATATATATATATATATATATATATATATATATATATATATATATATATCTGTATTATATTAGTAAATATATATATATATATATATATATATATATTTCGAACAGGTTACTCCTTCCACTTCCACCAGAGAACCCCCGGCGGCGAAGAAAGAGACACGAACCACTTTCTGGATTCAGGCAAGATGTTTATTGCAACCAAACAGCAGTCGACAGATGACGCGTTTCGGGCTCAGGTGCCCTTGTTCACATAAAGGCTGTGTGTGTTTGAAGCCATTTTTAAATAAAATGCCCTTCCCACCGAGGTCACATGTTCAGAGAACAAAACGATGGACATAGCAAAAAGACTGAATGATTTATAATTCATCAATATACTTAGGCTGTCCCATCAAGGCGTAATTCATTTCTGTAAAACCTTGACGCTGTAATTCCAAATATATACATCGGAAAATTCATTTGCTATATTAACATTTCAAAAAATGGAATTATAATTTGAATAATTTCAAAAACACATATTGCATTTGTAGCGTTATGCCATATATATATATATATATATATACAACCTTTCACTCCTCCTTAAGAAAAGATTGTCCGGGCCACTTGCAGTTGCAAAAAGCGTGTTTATTTAGGAAGGCTTCGCTAAATATATATATATATATATATATCTATACCACTATTGCACCTTTTGGCCCGGTAAACTCAGGAACCACAGCGCCAATCTACACACCCGATACATCTATGAAAATGTCAGGGTGTGTAGATGGACATAGGCTATATAAATTTTAAAAAACGTAAATAAAAAAAATTACGTTTGTAAACAAAGTAGTCCCCTGAAAGTAGCGCCGGCCGGGACCTAGCGCTGGCCACGACGCGACGTGCGTGATGACGACAAGGAGGAGGGCGGTGCAGTAATGCCTCAATTTCAGTCTCTATACTCTGGTATTGTCTTTCTTCTTTTACTATTATCAAGTTTTGTCTTCAGGGCCGTGTCTCTCTTCTATGTCTACGGCTCTGCAGCGAGCTGTGGGCGGGCCTCGGAGCAGGCACTTTTGTACACACTAAAGATGGCGACAACGGGGGAGCCGAGTGCCGGGCTGGAGAGTCCGAGCGACGAGTGCGGTGGAGCGGAGGGTCTGCGCTTGAGCGCACTGCCCGGAGAGTTGCTGGAACGCATCCTCTGCTCCCCAGGACTTACTGCCGCTGACATGTGCCGCGCGGCTCGGAGCTGCCGAAGGTTGCGGGATCTTTGCGGGGCCTGAGGAAAGGTGTGGAGGCAGCAGTTTCGGAGGAGGTACTGGGGCGCAAAGGGTTTAGGATTAGAACAACAATTCTCGAAATGATGACAGAGAGGAGAAATAAGGATAGGTTAATGTGGGCAGTTAACCTGCATTAGATGGTGATTTTAAGTAACAGGAGAACGGAGTCGACATCAGTGTAAGAGCGAACAGAGATGTATGTGTAGGAGTGCTGCGCTGCAGTGGATTACTCGGTACGAAGTGCAGATAGTGCTGGGGCAGATTATTAAAGAAGAGTTTAAAGCAAACAACGGACGTAGTATATGTGGGAAGGAGTGTGTAAGCACAAGAGGCAACGGCCTCTTTCTGAACGCTCAAAAAAGAGTCACAAAAAAGCTTCAGACGGTACAAAATGCGGCCGCACGCCTGCTATCCAAAACGCCCAAATTCGCTCCCATCTCGGACATTCTGAGATCCTATCACTGGCTATCGATCCAAAATAGGATAAAGTTTAAAGCCATGTGTTTAGTCTACAAGGTAATGCAGGATCAGGGGCCTCGTTTCCTGAAAGAGCAATTAAAACCGTACAAACCAGTCAGAGCACTCCGCTCCTTAGGACTGAATCAACTAATCACCCCACGTAGTAAGACAGTCACTTGGGGCGACCGTCGCTTCCATGTCGCAGCTTCCAAGATCTGGAACACCTTACCCTACGACGTTAAATCCAGCTCCTCACTCCTACAGTTTAGGAAAAAATTGAAAACGTGGTTATTTGACCAGTAACACATTCACTCAGCCCGCTGTTCCTACTTCTAAGGAGAGACATTACTGCAGTCTAGCGCCGAGACACCCAAGGGTATTTTGGTTGCGCTCTATAAATGCCAGTAATAAATAAATAAATAAATGCACGTAACGGGAAGAAGATGGGGTAGCAGTGCAAGAACTGATAAGAAACATAGGAAAGTTTAACAGATCTGGGCAAGCCAAATCTATTCTATACGCGAGTGAGTCAGGGCGGGAGAGAGTCAGTGAGGGAGGGGGTCGGGCGGGAGCAGGTGTACTGCCCCCAGCCCCTTTCTGCCCCAGGCAACGCTGGGGCGGGCTGCTAGTACTAATATAATAAAGAAAGAGCCCAAACCTTTGAGGCGGGTAATCTCAGGAACCACAGCACCAATCACATCACCCAATACAGAGTTGGAAAGGGCAGTTGCAGCAGAAGGACATAGGCTACCCCTGTACCCCAAACCCCAAACCTAGCCCTGAACCCTAATAAATACCCCTGTACCCCAAAACCCAAACCCACCCCTGAACCCTAAAATACCCCTGTACCCCAAAACCCAAACCTAGCCCTGGACCCTTAAAATACCCCTGTACCCCAAAACCCAAACCTACCCCTGATCCCTGAAAATACCCCTGTACCCCAAAACCCAAACCTAGCCCTGAACCATAAAAATAACCCTGTACCCCAAAACCCAAACCTAGCCCTGAACCCTAAAATACCCCTGTACCCCAAAACCCAAACCTAGCCCTGAACCCTAAAAATACCCATGTACCCCAAACCCCATACTTATCCCTAAACCCTAAAACTACCCTTGTACCCCATAACCTAAAACTATATCTGAACCCTTAAAATACTAAAACACCCCAAAACATATACCTCAGTACCCCAAAACATATACCCGGATACCCATACTTACCTTATCCCAACTTTTTTTTAAAAACATGCTTTTACCATTCATGCATTTACAACGAATATTGTTGTAAATGTATGCGTGGTAAAAGCATATAAAATGTAATGCCATGCGTTATAATGGCATTGCGGAGTCATGGTACTTTCGTAATTAAAGTATGCGGAGTGATGGTATGCGGAAAGAAAGTTGGGAATAATGGGTGTTTACCCTTCCCCGGTAAGTACATTGGTGGCACGGCGGCCCACATCTCCAGCAACATACTCACATTTTTATCACCACCCATTTGAAAAATGCACAGGTCTCTCTCATTGATGGCCAGCACCGACATACACTTTTAGACACACCTCCCACCACAAGATCTAGAATTGCGAACTTTAGAGCTGGGGAGCTACGTTCGAATCTCGGCATCAGCTCAACATCCTGTGATTCCAGGCAAATCGCTTTGTCTCCCTGTGCCTACCACAAATTAATGTGTTCTTCTGTAATGTAATTTGTGCTCATGCCATGTTGTCGAGTTCGCGCTATATAATAATGCAAGGAAAAATAAAGTAGGGAAACTCGAGTTCACACACTACTGAATGCGCACTCTTAAGTGTATCAGCAGTGCACTGTGAATCGGAGCGTTTCACAGGCCTGTCACAGATAAGAAATGCTATCAAAACGAAATCCTACAAAACAATATACTACTGGCCGGCAGCCATTCATACCCGGACAACGTCGGGACGGGCTGCTAATATATATATATATATATATATATATATATATATATATATATATATATATATATATATATATATATATATATATATATATATATATATGGGTCAATTTCTGCTTCACAGGCTGCAACCACAGAAAAATACGGACCACCACACGACTTCTGAGTGTTCACAGCAAAGGTTTATTATCCATTGGCAGTTAAGGTAGGCATGACACGTTTCGGGCAGGAACTGCCCTTAATCACATGGCGGACATGCAGTAGTGTTCACTTTAAATAGGGCACACACTCATTTTTTTCTTTCTCGTGATGACACCACGTGCTCTGGTGATAAACAATGAAGATAGACTCAAAATGTAGAGTGTTTACATATGCACAAGATTGGTAGCATTGCAGTACAGCGTTTTACATGAACACAAGCACTTTTTTAACACTCATAATTCTTAGGTTTTTCAAAGTGACAAATGTACCTTATATATATATATATCTTCCATGTACTTATGTATCTATATATGTATTACTTGTCTTCTAATTCAGCATATCCAATGCACTACTCTATTTCTCACCCTATACCAATCTCAATATATCCTCTACCTCAACTCTATGACTCATCTCAAACCTCGTTCTACTATTGTTTCCAATGCACTACCCAATGTACTACCCTATATCTTACCCTATAGCTCAATCAATATATCCTCTACCTCCACTCTCTCATTCACTCTGCCCCATCTCCCTTTACTCATCCCAAACCCTCTCCTACTGTTAGGAGCTAAAAAAAATGATTCTAGACCCTCCCCCTTCTATCCCTCCTTCCTTCTTCTATCCCTTTTCAATCCAAATAACAGACTAACATGTCTACCACTCAAATTTATTTCATATTTCCCTGTACTGAAGCCCCTCCAACTCCCCTTTACTCATCCCAAATCCCATCCTATGTCTATAAACTACCAAAAAATAAAAATGCTAGACCCTTCACTCTCTTATACCTCCACTATTCCTTTTCAATCCACACAAAAGACTAACATATCCACAGCTCACATTATTTCATATTTCACGATACTAATTCACCACTAATCCTTTATGGGTTCCTGGGTAGTGTGTTACTCACAACAAATGCGCTTCAACAGCTCATCAGGGGTAGCAAGCACTGCATAAATCCAAACCTTTTTCCCTGTTCTATCCCTCCACTTTCCAACTAAAACCAAATAACTGACTAACATATCCACCACTCAAATTACTTTCATATTTCACTATACTAATTCACGTCTAATCCTGTATGGTTTCCAGAATAGCATGCTACTCACTGAAAAATTGCTTCGACTCCTCGTCTGGGGTAGTAAGCGCTATATAAATGCAATTACAATACAATACAATACACACTCTTGACAATATTTTGCTCGTAGTCTAGCAGTGAGAAAACTGCTGTGTGTCTGGATCACTTTGCAGCAGCAAAAGTTATGACATTGGAAAGCAAGCAAACATCAACAATACTCCTGGATAAAGATGTAAAGCATGCGTATGTTATGCATGCAAGGTTCACAGCGGCGCAACAATGCATGTATATCCTGTGTGCGTATCTTATGTATGTATACATTATGCAAATCTGTTTTTCGGGTGGTTGTTCTAAAAAGATATTATTCACAGAGCAGGACCAAGCAGACCCAGTCATTTAACGTAAGCATTCTGTAGTTCATACGTTTAAAACTATAGCTCTGTGAATTGGGTTTTTCACACTCAAGGAGCTGTGTGTCACTTTGTCACTGAAGATTGACTAGATTGGCCCCTGTTTAGCCTCTTCCAGCTGGTAATTCCCCCAACACTTGATATACCAGGACAGGTGAGGGGGAGGCAGGCGCGCAATGCGCATAGGGCTCAAAGGGCTTCAGCCTCCCCTTCCCCCTCCCCCCCCATCCTGTGTGTCAGCCCGGTTTCTGGGCACACACACACAGACAGTTTTTGAGATGCTGTGGGCTGGCTGGTCTGGGGTCCGTCTTATTGCAGCCGCACCCGAGTACTTCACAGGTCTTTAACTCCTTCCGTGCTCATGACGAGCTGAGCTCGTCATTAGGCACGGTGCTCATGACGAGCTGAGCTCATCAGGAGCCGTGGAACGCTCACACGCGGGGATAATTCCCCTGCTGTGCTGAACGTTCCACGAAAACGGGTGTGGCCGTGACGAGCTCAGCTCGTCATGAGCACACGAGCACTGTGCCTCATGACAAACTCAGCTCGTCATGAGCACCGGGGCGCTGTGCACGCCCCCTGCCCCCCAGCACAGCAGGGGAATTACCCCCGCTGCGAAGGGGTTAAAAGACCATTATTTAACGAAGCTTTGTTGTTTTTCACCCCTTCTCAGAGCCCCTTCATCTCCACTCTGCCTATTGCTGGAAGAATTAGCCACCCCCTGAAATTTTGTGTAGCCTGAAATGAAGGTAAATCCAAGGATGGTTAAGGTAGAAGCTTGTTTATTCGAAGAGCACAAGTAAGCAACACAACATAGCCCCTCCCGAAATGTGGCTCTAGTTGCGCCTCTGGGGGGAAGCAATTACCAGTCTATTAACACGCGTGACCATTAGGGTCCCCTACGAAATTAGAGATTCCTGTGTGCATTGGTCGTTTTGCACCCGAATCCTCCGGTAATTCCTCATTTTCACCTCCCCCAGATTTTCTCTTGCAGATTTCAATTGCATGGATCGCTACAAGAAACAAATGCCTGGCGTTGTAAACATAGGATCCTTTATTTACCGCGGAGCTTATCATCCCCTGAACCCGGTAATGTGCGCTGGGGGCCCCTCAGAACCGCAGGGCGGCCTGTAATGAGCCTCCTCCCCCTATCCGGCCCCGGCCGCAGGCCGCCGCCAGCTCGCGCCTCTCAAATCTTTCACTCCACTGTCCCGGGTAGGACATCTTGTCGAAAGGTGCCTATAATAACGATTACACCCACTCCAATCACTAAAGCCCTAATCCTTATCTAAATCTAAAAACACCCAAAGAAAGAACAAATACATCACAAACCACTCCGAATTTCTGCCTGAGTTACTTTTCAATTACATTAGGTGAAGCAGAACGAAATTGTTGCCGTCGTCTATTGATTGTGTTGCTATCCATTAGGGTTCACGAGGAGAAATCTGTCATATAGCGCAGCAATTTAACTATCCCGGATAACAAAGGCCCCTTTCTTCTGTCCCCGCCCCCTCTCGTGCGGCCTCCATCCCTTCGAATGCCGCGCGCACCCTGAAAGCAAACACTAGAATAATGACGTTTTTTCTATTAAGAGTGAAGTTAGTCCGCGTTTAAACGCCGAAGCCCCCCGTCCATTTGCATTCATTTGGCGCATGTGAAGCGAGGCAGATGTAATGAAATGTATTAATTACATTAATGGAGCTTTTTGCGAAAATGGCGGCTGAGAATGAAGCTCTATATAATAACTGTGTGAGGATTGAGGAAGACATCTTTGAAGGCAGAGGTTTGATGGTCACGCATCTGGGCGAGCTGCATAAAGGTTTAACTTCAATTTATGGCTGAGGGTCGGTGGAATAACATCTGCTCATGCACTAGGACCGAACTGTGGCACACATAAGAGCAACTGGTCTCAACACTGACTCACAGGACTGCAGCAAACGGCACTGCAGAGTTTTCTATGTATGCAAAATATTAGCATGAATAGGAAGTGTTATGGCTGGCCAAAATAGTCCAAGTTATTCCTCTGTAAAGAAAGATGATGAGGTAAAAAAAAACACCAGGAATTCCATAGTAAGCTAATAATCCAATCTGCATTATGACCCAATCCACCCATCATCCATCCATCCATCCACCCACCCATCCACACCACAATCCCACAAACTGCCTGTTGTTGCATAGACACACTGCCCTCCCCGGCCATGGTCACAGTAGCGGTCAGGCTCCTGCCAATTATGGCTCTACAAACTCCCCCACTCCCAAAGAGAGTTCCTGGCACTCCAATCCATGTTCCTAAGAAATTGCAAATGCGTTGTTTGCGCATAAGAAAAGCTAATGCATTTCAACCCAAAAAGCGGGTCTTTATCAAGGCAGGAAGTAACAAGATGCAACGACCAAGCATCCTGTTATGCCAGGCTCGCGGCAGACCTCCAACTGCACACAACCAAAGGCTGTATGCAGCAAGGGTTAGCTGCTCTCAGCAGGTTTGGTGCAGGGCCTGGCCACAGGTCAGGGCCAGACTGTCCATAGCGGGCATCTGGCTTTCTCCAGGAGGCTGAAAGGTGGGGGCCTGTTTTGCAGTGGTGCTGGCCAGGTTTGTTACTAGGGGTCGGTTTTGCAGCAGTGCTGAAATATTGGCCCCCAGTTACAAAAGCAGCAGTGCTTCACACCTGAAAACCCCCCATCAACCCCTTCTGGGGGGGGGGGGATGGGGGGAGGCTGGTCTGACAGGATTGCCAGGTCAGCTTTGGGTTTCCAGTCCGGCCCTGCATGGATTGCACCGGCAGCCAACCATTGTTATGTTAGGCTCAGAGTTTTTGGCTGATCGCGGCATGAGTTGCCCACCTGCAGTCAGTTGGAGACAGGGTCAGCGGAGGTTTAGGCCCTACAGCGAACCCCACTGCATACTGCTGAAGGCTGTATACAGCAAAGTTGGGTGCAGGCCAACCCCCGGTGTGTGTGGCCAAAGGCTCTGTGTCTAACCTGCCACAGGTTTTCTACCCATGTCAGGATAGGTGCAGGTCCTGGCTGCAGGCCATGCACAGTGAAGTTCGGAAACAAATTACATCATTAACAAAAAACAATTAATTTTACTGGAAAAAACCCAATTAAGAACCAAGTTATTGTTCTGGCTCATATGTGCAATCCACTGAAACTTGCCTGAAATTTTTATGAACACATTCAACACACGCCAGAACTCACACCACCAAACACGTTCAGAACACAAGTTTGCCAACCGTACAGAACAAAGAAAAAATCTATTGAGAGAACAAGATGACAGGCGGTTCAAGTTATGGTGTGTGCTGTGAGCTTTGGTAAATGTAATTGGTGAATTTCTATGGTTTTGCATGTTTGAGCCTGAACCATAATTCAGTTTTAACTGTTCTTTTTCTGGGTATATTTCTCTATATATACTTTTACACTTCAAGGTTTCCAGGCTCTAACTTCCAGATATAGCCACCACCATCATATGCATAAGCTTGAAACCTTCTCTGGACTTGCAGAAATATCCAAGTAATTCTGATAACTGAGCCTCCACTGCTCCATAACTAACCATCCAATCAAATCCCATTGCCATGATCCAAAACAAAAACCATTTTTATATCATATACTAGTGTAGTAGTGTAGCACCAGTCCTGCCAAACTTCCAGTTCTACCGTCTTAGACAGTCAGAGAACCTGCCATCTAAATCTCTTAACCAGGCTGGTCCTCAAACACTGGACCGCTGAGTCCCTGTGCTGGCTGCCCCTTCCTATTCAGGGTGGGTGACTGACACTGAAGATGACTTCCCAGAATCACCATAGCGGTCTAGCAAAGGAAAATGTGAAAATGCCCCTGAGGTGAAAGATGAAAGCTCTCTGTATTTTGGGGTATTTTGTATTTTGCTTCTCAGCAACAACCCCCCATTGTTGGATATTGTTGTTGAAAAGCAAAAGAGGGTACCAAAGGAGCTGAAAATGGAGGACCTCAGCATGTAAATGTGATGAAAGTTCCTCAGCCACACCAGTAAAAGCATTTTCATCAAAGGAATCCCCACCAGGGAGATAGGAATCTCTAAACGTGACAAGTGGTCAGCCACCGCAGGACTGGAGGCTAGGGACTCCACTGAACTAGTGGGCTGGCAAAGCACCTATCTGGAGATAAGAGTACAAATGGTGCATATAGCTGAGCTTCCCCATTAAAAAAACACTCAATATTAAGGAAATTTGCAATTACCTTCAAATTATTAAGCACTCAATTAGCTGCCATTGCTACGGAGTAAAAGGACCACTCCCTAATGAGAAAAAGACAACACCAAAAAGAACATAAATATGCCAGTGTATGTGCGATGGCAAATGCCCCTATCCTATTCAAATTATCACAAACCTCGACAATAGTGGTGTCCTGCTTCCACCAAACTTTCTTTCTAGAGACCTGCCCCACCCTACTCTATGTAATTACATCCTCAACCAACAGCAGCTCCCTTATTTGCAAGTAAACCCCCCCTATTACTTTCTTCCTCTTTCTATACATCCCTCCTTTATACCATATTCTACTCCTTTCTCATCCCTCCCTATCATCAACGGTCCTTTCCTTGTCTCATCATCAGAGCTTCTCTACTCCCTGCTCCTTCCAAGTTTATATAGTCTCAATTTACTTCTCTAAACTGCACACTCATTTACACCACCAACCAACACATACTAGTGTAGCCTTTAAGGGGATAGTGAGTGTGTTAGCAACAGTTCTTTATATCTTTAGGCTGAATCCTTGTTCATATAAATTGAGTCAGAAGTTCATTGTTGTGTAGAAAAAGGCTCTTAATTGATTTTAGTAAAAAACATGAACAGCCGACACGTGTTTCGCCCCCTGTGGCGATTCACGCCAGGGCTTTTTCAAGGCTATTTACATTTCAATTTGCTCATTGCAGTTCTTCATCATTATTAGTATTGGTTTCCAACAAAAGTCCGGTTTTTCAAAATATCGATTTGTAAGGGGAGTCCCTAGGTTTTGTAGTCAGGAGCCTGCCGTACACTCCTTCCGCTTTCGCGTATGTAAGCTGCAGACGAAGCTAACTTACATACTTTTTGACACTCAGCCTCCCTTCTTACCCTAACCTAACCTATCTTATCTTATCCTTTCCTTCACACATTCCCTGTCCCCATCATTCTCACAACTTTTCCTAATGGCTATCTGTTTATCCAAACATTTTTCATAATCAACCCGCCTACCTACCTCCTTGAACTGTTTGCTGCACCCAGGCATTTCATATCTAACCATAACCAGTTAAATGACTACACCAAGCACAGGTGGTCAGGAATGCTATGTAGACACAAAACTAAGGGTGGCATGTTAAAAAAATCTTTTTTTATTAGGTGGTGCTCCAAGAAGAAGAGAAGAGTAGCTACCCAACTTTTCACAGGCCCATACAGGTCTCAAATACAACTGCGTCTCTTGAGCACACAACAAGATCATGAAAGTAATTTTTCAAATCAACCCAAAGTCCAATAGTTATTCAAACTCTTCTTTATTCGATGATCTTGCTCTTGGCCATGTAGTAGTTCATCAGTATACGTAACATTGCCTTTCAGAACTCCAAAACAATCAAATTCTAAAAAAGTCTTAAGCATACAATCCTGTGCAGGAGCCAGAATATGAGCACTGTACGCATAATACACACATACAACCTCCAGAATATGTAAGGAGGTAAATTTGGGATTACGGCCAATTAGGAGCTCGCTCTGGATCTTTAACTCTTCCAAACGAGTGGAGGATACTTATGATGATATTGGCACTTACTTTTGGAATAACTAATAAAATATTTGAGAATTTGGTTGTTTTGGAGTTCTGAAAGACTATGAGCCTGATTCCGTTGCCGGATGGACCGGAGTCGGTCTGACATCGGTTTGGAACTGGAACCAAACAATCTCCTGTTGGCAGTTCCAGCCCAGGAAGTAGGATGCAACTGAACCCTGTTTGGTCGCACGCATATTCTTTACAATGGTAGCATGCATTCCGAATGAAATGCATGCTCTCATTGCAAAGAGCAGAGGTGCAGTTCATCCCTGCACCTCTAGGCTGCCATTCCGCGGCCCTGCACCCATGGTGGCCTTGCTGGGGGCCCCCAAAGACAGATTCCCAATGCCTTTCTGTGTCAGAAAGGCCGGCACAGAAAGGCAGTGGGAAGCTGCCATCGTAATTCCTCGGCCGGGAAGAGCTGGCCGAGGGATTACTGAGGGCTTTCCAATGGCAGATGGGCTCTCCAATCCTGTCGGAAGCCATTCAAAAACCGATTCTGATTCTGTTCCGACCGAGCCCATCAAAATGGCTTGGTCGGAAAGGAATCCGAACGGGCAATTCCGATGCATTCTGAACGGCTCCAACCAGCAGTTGGGAACGGTCAGAGCCGTTCTCAACTGCATCGGAATCGGGCCCTATGTCGTGAATATTTATAGGTCTGATGAAGTCAGTTGATGAAACGTGTTGGCTGGAACATGATTGACCAGAATGGGATCACCACATGGCGAAGAGCAAGATCACCACATAAAGAAGACTTTGAATAACTATTGGACTTTGAGCCATCATCCACAAGAACATCATCAAGGTCTCTACAAACACCGTCGACACACTCAACATCGCCGAACACATGCACTTCCAGATCCATATGGACCCCAGGACCACCCTAAGAGGCACCCTCGTCTACAGACCACCAGGACCCCGTCCCCAATTCTGCAACTCCATCGCCAACTTCATCAGCACGCACGCACTGACTTCCACCGACTACATCCTCCTTGGCGACCTGAACTACCACCTGGACAACAACAACAACAGCAACTCCTCCACCCTGATCGACAACCTCGCCACCCTCAGATTGACATAGATCGTCACAACACCTACCCACATCGCCGGCCACACGCTCAATGCCATCTGTTCCTCCAGCCCCCACGTTGCCTTCAGCCAAGCTTCCGAACTCACCCGGACCGACCACCACTGCATCCACTTCACCTTCCAGAAACCCGTCTCACATCACCGCACCCTACAGAACACCAGACGTCGCTGGGGCAAAGTCACCAAGGAACTACTACAAACACACCTCACACTCAACCCACAGGCCAACCCCACCGACCCCGAGGAGGGGGCCCGCACCCTCAGACTCTGGATGGAAGATTGTGCCAACACCTTAGCCCCAAGGAGACAACACACCCACAGAGACACCAGCCAGAGAGCCAGCTCCTAGTGTCCAAGCGCACCTGTCGGAGACTGGAAAACACCTGGCACAGCGAGAAATTGCCCGACAGCCGCCCAGCCCTCAAAAACGCCATCCACAGTCACCACCACCTCATGTGGACCACCAAGAAAGCTTCCTTCAAAGACCGCCTCGACAACAACACACACAACAGCAAGGAGCTCTTCAACATCGTGAAGGAGCTCTCAAACCCCAGCTCATGCACCAACGACATCCCGCCGTCACAAGCCCTGTGCGACGCCCTTGCTGCCTTTTACCACAGCAAGATCACCGACATCCACAACAGCTTCAATCCTCAGATGAACCCCGCCAACCCCACCACGCCGGACCCGCCGATCCCCACCGACCACGAACGCCTCACTGCATGGTCCAGCGTGACCACCGAGGACACCTTCAAAACCATGAGCACCATACACTCAGGCGCCCCTTCCGACCCCCTTCCTCACCACGTCGTCAACAAGGCCGACAGCTCCATCGCACCCCACCCGTGTAACATCATCAACCTCTCTTTCGAGACCGCGACTTTCCCTGGGAGCTGGAAACACGCCGAGATCAACGGCCTACTGAAGAAACCCAAGGCAGACCCGAGCGGCCCCAAGAACTTCCGGCCCATCTCCCTGCTTCCGTTCCCGGCGAAGGTCATTGAAAAGATCGTCAACACCCAACTCACCTGATACCTGGGACACAACAGCATCCTCGATCCCTCACCACAGTCAGGTTTCCGCAAGAACCACAGTACCGAGACCGCCCTCATCGCCGCCACAGACGACATCAGAATCCTACTCGACAACAGTGAGACAGCAGCCCTCATACTCCTGGACCTCTCCGCCGCCTTTGACACCGTCTGCCATCACACGCTATGCACACGCCTCCACGACGCAGGGATCCGTGACAAGGCCCTGGACTGGATCACCTCTTTCCTCTCCGACAGATCCCAAAGAGTCCGCCTCCCCCCGTTCCACTCAAGAGTCACCAAGAACATCTGCGGCGTCCCGCAAGGATCATCCCTCAGCCCGACACTTTTCAACATCTACAGGGCACCCCTCGCTCGCATCGCCAGACTTCACGACCTCAACATAATCTCCTACGCTGACAACACCCAGCTGATCCTCTCCCTCACCAAGGACCCCCTCAACGCCAAAGCCAACCTCCACTGTGGTATGAAGGCCGTCGCCGACTGGATGGAAGAGAGTCGGCTCAAACTGAACACAGACAAAACAAAGATCCTCATCCTCGGATCCAAACCCTCAGCCTGGGACGACTCCTGGTGGCCCACATCTCTGGGCACCGCCCCCACGCCAACCAACCACGCTCGCAACCTGGGAGTCATCCTCGACTCGCCATGTCCAACCAAATCTACGCAGTCTCCTCAACCTGCTTCTACACCCTCCACATGCTCTGCAAGATCTACAGGTGGATCCCTACAGACACACAAAAAACCGTCACCCACGCCCTCATTAGTAGCAGACTCGACTACGGCAACGCCCTCTACTCCGGAGCCCCGTCCAAGCTCATCGGCAGACTTCAAAGAATCCAGAAGGCCTCTGTGCGCCTGATCCTCGACCTCCCCCGCCGAGACCACATCACCCCCACCTGAGAGACCTGCACTGGATCCCCGTCGACAGAAGAATCACCTTCAAACTCCTGACCCACGCACACAAAGCACTCCACAATACCGGCCCAGAATACCTCAACAACCGACTATCATTCTACGTACCCAACAGGAAACTCCGCTCTGCCGACCTCTCACTGGCCGCCGTCCCACGCATCTACAGAGCCACTTCCGGGGGCAGGTCCTTCTCCCACCGCGCTGCCAAGACATGGAACTGCCTCCCCCTC
Organism: Lissotriton vulgaris; assembly: GCF_964263255.1. Lineage (NCBI taxonomy): Eukaryota > Metazoa > Chordata > Amphibia > Caudata > Salamandridae > Lissotriton > Lissotriton vulgaris. Next base: position 351,557,677 of record NC_141685.1, on the reverse strand, counting down.
CTCCTACGTCAGACAGCAGACCCACAGACCTTCAGGAGACTACGCAAGACCTGGCTCTTCGACCACTAGCTGCAGCCTCCCTCCCCCAGCACCTTGAGACCCTCACGGGTGTGTAGCGCACTTTATAAATTCTCTGATTGATTGATTGATTGATTGATTTGAGAAATTACTTTCAAGATATCATTGTGTGCTTGAAAAATATAGTTGTAGTTAAAGCATTTCTTTGCCTAGTAGAGAAACTTCAGGAACATACCACCTCTTCTCGCCTACACCCTCTACTGCCACATCGGCCAGAGCAATGCTTAGCAAACCACCACCCTCAACCCTTTCAAATTGAAAAATGATGCAACTTGGACGGAATTTGACTTTATCCATGAAGAAGAAGTCTTCAAATTACTCTCCTGCATGAAGTCGACATCTCCGACCCCCACTCTGCTGCGCTTGTCAAAATATCTCAGTCCCATCATCTCTCCCATATGGACCAAAATCAACTCCTCCTTATCAAGCGGATCCATGCCAGCCTCCCTTAAAATTGGACAATTACCCCTTGATCACCCCTTGATCAAAAAACCAGACACCAACATGAACGACTTTAAGTATTATAGACCTATAACTAATCTCCCTCTCCTTTCCAAAGCCATTGACAAATGTGGGCTTACACAACTCAACAACCACATTGAAAAATACAACCTCTACTACACCTTCCAATCTGGGTTCAGGAGAGGCTGCAATATGAGACTGCAATACTGAACCTCACAGAAGACCTTTACAGATGTCTATATGATGACCAGGCCTACCTCCTAGTCCTTCTGGAACTCTTGGCTGTCTTTGATACTTTCAACCATGATATCCTTCTAAGCACCCTCTTACAGTGTGCAGGCATCAATGGAACTGTCCTTCAATGGCTTGCTTCTTTCCTGAACCACAGATCACAGCTAATCATTCTAAACAACTCCACCTCTAAAGTAACACCAGTCTCACAAGGATTACCCCAAGGGTCAGTCCTGTCTCCTGCACTGTTCAACCTCTATATGGAACCCCTCTCTTTGATCCCAAAACAAACCAGAATTGCCTATCACCTCTGTGCAGATGACACCCCCTTCTACATTAAAATCTCCTCAGTCAAATAAATTCAGCACTTAAACAGCACTCTCTCCACAGTTCAATCCTGGCTAATCAGCAACCATCTTCAACTCAACCCCAGCAAAACAAAACTCCCCCTCATCCAACCAAAAGGAAAGTCCTTTCCTGTAGATATCTGGCTCAACAACCTCACTGCAATAAACTGCAAACTATCCATCTCCAACTCGGTCAAATCTCTGGGGATTACACATGACACAAACCTGAACATGAAAGAGCATATTAATGCCTTAGCTAAAAGTGCCTTTTACACATTGAAACACCTTAAAAAAGAGGAACCCTTCATCCCCATCGAAGACATTAAGATGGTGGTGCAATTCTTGGTCCTCTCCAGGCTGGACTAGGGTAATGCAACGACCGTGGGTGCCCCCAAAACACTCTTAGCCCCTTTAAAAGTGACACTATACTCAATGACCAGACTACTGTCAGAAGAGAGTCGCTTTGAGCAGTGGCGGCTGCTACTTAATGGCCTTGGCGGGGAAGGGAATGATTTAAAAAAAAAAGTAATTACTTACCTTCCTGCCATCCACCACCTCTTGGTCCTGTTCGCCCGCTTCCAAGACTCCAGGGGCAGGAAGCAGCAACCGGAAGCACACAGGCTTCCAGACTCCCCTAGCCAATCACAATGCAACTGATATCAGCGTCTTGATTGGTCTGAGCGTCGTGGTTCAGCACTCAGATGGGGACTGGGAGGCTGTGCATGTTCTCCACCCAGACTGTGCATTACAGTCCGGTGGAGAACATGCCAAGTACGTATGACGGTTTAGCTGGTCCAAGGCAGCAGGCCAAACCATCATGCACACTTATGGTGCCCACCGCTACTCCTCATCCCTGCTCGGTCACATAGTCCACCCCTAACCAGCTGAGCAACGACAGAAAACTAAAATGATAATAATAATGCAATATTATATTTTTTTTTCCTTTTTGACCTGCTCACTGAGCAGTGGGGTAATGCTCCTCCGCCTTAGCAGAGGAGCCGCCCCTGGCTTTGAGAACATCACTCCCACTCACAAGAAACTCAACTTGCTCTCAATCGAGGCAAAATGAATACTCAAAACTGCCTGCTTAACACACAAAGCTCTCTACACGGAAAAAACACTCTACCTTGCAAACAATGAAAAGCCGCCCAAAAGAGACCTCTTCGAAGCTCAAACAGTTTATTCTTGATTCAGCCCAAATTAATGAAAGAAATATCTTGCACACACGCTCCTTCTCGGGCAACACTCCCAGAATCTGGAATTCATTGTATCAGGATCTTCGTGACATTCAATCATTCAATTTCTTCAAGAAGAAACCTAAACTTTTACTTCTCAATAAGTACCTAAATCCTCCTCCCTAAACCTTCTGACTGCCCTGCTGCTCCTACTCCACACTGCTCAATTACATTTGAACATCACTACCTACTACCTCAGGGAAAAACTGTGCCTCTAGTCTCCCCACCTTTGCAACATCTACTGTTACTACCTCAGTACTATATCGTTCACATATCCTACTGTCTACCCTGTACTTCTTGTATATACTGCGACTTTCTATTTGTATTTACTCCATATTATTGTATTTTCTCCATATGTAACTCATGTAACGTCTTCCTTGTCAACTCTGTAAAGCGCTCCGATACCTTCTGGCCACGTTTGCGCTACACAAAACACGATCAATAAACAAAATAAATAAATCATGAGAGCAATCATAATAGGTATCACGGGAACTGTCATTGGACCAGTCATTGATTTATCACTGGAGAGATCTATTGAATTAGTCAAATCAATCTTTATCTTCCTCTCATCCTCTGCCTCTTCTCTAGGAAGAACAATCATCCCCATCATCTCTGAGGGGATACCAGCCAGAGCAATCACACACTCCTAACTACTTCTCTTTCACAAACTACGGCAAAACAGGTGTAAACGTATACTCCACCCCCATCATGGAGTAGGTCAAGCACCCCACATAGCCAGCCACTGCTACTGCAACACATTCCCATAGAAAACGGAGGCAGGCAAATAAAATTACACCCCATAGGAACTAATACATTAATTACATTTAAATTATATTTATATTTATTGCCAGCAATTACAAAATATTTATAAATATTATAATTATTTTTTAAATTTAATAATAAAGTTAATTTAACAAAATTACATTACATTCTGAAACTTAAAAATAAATCATTTTACTATTTATTGCATATATATCTACTAACCAAATTGTCAACATCTTAAATAAGGAGAGACATGTTAGTGATGGTGAGTTTTATTTATCAATTAAAAATTAATATTTATAAATTTAGTTCATATCCACTTCTGGTGTTGGAGGTTTCATCTCCAGTGGCGGACATGTCCACAAACGGGGTGGGGAAATACAGTTGTTATGTTACTTGTACTAACTTTACAATCTTAAGTACATTCTCTGATTTGGAAAGGTGGTGTCGTGTAAGCCTACACCCAGGTGTAAATCTCCACTCGGAAATGATGAATAGCAAAACCTTTGGAAATTTACACCAAGTTGTAGGATAACACATACATCTGTATATTTAACTTTGTGAATATAACTGCCTTTTCATGAGCACAGTGGTGGCTGTAGCATCAAAACGTGAGGATTTCGCTAAATGTTTTACTGTATTTTTACAAGTGTCTACATTTCTGAAAATAATTTCCACATATTGATAACTTTGTTATTGTCCACTCCAGGTAGACCCTAAAACATTGCACTTGTGTGTGTGTGCATGTGTCTGTCTTTCTAAAAATGTAAGTTTCTGTGCGTGTATGCACATTCGTGTCTGTGAGTGTATTTGTTTAACATTTAGCCATGTCGGGTATATGTGCTTCACCCTCCACAGTCTCTCGTTATATAAAACTTTGTATGCGCTGGCTCATGACTGTGGTATTATTACTTGAAAATGAAATATGAAAGGAACACTCTGCCTCTGGAGGGAGTTACCCTTGCGGGCATATTCTTCACGCTGAGAAAAGTATATAGAATCAATACGGTAAATAAATAACCAATTTATTGCTGTGTACTTTTAGATTTCATTTAATCTTTACAGAATTTTCGATTAAAAAGATGTGTACACACCACTCACAGAATTCCAATGGATACATGGCAATTATTGTGTAGGGCATTACGCTTGTCTTCTTCTTGTTTGGGAATAAAGCCTAAATTCAGTTTGCACAGTGTGCCAAGACTCTATACTGTAGAAATCGAGGCACCCTTCTGTGAGACACCAGGTCCCTTACATGGAGTTTAGGTGAAAGCCTTGCTTTGAGTGGAGAACAGCAATTGGTTTACAAAATCCTACTGCATGTTGCCATAGAAATGCTCCTAGGTTTGGAAACAATGTCCAATGGTCACGGATTTGCCAGAAGTTGCAGGAGTAATCCTGGAAGTGTACTCTGGGCTTAGATATGGAGGTGGACTTGCATCCGTAGCATGTAGGACCAAGACAGAGGTGTGAAATTCCATGAGCAGGAATGAGGTACAAATGTGCATTTGCAATTTTTTTGCTTGGGGGGAAAAACATTTTTTGCATGTAGGAACCACCACTGTTAAATATAGGGATGTTCGCTTGCCGTTCCCACCCAGGACACTCTGTTACTGCTGTCCTTGATAGCAATACGTTTGCAAGTGTTTCCAGGGTGGTAAACTCAATGCAAGACGGTATGTGAATACCCACAAACGCGTGGGAGAAATTTGACTGTTCCTCAAAATGTCACCATATTGCAGCAATTTCAGCTTTTGCAAATCCCATTTGCAGGGATAACATTCTGTCTTCTTTCTATGGATTAGTAATTTGGTACATGCTGTAACTTAAACAGGTTCCTATGATGGCAGTGAATCTCCATGGTGTGAGCAATGCTGCATTTTTGCATTATCATGTCAGAGTGGGTTGAACCAGATAATCAGGCACATTGATGAGTGACACTCACCCCTTCATGGCGGATCCTTTCGACGGTGTGCTGCAACTTCTGATCCTGATGTCCGGTGCCCTATCATTTAGAAGGGGACGTGATTAGTGGGTGGACCCATATTTTTCAATTGGAGAATAGTATAAAATGTCGTTTTTCCTGCATTATCCAGATGCATAATATAATATGTTGGTTAACAGAGCTGTGCTGCAAACTGAATATCTGGATTGGGTATTGGAGATTTCTGGATTGTGACAAAGCCTAGTAACGGGGTGCTGGAATGCTCTAGTTGCTCAGAAAAAGAGCAGTCAAAAACTTCACAAGTTTTGGTAAAGTTGTCTATATTGATGTTGACCTCAATATCCAATTGGATGATATCTGAATCCAGCCAGTAGAACCCAAGGATCCATGGTCTGTTTCATCGACTACATTAACCCCTGATCTTGCTCCGACTTCCTCCTCTTATCACAGCGGGTTGTTATGGTCATTTACTGTACCACTTGCTTCTTCTCTGGATGCCTGGCAAAGAGCAGGAGGATTGACAGTTCATTCATTTGTATTATTTTCATGATTTTAGTTGAATTGGTGTAATTCGTAATACTTTATTGAGCTGCCCAGCAATTGTAATATGTTTATATATACTTTAGGTTTATCCTTTTCAATACTACTTCACTTGTTATCTGTGATGTTTCCATGATCTTTTATATATGAATGTTGTACTGTACAGTCAAAATAAACTCATTGATTGGTCTTTGGTTTGCAGAAATCGATTCTGGTTTGGTAGGTTGTATTTTGCTGTGAGTGCACTGTGGCGCTGGATCTCTGTTTATAATATCAGAGCAGGTGACCAGCACGGACTAAATGTAAGGGCTAAGTTTGTGTACTTTAGGTGAGTGATGTTAGCTCAAATTCTTCCTGAATTGGAGCGCGCTGTATTTCAACATGCAGCAGTGTCAAATTTGGTAATATCACATATGGTATTTATGCTGGATATACTTTTCTGGAGTGACAGTGGATTTTAGCAACCTCGAACATGACACTCAGATCCCCAAGAAAAACATAGAGCAGATCTTACCCCTTTCGTTGTTTACTTGTACGTACCCATGATAAACACAAGAAAAATATGAATAAAGTTTTCAATACATTTATTGAAACAATTGTAGTCTTGCATAGAAAGAATGAGCTGCTATTATTAGGCAGAGAAAACAAAGCAAGGTAGCCAGCATAATGAACATGGTGAAAACAATAAACAGTCCAACCATGGCAGTCTGATTTCTATATATTTCTACCTATCACCACCCCTACTCTGAGAGCATAGTGGGTGTACCCTCTGGCCCATCTCCTAGGTTAGCCTGAGCCCCCATACCTGGATAACGTGGTCAGGGAATTGGCCTAAAGTGGAATTCTCTCTGCAGGATGCAAGATCAGCTTCAGCAGAGCCACATGTCAAACAAAGACTTTGTTCCAGGACAGTGGTGACCAGAGGACTCCTCTGAAGGCCAGTGTATCGTATATATAACAAGCATTGGAAATGCAATAGGTCTCGCATTTGTTTGAGTCAGAGATATTGGCACTGTAAATGGCAATGTCTTTTGCCTATGTGTTATGGAGTGTATGTATGTGGTGTGTAGTGGAATTATGTGGGTTGTCTTGGAATTGTTAGCTGTGGAATTGTGTGGCGTTGACTTGTGCAGTGTGGAGTGGAATTATGTGGCATGGTGTGCAGTGGAATTATGTGGATAGTAATTATGTGGTATTGAGTGTATACCTATTTGTTGTACAGGGATGTTGAGTGTGGTAAATTTGAGTAGAGTGTAGTATTATGGAGTGGTGTGTAGTATAGTGGCGTTGATTTAAGATGAGTGGTATGGTATGTAATGGATTTGCGGTGTTATGTTTTGTAATATATATGGAGTATAGTGTTTAGTTGAAGGGTGTAGTGTTGTTTGCAGTAAATAGAGTGGAGTATAGTTTTTGAGTGTATTAGAGCATTGTTAAGTTGTACTAAGCAAGACGAGTCTGACAGTATTTTCAGGCAGTGCAATCATTTTCGAACAGCTATCTACCCTTTATAATGCTGAGTGCACACCTGTACTGTGCTCTAGTAATGAGCAGGCAGAAACACTATACCTCTGAGATAATGTTCTGGGATTTACATGCACCACAAAGGCGATAGAAAATTCCCAAACGAACATTCATTTAAAAGTCATCGCATGGCAACAGACAGTATACAATGTCTCATTCCCACGCCACAGACCATGGTGGCGCTGTATGTTTGATTTTGAGATGAGTAAAACAAGTGTTTAACAACTCACAATACATTGCAAATTAATAATATCATACGCCATGCCACTCTTATAGTTGTGGGTGGCCAAGAATAGGCTAAATTGTAGGAGTGCAATGGTTAGTAACTGTGTGGGTATTGTCACTGGCAGCACTGGCGGGGGCATTGGGGCCTCAAGGTACAGTGGCCCCCTGAGAACTTACTTACCTGGCACTTTCTATTTAACAAATTAAGCTAGTCTCCTGGAAAGTCGGGTATCAGGCTGGTGCAGGGCCCTATTTAATCTTTGCCTGTCTTGTGTGCGATCAAGTGCCCTCTGCTACGTTCACTGATGGAGGGCCGACCGGCTTCCAGCCATCACAGGCTGGTAACCCTCACAGAGCACAGGAGTACATATGAGGAGTTCAAGAGGATTTTAAACCGCGCCGTGGAATATCCCTTTCCAGTACCTGCAATCCACACATAGCACCTGCACCTACAAATGTATAACACATGTACACACTTGTGCTAGTTTTTTACATCACACAAAGACAACTCAAACAGCACTGCAAGCATTGATACTGAACGCTCCCGGAAAGTTACACCGACACACACATATGAAAAGAGACACAGAGATACACACACCCGTTCACTGGAGGTGCGCACAAACACATTCTCACAAAATACATACACACTGGTCCTCCCAAAGGCACACAGACACCACAGACCAACGCAGACAGCACAACTTCCTATCTGAGCAAAACATCTGTGGCAAACATCTAGACCAATACACAGAGCAGGCGCACGGCTGTATGCGGTAGAGGGCGTGGTGCAGAACGGAGAGGCGCATTTTAACATTGCCTGTACTGCACATTGCCAGACAACGCCACTAAAAAACAGTGTCTCCCTTCTTCAGCAGACTTAAATAACATAAACAGAAAACCTCCAGCTGCCAGCAGGATAGTTAAATACAGTGTAAACGTACACACACAGGGGGTGCCACTCCGCACCACCTTATGTGGAAACAGGTTGTTCTGCGAATGAGAGCAGTGAATCAAAGCACAAGGTTAATTGAATTGCACTGTTATATCTTGGACCTTAAACATTGAATTTACAGTCTTATTGTTAAGCACAAACACATACTTGTGCAGCTATATAGCCATTTATTTGTGCATAGCAAGCATGCCCTGGGTATTGATACATGTGTGAACACTCCCGATCCCTGGGGAACACGCATGGACGCCCTCCCTACTGAAGCCATCTGGGTGGGGTCGCTGCACAGTGCTGCCTTTCTGGTGAAGAATTGGCTTGGTAGTTTAGTCTGCCCTGTTCCCATGATGCACTGGGCCAGGGACAGACTGATTTGCATATAGCCAGGTTCTGAGCTGGGATGGGGCAGTGAGATAAATAACGGTGATGGATCAAGCCCTGATCTTTTGACTGGGTAAGAGTGGTCTGTTTAACTCAGACACTCTGTTCATCACCACCCCCTTTTCTAAATCGTTTTTGGCCACTATAGGTGTGGCAGGGTATACTCAGACATGAGTCCCTTTCTCACTGCTCCATCAGGATTCAAGCAAGCCGGGCCGAAGAAGGCTGAAATGCCAGAAACCGGTCCCCGGTAGCTTGTCTCCTTTCTGGTGAAGAATTGGCTTGGTAGTTTAGTCTGCCCTGTTCCCATGATGCACTGGGCCAGGGACAGACTGATTTGCATATAGCCAGGTTCTGAGCTGGGATGGGGCAGTGAGATAAATAACGGTGATGGATCAAGCCCTGATCTTTTGACTGGGTAAGAGTGGTCTGTTTAACTCAGACACTCTGTTCATCACCACCCCCTTTTCTAAATCGTTTTTGGCCACTATAGGTGTGGCAGGGTATACTCAGACATGAGTCCCTTTCTCACTGCTCCATCAGGATTCAAGCAAGCCGGGCCGAAGAAGGCTGAAATGCCAGAAACCGGTCCCCGGTAGCTTGTCTCCTTTCTGGTGAAGAATTGGCTTGGTAGTTTAGTCTGCCCTGTTCCCATGATGCACTGGGCCAGGGACAGACTGATTTGCATATAGCCAGGTTCTGAGCTGGGATGGGGCAGTGAGATAAATAACGGTGATGGATCAAGCCCTGATCTTTTGACTGGGTAAGAGTGGTCTGTTTAACTCAGACACTCTGTTCATCACCACCCCCTTTTCTAAATCGTTTTTGGCCACTATAGGTGTGGCAGGGTATACTCAGACATGAGTCCCTTTCTCACTGCTCCATCAGGATTCAAGCAAGCCGGGCCGAAGAAGGCTGAAATGCCAGAAACCGGTCCCCGGTAGCTTGTCTCCTTTCTGGTGAAGAATTGGCTTGGTAGTTTAGTCTGCCCTGTTCCCATGATGCACTGGGCCAGGGACAGACTGATTTGCATATAGCCAGGTTCTGAGCTGGGATGGGGCAGTGAGATAAATAACGGTGATGGATCAAGCCCTGATCTTTTGACTGGGTAAGAGTGGTCTGTTTAACTCAGACACTCTGTTCATCACCACCCCCTTTTCTAAATCGTTTTTGGCCACTATAGGTGTGGCAGGGTATACTCAGACATGAGTCCCTTTCTCACTGCTCCATCAGGATTCAAGCAAGCCGGGCCGAAGAAGGCTGAAATGCCAGAAACCGGTCCCCGGTAGCTTGTCTCCTTTCTGGTGAAGAATTGGCTTGGTAGTTTAGTCTGCCCTGTTCCCATGATGCACTGGGCCAGGGACAGACTGATTTGCATATAGCCAGGTTCTGAGCTGGGATGGGGCAGTGAGATAAATAACGGTGATGGATCAAGCCCTGATCTTTTGACTGGGTAAGAGTGGTCTGTTTAACTCAGACACTCTGTTCATCACCACCCCCTTTTCTAAATCGTTTTTGGCCACTATAGGTGTGGCAGGGTATACTCAGACATGAGTCCCTTTCTCACTGCTCCATCAGGATTCAAGCAAGCCGGGCCGAAGAAGGCTGAAATGCCAGAAACCGGTCCCCGGTAGCTTGTCTCCTTTCTGGTGAAGAATTGGCTTGGTAGTTTAGTCTGCCCTGTTCCCATGATGCACTGGGCCAGGGACAGACTGATTTGCATATAGCCAGGTTCTGAGCTGGGATGGGGCAGTGAGATAAATAACGGTGATGGATCAAGCCCTGATCTTTTGACTGGGTAAGAGTGGTCTGTTTAACTCAGACACTCTGTTCATCACCACCCCCTTTTCTAAATCGTTTTTGGCCACTATAGGTGTGGCAGGGTATACTCAGACATGAGTCCCTTTCTCACTGCTCCATCAGGATTCAAGCAAGCCGGGCCGAAGAAGGCTGAAATGCCAGAAACCGGTCCCCGGTAGCTTGTCTCCTTTCTGGTGAAGAATTGGCTTGGTAGTTTAGTCTGCCCTGTTCCCATGATGCACTGGGCCAGGGACAGACTGATTTGCATATAGCCAGGTTCTGAGCTGGGATGGGGCAGTGAGATAAATAACGGTGATGGATCAAGCCCTGATCTTTTGACTGGGTAAGAGTGGTCTGTTTAACTCAGACACTCTGTTCATCACCACCCCCTTTTCTAAATCGTTTTTGGCCACTATAGGTGTGGCAGGGTATACTCAGACATGAGTCCCTTTCTCACTGCTCCATCAGGATTCAAGCAAGCCGGGCCGAAGAAGGCTGAAATGCCAGAAACCGGTCCCCGGTAGCTTGTCTCCTTTCTGGTGAAGAATTGGCTTGGTAGTTTAGTCTGCCCTGTTCCCATGATGCACTGGGCCAGGGACAGACTGATTTGCATATAGCCAGGTTCTGAGCTGGGATGGGGCAGTGAGATAAATAACGGTGATGGATCAAGCCCTGATCTTTTGACTGGGTAAGAGTGGTCTGTTTAACTCAGACACTCTGTTCATCACCACCCCCTTTTCTAAATCGCCTTCAGTGCGCACAGCCCTGCAGGTGCCTGACAGATACGGCACTGCAACAGACTGTGGAACGAAGGATTCTCACACGAAACAGCAGAAAGAACACTGTCACCACTCAAACTGACTGAAGCACATTAGATGGCTAAAGACCAATAACGGTTACGTATCCAAGAGATATAAACAAGTGTTCTCCAAAGTGGGAGCCCGGGCATGTTCATCTTCTGATACGGTAGAGCCAGAGAATATTTTACTGCAGTATCTCAGCCCAGGTACCGCCGCGAGGGACCCAGAGTGAGGAGGGAGTCAGGCGGGATCAAACTAAAGCAGACTGTGGTGGTAAAGCTGAATGGCTGCACACTGTTCTATGTGTGCACCAGGGAGCTATATAGCGCCAACCTAGCAGAAGCCGCAGTCTGGAGCTCCATCAGGGGCCAGGCTGCGGCTCCGCGGATGTTAATGTTGAGCCTGCACTTGGCCCGCGCTGCCCCGGGTTTCGGAGTGTCATTCATAATAGCCAACGTTGTCATCTGCAGGATGACACCGTGGCAGGAAGGTGGCTCTGTTGTGACTGGCTCATGGAATTCAATGACTTTCATTCTAATGAAGAGGTGATGGTGGCTCTAATGAGCAGAGCGCGAGACAGCGCGGGATTAGGTACATTCATCGGACTTTCGTATTAACATTACATAGATGGCTACAATGCCTTTATTCGGGAAATGTGTTTGCAGCTATTTCAGATGAGGCAGTTTACTGCATCTCTGTGACCGCTAAGGACAACAAGAAAGTGAACAAGTGGTGTGCGCTCGCTGGGGAAAACAAGCGCGGCAGCGAAGCTGCCATTTGTAACCTGACCTAAAACAGATGGCCGGCTGCGCGCTCTGCTGAAGCTGCTGACTTTGGAGCTGGAGACCAGGGTTCGAGCCTCGGCGTGGGCACCGTTATTTAATTATTAAACAAGTAAACGGCAATCTCGGAGCGGGGGTGGGGAGAAACAAATAAAAAAAAAATACACACTGAGGGGGAGACAGATACAATAAAAAAAAAAACACGGCAGAGATGAACAAATGTAACATCTGAAACCAAGTACAACAAACGTTGCGAGGAGGTGGCTCAACAAATAACGCTGATGACTTTGGAGTAGGAAAACAGGGTTCGAACCTCGGCGTGGGCTGCATCATTTAAGCGTGATTTAATTAGGAATAAATTAAATGTAAATAAATAAACGGGGTCAGGTAAGTTAAGGAAGCTCCCAGATGTGGAAATGCAAGCAGCAAAGAAAACAAGCATTAGCAAAGCAACCAATCAAGCGGAAAACGAAAGCCGTGGAAAACTAGATGTGCCGGCCGGCCAGCAGTGAATAATTAGGGGAGAGAGAGCGGAGGTGCTGGGGAACAGATGGCCGTGAAGCAGGGGGCGGGGCAGCGGAACCCTTTGAAGTCATGGCCTGCGGCCGTGAATAAGTGACGGCGGGGGAAGCCTTTGATGTGGCAATTGCTGCTGGCAGGGGGAAGCCTGTGGGGAAATGCAAGCTCGTGCACGAAGGAGCTTGTGGTCACGTGATTTCACGTGAACTGTTGAGAATCCGGATCGTAAAAAGTCAGCTTTTGGGTTGACAACAATAGGTTTGAGTAAACTCAACCTAATAAAAACCACTGTGTTAGAGGTACAACTCTGATTCAATGATACATCTAGATGTTAGAAGCTGTCTCCTAACGGACAGCGCAGGCACTAAGATAACTTCTTCTGAGCCTTGAACGGAGTGTACTGATTCCATAGAGAGATCAGGGCTTTCTAAAAACAAGCAGCATGCACAGATTCTTCTCAAAATAATATTGCGCAAGCCAAACACGTAAAACTAACATTGCTCAAACGAAGTCTGCAAAAATGTGTAAAATATAAACTTAAAATGGAGAATGAAAATGGGCCTAAGAAGGCCTCACTACAGTATGTACATTAAATGTGCTTGTACACTAATGCCATTCTCCTTTTCTATTAAAACAGTTTTTCAAAAATACTGCACCACCCTCAATGAGTACATGGTTGTGTGAAAAGTAAGTTCGTGGCCAGAGCAAAGTTGGCACCAATTATTTCAAAATAAGAAAGTTTTGTAAATTCCGTTTTTTTCCTTTGAGCGTGTATCAGAGTAGACAATCCAGCCATCAACGCCGACTGCGGCCCCACGCATTACTTGCACAGTTTGCTGTGTTCCACGGCCACAGATATAATCTCAGTGATGAATCGCCTGCCAAAACACAGGAGCGTAATCAGTCTAATATTATCATATCTTCCGCTGCTTCTCTTCTGCCCACCTTATCTTCTAGGGTACAATCGGCCGCACTGATCATCAGGCGTCCCTTTGATAAAGTAAAGTGGGCATCGTATGCTGTTGGAAGAATACTGGTTTTAATGAGCTTAAAACAACTGTGTACGTGTGCTACCTCCAAAGAATGCTTCACGTGAAGAGCAGACCGGCATTTGAAAGCCACTGGGCTAGAAACTACACAGTGGATAGAGGGATGCAAGTTAAAAGGCACCTGTGTTTGCTTCTCGGAGCGCGGGCCGTTCCACTCGCAATCCCTGGCCTCACCATGGAGGCTGCACTTATGCTAGCCCAGTTTTTAAAAGTTCAGGGAAATTTTTCACCTGTGTTGGGAAATTTTGCAGGTATTTTGCAGTGTAAAACCTACTTTTTGTAACAGGAGATCTGTGCAAACATAATTTTTTAATGAATGCAAAATTGTAACCTTAATGCATATGTTTATGAAAAAGTAATAAAGAAACATGATTTACTTTCAACTTTGAGGACAGCTACATGTGTCACTTTCAGGGCCGACTGGGAACCCAAAGCAGCCCTGGCAATTTTCTCGGACCAGCCCCTGCCTGGCCCAAGAGGCTAGAAACGCTTGCTTGCTGCTTTTGTTACTGGGAGCACTGCTGCAAAACCGGTCCCCAGTAACAAAACAGACCCTCACTGCTGCAAATCTGGCCCCCCACCCTTCCAGCCTCCTGGGGAAACGCACGATGCACGGTACGGCCAGTCCAGCCTTGGTAACTTTCAAATGCAATCTTTGCATGTAAAGACACAAAGATGACGCAATATCACCCGAGACAATACGTTTCAGTGCAGTTTTTCTTTTCACAGCTCGCTGTTATCTAAAATCTTAGTCCAGTTGTTTTGATTCCAACAAACTGGACTACACATCCCAGAATGCATTTGGTTGTTACATCCTGAAGAATGTCCTTGATGATAGAAAGTTGTCTGGTGGTCTTATTGTCATGTATGTAAAGTACAAATACTCAGAGGATAGGTTCAGTTACTTTATTTGCAACCCTGTGAACATATCGACTCTGTGTCTCCAGTAGACATACTGTCCCCTCCTGCTCCCCCCTTCCACTGTCCTCAAAACTCAAGCATAAACATTGTACACAAATGGGTAAGACAATACTAGAAACATTGGAAAAGGTATAGTCTACAACTCATGTACAAGGTACAGAGGTTATGATGTCAAGCAAAGACAGACTCGGCTGTTCCTATAGACTAGAAGGTAGGGGAAAGTAAAGGTATGGTCACAGGAAGGGAAAGGTAGTGCTCAGTGGAGGGCTACCCTGGGTATCCAATATGTTGGTATTAATGGCCTCACACACCCTTGTGAGTGTCATGCTTCATCATTGGCGTATGCTCCTCGTTGGGCAGGCGGTGCAATGCCCAACGGGCTCACCTCAAAGAGGGGCTCTTTGGCAGAGATCTTTTTACCAACTGCCTAAGGGTGAAGTGCGGGTGAGGGGCCAGAAAGGAACGGATAGTGTAAATACGTGGGGTAAAATGTGGCACAAGGTACCGGAGATCAATTTATTCTGGTGGTCCCCTGCCACAAGTAAAAACAGTGGGTAGCCTATGATCGCTGGAAGTTAGGATTCCACATCACGATCCAGGACTACAATACATAACGTGAGGTCACCATGTTTCTCGCCTTTGCACACTGGCTGCGATTCTTCAGGACCTAGTGGTTACATCTATCTCTAGTAAGACATGACCTAGTTGAGTGTCAGTTTAAAATAGTTGTACTACCTGTATGGGACAGCTCTTGCCTAGGGAGACAAAAGAGATCATAACCATGGTTTAGTCACAACAAACGCCTTTTAGTGACCGTGAACACGCAGTGCTGTGGTGGGTGCAGTGACATAAAGATAGTGACATACCAGTGATAAAATGGTGACCAGTATGTATTGACTCTATATCACACTGCTACATTACACCGCACTACTAGATTAAAACCAAAGGTAAAATTAAAGTTTAAAAACAGCAGCAATTACTGGAAGACTTCTGTCCAAAACCTGTAGCAAGGGTAACGTGTTTACTCACCTAAATGTCAAAGTGTCTAGGTGTCAACAGTACCCGGTAGGTTTTACATCAAGGGGAAAGAACCATAGGGGTTTAAGGCTAAAAGGGGGGAACATCAAACACAACAGCAATCTGTATGTATCTCTTTCATTAATTTTCATATCTCTTGGTGCTGGGAGGGGCGGGGGAAGATCTAATGGTCACCTGCGATCAAGTAACACTATTGGATCGCTGCATCCGGCTTTTCTATCGAAGTTAAATATAGGATAGTTATTTAGGTGTTAGATCTTTCACACAAAAAGGATTGGGTTTAGCATTTCAACTGCTGTACTATGGTAGGTTACCATACGCATCCCCTTCTTTTTATACCTGTGTTTGGAGCGGTATGGGTTCTAGTTGACCCTTTGGTGCTGCAATCATGTCTTGACCGCGCCTGTATGGAAGCTTGCTTTCTACAGCTCCCTATCTCCACCCATTGCATGTGGCTATCTCAATGCCCCATAGACCACTTAATAAGAATAGTAGTGACATTAAGGGCAGACTCGGGCGATTATTTTCTCATGATTTTGCCCGTTTCGTGTGTAATTATATGGTATAACCCGCTCGGGAGTGTGCCAATGTGCGGGAAATTTGCTGAAGTAATAGCAATGAAACATGTCGGCACCATTTTTAATCTGGACTACTTGCAGCAACAGAATAAAGTTATCACAGCTAGCAAGTGGGTCCACATTTTAATTGCGTTGGCCATTTTTCCGCACTTTGGCCATTGCAGGGGTTTTAGGTGCACACAGTCACTTTTGGTTACTTTCGGATATAGATGGGTGGTTGATTAGATCGTTTATATACACAGCACTTTGTATAAGTTGGCATTTACACTTCCATAATTATTTGGGGGTTTTTCTCTGTTTGTTTTGTCACGACGAAGAGAGAGCGACCAATGATGAGAAGTGGGTAAACTGGCAATTCCAGGACAGGAACCCCCTCGGGTGTCACTACCGTGAGGCGCTCCCTCTTTGTTTCCACAAGTTTTGTACTCTTGTTCCACTAGTGGGAATTAGATAAGACCGTAGTAAATTTTGTAACATATACACCACGACCTGTAGACTACTGTTAAGTATACACTTCTTGAGTGAGAGTATGAGCTTTTGTGCAACTCTGCCCCAGATCTGTTTGACATGTTGGTATTTGTTGGAGGAGATAATTATTGTTGAATACTGATTGAGTGGGGGGCTGCCTCCTCCTTCTTAGTGCCTTCCCCTTGAGCTCCTTTTGTTGGTTATAACCGCATAAACATGACAACTTTGCTCCCCCAGAATAAGGAGTATATCTCCAGAGTCGCGGAAACAATAGATAGCTATTTCACTCAGTCAATCGTGCATGCTTAGTTTCACCAGAAGTGCAGAGAAATAGAGAGACGGGCGTTTTCAATAAAAAGGGTATTTATTGAGCAGTCTACTTTCTCATGCAAGAGAAGTGAATTGCCACAATTGCAATACTTGTCATAAAGTAAAGTGCGTACAGTAAAATGAGTATTATGAAATAATACTGTAAAAGCATTTATATCGTTTCTAAGCCATATGATACTTAAAATGGATAAAATACATACAACAATAAAATATTGACTAAACGTACTCAACTGGTGTTTCTAAGGTACGCCTACCCCGGTGTACCTAACCTAAGCCTAGTACAGGGAAGGAGTAGATGAGTTATAGTTATTCCCAAGAATCTGAATCAAGAATTCTCTGTGGGTCTAATCAGCTCCGTACCTTGGTTATAGAATGAAGGAGGTCTTGTATCTCTTTCTCAGGACTCGATCTCCCAGCAACCCGCAAGGGTGACCGGAAAACACTGGAGCCGGATTTCTCGGCAGGAGAAAAGACAGCGTCTCTCTCAGTGCGTCTATGGGAGTGTCAGCTTCCTTCGGCACTCGCATCAGCAGGGCGTCGGGCAAGTAGATAGCCGATCTGCTCCAAACCACCGTGTGTTGCTTAAGGCAGATGCTGGTATATTTATACCTGGAAGGGGCGAGTTTGACGTAAGGTTGGACATAAGACGTCACTAAGAACTCGCAGTTCTTTCAGGACTCCAGGAGTTCTAGGACAAATCAATACAGAAGCAGGAGGAATTCCCGGGCTGCTGGAGGCTTGGCTTGTTTAAGAACACGTTGTGCTTTCTAGGAGTCTATGGGAGTAGCCTTGCCGCATTTGGACTGCATTGGCTATGTCTTAATATGGGTATGATTCTTATGCCTGTATAAGGGTATGATTTGATATAACCACATAAGGGCATGAAATCGGGAATATTAACTAGAGTCCTAGAATCATCTACACACTGTCTCTCAAATACAAGGACCACAATATGCATTTCGACTAATAGAGTGTATTGAGAACTCATCTACTCCTTTTTACAACTTTACTGTGTACAAAGAGCGTCTTTAGCACAGTCAGCCCATTTTTTATGTCAATTCAATCTAGGTATGTCTCTATCTTTTATTGCAGTAATCATTGCAACCAAACGTACTGAAGCTGTAGACCGACATTTGTGGCTAGTTCCCCGTGCTTGTATTCAATTCCTTTTTCCACCACTTTAACCTGTAGCAATCCATATTATAAACAATACCACATTCTCAGATGACATGCACATTGCAAAATTGTAGCCTCTATATTCTACTCATCTAGCCTGTTTAGCGCTTGACTTCTTGCTTGCTACCATTGTGTTCACAATTAGGAATACTTCCAAGGTGCATACAGAAATGGTGACACATCTCTCTAGTGCGCTGTCATGGTACACTGACCCTCCAGTTCTCCAGCAGGCTCTCCAGGTCCCAGGGCTAATCCCCAATCTTAAACTCCCATCGCCCAAACACATTTACAAGGAAATTATTACCTACATTGCAATTTCACCTGCGACACCTCAGACGGTGACAACACCACCTCCAAACAACCGATACAGGGCAACCCCACACCAACTGTCGACCATGCTCCTCGATGTCTGATTCCGTGGGAAACACTCCACCGAAATCTGGGAATTCTTCAACAGCAACACACCCGACCTTCTCTTTCTGACTGAAACATGGCTCAACTCAGCCTCCAACCCAGGCATCACTGCAGCAATTCTGGTCACCTACAAAATCATACATCATGACCAAATCCACAAACGAGGCAGAGGATCTGCGATCACCTACAAAAACACAATTGACTGCACCACCTCCACGGACTTGGACACCAACCTCTTGGAACACCTCCACTTTAAAATACGAAAGACTACAATACCACCCTTAAGGGGACCCTGCTTACCACCCCCTTGCCCAGGGTGGAATTCATCAACCACATCACAGATGTCATAGCTCCCCTCTCCATCAGATCAACCAACTACATCTTCCGCTGGAACCTCAATTTCCACCTGGAAGACACCACAGATCCAACTCCACACTTCTCCTCGACATCCTCAGCAATCACAAACTCAGCCAGCTTGTCCAAGGACCAACCCAGCAAACCACATTGTGGACCCTATTTTCTCCTCCAACAACAGAATCACCATCACCTACACAATCCCACTCACATGTCCCGACCACTATAGCATACATTTCAGGATTCCTGCCCACAAAGCCACCCACCAGACAAACCCAAAGTACTATCAAGATTCTGGGTCAAAATATCCAAAGAAAACTGGAACAAGACCTACATGAATGTCCACCCAACCTCACCTGGAACTTCGATGTTGACCCCAAGCTCTTCAATAAATGGCTCACCAACTGTGCCAACAGCATCACTCCCACCAGAAACAAGACCTACAAAACCAACAAACAACTCATATACAAACAACTTTAGGGCCACTGCAAACAACTTGAAAAAACGAAGACTCAACAAAAACATAAGATGTACATACAAAGCCACCCTCAACCTCTACCACCAACAACTGTGAGATGCAAAGAAAAAGGCCTTAACTCTCAGACTTGAAGCAAGCTCCAACAATGGCTACGGACTCTTCACCCACATCAAAGAGTTCTCAAATCCCACAGCTGCCAACAATGACATCATCCCATTCCAAGTGCTCTGCAGACCTCTCAAACTTCTTCAAAACAGAAGATCTACAACACATTTGTCCCACAGTATGAACTCTCCCAACCAGCCGGACATCTCCTTCATTGCTAAAGAGCAGCTAAGTAACTGGAAGCACATCTTGAATGAAGAAACCACCGCCCTAATGAATACCATCCACTCAGAAGCCTCCTCAGACCCATGACTCCACTTCATGTACAACCTTTGAAAAACTATCATCTTCCCCATGCTCGCCGCTATCATCAACACCTCCGTAACCACCACCACCTTCCTGTCTTGCTTGAAAAATGCAGAAGTCCACTCCCTATTGAAGAAACCAACTGTGGACCCCAACACCCTAAGCAGCTCCAGACCCATTATGCTCCTGCCTTTTCTAGCTAAAGTCATGGAGAGAGCCATCAATACCCAATTCATGGCCCACCTAGAACTCCAACTCTTAGACAGCTCTCAATCAGGATTTCGCACCAACCACAGAACAAAGACATCCCTCATTTTGGCAACCGATGACATCAGAAGCATCCTCGATCATGGAGAAATGACCACACCCATCTTCCTCAACCTCTCCACAGCTTCCAATACGGTCTCCCACATGTCACTCATCAGAAAGCTTCAGAATTTGGGCATATGCGGACTGGCCCTTAAGTTTATATCCTCTTTCTTCATGGATAGAACTCAGTGAGTTAGAGTTCTCCCCACACCTTAGAACCCAAGAAATTAATCTGTGGAGTCCCTCAAAGATCATCGATCAGCTCATCGCTCTTCAGCATCTACATGATGCCCCTCACCCACATCGTCAGAGCCCACAGCATCAATATAGTTTCCTATGCCAATGACACACAGCTCATCCGCCTAAAGTAAACTTCACCAACTCCTTAACCAACGTCTCTGCTTTGATGAAAAACAACTGCCTCCAGCTCAACACAGACAAACTTAAGTCCTAATCTTTGGCAACAACCACTTCCCCTGGGATGCCTCTTGGTGGTCTTCTGAACTTGGCTCCTCCACCCACCCCTGCGGATCATTCCAAGTACCTCAGGATCATCCTGGACAACAACTTCTCCATCAGCAGACAGATCAACACCGTCTCCTCATCATGCTTCCACATCCTGAGAATGCTATGCAAGAATTTCAAGCGGATCCTCCTGAACACCAGACGAATGGTCACCCAGGCTCTTATCACAAGTAGACTTGATGACAGAAATGCATACATCGGAATCCCAGCCCATGTCCTATGCCGACTCCAAACCACCTAAAATGCTGCCACTAGACTCATTCTGAACATCCCATAAAATAACCACATTTCTCCACACCTCAACAATCTCCACTGTCTACCAGTCCAAGAAAGATGTAAGTTCAAGCTATTCAACCATGCCTACAAAGTTCTCCACAACACCGGTTCAGCTTACCTCAACCACCGCCTCAACTTCTACCAACCAACCAGACACCTTCGATCTGCATTCCAGGAATTAGCACACCTTCCTCGCATCAAGAAGACCAGAAGTGGAAGATGCTCCTTCTCGTACCTCGTAGTCAAGACCTGGAACAGCCTCCAAAACACCGCAGAACCCCGCCTCTCTCATGGACTTCCAAAGGAACCTCAACACATGGATTTTCCATATGAAACAGGCATGATCTCCTCCTCTCCCGTCAGGTTTGTCCTATCCACTGCCTGGATACCCTCACAGGTGATTAGTAGCACTCTACAAATTTACATAACAGTTTAAATTCATGTGCCAGCTTTGAAGGAGCAGGGCTTCTAAGCAAGCACACTACAATAACATTTTTAATTGAGCTAATATTTACATGGGCCCTTTGCTTGTGATGTGGCTTCTCACCTTGCATAGCTAAAAGATGGCTCTATTTCCCATTTTGCATCCTAGCATGCAAAGTGGGAATGTCTAGAATTCAGGATTAGCTCAAGGTATCCCACATGGCAATGGCCACTACGAAGCTATGAGCATGGGAGGAAGGCAGGCATCATTTTATCATCACAACACATTTTTGTTTATGGCATGAAGTCCGAGCATGGCAGCGTTATAAATAAAGTACTAGCAGGACTTTGCAACCTAGAACGTCATGCTGTATTGCAATAAGGACTTACAAGCTATCCATGTCCCAGATTCACAATTCCAACCCTCCAAATGTAAAATGGATCACAAAGTGTACATTTCATTCTCCTTATGTGATTGGTACTTTTGAAATGTGTGTCTCGCTTCTAGATTTAAAAGTTGTGTATGAATACCTTTGTCTTGTGAGCCTCGTGTTATCACAATTCTCTTTTGGAAAGTGCTGTCACTCTGCCATCTTGTGTCATCTAGACATGTTCCCTTAAATGCTACCAAATTCTAGTCTTTCTTCCATGTATGTGGCCTGTCTCATATGTTGATTTCGAAAACCTGGTCCTATCTCCTGCCCGGTGCCATAGAGAGGCGCTATGATGCTGGGCTATTTGGAGGCTGGCAGTTGCCTTTTTGGAAAACCTCTGTAAATGCTGTTGCATTAATTCAGATTGAGATTTGCCACTGTCAGGACAATGGTTATTTTTTTCATATAAGCCTGTATTAAGGGAGACCCCTGGAATGGACAGATAACAAGCTCTGACTTACTGCTTTCAGTTGTGGTGTGAAGGAGAACTCAATGTGGAAATGAGCATCTACATTGCACATTTTTCCTTCTACAATTGTTGCCTCTCACAATGGTCTAGACCAGAGGAATGGGCGAGATGGCGAGTGTACCTAGTTCATTATTAGGACCTCTGTTTTCTGGTCATTGAGACAAAGCACATTTGGCTGCATCACCCATCCTCTAGGGATGCAGCCATTCTTAGTCTGGTGGAGGCTACCGTTCAATAGAACATCACTGGGTGCTTGATGATATCCAGGTCTGTTGGGCGGTCAGTGGGATAAAAGCCCACATTTGACCTCTGAAATGTGCGTGTGTGATTGCTCTCCCCTTATGTCCAGCAGCAAGGTTGTCCTTTGGGAAAGTAACCCGCATGTTGGTGGTATTTGAGAACGGCCATACTAACATCTAACTTTTCATTTGAGATGAGCCTCTTAATCTAGCCTCTGCAGTTTTTACCCATGAACTCTTCAGGTTAGTGTTCAGTAAAATTGCAACACACAAGTCAATATGAAATGGAATCTTCAATATTTGCCAAAACAAGTAATGAACAAAGAAATGTCTAATTTGTTCTTATGGGTGTTTACATTGTTAAAAATAGTTCATATTTTTCATGGTGAGGCAATGCTCGGCGTTGGCGCCGTTCTGGCAGGGGGTGGAACTTGAGCTCACGCGGCCCTGGTTTGGGAAGTTCCCCATGATCCACTGCACTTGCTGGTGGGAGTGTTCGACCGAATGGACGGCTCGAGGGTGGATAAGCGCTTCCTGGGGACGGCACTAGCGGTGGCAAAAAGAGACATAGCGGCGCTCTGGTCTCGGGCAGAGGTACCCACCGTGCGGAGATGGAGGAAGGGGGTGGATTAGTGTGGTGTACAATTTTGTATGGTGTGGGGCAAATGGTTTGGTTCACTGCCAGCGTGAAGACCCAAGTCTTATTGTACAGTTGCACTGTGTGGGGACTACCACACCCACTCTGGAAAACCCACTCAGGAGGGGCCATCTCTACCTTACTCGATTGTGCATGACGAAAAGTGTTTTAACTGTGATGCTTAATTTGCTGTAAATGAATTTGATTGTTCTTAAAAATGCCAATAAAATTGATTATCAAATTTTTTTTCTTAATATTTTTAAAAAAATATCCTAAAGAAAAGTCTGCATTGACCATTTCTCTGGTAGTCCCCTTTGCGCCATTGTGCCAAATGGGTTCTTGTGATATGGAAATAATGAAAAAGGTATTATGTGTCGATTAGAAAGGCAAATCTTTTGAAAATTAATTTAATTCGTTTGATCTTTAAGTAAAATCTTTAATAAACACCATCACAGGGAATTATGAAAGAGCAATTTCCCAAGGACATATTTAGGCAAGAAAACAAGATTGTTCAAAGAAGTTAAACTTTGCCTAGGGCTTGTGATGAATATTAAAGTACAAGGATTACTGAGCCATGGATAGGTTTGTTGAGGAATTTAAGAAAGTGAGCGGTGGTTTTATTGGTGCAGTGCGGTTGCTTTGCTCTTTGGATCCGTGTATTTTCGTTCTTTGTAAATGGTACAGATTAGCTTTAACACAGAGCTTCTGCTGTGCAAATACTTCTACATCCTGATTGCCAGAGGGCCTTAACACTGTTGTTAATGGAATGTTTGTGCTCCACTGTATATTCAAGCACATGAAAGGTAGGCAGTGTGGGACTTAAGCTGCCATTGACTGATTAGACCCAACAAGAGACAAACCGGCCTGGGGTTGCTCATCTTCCCCTTCATGAGAGGACCTGGTTTAGCTGCTCGGGCCATACCATCTTTTTTGGGGTGGGAACATGACTGATTTGCATGTGGTTTGTCCCAGTCTTGTGGCACCGGATGGCTAAAAAAATATATACATACACCAACCGGTCCTGGGTGGTTACCATAGCCTGAGAACAATTCAAGCATTCCTTCCAACTCTGATGCTGCTGCCGAAATGTAGGAGGACAAGTAATTTAGGGGCATTTTTACAAGTCCCTATCGCCACCACAACGTCACTTTTCACGACGTTGTGGTGGCAATAGGGGCTTCGCCTTATTCACAAGGCAGCATTAAACCGCTTAACCTGGCTTAACGAGCCTTGTAAATAAGGCACCCTTTCATGCTATACTTAGCGTGAAAGCGAGAGCAATGGGTGTTGCAGTGTGTATTCCACCACAACACCCATTGGTTTGGATGGCGCCCTATATTTATAAGGGTGGTGTAAATACGGGGCAGCTCCAAAATTAAGACCAGGGAAAACCTGGTCTTACCCTGGCAAAACTAGGAGAAATGCTTAATTTCTCCTCGTTTCTGCTGTTTCATATGTGCTGCGTTGTGAACCACATATGGAAACTGCAAAACTCCATTGATTGCTTATATGCAAGAAGGTGTTCCTTCCTGCACATAAACAATCATTTAAAAAAATGACGTTTTGCAACTTCTATGTGTGCTGCACTAAACAGCACACTTAGAAGTTACAAAAAAGCCATTTAAAGGTTGTTTATGTGCAGGAATGGACACCTTCCGGCACATAAAATCTTCCCCTACAACGCAGGCACCCGTGCACTATGGTGCAAGGGTGCCTGCCTTGGCTCTAGGGAGCTAAATTAGCACCAGTGCAGGGGGAAATGCAGGACTGCACCACATTGTTGTAAATATGGTGCAGCCCTGCATTTCAGAAGCTGCGGAGCACAGCCTAGGAAGCTAATGCTACGCTCCGCCATGCTCCGCCACTTCCTGGTAAAAATGCCCCATAGAATGTAGAAAACAACAAACACAAATTCCAATATAACTACAGCGTCTCAGGAGTATAATTTCCTTACTATAGAGAGCTATAGTTCTCGACTAAGGGGGCAGTATGCATTATAGCTAAACATATCATTAAATAGATAGACATGTACATATAAGCCTAAGCTCATCTAAGACAGCCAAAGGTGAAGTGGTACTTAACCTTGGACTTATGTTGGCACCCACTGAGAGAAATCATGGCGTATGCAATTTTTCCCATCCGAACCCCAAAAACACCACACAAAAAATACAGAAACAAGTATACATCAAACAAATACAGAAATGATTAAGGGGCAGATGTAGGTAAATACTATTTACCTATTCATAAATACCGAATTTTACCGATTCGGTATTTAAGAATAGGTAAATAGTATGTAGGTAATTTTTCGGTAAATTTTACCGAATCCTTCACATTCGGTATTTACCGATTTGGTAATTGCCATTCATTCCTACGGGCCCGCTAGGGTCACTCTAGGGACTAGAGACCTACATGATCCCGCCTCCCATGTTCTTGGAAACCCATGGTATCTCACCTAGGTGTATGGTTGCAAGGTTCTGATCTATGAAGCTCCATCGTTTATCCGTTTCCCCTTTAAGACATTCAGCCATATAGCGTAGTTGAGATGACTGGTGGAATGTAGTAAATGTGCGACTTCCCCAGATCATGTTTAGTGCACGTTCCGAAAGCCAATCTCAAGCACTTCCCTTCCCAGATATAGGGCTTAGAAGAGGTCTGGCGGCGGGCAATTATCTTTATTTTTAAAAGACAATGTGATAGGCTGGGCTCTCGCATATCATTAGGTCTTCTTTGCTTCTAATTCATTCTCTCTTTATGTCTGTGTGTACTATTGCTTCAGTTGAAGACACTAATCGTCAATACTAGCTTCTGTTTGCTGTACTTGTGCTGCTCCCACAAACCAGGATTAGGAGAGCAGCATAATGGTTAGCCTCTAATCACAAATTTCTTCACGTTTACAGTGTTTTATATTTTTCAATTTTACAGTTTGCTTTTTTTTTATGCCCATATACTTTAGGATTCTTCTACTGTTTTAACCATGTAAACAGTAATGGACTCCCTGTGTAGGTGGCAGACCCAAAGTTAAAAACGGCTGGCTTAGATGGTGCAGATATGTGTCGTGTGTTTTGCGGTCTGAGATTCATATACTGCTCAATACATTGTAATAATCTCACCAAGTGCTGGAAAGATACATGGAGTTATTAGTCATATGGTAAGTCTTGGCTGGACCAGAACTGCAAATGTTTCAATTGGGTACAGTGCAGTGAAATGGTGATCTAAGAGGGCATGACATTACTCCATCCCTACCTGACATTTAGAAGTAAGATGCTCCTCACCTCTATTTAATTCTGAATGGAGTGAAGCTGCCTTCAGCAAATCTTCTCCCAGTGCTCAATAGGCAAAGAGGGAGTTTAACTACTAGAGGAAAAAATATTAGCATAGAGAAAGACAAATCTCACAACCCAAGATATAGATATGCAAAGAAGTGCAAATGTCCTCAAAACACCTTCACACAAACCTCCAAAGCCTCTACAGGCAGCCAGCATTGGACACGGGGTAGGGAAATAGCAGCACAGCTTGGGTATCCAAAATCCTTTTTATTTTACTTCACCATCGGGTGCGGACATGAGACCAACGCGTTTCAGCCATAGCCTTCATCAGGGCCAGAGAGTTTCCAGTGTGCTGAAAGTATTTTTAAAGGGACAGTCCCGTTACCTCTTCACCATTAAAAACAATGTCTAGTCTGCTGTATTTTCTATCAAGGGGTACATGTAACCTTCATGTTGCTTCTAAAAATGGGGTCAATTCCTTATTTTTACTTATATTTCAGTTTATCTCATTTGTTTTGGATATAAGATTTACGACTTAAAAAAATGTAAGTTAACTATATCCCTCAGTTAAAAATCCAGCCAAAATTTCCTGTACAAATTTTAGTGTCAAAGGATTTTCTTTTTCTGCCTTATTGCTTTAATGATGCTTTGTGCAGCTCCTTGAGGCAAAGCTTTATGTTATTGTTTCTGAAAGAAACGACACATGGCACATTGTCATGGCAAACACAGTACCTGGTTGCTGTGTAAGGTATAGGAAGAGCTTAAAAAGAGAGGAGCCCCCTTTCTGTGCTTTCTAGCAAAAATAAAAATAAAGAAAAGATAAATCACTATGCTGGAGGTAGAAGTTGCCAGCAGAGTCAGAACCTCTACCACTGTCGGGAAGTACTAGTCCCCTACCTTTCCCGAAAATACTTATGACTACTCAGTAGGCACATCTGCTGGCTGTCGGGGTACACCTGATCACTCCCTCTCACCTGCAAGTTTCAAGTCGCACCTGCTTGTCTCCACCGCAGTCTTATACAGGCACCCATTGTTGAAACCCTTCCTGTAGACCACGTGAGTCCCTCTTCCTTGCTCAGCACCCCAGCACTCTTGCTTAACCCCCTACAGTTGGCATTAGCAGCCACCCTCTCCTACTGATTGCCAGAGGCACTCAGGAGTGGCTCCTCCATTAGGACGGAGGAGTGTCACCGCACTGCCCAAGATGCTCCCTAGGGATGAGAAATAAAATGGTAATAAAGTTAAAAAAAATCATTTTATGTTCCATCATCCCATCTTGAACTGAGTGTTAGGATGGGGCGGGCCATTGCTGCTGAGTTGGAGCAGAGAGCTGTGCACTTCAGTATAAAGTATGCATGTCTTTTTGGCGGCTGTTTTGCATTGGCCGGCTAGACATGCACATTTTAAACTTCTCTAACCGAGCTATCTTAAGACATCTCAAATTACAGGTCCATTTCCCTTCTCCCTTATTTGGCTAAAGTCCTTGAGGCGCACGTAACCACTTATCTTTCCAACTTCATAGAACAGCCCAATTACCTAGACCCCCATCAAGCTGGGTTTCTCCCTGTCCACTCCACTGAGACGGTTATCACTGCAGTCATGGATGCCCTCAGAGGAAATGCTGACAAAGGAATCCCACAGGCCCTGGTCCTCCTGGACCTCTCGGCTACGTTTGACACGGTCGATCATACCATCCTATTGGACCGTGTCAAACAGGCCGGTATCTGCAACTCGGCCTATAGTTGGATCAGGTCCTTCCTCAGCGACCGCACTCAAGCGGTCCGCCTAGCCCTTTCACTGCTCCTAAACTCCCTACATCCTGTGGGGTCCCTCACGGATCCTCATTGTGCCCCTTATTGTTCAATTTGTATCTGTTTCCCCTGATCCAGTCCCTTAAGGCCACTACGTTCAACTATGCTGATGATCTTCAACTGATCTTTACAATAGACAACTCCCCTAAATCCATCCGGGAGTTCCAGGGCACTCTGCTTCATATCTGCCAATGGATGGATTTTAACCATCTGAAGCTGAATCCCGGCAAAACCGAGCTAGTCCTCAACGGCAAGAGTCAAACACTTTGGGACCCACACTATTGGCCTCCAGAACTCAGCCCCTCTCCTATTCCTTCTTCCTCGGTAAAAAGCCTAGGAGTGATCATTGATAAGGATCTCTCCCTAAAAACCCAAGTAGGCATGGTCGTGTCCTCCTGCTTCTTCCAGCTCCGTAAGATCAGAAAGATTAGTCGGATGCATACCCATTCGGCCTTGATCCAGGTGGTGATAGTCCTGGCACTATCGAACTTGGACTATGCCAACTCCATCTATCTAGGCCTCCCACTCTTCCTCGGCAAACGCCTCCAACTGGTCGAAAATCAGGTGGCCAGATTGATTCATCGGCAATCGCGTTGACAATCAGCCAGACTTCTTCTAAAAAAACTTCACTGGCTCCCTATTCCCCAATGAGTTGCTTTTAAGATGGCCTGCATCATCTATAAGTCCCTCCACGGCCGCAGCCCTCAATTCATTAATAACCTTCTACCTAGGTGCATTCCCTCCCGCAACCTCTGCTCCGCCAACCTCCATCTCCTGGCCACCCCGTCCTTCAAGCTTCACCGCCAGGGCGGGCGCAGGTTTGCGATTCTGGCCCCCAGACTTTGGAACTCCCTTCCTTTGGAGATTCGGTCCTGTAACAATCTCCTAAATTTCGGGAGGCTGATCAAAACGTGGCTATTCACACAGGCCCACGTATAATCCTTTGTTGACCCCGGCACATGCTAGACTTAGCGCCATGAAACCTCTTGGTGTACGTGCGCTCTATAAGAAATTATTTACATAACATAACATCTGGGTTAGAGAAAGCACAGTTCTCCGGCGCTTTTGAGAGTGCTGAGAGAGGCCACTCCCTCCAATCCCAAATCTTCTCTCATGCTGGTTACCAGCATGAGAGCAGCACCAAGATTGCTTAGGGGATTTTACTGGAGGCCGAGGATACCGTAGTGAGGACGTTGGAGGTTGTTCAGCAAGCAAGGTAAGTGTTTTTTTTCTTTTTATTTACACACACCACTCACTTTGCATGAATGCACTCAGCAACATCACATATGCCCACCCTCTCACTCTGACTACATGCCAGTCTCTACACAAGGCACCATTATCTGCCCATCTTTCTTCCATGGAGTGGCTGGCAATCAGGGATATGAAGCCCACTGTATAAGGTACAGCAGAGAGAGCCTGGAGCATCAGTGTAAATGCTGGCCGACAGAGTAAAGCAAGTAAGAATAAAATTGCTCTTGCTTTCTGTTTTTGAGCATTCGTGGGTGCATGGCTGTGTGAGTCTTAGTGTGTGTGTCTACAGATGAATCGTGCTGTGTCAACTGCTCACCTGGTGAAAGGCTGGCCCACACACTATGGTCGTATTTCTTGGCAACTTGTGGGCAACCTTAGTATGATGACCATTGCCCACTAATGGGGAAAAGCTGCCTCTCACATGATGGTGGAAAAGCTTAAAATCTTATTGCCATCATTGTGATGATTTTTATCTCCCACCTTAGGAAAATGCTGTCCTTGGCGCAATGGTGGATATTCTTGGCCACTTGTGGACATGCATGGAAGGGAGCCCATTCCCCATCAGTCGTAAAATGCTGGCAGATTGTGGGCATCCTTTGCCTAATGTACACTCTTAGTTAAAAGCTGAACCTGGCATAACGATGTTAATGCTTGGCAGTTTGCAGACATCCATGACATTTTGCTCATGCCTACCTGGTAAATTACTGGCCTTGTAATGCTGGTCATTCTTGGCATATTGCAGTACTCCATGGTAGCATGGGGCCTATCTCAGCTGTTATGCTGGTCCTTACCATATGGTATTCAGTATTTGCATATTGTGCTAATCCATGGCACAGAGGTGCTATCACACAATGACGGTCATGCCACTATGATATCTCTTCCAATTTTCATGGACTTTTTAAGTCCTTTGTCATAGTTTTTCCTTATCTCTTTCTAAAATCATTATCTTATAAATAAAAATTTATATTCTTTCTACATTCCCCATAATCCTGGAAAACCCCAAAAGGTGGAATAGCCTTTGTCTGCCCCATGAATGAAGTGGTCTGATCACACAAGGGCAGATCCTGCACAAAACTTTAAATAAACTTTAAATAAAGAGTTATTTAAAAAACATAGAAACAAAGCTTAATTATGCAAGATCCGCAGCTCCAAAACTGGAGGCTGACAGATCCAAAAGAGCTGAGTCAGCCACAGGGATCCAAGCTGTCAAGGCTGGCATCATCTTGGATCTGCAGCTCTCTTTTGGAGCTCCATCAGCATAAACGAGGCCGGTTGTACTGAAATTGGCACAAGGGCACCAGAGATGAATCATGGTGTGGCCTGCAGCCATGCTCTCTGCCCAAAGCATTGTTCACCTGGCCTTCACTGGGGTCGAGTTTGGGTGGTTGGACACCCGAGCACAGACTCGCATAGTGTGGCCAAAAAAAGTTGTGCAGGTTGGGGCAGAGGCTCGTGCAGGGCATGTTCAGAGGTCATGCGCAGTGAAAGTACATCAGCTGGAAACAAGGTGCAGCTGGAGAACATACATGTATTCAGAGCTCACAGTGCACAGCCGAAGACCTTGCATAGTAGGAGCTAGGGGCATGGTAGCTGGATGCAGACCTTTCAATGCACACTGCACCCATGCAGAGGCTAAGCACAGAATCATCTATTGTGACCAGCAGCCGAAGGGTATCATTAAAAAGCCTAAAACATTTAGGAACTTTAGTCCACCCACCACTCTAACGGTCCCTACATAGGCATTACGATGCGACCGCCACCATTGTGGTCGCAATGCCCTGTATTTTGTATTATGGCGTTTGCATCTGGCTGCAGCACACGCCGCAAGACAAAAAGGGGACAGTGAACATATCCCTACACTATGTGGCAGGCACCATGAGATATGTAGGTACCATAGGTGCCCCCCAAAACCACAGCTCAGGGCCAGGGAGTAAGGGAGGCCCACTACAGGCCCCCAAAATACCTTTCCACCTGCCTGGTCATGGCGGGTTAGCCGCTGCTGACAGACAGCTGGAAAGGAATATCATAATTCCTATGCCAGTGCCTGGCAGGCACCCCTGCCATTCCAGGGATAGCTGGCGTTCCGACAGGCTATCGGAATCAATTCCGACTGTCGGACCCCTGGCGGTCGGTCTTTCGGACCGCCACACATCCGGCCGCCGCACTTTGCTTACGACTGCAGGGAGACCACCAGCGAGACCACCATCGACAGCCTGTCAGTGGCGGTCTCCCCGCAATCGTAATCAGGCCCTTAGTGAAGAAAAAAACATGTTAAAGTGAAGTTTAAATACGTCAGTCATATTGACGTTTGATTATGGTGTAAACTCTAAAAAGCATTGAAATTACCATCTACTGTGAGCCACACAACTATACCTCTACAGCACAGCTCTTGAGCTCACACAGATGTAGACAGAAAGCTACATTTCATTCATTTGGAATACCATCTTTTGTTTTTCTTACATACAATGGACTAAAAACCCTTCTTATTTGGAGAATATAAACATTGTATTGACACATAAGACAATATTTGAACTGCTATTCAGGACGACCACAATGGAGGGGAAATCGGATAAGCAAGCGGTTTGTCCAGGTCAAAACATTTTACTTTCAGGCTGAGGCTCCAACCGCTGGGAAAGTTACTTCTGGTCAGTCCTGTAGTTTCTAGATTCCCAGGGCAGTCTTCTGGACCCCAGGCCTATCTTCAGCCAGGTCTTCTTGTGGGTGTAGTCTTTTTTTATTAATCTGGCCCCTCTTAGAGTACAGAATCCTTATGATTTTTGTGTCCCTAAAGCAGGTAAAGCAGAACCAATCAATCAAGGAGAAGTGTGGCTCAATGATTAGAGCGGCAGACCCCGATGCAGAGGTCTAGCCCGGGACCAGGGTTCAATTCCCGCCTCGGCGGGTCTTGGGCTCAAAAATTCCACGGACCTGATAATTCTCGCCTCGGGGCCTATTCCAATTATGGAGTTCCACTCTGCAACTCTGGGCAATAGCTTGCTTAATCTCCACAACGGCCCCCACAACGCTAAGGATGTCTGGCCTCCACCTTGGGGGTGCCCAGGAGTGGACGCCTCACAGGGCAAGCCAGGATGGGTTCCACAGCGGTATTCGTACAAGCGCCTTGAGAGCCTTGCGGGTGAGTAGTGCGCTATGCAAGTATCAATTTACAATCAAGGGGTTTATAAATAGGGCCTTGCCATAGTCCAATCTGATGGTAATCAGTGCGTGGGTGACAGTCTTTCTGCAGTCAGGGGGAATCCATTTGAAGGTCTTGTGGAGGATACGCAGGCAGTTGAAGCTGGTGGAGTCGACGGTGTTGATCTGGCGATTCATGCAGAGGCAGGAGTCGAGGAGGATGCCCAGGCTCTGTGCGTGGTCTGTAGGGGTGTGTGACTTTCCGAGGGCGGAGAGCCACCAGGAGCCGTCCCAGGCAGAGGTGTGGGTTCCAAGGATGAGGACCTCGGTCTTCTCTGAGTTGGGCGGCAAGCAGCTTTCCTTCATCCAGTCTGCCACATTCTTCATCCCTTCCTGGAGGCAGAGTCTGGTGTCTTCGGGATTCTTCATGAATGAACGGATGAGCTGGGTGTCATCGGTATAGGATACAATGCTGAGTCCCTGCTGTTTGACCATGGCGGCAAGAGGGTCCATGTAGATGTTGAAGAGGGTGGGGCTGAGTGAAGATCCTTGGGTACGCCACATTTGATGTCGGTGGGTTTGGAGAGGATGGGAGGGAGTCTGATCCTCTGGGTTCTGCCGGAGAGGGAGGATTGGACCCAGTCGAGGGCGGCTCCTTGTATCCCTGCATTGTGAAGTCTGGCTGTGAGTGTGTGGTAAGAGACGGTGTCGAATGCTGCGGTGAGCTCCAGGAGGATGAGGGTCGTGGTGTGTCCCTGGTCTAGTAGTATGTGGAAGTCATCTGTGGCCGTGAGGAGGGCTGTCTCAGTGCTGTGGTTGCTGCAGAATCCAGACTGGGAGGTGTCTAGGATAGAGTTCTCTTCGATGAAGGTGGTCAGCTGGGAGTTCAG
Source organism: Lissotriton vulgaris (assembly GCF_964263255.1). Taxonomy (NCBI): domain Eukaryota; kingdom Metazoa; phylum Chordata; class Amphibia; order Caudata; family Salamandridae; genus Lissotriton; species Lissotriton vulgaris. The sequence goes on along the minus strand of NC_141685.1, from coordinate 351,524,221 downwards.
GAGTCTCTCAGTGACTTTTGCCACGAAAGAGAAGAGAGAGATGGGCCGTTAGTTTTTCAGGTCGGTAGGGTCGGCCGTGGGTTTCTTCAGGAGGGGTTTGACCTCTGCCCGCTTCCATTCATCTGGGAATGATCCGGACATGAAGGAGGCGTTGATGGTCCGGCTTAGTTCGGGTGCGATGGTGGCGGCGGACCTGTGTAATATGTGTTGTGGCCAGGGGTCCGTAGGGCTTCCTGAGTGGGTTTTCTTCAAGGTGGCGGTGATGTGTTCAGCGGTGGCGGATTCCCAGGTTGTGATGGTTGGCAGGTTGGTGGCGTCGGGGAGGGGGTGTAGTTCGTCGTAGGTTTGCTGAAGTTGTTGTAGAGGGTCTTGATCTTCAGATGGAAGTAGGTGTTGAGTTTGTCGCAGAGTTCCTGGGAAAGAGTGATGTCTGTGGCTTCGCTGGGGGGTTTTTGAACTGTTGTGTGATGTTGAACAGCTCCTTGGAGTTGGTTGCGTTGGTCTAGACTTTGTCTTTTATGAAGGTTCGTTTGGTGTCTCTAATGCGCTGGTGGTATTGTTTGAGGGCGCTCCTATGGTTGTTCCGAGCTTCTATGGTTTTCTGGTTTTGCCAGGATTTCTCTAGGCATCTGCAGGAGTGTCTGGCTTCTTGTAGTTCAGTGGTGAACCAAGCGGCCTATAGGGGGCGTTTGCTTAGTGGGGTGTCGGAGGGGTGCAAGTTTGTCGGCGCAGCAAGAGATCTTGCGGGGGAATTCTGTGGCTGCGGAGTTGGTGTCTGTCGTGGCGCTGGGCGGTTCTAGGGGAGGGTGGTGCTAAGGAGTTCCTCTGTGGCCTTGCTCCAGTTCCTCCTTAGTGGTTCCGCTGCAGGCTTGAGTGCGGGGGCGGTGTTGAAGGTGACGTCCTCATCCTCAGACCATCTCCTTCTGCCTGGGATGACTCCTGGTGGCCCCCTGCCCTGGGCACCGCACCCAAGCCAACGGACCAGGCACGCAACCTGGGCTTCATCCTGGACTCCTCCCTCACGATGACCAAGCAAGTCAACGCCGTCTCGTCATCCTGCTTCAACACCCTGCGCATGCTCCTAAAGATCTTCTGCTGGATCCCCACCGAAACCAGGAAGACGGTCACCCAGGCCCTCGTCACCAGCCGTCTGGACTACGGGAACACCCTCTACGCTGGAACCACACCAAACTCCAGAAAATACTCCAGCGCATTCAGAACGCCTCAGCTCGACTCATCCTGGACATCCCTCGCCACAGCCACATCTCTGCCCACCTGAAAGACCTGCACTGGCCCCCCGTCAGCAAGAGGATCATGTTCAGACTCCTCACCCACGCACACAAGGCTCTCCACGACACGGGCCCGAAGTACCTCAACAGCCGCCTCACATTCTACACACCCACCCGCCAGCTCCGACCCGCCAGCTCGCCCTCGCCTCCGTCCCACGAATTCGCAAATCCACCGTCGGAGGAAGATCCTTCTCCTACCTGGCAACCAAGACATGGAACTCCCTCCCCACTCACCTAAGGCTGACCCTGGACCATCTCTCCTTCAGGAAACAACTCAAGACCTGGCTGTACGAGCAGTAGCGACCCCCCCCCCCTCAGCGCCTTGATTGATTGATGATTGATTGAAATGTACGCAGTGGTGGCCTGTCCAGAGGGGCTGAGTGGTGTGGCTGAAGCTGATGTTTGTTCCTCCCGAAAAGATAGGGTCGAGGATGTGTCCAGCTCTGTGGGTGGGCCTGTTGACCAGCTGCTTTATTCCGATGTTGGCGAGATTGTCGAAGAGAGTGATAGAGTCAGGGTTGTTGTAGTTGTCGAGGTGGAAGTTCAGGTCCCCAAGTAGAATGTAGTCCATGGAGGGGATTGCGTGTGGTGCGGAGAGCTCGGCGATGGTGGTTATGGCCTGGGTGCGAGAGCCCGGCGATCTGTAGATGAGGGTCCCGCGTAGCGTAGTTCTTGGGCTGGGCTGGATCTGGAAGTTGAGGTGTTCCGAGTTGGAGTGTCGGTCACTCAAGCTCGAGGTGGAGAGTCAGAGGGTGGCTTTGTGGGCGGTGTCGGTCGACCTTTGATAAAGGGTTCCAATCCCTTGGTGCCAACACGATTCAGGGGTCGTTTAGTACTTATGTGAGTCCTTTTCTTCAAAAGGGAGCTAGGAGTCAGCTGTCAGGATTCTTCATCCAGTAGGGCCTCCTTCTTCACATGGAGCCTTCCCAAATCCAGGACTGTACTGAGTAGGTGGTGGTAGAGTTGACAGATGTATCCTGTACACAAGCCCGTATTTGGAGGAATTTTACTGCCCAACCCAGCCAATGTCCGTGCAGTTCTCCCAACTCCTTTTCAGTACTTCCTTTTTGCCTTACTGTCAAATTACCTAGGATTCCCTGTTTTAAGATGGCAGGATCCAGCAGCCCCTGGACAGGCCGGTCTTCAGCTTCTTTGCCCCTCCCATGCCCCTCACAGGGTCAAAACTGTTGTTTTTCCTACTGAGGCTGGAGCCTAAATCTCTAGGATGGTTCTCATGATGAATAGAAGAAGCCTTCACTGGCATTTCCAAGTCAAAGGAGATAGTACTAAAGCTGCCTTTAGTTCTGCCATTTGCTCATGGGACGCTCACGGGCAGCTATGCGCTTTATAAGTCTTATTTCATTTCATTTCATTTTATTTCATTTAATTTCATGTCCACTCCCAGATAGCTAATCCCTTTTAAGCGATCAGCAGGTAACACCTTTTGGCCTTTCCTTGGCGCCGAGTTATGCTGTCCTCTGAGCCAGAGTTGTTTCCTCTCCCAGCTATGTGTTTTCCAGCTCTGGAAGTGTGATAGGTGGCAGAACTGATTAACCCTCCTCGTGTGACTGGGGTACACCGTCTAGGAAAATCCTAGGAATAGACCGGAGAATTCCTTCCTGGCATCATGATAAAAGAGGTAGCATTGCAGGTGCCTTTCATTCTGCCAACTGTTCCTGTCCTGTCAACTCCTAGATAGCTAATCCCTTTTAAGTGTGAGCAGTAACACCCAATGGCCTTTCCTGGGCCTAGAGGAAAGCCATTGTCCTCTGAGTCAAAGGTGTGATCTCTCCCAGCCATGGATGGGTTTCCAGCATCTCCAGAGATGGAATACACATCCTTGGCTAATCCTTTCTAAATGGCCAGCAGTAATACCCACTGGCTTTTCCTGGAGCCAGAGGCAAGCCATTGTCCCTGTGAGTCAGATGTGTGAACTCTTCCAGCCAAGGACGTTAATTCCAGGTCTGGAGGTATGATGAGTGGTAGAACCGGTTTAAAGCCAGTTCTGATTCAAGCAGCCTAAATTACATTTTTACAAGGTGATTTTTCTGCTTAAGTTATCAAAACCTGATTTTACCATTAAGTCAGATTTTCAAAAATAAGCAGGGAATAATGTTGAAGTACTTTTCTAACCCTTTCTTAAGTATAGGTGGGAAATAATTTTGGTTATATCTCACTGGGAGGACACCATACAATTAATAGATAGAGTGTCCTATTTTGTATATATTAGCACCCTTACCTGGGGGCACACAAGACAATTTTAGGGGTGACAATGAATATTTGAAATGTTACTTTTCCTATATGGCATAGGCATTTTCCCTGCCTTGTCACTGCAGCACATTTAAACTGCAGCCTAGCCAGAGCACAGAGGTACAACTGGCAGAATATATTTTTGTCATATACCTGGATGGTGCAAATACACACAGAGCATACCACTTATGACATTTAACTTTCAATGCCATCGGTGCAATTAAGGGACCAATTACAGTGGACTTATAGGAAGGGTAAATAGGCCAAATAGGGAGGTTCACTGTACAGCACACAGGTTAAAGGGGAAGCACTTGCCTTTTTCTATTGTTTAGCAGTGGTACAGTGCACAGAGTCCTAAAACCAGAAATTCCAGACATGCAAAAAATTGGGGGAAGGGGCACAACCCAATTGGATAATATCTCACAGGTTAAGTTTGACATTTTGAGAGTTTATACTTGCAGTGGGAGGAGGGTGTTACTTTTTTAAAAATCTAGTGTCACTTTTTATTCAGGTGCAGGTGTACGTTCAGTAATTAACCACTGCTGCTTTGGAAAGGGTAATGCCGAGGGAGCTCTGCCAGCAGTGATGTGTGTTAGATGAGTGGGCTGCAATAAAAGAAATCTATTTTGCTGCCACTCTGTTCACTCTGGGTGAAACAAACGGATTTCCTTCGATTCTCTCATTTCATGAAATGCCATTCGTGGTTTCAGTACATTTCTCACATGTGCAATAAGAAGTCATTTTATTAGCGCATCTATTAAATAAAAGAAAGGAAAGAAGCTGAAAAGCATTTTGGGATATTTTATGTTGCAGCGAATGTCAACTCACAGCTCTGAGCTGCTCCACTTCCTCAAGCCTCTCTATTTTTAGGACACAAATCTTTTTTGTGAGAAAGCGTGAGTTACTTCTCATTTTCCAGAAGTCACTCTAATTCGTTTAAAACATTCTCGTAATAGGGCCATTGAGATTTATAGTTGGTCATTAGGGCGTGTTTATTTTGATCGCTCAGGTATTTCTGTCTGGAACTAAAATGTCAATTTTCTGTGATTTAGATGCCTCTTTTTTAGGCTTTTTTAATCTGAGAATAATAATCTGAGAATTCGCTCTCTTTGCTAAACAATTTCAATTAGACGCTGCAGTTTAGGGATCTCGGTTGTTTGGCGTTTTACATAATTGATGGATGGTATTTTCTCAGAGAGGGGATTGGGGAACTAAAAGAAAGAATAAAAAAGAGCAAAACTGTAATCTTTTTCTCTTTGCACAAAGTCTAATTCTTGGAAATACGTTAGAAATCAGTGTGTTGGTATTTGAGCTCTCTCCAACTCTATGGCTATGGCAATGCCTATATTTCCATGATTCTTTTTTGGATTATTTACAATACCTCATAGGAGTGTAAATGTGTAAATGTAAATGCCTGCAAGCAAGAACCTGACAGGACAGCAGTACAAATATTTATGCAAATGAGGCAATGTTTAAGGCAAAGTAGAAGACTTTGGATGTAGGAGACCTAGGTTCTGGTCCCTGGTTCACTCATGTATTAAACCAGCCAAAACAGCATGCAAAACACTGAAGCGCCTATGTTGTAAAGACTTTTGTTCTGAAGCCACAATCTCCTACCATATGCAGTTAACCGGACTATCTTTCCTGCTGTTTTATGGCTTGTGCCTTTTCTGTAAAACTGTGGCTTTGTTGGACAACATAAACGTCAGGTTTGTGCCAGACTGATTCCATGCACACTCTGGGGATATGTTGGCCTGTAGTCCTGCTAGCTCACAGTGCACCATCTGCACCCCTAACCTTACAGGGTGACAAACGTGTGTGCAACCTTAGAACATGACAACCCTGATCCCCCAAGGATATCGTGGTAACAAATCTAGAACCCTTTCATTTGGACTCTTAAGCATACCGAAAAAAATACACAAGAAATACTCAGCAAGGCGTTTCAATATTTATTGAAGCATTGTCATTCTTGTATAAAACATGAGTACTGCGATAATCAATGTAGAGAAACAGAATAGTGTAATTAGCATGATAAGAATTGTGAAAAAGATGAACAATTCCTCCATTGTGCTAAAGCAGTGAATATATGCTGGCATATAAATACAGTACATAGTGTTCTCCTATCTAGTGCTCCCTAACCTAGCCTTGCCTAGGGTGGGTGATCTGTCAAATCCCTGCCGTGTTGTCTAATTCCCCATTACCTGCGGGTAAGTGTCATCAGGCTGTCCGTCTTAGTGTAGAGCTAGACATCCCTTGTGTTGGTAAACAGGAATCAGCTGAGCTGGAATTCCTGCATGCAGTGACCTCACAGTGTCAGCTGAGTGCTCCTCTGCCTTAAACAAGGAAGTGGTTCTGTATATAATAAACAGCACCCTTGTGGCTATGTCGAAACCCCAGTCAGGCCGCAATTGTTTATTCTAGTGTGGTAGCTTTGTCACCTACCGTACAATAAGAACAATGAGCTTTGCCAGTGACCTTTATCCTGAGTGTTAAATGTTCAAGGTGTCATGATAGTGTGCCTGCAAAGGGTAAATGTAAACAATGCCGATTCAGGGAATGTTATCCATTATTGACACATCTGCAAATGTATGTCAAAAGTCATCGTGTTTAAAAGGGAAGGCAACTTAAGAAACATGAGCATGTAAATGGTGGTGTTCCTTAACAGGCCCATCCTGGCCACATGAGACTGCTTGTGGTTGATAATATGAGATTAGATTTATGATAAGGGCCATAATATCACTTTTAAGATAATAACAGAATTGAGTAATCTTAACTGCAATTTTACAGCTATCCCTCCTTCTTGTGAACTTTGATAACACCTATGACTTTTTCATTCAAAAATATAACTATTGGTAATGCATTCATGTCAACGCCCCATCCACTCCCTGGTGTCCAAACCGATACCATTATGCCCTGTCCTTGACCATTTTTCTGTTTTAACTCCTGAAGACATCATACAGTCACTGGATGACATCAGGTATGTTCTCCTACTGACCAAAGTCCCTTGGGTTTGCTGGAAAATGTTTCCTTGGTAGTAGATACCATTGACTCTGAGAACCACAGCCTCTCAAGGTAGCATAGGTTCCCTGTTCTTGTAAACAGGGCACTATCCACTATCCATAAAAAATTCTGCACGTATCCCTCTAAATTAAAAAAAAGACAATGCTGCTACCTGCAAACGACTTCATGCAAAATTTCTGGAAAGTGCTGTTAATGCCTAACTTTCAGTATTTGTAGATGATACACACGTTTTAAATGCTCCCCAATTAGATTTAAACCCAACCAAGGCACTGAGACAACCTTTGACAATATTAGGCTCTTATTGGATGGCGGTGGTGTCACAGCCCTCAAACTCTTTCATCAATCCACTATATTCAACACCATTATTACTGAAGGCTTCTCCAGCATCTTCATCACACAAGGTTTATGGTGTAAATTTCTTTATTGGTTCTTTAAAACAACGTGCCATACAAAGACATGTCATTAGTAGTAATGGGGTAACCCTGTGTCCCTCAGAAACTGGGTATATATGATATGTATAGGAGTGGTTCTGTCAGGAGTGTGATAATCCCTTTGCTCAATATAACTAATATATCATAAACATTTAAATCACATACATTACAGACTTTATGTAGGATTTGTCGAATGATGGTTCAACTAAACTTTTCAAGAATCAAATTAGGATAAATAGAACACACCACGGAAGAAAAAAAGACGATTGTATTGTATGGCTTTTTTTTTTGGAGTCACTATTGATTAGAGAGATAGGCCGAAATGATGATGGTAATAACTCAGGTTTGCCTTTTTTTTTAAACAAAACTATGGTTGTGTTTTGCCAAGATTCTGGTACCATACCCCTCTGGGCTGCTCTTAATACCTCCAAGAAGAACTGACCAATTTCAGGTAGAAACACCTTATAGAACTCCAGTGGCACTGCATCTGGTCCACAGGCCTTACCGTTAGCCAGCGATTTTACTGCAGTCTCGACCTCCTCCCATTGAATGGGGGAGGCCAAATGCTCAGCCTGTTTAGGAGAAATAGTGACAGTCTCAAGATCTGCTAGGTAAGCTTCGGCAGCTCTCTCAGTGTTAAGCCGAGTGGTATCTTCACTATATAAGGAAGAATAAAATTGTAAGAAGACATCGTTAACCTTTTCCTGTAATTCATGTACCACTCCATGTTCATCTTGAATTTTCACCACCTGGCTCTGAATGCTCCGCTGGCGTAGTCTCTTAGCCAGGACCCTACCAGAATTCTCCCCGAACTCAAACATTTCTGTACGATATTGTAAAAATTTTAACGCGAGATCCTGCCCAAGAGGCTCCAACAGAGAAGCCCTAAGAATCGCTATCTTTTGTAAACAGGCAGCTGTATCGTCTCCGCTCTTGATTTTTAAAGTCAATGCAATTTCGGCATCACGAAGCTCTCTAGCGCCGTTACACATCCGTTCTTGCTCTACTTTCCACCTGAAAGAAGAGAAACTTTTAGTCTCACCACGTAACCCAGCTTTCATTGTGTCCCAGACCACTTGATCTGTAGCGGACCCTATGTTAATATTCAAAAATTGGACTACCCATTTTTTAATGTGTAAGCCATACCCCTCATCGAATAGAAGTTTCTTATCGAAGGTCCAATCTCTAGGTGGTTTTCTATCACGAGGCCAAGGACATTGAGCAATCAGTGGATTATGGTCTGAGAGAAATCGTGGTAAACAAAAAATATTGCTAACAGCTGCTAGCTGTTTAGACAGAAAAACAAAATCTAACCTGACGTTTTTCTTATGAGGCATGGAGTAAAACGTATAACCATCTTCTGTTCTCTTATGCAGATACCATAAGTCTGTAAGTCCATGCTCTTGAAGAAGAGCCTGAAGAGCTTTTAAAACTTTTGGCTTTCTCCCCACATAATTACTAACATTCGTAAAGTCCATATCACTTGGCATATTAATGTTCATATCTCCACACATGAGTAGTGGATTAGGCCATGCTGCCAACTCAACATCTAAGTATTCAAACACTTCAGGATCATCTAAATTCGATCCGTACACATTACAGATTGTTAGCAATTTCCCACCAATGCACAATTCCACTATAGCCCACCTGCCCATTTTATCGGCCAGTGTCCTTTTGTATTTGCACAAGCCGCCCCTTGCATATATAGCGACCCCTCTAATCATGAATGTCTGTTTAGAAATATACTCAAAAATAATGGCCGGTCGACTTGTACAGGTGATTACCCCTCTGGTCTCAGTATTTCAGCATGGATTTATACCTGGCCGAGATACTGCCGATCATGTTAGACGCTCAATAGCATTACTAGATTGGGCTCAGGTTACTAATTCTCCTCTCGGGTTGATCCTGTTGGACGCCGAGAAGGCGTTCGACAGGGTCTCCTGGGGGTTCATGTGGGCTGTCCTGAAGTGGAAGAGATTTCCAGAAAAATTTATACAGGCAATCTATGCAATGTATATTTCTCCCAGGGCGCAACTTCGTATTTCTGGCCAGCAGACTCGTTCTTTTTCCATTACTAGAGGCACGCGACAGGGGTGTCCTTGCTCTCCCCTGCTGTTTGCTCTTTACATAGACCCCTTCCTTTCTAAGATTATGGCTAATCTGCGTATAAAACCCATAAGAGTTAGCAATATGTCTTACAGTTTATTAGCATACGCAGATGATATTGTGGTTATAACCTCCGAAGTTTCGTCTGCTTTTAGCGAACTTAAGCAATTGGCAGGACATTTTGGGGCAGTGTCGGGCTACAAGCTCAATGTCTCAAAGACGCAGGTGGTTCAGACACCTGGTATGGCCATCTCAGATGCCCCAGTGGTTCCTGATGCCATGTATTTAGGGGTGCGTATAACCTCTGCAGTGGATAGTATACCTGATTTAAAGATCTTACCGGTTATAGATGAAGCCAATAAAAAACTGGAAAGACTAGATAGCCTACATCTTTCCTTATATGGACGATGCAGTGTCATTAAAATGCTAATGCTACCTAAGTTTTTATATCTGTTTAGGACCATTCCTCTTTTGTTTTCTCCAATAAGCTTGGCAAAGGCAGATAGAGTTTGCTATAGATTTTTGTGGGGGTATAGACGCTCACGTAGAGCAGCTAAATGGATGTGCCTTCCCAGAGATCAAGGGGGTTGGGCGGTTCCAAATCTTGTTATGTACTATTGGGCTGCAATGTTGCAGGGAATGGGTGTGCTGTTATGCGGGGATAAAGTGACTATACCAATATGTAACTTTCCCACTATTTATGAGATTGGGCTCGGTTCAGCTGCAAAAGGTATCCTACTTGAAGTTCTTGAACCTAGCTACTATAAGAGAACTCGCTTTAAGGTTTTGATAGCAGCTTATACCATCTGGCGAAAGATTAGGAGGAAATTAATTATCCCAAATATGAATTTATATACACCTTTTAGAGCTACCCGAATTTTTCCCAGCATCTTTCAGGATGATGTTATGTATAGATGGCAAAATAAAGGTATCTCTGGACTTGGTGATATTGCCGAGGATGGTGTTGCTCTATCATACAGGGAAATAAGTGATAAATTTCAGCTATCTCCACGTGATTTTTTTAAGTATCTACAGATCCAAAGTTTTATTCAAAAATATTTGAAGATAAATTCTTGCATTTTGGAGAAAGTGTCTGTTATTGAGCTGATAAAAAAGAGAAGTAGAATAGGTATTCTATATTATTATGTTTTATCAACATTTCCGGATGACTTGACTGTTCAAAATGCCAAGTGGGAAGCGAAATTGGGTTTAGCATGTATTGATTTAAGTTCGGTGATAGAACTTGCTAATCAGGTTATAGTATCGGGTTCTCTAAAAACTCAAAGCTATATGGCTATGCTGGACTTATACTATACGCCTGCTAAGATTGCAAAATGGGGGGCCACAAAAGGTAATACATGTCCACGATGCGGGCTGTTGGCAGCCGATGCAATACATATGTTCTATTCCTGCTTATCGCTCCGTGCCTTTCTAGATGACATCGAGCATTTTATTAATGTTACACTTAAGATCCAATGTTCAATAACACCGGCACTGGTGATTTTTGGGGTCGATGTAGGTAATATATTAGCTGGTGGTAACACCTTTAATGAATCAGCTCTTATATTTATCGCTATGTCACAGGTTCGTCTATGCATTACCTCTCAGTGGCTCTCGCCGGAAGCACCTACATTTGTACAGTGGCGGGCAAGATTGTTAGCCATACACTGTTTAGAATTTTCTGCATTTTCTTGTAAAGGGGGGAGACGGCGGCAATTTGCGACCCGAGTCTGGGCGCCTGTGGCCGAATGGATTGGATAAGGAAATAGTGTTGCTAGGACTGTATTTTAGAACTAGTATCCTTTTCATATGTTTCCGATGTGTTTTTTCTCAGCCTTAATTGACTTGAATGCTTTCGTGTTCTTATCTGACTAATTTGATGAATTAATGTTTGTTTCACTTTTTATGAATTTTGTATAACCAATTCTGTAGCTTAATTGTAAATTGGAACTGTCTAAATGTTTGGTCTCTATAAAAATAATTAAAAAAAAAAGTATTGTATGGCTATGATATTTACATGTCAATTCATATGGCTGTCAATGAGGCAATACAATCTACGGCAATAGCGTGAATGAAGTGTAAGAAAAGTGACTTATGGTGATAAGTGAAAAAGGGCTATACACATATTATGCAAACAAATACAGTTTATGTTGAACTGTTCTTTAAGCATGAATCCTGGGAACCAATGAGACTTTATAGTAGGGTCAGGAAAGTGCATGGACTAGCATGACAGCAACATCAACGTTTCGACCCTGGGTGGAAGTGCAACTAATTATGCGTCAGAGGCGGGTCTTCATCAGGACTGGGGGTAGGGGAGCAATTGTTGACAGCCGCACACAATAAATGCCCGGGATCTCAATGACTGAATAGAAGGGGATCTGGATATATATAGAAGGTTATAGTGTTTAGGGTTAATAATAAGGTGCATAGGGCTAAAGGTATAAGGATTTGGGGTATAACGTTTAGGGTTTGGAATATAGGGACAAGTGTTTGGAGCTTTATGGGGCAAAGGGGTAGGGTTATTTGTAAAACCATAGAGGTAATTCTTATGACTGCATTTGTTTGGTATCACAGTTGGAAATGTGTTTATTTAAGGTAAGTAGATAAGTGATACGTACATTTTTATCCTGTTTGAGAAAACAAATCAATGTGCTGCTTTTCTCAGTGAAATTGCTCTTAATTCATTTAAATAAAAAAAAAGCTCAATTTCGAAGTGATGAAATTAGAAGTGTTACAAATGAACTGATGCTGTTTCTCAGTGAAGAAAATGAATTAACAAGGTACAACAGGCTCAGCTGGATGGCAACTACTCTACTGCTAATAACAATGCACACTGCTTCCACAACACCACCAGCTCATTTTTGCAGCCACACATAAGAATAACAGTAACCCTCCAATGCAATACGTGGTTGTGACGTTTCAAATTATGGTTTCCAAAGCTGCCTCCGTTTTGATAGTAACAACACAACTACTAACCATCACACTCCTACAAGTGTGACAATGCGGACTATTTCGGCCCCCAAAGCTATAAGAATGGCTTAGGCAGAAGGTAGTAGTCATTTTTTATGTATATTGCTTTAATAATTAACTGATGTTGGGGGTCGTCTTTGAAGTAGCCAGACATCGCCACCTTGTGGCAGACTGTCATAAGTGATGGTGCAGAAAATTAAAGTGCTGTGGCCGGGCACTGGAAACCACCGGCTCTAATTAAGCACTGGGGTCGTCCAACTCACACCCCCCTCCCCCCGCCCCCACCCCTCCAAGGCCTGGCAAGTTGCGCAACCCCACAACTACAGACAAGTTATGCGCCAATGCTCTTAGAGACTGAGTAATTGGTTATTACATGCTATGCAAAAAACGTGATACATTACATTAGCAGATTGTATATCTTCTAGGTGTTATATCACCACGGTGGCTATCTATCACTTTAGTAATAATCATTCTTCATTCTATTTTTGAAGATTCTGGATCAATGGAAGTTTAGTAAGTTTAGTAAACCTTAACGAATAGGTTCGATAGTGAAATGTTTCATAAAGGAGGAAGTGTGTCTTCCTTCCTGAAGCCTATCAAATCAAGCTGGAATGGATTACAGACCTAGGCTGCCCCCCTGCTCCCCATCCCCCGAGAAGAATCACTTCATAGTGTGCAGCTGTATGCACCTCTGTATTTCAAGGCTCGTAAGAAAAGATTGGTAAGAAAAACAGTGCCATCTGAAAAGGTGCACTTTGGGTCAATAAATGTAAGTCTTTTATGCTGTAGCCATGTCATTGGGATAGGCTGTTTTGGAGACAGAATAGGCATTACAGAGATGCCCAAAAAAGTGCTCGGTAGTCATATATTCATGTTAAAGATACAAGTTGTGCTGTTGTATAGTCTGAGGTCAAGGCTGTTTTTGGTGCCTGAGAATAACAAGGTGTTCAGTGCTGTCTCAAAGGTATTCAAGTTTGGTTCTTTGGGACATCAATATATGATACATTCACACTCAATTAATCAAAATTGAAATTATCTACATAATAGTTAGCCTGAAATTCTGGCATGGATCCAGTTAGACCAATGCTGGACACTCCTGTGCTATCTGGACATCATTGTTTTCTGTACAGAGACTATTTGACAGGATGTATTCCTTTTGTATCTTTCACAGCAGCTGTAGCAAGAATGGTGTCTTTTTCACTGTGTTTTTGATGTGGACATGGTGGTGTCGTTTGGATGCTGACACCGTCTTGAGAGCATCTGAAGGACATTGTTGAACATGGTTATGTTTGTATTGAGCACTAGGGCACGGTGCACAGCAGGTGGGCTGCTTCATGCCAGTAACACACAGCCAGCAGCACTTCGCATACTTGGATTTTGTAGCCCTTTCCTTCAATGGTGAAGAAAACTACAAGTACCAGAATGCAATGTGTTAGGTACCGGATAACAACTACGGTGGCAGCAAGAACTCTTTTTAAGGCTCATGTTTATGGTAACGTTGTTAGAGGCCTTCGTACTGCAGAGAAGCAAAGTCATCATTTGGGTTCACTTTCAGGAAGAGTTTTGCTTGTATCATCCCAATATTGGTGCCTATATTGATTGTTGACCACACAGTATGGGAGTTCTGTGTGGAAAACCGTAAAGAATGCAAGACAGCATTGTCTCATGGGGCCTATGCGTGCCATTTTCATGTTGTTAGACCTAGGGTACTTTACTCTACAGAATGGGTACTTTATTTAAAGAGTTCAATGTCATTGTACTGAATTTCATTTTCTTTAGTGTCATAAACGATATGGAGAAGTTAACTGGCACTCAGATTCAAGCTTTGCTGCTGCCCTTTACTGCAGTGCACCATTGAATACCTGTAGCTTGGCATTTCCAGGACAATTTATCACTCACTCTGTAGGCTTCCCTCTCAATCCCTGTCATATTTTCAGTCCTGGGCATTTATTTTACAACCCAGTCTGTTCTGTGAGTTGTGTTGCTCTAATTGAATATTATAAAACATTGATTTACAACAGAAAAGCTCAAGATTGGGACACGGCGGCGCCATGACAGATGTGGAGAGAGGGGGGAAGCTTAAAGCACAGCTCGCTCTGTGTACATCTTCATCAAAAGACTTTATGAGAAGACCGGAGGCTCATACTATGCTTTCTAATCTTGCCAATCTCTAATAGCATCCACAGTGAACAACAAACTACACTTCCCATGACTCATTGGGTTTGAACTACCAAGAAAAAGTGAAGTAGAAAGAATAATTCGACCGTTCTCACAGTCTATAAAAGGTACGACTTATGTCCCCAATTCCTCTTTTCTTGCTACTTAAGCCATGGGTGAGTAGATTTTTTGCATGTTTACTACCTATTTTTAAGTATTAACATGTTCTCTACTTCGTGCAATCAATTGATCGTCATTTGTTATTATTATTATTGATATTTATTGAGCCAGCAAATCTCCCTGGAAGGTCTCTAGGCGCTGTTGCGTATCTTCGGAAAAGAGCTAAAGGTAAGGATATTGAAAATGAACAAAAACAGATTAAAGATTCATGTTTTAAGAGCTTTTTTGACCACTCTGTGATCGGTGTTTGCAAGGAGATGTAATGGGAGCTGGTTCCAGTATTGGGGGGCTAAGTATGAAAATGATCTGCCCCCATGTCTGGTGGTACGAATCCGATGGGGGTGTAACAGATATTACCCGCTGGACCTTAAACTCCTAGTGGGGGCATACCAGTTAAGTTTTTTCCCCTGCATAAGAATGGCTTGCCAAGAGCAGGGAGAAAGCAATGTAACTTAGAAAAATATCTTGAGCAAGAACCATTACATTTGAATTACGGCCATATAACTTCACATGAATAACTTAAACCAAAAAATGCATAAGTGATGAATTTAATACAGACACTAAAAAAATCCAGTGTATTTTACATTCAAAATAGCAAAAATATTTATTTGATGTACTATGAATAAGGAAGCTAAAATATCATGAGGAGGCTATCCATATTCCTGTTCGAAATCGTCTTTTGTGATAAGTCTAGCAAGGTTTCACATCATGAACATACAATAGGACACTTTGATGTAAATACAATCAGCTGAATATATTCTCAAGTAAACATAATATTCTCTATAGCTGAAAATGTTAATTCATTGGTTATTCCTTATTAATGGTACATCAAATAAATATTTTTGGTATTTTAAATATGAAATATACCAGATTTTATTGGTCTGTATCAAAGTCCCCAGCTATTCATTTTCTGTTTATGTTATTCATGTGTAGTTATATGCCCGTAATTCAAAGGTAATGGTTCTTGCTAAAGATATTTTTTTAAGATACTGAGGACCATTACTTATCTGTTTCCAAAAACTCTGTAAGCCCTTTCTGTAAGCTGCGCAACTGCCTAAACACTGTGTTTGTATCATCCAAGTCGAAGCGCCAGGATACCCGATGGGTGACAGTCATTGCGCTATACAAATACACCAATACAATACAATACAATACAATACATACATTACCATAAAGGGATTTTTCGGCAAAGCAGAGATGTTTAAATCGTGCACGCTTTTTTTCCGGCAGCCAGTGTAGGCTTCTTAGGATGGGTACTGAATGCGATATGGGCGGAAAGATGACATACTAAATGTGCTGAAGTATTTTGAACCACCTGCAGTTTTGAGAACAGTCCTTCATTCATTACCACTTTTCCATAGTCCAGGCGACTACTTATAAGGGCCTGGACTAGGGAGTTTCTTGATTGAAGTGGTATCCATTGAAATACTTTTCTTATAGCACGCATGATGCCAAAACATGTACCTGTGATGTGGTTTACATGTTCTTTCAGGGTCAATTTCTCATCCACCATAATTCCTAGGTTTCCCAATGCTGTCTTTGGAATAGGAACTGTACCTAAACGTACAGGCCACCAGTCATCTGACCACATCGCGTGGGCTTTCCCAAACAGTACGATCTCAGTTTTGTTTGCATTAAGTTGCTGACAATTCAGCTGCATCCATGTAGCAATATGATTCAAGAAGTCTCTTTAACCTTACTCTAGTATCTTCCGACTTTGTTTCCAATGTGAAAACAAGCTGAGTGTAATCTGCATAAGAGATGCCATCAAAACAATAAGATTTTATCACTTGAGCCAGTGGTGCCACGTATATATTAAAAAGAGTAGGACTTAATGCTGATCCCTGTGGCACTCCCCTGTCCAAGGATATGGTTCCGGAGACAAAGGCACTATATGTGTCTGTCCAGTCAGAAAGTTCCTTAACCAGCCTAGGGCTTTCCCGCCGGCACCAATCTCCTAATTAAAATTGCACGGGAGATGGTGTCGAATGCAGCTGACAGATTCAATAAGACCAACATTGCTCAGCGTCCATTGTCAAGGGAAAGTCTTATATTGTCTAATACTTTCAGTAGTGCTGACTCTGTGCTATACAGTGCACAGAAACCTGACTGGGAAGGGTCAATCAGATGGTTGCTTTCTAAGAATTCCATCAATTGTGTATTTACCAATGTCTCCATAACTTTCCCCAGAAAAGGAAGTAGGGAGACGGGTCTAACGATTCCTAGTTCTTTAGGATCTGCAATGGGCTTTTTAAGAATGGGTTTAACGCTCACCGATTTCCATTTTGAAGAAACTGATTCCAGATTCAGTGAAAGATTAAGCAAGTCAGTAAGGCTGTGCAAGAGGGCAGGGGCCATGGTGGACATGGTATAAGGAGGTGCCAGGTCTTCTGATGATTGTGACTTAGCTCTTTTTATTATGGCGCTGACTTCCTATTGTGTTACCATGGTGAACTCTATCAGTAATACTGGACGGGTACTTTCCTTCCTACTACACTCCAATTTCGTTTCTTCTACTTTCTCCTTTTCAAAGGTGTTGTAGGTTTTAGTCATTTTATCATCGAAAAAATTGTCAATTTTTTTACCCCGTCCTGTCAGGAATTGTGCTCGTTCTTGAGTATTCTACTTTTTTACTAGTTATTGCACCAATTGTCACTGGAGAAGCACTAAGGGGTCTCATGTACCACCCAACATCGTTTAGTTCTCCCACTGCACTGCTCACGTCTCCGACTCTGAAGTTGTCTGGTGGATGATAACCTGCTTATAGCCCTTCGCTTTCCTCCACTTTGACACACTGCTTCCTAGCTTCTTTTGACTGCGTTGGTCATGGACGAGATGGGCTCAGACCAGGGGTGCCAATATTCCGAAGGGCGCCTCAGGGAGCTGCCTGACTAAATGTCATCAAAATAGCAGCGTGTTTATCCCTCTTGGTCTCATCAGGTCCTGTTAAAGACTTTGTGATCAGCCCTTAATGTACCTCAGCATAATTGTTAGGACCCCATCAATCCCCTGCCCTCCTCCCATCTTCCTCACACCTCCTGCTGTCACAGCACATCGAACCCATGCCCCTCCCCCACACACACAACAAACAATAAAAGTTCTTTCCGCTCTTGGGGCTGTCCCAGTCAATCCGACTTAGGTCCAGCCCTGTTGACTGTCATTCCTGCCTTGCATTGGCAGCTTTCCCTTCATGTGTGCAAGGCTGCAGCATCTCAAGTACGAGACATTGGCTTTTTCCTTGACTGTTAGGTGCAGAAGCAGTCTTCACGCTTAGACCACACACTCAAGCCTGTTCTGGCAGTGCATCTACCATACATATTCTCTATGGGGTACCTCCTCACTAACTTCCATTAATGGTGTGACATGAAGGGGCTAAGCAGTGCTTACCTCCTGGGTATTTCTTAAAATTGCCTTCATTTCAGAGAAATAATTACATTTTGTTTGTGTCCACTTAGGACAGTATGGGTTACAATTGTTACACCCTGAGGCTGAAGAGATTGACAGAGAGGAATTATTTAAACACAATTTACACACAATCCTAGATCAACAAAAAAGCACTTCTTCTGTTAAATCGGTTGCAATTGATATTGGCACATCTGTTGCACAAACTATCAAATCAAATCAAAATCAAATAGCACTTGTAAAGTGCATGGCTACCCAGTCGAGTTTCCTGGCGCTATGGGTACTGTAACAATTGAACACTACAAGAAGAGAAAGTTAAAAAGCACACTTAAATAACCAGGGGCCAGCTGTAGGAAGCCTAATACCGGTCGGTAACGGCCGAAATTATCGAATTTCGTCCGTTACCTACCGGTATTAGGCTTTTCAGATGTAGGAGGCCACATTACAGGATTTGGTAATTTACAGAATCGGTAATGTAAGAAATCGGTAAATTACCGAATTCTTAAAATGCCGATTCGGTAAATTACCGAATCCTGGAATGTAGGGAGCACTCAAGTGAGTGCTTCTTACATTTAAGGATTCGTTATTTACCACCAACTAATAGTTGGTGGTAAATTACGAATTCCTTTTAAAAAGCAATTTTTTGCTTTTTATTCAGTGCCATGTGGCAGACATCCATGCCCTTAGGGCATGTATGTGTGCCACATGTGCACTCATCCACTATTCAGGGATGCAACAGGGTGTCTGTCAATGTGACACCCTGCCACCCTGACATACAACTCACTACCCTCTGCCTTTGTGGTGTAAACTTTTAGGGCCAGTGAAATATGCCTCATTTTTGCGGACTGGTATCATCTTAAAATTGCTGAAACATGATTGATTAGATTCAGGCTACTTTCCTTGACTTGAGGTGACCATACCATGTTCCTGGTTAGTTTGTTTCCAAGATAATCGCACACAGCGACTCTATCTAAAATGTTTCCCTCAAGCATTCTAGGGCCTCTGTATGATCTATGAGGGTTGATGGTCATGAATTTTAATCTAGTATGATTTATCACCAACACTCGGTCAGGCCACAAATCTATCCACCAAGTTTTGTAAACCAGCCAGGCATTTAGACAACGATATGTTGTCATCTGCAAAAAGGAGCAGAGGAATCCTCCAGCCTGCAATCCTTGGTGTGTCACTCTGGCAAGCCTCAAAATGGTTGATCACATCATTAGATAAAGAGAAAATAATTTTGGGGCAAGTATCCCTGGCATACGCCTTTGTGTATCCCCGTGTATTTTGTTAACTCACCCCTAATGCCCCAACATACTTGGGCATATGTATCATAATGCAAACCATGAGAATATCCAGCAAGTCAGTGGGGACCTCATTCTGCTTCAGGACCTCCCAAATTTTTTGGCGGGGAACCATGTCAAAGGCAGGTCCACAAACACCAGGTACAGGTGGGACTTTTGTAGGACAACCGTCTTCCAGTAAATAGTCAGAAGCCTAGAGACCTGGTCAAATGTGCTTATCTGCCTTCTAAATCATGCGTGCAGGTTCAATAATTTAGCTTCTTTATCCAGAGGTCGAGTTTTTTTAGGGTCTGCCTACAAAAGACCTCCTGGGTGACGTCTTATTAGTCTATAGTCTATAGTCTGGAGGAGAGTCCATTGGGCCTTTTTTGTACACTAGGACGATCTCTGCTGCTTTCCAGCTACATAGGATATCACCCACCCCCCTGAAAAGAGATCGCCAGGGACCCTATCAGGTCCTGCAGTTTTACCCAGGGTATTGCCCTTCACTGCATTCACAGTTTCATGCTTCTCTATGGTAAAGCATTTAGTAGGTACATGTTTCCCAGGATTTAAGGGGACCCTGTCACTCTCAACCTTCACCAGGGGTGGACCATAGAGAGCAGAGAAATGCAAGTACCAGGCTTCAGGGTGGCTGGGGTCCGCAAGATAGTTAGGAGCACTCTGCCCCTCATTGGCCACCAGTAGCCAAAACTTCCTGACATTATTGGATTTTGCTGCCTCATGAGGTCTTCATATATCTGATGGGGCCAATTTTCACTTAATAAATATATATAGGAACCCCTGGCCGATGGTCTTAATTGCCTGCTAAAGAAGTGTAGGAGGGAGCAAGATAAATTACCAATTATACATTTTCCTTTCTCGTCTGACTAAAGGACCACAGACCACAGACTCCAGATTCAGGTTTTGCTAATTTATTACAAAGCCAGAAATAACAGAATATAGTCACACCTCAATACTAGAGTAAAAAGATACACGAATACTAATACAGAGCAAAGCCTACAAATATAGTTCATTCGACACAATAGGCATAACACAATGAACTCTAAAATCAGAACACAACTAAGTATAGACGCTGTGTCTAAATCTCTTTTCATTTGTATTTCAGGAATTAAAGAAAAGTCTGTCCCTACTCTACCTCTAGAGTGACATTCCTACCTAGCTTTCCAGTTGAATTCCCCTGAAAGGTGTCAGCATGTGTTGACTTCCTAAGAAGTACACTCGTGTTAAATGGGTCAAGTAGCGTAAATCTATGGAGCTCGTTATAAGATGCTCCCTTTCCTCAGTCCAAAGCAGAAGTCCTGCAAATCTGTCCCTGTGCCTAATACAAAAAGACAAAGTAACATCAAGGTCTGCCGGTAGCCCTCAGTCCTCGCAAGCCTGAGGCCGACACCAATTAACGTTCCTCGGACTAGAGCCGGCACTGGAGGCTCGTGGAGGCCGATGCCTGGAGCTGGGACCGATGTGATCTCAAGATCGTCGTTTGATGCCTGCAGCTCACCATAGTCTCGCCTGAGGTGGGCCCGCTGAGTACCGTTGAAGTGTCATGATCAGTGTCAGGAGCCTGGTAGGGCTGTACAGTGCCCTCCCCCCATTGCTCATATGAGTTGGGCCTTTTCTAGAACCCCCCGTCTGGCACCCGAGCAGCGGCTCCCTCCCGCTCACCATAAGCTCGTTGATGTGGCCCCGAAATCCACTAAGCTGGAACTGCCCGAGGTCGCTTTAGGCCTGCTGGGTCCCCTCAATCCTCTCCTCGCCGAGTAATGGCGACAAAGTTGGGCCACTGAGGCCCCCCTGAATTCCCACCCAGGACCTGGTTGGTCCGAGCAGTGGCTCCCCGCTGCCTGCCCGAAACTCGCCGAGATGGCACACTAGGACCACGCCTGTGGACTGCACTGAGTTCGCTAGATGCCGAAACGGGCTTCTGGGCCTGCTGGGACCCCACACGCCTCGCCTGTGGCTGATGCTGAATCTGGGCCACCGAGGCACCCTCCTGTCCTTGTCTGAGAACTGGCAGGTAGGTCTGAGCAGTGGCTCCACACTGCATGCCTGAGAACTCACTGAGATGGCCCAGGGATCCCATGAGCCCAGTGCCTCACTTGGGCCCAATGAGACCAATGACGTGGAGTTGCACAGAACCCACATGAGGCTGTTTCGATGTGATAGGGTACTTGTGGGTCTGGCAGGAGCCCCTCTGTCCCTGTTTTGCTTTCAGCCTCCGATTGAGTTCTGGGTCATTGTCTCCATTTTGAGCTACGGTTGAGAGTCGCTGCCTCCATTTTGAACCACACTTGAAGGTTCAACGCTGCCTTTGCTTTGCCCCGACCTAGAAGACTTTCTTTTTAACTCTCACTGAACTGTTGCCTCGTAAGGGGTTCTCCTCCTGAGTAGACATTCCGCATTCTGCCCTACTTCTTTGGGGGCCTGACCAGGCGGTCACCCGACTACCGAAGACCGTCTCTCTGCCCTGGCATGCCCCATGCTCCTTTTGCCTCATCTCCCGCAACAACAGGAGGACGTGCCCTGTTCCTTGGGCCTGATCTCTGGGGCCACGACCCTAAGCTTTCTCCCATGAATCCGGAACACTCTAAGACAATCCTCGCCAGACATGCCTGACAATCCTGGGCATGAATTCCTAACTCACCCCTTAAAAACTAGTGTGACTTCCTTCATACTGCAGTACCATTTTATACCCTTTCTTCCAGTTTAGATATCTCCTACAAATCTTCTCATTGTTATTAAGCTCTTGCCCTAGCCTTTTTCTTCCTGTCTCTCTTTATCACTCACCCATTAATCTCCCCCCTCCTATCTAACCCCACTCACTCACTTGCACCTTACCTACCTGCTCCGAACTCTCCCCCAGCAGATCCTCCCCTTTCACTCTCATTTTTCTCTTCTTCCCTATATGCTCTCTTTTTCCTCATACCTCCTCTTCACTTCTTACATCAAAAACCGCATGTACCTTAAACTGAATGTATTGATCCAATATCCTATAAACTATTGTCTCTCTCATTACACTCACTGTCATTCAATTCACTTTACTGTCTAATCTGATCCATAGACTTATACACCATAACCTACCTGTAATGGTCTTAGGACCGACTAAATTATATGACACTCTGATCCTTTCATGTATCTCACAAATCTCACTCATACTCTCCTAATCATTTGCCTTCATCGGTCTATGTATGCGCCATAAACTGCCTGCCTCGTACCTATGTTTATCATTATTGTTGTTGTTTCTCAATACCTGTATTGCCACAAATTTCCCTATCCATTCAATACTCCTCTCTGCTTAACAAAGTCTTCCTGAACTCCTCTTCAGCACTCTTTCTGACCAGCTGTCTCTACCTACTCCTTCCCCAACACCCTCTCAGTCCAACAACCCCTCCGGACCCCGAAAGGCCGCCCCAACTCAAAACCCTCTCCCTAATGACAGTCCCCGTACAACATCTCCTACTCTGTCACCTCCACTTGAACTATCCCCTGTCGCAATACTATCCCCCCTCCCCTCATCAGCCCCCTCCGACACCCCCGCCCAACTCTCCTCCACCTCCCAGAGACAAACTCCACCCCTCCATGACACTCCTACCTGTAATGACTCATCCCTCTCTTAACTCCTATTCTACCCACCTCTCTGGAACCAATCCCTCCACTTCTCCAATACACTCCTCCAAACCCCCATGTCCCCTATTGACCGTCCAACTCCAACTCCCTACCACCTCTCTAGTACCCCTTCTCCCCCTCTAAACAGTCCCTTAATGACCATTACCCCTTATATCCCTAGCCCTTCCTACACAAACTACACTTCCACCCATTACGTCATCACAACATCCCCTCTCGTCCCTCATATCCTCCCACCTCTCCCCCTTCCCCCTCCCACCTCCCACCAGACCATCCCACATCACGCCCAGCCCTCTCTCCCAACACCGGCCCCTTCACCCCTCCCCTCCCCCGGCCTTCCCCAATCCGCCTCCAAACACAGAAACACCCACATTATCCCCCCTGACGAACCACCCACTTCAAGCTGCCAACCTTCTCTCCCTAGCCACTCCGTCCCTAACCCCTCCTCCATCCCAGCCACTTCCACTTCCCTCCTCTCCACCCCAGTCAGACACTCGTAACTTGGACAACAATCTCTCTACCCTGGCTACTGAACTTACCCTACTCAGAAAAGATTTTAATTGGTTCAAATCCTACAAACCCATAGCCCGCACATCTTGGCCCTCTGCCCCTTGTGCTAGCCTTCGAAAACACCCATATCCCAAACATTGGGTAACAACGCCTCTCCTCACCAGCTCCCACAGACCCCTTCAAACCTCGAATAGCTACTCCACCCCGATTTCTCTGCTCTCTGCAACGCCTACATTAACAAACCCCCTCCTAAAGACCTCTCCCCCTCTCACTTCAATAGTCCTGTTATCTTGGGAACCAGCAGAATTCCCGAGTCTCCAAGCTCCCCAAGATCCCCTCCTCAACTCACCAGCATTCAACTTCTGCCCGCCCCTAACACCAACTTTAAACACCTTTTCTGCATGCTCGTGAACTGCCGCTCGGCTGTCCGACATGCGACCGAAATTTCAGAAACCATTCATAACCAGAATGCTGACATCGCCTTCCTCACTGAAACCTGGCTTAAAGACCACTCTACACCCATCCTTGACCTTCTGCCCCCCCGGCTACTCTATTATCAGAAAAGACAGACCTGAAAAAATAGGGGGAGGTCTAGCAATCATTTATAATAGAAGAACTACAACTCTCCCCAATTAATATCACTGACTACACAACCTTCGAATACTTTGGAGCCGAACTTAAAATAAAAAGCCCCCACCCCACAATTTGACTTCATAACATCTACCACCCTCCTGGGGAACCCCTTCCCTTTGCCGAAGAACTATCGGACCTTCTTACTAAATCGCTACTTTCCAACTCCAAAAATCTCTTCCTAGGAGATCTTAACCTGCACTGGAATGAACCCGGTGACCCTGCAATCAACCTTCTCAATAGCCTTCTTGAGATTAGCGACCTCAAGCAACTTTGCCACTTCCCCACCCACGCCAAAGGAGCTATTCTCGACGCCATCATCTCCAACCCTGATCCGACTTCCTTATCCAACATCATCCCTATCGATTGGTCAGACCACCATCTCATTCTGTTCATGATCTCCCCTAAGGCCCCACCCGCCCCTAAAAAAAATAACAATACTACAACTGTGACCAGAAATATTAGGCAAATCTCCCCTGGCGCTTTGGATCATAAACTCCAATCCCAACTCAGTCTCACTGTCTCTGAGGTTTTAGACGAACTCGCCCCTTTCGAAAACGAAAACACTTAAAAAATGTCCCCTCTAAATCATGGTTCACCCTTGACCTTAATAAAGAAAGACTCTCACGGAGATTGGCTGGAAGAACATGGAGACAACACCCTTCCTCATCTCATCTTGCCCTCCGCAGAATTGCAAGATCCTCCTACAAAATAATTTTTTTCGGAAAAAGCATTATTCTTTCGTCTACAACTCTCTTGTGCCTAGAGAACTGTTCAACATTATTAGAAAACAAAACTCACCCGCACCCCCTAACCCGGTGGCCTCTATTAACAAATGTGAAGAAATCGCTAACTGTTTCAGTGAAAAAAAATCACAAAAAGTTGACAGTGCTTTCCTCAACACTCAACCCTCGCCCACCCATCAACACCCCCTGGATACTACACCCTATCCACACCTCCCTTTGAACACACCCCTGACTCCTTCACTCCTCCTCCCATCGTACACACTTTCAAGAACCCCTTTCCACTATCCTACCGCTTAAAAATAACGCCTCATGGCATAATTTCTACCCCGTTTCTGAACAGGAAGTCTTCAAAATCTTAGCCAAACTCAAACCATCCTCCTACACTAAAGACCCTCTTCCTTCTGCACTCGTACAAGATCTAAAACATGTCATTGTCCCCTACCGGACCAACATCATTAACACTTCCCTCTCAACAGGCAATGCTCCCATCTCCCTTCAACTCAGACAAATCACTCCCATCCCCAAAAATCCCAAAGCTGACCCCAATGACCCTAACAATCTCCGGCCTATCTCCAACCTCCCCCTCATTCTCCAAAGCCCTTGAAAAATGCGCCCTACACCAACTGGACAAACACATTGACACATTCAACCATCTAGACCCCCTTCAATCTGGCTTCCGCAAAGGTTGCAGCACTGAAACCGCACTGCTTAACATAGTCGATGATATTCACCTATCCCGGGACAAGGGCGCGACCTCCCTACTCATCTTCCTTGACCTCACAGCTGCATTTGACACAGTCTACCACCCAACCTTAATGCACTCAAAGATTGCTTCGGCATTAATGGCAATGTCCTTAACTAACTCACATCCTACTTCCAACATAGAACCCAATAAATTAAAATTCAAAACTGCCTCTCTAGACCAACTTCTGTCTCCCTAGGTGTCCCTCAAGGATCCATCCTCTCTCCTGCCCTTTTCAACCTCTTTATGGAACCCCTTACCCTTATACTTTAAAATCAACTATCACCTGTACGCTGAAGAAACCCAACTGTACTATAAAATAAAATCCCATGCCGATATCCTGCACCTTAACACTGCACTAACCAAGATCCAAACCTGGTTCCATAACAACCATCTTAAACTCAACCCTAACAAAACTGAGATCATCCTCTTCTCTCCCAAAAACAACCCTCTCCCCATTCACACATGGATCGCTGACCTTAATGCCCTAAACTGCTCTCTTTCCCTTGCCAAATCTGTCAAATCACTCGCCATCACCCTCACCAATAAACTCACACTCAACTCCCATGTAAAGAACTCAGCAAAAAGTGCACTTTTCACACTCCAGCATCTAAAAAAAAATCAAATCTTTTATTCCAGCTGAAGACTTCAAACTAATTATCCAATCTCTGGTCCTATTCAAAATCGACTACAGAAATGCCCTTCTCACTGGTACTCCCAAAATCCTCCTTGGCACCATCAAATCCGTCCTCACCCTCGCAGCTAGACTAACAACTAATTGTAAACGTTTTGACTGCATCTCCACTGCCCTCTAGACCCTCAAATGGCTCCCTATTGAAAGCAGATCCTCCTATAAAATTGGATGTATTACTCACAAAGCCCTCTATCAAAACACTCCAACCTACCTCACAACTAAACTAAAAAAAGCTGGCTGTGCCCGAACGCTGAGAAGCACAAACACTCTTCTTCTCATACCGCCACCTTCTAAAAAGAAACGCCTCAAAATCCCGCTCCTTCTCTGGCAAGGCCCCAACCATCTGGAACGCCCTCCCCAAAGACCTTCGATGCAACCCATCCTATGACAGCTTCAAAAGAAACCTTAAAATTCACCTTCTCTCTAAATTTTGGGGTAGTTAAACCCCAGATCTCCTCTCTGAATACTCCCCCCTTCATTAGGCAACCCCACCTACCCCTCACACTCTCTCACCGCCCTCCTGACACACTCCACCCCCCCCCCCCCCTTCCCCTTACCATACCCTCCCTCTCCTACTATGTCCACTATGTCCTCCTTGGCATACTGTAAAAGTACTATTTATAACTGCATTCTGGTTCTTTCAAGTGGTTTTCTGTTTATCTTATATGCACTCTGCTCAATATGTAATCTTAATCATTCCTTTTATTTTTGTAAGACAAATTCTATAATTTGTTTCGTCTATTGCTATTTTCTTGTTTATTACCATTGCTGATGTAAAGCGCTCTGATACCCTCGGGTGGAGCTAGCGCTTTATAAAAACCTTTCAACAAACAAACCCTTAACAGGTCACATGGTAAGTTATTCTGTGAACATCTTCTTAAAGTAACTTTCCACAAACTCCAATTATTTCAAACTCTTCTCCGACGACCTTGGTTCCCAGGTTTCACCAGACACGAAAGGTGTCCTCACTTCTCTCTGTTCAAGTTCTTCAAAGACATTTCTCTCCTCCTATGTATCTTCTTAAATCTAAAATAACAAGGTTGAATTCCTGCACCTGCAGTAGGGACGAAAGGAAACGTTCTACACACATATAAATTCTAATTAATTTATAACTTGAGAGCACCCCAAGTTGAAAGGTACAATGGTCCAAACTAGTACAAGCTAATAAAAAACTGAGGTTGCAGGCTCATGTGTATTCTGACCCAACAACTCACTGTAAATATGTTTGTTCTGCTGGGAGTCCTATCAGGCAGCATGTGCGGTCTCACAGAGACTGCACAGTGACTTGTGCGGTATATGGCTTTGAAAATCTGATCACCCGAATTTTGTGTGACAGAATCAGACAGTCTTGCTCTTTGCAGTCAACAGCAGTTTCAAACTGCGATTTGAGTCCATGTGTATCACCCATATGACATGTATTGTAAAGTCTATGCTTGTAAAAACATTGTGAAAATCAGTAACTCTGGTATAATTTTCTATTCAGAAACATAAACCTGAAACAACAATCACATAAAGATATTAGCTTAAGGGTATTTGATAGCTGTCTAAATCGTTTCAGAGTAAATATTAGAGCAAAAAAGAGAGATAGTTGTCATCCTACACAAGAATCTTCAGATTAAAAAAAAAAACATTCGACCTCAAACGATTCAAAAGTTACTCAAAATGCAGTAACACATGTTGCTGCGGAGTGGAAGGCCCAATGCAAAGGTTGACTTGTCCCTTTTCTGTTGCTTATTCCTGCATTTGGGTGTAAACTGGTACTAATGAGGCGCAAGCAATACCTAGGCAGTGTAAAAATGGCAAAATAATGAAGTAATACTATCTCAAGTTGTGCCTTACCATACTGCATAATTTTCATTTTTGCGCTGCACAATTTATTAAACCTTGCTACAAAATGTAGCCCTCACCTTCCGCATAATTCCAGTGACTATGCCTATAAGTCCCAGATGCTAGTTTTATTGCCAGTAAAACAGGCGTGGATAAATGAATCCCATGTTGACAGTTATCCGCCCCCTTGGAACTTGAGCTGCTTTCCCTCGATTAGCTATGCCTAGATCGAACTTCAGCCGAGGCTCTGCCAAAAAATGGAATGAACATGCACCCTTGAATAACAATATTCAATTTAGTGTCAAAAATTCGGAGCTCATAATATTTAAATAGGTAATTAGTTGTGCTCAACAAGAAGTATAAAATATAGTGCATTTTAAGTCCTCTCTCTAAAATGGAAAGCATATTATATTATGCAGTGCTCTGTGTAAAATACATTCAGAAATACCGCGCTATCAGTGTTTTAAAGAAGAATGAATGAATTCCCTCTTTTTAAAGAAAAATATTTATAACGCCGGTAAGTAGTTTAGTAGAAACAGGTTTTACTGCTGCTGTCGGAGCTTTGCTGTTGTTGTATACCTATCAAAAATGGCGGCTCGACGGGGAAGTCGCAGGAGAGCGAACGAGGCAGGGACGGTTGGCACTCTTGTCCTTCTTCCGTGTCTGAACTGGTACCTGTGCCAGGCAAGAGCAGTCGATTGCCGATTACCACGGTCTCTCGAGGGTCTAAAGCTGAGATGCTTGCTTTCGTGCGTTTTCTGGAGGATAACGTCTGCTATGTTGTGCCCGTTTCCTGCGTGCAGGACTTTCGGCCTCTTACCCTGACAGACTTTGACGATCAGAAGATCTATGATGTCTTCCGGGGCCCAAAGGTGGACGAGAGCAACGGCAAAGGGCCCAACCTGCAACGAGCTCAGATCCTGGCATTGGCAGGTGAGTTTCGGATTCTTCTTATGGGAGTCCTTTGCCCCGGTGTTGTAGCATCATACTTCCCATTAGACATTTAAGTGCATCGTCCAAATTCGGTGTCATCGTGCCCTATCTACATAGCCACCATGGCATAAACCATGTGAGTATACTTTCATTTCCATGCACCTTTGCTAAAATGGATAAATGACACCTGTCTGGTGACATCAAACCTGTTTCATCCATGAAAGTCTCATCCACTCACCGAGCAGCTTCTTCCCTCCTCCTAGGCCATTCTAGAGACTTTCCATCCTTTTTGTCTACTTCATACGGCCTCTTTTTGACTCCCATGTCATGTCAGTTATCTTCTCCCTTTATTTATCTTGAAGATGATTGAGCTCTCTGAGCGTGTCGGAATTACAAGTTGCCATCATGAACCCTCAGACTAGTGAACTTTGAACCTCTCATAGTGTTATTCTAGAGACAATACACACCCGACGTTTTCATCAAAAACTGAGTAGTCGGGTGAAGTTTTGACATAGTGGTGGATCAGTAAACTCCCATGCATCTGGTCTCCACATACCACCTCTTTACATCCCATAGTCTCAAAGGACTAGAAGCAGTGAAGGATGGTCAGATATTCCTCATGCAGGGAACACAAGCCTGTGCAAAGTTGTGCTCACTAGGAAAAAATAATCTATCCTTGACATGATCTTGTGAACCCCAAGTGAAAAGAGTATTGTCTGTTGTTGTCGTTAATTAATCAAGGTCTTGTAAAGCACTACTACTCGTCCGAAAGGGTCTCAAGTCGCTGGGGGCGGGGGCGGCGGATGAGGGCTGCTAGTAGGCAGGGGCCTAACACAGGCCCACGCAGCCCATGCGGTGCGGGGGGGGGCCCTAGCTCCAAGGGGCCCCCTCGGCACTGATCTCTGGCCGGAAGAGCTCCTGATTGAGCCCGGAGGGGGCCCCTCTAAGTACCGTGCAGGGAGGCCCCCTCACTTTTCGTTACGCCAGTGCTAGTAGGACTCGGTGGAGGATCATTTGAAGAGCCAGGTCTTGAGGTCCTTCCATTATTTGCTCATTTACACTGATTGCCTGAGGTGCAGGGGCGGGGTGTTCTAAATCTTGCCAGCCAGGTAGGAGAACGATTTTCCTCCGGTTGTGGTCTTTTGGATCCTTGGGATGGAGGCTAGGGTGAGTTGGGATGATCGGAGTTGTCTCGTGGGTTCGTGGAAGATGAGGCAGTGGTTCAGGTACGCCGGTCCTTCGTCCTGTAGGGCCTTGTAGGCGTGAGTGAGGAGCTTGAAGGTGACTCTCTTGTTGACTGGAAGCCAGTGGAGTTGTCGGAGGTGTTGCATGATGTGGTTGCGGTGGGGGATGTCCAGGATCGGTCTGGCGGCAGCGTATTGAACGTTCTCTATTCTTGATCTTTTTCTAGGTAGAGTGCGTTGCCGTAGTACAGTCTTCTGGTGATGAGTGCGTGAGTGACTGCCTTTCAGGATTCTGAGGGGATCCATCTGAATGTTTTCGAATGTCATGGAGGAGTCCTCAAGACCAAAAGCATAATTAATTTAGTCAGGGTTGTAGGTAGGGCAGATGATTTAGGCTGGTCTCCAGCCTGCCATTAGCGAGATTCATGATATCCACTAGATTGCCTCGCTTTAGGAATTGCGTCTCCAGGGATTATTGCAGTAGTGATCCAGTTTTAGCCAGGACTCCACTTTGAAGTCGTGGGAAGGCAAAGATAATCTTGAAGTATTTCAGATTTTCAGTGTTAGTAACTATCCAAAACCAGGTTATAGAATCCTTCTTTGTCTAGCCATTTCTTAAGCACAATAAATGGCAATAAATGACATGCATACATGGCTGCACATGTGGAGTCCCTTGTGAATGTTTCAAGCTCATAAGACCAGTCATCGTGGGAATTAACATTCCGTTCCAAGGAGATGTGTCTTCTGAAGCAGTACTGGATCGGGTTTGCTCTTTATAGAAATTGGGTAATGACTTGCTGTTTAATTTTTTCTCTGTCTATTCACTTTGAACAAGAGAATCCTACAGAATATTCATACTTCTTCCCTCACCATTGCCTGAATCAAATCAAGACGTGGGATTTTCTACCATGAGCGATTGCTCCTTTGCTAAGGGAAACGTTATGTTGACAGGTTCTTTGAGTGGCTCGACTGTTGCCCTAAGATCTAGCACTAACCAAATTGCTGGTAAAGAGCCACTATTACCTCTACAGAGCAAGGGTGGTGCAGGTTATCTAAAAGGGGCACACATGGCCTTCTCACCCAGTGTTGCTTCTGCACATACCAAATATGTAATATAATATCTCTTATTGAACAGAGCTGTGAGTCAGCTGATTGTCAGTAGACATATATGTACATAGTGTGATATAAAAGGAGATTGTCCCTGATTGTAGCTATGCATGCCATTAGTACATTGCCACATCATAACTAGAAGTATACACATTCTATCTCAATTTTATTGTTTACTGAACTTGGAATGAGATAATCATGTAGTCACTTTTTGTCTTCTTTCTGCTTCGTTGAGGAATTTTCCCAATGAGACCTAATCCTCTATTGTTGCTGTCTGAGGTTGGGCGTGGGGGTCTGAGTGTTATTTATCCATTTCCCACGAGGCCCAATCACCAGTCCATCCCAAAGCATCTAGGGATTCCATGTCTAAGATAGAGGCCCCATTAATCTGCAGGTTGTCTTTTTGGCCGTAGCTCCTCCAGCTTTTGAACGAGTACGTCCTCTGGCAACATGCTTTTCCTTTAGCAATGACAATGAATTTCACCAGAGTTCCTGAACCCTAGGTCACACAGTTTTTTTCTTGTCACTACCAAAGTCTCCCCTTTATTACTGAATAACTTTCCTGAAGTCTAAGAGCTTTAATGCAGAAATGTCTTTATACAGCTCCAATCAATTTCATATTTCTCTGTACTAATTCACTACTACTCCTTTTTGGCTTCCGGAGTAGCATGCTACTCGCCTAAAAAGTGCTTACACGCCTTGTCAGGGGTAGTAAGTGATATATAAATGCAATTACAATATTTGGCGGTCCAGTCTGCCTCACCAATTGTATTGTAACATTTCTGTCTCTGTAATTCAAGAATTTGAATTTGATGGACCTCAGAAGGCGCAGGAAGTGAAGGTCTTCTCAGAGACCATGCATTGATAAATGTAATAGGTTTCGCCTGTGTGATTAATAAAATGTTTTTGTTGTGCGGTTGTAGCTTAGTGAGTAGTTGTGCCATATAAGTTACCGAAATTCTGTCAGTGTTACAACTTGTATATTGAGATAGGCAATATTTTGTGTTGTTACTGGTGGCATTATAAAGCTGGGAGATTAGGTAAATGGTGGAGGACAAAGGAAAAAAAACATGTACCTGATAAGTACAATATGAATGCAAAGGCAAGCCCGTCCGGTCGGGCCCAGGGGCCATGGACTATGGCCAAATCAACAGCTATTCCTCTAAAATGATCATTAGCGCAGCATTGCCCCCCTTTAGAACCCGCTGTTTATAGTCTCATTTTGGCTAACAGTATCCTTCAAACTCAGTTGGGCCCCGTCCCTCTCCCCTCCCCCATCCCTTACTCTCCCCCAATCACCGCTCCCACAACAGTGAACCAAATCGCCCTTCGTAATCTTTACCTCAACACATGCTCCCTGGTAAAGCACCAACTGGATATTTTTCTGCTGCTCACCTCGGCAAAACCTGATGTTCTCTTGATCACCGAAACCTGGTTAACCCAGGAATCCACGCTAGACATCTTAGCGGCACTCCCCTCAGATTACTATATCCTGTCTGCTAATCGACCCCTAGAGAAGATGGGTGGCGGTGTTGCCGCCATTATACATAAAGATCACAAATTTATCACCTTGACCTTCCGGAGGTAGAGAACATTGTTATTAAACTCAACATTGATACAGGGTCGCTTGTACTAGTGCTTATTTACCAACCCCCCCCCAGGCAATGCCTACTTTCCCTCTCTCCCTAAGCGAACAAATGGCCAACCTTGTTGTGAATCATGCTAAGGTCCTACTTATTGGTTATTTGAACTACTGGTTTAATGACGCCTTGGGCGGGCCACATGCAGCTAGTTCAAGTTAGAGAGTAGCTCCGAGCTACTCTCTAACTCGAACCTGGCCCAGCATTTATCCTCCCCCACTCATGAAAAGGGACACACCTTAGACCAAATCTGGTCCCATAACCCCACACTGTCGGTGCGCATAATCTCCCCATGTATAGAGTCAGATCACCACTTGATGATTTTACAGCAATGGTAAGATCAAGCCCCCCACACCGGCAGGAGGCAACGTAAGAAAGTGGAGAACCCTCGATAAATCTGAATTCATGAATACCTTGACTAGTTCATTACCCACCTTTAACCCTGATGTCAACTCCATGGAAGAGAACATCTCGGATTAGCTACTGTCAGCAAGTAATGTACACGTCCCGCTTGCTAAATTTTCCCATGTCCGCCATTCAGACGCCCATATATGGTTCGCCGCCGAACACAAAAAATAAAAACTCGAGATCCGTCAAAAAGAGAGAAAATGGAGGCTAAGATACTCCACAGAAGACAAATTGCAGTTCTCGCTAGCTCGAAGAGAGTATAAAAAAGCCATCTTGGATACTGAAACGGCTTACTTCTCTACCAGAACACTAAATGCCCACAACAAATCTAAAGAAATCTTTATGACCTGTGCAATGACGAGAGAACATTGCCCAGCCAGGCACCTACTCAAGAGCTCTGCAACTCCCTGAACAATTTCTTCTTGGACAAAATTTCTACCATCAAAGCCAGCATTCCCAACACTGCCAACACGTAACCACTGTAAGATTTATCCAGTAATCTATCCACACTAGACCTCCTCCCACCTATCTGTCCCAAAGCATTATTAGATCTAATGACACGTGTTAAACCCGGGCCTCCTAATGACAGCTGCCCACCTTATGTCTTCTCCTTCATGCCTCACAGTGTACTCTCTTTTCTTAACCCCTTCCCTGCTCATCACAGTTGAGCTGTGCCGATGACGAGCTGAGCTCGTCATGAATAGAGCCAAATAGCAATTTCCAGCACAGGAGGGGAATTGCCTTAGCAGCCAAGGTGTTAACGAGTCACTCTCTTAGGGCAAGGTACCCAGCACCTTCAAGAACGCTACGGTAGTTCCTCTTATAAAAAAAAAAACAGGGGCTGACCCCACGAACCCCTCGAACTATCGTCCTATATCCCTCCTTCCTTTCCTGGCCAAGATCTTGGAGGCCCACGTGGTCAGGTGCCTATCCAACTTTATAGAACAATCAGACTACTTGGAGCCAAATCAAGCTGGTTTTCGGCTGGCGGATTCAACTGAGGTAGTGATCTTCGCAGTTCTGGACACTCTCAGAGCAAATGCGGACAAGGGTGTCCACCAGGCTCTGGTGCACCTGGATCTGTCGGCTGCGTTCGACATGGTAGAACACAACATCTTGTTGAACTGTGTCGAACAGGCAGGTTTACGAGGGCCTGCACTCAGTTGGATCAAATCCTTTCTCGCTGACCGAACCCAAGCAGTAAGACTTGGAACTTTCACTGCCCCCAAGCTCACTTCCACATGCAGGGTCCCACAGAGCTCATCTTTGTCCCCATTATTGTTTAATCTTTACCTCAGGCCCCTGATCCACTCATTAAAAAACAGAAAGATCACCGTATTTAACTACGCAGATGACCTTCAGCTTCCCTGACTCTGCTGTTGAATTCCAATCTATGATGCTTCATATTCAGCGCTGGATGGATCTGAACCACTTGAAACTCAACCCGAGCAAGACGGAATTAGTTTTGGGGCTCGCACTACTGGCCGACCGATCTCTGACCGTCCCCTACTCCCTCCCCCTCGGTGAAAAGCCTAGGGGTCACTATCAATGCAGACCTTTCGCTCAGAGGACAAGTGGGAGCAGTGGTTTCCTCAGCTTTTCCCAACTGCGTAAAATTAGATAAATCGCTCACTTGCTGACCCACTCAGCCCTCATACAGGTGGTGATAGCTTTGGTTCTTTCGCGTTTGGACTTCTCGAATTCGATCTACCTCGGTCTGCCATTATTTTTACTCAAACGCCTATAAATTGTACAGAACCAGGCAGCAAGACTAATCCACAAACAGCCTAAATGGCTGTCGGTCAGACCTGGGCTGCTTAAACTCCATTGGCTACCGATGGCCCAACGGGTAGCTTTTAGGACAGGATGTTTAGCCATTAAGGCCCTGTACTGTAAAAGCCCCAAATTCATCAGCAAGCATGATCATAAAGTACGTTCCATATCGAAGTCTAAGATCGGCTCACCTTCACCTGTTAACCACCCCGACCATCAAATGCAAACGGCAAGGAGGGTGCTGTTTCTCTCACCTTGCCCCTAAATTCTGGAAGTCCCTACCTCTGGCACTCAGGAGCTGCAACAACCTCCTGGGTTTCAGGAAAGCTCTGAAAACCTGGTTGTTCGAGCAAGCCTACGCATAGTTCGATCCGCAGTGACACTACCCATGATTAGCGCCACGAAACCTCCGGGTGAGCGTGCGCTCTAGAAGTTTTTGTTAACATAACATAACAGATGAGGCCAGGGACCGAGATTAGGTGAGACCGTGTTG
Organism: Lissotriton vulgaris; assembly: GCF_964263255.1. Lineage (NCBI taxonomy): Eukaryota > Metazoa > Chordata > Amphibia > Caudata > Salamandridae > Lissotriton > Lissotriton vulgaris. The sequence goes on along the minus strand of NC_141685.1, from coordinate 351,488,800 downwards.
CTGGCTGCGCCTTGCTGTGGCTGGAAAGACATCTTGCAGTGATAAATGCTGAGTTGCACCACTGGGGTCCCTTGTATGCTTCTGCACAGAAAACATTATGTTCATCTCTGTAGTCTGAAGGGAAACTATTTAAAAGACCCAGATATTAGTTTATTGGATGGGGCGAATGATGTCAAAATGAATGGAGCTGTATTTGTGGAAACATAAATAAATAAAACGGGGTAAGCTACAAGGTGTGTCCTGGGAAGAGGCTGCAAGACACAGGGAGGAGAGAGAAGGCCTGCAGATGCACTTGTAAAAAGTGCTTGTTAGGAAATTAAAACAAGCAACACAAGTTCAGAGGCTTGTGTTTCTGAAGGGAATTTGGTGCTCTTTGCTCTGTCCCAGAAAACTCACTAAAGAGAAGAGGATGTGATGTGGTGTAGCAGCCAGAGCTATCAACTTCAGACCTAGGGACCACGGTTTAAGTATTGGCATCGGCTCAACATTCTCTGATTCCGGGCAAATCATTTAATCTCCCTGCGGCTACAAAATATGAGTATGGAATGTAACTGGTGCTCATGCAAAGTGCATTTTGCGAAATTGCAAGCTAGAGAATTTAATTTGTTATAAACGCATAACAATTATCCCTCCCTCACACGTCAAACCACAGAAAATGTGGTGAAATCAAATAACCTGCTGCTGGCTGTAAATTGTGTATTTTTAAACAACAACAGGCTGTTTGTGGAATTTTGCAACAATTTCTTTCAGTTGTTAGCACTGTGTAACAGCTTGGGTGGACTGGGTAAACAGTAAACCGTTTGAAAGAGAGGTGATTTGGTTTGAAGGAACGCTGCAAAATGAAGCAGTAAAGCAGCCTTACTTGGTACTCGCAGCAAGATCCTGCCACTGCTGAAAACAAATCTGCCGAAAGGGTTGACTTCCGTCTTGGAAGAAGGGGGAGCGGAGGTCATGGAGGGGTCAGGGTGAGAGAAGTGCAAGTACCAACGATGAAATGAAATGGAATGAAATGAAAATGGGATTTGTAAAGCGCTGAGGCGTCCAGGTGCTGAAGAAAACAGAAGATGCCCTCAAGAGGTTACTATTTATTGAACAGGAAGGTTTTGAGTTGTTTCCGGAAGCTAGTTAAGTTGGAGTTAACTCGCAGCTGCAGAGGGAGGGTTTTCCACAGCTTAGACACATTGTACGAGAACGAACGTCCTCCTGCTCTGGCTCTAAAGATTCTAGGAGTTTGGGCTAGCGATGCGGTTGAGGAGCGAAGTGCCTTGTTGGGCAGATATGGAGAGATCAAGGAGCGGTTGATTTCTGGGCCCATTTTCCAGAAAGTCTGGTGGGCAATGCATAGGGCTTTAAACTTCACTCTGTCCCTAACAGGTAGCCAGTGTAAAGTTCTTAAGCCAGTTTTTATTGATGTCCTCCGTGGAACTCCCAATAGCGCACGGGCAGCACAGTTTTGGGTGCGCTGAAGTTTCCGCAGGGTGTAGTCTGGTGCTCCAAGATAGAGGGCATTATTAAAATCCAGACGGGATTGGACAAGGCCCTGAATAATTATCTTTCTGGCCTCGAAAGGGAGAAGGGGAAGAATTTTTTTGATCACCCTAAGAAGGCCGAAACAAATGGCCGACACTTTGGTGGCCTGTGTATTAAGGCTCAGCGATTTATCGAGCCATACTCCCAGACTTTTGATATTGTCTCTGGGGGGTGGGGCTGTGCCCATGCTTATGGGCCATATCAGCTCCAAGGTGGAAGGGGCCGCCGGGCCCAGGAGCATGAGCTCAGTTTTGTCATCATTGAGTTTCAGACATGAGCGCATCATCCTGCTCTTTACATCTTCCAGGCAGGCCGCTAGATTGGGCGGAGGCCGCTCTTCTGTGCAAGGGAGACCACCAGCTGGGTGTCGTCCGCATAGGAGATGATACTAACACCATGCGGACGAACAATCCCAGCCAGCGGCCTCATGTATGCGTTGAAGAGCGTAGATGAGCCCTGCGGAACTCCGCACCCTAAAGGCCTACTTGATGATACGGATGTGCCGTCAAAGACATGGAAGGTTCTGTCCGATAGAAAAGACTCAAACCATACCAGGGCTTCTCCGGACACTCCCAGGTCGGCAAGACTGTTCAGCAGAATTTTATGATGTACAGTGTCAAACGCTGCACTCAGATCGAGGAGGATCACTGCCACTGACCCCCCTCGATCCATGATCCGTCTTGCCTCCTCAGTTACGGCCAGTAGAGCGGTCTCTGTCCCATGTTTTGGGCGAAAGCCCGTCTGGGAGGCATCGAGGAGATGGTTTTCCTCAAGGAATTTCGTCAGAGTGGTATTGACTTGCTTCTCCAGGATCTTAGATGCCCATGGGAGCAGAGAAATCGGGCGGTAATTCCCTGGGTTAACTGGGTCTAGGGAAGGTTTTTTTAGTAGGGCCCGCACCATTGCGTGTTTCCAGGTCGCAGATACCATACCACTCAGTATGGAAGAATTCAGTAATTCCAGAAGAGTGGGGAGAATGGTTTTGCTGGCCAGCCCCAGTGAGCCTGGTAGGTCCGGTCACACAGAGAGCCGGTTTTTATTTGTTGAGCTAGACCCTCCAGTGTTTCCAGTGTCATCAGAGGAAAAGACTCCAGCCTATTGTCCCTGTCCAGAGCTGGGGCCAGGCATTGAGAGGGCGGGTCAGTGGGTGGGTTAGGGAAGGAGAGGTAAATTTTATTCACTTTTTGAAAGAAGAATTCTACCAAATCATTACATTTAGACTGTGAACTGCTATTATCTGTGGTAGGTAGGGAGGGTTTTATCAGGGAGTGTACTATGCGATATATTTCTTTCGGCTTGGATTTAGCCGTTGTTATTTTGTGGTTATAGTAGACTGCCTGCAAAGTTTTTATGGCCAGTTTATAGTTCCTAATCATTTCCCTGTAGGCGGTTTTTTCAACAGGGTTATAGGTCATGCGCCATTTCCTCTCTTATCTCTTACAGAGACGCTTTTGCTTTCTGAGGTCTTCTGTATACCACGGGGGCTGATTTACTTTGCCTCTTTGACCTAGATGGGTATAAAGGGAGAACCGAGTCGAGGGAGGTGGTTATCCACTCATCATATTTATTATTATTTGACATCGGGTCGTGGGAGAGAGTGGGTCTATTGGAGCTGAGAGCCTTCATCCAGTTGTCGATAGGAAGTTTGGACCAGTTTCGAGTTTTCCGAGATGTAAAGGAGGACGGGGGAGGTTTGCTCGTGTTCCAGGTGAAGGCTATCAGGCAATGGTCCGACCATGGGAGGCTACTGATGGTGCCCACTTTAAGCTGGTTACTGTTACTGAAGATCGGGTCTGAAAGATGACCCTTTTCATGTGTGGCAGAGGGAACTAATTGCTCCAGTTGAATGGCAGCCAGTCTTGACATCATCTCTAGTGCCGTGGGATCCAACAGGTTGTCAAAATGGATGTTAAAATCTCCCAATAAGGTAAAGTTGGAGGGAAGACAACCAGTTGGGAGGCCACTGATAAAAGAGAGGTGTTAAATTGTCCGATAGAACCAGGAGGGCGGTAGATGAGAATACCGGTGAAGCTAGTATTAGGGGAAAGCTCGATTACAAAGGAGAGATTTTCGCAGTCCTCAATCTCCTCCGCTAAACAGCAGCAGACATAGCTCTCCTTGTAGGTAATCGCAAGGCCGCCGCCTCTACCTAGCGGTCGATCAGCCCGCGCTATCTGATATCCCGGAATAATGGCTTGTGCCAGATCCGGCTGAGAGTCTTGATTTAACCATGTCTCGGTCAAAAAGATTACGTCTGGTGAGTGTTCGTCTAATGAGGAAGGAAAGACGACTGAAGAAGCAAGAAGAAAAAACTCTTGCTGATGGATGCTGCTCGCCCAAAGTGCATTTTGGAAAGGGTACAAAGCTGAAAACACATTTTCCCAAATGTACATGATGCCAAAGCTCCAAGTTGTTTTCAACATCTAAAAGTTGCCAGCTATAGCCATTGTAGAAGACTTGTCTTGGGGATAGATGTTAAAAACGCCTTAGAGTAATTGAAAATAAAATAATGTTCACTTGTTAGGCAATTGGTAATGTGCAAATCCACTGAAATGAATGGGCGTCTTATGATGCAGTTGAACGTAGTGTATTTTGGGCATATGGCATCCTTGCTACACCTCTACTTGATTTGCTTAAAGTGCCCTCCATTGAGACAGCTGTGAATGCAAGGCTGGGTGAGAGGGGTAAGGTAGTGGCTTTGCGGCCGGAGCTGCCGACTGTAGAGCTGAGAAACCAGGTTTGAGTCTCTGCATTGGCTCAACATCCTGTAAGCAAATCACTTAATCTTCCTGTGTCTACAAATATAAAAATATGCAAAGAACTTGCACCAGATAAAGAAATGTTAAATTTAGAAGCACAGCAGCACAGTCACCAAGAAGTAGTTCGAAAAAGGCAGCGAGCTGATGTACTTGCTCATAATTAAAATAACAGAGAAGTTTCAAGTGGATGGAAGCATTACTAAGGTCTCAGGACACTGATAAGTAGAAGACACAGAGAACAACAGGAAATAATATGCTACAACCAAAAGAAACGGAAGAAAAGTATGTGGCAACCACACAAATGAATGAAAAGGAAGCGCTGGATGTAAATCCCTTTGAAGATTTTTATTAAATTGAATAGATTTGAAAAGCACAGTGAAAGCACTGTGCAGGCGAAAACCTAAAAAGGCAGATAACCCTTTTGGTTTCAGAACTGTTTTAGTCCAGTGTTTAATGAACAATTCTGTATTGTGGCAAATTACCGCCCTATTTCCCTGCTCTCTTTCTTAGCAAAGGTGATGGAGGCCCATGTAGCCAGATGCTTGTCCAACTTTCTGGAGGAATCAAGTTACCTCGAGCCCCACCAGGCAGGGTTCCGGCCAGCCCATTCGACGGAGGCAGTGGTACTTACTGTCCTGGACACCCTCCGTGACCATGCAGATAACCGCTCCCCCCAGGCCCTGGTGCTCCTGGACCTCTCGGCCACGTTTGACACGGTCGATCATACCATCCTGATCGATCGTGTCATCCAGGCCGGTATACAGGGCACAGCGGCCAGCTGGTTAAAATCATTCCTGGAGAACAGATTCCAGGCAGTCCGTCTTGGAGATCTGGTCGCCCCCAAACAAATCATCACCTGCGGCGTCCCACAGGGTTCTTCCCTGTCCCCTCACTTGTTTAATCTCTACATTTTCACCCTAATCCAGGCCCTTAGAGACAGACAAGTGACAGTTTTCAATTACGCGGATGATTTGCAACTGCTCTTTACGATAGATAACTCTGAAACATCCATCTCCAGTTTTCAGTCGACCATGAGGTTCATCTAAACTTGGATGGACCAAAATCATCTGAAACTGAACCCGAGTAAGACTGAGCTGGTGCTCACGGGGGACAGTGTCAAACACTGGGGCCCGCATTACTGGCCGCCTGACTTGGGTTCTGCCCCAACTCCCTCCTCTTCCGCAAAGACACTTGGAGTCACCTTAAACAGTGACCTCTCACTGAAAACACAGGTGGGCCAGGTGGTTTTCAAGTGCTTTTTCCAACTTAGGAAAATTAGGAAGGTTCGGCGCCTCCTAACACCGGAGGCCATTACCCTGAAGGACTGGGTTATTTAAGACCCAGCGGTGCCAGGGGACAACACCTGAAACCTTCGTGGGTAACCTGCTCCGGCGTACGAATGACAGAGACACGGGACACTTCCTTCGGCGTCAAAGATTCGAGGTTTATTACTGCAGGGAACACAGAAGTCACAGCAAGTACAACGGGTGCAACTTGAGGAGACTGCTTCAAATTGCTGCAAGTGGGTCGCTCCTTTTATACATGTTTCTTCCATAGGTTTACACTGTACACAAAGGTTTACAACTTGGTTCCCATAATTATCCCCGAGAGGGGTCGCTTTGGTCACTTTGATACATTCAGAGTCCGAAACATAAGTGCGGAAACATTTGGCGGTTCCCAACTGTAAAAACCCATCTTCCCACCATTAGTACATTCCAATCAGCAGTAAAACAGATCGAAGAAGGAACAGGGACAGGTGCAGAGGAAGATGGAAACAGTGGGGAGATCGGAAAGGGTGTAAAAGAGGAGGTATCGGGAAACACGAGCTACAGGCATCAAAGGGACGTGCCTAATGAGATGCACGGCTGAGACAATGAACCGGCATGGCAAGATGAGCCTCGAGCGGGGCCATCTGCCTTACAGTATCATCCCCCTCATCATAAAGACACTTTCAAAGGACATGTGTCTTCCGCAAATATCTTGAGAATCCCAGGGTCGCGAAGCGGACAACGTCCGTTCGCTGGCTACTTGAGGGCAAGAAACAAAATGGATGCCGTATCTAAGATGGAACCCGTGGGTACAGATAGAAAAACCCACGAAACAGACGAACGGTTTAGGTTAATACAGCGAAACTGCGTACACCCACTAAACTCGTCATTTGCGGTTCGTAGATACCAGACTCGACCATATTCGTGCGAGTCGAAAACACCACTTACAATTGTCACGGAACCTCAGACGCTCCTTTTGCCCTCATGTAGGCAAGCACTAGTCGGAATCATACTCGATATTCATCAGACCATCTAGATGTTGTTGTAACATAGCTCTGTCCAACCGAGCTCCCTTGGTAACAGGTGGTTGCCTTATACACGTCGTAGCACAGAGGCCACATAAGGCAGGACCACACTGTACACAAAGGCAACACGTGAACAGGAATGCCACAACAACTCCGATAATCATCAGAATCTTCCAACCCCAAGTCGACATCAGGCCCCAAAACCACCCAAGCAGCGTCCAATCCCCTACGTCCACGTGTATGGACTCAGAGATCTTATGCAACTTTGAGATGGCTTGATAAACAGTCGGAGCATTATCTGGAATGAAAATACAGCAGCTCGAATAAATCACCTTACATACCCCACCTCGATCTGCTAAGATCACGTCTAAAACCATACGGTTTTGTAACGTCATAAGTCTATCCGCCTGAAGTTCTGTGGTGATATTACCAAGGGCACTGGCAGTAATATTAGCTGTCGATTCCACCACTCGAGTCAGTGGTCCCCAAAACGGGAGGAAACCCTTGAAAAAGCCTCCTGCCTCTTGACCGGCAGTGTCCTCTTCGCTAATTACGCCTCTCACAACTCTAGTCTTGTGATAATCTGCATCTACAGTGAACGTCGGAGGCAACAAATTTGCAATAAAACATGAGCCCACAAAGTCGGAGGGCAACCATGCATACGCACGATCATGGCAGATAAAGTATGTACCCTTGCCAGCCAGAAACACAGGGGACGAGACCATCGGCAGAATGTAATTCTCGGTGCAAGAACTCTCTCCAAGTCGAGCCTTAGATCTTCGGCCACGACCCATTAGACAAAAATTACCAATGTGGGGTACGACCCATATGGGAGGCGAGCTTCTAAGCTGTTTTTCACTCGTGAGCGCACTATACTCGACCTTACTCAGGACCCTATAGGCTTGTACCTCTTCCTCCGGGATGAGCGATGGCTCATAGATATCTCTATCCAAATCTTCTATCGCTATCGACAAAGGCTTATGATACGAGCCAGGGCCAAAGTAGGGAGATCGTGGCTCTCGACTGGGGTAAGAATCTAGTGCGCTTCGAAACATTGTTTGAAATGCTCGAGCTGAACCCTGAGAACTATACGGTAAGACCAGATATGGAATTCCCTTATCCGTGGTATGTGGCATCAGCCCACACACCCAACAATTAGTAGTGTTAACCACTAACTGGTGCTGGTGAAGGAGCTGAATAAAGGAATTATTGCGGAATTCTGCACGTCTAGCCTGCTCGTGTTCGGGTAAGATATGGAAAGAATGAGGGGATGCAGTGGAGGTAAGTTTAGGGTCAGAAGTAGGAGTAGGTATGGCAGAAGGTAAGAAGTACGACATCATGTAATACACCCCACCCGCCAATAATACAGAAATAGTCAAAAGCAACACGAATATTTGAAACATAAAACATTTGGTACGACTAAGTTGTTGCAGTTTGAATCTTTGTGCCTGAGCTTCTTCCAAGTCCATGAGCTTCGAGAACGCCATCCCCTATGACCGTCCGCAACGTTTCTTGACGCACTTCGTTCTGTGTAGCAGTAGTCAATCCCTAGGAGTTCCCAGGAACCGACGGTCTTTAACCTAGCGTCAAGACCTACTAACCAGAAGGAAGTACACGCGCGGCCCTACGGCCTTTATTTATAATGTATATACAAAATGTCTCTCAGCTGTGGAAGCAAAAATACATGTGGAACGAAACTTCAATATATATATATACAAAAATAATTACAATGATACGGGTGTTCAGACTGATCGTGGAAAACGGGATAATGCAATTGTCAAGGGACAGAACGAAATCTTTTTATTTGTCCTTAGTACTGGATCGCAAAAAGTATCGAGTCTTCCCAGCACGTGTCTGTTCATCAAACAAAGGATCCGTTGAGGGAACAGAGTTCTGCTGATCAGTCGAATGTTCTGGTCTTGAGTCTTTTGGTAACAAATGTTCAACAGTGTCTTTCTGCTGCACTGAGGATTCTCCGACAGGTTGTGCGTCGCTAAAAGGTACAAAAGCCGGCAATCCTTCGGATTCAGCTGAAGCAATGCCACTCCTCACCCACGAGTCTGCCGGTAACGGTATAGGAACTTTTTTCGTATGGGTGGCATGCACCCAATTTTTCCGGCCCTCTAGACGAACGGCAGTTCTCGTGGCGAGGAGAACCTGGTAGGGTCCAGTGAAGCGGGGTTCCAAATTCTTCTTACGGGCAAAATTGCGCGTCACCACCCAATCTCCGGGCTGGAGCTGGTGGCCTGGACCCTCCGTCTGCGTCGGCAATGCTTCGTAAACCTGTTGGTGAATTAACCTCAGTTTAGCAGTCAGATCATGAAGATAGTCAATCAACATTGGGTACTCAAGATTACAGAACACTCCCGGTCTAGGGACCCCCCAAACATTTGCAGGACGACCGAACACTATCTCGTAGGGACTGAGCCCTACTCGGGAGTGTACTGTCGCCCTTGTTGACAATAAAGCTAAGGGTAAAGCGTCAGGCCACGAAAGACCAGTCGTAGCCTGAATCTTCGCTAGCTTTAGTTTAAGGGTGCCGTTATACCCTTCAACCAAACTAACTGACTGGGGATGATTGGCGCTATGGAACTTTTGATTAATTCCAAGGCCCTTACACACATTCTTCATCACACTCCCCACAAACTCACTTCCGTTATCAGACCATACGATCCGAGGCATTCCATACCGAGGAAAGTATTCCTTCAGTAGGATTTTCGCAGTTGACAAAGCAGTGTTGTCTTTGAGAGGATAGGCTTCAATCCATCGGGAAAATGCGCAAACCACAACTAAAACGTATTTCAGGTTATTGCATCGCTCCATATGGATGAAGTCTAATTGAATCACCTCAAAAGGACATGAAGGGGGAGCAAAACTACCAGGGGGTGTTGGGGTTCCCTTACCAGGATTGTATAACATACATACCATACAATTCTTAACCAGGCGTTCAGCACATTTCATGATACCATCATTCTTCCACACAGGGGACAGCAACTTACAGATACCTTTCACGCTAATATGTGCTAACCCATGTGCCATTGTCACAACAGCCAGCACATACGCATCTGGCAACATCCATCTCTTGTGTTCCGACAAATCAACCCAACAACCATTCGCATCCAATTTTCCTGTAGTTTCTTTCCACTTCGCCTTTTCAGTCTCGGTGGCCTCATTCTGTATCGCTTTCAGACTCTCGATAGTATCCTCACACATACTCGTCTCTGCAGGCCACCTAACCGAACTCGTCACATACATTCGGGTGCTAAGGTTTCGGGCAGTCTCCTTAGCAGTCTCATCCGCAAATGCATTACCACGACCGACATCATCCGTCACCTTACGATGCGCACTACATTTAACAATCGCTACCTGCTTAGGCAGCGTAAGTGCATCCAAAAGATCATTCCCAAGCTGACCATGCTGAATCTTCGTACCATGCGACGTCATAAAACCTCTCTCTCTCCACAACCGTCCAAAGCTATGGGCGACGCCAAACGCATATTGGCTGTCGGTAAACACATTCACACGTTTCCCTTTCGCTAACACACACGCTCTAGTGAGAGCAATCAGTTCTGCAGCCTGGGCAGAGTTCTGATTCAATCTCGCAGCTTCCACAACAGTATTCAAAGTTACAACAGCATATGCAGTAGTCACATCACCATTCGGCAATTTAAAACATGAACCATCCACATACAAAGTTCCATCTGGATTTTCCAAAGGAGTGTTTTTAAGGTCCACGCGACCTTTTGTTTCCTCTTCAGTCCTCAAATAGCAGTCATGCTCTGCTATTTCATCTGACTCTGTGCTAATTGGTAACAAAGTTGCCGGGTTCAGGACATTGCAACGTTTTATCTGAATATGACTTGCCAACAGCGTCAACTCGTATCCAGACAACCTCTCACTCGTCAAGTGCTGAGTTTTCGTACGATTCAAAAGAGTATCGACTGCATGCGGAACCATCACGTGAGCATATTATCCATAACCAACCCTGCTGATTGCCGGATGGACACCGCAGCTGCCGCTGTTGCTCTCAAACAACTTGGCAATGCTCTAGCTACCGGGTCCAAGGTCGAGGAAAAATATGCACATGGACGTTGCTAACCACCAAAAGGTTGCGTTAAAACACTCCAAGCACAACCTTCCCTCTCGTGAACATATAATGTAAACGGCTTACTGTAGTCGGGGGTACCTAACACAGGAGCTGAACACAATGAATCACGCAATTCAGAAAAACTCTTCTGACATTCTTCCGTCCATGGTAAAGGAGTTAAAACATCCTTGCACGTAAGAGCCACCAATGGTTTCGCTAACAGTGAAAAATTTGGAATCCACTGTCTGCAGTATGACGTGATACCTAGAAAGGCACGCACATCTCTTTGGGTTGTTGGCACAGTCATTCGCGCAATTGCTGCAATTCTCTCTGGGGTCAACCGCCTTCCCTCCTTTGACAATAAGTGACCTAGATCGGTTACTTCTTGACAACAATATTGGAGTTTAGAAGGTGACACCTTGTGATGTAAGTCACAGAGATGTTGCAGCAATGATACTGTAGCAATTTTGCAAATGTCCTGAGTATCTGCAGCTACCAATAAGTCATCAACATATTGGATCAGGGCTGCACCAGCCGGCAACGTAAACGCATCCAGTTGACCCTTCAAGACTTGACTGTAAATCGATGGACTCTCACAGAAGCCCTGAGGAGCACGTTTAAACCGGAAGCTGCGACCACCAAGAGAGAAACCAAAAAGGTCTCTGCTTTCTTCGGCAATCGGAATACTAAAGAACGCATTCTTCAGATCGATCACCGAAAACCAAGACGCTGAAGCTGGAATCAGAGTCAGTAGCGCCGTGATGTCAGGCACAACGGGAAACTGAGGAATCACAATTTTATTTACCTCCCGTAAATCAATAACAAAACGATAAACAGGCGGCTTCGAAGGATCAGTACGTTTTAGAATGGGCAGTACAGGGCTGTTGCACACGTTTCCCCGAGTTTCTTCAATAACATCTTTCTTGATCAGATCATAGATGATCGCTAACAATGCACGTTCACCATCAAGAGAGATACGATACTGGGGAATTCGTGGCAATCGCACGTTAGATTTCAGCTGAACAACGTAAGGGGAGATGTCAAGCAGGCCCACATCATTGGGACCTGTTGCCCACAAAGATGTAGGAAGAGAACTCAATTCCGGTGGAAGCTTATCAAGAGATAAGTACATAGGAGAGACAACCTTTTCGCCTAACGTAAGCTTTACTCCCGCAGGAGAACAATACAAAGTTGCATACAAACGTTTTAGCAAATCCAGGCCCAAAAGATTTTCACCACAACCAGTAGTCAAAATCAACGGAGCTTCAAGCTCACAAGGCCCAATTGTAAGAGGCAAAGGGCGCGAAACTGGATTGCTAACGGGGGCGCCAGAGAATCCAACGGAAACATTTGTTAAGCCAGACAAAGGTGCGCCAGGGAGTTTCGAATGCATTATGGAACTTTTCGCTGCACCAGTGTCCAACAGAAAAGGCTCAACGACGCCCGATGTAGCAACTGCGACGTAAGGCCCTCTCTGATCAACCGGAACTGATACCACTCCCTCTCCTTGTCTATGGCTGTCCTAGTAATTACTGTCGTCAGTTCCCTGATCGACGTAATAGCCGTCTACATTGTACTGTGCAGATCGTCCTTGCGATGATCCACGTTGATCAAAACAATTATTGGAATTTGATGAATTATCTGACCGATCATTCTGAGCACCACGACCTCTACCACGTGATGTCTGCTGAGAACCACCACGACCTCCCCTAGAGGAGTTACCACTATTTCGATCATTTAGAACAGGACAATTGAATTTTAAGTCACCCTCCTGTCTACAATAGGCACACTGATTGTATCCTAACGAAGACCTTTGGGAGGAGGAGTCATTTCGTGATTGCGACCTATTCGATTGTGGCTGCGATCGATTTTGCTGTGAAGCATTCTGATTCGAACGCGGAGGATAGGCCTGCTGCAACAACACTTTTGTTTTGAGTTCTTTCGTCTTTTTATCAGCGCGGTCGTTCTCCTCTTTTTCTCTGTTCTCATAATACTGTGCCGTAGCCTGTATTTGAGCCGAGGTAGAGACGCCCACGCACTCTCAAGAGTTTTTCAATTTATTGCTCAAGTCGGGCAATAAGTTAGAGACAAATTTATCCACAAACAACCGTTGACCACCCTCAGTGCCCATATCCTGACCACTATGATCGATGAATGCCTCCTCGAATCTCGTAAAGAAATCAGAGACACTCTCGTCCTTTTTCTGTTTGCAAGCTGACAATTTGTCCCAGTTCACCCTCATAGCTGGCATAAGTGTTTTCATTAGCGTAATTATTCTCTGTGGGAGAGCCGTAATGAGCTGCTCGGGCTTAGCCCCACCAATTTGTCGTGTATCTGCCGCCGTAAAGGCAGCCCAATCACCACCCAATTCGTTCGCATGATCTTCCTGACGAATCTTAGCCCATACCGGTTGCGGTACAACATTGCCAAACAGCATATCGATATCGGCAAGATTCATTATCGTAGCGTCTACGAGCTGCGACAATTCTTTATAGTACCCTGCAGGATTTTTGCGAGGGTCAGGCAAAGACTGCTTCACCTGTAACACTTCCGATCGTTTCCATGGGAGATGTATCCATACTCTCTTGAAATGTGGCAAAATAATAGGAATAGCATTAGCATCACCTGGCATCCACACTGGTGGAACTTCCCGCATGGGAAACTGACCAGACGCATCTAACTGTCTCTCAACGTCCTCCACAAACAAAGCTTGAGGTATAGGAGTGGGACGAAAAGATAACAACCGTTCAACAGCGCGTCGAACGTTGGTATCCACTATCAGTCCGTTCGAGAACTGAAGCTGTAGATCAGACAAAGCGGTCAACACATCGTCAGGTGCATCGGCCGATATCTGATCGCGCAAAACCTTGCACATTTCCTCAAAAACGTACCTCTGTGTCGGAATATTAAATTGACAGAACGTTTCAAGCACAGCACGTGGAGGATTTCTCAGAGGATATGTCATCCAACCCATCGCCATATTATACAACGCGGCACGCTCCCTATTACCGGGAAGCTGGCTACGCCTTTGAGGACCGTCCGAACCAGCGGACCCAAGAACAGGTCCGAGAGAATTAAAGAAGCTAGCCGCAACAGGAGGTGTGCGACTTCGAGTAGATGGAGAAGTATAGCACAAAGGACTAACAAGAGAAGGGGTAGAAACAGAAGAAGCAACAGGAGTAAGTAGAGCAGGAGCAGTAGCGGGAGCAGGAGTATGTGGAAGTGGAGGAGCAGTAGGAATAGCAGTAGGCAAAGGAGCAGGAACAGTCGGAAGAACGGGTGCAGGTTGAGGAACAGGTTGAGGAGCAGGTACAGGGGGAACCACAGGAGCCGTGGTACCCTGTACGTACGGAGGTGGTGACTTCATAAGATAAGACATTAAAGGATCCTCAACTGATTCTTCCTTCTTATCCGACTCCGTAGGCAAAGCAGGATAGCATTCATCTATGGACATACGCTGCAGCCTATCAAACACTTCCTTTTCCTTATCCTCCTTATCACGCTGAAACTGCTCTGCTTTCTTTACAATGGTAGCAACACCATCTCTCTGATTACGTTTAGTCTGCCTGATCTCTCTCTGTCGGGCTTCTTTACGCCACAACCGAAAAGCATCAAACATGGCCGGCCTTGACTTTTTCTTAAACAATTTAGCCTCAAGATTATCTAAAATCGGGGTCTCAAAACTACCATGAGGTGGCCAACTAAGGACACCATCTTTTTTGGTGTAACGAATCCAATATTCATTAAAAGTAATAGGACCTAGTCCGTGCTTACTGTAGAGCTCATAAGTGGGAGTTCCAACCGGAGGTATCGGACAAGAGTCCTCCAGTCGGGAATCCGTACCACAACGTCTGAAACAACTAAACAAAGTACAGCGACCAGGCATCTTGCACACTAGCCGTGTTTCACAAACTTCAAGGGTTACGGGATTTACCAAGTCCCAGCTAAGAGCAAAAACCCTCGGTTTTTGGCGGCTGCAGTCGTCAAATAGCACAACAAAGTACCAAGAACCACAAATGCAATGGAACCATGCAACAACTAAGTAACCACAACCAAGAACTCTGGGAGCGACCCACAAATACTTAACTCAAAGATCGATGGCGTCACCAGGAAGGCCCGTCAATCATCTCGCTATACCAAGATCTACGCCAGGCGCCAAAACAGGTCTACAGTCAGGGCAGCAGTCCGTCGCAGCCGTCCGGAGGCGGGAATCTTCGTGGGAAAAGTCTTCGGGCCACTTGTTTCGACAACAGGATCGATGAAGCGGAGTGCACCTTCCCTCGGAGATTTCACACGAAGTTCCTCACGATCGTCGGGCTTGGACCGGTACCACTGATGCAGCCCCATGTTGGGCGCCAACTGAACGACTGGGTTATTTAAGACCCAGCGGTGCCAGGGGACAACACCTGAAACCTTTGTGGGTAACCTGCTCCGGCGTACGAATGACAGAGACACAGGACACTTCCTTCGGCGTCAAAGATTCGAGGTTTATTACTGCAGGGAACACAGAAGTCACAGCAAGTACAACGGGTGCAACTTGAGGAGACTGCTTCAAATTGCTGCAAGTGGGTCGCTCCTTTTATACATGTTTCTTCCATAGGTTTACACTGTACACAAAGGTTTACAACTTGGTTCCCATAATTATCCCCGAGAGGGGTCGCTTTGGTCACTTTGATACATTCAGAGTCCGAAACATAAGTGCGGAAACATTTGGCGGTTCCCAACTGTAAAAACCCATCTTCCCACCATTAGTACATTCCAATCAGCAGTAAAACAGATTGAAGAAGGAACAGGGACAGGTGCAGAGGAAGATGGAAACAGTGGGGAGATCGGAAAGGGTGTAAAAGAGGAGGTATCGGGAAACACGAGCTACAGGCATCAAAGGGACGTGCCTAATGAGATGCACGGCTGAGACAATAAACCGGCATGGCAAGATGAGCCTCGAGCGGGGCCATCTGCCTTACAGTATCATCCCCCTCATCATAAAGACACTTTCAAAGGACATGTGTCTTCCGCAAATATCTTGAGAATCCCAGGGTCGCGAAGCGGACAACGTCCATTCGCTGGCTACTTGAGGGCAAGAAACAAAATGGATTCCGTATCTAAGATGGAACCCGTGGGTACAGATAGAAAAACCCACGAAACAGACGAACGGTTTAGGTTAATACAGCGAAACTGCGTACACCCACTAAACTCGTCATTTGCGGTTCGTAGATACCAGACTCGACCATATTCGTGCGAGTCGAAAACATCACTTACAATTGTCACGGAACCTCAACCCAGGTGGTGATCGCCACGGTGCTGTCCCACCAGGACTATGCTAACTCCATTTATCTTGGCATACCTCTCTACTTGTTGAAGCGACTCCAGATGGTGCAAAACTATGCTGCCAGACTGATTTTGAACCAACCTAGATGGCAACCTGCCACCACACTGCTTATGAAACTGCATTGGCTCCCCATAGTCCAACGTTGCACCTTTAAAACAGGCTGCACGGTTTTTAAATCCCTACACTGCAAAAGCCCAAATTTCAGTGACAAAACTTATAAGGAGGCACACCCCTTCCCGCAATCCGCGGTCAGACCATCTTGGCCTCCTACATACACCCTCCTTCAAACGGAAACGCACTTGGGGCTGTCGATTTGCAACACTGGCCCCCCGCCTGTGGAATTCTTTCCCTCTTGAGATCCGGACTTTACCTGGACCTCATGGAGTTCAGAAGAGCACTTAAAACCTGGCTCTATAAACAAGCTTACCATTAACTTAAACACACACGTAACATCTCCGGATCACGCCCGTGTCTTTTCCACAGCGCAAAGAAACCAATCGGTGTTAGTGTGCTCAATAAGTTTTTTTTTAACATAACATAACATATTGTGACCCGCAGCCTGTTCAGGTTACTACACAAAAGAAAGACTTTTTTTCTATGGGATTGACCTTCCTGATCTTCTGTACTTTTGAACAAGTGTTGTGTATCTTTCAAGGGCATTCTAATTTAATTTGAAAGATGTTTTACATCAGTTGTGCCATGCTTGTGGACTAACTGTGTTTGTTCCCCTAACTCTCACTCTCTATTCCTAATCTCAATTTGCTGGAGATTAATATTGATATTTATGAAACCTAATTTGTGTTTCAGGGCTCTTTTAGTGTTTATCACTAGTAAGAGCACCCTAGTGTTTGAGGTCTAGAACCAACCCACTTTGAGGCTGATGTTCCACTCCGGTGTCTTCCTTTCTAGGCCTGTCATTTTGTGAGCACTATGTAAATGCATATCTGTGCAGGTTGTTTGGCGGGCACTATCTTGCTCCCTTCTCCCTGCTTTCATCTATGATCAGATACGAAGTTCTCTTTTTTGATCTGTTACATATCTGAATTCTTGATTGCGGGGACCCATAATGCACCTTCAGATCGAAGAACTACATGATCCCTTAGGCAGAGTTGCTTTGTCCTTATTCATGTGCCTACTCACTATTTGTGGGAAATTCCTTGAAACCCTTTTACAAACTTCCATTCTTGGTTCAATGTTCACTCTAATCTGGCTAGTGAAATGCTACAACTGATAGAGCGCGCAGGTCACCCGACTATAATTTTACCATACTCACCTAGGCCCATAATCAAAAACTCCTTTACTTAATCAGGTAACCTTCTCTCTACTACCAGATATTTTCGCCTACTAGGTCCTATACCATTGACTTACCAATTCATATCACTGGTACCTGTAACCTATTGGATCAGGGAGTTAGTTTTAAAGATAGGTCAATAAACCATAGCATTTGCACTCGTATAATAACCACAGACTCGGGAAGTTTTAAACTCTTTATCTAAATTTCATAAATGGTCATGATCCAGAGATTAAACACCAATAGACTCTCAATAATGAAAATCAAAATTAATGTACAACTATGCAAAAGATATATTATACTAATCATTTAACAATAAGGGAAAGTAAGAAAAAGGGAACATGCTATATAATCAAACAATATGAGCTGTCAAATTTAAAGGGAAAGGTAAGAAAAAGGAACACGCTATTACATCAATTTTATCATTTGACTATAGGGAAGGTAAGAAAAATGGAACATGCTATTAAATCGAAATGAATTGATCATTTACTAATAGGATGGGTAAGAAAAAGGAACATACTATTCAAGATTTTTTTCTTAAAAGATTTAACCATAGGTTGGGTATATATATAAAATCAAAACTTTCACACATAGGGAAGGATAAGAGAAGGAACAAGATATACGACAACAAACCCACACAGATTTATATTTACCTAGAATGGTGTGAAAACCAACCCTGGCCACGGGTCAGTTGAAAGACAGAAGAAAACCCCAAAAGTTGCAGTTGCCGGTAGGCCAGCAGGTGCAGATCAGAATCAGGACAGGAAAACCATATTTGGATCAGGACAGGACCACCAAAGGTTTAGACCAGCACCCACAGTTCAGTTGCAACGCCTACGCTACTCCCTCTCTGCAGCTAACAGTCAGAACCCCAATTGGGTTATCGATTTCACCGACAAAGTGCTTCGCCAGCACCTCAGCTTCCCAGAACCCCGATTGGGTCAGCGAATCTTCTGACAGAGTGCTCCGCAGCCCTCTGCTCTTAGTCACCTCTTGAGTGCGTTGGGTAAGTGACAGGTCAGCTATTCGGACAAGTCTGACAAATTAACTAGCTAAGCCTACTCTAGTTATACTATTTTCCAGGTCAGTGTAGCACCCCCCAATGTTACAAGTGTAAGGATTCCCAATTTTGATTGGTCAAAGAGTGAGAAGAGGTCGTCACACCATACTAAAAATGAGACTTTTACCGTCTCATATTCAAATTTACTTTCCCGCCCATCAATTTTAGGTTCTCATGACGTTTTATTCCACCCAACAATGGATGTTCCATTGACAAATACATTGTTATAACATTGTAAAAATTTAGGTTCACAAGTTCATGTTCCCAGGAGCATCTTCTAGTCAGTCAGCTTCTTGGCTGCAGTCCAAAGGTCACTGTTCCAGAGACTTGAGATTTTCGCGTAGTCACAGTTTCAACAAAGATGGAGTACAGCATTACAAGTCAGGCCAGTTTTCAGAGTGTAACATGAAATGGAAAAGAAAGTTTTAGAACACAGAATTAACGAATACACTGTATACCATGCATCTCTACTCTATACCCATTATTTTATATTTAACTATAGCATTAGGATTAGGCAGAACGAACAGCTTAGCAAAAGCAGCAATGCAAGCTTCTCACATGTGAGAACACAGAACAGCCATCTTGGATCTAGTGCGCAGAAGCGACAGATTCCCTCCAAAGCAAAGAATACGCTATGTCACGTGAGTATGACAGACGCATGCGCAGTAGAAACCCTCGCGTAGCAGCAGCCATCTTAGATGCAAGAGTATTACAGTTAGTAAAACACATAAGCAAGCTTCACTCTGACACCCAAATGTTTATGTAAAATGTGATATTTGTAACACAAACATGTTGGTTAATCTATTAATGTTATTCGAGGTTCATGAATACAAGCAAGTCGCTTCATGTGCAAATCCTTGCTCCATCACAACCTTTACATTATTTAGAGTGAGCACATAGGATGAAAGCTCTAGGTTGAAGGCAGTCCTTTATCATAGCAACCTTCAGAAGAGTTCCCATTTACCTTTAACTGAACCTGAGCAATAAATGGTGATGGCCAACCTGTAGTATCGAGGAATTTCTTCCTGGTGAGATCATTCTAGGAGTTTGGGTCAGTTACTGAGCTTCCCCCATGAAGTTTTGTCTACATCATTACTAATCCAAGAGTATCCCTATTCTAATTCGAGCAGGTAGAGGATCTTGTTTCGTAGTTCTGTCTTCCCAAGAGTGAGGAACAGACTGCAGTCCAAGGCGTCTGCTTTTAGACTGGTGTGTGGACAGAGCTGCATACACACTCTGTACTGGTCCAGGATCTAGCACTTCCACTAGTGAGCCACAGTTTTGTTTCATTCCCACAATTGCCATCTAAACCTCTGGTGTCTGCCTGAGCCTCACACACCATTGAAAGTCTTACTGCTTTTTTATGGATTGCTGACCAATGGTCCTGAGTCACTCAGATGCCTGTTTTGAAGCCTCTTCTGCCCGAACAGCTGTGACATCCTCACCATTCCGGATCTCCTCCAATAGGGATGTTGCAACCCTGAATGTGACGCTCTTTGCACCATGTGACCTAGCACTAGCCCAGTCTGAAGCAGTGTTGGTATTTGGGATCATTTTCATGGGAGACCAGAGGATTATGCAGGATGCTACAGCCAGAAGTTCAGAGCTCTGATTTAGGCGAATGTCATTGCACACACTCAGCCAAGCCCACACTTTTTTTTCATTATTTTTTTTCAATATGGTGCAGCAATTCCGAGGCATTGTCAGTTAGATAAGTAATGGACCTTGGGTAGTGAATTGACTCCCTTCCAACTCTGTCACCCTTTCAGTTACCAGGCTGACATTTGACTGATTCTGCCTTGGCCTAACCGTCTCCAGTCCTATATGTTTCACCCTGCAGAATAGTAAGCAGGTATTTTCATTAAATTGTGTGGACAGCAGATATGTACTTGGGATTCAGACTTAAAATACAGTCCAAGACTCTGTTCCACAGTCAGAGTTTTGTGCATTGCCACCTAAACGTTAGCAATTCTGTGTAACAGTGTCTCAATGCAAAAGCCATAAACAGACTGCAATGCATTCAACATATTGCAGCAATACTGGTCTGAGAAAGTTATAGTCTGTCATCTCAGCCCTACTTAAACATGGTTCCTTTGGATGAGAAATGGATTGAAACGTAGATGATCACGATCGCTGTTTGGGATGAGTGAAGAAGGGCAGCCCCTGGCAGGTGGTGCTGAGAAGGCTTCTGGTCTGCTCCAGGTCCTGAAGGCCATGCTCGTCCCAGCATATGGACTTATGCTCTCCTGCTAGAACTCATCCCTGGACTTCAGCTGTCTAGCAAGCATCTGTAGCACTCCATATGGTAGACGTGCTTCTAGGCTCACATCAGCATGTCACTGATGTAGAAGTCCTGCACTCATTTTGTGCATTTGACCCCAAAGAGCTTAAGGGATTGGGAGAGCAGATAGGTCAGGTCACGGGAAGGTAGCAGAGACTGACAGATGGTAGGCAATGGGGCATGAGCAAAGGAAGATCATACTTTTTTGGGGGAATGTTTTTAATGCCATTTTCTCGAGTTCAGTACAGAAACAGAATGGGCTTCCAGAGAACATGATCTTCTTCAGTATTATATCAACATTATCATTCAACAGCAGTAGTATACATGCCAACAACAAATGAACTTTCATAGTTGGTAGCACAAGCCCCGCCCCCTCTCCTCCCGGCCACCACCCAACCTCGGGTAACACTATGAGTCATTTATCAGGAGACCGTAATGCTTTATTTCCACAGTTTCCATATTTTCTGGAACTTTTTGGGACATTCCTGTGCCATAGAAGCCGTTTTCTCTCTTGACATATACATTCCATTCCCTTTCTCCATTTATCCATTGAGGGGCTCAGTGTGGCTCCCCATGCGCGTGCCAGGTCACGCTTGACCACCATTAATCCTAAATTGAGTAGTGTTTTCTGGGGATGTAAACTTCTGTATGTATGCCCAACATATTTTCTCCCGAAAGATATCTTCCAGCAGGGTTATTCAATATTTCTGGATATGTTGGCATTCCCTTATCGTGTGGAAGTATGAACCCTCAGTTATGTTGCATCGTAGGCAGTTGGGCGTATTAGCCCTCCCTGTGAGGTGCAATCGAGCTCTATCGTAGTATACCCTGTGCAGGTATTTGAATTGAATCAATCTAAGGCGGGACTTAATGCCCACCTCCCTGGGCTGCATCAGCTCTATTTCCCAATCCAGGTCTTCAATCTCACCTAGGTCTGCCTCCCATTTTGCTCTCAATTTCAGAAGGGAATCCGGTTTGTTGTTTATAATGGTTCAATATGTCCAGGAGACTGCCTTTTCCCTGATTTCACCCATTAGGAGCCGTCCCTCTAATGGGGCGTATTCGGGGAGGTTGCCTATGTCTATTTGCTGCGCCAACCACGCATGCGCTAACTGCAAGTATTTATAATAATATGTCTAGCTCATGTCGTACTCTTTCTAGAGGGAGGAGAATGTTACCAGCTCATTACGGTTTATTATGTCTTTAATTTGCAAGATTCCCAGTACCCGAATCCAGTCAGCTTCGCGATTTCTTTAGGTCGTCCCCCAGCCAAAGTGAGGTTTCTCTGGTCACCCGATTGTCCCTCTTCATTTTCTGCTCTTCTTTTTTCCATGCTGCATCACTATTCGAGTTAAGAGTTTTGCGGAGCCCTTCCCACCGTAGAGGTAGTGTGTGTGCGGGCGTCTTGCAAATTATGTGCGTTCTAGTGCCTATGTGGGGTGGTCTCTCACCACATGTTCCCATTCATTTACAAGAATTAAGTGAGCCGCCCAGTAGTATGCTCTAATATCAGGGAAAAGCCGCCATTATATTGGTTGCGTTGCAATGTCGCCAGCGCTTTCCTGAAGGGTCTCCCGTCCCATAGGAACGTTCTCAATGTGTCATAAATTTTAATGTATGCCTCGTCTGGTATCAGTTGATATGCGTTTTAAAGAACATATACGAATTTTGTAAGCACTATCATTTTGTAAAACGCTGCTCTGCCCAGCAACGTTAACGGTAAGGATTTCCATCTTTCTACATCTGAGCTAAACTCCTTGAGCACCCTTTAGAGATTGCGATTCAGCGCCTCTGCTTTATCTGTGGAAACATAAATTCCAGGATATTTTATGCCATTGAGCAGTAGACACTACTAAAACCTTGTCAAAGCCCTTATAATGTTAAGGCTGTTGCCATGGTAGGCTGAACAGTCTTAAGTGATTGTTAGAGTTCCTATGCTCCCCACCCGGTGTTCTGGGCGTTAATACTGCTGTGACTAAGGATTCCAGATGTGAAAACAACAGTAATCTGTAAGTGAAAGAATAAATGTATTCTCGCCCACTTGTTGTACACCCTAGAACTATGTTTTACTGCAGGCTTGCGCAGGAGCTATGCAACATTCCCAGCTCCAACAGCAGAATGATTCACTGAGCTCCCAGATTTACTGTGTAGTATTTGATGTTTAGACGCTGGTTTGAGCCCTTTGAGTCAATTGACTCTCCAGGATAGCTCTTTATTGTTTGTAGACCCATCATGTTAGGTTTTCTGTCTGGCTCCTTTCTCTTTAATATTGCAATGGAGGAAGGTATCAAGATAGCAGAAGCCAAGGGAATGATGGTACTCTGTGAGCTTTATATCATGTCATATTATTTTGTCGTATTATGTATAATGCGTTCCAATAAGCGCAAGCCCGACAAAGATTGTATTACTTCTAAGTGGTGTTGCCTATTGGTGCCATAACCATTCCACTTGGATGACTGTTTGCATGTGAAAAATATAACCATCTTCTTTCCTCTTCTGATATGCATTTTAGATAACAAATCAGAACTTGAAATCAATGTGTTGCAGAAAAAAATAAAAATCCCTAAACTTTCTGGTGGCAGCCATGAAGACTATATGAGAGACCATCACGTGGAAGACAAAGTGAAGCTTAAACACAGTAAGGTATCAGTTTTGCAACTTTTTCTGCTTCAATTTGTATTTGAATACCATTGCCTCAATGTTTGTAGAATGACTGAATTTGGTTTTGACATCCGTGATCTCTGAGATGCCTCCAATCGTACCTAAATGACCCATTGCTGCAATATTAGATGCATTTAGCTTAGTAGAAAACGTGCATTTTTGCCTACTTGCAATTTATTAATGTCATTTTATTGGCCATTATGTCTTTTATCATATCATCGCTTCTAATCCACTTTTTATAACGGAGGCTACAGCTTGTACCCATCTATAGTGCTCCATGCTCAACATTTATTGTGAATCCATTTGGCCCATTTGTGAAGGGCAGTTTCAGCATGTCTGCAGGCTGTCCATGAATCTCATTTTCTGAGAGTAAATACATGTCTCACAACTGGCCTGCACGGATGTCCAGTAAGTTGAGCTTATTTAGATCAGAACAAAAGATATGTGCTTCTTAGCAGTAACAACTACCATACGTGTGAATTCTTGGCTGATTCTTCATTCCATTTGTATTTGTAAGTGGTTTAATGTGTTGGGTCTTTACAAGAGAATACAGGTCATGTGTATCTGTGAATAGGAGATCATACCACAAAACTGAATTTGCTTCACTGTAATAATGTTTATTTCTTTGCATTTTATATTTTAGGCTTAACACATATATATGCAGAACTATCAATTTTGTTAAATGACTACTTAACGCTTGCGCTACTCTTGAGTATCACATACTAGAGTATTGCACAGAATTCTCAAAATATGACAAATATTTAATATTTTCTGATGTTACCTCAATAGTTGCTGTGTGCAAGAATGAGGTTCACCTTGCATTTTACTGTGGGATCAGGGTTCTGTATTTGTCTAACTGCAGTGGTTCTCTGGTCATTATTACACTGTAGAAATACAATCTATTGTCCATACAAGAGATGTTGAAAAAAGGACTGCATAAGCAAATCATCAGCTTGCATGCCAGAAGAACTTTTTACATAACTTCTCACTGAGACTATACGTGTACAGCCAACAGTTGACATAGGTGGTTCGAAAACTAAAGTGAAGAAACACCAGCGGGAATAAAACAAGACACGTTGGTTCAAAATAAAGTCCCAAAAAGTTTAGTAATTCTAAAAAGCATCAAACTACCACTGGGGTATTCAGAGAAAAATGTTTATTATATCCAAATGACAAAGCTGTAGTCAAGCTTCCCTGGTATTCTGAGGCTATATTGCAGATCTTTGAACAAGAGTTATCTGTGCGAGATGTTAAAAATGGGACAAGTTGCACTTCTTGCCTGCCACTCCAGCACCATCATCCTATTCATCCCCACACCCACCTGTTTGTCAAATATTCCTCCTCACACCCACCTCAGTTTGTCATTGACAAAAGAGCAACTCATTACTTTTAGTGTATGAACTGCCTTTTTAATTTTAGAGTTGCTCCTTTCTCTCACAATACACTTCATATCATTTTACGCAGACCTCTATATGAAGAAACGAACCTGGCCAACACATTGTCTGTGGTATTTCAAATCATTGCCTAGACTTGAAAATTGCATCACAAATGTAGCACACCACCTCTATTAAAATCCATGACGAGTCAATGATTGATTAATACATTCCCAAAGATAGGGCATTTGATTCACACTTTGTTCAGTTCAAAACAACAGCAAAGGGAGAGAAGTTAAACTTCAAGAGACCTATTGTTTTGTATGTCTAAGCAAATGCAAGGAATGCATTTAATAGATATTTTGAAAGCTTAAAGATTCATCAAATTCCTTCTCGCTTTTCCTTCCTTTCAATTCTCATGTAACTTTTTTAATATATGGTCATCGTTTTGTCATTTGTCTGCACAGTCTAGACTTTCATCTTCATTTTCAACCTAATTGTATTCAGATTTCAAACAAGTGTATAAAGAACTCAAATTCTAATATTCTAGAGGAAAAGCAAAGCCAAAAACATAACCAGCCCAACCACTTTACCTTTGAAATGTTTTATTTCAATTTGTTTTTACTCATTCATAGAGCCTTTTGTTTCATCAGACAACTAACACATACAGCGCGTTTTTAATTCTCAGTATCCACGAGGTTTACTTTAACCTATCCAAAAAAATATGAAGCGTGCACCATATTCAAACCCACAGTAGCTCTTGGAAGTAAAATTGAGTACTTTTAGACATAAATCAATTTACATGGTGCACATTTAATCTAAAAGACATGCCCGATCTATCTCCAGGATTATCTAAAAGTGAAAGTCCACATCCAAGGTCCTTGAGGACTTCATTTCTAGTAAGACATGTGGGAGAAGGGAGAAATGTTTTAGTAAGATGGTGGAAATGGGAGTGTGTCCTCTTTAGAGGATGTACATGATCAATCATTACAATTCAATATTTGGGTAAGCCTTAATTGTTTTGGTTTGCTTCTGAATTGTTAGTTTTTGCCTACTAACAACATTTACATAGCACACACCAACTGAGTCGGTCTATTGATGTGCTTAATTCATTTTTCGTTTCTTGAATTTCCACCCTTTTCCACACATGTTCTCATAAGATAATCAGGTTCTTTTGGTCCAATGAGTTTTATCTCTGGTAAGCAGCATTCTCAAATATGTTATATTTCCATTTCTCTTTCCTTGCCTTTTTCCTTTTTTGGGTCACAATATGGCTGGGTAATTCACCATAATTTGACACGATTTTCATTGTTTTCAGAACTAGGCCTCAAATAATTACTTTTAAACTAGGAGTTTATTTGAGTCATTGGCTACAGTAGAAGTTGCTGTTTGCAGGATAGTGTTTGCAGAAAAGGTTACGTCAGTTGCACAAATGCTTAAAAAAAAACATAAGATGAACGCTCGTAATACTTTATGTATGACGACTCCATTTTGGGAGTTGCAAATTGCAATTATTTTTTTTTGTTACTCGCAAAATGGAATGTACAACTGGGTCTGAGACACTCTTTGCGATTCCCAGTGGGTACACAAGTGACCTGCCTCATAGAAAAATGAAACGTTTCGGTTTCATTTTTTCAGAGTAAGCAGTGGTCTGAATTTTTTTCGCTGCCCAACACAAAGGGGAAGGGGTTCCCTTGAGACTCCATCCGGTTTGAGAGTGGCTTACCACCTACTTGAAGTAGGTGGTAACTGCGATTGTTTTATGACCGCATCATACATTCAAATGCGATTCGCTATTAGGAAGGGACACCCTTGGCACACCCCTTCCTAATAGCGGCTCACAAACCCTATTATGCGAGGCGGTACTAGGTTACCAACTCGCAAAATAGGGTTTGTAAATACCACAAACCTTTTTAGCAGTCGCTAAAGAGTCATACGTCTGTCCCCTAGTGCACAAATGACTGAAGATTATTAATGCAAGGACTGTTCTCCGGAATCATTTCAATTAACAAAACATGTCGGAAAATATTTTGTATTGTAAATTCACTTCATTTTGAACTTTCTCAAGTAAAGATTTTAAGGATTGGCGAGGAGCACTTTGTAATATAAGATATTCGTAATAAAACTTTACTAAGCATGGAAAATCCTTACTGCTGTCATGTTTGGTTCTAGCTACTATCTGGAAATGTTGGAATCCCAAATATACTTGACATTTTTTTGTTCCACCCCATATGAATGTTTTAGTTTGGAACTGTTCCTGGTATACCTTTAAAGAACAGCATTCCTACTTGTGTATACTGTTTTAGGTGGTTTGCTGTCCTTGTGCCCCTATTTAGTATACTAACTTGGACGCCTGCTTCTTTCATCCAGTTCCTACCTGTGTATTTTGTGTAACTTGATTTGCTGTCCTTTTATCTGTAAGTAGTGTGCTAACTTTGACTCCTCCTTCTTACACCCAGAGGCTTGATGGAAAAAAGGTGACGGAAAATGCTCACAAAAGTATTGAAGCAGTTGTCGCCCGACTTGAACAGCAAAATGGCCTGACACAGACTCAAAACTCTAGCTGTAATGAGGACATCATTGCGCCTGCGGATATCATTATCGCAGACCATATGAATAGTGCAACCATCCCTCGTGCCTTGTATGAGGAGTTGTTGAGAAACTACACAGCGCAGCAAGAAAATATGAGACGCATCCAGGTAGATCTGGAGAGAACGCGAAGACAGCTTGTACAGCAGGCCAAGAAACTGAGGGAGTACTGGACTCTGGTTTCAGAAGTGAAGGAGCTGAGAGACCTCAACAGAAGACTACAAGATGTGCTGCTTCAACGGTTGGGCAGTGGTGAGTTTGCTGGACACCTGATGGATAATTTTAATGGCCATGGTTAATTGTATGCTGGGGAACAGTGTCGCTGGGTAAAATACCAGCTACCTTGCATTCGGGGAGCGAGTGGCACAGACCCAGTGTGGCCGCTGTGTATCCCATCTGTCTCCCTTCCTTAGTCTGCCCCACTCTACCTTCCAGGAAAGATGTATGATTTGGATTGGGACTTAAGCAGTGTGAACAGCATGAATAAGAAATGCACAAGAAGGCCCCTAACTGCCCACATTTCACTTGCAACTGCTTCCTGTATGTGGTATTCTGTTCTGTTGGTGTTCCAGCCGTTGATGGTCCCCCTTCCACTCCCGCTTCCTGGAAGTAGGCATATGTCCATGCATCTCCAAGAAAGTCAGTGAATAGGCATAGATAGGGACCCTAATATTGGAGAAGAATCCAGCCTTCAGATATGTGGGTACTGTATTCTCGTGTTCCTTTCCGAAATGTCTCTGCAAACAGAGACTGAAAATCCAGGTGCACAATATGCTTGCATGCTCAGTAGTGGTGGTTGGGCATGGATAGATGGACAACGCAAAGAGTCGAAACACTGCTTTCCTTGCCGCACCCTTTTGGTGCAGAATGGTTCGGGGTGGTGATTGGGGAGTGTGCAGAGCAGCAGGGAAAAGAGTGGCAGACAGGGAAGGGGTCTTCGCAACCCTGCTCGCAGAAGAGTGGCCAGCTAGCTCAGTGCACTAAAGCGATGGTGAGCAGAGAGCTGCGAATGCTGACTCATTCGCCAAACTGAAAAGATAGGCTACCATTTCTAATAAATAGCTTGGTAATTGAAATTTGTTGCCGTACAAAGGATTTAGCTCTGCATGGGAATCGGATTTATCTGAAAGCGAAACATGTTTCTTGATTTTTTTTACCAAAGTTAATTTACTGAATAATATTATTCATTTATGAACAAAGTGGACACAACTTTGTCTGCTTCAGTAATTGCTGTGACAATTTAATGGTATTCAGAACTGCATGAATATTTAACATCTTGCGATGGAGTCAGAATCATACTTAATCCGAGATAATCAAGCTCATAATACAGTAGTCCCAGTAACATAAGCTGACTATTTTTTAAGTTATGTTATTAAAAATAACAGAACATCTGATTTAATGGAAATTTCCATTGCTGTGTGACATGTGAAATCCCAGCAATTTAATGAATACGGTTGGTGTAATTCCCCTGCTGCTTCTCTTTTATGATTTTCATGGGTGTCCCATTATGTCATTTTTATGGCATGTTTGATAGTGCAGCTATCGCCAGACAATGATTTGAGCATCACTAAAGCTGGGCTTTTGTTCTTCCCTTATGATGGGAACCAGGTGTACATGATTTTATTGGGCAGACGTTGTGTGCTGTCTCAAACAAGCTGCTTGCCCCTCTCAGATGTGATCATTGTGTTTATCCAACTACCTAAGCTTGAACTTTGAGGAGCACACACACATAACATTCAGATAACTCGACCATTTATTGTGTTTTCTCTGGCAGCAGCACAGACGGGAGGAGGGCAGTCACTGACCTGCATGGATTTTTATGACTAGTTTGATAATGCAACTGTCACCTAGCCTTTCAACATCCACTAATATTACTCTGCAATTCTTTGCTTCCACACAAATCCAGATTTATTCCCAGGCTATTCACTCGTAATGCTTCACATTACCAATCTACATTCCTTTAGAGCCAGACCTATTAGCACTGCCAATGCTTGTTTTATACTGTGAAACCATGTACCTTTTTTAAAATTTCAAAGATACAGCACGAAAATAGCAACTTTTAATTTTTAAGTCCGGCCATAAAGTGCAGCTGCCTTGAAACGAGTTTTCACCCGGTATTTACTTATACATCAAGTGGGCTTTGGCTTCGCCCAGAGGATTATTTTTCTCTCATTTCATCTCATGCTGTTGGTAGTTAGTGTATCAGCCCTCCTTCTAAGATGAGCTATCGATTGTAATGCTGAGGTATGTTGTGCGCACTGTCCCACATTAAGGGCCTGTAGGTACTGACCTCCTAGTCACAAATTAAACGCTTTTTGTTTTGGCAAACCGAACTATTTATGTATAAAGGGATCCAGAAATGGCACTTGCCCCTTTGCGAATCAGTTACCACCCCATCTTTGGAATTTGTAAGTGATTAGTGATTTGCAACTGGAATTACTGTTGCAAACCATTAATAGATACCATATCGACTCATATATCAGTTGTGCACATTAGCTTCGCTAATTGAGTCCCTATTAATGTTCATTCTATGAACTTGAGAGCCCTTTGTTTTCTACCTGATAGATTTGTTTTGGTATTGGATTATATAAATGTTTGCTCACCCTGGTAGTTTTGAAATGGAAATGTCAAACTGATTTTAAACTGGTAAATGATCCTTCCCTGACAGCTTGCATATTTTTAAGGGGAACAGGACACATTAGAAACGGGCTGAGGTTTTGCTCCTACGAGTCCATGCTAACCCTCCGTGCTTGATCGGTTGAGTAAAAGACGCAAGTGAAAAGTCCCAACATTGTTCTTAGGAGCCCGCTGCCTCCCTTCCAAATGCTGGGGCTGCTCAATACCAAGGTGGGGAATTATTGATGGCACCTCATGCCTTGTTCTTCCGCCACCTAGTACTGCTGGTCGCCTCAATGCAACCTTCCAGGTTCTTTTTTTTTATCCCTCCTTTTTACCATTGTCGCTATTTTCCTATCTTTCTCTTCCTCCATCCTTCTCCTTTTTCGGGTCAAAGTCACATTCTGGTGCCAGTCATGAGTACAGCTGCCATACACATAGTAAACAGTGTTTCTAGCAGATATAGTTATATATTTCACGATGGCAAAAATGAAACTCGTCAAACAATTGTTGGTCAAATTTCGAACCCACGTGAGCAACTTAACTTTTGGTGGTTGAGCGCACTGTTTGTTTAGGTTTCTGTTTTATTTAAAGTCAGAATGTATGTGAGGTATCCACTGCTATTGCAAGTTTACATCTTATTTAAAGCAAAGATATTTAAAATATTTTAATTGCTTTCCTTGTACACATAGTTTTTGAACAACGGATCTAAACTTTTCCTGGGTTGATCTGCTCTTAGAATCTGCACCAAATTATGAGTTGACTGAAAACCTTCCCCCTGTGTGGGATCCTGTATCACTTAATGTGAGAAAACCCCTTCAGTTTTGTGAAGTTCAGCTAGTGGGAAGAAAAAAATAACTATTGGCAAAGCTACTAGGCCTGGCTTTGACTTCAAGCCATTTGGCTTTGTCAATGCCTGTTCTGCCATTGAGTTTGCAAAAACGTATTGTTGGGTAATATGTAAGGCCCTCCGCAATCTAAAAAAAACATTGCCTTAAAGCGAAAATAATTTTGGTCTAAAAAAGTACACAGTCCCTTCATAGTTCCTGACACTGAAGGGAACTAGTTTGTGTTTGGGTGTGCTTCTTGTGAACAGGCAGAAATCGGTCACTCACAGAGAGGCTAGTCAATAACTGAAGTGGGCCGACCGTTCCTCCATGCAGTATACTGTAGTGGGTGGTAGAATATGTGAATGACAATTTAACAGACTAATGGATAAAGAGGGCTGGCTGAAAGGCCTGTAGGTAAGTATATATATGTAATTTTATTAAAATCAAACGATCTTGACTAACGCCATACCTAACAATAAAACATCCAAATTCTCTGTATCATATACTTTTCTGACAGTTCTGCCTCATCCAGTCAGAGACATATTTTTGAAAATTTGGTTTTGGACTCAAAGTCCCTCTACAAGTTTGGAATATTTTGTACTGTCTGCTCTTTTGAATTTCCAGCAT
Source organism: Lissotriton vulgaris (assembly GCF_964263255.1). NCBI lineage: Eukaryota > Metazoa > Chordata > Amphibia > Caudata > Salamandridae > Lissotriton > Lissotriton vulgaris. The sequence goes on along the minus strand of NC_141685.1, from coordinate 351,457,474 downwards.
GTCAGGCAAAGGGTGCATGTGGATGTTGAAGGGTGCTGAGGGTCAGTATAATCTGGCTAGCACTTGCTATATTTGCATTGCTGATGTTGGGACAGGGGTGTATTTTTTTAATGAAGGGAAGGATATTGTTCGTTTTCTGAAGTTTGGTAATGATGATATCAAATAGTTTTGCTTGCCGCTTTGCTTTAGTGGTTTGGGTGTCACCTGGTTTGGATTGGTTAGTAGTGAGGTGTTTGGCTCGATTGCAATAATTCCTAAGCTCACACAATTTCAGAAGTGTGCTACAGAAGAACTGTGTTAGAGATTCTGACCAGTTTGTTTTTAGTTTTTTTTTTTTTACATACGTGGTATTGCATTCATATTCACATTTTTGAGGGGAAGGTAGGTCAATGGCTGTTGTGAATTTATGGGCCGGGTGGGCTAAGATTTCCCATGATAATGGCAAAGGTTGGTCAGTGGTGATCAAGAGAACTTGAGCAAATTAATGAGGGTGTAGCTTATATCAGTTTTTTCTTCTGAGAGCCATTTTCTATTGAGCTAGTCTCCCCTTCAAAGATGTTGACCATGGTATGATATGACCTGGATATGACATAATCAGTGATCTGGAACTTGGGAATCAACAGAAACTCTAGGCCCAGGCTTTCATCTCAGGCAAGAGTTAATTGGCCAATAAATTGGAAAGTCCAGGCTATCCTGGTTGTATATGAATCCTTAGACCTAAATACTGGACTGGTAACAGACATTCAAGTCTCCTAGTATTTTGCCCTACAGGGCACAACAGTAGCATATCTGCTGTATATAAATGCTGGTGGCCTAGCATAGCACAACTGATAAGAACACTGAAAATGTAATTCCCAGTTTTCAAGGATGCACTCTGAGTTGTTTTCTGCCTCAGCGGTGTTGTAGTGACTATGCATGAATGTTGGTGTTACAAATTTCCAGCTTTAAACATTTGTAAAGTCATATCATTAGAAGTCATATTGTTGTTTTAAGCCAAGTCATGTCAGTTTACTTAGTAAGGAAATTATTTTACAAAGGGATTGATGTGTGTTCTTGATGAGTTGAGTAAAGTATTTGTGCCACATGTTAGTGGGTAAGCCCAAACTCCGTTTTAATTTGTATTTTGTGTAATTCCATGTCTCTGGATTGAGTTAATTTGTGTTTCTATGCAATAGTTTCTCCAGGTTTATGCCAAGGTTTCCTTTAAAGACTTGAACCTTGAAAATATTTCTTTAAAGAAGTAGTACTATATGTTTATTAATAGAGTAGAGCAGTGTTTTTTAAAGATTGCGGAGGACAGGCATTTTGGCTACTCGTGTTTAGCAGTGATTTTATCAAAAGCATATGTGTATTGTTGCTGTAAAGACCAGCGCTTAAGATTTTGGGCTTCTGTATGCCCAGTGCAGTAGGAGGAGGAGTGAGCTGGTGCATCTCACAAGATCAAAAAGAATGAAATGGAAAACCCGCTTGTCAAGCAGGAACGTGCGCCATTCAACTGGACAATGGAGCTTTTGAAGCTTTTCTTGTGAGGATAAATACCCTAACGTACATTAGCCATGCACATTTAAAAGTTTAGCTTCCAGGCTTCAGTATTGTTTGGAATAAATACTTTCTTAGAGTGCTTATTTTGTTTGCTCCTTTTGTATCAGATGCATGGAAATGAGGGAGTGGATGGGACTACCTGCATATCTGAATGTTATTTACTGTGAAGAGTTGTGTAAAGGAACATGAATGAATGACTGTAAGCAGACATTAGGAAATGGCATCAGGATCATAGCATGTCATTACAGTTATAGTATTTTCCTAGGAGTCTTCAGGCTTATCCTTGAAGGGTACATTACATTGGGAAGAAATGCGTTTTTGCACCCATCCATATCTAGTCTGAGGAGAAATAGCTCAAAACAAATGTCTTGGGATCACTCATGGAATGCCCCAAGAAGCATTCCTGTTAACATGTCTACTCTGACACATGGAATGTTTGGTAGAGGATTGTACTTGCAGTCTAACAGATTGGAGCTCAGTGGAATTGGTTGATGGCACAATAGATGGAAATAGCCCCTCTAAAACTTAAGAGAATCGCTGACAAAAACAAAAATCCATGGTTCAATAGTTCCCTAAATGAGGAAAGACGATCACTCAGACTTTAAGAGCGCAAGTGACGTCAATACCCTACTTTACCCCATTTATGCCAACTGAGACAATCCAGGAAAGCTTATAATTAAAGCATCCTTCAATCAAAAAAAGACTTTTTTAGGAAAGAACTGGACAATGCAATAAATAGGCCAAGGAAACTATTCGACAAAGAACAGTCGAATAAATCTGCCAAATCAGCACCGGTCATCTCCAAAAAAAGCTTAAATAGCGAGTATTTCTCCATCTTCTTTACCGACAAAGCAAATGCACTGCAGAGAGAACTTAAAAAATCAGCTGAAGATTTGGAAAGGGAGAAGGTTTCTTCAGATGAACTACAGTTCCAACAAGAACTCGACAAACCTAAGAACAACGCTCAATGGACAGGTTTCAATTTAATCAGTGAATTAGAATTATCTAAGATCATGTCATCCACCAAACCTAACAACCATTATAACGACCCCCTGCCAGCAAAGTGCTGGTCTTCTCTTAACCACCTGTTAATCCCGTCGTGGACTAAGATCATTAATGCTTCGTTATCACAAGGCCAAATTCCAGACTGCTTAAACACAGGGCAAGTCATTCCTCTTCTAAAAAAACAAATGAAAACCCTTCTGATCCAAACAACTTTAGACCTGTTACAAACATTCCCATGCTCACTAAAGTTCTGGAAAAATGTGTCCAACAACAACTGAGTCATCACGTTACGGATTTCAATCTACTAAATGATTTCCAATCGGGGTTCAGACCGAATCATAGTACAGAAACTGCAATACTGCAAATAGTAGATGACGCTCTACTGGCTCTTGATCACAACGACACATGTCTCCTAATATTGTTGGACTTGTCGGCTGCGTTCGACACGGTAAACCATGACAAAATTCTGGATAGGCTGAAAAACGGAATGGGATTAGATGGTATAGTACTAAAGTGGTTCAGCTCCTTCCTAGAGAATAGATCACAACATTTCATTGTCAACCAAACCCTGTCAGGCTCTACCAGAAATACAATTGGAGTTCCACAAGGTTCAACGTTATCCCCGGCGCTTTTCAATCTCTATGTAGAACCACTTACAGCTATACTACAAAAAGCAAACATCTCATTTCATATGTACGCGGATGACACGCGGCTGTATATCAAGGTAAAATCGACAGAAGATTTAAAAACTATGAATCAAGCCCTCACAAGAACCCTCCAATAGCTAACCCTGAATCACCTGAAGCTAAATCCGCAGAAAACGGAAATCGTACTGATTACACCTCAGAAAAGTAAACTCAAGATAGCGGACTGGTCCAACATTATCACTGCTTTAAAATGTACCCCGAAGATTGTCGACTCTACTAAATCTTTGGGAATTACCCTTGACAAAAACTTGAACATGATTCACATATCAACACAATGGCAAAGAATGCCCGTTTCCATCTAAGCTACCTGCGGAAACTAAAACCATTCCTATATAAAACTGATCTTAAAACAGCAGTCCAGGCACTGTTTATCTCCAGGATAGAAAATGGGTGCACTACTCTGGCAGGGCTTCCCAAAGTAACAACAGCCCCTTTGAAAGCATGTCTCAATGCTGCCACAAGACTGATAATGGGATCCAAAAAATTCGACCACATCTCCCCTCACTAGAAAGTGCTCAATTAGCTTCCTTTCGAAGCAAGAATTCCCTTCAAAATAGCTTGCATCACCCATAATGCATTGCACCATAAAACGCCAGTTTACCTTGCACAGAAAATCACGCTTTCAAGAGGAAACAGAAGCACCAGGAGCAGAGACAATCTACTTCTGAAGCCAGCTCGTTTTTGTAAGAAAAGAACTTATGACCGAGCGTTCTCTGGAGCAGCACCACGAATTTGGAATGCACTCCCCCCAAGCATTAGAAGAATTCCATCCATCCCTGCATGGAAAAAAAAAGCAAAATTATTCTATATGAGAAAATTTCTACAATAAGACCTTACAGCAGTACATGTGGATCAAATCTATCCATGTTTGCCTCCAGTCATCCACCAGCCTCTCGCATGTGGTGGTGTGACTTAATGCGATCGTTACCAACTCAATTGTTGATTTAATTGCTGATTCGCTATTTGTTTATACACTTCTCCAAAGTGTACTGTTGTATAGAGTTTGTAAATTGCAATCTGTGCTTCCAAATGGTACTAATGTTGATACAGTACTAGTGTGGAAGTGTGGCTCACTGGTTAGAGGCGACAGACCCGAGAGCAGAGGACGGCCCGGGACCAGGGTTCGATTCCCGGCGCGGCAAGTTTCTGGACCAGGGTCAGCGGACTCGATAATTCTCTCGCCTCGGTGCCCACTCTGATTAGCGATCACACTCGGCAACTCTGGGCATTAGCTTGCCTCATCTTCACTAACGGCCCCACCAGACCGCTGGGGATGCCTGGTCTCACCCTGGAGATACCCATTAAGGGACCATCTCTCAGGGAAGCCAGGAAGGGTTTTCGCAGCAGTCGAAGCGCCTTGGGACCCTACGGGTAAGTAGTGCGCTATATAAATGCCTATACATTTACATTTACATACACAGCTGTAAAGCGCTCTGATACCCCTCGCAGGGTCATGTTCGCGCTATAGAAAACACTAAATAAATTTAAAAAAAATAGATTAAATACTTGAAGAGCCTTTTAACTTATGCAGCCCAGAGGAATTTCATAGTCTATCTTGGTACTTGTTAGTTGTTTGTAGGCCCTCGAGGGGAGACAATTCAGTAAGAAAGCATTAAAGCATAAGTAATCTACCTCCAAATACTTTGTTTGTTGCAGGGAAGATGGAGATTGTGTTTGGTTTTGACATCCTCCATTCAGCTACTATGACGATGCAGTGATAACTGTGTCGGGGTGGCTTTCTGCACGAGGCAAAGGGTCTTGAATTCAGTGCTTTCCTTGATGGGGAGCTTTTTGAGGATCAAAGTCAGTGTAATATGTTTCGAGTGTTTCACAACTTAGATGTGCCAGACCACATACCCTTGTATAAGTCTTGGCATTGTGTCCTGTTGTTCGTGTCATCTTGTGGTTTACATCTCGGCTTTCTGCCCCGTTTTCCCCGCATCTGCGGTCGGGCTGTGTATACATTTGTGTGGCCGGTGAGATTGTCCCTTTCGCGGCCATTGAATTGTCCACCCCCTCAGTGGCAGGAAAAGAGAAGGAGAAGGAGCAAAAAGTGGGAGGTATAGGGAGAGTTTAGTTTGGTTGTGGTCCTGGAGGGCATGCGTTACTATTCTAGGCCAGATTATGACTCCAGCAGGAGCTTCGCTTGGTACGATGTTTACGGCGGCTTGTGCGAGGACAGGTAGTTGTCCAGAGAGAGCCACATTTCGCACTTTGTGTGTGTCTTCGGTGTGTGGTTAGCCGTTATGGTGTCTGCCCCCCTTAAAAAGGTGACCCAGTTGAAGGTGGAGATCCTTGAACAACCTTGTTTGCCATTACTAGCCAATTTGGCCTTGAGCCTGGTAAGGAGGGTCCACCTGGCTTAAATCAATAAATGCCGTCTGGTCATTAATGTTAGTTTGATCTGCTTTGTTTGTGACTAGGAATACATGGGGAAAAGCGTCAGTACAGTTATGCTTTGGTTTCTGTTCCCATGCCCAGCTGATATTTTTGCTGTGGGGAGGGGGGGAGGGGGGTCTTAGTGGTGTGCGTGACAAGGATGGATAAGCAGCTCATGGCAAAGTTGTCTGATATGAAAAGACAACTTGAGAGAAAGTGAGAATCGGATTTCTATAACAAACATTTTTATGCATTCCACCAAGTTGGCAGTACTCTAATCCTACTGCATGTATTCTCTTTTATCATGTTTAAGACTTTTAAGAATGTGCCTGTGGAACCCTGAGTTTATTTACTCGAAAGTAAAACCATAGTAAAGTAAATTCAAAACATGTTTGACACTCCTAAATCCAGATCTCGCCTCAAAACAATGAATGTTTAAATCCGAGTATTCAAATAAAAACAATTTGGTAAGAGCTGAAGGAGCCTTGGTATAATATTTTATTTTATGAAGATCTTACAGAAACACACGTAGCCCCAAGCTGCTTGTCCTTTTAGTTATGTATTTATACGTTTCCACATGCTCGAAAATGTCAAACGTTGAGGTTTATTGATCGGCTGTGGCGCCTTTACAGAATGCCTCCTCTTTGAAGACGTTTTTTGCGATCAAATGAAGATAATCTCATGGAAAGTGGTGCAGCGTTTCAATTGAAGATGTTTTCTTGTTAAGGGCTGGTGAAATATGAGGAGTTTCATGTAGACGTATCCTCTAACCTTTCGGGGGCCAAGAATGGCTACCTTCGTTAGGGTTTGGCTGCTCATGGAAGTGAAAATGTCCATCAGCAAATCTGTCCCCATCAAACCATGAGGTTTATGAACTTGGGGTATTAGACAGAAACAGAAACCAACCTTTAATGAGACTGGCAGAACCGGGTCCAAAGGCAAAAGTTGGCTACAATACAAACTGGGTACCAGAGCACCATTTTGAATAGGGTTATAAGTAGCCTAGCGCACTCCCCCCATCTTCCCTCCCCCACAACCCCAGCAAGTGAATACTGAGTTGGAATTAGACTTGGAAAATATCCAAGCAACAAGGCATTCCTGTATATTCCTGACATACTTGTTTTCTTTTTCTATTTCTTAAAACACTTTATCAGTTTGTTGACTGGTTACAAGCAATAGGATAGACTTTGAGGTAAGTCTACCCCTGATAAATGAGCAGGCCATATAGAAATGCGCAGACATGTGTTTTCTTGTTAGATTCACTTTAACCTCACACACAGTATTTGATCAAAACAGCAACCCGATTCTATACAGCAACGCGTGAGTGTGGCTAGGGGCTCATGGTTTTCTCTTTCCTATGCAAACATCTTTATGGGGTGGCTAGAGAAGGAGCGGATCTGGGGCACTAAAGATACACTGTGGAACAACCCCATTTTATATTGGGGTTGTTACCTCGACAACTGCATAATGATTTGGACAGGCTTGATTAATAAATTACAACAGTTTTGCAAATTTACTGAGCCCTCGATATCCCCCAATGGGAGCCCAGGAACACTAGATGAGTGCTTACACATTAGGCTTACACAAATGTGGGCACCTTGGATTATGTAAATGGTCAGACGATAAAAAGAAAGACTGAGGGATGCAGGAACACAAAATTTGTATTGCGTTCTGCATTAATTGCAACCGCAAATACGTGGTGTGCGTCATAATAATAATTATACACATTTGTATAGAGCACAATCACCTGTAAGGGTCTCTAGGCGCTGGGGGCCGTCAGGAAGATTAAGCATGCTATTGCCCAGAGTCACATGGTGCTGGGCTAATCTGCCGCCGGTGTTGGGGATCGAACCCTGATCCCCAGATTCCAAAGTCAGTCACCCTAGCCGCGGCGCCACACCACGTCCAAAGGCGAAACCATTGCATTGTAAATGCTCGTTGTCTTGTATCTGATCATTTTACCTCTTCATACAATTCTCCTGTTCTAGCAGGTAAAATGTGTATACTCTCCTATACCAACAATTAGTGCTCCAATGACTTGAACACTAAAAATATGTGGTCACTCCACAGCATCGTTCTTAGTAGCAATCGATGCCCCCTCACCACCTGCAAAATGTATGTGAAGTAAAGAATCATACTCTTAAGTACTCTGAGTTGCAATACCTGTGGCCACAAATGCTTTGAAAGAATTGGACATGTTTTCCTTTGTTAGCCACAGAATATTAAGGTAAGAATAGGTAGCAGTTGGGCTGCAGCTTCTCTTGTACACATACCTCACCAACTACTGTCATTATCATTGGGAGGTATGGCAGACTACAAGCAGTGGCATACTGATACTCGTCTATTTAGTCCCAGGTTTTCTGTCTTTGGCCGCTTTCTATTGGCTTAGCTGAATTTAAGGCATGGAGCGGGGACACCTGTTGTCAATAATTGCGCAAACCAGGAAAGAAGTAGTGGGTCAAGTTTGCTGAATGTGGAGTAACTCACTTTTCCGTACTCTGATTCGAACCCTGCAGTCTTCTGGAAATCTCTTGGCACTTTCCACACCCTGGCTGGTCAGATGGCAACAATGAGAAGTGAGCTCCTATACTATGGATCATTGGGGCTGGGACATCAGTGTAAGAGATGAAGGAAGAAGATGGTTAGCCCTTGGCATGGCAGCCTCGTTTATTGAGCAAACCTGTGATACTTTGTAGTTTTAGAACCTAACTAACACATTAGTTAGCACTCTCACGGAGATCACTGTACAGATGAAGAGTTGCACAGACGATGGCTCAAATCTGAAAAAGGCCCATGTTTTCTAGGCTGTTTTTGTGTGTATTTTCGTGAATGGTTTTATATTTTCTACTGGCGAGCCCTTTGTAGATCTCCTTCTATGCTCTCTTTCCTCTATCTTTTGTAGGTCTGGGTTTTGACAGCACAACTGCCAAACAGATCTATTGCTAACAATATAGAGTGGGCTTTTAATCCACCCCTTTTACCAGTTGGCTTTCTACAACCAGCCTCTTTCAGCCATTTTCTTGAGACTTTCTCAATAAGGTGTTAGCTGATACCTGTTGAGTACTCGTCTCTCACCTTAGGGTATTGCCTTCTTGGTGTGTCCTTGCGCCTACATTTTGGCTTGTATTGAACTGTGTGAATTTTGCCAGTATAGCCCTTTCTGTCCTTGCTGCTGGCTTCCTCGTGTGTGTCTCGTTCTAATGTCCTAATGCTGCACGCTTTAGCGTATTAAACCTCAGCCTGGTAGTTTAGCTAATCTATGTGCCTATTTTGCTGCTAAGCCACATTGCCTTTGGTTCCATAAGCCAGTGTATCTTTATTTTCTTCAGACTCCGATTCTGTACTTTCTTTTTGGTTTTACTACTTTTCATAGAATTTTTTTGCCCGGCTTCAGTAGAGCAACCAGTGATGAGCAGAACACCTTACACAGGCCTGCCCTGAGTTTTTTTTAACTGAAACCTTTTGTGATGTGTGTTTTTATTTGGCCTGGGTGGTGAACTCTGCTCCGTTCGCGTAGTTTTCTGTATTCCGCGGAGCGCACAGAATGCGGTTTTTATCGTGACCTTTTCATAAAATCACATATTACTCATAATTGAGAATCCTTTCTTGTATATAAACCAAATTAAGCATCCAAAAAACGTATTGGTCAGCAGCGTTCATGATTTAGGGTCCCCGACCTTTAGTGGACAATGAACAACATTTTAGTATGAAAAGAAATGGTGAGCAAACTTCAAACCACAGTAAAAGTTATTGACATAGATTTGTTATTACGAATTAAAGCTGAAAGGATAATTCTATGTAGACATCCTTTGCTAGTGTGTCTATATAAAGCTATTTATTGAAAAATATTTATTTCAGAAACAAAGTGGCAAAATGCTTTTTATAAAATACAGTTCATGCAAGTACCAATTCCAGAAGTGTGTCTTAAAGACCAATATATAAGGTGCTGAAGGTAAATGCAAAGGAACTGCTTGAAAAATGGTGGAAAATTATCAAATTTAAGGCACACAGGCCAGCGAGAAATGGGCAAAAATGGGTAGGATTTGAAGCATTCGACCTCTCCCCTCAAGACAATCTTGGAAGGTTTAGGACCACAACGTGTTTTTAAAGCACATTAACTCAGTGCCTTGGTAAGTAAAATAAAAGGATTTAAAGATCACCTGCTAAAGGGAGATTGTGGCATCAAACAGTACTTTGTTTATGAAACTTAGCTTGTACATGATGCTTTTTAAGTGACATTTTGTCATTAAGATTAGTGAAACTTGTTACAAATTCAATGCTGGGTTTCGAGGAAATTCAGGGGTCTCCTTAACATGCCTCTCAGGATCAGTTAATAAAGAACAAACAAAACACACAAGATGATGGATGGAATGTTGCACAATGGCAAAACATTCACCTCCAGTCACAGATCTGGGTTTAATCCATCGTTATTTTCCTCACCACGCCACCCCAGTTCAGACATGGCTATATGCAAATCAGTCTTGACCCTGTGCCTCATGGGAACAGTCCAGCCCGAACTGCCAAGCCATGTCTTCCCTGGACCGGAATCAAGCATTCTAGGTCCGGTTTCTGGCTATCAGCCGTCATCAGCCAGGATCGCTAGACTCCAGTGACTTAGTGAGCACGGGACCCACATCTGGGCATACCCTTCCCACATAGGGCGAGCAGCAAAACACACAAGATGATGGACGGAATCTTGCACAATGGCAAAACATTATCCCCAGTCACAGATCTGGGTTTAATCCATCGTTATTTTGCTCACCACGCCACCCCAGTTCAGACATGGCCATATGCAAATCAGTCTTGACCATGCTCCTCATGGGAACAGTCCAGCCCGAACTGCCAAGCCATGTCTTCCCTGGACCTCAATCAAGCATCCTAGGACCGGTTTCTGGCTATCTTTGTGCTTGCGTCAGTAATTTAAGAAGCCACCGGACAGAAGAAATCTGAAAGGCTGCACATGCTGACGTTAAGAAATACATGTTGTGCGGTGTAGCAATAGCAATTTAAAACAGAGCTACTGAATCAAAGGGAACATTTTAGAGTGCTGTGAGCAACATCTTGGAGACCACTGTGCCAATTGATCATTGCCCATGCCACCAAGTACTCCACTCCATGGTAGATATATGGCCGTTATGCCCGCGTAACTGAGATTTCCAATTACTTGTTGTGGGTAGTGTGGTTAATAGAGGCGCAGCGGGGCAGGACATCTCTATGCAAATATCCGATTGATATTAACTGAGATTTAGTTGAATAATATTGCCCGTCATACCAGCCAGATTATTTAAAAATTAAAGTACTCCATGAATTACAACCCTCTCAACAAAAGCTCACAGTTGCTAAGATGCAATGAAGCAAGCTGGTGTTTGTGGTGATTCACCGGTCTTAGTAAATCTAATAAACTGGTAGGCAAGTGCTTTGAGAGGGAGAGCAGTGCAGGAATGCATGGCTCCCAGTCTTTTGATCATGATAGGTCACAAGCTGGCACACAGACAATCATGAGACTGCAAACGTCTAACGTAGGTTCTTGTTACACAAGCTGATTTGTACACTACGCCTAGTTTGCAGAAGTGTATGTGCAAATTAAATAGCATCTTGCAGTGTGAGCTTGTAGTGTGGGTTGAAGGGCTCATTACTGATGACATATGGTGATTTTGCCATTTGCAGCTTTTCATCATCCGGGGCACGATGCCACATTCTAATTTAGGTATTTGCAGGAATCAATCTGAGCTTTGTATTGTAAGAGACACACATATGTATATAAAAGTAGTTAGCACCATTTGCACCTGTGACCGTTCAGTAATTTCTGTATTCCAGTGAGTTAACCATAACTCGTGTTAAACGTTACATTCTTAAAGCAGGGATCTTGATGGCACAGCGAACAATGCTCAAGCAAACTATGCTAGTCTTCCTTAGATTAGTGTCACCCTTAGATACTCACTGATAGTGATCATTGCATAACATTAACGTTATAGCTAAAGGTCCAGGATACACAGGAAGGAATAAGACAAATTTAAGCCCAGTTCTGCTCCCAGACATAGGCTCTAGTCTCAATACTGAGCAATGCCCAGGGTCCTTCATCAAAGACTAGGTTTTTATATATTTTTCAAGCAAGACACAGTACTCATACACTCCATTATAACTTCACTGCTGACAGTTTCAATAGCATATCCCAGAGGTTGATGAAATACTGGCCAAATGCAATCCTTCCCTTTGTGATTGTGATCATGACGAGCAAACTCACGAACCAACTCCAGGGAACAATATCCAATACAGGGATCAGTGTTGATCAAACCTTAGGGCATTACATCCAGACTAACACTGAATATCAGATGAATAGGAAATCCTGATTCTTCCCAGCGGTTCTGTGGCAGAAGACCGAACTGACTATGAAACTCTTTTGGGGCGATCGAATCATGGGCTGCAATCACAGGTTTCGTATCTCGCGGATCCAAAGTGGTTGGGATGGCATCTCCCCTTCACTGATTCAATAGAGTTTCTGCAACATTTTCCAGGATTCTTATTTCCTTGTTGTTCTCAAACTTCAACTAAAGAATCCTGGCTGAGTTCTTATCCAAACAATAGCTTCATTACCATATTCTGTGCCCCAGCTCTGTATTCTGGTGGGTAACCATGTTGAACAGTCACCCTTAGATTGTGGTTCTATTAATATCTGTCCTTTGTTCACCAGATCACATGGGTGATGCATCTCATGATGCTGGAAAGGGTTCTTCTCTCCAGCCTCTCTCCAGAGGAGTTACTGTAACACCCTCACTAGAACCTTAGTACTGTTGTGGCTGGATTACAGCAGAGTAATCTACACTTGTTCCCCTTACAAAGAAATCCAGTGATTTCAGCCACAAGCTGGTTAGATATAAACTTTATTGGAACAAGGGGCTCAAAATACCTTGACATCTCACTGTATTGCGGTAGTAACTTAGGTGGGAACTTAGGCAGGAATCTCCAACTAATGACAAGATTAACCTGAAAGAAGCAAGGGAACTAAACAACCTTCGTAATGGGCCAACATATAAGGAATGCCTGAAGCATACTCCAGAGTAACCTCTACTGTCTGCTAGCCTTCATCTGAACCCTGAATGCGAGCCTCTTGAAGTAAAGATTGATCGTGCATCAAGACGGCAACAGAACTAACGTCTCCTTCATGAAGGACCCTGCCTCTTCAGCATCGTCGTGTTGAAGAGTCTGTTCAGTAAACCAGATGCATTTTTCTCTTTGCATAACTGAAGTCTTCTAGTGAGGTCCCACAGTTAGTCACTTCCATGTACTGCAATTATGCCCTAAAGTCACATAACAGCACTGTGCATGATACATAAATAAATCATTATCTGTCCTCACTGTTATTTGCAGCTCATTAGCCTGCAGAGCCACGTGTGTTGCATACTTTCTCAGCCGAATATCATGTGATGAGTGCTTAAGAGACTTTTGTTTTTTGGCAGGAGGTTAGCGTCAGATGTATAGCACTTGGATAGTTCTTATGAGCCACTGCATAATTCCATTGATTGAGCTTGGCCTGTTCTTCTATTTTACAGTTCCCAGCTCAGACTTGGCGCCACATGGTATGTTTTTACAAGAGGATGTTGACAGTGCCCTGGAAGGTAAGATTTGTGAGCGGTTCATGTCTGTTTGCCATTGTCCATAGCATGCCACATATAGGTAACCCAACAACTCATGCAAAGGGTTAAAGTCTCCAAATCAATGACTTCAGTTGCCATGCACAAAACACGTGCAGTTTACATGAAACTGGCTTTCTGATGGTTGTGCTTGGAACCTCCAGAAAGGTGTTTCCGGTAGTGGCATAGTACAGAGACCGCACTGGTTATGGCTACTGAAAAACTGAGCTCTATTCTGGATGTTGGGGGAAAGGCCACCCTGATTTTACTAGATCTCTCGGCGGCCTTTGACACGGTGAGCCATGTCATCTTAGTCAACAGGGTCTCAGAATTATATATCAGAGGCACGGCCCTCAAACTGCTGTCCTCGTTCCTCTCTGACAGGGCTCAATCAGTAGAGGCCGGAGCCTACTCCTCCGAACAGTTCACGCTCCCGTGTGGGGTGCCACAGGGCTCGGCCTTAAGCCCTACGCTGTTTAATCTATACATTTCCCCTCTGGCTAAAATCATCAGGCAATTTGGCTTCTCAGTGGTCTCATATGCTGATTATACTCCGCTGGTAGAGTCAATTTCCAGCAACATTGAAGATAGTTTCAGTCTCCTTATGACCGGTCTATCAGTGGATGAGTCCGAACTACCTGAAATTGAATGTTGGAAAGGCGGAGGTTCTCCTGTTTGGCACAGATACCTCATTTTGGACACCCAGGTTTTGGCCATCCAGACTAGGAGACCTTCCAGTCCCGGTGCATAAGGCAAATATCTAGGCTTTATCTCTGACGATAAATTGACCTTCATAAACCAAATGAGCTCCCTTACTTTTTCCATCTTCTTCATCCTAAAGATGATCAAGAAAATGTGCCCCTTCATTCCTCTGGAAACATTCAAAATCCTGGTGACAGCACTTGCCTTGTCCAGACTGGACTATGGGAATGCGCTGTATGTAGGGATCCAAACGCACCACCTTCAAAAGCTGCAGTGTCTTCAAAACGCGACTGCCAGACTGCTGCTGGATATCCCGATATTTCAGCCATTCTCTTACAAGTTGAGGACTTTGCACTGGCTCCCAGTGGACAAGAGGACCCCATTCAAATTGCAATGCCTAGCGTTTAAGGCACGTCACGGTTCTGGTCCTCAATATCTGAAGAACTGACTGAACTGGTACATACCACCTAGAAATCTAAGGTCTTCTCACTGCAAACACCCAGGTTTAAGAGAGCTTGTTAGGGTGGAAGAAGTTTCCTGGTAGGAACTGTTAAAACTTGGACCATTTTCCCAGCCGGTATAAAAAACAGCCCAACACTTCTAGCCTTCAGAAAAGCACTAAAAACCTGCCTCTTGGTCAACTAACCTTTCACACACAGTCTCATTGGCAACCTGGCTGTATTTCCAGGTATTCGTGCCTAGACGTCTATGGGCAGTTGAGCGCTTTATAAATACTCAAATAAAATCAATCAAATCATGCACATTTTGTGCCACTTACAACTCTTATCACTCCACCAAAACGAGACTTTGCTATCACTCTTAATACACGTCATATGCACCCTTCTCCTCCTTGTCAATTGCAAGCATGTTCATGCACTGCTTCACCATAAAAGGGATCGGTATGAAGTCTCCAAGTTGTCAGTTGACTCCCAGTATGCCCTTGAAAGGCACATAACATCCAACATGTCTGAAAATTACTATTTATAAAGGAACACATATTGTGTTGTTCACTTTTGTTAAGGCCATCAAAATTGCAAATGCTTTCAAGGCACATTTTTAGCATATTGTACACAAATGTCATTGCTTTTAGACATAGTAGCCTCTCACCTTCGTTGTGACATCCCTCATGTAGTCCTTTTCCATTTGCAGAACAAATCAATCCATTCCGAAGGAGCAGAGCAGAAGAGGGTGTGTGTTTACAGCCAATTAAGTCACACCTGTCCAGCAATCCCACTGTTAAAATCTCTGGTTCAAGTGATGGTAAGTCATTGACGTGCGGGGAGTTGATTTGGGTCATTACCAGTCAGTGGGTTGCCATTGATGTGGTGAGCATCAGGATTGCAGTACAGCTAAATTCATAATGTGAAAGCCATAAGGGTTGTACTGGTGGCACAATTGGTGTTACTCCTAATGAAGGTTGTCTCTGGGCAAAATGTGTATTTCAACATGTTAGATGTGGGAGGTATCAGTTGGATTGGGTGCTGTGTCCAAACATAACCTGTTGAGTATGTATATCAGATGTACCTAATTCAGTAGTCACAGTATCTTTTGTGGCTTGTAGGAGCTAACTGCTTTTCGGTAAAATACTCGTAAATTCAAACACTGGCATAATGCTGTGACAAGGAGCTTTGGAAACTAATAGGGGATCTAGGCCTGTAGTTGTTAATGTCATGTACCCCATTCATGTCTGTATGGCACCCACTTTATCTGTGTATAATGGTTTGGTGATAAAATAATTCACAAATTGCAATTATTTAGTTGGGTACTTCTTTCTAAAGTATCATTCCATTGACACTTCCCTTGAATACTTGCATATTTAGCCTATAGCTCTCGGCAAAAATCTTCATACTTCGTGGAACTACCCCGCTCGTGGAACTACCCCGCTTGTAGGTGACCTCTATTCGTACAAAAAAACACCAAAACAGTACTTTGGAGTAGGAATCCACATTTCTGCACAAAATCCGTTTGTGCACTGAGAAAAATTTGTAAATGTATTCTATACCTACTACTATAATAAGCAAAATGCTGCCAGTTCCATGTGCAGGAGACTTCTACAGTACTGTGATGCAGGAATGACCCTCCACTATTGCTGCTTCCTTCAGTAACTCTTTTAAATCATTAAAGCCATTTAGTGAAACAAAATCTTGTTTTAGCTGCTATCCCTAGAATATTTTGAAGACCATAGAAAAGGTGGCCACAACCCTGTTTCAGGGGGTTGTGGAGGTGTACATGGTTCTAAGGATATTTTAGGTTATTGCTCTTTCCAAATAGGTGCCTTTAAACCCTGCCCACAGGTTTCACATCAGGATTAACCCCTTCGACGCTGATGACGAGCTGGGCTCGTCATGGCGTAGCCTCCTCGCACGCTGATGACGAGCCCAGCTCGTCACGTAACATGCGTTTCCGCAAAACCCAGCGTGCAAGCGGAATTCCGTTAGCGCGCATGGTGTTAATAGCCATCCTACGGTAACTTGATTTGTGAGAGTGACACCTTGTGATGTGACTTGGATGATGATCTTGATTGGATCATTTGTAAGCCTTGGTAGTAGAACCTGTAGATTTAGGAGACTTTGAATCTTACCCTTTAGCCCATTATCGAGTGTGGGTGCGCTGTACTGTTTAATGTGTCGTACAACAGTTACTGTGATGGCTTGAATTGAGCTTTCTTACAATCAGGGCAATGCTGCATTTTTCAAACTAACTTTCTTAGTTCTGTCAGATATTTATTCCATTCAAAGTATGCTTATGTGCATCCAGGATTGCTTAACACCATCAGTGCTGCAGCAATTCCCCCCTGTGCTGAGGAATCTTAAACTTCATGGATCATGACGAGCTCAGCTTGTCATGAGCACACGGCCAGTGTACTGCATGACGAGCTGAGCTAGTCATGAGCATCGAAGGGGTTAAGGTCTAAGATAGATTGCATGAATGTCCTCCTTTCTCTGACCTCCATATCCTAATACAAAACCTAATGGTGATTTAGAACTTTTGAACAAAAATAGTGGTTAAAATTACTTTCCAGTCAAAGGCACATATTTATATAAATGCATCTTCTGGTATCAGACTAGATCTAGAATTACCTTTTTAGATTTGTTTTGACTCTGTGACACCAGGGAGCTGCCATTATTAAATGTGACATGTAAATGTAACCAGAGAAGACCTGAGAAGTAAGACAGATGTAACTCTCCCAATTATAAACCTCCCCCCAGAATCATCGCTCCTACGTAATTACTTTAACAGGGGTCCCGCCTCGCAAAGATTCTCAGAGGGAGACCCAGCTACAGCTTAGCAATAAGACCTTATTCTGGTTAGCAACACACAGACAGTTCCCCTATGAGAGGGCTGGGGAAAATCTAATGGTGCGGAGGGTAGATTGGGTGGGACCTAGTAACAAATCTAACCCAGGAGACTGTGTTGTTGTTAACTTTAAAAAAAACCCTGATGGTACGCTTGCTAGCAAACCATAAATCCACACCTGGTGAGCCCCGTACAGATGTGAGAACTTTTTTTTCCCTCAGTCATAACCCTTCCAGGGCAAAATTTCCCTTGGGGCATCTTAGACAAATGGAGGAGGAACAGAATCCTAGCTACAGATATCCTCCCAGTAGATCTGTTTTTTTACACCCATTAATCACTCTACCCATTCCATTGACACTGTACAGGGGATTAACCATCTAAGAACAATCGAAGCTCCCACCAATTCTTCGGGAGGAGTCTGATGCCCAGGTAGCGTGCTGAAGATCCTATCCTGGAACGTAGCTGGCATTAAGAATAAACTTTCTTGCCCAGAGTAGGGACTTTTTGTGGGTCAGTTTGATGTCTGTTTGTTCCAGGAGACTTGGGCAAGAGATGACTACGACAGGGCGGGTTTTGTAATATTTAGCATCCCAGCTACCACTAGAGAGAGGGGCAGACTGTCTGGTGGATTATGCATTTGGGTTGCCTCTCATTTGGGCTGTACACCTACTCCCCTGACTACCCACTCTAAAGACGTACAATGTGTAATGCTTAGCTTTCCTTCCAAATTGAGGTTTGCCATCATTAATGTCTACTTTGTGCCCGTAAGCCTGTCCCAGGAATCAAAAACTCTCGACGATTTAAACTCCTTTATCCCTGTGGTGCCATTAAATCTGAGGCTGATAGTGGGAGGAGATCTAAATTTTCATTTCGAACCCTTCTCTGGTGCTCATGACATGATTATCAATGAGGAGGACCTCCAGTGGGCTATTCCAGATCCACAAGTCCAGCAGGTCAAGTTATGGTCCCCCTTGGTACTCCAAATAAATACCATTTTTTAAACTATTCCCTGAGAGCCTGTAATGGTCGCACAACGTTTAATAGAATCGGGCTAGCATCTTTAATTGATTATATTCTAGTGGAGTGCAGATCCTGGTATAGGGTTCTGGATTTTGCTGTCTTGCCACGACTTGACAATGACCATAATGCCCTGATATTAACTCTGAAGGTTCCAGATTCTGGTATTCTCTGCTCTAGAGAATAGGGTATCTCTCACTAGCAATAGGAGAAGAATTAGGTGGGGAGCAATAAAACAAACACCCGAGAAGATGGGAGTTCTTTATGAAATGGTAATTCCAGCTTTCCAGGAACTCAGCTGCGTTCCCGCTGATTGGGATAATCCAGCCCATATTAAGCAGGTTGCAGTACTCCACAAGAATTTGACAACAAAACTAGCAGGTTTTTTTTTATCCGCTAGTACGCCCTAGAAAAACAAAAATGGCAACCCATATGTGGTTTAATGATAACTGTTGTAAGGCCAAACGTGCGCTTTTAGTGGCCATTAAAGAAAAAAACAAGCCATTAACTAAAATTAGGAGAGTTCAATATAAAGAAGTTGTTTCCCGAGCAGAGTAGTCCTGGGAAGATAATAAATGGGTGGACATTAAAACCGCCCTACTGAACCGGGACATGAGAGAATTCTGGGCCATAGTCAGAACAGGTAGTAGGGAGGGTAACCCAGCGGTTGAACCTAATATTCCAGCAGAAATATGGGCAGATAATTTTTGGGCATTGTATGCAGTAGAAACTGATCTGGACCCACACTCTATTAACCATAGAGCTCCCCTAGGCGACTTGGGTTCAGTTAGCGGGCGGGTAAAGGACTCATCTGCTACTGCCCCTAGCCACGCCAATGAGGTGGCTGTTGGGATAACTCTTTGTGAGGTCATCTCGGCAATTGAGAAAGTACCAGCAGGTAAAGCACCTGGTCTAGATAGGTTGCCCGGGGATTTGTTCCGGGAGGAACCAAACATCTGGGGCCCCCTATCTCTGTGTGTTATTTAGCGCCATTATGAGTGGCATGCCAATCCCTGAGACCGGGGCAGGGGCAGAAATTTTCCCAGTCTTCAAAAAGGGCTCTCCTCTACACCTTGCAAACTACAGACCGATCAGTTTGATCGATGTCACACAAAACTTGTTTGCACGGGTACATTGATGTTTGCTGATGACACTCTCTTGATGTCTAAGACGCTGATGGGGATTCAGAAGATACTGGATAGGTTTGTCATTTTTTGTAATAATAGGGACCTGGTGATAAACACCATGAAAACTAAATTCATGGTAGTTAATTCGCCAAATAAAATATGTTCAAATCCCCAACTTAATGGCATTGCACTGGAAAGGGTTTCTGTATTTGAATACTTGGGCGTCACCCTTACTGAAACATGGAGTGG
Source organism: Lissotriton vulgaris (assembly GCF_964263255.1). NCBI lineage: Eukaryota > Metazoa > Chordata > Amphibia > Caudata > Salamandridae > Lissotriton > Lissotriton vulgaris. The sequence continues at coordinate 351,437,818 of NC_141685.1, read as the reverse complement.
GCGCCCCAAATAGCTAAAGCCAAGCTAAAACTAGCCCAGACCTCCGGGGGCATAGCTAAATTGGTAAGGGAATCGACTATCAAGCCCATTGCCCTACTGAGATTTATAGGGTGCAAGCTAGGGGAGCCACGCTGTATGGGGCTGAACTCTGGGGTCACTGTTCCTCTGAACCTCTAAAAAAAGTTGAGAACAGTTTCCTCAGACAAATTCTGGGCCTCCCGCCTATACCCCGTTAATCCCCTTGCGGTTAAATATAGGCATTGCCCCGATTGAAGATGAGGCTGCCCTACGACCCTTAACTTTTTGGCGTAGGCTTTGGGTGACTCCAGAATTGGCTTAGTACCAAGCAGAAACCAAGGACCTACTAGCCTATCCAGGGGTATTAAAAAAAGTTCCTTGGTTTGCGCATGTAAGCACCTATGTCTAAGGATAGGCAAACCAACCCTTTGGAGTAATCCTGAAGAAACAAGCTTTTTGGTTTCTCGAGCTGAACTCTTGAGAATGTATCAAACTCAAAAGCTTGAGGCCATCCAGGTAAATCCGAAATTAGGAGATTTAACTACACAGTTCCTCATTGTTAAGGAGGACTACAAATTAGAACCCTTTTTGGATGACATCCTACCCCACACAGCAAGGAAATTATATGTGCAGTTCAGATACAGCACCCTACCCCTCCGGGCCTTCACTTCTAAATGGGCTGGTCTGCCCCTACGTGGGTGTCCTGCCTGTAATAACCTGGATGAGTCTGAACTGCATGTTCTATTCTTTAGTCCCGGGTATAAAGCAACAAGAAGGCGTTGGATTCTACAATTGTGTCGGAATCTGGGGTTTGCGCAATGTATGGCGGCATTCAGAGTTTTGAAGTACGATACCTCCAATCCCATTGTTTTTGCTGACTCTCGGTTTCTAAACGCAATGCGGCGAAGGAGATGGGCTTTCTTACAAAAAGAAAAACAACTAAAAGATGTTAGCCTGACTGCAGTACCAACACAAGTGTCCAATGCATAGACTATCGTAATGGGAAACAGCTTTTACAATTTTTATGATCAATGTAGTTTTTTAATTGAACTTTGTGGTTTTAATTATTTATTACAATACTGCTGTTTTGCCGTATGCATTGGGTTTATCTATCTACACTAAGTTAATTGATTCACTATCTGGTAATTCTGCCCATGGTTTGCAACTTTAGTGCTGTACTCTAGTGATGGAAATACTATGTCGTCATGTGTACCCAAATCACCTTTGATGGAATTGGTCACATTTGCACTGTTTGGAATGTTTTAAATTTATAATGCAGTTCTTTTTATCTTTGTATGCTTTTATGGTCCTAGTGACCGAAATAAAGGTTTTTGAACTGAACTGAAATGTAACCTTGATTCCTTTGACACATTGCGTTTTCACCCTTGCTTATCATATCACTGCCCAAGTGTGTTTGTTTTCTACTTGCATGACATGTTGGAGGCCAATATCTATCTCTCTAGACACATTCATATTTAATTTGGTGTTCCAGACCCGATCATGATTCAGGGCCCCATGATACTACATCGTCATGGGTCCAGTTTATGTTAGAGTAGGTAAGAAAAACCTCTTTTCCTCATAAAAACAACAGAGAATCTAAGTCATTGACTTTGTTTGAGGGCTGCTTGACTCCATCACAGAGTTAATATTTCGTTTATTTCTCAAGCACACACGCATCTCTAGGTATCTTAACATTTGGAACTCTAAAAGGACCAGAGAACAAAAGTTATAGTAGCACCAGATCTTAACAAAGTGAGTAGGTCTTTAGAGTCTTATTAAAGAAGGTAAAGTTAGAAATGCTTCAAAAGACAGATGGGAGATTATAACACAGTTTCAGTCCAAAGATCTAAAAAGCTCAGCAACTGCAGTGTCTACACATAACGTTCGGAACGGACAGGAGGAACATGTTTCCTGGTCTCTGAGACCATAGGAGTACCGTTGTGCAAAATTTATGTAATTTCCTTTAGAGTAATTCAGTAAGATTTCAGAAAGTATTATGCAAATCTACTTAAAATTCAAGAATGGTATTTAGTGTTTCTTTTTAGCATCAAATGGGTCTTTGCATCAGCAATTTGCACTAAAAAGGAGCACAAAACACAAGTGGTGTGACAACACCCTCTTGTGTTTTGTTCTTCCCCATGATGCCCATGTTCCTGTGGTCGGATTGAAGTGACATGAAATATGCAACATGGCCTAACGCTTCAATTTGGGTATTTCACTAAGAAGCGTAATGTGAAATGCTGGACTTTTGAGAGGTGGTGTAGTTACAATATTTTTTGGGGGACCTACCTGGGAACATATTGGGACTACCCAGTTACAGTGAATCTGGGATCCAGTTTTGTAAAAGGCTCTGTGTGCAAAGCACGTAGCTGCTCTGTCCTGGATATGCTGCTTGATAGGTAGGTTTTGAAGCGAACAGCAGGCTTCTGGGGATTGGTGACAGAAAAGCAGCCCAGTTAAGGGCACATAGCACAGCTGGGGCTGCCTGGTTTATTATAATATCAGGATTGACTGTATCACATGCTCATACTCCTGTTCCTTCTCCATTTGTAGATCAAATTGCCCCAAGCGATACCACCGTAGACACTGTTTATCAGGCTCATCATTTGAGGTTGTTGTAGACTAACTTTTGCCCAAGCAAGTGTGCTTCCATGCTGCAGTAAAGTAACCAGGTTAACTAGCAGCCCTTACATCTTATTATAATGCACAATACAAATACAGGGCTGCTCCTTCCATTACCAGCCAAATAGCTGCCTAAATCTGAATGGTTTGCATGCTTTGAATAACTTGTTCGCTTTAATTCATAATGATTTGAAAATCATAACCCTGGTGCGCCATGATAGCAATGCAACCTATCCGCCACCTTCTGAGTACTCTGGCATGGGCTTATCAGATCAAAACTGACAGTTCATTCTGGTACTCAAAGAATCATACATCCTCTGCCTTGCTGGGCGTATAAACGCTGCATAAAGCCTTAGCTCCTTCCATCTAATGTAGAGACAAAACTATTTATTTTTTCATTTCATTAACTTTTATTCGATTTATAAGTTTATATAATCATAAAAAGTACATTTTGCAAAGAACTTTTTGAATATAAATCAAAGGTAAAAAGCAAGAAGTATTAAAGTCACAGAAATTGAATCACTGTACAAAGAAACTTTTGGAATGGTACTACAGTTTCTGGAAATTGGAAAAATACTATTTTAAATGGAAACATTGCGACGTGTTAAAATTACTGTTTTCAGGAAGGTTGCTATCAGTTTGGCTTCATGCGGGGATTTCGGGGATTGTAAATGGGAGAGTGCTGGATACGATTGTCTGAGTCCACTGGAACGGAGAATAGGAATAATCCATGTTTTCCTTTCCTGTCTGTAATATTTACAAAAGAGGGCGACATGGATCGTGGATTGTGCGGAAACTCCGTCACAGGGGCATCTCATCAAATTACGGGTCCAGTTCTTTATTTCCGGGAATGAGACCAGACGATAGAAGAGATCAAAACGAAATCTTGTAATTAAAAATTTTTCGTATTTTGACAGGAAATATGTCAAGAAGGGCTGAATGAGTTTTCCTGTCTGCAACACGCAGGTTTTCTCGTTTTGTACTTTGGTGATCTCTGCTTGGTTACGGAGTTCTCTTAGATGGCCCATACATATTTGCTTTAGCTGTTTCTTTGAAATGTCTTCGATTGAAGGTGGCTCAAGGAAGTAATGTTCACAGTCCAGATCTTTGAAGAACTTATGGATGTAATTAAGCCACGGGATTTTCCGCCAGTTTGATAAGCTAAGACAGTCAGTGATAAGGGATCGGGTTATGTGGCTTTCAGGGTTGCACCATATTCGTTGCCACATTAGGATAGGCTGGCATCGGATGGTGTCAATAATGTATTCAATGCCAAGCTCCCGGTGCGAGGCTAAAATCGGGGAGCTTTGGGGGAGAGCTAGGATGTATTTAATAAAGGCATTTTCGGTGACCTGGAGTTGGTCAATACATCCATGGCCCCAGATACCGGCTCCATAGGTAGCCACACTGTGGCATTTTGCATAATATATGGCTAACAGTTCCTGTGGGGCTGGTTTGCCTAGTTTCCTCGAAAAGGTGATTAGTGCGGAAGTAGCACGGCGAAAAGAGAGATTTCTGGCTTCCACTGCCTTGCGCCAGTTCATTGTGTCCTCCACTAGGATGCCCAGATATGGGTACACCTGGGTTTTTTCTAGTCTGTTGTTATTAATCATTATGGGCTTGGATACTTTTGTCCTTGGGCCAATGTTCATTGTGAAAGTTTTTTTGATGTTGACTTTGAGGCCGAGTGAGTCCATAAATGTCACATATTTATTTAGCTGTCGCTGGAGTTGGTTTGAGGTCCGTGCCAAGATTACAGAGTCGTCGGCATACAAGAGGATGGGTATCGAGCGGTGGTCTATCTGGGGAAGGTCCTGGCTCCCTTCCAACATCGCCTGTTCGAGTCCATTTGTGTAGAGGTTGAACAGGAAGGGAGCCAGTACGCATCCCTGCCTTACTCCTCTTGAGATTTGGAAGGGCCGTGATAGTTCACCGTTGATGCCATAACGGACTCGACCTTCTGCGTTGGTATATAACTCTCTTAGAAAGGCTAATATGGGAGGGTCCACACCAAGGTGAGCTAGAATTTGCCAGAGCTTTGCGTGCTGGACGCAGTCGAATGCCGCGCTTAAGTCTACGTAGACCAGGAAGATGTTACCTCCTTTAGCTCGTGTATATTTTCCGGCCAGTAGCACGAGGTTTAGGGCCTGTTCTACGGTTCCGAGCCCCTTCTGGAAACCGTATTGCAGGTCGGTAATGATGTTATTCTCCCGGGCCCAGGATTGTAGTCGGTCCAGGAGTAGTCGACCTGCAATCTTGCCTGTGGAGTCCAGAAGGGAGATCGGTCTGTAGCATGCTGGATCATTGCGATCACCTTTTTTAAAGATGGGTAGTAATGTCGAGGTTGACCATGAATGGAAGAGTCCGGTTGAGGCTACTGCTAGCATAACCCGTGTAATTATTTTCGACCAATGGTCGACGTCGTGTAGGAACAAATCCATTGGAACCCCGTCTGGACCAGGGGCGCGCCTGGTTTTGAGGCCTTGATTGCCTTTAGGACTTCACTTAAAGTAAAGTGTAGATTGATCGGATAGATGTTGTTCTTCGTCAGTTCGGGTTCCTGTGTTTGGATGGTTAGTGCGGCGTCTGATGGTGTTCCGAAGATTTTTGAAAAGTGGGAGACCCAGTCCTCCTCAGTTATTGCCACATCTAGATGATCCGAGTCACTGGCGTTGGCCAGGAAGGGTGATCTTATGGTCTGCCAGAATGCGGCGCTGTCTTTCCTTTGTGCACTATCATGTAGTCGCAGCCAAAGGTCTCGCTTGATCTGTTTTTTACGGTTTTTCCGAGCGGTATTGTAGATTTTCCTCATTTGGGAGATTTTTGGGGGGTCTCTTGGTTGATTATGTAGAGCTTCTTTGAGGGATGTGAGTGCCTTCCGACAGGTGGAATCGAACCATCTCGCAGTAGGAAGTCTGGACTTGTTTTTTGTTTTAATGAATAGCTCGTCTCTTATTGTTTCTTGGATGCTTTGGAAAGAGGTGACAATTGATTCTGGTGGTGTCTCAGGGGACAAGCAGTTGGTTATCCAGTAGTGTGTCTTTCCGAGAATCCTCTGTGTCATCTCTTCCGGGTCGATCTTTGACCATTTGATTGCGTATCCGTTCAATTTCTTCATGGACAGTGATTGTTGATCAAGGGAACTAGGTTTTACAAAACTAAACTTCTCACCAGATACTTTATTAGGAGCTCCAGCTTTGGATACTGTTCAGTCTTTTAATAAGACTCAGATGGCCATGATATAAGCAGGTTGGGAGAAACCTTTTGATCTGTCTTTTTAATCTGTGTTGCACTGCCAGTCTGCCCCTGATGTGTGTTCGAGTTTTAGTCAGTTCAAGAAAGCTTAAAAGGGCATTCAGATAGAACCCCTTAGTTCTTTCCAGTGGCCAGGTGATGCATTAGCCTTTTCTGAAAGCAAAGCTACAAAGTAATCTGGTAAGTAAATTTTGAAAGATAACATATTGGTGCATGTATGAACCACTGCCCAGTGCAAATCTAAGATCCTGACTTAATACAGTTAGCGGTTATGGACAGCAGGCCTTCAACACACGACTTTGCATATTACAGGGTTTTCCCTATTACACCACCCCCTCCATTTCTGGGAAATGCTGTTGCTAGCATGCGTGTCTGTAGATACACATGCTCTGCATAGTCCTGCCACCTAGTATTGGGCTCTGACAATTTGCAACTTTTTTTTTGTCGTAGAAGTCTTACGAGTCATTGGGTATAGTGACTGCTCCCTTAGTTGGTAATTCATATTGGCACCACCTCCATTGTTGGATTGTTTTTGTTTTCACCATCTTTTTGGACTATGTACCAATCGAGCCTTCGTGTCCGGCACCTAATAGAGCTTGCCCGCTGGCCTTTTCAAAGCCAGTTGTCGCATAACAATTCTAACTGATCTGTGATCCCTCTTCATGGTGGTTCAACAAACTTCAATAATTTCACTCACATCGAAAATTTCTGCAGAGGGTTCTGCCCCTCTTGGTGCCTATCCCCCTCATCTCTTGTGCCTTCTTGACGAAAATGCCAGGTCAGTGATAGAAAGTACTTCCTTCCAATACCTCCCACAGTGTCATTTCATTTCATTTCATAAAGCTTTATTCGGAACATTTAAAAAACATGTCCATAAAAGCACATACAGTTACAAATACAAACAATTCATTAAACATTACATATTTCATTAAAAAAAAAAAAAAACACATAATACAAAATATCCAGAGGGGGATGGAATAAATATTTAAAATATATGAATATTTTAAAAACACATACTTTTCCTGGCGCTAATAGCTTTAAGCAGGAATGTAGCAGTAAAAAAGCAAATGTCCGGATGATTCAAATTAAAAAGCAGTCTCATAGCATCTGTAGTAGTTCTCGCTCCAAATCTGATTAACATAGGCTTCAGGTAGAATTTCCGTAATTCCCTATACAATTCGCATGTTAATAAAAAGTGCTTAGTGCTCTGTTCCGTTTTGTTGTCACATTCACATGGGCCAATAGGGCGCATTTTAATGTTAGGGCACGCAACAAGATAATGTACTATTCCCATCCTCATTCTGGTCAGTACAAACTGGTGCGAAACTCTGGTTACTTGAGACAAATACGGACTAAATCCAATAAATTCATTCATGCTATTGTACAGTACACATGTGGATAACTTAGAATCCTCCAAAAAATGCCTTTCATTACAATAATTCAGAAAAATTGTTTTCATATTTGATTTGGAGATAACCGAGACACTGTAAGGATCATTAATCGCATTGGTCCCGAAAATCTTTTGAGAACATTCAATAATGTATTTAATCCAAGGGATCATTAAGTGCTGGTCTAATGAAAGACAGTCCTCGATAATTGCTCTATTCAATGAGGTACCGTCGCTAAGCCAAATTGAGCGCCACAGTAGTAGGGGCCTTAGCATGATCATATCAGTTAGGGCTTGAATCCCTGTTTCCTTATGAACCAAGGAGTTGGAGGTAGACTTGGGCAAGCACAGGAGCCTTTTCAGGAAGATATTCTCCTCTACCTGAAGGCTCCTCGCAGGTGACACCCCCCAGACGCCAGCCCCGTAAAGGGCCGCAGAAAGACATCTAGATTGGTACATTTTTAACATGTCTTTAAGACGTCTATTCCCCAGCTTCTTGGCAAATAAAAAGACCCCGTTGGCACTCCTGATCATCTTGGTTCTGACAACTTTATGTTCAGTGGCCCAGCTCCCATTATTGGAAAAAGTAATTCCCAAATAGCAAAAATTTTCAACTTTTTTAACCAGTTCACCATCAATTAAATAGTGGGTTTTACCTTTAATTTTGGTTTTTCCCGGCCCACACTCCATTACATATGTTTTAGTCTTATTGATTACCAGTTTCCTACTTTTGATGAATTGTACAAAACGGTCCATCAAACGTTGAAGACCCAAGGGAGTCCTAGACAGTAACACTGCGTCATCCGCATAGAGTAGTACAGGTATATTAAGATTATTAACTCTAGGGGCATCCGCAGCGACTGTCTGCAGGACAGAATCAACCTCATTTATGAAGAGGGTAAAAAGCAGGGGTGCTAAAACGCACCCCTGTCTAATACCTCTTCCTATCCCAAACCTAGTCGTACATTCTCCATTAGGTCCATAACGGACATTGGTACGGAGCTTTTCGTACAGGCGGGCAAGGAAATATATTATGCCTTCAGGTGCCCCCATTTCTAATAATTTGACCCATAATATAGCGTGGTCTACCAAATCAAAAGCGCTACTTAGGTCAGCGAAACATAAATATAACGACCCTTTTTTGGCCAGGGTGTATTTCCCGACCAAGAGCTCTAAATTCAGGCACTGTTCAATGGTACCACGGCCTTTTCTAAAACCAAACTGGCTGACTCCTCTAGTCTTACTAGGAAAACCCTACTCATGATTTTAACAGATGAGTCCAGTAAGGATATTGGTCGGTAATTTTTAGCATCCCCCCGGTCACCTTTCTTATAAATGGGGATGATTATTGACTCTTCCCAGGTAGACGGTATTTTACAACAAATGGCTGCGTTAAAGATTTTGGTCAACAATGGGCCCCAAATCTCCGGTGCAGTCTTATACACGTCTATGGGGACTCCATCCGGACCCTGGGCCTTTCCTCCTTTACTGGTTCTTATACTAGCCATGACTTCTTCTGTAGTAATATCTAAGGCTAAGATGGGCCAGCTTTCTTCATGGGAAACTGTTATATTACTTGAATCGAAGATATTGGAAAAATGTTGGATCCAAGATTCCATGCTCACATTAGATGTGAGTTCTGGCGCCTTATCATCTTTTAGGAATGGGCTATTCACCGTGGACCAGAACAGGGTACAATTATTCGTATCCGCTGCTTGGCTAAGGTTATCCCACGCTTCCTGCTGTAACTCAGCTTTTCTACGTTTAAGGGTCATATTATATCCCTGTCTAAGTTGAACCACCAGGTTCTTATCCCTTGGTTTGGCTGCTAAAGCCTCTTTAAGATCAGTCCGGGCAATAGAGCAAGCATGATCAAACCAACCCCTTTTACACCTATTCTTGGGCCCTGCCTCTTTAGTAAACTTCTTGTTAATGGTTGAATTGATTCTGTTAAAGTGGTCAATACTGTCAGTTGAGGTGACATCCTGTTCTAATATTGCCGTGATCTCCATCAGACAACTAGAAATGATGGAATCAGATGTTATATCCGCTTTTTCTCCCTTCCACCTCAATCTATACCCGTTCTGTCTATGAGGTTCAATATTAACAATATTACCCTGTTCACAAACCTAGACATTGTTCCAGAAAGTTAATTCGGTAATCAGACAGTTGTGATCACTTAACATAATATCAATCACCTTAGGCGTGGGGCATAACGGAGCAAGGGTTGAGGACATGCAAATAAAATCAATAATGGTGTTAGCGCCCCTTCCTTTAAAAGTCGGAATATATTCACCCACATCATTTTTAGCATTGTCCAGAATTTCCATGTCATACTGAATTAGAAAATTATTCAAGGTTTCCCCATAGGTGTGATGAGGAAAATGGACATCAGCTTCCCCCAGACGGTTATACACCCCGCAAACCTTCTGAGAAGATAGTGGGCACACAGAAACATTAAAATCCCCCACAAAAATAAATTCAAATACACCATTAAAATTCATCACGAGATTGTTCAATGTCATATCTAATTCATTAATTGCAACATGTCTAGTGCCATCAAATGTGTTATTATAAAAATTAATCAGAAGTATATTTCTGCCAGCTTCTTGTGTAAGCCATAGAATTTGTGAGTGAGCCCCCACATTAACAAACTTTTTCACTGAGATGGGTAATTTAACTGAAATCAACACCAGCAACCCTCCTTTAGCTCTACCGTGGGTTGAAGGCAATGCTGGAAGCTCATAGGATACAAAACCGTCGATGCCTTTAAAGTTTTTGCACCAGGTTTCCTGAAGGCAAAGAATATTGAATAAATGCACAAAGTCCTTCCATCCTAACGTATCCTCCTTAGCCGCTAAACCAGCAATATTCCAACTGACAATGTGACTTACAGTAGGCTGTTCAACACTAGATATGGACATGTTATTCCCTATGTTAAAAGGCTCTATGTTAGGTATTAAATTTGAGACATCGCCCCCTATCGGCGTACAGTCTAAGCACACATCATTGCTCAATTCATCTATAGACAAAATTACTTCTTCATTGAAAGTACTATTTACAGCATCCCGTAACGGGTCAATCTCATGTCAATCATTTTGGTCTAAGTAGCTCAGGGACTGAAACCTGTTCTGAGTAGGAACCTGGTAGACCATTCCGCTATCAAACAAGGGAGTACTACCAAAAGATACAAATGGGTTGGTGGTATGTATTAAAGAATTATTCCCCCCTGACATAGGATTCACCATATGCATGGGTGGGGTGAATAAGCCATTTTGTAAACCAGGGCAGAAGTTGGGTATCGCAGGTCTGTTTACCAGAGATGGATAGGTAAAATTACTCATTACCCTCTCCTTACAATTGACGGGAGGTTGCCTGCTTAGATGATTATAAAAGTAGCCAAGTGGTCTAGCGACTACTTCTGTCTCTGACTGTGTGATTGCGGCTGCTCTAAGCAAGACAGTCGCAACATGTTGCGGGTGCTTAAAATTAATGATCACACAATCCCCCCCACAGGCTTTTTTGGTGTTACCGATCCAGTTGACTCTTCTGATAGAGAGGATTTGGTCAGAGTAGCCGACTGGGTAACCACAATGACGATTTAACCAGGAGATTGTTTTATTCCTCAAAGAATCCGCCGTCTCGTGATCATTTGGGGGCTGGGTTAGGATCGGGACGTTAGTTAAAACCACGACGTAAGGTACACAATCGGGTGGAAGATCGACTGGACGCCTACATATCCGTATTGGTACCCCATTGGATCCCCCTGTGGCATCTGGTGGAGCTGATACCACTGGTGCCAATGCTGTCTTAGGGGCTGGTAATGTAGGTCTATCATTCTGTGTAGTACCTGACATAGTGCTTGTCGCCCCAACATTTGATTGCTTTGAAGATCTACCTGCCTGGGTCATAGTAGGTAACAATACAGGTGGCTCTTTAGATGGATGTTTCCTGGTATTAATGGGGGGGGGCGCTAGTTGTAGTTAGTGGCTGCACCCTATCTTTTGTAGAGACAGTAGCTATGCATGCTGGCTTTTTAATATCTAATATAGACTTTTCCAATTTATCAGCATGCTGATCCACCACGCCCCTTAATCTAGCTACTTCGGCCTGTAGGTCTCCTATTTTATTTAACAAAGGCTCTACCACCGTATTAAATTTACTGTAGATAGTACACAATAATAGATCAATTTGGTCAGGGTTAATAGAAACAAATTTATCTTGTCCCGAAGATCCTGTTTCCTCGGTATTCTCCATTTGAGTGGTATCTTTTTTATTCTTTCTAGTGATGTGGCTACCTCGCTTGGGAGCCGTTTTCCTACAGGCTCGCATAAACTTGGTAGCCCTACCGGATTGCTGAGGAGTCCCCCCAGAATTATCACATGGGTCATCGTTCCCCCTTATCAAATTGTCTGGGACCATAGTTAGATCAACATTGATACTATTATTGTCAGGCTCCGCTACAGCGTCCGTTTCAATATCAATATTATCTGAGTTATTACAGTTGATAACATCTGCAGACTGGTTCAGTGGGGGGTCTGAAGCAGTACTTTTCCCCAGTGATTTCCTTCTGTCACTGTTGATTCTGGAGACCACTTTCAATAAATAGTTATCTGGTAGGGTACTTTGGACTGACATTTTTGAGGTGAGTCAAAAAAGGTCTCAAAAGATTAGTTCTTAAAACAGGTGGGGGAAAACGAACTTTCCACAATACCTCTCCTGCAGGTACTCACAGTTCGAACCAAAGGGGGTGGCCCTGCCCGGCCTCTTCTGGCCCCTGACGGCCACAGACGGCCCGCCCTTGTCCCGGGCTTCTCCCGCGCGCGACTCGCGGGGCGAGAGGGGGTGTCAGGCTTTAACTGGCGCCTCCGGGCGCTCTTTGCGCGTCACGGGCACGCTGCAGACACAGGGAGTGCTGGGGAGTGTAGTCCGTTAGCGCTGGACGCCTCCCTCCGCCTCCCGGCGTGTTGTACTCCCGCCGTTTCCCTCACGGCAATGCCCGTCGGCAGGGTAGTCCGGTAAGCTGCTTGGTGTTCCCCAATTCACAAACGTCATATATTAAAGCTCCTATGCTCTCCATCTTGGTGCATAGGTCCTCTAAAAAACCTGTTTCATGGCTTCTAGGACTCTGTCTTGCCAGCTCCCTTGATCATCCTGCTTCGACCTCACCGCAAAGAACGTCATGCACGGAAATGAGAAAACCAAACAGAAAAGGGGGATGGTGGTGGCAGGAGACGACGGCGACAACATCCAGAGCGAACACCAAAACCTCAATTACTATGACACCCAAAAAGGCAGCACGAGGGAATAGTAGGGTAAAAACGAGGTGATGGGGTGAAGGGGAATACCTAGTGAATACCTGGCAGCTATTACACCTCCTGATATTTTACTTGCTGACTCCAGCTAGGCACTGGCAGGGTCCTTTCTCGCGCATCACAGTGTCATGCCAAATTACCTTGGTATGACCACCATCAAACCTGCAATCTCTGCTTCTTCTCGAGCTAGAAAAGACCACATGCCAGGCCTGCCTCACCTCCCACTTTTAAAGAAGACCCATCTATACTGTCGCAAGTGAAGGTTGGGTCATCTGAGACCGGGAGACAAGACAAAGGGCACTCCTCGATATCTCAGGGAGCGCAACGTTAAGGTAGAGTAAACAGCCAGCCATGCTGAGGCCCAGCTGGTGTAGTCCAGTTCAGAGGCAAGCTTGCCCTCTGAACACAAGGGAGAGCAGCAGCAAACCCACGGCCGCACAGCGACCCCCATGGACAGGCAGAACACAGCCCCAGCAGGGGTCGGGCGTCAAGCCCAGAGACGCATCCTGCTGGACCACCATTACATGTGGGCTATTGTTGGCACCGAAAAAAGCCCATGGAGCCATCTCCGCTCCTCTCTCCTGCCCCAAAGGCTACCCATAAACCATACACTTTCTCAGTGGCAACAGGCTTGTTGATTACAGCATCGAAGGTGATGCCAAACCGATGCTGGCACCGAACTGTCCTTGGATTCATGAGTGAAGCCTATATTGGTCAACATTGGCACTGAAGGCCTTCACACCGAAGACACCAAAAACCCACTTGGTGCCAAAACTGCCATTGACGGACAGCTACGATATCTCTGGGCAGCCTTTTCTCTAGCGCTTTCCAGAGTAATTGGACACTCTCAAAAAGCGGCTCTTCATCCACCCACGAACTTGGAAGATCTACACTAAACTACTGCCAACAAAGCCGTAGGATTCTCTGCCAAGGAAGAGGACATTATTCTTTGAAGAACAAATATCCTTGAAATCCACTTCTCCTCTAAAGTATAGGTGACATAAGACTGGGCACTAACCCCCTTCCAGCTCGACCTCCTCCTCCTTCACTTTTCCTCCTACTCTTCATCCTTCACCACCAGCTCTCTGCCACCTTCTCCAACTTCACTAGAGGGCCTCCCCCATGACACTACCCTGTACCATGAGGTTATACATAAGGCAGCTACTTCTCATAAAGTAGATATGCACGTAGTTCAAGGAGGCAATGACTTCCTTGTGGAAACACTTTTAAAGATCCAGTTCCTCCCTACGCTGAAACGAATGCTTAAGACTGCGCCCGAGACTTTCAGTCGAAGAGATATTCATGGTTCAAGACATCACACCTAGGTGAAATAAGATGAAAGATGTAGCCGAGGTATGATGATTAAGTAAGTTTATTGATGAAGTATAAGTGCTCAGTACAGGATTACTGAAGCCCCACCAGGAGCACCTCCCTTGCTACTCAGCCCTATTCTTGCAACTGACACTCATCCACCAGGCATCCCCAACATTCTATCATCTCATCACACATTCCAACTGTGTAACTGCCCTGTAAAGTTCATCATGAAGATTCACAGGCAAGTAAGAGCCCAACGGGAATGACCAGTAGAAAACTTCTTCAGATTTAAAACGAACATCGTGACTCGCCATATGTGCAGAAGATTAGAGGATGGTCACGGTCAGATGTGAACCGGTCTTAGAAGAACTTGGTTGGCAGGGTGCAGCGAAGTGCAATCCACTCCAGAAGACAAATGCCAAAGTATATGGTGCCACTTGCTGAAAGATGATGACGTTCGTGATAGACATGTAAAAACGTGGTCGACGAGGAACGTGTAGAACTCACTGGAAATTAGCAGCTCGAGTCAATCACACGATGGCGGCACGTTGGACACTCCGAGCCGGGTGACTCACGGCACCCCTTAGCATCGAAATATCTGAAAACAACGTCAGAAGAAGCACGACGTCATGATGGGTTCTCGTGCTGCTCCGCGCAGGATCAATAAGTTGGTAAGATTGCGCGCGCTCTCTGTTAAAAAATTTGAAACACAGCGTAACCGTTTTGCTAGCCTCAATGTAATACAGACACTTTACTTGATAAATGCACATTGAAAACAGAATGTGTCACACACATCCTCTCTTACTGCAATCAGGGAGACTCATCCATGGAGAGATAGCGTTAATCCATATCATGATGAGTGCAGCTCTGGTACGGATGATACTGGGTTGGAATGAGAACCACTCCTCCAACGCAGTAGGACAGTAACAAGTCCTCTAAAGCTCTGAGAGTACTCCCTGACGTTCTCAGGATATTAAACAGTAGTAGCCCTTGACACTCTTCCTCATGGAAACAGGTAGTTTGAAGAGAAAGATGGCAGGAACTGGCACACTTCAGTTGTGTGCAGGCAGGAACTGCTGACCAAACTGAGAAGCATCAGGATCTGCATTCAGGAACTGGTACATTTCAGTTGTTGGGTAGCAGGTCAGCAAGTAGAAACAGGATGTAAAAACTGGCACATTACCGTTGTGTACGAACAGTGCAAGGTCATTGGAGGTGCCAAGTTTCTTTATAATCCGTAGTTTTAACTGGAGGTTCTTGTGGTTATCTTGTAAGTTTCTTCATAAATCCAATTTTTTTATCCTTAAGTACACGTAGATTGTTTCTTGCTCGTCGCCAGATGAAATAAGATGAAAGATGTAGCCGAGGTATGATGATTAAGTAAGTTTATTGATGAAGTATAAATCCTCAGTACAGGATTACAGAAGCCCCACCAGGAGCAGCTCCCTTGCTGCTCAGATCTATTCTCTCAACTGACACTCATCCACCAGGCATCCCCAACATTCTGTCATCTCATCACACCTACCAACATTCCACTGTTCACCCACACTGGCTGAGCCGCAGCAAGACAGATCAACAGGGAAGATGCATTGCACTTAAACCAAGATACAACACTAGGGTCGACAAAAAGTACAGAACCTAACCCAATGCTCCCCGTTACAAAAGCGCCCACGTTCCTCTGGACTCTCTCATAGCCCACACGACACGTAAATGCTCCAACACTCTGGGTACAGGGGGCGCCCCACCTCCTGGCAATGAGAGCAAAATAATTGACACAGCAGGCAAGAGGGTGGCAGTACAATTAGCCGCACACTGAACAATTGCCAACTCAGTTGTCGGCTCTCCTGATATGACAGGGTGCATTGAGATGAAATGGAAGAACGTCTCCTACACCTCCCTGAGAATTATAGGTAGTGTGTGCAAGAGTTGGTTGCGGAGGGCAATACCATCTCAACACCACCATCCGCTGCGCTCTACTTACATCAGGCATTGCTGCCAGGGAAGTTAATACCAGCATCCTGGTCAGCTGTCATGCCTGGCTCCAAATTCCTGGCTTTAAGCCAGAAACAGAGCAGCATCTACTGAACCTGCTCTTTGACCTCCTCAGATAGGCCAGAGGCTTGAAAATCTCAAGAAAGATGCGGACATAGCCAAGGCGACTGTTGCCCTTTTAGACATTCATTCCTCAGGGGTCCTTTTGCAGGTCACAGTACAAGGGAGGAGGTCAGAGTACTTCCCCAGTCTTTCCCGCCTCCTACCAGAGGCAACAATATCTCAAACAGTCAACACAATGTATTCAAGAGGTGGTTGGAGAGGCAACAGCACAAAGGGAAGGAGCAATGAGGCTCGCCCAAAGAAGCCACTTCCTCCAAGCAGTGACTCCCTTTTACTCCCCCTAATCACACTCCACCAGTTGATGGAAGACTACAGAATGTTTATTTCTCACCCTGGGAACAAATTACTTTTGACCAATGGGTCCTCTCCCTCATCAAACATGGCTCCTACTCACTGCAACCCCACCAAATATTCTGCCTGTAGAAACAATGCAGGGCAACGCACACTCACCGCAGCGGTAACACAAAGCATTAGGCATTGACATCTTCACCATTGGATATAACTCCTTTCAAAGTACCTCCTAAAAGTGGACAACAATTTTGCAAACCTGCTCAGCATGATGCTGCAACAAGTCCATGAGAAGAAACTCCACCCACAACTCCAACTCCTGCTGTTCAGCCGCTGAGGATGGGGGGTGGACTTCCATCACCCAAAAAGAAAAATGGCAAAACATTGCCTCCAGGTTCTCATGCTCACAGTCTGTAGGCAATGTTCTGTGGATTAATTGTTCAGCGATCTTTGCCTACGCTTTTCCTTCTCCTCCCACTCCAATGGTACGTCATCCGGAAGCATTAGCAGACCTCCCTCACTCTCACTAAGGTGGCTTCCACTTGGCCCAGACACCCATGGTTCTCGACCCTTCTAGAGATGTCACTGGTTCCCCATGAGAAGCTTCACAATAGGCCTGGAGTTCTCACACAGAACCAGGGCAGAATCAGGCGCCCCAACCCCATGCAACTCAATTTAGCCATCTGGCTCATGAGATCCTGTAATTTGGCTACCTTAACCTCCCTCAAAAGTGCATTTATATCCTTAAAGACCCACACTGGCTCACTAACGGGTCCTTTTATGCAGCAGAGTGTAAAAGGTTTGTCCACTACTGCATTCCAAATCCCATTGTCTGCTACGTTCTTCATTTACTGAAATCAGGTGCAGCCTATACTTCCATGGGCCTCCACTTATCCACTATGTCAGCCTGAATGCAGAACAAGAAACACTCTTCTTTATTCAAAATCCCTTTTGTCAAGGCTTTCTTGACTGGGCCCAACCTAGTTGTTCCACCGAGGGAACCCCTGACCCCTGTATGGATCCTTAACATTATCCTTACCAGATGCATGGGCCCTCCTGAACCCCTGCATGAGTGCCCTTCACAATTCCTTTCCTGGAAGGCTGCTTTCATTGGTGCTATCACATGTTTAAAGAGCGTTACCGAGTTGCATGCCCTTACCCTGGAAACGACATTCAAGTTCAGCACAACAGAATTGTCCTCAGAACCAACCCTAAATTCCTTCCCAAGATGGTATCTCCCTTCCATCTCAACCAAACCATTGAGACCCTAGGCTTCTTCCTACAAACAGACTCTGTGGCAGAGAGGGCCTTCACTATCTTGATGTCAAGTGTGCCCTACATTAATAGTACCAAGCCCATTCGCAGACCTCCGCAACTTTTCTGTTGCTTTCACCAAGCCACTCAAAGGACATGCTCTATCAAAGGCACAGCTAGATGACTTTGTCAGATTTTTCTAAATCTGCTGCATTAAGGCTCAACGAAATTTGCCTGAGCTGCTCAAGCCTCATTCCACTTGCTAAAATGGAGCCACTATGGCTTTCCTTGGAAATATTCCCTCAGCTAATATTTTTTACGGCAGGTACATGGTCCACTCCACACACATTCCCCAAACACTGTTGTGTGGATGTCTTTGCCTACCAACAAGCCAGATTTGTGCAGGCTGTCCTAGGAACTCGGTTTCAGTCTACTGTATCATCCTCCAGCTAGCCACCGCTTATTTATTTATTTAGTTTTATATAGCGCAAACGTGACCCTTGCGGGTATCGGAGCACTTCATAATTTTGGTTAAGAGGGATACAGTATTGGGAGGCAAAATAATCATTACATAATTATGCAAGCTGCGTGCAGGACTCCTGTAGGTATCGGAACTCATCACACAAGGTTATAGTAATAGGCGAGCAACATTCAAACATATGTATGTACAATGCAAGTTAACAATGTTGTTCCCAGGTATAAAATTATGCCACAAGTCAATCAAGATGAGCAAATAGAGCGCAGTAGTAGAGTCTAGTAGCCAAGGCCTATTCAGGCAGAAACTTGAGCATTAGCATGAGCATTTTTTCACTTCCTTTTTGAAGAAGCAGTGGCGGAGATTGTACGTATTTCCGGAGAAAGAGAGTTCCAAATCTTTGGAGCATGCCAGAGAAGGCCCTGCTACTCTATCTCTTTTTGTGGAAAATCTGCGGTTTCAGGAGCATTGTACTTGCACTTTGTGATGCTCTGCAGCCCCCTGATAGTTTCAGTTTTTGAGCCAGATAGATGGGGGTCTTAAAATGAAGGGCTTTGTGCATCAAACAGGCAATCTTTAACTGAATTCTGGCCTCGTAGGGTAACCAGTTTAGGGATTTTAGGGCTGGGGATATGTGTCCTTTCATTTTTGTCGCAGTAATCAGTCTAGCTGCGGCATTAAGGAAGGCTCTTAGTGGGGCCAGGCTCTGTTCGGGGAGACCACGTAGCGTGGAGCTACTGTAGTGTAGTCTTGGTAGAACTAGAGCTTGTACCACCAATTTGAATTATTTCTGTGGAAGGAATGGTTTGCTTAGGGAAGCACGGCTTTACAGTCTGTACAGAGCATGGGTAACTACTGCCACAGATGCTTCGAAACGTAGCCTACACACTAAAGATAAGTTGCCTGATCAGTAAGGTGAAGTTGGGCTTAAGATGCAAGACATTTACCACATAGACTGTCTCTTCAAATATTGTCTGGGCTCAAAAGGTAGGGAGCTCAGTTACTAGGAGCTGCTTGTGCACAGCTGTGACTTTCTTATAATGTTTGCATTCCGTGAACAGTCACTTACTTGAGCTGTGTGTTCAAGGAGTGCTTGATTTAAACATTGATTTTCCCCTAGGTTTTCATTTACTTGCTACCCCTTGTGTGCAGCATCCTCTTCGGCGTGTGTATCTCTGGACTGTTGGATACTGTATACAGGATATCATTCCAAATCAAATGGCAATGCACTGAGAGCATTTTATGAGATTTGCCCTGAAATTTCTTTGACGAAACCAGTCCTGGATTATTCATTTTTGGTTATTTCCGAGATATCAGACTTTTCCCGAGCCGAATCCCAAAGCAAAATGGTGGGATTCTGCTTCCTCTATTTATTTCACGACTATTTCCAGGATACTTATATAAAAAGAATGTAAGTTCTGTGCTTGGTCCCCGCTCGGAGGATCCTGTTCATGCTCCCATTTCCATCTTGTTTCTTTTCCTTTTCAAGAACTTTCCACCCCATCTGTTCATTGTTGACCCGTGGTTCTTGGAAGTTTGTTTCTTGAATGATTTTCCTCTTCCAAGAATTGGAATCTGCTTCTCGTATAATTTCTGTGCTCTTCTCAATCTGGAGTCTGGAAATATTTGTGGAGGCTGAAAGGCTTTATCTACATTAAAAGAAACTATTTTGGCATTGCTGAAAGAGACCTCTTGACACAGATATTATGAGATGACGTTATCTACAGGCTTTCCCAGTATGTGCAGGATAGGCTATGACTTTAGATTGTAAGCTTCTTTTCCGTAAAAAAAGCGGATAGTTCATGACTGAAGATGGCTGAAGTTCAAACAAAGCGGGGCGACTGCTACTCTGAAGATGGCCTTAGACTCAATCCAGCCTTACTATAAGGACAGGACCATTCCTGTCATTCCTCACTGCTGTAACACAAAGACCTTAACAAGTGTGGTGAAGAAAGGAGCCATTGAAAAGGATCTACTCGCCACAAGAGGCAGGAGTTGCCAATTTTTGTGATGATGCCATCGTCAGGAAGAGGTTGCCTGCATCCTATTTCAGATCTTAGAATTATCAAAAAATGTATTTGAAACAAAAAAATCATGTGTTTCACACTGATTCTAAGAGTGCTACAGCTTATGATTGAAAGAAACATTCAAGATGTCACTTCTGCACTTCTGCACCCCATCCATGAGTGCCACATCAAGTTTGAAACCTACTCTTTGACCTCCAGTAATCTCCTGGGATATTTAATCACATTATTTCTGTGGTCTGAACGAATAACCGGGTCAATAAATTCATATTTTACCATTCATGAAGATTGACTGATCAAAGCAACATCATCTTAGAAAGCACCAGACATTCAGTACACGTATGCAGCGCATAGCCATTGTGATGGGGAAAGCTTCCTCCTCTCCATCCAAGGAAAGAGAGTTTCACATTCACATCATAATACCCATTTTCGATCAGATACACCTCTGATACTTGTAGGGCTGACTACATTGTGTATTTTCCTAGTGCCTCAGCCAAGGCTTCAACTTAAGTTGATGCAGTGGTGCCCCAGATAACAGTGAAACCAGTTCTGTGACCCACTCGTCGAATTTGTATTGGCCTAACTATCTTATCGTCCTTTGTAATGAAAAACACAGAATCAGTTATGGGGGGACCTTTTGGAGAGGGAGACTGCTGATGAATGTCAGAGCCCATACTTCCATCAACAATGGGGAAATCGCTTCAGTGATTTACCGACAGCAAAGTCTTAGAGATTGAATATTCCTAATCAAATTGATCCTGCCTTCCTCTGCAGTGCCAGAGGACAGGCATTTGACTTCTGCACATCAAAACCTTTCTGCAGTATGAGATTGACTATCCAAAGATAATAGTTTATTAGTAGTATCCAAGAGCAGATGCAAAGATGCACCAGCCTGTGAAGCTAAATCCTAGATACAGTCAGCAAAGGAAGGTTTTGTTTATTTGAGATAAGCAACACAAATCCTCTAATTATGAATTTGTTTCTTTCAAATCTCCTTAGAATGCATGGTTGCCCATCATGTTGTGCGTGTTATGTCAAGACAGGTTGATCTAGTGGCTAAGTTGTCGATTTCGTTACCAGTAGACAAGCATCCTTGACCCGTTTTACAATCTTTACCAGAATCAAGTTGTTGTACTATATATCTGTGTCCTGCAGCAGGGGACATGATAGTCTGGTTCTCTGAACTGTAAGGTAGTGGTTGAGAGTGCGGTTGGGAGTGGCAGTTAATGTTCATGGAGGATGAGCCAGTTGCAGTGATTTAGTGCTGTTATTTGGATTTTGCCCAATAAAAGCCAGTTCCTGTTCCGGTACCTCTGCTTTCCTCCCTCCCCTGTATAATGGGTTTTGCAACACTGGTGACAAGTGTTCTTTAACGGCGCAGAAGTGACCAAATCAATGTTCAGGCAACACTCCAGACTGAACAGCAAGGAGCAGTGAACCTCATCCGCCTGGTGGTGCCGTGAGTTATTTGTTATTTCTAGCGTGGAGGAATTGACAGTTGATGTCATAGGCAACTTGGCTGTGACCAGCGTGATGAATGTGGTTGCCACTTCTGTGACATTAATACTGGCGGGAATCTTTGAAGAAGGAATATCAATGTTGGTGCATTAGAGCAGCAGCGTATGATGCTGGTCACTTTCTTCTGCGCAAGGAAGAATTCAGCCAGTGCGCTGTCCTGCATTTTGAATCACAGCATCAAACCCAAGAGGAATCACATCAAGACTATTTTGGAGGATCCCGTTCTGGTCACCAAGAAACAGTTATGTCTTATTTGGGTCTCACTGATTTTTTGTTTTAAATTGTTGGCGCACTAAGATTGTTAAAAAAATTGCAGAATTCGTTTGGGTCAAGGAGCAGGATGAATCTTTTGAAACCCTTAAGCTTGAGATGGCTCTTGCTCCTTGTCGGAAGTAATTTGTGGTGGGAAAGAAGCTCATTATTTATCTGAATGTCGTGATGGTGGTGTTAGTTTACTGTTATCATAACAGGTTGGAAGGTGAGAATGCATCAGGGCGTATGGTTCCAGATCGCCACGTGGGATACACAGACCTTCTGTAAATGAAAAGAAACTTGTGTCTTATTCTTGGGCTGTGGAATATTTGTGAATTTTTTGTGTAGAGAAAAGGGTTCCTATTACGTACAGACCACAATCCTTTGTTGAATGTGTTCTCATCAGAGGGTGGTAGAACTTTGACAGCCAGACTTGCTGACCTACGGTTTTTCTGTTTTTTCTCTTGAATACATTCCAGGGAAGTTAAATTCTCAACACAGATTTTATTTTCTGTTTACCTCTCCCTGAACAACCATCCGCGAATGAGTTTAAATGTGAACTAGTATATAGGGAGGTGTTGAGTCTGGGAATTACCGCAAAACAAGAGTGGGTAAAAGAAAAATTGCTTTTTTCTATGTGTAATTTGTATCAAATCTAAAAAAAAAGATTGGTTTGAGAAATATTACCTCCAGGGTGAACAGAAGCCTTTTGCTAAAATCCAAGGTAAGTTAGCTGTCGAAGGGGAAATTCTTATGAGGAATGATAAAGTGGCGGCTCCCTTTTGTTTTCCGGGGACACATATGTGAACAGTCATTCTGGGCACCTCAGTCTGGCAGTTCAACTAGTGGCTGGGAATTGATGATATGGTATTCTCAAGGACTGTCATTTGTGTAAATCAATCGATAAGTCAGCCAAGCATGCAGGGTGAGTTCTCAAACTGTTGAATTAACCAAGCGTGCTTTGTGGATATTAGAAATATCATTGGTCCTTTGGGGATTTGGACCAGGAAGGAGATGGTTGCTTTGTTAATTGTACATTACTTTTCAAAATGGTGCAAATTGAACGTAGTGCAAAAGATATCAATTGATTCTGTCACAAATGTTTGGAAGGCATTTTGTCTTAGGAAGGTTTGCCCGAATACTTTCTGACAGATGAAAATGGTCAGTAAGCAGGAAGATGGGAGAACAGTTGAGGTGGGGTATTGTACACAAAAAGTTCTTGGTGTCTTATCCCAGTGTTAATGGACAAGTTGAGTGTTCTCAAGGAATTAGGTCAGCTAGCGGGCAAAGGAGGTTTTTGTTGGGGGGAAAGTGTTGCAATCTACAAACCACTCCTAACCCGGTCATGAGATGCACCACTTTCGAAGTATTAAGAGGATGCAATCCTGGTTATCAACTGACCCCCGTGGTTGTTAAGGATTAAGAGAGGGGTCTCTAACGAGGCAACTTTAACTGAACTAAGGGGGGATGGTACAGGCCTATAGGAGAAAACATGAGTCTACGGACAACAGGAAGGGTGAAGTGTCATCCTGAGAGCGTAGGAAAGGACAGGATTAATTTGCCAGTAACAGCAGGGAAATGAGCAGTTCTCCTACAACTTCAGCAGATATTCTCTTTATTAGAGTGTTGGAGGCTAGCATGTTTTGCAGTAACTACTAATGATTTCTTAAAAGTTAAATACTATTGTTTTTTTGCAACTGTGCCATTTTTGTATTAAGCAGATTCGATGTTTTCAACACTTATAATGTTGTGCCCTTGTGTTCATGATTTTTCAGTGCTTTTGCGTTCGAGAGTTTTAAATACATTCTGTAAAGTGTTGGCATGGATGTAGTGCAGTTAGCTTATTTGAGTGTTTTTCACTCCAGTCATGGAGATGTGTGATGCCACGTGCACCTAATCTTGAGCTCCTGTCAGTGCATTTGTCCTGCAGTTCCTGGATATTTCTCTGAACCTGTAAGTTCTATTAGTTTGTCTTTCTACTGACTCTTTTCTCATTACAATTTCCCCTTGTGTTATACTTTTCGCCGTCCTCACTTTCGAAAGTTCAACTTCCCAAATCTTGATGAGCAATCTTCAGCTTACCAAGTCTAACCTTGCTTGTAGTATGCTTGGATAGGTGTATGCACACATTGGTTTGCTTTAGTAATTTTGCAAGTGACATTAGGAAAGATTGTTTGTAAAAATTGTACATTCTTTATAGCTTTATAGATTATTTAGTCTGACAGATTTAAGTATTCTTTTAAAGTGCCAATTTTTTTTTTCTTTCAAACGGATAAGGCATTATGTGTGCAACTTGTTCTTAGTAGCTCCCAGAAGACCCTGCTGGTCAGAGAGAGCCCATTACTCTATCATCTTTCCGTTAAGGTTACCCCAGAAGTGGGATAGCTCACTTCAGGGCTCAAATCTTTCAGCTCATTACCTTTTTATAGTTTCCTTTTAAGTTCTTTTAAGCCAATGGTTGGCCACAAGAGGAACTGCTGTGGCGTGAGCTCATAAATGGTGATCATACCGACCTTTCCACCAGAGAGGTTAGTAAGTGGGTACTGTTTGATGCCAAAAGTTAATGCTATCGTCACGCTTCCCAAATGAGTTCTCTTGTGTTTGCCCGAGGCTCTCCCCGTTTCATAGCCATAGGCCTTATAGCAGGTTGCACAGAATGTCTCTCTTGCGCTGAGCTTTCACGCGGAGGTTTAGAAACAGGCCACGTCATTGGATCAATATCCGAACGCTGAGAACACTGATTCACTTTCATATTAAATGAGGTTCAGCAGGCAGCGGATCACAAAGTAAACTAAGGACACCCCAACGACGTAACCTTATTATATTTCAGTAATACATATATTTTTTCTCAAGCAGCCTTATGCAGTTACATAAGATGCCATGTGCCCCAATCTTGCATAGGTTGAGTTATCCACTTATAGATCTCGTGATAGTGCCACAATCAAGCGTTAATTTGCCATAGTCTTAGCTGGGGTCTAAGATGTGGTTGGTCCTCTTAGGCATAGAGAGATATCCTTATATCCCTAAACGAAAATAGTCTCTGTGAAAGTAGCTCACAAAAACTGCCCCAGATACTATACATTGACGGACAAAAATGCTCACCAACCACACTCTTCATAAAAAACGAAATATAGTACAAACCAGGTTATTTTTTTTAATTAGATGATAAATACATCAACCATACTTAAATTACCCTTTTAATGTTGTAGTTAATCGCCTCATTTGATGTGGGGAAAAATAACGAAAAAAGGGAAGCGAAACATAGGTCACAGAAGGTTTATGGACAGCCTGCCATGGTGCAGTGCGGCTACTAACTAGCTCTCCTTCTAAAGGGCACAGCAGATGAGCTTACCGGGCTCCTCATATCCCAGGATAACAAGCTAGACAAGGATACATCCCAAAAATGCACACATGCCAGATGAAAACAGCATATTGTACGGTGCATATAGCCACATAAAAACTGGGCAAACCAATATGGATTACACTCCATTCAGTCGGGAAAAAGGGGGATTTCTTTTCTAAACAATAAGGGTCTGTAGAATAGAACGGCATAGCTATGGAGACCCTGCTACAGAAAGAAGTGGAGCGGAAAGCCCATGAGCTGAGTGACCAAACCATTCAAAGAGCAGCGCACAACTTTGCGTACTCAGGCAAAGGCGAACTAAAAAGAAACAGAATCCTTTAAGCAAGTGCTAAAATGAAAGAAAAGCCAACGCCAGTACCTGAATTAAAAGCAAGATGTAAAGGAAATCTGTGTTTAATGTAACTACCTTGAGATAGTAAAAGCAAACGACAGGTGGCCTTCCTCCACTCGATAGAGGTTCTATTCGCACCACAATGCTTTCTCCTAGATATCCCCCCTTTAAGGGAGGTACTCATCAGTAACTTGAAAGCAGAGACATTCCCCGGGATACTTTTCCTCTTGTTATGCGGGTGGGTATTGCTCCAGCAAGGAATCGCCATGTGCAATGTGCATGACATGATTTTTATGGGCCATTACCTGCGCTGACCGGTCCCCTTGCGTTGATCTCGGACGGATTTCACGCACCTCTGTTGCTTGGAGGTCATGATTTTCGCCTGTGCTGAAGATTTCCAGTGCATGCGTTAGTGACTGGCACCTCACATGTGTTTATACTTTGGCAGAATAACAAAAGACTCTTTGTATAAACTAGTATGATAGGGTCCTTGCTTATCTGAAGAATTTGGATAAAATAATTGTGTGGCGATTGTCTAAACCAGTGTAGTGTTGCTAGTAGATAGTTTTTCTTTCGAAAAATTCCTTACCCTCCACTAAAAGACACAACAGTCTATCAACAACAATGATGTATGTTTTAGTTGAGGAACCTTTGGAAAGAAAGTTACCTACTGATGTGATTGCATTGCTAGTTTTGATTTAATGTTTGGTGATAGTCATCCTGATCACGGTAAGGCATATTTACAATAGATACGAGCATTTTGCCTTTTTTCAGACTTGATTCTTCATCCAGGCACGTTTGTGGGCATTGGTGGTTCAGTCAGTAGTAGATTTTTAGCTGCACTTTGTTTTTTTGTTGGTATGACCGAAGTCTTCAATAGTCCCACGGTAAAAACACATAGTTGGTTCACGAGAAGGCAAGAATAAACTCATTTATTATTTTCTAAGTTAGTATGTCTCTTGGCAGTCCTTGACATTAAACATGAGTTCACTATAGACAGTTAGACCACATATGAAGTTACAAACTATCGATCAGTGGACTAAGAAGCAAAACAGACTAGGACGCCATCTAAAACTAGTTAGTTTTGTTAAGCGGAAAATGCATTGAGTTTTTACTCCATCAAGTGTTCACACCTTTGTATATTTTCCAGCACATCTAAAGTGAGCTTCTATTTTTTTTGTATTCTTTGTTGTAACATATACATTTTGTAACTACCTAGATCCTGAACTTGAGCTGGAAAGGGTAAGATCAGAATGCCACAGTTCGAGGCTTGAATTATCGAAGACGTTCAGTGATGAGGCAAATACGTCGACCTACTGTCCTCCTGTCCCCTTTGCAACGTTTCCTGTTACTGACAAGTACATTCTGCGGAATGGGAAGGTACTATTGAAATTTAACCCTAATCCACCATAGACCGCTGACTGTAGTTTCATTGTATAAGTTTTGATACTTCAAGTCATTTCTTAACACATGGTTAGAATAAATAGTATGTCAGACTATAGGATGATGCTATTCTTGATAGTTTTTCTTCTCCTTCAACCAGTAAATGAGTTTTTCCAGTGCTAGCTTATGAGCTTTAGAAACTTGGGTCCTTATTAAGGAAGGCATTTTCAGGCTTGCATACATTTATGGTGGAAAATGGCTTAATTTACACGTCAGGAATTCACATAAGGATTCGTGAATAGCTTAAATGAATTTCTACATGTTCCATGCTATTGCCAGTAATGTTACATACAAATATGTTTCAGTTGGCTCTGCTTAGTCCATTTTTGCTCCTGTGCACTTACCTGCTCCCTGGTCCAATGAATAGGCCCAAATCACACACAAATTCTCTCTCACTCTCTTCCCCTCTCTCGCTCCTCCACTCTCTCTGCTCTCCTGCCTCTGGATCTCGTTTTTGCTCCTTGTGCTCCTGACTTTGCCACTCTCTACATTTTAGTCTCAGCATTTTTCCTCTTTATCTTTTGCTTTGCCCTTTCTTTGCCTTCTCACTCATTCTAGCTTCTTGTTGACTTACGCACTCATTCACTGCAGCTTTCCTTTGACTTTCTCACTCATTCTTTGCCTCTTCTTCTGGACTTTGGCATTCATTCTTTGCTACTTTTTTATTGCCTCTGTGGCCTCTTGCTCTGTGCCCCTCTTACTCTTTTTCTTTAATTTCACAGTCTCTCAAGTGCTTCTGTCACTCTTACCTTCCTATTCACGCCAGTTTGGCGGCGGTGATCGGAGCTGCGAAAAAACCTAAGCCATACGGGCGGTGCTAGTACCCTGACACAAGTGTGACTACAGAATGGCAAAACACACACGATGATGGGCGGAATATTGTACATTGGCAAAACATTCGACCCCAGTTGTCTTTGCATTTGTCACCCGAGTGGGACAGGTATGCTCCGACGTGAGTCCCGTGCTCTCTATGCCACTGGAATCAAGCTATTCTGGCTGATGTGGGATGAAAGCCCGAAACCTGTCCTAGGATGCTTGTTTCCAGTCTAGGGAGGACTTGGCTTTGCAGTTCAGGCTGGACTGTTCCCATGCGACGCAGGGTCAAGACTGATTTGCATATGGCTGGGTTCGAACTGGAATGGCATGGTGAGCAAAAAAACAATGGATTTAGGCCCAGATCTCTGTACTGGGGGGGAATGTATGACATTGTTCTGCATTCTTTCTATCAACATTTGTTTTTGCATTTGACTACAGAATGGCACCAGATATCCATGATGCCCTAATTACCCCAAATTAAGGTATGACCCCTGGACTTATTAAAAACCACGGGGAGAGCTATATGCCTCTTACACACACATAGAATAAATGCATAGTCTTTCACGCAGGGATATAAGTTTAGCCCTGAAGAAGGACCAGATCCATTTGCACTCTCTGCGAGGGCCGAAACATTATGCCATTCTTTAAAACCAAGGATAATTGAGTAGTACATCTCAACAGTAACCATGTCCATTTTCTATTTTTAACCATACCCCCAATATTCTACCAATAAAGGATTTGTTTTGGGATGTACTGTGAGGTATTTTTAAAGTCACTACCCACCATTTTCTATCGATCCCTGTACTGTCTAGTGTAATTTTATCTAAGAATTCCCCGAGACTTTTCTCTGGTCTAGTCTGCCCTGGTTGTATTACCCTACCAGGGTGTGCATAGGTGGCGATGATGAAGCATTTCACGATAAGGGAGGGAGGCATCTACTCCAACCTCTTTGGGTACCCCAGGAAGATAATAGAGGTTTGGCCTATGTTACCCTCTTTGAGGGTATAGTTGCCCTTATATGAGTGTCTGTTTCCAGGAGAACGCAATTGGATACAATTCTACCGCTCTCTGGGAATGAGACAAAATGTGTATCTTTTATCCATGCCAAATGCAGGATTGCCTTTTATAGATTATCAATTCAACGCAGACAAAAAGGAAGTTGTAATCTTGAGCAGAGACACATCACTATGCAACTCCACTTGGTGGTTGGCAAAACTCAAGCCCCCCGTCTGGGAACCAAAGCAAAAAACCTTGGCATAATGATCGATGACCAGTACGCTATTACTAACAAATTGTACCCTGTCTCCACCACCGGTTTTCACTCTCTAAAATTGCTCAGGAAAAATCTTAAAATGGCTTCTACTCAACACACACAGGACTGACATTCAGGCCGTCATAACCAGTAAGCCGGACTACAAGAATAACGTTCTGTGTTGAAATAAACACCCAACTGACCAGAAGACTTCAGACCATTCCATACCCAGCAGTCAGCCTCCCACTCACCTGCTGGTTGCATCCACATCACCCACATCTGAAAATCCTTCACTAGCCCCTGTTCACATACACGCACATACATACAAAGCCCTGCACAATCATGGACCCAGCTACCTCAACAACCGCATCCTCTTCAGATAGGTTTGATCAGCCCTACTCCTACACATCCCTGCCATACTTAAAGATTGGGGCAAGTGGTTATATTTTCTAAGGCCCTTGGTGTGTGGTCCGCAGACAGATAGGGAAGCAAAGAGAATGGGACAAGTGGTTATTTTTTTAAGGCTCTTAAAGCCTAAAGAGTTATAGCGGGAGACTCACGAAACAGTCAGATCATTTTCATATTTTTCCCAGGTCCACTAATCACATTCAGAAATAGATTGTGTATTGATGAGCAGTGACTTAATCCCTAAGGCAACATCCATTGCCATTGCTGCATTTTGGTCTCAAATCATGCCCCAGTGAGTATAGAACTTCAAATTAACACATGGGTTGGGATGGCAATCAGCCTTCCCTACTGAGGGATGCAGTCTTTAAAGAAGAAATTAACAAACAAATAATGAGTACACACAGAGTATTGGATGCCCTCAAGGCGGTAAAAAGAGTGAAATGCACAGCCACAATGGCACACCTCAAATGACTGAGCAATAGAAATATAGACGTTAGAGGAGGAAATAAAACAGGTAGAAGAGGTGTTTAGGTCCCATCCTACTGCAAGTCTACATCGTAAATTACTGGCAGTTCAGGGATCAGGTGAGAATCTTATGCACATAAAGGGCAGAACTGTCTTTGCTTCACCTGGAAAAAAAACGTGGCTGGAGCAATGTAGACACACTATAAGCAAAAACATGAGGAGGAAAGAGTATGGGATTTTTTCTGCTTCGGGCAGATTGTTATCAACAGGAAGAATTGTCAGATGAGTGAAAGACATTCTCTACTACCCTGTATGCGATAGGTAACTACTCAACCACAGAACAGGAGCGATATGTAGACAATCTCCACCTAAGTCAACAAAATAAGAAGGGGAACCAGGAGCTGGTTCAGGTCCAGTGTCCGTGCTCCACAAGTGACTATTAAATCACAAGGGACACTGTTCCATGTGGAGGGTGCAAGGTGTTACCCAGTCCAAAAAAGAATGATGTAGAGAAGGAAAGATGAGAAGAGTAGGATGAAAAAGAGAGAGACAGAGGTTCATCTCCAGTATCAAGGATCCAATCCCGAAGGGGAGGGCCAAGTCTTGCCTCTTAGTTCCCCTCACACACCCCGAAGGATCTCATGCTTCATCATCAGGCTCTTGTTCCTCGTCGGGCTGGCGCTGCAATGCCCGACAGGCCCCCGAAGGGTCATTTTAACGGAGATATTTTAAGAGAAAAGCTGTTTGGTGAGTGTGGGTGTGTGGGGTGGATCCGGTGAAATAAGTGGTGAGGTGCTTGCAGAGGTAAATAAAACTACCTAGGGGTATCCACTGTGAGCTTTTTAATAGTGTGGTGCCCCTGGTAGATTAAAAAACCAGAAGGTTGGTGAGTTACTATAAGCCCCAATGTGCCTGTGTAACTAAACAAAAGGTTGACATGTTTCACGCCTTGGGAGTCTGAATGATCAATGGCGTTTCTTCAGGACCTAACTGATGCGGTGAATGTGCCCGTCAGAAAAGAAAGGGGTTCCAGAATAGAGATGGTAACCCACATGGGTGAGAGGTAGCTTTGGGTTGACCGCAGGGTTAATCACCCTATTTTGTGGTCTGCAATCTCGATTTGTAGATCTGCCCAAACGAGGAAGGTACCCTTACAGAATATGTGAACAGTCTCCCAAGGCTTTTCACCAATGGATGCCCGCACCCTATCTGGGTTGCGTTGGGTGCCAGGTGTTAAGCACCTACCCTCTCCCAGCGGCTGCCTGTAGTAAGACAATCTCCACCTTCCATTTCAAAAGTAAGAACAAATTGAGGAGTTAGAAACTCCTATTCATATGGAAGAAGTGCATCTTTGTCCAACAGAAGCAGGCACACAACAGCGTGCATGAGTGGTCCACTTGTTTGGAAATGTCATTCAAAAGCACTTGCTAGCCATATTGCTGTCCTTGAACTCCGAAATGACCTGAGTGGACCAATCCTTTTTTAGGTCTCGCATATGCAGCACGCATGCGCTGCATAGGCAAAAGACCTTTAGCAATCGCTTCTGCTTTTCAGCCAAAAACGTGCACACGTTCCATTGCCTTTAATGGCAACGCGTGCACGTTTGGCGATTCCCTTGCGGGAGCGAGCTTTGGCAAATGGTTACTGCTTGCTCCTGCAAGGGAAACCGCCGCAGGCCCCCTCCTCACTCCCTGCTGCCCCTGGCTTTATATGCAGCTGTGAGCAGAATTTTGAAAGTGCTCAGGGTCCTTTCAATTGTGCACATTTTAACAAAGGTTTGCGAAGAATGACAGCATGCCGGCTGGACCACGTGAGTGGAGGCGCTGCGGGTGCCGCTCCGTGAGCTTTCGCAGGCACCGGTCCTGTGGCTTTTGTCGTACTCCATGTAGTTGCACTTGTTAGCATGGACTGGCAGGCAGCTTTGCATCCTTTCATTAAAGCCTGGTCGGCTAGCTCTTATTTTGAAGGCTCGTCAATGTCTTTGTGCCTAACATTGAATCCTCGCCGACTATTATGCTCAGATAGCACTCAATGTTACTAGATCCATGAAATAGTGGTTCATCCAGACCAGGTTTCTATATTGCACTCTTTTGATCCCCTTTGAAAACAGGACTACAAGTCCCAGAATGCAACGCACCAGACCTGTTGAAGCTACGCATGCATTGGCACAGTCTACGCTCATTCCGCGGACCTTGCTAACGTTGTTGCGTCCTTTACTGGTGCTTGGACCGTCGGCGACGCTGTAGCACCTATTATCAAACCTTCTCAAACGCCCTTCGTATGTCCTTGTGGCATCATATTTGACAGGCTGCCTGCTATGTAATAGAACTGCATACGCCTATATGTTAAGTTCCCTTCTGACCCACTGTCACCAAGGAAGTCATGGGAGTCCTCCGTGTTTGATTTGCAAGCGTTCTTCCGTTCAAGTCGCGCACCTAAAGTTAAACTGGACTACAGTTCCCAGAATTTTTTAGCTTGTGAAAAGAAAAGCATTGGAGTGCCTTGCAGCTTCGTTAGTGAAGACGCAATGCGGCATCCTTGGTCCCAATGAACCAATTATTGGAGTACGACCCCAGGAAGCGTGCTCCTTAAATTAAGCCATTGACTGGCATGCCTTCTTCATATGGAGTTACCTCCTGGGTGCTGCTCTGGAAATGGGTTCTCCTATCCCAGCTGAGGAAGGGTAAACGGAGATGTAAGGGATGTGCTGTGCACCAGTCCCTGACACTGCTCCTTTTCCTTGATTTCGTCGGCTTCTGCTCCGCTGCTCCAAGACCGGATCCCCGGGACCAGACGCAGCTCCTTCCTCCTCGAATTCAGTGCCCTGGCTTCGGAGCGCACTGCCGTGGACAAACCACTTCATTAGTCTAGATTTGAGCCCTGCATGCTAGTCGGTGCCGTTAATGCACCACACACATTCACGCAGCTTCATTTCCTAATGTAGAGCGCCAGTGCGGTCCGGCCAGGACGGCTGACACACAGCTCCTTTCTCCCGGATGTCATCTACAAGTGCTCGGTCTGCGTAGTGCGGCTGGAGCGCTTGACAGTTCTTCCTCCTACCTCTGTAGCGGCGCTAGGACACCAGATGCCCAAATGTAATATAGTGCGATGAGATACCATACCATGCATTATGATAACATGTTTTATTGCACTAACTAAAGATACTCGTGCTAGCGAAGATGCGAATTACGGAATATTTCTTACACATATTCCAGACCTCTCATGTTTCCCGGGTACAACATGCATGTGGGAGTCAGTCAGGTCTTGTCTTTGCTTTACATTCTGGGTCTTGTAGTCCTGTTTAAGAGAACTACAAATACCAAAAGACAAAGCAAAACACCTGGACTGGATGCAAGAATGTAGTCAGACAAATATAATATGCCCGCTTTGAACTCTATGCCAAAAGACAGTGAGTGACGTGAGCCATCCTTCCTTCTTTTCATCCACCCATCACACCTTCACCGATTACCAAACCTATTAATCTGTGAACCTCTTCATCATCCCTTCTCCCCTCCCACTTCTTCATCTCTTATTCTCTCCTCCATCCTTAGGTCTGTGCATCAATCAACCCATCATCATCCTTATTTTGCTCATGTAACCTTCAACCTTACTTCTCTCTTGAATCCATCATCCTTACTTCAGTTCACATTTCTTTCACGTTGCTACCTCCCCCCTCCCCTTTTATTCAGCCGCCACCTCTCCTCCATCCATCCTCTCTTGTTGCATTTGTTCGTCCGTCCACGGGTCCATCATGCCTTTTCCACCTGTGTCTCTAAAAAAAAGAAATCATACTTAGCACACACTCAATTAAAACAAGCAGTGGCATAGCCAATAGGTCTTGCTTTGGGACCTTATAAGTGTTTAGCCATGCCACAGTTGATGTTGTTGCACCACGGATATTGTGCTGCATAACTAAATACTTATAAGGTCCCAAAGGCGAGACCTATTGGCTATGCCAATGCTTGTTAAACTTTGTTTTGATGAACATGGAACTTGGCCTGAATTCATTGAAATGGTATTTGACAACTATGCCAGTACTACAGTATGAATAGCTCCTAATGGCCATCTCATCTATCCTTTAAGTTTTTATGGAGATACAAGGTGCCCTCAATCTCACTTTATCTGTGCCTTGGTCATTGAACCCTTGGTGCGTCAGATTAGGCAGTCATCAAAGAGGATTACATTTGGAATAACTAAATATAAAATCCATTTATATGCTGACAATAGCCTGCTCCCTTTAGGTTCACTTGAGGCTTACTTGACTGAAGTAATCCCACATTTTGAAGTGTTTAAAGCGTGTCTAGCTATAAAATTAATTTGAACACATTAGAGGTTCTAATATATCTCTTCTTAATGAGAAGGCGAGAAGTTTGTGAAGAGCATACCCTTTTAGGTTCAGTAAGAGGCACATTAAGTATCTGGGTATAAGGATAGGCCCTAATATCACAGAGCTGTGTGTTACAAACTATCCCCAGTTGCTTAGTAGGATATAGAGAGCTTGGAAGCCTGGAGGAAGTTGTAAATATCTTGAATGGATTGGACGAATACCATGAAGGTGATTATCCTTCCCAGACTTCTGTTCCTGTTACCGTTCTTGCCAAACCCAGGTGATAAAACTTTCTTGTTGTAGATCCAGATGTTAATAATGGTATTTGTTCGGAACGACAGGAAACAGAGGATTTTGTTCGGTCTTCTTTACCAATCGAGATGAAATGGGACTTGGCGAGGTCTAATATCTCTCTTTATTATCCAGCTGTAGATCACTTCGAGATGTTGTGAAGCTCAAAAGATACTGCATTGAATACGTTTATATTTAATATCCAACACTGTGGATGTATTCACAATTACTTGAGGTTACTTGACCATGGTGGCACGTTATAACCCCAAGATCAAATTAAACACTTTATTTAACTACCTATTACCATGAGTGATTTTACACACCATAAGCCCTGAACAAGTTCAAAATTGAACGAAACGCGCACGTTGGCTGCAAGTACCTGTACAAATAATTACAAGCAAAATTGAAAGAGAAACAAATGTTTTCTGTGATAAACAATGAAGAAGGAATTTTGAAAGAATGGGAAAATAGAATCTTGTACGCTTTTAACTGAGTGAATTTTAACTATCAACTTGTGTTTTCTTACATAATGAGACCTCCAGATGGCATACTACAGTTGAGGGAGTGCCGATGATGGACCCCCTCTATTGCTTCGTGCAGCCCAACTTGATCACTATAATTGAATATGTGATGTTATTCCGTGGGCTAATATCCCGCATACCATTACTCTGCATTTTTTATAACGCAAGTGCGTTTACTTTACCCTATAATTGTTTGCAGTAATGTTACAATCTGTATCGTCCCTATTTGCACCAGGTCCTTATAAGGACAACATCTGTTTGCTCAATCCCCTATTCTACAAATAGTTACATTGGGACTAGGCTGCTCTGCATGTTTTTTTTTAGTAATGTAATGTTTTTCTAATATGATCTGTAATATAAACTGCAGTATTTGTTTAAGGGAATGTACTAACATTTTCAAGGCATCTGATCAGCTACCATAAAGCCTATTGCAATTGCAAGAATGTTTATTGTCAAGGAGAAAGCTTTACTAGCCAAGGATAATTGAAGAAAAGGGCATCCTTTGTAGGTTTGATCCATCTATCCATCATCATTGTGATGGGACACTTGTAGAATTATTTTTAGAAGTAATTTTCCCTAATTGCACCATCTATAATTATGGAGGTAATTAAATATAATAATGATTAGTCCATGTATGTCTTTCTGTTTAACATATTTATTAAAGAGTTTTCAAGAGGGTACAAGTGTTCAAGCTTCCCTGCTGCTAAGTTGTAATTGCAACCTGAATGCTCAGTCATTGAACGCATTACCCGGAATTTCTATGCCCAGTTTTCAGAGAAAAAGACAGAACAACTTCAGGAATGAAGTATGTGTTCTCTTCGTAGCCATAACAGATTTGTTATACATGGTGAATATTGCTGTTTTGTTATGTCGAAGGCTGTGTGCTGTGTGTTGTTGGCTGCCTTTCAGGGGTTGGCCACAGGGTCTGTTCGCAGGCCAGCCCTTGTGGCCAACCCCTCACCACGCATGGCTGAAGCTGTGTGCAGCGCGGGGTTGGCTGCATGCGGAGAGGTGGCAGCAGGGTCTGACCTCCGGCCTGTTCCTGTGGCCAACCCCCCGCCATGCACAGCTGAAGGGCCAGTATAGTGTGAGGTTGGCTGTCTTTACAGGGTTGGCCACAGGGCGTGGCCGCAATCCAACCCTTGTGGCCAACCCCCCATTTGTGCATTACCAAAAGCTGTACACAGCATGGGTTAGCCGCAGGGCCTGGCCTGAGGTTGGGTCCTGCAGCTAACCATTGGCCGTGCACGGCAGGGAGTTAGATTTACGTCTGATAATTGAATATTACTTTACCTTAAAATAAACCTAAAAATTCACTGAAAAAAGCAAAGGCTAGAATAATGTTAAAGTTAGGTGAAATGTTCAGTTACAGCGTAATGTTTTAAACTCTAAAAACCTTGGAAATGTACTAGTTATAGTTATCTCAAGTAACTATAACTCACGCTCTACTGTAACTATAACTTGTGCTCTTGCCATGCACTGCTAATTACCCCACATAGTACATCACTCATTGCATCTTCTATTACATCATTAATATCACTACAACATTTGCAGTGACATTTTTGATGAGAAAAGTGTGCCTGGTGGGGGGAGTTACAGCTACTTTAGACCAAGAGTTATGGTTAATTGAGATAACTATAACTGGTGAATTGCTGTCGTTTTCAGAGTTTAAAACGTTACGTTCTTTCTGAACATTTCACTTAACTATAAAGTTCCTTTAACCTATATTTTTTTTACTTAAGTAAATCTTTATTGCTTGATTGTTAAAAACTTAGCAATAGAGTATACAATAAAATACCTTGAAAATACATAAAACTTGCAAATGGTGCCATCGTCAGCTCTAAAAAAGCATAAAGCCCTCTTGACCAAGCCTTTGAAGACCGATTTAAGGAAGAGGGCTCTCTTCCTGCCCTGTAACTTATATAGAATTGGCCCCACGGCTTTGTGTGCCAAGTGGCTTGGCAGCAGGGATATATAAATCAAATACGCTTGTGAGGTGAAGCTGATTTCCTGAGCGTACCTGCCGTTCGCCAACGTTCCACGCTACTAGCGATTGTTATAGTCTTTGTAAATATAAAGGTGCGAGTGCGGTGAATAAGGTGCAATGGACGTTATTGATGTAAAGTGCAACTGCAGTAATTTAGGTTCCTTAGTACTTTTACCAGCTAGTAATGCCTGTATACAGGTATAAGATAGGGGGCGGAGGTTAAGTACTGTGTACGAGGACAGGGTAAGTAAGGTGCAATGGATGTTATTGATGTAAAGTGCAAGTGCAGCAGTTTAGGTGTCTTAGTGCCTTATCATGCTAGTAATGTCTGTATACAGGTATGGGACAAGGAGCAGAGGTTACGTGCAGCTTCCAGGGACAACTAGTAATGCCTGTATACTGGTATAAGGTAAGGTAAAGGATGGTACAAAGTACAGCATCCGTGGACAGCAGCCTGTTACTTTAAACGTTTTACCATCAACCCCCTTGATAGTGTAACCCCATTGTGTTGAGTGGTGCAGAATTGGGAGGACTACTGATGATTCAAGGTCTGCTACCCCGCTGGTCTATAGTGCAGATGTAATACTTTGAGCTGTACTATTTAAGCTATGTGTAAGCTGGCCACCCCCCTCCTCTGTGTCTGCTGGAACCCTGGCCTCGACCTTCTTCCTAAATCTCTGATTGAATGTCAGCATTACACAGTTCAACCTAATGTCCAGTGGTTCAAAGTAGGCCATCACTGCCTCCCTGCATGACCTTATGCCTCAGTCATTCCATGTTCTTCGTGGGAGCTCCCGCCGATCCTCCATACGGGAGGTACACAAGCAGAATACATGGATAATATCTTCCTGGCCCTGGTTGCATAGCTGACAGTTGTCTTGAGCTTCCAGTCTTTACCATGGGGGATATTGACTTAGGATCAATAGTATCTCCAGTCTGTATTTCAGGAACTGTACATTGATCCAATAACTATATGATTCACTTGCGTAGCCCTGGGGATTTAGCCTGGTATTACTATGAAGAGTCATCCAACCATGTTTGTTATGTTATGTTATGTTATATTAATTTATTATGCGCACAGCGACTCCAGCGAAGGAGCGTCCCGGCGTTTGTGTTGAGACAGGCAGTCCTTGTCCTCAAGCAATTGTGTGTTTGCGTTTGCCATGTTTTTAAATTCCAGGTGGCTTATGAGAAAATCCCAAGCGCTGATTAAACCAAGAGTATTTAAGGCCTGTAATAGATATACCCATGCCGGGGAGCTATGCTTTACTATCAGTTTGGACCAGAGGTAATAGCCAAGCGAGCCTTCCGATGCAAGCTTTAGTTTTGGCAGCACATCATAAAGTCTGCATTCCGGGGCAGTGACTGTTTAACAATACCAAACTCCAGCCTAATCTGGGCCGGAGATGAGTGAGAGGGCGGCTGGAAAATTTACCTATACATCTTGAGTATCATTGTGTCCAGTATTGCACTGTCCCGCCTCCTAAGAGCCTTGCTTGCATCGGTCAAAGTTAGAAGAACCTTTTCTTGGGTCACCTACAGAATCATTGTGAGTGTTGTGCCTTTCTATTTGGTGTAAAGAGGCCTACGGCCGAAGTCCAGAGAACTGCCCTTCTTTCTAATTTCTTCTAGCTATTCGCTGCACCTCCCATTCTCATTGAAATGGACTCTGATATACATATAGCTTTTTGTCAACCCTAATTTTTCTTGGTCCAGAAACCACGTGGGCTTTTGAGATCTTGTGCCTTGGACTTTTTTTTGAAGATTGTTTTTTCTTTCTGTTAATTGTCAGTGTATTACTTGATGAGTAGGCCAAGATTGCATCAAGAAGGCGTGCAGGCCAACATAGAGTCTGCTAATCAGAACTAGGTCACCTGCACACAAAAGATTTGAAAGCTGAAAGCCCCCTAGTTTGGCTGGGTTAGAGTTGCCTGCATTTAGGGTGGAAGTAAGATCCAATAGGAACAGGTTAAATAACGTTGGAGCAAAGACGCAGCCTGGCTACAGACCTTGCATAGTTTTGATTGGCCTAAATAACCAAGAGCACTCTCCAGTTTTCATTCAGACCCATGTATCTATATGCAAAAGTTCCAGTGCCCTTAGTATGTCATCTTGGATGTTTATATTGCCCAGTTTCTGCCAGAGCCTCCCTCAGTCAACCATATCAAATGCAGACTTGTAGTCAATGAAGCCTATATAGACCGGCTAGCTTGTTGGTCTTTGCCCGGTGGGTTAATAGGGAGAGTGCCATGATGTTAACTGAGGTCCTTGTATGCTTGGTGAAACCAGTTTGGTTTAGTGGAATGATGGTAGTAACCTCAGCTCAATGCTGTGGCTTCTCCAGTAACACCTCTGCAAATTATTTGGCGTCCTTGTCCATTAGCTCTATCAGGCGATAGTTCCCAGGGACCCCTTTGTCTCCGCCCTTGAAAATTGGTGTGAGGATCAAGCCCTGCCATGAAGGAGGGTACGATTAAGCTATAAAATAGTGGAAAAAGCAGGGTTAACTGCAGGCCAGAATGTTGGGTCGTCCTTGTAGATGGCAGGTGGAATTCCATTTGGGCCTGGCGCCCCCTCTCTGCAGACTTTTGAAATTTACTTCTGAACTGTACCTGTGGTGACAGTGCACCAAGTTGATTTTCAGTCACTTACTGTAGGCTGTTTTGGCAAGGTTTTTGAATGCACTTGGTCACGTGCCTGTGTGCTGGATTGATCCGGCTGTACCACCGGACTGAAGTGATCAAGCAGGAATTGATACCAGGTTGGCTATGAGATGTTGGATAAAGACACGTTTAGAAGATATATGCCAACTCTATTTACGATCCGACATAAGTTTGCAGAGTTGTCTTGATATTCTACAGCAGCTTTGCCCAGGATGAGTTCTATCGCTCCCTTCTACTCTTCCTTTTTAAAAATTGTCTTCCCTCCCGTAGATGTCGTGCAGTATTGCAGAGTCTATTGGTGACCTTTTTAAGTGCACTCCACAGATGATTTACCTTCTTTTTAGCCCTTCTTATTGAGTAGTTGTTTCCCCACCCTTGGAGAAGGCCATGTAGTGTGCTTGAAGCTTCTTTTTGACAAGGACAGACTTGGCATGCTGGTTTGTGTAGCAGTCTAGTGTTCCACGGGGTCTAGGCAGAGACCGGAAGCACCTACACACAGTGTATCACCTTCTGGCCAGGCGTGGCCAGAGGGCATAAATAAACGGGCCGGGGGTCGCTTGTGACTTCCGGTCCACACTGACAGCACACTGTCTGTGTGTGATTATTCCCTTAAGTGCCTTTATGTTAATATACATATGCCCCCAGTGTACTTGATCCCCTATCACTCAGCGGCTCCCCACACTGGCGACGAGGGTGGGAGGACGCTGCCCGCATGACAAGAGACTGCCCTGCAACGGTGGAAGTACCTGAGAAGCTCCGACGAAGAGCTGCACCACACGCGAGCCCGCCGGCAGAAGACGTGGGCTCCAACAGAATCCATTGGTGAGCAGTGCGCACTGCAAGGGTTGAAGAAAACCTGGGGGAACTGCTCAGAAGCCGCGCACACATTGGCGAAGAGCCCGCAGCACGTTCTAACGGACGACTGCCACCCAGGGAGACGTGCGCATGCGCAAACACACGCAAGGCCTAGCCCCGGGGATCTCGAGCAAAGAGAGAGCAGGTACGGCGGGAAGGCGCCGAGAAGCAAGCGGAGAGCGAGAATAAGAGCGCCTCAAGCACCAAGGAGACCACAAAGTGATTAACCACCGATTTCACCAAGGGAGAGAGAAATAAAAAACAACAAGCATTGGCAACAACAACCCAAATAAAGGCAAACAACAATACAGTAACACCAAGCATTGGCAACAACAAGTGGCTGTAGGCTCAGGACCACACATAAATGAAAACTAGCAACAAGCATTGGCGACAACAATCGAGCAGTGGCAGCAGCAAGTCACAATCACTGAGGTGAGCAAGGAAGGCGGCACAGTTGCCAGCGGCAGTAAGGCTACAAGCAACAGGGCGCCACAAATAGGAGGCAGTACATCCTAGGCGACTCACAATGTCGAACTAGCAAACCCCAGCAGCAGCAGGGCAGCAACAAGTGGCACC
Source organism: Lissotriton vulgaris (assembly GCF_964263255.1). Classification (NCBI taxonomy): domain Eukaryota; kingdom Metazoa; phylum Chordata; class Amphibia; order Caudata; family Salamandridae; genus Lissotriton; species Lissotriton vulgaris. The sequence goes on along the minus strand of NC_141685.1, from coordinate 351,396,682 downwards.
CCCTGTACAAGCGCAGCCTACGCCCCAACACTCAGCACACGTGCAGATCCAAGCGTTGCCTCCGTTCAGTGAATTAATTGACCCAGCAACGCGTCCCCGAGGTGGGCAGTGTGGATTGGACGCCTCAACAATTATTTTGTATCCACCAGAGAAACAGATGAAGAGGTCAAGAGATCACTGCTTCTTCACTTTGGAGGGGACAAAATGTACAAACTATTTGCATACCTCCCAAACACCGGAGCGGCAAATGACTATGACGCTGCAGTGAGGGCACTAAATGCCCATTTCGACCCTCAACTCAATCCACACTATGAAAGGTTCAAGTTCAGGCAATCAAGACAAAGAGAGGGAGAAACAATGGACGCTTTTCACGCACGCCTGAGAGAACTGGTGAGCACATGCACAGAAGACGATCACACCAAGGAGGTCACGGCACAACTCATTTAAGGCTGCCGCAACAAGCCACTGAGGACGCTAATATTACGTCAGCCGCGCATCACGTTAGAAGAGATACTGCTCCTTGCTTGGTTGCATGAGTTATCCGAGGTTCGGGCGACAGCGATGGAAGCAGCACTTAACCAGCAAACAGAACCTGGAGCTAGCGTAAAGACAGAACGAGTCAACGCCATTCGCACCCCTAGCCGAGGTGAGCGTGGAAGATGGCCTACCCGAAAAATACGACGCGCGCCATGTGGCTACTGTGGGCGCGAAGAACATAACCAAAATGGCTACCCGGCGAGGGGTAAGACGTGCTCAAAATGTGGAGTGCCGACAGGCGCAGTGAGACATTTATCATTGGAGGAAGCATCAGTATCACGATCAGTGAAAAAACTGTCTCGCCACTACTCACGCCTAGAAGACTCCTCCACAGAGGAAGATGACGAATGCTACTTCGTGTCATTCGCGAGTCACCTAAAGATAAGGCGGAGGCCGCAACCAAAGTGCCAAATTGAGATTGACGGATCAGCAGTGACAGGATTGATAGATACTGGAGCGACAGTGAACGTGATAGGCCTGCAGCACTACAAATGTTTACATCCAAGACCTCAACTGACCTGTCCAAAATTCGAATCCTGACATACGGGAGTCAGAAGCCGCTTCCTCTGAATGGAAAAATGGTAGTCCAAGTAAGGTCCGAAGATCAAGAAGTCACGACGACGTTCCACGTCGTCGACAGTGAGGCGGACTTACTCGTAGGAAGCCACATGGCAGAAGACCTCAACTTAATTGCCTTTGACAATTCTGTAAAAGTGCTACAGACGGAAGATGTCCTACAGCTATTCCCAAAGTTATTTGAAGGGCCAGGAACGGTTAAAAGACAGCCAGTGAAGCTATATGTTGACAAAGCGATCCAACCGGTTGCGCTGAGGCACCGGAGAATCCCATTTCATCTCAAGCCGGCAGTCGAACAGGAACTACTCCAGCTGGAACAACAAGGAGTAATCGAAAAGGTAACAGGCCCGACGCCGTGGGTGTCTCCCATGGTCATCGCTGAGAAGCCCAGACAGCCAGGGAAAATACGGAAATGCATAGACATGAGAATGCCCAACAGAGCGATAAAACGAGAGAGACACCTCACACCCACGGTAGACGACATACTTAATGATTTGAACAGGTCACAGTGGTTTTCAAAACTGGATCTAAACGCCGGGTACCACCAACTAAGGCTAGCGGAAGAAAGCAGATACATTACAACGTTTTCGACGCACCTTGGGCTCAGGCGATACAAAAGGCTAAATTTCGTAATATCATCAGCAGCCGAAATTTTCCAAAATACCATAAAGGAAATCCTATCAGGCCTCCAAGGCGTACTGAATGTAAGCAGCAATATTTTTTAATCCATTCGAAGACCATTGAAGAACACCATCAGCGACTCAGAGCCACGCACCAGCGTCTAACAGATCATGGTGTGACATTACATAAAGACAAGTGCAAATTCTATCAAAATTCTATCGAATTCTTTGGATATGTCTTCAACTCTGAAGGGGTAAAGGTAGACCCCAGAAAATCGCATGCAATTCAGCTTGCCCCAGCACCAACGAATGCATCGGAAGTGAGAAGCTTTCTAGGTATGGCGCAATACAGTGCAAGGTTCATCCCAAATCTAGCGACGATAGCAGAGCCTCTGAGAAATTTAACAAAGATAGAAAATCCATGGAAGTGGACACGTGTGGAGGAAGATGCATTCAACCAAGTAAAAACAGCACTACTTGATGGAACCACCATGGCCTACTTTGACACGTCCAAATACACCGAGGTCCTAGTAGATGCGAGCCCAGTTGGCCTAGGGGCACTTTTAACTCAAGAGACTGAGCCAGGAGTTTGGACCCCCTTAACATTTGCCAGCAAAGCGCTGACCGCAACTGAAGCACAGTATTCACAGATCAAAAGAGAAGCTCTTGCAGTAAAGTGGGCATGCAACCACTTTCACCTCTATGTGAGTGGGCACCCGTTTCGAGTGGTAACAGACCACCAGCCCTTAATCCTGTTGTTCAAGGGAACTACTCCGCACCCAACACCTCGAATTGAGAGCCTGGCCATACAAGTACAACAATACCAAATAGACCTAGTATACCGACCTGGGGTGAAAAATCCGGCGGATTTTCTATCTTGGCACCCCGCTGCTGCCGCAGAGAAAGATGCAGAGCAAGAAGGAAAAACCAAGGAGTTCATAAACATGATCTCACAGTGGTCATGTCCTCAAGCAATGTCAGCGGAGTTAATCACAGCACATAACGCCAAGGACGTAGTCCTCCAGTGGGTTGCCGAAGCATTACAAGATGGATCGTGGGAAGGAACCGATCCTTAAGGGGCACTTGAACACTTCCTCCAGGAGCACACCACACAGCACAACGCAGCGATCCCCCTGGTCACTTATGCTAGCAGCGCCTAGGCGTGACATGCTCCCCATGGCGGAGAATTTGACTCCTGAACCATACAGCCCGGAGGCAGCACAAGAGCGAAGACAAAGAACCAATGACAAAGCCAGTCGACGGCGGAGAGCCAACTACCGAACACTAGTCCCTGGAGATTCTGTGCTCATACGAACCCGAAGGCCGGGTGGAAAGTTTTGCACACCTTATGAGACTGAACCATGGGTCGTGAAGTCGACAAAAGGCACACCGGTCACTGTAGAGCGGCATGGAGAGGTGTTAACACGAAATGTCTCCTGGTTCAAACAGATACCATCAGGGCCTGCCGCCCTGCAGCACGCTGAAATGTCACCCACTAGAGAAATCGATTTTAATGTGTCAGAAGATTGCAGTCAAGAGTCACCATCATTGACTCCCACAAGGGCGTCACCATCGCTGCAGAGAATGAGTCCTGAACAGGATACAACAGCCATTCAGCACCCGTACAACCTCAGACCAAACCCGAGACCCAGCCAAAGATTAGCAGATTTTATGTGCTAAGTGCTTCATCGTTAGGTTGGTTAAAAGACTGATTAGGGAAGGGATGTTGCAGTCTAGTGTTCCACGGGGTCTCGGCAGAGACTGGAAGCACCTACACCCACTGTATCACCTTCTGGCCAGGCGTGGCCAGAGGGCATAAATAAACGGGCTGGGGTCACTCGTGACTTCCGGTCCACACTGACTGCACACTGTGTCTGTGTGTGATTATTCCCTTAAGTGCCTTTATGTTAATATACATATGCCCCAAGTGTACTTGATCCCCTATCAATCAGACGCCCCCAAAAGTTTGCAAATTTTGTGAGTAAATATATTTATTATTTATGAAGCATACGTTTGAGTTTGTGAATAGGTCTGTTTCAAGCTGGCATCATCAAAATTTGTTAGACATGTCTCTCAAACCCAAAGTCACTCCACAAGTTGAAGTCAACAGTATCTGTTCTGTAGAAAGCTTATTGCTGTTTTTTGTAACAGGAGGGTGGATGCTTGTGATATTATGCACTTCACATTAAACTCAAGGACAGAACTGTGCCTTCTACTAGCAAGGTCAGGAATATTCACTGCTGTGTTAGGGATTCTGTTAAAATAGACATTTTTTGTATATATGAGGGATTAAAAATATGTTGAAGCAATATAGTGTTTGGCGCCAATGGTAGTAGCACATTTGGCATACGGTGATATCAAGTTTTGCGTAAACTTGAGTGAGCTTCACAAAGGAGTGGATAAGGACAAAGTCCTCTCGCCCGAAATATCTGAGATGGTAGGTATGCTGATTAGGACCAAATACTTTGCCACTATTGATCTTGTGTCTAGATCCCACCAATGTAGTTTGAGTCGAGTCTAAATATCAGACTTAATTTTCGTTTTATCACAATGTTACCGATGGTTGCATCTTGTATTGGGAATGGTTTGAGGCATTCGGCAAAGGGTTTGGTCCTCACAGAGGTTTGTGAGAGGGTTGAGATGGGAAAGGCTCAATGGGCTGTGGTCGTATGGAGAAATCTTATGGCAGTGCCAAGGACGAGTTGTCTGGGCAGATTTGGTCGTGATTTTAGGGATTCAAGATTGATCCAACCAGAAAGCTTCAGGGTATGTTTTATTGATCTAACTCCTGTGGGGTGGTTTGAGGTTTGCAAGACTACACTCTAGGGATTCAAGATTGGTACCACCAGAAAGCTTGAGGGTATGTTTTATTGATCTAACTCCTGTGGGGTGTCTTGAGTTTTGCAAGACTACACTCTTAGTTGAGAGGCAATTATTGTTGGCAGGGTGTAGATTATTAGGTGAGCAAAAAATGAAGTGTAATCAGAGTGATCAGATTAGGAACCTTAGGATTCCTCCCATTGTGTGAATGGAGATTCCGACAGACCGATGGGAGGAAATTACTTCGAGCATTCTAGGTCCATTGCAATCTGTACCTATAGACATGCTGCTGATGATGGATATGTACTCCAGGTGGCCCAAGGTAACTATTGTAAATGAGGTAGCTACATGTGCTATAATAAAATTATTTGAGGAGCTATTTGTAGGGAGAGTAATCAAAAGGTTCTCCTGACAGACAACAAGGTCCAGTTAACCTTCAAAGATATGGAAGCTTTCCTTAAGGAAAAAGGCATAAGAGGTACTCCCTGTGCCACCCATAAACCAATGTGATGATCAGGAAATTCATTACTACATACAAATGTCAAAAGGTGGGGTAAAAGACCGGGAACTAAAATTTAGAACAAAGTGGAGGCTGTTCCCACTTGCCATGACTTGGGTAGCTTCTTTTGATCTTTTGTGATGATGAAGCCCTTGTTCGATAGTTTGTCCCTTGTGGGTCATGGGTTGTATGTTTGGGTGGTCTAGAGATAGGAAGTTGACAGAGTGGAGTTGCTGGGAGTACTGATTTGAGGAAATAACAAATTGAGGGAAGGGAACTGTAATGTGCACAAAGCAGTGCTGATGTAACTGTTGGGGGACTACGTTGTCATCGAACCACCTATGATTCAGCATAACACCTTTAAGTTCAGTAAACTTCTGAAAGGGGTTCTGATTCCATGGAGCGCCGAATTTTGGAGATTGTCACATTTGGAATCTTAACTCTGTGATCAAAGAATAATAATAATAATTGTACTGTTTGTTAACTTTTGTATACTCTATTAAGGTATTTTCACTATTTTGTAATATTTTTTGTATTGTCTTTGTTTCACCTGCATTTAAAATTCAATAAAATATTTTGAACACACAAAAAATAATTGTATTTTCCACAGTTCATTTTGATTAATTTCTGGAGTTATGTATTTTTCTTTTTGTTTCATCTCTCTCTCTCCTTTCCTTCGTTGTGCGTTTCTCTGAGGAGGATGTGTGGATTTGGGGTCAGAGGTCTAGTTTCTTTAGATACTTCCTTCGATTAGGTTATATGGGCTCAATCCTTTGTTAAAATACTGTGTTAGGCATTTTATATTTCCCTCTGTTGGCTGGTGGCTGTATCCACATCTTAAGAATAGACGTGGTATTTGCATATATATACACCTCTCTAAAGTGCCACCTCTGGTTTTCCCACCATTCCACCTCGTTATTTCCATAAATAAAGGATATATTTGTTTAGGGAAAGGCATGCACCATCTCGTCTCCAGGCAGAACATTTTGTGGTTTACTTCCCTAACACTCAACTTCTGTACTCGCCTTCCCTGGCTTTACCTTTTCTTTAATTACCCAGAGTATTCCCTTCCCTCTGCATCCACTAAATGCAACTTTCCTACCACTTTCCTCTATATCTAGACAAACATTAACGAGGCCAATAGGTTTGTCTTGGCCAGCCTGCATTTTAATTTTTTTGCAAAAATAAATTAGGCCTTAAACGTATAAAAGCAATTAAAAGTTAATGTCTAAAGAAAAGTTCATATGTGCTCATATCTTGGGGAAAAACAATAAGTTAAAAATAACACATTACAAAAATGAATTGAATAAAAACATGAAACATGAACAAGCAAAAGGAAGTGGACTACAGTTTAGACTGTCGTGCACATGTACAAGCAAAATGTGTCACTCTCAGTCAGTGCCTGAAGTGGGCTAACTCATTTTACTATGGGTTCTGCTGTGGTGGGCAAAAGCAAAGTGTGAATGACGTTTGATGTGAATGACGTTTGATCAGACCAGTGGATGAAGAGAGATGACCGAAGGCTCCTGTTTATATAGTTACATGTATGTGTTTTCGATCGTGTTTTTCGGGAAGCAGACTGCTGATTGTGTTAGAACAGTCTCCTGACTTAAAAAGAGGGCTAATTCATTTAGTAAATCTTGAATATTCATGCAGTGTGCCGAAAGCGTAATAAGAGCAAATGTCGGGTAAATAGTTGCACTTTCGAACAATTTCAGAAATAACGTGCGATTATCAAAACTGCAACATTTCGAATGTGAAGAAGAACTTTTCCACTGTGAGGGTAGTAGCTCGAGAAAAGACTTGCGTTAAACATCAAAAGGTTTTCCATTGTTTCGAAGAGATAATAGCACTAGCTAAGATCAAGATTCATCACAATCTTGAAAATAATAGTTTTTTACTAAAACAGTATCTTCACAAATAACGTAAATGTTATTGTTTTACTTTCGTTATTTTTAGGGTATGATGCATTATTTTTTTATCTGTTCTGAATGCATTATGCTATATTGGAACTGTATCTAGTAATGGAATCTATATGTAGCAGAAGGGCAGAATTAACACTTGTAACGAATGTTCTATTTCTTATATATTTTTTATTTAAATAGAGCATTATTAAAAACTTTATAGAAAATTATACGACCTTAGATCGCCTGTAGGCATTTCAAGGGATAGGTTGATAACTGTTTCTTTCCAAAGGGTGCAGCGTTGCCATTGTTGTGGAAACCACTTTTAACTATCAGCTAACTAAGGTCTGAATTTGTATTTTTTTAGGTCCATCTTGGCAATGGAATCTGGGTGGATGAGGAGAAATGGCACCAACTGCAAACCACACCAGGAGATTCAAAGTTTACCAAAAACCTAGCTGTCATGATCTGGGGTATAGATGTTCTGAAAACCCGAAGCGTCACAGGAGTTGCCACAATTAAAAGAAAAGATGCGGTTCCTAAACCTCCGCTCTCGCCTCACAAGTTAAGCCTGATCAGAGGTTGGTTTTGATTAGAGTGAAGAACTCTAGAAGTATTCACTTAGAATGCATGTGCACTGGTTTACCAGAGATACCTGGTAGTTCTTGAGGTGTGGATTAATCATGCTATTGGTTACTTGTACATCAGGAATGCTTCACATAGAAACCTGTCCAAAGGTGCATTGTAGAACATCTCTCTCCAGTTACCAGTTTTACAGCGTCTAAAATCCATACAGTTTTGGTAATACATGATACACCCAATTCTAGCAAACATTGCATAGAAAACCATAGCTCTATCTTCTCCAACTTGCCCAGGCATTGCAAAAAAGCAGTAGTGAAAGCTAATTTGATGCTACTGTGCACTTACCTTTGGTATACAATTCCTTCACGGTCCACAAGGAAGCACTGTTAGCCCAGTTCATTCATTGTGGGATGTCCACTTAAGAGCATTAACCTCACTGCAGCATTGAGTTTGTAATGCTGTTTGTGAGAACATTTTCAAGCTGTGTAGGCCTTATGGTGCTTTATGAAGTTCATTCATATTGCTGGCCTACTAAAGTCAAAAGCTGTTCTTGGTTTTTTGCGCCTGGCTCAACCGTGGTTGTTGTTATAAAAGCCTCAGATATTGACCTGACAAATGGTTTTTGACGATTTGTATTGTGGCAGAGCGGCATACTGTACTAGAGTTTTGTTTGCTGATTTTACAAAAGGTCCTCTCGCGTGCCTTTGGGTGTTATGTAATGCTGTCTAAATTAACATATTCAACTCTTTTCTGTCTCTCCCTTTACTGTTTCTGTGGTACACATTTTTGTCTTTTCTTCTGCATTTCACCACTGTCCACACTTTTTAATTTAAATGTCTTCTTTCTCATTGGTAATAATGTCCTTCGTCACATTTGTTGGACTTGCCCCCTCTGCAGTCATTCCCAAAACGTGTGCCTTATTCCTCTTGTTTTCTAAACCCGTTTTTGTTGGCCTTTAAGACTCTGCACACTCTACTACTGCTAACCAGTGATAAAGTGCTGGTGCGCTCTCCTTTAAACATAGTAAAATTGGCTTACACCTAATTGCCATGTTTAATTTACTTGTAAGTTCCTAATAAAGGGTAATACATGTATCCAGGGCCTGTAAAATGCTATGAGTGGGTTTGAAAGACTTATTGTGCCACCCTCTTAAGTATCTCTTTTAAACACCCGAGGCCTGCCATTGCAGCCTGTGGGTTCAGTTTTAAACTGTCATTTCAACCTGGCAAAAGAAACCTTTTTGCCTTGCTTAAACCTCCTTTTTAATACTTTTAAGTCACTCCAGGGAAGGCCTCAAACAGCCCATAGGGCAGGGTGCATTATATCTAAAAAGTTGGATTTGTAGTTTCAAGTTTTACGTGTCCAGCTAGTGAAACATTCCTACATTTATATTTGCAGTACTGCAATGACTACCTCTCTCATATGATAACATTAGGTTACCATATTACATTTAATAAGTGATAACAATTTAGTAGGAGGTCATGTTTGGTGTCTGAGAAATTGTAATTAAACTCCTATTTACTCGTAAAGTCAGATTTTAAGTCACAATTCTGAAAATGATACTTTTAGAAAGTGGCCATTTTTTTGCCCCAACCATTTGGTGCCTGCGGCCTGTTCCTGTGTCACATTACTAGGTGTAGTTGGCCTTTCTTATTTTCCTCCTAGACAGCATCACAATAGAGGATCTGGATGTTGGCAGGATTGGGAGGGGAAGCTTGCACTTCAAAGGCACTGGCCCAGCTCACACACAAATGATTACAGACTAGCCTACAGAGACTGCAGCCAGGAAATTCCAGACACCTCTGTAGGGGGCAGGAAATTCAAGGCACCTCTATACAGGGAAACTCCAGAAGCTTCTTTTAGTTCAAAGTGGGCACCAGGTATGAAAAGAGGACCCTCTGATCTACTCTTCAATACTTACACTCCTAGACCTGTGGTTACTACAGAAGAAGGACGCCATTCTGTTCTGCTACCTGGGGCGTGCCCTGTTGACTGAGATGAAAGGTTGGACTTGCACCATTTATCCCAGTCTAAAGTGACTCCAAGGGTCAGCTGACTGATCTATAGGGACATAACAAGCTCCAAAGGCCTTCTGCAACTGCCCAGCTGAACCTGCTGCACTGGACCTGCCTGAACCTGCAGCTGGATTTCCCTGAGCCCTGCTGAACTCTACTGGAGTGAGTTTCTGATACCAAAGAGGTGCCTTCCAGTTTCTGGATCCCCATTCGAGCTCCTCCTTGAAGAAAGGGAGAAATCCTGAGGTTTTGGGCTGTTCATGAGTACGAACAAGTCTGTTCAGGCAATATCTTAACGACCGCCAGCGCAAAGCCCGAATGACTCCGACCACCAGCGATGACCACCAACGCGATATCTGCACATCACGCTACATCATCGATTGCCTGTAGTGACTGCCAGCATAAATCTCCAGCATTGGCCATCCAGGACGCCCGACAAGATCATTGCACTACACCGACTCCCATTCTGCTACAGTAATGACCATCCATTACACACTCCCTGTGGCCTCCTCAACCATGAACGGAACTCTTTGCATTGGACTTTAGAAGGTAACGTTTTCAGCATTGCTGACCTGGTCCCTGTATCTGCCCCGTGCCCCATCGCGGTCAGCATGCACTTGCAACATTCACCCTTTATTGAACCACCAGAAAACTGCGAGTGACACTTTGTGTCTTTAGGTGCTGTACTTTCCATAAATCAATCATTGAAATTGCATGTCTCCGGTTCTACTGATTTTGTGGTTTTGATGTAAAATTTATTACATTTTGCATTGTTTTTCTAAATTGTTATGGAATTTTTCTTGTGTTGTGTTTTCACTTTTATTACAATGTGTGTGCTGCACAAATACTTTACACATTGCCTCTGAATTAAGCCAGACTGCTTTTGCGCCAAGCTTCCAGAGGGTTGAACACAGGTACATTTATCAGCTTTTTTGTGGTTGACCCCGACAAGGATTTTGGTTGTTGCTTGAATAGGGTTTCACCCCTTCAACCAACAACTCAGTTCCTTACACTGATCTTCTCAGATCACTCCATTTTACCGATGCCCACCTCTGATGTTGGATAGTATTATCAACTGCAGAACTGTTGTCTCATCTGTAAATAAATTGATTGATACATGACCACATCTGCTTTCATTTTACAGAAACAGTGTAGTCTAGGGGTTTTAGCATGAAAGCAGTCTAATTTACAGCAATATAATAGTTGCACTACTTTCTTTTTCTATCCACAGAATGTGTATATGACAGAATAACACAAGAGACAGTGGATGAAACCGAAATCGCACAGAGACTCTCCAAGGTCAACAAGTACATCTGTGAGAAAATCATGGACATCAATAAATGCCGCAAAAAATGAATTTGCAATAAAAGTTATTATTTTTTAACGCCTTTGTGTTTGATTCCGTTCTGTTTCTGTCACCCAGAGTGATTTCGGTAGTTATTCACTTTGTCTTAATTTTAGTTCTTCGTCTATAGTTACATGTTCCTGAAGTTGTAATGTAGCAGATCTGCCAACCGTGTATGGTGTGCACTATTTATACAGAACCACTAGTTTTATCCATTATATGATCTTCTTTGATAATCAGACGCATGATGTCTCAGAACAAGTTTTAATTCTGGAGATTCTTTTTATTCAAATTAATTTTACAAAGAACACATGCCTGTCTGACGTTTGCCATTTTGTTCTTATTTCTTTTAAATGTTTTAAAAGTAAGTCCTACTAGAATCACCTTCTTTAGGGCTGTCAAAACCTCACTTCAAATTCCTTTGCACAAAACATAGTAGGAAATGGTGCAGCTACAGATTACTGGCTGATAAAACTGATCTTTCTTCTTTAGGCATACTTTTTAAAGCACTACTGCAAGATATACCACAGGGAAAAGAGTTCTTTCTTTTTAAGTTCGAGGACCCGAAGTTTTTTAAAAAGGTGAGGCTCAAGACCCTGGGGGCAGCTTTAAGAAATTGGATTTATGTCAGGAAAAGTCTCAATATTCCCTGGTACACATCACAGGCCCCAATCTGGGATTCCCCCGGTACCCCGGCATGTCTCGATGATCAATTGTCTTGGCCCCTGAGGATGGCAGGGTTAGAACACTGGGGAGACCTCCAGGAAGACTTGCAGCTTTTAAGTTGGGAGGTTCTCTCCAATGTGACCGGGGGGACACTTACCAGATTCAAGTATTACCAGCTGTCTGGATGGTGGTCAACTAGATCATTTAATTTTGATGACTCTAATCCAAAGTTCGATTTAGTATCTAGAAGTGGCAGATGGAAACATCAAATTTCGTACTGGTACTCGGCCATATTAGAGGCTGAGAATGTCACAGAACTAGAGCTACAAAAACTCCGGGGTAATTCTCTGAATCTGAGCATCGGAAACATTAAAAATCTATGGACGGATTCCTTCACTATATTGCAGGCATTGGTTAAACCTGCTACGTTAAAAAGAAATCATCTTTACACTATGTATAGGGCCTATATAACTCCTAGAAAACTAGTTACATTTTCCAACTTAGAACACTACTGCCCAAGATGCAGGCACCCTGCCGCGGATGATTCCCATATGTTTGTCGATCGCCCAGAGATAAGAAATGACTGGACTAAGATTCAGGACTTGTTGGAAGATGTTCTTCAACCATCTCTGGTAATTACCTCAAGAACTATCCTCTTCGGATTAAGCTTGGATTATAATCTAAATGACCCCTCCACAAGACTCATTTTCTATGTTGTTCTTCTTGCAAGGCGTGAAATATGCCCAGCTTGGAAAGATCCAATTCCCCCCACCGTTTCAAACTGTTTAAAACACATCATCTTTACAAGCCAATCTGACATGCATGTGATCCTTCAAATCTTGTTAAAATCTGGGCGTCCCTTGTGGCTTGGCAAAATAGGTGAATGGTCTTCCGATGATTTTTCCTGGGCCCTGTCGGTTCCCTTTTCTCCAAAGTAACACATGGCACCCACTACGGTGTGAAATGGAGTGGTCCGGGAAAACAGTGGCGACTTGAGGGATCTGGCTCTCCCTTTATGGCAATGGTCTATAACATCAGGGCTGGAACAGGACGACCATTCATGAAGAGATATGCTAGTTCTCATCAAGATTGCAATTGAGGTATATGAGGAAGAAAAAAAATCTTTAAAAAGAAAAAGGAAATGGTGCAGCTACTCAGCGCTTTACAAGAATGAATTTGGACTTTTTATGCTGCCAAGAATTCTGCTTTCAGAGGAGTTTGTTTCTTCTCTGTGAAACAAGGAACTCTGAACACACTTCTACCGTTTCAGGCATATGTTTCCTTATGTTTCTCTCAGAATTTTATTTTATAAGGGATCTTTTTCTTTTTGCAAATTCAAAAATCTATTTTTTCTCCAGTAGAGTCATATTTTTGTTTCTTTTCTTCTGGAAAATCTTTCCCCAAATATTCTCTCACTGACAAAGTTGGTGCGCTTTTGACATGTGTCTTCTGTGGTTGGTCTTTCCTGCTCATGTACCGTTTAGTTGAGATCTGCTAAAAGATACTTTACTTGCTTATTCTACTAATATTGTCATCATAACCTGATCTAACAATATTCTTCTCTTAAGCTCTTCAGTAGCAGGATCAAAATTCTCTCTTGTGAGAATGGTCCCTATCTGCACACTTTTTGTGTAATTCTATTTTCAGTAGGGATCTAAAATGAGATTTCCACACTCTCAAAGCATGAGTGGCAAAATGTGATTCTGATTAGGTGAAGTTTTGTAACAAATTTATTGTGTTCGATTGGAATACATTCTTAATTTTTTTGGGGAGAAATGTATCAATTCAAATGTGTTTTGACATCCATAGAAAGACAGGTTATTGAAACTTTTATAAATTGATTGAATATACTAATGATGAAGCTCTGGATTACAGGTAAGTAATTTTAGTTTCTGCCATGTTAACATTGTGCTCGTTTTGAGATCACTATTATCATATTAAACTAATAATACTAAAGTGTGGGGAGTTCAATAAATTGCAGCACATCGTTATGTATTAAACAGGCATTAAAATAACATTTATTTTGGACTGCATTGAAAGATACCAGTCATCATAAAAAATACATTGAGCCCATATAAGATTACAGAACAATGTTTTCCTCTATAGGTTCCTTCGCCTATTTATGTTGTTACACTCATTGAACACAGGTAATCCAATATCACAACAAGAGTGATTGAAAGTCTCACAGGGCATCTTATAATTGGAACTATTTGTACTTCAAAAATTGGAGTTCATTTTCTTCATTCGGGTACACAAATGTATCAGTACAAGACTTAGTGATGCTCTACTAACTTCACATAATGTACACCCTGCTACAATTGACGCCTTCAAGAGGGGTTTCAGTCTGTGTGTCTAATAATTTCTGAAGTAGTCAGCCGTTTTCTCTCTGAAAAATATATTTGTAGGGGAATTATATACTGCCATGATGCACTCATTGTTGGTACTGCTTGGCCTTGATGTCGACATCCATACCAATAACTGTGTGGGTTATCTTTTAAGGTTTTAGAGAGGGACATCTTCACACAGAAAGAGAACTGTTCAAAATGATCGGACTTGAATTCTGATGTCTGAATTCAGGCTGTGCTTACAATTGGATTCCCTCTGACTTCTGAGCCTGATTGGGCCCGAACGTTAATAAGGAGGTTGTTTATTAGATATTTTTATGGTGAAGCTTTCAACAGCTTTCAATGAGATTGGCATCATGATTATCGCTTTTCTACAAAAGAGTGTGCATCGCATGAGATAGCGTAGTCCTTCCCCTTTTCCCCATTCCAAAGTGATTGTCGCTTTTTTTCCCTATTGACTGTCATGCACATGGTCGGATAGCACACGGATCCATATGTTATGCCATTGTTGGCAGGTGGTCCTCTCCCCTCTGCTGACTGCTGCTTGAAGTGGCAAGTGGCCAGAGAAGAACGTGCTTAAACTGGATTCAGAAAGTATTGGGCTGAGAATGGATATGGTACTAGGTCATGGTCTATTAGCAATGAATAAAGATGTGCCTGATCTGCCCTTGATCATGGATTGGTTGTTTTGTATTTCCATTTCAATAGTGTGCCATACCCCTAAGGGACTGCTGAAGTGCATAAGAGTATTGGTAGATTGGTTGGAAGACTGTTGAAGTGCAGTGTGGTCTACATGAAAAGCGTTTTGGTGTTGCCTGATTCAACAGAATGGTGCTGCTATTTTAATTTTAATCATTGAGCTATGTCCGGTAGTGGCATGCACTTTGTATGAATTCGTTTTTGTTATTTCTTTGGTTGAATGTGAGAGAGATATATGGCTGTGAGCTATTTTGGAGGCGTTTTACTGTCGTCCATGATGGGCAGTTAAATACAGATATTAGGATTCTGCAATTGTGCCATTTATGTTAGCTATAGTAGGGCAAGAGGTAGTTGTTGTAAGAGATTGGGTCATTGGTTGTGCAAGATGTGAGGCCTACGCAAATCATAGAACTACAATTTCCCCTTCTTGGGATCCAACGACCTCGTTGTAGTCCTTGACTCTCTCTGAAGCAAAGCAGTCTAAGGCCTACTCAGATGAGATGGTCTGGGATGGTAATCACCATTTGCTGGCACAAAATAACAGCACTCAATAAATCATTGTCCAGTCAGTGCTTTTTCCTTAGAAAAGGAAATGTACATTTATTGCACACACACACACACACACACTACAAAATGCTGTGCATTAATTCATGAATATAAACATAAGGTAGATAGTACCTTAGGGGACATTTTTAAGTCACATATGACCCCTGGGTCATGAGGCCCAAATTACAGTACTCTCGACCACCCCACCAAATAAAATATCACAATATGGAGGTATCACTTTAAATAATGCAGTGGTATTGGTTTTATAACATATAAGGCAAGCCTGCTGGCTTTGTCAAAGGTCACCAGATCAATAGTAGAAAGCAAGCCTAGTGGATTTGCCAAGGGGTCATCATAAAAAGACCAATACTCCATATCATAGAGCATCATCAAATCACTAAAACCAATTATCCTGTTTAAATGCAATCATTGTTGTCCATGAAGCATTTACAATGCCTGTGAAAAATAACAGTTAGCAATATACTGTTAGTAAAAAAATTGAAATCAACATAACGTGTTCAAGTCTTTCTTTTACACATTTAGGCAACATAACAGCAGCTATAGGGCCGACCACTATAAGTTGCTGCACTCCGAGGATGTAGAACAAAAGCTCCAGCCATAGAAAGACTTGAACAGACGTACTTGGGGGCTTACCTTGCCCAACAACCAGGTCCCACGCAGCTCCAGCGCTCCCCTCCGCGGCCGCATACACAGACCAGCGGCCGCAGTGCGAGGGGGGCATATCCTTCAAAGACTACACTACCCAGACGCCCTAGCGGCGGGACACGCCGCCGGACGGGAAGCCCGCGCCAGGAGGCGCTTGTAAAGGGACACCAGCACCCGCGTCGCGGGACCGCGCGCGGATCGGCGCCGGGCTAAGCCCGGGCAAAGGGCGGGCCCTCTGTGGCCCTCAGAGGACCTGAGGAGGACGGGGCGGGCCACCCCCCTTGGCTTTCACACCTGTCACTACACCACGAAGGTAAAGACTATTTCTTATGCATCTGTTGGTATTCCCTGTTCATCATGAATACTAAAGTGGATCACCCAGCTACCGTAGCAGGAACTGGGCTAAAGTTTTCTTGGTTGGACGAGCTAAACCTCCTATGTCAAACCACCTATGCACCATCAGAAACCCCCCTTTCGCCCAAAAGCGACATCATACTATCAGTTAAGCCTACTCTTTCGGAGCAGTCCACATTACTCAACAAAACTTGTAGTCCTCATATCGCACCCCCCCAGGTGTCATCGGTGAAAAGGACTCAAACACTGCCTCCAGGTTCACGCATTGTTAACTCCCCAACGATATCATCGACTCCTGAGGCCCAAGATCCTTTAAACCCTTCTATACACCCGCTTTTAGTACCGCTCATTGAAAAACTGCTTAGCTCTCTGATAGCCCCGTTGTTGGACAAAATTAACATGTTAGGGGATAGGCTTACTAGTTTAGAGTCAGCAATCAAGTTAAATTTGTCGGCCGACAAGCACTGTGACACATTCAACCGTCCAAAGTCACCTCCTACTCACGAAGGCTTTAAACAGGATAAAAGCTGCCAAACACAACTAACTGGCCCTAGTACAGTGGGCCAAAAAGTAATCAAACACTCTCCAAGTGTCTCCTCCCCCCACTTGACCATACCTAGAGCAGTTCATGATAAGATTAAACCAATCCATCTACCACCAGAAGCGGCCCCATTCGTGTGCATCCTTGCTGGCGTCCCTGCTCTCCCACCTGGAAAAACTGAGAGCCAACATGACTTACTAAACAAAACCAAATTCTGGCTGTCAAAAAATAGGCCACTGCCTCGTCACCTATATGGAGCAATAAGGAGCGTCAGGAGGGTGGACTGGCTGGGTTCTCTTCATAAGGATCTTCCTGGGGACCTGGTACTCGTGAGATTCAGAGACACAAACATTGTCCCTTACTTGAAAACCTGGCCGCCACAAGAGACAGACGGCCCAATATCTATATGGGACTTATATGATTTTTATCCCTCAATCCCTGGTTTTCCCCCTTTCTTGAAATCATTCCCTACATCATGATCTATTTGGGAAATACTGGGAGTGGTAATAATTAATTCTAACCCCCAATTTTACCATCTCAACCCGGGGGTGGAAGGGAACTAATTATGTTTGGGACCCTGTCCTACTGTTTTTGGATTACATTGGACTTGGCAATCATGGAGGAATGTTGAACTTTGCAAGGTTATACCTAAATTTACTCCTCTTTTTAGACTTTTAAACCTTTTTAATTTTTTATGTAAGCTGACACTGGTTCTTTTGATTTTTCTTTTTAAATGATGATCATCTTTCCCTTTACCCTTTTATTCGAATGAAATTGTCTAAATGTACTGTATTATTTTTTTTTTTTCTGTTACTGTATGCTTATATGATATTCTTTTGGTAATATCGAATAAAGCTTATTTTGAACCTTTGAACCTTTGACTTGAACAAATGAGGGAAAATCTCCCAGGTTATCCGTTTTAAGACCTGATAGGCATAGGATCAAAATTGAAAAAAAGTTCATCAAAGGGGGCTGCTGTGCTCCTGCGGCCCCTAATCATTTTCTCACTCATGTTGGTGGTGCCCCTTTCCATTTTGGGGGCACCACAAGAAAATAAAAAATAAAATAAGCCCCGGAGAGCATTATGGGGTGCTCCCTACATGGAGATATGCATTTTATATTGCCAGCTTCTGTTGCCGCTCTTTTGCTGGTGTGGAAGTCAGCAATTACACTGACGTGCCAGCTCCATGTGGGCAGGATGATGGTCTTGCAGTGGCCACCCCTCTGACATCAGATATGGGCTCCGGGAGGAGGAGTGACCCCAATGACAATGTGTGTGGGGAAGGCATGACAGCACCGCCCTCGTCCTCTTGTTCGGGCCTGGGGATGGGGTACTAGGCCTCATCCATGAAAGTGTGGGGGATGGGGTCCTTGGTCTAATAGGACTCTTTTGAAAAAAATAATTAATCTTGCGCCAACCCCGTGCACTGACCCATCCTTGGGATAAATCTTTTAGATTGCAGTGGAGCAGCCTGGGTTCCATTTTCGTCTGAAGTTAACGGTCAAATCCTTTAAGCAGCTCTATATCTCAGCACACCTTTGGGCTGATCTAGACAACCTTGGGTTCGTTTTTACTCCTGATTGCAAGATCTAGCCACCAGCAGCATTTTCAGCAGGCCTCCTGGCCTAAAAAGGGAGCACTCTGCAATAAGGTGGTTTCATTTGCTCCTTATTCCTGTCTTCTCCTCTGCTGTGCCTCTCATGTGCTGTGTCCTCCGCAGACCCCATGGCCTCCTAGCTGTCTTGCAGGGCATCTGGGGGGCTGTGGAAGCCAAGTCTCCGCCCAACTGGTCCTCTGGACATTTAAGGTGTCCAGCAACACTGGCTGTTTGAGAGACCCACTAGTCCTGTGGACAGCTATAGACAGAGCCCTAGTCCATTAGGGCATTGGGGGGCTAGCTCTTCCAGGTTTCCTGGGTGCTTCCGCAGTCTAGGTCCTGGTCTCTTGCATGTTCTGGAATGGCACTTTATGCATCGTCAGGTTTGTGGGTGAGGGAATTCCCCCTTTGTCTAACCTTCCCCATTTCCTGGGATAGGTCCGGCCTGGCTAGTGCGTAAAAGTCAGGTGTTGGGTCTCTTTGTATGTGTTGGAGAAAGCCCTTTTGAAACATAATCAGGGCAGGTCCCACCTCCTACATTGCTGGACCAACCATGCACTAATGGCCTTCCTCTTTATTCTAAATGAACCTCATATTCTGAAGTCTGGCTCCACCATTACAAGGAAAGGCAGGGCCTGGTATAAACTTACTAGGCAAACACCCGGACAGGCTTTCAATCTTTCTAATATCTTTAACTCTGAGAGGTTGGTGGAGCAAAATTGTTCTTCCCTCGAAGAGGGTATTTTAGAAACACTTGATGCTGAAATACCCCTCACTAACCTAAAAACACGCCGCCGACCACCGGTCCAATGTATAGCGCATTCCTAAAAGCGTTAAAACAAGCCTGTAAATACTTGAAAGTCAATGGCAGAAGTAGGTCAAGCAAAGGCCGAATACTGACACCACTAGTATGACCACCCCTAACAGCGCAAAGGAGGTCTTTGACATACTTTGTGATCTGTCTAACCCCGAGTGTCAAAGTCACGAAACAATTCCTTCGCAAGATCTCTGCGATAATCTAGCTGACTTCTTTGAGAAGAACATCAGCAAGACTTTGAAGAATATTGGAGGCCCTCTTGAACCGATAGGGATTGATTAGAATGAACCATATCCATATGGAAGTACGGAATCAGTCACATCAATTTCCTCGAATACTGAAGAAACAGCACCACATGTTATCAAATTACACAATGGGCCAAATCCTTTAGATAATTACTCTCACAAGTTCGACATTTTAGACTCCATTCTGCGGAAGCTTTTCAGGCCATTGCACTCATCAGGCTCTCTTCTTGACCCTTTGTCACATAGGGTATGGAAAGAGTTGGCAGAGTAGCTGATTCCCTCCACATTGCAGAGCTTAAACCAATCATTGGAGTTGGACACTGTCTCAAAAAAAGCTAAGGTCACCTCTCTGCCTTATAAACCTATAGTAAATCCCCTGGTTCTCAGTAATTACAGACCGATTTCTCTCCTTCCTTTCCCAGTAAATATACTTACTCACTTTGTTAGTACTAAGTTGTTCTCCTATTTGGAAAACTACTCTCATTTAGAGGAGAAACAGTTCAGCATTAGGCCAGGGCATGGGACTCGGGCAACCCTACTCCTTGCCATGGATGAACTCCAACTGGGGGTGGATTGCGGCCAATCCATGGGTCTTATACTGCTTGTTCTTTCGGTCACCTTTGATATAGTCAACCACCAAATCCTCTTGAATAGACTTGTTCAATTGAAATTGGTGGGACTGTTTTGAAGTGGATGAGTTCCTATCTTTCAGATAGGTGCCAGGCAGTTGCCTTGCCCCCTTACTGTTCTGCATTTAAATCTACCCAACATGGAATTCCACAGGGCTCAGCTCTCAGTCTTATCCTCTTTAATATTTACTTGAGGCAACTCATTACTCTTATCAAATCAATCAGTCAATTTGTAAAGCGCTCTACTTACCCCCGAGGGTCTCAAGGCGCTGAGGGGGTGGTGCCGCTACTGTTCGAAGAGCCAGGTCTTGAGGAGTCTTCTGAAGGTGTGCAGGTCTTGGGTCTGCCGCAGGTGGCACGGGATGGTGTTACAGGTCTTGGCGGCGAGGAAGGATTTGGTTTGGTGAATTCCTGGATGACGCTGAAGAGTTCCTTGGAGTTGCTGTAGTTGGCGAGGATCTTGTTCTCGATGAAGGTCCTTTTGGTGGATCTTATGTGTTGGTGGTATATCGTTGGGGCATTGTTGTAGGTGGTGCGGTCTTCCGAGGATTTGCTGTTTTTCCAGTTCTCCTCGAGACGTCTGCAGGTGTGTCTGGCTTCTTGGAGGTCACTGGTGAACCAGGTGGCCTTTCTGGGGAGCTGTCTGGCGGGTTACGTATGGGTGCGAGTTTGTCTGCGCAGTTGGTGATCCATCTGTGGAGTTCTTTGGCTGCGAGGTTGGCGTTGGTTGTGGTAGGGGGGCATCGCAGTTGAGGGTGGAGTTGAGCTGCTACTCGTGACCTTCCTCCAGTTTCTTCGTGGAGGGCGGGGGTGCAGGTTTGGTCGGCGTGGGTTTGTTGACGAGAAAGTGTACGCAGTGGTGGTTTATCCATGGGGGTTGCATGGTGTGGCAGAAGCGGATGTTGTTACCACCTGCGAAGATGGAGTCAAGGGTGTGTCCTGTCTTGTGGGTAGGGGTGGTGACGAGCTGTTCAGTCTGATGTTGGCGAGGTGTCGGAGTGTGGAGGAGTTGGGGAAGATGGGGTTGTCGAGGAGGAAGTTCAGGTCTCCGATGAGTATGTAGTCTGTGGAGGCGATGGCGTGGGGTGCGATGGGGTCAGAGGTGGTAGTGGCGAATGATGCGCGAGGTCCACGGGGTCTGTAGGCGAGGTTGCCGTGAAGTGTGGTTCTAGGGCTGGTCTGGATCTGGAAGTGAAGATGTTCAGTGGTGGAGGTGGAGAGTCGGAGAGAGCTCTTGTGTGCAATGGTGAGTCCTCCTGGGCGGTTGGGGTGGCCCTTCCTCTGGATCTTGTATCTATCAGGAATAGTGGTGGCGATGTTGGGGGCGAGGAGGTGTTGGTTCAGGTTTCTGTGTAGAAGGCGACTTCTGGCGAGAGGGTGTCGAGGAGGTCCGAGAACTCTACGGCATGTCTGTGCAGGGAGCGCTCATTGAGGAGGATTCAATTCAGGGTTTTGGTGGCGTTGGCATCCGATGTGGGGGCGGAGACCGTGGGGGTGTGGAGGGTGGTGAAGGTCTGGCGGCGGTGCTGGCAGGAGAACCGGCCGTGGGTGGTGGACAGCTGGCAGTTGTTGTTCCTCCCAGGGTTGAGTGCGAGCAGGACAGCTAAATCAAAGCGAAGGGTGGTTGGAGATCCAGAGTCCCTGGCGCTGGTCACGGACAGGTGCAGATGGGCTTGCCTTTAGCTTGCCTTAGGCACACCAGCGGTGAACCCGCTTAGCAGCCACACAGCAGCCGCCATTATATATGGAAGGGGGAGGGAATCGCAGCTGGGAGGCGGGAGTGGGAACCGGCAGGGGGGAGGCGCCGCAGTGGCGGGAAAGGAAACAGGCACAGGGGACACAAACATGCCAAAAACAACAGGGAGACAGAAAAAAAAGAACAACGCCCAATAACAAGCTACAAGGCACAATAACACGGCACTAACAAAGATAGATGGAAGACCGATAAAAACGGGTACAAACACAAAAACGAACAACAGCGGACCAGCAGAAGAGCAAGGCTCTCCCACTGGACAGAAAAGTCACAAAGTCCCTAACATAAAGTTTATACAAAAGGTGGGGATATTGTGGTTGTCAAGAGCTCATACCAGAACATACAATTCAGCCAAACAATGTCAGAAAAATATTCCATAAAAACAATACATAGAAACAGTTAAAGTGCACAAATTAAAAACCAAATAAGAGAAAAAATCTTTTTAAAAAAAGAGAATATATGTCATTTATTCCAAACATGGCCATTCCATCTTCATTTCATCATTATAAAAACACAATCATAATAAAATCATTGGATTCACAAATAGAACAGTTGTCGACGCAGCGTTTCTTTTTGTACTTTAAAACACCTTCATCAGGACCAATATTCTAAATATAAGGAACATACAGTTAGTTGACAATTCATCATATTTTACATGCATTTCTCCACAGGAGATTCTAATACCAAAGGCATAATTATTCTAACATTTTGTCAGCTTTACATATTTTGAACAAATACAGTATACATATTTGAGAACTCTATGCATGATTTAAATGACAACCACACTACAATCCCTATTTACAAAATGTTATATAGTATCAATATGTCTGTACATTATTAATATAGTCTATACAATATTCCTTTCTGAGGAAGCACCACGTACCTCTATATCATAAACAGAGTGGGCAAGGAAAGGATGTCCTATATTTTTCTAGTGACATCTATTGTTCATGAGGATAAGAGGAAGTACATTTTCTTATCTGGATGACTTCCTTAAAAATAAAGAATGTCATTGTCAGGTATTTTGTGCATGAAACGCATTTCTGTTTCGTAACTTCTATATAAATGCATGGAATACCTTTGTAAATTTAAGGAGCCTGACTGGGTTAGTCTGTGTTGGAGCCACCGTTCTTTTCGGATAAAAACAGGTTCTAAAAATAATTTGTCATTTCCTCTTCTGAATTGTTAAACAATTGCTTCTCAGGATCCGGATAAATCCCTCAACCCCACTCAGCACTTGAAACTCCTGCGCCTTATTCCACTCCTAACCCACCTTTTTCTGCTTCTCTGCCCTTATGTTCTTTTTAACTCCCAAATTGCCACCTTCATAACTCATCCTGATTTTTCACTCTACTTGCCACTTCTGCCAACTGGCCTCCTAAGACCTTGTAAGGGGTTCCTCATTGCTGAATTCCTCATTAAATTTAATTCACTCACAAATAATTCCTTCTATTCAATAATGTAATGTAATCTTTCACAGTTTTTTCCATTTTTTAGTTTCTTATCTAAAAACAACTTTCTACATAACTTAATATGTTAAATGTAAATGTAGACATTCTGCTGTAGAAAGGTGAGCGCTGGTAAGTGTGCCTTAGTGTGCGCTTCCCTCCTAAAGTCATGTTTGCACCAAGTTATGAGCTCTTTGCATGGCCTGGCCTTAATTAAAAAGCTTGTCACACCATATGTCCCGGGTAGATCTCGAAGATCCTCTGCAGATCTGCTCATGAAAAGGACAAGAATAAAGCGATCTAGGTGGGAAGGTAGATCCTTCTCACATCTGGCTCCTAGTCTTTGGAGCTCCCTGCCTAAAGAAATGCATCTGCTGACTGATGAACTGGCTTTTAGGAAAAAACTTAAAACTTGGCTCTTCCCATAACAACTTCTGCACCCTGACTGCATCTTCTCCTCCGGGCAGCCGTGTGCTCTATAAATCCATAAACATGTTTTAAGAACCATTTGTGCGTCATTACTTTTTTATGTCTGAGTTGATACTGTTTTGAACATGTAATGGTACCTTTTTTGTTTTCCTTGTCTCTTGGTAGGAGAGATTACATTGAATGTGCATCTGACCAAAAAGAAATGAAACTAAGGGGCAGATGTAGGTAATAGTAAAATACCGAATACTTAATACCAAATTGTACCGATTCCGTATTAAGAAATTGGTATTTCAGATGTAGGTAAGAATTCAGTAAAAAATACTGAATCCTTCATATTCGTTATTACCGAATCGGTAATTGAGATCCGGTAATAACGAATACCTACTCATTCATTTCTATGGGCTTGGAGGCCCTTAGGAATGAATGTGAAGACATTCGGTATTACCGAATCGATAATACCAGGAGGTATATCTGAAAGAGACACGTTAGTGAAAGATTCCTTACCTTAGAATATCCCCAGGCGTCAGACTGGATCCGGAAACTTTTGCGTAGCTATTCCCCTGCGCGTTGGTAGGTGTCGTCCGCGGCTCTGCGTCCGTCGTTAGCGCCGGAATGATGTCGCCGGAGTACTTAGACGCCGCCCTAGCGCGCTGACGTCAGTTCTTCTTATTTCCGCGCCAGCTAGCGCAGATCCGGAGAAGCTCTACCCCTTAGTCACTTTTTGACTAAACTTTTTTGATCTTCTGATCTGTTTTTCTCTAGTCGTTCGACTCCTACGGTGCCGGTAGGGATGCCCGGGTTCAAACCCTGCTCCAAGTGCAGCCGACTGATGTCGATTACCGACCCCCATCGCCAGTGTCTAGGCCTCGACCATGACGACCGAACCTGCTCCGACTGCCGGGCCCTGATATCTAAGGCTAGGCGAGAGCGGTCGCGCAAGCGGCTTGAGCTCCGGCAGTCGGCCCCGCGCCGTTCATGGTCCCAGTCCCACAGGAGGTCGAGGGACCTGTCGCGGGGTCGGAGCCCTCGTAGTTCCGAGAGTCGGCATCGGTCTTCAGGATCATGATCCTCAGGTAACAGGCATGAGAGGTCGGAAAGGCATCATCGTTCTTCCGACCCACCCCAACGCTCGCCCGATGCGGCCGGGAGTTCGGGTCGCAACCTGCCTCATACCTTCCGGTCCCTGGGCACGATGCGATGCCAGGGGAGATCGAGCAGTACCTCATGGCCATGAGGTCTTCCCCCTCCTCCCCTGGGCTCCGTGGCGCCTTTGGGCCCAAGGGTTCCAGCAGGGGGGCCTAGCGGGTCGGGTGCTTCGGCTCCGACGCCGTCGGGTGCTTCGGCCCCGGCTCCGCCGGCGACTTCGGTCTCGGCGCCGCAGGCCCCCACTGGATCCGGTTCCGGATCCGGGTCATCGCTGGTCTACCTCACTGACGCCGGCCCCTAGGGTGTCGCCTCTGGCGACGCCATCCCCGATCCTGCCTTCGATTTGGTTCCGGCGCCGGAGCGGAGCCGCTAGGCGCCGCTCTCGACGTCTTATGGAGTTTTACTTCAACGAACCGGCCCCATCCTTTGAACTTGAATTTCAGGTGTTGGCTGACGAGGGAGATTCGGAGGGGTCTGTGGACCCTTTGGCACAGGAGTGCCAGTCTCAACAGGACTGGACATGTGAGCTTGGGGATGCCAGTGGACTGGACACTTCACCAGACACTGGTTTTGTCCCCCCTCTAACCGTGGCTACGGATTAGGGGGCTGCCTACAGTGTAGTGTTGACGCGGGCGGCCAAGGCATTGGGCCTAGAGCTCCCCGTTGCGGCCGTGAGGACTAACCTCTTCACTGAGGTCCATAAACCGCAGGCAAGCTCGGCTGAGCCTCTGGAGCCGTTTAAAGAGGCCTTGTGTGACGTTCTTTTGGGCGCTTGGTCCAAGCCCGCTACAGGTCAACCTGTGGACAGGAATGTGGCCGGATGCTACCGCCCGGCTCTGGGCGAACCTTGCTTCTTGTCCACCCACCCCTCTCCCGAGAGCCTGGTTATCCAGGCCTCTACTTCCCAGACCGCATTCCCAACGGCTCCGCCCGATAGGGAATCCAAGAGGTAAGAAGGTGTTCTCGTCCCTGAGTTTGGGACTGCGGTCAGTCAATACCACCTGCCTCTGGGGCCGCTACACCCACACTCTGGGGGACACTGTCACGGACGTGCTGCCACAATGTCTGGAGAATGCCCGGACTAAACTCGCCCAAGCCCTTGCGGAGGGTCGAAATGCGGCACGCTATTCCATCCTGTGTGGGCTGGATACCACGGACTCACTAGGCAGAGCGATGGCAACAACGGTGGTGGTTCGACGCAACACCTGGTTGAGGACCACCAACTTTTCGGCTGATGTCCAGGCCTCCCTTCTGGACATGCCGTTTGATGGCCGTCGCCTCTTTGGCAACAAGGTAGACCATGCGCTTGAGCGTTTTAAGGACTCCAGGGCTACTGCCAAGTCCTTGGGCCTCTCAGCCCCACTCCAGCAAACGGGTGCCTTTCACTCCTCGCGTGGCCAAGGAAGGGGCGCTCCCACACGTGCTGCCAGCCACGCACCGCAGACTAATGGTATACACCCGTTACAACGCATCTTTTACTCCGCACTACCATTACAACGCGACTTTTACTCCGCATACCATTACAACGCATTGCGCTGGGGGGCGCTCTAGGATAGGGAATAAGTATAATTTACTATCCAACACCTTCCCTAGGGTCCACGGGGACTGGAGTTAGAATAGTAAATTATACTTACCACTATCCAGCACCTCAAAGCGCTATGCGTTGTAATGGTATGTGTTGTAAAAGTCGCGTTGTAACGGTATGCGGAGTAAAAGTATGCGGAGTAACGTCATACATCTCAGACTAATACACAGCACGGGGCCGGCCTTGGAAACCGCCGTGGCGGCGGTCGGGTCCATCGGCGAGGCCAGTCCACACCTTCCCCTGCAGCATCAGCCTCAAAACCCTCCTAGTCTGTGCTTTCAGGCCCATGTGATGCCAGTGGGGGGCAGGGTTCGCCATCACCACTTCCACTGGTGCACTGTCACGTCGGACATGTGGGTGCTGCAAATCGTCCGAAGGGGCTACTCCCTCTCCTTCGAGGCGACCCCTCCAGCCATGCCACCACAATGCCACCGCGGGTCGGGGGATCATTTACAACTTCTGCTACAGGAAGTTATGGCCCTCTTGGCCAAGGGGGCCATCGAGCCCATTCCTGGGCCGAAAGTAGGTAGGGTGTGGTTGTTACTCCCACTACTTTCTGGTACCCAAGAAGGGCAAAGGGGGCCTGCGCCCTATCTTGGACCTACGGAACGTCAATGGCTTCCTCCGGAAGGAGAAGTTCAAAATGCTATCATTGGCTCAGGTCTTAGCTGCCCTGGACCCAGGAGACTGGATGGTAGCGTTGGACTTGCAGGACGCTTATTTCCACATCCCAGTCCTGCCGGCCCACTGGCGCTGCCTGCGGTTCACGGTAGACCACAAGCACTTTCAGTGCCTTACCATCGCCCGAAGGGTGTTCACGAAAGTGAAGGCGGTGGTCGCAGCTCATCTGCGCAGGTTAGGGGTTTCAGTCTTCCCCTACCTCGACGACTGGTTGTTGAAGGCGGGCTCGCCCCAGACAGTCGTCAGCCACCTCCAGACTATGGCGGACCTCCTGCACCAGCTGGGATTTTCCATCAACGTGTCGAAGTCACACCTGTGCCCTCTCAGAAGCTCCTCTTCATCGGAGCGGTCCTCGACTCAGCGCAGTTTCGGGTTTATCCTCCCGAACAGCGGGTCCGGGATATTCAGGCTCCGATTCCACTATGTCAGCCTTTATCCCGGGTCTCGGTCAGGTTGACGCTGCGGCTTCTGGGGCTGATGGCCTCCTGCATCCTTCTGGTGCATCACGCCAGGTGGCGGATGCGGGCTCTGCAGTGGGACCTGAAGTTTCAGTGGGCCCAGCATCAGGGCAACCTGTCCGACCATGTCATGATCTTGGAGGGCACTGCGAGACAGCTGCAGTGGTGGCTCACGGACCGCGATTGGATCAGCGGCAGATCCCTCTCCCTTCCCCAACAGGAGCATGTAGTTGTGACGGACGCGTCCCTCCAGGGCTGGGGAGGCCACATGGGCGAGGTGGAGATCAGAAGCCTCTGGTCTCCGGCGGAGTCCCGGCTCCATATCAACCTTCTGGAGCTGCGGGCGATTCATTTAGCACTGAAGGCATTCCTCCCCTCTGTCTGAGGGAGTGTAGTGCAGGTGTTCACGGACCACACCACCACCATGTGGTACTGCAACAAACAGGGCGGGTGGGGTTTTGGACCCTCTGCCAGGAGGCTCTGCGCCTTTGTCAGTGGCTGGAACATCAGGGCGTGACCCTGGTGGTTCAACACCTGGCAGGTTCTCTGAACACCAGGGGGGACGAGCTCAGCCAAAGGTGCATGATGGATCACGAATGGCGTCTGAACTCTGACGTGGCGCAAGGCCTCTTTCTGCAGTGGGGAGAGCCTTGGTTAGATCTATTCGCCACTGAAGAGAATGCGCAATGTCATCAGTTCTGCACGTTGGAATTTCCAAGGTGGCACTCTCTTGGGTATGCTTTTCATCGCGAGTGGAGTTGCGGTCTGTTGTACGCCTTTCCGCCTATACCACTTCTGCCCAGAGTGCTGAAGAAAATCAAGGGCGACCGGGCCCAAGTCATCCTTGTGGCTCTGGACTGGGCGCAAAGGTACTGGTATCCAGAGCTACTCAGTATGTCAGTCGATCCCCCGATTCGTCTGCCTCTTCAGGAGGACCTTCTGTCGCATCAGCAGGGGACGGTCCTCCACCCGAACCTGTCCAGTCTCCACCTCCATGCTTGGAGATTGAGCGGCGACAGTTGAGGCCATTCGACTTGCCTCCTGAAGTCTGTAATGTCATTCTGGCAGCCTGGCGTCCCTCCACAAAGTCGGTCTACGCCTCAGGTGGAACAGATTTGTGGCATGGTGCACTGCAAAGGCTGTGGATCCTCTCAATGCCCCTCTTTCTGAGGTTCTCCCTACCTTCTTTCTCTTGCCCAGCAGGGCTCTGCTCTGGGCACTATCAAGGGCTACCTTTTTGCCCTTTCCGCCTTCTTAAGGCTACCTGATCAGCCTTATTTGTTCAAGTCCCCGATTGTTACCAGATTCTTGAAGAGCATCCCCTCCTGTTCCTTTCGAGATGCCCCAGTGGGACTTGAACCTGGTTCTAACTTACCTGATGTGCGCTCACTTTGAGCCGCTTCATAACTGTCCTCTCAGTCTTCTTACGCTTAAGACTGCTTTCCTGGTTGCCATCACCTCTGCCAGGAGAGTGAGTGAGCTCCAGGCTCTTTCCTCTAAACCTCCTTTCCTTTCTGTCCATCCGGACAAGGTTGTGTTGCGGACAAAACCCTCTTTCCTGCCCAATGTAGTCACAGCCTTCCACATCGGTCAGTCCATCACCTTGCCCACCTTCTTTCCGCCTCCGCATCCCTCTAAAGAGGAAGAGAGGCTCCACCGACTGGACCCAAAACGTGCGCTCTCTTACTATCTGGATCGCACATGCCAGTTCCGGGTGGATGACCAACTCTTTGTTGGTTACGTGGGCGCTAAGAAAGGACGGGCGGTGAACAAGCGGACCAGCTCTCGGTGGATCGTGTTGTGCATCCAGGCGTGTTACTCTTTGGCTAAAAAGGAACCTCCTGTTGGGCTGAGGGCCCACTCCACTCGGGTCACGGCGACTGCTACTGCCCTGGGTCGAGGAGTCCTCTTGCAGGACATTTGTCAGGCAGCTACGTGGGCCTCGCTGCACACGTTTGCAAGATACTACTGCCTGGACAGCCAAGTCCAGAGGGATGGCTTCTTTGGCCGTTCCGTCCTCCAGGACTTTCTGGTGTGATTATTGGTTTGCAGACCCATCACCGGGGTTGGTATTGCTGGGGTATCTATTCTAAGGTAAGGAATCTATCACTAACGTGTCTCTTTCAGATGCACAAGTTACTACTTGTGTAACGATATATCTGTAAGAGACATTAGTTAGTGATAGATTCCTTACCGACCCACCCATCCTCCCCGTTCTGCGAACCAATATCTAGGGTTAAGATCATCCCCTTTCAGGGCCCTAGTTTCATGGCACCAGTGTTGGTTCTATCATGGCTCTGCGTACCTGGCACGGAAAAGCTGTGTATAAGAACTGACGTCACCGTGCGAGGGCGGCGTCTAAGTACTCCGGCGACATCATTCCGGCACTAACGACGCCGACGACGGACGAGGAGCCGCGGACAACGCCTACCGACGCGCCGGGGTATTGCGATGCCTGGGGATATTCTAAGGTCAGGAATCTATCACTAACTAATGTCTCTTACAGATATATTGTTACACAAGTAGTAACTTCTGCTTCAAGGGTGCCAGAGTGTCCAAAGGACACCCTGTTGCACCCCTGAAATGTGCATGTGTGCACATGTGGCACACATGCATGCCCTAAGGGCATGGATGTGTGCCACATGGCACTTCAAAAAAAGCAAGAAAGTGCTTTTTTAATGGAATTCGGTAATTACCACCAAATTGAAGTTGGTGGGATTTACTGTTTCCTTAATTCCCAAAGCACTCTTTTATGTTTTTTCTACATTGCATTTAAGGAATCGGTATTACTGATTCCTTAAATGCAAGGCCAATAAGGAATCGGTATTTACCGATTCCTTCCCCACATCAGGAATGGCTAAATACCGTCGTTAATGGTGAAATTTACCAAATTTCACCGTTACCGACCGGTATTTGGCCACCTATACGGGCCCTTGGTCTCTTCTGTCTTGTTGCACTCCTCTTCGTTTTTGTAACTGCTATTGGCGGGGCAAGGGTCTGCATGTCTGATGCATTGAAGCCACCCAACTTTAATTGTTGAAAGCATTTCATTGTCCATTACTGTGGGATTTTTTCGGAGACACCTACAATTAAAGAGTTTTTTGTGCGATGAGTATTATAGCACTGAGAATTGACTAGAGTCATCCAGAGGGTCAGTCAGGAGCTTCAATTCTTGTTACTTAACTCCATAGAGGGCGGATAGATGTTGTTCTGTAGCGGACAGCATCATTTCTAGAACCTTGTTTTATAAATCTGTAGTATTGTACTGCCTTCCAGGTAGATTCTGGACCAAATGCATATATGCAGGCCTCAAAGATGATTCACAAAGACAAGGATCCCGCGTAATGACTGTCCTGGGAATTCCATCATGATCTTGTGCACAATTTTGCAGAAAAAGCTACTAATCAATTCATCAGCACTAAAGGCAGATCAATATCCTCATCATCTGTCAAGTGTCATTTCAGTTTATATAATAACTCAAAGGCGATTAACCATTTATGAACTTGGCCTGATCTAGAATCCAGACGTTTTTCACTGATGATTGCAACACAACTTCATAATACATTAGACTACTTCACCTTCAACTAAAAGTGTATTCTGTATCGCTCTGATGGCCTTCATTATGAGAAAAAAGATGTCTCTTGTTCTGTAAGTGCTATTGCTTTATAATTGGATATATAAGCTTACATACCTATACATGTTGCTGTTGACGAAAGAGTTCTCTTCTTGAGGTCCTTCCAACATCAATTTCACATTGAATTCATGTATAAAGGAGATTTTAAAAATGTCTTGACTGAGTCTTGTGCATGACAGCTTCCTGTGGATTTTATATGTGCATTTATAGAGTAGGACCATAGCTAGAACGTACTGAGCAATGTTCAGTTGAGGGGAACCTTTGGCCCACTTTATCTTGATGGTAGGAAGAGAGAGATCTGGTTAAATGGGTAAAGCAAATGGTATGGGAAATGATATTAGTGCTTTAGGTGAGAGCCAGTGGGCCTGAAATGGAAGAAATGGGGGAAGAAGTGTAAAGGTCGTTTTTGGGACATTCCATTACTTCAGCGACCAGTAGCATGGTCTGAATCTCATGTTTGATGCAGAGAATGGGTGGGGCTAGGTGTACTTTGACGGTTGTATGTGTATTGTGTAAGTAGTATTACAACATTTCATTTTCAAGAGCTGATAGGATTGTGGCTCCTGGTCCAGTTCTGCCCTAGCCTTGCTACTGCTAGACACTCTCTCTAGGGTTTGGGACAGTCATTGTTTTCTGTTAACTTGTAACTTTTGCTTACCTTTAATGGTAAGATCACAAAGAGAATAACAATTTGTTACTAACAACAATTCTACCAGGAACAGTGCAAGAATATGTAGTACTCCGGTAATAATCCAAAAGCCATTTCTTGGCCTTTAGCAGTTAGCTTCACCAGCACTATGTGGCACCTGAAGACGGCTACCTTATCTCGCATCTTTGATCACATCCAGCAAACAAGATTTCTCACTATTATAACATCTTAACAATCACATACCAGCCTTAAAGTCCAAGGTTTGCCATTCCCAAATGGATTCATTCAACCAGAACTATTCGGATTTTCATTAGGCAATAAATAATTGATATTGATCATGGTCTCAATATAAATTATTAAATCAGCACCTTTGTAAATACATACTAGTGCAAGGCATGCCTGCATTCAGTTTGAGTTAAATGCTCTATAATTGACAATAGAGCACACGTAGAAGGGGGATTCAAATCAATATATTTATCTGTACAAGGGGGGACCACTCACGTTATCACTTGTCTTGTAAATTGATAGTTCTAAAGCAAAAGGCACCTCATTTCAAGAGGTAGAACCTTCTGAATCTGATGTTTGCATCCGGCCAATTTCATCACACCACCCTTTGGGTGTTCCCTCTCCCTCCCCATGCTCTGTGCTGTCAGTGTGAGAGGGAGACCTCACAAAACACAGACAGGGGCCTACATTGGAGAGACATGCTTTCAGAGTAGATGGTTATTGGGCTTTGAAACCAGTGTATCCTCTGGAAGTGATACGCAGCAATTGAGTTGTCGGACCCTCCCTAGACATTCCAGCTGTGCATCCCTGCTAGTTACATCTGCCAACTTTACCCAGCTCTGTCAGACTACGCATAACCTACTGTAGAGTGCAAATTATACAATGAAGAGCCTGCCAGTAGCTGCAGTGAGTCCTTCCTGTGCCACATGCAATCTGCTTTTGGGAGAACCTCATTTAATATGACTATTGATTCTCAAGGAGGAGCGTCAATGGATTAGGAAGATTGTTGGGACCTGTTAGAAGTGATGTAGAAAATCTGATTTAAAGGTCTTAGAAGAAAATACACAATAATAAGAAACAAGGCTGCTGCATAAATTAGAAAGCATATCTATCCTTTCCGTGAACAATACACAACTGACTGAGATCCATTATTATTATTAGATAAGATGAGAAATATGGAGACACAAGAATAGATTTAGTCCAACCGGGAAAAAAGGCACAAATTTCCTTTTGCAAGATTTTGCTGAATTAATAGTCTTCTCGTGTTGCTTTGGAAGGCTGATTGCGAGGGTGTATAAAATCAAACGAGGGAGGTAGAAGTATTTAGAGGGGATCCACTCAACTTCCAAATGTAAACAGATAATCAATGGGGAGTGAAACCACTCATCATCCTTCCAAACCAGGGAATCCCATCTTGTTTTAAAAAAGGACCCTCACCCATTATAGTTCACTTGCGGCATGCCTCATCATCGAGTCCTCACCAAAAACACCTATTGTGTCTAGGCAGGCTCAACCTTCCATAGAAGGGAGGTCTTACATGGGGTTGTGATAGTGGAATCTGTCTTATATAAAATTACCTTAAGTATCCTGGTGAACTTTATTCAATCTTTGGATGATTGGGCAAGGTTAAAAACAAATAAAATACCTGTGAGGACAGATAAGTGGACCTCTGCTTCCAAATCAAGAAGGGTCTAGATGTTTCAGCCGCCTTAGACCAAGTAGATCTTGTGGCATTTCTCAGACCTACACATAACAGATTCCTATTTTCCTGTGTGTGAGGCTAATTCACTGCACAGTAGTAGAAAACGGTGTACAGTCTTTGGGGGAATTACACTCATTCATGCAAGTTACAAACAATCACACACCTTAGGTTCACTGGCCCTTGTCATACCTCAGAAAGGAGCATCCAAAGCCCCCATAGGTAATTTAGTGGCAGGCAGACCCTATAGTCATACATTTGTCAAGGGAGCCTTCCTGGCTTTTGAACCTAGTTGCTCCGCTAAAACCTGCATCTATGATTATGAGGGTGTACAGTACTTGTAGCTGTCTCCCTGAGTCATCCTTCACATGCAAACTTCTGAAGGCTTGCACACTTTTCACTCCATTTACCACTCTGAAATAAGAGGGTACTGAGCTGGTGTGAAAGTAGTTCAGGGATTTGTGAGCACAGAAATCGTATAAATATTTTTACAAGTAACGTCACCTTAACACTTACTTAGACAACCTGGAATTTCCACTCCTTCCTACGTTGATGAATCTTTGCCACTGTATTAGAATGGATCATGTTAGACTTTGTATACTTGGCGTGGTTTCCCCTGACTTTTGCCTCTACATTTTTTACAGTATGCTGGATCTTGTTTTTGTTGGCTTAAATGCTTTGGACACTTTCTCACTGCTGATCAGTTTCAAAGTGCAAGTCGTCCCTGTGTAAATTGTTATTATGATTTGTTATCTAGGATTGGCATATTTGATTTGGTTATCTATGATTGCCATATTTGATTTACTGGTAAGTCCCTAGAACAGTGCACTTTCTGTGCCCAGGCCTGTAAACCAAATGATACTAGTGGGCCTGCAGCACTGATTGGGCCACCCACATGAGTGCCCTGTAAAAGTATCTCAGACCTGCCACTGTAGTGTCTGCGCACAGTTTGTAATCTGTCATGTCGACCTGGCAAATGCATCCACTTGCCAGGCCCCAACCTTCCCTTTTCTTACATTTAAGGCACCCCTCAGCTAAGCCCAAGGTACCCCCATGGGCAGGTTCCAGTGGATGTGGAAGGTAGGACATGTTCTGGTGTGTTTTACATGTCTTGATAGTGAAATACTGCCAATTTAGTTTTTCACTATTGAAAGGCTATATGTCCCATAGGATAACATGGGAGTTGCTTTGTAACCTCTTCAAGTATAACTTTCTATTGTGACAAGATGGAGAAGTGGTGTTTAGGCTCCCTGAACTCAGAATTTAATAACACTTCTTTTTAGGGAGCTGGTTTTTAAATTGTGTTTGAAAATGTCACTTTTAGAAAGTATGCATTTTCTTATCTAACCGTTTTGTGTGCCTCTGCTGTTTTGTGCATTGACTGTCTGGGTTTGGAGTGACAGGAGCTAAGGATGTGCATTCACTGTAGACATCCACAGGGGGGGAGGTTGGGATGTGTCCTGCCTTTCCAGGGTGATTCATAGCTGGGCTAAATAGCAATTGCTTCATTTGGAGTGGTGAGAGGAGTTTCACTTGCACCTGAATAGGCTGAGTCTCCTTTGCAAAATGCTCTCTCCACCTTTTGTGGTCATTCTGCACCAGAGAGGACAAAACCGGTTTGTACTCGGCTCAGAGACCATTGCCAGAAAGAGAAAATGGGGTACAAATATTGGACATTAAACCCCAGTGAATTAAATCACTTCTGGACTCGAGGAAACTCTGTCAAGGAGAAAAGCTGGAGAGCTGTATGGAGGACTACTGCCCCTTTACTGTGTGTGCTTTGCTCGGGTGGCCTGCAGTTGCTGATTCTGCCAAGGAGAGGACAAAGACTGGAACTTTGCTGTGAAACTGCGTGAAGAAGAATCTCCAAGGTCCTGTATGTGCTGGCCTTCTGTCCTGAGGTGTCAGAGACACAAAGACTTTACTTGCAATCCACTGACCTGCACCTGGTCTCCCCAGTGGACTCCTGTGTTTAAAAGGTCGCCGATTCCAGTTCCTGGGCTCTACAAATTGTGTGGTTGTTGCTACAAAGCAAGAAAAACAACTCCAATGCTGTCAGCACCGCTGCCAGTGACACCGCGAACTGCACTGAGGCCGGAGGCACCGCTTGTGAAGTGCACGATGCAACACTCCACCTGCACAGCAGCTCCGATCCCTGCTGACACCTGCAGTTGTCAGCCTTCTCAACACCAGCGCTCACACAAACGCCATCAGCGCCAGCATCCCATTATCGCGGCTCCGATAACCAACAAGGGTGACTTTGCGAACTCTTCGACTTCGCATCGCCTCACCGGAACCAACGCCTCTCCGCCGACGCCGCCTTACTTTCCTAGTCCTGGACTCGATGCCTCGTCTCTTCAGACACAATGCCTCGCCTCCCTGGTGCCAAACAGGGAACCGGCCTCGACCCCGGCACCGATGCCTCACCTCCACGATGCCGTGCATCGTCCATAGACTTCGTTTTCCAACGTGCTGTTGTTTGGGGTTCCCTGTGACTCTGCGCACTTACGATGTCATAATAGCCCCAGGTGGAGTGCTGGTTTTGAGATAACTGTTCTAAATGTCATATTTTTATATCTTAGTGTTGAATTTTGGTGTGGTGTCCATTTGTGGTGTTTTCACTGTTTTACTGTTTGTTTGGGTACACATACTTTACACATTGCCTTATACATGTATTCCTGTGCCAAGCTACCAAGGGGGAGAGCAGGGGTTATCTAAAGTGTGTAATCCCCTTACCCTGTCTAGAAGAAAGGGGTCGTACCTGGACAAAGGTGCATATCTCTGCCAACAAGAGACATCCATTTCTAAAAGAGCATCACAAAAGATAGTCATTATTTGCATTTGATGTTCAGTCTATAAAGAGAGGTTTGGTGATGTTTCAAAAGTCTATTTTCTGTTTAACAGATTATTCAGTATTAGTTCTTTTTATTCTGATTAGTCAAATAGAACAATCACAGAATGTTTTTAAAATATGTTTGGTTAGAAAAGCATAGAAAATAACAGTGTGTTCCATTCAGAATTTAGTCTCATTCTAAACTAAAGGACCTGTCCTATCCTAACAAGAACCCATAAAGAGTTCTTTTTGGAAAAGAGCAAGTAATTCAAGAGCAAAGTCAGATAACTAAGAAAGGTAAAACTCCCCATTAAGGTTAGTTCCGGAGACTCAGTCGAGTTCTCCAAGCAGTTGCAGTAGCAACCGCTAAGAAAGTTAGAAGGAAAGAACCACAGCAGTAGCTTTGATTATCATAGGGATAGAAAGTCTCCTCACTTAGAGCAAGGATAATCAAACATAGTGACAGTTAGCAATACCTTATGGTAATTCGATCTAACACCATTAAATGCTGAAGGGCATGGCAGGATAGGAGTGTATAGAATGCCTTGACTCTCTAGCTTAGGAACATGTACTATCTAGAAAAGCCACTAAACATGTTGCAGGAACAGGCAAATATGTCACCAACATCCAATGGAGGAAGATTTTCAGATGGTCCGTCGCCTTCATCCTCGATTCCCACGGTAAACGTCCATGCCGATATGAAGTCACTCAGATGTGGCTACAGCTTATCACGAAAAGATACATCTACAAAGGTTCTCATGAGAACCTTTTTGCAAGCCTACTCTATTAGCTGCTTAGTGTCCTATCACATGACAATGAGCTGCTCTATGAAATGAAACATTTAAATCTGATATGTCCTAGTTAGATCACGAAATTTAAACCGCAGCAAGCATTTTCCTTCATTAATACACTTGTTCATTATGAATATGTCAGTATGTATAACAATGGTTCCAGTGTGTTATTAGCTTTTAAGTGGGGGGGAGAAAATGTTTTTTTAAGACACAGAAGTCATGAAAGAACATGATAGGAGAAAAAACAATGTATCACCAGTGTTGTTTGATCACATTGGGAAATGCATTTTTTTAACAGATTTGCAAATAACACCTTAACCTGGTATCACATTAAAAAGTGCGGTGTCAGGGGGAGGAGGGGAGTGGAGGAGGGTTGTTAAGTCTTGAGTGGAAGGAAATGTTGGGTGAGGGTGACAAAAAATCACAACCTTAACAACCCTCCTCCACTCCCCTCCTCCCCCTGACACCGCACGTTTCCCAATGTGATTAAACAACATTGGTGATACATTGTTTTTTCTCCTTTCATGTTGTTGCCTGACTTGTGTGTCTTAAAGAATCCTTTTTCTCTCCCCCCCACTTGAAAGCTAATAACACAGTGGGACCATTATTGTACATACCGTCTTGTACCCAGGTCCCAGTGACTCCGGATTTACCCTTTCTTGTAACCTTTATGAATATGTGGCAAATAACCAATCTAAATACAGTGAAATTATATGGTATGAGGAAAAGAGAGACACCGTTTTCAGGAAACAGCACATTTCAGAATGAGGTCAGGTTCTACAATTCAGTTATATTCCTAAAGGGATAGAGAAGAATAAAAATAATAGTGAGGCCTAGCAAGGTAAGAAAGATAGAAATCGGAACTTTCTGCAGAACTAATCAGCATAGTCACTTTTGCTAGTTTAATAAAAGCACATTTTCCTAACGTCTATTTTATTACGCATTTTATGTTAAGGTGACGGCACATTTCTATATTAATAGGTGGTACATTTATCAATAAATTCTTCAACTTCATCAGATTCAAGTCTCCATGCTTGAAGTGCTTGCCAGCAGGCGCAGTTTCAAACGCGGGTTGTAGGACTTGAGGCGCGCTGCTTGTCCTTTTGTGTTCTGAAACATCTGCAGCACTGTACTATTCAGAAGGATCTTTGGAACATGCGTCCATTTCCCAGAGAATTTGCTGACTTCATGCGTGGTGAGCATGATGCGTGCAGTCAGCTTGCAGCAGTTTTGATTAGTGTTTACAGACACAGTGCCTCGCAAAGGGTTGACATGCTAATCTCTCTCTGATCCCTCAATTAAAACATGCTCCGTGTCCGATTGGCTATCGCTGTTAAAGGTGTGCTTACCTAATAAAGCGGTTCCACTGTCTATGCTTGAAAGCTGAGTATCATTTTTACACAAGTTCTTCTCCATTGCTACTTATCTCTCTGTTATTTGCTGCCACATAGTTTGTCTTGGAGCAACCTCACCTTTGAGATCTTATAATTGTTTGTGGGTGATATGTGAAAATCTGTTGCACACATGTGCAGAGAAATATTGTGTATTACTATATTAAAAATATACAACTGTACAGTGGTAAAAGGTTAAAAGATGCTCAAATTACTTGGTATGGATGGATGCATGAATAATGACCAACTATGGGTTATTGTAATTGTAATTGCATTTATATAGCGCTTACTACCCCTGACAAGGCGTCAAAGCACTTTTTTGCTAGTAGCAACCTACTCCGGAACTCATAAACGTTTAGTGGTGAATTAGTAGGGATAGGATAGGGAAAAAGGTTTCCGTTTTTATAGCGCTTGCTACCCCTAATGAGGTGTTGAAACTCTTCTTTGGCGAGTAGCACACCTCTCCGGAACCATAAAGGATTATTGGTGAATTAGTATAGTGTAATAAGAAAGTCATTTGAGGGGTGAATATATTAGTTAGTTATTTGGATTCAGAAGGATAGTGGAGGGATAGAAGAGGGGAAAAGGTTTTCATGCATATAGCGCTTGCTACCCCCGACAAGGTGGTGAAGTCCTTTTTGGCGAGTAGCACTCTATTCCGGTACCCATAAAAGATTAGTAGTGAATTAGTATAGTGAAATATGAAAGTAATTTGAATGGTGGATTGAGAAGGAAGAGGGAAGAGTCTCGATTTTTTTTTTTAGGAGTTCATTGCCATAGGAGGGGGTTTGGGGTGAGTAAAGGGGAGGTGGAGGGGAGTTAGTATAGGGAAATATGAAATTAGTTTGAGAGGTGGACATGTTATTCTTTTTTTTTGATTGAAAATGAATTGTGGAGGGTTAGAAGAGGGAAGAGTCTAGAATATGTATTTATTTTTAGTTCATAGCAGTAGAAGGGGGTTTGGTATTAGTAAAAGGGAGGTGGAGGGGTAAGATTCAGAGTTAAGGGTTTTGAAAAGCTTGTTTTGGAGATCTGAATAGTAAAAGAAGTATGAGATGATGCAAGGAGAGGTAGAAGAGGGAAGAGTCTATAAAGGGTATTTTGGGGATCATGGTAGTGGTATGAGGTTTGGGATGAATAAGAGAGTGGAGGTAGAGGATATATTGAGAGCGGTATAGGGTGAGAAATAGGATGGTACAGTGGATATGCTGAATTAGAAGAAAGGTAATAAATATATAGATACATAAGTACATGGAAGGTATATATATGCATAAGGAATATAAAAGATTTACTTATTCATGCAGGCAATTATATACATGCTACAAACATAGAATAATGTAACTATCAGTTATATGTGATTTTGTTAAGCAGAACTAATGAATACCTATATTTTTTAAAACATAATTAATATACACTTTTATACAAAGCAATGCACATATGTAGGTACATACTAATAGTCCAAATAAATGCAGAGGGATATGTTGTATATTTCTGTTTGAGTACGGTGGGTATGTGGGGAAGAGCCAATTCTTTAGTAGTTTTCTGAAGATAAGGTGGTTATCCGTGGATCTTATGTTAGGGAGTAATGAGTTCCATAGTTTTGCTGCTTGAACAGAGAAGGGTGTGCCTCCCATGGCTTTTGTCTTGTATGTTGGGATTTTGAGGCGAGGTACCACTCTAGAGGATGTTCCTTTGTTGAATGTGTTTGGTGATCTTATTCTCGATAAAGTGCAGTCCTGTTCCATGTATATCTTTGTGGATGATACCAAGCAGCTTTCAACGTGGATCTTCTGTCAACCAGTAACCAATGCAGGGCTTTCAAGGCAGGAGAGATGTGGTCATGTGGCTTTATATGTAAGAGTCTGGCAGCCGAGATCTGAATCAGTTGTAGTCTTTTTATAGTCATTAAAGTTGTTAGTGGTATAAGTTGCAGAAAGGGGAAAGTATTTGCAGTAAAATGAGATTTAATGGTGGGGTGTGAGAGGTTTAAAGCTGGTATTGATTGGGTATTTTGTTATTGTATTAGAGGACCATTTTTCAAATTGGACGACTCTCAAACTAAAGTGGCCGTTTCTGCTTAGTTGTGGGTCTGGTAATTTGCGCCATCTAGCCAACTGATATTCTCGTAAAGTCCCGGGCCTCTCTTCTGTTTGTACAAGACAATTAGGTGATGAATTGCCAGTGTGTGGCATTTAGGGCGAGCTTAAGCCAGCACCTGGCAGCAAGGGAAAGGCTTCAGAGAGACAGCAGCAGTTAGAGTTAGATCCCGCTCTTTATCCATGCCGCCACCAGTCCCAGACTCAGCAAGGGCATGCTCTAAAGGTTGCAGACATCTTCCCTGCGGCATATTAAAGTTTTAACGATCTCTAGAATTGTATTGATGTTGTTGGTAAAGAGAAAGGAGAACATTTTTAAAGTGTAAGCCATTGATATAACCCCGATCGTAATGGAAAGATTTAATAGGTGCTTTTAATTGTTCGAATAGTTGCTAAAACAAGGCTGAAATCATAGAGCGACCTATTTTGTGTTTTAACAGAACAATCCTTCTTAGTCTTGTTGAAATGTATTACTATGGGCATATAATTGTTTTTTGTATTGTAATTGTAATCTTTTTCTTTTCTGTGCCAAAGTCTGGTCAACATAACATTGATGGTCATGTGCCCAGGGTATTCGGTCTGTCTATTGTTTCCTGCCTAATGCACTGTAACCTCTTCTATTCCAATATGGATGCTCAGGCTTCTGAAAACGTAAAGAGCATAGGTCCACCTGTGTTCTTTCTCTTGCT
Source organism: Lissotriton vulgaris (assembly GCF_964263255.1). Classification (NCBI taxonomy): domain Eukaryota; kingdom Metazoa; phylum Chordata; class Amphibia; order Caudata; family Salamandridae; genus Lissotriton; species Lissotriton vulgaris. The sequence goes on along the minus strand of NC_141685.1, from coordinate 351,355,390 downwards.
ACAGCAGCAAATTCTATTTGTGAAGAGTAAAGCGCTCCAGACAAGATAAGACAGCAGAACAATGGATGTTAAGTCGCGGGGAGTGGAGGGCCGAGAGGATCGATGTGTATTGTAGCCTCATAGAACACAGAGGTGGGAGGGGAAGGGGTTGAGGGCTCCGTGCTTTTTTGACTACTAGAGACAAGGAAGGCTGGACTCGTCTGCCATGTTCTTTTTCCCCTGTGATAGGTTACATTCCCGGGCGTTATAATTTATATTTAGTTGCAGAAAAAGATTTTTCATGAGACTACATGATCGGTCTTTTGTGTGAACGAGTTTCCTCTCTAGAAATCACAGCGTTAGGAGACATCAGAGCGTCACTAATACGAGTGATAGGTGAATGTTTTTTGATCAAATTAGCAATTTAACAAACACGTGATTTTCAGACATGTCTATTTATAAATATTGAACCCAAGCCAATGAGAGCCGAAAAATGTGCGGCATGCCACACTGATGATCACAGGGAAACATACAAGTGCTGCAATTATGTATTATGCCTTGCCCAGACTGGAGGAGGGACCATCACATTCTGTACAGTGTGATGGCCAAGCAAAATGTTCTCTTAGTGAAATCGCAACAAAGGAGGGACATTTAAACAAATGCACCCATATCAAACCAGCATTTGTAAATGACCCAGATAACAGCCATTGACAATTGGTTGGTGTGCCGGAGCCCATAGAACAAGATACAACAGGTCTTCGAGGCTCGACCTAAAAATGGCTAAAAGCCAATATATTTTTTCGTATTAAAAAAAGCACGCATTGCCTTAGTAGTCCCTGGCACAGAAAGGATCTACTTATTTGGCAAATGTGTTCATTGTGAAATAGTAGAATGCCGTCACTCACATGAAGTAAGCCAATGGCTGCAGTGGGCTGGCCCATTGCTACATGCTGCATGTGTAGTGGGTGGAAGAAATATGTGAATGACACATGAACAGTCCAATGAATAAAGATGGCTGAATGAAAGCAATAGCTGCTGAAAAGCATGAAGTGAATTAACACTGTGTGAATGAGTTCAAAGCGGACATATTCCTCATACATATTTTTAAAATATTTGTAGGAAAACATATATGTATGGTACAAACAAACTAAACTCAATAAGCATGCGATAGTAAATGTGTTGGTAAATAGATCTAAGATGTGAAAAGGAAACCAATTTATTAGTTTAGAGTTGTGATGCTCACAAACCATTTTCCAAAGCAATAATAAAAAATGCAGACAAATTATTAAATATAATTTAAAATCCCCCCACCCACTTGCTTTCATGATGAAGCAGCCAGGCTGATCTTAGCCAAACAATAAAAGGACATTGGCTTAGTTAAGTAAAATGAAGTCGATGTTTATTTAGAGCAAGGTTCTTAGAGTGAAAAAACAGATCGACAGACATTAGACATGTCTAGTGTTACTGTAAACTAAAACAAGCAGACAGTGGAAGTATTCACTTTGGATATATATTTTAACAACACGACCACTTGGGCCTCTAACTTTTTTAAATAAATGTTAAAACGTAAAACCAAATATTTGGTTTTTTTTATTGTAAAAACCCCAACAACAAATAGTTTATAATGCAGGCTACCTGTCCAACTTTCAGAGTTGTCCTTTGTCCCATTAAAATAGTTTTCACCCTTTAATCCCTTGCGCTTTACTATGGTCCCTGCACTACACTGTCTACGCACTTGCGTAGAGTATTTGTGCTGACTTGTGTCTTTCCTCTCACTTTTACTTATGTGTGAGGCATTTGGGAGGACCACCATTTAATTTATGCATTTTTAGAGGTTGTGGGAGGCGGTCAAGGCTCCATTCGATGGTAGTTGTCTGTCCGGTGCGGATTACCATCCATGGAACGGAAAACAGCCATCACAACGCAATCATAACCACGTGTGACTGTTACCACAAAGCCATTACCACATATATATACCTTTACAGTACATGCCATTAGCACACATTTCATAGTAAAGGCATGAATGGTAAAAGCAAATGGTAATGGCTTTGTGGTAACAGTCACACGTTACTTACATGCTACAGTTACTAACATTGCAGCGCTCGTGTCTTAAATTGTCATGCTTCTGAAAGCTGAGGGAGGGTTTTGGGCTACTTTTTAGGCGTTGGTGTTGGTGTGCAGTAGAGCCTCTTCAACGCAAACATACAAGCATTTTCCAATGGAGGATTGGGCTTGTGTTGGTGAGTACACAATCCCTTTTATTTAGTTACCCTAGCAGCTGTGCTGGCCATCTTTAATGTTGTGTGCACACTTTGCCCTCAACATCCACCTCTTAACATCAGATACAGAAATGTGTTACAACATAACACAACTACTCGACCCTGAAAGACTTTTGGAGTAAAAAGCTGGCTTTCCAATGGCATCCTCTCACTGGGAGTGAGCTATAATGCCAGAGTGCCCTATAATTGAGTGTTTCCAGGTATCATGGCTACCTCCTAATAAGAATAGCTCAAGGAGTCAATGAAGCCTAACAATATTGTTTTCGTAGGTGCTTATCTATACTAATATAATAAAGAGAGAGCCCAAACCTTTGAGGCGGGTAATCTCAGGAACCACAGCACCAATCACAACACCCAATACAGCGTTGGAAAAGGCAGTTGCAGCAGAAGGACATAGGCTATGCGGATGCCCACCATATACATTTAAAAGGTAAAAGACCCGTGCTGTGGGCGTGTGCTGGGGGTGTGGGCAAAGGGGGGCGCGGGATTACGGAGAAAAAAAAGTTAGCGTTGTGCCCAATATTTCATTGTTTTTTCTTCCCAGGTTCTGTACATTCCAGCTCCGGGTGTGCTTGCCCCGCGCTCCCAGTGACGTGCACCTGCTTTACTGTATGGAGGTCAGGCATGGCGCTATTCCCAAGGGCCGGAAGGAGCGCAAACAGGGGCCATTGTGCAGGAAATGTAATTTCGCCTTAACTCCCGGTGACGCCTGAAGCGCACACTGGAGATTTTCCACTTCTGTTGCGCACAGACCTCGCGCCGCGCACATCCGGACACAAGGCCCGCCTCCACGGAAATAGCAAGAAAGGGACTATCCCTCCTCCAGGAACATGTGATGATATTCCACAAACCAACATCCTGCATACCATCAGTCCGCAATTTTTATAACGCGGGACTATTACACCGCAAAGACATCATTTCTAAAACTTTTACAACGCATATGACTTTATCACGCAAGCCATAATAACACAAATGCATGTGTGGTAAAGTCATATACATTGTAAAAGTACATTATTAAAACATCAAATATATGTTTGTATATATGTGTATGTATATATATATATGGGTACTTGGAGGAACAATGCGCTCAAGGTTAACCAAAAGTGAATTTCAAAATACTGAACATATGATTTGAAAAGAAGTGACTTTTCGGGTCATTCACAAACGTTTGCAATGGATGACGGACCTTGTAGTCCGGAAGTGTTTTCCGATGGAATGATATTCAAACATTATTCAAGTACATGCATTGATGCTAGAATCTGCAAAGAAATGTTGTTAAATATCAAGAGGTTCGTGACATTTGCAACGTGTAAAATGAATTTATTCGAATACTCACGGTGAAACGCGTCCGCAAGTCCTTCTTCACTTTTTGATAAACGGAAATGTATTTCAACCTTGTTCACCTGTTCCCTCAGGTTGCATATGATGAAGACCTGTTAGGGTCGAAACCGGTAATCCTTTACCAGCTGGATTAAAAGTTGTTCCTTTGATGTCCGACTGGTGGGCTTGATTTCTGCGCTGGAGGTTTCGTGAAATTATTTGATATATATATATATAGATATATATATATATATATGTATATATACACATTTTTTTAAATTTAATTAAAACATGTATTGTTAATTATTTTTATTTATTATTTTATTTTATTACCGTTTACACCCTAAAAACGAATCACACCCTGCTCCCTTTAAGTACCCCTGCACCACATATTCATAACCCACCCATACTCCTTAAAATATCCCAACACCCTTAAACACTAATCCATCTTAACCCTATAAATATACCCTGTCCCCCAAAACCCAAACCTATCCCTAAACCCTAAAAATACCCCTGTACCCCAAAACCCAAACCTACCCCTGAACCCTAAAATACCCCTGTACCCCAAAACCCAAACCTAGCCCTGACCCCTTAAAATACCCCTGTACCCCAAAACCAAACCTACCCCTGAATCCTAAAGTACCCCAAAACCCAAACCTAGCCCTGAACCATAAAAATACCCTGTACCCCAAAACCCAAACCTATCCCTAAACCCACCCCTGTACCCCATAACCCAAAACTATATCTGAACCCTTAAAATACCGGAACACCCCAAAACATATACCTCAGTACCCCAAAACATATACCCTTATACACATACTTACCTTATCCAAACATTAAAAAAAAACATGATTTTACCATTCATGCATTTACAGCAAACTTTGTTGTAAATGTATGCGTGGTAAAAGCATATCAAATGTAATGCCATGCGTTATAATGGCATTGCGGAGTCATGGTACTTTCGTAATGAAAGTATGCAGAGTGATGGTATGCCGAAAGAAAGTTACGGAATAATGGGTGTTTACCACCCCCCGGTAAGGACATTGGTGGCACGGCGGCACACATCTCCAGCAACATACTCCTATTTTTCAACCACCCATTTGAAAAATGCACAGGTCTTTCTCATTGATGGCAAGCACCGACATAAACTTTTAGACACACCTCCCACCACAAGTTCTAGAATTGCGAACTTTAGAACTGGGGAGCTACGTTCGAATCTCGGCATCAGCTCAACATCCTGTGATTCCAGGCAAATCGCTTTGTCTCCCCATGCCTACCACAAATGAATGTGTTCTTCTGTAATGTAAATTGTGCTCATGCCATGTTGTCGAGTTCGCGCTATATAATATTGCAAGGAAAAATAAAGTAGGTAAACTTGAGTTCACACTCTACTGAACGAGCACTCTTAAGTGCATTAGCAGTGCACTGTGGATCGGAGCGTTTCACAGGTCTGTCACAGATAAGAAATGCTATTAAAACGAAATCCTACAAAACAATATACTACTGGCCGGCAGCAATTCATACCCGGACAACGTCGGGACGGGCTGCTAGTGTGGAATAAAAAGGAACGTTTAGACGGTGTGCACTCAGAGCCTAACTTCACACCATCCTTGGGCAACAACATAGCTACCTCTTCTGAGCCCACCCATATCTGGATCACATTTAGATATTCTGTATTCCAGAGTAAGTGTACAGGCCCTGAGACGTCTCTACCACACAGGACTTTGCACAGTTATACAAGCAGGTCACCTGATGGATACGCCTACATTCTTTTCGAGACCTGGCTAGCATGACCATCCCATGCATCAGGGTGTATCTGAAGGCAGTGGTTTGTGATGGTAATTGTAAGTGCATTTATATAGCGCTTACTACCCCTGATGAGGCTTTTTCGGCAAGTAGCACGCTACTCCAGAACCCAAACCGGATTAGTGGGTAACTAGTATAGGGAAATATTAAATGTATCTGAGCGGTGGGCGTTAGTCTGTTAGATGGATTGAAAAGGATCATGGAAGGATAGAAGAGGGAAGGGTCTAGAAAGTGGATTTTTGTGGCGCTCATAGCAGTAGGATGTGGTTTGGGATGAGTAAAGGGGAGGTGGAGGGGGAAGAGGCAGAGGGAAGGGTTTAGAAAGGCTTGTTTGGGACATCTGAATAGTAAAAGAGGTATGAGATGATGCAAGAAGGGTGAGAGGAGGGAAGAGCCTGTAAAGGTTTATAACATTCTTTCTGAAACTGTTTCCTGTCCATAAATACAAAGACACAATTACTCTCCGGCAATGTTGTCCAAAAACCCATACCTGTATCCTTTGCAGATCCCCAGCCCCTCTCATGATCCTTTTTTGCTCCCCCACACCCATCTCCAACCTCCCAGCCCCCCTCTGAGCCATGCTCCTCTCGGCGAGTGACGAACAGACACACACCAGCCTGAACAGTGTGTACCTGCCCGGCCGAGACGAGCAAAAGGCCGGGGCTAGTGTGCCCACTCCTTGCAATTAAACATTCCATACAGCCCCTCGAAGGTGCGCTGGGCTTGCCAAGGCTTTCATAGCAGAGTTTGAAGAATGACTGCCATTGAAGCCGTCCTCCGTGCTGTGCTAATAAAACGCCTTTCGAAGCTCCGCTGCCTTTGTGGTTTTACTGCTGTCGTTGCCTGTGGTCACAATGCCACAGGTCTGAGAGCTTTAATTTTCGCTGTCTGTCTAAATCTCACTCTAAATGCACTGAAACTTGACAATATTTGGACTAAGTTGTATTCCCAGCACACCACATTTGCTACCCTAAGTGTTTCAAGTGAGATAAACGCAGAGGAAAGTACTATCTTTTTTCTTTTTTCTTTTTTCTTTTTTCTTTTTGTCTTGGCTTGCCCGGATACACCCTGCCTGAGAATATCATTGTATACGAATGTTGTTTCCCATAGTGGACACTGCAAGCTAATGCGCTTCCAGGCGAGTGTAAATATATATTGTATTTTGACATGCGTATATATGTATTCACTGACCAATCTCTCTCAAAGGGAAAGTTGTAGCTACTTTTGTTCATAGTAAATGAACGTTCCTATATTTAAAAAACTTAAATTCCAAGAAAAACTACAGTAAAAGGAGCATTACATTTAACATGCATGCCAGTTACCATGCAAAATCTAAAAACCACTGCAATGCCCCATTTCTAGTGAGCTGTGTAAGGATAACTCACACATGATATCACCGATGTCTACTAATGATAATTATATCTCAAGTGAGGATCAGTGTCCTATGCTCCTGGCTGAGCCTTAATGGTCTCCGTGCTCTCTGTGCCCCACAGAGGAGTTCCACATGGGGCGAAAACAGTCTTGGGTTGCTTGTGTTCCCGTTCAGGAAGAACCTGGCCTGCCTCGATTTGCCTACAGCTGGGTCCAAACTGTGGTGGCACGGTGTGCAAAATAACAGTGGACTGGGATGCAGTATCGAGCAATTACCGGTGATAGAGATTAATGAAAGCATTCCATCCATCATTTTTTTGTATACTTCAGTGTGACACAAATGTGTATGCACAGATGCGGGTCCCATGCGCATTGTGCCACTGAAGCCAAGCTGCACTCTACTGACAACCCCCAATCAGGGCGAAACCAGTCCTGGGTTGCTTTCGTTCTGGTTCAAAAACGATCTGGCCTGGCAGTTCGGGCTGGACTGTTCATATTTGGAACAGGGTCAAGACTGAATTGCATCCATCTGGGTCCAAATTGTGGTGACATGGTGTGCAAAATAGCAAAGTACATGTTAAATAAAAAAAAAAATTGTTTTGCCCCGCTTTCCAAATTTGCAAATGCAAAATTATGTTTTCCTATGGAGTGTTGATGTTGAATCAACCTTAAATTTATAGCTAAGAACAGAAACGGCTGGTAGGGAATGGGGATGGAAGTGCGGGGAGTTGGACAAAAAATAAATAAAAAACACTGTCTCTCCACCGTTGTGTCTACTTCTCCGGCGAGTCCTGGAAGCAGGAAGCACCCAGGCTCCCCTAAGCCAATCACAACGCAGCAATGCAGTGTTGTGATTGGTCTGAGCACGTGGTTCGGCACTCAGACAGGCAGTGGGAGCCTGGGCATGTTCCTCACCAGACTGTGTATTACAGCCTGGTGAGGAACAGGCAAAGTGTGCATGACTGTTTGGCCGGCCCAAGACAGCAGGCCAAACAGTCATGCGTACTTGGAGTGTGAAACCAGCCCCGCCCTGCCCTAAGCCAGCCTGAACCTACAAAAAATAAAATGATAGTAGAGACGTTATCATTTCATTTTTCCTGCCCGAGATCAGTGGGGTGACCCTCCTCCACCTTAGCTGAGGAGCGGCCCCCTGGTAAGAATGTGAGTCTGCTAGTATACACCCACAGTTAAACCATGCCAGTTAAAATAGATGTGGCTTACCAACACATGCTATGTGGACTCCGGCAGCAGGGGTCTGCTCAGCACCATGTGACTCTGGGCAATAGCTCGCTTAATCTTCCCAACGGCCCCCAGTGCCGAGATACCCCTTCGGGGGTGATTTGTACGCTATACAAGTACTGGATTTACATTTAAGTGTACTAATAAGCAGATTCACCATTTATTACTACAGTGTGAATGTCAAACACTAAATTGACAAGAGAAAACACAGCTTAATGTTTCAGAGATTCCTTATAAAATCACTTTGCAGAAAAAAAAGAACAGAGGCCATACTAGCATGACCTAGCTATTGTGATTTTAACTTACGGCATTGATTTAACTCCTTGTGCCCTGGATAAGATGAAATACCACGTAAAAAACAGAATCGTCTAAACCATGCAGATCAAGTAAGTGTAGTATGCTATTTATTTATTGCCTTTGTTCCAGGAGAAAATAGACTCCATGACTCACTTGTGATTCATGGCCCTTCCTACCCTCAACAATGGGAATCAATTGCATATTACACCCTGTACACATGATATATAGTGTATATTACATGTTTGAGTGCTTTTGATGTGCAAAATGCATTGGTATAAAAACCCAAAGTACAGAGGTACGCATGAAACATGAAGAATATTTCACGTGTTTCTATGAAATGTAGAAAATATTGCACTGGTCCCTTTGAAACATGGCTTTTATCATCATTATGACCGAACCATGCAGCACGATTTTATTGCTTTCCTTGGTTTAATCGCCATTATATTTATGAAAAATTAACCAAACCTGAATATTCTAACTCCAATCAGTGTCTAAACTTAGCTTAATGTACGTTTTCTCACTGTTATTCCATATGTTGGTTTGCAAGGAACTACATACAGTTTCACCACTGAATGAAAGTGCAAACTATTGGTAACCCTGTGTTTGCTGGGCACATCCCCTGTGATTAAACCAAACTAACTGAAGCTCTTTTAAAAGTTTTATATCCAGAGCTATGTATTATTTTTAGCAGCGGCTTGTTTGTGCCGCTTATCAATAACTGTGTATGAATTACCATGCCGTCGCTCCAGATTTTCAATAAAGATTGTCAAAAGATTATAGTGGTCGTGTTTGAGGACGAAGGCGACTGGTGCCCAAACTCCCCGGTGTGTAATTATGCAAGAAAATACTGGTATAGAGAACAAGCACTGGCGTTGCCAATAGGTTTCGCATTTGGAAAGTTGGAGCTATTAGTTTTGTAAATGACATTTTATATTTATATATTGTTATTGACAATGCCAATAACGATATATAAATATAAAATGTCATTTACAAAACCGATAGCTCCAACTTTCCAAATGCGAAACCTATTGGCAACGGCTTGTTTTGCTTAAGGCCTTTTTGGATTCCCACAGAAATCTAAGTGGCCCAGAGACTGGCGAAGAAGTCAAGACTGCCTCTCGCCTGCACCACAGGCCAGGCAGGAGCTCCCGGGAGGGGGTGTGGTGCGTGTCAGAGCCTTCCTGTAGGGGAGGGGCCGAGGGGAGTGGTGGTTCTAGTGTGTAAAGCGTACTCCAAGGCCCCGCCCGTGAAATGTCAATAATATAATTATGTGCCTGCTTTCTGGGGCCGCCCCGATGATGAAACCTGAGCCAGTGATGTTTGACTGGTTGTTGATTAGCATCTCAAACGGGAATGCGCTATAGCGCTTTGATCGGGAGTACATGATTCCCCTCTCTGGTGAGCTCATAGGGGACTGCCTGTTATTTTTTGGTTGACCTTGACTGGATGAAGGGGTGGGATGACCGTGCCTGGATTTGAACCCGGGACTTTCATATCATCACAATGAACGATTTTGGTTCTAGCCTCAAGAGTCAATGCTTAGAATGTCAGCGTCATGCATGTAGAGCGACCGCCCCATTAAGATTTTGTCACAAACCCACTCTTAATTTTGCCACGCACCTTGTCGCACATTTCTCTACATAACAAGTAAACAGATGAGGTGCTGCCCGCTGTGGTTAAAAGTTCCTGCGTTAAGCTCCAGCGGCATGTGGTGATGCAGTCGGCCACTGCCGCACATTTCAAATACTGTTCCATTGGACTTGATGGCAAGGTAAACCTTCCTAGAGAACAGACTGCATTACAAGTCCTTTAGTAACTGTAATCAGGCGTCCCGCAGTCCCGCATCTGCGAGAGGGTGGGGTTACACCCGAGGTGCCTGGGGGCTTCACTGGGCGGGCATGCGTAGAATCCAATATGTTAACGGAGTACGACTGTGCCAGGGGAAGCGTGTGCAACCCCTAGCTCTAGTGAGAAACAGATGCAAACATAGATAGAAATTAGGAAGTCGCAGTACTATTTCTGTGTGGGTGGGAGTGCATAGGCAGTTTAAGAGAGATTACTAACTGCAAACTGATACGTATTGTAGCGATAGGAGTTTACATTGTCAAGCTGCGGGCGGGGGAGAACTCCTGGCAAATGGCCTCGCAATGCTGGCAAATGGCCGGAGGGAAGCCGGATGGGGGCGGGAGAGCCTGGTGGGGGGGCGGGAATATGAGCGAGGGGAGGAGAAGTGTGGCAGGCGGATTAGGGAGATGCGTGGAGGGAAGTCAGATGGGGGCGGGAGAGCCTGGTGGGGGGGCGGGAATGCGAGCGAGGGGAGGAGAAGTGTGGCAGGCGGATTAGGGAGATGCGTGGAGGGAAGCCGGATGGGGGCGGGAGAAACTGGTGGGGGGGGCGGGAATGCGAGCGAGGGGAGGAGAAGTGTGGCAGGTGGATTAGGGAGATGCGCGTGCTTGTGTGGTCACGTGACCCGCTTTTGTGGTCACGTGACTCACATGCACTGTGAAAAAACCGCAGTGGTTTGACGAGTCGATGGAGCACTTGAATTCTCGCCTATTACATTCGCAAGCGAATGATAATAGGCGAAACCTAAAAACCGAACACACAGAACATCGGGCTCTTGTCATTCAATGGAAACATTATGTAGCATGAATGCAAATTGTTGAAGCACATGGAGGGGATATTTTAAAAGTGTTGTGATTGAACTTGTCAAGTCACTCGAGGCACTGAATGTATGTTTGCAATTGTGGTAAAAAGGCTGATGAGAAGACCTACAGTGACATTCTCTTGATTAATATAGAATAATGTGCTGTCATCTCTCTAGTGTCAGCCACAGAGAGGCTGTGGGTAGATTTACAAGATAATATCATGTCACCAGGACATAACCTTCCCAGTCGTGGCCAGCTACACACAGACTACACTGAACTGGTAACCGAAGCCCACAGCACAGCTTGGAACTAAGGTGCACCAGTGACACAAAACCACCGGATACCTCTAAACCTCAGCCTAGTGTTTTATGAAGAAAACAAACTTCACAATGACTTGTGAAGTTTTTGAGAAGAACCTAAGTACACTTTATCTATCTGCTTTTATTATTTTTAGAAGCCAATATCTGCGTTGAAGTTATTAGAAACTTTTCTGTGCTTAAAAATAAGCTGTGTTTTTGTCAGAAAGAGAAACTTTTCTGTGAGTTTATGTGCTCTGTCTAGACTAGATGATGGCATTCCGAAGCCTGCATTTGTTCCACAAGGTGGATTCCTGTTAGATCAGCTAGTCCTTCTCGGAGGCTACTCTGGCAGGAAGCTTTGTGTATTCCCTCCATAAAGCCTTACAGACCGGACAGGAAGAAGCGATGTGTGGATGAGGCAGCATGCGCCCACCATTTGCAACTGACATTCTTGTAAATCTTTGCAGACTGTTCAGGTTGACCTCAGTGGCAGGTGTGCCTCTAAATTTCGTGAAGTTTTCCCAGTACACAAGCATTCTAATATTCTCTGTTAATATTGGAAAATTTAAGGATATATTGTTTACAAACATTTCAAGCTCTAAGCCTCTGGGGAGGATAAAATGTGGCTTCCCTGGATGCAGGGGGAGACACAAATACCACAACCGTTGAACCATGTTTTCTTTTGCAACGCGAGCTGAACAAGGAATGTGTCTGAACCACGCATTCCATTGACAATGCAAGTCGTTACAACAACATGTGTTAGGTAAAGCAGCATTGGACTTTGAAGTCCAACGTTTTCCCTACTATTGCGGGACTGGTGTTGGAATAGTAAATTATACTATTCCAAACTCCAACACGTTCCCTACTATTGCGGGAACTGGGGTTTGAATAGTAAATGATACTATTCCAAACTCCAACAGGTTCCCTACTATTGCGGGACTGGTGTTGGAATAGTAAATTATACTATTCCAAAGTCCAACACGTTCCCTACTATCGCGGGACTGGTGTTGGAATAGTAAATTATACTATTCCAAACTCCAACACGTTCCCTACTATCGCAGGACTGGTGTTGGAATAGTAAATTATACTATTCCAAAGTCCAGCGCCCCCCCCCCCCCCCTCCCCCCCCCCCCCAAGGCAAGTCATTGTGATGACTTGCGTTGTTAATGGAATGTGTGGCTCAGAAGCATTCGTTGTTCGCCCGTGTTGTTAAGGAACACGTGGGAAAGGAAAGTGTGGTTGAGTCTGACAACCACCATGTTGATACCCTAGGGTGGAGAGCCAATCAAGTGTCTCCTAACTGATTTGTTAAGCCAAAATAATCTTGTTTTTTTCCTGAAAATTAATGCTTTTATTTGGGGGTATTGGGTATGTTTACTAAAACTGAAAGTGTGCATTTGATAATAAAACTTTGTGGTGCTAATAATGAAACTGCTGCTGCACGGTTACCTGCCCTCACCTTGGTACTGCTGCTGGTGCTGGTGCCAAGCTTTGGTACTGATGGTTTAACATGCACTTTCATTCTTATGGTGAAACTGAACCGTTGTTCTGCTACTAAGATGGTGCCAGATATTGATGATAAAACTGGGTTCTGACAGTAAAGGTTATATATTCGACTAGTAGTGACTTTGCTGCAAGGATGCTTAGAGTCGAATTCTGCTGAGTTAACGATTTTAAAACTATTTAGGAGTAAGGCACACTTGGCAAGTGGGTAACAGCACTGCTCGTTGTTAATCAAAATGGAACTAGACTGATAATGAAGCTGCATTTGAGTCATCACAGTGTACATAATGAAACTGTCCTGATGAACTAATAAAGAAACTGTGCTGGGGACCGGAATGGGGCCGCCATTGAACTGTGGCCCTTCTAATGAAGCCACGGATCTGAGTTATCAGAACTGGTTTAGCGCTTATAAAGAAAGCCTTCTGGGATATGGCTATTTGCCAGTAACTGTAAACAGTTAACTGTACTAGAATGCTAGTTACTGGAAATGAATCTGCAGAAGTGTACTGGTTTTTTATCACTACATGTATTGACATGTTCTATGAATAATACATAATGAGGCTTGTATGTACAGAGAGAGCAGAACTTTGACTATGTTTACGTTTTTTATTCTTCGTTGTGATAGAATGCTTGGTAAATGGTGTATATACTGTAATATCTTTAACTGGAGAAAAATAATTACAATAATTGATTGAATAGAGTATGGGTATTAATATTATCAATACTGTGCTGGGATACTTATAATGAAAGTGTGCTGAGGTGCTGATGATGAAACGGAGTGAAGTACTGATAATGAAACTGTGTTGAGGTACTGATGATTTGACTGTGTTTAGTATCTGATAAACACAGTATCTGATAAGGAAACTGAGTTTAGGAAATGATAGTGAAACTGCTGAGGGACTTATAATGAAACTGACCTGAGTTACTGATATTGAAACTATACAGGTTTACGTGTAATTACAGTTGTGTTGGTGCACTGATGGTGACACTATGCTGAAGTACTGTTAATACAAATGTGCAGAGTTACTGGAAAGGGGCGACCGAATCGGTCCCCCCGAACTTATGGCCGAGTGCCTCGATCCCCCCGGGAAGCCATTTTGGGCAGGAGGCGCGTCTCAGCTGGTATGCCCGAAGCGGCGTGGCTGGGGCGCGCTCGTTCCCGCCCTAGAGTGGGCTGGCCTAGACACCGACGCAGCCAGCCACGCCCTCAGGGGCAGGCAGGGGCGGGTATACGCCCGCCCTGAAGACGGATAAAAAGGGACGCAAGACCAGAAGACATCCTCTTGTTCTTGTGCTCTGAAGCTGCACCTCCTCGCTGCACGTGAGCTCGGGACAGAACGAAGAGCCAATTTTGAGCGTTTTAATCTCTCTCTTTGTCTTTTAGATACTTCGTCGAAAGGATGCCCAAGAAAGGAGCAAAAGGAATGTCGACTGACCAGTTGGTTCGGGCACTCATGAAGGACATGTCCGAAATTAAGAAGCGGTTGGCGGAGCGAGACGGCGAGGAGGGATCGGGGCGTCCACCGGCCGGAGGGAAGCCAAAGAGGCCGAGAAGGGGGCCGGTCGGGGGAGACGTCCCGGTTCCCTGTTCTCCGCTCGAGGCGCCAGCCCCGGTACCGGCTCCGGTACCGGTTGAGGGGAATCCGATTCCCGTGATAGTCACCCCGACGTCTGCCGAAGATATGCCTCCCGAATTGGCGGCACAGTTAGCAGCATGGTTGGGGGACAGTAATGGGGGCGCCATGGCTACCGAAGCGCAAGCACTCATAAAGCAGTTGCGCGAGAAACGTGATGCAGCCAAGGTGCCCGCGCCGGATGCGGCGATAGACAAGCCACGAGGGACGGAAGCAGCGTCCGGTGCAGGTAAGCGGCCATTGCCGATTGCAAGGGATGAGTCAACACCCTCTCGTAGAGAAAGATTGGGGCAACATGTTCCTTTGCCAATAAAGGAAAAGATTTGGGCGGGGGAATACGTTAACATTTTCTCCCTGCTCGTTGATCACTATGAGGTCGAAACTGTTAAGGGTCAAAAGGATCTGATGCATCCGAGTGTTTGGCGCGCAAAAATGGCCGCCTTTAAAGTGAATGAAAATATTGGTAACTGGGGGAATGCTTGGGGAATTTTCACGGCAATTTTGGGGGAACGTAGGCCTGATTTGCTCCCTGAATTTCCAGTATATCAGTCACGAATTATGGGGTACTCGACATCACACCAAGGTAACCAATGGTTCTGTTATGATAACCTTTTCAGGAAAGCGATGGAGCATAACAAAAGTTTAACCTGGGACTGTTACGATTCTTTAACATGGAATAAGATGAAAGAGTCGGGAATGTTGAAAGTGCCATTGGTGGGGAGTGCTGTTAGTGAGTCCTCCCGCCAAAATGGGGGGACACCCTTTCGGTCGGGTACGGGTACAGACGATTACCCGAGACCCGCCGGCAATACAGGGAAGAGGGGGTTCTGTTTCAATTTCAACAGAAGCAAATGTACTAGGCCCCCGGGATCTTGTAAGTTCAAACACGAATGTAGTGGTTGTGGGGCACCCCATCCTGAGTCCTCGTGCAGAGCCAAATCGGGTGAAAATGGGGGTAGAGGAGGCGCTAAACAGGTCTAATATAGTCCGAGGGGCGCCTTTACCAACCCCGATTGATACCCTGGCGATGATTCCCTGGCTCAGCGAATACCCAGATCGTGCTTCTGCTGGGGTGCTACGAAACGGTTTTTCATATGGTTTCCGCATCCCGGTGGGTAACTTTCAGGGTGTCGGGACGTGCAAAAATCAACTTTCCGTCTTGCAGCATACTACTGTAGTACAGGATAAGATCCGGAAAGAGGTTACCCGAGGTCGGGTTGCCGGCCCGTTTCCTGTCCCCCCGGTACCGAACTTTGTTTGTTCCCCTTTAGGGGTGGTCCCCAAGAAGGACCCGGGTGAGTTTCGATTGATTCACAATTTATCAGCCCCTCATGGCCTTTCTGTAAACGATGCAATTAATCCAGAAATGTGTTCGGTGCGGTACGCATCATTCGATGAGGCCGTAGCCATTTTGAATCGCCTGGGGCCCGGGACGCTGATGGCGAAATCAGATATCGAGTCAGCGTTCCGTTTGCTCCCGGTATACCCGGATGACCAACGTTTGTTGGGATTCATGTTTCAAGGTTTGTATTACATGGACAGGTGTATGCCAATGGGGTGCTCGATATCTTGTGCTTATTTCGAGAAATTCAGTAGTTTTCTGCAATGGGTTTACACGAAGAAAACAGGTTTTCGGAATGTGATGCATTACCTCGACGACTTTCTGTTCCTTGGGGCCGCTGGGGATGATGAATGTGCCCGGGCCTTGACTGAATTTTGTGTTTTAATGAATCAATTTGGCGTGCCGTTGGCACCAGGTAAAACTGTGGGTCCCACGACTTGCCTCGAGTTCCTCGGGATCGAGTTGGACTCTAGGGAGGGTTGTTTTCGTTTACCAGCTTCCAAAGTATCGAAATTCAAGACAGCCCTGCAAATGTGTATCACTGCATCTAAAGTTACGCTGCATCAATTGCAGCAATTGGTGGGGAAGTTGAATTTTGCCTTAAGGGTGATCCCGATGGCCCGCCCCTTCTCCCGTTCGATTGCACAGGCGATGGTCGGCCTAAAGGAGGGTCACCATCGCACGAGGTTATCGGCCGAGGTCCGCCAAGACATGCGTATTTGGTTAGCATTTTTGGCGGATTTCAATGGTCGAGTCGTCTGGAACAAACCGGCCTTGTCCTCTGAAGAGCTTGGTCTATGGACGGATTCAGCGGGAAGCATGGGTTTCGGCGCCATCTTCGGCACAAAATGGTCGGCACAAAAGTGGCCAACATGGTGGCACGATGAGGGGCTGACGAGTAATATTGCTTTCCTTGAGCTGTTTCCTATTCTGGTGGCCCTCAGATCCTGGCCCGATGGATTCAAAAATCATTCTGTCATATTTTGGTCTGACAATATGACCGTTGTAGAATGCATTAATAGTCAGGCAGCACGTTGTAAAATGATTTTGAGGCTGCTTAAAGAAATTGTCTTACTGTGTATGCAACTGAACGTGGTATTCAGAGCAAAACATGTCCCGGGGGTGATGAATCAGGCTGCTGATGCACTGTCTCGTTTTCAAATGCAGGCTTTCTCGGGTTTCCTTCCCTCAGCGGACCCCGAGCCAGCACCCTTTCCCAAAGCTCTCTGGTCTCTCGGTGCCCCGAACTTCGTTGCCTCGTGGGAGAGAGTCTAGCACCAAGGACGAGGAAGGCATACGAAGGGGCGTTTCGGGCTTATTTGGCCTTTTTGGGGACTGAGAGAGGGGGACTTTGGGGGCATGAGGATTGGGTAGTACATTTTCTGATGTCCTTGCGTAAGGCTGGGAAGTCGGTGGCTACAGCCCAGAGGCATCGTGCTGCCATCTCCTTTGTTGCCAGGGCTCATAATATCCAGGACCCGACAGCGTCTTTTGCTGTACAGAAAGCGCTGCGTGGGTGGCAACGCCTTGAGGGTCGCAGAGTAGACGAGAGGCGCCCGATAGGTCTGGATAGGTTGTCCCAGTTGCTGGCCACACTCCCCGACATATGCTCGTCTCAGTTCGAGGCCTGTTTGTTCCGAGCCGCTTTTACGCTTGCATTTCACGGGGCTATGAGGATAAGTGAGCTGGTGGCAAGGAGCAAGCGGGATGTGGCGGGGGGTTTGTGCCGGGAACACGTTCAGATCAGGGGTGAGACTATGACGGTATCCTTTGTCAAGTCCAAAACCGATCAAAGTGGGGTGGGAGACTGCATAGTCATTCGCAGGATTCCAGGGTCCTCCATGTGTCCGGTGAGGTGTTTAGAGGATTACCTAGCACAAAGGGTGGCATCATGGGGGGGGACAATGTTGAGACACGCGGACGCCACCCCACTGACAAAGTTTCAGTTTCAGCGGGTGCTCGCGATGTCAATTACCGCAGCAGGCTTGGAGCCGGGTGAGTTTGGGACCCATTCCTTTCGGATAGGGGCTGCCACTGAAGCTGCAGCCAGGGGTCTTAATGTGGAACAAGTAAAACGAGTGGGGCGTTGGTCCTCCAATTGTTATAAGAGGTATGTGCGGTTGCACATGTTGTGAAGCTGTAACAATGTACTCACGCTTCTTGTCTTTTGTTTGGTTTTCAGTTACGCAAGCCTTCGAGGCGGGGCGGACTATGCAGTCGACCCAACACCGGGCCAGCGGTCAGACATCACCGGCTGTGAGAAAGGAGGTGTGGGTCGTGGGCCACTCATACGTGAGGCGTGCCGCAGACGTATTCAAAGCAGGTGACATGATTCACGTAGCTGGGGAATACGGGTACAGGATGTCCTTCTACGGAAGGGGCGGTCTCTGTATTGACCAGTTTCAAGCTTACTTTGAGGGTTTGTTAGGGCGGATGAGGTCACCGCCGTCTATAGTCATAGTACATTTAGGGGGCAATGATTTGGTCACCACCGGTAGACGACTTCTCCTGGAGGCAATGCTTTCCACCGTAAGTTGGTTGGCGAGGAAAGTTCCGGGGTGCATAATTGCGTGGTCTCATATGATCCCACGAAAAGTGTGGCGGGGGGCTATTTCGATCCCTGCTTTGAACCATTCTGTTAGGAAACTTAATAACAAAATGAGTAGGTTGTTCCGTTCCAGGACATTGCATTCTATCTCGCACGGTTGTATTAATGATGACAGTATGTATTTGGGGGATGGTGTGCATTTGTCTCGGGTGGGAAATGAGTTACTCATAGGAGACTTCTTGGCATGGTTAAAAACGTTGGAACATGACCTTTAGCTAGGAGTTTTGGTGGGGGGCCCGGATAGCCGGTCAACTATCCGGGCCTGTGGCGGTAAGGTCATGATCGGTGAGCACTAATTAGTAGATCCCTATGAGTGGGCGTCACCCAACACGGATGGGAGCGCTCGGGAGAGGTGGCCATTGGCCCCTCAATGGGGAGGCGGTCCCTTCTAAGGATGGGTCGCCGGAAGTAAAGGAAAGGCGGTCAAGGCCCCTTCCTTTGTAGGAGGGGTTACAGCCCCCTCCTGGGGAATTTCCCGGGGCCAGTGACATCTGCGACGGCAGATGCGGTAAGTTGTGTGGGGTTGGGATAAGGGCCACGATACCTTCTAGATACCTCACACGAGTATTCGAACGACCTTTAACTGGCGTCGAGTTTTAGGTGCCCCCGTCAAGTCAAGGGAAATTGGTAGTAGTTGCACTTGAGGTACGCCTCCGTGCTGTCGCCCATCCCAAGTGGGAGGGGTAAGTCCGGTTAGGGATCTTGACACCGGTTATGACCTTGCCGTTGGCCCTTAAACGTTAGGTTGTACAATTTCAATATGTCAAGAAATGTTTTGTAGGTTGCTAGTTCGGCTAGGAGAACCTCTGTATTAGAGAATCTGTTAAGGTTAGCCAAACATCGCAATATGGTAATGAAATTGTACATAACATGAAACGTTTAATGTTTTAATTTTGTTTTAATAAATACGGCCGGGATGGTCACTCCATCCCACTTCCAAAAACTTCAAGAACTGTTTCCGGTTTCACTCCTTTTGGGGATTGTGTTGAGAGGGGGTGGCGGGTATCTCGGCTATATGATAATGACACCGTGCTGCAGTACTGCAAATTAAACCGATTTGAAGTACTGATATGGAAAGTATACTGGACTAACATTATTACAGTTAGGTTGCTGCACTGATAGTGAATATGTGCAGAGGGACTGTAAAAAAATCTGCTGAGGTACTGAGAATAAACTGATTTGAAGTACTAAAATTGAAACTATACTGAACTGATACTATTACACTGATATGAAACTGTGCTGGATACTGAGGAGGTACTGATAATGGCACTTGGCTGAGGTACTGATAATGAAACTACTGAGGTACTGGTAATAAACTGGGCTGAGATACTGATAATTAAACTGTGCCGAGGTACTGATAATGAATCCGTGCAGATATACTGATAATGAAACTGTGCTGAGGTACTGATATTGAATTGATTTTGAGGTACTGATATTGAAACTATTCTGGTATCATATTATCGCTGGTATGTTGGTGCAATGTTAATGAAACTGTGCTGAGAGACTGCAGATGTACTGATAATAAAATGTGCTGTGATACAAATACTGAAACTGTACTGAGATACATACAGGCACATGCATCAAACATGCCATTTGCGATTCTTTAATAGCAAAAAATAAGGATTCACTAATAAGAAAGCACAAATGCCTATAGGAATCGCTGGGAAAATAGCGATTCCTACAAATTCCTTAATTGCGACTAGCAAATTGCGATATGCAATTAAGGAATGGCTCCTCATTCATTCCTACGGGCCTACAGGCTCAAAAGAATGAATGGGAGATTGCATGCGCAATTTACGAGTACTAATAGGTACTGGCAAATTGTGCATTCAATTTCAAGGGTGCAAGGGTGTCAAAATGACACCCTGTTGCACCCCTGAAATAGTGATGTGCACCCATGTTGCGCACAGTGCACTACATCAAACTTTGAAAAATGCACTGAAGTATTTTCAACTTCATGATAATTTGCGCCCCCTATTAGCGAAATCGCTATTCTAAAGTGGTTCTTGCATTGCATTTAAGGAATCGCAAATTGCGATTCCTTAAATGCAATCACAATTTGAGAAATTACAAATAGTTGCGAATTCTAAAATTGCGAGTGCCTTGAACCTTGATGCATCGCAAATGCTCTTTTTGTGGGCGCAAACGGACGTTTTTTGCGAATCGTACCGTTTGCGCTTGCAAAAATAGTTGATGCATGTGCCTGTAAAACTTTGCCGAGGTACTGACAATGAAACTGATTTGAGGTACTGATATTGAAACTCTATTGGACTAATAGTATTACAGTTATGTTGGTGCACTCGTATGAAAAATCTACTAAGATACTGATAATAAAAATGTGCCAAGGCACTGATAATTAAATGATTTGAGGTACTGATAATCAAACGACGGGTGAAGTTTAATCACAGTTATGTGGATGCACTTTGTGTATGGCCAAATTATGGAATTTCCAACCTGTGCTTCTGAGGAGCTTAGGAAATAAACTGGCTTTATGCAAATCCCTGAAGACGGATCTCTTTAGTCAGTAGTCCCTTCAGTCCCCTGCTAGTCTCATGTTGTAGTGCCAGGACAGTCCCTGAGTTACTGTGTGCTTTATAAGGCACGTCATTCATTCACTGATAATGAAACTGTGCTGAGATACTGACACTGTACTTGGATATTGAAACTATGCTGAGCTACTGACAATGAAAGTGATCCGAGGTACTGATATTTAAACTATATTAGACCTATATGATTACAGTTATGTTGGTGACCTGTTAATGAAAATGTACTGAGATACTGATTATAAAAATGTGCTGAGGCACTGATAATTAAATGATTTGAGGTATAATTAGTTATATTGGTTCATTGATAGCGAAACTGTGCTGGGATTCTAGTACTGTAACTGTACTGAGATACTGATACTGATACTATGCTGAGATACTATCCCGAGGTGCTGATATTGAAACCATACTGGTACAACAACATTACAGTTATGTTGGTGCACTGTGAATGAAACTGTACTAATGGAATGATGATGACGCTGTGCTGAGCTTAAGATAATGAAACTGCTGACATACTCACAATAAAACAGTGGTGTGGTACTCACACTGAAACTGATTTGAAGCACTGATTAAAACTATACAGGAATAATTTTATTACAGATATGATGGTGCACTGATAATGAAACTGTGCTGAGATACTAATAATGAAACTGTGCTGAGATACTAATAATGACACTGTGCTGAGGTACTAATAATGAAACTGTGCTGAGGTACTAATAATGAAACTGTGCTGAGGTACTGATAATGAAACCATACTGGTACAACATTATTACAGTTATGTCAATACATTGATAAGGAAAGTGTGCTGAGGTACTGCAGAGGTACAGATAAAGGCACTGTGCTGAGGTACCCAAAATGAAACTATGCTGAGTTATTGAACAAGAAACTGCTAGTGAAACTATGCGAGTATACTATTATTGCAGTTATGATGGTGTACTGATAATGTAACTGTGCAGAGATACTGATAAAGAAACTGTGCCTAGGTACTAATAACAAACCTGATTTGAAGTACTGATATTGAAACTATACTGGTATAATTTATTACAGTTATGTTGGTGCGGACAATGAAACCATGCAGAGATACTGATAATGAAACTGTGCCTAGGTACTGATATTGTAACTATGCTGAGGTACTGATAATGTAACTGTGCAGGGATGCTGATATTGAAACTGTGCTGAAGTACTAATACCAAACCTGATTTGAAGTACTGATATTGAAACTATACTGGTATACTATTATTACAGTTATGATGGTGCACTGATAATGAAACTGGGCTGAGATGCTGCATATATACTGGTAATGCAACCATGCAGGGATTCTGAGAATGAACCTGTGCTGAGGTACTTAAATGTAACTGTACTGAGGTACTGATAATGTAACTGCGCTGTAGTACTGACAATTAAACTGTGCTGAGGTACTAATAACAAAACTGATTTGAAGTACTAATATTGAAACTATACTGGTATAATGTATTACAGTTATGATGGTGCCCTGATAATGAATCCATGCAGGGATACTGATAGGGAAACTGTGCCGAGGTACCGATAGTGACACTGTTCTGAGGTAATGATAATAAAACTGTGCTGTGGTACTGATAATGAAACTGCTGAGATACTGATAATAAAACTGCTGAGGTACTGATGACAAAATTGTTGAGGTACTGATAATGTAACTGCGCTGTGGTACTGACAATGAAACTGTGCTGAGGTGCTGACAATGAAACTGTGCTGAGGTACTGATAATGTAACTGCGCTGTGGTACTGACAATGAAACTGTGCTGAGGTACTGGCAATGAAACTGTGCTGAGGTACTGCTAATGAAACTGCTGTGGTACTGATAATGAAACTGCTGAGATACTGATAATGAAACTGCTGAGGTACTGATGACAAAACTGCTGAGGTACTGATAATGTAACTGCGCTGTGGTACTGACAATGAAACTGTGCTGAGGTACTGACAATGAAACTGTGCTGAGGTACTGATAATGTAACTGCGCTATGGTACTGACAATGAAACTGTGCTGAGGTACTGACAATGAAACTGTGCTGAGGTACTGCTAATGAAACTGTGCTGTGGTACTGATAATGCAACTGCTGAGATACTGATAATGAAACTGCTGAGGTACTGATAATGAAACTGCGCTGTGGTACTGACAATGAAACTGTGCTGAGGTACTGACAATGAAACTGTGCTGAGGTACTGCTAATGAAACTGTGCTCTGGTACTGATAATGAAACTGCTGAGATACTGATAATGAAACTGCTCAGGTACTGATAATGAAACTGTGCTTTGGTACTGATAACAAAACTGCGCTGAGGTACTGATAATGAAAGTGCGATGAGGTACTGATAATGAAACTGTGCTTCATGAATGAAATTGAAACTACTTTTGAAGGTATAATGAGCATGTATTCGGGTGCTGATGAGTAATGTGTAGGTTCTACTGATAATGATACTGTGTTTTTCTGTTTGTTATGAAACTGATCTGAGAACCTAACAATAAAACTTTGACGGAGTACTAATAAATATGTGCTGGTGTGATGGCTTGATAATGTAAACGGTCCTGATTTTCTGGAAAATGAAATTGTGATTACTTCCTGATGAAAAAACTAAGCTGCAGCACAGATAAACTGCAGTGGTGGCTGCTCCGCAATGGCGGAGGAGCATCCCCCCACTGCCTGGCTCAGTGAAACAATGTTCTAGCATAGTTTTATTTTTCATTTGCCTGCTCTGAGCCAGCTTGTGCAGGAAGGAGGAGTGCTATTTGCACACCCTAAGTGCATATATGTGGTTGGCCGTCAGTCTCAGGCCGACCAAAACACACATGCGCATTTAGGTTTCTCCAGCTCGGCTGTATTGAACAACCAGGCTTGTGAAACCCCCCCCCCCCCACCCCTTTCCAGCCCACTCAGACCAATCCCTGTGCTGCTCTCATAATATGAGAACAGCACAGGGATTGCACAGGGAGTCTATGGTCCTGCCCCACTGCCTGTTGGACCCAGGAATGACGAAACATGACGCGGGTGGGCAACAGCTTCAGATAACCCCCCCCCCATGGGTGCTCCCCCTCTCATGCGCCCCCTCCACTCACCGGACCACCTTTTTATTGTGGCAGCCGCTGATAAACTGTTCATTGGTACTGGCAGTGAAGTAATGCTGTGTACTGAAATTAATTAAACAACAGGGGGTGGTGATGGACAGAGTTTCTGAATTAAGCAGAATACTCTCACCCAGTCAAGAGATCAGGGCTTAATCCAACACCGTTTTTTAGCTCACTGCACCATCCCAGCTCAGAACCTGGCTATATGCAAATTAGTCTGTCCCTGGCCCAGTGTATCATGGGAACAGGGGCTGAAATTGGCATGGTGCTGTGTAACTGATATTTCAACTTCTGTGATGTACATAATGTCATTGTGTATTGGTCCGAACCCTGAAATCGTGCTGTAGCATTCACCCTGATACTTGTGTGGATTATTGCTAATTAAATCCTGCGTGCGGACCAGTATAGAAACTGCTGACAGACCGGCACTAAAACTCAGCTACTGTACTGTTTATGAATCTCTTCCTTTGTAAACATGTAGGGGCATATTAGCAAGAACCTCATTAAAATTATCGCCGTTTTGCCGCTAAAATGGCAATAATGAGCTTGCTAATAGGCGGTATAGAAGCCCAGGTTAGATGTCCTGCACATCTATCCTGGGGTTCTATTGGAATTCTATAAAGCATATTAGCAAGCCCATTATCGCCGTTTTAGCAGCAGTTTCCTGCCGCTAAAAAAGCGATAATTTTAACGAGGTTCTTGCTAATATGCCCCGTAGTTATTTGTATGTTCACTGCACACACCACGGACTGAACAGCAACTTTGTTAGAAACTAAAGCCAAACGAGCAACAGTTTATAAAGAGACTCACTTGGAGTACTGAAAGTGAACCGGTCCTAGGGTGCTTGCAATGAATCCCATCGAGGGTGTACAAGGTCACAGCAGACAAGCGCAGTGATCTGAAGGTACTAGGATAATGGCAACAAAACAGTTCTGAGAATGTTGTGTAGAACAGATAATATGTGCTTCAGTACAGATAATTGTACTGTAAGGGGAAACTGATAATTTAAGTTGCCTTAGCTTTGTTAGAGAATGGTGATTAACTGTGGGAAAATCCTGGAACTATTAAGGGAAGTACTGGATTAAGTGTCAAGCATTGTCACTGGCAGTATTTCAGGGACAAAACCTGGATTGAGAGAGATGGAGGGTTACCCCACAAATGTCTATCTCACTAATGCATCCAGAATATGAATCTTATAGATTTGTACTATATAACGCAAAATTATTGTATCAGAATAGGCATTTTGCCAGTTAACTCCTTCTCTAGTAAATGGCCGAAACATGCTGTGGCAAATGACATCTGCCCAGTTTGTCCCACATTAAAGAAAACTGAATATAATGTTCTATTGTTTTACCCAGCATATAGAGTGCATAGGAACAATGGATCATTCCCCTATGTGTTTCACTGAGTGTGAGACATATTCGGCAGGTGATGAGGATCTTGAAAACAAATTCCTGTGAAAGGATTGTTTTTGCACTGTTAAAAGGTTTTATCATGGGCGTGGCCAAAGTGGTGGCGCAGAATAATATTTTAGTTTAAGACTGCACTTTATTTATGAACTTTATCTGCCATTTAGTGATGTGTGAGATAAAGTGTATCTGTCTTATCACTTCTAAAAATCTTACTTGTAATTTAAAAAAAATCTCGATTTTGAGGTGAGGTATATTTTCTGTGTTCTATTAGTACACTGCATTGTATTATTTTATTGATATACATTTAATGACAGTATGAGTTGTTGCATATTTTATGGGGATACACCCTCAAATAAACTATTCATGATGATTATAATAAAGCAGTGCTAGTATTTGCAATGTAAACACTCAAGGTACTGATAATTAAGAACAGCAGTGCAGTGAGTTTGAAAGATCTGGGACAATGGCAAAGAAACTGTTCTGTGCTGTGATGCAAATCCACTCTGCTTCGGTACAGATAACGGTAGACTCGGTATGATACTGTGCTGTGGTACTCAGAAGATAGTGGGGCTGAGGAACTGCTATTAATACAAAATATTCCTGCTATTATAGCACCAGAGATTTGCCATTTTATAGCACTGAAATAGCAGATGTTACAATTGGGTGTTGGTGCTCACTATATCAGCCTCGGAATCATGAAAGACAAAGGGAGTCCTTCTAAGATCGGCCTTGCGACATGCCTATTTCGCATATATTTCAAAAATAAATGCTTAACTGATATCTATAAACATATAGCTCCTGCCCGCAATGCACAGTGTTGTCAGCAATGATGTCATTTTAATGTTGCAGGGATGTTATCAACAATGTCACAGAAAATGTCATGAGTGATGTATTATGTGGGATAATTAGAAGTGCATGGCGAGTGCACAAGTTATAGTTACCTCAGGGCACCAGTTATAGTTACTAGACATAACTATATCTGGTGAATTACAGTGGGTTTGTTAATTGAAAATAGTATTTTTAACTAACATTTTCACCCAACTACAGGGTCACCTAACTATAGAGCCAAAGTTATAAGCAAACCTAAAAACGCTCTTCCGATGAAAACACAAGCCTAGCTATAGCTACTCAGTGGTGACCGGCACTGGGGGGGGGGGATATATATATATATATATATATATAGAGATATATAGAGATATATAGATATATATCTATATATATATATATATATATATATATATATATATATATATATATATATATATATATATATATCTCAGTCGCCACTGGGTAGTCATAGTTAGGTCAGCCCCCCTCCCCATGAATTAAAATAAATGGATGCGGTCCCCAGGGCCAAACAAGGCTTGGGGAGTAGAGCCGCGTGGCCCCCCTCCCCTTTCATTTTAGTAATGGCCCTGGGGGATGGGATCCCCGGACCCTAACAAGACCAGGGGAGGGGCAGCCTGGCCTTCTCCCCTTTCATTTTAGTAATGTCCCCGTGGAGATGGGGTCCCCAGGGCCTAACAAGGCTCTGGGAGGGGGCAGCAGAGCTAACTATAACATGTATCACAAGGGGGAAAAGGAGGAACTTAAGAGCAGGTCGCCCTCCTAGGACATCATATGAAAGTGGGAGCCACACTCCTGGGTTCCAAGACCTGTCTTGTGTTGTGGCTGCTCACCAAAATAATAAGTGGAGCCAAAAAAAAGAAAGAACATTTTCTTTCTAGAGTCCCCTCACTCACCAGAGTTTCCTCACGGTGACATGCTTCATCATTGGGGCCATCCCAGTTCTCTACGAAAAGGGGCGTGCTGCGACTTGCGAACTACGTAGGAGCACTTATTTGTGAAGGACTATGTGTGGTGCAGAAGTGTAGTGGGGGGGAGTGGGTGTAAGTGGTTTAAAAATACTGTGCTAGTGGGCCTCAATAATTTATTCTGCTCCTAGGTTGGTATATAAAAAATGGGGTTTACACTGTATTCCGACCTGCTATGAAGGTAGGATCAGTGTGTGGTCAACATGTTTCACGCTACCCCTGGCGTTTCTTCAGGACCATACAGGGACCAGCCCTGTATATGCCACTCCTATAAACCCTGAATTTAGGGATTGAATCTAAATTAAAATAATTTCACAATTTTTTAACGCTGCTCAATATATAAACATGCGTGGTTCTGAATACATAAGTTTTTGCTTATTGACGTATGTTTTTACTCATTGATGAACATTTACGGGTGCCTAATAGCACTTCATGGTCTCTGAGGGGGGGCGGTGTCACTTCTATGGAAACATTGTTCCTGATCGGTAACTGCGGTCCGACGGGGAAGCAGCTAGGTAATGCTACGCGGTGTTACCGATCAGGAACAATGTTATTCTGATGTGTGCGTGTGATATTAGTGAGATGCAGTGTTGAACTAAGTGCGTAGATTTGAGGTGAACATTTCTTAAACTCCGGTATATAATCATGGAGTGAAGGAATTTCTCCCCATAAAAAAAATGTCCCTGTGGAGAAAAAAATAAATAAGTGCATTATCTTCATAATCCTAACACAGATCTCCATTAGTGTAGGTTTATGAATGAACCTCTAAATTTTACTTTCGTTTCTGTGCGCAGCTAAATGAATTTTTGCTTATCCTTAAAATGAAGATTTTGATCCCTATCGTCGGTGTAAGCCTATTGTTCCTTAAGGTATTTTGTTTTGTTTTTCGCTCCCTTTATCCTCATGAGTAGCCCTTCTTCAATAATTTGGGCCTATTTTATGGTTTATTCTGGTGACAATCAGTTTTGTTCCTCGATTTCGTTGTATCTTTTCAGCATGTAATAACAGTTGTGCATTGTGCATGTCTTTGTATGTATGTTTTTAATTGGCGCTTATTAGAGCTTGCATGCTAGAAGGCTGTGATGTTTTTCCTGGTCTCAGGCTGCGTCTCATTGCTGAGGTTTCTATGAAATATTCATTAAAAGCCCTTGACGTTTCTCGTGCACACCGGCGACTTCTGCTGCCACCTTTGCTTTCAGTGCAGCAAGTAAAGAAACTCCGGTCCCATATGTAGGTGGCTGCAGTCACAACAGGTCATGTCATTTAGTTTCAAACAACAAAACTAATCTCGCTCTGGTCATAAATAAGAATAAAGTGGATAATAATCCATGAATGGCTTTTCACATAACATGGATATTTCAATCCTTGTGAACAGCTGACCTACTATAATTTATTTAGTATTTCTTGCTTGTCGTGTGTGTGTGTATGTACCACTGAACCGGGGTGCAGGATATTAATAGAAATGTACATATTTAATTTTGGGCGCAAGATTCTCGCTTGTCAACTTCCTCCCCTCTCCCTCCATCTTCCAGGAATTACCTTTACAACATGGATTAATCAAGAAGGTTGCTGTAATTCTGGGTCCAATTCCCCAAGTTATTCCTCATTCTCCCTTGGTGCTTCACATTAAGATTTCAGCTGCTTTTAGCACCCAATGGAAGCATCGGTGGTGCTCTCATGGATCTTGTAATTGTGTTATTTGTCACATTGGAATTAAAGGTAAACCGGCCATTGCCCCAGTAAGACTGTTGGGGCAATTCAGAAAGGATTCATGAGTATTTGTACTTGTACTCATGTTGTGAGCTTTGCCTACACTTGTCCTTTCGCCCATCCACAGTTTTCACTGAGAGGGCACAGAGCCAGGCACATAAAGCTATCTGTTTTGGATATAAATGTAAGAGTGGCTGGCAAAAGGGGCAAATCTACTACAAAGTGGAAGGAGGAAAGTTGTCTTAAGCAGGGCACAGAAATAGACATGCAAATACAAAAATAACTGCAAGAGGGTAATTTAATTGCCATTCACAAAGGTTAACCCCATTTCTGCTACAGTATTACCAAAATCCAAACAGGTCTTCAGTCTACTGTAGCAAAGCCTTGGAGTAAGTCACGCACCGCAAATGGCCGATCACAGGTACTGCATAGGATTCACATAGAAGCCAATGGAGTCAGGGAATAACACTACTAGCACAAGGACCAACAACTAAAAGAATAAACTCAAATAAAATTAAAACTGGACAAATAATTGTGCACAATGCAGACACCCATATGAAGATAATTGTAAAAATGTAAAACAAAAGTAAAAAAATAAAAGTTATTGTAAAATAATGGCTAATTACTTTACACTTTGTAGAAACCCATACGGATCACATTGTAGAAATGTAAACATAACAGATGCACATACATGATTTTTATATTAGACCCAATACGCAAAGTAGAAGTTATTATGATTACTGTTAAAACAAGCTTAATATGAGGTTTATAATTGTGTTTATTAACATGAATTTGTTATGCCACATTTATGTGAAAAAACAATTTTGGATAAAATGGATGCTGCTTCTGTCATTCACTCGTCTATTCACCCCTCCCATCAGGCTCCCCTGCGTATCTTCTTGCTCCATAGGCTCTACAAGAGCGAAGACAGCTGATGTAACATTTGCTGGTATGAATACAAGACTCAATTCAATTCAATAATAACTTTATTCGGTAGTTTAAAAAAACACCATAAAAGTTCACAGTAAACAAATTACAAAGTTTACAAGGATTAAAACCAATATAAAAATACAGATGTTAAAAAGCGGTTAAAAAAAAAAGAGAGAAAAAAAAAAGACGTCTCAGTTTATATACTTTTCAACCATGTCATAACGTACAGTTTTCCTTTTATCTGACAGTCTTTCATTTAAGCGGGGCTTATGTATAGTTCATAATCAAAGATTCGCACGATGACGGATACAAAATTTAAGAAAACATACAATCGCTTTGGCATAGCTTTCATTTTCAAGATACTGAAGTGCCAAGTATGCAGGACGGCACTGTCGGAATCCCCAGGTTTTCAAAATGGGCAGTATCCAGCGTTTGCGAGGTTCAGTAAAAAATTTACAAAATAGCATTATATGTATAGTTGTTTGTGGGGACACCAGGTCACACAGACACATAGAAAGTGTAGATGACCAAACGTTTTGTTTTGGAAATGCGACCAATAGATGAAACATGTCAAATCTAAAACGGGTAAGGAGCATTTTTTCATATTGCGTTAAGGTAAACATCAAATAGGGTTCAATAGAAAACACAGTCTGCGCTAATAAAGAGTGTTGAACAGATGGTTTATGAATCTCAGATAGTAATTGTAGCTGGCGCAGGTGTACAAGACACTCATTTTTTAGGTCCTTTTTAGAGATTTCATTTATCGATAACGGATGGTCAAAAAACTTCCTGTAACCCAAATCTGTTAATAGCGCTTTGACGTAACATAGCCATTTAATTTTCTTACATCGATCAAGTGTCAAGATATCTTGAATGATCGCCCTACTTAGTTGGCATTGTTCGGTGACTCATATTCGACGCCACAACATTACTGGTTGTAATTTTATAATATCTGCAATATAATCAATACCCAGCTCTGTGTGGCAGGCATACGTGGAAGAGCTTTTAGGTACCGCAAGCAGGTATTTCAAAAAGGAATTCTCAACTTTTTGTATTGAGTCCACATTCGCGAAACCCCAAATCCCCGCCCCATATGTGGCCGTGCTTACACATTTCGCATTATATATTTTCAACAGTTCTTTTGGTGGTCGCTGCCCCAGTCTTTGTGAAAAAAAATTTGCGAAATTGTCTCTCGCAAGAATGAAAGCTTCCTTGCGTTAATAGCTGGGTTCCATTTGAATTTTTCGTCAATAACGATCCCTAGATAGGGATAGGTTGTAGTCCTGTCCAGTGGTTCACCTTGTACAAACAGTCTCCGATTTTTTACATTTCTTTTTCCCCCCGCGTGCATAGTGTAAGTTTTCTTTACATTTAATTTCAAGTTTAAACTCGCCATGAATTCACAATATCTGTCTAAGGCCAATTGGAGTTCAATCGGTGTTCTTGCTAAAATGACAGCGTCGTCGGCATATAGGAGCGCTGGTATCTGCCGACGAGCAATTAGAGGAAGGTCTTTACTGCCTTGAAGCATGGCGGTCTCTAAGCCATTAGTATAGAGGGTGAATAAAAATGGGGCCAGTACACATCCCTGTCTGACCCCCTTTTCCACCCTGAAAGTGTCCGTAAGCTCACCTTTCACCCCGAATCTTACCCTGCCTGTAGTGCCTGTATACAATTCTCGAAGAAAGTCCACAATTGGGGGAGCAACCCCCATTTTCAAAATAATGCTCCACAGCGTTGAGTGTACCACACAATCAAACGCTGCGGAGAGGTCAACGTAGACCATGTGAAGCATGGACCACTTAGCCTCCACATATTTACCCACCAAAAGTGACAGATTTAGGGCCTGGTCAACTGTTCCTAGCCCCTCCCGAAAGCCATATTGTATATCTGAGATAATGCTATGGTCAGTGGCCCACTCCTGGAGTCGATCGAGAAGTATCCGCCCTGCCATCTTCCTGAGCGAGTCCAGGAGGGAGATTGGCCTATAGCAAGACGGGCTATTTCGGTCCCCTTTTTTAAATATGGGGACCAATGTCGATGTTCTCCAAGAATCTAGTAAACCCACTTCAGTAGTGGCATTCAAGACGTTGGTCAACAAGGGAGACCAAAGGTCCGGGAGGTATTTAAAGATATCAACAGGGACGCCATCCGGGCCAGGAGCTTTGGCTATTTTTGAAGATTTTAGGGCTTTTTGGACCTCTTCGTGGGAGAACTGGAGGTTTATTGGGTAAATGGCCTGTATCAAGGGGTCTGGTTGGTCGGTATCTACTGTGGCGTCTTTGCTAAAAACTTTTGTAAAATGTCTCACCCACTCCCGTTTGCTTATGGCGACATCAATAGAGGGAGAATCATCTTTATCTGTTAGGAAGGGGGAGTGAACTACCTGCCAGAACATAGTACTATCTTTTAGTTCCGAGCTTTGAGTGAGGCGTTCCCACAGTTCGGCTTTCAATTCTTTTTTCCTATTATTTAGGGCAACCACGTACTCCTTTCTAAATCTGCTAACTTCGGCTCTGTCCCTGTAATCTCTGTTTAGGGATTCCTTTAAGTTTGAGTATGCCTTTGTGCATGCTGAATTAAACCAGCCTTTTTTTGTTTGGGACTTTTGTTTGTGCATCCTGGTTAGTTCTTTTTGTATATTTTTTTAAACAGCCAGAAAACTCATTATGACTTCCTTAGGTTGTTTCATAGGATCCAGACAGTTTATAATGTCAGCTTGTTTATATTTAACTATTTTTCTAGTTGTTGCTTCCTTATCAATACTACCCCATTTCAATGTATAACCGTTCAAAGAGCCTAGTACTAGGTCACGTTGGCGTAAGATAGTCATAATATCATATGGTTTGTGTGTTTTCGTTTCAGAAAGAACCATAATGTTTGGAAAGTGGTCACTCAAAGAATTTTTAGCAACCTCAAATACTTCTATGGTAGATCCCATAGATA
Organism: Lissotriton vulgaris; assembly: GCF_964263255.1. NCBI lineage: Eukaryota > Metazoa > Chordata > Amphibia > Caudata > Salamandridae > Lissotriton > Lissotriton vulgaris. The sequence goes on along the minus strand of NC_141685.1, from coordinate 351,322,611 downwards.
CTGAAATTAATATATAGTCTATCAGACTTGTTAGACCTCTACCATTAAATGTGGGCTGGAAAGGTACTGATGGAATCTTTGTTTCGTTAGCGAAGCTTAGCTCTAATTCTGTCATGACCTCGGTCATTTTCTCTCTTTCGTTAGAATGTGTAAAGTGTGTTAAGTTATTATCATCCTCATCACTGATGCCGCACTTATTGTTATTATTGTTCCTACATAGGTGGAGATTAAAATCTCCCCCCCAGATTATCGTACACGACTTTTTAATATATTTTAGACGTTGTTCTTGTAGTACTACAGAAATCTCTGAGAGAAGAGTGATCAAGTCAGCCTGAGAGAGATTGTTATAAAAATGTACTACTAATTATAATTTTTGTTTAGTAATCTTTAAGACAATGATCTGGAAGTTCTCTTCTAGTCTTAAAGGAAGTATGTCATCCACAGGAAGAGTATTTATAATGTAGGTGACTAGGCCACCACTATTTCTACCAGAAATTGATTTCTTTGCAGGTGACCAGAATGTTTTAAAGCCCGCTATATGTGTTGGCCTAATAGCCCAGGTCTCCTGGAGGCAGATAAAACCGCTCATGTTGATCTGACTCAGGAAACTGGGATTAGTCTTTTTGGCAGACAAACCTGCGATGTTCCAAAATGTAAAATGTATTTGTAGGGTAGTCGAAATAGGGTCAGCAGCAGTAGTTGTTTCGACTATATAGTCTACTGCTTCCGAATTAGTAGGAGCCGATGGTACAGTCATCAAAACTTCTATCTCATGATGTTTTATTTTAGAATGGTTACGTTTACCAGGGGTAAATATAAACTGGTTTACCAATTTATCAGAAATTATAGATGTTGGAGTCTCCCCTATTTTAAGAGATTGTGGGGATTCCCAGTTAAACTGAGGGCTGGAAAGTCAGTCATTGAAATCCAGCCCAGAAAGAGCATTAAATCTATTATAAGTGGGAATACTGTAAGAGGTAGCGGGTGCCAGAGCCGCTTGTCTCCATCGATTATCTCCGTTCTCTTGGTAAGGAGTTACAGAGAGGTAGGGATGAATAGCAGGAGGTATATGTGTTTGACTCTGATGCCATTGTACCGAGCCTGTTGGATAGACAAACTTAGGATTTTGATGGAAAAAAGAGGTATGCGTTTCAGAAGGAAAATACCTTTCTTGAAATACATTAGTGAGATTGGGTTGCATATTAGTATTTGTAGTTAACAAGTGCCTATAGAAATAACCCAATGGCAGAAGGGTTGTGTTGAATTCCCATGTAGAGGGTGGAGGGGCCTTAGCTAATGTCTTTTCGGCCCACTGAGGGTTCCTAAAGGTAATCGCTACACAATCCCCCTCAAACTCGTAGAGGGCCTATCCAACCTATACTCTTTGAGTATGGGTAATTTCCCCTGCACATTCCATTGAAAAATTGCAGTTCAAACTCAGCCAGTGTAGGATCTTATTTTTTAAAGACGAAGTGGGCTCGCTCTGCTCTTGTTTAAGTAGCGGTACATTTACCAGTACAAGTACGTAGGCTCCACATTCAGGGGGGAGAGTAATGCATGAAGGGATCTGTCTTGACCAATAGGGTTTTTCGTACGGGATCTTGGGCAGCTGCGTCCTTGCAGCCAAATGATTAGATTGGCTAAGTACTTGTGATCCATGTTGAAGTGCTGTATGGGTCTTCCCTGACTGAGTAATAGCAGATTGAGTGTTCGTGTTGACAGTGGGAGTAGAATTAATAGATGGTGCAGGTTTATTTGCAACAGATGGATTGTTGATACGAGACTTCTGTTTCGGCGTAGGTACAGAGCCGGGGGTCATTTTTGGTTGGTGGATTGTTGTTTTGCTGGTATTTACTTTTGGATTTGGGACTACAGCAATATTTTGGGGAACAGTAGATGGTTTTTTCCTGTTCAGGGATATTAATTCTTCAATTTGTTTCTCTAGTCGAGCAAGCCTAGTTTCGACTGGTGACAGATAGATGCTTAGAAGATCCCCAATTCGTTCAATCAGATGATCACTACCTATAATTGTCTCATACTTGTTCCTGTGTTCCTCCCCCATGTTTGTGTCCGGGGCCCCCAAAGATTGATGTATTTGGCTGGGTGTCTCTTTGCTTTTTAGCTCTCTCGCACGTTTGCGCTTCTTAGAAGCCCGAGACGCCGCTAAAATCGGTTGCTTGGTCTGTTTTGGGATTGCACCCCCTTGTGTATTAGCGACGTCTTTCTCATGGGTAACGTCCACAATCTCAAGTGTTAAGCCCACATTAAGTACTGGAGATCTTTCTAGATCACTACTCAGGTCACAGTCGGTGCTGGAATCTGACACTGATAGATCTACCTCATTTGTTAGAATATGGAGGTCGTCTTGGGTGTCATGAGTGGGAGCTGGGTGTGTTGTACTAGAATTACCTGGGGTTGTAGCAAACTTAATGCTTCCTAGGGAAGAGCGTTTAGCAATGCTCAAATCACGTGATACTCTTTGTTGCAGTAGTGAGATGCTGAGATCGATAGCATCGTTTGTTCTTGTAATAAAGCTATTTATTGGCCCTAGAACTGAAGCTGCTCCCGCGGCAGTCTTGCTTCTACTACCTCTCGTAGTCATTTTGCAGTTTTTAGTGTTAAAGCAATTAAATTATATAAGTTCTTAATATGTAAACCCGCTGTGGATGTATATAAATGTGCCCTTGATACGCAATAGTACAATAAAACAAGTGTGCAGTGCCCTACTTATTCAGCTGGCTGAGGTGTTAGGGGGGTGCGCCCGACCCGGCCTCTTCGACCTCGGACGGCCACAGACGGCTCGCCATTTGCCTGGGCTTCGCTCGTGCGCGTATGAAGGTAAGGCTAAGTAGGGAATGCTGAGGGGGCGTGGCGAGAAGAGTAACCAGGTGCGGCCGGTGTCAATGAAGGCGCTTGGCACCCTGGTACTCGCAGTCCCGCAACTGTGGAAAATATGGCCCCAGGTTCGTGTCCTGAAGTAACAGGCAGCAGAGTCAGCAGTCTTCCGTTCAGGCAAACAACAGCAGGGTCAAATAAGCAATGGACTTTTGCCTTGAGTGGCGATTCATGAGTATTTGTACTTGTACTCATGTTGTGAGCTTTGCCTACACCTGTCCTTTCGCCCATCCAGAGTTTTCACTGAGAGGGCACAGAGCCAGGCACACAAAGCTATCTGTTTTGGATATAAATGTAAGAGTGGCTGGCAAAAGGGGCAAATCTACTACAAACTGGAAGGAGGAAAGTTGTCTTAAGCAGGGCACAGAAATAGACATGCAAATACAAAAATAACTGCAAGAGGGTAATTTTAATTGCCATTCACAAAGGTTAACCCCATTTCTGCTACAGTATTACCAAAATCCAAACAGGTCTTCAGTCTACTGTAGCAAAGCCTTGGAGTAAGTCACGCACCGCAAATGGCCGATCACAGGTACTGCATAGGATTCACATAGAAGCCAATGGAGTCAGGGAATAACACTACTAGCACAAGGACCAACAACTAAAAGAATAAACTCAAATAAAATTAAAACTGGACAAATAATTGTGCACAATGCAGACACCCATATGAAGATAATTGTAAAAATGTAAAACAAAAGTTAAAAACTAAAAGTTATTGTAAAATAATGGCCAATTACTTTACACTTTGTAGAAACCCATACGGATCACATTGTAGAAATGTAAACATAACAGATGCACATACATGATTTTTATATTAGACCCAATACGCAAAGGAGAAGTTATTATGATTACTGTTAAAACAAGCTTAATATGAGGTTTATAAATGTGTTTATTAACATGAATTTGTTATGCCACATTTATGTGAAAAAACAATTTTGGATAAAATGGATGCTGCTTCTGTCATTCACTCGTCTATTCACCCCTCCCATCAGGCTCCCCTGCGCATCTTCTTGCTCCATAGGCTCTACAAGAGGGAAGACAGCTGATGTAACATTTACTGGTATGAATACAAGACTCATTAATGAAACTTCGAGTCTTCCAGATATGTTGATACACTCAAGATCTTTCCTCTGTAGTTAAGTTGGACAAGCAAATCCTATTTATTGTGTGAACTGATATTGCTAAAATATTTCATGTTATTTATGTGGCATACTGAATAAGTGTGTGTGTAGAGCCAACCTAGTGAAGAATCATGCCACCTAGGTGGGTGAGGCTCAATGTGGTGTGACTGAAGGAATCAGAGTAATGTTCTAGGGCATTTCTTCAAGCATAGGATATCACAAATTGATTTAGGCACCTTGTAAGTCCTGCAAAATAAGCCTACCCTTGTTAATAAGAATATCCTTTGTTTTAGTTATATACAAGAAGGTATTAATCACTGAAGATCCCTCTCTCTCCTCCATGTTACAAAATTGCTATTTATAAAAATGAAGATGTTCAGGATAAATGCCCGCCTGACAGGTCAATATATTTTTATGGAAAGTTCAAACAAGAACAACAAGAGCTAATGTACATGGTGGTCCACCGCTGGCTTTAAAGCATTTATGGTTCCAACACTATTCGCATTGTCAATGCTGATTTTAATGTCTGACCAGAAAGTGTTTGAAACAAATCTGTAAACGGTGCAGGTGGCCTCTAATGTAGAGTCTAGAACACTTCTGCTGTTGTGAAGAGGGATTATACATTTTCTCTGGGCAATGTTGCTACCTGCTCTGGACATACCCTAAGCTATTGCTTAGTTGACTGCCGGGCTACTCAAGATCAATGTGATTTAGGGTATGATTTTCTTTCAAGGCCTCCCGTCACTACAACTTGCACTCACAGTATTGCTTGTGGAATACATACGGCAGCTGTCAGACGGCATAACTGAAACCCGGCCTCAATTCTCCAAGTAGGGCTTCCCTCTAGATCTGCCAGGGTCTACACGGTAAGCATGGGCGAATTTTGCGGATCTCGCGTTCGCGAATTTTGCGGATTTGCGGATTCGCAATCCGCAAAATCCGCGAATTCCCGCGAATTTGCGGATTTTTTTTTTTTTGTGTTCGCCCGTGTTTCTGCCAGTTCGCGAGGGTTTTTACAATTTCGCAATTTGCGAACTTACCTGTCGGGTCGCAAGTTTTGCGAACTTGTTGTTTCTACGTGTCCAGCCTGTTTGGGACAATCTTCTTCATCACTGCCACTCTCTGTCACCACTGCCACTCTCTGACTACTCATGCCACCCTCTGGCCCACCCATGCCACCCTCTGTTTCATCACCACACCCTCTGGTTGTCCAGTGTACATTATTTTCGGCAAAGCAAAGCACACCTTCCCTGCCTCAAGTGACCTGAATTAATTTGGGGCTGATTAATGTGTCACAGAATATTTTTTTAGCTGGCACCTGCTTCCTTAGTGCGCCCTGATTAGTGATCTTTTGCACTTGCTAAGTGCTTTCATTGTTGCAAAATTAGTTACAACACCTGCCCTGCCCCAACTGACAATAATGAATTAGGGGCTGATTAATGGATTTTAACTTCCAGCCTGGCTCCTGCTTGTCTCCCTTAGCTGTAATTCAGGACCTTTGTGGCATATGTGTAACTATTCTGAGGTTCAGAGCAGGGTCACATAATAGTTTCAACTGGCAACTGAACTCTGGAGGGGCCCCTCAGGAAGCACTACAGGAAATGGCTACTAATGATGAGCCTGAACTTTTGAACCTGGTAAGTAGTTACTTTCAGTTTTGCTAAAATCGTATTTCTGCAATTTTGCACTTATTCGCGGGGCGCGAACTCACGCGAACTCACGCGAACAGTGCGAGCAAAATCCGCTGCTCGCGGATTTGCGGATTTTGCGGGAGATTCGCGAATCTCGCGGATTGCGAATTTCTCGAAAATCCGCAAAATCCGCGAGCGGAACGGATTTTCCGCCCATGCTTACTACACGGTTGCATCAAAGTGATTAGGGGCAATAAAGGGTGGGTCGGTAGAATGTATACCAGACTCGAGAGCAGTTGAGTATAAGCCAGGAGCACTCCACCATGTGGTTTCCCGCAACCCTAAACCTCATGATCCGTGAAGCAGTCATTCTCAATGGAAACCAGGGCAGGCCTTCATACCACACTGATGGTTCTTGTTTGGTGACCGTACGGGATGCAGGAGATTTAAAAAACAGTTTTTAGGGATCAGGAATTACTTAGGGAATGATGCTATGGATGTTCTCGGGCCTAGTCGACGTGCTAAAAAGTCTCCACCCTTCATAAGTATCCCACTGAAGTCCACAGATATTCAAGGGTCTAAGGCACACATAATAAACCGCATTTGTCTCTTCCCTTCTACATGATCCAACTGGGTATTGTGACTCCTCCAGCTGGAGCAGGTTTTCACAGCCTCAAACCTGGCTGAATGCAGAAGCGGAGTCCACAAGAGATTGCGCTATTTCAATGCTCAGAAGTTATTCTCGCTTTGTGCTCTCCTCTTAGTTCCTCTTAATAAATTATGATTCTTCCCTCACTCGGAAACTTTCAGCATGGGCACCATGTCCCTTTTTATTGGTCAAACCTGAAAATCAATTAGAAGATTATGGTTTTTATCATAAAAATGTGAATTTCTGAGCCGCTAATGGAAATGGCAATACTGCAATGATCTTTTCAATGACATTTTTTTGCTGATGTTGAAGTCTGATCTCATAAGCTTTAGAAGATGGCTAAGTGCCATTTAAATGCTACTATCTGCAGTTCTGCTCTGCAGATGTTTAACCCTTAGAGAGCAGGTTTACAGAGTTATGTGCTTAAAATTCGTTGTATAGCATCCCCTGTCTATGTACTTGTTGCACTATCTTGGCAGGGTGCTGCATTTTTCACACTCTGGGGCAAAGAGAAAGTGTATTCAGTCCTGCCTTAATCAACAACGTGGGCAATGAAAAGGAAGAGGTGAGTACAACAAAACATCCAATCATAAAGGCGGAGGGCACTGCCCTGCGGGATCACTTCCGCCATCTACTCCTTGAACTTGAGCTTTGCTTGAGATTGAACGGTAACCTACAATGGCCAATCAGTGTCCAGATTGTGCTGCACACATTGTTTGGTTAAAGAAAGAAATATAACAGGTAAATATATCCTCAAGTATTAGGACAATGTGAAAATGTCACCATTGCACATGATTACCATTCACTTACGTCTCCATGCTATGACCTGATCAGTCAACCCATCAAACACAAGGCAATGCATGTTATATATGTTACAAATACCTTATGTGTCAAAGACTATGATAATAACTGATAAAATAGTATGAAATCTGCCCTTGCAAAAGTACCTCTACATACTGGTGCAGATCTATTACATTTTGTATTTCACATATATTTCCAGTAGTAGGTCTGGAAAAACGGTGCCAGGTTCAGTTTTTTAGGTGTACTACTTTAGGTGCAGGCTCCTATTTCCCTTGCGATTAATTCTACATAGCACAGACTTAGGCACTGGAGAAATGGTGCCTGGTGTATTCCTTTTTTTTCTTTTTAGGTCCCACCTAGGACGGTGCATGCTCTGTCTGTTAGGAGACATATTATTATCTTACGGTGGGCTTCGAGCTCTCCCATTGGTTGGCTTCATTGTCACTTTAGTTTGCTTTCTTTTTATTCGTTAGCTCTGTAGGCTTTCCTTCCTCTTCCTGTGTTGATACAACCCCGGTAGCATGGATCCCTTGCTATGCCATTCCACTGCTCACTTTTTGAGGTGCTTCTTTTATAATTTTGTTTAAGCACTCTATGAGAGTGCATGTGTGTTCCCTCTGTCTCACCTGTGTGCTTCTCTTCCAAGTTCACCTGGCTCCATGTTCTTTTCGCCCATGTGCTACTTCCAAGCTACCCCCAAGGTTGCCTTCCCACCCGTGTTTTTTCACACCCCAGGTCCACTTTGCTCTTTCACCACCCCTCTGATCCCCTTCCACTCCCTGTGTTGCTTCCACCCCTCATTCCGACCTCTACCCATGCCCCTGTGTTGCTTCCCCACCTGCTTTAAAACTCCACCCGATCCCAGTGTTGCTTCAGTGTCGCGGATCCCTCGTTGCTCCCGTTTCCCACCTCACTTTTGTGTGGCTTCCCCCCACCCACTTTCAAAAAAAGAAGACTTTCATATGCTTTTTCTTTTTAGTTACCGATCCAACTCAGGTCAGTCATGAAAACGAAAAAAGAAGTGGCGCTTCATTTAGTAAGTGTGGGGCACCTGCCTTCAACATGATGCATCTGCATCCAAAGCTTTAAAAAACATTGTTTGCCATGGGGCACAACGTTGAGGATGTTGTGGAGCATGGCCAAAACCATTTGCAAATCCAAGATGTCTCAAAGGTGAAAACTTCTGGCAGTGCCTATGCTTGTTTATTCTCTCTAGGCAACAGTGTGAAGTGTGGCTCACTGGTTAGAGGAGGCAGACCCTGATGCACAGGTCAGACCCGGGACCAGGGTTTAATTCCCAACGCGGCAGGGTCTTGAGCTCAAAAATGTCCACAGACTCGATAATTCTCACCTCGGTGCCTACTCGAATCATGGGTTCACACTCTGCAAGTCTGGGTAATAGCTTGCTTAATCTCCACTACGGCCCCACCGCGATGTAGGGGTTATCTCGCAGGGAAAGCCAGGACGGGTTCCCAAAGCAAGCGCTAAGAGACCTGTCGTTGATTTGGCGCTATATAAATCGAAATTAACATAACATAACATAACATAACACATTTTCCCCATGGACAAACTGTGCCTCAACACCTCCACCAATTATGCAAGTGATATGTTTTCCTTCCCATGCTAGAAGAGAAGTTTTCCAACCCTTGCCCGGAATAAATATCCAACCCTCTCCACGGTGGAAAAGGTTGAATTTTAGTTTTACATGTTTGTGGGCACCCCAAAACTTATATTCCTAATCAGGCATTGTTATGTCCACTCCCATAGGATTTACTACCATGGATGTTTCCAAACTTGTGGGGGGGCCGGGGGCGGGGGGGTGGAAATCCACAGTTGTGTAACGCAGTGCTTAATTTGTGAAAGAAAAAGGGCCAGTGTCCCAAGCTCTGCCCAGAAGCCTGTGGCCGGTGCAATTAAGTGATAGTGCATTGAATTCCAAGCCTAGTAGTTTTAAGTGCATCTCAGGCTTTTTATTTCACTATATGACACTTTCTGCCCCTTTATTTCACTCTTGCAGGTTCCTGCTGTCTCCCTTTTGGGCGTTTCTTCTGTCTTTCTTTTTCCTCTGTCTTTCCTCTGTGTGTGTATTTCCCCTCTCTTGCTCTCCGTAAGTATGTAATGTGGAAAAATAAGTGCCAGTCACCAACCATAAGTGCTGGTGGCCCCGGCCAGCAATCACCGGCTCAAATTAAGCAGAGTATAAGCATTTACCCTGACCTGGAATCATTTGGTGAATGCTGACCTGGTGTAAATTTAGACATTTGTAGCAGCACACATACATTTATGACCGAAAATCCCTTTGTAAATTAGTCATCTATGTATCTTACTATCACAATTACCAGTCTTTGCCAATGGCGTCCTAAGACATCAGGGGGATGAGAGACAGCCCAACTCACAGTCAATGAAAGCCAAAACCTCTTTAATGAACATAGCCATGAACTAGCCATGGTTGTCCACGGTTTATTTATGGTGCACGGTTTAACTCAGACATTAACTGAGCTTTTCACAGATTTCAGCAACTATATCCTCCTGATTATTTACATTTCTTTCATTCGTTCAGATATGACTGTGACAAGGCTACTAATGCAGTTGTGGCTGTTCCCAGGCAGTAGGTGTGGGGCAGGGGTAAAAAAAAAAAAGAAAAGATCACTTACCCACCGGCCAGCTAGCTGACAGGCCGCTACCTCTCCTCCATCCTCTCCTTCAGTGAACCGGAAGCACACAGGCTCCCAGACTCCCCTAGCAAATCACAAAACTGCTATCACCAGCATGACAGCAGCATCATGATTGGTCTGAGCACCCTGGATCAGCACTCAGACAGGGAGTGAGAGTCTGTGCATGTTCTCCACCCAGGCTGCGCGATAGAGCTGGTAGATAACATGCTGAGTGCGCATGACTGTTTGGCCTGCCCAATACGGCTGGACAAGGCGTCATGCAGACTTAAGAGCACTCACCACTCCTTTCCTTGCTGCCTGTGACGACAGCCAAGGCCCACCCCAAAACTGCCTTCAGCAGGGAAAAATAAAATGATAATAAAATTGGGTTTTTTCGCAGTAGCAGAGGTGCCACCCCTGTACTAATGCCACAGTAGACACACAAACTCTACTGTTGACATGCTTATGCGGTGCCTAAAGTACAGATGGACAGACGGCTCTGCTAGAACAGTGTGTTTTTGAGTCAGGTCTTCCTCATACTGTTGTCCGGCACTGCTTTTGAAAATCACCTCTATTAGTAGAGGGAATAAAGTCATGTTTCTGTCTTGAGCAATGCATGCTCCAGCGACCACTTATGTATTCTGGTAGCACTTGTACTGCAGCCAATATTGTCATTTGTGGTTTATGAGAAAAAAATAGCCTGTGCCCCTGAATCCCTGCCAAGCTACTGTACTCATCTCCTCGGTAATCACGTCTCGCCCTTTGGGATGTTTTATGGCATGACTATATTCATCATATTGATTAACTGTTCTTAGCTAATGGCAGCAAAGTAAGGGGAGGCACAAAGGGGATTGGTTTTTAGTAAACAAGACATAATATCTACAAGCAGAAGCTGCAAACAACAAGCTGAGGAAAGAGGGCTGACTCGGTGTGGGAAATGAGAGTTGTCGGCACAGCCACATTTCGTGCCAGACTGGGCCATGGACAACTGGTTAAGAGACACATAGAAAGACAAATCCATATTTTCAAGGACTAGGGTCCTGCCAAGTGCTTACACCTCCCATGGCACATGCTGGTGGGTAGCGATGAGATGTGGACCTCAGGTGGTGCTGGTGGCTTTACTGTGGCTTGGATAAGCTCAACATTCTCCCCTATCGACAATATGGAACCAATCTGTATCTCGCGCTTGCCTCACTACCCACCTACATACCCTCTTATGCAACAACTGTAAGGGTCTGACTTGAGCACTGCGGATTTCTCTGCTTTGCCTTCTAACGTTTCCTTACCACAAGTCTGTCTTAATCAGAACCCCATCAGGTTCAATTGCTGTAGCCATCTAACATATAGTCCTTTTTCCATGTTTACCCACTGATTGATGTCTCTGGTCAGTAAGAGGCACGTTGTCTTATCGGATACTCGACTGGTGGCTAGCGTTTTGTAGTGCGTTGCCTTAATGAACTTTGTTTCCATACTGATAGGATTAGTGTAGGTAGCACCTTTCGTGTTGTCAGGAGATCATAGTTCAATATTCCCGGATTGTCCAATCCCGCTTATCTTGAATAACTTAGAGTAAGCAGTGAGGCATCCTAGCAGAGTGTTTGACTACTCTAAAAAAAAACACAGCACCCTTTGTTTGTTGATATTTAATCTTTGCACTGTGCATGAATAGATTTGTGAGAGGTTAGAATCCTGTACCCTGCATCTCATTGTATGCGGTTGTAGAATAACATTTTAGAATACTAAACTCACATGGAGATACCCATTGGTTGTCCAAGGTCAGAAGATGTTTTAAATCGATCCTCAACACTTTTGTCAATGTGTTAGTGGGGTTTTTGAAATCCGTATTTCTGATACCTTAAAAGCAATGATCACATTAACACATAATATGGCATTGCACCATTCAGATAAAGGGACTGGCAGTGGTCAAACTAAATTCCTCAAGCACACAGCAATGGTAAAGAATTATACTTGTGTAAATAGTCTTCCTTGGTGCACATCAAAAAGCCTTGCTCATGGCACCCACCCTGGAGGTGGTGGGCATCCCAGTGTGTGATCCAAGTTTGTGAGGAAATATCTTCAGCACAAGGGACATTTATTTTCGTGAAAATTGACCGTTTTGAAAACCTGAGCGGATTTTCAGCGTATTATTATTATTATTATTATTATTATTATTATTATTAATAATGGAAATTTGTATGCAGAGAGCGCAACTAAACCCGTAGGCATCAAGGCGCTGAAGATGGTAATCAGAGAGCTCAAATATCACCAGCGTTGGAATTAGAGATAGACTTCTTTGAATAGCCAGGTCTTGAGTGCCTTACGGAACAGGGTGTGGGAGGAGATCACTTTGAGATCATTAGGAAGCGTATTCCAGAGTCTGGGTCAAGGAAGCGGAAAGACCTTCCGCCCCAGCGCATCAGAAACCATGTTGGGTTGCATTGCAGTCGAGCTCGTAGGGCACACATCCCCTGTAGGAACAGAATAACACAGGGGCAATGGCCAGGTCTTGAGGTCAGTAACTTTTTCACCATTTTGTGGGCCTGAATTAGTCTGTGATCTTTAGCAGTCCGGCGTCTCGAGGGCCGGAGATTTGGGAGGGTGCTACTGAACACATTTACTATTTAGCCAAAGAAGTCCAATGCCACGGAATTCGTCATCCACAGCACACTACTTTAACTGTTGTTTTCGCTATGGAGATCAAGAAAATGTGTCCAGTGCAAGTTTTGAGAGGCCCCTGTAGATTTGCCAACTTTTGGTGTGCAATTGTCACATTCCAGCTGTGTCTGTATGTGAAAATAAAGAATACCAACATGAAGGAGTACAGTAATAAAAAATAAAGATTAAAAAGTTGAATACATGTTTAAAGCAACCTTAGACTGACTACAACAACCCTTCCCTGTTAGGACTAATTCATTAATGAGGAAAGCGCATGGCAATCTCCCGTAAACAACCACCCTACCTCTCGCTCTAAGCCAAATACTAACTATAGAACCTACCATAATGATACTTTTACGTCCCGCCTCTTTTTAATAATGTAACATTGCTTCAGATTAGGAGTTAGAATTCATTTATTATTAATGCTCACCTTTTGTTCTTCATGAGCACCGTAAAATGTTACGGCATTGTCACTTTTCTTCATCATGGAGTCTTTTTTAATGTATTTCTTCATTTTGCCTCTGCCAAGTTTAGTGTACCCACTCCCCAAGGGGAGGAATGTGTGGACTAAGGCTTTAGTGCTACCTTCGGAAGATGTCCTGTGTTATGACACACTTTCAGAAGCACTTGTGTTAAATGTACTTCTATTGCTTTTCTTTGGGTGGCATAAACTTGGACTTACTATGACTGGACGTTTCTGTTCCTTTCTAGCACTATCGACGGTGTATTTGTATTAACAAATGACAATTAACACTCATTTATTATTAGTCTTAGTGTGATTTGCTTTGTTTGGCCTTATCCCCCCACCCTTCCTCGTCCACCTGTCTTTCTTTGTTTTTTCCTGTCTTTCATTCCTTCTTTTCTTTCTTTTGTCTATCTTTTTCTTCCATTTCTTTCTTTTTCTTCTATTTCTTTCTTTTTCTTCCTTTCTTTCCTTCTTTCAATTTTTTCTTTCTTTCTATTTTTTCTTTCTTTCTTTCTTTTCTTCTTTCTTTCTTTCTTTATAACAGAACTTTTTTTAGGTCTTAGTGGGTTTGTATGTCAAACCTGTCAAGGGAGTCTAGAATATCTTCACGTTGCATTTTGTCCTGCATGCACTTGATCACTCATTCACTCTATTTGGGGTTAATGATTACTCCAAATTGACATTTAGCAGCGATAGTCCCTGTTCCCAGAGAGTGTCCCTGTTCCCTCTAGTCTCAGTTACATAAGGTACGTTGAGGGGGTGAGTGATGCAAACACAAGTTGGCACCCGAAGACAAAGTGAGCTATTTCAGACAATTCACCTACTTTAATCTGTTTTAATTAGGCAGAGTTAATGCTGCGCCCTACAGAAACCTCATTTTCTTCCTACTGGCAACCCTTTCCCCATCTGGATTCGCTGAAGGCTAATGAGGTCCGCTGTAGCCCATCTCTGAAATAATTCGAGTTAATTGAATGCGCCTCTGTGTTGGCTCGCACAGCCCTCACTCTGATAACCAGGCTCCCAAACAATGTGCCCTTTTCATCACTTCAACAGCTTTATCTTCATCTGCTCAGACTTGTGATCAGACGCCATCCTCTTGTCACTTCTATAATTAGCCACCACTCCATCTCGCAACTTCTTTTAGCAGCCATCAACATGACGTGCGCTCTCCTTTCTTGCCCTTTCCAGGTGAAAGCATTTTGCTGGGTTTTATAACTTGGATCTTTTTTCTAAACCAATCAATTCTTTTCAGGGCATTTATATTGCAGAATAGCATTTATTTATTTTGCATTGAATGCATTGGACTTAACAAAGTTATCAGGGCTTAAAACAATTGAAATATACAAATGAAAGGGTATTACAGAGCTCTCAAGTTTACCAGTTCCATTCTTTAGTAGTTCATCCAGACCAGGAATTTGCCTTGCATTTTGTCACATTTAGTCCTGTTTTGAATATAGAATGAACGGGCCAACCAGTAACAGAATGTAAAGCAAATTTCTGGATTCGATGGTGTTAGGAGCGACTGTAAAACAGATTGCAGGTTATCAATCAATCAAATATGAAATAAACATAAGAGGAGTACCATCAGAAACTGCCTGGTGAAGACAGTCTGAGTGGGATGACTACAAAAAGAAGAGAGTCCTTCTTTTATAAAAAACCCTCACTCACCAACCTGGTTGGTGACATGCTTCATCATCGGGGTCCACCCTGATAGCCGAATGCCATCAGGGTGTGCTGCGACACCTGGATTACAGTGGAGCTGGTATTTGTGTGTGTGAAGTGAACAAAAAAGTGTTAAAAATTGTCCTGGTATACTTGTGTGAAAATTTTATTTGCAAGTCACTGGACAATAATAAAATCAAGTGTGTGGATACAAAGAGGTATATTATGACCACGTTTATCACTATGTGTTAGGTCGTGTTAGGTCGACAATTTTTAACACTTTTTTGTTCACCTCTTGCAATAGTGGGGGGAAGGAAAAAAATAACCTTCCTCCATAGGAGCTACCAAATGATACGCAACCGGGTAGTCCAATGGATGATCTACATTAGATCTTCCGGCATTGAGGATCTCCAGGGTGGTATAGATTTCCTTGATTTTAACTTGAAAAAAGCTTGCCAATTTGTCACAAAGACCCTGGGAAACGTCAGTAGAAGCAACAGCTGAAGGGGCCAGGAGAGAATTAATCAAAGTAAAAAGTTCCCTTGGAGGCCTTAAGGATTCCGTCATCCTAATAGCTTTTCCTCAATAATAACATATTTGTATTCTCTCAATCTAAGTTTGTGCAAATCTCTTTCGGCTGGTTTAAGATCACAGAGCCATTTTCTTTCCTGGTGACTTTTCTAAGTTTTCTCAGTCTCTCTGAGAACCAAGGAGCCAAGGGTCGTTTTCTGGCCGCATATTGCTCTTTGAGAGGGGTAAGGGAATCTAAGGCTGCCAAAAGCCATTTAGAAAAGTCAGAATAGGTTGAATTAACGTCCAAATGAGAGGGCCAATCATAATTGCGAATAAGAAGAGCCTCCTTGTTAATAATGCTGAGGTTTCTCTTCAGCTCCACCCTATTCTTGATATTGGGACCTAAATGAGATGCTACAGTGTGCAGCTGGAATGGAATGGCATAATAGTCGGACCAAGAGAGTTGAATAGTTTCTTCCACCTTAATTCGGGAATCATTAGAAAAAAAGCCATTCAGAGTGTGTCATGCTATGTGAGTGGGGCTCATAACCAACTGGGAGAGCCCACAGGAATCCATAGTTTCTAAGAATGCTTGCGTTTCTGCACAGAGTCTTCTCCAGATGAAAATTAAAGTCACCCATGAGAGTTATGTTTGATCTTGCCAAATAGGGCTCTATTAGATTGCTAAAATCCTGATTGAACATTACTCTGGGTCCTGGAGGCCGATAGGTCACTACTCCAATAAAGCTTTCAGTGGGAGGACCTTCAGAGATAAATATAGGGCCTGATAGGGATCCGAGGGAGTAGTGAGTGGCTCAGTGAAGCAAGAGTAAGTGTCTTTATATAATTCTCCTAGACCTCTACCTATCCTCGCTTCCCTATCAAATCTAGAAAGAGCACAGTGGGAGGGGACAGCCTATCCCAGGTCAGGCCCAGAGCAATCTCTGGCCCAGGTTTCAGTGATGAATACCTAGTCAGGTTTACCAGGGACATAAAAACCCTGAATTCTACCTTATTCTTTTTTTTTAAATACATTTTTATTGTTGCTTTGGGAGTATCACCAGAGAATATATAAGGACACGGGCTGGCTTCAACATTCAGCCAGTATCCGTCAGTTACGCAACTTTTCTTTTGCCCATAAGGATTACACATAGATCAGGAAAACACATTACAGTTCAAACAAACTCATATTACGTATGCAAAGAAATGAGAAAAAACAACCCCTAAAAACAGCTCCTGCCATGCCCGCCCCCCCCCCCCCCACCCCGGGGTCTGCCCACCCTCTCCTGATGAAATTTCGTCCACCGGACAAAAACTGGGTTATACAGTATGGCATTTAACATGCCCACCCTCTGTCGCCACCATTAGGCATGTATCAATCATCAAGTTTAACAGCGTTCTCCTTCAGATCCCCTGTGGGTTCACTCTAGTCCGTGATATTGCCTCCACTTTGTCCACACTCTCCGGAACTTTTTGGGGCAGCCCCTGGCTTTATATGTCACTCTCTCAGCCGCCATATATAGGTCGAGCCCCCTCCTCCATTCCTCCAAGTCTGGCGGTTCGGCCGCTCCCCAGTGTCGTGCAATGTCTCTCTTGGCCACCACCAAGGCCAGCACTAGTCAAGTCAAGTCAAAGAATTTGTATAGCGCACTACATACCCAGAGGGTCTCAAGGCGCTTAGACAGGGGAGGAGGGTTACTTGTCAAATATCCACGTTTTAAGTTGCTTTCTGAATGCTAGGTGGTTCTGGGTAAGGCGAAGGTAAGCGGGGAGTGAGTTCCATGTTTTAGCAGCCAGGTATGAGAAGGATCTGCCTCCCATGGTGGTCTTGTTGATGCGAGGTACAGTGGCGAGGGCTTGGCTGGAAGAACGTAGTTGGCGGGAGGGGGTGTAGAAGGACAGTCGTGAGTTGAGGCATTCTGGTCCGATAAGGAATATGATCAAGGGGCGGGCCAAGTCTACTTCGGTCGTCAACCCCAACAGAGCTAGCTTTGGGTTACGTGGTAGAGTAGTTTCCAGGACCTCCTCTAATTCTACAAATATGTCCTCCCAGTATGCCTGTATGATTTTACAGCCCCAAAGTGTGTGGTAGAAGTTTCCCTCTGGCTGGTGGCACCTAAGGCATGCCGTGTCTATGACCTTCCCCATTTTGTACAGGCGCACCATGTCGTAGTAGGCTCTATGTAACACCTTCAGCTGTATGAGACGGAGTCTAGATTTAATCGCTACCTCACGCGGGTGCATAAGAACCATTTCCCAGTCCAGGTCTTCCATTTCGCCCGTGTCTGCCTCCCACTTGTGTCGCAAGTCTTGTAGGTTTCCTAATGTATTGTTGGTCAGCATTCTATAAGTGAGGGATACCGCTCCCCTCCCTATCTGCTCCTGCAGTAACCTACCCTCCAACGGAGCGTATTCTTGGATGTCTGCCAGAGCTATGTTTTGTGCCCTCCAGGCGTGTCTTAGCTGTGTGTATTTGTAGTACTGAGTGTTATGTAGGCCAAAGTCCCCCTGTAAGGCGTGGAATGTTTTCAGTTTTCCCCTGGCAATAATTCTACCTTATTCTTAATCAAAGATCTGGCGTTACAAGGTAACCCATAAAAGAATGATTCCAGGACATAGAAAAGGACTGATGACTCTAGGGGATTGCTTACAGCACCCAACGGAACGAGTGCCTTACAATCTACGCACTCATACACCTGGCATCCAGCAAGAGACTCCAAGTTCATAGACCTGCAGTGCGACTCCCCCTGCACTTTTAAATCAATCTTCTTCTAGATCTTCTAGAATAGATCAACGGCTTATCGAGATCTGGGGTAAATCGGCCAGGGTTTCTGGCGCAAGGCGCAAACAGGGCGCAGACAGGCTTGCCTTTGGCATGCCAGTGGCGCACCCGCTGTCCGGACCAGCATGCTGTGAAATAGGCTGGACCGGGAACAAGTAGAGCGCAGGCCCGGAAATGCAACAGGAAGTGGGAAGGCGGGAAAAATCCAAATACTCACTTCCCTCTGCACAAACGGCAAGCAGAGGCAGACCGAAGAATTAGTTATGCCTTCGCTCTGCCTATCTTCTGGAGGGTGTCCCTGATATAAGCTAACCATGGTATTTTCCCAACACCTTTCAGAGTCAGAACCTCCTTTAACTCATCCCGTTAGACAGCCAATTTCGGGGTTGCCCATAAGCGGCGCCAGTGGAGTAACGGTCTAAGGGCAATGACCTCAGCAATTGCAGGCTATATGAACCTGCTAAAAAGATTTGTGTTAGGGTCTCCTCATAGCTCGGGCTACAGCCACATGAACTCCGGAGAGACACTTGCGAAAGCAGTGATGTAAAGCCCTGATTCATGAGAGCTGGATCCATGACAGGTTTTTAGGATAACTATGCAGGATAAACTTAAGTGGCATTCATCCACACATTAATCACTTACTTCAGAATATTATTCATTTAATTTAAAAGTAGTTCTGAAAATCTGGCATGGTCAAAGTATTATGTAATAATAGTGAATACCCTTCCTCAAATCAACAAAATGACAAGTGAGAAGCCACAGGAAAATTCCAAAACTCTCAAAAGCAGGAGCTCATAGGTACATACGGCTGATTGGAAAAGCTAAATGGCTAATCCTAGCATCCTTAGTGTTATTGACTGACTTGGGGCTAGCTGTTCTCTGATAGAAATGCACATTTGTAGAGAGGGCGTGGGGTTTTCTATACCTCAGGCTTCGAGTGTAATTATTTAAAACCTCATCACTGGTAAAATGGACCTTTGTTCATTGACAAAGAGATATATGGTGCAATCATTCACATCAATCCAATGAAATTATAAGTCATTAATGACCTCTTAGTGCAGTCAATAAATAGAGTTTTGAATGAGTTGTTTTATTTTCAGTGTCAAAAGTTCTTCAATTTTATTCAATAAGTTTTAGTCTTTTAAGCAACCGTATTAGTAATGAACGTAATCCAAAAATTGATAACCAACTAAAAGGTAAAATAAGACATTGGTCAGAACAACTATAATGATTCTTATAATACAGCAAACATGTTCCATAAAAGAAATTCCCTAATTTAAATATGAATGGAATAACATGAGAAAAGGGGATCTGTTCAGATACCCATAAAGAGTTCTGATGAGAGAATCAATGCACAAGCTTAAAGTCTTTGCATAATGAGCTGGAAAGTATTCTCGGCTCTAACTCAATAGACTATCAATGGAAATAAGTAAGTCAACCTTTCATGAAGACAAGTATCAGAAATTTCAAGATGAGTCTCTAGTGAGAGAGTCGGGGAAGGAAAACTGGAACCTCCTGGTCTCCTCCTCTATTCTAAGAAAATACACGAATAAAATGAAACAATATTTGATGTTGCAAATTTTTTCTTTTGTGTCCTGAATCCTCTAATAGGAATTTTGCAACCTTTGGGAATACGCAAATTTCCCATTTTTACATACTAACACAATAGACTTTTAGGCATTAAACCTTGAAATGCTCCATCGTTGATATCTTGTGGTCCAGACTGGTCCAGACTGTGCTTCTCATGATTCATTGTTACTGTTGCTTCCTCTCCTCCTGGTGAGAAATCACTATCAGTTGTCTAATACAAAACAAGGGTATATTCACTACCTAACAAGGTTTTGAAAGTAGCAACATCTGCGGAAAAGAGAAGAAAAAAAACTTTGTGCGCAAACAACTGTTCAATGTAGAAACAGGCCTTTCATTGTTAATGTATTATTTCATTTAAATTGGCATCAGCAGATAGGATAACTTAAGTCAATACTTTTATTTATTTTGCAGGCGTATACCATTTAAGTAGAATTACTTATTATAGATTTTGCACTTACATTTTTTTTGTTAAACTTAAGCTTTGTGTATTACTAATGTAACCATTCTGCTAGCAAATAAAATTAATTTTCACAGTTGCATGCAACTTGGTATCAAGTTCTGGGCTCTCACCACTTGAAACACCAGTCCTTAGCTTTATTGGCAGGTATCTGGTAGATTAGTCTACGATGACACCTCAGTGAAGGGCCACAAGTGTTAAAAGATTTAGGCTAGGGCAGAATAAACTGTAAAGTCTAATATTTAGGTTAATTACGTCTTCTGTCTCTTTAAAATGCATTACGTCAGGATTGCTGAATGTTATGTTGCAGAGTTTGTGAACTAGTCTTGCATTCATCAATTCATAAACAATTAAATGACTTCACCCCAAACCTTAAAATAAGTACTAGTTTGAGATGTCAATGTTGGAAATAGGGTTATTGATTGAGGGAGATGAAACCCTACTCAAACAGCAACCACAATCTCTGTCAGGGTGAAGTCACAAGCAACCCCAAATTAACCTGTGCTTAACTGTCTGGTCGCTTGGCACAAGCGTTCTGGTGTAACTTAGAGGCAATGTTTTAAGGATTTATGCAGCACTTCAAACAATAATAAAGTTAAAACACAACACAAGAGAAATCTCACTAATTTAGAAAGATAGAGTATATTTTAATACATTATTTGAGACTACAATGACAAAACCTTAGTCAGTAAAACCTGATATATGCAATTTTAAAGATGTAAGTGAAAATAGAGCCTAAAAGGACAAAGTGCCACATGTGGTTATCTGGTTGTGCTGGACTGGGACAAAGTCACAAGTTCAGGCTGACCACAGTAGAGAGCGGGCTAGTTACAGAGACTTCTTTAGGTCTGCTAATCCCTGGTACCCTAAATCTTGGTTGCGGAGCGAAGCAAATTCAGCATCAAGGATGCATTGCACAGCGGCAGTTCCTAGGAGCTACGAGGGTTGTTATGTGGAGGCCTGCACTGTCTTCGAGGATGCTTTCAATGAGGAGCTTGTTATGCAAAGTCCTGTGCCCAAGATGCGTTACACACAAGCTGGTTCTGAAGAAACTTCGGGCATGCAATGTGAAGTCCTATGTCATCGTCAAGGATACCATTGACGAGGCTCTTGCGATGTGAAGGCCTGGTTCAAGGATTCATTGCTCAGTGGTAGCTTCAGAGACACTGCAGGTGTGTATGTAGAGTTCTTCTCCAGGATTGCTTTATGCAGCTGTTCTGGTGCAGTGTTTGGTGAGATGTTGCATGACCCAACGGCTCACATGTGGAGTTTCTGAGAGGCTATGTGTTGTGTTGCATTGGTTCTGCTGGGACAACAGTTGGGCTAGCAGAGCACCCTCAGGTCCACTTCCAAGGGTCCAGTACTAGGGTGGCACCACTTGGGAGGGCAGGAATTACAGCTGGCAGAGTACAGGTGTTGGGTTGAAGCTGAAGGAAACCTGTTCTGTCCCTGAGGCTTCTGATCCGGAGTTGAGCCAACTAGCCTTTGGAGTTACTCTGGTGGCCCTGGGTTCAAGATGCAGGTTTAGTCCTTCTCCGTCGGGCAGGGTGGTAGCAGAGTGTCAGTTCTGCTTGCCGCAAAGCAGCACAGCAGTCCTTTTTCTGAGCCTTTCACAGGTCCAAATGTGTACTGAAATGTTGGGCTCTGAGCAGGGTTTTTTCCAACCCTCCTGTGGTGTCAGGCATTCCCTCACTCCCTGCCTTGGCCCCATCTTGTCTGGGGAAACGAAAGACTAGTGATAAACCCTTTTAAGAGTGCTTAGGCAGAGCCTTTGTGATTTGCAATTGTGATAGGTGTCAGCTCCACCCCCTTGGTGAGTCATAGTGGCCCATCCTGCCAAACTGGTTCTCTTCACCCACTCCCAATAGAATGTTATCACTTATTAGATGTAATAAGGTAACCCAATATTATCCTTTAGAAAAGATAGGGCTCACAGTAGTTAAACACAAACATAAGAGTTTTTTTACTACCAGGATATTTAAAACTTTTAAATAAACTGCACCCTGCCCTCTGGGCTGTTTAGGGCCTATCCTAAGGGTGACTTATATGTATTAGAAAGTAAGGTTTAGGTATGACAAAAGGTTTATTTTGCCAGGTCGAAATAAAACTGTGCACATAGGCTACAGTTAGACATGTGTAATAGGGCTACTTAAGTAAGTGGCACAATGAGTCCACTGGCAGCATTTAATTTACAGGCCCTGGGTACAAGTAGTACCACTTTACTAGGGACTTACAAGTAAATTAATTGTGCCAGTTAGGTATAAGCAATGTTTCAGGACAGAGCACAAGCACTTTAGCACTGGTTAGCAGTGGTAAAGTGTGCAGAAAAGCAGCAAAACAGGGGGCTGGTAGCTAAAAGGTTGGGAGACAAACACACCTAGGATGTCAGGTGCAATATCCTTGTATTAGCTATGTTACCATAAGAGCCCCGTTGTTTCGGCTACACTGCAGTTACAGTAGCACCCTTTTATGTTGCCAATGTGACCACAAGCCTCTTATTATTGCTTCATTGCCACGAGAAACACCTCTGTTGGATACATTTTAATGAGAGCGCCTGATATTGGCTACACTAGAATGAGATTTCCTTTTATTGGCTGCTTCCATGACATTCTCTTATATTGGCACTTTCATGACACCCTCTTTTATTTGCTGGTTCCATAACACCCTCTTATATTGATTGCTTTGTTAACACCCTCTTTTATTGTCTTCTTCCATAATACCTTCTTCCATAATACCCTCGTATATTGGCTGCTACCAGAACACCCTCTTAAAACGGCTATGCTGCCAGAAGATGCTTTTCAAATTGGCTATATTGCCCTGAGTGCACCTCTGTATTTTGCGGGGAGGGCCCCTTGTATTAGCCTGGTGTCTATAACAATCTTTATGTAATGGCAACGTTGCCATGAGACTAACCTGGATATTAATAGTACTAATGTAAGATGGCTGGCTGGGTGAAGTTTTAAATATGCCCCTGTAGTCTAGAAACTACAGCCCTGCAAAGGCGGTCAGTTTCCTGGGTTAGCCCGTGTCACGAAAGTGGACTTAAAACCTCGCCAGCTTCCCTCGGATGACGGTTTCCTACTCCAGGATGAAAGTTACCTTGGCAAATTGCATTTCTTTTTTCAAAAGTAAAACTACAGCCTCTCCCTCACCGAGAGTCGGCGATTCATTGAGCGCAAGGTAAGTGGTTTTATTTATTTTTTTATCTTACTTTCCCTATTCCATTGTCTGTCGACTCCCCCCACTGCCCCACCGATGTTACCTGTGCCCTCCGCGCCTTGTTGTATATAGTAAAAAAGTACTTACCTCCAGAAATTTACTGTCACAATATTTGTGTCCTTGATATTCTCATTCAAGATATTTCTGTTTCTGATATTCTGTCTAAAACCTCCACACTCTTCTGGTTTGAGAACAGCTGTGTAACTTACAGAAAGCAAGAAGTAAATGTGAATCCAAGGTGCCCATGCTAACCTATGACTGTTTGATTACCCTGAAGTTCCTTGGAAGGGTAGAGGCAGATCAGGGACCCTTCCAGCAGATGAACAAGACAGTGCGACAAGGCGATCAGTTAGAGAGGTACCATCCTAGACCTGCCTACCTTGGACTCATTCCCACCGTGTGGTTGATGAGAGGATGAGGATGGCCCTTTGTAGAGGCATGGCCTAAAAGGGCAGAAAGGAACATTTACAACTATCTAAGACGAGATGAGGGCACCATCGCTTGATGTTTTTGGTTGTTTTTTAGAAGAAAAACAAACATGGAGAAAATGGTTCTGACAAATTAATTTTGTTGAACCATTATTGTCAATTTTTTCTTTATGGGCCGTTTTCACCAGATTGTTGAAACCAATCTGAAAAATTCCATTCTTGAAGAAACATTTGTTTCTTTGTGTTTGTTTTTCTCTTTGTCGCGATTTGGGGCACCCCCTTCGCACCTTTTTTCCAAGGGCACTCTTTCCTATGCTCCCTATTCCTTCTTGCCCCCTCAATTTCTTTTACCCCCTCCTTATCTAACCTCAGTGCTGTCTCACCTAAGTCTCTAACTGCCATTTTATTTCAACTAGACAATAGACGTGTGCCTTTTCCACAAAACATACTTTTTTGTTCAAAATGTATTTGTCATTTCTCCCTAATGGACCATCAACAACCTGGTTTCGTCATACTGACTTTCTTCAATATGGAAATCCATCAAAATGACGGAATCCCGATGCTGTGTTTTATACTCCGATTTGTTGTAGAACCCACCCTGCAATATAACTTGTCTAATGATGAAATTAAGGGGTGTGTAAGGGGTGAGTTGTTTTTTCACTAGGTGGTGAACCACGTCATTCGGACGAGGGGTTGTGAACAGTGGTGGCCGCTAGCATGAAAAAGTGGTGGGCAGTAGGGGGGGGACAAGAAAATTAAAAATAAAAACTTACCCCCTGCTACCGGCACCTCGCTCTTCAGCTCCTGTGTCACAGTGTCACAGGAGCTTCAGACACAGGCTCCCAGACTCCCCTGTGCCAATCGAGACGCTGCTCTCAGGCTAGTATTACCCAGCTTGAGAGAAGTGCCGGGATTGGGCGTAGGGAGCTGGTTTCACGCTCCAGCAGAGACTGCGAACCGGTGCTCCGCCTATTTTTATCGCTTAGAAACCTTGCTATTATCAAGGTTTATCTCCTAAGCGATAAAAATCGGCCGAAATGCATGAATATCGCTGGAAAGACAGCGATATTCATGCATTACCGAGCTAATGCTCTTAGCCATGTTATCCACCTACCATTAGATAACATGGCTAAGAACTGCTCTGGGCAGGCGTTAGCTTTTGGAGATATTCGCGCTTAGCGCAAATATTTCCAAAAGTAGGTAATAGGAGATAGCGATGTTAGCGACTGTTTCCAGTCGCTAACATCTTGGCACACCCACTTTGCATGTTATTAGCGATAATTATCGCTGACATGCAAAGTGGGCCCCAAGATGATCGCTATCTCCTACTAGCTGTCGCTAACTGATGTTAGCGACAGCTAGGTAATAGGGAGATAAAATTATCGCCGCTCTAAAGCATCGATAAGGCCCTTGGTAATATGACCCGAAATACGAACAATACCTATGTTAATCGTTCAAATTATCGAATAAAGCACAGAGAAATACTCTAGAGGCAGAGAGAGCACGCTGCTTGACATTGCTACGTTTTTATTTAATCACCTTTTTAATACCCTGCGACAATCCGAGCAGGGAGGTGGTGTCTGCGCACTTCACCGTGTTGCACACCCATGCTCGACAATATCACATTTGTATTGAATTTCCAGAACTAATTACAATAAAGCACCTATCCTTCAAATTAATTCGTAGACTGTCATTTTAGCAATAGTAACTAAAAGCTTTATTGAAAATCTGCCAAGCATATTTTTTAGAGCTCAGAACATATCGGGGGCAGGCGCGTGCTGCTTGTCAGACATAAACCCAGACTCGGGTGGAATTAGATGCACCTCACACAAAAAAGAAAAGGACACGCAGTACATTTCAATTTTGCTTTTGATATATTGGCTTTGTTTTTGTTTGCTACAAAAATATTGTAACCATTACCACATATTATTGTAGGGACGTTTTTTCTGCTTTAAAAGAAACGTCCCTAGTTTTCCTTTGCTTTAGAATGAATATGTGCTCTCTGCAAGCGCATGGCTTTAATCTGGGAAGAGTGCACGAAAAGAACAATCTGGAAGAGTTTGATAGACAGAATCAGTAGTGAAATCAAGGTGTTTGTGCACAGTTGCTAGTTGTGGTAGGGCGAGTGTGCTGCTGCCATAATGTCGTCTGAGGGTAAGGAGGTGAGAGCCTTTCCAAGCTGAACAAATTTGCTGTATTGGTCTTGAGCTATATGCCAGCTATGCTTTAGAATTTGGAAATTATTGGAACTTCTCCTTCCTCTATCAGTTTTTCAAGCACCCTTGCCGCATAATCACCCCTTCATAGGGTGGGTGAATACATTAATCAGTGAGATCCTATGTGTGTTATCAAGGCAGACTAAATACTTTATAAATAGTGTGCCAATGAAACTCCAGCCTCCCCAGTTGTCCAGTTTAAACCAAGGAATCCTGGCATTCTCACCCAAAGCAGACCGAGAAGTTCTAGAAGGGCATACCATTGAGTGCTGTTTTTTAAATATATTCAGAATCCGTGTCATGTAGGGCCTTATGGGCGATACAGAGGTTTTTGAAAGAAATTTAGTTTCTGGTGGGCAGCCAGTGAAGATTTTGTAAGGTGAGATACCTAATATCATTTGAGATGCTGCATTCTTCAGGGTTTGAAGCTTGTTCAGAAGAAGTTGTTGCATGTTAAGATAAAGGGTGTTGCAGTAATCAATGTTTTTGCAGGACCAAAGTTCAGAAGTTCAGACGTTCATGGGGAATAAGTGGAAGAATGTTTTTGATTATCCTTAAGGTGTTGAAGGAAGATGAGGTGAGTGCATTCAACTGGACTCCGAACGCCAGCCTGCCGTCAAACAAGACGGCCAGGTTTCTGACCTTCTTGACAGGGGAGGGAAGTGTCCCCAGATTCTATGGCCACCAAATAGTAGACCAGAAGAAGCTGTCATTACCAAAAAGGAGAACCTCGGTCTTGCCTGAGTTTAGTTTCAGACATTTTTGTTTTATCCATCTCCCTACTTCTTCCATCCAGTCGTGGAATCTGATGGCCGCTTAATGAAAATCACTAGAGATTTAGAAAATGATTTGCTTGTCATCAGTATTTGACACCAAGGAGAAACCGAAAGATCTAATCAGGCTGGCAAGGGGTGTAACATATATGTTAAAGAGTGTCGGACTTAATGATTATCCCTGCAGGACACCACAACGCAAGCAGAAGGGGGTAGAATAAAATCCATTGTGTGTGGTCAAGGCTGTGTCCTTTATTCCTGTGCTGTTTAGGCGGTTTGGTAAAACCTTGTGGTTGACCATATTGAAGGCCGCTGATAGGTCAAGAAGGATCAGGGCCACTCTTCCCCCAGTCAATACTAGTTCTGATTCGCTCCGTGGCAACAATGTAGGCTATTTCTGTATCATTCCTGCTTCTGAAACCAAATTGTGTATGTTCCAGAAGAAGGTTACTCCCCAAAAAAGAGATCAGTTCCATTTTTGTTCCTTCTTCCACCACTTTTCCCAGAAACAGGAGGCAAGATATTGGATGATAACTGCTGGTTTCAAGGTTGTTGAGTGTAGATTTATTTTAGAAGAAGTAGAATAGATGCTGTTTTCCAGGGTATAGAAAATTATCCGACCCTTTACATCTCATTAAAGATCTTCATAAGGCGAGGCGCTACTGTCTTTGAAGCCCTCTGTGGTGTTATTGGGGGCCATGGAATGGATGGTGATTAGATCTAACCTGTGAAAGGGTTGAATTTGATTAGTGTGTTAGTTAAACGAAGTGCCGTAAGAACTTCAGTATAAGTTTGACTAGCTTCCTCATTTGAGGTAAATTTATTGTAGACTTCTGCTACTTTATTTTGAATAATTATGACAATTAGTTGCAGGAAGAAAGATGGCCGAGCGACAGATTGGTATTATTGAGATTGTTTAGAGAGTTGATTATTTCGAAGAGAGTTCTAACAGATTTTTTGGCAGATGTCATTTTTTCAGTTAAGTAAGAGGATTGTTCTTCCTGAATCTGCCTCACCAGGCACAGCCAATTTAATTGCATCTATTAGTGAACACTCATTTTAAATAGCAGATGGATGGGCCATGTAATCCTTCTGTAATTTCATATAGCTTGCCATGCTTGTGATAGTCAACATTATAACTATAAATTAATTCAACCAGAGAGCCATGTACACCTTTAAAACATGTTCTGAGACGGCTGAGCCTGGGGGAACTCCAGAAGTGATTTGGGTCATCAAGCCGTTTTTAAAGCCCAACGGTGTTGGAAGCTGCTGAGAGATTCAGTAGTATTAAAGTGAGCAGTGCTTTCTTGATAGTAGGCTGTTTTCCTACCTCATCAGAGGCAGAACTCTTGTTCTTCTGTATGTGAGTTGGTAGTTGAATTCTGCCAATCATCTCCAGTTCCAATCCAAGGCAATTTTGAGATGGAGCTGCAGTTAGAGAGAATGTCGGTGTCAGATCAGTGCCTAATCCTTCTATCGGACATGACAGTAAAACCTGGGGGTCTTAACAGAGTACGCGAGTTCCACTCGGTGCAGACACTCTGTATGCAGGATATTTACTTCTCTCTCTTGCCTCTGCCTTATTCCTGTTATCCTTTAAACTAGGCCTACCAGGAATCCCTCTGCCGCTATATAGAACTATCTCCCTCCCTCCCTCTCGCTCTACTCCAGCGTGCCCTGCACCTACCTTTCTGCTTGTTTTACATAATCTCGCCTGTCTGACACACCATCGCTATGTTGCTACTTTTGTGTTCTATTAGTCTAATACTTACATTCAAGTAGCTGTAGGGATAAAGGCTTTGGTGTACTTTAGAAGTGGAACCAATGATATGGTCTTTAGAAGATTCCTTGTGAACTGTGGAAGCCCTCTAGCCTTTTATTGAGGAAAGGCACTATTGGCTGCCACAGACCCAATCCCAAATGTCCCCTGAGAGAGAACATACACATTTAACACATATATCAGCCTAATATCCTGCCAAGGACAATTCTTACTAATCTTGAATAAAATCTACCTGATTTATACTTTTCCGGTGACTGACGTTATGCATAGGATGGAGACCACCTTAGACCTTGAGATGCAGCAATCCTCTATCAGCCGTCAATCCGGATTTTATAGATCGTCCTCACTCCCTTTTCCAATTGTTAACTGAGCCACGTGCATCTGCCATGGTGGGAAGCCTTCCCTAAGGCTACATCTAGTTCAACTCTTGTGATCCTATCCAAGACTGTACAACGACTGCTGGCCTGGCCAATGCAACCTTTTATATATCAAAGTGCTTGGACCTGATCATAGCAAAACAGGTTTATCAATGTACAAAACACATATAAACAAAAAAAAAGCATACAAATAAATCAAAATATGTTTCTTTGGATTACACCAGAAGAAGTGAAATACACATAACAAAGTATTTTATATGCCGGCGGTGCTCGGCACACCAGAACACCAGATGCACTTCGATCACAATGAAAAACTGAGCGGAACTTATGGTCTGACACAATAAAAAACAAATGAATTCTAGAAGATTTTGAATTAATGAAAAATGATGTCCCAGAAATTGTTTGAAAACCAAACAATCTAAAGAACACTGCTAAATAATCAACATGGCTCATCAGTGCGTTTCAAGGAAAACGCATCACGTCTCACCACATCCTTCCAACATGTCCTCGAGCTGGCTGTCCAGGACCTAAGCGATGATTCACTACACTCTCAGTGTGACTTCATTCCTCCGTGCAGTGTTCCATGATTCATGCAGGGTGCTCGGAAAGCAATTGCTCTTTGTTGCTGATGCTGTTAACCGCATTTCCATCAAGAAGATTACGCATCTCGCACTTTGTAGAACCTGAGGGAACAATGGAGCATTTACGGGGCTGGACAGCAGTCAAAATCGGATGAGGTGAAGAGCGTGCGCCTCCACATTCAGACTGTGTGTTCTTTGGAAACGTCACTTACCTTTGCCTCGTTTGAATTTATTCTGTAATTGATCGAACTATCGCTGGGATTGAAATCAGTTGTTTGGGTTCCTTCCTTCCTTCCTTCCTTCCTTCCTTCCTTCCTTCCTTCCTTCCTTCCTTCCTTCCTTCCTTCCTTCCTTCCTTCCTTCCTTCTTTCCTTCTTTCCTTCCTTCCTTCCTTCCTTCCTTCCCCCTCCCTCCTTCCCTCCCTCCTTCCCTCCCTCCCATCCTTCCTTCCTTCCTTCCTTCCTTCCTTCCTTCCTTCCCTCCCTCGCTCCCTTTCTTCCTTCCTTCCTTCCTTCCTTCATTCCTTCCTTCATTCCTTCCCTCCCTCCCTTCCTTCCTTCCTTCCTTCCTTCCTTCCTTCCTTCCTTCCTTCTTTCCTTCTTTCCTTCCTTCCTTCCTTCCTTCCTTCCCCCTCCCTCCTTCCCTCCCTCCTTCCCTCCCTCCCATCCTTCCTTCCTTCCTTCCTTCCTTCCTTCCCTCCCTCGCTCCCTTTCTTCCTTCCTTCCTTCCTTCCTTCATTCCTTCCTTCATTCCTTCCCTCCCTCCCTTCCTTCCTTCCTTCCTTCCTTCCTTCCTTCCTTCCTTCCTCCCTCCCTCCCTCCCTCCCTCCCTCCCTCCCTCCCTCCCTTCCTTCCTTCCTTCCTTCCTTCCTTCCTTCCTTCCTTCCTCATACCCACAATGGAAGGTCAGGGAGATAACGAAAGCCTGCTCAGAAAAGCATGTCTTGAAAATAAAGACCGAACCAGAACACACCCCTGAACAGGTAGGTCTATAAATGTTTCTTGAAATAAGAAGATACAGTAGAAAATGACTTATAGGACCAGAAGGATCATTCCATCTTACCTCACATTCGGATCTCAACATTTTATTTCTGTCTTCGAACCTAGACTTTCTTTAAGGCTTGGATTAAAGTGAGATAAAATCGACTTTAGAAATTCCTGCACTCGTGTGTTGAAGTTTTTGCCTATTGTACTGTATTTAGTATTGTTTGGTGTGTATTATGAGTCATTCATAGATTTAGCCAATTGCCTATGGACTGGTAGCAAGGTGCTTTATTTTGAGAATTTCATTGGATGTCTGTATTCATTTACTCTAGGTGACTTAAGTATACAAAACCTCAGTTAAAATACAATACAATTCAACAGAAAACAATAGTTAGCTACAGAGTGAAATTTCTGAAGCTGAACATGCATTCTATGTTACAATTCTTGATCAAATTCCCCATATGAGCTCCTCCTTTGATCGTTTAGCAAATAGGCCTTACTGACGGCCCTGCACAGGCCAGGTTCCATCTTGGGAAAATACCACGTGACTGAAATATAGGAACAGATTTGATCCTTGTAGTACAGATGGTATTTTCCAGTACATCTTAGCTGAAAGAAAGTACGTCTGCATAATTTACCTCATTTTGTTCACTTATTCAATTAAGAGAAAGGCGATTGGACCCTAAAAGAATGGTGTCGAGTGTGATGAATTTTGAGTACTGCTCGGTGACATATAAAGCTGCAGGCTTTGAAAGGAGGAGTGGTCAAAGGGACCCTTAAACCATGAAGCCAATCTTACCACGTGTAGGGCTCAGGTGATCTGATTGGTTTGTGCAAAACATGGTGAAAATTGATGCATTCTAAAAAGCAAAAGTGCAAATGTAGGTCACCCGAAAAATAAAAATGAAAATATATGCTGCAAAACAGTCAGATGTTACCGTAAGGACCCCTTGTTTTTGTGTATATATTCGCAAACTCACATTATATATCTCTTTTGACTCGTGATCGTGATCTAAGCCCAAGTCTGCCCAACATTGTGCTATGAAACTCTTATGTTTTTACACCATTAAACTCTGCACTTCTGTTTTCTTCCTAAAACCCTCTTTGGAAAGACCTTTGTTGGATACTGTCTATTACTGAGAGACATGTCAATTGCCTGTATATGTCATTACTGGACTTTTAACCTTTGGCCTGGTGGGTCAATCCCAAGGGGGTGTGAGACATCTAATTTTTTAATTTACGAGAAAACAATTAATCTAAACTATGGGAAAGAGCAGATCTTCCAAGTCAAGTTTACCCCGTAAAACCTACAGATACACACAGATGTATGTAATAGTTGTTGTATGGTGCTTTGCAGGCAGTTAGAGAACGGCTGCTTTACCTTACAGCATGCTTCATCCAGAAGGGATGTCAGCTTAGGAAAAAATAGATACTGGGAGAAATTTGGGGCAGTACAGATGACCGACACAAAGATAAAGTTGAAAAGGAAGGTACTCGCTCTCTAGTTGTAAAATGCTTATAAGAATAAGAGACTCTTTTTGCCTGAAAGTGAGATGATCTTCATTCGCTTTGATTTGGGTGAGCAAGGAGACAAAAAGATGTGGGTGCAGGTCCGCCATTTATCTGTCCTATGACTTTAGACTTTTCTGCCTGACTGGATCCGAAGGGCCTGGCTTGATAGTACCTTCAGAAGGGCGCTCTTAAGTAGCATGTGGACTTTCCAAAAGGCCAGGTGTTAGAAACTGGGTTTCTGGTTGAGGGGGTGAAACCCTACTCAAGCAGCAACCACAATACTTTTTTGGGGTGAAATACAAGAAAATCCCTAATTAACCTGTGCTTAACCCTCTGATAGCTCAGCACAGAAGCAGCCAGGCTTAAGTTAAGTAAAATCCCACACCAAATCAGGAATATAGAGTAAAATGTAATACAAAATTTGTGACCAAAACTACAAAAAAGTCATCAGAAGAACCAGACATATGCAATTTCATAGTTTTAGGTAAAAATACTGACTAGAAGAACAAAGCGCAAGCTGTGGATATATGGTTATGCAGGACTGGGACAAAGTCACAAGTTCAGGTTGACCGCAATGGAGTGCAGGCTCGATTCGAGGACCAAGTTGGGCAATGTGAACCAAGTACCTTAAATCCAGGTAACAGACCATTGCAAGATACCGTGATAGGAAGCAGCCGGCCCACGATGCAGAGCCTTACATCTTCATCGAGGATGCCATTGATGAGGGTCTTGCGTTGCGAAGCCCTGCATCTAAGTTGCGACACGCAGCGGCGGTTCTGAAGAAGGTGTGGGGCTGCGATGTGAAGCGAAGTCCTGCATTGCCATTAATAAAGGGTCTGGGATGCGAAGGTCCATGTCAAGGATGCGTCGCACTGCGGTGTTTCCAAGGAGCTGCGGGCTGCGATGCAAGGTCTACCTGCAGGGATGTGTCATGCTGCAGGCAGTTCTGACGCGGATCTGCGAATAGATGCATCCAGTGGTGGCTGGTGACATTTGAAAGTGGTGGGCATAGTCTTTCTGTCGGAGTGTACCATGGCGAGTGAGTGCAGCGACGAGCCCAAACAGCTTAAGGGGTTGTGGGGGGATTCTCCCCCTTTGAAAATTTCGAAAACAAGAGTAGGTAAACGGTGCATTTTCGAGCACACTTGAGAAGCAAGAAGGTTAATAAAGCAATTGTGAAAGTGCAGTTATTACATTAATTAAGGGATGTGACATAACAACATGTAGGTAGAAATGTTGTATGTGTCACTCATAATGTCTAGATGGCAGCATTGGCAAAATTACGGCACTGGCATGTTTTAGGTAATTCTTGGCATAAGAGTGCATCAATGGCTTGTAGAGGGACCCATGACAAAATTGGGGCATGTATTACTCCCCAACTATTTCAAAGATCACCAGCCCCCACTGTCCAATATTAAACTGCAAGGAAACAAAAGAGCACATTACAATGATGTTCACAGTTAAAACAGCCACTGTAAAGAAACAACAAAAATAGGAAGCATGCATGCTCACCTTGAGATTAACCCTGGAGCACGCAAACATTCTACCCACACTGGAAAAGGAATTGGGATGCCACAGAAATAAGCAATTGAACATCAAAAAGGAAAGCAGCCGCACTGCCAGAGTCTAACTAGCACCAAAATAAGTCCTATCTCAGTTGGACAGTTCTACTGTGTAGGTTGAAAGAGATATGAGTTCTAGCCAAAATAATCCGGTTAGAAGCAGTTTGATGCACCATCTTGGCTTGCTAACTCTTTATAGCTTCCCAAGATTGACCCACCACCTTCTTATAATGCACTGGAGGTTCAGAATGTCGATGTTTGTGAATGCCCAGCACTGCAACTTGCAATTCTGTGGGTGATAGGCTACTTTCTCCACCCTGGAAGAAGAGTTACTCCAGTCCTAGGATGAGGTAAATCTCCACCAACAAAAGGGTCAGAGAGGAAGCTTGGAATGCCCACAAATTCCCAGTTTGTGTGGGTTCACAGTAGCACATGGATTCATGGGTGCCAGGAATCCCTTTGTGAATTTCTGACAGGTGCTAAAAAATGTATATTGATTGTAATTGCATGTTTACAACTGAATTTACTTTTGCGAACAGGGCCAACAGTGTAAGGCTACTCAGGCGTACATGAAATGCTAAAATGTAGTTGCACTTTTCAGACTTTTTTTTGCCTTTTTCTCCCATAAGCTAATGCCTTTCTTTACACCACGACCTATATGCAGGTGGTTATATTTTTTTAAGATTCTCACCCTAAATAAACGATTACTCCTGACCTTGACCAAGACATATTCAGGAACATTTTCAATGTGGGAAACACCAAGCAAAAGATTAAAACTGCCCACAAACTGGTGAGAATGTGGGCCTCGCCTAGTTTACAATGTGCCAAAAAACAGCTCCTACCTCTATGATGAATTTTATTGAGGGCTTTAAGTGGGACGGGTCCAGCTCTAAAAAGTTGGTGCTGAGACAGGTTCCTGTCGGGCTCTCCACTTTTGCCCTCACTCTCAGTGAAAAATAACATCATAACTCTGAAGCTGTGCCACCCTTCGCTGCCTTTGATGTTAATTCTAAGAAACTTGTTATAGTTCTTTCACAGTCTCATCATTTCAGAATTGAAGCATTTTCAATATTCTGTACAGCGAAGCCATAGTTGTTGCTTATTTATCTTACACAACTAACAACCATTGGCAAAGCCAATAGTCCTGGCTTGCTATAGGGGTAATGTTACTTATTGTATTATATATTTGCATGCAATGACAGAAGTGGCGCATTACCAGTCGGGCGGCGCACTATGCAAAGCACAAATATTTAGGGCCTCATTTATGAGGCTGTGCGTCACTTTTACGCCGCCGGTGCGTCACTTTTTGTGACGCACCAGTGGCGTAAAAAATGCGCTTTGTTGCGCCATATTTACAAAGTGACGCATCTAGGTAGATGCGCCACTTTGTAAACCCCTGCGCCACATTATACCTGCGCCAAGTATAGTGTATGCAAGGGGGGCGTATTGACGCAAGGAAGGGTCGTAGAAGTGATGCAGTGAAATCTATGAGATTTCACTGCGTCTCTTTTAGGACGCCGTTGCGTCAAAATCTTGCGCCTGCCTCACAGCAGCGTAAGACTGACCCAGGCCCTTTCACATGGGGCTTTCCCCATGTGAAAGGAAGCATTGCAGGAGTTGCGTCACTTTCGTGACACACTCCAGCAATACATCACTTTTGCGCTTACAGATACGTCAGAAATACTGACGTACCTGTAACTCCTTGCGACATGACGCGTCATACATTAAATATGACGCATCAGGAATGTCGCAAGGAGTGCGCACTGAGAAGTGACGCATCGCTGCTTTCACGCAGCGATGCGTCATTTCTCATAAATGAGGCCCTAAGTTTACTTGTTTTAACCCACACCCTAATTACATTGGCCACACCCCCTTGAGAGACTACCACCCCCCTAGTTTATTCATCCCACTGAAAGCCCTGGCTTTATTCCCACATTATACCGCACCAACCTGTTCAGATGTGTCTTTAGTTGGAGAAGGATTATGCAAGCATGTCAGTTAATGAATCCACAATGAGGATGTTACACGTCATATGCATGTGATTCTAGAATGTGGTGCTCTACGATTATTTTTCTTGTACTCAACACGAACCGGTAATTTGACTAAAAAGAATATGATTGGTGTGCCGCTCCTCAACTATAAAAAAAACTGCACTCCAGTAGTGTTCACCCTGCACAACATAATGTGCAATGCAAACCCTGCCCACGTTCAGAGTCCCGACAAGCACCGACCACCTGTTTCTAAAGAGGAGTTCCAGAGTCGGAACCACACTGCGGCTTTCACACCGGCTCATGTTACCTCGTTGTCTACAGCATGCCATAAACCGCCTTTAGTTACAAGCAGGAGTATAAAAAGGTAAATCTAAAAAATGTTTTAAAAAACTGCGGCACGCAAGAGGGACATCTGTGGGGCTGAAAGAGCTTGTTTCATAATTCAAAAAAAATCTGCGTTTATGCTTCCTGTAGAACAGTTGTGAACACAAATCACCATTGACAGCTACACAACATCGGATTCCATCTGGTAAATGCTTACATGCATAGCAGTACACAAAGAACAAAATAACAGTCTCAGCGCAATAAAAACAGAAGAGGGCAATGAAAATAAATAGACTTTTATTTGCAAAACGCACCCTATGGCCTAGCTCCTGCCAGTATCAGCGGCAGTCATGGCTCGCAATACTCGGGGATCGGGTATGGGGGGGAGTTAAAATAAAAAAATGGAAACTGTTGTAATCTCACTTGGTCCTTTCTCACACCCCCCCCCCCTACTTCCCGTCCCTGTTGGTATGTTCCGCTCTACAATGCATGAACATTCCAGAGCTGCCTTCAGCTGACTGGAACCTGTGGTGGTGATAAGAAGGAATAAAGAAGACTCATACGATACTTCAGTGTACCTCGTTATTTTATAACACTGGCGACAGAAGACTGCGTGGGGGCAGTTCACCATCACCCCCAAGTGATACTCCAGCACAGCAGGTCATGATAATGGCATAAGGAAAGTATTTTAAAGAAGAGACGAAGACGCCTTCCCACTTACCTTCACCACATCTTAAAGCAGAGGGTGAGGTGCCAGTTACGAGAACCTTGCTGCATGCTGTCATCTTCACGCTGAGGTGAGCGGTGGGGATCCCTCCTGCGCAAGCATCGGCCGTGTGTCCCAGCAAGTTGACTTTGGCCAATGGGGGAAGGTGTTCGGGTGGTACCCAGGGGCAAAGGAAATTACAGCCTCGAGTGTGCCTGATCACCTTATTGCCATCTCCCTGAAAGTGAACGTGTACGTCTGTGTATGAGTACAGCGTTAAGTTAACCAGCGTACAGCATGAGCAGTTGGTGTGGCTGACTAGGAGTTGAGGAGCAGCGAGGCACGACCGTTTTCGTTGGGGTTACTGTGTGGTCCTCCTCATCGCGGTTTCCGTCAGGATGAGTGCCTGAGCTGGGAGCTGCGGAAAGAGCTCCGCGTCCGCGCAGTTCCTCACAGCGTTGGAGTGGGGAATAGCGTTGACTGCGCCGCTCCTGCGTGTCAGTTTCCTCACAGGCGCCGGAGCAGGGGAGCTGTGTGAGGCAATCCGCACCTGCGCAGTAATCTCTCCTCACAGCGCCGAAGCCGGGGAGTGGTGGCAAGTAAGCATCTCCAGCGTGCTGTTTTCCCTCACAAAGGCACCTGCAACTTTAGCGGTGCCCTCTCCCGAGTGTTAACGGGAGCCATAAAAAGTTATTCTTTAACCCCTTGTTGGTGCTTTTCGGTGTGGCCTTCAGTCTCCGCTGACAGGCACAGCTGTCTGCTTTCACACGGCTTTTGGGCTCAAGGCACGGCGCAGAGTCACCGGTTCGGAAAGGAAGCATCAGACGACGGTGGTGGCGTTTTAAGGAAAAAAGGTACTTTCCTTTCCCCATCGCACTTTCGCTGACTGGCTCTTCTGGACTAGATTTCTGGCCCTAAATGTTCGAAGAGTTGCCTGTTGATTTTCGCTGATGGGCACAGCTGAGTAGAGTTTGTGGAAAATTGTTATCACAGTGTTTTGACAAGAACCTTTCAAAATAACGTACTGTCTACTCATACATTATTACTAATTGTCTTTGAAATTGTTAAGAGCTTTATGGTTCAAGGGGTCATTACTCTTGTGGTGGTATTGTGGGGGAGTACAGTTACACGTTAAACATAAACTGCATTTTATCTTTTCTTCACTATGGCAAGCACGAGCATGTCTCAACCACCACCATTCCTGAACGAGGTGGGGGAACCACAGTTACCTTGGAAACAGTGGTTAGGACTTTTAGAATCCTATTTGATAGCCATTGGGGGAGAGAAATTCTCTGCATTAAGAAAACTGCACACCTTACTCCATAACTTAGGGGTAGAAGGGCGCAAAACGTATGATAATATAACTGCGGAGGCAGAGGAGGATAGCGATGATGATGAGAATGTGCATTTAGCAGCGGTTGGCAGACTGGAAAAACATTTTGGCAAGACTATTAATGTGGTTTTGTGGAGAGGCACACATTTTTCTCTAGGGTGCAAGGTAAAGGAGAAAAGGTGAAAACTTTTATTGCAGCACTTAAAGGGTTAGCTAACACTTGTGATTTTGATGGATTGTATGACTCACTTATTAGAGACCAGTTGGTGAGGTGTACTAATAACAATAAAATTCAAGAGAGGCTCTTGGTGGCCAATCCGGATCTTAAACAAGCTGTAGAAATTGCAGTAGGCATTGAGCACACAGCAGATTGCATGGCAGCAACGAAGGGGGAGGGACAGAAAAAAATGGAGGTCAATGTTATTAGCAAACATGAAGCTAGCAGGGAGGCTAAGGGGAAAGGCCAGGATCCGGTTCCTCCTGGTACCAAACTTAAGTGTTTCAGGTGTGGCAGCCCCAACCACCTGGCTAATCACGCAAATTGCCCGGCAAGATCAGTTACATGTCATAAGTGTGGGAGGAGAGGCCACCTAGCGAGACTGTGCAAAGATTTCCAACCTAAATCAGTTCACTCTATTGAACAGGAGACAGATCAAGAAGTTAAGTTGGTGTTCAAGATGGATGATGAAGAGGGAGCAGAGAAGTATCCGTCTTGCACTATTACTCTAGATCAGAGGGAGGTCTGTGTTTTGGCTGATTCATGTTCTCCGTATACCTTAATTGAAGAAGAGACATCTCATAGAGTGTTCCCCTCTGAACAGCATACTTTACAACCTGCTGATGTGCACCCGGGGGGTACACTAAGGACCCCATACCCTTGGTGGGAATGACAACCATGAGGATTGGGTTTAAAGGAAGGTGCACCGTGGGCAAGGTGTACATTACCAAGAAAGGCTCTTGTTTGTTGGGGTGGAGACATCAACGGGAGCTTGGCATCAAACTAGACCCCAACAGCCCTGACCAAGTACTCCTGGTAGATCAGTCGGTCGGGGGCATGAAGGTGTGAAGAGTTTCCCCAGGTATTCACTGAAAAATTGGGGTTACTCAAGGGTTATCAGCATTCCATTAAACTTAAAGGGAAGGCGAAACCAGTGGCCCATAGAATAAGACCTATTCCCTATTTGATGCAAGCTCCGCTTCAAGTTGAAATAGACAAATTGTTAGCTCAAGGTGTAATTGAGCCCATTGAGAGTTCACAGTGGTTGGCCCCGATTGTTCTTACAACCAAGTCAACAGGAAAGGACATCAGGCTATGTGTGGACCTTAGAGACCTTAACAACAGTATCTGGGTAGATAGACATCCTCTACCACGCATACACAAGGTCCTCCCTTTGATCAGGTAGAGTTACACCCCAACTCAAGGCATTTAACCTCTTTCATCACACCCTTAGGTGCCTTCCAGTACATCCGCATGCCGTTTGGCTTTGCCTCGGCTGCTGCTGCATTTCAGAGGATTATGCAACATGTGCTGGACGGTCTACCTAAGACGCTATGCTTCCAGGATGATATCCTCATCTATGGTAAGGATTTTGAAGAGCACGACCACATTTTAAGGGGAGCCTTGGTTAGACTTTAGGCTGCTGGTCTAACCCTAAAAAAAGAGAAATGTCGCATTGGGGTGGGGTCTGTGGAGTAGTTGGGCCACACCATTTCTGTGGATGGCATTAAGCCCAAGCTTAACCTTGTGGAAGCCATTCGTGACACCAAACCTTCCACTAATGTAGAAGAGTTAAAGTCTTTTCTCGGACTTTCTAAGTATTACGCCAAATTTGTGAGGAATTATGCCAGTATTGTGGAACCCCTTAGAATGTTGGTGAAAGCAAGAAATCCATTTGTTTGGAATGAAAGTTGTCAAGTGGCGTTCACTACAGTGAAAGATTGCATAGCATCAGCTCCATCCCTGGGAAGATTTGATCCGACCAAACCCACGATCCTATTCACTGATGCTAGTAACAAGGGTGTGGGGGCTAGCCTTGTACAGATGGACAGGAATGAAGAACAGGTAGTGGCCTTCGCGTCACGCGCTCTAAAAGGGGCGGAGGTTAACTACTCTGTGGTTGAAAAAGAGGCACTTGTGTGCACATGGGCCATTAAACACTTCCGCTTTTTCTTATGGGGCATACCTTTCACTGTGCGGACCGACCATAAACCCCTTATGTATGCCTTCACCATGAAGGGTTCAGAGAAAACCACACCCAGAATTTCAAGGTGGATTTTAGGCTTGGAGGGGTACAACTTCACTGTGAAGTACATGCCAGGATCTCAGAATGTGTTTGCAGATTTCCTGTCCCGTTCACCTAATGAAGTGGGTGAGGAAGAGGCCACAACGGTGGATGAGGAACGGGTGTTGTCACTCACTTCTTTGGGTAAGGAGGAATGGGAACAGGGTTTGAACCAAGACGGGCACTTAAAGACACTCAAAGACCTTATAATAAATGGGTGGCCTAGTGACAAGAGCAAAGTTGTACCCGAATTGAGTGGGTTTTGGGAGGTGAGACTGGAACTTAACAGTTTTGATGATATGGTGTTCAGAAGAGAAAAGGTTGTCCCACCAGTCTCCCTAGGACAAAAAATTGTGGACCTGGCACATGAGGGACATTTGGGCCGCAGTTTAACCAAGAGTAAGATCAGCCAAGAGTAAGATCAGGGTGGCCAGGGATGGATGCCATGGTTGAACGTGTCGTGAGAGATTGCATGGAGTGTTGCAAGGCGGATAAAACCCATCAAACCCGGAAACCACCCCTGTCTCCGGTGCCCATACCCGACAAGCCTTGGTCCAAATTGGCTCTGGACATAATTGGTCCACTAAATTTGAAAACTTTGAGGAAAAGATTCATTGTGGTATTGGTGGACTATCACTGGAAGTGGGTGGCATTCAAATGTGTACACCAGATTGACACTAAGGCACTCGTGAGCTTCCTTAATGAATTTTTTTTCGAGGAAGGCATCCCAGACATTCTAGTCACGGATAATGGGGTGCAGCTCACATCGGAAGAGATGAAGGCATTTCTTTCAGACATGCGCATTGTTCACCAAAAATCTGCCTTAGACTGTCCCCGCGCCAATGGGTTAGTGGAACGGATGAACCCGGTGGTGAAAGAGTGCTTACAACGGGCAGAAATGTTAAACACACCCGCTGCACAGGCTCTGCGAGAAACAGTCTGGGCGCACCGCACCACTCCCAACTTGGTCACGGGGGTGTCTCCTTTTACATCATTGAAGGGGAGGGATCCCAAGACTAAACTTTCTCCCCCTATTGAGAGACAAAACAATCATTTGGAGGACAGAGAGATGATTGGTGAACGTTACAAAAGCTACCAAGAAAAGTATGTAGCAAGGTACAATGCTGACAAACATGTTAAAACCAGACAGGTGCGTGAAGGTGATTTGGTGCGCATTGATCTCTTCAAGTTGAGATGGAGAGGAGCCACCAGGTTCTCCGATCCCATTGTGGTGAGCAAGGTGGGTAAGAATGTGGTACAGTTGGGCAATGGTCAAACCTGGAGCATGGATAGGATTGTTCCATACAAGGATGCCAGGGTTCCCCAGTTGCAAGGGTTACCTCCAGGAATGAGTCCGGTGACCCCCAGAAGGTCGTCTAGACCCACAGTTGCACCCTGCTGGAGCAAAGATTACTACACTACATGATAATCCTTGTGTCTCTGGTTATGGTGTTTTGGCATGACGCCTCCTGGTGGCCTACTTTATGTATTGTTTTCTCTTATCTATGCAATGTACTTTATCCATTCATTTCCCTTCCCCCTTAAGGAGATGTGTTGTAATCTCACTTGGTCCTTTCCCACACCCCCCCCTCCTTCCTGTCCCTGTTGGTATGTTCCGCTCTACAATGCATGAACATTCCAGAGCTGCCTTCAGCTGACTGGAACCTGTGATGGTGATAAGAAGGAATAAAGAAGCCTCATACGATACTTCAGTGTACCTCGTTATTTTATAACAGAAACCTACCTGAACGGGTCCGTGCTACCTCTGCTGCTCCTACACAGGTCACAGCAACAGGCATGCTCACTCCCGTCCTGTAAGCCAATCACAAAGCTGCAATGGCAGGGTTGTGATTGGTTCGGAGTCCCGGTTGGCACCCAGCCGGGCACCAGTAGGGACGCCATTTTCTCTATGTAGGCTGCATGCAGCCTCCGTAGAGAAAATGTAGAGTGCCCATGATTGCTTGGTCGGCCCCAGGGCTGACCAAACAGTTAAGGTACTAAGAGTGGTGCAAGCCACTCTTCATCGACCCGCCCGCCCCCAACCAGGCATACCCTCCCACCTGCCCCCAACAGGCATACCCCTGCCTTCTGCTTTCTCACCGCACGAGAAGCAGAAAATAAATTGTAATTAAAATACTATTTTTTGTTCGGCTTCTCGCACTGCGAGAAAGCTGTGGGGTGGCGCTCCAACGCCCTAATGGAGCTGCCACCACTGGATGCATTGTGCTATATCAGTTCTGCCCACAGGACCACAGCTGGGCTGACAGAGCACCTTCGGGCTTATTTACCAGAGTCTAAGACTGAGGTGGTACCATTTGTAGGGTAGGACTCACAGCAATCGGAGTCCAAGAGCTGGGTTCAAGGTGGTTGGAACCTTTTCTGTTCCTGAGGCTTTGATCAGGAGGCCAGCCAGCTAGCCATTGGAGTCACTCTGGTTGGCCTGGGTTGGAGATGCAGGCGCAGTCCTTTCACTCAGGCAACAGGGCAGTAGAGTAGTAGCCTTTCTTGCAGAGCAGCGCAGCAGTCCTTCTGGTTCTTCCACAGCTCAACCGGTGCACTGAAGAGTTGGGTCGGAGGGTCCCTTATGTATACCTGGTGCCCAC
Source organism: Lissotriton vulgaris (assembly GCF_964263255.1). NCBI lineage: Eukaryota > Metazoa > Chordata > Amphibia > Caudata > Salamandridae > Lissotriton > Lissotriton vulgaris. The sequence continues at coordinate 351,280,065 of NC_141685.1, read as the reverse complement.
TTTGAAGAAGTAGAAGAAGGTTCTGAAGGTTTCCACCCCAAGAGGTCCTTAGAATTTTGTCTGGGGTCACAAAAGACTAGTGTCAGACCCTTTGTTTGTGTGCTCATGCAGAGCCTTTGTGGTATGCAAGTGTGGTAAGTTACAGCTCCTCCCTCTCATCAAGTCAGCAAGCAATACACAAAGACCAACTGCCAGTTACACTTTGTTATGTGACCCAGGATACAGGCTTCAGGCACCAAATGGGTAGGACATGAAAATGACAACTTTCTAAATGTGGTATTTTCAGAATGGTGACTTAAATCCGACTTTACAATTAACCACTTGGCTGCTACGGCACTTCAAGGATTTCAGTGTAATTTCCATTGAAATCAATGGAAACTCCATGACGAGTTACCCTTGTCATTAGCACTGAAGGGGTTAAAGAGGGTTTTAGATCACAATTCTTTAGGCACCAAATTCGATATTCCTACTTGTTCCCAATTGAAAGTTAGCACTTAATAAATGTAAAGAGGTAAACCAATGTTATCCAATGGAAGAGGTAGGCCTTGCAGTAATGAAACTGAATCTAAGATGTTTCAACTGCAAGGACATTTAAAACTGAAAAATACATGTCCAAATTTTTAAGTACACTGCACCCTGCCATCTTAGGACCTACCCTAGGGGTGATATATGTATTAAACAGGAAAGTTTAGGCCTGGTGAAAGGTTTATTTTGCCTGGTCGAAATGGCAGTTTAAAACTATGCACACAGCTGCAAAGAAAGACCGGATACTTGTTAAAATAGGGCTACGTAAGTGGGTGGCACAATGAATGCTGCAGACTCACTAGTAGCATTTAATGTAAGTGTAGTACCACTTTATTAGGGACTTACAAGTAAATTAAATGTGCAAAGATTACCAATATGGGTGTAAGTCAATATTACCATGTTTAAAGGAGAGATAAAAAGCAATTTAACACTGGTTAACAGTGGTAAAGTGTGTAAAGTCTTAAAGTCAGCAAAAAACAAGTCAGCAAAATAGGAGGATGGAAGGAAAATGTTTTGAGTAGAAAACAATGCCAAGGATGTCAGGTTCAACACCCCGGGTAAAGGAAGTGAAATCTCACATACTTTGACCTTCAAAACCTTTACTGGCTTCACTCCTTTTCCCACCCATACCCTAGGGGAGAGTTTGCATGCAGAGAAACGTGCTGAAACTTAACATAGCTGTTAGAACCACTTACATTGTGTTCCTGTTGTCAGGAGTAACCAAGGGCAAGGCGGGTAGAAGCTCTTTACTGCTTAAAACCCCAATTGACGCGAATCACCAGATCCTTATTCCACAGCGATATGTGAGTTGTGCTTTCCAGGTTAGAGTGAAAGGGGGAGGCCATTTTATGATTGCTTCACATTTAACACACTCATGGTTTAATCTCTCTTCCCAGGGATAGCCATACCATTGTATAATTAGTTCACATCAAAACGGATCACTTTAGCTCTGTGTTGCCACCTTATGACATTGTTTATTTACTGCTATTGTGATTGTGAAATGTTTCTGTTGGAAACGTCTCAGAAGTTAACGCTTTAGCTGCGGGAGTTAGTTCGGCGCAGTGCTGGGCGTTCCAAAGAGTGGGCGGGGCCGCGCCGGCCTTTGAATGTTCGCAGCACCAGCCAGGTAGTGCTCTGAAAGTTCGGCGGCCGACGGCAGCAGCTATGAGGTTCCATTTAAAAAAAAACTAATACATAAAACTAATAAAGAAGGAAGGGCCAATGAGAACTCACTTCTTTGTGACAGCAGGTGAGCTCTGCAGTGTAAAGATCAAACCCTTTACAGAGCGCATCCCAAGAGGCGATGAATACACATTATTATCCAGAAGCTTCTGGCAAACGACTTCTAGTACATCAAGCAATTTTGTATGGCAAGCTTTTTCTTATTTCAAAATAGGCTAACTAATTATATTTAACCTTAATTGCACAGTAGTTGGGCATAATTGCTATGCATATGCGATTGTAATGGTAGCATCAGTCAGAAAGAAGCAAGAGAAAAATATGTTTTCTACTCAGCCAGGCCTCTCTTTTTCTTCCCAGCTCTTGTGGGAATACTGATAAACCTTGAAAAATGAGAACCCATGCTCTTTTAAATTATTTTTGCTTTTGGGGTCACATTTTAATCAAGCCAAGGCACAGCTTTCGAAAAAGAGCTGGGAAAGTGATATAGTTTAATAACCCACAGAATACAAACTGTCTTCTTTTGAAATGCATATGCTCCTATGACATTTATCTCATAATGTGCTCAATGCATATATAAATGGTTATAGGGATACTTGTTATTAAAAATGGCTTTTAGTTAGGCAGGGCACATAATAGCAGGGCTCTTATTTTGTTTCAGTATTGGAAAACCTGACAGTGCATAGCTTTTTCCTGAATGAAAATGTAGATGTGCCAATATATTAGAAAACAATGATTTGAGATGATATTGAAACTGCTTGTCCAGTGTCATTCGGTGATTACCCAATGAGATTACAGTAACAATGGCAATTCAAATATATGATTGGCATTTATATTATCCAACTAAAACATTCTAATGCTGCCACTGTTGTGTGTACTGATTGGTTTTAAGGAGGATGGGTAGGTGGCAAAGTTGGGGGCTGATTTACAAGTCCCTTGCAACACTTTTGCGCCACTGTTCCATCACTTCTGTGGAGCAGCAGGGGCGTCAACAATGCAGCCAATTTACAATGTGGCACATCTAGGGAGATGCATCACTGTGTAAGGCCCTGCATCACATTATGTCTAAGTGAGGTATAATGTATGCAAGGGGGGCATTCTCACGTAGGAAAGCCTCGTAAAAGTGATGCAGTGAAATCTACAAGATTTCACTGCACCACTTCTAGGACGCCACTGCATCTAAACCTTATGTCTGCTTGAAGCAGGCGTAGGGAGTGAGGCAGTACAATAAGTATTGGCCTCAACATGCATTGCTGGAGTTGCGTCGGGCTTGAGACACGACTCCATCAATGCGTGACTTTTGGGTCAACAGATGCATCAAAATTTATAACTCATCTGTCAATCCTTACCCCATGGTGTGCTGTATTGTAAATACAGCGCATCCATGGTGGCGCATGGGTTTCGCAGGCTGGCGCTGGGAAACTGACATATCTCCAGATATGTGAGTTACTTGTAAACCTGCCCCCCGGTGTTCAGGACTCAGGATCACAAATGTTAGCATAGGTTGGAGATCTGAAGATGCTGTACTTCTGGTATCAAAATTTTAAGATTAACAAACTGAGGGGGGAAGGGAGGGTCCCACATCAGTGTTAAAGGTCATATTGAAAAATTAGAGGATATGGCCTAACGGCTAGAGTGGTCCACCTTGAAGCTTTGGAACCAGGTTCAAGTCTTGGCATGGACGCTCAATATCCTGTGATTCTGGGCAAATCACTTAATCTTCCTCTGCCGTAGAAAATTAATGTGTCTGTCTGTAACGCAACTGGTGCTCATGTAAAGTGCTCTGATACCTTCGGGTAAGCTTGTGCTATAAGAAACACACAAAAAAGGGCACAGACCCTCAAACACGTCAACCTCATCTGTGGAGTTCCACAAGGATCCTCATTCAGTCCCACCCTATTCAATGCCTACATTACCACACTCGTTAGCGTCATCCACACTCATAGAATCAACATCATATCCTAAGGTGATGACACCCAACTCATACATTCCTTCTCTGACAAAATGACAAATACCCAGACCAGTTTCTTTGCCTGTATGATACAATCCACCAGATCAATGAAAAACAACTGCCTCCAGGCCAACATAGACAAGGGATAAGTAGTACTTTTCAGCAATGACGCCTTACTGTGGGAATCCCCCTGTTGACCTGGCAACCCAAGTAAAGAACTTTGGAATCGTAATTGACAACCTACTTGCCATGACTGGCCAAGTGAACACAGTCTGCCTCCCCTGCTTCTACACACTCAAGATGAAAATCTTCAAATAGTTCCCCACCAACACTCACAGAACTATCATGCAAGCCTTCATCTCCAGCAGGCTGTATTACGGCAACACACTCTGATGGAATTAATGCTCAACTGACCAGAAGACTTCATACCATATAAAACTCAGCAGCCAGGCTCGCCCTCAACCTCCCACCCACGCTCTCATCATCCCACACCTCAAAGAGCTCCACTGGCTCCAAGTCCACTAATGAGAACTCTTCAAACTCCACATGCACACATACAAAAAGTTACACTACATTGAGCCCACTTACCTGAACAACTGCGGAAACCTCCACAAACCTACCAGAAACCCCAGCTCAGCCGGAATCCTACTCGCACACAACAGCCCAGCATATGCAGAACCTGTTGGTCATGCCTTCTCCTATCTTGTTCCTAAAGTCTGGAATGACCGGCCCCTGCACTTCAGAGCCCACTCTTCAGTTCTTGAATTCCAACCAGAAATTGAAGACTTGGCTCTTTACCAAACCCCAGCCCTGGCTTGTAGCATATAGCTCCTGCTTCAGAACCAGGACACCCTCAGGGGTGAGTTGTGCGCTGTACGAGTAAACATAGCATAGAATAGCATAACATAGCATAATGTTAATGTAACATAATATAACATATCAAATCATCACATGAATGACATAACATAACGTATCATATCATAACATAAAGTAACATATCATAGCATAGCATAACCAGAAAAAGGGAATAAAGACAAAAAACCTTGCACTTTTCCTACATTTCTTGACTCAGAATCATAGCCTTGCAGAAATCCTACTGTATCTCCTCTTCTAAAGTCCTGTGTGCACACTTGAATATTTCTGTTGAGTGTTTACTTATGAAGACTTTAAATATTCAGGGGTAGGAGATTGTCGGGTACTGCACTGGCATTACTGCACCATGCTTCATACAGTATGTTAGTCACTGTCAAATTCCTTGTGTGGTTATATCTAGGAGTGTGCAATTTCTGTAATTTGCTTTTGTGTAATTAATTAATTAAAATTTGAGAATAATGATGAGTGAAATCATGCTTACAAATTACTAGATAGCAAAATGCCTGTTATCTATTGCAAACTATGAATTAGAGCATTTGCAACCATTAAAGTGCTTTGTATATCTGGTCTAAAATATTGAGAGGCAAGTAGATCCTCATGCATTCCAATACAAGCACAGTATAACAGATTAAATGATACACCAAACTGCCAAAAGTATGAGTTGGGAGAGAAATGTTTGTGCAGATTGATTTTCTTTACTTCATTATGAGTTCCACCTTTCTTGAAAGGACAATTTGTATACTTGTAATGATGTAGACAGTGTATCTAGATCTCGGTCTGTAATTTACATTTTTCATGCCTTAATTATGGCGTGAGTCAATCGCTTGTCACTTCATTAGGACCTATATATTGGGATGCCTACTCTTCTGTAAGGGGGAGGAACCTAAGTGTGTCTGGGTTCCTCCCCCTTACAGAAGATTAGATTACATCACCAAGTATATTTTCAGAACTATTATGTCTCATGACTATTATGTCTCACCCTTTTTTTAACCTCACCATAGACCCAGAACCCTATTAAATTGATAGCCTGACTAGAACTATAGTCAATTTTAGCTCACATTTCTCAAATCATCTTATCCAAACCTCTGGAAAAACACTCATACCCCCACTCACCTACTAGCGATTAAAAGATCTCTGATAAATCGTCCTGTCGTGGGACCGTTGGGCATTGCAGCGCCAGCCCAACAAGAAGCACACCCAATGATAAAGCCTGCCACCTTTGGTTGGTTCAGGGTACTTGCTCATTTGAGCGCATGCTCCCAGACTCAAATGTGTATTTGCCATACTCAGAGTGGAACAGTATACCTCATGGTTAATGGTTCAAGATTGGGGAAGACCGTATACTGGGCCAGAAATCCCCTAGTCCTCCCATTTGTAGATGCATATTTATGTGTATACATTTCAGCCCAAAACTGAAAAGCTTGAATGCTCTTATCCTACTGTTTCAATAAATTATTATGGATATTAGTTTTATGTAATTTATTTACTTCGGCAAATTGGTATAGATTTACAATCCCTAAAAATGTGTTTTAATGTTGAGTTATAGAGGATTGTGTAGCTGATTGTAGGATAAATCCTTGAGCAGTATAGTAAAAATGCCAGAAAAAGACTCCTTTGGGCAGGGCCCAAAGACATGTCTCTCATAGTCAGTTAATTTAGACAGTCTACATTAAATACCTTTTCATGATATGTGTTACAAATAGCTTTTACAATAGTACATTTCTTTTAAAAGTTTAATGGTATCATTCATTAAAAAGCAAGAAAGGAAATTCTTTCCATAAATGTTATCAGGCCATTTTGAAGTTATGGTCATTGCTCAAGTCACCAGAGTATGAACATGGTTTGAGTTGTAAAAGAATAATTGCCAAAAGGTTTCCTCATAAGCCTGGGATGGAGCTATCAAATGTGGGGATGCAGAATACCAAGACTGCTGGTATTGATTCTACCTCATGTCTCTTTTATCCAGCAACAGAAACTCCCTGCCCCTTCATCTCGCTCTTTCAATTTCTTTCATTCTGGATTTCTCCGTTTGTCACAGTTTTTTACATCTTTCTCTTCCACCTTCGTTTCCCCTTTCTGTTTTTTCTCTCTCCTGCTCTGGATCAAAGTCTGTTGAGGATAAATAGGTGCCGGACCTAACACATGAGAGTTGGCTGGGTATGCCCAGATGGTAGCCTGGCTGATGACGGCTGATTAGCCAGAAACCGGTCCCAGGATGCTTGTTTCCAGTTCAGGGAAGACATGGCTTGGCAGTTCGGGCTGGACTGTTCCCATGAGGTACAGGGTCAGACTGATTTGCATATAGCCATGTCTGAACGGGGGTGGCGGAGTGAGCTAAAGACTGATGATGGATTAAACCTAGATCAGTTGAACAGTGCTTGCAATGTTCAACACTCTGTCCATCATCCCCTTTGGTTTTGCTATGCTAACAGAATGTTTATTATGGATTGAAGCCCCATAGTGGAAACACTAGGGTTAAATGTGACATAACATGAAGAATACTGTAATTTCCTGTTCCCTGTCCTAGTCCTTTAATAAGAAGGCAATAATCTCCTCATAGTGGTGCTAAAGCACCTCTATTCTAGGAGTAATGAAGATGAAGCCACATTTTAAAAATATGTTTTTGTATTTGATATTTATTCAGCACATGCTCGTTGAAGCTTCATGGCACTAAAAGAAAAAAGAGATCAAATTCTAACCTGTAAAGGAAGGTGGGATCAGTGTTGGAAGCAGGGCATGAGTCGGGGTACATGCGGGTGAACGGCGTCCACCCACTTTTTTCACAGGGTGAACGCCTTCCAGCCTGCAAGAATTTGGGTTCCACTGAATATTGTACTGAAATCATCCCGGTATAATTTCCAAACACTGGGACACTTTCAGCAGCAGACACACAATTGATGGACGGAATGCAAAACAAATCAAAACATTCACCCCAGTCAAGAGATCTGGGTTAAATCCATCATTCTTTTGCTCACCATGCCACCCCAGTTTAGACCTGCACGTTGTCTGCTTTCGATAAGCAGCAACAAGGTGCAGGCGGGGATGGGGCTTTCTTATTTAAGCCCCCTGCTGGGCCCATAACAAAGGCCGTATTTGAGGGATCATCAGGTCTCTTTATGTGAGTCTCTTGGCAGGGAGCAGTCAGGAGCCTCACACCTGATGTAAGTGAAGCAGAGGGGAAATAAAGGCTCACACTTTGTTAGCACTTCACACATACTTAAAAGAGGCAGCTTTTCACTTTGTTCAGTCTCTGTTCAGGAGATATGCATGCACTGTAAGAATATCAGATGTATTTATCTTTCCCAGTATTTGCACAAAATAAATAGCATTTATATAGAGCTTACTTCCCCTGAGGAGGCGTTGAAATAATGTAAGTACCACTATTTTTTCTTGTATAGCCTTACTCATTCCAATGCTTGGTGTCAGAGCACTTTATATCACGTGCATATTACATGTACAATAAATTATATAATTTATAAATGAATGTACAGGATGTGTTAAATAAAACTGGGGGATTGTAAGGTGTAGAAGTCACATATCATCTTCCATAGCTCACTGTGCTATTATCCTCGCAATGCACTCAGGCGTACACATGATAAACCTGCTAAACATACATGTGAGGGCTTTAGATCTCATGTCACTTCATGTGATGCCACTTCCTGTAAAGTTGTGGCATGTGATACCACTTTCTATGATGTCAATTCCTGTGCTGCCATGTGTGATGTCATGCGCTGTGATGTTGTGCGCCGTGATGTCATGCGCCATGATGTTGCACCCTGTGATGTCGCGTGCTGTGATGTCACTTGCATACTGACTATCCAGGTTAGTCCCCTCACTTCTTTTTTTAGGACTTGTGCCCTGGTCGTGAGGACTGTAAGGTCCCAGGAGGAAAGAATTACAGCAGTTTGAAAGACTATATGTAGTGAGAACTGAACAGTTGGAAAACAGTAGAAGGAAAGAGAATTGAAAATTCTACAGAAAAGGAGAAAATAAGTGATTCTTGATGAGAACATCACATATTAATAAGTATGAAAGAAGGGTGAAGCAAGAAAATGTGGATTTTGTTATTGTTGTGGCCATTCTCATACATGCACTCACAGCAATGTGAGTTATCTGAAACAAGTGAAAATTGGCACTAAAAAGGAAATTGCAGAAACTGGTAAGAAATTCCTGGAGATAGAAGACATTGTGATTGACACCATCACTAATTCCATGGGCTGTCAGGTAGCACAGAAGTGACGCGCTTCTCTCCGCTAGCCGCACTGTGAAGAGCATCCTGTTGATGTGAGACACCCCTGATACACAAAGCAATTCAGAGGAACAACTGCTTTGTTTATCTGGACCCAGTGACAGGTTCCGGGCAGTAATTGAATTACCAAGAAACATGGTGTGCACATAGGGAATTTCATCTAAAGTGAATTCAATCAGAAACAAATGCAGAAACAAAGGATCGCCGGAGACGGGACTGGTTGTTATTAGGCTGATGCCGGCTATGTGTGGAGACTTCTGACAATAAATGGGACTGCAAACATGAGTGGATCTCAGATCTTCAGAAACAATCCAGGGGAGGGGCATAAAATCTGATTTGCAGTAGTAATGCAAGGGTGTAATTAAAGGCAACTCTACCGAACATTACCTTGTTAGAGCTTCTCATGAAGTATACTAGGGATGATTTTCTACCATGAAATGTCTACTGGGCATTTTCTCATTTGCATCTGAGTGCATGCAAAGCAAATGAGATCATTCCCATCAGCCTGTTCTTTGTTTTCTTTCTCAGTGATTTCTCCATCCTGGTCACAGTCTTTGCTAATGAGGTGTATTTCATCTCTGAGGATCCCTTTCGTTGATAATTCTAAAAATGCTATCCCCGCTCACTCAGTCTTTGCACTTGAAAAGAGACTGGCATTCCTAGAATCCTGAAGATTTTTTACTCTTTCCAAGGTGAGCAGACGTTTGCTGCGCTTTGCGAGGCATACTTATCAAAATATCGTGCAGCATAGCAAGCCACCTTGCTGGCTGTGTGATAGAGAAAAAGACAGGGATGTGCTGCATTTAACATTATGTTACATTCATGTCATTTCCCTGGTGCAAGGGTGCCTGCGTTGTAAGCATGAGTGTTTTCATGCACAAAAACAATCCTGAGAGCCATTTTCCGCTTTCTATCTGTGCTGCATATCTACCAGTAATGCTAAGTCTGGGATTGCACCAAAATCCAGGGGTGGTGTGTGGGAATACCCATGCTTCACCCATGAAACTCCTCCTTGGAGCACAGTAACACAAGGGAGCAAGTTGTGCTGCCTTTGGTTATCCTAGAGTTATCAAGCCATGCAGGACAACGCAAGGTGTGTGGCTTGATAAACCTAACTTAAGAGTTTTGTTACTCTTGCACCCCATTGCGTGGGGCGAGGGCGGCTCAACTGTTTGATAAATTTGCCCCGCAATGCTTGCACACCCTCTCGGCTGAGGGAACAACGAGCTGAGATATGGATAACACCGATGAATGAGGGTGTAAAGTGATACAGAGAGATGGTGTAGTCCAAGTGCACAGATCTTCACAAAAAGATAGTGATCTAAAGCTCCATGCTCCTTTCCTATCTCTTTTTATGAGAACCGGTGAACTTAGGCTGAAATAAAACTAACTCCACTCTTTATTGGTCTTGCATTGCTTTAACAGAATGGCTTAATTCTTGGGTGTAACACAACTAAGGAATGCTTTTTGACATTCCTAAAGCCATGGGGTGCTCAATTGCAACTTCCTCTGATAGAATCTGATGATGGTTCAGTTGGATGGAGTTCAGCAATTCAACCTACCAGACTCATTCATTTCTGTAATTAAGACATTCATTTCAAAGTTAACTTCTGCTTTGTGTATTAACCCGACTGCCACTTGGCCAATTGGGTTGCCCACCAGTTTGCACATCTGCACCTTCTTGTAGAGTGTACTGGAATTACTCCTTAAGACATGGGTGACTTGTCTACCTGGGCTCCTCTCTACAGGTCACAGGGTAACATTTTCTTAAACAGACAGGTTTGGTCCAAGTCAACCCTGTTTGATCCCATTTTTTATCTCTTTTCCCAGGAAATAGGGGTGATTCAGCTACCATTATTTATGTAGCCCTACTCCATTGAATTGAACTGACCCACCCTCCCCTTCTCCCCTCCCCCCCGGGATATTGCACCATTTATTTGAAAATATTACAGCAGTAATACAGTGTGTCTGAGGTTCTAACTCCACCCACCTTTTAGCGTAAGCGCTCGCCTTCCCTTTATACAGTAAGTCAAATGGAGTAACTGGATTATTCTGTTGGAGTTCACCAGTATTGTGGTCCTGGGACTACAGTCAAAAATGAAATGTTATACAGTGGATGGTATGATTGAAGCTTTGATAACTCTGAAAGACTATTCACCAAGTTACAAGTTTGATTTTATGCTTCCATCTAGTTATTGTGACAATGATGCCCTTGATTTGACTGAAATGTGTGTTTGTAGTGACAAGTATTTGGTGTCTTGGCAAACTAATGTCCTGATGAATAGCTTGGATTGAGGAAATGGTCCATGCTCATTCTTACATTGTGCACTGTCTTCATTAGACAGTACCTTAATTGTAACATGCATGGTTAATCATGTGATGAAAAATTCTAATTGACTGTTTCAGAAATTTGATGTAGCACCTAGAATTAAGTTTTTGGGCACATGGACTTCTGTCATGATGTTTTATATTTTGATTTATTAGATGTTCTGAGGTTTTAAGCCTCAGTCTAAATTGTATTGTATTCTAATTGCATTTAAATAGTAGTCACTACCCCTAATGATGTCTTGAAATACTTTACACTGGGCAACATGTCACTGTGTAACCCAATATCAGTGGTTAATCAGTGGTTTATAGGTAGTATTTGTTATTGGGATTTGCCTTGTGCATGCAAGCATCAATTTTATACATTTACTCCAGTTTCTTAATGGTGGATTAAATTATTATGAGTTGGGTGTGAAAATTAGTGGGGTGGTATGTGAGCTCATGCAGACGGTTGGTGGGGTTAATAGCTGGGCTAGAGGATACTAGATATTGTGAGGTTGCCGGGGTATAACTTTAAAAGAAAGAGAGAAGAAGAGATCTTTTAAATGAGTAACGGGCACATTGCAGAAATACTTTATTAGAGATTATGGTAAACATGCATGTGACATATAGTATGCTGTATTCAGAGAGAGGGAGAGGAGGCATGCAGGGCATGAAAAGGAAGGAGTAGATATTTGAAAGAAAAATTGAGAGGCACTACTCAGAACTTTTAAGTAAAGAACAGTTTTTATGCTGTATTTTTAATAATATAGAGAATGCTTTTTGAGACATCCTGCGATTTGAGGAAGCAAGACGGTAGAAAGAAACAACATTATGGGGCTCATTTATGAGGCTCTGCTGAGGGCAGCGCCACAGACCTTCCTGTAGCGCTGCCCTACTCAAATGAAAAGGACAGGAAATACAGTATCCATCAAATACAGCGCATTCCTGTCCTTTTCCCCTGCGCCAGTGCACAATGGGCAGCCTAGCACCAATGCAGGCAGCTTTGCATCATGGTGCAAGGGTGCCTAACAAAAACAGATATCTTATCTCCGGATCGTGCCCCATATAGGAATCTTCTGGAATTTACTTGAGCGTCCGCTTTTGGCATTTAGTGAGGTTATCTGTCGGTGCCTCTTACGTTGCGTCCAGCAGGCTGGTGGATCATAACTTCCCTGCCCCTCGGATTCCGTTTTGCTCACTCTCTCTCTATTCATTATTTTTGCTTTTCGCCCTGAAGAAGGTGTAGCCCCTGCTGGGGCCACACACCGAAACGCGCTTTGCCGTTTTCTGTGAAGGGGAAGCTGGATGATATCTACCCCTATCCCCTTTGCCATGACGAGCCATACCACTCGGTCTCAGGACCACCTTGTGGCGTTGATCCATCCTTTGTGCCTGTGTGCATGTGATTAATTGTGTGATTGAGATACAAAGTTGTGTGTTGAGTGGTGATAATTATGAAGGAATGAATGTGCAGTACGAGAGAGGAGTCTGGGATGATATATTTGGACTTTTTCTGTTTCTTGATGCTTTTATATGTACTATGCTAAATAAGATATCCTTTTGAAATATCTGTTAAAAACAAAATAAACTTTATATTTTTGTATTATGTGGTGTGACTGATTTTTCTTGCACTTAAATTGCTCTGGTGACAGCGTGTTTATTTAAGGACCCCCATCTCGGGCCTTGTTCTTATCTATTGGGGCAGGTAGTTTTTGGTATAAGCATTCTTGTTGTTCCCCTGTCTACATGCCCTTATCCTTTTAGGGGTCTCCCTTCTTAATAGGTTTCATCCCTGACAAGGCTGCCAGTTTAAAATTCGGAGGTCCATGAAATGAGCATCATTGTTCTAGGTTATACAAGCATCTGCATTTACAGTGCCACACAACTTGTGACCATAGAGTGGTACCACACAGAAGATTATTATTGGTATTAATGGCTTTTGGAGTTCATTACATCTCATCAAATAATGATCTGGATAAATTGTTTGGGTTCCTAAGGTTAATAATGTGCTGTCTGGTAATAATGTTTAATGTCATCTACTATGACAGGGCACTCTGATAACTGAAGGTTGTGCGTAGATCTGTGGTAGCAGGCACTTGTAAATAGTTAATCCAATGATTAGTTTAATCTCTTAGGGCTCTCCATTTGTTTGTTATAAGATTGTCAAGTTCAATTATTGCTAAAGAGTGACCATCTCTTAGTGTAAGCATTTTGGCGTTTTTTTCATATGGAGCATATGTAGCAAACCACAGTGGTCACATCATGGTGGTATGTGAACATGTGTGGGAGAAGTTAATTTCTACCTTGTGCATGTGTATATAAAGGTGATCACACAGACACCAGATTCTGGCAATACTGTAGTTCTGGGGTGCTTGTAGATTTGTAACCAACACCGAGGTGGGGCTGGCAGCAACATATCAAGGCTGAAGTGATGAAAGTTTTAATATTAGTGGGTAAGGCAGGACAGGAGGAAGTGGGAATGTATGAACTGAACTGGTCACTTGCAATGGTGCTTCCAGTGTTATGTTTAAGGAGCCCAATGTATGAAACCAGAACAGTTGATAATCTACTGTGACCACAAGAGGGACTTTGGCGGCATCTGATGTTCAGTGACTTTTAAAGGAGTCTTTCACAAGCTTCCTTCTACCTTTGTGAGGACGTTGCCACCCCGATTGTCCACAATGCCTACAGCCTTCTCTCTGGTGCCAAAAGGACTGCATATGCAGCAGGGGGCCTCCTGTGGATCGTACCAGTCTGCCCCATACCAACAATAATACCATCAATACCAGCGTGGTAAGAACAGTCCAGGAAAGAGAAAATGGAAAGAAAATAGAAAAGCAAAAGAACGGAAATGAGTTTGCATGGAGGATAAAATCCTGGAGGGTGGGCAAGCAGGGGGTAGGTAGGGCCAGCCTTACCCCTCGCTGTCCGCCCCTCTGTGACAGTATCCTCGCCGTTGCCTCGCCCCAGTTCAGTTCAAGGCAGGCCAAGTCCTGTCAGGTGTCCAGGGTCTAGACATTCTGCAAAACCTAATGAAGAACGAGTGGTATGCTGTTCCTAATCAATTTAAAACAGGGGACTACAACTACAAACCCAAAAAAAGAGGTTTGGGAATGGCAATCCATCTTTTTGGAATATAGGGCCCCTCACCCCCACGACACCAAACGGTCTTTGGAAAAAATATCTCCACTAAAGAGCCCCTAATAGGGAGCCCTTCAGGCATTGCATCGCTGACCGGACAAGGAGCAGCCCTATGATGAAGCATGACACCCAGCCGGGTGTGTGAAGGCCTTATATTCCAAAAAGATGGATTTCCATTCCTGAACCTCTTTTTTTAGTCTTGTAATTGTAGTCCCCTGTGGTTGACCCTGTTTTAAAGTGATTAGGAACAGCATGCCACTGGTTCTTCCATTGATTTTGGGCATGTATGCTGAACCTGCCCAAAAGCCCATTGTCCCTCTTGTGTGAATTATTCTGCCAAACCTGTCACAGCTATAGCCACAAGCTGCAAACTATACTCCATTGTTTACCTAAAAGCTTTTGTCTCCCCAGGACCACCTGCCCCCTTGCCCCTTTCCTCACCTTCAGCGGTAAGCCAAACAGGAAATAGCAGCACAGCTTCTATGGGAAAGTGACAGCAAGTGTCAGCAACAAAGGGAAAAAAATATATAATAGCAATAATTTTCTTCTACAAGGAGCCGTACGAGGAGTTATGGAACTCCAAGATGACTTGCAATTTCCTTATTATTTACAGCAGGGAAACTTTATTCCATATAATATATGGTCACACTATCACCTTTACAACAAACCACTAAAATACTTTAGGGCCTATTAGCATATCGGGCTGATCACCACCGCCGGCCCGTCAGTGGTGATCCGCCCGCCATATGCTCCCGTTTCACCCCCACCAAATTAGAATGGTGAAGGGCACCGCAGCAGATGGAAAAAAGACCATCCTTCGGTCAGATTCCCGGCCGGGCGTAAAAGGCCCTAAACATGGTGGCGGTGCCTTGCAGGCACTGCCATCCAAATTAGAATGTGCAATTTTAGAGGCCTTTCCATGGCGGAGACTCTGTCATGGAAAGGCATGTGGTGATCACTTTGGGAGCCCATTGCAGGTCCTAAGGGGGTGAGTGGCTGCAGTTGGGGGGTACCTATGGTACCCCCCTACATTGGCATACACAAGGTGGCAGGCACTCATGGGAATGTGTGAATTTTTCTCCAGTTTTTTCAGAATTTTACAATCATTGCTGAGCCCATGGACAGGTCACTTTAAAAGAATTTTCAATTCATATGGGACAAAGAGCAGCAACTTGCATTTGCTTTCATAAAATCCCTTTTATTACATGATGCACTCTTGAGCCCTTACATTCCTGGCCAGAATCTATGTGTCACTGTTGATGCCAGTAATGTGGGCTTGGCAGCTTTGGTGTTGTGGAGTAGAGACGGCGATGACCACACCATTGCTTTTGTGTCTTGCACATATACATAATTATTTTGTAATGGAAAAATAAATGCTTGCTTGTACATGGACTCTTTAAAAGATTAGGCCATATATTTGGAGCACAGAATTCCTTCTGCAGAAACATCATAATCCCTTAGTGCCTATGCTCAATAGAAGCAATGTTGGTTCAACTAAGGCAACGTTAAAAATGGTAGGATTAAGTTTGACATTTTTAGTAGAGCATTTTGAAGTTGAACATTTGCCTGGTGGAAGAAACAAACAAGCATTTGCAATGCAATCGGTCTCGCATTTGTGAGAGTTAGAGCTATTGCCGTTGTAAATGACAATGTCTTTTACCTATGTGTTTTGGTTTGGAGTAGAGTGGGTGTATGTGGTATGGAATTATGTGGGTTGGGTTGGTTATTAAAATGGATCTGAATGTTTTGCAACAATCCTGTAGGGCAAGTCCAACACTATTCATCTCACGTATTTATACGAAAAAGCAGCAGCGGACCTTAGAATGCCGCACCTAAACTCCAGTGCCAATGAGTCAGTGATCAAGTAGGTTTGGTATTGTGCTGCCAACCCCGACACCAGCTGCTGTTTGGCGTCGCTGTGCTCTCCAGATCAGTTGAACAGTTTTTTAGATACTCATGGGGGCACACTAGAACCAGCCATGCCGAGACGCTGAAACCGAACGACTGTCATTACAGCACTGTACCCACCTAGAACAAATACAACCAGGGACGGGTATTTATTGGAGTACCAGAACTGCTTTTTGGACAAGACATATAAAGTCCGTGATAACGTGAGAAGACAAGGGAAGAGAGGTACTCCTAAGAATTTTAAGAATCATGTCGGGATGAAGAAAGGACTGGAGAAATACTAGTGTGATTACAGAGGGATCTCACAAACACAACACACTGAAAAGATCTGCAGCGCCCTGAAGAAACTCCTTGGTAGGGAGTGAAACGCGTTGGCTGAACTCGCTACATATTTTATTGATGTGCTTTTTAGCCTGACAAAGATAAATAAAGAACATTTTTCTACCTATTTCTTTTTGGACTTTCATTTTGGTGCGCCCCCATGAGTATCTAAAAAACTATTCATCTCACGCCACTAAGAAATGGCAGGGACGAAGGAAGGGGTATGACAGAAACACGTTAGTTTTGAGAAGCAATGGGATCAATTACTTACTGTAAAAAACATTTGTCCATAAAAATGACAAAATTGTGCTGAAAAGATGACGCTGTGATAACTTTTTCTCCAGAATCAATCATGTTGTGCAAATTACATGGTCAAAGTGGGCTTTTAAAATCTATAGTATCTCTACTTTGGGAAAGAGTTAATATTTTACAATAGAACCATCATGACTCTTTGATGACAGGTGCAAGTGTAAAATTCAAAGATAAATGTCACTAGGCCAAAAGAAAACAGAACGAGAAGTTGCATTATTTCATTTACATGGAGTGGGAGAAATTAGTGAACAAAAGTTTAGCTTCAGTAACATTGCAACTAATATCATTAGAAATGTGAAAAAGGCACAATGGCGTACCGTAACCAACATCCTTCCCAAAAAGGTATGTACCTATCTCGGAATCATAGTTTCAGATTTATAGCTGCAAATGTTTTTTGTTTTTTAATGAATATCATTACAGCTCAATGGAATTTTCTTTACACTGATTTGCACACAGCTCATACGTACAGTAAAGCACCATATTGATTCACTGATATCGCTGAACATCTTTCAGAAATGTGCATTAAAATAAGCAGAATTATGTATTTTACCTTCACTGCTGAAAAATCAGAAGTCTGAAATCCTTGAAAACGGAAAAGGGCGCGCCTCCTTGGAAAGCTGGCAACATGAATGACAACCTGCACACAGCTATATTGTTTGGTTTAATATGCAGTTGTGTGGCATGCACATCCGCGTGCATATGACACTATAAAAGCCGAGCGCTATTGCATGAGGCATGGTCAGCCGAGGCGGGTTACCCAGGGCTCGAGTCAGGGTACCATGTGGGTGGTCGGCGTCCCTCCACTTATTTTACCGGGGTGACGCCATCCCCCCTGCCAAATAGCTGGACTTCACTCTTTGGCCTCTCTTGGACGAGGAGCTCGGCACCTTTTGTGACGTCACTTCCTGTCGTGACATCACTTCCGGTGACAACGCCCCCCAATTCTTTTTTTACGACTTGTGCCCTGGGGGTACCCTTCAGATGCAGGGGCAGTAGGGTTGGATGGAGGATGAGTGGCAGGGAGAGAAAAGGGCAAGGAAGTGAGGGCGGATTACTATTTAAATTTGGCCACATATTTCAGTTAAGGGAGTAGGAGTCAGCTTTGAGAGGAAATGGAGCTGGTGAAGGTTAAGCAGTGGCATGCAATCACAGTTGCATAACTCTCAGTCTGAAAGTGATTCAAGCTTTAATCTATTATGTCAGATACGCTAATACAAGTAGATGTGCAAAGTGCCATCATGATACTGGATAGAGACAACGTAAGATTAATATGCAATGAGGCAAGTCTTACTGATGGACTGCAATGTTATACAATGCATGAAGCCGCAAGGGTGGGAATGCTTGGAGTGCAACTTTTTATGAAGTGGTCTACGTTTATTTTTTAATTTTAGAAGCAATACGACATGCAATATTTAGGAGACCTAAGCTATATTTTTAATGTGCAAATATAAAAGTACACGCTCAGAGTAGTTTTGGAAGAGTAGATGGCGGCGCGTGCCCTTTCGATGGTATATTAACGAGATGTACATTACCTAACGGTATTTGACATTCCTTAGTTTCAAGGGCTGTTGGTTGGAGAGTTCTTTACATCTATTTGCTGCAGGGAGTATTCCCCAGGCTATTATGGGGTGTCCTGTACAGGGGATTTATTTTAGGGGGAGTTGGAGAGCTAATGAAGATGTTGATTAAGACTATCTGTAGAGTACCCTCAAAGTCTGTTTTGAGAGGAGATCTTGGAGCACTTTTAAATAAGGCATGTCCAAAAGAACACTCAACGTATTTCTATTAGAGCGAGGTCCATTTTTGCTTTTGTGGGGGTTTGTATATAATACTACACCCTGCCTCAGTTTCAAAATGAGCATTACTCTAATGAGGATGGATGAAAATGATGGTCTACGGTCACTGTGCAGTAGTAGTTAGGAAACTCTCAAGTGACATTTTTAGACAGAATTAAGTGTAAAATCTGTTTCTAGAAATCAGCTGAAGCTGAACCAGTGTTCATCTATGCAGACTTATTCTGCTTGCCCTCAAGGACCCTGCAATCAGTGAGTAGTCAGCTTACACAGCCCAACGTAACACCATGAGAGCTGGGCAGGACACGGTGTGCACCACAACTTCTGAAGACAGCAAGAGATGGCATGGATTTTAGCAGCCATCTTCAGCCCTGCATTTTCAGCCCAACTTCATAAGAAAACAGATGCTGATTTTCAGTAAAAAACAAGTATCGTGGCGGGAGAGGTGAGGCGTAGGATGGAATCACCAGTCACAAGCGGGAGGGGCATGCAGTTCCAGGATTATGAGTTCTTTCACCGGAATAGTGGAATGCCATAGTGACCTGGGTATAAAGAGTCCAAATCTGCATGTTTTACCTCTTTGAGAGGAAAATCTTTATGTAGGTGGTAAACGGCTGTGGAGGTTTCGTTGGGGTCATTGATGTGGGTGGCTGGTGGCAGAGGGGGCAGTAAGAGGGCAGAGAATGTGACAATAGGCCTTCTGGAGCATTTAACCATTATAGGATCTCTGTAGGATGCGAGGGAGAGAAGCCGGGCTGGGAGGAATATCCAGGTCCAGAGTTTTTTAACCTGGAATTACTAGGTCCTGTGTTTGTGGTAATCCCAGGCCAAGAGACACCACCCAAATTGGAATGGCCCAGAGCAGTATCCCACTGTATTCATTTGGAGGACAGAAATGGGCCTAGGTTGAATAAAAACAGCATACAGTAGTTGCTTAAACTATTCTACTGGCAGACAAAACATTACCCACACAAAGGTTTACCACCAAGTGCACCTGGACATCAAGAGCCCAGATAAGGCTACATCCCTTTTTGAGTCTCGCCTGTAACAGCGCATGTGCTGCTTGTGCATGTGCTCTAGTTTGCGAGATGTATTGTATACAACAAGGGCCTTGGAGCCCAGCCATCGCTGGCCATTCACTGGCTTCTTTGTCACTCTTAATTGCTGCCTTGTAATTGGGCAGTGTATGCCAGCATCACCTTCAGATCTTCGGCTGGGCATGGACTGAATTCAGGTTGATTTCCAGCTTGATTGCAGTTCTTCCTCAGATTGAGGTACTATTTACATGTTTTTTAATGTATTCTTCTTCTTGCTTCCTTCCCCTCCCACTTCGCCTTATCCTTGTTGCTTCTTCCCCCTCCCAGTCTCATACTCTCCTGTTCTCTGTGCTGCTTCTCCCCCACCCGCCATGAGAAAAAAAAGTACTATGACGCTTCCAGTGCAAGCCATGCATAGTGTTTTTTTTAACTATTCCCTACCACCCTGCCTCCTTTTGTTTGTATTACCCTTTCCCGTCCCTCCCACCCTTTTCCCTTTGACCATGTTTCCAACCCCTATCCGCCATTGGCAAAAAAAAATCACTATGACGTGGCCAGCTTCACAGTTCAAAGATTCATAGTGCTTATTTTTCCTTTTCCTTGTTAATTTTGAACAATAATGCACAACAGTCACGTTGCTGCACACGATGGCTTAAAGACATTGGCATAGCCAACAGCTATCGTTTGTTGCTCTTGTCACTTCTCGCTCTTCAAAGGGCCATACAGGTTTCAGAAACAAAAGAAATTGCACTATTATTTTTTCTTTATTTTTGCCACTTTGACCAATCAAGGCCTCACTCAATTAGGCTTATTTTTTATCTATCCCTAAGTATTGTTCTTACTGCGTTTTCAATTTTGTGACCTACCTGCAATTCCTTCAGAGAAGAGCAAACCCTGTAATCTCCAGATCTTTTTACGCAGCAAAGTTTCAAAATAAAAAGACGCCTTTTTTTGAAGTAACTTCCAATAAAAATTTTAAAAAATCAATGTTTTAGTCTGCCCCATTGTTGCTGGAATTGTTGAACGAACCCTGTTCTCCTCTTATTGTTTTCGGGCTCAAAGGTACTTCATAAGCTGAAGACCCTAAACAAGAACATTGACAAAAAATAAAATTACGGTTGATGAATGCGCCTATAATTGGGACATCTACCAGAATGTTTAAAAAAAAACAGTAAGCATGTTTTATATTTTAAGTGCTTGCTCAATTTAATACGGTGTTGTTAGTCCTGTTTACTAATTGAATAGTTATGCCTTTCCATTACTTTAACAAACATGATAGGTGCAGTCCTAAATGGTAAGTGAGACGAGTACCTTTGCTGGAGGGTGGCGCGAGTTGTCTGAGCACAGAGAATGACAGCCGAAAATGCCTGTCAGCTTGAAACAGTGCCTGGGCTCCCGTTGGAAATGTAAGCGACCGATTTCTTTTTTTTCCCGGCATCTTTTTATGCCAGGGCTGATCTGATGTCAGCACTCAAAGTGCTCTCTCCTGGCCTGCAGTGTGCTGTCACGCCATCCAGATTGGCAGCATAAAACAAAACACACAACGCTGGCTGCCAGTCAGGTGACGCGGCAGGACCCGCAGTGCGCCGATGCTCGCGAGCCATATTTAAGAGTCTTTAGAAAGCGCCGCGCAGCTCCTGTTCACCTCATCCGGCACTATCAGGCGGGGTTTCCTCTTCTGCCTGTCTGTCTCTTGTCTGACAGTGATTGTCTTTGTCGCGTGTACCTGTCATGAATGGGTAACACGTGTGGCACATTACTGCCTGCGGCCCTCGTCATTCACAGCGCTGATATCAGATGCCGGCTGTGGCAGGTGCGACAGGGAGTTTAGCAAATAATGTATTGTCTCTGATTTAATGAACCCCTCCTCAAATCCCCACCAGCAACAACCTTTTATTTCACAAAGACCGGCTCTATCAAAAGAGCGTTCCTCCATCTTGTCCCTCCTGCCCTTCCGTGTTCGGCATCAGCATGGGGGAGGAGGAGTTTTCATGGGGGGGGAGGGGGTAAATCATAAATGTCCACTTGATGCGCGTGACTTCTTCCAGAAGGGAAGAGGAATGTTCCGTGCAAATTTAGAGGGAAAAAACGGGCCAAATGCTGCTTTTTAGGCGCCATAGGGTCATTCAGTACATATTCCATTATTTTCAAGGAGCGCCAATTAACACTGTGTCAATTGTAGCAAAATTGTGCACTTTTCAGCATAACAGCCCTAAAAATGTTTAAAAAGACATAGATGAAGGGGTTCGGAAAAGACAATTTCACGTGGCCTATAATTTTTCTCAACGTTTTGCTTTTCTTCAAAATGTTACTTCCTTTTCATTTATCCAACCTGCTCCTTCCAAGGGTTCAATGTGTTATGACTCAGGGTCTCACTGGACAGGGCAGGGAGGAAAACTAAAAATAAAATGGACACATTTCTCATTCTCAGACATCAGACATACGAGTTCCCTGGAATTTCTAGAATCGTACAAGCTAGGATCTCAATAGCAGCAGTGTTTGTTTCTCAAATGTAAACTTTCAATAAATATTTTGAAATACATGCTTTTTATCCCCAAATGCTTGCCACCTTATACAAATGCAAACTTTTTTTCTACCAAACCCTAGTTTTCATTTTGGAAAAGTAACTCCATTTCCCAAACTAATCTTAAACTTTTCATGGAAGGCACTATTATTGTCTTGAAGTACCGCCTTTTCCTTCATAGGAATTATTAGTTTGGTGCCCAAACATCAGTTTGCTATTTTCGGCTAGATCTCCTAGGTACCACTGCCCCTCAGCATTAGATTCTGCCCTGAAAGCCCATGTATCACCATCTCTAGTCAAGGATGCGCATCATAGGGCAAGAATAACGAGTGTTAACCCGGGCCAGGATTATACACTTTTTGGCCATCTTAATGCCAGTGTATACTCAGGGGTTGGCACAATCATGAGTTGAAGAAAAAACTACCCACGCACTTACTTTTGAACACATTTATTAATATAAGGTAAGCTGTGTGAGGTCGCAATACAATGCATCATGGGTTTCCTCTAATTGCAATGACTGTTTAAATGCCAGCTGCCCCACCCCCTTTACTAGGATGTTTTATAGACATTTGCATATAGGCATCAAATTGAGAAACCTTGACAGAAATCCAAGCTCTGAGATCTTTACAGGTGCACAGCTTTGATTAGAGTGTGTGAAAGCCATTTGAAAATCCTTCATTAGAGTTACCAGGTATGAGAGTGAGACTAAATGTGTCAGAGGCAAAGCAGCCCAAACAGTTATGTTTAATATATTCAAACAAATTGGCATAAGCTATCATAGTAGTGCTAAAGAAAATTATGTGCGATTTCTCAATCCTCCCTTTTGCACCCCAAGGTGCAACTAAAAAACAATTCTATTGCCATGAATCTATTAACTTCATGGCCTATTTCATATTCATCATTGCATTTTTAATGCCATCATTTCTTTCATCATCTTCAGAAATTGTTAGTGAGAATGTGGCCTAACGGCTAGGGTGTAACTGCAACAAATGATGGACGGAATGCTGAATGATTCAAACATTCTCCCCCAGTCAAGAGATCTGGGATAAATCCATCGTTCTTTTGCCCACTACGCCACCCAAGTTTGGACCTAGCCATATGCAAATCAGTCTTGACCCTGTGCCTCATGGGAACAGTCCAGACCAAACTGCCAAGCCAGGTCCTCCCAGGACCAGAAACAAGCATCCTGGGACCAGTTTTGAGGTATGTCACGCTTCATCTGCCAGGTTAGCTTGAATCCAGTGGCACAGTGAGCAAGGGACCCACATCTGGGTATACCCGTCCCACTTAGGGCGAAAAGTGTAACTGCAACAAATGAAGGAGGGAATTCTGAATGATTCAAACACTCTCCCCCAGTCAAGAGATCTGGGTTAAATCCATCGTTCTTTTGCCCACTACGCCACCCCAGTTTGGACCTAGCCTTATGCAAAGCAGTCTTGACCTGTGCCTCATGGGAACAGTCCAGACTGAACTGGCCAGGTCCTCCCTGGACCAGAAACATAACCGTTTGAGAGTAAATGGAGGACTACACTGTAGAGCTTTGTGGGAGTTGTCACAACGTTGACCTGCCCCCCCAAAAATTGGAATGCAAAAAGGAACTAACTGTTGTTAGAAAGGGGGGTCTCTAGTTGGCAATGGTTCGCACCTTTGTCCAAGTAGGGACCCTTCCTTCTAGTCAGGGTAAGGGGGATAACCCCTGCTCACCACCTTGGTTGCTTGGCACGAGCAGACAGGCTTATCTCAGAGACAGTGTGTAAAGCATTTGTGTACACATACAGTAATACAGTGAAAATACTACAAATGGACACCATACCAGTTTAGAAAAATCAGTAAGCTTTATCTAAACCAAACAAGACCAAAACGATGAAAATTGAGAATATAGTTATCAAATATGACTTTTAAATGATAAAAATAGTTCTAAACAAAGCAAATTGCAGATGCAACACTTTTCACACAAAGTACCCTGGATGCATCACGCACACAAACAAAAACTATCACAGGTAAGGTGATGCGTCAGTTCCTTTTGCCCAGGATAGGTGATGCATCGGTCCCTTACTTCAGGGGAGGTGATGTGTCGGTGCCTTACTGCCCCACAGAGGCGGTGATGTGTTGGTTCCTTACTGAAGGGGAGGTCATGCGTCGGTTTCTTACTGTACGGGGAGGTGATGCATTGGTTTCTTACTGAGACCCCAGTGTTCTTGCTGGTTTGGTGCTGGCTTGGTGCCCAGATTCGATGCTTGAGGATCCGGGATGCGTCGGTACAAGATGTGGCGGCAGCGATGACACTGCGTTGTTCTTTCGAACTGCAGTCCCACAATGCGTTCGGTCTTGCAGCCACACAGCAGGGCCTGCGTCGGAATTGGTGTGGTGATCTCGGACTTTGTAGATCGTGAACTTGATGCGGCGTTCAGCGAGTTTTTTTGCGCTGCGTCCATTTCTTTGGCGATGCATCGGAAACAGGTGTGGTGTATCGATCACGCTTCTAGAAATTGCATTACTTTTCCAGCTCCCAGCGGCAAATAACCTCCAAAGGTCCAAAGCAGCAGAAGGCACCTCTTAGCAGGTCAGAACTCCCAGCAATGACGTTCAGGGGAGCTGGTGGTGAAGTCTTTGTGTCCCTGGGACTTCAGAACAGGAGGCAAGCTCTCTTTCAAGCCCTAGGAGATCTTCTTCAAGCAGGGGACACAGCACACAGCAAAGTCTTTCTCCCTTCCTTGGCAGAAACAGCCACTGCAGCCAACCCCAGACAGCAAATGGAACAGGGGCAGTATTCCTCCTCAGTTTCCACAGTTTTCCTCCTTGGCAAAGGTTCCTCTTGATTCCCAGAATTTATCTTTGAACTCTTTCCTATCCCTGTGACTTCAAACAGTAGGCAAGCTCTACTTCAAGCCCTTGGAGAAAATTCTAACAGCAGGATGATGAAAGCACATTTTAGTCCTTTCCCTGCCCAAGACGGAAGCAACCACTGCTAGCCAACGCCAACAGCACACAGCACAGGGGCAGTACGCCTCCTCCAGCTTTCCCGGTTCTTCTTCCTTGCAGGTTCCTTAGTTCGGCAGTAATCTAAAGTTCAGGGTTCTGGGCCCCACTTTTTATAACACAAATTCCTTTGTTCTCTGGTGGCAGAGAAACTCTTTCCCAGCCCAAATAAGTTTTGTCTTTGATTCTGCACCCCCCATATCTCAATTCATACCAGACACTTTCACAATAAAGACGCGGTGGACTGAGATTGTGCAGTGCTTACGTTTCTATTTCCCTGTGATGTTTCTTGCTAAAGAGCAATACCAAAGGTTTGTTTCTCACCTAAGACTAGAATAAAAGGCATCACTCTAGACTTGATGCACAAACACAGTTCATTGTGAGAAAAGAAAGAAAAAAGAAAAGAACACAGGAAGTAGATACAAATGTACTCTGTTGGGTCATGATTTCACTGAGCCCCCTTGCACTCAAGGAACTCTTCTTTCTGAGAACCTTGGTGCGGCTGAACTCGGAGTTAAACCCTGGCCAACGGTTATACCTCAATTCATACTGGACTCATAGAGTAACTGAGCCCAGAATTCATACTGAACGCCCTGTATCCCATTTCCATACCATACCTTGTATCATCTATAGTCAAACCTGATGCCCTGTACCATAGGAACCTTAGAACTTAGAGCCAAGCACTTTGAACCTAGTACTTTGAATCTAGCACTATAAACCCAGTGCTCAGAACTAGTGCTCAGTGCACATTGACCCTATAGCTGAAAATCTAGCACTTTAAACCTAGCACTTTGAACTTATCGCTTTGAACATATCACTTCAAACTTAGAACCTAGAACATTCTTTGCAGTTATAAAACATCTTACCCTAAAATGGCCTTACTCTCTTTACATTCTGGCAACCTGATTTCCCTGTAGTTGTCAGATGTGGTCACAGAGAGCGGGCCTGCAGCCACAGCTAAGCCCCCTAGAAAGGACCATTTCAAGATGTGTACACTTGATTGTTCAGTGGAGAATTATCTGCTCTCCAGCCCTTAAATTGCCAGTGTATGATCCTCCATGTACACAGCACCAAAACCTGTAGAAAAAAACAGCACTTTACTCAGGTAATACCAGAATACACATTTATTTAGACATGTGAAGACAGTGTGTTGACCGATGGAGACCATCAGCCACCAAACTTTTCCTTAGACTGAAAACTCAGGCAGTATGTATACAAATCTTCACGGTCAGAGGTCATCTGGTTCCCTGTACGAAGGAAGCGTGTACAATAAGCATGGACGAATTTTGCGAATCTGGCGTTCGCGAATTTGCGAACTCGCAATCCGCAAAATCCGTGAATTCTCGCGAATTTGCAGATTTTTTTTTGTGTTCGCAAGTATTTCTGCCAGTTCGCGAGGGTTTTGTACCAGTTCGCAATTGTGAACTTACATGTCGGCTCGCAACGGTCGCGATTATGTTGTTTCTACGTCTGGTTCATCATCACAGGTTCCCAGCACCCTCTGTTTCACCACTGCCACCCTCTGCTTCACCCATGCCACCCTCTGGTACATCAATGCCACCCTCTGGTTCATCATCACTGTAGATTATGGGGGGAAAAAGCAAGCACACCTGCCCTGCTTCAACTGACATGAATTAATTTGGGGTTGATTTATTAATGTGTCACTGTTTTAAAATTCCAGTCTGCACCTGCTTCCTCATCTGTAATTTGCTTTCTGTTGCAGTGCAATTTTTTTTTCCAGGACCTTTGTGGCCTACTTGTAGCTATTCTATGATCTGGCTGTGAGGGTCAGAGCAGGGTCATACAATTGTTGCAACAAGCAACTGAACTCTGGAGGGGCCCCAGTCAGGAAGCACTACAGGGAATGGTTACTAATGATGAATTTGAACTTTTGCACCTGCTGCTGAGTGCTTTCAGTTTAGCAAAACTCGTTTTTCTGCAGAATAGCAAATGTAATGCCAACAAACTTACTTGTGAAAGTTTATTTCTAATCCAAAAGTGATCCAAAGAAAGTCAAAAGGCCTCAAATCCAAAAAAGGGCAGGCAAATGTCAACCTGAGGAGTTATTCTGATAAAAATCATCATTTTCAGAAGGTCTATGCTGCTTGCTAGTGGATTTCTTGTGCAGAATTGCAAATTTTGTAATTTCGCGAGTGCAAGATTGTTGCTGCCCGCCGCACCTACATGTTCGCAATTGCGAACTTACACCGCACGCCGCAAAATTGTATCACCAAGAAAAAAAAATCCGCTGCGTGCGAATTTGAGGATTTTCGGTAAATTCGCGAGCGTTCGCGGATTGCGAATTTACCGAAAATCCGCGAGCGGAACGGATTTTCCGCCCATGCTTAGTGTACAAACAAAATGTTTTACAGCTTAAGAGGTGTACAACATTATTTAATCAAGTCTTTTTGCAATTAGAAACAGTTTCAGATTCCCAAAACATGATAGTGCATAGAATGTTTAATAGTTCAGCCTTATAGAGTGATGCATGGAAAGCAATATGTGAGGATAGCATATGTCTCAAAGCAAAACGCTCTATTTTGTATTAATCCAGTGTTAACAGGGATAAAAAGTGACTTGCACAGATATTCGAGGTGTTGAGCAGAAGGACACTGTTCAGGCAATAACACACACACGCACACATATGAATCTGGAATATAGTGGTTTAACATACAGTCACAGTAGGTATTAAAACTACATGTTTTATCAAGGCTACAATGACACATCAGATTAAGCCTCTGCTTCTGGATGTAGAAGACACTGTTGGGTGTGGGGTAACTTGTTCATAGCATTTTTCATCTTGACTGGTTCAGCAAAGAGTTCACACCCTATATTATGTGCATGTTCCTACCATAAAGTAGTGGGAACTTGTTTAAGTATTTCATCAACAGTCAGTCATATGAGTTCCAGATTTTTCATCCCAACCATCAGATTCCCATAACACCTCATACTTAGGTTCATTTGCCTTTGGCAGATTCGAATAAAACCCATCATTGCATCATCAGTACAATATGCAGTTTAATTTACACTATATGTCACTCTCCGAGAGGTTTGCCAGTGCGGTAGGGCATAGCAGAAAGGCATGTCAATTGGTTATAGTACATGGGGTAATTGAAACGAAATCAGTACAGAACTCTAGTACTGGAAATGTCAACTGCATCAATGGGCAAGCCTGAGAGAGGTAAAGAAAGGAATTCAGAGGTTTTCCAAGCAGATCCCCTAGAATCTGTGTCAATGAAGCAGGAAATTGGTTTACCATGAATCACACAATTCACATATGAACCATTTGGATCAGCTGGAAACAATCTAACTAGGCATTTGAGTTATCTTGGAATGCCTAATAGGAAACTGATTCCTAGATATCTAAGTAAACTCAGAATATTCGTTTGAGTGAGGAACCCAGGCATTAAATTAGAGCAATCTTATTTCCAGCTACCAATTGACCACAAATAAAACATGATACTTCTTGATGGGCAGACTTTCCTCTTCTCCTTCCTGGATTTCCACCCATTCCACCGACATCTTTCCTACTCTGGTACTCAGTGTGATCCATCACCCCCATTCCCCTTCATTTTACCGTTTGCTGAAATGAATGCATTTGTAAAGCTGTCAGTTTAGATTCATGCACTTCCATTTTCCTTTCTTTCACCGCCACGCTGTGGTTGGTGACCATTACCAACTCAGCCAAACCCTTCATTTGCCAACCAGTACAAATGGTCTGTAATTGTTTTTGAACCTTCAGTACTGTTACTGGTACTGTACTAAAGCAACACCAACTGATTTCAGGGCTTTTTCAGCAGACTGAGAAATTCATAAGTACCTCCCAAACACATCCTATAATAGACCTAGATAATCCCTAAGAGATTCTCGTTTGTTTTGCTTACAATTGGCAATCTTAGTCCAGTGGGTCTGACTGGACACACTTCCGTTACATCATTCAACAACTCATTCTTAGCTGCAACCAGAGTGACATATTTAGCAGGTGCATGCCACAGCCAGTTATTCTTTTCCATCAGTCAGTCTCTAACTTCCCTTGGGACAACCAACCTCAATCGCTGATATATATCAGCTCAGTTAGGTTTGTAACATTCAGACACTGTGTGTAACTCATCGTATGACATGAAGGTTCTTTTCTTGAATATTGTAGAATTATTTCTAATGTTAAAAATATCTGCTTGGGACCACGTGACATGGACCTGCATGTCTTGATGTGCTTGCCCGCACATTATATCCTTGTTCCCCTTATCCTGGGTGGCCAGCTGATTCTGCCGTGTTTCTGGGTGCATCTTCTGGTAGACCCTCAGTATCTTCTACCGAAATGTGGAAACTCAAAAGTTCTTCCCTTTTTTTTCTTTCTAGGATTCTTTGGAGGTGGTTTGGGGAAATAAGTAAGGCAGAAGCTGCCAAAAGGGTACAAGACCTAACTCTGTCCCTCAAGTGACTAATTTGGTATTGAAGTCCTCGGTTGGTTTGTTTAATCGGGAAACAACCATCACAACGCAACTTTCACAATGCACTACCATTACAACAAAACTTTTACAACGCAAGATCCATTACAACGCATGCTATTACAACTCATGCCATTACAACGTAGATGCTATTACAACACATGCCATTACCACGTAAGTATGGGTAAGTATTCAATTTAAATAATATTAATTTAAATTTAATTTAATTTTCTTAAATTAATTTAATTATTGTAATTATTTTTAATTTTAATTAAATTTAAATGTAATTTATTTTAATTAACCCCTTGGACGCTGATGACGGAACCGCTCCGTCATCAGCTGCGGGTGGGCTGTGCTGATGACGGAGCGGTTCCGTCATGGCCCACTCGGCGCGCCTGTGCGGCGCGAATTTTGCGCCTGCGCTGAGCGTTCCATAGGAGCGGGGCGGGCCATGACGGAACCGCTCCGTCACGAGCACAGCTCAACCGCGGCTCGTGACGGAGCGGCTCCGTCACCAGCAGGCGGCCGCCGCCCCGCCCCCTTAGCACTGCGGCAGAATAGCCGCCGCAGTGAAGGGGTTAAACCCCCTGGAGTTAGAATAGTAATTTTACCCCTACACTATCCAACACTTACCCTACTATTACACCCACCTGGAGTTAGAATAGTAATTTTAACCCCTACACTATCCAACACTTACCCTACTATTACACCCCCCTGGAGTTAGAATAGTAATTTTAACCCCTACACTATCCAACACTTACTGTACTATTACACCCCCCTGGAGTTAGAATAGTAATTTTAACCCCTACACTATCCAACACTTACTGTACTATTACACCCCCCTGGAGTTAGAATAGTAATTTTAACCCCTACACTATCCAACACTTACCCTACTATTACACCCCCCTGGAGTTAGAATAGTAATTTTAACCCCTACACTATCCAACACTTACTGTACTATTACACCCCCCTGGAGTTAGAATAGTAATTTTAACCCCTACACTATCCAACACTTACTGTACTATTACACCCCCCTGGAGTTAGAATAGTAATTTTAACCCCTACACTATCCAACACTTACTGTACTATTACACCCCCCTTGAGTTAGAATAGTAAATTAAAATATATTTAAAAAAAATTAATTAAAAAAAATAATAAACATTTTTGTAATTAGATTAAAATTACATTAATATTAATAACATTAAATACTTACCTATACTTACGTTGTAATGGCATGCGTTGTCATAGCATCTACGTTGTAATGGCATGCGTTGTAATGGATTTTGCATTGTAAAAGTTGCATTGTGATGGTATGCATTGTGAATGTATGCATTGTAACGTCATATATTTGTTTCTTCCCATGCAGCTGTAATTCATGTTTTTGCTTATTGTTTTTTGTCATACCAGCTGAACACGATGGGCCATTGCTCTGTGTCTGTGTTATTCTTGGAGTCTATTAATCATCTCCTCAAATTATTTAAGTGCAATATATCAAAGGTTCCTTTTTCTTGAAGGAACTTCTTTCCATCCTCCTTTCGAATACCTGTATGTGCTTGATCCATACAAAGTGAGATATTGCAATGCAAAGCATCAAGGGTTTCCCTCTATAACAATGAGCTTATGTTGCTAGCAAGCTCTAAACGAACCTGACTCTATAAGGCTTTCATATATAGGCATTGAATAAGACACACATAACAGAAATGGAATCTCTGGTATTGTTGTGGGTGCGCAGCTTTCTCGAGAGAAGAGAGCAAAGACTGTGAAAAAACATCAAATAAAGTAACTTCCAGATGCTGAACTAGCCAAATAAAATCCTCACTTCTAGTTGCCAGTTCAAGTTCAAAAGGTTTTATTCAGTTTATAACAAAATAAAGCAAAAAGCATCGCATCATTGCATGACATTTTACATTTAGATACAAATAAGCAAAAGAAAATACATGATAAAACTTTAAATACGAAAGTTAAAATAAATCATGTTGCCAGTTATAAAACACCATACAAAATTCTATAAAAGTTCTTAGGTAAAAGTCAAAATTCACATGGGTCTAACAGAAAAATTATAATTTGAAATGGTAAACCACTAAATTATTTCATTTCCTAAAATGAAAACAATACAAATACCTAGGGCCTGGTTTAGATCTTGGCAGACAGGTTACTCTGTCACAACGGTGTCGGATATCCCGTCTGCCGAAATATAAATCCCATAGGATATAATGGGATTTATATTTCGGCGGACTGATATCTGTCACTGTTGTGACGGAGTACCCCGTCCGCCATGATGTAAATCAGACCCTAAGCCATTTTGGTTTCTGTGCTAGTCAATGATTCTCTGGTACAAAGCACTTTTATAAGAAGCATTGCTATATAATAGCATACTGTCACATCCTTTAGATTGTGTAGACATTAACCTGACTGTATATAGGCATACATATACAGGCGTCGAATCAAACACGCATAACAGAAAGCGAATCTCTGATATTGTTGCCGGTGCAAAACCTTCTCAAGAGAAGAGAGCAAAAGACCTTGAAAAAACATCAAATAAAGTTAATTCCAGGTGCTAAACTAGTGAAACTAAAAATCCTCACTTACAGTTGCCAGATCTAAAAGTAAATCCGTCAGAGGGGAAGCAACCTGCAGAGGTATGATCAATAGGAGCAAGCAAAATGGCGTAGGTTATTACAATAATACTAAGGTAAATCGTGTGATGTCTCACAGGTCATGGGTTATAACAATATTCATATCACCATTGTCCCAGGGCTAGCATTGAACCAGAGTTGGACATTATCATGGTTTGGGTACCTACAGGATGTCAATATTTAGCAGAGGACACCCTGACCAACATGTTAGCTTGGGTGGGTAGAGTAATCTTATAGATGCCCATAGCTTGCCAGGATTTAGCCTCATTACTTCCATTGTCAGCAGTATGGATCCTCATGTATGGTTGCCTGCCATTTTCTAGGATTTAAAACCTTTATGCCTGGGCAAGAATTGTACCCACAGTGGGAAGTATTATACACAGATACCAAGAACTGCCACTGCTATGCAAGGTTTAGCGTTATACCAGGGGAGAGCATAAACATGCAGTATGATGACAATCACTTCCCGGATGCATGGATCACCATTATACCACCGTTATAGCAGGTGTGGGCACTGTCATGTCTTTGATGGCCACAATATGCCACTAATGACCACTATTGTGGCATGGATGAGTGCCATATTCATGGATGCCCAGAAAATGCCAGAGATTACCATTATAATAGGCCAACATTATTCCAAGGGATGCCCAAAATATTACAAGAATTTGCATTGTTAGGCCATGACAAGCATGAAATCAGGAGAGAGGGTGTGGGGTTACCATCAAGCCTTCCATTTCCACAATATACCAAGAGTTCCAATAATTTATCCAGGATAGCATTATACCAGAGCTGGACTCCATCACATTTTCTGTAAGTCACACCTGTTTGCTGAAAATTATTGAACACATTTGCTAGTGTGACCATTAGAAGATTAATGCCATAAAAAATGATGTAGCAAAGCCATATTTCCCTGGAGCCCTCTTATCTGGCACTGTTTTAATCTCTGATTACACTTCTTCCTCCGTAATTAACCTTTCCTGAGCATCAATCATTTTGAGAAAGAAATTTGGAAAGGATGTGTCTTTTCAGTAATTTGCCAGCTGAATTATTTTAAGCAATATTATGTCTCCATTATACATTGGCATAAAGCCATCATCTAAATGTACCAGAAGTGATTGTGCTTGGATCGTAACGACTACCGGATTTCAGCATGATGTATGCTGTCTGGATTGCGACAGGTATTCTCTTTAATATTCATTATAGATTTTTATTGCATCACAATTTCTACATTGTTACTCGGTGTAATTATTTCAATAGTTTAGTATTCCTCTCTATAAAGAATGAAAGCACACAATCACCCTCATACACACTCTGTCAATGAAGGGAACTGAAACTTTTATGTTCTGAAATGGCGTGTCTCTAGGAAATATCCTCTTACAGCCCAAGCAAGACCTTACAAGGCAGACTTCAAACTAGTTTGAGAATCATTACTCATGACTATGCCTATTAAAGCTATCTCAAAGAATTAATTGTATGTATTTATGTTTTTTAGAATTTACTAGCATGCTATGTGTTGATTCTTAGAATGTTTTATGGACAATTGTCTCAATAAACTTGCCATTATCTCAGTGGCGGCTGGCACAGGTAAGGGCGGTAAGTCAGTGCAGGCGGGGGTGGGGTCAGGGAAGTTGACATATGATGCGAGAAGTTAAATTAAATTGAAAAATATATAAAACAACTTACCTTACTCTCGCCGCATTGCCGAGGTAAGTGGTTTTATTTTTCCCCGACCCCCATCCAGTCGCCCCACCTCACTGTTCTTACCTGTGCTGACTGCAACTGTGTTATCTCTCTCTCTCTCTCAAAGAACTATGGCGTCAAAGTGGCGCTTGCTGTCACATGCACTAGTCTGCAAGTACATACTGACATAATATGACATGACATCAGTATGCGCTCTGAGGTGACTATGTGTGAGTCCAGCCATGTGACTCTGCCACTGAATCATTGAACATGCTGCCTGAACTCCCAGCTATGTATACAGTTCAGGTCCATACTGACAAACCATCAGTTATGAGTCACATATTTCCTGCTGAAGACTAACTTTGCTTGTTGACAGTAAGTTGCAACGTGGCGTAACTGTCTTTATAATCCAGTTGGGGTACGATCAAGCATAACAAAGTGGCCCCCCTAAAGTAATGTGCTGATGAGAGAAGTTAGTATCTTCAAAGAAAAAGAGAGAGCATTTGCAGGGACCCATGGAATGGCATAGAAATATAAACTTTAAAGATGGGGGCCATAAGACAACCTTGCAGTAGCTCATTAGGGACAAAAATCTTTCTTGTTGTGTTACCTCTACCCTGAGTTGAATATATGTTGATATGGAGAATAGAACTATCTGAATAAGTGAAGGAGCCCCTATTGGGTGTCCAAATTCAAAAGATTAACCTATCCATGATATTGTCAAATAAATCTCACATTCTGGAAAGAGTCTGAAAGGGTTTATTGATAAAGGTACACATAGTAGTCTGTCAATCACTAAGTCAGTCAGTCAGGGGCCCTACTAGTGGCGAGCGGGACAGACGCACGCTGTTTATCTGCTCCTGCAGCAGCAGCTCTGGAGCTGTTATGGTCGTGGCACTGCCCTCGCTAGAAGCTTGTAGACTTTGGTGATCCGGGCAGCTTCAGGTCGCCAGTAGTTGTGGCCACGGGTGAAGTCTCAAGGCAGATCTCGACCTGGCAGATCACTTGGCAGCTGCAGCCCTAGGCCTTCCAGGGAACACACCTCCATATAGCTGGAAAACAGAGGCTACAAGGTCTGCAGTGGCACCACCAGTCCTCCAGCCATGATAAGCTACTGATCTTGCGTGCTGCTTGCTTTCTGTAGAGGACTTGATTATTCAGTTCAATCTGAGAACCTTTTAGGGAGACCAGGGTACCCTCTTTCACATTTGGGCTACTGCTAACTTCACTCCTCCACAGTCTCTTGCTCCCTCTTGCTATTCCCAATGATGGGAACACCTTGGGCTTTTCTTCCTGGGCAGTTTGTCCTCCTGCAGTGCTAGTCACACTCCCTCTCTCTCTCATTGGGCAGGCAGACTGATAGCCTCTCTGTAGACCCTCAGCTCCTCCAGTAGGAAGTGCAGATTTCAGGTGATATCCCCTCACCTTTGGGAGACTGACCTTCTTGTAGGCACCAGCCCTGATCATACAGCAGACCTCCTAGAACCCTGTGGAACACTCCTTTGCTTGTTCATGATGCACTTGGAACTTGGAACTGGAACAAGGCGGGGTGGTTCGGATCCCACTTTTATACACATCTTCTAGACAGGGACTGTGGAATCACTCTATAAGGTTTCATAACCATGCTTGGGTTTGTTTTCTTGAAGATATTATTTTAAGGCTGCTCTTCTGACAGCCATTGTGCAAAGTGATGATTCTCAAAGCATTTGTCTGTGGGGCTGCCTCCGAGCAATAGTAATCAAAACAGGGGCAGAATGTGGTGTGAGTTCTCTGTACCTGGAGGCCATCACCTTCCTGAAGCTGTTATCAGAGAAAGACAGGATCTGCCTATAAACATCCTCACCTTGAACAACAGAAACTGCAGCCCCTCACCCCTAATCTTTACCAAATGGCAGTGCTCATGAAGAGCTAATCAGTAGTCCTTTGCTAACAATGTTGTATTCGAATTTCTTTATCTCCATGCTCCTCATTTCAATGTCTCAGTTCCCACCCTCCAGCCACAAGAATGCAGGCAATACACGACCACTGTCCGGGAAAGTTCTCTTCAACATGCTAAACCAGGGGCATCCAACATGGAACCTATGCGCTCCAGTACTCAGACTCGCACCACACAGAGTCCTACTACCATACATGTGCTACATACCTTCTGCACATACACACACTTGACATATATATAGAATATCACTGGAATGTCTGTTTCACATTATGACGGAACTTTCCACAAAAGGAGTCAGTAAATAGCACTTTTACTGACACAGAGAAAAAAGTCTGGTCATATTACAGATTCACAAAACATGGTATGGTTCCACCACTGCTTTATGTGATATAGCCAGAGCAAGTGCGGTAGTCCATTACCTACTATGAGACCACAAGTGGTCCACCCTTTCAAGTCACCAGACAGGTCCTGCACCTTCCATTGTCAAGGGCAGGCCTAGCCTTCTGTGTGCGTACTAAGCTCGCATGAAGCGGGGGCAGAAAACAAAAGTGAAGATATCAGTTTTCATATGCAGTTGGGCAAACAGGGTAGGCGTACAGGTCTCTTTACCATGCAAGGGACAATGGGACAATGCCGCTCAGACACCTTGTGTCAGTTGGAAGCTTGAACTTGACTTTGAATCATTGGCCAGTACCTCTGTGTATATGTAACTCTTATTGACTCTGTGGGGTCCAATGAGACACAGCTTTAAGTAGGTTTACTCCACTGTATTCAACCTTCAACTCCCCCTCAGAGTTTTTTAATCAAAGTTCCTGTACTTCAGATGGAATGGAACCTAGAACCAAGACTTTATGCATATCTTCCTTTGAATAACAATAAAATAAAATACTATTTCGTGTAAAAAACGAAATTGACATTATGCCAAGTAAAGCAATTGAATATGTCAGGTATTCCAATGTGGAATTGTGTAGTGCCTCGACATTCTGTAACAAAAAAATAAACAAAAACTATTTCATAACATAACCTATACTTAATGGGCAGACTGGTAGGCCTTCCCACATGACTCATTCGATTCCCAACATTCCTGGCTTCTACTATATGCTCTCTAAAAAGAAGACCTCTGTTCATCTGCTTTCACAGTTTGCTTCACTCCTTCAGAAGCTAACACAACATTCTCCAAATATTCTGATGTATCCTGCAACCAATCATTAACTTTTACAGGAATCACAGGAAAATTTCATATTTCTATTCCCTTTTATCTTGCAATACAACTCAAATGCTACACCCTATAATCACTTAAGCATGCTGAATTAATAACGGCTCAGATAGCATAATTTTGCCCCTTCCGAATCTTGCCTGTATTCCTAGCATGAACCCAATCTCTGTCATCCAAACCCACATTAGTATCAGCATGCTTTCATCATAATACTCCTTATAGGCTAGTTGTGCTTTCATTATATTACTCACTCATCAATCCCATGTTGTTCTTAGTGTAAGGTTTCCTTCACCTCATTCGCTCAAAATGACTAAATCCAGTAACAGATGGAGTGGACCTATAAGCCAAAGTATTTTCTATGGTTCAGCCATCTAGTTATTACCATCCATTTCTGGCAATTGACTTTTTCCCTTGACAAGTCTGTTGAATCTCTCTTCAGCACCATTACTAGCTGGATGATACACAGATGTTTACCAATGTTTTATTCCATTCCTTTTTAAGTACTCTTCAACCAAGTCGAATTTAAATGGCACACCATTGTCAATCAATAAAGCAATCAATCAGCATTTGTAAAGTGCTTCACTGTCAACACTGGGAGTATCTGTGACCTGGTGTGCGAGGCCTCTGTCAAAGAGTCTGGTCTTGAGGAAAAGTCAGGAAGAGGGAAGAAACAAGTAGAACAAGGCAAAGCAGAGGGCAGAAAAACGAGCGAGCAGAAAAGGCAAAACAGAGGGCAGAAAAACGAGTGAGCAGAAAAGGCAAAACCGAGAGCAGAAAAACAAGCAGAGGTGGCACAACCAGAGGGCAGCAGGTAGACAGGCAGCAGAGGGTAGCAGCTTGCAAGCAAGCTGGACAGGAGCATTGCTGCAGGAGCAGCTGTCACTAATCAGTGATTCAGGTAACCTTTCATACACAAAAACATCATCTAAAAATTAGACCACGGCTTTCGCATTTGTTTCGCTCTCTATTATCTCTAACTCTGCCCACTTTGAAAAATGATCCACCCAAACAATGACATACTTGAGCATCCATAACAAGAGTTTCCAACACCACCTGTGGGCATCGAATTGAGGTTATCACCTATTGTAGCCATCCAAACTTATTTTCACATGTATCTCTGTGTCCTTATCTATTCCACATGACCCCTTAACTCTTCTCTTAGTTTTAACTATTCCTAGGTGACCTACATAACATAACTGTAATATCTTGTCTCTCACATCCATGGGGTATTTCTTTTACCCCTCTCCATACGTAACTATCACATACATAGAATTCATTCTGTACTTCCCGATATTTCCTGAGGTTATCCACCTACATTCTCTTGTATGGCCAGGCCTCCTTCAGATAATATTTGACTTCAACAAGATCCTCATCCTTCTCTTAGGCAGTACTCCACTGACCCTTACTAATGCTGTATTCCTCACTGTCCTCCCCATTAGCTACTGCATAACTCTTACAATAATCTTCAGGCACCTCCTTTAAAGGAAAAGCTAACCTACTAAGGCAACCAACAACCCGGTTCCCTACCCCACATAGATGCGATACCCAGTAAACATAGTCTTGTAACCTAATGGACATCTTTGAAATAAGTGCAGATGATTTTTGTAATACACCAGTGGTGAGTGTTTTTGTGAGAGGTTTGTGATCAGTTCTTAAATGAAACTCCTACCCCCACACAAACGTCCTAAAATATTCTATGCCCCACACAAATGCCAAGGTTTCGTGTTCAATTGCCAAGTATTTTCCTTCAGTGGGCGTCAAACTCCATGAAGCAAATGTTGACACTATTTCTGAATCATCTGTCTCTGTGTGAGAACAACCCCAAGACCCATACTGCTAGCATCCGCTGTAATCACACTCAGTAAATTCAAGTCATACCCATTTTAAGGTGATGCACTACTTATTTCATCCTTGATACTCTCAAAAGCATTCATACACTCACTTGACCACTAAACCTCTGACTTAACCTCTAACAATTGTCTGAGAACATGTGTCTTTACCGCAAAGTCCCTTATACACTTCAAATAATACTCAGCAAGTGCTAGGAAAAAACACAATTCCTCCTTCTTACTTGAGCAAGGAGCATTTTTCTCAGCTTCAGTCAATTCAGGTTTGGGTTTGATATCTTCTCACATATTTCATTACCCAAATAACTCACTGATGGCTTTGCAAACTTGCACTTCCAGAATTCTGATGAAAGATGCTGTTTTTTCAGAACACACAACACCTTCCTTAATGTATCCTTTCCCATAACCAGAACGTAATCTTGGAAAAATAATTCTCCTTTTGTACCCTTCAAGATTTTATGTAGTAGTCTATGGTAGACGGCTGCCGCTGATGCCAAATGAAATGGCATTCTTATGAATTTGAAACACCCTACATGAGTGATGAAGGCAGTAAGTCTTTCACTGTTCTGATGGAGTGGCACCAGAACCGGAAGATAGGCCGAGACCCTCAGCACAGGTTTACCTGCATCAGGCCCTAGACACCCTTGGTCTAGCCAGCACCGGAGATTCACCTCTGAGCCACTTGGGGCCTCATTTATGAAAAGTGATGGATCGCTGCGTGAAAACAGCGATGCGTCACTTTTCATTGAGCCCTTCTTGCGACATGCTGGATGAGTCATATTTATATGACGTATCATGTCGCAAGGAGTTACAGATACGTAAGTATTTCTGACGTATCTGTAGTCGCAAAAATGACGCATTGCTGGAGTGTGTCACGAAAGTGATGCAACTCCATCAATGAGTCATTTCACACGGGCAAGTCTTATTTCAAATGTGCCTGCGTCAGATTTACGTCTGCTGTGAGGCAGTCGTAAGATATTGACGCATTTGCGTCCTAGAAGTGACGCATTGAAATCTCATAGACTTCACTGTGTCACTACTACAAGGCTTACTTGCGTCAAAACGCCCACCCTGCATACGTTATACCTGGTGCAGGTATAATGTGGCACAGGGTTTTGCAAAGTGACGCATATACCTAGATGCGTCACTTTGTAAATATGACGCAACATGGCACATTTTCTACCCTGCTGGTGCATCACAAAAAGTGACGCACTGGTGTCAGAAAAGTGACGCAAGGGCTCATAAATAGGCCCCTTGCAGTTTAAAAAACGGACTAAATCTAGTACACAGCTTCTATTAGTGGTTGAGGATAAAGCCAGCCTGTCTAGACATAAAAATGTATGAGCGAACAGGCTGACACCACAGTGCTACTTAAGTGAATCCTACAGAAATCAGGTTAAGAAACAGTGTTATGTCCTAGCCTTTCTGCTAGGAAGAAGGTGGAATTCTTGTTCTGGATTCCAGAGTGCTCGTCCTGGTTGTCAGTTAGTAGGAGTCTTCCTCAGGCTGGAAGCAATAAACTCTCTTACCTTCAAACTCCCCATCGCCTCAAGAACGTCAGTTATTCCAAACAGTTCATAAATACAGGCTGTGGATACTGCCCTCTATGGCAGAGAAAGGAAGGACAAGCGATCTATTGGCTATGTGAGCAAGGGGCCAGGGGACATTGCCCATATTCTTTGCTTGTGTAGTTCTGTTATGGGAGATCGGGCGTGCTTTTGTGCAGGAAATGGAAAGATCCAGGAATAATGTCATGCAGAGAGGCACCGGTGGCCTGTTTTGATCCAACTGATACTGTGCATAACTGCGCAATGGTGAAATTTCTTTAGCGGTTTGGGAAAAGGCTGTGGCTAAGGGTTCAGTGGAAGTAGGGTAGGAGGGAACAGGTTAAGCGACCTGTAGCATCCTTGATGTTGTAGATTCTGGAAGAAAATGGGTATCTTTAACCCAAATTCATCTGGCACAGGGGTCCACTCTCCAGGGGAGTTGGGTAAGCACAAACACTTTAAAATACTATTTGCTTTTGACTCTTGGAAGATTCATGAAACAAAAAAATTGTGCTGTAGCTGTCCTAGCTTGCTCTTTTGATGCCCTTTGCACTTTGATAGGTGCACTTGAACCTAAACCCCATACTGACTAAAGCAACTTCCATGTAAGGTAGGGGTGCGACTGTGGGGTAAGGCAGAGTACTAACTTTAAACTTAAGGCCTATCAGAACACAATTGCACTTTAGACCTTATTTTGCCCAATGCACTTTGCCGGGGGCACATGTTGGGGAAGGCACTAGCACTTTAATGACATTTCTCTTCCCGAACAATGGAAGATTGATTAGTACGCGGTTATACGGCCAACCTAGAACCTACTATGAGAACATGCACTTTCATCCCCACACTCCCCTAGGGTATTCTAAGCCCTATACATTAGCTTCTAGGCCTCAGTGTATATATGTTAATGGATGCAACAATTTGGAGTAGATTGGAAGGTAGAAGGGTTTCTATCTCATTTTTGCTTAATTATTGCATGGGCAATAGGCTTATAAGCGTCGTGTGTATTTTTTTAATGGACTTAAATGAAGTGATGTGTTTGGATGACGGTGTTAAATATATTTGGAAAATTTCACATTTCTATTTTGATCACCAAGAGCCATTTTTCTCTAGTTCCCATACAGTTTTATTTCCTCATTACTCATGCATAAAAAAATAAGTATAACTTACCTGATTCCGATCTCTCCCAAAAAAGGATAACAGTCATATAAAAGTTGCACAATCTGAAGCGATGGAAATAGTGGGAGTGATATATTCTAAACTCTACTAAAAAAATGTATTAATTGCATGAAATCAATGTGTGGTCACAAGTATGGGTGGGTGGTGAAATCTCTGGGGCAGATTAACAAGAAGTTGACGCATCTGTAGAGATGCGTCAGATTCCCTGCGCCAGCCTACGATACCCGTGCGCCACCATGGATGCGCTGTATTTACAATACGGCACACCATGGCACAAGGATTGATAGATGCGTCAGAAATTCTGACGCATCTGTCATCCCAAAAGTCACACATTACTGGAGTTGTGTCACAAGCATGACGCAACTCCAGCAATGCATGGAGAGGGCTATACTCATTGTACTGTGCCACTCCTTATGCCTGCTTCAAGCAGGTGTAAGGTTTTGAAGCAGTGGCATCCTAGAAGTGGCACACTGAAATCTTGTAGATTTCACTGTGTCACTTCTACGAGGCTTTCCTGCGTGGGAAGGCCCACCATGCATACATTATACCTGATGCAGGGCTTTACAATGTGATGCATCTCCCTAGATGGGTCACGTTGTAAATTGGCTGAATTGTTTACGCCACCGCTGCGTAATAATAATATTAATAAATCCACATTTGTAAAGCGCACAATCACCCGCAAGGGTCTCTAGGCGCCGTCGGGAAGATTAAGCAAGCTATTGCCCAGAGTCACATGGTGCTGGGCTAATCTTCCGCCGGTGCCGGCGATTGAACCGTGATTCCCAGATTCAGTCGCTCTAGCCGCTGCGCCACACCTCTTGTGTAATGAAACGGATGCAACGGAGGAAGAAAGTGTTGCAGGGGGCTTGTAAATCTGCCCCTCTGTGCGTAGAGCGTGGAGTTCCCAAAAACTCTGTGAAGTGGCGCAGAGCGGAGTTCTTCCTCTTACACGGCTTGCCAGTGTTAAGTTGGCAAGCAAGGAATATCATATGCTAAACCACCTCCCAGCACGATTTTTCAACGCAGGTCGACCGCTTGCATTAAGAAACCTTCCACTCATGCTGAGGAAGCTGCCGCTGGAGTAGAACATTAGAAAACAGAAGGCTGACTTGGCTTTGCTGATGTCAAACTAGTATCTTGCAGGTCACTGGATATCAGCGGCAAGTGTTTAGCTCATTGGTCCATCTTGCTGAATCTGATTTACATCCCGATACATCATGCTACGCACTATGAGAGAATTTAAATGTTGTCCAAGAGATCCTCTCTGTGTAATTGACCTGGAGACCTGCAAAATTATTCCGAAGAACTAGCTTTTTGGGAAATAAAAAAAGTGGGTATGTTTGATAAAATGATGTATCTGTGTCACTATTGCCACACCCCTTTGTGACACAAAGGAGTGTGTAGAAGTAACTCCCAACACAACAGTAGCTGTCTCGTCTTCACAGACAGCTGCCTCACCAGGGTCGACCAAACCATTTCAGTTTACAGGGTTCCTGACAGCCACCAACAAGTGATAAGTGAAAGTCACTAAACACTTGTAGGAAACCGCACTGTAACCTTTACCCTGCACAATATTCTCCTCTCCCAACTCAGAACCGAGCTGCAACAATGATGGGAACCACTAACAACGTATTTGACCTTGAAGCTCAAGATCCCTTTGACCTTAAAGCTGTTCCATGTCACATCGGGGTCCCCTGGCCACCAATCCACTCGCACAATGACCTCAGAGTGCACCAGCAGCAAGACGTAGTGCTCTGCTGCAACCGAGCGTACTTTAGTACAGGAGCACCAGTTGCGTTACACAAGGACACATTCATTTTTGGTAGGCTCGGGGAGATTTAGGGCCAGATGTAAGTAACTTCAATTTAAAGAGTCCTTAATAGCGATTTTTACCGAATCGCTATTAAGGAATCGCTAAATGGAATGTAGGTAGGAATGGCTAAAATATTAGCGATTCCTTAACAATACTTATTAACGAATCGGTAATTGAGATTCGTTATTAAGGAATACCTAGCCATTC
The DNA here is from genome assembly GCF_964263255.1 of Lissotriton vulgaris. NCBI lineage: Eukaryota > Metazoa > Chordata > Amphibia > Caudata > Salamandridae > Lissotriton > Lissotriton vulgaris. The sequence continues at coordinate 351,236,460 of NC_141685.1, read as the reverse complement.
ATTCCTATGGGCTTGGAGGCCCATAGGAATGAATGGGAAGATATTCACTATTAGCGAATCGCTAATAGCTGGAGCTATTTCAAGGGTGCCAGGGTTTCCAAAGGACACCCTGTTGCACCCCTAAATGTGCATGTGTGCACATGTGGCGCACATACATGCGTGCAACTTGAAGTTGGTGGTAATTAGCGATTCCGTAAGGCTGAAGTGCACTATTTTTAGTGCTATGTACATTGCATTTAAGGAATCGGTATTTCCGATTCCTTAAATGCAAGAGCAAAGTAAGGAATCGCTATTTTGCGATTCCTTATTTTGCAAGTAGGTTTCAACTCACCTACATTGCACTCAGCCAAATACCGGTCGGTAACACAGAAATTCTGCGAATTTCTGCGTTACCCCTCGGTATTTGGCCACCTACATCTGGCCCTAAGTGACTTGCCCAGAGTCACAGGATGTTGAGCCGACACCCAGACTCGAACCTGGTTCCCCAGCTCCAAAGTCGGTACACCTCTGACTGTTACGCCACATCCTCTCCCGCTTTAGCTCCATTGAACAGACTGCAGCTTGAAAGAATGCCGACAATTATCAGAACAGTAACACAGACTATAGGTAGTGTTAGTTTTCATCTTCCATGCCAAGTTTTTACTTGCTCAAAACGAGTAGCATTACCTAAATTATTTATGGAAGCAAAGAAGCTGTGAGTCACTCCCTCTGCAGAGACTGATATACATGGCGTTCGTTCGTTCATTCATACATTCATCCATTCTTTCTTGAATAGTGCTTCGTTGTAATTTAGTACGGTTTGTGCTTTTCTCTGGAGTGGCATGCGGCCTCTCCTATTTGTTTGTTAGACCTGGAACAACGCGACTGTGAGGCCGCTGAGTTGTCAGCACAAATATAACATGTGGCTCATTTCTCACACTCCAACATCACCTGCTACCTATTTTGCAGATTTTATTACTAAAAGTTGATTCTAGCTCAGACGGCCTAAAAGTTATTAAAATAACAAGCGCATGAGTTGCAGCGCCACACACAGCACTTTGCAAAGTTAATTGGTCAAGTTATAGCTGGTGGTGGCTGTAAACAGGCTTTAAATGGCTGATCATTTTGCTCAGATATTGTAAAACATTGATTAAAATGGTGAAATAGGTTCTTAATTGCACCACCCGAAGTGCTGCATCATTATATTTTCTTGCAACATAATCTGACCAACCTTGCCTCATAATTTTGACTTCCCCTGCTACATAATATAATTGTTCTTCTGAATGATGTACAGCAGCTGTACTTGAACTCGACACTCGTGGCCTCCTGCAGTCTGTACAGATTGAAGGTTCATGTCTTTTCTTTTTCTGTCCACATATATTTTAGGTGTCTGTAAAACTAGAGAGTATTTTGACAATGCATTGACACCCATCGCTGTCTAGGTGCATGCAGCAATTTATAGGGATGGGCGTAATTTGCGTAATTCAGTGTAGTGTAGTCACATGGAATTACCCACCAAATTATGCGAGATTGTGCATAATAACAACAAAGAGAAATTCCGCATTAAGCTCTATTTTTTAGCATAAAACTACTTCCTTGCATCCAAAGTGGGCACAAGAATGTTTTTTTACTAGCAATAGCCCTAAATGCTACAGAAACAAACAGCCGCTCACTAAAGGTGCTCTTGGGGTAGAATTGTCACCCAATTTACTCATGGCTTTCACCACTATTATCTCAGTGCTATATACCCCCTCTCATCCAAATGAGCTTGAGAATGCATTTTGCGCTAAAAAATCATGCTAAATGTGCTCTTGGGGTAGGATTTCCCCCCAACTGCAGCCAGCATTTAGTGCTATTTGCCTAGCATAAAATGCACCCTTGCATCCACAATATATGGAGCGGTGCATTTTGTGCTAAAAAATACCACTAAATGCAGTAGAACACGAATAGCGAGTGCGGGCACCCACTCGTGCTCCTTAAATGTGCTCTCTTATTTTTTTCCCTCTAAATTGCTCATAGGTACGCGAGCAGGGTAATCAGGTGATTGTTGGTAATTCTGCTACAATGAGTAATGCCGAATTTTCGAATTTATTCTGATTACTACGGTGTAATTGAAATTACGCCTGGGCCTAGTGATAATACTGCTCGGTAGACTTGTCTTGTGTCATGCATAAAATAACATAGACAATAAAACGTGGGGAGACTGTTTTTGAAAATTGTGAAACTTGAGTTTAAGTGAAAGCTCTATGATTGTATTGATCAAGTGATCCACTCCACACTGTCAAGTAACCACTCATCTGTATTTGCAACACATGATTTACATTGTCTATAGTATAAAGTTTTCATAAGTTTGAAGAATGGCTGCCCAGATGGAAAATGATGCACGGATTTATAAATCAATGACATAGCATGAGAACAAAGCAATAATAATTTAAAATGTTCTTTAAAATCTCACAGGATTTTACACAAACTATTTTGTACTTGTATATCAAATTATTAATCCATGGAAATGTTGTGGGAACAGATTCCAATTATTAAACATTGTCCTGATTGTAAATGGAGTTTATTAGTGGAACACCACCGCCATTTTGGTAGGTTGCCAGCCTTCTGCAGGAGAATGTACTTGCTGATGGTTGTTTCCATCTTTTTTGAAAGTCTCCATCACTCCTGACCACTACCATGTTTGAAAGGAATCCCCGCCAGCCCCTACTTCAGACCACCAGTTTGTGTGAAGTTAACACAGCTCACAGGTCTTTGCTAGTAGTTTCAGAGAAGGTATTCGCATGGCTCACCTACACCTCCAGAACTGTAACATCTGCTGCATTCCCCCTTCACACTGGCTGCAGACAGGACTCTAGGGGGATTCCAGGAATCTTACCAGTTCTTACCAGTCCCATGTTAAACTAAGTGGTTCTGCGGGAATTTGATGTAGAACAGGGACATCAGCATGATGATGGTGCAACCCAGCCTGATGTCCACCACTGCCCCTCCATGCTGGGCCCAGCACACCTTTAAATGTAAATGCAAATGTATTTGTATTTATATAGCACCTTCTACCCGTAGGCCTCGTAGCGCTTTATTCATACCGCTGTGGAACCCTTCCTGGCTTTCCTGTGAGATGTCCACTCCTGGGCACCCCCAAGGTGAAGCCAGGCATCCAAGCACTGCTGGGGCCATTGTGGAGATTAAGCAAGCTATTGCCCAGAGTCACAGAGTGGGAACCATGATTAGAATAGGCACCGAGGCGAGAATTATCACGTCCAGGGAGATTGAGTCCAAGAGCCGCTGAGGTGGGAATTGAACCCTGGTCCAGGGCCAGACCTCTGCATCAGGGTCTGCCGCTCTAACCATTGAGCCACGCTTCTCCACAATGAGGTGTGATAGCTCTGTAATGAAGGGTGAGCTGCAGGAGAGGGTTTAGATGTGAGTGGAAGCAGGGTCCCCATCCAGGTCTAAATAGAGGCATATGAGACTCCACCGGCGACTCTATGTCTTCTGTCTATCGCACACTGTACAGGGTGGCAGCTGGAGCATTGTTATCAAACTAGCCGAACACAGACCGATAACTGGCCCTTAAATATTATATGGGGCAGATTTACTAGCATTTCACGCAACACAGTGCAGCAAGGCAATTTATTGCGCTGTGTTACGTCAAAGGTACACATCAGAAAAGCCCCATATTTACAAAGGTATGGAGCATTGTGCACTGCCTAACGCCAACGTAGACACCCTTGCACAATAGTGCAAGGTTAGCTACGTTCTGAGTAGGATTGTTTTTTGTGCATGAAGTGACATTTTCCTGCACAAAAACAATCCTTAAAGACATTTACCTTTTTCTATGTGTGAACATTGAAACAAGATTGCAATGTGCAATCTGAAAGGAAAAGGAATCCTAAAAGGCAAAGCAGATACTTGAAAGGAGCTGCTGAGGTACCCCAACTGGTTAGGATAGCAGATTCTGGAACATAAATGATCCCATTCCCTGTGCATAGCTTGGTGCCGACTACTCAAGTAGCCTAGAGGAACCCGGGCGAGCACCCAGCCTTAACCCTCGGGCCCCGATTTTTGTAAGAACGGGAGGCGATGTGGGAGGTCAAATTGCAAAGAACTCTTCCTCAGATAATATTACCATAGCAGACCAGAAAGCAGCTGACTGCTGCCTGGAATTTATTGACCTTTTCCCAGATATTGGCTCTATGAAGCCCTTAAACAGATCAAGAGTGTTAGCTCTTTTTCATGCATTTCCTGACCTAAGAGTGAAATGAATGAAAGGAAATGAAAATTATATTTATATAGCGCATAGACTACCCTGAGGCCTCGCAGCGCTGGTGTCTGAATCAGAGAAGAACAGAGAAGAAGAGTGGTTTTGTCAGGCCAGATGCAGATAGTGAAACTGATCAATCAGCAATGTGGACCAGGCTCAAGAGGGAATAACCACTATTGGGTTATGGGCATGTGATCGCCCCAACTAATAGCAGAAGGAGAATAACATGGAGTAGTGCAAAATATTTCCTTAAACTCCCACTGCTAGAATGCACAATGGTTACGTAAGGTGCCACAATCTTGAACTCCCTGACTGATGACAACGTGGAAATCTTCAAAAACTAAAAGAATTGCCAGTGCTGCTATATTGTTATACAACTCACTCAGACCCAATCACTCATAGTGATTGAAAAACTTAAATAGAAATGTTTTGGTTTTCTTTTTGATTACAATTTAGTTTCAAATAGAAGGGCTATCTAGTTCATGTTATTATTTTTATGAGCCTTGTCCGTATTTCACTTTTGGCGAACCACAACAATAATTACGTAAGACAAATAATTACAAGTGTAACACCAAAAAAACATTACAAATATACATAGTAATTTTTCAAAAGCGTATGAATTTGCGTATGAATTTGAGTGAGCTCAAATTCCCGAAAGTTTGAAGGAAAAAAAAAAAGCAAAGGAAAGAATACAGAACCCAAGGGAAAGGTGAAAACCAGAGGACACAATTATCAGTTTAAAATACACACAAAACCCAGGGGGGGGGGGGGGGGGTCAGTCAAACAGTAAAGGTATTCAGGTCACAAGAAAAACATTTTTCATTATTTGTTATACAGTTGTTAAAAGACCTGGTACTACGTTTTCAAGAAGCTGCACTTGGTTTCAACACAAAAAGAAAAAGTCTACGCGTTTCAAACCCACTACACTATTCTGGGGTTTCCCTCAGGACCTGGAATTTAGAGCTCGTATTTTCATGCAAATGGCATTCTCTATGCCACCAAAAACGATGTATCACTTATTTCTAGAACACGTGTTGCGGCCAAATGGGCGGGAGAATCACCACAACTCCTCCAACTTATTGTACTGGCCACAGCATGCATTCCTATCCGTACGAGAGTGCATGTAACTTCAACTTTCAATTTCAGTCTGCTTTAGGCGTGATCAGTGTTCAGCATTCGCTCATGGTTTTAGCCGCTGCGGGAGCCGTTGCTTTGATCTTAGATCAGCATCTTTGGTCGACGTCCACTCGTGGTTCTGCTACTCAGGCGGGGAAATCTTAGCAACCTATGCCAGGATGGTAAATGAAGTGAAGGCTCTGTCGTCTAAGCCCATCGGACCCAAAACCATTTTTTTATTGCAGAGTTTTATATAGCGCAAACTTGACCCAAACCGAATAGGGTATCAGAGCGCTTTACATAGCACCAGTTACGTTACATAAGGACACACATTCATTTTTGTTAGGCACGGGGAGATTAAGTGATTTGCCCAGAGTCACAGGATGTGTGGCGTTGTTACCGAGACTCGAACCCAGATCCCCAGGTCCGAGGTCGAGCACCCTAGCCGTTAGACGGAATGCAGGAGGTAATTGGTGTGATGAAGAATGTCTTAGAATGAAAGGAGCTGTTTCATCTGCCCTAGTGCAATGACATTGTAGGCCCCAGGGCGAATTGGTATTCCGAGAGTGTAGGGACGAGTATAAGCGCCTTCTAAAAACTAAGAAATTGCTGTATCAATTGGCATTATGGGAGGAACTGAAGAAAGCCATGAATGGCAAAAATACTAGAAGATTCTTGTAACTGGTAACACAGGTGTAGAAGGTGACAGTAAATATCTTAGAAACGTACATTGGTCCACCTGTATGGATCGGTCACTTTAGCACTCCATACTGTGCCAACGCCATAGGTCCATCTGGTGCCGAGCCAGCCCACGAGAGTCCCCATATTCGGCCTTGTTAAATTAACATCCTAGTACCAGAGGTGGAAAGAGCGCTTAATGCTATGAAGAAACACAAGGCACCAGGCCCAGACCAAGTGCCTATGATGTGTACCACGAGGATGCTCCAACTGTGGGCGGGTATTCTTGCCAAAGTGTTCAACTCAGCCCTTGATGGCAATGCCTTACCCGTTCATGGCGCTCAGCCATCATTGTGGCGATCCATAAGATGGGCAATTGGGTATTCCATTCAATTACTGCCCGATCTCCATCCTGGATAGGGTAAGCAAAGTGTTTGGGAAAGCCCTGCTCAACTGTCTACAGGGCTGGGTGGATGCCCATAACATCATGACAGAAGTACAAGCCAGCTGCTTCCGGCCGCCAACAGGGACCATTGATCAGGCACTCCGGCTATATATGATTTCTTATAAATTTACTGTTGTTAAGAAGCCATCACTTAATCCAATATTTGTAGATCTGAAAGCAACTTTTGATTTAGTGGATAGAGAGAAGCTGTGGAGGTCCCTTGTAGAATTAGGAGTCAATGTCTCCCTGGTAATGGCTATAAATGTTCTCCACACCAATAACTCAGTTGGCGTTAGGTATGGCCTGGGTGGGGAGTGTTGTTACATTTTCACCTCATTGCATTTTCCTGTACCTTTAAATCCTGCATGTTTTTCTTTAAGTGTTCTTAGAACACTACTGTGTTCTTGCCTACAGGTCAGTTGCACTGTTCCTGTGGACCAAGAGACTACTGTTTATGTTGCTGTGCTGCTTAATAAATCAACCTGCATTCCCACCAGTTCCTGTGGATTATTTAACAAAATTGGCGACGAGGGTGACCTTAAACTGGTTGAAGAGCAGCACAGAGGTGGAGTTCATCTATTTTTTTTTTGTTTAAAAAAAAACCTACTATCAAGAACTTCTTCCCTTTAAGAAGCATCTAGGAAGATTGACAAGAACTTTATTCAACAAAAGAAGAAAATCCGATTTAAAGAACTCCTACCAACGCAAACTTGTTGATTTTGCAACATTTCAAGGTATTTCTGCTTGTTTACCTTTGAATTATCTGACTCTGGCTGGTGGATCGGTAGTTGCGCGTGTGACAGACGCGAGACTGCATCAGCGCGAGTCCGCATCAGCTGTTGTGTGGCACGAGCTCGTCGGCGCTCGAGATTCCGCTCGAGATTGCATCACCTCTTTATCTTGCGCGAGGCTTGTTACCCGCGCCAGCTGCTCAGCTGAGAAGTGCTCGCGCTGCAAGACGTCAGCAGGGAGAGACATTGGCGCAAAGGCAGATCAGCGCGTGGTGACGTAATCACGCATTCATCTCAAGCGCGGCGGCCATTTTGAATTGGGATTGAATCAGATCGCGTTTCTACAGCAACCGATCACCGCAATTCTCCGGTTTTTTTTCACTCGTGTTTCTTTTTAAGTTATTAACTAAGAAACGAGGATACTTTTAGAAGGAAACAACAGAGAAACAAGGATATCTTCACTACTCTGGTATCACACATTTTGTTTTATTAATCAAATTATTTTTCTTACTCTGAAGGAAAACGCATGGGACAAGGTTCTCATCAGGAAGTTACAGAAGGCTTATATAGTATTTACTGTTGTGTTTTGACTTACCTGCTATTTTTGTTTGTTCAGAAGTTATTTACAAGACATTTATATGAAACTGTGTTCACTTGTTTTATCTGGCAAATTGGTTATTATTATTTTGTTTTATTATTTTAAAAAAAAGAGGCACTAAAATAGAGAATATGCAGTTTGAATCACCTGAAAATTTTTTGCAGAATAAGGGTGATCCACCCATTCCATGGACTCGTTGGAAAGAAGAATTTTTCAACTACATGAAGGCAATAGATGGGGAACGCATGGGTGCTGAAAGGAAGAAAAGTATTCTTTTACACTGTCTGGGTTCTGAGGGGCAAATGGTATTTAGAGCTTTACCTCCTATTCCACCTGAGTTAGGTGAAGGAGAAGGTACTAATGTATATAAAGAGGCTCTTCTTAGAATTGAGAAACGTTTTAAACCAGTTTCAAATATAGCACTAAATAGGTATAAATTTTACACTCGGGCGCAACAAGAATCTGAATCGTTTGATGAATTTATGACTGCATTGAGATCTTTGTCTATTCATTGTAATTTTGGTACCATTTGTGATGAGATGTTGAGAGATCAGATTATAGTCCATGTGAAAAACAAGAAAACGCAAGAACGCTTATGGGAGTTAGGTGATCCAAAGTTATCAGAAGCTATTGCTATTGCGAAGTCTTTAGAACAGTCTGAGAAATGGATGCTCACTGTCCAAAAACATGTTACTAATAAGCCTGATTCCCATGATGAAGTTTGTCTGGTTAAACATAAAGAAGGACAAATCAATGAAAGTCAACATGCATTTGCCAATACCAATAGATTCAACAACACAAGTAATTTTAAGAGGTATGGGAAATCCATGATTTGTTATAAATGTGGGAGTAAAATGCATGTTGCTTCATATGCTGGATGCCCTGCTATCAACAAAGAGTGCAGGAAGTGTGGAAGGTTAGGACATTTCTCCACTGTTTGTAGAGATTCAAGGATGTCTATTCAAAGTCCAAAAGATAAAGTAGCAGTTGTTACAGAAGGTCCTTCAAAAACTTGCAGTTGTGCCTGTATTAGTTCAGAGCATTGTGATACATCCAATAAAGGTTTTGTAGTTTATTTGGCTGAAGAGATTTCTTTGATCGATGACAATGATCAGCTTATTAAGAAACCCATTTGTGAGATGTTTGTTTTGGGTGTCAGCCTTAACTTGATGGCTGATTCGGGTTCACCTTGGACCATTATTACCAAGGATTATTTTGAAGAACGGTTAAAACAGGTTCTGAATTTCAAAGACATTCTTCCTTCTGAGATTAGTGCAATTAGTTTCAATGGTACTAATGTAGCAATGTTAGGTCTTTTTCAAGTCAAAATTACTTTCAAATCCAGGACTGTTGAGATTAAATTGTATATTGCAGTCAAAGGCGTGAATGTCGTTGGATGGAAAGATTTGTGGAAATTTGGTATTATTTTAAATCCCCGTGCCAAAGATCCTGTTATTTTAGGTGAAATTTTTGAGGATAATAGCATTTCCTCTATTTCAAATGAAGGAGGAACCGATATTATTAAAAGTGAATTTAAGGATGTTTTTTCTGATAAGTTAGGTATGCTTAAAACATTTTCTCACAAAATAAAACTGAGATCTGGTGCTGTTCCGGTTAGGCAAAAGCTGAGAGGGGTACCCATTAATGTGAGGGAAGATCTGAGGAAAATGTTTGATGATTTAGTGGCTGAAAAAATCATTGAACCAATTGATTCCGCAGAATGGGTTTCCCCGATTGTTTTGGTCAGGAAACCGGACAAATCTTTGAGAATGTGTGTGGACCTCAGGGCACTTAATTTGGCCATTATTGTGGACTGTCATCCCCTTCCAAATATAAATGAGGTGGTTTCTATGTTGGAAGGTGCTAAGGTTTTTTCTACCCTGGATTTAAGATCGGCCTATCACCAGATCACACTTACTGATGAATCCAAGTGTCTAACAGCATTTATTACTCCTCATGGTCTCTTTCAGTATAACAGAATGCCGTTTGGTTTAGCCTCAGCTGCCTCAGTTTTTCAAAGGGTCATGTACAATATTTTTAGGGATGTGGATCAGTTTGTAAAGTGTTTTCAAGATGACATTTTAATTTTTTCTGGTACTGTGGAGGACCATATTGGTCATTTACGATCTGTGTGTGAAAAGTTAAGGAAAAGCGGTTTAACCTTGAAAGCCAGCAAGTGCAAGTTATTTCAATCTTCAGTTGAATATTTGGGACACACATTATCAGGTGATGGTGTAGTGCCGAAAAGATCGAATGTAGATGGTATTAGTAATGCTCCACCGCCAACAAATAAAGACCAGTTATTATCCTTTGCAGGAATGTGTGAATACTATAGTAAATTTGTAAATAATTTTGCCACCAAAATGGAGCCTCTGAGGAAGCTCTTGAGACATGGTAATTCGTTTGTTTGGGAAGGGGAACAACAGGTAGCATTTGAACGCATCAAGTCTGATATTTTGCATGCTCCAACACTTAGACCTTTCTGTTTGAATAAGTTGTGTGTCATCACGGTGGATGCCAGTATGTATGGTCTTGGGTCTGTTTTGTCTCAAAGGTCTGGCAAAGATGAGTGGAATGTTTGTTTTGCATCCCGTACCCTCAATGATACGGAACGTAGATATGCGGTCATTGAAAAAGAGCTTTTAGCTTGTGTTTGGGCTATTGAGCACTTTAGAAATTTCATTTGGGGAAATAAATTTGTTCTGAGAACTGATCACAAACCATTGGTTAACATTCTGTCACCAGGTGGAGGTTGGAATGCCACAGCTCGCATTTCCAGACTTACTTCACGACTCCAAGAATATTCTTTCACTCCGGAGTATGTCCCTGGTAAAAGAAATGTGGTGGCAGACTTCATGTCTCGTCATCCATCTCCAGTTTCTGTGTGCAAGAGTTTGAATGACACTGATATGGTCACTTGTTTGCAGGATGTTCTTTCTACCTCTTTCAATGAGATTTCTGAAGACTTATGGAAAACTGCTGATGAACAAGATCTCACTTTACAAAATATTAAAAAATTCATTCTGGAAGGTTGGCCTGATAAAAAATTGTTAAAAGAAAATGTTATGCCATTTTTTAATATTTCAACTGAGCTTGAGTTGGAGAATGATTTAGTTTTTAAATCTGGTAAATGTGTTCCACCTTTTGATATACAAAATTTGATTCTAGATCTTGCACATAAATCACATCCAGGTATGTCGGCCATGAAAAGATTGATTAGGAATTATTTCTGGTGGCCATCGTTGGATCGTTTGGTTGAACACAAGGTCAGAGAGTGTTCTGTTTGTGTAGGAAACGACAAAATGTTGAAAGTTAATGTTCCTCCATTGAAGACGACCCCTTGGCCCACTTTGCCTTGGAAAAAACTTGCCTTTGATATTTCTGGTCCTTTTATGTGTCTTCCCTCTGATTCCCGCTATGCACTTGTTCTTATGGACTACCACTCAAAATGGCCAGAAGTTAAATTTGTTTCTTCTACTTCCACCAATGTTGTGGTAGAATTTTTTAAGGAAGTTTTTTCTAGAGAGGGCTGTCCGTCCACTTTGGTCACGGATAATGGCGTGCAACTTACCTCACTAGAAATGGAGAGTTTTCTCAAATTACATTCCATCAAGCACAACACTGTTTCTTTTTATGAACCACATGAAAATGGTTTGGTGGAGCGTTTTAATAGAGTTTTGAAGGGCTTTATATCTGAGGTCTGTAAGTCTGGGTCAGATTGGAAAACTTCCTTAAGAGAAAAGTTGTGGTGTTACAGAATTACTCCTCATTCAACCACTGAAGTCAGTTCTTTTTGTTTGCTTAAAGGACGTGATCCTGCTTCTACCATTTGTTCTTGGTGGTTCAGGGATAAATGTCTCAACAAGTCTTTTTCACAAGAGTTGGTTGAACAAGCATCTCAGAAAGTTGAGAACAAACAATCTAAAAGTAAATTGTGGTATGACAAAAAGTGGAACGTTAAATCTCCTGATTTTTCTGTGGGAGATGTGGTGAGGATCAAGAGACCTGGTTTTCTTTCAAAATGTTCTGATAAGTTTAGTAAGCCAATGAAACTTGTAAAAGTTTTTAGAAATAGTGTCATTACCCAGGATGGCAGGTTATGGAATTTTAAGCGGGTTGCAAAGTGTCCCACTGTGCAGCAAACTTCCATTTCCGCTGCTCCCAAGCCTACCAGCAGTTCCATTGCTTCAAGGGTTAAGTTATCTAACCGCCCCAGATCGTTTCCTGTGAAATTTCATGATTATGTTTCTTAACCTTTTTCTTTCTTTTTTATAAAAGGGAGATGTGTTACATTTTCACCTCATTGCATTTTCCTGTACCTTTAAATCCTGCATGTTTTTCTTTAAGTGTTCTTAGAACACTACTGTGTTCTTGCCTACAGGTCAGTTGCACTGTTCCTGTGGACCAAGAGACTACTGTTTATGTTGCTGTGCTGCTTAATAAATCAACCTGCATTCCCACCAGTTCCTGTGGATTATTTAACAAGTGTACAGAACCTGTCCTGGTTGAAAAGGGCATCCGGCAAGGGTGTGTGCTGGTGCCATTACTCTTTGGCCTCTTTTTAAATGATGCAGCGTACTACCTGGCAGGAGATCCCTTATACATTCCCACCATAGCTAGAAAGAGGGTGCTGATATTATACGCAGATGACGTGGTACTGATGAGGCAAACAGAAAATGCCACTCATAGGAGATCAAAGGCTTTGAGAAATACCGTGACAACAAATCACTGATCGTTAATGGTAGTAAAATGAAGAGTATGGTATTGAGGCGGTCCTCCAGCTTTAAGCGGAAGCCTACGATTGAAGGTGCGCATTTATAAACTGTTAAGCAGTTTTATGAATTGGGAATTCAATTCTGGGAGATCCACGCTGGGGTAGTCATACACAGAAGGCAACTATAGTCCTGAGACAAATGGCAGGGGCAGCCTTGAAGTTTAGGCATAAGGCCGGTGGCAGAAGTAAAAGTGTCATCCTGCAAATATACAAGCAAAGGGCAGTGGCAGCCGCACTCTATGGGGCGGAGCTCTGGGGTATGCAAACATACGATCACTCCAAGTAGCCAAGAGGAACTTTCTTAGAGCTCTGCTGAGATGGGGCCGGGGCACTTCTCTAGTGGCACTTAATGCAGAGGTTAATTTCACTCCCATATCGGAAATGGCAGCTCTCTGGCCAGTTCTTTACTGGGTTAGGCTGATAAGAAATCCTAGGCAGCATTATACTTGAAAACCTTAGAAGAAGTGACCTCCAGTAGTGACCGTGGGGGGAGCACATGGTTGCCCCATGCACAGAATATTTTAAACGAGCTGCAGATGGAGTCCCTGTGGGCAGTTCCTAGTAGGATACTGCAGATCTGATTAAAGATTCGTATCACAGATGTATGCAAACAAAGAAATGCCTGTCGCTGAGGCCAGTTTCTATCACCTGTAATTGTTTCTACATCGCCTATGGTTCTCCTTGTACTGAGTATTTGGACGTGGTATATCCCGAACTGAAGCGAATGTTGTATGTAAAATACAGGCTGGGTGGGTATTCTGCTAAAACTTAAGACAGATTTAAGACAAAATCCTAACTTAAGTCTGTCTTAAGTCTGTCTTAAGTCTGTCTTAAGACAAACTTAAGACAAAATCCTAACTTCTGTGAATACCAAAGTAGTAAGTTTAGTATTTTGTCTTAAGTTAGTTTTGTGAAACGCGCCCGGATTATTTAACCCAAAACCACAGGCTCGCTGTTGGATCTGACCACTGTGACTGCAGTTTTGGAGGGGTAAATAACTTAACCCATTTTATTCTGTTTAACAAGTACGATCCTACCCCGCGCGATGGCTTCTTCACCTTTTAAAATACTATGGGTTTGATACGCTAAATCACGATTGAGGCTGTGTATCAGGCCGGATGATACGTATGCGGTTAACTCTGTAGCACACTTTTTATGGTCAGCGTGGCGTCACCGGAAACAGCTGTCCGCCACACTAAGGGGGAGATTTACTAAGATTTTGCACCATGTTTGTGTCACAAAAGTGATGCAAAACGGCATAAAATCTTTTTTTCATAATTAACTTTCCAGCGCTAAACTTATTTAGTGCTAGAAATAACGTAAAAGTAATGCGAAGCAGTGCACTGCGTTGCTTCGCATTACTTTGTGCAGTGGGGGCGTGGGGGACGGGCCAAGGGTGGTGCATGGGCGTTCCCATGCAACCACCCACGGTTTCTCACGCTAAACCCAATTTACTAAAAACAGTAGATTGAGTTTAACGTGAGAAAACTGCGCCCTTTTCAACTAGGAGCAAGGAAGGAGAAATACTTTAATTTCTCCTTCCTTTTCCGACATTACATGCATGGTGCATTGTGCAGCACGCATGTAAAGTGGGAAAAGCTTTCCCTCGTGTCTAGCATAGTATTTTGTACAGGAAGCATACCCTTCCTGTACAAAACCGATGCTACCCTCATGCACACATCCTGGTGCTACAGGGCTAAGGTGTGTGCAGGGCATTCGGCTGCTGAAATCAGAGCCGATGCAAGGGAAAGGGGAGGAGAGAGCCATAGCTTTATTAATATGGCGCTCTCCTGCTCCCTCCCTGTCGCGCAATGCAGCGCAGCCTCGCAGGGGGCTGCGCTGAATTGCGCGACTTTTTTGTAAATCTGCCCCAAGGTATCATTTTAAACAGATTACCCATGTGGATTCATGCATATTCCATCGCGCATTGTGCTGCTAGTTCCTGTTTTACTGGGATGGAATACGATGCCTAAATGATTAGATGTCGTTCCATTGATAGTACAGTACATGATTCTTAGGCCGGTAAGCCTCCGACCAAATTGTAAACCTTTTTAATGTTTCTTTTCACTTTGACTTTTACATATTTGTTTAATTTGTTGACAGTTCTATCGGAATGGAAAGTAGTGCCTAAATGTTACTTTGTTGCCCAATTTGACTGACTGTATATGTTGTTAAGAAGCAAGTTTTATACTCACTTGTTTTCTAAATACATTTTTAATTATTATAAGGCTGACAGCAGAAACAAATAAATATGGATGTATGGACGTAATGAGGATATTGCGGCGCTTTGTCGACGCCAGGGCCTGCGTGAAAACATACACCAATGGCTGGCTGCAGGACACTCATTTGCATATGTTCCAATATTGGCCGCGCGTGCACAGTTGCACACTGTGCAGTTTTTTTTAAAAAGCTGATAGAAAGGCACCATTGGTTTGTGGCACATCTGATTTGGGAGAGCTCAAGAGGAAATTGGGGCCGTCAACCCTTATAATGTTACCAGGCATTCGGATCCCAATTCTGTTGGTCTGTAAGGCTGTTATAGCGCCTCCTGAGATTTTTAGCACAATCATTACGTACATGTATGGCAGAAAAATGCCAAGGCATGCTCGCCTGAGCATGCCAACGAATTAGTGTGTGTGTGTGTGTGTGGGGGGGGGGGGGGGGGAGAGATGGAGGAGGAGGGGGGTTACTATTCTCATTTGTAGATCATAAATGTCGCAGACCTGTCGAAAGAGTGCACAGGTTTCGCACATCATTTAATATGCGTAATCTAAGCCTACAATTAAGATCAGCTGTTGTAAAACCAGCTGAACAAATTACATGTCTAGTTAATCGCCCCCTTTGTATTTCGTTCCTCTCCGAAGCCCGCTTTTCAGCTGCAACAAGCATTCAAACCTGGTACCAGACAAAGCACTTTTTCAGATAGCGCGCTTTGATAGTGCGGACTAGCGGCCCCGGCGTCCCTTAATTCACTTTAAATCAAAGGCCTGGCAGGCACCGAGCTCTAAGTGATTGAGGATTGTTCGGCGATGTAGCTGAAGAGACATCAAGTAGAACTCAGCACAATCATTTCCGTCTAAATTGGGAGAAGTTCCCTTTCAAATTGTCAGGGAAGCGCTCTTCCGCTTCAGCGCGCGCGTGAGGCAGGTGAGCGCGAGCCGCGCGCGCTTGTTAGATCCACACAATGTTGTTCAACCCACATGGCAAATGGAAGTGGAGAGACAGTGGCGCAGAGAGGAGGTGGGGAGGGGGACTGCTCTGGGCTCCTGGCAAGGAATACTGATCTGCTTTTCCTGCTGCGGTCGGGCTTAATTTGTGCCGGTGGTTGCAGGTCTGGGCACGCCATATTTATTGTTCACCAGCAGACAGTGTCTTAGAGCCGGAGGAGGTAAGGCAGCAACTGAAGAAAAGAGGAAGAGGAAGACAGGATAATCGTTTAAAGGATGAAAAAAGGGAGAGATGAAACCCGCAAAAGTGCAATAAAGAGGCAGGAGGTGCACAGATGTGGAAGAAAGAGGTATGGCATGGAATCAAGACTAGGCTGGCTTGGTTTTCAGTAATCTAGCTTTGAGTAGCGCAGGTGTTAGGCTTCTCATAATAACATTGGATCCCCTGTATTTATTTTATTTTACTCATTCATTCTTACAAACTAAGCACGGGAATACCAGGGAAGGGTGTTCAATCTTCCCAAGAAACACTTCATAGATTTCCATTTTGCATGCTGGAGGTTGATTTTCCTGTGTGCTTTGTACAGGTGTATTTTACTGGTGAATTTCACTAGGAAAATCCATGTATGCAAGCATTGTTGCTGATGTAGCCTCATTCGCCCTCGGACACTCATTGACCCTCACACTTATTGGGCTGGATGTCCCTTGTGCAACGCTGTAGACTGTGAAGGTGCATTGCACAGAGGTGCTCAGCATGGAGACCTGCTCAGAGCTCTGGTTACAGGGTCTCAAGGTGTCCATAACTGGCGGCCATCTTTGGATTCCTTCCACCCAATGAACATACGCCCCTAGCACGAGACGTTTTGGGTTCTATTGATGAGCAAAATCTATTATTCTGTTCCAAGTACACTGCGTTGCCTCCTAGAATGTCACCAAATTGTTGGTTTACATTGGGGTATTATTCAGGTTCTTCCTATGGTTTCACAGGAAAATACAATTATAATTAAAAAAATAAAGGCTGTTTGCAAAATATCTTACATAGAGACACGGCTCGCGCATCTTTTCTTTCTCTAGAAACCTCTGTGGTTACCTTTATTACCTTGAGTAGAAAGAGGCATTGTACTTTTAGACTCAGAGAGTACTTGCTTTGAAGGTGAGAGAGCGCAAATTTGAATAAAAATTATGTATAGGCCATATTTACAAGCACATTGTATAACGTAGGAATGAAATGTATATCGTAGTATGAAGTTGACACTTATAGCATGTAGATAACCGATATAATCCAAAGTAATATAGGAAATGTAACTATATTCACTTTAGGACATGTATTAGATTTAGAAGGCCCGTATATGTAGTGGGCTGATGTAGAGATGGTGTAGAAATGCTTACGAAATGTAGAACGTGCAAAATAGAATTCATGTACGTGTGTAACCTTTAAACGGAGAAGCGGCGAGAAATGAAACGTGAAGAAATGTGTAGAACATGTATAGCACGATATAGCGAATGAGAATATAAAGTTATGCTTTACGTAGTCTATATTCTATGTACAATGTATTCACAGATACGTAAGGACTTTTGCTAAATCCGAATATATATATATGTTAAAGGTTATACTGTGTAGAAGGCTTTTTGTAAGAATGTTAGAGAGGTTTAGGTCATTTGTGATTCTAACCCGACTGACCAAGGGTTAGCAGGAGCACAGTCCAATGTGTGTAATTTAGTGGACTCACAGGAGTCGTGAATAGCTTGATGTGGACGTGAGAGCCAAGAAGTCTAGCACTTGTTAGATTTAAGGTGACAACGCTGGACAAGGTTTATGGCCTGAACGTGATAAGAAGCGCTTAGAATTTGAAACTTGTTTTTGAATGACCATTCACAGGACCTAGAAGGGTCAAGAATAGCAGTTGTAAGTTAAAGTCTTGTTTAAGTTCATATGACTTTTGATCTGAAAGTGTCAGTTGAAGTCGCCAACAAGAAGACGAAGATGACATCTAAAGAAGAAAGGTCAACTTAACGGACGGCGAAAGAGATGAAGCAATGGAAGAAGCTAGAAGCTGACATCATCGGGGGAAGTCCGTGGTGGGCGTCAAGGGGCGTTCCACCCACACTGTGATTGTGTATTTTAGGGACAGCACCCCGGGGATAAGGTAGCGAAGGCGAGGGCGAACAGCTCCGAGCAGAAGTCATCATAGAGAGCAAGAGCGTAGATGACTTGAGCAGATGCGCTGAGAGAGATCAGAGCGCAGGAGAGCAGTAGGCCGAGGACCCTTAGAAGAGCGGATGGGTAGGCAGAGAGGGTACTGCTTCTTAAACTTAAGTTACCTTTAGAGGCTAAGAGAGTTTGAACTTCTTTGGGAGTCAAACTGCTGACACCTTTTAGGTTAGGAACTGGCGAAGTAGGGATGTCACATAGCATAGAGTAGGGACAGATTTAACGTGATACTTTTCTCTTTCTGTAGATGACGCCAAAGAACCACTTCACATCGAAGCTTTAAATTGCTGATATTGGAATTGATTTTGTATTCTTTTGTATACTTTGATCCTGAGAGGATTGTAATTACATCCAACTTTGACTTTTACATAAAACTTTTAAACTTTATCAGTTGTAAGTGGTTCTTCAGAGTGGCGTCAGTTAATGGGGTTTGTCTAACCTATGCGGGGGTTGTCTTTTACTCAATGACAGATACTAGCGATCCAAAATAGATGAATGAGATAAGTTATTAAATTGATCAAAAATTGATATCAAAATCTCATTCCCCGCAGTTGGTAGCAGAGTAATGATGGTTATCTTCTTGAGGAAGACGACCTAGGCCAGGTTTAGTTTACCCCAAGGTCCCTAGTCATCGACGACCAGAAGAAGAATTGCAGCCGAAGACGGTGCTGACGGTGCGACGAGAGAAAAGCAGCAGAGTCGGTCGAGAGTGAGTATAAGGGTCATGCGTTGTAAGATTGCGGTGTTTTATGTTGTTCCTGTGTTGTAATGTCAAGCGGAGTTGAATGCCTGTAGTGTGATTGGGGGAAGGTTGTGAGCGCGCGCAACCGGATGAAATCTTAAGCTCCAGGGAAGGACTTAAGTGGTTCGGGTGTATCGAACACCCAGAGTAATTTGTCTACCATTGAAAGGGGGTCATGAGGTACCATTGATTTCCCGACAGACCGATGATAGGGGGAGCGTAAGAGTGAGTGAATGAGTAACGGACGCTGGTCGTACGTTTACTGTGTGTAAGTAACCTATCAGTTGAGGCGATCGTCTGACCGTAAGAGGGAAGACGTTTCGTCAGTTGAGGTAGCAATTACAGTTAGACTGTGGCCGTACAGTCAGAGAAAAGTGATCGTTTGGACGGAAGTAGTCATTTTTCGGTGTATGAATGAAAACGCATGTGAAATCGTGAGACGGGTTGAGAAAGAAGGAGAATTGCTGCAAGTGGGAACGAGTGACGTCAGCATAGAACCGCGCTGAGATTGGTTAGTTGTCATATGTCAGCGTAGAGCCGAGCTGAGATTGGTCGGTCAGCGTAGAGTCGCGCTGAGATAGGCCGATTAGCGAGAGCCGCGTAGGGATTGGTTGGTTGTCATCGGGACGTAACCAAGGAAGAGTAAGAGGAAAATTGTAAAGTATCGAAAATGAAGTGTTTTAAGAGTTTAAGAGCACTCTTTAGGAGGAATAGAAGAAACTTATATGCCGGAGAGGAAGCTCCACCAGAAGGCACACCAGCTTATTATATGGCAGTGAATGTAGGCTTGCACTCGATATTATGGATTTCCGAGTGGAATAAGCTAACTGAAGGGAATAAGGAACTGACGTTTCCGAGATTCGGAACGTTTAAGCTAGACGTGTTGAACGAACTAAAAGCGGTAATGCTTGCAACAAGACCTCTACCGAGGCCAACACAGTTCGAAGCACTTAGTGTATGGTTTAGAACAGCACACGAAAAGAGCATAAAGAGGCGCCAAGAAAGAGTGAGACGATCAGTAAAGGCAGTACAGGATGCCAAATGGGACGAGGAAGCTAAGAAATGGAGAGTGCAAAAGATAGAAGCGGACAAACTGTTCACAATGATAGAAGCCACGGGAGAAAGGAAACCTCTAGAGGAAGAAGAGGAAAGCGAGACAGAAGAGGAACTGATAGAGAGGCTATTAACAGATAGACCACCTCCGTACAGCGGAGGGGCCGCAAGTCCTATATTACCACAAGAGGACGGAGCTAGATGGGGGGAATATAAATTGATCCCAGTAACAGATTGGGATGCTAAGAAAGAGGAGGAGGTACCTCAATCTAGTTCCGAACAGAGAGTAGTGGGAAGATTCGTGGTCCAGAAAATGCCAGAAACGCAACATGCAAGGTCTTATCAAATGCCGGATGCTCTACAAGTACCGGTTACCATAGGCCCTATTGTGTCAATCTACAACCCAGAAGGGGTCCAGCAGGAGGAACAGGCACGATGGGATAGGGAAAGGGCAGAGATGGAGAATAGGGATACCATGATGAATCCTCAGAGACAGATATTAGCACCGATGAGTCGGAGTACTCCATTAGATGCCGCAACAGGTCCCTGGGTAGAACAAGGGCGTCAAAGAGGGCCAATGGACTTAAGGGGACCAAAACCGAAAACCCATAAGGAATTAAGGGAATACCTGAAAGAATGGGATACTGCCGAAGAGGCTCGGAATAAAAGTTTAGAAACAGGAGCAGAGTGGAGAGATCAGGATAACCGGATCCTCTCTCATTGTGGAGCTGGCGAAAGCAGCCCGGAGTGGGAGAGAGGGAGTCAGGAAAGCAGAGGAATTAATTGTCCTACTATCAGCGGCAATAGGCAAATGTGCGACGACAGGAGTACAGGGTGTGGCCTCGCGTCACCTTTAGTGAAGGAGAACGAAGGACGCAGGAGTACCGTAATACTTTCAGATGCACTCACCATACCCCGGGTGAAACAGTGCAACATTGGAATCACGGGAACATGGAGAGTCGTGAAGGGTCTCGCCATGCATCCGGTGAACGCGAGCAAAGTCACGAGAATATAGGGAGTCGCGAAACGTCTCGCCATACTTCTGGTGATCAAGAACGAGATCGCGGGAGCATGGAGGGCCATGAAGGACCTTATCGGTTATTGAGCGACACCAGACAGCAAGCGGGTTACAGTGGTATAGAACAGAACGGTGGATCCTATCTCATATCTGGAGAAACCGAGCCAAAAAGGCGCACTGTAGGGATGGGGGATGGAGCAATGTTCCACCACACCCCACGGGAAGATGGAAAGGCTTGGGATCTAGAGAGGTGGGAACAAAGAGATGGAAGGAAAACTCCTCATAACTCACCTGTGTTTAGGCGTAGGGCGCATAGTGGAGGTGAGAGAGGTATGAGCGAACCACCTAGGACTGACATACTGAGAGCTGAAATAAAAGCAAAACGGCTCGATGTAATGAGTTTGAAGTCAGACTTAGATGAAATAATTGATGGCACAGTGGCAATAGAGAGATTAGAATTGTACGCACCAGATGAAATATTGTTCTTATCCAAGGACATTACTCGGAGAGCGAGGTCAGCTCATGAAAATTTATCGAATTTGGCAAATAGATATATGATAGACCTGTCACGAACTAAAGCTTTACAGGGTAACCATAGGCTAACTTGCTCGGATCAGGATCTGGATGAGCGTAGAACGATCGCGCTGAAGGTACACATAAGGGAATTGATTCAGAGTATTAGATTGTGGAGGAATTTGGATAAATGGGAGGAAAGATGGTCTAAGAAGGGATCCGTCAGAAGGAGTTCACTTACAAGGTCCCCGGATACAGACCTAATGCGAATGGAAGCTTTCCCGTTGCGAGAAATCGCGAACGGAAACTATGTTCATGTACCCTGGAGTAGGGGGGATTTGGCGGCATTTACCAATTCCTTCCCAAAGCTTAGAGAAAATCCCGTTGAGTGGTACAAGCAGGTAGAGAGGTTCGTGAAGATCTCTAAGGTGCTGTGGATCGATTTGAACACATTGTTCGATATCGTAGTACCCGGAGATTTGTGGACGGCATGCAAACTTAATGTTGAATGGCCTACTTGCGAGCCTCCGAGAGATAGTCGGACAAATGGTCCGTCAGACAGAGTCATGGAGAAATACGAAAGAGTAATAACTTGGCTAAAAGAGAAAGTGCCAGTACAAGACATAGACTGGGTTAAGATAGATCGAACAACTCAGGAGCCTAAAGAGACAGTTCACGAGTTCTATGAGAGGCTACTGAAAGCATTTAAACAATACAGTGGGTTAGACGTAATGGATCCTAAAGACATAGGACAGTTTGTGTCAAAGTTTGTTCTCGGATTGAGACCAGACATAAGCCTGATGATACAACAGCATCTGATTTGTTGGCAGAACAAACCTTTAGACGAGATTCTGAGGTATGCAAGGTACTGTAGCGATGAAATAGATTCGAAGGCCAAGAAACTCAAGGAAAAGTTAATGCTGGTACAAATGCAAGCAGCTG
The DNA here is from genome assembly GCF_964263255.1 of Lissotriton vulgaris. Taxonomy (NCBI): domain Eukaryota; kingdom Metazoa; phylum Chordata; class Amphibia; order Caudata; family Salamandridae; genus Lissotriton; species Lissotriton vulgaris. The sequence goes on along the minus strand of NC_141685.1, from coordinate 351,214,228 downwards.
GAAAGGGTGGACAGCGGCAACAGGGAACAGGAACGCAAGCAAAGAAACAGAATAATCAGAGCAGAGATGAGGAAGAAAGACCGAGACCGAGAATGGATATCGCGACACTGAAAAAGACAACTAGGTGTCATCAGTGTAACGAAGTGGGACATTGGAGACGCGAGTGTCCTTACAATGTTGAGACAGGGGAATTAGAACAAGAGGAGGAAGAGGTACAGAATAACGTGGTTAAGGGAGCCGCAGCCCCGAAGGGAAAGTTTATCAAAGGGGGGACTCAGACTCCTCGAGCCCCGTTTCCTCAACCACCTCGCATCACAAACGGAGGGAAAACCTATAGACAAATGCCATTGTTTGTAGGAGGAGAGGAATGCTATTACGTTGATCCTCTTACAGGGCAACGAGTAAACAGGGAGGAAGACTGTACTCTAGGAGCAGCCCTGGAAGTAGATCAGAGAGGACCATATGTAGAGGCTGAAGTAGCTGGATGTCCTACAACCTTTTTGGTAGATACGGGTGCTACTCGATCCACGTTGGGATCAGCGGTAGTCCCAGGTTTGCCAATATCGGGAGAGACGATTCAGGTGGTAGGAGTCGCAAATAAGAGGATGACGAATCCTTTGACCGAACCAGTGTCAGTAAAGATAGGGAATTACAGTGACGAACATCAGTTTGTGATCTGTGATTCTAGCCCTGTGTGTTTGCTAGGAAGAGATCTATTGTGTAAACTAAATTGCACAATACATTGTACACCTGAAGGAGTAGAAGTACAGACCAATGATGAGGATGCCGATTTTAAGGTTGTAAACTCGCAAGAGTGCGTGGAACTATATCCTACTTTAACAATGGAAGAACTTCCACAGGATTTGAGGGAGAAAGTGTCAGCTGAGGTGTGGGATTTTACTGGAGAAGAAATAGGACTGATCAAAGGAGTAGAACCAGTAAAAATCTTGGTAAGACCCAATGCTGAGTATCCAAGAACCCCACAATACAAGTTGACTCCAGAGACGATTGCAGGAATAAAGCCTGTGATCGAATACATGATTAAACAGGGAATACTGAAGGAGATCGTGGGAAGTCCATGTAACTCCCCGATTATGGGTTTGCAGAAGCCTAGTGGAAAATACAGAATAGTGCAGGACCTTCGAAAGATTAATAATATTGTTGTCTCATGTTGTCCAGTGGTACCGAATCCATCAGTGATATTATTTCAGATACCGTTCCAAGCTGAATGGTTTACAGTGATAGATTTATGCCAGGCTTTCTTTTCGATACCTTTAGATGAAGAGAGCCAGTATCTTTTCGCTTTTAAGCTGGAAGATCGCGTCTTAACATGGTGTCGTATCCCTCAGGGGTATACAGAAAGCCCATCGATCTTTAACCAGTTATTAAAAAGAAATCTTGAAAGTCTAGTACTGCCCAAGAATTCGGTTCTAGTCCAGTACATAGACGACCTCCTAGTTGCGTCAGAAACTGAGGAAGCTTGCAGAGAAGACACCATAACCTTGTTAAATCACTTGGCCAAGAACGGACTCAAGGTGTCTCCAAGTAAATTGCAATATTGTAAGACTGAGGTGCAATACTTGGGCCATAGGATTGAAAAGGGAAAGCGGAAGGTGTCTCCAGACAGGATAGAGGTGATCATGAAAATGAACGCGCCTACAACACAAAGAGAAGTCAGGATGTTTCTAGGTATGGTCGGTTATTGTCGGCAGTGGATAGCCAACTTCTCACTGAAGGCAAAACCTTTGTTGCAACTGACGCATAAGGGAGTAAGTGATCCGGTACCATGGGACAAAGATTGTTTGATGGCGTTTTTGCAGCTGAGGGAGGACTTATGTCGTCCCCGGCTTTAGGAATGCCTGATTACACAAAACCATTTTTGCTTTACTGCTGCGAAAGAGAGGGATGCGCGTTAGCAGTTTTAGCTCAGATCCACGGAGATGCGCGCAGGCCAGTGGCGTATTTTTCGGCTACATTAGACCCAGTAGCCGCAGCGTTGCCCGGATGTCTCAAATCCGTAGCTGCAACGGGTGTCAGCATTGAACGTTCTGAAAGCGTAGTCATGGGTCATCAGTTAGTGGTGTATGTACCTCATTCTGTAGAATTGTTAATGACCAGGACTAAGACTCAGCATCTGACAAATAGCAGGCTCACACGCTACGAGCAAGTCATACTGGCTGCCGAGAATGTGACCCTAAAAAGATGCTCCGTCTTGAATCCTGCAACTTTGATGCCACTTCCAAACGAGATTGATGACGAAGTTTGTACAGATCATGACTGCCTTGATGTGACTGAACTATGCACCAAACCGAGACCCGATATTGTGGATGAACCATTGACTGACCCCGATGAAATTTTCTTTGTTGATGGTTCATGTGTAAGAGACAATATCGGTCAGCTGAGAGCAGCTTATGCAGTTTGCACAATTACGAGAGTAATAGAAGCCGCTTGCCTGGAAGGAGTACACTCCGCTCAGGTAGCTGAAATTGTTGCTTTGACTCGTGCTTGCTCAGCGGGCGACAAACTTCGAGTCACCATATACACCGATAGCCAGTATGGTTTCGGGGTAGTTCACGATTACGGGCAGTTATGGTCTCAAAGAGGTTACATGACCTCCTCGGGTTCTCCCATTAGGAATGGAGAATTCGTGAGACTTTTGTTAGAAGCATTGCAAGGCCCAACAGCTATAGCAGTGGTCAAATGTGCTGCGCATACGAAAAACGTAGACTTTGTATCACTAGGTAACCGCTATGCGGATGAAGTAGCGCGTTATTGCGCAGAGCAGGGATATTCTCACACTGATGCAAAAGTGGGGGGAATCCAGGAAAGAACTGAATTGACAATGTTGTTGGATACTGTAGATACGTGGGATGAATTAAGAAGTGTTCAGGAAAATGCACCAGATGATGAGAAAAAGAGTTGGGAAACAGCGGGTTGTTCCAGAAGCGAGATGAATTTCTGGATCTCCGCCGATGGGAGAGCAGTTTTACCAAATGAACTTATTAGTCCAATGGCAAGGAAATTGCATGGATCAGCACACATAGGTAGAGATGCTATGGTGAGAGTATTCAGACAAACGTGGTTTAATCCCAAATTTAGAGTAGCGGCAGAAGCAGTGTGTCAGCGATGTACGATCTGTCAGCAACTAAACGTGGGAAAGAGAACGCCAGTCACATTGAGTCACATTGGGAGGTCTGGGGGGCCTTTCAATAGAATGCAGCTTGATTTTATAGAAATGCCTCCGTGCAACAGACTCAGATACGTTTTAGTGATTGTTTGCATATTTTCTAGATGGGTTGAGGCTTACCCTACACGTAGGTGCGATACACTTACAGTAGCAAAATTGTTACTTAGAGAGTTGATACCGAGGTTTGGGGTGCCATCCTCTTTGGAATCGGACAGAGGAACTCATTTTAACAGCGAAATAGTGAAGATGCTATGTTCAGCTTTAAATATCGATCAGAAACTTCATTGCAGCTATCGACCAGAAGCTTCAGGGATTGTAGAGCAAATCAACAGCACGATAAAGTCCAGACTTGCCAAAGTTTGTTCAGCAACATCCCTGAGTTGGCCAGACGCACTTCCAGTGGTTCTTATGAGCATACGTAGCACACCGGATAGAAAAACAGGTCTCTCTCCTCATGAAGTGCTAATGGGGAGAGCTATGAGATTGCCATCGGTTCCGACTGCAGCTCTAGTGAACATCACAGACAATTTGATCTTGGACTACTGTAAGGGACTATCTGATGCCGTTAATTCTGTGTCCCTCCAGGTCCAGGCTGCAGAGGTTCCATCAGCACAAGATTTGTGCCATGACCTGAGTCCGGGGGACTGGGTCCTGGTGAAGAAGCATGTCAGAAAGAACTGCTTAGACGTGCGCTGGAGAGGACCGTTTCAAGTCATACTTGTGACGAATACTGCAGTAAAGTGTGGAGGTCTGCCAAACTGGATACATGCCTCACACACCCGAAGAGTGCCAACACCTCTAGAAGAAACAGCTCCTCTCTCGGATGAGAATCCAGCAGAAAGCGGAGAAGCCATAGAGGGGGAAAGCCAAGCTGTGGAGGTGATCGAGGGAACTGATACTGTGTTGGAACAGGACGACGAAGGTCAGGACATCAGTGAGACCGAAGTCGCCTCAGGAGAAGAGAGTAATTGGGAGATCGAATCAGATACCGAACAAGCTGAGAGTGACCAAGAGACTGGTCCAAGAACAAGGAGCAGAAGGACAAGGAGAGACGAAGCCAGTTGGCCGGAGAGAAGGAAAAGGCCAAGCTCGGAAGAAAAGCAAGAAAGAACTCTTGTTCCGATTGCAGAAGAATCAGACCAGGAGGAGGAAACTACAGACTCAGGAATTGGAAGTCCAAGGAGATCGAGAAGGGTACGCGTGCCCTGCAGAAGGTACGCCACCCCAGAGTGGACTTATCTAGCAGATGTCTTGGGGACAGAAATCTGGGAGAGTGAAGAAAGTGAAAGTAATCGATCACGATCCATTTGTGGCAGTGGAGATATGGATGTTGACGCCTGGACTCGAGACTGAGGGGTTACTGACTTTCACACTTCCCATACCCCCATATTTGAGTCAAATTCAAGATCTAGTGCTGAAAAGATTACAATTTCCAACTTTTGGCCAGCAAATGCCAGAAGAAGAAGAAAAAGTTATTCGTTTTGAATTATTAGAAATTGTTGTGAAAGCTGCAGGTGCGAGAATAATCGTTGATGCATAAAAGACTTTTGTGTATAAGCTATAAAGAAGAAGATAACCTAGCGCCGAGTGGAAAGAAGAATAAAATTAGGGATTACATTCAGTGGACGGAGAAGGGTTAGGGTTGTCTGTTGCTAAAAGAGAAAAGGCTTTGTTGCGAAAAAGAGACTTTGTTGATAAAAAGCACTTTACAGACTGAGAAAGCAAATAAAGCAAACAAAGACTGCAGAAGGAAAAACTTTTTCGCAAAAGAAGGAGCTACGCTGTTTTGATAACATGGAGAACGGCAACCCAAACCGAAAAGCTAGATGTATAGTAGGTACACTAATAGCAGTAGTAATTTTTCTCATAATTACGGTAGTGACAATATCATACATAATAGGACATGAAAGCGATAAAGAAACAGCAGATGTAAAGCCTGTAACGACTTTGAGACCTGCTCTTGTGGGGAAGAACGAGGAGAGCAATGTTATACGTGAAAAGGCGTTATTGGCAGATGAAGCTCGTAGATTACATGTAGACGAGTCACAGGGAAACTTTAGGTCAAACGCATATGCTAAACTGTTATACGAATATATCGATGCCATGGAGGCCAAAGATTGCTATGTTTGTATGCAATTGCCGGCTTCTGTAGACGAAGGCATTAGATATCATCATCTCCCACTGACATATGGGATAACATGTAGTTTACTGCTCAGTATATTTTATGGTAGGGAAGGATTTGAGTACTACTTTTCAAATTATGATTCGGTACTGCCTGAAGTTCCGAATTATAAGCAAATGAATAAGTGGGACTATTACAAAAAGGAGGATAGACTAGCTAAGTTCTTTCTTCCTTGGGATACACTAGATACTTCATATGCACGCAGAAATAATCTAACTTGCAAAGTGTCAGAGGTTGAGAAGAAGTTCATAGGACAAGTAGATGATAGATACAGAAGGCAGAAGATTCTAAAAATGTCAGGACAGTGGAAAACGGATTGGACCGAAGAAGAGAAAGCACATAAAAAGAAAGGTAGCAATGGCCCAATAGCATTGGATAGAACGCAGAAAGGAAAGTTATGTTTAACTCGAAGCAAAACGTATTACGAGAATGTATTTGTAGGTGAAGTAAATTGCGAACATGCTTTTAGATTGGAGTACTATACGAAAGACTTTATGAAGGAGATGCAAGTTATTCCGAATGTATATTTTGTATGTGGAAGAAATGCCTATGTAAAACTACCTGACAATTGGTATGGTTCGTGTTACTTGGCAATTGTCTTCCCCAAAATATATCATGCAAAGGATGTAGCGATAATAGAAGGAAAGGCTTCGAGGAGAGCGAAAAGGGAGGTAGGAGATGCAGAAGTAGTAGGAGATGTATTTGGAGCGATGTTTCCTATGTTAGGTTTAATACTTAACGATGTTAAGATCAGGAGACTGGCTACAGTTGTGGATAGATTATCTGCAAGTACTGCAAGGTCATTAATGTTGGTAGAAGGCGAGATGCAGTCGATTAGAGCAATGGTTCTTCAGAACCGACTTGCTTTAGATGTACTGCTAGCAAAAGAAGGCGGAGTTTGTAAGGCTTTGAAGGTCCAGGAATGTTGTACTTATATTCCTGATAATTCAAAACCACTTGAGAAAGTCATACGGAACATTACACAGATTCATCAAGAGATTGAAGATTTATCAAAAATAAATGATTGGGAAAAAGTTGGTCATGGAGTAGGAAAGGTTGGGAGTTGGTTTTCCAACCTTGGGAAAAGCATAGTGTGGTACATAATAAAGCCTGTATTGATAGTATTAATTTGTATAATCACATTGTTAGGTTTAGTAAAATTATATAAATGGTATAGGTCGAACCGGTTACAACGAACAATGAGAGAGCAAGAAAGGAGATTAGCTGCTTTACAAGATCAACAGTACAAAAGCTTAAGAGCTCTCGAAACGATGAAAAGAGGGAATATTGTAACTAGTTCTGTTTAGAGATGTTATTCAAATTGCATTTAGTGATGACTCCTAAAAGTCATCAAAGGGGGGACTGAGAGAGCGCAAATTTGAATAAAAATTATGTATAGGCCATATTTATAAGCACATTGTATAACGTAGGAATGAAATGTATATCGTAGTATGAAGTTGACACTTATAGCATGTAGATAACCGATATAATCCAAAGTAATATAGGAAATGTAACTATATTCACTTTAGGACATGTATTAGATTTAGAAGGCCCGTATATGTAGTGGGCTGATGTAGAGATGGTGTAGAAATGCTTACGAAATGTAGAACGTGCAAAATAGAATTCATGTACGTGTGTAACCTTTAAACGGAGAAGCGGCGAGAAATGAAACGTGAAGAAATGTGTAGAACATGTATAGCACGATATAGCGAATGAGAATATAAAGTTATGCTTTACGTAGTCTATATTCTATGTACAATGTATTCACAGATACGTAAGGACTTTTGCTAAATCCGAATATATATATATGTTAAAGGTTATACTGTGTAGAAGGCTTTTTGTAAGAATGTTAGAGAGGTTTAGGTCATTTGTGATTCTAACCCGACTGACCAAGGGTTAGCAGGAGCACAGTCCAATGTGTGTAATTTAGTGGACTCACAGGAGTCGTGAATAGCTTGATGTGGACGTGAGAGCCAAGAAGTCTAGCACTTGTTAGATTTAAGGTGACAACGCTGGACAAGGTTTATGGCCTGAACGTGATAAGAAGCGCTTAGAATTTGAAACTTGTTTTTGAATGACCATTCACAGGACCTAGAAGGGTCAAGAATAGCAGTTGTAAGTTAAAGTCTTGTTTAAGTTCATATGACTTTTGATCTGAAAGTGTCAGTTGAAGTCGCCAACAAGAAGACGAAGATGACATCTAAAGAAGAAAGGTCAACTTAACGGACGGCGAAAGAGATGAAGCAATGGAAGAAGCTAGAAGCTGACATCATCGGGGAAAGTCCGTGGTGGGCGTCAAGGGGCGTTCCACCCACACTGTGATTGTGTATTTTAGGGACAGCACCCCGGGGATAAGGTAGCGAAGGCGAGGGCGAACAGCTCCGAGCAGAAGTCATCATAGAGAGCAAGAGCGTAGATGACTTGAGCAGATGCGCTGAGAGAGATCAGAGCGCAGGAGAGCAGTAGGCCGAGGACCCTTAGAAGAGCGGATGGGTAGGCAGAGAGGGTACTGCTTCTTAAACTTAAGTTACCTTTAGAGGCTAAGAGAGTTTGAACTTCTTTGGGAGTCAAACTGCTGACACCTTTTAGGTTAGGAACTGGCGAAGTAGGGATGTCACATAGCATAGAGTAGGGACAGATTTAACGTGATACTTTTCTCTTTTTGTAGATGACGCCAAGGAACCACTTCACATCGAAGCTTTAAATTGCTGATATTGGAATTGATTTTGTATTCTTTTGTATACTTTGATCCTGAGAGGATTGTAATTACATCCAACTTTGACTTTTACATAAAACTTTTAAACTTAATCAGTTGTAAGTGGTTCTTCAGAGTGGCGTCAGTTAATGGGGTTTGTCTAACCTATGCGGGGGTTGTCTTTTACTCAATGACAGATACTAGCGATCCAAAATAGATGAATGAGATAAGTTATTAAATTGATCAAAAATTGATATCAAAATCTCATTCCCCGCAAAGGCTATTAACTAATTAAATTAGGCGGCTACCTGATATATAGCTGGTAAGTAAAACAACTGAATGACATACAGAAGGCTGGTCTCCGTTGAATAAAATGTATGTTGATTAACCACGGGCGGAGACCTCCGCTCCGCTCGCGGAGTGTGCGGGGATTGGCCTCCTCCACGTTCTGTGGAGAACTCAATTCTATGTCAGGACAGGAGGCTCCGATTATGCTTTCTCATTTCTTTAATGAAATGCTCAGCAGCCAATAAAAACAACCAAAAAACTGCATTTCCCATGAACACCAGGGAGTAACCATAGATGGTAGCGTATAAAAGGTCCCAACATTAGTCTGTCTTCCTCTTTCTTTGCTGCTCCGCAGCCAGTTAAGTGCATATTTTTCTCTCCTAAGCATATTGTTACTCTGTTGACTTTGTTGCTTTTCTTACCTGTTGTGCTTTGCGCATTTGAGGTTCACGTGTTTGGGGCTTTGTCTCCGTGTTACTTACGTGGTTTTTCTTCAGCTGCTGGTCGGCTTTTCTCTTCCATTGGAGCGTGTGGTCACCTCCGTTGTTCCGTGCGCTGTCTCGCGCTCGTTTCCTCTTGTGGAGTGGGAGCAGGGGTTTCCGTTTCCTTGGGGGAGCACGAGCGCTCTCGAGACGGTGTTTGGTGACAGGTGACAGTCGCGCGTGCGCACTGTCCTATTTCCGGTTTCAGGGTTTCTCCTCAGAACTGGTTGAGTGACGACGTCTTTGGCGTACTGCCCACGACCTGTCTACAAACTTTAACCCCGTCAGACGCCGTGGTTTCTTGAGGACTGCGGTTGCAACATTGTGGCATAGGCTTTGCCTAGAGTGTGGTGTTGTGCAGGCTTTGGCTCCCTCCACGCTTGAATTGTTTTCTTGAAGTCCGGACCCGGTTCCTGCTTCTTTCAAAGCCTGCTTTGGGGTTTACGCACTCCCCCTTGACTGGTGTTTTGACACTCTGAACTTTAGTCGTCTTGTGGGCATTACTTTTCTACTTGGTAGAATGGCTGAATATTATGACGCTGACGACGATTACTATTACGATGGCGAGGAGGAAGACTCCTTGGAGCAGAATTTGGTGGAGCAGTTGGACAAGGGGGTCCAACAGTCTGTTAACAAGGCACTGGTGCGTGCAATTAACCCCCTGAAGCGTCACCTAAATCTGTACGCCCAACAGCAGGGTTGGTTGCCTGCTGCCAAGAAATCGGCTAAGTCGCCGGTGAATCCTCATAAGGCGGACTTTCAGCGCCTTGCGAAGAGTTTGGCGGCCACTCCTTCCGCTTCTTCAGCTCCTCATGAGTCGGAGTCGGATAATGCCCACTCTTCCGCTTCTTCTGACCATGCTTCACCACCCCCTCGGAAGAGGGTCTGTAAAGAACACTTTGTGGACGCCCCTGAGCGTCCTTCAGTCCTGAATTTCGAGCCGGCGGACATTGTCCACCCGAACTCTTCATCGTGGACGCCTTCACCTGCTGTGGCGGCTTATATTGAATCCCACATTCGCCAGCCTTTTGAGGCCTCGGTTCGGGCACGGTTGCGCTCCGAGTGCCCGAGACCGGATTTGGCTGACCATCTGGCCGACACCCCAGAGGTTGACCCCATGATGGTCACGTACTTAAAAAAGTACGCGAAAGACCCTAAGAAAGGTTTGGACAGATCTTGGAAGTCCTGTCAGGACAAAATGCTCGACTTGTTGGCTCCCCTCACCAAACTCTTGGACCTTGGTTATAAGGCTGACGAGGCTTCGGCTCTGGTGAATCCCAAGGAATTGATTGAATGGGCCCAGCGGGCGATTTGCTATCTAGGCAATGCAAATTGCGCGATGTCAACTGAACGTCGCAGGTCCATACTCTTAAAGTTGGATCCAAAGCTTTCGGAATTGGCAACGTCTGAATCAGGCCCTGAAGCTCAAGGATTGCTGTTCGGCCAACCGTTCCTGAAGGAACTCACTCGTTTTGTATCAACGTTTAGCGGCATTGACAAGGCGCAGGCCTCTTTGAGACGGGTCATGCGCCCGGTTTTTGCTAAGGCCGGACGTGGAAGGGGACGCTCGTTCGGCCGAGGCTCTGCGAACCAGTCCCAGAGGGGAAATTCCTTTCAGCAGAGAGGCTCCTATGACTCCGGCTACTCCACCCGAGCCAACTTTTATCCTTCCAGAAAAGGAAAAGGCCAGTATGGGAAAGGCCGATCTGGTGGTCAACAAGGACAGTACCATGATGCCTCCTCTACAGGTGAGCCTAATAAATGCATGCGATGTGATGTTGGGGGGTCGCATTCAATTTTTCCTGCACAATTGGCGCATGATCTCAAGCGATGCATGGGTTCTGCAAACTGTTCAAGGGTTCAGAATAGAGTTTTATCATCCAGTGCATCAAACTCGTCCTCCCCCTTGTTTGCATTTTCCTCTGAAGGACCAAGAGTGTCTCTCCGAGGAAATAGCCACCCTCCTCAAGAAAGGGGCGATTGTTCCCACGACTCGTCATCCCTTGGGGTTTGCCAGTTCTGTCTTTCTGGTCGAGAAGAAAGGAGGCGGCTCTCGCCTTGTTCTCAATCTGAAAGATTTCAACGGGGTGGTAGTCTACCGTCATTTCAAGATGGAGGGCATCCATCTTTTGAGGGATCTCTTGCGAGAGGGGGACTGGATGGTCCGTCTGGATCTCAAGGATGCATACCTCTCGATTCCAATTTTTCAACCCCATCGCCGTTTTCTTCAGTTTCTGTGGCAAGGGGTTTGGTACGAGTATCAGGTTCTCCCCTTCGGTCTGTCATCGGCACCGTGGTGTTTCACGAAACTGTTGAGACCAGTAGTAGAACATCTTCGTTCTCGGGGTGTGCGGTTGATAATTTATCTGGACGATATTCTCCTGATGGCGGATTGTCCTCTTCAGCTTATGCGTCATCTGGAATGGTCTGTCGATCTGTTACAATCTCTGGGCTTTCTGATCAATGTTCAGAAGTCGGTTTTGGTTCCTTCCCAGTCTATAGACTTCCTGGGCTTCCAGATAGATTCGGTGGCTTGTCAACTTCTCTTACCCAAGCAAAAGATGCGTTACATCAAGAGAGAGTTGACATCTGTTATTTCCAGACCGACTGTGTCGTTGAGGTCGTTGGCGAGAGTAGTGGGTCTTCTAGCGTCCTCCATTCAAGCGATCTTTCCGGGCCCTCTACATTACAGGGCCATGCAACGCCTGAAAATTCTGCATCTCCGGAAGGGTCTCGGGTATTCAGACCAGATCCCTCTTACGGAGGAGGTCCGTTGGGAGATGCAGTGGTGGTTGGACCACATGGAGGCCTGGAATGGTCGAGCCCTCTTCGGGTCATCCCCGGATCTAGTGATAGAGTCCGATGCCAGCCGGTGGGGTTGGGGAGCCCGCTGCGGGTCTGTCTCGACCGGGGGTCGTTGGTCACCTCAGGAATTGACTCTGCATATCAATTGTCTGGAACTCCTGGCGGGTTCCTTTGCAATCAAGTGTTTCTCTCCCCTACGACCGAGTTGTTGTGTCCTTCTCCGGATGGACAATGTGTCGGCAGTCCGCTACGTGAACAAACTGGGCGGGACCAGGTCCAAAATCTTGGCGGAGATCGCCAAACATTTCTGGCATTTTTGTCTGCAGAAGAAGATCACTGTTATTGCGGAGTATCTTCCGGGATGCCACAATCAAATAGCGGACTGGCACTCCCGACATCTCCGGGATTACAGCGATTGGAGGCTTCACCCTCGAGTCTTCCGTGCTCTCCAAAGGCGTTGGGGTCCTTGTCAACTGGATCTGTTTGCCTCTCGTCTAAATGCGCAACTCCCGCGCTTTTACAGTTGGAGACCGGACCCTCAAGCTCTGGCCACGGATTTTCTCCAACAGTGGCCATCGACCCTTTGCTATGCCTTTCCACCGTTTCTGATGATTCCCAGGGTCTTGGCTTATTCCAAACGTTTCCAGACGGATCTGATTCTGATTGCCCCTCTCTGGAGGGCTCAAGCTTGGTTTCCGGTGCTTCTGGAAATGTGCTCCGCTCCGCCGTTTCTCCTTCCCCCGTTGTGGAATCTCTTGTTGGATCCTCTCGGAGATCCTCATCCCCTGATCACCTCGGGCTCCCTACAATTGCTCGCGTGGAAGATCTCGGGGATCGTTGGGCGATCCCAGGCATTTCAAGCGACGCTTCCAAGTACCTTCGTGAGGCATGGGCCCCCAATACTCACAAACGATACAAGGGGTCTTGGAAGCGATGGTGCGATTGGTGTGATCAACAACAAGTTAATCCTGTTTCAGCAGATGTCAGTATGATTGTTAACTTTTTGGCTTCTTTAGCCACCTCGGGGCTTGCTTACTCCACTATCAATGGCTTCCGCTCTGCTATTTCGGCAGGCCATGCTCACATTGATGGGAAACCTGCAGGTGAACATCCTTTTGTTTCCAGGGTCCTTAAGGGAATTCGTTTTGCGAAACCTCCCACTCCGAAGTATGTTACATTGTGGGACGTTTCGGTTGTTCTCCGTTTTTTGGAGTCCTGGCCTTCGAATTCTTTGCTTTCCCGCAAACAGTTGTCGGCGAAATTAACTATGTTACTGTGTTTGGTTTCCTGTAAGCGTGTTTCTGATGTCCACGCTTTAGACCTTGCTGGTCGTAGTTTTACTCCTGAAGGGGTTTCTTTTCGTCTTTCTAGGCGTACAAAATCTAATACGCCTTCTATTTTTTATCCTTCTTTTCCCTCGCATCCCAACCTTTGCGTTGTGCAATGCCTAAAAGATTACGAGGTGAGTACCGCTTCTTTGCGTTCTGACATGCAGGGTCAATTGCTGATTGCTTTGCAAAAGCCTTTTCGCCCTGTCACTCCAGCTACTTTGGCGCGCTGGGTACGGGGGCTTATGTCTGAAGCAGGTATTGATGTTTCTGTGTTTGGCGCACATTCTGCACGTGGGGCTATGGCGTCCAAAGCCTTCTCCATGGGTGTTACCTTGTTTGACATAATGAAAGCTGCAGATTGGTCATCTGATTCTGTATTTAAAACGTTTTATTACAAACCGATTGATTGTGTTGCTTCTGTGGTGGTGGATCAGCTTTAAAAAAGCATAATCGGAGCCTCCTGTCCTGACATAGAATTCAAAATTTGCAAACATTTGTGACAAGAATTTTCAATTCTATTAAGGACAAGGAGGCGAGGATTATCCCACCCAGGTTGTTCCATATTTGTATGCTCATGTATTATGACTGTATACATGCATTTGCAAATATTTCTCTCCCTGTTCCCTTCCCTGGATGACTCTTGACAGTCTTGTTGGGTTTGGATATTATGGCTCTGTCTCTTGTTTCAGGCTCAGATCAGAAGTGATGTCGCTCCTGCCTTGCCGGGATCTGTTTCTCCTCCTGTCGTCTGGACCCATGGTTCTTCAGCTGCCTACTTCCGGATTCTGTGGATGACGGCGGCTTGTTTGGAATTGTTGTTCCTGTTGTATTTGGGATTTTACTTTAATTTGGACATATTTCCACAAAGAAAGAGGAAGACAGACTAATGTTGGGACCTTTTATACGCTACCATCTATGGTTACTCCCTGGTGTTCATGGGAAATGTAGTTTTTTGGTTGTTTTTATTGGCTGCTGAGCATTTCATTAAAGAAATGAGAAAGCATAATCCTCGCCTCCTTGTCCTTAATAGAATTGAAAATTCTTGTCACAAATGTTTGCAAATTTTGAAATCTCCGCACACTCCGCTGCGGAGCAGAGTTGGCCAGCCCCAGCCTCAGGGGCGTAGCTAGAGCTTGTGACACCCGGGGCTATCCCCATTCATGCCAACATTTCAGAACAGCAAAGTGGGAGATTTTTTTTTAATTGGGAGAATGGGGACTTTAATCGGGGTATAGTCATGTATGGGCTTTGGAAGTAGCTGCTGCAGGATCGGACATTTGAAACGCAAATGCACGTTCTTTTTCTTACCTTTCAGAAGCATGGAGCTCAATGGCAGGCAGAGAAAGGGTGATGCCTGGCAGGTTGCTGGCAGTGAATGAACTCCCCTCTGCCCCCTCCCCTCCAACCCCCCTCCCACCCCCCTCCTTACCCTTTAAACAGCTTCCTGGGCACACACAGCCGCCCCGAGTACTTCACAGGTCTTTAAAAGACCATGCGCTTGTTAATGAGGCTTAATTGGTTTTTCACCCCTTCTAGCCCCTCCATCGCCACTCTGACTTTTGCTGGAAGAATTGAAACGTTACACAATACCAAGCTCTGTCAGCTGAAACCCCTGAGGAATCGGATTTTTGCTTGCAGGAATCGGGAGGCGGGAGACTAGCCCTGAAATCGGTAGTCTCACGCCTGAATCGGGAGGGTTGGCATGTCTGTATCCCTCAGATTGTCGCCCATGGGGGGGGGTGAGGGAGGGGTGCTGGGGAAAAAGGACCGGGAGACACCTCGTATCGACGCTAATAGTCACCTCGATCATGCAAGTTACATGCACATACACAACACGGTCCAAGGCTACACAGTTGAATACACCAGTGACCGGCAGTACAAAGGAGAACACACAGACTGCCACCCTGCAGGATTTCAGGAATTGCCTAAAAACATGGTTATTCGATTAACGTCCCTCATCAGCAGCACCGCCCCCACCCCGAGCGCCTAGATACTCTCACAGGTGAAAAGCGTGATGAGACCCAATCTGGAAAACAGTCCTCATCGCCTTCTTTTCTTTTTTTTCCCCTCTCTATAGCAGTCATTTTGTTATTCTGTAATTGAGGTGCGCAAGTGGCAGGCACATTGCACCGGTTTCGCAACAGATAATTTGACCCTATTACAATAACTCCCTTTGCTGAAATTTACAGAAACCTTTTGTTTGCAGTGGCGCAGCACACACTGTCAATGAGTGGTGCAGATCTGGGACCAACAGTACGGTCAGCTTAGAAGGGCACTAGGTGCTTCAGTTTCTGATTATTTTCAACAGTTTAAAAATCTTCTTAGAGAGTTTTGTTGCTCAAATGGGTGCAATTGCCAATATTTATATGTTTGCCCTGTCTTCAATGCTTGATTTTGCTTGCGAGAAAGCGTCACTCATAGTCATTGAAATGCCACTCATAATTTCACTGGAATTATGAAAATGTCACACAGCAATCTAAAACCTTGGCAGTAATGGAGCCCACTAGTCTCCCTTATGAGTTATGCTTCCGATCCTCAGCCAGCAGCCGACTTGCTCAGGCCTGGTCCAATAATACTCCCCCCTCACTGCACCCGCCTACCTTGTTTGAGAAGGAGTGAGAGGAAGTTCAACTTGACAGAAAAGTTGTTTGGCCTCCGATTCACCTGGACGTCTTGCAGGACTGGAGCAGAGGAGATTCCAACACCGCCCCTATTGCTGGCAGCATTCCCTCATTGCCATCAATATTCCGAGTCAAAGACGTCAGACCGGCCCGCTCCTACCGCGCACGAGGGGCAGGGCGCTAAAAGAGGCAGCAATGCAATCGCGACTCGTGCACACACCACACTACCACCGCTATACTAGGTGGCGGTGCGTGCAGCGTGCGTGCGCGTGCGTGCGTGCATTAGGCAGCCGTTTTGCAAGCAAGTGAGCTTGCTTGCACTACAAACGGGGCCGCTCGGCGCGCGCGCGGCACTGGTGGCCCGTTGCAGCCACGGCCTTTATAATTTATTTGGGGACTGGGGACACTGACTGACAAAGTGTCAGGCAGTGAGTGACCCCAAATAAATTATAAAAGCCGCGGCCGCAACGGGCCACCAGTGCCACATGGCGCCCGCCCCCAAAACAGTGCCGCCTGGGGCGGTCCGCCCCTCCCGCACCCCCATAGCTACGTGGGTGCCCAGCCTCCACCTTCCCTGTATTATCAAGTAAATCTACAGTTCCTACTAGTACATTTAAACCACTTACCTGGCGTGCAGCATCCCCGGGCTGCCCTCCTCCTCTTCCTCGCAGTATCGATAATTCTTGAGAAAATTGCGCACACGTACGCGCAGTTTTCTAAAGGATTCCCGATCCTGCGAGGCAGAGGAGTATGGCAGCCCGGGGATGCCGCATGCAAGGTAAATGTTTTAAATTTACCAGTATGTAATGTAGATTTAATTGATAAAATAGGGGGTGTAGGCGGGTGGCGTAGCGTAGCGAAGTGCCACAGAGTTTGTTTGCAACTCCGTGGACCTCCGCTTAGCCCCTCTACGCCCAGTATGCCCGGGGTCAATATTGATAACATGGAAAACGAGAAAAACCTTTATATTAAAAGTAATTTCTATGTTCTTTGTAGATAGTTGTGTGTCATCATTTCTTCTCTTGCCTCCAGATATCAAGGATGCGATTTGGGTGTCCCACTCCCAGTGTATAAATAACATGCACTGATGTCGTGGATGAGTAATTTCTTCTTGGTACTTTACTGTTACCGTTGGGTTATTATGTGCTGCAGAAGTTCGTGACATTTACCGTGTGGTCCCATATTTCTGCAAGGGTCTTGAAGTTTGTGGATAAGGCCAATTTGAAAGGGTCACATTTTCCTCCTGGAGAGGTTTGGCTGGCCACTTTGCGATGGTCTGGTGTGCAGGAGTTAGGAGACCACAGCCACGTGTTTCGACCACGCAGGAGCAGTGGAAGGTGTCAGGTGTGTAAGCTGGGAGGATCAGATGAGGTCCAAGGTATGTCCCTTTGTGGGAGACAGATGTGTGACATGTTGTCTAACACTCTCAGTGGGTCAAAGGTAGATGAATGTTTTTTCATGATCCTGGCAGGAAGGAAGGTTGTAGCCTCAGAGGAAGATGTTCAAGCTGTTGATGAAGCTGTGGTCATTAGGTTGCTAATGTTGGTGTTTGATCTTGTCCTTGCTTGTGACGTTGTGCAGATGAAGGTGACAGGGCTGCTGGAGATGCACAGTTAAAATGACTCGACTGAAGACTGGTGTTCGCGAATACAAACAATATACTCGGAATAGCAGCAAGACTTGTTTATTTCTAAAATTCATCAGTAATCCCGCACCATCATCCACGGAGAACACATCAAATGTGGATTGTGGATTTAAAAATGCAGTAACTATAAGAATTTAGTGCTCATTCACCTGTCTTATACATCAGTTTCTTTGATGCAAAATAGTGCACTTTGTATAAAAATATACAGAGTAATTTCACCCCATTATATAGAAACTAAATATTAACTTAGGCTCCCTCCAGAAATGCTCTCAGTTAATCATTGTTGCTAATGCATCATGACCTGAGCGCCTCATCAGTGGTACCCACTCACGTGCGCCTCCCTCGATGTTTGATTTGATGTCAGTATGGGGGGGGGGGTGTCACATCCAAACAGTCTACACACTCTGGTTTAATCAAAACATGTAAAATGTCCACTACTTGACGCTGATTCATTCGGGGTCCTGTGATGGTTTACTCTTATGTTAACATAACGTGTACTTGTAAAGCGCATGTTCACCCAGAAGGGTATCTTAGCACTGAATAACAGATGTTTATTGCTACCCAACTCAATGGTGCTCATTTTATCAACCTCAGAAGGATAAAAGATTTAGTGGACCTGCCAAGGATCGAACCTATGACCTTGAAGTCAAACACAGGCCCCTACAGTGGAGGCGTTAGTCCACTAAGACACCTGACCCAGCGTGGAATGCATGTAAAGCCATGTTGATGTCTTTCTTACCTGGGGTTGGGTTAGGTGTGCATTGGTTTGTTTGGGGGACAACTGATATATGCGTTTAAGGCTTTGCCTATTGTTAGGGCACTATATATGAAAATGCCCTCCTATAGAGCTTTAGGTCCCGATGTAGGCTGCCCATTACTGGTCGGTAAACCTGAAATTTGGTAAATTTCAGGCTTACCGACCGGTATTGAGCCATTTCTGATGTAGGGGATGATTCGTATTTACCGAATCATTATTTACGAACCGGTAAATGGCATGTAGGAAGCACTTTTAAGAGTGCTTATGTGCTGTAAGGATTAGTTATTTACCACGAACTATTAGTTGGTGGTAAATACCAAATACCTTTGAAAATGCAAATCTGTGCATTTTCAACAGTGCCATGTGGCAGACGCACATGCCCTTAGGGCATGTATGTGTGCCACATGTGCACACAAGCACTATTCAGGGGTGCAACAGGGTGTCAATGTGACACCCTGCCACCCTTGAATGTTTCCTTATTTTACCAAATCGGTATTTACCGATTCAGTAATGCACATTCATTTCTATGGGCCTCCAGGCGGATAGGAATGAATGGGAATTACCGAATCGGTAAATACCGATTCGGTAAATACCGAATCGTACCGATTCCGTAATACTTACCGAATTTTTTGCTACATAGCATTTACTGATTCTAAAATACCGAATCGGTAAAATTCGGTATTTTAGAACCGGTAAATGATACTTACCTACATCTGGCCCTTAGTTCGGTGGAGCTGCTGACATGACCCAGATACAAAGGCCAGGGCCGGTGATGCCACTGGAGAATGTTGATCCTGGTTGAAAGAGATTTATTCTGAGCAGAGTTATGTAGGTGATGGGGGATGTTCATCTGGGAGAAGATTCAGGCAGAGTGCCAGGAGATACTATTCTGTAAAAACGCTTTTCTGATGACGCATTCATTTTAAAACACCACACACGGTCCCTCTCCTAGAGAACACGCCAGGGGTCTAAGGCCCTTAGTTCAGGCCCATCAAGAAGAGGCACTCCTAGGCGTAGGGAACTACTTAGTCAGAGGTAAGCCCTAGAAGCCAAGATTTTTAGGTGGTTTACCAGTATTTTAATAAGCACTGCTGTCTCAAGGAGCTTCATAGTACCCAACTTATGTGGTGGTGCTTGTGAGACTGTACATGAGAAAGATAGCAGGGCCTTATTAACAGCACACCCTGGTATCAAAAGGTCTCTCAGATTTGTGTGAGATGCATCTCAGCTAAGGGACTTTCGGATTTGAAAAGTCCAAGGGGCAGATTTACAGGCCCCTTTCTGCAACTTTACGCTGCCACAGCGTCACTTCTGTGTCGCAGAGCGGTGTCGTAAACAATGCGCCACGTTGTGACATATTTACAATAGGATGCATCTAGGGAGATGCATCACGTTGTAAAGCCCTGTGCTACATTATACCTGCGTCAGGTATAATGTATGAGGGTGGGAGTTCCGACATAAGAAAGCCTCGTAAAAGTGACGCATTGAAATCTACAAGATTTCACTGAGTCACCTTTACGATGCTACAGCGTCAAAACCTTGCACCTGCTTGAAACAGGCATAAGGAGTGAGGCAGCATTATAGGAATGGGCATTCCTGACCATTGCTGGAGTTGGGTCGTGCTTGCGATACGACTCCTGTTTCAAAAGACAAGGGTCCCTAGACAGTAAGTAAATATATGGGAGCAATAAATATAGATCACAAATCGATTCTATATTGCCTGTCCAGCCGGTCAGTGTTTAATAACATATATTTAGGTGTGCAGTCAATAATCTATACAGTATCAAGTGGGACAAGGCCTGTGTCCAACTACCACATATGTGTAGGGACCCTTGTCTTTTGAAACAGTATATGTACCCAAGGTCCCTGACCAATTGCTCAATTGGGTTTTCCTTGTACTCTGTAAACATGCGATACGACTCCAGCAATGTGCTGCCCGTACGCCAAAAGATGCGTCACACATCTGTCTATCCTTGTGCCGTGGTGCACAGCATTGTAAATGCAACGCATTCATGGTGGTGCAAGGTTTTTTTCCACGTTGCAAATTGACTGGTGCATCTCTGCTAATATGCAGAGATGCACCAGTTCTTGTAAATCTGCCCCCCAGTTTGTCCTACAGAGAACTCATGTCATAGAAGGCATTGGGGGAAAGGTGAAGGCAAGATAGGGACCCTCTGTCTCAAAGATTGTATGGGAGTGTTTAGACCCATGTCGGTTCAGAGAAATAATCTCTACTGAGATTCAAATAGGTCATATCTCGTTTGTATGCTTTTCCCTGAGTCAGTGAGATAAAACTAGTCAGATTCAATAAGATAGCCCAAACTAGGCTTATGGAGGGCAAATGTTCTATATTTCAGGTCACATTTAAAGAAGACACTCAATCAGTATCCCCGAGAATGGGCAATCAACCCTGAGAGTGATGGAACCTCTGACGAACCAAAGTGTGAAGGCTAATTCAATTTTAATAAATTTTTAAGACTTCTTTGGATTGAGTCTGATGGTGTCCTCTTTGCATGAGTTCCGAGTGCCGCTGGAGATGGTGAGCGTATCAGAAGGGGTCCTGGTCTTGATGGCTTTGTAAATGATGCACTTAGTTTTGAAAATGGTGCAGGCTGATAAGGAGAGCTTGTGGAACTTCATCATAATAGGATCATGTGATCATAGACAGGCCCTGTGGACCTGTGCTGCGGCTTGTAATATGCCCTAAGAAAAGAAGGGCCTGTGTGGAGTCTGTTAGACCATGGAGCAATACTTTCCCATCAACCAGAGATGAGATCAAGAGGGCTTGACAAACAGTTCTGAAGTTGTTTTCCTCTAGGAATAGTTTCACTTTCTTTTCTAAAGACAACTGGTGCCAGGCTACCTTTGTTTCCTAGGCAATGTTTTCCTTGAGTGCAAGGTTTGTGTCCAGGGTCAACGCAAGTGACTTGGCATTGGGCAAAATGTGAACTTTGAAGCTGTCCAGCTTTGTGTCATTGAGCCAGGTTCGTACTAGTTGTTGTTTGTTCTTCTTGACAAATAAAAGGTATTCTTTCTTGGTTGGGTATCGTTTCAGGTAGGTGCTGGACGTCCAGGCCTCGACGAGGTGCAGGTAGTGTTAGAGACACTGGATGCCCAGAGAAGGGGAGACTTTCAAATCTAATGTACTCCTTTACTCTAAAAGCAAACTTGGGGCACTCAGACAGACAAACTATTAAATATTTGGTAAAATAGGTTACAATGTTGATCCATCATGTAAATTATACAAAATATACCCACAGTTGCCGGTTGCTTCTGGTAGTCAGTCCTGCTAGCACTGAGAGCTGTGTATTTATCAAAAAGAAGTACACTCAGTGAGCTCCCATTGCCGAGACCACCCTCTAAAGCTTGCTACTCCACTGTGGCAGGCAATGCCTAGTGCTACTTACGAGGGTGGTCCTGTAACCCTCTCTGGAAAAGGGCAATCTCATATATTCAAACGAAAGTGTTCTGCATAGGGATAAATCCCTTTTATACTTTTATTAGAGAATGACACCATTTATGAAGTCAAGCCTCCTCTTCAAATGCCTTTCATCAAACCTATCTATTAATTCATAACAACGGGGGCATAATTATCATAGTGTTGCTTCGCCCTTGTGCCTCCTGAAGGGGCGCTGGGGTGACGCACCACCGAAGTCAGGTTTATCAAGCCACGCAAGGCCACCTTGCGTGGCCCTGCATAGCTTGATAAATCTAGAGAAACGCAACACAGCACAAATCGCTGCCTTGCGTTACGCTGCCCCAGGGAGGCGTTCCATGGGTGGAGGGTGGGTGTTCCCGCACATCCAAGCATGGATTTTGGCGCATTCCCATATTTCTTTAATGGGGCATTAAAGACATCCCTTTGGGTACACCTAGTTCTCCTCCATAGACCAAAGAGGATTCCACACACTTTGTTCCTTTGTTTCTGTGTATATGTTTATTTTCCTTGTTATTCCACTTTTATTTCACGTATTTTATGTAAACATTTTGATCATGTTCAATCTTTTCTCATGTTCACATCAGCGACAATATTACATTAGTATCCAATGCATTTCGGGCGTATTCATGTCGCCCTTCATCAGGGGATTAACTCTAAAAACAAAAATAATTGCAATCATGAGTCTTGGTGTGTGGTATTGTTGTTGTGTTCAGCTATGTATCATAATTCGCTACACCCATGTGTGTCCGGTTTACTACACCTCATTCACCTTATTTGCCCGTACAATCAACTCTAAAGTCATGCCACTTACGTGTCGCTGTAATCAAGCTAGAAACGAATCACTGTAAAAAAATCCATAAAAACGGGATATCAATACGGTCTCTAAGGGAACCAGCTTGGGTCAGTGCTTTTCTCAACAAATGAAACTCCCATTGTATCCTAACGCTGAAACTGACCTGGTTCGTACTCTATCGGCGTCTTAACTCGTTCCTCACCGCGTCCGATATTCCTCCATTCTGATCGGTTGTTACGGTTACCAACAAGCCGCTCTCCTATACGCTACCGTTCCGGTCATGTGATCACGGAACTGGACGAGATACTTCGCTTAAACTGCTAGCTTGTGTCAGGCCAAGCGTTTAACTTCTCTTATATTTCTTGTCAACTTCTACAATGAACAAGACATATTCGGACGTTGTAAGATAACTAAAAATGACAAAATAAAAACGTAACTTAATGTTGGAAAAAATACCTATTCCATTCCATCCGCTAACATGGGAACCAAACCTCCTACTCACTCTGAACTAAGAGCCTCTTCCATCAACTCAGTGTGCTATGGCGTGTGTGATGTCATGCCGGGGAGCAATGGTTACATAGTGATTCCGAAATGGACTCATTGTTTAACATAATGATAAAAAATAAACAATAATGCATATTATACATTTAACTTCGCAGGTTTCCTTTCCAGAATAAGGAGACAACAGCACAAGCTTCCAGTGTAATTATAGATAACAAGATAGTTCACTTCGTTCATTGAGCCCATTCGGGCTCTGCGTGCCCAGTTTGTGTATCCAAAAGTTCTCTCGCTGCAGCATGAATTTGGTATTGTCTCTTCCTTCTGTTATTTCAACAGTCTCCAGTACCATATATTTTAATTGCGAGATGTTGTGCTGCGCTTCCATGAAATGGGTAGCTACTGAGGATTTGATATTTTTCATCCGTATATTAGACTTATGTTCTGTAAGTCTTATTCTTATACTTCTTTCTGTCTTTCCAATGTATAATTTTCGCATGGAAATTTTAATGCGTATATTACATTTTTGGAATTGCAAGTCGCATTGACTCTCACTTTAATCTCTTTACCTTTCATTGGATGGATTATTACATTGCCTCTGATGATGCTATTACAGCTTCCACAACTTAGACATGGTTTTGTGCCTTTATATACTTTAGTTTCTCCCAGATTTTGGGCTCTAGTGTGAGCAAAAATAGGAATTTTCGTCCAGTTCCGTGATCACATGACCGGAACGGTAGCGTATAGGAGAGCGGCTTGTTGGTAACCGTAACAACCGATCAGAATGGAGGAATATCGAACGCGGTGAGGAACGAGTTAAGACGCCGATAGTGTACGAACCAGGTCAGTTTCAGCGTTAGGATATAATGGGAGTTTCATTTGTTGAGAAAAGCACTGACCCAAGCTGGTTCCCTTAGAGACCGTATTGATATCCTGTTTTTATGGATTTTTTTACAGTGATTCGTTTCTAGCTTGATTACAGCGACACGTAAGTGGCATGACTTTAGAGTTGATTGTACTAGGTAGCACGGGCAAATAAGGTGAATGAGGTTTAGTAAACCGGACACACATGGGTGTAGCGAATTATGATACATAGCTGAACACAACATCAATACCACACACCAAGACTCATGATTGCAATTATTTTTGTTTTTAGAGGTAATTCCCTGATGAAGGGCGACATGAATACGCCCGAAATGCATTGGATACTAATGTAATATTTTCGCTGATGTGAACATGAGAAAAGATTGAACATGATCAAAATGTTTACATAAAATACGTGAAATAAAAGTGGAATAACAAGGAAAATAAACATATACACAGAAACAAAGGAACAAAGTGTGTGGAATCCTCTTTGGTCTATGGAGGAGAACTAGGTGTGCCCAAAGGGATGTCTTTAATGCCCCATTAAAGACACAAATAGAGATCTATTAATCAGGCACCCAGGGACGTCGGCGGCCACCCACGGAGCACCCAAATCGAAAAAAACAATTGTAGAAATACAGCTGTGCACTTATCCCTTCCCTAAAAAAAGCATTCCCGTATTTACCATTACTGGTAGACCTGGGAATGCATAAAAATGCTACACCTCGCCAGGGGAGGCGAAAAGAGGAGAAATATCTTTATGTCCTCTAGTTTTTTTAGGTCGAGGTAATATCCGGTCTGCCTAAGGCAGACCTGAAGTCCGAGAATTAATGTTTCTTAGTGGGACTATTAGTCCCGCCTCAGTTTTTGCCTCTCTCCCATTGGCTGGCTTCCTAAACGGAGGCCAGCCATTGGAGGAGAGAGCCGTCCCTCCGAATAGGCTCCGTCTTTTTCGGATTTGGCGGCGTAAGTTTTGCTGTTCTTTCGCCAGTGACGTCACCCGTCACTCAGAACAACAAAACACACGCCCCCGAATGCGAAAATTACCATGCTTTCTCTGAGGCATTTCTGCTTTGCCTCGGAGAAAGACGGTGGTGGTTTCCAGAGCTGCCTCCCTCCCTCCGCAGCTCTCCTTCGTCCTGCTCCCACCCCCCTCCCTCCGCCCGCGGCTCTCCTTCGTCCTGCTCCCCCCTCCCTCTGCCCGCAGCTCTCCTTCGTCCCGCTCCCCCCCACACCCTCCCACACCAGGCCAACTATTTTCATTAGCAATGAGAGCGGTGCAGATGTGCTGTGTGAGTGGCCATCCCGCGAGGTCAGGGAGAAAAGTTTACTGGAGGTCACGGAACCTACCTGGAAAGAGAGCAAGACCCGTTTTTATCTCTCCTCAAGCCTGGTTTGTTTGGGAGTCTAGCAGCGTCTACAATTAGACGGCTGCCATTCTATTACCGGTAATTGGATGCGGAGCAGCGCTCTGACCGAGACATCTCCACGCCACATCGAGGAAAGATCCCTCTCGCTCCTTACCGGGAGTGGTACCGTGCTCGAGGCGTCTCTACACCTCATAAGGTACTTCTGCTCGGCTCTTTCCCTGGAGCGGAGCGCTGCCCGCGTGAGGGCAGAGGGCAGAGTGCAGAGTGTTGAGGGCAGAGAGTTGAGTGCAGAGTGTTGAGGGCAGAGTGCAGAGTGTTGAGTGCAGAGTGTTGGCAGAGTGTTGAGGGCAGAGTGTTGAGGACAGAGGGCAGAGTGTTGAGGGCAGAGGGCAGAGTGTTGAGGGCAGAGTGTTGAGGGCAGAGGGCAGAGTGTTGATGGCAGAGTGTTGAGGGCAGAGTTTTGAGGGCAGAGTGTTGAGGGCAGAGTGTTGAGGGCAGAGGGCAGAGTGTTGAGGGCAGAGGGCAGAGTGTTTTGGGCAGAGTGCAGAGTGTTGAGGGCAGAGTGTTGAGGGCAGAGTGCAGAGTGTTGAGGGCAGAGTGTTGAGGGCAGAGTGCAGAGGGCAGAGGGCAGAGGGCAGAGGGCAGAGTGTTGAGGGCAGAGTGTTGAGGGCAGAGTGTTGAGGGCAGAGGGTAGAGTGTTGAGGGCAGAGTGTTGAGGGCAGTAAGTGCATCGGCTTGTGTACATATATATTTTGAATATTTTACAGTATCCGGTTTCCACCAAATTTGTCAGGGCCAAAGTGCAGGATTAAACAAATCTGTACATTTCCATTCAGGTGATCGTTTGCTAATGCCTGGTACTCATTTTAGGTTTCACCTGTACAGCACTTGCACTGTGCTTGAGAAAACGATTGTGTTTAATATAAACCTACAAGGGACTTATATCCTGCCTCACTCTCTCACTATATAATACTCACTCTTTCACTTTTTATTTCTCGCTCTCTAATACTCTCTTTACTAATAACTCTCCTACTCACTATCAACTATCCACTCTACTACTTACTCGGTGTGTGGGTGCTAATGAAATAGGTCTTGCATATGCAAACGATTAAGCTATTGGCAATGTAAATGACAATGCCATTTATTTATGATTAAAAAAAAAGTCAGGAGCAATGCCAATAGCTCTACCTTTAATAATGCCGAGACCATTGCATTGTAAATGCTTGTTCCTTTTTCTATGTGTGCTGGATCTTGCACACATTCTGCAGCACACATAGAAAGAGGAAAATGCGCCTCGTCTCAGGATTGTTTTTGTGCAGAAACCTGTCCCTTCTTGCACAAAACAATCCTGCTTACAACGCAGGCACCCGTACCATGGTGCAAGGGCGCCTGCGTTGGCGCTAGGCAGCTAAACATGCAGCAGACCTAGGAAAGAATAGGACTGCACCGTATGATGTTAAATACAGAGCACTCCTGCCCTTTCATACAGCGCTGCAAAGTGGCTTGCTGCATTGCACTGCATGGGAGTTTGGTTAGTATGGCCCTTAGTAATGAATCCAAAATATGAAACTCATTTATATGTTTATTCAAACAACTAAAGGTTTACATTAGATCTCATAGCCAAACAAGAGGACAAGCTGTGCCAAAGGCCTCACATCAAGCTTGAAGGCCCCCCCCCACCCTCCCCGGGTAATGATGTCACAATAGATCTCAGAACACCAGCAGGTTCATCAGCTAGAGGAATATGTTAGAGCTCCTACTGTTGGTGGTTGTTAGTGATGCAGGACTGTGTGAAAAGTCCTTTTCTTTTCTCCTCTCTGGATGGCCCCTTTAATATAGAATTTTACAGCGAGACGCCCCTGACAATGAGAATGGAGCATATAAAGAAAGGTGAGGAAACCACCTAAGCGTGATTCTTCAGAAAAGAGGCGAATCGTTAAAACGTTGTGCTGCCTTAGTGCGTTATATTATTGTGGTTCAAAGGGCGTGGTTCGCGGACAACAATGTGGCATTTGAGGTTCCGTGACAATCGTAAGTGGTGTTTTCGACTCGCACGAATATGGTCGAGTCTGGTATCTATGAACCGCAAATGACGAGTTTAGTAAGTGTGCGCAGTTTCGCTGTGCTAACTTAAACCGTTCGTTTGTTATGTGGGTTTTTCATCTGTACCCACGGGTTCCATCTTAGATACGGCATCCATTTTGTCTCTTGCCCTCAAGTAGCCAGCGAACGGACGTTGTCCGCTTCGCGACCCTGGGACTCTCAAGATATTTGCGGAAGACACATGTTCTTTGTAAGTGCCTTTATGACGAGGGGGTTGCTACTGTAAGGCAGATGGTGCCGCTCGAGGCTCATCTTGCCGCACGGACTTATTGTCTCAGCCGTGCATCTCATTAGGCACGTCCCTTTGATGCCTGTATCTCGTGTTTCCCGATACCTCCCCTTTTACACCCTTTCCGATCTCCCCACTGTCTCCGTCTTCCTCTGCACCTGTCCTTGTTCCTATTTCGATCTGTTTTTTGGAATTTGCTAATGGTGGGAAGATGGGTTTTTACAGTTGGGAACCGCCAAATGTTTCCGCACTTATGTTCCGGACCTCATGTGTTTCAAAGTGACCAAAGCGACCCCTCTGGGGGATAATGGTGGGAACCGGGTTGTAAACTTTTGTGTTCAATGTAACTCTATGGGTAAAGACTGTATAAAAGGAGCGATCCACAGAACCAATTTGAAGCAGTCTCCCCAAGTTGCACGTGGTGTACTTGTCGTGACTTCTGTGTTCCCTGCAGCAAATAAACCTTGAATCCTTGACGTCGAAGGAAGTGTCCCGTGTCTCTGTGATTCGTACGCCAGAGCAGGTTACCCACGAAGGTTTCAGGTGTTGTGCCCTGGCACCGCTGGGTCTTAAAGAACCCAGTCCTTCAGTTGGCGCCCAACGTGGGGCTGCATCAGTGGTACCGGTCCAAGCCCGACGATCGTGAGGAACTTCGTGTGAAATCTCCGAGGGAAGGTGCACTCCGCTTCATCGATCCTGTTGTCGAAATAAGTGGCCCGAAGACTTTTCCCGCGAAGATTCCCGCCTCCGGACGGCTGCGACGGACTGCTGCCCTGACTGTAGACCTGTTTTGGCGCCTGGCGTAGACCTTGGTAGAGCGAGACGATTGACGGGCCTTCCTGGTGACGCCATCGATTTTTGAGTTAAGTATTTGTGGGTCGCTCCCAAAGTTCTTGGTTGTTGACACTTTAGCGAGTGTTTTTGTTGTTAGCGCTGTGTGAGTGTTTTTGTCGGTGACACTTTGCTAGCGTACTTTGTTGTGTTGTTTGACGACTGCAGCCGCCAAAAACCGAGGGTTTTGTTCTTTGCTGGGACTTGGTAAATCCCGTAACCCTTGAAGTTTGTGAAACTCGGCTAGTGTGCAAGATGCCTGGTCGCAGTACTTTGTTTAGTTGTTTCAGACCATGTGGTACGGATTCCCGACTGGAGGACTCGTGTCCGATACCTCCGGTTGGAACTCCCACTTATGAGCTCTATAGTAAACATGGGCTAGGCCCAGTTACCTTTAACGATTACTGGATTAGATACACGAAAAAGGACGGTGACCTTCGCTGGCCACCTCATGGTAGCTTCGAGGCCCCGATCTTAGATAATCTAGAGATTAAATTGTTCGAACGAAAGTCAAGGCCGGCCATGTTTGATGCCTTTCGGTTGTGGCGCAAAGAAGCCCGACAGAAAGAAATCAGACAGAATAAACGTAATCAGCGAGATAATGTTGCTACCATAGTGAAGAAAGCTGAGCAGTTCCAGCGTGATAAGGAGGATAAGGATAAGGAAGTGTTTGATAGATTACAGCGTATGACCGTAGATAAATGTTATCCTGCTTTGCCTACGGAGTCGGAAAAGAAGGAAGAGCCAGTTGAGGATCCCTTAATGTCCTATCTTATGAAGTCGCCACCTCCGTACGTACAGGGTACCGCAGTTCCTGTGGTCCCTGCCATACCTATTCATCCGTCTATTCTTCCTCCGCCTGTTCCTCAACCTGCACCCGTTTTTCCGACTGTTCCTGCTCCTTTGCCTGCTGCTATCCCTACTGCTCCTCCGCTTCCACATACTCCTGCTCCCGCTACTGCTCCTGCTACTGCTCCTGTTTTGTTAACTCCTGCTGTTGCTACTGTTTCTACCCCTTCTCTTGTTAGTCCTGTGTCGTATCTTTCTCCTTCTACTCGTAGTCGCAATTCTCCTCTTGCGGCTAGCTTCTTCCATTCACTCGGACCTGTTCATGGGTCTGCTGGTTCCGATGGTCCTCAAAGACGTAGTCAGCTTCCTGGAAACAGAGAACGCGTTGCGCTATATAATATGGCGATGGGTTGGATGGTGAACCCTCTTAGAAGTCCACCCCGTGTTGTCCTCGACACGTTTTGTCAATTCAATACACCAACCCAGAGATATGTGTTTAATGAAATGTGTAAGTTCCTTCATGATCAGATAGCGGCCGATGCGCCTGACGAGGTGCTCACCGCTCTGTCTGATCTTCAGCTTCAGTTCGCAAATGGACTGATAGTGGATACCAACGTTCGACGTGCTGTTGAACGATTGCTATCTTTTCGTCCCGCTCCGATACCTCATGCATTGTTCGTTGAGGATATTGAAAAACAACCAGACGAGTCTGGCCAATATCCTGTGAAGTTCCACCAGTGTGGATGCCAGTTGATGCTGCTGCCATTCCTATTATTCCGCCACATTTCCAGAGAGTATGGATACATCTCCCATGGAAAAGATCGGAAGTGTTACAGGTGAAGCAATCTTTGCCTGACCCTCGCAAAAATCCTGCAGGGTATTACAAAGAATTATCGCAGCTTGTAGACGCTACAATCATGAATCTTGCCGATATCGATATGTTGTTCGGCAATGTCGTACCGCAACCTGTATGGGCTAAGATTCGGCAGGAAAATCATCCGAATGAATTAGGTGGTGATTGGGCTGCCATTGTGGCGGCGGATGGTTTACAAACTGGTGGAGCTAAACCTGAGCAGATGATTACTGCCCTTCCTCAAAGAATAATTACATTAATGAAAACGCTTATGCCAGCTATGAGGGTAAACTGGGACAAATTGTCAGCTTGTAAGCAAAAGAAAGATGAGAGTGTTTCCGACTTCTTTACGAGGTTCGAGGAAGCATTCATTGATCATAGTGGACAGGATATGGGTACTGAGGGTGGTCAGAGATTGTTTGTGGATAAATTTGTTTCAAATTTATTGCCCGATTTGAGCAATAAGTTAAAGAATTCGGAAAGTGCATGGGCCGTCTCTACTTCGGCTCAGATATTGGCTACGGCACAATATTATGAGAATAGAGAGAAAGAAGAGAACGACCGTGCTGATAAAAAGACGAAAGAGCTCAAAACTAGAGTGTTGTTGCAACAAGCGTATCCTCCGCGTTCTAATCAGAATGCGTCCCAACAGAATAGATCGCAGTCGCAATCGAATCGATCGCAGCCGCGTAACGATTCCTCCTCACAAAGATCATCGTTAGGGTACAATCAATGTGCTTATTGTAGACAGGAGGGACACATTAAATTCAATTGTCCTGTTTTGAATGAACGTAACAGTGGTAACTCATCTAGAGGAGGTCGTGGTGGTTCACAGCAAGCATCACGTGGTAGAGGTCGTGGTTCTCAGAATGATCGTTCAGATAACTCACCCACTTCTAATAATTGTTTCGATCAACGTGGATCATCGCAAGGACGATCCGCGCAGTACAATGTAGATGACTATTACGTCGATCAGGGAACTGACGACAGTAATTACTAGGATAGCCAAAGACAAGGAGAGGGAGTGGTATCAGTTCCGGTTGATCAGAGAGGGCCTTACGTCGCAGTTGCTACATCGGGCGTCGTTGAGCCTTTTCTGTTGGACACTGGTGCAGCGAAAAGTTCTATCATGCATTCGAAACTCCCTGGCGCACCTTTGTCTGGCTTAACAAATGTTTCCGTTGGATTCTCTGGCGCCCCCGTTAGCAATCCAGTTTCGCGCCCTTTGCCCCTTACCATAGGGCCACGTGAGCTTCAAGCTCCGTTGATTTTGACTACTGGTTGTGGTGAAAATCTTTTGGGCCTGGATTTGCTTAAACGTTTGTACGCAACTTTGTATTGTTCTCCTGCGGGTGTAAAGCTTACGTTAGGAGAGAGGGTTGTCTCTCCCATGTACTTGTCTCTCGATAAGCTTCCACCGGAATTGAGTTCTCTTCCTGCGTCTTTGTGGGCAACAGGTCGAAATGACGTGGGCCTACTTGATATCTCCCCTTATGTTGTTCAGTTGAAATCTAATGTGCGGCTGCCACGTATTCCCCAATATCGTATCTCCCCTGATGGTGAACGAGCACTGTTAGCGATCATCTATGATTTGATCGAGAAAGGTGTTATTGAAGAGACTCGGGGAAACGTGTGCAATAGCCCTGTGCTACCCATTCTTAAACGTACTGATCCTTCAAAACCGCCTGTTTATCGCTTTGTTATCGATTTACGGGAGGTGAATAAAATTGTGGTTCCTCAATTCCCCGTTGTGCCTGACATCACGGCGCTACTGACTCTGATTCCAGCTTCTGCATCATGGTTTTCGGTGATTGACTTGAAAAATGCGTTTTTCAGCATCCCGATTGCCGAGGAGAGCAGAGACCTTTTCGGTTTCTCTCTCGGTGGACGTAGCTTCCGGTTTAAACGCGCTCCTCAGGGCTACTGTGAGAGTCCATCGATTTACAGTCAAGCCTTGAAGGGTCAACTGGATGCGTTTAGGTTGCCGGTCGGTGCGGCCTTAATCCAATACGTCGACGACTTATTGGTGGCTGCTGATACTCAGGACATTTGCAAAATTGCTACGGTGTCGTTGCTGCAACATCTCTGTGAGTTGAATCATAAGGTGTCCCCTTCTAAACTCCAATATTGTTGTCAAGAAGTAACCTATCTAGGTCACTTATTGTCAAAGGAGGGAAGGAAGTTGACCCCAGAGAGAATTGCAGCGATTGCGCGAATGGCTGTGCCAAAAACCCAAAGAGATGTGCGTGCCTTTCTAGGTATCACGTCGTACTGCAGGCAATGGATTCCTAATTTTTCATTGCTAGCGAAACCATTGGTGGCTCTTACGTGCAAGGATGTTTCAACTCCTTTACCATGGACGGAAGAATGTCAGAAAAGTTTTTCTGAATTACGTGATTCATTGTGTTCGGCTCCTGTGTTGGGTACTCCTGACTACAGTAAGCCGTTTACATTATATGTTCACGAGAGAGAAGGTTGTGCTTTGAGTGTCTTAACGCAACCTTTTGGTGGTAAGCAGCGTCCATGCGCATATTTTTCCTCGACCTTGGACCCAGTAGCTAGAGCATTGCCGAGTTGTTTACGAGCAACAGCGGCAGCTGCGGTCTCCATCCGACAATCAGCAGGATTGGTCATGGATAATATGCTTACGGTGATGGTTCCGCATGCAGTCGATACTCTTTTGAATCGAACGAAAACTCAGCACTTGACGAGTGCGAGGTTGTCTGGGTACGAGCTGACGCTCTTGGCAAGTCATATTCAGATAAAACGTTGTAATGTTTTGAACCCGGCAACTTTGTTACCAATTAGCACAGAGTCAGATGAAGTAGCAGAACATGACTGCTACTTGAGGACAGAGGAAGAAACAAAAGGTCGAGTGGACCTTAAAAACACCCCATTGGAAGATCCGGATGGTACTTTGTATGTGGATGGGTCATGTTTTAAGTTGCCGAATGGCGATGTGACTACTGCTTATGCTGTTGTAACATTGAATACTGTTGTAGAGACCGCAAGGTTGAATCAGAATTCTGCTCAAGCTGCAGAATTGATTGCTCTTACTAGAGCATGTGTGTTAGCAAAAGGGAAACGTGTGAATGTGTTTACCGACAGCCAATATGCGTTTGGCGTCGCTCACAGTTTTGGACGATTGTGGAGAGAGAGAGGTTTCTTGACGTCGCATGGTACGAAGATTCAGCATGGCCAGCTTGTAAATGACCTTTTGGATGCATTGACTTTGCCTACGCAAGTTGCGATTGTTAAATGTAGTGCGCATCGTAAGGTAACGGATGATGTTGGTCGTGGTAATGCGTTTGCGGATGAGATTGCTAAGGAGACTGCCCGGAACCTTAGCACTCGGATGTATGTGACGAGTTCGGTTAGGTGGCCTACAGAATCGAGTATGTGTGAGAACACTATCGAAAGTGTGAAAGCAATTCAGAATGAGGCCACCGAGACTGAAAAGACGAAGTGGAAAGAAAGTACGGGAAAGTTGGATGCGAATGGTTGTTGGATTGATTTGACTGATCAGAAAAGATGGATGTTGCCGGATGCGTATGTGCTGGCCGTTGTGACAATGGCACATGGGTTAGCACATATTAGCGCGAAAGGTATTTGTAAATTGCTGTCTCCGGTGTGGAAGAATGATGGCATTACGAAATGTGCTGAACGTTTGGTGAAGAATTGTATGGTGTGTCTAATGTACAATCCTGGCAAAGGAACCCCAACTCCTCCTGGCAGTTTTGCTCCCCCTTCATATCCCTTTGAGGTGATTCAATTGGACTTCATCCATATGGAGCGATGCAATAACCTGAAATACGTTTTAGTTGTGGTTTGCGCATTCTCCCGATGGATCGAGGCTTATCCCCTCAAAGACAATACCGCTTTGTCTACTGCGAAAATCCTACTGAAGGAATATTTTCCTCGGTACGGAATGCCTAGAGTCGTGTGGTCAGATAACGGAAGTGAGTTTGTTGGAAGTGTGATGAAGAGTGTGTGTAAGGGCCTTGGAATTAATCAGAAATTCCATAGCGCCAATCATCCCCAGTCAGCTGGATTAGTTGAGGGGTATAACGGCACCCTTAAACTAAAGCTAGCA
The DNA here is from genome assembly GCF_964263255.1 of Lissotriton vulgaris. Taxonomy (NCBI): domain Eukaryota; kingdom Metazoa; phylum Chordata; class Amphibia; order Caudata; family Salamandridae; genus Lissotriton; species Lissotriton vulgaris. Next base: position 351,180,373 of record NC_141685.1, on the reverse strand, counting down.
AAGATTCAGGCTACGACTGGTCTTTCGTGGCCTGATGCTTTACCCTTAGCATTACTGTCAACTAGGGCGACTGTACACTCCCGAATAGGGCTCAGTCCCTATGAAATAGTGTTCGGCCGTCCTGCGAATGTGTGGGGGGTTCCTAGGCCAGGAATGTTTTCTGATCTTGAGTACCCAATGTTGATCGATTATCTACATGACTTGACTGCTAAACTGAGGTTAATTCACCAACAGGTTTACGACGCATTGCCGATGCAGACGGAGGGCCCAGGTCACCAGCTCCAGCCCGGAGATTGGGTGGTGACGAGAAATTTTTCACGCAAAAATAACCTGGACCCGAGGTTCACCGGACCCTACCAAGTGCTCCTGGCCACGAGGACTGCCGTTCGTCTTGAGGGACGTAAGAACTGGGTGCATGCCACCCACACCAAAAGAGTCCCCATCCCTTTGCCGGCAGACCCGTGGGTAAGGAGAGGCATTGCGTCATCTGAAACAGAAACATTGTCGGCGTTTGTGCCTTTCAGCGACGCACAGCCTGTTGGAGAATCCCCAGCGCAGCAGAAAGACACTGTTGAACAATTAGCATCAAAAGACTCAAGACCAGAACGCTCAACTGATCAGCAGGACGCTGTCTCTTCAACGGATCCTTTGTTTGACGAGCAGACACGTCCTGGGAAAACCCGATACTTTATGCGATCTCGCACTAAGGACAAATAAAATATTTTGCTTTGCTGAATTGACAACTGCATTATCCCGTTTTCCGTGATCAGTTTTGAACATTCGTATTACTGTAATTATTCCTGTACATATATTGAGCTTCCTTCCTTGTACCTTTTTGCTTCCACAGCTGAGAGACTTTGTGCTTGCATATACATATTGTGCATTAAAGGCCGTAGGGCCGCGCGCGTACTTCCTTCTGGATAGTAGGTCTTGACGTTAGGTTAAAGGCCGTCGGTTCCTGGGAACTCCTAGGGATTGACTATTGCTACACAGAACGAAGTGCGTCAAGAAACATTGCGGACGGTCATAGGGAATGGCATTCTCGAAGCTGAATGATTTGGAGGGAGCTAAGGTTTACAGATTCAAGCTGCAGCAACTCAGTCGTACCAAATGTTTTATATTTCAACTATTTGTATTATTTTTGACTGCTTCTGCATTATTGGCGGGTGGGGTGTATTACACGATGTCCTACTTCTTACCTTCTGCTACACCTACTCCTACTCCTGACCCTAAACTTGTCTCTACTGTTTCCCCTCATTCCTTTCACATGTTACCGGAACACGAGCAGGCTAGACGTGTAGAATTCCGCAACAATTCCTTTATTCAGCTCCTTCATCAGCATCAGTTAGTGGTTAACACTACTAATTGTTGGGTGTGTGGGTTGATGCCACATACTACGGATAAGGGAATTCCATATCTGGTGTTACCGTATAGTTCCCAAGGGTCAGCTCGAGCATTTCAAACAATGTTTCGAAGCGCACTGGGTTTCCACCCCATTCGAGAACCGCGTTCTCCCTACTCTGGTCCTACCTCGTATCAAAAGCCTTTGTCGATAGCAATAGAGGATTTAGATAGCGATATCTATGATCCCTCGCTCATTCCCGAAGAAGAGATACAAGCCTATAGAGTCCTAAGTAGAGGTGAATATAGTGTGTTCACTAGCGAAAAGCAGCTTGCTTAAAAGCTCGCCTCCAATATGGGTCGTACCCCACACTGGTAATTTTTGTCTCATGGGTCGTGGCCGAAGATCGCAAGCCCGACTTGGAGCGAGTGCTTGCACTGAAAATTACATTCTGCCGATGTTCTCGTCCCCTGTGTTTCTGGCTGCCAAGGGTACATACTTTATCTGTTATGATCGTGCATACACATGGTTGCCCGCTGACTTCATGGGCTCATGTTTCATTGCCAATTTGTTGCCTCCGACGTTCACTGTAGATGCCGATTATCATAAGACTAGAGTTGTACGAGGCGTAATTAGTGAAGAGGATACTGCCGGTCAAGAGGCAGGAGACTTTTTCAAGGGTTTCCTCCCGTTTTGGGGACCTATGGTTAATAGTAGGAACCTGAGACAGTTGACTCGAGTGGTAGAATCGACAGCTAATATTACTGCCAGTGCCCTTGGTAATATCACCACAGAACTTCAGGCGGAGAGACTTATGACGTTGCAAAACCGTATGGTTTTAGATGTCATCTTAGCAGATCGAGGTGGGGTATGTAAGGTGATCCATTCGAGCTGCTGCATTTTCATTCCAGATAATGCTCCTACTGTCTATCAAGCCATCTCGAGGTTGCATAAGATCTCCGAATCCATACACGTGGATGTAGGGGATTGGACGCTACTTGGGTGGTTGTGGGGTCTGATGTCGACTTGGGGTTGGAAGATTCTGATGATCATCGGAGTCGTTATGGTGTTCCTGTTCACGTGTTGCCTTTGTGTGCAGTGTGGTCCTGCCTTATGTGGCCTCTGTGCTACAACGTGTATGAGACAACCATCTGTTACCAAGGGGACTCGGTTGGACAGAGCTATGCTACAGCAACATCTCGATGGTCTGATGAATATCGAATATGACTCCGACTAGTGCTTGCCTACGTGAGGGCAAAAGGAGCGTCTGAGGTTCCGTGACAATCGTAAGTGGTGTTTTCGACTCGCACGAATATGGTCGAGTCTGGTATCTATGAACCGCAAATGACGAGTTTAGTAAGTGTGCGCAGTTTCGCTGTGCTAACTTAAACCGTTCGTTTGTTATGTGGGTTTTTCATCTGTACCCACGGGTTCCATCTTAGATACGGCATCCATTTTGTCTCTTGCCCTCAAGTAGCCAGCGAACGGACGTTGTCCGCTTCGCGACCCTGGGACTCTCAAGATATTTGCGGAAGACACATGTTCTTTGCAAGTGTCTTTATGACGAGGGGGTTGCTACTGTAAGGCAGATGGTGCCGCTCGAGGCTCATCTTGCCGCACGGACTTATTGTCTCAGCCGTGCATCTCATTAGGCACGTCCCTTTGATGCCTGTATCTCGTGTTTCCCGATACCTCCCCTTTTACACCCTTTCCGATCTCCCCACTGTCTCCGTCTTCCTCTGCACCTGTCCTTGTTCCTATTTCGATCTGTTTTTTGGAATTTGCTAATGGTGGGAAGATGGGTTTTTACAGTTGGGAACCGCCAAATGTTTCCGCACTTATGTTCCGGACCTCATGTGTTTCAAAGTGACCAAAGCGACCCCTCTGGGGGATAATGGTGGGAACCGGGTTGTAAACTTTTGTGTTCAATGTAACTCTATGGGTAAAGACTGTATAAAAGGAGCGATCCACAGAACCAATTTGAAGCAGTCTCCCCAAGTTGCACGTGGTGTACTTGTCGTGACTTCTGTGTTCCCTGCAGCAAATAAACCTTGAATCTTTGACGTCGAAGGAAGTGTCCCGTGTCTCTGTGATTCGTACGCCGGAGCAGGTTACCCACGAAGGTTTCAGGTGTTGTGCCCTGGCACCGCTGGGTCTTAAAGAACCCAGTCCTTCACATTCATACGTGGAAGAACTAAGCAGTGGCAGCTGCTATGGTCCAGAAGTGGCGGGTCAGCGGGGAGGAGGTAGGGGCTTTAAAAGAAAAGATTACTTACCTGTGTACGGCAGCTGCCTTTCCTCTGTCCTCTTGTGTTCCTGGCTCCCAACAGCACACAGGCTCCCAGAATCCCCTAAGCCAATCATGACGCTGCTGTCTTGCTGGTGATAGCATTACCCGCATGACAGTAGCATTGTGATTGGTCTGAGTGGCCTGGTTTGAAGCTCAGACAGCGCGTGGGATCCAGGGACTGTACTCCACCCTTTGCAACACAGCTGGGTGGAGAAATGCTAAGCGTACATGTAAATGTTGTAAATTGATACTTGTATAGCGCACTACTCACCCGCAAGGGTTTCAAGGTGCTTGTACGAATACCGCTGTGGAACCCATCCTGGCTTTCCCTGTGAGGCGTCCACTCCTGGGCACCCCCAAGGTGGAGTCCAGGCATCCTTAGTGTTGTGGGGGCCGTTGTGGAGATTAAGCAAGCTATTGCCCAGAGTTGCAGAGTGGGACTCCATGATTGGAATAGGCACCGAGGCGAGAATTATCAGGTCCGTGGAATTTTTGAGCCCAAGACCCGCCGAGGCATCAGGGTCTGCCGCTCTAATCGTTGAGCCACACTTCTCCACTCCATGAGGGTTAGGCTGTCCTAAGCCGGCCGGCCAAACCGTCATGGGCACTTACGGTGCCCACTGCTCCGCCTCCCTGCTGGCTGCTGCTGTCCATCAGAATAGCACAGCCCGCCCCACCCTGCTCAGTACTGAAAAATAAAATGATAAAGCATTGTGTTATTATCATTTGGTTTTTCCTTTTTGCACTGCTCAGAGAGCAGTTGGGCAACGCTCCTCTCCCTTAAAGGAGAAGCCACTGCTGGTACCAAGCGACCAGTGCATCCGGCTGGAGCGAGGCCCGTCAAACCTCCTCAGCGGAAGTGCACAAGTGACCCATATAGATGTATAGCACTTGAACCAGGGGCGTAACGCAAACCTCTTCAGCTCCTGCAGCCCAGGCGGCCATCAGGCCCCACTACCCTTTATGGGGGCCCTGTTCAGCCCAAAGCCAATGCATATCGGTGAGATATGGAAAACTAAAGGGTCCCTCTCACATTCAGGGGGGGGTCATCATTTTGCCACTGCCTTTAACTAGAAACACATTGGTTATTTCTAAACTACACATTTAATATTCTGCTCAGACTCCTTCAAGCCAACAAACGTTAGCGCCTGAAGAAAGAACATGCCATTCTGGGTGAGCGCGGAAACATAATTTGCTTTGGCCTAGGAGGAGGGCTTCCTTCTAACAGGCCGCGTTAGCCACTTGGAGAGCGGTGCCAGCAAGTTGCACGGTTCCAGCCAAGACGAATTCTCGCGCCGGATATAATTCCTGCATGATTATGCAAATCCATATTTCCCACAGGACAATTATAATTTGTGTTACTGTTTTGGGAGTTGATAAATGTCATACCTAATCAGGCAGACCACACATCTGGAGGCATTATCTGCTGGAAAATGCAAAACTCCAGCTCGGGGTCTGTGGCATCATATTGAGTCATTCCGTTTGACTTTGGATGAGGTTTGAAAGTTGCAGGCCCGCTCCGCCGGCTGCCAGCTGCAGACACGGGCGAGGGCACCACGGGCGGCAGCAGCCTGAGGAGTGAAAGAGAGCTGGCACCCACTGGCGCGCGCATTACTGAGCGGAAGGGCCTTGGGTTACTTCACAGAGCGTTCAAGAGAGAACATATTACTTGCTGCATTTTATTTAATCTCTTTTTATTAACTTTAAAAAAGTAACATTTATATACTTTTCTTTTAGCACATCAGGGAGGCCTGTAGACGATAGCTAAGGCCAAAGAAAGTATCAGCAGCAGCTTGTCTGCTATTTGCAGAGGAGTGTTGCCCCCCAAAAAAGGCAGGAAAGGAAAAATAAAAGATAATACACGCTTGTTTTATTTTTGCCTTTACTGACGAGTCTTGGGGGCGGAGCCTGGGGGGTGACAGGCACAGAGGGGAGTGATAGGCGCACTGCCTTGACTGTGCATGGCGGTTTGGCATGCCGTCTCAGGCCGACCCAACCGTCATGCGCAGTGAAAGCTCTCTCCGATCCAGCAAGGCTGCTGGGTTGGAGAGAGCAGGCACAGACTCCCAATCTGTCCTGCGCAAATCAAGGCAGCTCAGGCCAATCCTAAAGCTGTTCTCATGCGTGAGAGCAGCTTCTGGATTGGCTGCTGGGCATTCGGGGAGCATGTGCCTCCTGGGAGAAGAGGAGCAAACGAGCACAGCGCGGCCAGCTGCAGGTACGTTTTTTGGTTTCAATGACTTTTTTATCCCCCACCAAGACCCCTGTGGCCCCCCCCCCCGCCCCCTCACCACTCCGCCACTTGTCCAGCACACCAGCGGCTACTGGAAAGTATGTTAGTTGGTAAAATGGCCTACATGAGCATTATCAGAAAACATACAAAGATATCTTTCACTGTCATCATGAAACATGCTAATGTAAAAAATGGAAGCAAATGGAAATCAAATACAATCACACGTAAATATTTATGTAAGTGGAGATCATAGGAGTCAAATATTCTGCTGGGGTAAAAATAGATTATCTGGGTGTGGTGAGATGTGGGTGTGATATAAATGTTTTAGACCATGTATAATGTAGCCTTATAGCCTACTGCAGAGGGCCATACCTCTTGTTAAAGACCCTGAACCTCAGTAGGGAGAGGGCTTTTCGCAATCAGTACAGCCCAAGGCAGTAGGACCATATAGCTATTAGAACATTCCACCCATTGAGGACAGAATATTCTAAATTAAAAAGGGGTAAAAAAAGAAATACAAAGATTGGAATGCTGGAGCAGAAACTTGTACCAGCCATTGTTAGCCCTGAGCCATTTCATTTTCTTCAATGGGCTCCCAACATTCCAATGTTCTAATAATCAATATGTATTCACTGGGCTGTTAAATTTATGGTGGTCTGTGGAGATCTATAGAGGCATATTGTTCTTGTGTTCTTTTACCATTTATTTGATCTGCACTGCCTAGAGAAATTCCGCAAGGTTTTTATGTGTGGTCAACCTTCACAGAGGTGGCTCCATGGTGCACAAACCTAGTGGGAAATAATCAAAGGGTTAGTTCATGCTCCAGACCCTGGTATCTAGAGATGACTGTTGTGTGACTGTGTCACAGTATAGCTGTTGAAGACTCCCACTGTAGTCCCTCTTCATTTTCCCTTTGTTACCAGTAAATCATTCTTCTGTCTCCCTTCACTCCTGCCCAGTTTGCTCATGTTTGTCAGGCATGTTTTGGGTTTTTCCACAGATGATCATTCTTGACAAAGGCAGAATGTGAACATGGCTCTTAAAAACCCATGTTAGCTTTCTTTTCTTGAGGATGGGCCTATGGTCAATATGCCAGGAGCTCATCTCAAGGTGATAAAGGGAATACCATGGGTAACAAATGCTCCTCCATAGGGTCCCAAAATTATTTTGAGTGTGCTGAAGCAGACTCTTTGTGATGTGCAAGTATGGTAGGTGCGCGTATCAAGAGAGAGAGAGAGGACTAGAAAGCCAGTCCAAGTCCCCGTAGTTTATATGTGTTATCAAAAGAGACTAGCTTAATATGACCAATATTGTTTAGACTCTGATTAGATTTGTCATGGGCACCTCATTGGTGGGTTCATGAAGCCCTCACCCACCAACCTAGTTGGTGGCATGCTTCATCATCGGGCCCACCCAGTGACACCTAATGTGTCCCGGGTGTGCTGCGACGCCTGATTACAGCGGAGCTGGTATATTACTGAGAGTGCAGTGTGAAGTGTGAAGTGAAACGTGAGTTAAGACGGCTTGGCAAGGGTCCCAGTACCCGAGGGTAAATTAAATTTTAATAACTGGGCCCCCGTCAGCGGTTAAAATAAGGCTTGGGGATGTTTAAGGGAGGTGAGTTACTACCCCCTACATCCATCAAATGGTCGACATGCTGCGAGAGTTTTAACCAGAGCCATGGCGGAAAACCATGGCCTCACCTTCAGCTAGGATGATGTGAGTGACATACTCGATGATTAGCCCGACGTGATGAGGTGCAAGAGGAGCAGGGAGGCCGATGAACATTTGTAAGAGCTGGTGAATTGATAAAGACCGCTTCTACAAACCATTGAGGGATACATCGCAAACATTGACAAATCCAGTCACGCGCAGTCCCCAAGGCTGAATCCCTGCTATTAAGGATAACTTCGAAATCTCCAAAATTCGGTGGCTCCCCTTGCCCTGTTTACAAGAGATCACTCCAAAAATTTGAGGTATCCGTGTCGGAAGACGTTATCAATTATCCTTCAAGAAAAGATACACCTAAATAGAGGTGGCCTGAAGGTGTATGAAAAGCCCCTCAAATTGAAAACAGAGGAACAGATTTCTAAATTTAAGGGAATCTTTTTAACTAATAAGAACCTTGTCCTGATGAAGGTGTCATTACAAAAACCGAAACGCTGCGTCAACAACTTGTTTTTAACTGTCTCTTGATAAACTTGTTTTTACTGTCTCTTTATGAATTGTATTTTATTTGTGACTGATGTGTATTGATACATTTTTTAAAATTTCAAAGTGTGGCACTGTAATTAGTAACTTTATACCTCATACTATATGAAATAAATTGTACAAATTTTACAAGATCCTCTCGTCCATTTGCATATTTGCAATCTAATATGTGGTTTGCTTTTGTAAGGGTTGCTTGAGTTATGGTGATATACAAACGATAGTCCATTGTGTGGCACTAATAGGGATTTGTTCAGTTTTTTTGTCTATCACTCCTCGTCCCTAAATCGGAACTATTTTATTTATTTTTATTTTATATGCTTATAGAGCGCCAGACTAGACCCCCGAAGGGGTATCTCCACGCTATGACTGCAGATGGGATTGAGAGTAAAAAATGTGTCCAGAGATAGAGTGGCAATTAGTAGCTGGGAAACAAATAGGTTTTTAAGTTTTTTCTAAACATCATGTGGTTAGTGACTGACCTCAGTTCGGGCGGCAGTGAGTTCCATAAGGTGGGTCCAGTGTGGGCCAGTGCACGGCCACCTTGTCTGGTTTTCTTAATTCTGGGTATTTTGAGTAATTGCTGGTTGCTAGAACGCAAAGAGCGTCCTGGGAACTATGAGGAGACCTCCCTTTTTTCTTTATACTCGCAGACCCCTCCTTCCAAGCAGATTTCAACATTGCTAACTCCATAGCCCAGACCACTGATTGGGAGACCATAACAGAGAAAAAGCGAAATAGAATACGAACCATCCTCCATGGAGTGATCCTAGCCCAATACTTAAGAACCAACACAGCGCCAAGGGGCCTCATCGTCACTAACGCACCCAGGATCTTCCTAGATGACCCCACCTTCCGAAAAGACTGGGCCCAGATCGCCTGGCATTGTACCAGGGACTGGATGGTACTGATCATCAAGGCGGCCAAACGTCTCTCTGACGCCATCGTCATTGAAATCCAAGCAACAGAAAGCCATTTTAAAGCCACTTTAACGGCCTACAAAAAGAAACTCGATGATCAAAACAGAGAAATAAACGAATACAAGGAGCACCTGACACAAGCAAAGATCAAAAAGTTTGACAAAGATCTCAAAAGATTTAGCTACGCTAAAACATACCCCTACTCTGAAGATGACTTCACCCCACCACCCAAGACCCCGAACGCCTCTGACTCATCGGCTGATGACAGTTCTGCCTCCAGTGACTCGAGCAACGGCTCATACAAACGAGGCGGCAGAGGTCGACGCGGCCAACGGTGGCCCAACAGGTGGCAGGGAGCCCAACAAGGGCAATACTATGGACCCCCCCACAACTTTGGCCCTATGCAGAACCCGTATTTCGGATTCCCACCCATGTATCCCTCGGGACCAATGCCACTCTTCCCGGCTAATCCCGGCCCCCACATTCCTTTTTTAGGACAGGGCCGAAGATCAAGAGGCAGGAGAAGACAAAACCAGCAACAATCGCAGGTGCACTGGGCCGAAGAGGAAAACCCAGTGAGCTCCAACACCCGCGAGAAGACGAAAGACCAACCGGGCACCAGCAAACAATAACAGACTCTTACCAAACATCATTGGTATTCAATTTATCCAGCACGTCCTTAACACCCAAAGAACAAGCAGTACTGGAAAAAGGTCTATCATTCGCCCCCACATCAAGACTTGACAAATTCAAGTTACACGTGGAATTGGCTGAGTTCTTCAGAAAGCTTAAACTCAAGGCCTTCTTTGAGAAACCGACAATACACGACCAACCTGCCGATGAAAACCCAAATGTCACAGGCTTAAGGATAAGATCCACCTTCAATCCACCACCGTCTACAGTGCCCCCAGAGATCAGCACTTTTGAGCTGGCAGTATACAACGACGTTGAAAACCTTAACCCTACCAATCATTTCAACAACTTATCCAAAAATGACAGAGACATCATCCAACGCCTCAAGACCAACCCCTCAATCATAATTAAACCAGCTGACAAAGGGGGGGTATTGTCTTTCTAGACAAAAAAGATTACGACACGGAATGCCGCAGACTGTTGAGCAACACCAGAAATTACAAAAGATTGGAACACGATCCCACGGATACTCTTCAAAACACTATCCAGCCACTTATAAAGAATGCCTGTGATGCCGAACATATCTCCAAGCAAGAGGCAGAGTACCTCTGCCCCCAGAAAGTTAAAATACCATACTTCTATACTGTACCCAAAGTACACAAAGGCAAAGTCCCTCCACCGGGCAGACCGATAGTGTCGGGTATCAACTCGCTCCAAGAGCCCCTGTCACGCTTCTGCAACTTCTTTCTCAATCCGGTAGTGCAACAAACGCACAGCTATATCAAGGACACCAAACACTTACTACAAGTGATCAACAATATGGAGTTTAACGCTGAGACTCAACTCCTGGTAGGGCTGGACATTGAAAACCTCTATACCAGCCTACCCCAAGATGCCACAATAAAAGTACTCAGGGACATCCTCAGGGAGTCGCCATGGCCATACCACACCCCCAGGGAATTCATCCTCTAATGCGCCACACTGGCACTAAAAGAAAATTTTTTTGAATATGAAGGAACCCTCTACCTCTGTTGTATATTTATCCTTTCTTTATTTCTATGTCTTACAGTAATTCTTACCTGTGTCATGCATTCCAGAATGTAGATGGCTCTGCCTCCTCCTAGTGTTCTAGGTGGAGACAGTGATCTGTCTGTCTGTGATGACAATATCGTAATGCGTGGCGATAAATTTGTGCCCCCTGTTGATTTGAGATCTAAACTCATTTCCTTAGCGCATGAGGGTCACCTTGGCCAGACCCTGACGCAGCAAAGACTCAAGTTGAACTTCTGGTGGCCTGGTTTGGACTCTATGGTTTCTTCTTGGGTTGAGGACTGCCATACATGTAAGGTAGGGGAGAAGAGGCTGAAGGTTTCAGTGGGGTCCCAGATGGGTGCGTTGCAATTTCCTAAAGTCCCGTGGCATACCATCTGTTTAGATTTCATTGGTCCCATGGCGGAGCTGCCTCTTTCGCAGAGGTTTGCTGTGGTCATTGTAGATTGCCATTCCAAATGGTTGTCGGTGGAGTTTCTAAAGGACATCACCACGGATACTACCATCAAACACCTGAAATCTGTATTCTTTATGGAAGGTTTTCCAAGTGTCATTATAACTGACAATGGCACACAGTTGGTTTCGCATGATATGCAAGCCTTTTTGGCTGATTGTGCAGTTTCTCATCACAGGACTTCTCTTTACAATCCCCAAGGGAATGGTCTTTGTGAGCGGTTAAATAGATTGGTGAAAGGTACTGTTCAGATGGCTCTCTCCAACAGCTCTTCTGTCTCTTCCCTTGTTCGTGAAATGGTCTATGCTTATTGTACCACTCTTCATGGCTCCCAGCTTAAGTCTCCCTTTGAACTCATGAGGGGTAGGGTCCCTAGCACCAAATTGATTCCTTCTTGGCTCAAGCATATGGTCTGTCAGTCGGATTTGGCTAAGGGTGTTTGCTTGCCTCCTTCTTCCTCTCATCCTTCCAACAAGTGCCCTGTGGGTAAGGCGTCGAAAGGGGCTCCTAACCCTTCCGGTAAGGGTTCTGTGGGTCTGCTTCCTAAGGTTGTTTCAAGTAAACTCGCTAAGGGTGACCTGGTGAAGGTGAAGTCTGGTCGCGTTTATGGTGGTTTGTCGAAATTCCGTGGTCCCTTCCTTGTAAAGATGGTCTATCCTCACTACCTAGTTCTATCAAATGGGGAGAAATGGAATTTAAGGAGGGTCGCTCTCTATCAGAAAGCTGATACTGGTCCTGGTTCTGTGTCCTGTTCGTCCTCTTCTTCCTCTGTTTCTGCCCAGGATCTTTCTCCTTCAGGGTACATGTTTATTCCCTCTCAGGCTCCTGCTGCAGCTCCTGCTGCACCCGTTCCCGTGCATGCTTTGGGGAGGGGCGACGGTGGGGGGGATGACCCTGATCCTGTGGTCTCTGGTCCCAGCTCTTCTTTGCCTGTTTCCAGGCCTCAAAGATGCCGTAGACCCCCTGTATACTTGAATGATTTCTGTTGTGATTAGCTTTATTTTAGAGGGGTGACGTGTGTCCCTTTCAATGCTTAGTTTTATTGCTTCATTTCTTTGGTTAACTTTTCTTAGTTTTATGCGTTAAGTTTCGCGACGAGGGTGGGATGCCCCTGATCCTGTGGTCTCTGGTCCCAGCTCTTCTTTGCCTGTTTCCAGGCCTCAAAGATGCCGTAGACCCCTGTATACTTGAATGATTTCTGTTGTGATTAGCTTTATTTTAGAGGGGTGACGTGTGTCCCTTTCAATGCTTAGTTTTATTGCTTCATTTCTTCGGTTAACTTTTCTTAGTTTTATGCGTTAAGTTTCCTTTCCATGACATGTTTGCTTTTCCTTCTCAATGAGAGGAGATGTGTTGTATATTTATCCTTTCTTTATTTCTATGTCTTACAGTAATTCTTACCTGTGTCATGCATTCCAGAATGTAGATGGCTCTGCCTCCTCCTAGTGTTCTAGGTGGAGACAGTTTGTGCCTGGCCAGCTTGTTTCGAGGATGTCTGCTGTTGCTTTCCTGCATTAAACCTGCTGTGGTTCACTTGTGGTCTCCAGTATCTTACTACAACCTCCAGACCAATGGCACATCCATGGGCAGCGTTTTCGCCCTAAGCGTGGCAGGTCTTTACGTTCACCAATTCAAACGCACGCATATTGCCGACAGCACAAACCCCTATGCCAACCACATCCTCGCATGGCGCCGCTATATTGACGACATCCTTGTGATATGGGAGGGTCCACAAACAACATTGGATCAATTCCTCACCTGGCTCAACGGCAGGGACCCATACCTGAAGTTCACCAGCACCATCAGTGCAAACCAACTTGCTTTTCTGGACCTAAACATAACAGTCAAAGATGGCAGGCTAACCACGTCGACCTACTATAAACCCACGGCCAGAAACTCGCAAGCTTCCACCCCCGCCCGCATAGGGAGAACCTCCCATTCGGGCAGTTCTTACGTATACGCAGGAACTGCAGTGATATAGCAGACTATAAGAAACAGTCCGCTGAATTATCTAAGAAACTGGAGGCCCGGGGCTGCCCACCAGCAATCACCTCCAAAACCAGGAAGAGGGCCAGGAACCAGAATAGAGAGGCCCTCCTTGAAACCACAACGAAAGTAGAGCAGGAACAACCTATCACCTGCGTCACGACATACAATACAGCCTCCAATGAGGTAGCCAAACTCATCAAAAAGAATTGGAAGATCCTGAATTCTGGCCAGAGACAGTGGGACCTACTTCGTTTTGCTTACAAGAGAAGCAACAACTTGAAGGACCAACTAGTTAACACCCGACCAAAAACTCTGAACACACAGGAACCCAACACCATTCTGAACGCATGGGGCCTCCCGAAAGTAACTGGACACTATCCCTGTAATGGTTGCAGTGTGTGCCACTTAACAACCCACACCAAAACCCTAACCCTTGAACCCAACAAAGTGTGGACACAACGCAGCCACACCAACTGCAATTCACGGAACGTGATCTACCTCCTCACCTGCTCCTGTGGTCTCCGCTATATCGGCATGACCAGCCGCAAAATACGCACTAGGATCACTGAGCACAGAAGCACCATCAGGTGCAAGAAAAACATCAGTAAATTAACCAACCACTTCATCACCCATGGCCATACCCCCAATGACCTCACATGGACAGTCATCGAACAAATACCGGAGCAGGCACTAGACAATGAGAAAAGACTGCTGAGCAAATAACAGCGTTGGATTTACCGCCTTTCCACGCATACTAATGGCCTGAACGATGCGATCCCCTGGAACTCGGTCACATGCTGAGGTAAACCTCCATACATGGGCCTAGACTGGTACTCGTTCCCACCCTCTGTTAACCCAGCTGTCCTTAGGACCTTTACCCAACTTAGGTCTCTTCTGTGCCCAACCCGGTCCGGGTTGTGACACCAGACATACCCAGCCACATCCGCTCCCTAAACGCTCTGTGTTGTTCCATTGTTTGTGATCATACCAACCATATGGTCTCCCTGATATCCTCAATCTGCATTATTAACAATGCCCTACCCCGCCACACCGGGTAGTGCAACCCGCCATACCCAGCCATTTCCGCCCCTCTGGCGCTCTGTGGTTCACCTGGCCTTTATGAACTTGGCCTTTATGTATTCGCCAAAGTCCTCCTTGGTATCCAATGCCCGCTTTATTAACAGCATCACAGCACATGCCCTATTCCGCTACAGGAGCACGTGTGTAATAGACCCGTACATGCGCCACAAACCAGTGTCCCACCACTGCACATGCGCACTAGAAGCAATCAGACCCGCGCATGCGCCAAATACTAGTGCCGTTTCACCGCCCATGAGCAGATAGCTAGGGACACACCTGGGAAAGTCTTTCTAACCTTACTCCCTGTTACAGGTGCCGATAGTTGACTAATCAGCCAGCATATAAAACGAGCAACAGACTCCAGCTCATTCTACCGGAGTACGAGGACGGTGCAACAGGTACAAGGCAGGCTCTGACTAGAAAAGCTGTGAGTATGACAACCTCCAAGTAACAAACTTTGGGTAAGCGCTTTTTCCTCCCCACAGGTCTCTAACCCCCAGTGGCCAACATTATTTTTCCTACAGGGTCAACCTCTTACCGCTTCACTCCTGGAAGCATTGGCTGCAAAAATCTAAGCGTAAGAACATTTACTTACGCCCCATCACACTTTGTACCTCTTGCATATGTGTGATACCCGTGTTTTAGCGACACCACCCCCAATTAGTTGCGATTTTCACTCTAATGGTACCACCAGTGCCATTACAATTTTGCCGACTGTAGTCTACCCACTGAGCACTGTAGATTCAGCCTTCTGTATATATGACTATGTGGCGAAGACGCCAATTTTGACTCTCCTATTTTTACATGTTTTGTCCATGTCTTCAATGTTGTCTGTACAGGCATATATGAGAAGGGAATCCCCTCTCACACTTAGATAAACACCTTAGCGAGTGTAACACATAGCCTGCGTTACATTCCTTTTAACTTGCACAACACACTATTTTAAAAGGTCCTGAGGAAAGCCAGATTTAACTTAAGGCACTGGCTGAAACATGTCGACCATTTGATGGATGTAGGGGGTAGTAACTCGCCTCCCTTAAACATCCCCAAGCCTTATTTTAACCGCTGACGGGGGCCCAGTTATTAAAATGTAATTTACCCTCGGGTACTGGGACCCTCGCCAAGCCGTCTTAACTCACGTTTCACTTCACACTTCACACTGCACTCTCAGTAATATACCAGCTCCACTGTAATCAGGCGTCGCAGCACACCCGGGACATATTAGGTGTCACTGGGTGGGCCCGATGATGAAGCATGCCACCAACTAGGTTGGTGGGTGAGGGCTTCATGAACCCACCAACGAGGTGCCCATGACAAATCTAATCAGAGTCTAAACAATATTGGTCATATTAAGCTAGTCTCTTTTGATAACACAAGTATGGTAGGTGAGAGCTCCTCCCTCATCAAGTCAGAGATGTCCCCTCCTGCCAACCCCTATTCCCCCTTTACCTCACTGTCTGCGAGTTATACACAAAGATGAATTGCCAGCTATTTTGAATTTTGAATTTGAATTTGAATTTGAATTTATAAAGATGAATTGCTAGCTACCCATAGTCTTGGGACCAGAATACAGGCTGCAAGCACCAAATGGTTGGAACAAGAAAATGGCAACTTTAATACAAGTGCCATTTTCAGAATTGTGACTTAAAATCTAACTTTACCATTTAAGAAGGTTTTAAATTAAAATATATAGGGACAGATGTAGGAAGCCTAATACCGGTTGGTAACGGACGAAATTACCGAATTTCGTCCTTTACCGACCGGTATTAGGCTTTTCAGATGTAGTGGCCTAATTTAAAGATTCAGTAATTTACCGAATCGGTAATTTAAGGAATCGGTAAATTACCGAATTCTTAAATACCGATTCGGTAAATTACTGAATCCTTAATGTAGGGAGCACTCAAATGAGTGCTTTTCCCTTTTTAGGATTCGTTATTTACCACCAACTACAAGTTGGTGGTAAATATCGAAAACCCCAAAAGAAGCAATTTTTTGCAAATTATTACAGTGCCATGTGGCAGACATACATGCCCTTAGGGCATGTATGTCTGCCACATGTGCATCCATTCAGGGGTGCAACAGGGTGTCAAAGTGACACCCTGCCACCCTTCAATGTGTTCCCCCTTTTACCGAATCGGTATTTACCAATTCGGAAATTCCCATTAATTCCTATGGGCCTCCAGGCCCCTAGGAATGAATGGGAATTACTGAATCTGTAAATACCGATTCGGTATTTACCGAATCTTACCGATTCGGTAATACTTACCGAATGAATACCTACATCCCATTTACCGATTCTAAAATACCGAATCGGTAAAATTCAGTATTTTAGAATCTGTAAATCTGGATTACCTACGTCTGGCCCATAATTCTTTAGAGATCAAACTCAAACTTCCTACCTGCTCCCAATTGAAAGTCATCACTTTTTAAATGTAATAACGTAACCCACTGTTATCGTATGGGAGGAGCAGGCCTTGCAGTAGTGAAAAACGAATTTAAGAATATTTCACTACCAGGGCATGTAAAAGTCAAACCTACATGTCCAACTTTGTTAAATACACTTCACTCTGTCCTATGGGTTGTTTAAGGTCTACCCTACGGATGACTTATTTGTATTAAAAAAGGAAGGGTTAGGCCTGGAAAAAGGTTTATTTTGCCAGGTGGAAATGGCAGTTCAACCTGCACACACAAGCTGCAATGGCAGGCCTGAGACAAGTTTAAAGGGCTTCTTAAGTGGGTGGCACAATGAGTGGTGCTAGCCCATTAGTAGCATTTAATTTACAGGATCTGAGTACATGTAGTACCACTTTACTAGGGACTTACAAGCAAAATAAATGTGGCAATTAGATGTAGGCACATTTGCCCATGTTTTAACGAGCGAGCACAAGCACTTTAGCACTGGTTGGCAGTGGTAAAGTGCACAGAGTCCGAAGTCCAGCAAAAACAGGAGGATAAAAGGCAAAAAGCTGAGGGAAAACCACACCAAAGATGTCAGTTCCAACATGGCCATATAGTTTGAGATCTAGGCATCTGTCAGGCCGCTTGAGAGGATGACTGTGACTCCTGAGCTTTTCCTCCATACAAGCTTTTTTAATCAAAATCAAAAGTAGTGAAAAGAAGTGTAGATGGCATAGAAGTTAAATTTGCTATTTCATCTGAGCTAGCGAGTCCCTCTTTTGTTTTTATGTGTGGGGCAGGAGTTTACTGGTCTTATCAGGAGCGAATGTGGCAGCTGCTTTTTCTCCCTCTATCATTCTGCCCTCAGTAGAGGTAAGTGCTTTACATTTAAAAAAATTATCACACAGAGACCTGAACAGATTCCAGCTGATAAATGGTGTGGGGACTGTAAAATCACATTCTGAATTAGTAAAGAAGTCTGTGTACTTTATTGGTTTGAGAATTGTTGAGGGGCTCTGGTGATTCGTGAATACGTGAAAATGAAAATGAGTCAGGGTTGGATGGATGAGTGAGCATGTTAATGATGAGAGCTTGAGTTCATGGGTTAAAGAATGGCTGGGTGAGTGTACAGATTTGTGAATGACTGAGTTATGGATGGATGGATGAGTGAATATATCACTTCACAGGAATGTTTTCTCAGTCTTATAAAATGGCTTTTCATCAATAGAGATATAAGGAAGGTCCCTCTTTGCCTCAACCTATAAAACTCATGCATACACTGATTAGATCTCTCCATCAGTTAGTCCATGGGCTGCAAGCACTAGAAATCAGAAATATGGAGTGGTGGTTGTATATG
Source organism: Lissotriton vulgaris (assembly GCF_964263255.1). Taxonomy (NCBI): domain Eukaryota; kingdom Metazoa; phylum Chordata; class Amphibia; order Caudata; family Salamandridae; genus Lissotriton; species Lissotriton vulgaris. Next base: position 351,162,420 of record NC_141685.1, on the reverse strand, counting down.
AGCCATGCTGTGTGCAGCGCATGCATTGGCTGGTACAGTTACTAAGTTATATGGGGTGATGATATGGCCCCAGTATTGAGAGCACAGAACCATCCTGATACAGAGGATGCAGCAGGCTCCCTCTGTAGCTCCCATGGTACCAGGCTGTGTGGCGGCGCTTGTACCTCTCTGCTCATGTGCATGTCCCACAGGGTCAATGCGCTGAAGAGAAGCAGCACAAGCAGCACTAGGTGACAGAACTCAGCTGTACATCTTGACAACTGGCTGCATCCTCTAGCACGGTGATACTCAAAGTACTGCCTAGGGTCCACACGCAGACCTACTGACCTTTACAAGCGGCCCCCTGGTCAACTGCAGTACTGGCCTGCTGTTTACTCGACTAAGCACCAAGATGGAAAAGGTGTTATATAAACAGGTAAGTATGTTATTAAAGGTTAATTGAAGTTAAAGAAAGGAAAGAACTTGGGAGCCCTGCACCACCCAGCTTCAGAAGCACCTTCATTAACAAAGACATCTTGCTGCAAATTTGTGAAATTATGTGTGAACAAAAGTAAAAAAGTATATTTTATTAACATGTAGAACTGATTCACCTTAGTACATCAGATTATATTATTTCAGTGCATTCAGAAGTATATTTTTGATAGTGATAGTTTTTAAACATGAATTCAGAAACTTTCCTTCTTCACTTCACCTTCACAACAATGCCAACAGCGAACTAAGGGGCAAGTCATTTTTTATGTACAGTCTTTGGGTATAGCTGGGGTTCCTATTATACATGAACTGTATAGTTTATTAAGTCAAACACAGGTGAAGTGTTTGTACAGCACACATCCTTAAGTCATGTATTTTGAGTTCCTCATAGGAAGAAACAGGAGGGAAAGTAAAATAAAACAATTGCCTAAGATCACACAGTTTGGTTAAGTGGAGAATCAGGATGAATCTCAAGTTTTTGATTGCACAGTGTGCAATTCAGACACTAAATGTACATGGTTTGCTTCTCATACACCCAACTTACTATCGGCCCCTACAGCCATCCCCACCCCTCCTCCTGGCCAACCTGCTGGCATCGATGCAACCCTTGGTCCCATCACAAAGCAAACTTTGTGGCCCTTGGGAAAATGTCTGTGAGTACCCATGCTTTAACATGAGCAAAGCCCCTCCTGAGTTGACAGGTCAGTTGACTGAATTAAGCTCTTTGTAGCACCTGTGTAAAGGTCAAAATGCAGCCTGTTTTACATGAGCCCCAATACCAGGCCATGTATAGGCCACAATGAGGTCTTGCCACAAAAGGGCCAAAAAGAGTGCATCCTTCCCTTGCAGCCTCCTGCAACTCCTGCACTGATGAAATAGCAGTGAAGAGGAAACACTCCAAGCGCCATGAATGACAGTTTTTACAACCACCAATGGCTGCAATGTGGCTAAAGTGACATGTGAATGACACAACCTGTGGCTCTGAGGGCCTGACCTACTGCCCTTCTGTCTGTAATGGCAGTATAACGTATGTGATCCGTGGGACAGCTCAAGCTGTATCTAGCCAAACCTAAAAAGATATTTGGAAAAAAATGTGGAAGGTGTCAGAGGAGTGAGAAATGATAGAACGAGACCAAGAACTGTATTTCATGAGCAGCAGCCTTTGATTCCCGAAGTAGGAAACACATTTTTGTTAAGCAAATAAACGAGGTGTGTTCGGGCAACGTTTCTCGCCCACAGTGGAAGAATTGCGCTATACATTAGGTTGAAAGTGGTTTTTAATAAGGCAAATAAGGCACTGACTGTGCAGGTTTAGCAGAGTATTCCCGTATATGATAGGAAAGTTTTTTGAAGCTGACCAAAAATAGAAGATTTCCTTGTCATGAACACTTTACGCGTCGAATTGAGAATTACTTTAATAAAAAAGCAAATAATGCTGTTTTAGAAAAACATTAAAAGAAGGACAAGTAAATGCGTACTTAGAATGTAGAAGTACAAAGAAAACTAGATTTGTGATGTGATGTTGAAATGTGAACAATTTATGGTTAAAGAGACAATTAAAGAAGGAAAAATATTACACAAATACGGTTCATTTTCAGTTAAGTATATAACCAATAGTATAAGATTGGAAGCTCATTATGGCCTGCGCGTGTGTGAAAATAGATTATGTCAAATGTTTTTTATTAGTGTACGCGTGTGTGTTTTTGTGGACAACGGCGTTAGCGTGGGATAACGGGTTTATTTAAGTCAAATTGTCTATAACCTTTTAAAAATGCTTTATGAAAAAAAGTCAGAATAAAAAGCAAGTTGTTCTGAAATGAGTGTATAATTATAATAAATTGTACTCTGCTCTTTTAAAAAGAAGCACGGGAAGGAAGTTATTTCGCAAAAACATAACGTCTTTATAAATAAGACACATTTTAGGAGGAAATATGCTTTTTGCAAGTTACTATAAAATAATAACCTAATTTGTGAACTAAAAGAGAACATCTTACATGAGGCAAAATGAACTTTTCTATGTACTGTTATTCACTTGCAGATTTCATTTCTGACTGGAATAAAGCTCCTATTTGTTTTGATTCTGCCAAAGAGACAAATCAAAACTCCTAGGAACATTAGAAAACCTAAACAAGCATTTACAATGCAATGGTCTCGGCATTATTAAAGGTAGAGCTATTGGCATTGCTCATGACTTTTTTTTAAAATCATAAACAAATGGCATTGTCATTTACAATGCCAATAGCTTAATCGCTCGCAAATGCATGACCTATTGCCTTTACACCCACATAGAGCCACACATATACAGAGCCACCCACACAGAGCCACCCACACAGAGCCACCCAGAGTCATTATCACAGAGCCACCCACACACAAACAGAGCCACCCACATATAGAGCCACCTACAAAAAAAGCTATCCACACATAGAGCCACCTACAAAAAATAAATGGCATTGTCATTTACATTGCCAATAGCTTAATCGTTAAATAAATGGCATTGTCATTTACAATGCCAATAGCGTAATCGCTCGCAAATGCAGGACCTATTGCATTTACACCCACACAGAGCCACACACACAAAGCCACCCACACACACATACAGAGCCGCACACACAGAGCCTCCACACACACCCAACGCCCCCCCACACACACCCAACGCCCCACACACACAACCAACGCCCCACACACACAACCAACGCCCCACACACACACCCAGAGCCCACCACACACACACCCAGAGACCACCACACACACACCCAGAGACCACCACACACACACCCAGAGCCCCACACACACACCCAGAGCCCCACACACACACCCACACACCCAGAGCCACACACACACCCACACACCAAGAGCCACCCACACACCCACACACCCAGAGACACACACACCCACACACCCAGAGACACACACCCACACCCAGAGACACACACCCAGAGCCACACACACCCACCCAGAGACCACCACACACACCCAGAGACCCCCCACACACACACCCAGAGCCCCACACACACACACACCCAGAGCCCCACACACACACACCCAGAGCCCCACACACACACACCCAGAGCCCCACACACACACACACCCAGAGCCCCCCGCACACACCCAGAGCCCCCCGCACACACCCAGAGCCCACACACACACACCCAGAGCCCACACACACACACCCAGAGCCCACACACACACACCCAGAGCCCACACACACACCCAGAGCCCACACACACACCCAGAGCCCACACACACACCCAGAGCCCACACAAACACCCAGAGCCACACACACAGGAGAGCAAGCAGAGCGAGGGGGCAGGGGAGCAAGCACAGCCAGTGTGCAGGGGAGCAAGCTCAGCCAGGGGGCAGGGGAGCAAGCACAGCCAGGGGGAAGGAGAGCCAGCACAGCGAACTTAAAGGAAGGCACGGATACACACACTTGATTACAGGTATTATCATTCTTTTAGCACAAAAAAGGTGGAGGTAAAGGGATCAGAAGGAAAAAGCGAAGGAAGAAGAGAAAAAATGGAGAGAGAGGAGGAGAGCGACAATGGGAGCAGGGAGAGTGGAGGAGGTAGACAAAAGGAGGTGAGAGGGAAAGAGATAATAAAAAGAATGGGTATGGTTGAGATTGGAGGAGAGAGATGGCCAAAAGCAGAAATGGAAGGGAAAATGCTACGTTCTAATCGAAAGAGGCCCACTTCACCTTTCACCCCAATTAGGCAGACAAGAACAGTTTCAAACATGGTAAATAATAAATTAGCAATAGAGCAACATGCAGGCATGCCAGGACACTACAAAACTTCTGTGAATTACAGTGATTTTTGTACCCGACCGGCACCCACTGTGACATCTGCCGATAGTGCGCTCTCTTTTGGAATTACATAATCACACACGCACAGGCTTCATTGCAGCACCCCACGACTCCCACTTACTTCTCAAAGCTGCAGGAGCTCGAGCCACCGCAGCATCACACAGCCTCCTCAGAGAGTCTTCTGGGCCAGGCCTAGACTCGGGTCACATGACTATAGTCATAGTGTCAAGAAGGGCGGTATTTCAGCGCTGGTTTTTAATTTTTAACAGGTCTGCGAATGGCGAGCCCCGCACCTCTTGAAGCCCTGTATAAACTACTACTGCAGCAGCCGTGCTTAGAAGCTTGTTTACACAGTCCCATTAGAAGACTAGCAGCCCTGCTTATGAGCTTGTTTACACAGTCCCGATAGAAGAGTAGCAGCCCTGCTTAGAATTATGTTTACACTGTCCCATTAGAAGAGAAGCAACCCTGCTTAGAATGTACTTTACATCGTCCATTAGAAGAGCAGCAGCCCTGTTTTGAGAAGTGCTTACGTGCGAAAGAGGGAAAGCAAATGCAATGAGAAGTGCGGCTGCTAGTATGCGAGGTCTGCTGAGAAGTGCTCGTGACAGTACACAGATCTGCTGAGAAATGCAGGAGCTAGCATACCAATGAAGCTGAGAAGTGCAGGTACTAGTATGCAAGACCTGCTGAGAAGTGATGGGTCTAGTGCAGCAGATCTGCTTAGAAGTGCAGGTGCGAAGCCTTTGACCGGAAGTGCCGGGCACTGAAAGCTTGGCAGTATCGGCCCTGCCACTCCCCCTCGATGGAATGAAGGGAACTGCGGGGGGTGAGCTGTAAAAGCTTCGCAACAAAAATTGTTTTTGTTCTTTTTTTCAAGACACAAGTTTGAGCGCAGAGATGGCCAGCAAGGCAACATCTAAAGTTGGAATGGAGAGCAGCTCTCCTTGCAGTTTGCCTTCCTTTGTGGGCTCAGCACAGCTTGCTTTCTGCTGTTCAGCCTGCATCAGGTTGCCCACATCTAGGGGTAAGTTTGGCACTGAGTGATGTCTTCTCCAGAGATGTCTGCGGGTGTAGCTGGGCATCAGTGTTTTAGGTGTGGGCAAGAAAACAGGGAAGACAACAAAGGTCATGTGCATTATTACTAACTGTAAAACAGCCATGGCCCGCTACCACAGAAAAGAGGTTCTAGGTGCACCCTACTAGAGCCACTGGGCACATGGAGTGGCAGCTGGATATTCTGGTTGGCACAACGTCTGATGGGCACTGGGTGGGTCATTTATCACCTCTAGCACCACTTTCCGTGAATTCTTCATTGATAAACGATGCAATTTCTGCCCAGTCATGCTTCATATGGGTAGACATCAAACAGGTTGGGCAGAGGGAGATCAGTGCCAAATGCCAGGGCAGAGGAACAGGGAACCAGCATGCCCACATAACCAGGGGTCTATGAGGGGCAACCTCTCACCAGTGACTTCATGGGGCACATACGCCATTACACACACTCACTCTTCATGTTATCTATCCCCAACACGCCTATCCTATCTCACAACACTTTGTTTTTGGTTTTTGCAGTTTTATATAACGCGAACTCGACACGAAATTATTGGAGCGCTTTACACGAGCACCAGTTAAATTACAGAAGGACACATTCAGCTTTTTGGTAGGCACGAGGAGATTAAGTGATTTGCTCAGAATCACAGAATGTTGAGCCGACGCCAAGACCTGAACCTGATTCCCCTGTCACAAAGTACTACAAACACCGAGTACAGGTTCAACAAATACAAATTCAAACTGAAAGTCAGCAAACTAATGACAATGTATTCTGAAGAGACATTGTCTTATTGGTTGTTGGGGCGGGGGGAGGGGGCGGGAAAAGCTGTGCAGCAGAAAATATACAAACAGGGATAGAATCACGCCTGCTTGTGTATGCGATTCCTTATATCGGGGGCTTCAAACAAACGGGCAGAATAGGGGCGCGAGGAGTCTGCTGAGGAGTCGTCGACGCTGTACATGGTGAAAGGAAATGCATACACGTATGTCGGTGTGTGCATAGTTCAGCCCTCCAGGGGCTGGAAATGGGACCCCGGCCTGTCACTCAACATCAATCATTCACCGAGCACTGCACAGGTGTGATGGGACCGCGGCCTCTTTCATACAACATCCGTTAATTCACTGAACACGGTACACGTCTGACGGAGTACAGCCTTTTACCTCCACGCCATCCATGTAGTCACTTAACACCGCAATCCACTCAGACATATACATGTGAGCATGTTCCACCTTTGCAGCGTACTTGAAGTAAACGTTGTGTCAGTGAATACGAATATCTACACTTCCATTAGCCCACACTGCACCATATGCATAAAAACATCTACAGATTACACGCCCTGTGCTGTTTCACACACTACACCTTTATACATTTACACCTAGAATGCTGATACGCACTGCAGCACTTGCACACATAGTACACGCTTAAACACAATGCACCCCCTCTTAGAAGCGCACATACCTCTGTTACTCAACCTGCACCCCTTGCATGTGCAGACCTACAGTGCCCGTGCACACAATATACCCCAGGACAGCTCGATCCCCATTACATAATCGTACCTGCACACTCCTTCACACCTGCACAATACCTTACACAGTCACACCTATTCCATGCCCACACACCTTCGGACACATAGCAACCCCTTCACAATCACACACACAACTCCCTTAGACCAGGCACACAAATATGACACTTTTGCACACATGCGCTTCTTAAACGTGCATAGCAGCGCCCCACACACACTGGCCTCTCATGGCGCATAGCACGACACAATACACAACACAACCCTCTTACACATTAACATAGTAAACAGTCTACACACATATTTATAAATAACTATACAATACAGTAGAGTACAGTACAACAGGACACAGCGGGAGGACAACGGTGCTGTGTATACAATAAACTGCAAATCAGCCACGACCAGAGATGATGGACATGTTTGGGTACTCTCCACACCACCCGTGCATCACGCCACATAACATGCCGTATAATCGAGACTATAAACGTGTAATGTTACTGGCCGCAAACCCCCGCTCCCCACCACTGTAATGTCCACCGTACCTGGATGTGTGAGGGGACCTGCACACCTCCAGTCCTCTCTGACATGTCTACCATTTTGTCTCAAATACCCCGACCGAGGGGTTCCTAGCTTAACTAGGTGTAGCTGATGTGTCCATAGGAATAAATGTCACACCGGCCTCAGGTTCCCTCCAAAGCAACCTTTCCCGAGCGGCCGCGCTTCCGAGGCACTGAACTAGCTGCCGCCTGTGTGCACGGGCACTAACGTGGCACGGGGGTGTCTATGAGGGCGGGGGGATTCAGGGGAAGAGCGGGACCAGGGCTCGGGACTCTTAGGATATTAGGTGGGTAGGTGGGTAGCTGGACAAGACGGAAAAGCAGGGTTTGAGAGTGAGTTACAGAGGCAGGGCACGGCAGGTGGGGACGGTGACAGGGGGGCACCGAGGGTCACACCGTGCTTGTGCGCAGAGGAATCCCTCCCGGTGCCTGCCAGTCCCCGCGCTCTTCCTGGTTGCACCGCCAGTGCCACAGCCGCCCCAGAGACTCGTACCTGCTTACCTGGAGGTCACCGCGCAGAGCAGGGGCAGAGCCCGGGGTGGGCGGCAGGGGCGCGGGCTGTCAGCACACACTCGATGCCGTGCGAGGGGAGCTTGCACCTCGGCCTTGAGCTCCTCTGGTCCTCCTCTTTCTCCTCAGCCGTGTGCGGTGCCGGAGCTCCGGGTGCACTCGCCAGGCTGTGGGCAGAGCTCCTCGGGCCCAGCGCAGGCTCTCGGCCGCCACCCAGCAGAGCGAGGGGTGACTGCAAGCCCTCAACCCAAATGCCTCCCACAGCAACAGCGCTAGATATGGAGCGTGTAACAAACAAGGAGAAGGAGGCAACAAAGAGAAAAACCGCACGCAGCAACAACAAAAAAAAAAAGGGCCGGGAACAGCTACCGAATCCCACAGCGGCCGACCTAATCAGCGGGAGGAGGGTGGGAACAAACACGGACAGTGGGAGGGGGGCGGGAAAAAGACCACGGCAGGGAAAGAATACAACGGCCGACCGATTCAGCGGGAGGAGGGCGGAAACAGAGACGGACAGCGGGAGGGGGGGCGGGAAAAAGACAGCGGGAAACGAGGACAGCAGCCTACCTCATCACAAGAAGACTTAAAATGGCGACCACAAGCTTTTGAAATTTTTTCGGAATTGGGGGCGTATTTTGCTGTTCTGAGTGACGGACGACGTCACTGTCTAAAGAACAGCAAAAATGACGCCCCCAAATCCGAAAAGGACGGAGCTTGTTTGGAGTGACGCATCTCTCCTCCAATGGCTGGCCTCCGTTTAGGAAGCCAGCCAATGAAGGAGAGAGGGGGCACGGAGGCGGGACATTCACCGCTACTCAGACTCATTAAATCTCCGGCCTAAGACTGCGCAAGCGCAGCCTTTTAGGCCTTCGACCTAAAAAGGAAGAAAAAAACTGACTGGAAAGACTTCCTGCCAGGCCTGGGTTAGTGATTGATTTTTGAAGTGCGCAATCGGAGCGCCGCGGTACTTCACCCGAGCGCCCGGGACAGCCAAGTTTTGGTGGTGTTTTTCATTGCGTCTTTTAGCTCAAGACAAAAAATGTACACACATTTATCGCAGGAATAAAAATGGTGCCTTTGGGGGTATTTCTGTGTCTAACATAAGTTTGGTCAAGCTTTACGACATTGAAACATTGTGCCTGACAAAAGAGCACAGTTCAGCATGAACGTCAAGTATTGTTTATTTTTTTCTCCGCTTGAGAAGAAGTGGTGATGCTGCTTTAGTCACCGAGTACATTTTTTATTTTTTTATTTTTTTTTAGTTCAAAGTATTTTATTGAATATCTGATGTAATTTACCCTGTCGCTCTTCGTCATCACGGGCTTTACACATAGAGGTGTATCTGTCCTTTTCAAATGCAACCACTCAGCGATCTGACACCTGCGAGTAATGTCCACGCTTTCTAAAAATGCACTCAATAAAACTGGAGGCGCGCGCACCCACATATGGTTCACACGATAGGTCATGCATGAAGACCCACCTGGCACTATACAAACAAGCACCACAGAACTATGTTTGATGTACACATGCTTGTATGTACACACCTGCTCGCAGCTCACTCAAAGTGAAATTGTAATCGATGGACATATGTTTGTAAGAACAATGTCGCTGCGGTGAAGTGATCAGTTTTAATACTGTCACTAGAACATTTTATCGACTGAAACCTCATCTGTGCTGAAATAGACCACTGAAGCGTTACTGCATTATCTTACCTGCTTGCAGTCCACCTGAACCAAAGCTGAAACTGATGTGCACAGCATAAACATGCTTCCCCTCTTCAATTAAAATTGGATTTAAAGTACAAAGCTGTATATTACTACCCAATTAAATGTATGTAACCCTCTACTGATTCAAAATATATTCTTAGATTGCCCGTGCTTGGTACATAAAGAGAACCTGTAAAGAAATGCAACCTGCATTGCTGCCATGCTCACCAGGCCTTCCACAGGTTCCACATAATTCCAGGGCCCCTTCAGCTTCAGAAGGACCACTATCCACCACCACCAGCAACAGGTTGCACGCAGAAGCTGGAACAAGATCACAGCCGACCAGAGCCAGAACCCTCCCACCAGCTCAGCGAACCCCAGCCAGGCCGCCAACAACCTCACGAAGTGGATCAACAACTGCGCAGATGACCTCGCCCCTCTGAGGACTCTGCCTAGCAGACCCGGCAACAAGAAAGCCCCATGGTTCACCGACGAACTCAAGAGCTCCAAGAAGAACTGCCGAGCCCTCGAGAAAGCCTGGCGCAGAGACCCTACACCAGACAACATGACCACCCTCAAGCTCGCCACCTGAAAACACCACCAACTGATCCACGCCACCAAGAAAACAGCATTCAAGGAACGACTGGACAATAACGCACACAACAGCAAGGAACTCTTCAACATCATTAGATATTCAGAGATAAAGGGTTGATGAAATGATTGGAAGGTTTCAGCACTGTAAACAAGTTGTGAATGTCGCTTTACCTGGTGGCATTGTTTTTGGGTGAAAGCGCAGGGTGACCGACAGGAATATCATACCATGATGGATAAGGACTGGTGAGTAAGTTCAATCAATCAATCAATCAAAGACATTTATTGAGCGCACTACCTACCCGTAGGGTCTCGAGGCGCTTGGGGGGGGGGGGGGTGCCGCTACTGCTCGAACAGCCAGGTCTTGAGCTTCTTTCTGAAGGAGAGGTGGTCTTGGGTCAGGCGCAGGTCGGCCGGGAGGGAGTTCCAGGTCTTGGCGGCCAGGTAGGAGAAGGACCTTCCTCCTGTAGTGGCTCTGCGGATGCGTGGGACAGCGGCGAGGGCGTGGCTGGCGGATCGGAGGTGGCGTTTGGGAGCGTAGAAGTTGATTCGGTTGTTGAGGTAGCTCGGGCCTTGGTCGTGGAGAGCTTTGTGTGCGTGGGTAAGGAGGCGGAAGGTGATTCTCTTGTTGACCGGGAGCCAGTGCAGGTCTCTTAGGTGTCCGGAGATGTGGCTGTGTCGTGGGATATCGAGGATGAGTCTGGCTGAGGCGTTCTGGATGCGCTGGAGTCTCTTCTGGATCTTGGCGGTGGTTCCGGCGTAGAGTGCGTTGCCATAGTCTAGTCGGCTGGTGACGAAGGCCTGGGTGACGGTCTTCCTGGTCTCTGTGGGGATCCACCAGAAGATCTTCCGAAGCATGCGCAGGATGTTGAAGCACGACGAGGAGACGGCGTTGACTTGCCTGGTCATGGAGAGGGAGGAGTCCAAGATGAAACCCAGGTTGCGTGCGTGGTCCGTCGGTTTGGGTGCGGTGCCCAGGGCGGGGGGCCACCAGGAGTCGTCCCAGGCGGAGGGCGAGGAGCCCAGGATGAGGACCTCCGTCTTATCTGTGTTCAGCTTCAGGCGGCTCGTAGTCATCCACTCGGCTACCTCTCTCATCCCTTCGTGCAGGTTGGCTCTGGCGGCGGCGGGGTCGTTGGTCAGGGAGAGGATCAGCTGGGTGTCGTCGGCGTAGGAGAATATGTTGAGGTTGTGTTGGCGTGCGATGGCCGCGAGGGGGCTCATGTAGACGTTGAAGAGAGTCGGGCTCAGTGAGGATCCTTGAGGGACGCCGCAGATGACTTTGGTGGCCTCTGACTTGTACGGTGGTAGGCGGACTCTTTGTGTTCTTCCGTTGAGAAAGGAGACGATCCATTCCAGCGCCTTCTCCTGGATTCCGACGTTGCTGAGGCGCTGCACTAGGGTGCGGTGGCAGACCGTGTCGAAAGCCGCGGAGAGGTCTAGGAGGATGAGGGCCGCTGTTTCCCCGTTGTCCATCAGGGCTCGGATGTCGTCAGTGGCGGTGATGAGGGCGGTCTCGGTGCTGTGGTTGGCACGGAATCCGGACTGCGATGGGTCGAGGGATCCATTCGTCTCGAGGAAGGTGGCCAGCTGTTTGTTGACGGTCTTCTCGATGACTTTGGCTGGAAACGGGAGTAGCGAGATGGGGCGGTAATTCTTGAGTTCGGTGGGGTCTGCTGTAGGTTTCTTCAGTAGGGCGCTGAGTTCGGCGTGCTTCCAGCTCTCGGGGAAGGTGGCGGTGTTGAATGAGGTGTTGATGATGTCCCGCAGGTGGGGTGCGATGACAGCGTCGGCCTTGTTGAAGACGTGGTGAGGGCAGGGGTCGGTTGGAGATCCGGAGTGGACGGAGTTCATCGTGTGGACGGTGTCTTCGGTGTTGACCGGGGTCCAGGCGCGGAGGGTGGTGGTGGGTGGCGATGCTGCGGTCGTGGCGTGCGTCGGTTGAGTGCTGAAGCTGTCGTGTATGTCTGCGATCTTGTTGTGGAAGTAGGAGGCGAGGGAGTTGCAGAGGTCTTGCGAAGGGGTGATGTCGTTGTTTCCGGCGTTGGGGTTGGAGAGCTCTTTCACGATGTTGAAGAGTTCCTTGCAGTTGTGTGCGTTGTTGTCCAGTCGGTTTTTGAAAGCCGTTTTCTTGGCGATGCGGATCAGTTGGTGGTGTTTCCGGGTGGCGAGCTTGAGTGTGGTCCTGTTGTCCGGCGTGGGTTCCCTTCTCCAGGCTTTCTTGAGGGCTCCGCAGTTCTTCTTGGAGCTCTTGAGTTCGTCGGTGAACCATGGGGCTCTCTTACTGCCGGGTCTGCTGAGCGGGGTCCTCAGAGGGGCGAGTTCGTCCGCGCAGTTGCTGATCCACTTCGTGAGGTTGTCGGCGGCCTGGCTGGGGTTCGCTGAGCTGGCCGGAGGGTTCTGGCTCAGGGAGGCGGCGAGCTGGTCGGCTGTGATCTTGTTCCAGCTTCTTCGGGTGACCCGTTGCTGGTGGTGGTGGGTCGTCGTTCTTCTGAAGGTGAAGTGGATGCATCTGTGATCTGTCCAGTGGAGTTCTGTGGCGTGGCTGAAGGCGATGTCTTTGCTGGATGAGAAGATGGCGTCGAGTGTGTGTCCGGCGAGGTGGGTGGGGGTGGACACCAGCTGCTTGAGTCCAAGGTTGGCGAGGTTGTCGAGCAGGGTGCTGGTGTTGCAGTCGTTGTTGTTCTCCAGGTGGAAGTTGAAGTCCCCCAGGAGGATGTAGTCAGCGGAGGGGAGGGCGTGCGGGCTGACGAAGTCGGCGATGTCCTCGCTGAATTGAGTGCGTGGTCCCGGAGGTCGGTAGATCAGGGTGCCTCTGAGGGTGGTCTTTGGGTCGGTGTGGATCTGGAAGTGCAGGTGTTCGGCGGAGGGTGGGGTGTTGTCGGTGCTGGTCGTGATGCGGATGGTGTTCTTGTGGATGATGGCGATGCCTCCTCCCACCTGGTTGGCGTTGCGGTCCTTCCGGGTGATCTTGTATCCTTCCGGGATGGCGATGGCGATGTCGGGCGCTGAGGAGGCGTTCATCCAGGTCTCCGTGATGAAGGCAACGTCAGGGGCTGTGGTGTCGAGGAGGTTCCAGAGTTCGATGGCGTGTCTGTGGACGGAGCGGGTGTTGAGCAGGATGCACTTGAGGTGGGTGCTGCTGGTGTTCGGCATGGCAGGTGCTGGTGTCGGGCAGGTCCGGAGGCAGGTGAACTTGCAGGTGTTGCAGCTGAAGGGTCCGTGGACGCGCCGTGGGGGTGGCTCTGCAGCATCCCGGGACTCGGCCGGTGTTGAGTGCGATGAGGGTGGCGGCGGTGTACGTCAGGCGGGTCGGTCGGGGTCCTCGAGGGCCAGGGGTCCTGGCACTGGGCGCGGTCCAGGCGCGGACGGGCGCAGACGGGCTTACCTTTGGCGCGCCTTCGGCGCGCCCGCTGCGCGTGACCTCTGCGCGTTCGCACGGTCGCCATATAAGGCCAAGTGCGCGGGTGGGCGGAGCAGCTGGGAGGCGGGAGCGGGGAGGGTACAGAAGAGAAAAAGGGGCGGGGTAAGCGGCGGTGGCGGGAAGCGGGGAGGGAGAGCGGAGGGCGGCGAGGTAGGTGGGCAAACAGGAAGGAAAACGCTAACATGGGCACAAATACACAATGAAACAGGCACAAATGGAGATAAAAACAAGACCAAAAAACTAACAACAGCAAAAGTCAACCGGCAGGCGAGCACGGACCACGCCGCTCGGAGGAGGGGGCGTGGTCAGCGGAAGCGAGGCAGCCAGCGAGGCAGTTAGGCAAGGCAATGGGGCACACGCAGCAGCTGGTGGCCGTGCGGCGCGGGGGTGTCCCACAAGTGGGTCACACTCACCTGCGTCGCACGGTCGCCATATAAGGCCAAGTGCGCGGGTGGGCGGAGCAGCTGGGAGGCGGGAGCGGGGAGGGTACAGAAGAGAAAAAGGGGCGGGGTAAGCGGCGGTGGCGGGAAGCGGGGAGGGAGAGCGGAGGGCGGCGAGGTAGGCGGGCAAACAGGAAGGAAAACGCTAACACGGGCACAAATATACAATAAAACAGGCACAAATGGAGATAAAAACAAGACCAAAAAACTAACAACAGCAAAAGTCAACCGGCAGGCGAGCACGGACCACGCCGCTCGGAGGAGGGGGCGTGGTCAGCGGAAGCGAGGCAGGCAACGAGGCAGTTAGGCAAGGCAATGGGGCACACGCAGCAGCTGGTGGCCGTGCGGCGCGGGGGTGTCCCACAAGTGGGTAGCAGCTCCCTTGTTGTCTGTAGCTCCTTTTCAATGATGGCAGTTTTTTTCCATGAAGAAGGAGGCAAAGTCTCCGCAATTTAGAAACTTGTTGGATCCAAAACCGGGAAGGTTGAGTTGGTTGTTATGTTATGTGAAAGTTCTTATAGAGCGCACTTACACCAAACGGTTTCTTGGCGCTATGGGCAAGAGGGAGACAGATGAGGAGAGGTGAGATCGGGGAGGAGAAAAAGGAAAGGGGGACGGGAGGAGAACCTAGTTATGTGCTTTGCAGAACAAGCGGGTGTAAGAGGTGGTGAGCCTAAACTCTAAAGGGAGTGCGTTCCAAAAAGAAGGAGCAAGAAACGAGAATCTGAGCCCTCCATGTTTCTTGCGTTTGAAGGTGGGTATCTTAAGTAAGGCAAGATGGGAGGATCGGAGGTAACAGGAAGGGGCATAGTGGTAGAGGAGAGAGGAGATGAAGGCTGGGCCGAGGCCGGCCAGCGCTTTAAAGATGGTGCAGCCTAGTTTGAAGTTACAACGTTCGGCTACAGGGAGCCAGTGGAGGGTTTTTAACAGGGGACGAACGTGCTGGTGCCTGGGCTGATTGAAAATCAATTGTGCAGCCTGGTTCTGAACCAGCTGAAATCGATTCAACTGGTAGGCTGGGATGCCAACATAGAGAGAGTTGGCATAATCTAACCTGGAAATTACCAGGGCCAATAAAGCCAGGGTGAGAGCCTCTGTAGTGAGGAAGCAGGATATCTTGCGGATTTTACGCAAGTGAAAAAAACTAGAGGAGACCACCGTATTAATCTGGGGTTTCATTGAAAGATGTTTACAGATGACCACCCCAAGGCTTTTAGCTGAGTCAGCAGGGCGGGGGGGAGACCCAAGCGAGTAGGCCAAAAGTTAGAGCTCCACGGGTTGGAGGCGCCCCCGATAAGAACCAATTTGGTCTTATCGGGGTTGAGTTTCAGATGGTTTGCCCCCATTCAATCGCTGATGTGGCACAAAGTGGACTGGAAGTTGTGGATGGATTGGTCCGAGGGGTCGATATTAAAGATCAATTGAATGTCATCTGCATAATTAAATGCAGTGACATTGCTGCCTCCTAGAGACCGGATAAGGGGGGTAAGGTACAAGTTGAAAAGGAGAAGGGAAAGAGAGGAACCCTGCGGGACACCGCATGTCAACCCAACCTTGTCAGCAGAGAACTGGGAGAGACGGACAGCCTGGTGACGGTTACTCACAAACGAGCGAACCCAGTCAAGGGCTAATCCCCGGATGCCGGCCTCCTCGACACGGCCGACCAGGATATCATGGTCGACCATGTCGAAGGCAGCCGACAAATCCAGAAGCACCAAAGACTGACTGATGTTAAGGTCTACACCCCTCCGCAGCTCCTCCATCACTGAGAGAATAACCAACTCAGTTGAATGGGCAGGTCGAAAACCTGCCTGTTGAGGATAGAGAAACTGCGTGTGCTCAATAAATGAGCTCAAGAAGTTGGTGACATGGGCCTCAAGTACTTTACTGAGGTAAGGGAATAGGGAAATGGGGCGAAAGTTGTTCATAAGGGGCGGGTCAGCATCGGGCTTCTTGAGAATGGGCAACACTGCAGCGGTTTTAAAAGAGCTGGGGACCAAGCCCACTTTGAGTGAGTTGTTGAGAAGAGTCAGAGGGGGAGTGGGGCAGGCAGTAATGGCCTCACGCAGGACATGGGGGGGCAGCAGTCAGTGGGGGAGCCAGAGGTCACCTTACTTAGCAGGGCTAAAACCTCATCCTCCAAAATAGGGGGTATCTGTGTAATTTGTTGAGGATTATGAGCAGCAGGAGTGGTGGCTGGAGTGGATGAGTCAGGGGGGGACAAGACAAGAAATACTGTTTTTAATTTTAACGATTTTTTCAATGAAAAACAAATTAAGGGAGTCACAAAGAGCCTGGGAGGTGGGAGGTTTAATGGTGATCCTATCCGGGTGTGAGAGTTCTTCCACAATGGAGAAAATATCTTTTGCCTTAGAGGCTGAGTCTACAATTTTCTTGGAGAAATAAGAAGTTTTAGCTTGCAGGATAGCTAGCTTATAGTCTTTGAGCAGGGTCGTGAATACCAACTTCTTGTCAGGGGCGTAATCTCGTCTCCAACAGCGCTCAACCTGTCTAAGTTTAAGTTTCTTTTCTTTAAGTTCCTCTGAGAACCATCTTTGCGCGTCATGGGGGCGCTTTAGCCTGACGTATTTGAAGGGGGCTATGATATCACTAGCTGATTCGAGCCAGCGCTGCAGGCCTAACGCTTGAGTGTCTAGAGAATCGCACTCAGGTGAGGGAGAGGCTCCAAGTAAAGTGACAAAATTGCCCAAATCAGCCCTATTCCAATTCCTAGCTGGAAGATTGCCCTCAAGGGTACGACTAGCATGGGTGGTAACGGCAAAGGAGAAGGTAATAATTGAATTGTTTTGAATTGAATTGAATTGTTACTTTACAATTTCAGAAGGTTTTTTAGGGGGCAATTTATAGCTTGGTCCAGTTGAGTTTTAAAGAAGTTGACTTTCAAGATTCTGATTCATTTGTTGTAAGTATTTCTCACTGATCTTAACCTTTTCAGGTGCGCCATGGATGGTTAGGACCTCGAGGCTCGTTCTGCTAGTCTCAAGTTGCGTCTTTCATTATTGAGGTTTTCTTTGAATCAGGATTGAGAGACTTTGGTGGATACGTTTTTTAGTTCTAGGGGAGCGATCAAGTCAAGGATGTTCACAATGGAGGTGTTGTTATGCTCTGTAAGGTTGTGAGCATTCACCATTTCCACCTGGGGAGTCAGGTAATTGTTACTGAGGACGGATAAATCATTATGGCTTACATTCTGTAGATTTCTTTTCCAATGATTTGTTCTTTACTTGAGCTTTTTTTGAGGCTCACACCTGCATTGATCAGGTAATATGGTAGTGGTATGTCTGACTCCAGTGTAGTGTTGCCCCATTTTGCAATGATTAAGTCTAGGGTCTCTCCTTTATTGTGAGATGCCCACGGTATGTTATTGGTAGCCAAAGTGCCACCTAGAATGACTACAGCCTGTCAATTATGAATGGCACATATGAGCCCCATGATTCCAAACCAAACATACGCAAACATGCACATACACACACAAACACATGTATTCAAGTGTACATTAACTCAAGCATGTTGATATTCGACTCCTAGCCCCGGCTGTCCCCTTCCCACTACTTCCCTCCCCAGGGGGGGGGCAGTGATCCTCACTTGCTGTCTCTGTTGTGTTTGTGGCTTTTTTCAGCTCCATTGTTTTTTTTGGCTTGCAATGGCTTCCAGGAGGAGACAAACAACTACAGACTGTAGCTCTCTACCTCCCAAGTCACCAAGGTAGAGCACCAACAATGAGTGGACAGGAGCTCTGCGGAGAGACCAAGATGCTGACAGAATGCATATTGAGGGTTTGAGGGGCAGTGGGGGTGTGGCTGGTAACAGGTGAAGGAAGGCAGCAGGCAGTGGTGCAGCAATAACACATGCAGAACTCTGCTCCTCAAGGTCACAATCCAAGCTCTCATTGGCTAGCAATCTGAAGGGTCACTCTGTGACAGGAGGAGGTGCCTGGACCCAGCCACTTATGCAAGGGCCCAAGGCAGTCATGCTACTTACCATGGAAACAAGTGGCACATTTTACTGTACCTGCCATCTCTCGCTGCTGCCTCTCATATACACATTGAGAATGCCAGATTTCAGCATAATTGAGGGTGCTTTCTCTTGCATTTTTGTATTTATGCGGTCTATAAACTGCTCAGCTGCACATATTCTGCCTGACATGGGAACAGCAATGATGAAGAAAACCATTCTACCCATCTCCTTCTCCTCCGTCACTGGAGGGACTCTGCCTCAAATGCCCCCACTGAGGAGCCATCCTTGCCCGCAAGGAAGATGAAAGGCTAAGTGGCTTGCCAGAATGTGAACCTTTGATCACTTTGTCAAACAGAAATTCTTGTAGTAGATAACTGAGTCCACTGACCCACCAGAGCTGACTTAAGACATACAGACAACTATATAAGGGAAGAAGGATAGTTGATATTTCATGTCAACAAGTCCAGACAGCTCCTGGAATCATTCAACAAAAATGTAAATAGCTGTACAGAATGTGCCTGTCTCAAATTGTCCTGCAGACAGTCTCATAACCAAAATCATATTACTGGAAAAGTGACCAGGAGAGAGCAAAAAGGGAGAACCAAAGGACTTGGGAGATTCCAGATGCTGTGCCTCCATGTAGCCCCTGACTAGGTATTTGTGGGCCAGTGTTCCATGACTCGGGATATGACACATGTATAAATGGAACTATTTATTTGCTTACACTACGTAGTAGGCTGTTACATGGGATTTCTAGAATAAGAAAATATGACCGACTCCCTGGATCATCCTTATTACGACCTGTGCTGCTTGAGGGTGAGCCCTCACAGTGCAGCACTGCTGCCCGCGTCATGCACTATATACACAAATATTTCGTTTTCTACAAATCATACTCCTAGTTTATTCCCCTCTTCCTGACCATACAAAAGCTCCTGTCAAGCCCACTGTAGATCCAGTTTTTCCCTGTTTCCATCCAGGCCCAGGTATTCCTGTTTCCTGCATTCTTCAATTCCCTGCTGTTGTTTATGGCGATTGCTGGATTCTGGGTGTTGTTTTTTTCCTTGGGTTG
This sequence comes from Lissotriton vulgaris, assembly GCF_964263255.1. Classification (NCBI taxonomy): domain Eukaryota; kingdom Metazoa; phylum Chordata; class Amphibia; order Caudata; family Salamandridae; genus Lissotriton; species Lissotriton vulgaris. Next base: position 351,143,296 of record NC_141685.1, on the reverse strand, counting down.
GAGGTATTGCTTTCTAGCTGTTCTTGGTGGACTGGTGTTTCCCACAGCTACTGTCCCAGTACACCGCTGTGTGCTATAGCAGAGGCTGGACCTTTTTTTGCCAGACAGAGATATGGCACCAGGGAGCCCGTGCCCTTCTCTAGGCAGTGTCTGCTTCTGCATTTGATATGATGTACGTGTGTCAGGGCTGGGTTGGCACACAGGATGGCATGCCTGCGGTTTCTCAATCTGCAGATTTGCCAGGCCCTCGAGGGCCTTGTTGTTAAGATTGTAACACCAGTGCTTAGCATGATGTGGTGTTCTGGCTGTGAGAATGGTGGGCTGTAACTGCATGGAGAAGCCACATGTTCAGTCTTCTTCCATGTCTCCCCAATGTCCTGCCCATGAGTTGTCCCTCTCTCTTGTAGAGCTATAGGAGAGTGCCAAGGTCTGCTGATGAGTTTTTATCTTCTGTGGTCCCTATAAGAAAGATGGTCTAACCCCCACCAAGGACATTCAAGAATTCTGATGTCTGACAAGAAGGACAGTAGGAAATCAGGCTATCCTTGGCTTTAACTTGAGCCAGATGACCCACCACTCTACCAGGCCATTCAATGAATCTGGTGTGTGAGAAGAAGGACATTAGGGAGTCAGGCTTCCATTGGATTTGGCTCGCAGATATACCCTGAAAAGGTTTTGCTCTGAGTTTTCACTGTCTGTGAAGGTTAATTCACATGTTGGTCAGCGTTTCCTTCACCGTGGATGCTGCAACATCGAGTGGAATGAAGATTGAATGTGCTCTTAAGGCAGCCACCTTTTCTTTTTTGGATGCTATATATTTGGCTTATGCAGTGCAATCCTATGGGAAAAGCTGAGGAAGTGGGGAATCCCTAACAAATTATTGAATGCAATTATCCAACTGCACTCCCGCACTTGGGTTCGAGTAAAATTGGGGTGCGGCAAGCATCTCTCGTGAAAAATCTCTACAACAAGAGGGGTTAAGCAGGGATGCGTGCTGGCCCCTCTTTTATTCAACCTGTTCATTGCTGATTTATCCAGTGCCCTGAATAGCGTAAACAGCTACCCGCCAAAGGTAGGAGGTACGGCATTAAGCAACCTTTTATATGCCGATGATCTGGCTCTGTTTAGCCTCACAAGGGTGGGGTTGCAAAGGCTTCTTGACACACTGCTACAATACAAGATTAAAAATCAATTAGAAGTCAATCTGAAGAAGACCCAGGTTGTCGTATTTGGGAAAAAGCGATATGCCGGTGGCGGATGGTCTGTTAACAACAACAGCCTCGCCATAGGTCACTCGTACAAATACCTGGGGGTCCACTTGGACTCCAGGGGCAACCTTACAAAGCAGCGCAAAGAGATTGCTGTTAAAGCAACAATGCTCGCGGTGTCATTGACCAAGCTTGCAAAAAATCTTTCAGGCCCCACCCTGACCCCTCTCTTGGAAGTCCTGAAAGCGAAAATTGGCCCCACTTTGTCGTATGGCATAGGGATTTTTAATGGGAAATTAAACACTGCTCTGAACCGACATACAATAAAAATGTATAAAAAGGTTTGCCACTTGCCACATTCAGCATCCCCCCCAGAGATTAGACTAGAGTTGGGGTTATTGAACTACGATGTTTCCTGTATCGGGGTATTCCTTAATCTTTGGCATAAATTACGACAATCAAACCCAGGTACATTAGAGTCTCTAGTCTGGCAAGAAATAAGGGAGAAAAACCCAGGAGGAACCTTTGGTCGACTCTTTAAGGACTATATCCAACAAATTTCAGCAGACACCTCCTCTGGGCACTTAATCCTGGTCAGTCTGCATTTAAGCTTGCAATTAAAAAAACATTAAGATCGGTTTCACTCATTACAGACAAAGCACTGCTCTCAAAACGAAGCCATGCGTGGGCAGTTATTAATTCCTACAATCAGCTAGCCCCCTCCACTTACCTCGCAAGTCCTTTTTCATTGTACTTAAAACGCAGCTTCATAAGCATTAGAATGGGTGATTGGCGATTCCTGCAAAACCTTCCCACCTGGCGCCGTGTGGAAGAGGATACAACCTGCAGAGGGTGCGGCAAAGCAGCAGAAACGCTACTGCATGTGGTCTGCATTTGTCCCACTTTCGACCCCCAACGTAGGCACAAGCTGAGGGGGGAATGGAATCGGCTGGGGGTTCGGACCTGTAGGCAAGCCATTATTCCTGCATTGAGTCCAGATAACACTGACAAATATAAGACCGACAAACCTGATTCAGAACGCTTACCGCAATTTTAAACAAAAAAGCCTTGCTATTGCTTTACCCCCATCTGTTTTAAATTAATCAATGCCTTTTTAAAAAAATTAAAAAAAACCAATCCACCAGGCAGCTAGCGATAAGAACAGTTTAAATAGTAGGCTGCGAGTAAGGGTTGTTTTATGTATGCACTCACAGCTTGGGAAGCGGTTTTAACAATTGATTGTTTGCATTGTTTTATTATCTATGAACAATATAAATCTGTAATTCTCTCTTAAAGATATTTGTTTTATATCTAAATAAAGATTTTTGAATCTTCTTCAGTGCAATCCCACTTGAAGTGATTATTGTCACTACATTCCCTAAAGTTACCCTCGGGAACAAATGCTAGAGAAGTTCCAACCTAAGAGGGAAGGTGAATTGAGAAGGGATATCCCCTTTTTCAAGCCGGTAACCCTCACCCATCCTCAGGGGCATGCTTCATCAAAGGGATCCACCTCACACTGATGACAGTTGTCACCAGTGAAGGCTACAACCATGTAAACCAGAGGAACTCTTACAGATGTTTTCAGAGGTAATATCCTACTGATGTATAGGTGTGGTGGGCTTAACCCAGCCGGGTGAAAATAGATGTTGAAGTTGAAAGTACTCCACCCGAAGCTACTTAGATGTTCAGTGAATAATATAAATAGCTTGTGATGGACCACACTCTTTCATTAATGTCCTCGCTCGATATACAGACAATGGGAGCGAGAATAATTAAAACCGCTATCTTGGTCAACATGTTTCAGCCCTACTGTTGCCCACCCTAGAGGTGCTCGGGGCTTTCATCAGGACCTATATGTTCTCTGTACGTACATGCCTGAATTTGGTTCTATTGTGTGAAAATATAGAACACAGGAAGGTGGTGTAATATTTGACTCTGTGAACATGCTTTATGTTCTCATTCTATCTATCCTAACGCCATGATCTGCTGCAAAAAAAGAATATAATTTAATGTGTCATATAACTTCACTTTTATGCGTGGATTCCTCCGCACACTAAAGTAATGCATTGGACTCAGCGTTTGCATAATGCAGTTGGGCACACCTTGCTATGCATTCACGTCCACGTGGACATCACATTAACGCCATGCTCTTAAAACCTTACCCTGTGTACCATTTATGGACCTCAGCTGTTTTTTCTTTTATTTAACGACCACACTGTAATTCTGTCCATTTGTTTTTCCAAAAAATGGGTTTTCCATTACGTCAGCTCGCATAAATAGGTTTTTGTTTTTCAACTACTTTACATCATATTTAAATAAAAATGAAAAATATATATTTCCTTCGGTTGCATATCAGAATATTAATTGCACACCAGTGAGTGGGTCTCTGGTGTTAAGAGTGCCCACTGGAAAAGAAAGCTCCAGAAGCCTGGGCAGCTGCACTGGCACCTATTCAAAGAAACATTATATCTGCAGAACAGGCGGCTTCTGCCTGCCGCAGATGCGCAGATGAAAAATGTTGAGAGTGCAGTCTCTTGATTTCATGTGAAATCAATGAGGACTTCAGCCCCCCTAATAAAGCCATGAACGAAGGCAAAGTCAAATCTATTTTTTGCATTGGCAAGGATATTGATAGGTTTAATCTTTTACATTATTCAAAATGTGGGGATGTCAGGCATAAAAAGTGTCCTTGCGGGACTAGATGGAGGATCATTTTCAGATATTTATCCCATTAACCTACGTTTTATCATCTCAATTGATTTTTAGCTACATTCTCATGAGAAAAAGAAGGAAGGAAGGAAAAAGTATATTCGAGTGCAGGTTTTGATAGCAAGGTAAACAACACCAGGCACAAATAACACCAGTGACAGTACTAAAAGTGGCTTAAAAGCCGTAGGCTTTTAGGGACTGTACCGCATGGGTCCAAGAGGAATACTACACCAACTTTGCAAACACATAAACACAGGGAAAATGTACAGGTCGAAAATAACAAGGGAGATAAACTGGCAGTGTGTCACAACAAGTGGAGTAGGTCGTGCGGCCTAATTCTCAGGCTAGCACAGGGAGCTAAAAGATTCTGAAAGGCGCAAATCGAGTTTTATAAAAAAAGGTTTAGGACCTGGGCTCACATTTATCAAGGGTTTGCTTTGCGCTTGCTTCAAGCAAGGCAACACAAGCCCTTAAGTTAGATTTACTATGCCACGCAGAGCCACCATGTAAATGTAAATGTATTTGAGCTTGTAAAGTGCACTGCTACCCGTAGGTTTCCTGGCGCTGTATAACGCTGGGGAACCCGTCCTGGCTTTCCATGTGAGATGGTCCCTATTGGGCACCCCCAAGGTGAAGCCAGGCATCCCTGGCATTGATGGGGCTGTTTGTGGAGTATAAGCAAGCTATTGCCCAGAGTTGCTGAGTGGGACTCCATGATTAGAATAGGCACCGAGGCGAGATTTATCAAGCCCGCTGACATTGGCCCAACACCCTGCCGCGTCGGGAATTGAACCCTGGTCCCGGGCCGACCGCTGCTTCTGGGTCTGCCACCTCTAACCAGTGAGCCACACTACTCCACATGCATGTGCAAGTCGCTGCATTGCGTTACTCTGTGTGGGGAAGGAGGTCCTTGGGTGGAGTGCTTGATGTTGCCCCGCATCCACCCTTGCTTTTTGGCGCATTCACAGATTTACTAAGACTAGTAAACGGGAGTGCGTCAAAATGTTACGCTTTAGCAGGGGAGGCGTAAAGAAGAGACACATGCTTTTTTCTCCTCCTTCCTTCCTCTTTCTGCGAGAGGAAATGCCTCTGGGGATTGTTTCTGTGCAGGAGGGTTCCCTTCCTGCACAGAAACAATCCTGCCATAATGCAGGCACCCTTGTAGCATGAGGCAAGGGAGCCAGCATTGGCGCTTGGCAGCCACAGAGAGAGAGAGTGCAGGAATATGACATCTGTCAGTCATTATGGTGCATTCGTGCCCTCTCAAGTTATCTTGCTGCGTTGCGCTGCGTCAAATGTTAGTAAATCTGGGCAGGGGTTTAAAGATCTCAGATGTGTGAGTGCAGCTGGAGATCTGACGTAGAGGCCAGACAGATCGAATGGAGCATCTGGTACAGGTTCTCCATGTAACTTGGGTATGTCCCGCACACACTAAACTCTACCACCTGAGCAAGATAGTGCTTTTTGGAGTGAAATCAATGCCAATTACTCAAAACGCATCACTAGCAAGGGCAAATTACAGAGTGAGGATCTTTGGTCGTTTCAGACAGCAAGTGACACCACTGCAATAAGGGACTCCGAATGGTGAATATCTGTGGAAACAGGGTCGAGTGTGAATACGGAAGTTCCTGTTGAGGGGAAGGTGGTGGGCATCTGAAATGCAGTAAAAGCCCTTGTAAAGATTTTGTGGTTATGAATGGGGCGCAGATGTTTGCAAGGGGAGAGGTAAGTCTCTCTGTTGCCCCATATTTCAACAAAGCCAGACATTTTTGAAACGGCATCATGGCTACCGCCCTCCCTGGCCCCCTCCCTCTCACACTCCCCCCCCCCCCCGATTTCTCAACGAAAGAAAGAAGGAGCACTGCATCACGCTGCTCTGAGCACATCCACCCTGTTACTACATCCACGTGATACCCACTTACCCCCCCCCCCCCGCCCCCCACCCAGCCTTAGGGTAGACTTACGTGGCTGTAAGGGGGACTTCAGCCTCAATGCGCTGTGTGGTCCCCGTCACCAAGAAACGGCTGACATCCACACAAATATCAAATATATATTCTAAATGTGTAAAAATACGTGGAGGGTTGTTTGGTTCTATTTGTGGGTGCGTATGTGTGAACAAAGTTGTGTGTGTGTTTGTGCGCATTTGGGCGTGGGTGTTGAGTTCCTTGCCCTAGGGCCGGATCAGGGAGCTACACCTGATTACTTTCCCCTCACACCTAATTACACACATACCTCACACCCAATTACACACATACCTCACACCCAATTACTGTGCTTCTCCTCCACATTACATAGGGTAAGTTTCAGAGGTGGGTCTGGTGAACCTCTGAGGAGGGTTTGGTGGTAAGAAAAATACTTTGATTCCAGGAGGAAACAAAAAATAAGGAAGAGATTCCACCAGTAGGAAATAATATGGTGAAGTAAATTGTCTTCTAGATTTCGCACTACCTTTAGAATTCATACCATTTTTTATTTTCTTCCAACTTTGCATCAGCGCTCTAGACCTCTCTGAGCCAGTTGTACCCTAGAGGAGGATGTCTGGGTGGCTTTTGTCTTGGGCGAGTTTACGGAAGACCATCACCCACCCACCAACTATACACCAAAGCTGTAACTGTGCACCATTGTCGCTGACGGTTCGCACACCAAATGCACATTTAACTTAAGAGCTTAAAGATTGTCGTGAAAGTGTGTGAAGTGTACAGCAAAAAGGGCAAAACCCCCCATGTCTTCTGAATTAAATGCAAGGGCGGGGTAAGACGTCTACATGCAAAAAAAAATTCCATGTGGGGAAATCAAAAGGCGTGAGATATCCAAATACACATTTCCTACTACTTACTCTTGTGAACAATAAATAGAAATACATTTATAAGAATAGAAATATATCTTGAGCATTAAGGCTTGTTAAGAATTCCTTGTGTAATTCAAAAGCTTTTAGTGAATATCCAAAAATGCCTAAACCTATGCATATCATTCTGTACGTCTAGAATGCACAGATTCACACAGATATATGACTTGTTTGTGACTTGAGCACTGCACCAAGGTATTAGATGATTTAGGACAATCAGAAAGGGCCTGAGATAATCCGGCTCCGAGGAATTTCTAAGTTATGGAAAAAATAATACATTGTTAAAATCCCAGCTAACGAATAGAACGCAGTTGAAAAAAACATATTGTCAGCAAAATTGTGAGCATGTGTATAGGTACTTATTCCTTCTAGTGAGAGAAACAGCAAGGTGATTGAAGATAAATGTTTATGAGGAACTATAAAACCACAAATTGCATTGCCCGGTGATCTAGAGTAGGGTGAATGATCCGGCAGGTGTATGTCGACAGTCATGAGTAGAAAGAAGGGATACCTTTACTCGTCATGCGTGTCCCCAAAAGTGACAGGTCAGTGTGTGTCCTTAAATGTGACAGGTTTGTGATTGTCACCAAATGAGACAGGCCTGTGATTGTCACCAAATGTGACAGGTCTGTGATTGTCACCAAATGTGACAGGGCTGGGTCCCTAAAAGTGACATGCCGGTGTGTGTGTGTGTCCTTAAAAACTGACAGGTCTTTGTCCTTAAAAGTGACAGGGTGTTCCTGTCCTTAAAAGTGACATGTGCCATGCCCCATAGATGTGTCCTTAAAAAAGTGACGGGTCTCAACCCTCTATGATGACTGTAGGTGTCCATTTGTCCGAAGGGGGCGGTCTTCCAAAGGGCGGGGATTGTTTTGGAGCCATCAGCGAACCAGAGTCCTATGACGTTTGTATGTCATTGTTATGGTGTAGAGGTGTACGCCCCTTTTAGGGGCTGCTTAGGATACATATACGACTTCCTTAAGAACCTCTTACAGCAAGCAGAAGCCTGAATATGAAAAGGTGCCCGCACCCCACATCAGAATGAAGAGATACAACCCAATCGTGAAAAGGCCAGTGTTGGGTGGCTCCCAACCCACTATCAATAGATATTACCGCAGTTTAACACCCCTGGTAATGGACGAGGATGCTCGACAAGAAACTCCTAGGGATATGGACTGCAACGTTACTGGCTTTGGCAATGGCATATGTAGGCCTATGGAAGCACGCCGTCTCAAGGATTGCGTATGTCGGATGTCCCCGATTAAGGGCGACAGCAGCGACAGTGAGGGCTCATGTAGCGGCAGCCTGCTTGCTGGTCTCAGTTCAATGGATCTGGAGGAATCTGAAGAAGCTGTAGCACCTCCTAATACACCCGTCTATGAAGACATGGACCTTCAGGAGGATAAGGCTGCTGAGAAGGTCGTTCTGCACCATCCTGCTACAAGCGTCGAAGATGATGGGGCATCACAGGACATTAGCGACTCTCAAGATTTCAGAGCAGCCGCCGAAGACGATGAAAATGCGATGGTTAGTAAAAAAATTTCAAAAAAGAGAATGTTATGAGCAGGCAATTACATAATGGTTTATTTTATTTCTTCAACTAACGAACTGTCAATATTTTCTTCTTTTTGACCCTAGAGAGCAAACCCAGTCGAATACACCTACTTAATAAACTATGTTAAAAAAGATGTAGCACCTCCTAGCACACCCAGCTATGATGACAGGGACCTTCAGGAGGATACGGGTGTTGAGAAGGGTATTCTGCAACAACCTGGTACAAGCGTCGAAGATGATGGGGCATCGCAGGACATTAGTGACTCTCAAGATTTCAGAGCCGCCGCAGAGAGCGGTGAATATGCAGAGGTTAGTAAGAAAATGTTATGCGCGGTCACCTACATAGCGATGTATTTTATTTCTTCAATTTACGTATTGTAATTCTTTCTTCTTTTGAACCCTAGAGAGAAACCCCAAAAAGGCCTGCGCCAGAATGGCGGTCTACAAAAGCGAACAATGTAATTTTCAATTGTCTGTGGTGCTCAAAACAGGCTGAAAGTTCCACATGCCAAAACCGTGATGGCTGCGACAAGTGTGTATGCGACTCTGACATGTGTGAAAAGGAAGATGAAGGCTTGTCCTACTACGCAAGGCAGGAAGTTAAGGCTTTCGCCGCACAGGTGGTCCTAAGCTGTGTCCGGCGTGACTATTACAGCCTTTGTAACGGCCATCAAATCGGTAACGCTTTCCCCATTTGCATTTAGGCTGTAAACAACGCGCAAGGCAGGAGCAAGCTCGAATACAGAAATAATTGAATCTTCCGTTTTTTACATTGCAGTACCTTTTTGAAACGGGGAGTAAGGACCATGCTCACCTAAGGGAGCTGGATTCCGATTTTAACATAATCACAACACTGGTATGAGAGACAAATCTGCATGAAGGGTAACAATGAATTTTCACATTTATTTACCTATACAGCATGGTGTTTTGACAGACAGTTTGGTATGCAGAACATAGAAAGGGATACCAGGTGACCACACTTTTGTTTGTTTTTGTTCACAGCACCCTAACTTCAGTGTCTCTTGCAGTGGCATTTAAAATGTATTGCCCTGAAGAAATTGCCATAAGTCAAAGGCAATGAAACATGTCGGCTGTAAGTAGAGAGTAAATCGATTGGTAGTATTTTCTCTCTTCTTTTTTAGTATATGTGTACTCACTGGTTTGCAACAGAGAAGGGAATGAGAATAAAAGTTTATGGCCCCAGTTGCTCAGTGACTTATATGTAATATGTTATATGTTGTTAGTTTTGTCACATATAAGTTGTGTCCACTGCACCATTCACTGTCCTTTTATTTTTTAAGGGTCGAGGCACGTCTTTTGGTTTTAGCTTGATGGCACCAATGATGAGAACAGGGCCATCCTGGTGAGTACCAACCAGGGGCCCCATTGGTGGTGCGCCCGTGAGGTGCCATCTCGCTTTTTCACACATTTTTTGTCTGTGCTGTCTTGTTTGTAGCAATCAGAGAGGTTGTCATTTTAGAGAGGCAATAGATTGGAACATCTGAGGATTTTCTTTAGACTAAAGGGATCCCGTGGATAACGAATTGTGACCATGAATGTTTTACAGTCTAACAAATGAATATTGCCATAAGAATTAGGACTGTTTTGTGTATGAGCTGTCACATTTGGTGACAATCCCAAACCTGTCACTTTTAAGGACACACACTGACCTGTCACTTTTGGGGACACGCATGACGAGTAAAGGTATCCCTTCTTTCTACTGTCATGTCATCACAAGAACAGTGGAAGGTGAAAAATATCCTTGATCCTGTATCACTGGTGTGATATTGGGGCAGAATAAGAAAAAATTGCAACAGTTAATACCTCATGTGCAAATCTTACTGTAATGTATAGCATAATTGCAGAATTTAATAGATTACTTATTTAGGAAATGCCTCTGGCAGAGTAAATATTCTGTTGTATTGTACTGCATTGTAATTGCATTTATATAGTGCTTACTACCCCTGATGAGGCGTTGAAGAGTTTTTTCGGCAAGTAGCATGGTACTCTGGAACCCACAAAGGATTATTGGCGAATTAGTACAGTAAAATATGAAAGTAATTTGAGTGGTGGAAATGTTAGTCAGTTATTTGGATTGAAAAGGATAGAGGAGGGTTAGAAGAGGGAAAAAGGTTTGCATTTATATAGCGCTTGCTGCCCCTGATGAGGTGTCGTAGTGCTTTATCGGCGAGTAGCACGCTACTCCGGAACCCATAAAGGATTAGTGGTGAATTAGTATGTTAAAATATGAAAGTAATTTGAGTGGGGAATATACCAGTCAGTTATTCGGATTGAGAAGGAAGAGAAAACGACCTTGACATTTTTCGTTTTTGTTTTTGGAGTTTATAGCCATAGGAGGGGATTTGGGGTGAGTAAAGGGGAGATAGATGGGAGTTAGTATAGGAAAATGTAAAATTAATTTGAGTGGTGGACATGTTATTCTGTTTTTTAGATTGAAACTGAATAGTGGAGGGATAGAAGAGGGAAGGAGGGATAGAAGAGGGAAGTGTCTAGATTAATTTATTTAGTTCATAGCAGTAGGAGGGGTTTGGGATGCATAAAATGGAGGTGGAGAGGGAAAAGTCGTAGGGAAGGGTTTAGAAAGGCTTGTTTGGGAGATCTGAATAGTAAAGAGGTATGAGATGATGCGAGGAGGGAAGAGTCTAGAAGGGGTTATTTTGGGATCATACTAGCGGTATGGGGTTTGGGATGAATGAGAGAGTGGAGGTAGACAATATATTGATAGAGGTTTAGGGGGAGAAATAGGGTAGTTCATTGGAAAGAGTATTAGAGTGAGGTTTGAGATGAGTCAGAGAGTTGAGGTAGAAGATATATTGAGAGTGGTATAGGGTGAAAATATTGTAGTGCATTGGATATGCTAAATTAGTAGGAAAATAATACATTTATCGATACATAAGTTCATGGAAGGTATATATATATATATATATATATATATATATATATATATATATATATATATATATATATATATATATATATATATATATATATATTTATGGATAAGGAAGTGTGGTGTTTAAATTCATTATTTTAAATAATTTTCTTTTTTGTAATTCAATAGTAAAGCAATTGTAGATAGTTATGATAAAAGATTTAGGGCCAGATGTATCAAGATACCCTTTTGCGATTCTCAAATAGCGATTTTTTGAGAATCGCTATTTGAGAATTGCAAAATGGTATGTATCTCGAAATTCACAATTTTTTTGCGATTTCTTAAAATTCCTTAATTGCGATTAGCAAATTGCTAATCGCAATTAAGGAATATTTTCCCATTAATTTCTATGGGCCAGGATGCCCATAGTAATGAATGGGAAGTAATTCTCAATTAGCGATTCGCAATTTGCTAATCGCAAATTGAGAATAATTTCAAGGGTGCAAGGGTGTCTTAAGGACAACCTGCTGCACCCCTGAAATTTACATGTGTGCGCATATGGCGCACATACATGCCCTAAGGGAATGTATGAGTGTCACATGGCACCTTTACAAATGCCAAAAAGTGCATTTGTAAAAGAAATCGCAAATTACCACCAACTACAAGTTGGTGGTAATTTGCGATTTCTTAATGTGGATTCGCAAAAAAAAAATGCTTGATGCATAGCATTTAAGGAATCGCAAAATTGCGATTCCTTAAATGCTTGAGCAAAATAAGGAATCACAATTTTTCCGATTCCTCGATTTTGCTCATACATCCCAAAACACAGTTTGAGATTCGCAAACGCCGGAATTCTGCGAATTCCGACATTTGCGAAACGCAAAAGGCTTCATACATCTGGCCCTTACTTACTTCTGTAGTCGCTTATAAACATGTTAAATATATAGAATAATGCAACTATCAGTAATATGCAAATTTTATGAGCATAACTCGTCAATTTTTTAGTAGTTTTCTGAAGATAAGGTGGTTAACTGTGGATCTTATGTTGGGGGTAAAGAGTTCCTTCATTTGGTTGCTTGAACAGAGAAGGATGGGCCACCCATGTCTTTTTTTCTTGCACGTTGGGATTTTGAGGTGAGGTGCCACTCTAGAGCAGATGTTTCTTTGTTGAATGTGTTTGCGGATTTTATTCCTGATGGAGAGTGGTAGGGTTCCATTTATGGTTTTGTGGATGATACAAAGCAGCTTGACCGAGGATCTTCTGGCAACCAATAACCAATGCAGGGCGTTCAAGGCTGGGGAGATGTGGTCATGTGGCTTTATATGTAAGAGTCGTCTGGCAGCCGAGTTCTGAATCTGTTGTAGTCTTTTGATAGATGTTAAAGGTGATTGGTGGTAGAGGCTATTGGCGTAATCGAGTTTAGGCAGAACAAGAAAAACGGTAGCCTGGACCTTGTGTGGAAATTCCAGATGAGAGAAGATTTGTCGCAGAGTTTTTACAGTAACAAAGCTTGATCTTGCTAATTTGTCATCTTGGGCGTTCATTGATAGCTTGGAGTCTATCGACCATGCGGCGAGGGGGTCATAATTTTTCCAATAACCACACATGAGTATTTCCCATTTGTAAGCATTCATTTCGAGATGGCTCCACAACATCCATTGATCCACGGCTCTGAGACAACTAAAAATTGGCGACTTTCACATGTCTTTGGTGTATTCCAGTTGAAGCAGTATTTGTGTGTTATGTGCATCGTTATAGCACATGAGGTGAAATTGATTGATCAGTGCCGGTAATGACTTCATGTAGAAGTTGAAAAGCATGGGTGAGATGAAAGAACTTCGATGGACCCCTGCTTTTGTGAAATACGGTTTGGATGAGAAAGGAAGGGTATGGATGACATTACTTATGTTGCTAAGGTAGGATGTGATCCAGTCTAGAGCAGTCCCCTCTATGCTGGCTTCATAGAATCTTTGTATCAGAGTGTCATAGTTTACATCTACCTCGGACGCCTGACCCTGACCATGCCTGGCCGTTTGGGGGTAGCAGATCAGCTGTCATAAGGACACGCTGACCTGTATATAAGGGGGCATTCTAGGCGGGCCACTCTCTTTACATCTACCTCGGACACCTGACCCTGACACTCCAACATCGTAGCGCGCTGCAGGGCGAGCTATTTATGAACGCGGCAGCGTTTTCAAAAATATCCCTGTTGTGTATTTGCTTTGTCTTTATTTTATCTTACCTTGTTTTTATTCAGTATCGCGCTCCCTCACCTGCACTATAATTGGATTTCCACTGCGCTTAGCGGGTCCCGGTTCACATCAGCTTTGGCCGCCATCTTGGGTGAGTCTTCTTCCACGCCTGGCCATTTGGGGGTAGCAGATCAGCTGTCATAAGGATACGCTGACCTGTATATAAGGGGGCATTCTAGGCGGGCCACTCTGTTTACATCTACCTCGGACGCCTGACCCTGACACTCCAACATCGTAGCGCGCTGCAGGGCGAGCTATTTACGAACGCGGCAGCGTTTTTTAAAATATCCCTGTTGTGTATTTGCTTTGTCTTTATTTTATCTTACCTTGTTTTTATTCAGTATCGCGCTCCCTCACCTGCACTATAATTGGATTCCCACCGCGCTTAGCGGGTCCCGGTTCACATCAGCTTTGGCCGCCATCTTGGGTGAGTCTTCTTCCACGCCTGGCCATTTTGGGGTAGCAGATCAGCTGTCATAAGGACAAGCTGACCTGTATATAAAGCAGTCTTCTACACGCAGTGTTCTCGCGCAGCGTTCTCGCCGTAGTGACGCCGGAGTCACCCCAGAGTCCAGCCCGTCTGCGCCCGTCAGCGTCTCGGAAGCGGTCGGAGCGGCGGGGGGGCTTGATCTGTTGGACTAATCATACCGGGTGCTATCATGGTCTGCTGTACATCTTCGAAGCTGCGGTCTTTACAAAAGGTATTGTGTGCTTGCTATAAGGTGTTTCCTGGTCACTATAGGGGCAAGAGGAGATGCCCGGGCTGCGGCTGGTCGCCAGGCAATGCTCCGCGGACACTGTCCAATCGGGAGACGGACATTGTGAAGCATCTCTGTATGCTTTTAAACACCAGGTCAGTGCGCAGTCACGCTCAGGAGCTTTTTGACCTCCTGACCACGGAAAAACCGGTGTGTTTGATGCTAACAGAGACCTGGTAAGGAGTCTCCTCCAATCCCAATATCGCTATGGCGATTCCTCCAGAATACAATATTTATAGGCAAGATAGACTGGAAGGGAGGGGTGGAGGGGTAGCACTCGTAGTGAAGAAATCTGTCATATGCTCAATTATTCCTACGGAGGCTATCAATGGGTCTGAATCCCTTGCCTTCTCTTTATCATTGGCGCCGCATCAATCGGTGAAAGGGCTGCTAGTGTACAGGCCCCCTGGTCCAGTTGGTTCTTTTTTCGATGAACTTTTGTCTGTCATGTCAACGCTGGTCCTGAGAGCTGACCACTGTATCTTGGCTGGAGATCTCAATTTTCACATGGATGAGGCTTTGGACCCAGATGTGATCAAACTGTCCAATATTATGGCCCCCCTGGGCCTGGCCCCCTATCTTTTTGAACCAACGCATGATAAAGGCCATACTCTGGATCAGGTCTTCTCTACGTCCCCCATAGAGGTGACAGCACTTCTGCCGGTCCTTTGGACAGACCATTGGTTGGTCAATTTTTACATACTGGGGAATAAGAAACCCCCAAGCAGTGCCCTCAGACAGCAAGGATTAGCGTCAAGGCCATACCATCAGGTGACCCCAGAAATGCTGGCGCAGGCATTGTACGAACATCCATGCCCTCTCACGGGGGTTTTAGATAGGGACCTGGAGTCTCTGCAGGCCTGTCTTGTGGACAGGCTGAATGATTTGGCTCCTTCGAGGGCTCCTCGTTCGCTATCTAAACGGGTTTCTGCTCCTTGGTTCCCGCAGGCAGTGCAAGGTGGCTGAAAGGGCCTGGCGGGCTCAGTACGATTCTGCAGCCAGACTCGATTATAGAACCATGGTTAAGGCCTATCATCGGGCTATCCTCCTTGAGAAGAAGGGTTACTTTGCTAGGAGGATTGAGGCTGCCTCTAATTCCTGCAAGGAGATCTTCACGATTGTTAGGGAATTCATTGCCCCGCGGTCGAATGCGACCCAGACCGCCCCTACTGAGACATGGGCTTCGGATCACGCCAGCTTCTTTACTACTAAGATAAAGCTGATTCAGGACTCTTTTCCACTGAGGCCGGCTGTAGTCTCCCCTTGTTCTGAGGACCGACCAGTTCCATCCGTCCCTCTAGGGTCAGTCCTGTCAGACTTTCCGCCTATTTCAGCTCCTTCGTCATTGACACTCACGGCCAATCTTAAATCGGGTTCGCCGCTTGACCCATGTCCGGCCAAATTTCTGGCGAAGATGGCGACAGTGGTAAATCCGTTGGCGAATCCCCTCCTGAATCTCTCTTTGAGCCAGGGGTGGTCCCACCGGCCTGGAAACAGGCTATGGTCATTCCCCTCATTAAGAAGCCTGGTTTAGATCCCGAGGTTTTGGCCAATTATAGGCCTATTTCTCTCCTCCCTGCGTTGGCCAAGATCGTGGAGAAGCACGTGCACACTGTGCTTTCTAATTTTTTGGAATCATACGATCTACTTCATTCCACTCAATCGGGCTTTCCCCCTAATCTTAGCACTGAGACAGCGCTGTTGGAGGTGTCCGAAGCCATCAAGGAGACGCTGGATTCAGGTGGCAGAGCCATGTTGATAATGCTTGATTTGTCGGCGGCCTTTGACACCGTCCCCCATGAGGGTTTGCTCGTCAGACTTTATGAGATCGGTCTGAGGGGGACGGTGCTTAGCTGGTTTAGATCATTTCTGGCTGGCCGTCGACAAACGGTCTGGGCCTCCTTTATGTCTGCTGAGATGCCGCCATTGGGAGTCGGAGTCCCGCAGGGCTCTGTGTTGAGCCCGACTCTATTTAACATCTTTATGACCCCTCTGGCGGCATTGGCAGAGTCTTTCGGGGCCCAGATCGTATCCTATGCCGACGATACCCAGCTTCTCTTTACCTGTGGGAAAGGAGAGGATTTTGATTGAGAGAGTATTCGTGAGTGCCTTGGGGCTGTTTTTGAATGGTTCCAACTGAACAGCCTCAAGTGCAACTCAGATAAATCTGAGGTACTCTTCTTCGGCTGTCAATCCGATCCAGATTGGCAGGTATGGTGGCCCGCTGATATGTCTCCTCCGGTGCGATCGTCTCAGTTGGCTAAGAATTTGCGGATTAAAATTGACAACGGCCTGACTTTAAGATCTCAGATCCTTGCCCTCACTGGCACCTGTTTTGGTCTCCTCAGGATGCTTCGGACGTTTTTTTCTTTGCTATCTGAGGATCATAGGAGGACTATGGTACAGGCCTTAATTGGTTCAAGATTGGACTACTCCAACGTCCTATTACTTGGCCTGCCGGACTATCTCCTGCAACGGATGCAGGTGGTCCAGAATGCGGCAGCGCGAGCCATTTTTGGCCTGCACAGGCGAGTCAGAGTCTCTGGCCTGTTGCAGTCTCTTCATTGGCTGCCTATCCGGAAGCGGATAGTTTTTAAAGCCCTGACTCTTGCACACAAGGCCCTCTACGCCTCGGGGGCTAAATACCTTCAAAGGAGGCTCGCCTTCTACCGTCCGTCATGATCTCTGAGATCAGAGTTGCTGTTTCTTGTCACTGTTCCTCGTGTGAAGAAGGCCCGCATTGGAGGTTGCTCCTTTAGGTTGCGGGCTCCACAGCTTTGGAACAGTCTGCCCCTGACACTGCGTAGTACCTCGAACTTGCTGGCCTTCAGGAAGGGCCTGAAAACCTGGCTTTTTGCCTCTTAGACTCCCTTTTATTTTGCTGACTCCGTTTTCTTAAATCTCTGTGTTGTGTTTGTCTTTTTCAGGTTGTCAATAAAGCGCCGGGACACTCTTTTCGACTAGCCGAGCACTATAAAAGACACAATTAACATTAACATAACATAACATAGTCAACCAAGTCAAAGGCAGCTGAGAGGTCAAAAAGAAGTAGTGCAGCAACCCTGTTTCGGTCAACTGTGTTCTTCTGGTCATCCCAGATGGCAACAAGAGCAGATTTGGTGCCTCTTCCTGGACAGAATCTGGTTTGGAAGTCTGAAAGTATGGCATTATCTTCAATGAATTGTGACATCTGGGTGAATGCTGCTCTTTCTATTAGTTTGACCAGGAAAGGTCCATTTGTAATTGGTCTGTAGTTGTCAGGGTTCAGCGGGTCCAATTTTTGTTTTCTTTAGTAATGGGCGTATGTATGACTTTTTGAGCGCTTCTGGAAATATTCTCTTTTATCTCTGTATTTTTCCAAGGTGCTTGTTTTCTTTTGTTCTGTTGTGTCATTTTTAGTGGTGATCGATATCAAAAGCGTCCTGTAGCCACTCATATAGTTTTTGAATGGAATGTATTGTGTCTAGATCTGTACTGGATGGTTTCAAAGTGTTTCAAATTGAGGGCCCTATTTATGAAAAACAAAAGCAGCGCAGTGCCGCAAGTCATTTGGCTGTGCCCCGCTGCGTTAGTTTCACAGCACAGGGTTGCAACATACTTACAAAAATATGTTGCATCTCTTTGCTTTTCCCTGGGCTGGCCCACAAACAGCTGCCATGCGCTGGCACAGGCAACCTTGCACCATGGTGCAAGGATGCCTGTGTCATGGGGAGATTGTTTTTGTGCAGGAAGGGGCACCTTTCTGCACAAAAACAATCAATTGAGTTTATTTCCTCTTCCAATGCGTGCTGTAGAATGCAGTATGCATTGAAAGAGGCAAAATATGAGAAGAAATGAAAACATTTCTCATTGCTGAGCCTCGCTACGCCACCCCTGGGGTGGCATAGAATTCTCATGCATTTCCAGGTTGACAATTGCTCGTAAATCTGGAAATGCATCAACGGACATGGGTGTTGCGTGGGAACACCCACAGCAACACCCCCTAACACGCAAAGTGTTGAGTGAAAAGGGGCAATAATTACAAGCACACATAAAGCCACACAGGCTGGCTTTACGTGTGCTTGTAAATATCACGTAGCAGGTTGCGCCGCCAATGCTTCACTCAATGTGATGCCCCTGTGGTGCAAGTGGCTTGTGAATAAGCCCCTGAGTTTGTTCCATAGTCGTGGATGCACGTAAGGTGGTTTTAGGTGTGTTGCTTAGTGTTTTATGTTGGTTGGCAAGCAAATGGTGGGTTGACCATGTGACCAGAGTCATTGTTTGAAAGGTAACTAGTACTATATTCGCAAAAACGACATCTAGGATGTGTCCAGTGATGTTTGTGGTTTTGTGAACGATGTGATGCAGGTTCAGTTCGTCTAAACCAGAGATGATTGTTTTCGGATGGGGCATATTGGGTTTATCAAACCAAATGTTGAGGTCACTCAGAATGCATAGGTTGGAGTCTAGTGTTCTGAGGTTTGAAACAGTGACTAGAAGTTTATCACACAATGCATTGCTAGGTGGAGGTCTGTAAATGAGCAAGAAGTTTCAGGAGGGAGATGGTGTAGGATTGCATTTGGTGAAAAAGGCCTCACAATCTTTTACGGAGATGTTGTCAGCTTTAGTGATATGTAATGTTTGTCTGACACACCAGCAAGGCCAGCTCCTCTTTTGCTTGTATGATTTTGGGTGATAGTTTGATAGCCTAGAGGAATAACTTCATGCAGGACTGGAGCCATATAATATGCAAACCATGATTTAGTTATGAATAGTATTTCAGTTTTTTTTGCCAGTGAGAAGGTCGTAGATGTGATGTTTGTTTTTAGAGAATGATCAAGCATTTATTAATAGACAGTTTAGAGTACTGCTTTGGTGATAGTGTGACTTTGTTTTGTAGAAGAGTGAGCAGTATTTTGTGGGCTTGCAGCAGGTGTGCCCTTAGCTGTATGAGGATAGTAATCACGTAGCTGTTCTGTTCTGCTGGACGTGTTTCTTGTCCAGCAGGCTAAGAAGGCATTTTGATGGGTCTGCGTGTGTAGCTGGTGGGGACGGTGGTTGAGATTGAGTTGATGCACTGAGTTGTTTTGGCATTATAGCCTTGTTGTGCAGTAGACATTGAGAAGCAAAGTTGTGTGGTGTGGCATGTTGCTTATTGTGTTTGCGCTGTTCAGGGCAGAAGGTGTGTTGACTTAGGGGAGGTGCAACATGTGGGTCATGTAGTAAGTTTCTAAATTATCCAATGGATGAGAGGCTGTAAAAAGAGAGGTGCTGTGTTGATGTATATGTGTTAGGTGTGGGGGAAGAGAGAAAACTTGGCATTGGAGTTGTTAATTTGTTTAGTCTGTTTGTATGTTTGTAGTTTGTGATGGAAAGTATTTTCAGGTGTTGTGCATGAGAGATTGTGTTGTGCTTGTTAGGTTTTGTTTTTGAGGTGTAGTGAACGGAGGTGCTGATATGTTTGTTTTATGAGATGGATTTGTTTGTATAGTATTTTTGTGAGAGTTAGTTGTAAAGTAAAGGGGGTGATGGTGTATTTGTAAGTGGAGTGTATGTTGTGTGTAAGAGGGGATGAAGTAGAGTTAAGAGTGTTTGTCGTAGACTTGACTGCTGTAAGAGGTGATATGTGTGCTCCAGTTGAGTGTAAGTGTTGTACAGTTGTGTCATTGCGGTAGAAGAAGAGGAGGGTGTTGGTTGGAGAAATGATGGAAGGCTAAGTATAGGTTTGTTAGTGACAAAAAGGGGTCTGTTAGGAGTAGTTAGAGAAGGCAGTAAGTGTCTGGATGGGACAAGTTAATATGGTGTGAATTTGGGTTGGGTTAGTGATGAGGGGATTAGTTAGTAGTACTGGTTCGAGTTGTGTATTGTTAGTAGGTGATGGTACAAATGCATGGTAGCTGGGATAGAAGGGTGTATAGGTGTGGTTTCTGGGGTTTTGTAGTGAGTGCTGAGACATTGAACTTGTTTTGGGCTAATTTGTAGAGAATGAGCAGAGTACATATGCTGTGAGTGTGTTACTCTGGTTGTGGAAAGGGGTAGGGTGTGTGCTGGTGTATATGAAATTGGGCAGCATTTCTGGCCCTAGTCCCGACCAGTCTCGAACAGGCTCAAAGAGGCAATTGCCCTTTTCCTCTCCGCCCTTAACCTCGATGCCTGGGCTGAGACGCCCTGAACCCGGACTTTAAATAGCCCTAGTAATCAGGTGACCCCTTCTGCCAAATAGAACCTTAGCCCTAAACCTAACCAATCACAGCACTAGCTCTAAGCCCTAGATCCAATAGGACAGCACCCTCTTATAGCAAATCACTGCCCTAGTCCCAGCAGCCAATCAGCCACTAAACCCTAAGCCCTACGTCCAATGCAAAAGCCTATCCCCAACCCTGGCCCTAGATGCCAACCATACTGGAAACTCTAAGCCCTACGTCCAATAGAAATCCTAGACCCATCAACCAATCTGAAACCTTAAACCTATCCACCAATCAGATAATTATTTGTTAATTGTATGACTTTGCAAGAGTGTGGATGAACAGAGCTGCTGCTATGGGAAGATGTTATGTTTGTGCTCTAAATGGCTTCAATCTGTTGCAGCAATCAGCCTTTTGCTGAGAATAAGCAATGATTGATGTAGCAACAAGTCGGAGAAATAGATTGCTTTTTGCTTCCTATCATGGAAGAGATGGGAAGAGCAGAATATCTTGCTGAGATTAGAAGTACTCCAGTCGAGGCGTATGCTCTGATTAATGGGCTTACGCCTTAAGAGCTTGAGGATAAAAAGACAGGCTGAGTTGAAAGGATTATCCTCCTTCGCTGATCTGGGCATGAGAGAGTCCTCTGTTTATCAACACATCTGTGCTTCTTTCCTGAATCCCAAGTGTAACTGGATCAGCCCCACAAAGCTTGGCCGTCTGCACAGAGAATCAAGTACCACCACTGCTGATTGTCTTGAAGGGCTGGATGGTCAAGAGGGAGGCCAGTCTAGAACACAGAGGCCATTTCTGGACATATAACAGATGTTTCAGTTTTATGAAGGTAGGTCTGATGTCATGCATAGCCCAATAGGTGAAAGAGAGGCCTTTGAATGATCTGCATCTGGCAACTGATCGACTCGAAGGGCGGGAGGGATGTGGTTGCATAGGCATAGACATAGCAGTGCCTGGCTGCTGCTGGTGTAGTCTGGTCAGAAAGCGGAAAGGCGATGGTGGCTTAGACCCTCTGTGGCAGTAATCAATGTGGGAAGATAAGGCATATGTTGTACAGTGGCAAAGAAGACACTTTTTATTACTTGGCTATGTTGTGGCACTAGGGACAAGTTGGAGTCAATGATCACTCCGATGGTTTTTACTTCTGTGGATGATGATGGCCTAAGTTCCAGATCCCAGATAATGATAAGACTATACCGGTCTTGGTGCTAGGTGGTCTTTCATTTTCAGGAAAATTAGCTTTTCAAGAAGTGGGGTAAAAGATGTATCTTGATGGCATGGTACAAGCTGCACTGAGCACTGTACTTAGGCAATAGAGGGGGCCTGCAGAGAACTTCAATTGCCACACATGTTGCTACTCAAAGAGGATATTTGCTTAGCAAACTTGCATAAGGGGTTTCCATTTCATGGGCGATCACAAGCGTTCTACATGTCTGCGGCCACCATGTTTACAGAGAAGACCTAATGTGGTGTGATCCTTCCCCGGCTTTACTTATAAGGCCATTTTCAGAGATTAAAGCTTGAGAGACACGTCCTGATGCTAGCAACACATGCAGCTATTGTTGTTGTAGCTGTCACAAGCTAATATGGCAAAAGGAGAGAGTGCAATAAAGAAGCCATTCTCCAGCTGGCTGCTTCATAGAGTGACTGGGTCTGATGCAAATGTCTTGCACATTGAGCAGCCCCCACTGCACAACTAGCTCTCCTGACATCTCTGGAACTGTTTTGGCACATATTAAAGCCAAGCCAAACACTCATTTGCTGCCTCAACTTCTGAGAATACTTACCACAATTTTCTTTTAAAGAGGGAATAAGCCAAGTACACAGATACATTATACAAATGTATTTTCTTTGAAGGAATGGAGTTGTCTTCTCTCCTGTGCATATTAATTGATGGCATCTCTCCTGTTCTTAGCCTAAGAGATGTGCCACTGGACAGAAACCACTGTGTGCTCTTACTGTGCTCTTTGCAAACCTATCTGAGACACTTGTTTGGGGAGGAAGAGGATTTTATGAGCTCCGTTTTAGTACCGTCTTCCACAGAACCATAAATAATCACAAAGAGGGCGGGGGCTCTCTTGAACACTTTTAAGGAAGATTATTCCTACTGGGCCGTGTCCCTTTGCCTCTTTGCCTCTTCTAAACCAATACCTAGGAAAGAAGACATCATGTTAATTTTTTGTGAGCAGTTCTTTAAAAAAAGAACATTAGACCGCTCAAACATACCTGGCGACAAGCTTCATCAAATGGGCTTCCTACACCAGCACACTATTGGTGCGGAGGGCTCATCCTGAGCTCTCTCAAAAGTGGAATATTAAGGATTTGTTTAATTGAGGATGCAAGGAATAACAAAAATGATAGGGCAAAGAAGTAGATATGACTTTGTTTGAAAAGTTTCTGTCCTACAGAAGATTAAAAACTAAGCACTGGGGCTAAAGGTAACTATTGAGGATCCTACCTACACTCATTTGGCATAGTATGACCGCTAGTGTGACAATATTTACCAGGGCTGCTTGTGACTTCTCTGTCCAGCCTAACATTACATTCGTCTCTTCTCTGCATCACATTTCAATTTTGTGTTATAAAGATCTTGAAACTATGTACAAATTGTGACATTCTTTTTGATTTTTCTTGTCGCTGTACCTGGGATCTACAAAAAGTGAGAAAATAGAACAAAGATGAATGGGGAAATATCATCTGCGCCAGACTACTAACTGTATCCTATTTTCTTCTTCTGAACATGAATGTATTTATATATTTACCTTAGCAACAGTAACATTTAAATCAGAAACGTTTTACAGATACAAACCTGCTATTATCTGAACCTGAGTTATAAGCCCGAGCCGCATCTGGTATAGCTTGAGGCACAAAGGCTATAAGGCTATTAGAACATTCCACCCGCTAAGGGTAGAATATTCTAAATTAAAGAGGAAGAAACTTGAAGACAAACATTGGAATGTTGGAGCTCCAAACTTATACCAACCATTAGAAGCCTGAGGCTACTCTATTGTCTTCAATGGAGCTCTCAACACTCCAATGTTTTAATATAAGATATTGACCACTAATGGAATATACAGGCAGATTTTCAACAATTCAGCATGAGTAATCACTCTCGTCACTTGAAATGCAAGAGATAACTATTCAGGGCAATTTTGAATTCTTGTTGAGAGGGGTTAGCATCAAATGTCTGGTGGTGGGAAGCTCCAGTGTAAGAGGTCTAGAAGGTGGAAGGACAAGAGGTGACAGAAGCACTCGATGGGTTGGGTGGGACTAGAAGGATGAGGATGGAGGCTCATCGGATTCAGGTTGGCTGTATCTGGATAGGATCCCAGAGGGCTTGTTTAATGTCATTCATCAGAGTGGCAGGTTTTGGGGTTTTATCTTTGGCACGACCGCAAGACCACATTCACCATTGCTTCCCACTCCTTTAACAAAGTGGGCATGCATTAAGGTCAATATTAAAGTGTTGGGTGACGTCTTATCTCATGAGCAATGTTCCCAAATTTAGTCAGTGGCAATAAATGCCACACTGCAGTGTGCCATGAGGTATATGTTTCATATTCCCTCCCTCTTTATTCGTTCCCTCCACTGGCTTATTGTCAGATAGAGGATTATTAATAAGGCTCTTTGCATGGTTTTCTAGCCCTGCAGTTGAAAGGTTCCAAGCAACTTACCTCTCTTTTCCACTGGTACACCCCTAGGAGGCTTCTTAGATACTCCTTCCTAGATTTCGGAAGGCCAATTCGGGAGGTCATTCCATCTCGGTGGCTGCTGCTAAACTGTGGAACTCTTTGCCTGACCATATCTCGGATTTTGACTCACTTGCCATATTAAGAAAACTTCTGAAAACATGGCCTTTCTCTTCCAATTTCCTTTAGCCAGGTGGGGTGATTTTTGATTGCTTTAGGGTACCTCCGCTAACGCTTGGCCACCTCAGGGTATAGTGCACTTTATACAGTTTTTTATATTTATTTATGATAAACATGTTTTTGTGAACAACTAGTGCTTCAAAATAATTTATGAATACTCACAAATTGCAAACTTCATAAAGTATTCATGATTTGACATCATTGTTCTATTGTTTCTCAGAATTGCCATTCAAGGCAACATCATCACTTAAATAAAAGAACATGAGTTTAGACCAGATTGGTTCAACATGATGCAAGGATTATTACCAAATATTGCTTTCAACTACCTGACCCTAGATGGGAAATTGAAGAACTATGAGTAGGAGAACCTTTCTCCAAGACAAAGGCAGGTAGATGAGGGAGCCAGACCCCAGGGTGCACTGCAACAGTGTGCGTTGTGGTGCTCCATTTACTAGGTGCATCGGGCAAAGTCATGCTTCCTATTACAGTTAATGCCCTGCCTTCAGTGCTGCCACAAACTTGTGCTTGCCCTGAGAGTAGTGTGTTATTGGATGTCAGACTGAGCGTTTGAAGCAGCAGGTCTGCCTTTCACTGTGCCAGCAGCAACTGGCCACACTTCAAAGGGGCACAGAGATCCCCTGCATGTGAGTGCAGTCAGTGATAGCACCCGCCTGCAGGGGGATGTTTGAGGAATCTAAGGGACCACCATATGCTTCCTTTGAACGGCCACACACTGGAGTCGCAGGACTGTGCATTACCCTTTTGTGATGTGCAGTAAGTGCTCCCCGACAGCTCTTTTGCCTCAGTGCCTATAATATGACATAGTCACAGAGGCAAAGTGTTTCCTCATTTGCATGGGACCTCACCCTCATGCAAATAAAGCAACAACCCTTGAGATCATGCTGACACTACATGTGTTCCGTCAAAATCTTTATTACAAAAGCACCTGCAAGCCCAAATACCACAGTGCCCCGGAGGTGCAGAAAGTGGGCTCATATGACTATTGCATCCCAGGTAAATTGGTAAATATGTCCTAAGTGGGGTAAACCCAATAGAATGCCAATGGAGATTGGTAGGAAGATGAGTTGCTTGTATGAGAAGTCCACAGCATCATCTCCACAGTGTAGGCACTGACCGCCAGTCTATGTCTTTTATAGTGAGCCCAATTCTCAAATGCTTGCCTGCAGATAGGCGCAACCTGTCCATGTCTGCACATGCATTCTAGATCTAGATTCACCAGGTCAGGTTCTAAGCTAATCTCCATTCAGACTTGGTGCTTATGACTGTGGAACTTCTACTTGGTTAGTGGATGTTCCACCAGACATGACTCCTAAGTGTGTGCCAAGGCGATTGTCTGTAACTGTAGTTAACATATTGACATTACTATCCCCACGGCTGTCTGCATTTCCACACATAACCGTAACCTTCAATTCCTGTTTCAGTCAGGACTAGAGGGTGGAAGTTATGTGAGAGGATCAAGTCAGAGATTCCAATAAAGTGTTGATCTGCAGTTGAGGAGCATGCATTTGAAGGTGTGGGTAATAGCTTTACTTAGCGGTGAGAAGCTGATGGGAACTTGTACGAGATTTACAGCCAGATTCATGAAGCCGAAATCGGCTCGCAAAGGGCCAGATTCTGAGAATCTGGCCCTTTGCGAGCGCTATTTTTGCATTTGGGATTCCTCATCCCAAATGCAAAAATCGCAATTCTAAAAATCGCTAAATTGCGAATAATAGCATTTAAGGAATCTCAATTTGAGATTCCTTAAATGCAATTCATGAACCATTTTAAAATTGCGAATTCCCAATCTGGGGCCGCTATTTACCGCGAAGTGTAACTACGTGGTAAATAGCAAAAACTTAGAAAAATGCACTTTAGTGCATTTTTCTAAGTTGTATGTTACACACACACATGTCCTTTGGACATGTGTGTGCGCAACACCTGTGTACATTACCATTTCAGGGGTGCTACAGGGTGTCCTTTGGACACCCTGGCACCCTTGAAATCGCATCCTTATTTGCGAATTGCTATTTGCTAATCGCAAATAAGGAATGACTCCCCTTTAGGCCCATAGGAATGAATGGGGAGTCATTCCTTATTTGCGATTCGCAATTAGCGAATCGCAAATAAGGAAGCTATAGAAATCGCAATAAATATTGCGATTTCAACATGAATCCCGTTTTGCGAGTCTTTAAAAGCGATTCCTTAATAATCGCTATTAAGCACTCGCAAAACATGACAATGATGAATCTGGGGGTTAGAGGCTTAAATGGGCCTCTCGTTTGTGTTACAGCCTGTGAAATTGCAAGGAACTGTCCCATTTTGCAAGGAGGAACTAAGGGGCTGGAAATTCTTCATGTAGAATATAATCTGCCGGATGAAGCAAAATAGCAAAAAAAGGAGCAGAGACATTTTACTGTAACCTTTGCACTACGCATATGGATTTCTCTTTACATTTCCAAGAATTAGGCAGACTATTGTTAAGTGCAAGGATGCTATGAAAATGCCGCCCTTATTGATGGTTTCCCGTTACGCTTAAGTGTAATTTTAATTAGTACAATTTTTTGTTTCAGTTGCAAATTTGAATTTCAACAAAACGCTACACGAAGCAGCAAGAATTGAGTACCTAAGATCGAAGTACCACTGGGGTGGAGACATTTAAGTAGTCAATACAAGTCGTATTTGGTGACACATGACAAAGGCTAACAATAAAATAGACTATCTATATATTTACTTTAAACAAGGATGAGGGCAGCACAGTGTGAAATAATTCTGCACTTATACCAATTTTGAGCCTAAAAATGTTTATTAACAAAAAGAAAAGCAATCTGCGAATCATAAAACTGGGCCATAAGTAGATACCCAAGCATGCAATGAGCATAAAACTAAAGCTCCTTTCTACCACTACACTTGGGTTCTGGAATTACGTGCTATTTGCCGTAAGGTGCTTCAACGCCTCACCAGGCGCTATATAAATCCAAATACAATGCAACGCCAAATGCACATTTATATGTTTTCATACACAGGGCTCTAATAGAGATCACGTTTCGAACCTGACCCAAAGAACTGTGCATGTATAAAAACATAAATAGTGGGATAGTACACAGTCCATATTCAAATCGATATACAAATGTAAACTCTCAGAGCTGAGCAAGTTATTCAAGAATTTTAAGACTATGATGCCAAACATGAGACTGAAGATTACACGTCAGAGGTGATTACAATTTGGTAGTATTTGGTAGCGTTGAGGGAGGAGGGCTGCCACTATTACAATTATGCTACAGACTTTTTTTGACTAACCACAACAGAGTTTGGAAATTTGCCTTTTGTCTAAATATTGAGCAAGAGAGGCTTGTGTGAACTTTTAAAAGAAGAGAGAGAGATTAGATAAAATGTTTTACCTTAAATACCCTGCTCCTTTATTGGTTGCACTGATTCCCAACTTGCAGGACATTATACAGGGTGATGCTGAAACCAATATGATCACGTTCCCAACAAAAGAGAGATTTCCACATTAGAAAAAGAACCTAAAATTGTCTTTTTTAGACCATTTTCTCTGGCCCAGATTATTCCTATGCATTTGCAGGAAGCGTTAATGCAATAACAGGCATTAGCAATCTTGCAGAAAAGGAGGTCAGACCATGTTGTTAGGCAACACATCATTAACTTTGTAATTATGCACTAATGGACATTTTATATTTGGAAACAACTATTTGATGTAATTACCTTCCACTTTACTACATTAAATATAAGAATGAATATCATCACACAATCCACCTGTCCCATTTTCTTGCTGCATTTTGTCAAGTCCAATAAGCGTTAATGTTTGATGAGAAAAGGCTTTCTCCATCATGGTAACAGTGAGTAGCAGCAAAGTAATGACTACAACCAGACTCTGCATGGATACTACCTCAAACAACCCTCTTGTGGAAAAAGATTTCACAATACAAAGATCATGTTGTTCTCATGTACTTTTCTCATAGTATGAGATTTCTAGCTATCACTAACCCATACTAAGGGGCCTATTATGATTGCGGTTTTCCCACATCCTCCGGGCCGGCGGAAGCCACCACCGACCCGGAGGATGCGGGAAAACCGCCGCGGAGGCTTGAAAGACCCACCGCCAAATTAGGATGGCTGGTGGGTCTTACAATCAGTCCTCCGCTTTTCCGCCGCGGTCAGAAGGCGACCGTGGCGGAAAAGCATTAACATGGCTGACGGTGCCTATCAGACACCGCCAGCCATATTAGGATGGTGTAAAATGTATGCTTTTCCGCGGCGGCTTTTCCGCCGTGGAAAAGCATACGGACCTTCACTTCGGGGGCCCGTTGCGGGCCCCCTGGGTGAAGGGGGGGTGGGGGGTGCACATGGGGGGTACCTATGGTACCCCCCTGCATTTGCGTGAACAAAGCTGCAGGCCTGCCGATTTGTGCACGCAAATGCTGTGCATGCATTTTTAACATTGCGGCTGGAGCAGCTTGAAGCTGCAACCGCCGCAATGTTAAAGATAGAGGATGTGACCGCCACCCTGGCGGTCACATCCTAATCTGCACGGAGGGAACGCCGCAGCCCATGCGGACGTTCCCTCCTACTCTGGGATCGCGGACGGACTCAAGTCCGTCCGCGATCCCGATCGACCCCTTAGTCTGCGGAATCTGTGTTTTTCAGTACCGTTTAACACCTTCCTTCTTTCCTCCGAACAGGCAAGGTGATCAATTGATCCCATTGGTCCTTTAAAAGAGTGAAACGGATCAATTTGGCATCATTTGCAATGTCGCTTTTTGTTAGTTGTTAGTATTTCAAAAGGACATTGAAAAAACAATTATGAAATTGACTCCCACAACAGTCTCACTTTTTTTTTTTAACTTGTTTTTTTCTTCAGAATTGTACAAGTATCACAGTACATGTTGTCCCACATAGTCATGAAGCAATGAGAAAAAAAGATAAGGATTATCATGAATATCAGACTGCTACCTCAGCCAATCGCAGCAGCCCCAGGACTTGCCTATACGTCCTGCCCTGACCTCATGCTTAGCATGCGGTACAATACCCGTGAAAATGAGTTATGTCGTTACATTTACAACAGTAAGTGAAAAAGGTTATATTATTTGAGAGGACTCAATAGTTGTGTGGTAGATTTACTACACAGTGTGCACATTTCCAATTGTGTTTATAAGCAAAATATGTACAGCTCCCGGCACTCATGTTTATGAATAAGGAGTTGTGCTTCTGTGTACCAGATAACCAAAGATTAAGATTCAGGCCAATGAAAATAGGTCCTGCGGGTGAAGGCATTGGTCAGCATCCAAGGAACACATTCCAAATATGTCAGGAGCCCCCTGGCGCCTATTGAGTGAGATTCTGGAAGGAAGGTGAACTGAGCTTGAGCTCTAGTTTCTTAGCACTGCACGTGGATATGTGTAGGGATTTAAAGATAAGAATGCATGTGTGCATGTGTGACAAAATGGCTGTATGGGTAGGTATTTTGCAGGTCATCAGAAGGTACAGGCAGGATATTTGAGAAGGTAGGCTGGAATGATAACTTACAAAAGTGTTTCCTGTCGGCAATACTTAGTTGAACTGTCATACCCATAAAATACTTTTACATTGAATAAGGTGGTAGTGCAAATATTGGCCCACCTTCCCCAGGCACTGGCTGAGCATCAAAACAGGATGCTTAGGCCAATCACGATGCTGCTCCTCCAGCGTCGTGATTGGGCTGGGAGAGGCTGGAAGACTGAGTGCTCCCGGTGCTTCCAGCAGAGGAGGAGAGGCGTGCTGCGGCGGGAGAGGCGTGCAGCGGAGAAGGTAAGTTTTTTTTTTCTATTTATGTAGAATTCTACACCCTAGCTCCACCACCTCCATTCCGAGCGAGCAGCCACTGACCAAATCTTTAGCTTCCTGTCAAGGGATCCCATGCTAACCCTGGTTAGTGAGCTCTCAGGAATCTTAGCTCCTATGGGCCCGAATCACAGAACAAACTTTAGACAAAATACTAAACTTACCACCATTTTCGCATTCACAGAAGACACTTACTCATTTTGGTATTCACAGAAGAAACTTACTCATTTCGGTATTCACAGAAGATGGGAGTCCTAACTTTAGGACTCCTAAATGCCTTCTGTGAATACCGAAAGTCTTAAAATTAGGATTTTCCTCAGTTTAGTAGTAGTAAAGTTGAGAAAAGTTCTAATTTAAAGACTTTCTGTATTCACAGAAGGCATTTGGGAGCACTAAAGTAAGGAGTCCTAACTTTACTACTACTAATTTGAGAAAAATACAAATGTTAAGACTTTTGATATTCACAGAAGGCATTTAGGAGTCCTAAAGTTAGGAGATCTAACTTTACTACTACTAAATTGAGAAAAATCCAAATTTTAAGACTTTTCGTATTCACAGAAGGCATTTAGGAGTCCTAAAGTTAGGACTACTAACTTCTGTGAATACCGAAATGAGTAAGTGCCTTCTGTGAATTCCAAAATGAGTAAGTGCCTTCTGTGAATTCCAAAATGAGTAAGTGCCTTCTGTGAATACCAAAATGAGTAAGTGCCTTCTGTGAATTCCAAAATGAGTAAGTGCCTTCTGTGAATTCCAAAATGAGTAAGTGCCTTCTGTGAATTCCAAAATGAGTAAGTGCCTTCTGTGAATACCAAAATGAGTAAGTGCCTTCTATGAATACCAAAATGATAGTAAGTTTAGGATTTTGTCTTAAGTTAGTTCTGTGAATCAGGCCCTATGTCACTGAAGAGCACCTCACTGCACCTCTTACTCCACATCGCTGTGGGCACAGAAGTAAATGTAACTTTTTGGAAGAGGCTTCATGAGAGGTCTGACTGTAGACACTGTGGAGGAACGGGGCAGGAAGACAGCTGACTCCCTTAGGTTCTCTGAGACATGATGATGAACACTCTTTTTTTAAAATATTTATTTTTGTGATTTTATATACATACAACAGATTCCTCTCAATGTCTTCCGTCACTCTCTCTCTATCCCTCCTTCAATTCCAACCTCTTCCCTTTCCAGATCTTCTGTGCTCTCCTCCTCAAAACCAGTCATGCTACCCCTACCGCAGCAAGCGAGGCATATTTTGGGAGCCCTTGTCGGGAACACATTTGAATTTTATTACTCGTTCTCTGCTAAATCAAGCCAGCACTAAGCCAAACAATGCCCAATCGTATGCTTACTGTACAGTGCAAGGGTGGCACAGACACAGTTGAAAAGTGTCTTGCAAGGGAACACCAGGAGCGAAATACAGTCTCAGAGGAAGAGGAGGGCAAAGAATAGGGAGAGACGTCAGGATAGGAAACAAGGTGAAAAAGAGAGAAATGTAACTTTCCTTGGGGGCCCCTTGAAAGGTGAGGGACCTGGGTAATTGCCCACTTTGACCGTGCCTTAAAACACCTCTTCCCTAGCAACGCGACTAGTCAAAAAGACTGTTTATATCCTGCCATCTTTCCCCTTCCCTACATGCCTTTTGGTCATAGAGATGACCTTCTCAATGCCCCAGCAGCAGTTACCATCAATGTACACTACACAGAGAAATTCACTCCCATCCATTTGCACCACAATTCGAACAAGCAAAGCCCACTACTGAGGCATGCACATCATAACCACAAGAATATATCAGACAGTAACTCAGGGCGCTAATGTCACAACCACTCAGTACAAACTTCACACTACCACACTCCCACACAGTTTCAAAGCAGGGTCCACATGTAACATAGCCTGCCTCACCATAGGGTATATTCACCTAATTATCTTGCAATACAGTGCCGCAAACAAGGTTGCTGTGCTGCGTTGCTTGAGAGGTCTGCAGAGATATGGTACTCTCCATCTGTCTCCGCAGTGCTAGTGCACATTCAGGCTGCCAGTGCCTCGTACACACCTCTGTGCCATGGTGCAAAGGTGCCTGCATCATGTCTAGCACAGGTTTTGTGCTGGAATGGTATACATCCAGTACAACATGCTATGCTTCGACTTACTTTTAAACTTTTCCCACTTTGTATGTGTGCTGTACAGTGCCGCACAAATGCCAGGAAAGATTGGAGAAATAAAAGTATTTCTCCTCGATAATGTCAATGTCAAGAAAACAGCATTATGTTTTGATACAAAACCCTGTCTCCGTTTTTTAGTAGATAGGGTTTTGCAAAAACCATGCATGGGAAGAACCATGTACCACCCATGGAATGTACATTGGCGTTAAGTAATGTAAAGCAGTTCTAGGCTCTGATTTGCTTTATTTTCAGGTGACTTTCCAGCGCTAAATAGGTGTTGCACGGGAAAGTAGATTTCAAATAAATATTTTGCGTTGATTTGGGTCATTTTTATATCGTAAAACCAGGACAAAATGTTATATGGGGATTTCTAACAGCAGGCTGACAAGTAAGGAATCCCAAACACAACTCAATGACATCCATAGATCATTGAATTAAAAATATGCACCAAATAAAGAGGCAGACAAGAATACACCACCCATGCATATCACCACCAGGGTACTCAGACTCCTGTCCTGGACAGAAACCTTGGAAACGTGTGAAAGGCAGCCCGAGTCGCTGACCGTGCTATGAGGCCACACCAATATCAGTCTGCGTACCGTACAAATCCAATTAACCTGACATTACATACTCAATACTTTGTTTTTCAGAGGCAAATTCAATAATATAAGAACCAATATTATTATTTTTTCATTTTGATTTATTTCATGTCAAAAACAATTTATAAGGTGTAAACTGTATTTATTAGAGTGCCCTTAGCGCTGGTTTCATTTTCCAATAAATACCCTTGATGGTGAAACATAACATAACGTAACATAACATAACATACAACACAACATAACATTGTTTCTGAGAAAGGAGTCTGGTTATTACATCTTATGGTTAACAATTACACAAATATGCATCTTGGAGGTGGTCCTAAGTATCTACTTCCAGTCCAAACACTACATGGTCATCTAACCACAGGAAGGGACCATGACATTTTTTAAATAGCAGTTTATATATTCTCCTTTTTTAATAACACAGTGAGTTTAGAAGTACCTCATGTTTCATCTAATCTAATTTGGAGGTATACTCTGATGAGAACGGACAGACGTGAGCAGGCATGGATGTCAATTCACCAAAATGGCATGGGTAGCAGAAGTGACATTGCACGCCATTTGATGTTTACTTTGATGCACACACACATGTTTACACAAACTAACACATTCACTCACTCTTACGCACATTAACACACTCTCACCTGTAAGCATGCATGCAACATACATAACAGCATTTTTAGGTCAAGCCTTGGCAGCGAGCATGTGTTGCCTGCAAGACCTGCTGTAATTGATAAAAACCACTCTGTTCCCGCCTTCTACTTATGAATGCTCATTTCAGCATCGCTATTCTTTGCTGCCTTCTGTCTCCTTCCCGCAGCATATAGCTAATTTCCTTCAAGGTTCAGGAGCACTAGTAAAATACAGTGTACTTACACTTGCCTTCGTTATTTCCTGTTTGAGAGAACTTTTTTAAATATTTATTGATGCTTTTGGCCCGTCGGTGCTTCTGCCCGTTTTGATTCCCCTACTGCTTTGCGTTATGATTCCTCCCCCCACCCTCCAAGCACACATAGCACCTGCAGCTGTCGTCTTTAAGCCTGTCGCTGCTTGTTTTCAATGTTGCCCTCCACAACAAAGGCAGCGTTTCCCTAGTTGCTTCCTGCAAATACTGCTTTCATTGGCCCACCACCCTCCTACATAAACGCAAAGTTTCCCTTATTATAAAGACCCCGGCACAAATGCTGTGTAAAGACAGCGTTTACCATAATTAAAGAGGCCCCCAACACAAATGCTATGTTGTAACGTGCTGATCTCTCAGCACACACAAAGTGAGCGGTTTCTCAAAAATCCAGCTGTGAAGCTTGCCTCAGTTGCTGACCAATTTCTTTTTTTTAAAAGTTTCTGACCATTTCTGTTTTTTTTAAAGGTTGCTTGTTACCGTCTCTGCTTCAGCCCTCCCACCACCCTCCCACACAAACGCAGCATTTCCCTGGTTGCTTTCACTGCTTTTGCCCTTCCACCACCCTCCAACACAAAAGCAGCGTCTAGATTTCTTTCTGATTTCTTTCTTTAACTTTGCACATTAAAGCAGCATTGCATCATGAATGCGCTGTAACAAAGCATCAACGTTTTCAAATTAGTAACAAAGATGTGTAAAGCAAAAGTTGCAGTTAGTTGCACTGCACAGAGAAGTGAAACTTTGCACTGCCCCTTTAAGTTGCCAGCCTTTTAGTTGCTTAACAAGATGGCACCCGCATGTGTGCATGCACATACATAAGCAGACTCCTATAAATGTTATCACTTTTAATGTAAGAAATGCCATATAAAAGGTAGTTTCCTCAACTTAGTTGTGCATCTGTAGCACCCATCCTTGAATGGCTTCAACACCAGTTATTCTTATCAAATGGGATCTGCAAAAAGCCAACAGCACTATAACACA
This sequence comes from Lissotriton vulgaris, assembly GCF_964263255.1. Classification (NCBI taxonomy): domain Eukaryota; kingdom Metazoa; phylum Chordata; class Amphibia; order Caudata; family Salamandridae; genus Lissotriton; species Lissotriton vulgaris. The sequence continues at coordinate 351,108,550 of NC_141685.1, read as the reverse complement.
CGGGTAAACACATTGTCATTTACGATCTCAATAGCTCAAGCAAATGCGAGGCCTATTTCATTTCCAATGCCTGTTTACTTACCTTAGCTTCCAGATAGGATCATATTCCAGCTAATGTACTCCATTTTTTATTACACTAATAGGTAAAAATATTATTAAGTATTTGTATAATAAAATAATTGACAGAAACCAGGTAAGTGGAGCTCCAACCAGCATCATTTAGGAAGAGATGCCCCTGTGTTCCAAGCACTGATTTTGCCATTTCTGAGGCCAGGGGTCGTAAAGGCAGTGCCTGGGGTAGCAATGGGCAAGCCAGAGGTCGCAGCTGCAAACCCTGGTGACTCCTAAATGACGTCCATGGAGCAGGGCTAGTCACATTCCTGTTTGTAATGTCACAACTCTTTTCAACCAGAGCAAAGGATATGCAACTGGGAGACCAGAATTGTCTTGCAAGAAACCACACTGGAATACTCACCCTTTGTTGGAAAATGTGCTCTGTACAGTGATATCCTTTCAGGCAGATTCCAAATTCTTTAAGCACACTATCAGAATATTATTGTATTATGGCACAGCTTTCATTTGTTTTCATGCTTCAAGGTAACTAAGTGAATTGGCACATATGTTTGCAATCTTTTCTCAATCTCGTTTGGTGTTGGCGGGATCGCGCACCCGCTCCGCGTGACGTTTGGTTGCGTGTTCACAGTTCCTGCTTCCCATATGCCATTCCCAGCCCAATCTGTTGGAAGGCTAATTTCTCTAGAAAGACACTAAATAAAGCGCATTTCATGAAGAGAGTTCAGGTTTATTGCATACCGCATAACATATGGGGCAAATGGAGTGTTTAAAACTAATGATGACACTGCAGCAAGTACTTTCTTGGAAGTGTAAAGCTAATGTCTCACTAATAAGAATGGTAAAACATGCCGCCATTTTGAGTATTAGACCAAACTGCTGCTGAGAGGAAGCCATTTTGCAACTGACTACAGAGTATTTGTACTACTGACATTGAAGTAAAGGCATTACTATGGCCCTCTTTACGAGTTTCCGGATTGAGGCGTGAGCATATCCGATATTTGTCTTGGAATGTGGACTAACACATGGACCCAGGATGACAAGTTCCAATTCCACATGTTTTCCCTCCTTCCAAGAGAAATAACATGCCTAAATGTAACAGAGAAGGTGTAAGCAGGTAATGGAGTTATTTTGATGAAAAGAGAGTTTGGGGAAAAGGTGCCACAAATGCATACAGTTGCCATCAGGAGTTGTGAACTGGATTACTGAATACTGTGACCCTTAAAAGCTTTGAACTAGGAGACTTCTGGGAAGAAGCAAAGGGAGCGAGGGGTAAAATGGAACCACAGCAGAAGCCACTTAGGGGCAATTGAGTACCTGGAAGCAAGGGGGTCACCCTGGATCTTCAAGGGAATCCCATAGACCAGCGGTGAGCCATTTCTGTTCCCTGACTGCATGCCTATATCATATTCACGCGGTGAATGGCAGCTAGCTCCTGAATAGAGCCTTTTCTAACTTGATGCTTATATTCAAACTATTTTGGGAGTTGAAGATACCAACTGGCTGAGCCCCTGAGCCTTCTATCTTGAATGAAGAGAGGGGAAGTCTTTCAGTGAAAACAACAAGCTAAGGATTGTTTACCCCAAAACATGATATCTCTTTTACACTTCACCATACTACCTAACATATACCTGCATTCACCCTGAGGAATCAGGCCAATGAAATTGCACTGACCTGTTTGGAAGCGAAATTGATCAATTTAGCCTCCAAACAGGTCTGTGCAACCCCTCTTTTTCAATCTTTTAGTGTTGGGATGGCACTATGGCACAGGATCGGCTAACAGTTAAGCATTAGCTAAGATCATCACATTTTCCTAATCCAGGACCTGCCCCAACACCCCTCCTGCCTGCACGGGATGTTCTAGTTCCCAGGTACCTATTAAATCTAATTTCTGTGGTTTCATCAGTCCCTGTGGTATTGCCTTCAGACCCATCAACACCAGCTGATGCAAGTTACTTCTATACTGTCATGCTTTAGTCAAAGATGTAGATCTGCTGACAGTCCTGGCTGTCGATGAATCGCTCTTGAGGTATCAAGCATGCAAATACCTAGCAAAAGGAACGAGCATTGGGATCGCCAATAGATCTTGCCTACGGGAGATCTATTGGCTTTGACAATTTCTTTTAGCCATGGTGTACGACAGCGCAGCTGCTGTGCAGCATGGGTGAAAGTTAGGAGAAAAAGGCGCCATGACGATGCCAACACTGAAAGCGAGGAGCAGTGATCCACTTTCTTACTACGTAATTATTCTCTGCCTTTACAAAAAAAAAAAACAGTTTAAGGGGCAGATTTACAAGCCCCTTGTGCCACGTTTGCTTCACTTTTCCAATGTTAAAAGTGACGCGAAAGTGGCGCAAGGTGCTTGTAAATCTGCCCCTAAGTATCTTACGTCCGCGCACAAGTTCGCTGTGTTGGCCCCGCATGAAGAGAGTGCCAAAAGGGCCATGCAGAGCAGGGAGTGCAGCACTGTCTGCACCTTTGTTGCATCTTGAAACCTGTTTGCACGAGTTTTGTGTGCTTTTTAGGGCTTGCGCCTGCGATGAGTGCGCAGCACTGCTCGCGCAGCACGAGAACCCTTTTGTATGGGGATTTTGAAAGCTGCCATTGGCTTTCGCGTGCTTTTTTTTTAAAAAGCACACACGCAATTGGGCAAAGGCGGGCGCATGTCCCGTCTTTGTAACGCTCATTCCCGACGGTGGCTAGCACGCGCAGCAGCGCGTGTTCGCCTCGCTGCCACGCTGCCTCGCTCCCTCCCCCCGCTCCTCTGTGGTGCGCGCGCACCACTAGTTGTTTTTTGACGTCGCAATCGCTTTCAGTACCGCTTGTTACTTCTTACTTCTTCTTGCTGTGTTCTGGGAAAGAGGTTAAATAGGATGCTGGTGGGCTCCGCTGATGCCTTTTGGCAGATGGCGGCTTAATGTCGTGGCCACCAAGCAGCTGAACATTCCGCTGCTCACCACTCAATTCCACGCAAATATAAATAAGAGGGTTTCCTCGCGCAGCATAATCAGTTGTGCACATGGCCCTCGCGCCATGCTTGTGAGAGAGCGCAAAATTGTGTTAGAAATTTGTAGGGGTGCACCATATTCATGAGTAATCCGCACCCGCATATATAAAGGATTATAATCATGTTTAAATGTGACACCGGGCTATGAAACCATGTACCAGAATTTACATAGCTGTAACGTAAAGTGTTTTGAAAATATTAATGCCATGTTAACCTAGAAATGTTGGTTGCTGTGAAATATTAATTCAGTTAAAGGACGCTCGAATAGTTATTGATGTTTTTGAATGCATGTGTAGAAATTCTTTATTGTATTCATATAACGACATAGAAGTGTTCAGGTTGGAAAAAGTATTCTTTTCATTATAATGGTGAAGGCCTAATGAACGGGGAAAATGTTTGCCAACGTTAGAATGTGATATCCTGAAATGTGCAGAGGCCCAGGTGGGGAGAGAGAGTATTGTGTAGGCCGAAGGAAGAATGTTTCTTTTAACATTAAATCATGGAAATGTCTTCTCTAGAGGGTTGCTTTAGAAAATTAATTGCAAGTAGCATGGAACTGTGAATCGATTTATGTGCGTTCCTTTGCAGGTGCAAGGTTAACTAAAGATAGTAGAGAAGGGCCCATTGTGTATGAGCGTTAGGATGGTAGCCCCAGACATGGAGGAGTGGCTGCGGAATTTAGGGAAGCAACTTCAAGAGGAGAAGACTCTGGGACCCAAGGACGTTTTTCAACGAACAAGGATGAAGATGTCGTAATGGAGCCTTTTTGAAAGTTAATACTTTTGAGAGGGGCGTACCCTAGGGCGTGTCGCCCTTATTGTGGGGTTTGTATTAGGGACAGCACCCCGGTAGGAGTTCAGAGCGGATGCACATGAGGGCGAAGAAAGATGCTGGGTAGGCAGATAGCTTTTCTATGCGAGATGGGTTCTTAGACTAAGTCCGAACTAAGTGAGTGTGCTTCTTTGGAAGTCACCACGGCTGACACCTTTGTTAGGAGGTAACTTTGTTAAGTAGGGACGTTCCTTAGTATAGAGTAGGGACAGATTAATCTGGATGTATTTCTTCTTTTCTTCGATGCCTACTAAAACCCAGAATATAGCAATTCTTGCTAGTCTGGTGGTTTTGGAGATTATACTCGTATTGTTTCTTAGTCGATTGAGACTTTTCCGTAGGATTATGTTTGTACTAGTGCCTGTTTACCTTTTGAACCTTTTACTGAGGTGTTTATATACACAACTGCCTTTGGCTTTATAATAAATCTTTAAACTTGACTTTTTGTCAGTGGTTCTTCGGGGAGAACAATGGGGATGGTTCGAATTGATACTATTCTGTTGAAAGAGATTGCCTTCTACACTCTATGACAGGTAGAAAGGTCTAGTCGACCTGTGGCGGGATTCTAGAAATACTATTCTGATTCTAGAGATGAAAATCCCACCTTTCCACTTGCTAAGTGCTTCTGGGAAGGTAATATCTGCCAGCAAGTGGGAGCATGTATTTAACCCTGAATCCTCCTCATCCCTCTGCTTGGACATTGCATGCCATATTAATCAGGCATTTTAGCTCATAAGCCTTCCGTAAGCCGAACAATGACTTTCCAGGCAGTTTCTTAGCCCGGCCGCCGAGCAGCCTTTATCTCTGCGTGGTTATTGCCCATCCCCCATTTGCCACTCTCCCATACGCCGGAGCGGTCCTCTCTCGCTCCTCTTTCACCTCTGCAATGACCCTGCCCACTTTTGCTCTTCTGTCTCATTTGCAGGGGCAACGGGGCTCTTTCACCTGGCCCATCTCATCTCTACATCTGGACCCTCGTGTAGCCCCCGCTATAAATAGGCTCTGCCCCTTCTTTGCACGTTGTACTCTGTCGTAGCCTCTCCCTCTGTTCCCGCGCGTTTGTGGTAAACCATAATGGAAGTGTAATGTTCGATAGGGCACAGGGCAGTGGAGTTTGTGTCGTGAGCCGTTTTAGTCGAAACAATAACAGCGGGTTGAACTGTATCTAACCCCATTCAAGGGGAATTCAGCGTTGGGGCCTTTGAGACCCCCCTCCTCTCATTTGCTGCACACTGTGGTGACGTCACCAGGAAGCAGTGATTCGTCTGGAAAATAATAAGTGAAAGGTCCATCTGGTTCCTCCAAGTGAGCTAAAACTACAGCTCCCAGAATGCATAGGCTCGGGTATCAAATGAAAGTTCAGGATTGAAGAAGACATAAGAGTCTGCCGGCAATTGAGTAGACGGAATTTTAACCAGGTCAATTAACCAGATAGGTGGATGGGGGACAACCTATATGTAGCCTTTAACATGGTAAACAAATCAGGAAGGTTTTAGAGCTGTTATAGCATTATGGGCCCTACTTTTATGTGGTATGTTGTGAGTCTTGAACCAGGATCTACGCCAGAGCCACTGGAATTAAGTGGCAATGGAAGACCAAAGTATGCAGCTAGGTTGATAGAATTATAGGACAAAAAAATGCAAATTAGGAGGTATAACAGCACACTCTGAAGCAGTATTATATTGTTGTTTTATCATTTCAAGATCTCTGGTTTCTGTTTGGGCAAAGTTTAACACAATAACTCCAGTTTACCACGTGCAATTAGTGATTCCCAACTGAAAGGTATTCCGTTAAACTTTGCACGGCATTTGTCGGTCACTGTGTGGAGCTAAGCGTTCTCTTCAGTGACTTTTGATGTGCTTGAGCTAGAAACTTTGGGGCAGATGTATCAAAATACCTATTTGCGATTCTCAAATAGCGATTTTTTGAGAATCGCTATTTGAGAATTGCAAAATGGTATGTATATAAAAATCCTTTTTTTTTTAGCGATTTCTTAAAATTCCTTAATTGTGATTAGCAAATTGCTAATTGCAATAAAGGAATAATTTCCCATTCATTTCTATGGGCCAGGAGGAATGGGAAGTTATTCTCAATTTGCTAATCGCAAATTGAGAATAATTTCAAGGGTGCAAGGGTGTCTTAAAGCCACCCTGCTGCACCCCTGAAATTTACATGTGTGCGCATATGGTGCACATACATGCCCTAAGGGCTTGTATGAGCGTCACATGGCACCTTTACAAATGCCAAAAAGTGCATTTGTAAAAGATTTCGCAAATTACCACCAACCACAAGTTGGTGGTAATTTGCGATTTCTTAGTGTAAATTCGCTAAGCTTAATTGCTTCTTACATAGCATTTAAGGAATCACAATTTGCGATTCCTTAAATGCTTACGCAATATTAAGGAATCGCAACATTTGCCATTCCTTAATATTGCGATGCATTTTAAATGATACATTCCATTTTCCGATTTTTTTGTCGCAAACGCTGCTTTTTACCAAATTGCAGCGTTTGCGACAAAAAAATCGTTTGATACATCTGACCCTGTGTGATTTTTTCTTGAAATCTGCAGTTTTATGCAGCAGATGCAGCTGGAAAACGTGGCATCCACAGAGGCACTTGATTCCTCTTTTTTTGCGTCCAGGACTTGTAGTTATGATTTTGCTTTTAAACTTCTTTTTATTTGGTGGAGCCACATGTGCCTTTTCCAAATACCATGTGTTATTGCTACCCAATTTAAGAGAGCCTAGTTACTCTCACAGCAACGAACGTTCACCTCACTGAAGCAACTTTCCGGCTTAAAAAAAAATAAAAGAGCACCAGAATACAGTGAACACAACAACTGGGCGTGCTACTCACACGTGTGGTGGGCAATTTGAGAGCTATGAAAAGCTAAAAATGAATTATTTTTTCCACATTTACTGTGGGTGGTATACTTCTCCCTAACTCAGGACTGTAATTCAGCAGGCTCTGCTCTTCAGCAACTCAGAAGCTTCCAGCAGCAGCCACTGAACCCTTTGAGCTATCCTCTAGTTTAAATTCACCCCAAGTACAGTGGCTTCGCTGTGAGGTGTTTCTGACCACAGTTCCTTTTGACCTACTCCATGAGTTCAAACCCCCACCCCACCGGGAAACTCCTTGTCCTGGTATTGTGTAAACTTCTGCAACTGGCCGATTTAACCATATCTTGCTGATGACGGAACCGGTCCGTCATCAGCTGCGGTGGCGCTGTGCTGATGACGGAAGGGTTCCGTCATGGCCCTGCCGCCGTGCCTGCGCGGCGCTGATTTCGCACCTGCGCGGCGCGTTCTATTGAGCGGGCGGGGCCATGACGGAACCGCTCCATCATGAGCACAGCACAACCGCGTCTGGTGATGGAGCGGTTCCGTCACCAGCACGGCCCCGCCGCCCGGCCGCCCCGCCCCCTTAGCACTGCGGCGGAATAGCCGCCGCAGTGAAGGGGTTAATATCGGGTTGACCTGGCGCTGTTGAACTACACCACAGCGATGCACATTTTATCGACTTCGGAAGGATGAGTGTGTTTGTTGCCCCACTCAGGTTTCACACATGCGGGCTGCACAAGGATATTAGCAGCAAATGGGCTATTTCATTGCTTTAAAGTTAGCTTTCTAAGCCCAAAAGTCTGTTTTGTAGGGAATACCCGCCCCTACTGTGGCTTTCTTCTACCTTAATGATGCTTCCCTTAGAGGGGAGTGTGTGTGAGGCGAAGGGTGGAGTTAAGAGGCTCGAAGTCAAGTCAGGCCTGGGGCTGAATTTCTGGTTTATTTTTAAGATGCTTATGCAGAGTTGAAATCGCGGGGGAAACGGGCCCTTCAAACACTCTGTGTCCGTGCTCAGACATATGCACTTCATGTCACCCTGTTTGTAAAAACAGGCTCCATAAGGAACCAGAGGATAACATCCTGGGGATACAAGCATGGAAAGAACAAGCATTTGCAATGCAATAGGTCTCGCATTATTAAAGTTTGAGCTATTGGTGTTGCATTCTTTAGCAATGCCAATAGCTCAAACTTTAATAATGCGAGACCTATTGCATTGCAAATGCTTTTTTCCTGTGGAATGGGAACGGGCAAGAAAACAAGGGGGAGTAGTTGGTTATATAAGGGGCAAGCAGTGATGTGCAAGGGGTGGGGCGGACCAGACAACACAGGAGGAGGGTCTGGAGCATGGCAAGCAACAATGCGGAAGGGAGGAAACTGCTGCATGTAAAATGAAAAAAGTACCCCTAAAAGTGAAAAGCAGTGGAAGGATGCTGGGCATAGGGAAGCAGTATTTGGGCCATATTCTAGGGTAGCAACAAACACATGAAGAGGAAGTGAAACCAGCCCTCACTGAACAAAGAGAAGCAAGGAGATGAGAATGACTATGAAGTCATCCAATAGTAAGCAATGGGGGGCTCTAAGCCCCCTATAATTTAACAAAATGCCTCACAAGTGCTGACTCTGAATAGACCAAATGTATATGTGGTAAAGTGGCAAACTGTGAAAGAGGCGAAGGTCCCTGTCAAACATACTGAATGGACTAGTACAACGACAGTGTCCCTGAACCATTTGCAGGCTCCAGGGCAAAAGCAGGAGAGCATTTAGGGAAAGGGAGGTGATGTGTCCTGCCTGAGAGGAAACAGCCCTTACCACAAATTTTTACCATGCAGGGAAGTACAATGCGGCTAAATATTTGTACCTTTACCATGCAGTACTTTACCACACAGGTATTCTTTTTAAATAACATACTTTTTATGTTATTTATTAACGTAATTTGAGTTTTTAGGGATGGGTAGAGGTAACAGGAAGTGAGGGTGACTTGAAGGTTCAGGGGTGAATAGAGGTAGAGGAAGGTGAGGGTGACTTGAGGGTTCAGGGGTGAATAGAGATAGAGGAAGGTGAGGGTGACTTGAGGGTTCAGGAGTGGGTAAAAGTAAAGGTAGGTGAGAGTGACCCAAGGGCTTGGGGTGGGCATACGTATAAAGGTATGTTCAAGTGACTTTAGGGTTCGGTGGGTAGAGGTAAAGGGAGGTGAGGGTGACTTGAGGGTTTAGGGTCAAGTAGAAGGTAAAGGGAGGTGAGGTTGAATTGAGTGTTCACAGGTGGGTTGAGGTAAGGGGAGGGTGATTTGAGTGATATCGGTTGGGTAGAAGTAAAGGGAGGTGAGAATGACTTAAGGATTCAGGGATGTGCAGAGCTAAAGGGAGATGAAGGTGGCTAGTGATGGTGTCTTGAGGGCTCAGGGTGGGTATAGGTAAATGGAAGTGAGAGTGATATGAGGGTTCAAGGGTGGGTAGAGGTAAAGGGACGTGAGGTTGAATTGAGGGTACAGGAGTGGGTAGATGTAAAGGGAAGCAAGGGTGATTTCAGGGTTCAGGAGTGGGTAAGGGTAAAGGGAGGTGAGGGTGACTTGAGGGTTTAGGGTTGCATAGAGGTAAAGGGAAGTGAGGTTGACTTAAGGGGTCACAGCTGGGTTGAGGTAAGAGAACTTGAGGGTGATTTGCGGGTTATGGGTTGAGTCGAGATAAAGGGAGGTAAGGTTAACTTGAGGATTCAGTGGTGGGAAGAGGTAAGGGGAGGTTAGGGTGTCTTGAGGGTTCACGGTGGATAGAAGTAAATGGATGTGACAGTGACTTGAGGGTTCAAGAATGGGTAGAGATAAAAGAACGTGAGGGTGAATTGAGGGTATTGGATGGAAAGGGAAGTTAGGGTGACTTGAGAGTTCGGAGGTTGGTAAAAGTAAAGGTGTGGTAAAGAGGATTTTTGGGTTTAGGGTAATTAGAGGTTAAGGGATGTAAGGCTAGTTGTAGTGTTCGGGATGGTTAGGGGTAAAGAAAGGGGAAGGTGATTTTATGGTTCAGGGTGGTTAGAGGTAAATGTAGGTAAGGGTGATTTTAGGGTTCTTGACTGGGTACGTGAAAGGGATGTGAGGGTAATTTGGGTGTTCAGGGGTGGGTAGAGCTAAAGGAAGGTGACTTGAGGGTTCAGGGGTGGGTAGTGGGAAAGGAATGTGAAGGTTCTGGGGTAGGGTGGGTAGATGTAAAGGGAAGAGAGGGTGACTTGAGGGTTTAGGAGTGGGTAGTGGTAAAGGAATGTGAAGGTTCTGGGGTAGGGTGGGTAGATGTAAAGGGAAGAGAGGGTAGGGGTAGTGGGTAGGGGTAAAGGCATGTAAAGGCATGTAAAGTTGACGAGTGTTTGTGGGTGCGTGGAGGTAAAGGGAAGTGAGAGTGACTTTAGGGTCATGGGTTGAGTAGACATATAGGCAGGTGAGGGCATCTTGAGGGTTGAGGGGTGAGAATAGGCAAAGGAAGGTGAGTGTGATTTGAGGGTTAAAGGGTGGGTAGAGGTAAGGAAGGTGAGAATGGTGGTCATGGGTCAGGCAGAGGTGACTGATAATAGTGTCTTGAGTGTTCAGGGATGGATAGAGGTAAAGGGAGGTGAGGGTGCCTTGAGGGTTTAGGGGTGGGTAGAAGTGAAGTGAGGTGACTTGAGGGTTCAGAGGTGGGTTGAGGTAAAGGGAGGTGAGGATAACTTCAGGGTTTGGGGTATATGTAAAGAGAGGTGAGCATGGCTTGAGGGGTCTGGGGTGGGCAGAGATAAAGGGAGGTTAGGGTGACTTAAGTGTCCAAAGGTGAGTAGAGGTAAAGGGAGGTGAGGGTGGTTTGAGGGTTATGGGTTGGGTAGGGGTAAAGGGATGTTAGGGTGACTTGAGTGTTTAGTGGTGGGACGTGATTAAGGGAGGTGAGGGTGACCAGAGGTTTCAGGGATGGGCAGGGGTAAAGGTAGGAGAGGGTGACTGGTGAGGTGTCTTGAGGGTTCAGGGGTTGGTAGCGGTTAAGGGAGGTGAGGGTGACTTCAGAATTTAGGGATGGGTTGAGGTAAAGGCGGGTGAGGGTAACTTGAGCACTCAGGGGTGAGTAGAGGTGAAGGGAGGTGAGGGTGACTTTAGGGTTCAGAGAAGCTTAGAGGTAATGAGAGGTGAGGGTGACTTAATGGCTCAGGGATGGATAATGATAAAGAGAGGTTAGGACAACTTGATGATTCAGGGATGGGTAGGGAAGGGTTCAGAGGTGGGTAGAGGTAAAACGATGTGGTGGTGATGTGAGTGTTCAGGGATGGGTAGAGGTGAAGTGGGGTGCTGGTGAGTTGATGGTTCAGAGGTGGGTAGATGTAAAGGGATTTAGGGTGACTTGAGTGTTTGAGGGTAGATAGAGGTAAAGGAAGGTTAGGTTGACTTGTGGCTTCAGGTGTGGGTAGAGGTAAAGGGAGGTAGGAGTGATTTTAGGATTCAAAGTTGGTCGAGGTAAAGGGAGTTAAGGATAAAGGGAAGTGAGGGTGATTTGAGGGTTATAGGTAGGTTAGAGCTGAAAGGAGGGGACTGAGGCTGACTTGAGGGTGAAGGGGTGTGCAGACTGCAGAGGTAAAGGGAGCTGAGGGTGACTTAAGGATTTAGGGGTAGACAGAGGTAAAGGGGTGAGAGTGACTGGTGAGGTGGCTTGAGGGTTCAAGGGTGAGTAGAGGTAATAGGAGGTGAGGGTGCATTGTGGGTTCAGGGGTGGGTAGAGGTAAAGTGGGGTGAGGTAAAGGTAGGTTACGGAGACTTGAGGGTTTAGGTGCAGTAAGAGGAAAAAGAGGTGAGGGTGACTTGAGAGTTTAGGGGTGTGTAGAGGAAATGGGAGATAAGGGTGACTTGAAGGCTCAGAGGTTGGTAAAGATAATGGGAGATTAGGATCACTTGAGGGTAATGGGGTTGGTAGAAGGAAGGGAGGTGTGGGTGACCTGAGGGTTCTGGGGTTTGGCAGAGGTAACATGAGGTTAGGGTGATGATGGTTCAGGGGTGGGTAAAGATTAAGTAATGTGAGGGTGACTTGGGGGTTCATGGGTGGGTGGAGGTAAAGGAAGGTGAGAGTGACTTGACCATTATGGGCTTGGTAGCTGTATAGGGAAGTGAGGTGACTGATGAGGGTGTCGTGAGGGTTCAGGGACACGCAGTACTTAAATATGTCTGGTGTAAAGAGACATTAGGCACAAGAGTGAATATGCTTACCCAAATCCTGGGTGGATAATATGTCATGAGAACAGAAGCAATTAAGATACCAGATCTACTTTCCCAGGTATCCAGGTGATGGCTACTAGTGAATAGTAGCAGATGGAAGGGCTCCAACAAAAGAAAACAGAGACAACCTGGGACAAGCCAAAAAGGTTTTCTACATGAGGACCAATGCGAGAGAACCAGAAAGGGTAAAAAACAACAAAGGTGCAGGGCTGAATTCTGGTGACTGAATGGACAGCCAATAAAACTACAAGTTATTGATATGCAGAAAGGCTTGTATGTAGTGTGGTTAAATATGTTCTGTCATAATGACCCGTATGTGCATTTGCTAATCTGGAACTTCTCACCCACATTTCTCACTTGCCAGTGCTCAGTCTTCCAGAGCTTCCAACATCTTCCTTTTCTGAATTGGGTGATTCAAAGATTAATAGAAACGGTAACAGACTTAGAGGCTGATATGAGTCTGGCGGTCCATGGACCACTAGACTCACAGTGGCGGTGGTCTGATGACCAGATCAGGACTTTTTGTGTCATTTCAGCGGTGGACAGCCACCTGCACCAGCGAACCACAGTTCCCGGGCAGTGGCGCGGTGGAGGGGCAATACAATATGCTGAGGGAGACTGGTGCAGTCCCGCCAAGCACATTTCGAGTTCCTCCACCTCCAGCCTTTTCATGGCGGTGAGCACGCCTTTAAAAGGCAGGTGTTGGGGAAACAAATGGGGCCATACAGGGCCCCCATGACCCTCGCGATGGGGATGTATTCAGGGGGGCATAACATCTGCCTCCCTGTTTAATTGCATCCCCAGTTCCTGCACGGCATGGACTTCACAGTCTATGCCAAGCTGTAACATTTTTGCAGTTCCCATTGCGGTGCCCTTTTTCAGGGCACAGCCGCGGGAACGACAAAAAGACCGTCCACCTGCACAAGTTCAACTCGTAATCAGGCCGGAGGTCTTTGAGTGGCTTTGGTGGTGCTGTGCCGGCGCAAAGCTGGCGCAACCTCACTAAAGTCGTAATCAGAACTCGTAATCAGGCCGAAGGTCTTTGAGTGGCTTTGGTGGTGCTGTGCCGGCGCAAAGCTGGCGCAACCTCACCAAAGTTATAATCAGGCCCTTAGAACGTAACCATTTTTTTCCTTCCACTGCCTTTTTCCCCATGTTTAAAAGAACAATAAAGAAAAACAAGCAGTCATAGAATCTGTGGCCATGCATCTCTGAAGAAATGGATAGGAAACTGTGGCGATTAAACCCTGTGGAGGCCCCTAAGCAGTCAAGATTTTAGGGGCCCCCTGGCAAATTATCTACTAATACATTTTTTATTTTACCAGCCAACAATTTTAATAAACTAATTTTTAAAAATGTTTTTTAATAAACCAACAAAACTTTGAATATTCATTTTGATTGTTGTGAAATCTTTCAGGATATCATGGAAGTCTACCTTTTGTAAGAGCCATATTCAGTGGCCATAATGGCAAGTGAGTTCAAGTGTTTGTGATCATGAGATACATTTAAATTCTTCACACTGTCATAACATTTGTGAACCTTGATTGCACCATATTTTACTAAGATGAGTTTGTACGATTGCGATGCTAGCGGCGCCGCTAAAAGGAGTGTGGTACATAGTCCGGTGCCTACTTTGCCTATTTGGTAATTCAGGACTGAGAACAAAACTGTGTTTTGACATTAAACAAAGAACCATGTGGATTATAAATACAAGGCAGTATAAAAAAATTCAATGAGGACTCTGAAATTAATAGAGTTATATTATCTTATCACTGACAGTTTCCATAGAGCAAAATAATTATGCCCTAATATATTTATTTTTTCACCTGTTTTACAGCAGATTTTCAATGTCAGTTTTAGTTTGAAATTATTTTAGTAGAAAAGGAGATCATATTCACATATGTGTAACATAAAATTGCTTGAGCACAACATGCAGAGCTCATTTTGAAATAGCAGACTGTGTAAATAGTGCCATTTATTTACATTTAATTCTCTACTGGTCAGTGTTTTCATTTTACAAGTAGATAAAACATTCTCCTGTTCATTGGCCTTTCCAAATGTTGGAAACTACAATCAATTATTAAGAAATGTGCACAATTACTTTTGTAAATGTGAGTTTTTTGGGAGGATTTCTAATCACGACATTTAGGAAGCCTATGCAATGCAAAGCTAACATGAAATATGTGAAAAGTGTGGTGCTCATATTAGGATCTGACAAATACTATTTCATTGTTATTCATATGGCAAATGACTATTAGATATTTTGAGAGGCTATAACAAAGAACAATTTCATTATTTCAATGCCTTATAAATATTTTACAGGCTTAAAATGCATCAGTGACAGACCCAAAAGTATGTCCGCTGTCAGTTTGTTTTAACATGCTTCTGTGATTAAATTAGATTAAAGAGACCTTTACATCAATTTATTCTGAAAGTAATGTTCTTGGAACATAGTAATACGGGGCAGCAACCATTTGGGCACAATTGTAATAAGTGTGGCAGGTAGTGTTGAAATTGACATTTATAGGCACAGACCAGCAATCTGTGTATGCTTTTGGCTTTCCAAGAATTTATGATTACTCCTGGAAAGCTGTTACTGTAACAGCTTCGCCTGGGTACTCACAGATGTAAACATGTATTCATTTGCCAATGCAGCATTTCTACATCTCCACGTGAGTATATGAAAGGCAGAAGTGCTTTTGCAATGAATAGCTTTTTCTGTACTTTCCTAGAGAAAAAGATTTGTTTCAACATTGTGAAACCAGTTCACCATATTCTAAGGTTTCATTTGTTCCCCATATTCTGGGGGTGTCTTTCGCACTCTGAAATGGAGTAACCGTGGCCAAGGAGCACATTTATAACATTTTCTCAGAACAAGAGACCTCTTACAAACATGCATGCTGTGCATAGTCAATACCTTTAGCACGTGACCATGCACAATCACACCCACAACACACTCCTGTGAACAGATTGATTCATAGATAAGGACGTCATTTAGGCTTCAGGTTGGATATTTCAACTACTTATTAGAATGCCCAAAACAGCTCCTGAAGTATTAGCAACTACTGAAAATAAACAAAGTGGGCAATAAATCTAGCAAAACACGACACATTTTAGAAATACCATCAAAGAGCAGTACATGACGATGAGCTTGAATGTACAGAGACTTCAGTTTTATATTAGTGGAAACATATGTTTGAACAACACCTAAATCAATAGCTATCGATGATTGGTGATACAACCTGAAATTATAATGCGGATTTAAGGCTAGCATAACAGAGGCTTTATACTGTAGGGCCAAAGAACAGACCTGTCTTCCAAGAAATGTTCAACAGGGCAATCATTACTCCTATTACCCATTCATGTTACTCTCGTGGCAAATACGAAAAAGGAGAAGCAGGACTAAGATGGTGAACAAATTTAAGAGCTAACAATACGAAATGCTATAAGCAAAATATCTTAGAGAGACTTAGCAGTCCTTTATTTTATATTGTTTTATCCTTTTGTCTTATGAATAACTGAGTTTTCTTATTTACACAATGATCTAGGTTCACAAGAATGGTTACATTCAATTCAATTCAAAAAACGTTATACGGAGGCATTGAGCATCCACAAAAGCATCACACAGAGCAAAAGAAGCATAAAAAGCATAAAAATACAATTCATAGCATAAGAATAAAAATATATGCAAAGAAATACAATAAAACAGAGTGAGAATATAAAGTAGCATCAGGATTTGAGACGTTCATGCACCTAGAGCAGACTCTGTGCAAAACCGCTTCATCATAGTTCATAACAATAAAAATCTAAAAGGGGGTATACATTGTCCAATATTGAAACCGTATTTTTTTTTAATGGGGTAAAAATGTGCCTTGTGTACCCAGCATAAAGTTTACAGAAAAACATAGAATTAAACATTGATTGGCCAGATACAGCATCGTAGGGACAAGACGTGGCTTTAAGATTATGAACAAAACCCAATGGGGAGCAAAGCACATATTTCACAGTAACGGACCCCAAACAAAACAGCAGAGAGCATTCTAATTGACTGCGAGCACACTAGTTATAATTATTGGCTCACTCAGTTTCAGTCAGGTTGAGGTATCCTATCATATTAGGCTCTCCCTGTCAGGTTCCTTACCCGCTGAAATTCTTCTTGGTTAAAAAATGCATCAGCTACAGTTTTCTTATTCACACTAGCATATGGTGGTGGGTTACATTCAAACCATACTTTTAGACGAATGTACATCAGCTCACAGATAAGCAGGATTGATCAATGTACTTGATACTTCCAAGTTTGAGATTTTTATGACATAATGTTTTTGATGTCTCTTGCTGAACAACTGAAAATAACCGCTTCATAAATGGCAGACAATCGTGCTGTTATTACTCCTGCTCTGAATGAATATAGCAGAAAACAGCAAAAGACGCCACATGATTGTTGAAATTTTACAAACGCATCACAAAGCAATTTCATCAATTTGAAGATATGGATGATAGTATTGAATAAATCACAAACATATTTCAAAGAGATGAGAGTATATAATGTCAGATAGCACTAGCCTTGCATCTTGGATCCAAACAGTGCACTGCATACTGCCATCTGCCACCACAGCCACTGCTGCCAAATGGCAGACGTCGGGTAAGGGGAATAGGTTAAGATAGAAAACAGAGATAATGGATATCATTCTCTGCTTTGTCATTATTTCAGGCAGTTGCAGATTGGAAAAGCTATCTAAAGACAGTTTGAACATTGGAATGTTGAGAGCTCCATTGAAGAAAGTGGAGTAGTAGCGGCCTATATGAACTGGTATAGGCCAGCTGATCTCAACATTTTAATGTCCTAACACACAGCCTCTGCCTTTCTCTTCCTCTGCCTCTTGAAAATGTATTAATAAGGCAGAGGCCATGCAGGACACACTCAGCCTTCACCCTATTCTCCTCCTGTAACTCAGTAGTACTAGGGCTTCAGATGGAGGGAGGGTGAATGCTGATCAGCTCCTGGGTCTTCCCAGCTTTGGTGAATTACAACTAGCAGTTAAGGGAAGTCAGGGAGAACCAGGGGCTGACTTCAGTCCCTTTTTACAGCTCTTGCTGTGAATGTTCAAAAGCTAACAGCTGTGGCCCTGTGCATGGTTGATAGCTGCAGAACATTTTGCTGTGAATACAGGCCTCAGAGCTGAAGGGATTCAATCCCCTTAGGCTCCATGAGGTCTTTGTTTTACTATTTAGAACATTCTGCCCTGAAGGGGCAGAATGTTTTATTAGCCTTATAGCCTTCCATAGTTGGGCAATACTGGCCAATAACGGCCCTTGTTAAATGCCCACGCCTTCGGCTCAGGCCTTTAATGCTGGAGTGGGCCTTTAATGTTCGGCATAGCCGACTATGGCAGACTATAAAGCTATAATAAAGACGTATTTATTAATTGGTCATACACCTCTATTCCTAACTTCAATAATAAAAGGATATACTTTTTTACTTTTCCTGTGTAATGAGGTCTTTGTCTAATATATGAAGCAGACTTTTCCTTAAACAGAAATACAACAATACATAAATATCTACGGTAATGCTCAACTCCCTCCCTATCAGAAGGATAACTATATCTGACTTCATACATATTCATCTTCTGGAAAAGGCATCTCTTTCCTACTAAAGTTAATACAACTGGAAAATAAACATTTGCTAACGCTTGGTAATCCTGATCATGATAACACATTTCACTTACTAAACATCACTAATACCTTAGTGCCCATAACACATACATAGTAAAAGAAATGATAGTCTGCCAGAAGAATTCCTGATGTTGCTTCACAAAAGAATTCAAGTTCAGTGCTTCCAGCCCTTCCTTGGCTGCAATCACCTCAGTGCAAGTACATTTTAAGCTCTGTACCCCAGCATTCGCATGAATACAAGCCTCAACACCTGTTTCCTGATCTGCTTCCCGATATATAATCAGATAAGGTTATACGCATGGATTGCCATCATTATACATACGCCAAATTATTTTTGAATAGTCAATTGTCAAATTTCTAAAAGCACTTGTTACATCAAACCTCAAATAAGGGTTTACAAATTTGCCTTAATTAAGATTTGCAGTTCTCATGTTAGGTTTAACTCAGTTGTGATGAACTAAAGTATTTACTACTATTCAATCCTTTATTGCCAATTTTAAATGTTACCAAAAGTACTCAAAAATATGAAACCACCTCTAGAATGACCCAAAATGTCAAGCATTGTTTCTCTCATGGAGAATC
The DNA here is from genome assembly GCF_964263255.1 of Lissotriton vulgaris. Taxonomy (NCBI): domain Eukaryota; kingdom Metazoa; phylum Chordata; class Amphibia; order Caudata; family Salamandridae; genus Lissotriton; species Lissotriton vulgaris. Next base: position 351,090,329 of record NC_141685.1, on the reverse strand, counting down.
TCTCACGTTTCTTTGTAATTGTTGATATATTTGCGGCGTTTCAACTCATTTACATAAGTGATGCAATCAATTTCCTCAGATATTTGCAACAAGTAGCTTGGTGACCTCAGTACATCATAATACCCCTGGGCATCCAAACATGTTTAGGCCTCTACATATCACAACCATGAGGTTGATGTGCTTTGTGATTATTTGTATTTTTGATTAACCAGTTACATTGAATATTCACAAATGCTTTTTGTAAATGATTTGTTTCAATGTGTTTTTTTTAATGAACTACTTGTACAAAACTGTGGAGCAAAAATGGGCATCAGGTTTGCACCTTCTTATGCCATCTATTCCTGGTTCACACAGTCTTTTCACTTTCAATTAACAATGATGTTTTATAGTTTAATGAAATAGCAAATATACTGTTGTGATAAACGTTCAATAAAATGAGAATCTATAGAAATATTGCTATTTGTTCCTGATTTCAGAGCAGAGATTCAGCACTCTCTTCCATTTATTTTTCAAGAATAATTTCCTAGAGAAATATACGGTCACAGTTTAGCTGCCCAACAAAGCCCACTAAGAAAAAATGTATTTCTAAAGCAACCAGAGCCTATCAAGTTCAAGCTTCATGTTTATTTTATGTATGTCACGGAACTCCGAACAGGTCCACATAAAATCTCAACATTACATGCATATGAATAGAATGAGATTCAAGATGCAATTGGAAATACATAATATAATAGACTACCCCACCAATAGATATGACAAACATAAAGTGTACACAATTTTCTAAAAGTTTTCTAAAAGTTTTCGTTTAACAAATTTCCAGCAAGCAGCAACATGTTAAACATTCTATTACAAAATATTTCATTTGGAGGAACATAAAGTGATTGTACTACTGCTGAAGCTGAGAGAATAGACAACTGCATGCATATTGGCATCAGTCATTTCATAATAATAAAGCAGGGCAAATAAAGACAACATGATTAATATCTTGAGAGACATTTTTACACAGGTTGCAGATCTCTGATGAACCATACCATTTAGCCAGGACGCAATTTAAAGGGAGCATGAGCTTCCTCAGCAATATCCAGAAACGGTGCACTCCATGAGGCAGATTGCATGGAATATAAGCCTGTACTGTGTTTATCAAACAGGAATCACTAGCCGTATGATGACCCCTCTTTAAAATACAGGCCTCTGTGTCCATACGAAAACCTAAAGACCAGTTGGCCTGTCTAAAGTAGATTTTAAATGCTGTGGTGTCAAAGTAAGAATCAAAGTGGGGAGAGGAGTAGGCCTAACAGCTAGGCCGGTCGACCTCGAATCTGGAAAACTGGGTTCAGGTCTCGACAATGACGCTGAACATCCTGTGATTCTGGGCAAATCACTTAATCTCCCCGTGCCTAACAAAAAAATGAATGTGAGTCATCATGTAACGTAACTGGTGCTATATAAAGCGCTCTGATACCCGATTCGGGTCAAGTTCGCGTTATATAAAACTCTGCAAAAAAAAGTAGGTTCTAATTGCAGCAAATCTGCTGCAGTCTTGAAATGTCTGTAGATTAATGAATTTTCTTTTGGGCCATGTAAAATGTGTTTTCTAAGCCAGAACCTAAGTGTACCATAGTCGCTCTTTGCTAGGCACACAGCCCAGCGCACTACCCCTGCAAGGCCCTGCACCAGAACAATTCTCAATCCAAAATCTAGCCGTAAAACAAACACAGGAAGAGCTGGATTAAGCCAGGTTTCTAAGAATTCGACCTTTCATTAAATGTAAAAAGCCCCATCTTTATACATCAATCAATTCTGTACTATACAATAAGGAGGCCGGAATCTTGGCATGATATACGTCCAATAAAATTGCAAAATGTCTTATTCCAATAACCTTTTGAAGGGAACACCGACATTTAGCTTGGGAAATGGCTTTAGACATATTATTTTCTATATGGGCTTTATCACATACATTTCTTCACACTATCTTCCCCAAAAAAGTGTATGATTTTACCATTTCCAATTTTTGACCACCCAATGACCACAAAAAATGTCCATATTGAGACTTTTTCCTCCCATGCACACACATATTTCTACTTTTGGATACACTGACCTTTAAATAGTGAGCCTTAGCAACTTTTCGAATGCCTGCAGACGGCAATTTAAACCCTTCGGAGTAAGATAAAGAATGATTATGTTGTCTGCATAAAGTAGGCACACATTAGGCCTATCCCCAACTATCGGGCGATGCCCTCACTTCGGGCCAAATCATCAGGAAAGTCTGAAATATATATGGAAAAAGGAAAGAGGGGCAGGCACCCAGCCTTGTTTTAACCCTTTTAGGGTAGGGATAGCTTGAGATAAACCCCTATCTCCACCCAATAAAACTCTACACTTAGGGCCTTATTTCGATGTCGGTTATGGATATGGGTCTGACCTGGCCACTGAATTTAGATGCGACTACACATGGTGCGGTTGCAAGCTCCCTTTTCTGTATGGGAGCTTGTGCTGCGGTCGAAAACTGGACGTAGCACAAGCTCACATACAGAAAAGGGAGTTTGTGTTCATCTCTGCACCGCGTGGCAGACACCTCATGGTGCCTGCCACATGGTGCAGGGAATGAACACGGGGCACAATAGATGCCCCCTCGGCCCCCAACCGGAGGTTGCTGGCTGAAGAGGACCCTGCTAGGGGCCCCGAATGTCGCTTTCCAACAGGTTTTCCATGTCAGAAAGCACGGCATGGAAGCCCTGCTGGAAACTGACATCATAATCCGGACTGCGTAAAACACCGTCCATATGGATTACGTGCCAGTTCCTACTGGCTGACGGGCTCCTTGAGCCCGCCGGAAGCCAGCTGGAATGTTTAGCCGGTTTCAAAACCGACAACCTCCATTGTAATAAGGATGCTGGTTTTGAAACTGCAATGACGCTCGGAAAGCCTCCAAACTGCGTTCGGAGACTTTCTGAGCCTCATCATAAAGAGGCCCGAAGTGTCAGTATGAAAGGCGTGAGATAACTCTAAAAAGGTACACAGCATACCCAAATTTAAAAGTTTACTCCATAACAATGGACAATCTACTTTACCAAACGCTGTGTAAAAGTCCATAAAAGCCATATATACCCTTCCCCTTTAACTTTAACATATTTTACCAAAGTCTACCCATGGAAGCAGAGGACACCAGATATATTACTTAGGGGTTTGAAACATTTACTTAATTTGCTTTTGTGTAATTATGAAAAATTTTACTAAAATTAAGTGAAATTATGCATAATGACTTGCGCCACAAATACTTTCATGTCATATTTTTTCACAAGATGTGTCCTTGGATACATTTTTACACAAAGGCGCATTATGCTCTTTGTTACTCCCGTGCATTCGCTGTAAAATGTGACCATGAATGGCACGTAATTACACAAAGTGTCATAATGAAGTACCTTTGAGATTTTTGTCTAACACACAAAACACAAAATTCCGCAAATTACACCAGCATCTTTTAGATTTCCCTCAGGACTACTTTTTCTGTAGCCAAAGTAAGACTACTCATAATTTTAAGGTACGCTAACAAACCTTTTTTCATTGCTAAAATAAGGCATTTTAAACTTGTAATCATCAACCCTATTCTCTTAATGATCGGGATACAGCTGGGTTCTGGTAACAGGTAGCTGATGGTTCAGTAAGTAATGACCCACCTGACAGTAACACTTCAGGTGAAAGTTTGGAAGAATATTTTTCTGTCACCTTCTTATTCTCACTATGGCAGGGATCTGGTGCTTGTTAGCCAAAACCAAATCCATGCATTCTCTCAATCAATCCATCAGAAGATCTGTAGAGCACTACTTGCAACCCATCAAGGTATCCAGGTGCTGGAATTGGGATCTAAAAATATTTTTAAATGTCTAACTGTGACTGCTCTGTTGATAAGACTTGTTAACACTGTTTTATGATCCTGGCACCATACAGAGAATCAGAGATTATGGCCACTTTTAAAAAGCATAATAAATCCCATTCATCCTAATGCATACTGAGATTTTTTATGGACACTGCTGCCAATTATTTAGGGAAATTATTCTTTCATACCTTGAAAAATTATTTAAAGATAATATTAACAAGGAGTTGTCAGACATGGATTGACATCACACAGCTCAGTTTCAGACTTTAGTGTTTCACTATGATGTATTACTTATTCCAAATAAATAATCTCTAGCCCAGATTTTTACTAGGATTAATCATTATTGTGGTGCAAACCGGCACAAAATCTTTTTTGACATTTATGAATCAGTGCAAAGCCACTTTCTGTGGCTTTGCGTAGCTTAGTGGATACAAAGTAATGCAACTCAGCGCATAGTGCTACCTTTGCATTACTTTACATTGGGTAGGCATTACATGGGTGGAGCATTGGCATGCCCATGCACCTACCCATGTATTTTGACACAAACCCAAATTTACAAAGACTTGTAGCCCTTGGTTTGCACCAAAATGTTGTACCTACCTGACAGAGGCATTACAAGGAGAAATGTCTTTACTTCTCCTCATTATTTCCTCTTTCCCTGTGTGCTGCATTCTGCATAAAGTGTCTCTTCTTGCACAAAAACAATCCAGCCTCTGATGCACGTAACATGGCACGATGGTATAAAAGTGCCTTCTTTGGCACTAGGCAGCACACAGTGCACTAGCACAAGGAGAGAGCAGGAATGCTCCATATCTTTGTAAAGTCTCTTACTACAAACGTACATCCCCACAGCAATTCTCTGAATCTCCTTACCTCCCAAAACACAGCCAAAGTCTCGTTCTCAATGGTAGAGTAGTTGAATTCAGTTCTCTTCAGTGATCTTGGGCTAATGCCAATGGTGGTAGATTCATTACTTTGCCTCTGTTTGAAAACAGTTCCAAGGCCTTTACTACTGGCATCTATAATAACATCTATAATAATAATAATTATACACTGTAAATCAGGCACTGAACTTCTCAAATGCTGCGCTTTCATCAATCCTTTTTTTATGTCCATGACTTCTCTTTGACAATCCTTATTCTAGTTAAACTGCACTCCCTTTCTTAACAACTCTCTCATGGCACTGGTGCGACTAGCAAAACTTTGAAGAAACCTACTGTAGAATTTGGCCAATCCTAAGAATGCCTGAACATCAACCTTCTTTTCTGGGGCAGACAGTTCTGTAATGGTCCTAATCAGATCATCCTTTGGTCTAACAACTTCACCAGAAATCGTATGACTAAGGTAGGTCATCTCATTCTAACAGAATTTGCACTTGTCCATTTTGAGTGTAATGCTTTTGGGGCAAAATATTTTCAATACTTTTCTAATCTTCTCTAAGTGAGAAGATACATTTTCACTGAATATAAGAACGTTATCTCGAAAAAGTTTACCTGTGAAACACTCCAGCGCTTGCCATTCATCATCCTCTGAAATACAGAGGCAGCAGAGCACAAGCCAAATGGCATTCTGTCTGACCAATTTACTCCAAAGGGTGTCACAAACATGGTATAGTCTTTGGAATCCTCACTCAGGCATAACTGGTGGTAAGCAGAAGTAAGATCGATAGTAGTGAAAACTTTAGCTCCTCCTAACATTCCGACCAACTTCATGATATTGGGCAAGGGAAACTTATCCTCTGCACTTGTGTATTATGTTGGCTGAGGTTAACTCGTATTAAAAAAACACAAGACTCCCCTAGAGCATACCACACATATACTTCTACTCTTCCACTCATCAGGTAAACGTCTCCCATTCACTGTCCCATCATCCCATTAGAACATTGATTTTTCTTAAAGGGAACCCCCCTATCGTTGAAATGGAACCAAACAACAAATCCCCTAGATTCAGATATAACGCTTACAAATGTATGGTTTTATTAAAATGACAAGTGTCAATAATTAAAAGAGAAGGGAGCAATTCTCCGTACAATGGAGTTAGCCCCAATTTGGACCCTTATAACACGGTAAACACATATCATAAACACACAATTATATTCAGTGCAATAGCATATGATCTGTACCATTACAAAGGAAAAAAAAATAGGAAACATGAAAATCAATTTACATGAGCAAACCCTATGGACACAGATATGGATTCTGTTGTCTAAATAGATCCAACAATATTCTACTTAGGGGAAACCTGGTGAGAGCCCTGCTCTTATCCTTGAAGTTCCTCCATGTTGGATTCCTTAGAAAAAATTGTGTCAACGCGTTTCGGTGGTACCCGAAAGAATAAACAACCACCTTCTTCAGGACATAACAATTACGGGAAATTACTCCTCCATCCAAAGAAAATGTATATACACGAAATTTAATAACTTACAAGCAACATATATATATATATAACATCACATAACAGTATTTCGTTAGTGAGCGCCACGTTCTCGGTTGACCCTCATCTATTAATAATGTGGGTAATGGATTGGAACACTAGATAAGAGCATTGCACTTCTATTAATTTCTGTATACTTATACTACCTCATCTACATCCTTATGTTTATACAATTTGTACAACAAATCATATGCGCTCCATCTCAATCCATAATCTAAAGAAGGACCCTTCTCCAGTTGCCTAAAAGAAAAAACAATACTCCTGCTCATTTTCATTCATGCCACTGTGTCTCCTCTTACTCTCCGTCTCTAATTTCACTCACTATTTGATTCTTGTGACCGTCAAACAGATCTCCGTTTTCACTCTCATACAAGACCGTTAAAAACCAGGTAAACAATTGTTTTTCCAACACTAAAAAGACAAAGCAAATATAAAGACCCCTAATGCAGGCTATGCTGTCTGATGTTTATGTTTGTGTGGCATACATACACCCTGAATATCTCGTTACCTGTTATCTTTGTGAAGGACGCGCACTTGTATATTGGCACCTCAACACTTTTATCACCAACTCGTAACCTAATTTACCCTTAGCACTTAGGGGCAACCACAATGGGGGAAGCCATTGCGATTCCTCCACCATTTCAATAATTCCTTCAGAAGTCAAACACTCTAATTCAAGCCTACCAGCTTCAAGAAAAAATTGATTGGGACGTTCCAGACTTTCCATGCTGCTGGAACAGAGAATCCTTCTTAAGATGTATGAGGTACCCTTTCACGTTTCCCACCTTGTTATAAAAAACCTATGGATATTCCAGCAATACATCGATCTTGGCATCAGCAGATGCCACCACCCATGTGATGAATTTTCTTATTTGAACTTTGGGGGGGGGGGAATTCCAAACATTGCTGATCTGGCCAGCTCCTTTCACTGAGACATAGATCTTCCCAACTATGACACTGCCACAAAATTTTATTTTAACAATAAAGAATCCTAGTAAGTCAATGGGTTTCGCACCATAACTGTAAGGAGTGACATTGGAATCCTTCAGATCAACTTTCCCTTGGAACTCCTTGGCAAAATAAAAATGTGAGGTTAGAGATAGCTTTGCCCATGAATCCATCATCATGATAACTGGTATCCCACCGAGTGAAACCTCATCTGACAGGTGTTCACAATTAGTGTTGATTTCACAACTTTGAAAACAAGGAGAGGGGCTCAAAAAGTAAGCATGGGCGAATTTTGCGAATCTGGCGTTCGCGAATTTGCGTATTTGCGAATTCGCAATCTGCAAAATCTGCAAACTCTCGCGAATTTGCGGATTATTTTTTGTGTTCGCAAGGGTTTCTGCCAGTTCGCGAGGGTTTTGTACCAGTTCGCAATTGCGAACTTACTTGTCGGCTCGCAACGGTCGCGACTTTGTTGTTTCTGCGTCTGGTTCATCATCAGAGGTTCACAGCACCCTCTATTTCCCCACTGCCACCCTCTGGTTCACCCATGCCACCCTCTGGTACATCACTGCCACCCTCTGTTTCATCACTGTAGATTATGGGGGAAAAGCAAGCACACCTGCCCTGCTTCAACTGACATGAATTAATGTCTGGTTCATCACTGTAGATTATGGGGGGGGAGGAAGCAAGCACACCTGCCCTGCTTCAATAGTTACTAAAGATGAGTTTGAACTTTTGCACCTGCTGAGTGCTTTCAGTTTTGCAAAACTTGTTTTTCTGTGGGGCACCTTCCTCCCACGCCCCCCCCCCCCAAAATGGACTCCTTGCAAAAAAAAGTGCAGGCAAATGTCAACCTGAGGAGTTATTCTGATAAAAATCATCATTTTCAGAAGGTTTATGCTGCTTGCTGGTGGATTTCTTGTGCAGAATTGCAAATTTTGTAATTTAGCAAGTGCGCGATTGTTGCTGCCCGCCGCATCTACATGTTCGCAATTGCGAACTCTCGCGATGCGTCGCCAAACTCCAGCGGGATCCCGCAGCAAGATCCAAAATGGCTCAGCACTCGCAAAATATTGAGAAAAACAACTCGGCAAACGCTGAATTATGGTAAGTGAACGCCCCACACCGCAATATTGAATCACCAAGCAAAAAAATCCGCTGCGTGCGAATTTGCGGATTTTCGGTAAATTCGCAAGAGTTCGCGGATTGCGAATTTACCTAAAATCCGCAGAATCCGCGAGCGGAACGGATTTTCCGCCCATGCTTATCAAAAAGTCCAAAGAGACAGAGCACCAAAGTCAACAATCAAGTTAAAAAATTGTTTTCCCTTTGAACTGAAATACTTCTTATCACTCCATTCAACACCTATACTTTCAATCAATGCCACCTTTCACACTTGGAACACCTCCACCAGGAATACAGATTTTAAAAAAAATGTTTGTTTTAATAAAATATCTAAATTGAGAATCACAATATAAAATCATTACATTAAATACATAGTAAAATCATATCAAGGTCACACAGTGCCCCATGGCAATTAAAAAAACATAATCAAAATACATAGTTCCTACACAGAAAATCCTCACAATTTGGGCAACAATCAAACACTACATGGAAAAATGTGTTTGCTCCAGTTGGACCTGGATTTCCAGGTTACAGTTTCCTGACAATACCTATTGATCCACTCAAAATCTAGCAGACTAAACCATTTTCAGCTGTTGAAATGCTTCATCCTTTTTTTCTAGTGAAAATGCTTTCATAAATTCTCTTTTAGTTCTCCCTGTGTCCACCTGCATTATCATGCAAACTAAATTTGGATTCAGGGAAATACATTTGATTGCAGCTCTACATCCAAATATAGCCTCTACATGACTGTTTACTAGTTTCTGTGTAATGACATATTGAGCAGTTCTAACAGATTTGTGATCTTTTTCAAGTTCAGCAACTCTACCTCGAGGGACACATTACACACAGTCTACCTTGTGTTGCCCGTATGATTTGTTGAATACTCATGCATTATTAGCAAAAGGTCATATAAAGTTAAATACCAGACCCTACTATAGAGGAATCGAGGTACCAATAACATATAAAATAAATTAAACCAGAAATCTGTTAGTCCATCAGAAGCCTTGTCTATAAGGTAGTACCTGGATATGGTACCTAGTTGGACTGCATGTTTCTACTGTGACTGAGAATCTTGTATGTAAAATTCAAATTGGAGCCCTCAAATTTGGTAAGCATGTTAGCAAGTTGACCTCTATTTTATTCAGTTCTATAATTCTATTCTGTAAAACGTATAGACCGTGCGGTTACCTGAAGGCCTCCCAGCAATGGAACCATCTACAATCATAACAGCTCACCTAAAATACCTACCGAAAAGCCAGGTCTTCAAGACCTTACAGAGAGAAAGTCAATTAGGAAGCTGACACAATTTAAGGGGGAGGGTGTTCCAAAGTTTAGGGACCAGATGTGAAAAAGAACGACCACCTCAGGGAGATCTACTGAACTTGGAGACCTGTAGCAGAAGGATCTAAGTGACCTTCCGGGACTGTAAGAAATGGCAAAAGTTCTGAGCAAAGTGGGACCTTCCTTGAGGAGAGACCCATTCATGTATAAAGCCTTGAATTGGACCCACTGGTCCAATGGGAACCAGTGCAGATCCTTAAAGGCTTTTTTTTACAGTGTGATGTCTGTGCAGGTTCATGAGATACCACATGGCCACGTTCTGGGTGGTCTGTAATCTTTTTTTCACATATCCTGGTGAATCAAGGTACAGAACATTTCCATAATTGAGACAAAAGGTGATAAGAGCTTGGACAATTACTCTTCTAAGAAAGGGAGAAGGTGTAAGACTTTTCTAAGCAATCTCAGAACACCAAAGCAATTGGCCACAAGTTTTTTTGCTTGATGCTCCACGGTAAGACTGGAGAGTAACCACATTCCAAGACTCTTTATCACCAGTTTAGGAGTGGGGAGTCTTTCCAGAAAGTCAGGCATAGGGTTAGGGCTTTCTTGCTGAGGTTATTGTTCAGTAGCATAACCTCCGTCTTGACTTCGATTAGCTTCAGTTTACAGCTGGCCATCTAACTGGCCATCTCCTGAAGACAGGGAGCCAAGTTGTGATGTTTAGAAGTGCGATCAGGGGAAATAGTTATCACCAACTGGGTTTCATCGGTATAAGAGGCCAAAGACAACCCTGTAGGAACGGACAATGTCAGCAAGGAGACATATAAAAAGATTAAAAAGGGTGGGGCTAAGAGATGACCTCTGTGGTACCCCACAGCTAAGGGGAAGACTGTGAGAGTACCAGGAGTGGTCACGCACCTGGAAAGTTCTCACTTTCAAGAAGGAAGCAAAGAAATTTCAAGTCACGGTCAACGACACCTGTCTTTGTTATCTTATCGACATGGTCTATCATGTCGAAGACCGCTCTTAGATCTAATAGACTAATGGCTGCTGACCGTTCTTTGTCTAACAAAAATCTTAATTCCTTGACCACAGCTAGCAATGCTGTTTCTTTGCTGTGCTGTGGTCTGAATCTCATTTGCGTGGGGTGGAGAATACCGTTAGACTCAAGGAGGGCAGAAAGATAATAATTGACATGCTTTTCCAGGTGCTTGGATAAACCAGGTAACAGGGAGATTGGCAAACAGGGACTACCCTGACTTTTTTGGAAGGAGCTTGACCACCGAATGCTTCCATTGTGGAGGAGCCTGTCTGCTAGTGAGAGAAAGAGTCAGCAGATCCACCAGAGTGGGAACCATACTGTTGGAACTTTGATGCAAAATATGAAAGGAGGTGGGGCCCAATGGGCAAATATGCGGATTGCTCAGTTTTGGTGGAAAAATAGGCATATTGAGAGGCTTTAATGTCCACCTGTTAGTGGCTGATTGCACTCCTATACTTAGCTGTACTGACCTCATCATAGGGCTTTCTCCAACATCTTTCCAGATGTTTACAGGCCTTTTTGAATGCAAGCAGGTTGGCATTAAACCATAGGTATTTTTTATCCCGCTGGATCGTCCTTCACAACCTTGCGGGTAGGACTATGTCCAATGAATTAGAAGTCCATTCATTAACACAACCAGTGAAGAAGGAGACTTTGTCTGTAAGATCAGGTCTCGCTGTCTGCAAAGCAACTGTCTTCCACATTTAACTTAGGCCAGCACCATTTCAACCATCTAACCAAAGGCGTTGCCATGTGAGGCGTGGGGACAGGTACAACAAATGGGAGCCAAAAATGATCTGACCACGATAGAGGGATAGCACTTTCCACCAGAAGATTCATGATATTACCAAATATTGGATCAGTGGTTTGGCCTTTTTCGTGAGTGGGCTCGTTGACCAATTGCCTCATTTGCAGGGATGCAAGATCATGAAAGAGGGTCTTAGTAGCAGCATTGTTGCAATCATCTATGTGTAGATTAAAGTCACCAAGAACAGTAAAATGTGCCCTGTTCACAGCTAAACCTTCTACCACATCGGGAAAATCGTGCAGGAATTCCAATATAGATCTTCTAACTGGCCCTGTAACTGAAGATCTCTATAAATGCTGTCTCGGTTCCTTTTCCTTTGCCCTTATCATATCTAAATCCCCCTGTATTAGGTTGTCCTTGAGTCTCTTCTCATAGACTTGGGCTGTGGTTTGTGGGTAATTCCCAATAGATGCAATTGTTTTTTTAGTAAGGTTTCCTTTGGTGCTGCTATAGAAATCGAAACGTACCCTAATGTAATTGCTTTATTTTTTCTTTCTAACCTATCATTTTAATTGCAAGAAGTTGTACCAAAACATTTATAGCCTTCTAGCTCTTTTTTAATTTTTGGTCTAAGTATAATCTTATTTATTGTACAATTAATTGCAGCTTGCAATTTGTAGATACTTAAATTCACCAAATGTGAGGATTGGTTCACAACCTCTGAATTTATGATGTGATTTTACAATGTTTACACACTGCAACGTTATATGCTTTATTTTGTTTGTTTAATAAATAAAGTTAATAATGTTTTATTTTAATATTTATTTTGTGTATGACTATGACTGAATGACTATGCATCCTAGAAGTTCAGATGAAAAAAACAATTCATTTTCTTTGCACCTATTTTTGAGATTTTGAGAATACCTAGTTTTGCTCTGGGTATTTATCAACATCCAAACACAAAGCGACACAAAATCCTGCAAAGTATTGTAGAAAGCAATTGGGAGATACAACCACACCTCTGATAACACAGGTTTGCATTTGCATTGGACAATCAACATTCTACATTCAACCATAACACTATACATTCCAGAAAACACGCTAGGCAGTGCCCCCTCACCATTTTGTGCACAGCACAGTACATAAGCCTTACAGTGGATAGGTTTTGCAAAATCAACACTGCCATTTACCACTGTAACATACACCCTTGAAACATGAAAAAGCTAGATATACACAGAATACACACTTATGAGCATTATATAGCACTGACATGGGTTGTAAAGCCTATTTAAAATAAGCATTGACAAAGCCAATAGGTCTCACCTATGCAAGAGCCATTGGATTTATCAATGTGTTTAGCCATGTTGTACCCCAGTGTGGCTTCTGTTCAGCATGGCTAAAAGGTAGCGGCGTAGAGGAGAGTGGTGTGGAGTGTTCTAGAGTGGATTGGCAAAGAGTGGAGTAAAGTGTTGTAGGGTGGATTGGCAGAGAGTGTCTGTATTGGAGTGGCATAGTGTGGCGTCATGTAGAATGGCATACACTGGAGTGGCTTTGAGTTGAGTGAACCAGTGTAGAGTGCATTGGCATGGAGTGTTGCAGAATAAAGTGGCGTAGAGTGCAGTGCCATTGAGTGCAGCTTGCATTGAATTTAATGGTGTACAATGAAGTATTGTAGAATGCAGTGGAGTATATTATGGTGGAGTGGTGTGGCTCACTGGTTAGAGGCGGCAGACCAGAGAGCAGAGGACGGCCTGGGACCAGGGTTCAATTCCCGACGCGGCAGGCTCGTGGACCAGGGTCAGCGGACTTGATAATTCTCATCTCAGTACCTACTCTAACCAGGGATCACACTCGGCAACTCTGGGCATTAGCTTGCCTCATCTCCACAACGGCCCCCCACATACGCCGGGGATGCCTAGTTTCACCTTGGAGATACCCAGTAGGGACCATCTCACAGGGAAAGCCAGGACGGGTTCCCCAGCGGTCTACTGCACAGAGATACTCCTTCGGGAGTCGATTCTAGCGCATTACAAAACCACAATTAATTAATTATAGTGGTTCATAGTACAGTGTAATGGTGTAGAGTGGTGCAGAGTGGAGTATCACAGAGTAAAGGGGCACAGAGTAAAGTGACGCAAAGTAGAGTAGCGTAGAGTGCTGTGGTGTAGAGTGAGGTGGCATGCAGTAGAGTGGCATAGAGTAGTGGGTAGTCGAGTGGCATAGAGTTGAGTGATGCCGAGAGCAGTGTTGCAGAGTAGAGTAGCATAGAATGGTGCAGAGTAGATCAAGTGCAGTGGCATATAGTGGAGTAGTGTAGAGTAGAGTGGCAAAGAGTTCAATGGCAGAGAGTGCAGTGCTGCACAGTAGTCAGTTGTGTAGAGTGCATAGGTGTAGAGGGCTGCCGTTAAGAGTAGAGTGGCATAGAGTGCATGGGCACTGTTTATTATATATACAAATTCACTTCCCCATTAAAACCAGAGGAGCACTCTGCTGACACTTCGAGGTTGCGGTACGTCAGAATTCCAGCTCAGCTCATCCCTGTCCTCCGCACGAGGAATGTCCTATTTATTTATTTATTTATTTATTTTTAAAATTTATAAAGCGTGGCGTATGCCCATGGGCGTCTTGGCGCTGAGACTCATTATGGCCTAGGGACTCAATATGCATTTAGTGGTGCAGAAGGGTAAAGGGCTTATTGGTTGAACAGCCACGTCTTTAACAGTTTTCTAAATTGTAGCAGTGTGGGAGAGGATCTAATTTCCAGTGGAAGTGTATTCCAAAGTCTGGCTGCAGCTATGGTGAAAGATCTGTCTCCCCAAGTGACTGTCTTTGTTCTAGGTACAGTTAGGCGGAGAGCATTTATTGACCTTAGTTGTCGGGTGGGGCGGTAAAGTATAAGCTTCTCCTTCAGGAACTTTGGCCCTAGCTGACGGGTGGCTTTGAAGGTGATACACAAAGTTTTAAACTTGATTCTGTTTGTCACCGTCAGCCAGTGATAGCTCCTGATAGCTTGTTTAATTGGTTGAAATTTAGGGGTGCCAGACAGCAGCCTAGCAGCCGCATTCTGGATCATTTGCAGTTTAGCCACAACACGGGCTTGAGCATTCAAGAACAGGCCATTGCAGTAATCTAAGGCGGACAATACTAGTGAGCTCACCACTGTTTTTCCTCCTTTGTCTGAAAGAAATGGGATGATTTTTCTAAGGAGTTTAAGTTTGAAAAAAGCTGCGGAAGCTACTTGATTAGCATGTTCAACAAAATTGAGTCTCTCATCAAAAATCACACCTAGATTTCTAACTTTCTGCACCGGGGATGGCAGCGCCCCTAGCAACGGAGGCCACCATATTGAGGACCAGATTGGAAAAAGTTTTCCAAAAATGATCACCTCCGTTTTCTCTGAATTCAACCTTAGGCAGTTACAAGCCATCCACTCCTTAATGGCCAGCATGCCTTCCTGAAACCTGGCTGCCACCTCTTCGCCGTCGTTATTGATGGCTAGGACCAGCTGTGTATCATCCGCATAGGTGGTAAGGCTCATCCGGTAGGTGTTAATAACCTTAGCTAAGTCCGCCACATAAATATTGAAAAGGGTCGGACTTAGGGATGAGCCTTGTGGCACTCCACATGGGAGAGCCAGGTCCGTCGATCGGAAAGGCCCCAAGGTTACTGCTTGGGTTCTTCCTGACAGGAAGGAGGCGAGCAAGGCTCTGGCCAAGGCCTGCACGCCCAGCTCTTCGACACGGTCAATCAAGATAGAGTCATTGACCGTGTCGAAGGCCGCCGATAGATCCAGCATGATCAGAACCGCCGTGCCACCCTGATCTTTAATGGCCCTGATATCATCTGCGGCTTTGATGAGCGCAGTTTCGGTTCCATGCAGCTTCCGAAAGCCGAACTGCGACTCATCCAGCAAGTCGTTTTGATCAATATATTCCGAAAGCTGGGCGTTCATAACCTTTTCCACCACTTTTGCTAGAAATGGTAAACTGGCAATAGGCCTGTAGTTTTTTAATAACTCTTTATCTAGGCCTGGTTTCTTCAGTAGTGGTTTTAATAGTGTATTCTTCAGTTTATCTGGAAAAACACCTGAGGTGAACATGGTGTTGCAAATTTGCTTTACAAACGCACCTATCAAGTCCATTACTGGAGGAAAGATCTTAGGTGGACAAGAGTCAAGAGCGGAGCCTGATTTAATCGATTTGATAATGTCTAATATTTGATCCTCTGTTGCCTCTTTAAATTGGGTAAGTGAGCATGTAATTTGTTTATTAATTGTCATAGGTACCAAATTACTTGGTGAGTTGATCATGGAAAACTCAGCATAGATATCGTTCACTTTAGAATAGAAAAAATTTGCCAAGGTGTCGCAGAAAGTCTGCGAGGGAGGGGGGGCCAAATCAGGCTGATTTCCAGTTAATGACTTCACCACCTCATACAATTGTCTGCTAGAATTTTTGGCGCCATTAATTTGTGCCTCATAAAAGGTTTTTTTGGCCTCCAGGATCATTTTTTTGTATAATGCCAATGTCTGTTTATATAGTGTTCTAGATTCACTATCATAGTTTTTTCGCCATTTCCTCTCAACACTCCTACAGATCTGTTTCTGTTTTCTCAAAGATTCCAAAAACCAAGGTGCTGAAGGCGTCCTCCGGTTTTTAGATGTAGTTTTTAGTGGCACAGATGTCTCTACTGCCAGAGTTAACCAATCTGAGAATTGCTGCACGGCTACATTGGATTCCTCAGAAATGGATGGCCAGGTATCGGCTAGCGATGTTCTCAGCATCTTTGTATCCACGTCCTTCCAAACTCTAAATGGTTCTGATGGTAGGGTGTTCTGATTAACTTTAGTGGCCTGGCTTATGCTAAAGCTACTCACGATAGCAAAATGGTCAGTCCAGATTAGGGGTAATATTTCTTTTATGGTTATATCATTTATATTCGTGAAGATCCCATCTAGGGTGTGACCGGCCTCGTGTGTAGGTGCCGTCACCAGCTGGGTTAAACCCATGGTAGCAAGATCAGCCACCAATGACAAGGTGTCAAAGTCATCGTTTTTTTCCAGATGGAAATTCAAATCCCCCAGTACCATAAAGGTATCTTTGATTGCTAAAGGTTCCATCAAGGAAAGCAGGGAGGCTAGGAATTCTGCCCGTGCTCCTGGAGGTCTATAAATGAGTACTCCTTGAAGGTTGCATGAAGGAGTTGGCTTGATTGCAAAATGTAGGGCTTCACAAGTTTTAGATGGTATTGGCGAAAGTCGAACTGAGTAATTATTCCTCGTAATAATTGCCAGTCCCCCTCCTTTTTTTTTCCCATGTCTTTCTTGTCGATATACCGAGAAACCATTAGGCACAGCTATCACTAAATCCGTACCGGATGTGGCATCCATCCACGTTTCAAAAAACAAAAAGCAGATCTATGCTTTTATCCATGATTAGGTCAGAGATTTCCTGCCTATGCTTTCCCACTGAGCGGGCATTTATAAGTGCAAAGGTAATTTCACTAGACTTGCTTTTGAGAGATTTAGTTGGTGTGTATCTCCTGTTATCTAACGGTATTTTGGTTTTACAACCCGGACAAAAGGTACTTACATCGTGGATATTGTCAGGGCTGTATTGGACGCATTCAGATCCCTCAATTGGTCTGAGCCGGTATAAGTCGGCGGCGGAGTAACTGCTTCCATCCCGCCCGACCGAACCAGGGGTCGTGGCGCTGGGCGCGGGTCTGGTGCGGATGGGCGCAGACGGGCCCGCCTTTGGCGCGCCTTCGTCGCACCGCCTGTTAAACCTTAGGTCGCAGCGTCAACATTATCGGCGCCATCTTGCCCCTTTTTCAAGCCCATTCATGCGCGTAAACAGCAGCCATTTTGAGTACCATGGCCTCTCTGCCCATCGTCGATAGCCAGCGCGTCTCTCTCTCTCTCTCCCCTGACCTCGCAAAACACCCCCCCGCACGCTGACAACCCCCGCTCTCACATGCCTTAGGTCATAAACCCCTCTTCCACGCAGCCCTGCCTCGGAACCCCATCCTGTTCCCAGCGCGACACTTCCCTCCATCCCTTTCATGGTCCCGGATCCCTTGATAACACCCCCCTTTCCTTTGTGCCCGTTTGTCTTCCTCGTTCCCAGGCCGCCACCTGGCCCTGCGGATACTGTTATTGCCCCCCTCTCCTGTACAGTAGGAAGTTTCCCTCATCAAAGGATCCAAGAGTTGATCAAAGCCCCCACCCTATGAGATCCGATCAACCTCACACATTCCGTGAATCGGCGGAATGTCCAGCTGCGCGATAATCATCATCCGTTGTGACCGGGGTGGGGACTTCAACTGTGAATGTGTGTGGGAACGGGCCTGAAGCGGGGATTCCGAGGATGTCTTTCCGTACATCAAAGGGTTGACAGAGATGTGTTTTATGCAATAAAGTAATAAACCTGTGTATAAGAGGCCAGGCCTCGGAGATGCAGCTAGAGCACCTCGTGAAGATACCCTGTTGTCTGATTTGACGTGTTCTGCTCCGTCGGAATAAAACTTCTGTTTCCTGCCTTCCAGTCTCCAGCGCCCGCCTCTTTGTTTTGGTAAACTTAAGTGGGTATAGAGGCGGCTAATGCCAGGCAACTTCGGAAAAGGTCTCTGCCTGTACCTTTTTCAACAATTGGCGTCCCAAACGTGGGGCCCATCAGCGACCAGTGGATCCAGTGGGAGAGGTCCTGACGACAGAGTGAACGACTGCAACGATCGGGAGTGCACCTGTCCGATAGACCCTCGTCTGACAGCCGATCATCCGAACTTCACTGATTCCGAACAGACCTCTCTCGAGTGATCTACGGTCCTGACTGGGAACCATCAGGAGTGCCACGAGGAATACGAAGAATAGAGGACGATCGGGCGACGGATTCGGAAGACAAGAAACTGTCCATGCGGTCCGGGTAAGGTCGTGTAAACACGACGAATTGCGAAATGATTGTTTGACTGTTTAGAAAATACTAGTATTACTCTTTGATTGATTTATTTGGAGATTCGCTGTCTGCAAACGGAGAAACAACAGGCTCTCTCTTTGCAAACAGTGAAGGATAGGTAACGCAGCTGTCGTATCTATCTTTCTCCCCCACTGATTAATTGATTGAACCCGAACTACTGTTTGCGGATTACTTTCTGGAGATTCTCTGTCTACAAACAGGAAAGAACAGGTTCCCTCTTTGCAGGTAGTGAAAGGGTAGGGAACGCAGACCTTTGCGTGCCTATTTATTCTCCCCATTGATTGTTTGATTGACCGAGCATCGACTGTTTGATATTGGTTCTTGAGGTATTCACCGCCTGCAAACAACGTAGAATAGAAATATTCTGTCTAGTCTTTGCACGCAGTGATAAGATAGGTAGTGCTGACTTTTGTCCCCATTTTGATCCGTCATGCCTGTCTTCTCCCCACTGATTGGTAGCCTGTTTAGCCCGGACCGCTTATTAGAGATGAACCATCCGGCTCCACTGGAGGGCACCACTAATAAGGACATGTTCATGAAACATGGATTGATCGCTATAGCCTATAGCAAGCTGTGGCATAAATACACAAAAAAGGATCGAGAAAGTCAGTGGCCACTGATAGGATCCTTCGATGATGATAAAATGAACGCGCTAGAAACGGCCCTTGGTAAAAACAAGACAACACCCACTATGCTTGATAGTTTCGGCATGTGGCGCAAAGAAACTGAACAACGTAAAAAGAAAACTGAGAGTAGGTTGGGAAAAGAGCTGCGAAAAGCAGCCCACCTAGCTGCTCAGAAACTAGAAGAAGAGATAAAAGAAAGAGAGGAAGCCAAACAGAAACTAGAAATAGAAACATAAAACCAGTGTCCGGTTAGAACGCCCCCTACGCTCTATCCTGAATTACCCTCGAAACAACGAGCCAACGATGATCTGCTGTTAGGTCCTCCGATCATCTACATGCCCCCTCCATATGCCCCTTCCCAACTCTTAGCACAGCACTCACTACCCCCAAGTACAAACAAGAGTAGTGCCACAGCTTCGGCCCCCATGGCCTCTGTGCCGGCCGAACTCCTTGTATTAGATACTACGCAAACAACAACGTTAGGCGACCCCGAGACCCGAGGGGCCGGTTCTGCAAGAACAAACAGATTAAGCAAAGATGAGCGAGCAGGGATTGACAAGATAGCAAGGACACTGGTAGAAAGGAAGGAAGATGAAGAGTATATCACCGATATGTTTAAATCGCATACAGGAAGTCACAGACGACACTTTACCGTTCGACAGTGTTACTATGTCTTGAACGCATACGAAGACCGATATCGAGACAAAGGTCCTGAGAGCCTAACGACTCTGTACCGGAAGGTCGATATCGGGGATGAGGGCGAGTGTGATGTGACGGACCTCCTTACGCGCACGCTTGAGGTTTTCCGCCACCTCACTGAATAAAAATCGGGAACTAAAACCACGACATCCGTAGTGACCGAACCACGAACTGAGCAATCTAACACCATGATGCCGATACGAGAAGCTGCCCCTTACTGGGTTCCTCCACGAGGTGAGGGGACTCACGATGATGCAAACAACAAAGATGCAAAAGGAAGGGTAGTGTACAACTGGGTCTACCAGCCGTGGGACCGGCAAGAGATTCTGACATTCCGGAAATCTCTGCCCGATCTACGTAAAAACCCCACTGCCTTCTATACTGAGTTAGCTACAGCCCTAGGTTCGACGATTATGACCCTGGCTGACATCGACTTGTTTTTCGGGTTATGTCTACCAGCTGATGTGTGGAAACAAATCCGGAAAGTCGACCACCTTGAGCTGTTTGGACATACCTGGTCACAACTCGATGGCATTGATAAACAACGAGAACCTGGACAAAAGCCTTTAAAATCCATTTTAGACCTCCCAGATAAGATCGTACAGAAATTAAAAACCCTGATTCCAGAAAAGAAAGTGGACTGGCCGATAGTAACGGCCTGTCGCCAGAAACCCCAGGAGGATGTATCGGATTACTTCTCCCGGTTTGAAACGGTGTTCTCCGATTACAGCGGCCAGGACATGACCACTGCAACCGGACACCATCTGTTTGTCCAGAATTATGTTAAGGGTCTGTCACCGGAGGTCTCCCAGAAACTGCAGGCCAGCGAGAGTAGTTGGGCAGCCTCCAAACCTACGGCTATCCTCCAGATGGCCCAATATTATGAACATCAGAAAAATGAAAACGATAGAGCAACAGAGAAAAAGAAGAAAGACTTGAAAGAGAGGGAGATTATTGCGCAACTGCAAGGGGTGACTATAGGACGAGACCAATACAGGGGAAATTATCAGACGAACGTCCCTAAGACTGCACCTCCCAAGGACCGCACTTCGACTCCCCACATTGGACGTACAGACATTAGAGAGGACCAGTGCGGTTTCTGTAAAGGAACTGGCCATTGGAAATCCCAATGCCCGATCCTTTTGGAAATAATCAGAAACAAAGACCCCAAGGACATAGCGAGTGGACCGAGAAATAGGGGACAGTCGCGAGGGCCCCCAAATGACACGACTAACGATAGATCAGGCAGACCAAACACATTTGATCGACCCAGACAGAACCAATGCCAGCAATCTGACTACGATGACGCCCACGACTTCGCATAGGACTGCCAAGGGCAAGGGAGGGATCCAGTCGAGCTCTATGTTGACCAGCAAGGCCCTTATGTCACTGCTATGGTCCTGGGTACAAGATCTCCATTTCTGGTAGACACTGGCGCAACACGTAGTGCGTTATCTAAACGACTGATTCCAAGGGCACCCTTGTCTGGCTCACTCATAACCTCGACAGGTTTCGATGGAACGCCCTCCACTAACCCTCTGTCTGCCCCAATCCTCTTCGACTTAGAAAACAACACCACTGACACCACGTTTTTGCTTTCTGCCAATAGCCCTGACGCCATTATGGGACTTGACTTATTGAAACACTTCCGAGCGACAATCAGATGTTCTCAAGACAGAGTTCGAGTTTTCCTCTACGACAACCCCGCTCTGCTTAGACATTGCCCTCCCCGACGCATGTTTTCCATCACCGACGCTGACACCTCCCTGCTTGACACTCTGCCTCCGCATCTGTGGGCCAAGACGGATTCGGACGTAGGGCGCATGATGATTGACCCAGTGCACATTACTGTCCGACCAGACGCAACACTCCCAAAACTTCCACAATATCGGATATCGCCCGAGGGCGAGAAGGCATTGGTAAAGATTATTCAGTCACTGATAGACGCAGGAGTGGTAGAGGAAGTGGTCAGCAACGTTTGCAATAGCCCTATCTTGCCCATCATCAAGAAACAGGGAGAAGGAGATGAGAAAGCATACCGCTTTATCATCGACCTTCGAGAGATCAACAAAGTGGTGGTACCCCAGTACCCCATGGTCTCAGACATTACCACCATCCTGACTCTGATCCCTTCTACGGCCACCACCTTCACTGTCATTGACCTCAAAAATGCATTCTTTTCCATCCCCATCCACCCAGACAGCCGATATCTCTTCGGCTTCACCCTAAAAGCCCGCTCATATAGGTTTTGCCGAGCACCCCAGGGCTACACAGAAAGCCCTAGCATTTACAGCCAGGCCCTCAAGAGACAACTAGATCAAGTCCAGTTACCCGATGGAGTGGTGTTAGTGCAATATGTCGATGACATCCTTTTGGCAGCCGACACCACTCCATTAGCAGTTGCAGCCACCATTCAACTCCTGCACTTCCTTGCGGAAAACGGCCACCAGGTCTCCAAGAAGAAGTTGCAATTCTGCCAACCCCAGGTCACTTACCTAGGCCACCTTTTGTCCAAAGACGGAAGGAAACTCACTCCCGACCGGATCCAAACCATTCTCGAAACACCTGTCCCTAAGACTCAGAAACAGGTTCGCTCCCTACTAGGCCTCACTTCCTTCTGCCGACAGTGGTTACCAAACTTCAGCCTCATTGTGAAACCGCTGCTTTCTCTGCTAGCCAAAGACGTCCCCTTCCCACTCCCTTGGACCCCCGAATGCCAAACCTCCTTCACGGAACTACGAGATGCCCTTTGTTCGGCCCCTGTCCTAGGTACCCCCGATTACACAAAGCCCTTCTCCCTTTACACTCATGAAAGGGAGGGGTGCGCTTTATCTGTCCTGACCCAGTCCATTGGCCCAAAGCAACGACCGTGCGCTTACTTCTCTGCCACTCTTGACCCTGTAGCCAGAGCCCTGCCTGCCTGCCTTCGAGCTGTAGCTGCCGCTGAAATCTCTATCCGACAGAGTGAGGGGATCGTGCTCTCGAATCCCCTCACGGTACTGGTACCCCATGCAGTTGACACCCTCCTGAACCAAACCAAGACGCAACACCTAACGAGTGCACGACTGACTGGATACGAATTGACTTTGCTTGCACCCCATATCACCTTGAAAAGATGCACCACACTGAACCCAGCAACTCTGTTACCCTTACCAGAGAACGATCCCAACGTGCACCCTGTACATGACTGCGTGACTCTTACGGACGAACAGACTAGAAGTAGGGTTGACCTCAGAGACACGGCTTTTCCTGACCCTGACGGAGAGCTGTGGGTGGACGGTTCTTGCATCAAACTCCCCGATGGCACCACTTCAGCTGCCTATGCAGTCACCACGGCTCGAACTGTAGTCGAGACAGCCCGCATCACACAACGATCTGCCCAGGCAGCGGAACTGATTGCCCTGACACGAGCCTGCATTCTAGCTGCAGGAACCACAGTGAACATTTACACTGACAGCCAGTACGCCTTCGGGGTGGTTCATCATTTTGGGCTCCTTTGGAGAGAAAGGGGATTCTTGACCTCGCACGGCACCCCCATCTTGCATGGAGATCTAGTCTCCGCCTTGATCGAAGCTGTCCTTCTCCCCAAGAGGCTTGCGGTCATCAAATGCCAGGCACACAAGAAGGTGACGGACATTATTGGACAGGGGCTGGGCATCAAGCAGAAGTTCCACGCAGTTTTTCACCCCCAGTCTGCGGGTCTCGTTGAGAGACACAATGCCACCCTGAAGCTCAAATTGGCCAAGATAGTGTCTACCACGGGTCTGAAATGGCCAGACGCCCTCCCACTGGCATTGCTATCGATGCATTCCACCCCCACCAAGCATCACTTGACACCTTATGAAGTTGTTTTTGGTCGACCCATGAGTGTCTGGTCTGCACCGAAACCAACTTCCATTCATGACGTCCCGGACGTCCTAATGTCTGATTATCTGTACAAATTGACTGAAACTCTGTCTGTCATTCATCAGCAGGTGCAGCAGGCCATCCCCGATGCTTCCAGGGGTCCGGGTCACGCCATCCAACCTGGAGATTTCGTGCTGATCCGAAATTTCCAGCGAACGAAAAGTCTGGAACCCAGGTGGACGGGCCCCTGGCAAGTGCTGCTCACCACCCGGACGGCTCTTCGTGTGGAGGGGAAACGGCACTGGCTGCACGCACACCACTGCAAGAAGGTCTCCTCGACCCTGACCACGATAGAAAACATCGACAACCAGGAAGAGCTCCTAAACAAGGACCGACCGTCTTTAGCCTGCTATCCTGACTCCGAAGCCCTTGAACTTGCAAATTTCTCTGATCCTACTGTGCCATCCAGAGAAGGGTATTTCCTGCGACGAAAGGAGGGAGCTTCGGCTAAGCAGACCACGGACTAAGTTAAATCTCAGAACGGTGACCTAAACATCACCAAGGGTCACCCGGAGAGACGCTAAAACGAAGTCTGTGGTTCTGCCCGCTACCGAGCACCTTGAAGATGATGGAAGCGCCAAACAAGAAGATGATGGAAGCGCCAAATAAGAAGATGATGGAAGCAACAGGAAATACCCACTACAGAAACCCGAAAGCAGACAGACTCCACAGCTCAAAGACAATTGCACTTTTTATCACGATCCTTTTCTGCTTCCTCCTCATGACCACGCTCTGGATTATGGAAGAAAATGCACCTGCTCACGAAACATTCCTGACCACTGCTCAGCCTACCACCATGAAGGAACATTATCTGATTTCGCTCTCTCCTCAACTCAGAGAGAGACAAAAGGAATTTTGGAATAACTCTTTTGTACAGTTGCTGCACCAGCACAATCTTGCCACCAACGCCACCAACTGTTGGATCTGTGGGTTGCTACCCCACGCCACTGGACACTCGATACCTTTCATCCCTTCACCCTTTTCAGTTCACGGCTCCTGCCTTGCTTGGCTGATCCTCCTGCAAGAAAGCTATAAAGACAATGCTACCTCCGGCAAAACCATGACACACTTCTATCATGGGGTCTGGCGAAACCGGACAAAGATACACTTCTGCCCGCAGACCTCCAACGACTCAATCCACATGGACATCCCTGCTAAGGAACGAATTGAAATGCAGGTGTTCAACAATCCAACCAGACCCACCTTCTCCTACCTGCGGAAGCGAACGGCTGCCACTCTGACTGTGGCCCTGTCAGTCATCAACGTCACGGGCCACATGTGCATAGAAGGGCTCGGGACACAGCTGGTAGGCCACAGTGCTTGCCGTTTTACCAGAACTTTGGACTCCACTGATCCACCTTCCTTTGTGTCATCCCCAAATATGTATTTCGTCTGCGGCACAAAAGCTTACACCTGGCTCCCCAAAGGCTGGGGGGGCACTTGTTTCATCTCCTTCATCCTTCCTCCGACTTATGTGGCCCCAGCGAATCATCATAGACAAAAACGAGCCAAGGACATTGAACAAGCCGACTCAACAGGGGCGCAGTTCCTCGATGCTATGAAGGGACTTGTTCCACTCTGGGGCCCGATGGCAAACAGCCGTGCCATCCGACATCTGACCCAGGCAGTTGAGACAACAATGAACATCACAGCTGGTATCCTTGCTAACAACACCGCCGAACTTCAAGCAGTCCGCTTGGTGGCCCTTCAGAACCGCCTTGTCCAAGATGTGGTTCTTGCGGACCGTGGTGGAGCCTGCCGAATTATTGGGTCCAGCTGCTGTACATTCATACCGGACAATTCACCCTCAGTGTACAAGGCCATCGAACATCTCCACAGACTCTCTTCAGAAGTCCACCAGGAACAGGAAGAATGGTCGCTTGGTGGCTGGTTCTGGAATACTGTTAAGAGCTGGGGCTGGAGACTGTTTACCATTATCCTGATCCCTGTAGTTGTGATATGTGGTCTATGCTTAGGAATTCAATGTCTGCCACCTCTGTGTTTACTATGCACAAATTGTATTTGCCCTAAAACTGTGGACTTTAGAAATGAACGCATGGGAGCATTGTATGATGCCGAGGTCAGAGATCTAATGAAGATTGATATTGAATAGGCAAGCTGGCTAGATATGTTGAAAAGGGAGGACTGTTAAACCTTAGGTCGCAGCGTCAACATTATCGGCGCCATCTTGCCCCTTTTTCAAGCCCATTCATGCGTGTAAACGGCAGCCATTTTGAGTACCATGGCCTCTCTGCCCATCGTCGATAGCCAGCGTGTCTCTCTCTCCCTCTCCCCTGACCTCGCAAAACATCCCCCCGCACGCTGACAACCCCCGCTCTCACATGCCTTAGGTCATAAACCCCTCTTCCACGCAGCTCTGCCTCGGAACCCCATCCTGTTCCCAGCGCGACACTTCCCTCCATCCCTTTCATGGTCCCGGATCCCTTGATAACACCCCCCTTTCCTTTGTGCCGGTTGTCTTCCTCGTTCCCAGGCCGCCACCTGGCCCTGCGGATACTGTTATTGCCCCCCTCTCCTGTACAGTAGGAAGTTTCCCTAATCAAAGGATCCAAGAGTTGATCAAAGCCCCCACCCTATGAGATCCGATCAACCTCACACATTCCGTGAATTGGCGGAATGTCCAGCTGCGCGATAATCATCATCCGTTGTGACCGGGGTGGGGACTTCAACTGTAAATGTGTGTGGGAACGGGCCTGAAGCGGGGATTCCGAGGATGTCTTTCCGTACATCAAAGGGTTGACAGAGATGTGTTTTATGCAATAAAGTAATAAACCTGTGTATAAGAGGCCAGGCCTCGGAGATGCAGCTAGAGCACCTCGTGAAGATACCCTGTTGTCTGATTTGACGTGTTCTGCTCCGCCGGAATAAAACTTCTGTTTCCTGCCTTCCAGTCTCCAGCGCCCGCCTCTTTGTTTTGGTAAACTTAAGTGGGTATAGAGGCGGCTAACGCCGGGCAACTTCGGAAAAGGTCTCTGCCTGTACCTTTTTCAACACGCCGGCGCGCCCGCTGCACCCGCCCGCTGCGCGGACGCGCTACCGTTCTGTTTTTAGCCAGTGCTAAGGGGGGGGCGGGTCCAGCTACTGTGACGCTACCCTTCGTTCTCTCGGTGCCAGCACGTAGTCTGCTGCGCTGAGAACAGCGTGGGGGGTCGGCGAAATCCTTACAATGAGGCTCGCAGTTTTAAAACTAGTCAAAAAGTTGTAAAAGAAATGCCACAAACGAAAAATGAATGCACACTTTTTAAATCACACTTTCAGCCCCCGGCTTCCGCCTCAGGGTAGACCATAATCGAGTCAGCGCGCTTTGCGCATGCGCTCTTTAAGTAGTGTGGGAGGGCGGGGCGGTCCAGCTACTGTGACGCTACCCTTCGTTCTCTCGGCGCGAGCACGTAGTCTGCTGCGCTGAGAACAGCGTGGGGGGTCGGCGAAATCCTTACAATGAGGCTCGCAGTTTTAAAACTAGTCAAAAGTTGTACACCAAGACTCTACACCAAGACTCTACACCAAGACGGACACTTTTCCGCAGGTAGTGGGGAGTTACATCACCCTGCAGGGATTCTTGGCAGATCACCCACCCTAGGCCGAACAAGGTTAGGGAGTGTTAGGGAGTGTTAGGTAGGAGCACTCCACTTAATACTATATTTCACTACATATATACCAGCGGATATTCATCGTTTTAGCACAATGTGGAATTATTCATTCTCTCCACTGTTCTTGTATTGCTAATTGTGGTAATATGTTTTGTTTTATTATTAATTGCAGAACACATATTTTACTCAAGAATCTCACTACTTCAATAAATATTGAAACTGCAGGTTATTACCATGATTCCTTGGTGAGCCAGGGTTGTCATGTTCTGAGGTTGCATACACATTTTTAGCCCTGTGAGGTTAGACGAGCGTGTGGTGTTGTGTGCAGTGGTGTAGAGCAGAGTTGCGAAGAGTGCATTGCCATAGACTACAGTGGTACATGGTAGAGTAGAGAAGTGTAGTGGGAAGTGGCGCAGAGTGCAGTGGCACAGAGTGTAGTCCTGCAGAGTACAGTGGTGTGGAGTGTTGCAGAGTGGAGATAAGGGATGTAGAATGGAGTTTTCATGGTGTGGTAGTACACTGCTATTACAGACAACTCATTTTCAATTGAGATGACCATTACATTTGCACAAACATACAGTTTTACTGTCAAGCACTTGACTACTTATTCAACTTATTCAATCACATATTCATTCACTCAGGAACTCATGAACTTCCACACTTAATCATTCACATAATTTTTCAGTCACTAGTTGCTGCATCAGTCACTTCCTCATATTCTCGCTCGTAAACACTCACAAATACATTCACTTACTGAATACTGAATCGATTACAACGTCAATCGCTCACTTAAGCATTCACAAATATGCTTGATCACTCACACACTCATCTAACTCACTTAAGCATCACTTGCTTCTTCACATTTTCACTCACACACTTATTCACTCATACATATTTACACGAGCATTCACTCACGGCCTCACTCACTTTTTCATCCACTCACTTTTATCATATCCACATTCGGACAGTCCTTGAAGCACGCACTCGCTTGTTCATTCACCCACACTGTCACTCTGCATTGAGACACAGTCACTCATATACCTGCTCACTGCGTCAAGCTTACAGTCACTCGCATCAAAGTTTACTTTCCATCCTTTCTTGCTTCTCTTGTTTCCACTCCTTTCAGCTCTGGGCTTCCCTCCAATCTCTTTCCATTAGACCCCTTCAAGCTTCCTCTTTCTGCATCATGCACGTCTGCAAATAACATTCGATCATGAATGTTGTACTGCCAAGTTAATTGTTACATTTACAGTGCTGTGGATGAAGGCGGTGCATCAAAAATCATGAAATCATCACACATAAATACAACACCCTGACGACGGCTGAGCAGGACCCCGAGCAGCACTCTGCAGATTACTCTGCAGAATTTATGAAAAGGGAGACTGATAAAAGATGCGATGGCGTCCGCCAAGGACGTCTCTGCGTATTTGTGCTCTTACATCCAGTTAGTTTGCAGAGAGTGTTAGAAGAAACACGGGACCCGTTATAACACACACCACAGACGAACAAACAGGCCTGGCACGGAGAGGTCACAAAAAACCCTCTCTCAGATCCTGCCAGCACAGATTGACTGGCACAAATACAAATGAGATGTTGTGGCGTCAACTCAACAGAAGCCACATGCCCGCATACTATGACTGCATTACATTATGCAAATCATTTCCCAGCAAATGCAATTATAGCCGAGCATAATGTTATCTCAGCAGGTGTCACTGTGGTGTAAGATTGGCAGACACTGCTCAGATGCAAGTGTGAGGGGAGTGCGGATACATCTGAAGAGCCCGGAGTCCTTCAAAGCTGGGTGGGGGAGGGAGTCCTTCAGGCACCACAGCCAAGGGAGGCATATGAGAAGTGAAGCACTCTTGTTTTGTTTCCCCTCTCTCTCTCTCTCCCAAACACCTCGCTTCATACTCTTCTCTCGCACACAATTTGAATCTCATTTCTCTCTCCTCACATTCTCCGTGTCTCTTGTCCTTTTTCGCTTGCTCTCGTCTTCCTTCTCCATCTCCTGCTGTCTCTTCAATGCACACACTTTTGCTCTCTCCCTCTGTCCGCCTCCTCATGTGCCCGCTTTCTAGCTTTTTTTGTATCAGTTATTTTTCCACCTTCTATCTTTATTTTTTCCCTTCTTTTCTCAAATTTTTATCTTATTTTTCCTATTCTCTCCTTGTTCCTCTCATTCATTCTCTCTTCCCCTCTTTTTTCCTGTCTCTCTACTCAGTCTCTCTCTCTCATTGTCTCTTCAGTATTTCCCAAACGATAAGTTAGAGCAATAAATAAGATGCCTGTTTTTGGAGTTTTATATAGCGCAAACTTTACCCGAAGGCATCAGAGCACTTTACATGAGCACCAAGTTGCATTACAGACGGACAAGTTCATCTTATTGGGCACAGGGAGATTAAGGGGTATATTCACAAGAACGTGTGCTAAACATCACCCAAAAATGCTAACGAACCTTTACACATCGCTGCCGATCACAGGAAAAATCCCCCTGTGTTAACGTTGAATTCACAACGAGGCGTTAGCATGCGATAGTCTGCCAAAACTGTGCCCAATGTCCGCGATACAACCACCTCGACGGTCAGAAAAACACAAACTTCAACACAAAAAAACATGCGATGGGCCAAAGCGCGATGAGGAAATCAGCGATAAGCAGCGCCAGGCCTGCAACACACACATGGCAAGTGGGAAAAATCACTATAAAAGTAGAAAAAACACCCAAACACAAACTGACCAACACCCAAGCACCATGGAGGCAGCCGGAGCAGACGCAGAGGATGAGCGCAACCCCACAAGCACCCCGGATGTCCTGCCCAGGACCTTGGGATACAGGGAAGGGCAAGGACAAGAAGAAGAGGAAGACGAAGATCAGTCCACAGGAAAACAGGATCCTGATTACGGAGGTGATGGAACACCATCAACAACTGTTTGTCACCTTCAACATATCATTGGGAACCAAAAATGGGATATGGCGGAACATCGTGGACAAGGTGAATGCCGTCGGAGAGCACAGGAGGTCAATGGATGAGGCCAAGAGGCTATGGATTGACATAAAGCGAAAGACCAAGGAGAAACTCACAGCCAACCAGAAGGCAGCAATGCAGGCTGTAGGTGGGAGCCCAGCACCACTGCTCGTGCTGGATGACATGGAGGAGCTGATGTCGACAGTCATCAGTGTGGAGAATGTTGTCGGAGTCGGGGAACTGGACACTGCTCGACAGGACACAACACAACCACAACAAGGTGAGAGACCACCAGGTACTGGAGGGATGGGTGGAGAGGGCCAAAATTGCACACATAAACAATAAAGCAGTGCACACCCACAATGACTCTGGGTCATGCTCCTGACCTACACACTGTCACAATGTACAATGCCATGATGTCTGAATGTCAACATGTACCATGCGGCTACATACATGTGGATACATTGTAATGCACCATCTCCCCTTCCCATTGCAGGGGCACCGTCAACACCCCCTGCAGAGCAGTACCAGCCACTCTTCACTGATGATGAGGACACCGCTAGCATCGACACCCAAACCCTCCAAAACATCATTGACATCATCAGCAACTCACCTCCAGGATCAGGGCCGCCCAGTTGAATCGATGAGACCCCACCCACTACCAAAAGCACCCAGCAGGAGGCACCCAAAGCCCCGGCAGTCTCCCAAGACCCACAGGAGCAAACCATGACCTTCCAACGCCGTGTGCTGGAGGACCAGAGGGAGATGGCTTAGCAGGAGCGGGTGGGGTTCGGCCTCAGGCTACCAAAATGGACGCCATCTATGGGTGTCTAGGTCCCATCAGGGACTAGCTCCAGTCCCTAATGGACACCCACGGCCCGCTCTATGGTCTCCAAGGAGCCCTGACTGACATCGCTGGAGTCATGACACGGAGAGAAGAACACCTGTCTGCGCAGACTGGCACCAGCGATTCCAGCCGTGAGCTGGCACACATGCTGAGGCTCATGGAGGACATCATGCAGATGGAGGCGGAAAGGATGGCAGCCACAGCTGCACATCAGCGA
This sequence comes from Lissotriton vulgaris, assembly GCF_964263255.1. NCBI lineage: Eukaryota > Metazoa > Chordata > Amphibia > Caudata > Salamandridae > Lissotriton > Lissotriton vulgaris. The sequence goes on along the minus strand of NC_141685.1, from coordinate 351,059,032 downwards.
AATGTAGCTGGGATCTACCGCCCCTGCAGATCATCAGCATGGCATTGCTGCCACAAGGTGTAGTGCTGATGAATGCTGCTGCCCCCACATGGTCCACATCTCTGCCCCCTGGTGTGTCAGTGCCTCACAGTGGGGCAGGTGTATCCACTCCGGCACCTGATGTGCCACTGCCACACAGTGTGGCCGGTAATCCTCCTCCGGCCCCTGATGTGTCAGTGGCACACAGTGCCGCACCCAGTACTGCAACACCCATAGGTGGGGCAGAGCACACATACGAGGACATGGATGGGATTGTGATCAGAAGGAGGCAGTAGCATTCATCTCCGCCACCTGGCCTGTTTCTGCTTGGTGTCGCACATGGCCTCATGACCTCCCAATGACCCAGATACACTCCGCTGCACTCACCTTGGACCGCGACATGCACTGCTATATCCTGTTTGATGACCAATGACACGGGGAACAGACTGCGGACTGTACCCTTCCTCTTCCGCAGTACCTGTCATCCCTGGATGGACTCTGGCTGGCCCTCCATGGGCAGATATTGTGTGTTGTGCTTTCCATGGCCCTGTATCGCTCCAGCTGCAAAACTCCACTGGGTGTGAATAAACATCCAGTAACGCACTGCTGTGATATGTCTTTCATCATTCCTGCATGAATGTGTGGATGGAAGTGGACTTCCACCTCTACGCGGATGACACGCAGATTTACCTGGAAACCTCCTCTCTTAAAGACATCCACAGACTTAACGATGTCCTAAATGAAGTTCAAGACTGGCTGACAAAGAATCACCTGAAACTCAACCCCGACAAGACAGAAACACTCCTCATCTCAAACAAAGAAGACAACCCTCAAATCACCGAGTGGCTAAAATCGATCGATGCTCTCAAAGGCAACCTCACGCTAGCCAACTCCGTTAAATCCCTGGGCTTCACCCTAGACCCCAAACTAACCCTGACAAACCACATTAAGAACTCGGCGAAAAGCGCATTTCTCAACCTCAGACTTCTGAACAAAATCAAACCTTACATTCCCAACAAGGACCTCAAACTAGCCACGCAATCTCTAGTTCTATCAAGACTGGACTATGGGAACTCAATCCTAACAGGCATCCCCAAATCGCACCTGGCCCCTCTAAAAACAACACTTCATGCGGCAGCGAGAATGATCACAGGCTGCAAAAAATCTGACCACATCTCACCGGCACTCAAAGAACTTGAATGGCTCCCTGTGGAAATGCGGAGCACCTTCAGAACGGCCTGCCTCACCCACAAGGCCCTCCACACCGGCAAACCGGAATATTTGGCAAACAAGCTCAAAAAAGCAGGCCAAGCCAGAAGCTTGAGAAGCTCCAACTCCCTGCTGCTCATCCTACCAAAAACCAGAAAGAAGAGAACTGCGGACTGCTCGTTCTCAGGAAATGCTCCCAAAATATGGAACGCCATCCCCCCGCACATCAGAACTATACCGTCCTATTCAGAATTCAAGAGCCAACTCAAATCCTTGTGCCTGATCCGTTCCCTTGGTTGCGGGTAACCTGGATCAGCAAGCGTCCCCTGAACCCATGCAGTAACATTGAATCCTGCTACCAAGAAGCCCTGCTGTCCGAACTTTTCCGCATTCCAAATTGTCGCTCGCTGATCGCTTTATTGGATTTGTGCCATGTTGTTCTCTTTTCATTCCCTCTATTGTAAAGCGCTCTGCTACCTTCGGGTCTTGTTAGCGCTATAGAAAACTTCTAAATAATAATAATAAAAATAATAAGTGGGAACAGTGATTTCCCTTACGTCAATGATGCTCATGTAGTGAGATGCCAGTCACCATGTGCTACATTGTCTATTGTGTCCCGGGTGCCGGGGACACTACAACAGGGACACATGCACTAGTCACGTCCTTGTCTGGACATGGACTGAACCACGCCCAGAGGCCCTAAGTCATTTGTACAAGCCCTGTGCTGGTCCTGGGTACGCCAGGCCAGACCACTCCGCAGACGCTCCTAGGAGGGGGCCTACATAGCTACCAGTTGCAGGTGTACTCGCTGGTCATGTTCAGGTCACTGGTCTAGTTGTCAGCATGTCACGGCCACTCCCTGAGGGAGATCTGCACACACACCACACCCATCCGGCACATGTGTCACAGGCCATGTCACCCCGCAAATAAAAGGGCCATACAACGTCACATTCCCCTCAGCATGTGGTGACTGGATGACGGACACTCCAGGGTGCTCAATAATAAAGGGCCCATGATTTGCTGTGCTCAGGGTTGGTGGTATTCCGAGGCCTTGCGGCCGACACCGGATTACCACCAGCTTGCGCTGACTGGCGTTGCACGGGGTTAGTGGCACCCAAGGCCTTGCGGCCAACACTGGCCTACCACCACGTGAATCTGACTGGCATTGCACAGTATTAGTGGCACCCGAGGCCTTGAGGCCGACATGGGCCTACCACTACGTGGCGCTGACTGGCATTGCACAGGGTTGGTGGCACACGTAATTGCTGAGCGGATGTGCAGCCTACGATGAGGATGTGTGCACTGATGTGGTCTCTGTCATTGACGACTCAGGACTCAGTGTCATGTGTGGGACCTGCTGGGCCGCAGGGCGGGCCTACATGATGTGGACCATGCCATGGTGGCGTGACCGGGGCCAGGAGCTCTCACAGGCATGCGGTGTGCCTACTGATGGACACACCGGTGGCAGCAGGTGAGCAGTGGGGCCTGTGTGCGCAGGGGTGGCGGTGTCTCTCTCTCTCCCTTCATTCCCTTCTCTCTCACTCCCTCCGCCCCTTTCCCTTCCCTCTCTCTCTCTCCCTTCCCTCTCTCTCTCACACTCCCTCTCCCTTCCCCCCCTCTCTCTCTCTCTCTCTCTCTCCCTTCCTTTCCTTCCCTCCCTGGCTTACTTTCCTTCTCTGTTTCTCTGTGTCTCTCTCTTTTGATGTGCGCATGACACAGTAACTAGACATAATATCGAAAAAATAATATCGAATGGACATAATATCGAAGTCAAAATATAGAATGGACAAAATATCGAATGGACATAATATAGTGGTTAAACATATCGAATTGAAGGTAAGTAATATCGATTGCCAAAATATCGAAGTATTTATGTAGGCATTAAAATATATCGAATTTTTTATAATATCGATTTTTTTAAAGTGTTTTGTATGCTAGTATTTGTGTGAAAAGTGTATATTATTTTTGTAATCTATGGTTAATTTTTTTAAGTAATTAATGAATTTTATGTTATTTAATTTTTGCGTAATTTAATTCCGTAGTGGGTTGTGGGTTTATAGGGGAATAGGGAGAGAAGTAATTTAATTATAGTAAATTGAATATTAATTTTTAGGAATTACTCATTATTTTTAACTTAATTTTGCTTTTTAGTTCTGTACCGGGTTGTGGGTTTTCTAGGGGAATAGGGTGGGAAGTAATTTAATTGTAATTAAGTAAATATTTTTATTTATTTGTTGGTATTGATTTTTAATTTATTGGTAAATAATTTTTTATTGGTAAATCATTTTTATTATTTGGTAATTCATGTTTATTAATTGATTCATTGATAATTATGTTAATTTTATTAATTTATTTTCCGTAGCGGGTTGTGGGTTTATAGGGGAATAGGGTGGGAAGTAATTTAATTGTAATCAATTACATATTACAAATATTTTTGTGTATTGATAATTAATTTACTGTTAATTAGTTGTTCATTGGTATATTTTTGTATTATTCATACATATTTGTTATTGAAAATTAATTATTTGTTAATTAGGTAATTGATTTTTCATAACTAATATTTATTTGTATTTATAATTGAATTATTATTACATAATACGTAATTGGTAATTCATTTTAATTGATTTTTTATTGGTATTGATATTTAATTTATGTTTATTAATATATTAAATCATTACCTTCCCTACTGTTAAACTCACTGGAGTGGGAATAGTAATTTTTACCCTCCCGCTATCCAACGCTTTCCCTCCTGTTGCAGTCACTGGCGTGGGAATAGTAATTTTTACCCCTACGCTATCCAACACTTTCCCTACTGTTGCACTCTCTGGAGTGGGAATAGTAATTTTTACCCCTACGCTATCCAACGCTTTCCCTACTGTTGCACTCTCTGGAGTGTGTATAGTAAATGTTACCCTCCCGCTACCCAACCCTTTCCCTACTGTTGCACTCACTGGAGTGGGAATAGTAATTATACCCTCCCGCTATCCAACGCTTTCCCTACTGTTGCATTCTCTGGAGTGGGCATAGTAATTTTTACCCATACGCTATTCAATGCTTTCCCTACTGTTGCACTCTCTGGAGTGGGAATAGTACATTTTACCCTCACGCTATCCAACACTTTCGCTACTGTTGCACTCTCTGGAGTGGGAATAGTCATTTTTACCCCTACGCTATCCCACACTTTCCCTACTATTGCACTCTCTGGAGTGGGAATAGTAATTTTAATCCCTACGCTATCCAAAGCTTTCCCTACTGTTGCACTCACTGGAGTGGGAATAGTAATTTTTACCCTCCCGCTATCCAACGCTTTCCCTACTGTTGCACTCTCTGAACTGGGAATAGTAAATGTTACCCTCCCGCTATCCAACTGTTTCCCTACTGTTGTACTCTCTGGAGTGTGAATAGTAATTTTTACCCTCCCGCTATCCAACGCTTTCCCTACAGTTGCACTCTCTGGAATGGGAATAGTAATTTTTACCCCTACGCTATTCAACACTTTCCCTACTGTTGCACTCACTAGAGTGGGAATAGTAATTTTTACCCTCCCGCTATCCAACGCTTTCCCTACTGTTGCACTCTCTGGAGTGCGAATAGTAATTTTTACCCCTACGCTATCCAACACTTTCCCTACTGTTGCACTCACTAGAGTGGGAATAGTAATTTTTACCCCTACGCTATTCAACACTTTCCCTACTGTTGCACTCTCTGGACTGGGAATAGTAAATGTTACCCTCCCGCTATCCAACGCTTTCCCTACTGTTGTACTCTCTGGAGTGTGAATAGTAATTTTTACCCTCCCGCTATCCAACGCTTTCCCTACAGTTGCACTCTCTGGAATGGGAATAGTAATTTTTACCCCTACGCTATCCAACACTTTCCCTACTGTTGCACTCACTGGAGTGGGAATAGTCATTTTTACCCTCTCGCTATCCAACGCTTTCCCTACTGTTGCAATCACTGGAGTGGTAATAGTAAATGTTACCCTCCCGCTATCCTACCGGGAAAATATTGAATATTTTTTTCTTAATATTATGTTAATATATCCATACTAATATAAAAAAGAGAGCGCCCCAACCTTTGAGGAGGGTAATCTCAGGAACCACAGCACCAATCACAACACCCAATACAGCGTTGGAAAGGGCAGTTGCAGCAGAAGGACAAAGGCAATGCAGACGCCCACCATATACATTTAAAAGGTAAAAGAACCGTGCCAGCAAAGTAGTCCCTTGTGGGCGTGTCTGCGTTGTGCTGTGGGCGTGTGCTGGGGGCGTGACAAATGCTAGGGGCATGCGGTACATTCCGCCCTTCATGCCATGTCTCATATCGTGTGCTAATCCCACCCTGCTCCCTTTAAATACCCCTGCACCCCATAAACATAACCCATCCTTACTCCTTAAAATACCCCAACACCCTTAAACACTAACCCATCTTAACCCTTTAAATATACCCTGTACCCCAAAACCCAAACCTATCCCTAAACCCTAAAAATACCCCTGTACCCCAAAACCCAAACTTAGCCCTGAACCCTATAAATACCCCTGTACCTCAAAACCCAAACCTACCCCTGAACCCTAAAAATCCCCATGTACCTCAAAACCCAAACCTAGCCCTGAACCCTAAAAATACCCCTGTACCCCAAAACCCAAACCTACCCTGAACCCTAAAATACCCCTGTCCCTCAAAACCCAAACCTAGCCCTGAACCCTTAAAATACCCTTGTTCCCCAAAACCCAAACCTAGCCCTGAACCCTAAAAATAACCCTGTACCCCAACACCAAAACCTAGCCCTGAACCCTAAAAATAACCCTGTACCCCAACACCCAAACCTACCCCTGTACCCTAAAATACCCCTGTACCCCAAAACCCAAACCTAGCCCTGAACCCTAAAAATACCCCTGTACCCCAAAACTCAAACCTAGCCCTGAACCCTTAAAATACCCCTGTACCCCAAAACCCAAACCTACCCCTGAACCCTAAAAATACCCGTATACCCCAAAACCTAAACCTAGCCCTGAACCCTAAAAATACCCCTGTACCCCAAAACCCATACCTATCCCTAAACCCTAAAACTACCCTTGTACCCCAACACAAAATTATATCTGAACCCTTAAAATACCCAAACACCCCAAAACATATACCCCAGTACCCCAAAACATATACCCCTATACCCATACTCACCTTATCCAAACATTAAAAAAAACATGCTTTTACCATTCATGCATTTACAACGAATTTCGTTGTGAATGTATGCGTGGTAAAAGCATATAAAATGTAATGCCATGCGTTATAATGGCATTGCGGAGTCATGGTACTTTCGTAATGAAAGTATGCAGAGTCATGGTATGCGGAAAGAAAGTTGCGGAATAATGGGTGTTTACCGTCCCCCGGTAAGTACATTGGTGGCACGGCGGCCCACATTTCCAGCAACATACTCATATTTTTTCACCACCCATTTGAAAAATGCACAGGTCTCTCTCATTGAGGGCCAGCACCGACATACACTTTTAGACACACCTCCCGCCACAAGTTCTAGAATTGCGAACTTTAGAGCTGGGGAGCTACGTTCAAATCTCAGCATCAGCTCAAAATCCTGTGATTCCAGGCAAATCGCTTTGTCTCCCCATGCCTACCACAAATGAATGTGTTCTTCTGAAATGTAAATTGTACTCATGCCATGTTGTCGAGTTCGCGCTATATAATATTGCAAGGAAAAATAAAGTAGGGAAACTCGAGTTCACACACTACTGAACGCGCACTCTTAAGTGCATCAGCAGTGCACTGTGAATCGGATCGTTTCACAAGCCTGTCACAGACAAGAAATGCTATCAAAACGAAATCCTACAAAAGAATATACTACTGGCCGGCAGCAATTCATACCCTGATAACTGGCTGCTAGTATATACATATATATATATATATATATGTATTAAAAAATAAAAATGTATGTTTCTTTTTTTTTACTTACATGAATGAATTATTCATTTTAAGGTTATTTAAGTATTGTTAAGTATGTTTTAGTTAATTATATTTATTATTTTATTAATTTTATATTACTTTTAAGATATTTTACGAAAATTCGATATTTTGACTAACTATATTTTTTACAACAATATTTTTGATTCAATATTTTTGTACTTACCTGTTTGTAGACAGGAATTCAATATTTTTGTATTTGATATTTTGTCCTCGATATTATGTCAGGTCGATATTTTCCTCATTGATATTCTGTCAGTTATCCGCATGACACACGTCCTGATTTTGTGCTTTCTTTTCCAGGCTGTGTTGTCGAGATTATCCCTGGTGGACCCGACAGGAGTCTTCTGCATTGCTGTTTTGTGTTGTGTTTCAATAAAGTTTTGGTTGTTACTTCAGTGCTGTGTGACTGTTTCTCGTTCTTCTTGCCACACATGTGTGTATTTATTTTGGCACTGTGCGTCATCGTGCGTTTGTTGTGGCTCTTGTGTCGTGCACAGTATTTGTATGTCTAGGGGGCGAGGGCCGGGGGGGACTGGGGTGGTTACGTGGGTGTTGTGGCCCTCATGGGTATTCACGTTGCATGATCATTGTCTCCATGGCATCTGTGGGTCTTAAGGTGTGGCTCTTGGCTGGGCTCCCTTTCATGCAGGTAGTCGTCCTGCTTAACACCAGCAGAAGGCAAGTGTTAATTCCATTCTGCTACCACTGCTAATCGCCTGTTTTTGGTTCACTTTGCAGATCTGGCAGTTCGTTGTGAATGTGGTTTTTCCGTGTGTTTTTGCACGGGAACGCCTACTCTGCATCTCATTAGGGTTAGTTGGTGGTGTCCACCGTGGAGATACATTTTGGGGCAGTAATCGCGGGACTACAGGTGATGTCTGCAGTTTGCACCAGCTTGTGAATGGGGTGCTAAATCTAGCTTCACATTTGTTGCCTTACGGTGAGGATAATTCAGAGTTGAGTCATTGAGAATGTCCCCCTAAATGTTTTTCCCAGAATCACAGGATGTTGAGCTGTCATTGCCGAGACCCGAACCCCGTTCCCACATATGTACTTACACACTCTTAATGATTTCCCATCAAAGGTAGCCTCACCAGTTTTAGCAATAGCCCCTTCTGTAACTCCTTAGGTGCAGAACTAACAGCGCCACTAGAGGGCAGAATGTTCTAAAAAATAAAACAAAGGCCCGTGGAGGCCGAAGAGATTGGATTCACCTTGGGCTCCTTGAGGCCTTTATTCACAGCAACAGCTGTGAACGACAACATTAGAATGTTCGAGTGCCAGGCTTCTACCAGACACTCGATTGTTTTTAATAGAGCTCCCAACATTCCAATGTTCTAATATTTTTTATTCCGCAGGCCAAAACAGTTAAGTGAAGTAGTAATATTTTTTTTATAACCGTTCTTATTAACACAAGGTCAGTCAATATATTGGCATACACACATTGCACATGAAATACATGTAAGATCAAATGACAACAAGTCTGGGCAGCGATTGTATAGGTATAGGTTACAAGCAGGTTATCCATCACAAGACACTTTTCGAACATGATCCTTCCATACGCTGCAAGCTCTTGGGGAGGGTGGTAGAGTAACCCTTTTGTCCTCCCACTCTCTAGACCCAGGCTTGTGGGCGGGCTTCATTCACCTCCTCCTCTAGTTCAAGTTCGTAGTAGCTCAACCAGGGGGTCCAGATCTTAATTAATTTTTTCAGGCACCCTGTAGCCTATATGTCACCCTTTCTGCGACCATATATAGATCCATGCTCGATCTCCATTCTGTCAGTGTAGGGAGATTGGGGGCTCCCCAGTATCGGGCTATGTCCCTTTTCACAACTACCAGCCCTAAATTACATAATAGGAGTTTAGTATGGGGGAGATCCACATCTGTGGGAATCCCCAATAGAATGTATTTGGTATCCATCGAGAACTGTGTTCCTATTATCTCGTTCAGCTCCCTAAGTCTCTGGGACCCGTAGGTTTTAATATGTTGACATTGCCAAAGTGTATGTATAAATGTACCACGAATAGTCTTGCGGCGTACACAGTTAGTTGTCTCCACTCTCCCCATGGTGTGCAGGTGTGCCATGTCAAAATATACACTGTGCAGGATTTTGAACTGTATCAAGCTGAGTCATAGCTTGATAGCAACCTCTCTCAGGTGCAATAAGGCCGCTTCCCAGTCAATACCCTTTAACGGTCCTGTGGTGTTTTCCATTTGGACCTAAGAGATGCCAGCTTATCTGGGATATTATTGATTAAAGTTCTGTATGTCCATGAGACTTCTTTATTGGATATTTCTCCCAGCAGTATCTACCCTCAAGATGTGCAAACTCGGGAATGTCAGTAGTGTTTATCTTCTACGCCCTCCACGCGTGTTCCAGCTGAAGATATTTATATCTTTGGGTGTCATTTAGGTATTCATATTGGAGTGCGGCAAAAGAGATCAGGGCACCTTCTTTTAGAATGTTGCCCAACCTGGAAATCCCCACTGTGTCCCAATGCCTAAAACCTCAGAGCTTACTTATTTGCGGCATTCTCGTGCCCTCCCACAGTGGAGTCTCCCTCGTAAGTCTCTTGTCCTATTGCATTTGTCGTTCTGCCCCCTTCTAGGCCTCTGTCATTCTTTGGGTGGCTGGAAATCGACGGGCTCCCTTGCCCCCATAAATGTAATGGAGATGTGTGCAGTTCTGAAATTGGAGCCTTTCTAGGGCATAGGTGTGATCTCCCGATATGTGACCCCATTCAATAAGTACAACCAGATGTGCATCCCTGTAATAGTACTGTATGTCAAGCAGGGCAATTCCCCCATTGTATTGACTATGCTGTAGTGCCACTCTCGGGTGGCCCCCTTCCCACAAGAGTGTGCATATTTCCTCATTAATCATTGTAAAATTGATCTCTGAAAGTCTACAGTATGTATTTTGTAATACATAGAGTAGTTTCGGGATAGAGATCATTTTATACATAGGGGCGCAGCCTAGTAGCGTCAAAGGAAGTCGTCTCCATCTTCCCAAGTCCTCGCGCAATTCCGCTAGGACCCACTTAATGTTCTGGTTAAGACTTAGTGTAGAGTGTTATCCGCTCGTCCCTGAGGAGCCCCTGTGTCATCTCTAAACCCGGTAATTTCAGGATGAGTCCTGATCAAGCATGCCAGTGGTTCCAATACGAGAGCGAACAGTAAGGAGGACAGAGGGGGCAACCCTCCTTAGTGCCTCTTCCTACTGTGAAGTCATCCAACATCACACCATTGACCTGCACTCTGGCTCTACGATTGGTGTATAATAACTTTACCCAGGTCGTAAAAACAGGACAGAATCCAAACTTTAACAGGACTTGTTGGATGAATGGCCAATGGACGGCGTCAAAGGCCTTTCAGTGTCTAGTGAGAGAAATGTGGGGTGGACCTTTTTTTACCATATCTAACTAATTGCCCAGACGACGGAGGTTGAAGCGCGTGACTCGTTTGGGCATCAAATCGGATTGGTCTCTGTGAATAAGGGATGTGATCATCAGTGGCAGGCATGAGGCCAGGAAAGAGGCCACGATCTGTGTTTATACTGTTAGTAGCAATATAGGTCGGCATGACCCACAGGCTTATGACTCACTACCACTGTAGCATTACAGAGGTCTGGCGAGAGTGTCCCTTCCTCTTGTGCTGCTAAGTACAAATTTAAGAGGTGCAGGCCTTGTAAGCTAGCAATGTGTTTGAAAAATTCTGCCGGGAGTCCATTCAGACCTGAGGTTTTGCCTGATTTCTGCCTAATAATTGCAAACAAAAATTCTGTCAGGGTGAGGTCCTTTTCAAGAACAGGTCGTTGTTCACGTGTGAGGATGGGGGTATCAATTTCACTTGGATAGCTATTGACTTGGGAGTCATCTGCTAGTGTCCTGGCTTTGTAGAGTTAAGTGAAGAAGCGGGCAGAGGCACCTGCTCTGGATGCTGCAGTTGTGTGCGCCTATTCTTTTTCACATATCAGAGCAACCCATCTCGTTTCCTTCTCCTTCTTACCCAACCAGGGCTATTTCCCAGCTCTGTCTCCCGTTCCATAAAGTCGGTGTTGGGAGGCCTGGAGCGGGGTTTTCACCTCTTGTTCCACCAGTGCCCGATACTCCCGATGCGGTATTGCGATCTGGCAAAGTATATGAGTGTCAGCGTTAGTGTCCTCTCCTGTTCCAGGAGCCTATATTCTAAGGTCTCAATATTGCGGGCCTCATCCCTTCTCTTGAGGGCTTTTATATTTTTTGCTCTATCACGAAACACTGTCTTGTAGGTCTCCCAAAAAGTAACTGCAGGGGGTACTAAGCCCTCATTTTCACGGAAATACAAATCTGAATCAGACTCAAATCTAGAGGCAATCTCCTTATCGCTTAGGCCAAAGCTCTCAGCATCCACTCCCGTCGGTGTCTACACGGTCCCCCTCCCACCATCAACCGGAGGGACGAGTGGTCAGATATGCCCCTTACTAGCTATTCTGCCTTTCCACTGTCTCCACCTGTCCTGCAGGTGCAAAGAGGTAGCCAAGTTGAGAGAAGACTCTATGGGCGACCGAAAAAAAGGGCCCGGGTGATGTCGGTGCCAGTGATCAGTCAGACCTACGGTGGTCAGAAACTCAGCCACGGGGTAGGTTTGTGTGCCCCACGCTTATATGTGTGCGATCGATGACTGGATCTATCACGTCGTTAAAGTTGTCACCAAATATGTTTGTGGAAGGTCCGGACCCCAGGATTATCTCAGCTACTTGCCTAATGTCCACGTCTGTAGTCATGGAGGAGCATAAATGCTGATCAGAGTGAGCTCTCTCTGACCCCAAGTCTCTTGCACCGCAACAAATGTGCCATTTGGGTCTGTCCAAGTTTTATTTGTGTGAAAGGGGGGTGCTTTTTTGATTAGTAACGCGACACCCCTAGATCCGGAGTAGAATCCAGTGCCTGCAAGTGTGGTCTATGCCCCCCTCCCTAGGAAGGCACAATGTGTGACTATCAAGTGTGTTTCTTGCAGAAGGATGATGTCGGGCTTAAGTCTTTTGAAATACCTGGTTACCATCTCCCTCTTGGCTATGTTCTTCAGTCAGCTGACGTTCCACGTCAACACTGAGTAACCTCCCTCACCCAGTAGTCATGCCTACATTTTCCCCTCTGTGCTGGCTCAGGCAAGTCTTGTGGTTGCTCTGGCAGCCCATCTCTCTGTCCCTCATCTTGGTATCCAGTCAACTGGCTACAAACAAGAACATTCCTGTATCTGTTTTAATGCGTCCCCAATCTCCCAACGAATCCCTCCCTCCCCACTCTCTCCCACTTCCAATGACCATCCCCCAAATGGTCAACTGGACAAACTGGCATATGTAAAGCCTGAGAGGTCTGTATCCCCACCCTCACCCTTAATCAATCTTTTATGAACAAACAAGAGGAAAAAGAAGTTAACTTAATACCAGTCTAGTCGCTCACCAGGGCTTAGCATGCCAAGGGCCTTTACTGCTGTCTTACTGTTACTCGACATTCGGCAAGCCCCAGCATCTCATCCTTCTTCACCGCACTTGAGTAGCTGTTGTTGCGGGGTCTCCTGGCTGGTGACCTCGGGGCTTGATACTTGCATCCGCTTAATGATTCAGAGAAGTGGGTGGTCACTATCTGCAACTGCTAAGTAGTCCTCATCTGATGGCTCAGAGGCAATTTGTTCTCGGTCACTGGGTTGCTTCTTTCCAGTTTTAACACGTGCTAAGTCTTCTTCCGAGTTCAAGAGTTGGACCCTACCACCCGAGGAGGGCTCAGTGCGGAAGGGTGTTCCCACATGTGTCCTGTGTGTCCCGGCAGGCAGGCGTCTCATCTTCTCCTTCTGTTGCATGGGAACCGATCTATGGTGGTATCTATATGCAAGGTCCCCGTTGATGCCAGCCTGCATTTCGAGAGGGGCGCTCTTCAATTCAGGACCAAGCCTCCTCTGGCGTCTGAAAAAAGTGATAGGTACTTTGGAAAATGACCTTAACATTCACCGGAAAGAGCAGCATATACTGAATCTGGAGGGCTCCTAATTTTGCCTTGACCAAGTCAAATGTTTGCTGTTGCTTTTGCACCTCTCTGGAATAATTAGAAAATACCATTATCTTGGCGTTAGCATGCTTAATTTCCCTGATTCGCCTCAATTCCCAGAGTATTAGGTCACGGTCTTGAAAGTTAAGAATTCGAGCAATCAGAGGCTGTGGGGAGGCCCTGAGTGGCGGCTGCACGCTAGGCATCCTGTGGGCTCGTTCAGTTATGAAGCAAGGTGAAAACTGCCCATCCGGGAGGGAGTCTCTAAGCCATGTGGTCAAAAAGGATCCGGGGTCTGTTCCTTCCATCCCCTCCGGGAATCCTAGGAAGCGCAGGTTGTTTCTGCGGGCTCTATTTGCGCCACTCTCCAACTTACTTCCCTTAGGGTGGCAGTTAAACCAGATACTTCCTTACGCAGGCTGTGGGAGACGTCTTCCACCTCAGAGATCTGGCGTTCCTCCTGAGCCACTCTTTCGAACACATTCCGTATGTCCTGTTGCAGCAGCGTTACCTCCAAGCGTATCTTTGGCATTTTCCCCTCCAGCACTTCTCTAGAGGTGTGTAGTGCTTGGAGAAGAGCAGCGTTATCTGGCAGGGTGGTGGCCTCCCCCTCGGTCTCGGATGGTGGAGGCAACACTTTGGCATATCTGTCCAACCTCCCCTGTTTTTATGATTTAGGGTCTTTGTCTCTGGCCATCATGTGTTCTTCTCCCCTCTCTGATCGATGACTCAATCGCAGGAGTAGCGATCATTCGGGTAGGCCTGGCAGCCTCCGTATGAGGAGGACCTTCAGGTCTTGCTCTCACCCTGAGTTTGCCCCTCCTCCTCTGTACCACCCAGTCCACTTTTAATATGGGTGAACTAGTACCTAGAGGGGGGCTGACAGAGTTGCCCCGGGTCGCAGGAACAGGGGATGTATCTTCCTCATCACTGGGGAGAGGTGATCCTCACTCCCTGAATTCTACCTTTGGATAGACTCTTCATAGGCTGCACTCGTGTGTCCTCCCTTTGGCTGCTCTGTAGGTGCTCCGATCACCCCCATGCAGCACTCCCGGTGACGATGCAGAGGAGGAGGGAAGACACCCACCGGGCCAGCCGGGTATTTGTTATGATGAGCTCTGGTAGCGCAAAGTGCCTCCCTCGTCAGCCGCCAGTATTCCGGAATTTGTTGGCACATCTCTCCTGATTAGGCTGCTACCTGGAAGTTTCTTTATTAGTCCCACTGGTTTTCCCGGCACGCCGGTGTCTCACTTGCCTCCAGTTGCATCCTCCAGGGTGGGGTCACAGGGGTCTCTCAGCATCTCATGCGATGTGATCCATCTCTAGGCCGCAAATAGGAATATTGCTGGGCTGCTGCTGCCTGTGTAACCCGTGAACACACAGCCCCTCTCGCTTGTGCATCAGATCGAGTACTCAATCAATCAATCAATCAGAACATTTGTAAAGCGCACTGCTCACCCGTGGGGGTCTCAAGGCGCTGGGGGGTTGGGGGGATGCTGCTACTGCTCGAAGCTGCAAAAGACAGAAATTGGTCTGGAGGGATCGATCTTACAATCCTTAGACAATAAGGGACTGTGAATTCCCTTATACTGGGAACAAAATTCTCAGCATTCGTTTTTTTTACCTACACAATGATCACATACCTAATCATAACCATAATTACCAATTTTATTTATAGTAATCCTTGATGTAAAGAAATGCTTTATATAATGCTATAAATGAACATAGAATGTACACATATATATACACATATATCTACAACAATTATATACAAATGACATATAAGGACAAGCAATATTCCTATACAAAATCAACCTTTTCACCCAGAAGGTCACACTAAGTCAATCAAGTGTCCCCCTATTTAATCAGGGGGTACACTAAGAGGTAGTCCTATAGACACACAATCGGTTCTTGTAGGTCCTGAACCTTAATTCTAAGATTGTGTTAAACCAAAATTAAATATAATACGACAAATATCCTCAGACTCCTCTTGTCAAATATGGCATGAGATGTGATCCTTCTCTAAGACACAAATAGGAATATTGCTGGGCTGCTGCCGCCTGCGTAACCCGTGATCGCACAGGCCCTCTCGCTTGTGCATCAGATCGAGTACTCAATCAATCAATCAATCAATCAGAACATTTGTAAAGCGCACTGCTCACCCGTGGGGGTCTCAAGGCGCTGGGGGGGATGCTGCTACTGCTCGAATAGCCAGGTCTTGAGAAGTCTTCTGAAGGTTAGCAGGTCCTGGATCTGCCACAGGTGGATGGGGAGGCTTTTCTTGGGGGAGTTGCCCTTCTCATGTGCATTAGGTGTCAGGATCAACCGAGGTGACAGCGATCAATGCAGTAGGGCTTGGGAGACAGGGCAGCTTCCTGACTGCCTTGGCGTCTTTCGTTGATATCTTGCAGCCAGCAGCTCTCTAGAGTCTCCTCACTCCTCCTTAGGCCTTTGACCGCTGCTGAGAGATTGCTCCTGCCTGTGTCCACGTTGCTGCCGGTCTAGTTCCCACTTTCTCCTCCACTGAGGGCCTCCTGGGGTGGGTCAAGGAGATCCTCCTGAACCTCTGTCCTGGTTGTGGCACCCACCCAGGGGTGTCGGGAAGCTGCCACTGCTGGGGGCACCGCGAAACGCACAGACCCTCTCATCTGTGCTTTTGCTCTAGCACCCCGCCACGTCCTCCGTGGCGGCTGCATTTGGTCGGATTAATGGGATCTTCTCTTGCGGTGAACGTCAGTCGTCCCCCGCTACACCACGGACCCCGGGGGCAGGGGCCTCCACTCGTCTGCTTCCTCCGTGCTCATGTGTCGTATTCCCCTTCAGATACTCAAGGATGACTAATCCGCCATTTTGAGCAGCTGCTCTTCGTCTCTGCCCTGTGTCGTTGTTGGGGCTTTCCCGAGGCCAGGGCTATTTCCTGTCGAACCTACCACGACCCGCGTAGTTCTAGGAATCAGTGGCGCCGCTTGATGGCGCCGGATGCCGACCAGAAGGCAAATTCAAGGCAGGATTTGATGTGGGCTGCTGGAGCTCCGACAGAAGCGGCTATCCAGATGTAGTAATCTTTTAATTGGAGTTAAAAGGTCTTTAGGAAAGGCCTGGGTATCATCACCTAAAGCTCCCTTTTTCATTCCATCTCGTTATTTTTAATCCTGTGAATATGGTATCTGACCCTATGGTGTAAGCTAGCTAGCCCTTAGTGATTAGGGGGAACAATAGGCAACAGCCTTATTTTGCACCTCGCATTATTGGAATCCGATCTGACATTCCTCAGTGCCCGCACACAAAGTTGTCCTATTACTGCATGCCAGTGCCCATGGGCCGCCTGCACTGTGACTTCAAATCCTGTTTTTCACGGTCATAATGTAACCGTCTCTGCCTCTGAACACTGGAGCACACGCGGCCCCAGGCAGTCTTTTTAGTCGTATAATATCCAGTAATTGCTTTCCATTACTACTTTCATGTTTGCCCTCTGCACATGCGGATGGCGGCTTCCCAAACATCTTTTTAAGTACACATTTAAATCCGGGTGCCCACGTGAGGGCCACAAATATTTTGTGAATTGAAGTGGAAAGGGATGTGTGCAGAGATGTGCTGGTTCCTTTCAGGTTGTGGAAGCGCCCTTGGCCTCGCCTCTTTCAAGCAATGTGGGGATATTTGCTTTACTGGGTCAGAAGAAATTGTTAGCATTATTATTTTTATTAAACATATTATATAGAAGAAGAAGACATAGAACAACAAAAATGGTGCCTAATGCTACACTTCTGCCAGTTTCCAAGGGCGGTAAATAAAAGCTGTTACTGCTCCCCAATGTATTGATTTTTTTCACTAAACTCAGAGATTGGGCAAAACTTTAATAAAAGGATTTATGAGAAATAATGAAGCCATAAATCACCTGCTCTAATAGCCTTATAAAGCCCCCTCCCTCGATATAGGCCCTTCCTGCGGCTAGGGCCTATAACTCAGGGGCAGAAACTTTAACAACCAGTATTGCCCTGGGCAGCGGGCTGTAGGGCTATAATCTCCCACTGCTGCTGACACCGCTTTGCCATCCCAGGGCATTATGAGGTCTGGATGTATTATTGACTCAGATCACTATGAGCAATAGAGGTGCAGGGGGCTGAAAAAAGAGGTAGATGGCAAAATAGTGATCAAAGTCAGTGCTTAATTTGTAAAAGACTAAGTGCTAGGTCCCTGGTCAGGAGGGCACTGCATCTTGCACCACCCTTTGGAGCCAGTGCCAGTAACAACACAACTTTTAACCCTCACGCTCATACAGGCATGACAATTCAAACTATTCCAGGCGCCCAGAGATTGGGTGCCATGTATTAGTTGTTTTTATGCACATTGAACCAAAAATCAACTGTTATTGGGCTCATCTCCAAATTAAACAAATAGTGCCACCATGTGACAGGATGTTATAAGTGCCTGTGTAAACAATGATATGCTGGTGGTGAGCACTGGAAACTATTGGCTCAAATTAAGCACTGAAAGAGCGCTAGACAGTGAATTTAACACTTTACTATGGAGAGCATGGATAAAGCCAGAACAATGCACATAAATAGAGGTTCCCCTGACAATGATTAAAGTTTCTAAGCCAGGGACAAAAGTGCAAATTGTCTTAGAAAATACTTAGGCAACTATACGTTTAAATGTTCTATTAAAAAGGGGGCTTCAAAACGTGATGACCATAAACGACCCGGATACTAAACTAGATTCAGTATGTTTATTGTATCAAAAAAGGAAAGTGCATAAATACATACTTATCAATCTATCTACAATGCATAATTCATTTGATTTAAAAGTGTCTTGTCATTGCTGAATAATAAGTCACACCCATTCATAGATTCATACTTCCTCATTCATACTTTATTGTTTTTCACTGTGTAATATTGCAGTGTTACACCCTCATTTCCACATGCTCTTCCTTCTTTAGTATGTTAACATTAGAAAAAATGTTGATCCTACATGGAAGGCATGACCTTCTACATTTAATCCAATGACATGATTTATTCAATTTAGTAGGTTTTTCATCATTTTCTTGGCACATTGTTGTCGTCATTGTTGAATAAAGCTCGTTCAAATCGAGAGGGCTGTATGAATAAATCTTTTTTTAAACATCATGGCCGTATGTTCCTGTGTCTTATGCGCGTTTCGGCTAAACAGCCTTCATCAGGAATCCATGTACAGTGGAAAAAATCCTATTATTTATGGATGTATCTGAGAATAAACGATCTCAGCGGGGAGTCCCAAAGGATGCAGGACAAATTCTGTAACCTAAAAAATATAGAGCAGAATGCGGTTGCAATATGGCTCAGTGTATTGATACGAGTTGGGCTCCTAGATGTCAAGATTTATGATGGACCAAGATGCTTTTTTGCCCTATATCTGGCCGGCTGCCTGGCAGGAGCTTCTCCTAAAAATCCCAAAGTTACGGTGCTAATTCCCAATATCGTACGGGGGGTGCTGGGGGCAGATACTATCTCACAGTCCTCTCTTTATCCATGGTCCATTAGTGACACGCACAGTTCGACTAAATGAACAGCGTGTACAACATGGGCAGTCTTCTTATTACTTAGTGGGAAGGAGAATAGATACAGATGGTCATGTGGCATATGCCTGAGGACCAACAAAGTATGTGTTTGAGTGTTATCATTAAGGCCCTGCCATTGCTTTTGCTGGCTGTCATTATAAAGACCTTGAGATGAGCATTGCTGTCTTCTTTAATATGAACAGACCCTTTGAGTGAAGTTCTGGCATTAGCTTCTCCTCTGAGAGCTGCATTGTAGGTGCTGATGAGCTACCCGTAGCTCCCGAGATACCCGTTGGAGACCTCTGAGTTAGATAGTGAACTTATGGGGAGCATGGATAGAACAGTGCTCACGTTGACATAGAAAAGGGACACATTACTCTTGAGCGAATACAGCAAATACGAGTTATAGAAGGACCACAATGGAACCATAACTGGCATAGACAGACTTGGAAGAGTCAAGGAAGGCAGCAGGAAAATCTATACCTGATTGTTTGCTCTACAAATGCTTCCTCCCTGTCTTTTGTGCTATATGCCTTGCTCTGTGGGTTTGTTCCAGATGTTATCTCCTCTTTCCAGTACATGCTGATTCATTTTTTCCCAGCTGGTCCATCTCTCTCCAGGAGCATTTTCTAAGTGCACTCTCCTCATGCTTTTGCCACCAGGGTTGAGTACCCTGGGCACACTCTGTGCAGGCACCAGTGTTTCTCCTCCTTTCTAGATAATGTAGGCTCCTTCGCTGGGTCTAATCTGTGCCCTGGAGGACAGTCTAGCTAAAAACCCTGTTTCAACCTCGGCACATAGAAACCTGGAGCCCTCAGCTGCAGTCTAATTACCATTGCACTCTATTTTATGAACTATGCAAGCAGCTCTAAACTTGTCTTGTGACTTTTTGCATAATATTTTATTCATTTATACCCCGAGATCAGTTCACTGAGCACAGTTTCACGATGTATTTTTCCCAGTTTATTTATGCAGTAAAATCCGCTTTTCATCTATGTCTCCTGTTTTCTGTTTCCATAACAGGATAACATACCCCTGGGCTCATTTAACCAAATAAAACAATGACCAGCCGGTGGCACCAATAGGAAAAGGTAAAGGAGTGAGCCTGCGTGGGCCCATAAAAGCCGAAAGTTGGACTCATTTGGTTAAAGAAATAGCCAGAAAGGTATTTCTTTTAGTAACAGACACCTGTTTGGGGAAAGCAATTCAATCCCTAACGATTGATATGAAAAGGGAACGGTGTATGCATTTTAGTGCATCTGGAGCAGAAAAAAGACTAATGCCCTTGTCCATAGACATAGAAGTTAGAGTCTGTGCACTCCCAGAGCATTTTACTCTGTAGATGCATAGGGCCCGATACAGCAAAACTTCACACAAGTTCATGGTCACCAAAAGTGATGCACATCGGACGAAAGAAATTATTTATTTACTTTTGAACAACTTTTTATTTGCACTAGAAAGTTGCCTAAAAGTAACGCAAAATAGCGCATCCTGCTGCTTTGCACTACTTTGCGCCATGGGGGTACCCCAAGGGTGGTACATGGGCATTCCAATGCACCCACCCATGGTTTTTCACCAAAGCTCACTCTACTAACATTTGTAGAGGGGGTTTTATGCCAAAACAATAGCCTCCTTGAGGCAGGCACAAAGCAGGAGAAAAGTTATTTTATCCACACTTTTCAGATGGTGCATGTATGCAGCAATGTAGAGCTCAAATTCAAAGTGGGGAAACAATTGTGAGATAAAATTGAGGACTTATGGGCAGACGCAAAATTGCACGCGGGGCAAAATAATTTTATATTTCATATACGTGTTGATTAACTTTTTTAAGCATGTTTACATTGTCAAAAATGTAACACCGTAGGCCTATAGAACACATAAAAAAATAAAGTAAATTAGTAGAACAGGATAAAATGTGCTGTGCACTTAAAAACGAGTTGTGCTCTCCAAATATATACACAAAAAAGTCAAGCAAAACTGTGTCACGGTGTCAAGAATCTGAAGGCGCCAATCAAACTAGCACTACAGTTTTCACATTTGATGCGAGCCACTCTTTGGAACGCTGCAGTTTTCCAATCAATTCTTAATGAGTTTACAGCAGCACTGATTCCCCGGGCATCACCCACCGGCGCGTGAACACACCCACTTGCAAGGTTAATACCGCACATATCCCTCAGCAATAACGCTGTGCACGCTCCTCCGACAGGATACATCTCTCATAACTCTGTGTTTTTTATTTGTTTTCATACATTGGGGCTTAACTTGGATGGCTAAAACAGGAAATCAAAGTAGAGTTTTCAAAGGTCACCCAAACATGTCAACACACATATAACAGGGGGCTCGACCTTGTCCGCCTTCTTGGCAGGCGCCCACTTTAGGAAAGGCAACGCAATCACCTTTTTTGTCAGTCATCCAGAATTTTTCTCGACGCTGCTGGCAGGGTACAGCGGTGTAGCTTGTAGTGTCAAAATTGATAAGCTGGTCTGCACCTGAGGACACGGCTGTTCTTTGTTTTTCTTTTGGATGACGACGGATAGCGCGCGAGCTGCATTACTGAACATGCGGGCTTTTGTCAGGTTTCAAGCATTCACAGATGCACAGAACTCGTCCAGTCCAGCCTTACAGACTGCGCTGGATTGAATCGGCAGGAAACAGCAGAGGAGTTGATGCCGCATCTGGTAATAATAAGTACTGCTTTTTATTTCCCTGGATTTTAAATGCCCTCATTTTTTATTGGATTGAACTCTCGACGATGTTCGATTGGTGCGTTTACTCAGAGATGCCGCCGACTTTGGAACTGACGAACCAGGTTCGAGTCCCGGCGTCGCCTCAACATACTGTGATTCTGGGCAAATCATTTAGGGCAGGGTTTGAAAACCCATTTGCGCATGCAAACACATATTGGGCCATGTACATAGCCTATTTAGCTAGTCGCAATTTTTTTGCAACTCGCTAAATAGTGTGGAATTTTGGTTTACGGGCTGAACATCATCTGCGCCAGCTTGTCCCCCACGTACAACGCGCACGACAGCCATTTTAGGTATCATGGCCTCCCAGTCCACGATCTGTCGCCAGCGCGCCCCTCTGACCCAGCAAGCATCCTCCGCGCACCCTGGCTCCCCCTCCATCCCCCTCATGAGCATAACCCTCCTGCATGACCCTGTCCTTGGGAGTCACGCCTGCGCCTGACCAGCATCTCCTCTCCTCCCATGAATGCCCCTCTGTTGATAAACCTTCCCTCCGCGCTCGATTGTCTACGCAGCATGAATACCACTCCTTTGATGACCCCTTCCCCCGTGTCCAGCTGTCCACACAGGTCCGAGGCCATCGCCTAAGCCGGGAGATATCATTTACTGCCCCTTATTGTATGAAGTCGCTCTTCTTCAAAGGACCCTCTATTAATCAAGGCCCCCCCCCACCCCCTGGGATATGATCAGGCGCACACATCCTAAGACTCGGCGGAATACTCAGCTGCGTGATGACCCCCTCCTCTTATCAGCAGGTCGAGGACCTCTATTGTGGAAGTATATGAGGGTGGGATTGACACGAGGATTACGGGGATGTCTTTTTCCTTACTTCACAATGTTCTGATTGTAATAAAGAAAGGTCACATGCCATAAACCAGTGTATAAGAGGCCAGGCCTCCGAGAGGCTGTTAGAGCACCTCGAGACGATACCTTGTTGTCTGATCTGATGTGTTCTGCTCCGTCGGAATAAAACTTCTGTTTCCTGCCTTCTGGTCTCCGGCGCCTGCCTCATTGCTTGGTAATTTGAATGGTACAAAGGCGGTTAGCGCCGGGCAAATCTTGAAAAAGGTCATGGCCCTACCTTTTTCCACAATTGGCGTCCCAAAGCGTGGGGCCCATCAGCGACACGTGGATCCAGTGGGAGAGGTCCCGACGACAGAGTGAACGACTGCAACGATCGGGAGAGCTCGTGTCCGATAGACCCTCGTCTGACAGCCGATCATCCGACCTTCACTAGTTCCGAACAGACCTCTCTCTCGAGTGATCTACGGTCCTGACTGGGAACCATCAGGAGTGCCACGAACATCACGAAGAAAAGAGGACGATCGGGCGCTGGATTCAGAAGACAGGAAACCGTCCATGCGGTCCGGGTAAGGTCGTGTAGACACGACAAACTGAGAAATGATTGTTTGGTTTGGATAATACTAGTATTACGCTTTGTTGATACCTCTGGAGATTCACCGTCTGCAAACGGAGAAAACAACAGGCTCTCTCTTTGCAAACAGTGAAGGATAGGTAACGCAGACTTTTGTCCCCATTGTAATCCGTCGTGCCTATCTTCCTCCCCCACTGTTTTCCCGAACTGTCGTTCGTGGATTGTTGTCTGGAGATTCTTTGTCTGCAAACAGGGAAGAACAAGGTCTCTCTTTGCAGGTAGAGAAAGAGTGGGTAACGCAAACCTTGTCGTACCCACTTATTCTCCCCACTGATTGTTTGATTGACCGAACACTGATTGTTCGGTATTGGTTCTTTTGAGGTATTCACCGCCGGCAAACAACGGAGAATAGAAATATTCTGTCTAGTCTTTGCCCGCCGTGATAAGATAGGTAGTGCAGACCTTTGTCCCCGTTGTAACCCGTCATGCCTATCTTCTCCCCACTGATTGGTAGCCTGTACAGCCTGGACCGCTTATTAGAGATGAACCATCCAGCTCCACTGGAGGGCACCCCTAATAAGGACATGTTCACTAAGCATGGACTAGTCGCTATAGCTTATACTAAGCTATGGCATAAATATACAAAGAAGAACCCTGAAAGTCAGTGGCCACTGATAGGTTCCTTTGATGAAAATAAAATAAAAACATTGGAAATAGCGCTCCAGAAAAATAAGACCACGCCCACTATGCTCGATAGTATAGGCATGTGGCGCAAAGAAACGGAACAACGAAAGAAAAGAGAAGAAGCAAAAATAGGGAAAGAATTACGAAAGGCAGCCCACCTAGCCGCTAAGCAACTAGAAGAAGAAATAAAAGAAAGAAAGGAAGCTACACAAAACCAAGAATCAGGGTCGACAGGTCAATGTCCTGTTAGGACCCCCTCTGCGCTCTACCCTGAATTGCCCTCCAAACAACGGGCGAACGATGAGTTACTGCTAGGTCCCCCGATCATCTACATGCCCCCTCCATATGCCCCCTGCCAACAAAGCTTGCAAGCCCTGAGTGCGAGCGAAAGTGACCTTAGTGCTAGTGCACCAGCCCTCACGGCCTCTGCACCAGCCACATTGACAACATCGCCAGATGGCCCCGAGGCTAGCAAGCAACCACCAGCCAGACCAAATAGGTTGAGCAAAGATGAACGGGATGGGATCGACAAAATAGCAAAGACATTAGTAGAGCGAAGGGAGAGCGAAGAATACACAATGAACATATATAATTCGCATGCCGACGGCCACAGACGGCATTTCGTTTTGCGATTCAGCTACCACACCCTGAACGCATATGAAGATAGGTATCAAAGTAAGGGCCCCGCTAAACTAACAACGCTGTATAGGAAGATTGATGTTGGAGATGGGACTGAATGTGAGGCGACGGAGCTCTTCATGCAGATGCTTGAGGTCCTCCGCCACCTCACGGAACAAAAACCCAGAAGCCAAGGTTACAGTCCCTGTAGAAGTAGCCAATACTATGATGCCCATCAGAGAGGCGGCCCCTTACTGGATCCCGCCACGTGGCCAGGGAACGAGCAATGATATTAATCATGCAGATGCAAAAGGGAGGGTTGTGTACAATTGGGTTTACCAACCATGGGACCGACAAGATATCCTAACCTTTAAACAAACTCTGCCCGATTTAAGAAATAACCCGACAGCATTCTATACCGAATTAGGCACAGCCTTGGGTTCGACGATAATGACTTTAGCGGACATTGACTTGTTCTTCGGGTTATGCCTGCCAGCTGACGTGTGGAAGCAAATCCGGAAGGCTGACCACACGGATCTGTTTGGACATACCTGGGACCAACTCGGTAAACTAGATAGACAGCGAGAGCCAGGAAGGAAACCAGTAAAATACATACTGGAACTCCCAGACAAACTAGTCCAGAAGTTAAAGACACTGATCCCAGAAAGAAAGGTAGACTGGTCGATAGTCACGGCCTGTCGACAGAAACCCCAGGAAGATGTGTCAGAATACTTCTCCCGATTCGAGACAGTGTTCTCCGACTACAGTGGCCAAGACATGATCACCGCAACCGGACAGCACCTGTTCGTACAAAATTATGTAAAGGGCCTATCCCAAGAAGTCTCCCAAAAACTGCAGACGAGTGAGAGTAGTTGGGGGGCCTCCAAACCCCCAGCTATCCTTCAGATGGCTCAGTATTACGAGCACCAAAAGAATGAGAATGATAGGGCGTCCGAGAAAAAGAAGAAAGATTTAAAAGAAAGGGTGATGATAGCCCAGATACAAGGTATAGCGGTGGGACGGGAACACCAAAGGGGGAACTACCAATCGACCACCCCCAGAAGTCTACCTCCTAAAGATCACACCCCAACACCCCACACTGGACGTAGAGACATTAGCAATGACCAATGCGCCTTCTGCAAAGGATTTGGCCATTGGAAATCCCAGTGTCCGGTTCTGCTAGAGATGAATATAAATAGGTACACCAGGGATGTGGCAGGTGGTCCGAGCAATAGAGGACAAGGACGAGGGCACACAAACAACACCAACAATGACGGATCAGGGAGATTAAACACATTTGACCGCCCCCGACAGAACCAATATCAGCTATCCGATGGTGAGAATGCCCCCGATTTTGCATAGGACTGCCAGGGGCAAGGGAGGGATCCAGTCGAGCTCTGTGTTGACCAGCAAGGTCCTTTGTCACCGCTAAGGTCCTGGGTACAGAGTCTCTGTTTTTGGTAGACACTGGAGCGACACGTAGTGTGTTATCGAAACGACTGATTCCAAGGGCACCCTTGTCTGGCTCACACATTACATCGATAGGTTTCGATGGGACGCCCTCCACTAACCCCCTGTCCATACCTATCACCTTTGACCTAGAAAACAACACCACTGACGCGACATTTCTGCTCTCCTCCAACTCCCCTAACGCCATCATGGGCATTGACTTACTGAAACATTTCCGAGCTACCATTAGGTGTTCCCCAGATGGGATCCGAGTCATCCTGTACGACAACCCAGACATGCCTAAATCTTGCCCTGCACTACACATGTGCCCCTTAACCGATGCTGACCTGTCCTTGCTTGATACTCTGCCTCCGTACCTATGGGCCAAAAATGACTCTGATGTGGGACGAATGATGATTGACCCCATTCATATAACCGTAAGACAGGACGCTATGCTCCCGAAACTCCCACAATATCGGATATCTCCCGAAGGCGAAAAGGCACTGGTAGTGATCATTCAGTCTCTGGTAGATGCAGGAGTGGTTGAAGAGGTGGTTAGCAACGTCTGCAACAGCCCAATCCTACCTACTGTTAAGAAGCAAGGCGAAGGAGATGAGAAAGCATACCGCTTCATCATCGACCTACGAGAAATTAACAAAGTGGTTGTACCCCAATACCCTGTAGTCTCCGATATCACCACCATTCTGACCCTCATCCCGTCCACTGCCACCACCTTCACTGTTATCGACCTTAAGAATGCGTTTTTCTCTATCCCCATCCATCCAGACAGCCGTTATCTCTTCGGCTTCACTTTAAAATCCCGCTCGTACCGATTTTGTAGAGCTCCCCAGGGGTACACCGAAAGCCCCAGCATTTACAGCCAGGACCTCAAAAGACAGCTGGATGCCTTCCAGCTACCAGATGGAGTGGTGTTGATCCAATATGTCGATGATATCCTTTTGGCGGCCGACACCACCCCACTTGCAATCACAGCCACTGTCCAACTCCTACACTTTCTTGCAGAGAATGGCCATAAAGTTTCCAAAAAGAAATTACAGTTCTGCCAGCCACAAGTGACATACCTAGGCCATCTCCTGTCCAAAGAAGGGAGGAAACTCACGCCCGACCGAATCCAAACCATCCTAGACACCCCCGTTCCAAAAACACAAAAGCAAGTCCGCTCTTTGGTCGGCCTAACCTCTTTTTGCAGACAGTGGTTACCTAATTTCAGCCTCATTGTAAAACCCCTACTTGCCCTATTAACCAAAGATGCCTCCTTCCCGCTCCCTTGGACCCCTGAGTGTCAAGCATCCTTTAAGGAATTACGAGATGCCCTCTGTTCAGCACCCGTCCTAGGAACCCCGGATTACTCCAAACCCTTCTCCCTCTTCACCCACGAAAGGGAGGGGTGTGCATTGTCTGTCCTAACTCAATCTATTGGTCCTAAGCAGCGCCCTTGTGCCTACTTCTCCGCCACTCTTGATCCTGTAGCCAGAGCCTTGCCTGCCTGCCTTCGAGCGGTAGCTGCCGCTGCCGTCTCTATCCGTCAGAGCGAAGGAATCGTACTTTCAAACTCTCTGACCGTGTTAGTACCCCATGCTGTCGACACCCTTCTGAACCAAACCAAGACTCAACATTTGACTAGTGCACGACTGACAGGGTACGAACTGACGCTACTTGCACCCCACATCACACTAAAGAGATGCACGACTTTGAACCCTGCCACATTGTTGCCCCTGCCTGAAAATGACCCCGACGTTCCTCCTATACACGACTGTGTGACCCTCACGGACGAACAAACTAGGAGTAGAGTTGACCTCCGAGACACTGCTTTCACTGACCCCGATGGAGAGCTATGGGTAGACGGCTCATGCATCAAGCTCCCAGATGGCACCACTTCAGCTGCCTATGCAGTAACGACAGCCCGAACAGTAGTTGAAACAGCCTGCATCACACAACGATCTGCCCAGGCAGCAGAGCAGATAGCCCTCACACGAGCATGCATAATAGCCACAGGGACCACCGCGAACGTATATACAGACAGCCAGTATGCCTTCGGGGTGGTCCACCATTTTGGACTCCTGTGGAGGGAGAGGGGATTCCTAACGTCCCACAGCACCCCTATCCTCCACGGAGATCTAGTCTCCACCCTGATTGAAGCAGTTCTCCTCCCCAAACGATTAGCAGTGATCAAATGTCAGGCACACAAAAGGGTGACAGACTTAGTCGGACAAGGGAATGCACTGGCCGACATCACTGCACGAACCACAGCTGAGAATAGGACGGTAACACGCACGTATGTGAGCAGGTCACAAGCAGAGAAATGGACTGACACAAGGGAAATGATCAGAGACATCCAGTCGGCCAGCACCCCTCACGAACTGACTAAGTGGGCGGAGGTGGGTTTGAAGGATGATGAGGGCTGCTGGCGAACAAAGGATGCCAACAGATGGTTGCTGCCTGACTCATATCTGATCCCCATACTGACAATGGCACATTCCCCCGCACACATAGGATCTGCACCCATGATCGAACTCATTTCCAAAGTCTGGCACAACGACAAAATCCCCGACTCAGCCAGACGCCTAGTCCAGCAGTGCCTTGTCTGTCTGCAACACAACCCCGGGAAAGGAACTGTGGTACCCCGGGGAGGGTTTGGGACCCCCAATCACCCCTTTGAGGTCCTTCAGATGGACTACATCCAACTAGAGAGATGCCGAAGCTTGAAGTATGTACTAGTCATCGTATGTGCCTTCAGCAAATGGGTAGAGGCCTATCCAACCCGTGACAACACTGCCATGACAACTGCCAAAGTACTACTGAAAGAATTCTTCCCTCGCTATGGCCTTTGTCGAATTTTATGGAGCGACAATGGCCCCCACTTCATAGCTGAGGTTATCCAACTAATCCTAAAGGGATTGGGGGTGAAACAGAAATTCCACGCAGTCTTCCACCCCCAATCCGCCGGCCTGGTGGAACGCCATAATGCCACACTGAAGTTGAAATTATCAAAAATAGTGGCAACCACCGGACTTAAATGGCCAGACGCTCTCCCTTTGGCCCTGCTATCGATGCGCTCTACTCCCACCAAACACCATTTGACCCCCTACGAGGTTGTATTCGGGCGACCGATGAACCTCTGGACTGCTCCCAAGCCAACCTCCATTCGTGACGTCCCGGACGTCCTGCTATCTGATTATTTGTGCAAGTTACCTAAAACGTTGTCTGTCATTCATCAACAGGTGCAGCAGGCCATCCCCGATGCTTCCAGGGGCCCCGGCCACGACATCCAACCGGGAGATTTCGTTCTAATACGAAATTTCCAACGGACCAAGAGTCTGGAACCCCGGTGGACAGGCCCCTGGCAAGTGCTGATTACCACACGGACGGCGCTTCGAGTGGAGGGGAAGAGGCACTGGCTGCACGCACATCACTGCCGGAAGGTCTCTGCAAACCTGGCCACGACAGAAAGCGTCAACACTCAAGAAGAGCTCCTGAACAAAGACCGACCGACATCGAACTGTTATCCTGATACTGAGGCACTCGAACTTGCAAAATTCTCTGATCCCACTGTGCCATCCAGAGAGGGGTATTTCCTGCGTCGAAAGGAGGGAGCTTCGGCTAAGTAGGCCACGGACTAAGTTGAATCTCAGAACGGTGACCTAAACACAACCAAGGGTTACCGGGAGAGAAGCTAAACGAAGTCTGTGGTTCGGCCCGCTACCGAGCCCCTTGAAGGTGATGGAAGCGCCAGATAAGAAGATGATGGAAGCGCCAGATAAGAAGATGATGGAAGCAACAGGAAATACCCACTATAGAAACCCAAAGACTGACAATTTGCACAAATCAAAGACAATCGCCCTCTTTATTGTCTTCCTCTTCTGCCTCCTCCTCATGACCTCCTTCTGGATTCTGGAGGAAAGCACTCCGGCTCATGAGGCATTGCTACCTACTGCACAACCAACACCCCTGAAAGAGCATCACCTAATCTCTCTGTCGCCTCAGCTGCGAGAAAGGCGCAGGGAATTCTGGAACAATTCCTTCGTGCAACTGTTGCACCAACACAACCTTGCTGCAAATGCTACGAACTGCTGGATCTGCGGGTTGCTCCCGCATGCCACTGGACACTCCATCCCCTTCATCCCTTCCCCTTTCTCAGTTCACGGCTCCTGCCTCGCCTGGTTGATCCTCATGCAAGAGAGCCACAAGGACAACGCCACTTCCAGCCAGACAGTGTCGCACTTCTACTCTGGGTTCTGGCTGAACAAAACCGGAAAGACCTCTGCTCCCCTGTGCCCTGCGCTCACAGGCGCCACCTTCCTTAAAGACATTCCAGCCAAAGAGCGTGTTGAAGTACAGGTACTCCACAATCCAGCTAGATCCACCTTCTCTCATCTGCAAAAACAAACCACCGCCACTCTGACTGTGGCTCTGTCTGTTATCAATGTCACAGGTCTTGTGTGCCTCGAAGGCCAGGGAACGCAGCTGGTGGGTCACAGTTCCTGCCGAATCACCAGAACATTGGACTCAGTTGACCCCCCTTCTTTTGTCTCCTCTCCAAATATGTACTTTGTGTGTGGCACCAAAGCTTACACCTGGTTCCCGAAAAGTTGGAAGGGTATCTGTTACATTGCCTTCGTTCTTCCCCCCACGTATGTAGCCCCTGCCAACCATCACCGGCAGAGGCGTGCAGATGACATTGGACAACCCGACTCCACTGGAGCACAGTTCCTAGATGCAGCAAAGGGACTTGTTCCTCTGTGGGGCCCAATGGCAAATAGCCGCGCTATCCGACACCTGTCCCAGGCAGTAGAAACAACGATCAACATCACGGCTGGCATCCTCGCTAACAACACGGCGGAGCTTCAGGCGGTCCGCCTTGTGACCCTTCAAAACCGCCTTGTCCTAGACGTGGTCCTAGCCGACCGAGGAGGAGCATGCCGCATCATCGGATCTAGCTGCTGCACCTACGTGCCAGATAACTCGCCTTCAGTCTACAAAGCCATTGAACACCTCCACAGACTTTCCTCAGAGGTTCACCAAGAGCAGGAAGGATGGTCGCTTGGGAGCTGGTTTTGGGACACTTTGAGGAACTGGGGTTGGAGGTTGTTTTCCGTCATACTGATACCTGTTGTGATATTATGTGGGTGTTGCTTGGGTATTCAATGTCTAACCTCCTTGTGCAGCTTCGTTTCTAACTGTATGTGCCCAAAGACTTTGGACTTCCGAACTGAGCACATGAGTCCCCTCTACGAAGTAGAAATACGTGGCCTTATGTGGATAAATCCGAACTGACAAGTTGGCGAGACATGTTAAAAGGGAGGACTGTGGAATTTTGGTTTACGGGCTGAACATCATCTGTGCCAGCTTGTCCCCCACGTACAACGCGCACGACAGCCATTTTAGGTATCATGGCCTCCCAGTCCACGATCTGTCGCCAGCGCGCCCCTCTGACCCAGCAAGCATCCTCCGCGCACCCTGGCTCCCCCTCCCTCCCTCTCATGAGCATAACCCTCCTGCATGACCCTGTCCTTGGGAGTCACGCCTGCGCCTGAACAGCATCTCCTCTCCTCCCATGAATGCCCCTCTGTTGATAAACCTTCCCTCCGCGCTCGATTGTCCACGCAGCATGAATACCACTCCTTTGATGACCCCTTCCCCCGTGTCCAGCTGTCCACACAGGTCCGAGGCCATCGCCTAAGCCGGGAGATATCATTTACTGCCCCTTATTGTATGAAGTCGCTCTTCTTCAAAGGACCCTCTATTGATCAAGGCCCCCTCCCACCCCCTGGGATATGATCAGGCGCACACATCCTAAGACTCGGCGGAATACTCAGCTGCGTAATGACCCCCTCCTCTTATCAGCAGGTCGAGGACCTCCATTGTGGAAGTATATGAGGGTGGGATTGACACGAGGATTACGGGGATGTCTTTTTCCTTACTTCACAATGTTCTGATTGTAATAAAGAAAGGTCACATGCCATAAACCAGTGTATAAGAGGCCAGGCCTCCGAGAGGCTGTTAGAGCACCTCGAGACGATACCTTGTTGTCTGATCTGATGTGTTCTGCTCCGTCGGAATAAAACTTCTGTTTCCTGCCTTCTGGTCTCCGGCGCCTGCCTCATTGCTTGGTAATTTGAATGGTACAAAGGCGGTTAGCGCCGGGCAAATCTTGAAAAAGGTCATAGCCCTACCTTTTTCCACAATAGGTTTTGCGACTCCCTATTTGGAAGGACCTTCCAAATAGCGAGTCTCAAAACAATGTACTAATGTTTTGCAACCGCAATTGCAGTTGCAAAACACTCGTAATTACCACCTACTTCAAGTAGGTGGTAATGCATTTGCAAATGGGAAGGGGTCCCTTTTGCAAATGCATGCACAATTATCTTTTAAGGGCAGGCAGTGGTCCCAGGGACCACTGCCCTTAAAAAATGAAACAAAATTGTTAAAACATTTTTTTTAAGGCATCCCGTTTTCCTTTAAGGAAAATGGGCTGCATTTAAAAAAAAAGCTGCTTTATTAAAAAGCAGTTCCAGACATGGTGGTCTGCTGAGCCCAGCAGGCCACCATCAATGGGTGGGCTGGCATTCACAATGGGCTCGCAAATTGTGAGAGGCTCATTAATATTAATGAGCCTTGCAATTTACAACCCCATTAGGAATCGCAAAACAGTGTAAACACATTGTTGTACATTTCATTTGCGACTCGCAATAAATTGCAAGGCGCTAAATAAAAGGGTCGTACATCTGGCCCTAAATCTCACTGTTCTTTAAAAAAATCTGCCCTTCTGTAATGTAATCTAGTGCTCAAGCGAATCAATCTAAAGGTCTTGCGGAAAATTTGTGATATATGGAAACTGCAAAAATAGATACAAATTAATAACGCTTAATTGCTAGGAAGTAACTTGTAAGAGTTTGTATTATCATGATTTAACATGCTTCTGGAATGTTGAGGTACATGCTGTAAAATATTTAAAGTCTGATACAAAAATTACATTGGCAATTCTGTGCTGTGTTTTCTACCAGTACACTCAATAGTATTTGTAAAAGAAGATGCTTCATTCTAAGCTTTTCAACTAACTCCAGTGTCAGTATTATTAGAAATAGGAATGTGTTAGCTGGCAATGTCTCACCTTTTGGTACCCTGGGATGCAGGGGCGGATTAGGATCCCAATTTGGCCTGGGCACTGGCAAAAAAAGTGGCCCACATTCCTGGGGCGTGGCCCACATTCGCGGTTGTGCCCTTTCATGAAACACACAAGGAATGTAAGTGGGAGGATATTGTTCTTGGGAAGGCACACACGGCCAAGTTGACAATGTCCTACAAGCTGAGCAACTGAAAAACAGCGAGGCCCCTTTCTGTTATAAAATTATTCCCCAGCCCTCCAGTGCAGGAGCACCTGAAAAGCAGCGAGGCCCCTTTCTATTACAAAATTATTCCCCAGCCCTCAAGCGCAGGAGCACCTAAAAAACAGCGAGGCCCCTTTCTCCTAAAATATTATTCCCCAGCCCTCCAGGGCAGAAGCACCTAAAAAGCAGCAAGGCCCCTTTCTATTACAAAATTATTCCCCAGCCCTCCAGGGCAGAAGCACCTGAAAAGCAGCAAGACCCCTTTCTATTACAAAATTATTCACCAGCCCTCCAGCACAGGAGCATTAGAAAAGCAGCGAGGCCCCTTTCTATTATAAAATTATTCACCAGCCCTCCAGCACAGGAGCATTAGAAAAGCAGCGAGGCCCCTTTCTATTATAAAATTATTACCCAGCCCTCCAGACCAGGAGCACCTGAAAGGCAGCAAGGCCCTTCTCTATTACAAAATTATTCCCCAGCCCTCCAGCACAGGAGCACCTGAAAAACAGCGAGACCCCTTTCTCTTAAAATATTATTCCCCAGCCCACAAGGGCAGAAGCACCTGAAAAGCAGCTAGGCCCCTTTCAATTAAAAAAATCCAGCGCAGGAGCTCCTGAAAAGCAGCGAGGCCCCTTTCTATTACAAAATTATTCCTCAGCCCTCCTGCACAAAAGCACCTGAAAAGCAGCGAGTCCCCTTTTCTCTTAAAATATTATTT
Source organism: Lissotriton vulgaris (assembly GCF_964263255.1). Lineage (NCBI taxonomy): Eukaryota > Metazoa > Chordata > Amphibia > Caudata > Salamandridae > Lissotriton > Lissotriton vulgaris. The sequence continues at coordinate 351,025,328 of NC_141685.1, read as the reverse complement.
CCAACGCCTCCAGGGCAGAAGCACCTAAAAAGCAGCAAGGCTCCTTTCTATTACAAAATGATTCCCCAGTCATCCAGGGCAGATGCACCCGAAAAGCAGCAAGGCCCCTTTCTATTACAAAATTATTCCCCAGCCCTCCAGCGCAGGGGCACCTGAAAATCAGCAAGGCCCCTTTGTATTACAAAATTATTCCCCAGCCCTCCAGCACAGGAGCACCTGAAAAACAGTGAGGCCCCTTTCTCCTAAAATATTATTCCCCAGCCCGCCAGGGCAGAAGCACCTAAAAAGCAGCAAGGCCCCTTTCTATTACAAAATTATTCCCCATCCATCCAGGGCAGAAGTATCTGAAAAGCAGCAAGGCCCCTTTCTATTACAAAATTATTCACCAGCCTTCCAGCGCAGGAGCACCTAGAAATCAGCAAGGCCCCTTTTTATTACAAAATTATTCCCCAGCCCTCCAGCGCAGGAGCACCTTAAAAGCAGCGAGGCCCCTTTCTTTTTTAAATCTTTTTATTGACATTGCGAGAGACAGAAACAAAGAAAAAGACATAAAGTTATTCATTTCAAACTCAACAAAAAAAAAAAGAAAACAACTCACTATAAGATGTTAATGCAGAGACATAAGTTACAGTAAACAATTCATATAACATAGAAATATATCTAGGTGCATAGCTTTTATAATTTTAACAAAGCTTTGAAAAGAAGAAGGTCAGTTCTCAAAATTAAATAACATCTCCGAGATTCTCTCCAATTTTCTCGCAGAACGAGAGCCCCTTACTTTGGCTAACGCTGATTCCATCGTGAAAATTTCATTACCTAGTGACCACCACTCCATAACATGCGGAGGTTTCGGAGAGATCCAGGCCCTTGCGATAGTCAGTCTTGCACACGCGACTAAGATAGTGTATAAATCTTTATGAGGGCAGCTTGCATCCTGCAGATCTAACAGAACCGTGATAGCTGAAAAAGGCAAAAAGATAATCTGCCTTTGATTGAGAATACCTTCCATTCCCTTCCAAAACTCAGACAGTACGGGGCAAGAGAATATCATGTGCTCCAGATCCGTTGTAAAAAGATCGCACTTAGGACATTTAGAACGGTCATTAAATAGATTATTAGGTGTCCAACGAGAAATTCTTTGAGTGGTGTAGTACAGTTGGCAGACAGTTCTATATAACTGAAGTCTTAAACTAGAAGACTGAACCACCCGATTGAGTTGACAGAGAGAGGTGGATATCTGATTTGATGTTAAATTAACAGCCATTCTGGTAGTCCATTTAGCTGCTAATTCGATACAGTCATCGGTTTTAATCTGATTTAAATATTTATATACCTCACTAATAAGTGATTTAGTCTTATTAGAATAAAGACACGTCCGAATGTCAGAGTCTGCAACTTCATTAATTTTCATTTTTCGGACTAAGAAATCCCAGATTTGCATATATTTAAAGTACATAGAGTCACTCAATTTGTACAGAAATTTAAGTGATGTGAAATCGAGAAATCCGGCGGAGCCATAGAGGTCACCTAGAGTATTGATACCACAGCTGGCCCATGACGGCCCGGTGCCATCCGAAAAAATTCCAGGGAGTCCTGGATTACCCCATAACTGTAGCTCCGAATGAAAAAAGGAGGTATTACTAAAAACCATCATCGAGTTCCAGATTATTACGATCTCCCTAGTGGTCTTGAACTTGACCCTTTTAAAGTAGTTTGGATCGTGGACTCTAGCCAGAAACTGGTTACAATCAGTACCAAACATAAACTGAAAAAAGAATAGCGAATTGTCCGTTTTAAGCAAGCTTTGAAAACGCCCAAAGACAGTTGCAAGAAAATATAACTTAAAATCAGGAAAGTTTAACCCTCCTTTTTCATTTGAAAGTTTAGGCATTTGAATTGATCTACGGGCTTTTTTATAACCCCAAATGTAGCTGCTACAGATACCATCAAGTTTTTTGAAGAAAAGATTATTAAGGCGTATGGGAATTGATCGGAATAAATACAAAAATTTTGGCAAGACTTTCATTTTAATTAAATTAATCCGTCCAACTAGACTGAGTGGGATCTTGTGCCAATTTTTTAATAAAGAAGCTACCTCCTTTAATAGAGAATCATAGTTAAGCGTGATTAACTCATCGATGTTCGCGGAGATTTTCACTCCCAAATATATAGCGGTTTTACATATACCCTTGACCAATATCACTGGTTTGTAATTAACTATAACCTGAGTTTTATTTAGGTTTAATTTGTATCCAGAGATATCCCCGAATGTTTTTGCTTCCTTGGTTATCCCCGGAAGGGCTTTGGCCACATCAGTAGTGAAAATCGCGATATCATCAGCGTACACAGTTATTTTTAAAGTATTTGCGCCTTGTCGGAAAGGGATACTATCAGCTTGGGTCTGAAGTGCATTTTAAAACGGTTCCACGCCGAGTGCCCCTAGCTATGGCGAAATTAGGCAAGTTCATACCGGCATAGATTATTTTGGCTGTGGGATGGTCATATAGGGACCGTATCCATCCTAGATACTGACCCTGAAATCCAAATGCCTTTAGTACAGCCCATAAGTAGTCCCACCCCACTCGGTCGAATGCTTTCTCAGCATCTAGAATGACTATTCCCAGTGGGGTGGAGCCGCTGGATGCAGCATCAAAGGCAATTATTGCAGTATTTACATGAGCGATGGTATCCCTCCCCATAACAAATCCATGCTGCTTTAAGTTAACTAATTCAGGCATGAGGGGAGCAAGTCGATTAGCCAAGATCTTCGCGAATGCCTTGGCAGCTGCGTTTATTAGCGAAATAGGTCTGTACGACCCACACTCATCTGCAGACTTATGCTTCTTAAGAAAAAAAAACAAATTTAGCTGTGTTCCACGATATAGGAGCTTTGCCTGTTTCTCCAATCGAATCTATGACTAAGCTGAAGAGAGGAAGTAACTCCTGGATACATATTTTATAAACATCGATGGGGAGCAAGTCTTCTCCCGCTGCCTTGCCGGAAGGGAGAGAAGCAATTGCTGACCTAATCTCAGTAAAAGTGATATTTTCATCGAATTGGCCAACTCCTTCTCTATCTCGCTGACCGGTCATATTAGTGTTGATATATGATAATATATGATGATTGGTAGGAAAGTTTTCAGGGGTATATAAGCTACTGTAATATTTGACAAATTGGTCAAGAATTTGTTCTGGTTGATTGTAAATTATAGAGTTTATTCCTTTGATAGTCTTAATTAAGGTTTTTGCCTTCTTCTCAGCTGCTTTGTAGGCTAGGATTTTCCCGATTCTATCGCCACTCTCATATTGTAATAGATGAGATTTATGTAGTTTCACACTATGTTTCTCCCTTAACGTCTTTTTATTAGCTGACTCGAGGTTCACTAATTCCATTCTTAACTCAACAGCATTGGACCTTCCATTTTGAAGGCCTTCCGCCAGCTGGGTTTCCAAAGACAGAGCTTTAGAAGTCATAAGCTTAGTCTCTTTCCGGATTTCTGAGTTCTTTCTAAGAACAAATTGCTGGGCGAAGACCCTTATGCTGGCCTTGCAGGCGTCCCACACAGATATTACTGCGGCTGAGTTAAAATTAGTAATGTGGCCTTTGAGTTGAGTAAGCAGCAAGGCCCCTTTCTATTACAAAATTATTCCCCAGCCCTCCAGCGCAGGAGCATCTGAAAAACAGTGAAGCCTCTTTCTATTACAAAATTATACCTCAGCCCTCCAGTTCAGGAGCACCTAAAAAGCAGCAAGGCCCCTTTCGATTACAAAATTATTCCTCAGCCCTCCAGTGCAGGAGCACCTGAAAAGCAGCGAGGCCCCTTTCTATTACAAAATTATTCCTCAGCCCTCCAGTGCAGGAGCACCTGAAAAGCAGCGAGGCCCCTTTCTATTACAAAATTATTCCCTAGCCCTCCAGGGCAGGAGCACCTGAAAAGCATCGAGACCCCTTTCTATTACAAAATTATTCCCCATCCCTCTAGGGCAGAAGCACCTGAAAAGCAGCGAGACCCCTTCCTATTACAAAATTATTCCCTAGCCCTCCAGGGCAGGAGCACCTGAAAAGCAGCGAGACCCCTTTCTATTACAAAATTATTCCCCAGCCCTCCAGCGCAGGAGCACCTGAAAAGCAGCGAGACCCCTTTCTATTACAAAATTATTCCCCAGCCCTCCAGCGCAGGAGCACCTAAAAAACAGCGAGGCCCCAGCTATTTGTAAATTATTCAGCCCTCCCCAGCCCTTCACTGCCTTAGAACAATGGCCTGGCCGGAGAGGGGATAAAGCAAAAAACACAGCTGCTGGGCCAATCATGGGAGTGGGAGGGAAGCTAAGGTGTAGATGGTGCAACATCACCTGGCCCCCACAGTGAGACCCATTCTTCCTCGCCCACTATGCCCTGAATGAGGCTGTGGGCGAAGTGTTAATGCAAATACTGTTTCAGGACTGCGTGGGCCCCAGAGGGACCGAGGTGAAAATGGTTAAATGGCCTGAGGAACACCAGGCCCCCTGGGAGGACGATTCTTGCGCACAATCACCCCTTCCCAGCCCACCATCGGCGTGATTGCTTGGCAGGGCAGGGGGTGAAGGAGAGGCCAAATCTGATCATAGCTGAATAGCCGCACAGCAAAGTTGCTTTCCTCTCCCTGTCCAGTGCTCTCTGTGGACTGGGAAAGGGGAAAAAACGGCCCACAGAGGGCACTGAGACACCGGCCCTTCGGCCAATGCCCGAGTGCCCGCAGTACCAATCCATCCCTCCTGGGATGAGGCTGAATGTTTACTCTTAAAAAGTGTTTCCGGTAGGGATTTAGAGATGACACAACACAGCTAAACATTAAAGAATAACGCATTTATGACTTAAACCAAGGTTATCCATTCTCATTTGAAATAATGATATTAAAAAATAATAAAGGGAAAGTTGGAGGTAAATAGCCTTTGAAGTGTCTCTAATCTTTTAGCACATTTGTTAGCAAATGGGTTACTATAAAGCTAAAATGTTAAAAGCAACTTTACAATAAATCTCTTTGATATAAGAATCCCCAAAGCATAACCACTGAGGTTTCACTTGAACGGGAATGACATAAAAATGGAGCACCTTTATCAAAAGTACTCACTTGACAGCAACCGCCCACAAAGAAGATTTGCTAAGAGAGCCGCAATGCTTCTAGAGAATGCGCAGAGGTTGGCGGAGCTGGAGGAAAGTCAGTTATCACTGACAAAGCATGTGGTCAAGTTACGGGCTTTGCCAGCATCACCTGGTTCTCCGATCTCGATCTGCCTTTCTGAGATGGGCTCACAAAGGTTGTTGCGCTTTTGTGGACTTCAGCTCTAACCCATGAGGCATGAATCTATCAGTCCAAAAGTCCCATTTACCCCTGCCCACCCCATTGCAATAAGGAGCTACGGAGAGACAGACATCTCAGGACTCAGAATGCCCAAAGACAGCCTGTGCACCTATTGGGATGCCACAGATACTCATAGGCCTTACACTGTATGGCTGCCCCCTGAAGGGTGGTCCCCTCCCGTACCACAGGGGCTGCAGGAGTATGTGTTACACCTCTGTTCAACACTGCAACAGACATAGGTCCTGGGCTTGCCGTGCTTAATATTTATCCTGATGGCTAAGGAGAATTTTGACATGGCAGTGGTGGGTGCCTTTCATGCACAGGTTCTACACCTAAGGCAGGTCTTGGTGGGGAGGCTGGATTGAAGAACAAGATCCTGTACCTCAAAGAGGGCAATTCTCCCAGGTTTCCCAGCTATCAGAGGTAGGTACCCACATAAGGAATGCTCATATTGCCTTGATCCAGATACATCTGTGGATCCCAAAGAATCCTTTGGATTCTATTGGTTGCCACCTCTTCATTCTCCGCCAATTCACATAGCAATCATTGACTTTTTGACCTGGATACAGAAAAACGTTGATACGCCTCGTTTCCCGAAGTTCCTGGGGCTTCGAGACTCATTTTACAGTTTTGACTCAAACTTTCTTCAGCCAGCGAAAGTCAACTTCTTGGTGGCTAGCAGCCTTCATTAGTAATTGAAGACTATTTGCCTTCAGATCAAATTGGCAACAAGGGGGAGGGGCTATCAAGAAGGCATATGCTGCCTTCAGCTTTCATTTTGAAAGCTGCATGTACAGTACAAGCCCTTTTGATGGGTTTTCAGGTTCTTGATGACGGAATTCAGAATGGAGTGGACTGAGCTTTTAGGTATCACTGAGCACATGTTGTTGTTTCTATCCGGCAATATATCTGATGGTTTGTTTGCTGATGGGCCTTCTTTGGGAGATGGCACAGCTTAATGTCACCACACTGAATACGACCATTGAAACTGGAGGCTACTTAACTATCCTTTATATCTCATCCTTCATTTTGTCCTAAAGTCTATGGGCCATATTTGGATGAACTGCTGAAACAATTTGCAGAATATAAGAAGTTGTTGATGTATTTCAGGTACCAGCCAACCAGCTCACTTTTTTACGTATTTCCTTGCTCTTGACAACAACAGCAACAGCACTTTCTGAATCAGCATGGGTTTGCAAGGCAGTAGTCACTTTCGTGGTTGGGCGGACCTATCTTGTCAAGTCATACCGCCAGCTTTTACCATTCTGCTACTCCACAAGACCTCACTATGCTGATTCTACTTTGGGTCTGGTAGGGACTTGGCTATTTCTATTCTCCAATATTTAGTGATCTCACATTCAAGATAAATGGGCCCTACAAATAGTTACATAAGAATATCAACTAAAATATGTTCTTACCCCTCCATCTTCACAGTTCCATTGCATAACTCTACTGCCAGGGGGTTGTAAAGCGGAAATTACTGATTGCCTGCATGCACCGATGTACATTGTCCAAAGGAAGAGTATGGGGATTCCAATGCCTCCAGAGAAGAGTGGTACTGGGATCTATTTAATCCTGTCTGCGATGAGGAACTATCCAGAGATATCTGTACTATTCTGGACTTAAAAGTGGTCAACCCATTCACGTCAACAGTAACATTCAAAACAGTATCTCTTCAAACACACATTCACCATATAGCCCCTGGTGTCTTTATTAACCGCTCTGGACTTACAGAGGGCCAATTTGTTCTGTCTCTGTGCTTTCCCCGTCATAACTGTTTCTATCCTTTGTGGTGGGAAAAGATCAATCAATCAATCACGAGTTCAAGTTCAAGTTCCAAAATTTGTATAGCGCACTACTCACCCAGAGGGTCTCAAGGCGCTTGAGGGAGGGAGGTGCTTTACTTATCAAATATCCAAGTTTTTAGTTGCTTTCTGAAGGAGAGGTGGTGACGGCATTTGTATAGCGCACTACTCACCCGGGAGGGTCTCAAGGCGCTGGGGGAGGGGTAACTTACTGCTCGAACAGCCAGGTCTTGAGCTGCTTCCTGAAGGAGAGATGGTCTTGGGATCGCCGGAGGTGGGTGGGGAGGGAGTTCCAAGACTTGGCTGCCAGATAGGAGAAGGATCTTCCTCCGGCGTTGGCTCTGCGGATGCGTGGTACGGTGGCGAGAGCGTGGTTGGTCGATTGTAGCTGGCGGGTGGGCGTGTAGAAGTTCATGCGGTCTTTGAGGTACTTGGGGCCCAGGTTGTGGAGAGCCTTGTGTGCGTGGGTGAGGAGTCTGAACGTGATTCTCTTGCTGACGGGGAGCCAGTGCAGGTCTCTCAGGTGTCTGGTGATGTGGCTGTGTCGGGGGATGTCGAGGATGAGTCGTGCGGAGGCATTCTGGATACATTGGAGTCTTTTTTGAAGTTTGGCTGTGGTTCCGGCGTAGAGGGTGTTCCCGTAGTCCAGTCGACTGGTGACGAGTGCCTGGGTGACGGTCTTCCTGGTTTCCATAGGGGATCCATCTGAAGATCTTGCAGAGCATGCGCAGGGTGTTGAAGCACGAGGATGAGACGGCGTTGACTTGTCTGGTCATCGACAGGGAGGAGTCCAGGATGAAGCCCAAGTTGCGTGCGTGGTCCGTTGGTTTGGGAGCGGTGCCCAGGGCCGGGGGCCACCAGGAGTCGTCCCAGGCGGAGGGTGATGATCCCAGGATGAGGACATCCTTCTTGTCTGAGTTCAGTTTAAGGCGGCTGTTCCTCATCCAGTCGGCGACGTCTTTCATCCCTTCGTGTAGGTTGGCTCTGGCGGGGGTGGGGTAGTTGGTGAGGGAGAGGATGAGCTGGGTGTCGTCGGCGTAGGAGATGATGTTGAGGTTGTGCTGGCGTGCGATGGCTGTGAGGGGGCTCACGTAGACGTTGAAGAGGGTTGGGCTGAGTGAAGATCCTTGTGGTACGCCGCAGATGACTTCGGTGGCCTCAGATCTGAACGGAGGGAGGCGGACTCTCTGGGTTCTTCCGGCGAGGAAAGAGATGATCCACTCCAGCGCTTTCTCTCGGATTCCGATGTTGCTGAGGCGCTTCACTAGGGTGCGGTGGCAGACGGTGTTGAATGCCGCAGAGAGGTCCAGGAGGATGAGGGCCGCTGTTTCCCCGTTGTCGATCATGGTTCTGATGTCGTCGGTGGCTGCGATCAGGGCGGTCTCGGTGCTGTAGTTGGCCCGAAACCCGGACTGCGAGGGGTCGAGGGATCCGTTCGTCTCGAGGAAGGTGGCAAGCTGTGTGTTGACGGTCTTCTCGATGACTTTGGCCGGAAAAGGAAGGAGCGTGATGGGGTGGTAGTTCTTGAGGTCGGTGGGGTCCGCCGTTGGTTTCTTCAGGAGGGCGGTCAGCTCTGCGTGCTTCCAGCTCTCCGGGAAGGTGGCGGTGTGGAAGGGGGAGTTGATGGTGTCTCGGAGATGGGGTGCGATGGTGGCGTCGGCTTTGTTGAAGACGTGGTGTGGGCACGGGTCGGTTGGTGATCCGGAGTGAATGGAGTTCATCGTGCGGGTGGTGTCTTCGGTGCTGATCGGGGTCCAGTTGCAGAGGATGGTGGTGGCGGGCGTTGGTTCGGTGGTAGGGTGCGTGGTCTGTGCGTCGAAGCTGTTGTGTATGTCGGCAATCTTGCGGTGGAAGAACGAGGCGAGTGAGTTGCAGAGGTCTTGCGAGGGAGTGATGTCGTTTCCGGCGCTGGGGTTGGAGAACTCCTTGACGATGCTGAAAAGTTCCTTGCTGTCGTGGGTGTTGTTGACCAGTCGTTTTTTGAGTGCCGTCTTCTTGGTGGCGCGGATCAGCTGATGGTGTTTGCGGATGGTGTGCTTGAGGGCGGTCCTGTTGTCTGTGGTGTGGTCGAGCCGCCAGGCTTTCTTGAGGGTGCGGCAGTTCTTCTTGGATTCCTTGAGTTCGTCGGTGAACTAGGGGGTTTTCTTGCTGCCGGGTCTGCTGGGACGGTTCTTTAGTGGTGCAAGGTCATCGGCGCAGGCAGTCAGCCACTTGGTGAGGTTGCTGGCTGCTTCGTTGGGGTCCGTTGTGCTGGTGGGAGTGTTCTGGCTGAGGGAGGCGGTGAGCTGCTCGGCGGTGATCTTTCTCCAGCTTCGGCGGGGGACCTGTTGCGGGTGGTGGTGGGTCGTAGTTCTTTTGAAGCTGAAGTGGACGCAGCTGTGGTCGGTCCAGTGGAGTCCGGTGGCGTGGCTGAAGGAGATGTGCTTGCTGGATGAGAAGACGGGGTCAAGCGTGTGGCCGGCGTAGTGGGTGGGGGTGTTCACCAGTTGCTTGAGTCCGAGGTTGGCGAGGTTGTCCAGCAGGGCAGTGGTGTTTCTGTCGTTGTTGTTCTCCAGGTGAAAGTTGAGGTCTCCTAGGAGGATGTAGTCGGCGGAGGGAAGGGCATGCGGGCTGATGAAGTCTGCGATGTCTTCGCTGAATTGTGTGCGTGGTCCCGGTGGTCTGTAGATGAGGGTGCCGCGAAGGGTGGTCTTGGGGTCAGTGTATATCTGGAAGTGCAGGTGTTCGGCGGCGGTGAAGGTTTCGTCGGAGTTAGTTGAGATGCGGATGGTGTTCTTGTGTACGATGGCAATGCCTCCTCCCGTCTGGTTGACGCGGTCCTTCCGGGTGATCTTGTATCCGTCCGGGATGGCTATGGCGATGTCGGGCGCTGAGGAGGCGTTCATCCAGGTTTCGGTGAGGAAGGCGATGTTCGGTGCTGTCGTGTCGAGCAGGTCCCAGAGTTCCACGGTGTGCCTGTGGATGGAGCGGGTGTTGAGCAGGATGCACTTCAGGTGGTTGCTGCTGGTGCTGGGCTTGGCAGGGGCGGTGCAGGTCCGGTAGCAGGAGAAACGGCAGGTTTGGCAGGCGAAGGGTCTGTGGGTGCGTCTCGGGGTGGCACAGTAGCACGCAGGGTTCCGCCCGGAATTGAGTGCGTTGAGGGTGGCGGCGTCGTAGGTCTGTCGTGTGGTCTTGCATCGGCAGTTGGGACCAGGGGTTCTGGCGCTGGGCGCGGTCCAGGCGTGGACGGGCACAGACGGGCTTGCCTTTGGCGCGCCTTTGGCGCACAATCGGCACGCCCGCTGCGCGTCAACGCTGCGCGTACGCATGCACTCTGCCATAAGTGGAGAGTGTGGGGGGGGGGGGGCGGGGTGAGGGAGGAGCACCTGGGAGGCGGGAGCGGTTTGGCGAGGGAGTGCCTATGCTCAAGCTTTTCCTTCAGCTTCTCATCCATTCCTGGCATCTTCAACAAGGTATTGACACCTGTGGTAGGTTGTTTAGTAGTTCAGGGGGTACAACTGTTAACTTATATGGGTGATTGACTACTTTACGTTCCGCCTCTTTTAAAGGCCCAGGAAGAAACAGAGTTGGTATGCAAAACTTTACAGGAGTTTTGGGTTTCTTCTAAATCAGGACAAATGCATCTTATTCCAGCTCAGGATCATATCTTCCTTGGCACAGACCTTTGCACAGCTCTGGAAATGGGGTACCCCCCTTTGGGTTCCCTTTGTCACTCTTGAATATCATCTGGAATCCTAATTGGGAAATGACTTGGCATGCGTCTTCCAAACATTTCTGAGGTTCCAGGAGTTTATGTCTGACACCACGGTGGAGGTGCTTTGGGCAGGATTACACCTGGACCTAGAGGCCAGGGTTCAGTGGCCTCCAAGGCTCCATCAGGAGATGACCTGGTGGTTGACAGACTGCAGTCTGTTAGTAGGGGTCTAGGTGGCTTCTCCAGTTCTTCTAATGCTAACCTCAGATGCAAGTGCTAGGGTCATGCTGAGGGGCGAGAGAGTGCATGGCTTTTGGGCTTGAGAGGAAGTAGGCCTCTTCTCGAAATGGTGAGCGCTGTCTGTTGTGTTCAGGGTACAAACTGACTTTGCATCTCTTCTGAGGGGTCATCTAGGTGTCACCAGGACAGGCTAATAGATGGGAAAAAAGTATAGGGCACCGTCTAGTGGCCACTTGGTTACATTAGCTGACACAGATGACCCACTCCTGCCTTCTCTGACGACAACTTACCAGTTTCTCAGAATGAGGTGTCTGATATGGGAGAGGTGTGGCTCAGCGGGCGGAGTGGCTGACTCCAGAGTGGGAGACTTAATGGTTTGTTCGCCAGCAGCAGCTCAGCTCAGCATCATATGACTCTGGGCAATAGCTCACTTAATCTCCCCAATTGCCCTCAGCGCCTTGAGACCCTTAGGGTGTTTAGTTCGCGCTTTACAAATACCGGATTTTTTATATAGATCAGCTATTAAAACCCTTTACTAGTCGCAAATTGAGACTAGTAAATAGTACATCTGGCCCTAAGTTCTCATGAGAAATGTGTGTGCTAAGTGAATAAAAAACAGATTTACAATAACTGGCGCATCCCCAGGGATGCGCCAGTTATTGTGCGCCGCAGCTCCGCCACCCATGGTGCGCCGCATTTACAATGTGGCGCACCATGGGGCAAAAACGGCACAGATGCGTGACGCCTCTGTGCCGTAAAGGCGGCGCCTTGCTGGAGTTGCGTCGCAAGCACGACGCTGCTCCAGCAATGCTCTGGAGGGCCCTATCTGTCCAATGCTGCGTCAAGCCTTACACCTGCTTCAAGCAGGCGCAGGGTTTTGACGCAGCATTGGCCTAAAAGTGACTGAGTGAAATCTTGTAGATTTCACTCAACCACTTTTAAGGTGTTCCTGCGCAGGAACGCCCCCCCCCTGCGATGTTAAATGTCGTATACTTGTAAAGCGCACAGCTGCCCCAGCAAAGGGGCGTCCCGGCGCTGTATACCGCTGGGGAACCCATCCTGGCTTTCCCTGTGAGTTGGACCCTCCTGGGCATCTCCAAGGTGAAGACAAGCATCCCCAGCACTGATGGGGCCGTTAGTAGAGATTAAGCAAGCTATTGCCCAGAGTTGCTGAGTGGGACCCATGGTTGGAGTAGGCACCGCGGCGAGAATTATCGAGTCCGCTGACCCTGACCCAAGACCCTGCCGCATCGGGAATCGAACCCTGGTCCCGGGCCGACCTCTGCTTCCGGGTCTGCTGCCTCTAGCCAGTGAGCCACACCACTCTACTAATGGATGGAACGCCTCCTTATGGCACAGGGCTTTACAACGTGACGCATCTCCCAGATGCATCACGTTGTAAATACCCCGCACCATAGCACATCTTTTGCGCCGCTGCTGCGTCACAAGAGTGACGCAACGGCGGCATAAAAGAGGCGCAAGGGGCTTGTAAATCTGCGCCAAACTACGCAACTTCCCCTCATCCTTAGCGCCCATATGACAAAATTGTGGGATTCCTGGGAAATTCGCTTTACTGTTTAGTGGTTCCCTTCTCTTACATGCTAGAATTTGGATCTCTTGAAAAGTATAAAACTCGCCTTTGAAAATCTGGGTCTTTGCATCCTCGTTTTCCCTTTCGCTCCCTGTGCAGCGGGCTTGTTTTGCATTTCCTGTCACACACACTGAGGCGGGCTGATAGGAACATGGAAACAGTTCTGACAGAACAAGGGCTCTGTGCAGGGAAGATTAAAAAAAAGAAAGCGAAGCAGCCTTCACTCGGCATACATATGCGTCAGCCTTCCAGAGTGATGAACGCCGTTGGTCAATCAATATTTATTTACCTTTTCAAGATGGATTTTTCCCCAGCATAAGAAGAAATGTAGGAATATGTAAATACTGTTCAGTCAGAAGGGATATTAAAAAAAAAAGAGTTTCGTGAAATACATTTTTTTTCCCAGCTGAAAATCAGAAAAAGGCGAGCTAGAACATAAAGTCGGTGTACAAAATCATTCCCCGGTCGCCATTGATTTTTGGAACTTGATGCGTGTTATTGTATGCCCCTCGGTGCTGGGGGGCGAGGGGGAGGGGGTCAGAAGCTTCCCTTTGGGTAAGAATAAGGCCCTGGTCTGAGCTACACAAGAAAGGGCCGCGTGCTCTGAAGACAAGATGATGGATAGAAGTGATATATCAAATACGGAAAATAAATCTAAAATCCATATGTCTTTGGATGGTTATTATCAGGGGGAGCAGCAGAGGGCTGGGCTCTGCTTGGCATTTCCAGTATCTCGCTTTTCAGAGGAGATTTGCCCTTATCCAGCTTTGCTGTGTCGCTGCTCAGCAGTCTTTCTTTATTGTCCATTCATCTTGCAGGGTACATTTTTATAGGGGGAGATTCCTGTATCCTTCCTCTGCTTAATTCAGATTTTACCACTGTTTGTCGAAATTCATTAATTGTTCAAGTTTTCTGTCTCTCGAGTGAGTAGGTTTGTTCCATGGCTTATGGTTCAACAGCTATTCGTATTGGCCTTTAATTCCTAACTCACCGGAAGTAAAGGGGATATTGTGTAAAACTTCTGAAAATGCACAACAAAGGCCCAACATTCGATACAGCTATGTGATGACATTTAAATTCTTTCCCTCGTGATTATTAGTCTACCTGCCGTTCTAGAATAGTTGAGGAAATAGTTGTGGAGAAGTGTGGCTCACCGGTTAGAGGAGGCAGACCCGGACGCAGAGGTCAGACCAGGGACCAGGGTTCAATCCCTGAGGTGGCAAGGTCTTGAGCTCAAAATGTCACGGACTCCATAATTCTCGCCTCGGTGCCTACTCGAATCATGGGCAATAACTTGCTTAATCTACACTACGGCCCCACTGCGATGGGATGCCTGGCTTTCACCTTGGAGATGCCGGGAAAAGCCAGGACGGGTTCCAAAAGCAAGCGCCTTGAGACCTTACCGTGAAAGGCGTTATATAAGAACGTATGATTTACGATTTAGTTACGACAATCATAGAATTTATGCAAAATAATACCTAAACACACATACAATGTAATGTTGCTGCAATGTAATGTCATGCAGCGTCACTACAGTAGAAAGTATGTTTCCCCCTATTCATCTACTCATTGCCCTTATATAATGATTCTTCTTACATTTTCATCCAAAAAAGGTTTCCATATTTCAGCTTGGCACACACAGCTTTTTCAAGTATTCAGACTGCAATATGACATCCTCCCTTAGTTGGCTGCTGGTCTGCCCTATCGTGGAAGGAAACTCATGGGCATCCCCCCCTAATACATGTATTCTGTTGTAAATAGTTGGGTACAAGTGCTTCCAGTCATGAATGGTGAGGCATCTGCTGGATTTCACCTGGGATTTTTACAAAAACATAGACAAAACACACACACACTAACTGTCGCATCTGTTTTGAAGGTCTTAAAAAATGTTGGTTAGTTTAAAAAAAAATGTGTCTAACAATATGCACTGCCCATTAAGCCCCCTCATGCCCTGCTTGATTGTTGGAAAATCTGAAGTAATCTCATTGACCATGCTCCGCCCTTGGACACACACCCTCACACGTGGAATCACAGGCTGGTAGCTGAGTTCAGGCAGTGCGGTGTTGACAGGAGGTCCCCATAACTGTTCAAAATCTTCTGTTGATATTGTTGGTCTATGGTTCTACCAAAGTAGGCAAAAACAAAGAGAGGGATTATGTATATATACACCTGTAACAAGGTGGGCCAGGCTTGCGCAGTTTTCATATATATATATATATATATATATATATATATATATATATATATATATATATATATATATATATATATATATGCAGCTCAAATCCAATCTCGCACTAGACGTGCACAAAGGAAACCGCACTCCGGGCAGCTGTGATTGCAAATGTCTTATTTTATTACAGCAAACAGACGCGTTTCGGCGGAAGTGCCTTTTTCGATGTATATCCTCCACCAGCCTTGACACGCGCACCAGCTGTGCAAAGAGCGCGTTTCGTGTACAGGACATTTTGGTGAATATATATATATATGGATAGATAGATAGATAGATAATTAGATAGATAGATAGATAGATAGATAATGTTCTAAACTACCATGAAAAGCAGAAGTTACAGTAGCAAGTTAACACACACACCATATTGAAATGGTCTTTGTTTTGAGGGAGGGTGGGAGGAAAGTCCAGGTTATTCCAACACATTTCTTTGTTCTGAGGGCGGAGGAGCAGTACAAAAGTACAAGGCAACCCTGAGCATTATTATCCTTTTATGGGATTAACTAAGGAATGTGCTCAAAACATTCCATATATATATATTCCAATTTCCTAACTAAATGTCTCTTAACTTCAGACACATATTAGGCAAAATTCTTTGCATTTTATTTCTGTTTTTATCTAAAATGCGGTTCTGATTGTTGGGCTGCACCTTGTGATTGTGAGTGAGTGCACTGGGAAGCAAATTGCTTGTTTGTCTAGCTAGGTTCTCCTGAGTCCCTCAGCTGATGCAAGGAAATACTCTTATTATGACTATATTCAAATATACTTTTTTCTTCACCTTGTCTTGCTGGGGTTCAAACAAAGATCAGCAAGGTTCCCACAGATTACGACAGCAAAGTAAACACACTAAGCCACAGAGAGCCAAGCAGTGGCCGTTGAACTTATCACCTGCACACCCCAAATCAATCCCTGCAGCCTCTCCACTCACTTTCTGCACCCTCTATCAATTCGACATGCCGGGTAAAGAGTATCTTACAGCCAGTGCTTAATTTCAGCTGGTGGTTTCCAGTGCTTAGCACCGCCACTTAATTGTCAACACCAGCACGTATGATAGTCTGCCACATGGTGGCACTGTTTGTCTAATATAGAGGTGATCAGAATCACAGTTATATATTTATTCAATATACTTTGGTAATGACTAATACCTGCTGAAAAAGCCATTCTTATAGCTTTGGGGGCCTACAATAATCTCAATTGTTACTCTTCTAGTAATGTGATTGTTAGGAGATGTGTTGGTACTGACATTGACAGTGCTGCCAGGGGCAATGGGTGGTGCAAACTGCAGGGTCCTCGTGACAAGTTTCCCTGGCACATATTGTTTTTACAAATGAAGCACTGCTTATAACATTTATGTTAACTTGAACTATTTGGCTGTGATGTGGATGTCTGACTTGCAGATCAGACACACATGTCTACAGCAGGCAAAGAACCTCTCGAGCTAAGTTACCCAGAGCAGAGACACGCTTATTGGGAATTGTTGGTGTGATTTGGAATTTATATATATACACATCTCTAATCAGATACATTCTTCCTTATTTGGATCAGAGCCTGTGATAGTCAGTTTACTCCCACATCCCTGCAGCTAGTGCCTTAAAAAACACAGGGGCATATTATCAAGGGGGTTTATCTCCGATTTTTTGGCTTTAAAAGCCAAGAAAGCGGAGATAAAATTATCTCCCTATTACCTAGCTGTCGCTAACACCAGTTAGCGACAGATAGTAGGAGATAGCGACCATCTTTGGCCCCACTTTGCATGTCAGTGATATTTATCACTAATGACATGCAAAGTGGGCGTGCCAAGATGTTAGCGACTGGAAACAGTCGCTAACATCGCTATCTCCTATTACCAACTGTTGGAGATATTTGCGCTAAGCGCGAATATCTCCAAAAGCTAACACCTGCCCTGAGCAGTTCTTAGCCATGTTATCCAATGGGAGGTGGATAGCATGGCTAAGAGCATTAGCTCGCTAATGCATGAATATCGCTGACTTTTCAGCGATATTCATGCATTGCGGCCGATTTTTATCGCATTTGCGATAAACCTTGGTAATACCAAGGTTTATTTGCGATAAACATCGCCGCAGCTCAGCGGTAAATTTTTGTCTCTAACCAAGCAATAGCGATAATTATCGCTATTGCTTCATAATATGCCCCACACTGTCTTATTTACATTGCAAAGTGTGACCTGCAGGGTACACATAGTTCACTGCAGTGGATGCCCAACCTTCTCCTCTGTTCTACTGAGACTGGTACCTATAACTTGTAGGATACAGTTATCTGTGGCATGAGCTCAACTTTACATTACTTTGTAACCCTAAGGAGTTAGGTGCATCGGGGCATGGGGTAGTCTGGACCCTTTTTCAAGCAAACAACACAAAACGTGCCTACACCACCCTTATTTCTACACAATGCTATTTATATAGGTCAAACAACCACTTTTTAGTTTGACCAGGTATTTTTATTTTATACCATTCTTTTTTCTTTTTCTTTAAAGACTTTTTTATCAACACATTGATGTCAAAAAAGGAACAACTGTACATTCATATATTTACACTACTGTACATTACAATTTACAGACATAAGTAGAACAATACATATATACACTAAAGTAAATTTACAACATCTTCCATCCAAAAAAGAATTCTTAAACAAAGACAAGACATAATATATTCATATATGTTTGATTTCAGGAAATGAAAGACAAAATCAAAAGACGAGGAATACAAACAGTAAATGAAACTAATCAATACTCTTTGAACTAGCTACTGCCAGTTTATACCGCAATTGACCATTTACTCCTCCAAGTTTGCCGATGCGTTTCGAAACCAGGAAACCAGTTCACCCCATTACAAACAGTTTTTCATAGATCCCTTCAAACATTCCGATAAAATAGAGAGAACTTGAATAGCACATATAAGGCGAATTACATTGAGGCAGTCATTAACTGATGTTATTATCACACCACTGAATGACATCCAACCAATGCCATTATCACACCTCTCAATGACATGCACTGTATCAACGAGAGAGAGAAATTAAAAGCTGACTTGGCCCCCCTACTTCCTAAAACGTATCCTGAATCTGTAGCAGATCTTTAAAAGAGATGTTTAAAAGAGATGTGTTAACCTCCTTAACCATCTTTCCAGAAAGAAAGAGAGTTACTGCACCTCCTCGGTGCAATGCTTTCGACCAAAGTTATGCTTTATGGTGGCCTGAGAGCCCCAGTACTTAAATGTCAGCCCTCACTGCAAAAAAACGGCATATGGATAATTGGAGGTAAGTAAACAATTTAATTAATAAAATGAATTCCATAGCGGGCGCTGCATTGCATTTGGTACTAACATATGTGTACATGGCCCAGTGACAGAGGTAAAGTAAATTTAAAGAACCTTGCAGAGTTCTCCGTACTGCAGGATACAAGTATAGTACTTCATATATGTGGACTGCTCAGTACTGGGGTAAAACTGCGTACTGCAGACAAAGTTCGAAGGGATTTGCAGTAGCGTAGCTTGATCGGTAGATGTGTGTTGGGGGATGGATGGGGGTGAGGAGCTCCAGATTTTCTCAACAATCACGCTGGCATATGATGTAAAAATTCATTAGATGACAAGCAGGGTGCATGAGAGGGGCAGGCATAAGGGGCAGTAGAAAAGGAGAGGTATGCAGATTGGTAGGGGTAGTTAGTAAGAGAAAACAAAATATTTTGTAAAATAACCAACATTTTCATGGCCTTTCAAAACAGAGGGGGAGAGAGTGTATGTGCGTTTTTGTCTGTATGAATGTCATGTAAACATTTCTTGTTACATCCGACAGACACCTCACCATACCCGACTGAAACCACCTGTACCCAACTATTTATCAGAAAATGCATTTATTAGGGGAATGTAAAACACCAATCTTATAATTGCAAGGACTGCGCAAACAGCAGTTCGTCCGAGGACCTCAGTTGACTAGGGCTAGCCATAATGGGCTGTAAAGTTGGTTATTCTCCACAGTACAAAAAAATAAGCAAAAACAACATATCTAAGTCCAGAATACTCAAATTAAGAAGACTATTGCTAAATGTTCTGAAATATCACCTCATCCACTAACATCTCTACCTCACCTGTGCACTACCCACCCCTTCCACCTCCCGTTGCATCCATTTTAAATTTACAACATCGTCCATCCAAAAAAGAATTCTTAAACAAAGACAAGACATAATATATTCATATATGTTTGATTTCAGGAAATGAAAGACAAAATCAAAAGACGAGGAATACAGCCAGTAAATGAAACTAATCAATACTCTTTGAACTAGCTACTGCCAGTTTATACTGCAATTGACCATTTACTCCTCCAAGTTTGCCGACGCGTTTCGAAACCAGGAAACCAATTCACCCCATTACAAACAGTTTTTCATAGATCCCTTCAAACATTCCGATAAAATAGAGAGAACTTGAATAGCACATATAAGGCGAATTACATTGAGGCAGTCATTAACTGATGTTATTATCACACCACTGAATGACATCCAACCAATGCCATTATCACACCTCTCAATGACATGCACTGTATCAACGAGAGAGAGAAATTAAAAGCTGACTTGGCCCCCCTACTTCCTAAAACGTATCCTGAATCTGTAGCAGATCTTTAAAAGAGATGTTTAAAAGAGATGTGTTAACCTCCTTAACCATCTTTCCAGAAAGAAAGAGAGTTACTGCACCTCCTCGGTGCAATGCTTTCGACCAAAGTTATGCTTTATGGTGGCCTGAGAGCCCCAGTACTTAAATGTCAGCCCTCACAGCAGAGACAGCAAAGGTGCTTGGGACAAGATATGAGACAGTACCCCAGTAGTGGGGTACCAGTGTATTGTGGAAATCAGGACAGAGCTGTGTTGGTGAAGCTCCGCGCCTGACTGAGTACTAACCAGCCGCGGCCTGTGGAGGGAGTTGCGGTGGGGCAGAGAGGCGGGGCGAGGGAGGGCCAGGGTGGGGGGTGCAAAAAAACGGCATATGGATAATTGGAGGTAAGTAAACAATTTAATTAATAAAATGAATTCCATAGCGGGCGCTGCATTGCATTTGGTACTAACATATGTGTACATGGCCCAGTGACAGAGGTAAAGTAAATTTAAAGAACCTTGCAGAGTTCTCCGTACTGCAGGATACAAGTATAGTACTTCATATATGTGGACTGCTCAGTACTGGGGTAAAACTGCGTACTGCAGACAAAGTTCGAAGGGATTTGCAGTAGCGTAGCTTGATCGGTAGATGTGTGTTGGGGGATGGATGGGGGTGAGGAGCTCCAGATTTTCTCAACAATCACGCTGGCATATGATGTAAAAATTCATTAGATGACAAGCAGGGTGCATGAGAGGGGCAGGCATAAGGGGCAGTAGAAAAGGAGAGGTATGCAGATTGGTAGGGGTAGTTAGTAAGAGAAAACAAAATATTTTGTAAAATAACCAACATTTTCATGGCCTTTCAAAACAGAGGGGGAGAGAGTGTATGTGCGTTTTTGTCTGTATGAATGTCATGTAAACATTTCTTGTTACATCCGACAGACACCTCACCATACCCGACTGAAAGCACCTGTACCCAACTATTTATCAGAAAATGCATTTATTAGGGGAATGTAAAACACCAATCTTATAATTGCAAGGACTGCGCAAACAGCAGTTCGTCCGAGGACCTCAGTTGACTAGGGCTAGCCATAATGGGCTGTAAAGTTGGTTATTCTCCACAGTACAAAAAAATAAGCAAAAACAACATATCTAAGTCCAGAATACTCAAATTAAGAAGACTATTGCTAAATGTTCTGAAATATCACCTCATCCACTAACATCTCTACCTCACCTGTGCACTACCCACCCCTTCCACCTCCCGTTGCATCCATTTTAGTTGTATTTTCTGCATTTCGTGCTTGGTCCCTACCAACTCACTGCTTTGTAGATCATCTGTCCACCAGTTCAAAAACATGCAATTACTCTGTATTCAAGACCATGCATCAACTATCACTGAGTAAGATACACCTGGTGTGGCTCTTCTATTCACTGACAATGCCTGGGTGACTGTAAACAACAGACCCTAACACAATAACATGCAACAAAGAAACACTGCAATACTACTAAAATATAACAGGGCACAACAAAACAATACAGTCATGACAGAACACAAACCAAAAACCACAGTATACCGCAACAAAATAGATTGAAACAGTGCAGCACAACAAAAACACAACAGTATTAAAAAAAATAGATCACCACCACAGCAAAACACATTGTAATAAATATGTTCAAATATTCTTTCTATACAGCACAACTCTAGAAATCTGTTTTCAGAATACTCTGGTAAAAGGTGCTTGCAACAAGCACTGCCTTATTACACCAAGGACCTGTAAGAGCACCAGTCAAAATGTATTGTGATTCGTTCCCTGAACAGGATTATTTATCGTGTGCCTGATCTGTTGAAGTGTGGTGTGATAGTTTAGAAAAAAGGGGACCCCTCTATACTAATAATGCACTTGCTATACATAGGGAAACATAATTAATTTGAGAAAGGTATATAGCCAAGTGAGAGAGCTGAAAATACAAAACAATATATATGGAAGACACTGATAGAGTATATAGTAATATCGCCCAACAGTACAAAGACTAACCACCCAATTGATAAGTCAATTATTCATTTTATTATTCATAGTGTATATATATATTTTATCTTTTTTGGCACTTTCTTTCTTTTTTTCTTATATAGGCGATTTGCAATTCAAGTATAAAAATTCATAAAATCACATAACAAACAACCAATTAGCATAAGACATGGCAGATGATGGAGGCAATGCAGTAGGGTAGTCACTGATGACATCATACTCGTGGTCGCTCCTCCAGTATCCTATGCTCCACTTTATAAAATATATGTATGCCCTTACTGTACCTATGAGAGCATGAATTCCTGCAACCAGTGTTCAAGAGCTCAGTTCAAACCTGCCATGAGCGTGAATCCACTGTCCTTTCCAAAACATTCTTCCACTCTGCGTTCTAGAGCACCTGTCTAAAAACATGCAATTACTCCATTTTCAGACGCGTGCATCCACTCTTCCTTCTAGAACATCAATTCAGGAACCCTGTATTCAAGAGCACAAGTCCATTCTGTCTTCAAGAGCGTGCATCCACTCTCCCTTCAAGAACACCACTTCCCGCACCCGATATTTAAGAGCAGAAGTCCTTTCTGTCTTGAAGAGCGTACATCCACTCTCCCTTCAGGAACACCAATTCACACACCAGGTATTCAAGAGCACAGGTCCATTCCGTCTTCAAGATCTTGCATCCACTCTCCCTTCAAGAACACCAATTCACACACGAGGTATTCAAGAGCTGAGGTCCATTCTGTCTTCAAGAGCGTGTATCCACTCTCCCTTCAAGAACACCAATTCACACACCAGGTATTCAAGAGCACGGGTCCATTCTGTCTTCAAGATGGTGCATCCACTCTCCCATCAAGAACACCAATTCACACACAAGGTATGCAAGAGCTGAGGTCCATTCTGTCTCCAAGAGCGTGCATCCACTCTCCCTTCAAGATCACCAATTCACACACAAGGTGTGCAAGAGCTGAGGTCCATTCTGTCTCCAAGAGCGTGCATCCACTCTACCTTCAAGATCACCAATTCACACACGAGGTATTCAAGAGCACAGGTCCATTCTGTCTTCAAGAGCGTGTATCCACTCTCCCTTCAAGAACACCAATTCACACACGACGTATTCAAGAGCACAGGTCTATTCTGTCTTCAAGATCTTGCATCCACTCTCCCTTGAAGAACACCAATTCAAACACAAGGTATTCAAGAGCTGAGGTCCATTCTGTCTTTAAGAGTGTGCGTCCGCTCTCCCTTCAAGAACACCAATTCACACACAAGGTATTCAAGAGCTGAGGTCCATTCTGTCTTTAAGAGCGTGCATCCACTCTCCCTTCAAGATCACCAGTTCACACACGAGGTATTCAAGAGCTGAGGTCCATTCTGTCTTCAAGAGCGTCCATCCACTCTCCCTTCAAGAACACTACTTCCCGCACTCAATATTTAAGAGCAGAAGTCCCTTCTGTCTTCAAGAGCGTGCATCCACTCTCCCTTCAAGAACACCACTTCCCACACCCGATATTTAAGAGCGGAAGTCCTTTCTGTCTTCAAGAGCGTGCATCCACTCTCCCTTCAAGAACACCAATTCACACACAAGGTATTCAAGAGCTGAGGTCCATTCTGTCTTCAAGAGCAGGAATTCACTCTCCCTTCAAGAACAGCAATTCACACACAAGGTATTCAAGAGCACAGGTCCATTCTGTCTTCAAGAGGGTGCATCCACTCTCCCTTCAAGAACACCAATTCACACATGAGGTATGCAAGAGCTGAGGTCCATTCTGTCTTCAAGAGCGTGTATCCACTCTCCCTTCAAGAACACCAATTCACACACGAGGTATTCAAGAGCTGAGGTCCGTTTTGTCTTTAAGAGCATGCTTTCACCCTCCCTTCAAGAACACCAATTCACACACGAGGTATTTAAGAGCTGAGGTCCATTCTGTCTTCAAGAGCGTGCATCCACTCTCCCTTCAAGAACACCACTTCCCACACCCGATATTTAAGAGCAGAAGTCCCTTCTGTCTTCAAGAGCGTGCATCCACTCTCTCTTCAAGAACACCACTTCCCACACCCGATATTTAAGAGCTGAAGTCCTTTCTGTCTTTAAGAGCGTGCATCCACTCTCCCTTCAAGAACACCACTTCCCACACCTGATATTTAAGAGCCGAAGTCCTTTCTGTCTTCAAGAGAGTGGATCCACTCTCCCTTCAAGAACACCAATTCACACACCCGATATTTAAGAGCAGAAGTCCTTTCTGTCTTCAAGAGCGTGCATCCACTCTCCCTTCAAGAACGCCAATTCACACACCTGATATTTAAGAGCAGAAGTCCTTTCTGTCTTCAAGAGCGTGCATCCACTCTCCCTTCAAGAACACCAATTCACACACCCGATATTTAAGAGCAGAAGTCCTTTCTGTCTTCAAGAGCGTGCAACCACTCTCCCTTCAAGAACACCAATTCACGCACCCGATATTTAAGTGCAGAAGTCCTTTCTGTCTTCAAGAGCGTGCATCCACTCTCCCTTCAAGAACACCAATTCACGCACCCGATATTTAAGAGCAGAAATCCTTTCTGTCTTCAAGAGCGTGCATCCACTCTCCCTTCAAGAACACCAATTCACACACCCGATATTTAAGAGCAGAAGTCCTTTCTGTCTTCAAGAGCGTGCATCCACTCTCCCTTCAAGAACACCAATTCACACAAGATGTATGCAAGAGCTAAGGTCCATTCTTTCTTCAAGAGCATGCATTCATTCTCCCTTCAAGAACATCAATTCACACACGAGGTATTCAAGAGCAAAAGTCCACGCTGTCTTCAAAAGCATCAACTCACACAGTCAGTATTGAAAAGCACCAGTCCATCTTCAAGAACGTGTATCCACTCTGTCTTCAAGAATGTGAATCCATGCAACCACTGTGCACTAGCACGAGGCCATGTTGTCTTTAACACCTTGGCTGCTAGAGGTTTTCCCCTCCTGTGCTGTTACTTCAGATTCCCCATTGTTCATGACGAGCTCAGATCGTCATAAGCACAGCTCCAGTGTGACTCATGACGAGCTGAGCTCGTTATGAGCAGCGAAGGGGTTAAGAGCATGTTTCCAGTCTACCTCCTAAAACAAGCATGCACTCTGCTTTCAAGTGCAATGTTTTAAAAACATATAATGACTCCAGCTTCAGGTGAATGCATTTACTTCTTTTTCGAGAACATGAATTCACACAAGCTGTGTTCAAGACCGCAGGTCAATTCTGTCTTTAAGGATCTACTCTGCATTCAAAAACCTGCACCTACTCTGCCTTCAGGAACATCTGTTCACATATAACTACTCCATCTTGAAGTGCACTCATTTTATCAGCTCTTAAATATTTTCATGCCTCACGTGGCAGGCTTCCCTTCCATTACCCTGGGCATAAATTTGGCATTTGCCAGTTCGTGAGCACAGGAATATGAGCTACCGAGAACTTATAGAGTAATGGGTTGTATGTTACAATATCAAGTGACTTCACATCATGGGGCTCTAATACTACATAATGGGATTTTTTTGGTCTTGAGGGTAGGTATAGCTCATCCCCCTTAAAAAAAGACTTTAATTAGGTTCTAACCATATGTCTAATTACATACCCATTACTATTTATATTACAAGCCTTTAGTAATGAAACACCCCATAATGTAGGTTTGGAAATGTAGTGTCAGAGGGTGTAATGAACGTAATGTAGTGGGTGTATACCCCAGTAAATGTATTTCTACCACACTCACCACTTTGAGTGTATGTGTTGCTACAGTAACATACATCAAATAATTAAGAAAGGTGACAGAATTATGTAACAGTGTTTACTTTATCATAGTTTTTATTTTCATTTAATGCAGTTTTTCATTTCAGTTTTTCATATATAAAAAAACATGATTCATCATAAATACATTTTTCAGACTCGTATTTTTTGCTTTTAAGAACACACATAATTATTAACGCACCAGTGATAGAAAATTTTTTTTTATACAAGATTATAGTAAACAATTAATTTTTAAGAAGGCCACCTGATATTGGATACTCAACTCAATTCGCTAACATACACACATGCATACCACAACCACACTACCAAAAGGGGAAAAAGGGAGAAACTAAGTATTGATTGACAAGTTCACAAGTTGTCAAATTCTAGGGTCTCAGAAGGATTCGAGACCCCCGCACATGATCGGTCGACGCGCGTTTCGGTGGGTGAACCACCTTCCTCAGGACCTTTTTTCTCTTGTGGATCAAAGATATCAGGGGACCTGAAAAGATTTATTTACAAAAAAGAAAAAAGTATAACTGTCACCAACCCTTCTCATAATAATTTGCAAACACAAATACCAACACAACAAAATAGGACATTGTTTAGATCTAGCATGGCTGCTCCTCACATGGCCAATGATTGCACGAAAGAAGAATGCACTAAAGCCAATTACTCTGATATAGATGGATCATAAATGGTTCATTTATTCTGATATAGATGGAAAATAATTTGGATATTAGACTCTAGTTGCATGAGAATAAAGAACAAATATTACCCGTATTGTTTAACTGAGATCCCTTTATGCTAATTTGAGACACGAGAGGCATTGTCATATAAACCAAGACATGGTTCTACTTACGATAAAAGACAGGCAGATTTATGTTCCTTAGGTACTCAGTTGCTAGATTTAGGACCGGATACTTGTTAAGAGACACCTGCATAGAGGATACAACGACCCTTATTCTATCTTCTATAGCTAAAAAGGCATAACATACAATACCCATCGTTGGTCAATCTTACCAGTTTTCGTTGAAAGACAGGGTGCAATTACTCCAACCTGTTCAGAGATAGTAATCTGTTCTCCAGGGAGTCAAATAAAACTACAAAGTAAAAAGTACCTATATTTAATGTTTGGTTTCTTCTTTTGGTTTGCAAACACACTATTTGAACAGGATACAAACTTCCTAGATGGTATGGTGCTTAACAATATACCTTTTAGTGACTGACAGGTGCCCTCAGCGGTGCAATATGGATCGATAAGAGGCGGTTTCAACAACTGCGGTCTACACGAGTAGGAAAGGGAGACAAAAACCCCATATCGTCAGGTGTTTTACACTTTGATGCATCGAGTTTTTCAAATGAATACTAGTGAGGTAGTCTTACATCTTGTTACTGGCACAGAAGAGGAAAGCATTCCTTTCTTCAGTTAGAGTTACAACGCCATTCTTCGGACAGAGAATGAGGATATTCCTTTCTTCGGTCGGGTAAATGACCCCGTTCTTTATACTGCATCCATCTAAGGTGTAAGGAGGTTTGAGATATTTGTACAACCGGGAACAGTAAGGTAAATGTAAAATACTGTAACGTCTCTAGTCTCACCCGTTTATGGCAGGATGAACGCGGTAAGATTTAAGCGCTAAGATAGGACGGTTAATGCAAAGTGACATAAAGCCTCTAATCGCACGAGATTTATAACGGGGTAGTCGCGGCAGGGATTTAGGTCGATGTGACGGACGGGCAGCGTCTAAGATGGCTACATACCCGAACATACGAGGTCGCGGAGTCTGTTTTCATCTTCCTCGGCAGTCGGCGATAAGCGGCGTACTGTGTCTCCAGTCCGGTTTATAACGCCTCCCTTTGAGTGTGAATTAGCAGATTATTATATCGCGAGAAGACGACTGTCGAATCGCAATTAACATAGAGGATGGACTCTTGTTTTGAGGTAAAGAAAACATAAAGAATGGACACTAATTTGTTACTCAAGTCAATGGGAGAAAACACAAAAAGTGGACACTGATTTGTTACTCGTATCCTAGTCGGGTAAACACAAAAGCTGGACATTCATTTATTAGTCAGTTTCGCAACATTTCACCGTCGCCTATGTTCTAATAGGACGTATTGGACGTGATAGTCAATGACTATGACGCTAGATGTAATTGAGAAGCGAGGCTATAAATGAGGAAGGAGAAGTAAATCACGAGAAAATGGACCAAGAGAATGCAGAGTTGACAGGATCAATTAATAGTCAGTGATAGGGGTCAAAGGATTCAATGGGTAAGTTCAGCAAAGTCCGTCAAGAAGATAACATAAATTAAGTATCATACGGGGAAAACCCTTTGTATATATTTTGGCATGGTTCAGCAAGATACTTATGAGTACAGAGTAACACAGAGTGATACGATCTAGAGAGAAAAAAAGGAAGGACCAAAGTTGTAAGGTGTGATCAGAAGAAGGTCACTCAGGGCTAAGTACTAAAGCATGGATATTGGATGAGAATAAGGTATGCATATGTTTATCTCCTGGTATGTTACAAGATAAACATATGCATATCTTGCTGAACCATGCCAAAATATATACAAAGGGTTTTCCCCGTATGATACTTAATTTATGTTATCTTCTTGACGGACTTTGCTGAACTTACCCATTGAATCCTTTGACCCCTATCACTGACTATTAATTGATCATGTCAACTCTGCATTCTCTTGGTCCATTTTCTCGTGATTTACTTCTCCTTCCTCATTTATAGCCTCGTTTCCCAATTACATCTAGCGTCATAGTCATTGACTATCACGTCCAATACGTCCTATTAGAACATAGGCGACGGTGAAATGTTGCGAAACTGACTAATAAATGAATGTCCAGCTTTTGTGTTTACCCGACTAGGATACGAGTAACAAATCAGTGTCCACTTTTTGTGTTTTCTCCCATTGACTTGAGTAACAAATTAGTGTCCATTCTTTATGTTTTCTTTACCTCAAAACAAGAGTCCATCCTCTATGTTAATTGCGATTCGACAGTCGTCTTCTCGCGATATAATAATCTGCTAATTCACACTCAAAGGGAGGCGTTATAAACCGGACTGGAGACACAGTACGCCGCTTATCGCCGACTGCCGAGGAAGATGAAAACAGACTCCGCGACCTCGTATGTTCGGGTATGTAGCCATCTTAGACGCTGCCCGTCCGTCACATCGACCTAAATCCCTGCCGCGACTACCCCGTTATAAATCTCGTGCGATTAGAGGCTTTATGTCACTTTGCATTAACCGTCCTATCTTAGCGCTTAAATCTTACCGCGTTCATCCTGCCATAAACGGGTGAGACTAGAGACGTTACAGTATTTTACATTTACCTTACTGTTCCCGGTTGTACAAATATCTCAAACCTCCTTACACCTTAGATGGATGCAGTATAAAGAACGGGGTCATTTACCCGACCGAAGAAAGGAATATCCTCATTCTCTGTCCGAAGAATGGCGTTGTAACTCTAACTGAAGAAAGGAATGCTTTCCTCTTCTGTGCCAGTAACAAGATGTAAGACTACCTCACTAGTATTCATTTGAAGAACTCGATGCATCAAAGTGTAAAACACCTGACGATATGGGGTTTTTTTGTCTCCCTTTCCTACTCGTGTAGACCGCAGTTGTTGAAACCGCCTCTTATCGATCCATATTGCACCGCTGAGGGCACCTGTCAGTCACTAAAAGGTATATTGTTAAGCACCATACCATCTAGGAAGTTTGTATCCTGTTCAAATAGTGTGTTTGCAAACCAAAAGAAGAAACCAAACATTAAATATAGGTACTTTTTACTTTGTAGTTTTATTTGACTCCCTGGAGAACAGATTACTATCTCTGAACAGGTTGGAGTAATTGCACCCTGTCTGTCAACGAAAACTGGTAAGATTGACCAACGATGGGTATTGTATGTTATGCCTTTTTAGCTATAGAAGATAGAATAAGGGTCGTTGTATCCTCTATGCAGGTGTCTCTTAACAAGTAACCGGTCCTAAATCTAGCAACTGAGTACCTAAGGAACATAAATCTGCCTGTCTTTTATCGTAAGTAGAACCATGTCTTGGTTTATATGACAATGCCTCTCGTGTCTCAAATTAGCATAAAGGGATCTCAGTTAAACAATACGGGTAATATTTGTTCTTTATTCTCATGCAACTAGAGTCTAATATCCAAATTATTTTCCATCTATATCAGAATAAATAAACCATTTATGATCCATCTATATCAGAGTAATTGGCTTTAGTGCATTCTTCTTTCGTGTAATCATTGGCCATGTGAGGAGCAGCCATGCTAGATCTAAACAATGTCCTATTTTGTTGTGTTGGTATTTGTGTTTGCAAATTATTATGAGAAGGGTTGGTGACAGATAAACTTTTTTCTTTTTTGTAAATAAATCTTTTCAGGTCCCCTGATATCTTTGACCACAAGAGAAAAAAGGTCCTGAGGAAGGTGGTTCACCCACCGAAACGCGCGTCGACCGATCATGTGCGGGGGTCTCGAATCCTTCTGAGACCCTAGAATTTGACAACTTGTGAACTTGTCAATCAATACTTAGTTTCTCCCTTTTCCCCTTTTGGTAGTGTGGTTGTGGTATGCATGTGTGTATGTTAGCGAATTGAGTTGAGTATCCAATATCAGGTGGCCTTCTTAAAAATTAATTGTTTACTATAATCTTGTATAAAAAAAAAAAAATTCTATCACTGGTGCGTTAATAATTATGTGTGTTCTTAAAAGCAAAAAATACGAGTCTGAAAAATGTATTTATGATGAATCATGTTTTTTTTATATATGAAAAACTGAAATGAAAAACTGCATTAAATGAAAATAAAAACTATGATAAAGTAAACACTTACATAATTCTGTCACCTTTCTTAATTATTTGATGCATATTGCTTATTGATACTTATGACCATTGAAGGAACAATTTTCTAGAACAAATTTCTTTTTTCCCCTCTGTTCCTTGGTCGCAATTTATTTCTTTGAGGGGGTCCCATCTTTCATGCTGCTACAGTAACATACTCCATCTCACTTACACTACCGTCTGCCCACACTTAGGTGATTTTATGAACAAACTCAAATTCATCATCAAGGATCAAGGCTGAACCCACTTGTTTAGCAGGTCCTGCACATTATCCAAGAATTCCCCCACTTAGTGGTCACTTGTTGAAAAATAATCTGTGTGCAAATCTCATGCTGGCTAAGGCATGCAGGCCATTCATGTGAAAATGTGGAATTTAACTCTGCTTTTGACTGTGATTTTCATCACATCATTTGCAAATCTGGGTGATCTTTCGTAGCTTTTCTTAAAGGCTGTACACTTTCCAGTTTCTCTAAGTGGCAAGCTGATCATTAGAAGTAGGCAACACACTTCCAGTGTTACTGTCTCTGTGAGACATTTTTGCTTAAACCTGCTCCCCTTTAAGAGAGGGCTATGCAGTAAGTATTGTAGTTCCATAGTTTGAGGGTCTGAGGTTTGGTGATTCCTAACCCGTTCAATAAAGGTCGTCGGAAATAGACGATTTTGGTGTCAGTGGACCGCAAATCACGAGTGCTGTATGTACGAGTGTTTTCGTCTTAATCGATCAATGAGAACACTACGTATTTAGGGATTTCGTTTGAACCCTCGGGTTCCATTTTGTGTACGGCAGCCATTTTGTGTGGTTGCCCTCACATAGGCCGATGAATGCGGCCGAACGAGTCCTTGGGACACGTACACCTTAGTTGACTTCTGAATGACCTGGCCGAACTGACTCCCTTGCCCGAGGCTGACCTCGCTGAGCCAGTTCCTTGTTAAACAGCTGGTCAGATAAAGATCAAAGAGCAGGACATGCCGAAGTTTACAGTACACTACACCCACCTTTCTATCTTGCTCCCAATCTGTTTCTGCTCCTTCCTTTACGACATAATCACTGATTTGGGTTGAGGTTTTATGATGGGTTTGTCCGGCCTGATCGAACAGGATATTGGAATGTGCTTGGTCCTTTCTGGTGGGCTGGACAATGGAAAATGGGATTGTCGTCATGTGCTACTTTTGAAATGTCACAACGTGATTGGTTAGTTTGTATGCTACTTTGGAATGTGACTTTTGGCATAAAAGACCATGCTCCGCTCATTGAAATTGTGCAGTCTCTAGCGAACCACCCGTGTTGTGCTTCGTAGATCTCTGTTCCTGGTTGCAGCCAATAAACTTTGGTCTTTGACGTCATCAAGAAGCGTCCCGTGTCTCTGTTTGCCAAGGCAGGGGAACTCCAAGGCATCAGGCGTTTTCCCTGGCGCCGCTGGGTTCTAAAACCTGGTCCTTCAGTATAGCCATAAGGAAAAGAGAAAATGACATGAGCTACAACCACATAAAGTCCAACGGGATTAATAAGACAAGTGAACTAAAGTGAAAGTATTCACAAGTTAGGTAACTTAGATTTCATACCAATTTCAGTGACTAGAAATTGGCTTAATGTCTTAATGGTGCAGGAAAAACATTACAAAGTTAAAGATATTTCAATACATATGCTGATTCTTCATTTTACGTATCCTCCACTAAATATTCCACTGGCTGTCCACCGACACCAGAAGCATGTTCACTGAGCATTCATAACCAGCAGGCTGGACTAAGGCAACACACTCTATGCCAGCATCACAAATCAACTCATACAAAGACTCCATACCACCCATGACACCCCCACCAGACTCAGCCTCAATGTACCCTGCATCTCACACATCACACCCTACCTCATAGAACTAAACTGGCAATCAATCCAGAAGCGATAGCCATTCAAACTGCCCACCCACGCATAGAAAACCCCCCACAACTTTGGACCTGCCAACCTCAACCACCGCCTCAACTTCCAGCAACCCAGCAGGCAACTGCAATAGGCATCAATCACCCTTATGCAAATTCCCTGCATCCGCAGGAGCAAGTGAGAAGGGTGCTCCTTCTCCTACAGTGCCAGCATATCCTGGAATGACCTTCCACTTATTATCAGGTCATCCCCATCCCTTCTCAAATTTCTCAAAAATCTGAAGACTTGGCTATAATACTAGAAGCCCAGTCATCGTATTTAGCTAACGATCGCATGGATACTCCTCGGGTGATACATGCGCTCTACAATTCTACATAACATAACACAACTGTTAGACCTGGCACTGGCATCTTTGGCGTGGTTACCCTTACCTTTTTTCCTCTACCTCCTGTATTTTTGATGCTGTGCTGGATTTCGTTTTTGCTGGTTTAGATGCTTGGGACACTCTGCCACTGCTGATCAGTGCCAGAGTGTAAGTGCTCCCTGTGTAAATTGTTATTATGATTGGATATACCTGATTGGCATATTTGTATCACCACGAAGTTCCTACTAAAGTGCACTGGGTGTGCCAGGGCTGGTGATGACAAATGCTACTAGTGGGGGCTGGACTGTTCCCATGAGACACAGGGTCAAGGCTGATTTGCATATGGCCATGTCTGAACTGGGGTGGTGTGGAGTGCAAAAGAACGATGGATTTAGGTCCAGATCTCTGTACTGGGGTGAATGTATGACATTGTTCTGCATTCTGTCCATCAATTGTTATTTTTGCATTTGTCACCCCAAGTGGGATGGGTATGCTCAGACGTGAGTCCCATGCTCTCCACACCACCGGAGTCCTGGCTGAAGACGGCTGATAGCCAGAAACCGGTCCTAGGATGCTTGATTCCGGTCCAGGAAAGACATGGCTTGGCAGTTGGGGCAGGACTGTTCCCATGAGACACAGGGTCAAGGCTAATTTGCATACGGCCATGTCTGAACTGGGGTGGTGTGGAGTACAAAAAAACGATGGATTTAGGCCCAGATCTCTGTACTGGGGTGAACGTATCACATTGTTCTGCATTCTGTCCATCAATTGTTGTTTTTGCATTTGTCACCCCGAGTGGGATGGGTATGCTCAGACGTGAGTCCCATGCTCTTCACACCACTGTAGTCAAGCTATCCTGGCTGAAGACGGCTGATAGCCAGAAACCGGTCCTAGGATGCTTGATTCCGGTCCAGGAAAGACATGGCTTGGCAGTTCGAGCTGGACTATTCCCATGAGGCAGAGGGTCAAGGCTGATTTGCATATGGCCATGTCTGAACTGGGGTGGTGTGGAGTGCAAAAAAACCGATGGATTTAGGCGCAGATCTCTGTACTGGGGTGAATGTATGACATTGTTCTGCATTCTGTCCATCAATTGTTGTTTTTGCACTAGTGGGCGTGCAGCACTGATTGTGCCACCCACAAGAGTAGCCCTAAAACGGTGTCTCAGGCCTGCCACTGCAGTGCCTGTGCGCAGTCTGTGAACTGCCATGTCCTCCTGGTCAGTGTCCCCATTGACCAGGCCTAACCCTTCCCTTTTGTGCACATTGGTCACCCCTATGGAAGGCCCAAGGTACCCCCCTGGGCAAGGTGCAGTGTATGTGAAAAGTAGAGCATGTGCTGGTGCGGGTGACATGCTCTAGTAGTGAATTACAGCCATTTTCGTTTTTCACTATTGTAAGGCTATCTTGCTCCATAGGTTAACATGGGGGATGCTGGCTACAGTGGCTACCAGCATATCTTCCCATTGGAACAAGATAGGACATAAGAATCTAGTATCCCTGAACTCGGAATTTAATAACACATCTTTTAGGAAAGGTTGTTTTAAAATCCTGTGTTTGAGAACAGCACTTTTAGAAAGTTGCTGTTCTCTTGTCTGACCTTTCTGTGTGCCTTGGCCTGTTTGTATATTGACTGTCTGGTTTGAGAGTGACAGGGGCTGGGGATTCCCCAGGAGGCTGGCTGAGTCAGCCCTAGGCTGAATGACTGCATTTGCAACTTGAGTGGTGGGAGGAGATAGCACCTGGGCCTGAATAGGGCTGTGCCTGCCTTCAACAATGCTGGCTCCACCTCCTGCTGGGCGGCTGATGACCCTGCCCCTCACTCTGAAAGGAAAGGAAAAGCCACAAAAACAAAGTGCTCAAGGAACACCCAGAACTGTTTCAGACCGGGCTCAGGGCCCACTTGCACAAAGAGAACAAAGACTTTTAGGGGTATAAGTACAGGACCCCTGACAACAGAAAATGAGATCATCCTGGAATCAAGAAGGAACCTCTGTCAAGGAGGAAGCTGAATCTGAAGAAGGAAGACTGTCCTGCTGTTGCTCTGCTGGACTGACCTGCTGTTGCTTTGCTGCCAAGGAGAGGGGAAGGACTTTGCTGTTGTGCTGTGTCCCCTGTCTTGAAGGAATCTCCAAGGGCCTGAGAAGAGCTGGCTCCCTGTTTTTGAAGTCCCAGGAACAAAAGGACTTCACCCCCAGCTTCCCTGAACTCTGCTGAGAGAGTTCTGTCCTTCCTAGAGTGCTTGAGCCATTTGTGGGGCCTCTGGAAGTTGTACCTGTGCTGGGAAGCTGGAAACTAAGATTGAGAGACTTTTGCAACTGAAAAGTTATTGCATCGCTTGCTGCGGAGCGCATCCCCGACAGTGCGAAGAAATTCCCGCCGCTACAGAGGTCGAGATCGTCGCAGCGCCTGTTGTTGCTGCCTAAGACGACGCATCCTTCAATTGCTGGAAGATCACCATCGCTGCGAGTGTCGTCGCAGAGACTGTCGTCGCTGGGTGAGAAAGCCACACTGCTTGCTTGCGGACCACAACACGTCGCTGCGAACATCATCGCAGATCATCGCATTGAGGAGCTGCGAGAGAGAGGATCGCCGCTGGATCGCACATCGTCGCCCTGGAGATCGTTGCAGCCCCTATGAGTTCATCGCATCGTGCCTCTGCGAGAACAAACTTCCTACGGAACCTACGCACCGGAATACATACAAGTGGCCTTCCTCCCCATAAAGACCGAATTTGTCGCAACACGCCCACTGCTGCAGTGGCGTTGTCGCATCGCCTCCCCAAGGTCTCAGGAGGAATGCATCGCTTGTTTTCCACCGCACTAGCTTCTGCTTTTGGAACTTTGTCGCAACTAAAGGTACTGTCGACTAAGCGTGACGCAACTGTGAACTTTTCACGCAACTGTGGATTATTTTATCGCAACCTAAAGAACTCTTTTGCAACCATATTCTTGAACTGTGTATGTTGGATTTTTGTTGTTTTGGTCTTGTGTAGTTTAGATTAAATACCTTTATTTTTCTAAACTGTTGTGGAGTCAGTTTGTGGTGTTTTCACCGTGTTACTGTGAGTGTTGGTACAAATACTTTACACATTGCCTTCTGATTAGCCTTGACTGCTCGTGGCAAGCTACCTAGAGTGTGAGCAGGGGTTATCTCAGAGGGTTTCCTCCTTACCCTGACTAGAAGCAAGGGTCCCTATTTGGACAGTGGTACCTACCTCTGCCAACTAAAGACCCCCAATTCTAACAACAACAATAAAAATGGAGGAGCGAAAAGCATTGGTCAGACAGTGGGAAAAGGAAAGTATTGAGCAGCAATGAAAAACACTTTAGACCTACAAGAGCTGGAACCATGCTCAATGTTCAGGATATCTTGTGATAAAAGTGCCCAAAACAATTCAAACTTGGCACATTTATGTAATCTGTGCTATTGGCGTAGATCTGTCCCACGGTGCTAAATGATGCACACCCTTGCTCGAAGCGAGTTATCCATTGTGCTTCACTTGCAGTGTCACTCACACAATGCTAGCCCCTGCTGCTGCTAGTGCAATGGGCTGGAGCAAAATGGACATCCAACAGGTAGCAGAAGAATAACAATAAGAGCACTGTATGCCCTCTAACTTGCGTTTACCAGTTCACGTCTTGAGGGCAATGTTTGTACTCTTCTCCTCCATCTTCATCAACAACTTGACACATTATATAGACTATTCAAACTCTGCTATCTAAGAGTAAAGGAGGGGAATCGTTACTGAGCTGTACTTTTTTCATTAAGTAGACTCACCCTTATACACATATATGGAGATCAGCATTAATGCGAACTGGTTTTATGTGACTTAGAAACAACTAGGATGTACAGTAATACAGTGTTTTCTCCATAGAGTCTTTAATGTAAAGTTTTCATTTCTTTGAGTTGATTTTTTTTTCTATCTTTTGGAAAAAATTTAAGAAAGGTTGATTGTAATTTTCTTTCAAGATTACATCAATATTATTTTGATCCGTTGTCGCGGGCCCCTAAAAGGAGTGGGGCCTATTGGCTGGTGCCTACTTTGCCTATTTGGTCATTCGGAACTGTTCTGTTGCCCTTCCTTCAACCTTTTTAAAAGTTGGCTTTTGGACTGGCAGATTAGAACTATATCTAAGGACCTTAGGGAGTTATCCCCTGACGCGAGAGTTTCGGGGAAGGCGCGAATCCCCAGGACCCCCACACTTTGGAGGAGCCGCCTCATTCTCAGGTTCCGGGGCCCCCAGCCGCCTGTCTCCACTGCACAGCTCTGGCCATGTCAGCGCAAGGCAATCATGCATCCTGACAGCAGCTGCAGTGACATTTTCTGTTAACATATTCCTTTCATTAAGTGTGGATACTTCATCTTGGGACCGGCAGGCGCAGCACCAGTTTGATTTTTTAATTGGTGCCACCGGTTTGCCCGGTTCCCTGGGCCTTCTGTTGCAAGGCTATCTCTGCCCCACTTCACACATGTTCCCATCATGTCCAAGCCAGAGAACCGGATATTGAGTAGGACGTGGAGGGCTGACAGCTAAGGTCACCCCCGACGACCGCGCGGCGGCCTCCCCCCGCCCCCTCTTCCGCAGAGGAGGCTGCAGCGTCTGCTAAATGGAAATTGACAGAAATGTTCCCAAGACATCCTTCATACGCGTCCTTCCGCCGCGCGTCGCTATCGCTTAAGGAACATTTCATTATTATTGCACAGGGCAGGGGCTTGTTTTCATGATGCTTTTACTGCTCACACACATTCATACTCGTCCAGACAAGCATATGTGCGGATCCTCCTTGCTTTACAACAAATAAACCAGGCTCAGTCCCTCAAACAAGTGTAAACTCACGCATAGATGAGTTTTATTTAAGAAAATGAACAGACTGGTGCCTCTAGGTGCTTTTTTATCACTCCGTGTATTCTACGAGACCTGGCACCTAGGTTTCAGAAGTAGGTGAGAGAGAGCATGATGTATTTGGAATTGTTTAGGTGTTTTAAACAGCCCCAGGCTATAGTCTTCCGTACACATTGCACCACCGAGAATGCGACTCTCCAATGGAAGGCCCTTTGCGTCAAACTCACACTTACTTTCACTCGACATCATTTGGATCAACTGACTGTCAATCAATCACACAGTGAAAAAAGGCGACGGATAATGACATCATCTTGAGGCTTGACACTACAAAGCAGAAGCCCCGACTCGGAGATTTAACACTCGGGGCCCCCGAGTGTTAAATCTCCGAAGATAATGCAACGAGGGACAGGCTTTGGGGTGACATCCACTGACTTCTGTCTGAGATGCCAAAGACAAAGGTGGCTATAGTATTAATGGAGGAACGCCAGGGCTGTTAAATGGTG
This sequence comes from Lissotriton vulgaris, assembly GCF_964263255.1. NCBI lineage: Eukaryota > Metazoa > Chordata > Amphibia > Caudata > Salamandridae > Lissotriton > Lissotriton vulgaris. Next base: position 350,987,579 of record NC_141685.1, on the reverse strand, counting down.
TAAACACCCATCGAAAAGACAGCTTTCTTTTTTATAAAGTCCTGCTCCCTACAATATTCTCAATGCCCACCACCTACACCCACCTGTACAATTTAAAGCAATAATTCCTTATTCAAGCATCTATTGGAGAAAGTATGTTGCGCATCACTCACTTAGTAATAGAAAGGAGCGCTATGTGTTGCTTTGTGTTACTTTCACTTTATTTCCAGCTATACACGAGTTTAGCGCTGGAAAAAAATCAGACAAAAAGGGTTTGCCTCGATTTGCATCACTTTTGTGACGCAAACACAGTGTAAAATCTTAGTAAATCTGCCCCATAGTTGCTAAAGCACCACACCATAGCATTTACTGTTAGAAATATCAGGGGGGACCCGACTGCTAAACTATTAGTAATCACTGGTGAGGAACTTTGACCTTGCAGACTACTTCACAACTGTCTGGATCCAAGATCAGCGAACACGTAAAAGGTATCAAATGCTTGTTGAATTTCACATGGTGGACCTAGAGACTTGCTGACATCAGTCACATTTTCAACCTAAAAAGAATAGAACCTGTCATAATTGGGCTTTCTAAAACCTGACAACTGGACAGCACTTTATCCTACTTTATCCTGCAATGCAAGGATATTTTTGTATTAACTTCACCACAACTCTGAGGGAAGGAAGTGTTTTGTTAAAAAGACCACTATCACAAACTATGCATTAGCCTAGAAGGCCCCTTCAGAACATTAGGAAGGAAAGCAAAATATGTCCGGACATATTACCCGTACAATGCATTGACAATGTATTTGAACTACCCTAGTAATTTGAGGAACCCTCCCTGAAAAAATAGTAGACTTTCGTGTATCACTGACGTTAGTCTGATTTTCTAAGCCAACAGGGCACCTTGTATTATACTTTGATAGAGGCCCTATACCATTCCAAGATGGTAGTCTTATGACATTTGTGTTATTTGTTTAGTCCTACATTTATATTTCCAACTTGTCCTAAAAGTCTCCCTCTTGTTAAAGATGGCCACATTGGTGCTCAAAAAGTCCCATCTAGTTTTCAAGAACATGGACAGATTTGTAGCGCAGGTGATCCCATTATTTTGGGGAGACAGGGTGTGTGTCAGCCTCACAGCACCTTTCATCATCCAGGGTGATACGGATTGCAGCCTGTGCTATTCTGTGGACTGAATCTCACTGGGACGGAGATGAGGAAGAATAGCACTTTGGTCATGTAACAGGGTGGTGGCGTGTGTGTGCATGGGTGAGCATGTGGAAAGATGGGCTTGAGTAGTCATGGGAAAATTAAGAGCCATGACGAGAAAGGAGTAAACATGTTGGTTTGAGGAGTTTACTTGGAGGAGAAGGAGTTACTTTTAAACAGTCCATCATTTGAATCTCTGGTCCCAGAGCAAGCAGAGGGTTGTGTTCTTTTGTACTGTTCTCCACTCTTCTCCTGCGGAAACCAGCTAGGAAATTAAGTTTCAAGCACGCAATGAGGGCCTCATTTGCAGTTTGGCAGACAGTTGCCACCAAACTGAGGGCCCATCTGGGCAGGCCGTCGTGTGTCTGCCAGTGATGCCCCCAATGGCTGCGCTGGCGGAAACCTTAGACCGTCAGCCCAGGGGTCTTTGGGGCATCTGTCTAAGTACCTCCAATCCTCTGCCCAATTTGACAGTACGCTCTGATGTCTACCCAGGGTAGCAGGATCGTTCATTTTTTTGGTGTAACTCCTGCTTTGGGAGTTTGCTTTTGTAAAACAAAAACGTTTGCTGGGCTGCTGCATTAAACACGGCAGCCCCCAGCAAGCTTTCAGGGCCTTTAGGAGAGCCGCTGTCGTTGTGGCTCCTCTGAAGGCATAGAGATATCTGACAGGCAGACAGAGGTCTCTACAGAAGGTGGACTGTAGTCCACCAGGGCAGTAGAGTAAATCCCTCCGCTACCCTGGAGTGATGGAGAACAGCTCACCAGGATCTGAATGACCCCCTATGTGTTCCCGTGGCACACATATTACCCTCCTAAGCATCCAGTGCTTCTACTGAACATACATATTTCTGATGGGCATATAAATGTGTTTCCTACTATAAAGGAATAATTTTCCTCTTCAGTATGTAGCCGAGAATAACATATTAAATACTTTATTTAAACTTTTCTTAGGAAGTGCTTCTTATCTTTGGGGCGTCTTAGACACTTTGGGGCACATTACGATCGCGAGCCCTGAGTAGGAGGGAACGTCTGCATGTGCTGTGGCGTTCCCTCCTGTGCAATTAGGATGTGACCGCCACCCTGGCGGTCACATCCTCTATTTTTAACATTGCGGCGGGTGCGGCTTCAAGCTACACCCGCCGCAATGTTAAAAACGCATGCATTGCATTTACATGTAGAAAGCGTCAGGCACCGCGTGGTGCCTGCCGCTTTCTGCATGTAAATGCAGGGGGGTACCATAGGTACCCCCATGTGCACCCCCCAACCCCCCTTCACCCAGGGGGCCCGCAACGGGCCCCCAAAGTGACGATCTGTATGCTTTTCCACGGTGGAGAACCCGCCGCGGAAAAGCATGTCTGGGAAGCCATCCTAATATGTCTGGCGGTGTCTGAGAGACACCGCCACCATATTAGAGCTTTTCCGCCACTGGTTGTTAGCCGACCGCGGCCAAAAAGCGGCAGACTTAAACCAAGACCCACCAGCCATCCTAATGTGGTGGTGGGTCCGCAGCGGATTTTCCGCATCCTCAGGGCCGGTGGTGGCTTCCGCCGGCCTGGAGGAAGCGGAAAATCCGCGATCCTAATCGACCCCTTTGTTTTGGAAAAATGTGCTCTGAAATGCATTAGCACAATACATTGCACTCCCAGCAAACCCCACCACCTTGTAAAGACTGGACTTGCTCACGTTGAGTCGCTCAGTGTCTATGATTTCAGTCAAATGGTTGAAGTGCTATGTTTTTGCAATGTACAGGTGCTGATGGCCCCTAACTATCTTTTCACTCAAGAAATACCAATACAGGCCTACATACCAGCGAGAAACCTAGCACCCTTTTACATCGACACGAGTTGTCCTCTACCTCTTTTAAAAGAATCAAAATCAGTTGCTCCCTCTATTATTCAATGGAGCTTAATTGCCTCTTCTTGTAAAGAAACTACCTGCCACCACCTCAATAGGTTTTCTACAATTGCATCTCTGTTTGAGCTTTGGTATCAGGATACCCTCAAATTCTTACTCATTAAGTGGGACATATCTAGGTTAAGAGGGTCCATGATTAGCCACTCTTATCAAAATTACAATTGATACCTTTGTTAATTCTTTGTTGTATATTATTAATGTCTCTTTAGTCTCAGATGGTGGCCAGTGTTTGACCCATCAGGATTCAGCAGATTTCCAATCTTTTCGTATGTGGATAGGGCACTCAAACTGTCTGTTACTGATCAACTAAATTGAAAACCTTTAATGCAAAGTTCCAGGCTGAGAGAGCAAAACTGCCTTGATGTTCAATGAGGTAGATTTTACTTTAATAACAGATGATGGTAATGGTTTTACTCTGATTTTTTACATTTATATTAAATTTGCATGTTGGTAACTCTCAATCCTCAGTTTGAAATTGAAGGGCTAACAGTAAAGTGACTGAGACTAGACCATATTTCCTAAATGCCGTCAGCTTTTCCTCCTGCTGGTGTTTGGCACCAGACTCTTCCGGGGCAAATGCTCAGATTATTTGTGACATCATACAGAGTCCTTATATAAAAGGCCTTGTGTAGGTAGTAGATTGATTTACATCTTGGGCAACCTGTAAGCAGCCCAATTGTTGCAATATAAAAAGACACTCAGATATGTAACATTAAAAATGCCCATCCCAACGGATCTCGCCACTTCTCTCTCCATCCAACGGTGTCAGCTCAGGACCAGAACTATACACAAAATCTCAGATTGGACTATCCAGTGCAGTAACCAGACGAGAATACTAGATCATATGAATTACTATAAAGGGACCTGCTGAGCTGTTCAAAGCTACCAGCCTACTGAAAACCATATGTGTCGGTCTCCCACACTTTATCTTCCAACACACTGCGACGTGCTGCGTCCCATAACACAGTAACCACACCTCGACTGTCATTACGCACAACATGGAAACACTTCCAACATATGATCAAAACAAAGACAATATCTTTCCAACGACACACCCTACATGGCGTAGAGTGCTATTTTCGTAAAAAAAACTCTTTGGCACCCCCACATAGGGGTAGTAAGCGCTATATAAATGCTGAAACACAATACAATAAGAGCTCACAACTCTTTTGCGACTTTCACCTAAAAGTATGTGGTGTAAGTGTAAACAACCTGCAATATTACATCACATTACTAACACCTCCCACTTGCTCTAGCAATGGATTTTCTGTCGTTTGGAGATTAAAAATGACTGTGGCTGTGCGGCACTATCAGGTAAAAATGGCTGTTACTGATAGCCTTGTCCTGGTGCTTCTGATGAACTGCAGCTTCTGTTCAGCTTTGGCAGATTCAATAGGAAGTCATATGCATCTTTGTCTTTGGAATACACAGCAGGTGCATTCAGGGGCGTGCAGGGTGTGCACGTTATTGTAGTTTGTTGACTCCAAGCCCACAGACTGTAGAAAACAGCCACGGACAACTGGTAGATATTGAAGCACAAAGGGCCAGATGTACTAAGATTGAGCACCAACTTTTTGCAAACTCTTTTGCAAAGTGACAAATGAACTAATAGGTCACCTTGGAAAATCACGCTTCACGGGGGTCAGCAGAAAGACCTACCTAATAAATGTTAATAAGGCAGATCACGATTTGCAACTCCTGTGATTGGCTACAAACGCAAGGACGAGGGCCTGCAAGGGAGAGAAAACTCCCATCCCTGTTTTTAATTCACAACTGGATCAGCTCTTGGTCCTTAGAAGCCCTTTACAAAAAGTACAGTTTTGCATTTGGGAAGACAGCACGGGGGTCGGCACGGATCATGTGGACCAATGCCTACCCCTGCTGAGGATGCCATCAGAATTCCCAAAGGGGAATGGATCCCAAGAGGATCATTTCCCCTTTCCAAATCAGTTACCACCTCCATGAAGGTGTTATAACCATCCACACCTCATTAATTCTCTTTAAGAATAAAATACAATGTTACATCAGATGGTCAAGGAAATGGGACCTGCTCACTTCCTCCAACATAAAACATTATCTGAAATAGTACACTCTCAACGCCTGCCTATGTAACACTGTGCCCAAAACAAACAGTCTGCTCTTCACTGCTAGGATCTGTGAATCCTACAGGTTGCAGGATTGAACCGCGGGGTGGCTGACTCAGCCTTCAATCCTTCCGAAGCTAAGCAAACTTCTTAAAATAATTACCGGTAAATTGGGACAGTAGTAAACAGTTAAAAATACAGAAACAATGAAAATTCCATAATACTCCAACCTGGAAAATAACTGAATATGGTGCAGAAAATCACCACTTAAGTTAATGATCTCTGGTCACGGATTAAGGATCCTTTGAAATGCTAGATCTAAGTGACAACACAATAACTGGGGGGTGCGACAACATGCCCTTATTTGAGTCCTCACAGGCAATGGTGTGGAGTACAGAGGGACAAACCGGCATTTGTCTGAGGCGTGGAGGCTCTAACTCATTCCAAGCTGCATCAATTGCTGATGGGCAGGGCAGTCTCACCTGCGTGGGGCTGCAGTCCCCACAGCTACAGTGGAATGCAGGAATGGGGACACATGGGCAAAAAAGGGCATCAGTCATGGGAGCCAGGATCACCAAGCTATTGGTGGTACCCAAGACGTACGATCAGTTCCATGGAGACGCTAAGTGTGCCTCCACAGAATGCCCTTTCTCGAATGCACGTTGGCCCATGGAAAATGCCAGGAATACAAGAATTGATGCCATCAATATTCCTCTTTCAGTGTTTAATTTGCAAAACTTTAAGTGCTAGGTCCCCTCTTGGAAAGCTACTGCAGCCTGCACCTCCTATACCCTTCCAGGGCTGCCATTGACAGGACCAACATAACACCTAAGCATCGACATCCTACAATTGGGACAATTCAGATGATTTCCGGCCAAACAAAGCTATAATAATGGCGTGAGAGGCTGGTTTTATTAGTTTTCAGTGTAAATTGACTTGAAAAACACGACTGCTGTGCTCATCTTAAAATTAAAAAAGACAAGCCACGATGTGGTGGACTACCACCACTTGGTGGCGACTACGCCAGTGAGGTATCTTCATTAATAAATCCAAGATATAGTATGGTTCTTAAAATGAAATTTAATCCAGGAATATAAGATCCCATCCACATGCAATGCTAACAGACATCAACTGACTGACATTAGAACTTTCCTATGTCAACCTAAGGCCTGACATAGCTAATGGCATCTTTAATATTCTATTAAAGATACAGTGTTAAATATTACACAGTGCTGACAATTAAGTATCAATGCTGAGCACCGGAAACCACCAGCACAAATTAAGCACTGCCATTTCCCAATTCTTTCAAGTGGTGGCAGCTTGAAATGACCCACACTTGTCCTGTGGTGGACCTGGCTGGGGTGGGCATGAAATGACGTAACTCACCGCACTTTACAGAACGACGAGCAGGTGGGCACCATTTTGCCTTTGGGCAAAGCATTCCCTCCGCCTCTGCCATCAATAGGCTGGTAGAGAAGTTCAAAAAGCTTTCATTTCGAATAACAGCAGCTGATTTCCAAGCTTCAGAAGACATTACAGAGACTGATATTCCTGACAAAGGCTGAAACGAGACTGCACTTCGTGTGTCAGGCTGAGGGAAATCAGAACCTGTCATTTTGTGTTTTATCTGCCTGCCATCCATCTCCGATTTTAATGGAAGCTGGTAATTAAGGCTTTGTACTAAGAAACAGACACAGCCTCATGTCCCACATCTTCCCTTCCTATCGTGATGTGCATCTGAAGATGTGCCGTATATAATTTCCTTCCTTACAGTAAAGGATAACATGGTAGCTTGTATTACAGGAATTCGATTGCTCTCTAATTTGATCAAACTCAATTGTCTGCTTCCATTTGCAGTAACAATGCAGCCCAGCCCCTAGCAAGAACAATCTCACAATTCTAAATCCATTTAGTTTTCCTTTATGAAATGTACTTTTCTCTAAAAATTGTCTCGTCTGCATGCAAAATACCGTTCTTGCATTTTGTAGTTGTGTTGTTGTTACATGTCAGATATCTACTCTTACGCGATCGGGCCTTTTACATGGTCTTACCTTTTGGTTGGGTCTAATTCCCAATATTTGCCAATCCATATGTAAACTCCTGTTTGTGCAGGTATATGTATTCTGAGTGTGTGCTAATTACCATAATGTTGCCAAAGGTGCTGTACATACCTAATATCAATGTGGCTCCCTAGCAATTAGGGCCTCGATCCAGTGGCGGCTCCTCCACTAAGGGGGAGGAGTTTCGCCCCACTGCTCTTTAGCAGTGAAGTTAACACCTTAGCAGCTATGGAACGTCCAGCTCCAGTGCTGGACGTTCCATTGCGCAGGTGCAGTTGGAACGTTCAACGGCCGACGGCAGCACTCCCGAGGTATTGGTGCCGTCGGCCGCCGAACGTTCGAAGCACTTAAGGGGTTAAGGAAAAAGAAAATGATAATAACTAGTGTTATTATCATTTTATGTTGTTCTGATGTACGGCAGCTTTGTGGGGCGGGCCGCTCTCCCGACAGGAGCTGGGGGAGTGGTGGGCACACTGGAAGTGCGCATGAATGTTTGGCGGCCGTCTCGAGCATTACAGCCTCCAAGGAGGACATGCCCAGGCTCCCGGTCAGCGTCTGAGCGCCGAATCACAGTGCTCAGACCAATCATAATAATACATTCCAGAGTTGTGATTGGCTGACTGGGAGCCTGGGTGTGATTCCTGTTCCGGCCGGAGTGAGGGACTACGGAGGAAAGACGTGGCAAGAAGGTAATTTATTTTCTTTATTTTTTTACACCTTTTATGCACACTTTCCCACGTCTTTCACACCCTTGATCCCTGTAAGCCGTTACTCCCTAGACCTTCCCACTTCAGCTGGAGAAACACACGCACACATGGACAGCAACAATGCAAGCATTCCTATTACAAAGCATACGTACAGCACAGTGGCAGTGGGGGCAGCGGAAGCTTGCCTCAAATTTAAACAAACACACTCGTGTGCACGCGCACATGATGGGAGTTGTCCTCAAAATTCAAAGGTTCTATATAACAAAACTTAGAAAGGCAATTCTTTATGATCGGACACAAATAGGCCATATTCACTAATGTGTTTTCTGCCATAAAAGTACGTTTATGGCTTGAAATCACTTCATTTATGCCAGCTAGAAATACATAACTTGATTATGATCAGGCATACATGAACATGGAACTGTAGATTCATCACCACAAGCGAGGAGACAACCACAGTTGTATATTCCACTCAAGTGGTGGAAGGACGGTGTTCCATGGTGTGGTTTACCTTGGAAGTTTGGGAGCACCCACACACATGGCTCTGAGTGCATTCCTAAACTTTGATCCAGCCCTTTCCCAACCTGGAAATGATTGTCAAGGTACTTCAGCTAACTGCTCGAGTAACTTAACTTCCAGGGTGAAAAGGGAATCGATCCACCCTCCTCTACTACTGGTTGGTATTGATGCAGAGGTCTTTGTTCACGTGGAAAGGAAACAGTGATTAAGTTCCTCGTGTGTCAGATTCTATGCTTGTGGAATTCTGTACAGGGAAAATAGGATCCAACAGGGAGTGTGACATGACGTTTCCAAAAGCATGCCTCCAAACCTGCACAATGGCAGCTTTACATGCACACTTCTAGGAAATCAATACCTAAGGGGATGATGGACTGAGTGTTGAACATTGCAAACACTCACCCCCAGTCAACTGATCTGTGTTTAATCCATCATCATTCTTTAGCTCACTCCACCACCCCAGTTCAGACATGGCTATATGCAAATCAGTCTGACCCTGTGCCTCATGGAAACAGTCCAGACCAAACTGCCAGGCCATGTCTTCCCTGGACTGGAAACAAGCATCCTGGGACCGGTTTTGGGCTAACAGCTCTCGCCAGCCAGGCTATCTTGTATCCAGTAGCAAAGTGAGTAATGGGCCCACGTCTGGGCATACCCTGCCAACTTAGGACGAACAAAGCAAAACCAAAGGGGATGATGGATGGAGTGTTGAACATTGCAAACATCACCCCCAGTCAAATTATCTGGGTTTAATCCATCATCATTCTTTAGCTCACTCCGCCACCCCAGTTCAGACATGGCCATATGCAAATCAGTCTGACCCTGTGCCTCATGGGAACAGTCCAGCCCGAACTGCCAAGCCATGTCTTCCCTGGACTGGAAACAAGCATCCGAATAGGAAATGCCTGCAAATAGAAAAATACTGTGGGCCTTATTTATGAAGGTCTTGCGCCGCCGCTGCGTCACTTTTAACATGGGAAAAAGTGATGCACCAGTGGCGCAAGGCCTTCATAAATGAGGCCCTGTAGACGTAAGCTCAGGCAGAGATGTACTTTTATAGGGTTTGTCTTGAACAGGGCCTAATCAGTTCCTGCAGTGGTATTGGGATTAGCACCCCAACTTTTCACAAGAGTTCTTGGCATGCCCTTCACATGGAGAGCCTTATTTAGATCTGACTCTCAACCCTTTCCATCATTGCCTCAGGCATAACATTCATTCCAAACATTTTATCTTCTGCAAATATCCTCATGGCGTGGCTTCAGTAGAAAAATATCCCCCAAAGTTACATTACACCAATATAAAGCCCCTCATCCCTGCACTGACTGACCCAAAAGAGTTGACCCTCTTGTTACCCCTCTTCAAACGTCCTTCACAAATACCTTAGCAATCTTTTGGTCTGGGATTGCTGGTTAATTAAATGTACCTCAGCTTACCTGTTTTACTCCTAAATTTGTCTATAATCTTTTCACCTACTGCTGCAGCAATTTTTGGTTCAAATGTTTTATACATTGTGAGGTGCCCATTTCTCCTGGACCACTGGTAAATGAAAAATTGTTTTTTCGAGGACAAATCTATTTTTTCTGAGATTGTCTGGCATTTCAATCTTACAAATGAAATATTTACAGACCAGTTGACAGAACGCTTCACAATGGCTGACCCCTTTGTCTAGAATCCCCTGATTTTCTAAATGCACTATCCCCCCGTTTATTGCCAAGGGCAGGAGAAATTGAGGATGTTTTCCCTGGCCAGTGCACAGGCTTTTATTCAGATTGCATGTAAAACGCAAATTATGTTTGTGTTAACATTTTACTCAAAGAGCAAAATTCACATAAGCATGTCATCTCAACATTTACCTCTTTTCGAATCTATCTATGCAACCTTCCAATAACAGTGAACTCACCCAAACTGGCTTTTTGACAGGCGTTTTTTTGTGTGTTTATAATTACAGGAATCGGACATTCTTGCATCATTGTACATATATCAAACGTAAATACACAGAACTTTGATCCTGCGGGTTATGTATTTATTCAATTGTATTGAAGTTGCAAAGTTGGGTACGGAACTCACTATTTCATCAAAGAAATCTGCACATCAGTATTAAATAGCCTCCCCAGTGCACTTGCTGCTGTCATGGATGCAGATATTGACAAGCTAAAACCCATATATCATATTCAAACTCTTTGGAAAACCTTGAATGGATTTCGGCCAGTACCGTTTAGATCTTCATCTTTTCCCTCAATGTCAATGTTAGAGTTTGTGAAGTTGGAAATATTACATTAACATTCAAAAGAGAATCATCGCCCTCCCTAGTGAAGTAGAAAAAGTCTATGGGGCATATTATCAAGACAGGCGATAAAATTATCGCCATTTTAGTGGCAGAAAACTGCTACTAAAACGGCGATAATGGGCTTGATAATATGCTCTATGGAATTCCAATTGAAGCCCATGTTAGATGTCCTTCACATTTAACATGGGCTTCAATTGGAATTCCATAGAGCATATTATCAAGCTCATTATCGCCGTTTTAGCGGCAGTTGTCTGCCGCTAAAACTGCGATCATTTTATCGCCTGTCTTGATAATATGCCCCTATGTATCTGACTGTGGTATAGTATCTGGATCCACTTCCTGTAGTAAATCTTCACTGGTGGGTGGGAATGCAGGGTTGAGATTCTATGTTTTCCGTTTTGACATGTTTATCTTTGTTAGAGTGGCTACTCCTCATTTATCTGGCTCCCGTCCGCCATCAGTCTGCATGGCGACGACACACATTTTATGAAATGAAAGGTGCATGTTCCCAAATCTGTGAATTTGTACCAATGTCAATGTTTCCGCCTAACTTAACCCCTTCACTGCGGTGGCTATTCCGCCGCAGTGCTAAGGGGGGGGGAAGGAAATGCGGCGGGCGCATGCTGGTGACGGAACCGCTCCGTCACCAGCGCCGGTTGCATTGTGCTTATGACGGAGCGGTTTCGTCATGGCCCGCCCGCTCAATAGAACGCGCAGGCGCGGAATTCGCGCTGCGCAGGAGCGTCGGGCGAACCATGACGGAACCGCTCCGTCATCAGCACAGCGCCACAGCGGCTGATGACGGAGCGGTTCCGTCATCAGCAGGGGAGGGGTTAAAAGGAGAAATGCCAAAGCTCCCCTCACCCTACCGTGAACGAGGGAGGTTTTTCTTACAACTACCGTCAGTGCTATCCACATATGGAGATGTGCTTGTAAGACAGTAAAGTCCTGCTAAAGTCTGATACGCCTTTAAAGTAAAATACAGATACCTACTAGACATACATGGTGACAAAACTCTTAAAGTTTGACAAGTAATCAATTTACTTGTCAAACAATGAAGTTACTGATTCACATTACAATAGGCTTAATTCAAGCAATGCAAACCGGATTTACAATACATTGCCAATATTTGGACTTTGGCAACACGACTGAAAATAATATAAGACTCGTGCAGAGCTGACCTCCAGATATTGGCAAAACACAGAGCGTTTTCCAAGAGAATACCTTAGTTCACTCAGAATTCTGCTTCTGGTAACACCAATATCCACTAAAAGCTTTTCTTCATAAAATCCCAGACTCTAAGAGCTCTGATACTGATAACTCTCAGGCTTACTCAGACCTTTGTCATTGAGGATACCCAAGCTCACTCAAAGACAATTTCTTGACTCACTTAGTGAATTCCTACAATCACGCAAAGCTTTGTTTCCTGTAAATACCAATACACCCTGAAAAATGTCCAGGCCCTAAGAGCTATGCTCCTGATAATGAATAACTCACCCAGAGAGCTCTCTCTGAAAATGCCCAGTGTAACTCTGAGAGCAGCAGAAATGCTCTACTCCTGCTAATCCCTAACAGTTGGCTCTTGTTGATTAGGGATCCTCAGAATGTTTTGCTGTTCAGACCCTCCAAGAAAAAGTATAGAGTCCAAAAAAGAGAAAAGAACAAAAGCAAATTATTAGAGATAATGATAAAGAATTGACTTCTGGAAACTGAAAATGTACTCTTGGCTACATTACATGGACATGTAGAATATTTGATGTTTGATTAATGCCCCTGTTTTTATTACTGTATCAGGAACTTCATGGCTCCATAGAGATTAGCTGCAAATTAACCCCTTCGCTGCGGCGGCTATTCCGCCGCAGCGCTAAGGGGGCGGGGCGGCCGCGCGGCGGTTCCGTTCTTGTGACGGAACCGCTCCATCACGGCTCGTGGGTGAGCTGAGCTTGTGACGGAACGGTTCCGTCACAAACCCGCCCGCCCACTATTTCGTCAGCACAGGCGCGGAAATCGCGCCGTGCAGGCCCGGCGAGCGGGCCGTGACGGAACCATTCCGTCACAAGCACAGCTCGCCCGAGGCTTGTGACGGAACGGTTCCGTCACAAGCATGCAAGGGGTTAATAAGCAACAAGTAACCCTTCAATTCATACATCCTTACAGCATAAATAACTGCTTGCCCCATGCTAATATAACTTGTGGTGCCATACGTCACATCCTTAGGAGGAAACAATGCAAATTTATGCTGCTTCTCAAGAGTATCTGGATGCATTTTCAACAAAAGGGCCAATACTTTACGCTTGAATTGATCCTATGATTGCACCATAGATCTGGTCCCTGATATCAAGATACCACATGGGCGGTGTTATCCTCTTAGTCCTAAATAGACTATTCACTTGAAACAAACAAGCAATTAATAGCATTTAAAATAAAAACATATATTACTGTTGTGCAAAAGTCACTTCACCTTTATTTTCGATGTTTCTGAGCCTGTTGAAGAATTCTGCAACAACAAAGATAATATACTTTGTAGCGCTCTGTTAGAAATGGAATTCATGGTTGGCGGAGGTATGCACCCACACCAGGCAGGAATCACCACTCTACTCAGAATAAACTACATACACAATAAGATAACCTGTGCTCACCCTCTGGTAGCTTGGCACAGAGCAGTCTGGCATATCCATGCGTAAAGTACTTGTGCAACACAGATACAGAAACACAATGCCTACACCACAAAAAGACTCCACACTGAGAGCAGAGCAGCGCCATCCACCCGTCCGCCTTAAAAACCGCTTCTCGCACTCCTTGAAAGCAATGGGGCAACGATCCTCCGCCATAGCAGAGGAGCTGTCACTGGGCCTGTGAATCAGCACAGTTTCCTGAAGACAGAATATGTTATGCACCTGCCCTCAGCATGTAGCTGTCACCCTGACAGTGTGCCACTCTCACTTTCTTCCTCATCACTTGTCCTTCCACTCCCATTAAGATAATATTATGATCTTTTTTTGGACAAGGAAAATGCCTCTTATAGACCTCGATGAACTAAACCTGATTATTAGGAGTCAATCGCTGGACAGAGAAGAAACATGCACATCTGCCAGAGCAGGTAAATAACCTAAATATATGTGCAATGCAGTTTCAAACTCACAGTACTTTTCTTGCAATTCCACTGTACATACAATTCTCGTTGTCTAAATTATCTCGTACCTTACATGGTCTGGGTAACATGTATGCACAATGATAACTTAGACTTGACAGGCTACATTTGATGGTTCACCAGGTCAGTTTAGGGGTTGGCCGCTTAAGGAACCAATGTGGTGGTGTATATCTTTGAAGTCATGTTATTTCCTTGGGCGTAGTAGTGATTACACATAATTCGTAGGAAGTGCACACCTAGCACTATTCTTCAGCACTTTTGAGGGTAGGTGGAGTTACAGAGGCTTCTTCTCAAAGAAGGATTGGATAGATTCTTTGAAGATGATAGCGACTCCATCTTCTGGTCTGTTTGTCCTGTCCTGTCCTGTCTTGTGCTCTTGTTTCTGCAGGTGATTGCTGTGGTGAAGATGGGGGCAGATGAGGTAGTCAGCATGGTTTGGTCAGGAAGAGCAGGCCTAGTGTGTAGTCAAGGTTTCAGTGGTGTGGTTTGGGAGGGAGGGAGTGTTGGGGAAAATGCAGGACAGGGATGGGTGTGGTGTAGTGGGGTTCAGTGTGCATGGTCATGCATGTTAAGTGTGTTGTGTGTGTGAAGTGCATGGGGGAATAGGTGGGTATGGCAGACTGCACCTTCAGTGTTGGGTGGTGAGGTGCTGGAGCAGCAGCACTGGGAGATGTCACTGAGGTTGACAATACAAATATCCTAATAGAGTAGTAACAGGGAGACGTAGTTGGGAGGAGGACTGGAAGTCCTGGCAGTGGGCACAGACGGGGCACGGAGGGGGGCAAACAGGCTTGCCTTTGGCACATATTTGGTATGTGTACTGCACGTCCATACTGCAGCTGCCTTCAAGCGAAGACAGTTTTGGCGGATGACTAAGGGGACATCCAGTGACATCAATTCCTGTGCAGATAGAAGATGAGAAATCCAGTGATATCACTTCCTGTGCAGATAGGTGATTGCAAATGTGTCCTATTGCATGGCTTCTCGTTTGTAAGACAGTTATGTCGAGAAACCAGTGATATCACTTCCTGTGCAGATGAATGGTGGGAAATCTAGTGATATCACTTCCTGTGTAGAGAGGTGATGAGATATACATATGACCAGTCTCTGTCTGGAGTGGCATTGTAGGTGAATAACACTAAGCAGGAATGCAACCTAAGTAATTTTCCAGTAGGTTAGGCATTAATTCAAGCTTTCTATCCATTGCATTTGTCTTGGCTGAAAGGATTTTTATTTCAACAGATGAGGCTCTACTTTGGCTGCTGAACTCAGGTAGGATATCACCATGCAGAACACTGTTTGCACAAAGTAAAGGGCACATGTATTTGAAAAGGTATAGTTGTGCTTATGTAATGGAAATGGCACAGGAAGATACCTCAGGTTAACAATACCCATAATGGTAATGATTTCAAGATGGTAGAGCTCACCCAGTTTGTGAACCAAAGAGTTCACCATTACATTAGAACTAAATATACTCCACTGGTGAACAGAGAAAGCCAGGCATGTTTCTCACAACTGAAACTCTCCTCCTTACACTTGCTTTTCTGCTCCTTGAGCCATTTTTGCTTGTCGTACCTTATTATAGCGTTGCAGCCCACTGCCGAGAACTATGGCCTTGTTATAGACTACTGATACTCAGAGTACGGACTGGGGTCTGCATGCAGCCCTCCTGACCTTTACATCTGGCCCCCTGGGCAACAGTAGCACTGGGATGCTGTTTACTGGACTCAGCACTAGCATAAAAAATTTAAATAAGCAACAAGCTTTTATTTAAAGGTTCATTTCAGTTAAAGAAAGGAAGTAACTAGGTTGTACTGCACCCCAGGTTGTCCAGTTGCACATTGTGCAATTCAGTTCATCCACTAAGATGTACGTGCTTTGCTTCTCCTATACCCACTTTATGCCCCTCCTCACTGTCCACCACCCTGCTTGCATTAGTGTGGCCCACGGTCACACCATAGACCAAACTTTTCGGCAGCCGGGAAAATGTTTGCTTATACCTATGTTATTGACCCTTGCCTATAGCTCATGCTTATAACTTGAGTTCAAGGCCTTTAACAACCGGTATAGCCATCGGCAGCGGACTATAAGGGTATAATAGGACATTTTTTGGGAAAGGGGTTGTAAAATCACACACTCCAAATGGAGCATTTCTCCTCCTTAAAATGTATAGAACTCAAATAGGACCTTTCAGCTGTACCTCAACTGCAGTGATTTAGACATGAACATTGGTACAGATTTCCACAGGCAATTTAAATTTGTCACCTTCAACTAACACTTACTTAAGATGAGTTTTAATCGAGCTGACTTTCTGTTCCATCTAATATTTGTAAGTCCTCAATCAAGGCTTGAGTACACATACAAAAAAGCTTCATGTATTATCCAGCAATTGCTGACTTAAAAGGATGTGTGACAGCTCTTCTTTCGAAGGTGGCTTAGGAACAAGGTTGAGATGACAAAGAAATGCTGTTTATGGATTTTAGAACAGTCTAATGGCATAAGAGCCACTAATAGACCATAAAGTAGCAAGCTTAAAACTGGCGCTTGCGAACATGCTATTTTTCCCCGTTTTTCCTCCCATCACCACCAATCAGTTGTTGATGTCATTGTTATTACAGATGAAATGAGATGTATCGTTCTGGTTATTTGATAGCGTTTTTCCATTTTTAAAGTGTTCAGCTAACAATGTCCTGATTTATCACTGTGACAGCTATACCTTTATTTGGAAAGTATGAAAAGGTACAGCCGCAATGTTTCCACTGTTGTCTCAAAGATATCTCCATTTCGCCTTGGTGCAAATGATTTGCAAAGTTATTTTCTGACTGTGGCAGAGAGTATAATCGGTGCGACAGTATTATTATAATTGAGTATTTATTAAATTATATGCATGTATCAAACATTTCCACATATTTTTTATTTTATTGTAACTAATTTTAGTTTTTTGACTCTGAGGAGGATAGTCTCAAGAACGTGAGATAATCATCACCAAAATCGCCTATCAAAACGTTTCATATCTCGCAGTCTATCGTGAAAAAATAACACAGTGTTAACGTCATATTCCTAACCAGGTGGCATCATGCGATAGTAGCAGGATAACGCGCCAAATGACCGCGTAAAAATCAATGCAACGCTGAAAAAATGCGAAACACAGAAAAAGTTGTGATGCCCCAAATCGCAATACAAAAATCAGCGACAACCAGCGACAGGCCTGCAATTCCCATGCATCATGAGGGAAAATGCACTATAAAAGCAACAAAAAAAACACACCAAAACCAAACTAAACTGTGTGGCACCATGGATGCCCCTGGACCGAGTGCAGAGGGCAACCCAAACCCCACAAGCCCCACAGAGGACCAGCCAGGAACCCCGTGTCCGGGGAAGGGTAAGGAGAAGAGGAAGAGGAAGAGGAAGACGGGGTTCAGTCCGCAGGAAGACCGGATCATCGTTACGGAGGTGACAGAACACTACCAACAGCTGTTCGTCACCTCCACTCCGTCATTGGCAACACAAACAGAAATATGGCAGTCCATCATTAACAACGCAAATGCAGTCGGGGTGTTGAAGAGGTCAATGGAGGAGGTCAAGAGGCGCTGGCATGATGTGCAAAGCCAAACCAAACAGAACCCGCTGCCAACAGGAAGGCAGCAAAGGCGACTGGAGGTGGGAGTCCTGCGCCACAGGAGGAGCTGGATAAACTGGAGGAAATGGTGGCCACAGTCATCAGTGTGGAGTCAGGAGCCCAGACACAGCTCGATATGACCTGCCCCAACAGCAACAGGGTGAGTAACAACCACTGACTGGGGGGACGGAGGCAGATGGGCACAATGGCACACATGGGCAATCAGGTGTAGCACACTGCACACCCACAATGATTGCGGAACATGTCCCTGATACCCTTGGCATGCTGCAGCACACATAGAAACAGCAAGTAGACCCCCGTCCACAATGTGCACAAAGGGGCCCCCCTCCCTATCTCTAATCCCACAACCTACCCATGCACATGTGCTGAATACATCAAAGCTGCGGCTCTGTGAGCCTCACTGACAATGCAAGTGACACTGCATGACCGATACCATGGTTGCAGCCAAAATACATGACAACATTGAGGTGGCCCAGTGTGGATCACATCCTCAAAGTAGCAGGTCACAGTCTGACACATCCATGTGCACATACAACCCCTGATGTCAACAACACATCTGCAGACAAAAAATGCACAAGAGTACAAAAAACGTCCAAGAGCACAAATGACCCAAGTCAACCTCAGCACCCGAAAAGCACACTAGTCAAAGGCACACTGCCTCAAAGGGATAAGAGGCCGCTAAATTTGAGATGCAGGGGCGACTCTCCCACAATGCAGCACACACACAAAGCAATCACAGCACATCAACATTGACACCAATGTGGTACAAAGTGCAACACTTACACCACAGGACAGAGGACACAACTGGTGCCGCTTGTGCATAGAAACAGGACAATCACAACTGGCATTGCATGAAACTGTGAGATGATAATGCACGAGTACAACCGCATATCCGTCATGTAGTTGAAATGTCCACAGCCTCCCATCAAATAGCCAGCTGCTCCAAAACAGTCACAATGTACATTGTCATGCTGTCTGTCTGGAAACATGTACAATGCGTCAACATACATGGGACATATTGTTAACCTGCTCTCCCCTTTGCATTGCAGAGGGACAATCAACACCTCATGCAGAGCAGACCAGACATACCTTCAATGATGGTGAAGAGGACCCCTGGTCATCTGCTCCGACACCCTCCAACGGATCATAGACAGCCTCCGCACCCCACCTCCAGGAGCCAGGCAGCCCAACTGCATCAAGGTGACCCCACCCCCTGCACAGACCACACAACAGGAAGCAGACACCACCACGGCTGTCTCCCGGGACCCCCACGACCAACACGTGGCATTCCATCACCGTGTGTTAGGGTGCCAGAAGAAGATGGCTGATCAGCTGCGGGTGGGGTTCGACCTCATGGCAGCCAAACTAGATGCCATAAGTGGATGCCTGAGTCCCATCAGGGACCACTTACAGTCCCTAACGGACACCCACTGTCCGCTCCATGCTCTCCAACAATCCTTGGCTGACATTGCTGGGGCCGTTGCTCGGATACAAGAACTGTCTAGTCAGACAGGTTCCAGCGATAACTGCACAGAGTTGGCATAGATGTGGAGGACAATGGAAACCATGGAGCCGATGCAGGCTGGAAGTATGGCTGCCATGACTAAACACCAGTGAGATGTAGCTGGGATCTTCCATGCCCTGCAGATCCTCATCTTACCATTGCTGCCACAGAGCCTGTCCCAGATGACTGCTGCTGGAACTTCGACACACACATCTCCGTCCCCTGATGTGTCATTGGCACACAGTGATGTAGCCCTACCACCTTCACCCCCTGATGCGTCAGTGGCACACAGTGATGCAGCCATAACACCACCACACATACCTGACACGCCGGACACAGAAGACATATTAGTGGACTAGGATTTGGATGGTAATGGCTGTGTGAGGAAGGAGGTAATAGCATCCATCCCCACCATATGGCTTGTCTCTGCTTGGTTCAGCCCTATGCATCATGCCCTGGAACAACACCTCCTACTGTCCCCCAAAAGACTCTGCGACATTCACCTGGACCCCGACATGGACTGCCATATCTACTCTGGTTACCAATGACACACCAATCCGGCTGCGGACTGAACTCTTCCTCTTCCGATTAACTTTTCATTCCCCCAAGGACTCTGGTTGGCCCACCACTGGGCAACCATGTAATGTGTGCTTGGCATGACCAGCTCCAGCTCTGACATTCCACAGAATGGAAATAAAACATTCCAAATCACACAGATGTGCCATGTCTATGTTCACTAAAGTATAAAAGAATGGATGAATGTAGGGACATTGATTGCACTAAAAGGTACACCCTGGTAAATGACATCAATGCACATGTTTGACCCTGACCCACATGGCCAATTAGATGACTGTGAAGATGTGAACTAGCTGTGGCTTCATTGCTCATGAACAACAATCTCGCAACCCCCCAACGTAGCCCCATGTCCATGTACAGAATAGGGTTGTGTGTAGACATTTCTAAATCGGTAGAAGGCTTGAAGTAGTGTCCCCATCACATGTGGCAACAGAACGTCTCTTCGCATACCTACTCAAACACATCTGTGTGGACACAGTCTGTTTTGATGGATCGCATTGATCCATCAAATCAGAAGTTTGACACCATACTCACATTGCTGAAGACACGTAAGAGCTCAGGTCTACCAGCAAGTATCCCAATCACAATGTCTGGCTCACAGAAGAGGTGCTGTCAATAGAGACTCAACCCAATGTACATGCAGCAGTTAGTCCCTCCCTGTGTACGGACAGTGCTCATTGAGGCACACGATTTGTCCTTCTGATCAACACTCATCACAGGTGAACACTGGGGAAGTTGCATAGACTTTATTAGCATGTGTGTATCAGTACAGGCAAGGCAAGGGCCACACATGCAGACAAATGCTTAAGACACTTACAGGCAGCATAGACACATGTCGAGGTGAAAGATATGGGGAGGTAAAAATGAACATAAATCATTACGGATGGCAATGCGCTCAACACACCATGCTTTGCTGGATGAGTCATGTGATGTTTGGCGTCTGCTCATTGCCACATGTCAGGAGACACGACTCACAGCCCATGGGATCTGCATAGTGCTGTACCACCGGACTGCGCCGACTGTGTGCTCTGCTGACATTGAGCAAGTGAAAGCGTTCAACAAGGTCACATGTCGTACTACATTGCCATGTGTGTACTCTCCCTCCAGCAGCATGTCACATTTGTGAACTTTGCCAAACGACGCTATGCAGCTCTGCCCATGGGCCTGCATCACCTTGCACAGGTGTGTACCAACACGTTTAGGTGCACGCACATGCATTCTGAGTCTGGGCGAATGCAGACATGTCCACTGTTGTGGTGGATATGTGACTGTTAGACCTGGCATCCTTGGTGTGGTTTCCCTCTATCTTTTTGCCTCTGCCTCCTGTATTTTTGACGCTGTGCTGGATTACGTTTTTGCTAGTATAGATGCTTTGGGCACTTTGCCACTGCTGATCAGTGTCAAAGTGCAAGTGCTCCCTGTATACATTGTTACTGTAATTGGGAATCCATGATTGGCATATTTGTATCACCAAGAAGTCCCTAGTAAAGTGCACTGAATGTGCCAGGGCTGGTGATCCAAATGCTACTAGTGGGCCTGCAACACTGATTGTGCCAACCACATGAGTAGCCCTAAAATGGTGTCTCTGGCCTGCCACCGCAGTGCCTGTGTGCAGTCTGTGAACTGCCATGTCCTCCTGGTCAGTGTCCCCACTGACCAGCCCTAACCCTTCCCTTTCTGTACACATTGGTCACCCCTATGGAAGGCCCAAGGCACCCCCTTGGGCAGGGTGCAGTGTATGTGAACGGTAGAGCATGTACTAGTGCAGGTGACATGCTCTGTTAGTGAATTACAGCCATTTTCGTTTTTCACTATTGTAAGGCTATCTTGCCCATAGGCTATCATGGGGAATGTTGGCTACAGTGGCTACCAGCATATCTTCCCATAAGAGCAAGAGAGGACATAAAAGTCTGGTATCCCTGAACTCAGAATTTAATAACACATATTTTAGGAAAGGTTGTTTTTAAATCCTGGGTTTGAGAACAGCACTTTTAGAAAGTGGCTGTTCTCTTTTCTGACCTTTCTGTGTGCCTTGGCCTGTTTGTGAATTGACTGTCTGGTTTGTGAGTGACAGGGACTGTGTGGCTCCCAGAGGCTGAGTGGGCCATCCCTGGGCTGAATAGCTCCATCTGCATCTAGAGTGGTGGGAGGGGATAGCACCTGGGCCTGAATAGGGCTGTGCCTGCCTTCCAAAATGCTGGCTCCACCTCCTGCTAGGTGGATGACGACCCTGCCCCTCACTCTGAAAGGAAAGGAGACGCCAGGAAAACAAAGTGCTCAAGGAACACCCAGAACTGGTTCAGACCGGGCTCAGAGCCCTCCTGCACAAAGGGAACAAAGACTTTTAGGGGTATCAGTACAGGACCCCTGACTACAGAAAATTAGATCATCCTGGAATCAAGAAGGAACCTCTGCCAAGGAGAAAGCTGGAAGACTAAAGAAGGAAGACTGTCTTTCTGTTGCTTTGCTGGACCTACCTGCAGTTGCTTTGCTTCAAAGGAGAGGGGAAGGACTTTGTTGTTGCTTTGTTCCCTTTCTTGAAGAGATCTCCAAGGGCCTGTTCTGAGCTGGCCTCCTGTTAAGAAGTCCCAGGAACAAAATGACTTCACCCCCAGCTTTCCCTGAACTCTGCTGAGAGAGTTCTGCCCTCCTCAGTGCTGAATCTGACTGAGGGGCATCTGGAAGTTGTGGCCCTCTGTTTGGGAAAGCTGGAGAACACGAAACTAAGACTATCTGTAAATTTTCACGCATTGCTTGCTTGCAGAGCGCATCCTGTCAGTGCGAGGAAATTCCCGCTGCCGCGAAGATCGAGATCGTCGCAGCGCCTGTTGTCGCTGCAAGAACCAACGCATCCTTCGCTTGCGGAACGCATACCTCCGGTGCATGAAAAGTACCATCGCTGCAAGTATTGTCGCAGAGCCTGTCATCGCTGGGTGAGATTGTCGCACCGCTTGCTTGCGGACCGCATCACGTCGCTGCGGGTATCGTCGCAGAGCCATCGCATCGAGTGGCCGCGAGAGGAGAAAATTGACGCTGCACCACGCTTCGCCGCCGCACCTGAGATCGTCGCCTCCCAGAAGATCGTCGCATCGTGCCATTGCAAGACGCTCCCTACGGAACCTACGCACTGGAATCCATACAAGGTATCGCCTCCCTCCTAATACAGACCGGATTCATCGCAACATTCCCGCTGCGTCCAGCGGGGCTGTCGCATTGCCTCCCCAGGGTCTCAGGAGTGACACACCAGCTTCTGTTTTGGAACTTTGTCGCATCTAAAGGTACTGTTGGCTAAACGTGATGCAACTGTGAACTATTCTAACGCAACTGTGGATTATTTTGACGCAACCCTTAAGAACGCTTTAGAAACCATATCTTGAACTGTGTATGTTGGATTTTTGTCGTTTTGGTCTTGTGTAGTTTAGATTAAATACCTTTATTTTTCTAAACTGTTGTGGAGTCAGTTTGTGGTGTTTTCACTGTGTTACTGTGAGTGTTGGTACAAATACTTTACACATTGCCTTTGATAAGCCTGTCTGCTCGTGCCAAGCTACCAAGGGGGTGAGCAGGGGTTATCTAAAGAGTGGTTCTTCCTTACCCTGACTAGAAGCAAGGGTCCCTATTTGGACAGTGGTACCTACCTCTGCCAACTAGAGACCCCCAGTTCTAACATTGTTGGTCAGCGGTGGGATTTTGAACGTGTATTTGTACTAGACCCATGGTGATTGGTGTACATCACTAGTGAGTGCAGACCACTATGCCACCGCATACTACATTTTGGTTTTTGATTCTATTTTTGAATAACTCTCCAAAGCATCATGTCTCTCAATGGGAAGGCACCAAGTGTAGAGGCAGAATTGGAGTTTTGCATTGAGGATTTGTATTCCTTCAAAGGTCAGCAGCTCAGATAATTCTGCAAAACGTTTGATTGCCCCACCAAGAGCAGCTACCGGAAGGAGGAGCTGCAGAGAATCTTGAAGGCACACTGGGAGGCACAAGAAGGAAATGATGTAAGTGGAAGGAATGGTTTTCAACCCCAAGATCTGCCTGTGAGCAGACCAGGCTCAAGGCCTGGCAGCAACCATTCCAATAGGGGTTTCACTCCAGAAGAGTTAGAGGAGAATCAAAGAGTGAGGAATCATGAGTTGGAGCTTATGAAAATGAAAATGGAGAAAGAGGCAGAGGAGAGCAAGAATGCTTGTGCCCTAGAAGAAAGGAAATTTCTTTTTTCCTCATGAATTGAGTCTGAGAGAACTGGAGATCTAGGCCAAGCGGGTGGATTCCAGTTCAAATGGTGGCAGCGCACAGCCAATGCAGGGTGGTAAAGTATATATCCCCAAGGATTTGGTACAGAATTACAATAGGAGTGAGGATATCTATGCCTGGCTTAACTCTTATGAGATTGCATTGAGGATGAATGGTGTGCCTGAACATCATTAGGGGCTGGCTTGTGGAAACATTTTGAGGCTTCTGGGAGGAGTGCTCTAGAGCCCTTAGGATTAGCAGGTACCATGACCTATCCCAGTATGAAGGAGGCCCTATGTTTCAGGTATTGATTTACTCCAGGGCAGTACAGACTGCAGTTTAGGAACTCCAGAAAGAAAGAGTCTGATACTTGGATGGAGTGTGTGGATCTGTATTCACGTGCACTGGAAGGTTGGATGATGAATGGCAGCAAAGTAACTGATTATAAGGGGTTATTGCATTTAATTAGTTGGGAGCACTTGAGTAGTCTGTGTGTTCCAGAGCTGCACCAGCATCTTTTAGACAGCAAGCTGACAGACCCCATTGAGCTTGCTAAGGAGGCGGACCGCTGGACCAGTGCCAGGGTCCACAGAGGAATTGTGGGTACCACTGCCAAAGGTGGGCAAGGTCCCCAGCAGAAGAGTGGGGGGGACAAGGTTAACCAAAAGGAGTTCTCTCAAGGGCCCTAAAACAGTTCCCAGGGAAAGGAGTCCCAATCCCCCAAACCTATGCCAACCTGTCCCCCTACGGGCAACAGGGACAACCGGGGTCCCCCTACCTGCTTTCACTGCAGCGAGGTGGGCCACTTTTTCTCTAGTGTCCAAAGAAAAATCCAGCACCCATTGGTGCTCCCACCCCGGGTTTAGCGAGTGTAGCTTTGGGAGGGGAATTGATTTCCAGTGGGGAGGAGGGACTAGCAGTAATCACCCTTGTCTCTTTAGGAGACCAAGAGATGGTCCAGGACACCCCTCTGCCCGAGAATACTAAGAAATACGGGCAGTGGGTGCCCATCAATGGGAAGAGGGTGGAGGATCTGAGAGACACAGGAGCCAGCATGACATCCGTGAGGTGTTAGTGGATGTCTGAAGAGCAGGTCATTCCCAATGTACTCCGCCCAGTAATTGCAACTGACAGCTCAGTGCACCTCTGCAAAGTGGTGCAGGTTCCCTTTGAGTGGAGGGGGGTCCCAGGTCTCTTGGAGGTTGTTGTAAGTCAAGTCTTGCCTTTAGACTGTCTGTTAGGTAATGACCTGGAAAGTTTGCAATGAAAGGATGTGGAACACCGGAATCATCTGGATATGTTGGGTTTACCTGCATGGATCTGCGTGACCACACAGGCTATGGCAGCCAGTAAGGGTGATTCAGCAGACCTGGAGCCTGAAACAGTAGCCCAGGAGACTGCCAAGAAGAGAAAGGGCAGGGGCCATGGGAAACCAGCCCCAGCCATTCCCGAGGTCCAGGAAGGAGCAGAGCCTGAGGGGGATGCCCTGGAACCTACAGGGGAACAGGTGGCCGAACTCGGAGACCTACCTGAGCTGACCCATTGGCAGCAAAAAGGTGGCCCCTCCAGGGAAGAATTTTGCAAAGCACAGAAGGAGTGCCCTTCTGTCATTGGTGTGCGGCAACATGCAGCAGACCAGGCAGCAGGTGGAGAGTCCAAGTATCATCTCATTTACTGGGAAGATGAGTTGCTGTATAGTGAGCCTAAGTTTGCTGAGCCCTGTGCAGCCCGTGTGCTGGTGGTACCCGAGCACTTCAGGAACTTCCTAATGCGTCTGGCTCATGACGTGCCTCTCGCAGGACATCTGGGGCAAGACAAGAGCTTCCAAAGGCTTGTCACCCACTTCTACTGGCCCCAGATGAAGAAGCACGTCGGTATCTTCTGTAGATCTTGCCAAACATGTCAGGCCAGTGGCAAGAGTGGAGGGAAGTGCAAGGCACCCCTCCAACCCTTTCCTGTGGTGAGCACCCCTTTCGAGCGGGTGGGCATCAACATCGTGGGGTCCCTGGACCCCAAGACAGCCTTAGGCAACAGGTTCATCCTGGTCTTGGTGGACCATGCCACCCGGTACCCGGAAGCGGTCCCTCTCAGGACAATCACCGCCCCCGTGGTGGGCCGTGCATTGATGGGGATCTTTTCCCATGTGGGGTTCCCCAGAGAGGTGGTCTCCGGCCGGGGTACCAACTTCATCTCTAGGTACATGAAGTCTCTGTGGGAAGAGTGTAAGGTAATTTATAAGTTCACCACTCCTTACCACCCTCTAAGAAACGGGTTGGTTGAAAGGTTCAACCGTACCCTGAAAGGTATGATTATGGGCCTAGCAGAGCCCATGAGACGGAAGTGGGACGTCTTTCTACCATGCCTGTTGCTTGCCTACAGGGAGGTACCTCAGAAATCCTTAGGGTTCAGACCCTTGGAACTTCTGTATGGCCACCCTGTTAGAGGACCTCTCAAACTGGTGAAGTAGGGGTGGGAGAAATCCCATGGGAAAACCCCCCAGGATGTGTTCAGCTATGTGCTGGCCTTCCCCAACCAGACACAATGCTTCAGGGAACTCGGTCAGGAGAACCTAGAAGCTAGCCAGTAGGAAATGAAAAGATGGTACGACCAGAATACCGGTCAAATT
Organism: Lissotriton vulgaris; assembly: GCF_964263255.1. NCBI lineage: Eukaryota > Metazoa > Chordata > Amphibia > Caudata > Salamandridae > Lissotriton > Lissotriton vulgaris. The sequence goes on along the minus strand of NC_141685.1, from coordinate 350,961,080 downwards.
AAAACCTGGGCAGAAAGTGTGAGTGATGGCGCCAGTGGAGCCATGTGTGCTCCAAGACAAGTGGACTGGGCCATATGAGGTGTGGAGGGCAAGAGCGAAGTAACATACCTGGTTAACTTGAAGACTCCCAGGCAGCCCCTGAGAGTCTTGCATGTGAACCGCCTCAAACCCCACTTTGAGAGGTCTGAAGTGACACTGCTCCTGACTACAGATGCTGGAATGGAGGAGGAAAGTGACCCTCTTCCTGACCTCCTGGCAGCCAAAGAGCAAGACGGGTCAGTGGATGGTGTGGTCCTCTCGCCCACCCTGACCCCAGAGCTGCAGAGGGACTGTCGCCAAGTGTTGGGTCTGTTTGCCTCCCTGTTCTCCCTGACCCCAGGTGTCACCAATTGGTGCGTCCATGATGTGGACACTGGAGATAGTCTGCCTGTGAAACAGAAATTTTACAGGGTAGCTGACAAGGTCAGGGCCAGCATCAAGGAAGAGGTTTCCAAGATGTTGGCGCTAGGGAGGATACAGCCCTCCAGCAGCCCCTGGGCTAGCCCCGTGGTCTTAGTGCCAAAAGCTGCTGCGCCCAATGCCACTCCAGAACTCTGGTTTTGTGTGGACTACCGTGGACTCAATCAGGTCACAAAGCCTGACGCACACCCCTTCCCCAGAGCTGATGAGCTCGTGGATCGGTTGGGAGCTGCCCAGTACCTCAGTACGTTTGATTTAACTTCTGGGTACTGGCAGATTGCCTTAACTGAGGGGGCCAAAGAGAGGTCTGCATTCTCAACGCCAGAGGGGTACTTCCAGTTCCGTGTCCTGCCCTTTGGGTTGAAGAATACCCCTCCCACCTTCCAGATACTGGATACCCAGTTACTAGCCGGGCTGGAGGAATTCAGCGCTGCATACCTGGATGACATTGCGGTGTTCAACTCCACGTGGGAGGAACACTTGCAACATCTCTGTGAAGTGTTGAAGGCTCTGCAAAGGGCAGGCCTCACTATCAAGGCCAGCAAGTGCCAGACAGGGCAGGGATATGTGCTGTATTTGGGACACCAGGTGGGGGGCGGCCAGGTGGTGCCCCTACAGGCAAAGATTTATACCATTCTGGATTGGGAGCCCTCCAAGACCCAGACAGAGGTGAGAGCCTTTTTAGGTCTCAACGGGTATTACCGACGGTTTGTCAAGGGATATGGCACCATCATTGCCCCCTTGACAGAGCTGACTTCAAAGAAGCAGCCCAGGAGAGTGAATTGGACCGAAGCCTGCCAAACTGCTTTTGATGCCCTGAAAACTGCCATGTACACAGCACCGGTGCTCAAGGCACCTGATTTCTCCAGTGAGTTTATAGTGCAGACAGATACTTCAGAGCATGGTGTGGGAGCAGTACTCTCACAGATCAACGACGAGGGCTGGGACCAACCTGTAACTTTCATTAGTAGAAGGCTACTGCCCAGGGAACAGAGGTGGAGTGCAATTGAAAGGGAAGTTTTTGCTGTGGTCTGGGCTCTGAAGAAGCTGAGGCCCTACCTGTTTGAGACTCACTTCCGTGTTCAGACAGACCACAGGCCCCTCAGATGGTTAATGCAGATGAGGGGTGAGAACCCGAAACTGTTGAGGTGGCCCATCTCCCTATAGGAATGGACTTTACGGTGGAACACCACCCTGGTACAGAACACGCCAATGCTGATTGTCTGTCCAGGTTTTTCCACATTAGTGAAGAGAACTCCCAAGAGGGTGGTTAGTTCTCCCCACTTTCAGCTGGAGGGGACACGTGTTAGTCCTGGCATCCTTGGCGTGGTTTCCCCCTATCTTTTTGCCTCTGCCTCCTGTGTTTTTGACGCTGTGCTGGATTTCGTTTTTGCTGGTATAGATACTTTGGGCACTTTGCCTCTGCTGATCAGTGTCAAAGTGCAAGTGCTCCCTGTATACATTGTTACTGTAATTGGTTATCCATGATTGGCATATTTGTATCACCGAGAAATTCCTAGTATAGTGCACTGGGTGTGCCAGGGCTGGTGATCCAAATGCTACTAGTGGGCCTGCAACACTGATTGTGCCACCCACATGAGTAGCCCTAAAATGGTGTCTCTGGCCTGCCACCGCAGTGCCTGTGTGCAGTCTGTGAACTGTCATATCCTCCTGGTCAGTGTCCCCACTGACCAGCCCTAACCCTTCCCTTTCTGTACACATTGGTCCCCCCTATGAAAGGCCCAAGGTACCCTCTTGGGCAGGGTGCAGTGTATGTGAAAGGTAGAGCATGTACTAGTGCAGGTGGTACTGAATTACAGCCATTTTCATTTTTCACTATTGTAAGGCTATCTTGCCCAAAGGCTATCATGAGGAATGCTGGCTACATCCTTGAATCAAGAAGGAACCTCTGTCAAGGAGAAAGCTGGAAGACTAAAGAAGGAAGACTGTCCTGATGTTGCTTTGCTGGACTGACCTGCAGTTGCTTTGCTGCCAGGGAGAGGGAAGGACTTTGTTGTTGCTTTGTCCCCTTGCTTGAAGAGATCTCCAAGGGTCTGTTGTTTGCTGGCCTCCAACTAGAAACCCCCGGTTCTAACAGTGACCATTCCTCCAAGATGCAACAAGGTGTTGGGACCTGTGCTCTGGGTGACAATCAGTTGTGGCTGCAGGAACGTAGTTATCGTCAATGAATCCAGGAGTACGTCGTTGTCGAGTTTAACGAACATGAGGGAGAGCCAATCCATTTACTGGTCCAGACATATGTGCTCCTTCCACGCCGTTTCACCAATCCGGAACACAACGCAATAGGGGAGCGCCTCGATGTGGTCACTGCACACGATGACTTGTGCAGTCTCCCATCCACTACTGGCAGCACATACTCCACTTATCAAGACATCCCATGCACGGGTATCCCGGTTACACTCCCTTTCGTGGGCCAACAGGGGGCGCACACAAGTCATAATCCAGTTCAGCTACTGTGGTGTTGGAAAGGCAGACCTCCATGGGCCACTCGAATGTGCATGATCGACAGTGGAACCAGGACTGGACGCAGGTGACCTATGCAAGACGGAAACTCAGATGGTAACTGATGCGCAATACTGCTAGTGGCAATGATCCCAACAGATGCAGCATTCATGCATGGTACAGTTCCAAGTGACAGGGGTTGTGTATGTGCCCGGGATGGCCTGCAATGGCGTTTGTTGGTTTCGTAGCACCGGCACTCCTCAGACCGGCGGCAGTTATGTGGATGATATGCCACAACTCAGAGCAATGAGTCGTATGTATGTGCAACGTTTACTTATGTGACAAGGGCATCCCATGCAGGTGTACCTCAAGCAGGGGCAACTGTGTGTGGGGTGTGGACATGTTGGTCTTTCATTAGCGCAGTTTGTGGTGTGGGAGTCATCAAAATCTGGTAAGGTACCTGACTCAGGGGGTGCCAGCCGCATTCAAGACCAAGGTCGGAGGTTCAGATGTTCTTCAGCCTTGTGTATTGAAACAAAGGAGCTTTCATACCTTATTTTAGTCTGACTACTGCTTGCATTTTCTGAAATGTGATGTGGCCTACGCTCTGAAATTGATGCCAGGCCTTAGACTTAGGGTGCACCAGTGGCGATAAACACGCAACAGTTGGCATGTATGAGCCAAGAGCCCGATTGGCCTTGCGCTCGTTGTACAATCTCTCTCTTTCTCTCTCCCCCTCTCTCTCCCCCTCTCTCCCCCCCACCCCCTCTCTCTTTCTCTCTCTCTCTCTCTCTCTCTGTCCTTTGATGAGTGCCTGACACACCTTCTTATCTTGGATTTTGTCTTGCAGGTGTGACTTACAGATTGTCCCGGGCTGACCCGCCATGACTCTTCCAAATAGTCGTTTAGAGTAAAATTGGATTGTGATATTTTGTTTGGACTTTCAGTGGTGGATGAATGAGTCTCCTTTTTCTGACCACACATGAATGTTAATTGTTGTAATTGTGCAACATCCGGAGAATGATTTTGGTCATGATATCGTGAAGTTGATGCAATATCTTGGTCCAGGGCGATGTGGGGTTGGGGTGATGGTGCCAAGGGCAGTGCTCCGGGACAGAAGGGGGGGTTCTGGGTGGTTGGCAGTGGGTGTTGTGGCCCTCTTTGGTGTCCAAGCTGCATGATCGTTGGCTCCAAGGCATCTGTTGTTCTTCAGGTGTGGCTCTGGGCTGGGCACCGTTTTATGTTGCAGGTTGTCGTCCGACTTTACACCAGGTAAGATGAGGTGTTAAATTTGTGCTGCTAATGCACCTTATCGTCTGTTTTGTGTTCTTATCGCAGATCTGGCTGGTCGTTGAAAATGTTGTGATGTTGTGTTTTCACAGCTTTTTGCACGTGAACGCCTACTTTGCATATCATTAAGGTTAGTGGCCGGGGCCATCTGTGGGGATTGTTTTTTACGACTGTTATCGCATGTAAAGTGGTGCTATGGGCTGTTAGCACCGGCTTGTGAATGGGGTCATATATTTATCGCGACTTTGGCTGCGATAAAGTGCTGCTAACTCGGCGATATGTCCTTGAGAATATGCCCCTCAGTCGCATCAAAATATATACCAGGTGCCATTGAATCAGTATGGATGGGGGCTGAGAGCCAGCGAATGAATGACTTTTGAAGAGTCTTCAAAAGCAAAACATGACTGGGAGTGCTATACTCCCAGGGGTTGAAGGATGTACAATATTTTGAGTATCATATGGCATGAATTTGTGACATGTATAGATCAATGTGGACTAGCTAGTTTAGGAGGGGTATAGATGACTCAGGTACGTCAGACAATAGTAATAAGGAAAAAAGCACTGTTTTCCTTATAAAGCCCTCACCCACCGACCTAGTCGGTGGCATGCTTCATCATCGGGCCCACCACAGTGGCACCGAATGTGCCCCGGGTGTGCTGCAACGCCAGGTGACTGCGGAGCTGGTATATTGCTGAGTGTGCAGTGAAGGGGTGAGACAAGTGAAGATTAAAAAGCTATACAAGAGGTCCCAGCACCCGAGGGTTAACAATTTTTAATAAACTGGACCTCTGTTAGCAGGTTAAAAAGGCAAAGGGACGTAAGGAGTGCTATGATGACCTCCAGCGTCCAGTGTGGTCTACATGTTTCAGCCAGTGCCTTTTGAGTTCTAAGCTGGCTTTCCTCAGGACCAAAGAGATATGTGATAAAGTGCAAATAAAATTATAAAAACTTAAATTAAGTGTTTGTGTCATATTTCTGGCTATGTGTAGCGCACGCTAAGGTGCTGTAACTGTTAGAGGGGGATTCCCTCAAGCTTTTTCTGTTATTTCTTTGTAAAAAGCCTCATGGGTCGCCTGGCAGAGAAAGAGACCGAGTAGTTCGGTCTGGTTCCTCCTTGGACCTATTCGTCCTTCCGCGGCGCCCGATATGACATACACATAGCCAAAATATGACACAAACACTTAATTTAAGTTTTTTATAATTTTATTTGCACTTTATCACATATCTCTTTGGTCATCATAGCACTCCTTACGTCCCTTTGCCTTTTTAACCTGCTAACAGAGGCCCAGTTTATAAAAAATTGTTAACCCTCGGGTGCTGGGACCTCTTGTATAGCTTTTTAATCTTCACTTGTCTCACCCCTTCACTGCACACTCAGCAATATACCAGCTCCGCAGTCACCTGGCGTTGCAGCACACCCGGGGCACATTCGGTGCCACTGTGGTGGGCCCGATGATGAAGCATGCCACCGACTAGGTCGGTGGGTGAGGGCTTTATAAGGAAAACAGCGCTTTTTTTCCTTAATACTATTGTCAGACGTACCTGAGTCATCTATACCCCTCCTAAACTAGCTAGTCCACATTGATCTATACATATAACCCAGGGGATACGGGCTAGCCTACCTAGTCCTCTCTCTCCCTTTGATCTGTATAATGAATTTGTGACAGTCAGAGACTTCACAGGCCCTCTTCAGGATATTCAGCATCCTCTCATGGCTGTTGGTTCTCATTCCACACCCCTACCATGTGGAGGTTGAGACCACTGTCATTGAGGATGTCCAGTGCACTCTGCTGTGCAGTCACCCACTTCCTTGTCGGCTGTCAACAAAACAAAAAGAAAATGGCGCCTATTCAGAAGCAGCATTTTATAGTATGTTTAGTAGTACTGCAATAGTTCTACAAACATACTAGAAAATGTTCTTCAGTAACTTTCATGTGGAGGCCCATATCTACTCCTCACCTATCTTTTATGCTTGGAGAACTCCACCTTGACATAATTCGGTGTAAGGTTTAGTAGTAAACGTGGGAGGGACAGTGGGGTGGCTGGAAAATGGGGAATACTTAGAAATAAATGAGAGCGCTCAAAGGAGGAACAAAGAGACGCTTATGTTTTTTAGAGGGGTCCAGGCATGCAACCACAAAGGAGTAAACCCATTGCTATTCACAAAGTCCACTTCGATAGTTACTAAAGGCAAAAGGATCAAAGCAGTAATAAATGTACTCTATCTCAGAGCTGGAGAAAGTCCGGCACTTCACAGGGCCAACCGCTGGTACTGCAACACCATCCCATTGAAAATAACGGAGTCCTTGACTTTAAACCCTTATGCGCTGCGCACATTCTCTTGCGGTGTGGGCGAATTAATGAGAGGGCAGGGATCGGACGGCCCCCGGCCGTCCTCCACACACGCCCACCGTGACATCGGACGTCTGGGACCCGCCCGACGCACGGTAGGGGTTAACTAAAAGCCCATAGAAACTAATACTAAATGAAATTATTGTAATTTTCACAAAATATAAATACATTTAATTTCATATTAAAAATGATATATAGATAAACCATAAGTACTACTTGATTGTAAAATATGTTAAGAACCTTTTTAAAAGTTATTGTAAATATTTTTGGGGAAAATAATTGAATGTATTCAAATTATTTGTGTAGATAACTTAATATACTTACTAAATAAATATAATGTTTGTACTTTAGGTAGGAATCTTGTATTTAGATATTAAGACATATCATTTTAATTTAATTCATTATATTAAAAATTATTAACTATTTAATTCGACAATAAATTAGAAATATTTTACCTTTTTATTGCATTCATATCTAAATTTGACACTAATTGATTTTAATACTGAAATTAAAATATATATATTTTAATTATTTTTTAAGTGTAATACATTTTTTTAACCTTTTCCTTATTCTTTACCAAAAGAAAATCTCCCCGGTGGAGGTACAATTAGTAATTTTATACTCTTTCAAATCCTGAATTTAGGGGCTGGTGACATGTAAGTCTATATTTTACAGTAAGTTTACACTCGTATACATTGAATAGCTAAAAGTAGTAAAGTTACTAAAAAATTTAAGAATACATTTACATCTGACAAATCTACACTTTTAAATTTACCTGTGTGGCTAGGGACCAAAATCATTTCAGTAGTGCGTGCTCAAAATTGGGTGGGTCAGATGTCAAAGGTGGTGTTGTAAGGTAGACAACTGTGGAAAGAGAAAGAAGCAGGGTGGAGCTGCAGGGTCCAGGAACTGGGGCATATTACCAACATTAAGCGATATTTAACGCTAACGATGCTTAGCAACAAATTTTTTAATGCTAAGCATCGCCGGAAATTATCGCAGAGATAACTTGCTATTAGCAAGGTTTATCTCAGAAGTGATAAAAATCCTCACGCTAACTGCCAATTGAGAGATTATCGCTGGAAAACCAACGATAATCTCTCAAAGTTTGGTGTTAGCTTGATGATAGGGGCTCACAAACTTAGCCATGATATCCACCTTCCATAGGATATCATGGCTAAGTCAGGAAAATACCAGGTGTAAAAAAAGCAGTGCTAACTGCGGTTAGTGCTGTTTTTTTTTATCACTAACAGGGTTAGTGAAATCCTTGGTAATAGGAGAAATGTCGTTTAACAACATTTCTCCTATTATTTTTCTCTGGAACGCCCCCTTTGCATCTCATTAGAGATGCAAGGGGAAGCGTAGAGAAAAAGGGCGCTAACATGCAAATTTGCGTGTTAGCACCCTGTTGCTGATAGGGAGATAATTTTATCTCCGCTTTCTTGGCTTTTAAAGCCAAAAAAGAGGAGATAAATCCCTTGATAATATGCCCCTGTGTTTTGTCTCCAACACTGATTACACTTTAGCACTTCTAAAACAGGAATCATACATTGGCGACGTACAATTTGCTCACTTAAGGAGCAGAATTCCTAATGTCATCACTCTTGTAACAAGTCAAATGATTTTTAAGGTACCGCTCAAAATGGTCAAGGTATATCCTCTTCTGAGGAATAGCAGAAAGGTGCAGAACATTGTCCTCACCTGACGAATGGCAGAGAGCTACAGAACATACTTAGATGGAAGTTGACTCAATGGGGAGCAGCACCACATGTTACTCCACCTCCAGATAGTCCATGACACTCAGAGTTTATCGACATTTCAAGCTGTCAGAAACAATGAATCTTGTCCCTGGCAAAGCAGAAGGATTAATGAGTTCAGCAGTTCTTAAAATAACTATAAATGAGAATGGTGACAAGTGCGAGGGCCCGATTCACAGAACTAACTTAAGAAAAAATCCTAAACTTACTACTTTTGGTATTCACAGAAGTCCTAACTTCTGTGAATACCAAAAGTAGTAAGTTTAGGATTTTGTCTTAAGTTAGTTCTGTGAATCAGCCCCCAAGAGAGGATGTATGATGGACTATGTGTGTTCCCTTAAAAATGACATCATCTTTAAATTCTCAGTAGAGGAAGCGGGCACATCTATCGATAACTCGGTCAGTCCATATTACTGCTTCATGTGTGAGAAGATGTCGATTGGGAATGATGACACTCTTGTCAAAGTGGTCATGCCAATGTTGAGCCAAACCTAACTCTACACAAAGAAATTTGCTCAATCCAGAAATCCTGCCAACAGGTCAGAATCCTGCGTGTTCCGACTACGCAAGCTCGACCACGCTTGCCTAAACCATGCATACCTCGTAACCACGTATAAGCATGTTTAATGCAGTGTACGGTCTAGCTGCTGGAAGACGGAAGCAGGAAGACTCTGTGGTAAGGTAAGTGGGGCTGGGGGGCTCGTTTTTAGGGCTCGGAGAGGGTCAGGTAGGTTTTAGGGCAGTGGAAGGGGTTTGGGTAGTTTAAGGGACAGAGCGTGGTGGGGTTGTGTAACTTACTGGGCATGGTTTTAGGCCTTAGGGTAGTGGGAGGGGAATGGGCAGGTGGGTTCGTTTTTAGGACAGGTAGGGGAATGGGTAGATGGGGTAGTTTTTAGGGCAGGAAGGGAGGGTAGGTTTTAGGGGCAATGCAATGGGTTGGGGTAGTTTAAGGGACAGTGCGGGGAGGTCGGGTTAGTGTACATAAAAGGCAGAGTTTTAGTTCTTAGAGCAGTGTGAGAGGAATGGGTAGTTTTTAGGGCCTGGGGTCAGGTACGTTTTAGGACAGTGGAGGGAGTTGAATGAACGAATGAAATAGCACTTATAGAGCGGCATCCCAGCTCTAAGCGGTGAAACTAAAGCGTCAAGAATCACTTGGGTAGTTTAAGGGACAGCGCATGGCGGTGGGGCTGCGGGGTAGTGGCAACCTTAGCCACAAATACCCCTTTACCATTTATACCTATACCACGAAAATTTGCGATAAAGGCATGCGCCTTAAAGCAGTGCATGGTTGAGACGCATTTGTGGTTTGGGCTGCGTGGTAGAGGCACGCCATGTGTGCTTCTATCATACAACCATCTAGAAAAAGGTTGAGGTTAGCACATCAGCAGCAAACAAATATTCCATATGACCTTTCATTGCAAGGAATAACAATCTATTGCATCAGGTACATTCAGAATTTTGCCTAAGTTAGCATTCCTGTTGAGACAGTTCTCTATGGTCTATAGGACTCGAAGACAACTATGCAATCCATCTGACAACTAATGCTGTTGGCCATGGAATTGCAGAAACAGGGTGCTACTGTGAGCTCATTGTATTACTAGGTGCCTCCTCCTTAAGTTTGAATTTCAGATGCCAACAAGGTTGAACAGCACACGCCTGAAGGAGCTTCATAAATCTGGGGCCTCATTAATGAGACTGTGCGTCACTTTTACGCCGCCGGTGCGTCACTTTTTGTGACGCACCAGTGGTGTAAAAAATGCACCTTGTTGCGCCATGTTTACAAAGTGACGCATCTAGGTAGATGCGTCACTTTGTAAACCCCTGCGCCACATTATACCTGCGCCAGGTATAATGTATGCAAGGGGGGCGTATTGACGCAAGGAAGGGTCTTAGAAGTGACGCAGTGAAATCTATGAGAATTCACTGCGTCACTTTTAGGACGCCATTGCGTCAAAATCTTGCGACTGCCTCACAGCAGGCGTAAGATTGATGCAGGCCCTTTCACATGGGGCTTGCCCCATGTGAAAGGACGCATTGCTGGAGTTGCGTCACTTTTGTGACACACTCCAGCAATGCGTCACTTTTGCGCTTACAGATACGTCAAAAATACTGACGTATCTGTTACTCCTTGCGACATGATGCGTCATATTATAAATTTGACGCATCAATCATGTCGCAAAGAGTGCGCACTGAGAAGTGACGCATCACTGCTTTCACGCAGCGATGCGTCATTTCTCATAAATGAGACCCCTGGTATTTAAGCTTTTAACGTGATATTTCTGGGAAAGGGCTTGCTGAATCTGTTGCTTGAAGAGCCTTCATTCCATGTGTGTTCTCAGGTATTGGCTTAATAAGGCTGACGGGGAGGTGCGACCACAGTGCAGTGTCAGGATGTTTTAAAATGTAGTGCAAGTGTCTATAGCATTTTGGTCTTACCCAGTTGTTAAAGGGCGCGCGTGTGCACACACACACACACTCACACTCTCCCTTTCGCTGTCTCTCTCTCTTTCTCTCTCTCTTTCTCTCTCTTTCTCTCTCTCTTTCTCTCTTAATGCTGTGGGTGGCAATGTCAGATTATAGTACTCCCGCACCAATATGTGTGCAAGGAACTCAGAACAGTCAGGGTTGCAGGAGATGTGCACCTACCCAGCACCAGTCACTTTAATGAATTTTAGCAAATTCACTCAAAAGCGGAGTCAAAGACAGCAGCAACATGACAGGTTTGACGGTCCTTGGTCTCAGAGTTGTGAAATGCCAGAAATCACGATAAGGAGGAGAAGGGGCCAAAGAGACCCGTGCTGAGCAAGAGGAGGTCCTGGAGCCAGTGAGAACCTTGGTCAATGTTGCAGTAGAAATATACTGCTTTGCTGGAAAGCTGGGAATACACAGGTAGGAGGTGCAACTGCAGACAAGAACAGTGAAGGATAGACAAGTGAGCTCATGGGTCTCAGTGGGAGTATACCACTGAGTCCCACCGTGGAGCAGCACATTGGATGCTGAGAGGCAGAGAGACACTGTGGACAGGCTGTGGTTCAGCCGTATGCTGGATGGTGTTTGACCTTATCCATTCTTCAGAGAGATGCCATCTTCTGGTCTAGCAGGTCATCAGGCTCAAGGCTTGGTCTTCGCAATCTCTTATGGTCACAGCTCTTCCCAGCAGTGCTGGGGACAAAAGGACCTGGGCTCTGGCCTGAATTATAGCAGGTTCTTTATACACCAGACAGTTTATTTCCTTTTCCTATAAGGGTCAGGTATCAAAGTATTTCTTACTGTTCTGAAGTTTATTCTCACCTCCTTTGGATAGGCAGCCAGTGCATCCTGCCTCTAGTCTCAGCCTTTCACTGCTCATGTGTACAGAGTGCCTTCAAAGCCACCAGTCAAGCTTGAAACTGAGTGACAGGCCATCACGCGCTGTACCCAAGTCACGTGACCAGTCCATTCTACACTCCAGAGACCATACGAGGGAACTAAATATACAAAAGGACATGTTTTATAGGCATTGAACAATTCCATGGCAACCGATCAACTAAAGAAGCATTGTCACTCTGGTGCCCTGGGGGACGACAGGCATCCTATAACGCCACATGGCTTTTTTGTATTGGAACCAGGTGACCTTAGGCCAATTGGAAGCTGTTGCTGCCATCTTTCTTCTCCTGGAGTTCGAGAATCAGGAGCCTCGCATCTCTATGGTGAGCAACATCCAAAATCATGGGAGCAATCTGTCAGGGGAACAGAGTGTTGCGAGACATATTCAGTTAGTGAGAATGAGTGAGAAAACAACATGCAGGATGCCACCTGGCTATTTTCCTAGAACCATCGACCCTACAGCTCATGTTTGGCACTTTGCAAGTAAAGGGAAAGTCTGTTTATGTTGGGATGAGGAGCATTAGACAGGATTTGACAGAAGGATACATCACACTGACGACACTTGTCGGCCATCTTGGCTCAGCATAAACAACGCCTTGACTCACAGAGAAGCATTATCACATCTTTACCTCTAGGCTAAATATCGCAAAGTGCGCTTAGCGTTCATTTTTTTTTTATTGCCGGATATCTCTGGATTTTATCGCAGAGATAGCGCGTTATTAGCAACACGTTTGTCCATAGCGATATTCAATCCAGCGATAGCTGTTGTAAAAATGCTGTATCGCTGGAAAACAAGCGATGATTTCCCTGCGATACTGCAAACCTTGCTGTTAGGCAGGCATGGACTCGGCCATGCAATCCACCTCCCATGTTAAAGATGGCTGAGTTGTATTTTTAGCAGGTGTTAAAAACCTGCGATAAAGAGGGCTTAGCGCTGCTTTCAAGCTCACATCGCGGGTCTTGTGCAGCCTTGCTAATATCCCGAAGCTGTGTTAGCGAGTGTTTGCCAAGGAGTTGTGTAGAGGAACGCCCACTTTGCATGTCATTAGCGATAAATATTGCTGACATGCAAAGCGCCACCAAAACAGTAACTTTTGCCATAACGCTGTCGCTAACAGCTGTTAGCGACAGCTTGCTAATAGGGCGATAGAAATATTGCCGCTTTGGCGGCCAAAATTGCCCCTATTGCGGGGATACCGCCCTTGCTAATATGCCCCCTGTTTCCCGAAAGGTTGCACAACCTCCAAAGTATAAAATGTTAATCTTTTGGATTTATCCCTTCTCATTGAATTTCACAAAATGCCATTTTTATGTTTGGTTGTATTTAGTTATTGCATGTTTATTCGTTTGAGTAGAACTTGAATTGTGCATTCAAGTTCCTTATTTCTTTTAACATTGCTTTTTGAATTGGTAATACACAAGCCTTAAGTATACTCACCTTGTGGTTTGCCTGGCTGCTCTGGGCCATCTGCCAAAGATACGCCAGTGATACCCATGGTACCACGAGCTCACACTCGAGGGTCGCCTGGTCAAGCAGTGTTAGACCTGAGTCACATCTTGCATCAAGATTCTGGCTGCGGTGTTCTGTTGTTTACCAGCTTTATTTTCTAGAGTGCCACATAGTGGGCATGCTACCAGTTGGAGAGGCAAAGGTTCTGAAGTAGTAACAAGGGGACACTCAACATTATGTAAAACACCCAAATAAATACATCATGCCAGCAGAGCCCCCACTCTGATCGAAGAATCTCCCCTGGTAAAACAAATAATCTGGGCAGCACACAGCCCCATAAGCTGCCTCAAAGTGGGTTCCCTCTCTTAGCAAAAGGTTCAGCACCCCAATGCTATATCAGAACACTGCAGGTCCCCCTGGAGGATGGGACTGGATGTAAACTCAGTGGCTTGTTTGACAGCCTCCATCATATTGTAGAAAGAAGACAGATGACACAATAGCATGGACTGTAAGTGCAGTTTGTGTGATGAGGCACAATGGGCTCTGACTTTCCTACTGAAGGGGGCGCCCAACAGCAGACATCTGTTTGCAGGAAGAACAATGCCTGTTGCTCCTTTCAGCAAAGTGGCAGCAGTCTAAGAGGAACTCAAACATGAGGAAATAAAGCCAACAGTTGCTCCTCTATGGGAAATATAGGGCATTTCCCCCAGTGGATGTCAAATTTACCCCAGGAAGTTTCTGGCCCCTTGTGTCACTTGAGTTAGGGAACAAATGTGTGCTTTGCATCCGGCCCTATTTCCATTTATATCCCAGATTGTTACTACATGAGGCCTACACCTGCCTCAAGTTGACCCTGAGTCAAGGACACCATTGGATTCTCTATCTATTCATGGGGTACAGTTGTGGGCTGCACTGCTCCTGGTGCATGTATGACCACTGGACTCAGTATATCACCTCTTATGGCCTCTGTTAGGGATGGCACTAACATCTCTGTGGACACAAACTCAGTGAGCACCTCAACCTGCCCAGAAATGAGGTACGTGACCATAACGCTGGGTCTGCATGGTGCTGGGAGTCACATGTATACATACAGCTGTGTCCCGAAACCTGCCTGTATGTTACTGTATCAAGGTCGACTACTGCGACCGGCAAAATGATGGCATCCACCACACCACCTAACATTACTTCGGAGTGCAGCTATACATTTGCACTCTTAACTCCACATCCACCGACACTTGATTTACCATGTGATGTAGTAGTTAGGTCAATGTACTGGCTGTGATATTTCTGTCATCCGATGTATTGCGTTGAGCTACAGTGTGACACATTACCAGTGCAATGACTCCAGTTTGCTCTTCATACATTGTTGAATGGGATAAAGGACTGTGGCCAGTGCTGACCACCTAATCGAGATGCCAATTTACAACAAAAGACTCACAAAATGTGTTTCTTCTTAGTATGTGGGGAGCGCTTCAGCGGCAAAGTGCTATTTTGCCTGGAATGCTTACAATCCTTATCACTTTCCCTGAATTGATGGCTTCCGGCTAATCAGAAATGGCGCATTGTTATAAGCGAAACATTTACACCAGGCCTTGTCAGACGCCTCGAGCGCTGCATTCAACAACTGCACGTCTACATGCTGCTGGATTCAGCTATAATCGTATTTTGCAGCGCCCACTCCATCCTATAAAATGTTTTATTTGGATGGGAACTGCCTCTTACCACCTTCTGTCATGGGCCAATCGTTCTAACTCAACAGAGTAATAGTTTGGGATTGACTCAACAGAAATAATGAGACATAGGTTAACTGGTACAATACAGCCCTATTCACTGCGTTGGATAAGTTAATATTTTTAGTGTGTGCGACCCGGATTCCTTTGTGATTCTCAGACAAAGGACATGAGCTTGCTCTTGGCTTGTTCAACAAAGGCGTTTGTACTCTTAGATGATCTGAGACAACGCTATCAGGTTTTGTCGAGTATGTTTCTTTGGTTCCTCCACAAAGGTCGGCGGGCTGAGCGCTTGGTGTTCTATAGATCTGATGGGTAGAGGATTCAACCCTCCTGATCAGCCCTTGCTCTAAATTGAGTAATCAATAGTGTTTCTTTTTAGCAGCACACTGATTGATCCATTTGCCAAAGAAAGCAACATACAGACATTTTCAGTTGTACACATCAACCACCCAGCCCAAGTGTCAACCACCATCAATTTCAGGAGGCATAGAGAGATCCTGAAAAAATGTAAACACCATTCATTTTACCAGAAAAAACAGAGAGGACCATGAATCCCTAAGAAAGAGTTTAGCGGCCGGATTCCATGGAGACATTACTTGCATTTTACTATAATCTCCTAGTTTCACAGACTTAAATAAACCATGCTGGAGGGCCTGGGATCGTCCGCCTTTGCAGCAATCAAAGTAATTGGCTGTCTCGCGACCTGTCACATCAAGTAAACTGAAGAGACAGTGTTTTTGACTCATTCCAAAGGCAGGCTTGGTGCTGGTTCTGACTCACAAAGCATGGAGTTTCAAATGGTCCTGCAGCTGATTACCACTTTAAACATCACACGCGTCCCTGATGCTTAAATGGCGGTGGCGGTGACGGCTGCAAAAAGATGCAGAGATGCAAACATTGCCAGTTCGCTTGCATTCTGCTTTGATCTGTTACTGTGAGGAGTTCTTCTCTCCGGGCAAGCACAGTATAGCAGGGACGCCATGGCGCTGATAGCGGAGCTATCCTTAAAAATATTTTTGTTACTTTTAACACTCAAACTTCTCTGCTTGGATCCTGAACCCCTGCATTTCAAAGCTTGCATTTAAAACAACAACTAGTGTCACAACATAAAGCAATCCAGTTTACATTACACATCAAGGACGAAGCGTATAAATTGATCTTGAAGCTAGCATGGTGAAGATCACCTACTTTAGCAACTATAAACTGAAAAAAGATTATAACTCATAGAATGGATGACACATGATTTGATACAGTAGCTGGTTTTGGTGGCCAGTGGTGTGCAAAATCATTTTTTATTTCGTAAATCATAGATCATGTAGATTTTTAATTAGAAAAAATAGGCAATTATTTGGCTATTCACATTTGTCCATCTTCAGGAGATCTGTTCAACTTTGCTTAAAACAACAATACTAGCAAAATATATTATATGTGCCAAATAACTATCTGTGTGAGGAACAACTTTTTCATTACCTAAATGTGAGTATCTTAAATAGAAAATATACGTTTTCCTGTGGACACAGCTTCTGTCGGGAATACATGTAAGCCATCTTTTTTATTGTCCACAAGTGATTCAAATGTCTTTGTTGTTGGGAACTCAATTTGGAGTTCACATATTATCTGTTATGGACTGCACAATACTCTGGCAAAAGACAAATGTTCATTCTAATGTAAGTGATACAAGTACAATAAAAGAACTAGATTAAATGCTTTCAGATCGCAAGAACTGATTAATATCCTGAAGGTGCCAGCCATAACAAAGGAAGTAAATCATGTATTTATGGAACTAGGATCAGGGATTCCTTAGCATCTAAAATTAGGCTTTCGGTGACTCCTTATACTGTCAAAGGGTCAAGAAGCATATCAATTTATTCAATCCTGAAGAATACAAGTGAAACTCGCACTAGGCCGAAACATGGCAACATATTGTAGAATGTGAAGGACATTAAAAAGTAATTGTAGCAGGAAGGAGGGCTGAAATACAAATAAAAGGCATGTTTAGGAATTCCACATCACAGTTTTGATTCTACATCTTTGCTTTCTTAGTTCTGTTCTTTATTAAATGATCTTTGCACATTTTCTATTCCCTGTTAAATGCAACCAATAGCATCCGGTTGTGAGATGTGGGTAATGAATTAGTTAACATCTTGCCCTTGAAACGGGCATATCACCTTCTAAGTATTATTTATCAACTGCAATCTTCCTTTGTTAAATTCTTCCAATTCAACAGCAAATGCATTATTAATGATTGTATCTTTTACGTACATTTTACAGCATCAAGAATGAGCTGGTTGCTAATACATAACATATTAGAAATAAATGTATTTTCGACATCAATTTTACACATATCAAAGGTACACCAGATGCCTATACATGATGCCTGGGATGTATGACGTTACAACGCATGCTTTTACCAAGCATGCCTTTACAACACAGTTTTTACAACGCATGCCTTTACAACGCATAGTGCTTTGGGGCGCTGGATAGTGAATAGTTTAATTTACTAATCCAACTCCAGTCCCCGTGGATAGTAGGGAAGGTGTTGGATAGTACATTAAACCTATTCCCTATCCTAGAGCGCCCCCCAGTGCAATGCGTTGTAATGTTGGGCGTTGTAAAAGTTGCGTCGTAATGGTAGTGCGTTGTAAATGTTTCGTTGTAAAGGTTGTTTACCGATACAAGAATTAATGTGACGCACCTAATTTTAATAGCTGGAGAATGGCTAAAAGAGTCATAGCAACTATTTAAAATCGGAGATTGGAGTTACATGAGGGCTGGATTCTAATGACGAGTAGTAAACAATGCAAATCCAAGTTATAATGAACACTCCTGCATGAGTATATGTTTTTATTGCAGCTGTGTTATAAAACCATTGCAAACATTTTGCTATGGTTTGAAAGGAATGTCAAAATCGTATTATTATTGCATACTTCCTGGCTAGGTTTACTTAAGGCAAGCATTATTAGTGCAAAGTTTAAAATCAGTCTGTGTCACAGTTTTGTGCTGATTAGTGTCTTAAGTAGTTGAAGAGCTGGAGTAGTGCTGTTTTGGTTTTTGGATAAAATATTGGATTCGAAATACTGAGTTGCAGAAATACCAGAAACAATATAGTGTTACAAAAATATTATGACGCAGAAATATTGTCAAGAATATACATTTTTCAGGTAATATCATTTTCAATAATACTTTTGTTGTTAATATTGTTTTCAATAATATAGGTGTAAAAATATACTTTTCCTATTATCTGTAGGTGTGCTACTTCATATACAAATGTTGTGTTGTTTTTATAATTGTTAATACTATTTTGAAATATAGTTTGTAATTTTAAGTGATTTATAAGTTTTTTATTTAAATGCTAATAGTAATTAATATTGTCATAGTGGGTTGCTAAGTTTCTAGGGGTGTAGAGTGGGAAGTTAATTAATTATTTATGTCTTAATTACTTAATTGATTATTAAATAGGTACATTTCTTAAAAATTATATTTTGTAAGTTATATAAGATTCTGCACAAGATTTGGTAAAGCATTTATATTAGGTGGTTACTTGGTTATCTGGACAAGGCCCTACCACTTCTAAAAACCTTTGTAACTCACTGGCAACATACTTCCAAGAAAAAGTCAGTAATATATATTCCAACTTTACAACTCACATCTCCAGTGACTCTCTTCCAGCAGTTTCTCATGAACAGACAGATTGTTCTTGTGATGTTTTAATTACACTTACAGACAAAAACCCAGCTCTTTCTTTGAAGGAATTTAATCAGGTTTCTCCAGAAACGATCTCACACATATTTACCACCACCAATTCAGGATCTCCCGATGACCCTTGCCCTCCGGCCACTCACAAGTTGTTCCCTGACATTATAGGCATCAACCTATCTGAGATCTTTAATTTGATGTTTAAAATCGGCATATTTCCCTCTATCTGGAAAAAAAACGTCATCAAGCCCCTTATTAAAAAGAGCAATCTGGATCCATCAGCTGTCACCAGCTATAGACCTATAGCTTCTCTTCCATTTCCAGCTAAGATCATTGAAAAAGTCATGAATGCTCAGTTATCAGACTTCATCTACCAAAATAATTGTCTGGACGAGTCTCAGTTTGGATTCAGAAGGGGACATGGCACCGAAACTGCTCTCATCAGGGCCTCGGATGAAACCAGGAACATATTAGATGGAGGAGGGGCTGCTGTCCTGATATTGTTGGATCTCTCCGCGGCTTTCGACACGGTCGATCATGTGACTCTGATCAACCGTGTCGCGGACATTGGGATATCCCCAGGGCTAAATTTGTTCTATACGCCCCCAGACTAGCGTCATCAACAGCAGCTAGAAAAGCCTTACATTGGCTTCCGATTGAAGCGAGGATCACCTTTAAAGTGCTCTGCTTAACTCACAGTGCACTTTCTGGCAATGGTGCAGGAGGGGTCAAGAAACTGCTGGCCCCCTATATCTCGGGCAGACCCTTACGCTCCTCCTCAAAGAACTTGCTTGTGGTACCTCGTTTCCGCAAGAGCAGATGGGGCGGTAGGGCCTTTTCTTTAATCGCCCCTAAGCTATGGAATACCCTTCCATGTGAAATTAAAGCTCAGCCTTCCGTTCTGCGTTTCCGTAAAGCACTAAAAACTTGGCTGTTTGCAAGGGCGTACCCGTAGTTACTTTTATATTGCTCCCTGGTTTTTTACATCTCGCCTTTTCCATTCCGCAGGAATGGAAAATGGAGAGAATTCAAGTGCTCAAAATACTCGTCAAACTAAGGATTCTTTCTGTGCGGTTTTCTTCGAGTTCACGTGAATCACGTGACCAAACAAGCACGCGCATCAGCCTCCCTCCCTCCCTCCTAATTGCATTTTTTCACAGCCGCCACCACATCAAAGGGCTTCTCCCAGCGTGCGCTCTGCGGCTTCTCCTCCCCTAATTATTCATGGCTGGCCGGCTGTACTTTCAGTTTCCCGGCCGCTCTTGTTTTCCTACCCTAATACAAAACTGCAGTCATATTCCTTGTTCCTGATTGTCTGCTTCTTTCGATGTTCTCTTCTTGTTTTTTTAGTAATTCAACACGGGAATTTGCTTGTAACTCTAAAAGCCACAAGATGTCGCCAAATTGCTACATTTTAACTCAGCGGCCATACGCCCAGCGTTTTATTTCAGTTTTACCGTACATGCAAACACGCATTTTTCCCACGCGACAATTGACGTGTTTCCCTTAGGCTCAAATTCTCATCCTAGTTTCAAACTGAAACACACAGGTTTCTATTTCGAGTCTGACTCTACGTATGCCATCTTTTCCTGGGGTGCAAATCCTCTCTCTTTTCTTGAGCTCACGTGCACAAAGGATTTTCGACCTCCTCCAGAGCACGACGGCAAAGAATAGAAGCATGCTTTTGAAACAAAGATTCTTCCCATGAAAGTCATTCTTTAAAAATAGTCCCGACTAATTCTCCTGTCATTAACTCGTAATCTGAGTTGTTTTTTTTAAACGTGAGGTTGCTAGCAATATTTGTGCTTTTCCAGGCTGTTTATGTCTTTTTATATCTCGTCAAAACTCCCGTGCCCTCAGTCCTTGTCAGACCGTTAATACATGATGGAGCAGAACTTAGTAACATTTTTAGATCACGATTTTCAAGAGTGACTTCCGTCAGAGCCA
Source organism: Lissotriton vulgaris (assembly GCF_964263255.1). NCBI lineage: Eukaryota > Metazoa > Chordata > Amphibia > Caudata > Salamandridae > Lissotriton > Lissotriton vulgaris. The sequence continues at coordinate 350,940,567 of NC_141685.1, read as the reverse complement.
GCTTCAGCGTTGATGGCGCCCTGTGCGATAGTTTTTAATCGCGCGGTGCACCCACCACCCTCCTATGACCTGCTTCTCTGTGAATTTCTTCACTACCACCCCCATTGCCCTTCATCTCTTCATAAGCCCCGTTTTACAATAATTTAATTTCTTTAATAAAACTACCAGTGGTGTAGTCAGTAGGTAATGGTTCAATTAGTCCTAGTGCAAGGAAGGAAATGGGCATTCTGACTGTTGTTGCTGCATTTTAAAGTGTATTGTCCCACATTACAATACGCTATGTTGCCTTACATTCATTTATTTTCGTTTCTGCGGGGCACATCCTATGCTGTCATTATTATCTACTTGTTCTAGTAGGGAGGAACTGAGCATTGTTTGCTTCTAAGTGCCGCGTGCTTCTACCGGGCTTGGGCCCTGTCCGATCAAGCTGAAAACATAGGGAAAACATTAATCCATGTGCCGCAACACCCCACGCAGGACGCCTACGCGTTTTGGCTACCGCCTTCAACTGGGCAACCCCGTTACCACAACCAACGTGAAATTTAAAAACAAGCACTGGCGTTGCCAATAGGTTTCACATTTGGAAAGTTGCAGTTATTGGTTTTGTAAATGACATTTTATATTTATATATTGTTATTGACAATGCCAATAACGATATATAAATATAAAATGTCATTTACAAAACCAATAGCTCCAACTTTCCTACTGCGAGACCTATTGGCAACGCCAGTGCTTGTTCTGTTAGGCACCTTGATGCCTTCGGGCTAAGTCGCACGTTATAAGATTCTTTTCATTTCATTTCATTCATTTCAAAGCCCTTCTGTCCTCTTTTCTTACTAACTGAGCACAGTCAGTCAGTTTTGGTAACTCCACTTCCCCATCGTTTGCTTTGCCATGCGGTGTGCCTCAGGTATCCTCGCTGAGTCCAACCTTATTTAACATCAGTATGTCTGACTTGGTGAGGGTCATTAAATCTCACCTATGGGCATAACGTCGTACGCAGACAATTCGCAAGTGGTTCTGGCAGTTAATAACTAACCCTGGGCAAAGCACTACGCTACGCTAGCGTAGTTTGCGAAGTTTGCACAACTTCTCACTATGCGAACTGCACGCAGCACAGTGCAAACATGCGTAGCGTAGTGTAGTGCAGCTGTCATTTTTTGCTTGCTCGCGGTCCTCAATGTCAAGTTGGCGACCACGAGCAAGCAAAATGACATCCTCGCGAGACTTTTTCCTTTTTCGCGATCAGCAACATCAAGTTGCCGATCGCGAGCATGGAAAATAAACCTCCCGGCGAGATTCCCAACGCGGGGAGGTCAGGTTTCTCATTGCGAGTGGTCGCGCATGCTCGCGACCGCTCGCGACCGCTCGCGATGAGAAACTACTAGTCCGTGGTGAGAAAGCTGCAGCTCGAGTAAAATTCTACTCGAGCGGCAGAAATGTACAGCTCGCATTGTGCAAGATGCCGTTTTCAATGATTGCACTGTGCCGGATTCTTGTCCGCACTGTGCAATCATTGAAAACGACATCTTGCACAGTGTGAACATGCTACTACGCAGTTCGAGTAGTGCTACGCGTAGCACGCGTAGTGCAAAGTGCACTTTGCGTAGCTACGCGTAGCGCTACTTCGCGAACTACGCCCACCCCTATAACAACGGTGCAAAAATGGCGCACAACTTCCAACAGGGATTGCTGGCAATCAGTACATGAATGGCAGATGATTGCCTTAAATTGAACTCCGATAAGACTGAGGTTATGATCTTTGGCAATCTCCTCCCCGTTTGGACCCCCATTTGGTGGCCGGCAGAGTTCGGATCTCCTCCATCCCCAGTTGCAAAGGTAAGACATTTGGAGGTCATCTTTGACAATAAACTGTCACTTATGCACCATGCAAATTTGGTTGTCTCTGCATTGTTTTTTACCATCAAAATGAAAAAGAAACTCCTTTCTTACCTTCCCATTTCCACTGTCAAGACCCTTATCAGTACACTACTCATGTCTTGCATCGACTACTGTAATGGGCTCTTCATTAATGCTCACGAAAGAGTACTAAACAAGTTACAGTTGGTGCAAAATGCAGCAGCTAGACTGCTCCCATGTACTCCCAAATTTAAACCAATCTCCAACATCATTCGACTGCATTGGCTACCTGTTAGAAACAGAGCCAAGTTCAAAGCTCTGTGTATCGCTTTCAAATCAATACACTCTCCCGGACCAGAGTTTTTTTTAAATCACTATGTCCCTACACTCCCTCAAGGTGCTTACGTTCATCTTCAGCAAACTTCTTGATGGTGCTTCGGACAAAAAAGGTCTCATGCGGGACAGATCCTTCTTAGTTGCCACTACTAAACTTTGGAATAGTCTTCTAGCCCATATTAGGACAACTGCGTCCTTACTTACATTCAGAAAGCAAATAAAGACTTGACTCTTTAATCAATAGTCACTTTCTCCCTGCTAGCATACTCCATAGCGCCGAGACACCCATGGGTATTTGTGCACTCAATAAATCTCATAAATAAATAAATAAATAAATATATTAGGTGCGGGCTGCTGGGTTTGTAGGAGTATAGGGTGGGAAGGTAATTAAGTAATAATTAATTAACAATTTTTTATCAGTTGCGTTTTAATTCTTTAATTGATTAATAATTGTGAAAATTGTGTGATCATAGTATTTTTTTAAGTTATATATTAGGTGCAGGCTGCTAGTTTGTAGAGGTATAGTTTGGGAAGATAAGTATGAATGAATGAACAAATTAATTAATAAATAATCATTACATTATTTATTGACATTTAATTGATTATTAACTATATTAAGTGTGATATATTTATTTATTTTAGTTATATTTTAAGTGTGGGCTGATAGGTTTGTTGGGGGTATAGTTTTGTAAGTTAAGTAATAAATAAATGAAATTTTTCTAAATCATGTTTATTGTATTATATATATCCGCTTCCAACCTCGCGCTCAATCAATCAATCAATCAAGGCATTTATATAGCGCACTACTCACCCGGAGGGTCTCAAGGTGCTAGGGGAGGGGGGGTCCGCAACTGCTCGAACAGTCAGGTCTTGAGCTGCTTCCTGAAGGCGAGGTGGTCCTAGGTCAGGCGGAGTTGAGTCGGGAGGGAGTTCCAAGTCTTGGCGGCCAGGTAGGAGAAGGACCTTCCTCCTGTGGTAGCTCTTCGGATACGGGGGATGGCGGCGAGGGCGTGGCTGGTCGATCGAAGCTGGCGTTTGGGAGCGTAGAAGTTGAGGCGGCTGTTGAGGTATGCTGGGCCCTGGTTGTGCAGGGCTTTGTGTACGTGGGTGAGGAGACGGAAGGTGATTCTCTTGTTGACCGGGAGCCAGTACAGATCGCTCAGGTGTCCGGAGATGTGGCTGCGACGGGGGATGTCCAGGATGAGTCGTGCTGAGGTGTTCTGGATCCGCTGGAGTCTCTTCTGGAGTTTGGTGGTGGTTCCGGCATAGAGAGAGTTGCCGTAGTCCAGTCGGCTGGTGACGAGGGCCTGGGTGACCATCTTCCTGGTCTCGGTGGGGATCCACCGGAAGATCTTACGTAGCGTGCGCAGGGTGTTGAAGCACGATGAGGAGACGGCGTTGACTTGTCTGGTCATGGAGAGGGAGGAGTCCAGGATGAAGCCCAGGTTGCGTGCGTGGTCTGTTGGTTTGGGTGCGCTGCCCAGGGCGGGGGGCCACCAGGAGTCATCCCAGGCAGAGGGTGAGGACCCCAGGATGAGGACTTCCGTCTTGTCCGAGTTCAGTTTCAGGCAGCTGTTCATCATCCACTTGGCTACTTCTGTCATCCCTTTGTGTAGGTTGGCTCTGGCGGTTGCGGGATCGTTGGTGAGGGAGAGGATCAGCTGGGTGTCGTCGGCGTAGGTGATGATTTTGAGGTTGTGTTGGCGTACGATGGCTGCGAAGGGGCTCATGTAGATGTTGAAGAGGGTTGGGCTGAGCGAGGAGCCTTGGGGAACGCCGCAGATGACTTCGGTGGCTTCTGATCTGAACGGGGGGAGGCGGACTCTCTGTGTCCTTCCGGCGAGGAAGGAGATGATCCACTCCAGTGCCTTCTCCTGGATTCCGACGTTGCTGAGGCGCTGCACTAGGGTGCGGTGGCAGACCGTGTTGAAGGCCGCGGACAGGTCTAGGAGGATGAGGGCCGCTGTTTCTCTGTTGTCGAGCAGGGCTCGGATGTCATCGGTGGCTGCGATCATGGCGGTCTCGGTGCTGTGGTTGGCCCGGAAACCAGACTGAGAGAGGTCGAGGGATCCGTTTGTCTCGAGGAAGGCAGCCAGCTGCTTGTTGACGGTCTTTTCGATGACTTTTGCAGGACACGGGAGCAGCGAGATGGGGCGGTAGTTCTTGAGGTCGGTGGGGTCGGCTGATGGCTTCTTTAGTAAGGCGCTGAGTTTGGCGTGCTTCCAGCTCTCCAGGAAGGTAGCGGTGTCGAAGGAGGTGTTGATGATGTCCCGCAGGTGGGTGCGATGATAGCGTCGGACTTGTTGAAGATGTGGTGAGGGCAGGGGTCGGTCGGAGATCCGGAGTGGATTGAGTTCATCGTGCGGATGGTGTCTTCGGTGCTGATCGGGGTCCAGGCACGGAGGGTGGTGGTGGGGGGCGGTGGTTCAGTCGTGGCGTGCGTCGGTTGAGTGCTGAAGCTGTTGTGTATGTCCGCGCTCTTGTTGGGAAGTAGGAGGCCAGGGAGTTGCAGAGGTCTTGCGAAGAGGTGATGTCGTCATAGAATACGAGATGAAGCACTCGTGGGGGTGAGTTCAAAAGTTGGTTTTATTTACGCACTCAAAAAAAGATGCGTTCCTTGCGGAAGGTGACATGTGGTGTCTTGCACAGGGTGCTTGGATATTTTAGGGGGTACCATGGGTGCCCACCGGGCCCCATAACGGAGGCCATACGGGACGGGGGTCCTGATAAGGGCCCCCAAACCTGCTTTCAGTCTGGATTTTCATGGCGTCGAACTGCCATGAAAAGGCAGAGGGAAAGTGAAATCATAATCCTCTATTTTGGTTTCCTCCTCGTTTCTTTCGAACTAGTGCTTAGACAGAGCCAGATATGCAATATCATACAGACTGCCACCGACAAACCATCAGTGGCGGTCCACCTGACATCCAGGGCCTTGGTCCACCCGCTGGATTATTGTGCCGGTAGTCGGAGTGCTGCGGGCTGTTGAGAAAGACCACCACCTCCAACATGATTGGAGATACGGTTGGTGCAGGGGTTGGATTTTTAAGCCAAAAATGCAGAGATAAAGCCCTTGTCAATATGCCCCTTTGTTAGGTGAGCACGAGTGCAATTCCTGGGAAGAGTGCAATTTCTAATACAGCTGCCTAACTGCTAAGTCAGATGTAGGCAGGCTAGCAACCCCAGTGGGAAACTTGCAATTATTTCTGACAGATTCTCTTTTTAGGTACAGTGGGCTGTATGCATTGGGGGGAATCATGTAATGTTTTAGGTGAAGGATAATTAGTACAAGTGAAATGTGATAAAAAGCTCTAATCTCCGGCTTTTGGCTTACAAATACAATGTGTAAATAAGGATTTTTCGAACCTTAAGGAGGTTTTCTCCTTTTTTAAAGGTGATTAGGCCGGGGTGAGAGGGATTGACATATACTTTTGCTGTAATGATTTTAAATAACCAAACGGTTTAATAAATCTTATCTTAGTACATAATATAGAAGTGGGTGAGTCACTAAATATGATCAAGGAGAGCCGAAACCAGAGCCAAGCCAAGGGTCTGGCTCAGATCTTAGAGCCCATGCACAAGCCTAGCCCTGAAAATATTTGCTATGTAAATAATGCAACAAAAGTCTCTTCAAAAATCAAAAAAGTGTATTTCTTTAGCATGTGGTAGCTGTGACATTAATAAGACACATTATAATAAAGTATTAATAAAAGTGTTAGATTTGTGCAACTGGTAGTCTGAATTCATATATTGAGAAGGGCTTTCATGAGTGATAATGAAGCAAAAAGAGTTTTTGGTGAAATAAAATATTTGCCTAAGATCACACAATTTATGCAGGGAAGCTATGATTTATGCAGGATTTCTGGTTTCACTTTGTGCAAATCAGGAGGAAACGTGTATTTGTTTGTTCTTCCTGATGTAAAGACATTGGCCTAGATGTATCAAGCCTTTTGCGATTCGTTAAGGCCGAAATTCGCAGAATTTCGGCCTTAAGGAATCGCAAACGGACATTTAGCATCTTTTGGGATGTATCAGAAAGTAGCAAAATATGTTATGCTTATGCATTTAAGGAATCGCAATTTTGCGATTCCTTAAATGGCATGTTTGAAACTTTTTAAAATTACGAATTCGGGTTAAGGAATCGCAAATTAACACCAATTTGAGGTTCGTGTTAATTTGCGAAATCCTTTTAAAAAACAAAATATGACTATTTTGAAGGTGGCATGTGACACACATACATGCCCATAGGGCATGTATGTGTGCCATATGCACACACATGTAAGTTTCAGGGGTGCAGCAGGGTGTCCATGAGACACCCCTGCACCCTTGAAATAATTCTCAAATTGCGATTAGCAAATTGCGAATTCGCAATTTGAGAAATACTGCACAATCATTCCTATGGGCCTCCTGGCCCATAGGAATGCATGGGGAATTATTCCTTATTTGCGAATTCGCAAAATGCGAATTCGCAAATAAAGATAAATAAGGAATCGCAAAAAAAATGCAATTTTTTACATACATTCCATTTTGCGAATTCTAAATAGCGATTCGCAAAAAATCGCTATTTAAGATTCGCAAAATGGAATCTTGATACATCTAGGCCATTGTCTTTACCTGTTGGTCTATTTTTCTGCAACTTTTAAATACAGTGCAAACTGGCCAAGAGTTTTACATGAACACCAGCTACATTTCACAAGGTCACATGAATTGTTTATAGGCATAGGGCGATTACATGATTTGCCCAGAATCACCTGCTATTGAGCCAATGCCATGACTCAAACCTGTATTCTCAGTTTCACATTTGGCTGCCCTGACGGTAATTCCAGATCCTGGGTTGATGAAGGGAGGCAGGCAGAAGCCACATGAAAGTTCAACTTGTCATGGACTTGAAGCTTCAAAAGGACCTCAAAATGAGTGAGAGCCTGGCTCCAGGCTCGTCTACCTCTAGAACAGTAGTAGTAGTTAGCGGTAGTAGTTCTATACTTAGTAGTTCCACTGTCGCCATTTCACACAGTGTAGTCCAGTAACTGTAGTTGTTTTGCTATATTGCATGAAATGTTCTAAAATCTATCCTATAGTCTACTATTTTAGGTCTTAAAATAATTTAACTCAAAACCTTGTACTTAGGTGATAAAAGGGGGCAAGTAGGAGCTATGGTGACTAAACTGCACAATGTGTATCAAGGAAAATTAGGTTCAAATCCCCATTTCATCAAATTGTGTGATCTTATGCAATCACTTTACTTCACTATGCCTCATTAAATTGAGCGTGAAATAAGAGTTAATAGAAAATGGTTTTGCCTCACACACAATACTAATACAGGCCACGTATAGATAGCATATAAAAATCAGACCACACCTGGTTCACTGATTACAGTGTTGTCAGTAGGGCCAAGCAAAATTTCATTTACGACAGTGTGATACCAGGTATTTCTGGCATTTTGCATTACACTTGTTACACAAAATGTCTGAGATTACACCATTACTCCATGTTCCGTAATTGAGATTTCTCTAGGGTAAAAATCCTATTGGAGAAGCACAGGACATAACCGAACTAACAGAAAACAAGTGGACTTCATTCACATCTCATGAAATGTTGTACTTTTTTTTAGCACAAAATATGCCCTTGGACCAATGATTTTGCCCTATAAATATCACATACTGCTGTTACATAATGTTTCAGACATTTTGTGAAATTTCCACAAAACCATTATGCCCAAGCCTTGTTAGCAGAGCATTGGAGGTGTGGAAAAATGAATGCTTATAATGTATTAATCTTAATATGTGTAAGCAATTGGGTTGTTGGTTGACTAGGGTGTGAGCCCTGGTCAAGCAGCAACCAAAGTCCTTGTCAGGGTGAGGCACAAGACAACCCTAAATTAACCTGTGCTCAACTCTCTGGTAGCTTGGCACAGAGAAGTCATTCTTAACGTAGAGGCAAAGTGTAAAGTATTTGTGCAACACTTCAAACAGTAATAAAGTGAAAACATCACACAATACGGATCCTACACAATGTTAGACAAATAGTGCAACTTTTAGTAAATAAACAAGACCAAAACAACAAAAATCCAATAGGTAGAATCGGATATATTCACCTTTAAAGATTTCAGTGAAAATAGTGCCAAAAAGCACAAAGCACCAACTATGGATATCTGGTTGGATGGGACAGGGACAAAGTCACAAGTTAAGGCTGACAGGGATGAAGCACTGGCCAGATATAAAGACCCAGTTAGACCCACTGAACAAAGTACCTTAATCCAGGATTGCATTCCAGTGTTGAAGATGTGTTGATGCCGCGATGCAGCGAGGCTGCAGTGTGAGCTCCTGCATTGTTGTAGAGGATCCTGTCAATGAGGGCTTACAATGTGAAGTCCGGTGTTGAGGATGTGTTAAGTAGTCAGGGAAATGCTTTATTTCCAAGAAGTTGAGAGGCTGTGATACAGAGACCGGAGCCATCATCGAGGGTGCCGCCAATGAGGGATGCAAGGTCCTGCAGCGAGGATGGATCGCAGAGCGGTCGTTCCAATGGGACGACAGGCTATAATGGGGGTCTTTGCAATGGTACCGATCCACGCAGCAGTGATGTCTTGGTTCTGCATCAGTTCTGCTGGATCCACAGACGCTAAAAGAGCACCTTAGACCCATTACCAAGGGTCAAAGCCTGGGGTGACACCACTTGGCAGGATAGACAGTCAGATGGCAGAATTCAGGTGCTGTGGTTGAGGCTGCAGGAGCATTCTGTCCCTGACTGTCATTCAAACAGGGGGCTAGCCAAGTAGCCCTTGGAACTAGCCCTTGGAGTCACTGGTGGTCCTGGGTTCAGCAGTTGCAAGTCTAGTCCTTCTCACCTAGGCAAGAGGGCAGCAGGCATCACATCAGCACAGTAGGGCAGCAGTCCTTCAAGCAGCAGTCCAGCAGAGTGGCAGTCCTTACAGCATCACATCAGTCCTTCTTCCTAGCAGAGTATTCACATGTCCAGAAGTGTGGTGAAGAGTTGATGTCTGAGGTCCAATATTTTTGACCCAGTTGTGCATTTGAAGTGGGGAGAAGCAGGAGGTATGAAGCCTTTTGGGTGGAGGCATGACACAGCATGTTCAAGTGTAAATAGGACTGTGTCTTGCTCCTACCGCCCATTCTGTCAGTGATGACCCATCTATCCATGCACACCTAAGCTCCGTATTGTGTTTGGCAGTCTAGGAGGAATACATAAATTCCAACTGTAGAAAACCCAAGTCATGTAATTTAAAATATGACTTCACCACAAGTTTGGATTTGTTTATTAGAATTTGAAAGACACCAAACATGAAGGAGTTATCTGTTCTCATTTAGTAGTCACAACTCATTAAATGTAAGAAGGTAACTGCAATGTCATCCTTTGAGAGAGACACGCCTTGCAGCAGTGAAAAATGAAATTAAGAGTTTTCACTACAAAGACATTTAAAACTTAAAAGTGCATGTCCAACCTTTTGAATACACTGCACCCTGCCCTCTGGGCTGTCCAGGGCCTATCCTATGGGTGACTTATACATATTAAAAAGGAAGGTTTGGGCCTGGCAAAAGGTTTATTTTGTCAGGTTGAAATGGCAGTTTAAAATTGCACACACATGCTGCATTGGCAGGCGTGAGACATGCTTAAAGTGTTACTTAAGTGGGTGGCACAATCAGTGCTGTAGGGCCACTGGTACCATTTAATTTTCAAACTATCTGCATAGGGGTGCCACATTACAAGTTACTTACACATAAATAAAATATGCCAATTGGAAATGTTTTAAGGAGAGTCCACAAGTCCTTTAGCACTGGTTAGCAGTGGTAAGTGTGCAGAGTTCTCAGGCCAGCACAAATTAACTAAGCAAAACAGGAGATCTGAAGGCAAAAGGTTAGGGGTAAATACGCCAAGGTGACATTACAAGTTTTTAAGAAATAAACTTAATGAGCATCACCGCCATGCCACATCTTTTGTTGACTCGGCTCTTGCATAGGCTCTTAGACCTCAGCCAAATGAAACAGAGTTTGACCAATATAATCTTAAAAAGGAGAATACGAGTGTATACATTGAACAAAATATTTATGTTTGTTATATGAATATAACATGGAACATCCAGGGGCAGCTCTCCCACTAGGGCGGAGGAGCATTGTCCCACTGCTTTCTCGCAGTGCGAGAAGCAGAAACATAAAATGGTAAAACTACCATTTTATGTTTCTGCTTCTCGCACTGCGAGAAAGCAGAAGGGTTTGGTTGGGGGCGGGCAGGTGGGCGGGTCTGCTCTAGGGCAGGGGAGGAGTGGCTTGTCCAATGCTGAGGGCGCTGACTGTTTGGTCGACCCTCTGGGGCCGCCCAAACCAGTCATGAGCACTCTGTCTTTTCTCCATGGGCTGCATGCAGCCTACAAGGAGAAAATGGCCTGGCTGTGCGCCGTCCCGACCAATCACAACGCTGCCATTGCAGCATTGTGATTGGCTTTGGGGAGGGGAGAGAGGCTGCCTACTTCCTGTTCCTGCCAGAGGCAGGAAAGTAGGAGCAGACTGAGCAGTGAAGACCCAGAAAAGGTACGTTTTCTTTTTTACTATTTATACCCCCCTCCCCGCGCGACCCCCTTCCCTCGCGACCACTCGTCCGCCCCCCCCCCCACGCGACTCTTCACACATAAAGCATGAAAGCATAAAAGATTTAATGATGTATTTCTTGCCTCGTTCAGTGGGTTTAAAGTTACGCAGTGCATGTAATAGGACCCCTGCACTACACTGCTCTGATAGTTAAATAACATTTAGGAGAACAAAAGCAATAAATAGTCATTTCATTATCCATCGATGTCTTTGCGATATACTGGGAGATGCCGTTTTTCTGATCTCCCCGACGAGATCAGGGTGAGATTTAAATTCGATCAGGAAGGGAATAGTGGCTGATGGAAAGAGGCATCGGGGCGCAGCACGGCAGCTATCGGCCCGAGATCCCCGATAGCAAAAACAGCCACTGTGCCTTCTAAAAACGCGGCTTGCTTCAAGTGATGCTTACTGCATTTCAGACACTCATATGCCGCAACGATGCTCATGTGAAAACCAGTGTTACAGCGATTAAACTGACAAATGCTTAAGGATACCAGTAAAATCAGGTGTTGATATTGTTTTGATGCATGAAGTCCAGATCAAAAAAGATTTTTGTTTACCAAAAAATCTTGCATCATTTACTTGTCAGGTTATGCCATTGGCGCCCTTCAAGGAAATATGCAAATGTTTTGCTAACATCAGCATCGCTGCTCGGGAGCATTCCACTGAAAATGGATCTGATTACAATTAAACGTTACAGTCGCCAGATCACGTGCCTCTCACTTGAGACTGTGTGTTACTCCTCCCAGCCAGGCGACTGTGCGCGCATCTGTACAGTGCCCCCAACGCTGCACTTGCCAAGGCACATTGCTGCGGATTTGAAGGCACGAGCCGCTGATGCGGAGCATCCCCTAACATTGGCCCAGGAGCCCGCAGAGCGCTCGAGCCGAGCCTGCAGACCCGGACGGCTCGTCGTCGGAATGAGTGACCTGACACCGCCATTTGTCTTCTGCAAGGCCCAGCTCCCGGCGCGTGGCCAGCACGGCGGACCTTGTAGGATAAGGACGAAGATCGCTGCACTTGAGAGATGAAAGAGCCCTGGACAGGCGCCTGGGGAGCGCTGCGGAGGAGCGACGCATCCCAATGCGGGAGCTGCAAGCCCTGTCACTCCGAGCTCGGAGAGCGTCCGCGGTGGAGATGTCTAAAGAAGGGCGCATATTCATTACCTGCGGAGAAAGCAAAGTGGTATGCTAGACAAGGCCATTTTGTGGGGGAGGGGGAGGTGTCTTCAATGCTCTATGCCCCTGCAAATCAGCAGAGTGGACGCACCCTCCTACAGAAGAAGCAGCAACAGAGGCCTTCACTCTGACTGATGTGAAAAGATACAAAGTAGCAACATTCAGCCAGGTTAATGCATCACTTTGAAATAAAGGATAACTAGCTCCCCAAAATGTGACCTTCTAACTTATGTTCAAAACTTTTTCTGTGATTGTGGGTAGTTTCGATACAGTTAACTACAAAGAAGATGGGCAAAAACAGCGATGTGTCACTTTTCAGAGCACCAGCCATACAACACCATGGATGCGCCGTAATTACAATACTGCTCACCATGGCACAAGGATTGACAGATGACGTATCTGGTGGCTTAAACATGACGCACTGTTGGGGTGTGTCGAATAACTGACGCAACTCCAGCAATGTGTCATTACACATGGGCGAGTCCCAAGTGTAAAGCCCTGCGTCACTCCTTACACCTGTGTGAAGCAGGCGTAAGGATTGTGACGCAGTCAAGACGTAGAAGTGGCGCTGAGAAAGCTCATAGGTTTCACTCTGCCACTTCTACGAGGCTTTTTTACAGGGTAACGCCAACCCTGCACTACATTGTACCCCGACGCAGGTATAATGTAGTGCAGACCTTTACAAAGTGACGCATCTGCCTAGATGTGTCACTTTACAAATAAGGGCCACTGTGGCACATTGTTGACGCCACCGCAGCGTCACAAAATTGTGACGCACGGCGACGCAAGCCCGTCATAAATAAGAGCCAAAGAGTTTAAAGGGAGTATTCCTCCCGCCTACTTGCTTCCTCCAACGTCCTGTCATTAGACCTACTCACGCGGCTCCTCATAGGACTCACCCCCACTCAAGACCTTCAAGGAAGTGCTTACACAGCACCTCCTCTGCAAGGATCCATAACGCATCTGCATTGTGGTTCAGGGTGGCCATCTGGGGTACTCAAGCAATCTAGGTGTCTCTGGGTTTGAATGAGAGATTACTTTTTACATACCCAGAGCCTCAATAGGACAACTAATATCCATTTTTACTTGTCAGGTGCACTCAAGCAAGTGGAAGTTAATGGCATAAGGAAGGACTATGGGGTAATTTGAAGGATGATTGTTGGGGCAATTCTTAAAATGGGAATATGGCATTGCACAGTAGGTGCAGATGGCAATTTCAAACAGCAGGGCAAGAATTGGGAATCCGGAGGCGACTAAAATCAAAAACTTGACAGGATGTGCTGAAATCAGAACTCAGGAGTGTTCAAGTTGTGAACTTGTGGAATAAAGGTAACATCTGATTGGCTCCTTGAAGGAACGAGACAAGTTCTTTCCCTCTTTCACAAATGCGTACCTATAAGGGGGCATGCACAGTCACCCATATACCCCTAAGCCTATAGTCTGAACCAGATTGGACCTTTGCATGTTAATGCAACCCAATGATCCTATGTATGACAAACAAGGGAGTGAATATGTCCTTTTCCAATGGACAGATCTATATTTGTAAGCAGGCTAAAATTGTACCTGTTCTGTTTGCTCTGTCCAATAAACCATGCATCTGGTGAAGAGAGGAAGAAGTCTGGGGCCATGCAATATGTTCTGCATTTTAGGCAGGAAAAGAGCTGCGCTGAAAAGCACAGACTATCCTTATCTGAATTTATGAACTGGATTGTTCCACAGCCCATATGCACTATTTAGTGAGGCCTAGATTTTGTAGTGACCTAAAAAGCACCTTAGTAGATGAAATATGCAAATGGAATCCAATAAGTGCCATGTTGTAGTTTGTGTTTGTAAGTTAATGCTTAAAGCCTTCGACTTCTTGAGACACGTACTCCATCTTGACTCGTGAGCTATGGCACTGCTTATATATAGTGCATTGTAACAAAAACAATACTTAATAAGGTCTTTTCCATGTTAACAGGAATATGTCCATTGGATCCCGTTTTATTTTCACTTTCTGATTAATCGCAGTGTTACAAGTCAGGGGTTATTTAGAATACTGTGTACTGCCCATACCCAGATCCTCCTCAGTGAGGGCCCGATTCATAAAGGTAAACTTAAACTTTTGTGCAAGTTTACTACTTTTCAGTATTCACAAAGGTAATCTTTGACCAAAAGTCTAACTTTACTACTTTTCGGTATTCACAAAGGTAAACTTTGACCAAAATGCTAACTTTACTACTTTTCAGTATTCACAAAGGTAAACTTTGACCAAAATGCTAACTTTACTACTTTTCAGTATTCACAAAGGTAAACTTTGACCAAAATGCTAACTTTACTACTTTTCAGTATTCACAAAGGTAAACTTTGACCAAAATGCTAACTTTACTACTTTTCGGTATTCACAAAGGTAAGGTACTACTAGTAAAGTTAGACTTTTGGTCTGAGTTTATCTTTGTGAATACCGGAAAGTAGTAAAGTTAGACTTTTGGTCTGAGTTTATCTTTGTGAATACCGGAAAGTAGTAAAGTTAGACTTTTGGTCTATATTTACCGTTGAAAAATACCGAAAGGTAGTAAAATTACACAAAAGAGTGAGTTTACCTTTGTGATTTGGGTCTTGAGACTTTAAATTAAAAAAAAAAAAAAGTGCTCCGCCCCAATGAGTGTTGGGCTGTTTTACACAATTCATGGCTTCCTGCATCAGCTGATAAAGCTTCTGTGTACCTATGGGCATAGTTCAGAAAAAGATGAACCATTGTACAAAAGAAATGAAAACGTACTCAATTGATACGTTCTTAGCAAATTGACGCAAAGGGAACAATCATTGGTGAAACAAGTAGATCTGGGATAAATTGCAAAAGTATACAGCATAGAGGGAGACACAGAAGGGAGCCAGCAGAGAGGACTGTAGTTATTAAGTTATTCTTCGTGCAGTTTAGTGCAAGCAGTAGGCCTGTAAAAACACAGACCTAAAAACGTAATATGCATTTCAGTTATCTCTGGGCACTTTTAAAGGGGTGGCTTTGAGAAGAAGTGTAAGTATCTTAATTTGGTAAGAGTAATTTCCTCCGTGTCAATTACAACTCATAACCAGTGTCATCCTAAGGATTTGGGGGGCCCGGGGCAAAATCTATTTTGGGGAGCCGTTGTTCGGAACAACTTTGAATTTTATTACCCATTTTCTGCTTATTAATGCCTCTTAATGCCAAATTATATTGAATTAAATATTACAAATTGAGACAGAGAAATAGACAGACGTAAGATAGCGAAAAAGTACACTTTCCCAGGGGCCCCTGGATGGTGGGTGCCCTGGCAATTGCCCATTTTAATACCTCAACATGTCTCTGCTCATAACACCACTTTACAAACATTTTTGAAGGTTTAGGTCCAACTTACTACTACAGAAATAATCATAATGCATGCATAAATAAATTGTGCTCAATACATAAAGAAGCACAGTGTTTCTTTATAAGTTCAACGTCTGTTGGACTTGGCCCTTCCTGTAGGGTCATCCCCAAACTTTTTGCCTTCCTCCTCCTATTTTTTGGTTGAATTAGTTTCGGCCGGCCTTATTACTCTGTGCACTTCACCTCTGCTAACCAGTGGGAAAGTGCTTGTGCTCTATTCTTTACTCATTATAATATTGGTTTATCGCCAAATGGCATATTTTATTTACTCATTAGCCCCTAGTGAATTGGTGCTACATGCACCCAGGACCTGTAAATTAAATGCTACTAGTTGGCGTGCAGCACTGGTTGTGCCACCCACTTAAGTAGCCCTTAAAAACATGTCTCAGGCCTAACGCTAACGCCATCTATGCTGGAATCAACAGAACCCTGCAGCACAAGCTCCAAACCATCCAGAACGCTGCAACAAGACTTGTCCTAGGGACACCATGACACAAATACATCACCCAACACCTACGAAACCTCCACTGGCTCCCCGTCGACAAGAGAGTGACCTTCAAACTTCTCACCCTTGCCGACAAAGCCCTTCACAACATCGGACCCAACTACCTCAATGAGAGAGTCTCCTTCCACATACCCAAGAGGAATCTCCACGCCGCCGACCTCGCCCTGGCAGAGACCCCCCTGCATCAACAGAGCAGACGGACAAGCCTTCTCCTACATTACAGCCAAGACCTGGAACGGTCTCCCAGCAAACATCAGATGCTCCCCGAACCTGCACGCCTTCTGGAAGAACCTCAAGACCTGGCTCTTCAACTGAACGGAGCTGCTCCCCCTTCCCCCAGCACCTTGGGACCCTCACGGGTGAGTAGCACGCTTCCTGTCCAATCAATCGAACATGAAAAAGCCTGTGTGTGCAGTTTTACTTTTAAACTGCCATTTCAACCTGACAAAATAAACCTTTTGCCAGGCCCGAACCTTCCTTTTTGATACATATAAGTCACCTCTAGTGTAGGCCCTGGACAGCCCAGTGGGTAGGGTGCAGTGTATTCAAGAAACAGGACATGTACTTTGAAGTTTTACGTGTCCTGGTAGTGAACAACTATTAAATTAGTTTTTTACTACTGTAAGGCCTATCTGTCCCATAGGATAACATTGGAGGGGCCTTAGTACATTTTATAAGTGAAATTTCCAAATGGGAAGAGAACACTGTTTAATGTTTAGAGTCTCTGGAATCCTAATTTAAAATATTAACTTATGAAGAAGTCGTATTTTACATTACTTTTCTGAAAATGCCACTTTTAGAAAGCACAAGACACACAGATGAAGGACGAAATGCACAGCAAATCAAACATTAACCCCAAGTGAAGAGATATGGGTTAAATCAATTATTCTTTTGCTCACCATGCCACCCCAGTTTAGACCCAGCCATATGCAAATCAGTCTTGACCCTGTGCCTCATGGAACAGTCCAGCCAGAAGTGCCAAGCCAGGTCCTCCCTGGACCAGAAACAAGCATCCCGGGACTGGGCATCACCGCTCATCAGCCAGGCTCATTAGAAAGCTGGCATTTTCTTGCCTTAGCCATCTGGTGCCTGCATCCTGTCTCTTGTCACATGACTGGGTGTAATTGGCAGTTGAGCTGTGTGTATTCCTCCTAGACAACTACACACAATGGGAGCCTAGGTATGACTGGATGGTCCATCACTGGCAGGATGGGAAGGAGGAGCTGTACCCAAGGTGCTTCTGTAAAGCCCTGCTGTTCTCCTCATCGGAACCAATGCAAAGCATTGTAAAGCCCTGCAAAACCTCACCGTACAGGTGCATGTCTTCCCAGCATCGAAGCAAAGCGATGCCAAGTAGTGAGGGCCAAAGGTAAACAGATTACGTAGGTGAATCAGAGGTTCATAATACCCATAGGAAAATTATTTACACACAGTTAATTTAGAGGGAAATTACTTTCAAAGAGAGGGTGGCTAAATATATAAACTCGTATACGTGTTACATATATTCACTTTACTAGTTCCTGTCTTCTTTGAGTCTGCTTTAATGTGTTTACAATCGTTTATGTGTAAGTCATGGCTTCCTCATACCATTGTTGACGCCAAAATACATGGAATTACCGCATTACACCAGGAGTAGTCTTATTCCAGGATTGGCACCACTGCCATGCATGCTCCTAATATGTCATGATGTACCACCATAGTGCAGTGAATATTAATAGAGCACCTGCTATTGTACTGGATGCCCACAATACCTAAAGAAATCCCAGCATTGTGCACTGGTTCCTCTTAATGTGGCAAGAATTTCCACAATACTGCCAGAACCTCTATTGTGCCCTGGATGCCCATAATATGATAGAAAGAACAATTTTCCAGGGTGCTCATTATGGCTCTGTTGTGCACCGTTGGGCAGAGATTTGCCATCATAATGCCATAATTATTATCATGCAATAGATAAGCATGCCAATGAAGTGCACAGTACGTAAAAAATGACCCCATTGCATCAAGACCCACAATATGCCAGAGATAGTCTCCATTGTATCATGGATACCCACAGTGTACCAGCTATAACCCCCATTATGCCAATGCTTTCATTTAACAAGGCTGTGCATCAGGTCATGGATGCCGACAGGTTGTTTAGAATTATCACCATTGGGTCGGAGCCACCATTTTACAAGTAGTTGTCGTTATGCCATGGAGGCCCACACTTTGCCAAGGGATGCCACTTACATTGAAAGGCCATCATTTTACCAAGGATGAGCAATGGCCATTATGTCATTAATGCCCACTTTTTGCCAAGCACCATCACCGTTTTGCTAGGGTCCATAGTTTTCTAGAGTGAGCAGTGGCCATAGCCCCAGGGGTGCCCACAGGTTGCCAAGAATTACCACTATTAGGCGAAGGCCAGTATTTTACTTGGGATGAACAATGGGCACCATCATATGAATGCCCATAAGTTGCTAAGAGTTACCTTCATTGTGGAAGGGTCAGCATTTTTAAATGAGAGAGAAGAGGTAGCACAGCTTAACCTGACAATTGAATCGTACTACGTTTGTGGAATATTGTATTCAAATCTTGAAAAAAGTGTCCTTATAATTCTAAATGCATACGGGTAGTGCCCCATACTTGACACTTAATAAGCAAATTAATCTATGATGAGAGAATACCCATTCCACTCATTTGCTGACTGGCACAATTTTCAACAATATTTTGTTAATTCTTCTTTCTTTTCAATCACCCATAGGGTACGTGGATACACAGTAGATTCCAATACATTTCCAGAAAGTCCTTCATAATAATTCAAATTCTTTTGATGATTCATTTTGCATGTTCATCCTTTTATATTATTGTGTGAATCATTTTTTAATTGTTGCTCCTAGTTCTTCATCAAAGCCCAGTGCATTTCCCACTGTTGTGCGTCATCAGGGGAAAAGGTTAACTAATTGCACTCAGTGTGAAACAGTTAGCAAGGTCCACAATTTGATGTTCGAAATGTGTTGCAAAGTTAAAATGTAATGCACCTGCAAAGAATCAAGTCTGAAAGTGCATATACGTTTAGGAGTTTATGTTTTAATGGTCAGTAGAGCCCCCTACGGAGGGCTCTAAGGCTATTAGAGCATTCTGCCATTAGAGGGCAAAATGTTTTAATTTGTAACACTAAGCCCTCACTGAGCCCAAGGGGGTTGAAATCTCCTCAGACTCTGTGAGGCCTTTGTTCACAGACATTGGATTGTTGAGCCATTAGAAGCCCGGAGCACTCCAAAGTCTTCAGTGGAGCGCTCAACATTCCAGTGTTCTAATATAGCCTTATAGCCCGCCGTAGAGGGCTATACCGGCTATTAAAGGCCCTCTCCAGCGTTAAAGGCCCGAGCCGAAGGCGAGGGCCTTTAACAAGGGAGAGGGACTTTAATAGCGGTATAGCCCATCTACGAAGGGCTATAAGGCTATTAGAACATTCTGTCACTAGAGGGCAGAATGTTCTAACAAAAAAAACAAAGCCTTTTGGGAGCGTGAGGGGATTGGAATCCCCTCAGGTTCCCTGAAGCCTTTGTTCACAGCCAGAGCTGTGAACAAAGAAACATTGGAATGTTGGAGCTCCGGGCGTATACCAGCCATTATAAGCCCAGAGCACTCCATTGTTTTCAATGGAGCTCCCAACATTCCAATGTTCTAATACCTGTAAAAAAAACTCTTTTTCCAAGTGTAAAAATATATCTTGTCAATAGCGAGTGTCTTTACATTCATAATAAAAGCTGTTTGCCCATGTAAGTTGATCTTACAAGTGTGTAATTTGGAATCAGAACCTGGTAGGTTAGGCACATATCTCCAAGGTCAAAGGACTACGCCATCTTCTAATGCAGAGGCGTCAATCACATCAAGCACTTTGAGGTCATTTCCTGCGCAAATATTTCTCCAAGGTTCTCCTACAGAAAATAACAGGATTCGTTTTAATCTGCATATTGTATTAATGTGTAGAACGGGCTTCTATGTGTATCAAATTACATCAGACTTGGAATTCATATATAATTTTGGAAAAATGGAAATTGAAACCTTTGAGTAATTGGTGAGTAAATCAAAAAATGCACCCCTCTGAAGGCAATGCAGAAGTTAATGCAGTGAAACCTGGGACAGGGTGTGGCTTAGTCACAGAGGCATTTCGGAGTATGTAAAGCAGTGGTCCTGTAGTGCTGGACTGGGCTACAACAATGGGAATTAAATGAGGATATTCAGGGAAGATTTGTAGACAATTAGTACAAACAGAATGGAATGTGCTCTCTTCGTGCTTTTATTAACAGGGAATTGGAGGTTTCAGGGCTAATTCATAAAAACAAATAAGACTACCCCTGTGGTACTACTTCCCATACCCACTCATACTTTTGGTCCCTGAGCCTCAACAGCAGAGAATAAAGAATCTGGGGGCCTCATTTATGAAAAGTGACGCATCGCTGCATGAAAACAGCGATACGTCACTTTTCACTGCGTACTCCTTGCGACACCAATGATGCGTCATATTTAATGTATGACGCATCATGTCGCAAGGACTTACAGATACGTCAGTATTTCTGACGCATCTGTGAGCGCAAAAGTGACGCATTGCTGGAGTGTGTCACAAAAGTGACGCAACTCCAGCAATGCGTCCTTTCACATGGGGAAAGCCCCATGTGAAAGGGCTTGCGTCAGTCTTACGCCTGCTGTGAGGCAGGTGCAAGATTTTGACGCAACAGCGTCCTAAAAGTGACGCAGTGAAATCTCATAGATTTCACTGCGTCACTGTAGGAAGGGGGAGGCTCTAGTTGGCGCAGTGAAACACTAGCGACAAGCAGGGACTCTCTCTTCCTCGTCAGGGCTGAGGGTTACCTTCCAGACAACCTCTGCTTACCCTCTAGGTAGTGTGGCTTAAGCAGTCGTAGGCTAATCTTTGGGGCACATAGGGTTAAACACTTGCAATATTACACCGCCACAACCAACCCACCACACAATGAGACCAAACTGTATTCTGTAAAAATATATCTCTTTATATAAATTTCAAGCAGGCTTATGAATACAGTGATCAGGCTTTCAAATAGCGGTTTCAAGTTACTTAGTTCAAGTTGCCACAGTTCTTTCTAGCAATAAGAGTTCTTTAGGGCCTTCTGGCCAGTTCGACAAAGTTCTTGTAGAGCGGGCGGCTTCCAGGGGAGCTGTCCCACGTCGCGTTGCCTTCCCGGGGTCGGGCAGAGTTCCTTCTGTAGCCCAAACCGGATCTAATTTTCAAGGAGCAGGGCTCCTTCTTTTATACAGTATTTCTTTTGTTCTCGCAGGCCAGGGGGGCCTTTGCATAGCCACTTTCAGTCCTTGAGTACCCTGGTGGGTGTACTCCGGCTTCTGCTTTCAGTGTGAGGGGCAGGCGCA
The DNA here is from genome assembly GCF_964263255.1 of Lissotriton vulgaris. Lineage (NCBI taxonomy): Eukaryota > Metazoa > Chordata > Amphibia > Caudata > Salamandridae > Lissotriton > Lissotriton vulgaris. Next base: position 350,919,312 of record NC_141685.1, on the reverse strand, counting down.
TCAGACGCCCCACAGGAGGTGGAGCCAGCATTGTGCGGACAGGGGCCGCCAGAGTACCTTGTTGATGGGGCTTCGCCCTTCCTGGGCCAGGTGTCGGCTGAGTCATCAGTCGCTCCCCAGGAGGTTGGAGCCAGCATTGTGGTGGCAGAGCACAGCAAGATCCAGAGTCAAGAGCCACTCCTACCTCCCACTAAGGTGTAATCTGCGCATTCACCACCTGTCATCCCCAGCCCTGTCACTCACACATCCCAGACAGTCAGATACACATACCAGCAGAGGCGGGCTGAAATGGTTAGGCAAGCAAACGCTAACTTTCTAAAAGTAGCGTTTGCAAACACAGGATACTAAAATAAACTTGACTACAAGAAATATTTCATCATCCTGAGTTCAGGCATACTAAACACGACGCGCTACCATGCTCCTTGAGCCTGCTGGGATTATAGGGTGTAATAATTCCAGCAGCTCAGTCTGGCCTAATGGAAGCAGGTAGCCTTCAATAGTGAGATACGATTTTGGTTGTAAGTCACTACTAGGACATGCCACACACATCAGGGCCTGTCCTACCTTACACCTACAACGCACCCTGCCCGCAGGCCTACCATAGGGGTGACTAATATGTAGTCAAGGGAAGGTTCAGGGGCTGGCAAGTGGGTGCACTTGCCCAGCTAGCGTGACAGTACGAGAACGCACGCGGGTTCTGCGGTCGCAGTCCCCAGACACATCTTTACGGCTGCTTCGGTGGGTGGCGCAACCAGCGCTGCAGGCCCACCAGCAGTATTGGCATCTACAAGCCCCGGCACTCCTAGTGCACTTTACTAGGGACTGACAGTAAATCCAATGAACCAATCATGGATACCAATCGCATGTACAATTTACAGTAGGGAGCACTTGCACTGCGGCACGGGTCGGCCGTGGCGCAGTGCCCTGAGTATCGGAAAACCAGCAAAAGATCGGAGGCACATCAGCAAAAAGTGGAAGGGAAACTCACGCCAAGGTGCCAGGTCTAACAGTCACTATTACAAGGCTTTTTGCGGGGGAACGCCCCCTCTGCATACATTATACCTGACGCAGGTATAATGTGGCGCAGGGGTTTAAAAAGTGAGGCATCTACCTCGATGCGTCACTTTTTAAATATGGCGCAACAAGGCGCATTTTGTACGCCGCTGGTGCGTCACAAAAAGTGACGCACCGGCGGCGCAAAACTGACGCATGGCCTCATAAATAAGGGCCTGGGACTCTAACCATCTGTCAGGTGCTGCCAATTGGCAATAAAAAAATCACACAGCCACAGTGCTGTAGTCAACACCTACCCAAAAAGCTGTAAAAACCATCAGGTTCGTCACCAAGCCTCATGGCACGTATATGTGACATTTACACTGCCCTATTGCATTCTCGCTCTCCTGAAAACTGTCCTCCCCAGCACTGATATTTTAGCGTTGAAAAGGATTGTAAACACTAATGGGCAGATTTACAAGCCCCTTGCGCCTCTTTTACGCCGCCGTTGCGTCACTTTTGTGACTTTTGTCACTTTTGTGACGTAGCGGCGGCGCAAAAGATGCGCCATGGTGCGGGGTATTTACAACGTGATGCATCTTGGAGATGTGTCACGTTGTAAAGCCCTGTACCATAAGGAGGCGTTCCGGCGCAGGGGGGGGGCGGCATTCCGGCGCAGGTACGCCTTCTAAAAATGGCTGAGTGAAATCTACACACAATAACTGGCGTATCCCTGGGGATGCGCCAGTTATTGTAAATTTGCCCCTAAATTGGCTGTAATATCCATGCTATAAAAAAATTAGTTAATGCAACAACTTTAGTTCCCCTGCTTACGTCCAAGCCTAAAAGCGCAAGGCGACGGAAGGACAGCATCAAGGCAAAGGAGAGAGATGTCAATATTCTTGGAGTCCCAGCCAACCTCCTTCACCTGCCTCTAAGGCAGGTAGTCATGCTCCTGTTCACATACAATCTTTCTGATATTTTAACAAGTGGAATTACTTATAACAAATGATTTCTGTCAGAAGAACTACGCCTGCGGCGGCACGTTGGCACACTCGGCAGATGCGGGTCTTGACAAGCAGGATTCGGCCTATTCCGAGATGGGCAGCGCGCCCCAGGGGGACGCTCCGCATGTCTCCGTCAAGGCGGTAGCAGAGGAAGGCGCCATATTGGAACATCTGCCTGGGTTAAGTGTTGTCTCATCAGCTGCACCTGTCAGCGCCATGCTGCTTCCAGTCGGCTGCAGCCACAATGCCTGCTGCGGTGCAGGACTAACCCTACTACTGAACTACCAGCTTTGAAGCTTTCCTCTTTTTTTAAATTTGTATTTATATTTTTTAGTCATAAGAGGGTTGGACACAGCATCGTCCAGTGAGATTGTGAGCATAGAAATATGATGTATCCCTTGATCTTAAACATGCATCTCGGTCCTAAGCTAACTGCTTGGCCTTCATTAATGCATGTTTCTATTTTTAACAGACTACTATTTATGGATACATTTCATATGAATCATTTCTGGATTTCATCTTCTGATTGTCTTTTTATTTGCTCTCAACTGTATCACTTTATGTGTATTCTGTATCTTCATTTGCTTGTTTATAACAATAAAATCTTTTGAAATTAAAAAAACATGCATCTCGGCAGCTCTCTTCCCAAGAAAGGACTGGGCATGTGGAGCTTATGCAAATGAAGGTGTGGAATGCCTGCCTTTTGCTACTAACCTGTATTACAAGTCGTCTCGGCTCTGATCCTGGGCAGCTTATGAAAGACGAGTCCTGACAGAGGAGAGCAGTCACAGGCAGGCCATTTTCTTTCTCGGTTCAGTAGTTTGATGTAAGCAATTTCACTCTGAGTTTGAAGTAGAAGGTTCACCAACAAACACAAATATTTCTCTAGACTGTGAAGCAGTAAGTTTTGAAAGTAAAGGCAGTAACAGCAGAAAACGTAAATTATTAAATCAAATGGTCAGACAGCAGTCCAGCCAGATAATTGTAATAGCATACATATTACGGTCTGTTCATCAGCATATATAGTTTATTACAAATCCATGTTATTTATTTGTTATTTTTTATAAAGGTATTTAATCAGAAACAGTATTTAATTTATTTATTTAGTGAGCTAAAATGACAGGTAAGATGCCCTGTAAATATTAGAAGATCGATCCTATTTAGGGTCTTGATAGCATGCAACCTTCCGAAACTTTTACAACGCAGTGAATAACAACGCAGTCGTTTTAACAACCGTGTTGTGATTCCGCTTACCATTACTCCGCAAGTCGTAACAACGACTTGCGGAGGGGGGGGAGGTGTGGGATTTAAAATCCCCTCGTTGTTCCGACTTGCGGAGTAATGGTATGCGGAATCACAACTCGGTCGTTGTAACAACCGCGTTGTGATTCCCGGCGGGGGAAAAGCCAGCGAATAACATCATAGATTCACCTCAGAGGTAGTAAGCCTTGTTTTTCTCAAGTCCAATTAGATATATAGGGGCATATTCTCAAGGAGTTATCGCAGAGTTAACAGAATTTTATCGCAGCCAAAGTTGCGAATGGAGCTACTGATCATGCAGCTCGGGCACCCAAGAGGGCCACAACACCCACCTCCACCACCCCCAGGCCAGCCACCACCCCTTGGACCCCCCCGCAACACCCCCCAGGACCACCAGAGAGGCAGCGCAGACCGCGGACCCCACAGGCTGACGATACCAACACAGCAGACAACCAACATCCCACCTCAGATAAAGCTGCTGGCTGTGCTACACCTGCTAGCCTCTGGTACCTTCCAACCAACAACCGCCAGAGTCGGAGGAGTCTCACAGCCAGCCCTATTAAAGTTCCTCAAACCTGTCCTGGAGGCCATCATCAGCTTGGTACCCCAGTAACTATACTTACCCCAAACTGCGCAGGAACAACTGGAGACCATGCAAGGCTTCTACGCCATAGCTGGATTCCCACATGTGTTGGGGCAATAGACTGCACACATGTCCTACTTTTGGCGCATGCCGACACTGCACACAATTACCGCTACCGCAACAGAGAGCTCACGCATTCCATCAATGTACAAGCAATAGTGGACCAACGGAGACTCTTCAGCAATGTCATCGCCAACTACCCAGGCAGTGTGCATGAGTCCTTCATCTTCCGACAGTCCATCATCAACCGGCGCTTCCAGGATGGCACCTACGGAAATGCTCTGCTAGTTGGTAAGTACCAAATGAACACACCACACACCTCAACTTCACAATAATGCAACCCACAACTCTGGGAATGCACACGTTACAAACTCACATACAACATGCCAAACAACATGCCCACCTACCAGACACAACAGCACAACTTACTGTGGTAACCTGGGCTAGCCATGTACATAAGCCATCAATGGCATGGCACCTCAGCCACACAATAGCAGATTGTAGGGAGAGGTGGGAATCGGGCATGTGCGAAGGAGGAAAGTGACCCATGAATAAGCATGTACACAATATCAAGTGAGACGTGGATGTGCTGGCCAGACTGCAGTATGTAGACCACACACGTATCCATGTCAACACACACAGCTGGTGACTGGAGTGTAGTGGACACAACCATGTCACCCAAGCCAGTTGGGGAGATCAAGGAAATGTAGCTTGTCTCGTTACCCCCTCGTAAGCGTGAGCTGAATGGGCTGGCCCGGCGTACACCAGGCCAGCATAGGGATGTGAATGAAAGGCACGTAACTCTGGGCGGGGTCCTCTTCCAGAAAGCCCAACGTCTCTGCCAGGGCGACGCAGCTCACCCCACCACGAGGTCGACCCTGTTACCGTGAGCGGTGTTGCCTGTGGGCCTGAAGCCACCCGGGCTGGTGTTCCCCAGGCCTCAATGCCCAACTGCCGACACCGGCATGTGTTGAAGAGGGCCCACCACATGTTGGTGCAAGCTCCAGGCCCGTGGCACATGACCTAGGCAGCCTCCTCGGACCATCTTGGCCTCTGCGACACAGGCCCGCTGAACTCCATTCTCGTTGACGTACTCCACCGGCATACACAGCGGACAAGAAGGACACAAATTTGGAACTGAGTCTTGATTACACCATGGCAGAGTACATTATTTAAGGCTGAGGTTATGTCACTATACTCCCTTCAATGTGGTGCCACAAAGGCTGTGCATAGGACTCGCACCAAACGTGTCTGTGGGCACTTGGCTGACTGCGGCCTTCGGCCTACACTGTGGTCCTGCAGACATTACACCAATCCAATGCAGTCTGCCACAGGCAGGACACTGCATCATCACTGGCTAAACACACGCTCAACTCTGGTGCCACTACCTATGTCAGCCACAAATCTAATACAAATGCCATTCCAACGTCCTGTGTTATAGATCCAGGAGGAGATGGCTGGACAGCTGATAACCCGTGCTGACCGCAGCCTCCGTCCGACACTGCGGCCAACTAGGTCGCATTTTCGGAACTGAGTCTTGATTTCTTCATGGCAGTGTACATGTCGCAGTATGCAAGGAGAGGAGTAAGTGGAAGACACGCTTCAGTCCGGAGGAGAAAAGGCTCACCTTTACGGAGGTGATGGGACACTACCAACAACTGCACTGGTGCCACTGACTCTATGCAGCGCATGCCTACCACACATGGCTGTGGGCCCCTGATGACTGCTGGCTCCGGCACGCACTGCGGTGGAGTAGGTCACACCTTTTGAACTGAATCTTGCCCTCTACATGGCAGAGTCCATGTCATTGTACAGGCCTCATCGCAGACTGCATCCCCTTCCAGCTATGTTGCCCCTGAGTGTGTGCCCTGAAATTCATGGTCGATCTCTGTTTATACTTCGGTGGCGTCTGGGCCCATGGGCTGGAGGTAGTCTTCCTCTACATGTAGCTGATACTGACAAGGTGGAAAAGTGGTCTGTAGCATTCAACTCCGCAATTTGCCTGTTCCTGCTTGCTTCTGCCCTCTGCTTCACTCCCAGAAGGTACACCTTCCACTGTCCCCTGCAAACCTCCGCGACATTCCCCTTGGACATTGACGAGTTTACGCTCAGCTCGCATGGTCCTACCTCAGTGCACCGCAAGTTACCATCCCGTGGTGGTGTGCCTGTGCCGGCCACGGAGCATCCGGGGCCACAAACTCTGTGCTGCTCAAGTCAGGGACCCATGATGTCCGTACCTTGTACTGCTGATTGTCTGCTCAATGTTGGGGTTGTTGCCAGCACCACCCAATCCCTGAGTGCTGGCTTACACCACCCAACACCCATCCAGCACAGGCATAACTAGAGATGTGACCCTGGCCATTCCACATTAGATTGTGCTGTGTACAGCAAGCACAACCATGTCACTGCAGTCAGTGGTGTGGACCTATGACATGTAACCGTGTTGTATCTTCATGTGAGCATAAGAGGGGTGGACAGGCGTACGACAGTAATTTGTAGGGGTGTGGCTCCTCCACACGTGGACCTGGGTGTGGTTCAGTGTGGACCTTGCCAAGGATGTGGCTGATGAGTGGGTCTCTGTTGTAGTGTCTGCGCAACCCGTTTAGCAATCAACAATGTTGCTATGTGGCATGTCCCCGGTGTGTGTGGTAGGCCGAAGGGGTACATGGGAGAGGGCATGCCCGCTCGGGGTCAGGGATCACACATGCCAACTGTTGTGTGTGTCGCTATTAGCGCAGCATGAGCCAAAGATGTACCCTCAACTGCATGTCGAGTTCAGCCAGGCAGGTGCTCTACATCTGTGTCATTCCTGTACTTGCAATGGGCCGAAACACATGTGGCCGGCCACATTCTGCACAGCATTATCACTGCGTCATACTCATAGGGGTGCATGTGATGTAATCGCGCACACTAGTGTATGTGCTCGGGGGGAGGTGCAGCAGTGAGGCTACGTAGTACACAGTGATGCAGATCATGTGCAACACGTAGTACATGTCAGAAAGGAATCTCTAAGTCACACATATCACACACCAATGAACCAGTGAGCCTGCCAACACATCCTATAGTACATAGTCGTGACTCTTGTCTCTTTGCACTGTCACAGGTGACCAAGGATATGCACTTTGTGCTTGGATGATGACACCTCTCCGCGCCCCGACACACAGGTACAGAGGCAGTACAATGTGGGCCACAAACGCACCAGGGGCATCGTGGAGCACACATTTGGCATGTTGAAGTTACGTTTCAGGTGCCTGGACGTCACAGGTGGTAAGCGGTATACAACCTTTACAACGAATCTTTTACCAAGCACTACCATTACAACGCAGTCATTACAACGCATACCAGTACAACGCATTGCGCTGGGGGGCGCTCTAGGATAGGGAATAAGTTTAATTTACTATCCAACACCTTCCCTAGTGTCCACGGGGACTAGAGTTGGAATAGTAAATTAAACTATTCACTATCCAGCACCCCAAAGCGCTATGCGTTGTAATGGTATGCGTTGTAAAAACCGCGTTGTAATGGTATGCGTGGTAAAAGTATGCGTTGTAACGTCATACATCCGTGGTAAGCTCCTGTACAGCCCAGACCTCGTTGCAGGTTGTGTGTTGCACAACACATGTGTATACAGCAAAGCCCCATGGATACGAGTGCCAGATGCACCGGACGTTGATGATGAAGATGAGGCAGGTGGGCCACACCCCACTGCAGCCGCAGCAGGAATAGCCTGTAGGGACTACCTCATTGACAATTTCTTCTCTGGTTGATGTCACATTCTGTGGGTCCTTAGCAGTAATGGCACAGTACCTTCACTGACCACAGGCAGTGCATTTGCTAATAAAAGCATTCTGATACACATTCCCTGTGTGCATGTCACTCATCTGTACAGGCACTGCACTCAGAAAAGTGTGGGTGCGACATGTTGTTCTGTCAATTGAGGGATGTGTTGATGGTGGGTATGTCACCTCTGTGCAGTGAGGCTGTTTACGGTGTCCCATATTTGAACTGCCAGTTCTGTGTGTCACAGTTGTTACGGTATCCCACTCTTCGGTGTTTCACATGTGTCCCAATTCATTCCATTTTGGCTGTCATTTGTGGCCTACAAGTAACAACTGGTCTTCTTTTGTGCTCTGAAATATGCCGCCATGATGCAGGGATGCACCCTGTGACATAAATCCCATGAAATGGGCAACATGTACATGAGGGGGAGTCACTGCCTCCATATTACTCGGTGCTTTCATTCTTGTTTGATCATGGACATGAGGGGAGATGCAGTTTCATAGTGTGTACCATGTTTGTTTCCACATTGGCGCAGGTTACATGCTGAATGCAAGTCAATGTACATTGTGGCTGTTTTTGGGGAAATGCCTATCTGATTTTGACAATGGTCATTTGTTCTGCGACATAGCTGTGAGGCTGTGCTCGCACATTGTCATCGCACCGTTGATTTACTCTGCTTTTATGGTGCATTTTCCCGCCAGCCCCGTGGAATTTGCAGGCCGGTCGCTGGTTTTCGGGGTTTTTTGTACGGCGATTGGCCTCATCCCAAGATTTTTTGCACTTGCCTTTCACATTTTTGTGGCGTGGCGTTGATTTTAACGCGGACATTTGACATGTTTTCTGGAGACTATCGCATGGAACCCCCGTGTTGAGAATGCTTCGTTAACACAGCAGAATTTTCCCGTGATGGACTGCGATGTTGGAAGTTGTGTTAAGTTACTTTTGTGATGGTTATCACATGTTCTTGCGAATATGCCCCATACTGTATTAATAACTTTTTAATGCACAGTGTTAGTAATTGGACCACATTTATAATCATCAGTATGGTCACTGTGTAGCTATGGTTGAGCTGCACTTACCTTTGAAAATACATTTTTTTATATACCTTTTACTTTGGATCAATGCAAGAAAGTTGGCTTAATTTAGGCAGCTAAGGCCAGGTCTGTCAAATTTCTACAGTTCCATGCAGGAGAAAAGGGTTAATGGGCTGGGTAAAAAAATGTCTTTCCTTTTCAGCTTCCCAAAAAAATGCTCCTTGCTGCCTCAGTAAAAGCACTTACATGCGTTTAGACTAAGTTTACCAAGTGAGTAGAACTTTACTGAAAAAAGTGGGTATTTGTTGGTGAGGTTAAATCAGTTCAGTGGTTTTGTGAGATCTTTGCCTCACAAAAAAAGGTGTTGGGTGGTGTTGAAAAAGTTAACACTTATATGTTCTCTGAATTGCAGACCGTTTGTGAACCTAGCATTAAAAAAAATACTGGCCTCCCATTAGGCATTGCGAGTCCACAAACCAAAAACTGAACTTAAAGGCCCAAAGGCTTTCATTCGCTGTCTACAATTTTGTAAATTATGCAGTGGTTGCCATTATACAAAATGAGGCCTGGTCTGCATGTTGTCAAAACAAATTTAAAAAAACATAGGGGTCAGGAAGAGTATTCTTTATGCCCCTGGATTAGTTCGGGGCACTAAAATATTTTTAAAACATATTTTACAATGGGGCTTGCAGACATGAAGAAGGGCTGCAGACAGGCAGCAAGATTTTGGGGTTCATGAACCTTACCTTAGCAACAACAAGCCTACAACAAGGCCCTAAGGTTTGCAAACTCAAGAATGGGTTTGCAAACTCCATAAACCCTTGCAAATCTTTGCAGAAGGGTTCTCAAACCCACATAGAGTTTGGCTGTCTGCTTGGCTTGGGTGTCAGGCCTGGCTGAATGATCAGGCCTGCAGTCATTCTCTAACCAAATGGGTACATGGCAAGTGAATGGAATGCAAGAAAAAAATCAGAGTTTAAGTTTAGTTATGGTTCAGCAAATACAAAACTGCAAAACACCAGAAATTTGCCATTTATAATATGCAATGCGCACATTAATTTATGCTACATGCCTTGCCCAGTACACCTTTTTGCCAATGTTCTGATGTTATTAAAAATGTCATGGAATATGTCAAGAGTGATGTAATATGTGAGGTAATCAGCAGTGCATGATGAGGTTATAGTCACTTTAGGGCATGCGTTATATTGGATCATATCGGGTCAGTGGCTGTGTATTTGTAAGGAGTCATGCAACACTTGGAAATATGACTGAGAGAATACTATCAGCAAGTGGAACGGGCTCAGAATTTGAACAATCGAATAAAAGAATTGTCATCTGAAGCTGAAGGATTGATGGACTTTTTGATTTATATTATGGTCTCAGAAAACTTTGAATTATGTGCTAGTGCAAAACTTACAATTGAAGGTAACCAGTGTCCTGGGAGACGCCCCAGGCATTTATTTTGGTTTTACCTGTGTTAAATTAAGCATATAAGGTAAAAAAGCCCTGGGACATTCAGGGGCACTCCTTACATTTTTAAAATCTTTTTAAAGCAATTCTTTCTTCATGATTTAAAATAATATAACACAATGAAACAATCAGCAGGCAGGGTATCGCCGCCAGGGTCAGCCAAGTGTAGGGCAAGAGGCTCACATTTAACAGTTTATCAGGAAATACTGCATCCCCAGGGACACAAGTTGTAACAGAAATACTTATAAAGCAGCAGCCGCATAGTGGGCAGAGCCCAACATTATATCCATATGCAGATTATGTACAGAGTAGTAAAGACACAGTGGATAGATCCTCCAAACATGAAATGTTCCTGGCCCCAGAAGTACACATTCACCACCACCGACACCCAAAAGCACAAGTGCCAGACTATCTCCAGGCAACCTTGCCCCCTCAAACCCATACTGAACAGCCACCATCCTCTGGGGCACCATGGAGTGTCCAGTTGAAAGGATCTGTACTCAGCGCTCATTCTGCCCCACCCTGTCTGGGTATATTTCTGTTTTTTAACCCCTCCCCTGCTGATGACAGAACCGCTCCGTCATCAGCTACGGTTGGGCTGTGCTGATGACGGAGCGGTTCCGTCATGGCCCGGCCGTCGCGCCTGGGCGGCGCTGATTTCGCGCCTGCGCAGCAGTTTTATTTAGCGGGGCGGGTCATGACGGAACTGCTCCGTCACCAACACAACTCAACCGCGGCTGGTGACGGAGCGGTTCTGTCACCAGCATGCGGCCGCCGAGCGGCCGCCCCGCCCACTTAGCGCTGCGGCGGAATAGCCGCCGCAGCGAAAAGGTTAAAGTTGATGACCCGGTGACCACCAGCGGCACTCACAACATGTTTTAATGCTAGAGGCTATGGGAGAGAGCTCTAAGGACCCCATGCACCCTGTTGGCTCCCAAGCCAGCACCCATTCTGGAGCACCCACAATAGTGCGAGTCAGTGAAGGCCGCAGGAGGAGCCCAAAGGCCTCTGTGACCCCTGCCAGCACCCACTGTGCTACTGCCGTAGAAAGTGCATACAGCAAATAAAGTTTATATTCCCTGCCTGCACTCTCCAAGGCAGGAACCATAGCAATGTCTTGGGGGATGGGGTCCCCGGGACACTGCAGCAGTCTTCAGGATCCTAGGCCTGGCGGTGGACTACACAGGGAGGGATGCCATCCTCCTCAAAATGTAAAATTTGGCCCAGGGGATGGGGTTCCGGAGCCTCCAAGGGGCTCGGGGAGTGGGGACTAACACCTCTCCCCCAAAAACATTAATTGATCCCATGGGACAGGGTACCCGAGGCCCCTAAGAAGTTCAGGGAGGTAGAGTGCATGCCCCCTTCCCTTAAAACAAAAGTGGGCCCAGGTGATGGGATCCCGTACACATCTTAAGGCTCAGGGAGGGAGGCTGAATGCCCCTCTTCCCTATATATATAATCCATCCCAGGGGATTGTGTTCCTGTGGTCACAAGAAGGCTCAGGGTGGGGAGACGCATCCCTTTCCCTATTTAATTACAATGGAGAAGTGGATCCCTTGGGGATGGGGTCCCCTGGACAAAATTGGCCCGGAGAGGAGGGCCAAATGGCACTCCTCCCCCGTAACTAATTAGCCTGGCCCGAGCGAATGGGTTTCCCGGGCCAAAATCATCCTAAGGAGGGGAGTCCACGTGGTTCCCCTCCTACATTTTCTAATTACTCAGGCCCCAGATGATGGGGTCCCTGGGGGTAGAAATCGACCTGAGAAGGGGTGGCCACGCGGCCCCCTCAACCTTTATTAATTGGACAGTCCCTGGGGATGTGGTCCCTAGGGCCAATATTGGCCCAGAGAGGAGGGCTATGTGCTCCCCTCACCCTTTATAATATGACCAGGACCCAGGAGATGGAATCCCTTGTCCCAGAAATTGGCCTGGGGAGGAGGACTGCGTACCCCTCACCCATTTACAATATGGGCGGCCCCGGAATAGGAGGTCCCTGGGGCCCAAATCGGGCCCGGGTAGGGGGGCCATGTACCCCCCGCCTTCCCTAGAAAAATGTGGCGGGCCTTAAGGCAACAATAACTCATGCCTTACCATGCACTACTAAGTGCCCCAAATTTACATCACTTATGACATCTTCTATGACATCAATAACAAAATCAGTGCAGTATCCCCGCTACCTCCAGTAAGCGCCACAGTGGCCAGCATGGGGGATTCCGGACAAATAAAGCAGCAGCCTTAAACAACAAGCGTCTCCCACGGAGGGAACTGAACATCAAAGGCCAACACTGAACTATGTATGTCATCATGCACGATAGCAAGAGCCAGCCCGTTGAGGTGACCACTAGGGGCGTTTAGCTATAATGAGCAATAATGGCGAGTTCAATCGGTTGGCCGCATGGACGCTGAGGCAATCTCCCCCGAAGAAGGTCAGGGAATGACCGAAATGCATCAGGACAACTACGCCGCAGCTGTAACAAAAAATAAATATTTTTATCTGCTGGAATGAGCGCTGCTCACTTCTTTCTCCGTGTGAGAAACCCCGCTTGATATATAAATATCAGCGGCGTAGTTGTCCTGATGCATTTCGGTCATTCCCTGACCTTCTTTGGGCACTACTAAGTATACTAAGTACAAATATATATATATATATATATATATATATATATATATATATATATATATATATATATATATATATATATATATATATATATATATATATCAAGCGGGGTTTCTCACACGGAGAAAGAAGTGAGCAGCATATATATATATATATATATATATATATATATATATATATATTCACTGTGAAAAAACTAAAGTCACAGGGACGTTATAGTTAGGCTCAGATTTCACTTGTACAAAACCAGTGAAAATAAGCAGTTATAGTTACCTGAGCTGACTATAACTTACACCCTCACAATGCCCTGCTTATGACCTCACATATTACATCACTCATGACATGGTCAGTGACATCACTGATTACATCTCAAATGACATCACTTATGACATCATCTAGTGAGTGTGTTTCTAAAAAACGTTTGAGACTTCAAGATACATACTAAGCTACTTACCTTAGTTAAGTTACTATTGTTCATGTACTTGCTAGAAATGGGGTTTCTGGTTGGCTAGGGTATGCACCTAAGTCAAGCAGACCTACAACTATAGTTAGGCTAAGGGAGTTACACACACAAGATAACCCCCTGCTCACCCCCTTGGTAGCTTGGCAGAGCAGTCAGGCTTATTCCAGACGCAATGTATAAAGTGTTTGCGCAACACAAACACACACCAGTAACACACTAGGTGCACCACAAAAAGAGACTGCACTCAAGGTTATCTAAGAATATCCTTTGTATTGAACATAAAACACATTAGCCCACAATCACACAAATCTCTTTGCCAACTAGGCAAGTGTCATGACACAACATAGATCATAACATCATTGTGCCACTAGGCAGGTATCACATAATCACAATTAGGGAATAAAGTAAATACTAATAGGGTGCACACACCACAAACCACTTTGCCATAGGGTGATTGTCAGAAACACAACAGTTGGTGCACTAGGGCACATACTTATGAGTTGCCCCGTTATCAACCATTAGCAGATATAACATCACAGTTATCGCCTTGAAGAGTCCACAGATTGTTGTATCACACGAAAACCCCATGTGACCACAAAGAATTTGGGTCATAGGTAAAGTGCAACATCACTTACAGGATGTACATCGCAAGAATGCCACCTGGAGTGTGCAGAAGTTTCTACTATACTGAAGGCAATCAGTTTTTACTTGGGGACAGTTCTTAGGAAGGGGTGTCCCGAGAGGGGCCACAAAAGTCAGAAATGGCCCTAAAGATATGCTCTAAATGAAGCAGCTGCCTGCAATTGGGCGGTGCAGCTGCAAGGGTTCTCCAGGGCTTAGATGCCCTAATCAGGATAGGCAAATGGGGAGGCCTCACTTGGCCCTCCCATTCTAACACAGGCTCCACGCAGCTAAGCATGAGCGAATTTTGCGGATCTCGCGTTCGCGAATTTTGCGGATTTGCGGATTCGCAATCCGCAAAATCCGCGAATTCCCGCGAATTTGCGGATTTTTTTTTTTTTTGTGTTCGCCCGTGTTTCTGCCAGTTCGCGAGGGTTTTGTACACTTTCGCAAATTGCGAACTTACCTGTCGGGTCGCAAGTTTCGCGAACTTGTTGTTTCTACGTGTCCAGCCTGTTTGGGACACTCTTCTTCATCACTGCCACTCTCTGTCACCACTGCCACTCTCTGACTACTCATGCCACCCTCTGACCCACCCATGCCACCCTCTGTTTCATCACCACACCCTCTGGTTGTCCAGTGTACATTATTTTCGGCAAAGCAAAGCACACCTTCCCTGCCTCAAGTGACCTGAATTAATTTGGGGCTGATTCATGTGTCACAGAATATTTTTTTAGCTGGCACCTGCTTCCTTAGTGCGCCCTGATTAGTGATCTTTTGCACTTGCTAAGTGCTTTCATTGTTGCAAAATTAGTTACAACACCTGCCCTGCCCCAACTGACAATAATGAATTAGGGGCTGATTAATGGATTTTAACTTCCAGCCTGGCTCCTGCTTGTCTCCCTTAGCTGTAATTCAGGACCTTTGTGGCATATGTGTAACTATTCTGAGGTTCAGAGCAGGGTCACATAATAGTTTCAACTGGCAACTGAACTCTGGAGGGGCCCCTCAGGAAGCACTCCAGGAAATGGCTACTAATGATGAGCCTGAACTTTTGAACCTGGTAAGTAGTTACTTTCAGTTTTGCTAAGATCGTATTTCTGCAATTTGGCACTTATTCGCGGGGCGCGAACTCACGCGAACAGTGCGAGCAGTGCGAGCAAAATCCGCTGCTCGCGGATTTGCGGATTTTGCGGGAAATTCGCAAATCTCGCGGATTGCGGATTTCCCGAAAATCCGCAAAATCCGCGAGCGGAACGGATTTTCCGCCCACGCCTACACGCAGCTGCCCTCGAAACTGCAACTCAGTGGGAGCCAGGACTGGCGGTCAGCAGTAAAACCACAAAATGCCCCCAACGGTCCACCACAGGACAGGGGCGACTGGACTCCCGCAGTGCACGGTGGGACTAGCAATCGATTCCCAGGCTGCCCTCTCTCATCTCTGAGGAGGGAGGCATTCCCCTCCTCCATTGCGGAGCATTGTAAGTTAGGGGATTAAGTCCCCTTGAATCCTGTGGGTCCCTGGGGTCCAACTAGCCCACCAGGTACCTCCAGTATGCACCATGGAGCTGCCTTGCAGAGAGGTGTTCAGAGGCCATGCCCCTTTTTACACCTCTCTGCAACGCAGCTCTGTGGCGCTTACTGGAGGTACCTGGTGGGCTCGTTGGCCCCCAGAGACCCTCAGGATTGAAGGGGAATTAATTCCCCACCTTAAAACGCGCCACAGGGCCTGTTTGCACACATGTTACATCAGGCCCGCCCCCTCCCTTCACCACTGTGCAAGCACACCCCGTGGAGCGTTTCAAGTTGGGGGATTAGGTCCCCTTCAATCCTGAGGGTCCCTGGGATCCAACTAGCCCACCAGGTACATCCAGTAAGCACCACAGAGATGCGTTGCAGAGAGGTGTAAAAAGGGGCGTGGCCTGGTCCACCACTCTGCAACGCAGCCCTGTGGCGCTAACTAGAGGTATCTGGTGGGCTAGTTGGCCCCCAGGGACCCCCAGTATTGAAGGGGAATTAATTCCCCAACTTAAAACACGCCACAGGGCGCGTTTGCAGAGTGTTGTTGGAGGGTGCGGGGCTGCGGCACGATCGCGTCTATATTCTTTTTTAAGAAGAGGGCTGTGTGCCCCCCCTTCCTTCTCTATTTTATGGGCCATGGGGACTGATCCCCCAGGGCCTGTCCCCTATTTTTTTGTTTAAATGGAAGGAGCCCGCGTGGCACCTCCCCAAGGTCATATTCGGCCCAAGGGACCCCATCCCCCGGGGCATGGCCAGTGTTTTTTTTTTTTAAATATTCGGAGGGGGGCTACTTGGCCCTCCTCCTCAGGCCATTTATGGCCCCTGGCACCCCATCCCCCGGGGCCGGCCTTTGGCTGTGTTTTTTATTTTTATTGAATTTAATAGGGAGGTGGGCTGCTTGGCCCCCCTCCCGGGCCACTTCTGGCCCTGAGGATCCCATACCCCAGGGCCTGACCTCACCGTTGGGGACCGTGGGGGGAACCCGCCGGCTCCTCGCATCCTGCGGGAGCCGGCATTGCTTTTCCACAAGGGGAGCTGCTGACATGCAGCTCCCTGTGTTGAAAAGTAATCTGGTTTGGATTTTGGAAGAGAGAGCAGGTTTCCTGCTCTCTCTTCCAAAATCCAAACCGCAGTTTGCCATAGCAATCAGCAGTGTCCCTGGGCTGAGCACCCCAGGACACTGCAGGAGCAGGCCCTGGGGCCCCCCTCCTGGAGCCATCACTGGCTCCAGGAGGGCTCGGGGGTCCGCTACGGACCCCCGCCTTTAAATATTAGTGCCCCGGGGAGGTGGCGGTCCCCGGGGTGACACAGGTGTTTTAGTTTAAAAAAAGCCCCGGGTGGGGTCCCTGCGGCTTGGGGGTCTCCAAGGCCCCCCCAGATGAAAAAACAAGCACTGGGGGTTGGCGGTCCCCGGGGCTGCAGGGGAGCCGTGTGGCCCACAAATATTTATGAAAAGCCCCGGGGGTGGTGGTCTCCGGGGCAGTGTGGGGGGATTGGGGGCCCCCACACTTTTTTTTACTGTCCCCCGGACCTGGACCACCCGGGGGCTTCAATTAAACAAAGCGCAGGAGCCCACGCTTCATTATGTTTTCATTTTCTCTGCCGGATTCGTGCACCCAGCGTTAATTCTGAAGATTTTTTTTGTAATGCTTTTTTGGGCCCTTGGGGTCCTGTGCTCTCTCCTTAAAACATCGATACACCTAACAGTAGGTTCAGGAGAACATCAAATTTAGAAGAAACAATACAGAATTAACACTAAATAAATAGCAAAAGAAAAATGAAAAAAGGAAAAAGTAAAGAAGCCTTTTAATCCAGTGGCACAGTTTTCATTATCAAAAATTAATATTATTATTTATTATACATAGTAAAAAACATTTTTTTTTAAAAACAATTACGCTCAAGACAAAGTGCTGGTATACAAAAAAAACATATCACAAACAGACAAGTGGCAAACAGAGACCTTACATGTTACACTAAAGGAACAACGTACACAAAAACATGGTAGAACTGGCTGATACCTAATTGGCATATTTATTTCACTTGAAAGTCTGTAGTAAAGCAGCACTACCTGTGCCCACCTCCCTGTAAATTAAAAGCTACTAGTGGGCCTGCAACACTGATTGTGCCACCCACTTAAGTAGCACTGTAAACATGTCGCAGAGGCCTGTTTGTGTAGTTTTTAAACTGCCAGGTCGACCTGCCCCAAAAAAACTTTTGCTAGGCCCAATCCTTCTTTTTTAATGTATATAAGTCACCCATAGTGTAGGCGCTGGAGAGCCGGAGGGCAGGATGCAATGCATTTACAAAGTAGGAAATGTACTCTTAAGTTGTACATGTCCTGGTAGTGAAAAACTTATGCATAGATATAAAAAAAAACATTTGTCCTTGCAGATAACTGAGGAAATTTGGCACTATATTTAGCAGGTGAGATGATTTTATTCAGAAAGTTTGGCTGCAGCAGCAGTCCATTATGGACGCATTTCGGCTCACTACCTTTGTCACAAATACATACATACATGTTTACTATCCCATAACACTAACAATTTCA
The DNA here is from genome assembly GCF_964263255.1 of Lissotriton vulgaris. Classification (NCBI taxonomy): domain Eukaryota; kingdom Metazoa; phylum Chordata; class Amphibia; order Caudata; family Salamandridae; genus Lissotriton; species Lissotriton vulgaris. The sequence continues at coordinate 350,901,352 of NC_141685.1, read as the reverse complement.
TGACCCTTAAAGCCATTACTACTCCTTGCCATGGTCCTTCTCGGATTCCAAAACCTGTTCATCCGTCCGTCCGTGCGTGCATCCGTCCGTCCGTCTTTCTGTCTATCTATCCTGTTTGTCTGTCTGTCTACCTATCAAAATGCATATAGATTTAGATATATAGTTACGCAGTGCGTAAAATGCAATATATCAGCATTGTTGAATATGCGGAAGGGGCCATGTCATATGAGATGTAAAGTCTCAAGTGGGTATTACTGCACTAAACATAAATTGTACACGCTAGAATGTGCACATTAATGGTCTAAATGACTGGTTGGTTCCTATATATCATTTCTTGCTTGCCAGCACATATAGGAGTATCATTATCAAGTGTAGACAACAGAGATTGCTTGCTTGGCTATTGCTAAAATGAGATTTCTATGCATGAGCTAATTGCACACTGGGGTTATCTAAAATTGAATGTGTTTTCGCTGCAATTTTCATAAAGCGTTTCTTTCAAAACTTTGCAAGCTTCCTAAATTTACAAAGTTTGCTCAATTTAAAAAGTGTAGTTTTAAAGGAAAATATCTCAGAAAATGCCCACTTTTAATGGCTGATTACACTTGCAAAGGTTTTTATTAATCACGCAATAATGATTATTACTTACACTTGCAAATTGTTTGTGTGGAAAATAATCAGTTGAATGACTGGTCTCATTTAGTATTCATTTGTTCTCATTTGAAAGGTTTCTCGCTTTGGATGTGTGGTGCACAATGCAGGACGAATGCAAAGTCATAAAGTGTGGAGAAATAAAAACATTCTCCAAGTTAACACTAGGGGTCGGCAGAATTTTATATTCTGCTGGCGGAATTGGGCTCATATAGTAATTCTGCGTTAGTAATTTAATGCCGAATTACTGATTCATTTCCGCAGTTCCGCCAGCAGAATTAAATCAGCACTGCAATAGGACTTGAGGTCAATTCCATGATCTCTTTGGATTCAGTGAGTTAAAATGCGCACTGATTAAGTGTGGGCCCGATTCACAGAATGAATTTAAGACTCAATCCTAAACTTACTACTATTTTGGAATTCACAGAATGAATTTACTACTTTTGGCATTCACAGAATTTAGGATTTTGTCTTAAGTTTGTCTTAAGACAGACTCAAAACAGATTTAAGACAGACTTAAGACAAAATCCTAACTTCTGTGAATACCAAAAGTAGTAAGTTAATTCTGTGAATACCAAAAGTAGTAAGTGCATTCTGTGAATACCAAAAGTAGTAAGTTCATTCTGTGAATACCAAAAGTAGTAAGTTCATTCTGTGAATGCCAAAATAGTAGTAAATTAAGGATTGAGTCTTAAATTCATTCTGTGAATCGGGCCCAGAGTCTCAACAGTACGATTCGGTGCGGAAGGAGCTCTGACTGCTTGCAGCTGTAAGGAGCTCTGACCTCTTCCACAATACTAGAGAGTTACTTTAATTATCGTAGCTGCTAAGAGGTTATGTCAAGTTTGAGACCTTTTAGCAGTCATTAGCACAGGCGTTTAGTAGCACCATCTGCACTTTGGGCATTTAAACTGATAATCCAAACAGTGAAACCACAGTGCCCAGAATTGTACGTGATGTTGTATACAAGCCCATTGGAACACCACATATGTACAAGATTCCCCAGGAGTATGTAGGCGAGTGACAACAAAGGAAGGGCAGGTGTGCAAGAGAAGGAGAAAAGGACACAAAATGAGGGAGATTGGAAAGGAAGAATAGTGAGACATAAGGATGAGAAAGTGTGGAGAGGGAGAGAGAAAAGGCAAGGCATGGTGAGAGAACAGAGTAAACGTGAGATAAATGTTTATAGGAGGAGGTGTGACTAAATTTGGTTATAGAGACAGAAAGAAGAAGGGAGAAGAGAGAGTAAGAGAAGGGAGAGGGTGAATGGGCAGAGTGAGGTAAGACGAAGGAAGTAGAGTTTCAGAAAATGAAAGAGACAAAAAAGATGTAGGTTGTGAGGGACAAAAAAGAGGCATGGGTAAGAGAAGAGAGACAAAAGGAGAGGAAGAAATTTAGATAAGCAGAGACAGAGACATTGGATAGAAAAAAAAGAGAAAGGCAGGGGAGAGGTATGAACAATGGAGTGGATGGAAAAAAGAAGAAGGTTAGCAAAAGTGAGTAGATAGGATGGAGAGGAGGGTGGAAGCAGAGAGTGAGAATGGGAGGATGAGAAGCAAAAGTGCAGATGAAGGAGAAGAGAAAGGGAATAGAGCATTGCAATGGAAGGGCAGGAAAGCAAAAGGGTGGTAAGAGTTTCCTGATGTGAAACACTTATATAGTGCCTCGCGGATCCTACCTTAGTTTCCATGTGGTACAGTATTCTAGACTATCGATCTAAAGGTTGATTATGATTGACGTGCCCTCTGATACCTAGTGGAAGCTAAAATCATTAAGTGAATCCACTGTTGGAATTTCTTTTACCAAAGAACTCAAGAGCTCCAAGAAGAACTGCTGAGCCCTCGAGAAAGCCTGGAGAAGGGAACCAACACCGGACAACATGACCGCCCTCAAGCTTGCCACCCGGAAGCACCACCAACTGATCCGCGCCACCAAGAAAACTGCATTCAAGGACCGGCTGGACAACAACGCACACAATTGCAAGGAACTCTTCAACATCGTCAAAGAGCTCTCCAACCCCAACGCCGGAAACAACGACATCACCCCATCGCAAGACCTTTGCAATTCCCTCGCCTCCTACTTCCACAACAAGATCGCGGACATACACAACAGCTTCAGCACTCAACCGACGCACGCCACAACCGAACCACCGCCCCCCACCACCACCCTCAGCGCCTGGGCTCCGATCAGCACCGAAGACACCATCCGCATGATGAACTCCATCCACTCCGGATCTCCGACCGACCCCTGCCCTCACCACGTCTTCAACAAGGCCGACGCTGTCATCGCACCCCACCTGCGGGACATCATCAACACCTTCTTCAACACCGCCACCTTCCCAGAGAGCTGGAAGCACGACGAACTCAGCGCCCTACTAAAGAAACCTACAGCGGACCCCACCGAACTCAAGAATTACCGCCCCATCTCGCTCCTCCCGTTCCCAGCCAAAGTCATCGAGAAGACCGTCAAGAAACAGCTGGCCGCCTTCCTCGAGACGAATGGATCCCTCGACCCCTCACAGTCTGGCTTCCGAGCCAACCACAGCACTGAGACCGCCCTCATTGCTGCCACCGATGACATCCGAGCCCTGATGGACAACGGAGAAACAGCGGCCCTCATCCTCCTAGACCTCTCCGCGGCATTCAACACTGTCTGCCACCGCACCCTAGTGCAGCGCCTCAGCAACGCCGGAATCCAGGAGAAGGCACTGGAATGGATCATCTCCTTCCTCGACGGAAGAACACAGAGAGTCCGTCTACCACTGTACAAGTCAGAGGCCACCGAAGTCATCTGCGGCATCCCTCAAGGATCCTCGCTGAGCCCCACCCTCTTCAACGTCTACATGAGCCCCCTCGCAGCCATCGCACGCCAACACAACCTCAACATCATCTCCTACGCTGACGACACCCAGCTGATCCTCTCCCTGACCAACGACCCCGCCGCCGCCGGAGCCAACCTTCACAAAGGGATGAAAGACGTAGCCGAGTGGATGACGACCAGCCGCCTGAAACTGAACGCAGACAAGACGGAAGTCTTCATCCTGGGTTCCTCGCCCTCCGCCTGGGAGGACTCCTGGGGGCCCCCCGCCCTGGGCAGCGCACCCAAACCGACAGACCACGCACGCAACCTGGGCTTAATCTTGGACTCCTCCCTCACCATGACCAGACAAGTCAACGCCGTCTCCTCGTCATGCTTCAACATCCTGCGCATGCTACGGAAGATCTTCCGGTGGATCCCCACCGAGACCAGGAAGACGGTCACCCAGGCCCTCGTCACCAGCCGACTGGACTACGGCAACGCCCTCTACGCCGGAACCACCGCCAAGCTCCAGAAGAGATTCCAGCGGATCCAGAACGCCTCAGCCAGACTCATCCTCGACATCCCACGACACAGCCACATCTCCGGACATCTGAGAGACCTGCATTGGCTCCCCGTCAACAAAAGAATCACCTTCCGCCTCCTCACCCACGCACACAAAGCCCTACATAATCAAGGCCCGAGCTACCTCAACAACTGCATCAACTTCTACGCTCCCAAACGACATCTCCGATCAGCCAGCTACGCCCTCGCCGCCATCCCCCGCATCCGAAGAACGACAACAGGAGGAAGGTCCTTCTCCTACCTGGCCGCCAAGACCTGGAACTCCCTCCCGACCAACCTGCGCCTGACCCAAGACCACCTCTTCTTCAGGAAGAAGCTCAAGACCTGGCTATTCGAGCAGTAGCAGCACTCCCCCCCTCAAGCGCCTTGAGACCCTCCGGGTAAGTAGTGCGCTCTATAAATGTCTGTGATTGATTGATTGATTGATTAATATTATGGATGAAATACCCAGTATTGTAGCCAGTGTTTCATGGACCTTACTTCAACAAGAAGAGTGGGCCCCAAAGCCACTTTGTGAGCTGTAAAATACAGCAATAATCAGGTTTCAGTGGCCCCTCAGACCTCAGGGCTCTGGTGCCACTGCACCTTCTGCACCAATGGAAGTCGCACCCCTGGAAATAGTACCAGAAGGCTCTTATAGTCAAATTGTAACTGTCCGAGTTTCCAAGACTTCAGATTGCAGAGCGCTGCTGCTCTGAAATGCCTTTGTGCACTTTCCCTGTTGCTGACGTTTCACAGACTGAGATGCAGCAGGAAAGGCTGCAGATTTCAGTGTGTGCGTAATCTGAATGTCTGTGAGTTCCAGGGTCTGCATCATGGCAGATGTGCATATATATACCTTATCATGCTCACTGAGCCAGGCTACCGCAGGTTTCTAAGGTTTCTTCAACCCTTCTTTTTAGAAACAGAGATAATTTCAGAAAGCAATCTCTTTATATGGACATAATCGCTTTGTTCCACTCATGATAAAGTGTCACAGGATTGAAATGACACACAGACACATTGGTAACTTGGGGATGTCACACATAAAAACTCTTAAAACAAAGCAGCTATGAGAATACTGTTTACAATCATGTTTAAATGTTATTTTATAATATGCTTAATAAACTCAATAAAACTCCAAAGAAGTTTAAAATGTAAAATATTAATTTTAAAAGCATAGCTTTGTAATTGTGAATGGACAACAAGAGCAAAAGTACCAAAGTATTTACCTTCAATGGTTAACAGCTTCTCGGAAGTGGCTTCTCCCTGGATCAGCTTCCAGAGACCCTGTGACCTCTGTCATTGTCTCTTCCTTTTCAAATCCGCTGAGTTAAACCATAGTCCAAAGCAGCAAACCAATACATGAAGCATAAGCTTCAATGTAAGACCCATTCAAACCAAGGTGTTTGCTGTTTATTAACCAGTTTGATTGGCAAATAAAAATATACGGAATGCAGAGAGCATATCAAAAATATGTTTATTTATTGAGGACTCCAATCATTATGCAATGTTTAGGAAACAGTAAATTGTTTATACAAACACATATACAGTGTGTTAGACCTGTAAGCTTTAGGGTGATCTGCCCCCCCAACTTGTTGCCTTCCACCTCCATTTCTTTTGACCTCCGTTTTTCTTGTATTAGGACTCTGGGCCCTTCTCCGCTGCTAACCAGTGCTGAAGTGCTTGTGCCCTCTCCTCTAAACATGATAATATTGGCTTATGCCTTATAAGCATATTTTATTTACATATGATTCCCAGTAAACTGTCACTATCGGTTCCCGGGGCCTGTAAATTAAATGTTACTAGTGGGTCTGCTGAACTGATTGGGCCACTCACTTAAGTAGCCCCTTAACCATGTCTCAGGCCTGCCATTGCAGAGCCAATGTGTGCATTTTTAAACTGTCATTTCAACCTGGCAAAATAAACCTTTTACCAAGGTCAAACCTTCCTTTTTAATACATATAGGTCACCCCTAGGGAAGGCCCTGGACCACACAGATGGCAGAGTTCAATGCATTTCAAAAGTAGGACATGTACTTTTACGTTTTACATGTTCTGGTAGTGAAAAACTCTTAAATTAATTTTTCACTACTGCAAGGCCTATCTCTCCCATAAGATGAATTTGGAGTTTCTTTATTATATTTTATAGTTGTAATTTCCTAATTGAAAATCCAAACTTATGATGAAGTCAGATTTCAAATAACAATTCTGAAAATGTTACTTTTGAAAACTGGCATTTTCTTGCCTTAGGCATTTTGTGCCTGCAGCCTTTCTCTGGTTACAAGACTAGGTGTTGGGTTTTGTGTATTCCTCCTAGACAGCCACATACAAAGGGAGCCTAGGTGTGACGGAATGGGCCGTCATTGGCAGGATGGAAGGGAGGAGCTAAACACAGCTTCACTTACAACTGAATAGGCTGTGTCCTGACTCTACACAAAGGGCCTAATGACCCTGCATTGTCACTCCAGCCAGCCTGAAGTGAGGACAGGGGAAGCAGGGAATTTCCTGCACTACAAAGCTACTGTCTAGAAGACTCTAAAAGAACTAGGGCACCAGGTTATAAAAGATGGACCTATGACACCACCACTTCAATACACTTCTGGACCATTATATACTCTCCCAGCAAGGACTGCCATCTGCTGGACTGAACTCTGCTGGACTCCTGCTTTGCTGTGCTGAGCTGAAGTCTGCTGTACTCCTGTCTGTGTGAGAAGGACTGGACCTGCATCTCTTGAACCCAGAACTCAGAGTAACTTAAAAGGCCAGTTGGCTGGTCTCCTGATCTGAAGCTTCAGGGACATAATAGGCATCCAATAACCTTGCTCCTGCCCCTGGACTCTATTATCTGTAAATCTACCTTGCCAAGTGGTGCCTCCCCAGTCCTGGAACCTTGGAAGTTAGCCTAAGGATCTCCGTCTGCCTGTGGATCCAGTGTAACCTATGCATCTCCTCTGCTGCACAGTGCATACCTGAGCAGGACAGATGCATCGCATTGCACTGCAAAGACCAGCATTGCATTGCATCACAGTCTGTTGTTGCATCGGAACCACCACTGACCGATGCATCCTCGGCATAGGCCCACTCATCCCTCATTGATGGCAGCCTTGGCGCTGTTGCCGAACTCTGCATCGCAGCCTCGGAAGCTCCTCAGAACTGGTGCATTGCCCCCCACTGCATGCCACGCCCACAACGCTGTACTTATCATTGCAAACCCCATCTAAGGGATCCTCGACGACAGCGCAGGCTTTCTCATCACATCCTCATTGCATTTCGGAACCGATGCATCGCCTCGGCTCTGAGCCTCATGTTTGATGTGGATTTCCAAAACACTCAGCAATCCAGGATTGTAGGTACTGTGTTCAGGGGGCCTATCTGGGTCCTGTAGCCAGCCTGTGTTCCTTAGTGGTCGCCCTGAGCTTGTGACTTTGTCCCAGTCCAGTGCAAGCAGATATCCATTGTTGTCACTTTATGCCTTTTGGTGCAATTTTTACAAAAAAAATTAAAATTTGAATATCTCCAGTTTTACAGATTGGATTTTTGCTGTTTTGGTCTTTTTAATTTGTTTTAATGTTGCTGTCATTTTGGAACTTAGTATGGAATCATTTTTGTGTGGGGTTTTCACTGTTGTACTGTTTGAAGTGTTGCACAAATACTTTACACATTGCCTCTAAATTATGTCTGCATTCTCTGTGCCAGCTTCCAGGGAGTTGAGCACAGGTTAATTTGGGGTTTGATAGGGCCTTACCTTGACAAGGATTGTGGTTCCTGCTTGACCAGGGCTCACACCTCAGTCAACCAATATCCCAATTTCTTACACTGCGCTTACAAATCGAGGTGTTACTCATGTGAACCATACAATGATGCATGCCAATCAGTACTTTATACATGCAAGCCAATATGTAAAACATGCCAACCAGTAGATTGAATATAATAACCAGTCCGGCATGCGTGCAAATCAGCATTTAACATTTTAAAACCAATGGTTAAATATTCTGACTCAGAAACAAGAACATTACAAGCGTAAACCAATATATCATATACATGAGCCATGGAAACAGGTGTGTGTAAACCTGTATATTACACATGCAAACCAGTGTAGTATTTTTATGCAAATCAGCCATTCATACATGGGAACCACTATGGCATGCATGCAAACCAGCACATATTGCTTTCAAACCAATAGACTGTACACTACAACCAATTTATTACACATACAAACCAAAATATAAAAAATGTGAACCAATGTATTATGCCTACAAACCATGCAGTTATGTAAGTGTACCAGTACATTATAAATGGAAACCTCTATGTAATGCTATTGAAATCAATAGGCTACAGAGTAGGTCAAATATATTATGCACACAAACCAGTAGATTTCAACAGTGGACCAATGTAGTATATATATGAATCTGTTCATTAAACATTGACACCCATACAGGAGAGAAGTGGTGGACTGCCTAGCGCTTGAGAAGGTATTAAAAATACCCTGGATGCAAAAGCATAAACATCTTATGCTGTGGGATAGATATACCTAGTTTTTTTGATGATCTGGAATCCCTGTTGGATGTTCCAAAGGCAGAGGTCAAATACAAGTGTTGTGAGTTTTGTGAGCATTACAGATTACTAAGTATTGGACACAAAGCCTGCTTTGGAGCATACAGCAGGCTCCAACCCTATTTATCATCCATTTTTAATACCCAGTGCTGATATTTTTTAACATGTTAGGCTTAATATGGTTTACTGTATTGCTACTTTTCCGCACACTAATGACTGGTCTAAAACCCTGGCTAAATTTCCCTCTGACAATCATTCATCAAAAGGCATGTTACAATTTACATTGTTTTGCAGCTATGATAAAGTCCCCAGGTTATTATGTTTAAGACCTATCTTCAAAGAATATAAAGTATGCTCCTTTTACAACAACTGCGATCCCCCCAACATGTGCTGGATTACATCTTATTCATGCAATATTTAATGGATCGGGAAATCTATGGACGATCAATGGTTTAATTAGGTGAAATAGTTAATGCAATTATACTGTTTTCAAGGCTTTTAAGCATAATGAATTGTGTGCTATTATGTTTTTTTTATTGTACATATGTAAACTGTGCTTTTATGGCTTTGTATAGAAAGCCAATTAAAGTTTGATTGATTGATTGATTGACATACATATGCTACTCTTGCAAATCGACCTGATATGCACATCAATCAGTGTGCCATGAATACAAGCACTACAATATGTGAAAACAAATAATACGTTAGACCTGTGGACTAGTGTATTGCCAAGGCGCAGCACTAGGGTATATATGAAAACCACAGTATTACGCCTATGAACCAATTCATCATGAAGGGAAAACAATAGAGTACAACCACAAACCAGCATAGCGTGCAAGCCACTGTGTTATACATAGACCAATATTTACTGTGCATATACCAATGCACTAAATAGACACAGCAGTGTGCTTTTGATATCAACCACAATATTGGGAACATAAATCACACACCTTAAACCATATGCGCTGTCACGCAAACCGATGGGCTTGATCGGTGTGTCCGTAGCTTACCCACGCATTAACCAGGGTACATAGTACTCAACACAACACACAAAAAAGGTTTAATTAGGGTCGGAGGCCAAAATTTAAAGACTAGCTGGAATATGCAGCCCCTAAACTAACTTGAACATACAAAATATACTCCAGCGTCTAGAAAATAAGAGAACTAAAGAAGGAAGTTCCCACCAAGAATCAAATATGTGAAATGCAATAAACACCAGGCTTGGTGAATTATGGGAATCCATACACATAAATGTTTATGTTTATTGCATTTCACATATTTGATTCTTGGTGGGAACTTCCTTCTTTAGTTCTCTTATTTTCTAGACGCTGGAGTATATTTTGTATGTTCTACATAGTACTCAAAACAGCGCTCCTGTATATCAACCAGTACACTGCATGCAAACCAATACAACTTGTGTTAATCAGTGCAGTGTGCAGAAAGGCACACCCACTATTTTTCATACATAAACCAATCCATTTGATATCTGAACCACTTTATAGGATACAAATCAATTTGTGTCACTCATGAGGTAATTGATGTTTGACCTGTTTGACACCTCATACTTACCTTGACTGAAAGTAGAAACAACGCCACCTCATGTCACGCGATAGACTATGACAATGTGCCGCCTCCACATTAGGTGGAACTAGCTCTGTGCACTGGTTTCTCGCTCACCTCTCTTCACTGAGTGGCTGTGTGAAGGTGGTGATGCTGTGCCAGTCATGGCAGCCACCTGTGAGTAGGCAGATCTCATATAAATGGATAGCTACAGAATCCACTATTGGATTGGCCACATCTGAGCATCCCTTTTCATCTCACTCACATATGCACAGGGAGGAAGGGAAACAGAATCCGATGGTCCCCTGCACTTGAGGGAAGCAGGCATTGAAGTCCCGGGGACATTATGTTAATGGCATTACTCCGTTTCTGGAAGCAATGCTGATTAAATATTCATTGACTTTGATTATACTGAAATTAGGACTATAGCGTGAACTCAAATTGAGTGGAATAATGGCAGTGTAAATAATGCATACTTTCAAAATTGAAAACACCAGATTGTGCGGCTCTCTCGGCGATTAAAACCCGCCCTCCAGAGTTTCCCTCGCTTTCCCGCGTCTGTCATTTTCTCATTTGTTTTGGGGTTGACTAGGTTGATATCTGCATTCAGCTACAAAAATACAGAGATACGCCGGAAAGAACAACACATCTGATGGGTTTCGCTTGAATGTATTCATTATTCAGCACTGGCCTTCCTCTTCACATCCAGTGGTGCCCTGGAAGAGACTTCTTGCCTCTCGATTTGAGGAGATGGGGTGTTGCGCTGGCAAGGCCTCAAAAACCTGCAAATCCCCTCCCTCTTGAAATCATGGCTAGCCTTGCTCTAACAGTGTTTTCTTCCACAGAGCTCTTAAAACTTACCTGTTATGATGCCTTCTTGTCCTATGAAGCAGTGACTCTCTTCTTTTTATCTGTTTACTTTGTACCAGGGCAAACTCATCATTAGGGTGCATGTAATGTAAGCCAACATGAAGCAAGACAGATAGATGTACATTGGAACTCCACTCCAATTAGAGCAGTATCTGTGGGTAACTTGGGTGCAGCTGGCGCTTCATTTTGCTTTATTTTTCAGAATGCAACTTTTTTGATTTTGTTTTTACAAAGCATATAAAATCTGCATTTAAAAAAAAAAATAATCATGAGTAGTATGAGACATACTGTGGGTTGAACTGCATACCTAGGAGCCAAAATGTTTGGTTTCCTCCCAAGCCCGTGGGGTCCACAGTACCTCATCATTGGGACGGCATTTATTTTTCTCAACACACTTTGATCCAGAGCAAGAGAGACAATAACACAAAAAGGGGAATGAAGGAAGATAGAGAAAGATTGAAAAACAGTGGCAAAGGGAAAAAGCATGGAGGAGAAAGAACCTGCAAGAGTGAGAAGATAAGGCAAGGGGTGTCTGCTGTTGTATTAAAGAGGCATGGGGTGGAATCGAGATTAAGGGTATTCAGCACTACCGACCTTCGATAGTACTGGCGGCAGGCTTCAGACCAAAAGTTTGAGCCGGCACTACTTATTATTTTACAAAAAGAGCACTGGTTCTCTCCCTTGTTCTCCTCAGTGTTACTAGCACCAGCCCACGTCCACACTCCTTACTTTCTCTGCTTCCTGACACATCAAGTCTTTCTCCCTCTAAGGATCCTGCACCTCTTCAAAACCAGCTTCTTTCCTTTCATTTTCTCCTGCTATAAATAATTGTTCCTTCTTGCCCATTTAGTGTCGGCCCCTGGGGCTGTATCGTGGCTGCACCGGGGGCTTGCTCTACTATGTCATAGACGGACCTACTAATGAGTATGACGCCACATGGAAGTTTACTGTTGAGGGCATACACTGGGACTGCCTGCTTAGCCCTCCAGTCAATATTGACTGGATTTTTCTCAGCCTCGGACCCGGTGACAATTTCTACCTTTGGAATTCCACTCCGATTTCTACCTTCAGACTTAGACTCTTTACTCAGAGTCAGATTTCCTCTGTGGGGCACAACTGCAGTCTTTCACCCAAGAGGATTCGACATTTTTGATCCCAGTTGCCATCAGGCCAGCTAAATCGGATTTTCTGCTATGGAGAACAATGTAGTAGGAGCTACGGCAATGTCAGGCCCACCAGCCATTCATCATCAGTGGATCGGTTGGCAGGGTGGTCCTAATGCCACAACGGTTCTCTAGGCAAAAAGTCTTGAGAAAATGTCTAAATCACAGCTTTTTAGGGTTAGGCAGGAGGAGTACACTCTGACACCAGCCAAGGGTTCTAGGTCCTCAGGGACAGCATTGGGGTCAGGGCAGGGTCTAGGGCAATTCCAGATGAAACTGTTCACCTGGGCTCTTTTAGAAAAGTGGGCCTCTTGCAGCTTTTGTGTCCCTGTAGCTTAACAGAAGGTTACCTAACGGACCCTTGGATTCCACTTCTTTGTCCTAGGTACAAGTGGGAGCAGGTCCAGCCCATAGGGCTCTCCTCACAGGTCTCTACAGCAGGTGCAGTACTTCTTCTGTCTTCCACAGGTTTAATAGTATTCTGAATAGGGTGCCCAGGCGTGTCACATTTATGCTTGACACTAGGCTATGGGAAGAAGTGACTCCAAGCCCCTCCCTGCCCAATAGTTATGATGTTCCCCGAGGTAACTCTACTTACTTTTGGAGCAGATCCTGGGTGCCCTGCGGTAACAAAAAAAACACACTACCCCTCTCTACCTAAATGCAAAATAGCAGAACCTTTCCTCCCTTGTGCAGAGCTCCTGTTCCACCCTAGGGGCGTGACCACAAAAATTAGCAAACCCTCCAGTCTGGTCACTCAAAACTGGACCTGCGGGCAGTGCCTCTCCCACTTCGATTGGTGCTTAGATAGCTATGAAGGGGGCAGGCCCCGGTGTGAGCAACATCTGCCTTTGATAGGACAGGCCCTTTTGAAGATACCTAAGTTCCTGGGCATTGCCCAGATGGTAATCCTATCAGAGGAAAAGGACACCTTCCCAAGCAAAAGCCCTTTGGGTGTTTCAGCTCTGAGAGCCAATTCACACCTCATCAAGGAGCTATTCAGCTCCAGAGTGACAGATGGAAGCTCAGGCAAATGGGCCTCTAGAGGCTATAGGTAGGTAAAAGGTGACATTTTAAAAGTACCTTTTGAAAACCATTTGTTACAAATCTGACTCTACTAACTAATTTGGCCGGTTGAAAGGGGTTATGTTGAAAGGTCTTATATGCAGTTTAAAGCTACACAGCCGGGTTAAAGGTGCCAGGTCTGCAGTCGTAATTTGCATTATCACTTTACTGGTGGCACAAAATGTGCTGCAGTTCACTAGTGGCATTTAATTACAGACCATGGGTGCACTTTGCGGCATATACTAGGGCCTTAGGGGTGATTTAAATATGCCAAATAGAAGTATAGCCAACTTTGACTTGTTTTAGGAGTCAGAGCACAGGTCTGATTAGCAGAGTCCATGGGACAGAGTGAAAAGACCAACAGCATCAGTCCAAAACAAAATGCTGGTCATCATTCATAAAGATACATTTTCCTACAAATGTCTGTCAAGCAGATCTGACACTCAGTATGTAACAGCATCAGCCCCCCCCCCATCAGATCAGAAGGCACTGACACAGTTTTAATTTCTAAAAACATAAGTGCAGTTGCCCAAACCTTTTCTTAGAAGCCTTCCATAGGTGTTGATGAATGCTGAAGTTACTAAATTCAGAGGCTGCCTAGTGTTGTTTCCTTATACTCAGGGCCACTGGAAGGGGATTGTGCCGCCACTGCATTTTTCGCATAGTTGTAGATTTGCACATTTACCACATAGTCCTTTATCTGCTGCATAATCTGCATATTTTAAAAAAACAAATGTGTTTGTAGCTCAAACCGTTTAAACGTTACTAAAAACTCAGTGACGTGTGTTGCCCTGCAGTGGAAGGCCCTTTACAAAGATTGACTGGTCAACGTTCTGTTGCTTCTTTCTATATTTTGGTGTTAAACTGGTACCAATGAAGTTCAACTAATGCCCGGACAATGTTAACAAATGTAAAAATGACAAAAAATGAAGTAATACCATCATCAAATACACTGGATTACGCCGCATATTTTGCCTTTTCTTGCTGCATAATTTACTCAATACAACCACATAATTTGGTCCTTTCCTACCGCATAATTCCAGTGGCCCTGTTTATAATGCTTCTTTCTTCCACCACTCAACACTTTCTGTCTCTTCATCAGAGCAAGTTCTACTTCATTCATGCTTTCTCTTTTTGACTCAGTATTACCCTCTTTCCCTTCCTCCTTTTCCCTTTTTTCCTGCTCTGCTTTTCTCCCTCTTCTCTTAGTGCAAATCCCCCAAAAAAGATTGCCATCTCCTGCAACCACCACCACAAAATAAGCCTGCATGGCAACTGGAACCACTGGAAGAAAGTCAATATGGCTAAAGACAATTTTCCTTTTTGCTACCTCCGTCTAATGTAATCACCCTGCACAGTGTCAAGCAGCCCTTTTGAGAAACTGAATATTAATTGCAGCGTTCAACTGTGTAAAGGAATCATGATAAAGCTGGGGTGAGGAGCAATGCAATTTACTCTGTGCAAAAAAAGGGAAAAAGAGGCTGCTGAATGGTAGGTATTGTCAGGGACCATCGACTAGCAATGAAAGGAGCAGAGGAGGAGGAATTATTTGCCAGCTATGTGCTGATCGATCGAACCTCAAAAAGCTTCTCCTCCTATAGACTGCTGCAAAGCTGCTGTGAAAACCTCTCCAAGTACAGAAGGATGGCAATTATCCAATGGCGCGCGATTTGCAAAGCTGTCTTGTTAAGGATTCGTCCAAATTACAAGGAGCTATATTCAACACAGGTATAACCTGCTGGTTTATCAGATTACGATGTCAGAAAAAGGTTTTATTATTTTATGCACATACTATCTAATCCATCTCCCTGAGAACATTAGAAATTGCCCGTTATCAATTTGAATAAAGGGGAGTACACGTCATCTAAAACTAAGTGCAACAACTGTCCATGCAGTGCTCAGTTTAATTGATCATGCATCTCTTTTTCATTTGTTGTAACTTGCTTGCAGGGGTTTGAAAAGACCTGGGGCCGCATCATGGATAGGGCACACTTTCCCTGTTTGCGCCACAGTACACCTTAAAACAGGGGCTGTATTGTGGAAGTGTGAGCCATGGGCTTGGCCCGCTTTGCACAACCCTGGGACACTTTGCTAATACCAATAGCACTGGTGCACATAAAGAACCTTTGCTATCTTCAGAGGGCGTTTCCTCATTTGCATGGGGCCGTTTTATAGACGAGGGCACAGAGGCAAAGAAGCTGTCAGGAGGCACCCTCGGGGCGCTTCCGTAATACAGCTCCCAGTGTGGGAATTTCTCCTACTGCTGCACCTCAGCAGGAAGCAACATGGCAGGCAAGAAAGGCCATCAAGTGCTTGCAGGACTCTCTTATCTCGCAGTTGGCCCCTTCTCTGCATGGGACGAATGGAAGTGGGGTAGAGGGAAATAAAACCGTTTTAAAGTGTTGCCTCTCTTGCCGTACTTTCCTCCTCCTACCTCATGCGCAAATGTGAAGTGCTTGCGAGGTAGTAAAACAAGTGTGAATATCGAGTGATCCCAGTACCTGGGACTATGAGGGTACACATGTCACGAAGGCCGTGTGCGGACAAGTTTGATTCCAATGGACAACTACTTGTTATTCCTTGACATGTGCCATGTAGCTCGAAACTTGAGATCCTTGAGACTAGGACCAAAGCTAGACCATCTTCTCAATTCTAAGAGCCCTGAACTCACATCTCTTTAAAAACATCAGGCATGTTTTACCATCGTTCTGGACCAACTTGATCAACAACTCAGTAGACCAGTTGTCTCAAGATAGGGCAAGGGACCCCATCCTAAAGACACAAGGAGCAGCCACAAATGGTCTGAACAGCTTTCACCCCATGTTGAACCTACCATTTGAAGCGAACGTCCTAGAAAGATGTGTAGCTGCACAGCTCAACGAAATATCAAGAAAACAAAAATACTAGATGAGTACCACTATCCACTCAATCCCACAATATGAAAATAAATACACAACAATTAGAATTAAATAATTAACATTAATGGATGAATATTACTTAATATATAATTGGAAAAACACTACCCACCCAATCTCCCTACAAACCAACAACACAAAAAAAATATCCATTATATAAAACAAATTTCACAATAATATAAATAATGGAATGAAAAACATAATACATCCTATAAAATGGACTATATGATGTTACAACACATGCAATTACAATGCATGATTTTACATCGCAGTCTTTACATCGCAACTCACATTACATTGCATGATTTTAGAACACATGCCATTACAACGCATTTTTTAAAACCACCATTACAATGCACTCTATTACAACGCATACCATTACAAAGCATACCATTACAACGCATAATACTTTTAGAGCAACAGTAGGGTAAGTGTTGGAAATTGTAGGGGTAAAAATTACTATTCCCACTAGGGTGAGTGCAACAGTAGAGTAAGTGTTGAATTGTGGAAGGGTAAAAATTACTATTCCCACTCCAGCGAGTGCACCAGTAGGGAAAGTGTTTCATAGTGTAGGGGTAAGAATTACTATTCCCGTGTACCCCAAGACTAATACCCACCCTAATGCTAAAACAATCTCCACTACTTACCTTATATTGCATTGTAATGGCATGCGTTGTAATGGCATGCTTTGAAATGGCATGCATTGTAATGGCATGCGATGTACAGGCAGTTGCGGTGTAACAGTTGCGTTGTGAAGGTAGGTCCTTGTAATGACTGCGTTGTAATGGATGTTTCCCAATAAAATGACATATTTGAAAATAACATTAACTAAATGATATTTTAAACTTGATATTATCGTTTCAATAATGAAAAACTTACCTTCAATAACTTTGTCGACTATATTTTTGTATTCACAATATTTTTATTCGGGTGTTTAAAAATTGTATCATTTGTTTTTGCATTGGCTAAGTAATTACTATGTAATTACTTGAAATGCAAATCCGTAATTTGGCCCACATTTTTTAAAAAGTGGGTTCTTGCATCAATTTTTGGCTCAGAAATGCATTTAAACAAAGAGTGGCGCACAACTGCGACTTGCATTCTGTTGTTCATGCGCAGTTTTTCCTTTTAAGGGTGCATTTCACTGTAACTCTTTACCACAAATGGCACGTAACTATGCGAAGTGGCATAATGGCGTCATTTGAGGAATTTCACATAACAAGCGTAACGCGAAATTCACAAAATTATGCAAATTATGAAGCCATAATTTATATTTAGCCTGGGCCTAATCTTTACCATAATATTATGGTCAGATCATATTGAGTTCATATTGCGGTGGAAGAACGATGGCTGTAGCAGATGAAGTTGCAACTGGCACTCTTTGGGACAAACTGTATGATGGAAATATCTGAGCTCATCAAACTTCACCTGGTACTTAATGGGACATATCGAATGATGATAGTGCCTGGGCCTATGTGGCATCCCCTGGCACATGATGGCACTGCCTTAGTATTTAAGATGGATGGTTTCTGAACAAATGGGAGTGTCTACATCCAAGGAAGGCAGTATGAAATGTAATCCATATTTGTAAAGCGCAAACATATCACCCCTTAAGGTTTCAAGGGGCTGGGGGCCATCACGGAGATTAAGTGAGCTATTGCCCAGAGTCACATGGTGCTCAGCTGAGTTGATGGCGGCGATCGAACCGTGAGCCCGAGTCCCGGAGTCAGTCGTTTTAGCTTCTGCGCCACACCTCTCCCTTACCAAGGCACATGAGGCTTCACCTAGAATAGGATGGTGCGCGCTGCAGAAATGTACGAGAAAAGTAATGGCCATTGGTTCTAATTCCAGATGGACTCTGTAGCGTTTCATCCTTTTACTGTAGCTGAAATGAGTGGCATTGAGTTGGATACATTTTATTACCAAGTTTTCTGGTATACCTTAGTATGCTGAGGTACCAGCTACTGACGTCATAATTTACCTCACTGCTCTTGATGTACGATGGCTGCACCATTGGAGTAGGTGCCTGGGCATACATTGGCAGAACATCAGTATTTGAATGTGCACTAAACTCATGAATGGTTCCTCCCAAGATGTGAGGATGCAGCTAGATATAAGACATCAGGGGCATGGAATCAGGCAGAACATCTCACGCACATAGGACACATTTCTGAAATGATAGCTATTTGGATCTCTCTGGCCTCCCAACAGCAGTCAGCATCTAACACTGCATCCAAGTACGTCACATGTATATTTACATTTCATACTGCACCAAAAGAACTCAATAGACAAACTCTCTGACACCATCATGCTACACAACACAATTGCAAATTCATACAGTTGGCTCAGCCTAGCTATCTCAACAGCCTATGTCCTCTCACAAACCCACATTTCAATGTCAATCAGAAATCCTTGAAGCATACTGCAGCCACATGCACATCATATTGCATTGGAGCTAAATAACCCGAAATCAGTGGCGGCACCTCTGTTACGGCAAATAAAATTATAGTAAAATGCTTTTATTATCATTTTATTTTGCATTCTGCCAGCTTGGGGGGTAGGAGGGTCAGCCACAGTGACACTGCAGCTGCAGCACCAGGGAGGAGGGTGGAGTGGTGGACTTTGCTAAATACTCATGATGGTTTGGCCGGCCCCAGAGGGCCATCCAAACCGTCATGCACACTTGGCCTTTCTCCACCTACCTGTGTGGAGAAACCAACACAGGCTACTACTCTATGTTTGAGGACCGAACCGAGGCACTCAGACCAATCACTTGCTAGGAATAGCATTCCCAGCATGTGAGCAGCGCTGTGATTGGGAGCTGGGAGCCTGACAGTGTGCAAAGGTTTCTGACATGGGAGGGAGGATCGGGAGAAAGGCGTTGGCCATCGGAGCGGGTAAGTGCATTTTCTTTATTTTTTATTTGTCTTTTTTTGTGTTCCCCCTCCCCTCACACCACCACTTCACAGTACCAGTGGCTGCTCCTGCTGGAAATGATGCCTCTCAACTGAAAAAACTCCACGGTCTCAGCGATAATGTAGACCTCAATGGATGGCAATAAATGGTAAGGTTATTTCACCCCACATCTAAACACATTATTACTTACAAATAAATCCTCAACACACTCCTACGTACAGTATTCAGCATATCCTGCCATATGAACGAGTACTGCACAGCGCATTGGACAGACAGTTACCATAATGTTATACAGGGAGTTGTGCCTTTCTTCCACTGTTTTAAAGCTCTGTAAATCAGAGGTGTTATTTTCCCTAATTTAACAGTAATTAATTTATCAACTTTACAGAGAGGAATGAAAGACTGTGTTGGCTTTGCTACGACTTGAACTTGTGACACAGATCACCATATATACCAGCAGTAAGCATTCAATTAACTGAATCTTCATGCTAACAGATCTCCACTAACTATCACCAGAGACAAAATACCACCTTGACTCCAGTCAACGAGAATCTATGGGCCCGATTCACAGAATGAATTTAAGACTCAATCCTAAACTTACTACTATTTTGATATTCACAGAATGCACTTACTACTTTTGGCATTCTCAGAATGAACTTACTACTTTTGGTATTCACAGAAGTTAGGATTTTGTCTTAAGTCTGTCTTAAGACAAACTTAAGACAAAATCCTAACTTCTGTGAATACCAAAAGTAGTAAGTTCATTCTGTGAATGCCAAAAGTAGTAAGTGCATTCTGTGAATGCCAAAAGTAGTATGTGCATTCTGTGAATACCAAAATAGTAGTAAGTTTAGGATTGAGTCTTAAGTTCATTCTGTGAATCGGGCCATCAGAATCTAGACTCCGAAAGCACAAATGGGCCATACCAATGATATAAACTTGCTGTACAAATACTGGTAACATAAGATAACGTAACATAAGATAATGTAACATAACATGATATAACATATCATTACGTAACGTAGCGTAGCGTAGCGTAGAATAAAGTAACGTAACACAATATATTGTCTGGACTGACAGTGCCTTTAGCTGGACATGTGAGGCCGTGCATCGCTTTTGTTTATTATGTGAAAGTACTTTATTTATGCATTTTTATATAGTGCAAACTTTACCCGAAGGTGTCAGAGTGCTCTACAATAGAAACTGTTACATTAAATAAGGACATCAGAGTACATGAATTACATAAATCATACAAACAGGTAAACTCAAAATTTACATAAGAATGGTAGTAAGTACATAAGTCTACTACAGATACAAGTTGCAAATTCACTCAGGGTTACATTTTTAAAAAAGTTGAAGCGATTAGGGTTGGACAAATATATATTACATATTTACACAGCACGATCTTCTAGACATTGCTGGGGTTCTTGTTTTCAGCCCAGCTTTCAGGGTGTTGTTGCTCTCATGGGCGGTGATCTTGGATCTTGGGCCAGGAGGGATCCCCGAGCTGCTGATGTCCAGATGTTCTCCACGTTTGTTGGGATGGCGGCTTACCAGCCGGGCCCTAGCACAATGAAGTGGCCGTCAGTTCTTCTCAAAGCTGCATCGGTGCAGCAGGTCGACCCTGCCCATTTGTCTCCCTCGGTCCTCGGCCCTCCGTTCCTGTGCCACAATGCCCGCGGCCAACATTCAAGGCCGATTCCAAGTCTGCAAGGTCATCTTTCGTGAATGCCTTGCAGACATAGATCTGGCCATTTTCAGTCACTATAGTAATTTTAAGACCAAGAATGCTTTTGTGCACCGCTACGTTGGGTACCACTGTCTTTCCACTCTATTATGGTACCGGGGGCGGCTCTAGGCTCATGGCGGCCCTGGGCAGGGAGCGTAGGTAGGGGGCCCCGGAAGAGGGGGTCGGGCGGAGCCTGGAGGCCAGGGACAGGGTGTTTGGAAGTGGAACACAGCCGAAGGCGGCCAAATCCCCGCCGGGGGCCGCCACGCAAATATGTATCCATCCTCAGAGGATTATTATATTAAGGATATATTTTGGCGTGGTGGCCCCTGGGGTTTGGTGGCCCTGTGCAGGTGCACAGCTTGCACATGCCTAAGGCCGCCCTTGATGGCTCTACCGCGGTCATGGCTCACTCATTTACTCCAGAACGCAGAGCGGTGGGATGAGGAAGCAATTCTTGAAGAGGCACCGGGTTTCACATTATCATTTTTTTCCAGCAAACAGAGCATGGCTAGAAAAATCGAAAAAAATGCCTTTGTTTGTAGCACTTAACTCTGACACCTCTGGGTTCCTGCAGGCACCATTTGTTTTCAGTCTCCTGTTGATCTTCATGCACAAAAATCCAAACATAGGGATTCTTACCTGCTGCATAGCATAGACAGGCTGACAGGGCACCACAGAAAAAATGTGCTTTGCTTGAGGGATTCGAGGCTACACCTTTAAAATTCAGTGCTTAATTTGAGCCGGTGGTTGCTGGTGGGGCCCTCTGCCACTCTTTTTTGTGGACAAGCCCTTATATTTCCTCATCAGACATTGACCGAGAGCAAGAGAGGAGAAAACAAACACGAGAAAGAAGAAATAAGAGAAAGACGGAAAACCGTCACAAGGGGAGAAAGCAGCAACCTGCATGAAGTGCCTGATAGTTGATTAAAGAGGCTTGAGGTGTATTCCAGGCGCAGACTTGAGACTGGCTGCGTGCTTCTGAGCAGGGCTTCGAGCAGCGGCACTCATTCTTTTATAACTTAAGCACTGGAGATATCCGGTCCTTTCTTGGTAAGAGGCAGGGCCCTTACAGCTTTCTGGGCAAAATACATTTGGTGAGGCACTCATACCCTGCCACCACCCTCAGTGTTCACACCCACACTGCCATCCTCTCCCATCATTGACATGTATTTTTCATAGGGCCTCCTAGGAAAAAAGATCAGTGAGCTCCCCTTGCATTCAAGTGAGTGCATAAATCTACACTGCAGCCCACATTTGATGGCAAACCTTTATGCCACTGGTGACATTTCTGGATCATTGTACTGTGGCTTTACCTAGACAAGCCAGTTGGGGTTAGCTAATCTTCCATTGTTTGAAGGCAGAGTGCATGCACTGGAGGCGGTTCATCAGTTCCTCAAAGCTGGTGAATCCAGTGTTCTACAAGCAAACATTTGAGGATACCACACCGATGGGCACATTCTCTAAACTCAAATTCAAACAGGCCAGAAATCACGCCAGTGCCATTAAAGCGGAACACTCTTAGACATTTGCAGCATTCTACAACCCTAATGACATTACAGTTGAGAACAACCCTCCCTTGAAGGAGATTAGTTGTTCAACTCGTACTCTGTGACCATCTGCTGGAGGCTCCCAAATGCACAAACTAACATGGACATTTAAGGGGCATATTTGTGAGTTTTGTGGTGAAGGGCAGCACAGCAAGTCACCTTGCTGCACTGCCTTGCTTCACAGAGAAAGGTCAAGAATGTGCCGTATTTAACCAATACGGTACAAAAGGGGGTGGTGATGGACGGAGCATCTGAACCAATCAAACACTCACACTCAGTCAACAGATCTGGGTTTAATCCATCACCGTTCTTTAGCCCACTCTGCCACCCCTGTTCAGACTGTTCCCATGAGGCACAGGGTCAGACTGATTTGCATATAGCCATGTCTGAACTGGGGTGACAGAGTGGGCTAAAGAACGGTGATGGATTAAACCCAGATCTTTTGACTGGGTGTGAGTGTTTGATTGGTTCAGATGCTCCGTCCATCACCACCCCCTTTTGTACCACTTTGTATTTAACCAAAACAGCGCATTCCTGTATTTTTCCCTTGCGCTTGTGCCATTTTGGCCGTCTAGCGCCAACACAGGCACCCTTGCACCCTGGTGCAAGCATGCCCGCATTCAAGGCCGAATCCAAGTCTGCAAGGTCAGGGCAGGATTGTTTTTGTTCAGGAAGAGGAACCTTCATGCACAAAGACCATCCTGAGAGACTTTTTCCTCTTTCCATGTGTGCTGCAGGATACAGCACACATGGAAAGAGGAAGGAAGGAGGAGAAACGAAGATGTTTCTCTTCTGGGGAGGCATATCTTTTTTGTTCATTCTCAGGTTTACAAGGTCTTATAAATCTGGGACAGCATCAAAAACCCTGGGAGTTGTGTGGAAAAACACCCACGCATGCCCAAGGAATGCCCACCCAGGTCAGAGTAACGCAACTCAGCGATTTGCGCTGCGTTATCCATATTTTTTGAGCCGTTCAAAGTGGTTTGCGTAGCTTCAAAAATATGAATCATGCTTTGCTTCGCTCTTGCACCACGTTACATGCTTAAAGAACGACGTAAACCGGGCCATTAATATGGCCCTTAGATTCTACCAAGGAGACAGGGTTTCTTTCAGTAACAGTCTGTGCAACTCCAGTGCCTATGCATATGCACATACTAGTATCACGCTCAGTGTTTGACCACAGAGGCCCAGGTCAGCTCTGCGGGCATCCAATACATTTCATTGCAGAGGGATGTATGACGGTACAACGCGTGCTTTTACAACGCGTACCGTTACGACACAGGTTTTACAACGCAAGTCGTTACAACGACTTGCGTTGGGGGGCGCTGGATAGTGAATAGCTTAATTTACTATTCCAACTCCAGTCCCCGTGGATAGTAGGGAAGGTGTTGGATAGTAAATTAAACTATTCCCTATCCTAGAGCGCCCTCCAGCGAAAGTTGTTGTAACGACTTTCGTTGTTAAACCTGCGTTGTAATGGTACAGCGTTGTAAGGGTTTCGTTGTAAAGGAGTTTCCCATTGCAGAGTAACTCCACTCATCAGCAGGGTTCCAACACCTCTGTCAGGAGAGCACTGGAATTCATCGTCCGGGCTTCAATGCAATCAACTGAAGGATGCTGGCCCTCCAGAGCAGACCTTCAACGCTTAGGACGGGAGAATAGCTGCCCTCCAGCAGAAATCGATCACCTTCAATGGGAGAGCAACTACATTTTCTCCCTGCGCTCAAGCACTGACCAGAGGTCATTACAAACTCTACTTCCGGGGCAGGAGCTAGGAAGTGTCGGGTCAATAAGGAGAGGGGCACCTGTGGTTTGTGAAGGATTCCCTTGTCACCGCCAGACACGCTTCAGATGTCCTGTCGAATGTATTAAAACGTGAAGCAATCATGCATTTTTCATCAGCTGTACACTTAAGCTAATTTCCGCATAAATGAAGCACTTGGCAGGCAGGATGCCAGCTATGGTTGACACTGATGTTTGATGTCAGAACAATGCCCCGAGCTCCATGCAAATGAGCCAGGGTTTAATTATTGCGGATCTCTACTCTGCCTCCCTTTCCCCGCGTCCAGGTAGAATGCTAAAAGGAGGTCTAAGTGCTCCATACCAAGGGAGAGTGGCTTAACTCCATGGCTGCTAAGGCAATTCCCCTCCTGTGCTGGGAAATTGCTATTTTCATTGTTTTATGACGAGCTGGGCTCGTCATCAGTGTATGAGGAGGCTACACCATGACGAGCCCAGCTCGTCATGAGTGTGGAAGGGGTTAATTTGCCTGTGCAAGCCCTTTCCGAAGCTGAAGCACCTTCGAGAGACGCGCAGAGGGCCGATAAC
Source organism: Lissotriton vulgaris (assembly GCF_964263255.1). Taxonomy (NCBI): domain Eukaryota; kingdom Metazoa; phylum Chordata; class Amphibia; order Caudata; family Salamandridae; genus Lissotriton; species Lissotriton vulgaris. Next base: position 350,876,692 of record NC_141685.1, on the reverse strand, counting down.
CCCGCACTTCAATCTATAGGCAGAAAACTGTTTCACAGATGAAAGGGCTCTTGAACCCACTCCAGCTTGACTTCCACCAATTCTCATTGATTGGACAGCTGCCAATTCTCTTTCAAAATTGACCCACTTGTCTTTCTAAAAAAATGACAGCGTAATAAGGAAAGCAATAGGCATTCCGCAAAAGGTTTTTATGTTCTGCAAGGTGATTAAAATAAGGCATTTCTGATTTAATGACAGATGGAGCAACAAGTGCATATTTTTCGTAAATCTAAATATTGATTGAAATCATAACAGTGGTGTGACTTTCTTTAAATGAATTATTAGTAGGTTTACATCTGTTATAATGTGGGCCACTCTGTGTTCACAATAGACTGTTCCAAAATATTCTGGGCTTCAAGTGTATCAAATAACCATTCAGGGACCCCTAAATTGAGACTTAAATACTTGAACTAAAAATTACATTCTCATGGACTTCAGTTCACCTAAATGTCAGGGATAGCGGAAGTGACATTATACACCCTTTGACCTTCATTTTCACTCGAAACTTCCCTAGATGTCCTAGTTCTCTGCTCTTTAGAAATGTATTTGGTTGGTAGGGGTCGCTGGGTACCACGCGACCAAACGCCCAAACAATGCAACCATCCCACATTTGACTGGTGGCACAATAGCGTGTTATACAGCCATAGGATTGTATTCGGAAGGCATTTTGGGTAAGGAAATGAGTTGGAATCCACATAGACCCTACTATCTGCAAGGTCCTCTCTCTGCCTTTCGGAAATGCCATGCCTGGAAGGGTTCCAAAAGTGCTGGCAAGCCTCAGTCATAAACACATCTGACATTTGCCATGTGATGTTTACGATGATTTCAAATGGCCACAGTTCGGGACATTTCCTTCCCCTTACAATAAGCCAACAAACTCACGTGAGATACCATTGTTATGTGGGAACGCTAAATAGTATGAAGATCCTGCTATTGGTAATGCATTCTGAAATTCAGCTTTATATAATTGTGTGTAATGGGTTCTTGCTCAAATGTTTGCTGTCTACTACCTGTGCTAAAAGAACAATTAATGGACAGAATGCAGAACAATGTCACACATTCACCCCAATACTGAGATCTGGGCCTAAATCCATTGCTTTTTTCTTACCATGCCATTCCAGTTTGGACCCAGCCATATGCAAATCTGTCTTGACCCTGCGCCCAATGGGAGCAGTCCAGCCCGAACTGCCAGGCAGGTCCTCCCTGGACTGGAAACATGCATTCTGGGACTGGTTTCAGATTATCACCCCTCATCAGCCAGGCTAGCTTGACTCGAGCCTGCCCACTGCACAAAACATGTACCTCCTTGGATTTCTCAGAGCTAAACTCTTCAAAGAGTCATGGGGTTTGTAGGCTTTCCTGGGTTCTGTTCAAAATAAGGGACAAAATCTGTAGTCATACCACTTTTTCAAATCTCAATGACAAACCACACAATCAGATCATAGTTTGTTTCCATTGTGGTATGACTAGCCACACCCAAGTCCTATTTTTGCAGAGGAATGTGTGGAACAGCTGGACCGACAAGGGCACAAGGAAGGGCAAACACTATATTACAGTCCACAGATCCTCTAGGATCCCAGTTATAAAATGATCCTTTGTAGTTAGTGGGGCTTAGCTCTCCTGGGTGCTGCAGAATGGAGATAATAGTTAATCTGCACTATCATTGGGTATTGGATGCAGATGGTGAGTTGAGGCCAGAGAAGCCCAGATACTATCTTTACTGTGTCACCATTTGTTCAGTTAAATAAAGTTCACCCTGTTTTCCTGGAAGCGTTTCAGGTCCCCAGAAATGGGGAAATCAGAACTAACACGTGTACTCAGCTCACCTATGTTGGCTGAAATGTAGATGGGGTTGGGGTCAGAGAGAAGCATACCTTGGGCCAGGCATTATGGTTTATTTCCCACTCAGTTTCCATTTTGTCACTTGATAAAATGTAACCCTAGACTCCTATAGGCATTTCAGCCACTGTAGGGTGGCAGATGTTGGGGGTAAAGACTGAAAGGGCTTTAGACAGAGGGCATTGATACCAGACAGGCTGCCCCCCACAATGGGTTGTTCTGCCTCTATGTGGCCAAAATGGTGCTCGACCCTCAATCAGCCACACCACATCATGGTAGCAGAATGATTTTATTTTTAATAGGCAGATAGAGGGTGCAGAGTTAATGCCAGGAAGGGCCACTCCCACTCATTCACTTTTTTTAAATGCCCTGTTTTCAAGTGAGCCTTTCAGCCTCCCTGGGAGCAAGATCGCTGTTTACATTCTAAACAATTGGGGGGGGGGGGGGTGCGGAGGGCAGACCCCCTCTTCTTTTACCTTTTGTTTCTGGCATAATGATTTCCCTTGTGTCTAGTGATGCTCTCCGCTCTCAGAATGGGTACCTCCCTCGTACAAACCTCCTCCGCAGGTGGCTGTAATGCTCGCTGTGGCTGAGATGGTCGGGGGAGCTGCCGTGTGTTAGGTTCACTTCTCTGATGAAAAATAGCCCTGCTGGTGCAGTGGGTCGATTGCTGCTTGGGGATTACTCTCTGTTGGCACTTACTAAGCAGACAACTGTTCAGGAGGGAGATGACTGGAAAAGGGAAAGTGTTTTAATTCCAGTGACCCTCTCCCTTCACAGTAGTTGCTTAGGGGTGAGCTGTGTGCCTGAACCTCTCCTCTCCCTTTTGTCATTGTAGCTAAAAGGCTCAGGTAGCTGCTAGGGCTCACTTCAATAATGGCAGTGCCTGTTGTAAATACACTCAAACATGCAAAAAGAATGGGAGGAAAGAAGAATAGGTCTGGATGAGTGTGAAACAAACACAATACAACATTTGTTAAAAGTGCTCTCACCCACAAATAGTGGCATGCTACATCATCGGGCTTGCTAACAACATCCCTGCACAGACCAATGCCCGGGAAGGAGCATAAGGTAGCAGAGGACAGTACAAACATAAAGTCTAAAGGGTGTTATCGTGCAGAGACTTAGTATAACTGTGATTAGAACATTGGAATGTTGGGAGCTCCGTTGAAAACAATGGAGTGCTCTGGGCTTATAATGGCTGGTATAAGCCCGGAGCTCCAACATTCCAATGTTTCTTTGTTCACAGCTCTGGCTGAGAACAAAGGCTTCAGGGAACCTGAGGGGATTCCAATCCGCTCACGCTCCCAAAAGGCTTTTTTTTTTTTGTTAGAACATTCTGCCCTCTAGTGGCAGAATGTTCTAATAGCCTTATGGCCCTTCGTAGCAGGGCTATACCGGCTATTAAAGTCCCTCTCCATTGTTAAACTCTGGAGAGGGCCTTTAATAGCCGGTATAGCCCTCTATGGCGGGCTATAAGGCTATATTAAAACTGGCTCGGGAATATCCTCAACAACATTTTATTCTTGGTTTCCTGGCCACGATAAAACATTTTCTAAAGAACGGTGATGAAAGTTAAAGTTATTATCCCTGCATCCCTTCTGTCTGTAACATTGTCAGTAAACTGCATTGATTAAACACATAGGCTCAGGCTGGAGCGGAAGCCATTTCTTTGCTAGGGGTGGGAGGGAGCATGATGGGCAAATCCCTCGGGCCTTCAAGTGAGAGTTTCATTAAAGTTGGGTGTATGTCATCTCTAAATCTTGACAAGTAGCCCTGGGGATGTGGAGGTTCAACCCATTCCACCCAAGAGGTTAACACTCGATGATGAGCATCGGAAAGGTGACAAATTTGACCAACTTGTGAGCTGCTTTGACAGTAATCAGAAAATGTGTTTGGGGCTGCTTCCTTCAAAGAGTAATTCATTTTAAGATAACGTGAAGATATTGTAGAACAATCTTTTAAATAATGCAAATAACAATGTTTACAGGGCAATACTCACCGTAGGATGATGATGATGATGATGATGATGATGATGATGATGATGATGATGATGATGACGATTAAACAAATAGTAAACAAGATGGGCTTTCATAGTACAGGCTAAGCTGTGCTGGTTGGGCATAGCGAGAGGAGGCATAATCTCAAAAGGAGCTGATGGCTGCCCTATACTCTCAAAGCACTAGGACAATAGAAGCCACAGCATTCTTCTAAAATTTAAACAAAACAATCTAAAGCACGTTTAAAAATAGTTTTATCAAAGGTAGCCAAGTAAACAGCACCTAGTAGAATATCAGTGGCAGAGCTCGCATGCAAAGAAGGCAACATAGAGTGCTAAACTGACATGAAAGAATGCCAGGGTGCAGTTATGAGGCTGGATCCTGACCAGACCTTGTAGAAGCTGATAAAGTAAGCATCCAGCCAAACAAACCTTTCATCTTGGAATTCCTCAGAAACTCTCCCAAAGATTCAGTAGAACAAGGCAAATATATTGTATGATTTTTCAAGAAATAAATATTGGACTTTCACAGGACCATAGATAGGAATCTTATACTCTCTCCTCTTCCACTTATGTGGCCACAGCCTAAATCTTGTTATCCATTCAGCCCACGATCTTAAGGAAATTTAAACAACACTATAGCCTCCAAAGTTCTGGGGAGCCTTGTACAGGATCATTCATCAATTACATTTTGATAATATTCACCTATGATAGCTCCTTGATGTTGAACTAAATTTATTCTCCAAAGTGAAGTTCTTCAATCTATATATAAATGCATTGATTATTGGTCTGACAAAAAACAGAGTTGATCCCTTGACTTAGCCAATGACAGCCTTACATATAATATTCAAACCCCAACAAGATAATTTAGAGTGACATAGCCAATCAACTCCAAGGTCACTTAGAAAGCAATAACCTTCACCATTACCAGTGTCTATTTAGCTCTCTAGGAGGACCCAAGACCACTGGTCAGCCATGCAGTTAAGACCCGTTTGGACATCCACTGGATGGCCTGGGTGATGAGGTGCATAGTGCAGGGCATTAGAAATTCCGATGCTTGGAGGGTCTATGAGAGAACAGGTGGGGGTTGAAATTTGTGTCAACCCCTAAAATGGTTGACAAACAATCCCAGTTGCATTTTTCCTGAGTCCATGTCTGACAGACCCTTGGGCAAGATATTTCTGTTAAAAAGATATGAGACCTACAATGTACCATCTACTTCATGGTGATGTCAGACAAAGCCCTGTGAATTCCTTTGTCTCCTATCACATGTGTGAGATGCCTGAGTTTATTTACTCGTTTTGCCTGTACACAGCATTCGCTTAGTCACATTTTTTGTTGATTCTTTTCAGTTTATTGCTTTCTAGAGTGAATTTTTCTTTAAATCACCTGACTTTAAGGCCCAGATGTGATTAGATTTTATTTCAGGTTTCGTCACTTGCGTCACAAAAAAATCTATCTCCTACAATTAGTAATGCACTTATTACTTATCAGTTATCTTTATTACTGTGAACCAGAAGCTTTTTGTCTGAATCCTAATTATTAAGGCTCTGTCTCCCAGCCAGCACTTTCTTCACTTATGCTGAAGTCAAAAAGTGAAGTAGTGTGGCTCACTGGTTAGAGGCGGCAGACCCGAGAGCAGAGGACAGCCCGGGACCAGGGTTCGATTCCCGGCGCGGCAGGTTTCTGGACCAGGGTCAGCGGACTCGATAATTCTCTCGCCTCGGTGCCCACTCTGATCAGCGATCACACTCGGCAACTCTGGGCATTAGCTTGCCTCATCTTCACTAACGGCCCCACCAGACCGCCGGGGATGCCTGGTCTCACCCTGGAGATACCCATTAAGGGACCATCTCTCAGGGAAGCCAGGAAGGGTTTCGCAGCGGTCGAAGCGCCTTGGGACCCTACGGGTAAGTAGTGCGCTATATAAATGCCAATACAAAAAGTAGTCCTACTTCTGTTTCGGACTAACACCATAAGCCCCTCCATGCCCTTAGCACTTCCTGTTTTCACAACCCAAGGGATGTACGTCGTTACAACGCATGCTTTTACAACGCATGCCTTTACGACGCAACTTTTACAATGCAAGTCGTTACAACGACTTGCGTGGGGGGGTGCTGGATAGTGAATAGTTTAATTTACTATTCCAACTCCAGTCCCCGAGGATAGTAGGGAAGGTGTTGGATAGTAAATTAAAACTATTACCTAACCTAGAGCGCCCCCCAGCGCAAGTCGTTGTAATGACTTGCGTTGTAATGGTTGCGTCGTAAAGGTACTTCGTTGTAAAAGTTGCGTTGTAAACGCTGTTCCCCACCCAAAGTAGGAAGGAAGGGAATAGACTGGGACGAGGAGCTTCCAATGTGTAGTAGTGAAGATTTCTGGTATGTATCAGGATCATTACCTCCTCATTGGGATTTCTCATCACTGTTCTAATTATTGAGGATGTACACAAGCCGCTAGGGCACCGATAACATTACAAAAAAAACTTTATTTCATAGTTCCTCTCCACATTTTAGCCATTTCCAAACGTGCATACAATTACTTCATTGTAGCTTGTAAGAATCCTGTAGCAAAGTTCAATGAATCATCTTTATCCTATCCTACAGCGTGATATGTAAGTCTTAGGAGTGGACCAATTGGCTGCCCTATATAGGGAAACTCCTGGTGATTTGGTTCATTAACATGACACTATATTGGTAGAGCGACCCTGCAAAATCTGTATCACCACACAGCTACCAGAAATATATGCTTGCATGATGGCTTGTTTTGCCCGTCTACTCAGGGTCGCTGTGGTCACTTTCTTCCTTCCCTTTTTCAGCATTGTAGACTAAACACAAAGCATTAGAAGAGTAACACTTTTTACTTCTACTTAAATACATTAACAATGCCCTTTCCATGTCTAATAATTCAGGAACATTTCTCGAATCATCCCCAATTATTGGTAGTGCAATTTGTGATGAGAGATGAAACTACTTCTGAACTTTAGGTCTAAATTTAGAATCTTGTCTTAAAACTGTTCTAACTGACAGAAATGTTAGATAGAGGTAGTTGATCACCAATAAACCTGGCTTACCTGAGCTATGCAAAACAACAGTTGATGGACAGAATGCAGAACAATGTCATACATTCACACCAGTACAGAGATCTGGGCCTAAATCCATCGTTTTTTTGCACTCCACACCACCCCAGTTCAGACATGGACATGTGCAAATCAGCTTTGACCCTGTGCCTCATGGGAACAGTCCAGCCCGAAATGCAAAGCTATGTCTTTCCTGGACCGGAATCAAGCATCATAGGACCGGTTTCTGGCTATCAGCCGTCTTCAGCCCGGCTTGCTTGAATCCAGTGGCAAAGTGAGCAAGGGACTCATGTCTGAGCATACCCTGCCAACTTATGGCGAACAAAGCGGTACAAAAGGGGGTGGTGATGGACGGAGCATCTGAACCAATCAAACACTCACACCCAGTCAACAGATCTGGGTTTAATCCATCACCGTTCTTCAGCCCACTCTGCCACCCCAGTTCAGACATGGCCATATGCAAATCAGTCTGACCCTGTGCCTCATGGGAATAGTCCAGCCCGAACTGCCAAGCCATGCCTTCCCTGGACCGGAAACAAGCTTCTGAGGACCGGTTTCTGGCATTTCAGCCGTCTTCAGCCCGGCTTGCTTGAATCCAGTGGCAAAGTGAGCAAGGGACTCACGTCTGAGCATACCCTGCCAACTTATGGCGAATAAAGCGGTACAAAAGGGGGTGGTGATGGACGGAGCTATGGCCAAAAGAAAAGATACCTTCACTGACATCCATGCAAGGTCCACTGAATAATGGGATTTAAATGGCGCCTCTTGTAAGCCCTTAAGAACAACTGACAAATCCTATGTTACTGCAGGAGTATGTATTACCTGCCTACATAGTTAAAGCATTTCAATACCCTTTAAGCCAATTAGATTACCTTAGAAATATTCTCAGCTGGTCCAGTAAAACCTCTAACTGCTACCTATTGGGCTGAAGGTGTACAGGAGGATAACCCTAATTAGAAGCCATCCTTTAAGAAATCTAGAATTATAAATTAATGACATGCTCTACTCTTTTACCTTGACATCACACCTCAAAATTTTTCAAGCGCCTTGAGTGAACTGCATGAGTTAACAGTGTCCTGTATTTCTGAATATAAAACGCTACCTCCTTCAAACATCTTAAGTCCTGACTGGCAAGTCGTCCAATGTCCATTACTGTAAGACACAAAGCCCTTACCAAAATAAAACCACGGCAGAGTGTGCCAATAGGTGACCACCAAAATTGCTTGTGCCTGCTCGCTACAAATCTTCTAGAAGACGTTCTGGAGGAGAGGTATCAGTCGGAATGCAAACAGAGCCCATAAGGGCAATAGGATTGACATTACATCAACTGCCCACAAATGCTTACGCCAGGTCTCTGAACAAAGTGCATCAGCAGAGCAGTGTCCAGAGATGCACACAGGTCCAGCCATGGATACCCAGACATGTCTTGTATCAAATGAAAGGCACGTATGCTCAAATGCTAGGGGACAGACTTTGGAATGTTGAGGTTCAATCTGTTCACCTGAATGTTCTCCAACCCCGAAATATAGGTTGCCCTCAACTCTAGCAGGTGATTTACTTCCCATGAGAATATCTGCCTTGTGTCATTTTGGCCAGGCTCTTGTTCTTCGTGCTCCTTCAAGTAAGCTTTTGCCGCTTGACTATCTATTCTGATCAACACCGAAGCATTCTCTAAATAAGGAGCAATCTTCTGAAAGGTGCACCCCATCGCCACTGGTTACTTCCAATTCTAGGAGTGAGACACCTATGTTTCTGACCATCTTCCCTTTTCTTCAAACCCGAGGGTGGCACCACACCCCTATCTGTTTGCATATGAAGTTTCTCTGTGAGGACTTGGCTTTTATAAGTGTGGGCCCTGTCTCAGATTTTATTCATCTAACCACTGCTGCAGATGACTTTCATTTATGCTGACACCGGGATGAGTTTCACTTACTCCTGTGTCGGTGGAGACCAATGAACTAACCTGATACATCGCTGGCAGCAGGTGGTTGACGTGTCCACAGGGCCTCCAATGTTTTTGCCAACTTTCGACCCTGAATCATGAACCACTGCCTATCTGTTTCCATCTGCCACAGGAGTATCTCAGACACCTCAGTCTGCAAGGACTGAAACCTGTTCTTGGGGACCTGCCCTTTCTAGGTATCTATGTGTGCCACAATTAATGTATTTGTTTGTTCTGATAGAAGACTGCACTGCTGATAGTTTATTTTGAATCCCAGTGATTCGAAGCAGGAGCTAACATTCTACTGAGTGGCGTCCAACTTCAAAAAGATACACCCTCGGTGACGAGGACAAGTGGTAGGGGGGCGCCTTGAACTAGAAAGCTTATTCCTGTAGTGCAAATCTGCAAGGCTGACTGTCCTCCTTTATTGGGACACGTATCTTGCAAATCCAGGATCACCAGAAAGTCCTGATTTGTCTAAATTGGTATTTGAAGAGTTAACATTCAGACAGGTTTGTATCAAACAAATTTGTTGAGACATTTCACAACTAGTACTGGTCTATACTTCCCTCCTGGCTTGGGTATAAAATAAATAATCGAATACACTTCACAGACTTTTTACAAGTCTGCTACCAGGACTATGGCCCCTTTCTGTCACAGAGTAAGTACTACCAATAGCTCTGACTGTTTTTTGGAAGTGTCCTTTAGAATCAGAGAAGGCCAAAAGTAATAATCCAAGGGATGATTTGCATGCTCTGCTTTTCTCTGGGAAAACTATTGCTCGCAGAAGATCTTCGGGGGAAAAAAAAGCATTTTCCTTTCATAATTGTCAACATTTCGTCTAATTGTGTATCAAACAACTTGTCCTTCAAAAAGAAAAGATGGAGAATAAAATATCTTTGCGACTGTTCTACTTTCCATGCCTGAGCCACAACAGCCCCTTACGAGCTGTAGACGGCCCTGACAAAATTGGTGTTGAGCATAAAGAATCAAACACCGTATCTGAAAGGGATTGATCAAGCAGATCCATCTTCCCTGGAGCTTCTCAGGGGTATTCACCCTCTTGCAAAGCGTCAAATATTACTTGGTAGTCTTTCAACATCCCCTCCGAGGCTTATGCAGCATATGTAGTAGCTCTCAAAGGAAAATATGGTGCTGAATATCCTCCTGTAAATGCCACAAGATCCAGAAAAGAGGACTCCACTAACGTTAAGACCGAAATGGATCCCATACCGGCCAAAATAGGATTTACTATTGGGATTTCTAAAAAATTGTTCCTCAAATCTAGAAAAGAATGGCTTTTCCAAATCCTTACATTCTGGGAAGACAACGAATGGAAGCGCAGCATCATGCGAAGCATAAAAATACCCTCCTCGCCTTGTTAAAGCGTTCACGGAATTTCACAATAGCCCTAATGTACACCATCACTTACACCAATTGACTCCCTTGGATGTACTTCCCTTATGGGCTTTCGTCAATGCATTCCTCAGACTACAGCTTTTGCCTCTGATCCTGTGGCTCCGCCTAAGCTAGTTCCAAAACATCCTAAATCAGAGACTCCAACTCTGACCTAGACACCACCACCTCCTGCTCAGAATCCGTGGCTGTCACCCGAGGTTTCTCTTTTTCTAATGCTTTTTAGGGCTTCTAGCCTCTGGCACCAGCACCTTGTCTGCTCTACCGGGATCTAGTCGGCTCCTTTTTAAAGAGGGATTCCAGTTAACTATTAGTGCAGGGGTCCTCAACCTTTTCTGTAATGAGAACTGCTTACAACTAATATATCATCCCAAGCTACTGATATCATTAGTGCTGTAATAGTGACCACAACAGACAAGATTATGTTAGTGGTAACCCTCTGCAAAATTACCCACAGTGATTACCTGAGTGCATCACGCAGGAGTGCAAGCAGTAATGTGAAAAAAAGCAAAGGCTTTGGAATGCCTTTCCGTAGGTAATATATAATGGCAATAGCTTAAATGCCCCTAACACTAATATAATAATAAACCTCTCTAAAGTCACATGATTTATCACTCAAATATCAGTTTTAAATAGATTTTGGAAATTCAAACAGCTTATCAGCTTATCTAAAAAAACACATTTTTGTCTCTAATACCACTTTTCAGTTTTGGTATATATGTGTTCAGTCAAGTAAAAGCTTCTAATTTAGTAGGCTGGACTGGACAGAGGAAAGGTACTTACAGGTAGCTGTAGAGGTATCAGTAGATCACCAGCTACATGTTGGAGAAGCCTGTATTAGTGCTTGAAATTAACAGCCTGGCAGGTGTTTGCATATAAATTAGGCCCCTCCCCTGACCCTTAATTTAGGCCCTGTACACCCTCAAATTCAAGCCACGCACAAAGTAAGGGAGCTCACATGTAAGCGGCTCGTACACATCATGAAAGCCCTTGCTGTGACATCGCTCCCTGCCTCAGCACATGAGTGGGGAGCCTAGGGTTACCAACCGTCCGTAAATTTCACGGACAGTCCTTACTTGGGACCTCACGTCTGTTGTCCGTGATGATCCCTTTTACAGATGGCTTTTGTCCGTAATTTTGGCCTTTGGGGAACAGCACTGTTCCCCTGTGAGAATCCTAAACGCTCTGATGGGGCCGCCTTGCACTCTTCTGAGCGCAAGAGCAGCCCCACCCGCCCATTGTCATTCTGTGTGGGGCTGATTGCCACACACAGAATGGCAATGGGTCAGTCTGGGCTGGCAGAGCATGTGGTGGGCCTCCTCCTGCCTCGGGCATCCTGTCAGAAGGAAGAAATGTAGGAAAACGGCCATGCTGCTAGGAGAGAATCCAGTTCATAAAAATAAGGCGGTGAAAGAACTTTTGGAAAAAATAGGGTTTTAGTTCTTTCACAGTCTCATCGTACGGATGCATTTTCAATATTATATTGAAGGAAGACATTGTTTCTGCTTTTTTATTTTATGAAACTAACAACAATTGACAAAGCCAATAGTCATGGCTTGTTGTAGGTGTGATTTATTATATAACTGGATAAAATACCAGAAGTAGCAGAATACCAGTCGGGCGGCACACTATGCTAAGCACAGATTTTTAGCTTAGGTGTTTTAAGCTGTGCCCTTAATTACATTGGTACAAAAGGGGGTGGTAATAGATGGAGCATCTGAACCAATCAAACACTCACACCCAGTCAAAAGATCTGGGTTTAATCCATCACCGTTCTTTAGCCCACTCTGCCACCCCAGTTCAGACATGGCTATATGCAAATCAGTCTGACCCTGTGTCTCATGGGAACAGTCCAGCCCGAACTGCCAAGCCATGCCTTCCCTGGACCGGAAACAAGCTTCCGAGGACCGGTTTCTGGCATTCCAGCCGTCTTCAGCCCGGCTTGCTTGAATCCAGTGGCAAAGTGAGCAAGGGACTCACGTCTGAGCATACCCTGCCACACAATTGCGGCCAAAAGCGGTACAAAAGGGGGTGGTAATGGACGGAGCATCTGAACCAATCAAACACTCACACCCAGTCAAAAGATCTGGGTTTAATCCATCACCGTTCTTTAGCCCACTCTGCCACTCCAGTTCAGACATGGCTATATGCAAATCAGTCTGACCCTGTGCCTCATGGGAACAGTCCAGCCCGAACTGCCAAGCCATGCCTTCCCTGGACCGGAAACAAGCTTCCGAGGACCGGTTTCTGGCATTACAGCCGTCTTCAGCCCGGCTTGCTTGATTCCTGTGGCAAAGTGAGCAAGAGACTCACGTCTGAGCATACCCTGCCACACTTATGGCGGCCAAAAGCAGTACAAAAGGGGGTGGTAATGGACGGAGCATCTGAACCAATCAAACACTCACACCCGGTCAAAAGATCCGGGTTTAATCCATCACCGTTCTTTAGCCCACTCTGCCACCCCAGTTCAGACATGGCTCTATGCAAATCAGTCTGACCCTGTGCCTCATGGGAACAGTCCAGCCCGAACTGCCAAGCCATGCCTTCCCTGGACCGGAAACAAGCTTCAGAGGACCTGTTTGAATCCAGTGGCAAAGTGAGCAAGGGACTCACGTCTGAGCATACCCTGCCACACTTATGGCGGCCAAAAGCGGTACAAAAGGGGGTGGTAATGGACGGAGCATCTGAACCAATCAAACACTCACACCCAGTCAAAAGATCTGGGTTTAATCCATCACCGTTCTTTAGCCCACTCTGCCACCCCAGTTCAGACATGGCTATATGCAAATCAGTCTGACCCTGTGCCTCATGGGAACAGTCCAGCCCGAACTGCCAAGCCATGCCTTCCCTGGACCGGAAACAAGCTTCCGAGGACCTGTTTCTGGCATTCCAGCCGTCTTCAGACCGGCTTGCTTGAATCCAGTGGCAAAGTGAGCATGGGACTCACGTCTGAGCATACCCTGCCACACTTATGGTGGACAAAAGCGGTACAAAAGGGGGTGGTAATGGACGGAGCATCTGAACCAATCAAACACTCACACCCAGTCAAAAGATCTGGGTTCAATCCATCACCGTTCTTTAGCACACTCTGCCACCCCAGTTCAGACATGGCTATATGCAAATCAGTCCGACCCTGTGCCTCATGGGAACAGTCCAGTCCGAACTGCCAAGCCATGCCTTCCCTGGACCGGAAACAAGCTTCCGAGGACCTGTTTCTGGCATTCCAGCCGTCTTCAGCCCGGCTTGCTTGAATCCAGTGGCAAAGTGAGCAAGGGTCTCATGTCTGAGCATACCCTGCCACACTTATGGCGGCCAAAAGTGGTACAAAAGGGGGTGGTAATGGACGGAGCATCTGAACCAATCAAACACTCACACCCAGTCAAAAGATGTAGGTTTAATCCATCACCGTTCTTTAGCCCACTCTGCCACCCCAGTTCAGACATGGCTATATGCAAATCAGTCTGACCCTTTGCCTCAGGGGAACAGTCCAGCCCGAACTGCCAAGCCATGTCTTCCCTGGACCGGAAACAAGCTTCCGAGGACCGGTTTCTGGCATTCCAGCCGTCTTCAGCCCGGCTTGCTTGAATCCAGTGGCAAAGTGAGCAAGGGACTCACGTCTGAGCATACCCTGCCACACTTATGGCGGTCAAAAGCGGTACAAAAGGGGGTGGTAATGGACGGAGCATCTGAACCAATCAAACACTCACACCCAGTCGAAAGATCTGGGTTTAATCCATTACCGTTCTTTAGCCCACTCTGCCACCCCACTTCAGACATGGCTATATGCAAATCAGTCTGACCCTGTGCCTCATGGGAACAGTCCAGCCCGAACTGCGAAGCCATGCCTTCCCTGGACCGGAAAAAAGCTTAAGAGGACCGGTTTCTGGCATTCCAGCCGTCTTCAGCCCGGCTTGCTTGAATCCAGTGGCAAAGTGAGCAAGGGATTCACGTCTGAGCATACCCTGCCACACTTATGGCAGCCAAAAGCGGTACAAAAGGGGGTGGTAATGGACAGACATTGAACACCCGCCTTGGAGAGACCCTACAGTTTTATCATCCCACTTAAAGCCCTGGAAACAACACCAGACCACAGTCATCTCACGTCCTAGCACTGTGCACCAAGCATCACTTCAAAGGTTTCAGATTGAGTATGTGCAGGGGCATCATGAACCCCTCCATTTGCTTTTGGATGTACAGTGAGGGGTGAGTTCCTGATGGGTCTCTTCTGTCTGCCACTCTGCAGCTGAAGGCTTAGCTCACAAATAATGTGAAAAGGTGTGTGAGAGAGTAAGTGGAGGGATGGGTGGATGGCTGGATGGATTAGTGAAAGGGTGAATGGATTAGTGAAAGAGTGAATGGATGGATGATGAGAGAAAGAATGGGTGGATGGATGAGTGAAATGATGGATGGATGGATTGATCAATTGATAAGTGAAAGGGTGAATGGATGGACAGATGTGTGAATGAGTGGATGTAAAGATGGATGAGTAAGTGAAGGGGAGGGTGCATGGGCAAAAGGTTAGATAAATGAGTGAAGGAGTGAAAGGGTGGATGGATGAGAGAAAATATGGATGAATGATTCAAAGGATGGATGAGTGATAGGGTTAATGGATGGATTCATGAGTGGATGAGTAGATGGATGGATGGTTTGATAGATGGAAGGAAGGATGCATAGCTAAGTGAAATGAGCAATGGAGAGAGAAAGGGAGGATGGATGTGTGGTTGACTGAAAGGGTGAATGTGTGTAAGGGTGAATTATTGAGTGGATGGATGAGTAAGTGAAAGGGTGGCTGGATGGCTGAAAGGGTAAATGACTGGATGGATGAGTCAATGGATGAATGGGTGGAAGAGTGGTAGGATGAGTGTGCGGATAGATAGGGTGAAGGGGTGGATGGATGGATAAAGGATGGATGAGTAAAAGGGTGGATGGAGGGATGGATGAGTGAAATGATGGATGGAAGGATACATGATGGATAGGTTTGCAAATGGTTGAATATGTTTGGATCTGGATTAGCTGCATCATATGCTTGCCACTTTACATTTCACAATGTCTATTCGAGCATATCTTCCCGACCATTTCTCTCCCCAAACATGCCTGCTCAGGAACATGAATTGTAAACAAAATATCAGACTGGACAACCCAGTGCTGTAACCATATATATAGATTATTATCATATGAAATACCACAAAAAGACCTGCACAGTTGACCAAAGCTGCTTGCATACTGAAAAATCGTGAAGTACACAATTGTTTCAACCTAACATAAACTTATTTTGACTAGTGCTTAAATGGTTGTCTATTTACTTACTTACATACTATTGCGCAACCTCCTCTGATGGGTCTGTAAAACTTACCTTTTGTTCAGAAGTTTTGACTGAAATTTGACCTCCTGTCCGGAATTTTTGTCCTGAATTTTTACACTCACCACCCTGAATTTGCACCCATGCCAGTTGGTCACCCTAGGGGAGCCCGATGGGCAGAGCCTGCCCTTGCTCGGTTAGCACCCTTGGCGGGAAAACATTTGGCGCACAGGCTGCAGCTGGGGAATAAAATGAGGCAGCATGGGGCCCATTTTGTCTTCACAGTTCAGTGACACATTAAAGCAGTGACTGGCCTCTCAGTGCAAACTTTTTTTTATTTTTTTTAGTGTATCTTATATAGCGCACGGCTACCCCAACGGGGTGTCCCAGCGCTTGCATTGGGAACCCGTCATGGCTTTTCCCTGTGAGATAACCTGTACTGGGCATCCCCAAGGTGAAAGCCAGGCATCCCGCCGTGGGGGGCCATAGTGGAGATTAAGCAAGCTATTGCCCAGAGTTGCAGAGTGTGAACCCGTGATTCGAGTAGGAACCGAAGTGAGAATTATCGAGTCCGTGGACACTTGGGCTCAGACCCTGCCGTGTCAGGAATTGAACCCTGGTCCCAGGTCTGACCTCAACTTCCGGGTATGCCTCCTCTAACCATTGAGCCACACTTCTCCACACCTCCCCTAAATATTCTGATTCACTCACAGCAGTAGCGGGATCACGTTAGTGCAAAGTTGTTGGTGGTACAAAGGACGTGTTGGTGTGTGTCGGGTGGAAGGGAGGCATGAGAGGGAGATAGGAGGGGTAGGAAGGGGCTAATGGGGTGTAGTCCAGCACATGAGGTAAGTAAAATGAATAAAAGCAGTTTAGGCTGCCTCATTGGTGTCAAGAGAGACTCTGCAGTCTGTGGGACTTTAATACAGACAGATCCTCTCTGAAGACTGGCTCCCTGGGCCTGTGTCCAGCTCGCCCATGCCAAAAGCCTGCCCTTTCAATGGACTGCGACAGTCCTACTGGCTGCAATACAACAACTTTGATATTCATTTTTTTTAAATAAAAAAACCAAAAAAAAAACAATTAAGGTTGTTTTAATTGATTTATTATTTATCAAATTTACGTACACTTTTAAGAGCACCTTGTTGCTAAGGAATGAATCAAAAGACTTGCAAGTGTATAGAAACAGGAAGGAATGAATAAGCATTGGCAAAGCCATTTCATCTCACTAGGGGGGGGAATGAAACAAGCTTTTAGTTGCTATTGGTAATGGATGTGGTGCTTTCAGGTGACGGTGTTATCTTTCTTCACATCACATTTACAACAGTAGTGGCATAATCTGCAAAAAGTATGAAGAAAAACGTGCACCCCTCCCTGTGATTAGCCTATTGCTAGTGTGGAAACAGGACAATTCTTTGAGTAAATGAGCAGTTTAACTATATCAAGGGGTTGAGGTTGATACATCCATTTCCAATTACAATTTTATGGCTATCAAGTTCAAGTAGTGGTCGCTGGGCCCTGGGAGGACTGGCTTACGGTAAAAAATACCACTCCTCAACCTTAGAACCAACCATCCTTGCAGAACTACTTAGTACCATAATGGTCAACCTGGGAAGAAATAAGTGGCGACGAGTTTCAGCACCGTCCCAGCATGCACTGTGCGGACATTGAATTCTTGTGTTGTAGTTAAGCAAACCACGCAAACAGCAGCCCATTGAGAACCTTCAACTAAACATCTGAATGCAGCCAGTGACCAATATTACACTCGGGCGTGGGAAGTGAGGTCGGGTGCGACTGAGGCCTAGCCCTGACGTGATGCTACTATGGCGTCTGACGCTCATGTTTCATCAGAAACTGACCAGATCACTGCTATTATACTAAAAGATTAATCAAGTATAAAACAATACAGTGGCGACTTTATCGTTTTGTTAAAGTCGTGATAGCTACGGTTGACACTGCCCACTTTAATGATGCAGGGCTAGGGAACTGGTGGTGTAAACATAGGGGCAGATTTACCATAACTGGAGCATCCCCAGGGATGCGCCAGTTATTGTGCGCCGCAGCTTCGCCACCCATGGTGCGCCGCATTTACAATGCGGCGCACCATGGGGCAAAAACGGCACAGATGCATGACGCATCTGTGCCGTAAAGGCGGTGCATTGCTGGAGTTGCGTCGCAAGCGCGACGCAGCTCCAGCAATGCTCTGGAGGGTCCCTATCTCCCCAATGCTGCGTCAAGCCTTGCGCCTGCTTCAAGCAGGTGCAGGGTTTTGACGCAGCATTGGCCTAAAAGTGACTGAGTGAAATCTTGTAGATTTCACTCAGCCACTTTTAGGAGGCGTTCCTGAGAAGGAACGCCCCCCCCCCGCCCTCTGCGCCGGAACGCCTCCTTATGGCGCAGAGCTTTACAACGTGACGCATCTCCCAGCTGCGTCACGTTGTAAATACCACACCGTGGCACATCTTTTGCGGCGCCGCTGCGTCACAAAAGTGGCGCACAGTGGCGTAAAAGAGGCGCAAGGGGCTTGTAAATCTGCCCCTAAAAGTTCTTAAACTGCACCATGTGCACCAGGTGCAAGGGCCTCATATATGCTAGATTGGACTTTGCGAACGGGTGCCCTCAGTCATGAACGAAAACAAAACTACAGGGACCAGAATGCACAGCAAATGTCAAGTGTGAACAAACTACTCAATCTTGACATGGAATAAGTTGAAGGAAGCATCAATTCACCTAACTTGACCTCTCTCTCCCTGTTCGATTTGGATCCTTTGGCTGCTCATCAAGGGTCAGTGGCTCAGACAACAGGCAAGGATGGGCTTCAGGAATTGTTAAGATACCTGCATTACAAACTTGAGCTGTCATTCTGTGACTTACACATTTAATGTTGCATGGAAAAAGCGGTCTGCAGGGTAAGGCATACAACCTTCTTGCATATATTTCCGATGTAGAGAAAAGCACCCAACAGGCATCATGCAGATATCTGCAAAAGGTGCATTAACCTAATATTCTGAACTATCAGACCTTTGATTATTCCTCTCTGCTACAGGTGCATTAACCTATCAAGCATTCAAACTGACATTAAAACCTGTGACCTGTAGATTACACACAGTTGTTTCCAACAGAGGTCCAAGCACTTCATCCATCCTATTGAGGCTGAAACTTTTAACTCAATTTCTATGAGGGATGTGCTCAGGCACTGACATATTGCCATTTTGGTCCTAAACTCGTTTATATACAACACAAGGAGGAAAATGGGCATCTGTGTTTCAAGGGCTGTTGCCGATTTTTACCACATTCTGTACAGTAGTTTAGATCAGTGATTGGTAAACAGCATTTTCTCAGTATGCCATACATTTTATTGACCATGTGAGATGAAATAGCTGAGTAGGCCTCTTTGATATTTCAAAATGTTGACCCAGTAGGTCAGGAGAATATCTACAAGAGGCATGTTGACTCTGTGACTGTCTCCAGGATGGTGGGCATGCTCCAGTTCCCTACTGGAATGTGGGGTGCCGGATGCCGCAGCACTGATATCCCCGGCACTTACAGGGAACACTGTGCTAGAAATCCGTGGTGCTGTGATAGGTTTGTATACAGAGACATGGGGGATCCTGAGCATGGGGACCTCTGCTCTGAGCCGGAGGGAAAATGAAACATTCAACAGGTCATTTTACAGATGCAAAATGATAACTCCACCTGTAAAATGTAAATGTAAATTGATACTTGTATAGCGCACTACTCACCTGCAAGGGTCTCAGGGCGCTTGTACGAATACCACAGTGGAACCCATCCTGGCTTTCCCTGTGAGGCGTCCACTCCTGGGCACCCCCAAGGTGGAGGCCAGGCATCCTTAGCGTTGTGGGGGCCGTTGTAGAGATTAAGCAAGCTATTGCCCAGAGTTGCAGAGTGGGACTCCATGATTGGAGTAGGCACCGAGGCGAGAATTATCAGGTCTGTGGAATTTTGAGCCCAAGACCCACCGAGGTGGGGAATTGAACCCTGGTCCCGGGCTAGACCTCTGCATCAGGGTCGGCCGCTCTAACCATTGAGCCGCACTTCTCCACTCTCTGTACATGTGGAAAGATTAGAAAGAATAAAGTGAAAATCTGGATCATTTGGACATTCCATTGAATGAGGCACCCATTGTCTCCCAATGCTCTCGTATGACTCTTACTTTTATCGGAAGAAGTTGAGTATTAATCAATAAATGTGAGTTTTCCATCTTTCTTTTTCTCATTTTTTTGCTTTTGCTTCACTTTCTGTGCGGCTGCTGTTAGCCATTCTTCTGGCTAAGGTAAGAACCCAAAGCGGAAACTTCTGGAAGTCAGCCATCTCGCTGAATGAAAGCCACATGAGGTGCGATTCTAAGAAATTGTAGCTGCAAACATCTTAGGTAAATGTTAATCAGAGATACTAAGCCGGAGACCGGAGGAAGACCACTCCACAGCAGAGAAGACCCAAACACCAGTAGAGACCATTTTAACTCCAGCAGTAATCACCAGAGTCTGTAGAAACAATATCAAATATGATTTTATGAAAAGCCAGGCGCACAACGATCTTCTCTTTCTAACAGAGATTATTGCACATTAATGAAGGCTCCCAGTTTTCCCCTGTTACTGATTTTTGCAGCTAAATACAGACAGAAAATATCTATTTTCCTGTCTATTCCTAAATATTGAAAAAAATGAAAAAAAGGTCTTCTTTGGACAATTCTCGTAACTGTCAAACATGGGTGGCAGGTCAGTAGCTGTGCAGACTGACAGACAGGGAAGGCAGAGAAAAAAAGAAAAAAGAATTTCAATGAAGTTTAGGTAACCATAGATGTACTGATTTTTTTAGCTGTTCTACAATATACATTTCCGCCAGATAATTGCATTCTACTGGATATTTCTAGAAGCCACTGGGCATTCAAACATGAATATAGTTTTACTGGTTTAAAAAAATGTGTAAATAATAGACTGCGCAGACAAGCTTGCCCCACTGCGCAACCCCGACAGACAACGCCCCAGGAAAGCCACCTGGTTCACCACCGCTCTTCAAGAAGCCAGAAGCACCTGCAGACTCCTTGAGAGGAACTGGAGAAACACCAAGACAACCGAAAACCACACCACCTAAAAGGACGCCATGATGGACAACCACAACCAGATCAGAGCCACCAAGAGGAACTTCATCCACAACAAAATCCTGGCCAAATCCACCAACTCCAATGAACTTTTCAGTGTCATTCAAGAATTCACCGACCCACGCAGTGAAGCCGCAGACATCACCCCATCCCAAAACCTCTGCGACAACCTTGGAACCTATTTCCACCTCAAGATCAAAAACCTCTACGACAACTTCATTGACCATCCACCAGGCGCCACAGACGACCCCCGCCCCCAGAAACACCAGACAGCCCACCATCTCCAACTGGACACAGATCACGGCTGAAGACACCGCCTCAACCATGAAAAGCATCCACTCGAGGGACCCCACCCACCCCTGCCCCCTCACATCTACTACAGAGCTGCGGCTGCCTTAGCACCCGAACTACAATGCACCAGCAACAACACCTTAAAAACAAGCACCTTCCCAGATGACTGGAAGCACGCAGAAGTCAGACCTCTGCTTAAGAAGCCCACAGCTGACGCTAACCAACTATCGCCCATCTCGCTCCTCCCCTTCTCAGCCAAAGTTGCAGAGAAAACAGTCTACAGAAACTGACACGATGCATTGAAGAGAACGCAGTCCTCGACCTGTCCCAATCCGGATTTCGAGGCACCCACAGCACAGAGACGCCCTACTCGCTGCCAAAGACAACATCTGCACTCTCCTGGACCAAGGCCACTCCGCAGCCCTCATCCTACTCGACCTATCAACGGCCTTCGACACCGTCTCCCACCGCACACTAGTCGCCAGACTACACGTCGCAGGCATACAAGGAACAGCCCTGGAGTAGATTTGATCATTCCTCACCGAAGAAGCCAAAGGATCAGACTCCCAACCTTCCTCTCCGATCCCACAAAACTCACCTATGGAGTCCTACAGGGTTAATCCCTGAGCCCTACCCTCTTCAACATCTACATGGCCCCCCTCGCAGCCATCGTCCGACAACACAGCCTCAACATCGTATCCTACCTCCGACGACACCCAGCTCATCCTCAACCTCACCAAAGACACCACCACTGCCAAACTCAACTTCCAGAAAGGAATGCAAGACATCACAGTCTAGATGACCAACAGCTGCCTGAAGCTCAACACCGAGAAGACAGAAGTCCTCATCCTCGGTACCACTCCTTCTGCATGGGACAGCACCTGGTGGCCAATCACCTCGGAAGCCCACCTACCCCCTCAGACCACGCCTAGAACCTCTGCATCATACTCGACTCCTCACTCACCATGAACTGACAGGTCAACGCTGTCATCTCCTTCTGCTTCAACACCCTCTGCATCCTCCGCAAGGCCTTCAATTGATTCCCCCCTGAGTCAAGGAAGACAGTCACCCACGCACTCATCACCAGCAGACTGGACTATGGAAACGCACTCTACGCCGGCATCAACAAGTCCCTACTCCACAAACTTCAGACAATACAGAACACCGCCGCCAGACTCGTCCTCGGCATCCCCTGACACGAACACATCAGTCAACACCTATGAAGTCTCCACTGGCTCCGGGTGGAGAAAAGAGTCACTTTCAAAATCCTCACTCACACCTACAAATGCCTACACAACAACGGACCCAAATACCTCAACGACAGAATCAACTTTCACATAACCAAATGAAACCCCCGATCTTCCAACCTCGCACTGGGTAAAACACCTTGCATCCACCGAGCCAGAGCAGGTGGAAGATCCTTCTCTCACATTGCAGCCAAGACCTGGACCGAGCTACTGGCAGACATCACACGTGCCCCCTCCCTGAACACTTTCAGGAAGACCCTCAAGACCTGGCTCTTCAGCTAAACAGATCTGCGGACCGCCCTCCCCCCTCAGCGCCTTGAGACCCTCACGGGTGAGTAGTGCACTTACAATTCCCTGATTGATTGATTGACCAATTGCATCTTCATGTTTACATGTTTAAGTACACATGAATACATATACAATGAGCAAAAATTAAAAATGAATTAATTCATATGGAGATGTCAGAAGAAATAACTACCATAAAACCAGGAGCCCTAATATTAATCGATGCTTGGATCAGATAAGACTCACTTATATTTCTCTCCATCAAGTTTGTGTACAATGTCGGTTAATTCAGATGGTCTTAATCAAACAATGTGCTGTTTCCACGAACCTTGCACAAATCTTAGCTAATTGTAACTTGGAAATCTCGGTTTTCGTGTTTTTTAAAATGTAATACTCTCTGAAGCTTTCCTGGTACAGTGCTACTATATAAAACTGTAAAACCTATGAATGAATAAACATATTTTAATTGAAAAAAGACACCATAGAGAATTTTATTCAGACGGTGACATCAACAGATGGATTTGCGATGCAACTCACAATGTGTGGCAAAATGTGCCCAAACAACTGGCAAAAAATGAATTTGTCACAAAGACTAACCTTGACCAAAAAGAGATAATTCATGAAATAGAAGAAATAGTTGTCAGAAAACCCAAATGATTATTGACAAACAGAAACTGATTCATGGCTCTATATTTGGCAAACAGTGTTCCACTGCATGAGCTGAATTTACACATTTTTCAAATCGAGTCATAAATTGTTTTGATGATATTAATGTAGACTAGCGTAAAATTCCCCTTTAGGAGACTTGCCAAACATGTTGCTTGCCTGACTGAAAACAAATGCAGACTGATCAACCAAGGCTGATGTTGGCGCACGTTTTGTTGTCCAATAGGCTTGATAGAAAACGGCATGGCGCAGCCAATAGGGATTGAAAGCCTTGCCAAGCAGTCATTCTTTGGCGGCGTAAAAGATTCTTTCTACAGAGCATTCATGGCAGGTAACCGAGCTGGAATGCGATAAGCAGCTAACATGATCAGAATGCTTATACGATAAATGAGGATTTACAGCATATTGCATTCATTTAAGACGGGGGCATATTGTCGCGCAGTGATGTTGGATGCTGTAAAGTGACAGTATATTGCAGTGCTTTATGGCGAACGACATCCGCCATTTTAAATGCTCCCTTTGCATGTTTTGGAATTAAGAACCCTGGTGATATGTGGACAGTGAGAGCACTCATCAGTTGACTCTCTGTAAAGTCAATGGGGCTGATTCACAGAACTAACTTAAGACAAAATCCTAAACTTGCTACTTTTGGTATTCACAGAAGTTAGGAATTTGTCTTAAGACAGACTTAAGACAGACTTAAGACAGACTTAAAACAGACTTAAGACAGACTTAAGACAGAATCCTAACTTAAGTCTGTCTTAAGTCTGTCTTAAGACAAAATCCTAACTTCTGTGAATACCAAAAGTAGTACGTTTAGGATTTTTGATTAAGTTAGTTCTGTGATTCGGGCCCAATGTGTCCGAAGGACAGCCCTATTCATGGAGGGACTGACAACAAAACATTTTCCTGTTTGGGACTGGCACGTGATTCATGGTCCTTCCAGGAAGTAGCAATCATGCTTGGCTCAACGTGCAGGGACAAAACTCCCTGTCCCTCAGGCTGCCATGACATAATGGCTTACGCTCATTTCAGTATTGACCACAGTTCACCTGCCATGCCGGTGCAGCACTTTTGATGGGGTATGGGGCGGCAAGGTCTTCCGCCCCACCTGCAGCCTTGCATGGCACATGACAATGTTTAAATGATCCTACATGGGTTTCGACCACTCATGAAAGGTTTAATTTATGATGGTATATTTTTGCGTTATGTTATGTAATACTGTGTTCTTTTATGATTTTCTTAAAATAAAAATAAAAAAGCTATGTTGACTTGACCACTCATGTGCTGTTTGATCTGTGCTCTTGTATGAGTGTCTTGCTACTATTGTTTGAGGCTTGGTGGTGTTTGTTTGTTCTCGCTTGAATTTTCCATGCCCCTGATGTAGTACTGACTCCTAACGTCTGGCTGTAGATTATCACCACAGACATCTCTGTTGTGGTAAGGCCTTATAAGTGACTGATAACCTACTGGAATAAGGATGCATGTTATTCCATTTGTCTAACAGCTAGGATGAGTGATGCTTGGCATAGTATTCAGATATCGTTACGGTGCACTCACTAGCATATATGGGCATGGGTACAGAGGCAGTTTCTTATATCCGAGGAAGCACAATGGGGTTTCAAGAAGCAGGTTATGTATTATTACCACATACAACCACATGAATTCATAAATGAGTACACCATCAACTTCTCTGGAAAAGTAACATGGAACATGAATGTAGACAACAAGCAGACATCCAACAGCAACTCCCCTGGCTGCATTAAGTACACCCTCATGGAGCGATTGATGTAAGTTAGGGATAGATATGACTAGTATTTGCTACCCTTATCTTTTTTCTTGCAACCCAAGGAGACTGTGCGGTGATGCTGGTGCGGTGATGTTGGTAGTGCTGACAGCTGAGCTGTCTATGTGATGTCTGTAAGAAAGTGGCTCTGTATATACTGCACCAAAGTAAGGTACAGTGTGCACAGAGTCCAGCAGTCTCCAGAGGTTTGGCAGAGGCTAAAGTTAGATATAACCTTACTCTCTAAAGTGGTAGCTTGGTCGAGCAGTATGGCAGTATCAGAGGACAGTGTAAAGCATTTGATGTACACACTCAGTCAGCAAATGGGCTCACACACTCAAGAACTGAACTCTAGGCCAATTATTTTGTATAAAAAAATATACTTGTTATTTTTTTTTAGAACCACAGGTTGGTATAAAAATTCTTTCTCAGAATGAGTTGCCATAGTTAAATACTTTCAATGAGCAATAGACTTTCAGATGCAACAGATACAATGGTTGCAATATGCAACACAAACTTAACACAATAATAACATTGAGCTCAATGGGAATTTTATGCAAACTGAAATATCATTTACTTTATGAACGTTTTTCTTACTCATGGCTGGATCCCGGATTCAGACTTGGTGCATCGCCTGAAAACAGTTGAAGGAAATCGTTTTTGTTAAACAGGCGATTTTTAAGGAATATTTGTATGTTGCAAAAATCAACACTGTTATCCAATGGGGAAGATCAGGTTATCCGAAAATCACAGTTATTATAACTTTTTCTGGTCAGTGCTGGGTACAAAGGCCCACATGCATCAAGCATTTTTGTAGTCGCAAACGGTGCGATTTCTTAAAATCGGCCGTTTGCGAATGCAAAAGTGCTTTTTGGGATGCATGAAGCAATTTTAGAATTCGTAACATGTTTGCGAGTTCTAAAATTGTGGGTGCTTTTAAGAAGTCGCAGATGTGCGATTTCTTAAAAGCAATGCATCATCATTTTAAAAAGTGAAAATTCGCAAATAGGGTGCCAAATTTACCGAGTGGTTGAACCACTCGGTAAATTTGGAAAAAGTGTTTAAAATGTTGAAAATGCTTTTTTTTCAACATTCATGTTACGGACACACATGTCCTTAGGACATGTGTGTGTGCAACATGATGCGAAAAATACATTTCAGGGGTGCATGGGGGGGTCCTTTGGACCCCCCCCTGCACCCATGAAATTTTCTAAGTGCCACTCGCAATTTGCATTGACTCCTATGGGCCTTTTGGCCCATAGGAATCAATGGGAATTGCGAAAATTAACTTAAGAATTCGGTATTTCTTTGGGATTCGGTAAAAATTGCGATTTTTACCGAATCACAAGGAAATACCGAAAAAAATGATGCATAGCATTTTGCACTTCTTAATTTGCGATTCCTTATTTTTCGCAAATTAGGAAGTGCAAAATGTCACAATGATGCATGTGGGCCTAAGATCCAGCACTGGGTTCTCTCCCGGTACCAGGTGAGTAATTTTGTTTTCGTTGATCGGATGATTTTTAGTCAATATTTTAAAGTTTCAAAACTCGACACTTAGAGGAATTTCCAAGTGGAAACCAGTCAATGATACCCTATGGAGAAAATGTAAGTTATCGGCTTTCAGGTAAGTACTCGACTGGCAGAGTTAAGGTTCTGGGGTAAGACTCGGGAGTCTCTCAGGTTCAGGTTGGTACTGTTGTTACACCCTCAGAAGCAGAGTAGGCCCGATGTTAGCCTAAAGCGGGTAGGGGGCTTTTGGTTGATGACTGCTAGCAGGTAAGCCACACGGCTGTGGGAGCGGAGCTCCTGGTCACTTGCTCAGGGCAAGTGGGGAAGTCGAACAGAACAGATGATGCACTCCCAGCAACACTGGGGAGGCTGGGTGCAGGGGGCTTTTGGGCCGTTTGGTGCCTTTGGATTTCAATGGGAAAGCTGCGTGACGAACAAAGGCTGCAAGCTCGGGGACGGTGATTCTTCAGGTGCGACCACCACTTCGAGGGGTAAGTTGGTAAGCTGTAGGTTGGGTAGACACCAAGGAGTTAGGCGCAGGGGGCTGTGGGGCGCCTAGTGCAGGGGTGTCTTTAGGCGTCGGGAAATCTTACCCTCTGCTGGTCTCGGTTGGAGGGGTCCCTGGTGTGGAGGCTGCAGGCGTCGTCAGGAGCATCAAGGGGAGTCCTTGGGTGCTAGATTCTTGGTCACAGTCGCTGGGGGGACATCCTCCTGGTCTTTGTTCACTCGGGCACGGGCCTGGCTCAGCGGGTGCAGAGTGTGCTGGATTCACGGCTCCTGGTTGGCACCAGGAGTATTACATGTTTGAGCAGAACCACTGCCCGTGGGAGTCCCAGTCTTTAGTTGAAAAAGGCAGTCAGGTCCTCCTGAATTTTTGAGGTTGCTGACCACAGGAGACGCCGGGGTTTAGCAGGAGCAGGTTCGAGGGTGGACAGGCCGGTAGGGCTTGGGTCAAGTCAGTTGGTGTCGTCCTCTTGTTAGCAGCTACACGGCAGGTCTTCTTTCTTCTTGTTCTTTTTGTAGTTTTGGAATTGGGATCTGAGGAAGGAAGGTTCAGGGTGCCCCTAAATGCTAAATTTAGGGGTGTTACAGGTAGGTAAGGGCAGAGACCAATTGGTCCCATCCCTGGGGTGGGTACACCCCCTATTCTGCCACTCTCCAGTGTGAGGGGGTTGGAGCCTGACCCTGGTTGGCTGGGCCCCCCCATCCTCAAGATGGCGGGGACTCGAGGTTGTGCTTCAACTCGCCTCCCCCACCCTAGAAGTGGAGTTGGCAGAGGAGGGCACACCTCTCTTCCTCACTTTGTTTTTCCCGCCGTGTCTCCCGCCCAAAGTGGGGGTAGAACCAGTGGGGACCAGTTGCTGAGTACAGCAAGTGGTCTGGAGAGGCTCACAAAGGCGGTTGCCTTTGAAGCTTCTCCTTCGTGAACCCTGCCCATCCTGGGGAGGAGGCTTGGCACCTCGTCCTAGGATGTGCATTGTTTCAGGCCCCTGAGAGTGGGAAGCTCTCGACCCAGGGGTCTAGAAACATGTCTGGTGGTGGCAGCCTCGGCAGCCACTCAGTCAGGTCACTATGGGTTGGTCGACTTTCAGGGGGCATCTCTAAGTTTCCCTCTGTTGTGCATTTTACATTAAATCCCACACTGGCATCAGTGGGGGTTTAATGGGCTGATAAGTTTGATACCAAACTTCTCAGTCTTCAGTGTTGCCATTATGGTGCTGTGGAGTTCGTAATGACAACCTCCATGCACCATATACTCTTAATGGCAGCACTGCACTTACAGTGCCCAGGAATGGACCTGAAACTCTATCCCCAGGTCTCGTGTGCAACTCTTTGGGGGCAGCCTTTCAGCATTCACCCGGCCCTAAGGTCCGTAGCTGCCTCATGGGTCTGCCGGCAGCTGCTTGAGTATGTGCCTTCGGGGCTCTCCATATTACATTCAGCTTTCTTTAGGCCTGCCTTTGTTTTCTTTTAATGGCCTACACGGGCAATAGGCAAACATGTTTACTGTCTAAATAATGTGCTTTATGTGTTTACAACCAACCAGTATTTACTTGACCACCCAACCTAACGGAAGTTATGCCTGCTGCCTAGTGGCAGCATGATGTGATGATTTATGCCTAATGCCTGATGCGCACATTTATGTTGGGTTACATTGCCAAGGTTGGCACCCCTTATACCGTAATGGTTATATTCTAAAGTGTGCAAGCTGTAAGTGTTTACTGAGGTGCACTGATGGTTATGATATTTGCATAATGCGATGCTTATGCCTAAATGCTTTGTGCTAAGTGCACTCTTACCAGTAGTTACTGGTTGCCCTCACTTACTGTCGTGTGTTTTTACAGTGGCTCGATGGGCCAAGTGATTTGTGTAATCTGTAAAGTCATGACAAGTGCCTGATGGCACAGTGTATATATGTACTAATGTTAAAATGTGTTTTTATGGATAATACAATGGCTATTTTTATATAACCTTGTGTGGTGTGCCTAGAGTGTCGCTGCTGTGTGAGTGTGTTGTGCAAACATTTTATACATTACCTCTGGGATAAGCCTGACTGCTCTGCCAAGCTACCAAGGGGGTGAGCAGGGGTTATCTTCAGCATGTAACTCCCTTGCCCTGACTAGAGTGGTGGTTTCTACTTGGCTTAGGAACTTGGCTTAGGAACATGCCCTAGCCAACCAGAAATGCCATTTCAAACAATAAGGGTATCCTTCCACTACAAAAGTCTCTGCTTGTAATCACACACAGCTGTGTGCATTGGCGCAAGGCACCCAAATGTGCACCAAAGCAGTGAGGGACAAAACTGGTGTCATACCTTAGTAGATATGGTGCTGTTCTACTCTCTCCTATTGATGCACAAAAACAACTTTTGTTACTGTGCTACATTGTATCAAAAGTTTCAAATTTGCACCTCAACGTTTAAATGCATATAGTGCTTTCAAAAATAAACATTTTGAGTGTGATAAATTCGGACTGTACCTAGTGCAAACCTTTCCAGGACTGATAACAACCTCAGAGTGCCTTTCAAAACACAATAACTCTCTGACACTAGGAAAATTCAAACGATTCTATGAGTTAAAGCCTGTGACTGGCTCCAAATAAGACCTTATATTTGCTAAGTAATCAAGCATCACACACACTTATCTCATTCTACATGTTTCACTTTATTGAATTTCTGTGAGCATTTCACAAGCCAGTGCCACATTTCTCATTGTTTTAAGCATCTTACGAAGTAGGATACTCTGTGTCTCACGCTGCAAGCTTTATGCATATGTATGACCTGGCACACACACACACGCACACTCTGCATCTTGTTTTTGAAGGCATCTCACATACTACGCTTTATGTATCTGTTTCGTTCACATCAGGTTTTTCATATTTGTAAAGCACATACCTCCAATACAAACCCACACAGTGCATCTCATTTTGCGAGCATCTTACACAGAGGACATATTTAATGGCATGTTTGTCTGCGTCTTCTGTGCTATACACTCATGGCATTCATCTGCACTAATTCTTCCCGCACATTAAACAGCAAAAGATGACAGTTTTTTAATTGTGTTTTATATTTTGTGCTGTGTTGAGTGCATACAGTGCTTTGATCTCCAAGTTCCAGCCACAGGAGAGCAAGCAATACATTTCACCTGTCTGTGGTAGTATCCTCACTCCCCCTCCTGTGAAATTTAAAAGCAAATAGCAGCAGATGTAGGTTGAAAATATGATTGACCATTAGCATACACTTTTTCAACGTGTGGCTGGGAATAATAATAATTGTTCCTGGTTCTACATTGCCCATAACACTACAGTTATGATGGGGTAGGTTCTAATGAAAATGTTAAGAAATTGCCCTTGTGGACAAATGCCATTGTTGGGGGCCCTGTGTATATTTTAATGCATTGCTTATTATATCATACTGTAATTAAAAAAGGAAAAGCTGGGATTAGAAATCTTATAGCTCTTTGACTAAAACGTGCTGACAGGACCACATTTAGTGGAGTGGTGAGGTCTGCTAGTGATGTCTGCTAATGCCTGTGAATTGCCCACTGAAGGTCGAATCAAGGATTATTTTTTTAAATACCATTATTTATAAGCGTTTTCATTATTTGAGAAGCAGATTGTTAAACCTCTTCTAGAGCCCTGGGGTAAAAGGAGGGTACTGAATGATGGATATTGTAAGAAATTGGGTTTTTGATTGATTGTGGTGAAACTTTCTCAAGCAACAACTATAATCTTGGTCAACTATAATCATAGTCAGACTCAACCACAAAAGTCACTAAATTAACCTGTGCTTAACCCTCTGGTAGCCTGGCACAAAAGCAGTCAGGCCTAACTTAGAAGTCTGGGTTAAGTATATATGCAGCACACACACAGTAATAAAGTGAAAAAACAACACAAGAAAAACCCCACACCAAGCTCAAATATAGAATAAAATATAATAAATAAAATAAAACCAAAATGTCAAAAATCCAATCGGAGATATACAGTTAAAACAAATTAAGTAAAAATTGCCCTAAGAATGAGAAAACTATAACTGTTGGTATCCAGTCACTAGATTTAGCCAAAGTCATAAGTTTAGGCCGCCCATGATGGAGTAACTGCCAAATACAGGGACCAGGTTAGTCCTTCTGAAAAAAGATTACCTTATCAAAGTCCTGAGCACAGAGCTCAGAACCTCAGGGTTTCAAAGGAGGAGCTCAATTAATGGCAGTGAAGTGCCCAGGACCTGGGGAGGCCCCTCTTCAGGATGAAGGCTGGCTCAAGCAGAGGCCAGCAGGGCTTAGGCATGCCCAGTTGCAAGTCCAGTTGAAGGTTCAGGCAGAACCAGTTGCAGGGAGGCCCTGGAACTTTTTGTATCCCTGTATCTTATAATAGTAGGTCAGCCACCTGACCCTTCGAGTCACTCCGGTAGTCCTCGTTCAAGGAGATGGTCCTTTCTCTTTCAAGGAACAAGGCAGGCTTCAAAAAGCAGGGCAGTCATCTGAAGTAAAAGGCATGCCTCAAGCAACAGGGCAGTCCCCTGGAGAATAAGGCAGGCCTCAAACAACAGGGCGGTACTCTGGTAGCAGCAGGGCAGACCTCTGAGAAACAAGGCAGGTCTCTAGCTGAAGGGTAGTTCCCGGAGTACAAGGTAGTTTGTGTGTAGTCTTCAACAAGTCCAGGACTGTACTGAAGAGTTAGTCTGAGGGTTCAGTCTTTATGCTAGGTTTCAGCCTTTGAAGTGGGCAAAACTTCTAGACTTCCCCCACATCTGGTTCTGGAATGTCCTTCCTTTGCTGGTCCAGGCTCCAAGGGGCGTGGGGTGTCAATAGACTGGTGTCAAGTTCTATGCGAGTGTGTTGAGGCAGCCCCTTTGAAATGCATTTGGGCCAGGGAACAGCTCCGCTCTTCCCATCCTGCCAACACCTAACCCTCCTTTTTCAAACTGTCTGGGAGGCATACACAAATGCCAGCCGCCAACTACACCCAGTCATGTGACCCAGGACACAGGCTACAGGCACCAAATGGTTAGGACAAGAAAAAGCCAACTTTTTAAAACTGGCATTTTCAGAATTGTGACTTTAAGTCCAACTTTACCACTAAAGAGGATTTTAAATTACAATTCTTTAGACACCAAACTCAAACTTCTGACCTGCTCCCAATTCAAAGTTATCACTTATTAAATAATAAGGTAGCCCAATGTTATCCTATGGAAGAGGCATGCCTTACAGTAGTAAAAAATGAATGTAAAAGTTTTTCCCTACCAGGCCATATAAAACTTAAAAGCACATGGCCAACATTTTGAATAGACTGCACCCTGCCCTTTGGGCTGGTTAGGGCCTACCCTGGGGGTACATATATGAATAAAAAGGAAGATTTAGTCATGGCAAAAGGTTTATTT
This sequence comes from Lissotriton vulgaris, assembly GCF_964263255.1. Classification (NCBI taxonomy): domain Eukaryota; kingdom Metazoa; phylum Chordata; class Amphibia; order Caudata; family Salamandridae; genus Lissotriton; species Lissotriton vulgaris. Next base: position 350,844,292 of record NC_141685.1, on the reverse strand, counting down.
TGCCAGATTGAAAAGGCAGTTTAAAACTGCACTAGAAGCAGCAGTAGCAGGTGTGAAACGTTTTTAAGGGCTACTTAAGTGGGTGGCACAACACTGCTTTAGGCTCACTAGTAGCAATTAATTTACAGGCCATGGGGACATGTAGGACCACTTTACTAGGGACTTATAAGTACATTTAATGTGCCAACTGGATGTAAGGCAATTTTAGCATGATTAAAGGAGAGAGCACTTTAGAACTGTTAAGCAGTGGTAAAGTGCTTATAGTCCTAAAAGCCAACAAAACAGGTTAGGAAAACAGCAGAGGAGAAGGCAAAGACTTTGTGGGTGACTCTGCATAGAGGAAAGAAGAACATGAAAGGGGTGTTCCCTAAATGCCAGGAGGACACAGTTCTACTCATACATTCAACTAGCCCACACAACCACAAAGAGAATTTATTTATTCAAAAATATTTTAATTTTTTTTAAATATGTAGAACATTTTCATAGAAAACTAATTTCATTTGAACAGTGTAGCAACATCTGTTAAACATTTCATCATTAAATACAGGACTTAGATTAAAAAACTAGGACACACCAAAATGATTCAAAAAAGGCACAAAGTACATTCACTCCTTCACTCAAACACACCTCTTGTACAACCAGTTACACATACAAACAATCACATACATATCACCACACACAGAAGCGCCTTCTGTGTGTGGTGATATGTATGTGATTGTGGTTGTGTGGGCTAGTTGAATGTATGAGTAGAACTGTGTCCTCCTGGCATTTAGGAAACACCCCTTTCATGTTCTTCTTTCCATTATTCTCGCCCTGGCGGGTTGTTCCCCTCCTTGATATTAAGCCTTAGATTCAGGGCCCCTCTTCTGTTTTTCAATTTGACTCTGCATAGAGGCCCAGGTCCAACATATTCTGTTTTTATTATTGGGTTCCCATTGCTTGAGACACACTTAATCTCCAATTCAACAAGCCTTTATACAACTAACTCTACAAGAGCAGCAACAGTGGGCAATCAAGGGTTAGTGTCAAGATAATAGAGGGATGGTGACTTCCTTACGGCATGATACATTAATTGCACCCATTAAAATTCAATGAGTGATTAGAGATTTATCTTTCAAAAAAGACTGAGGGCTTATTGTAGAGAATGGCGGTATGGACTGAAACCTAAACAATTGGCACAGAGAAACACACAAGACACCATTGCTCAGTACAAATAAAATGACTCTTTGCTACCCTCTCCTCTGTTAACTGTACTTTCAACTATGTTTAAGTACTCTTCAGGGCCAGAACCTGCAGACATACTTTGTAAAAATGCTTCCAACAGAGAAAGCTTCTTTTACATAGGTTGAGAAGCTACAAGAAGTTATATTAGTTATTCCAGTATCTTCTTTGAGGCTGGGAGAAATTCATTGGTCTCCACCAGCCGAATACTTGGTTAAGTTCAATTATGTTCAAGAAAAGACTGAGTAATGCCATATGCAACACATATAAAGAAATGATGGAATAATCTGACATACAGACAATAGCAAAATAATTTGTTCTCCATACTGAAGGGATCAAGAAAATATTTGGTTTTTCAAACAAAAGTTCAGGATTTTATTATAACTACCTGCAGAAAAACAGAATGGTGGGTGAATATTACAGTTGCAGTTTGAGGTTTATGAATATCGCTAAGAAAATGTTATTTATTCGTCCATTTTTCTCTCCCACCCTTGTTTGCTTGGTGAATATTTTAATTTTTTTTATTTGAGGAGTTTTGTATAGCGCCAGCTGGACCCGAGGGTATCAGAGCGCTTCACAACAAGTAACTTATGTGCAAATTGGCAGTACAGAGAATTTAGAGGAACATAGGGCGTCGGACATATAAGTAGTAAATGGTACCTGAACATGCAGACAATTAATACAATATACGTTCCTTTACAGAGACATAGAGCAATTGTCACTGTATCAAAAAACTCCCAGAAACGTCTGAGCATATTATGGATCTGTCATATTGCACAGGAAGATAAAAGCAGAGTTTCATTGGAAGTGAGTCAGTTATGTACCATGATAATCCACATTACTTGGGTCGAGTATCCAAAGAGTTTCCTGTTCCAACAATACGAGTCACTAGGACGTTTTCTAGATCCGAATCAGTGACATTGGTCACCTAGTTAAAGTTAGAAGGGGTGCCGGTAAATGTACTTCCTTAGCTCCTATCTGCTCACTTGAGAAAAATCCAGGAAGAGGATTTTAAGCAGGTTTTTGAATTTTGAAAATGAGGGGATCGTTCTGATGTTTGGGGGGATGAAGTTCCAGATTTTGGGATCGTTCCAGCAAACGTCGTTTTTTGTTTGCGTTTTTTTGGCGGGATGAGTAGTAGAGTATTGGAGCTCCTGAGGTTCCTGGACTGGCCGGCCCTTTTGAGTTTGGCTGCTAGGTATTCTGGTTTGCCTGTGTGGAGGACTTTGTGCGTGAGGCAGGCAGTTCTGAAGCTGGCTCGTAGCTCAATTAGGAGCCATTTAAGTTCTCTGAGTGCAGGGGAGATGTGTTCGAATTTTTTAGTTCCGGTGACCATGTTTTTGCACATACTTTCAAGTTACTTTACAGAATGCAATTAACAATAAAGCATAATTACAGATTGTGATGATATGCTCTCCCCGTTTGCTATTTCACTTCAGAACTATGCAACTGTATACATTTATTGAAGCTTGCGGCTCTCAGACAATAGGCACTTTCTATAGGGTCAATGAAAAGTCCCCAAGGCTGTCCTTGTCTCCCCCAGAAATGTAGTGTCTCTTACACCCCTGGCTTTGCCATCAAGCACATTAGGTCGAGGTATCAGAACAGTTAACAGCACAGCTACCCTGTATACTTAGATTGCTTTTCTAATCGTACCCACCAGCAGGCTGCAAACAATCATCTTTCTCGTCTCCACCATTTTATGTTTCAAATGTTTTCAGAAAGATTAGGTCCAAACACCAGGAAAGGAAAACTAAGAAAGTTTGAGAAATTCTATGCCTTTTACAGCATCATTTTTTCCTTATCTCACACTACAGAGAAATCCTGGGTTCTTCTTAATTCCCAAACACAATACCTTGTGTTGCTTTCAATAGACTGGTTAAAATGCAGGTATAAAAAAGCAAAGGTGGAAAAAGGTCCATTGAAATTCATAAAAATACCCTACGGTGTTTTTAGCCTCATTTTCTACTGATCTGATCTGTCTTTTCTTGTTACTTCAAAAAATTGTTTCAGCTAAAAATATCAACCGAGGTCTGCCAGGTTTAAATATGCAGCCAGTGTGAGCCTCTAAGTGTTCGGCTTGGGAATATTCGAAACGCTCCGCTTTTTTTCAGAAAATGTAAACTATTTAACTTGCAAATCAGAAGGCAATGTTGTATGACACACTTGGGTTTTCCCTTTGAATCTCAGAAGACGCAGGCTTGCGGGGCGGCGGGGTTGATAAAGTCAGGCTTGTCAAGCCTCTCTTACAAAAAGTAAATTGTAAGCATTTTTTTCATCCACAGAGGTTTCCCAGCTGTAAGGGGTTTAGCAATTCCATGCCATATCAATTCACAGGATCTTTTGATGGAGGAGTGCAAAACGCACAGTCAGCCATAATCTATGCTGGTTCACACACGGTGCAAATTGTAAATTGTAAATGTATTTATATAGAGCTTACGACCTCTGACGAGGCATTGAAGCGGGTTTTCGGCGAGTAACACACTACTCCGGAACCCAAGATTAGTAGGCTAGTACAAAATATTCTTGGGGCATATTACCTAGAAGTGCGTTAGAAAACGCACAACCCACATTCCCATATCGCCGGCTATCGCCGGATTTTTCGCAGTGATAGCGCACAATTATCAATGCGCATCACGTAGGCAAAATGAAATCCGGTGATAGTCGGCGATATGGCACATTAGCACATGAAAACAAACGTTGTTTTCATGCGCTAAAGTGTGCATTGAAAATATGGGGGGTGGAATCAGCGTTATGATCCACACCCCCATGTTATCAATGCCCTAACACCTGGTCAGAGCAGGCGTTGGGCGACCTGCGATGCCTCTACCAACACCTGCCTTGGTAATAGGGTGTTCCCACCTCCAACCACATTTTACATGTGGTTGGACGTGGAAACGCCCACTTTGCATGTCACTAGCGATGTTTGTCGCCGACATGCAAAGTGGGCTCGAGCCAGGCGTTAAAATGCCTTTGTGGATAGGGCTCTAGAAGTATTGCCACTTTCTCGGCACAATTCGCCGAAAAAGCGGCGATACTTGCCCTTGCTAATATGCCCCTTTGTTTTCCTGTGCATTAGTTGTGCTAGATTTGTGCTCTGAATTTCATGCGTATTTAGTAGAGCTTGGAGTAGGGATAGAATATTGGAGGTGGATTTAAAAGGACAGCTTGGAGTAGGTATAGAATGATGGGAATGAAGGGGAAATAGTAAGCTCTTTTTGTAAGTACTGGTTGTGTGGCCTTGTTAGTTGGGTGGCTTGGAGGGGGTGAAAGATTCAGAAGGATGCTTGGGAGTTCATAGTAGACAGAAAGGTTTGGGATGAGACAGTGAGAGGAGAGATGGGAAGGACAGAAGGGATTTTTTTAAATAGCAAAATGTAACTAATGTATACATGTATATATATATATATATATATATATATATATATACACACACACATGAAGCTTGGTAAAGTTGTGGTTGCTTGATTAAATTCCTTTGTATAAATACCCACATGTACATTGAAGTAGCAATATTTATATGGTTGTCTGTCCTCATTTATCTTGTGGTACATTTTATTGAGAGTTGAGTGGGCGACTTTATCAGCAGCAATTTTTAAGTTGGTACAGAAACCTCCATTGTGTTCCAACACTATTACCTCTGCTGATGTTTGTAACATAACAATGATCTGCAGTGGTAAAAACACAGACTCATATTGTGAGCTACAGTAACAAGTGAAATTAGCACCAGATATTACTACAAGCCAAAAGTAGGAAGCCACCTTTGAGATTGTCTGTTTCTGAACTTTTAACACATACCAAAATTGAAGAAACCAAAAACAACCTTTCCGCGTCATATACACCCCCACACAGCCCATGCCAAGAGCACATCATCTCCAGGGGCAACAGGAGGGTGCCTATCCCCGGCCTGGCTTATGTTGGCTTTGTTGAAACTGTTGCCATAATAATTAGAAACCCTGTAGTCCTCTACCTTCTCAGGATGGAGAAACTGTTGATCTGAGATCCTCCAGTCCTGTCTCGGGAAACTGAAGCCTTGGAAACCCACTGCTACCAGGAGCTGACTCACTTCACTATTCCCAAGTTGAACACTTAGATGTCCTTGCGTCAACTACGGTTCCGCCTACACGACACACAAGCTAATGAACAGCAAAGGTCATTTTTTTTCAGGGGACGAACACATCTATCCACTTTATTGCTCCTTGGGGAAGGTACCATTGACGTGATTGTCCTGTAGACAATGGCAAGTAATTGAAGGTCATCTCTGAAGGATGCACCAATATATATTTTTACAGTCATGCCACCATGACTCAGTGAATTGCTCTTGCGCTACAAGAATGAATCACCACAGCTTTGGGACTCTCTCTATCACCAGGAGACTTCGCTACTCACTATACTAAATAAAACCTATAATGGACAACAGAGGTGAAGCTCTCTAAGCATAAGGGGTCGTCCATGGCAGGATGAGCGACAGAAACCTCACATTGAGTGAGGCTGCCAGCCATTTCAGTAAAAAAAACTACATTATCACCACATGCTGTTTCCCCGTGACAGTTTTGCAGCTTCACTTGCAGGGTGACAATACTGGCTTCTCTTGCTTTCAATCATGCTCATGACATTTTTTCTTTGCATCTGGACTCTAGATCTGCCTTGTAACTTGGGGCCAGATGTATAAAGCATTTTTCCAGTAGCAAACGCCTGATCGGGTCCTTTGCGACCGGTAAAGTACATTTTGCCATGTACAAAAGGCAAAATGCATCTCGGTAACTTGTTAATGAATTGCATTTTGCTTTTGCGATTCGGTATTGGGAAGGCTCATGTTTAGAGTGTCCCTTCCTAGTACCGATAGCTCTGGTATGTATGAGTCTTTGCAACCAGAATGGGGTCGCAAAACATTCATAATTTTCCAACTCCGTAGAAGAGGCAGTAACCCATTCGCAAATGGGAAGGGTCTTCAAAGGAACCCTTCCCCTTTGTGAATGTGGGTAAAACCTTTTTCTGGAGCAGGCAGTGGTCCCACAGACCACTGCCTACTCCTAAAAAATGAAAAGAAAACTTTTCATTTTAATTTTTTTAATGCAGCCCGTTATCTTTATGCCTTTATTCAAGAAGCAATCACAGAGATTATGATCTGCTGACCCCAGCATCCCTGTGATTGTAGCCACTCCCAATGGGCCACAAATTGTGACCTACCTCATGAATATTATTGAGGCAGGTCCATTTGCGACCCATCGGGAATCGCAAAGAGTGCCTGAGACACTCTTATATATAGTTGTTTGCGATTTCCTAGTTGCGAATGGCAAAAATTTGCAATTAGGAAATCTCAAACTTACTGTTTTGCATCTCTGGCCCTTGATTTCTTATAGACCAGTCTCCAGTAGGTGCAAAAGCAATGAGGCCCTCAGTCACCTTTCTCACTCCAACGGTATCTGATTTTTACTGGCCTTATGAGGGTTGCAGAAGCCTGATGTGGGAGCGACCTTTCCCCAACCCTAACAGCCATTCTGCAACACTGTTATATCTGGAAATGAGCATGCCTTCAAACATAGAGGACATGGACTTCAATTTGCTTTAGCAAACGGGAGCAGACCCTATCCTTGGCTTGCTCTTACGTACCTCCTTTGCTGCACTTTTTACCTCTGGTTTCAGAGATTGTGAACATTGTCAGAAACAGAATGCTAACAGGGCTCCATGAAGTGTGCAGCAAAGGAGCTATTGGGATTGGACACTCCCCTGCATGGTAAACAAGCATGTGCCTCTTCCCTTAGTGCCCAACGGCATGTGAAACTGGTATACTTACTTCTTTTTGGCACTGCAATCACACTAATCTAGGGTATGTACAGCTCTGTACACCCGTCCATGGCAACACACAGTGCAGCACCTAGCATGCCCTTATGAACAACATGGAACCACTGTCCATGTCTTAGTGTAGTTACATAAAGCAGTGTTTGGGTGCATGCCGAGTTTTTGTGAATCATTGTGACCAGACCTGTTTTATGTGTCAAAGGACAGTGCGGTCTACTGATCCTTCTCGTGTACAAATATGATTCTCCGTGCACCCCAGATCCTTGCACTGACACTCTATGTGCCTATGCCCGGTGGAGCTACCTTGATAGCTATAGAGGAGATGGGCTGTGGACTTTACCCTCGGCCGTCACCTACCCAGCCGGACTATGGGCAGACTTTCCTTCGTCTCTCCTCCGTATCTCCCTCCTACCCTTTTACCTTACTCCCCTACCCTTCTAAACTCATTTTATCTCGTCTTCTATGCTCTTTAAATGTTTTTTTGCAACAAATGTAACTTTTAACTGATGTAACTTTGTAACATTCTGGAACCTCATGTAAAGCGCTCTGATACCTCCGGGTCTAGCCAGTGCTATGGGGAGACAGGTCGGAGATTCACTCCTTGGACGTCACCTACCCATTCGGTCTTTAGCCAGACTTCCTTTCATCTCTCCTGTCGTCTCTTCCCGCATCCTCCCTCTATTTATGTCTCTCCTTCTCTCCTCTCTCAATGTATTGAGACTGAACTATGTTGTCTGATGCCCGATGGAGCTACCTGGTTTAGCTATAGGGGAGATGGGCCGTGGACTCCCTCCTTGGTCGTCACCTACCCAGTCGGTCTTTAGACAGACTTCCTTTCGTCTCTCCTTGTTGTCTCTTCCCTTATCCTCCCTTTATCCCCTCCCCTGCCCCCTCCACTACTTTTCTCTCTCCTTTCCCTCCTCTCCTAATGTATTGCCTATTTTTTTGATGTATGGTGTAAATGTTGATCTTTTTCTGATACATTGTTGATTCTCATGTAAAGAGCTCTGATACCTTCGGGTCTAGCCAGCGCTATATAAAACTCTTTAAATAAATAAATGAAATGTTGAGTGTGTGTATGTGCAGTAGATGTGTAATGTATGTCTGGTAGTAAGAATGATGTGTGTCTGGTGAGAGTATGAGTACTGTGACTTGTGGAATACATTTTGGGTAGCCTCTGCTTTAATATGGCACAACCCTGGTAGTAAATACAGCTCCTTCAGACATTGGAGGACAAACACTGAATTCCTTTGCCTGGAGGGTGGATACCCAGACCCTGAAGTGGGGAGAGTAGAGACCGGGCTAGTCTTAAAAATATAGTAAGGCCCTTGTTACCAGAAGGTTGCTTATTAGTTTTTCCTGAGCCATTTGATAGGTGGTAGGTATGAGGGATGAAACAGCAACGTCAGTTGTTCAAGGTGAGAATAATTCTAGGCAAGAGCTGCCCTTTTTTCTGCCCAGAAAGACTTATAATACTCCAGGGTAGAGATCTCAAACTTTATTGTGCCCTTGGTTTAGATACTGCAGCTAGGAGCCAGCATAACTGCTACCTACTTTGAGAGTCATTACCTCAGTGTGGGGCCCATTTCTACGATTGTGTGACTCTTGAAAGCGTCATGTTATGTTATGTTAAGCATTTTGTAAAGCGCAAACAGCTGCCCCAGCAACGGGGCGTCCCGGCGCTAGAACCATAACACAACCAGCTGAGTAGAGAACAGAGGGAGACCTACAGGGGGGGAAAGAGATGAGTTTTGATAGCTCTGCGGAAAGCTAATAGGTTGTCGATGCAGTGGATGTGGAGGGGAAGGGAGTTCCATAACTTAGCCCCCAGTAGTTTGAAAGAGCGTCCTCCGATGCGACAGAACTTCGTGTGGGGTACCATGACTAGATGTTGCCCCTTGGACCGGAGGTTACGTTGTGGATTGTAGGGCGTCAGCAGCGGGCGGAGGAGCTCTGGACCCTCGGTATTCAGAATTTTAAAGGCAAAGATGAGGGCCTTGAACTGGATGCGGGCTTCCACGGGCAGCCAATGTAGTCTGTGAATGGTAGCTCTCGCGAAGCACCTTCTAGGCAGGCCTACTATTGCCCTGGCAGCCGAATTCTGAACCCGTTGGAATCTCTTGATTTCAGCTTTGTTAGCTCCTAACAGCAGGACACTCGCGTAGTCCAGTCTGGCCAAGATGGTCGATTGTACAATAAGTTGCCGCGTTTTGGAATCAAAGTAGCCTAAGACGGGGTTGAGGCTTCTCAATAATCCAATACAAGTTGCAGCAACTTTTTTAGTATGCGACTGGAAGTTAAGTGCAGAGTCCAGCCAAACTCCTAGGTTTTTTGCCAGAGTTTTCGGGGGGGGCTGGGCCCAATGAGTGGGGCCACCAGAGGTCACTCCAGCTGTTCGGGTTTTTCCCCAAGATCAGCACCTCGGTTTTGCCACCGTTGAGTTGGAGACAGTTTGCTGTCATCCATTTAGCGACAGCGGTCAGTCCATCCCTGAATCTAGTGGCATCGGGAGAGGGAGCCTTGTTGAGGCTGATGACCAACTGTGTGTCGTCGGCGTACGACACCATTGTGAGGTCCCATTTTTTGGCAACCTCCGCCAGGGGTTGCATATATAGATTAAACAGGGATGGACTGAGGGCAGAGCCCTGTGGGACTCCTTGTCCTATGTCTTGGGGTTGGGAAATGAACGGAGGGGCAGATACCCGGAAGGATCTGTTAGTCAGAAACGACCGGAACCATTGTAGTGCCGAATCTACGATCCCGATGTTTTCCAGGCGTTTCAGTAGGATGGCATGGGAGACCGTATCAAAGGCCACGCTGAGATCGAGCAGTATCAGCGCGGCACTTTTACCGGTGTCCATAATTTCCCGTAAGTTTTCCGTAGAGGTAAGGAGCGCGGATTCCGTGCTATGGCCCGGCCTGAACCCATTGGTATTACTAGGTAGCTGTGCGATATGGCATAGGGGGTATAGATCGCTCACTCTCAGACACCGATATGTAAACACACAGATATGGACCACAAATTTAGATACAAGAGGCCTTCTTATTTTTAGGATATGTCCGGACAAGCGTAGTTGGACACTGTTTCAACCAGATATGATGCTCTTGCTGTTGATTATTAGATATATGTACTTGTAGTGGATCCATGTTGAAGGATCAGGAAGGTTCTTAGATAGTGGGAGATTTAAGTCACCCGCAAGTGGAGGGGTCGACATACAGATGGCCATGAACTTTCGTGACATTGCTTCCATGTGTTATTGTGCTAATGTATGTGTTAATGTAATGCACTATTTACAACACTAATATAAGACATTGATATGTATTTTGGAACCCATCAAATGTACAATTGGACTAATTAGATCAGACTCTTGTTTCTGTCCTGTTGTGCTATAAAATCAATAAAGAAAGATGGTCTTAAAAAAGAGAGTCATCACATTCCACAAAGGTGTCTGAGAGGCAGCCAGAAAATGATATTTGAACAAGAACCAACCTAAACCTTTTGTGTCAAGCAACTAGAAGCCTTTTTCCCTGCTTAGTGAAGGATGGCAAATGTCTGGCCCTTAAGGAGAGATTGTCCAGGAAGAGTTCCTGCCTGGTGAACCACCCAAATGACCTGAAGATGACTAAGAGAGGGAGCACAGCCCAGAGTTACGAAGGTACATGTTCTGAGGATCTCGGTCTCCTGAAATGTTCAAGTTGTGAACTGCACCAAGACTTTCAAGATCCAAGCATCACTGTGTTCTTCAGCCTCTCATCATGAGTCTGAGACTGCTGCTGCCACTGCCAGACATCGCAGCTGAAGAACCCTCATTGTTGAAACCCTGTTCGGCTTGAACGTTACAACTTCCAAAGATGCACATCTACTGAAGAACCAGTTTGCAGGCTGCAACTGCTGTGCCTGAGTGCCCATCTGCATCCTGCCCAGGAAGTTGCAACTGCTGAAGATGAGTGCCCTAATCATGTCCATTGGCTCATGTGCTGAGAGGTCGCTGATGTGACCGACACATCAGCAATGCCTCTGCTACATAATGCGTCCATCAGCCCCATCAGAGTTGCATCTCTACCAAGCAAAGAAAAGTGGGGCCTATCTTTGAATGGAGCAAGAAATTGAATGTACAAGGAATTCTGCCATATTAATTTAGGACTTTTGTCAGGGTCACTCTGAATCAGCAAATGCCATTGAACAGATTTACAAGTGTAGCCAGTGGGGCGATTCAGAGTGAACTGCACCAGTGCCTAATTAATACCTCTACCCATTCCACAAATGAGAATTGTTTATATTAGCAAACTCCTATAGGCAGGAGCGGGATTCGGATAGGGGTAGCGCCTCTCTGAGGATCATAGATATTAAAGGCCTGTATCTGCAACCTCTAATGACATGTGCAGTATTTCAATTGCTGTTAGATTAAAGACCTAAACGATAAGCACTGGACTGAACAATGCACAACGGTGTCTTTTGGTTTGCTATTGAGGTCTGCTCTCCTAAACCCACAAACTTTCACGCTGAGAAGCAGATAAATGTTCGCCCTCAGTACTATGAGACTCATGTGTGGGAAAGGTGCACTTGACCCTCGTTGCAGAGCTATAGTAGGAGACCAGTGGCCAACAAGCTCAATCATGGTAGGCACCCCAGTAGCACCTGTCTGTCTGTCTGTCTGTCTGCCATGTCTGCTTCCCCCCAAATGGGGTCCTGCAGATCCCATAGAACCTAATGCATTCAGGGAAAATGAGCTACTTTGCCATTTGTTTGGGTAGTAAAAGACAAACATAACTGGGAAGTAGAAGGGTCCACACAGCCCATGCCTCTGTCCCACTCTTCCAGTTGCATTGCTGACTCTAATAGCCTTCCTTTCACTTGCCCATACTCCCTGCATCAACCGAAGCAGAAGTGGAGGACGCTCCTTCTTCCACATTGCAGCAAAGACCTGGAACAGGCTCCCCCGCCCCTCCGGACCATCACCTCACTTCTGGAATTCTGAATGGCCCTTAAGACCTGGTTGTTCGAATCAGCCTCCAGAACCTGCAAGTGCCTGGATACCCTATCCGGTGATTAACTGCGCTTTAGAAATCCTGATTGATTGATTGATAGATGTTTACGTTTTTTGCACGTTCCCCTTCTTGGCCTTCCTCTAGGCCTTCAGAAGGAAATAGGAGGTTATTGAGAAGCTAGGGTGGGAAGGCTGGTCAAACCTGTGACATTATATGTGATTAACAAAATGTAGAAGTAAAGACTTAGGGGCTGATTAGCATGGCTGGAGGACTTTGTCCGCCTGCCATAGCCCCGGGAAATGGGACCCCCCGCAATGCATGTGGCGGTCCCGCATGTGCAATTTGGATGCACCCGCCACACTGGTGGCTGCATCCCGCATTTTTAACATTGCGCACCGCCTGCTGCAATGCCAAAAATGCATGTAGCGCATTTGCATGTACAACGTGGCAGGCACTGCTCGGTGCCTGCCATGTTGTGCATGCAAATGCATGTGGGTACTGCACCCCCACCCCCCAAACTTCCCGGGCGCCCACAACAAGCCCCCAACTTCAAATTCTGCATGCTTTTCCGTGGCGGCAACGCCACCACGGAAAGGCTGGCCCCGCCTGTATCTTGATATGGATGGCAGTGTCTAGCAGACACCACCACTATATTAAACCCTTTTCCGCCCAGTTGACTTGTCGACCGGTAGGAAAAGCGGCGGACGGACTTCTCGTCCGCCGCGGTACCCCCGCCATACTAATATGGTGGGGGAAATGGGTAGCGGGTGGGGAAGAATGTAGGGCGGATCGCCACCGCCATGAGGACGGTGGCGATCCACCCTACATCCTAATGGGCCCTTTAGAGTTAACACACTGAAAATCGAACAATCCGTGAGAACAAATAAGTGAGCACAGACAAATGGCTGGGTGGAGAGCGCAACTTATTTTTAGACGAAGAGAAAGTAGGTGATAAAATGAAACGTCCTGCAGAGATTGCTCTTTAATTAAAAATCTGTCAGACACATAACTAAGGGAATTACAGCTCATTTTATATCTCAGTGGCACTGTAACTCACATGACAAAACGAGGCATCGTTTAATGACTTCAGACACCTACTCCAAGCCAGCTGAGTCTGCTAACTTCAGTGCTAAAACCTTGCAGATACAATTTGCATAACCCCACGCAGGCAGATCTGGAGAGCGGGTTTCACGAGGTCGCCGTTTATTACAACCTTCTGGCCTGTAAAGGACGTCAGAAGCATGGCGTGCTCTGGTGTGTGTGAATAGTGTGCGTCGAAAGGCGCACAGATTTATGCCAAGCAAACGGAGATATTTGTTGGAATAAATGCTATCTTTTGCTTACTATGTTAATAGTATTTGTACAACACTCAATCTGCCATTAGTGAGCCCTTTGCCACGGTTGACTGTCTTGGGCTAATTCTGCAGGTGGGTCTGTGGTTTACATCACACCCTGATGCCCGAGTCGGCTTGTGTTTATCTGATTTTCCTATTGTGTCTGGTTGTCTCGGGTTGGTGGTAGTGTCTTGCTCGATGAGCTGTTGGTGCATGATTTTTGTGTGGAGGTGTGTGCAGCAGGGATTTTTGCCTTGCTTGTGGAAATAGTGTCTGATTACATGCTACGCTTTGTTTATTGCTGTATTGGTATTTACATTAGCCTTAGTCTGCAGCTGTGATGATCTCATACCATGGATGGCTGCCTAGGGGAGTCTTTGCATGCGATTCTGGGGTTAACAGAACAGTCTGGAGTCTGAGTCATCTTCTGTTGATCTGATTTTCCTATTGTGTTCTGGTCCTCTCTGGTTGAGTGGCCGTGTCTTGCTCGTGACATTGCTTCCATGTGTTAATGTGCTAATGTATGTGGTAATGTAATGCACTATTCATCAACACTAACATAAGACATGACTTGATATGTATTTTGGAACCCATCAAATGTACACTTGGACTAATTAGAGCAGACTCTTGTGTCTGTCCTGTTATGCTGTAAAATCAATGAAGAAAGATGGTCTTAAAAAAGAGAGTCATCACATTGCACAAAGGTGTCTTAGAGGCAGCCAGAAAATGATATTTGAACCAGAACCAGCCTAAACCGTGTCTGTCAAGCAACTAGAAGCCTTTTTCCCTGCTTAGTGAGGGATGGCAAATTTCTGACCCTTAAGGAGACATCGTCCAGGAAAAGTTCCTGCCTGGTGAACCACCCAAATGACCTGAAGATGACTAAGAGAGGGAGCACAGCACAGAGTTACGAAGGTACATGTTCTGAGGATCTCGGTCTCCTGAAATGTTCAAGTTGTCAACTGCATCAAGACTTTCATGATCCAAGCATTAATCAGCCCCTGAGCTGTTGGTGCGCGTGTTCTGGTTGTCTCTGGTTTGGTGGTAGTGTCTTGTTCAATGAGCTGTTGAGGTGTGTGTTCTGGTTGTCTCTGGTTTGGTAGTAGTGTCTTTTTCAATGAGCTGTTGGTGTGTGTGTTCTGATTGTCTCTGGTTTGGTGGTAGTGTTTTGTTCAATGAGCTGTTGATGTGTGTGTTCTGGTTGTCTCTGGTTTGGTGGTAGTGTCTTGCTTAATGAGCTGTTGGTGCGTGTGTTCTGGTTGCCTCTGGTTGAGTGGTAGTGTCTTGCTTAATGAGCTGTTGGTGCGTGTGTTCTGGTTGCCTCTGGTTGAGTGGTAGTGTCTTGCTCCAAGAGCTGTTGGTGGCTGATTTTGGTGTGGGAGGTGTGCGGCAGTAATTTATGCCGTGTACATGGAGATATTCTATGAATACATGTTACGCTTTGTTTATTATTTTATTGGTATTTACATAGTCTGCCACTGGGATGATCTCGTACTATAGCTGGCTGTCTAGGGGTACCTTTGCATGTAATTCTGGGGTTAACAGCTGTAGGGCTGTGCACATTTTTCATGGTTACCCCCCACTTGTTGCCTGACACATGATGCGCTTCACCTGGTGTGCCCTGGGTCCCTGCCCATCAGGTTCCCAGGTCCTGTGTTCTTTCTGAAAGCTGTACCTTTGTACCCCCAATTGTCACATCTCTGGCCACAGGTAAGCCCCTTGTAAAAGGTACCATGGGTACAAAGGGCACTGTGACCATGGAAAGCCTCTAAGGGCTGCAGCACCTATCGTGCCACCTTTAGAGACCCTGAACCTTACTACCCACACAGGTATGCAGACAGAATATCGAGCTGGAAATGTCGACTTACACAAATATCAAGTTGGAAATATTGCGACACTGAAATATCAGCAGCAATAATATTGTGGTCAAGAATATCGACTTTAAGGTTAGAAATATTGTTTTTACTAATATTGAAATCATTAATATCATATGCAAAAATATAGTTGTTTAAAATATGGATTTTTTTAAATAAGTGTTCTGTATTTTAGTATATATTTTAAATGTATGTGATCTATTTTTGTATAAGTATTGTTTTTGTTTTTTAATATATGTGTTACATTTTTTGTAGTTCTCATTTTGCATTTTTAGTTCCATAATGGGTTGTCGGTTGATAGGGGAATAGGGTGGGAAGTCATTTAATTATAATTGATTAATGATTATTTTTTATTTCGTAATATTTATTTAATTTAGATTTTATAGTGTTAATTGTGGGAAGTAATTTATTATTAATTAATTATTATTTGGTTGATAACTAAATAATTAATCTTGATATTTTGTTAAGAGTGGGTTGTGGGGTTTATAGGGGTAAAGGGTGGGAAGTAATTTAATTACCATAAATCAATGATTTTTCAAAATGTATTCATATTTATTTAATTTAGATTTTATAGTGTTAATTGTAGGAAGTAATTTATTATGAAGTAATTATTAATTGGTTGTTAATTATTATTAATTAATTAATTTGTAATTAATTATATTAATTGTGTCATTTTTTTGTAGCGGTTTGTGGGGTTTATATGGGTAAAGGGTAGGAAGTAATTTATTTTTAATGGATTCATAATTATTTGTTAATTAATGGTAATTAATTAATTCAAATTTAAATATGGCAATTGTGTAATTAATTTTAGATGTGAGTTGTGGGGTTTATAGTGGTAAAAGGTGGGCAGTAATTTATTTTTAATGCATTAAGTTGTTGTTAATTGATATTAATTTAATATTTTAAAATTAATTATGGGAATTGTGTAATGAGTTTTAGGTGTGGGTTGTGGGGTTTATGGGGCAGAGGTTGGAAAGTAATTTATGTTTAATTAATTAATAATTAGTTGATCATTAATATTAATTCATCAATTGATAATTAACATTTGGGGAGCAAATTACTTTGTATCTGTTTTAATGTGTTTTTAATTTAATAATATTTCTTTAATTGATAGTTAAATATGTTAATTATGCAGGTACATTTTTATAAAATTTAGATGTGTGTTGTGAATTGTGCGGTGTTATAGGGTAGGAAAAAAATATTAAATTTATGTATTAATGTTTTTGTTCATAAATAATTTCTAATTAAAAATAGTTATTTGTTTATAAATTATTTTTTAATGTATTTCAAATAATATTTCTAGGTATTTGTCATATCTATTTAACATTATAATAAGTTTCTATTTTTTAGATTTTTTAAATATTTTTATATATTTAACTTTTTTTTAAAATTTATATTTTGTGTTGGTGATATTTAGTTTCTTTTTAATTTTTAACTGACTGGAGTGAGAATATTGTGGGGCCGATTCTGATCCTGGAAAAAAAACATCCATACGATTTTCATCCGGAGCCATCGCCGTACGATTCGCACCCGTCCGTCTGTGTCCGCGTAGTACGATCGGTATTCCGTCAAGCCGTCCGAATCATAGCGATCCGTACGTATTGCAAGGCTGAAACAGTGAACCGTACGACTCGTACACATCCCGTACGACCCGACGAGTCCGATCCGGCCTGGGGTATATGGACGCGATTCGTACGGTCCACGTCAGGTAAGGGCGATTCGTACGGAAAAGCACACAATCACTTACACACAGTACGGTGCATACACCCCATGATGTAAGGGGTACGGTGCATACCCCTGTGATCTTGGGGTGCACGCACTGTACCCCGTGATCGCAGGGTGTACGCACCGTACACCCATCGAACAAGGGGGACAGTGCGTACACCCCAAGATCACGCGGTACGGTGCGTACATCCCGTGATCGCAGGGGTACAGTGCGTACCCCTGCAATCATGGGGTGTACGCACCGTACCCGGGGGGCCATTTTGTATCTGTTTCAGGGCGAACTGCTTTTACGGCTGTTTTCAGCTCCCGTAGAAAAAGGGTCATACGGTGCGTACCCGACACGAATCGTACCTGCCGGGTCGTAAAAAGCAGCTGCGAACCGTACAGATGTCGCATACAGCGGGTTCCTAGGGAGATTCGTACGGGGATTTGTTTTGTACGGTCTCTGTACGATTCGTACGGAGTCCAGCTCCTGGTACGAATCGTACTTCATCGTACGTACCGGGACATTGCAGGGTACGATTCGTACGGGAAAAGCGCTTCGAACGCCTATTCGGAGCGGTTTTTGCGAATCGGAATCGACCCCTAAATGTTACCCCTCTGCTATCCAACACTTTCCCTAGTGTTACACTCATTGAAGTGGGAATAGTACTTTTTTACCCCTCCGCTATCCAACACTTTCCCTACTGTTGCACTCACTGGAGTGGGAATAGTAATTTTTACCCCTCCGCTATGCAACACTTTCCCTACTGTTGCACTCACTGGAGTGGGAATAGTAATTTTTACCCCTCCACTATCCAACATTTTCCCTACTGTTGCACTCACTGAAGTGGGAATAGTAATTTGTACCCCTCCGCTATCGAACACTTTCCCTACTTTTACACTCATTGAAGTGGGAATAGTAATTTTTACCCCTCCGCTATCCAACACTTTCCCTACCATTTCCCTCACTGGAGTGGGAATAGTCATTTTTACCCCTCCGCTATCAAACACTTTCCCAACTGTTGCACTCACTGAAGTGGAAAATGTAAGTTTAAAGACGTTTAAATAGTTCAATGTTTAATTTATAATATCATTTTTTTTAAATTAGATTTTTTGTTTTTGGTGTATATATATATATATATATATATATATATATATATATATATATATATATATATATATATATATATATATATATATATATATATTTGTACATTTTCATATACGTAATTATAAAATAAATTAAAATAAATAGTTTATTAATGTTTTTAAAGTAAATATATATATTACTTTTTATATACTTATGTTTACATTTGTTAAATTACATGTATTTGTTCTATTTGTTAAAATGTATATTACATCTAATTTATTTTGTTAAAGTAAAGTTTATTATTTATTATAGTTAATATAATTTTGTATAAATGTATTAAAATCGATATTTTGTACAAATACATTTTTTACATCAATGTGATTTTTTCTATATTTTTGTACTTACCATTATAAATATAGGATGCCGATATTTTTGACATCGATATTTATAACTCGATATTTGAGTATGGGGATATTTTGGGAGTCGATATTTGATCAGTGAACCACCCACACACTGCCATTGCATGCTGCGTGTTTTAGTACAGAGAAAAGTCAACAGGCACTCATCCCTGTGTGCCATGCCTGCAACCCACTGCCTAAGGCCTAGGTAGGTCACCCCTCTAGCTGGGTGAACTAGCCCTCAGGTGTGGGTACACTGGCAGGAATCCTGTAACCCTACAGTGTCAAAGTCCATTATTAGACATTGTAAGTGCAGTGAAGCCATAAAGAGTATATGGTCTGGAAGTTGGTCATCACAAACTCCACAGTTCCATATAGCTTCACTGAAACCTTGGAAGTTTGGTAGCAAACTTCCCAGCACATTAAACCCACACCGAGGCCAGTGTGGGATTTAATGTATAATGCACATCTCAGAGATGGCCCCTGAAAAACGACCAACCCTGGTGTGGTTCCTGAATGGCTGCCTGCCATTTGCCACCACCAGACAGGTTTCTGGACCCCTGAGTAGAGAGCCACCAGTCCCTGGGTCCAGAAACAAAAGTCATCCTGGGCATGGGTGTCATGTCTCCTTCCCTGGGATGGGTCCCTGATAGGGGAAGCTCCAAAGGCCTGCCGACTTTGTAAGCCCTACCTGCATTTTGCTGTCCCCAGCAACTGGCTCCCACCGGTTCTGATCCTCACTTTGGGCAGGAGAATCGGTTGGAAAGCCGAGCTAGAAGGAGAGGTGTGCCCACCTTTGCCAATTCCACCCCTCAGGTAGGGGAAACGAGGTGAAGCACACATGTCAATCCCCGCCATCTTGGAGATGAGGGGACCTAACCAATTAGGAAGAGGCTCATGCCACCCTCCCACTGGAGGGAGGCATAATAGGGGGTGTACGCACTACAAGGAAGGGATCCATTGGTCCCAACCTACACACCCCTGTAAATGCCCCTACATTTAGTATTTAGGGGAGACCCCAAGCCTTGCCTCGTCAGATTCGAGGAAGACCGAAGAAGTACCATAGAGCTATGCTGACCCATGAAGAAGAGGAACCTACTGCTTTAGTTCCAGCCCTACTGACCTATCCCGAGTCTGGACTGCCCACAGCGAAGAAACAGGCATGTCCAGCAGCCCCCGAGAGCCCAGAGGACCTGCCTTGCACTCGCCTTACAGACTCTGTCACCCGTGACCACCAGGTTTGCTCAAAAAAGGCTTCAAGACCAGAACCTCTGCCCAGGCAGCTACGCAATTTTGCACCACTCTGCATGCAACAGCCACAGCCCGAGTTCGAGTGGCCCAGCGCCATGAGGAAATATCGCCAGTGATCCATACCTGGGATCTTGTGATCCCCGACCTTCCTTAAGCCTCAAGACAACACCTGCAGCCTCAATCTGAAGGGTCCCCATGACAACGACCGGAGCTGGTAAGAAGACTCGATGCCAAAAGACACCCCTGCACCTGATGCCACACAGCCTTGGATGGCCCAACCGACAGTGTCCCGGCATTCCTCAAGAATCCAACTCACCTCTCCCACTGGTGGTCGCCTTTCCGGAAGTCCCTGTGCCCAATCCTGCAGCCTCTTTGCCAAACTGGAGGTCTCCTTTGGAATGCACAGGGTCCCCGAAGTCTTCTTGGCACACTGCACCCGGCCGCCCCTGTGCTGCTAGTGGTGCAGCTCCTGTGCTGATTGTTGCCCCTGCAGTGCTGGCCTTAACCCCAGGAACATTGCTCCCACACCCGAGAGGCCTGCTCGCATGCGGTCCATGACTGTAGGCCCCCTTAGCCCCATTGGCTAACATGGGGCCCTTGCACTCTGCACCCGACAGCCCCATTGCCGCTGGTGGTGCAACTTGAGTGCCAACCTAGACCTTGGGGAACCTTGGTCCTAAACCCCAAAACCCCCAATCGTAAGACATTTACTTACCTGTGAAACCGATAACCATTTTTGTCCCATAGGAGCCAATGTTATGTGTTTTGATCCTAAAATGTTGTGTTGATCTACTGTTTTGTATGGAGATAAAGTAAATACTCTGCAAATCATAAAAAGTGTTACTTATCCTGTATTGTGAGATCCCCGGTGTGGTATCTAGGCATACCACTCTGAGTAGTTGATGTAATCCAAAAGCAATGTAAAAGTATTACATATGTATTTACTGTGTAATTTCAGCTGCGTTTTGAACCAATACCAATCTGTAACGATTGTAAATCAATTCCCTATTGCACTCCTCAAAATGTTCTATGAATTAAAGTATATTTTACTTAACTGTGCCCCGTTTTGCATGGTTCTAAAAATAAAGCATAAGTATACCTTTTTCATACTTACCTAATTGGTCTGGATTCAGTCTCTGAGTGTGTGCTATCAGTCTAGAGTGATTTAATACAATAAATGCTTAACACACCCTCTAGATAAGCCTAACTGCTCACCCATTCTACCACCAAAAGAGCTGTTAGTGCATACGTAATTTAATCTCCGCTAGGGACTCCCTGGACTCTGTGCACACTATACCTTACTTTGCTAAAGTATATACAGAGCCAGCTTCCTACAACAGCTCAGCCTGGAGTCTGAGTCCTCTTGTGTATCTCTGGATTGGTGGTGGTATATTACTCAATGAGCGGTTGGCGTGTGTATTCTGGTTCTCTCTGGTTTGTTGGTACTGTCTTGCTCAATGACCTGCTGGTGCACGTTTTTGGTTCTGAATAGTCTGGTACAGGGCTTTGATCTATTGTCTTTTGCTTATGTGCATTGCTGGGTGATACAACAGCATCTAGGTCTGCTGTTGCTGGATGTGTGGCTGTGGATGATTATGCTCTAGCAGTTATAGTTACTAGCGATAACACCATTTATAGGTCAACCCAGGACATTTGTACTCACAAATTCACACTAATCCTAAGTCATACCTTGCTCTACTCCACCCTCAACTATCTTTACTTTCGTATTTTAATCCGTGTTAGTCCGGCATTCATACAGAATTCCTATATTTAGGGAAAAAAATCATAGCAGTGCTTCGGTGGGGGGGGCTTTTGTTAACTGAGCTGAGTGGATTTTAAGTCAAACAATGACACAGGTTGGAAATTTAGCCAAAGGTTGTGTGAGAACTGACGTATTGACAGGAGTCTGCCCTTCTCGGAGTACTCTATGCTAACAGATAAGTAAAGACTACAAATGATCCATTTCTTATAAACTGTGCACTAGTGCAAAAATAAACGACACTGCAAATGCTCATAAATCATTGCAAGTGTATGTTATAGTCTTTGGAAATATAGGCAATAATTAGCAAAAACGCCATGCACAACAGTACGCTGCGATGGGTGAAAGGGAGAGATCAGAATGCCGCCTTGTTTACTAATATGTGGTGCTGTGCTCCTCTCTCCCTGCAATGCCGCCACGGAAAGGCACATCCCCGCATGTATTGTAATATAGATGGCGGTGTCTAACAGACACCGCCACCATATAAAAACCATTTCCGCCCGGTCGACTCATCGACCAGGCGGAAAAGTGGCGGACGGTTTTCCTGTCCGCCATGGTACCCCCGCCAACATAATTAGGCAGGGGGTAAAGTTCATGTGGGCGGGGCATAATGGCAGGATGATCTCCACCGCCTGTATGGCGGTGGAGATCCTCCCGCCATTATAATAAACCCCAGTAGTGTAATCTTATGTGCGCTCTGTAAGTTATAGTTTGTGGGCAGTAAGATGACGAGGTCCAGGAGTGTTCTGAGAAGCTGTTGGGTGCCATTGCTCAAGCGCGAGATTCTCAAGACTCGATCAATGCAGAATTTCGCCTAAAACTCAATGCTGTTTCTCAGCACTTCCTCTCCTCCTTGATTGTAAACCTTCCAAGAGGGCTCTACTCAAGATGGTAAAAGTAAGATTCCCCGCTCAAATCCAATGAAGGGAAATGAGGAATCACCCCTCTATCTTTTTTTGGAGCAACTTTCACTCTGGCTGTGATCAGACGCGAATGACTGTGCGACCTGTCTGGATAAACATGATTCTGCCTCTACATCTTCCTCCTGGCATTTTCACACGGAAAGAAGGATGTTTCTCTGGTCCATTGTGATGCCATGAATTCCTATGCCTATTCAGATGCCTTCTTGCATCAAAATTTTTCAGTATTTGCCCCCTAATAGCCTTTCTGTCACAAGAAGTTAGCGTAGTGTTTTTCTGTCAGCAGGCCATATCACACCTAATTAGAATGATAATTACTGCTACTCAGTGAAGGGAAAGCCAGGACAACTGGTTGAACTCTACTTGTCTTCCTGACAGCACGAAATATCATTTTTAAAAGTTACTTTTCTACTACAGA
Organism: Lissotriton vulgaris; assembly: GCF_964263255.1. Classification (NCBI taxonomy): domain Eukaryota; kingdom Metazoa; phylum Chordata; class Amphibia; order Caudata; family Salamandridae; genus Lissotriton; species Lissotriton vulgaris. The sequence goes on along the minus strand of NC_141685.1, from coordinate 350,821,529 downwards.
TATCAACATTTTTCAACACTGAACTGTATTTTTTGATAACTTATTAAAATAAACTTTTAAGCAACTTTCCAACATTCAGCAATCATTTAATTTTTTTAATTAGAGCTAATGTCTGATCCTTGGACCTCTTGTTGCCTGCACCCTATGGTGTGCAGAAGTGACAGCAATTGCTTTAAAAGTGGCCTGTTGGAAATTACCATTTTTGTGCTGTTTTCCCCAGCTCTTGCCTTCTCTTGCTGAACCCGTTTTTGTTGGCCACATGTGCAATTTACCCTGCAATCCGGTGGTAAAGTGCTTGTGCTCTCCCTTCCAAACCTGTTCAAATTGGTATATATTTGATTGCACCTTTAATTTGATTGTACATCCCTAAAATATGGCATCACCGATACTCAGCGCCAGCAAATTAAATACTGCTAGTGGGATGCAGCTCTCATGGTGCCACCCACTACAGTGGTACTGTAACACTTGTCTCCAGGCCTGCCACTACCGCCTGGATGTGCAGATTTAAACTGCCATTACGGCCTGGCAAAATAAACCATTTAGCAGGTCTAATCAGTCACTTTTAATACTTATCAGTCACCCTTGAGGTAGGCCTTAAAAGACCATAGGGCAGGGTTGAAGGTATTTAAAAAGTAGGGCATGTACTATTTAAGGTTTTACTTGTAATGTCAGTGAAAAACCTTCAAAGTTGTTTTTCAGTTTGGCACTGTGGCAAGGCTGGCTCCCACTTAGGTTAACACTGGATTGCACTATTACATTTAACACAGGCTAATTTAAGCTTAAGAGTAGCTGGAAAATGGTTCAAGAACGCATTTGAATAGTAATTTAAAACCCACTTGATGGTCAAGATGGTTTTTATATTATTATTTGGGAAATCACACTTTTGTAAAATTATTGTTTTCCTGCCTAAAACTAAAAGGCATTCCTTCTAGTGTCCAGCTGTCATCTGACCTCTGATGTCTCCTCTGTGGTGAGATGTGTTTTGCTCCTAGACAGTGGACAAAGGGCTTTGGGAGTGCAGAGGGGGAATGTTCCCATAACAGGATGGCCTGGGGGCTGTGCCAAGCCCCTTCCTGAGAATCAATGGATTCCTACTTTGTTACTAGCAGATTAAGCTCACACATAGGCCTGCCTCCCCTTTATCGCTCGAGTGAGGCTAGTTCCAAACTCAGTGAAATGGGTGGAACTGATCAGAACTGGTATAGGGATGGACTAAAGCTTGCCCTCCACCACAGACTGACACTGAGCATAAAAGTAGACCCTACATACCTCTCCTCAGAACACTCCTGGACCTATGAAGAATCACAAAAAGGACTGCCTTGCTGTCTGAACTTCCCTTCTGTCTAAAGAACTGAAGGAAGACTAGACCTGCTTGCCCTTAACCCATGGTCCTAGGAGTGACTCAAAGGCTCAGTTGGCTGACCTCCTTCTTAAGCTTAAGGAACACAACAAGCATCCAGAGGCCTCTCTCCCTGCCCAGCTGGCCAGTCCCATCTGGGCCTGCCATGGACTCTGCTGCTGGCCTCTGTTGGAGTGAATCCTAACCCCCAAGTGGTGCCATCCACCAAGTCTTGGACCCTTGGCTGGTGTCAGAGTGTATTCCTCCTGTCCCTGAACTGAAAGAATTGGGACCTAAAGTTTTCTGCCAGCTTTCTGCTTAGAAAACCTATGGGGACTGGGGTATCATCGAAGTGCAGTTGTTGAATCACCCGTCAGCCTCAACTTTCTGGCATGACCCGCTGAAGGAGACCCTACTTTTAGAAAAAAGTTAGATTCCAAACATAGAAGGGTTCTTTGTAATAGATGCCAAGCAGCATCTGATCTACATTGAGGACTTGCTAGGCACGGACTTCAGATTTCACACACTCTCAGCGTTCCCGCCTTTGTCGATGACTGCACTGGAACCCTAATCTGCAGCAATCTGCCGTCGTCGAGTTTTGCTTCGCAAGCTTGCCCCACCGACGACTCATCTTTGACCATGTTTTCTCCATTAGAGTTTCTAAATCAGAAGGTAAACTTTCCACCAGGATGTACCTGGTCCCTCGATCTGACTGGCAGTGCATTCTGGTCGGCCTTAACTTTTGACTTTGATGTGGTCTACTTTGGCCAGATACCCGCAGTTGGCGCGTTGGGCTTTTTGGAGCTATATTAAATTCAAACAATTCATATCTCCGTTTCTACTTATTGGATTTTTGTTGTTTTGGTGTTATTTAATTTATTAAAATACTTTCTATTTTTTTAATTAGTTGGGGTTTTTTCTTATGCTCTGTTCATCATTAGTACTGTTTGAATGCAGCATGAATACTTTACACATTACATCTAAGTTAAGACTAAATGCTTTGTGCAAGCTTCCAGAGGGTTGAGCACTTGTTTAATTTGCGACTTTTATGCTTCACCCTGACAAGGCTTGTGATTATTATTTGAAGTGGGTTCTCATCCCCTTGAACGAATACTTGCATTTCTTACATAGACCATCACACATACACTGTCAAACAGTATTTGATAACCGTTAACTATAAGGACATATGTTTCGTTATTATTCCCTATTTCCCACATTTATACATTATCAACTGAGCCTTTTAGGGTCTACGGAACTCACTTATAGGTGGCATAGCCAATGTAAGTTATTTTTCTACATAGCAGAGCATGTTTCACTAATGTGCAGCAAGAATTACAGCCATACTTTTTAGGTTTTGCTACAGACAGCTTTAGTTGGATGGGCTGTCCATCAAGGTGATGGCATTTTGTGTATGGTTACATCATCCTACTTATTTTTGTTCCCATGATGTTTTTGGGAGTGACTCAAGTAGCGTTTTTGTGAACGGCAGCAACAACATGGTGTGTAACTTGTAGTTCAGTGTGATATTCTTTGATGCATCTCATTTACTGATATGAATACATTTTACGTGCTGGTTTATTGTTTTTAGGGAACATGTCCTGTTTGTCTTTAATCAGGTTAAACTTACTCAATAGCAACCCTTGAGCAGTCATGTGTTTCTCTTCACTCCGATGATAAGATGTTGCTGGTTATTAGCTTTTTGTTCACAACGCGAAGACATGCTTTCTTACACATACACAAAAATAGTGGTCCATTAACAGAAGTATCTACTACCCAATATTTTGCAGTTTATTCCTTATAATGTTGCCCCTTACAATATAAACATAATCTTCTAAATCCTTTTGATAGCACTGTCCTTGAGGGTACAGATTAACTCTTCTAATGCCACCTGTCCAACAAAGAGGTTCTTCTACCAGCTTCTTTACTGTTGTAGCCAAGGAGGCTGCTTCATTGTGGTATCTATTTAATATATATCACTCAATTTGTTAATCACAGCACAAGGGGTACAAAGCCAGGAAAAAAATCATTAAAAAGGTAAACAATTTAGGAAGATCCCACAGAAAAGGTGACATTGTACAGTAGGCCAGCAGTAGTTGTAATCAGGAACATTAGCTCTATTCACTGTAAAGCAGTGCAAGGACACACCAATGACAGAATGTGTGCTGCATAAACATCTCTAACATTAGGCCAGAAATGTATTGCATTTGGCATTTTAATGGCCCTTTGCAACATCTGTGAATCCCTGAATTGCAGAGTTGTTTTCTGGTCGGGTAATGCCTCCATGGTTGCTATGAAATATGGGTATTGTGTACTTCTATGGAAAGTGTCGAGATTTGTGGATGAAGATTTGATAGGTGTTTCAGTCTAGTTGCTGTGAACTTGATGAACTGTGTTTTAATGATTATAACGCAAAGTGTGTAAGATTAATACATATATGCTTTTTGACAAAATCTATCTTTCTGCATCATATCTCTCCACAGGAGATAGACCTTTTGTACAAAGACTACAACAGAGTGCTGTATGTCTGCTTAGAGCTTTCTTTTGTGTCAATGAAAGGTCCCTCTTAGCATGCCCTGAATCACACATGAAGGGGAGAAACCCAGGCTTTCATTGTTTTTCAGAACTGGAGATGAGAAGAGAGTTTTTTTAGGATTGGGAGAGTTTTCTAAAGATTGGCAGTCTTGACAAAAAAGTCAACAACCAAACTGGCTCTTTATGTAATCACAAATGGTAAGACCATCTTTGAACTTAGACATTTTGCAGTCGCAAACGGACATTGGTCCGTTTGCGACTGCACAAAAGAGTGGTGGTATGTACAAACGGTATTTTGTGAGTCGGTGACTCGCAAAATAGTGTTTGCAATTCGCTATTAGGAAGGGGTGTGCCAATGGTGTTCCTTCCTAATAGCGAGTCAGAATGATATGCACCATTGTTTTGTGAACGTATTTGCGGTTTCAAAACACTTGCAGTTTACCGCCTACTTGAAGTAGGTTGCAAGCCACTTGCTGGTGGGAAGGGGTCCCCAGGGGACCCCCTTACCCTTTGTGAATAAATGCAAAAATATTTTTTAAGAGCAGGCACAGACCACTGCCTACTCCCAAAAAATGAAACAGAAACGCGTCATTTTACTTTTTTAAATGCAGCCCGGTTTCCTTTGAGGAAAACGGGCGGCATTTAAAAATATCTGCTTTATTTAAAAAGCAGTCACAGACATGCTTGTCTGCTGACCCTAGCAGGCCACCATCCCTGGGAGTGCTAGTCATTCCAAATGGGTCGCAAATTGTGACCTTCCTCATGAATATTGGTGAGGTAGGTCATTTGAGACCCCAGTGGGATACGCAAAGAGTCTGAGACACTGTTGTACACTCCATTTTGTGAGTCACAATTTGCAACTCGCAAAATGGAATGGTTGCACTTCTGGCCCTAGGTTCCTCCTTAGTGTGTAGAGTTAAAGCTGTTGAAGAAATAGTGCCCCTATACCATGGACAGGCTTCTGGACACTGGAAAGGGTCTTGAATGAAAAGCATTTAGTACAGCTTAAGTGCTTAAAAAACTGGCATGATATAGTCCCAAGTTCACAGCTACAGGAGAGGTTTGGCAGCAAAGCTCTGCATTTGCTGCACCCTGCATAGGAGGAAGGGAGAGGCTCGCAGATATAAACCATTACTGTAGTCTATTTGGGGTCTACGTGGAGAAGTGTGGCTCAATGGTTAGAGCGGCAGACCCTGATGCAGAGGTCTAACCCAGGACCAGGGTTCAATTCCCCGCCTCGGCGGGTCTTAAGCTCAAAAACTCCACGGACCTGATAATTCTCGCCTCGGTGCCTATTTAATCATGGAGTCCAACTCTGGGCAATAGCTTGCTTAATCTTCACAACGGCCCCCACAACGCTAAGGATGCCTGGCCTCCACCTTGGGGGTGCCCAGGAGTGGACGCCTCACAGGGAAAGCCAGGGTGGGTTCCACAGCGGTATTCGTACAAGTGCCTTGAGACCCTTGCGGGTGAGTAGTGCGCTATACAAGTATCAATTTATTTGGGAAGGTTAAAGCATGATGTAGGCCCAGTTCCCTTGAGGAAACACCAGGAAGGTGAAAATGCATCTCATGGCCCTATGTGTGTGGTTAAAGAACTTACTTAGTTTACCAGGGGCTGTTTAGAGTATTGAGTCCTTGATGATTTCAAGTTTCAAGCCCTTGGAAGTAACTGTGGGATGTGCAGTAGGGGCCTCATTTACAAGGGCATCGCTGCAAGTCTTTTTGCTGCGCTGTCCTACACTAATTTGAAAGGACAGGAATGTACCATATTTATGAGATATGGTGCATTCCAGTTCTTTCAGTCAGCGCCGGTGGTTCCTAGCGCAAATGCAGGCACCCTTGCACCACGGTGCAAGGATGTCTGCAATGTTGGCAGGATTTGTTTTTGTGAAGGAAGGGGCACCTTCCTGTACAAAAACAATGCATGGAGGCGCTTTCCTCATTTTATGTGTGCTGCACAATGCAGCACACATGGAAAGAGGAAAACCCTAACAGAAACGAAAACATTTCTCCTCTTTACACCTGCTCTGGGAAGGCATAAGGTGTTGGTTCTGCACAGGTTTACATGATTTTGTAATCTGCGGCAGCGTCAAAATCTATGGGTGTTGCATGGGAACATCTACCGCAATGCCCATGGAACACCTCTTTGATGCAGAGCACTGCTTAATTTGTGCCAGTGGTTTTCAGTGCTCAGCACCGGCACTTATTTTACAGGGCTGATACTATAGCTTTCCTTCATGTGGACAGCCGCAGTGCAGATAGTTTTTCAAAGATGAATGCATCACGAGAGGGCAGCTGTATTTGCCCTAAATCTTTGAGCTGCTTCCACTTTCACCCATTTTTTCACAACGCCTTCACCCTGCCTGAGCCTCTCATTTGATAATTATAGGTAGGGCCTGGCTAATGGCTTAGCTGGTGCGAGCCAAGCTTGGAAACAGCAGGCCCAGGACATTCTTAGCAGTGATGGGATGTGATGAGCAAACAAAAGTGCAGACTTTACACAAGACTGTGTGCCTGGTGCATTGAAACAAAATATGACACATAGGCCTACCACTGTGTCTCCCAAGCTAAGCCAGGACTAGTGCAGGACCACAGTTTTCACCCTCAGAAACTGCCTGTGTCATGAGTGCTGCCGAAAGGTATGTACTCAGGGTGAAGGAAGATGGAGGGAATGAATGTCACTGTGCCTTTTTTAAACTAGAGGTAATGTCTGATCCTTGGACCTCTTGTTGCCTGAACCCTATCGTGTGCAGAAGTGACAGCAATTGCATGCATCTCTCTGCCTGGGACAGCCTACTGGTTTACATCTTCCTGGGTGCTGAGCTGGACAGGACTGCTTGCATGGACTTCAGTGTGACTCTGCCAGTGAGTGCCTCTCTTTCTGCCTCCTCCAGTACCATGCCTCGTTTAACATGATGCTTGGCTTCCAATATGAAATCTGGGTGCTGCTCTTAACTTGGAAAAAGCACAGGACGTGATGTAATATAGCCACACGTGTTTTGTGCTCCAAAAAGTCTTTGTTTTAGCTTTTAACCCCTTCACTGCGGCGGCTATTCCGCCGCAGTGCTAAGGGGGTGGGGCGGCCGCGCGGCGGGCACATGCTGGTGACGGAACCGCTCCATCACCAACCGCGGTTGCGCTGTGCTCATGACGGAGCAGTTCCATCAAGGACCTGCCCGCTCAATAGAACATTCAGCGCAGGCGCACAATCCGCGCCACGCAGGTGTTCCAAGCGGGCTGTGACGGAACCGCTCCGTCATCAGCACAGCGCGACCGCGGCTGATGACGGAGTGGTTCCGTCACCAGCAGGGGAGGGGTTAAAAGACTACAACTTTACATAAAAATGTAGCCACCTTCCCACCCCTCCACTTCCCCCTCATCACCCACACACACAATGAGATGCGCACTCACCTCACCAGGCACAGACATAAAAACAAAGACACACAAGCACATGCACACACACGTTTTCGTTTCATACCCCAATTAAATCTAGCTGTTAAATGTTACCATCCATGCACCCACATCATAATACATCTGAAACACCAGCTGACATTATCCAAGAAAGGATTTTTCTCACATACCTATTGTTGGTTACCATTAGAAACGCAGGGCTGGTAAAGAGAACAGTCATGTTTATCTACACAGAAGGACACCTTGAAAAACGTTCTGCACATTAAAAGGGTATTGTGTTTTCAAGCCAGCGCAGACTTTTGAATATTCTATTTTTTTAAGTGGTGCCGGTACTTACGCTTCTATTCACACAAAACATTGTTTTGGTAAACACATTAGAGCAAAACCTTTTTATCTGAGACTTTTCGTACTTTAGAACATGCCATCGCCTCAAAAATTATTCATGTAACAGAGAATATGTGAGAATTAAACTAACTGGAATTGATGCTGGAGAGTGTCGGGTGGTAGATGAATCAAATGTCAACCCCACAGTAGGCAGCGCTGGTAACAAGATTCTGAGATAAAGCTTTGAGCCCCAGCACTTATTGTTTTACAAATTAAATACTGACGCAGATTAAGGCAACGCAGCACTTAGCGCTGCCTTGCCTTACTCCATATCTATGAGGCCATGAAAAGCCATGCATGGCGGCTTTGCATCGCCTCATAGACATGAATGAGTGGCCTGCCACCGGAGTATCAGAAAAAGTGATGCTCTGGCGGCACAGCCCTCTTGCAAGTAAGTCCTTAAATGCCTTAGGCATGTTAGACTATGTCCAATTTTTTAGTATTACTGTTTATGATGTGCTGAGTTTTAAATGGGTGCAATGCACTCAGTTTATGATTATTAGACAGAGGGATCCAGAGCGGTAGAATATGCAACCATCAGTTCAGCCGCGGCCCGCGGAGGGAGTTGCGGTGGGGCAGAAAGGCGGGGCAGGGGTGCTAAAACCTGGAATATGGATAATTGCAGGTAAGTAAACAATTAAATAAATAAAACAAATTTCGTAGCGCGCCCTACATCGCAAAATGCGATACAGCGCGCGCTACGAAATTTGTTTTATTAATTAAATTTTTTACTTACCTCCAATTATCCATATTCCGTTTTTTAGCCCCTCTCACCCTGCCCCTCCCCGCCTTTCTGCCCCACCGCAACTCCCTTCACGGGCCGCGACTGCATCAGTTGTGGAAGTTTAATGACGATCTATAAGTCAACAGCATATCTGTGGCAGGAAAGCTTGAAATACACAGTGCTATCATAAACACTATTTATCCACAAGAATACACAGTAAATCAGCGTTGTCTATAATCTGTGACAGATTGGGGTACAAACATTGTAAAGTGTGATTGGAGGCCTGTCAGAAATTGGGTTAATGGTAGAAGGGGGTGAAACTCTACCTAAGGACCAACCACAATTCTTATCAGGGTGAGTGTCAGACTTGGCATCCTTTGTGTGCTTTCCCCCATAACTTTTTACCTTCAGACCTTGTGTTTTTGCTGACTTCGTTTTTGCCAACCTTAGGACTTTGCACACTTTACCACTGCTAACCAGTGCTAAAGTGCTTGTGCTGTGATAAGACCAGATGTTACAATGTTGCGAGGGATTAACTGTAGCCAGTGATGTGCAGATATCATTAGAAATCTTACTATGGATGCCACAGTTGACCTTCCAATTACTGTTTATTAATGACAAACAATTGTAATTTCAAAGATAATTTTAGAGCCCTGCAGAAGTGGTGTTTTTAACCCAAAAAACATATTGGCTGAACATAAGCTGTATTCTTATGAACTATGAATAACAAGAACGTATGTTGTTTAATGGCTACATGGGGCCTGAGATTCTGTGACCCATTGTGACAAATTGTATATTATGATTTTTTGCAGGATTCTCTTTTATCAAGCAAGAAGAATAAATGTTAATTCAGGTTAAGAGGATTTTTGTTGGTTGTGTTAAATACCATACTTTTCCCCACACCTTTATAATTGTGTTATTAATTTTTCAGCTGGGAAAGTGGTCTAGTGGGTGGAGTGTGCAGGGCTAGGTGTTCAGTGATCCCAAAATTTGTCACCTCTGGTGATCATCTGAGCGACAGGGAGAATGGTCTTCACTGCGGAAAGTGCAAGGTTGCTGAGCCTGGGACAACACGTGTGATAGATCAGTTGGGAGCTGCCAAGTTCCTCAGCATGTTTGATGTCTGGATGCTGGCAGATTGCCTTAACCAAGGGGGCCAAAAGAGGTCTGCATTTTCTACCCGAATAAAGGGCACTTCCAGTTCTAGTTAATACCTTTTTGGTTAGAAGGCCCCTGCCACCTTCCAGAGTTTGGTCAACTAGGTTCTGGCTTGGGTGGAGAACTTCAGTGCCGCCTATCTAGACGACATTGTGGTCTTCAGTTCTAGCTAGGAGGACCATTCGTGCCACCTCAGGGAAGAGAGGCACTTCAGAAGGCATCCTTGACTATCAAGGCCAGGAAGTGCTAGATGGGGCAGGGTTCAATGGTCTATTTGGCTTGCCAAGTATGTTGAGGCAAGGTGCAGCCACAATCCAAACCATTCTGGCTTGGGAACCCCCTAAGACCCAGACAGAAGTGAGAGCCTTTCTAGGGCTCACTGGCTATTGCAGAAGATGTGTCAAGGGGTATGGCACCATTGTTTCACCTCTTACAGAGCTGACTTCCAAGGAGCTGCCTAGACAGGTGATCTGGACGGAGGCATGTCAGAACGCTTTTGACAGCCTGAAGGAGGCCCTGTGAACGAATGTCTGACTAAATATCGAAATCAAAAATATCGACATACAAAAATATCGGGACAAAAATATCGAAGTCAAAAATATCGGAATCCTGTCCCTAACAAGGTAAGTACAAAAATATCGAAAAAATAATATCGTAGTACAAAAATATCGAAATTAAAAATATCGTTTTTTTAAATGTATTAATAATAATGTTAAAATAATTATAAAATACATATAATGTTACAAATATTAAATAAAAATATTAAAACATAATTAAAAAATTAAAACTAATACATATACATTTAAAATAAATTAAAAACGTAATAATTTAATGTAATTTTATATTTTGTAATTTCATTTAATTGATTTAATTTACATTTATTTAATTTTTACCCTGTACGACTGTACCCCAAAAACCCAAAACTGACCCAGAACCCTAAAAATACCCCTTTACCCAAATACTGAAAACTGACACTGAACCCTAAAAATACCCCTTTACCCATGAACTGAAAACTGACCCAGAACCCTAAAAATACCCCTTTACCCATGAACTGAAAACTGACACTGAACCCTAAAAATACCCCTTTACCCACAAACTGAAAACTGACCCTGAACCCTAAAAATACCCCTTTACCCATGAACTGAAAACTGACCCTGAACCCTAAAAATACCCCTTTACCCATGAACTGAAAACTGAGCCTGAACCCTAAAAATACCCCTTTACCCAAAAACTGAAAACTGACCCTGAACCCTAAAAATACCCCTTTACCCATGAACTGAAAACTGACCCTGAACCCTAAAAATACCCCTTTACCCATGAACTGAAAACTGACCCTGAACCCTAAAAATACCCCTGTACCCATGAACTGAAAACTGACCCTGAACACTAAAAATACCCCTGTACCCAAAATTAATTAATATTATTTAATTACCAATTAATTATTAATTAACAATAACAATAAAGTAAATATATTAGCACATTTGCTGTAATTAATTTAATTTAATAATTAATATTATTTTGCACAATTAGTTAATTAAGAATAACAATAAATTATATATATAAAAATTACTTTAATTAATTTAATTAAATAATTAATAATAATTAATTACCGACTAATTAATAATTATAAATATGAAAAAAATTATAATAATTAATTAACTAATTAATAGAAATTAATTACCAATTAATTATTTAAAATATGTACAAACATATATCAATTAATTAATTATTATTAAATTACTTCCCACCCTATTCCCCTATAAACCCATAACCCGCTACAGAACATATTTATCAATTAATAAATTAATTAAAAATTATTTAAAATTAATTCTCAATTAATTAATTAATAATTCCTACTAATTAATAATTAATTTAACATAATTAAATTACTTCCCACCCTATTCCCCTATAAACCCACAACCCGCTACAGTAGTAAAAGACAATATTTAATAAAATAACATTAAAAATAAATAATAAAACATAATAAATACAATATAATATACACTAAATTTATTTAAAAATTGATATTAGTAACATCAAAGTTATTAATTTCGATATTATTAACATCGATATTTACAACTTCGATATTACTGATATCATATCAATATCGATATTTAGACTGTCGATATTACTTACCTTCGATATTTTTGTATATCGATATTTAAACTTCGATATTTTTGCATATCGATATTTAAAAATCGATATTTAGTCTGTGTACCCCTGTGAACAGCACCCGTGCTCAAGGCCCATTACTTCTTCCAAGAATTCATTGTGCAGGCAGATGCCTCAGAGCATGGAATAGGGGAGTGCCCTCACATGTAAACAAAGAGCGTATGGATCAACCTGTAGCCTTCATCAGTAGGTTACTTCCCCAGGAACAGAGGTGGACTGCAATAGAAAGGGAAGCCTTGCAATTGTCTGGAAACTGAAGAAGCTGAAGCTATATCTGATTGGTGCTCACTTCCAGGCTCACGCACACCACAGGGCCCCTCATATGGTTAATGTAGATGAGAGATGAGAATCCTAAACTGTTGAGTTGGTCTATCCCCCTACAGAGAATGGACTTTACAGTTGAACACCGTCTTGGAAAAGACCATGCCAATGTTAATGGCCTCTTCAGGTTTTTCTGCTTTAGTGAAGAGAACTCCCAAGGGGTTGTGTAGTTCTCCCCACTTTCAACTGGTAGGGATACATGTTATTCTTGGCATCCACGGTGTGGTTTCCCCTTACCTTTTTGTCTTTAGGCCTTCATTTTTGCTGACCATAGAACTCAACACATTTTACCACTGCTAAAGTGCTTGATCTATCTCCTTAAAACATATTATATTGGCGCACACTCAATTGGCATATTGAATTTACTTGCAAGTCCCTAGTAAAGTAGCACTGCCGGTGCCCAAGGCCTGTAAATGAAATGCTACTACTGGGCCTACAGCACTGATTGTGCCATCCACTTAAGAAGCACTTTAAACATGTCTCAGGCCTGCCATAGCAACCTGTGTGTGCAGTTTTAAACTGTCATCTTGACCTTGCAAAGTAAACTTTTGGCAAGGCTAAAACCTTCCTTTTTGATACACATATGTCACCCCTAGGGTAGGCCCTGGACAGCCCAGAAGGCAGGGTGCAATGCATTTAAAAAGTAGGACATGTACTTTTACATTTATAATTTTTACATTTTATAAGTGTATTTTTGAAATTTGAACGGGTAATCACTTCATGTTTGGTGTTTCTGGAATTGGAATTTTAAATCCCTACTTATGATGAAGTCAGATTTTAAATTACAATTTTGAAAATGTCCCTTTTAGAAAGAGATGGACTGAGTGCTGAAACTTTCCAATCATTCACCCTTAGTCAAGAGATCTGGATTTAATCCATTGTTGTTTCGCTCACTGTGCCACCCCAATTTGGACCCAGCCATATGCAAATCAGTCTTGACCCTGCCCCTCATGGGAATGGTACAGCTCATACTTTCAGTTCAGGCCCACCCTGAACCGGAAACCAGCATCTAGGGACCGGTTTTGGAGTATCACCCTTCATCAGCCAGGCTAGCTTGAATCCAATGGTACAGAGAGCAAGGGACCCCCTCGTTTGGGCATACATCAATTGTTCTTTTTGTATTTGTCACTCTAAATGGGAAGGGTATGCCCAGACGTGGGTCCTGTGTTCACCTTGCCATTGTTCCAACACAACCTGCAGTTTCCGGATAACTCCTTCTGGGGATCTCATATATAAAGAGTTACCATAGTCCAAATGAGAGAGGACCAAGGCTCAAACCAGCACATGTCTCGAAGTTTGGGGAGCAAGGGTAGAATCTTGCACAGCAATCATATGATTCCAAAACAACTGGCTGCCTTTTTTATGGCCTGGGCTTTCATTGTCAGTATGTCTTCAAGCCACATCACTAAGCTTTTTATGACAGGCATAGGAGTTGGAGGGCGCCTAGGCTGGTAGGCCAGCCTAAATCGTGTTGGATTCCCAAGATACATTAGTTCTGTTTTTGCTCCAATGAGTTTCAAACAAGATTTATTCATCCAGCTGGATACCTGCTCCAGACATCGACCTAGATTGGATGTTAAAGTCTCTGAGTCTGGAGCAAAAGGAACCACCAGCTGGGTGTCATTTGCAGACGAGTCTATAGAAATCCCAAAGGGAGCCACTATATTGTTGCAGGGATTCTGCACATACAAAGAACTATGCGCATGAAAACAGGACCTCAGTGTATAGGGGTTGTACCTTCCTACCACCTTAGTACCCAAAATCCCAAAACCGACTAGCTATAGTGTCTGATTCGTTCTCCTACATAATCACAAAGCTACAAATGATTAGACAACCCAGAACACAACACTCCCGACTCTCTCAGGAATCGCAGTAGCAAGACATACCCTTTCACTCACTCGTAATTGTCCACAATAAGAATTGTCAGAGTCACTGTTTAGTTCACAATGTTTATTTTAACTATTGTGCTCTATAATGCAGTATACGAGCCACTACCAGCAGCAAAATGCATAAACCTAAAAACAGTTAGCATTGTTACATTACCATAGAATATAAAGGGGGATGGCATCATATACAGATAGTGGAAAAAGGACTATAAGGCCTAACCACCCTCCCCTTGGTAAGTTGAGGTTTAATATATAAAGTTAGATCTCTGGGCTTTGTCAACAGACCCCATACCTTAGAGCCTAGATGGCAGGTTTACATCCTAGGAACAGCATAGCTCTTCTCCAAGGAAATGTCTCTCTCCAAGTGTGCGTGAACAACATGCATCCCCGTAATATCAAAGCACAAGCTTTCCAGTAGTGCAGCTGTGTTTAGCATGTTTTGTCTAGGTGCTAAGGACTGACCAGAACAGAATAAAAGGAGCATGTTTAATCGACCTTGCACATCATGTTCAGACTAAACTCCAGGAACAGCAGAGAATGCAGAAAGCACACAGTTCTCATGTGAAAGGCACAACAGAGTCTTGCAAAATAAAGTAATGTAGTAACGTGCGCAAAAGCAGCACCATTGCAGCAGAACTCATGCTAACTTAGCCATACGGCCATATAACAATATTTGCCAAAGGCTGAAGATAAATATTAAACCGCGTGGGGCTCAGTGAGGACCTCTGAGATCAAGGAGTTCCAGCAGCCCATTTTGCTGACTGGATTTACTATGCACACTACAGAAGTTTGAACCAATTTACACTTAGAGCCAACATTTCGAGCCTTTCTGACCAAGTGTAAAATTCAGCTAAGTATGAGAACGACCTCAAACAGACCTCTAAATGCGTGATTGTCACTCTTAATGAGTGACACTCAAGGTCTAAGCATTGCATAATTTGTCAAATGCAGTTAAACCAAAGAACATAAAAAAGTGAATGATGCCATTAAATGTACGACATTGCATATTGCCATCTGTGATGTTGGTGTATTTGCGTTTACTTTTCATGCTAAAAAGGAATCACGATTTTGAAACCACACCATAAGAAAATAGGAAATATTCTCTCTAATTAAACAAACAGGCGCGATAGTGTGGCCTTCTGAAGCGTCATGGGTGCTTGTTTGTCTGTAAACGAGACAAACACAGCTGCTTAACAGAAGTAATGAGGCTTAAATTAACAAGCAGTCCAACACTTTCATGCTGCTTAATCAGTGTACTGTAAACCTGCACAAAAGGTCTCTGCCTGGCATTACTTTTATGTGCGGCTGCCGGAAAATGAGATTTCTTTTTAGAAAACGCCAGGGAGCTGATTCATACCCCAAGGCCAAGGGTCGCATATTAATACACCGAGTGATTATGGATACACTGGATGCTGCTGCTCGTCAAAATAAGCAAGGCAAAAGAGCAGAAAATTATGCCTGGAAGGGAGGAGGTTCTAATGCATGCCATGACTGATCAGGTATGCGTCCCCATCACCAGTGGGATGAACTCAGAAAAACAAGTGTAATTTGACTGTAGAGTTGCAGGCGGTGTGGGGAGGTGTGGGGGTAGGGCATATGAAGCATAGGTGCAGTTTGAAATATGTTAATAAAATACGTGTGGCTACCAATAAACCTTCTAAGTACATTATAGGGCAAAGCAAAGGATGGCCAAAATATGCTATTTTTCAGTGTTCTCAATGTAATACGAAATCATTTTTTATTTAGAACCGAAACGCACAATTGTATCATTTGTTAGCACTGTAAATAACTCCTTTTGCAATAATGCAGTTTAAAGGTTCACAATGTTTTAATCTCATGAGGGTGTAAGGCTAGATTGGCAATGATGGTGTGCAAAATATCGAACCTGGGCTGTATCATGAAAAAGTGCGCTGGGTCACTGCGGAGCTAAACGCCAGGTTGCATATGTTCGCACAGATAAAGTGCATAAATAAAGCTGAAATTTCAGCAAGGAAGAGCAGTAGTTTCAAAAGGCATACAAGGAAACAGTGAGCTGGGTTTGCGGCTTTCTGCTTCCGAGCTGTGCAGTCTGAAAACCATGTACTGACTCGCAAAAACTCATAGATAAATGTATGCGCTTTGATTAAAGAGAACACATAAAAATAGATGCTCACCCCTCCTCTGAGCCAGTGTAAATGTTGAGGACACAGCCTAGGGGGTCAAGAAAAAGAAGCTTCACACTAGTGCAAAAAGAGCAGGGTAAATCCACTTGTACTATTTGTTGCTGCTTGTGTAATTGGAAAGGAAGCAAATAGTACTTGTTCCAAATTAAAGTTGCACTAGTGTATGACATAGGGTATATTTTGTCATTTGATTTACAGCCAGCTTATGTGGTAAACTTATGAAGCAATGTAACCACAGGCTACTGTCTTCTTTTTGCCCTCTTGCAAAATTCTCTCTTCAACACAGTCTTGAACAACATTAGTTTGTCCCTTTAAGTGAACATTTGATGTGTTTCTTTGTTTTGCGCGAGTGCAACATTTCTGTAACATTGCTTAAGGTCAGTAGTGGGCCTTTACTCATGGAGACATCTTGCAGCCACATGGTCTTTACCTGAATTGCACGAGATCCTTCTCTAGGTACCCATTACTTGGCCATGTTTGCAGCATCCTTCTGAAGTGCCCGATTTCAGAAGAGGGTACCATGCTGACTTGTTGTTTCGTCCTTTCTTCAAGGATGTTGAGAGGTATCACGAAGAAGGTTCAGACAGATGGAAGAGCTGTCTTGAGCCAAGGACCAGTGATTTATATTTTGGATGTCTTGCAGAGGTTTTGGTTCTTCCTGCTGCAAACATAAGCTGGGATACCTGTTACTTTTTGTTTTTTCTCATGCCATCCTGTATCTTAAAGTGGATCTTGGTGTCAGCTCCATACCAGTATTTGAAAATGAGGCTTGGCTGCAAGGTCCAGTTTAGAAGGATAACCCTGAATGTAGATATCCATGATTGACAGAGCATTTAGGGCCATATGTATCAACACATTTCCCCATAGACACAGAATGGGCAAAACCCTTTGATACATCTGGCCCTTGGCTCCTACGCACTTGATGCCGCAACAACACTGACTCTGTTTAGTCTTCTGCTTTACGTCTGATGTATTTGATTAAACATGAAGTAGGCCTCTCGAATTTTACCAGGTTCTGTGTAAGTAGCTCATCCAGCCCAGTTTCTCCTTTGTTTTTTTGGTATTCATAGTCCTGTTGATGTAATGGATTAAACAGGATACAAGTCCCATAATAAAAAGAAAAAGCTGGCCATGCCAGGACCACTGAAACTTTAGAACTCTGCATGGAAAAAATGGTCAACTAAACTATGTGAAAGGCAAAGACCTTCCTCTCTGTCCCATAGTTCAATCTGTGTGGATCCACTAGATCCATTTTATTTTCTTTGTTTTCTGATATATGGGTTTTCTGAATTTAAAACAGAATAAAATTGACTATGTGGAAAAAAACCTTAGACCGTATTTTCTACTGAAGGGCAAACTTGAGAAATAGATGACCTCAGCTCAGTGGAAAGCCTTCACCCAAATCTTACACTAATTTGTCAAATGAAAGTTTATTTTGGTAGCTGCAGTTCTATATCAGTTCGAGAGAACCCAGTGCTCAATTTGAGCCGGTGGTTTCTGGTGCTCAGCACCAGCACTTAATTGTCAACACCGGCACTCGTGACAGTCTGCCAAAAGGTGGTGTCTTTCTGATTTAGAGATTATCACAATAGACAATTATCAATTTAATACACATTAAAAAAGACTATTACCTGCCGCCCAAGCCATTCTTATAGCTTTGGGAGCCTGGAATAAGGTAACCAGAATTTTAAAGCCAAATACCGGGACATTTCACAAAATATAAGAAGGACTACAATTTTACTTCAAGCGAGCGCAAAGAATGACAGAGCCCCTCAGCAGAGAAATATGGAACAGGCATTTAGATCATACATAAAATGCTATTTTTAAACACAGTAGCTTGCCAGTTAATTAAATTGCTTTCTTGAAACAACTGCTAACTATCCCTGCTTTGAAAAACATAAAAAAGCACCTCCTGTCATTTTCAGTCAACCCTCTCTAAAAACTGGGATATGAGCTAAATTTCCTGAAATCTGCCAGGACAGTTGTTGAAAAAACGGGACGGTCCTGGCACAATGGGACGCCTGGTCACCCTAGCCGGGAATAGTCCGAATAGTCACACTTGTAGGAGTGTGATGGTTAGTAGTTGTGTTGTTACTGTCATTGGCAGCGTGGCAGGGGCAATATGTGATGCAAGCTGCAGTGGCCTCCTGATGAGAGCACTGGAGCTTATTTATTTACATATTAAGCACTGAGAGAACCAAATCCATAAACAAAATGTGTATAGGAAACTACAGGACTGCATAAATCGTATCTAGCGGACATGGAGTCCCCAGGTAAGAGTAGTAAAAATTAAGCTGGAGCACCTCAGAATGCTTTACCCATTGTGGAAGGCACACCAGCAGTCTGCCCAATACACATTCAGTCCTCGTTTTACAGACAACATTGCTTTGCATTCTGGCTCCTAGGCACCCTCTTGCACTGGCTGAAACAGAGACCTACAAGTCCCAGCATGCAGCGCTGTTAGCTTTAAAAAAAACTGCACTGGCTCAAAGTGTCACATTTGCATCAGTCCACTCTGACGCTAAACCCCGGTTCTCCACAGTCGGTCCTGGAGGTTCCAGATAATCCATGCCAGGTTTCTTGGACCTCCGATTTAGATAAATGTAGTTATCTTAAATATCTGGCATGGATCCGGCCCTCCAGGACCGACTTTGGAGAACACTGCGCTATACCATAGCTCCCAAGCTTCCCAGGCCCATCAGTGTCTAGCGAGGCCAGTCCGAGTTTATTCTTTTTTTGTTTAAATCATTTTTATTATCCTTTTTTCTTTTTGTTTGTTTTGCATATTTATCAATAAAGCATACGGTCTTAACAGCACTCATGTAATAGATGGAAAAGGGGAGGGGGAGGAGATTAATTGCCAGTGGCAAGGTAGATTTTGACTAGTAATAACATGACAACGAAAATTCAGATTGCATTCGTTACATCAAGGCTAGGAGTAATATCCCAAGAAGGGCAGAGTGGTGCTGAAAAATCCCTGTATCAGGCAGTATGCAAGGAATTCCGGCAATAAAACATACAGTGAGGGTATTACTCATGTAACAGATGGAGAAGAGAGAAACTTGATTGTCAGCAACAAGGCACTCCTGGGCTAATAACAACATGGCAATGAAAGTTCAGAGTGCATCAATTACGTCAAAGCTTGTGGC
The DNA here is from genome assembly GCF_964263255.1 of Lissotriton vulgaris. Lineage (NCBI taxonomy): Eukaryota > Metazoa > Chordata > Amphibia > Caudata > Salamandridae > Lissotriton > Lissotriton vulgaris. Next base: position 350,802,289 of record NC_141685.1, on the reverse strand, counting down.
AATATCTCAAGAAAACAGAGTGATGCTGACATATCACAGCATCAAACAGCATGTGAGTAATGTGAGAGCAGTGCAGTTCAAATGTAACCTAGGACATAGGGCACAACAAAATGAGGACAACGAAAGCGAAGGAAGGGTAGGGTAGAGTCGCGCAAGACCTGTCGCCATAGCCAAGTTCGCCGGAGGACCTCAAACACCTCTAAGACTCAGTAGCAGCGGGATTCTGTGGTAGAGATGCAGTGGTGACCTGGACGTCAGTGCTGGTCCGCAGTCGCGTCAGTGGGGGGAGGGGGTGTTCTGAGTAATAATCCTCCGTGACGTAGGTGGGGAGCTCGTGTCTGTGCCCAAATGTTTTGAGACCATCGCATCCCATTGAGGCTTCAGGGGGAACATACGAATTCCACGCAGGTCCTCCCTGCGTAGCACTGCACCCTCTTCCCTCGCCCAGTTGGATAGGGATCTACGCCAAGCAAGAGGGTGAGGCGGCAGGGGGGATTTTCATTGCTTGGCGATCAAGCATTTGGCTGTTATTAGACCTAGGTCTAAAAACTGCGTGGCAGCTCGATATTTCTTGTTTCTACTGAAGAGGTAGAGTACATGTGCTTCCCAGGTCGGGGGAATGGTGCTGGATGTGCAGCTTATGAGGGAAGCAGTCACGGTGTTCCAGTAGTCAGTCAGGACTGAGCAACCCCAAAACATATGTAGCAAGTCGGCATCTGATTGTCAGCAATGGGGGAAGGCTGCATCCACGCGGCGGAAGTATCTGTTTATGTGGGCTGATGTAAGGTAGGCCTGATGCAGTATGAAAAATGTTATCTGTCGGAATCGTTTATAAATGTAAATTGATACTTGTATAGCGCACTACTCACCCGCAAGGGTCTCAAGGCGCTTGTACAAATACCGCTGTGGAACCCATCGTGGCTTTCCCTGTGAGGCATCCACTCCTGGGCACCCCCAAGGTGGAGGCCAGGCATCCATAGCGTTGTGGGGGCCATTGTGGAGATTAACCAAGCTATTGCCAAGAGTTGCAGAGTGGGACTCCATGAATGGAATAGGCACTGAGGCGAGAATTATCAGGTCCGTGGAATTTTTGAGCCCAAGACCCACCGACGCGGGGAATTGAACCCTGGTCCCGGGCTAGACCTCTGCATCAGGGTCTGCCGCTCTAATCATTGAGCCACACTTCTCCACTGGAATGCGGGTCGGACCGCTACGGGCAGCCAACCATTCCCTATCTGTGAACGCTCTACCCAGGGCCTCCTCCCAGTGAAGCTGAAGTTGAGTGAGATCTGCTTCCGTGTGCTGCCGAAGTGAGGATGCAAACCAGCGCGTGAGGTGTCGTCCTCTCCACATCACGTGAAGGTATTGCAAAGTGTGGTGTATGGGAGTATCCTGAGCGAGTGCACCCCATTTGGACACTAATGAGGCTATGAGTGCTCTGTGTAGTAAAAACTGCCCAGGGTGTATATTCTCCCCTATTATAAGTTCCTGAAACGGAATAAGAGCGCCGTCTTGAAATAGGTCCCCGACATCTTGTATACCCTCCGAGGTTTAATAATGTAACTCTGCTGCCGTCGTGTAAGCATCCCCGTGCATACGGAATGATGGTTCTAGTGAGGAAAAGGCATCTGCAAAAGCATTTGTGCGCTACAGTGAGGAGGAAACTATCTGGAGGTCTAAGCGCTGAGCAGGGGTGGGAGACCTGGAGTAGAGTTTTCAGCTGCAGCGGTGGTCGCAAGGAAGCTGTGTCTAGCAGGTAATTGAAGACATCCACCTGGCGATCCATTGCAGCTGGGAGGCCAGGTAGTAATGTTCAAAATTGGGAACCGCGAGGCCGCCCAGCTCCGTAGGTAGATAAAGTTTTCTCATGGACACCCTATGGCGCGTGGTCCCCCATATGAAATCTCGCACTACAACGTCCCACTGCCTGAAGAAAGGTGGAGGGAATGATAAGGGGTAGAGTGGCAAAATAATAGAGGAGACCGGGAAGGACCACCATCTTGACCAGGGCGATTCTACCAGAGATCGCTAATGGGAGAGTTTCCCGGAAACCCATCTGGGATTGTGTCGTAGTGGTAGCTCGGACAACGTTTCCGTCATAGAGGTCAGCCTTGGCGCGATAAATGTGGACACCTAAGTAACGGAAAGGGTCAGTGCACCAGGCCACCGGTGTCCCCCCAAGTGTATAGTCTGGGTCCGGGGTGTCCCTTAGGAATGGGGTGTGTATGGACTATGCCGGGTTGACTCGCAGCCCGGATGCTAGCGCAAAAAGACTAAAGGCAAGATCAAGGGAAGGAGGAATATCATGAAGATCTCTGGCATATATTTACAGGTCATCGGCGTAGAGCGATATGGTGGGTACGCCATCACCTAGTTCAATTCCCATGTCCATGTGCGCGCGGATATGAGCCGCCAGCTGCTCCACAGCTAACGCAAATAGTAGCGGGGACAACGGGCATCCCTGCCGGGTCCCACGTCGCACTCGAATAGGATCTGAAATATATGGGCCCATCCGAACACGGACCGATGGATTACAATATAACAGCTGTACTAAGCCTAGGAAGTAGGGGCCAACCCCAAAACGAACCAGGATAGCAAATAGGAAGTTCCAAGCTAGCGAGTCAAAGGCCTTTCAAGGTCTAATACCATGCAACCGGAGCGCAGCCAAGCGTCTGGGGCATATTCCGCCACCCGAAAGTAGCATTGTAGATTCAGAGCCATACTACGCTGCGGGACAAAACCGTTCTGGTCAGGGTGCACCAGATCAGTGACTAGCGGGGCCTGCTGGTTGGCCAAGACCTTTGCCAGGATTTTATAATCCAAATTTAATATAGCGATCGGTGGGTAGGAGTCAGTGGATGTGGGGTTCTTACCAGGTTTCAACAATGACACCACATTAGCAGTACACATGGTGGGGGGCAGGGTCCCTTCCGTGATTGCCTCCATAAACACTGAGTGTAGATGCGGTACTAAATGTTCTGCTTTAGTTTTGAGAAATTCTATTGAGAGTCCGTCCAGTCCTGGGGTTTTACCTGACGACAAGGCACGCAACGCATCTCATATTTCATGTTCCACTATAGGAGAGTCGAGCTTCAGGGACTGGTCCACCGTGAGAGTAGGGAACTCCACCGTGTCTAGGAAGGATCCTACCTCATGTGTGCTACCCGACAGAAGGGTGTCATATAGATGAGTGTAGTGTTCAGTCATCAGTGTGTGTATGTCTCCCTGGGTGTTATGTTCTCTAGCAAGATCGTTGAATAAGAGATATATGGGGATGTTCCTGCCTAATCAAATATGCCGTGTGTTTCAACAAGACAAGGGAACCCTTAAGGTATAGCATAGGGACCTTGGGCATTAACTATTATAAAGAGCAGTGGTCCCTAAGATGAAGGTACTGTAAGTAATGATCATACACTTAATAGGTTGTATGTCTTCTGTCCGTCCGGACAGGAATTTATTTTTTAGATCAGAGAAATAATTTTTAGGTTTGTTAAAAATGTCAAGCGGGCACAGCCGTGACCTTCAACATACACAGGACAACAACAAAAAAATGGAAAAAGCAAGAAATTTTGTCTGTGCACTTGTGTTTCAGTGGGACAGACGTTGAATATTAAACCGCACCATTGCAATTATCAATGTTACATACAGAGTTTGCATATGGGGTTATGTGTCGACGTTTCGATGCCTTTCTTAAAATATGGGCATCATCATCAGGACATTGGATGACATTATTGTTGTCTAAATCATAGTAAATGCAATTATTAGCATGGTTTCCACGACGGGGGAAACCGGATATCTTGAAAAATAAACGGTCGTTTTCGCAGTCAATTCTGCATCCACGGAGTTCAGTTAAAATTCCGGCGCGAATTATTTGTCGCGTTTACATATACAGGGATACGCCGAAAAACACAATGGCTAGCACCAGATCCCCAGACTCGTGGCAATCACCTTCAATTCCCGAACTAACCATTGTGTTTTTCGGCGTATCCCTGTAATGCCGTGAATTTCAGTCTCCATTGACAGAATTCTGTTACACAACACCTTCAAGCCGCCTTACATACCAGAAGGAAACTCACTGGCCCTGAGGAGAATCCCTTTTGAGATCTGTTGGGATTCAAAACGCGTAGGCCTCTGTCTAAAGAGTTGCTCTAACTATAAACCCAAGTGTTGAGTGATACTACACTCGAGTTTTATTGTACACATTACAGCTGAAATTTGTGTTGAAAATTATTATTGGTATTCAATTAATATTTCTAAGTGTACTGTTTTCTTTCCCTGAAAAGTATTTGTTTATAACATTTAGTTTGATTTATTGAGCAATCCTTTTTTGTTTTATGTTCCCACACTGGCACATCCGCAATTTCAGGATTTGTCAGGTTTTATATGAATGTGTGCATGTGATTTGAATGACTGTGATATGTCTGATTAGTATAAATGTGTATGTAGATTTTTTCTAAAGTGTTGTGTTCTATTCATTTTGTCTAAATGTACATAATATGTCAAGAATTTATGTAGTGTATTTTTTCTAAATTGAAATGATTAAATAGCTATTAAATAGCAAAATCTCTGGTGGAAATAAGCTTTCTTCCTTTTGAGCTAAATCATTGGTTGAACAATTACATCAGTTCAGGCATTCTCTTTTTGTTATATTGAAATAGTTTTGACAGCGCAAATGGTCTAGAAGTGCTGCTCGTTCGGTATGAGCAGCATCAAGTTGTTGCTGTTTCGCTGGGTTGGTGACTACCTGTGATTCGAGTAGGAGCAACCATCCCTCAATGTGGGCCAATGAGGTGTCTAACTGCTTGCGACTACTCCAGGTCTGTCCCAGACAATGACCTCGAATCACCACCTCCCATTCAGTGAGGACTGAGTCACCGGAGCCGGTATTAATCACAAAGTAGTTGTCTACTGCTGACTCCAGCGAGCTTCGGAAGAGAGGATCTTCCAGGGCTGCGGTCTGTAGGCACCGCGTCGGAACCGGTGGGGGTGGTGCCTCCCAGGCCAAGTGCATCAACAGGGGGTTATGATTGGAGTGTGTCCGACCAAGGTAGTCCATCGCTTGTATCAAATGTAATGTAATGTAATGTATGTGTACTTATAGAGCGCAGTCCTGTCACCCCAAGGGCATCCTGGCGCTTGAACTTCGGGCAGTCACACTATCCACTGCTCAAACATTTCTGGGAAAAGGGTACGTTTTTAACGCTTTTCTGAACGGAAAATAGTCCCTGTGGCTTCTCAAGGAGAGTGGCAGGGAGTTCCAGAATTTGGCTGCTGCAACACTAAATGAGCAGCCACCTATCCTAACTCTCTGAAACCTCGGGACTACAAGCAGATGTGCCGAAGAAGAGCGGAGGGACCGCGAGGCAGAGTACCAGGCAAACATATTCTGCAAGGGTACTGGGCCCTGTTGATGTACTGCCTTAAACACCAGGCACGCGGCTTTATACAATACCCGCAGGTGTACCGGGAGCCAATGTAGATCTCTTAAAGCTGGAGTAGAAGAGCTACAGCTAGGGCGGGAAAGAGCCAACTTGGCGGCCATATTCTGCACCCGTTGTAACTTCCCCACCAGATTTTTTGGGGCCTCCAGAAGTAGCGCATTACAATAGTCTAAACGACTTAGTATGGTACCGCGAACTACTTCCGGCCTGGCCTGGGCGGGGAGAAGGGGCAGAACTTTACGCAACATGCGTAGCAGCATCATGCACGTAGAAGTGGTTTTGTTGACGTGCATGTCAAGCTGTAAATTTGGGCCGAAGATCACCCCCAAGTTACGAGCTGATTCCGCAGCCGACACTAGCTCGGAAAAGGTGGCAGGCCAAAAGTTCTCTGGAAGTACCCGCGGGATCCGGTCTATGGAGCAATAGAGCACCTCCGTCTTCGTGCTGTTAAACTGTAAGGAGTTGGCCCGTAGCCAGTCCGCTGTGGCTGCCATACAGCGATGGAATGTCTCCAGCGGAACCGCATTGTTTCCTTCCAGGGAAAAGACCAGCTGGGTGTCGTCGACATAATTAAAAGCACAGACACCAAAAGATTTTATGAGCTGGACCAGGGGGCGGAGGTACAGATTAAAAAGTATAGGGCTGATGGCCGAGCCCTGTGGGACCCCCTGCCCTACTTTCCGTGGCTCAGAACGGAATGGAGGGAGCGAGACCAACTGTTGCAGGCTGCCAAGATAGGATATCAGCCAGTCTCTTGCTCCCTCTGTGACCCCACACTCCTCTAGTCTCCCGATAAGAGTCCGATGGCAGACCGTATCGAACGCGGCCGACATGTCGAGCAGCACTAAAAAGGCTGCCCGACCACTGTCGACACGCGAACGAAGATTGTCCAATACGGTAACCAGTGCGGTCTCCGTCCCGTGCCCAGGACGGAAGCCAGACTGTGCCTCATCGAACCATCCGATATCCTCCAGGAAGCCTGAAAGTGAGCGGGTCACCCATTTTTCCATGATCTTAATAGGAAAAGGGAGCAAGGAGATTGGCCTATAGTTGGAAAGACAGGCAGGGTCCAACGTTGGTTTCTTGAGCAGAGGTGACACTACTGCTAGCTTCCAGCACTCGGGACAGATGCCAGCTCCAAAGACTGGAGACAGATGGAATACAAAGGCTGAAAAAGTTCCGCGTGGAAGACCTTCCAGAATTTGGAAGGCAGTGGGTCAAGCGGAGAGCCCGAGGACACCGTGTGTGCCAAGCTGCAGAATTCCTCAAAAGAGGGACAGGGAAAGAGTCTTAGTTGGGGTCGACTGGAACAAGTATCCGGAGCTCCCAAGCTAAGCGCTAGGTCGCTCGGCTGGGGTCGACAGGGTGATCCGTCCGGAGCTCCCAGACTAGGGCCAGAGGCACCCGTCTGGGGTCGACTGGGTGGGCCAACCGGATCTCCCAAGCCGAGAGCTCCCAGTATGAGAACTGAATCGGTCGGCTGGCGTCGCCTGGGTAACCCGTTCGGAGCTCCCAAGCCAGGGCTAGAAACAGCCGGCCGGGGTCGACTGAGCGGGCTAACCGGAGCTCCCAGACCGAGAGCAGCGGGCAAAGAGTTTTTTAAGCCCTCTAAGATCTTTGTAGTCTTCTCCTCAAAAGCACCCTCCAGTGAGTCACACAGGGCCTGCGACGCAAGGACCGTGTTGGCCACACACACGGGGTGAGACAGGTCCCTGACAATTTTAAACAGGGCCTGGGATTTATTAGGCGCCTGGTTCAAGGTGGCTTCTAGAAAAGCCACCTTAGCCAGCTTAATCTGCGCCTTGTAGCCCTGTAGTGCGAGCTTAAACGAGGCCCTTGCTGAGGTCGAGTACTGCTTCCTCCAAGCTCTCTCAGCACGTTTGCAGCTCAGCTTCAACTGCCGTAGCTCTTCCGTGTACCAGGGAAACGCCCGGTTCACTCTACCTCGAGACTTGCGAAGGGGCACAATCTTGTCTAGCGTGTTGGTAATGGACCGGCACAGAGTAAGATAACTTTCCTCCACCGAGTTACTCAGACAGAAGTTATCTGGTAGTAAAGAAGGCAGTGAAGATGAGCTGAGTAGACGGGACCAAGGTCTACCCAGTTTCGACAGTCCTACACCGGCTGCCTCAGAGGAATAATCCCCTATGCAGAGGGAGAAAGCCACCAGTGCGTGGTCGGTCCAGCATTGGCATAGGATATCGTTGACCACAACTGATTGGGCGTCAGCGAAAATCAGATCCAAGACATGACCTCCCCTATGAGTCGCTGATCGAACCAATTGCTGCAACTGAATGTCGCCAAAAGCTTGGCAGAGTGTCGTAAACGCACCATCCAGCGGACCACCCTGCCATAAGTTGAAGTCCCCCAGGACTAACAACTTAGAGTGAGTGTTAGATAGGTCATATATCAGGTCAAGGAAGTCTGATAGGGAGGGTACAGAGCCCGGTGGGCGATAGCATAACACGCCAGTGAGCAATGTTCTCTCCAGTTCTTTAATAGAGAACCCCATCAGTTCAAACCCTCAAAGGGAGGAGGGCTACGGATGCGAGTACACGGTCAAGGCGCACATGTAACTTATGGACTGGGGAATAGAAGAAGTGAGGATGACGTTCCTGCCAGACATCTGAAAGGGCCCAGCTACCTAGCCATGTGTTTAAGAGGCGAGTGTTGGAGGAGGCTGTGGTACTAGTGAGGGGAAGAAAGGAACGGTCAAGGGAAAAATCAAGTACTGCATTAAAATCCCCACCCAAGAGCCACTGGACGTCCCTCCAACGGAGCAGTATCTCTGAGAGATCCCTCAGAAAGGTGCCCTGGGCAACATTGGGGGCATATAAGGAACCCAATAAAATTGTTTGGCCATTCAGTCTGCCGCTTGTCAGGACATACCGCCCCATTGGGTCTGTCAGGACTTTCTTTTCTTCCCATGGGACCCCCGCTTTAATCCATATCATCACCCCTCTAGCCACAGATGAGTATTTGGTGCTGTAAATCTGACCACGCTAACGCCGGCGCAAACGTGCGACTTCAATGGTTGCTAGGTGTGTTTCCTGCAGGAGTGCAACACTCGTCTTATGACGCTGTAAATAGGCATAGATGGCGTATTGCTTAGAAGGTGTTTGGATACCCTTGACCTTCCAAGTTAGGACCTTAAGGTTGGTCATCAGGGTAATTAAGATCAGTGTGTCGAACCCGGGCACTGAGGGCTACTCTGTGTGAAGGACTCCCTTGGATAGGAAGGACGGAGAGGTGACAGGTCTGCAGGGATAGCGACTCGTGCAGAGGAAGAAAATTAAGAAGATGAGGCAATAGGAAACTTTGCAACAGGAAGAGAGCGGAACCCCAACGTGGGGAACTGCCCAAACAACCATTCCAAATCATTGCTACGCAACTATTGTCGATGTATGACTGTGGGGGAATAGGATGTAGACAAGCGGGTAAGAGTAGTCAATGTAGGGGCTACCCCCTTTATTTACCTCAATAGATCAGGAAATGGAGCATCACATATGTATGAAAAGAAAAAAATGTCCTGAGGCACTATGGTGTTCCAACATGTATATAAGGCATAAATCAACTGATGCCGGGTCGTCGGGGGAATGGTTAACCTGAAAGAGGAAGTAAACACTGTAAGGGCTGACCCTTTCTAGCACCTCAAGAGAGTATGCGAAGACAGGGGGAGGGAAAAGGCCCAACACAGGGTTGTAAGAAGAAATCAAACAGGCCCTGAAGTAGTGTGGGAGTCCAGTATAAAAGCAAAGTTAACATCTGATAATGCCATCTGCGTTCTGTGGGGTGACACCCTGAAGTGGGGGAAAATCTGCATCAATGGACCACTCCAGCATGGACTTGACGGCTCCGGACCTGAGTGGGGAGGCAGCATAGCCGACTGGGGACGGGGATCTGGAGGGCCACCATCGCTTGCAGGGCCTACTGTTGCTCCAATCTGATTTGGTTGGGATTGGGGACGGTCACCATAAGCCCCTCAGTCATGGCCCTACCCCCTCTGTGTCTACCCCTGCGGGGCCGTTCACGTGGATGGGGTTCTTCAGATGGTTTGGGTGCAGTCGCCAACCCCTGCTCCTCGAGCCAGTCCCACATCTCAGCGGGGGAATCAGAGTACTTCGTGGATCCATCTCTGATGATTCGCAGACGAGCCTGGAAAAGCAAGGAATAGCGGAGGTCCAAGTCTCGGAGCTGTTGTTTCACTGCTGTGAAGGTGGCCCGCCTCCTCTGTACCTGAGCCATGTAACCAGGAAAAAGAGAAACAAAGACGTTTTGCACCTTAGGGCAGGGGTGTTTGCCCAGTTCCCATAGAATAGTGTCTCTGTCCCTGAAGTTCATGACTCGAAAGAGGAAAGGGCGAGGTCACGCTCCAGGAGGGGGCCTGTGAGCAGGTATTCGGTGAGCCCGCTCCACTGCGAACTGTGGGGAGAGTGATCCGGGGGGCATAAGTTCCTTCATCCAGGCCTCCGTGAAGGCCTCCGGGTTCCGCCCTTCCGCCCCTTCAGGGAGATTGACTACGCAGATATTATTTTGGCGGGAGCGATCTTCCGCATCATCTACTTTGTCCTCTAGGGTACAAACTTGATCCAGTAGGTCTTAAAGTGTGGAGGAGCAACTTTGGGATCGGGTCAGAGGTCTGCTAGCGTGGTCTCAGCCTCACGCACTCGGTCTGAGAGTTTGTGCTGGTCGGCGCGAAGGAGTGTGAAGTCCGAGGGGATAGTATCCATGCGGCCCTCCAAGGATGTTCAGGTCAGGTCCAGGACGTTGCTGATGCATTCCACAGCTGCCAGCACAGAGTCCAGTTAAGTGGCAATGTCAGGCGGGTTCATCGTCGTCGTTGACTCGGGGGTCTGTGTAGCGCCCCCGTCTGGCTCCAGGGAGGCCCATCGCGAGAGGTGTTGTTGCACAGGCGACCCATGATGATCTGTTGAGGGCTCTTCATAGGGAACAAGGCTGAGCCGCCAAATCTCAGCGGTCCCTATAATTTAGAGGCACCGTCTGTGACCAGGATCGGGGATCTCCACAGAGGAGCTCCTCTCTAATCAAAATGTGTCACAGCAGGAGCGCGCCCATCAAGAGGCCAAGTCCCGGAGGCCCCCCCCCCCCACCGCCCCAACAGACAATGATCGCCTTATGGGGAGGGTGACACTGTGTTCTAACTTTTAATACCAGGGGCAGCAAGGTATAAGTGCGATCGCCTCTCCCAGGCCACAGCAGGTGCGGCCACTCAGTCGTAGCCCCATGTAGGTGAGGGCCCTTAGGCCCAACTGACCCCTGTGGACCTCCACCCCTCACAGGCTTCCCAGGTCCAGGAAAATGGCAGGGGCCATCACATACACCCAGTCAATAGGACCCCTCTACACAAATCACCACTTCTGGAGTCCTAGGCCCAATCGGCTCCCATTACTCGCCCCTTCCGTCTGGAACACAGGAGCAGTGGTGCTGCTATCAGGCAGGGGGCCCCCCAGGCTTGACCGACCCCCGTGGTCCCCCATCGCCACCAGCAGATGCCCTAATCGTCCCCCGCAGGCCTACCTCTGTTCCAACATTGCACCGATGGTCTCCACAGACGAAGCCCGCGTCACCAGGTCCGAGGCACCCCCACGAGCCGCCACCGGCATGTAGAGAGCACAGCGCAACCCCTGCTGCTCGCGGTACCACCAGGGGAGGAAGCAGTGTCCAGCGGCCTCAGGACCGCCTCGGGGTCACCGCATCAGGGCCACCCATCTTCGTGTTCACAAATGCAGTAACACTATAGAAGCTCACTGTAGCTGCGGGCCCCCTCACCAGGGTGGACAAGCAGAGCCCATAAGTTCCAGTCCACGGCGCTGCCCCACAGATCCGGGCCCTAAAGGATGGAGCAGCGAAGGTTCAAGGCGCCTGACAGTCCCCTGACTATTGCAGGAGAGTGGCCGTAGGCCTGACCGCCCCCCGCGATCCACCACATCAGTCCATGCAGCTCTCGTCTGCAGGCCCAGCGTAGCTACCATGTCACCCAGGGCGCGTGAAGTCTGGGTGGGGCCCCTAAGGACCCTGTGACCCCCCACCACAGGGCAGCTACAGCAGCAGTGATCAGCGGCCCGCCTCCGCAATCACGCGGGGTTCCCAGCAGCGCCAGCCATGGAGTCCACGCAGTAGCCAGGCAGCTGCCTCCGCTCCGTGCCCAGATGGGAGGCTCTAGGCCCGAACGACCCCCTTGGCCCCCCGACACCAATCAGGCGCCACAACTGCAGGGAAGAGACCGCCTCCACAACCACTCAGGGACTTCAGCGCAGCACCCCGGTGGGGGCCCTAGGCCCGGCCAACCCCCGTGGCCACCCACCAGCACTAGTTGCAGCACCAGCCTCAAAGCTCGCCCCAGCAGTCACGCGGCGACCCCGCTCCGTGTCTGGCCGGGGGGCCCTGGGCCCGATCGACCCCCGTGGCTCCCCGATGTCAAGCAGGCGCCGCCGACACAGACCACAGGCCTACCTGTTCCTCCAAAGGCCTGCCAACCGTCACCAGGCCACCTGTGTGAAGAGCACCCCGCACCGTAGCTCAGGTCCGCGTGGGCCCGAGGCTCCAACAAAGGGCCGCCGGGGCTCGGGGAAGTTCTCGTCAGGCGCCGCCAATACTCACAGGCACTGCAGATGCGGGCCAAGCCAGGGAGGACAGCAGATTTCAGCGGATGCTCAGGATAAACGGGGGATTTGCTGCGGAGCGTTAGTCAGATGGTTCCGCCATCTTCGGCGCTTGGCCACACTCCCCCAGTCCGGGTTTATTCTTAGAATCCTAGTACTTGAAGTCGTATTCGACCCAGTTTAAATTCAGGACTAAAAGTTCCAGAATTATAAGGGCAAAGAAGACGACTGGTCTAACTAGTCACCCACGGGACTGTGAAATCTGGCACGACAGACCATGAAAAAGCTGCCCGTCTATAATCCACCCACCCCTTCTTTCGGGCTGCACACACGATGAGCTTCTATTCACACGTCACAGCGTGTGCGGCTCCCACTGAGAATCTCATTAAAATAATAAACCTGAAATTTATGAATCGGTGAGGTGAGAAACCCCCTGTGCAGCGTGACATATTTCCTTCTAGGTGACATGAAAGACATTTAAGAAGCTTGCTGAAGGGGCGACGTGTTTGTCCCGCAAGCCTGTGTGCGTGCGTGCCCGCGCACGTGCCCACGCGTGCGACTCGGGCCGACGACTTTCAAAACAGCTGCCTTATTTTACTCCCACTTTTGTCATTCACCTGCAGGCTGTAAATTGATTAGGTTTAGGGGTAGCTCACTGAGGGTCAACATCAGAGCGCTTTGCGCTCACATGAAGGGGGCTGGAGGCGGTCCCCCCGCGCCATTAGTTTGATGAAAGGATACTGTGGTAAATTAAGAAGGCTTTCGGAGGAGTGAATGGCAATTACGCCGAGACCTTGAATGCTGACGTGCAAGATCACATCCTGTTGAGACAGGTTTGCATTGAATTAGCTTCCAATTGATCGCGCCGAGGGCTCGTCTGATTAAACAAAATAAAAAAAACACGCTCCTGGAAAGGAAGCAGCCGAGCAGGCAGGCTTTAAAGCATTAAGGATCAAATATAAAACTAAGGTGAGCAGTGCAGGTAGAGATAAAACAATAAACAACAATAATTATCTTAAGGGGGTTAAACATGCAGCTGAGGGTCACAGTTAAGCGCTTCGACGCCTCGTCAGGGGTAGTAAGCGCTATATAAATGCAATTACATTACAATCCAATACAGTGGCGCGTTTCGGCCGCGCTAAGAATTTAGAGTATGTGTTTAAAATCAAAGCAAAATTGCAAGGGCTTTGTGATATGATGGGAATCTTTGATGCACGTGGCCTATTCCTTTGTTTGCTGTAACATTAAAATGGCAAATGCGGCTCGTCTGCCTCTTAGCTGCTGCCCACTCCCCCAGAACAACGGGTTCAAAGAGTTACTCGCCTCCACCCCCTCCCTGTCACTGCCTCTGGCTCATTTATATATATACGTGGAAGAGTAAGGTTAAGTGGACATTTATTACGGTTAAGTTCTATGAATCATGCACAAGGGAGGAGCCAGAAAAACAAAATACCCCCATATATATGTAGCAATAAATGCGCGTGTAAAGTGAGGAGTCCCAACCCTTCCTATGACGTGTCATGGGAACTGTAGCTCTGGCAAAAACGTACAGAAAATGATGCAAAATTATGAATATTGTAGTATGACTTTAAAGGAACTTGCCCAACAACTACATATTTACGTGTACTGAACTTTCATGTACCCTTCCTTTCCATCTTGTTTCTTTCCATCATCTTTTTTGTTGTTTTATGTGTATTTCATTCTTTCTTTCAATCTTTCTTTCCTTCTGTTTATTCTTCTCTCATTCCATCTGTACTTTTTCTAGCTTTCTATTTTTCTTTCTATCCTGTTATTCTCATGATGCTCCTAGCATTCTTTCACACATTCTTTGCATCTTTCCTTTTTGCATTTCTTCCATTCATTAATTATTTCTTCCTCTTTTTCCTTTAATTGCCCCTCTTTTTATCCCACCTTTGCTCATTGTATTTTTCTGCTTTCCTTCCTTCTTTGTTTTCTTTCCTTTTTCTTTATTATTTCTTTGATCTTTAATTTTCTTTCGTTGCACTGCTCATTCTTTCTTTACTTTCCCTTTTTACACCTTTTCTCTGGTTTCTTTGTGTTCATTTGTACCCTCATACCTTCATGCTTCAATTTTCTTCCTTAATTATTTGCATTTTGCATGCTTTACTTTGCACTGTCTTTCTCCATTGGTCTTTAACTTTTTTCTTTGTCATTTTAATAGTTTGTCCTTCTGCCTGTCACCCTTTTAGGCTGCTTTTAAAAAGGGTTTCATTTAGTCCCCACCCCACAGCTGTGTTGTGATAGTTTTTTCTTGCCGAGTTTATTAGTTTTAACTTGTGACTTGCAATGACCGGCAAGCCAAAGATAAAAGTTATGAAGGGCTGTAAAACAATTTTAATCTGCGGCAGTAGCATCCCCGCTTAAGTTGGTGAAGCGGGGGTTCACTACACTCTTGATCATACAGCTGTGAATGAATGGGGGAATCAAATTTGATTGAATGCACAAAACAGGAGTAGAAGTCTACTCGGGCCCAGTGACATTAATACTGTACCGACTTTAAAAAACTAGAGACAAACTTGCCCCCCATGATATATACATTGCATTGAAAATACCTAAACATACTACGGAGACCGATCCCCAAAAAGCGATGGCCTTCACAGCGATTGCTTTTGTCTGGCTTAGCCAGGGTGTACCAGGGCTGTGAAGACTGATCTGGTCCACACAGTGTTGTGTTAAACAAATAAAACACACACACACACAAACTCTTTTCTTGCACTCAGGACTTCAAATGAGTAGTTTGACACAGAGCAATAAATGTGCTTTAGTGCATTGTCAAACATATGAAACTCTATAAATGTGATCCTAACACAAAGAGACCTATTCACAAAAGTATTTTTGCCCATCAAACTGAGTATTTAATTTTACAGTTCAACACGTGACTTACAAACACTGGGATCTCCAACTCCAGGCCAACTTCTCCTCGGGTCGATAAATCTTACTTTAATGTTTGTAGTCAGTAATGAGAGGTTTGGTAAAGATTTCAAAACCTTTATTATCAGTTAGAAGTTTAGTATTTGTGTTTCAATTTCTTCATTCAATTAGTCAAGATAAATCCATTTACAGGGATATCAAGAAAATAAGGTTAAAAGGCAGCAAATAAATGACAGCGTGTTCCATGAAAAAAATAGTCCCTATTCTAATGTAATGAGTTCAGGGTACGTCAGAACCCATTAAGAGTTCTTTGGAAAAGAGTAAGATTTTTGAAGCTTGAGGATAGAATCTACGAACTCCTTTGAACACCAGTTCTAGAAACTCAGCCAAGTACCGTAGATCTGAAGCAGTCGTCTGAATCAGGTTGAAGGAAAATAGTCATAGCAGTAGCGAATGACCATCATCATAAGAGACATAGGGCCAGATGTAGGTAATCCAGATTTACCGATTCTAAAATGCAGAATTTTACCGATTCTGTATTTTAGAATCGGTAAATGGGATGTAGGTATCCATTCGGTATTTTTTACCGAAACGGTAAGATTTGGTAAATACCGAATCGGTATTTACTGATTCGGTATTTCCTATTCATCCCTATGGGTCTCCAGGCCCATAGGAATGAATGGGAATTACTGAATCAGTAAATACCGATTCGGTAAAATGGAGAACACACTCAAGGGTGGCAGGGTGTCACATTGACACCCTGTTGCACCCCTGAATAGTGCATGAGTGCACATGTAGCACACATATAAGGGCATGTATGTCGGCCACATGGCACTGTTAAAAAAAGCACAAAAATAGCTTTTTTAACAGTTTTCGTTATTTACCACCAACTTGTAGTTGGTGGTAAATAATGAATCCTTACAAGTGAAAAGCACTCTCTTGGGTGCTTCCTACATTAAGGATTCAGTAATTTACCGAAACGGTATTTAAGAATTTGGTAAATCACCGAATCCTTAAATTAGGCCCTTACATCTCAAATGCCTAATACTGGTCGGTAAAGGCCGAAATTTGGTAATTTTGGCCGTTACCGACTGGTATTAGGCTTCCTACATCCCTAGTTTATGTATGTTTCTAAGTAACTACATTCTGATGTTCACGCTTGAGCAAAGATTGTTGACAGACGTGTATATGCTGCCCTCCAGACAATAAATACGGTTACATATTTGGAGTCCTGTCCTTGATACACAGGAAACTTGGTGACGAGTTGTCTGGAGCTGAGCCCACTTGTAACCACATTTTAATTCAGCTACGCTATACAACTATATGCAAATTGGATGAAGCTATACACTGGTAATTGGGACCTCGTTTTTGCCCTGGTTTTGGATCGTCATTGAAGTGCCTACTACAAAAGAGTGAACCAAGACTATGAATGTAAGCCAACTGATGTGGTGAGCACTGTTGAGTTTTTTTAAATCACTACCTTTAGTATGTACGACTTTCATTAAAAAAGGGGGGGAAGGAAGAAGGTTGCTTAAACTGCGTTTAACGCATCTACTATGTGCGTGTGCGGAGCAGTGGATTGCAGTGCAGCCGGCATTTCATTTCAGAGTTGCAAGGTATTGGGTGAGATACTTGGATTTAAGAGTATGCAAGTTGTACTTGTGTTAAGATTTAAAATTGAGCTCATTTGGTCTTGACGAGGTATTTCTTGAGACCACACTCACCGTCTAGTTCAGTACAGGTGCACCAGACAGGAGATGTTCTACTGTTTATGCAGCTGAACTGTTCTGACACAACTCATGCCCGCTGTGCGTCATATGCAGCTCAAACTAGCAGTGCAGTTCAGAGGCCATTGTGCGACGTCCCAACTTTGAGTAAAAGGCTTGAGAGCACTCATGGCCCCCGCCCGTCCCTCCACCCGTCCCACGGTGCGCACCCGCGGCTGCTTCACTTACCTCAGCCGCTGCTCCTCCCCGCGCTGCTGAGTTTACTGCTCCACTGCTCCTCCGCTTCTCGCCGCTCCTCACCGCTTGTCCGCCGCTCGCCGCCCCTCCCCCCCTGTCCGCAGCTCCTCCCCGTGCTCATGTCTGCCGCTCTTCCTCTTGCTATTGAACGCCGCTCCTCCCCGCGCTCCCGATGTCATCACGCACGACACGGCCGGCGCTACTTGCAAGGGACTACTTTTTTTTATTCCTAAATTTTTTAAAGAACGTATATTTTTTATTTTTATATAGTCTATGTCCTTCTGCTTGCCCTGAGGTTTTCAAAGATGTCTTGGGTGTTTGGATTGGTGGTGTACTTTTCGAGTTTACCTGGCTCAAAGGACACAGTTCTCTCTTTATAATAGTAGTATAGATTGATATACTTTGACTACTACTACTGCAAGCAAAATATTTTACAGGTATTCGTCTTCAAGATTTTCTTGTACAATACTACTAATTAACTAATTCATTTTTTTATGTTAGTTACTAATCTTAGTTTACCATTTTAATTCATTTTTTAAATGTTGTATGTTTGCTTGTTACTTTGGCGCTGGTGGTTTTACTCTGGTGGTGTTCCTGTTATAAGTACAAACATGGCCACACAAAACGTCACCATTTCCCCCCATCATGCCTTCTGGCCTTCTGGAACAGAACCTACTCTTAAGTGGTGAGAATGGAAGGAGTGTTTTGAATTATATTTCGGCTATTGACGAATCAGAAGATATGTAAGCTACACAGAAAAATAATAATTTTACTACACTCTTTAGGTCCTTATGGCTTGAAAGTTTACAAGCAAATGCTTCAGTCCCCTATAACTAGAGATACTGATGTGTTTGAGGCAGCATTGAAGGACATTGATGTGTATTTTGCCCCAAAAGCTTGCATTGGTATAACCAGATATACATTTTTCCAACGCAAACAAAAAGTGGGCGAATCAGTAGATGATTATGTGGCCGAATTAAACAAATTAGCCATTGGCTGTAAGTTTGGTAACCTATAAGATGATCTGATCAGAGACCAGGTTGTGAAGTAGGTAAATAATCAATCCATCCAGGAAATGCTATAAGTGAATGGTGATGCTCCCCTAGGGGATGTAATCAACATTGTACGTAGCGCGGAAATATCAGGACGATGTGCAAAAGAGATGGTAGTAAAAAGTAGAGACACAGAAGTTGTGAGCAAGCTTAATGTTAAAACAATTGGTACATTTTTCAATGTTAAATCAACATTTAACACCAATGTAAAAGGTAGATGCTACAGATGTGATAGCAAGGACCATTTAGTGTTTAGTAAGAGTTGCTCAATTTAAAGCAAAGATGCAGTAATTGCGACATCTTTGGGCATTATGTAAAGGTTTGTAGAAAGAAGAAGAAAGGTATTAAATGTATACTGGAGGAGGATGGTGAGGGGGGAATTCATGATGATAATGATGATTAGGGTGAGATATTGAACGTTTCCAGTAAGCTCATCCTCAGTATAGGGGATGAAGTATTCGTGAACAAACCTGAATGCATGATCATTATTGGTGGAGTACCAGTCATAATATTTGTTGACTCAGGCTACCATATACAATTATCAATGAGGAAATGTGGAAACAGTTGGGTATAGTCTTTGCACAAATCATATATACAACCTCAGGGTTACTCTGGGGAAATACATTTACATTTTAGGTTATCAGTGGTTTTCATTTAAATTTAAAGGCAGATGTGCATGTGGCCAGCTTTATGTAGCGAAGAAAGGTCTTCCAGTTTCAGGGTGGGTGGGTAGACAAACATGAAGTGCATACTATTCTTGATCCAAACAGTGTAGGCCAAGAAAAAGTAGTTAATGATGGATTATATGTTGCCAATAAAATAGCAGATACATTTCCTGAGGTGTTTAGCACAACCGTAAGAAACCTAGTGGGATTTGAACACTGCATAGCTCTAAAGGACAATGCAGAATCATGTCAGATGTGTGCAAATCATCCTGAGGTATGAAGTCTCTAGTAAATTAGACAAACTTGTCGCTTTAGGCGTGATTGAGCCAAATTAATGCTCAGAGTGGATTTCTCTGTTGGAAGTAACACAACACAGCAACGGAAAGATCATGTGTTATAGCCATGCCCAGTGCTAGAGGAGCGAAAGATACCAGAAGGATGTCTCGGCCTTTTCATCGAGTTACGGCAGAAATGCTTTCTGCCGCTCTTGGTCAATATCCCTGCCCCATATCAGGTGACTTGGAGCAAGATATCGAATTGGTCCAGAAGTGGCTTGAAACTAGGTTTGAGGAGCTAGCCCCTGGTAAGCCAGGTAACTCTATGGGTAAACACACCTCGGCCCCCTGGTTTACTCCTCTTCTTGGTAGGATGCGTCAGGACTGCAAGAGGGCAGAAAGAGTCTGGAAGCGTTTGTATGACCCAGAAGATAACACTAAATACAGGGAGTTAATCCGACTTTACCACAAACAAATTTTGGATGCAAAAAAAGTCTATCTGGAACACAGAATTGACGCAGCAGAAAGTAGGAGTAAAGAAATTTTTAGAATTGTACAAGAGTTTATCTTTCCTGCCTCGAGCTCGCCTAACCACTCTCACACCGAAGTCTGGATCAGCCAACTCAGTGAGTTCTTTATTAATAAAATCAAACTTATTCAAGGCTCCTTCTCTAGAGCGGGCCTCAGCCCAGATGTCTGTCATCTGACACCTACCCCTTCACTCGTGAAGGAGAAAGGACCTCTGTTTTTGGATTTTCCTTCCATCTCTCATGCTTCTTCTCTCGACTTCCTGACTCGACTTAAATCAGGCTCGCCGCTCGATACTTGCCCTGCTAAATGCCTCGGGAGAGTGGCGCCGGCAATCAACATCTTGCTCAATCCACTGCTCAATGCCTCCCTGACATCTGGAGAGGTGCCTACGGCCTGGAAGCACGCCCTGATTCTGCCGCTGCTGAAAAAAACATCTTTAGATCCCCTTGTTCACGCAAATTATAGACCAATTTCCCTCCTTCCCTCTCTGGCTAAGGTGATTCAGAAACACGAGCACCTCTCTATTTCCAGCTTCATAGAGAACAACAACATCTTGCACGATTCTCAATCGGGTTTCCCTGCAAATTACAGCACGGAGACAGCTCTTTTAGAGATTACCGATGCCATTCGAGAGACTCTGGATGGAGGAGGGAAAGCCATCTTGGTCATGTTGGATTTGTCGGCGGCGTTCAACACCGTGCCCCACGACGGTCTCCTTTTAAGACTCTGGGAGATCGGTTTTCGTGGGACAGTGTGGAAATGGTTTAAGTCATTTCTAACCAACCGCCGACAGGTGGTCTTGGCACCCCCGTTTTCCGCTGAAATGCCGCCGCTGGAGGTGGGGGTACCTCAGGGGTCTATCCTGAGCCCCACCCTTTTCAATATCTATATGGCCCCTCTGGCAGCGGTAGCGGAATCTTTTGGTGCCCAGATCATATCCTATGCTGATGACAACCAGCTACTTTTTACGTGTAACAAGGGTGAAGATTTTGACAGCGGACAAATCAGGGAATGTCTGGAAGCCGTGTTTGACTGGTTTCAGAGGCATAGTCTGAAGTGCAATTCAGACAAGTCGGAGCTGCTCTTCTTCGGAAGTCCTCCGGATCCCGATTGGAAGACTTGGTGGCCTCGTGACATGTCACCGCCCGAGGATAGCTCGCAAAAAGCTAAAAATCTGGGAGTCTTGTGTGATGTTGATCTTTCTTTTAGACCCCAGATTGTAGGATTGTCTGGAAAGTGCTTCGGCGCTCTGAAAATGCTGCGGAAGTTTCTTCCCCTAATATCCCTTCAACATAAAAAAACTATTGTTCAGGCCTTGATAGGCTCGCGTCTTGATTACACGAACACTCTCTATCTAGGCCTTCCGAAATATCTCTTAGCACGTCTGCAGGTCGTGCAGAACTCGGCTGCTAGAGCCATCTTTGGACTACCGCGAAGGGCTCGTGCGTTGGAGTTGCTTGAGAGACTTCATTGGCTTCCGATCGCCAAGAGAGTCCCTTTTAAGATCTTGACTCTGTCCTTTAAAGCTCTCCACTCGACCGGCCCCAATTACCTTCGGAAGCGGATGGCCTTCTATGCTCCCAGGAGGTCTTTAAGGTCCGCACTGCAGGCCAAAGCCGCTGTTCCCACCATTAGACGTGCTCGGACTGGAGGCCGCTCCTTCCGGTATTTGGCCCCTCGTTGTTGGAACGAGCTTCCCTTTGCTTTGAGAACTACTTCTAACCTGCTCACTTTTCGAAAAGAATTGAAGACTTGGCTCTTCACCTGGTAATTCTGTGCCGCCATGTGGAGGGCGTTGTGTTGGGTATTTTACTTCTATCCCTCTTTGCCAAAGCGCCAGGACACTCCATGGAGTAGCCGTGCGCTATAGAAGAGCCCTTTTATAACATAACATAACATAACATAACATAATATAACATAACATAACATAACATGTGTGTTGACTTGCATCATTTAAATAATATCGGTTATAGACCATTTTCCGTTACCGAAGATCAACAAGATGGTGATGTGTTTAAAGAGGGCCAAATGTATTTCTACAATTGGCCTGTTGGCCGCATACCATCTAATCTCCCGGACTCCGGAATCTATGAAATATGCAGCCTTTATAACACCTTTTGGATGTTTACAATTTAAAAAATGCCTTTTGGTTTAGCATCCGCAGCTGCGGTCTTTCAGAGGCTCATTTCAGTGTATTTTAGAAGCAGCCTAGAGTCTAATGTTTTCAAGACAATACCTTGTTTTTGGGTGAAAACTGAAAGGTGCATGATGTCAGGTTACAGAAAGTCATGAGTATTTTAAAGAAGAGTGGTCTCACTGTTGAACTATCTAAGTGCAGATTTGCTGAACAAAAAATGGCATTTTGGGGGCATGAGATAAGTGTAGATGGTGTCAAAGCTAAACCTTCTTTAGTTAATGCTATCAAGGAGGCTCTTTGCCCATATAAAAAAGATGAGTTAAGATCCTTCCTGAGACTAATGGAGTATTGTTCTAAGTTTATTCCACATTTTACTGCCAGGGCTCTCCATATGAGACAATTGTTGAAAAATAAAAGTACATTTGAATGGCCTACCTTTTGCCAGGAAGAGTTCAAAGCAATAACCTCTACCATTGACAAAATACAAGCATTACAATGTTTTGATTCTTTATTGAATACATACGTCACCACTGAAGCCAGTGGAAAAGGACTAGGGGCCAGATGTAGGTGGCCATTTACCGGCCGGTAACGGCCGATTTCGGCTGTTACCGACCGGTAAATGGGTTTTTGGGATGTAGGGGCCAATGTTACCGATTCGGTAAATTTACTGAATCGGTAAAATACCTAATCAGTATTTTTACCGATTCGGTAACTCCTAGATGTAGGTGGGACTCTTCTGAGTCCCAAAGGCCTTTCAGATTCGGTATTTTACCACCCGATCCAATTGGGTGGTAAAATACCGAATCCAGGTGTGCATGCACATGTGTGCATGCACACCTATGCCATGTGACAGACAGACATGCCCTTTGGGCATGTCTGTGTCCCACATGGCACACATGCCTGTATTTGGGGTGCAAGAGGGTGTCAAAGTGACATCCCCTGCACCCTTGCTGGAATCGGTATTTACCGAATCGGTAAATGCTGATTCGGTAATGCCCATTGATTCCTATGGGCTTCCATGCCCATAGGAATCAGTGGGCATTACCGAATCGGTATTTACAGAATCGGTAAATACCGAATCTTAACGATTCGGTATTTACCGATTCTGTAATACCTACATCCCCCCCCACTCTATTTTACCACTTCTTAAATACCGAATCGGTAAAATTCGGTATTTAAGAAGTGGTAAAATATAATTACCTACATCTAGCCCTAGGTGCTCTTCTGCTACAGATAGGCAGGGACAGAAAGGAGATGTTAATTTCTTTTGCTTCATGTGCTTTATCACCCACTGAGGAAAGGTATCCGATAATTGAGATAGAGGCTTTAGCCTGAGCATGGGCTCTAGACTATTTCCGGGTCTTTGTTTGAGGTCAACCCATTACAATAAGATGTGATCATAATCCCCTGGTTACACGTTTGACCGCCGATGGAACGGTTGGAGCAGCAGCCAGAAAAGCCTGGTTATCCACGCGTATGCAAGATTATTTTGACAAAGTTATGTGTCTACTAGATAAAGAGAATGTTTTAGTGGATTGTCTGTCTAGGTTGCCTACTAAGTTGGACGAATGCGAGAATGAAGTATGGAACAACTTCAAATAGCTTTTGTACATGGTAATGGGGAAAATACCATAACTAAGGAAGAATGGTTGGCTGAGCGTGCAAAGGATGAGGTGTTAAGACAAGTAAAGAAGTGGATTTGCAGTAACTGACCTAGTGTCGGTAGGATTAAGTCCAAACTTAGACCTTTGTAGAAATAAGATAACAACTTATTATTGATAATGACACTATTTTTTGGGCGGAAAGAATTATACCTCCCTGGAGTTTATGAAAATTGATAATGAAGTTATGCCATAAAGGCCACTTTGGGGTAGTTAGAACGAAACGGGTAATCGGGGATACATTTTGGAGGCCAGCAGTGGATGCTGAATTAGAAAGGTGTGTAAGGAATTGTTTGGTTTGTTCATCAGCTGACAAGACTTTACAGACCTTGAGACCATTCATATTTAGAGTTTCACTCCTAAGCATCCATGGGACACTTTAGCTATTCATTTTTTTGGGTCCTGTAGGGAACAATCAAAAGTTTGTCCTCATCCTCATGAATCTGTTTTCCTAGTGGCAAGCGGTAACTGTTGTAGACAAAGCGGACACGACCACTGTGTTAGAATTCATGAAGACGATTTTTATGTTTGAATGACTACCTAATTCTGTACTCAGTGATAATGGGATGCAAATTGTATCGAATGCAGCCAATGCATCTTTTATAAGAGTGGGAGTAACACATAAAACGACCTCCCTATATAGTCCTAGTGGAAACCGAGCTGTAGAGAGATTCAACAGAGTCGTTAAGGGAGCTATCCAGTCCTGTATACCCAATAAGTTAGATTGGGAAGTACAATTGTTTAAAGCTGTTTGGGTATATAGAGTGACGAAAAATGATACAACAGGTTTATTTCCTTTCATGATAATGAGAGGGCACACCCTAGATCTAAATACAATCCAAATTGGTTAAGTAAAACAGGTGTGCAACAATGGTCTTTGGAATCAGTCGAGCATAGATTGGCTGACAATCATACTAAAATGAAGGCCTACTATGACAAGAGACATGGAGTTAAGCCAGCCTGCATTAAAGTTGGTGATTGAATCACTGTAAAGAAACCACCAAATTAAGATAAGGCGAGAGCCAATTCTTTGAACCGGATAAGGTAGTAGAAGTACTCAAAAATGCAGTTAGAGTCACAAATGGAAAAGTTTGGAATTTAAAGCGTGTGGCTCCAACCTCCAAAGAACAGTGGGAAACGTCTTCTGCTGTAAACTTTGAGTAGAATTTCCAGTGGTTAGAAACTGATGATGAGGATTTGAGTGTAAATGAGGAAGACATTTGTGAGAGTACTATTGCAGACGAAGGAAGTAATAGTGGAAACGCGAGGCAATCTAATTGTACACAGGAGAGGAAAGTTGATGTGGGAAATGCAGAAAATGGATATGAGCTGGCTGCTTTAGATGCTGTGCACAACAAGGATAAAAGAGGAAGAGTGGATGACGAGAGTGTGTAAACCTCCCAAATAGTTGGAGGATTATGTGTGTGATGGAACAGACTTACAAGAGTAATAGGTGTGATTTATTACTTCGCAGGTGTACATTATATCTATTGTATTGGAATATCTACAATGCTGTAGGTTGCATTTATCCATTTCTCTGTGTATGTGTACAGTGCATTTTATGAATAGTTATAGAATTATATGGTGCATAATATGAAGTTATGAAATAGAATTGTTCTGAACTTTTTAAACCTTATATTATCTTGCATTTATTTTTTAATAAAGGAGTGGGATGTGTTATGTATGTTGCTAAGTAACTACATTCTGATGCTCACACTCGAGCATTGGAATCTAGAGGGGAGAGAGAACAGCTGGAGGAGGTGGTTGACAGATGTGTATATGCTGTGCTCCAGACAATAAATAAGAGTACATATTTAGAGTCCTGTCTTTTGTACACAAAAACAGTCACCCAACAAAATGTCAGGCAACAGAAATCACTGTCCGCAGTAGCTCACAGTAATTGGGTAAATGAGAGAAAAGCACCATCAAGTGCTCAGGGGTACGGCAGAGGAAAAGTGCATTGGCTCTCTTGCTAGGAACACATGTATTATAAACCTAAAAACATAAGTATCCATACACTAGTGTGTGAAGTCATCTCAAGCCAATGGGGAAGAATCTTATGATGGTCTACCGCTTCTCCCTTTGATTCCCACAGTAAACCCTCAAGACAACATGGCACTATCTAAATTTTAGTAAGCATTCGTGCAATTATTACATCCTGGTGAGTTTCTCATGAGAACCTCTGCAACCCTACTCTGTTAGCTGTTCAGTTTTCCATTGGGTGACAATGGACTGTTCTATGAAAGAAAACATTCTATATTACCAAATGTCCTAGTTAGATCATGAGAATCAGGCTTTGAAGAACAAGTTACTTACCTTCGGTAACGCTTTTTCTGGTGGATACAATATCTGCCTGTGAATTCCTCACCTTTTGAATACCCCCTGCGCCAGCATTCCATGGAAAATTCTTTCTTAGCTCTCCCCATGCCGACGAGGATGTCACAATGGACCGGCTCCGCACGTGGCATCGTGTGACATCATCGGAGCCACAAAAGGACCTCGTCGGCGTGATGACGTCAGTTTCACCCATTTTTTCCGTGCCACCGAGGCAGGTGGGCGGACCGACACATTTTCCAATATATACATAACATATCAAATATATATATATACACATATGCATAATCACAATTGCATAATCAATAAAGGCAAAGAGAAAAAGCTAGTGTAAAGCATTTCTCATCATTGAAATATAAACATGAATCATATAAAATATCTATATATTATTTTGGGGTAGAAACAGGTGGACAACGGGGAGGCGGGTGGGAGCGTGAGGAATCCACAGGCAGATATTGTATCCACCAGAAAAAGCGTTGCAGAAGGTAAGTAACTTGTTCTTTTGATGAATACTTCTGCCTGTGGATTCCTTACCTTTTGAATAGATTCCCAAAGCCGAACCTCTCCCGGAGGAGCGTGTGCTCCTGACTAGACAAAAAAATCCTGACCTCAGAATCCAAGCAGTAATGCTTTGCAAATGTGTGGAGGGAGGCCCAAGTTGCTGCTTTACATATATCAAGTACAGGAACACCTCTAGCCAAAGCAGAAGAAGTAGACTTAGCTCTTGTAGAATGAGCTCTTATACCTTCCGGAGGTTCTTTCTTGGCCACGGCGTAGCAAATCTTGATGCACAAGATGATCCACCTTAACAGCGTCTTCTTGTGCACTGCCTTGCCTTTCATTTTTCCAACATAGCCCACAAAGAGTTGATCGTCCAGTATTAGATCACTAGTCCGATCCAAATAAAAGCTGATTGCTCTTTTAAGGTCCAATCAATGCAACCTTTCTTCGTCCTTGGAAGGATGAGGGGAGGATAAAAAGTAGGCAAAGTAATAGATTGTCCCATGTGAAAAGGGGTAACCACTTTGGGAAGGAAAGCAGCCCTGGTCGTTAGAACCAACGTATGCACATGGACGGTCAGGAAAGGAGGTTTGGAGCTAAGAGCCTGAAGCTCACTTACCCTCCTAGCCGAGGTAATAGCGATCAAGAAAACCATTTTAAAAGTAAGAAGCCTCAACGGGCAAGAGTGAAGATGGCTCAATAGGAGAACCCATTAGAAACATAAGGACTAGATTCAAATCCAACTGTGGCATAATGTAAGGAGTGGGAGGAAACATATTTGTAAGGCCCTTAATGAACCTCATGACAATGGGGGACTTAAATAAGGATGGCTGATCTGGAAAATATATAAAGGCTGACAAAGCTGATAAATAGCCTTTAACAGATGCTACAGCACAACCTTGCTGTGCCAAAGAAAGTAAAAATTCTAAAATGTTAGATAAACGGGCATTAAGAGGATCGATATCCCTCTCTCCACACCATTTCACAAACCTGGATCAACGGGAAGAGTAAACAGATTTAGTGGAGGGTCGCCTAGATGATAAAATACCATCCACTATCTCTGGTGGGAGAGAGAAAGAACTCAGGTTGCCCCGTTCAATCTCCAGGCATGAAGGTGCAGGCTCTGGAGGTGGGGGTGTAAAACCCACCCCTGCTACTGCGAGAGGAGGTCTGCCCTGAGAGGGAGTCAGAGCGGAGGGTGCAATGAGAGGTGAAGTAGGTCTGTGTACCACACCCTTCTTGGCCAATCCGAGGCGATCAATATAACTTGGGCCTAGTCTTGGCGAATCTTCCTCAGAACCCGAGGAATCAAGGGTATGGGGGGAAACGCGTAAAGAAGTTGACAGCTCCAATCTATCTGAAACGTGTCCCCCAACGCTCCCTGCAAAGGACGCTGGAGACTGCAGAACAACGGGCAGTGCGCATCGAGAGTGGCAAACAGGTCCAACTGAGGGGACCCCCATATCTGGAAGATGTGATGGACCACCTCTGGATGAAGCCGCCACTCGTGATGGGCAGAGGAACGCCGACTGAGACTGTCCGCACGAACATTTAGTACCCCAACCAGATGAGTTGCAAACACACAAATCTGTTGGCCCTGAGCCCAGGACCAGAGCCGCAACGCCTCTCGGCAGAGACGGAACGACCCTCACCTCTCTGTTTGTTAATGTACCACATCGCGGTAGTGTCGTCCGTCAGGATCTGAAGCGACCGACCGCGAAGGAAAGGGAGAAAGGCCTTGAGCGCCAAACGTATCGCCCGTAGTTCCAACAGGTTGATGTGAAGCAACCTTTCCTCTGGAGACCAAAGAGCTTTGATCTCCAGATCCCCCAGGTGAGCACCCCACCCTAGAGTGGAGGCATCAGTGATTACTGTGGTCACCGGCAGAGGAGGCTAAAAGGGCTTTCCTTGAGACTGGTTGCCCTGCACACTCCACCAAGACAGCTCCGATGCAGCTTCTCTGGAGATTTTGATCTTCTCCCCGAGATCTCCGTTGCTCTGATACCACTGCCTGCGGAGGCACCACTGGAGTGCCCTCATATGCCAGTGTGCATGGTTTACCAAAAGAATGCAGGAAGCGAACAGACGAAGAACATTCAGGACTGGAACAACTGCTCCATCGTGAAACAAAGGAATCATTTCTTGTATGTCGAGAATCCTCTACGGAGGCGGGTATGCTCAACATACAGACGTGTCCAGTATTGCACCTATGAACAGGCTGCGCTGAGAAGGCACCAGGCGAGATTTGGATACATTTATCGAGAAACCTAATCTGAGCAATGGCTGAGTTGTTACTTGCAAATGGCGCGAAACCAACTCTGAACACTCCGCTTTGAGCAGCCAGTTGTCCAGGTAGGGGAAAAGAGGCACCCCTAACCTTCTGAGATGTACCACTGCCATCCCCTTTGTAAAGACTCGAGGTGCGGAAGTAAGACCGAACGGGAGGACCGCAAACTGGTAGTGTTGCGATCCTACCATGAACCGGAGATACTTCCGATGCGACTTCAGGATGAGAAGGTGAAAGTACGCATCCTGCAGATCGATGTATACCATACAGTCTTCCTGTTGCAGTGCAAGAAGAACCTGTGCTAAGGTTAACATTTTGAACTTCTCCTGCCGGAGGTAAAGGTTCAAAATATTGAGGTCCAAGATTGGTCCCAAACGACCATCCTTTTTGGGAATCAGAAAATACCAGGAGTAGCAACCCTGACCCCTTTCCTGCTCCAGAACCACCTCTATTGCACCTTTTTGAAGCAAAGTAAGAACCTTCTCCATTAAAAGCAGTAAATGATTCTCTGAGCACCCACTCTGGCGAGGAGGGTAAGGAGGAGGAAACTCCAAGAAAGAGAGGGCGTATTCATTCTCTACAAGATTCAAGATCCAACGATCAGAAGTGATCAGTCTCCAATCTTGTAGAAAGTGGGACACCCGACCTCCAACCGGACCAACATGCTCTAAGATGGGGGATCTAGAGCTGCTTTCCTGTTGTACCGACAGTGGTGGGAGGGGAGGTATAGGAGGAAGAAGAGGAGGGCTGATGATTTTTATTTCTTCCCCTGTACAATTTGTACAAAGGATTTTGCTGTTGTTGGCTCTGCTGAGACTGTTGTCATCCATGAAAGGAAGCAGATCTCCCAAATCCCCGATATCTTTTATAGCCATAGCCTCTAGACTGCACCTGGAGACCTAAAGATCCTGCAGTAGCTCTGCTGTCTTTGAAACGCTCTAAGGCAGAGTCTGCCTTCGAACCAAAGAGTTTTGAACCATCAAATGGAAGATCTAACAACGTGTCTTGAACATCAGCAGAAAAGCCAGAAGAACGAGCAAAGCTTGCCTCCTTGTTGCTACAAATGATCCCATAGCACGTGCCACAGAGTCAGCAGTATCCATGCCTGATTGAATCACTTGACGTGCTGCAGCTTGTGAATCAGAAAGGACCTACAAGAAGATGGCACGGTCTTCCTCAGGTAACTTAGGAGCCAAATGAACAACAGGGTCCATTAATGCATGGATGTTTCTACCCAAAAGGCAAGTCACATTTGTAGATTTTAAAGCCATACTGGCAGAGGAGAATACCCTTTTTGCTGCTTGCTCCATTTTCTTAGAATCCCTGTCACCCAAAATGTTTGGAAATGCACCAGAAGACTGCTTCGAGCAAGATGCTTGTATAACTAGACTCTCAGGCGTTGGGTAAGACGACAAGAACGCTGGATCACTAGGTGCATGCCTGTTTCTCCTTCATATTGATCTAGATACAGCCGGAGCAGACAAAGGTTTCTGCCAAACCTCTGGAATTGGCTCTGATAAAGCTTCTGTAAAAGGAAGCAGAGGTTCAGAGGAAGAAGTAGGATTATTCAAAACCTCTGTAAGAATGTTAGACTTCACCTCCGGAGTCGGAAGTTTAAGACCTAACAAATCAACTGCCTTCTTTATCACCGCATGGTATGTTGCATCATCTTGAATTATATCACCAGAAGCACAAGGCAGGTTATATTCAGGGGAAGTGTCAAGGCCACTTGCTTCCTGAAGGCCTTCAAACTCTTCCACAGAGTCTGTAATTTCACCTTCCTCCTGCTCATGCAGATACTCCTCCTCCTCAAGTAACCTTTGTGCCTCTCTCCTGGAGCGATGCTTAGGCAACAACGATGTCGCTGGAGGAGCCATGGCTTTGTTCCTCGACGTCGACTGATCTCGCTGTGGAGCCGCCTCAACCGCAGATGGCGTCCGCGGAGCCGGAGTGGAGGTCCTCAGCGCCAGGAAACGCCATGCCTGAGCTGATGGCATAAACGGCATAAAAGGAGCCTGGGGATAGTATTGTGGTACACCCAGGTTAAAATCCAATGGACCCAAGGGGCCTGAAGGCACGCCGGATGGAGTCGAGGCTCTGGCAAACATGCCAAACATAGCATTTAAAAAATGCGATGAATCAGCCCAGGAGCAGGAAAAGGAGGGTAAGGATCCTCACATTCCTGATGGGGAGTCACCTGTGGCTGAACTGAAGCCTGCGGAGCCGGGACGGTGCCCGCACAGGTGAAGTCTCACGGACTGGAGAGGACCCACCCGGGGTCGGCGAAGCCGCTGGAGCCGGAGAATCATCATGATGAGAAGAGACTTCAGAAGCTGGAGACGCCGGCTTCGGAGATGATACTGGCGTCGCATAAGGAGAAGGCGAAGGAGAAATATAATCATTTCTTCGAGATCATTCAACTGGAGTCACTGACCTCGACTTCGACCGAGACCTCGTCTTCGACGTCGGTACTCTTGACTTCGAAGAGCGATGTCGCGAGGCGTGTCTCTTCTTGGACCTCTTATGTTTCTTCGATCTCGAAGTGTGCGAAGACAAAGACTTCGCTCTTTTTCTTCCTCTCTTCTCCTTTTTAGCTTTGTCCATAAACAACTTGGCCTCTCGATCCTTGATCGCTTTCGGGTTAATTTTTCTACAGCTTCTGCACTCCTCGACATCGTGGTCCAAAGAAAGGCACCAAAGGCAATCTTCGTGCGGGTCCGTAATGTACATGTGCCCGCCACATTCTCTGCACACTTTAAAACCGGTTTTCCTCGATGTAGCCATTTCCTAAAGAAACAGAAACAGGGATACAGCGTTTTATCTGTATGAAAATGGAGAGCCCCAGAAAATCCGTTGGCGTCGACGGCATGGAAAAATGGAACTGACGTCATCGCGCCAACGAGGTCCTTTTGTGGCTCCGGTGACTTCAGGTGATGCCGCGTGCGGAGCCGGTCCATTGTGACATCCTCATCGGCGTGGGGAGAGCTAGGAAAAAATTTCCTGCGGAATGCTGGCACAGGGGGTATTCAAAAGGTGAGTAATCCACAGGCAGAAGTATCCATCAGAACAAGCATTATTGATTCTAATATACTGTCTTTCTATTTGAACATTCTGAGCAAAGCATAGAGGAAGTAATTTAAATTACGATCAAATCATAGGGTGTGAGGAAGGAAAGGAATACATTTTAAACAGCACATTCCACAGCGATGAGGACATTTATCAGTTAAATCAGCATAGTTGTGTATTTTCTAAAAAGACATTTATTTTATTAAAGCAAAAGAGGAAAGAAAGGATACACGGGGCCTAATTGGACCTAGCAGTGAAATCACAGTAGAGGTTAGAGCTTTCTGCAACAACAAAAAAAGCTGCACGTTAACACTCTGCACATTAAAGAAAGGGAAATTTTTCCCTACGCTCTGCTTAGTATGCATTTTCCACGTTTATTTCTGGGTAAATGCAATATGTGGTTGTTTTGTTATACATTTGTCCACTCTTACAAAACATACATTCAATGTTGGAAATCCCTCCATTTATGCCTGTCAGGAAATGGCAAACGGATTCCTGCTGGATGTATTTGTTTGCAATTTTGTATTACACAAACTCAGCCCAAGGGCATTGTACCGCTTTATATGATTACTAGATTATGTTACACAAGGTCATATTAATTTATTTATTTTAGGCACAGGTAGATTGTTAGGAATGGGGTCTCTAATTGGCAATGGTTTGCACCTTCGTCCAATTAGGGACCCTTCTTCCTTGTCAGGGGAAGGGGGTACATTTCTAAAATGACCCCTGCTCACCCCCTTGGTAGCGGGGCATGAGCTGACAGGCTTATCTCAGAGGCAGTGTGTAAAAACATTGGTTCATACATACAGTAATACAGTGAAAACACTACAAAAGGACACCACACCAGTTTAGACAAATAAGCAAAACTTGATCTAAACCAACAAGACCAAATAAGACAAAAATCCAACATACAATAGTGTAAAAATATTTACTTTGCAAGATAACCTTTAATTTGTAGAACTCGCTGAAAAACACAGTTCTTCTGAGTTGGTAGCTCCGTCCAGGGCTGAAAACAACAGAGTCTAATGCTTCCAGCTGACCGTATCAGTACGGACCAGCTAAAGCGTTGACAGACTCGTGAACAGTATCTTTCTCGTTGAGGCCGACGCGGTGCGAGTCAGTCAGGGGGCAACCATCGTGGTAGGGTTGTGAAGCGGAGCGTTGCAGCAGGCTGGGTCCTCACGATGAGGTGCAGGCAGCGGCTCATTGACGGAGTTGGTGAGACCAAGGCTTGCATTGAAGGGTGCTGGCAGGTCACGGTGCGGCAACAGAGCTGATCTATGTTCGGGACGGGCAGCGATGGCTTGGTAACGATCGTCCAGACAGCGTCGGTGAGAGCTAGGCTTATGGTACAGGGCGGGGTGGTGCTTGGTGTGGTGCTGGCAGGTTGTGGTGCAAGTGACTGAGTCTGTCGATGTTAGAGTCGTGCAGTGACAGTGTCTGTGCCGTTCAGACAGGGTGAGGTGAGGAGGTGCGGAGTGTGGTGCCCACAGAATGCAGTGCCAGCAACGTCTTAGTGATGATCGTCCCGATGGCGTCGGTGAGACCATGGATGCTGTAAGAAGTGCTGCAGAGCCTTCTGCTGTGCCTTCACAACTCAGAACCCTGCAACGGACTCGGTGACAGAGATGGCTGTCCTTTCTTCTGTCGTGACTGAAACCAGCGGTTCCAGAGACGGTGACCAGAAGGATGGTGAGGTCTTTGTTGTTCGTGAGACCTCTTGAACAGGGGCCAAGCTGCACTTCCCAGCCCATGGAGATACTTTCTCAAGCAGGATGCACACACAGTTCCTCTCCTTGGCAGAAACAGCTACTTCAGGCCAACCCCAGACAGCACACAGCAAAGGGGCAGAACTCCTCCTCCAGTATCTTCCAGCTTTTCACCTTGGCAGAGGTTCCTCTTGAAGTCCAGAAGTGATGTAAATGTCTAGGGTCTGGGCCCCACTTTTTATAGTACAAAATCCTGGAGGCGGAGAGCGTCTTTGCCTACCCAGAACCAGTTATGTCCTCTCTGTTGCAGCTGCCAGGCAGGAGGTGGAGACAGCATTGCCCAAGGCAGACCAGGCACATTCAGGTGTGAAAGAAATCTCCCCCCTACTCTGAATGTAGCCCAGGCCTGTTCAGCCCAGCCCTGACTCGCCCTGGAAAGGCACACCTCACCCCACAAGAGGCTGTATGAACAGAATGCACATTCCCAGCCCTTCCTCTCCAAAGCCAGAAAGTCAATACACAAACCTAGCAGAGGCACTCTGGATGGCTAAGCAAGACAATATCTGCTTTCTAAAAGTGGTATTTTCATACCCAGAATGTAAAAATCATCCTTACTGAAAGATGCATCTTTAGGCTCTGAGTTCAGGAATACTTAACTCTATTTTCTTTCTTGTTCCCATGGCCAGTTATACTTATAAAATGTTAAAAGTAAACTCCCCATTCTATCCTATGGGACAGATAACCTTTCAATAGGGAATACGAAATTGCCATTATTTGCCCTATCAGGACATGCCACACACATCAGGGCATGACCTACCTTTCACATATACTGCACCCTGCCACAGGGATACCTTGGGCCTACCTTAGGGGTGACTCTCATGTAAGAAAAGGGAAGGTTAGGGCGTGGCAAGTGGGTACACTTGCCAGGTTGACATGGCACTAATAGACTGCACACAGACACTGCAGTGGCAGGTCTGAGTTACATTTACAAGCTGCTCATGTGGGTGGCACAATCAGTGCTGCAGGCCCACTAACAGCATTTGATTTACAGGCCCTGGCCACACACAGTGCACTCTATTAGGGACTTACCAGTAAATCAAATATGCCAATCATGGGATCACCAATTCATAACAACAATTTACAGAGGGAGCACTTGCACTTTGGCACTGAACACCAGTGGCAAAGTGCCCAAAGCATCTAGACCAGCAAAAACAAAGTCCAACACACACTCGAATAGCAGGAGGCAAAGGAAAAAATACAGAGAAAGCCACACCAATGATCCCAGGTCTAACAGAGATTAAGTGATTTGCCCAGAATCACTTGATGTTTAGACAACACCGGAACTCAAAGCTGGTTTCACAGTTCTAAATGTGGCAACTCTGGACATTAGGCCACATCTCCTCCCCTGTAAGTAGATTAACGTGTGGTCAACTGAGGAGACAGGCCTGAATAGAAACGTAATATTGGACTGTTTAAGCTTAGAGGGGGCTTCTAGGATCCCCTGGTTTAGTTATGCAAAGAGCTTTCTGACTGACATTGGGCATACAGAATACTTTGATTCCCCGGAATGTTTAGCGTCAGTTCCTAGGAAGAAGTTGAAGCACACATGCTTGCATTTTCTAGAGAGTAAACGGTGGATGGATGAGAAAAGCAAAACATCAGTCTTGGAGAACCATCTGATTCTTCAAGGGCAGGGTATCCAGCAATATTTGATTAAGGTGCAAAGCTGCTATTCACGCATGCTACTGAGGAGATTTAGGGGGGGGCAACTTCTTCAGAATGATTACATTACCGGATCTAAATTATTGGTCCAAAAATTTGGTATTTTGTCCTTGTGGTAATGTATCAAAACAGTCCACCTTACACTGTATACTTTTCTGCAAATTTTATACCCTGTCAAGGAAAAGATTTTTGATACTGATTTTAAAAAACTGGGGTCTAAGGCAATGTAGGACCGCGTTGATGAAATTGCAAATGTTGGAAGACGAATCGATTATGTACCTTGTGTCATCCTTTTTAAAATCTATAATTAGATCCAGGATTACAATGAACTAACTGAACATAATTTTGTGTGATTACTGTGACTCTCCCTTGTTATGATGTTTTAAATTGTGTTTTAAACCTAATTGATTCCATTTATATAATGAACTAATGATGCTAATGTATATTTATTGTCTTATTGTGCTTTTATGATTTTTATTATCAAAATCGAATAAAGCTGTTTTTAACTTGACTTGACTTGATTAACTACTGCAAATTCCCTGAGTTTGAATTCTGCAACAGTAGTAAATTCAAGTCAAAGGGTGGGAAGTGAGCATTCGAAGATAGAATGGGCAGGAATGTTTTCTGGGTGGTTTGAGCTGTTTATTTTGAGGGATTCACCTGTTGATTGAGCAAACATTGGTTTCGCTGGGGAAGCAAATGAGGGTGATGAGGGTAGTGTTATTTAAAGTCGTAATATTTTAAGAGCACATTGCAAGTTGGTACTGAGCAGTTAGCTGAGCTGTTTTTTATTTGTTTTCAGTGAAACCCCTGACGAAGAGCCGTACAGGCTCGAAATGCTTTGGGTATGTTTAATGAAATGAGCCCACTCTGCAGTATGGCTGACTTCACGTGCCGATGTTGAAAGCCTGGATGGGCACCAGTAGGCATTTGAAACTGTTGAATAAAGAATCCTAATGCAATAATGCTGTCTCCGCTGTGATTATACAAGCAGGAAGATTTATGGTACAAGGATTGGTATTACAATTGACACACAAGGAATAAATTGGATAATTTTGGAGGAAGTGGTTCACTGTGAAGAAAGATTCACTACAGCGCAGTGCGTCAGATGGGTGCGTGAGTTTAGTACCTTCAGTGTGAACTATCTAGAAGTGACATTTTTAAAATTGTGATCAAAAATTCTACTTCACCACTAACTAAGGCTTTTCACCCCAATTCCAAAGACACCAAACATAAACTGACTATCTCTACCCATTTAGAAATTACACTTATAAAATGTATTAAGGCAACTCTAATGTTATCCTATAGGAGATATCGGCCTTGCAATAGTGAAAAACACATTTGTGAGTTTTTCACCACCAAGACATGTAAAACTTAAGAGTACATGTCCAATTTTGAATACATTGCGCCCTACCCACTGGGGCCTTCCCTAGGGTTGACTTTCATGTATTAAAAAGGGGAGTTTGGTCACGGCAAAAGGTTTATTTTGCCAAGTCGAAATGGTAGTTCAAAGCTGCACACACAGGCTCTGCAATGGCAGGCCTGAGACATGCTTAAATGACTTCTTAAGTGGGTGGAACAATCTCTGCTGCAGATCCAGTAGTAGCATTTATTTACAGTGCCTGGGTACATGTAGTACCACTTTACTAGGGACTTAGAAGTAAATTAAGTATGCCAATTGTGTTGAAGCCAATCTTAATATATTTTAGGGAGGGAGCACAATCACTTTAGAAGTGGTTAGCAGTGGTAAAGTGACCAGAATCCTAAGGCCAACAAAAATAGGTTCCGCAAAATGGAGGAAGGGAGGCAAAACATTTGATGGAGGACCACCCTAAGATTAACAGTTCTAACAAGCAGACTATTGTAAATCTGCCCCCACATGTAGGCATACGGCTATGGGTGCAGGTTTACTATCTTTTCATCGGCAGCACAAAAACCTGCAGTCAATTTAGAATCTGCTGCTAAGTTAAAATTCTTTGTAGCTGTCAAGCAGCCCCATATCATGTGTGGCACTTTCAATTAGTTCTGGCTTTGAGAAACAAACAATGGATCCTCTGGGTTTATTTTTAACAAATTAAGAATTCACATTTTAGCAGACAAATAGAATGTGCCCATTGGGTCTAAAATCAATCCAGGAATCCTAGGAGTTTAGGAATATTCATACATCAAATATAAAATAAAGCACTCAATTGCCTAAATAAAACAAATGTTGAAGTTTATTCAGCTAATATTTAGC
This sequence comes from Lissotriton vulgaris, assembly GCF_964263255.1. Lineage (NCBI taxonomy): Eukaryota > Metazoa > Chordata > Amphibia > Caudata > Salamandridae > Lissotriton > Lissotriton vulgaris. Next base: position 350,765,193 of record NC_141685.1, on the reverse strand, counting down.
TGTAAAAGACATGAGCGACATAAACATGAAGTGAGGTGGTAGCGCAGTGCTCCAGCGTTTCAAACGTGAAGTAACGGTGACAACATTTGAGCATGTAGAGCATACTCAATAGTTGTCAAGCATTGTAAGTCAAGAGACCAGGTGTGAATCATAAAACCTTTTTCCATGAGTTCCTCTGAGAAGGTTAAAAAGACAGAATCATGAGCATTGCAGATGATTTTGACCCTGAGGGTGAATTGGCAAGGGTTATCATCAGGACGAGGTCTAGGTAGTGCTTAATTTGTGCTGGGGGTTTGCAAGTGGGGCCAACTGGCAGTCATTTGTGGGTACTGACACATATTTTCCACATCAGATATTTACCAACAGCAAGAGAGGGAAATATACACGAAGGTAAAAGATGGAGAACAAATGAAAAACCCATCACAGAGGGAGAAAACATGAACTTGAAGAAGTGAGATAAAGGGACAGGGGGTGCCTGGTAGTGGATTCAAGAATCCTGAGGTGGATTTATGACTACCACCCTTGGTATTCGGCGGGCTGAATTTTAATTGCACCAACCGTGGCTTCTGAACAGAGCTTCAAGGACCAGCACTCTTTCTTTTACATATTAAACACTGGATCTAGGACATGTGACAGTAGTAAACCTACAAAAATATATATTTCAAAGAAACATTAACAATATGTGACTCATCAGAGTGTCAGGCCTTACCTTGATATTTTAAAAATATCATTGGAGAATCCAACAATGGGGCAATTTTCTGAAGGGAAGCTAGGGGAATTAGCTGTAATAAAGTAAACACTGACAACAACTGTGTGGTATTCTGCTCTTTTCTCTGTCTAGTCTCTTTTCTGTGTTCTGTACTCTGATGCTCAGCCATTCTTAGTGATGTCATAGAATGTTCCCTTTGTGTATGTTTGAGTGGATTTGTCAGTTGATGTATGTAGGCTGAGCAGCAGGGATGCAGCTGTTTTACCTGATACTTGATATGTTCCTGTCCTGACTGAACTTTGGAATAAACTTACCATCTGGATAAAACTACATTTCAGTCTACCTCCTTTCTTGAATTCCACACACTGGCAATCAGAATTGTTTTTTAAAATTACTTTTGCTTTCAGTCATTTGCAACAGGCATTAAAATTGAAAAACTAGTAAAAATTAGAAATGCTGATGTTTGAAGGTGATGTGCCTATGTTTGCAAAAACATCTGCCAAAAATAAGCAGTCACAAATTTAATTAAAAAATATTGAATGTAAAACTGAAATAAAAGCAGAGATTGCCTGCCTACCGTGGCATCAAATTGGGCTTTATTTTAAGAAGATGTTTACAAGCAAAATTAGTTACTCACAGTGAAGAGAGTCAGCCGTTGTAGAGGGCTGATCAGTTGCCTAAGGCTTTTCCTATAGGTGGCAGAACATGTGAATGACACATGAATAGACAAATGGATGACAAGGGCAGACAAAAAAGCACCAGAATGTATATTTAATTTAGGTTTTTTTTGGAAAACAGGTGTCTGGTAAGACAGTTAAAGTTGCACATAGGGCAAACTTAAAAAAAGGGGCAGATATTATTTACAAAGCCAAGGTAGGAAGAAAACAGCTGGCCTTCAATTGTAGAGTAACTGGAGTAAGCAACACATTCCTTGCTGTACCTTCAACCAAGATCTTGATGTAAAAAAGCTAGAAGTCCTAAAATGCAACATGTTTGTGGCTAAAATTCCAGGGATGGTGGAAAATGTCCTTAAGAACCTTTGTCACTTGTAAGGTATGTTATCTATGATTTTGGCTCAAATGTCTGTAATCAATACTATTTATTCCATACAAAATTTTCAGTGTATCGTTTTGTTTCCTTTACAATAACCAATCAAATATTCACTTAGTCGGATCATTGAGCAGCTGATCCCTAAATATCAGTCTTGAATTACACTTTTTAAAAAATATGATGTTGTATCAAGAGTTAAATGGCTGATGGTGACCCTACACTGGATGGAATTACAAACCAAATGGCAAACTTTGATTCTACCTGGTGGGCTTGTTTTCTTTGGAATTATTGTATGTATGCACCAAGGATCAATTCTAAGTGTCTGTCTAAGAGGCCATTCCGTTACCAGTTTACTAGAAATGCAGCTTTGAACTACCTTAGCCTCCGCATCTAATCTCCATATTAATTGCATTTGCTAATGTGATTTCTAGAATACAAGAATAGATTGAAAACTTTGGGATCATTCCACTGGTTCAAGTAGTTGACAGCAACTTACGATTCTGATATCCCTTTTTAAAGAAAAGGCCACGGGCCAAACGTTTCTTTGTCCAATAGGTCATGCACCTCTCAAGGGCAGCCTCTGTTGTCCCTAGTAGTGATTAAAGTCAGAAATAAAAGAGAAGATGAATCCACACTAAGTAGTTAACCTCCAAAATCCTCTGAACTACCTTGTATGGCCCCCACCATTTGTATTCCAAAACAATGGGCTTAAGCACCAACACCTTGTGACATTCCTGATATACAGTTAAAGTAGCTTTCTGGTCATATCAACCCTTCATGAGCTCTTGGCTTGCTGAAGGTTTTCCTCTGCCTGACCCATGGATAGCACAATCAGCTTCCTGAGGCCAATCACATAGTCCAATACATCCTTCTGTGGAGACTCAGAGGTCCCAGCTCACCATTCTCCGACTACAGTGAGTGGACCTTGCACTAGGTGTCCATACAGAATGTCAAAGGGACTAAACTCAACTCCCTTCTGTGGAATTTCTCAGTAGTTTAACAGGAGGAATGGTCGGAGAAATTCCACTTTCTCGTTCGGTTCTTTGGCAGAGTTCCCATCATACTCCAGAGTGTCTTGTTGAACCGTTACATCAAACTATTCGTTTGTGCGTGGTACACTGTGGAGAAGTAGTAGGCCACAGAAGCTTACTCCCTCATCTCCCTCATGTGGGAGATAAAGTTGGTTTCTGGGTAAGAGATCACAGTTATTGCAAATCCGACCCACAACAAGATCCCCAGGAGAGCTCTTTCTATCACCTTGGTGGTCGTGCTCCTCAGAGGTACCTCCTTGGGATAACTGGCGGCATGATTCACCACAACCACGATTCGCTTGTTGCATGACGATGATGAGAGGACTAATCGACCCACAATGTCTAGTTCCACCTGCTCAAATGAAACACCCTCAACTGGTAAAGGCATTAACGGTGCCTTAGTCCTCCCTCCTGACTTACCACTCACTTGGTAAACAGGACAGGTTCTGCAGAACCTGTTTGTGTCTCCTCATCCCTGTGCATCCAAAGCCACTAGAGCAGGAGGTCCAAATTGTCCTAGTTCTTTCTAAAGACCTATTGTCCTGCCAAGGGCAGGTCATGGGCCAGTGACAACAGGACATTTTTGTGCACCAATGGAACCACTAGCCTTTTCCTAGGACCTTGCTCAGAATTCAGTGGCGCTCTTTAAAGTAGCCCATACTCCCAGCCAACATAGTGTTTCCAAATCACTCCTTTGCTGACCTTTTCTTGGGCTTCCTTGCAAAGTCCTAAAAGAATAGAACACTTCTCTTGTGCCTTACAGAAATCATTCCAGGTAGCCCCCACCCCTACCTGCATCCAGCAAACCTTGCAGCTCTGACAGTGACCCAGACTCCTGCACATGGTCTGCTTTGGGAGCATCATCCTTCTCTCCTTCAGTAACAGACGCGATTGACCTCCACAGCCAGTGCCTTCCCAGAGCCTGCCCTTTCCTGCAAACTACATTGTCCTGGACCCTGCAAATCGGGAATGGCTCCAGTGAATGCTCTGGTGAATACAGCTGATGCTGTCCAAGCCATAAAGGCATCTGGTCCTGGCACTAAGCCAGTGGCAATCAGATAATTGCCCAAGAGACAACAAGCACCTTGCTTATCTCTCATCCCCACATCTGCCATGGCTGCCATGCCATTGATTTCAACCTCAGCTAGGTCAAGTGGGTACTCTATGCCTTCACCATTGGCTACCAAACCTGTATCTTTGGTACCAGGGAGAATATCCTCAGACAAGAGATAAGTTCTTTCAACGTAGTCCTAAAAGTTCCAGTATCTCTCATGCCATGCACTTTACTCCCATAGACACTGACGTCATGCACATATCCAATTTTGATAGGATTATTGTGCTTCAGAGGCAGTGGACACCTCTCCCGGATGTCCACAGACACTAGAATGAGCACAGCAGGGTCCCTTCACCAAAGCGTAACATGCTATCTGTCACAGGTGCTACTGGCACAGTGTCTTTCACCTGATTCTCACCACTACAGTGTCCCATCTGATGGCACTTTTCGACGTGGAAGGACCTCCCTGTCCACTCTTTCAAAATGTTCTTTACCGGATGCACAATATTCATTACCATTTCTCTTGGGCCCTCCTCGGGTCCGTTGGGAGTTCCCCTGGCCCTTACCCTCTGGAACCAGTCAGTGGAGGGTTCCTCTCCGCTTTTGGCATTGAACAATGCTGCTTCAGCCCCTTGTGAACCCTATTAGCTAACCACTTGTTAGCCAAGACTGGAGGTTTCTCTGGATACCTTTCTGTCAGATCTGAGAAGTCGTCCCTAAGTGGGATAGAGCACTCTTCCTTTAGTCGCTCTGTCACCATCAATTGGTATTCAAAGGAAAAGGAGGTAGGGCATTGAAGCAGACTACCCTCATATATACAATGACTGGAAAGAGGAAACATGAACTGAGAGTAGTATGGTAAATAATTGCACCTATATGCTGAATATGTATGTATGCTGGGGCTCCTTGCTCAAACACACACACACTTTTTGAAGCTGAGAGGGGTGTATGAAGGATCCTTTCATCAGGACTAGGGATGGACGTGACTCACATAATTTGCTGCAGCCTAATTACATGAAATCACAAACACAATAAGATGATGCTCACTTCGCCACCCCAATTCAGGCCCAACCATACGCAAATGAGTCTTGACCCTGTTTCTCATGGGAACAGTCCAGCCCAATCTGCTTGGCCAGTTCTTATCTGGACTGGAAACAAGCATCCTGGGACCGGTTTTAGGATAGCACGCCTCATCAGCCAGGCTAGCTTGAATCCAGTGGCAAAGTGAGCAAGGGACACAAGTCTGGGCATACCCTGCCAACTTTGGGAAAACAAAGCAAACACAATACTATGACGGAGAGCTGAAACTTTTCAGACATTCACCCGAGTCACTATTAGATCTGGGTTGAATTCATCATCCTTTTTCTGCTCACTTCGCCACCACAGTTCAGACCCAGTAATATGCAAATCAGTCTTGACCCGGTACCTCATGGGAACAGACCAGCCCAAACTGCTAGGCCAGGTCTTCCCTGGACCACAGACATGCATCCTGGGATCGTTTTTAGGGTAACACCCCTTTATCAGCCAGGCTAGCCTGAATCCATTGGCAAAATCAGCTAGGGACCCACATCTGGGCATACCCTGCCATCTTAGGGCGAACAAAGCAAACACAATAAGATGATGGACAGAGCTCTAAAATTTTTCAGACATTAAACCCCAATCACCATTAGATCTGGGATGAATCCATCATCGTTTTCCTGCTCACTTAGCCACTCCAGTTCAGACCCAGCCACATGCAAATCAGTCTTGAGCCTGTTCCTCGTGTGAACAGTCCAGCCCGAACTGCCAGGCCAGGTCTTCCCTGGGCCAGAAACAAGCAACCTTCAAGTGCAGCAAAAATTTTACCTGGGTTTAATCAGGACCTGACCTGAGCCGTGGTGTTACCAGGGCTTGGAGCATTTTACCTTCTGTCCTAAGCTTTGGCAAATGTCTTGCAGCCACATAGCCTCTTCCCTGAATTGACTTATCAACTGCCAGACTTAGCTACTGTGGAGACATGGACATAGCAGCAGCAATTACTGGTTTGCCACCCGCCCAGACCATGTATTTGCCACAGACCCACCTGCTCAGCAAGCCTGGACTGGTCAGTCGAGTTGGACAGGAGAGACCCATATCATCACCCAGGATGCACCAGGAGAGGTGAGAGCAGGAAGTAAACAAGCATGACCAAGCATGTGTCTACCTGAATTACCTCTCAATGTATCAGGTAATATTGCTTAAGGTCCAACAATAGATTTGAACTTGTATAGACTTAGAATGGGAATGCAACTTTAACCACAATGTCTGTAATTATCCCCATTCTGACTGGTACTGCGGAGTTGTGCTACACATTGTGTACATTCGATGGGCGTAACAAAACATGAGGTGGGCCCCTGCAAAGTACATGGAATAGACCCCCCACCCCCATTCTCCGGACCCAATCAGGAGCTCTCAAGTCAAGCTTGGGTCCTGCTACCCGTGCACAGTGCCGGAGGGAGCCCACTGGAGCTCAGGGGGCCGCGTACCGCGAGGGCTGTGGGGGCTAATGCTACATGACTGGTACATTCCCCCGTCTCAGCTTTCCCATGCACTGCACTTTTGTATGCTTCCTAGGTTAAGTTTTGGAAAAGGCCCCAAAAAGTCAAATTCAATGACAAAAATATTAAATATAAAACAAGCAAGAGATACTCATGATCAGCCAGTGTGTCTTTGAAAAGTATTGTGCAATTTCTGACAGTGGCTGTATTGGGCGTGTTAGTATTGCAGTGTATCTCTATATACCCACATTACAACTCTCCTCATTAATATAGTAAAAGTCCTTGACTGGGCATTTGGGACATGGTAACACGAATTTAAACATCTTATACACAAACATTCGCATGCTCTCATTTCCCCTTCCAGTCCTCCAGAAATCATGAATTAATTGTCTGCATCGCAGTCGTTGCGCGCAAGAGCGATGAAGCAAGAGGGCTGGAGTGATGGCTGTTCCAGCTCACCAACCTGCACGTTTGCTTCTCCAAGGATCCTTTGATTTCAGCAGGAAAAAATCTGCAGAATTAAAATGTATCAACCTACCGTTCATCGGACTGTTACTTACCACTTTATTTTTTAGATATAGCTGAGCACAATGCATTTTAGAACTTTGAAAAATTGGGAACTCCATTGAACTAAATGAAGTGGCTCAGGGCCATTAACACTGGTAGAGTCTTTCTGCTCCAGCATTACAATGTTTGCCTCTCTCTTTCTCCCTGTTTATTTTAAAACATTCAATCTCAGTGGGTGGAATGTGCTAGTAGCATTATCTGTTCTGCTGTCGGCTATACTAGTTGTTAAAGGCCCTTTCCTTCGTTATAATCACTTGCTGTGCCTCAGGAAGAGGGCCTATAGCAACCATAACAGTTCTTTGTAGCAGTCTATAATGCAATCTTGTTTGGGTTTGAGCTTCAATGGGTGGATTTACAGTAGGCTCCGATACTAGAAGTAGCCCAAAGTAAAACATGAGAAAACAGAACTTGGACAACCAGGGAGAACTACAGCAGGAGGATTCTCTTAGAGTTCAAAAGTTGTGGCAAAGACTGGGGGTCAGCAATGGAGCTTACCCCTTGCCAAAGGCTACCTATTCTGCAACACATGTGCACTAATGCTGGTGACATCCCTGCTTTGAGGTACGGCGGTGAAGGCGGAAAGGGCATTTCCCCTAGCAGTGTATGGAACGCTGTTCTTCCTGGACATGGCGCTTGATATTGAAAATGAAATACATCCAGTTGAGGGTATTTTTTGGAATAAGCGCTGGGACTGAGTGGTTTAATCCTTCACCGGCTGATTGTGCGAAACGCTGCCCACTCTGAGGAGATTTTCAAGTGATAGCAGGCTGTGTTTACCTGCAACCATTTTTCCTAACAACTTATGGAATGCTGTTCTTCTTGCATATGGAATTTTGTTTTTCCTGAGGAGCAGTACATCCAGTAGGAAAGCACCTTGAATGAGCACTGTGACTAAATGGTTTACCCCTTCACCATTTGAACGTGTGAAACACTGCTTAGAAGACAGTTGTCAAGGGTCCCTTTGTGTTCAATGTATATGATAGTACATTTTTGTCAATGTGACGACCACCCTGTTACCAGTCTCTGACATGTAACGTCTCTGCACCTGCTTCCTAATTGACTCGTTCTGTTTTTTTGCTATAGTGACAACAGACTGTGATTATTTGCAACTGCTTTTCAATTAACACCTTTGATTGGACACCAGTTTTTCAGAGAAGCGCTATGTGAGCACTGACCAACAACGTGGTGGAGGTTACTATCTGGCTGGATGGTGACATTTCATGGGGCTCATTTAAGGGTCTGATTACTGTTGCTTGTCCCCTGGAGGGCTTGCTCTGAGGTCTTTCCAGGTTGTGCTTTGGTGGTCTGTTGGAGTGAGTAAACGGTGGGGGTATCTTCTGATCACCTGCATATTTCTATTCCAATGGCAGACAATATAGGTCTCTCTACAAAGGATAAAGATGCAAAAGGCACTCTTAAGAGATCCAAGTAAACGTCTCCCACGCCAGAGTTAACACCTAAGGAATCCACTACTACACTAGACACAATCCTTTTACGTTTAAATACGGTTCATAATATTGCGCAGAGCACTAAAACAAACAAGGACCTACTTCAGGTTGAAGTTGCAGTGATCAGAAGTGACTTCAAAAGTCTGTCATTGCGTGTTTCAAATGCAGAATCAAGTATAAGTTCAGTTGAGGACTCATCACTTCAACAGGCCAGGCATGTGCAGAGTCTGGAGCGCTCCATGGCTTCTTTGTGGAGGGATCTTACAGAGCAGGAGAAAAGGAACCGTAGGAGCAACTTACGTATTTTTGGATTACCAGAGGAAGTGGAGAAAACTGCTCCTTCAATGCTTGATTTTTTACTGGACTGGATTCCTGCAGTTCTCCATATCTCCTTTCAGAAAGATTTTGAAATGGAACGTGCTCATAGAGTTCCCTCGTTTCGACCTAAATCCTCGTCACATCCTAGACCTATAGTTTTCAAACCTCTACGACATCAACATTCAGAGCTCATTCTGTCTCAGATGAGGATGATCAGATCAATTACCTGGGAGGGTCACAGGATTGCTATATCTCAAGATTTTGGTAGAGATACTGTCATCAGGGGGAAGGGTGTCTTGAATCTTCGATGGAGACTTTTGGAAATGAACATTCCTTTTTCCTTCGCTGGACCCGCCCGTTTTAGAATAACTTTTAAAGGTCGCCCTCAGATTTTTTATAAACTATCTGAGCTGACAACTTTTCTGGATAATCAGTCTGAATAACGCATGGAATCTGACTCTCCTTCAGTCTCCCCTGGTTCTTGAAAGGGATATCTTTTTCTATAACTGGAATTCGGAACCTTTCTGTGCCTATCTTTCCCGTTACAGGTTTTGAGGTTTTTTTTCATTCATGTATATGGGCCTTTCATGTTACTTCCATATTTTTCTTTGCATTAACCTTTCCTGTGCAGGTTCATCTCTTCAATTACAGCTTATGGCGTAAATGGTGTTTCTGGATATCGTTTCTACAACCTGGTATGGATGCGAGTTGCTGTTAACATTTATGGGTTGGTTAAAAGGGTCATTTATTATTAGCTGTGTCTCCTATTAACTCTTTTTTTCCACAGGTATTAGCTGGAGCGTTTATATGAATTTTTGTTTATCAATTCATTGCATAATGATTGTTATTTCAAATTCTCTTCAGTATTTCAATTTCTTGTCTCTCAATTTAATAGGTGTTACTGAATGTTATTTAAAGGCTGCATTCTTATCTCTATAAATTCATGCTTCTATTTTATTTTCCATATTTTATGACACGTTTGATGGATAGACAGTATGTTTGGGTTTTCCTCTGAGTAGGGTCGTACCTAAAGGATATTTGCTTTTTATGGGATTTGACTAGTTTTGCTGTTGGGGGGTTCCTAGATAATCTTCATAGGTTTTAGAAATGTATTTATTCAAATTTTGTTTTTACTTATTATTCGTTTCATAGCATTTAATGATATGTAAAATGCGGCGCTACATTACATTTTTTATCAAATGGTAATGTCGGTTATATATTTATGAATTTTTCTGATTGTCTATTACTTCTTATCTGTAACATTGGCACATTTCTCTTGTTCATTCCTATCTTTTATGAATTTGTTATTGTAGAGAAATATGGTACATGATGAGTGTGTTTCCAATGGTTATTCATACAAACACTGTGGAAGATTTTAATTAGCTGATTCTCTTATATACTGTTCCTCTATGTATATGTTGCTCTCCTTTCTTTAATACTTCCATTTTCTATTTTATCTCTTCTATGGCCGGTGATAAATAATGACCTCTATGGCTGCTCTTTTCATGTTTCCCCGTATATGTTTCTGGTCTACTATAGACTTCCCCCGGTGGGGTTTTTCTTCTCATTTGTGCAGTTTGTGGTATTTTTCTCACCTCTTTTTTTCTCACCTCTTCTTTCTTTCATCTTTCTACGCTTCTCTTTTTCTTTCACCTTTCCTTTTTAGGTCTCGCGGCCTATCAATGCGCGCAAGCGCATTGAGCGGAGCGAGAATTCAAGTGCTCGAAATCCTCGTCAAACCAAGGGCTTCTTGCGCTGCGATTTTCATTAAGTTCACGTGAATCACGTGACCAAGCAAGCACGTGCATTAGCCCCCCTCCCTCCTAATTGCATTTTTTTTAACGGCCGCACAGCACATCAAAGGGCTTCGCCCAGCGTGCGATTTGCGGCTTCTCGGCTTCTCCTCCCTTAATTATTTATGGCCGGCCAGCTGGCCGTACTTTCAGTTTCCCGGCCGCTCATCTTCGCAGCACATCAAAGGGCTTCGCCCAGCGTGCGCTCTGCGGCTTCTCAGCTTCTCCTCCCCTAATTATTCATGGATGGCCGGCTGGCCGTACTTTCAGTTTCCCGGCCGCTCATCTTCTCGCTTGTTTTTTTTTTCATTCCAATCCATTGTAAACAGGCAAAAGCACTTGTGTGTGTTTTAAAAGCATTCCATGGCTTCAATGTACAGCAAGACATTCTCCCGCACGTGCCTCACTCTCTCGAATGGAAGTTCTACAGAAGCCACGTTGTTGTGTTAAGCTTTACTTTTGAATCAGCACTGCCGATATGACATATAAAGGGCCACACACTGAACAGTCACTTTATTTCTTAAATGCAGATCTATTCTGTATTAATTGCTTCAAGTCTGTGAAGTTTTTTGGGGGGGTTCAAAATAATCCAAAAATATGCAGCCTCACGTATCGTGCGGATGACGTTTGCTGCTGTATAGTATATTGATGATGCGTTACAGAATTTTGCCAGTCACAATAAATTGTTGCGTCCTCGCCACCGTAGGACTCTTCCAGCGGGACATTTTATTAAACACCGAAAGGCAATCTTGTCATTTCACCGACGTACATTGGGAGACAAGGCGGAATTTGCTGCTTCTTTTAAAGTTGCTGTATAAAAGCTTTCATGTTTATGACTTATTAAAAACGATCATCCGTTTTAGATAAAATACGCCATTACGTCTGGACCCAATAACTAACAGGTGGCCAGTATGCACATTCGGTTTCTGTCAGGTGTTTTAAAATAGAAAATACACTGCTCGGACTGCAGGCGAGACAAATTACGCAACATTTTAATTTCAAAACCTTTTCATTATGTAAAACTGCCTGGACTAAAATAACAACAGTTTACAAATTAAAAACGATCATCCATTTTACATAAAATACTCCATTACGTCTGGACCCAATAACTAACAGGTGGCCAGTATGCACATTCGGTTTCTGTCAGGTGTTTTAAAATAGAAAATACACTGCTCGGACTGCAGGCGAGACAAATTACGCAACATTTTAATTTCAAAACCTTTTCATTATGTGAAATTGCCTGGACTAAAACAACAACAGTTTACAAAGTTAGACATTACCAACAGTGTTGTACTTACGTTCATGGGATTTGGTGGTGGTGGAAATGACTTAGGGGGCTTGGAAAGACGTGGGGTGAGCACTGGCGGTATCAGTTCGTCCCAGGGAGAGAGAAGAACATTTCGCACCACAATTCCTCTGTTTCCTCTATTTCTTTCACGTCTGTAATTTATTAAAATGTTTGTCTAAAAGGGAATCCTGTGGTCGGCTGTCTTCTTAAACATGAATGGAGCAGAAACATTTCAAACCGCTTGTTCATGGTTCATTTTCACAATAAACAAAAGGCAGGAGCGTTTTGTATAAAAGAAATCTGAAGAATTTCTGAAATGAAAGCAAGTTAGAAAATATTGCTCCGGATCCGCCTTTCCATTCACACGTTCATTAAACGCCAAAGTACTCTTCTTCCGGGAGGCTCAGTCATTCTCCCCCTAACATCTCCCTCCCCGTCCCGCCCTCTTGTTGCCTGTGATGCACCTACACTCACACTCACACACACTCACCCTCACACACCCTCAGCCTCATAACACCTCACACACACACACCGTCACCATAACTCCCTCTACATCATACAAAGGCACACGCACACACCTTCATCCTCACAACACTACACACCATCGGAATACACACACCCTCCCCCTCACACCACCTCACACACACTCACCCTCACACACAATTACACTCAAATACCCTTACACACCCTCAATAACATTCTCACAAATCACACACACTAACACACTCACACACACTATCAGCATCACACATCATATCACAATCAATCACCCTTTTCAAACTCACTCACACTCACACTCAATCACATTACACAAATGTCACAAAAAGACGTTAATATTTCACTTCTTTTCTTTTTTTTTCCTCACAATAAAATACACTGAACATAATCTTCACAAAAGGTATTTACAACAGTTTAAGCTATTGCCATTATAAATTACATTAACTTTTATTTAAGTATTAATTATTTAAAAAATGGCATAACCATTGTTATTTGTAATATCAATACATCTAAGTCACGTAAATACAAAACATTTGCATTACAAATACTATGAGTGTCACATTTGCAAAAGTTAAAAGTATTGGCATTGTAAATGACAAAACTATTAATTTCGCAATTTTCAAAACCAACACATAAATATAAAATGTGTCATTTACAAAACCAATAGCTCCAACTTTCCTACTGCGAGACCTATTGGCAACGCCAGTGCTTGTTTTTTAAGGATTCCAGCCTTACTCTCTTACATCTATTTGTATGAGTTTCCTTCCCTTGTTGTTTCTTTTATGCAGCATACATCCCTTATTCTTTTTCATTCACTGACTACTCTTACTTTTAATAATTTCTCTTATTTATGGCTGGTTTAATTGTGATGTCACTTAATTGTGGGTGTTCTCAATCACCCAGTAAAGTGATCAAAAATTCTAGATTATTGCAAAAGTCTTTCTACTGATATAGTTTTACTGCAAGAAACTAAAATAGCTTATAAAGAAGCCTTATGGTTGTGTAAGCAATGGGTTTCTGATGTGTCGTGTTCAGAGGCTTCTGGGAAAAGAAATGGGGTGGTCACGTTCATTTCTAACAATTCGGGTCTGTCCATTGTCTCAGCGGAACACGATCTTGGGGGGAGGTGGCTTCTTACACGTTTATCTAATGGGTCTGATCTTTACATAATGAATATATAGGCTCCCAATAGTGATGACCCATCCTTCTGGCGAACAATAACCAAGAAGGTCTCGGAAGTATCTTTAAGTGATAAATTGATTGTTGGGGGGATTTTAATCTGCCAATGGATTCTAATCTGCATTTAAATTCCGTCCACCCAGAGCGCACAAACAAATGCTTAACATGTGCTCTTCCCAATGGCTTACTGATGTGTGGAGAATGCATAATCCTACTGGTAGTGATATTACCTTTTTTTCTTCTCCCCATTCTAGTTTCTCTCGCATTGACTACCTCTTGATTCAAGCTAATATGTTGAAACATACTACAAATGTGACAATTCATCCTATAGTTGTCTCTGATCATGCAAAAGTTTCTTTCACTCTTCTTAATTTGATGGATAGTTGTGGACCACGTACTTGGCGTCCTAATACAGAAATCTTACATGATGTCTAAGAAGTTGAGTTACTTGATGCAGCTATACATACATTTTACAGAGAGAATGAATCATTTGTGACATCCCCTGTAGTATTATGGGATGCTTTCGAATGTACACTTAAGGGTAATATTATTCACATAATGGCACGACGGAACAGTGTTATTAAAAAAGAGCTCCTCTCGCTGACAGATAATATTAAGCATAAAGAATCATTATATAGAGGTTCTAAAGAGAAAATGCTATTGCAGGAAATTAAAAATCTTAAATATAAGTATAACTCTACCTTGACCACAAGGGCACACATTGGGGTGCAACTACAAAAATCAAAACGTTTGTTACTAAAAAATCAAGCGGGTAAAGTTCTAGCAGCGACTTTAAAATATCAGGACACTAACATTCGATCCACTTAGATTACCTGTATTATAGATACTGTGGGTACTCGGAAATTCCTGACTAAGGATATTCTGGAGGTATTTTGTTGTTGTTATCCCAATCTATATACCCCTAAACACCAATCTTCTTTAGCGCAGTGCCAACAATTCCTGGCCTCTATTCCTACTCACACCATTGCCGACACGGATATAGAATCTCTAAGTAAACTAATCGAGCCTGAAGAAATTATTCAAGCGATTAAGGCAACTCGATCAGGGAAAGCTCCAGGACCGGATGGTTTCTCTATAGAGTTTTTAAAGAAATTCCTTTCATCTTTAATCCCACACCATCAAAAGGTTTTTGACACTTTTGTCTCTTCAGGGAAGGTATCGGGTTCGGCAACGGAGGCTACTATAGTGGTTATCCCCAAAGAAGGGAAAGATCATTCGGACCCCAAGAACTTCCGTCTAATCTCTTTGTTAAACATGGAAGCAAAAATATTTGCAAAAATTTTGGTGAAACGATTGGAGCACCATATTCCTATACTCATTCATCTCTCCCACGTGTTTTGTTAAGGGAAGACTGGCTAGGGATAATATACGTACTTTCTACCATATTTTAGAGAAACAAAGGGGTCTAGTTCTCCGTCGGCAGCTATTGAACTTGACGCTCAGAAAGCTTTCGATAAGGTCTCCTGGCCTTTCCTTCAAGCTGTACTTCAGTCTCATAACTTAAGAGATGTGTTCATTGGAATGGTTATGTCCTTATATACTCAACCTAAGGCTAATATCAGGATTAATGGAGCTACTTCATCCTTCTTTGATCTTGGCCAGGGCACCCGGCAGGGTTGCCCGTTATCACCGCTTCTGATTTTTATTGTCTATTGACCCGCATCGTCGACTACTTACTCTTAATCAGGACATTCGGGGCTTTCAATTTTGGTTCACAGCACATCAAAACGGCCGCGTATGATGAAGATATAGAAAGAGCAATTCCTGCTATTTCTCGCATTATCAAAGAATATTCTCTTGTTTCAGGTTATACTTTAAACCAAGACAAAACTGAAATGTTTCCTCTTAATCGGTTATGCTTTTCTTCTCATATGGGAGAAGTGGGATACAAGTGGCAGTTTGAGCGGCTTAAAAACGTAGGGATTCGGTTTTGTGCGAATTTGTAGAATACCATCTCTTATAATGAATCTCAAGTATTAGATAAAGTGAAAAAGCTGTTGGAGGCCTGGTCGCCTAAGTTCATCTCATGGTGGGGACGTCTCCAGACATTGAAAATGATGATAACTCCCATTGTCAACTTTGCGTCATCTATGCTCCCTATCAATCTCTCCTCTTCTTTTTTTCATGAAATGGATGTTTTCACCTCCAAATTTTTCTGAATTGACAAACATGCTAGGATCACATACAAACAATTGTGAATCCGATACGCAAAAATACCACCTCTCCCTGGACGGAACTCTCCAACCTTCGCCCCATCTCTCTTTTGCCCCTCCTGACCAAGTTGGCTGAGAAATTTGTTAACACCCAGATCTCCAGTTTCATAGAAGCAACAGGGGGCCTGGACCAATCTCAATCTGGGTTCAGGCCCAACTACAGCACCAAATCTGCACTCCTCTCCGTGACCGATAACATCAAGATGTCACAGGATAGAGGAGGCTCGATGATTCTGGTGCTGTTAGACCTGTCAGCTGCTTTTGACACTGTATCACATAAAATTCTGTTGAACCGACTACAAGGAGTGGGCATTAGAGGTCAGGCGCTCGCATGGTTGGAAAGCTTCCTCTCTGGCCGCTCACAATCTGTCAGCCTGGGCCCCTCTCATTCCATCTCAAGGGCGCTCACTAAGGGGGTGCCACAGGGCTCATGTCTAAGCCCCACATTATTTAATGTGTATGTGGCCCCCCTTGCTGAGATTGTGAGGAAGTACGGATTCACACCAGTGTCGTACGCCGACGACACTCAACTCCTCTACCCTTTCCATGCCCCTACCTCTAATGTTAGGGAAAACTTTGCGGAAGGTATGAGGGCCATCTCCAACTGGATGGCCTCCAATTACCTCCAGTGTAATGTCGGGAAGACAGAAGTGATGCTCTTTGGGAAAGCTAGCATGCTCTGGTCTCCTGACTGGTGGCCCCAGGATTTGGGACCTGTACCCTCCCCAAAAACCAACCATCAAAAATCTGGGTGTGAAACTGGACCAAAACTTAACCCTAAAAGAACATGCAAATGTAATTGCAGGAGCCTGTTTTCACACCATTGGACTAATCAGGCAAGTTTTTCCTCTTTTACCGGACACTTACAGAAAGACCCTGGTACAGGCCCTTGTAATAAGTCGCCTTGACTATTGCAATGGGCTTCTGATACAAGCCAATGAGGATGCCATCAATCGACTGCAGGTGGTCCAGAACACGGCGGCCAGACTGATTCTGAATGCCCCCCCAAGAACATCTTCTGGACCCCTGTTGAGAGAACTACATTGGCTCCCAATACGCCAACGGGTTAAATTTAAAATCTGCTGTACTGTCCACAAATGTCTATTTGGAAACGGCCCCAACTACCTAGCTCAACTACTACAGCCTTACAAACCGGAACGAGATCTATGGTCAAGTAACCAACTCCTGCTTAAACCACCTTTTATTAAAAAAAACAGACAAGGCGGCCGAGCCCTCTCCTCAGTGGGGCCGACTTTGTGGAATAACCTGCCGCTCAGCCTCAGACAGACCTCCAATCATCTTACATTTAGGAAAATGTTAAAAACTAATCTGTTTATGGAGATATAATTAATGGCTGTCCCCTCTTGCATTCTCAGGCTATCTGTAAAGTAGTTTTCGCCACCTGTTGTTGCAGTCAAAGCGCGGAGATAACCCATCCGGGCTCGATTCTTGCGCTATAGAAGCAAATAAGTAAATAAATAAATAAATAAATTGAGGAAATCTTATGATATCGGTGGTTGTAATTTCCCAGATTGGAGCTTATATCAGTTGGCGTTCTTAGCCTCTCAGGGGGCTCTATAGTTTTCTTCTGATACTAGACATATTCCGTCATGGCTAAATATTGAACAGCATGACTGCGTCTACATTGACTTTCCCCTTCTCTGGACATATCATATCGGACACCATTTTTGCATTGAAAAAGATTGATAGGAGAGTATCCTTACACATTCAAAACTCTAAATGGTCCTCTTTGCGGCACAATCCCAGGATTAAGATTCAGGTCGACGCGGAGACAAGGTTACACTGGGCCAACAAAGGCATTACATTGGTTAAGCATTTCTATGATGTTAACAATGATCCTTTACCTTACTCTTCGTTTCGTTTCTCCGCGGTGCTCACACTTCGGTAGAAGAGGGACAATATACCCTTTTTATCTCTTCTGGTGTCAGGAGATCTCTTGATAAATATATCCATTTAGCCTCTCAGAGTCTGGTGGCTCAATATCCTTTTGTCACTGCTGATTGATTTTCCCTTTTCTTTTAGTAAGGCTGGCTTACCTTTCTCTTTTTCTCTTCTTCTTTCTCTCTCTCTATCTTCTTATTCTTTTATTTCCTTTTTCTCTTCTTCTTTCTCTCTCTCTTTGTTTGTCTTTTTTCTTGTGAGTCTTTTTATTTAACCTTTCTGTGATCAATTATTCTTAAATGTAATACAAATAAAATGACATGATTAGGTTCTTATCTATCTGTTTTTATTAGGGTGTAACCATTATATATATTAGTGCTCATATTTATTATTTTTATTAATTATTTATTGTTCAAGGCGGCTTTTTTTATGTATTACAATGTGGAGTACCTCAGTTATTTATACTCCCTCTCTTAATTTAATAAAAGTATTTGAACCACAAAAAAAGACAAAAAAATGAATAAAAGTAAAATGTTTTACCGCTTCCTTTTTTTTAACCATTTTTTATTGGGTTTAATCAGGGCGGACAATCATACATCTGTTACAGTAGATAGGTGCATTACCTGTCCCCAAAGGGTCCAGACATATTTGGCAATAGCATCAGACAATATAGGAGTCAGCGGTTCAAAAATATTTCTAACAGTAACAAACTGGTAAAATACTAATTAATAAATTGACAGGCCACAGCAGTTACAAATATTCAAGATTACTGCATCCACATTATAGGAACTCATCAGCATGTGCGTGCAGGCACCGCCGGCTCCAAATACAATTACAAATTAGAGCAGAAGGCAAAAAGTCACACAGGAAAACACGCAGACTGTCTACTGTTGGACAGACCAGGAAGAAAAAAAACAAGCATTTGCAATGCAATAGGTCTCTTATTTGCGAGCGTTCGAGCAATTGGCATTGTAAATTGCTATGTATTTTATCTATGTGTTTTGGATAACCACCCCTGTACGGTCCAATGCCATATGAACTATGACTCACAAGACTTTTTGTTAACATCAGTCTGTCGTTGCAACTGCAGAGATGTACTTTATACAACGCAGTACTGTTGATTACAGTACAGTAGTGATTGATTGATTGATTGATCAAACCTATGTTTTTTTTTTTAATCAAAGTGTTTTTTGTATTGAATGCTGCTTTTAAATACATGTGAACATTTAATTTTGTTTTATACATAATAAAATCTTGAAATGAACCTCTCTCTTTCCAAATTTCTAGTTGGGGCGATGGGCAAGGGAAGGTATGGGGGCAGGACTCTGATAAAAGCATGCAGCATTAGTAAGGGACCATGATTATACTGTGCTGTAAAGTGACTTTTTAAACCAAGTTACAGAAAGGTAGTAAAGTGATAACTATCAAACATATTATTAAACCTTAGAGTTCCTTGTGCAAGTACACCCACATGCTTGCAGATACAAAACGCTGCAAATAAGGTGCTAAGCTTTCTAAAATAAATGGTAATAAATGTAACATTTCAAAACTGACCTACCAGCTGCATTCAGTAACATGCAGCATCCCCTCTAAGCTGTGTTAATCATACTGCCTGAGTTGCAAAAGATGACGAGGAGCAATAAAACCACACAATCGCCTCATCGACACCTACCCATAAACATTATTCTTTGTGGAGCGTTGGAAACATTATGAACACATCGTACATCTGAGCATTGCGTTCCGTGCACTTTGATAAATTGCAGTGTGCACGCAGTTGACGCTGTAAATTTTGAAAATGGCATTGTAACAATACTATACAGGTAACACCCTATGGTTTTGTGGGCCGTTATGAGTGACGCTACACACCAGTGTTTACCCCGTCTGCCTTGATAGGGTCGTTGCCTTGTGGTTGTCTATTGGGAGACCGGAGTAAGATCGGAGAGTTTAAGAATGTAATTACTGTAGTTAGGTGGAAAAACGTTGTGCAAAATTTAAACTCTGGCAGCGGGTGGAACCCATTTTAGGCAGCCTGTAATGTTATGCCCCCCCCTGCGGGGGGTTTCACAGCGGGGACGAGGACAGACTTTCAATTCCCTTCAATTCTGAGGTGCTGTGCAGAAAAAAGAAATGCACGCGGCCTACCCAAGCGGCCGCCATGCTGTGTGATAAAGCATGGCGGCCGAGCATAATAAAGCATGTCCATTAAAGCACACAAAACATAAAGCCAAAGGGCCCGATTCACACAATGAACTTAAGACTCAATCCTAAACTTACTACTACTTTGGTATTCACAGAATGCACTTACTACTTTTGGCATTCACAGAATGAACTTACTACTTTTGGTATTCACAGAATACACTTACTACTTTTGGTATTCACAGAATGAACTTACTACTTTTGGTATTCACAGAAGTTAGGATTTTGTCTTAAGTCTGTCTTAAGACAAACTTAAGACAAAATCCTAACTTCTGTGAATACCAAAAGTAGTAAGTTCATTCTGTGAATGCCAAAAGTAGTAAGTGCATTCTGTGAACACCAAAATAGTAGTAAGTTTAGGATCGAGTCTTAAGTTCATTCTGTGAATCGGACCCAAAGTGTGTAAACAAACACAGAGGAAAGGGAGGGGTTTTACATACCGGGATCTGAATCTGAAACTATGCACTTTAATACCCCTAAAGTAGCTGTCGGTATGCAAGTTCATCTGATTAATATATTGCTACTTTTTATATTGATCCTTTATTTTGAGAACTTTGAATGTGTGCTAATAATGGATTTTATTGAAGATGATTTTAAAAAATGTTGCCCTTTATATTATTGTATAATTCTTTCTGTGTATCTTTTATGATCTACTTTTAGTGGAATGAATAAAGAATAATATAAGACATACTTGGATCCGCCTGATGGACTACCTGTGAACCAGAGAGATGAGATGGGATAGGGGAGGGAGGTCCCTCAGCAGGGGCGTAGGAGACACTAAAATTCTGGGGTTGACAGGGACAACCTTTTGGACTTTCCAGTGACCTTTTACAAATCGGCCATTGTCTGAGAGCCGTACGCTCTGTTAAAAAAATACAATTGCATAGTTTTGTAGTGTAACATTGATAATTGCAGGCATGTAGTCACAGTTTGCAAATATGCTTTAATTGTTATTTACATTCATAAAGTAATTAGACCAAATTTGAAAAAAACATGTTTTTGAATCTTACACCGTCATGCATCAAGCAAACAAAGGTTGGACGAAAAAAAAGGAAAAATAAACTGAATGCTCTTTGTGACATTCCTATTCTCAAAATGCAATTGGACTAATATTGAAGTGTACTGGAGACAGGCTGCATACACACAGAGCTGTAAGAGCAGATAAATGTCCACTTTCTAAAAGTGGCATATCTTAAATAGTAATGTGCAATCTATCCTTACCAGTAAAAAGGATTTATAATTGCCATTCCAAAATTATAAAACATGCATCTGCTACTCCTTTATAACCAGGAACTCCACCTCAAAAGAGTATATTAAGGAATTCCCAATGTCAATCTATGAGAAGAATAGGCCTCACATTAGTGAACAATGAATGTAGATGTTTTTCACTACAAGTACATGCAAAACATAGTACATGTCCTACCTTTTAGCAACATAGCACCCTCCTCCATGGGCTACATAGGGTCTACCTTAGGGGTGACATATGTATAATAAAAGGAAGTTTAAGGCTTGGCAAGGGGATTTTAATACCAAGTCAACCTGGCAGTAACACTACTCACACAGGCTCTGCAGTGGCAGGCCTGAGACATGTTTAAAGTGCTACTTGTGTGGGTGACACAATCAGTACTGCAGACCCACTAATAGCATTTAATTTACAGACCCTGGGTATATGGTGTAACACTGTACAAGGTATTTACAAGTAAATATAAAAGGCCAATCGTGTATACACCAATGTTCAAATTTTTAAGGGAGAAGCACATGCACTTTAGCACTGGTGAGCAGAGGTAAACTCTTCAGAGTCCTAAGGCCAACAAAATTAATCACAAAAGAGGAGGTAAGCAGACAAAAAAGTTTGGGGGAAGGCCCTCCTAAGGCTGACAGGTCTAACAGTATGGTGTAGGATTCTGTATGTCTGTTTGAGTATTGAAGTCAGTCAGATCCTTTTTGGAAGTCCTAAGTTTAGCAGGGCACTAGAAGGAGAGCAAGAATAGTTTCTCAAACACTGTAAGTTTATCGCCTGCATTCCTGAGGCTGGAGGGTGGAGAAACCCTCAATGCTTTGCAAAGTGTACAACGCAATACAAAAACATTTGTTGTCTAATCTATGAGAAGTGCTATTGTAGCTGGATGACATAAGTGTAGAGTGCACTCAAACCACATTATCTTGCATAGGAATATAAGATACCCTATAAGATAAATTTGCAATAAGAATTATCCTTGTGTAGGATGTCACAAAAATGAGATTTACAGTGTTTGTGTGGAAGAGAGATGCTTACCAATGTAAAACAGCCTGCTGTGAGAGACACAAATGAGATTCTCACAGAAGATAGATATAGTTAGATATGCAGAATGAATTGTGTAGCAAAGCTCAGATATGAGGTGTTAGTGATGAACACCAGAAACTATGTTTGTTTGTGAAGCTTACACATGAATACAGTGGGTGGAAGGTCACAAATGAGAAGTGAGAGGCATGCAGTAAAGCACAAAAACTTTGTTATATGAGAGGCTCACAAAAACTATAAAAAATACCAAACTAGCAAATATGCCTCATGCTAGGATTTTTCTAGCCAACATATTGAGCATTTTATTAATACAATAATTGAAGGTGTGGATTTATTTACAAGAGACATTTGGAGAGTTGGGTATTAACAGGGAAGTCATCTTTGGGGAACAGTAATTGCTACCAAGAAAAAATGTCAGATGGACAGGGTAACTTGGATATGGATGGGGATGCTCCTGAAGATGAGCCAAACTCTCCTTCTGAGCACATCCAGGAGGAGTCTGGAGGCCCCTTACTGGAGAACTGTAGTCCCCCAGGGAATAGTTCTAGTGGCACAGGGGGAGGCCCTAGAGGTATGACCCCCGTTATTCCTCCTGGGAGGGTACAAAAGATTCAGGGGAAGTCCAGGTCCTCCTCAGTTAATTCAGCCTCCTCTGCCACTTCAATAGGGACTTCCATCTCTGGCAGGAAGTTGGAAATGTTTTAGAAAGGAAATACCACCTGCTCAAACTTTAGCGAGCCAAGCTCAGAATCAAGAAGGAGTTGGCCCTAGATAAGGACCCCCTAGAAGTGCAGAGGGCTAGGAAGAATTTAGTTTTATAATCGCATGGTGGCAGGACTATTGAACCGAGAGTTAGTGAAGATCCCTTTGACACTTGGACTGGAGCAGGATAGTCCCTCCTTACCAGGAGGGTGATGACATCCATAAGTTGGAGACTGCTTTAGAGAGGGCCTGTAAAGTTCTGAAGATTCCTCGGGGGCAGTGGGCAGCTATCCTTTGGCTCTCCTTTGCAAACAAAGGTAGAGAAAGACAATTGACTGTAAAGGGAGAAAATGCAGCTTTTCAAGACAAGTGGAGTGCCCCTTAGGTCACCTATTTAGTTGACCTAGGTACTCCAAGACGTCCCCTCAGGGTGCATCATGTGAATCACCTGAAAACGTTTATTGATCAGGCTTACATGAGGATGCTCATGGTCTCTGATGAGGGTGAGGAGGAAGAAAGTGACCCTCTCCCTGATCTTTTCTCTCAGGACCCTGTTGATGGATCGGTTGAAGGAGTAGCCTTGGCAGACAGACTCACTGATCAACGGCAAGCTGATTACAGACATGTTCTCAATCAGTTTCCTGGTCTCTTTCTCTGACACCCAGTCAAACTACATGGTGTAGCCATGAAGTGGACACAGGTGACAGTCTGCCTCTGAAGAGCACCATTTACAGACAGCCTGACCGTGTCAGAAATTGCATCAGAAAAGAATCCCAAAAGATGCTGGAGTTGGAGGGGGTCATTGAGCCTTTATATAGCCCTTAGGCTAGCCCTGAAGCCATTGTACTAAAAGCTCATATCCAGGATGATAAGAGCGAGATTAGGTTTTGTGTTGACTATAGAGGCCTCAATGAAGTCACTAGGACTGATGCCTATCCAATTCCCGGGACAGATGAACTGATTGATACTTTGGACTCTGCCAAATGTGTCAGTATATTTGACCTCACTGCTGGTTATTGGCAAATCAGACTTTATGAGGATGCCAAATCAAAAATAGCATTTTCAAACCCCAGTGGGCATTATCAATTTATTGTGATGCCTTTTGGTTTGAAAAATGCACCTGACACATTTCAGAGGCTGGTGAATAAAGTCTTAATAGGACTGGAAATCTATAGTGCAGCATATCTAGATGATATATCTGTCTTTAGCTCCACCTGGGAGGATCACCTGGTCTACCTCAGAAATGTACTTGAGGCTACTCGAGGCCCTGCAGAAGGCAGGGCTCACTATGGAGATCACAAAGTGCCGGATAGGGCAGAGTAAAGTTGTGTACTCAGGCCACCTTGTAGTTGGAGGCCAACTTCCAACATTGGAGAGCAAAATTTAGACCATCATGGACTGAGTTGCTCCCACTACTCAGACTCAGGTCTGAGCTTTCTTGGGCCTGAGTGAGTACAACAGAAGGTTTGTTAAGGGCTATGGATCCATAGCAACACCCCTTAATGATCTCACCCCCCAAAGAATGCCTAAGAAAGTTCAGTGGACAGTTAGCTGTCAGAAGACATTTGATGACCTGAAACAAACCATGTGGTCTGCTCCAAATCAGAAATGTCCGGTGCTAGAAATATGATCCCATGCACTTGGGGGCTCTTTAGGAGACCCCCATGTACTCCGGTAACAGTTTCTTAGGGTCTGCCAGCAAGCTAGTGCTGCTGCCAACTACAGACATGATTCTGCCCTCCTGCCGCTGAGCTGAGCCTAAACAGGGGAAGGTAGAACAACAGGTTTACTGTCACAGGAATTGTGACAGCCTCCCAGACAGGATTTTGTGTATTGGGCTGTGTTGGGATCGCCTTCCAGGCATCCAACTGTTATGAAGGGCATACTTGAGTCCCTCTTTGCATACTCAAGTTTGAGCCAGTTCAGGTACCCTTGTTTCCTGCTCTGGCAAGAAACTGGAGGAAGGCCAAAGGACAGGATCATCCCCTCTGTCCAGCCCCTCCTCTAGGAGGGACCATGGTGAAGTTCTAATGCTTTCTATATGATACCGAAGTTCTCCACTATGGGAGGGTCCTCATACTCATCGTAGAACAAGAACCACTTCTGAAACCAAGACAACACTCTTCGACCGTCTGGATACTTGAACTTCGTTGGGCTTTGACTGGAACCGAGACTGCATCAAGGAAGAGTCCTGATGCTCCTGGTCTTGCGGTCAAGTCTTCTGAGTCGTCTGTATCTGTGCTTCATCCAGGATCTCCAGAAGGCCTGTAGGCATCAAGGACATCCATTTACATCTGCAGGCACTGCAACAAAGCTAACTGGTCTGCTGCTCCTGTCGTTCTGCGGGCTTCCCAAGGCCCAGCAACACAGGTGGTGGTTCTGAAGCTCCCTCGAGACCTGACCTACCTTCTCTGCAATTTTGAGGACACTATCCCTTGTTGGAGGGGCTGGGACTGAACCCCTATGCACCCCGTCTACTTGCCATTGCCAATGCTTGTTGTATTCCAGAGATATTCAGGATACAAGAAGCTCAAGCCTCCAGTACCTCATCTGTTGAAGATCAGCATCCTCATTGCATCATCTGCAACCTGGGCCACCATCTTTGCTGAGCTGCCTGAGGTCCTGTGGGTCCTTTTAAAGGTCTTCCTTTGCTGCAGTGGGCTCCCCTGCTTGATCAGAGCCTGCTCTGATTCTCCTGCTGTTGGTGAGTCCCTTAGACCTTGCTGGTCCCAACGTTTGTATCTTTTTGCTTTCTACGCAAATTGCGGCTACCAAGGCTTGTTGCTGCTCCCGCCAGACACCAGACACCTGGACACTGACACCTGAGGTGGGCCAGCTCGTGCACAGCTCCTGGTCTTCTTCAGGATTGCCTTGTCCTCACAGCTGCAGGGACAAGGTAACTGTCTTCACTCCTAAACCTCCAGGCACAGGTGGGCGTTGTGCTTCCATGCCTCCTGGTCACTTCCAAGTGGCATAGACTCTGTCCTCTCTGCTTGCAGGTTCACCTCTTGAAGAGTCTACTCTTGGATTCCACCAAACTATTTCACAGGCTTCTCCAGAGTCAGTTTCAAAGTCTTCTATTGTCGTCTACGGCAGGTTCCGATGTCACTTCACCCTATGCACCTGGCTTTCCTAGTGCAAGTAACCTGATTCCAGGTGGGGTGGGTCTGCAACTTCCAAACTTCCAAAGGGTTTATTCTGAGTCCTCTGGGATGGGTTCTTCTTCTTTAAAACTGCAACTGTGACTTCTCCGTTGACTTCCATTGGGCATGTGGCTGTGTTTCCACTCTGCACACAGCATCCGGGGGGTCCTGGGTACTTACCTTGGGTGGTTCCTTGTGTCCCCAGCTCCTCTGAGTCTTCTGCTCCAAGTCCCATTCTCCTTTGCAGTTTATATTCCACTTTCTTAGTATATGGGTTGGTCTTCCCCTGGGGACCAGGGTATATTTGTGCTACTGACTTCATTAATTTGAAGTATTCTTGTGTGTATTATTGATATCTCTGGGTAGGAGATATGCCAATTTGTTAGTGATTGTGTTGCATAATAAATAGATCAATTTTTATAAATACTGTGGGGTTTATTTATTTATTTATTTATTTTTGAAGCTTATAAAGCGCACGGCTACCTCCAGCGGAAGTGTCCCGGCGCTAAGATTACATGAAAGTCCCCAAAAGAGCAAACCAAGGATACATCACAATCCGGAAAAGAAAATACTGAACCTAAAAGAACTGCAGCCCTAATGAATAGTAAACAACCAGGTCTTAAGTTGGCGACGGAAGGCTAGCTCAGAATCCGAGAACCTGAGATCAAGAGGAAGGCTATTCCAGAGCTTAGCCGCAGTGACGGTAAAAGATCTGCCGCCACTACGAGAAAGCCTAAATCTTGGCACCGTCAGAAGACGCAAACTATTAGATCTTAGGTGTCTAACTGACGAAGAGATCATAAGACGCTTTCTCAGATAGAGAGGGCCAATTCCATGGATTGCTCGGAATGTCAGGGTCAGAATTTTAAAATCAATGCGACAGGCTATGGGAAGCCAGTGAAGCTCATCCCGGTATGTCCTGACCGAGGTACGAGCGGGGATATTACCAATGAGCCGCGCTGCCGCGTTCTGGACAATTTGCAGGCAGTCAATTAGGTAAAGGGGAGCACCTGCATATAGACTATTCGCATAGTCTAGGTGAGTGGTAATGAGTGCCTGAACGACTGTTTTGCGAGATGATTGCGGGAGGTAAGGGAAAATCTTCCTGATCATTCGCAATTTGGAGAAACAAGCACCTACCACTTTGTTGACTTGGACCCTTCCAGACAAAGCATTGTCAAAGGTAAAACCAAGGTTACGAGCCGCTTGTACAGGAGAGGGGGGAGGATTCAAAACAGTGGGCCACCAGAGATTAGCAGGAGGGGGGGATTTCTTACTGAAAAAGAGAACCTCCGTTTTGTCTGTGTTAAGGGCAAGGTGATTAGATGCCATCCATGTGCAAATGTTGCCAAGGCAGTTTCTAAAGTTGGAAAAGTGGGAGTCAGAGTGGTCTCTGAAGGAGAAAACAAGCTGAGTGTCGTCAGCATAAGAGACCACTCTGACACCCCAGGACTCAACTACCCTGGCAAGAGGAGCTACATAGGCATTGAACAATAAAGGGCTCAAGGCCGAACCCTGGGGCACTCCGCACAGGAGGGGTTTGTCCTCAGATTCAAAAGGGTGCAACATAACCCTCTGAGATCGACTAGACAAAAAAGATTTGATCCAGGCCAGCACTGAACCTCCTACCCCTAACTGTTGTAGACGGGTGGCAAGTATATTATGGGAAACAGTATCAAATGCAGCGGATAGGTCGAGGAGGACCAGCATGGCCTCCTCGCCCCTATCCACTGATTCCCTAATGATCTCAGAGACTTCTACCAGCGCCGTCTCAGTACTGTAACCGGTTCTGAAACCGGACTGGGAGTCATGTAGGAGCTGGTTAGATTCTAGATACTGTGCCAGCTGTTTCTGTACCACCTTCTCCAAGATCTTAGCAGGTTTGGGCAGGAGCGATATAGGCCGATAGTTGCTGAATAATAGGGGGTCAGCACCAGGTTTCTTCAGTATGGGAATTAGCCTGGCCTGCTTCCACACTGAAGGAAACTGTCCAAAGGACAGGGAGAATACCTATTCCAGATGGAGAGAAGTGGATTTACTAGAACCGGGGCAAGAATGCCCATGACTCTAGCCGGGACTGGGTCCAAAGGGGAACCAGACTTTACGCTGAGTAGCAAAGACAGCGCAAGGTCTGGGGTCAGCTCATTAAAAGAATTAAAAGAACAGGGAGTGGAACAAGGATTATCTACAAGGGGGTTAAAAGATACCGTGGCAAAGGAGGAGGAGAGTTTGACTATTTTCTCCTGAAAGTAATCCGAGAGTCCATTGCACAGATCTTGAGTGGGGGTACATTGAGATTTTGCAGCCGGGGGATTTACAAAGTCTTTCACAATAGAGAAAAGAGTTTTGGAGGAGTTATGTGCCTGTTGGATGAGGGTGGAGAAGAAAGTTCTCATAGAGGAGCGTTTCAGTTTGTGAAAATGGTTCCGAGCTGATTTATAAGCCAGTTTGGCTAGAGGGTCATAATCCTGTCTCCATTTACGTTCCAACTGCTTACATTTACTTTTCTCCTCACGAAGCAGAGGAGAAAACCACGGGGCCGAGGGACGAGATCTGGAAGAAGTGAGAGGAACATAAGGGGCAACAGCATCAAGAGCGGCGCAAAGAGTCGAATTGAATCTAGTGGTCTCTGAATCGAGATCTTCTAGCTGATTGAGTTGGAAATGTAAATGGCTTTCCAAGGAATCACAGGTTACCTTGGCCCATTTCCGACCTCTGGCTCTGTTAAGAGGGGTGGGGGAGGGAGGGGAAGGGGCCGTGATGGAAAAAGGAATCAGGAAATGATCTGTCCAAGTAATGGGAATCGGAGGAGAAGAGGTGATGCCAGGATGGTTGGAAAAAATTAGATCAAGTGTATGGCCTGCAATATGGGTGGGACCAATAACTAATTGGGGCAAGGTAAGTCCAAGTAAAGTTTCTAACAGGGAAGAGTCTTGTGAGCAGGAGGGGTTATCAATATGGAGGTTAAAATCACCTAGTACAGTAAAATGGGAATGTTTGAGAGAATAATCTGCAATAGAATGCATCAAAGCATGTAGAGAGAAGGAAGTCACAGGGGGGGGGGGGGTTGTAGACCAATATGCCTGCACAAATAGTGCGAGCAGAGTCCGCAAATGTAAAATAAGCGGCTTCAATGAGGCCGAGATTAGGAATTTTCGGAAGATTAAGTTTAAAATGTGATTTGGCGATTACCGCAAGACCTCCTCCAGACTTAGAGTTGTCTCGGTTAATACCAATAAAACAATAGCCGGGGGAGTGGCAAGGTGGATGGCTGGTTTAGAAGACTCTTTGATCCATGTTTCAGTAAGAAACAAGATGTCCCATTTATGGGTGTCGAGTGATAGCCAGATATCAGAGGCGTGAGCTGGGAGGGATCTGCAATTGATTAATGCCGTTTTTAAAATGATAGGAGGCTGGCTTTTGACAGTCACGGGAGTTAAAGATATCATAGGGAGAGTGGCGTTGCAGTGAGGGCAGGTATATGCCGTAAAGTCCAGATCATGGGGATTACAGCGGGTTAAGGGAATGCAAGTGCCCGGGCGAAATAGGAGCAATTGATCCGAGGTCCAGGAGGATTTTGGGGTGTGAGAGGCAGGAGGACTGGCGCTGGGCGTGGGTCCGGCGCGGACAGGCGCAGACGGGCTTGCCTTAGGCGCGCCTTCGGCGCGCCATCGGCGCGCCCGCTGCGCCCGCCCGCTGCGCGGACGGGAATGTCCCTTCTTTATATCCAATTCCATCAAACGGTGGGAGGAGGGTGGGAGGCGTCCAGGAGCTGGAGCGCTACCCTGCCTCCCCCCAAGATGGCGGTTCCGCGTTCTCCCGGCCGGCGAGAGCGCTGTGCTCAGCTGCGCCGGGGGAGAGAGAGCAGGTCGGGCCCCTGGGACGTAGAGATGTCGTCCGGACCAACAGCGAGGTCTGTCTTAACAATTAAAATGCACCTTTTAAAATATGCACAGGTTTTAAAATCGGCAGATCAGCGTGGCGTCTATAGCCCAAATAGTAATCATCCGGCATACAGACAGTCAAAGTAACGTCACACGCACACTCTCAATCAGAGTTAAAATCACAGAGAAAGAAAGATGCCCCCGGCTTCCGCCTCAGGGGATAGCAAGTAATCTGTAAAGGCAAGGGGCAGAGGAACTTAAATAGTGAGGGAGGGCGGGAGGCGTCCAGGAGCTGGAGCGCTACCCTGCCTCCCCCCAAGATTCATTTTCATCTAATCTTTACACTCCTTCAAGATAAGCCTGAAGGTTGCTCTACACAGCTACCACTTTGAGAGCTTTCTATGGTTATCAAAGACCACTAAAATCACCATAAGGGTTGTCTGGATAAGTGCAAGGTGCATCACTCCTGAGCGTACACTACATACTAAACCAGCCTCCTACAACCACCAACACTAATTCTCCATTGTACTTTTCCCACCAGGATACAAGTCCTAAAAAAAGAAGTGGGGCACTAACCAAGTTAGGAAGTATGTAAGTGACTATCACGAAAAATGACATCATATTTTAAGACCTCATATATGTTAAGGAGGTCTGCCATGAGTACATTTGAGCAAATTACAATATTTAACAAGTTAGATCTTGCATCGGAGTTGTACCAAAAAGTGTTGCAACCCCAGCGCAAGATCTAGGCCTCAGATTACACATTTATTAAAACACTGCCAGAAAGAAATTGGCAACAAGGAGAAATGTGGCAGTGTATCTGTTCTGCTTAATTGCTTGCAAAGTCTGTATTCTAAAATATCTTATGGCGTTAAGGTGTCTGCTGCATAGATCTTTAAGTACCCAGTAAATCTGAGGGAATAATAATGGTAAAATAACTCCGGAGGTTAATGCACTTGCTGGAGAGACAGGTGTTTTGTCTAGTTCCAGTTTTGTCAAAGTAGCATGTAGGGTTAATGTGCCTCCCACAAAGAACATCATGTGACACACAGATGATGGATCTTTATTTTATATGGATGGGTAAGTAGGTTATTGCTTTTAACACAGAGTTCCTTTCGTTACTTACAGTTCATAAATTGTAATCCTTCTATTATAGCACAGTGAACTATGAAGGGAAGGATATGTGAATCCTAAAATTGTAACCCGGTCTTATGTAATACATCCACTAAATTGATTTTAAAACATATGCTTTATTGCCAATGTGCATGTGTGATGTAAGGCGCTGTGACACTCTGGATTGGGTTGAGTGGTGCAATAAGAGAAATCAGACAAACTAGTGGCAGGGGCGTCACTAGGGTTGGTGTCACCCAGTGCAGAAAACTCATGGTGTCACCCCCTCATGACTTACCCCGTGAATCCATGATGGACCTCCTCCAAGTCCGCAACAGTGTTCACTCTTTATACTAGTCCTGGCACAAATCGGACTAGTCCAACCCTCACGCAAGGGCACGAGGATTCTCTTCACCAGCCCCTGGCACGCATAAATGTCTTTGCTAACCTCTGCCATCGTCGTTAGACATTTTTCAGTCACCCTCTGGCACATACAGGGCCCTCCCTTACCTATCATTTGCCAGCCTCAGACACATGAGAACCCCTTGCACGGATAGAATATTCCTCAAGAACCCCTGCACCAGGTAGGACCCTCATCTCCAAACTCTGGCATAACCTTTGGCTCAGGCAGGGACCCCTCAACGACCCAGGCACAAATCCTCCTCGCAAGTCAAAGATACTAGAAGTAACTATTCCCACACCTTGACTAGTGTGTGAGTGCTTAAAATAAAGTGATTTGTTATTACCAAAGTCAATGAAAACATTGTTATCGACCTCCGAAGTATGAAAGTCCCGGGAGGTGGGAGGTGGACATCTTCCCACTTCATTGCAATGGCTCTGGTGTTTTACCGCTTCCTGAGGCAGAAAGTAATTCAAACTGCAGACATCAGCTGCTGGTGCCATTTATCATCTGTGTCAATCGTGGTTTCCCTTTGAATTCAGCATATGGACGCTGAACCCAAACCTGCTGCCCCCCCCCCCCCTCACGAGCTATTGCCGATATTCCTGTTTAAAATGACTTTGAATTCATATTGATATGACTTTGAGCCTGGAAAAAAATGAAGGTCATAGTTTTAATCATTTGTATTTTACAGTGCTCAGTTAAATACTGTTGCAGCCAATGAATACTATAGAAACACATGATACTATTCTGTATGACCTAACGGCAGTTATTTTATGAACCTCGAAAGTTGAAATGCTGAGTCTGTCCTGTTGATTTTGGCCCCTGTAGGTTGGACTTGCATAGAGAAACCAGCAGTGAGTGCTTAATTTGGTGGAATACCTTACAGTAGATTTCACATTTGGACTCGGATGTGTGACTCCGCATTTTATCATCTTCAGGTTAACATGATGAGTATATCCGAGCTGGGTGCCAACTAACTTAAATTAGGAAGTATAATGAATCAACTCAATTTATGAATGAATTGTCGAGTCTCTTCCCCCATCCTTCCTACCACCGAACAGGGGCGAGCATGCCTACAGAGTAGTGTACTTTACCTGAGAGTCAGACTGATGTATGAGGTTGTGTATGGGGTTGTACGAGTCTGGCACTGTGTCCTGGAAGGCCATAGCGAAGGCAGAATGTTAGAGCAGAGGGCGAATGGACAATTATCCAGTTTCCATTTATGAAGGTTAATTCCTTTACAGGCACAACAAAGCATTTTGCGATCGCCAACGGTGCGAATCGCAAAAATCGGCCGTTTGCGATCGCAAAAATTGCTTTTGGAATGCATGAAACAAGAAGCCCCTCGCAATTTAGGAAATCGCAAAATTTGTGATTTCTTAAATTGCGATTGCATTTAAGGAATCGCAATTTGCGATTCCTTAAATGCAATGCAAGAAAGTAAAAAGATTTGCGATTTTGAAATTAAGAATCGCAATTTACCATCACATTTAAGGTGATGGTAAATTGCGATTTTCTTGAAAAAAGCATCAAAATGCATTTTTCAAAGTCCAATGTTACGCACACACATGCCCCTAGGGCATGTTTGTGCGTAACATGGGTGCACATATCAATTTCAGGGGTGCAACAGGGTGTCCTTTGAACACCCCTGCACCCTTGAAATCGCATTCTCCATTTGCGAATCACTAATTGCGATTCGCAAAATGAGAATGTCTTCCCATTCATTCCTATGGGGCTTCAGGCCCATAGGAATGAATGGGGAGGGATTCCTTAATTGCGAGTCGCAATTTGCGAGTCGCAATTAAGGAATGTTTAGAAATCGCAAATTTTTCTGCGATTTCTACATGCATAGGCATTTGCGATTTCTTGCGATTCCTTAAAAATCGCAATTAAGAAATCGCAAATGACTACAATGATGCATGTACTTGTATGTTCCTTTTTTCAGAAGTCTATTCAATTCCTTCTGTAGCAAACAAAATGCAGATTCGGATGGACCCCTGTGTCCTTTCAGAGAAAATGAGCAGGAAAAGAATGTTTGAGAAGCAATGAAAATTACCAGGAACTACTTACGGGCGAATGACAAATGGAGATTGTAGAGAGGAGCTGCCACCCCGGGGGGCTCTTGCAAAATTTCCAAATTAAGCTATAAAATCAACCGAGGAATCACGCAGAACAATAATTTCTATGTAGACAACAAATAGTTTTTTTTAACGCACATCGCAGCCGCTTAGTGCCCTGGTAGTTCTGGGCTTGTCTCTGCTTGTTTGGCCGCACTCTTTCTCAATGGAGACAATTTCGCGGGCCAGGGGTGTAACACAGCACCCTGCGTCAAAGAGGAACCCTAACGCTTGTGTGGAGGAAATTCCCACTTTTATTGCACATTCTAGTACAAAGGTGTCCCTCTGTAGTTTGTCACTGCTGCAGAACTTTATATCATCTGAAGCAGCCTCCTTAGTCTACTCAAGCCCACTCATCATCTCAAGGTTTACTGTCATATGACTAGTTTCCCTTCATAGTTTAAACTTTTCTATCATGTTCAGGAACTCCCCCACCTTCTGCTTTTTTGACGCACCCAAGTGAGGGGAACAGCGTTTACAATGCAACTTTTACCACCCAGTACCTTTATCACGCAACTTTTACAACGCAAGTCGTTACAACGACTTGCGCTGGGGGGGGCGCTGTAGGATAGGGAATAGTTTAATTTACTATCCAAAACCTTCCCTGCTATCCACGGGGACTGGAGTTGGAATAGTAAATTAAACTATTCACTATCCAGCGCCCCCCAACGCAAGTCGTTGTAACGACTTGCGTTGTAAATCCTGCGTGGTAAAGGCATGCGTTGTAAAAACATGCGTAGTAACGACATACATCTCCCAAGTGATGCTATGTATACTCAGCCTCCCGTTCTTGTGCCTACATTTGTGTTATTATACACTGAAGATGAGGAGTTCCTTTGTCCACTCAAGCACACTGTGTGAGTGTAGGGCGAGGAGTGTGCCTATAGGGGTACAAGGTGAGTGGTAAGCCTGTGTGAATTCTCTGTCTGTGTAGGTGCAGGTTCAGAGGTGGGCAGGTCGAGTGGCATGCCTGTGTAAGTGCATGGTGTGTGATTTGCAAATGTGAGTGCAGGATAGCACATTAAAGCCAGGCCTAAAGGCATTGTCAATGCTTATTATTTTATGGGGCCCTTCCATAAAGGAATGGCTTGATGAACTATGACATTTATTACAGATTCCACATCCACTGTCATTACCCCTTTCCTTTTTTATATACATGTAGATTGGTGGAATGTCTACAATTTGGTGTGTTCAGAAATTCCAAATTGTTGCTGATTTACCAATCCACATTGTATGCCCCCTGACATGGTCTCCTGGAGAAGAGTTGAAGAGCCAACATCACATGGTAAACCACAATGTGAGCTGGAAACCCCTCCAGAGAGTGAGGGCCTCAGTTATGAGAGGGCTGTGCCACATTTGCATCATGCAACGTGGTACATGGGTGACGTAAACTTCTAAGTCAGATTTTTAGGCCACACAAAGGCACTTTGCATAGCTCTGAGTGACTTCTAAAATCTGGAGTAATGCAATGCAGCACAAATTGACGAGTTGCGTTACTTTGTCCTGGGTAGGTGTTCCATGGGTGTTGCGTGGGTGTTCCCACGCAACTCCCATGGATTGTGATGCATCCCCAGATTTGCAAGAACCTGTAACCACGGAGATGCACCAAAAGCTTACACCTTCCCTGGGAGGCATAACAATGAGAAATATCTCAGTTTCTCCTAGTTTCTTCCTCTTTATATGTGTGCATGCTTTCTGATGCACACAAAAAAGAGGAATATGGCTCCCAGGATTGGTTTTGGGCAGGAAGGTGCCCCTTCCTGCACAAAAGCTATCCTGCATGCAACACCGGCACCCTTACATCACGGTGCAAGTGTGCTTGCGGTGGCGCTAGGCTTCCAAAAGGGCATTAGCGCAAGAGAAAGGGCAGGATTCTCCATATTGCCTTAAATATGGCGCATTCCTGCCCTATCACACAGTGCAGCAAGGTCACTTGTGCGCTGCGTGACTTCATCATCAATGAGGTCCAGGAGTTCCAGCTCCTATATGGAGGCTCTGCAAGGCCAATGCCAGTTCTGGAAGTGAACCCTCCCCAGACATCAGTGGCAGCTTTTTTTTTTTTTTTTGGTGTGGGGGGCAGTGATTAGAAGTGTGTCAGCACTGACCCCTCCAAAGCCCTATTCCACCACACCCAGTTAAACGTTTTCAGAAGTTGGCAGGTCTGTGTTAGTCTTGCAACAATCTTAAAAGTTCTGTTGATGCAGTCAGGGGATAATAAGTCAGGAAGAGTTGGAAGGGAGAAAAAATAGAAATTCCTGCAAAACAAAATGCAGTGCTTTCCTATTAACCTTGTTGAGTCTGTAGAAGGAAATCACTGTAAACTTCAGAAAGAGTCTAAACTCTGAAAGTAAAGATACCCAGCCGCCGCCGGGGCAGATAAGAACGGTGAGGCCGGATTGGCGGGGATTATGACAGACGACGAGGCAAAATGTATTATTTATTTAATTTCCTCTCCTCGTCCTCTGTCGAAATCCCCCCCACCAGGCCCCACCGCCACACAGTTCGTACTGGCATGAGCCATGGTGGTTGAAGTTACCTTTTTTAAGTCTGACATTTCCTGCAGATCTTGAACGGGGGAACTTAATTCGCTGTTCAGACTTTAAGTGGACAGGCCAAATGAAAGGCACCAACAAAGCAGAGGTAAACACAGCCTGTTCCTTGCCAGTAATTCAAAGAAACAGATCCCTTTCAGAATCATGCTTCCCATTCTTAAGTCTGGCATGATCCAAGACCTTTTGATTTTACTAAATGATATATAGCATATATATATGGGGCTTTCACAACTCTACTGCTTTCACCCAGTTCTCATCAACCATTGGTTTGTTGCGTCATTCACGTTTTTCTTCTGTCTACCACAGCCCAGCACATGGGCCAGTGTTGTGGCCAACTTCAGGCATTGGCTAACTTCACTGAGAAGGACCACATTCTGCTTTTTCGCAAGGAGAGCACACGCTTACAAAATCCTTGAAGAGCAATGTGTGCTTTCTGAGACCAAAAAATATTTTTATTTTTAGACAATTTATTTTCTATTGGCGAGGAACAGGCACCTCCACCAAAAATAAAGTTTTACCAAAACCATCATAAAACAAGCATTTACAAAGCTAAAATGATTTTAGTCAATGCAAGGCCTATTACCTTTGCCTATGCAGTTTAGGTTTGGCTTGACAACATAGCTGTTTATTTGACTTATTCCCACCAATTGTGTAAAATGTAGATAAACTTGGCCTCATCTCTACCCATATGAGTATGCTCTTTTACACTATGCTATTGTTTGTTTGGTGTATCATTCCACCTTGTAGTAAGTGCTTCTTTGGGAATATAAGAGGGACTATTTTACATCTGAAAAGTACTCTGTCATCCCACTGCAACATTCAATTATTTATCTCCTCTCAAAGCAACCATTTTCACTACTTTTTCTCTATTGTTGCCAAAGATCTGACTTTAATGTGCTAAACGGCATTTGCATATGCAGTACATACAAAGGTCATGCTGTCTTGCATGTGTTTTTATGTGTTAGCACGTTAACACCAGACCTGTTGGGTTTGCCAATGCTTCTTGAGCTCTGATGATGTGTGCTCCTCTTTGCACAACAGGAATCAGGGATTTTTGTATTTGTCAAAGATAAATGCGGTCATCATTGTGCGTCCTGGCATTACTGGAAGGGCAAATCAGGGGCTGTGAAATGGCATTGGCATTTTATAGGCACTTTGGTGCCTCAGCAAATAGAGGAAGAGGCTGATTGAACAGGTTATTTTGCACTCAATCCCATTTCCAAGGCACTTTGGAGGAAAGTAACCTTCAGATGTGACATTGCATCAGAGCTTAGAGAGAAATGTTTTATTTTCTATTAACATTTTCAACTTTCAATATGCTAGGGGTGACTGTGTCCAGCGTTTGTTTTTATAGCTCCATTCACCCCGGGGCCTAATGGGACAACATATCACAGGAGAATAAAACCCCTCAGGATAAAAAGTAATAGCATAGTCTGAAAGCACTGCTGGCAAACATCATCTGAACCACTCTGTTTGCGGAAGTGGCAGGATTTCTTTGCTTTAGGGAGTTCACGCGGAAATTGCATAAAACTACTTCTGAATCCGACCCACGATTGTAAATGTAAGCTCAGAATAACATGGGCAGAAATACAGAATGTATGAATGCCCAAGACTGACGTATAATCTAAATAAGCAAACCATCTATTGTCTTTGTAAAGTGAAATGTGACAAACCCCAGAAGAGCCTCAAAGGCAGGTTCGCCTCAGAATTTTAAATTATGCTCTGCATATTGACAGGTTTCATGAGTCAGTTTACCAATTTGTTGATACAGGCTTATGGGCTTACCTAGTCTTGTTGTTATGAAAGAAGTGTGTGGTAACTTAATTACCGCACATCTCTCCAGATAACACCGGCTTTCAAGAAAAGAGGTCATTGCACATAACATCACAACATATTGTGAATATTTTCTTGTGGATAAAGGATGACGGAAACCTAATGTAAACAAATGCATGGACATTGTACTTGCTACTTCAGTTGTTTTCATTGCATATACTTATGTAGACATCTTTTCTACTTTATGACTCTGGAACCATCAAAAAGGCATCACCATGAATGTTATATCATGCCAGGCTTCTGCAACAATATGCAAGGTATTCCCAGAATGTAGGTTAGTGGTGGCCATGTTTGAAGGAGATGCGCGTGCGTAAAGCACCATTAGAAAGCCAGTGGCCAGATTTTCCTAAGTGTGCGCGCACTATGCACAATCCAGTTTCAACGTGCCCACCCCATGTGTAAGTCACTCGGGGTGAAGGGAAGGGACTGGCTGATGTAAGACCGGTCTATGCTTGTATAGGCATGGGGACGGGTAATGCATGGCTAAAAAATATAGGGCCCGATTCACAGAACTAACTTAGGACAAAATCCAAAACTTGCTGCTAATGGTATTCACAGAAGTTAGGATTTTGTCTTAAATTTGTCTTAAGACAAACTTAAGACAAAATCCTAACTTCTGTGAATACCATAAGTAGTAAGTTTAGGATTTTGTCTTAAGTTAGTTCTGTGAATCGGGCCCTTTGGCCCATGTTTTATACCTAGTGACAAAGTAATGGAGGATGTGCTCAACTCCGAAACACACTGCTCATTCCTCCCACAAGATGGAGGCCTTCCTTATAAAGAAGGGACCACCTGCAGGTCTTCCTGCCTGAATGGCTGTGAAATGCACATCCCGTCTTTTCGATGTAGTGTTTATGAATCGAAAACTTCTGCATTCAGTTCTCTTGACGCAAGCGGTGTCAAATGTTGCACAGGCTCTAAAACTACAGTCCCAAATAGAGTATACTCCTTTGTTGGTTTGCTACATTTGCTTAAAATCTCCACCAATGTTGGTGGCCTATTTCCTAGGACATGGATGTGTCTACCTTTCAGAGCATCCCTGGGACTTTCGGCATGCAAACACTGCCACAATTGGTACGCTTACCCTCACGTGTAGGGTACAGAGAAGGCTACTCTCCCTTTTCAAGGCTTAAAATAATCCAGTTCCACGGCTCCTTGAAAGATGTTGTCTTAAAAAATGCACACTTTAATAGAAATACTTTTCCACCGTTAAATTAAATCTCCAAAGCCCACTAGCATTTTCAGTGATTATGTGAACACGCCAGTGGGGATTTGAGATTAAAAGCAGTATTTTCAAATAAGTCAATGAAGATTTCAATAGGAAGGAACATTCTTCAACTACTAATTCATATAATATCGGGAAAGACAGGTTTTCTTCTTTAGCCCCTGATGGCTTGCCTGGATACACCAGCCCTCTCTTTGTAAGGAAACACAGTTTCCTCGTATCTGATCTTAAAAGTGTGGTGCATCCGCTTATTTTATTTATTCATTCCCCTGAACATTCTCTTGTGTTTTGGAGATAACACGCCTGCCAAAGAAATTGCGATTTAATTCAGGTAGAAACGTGACTTGCTTACAAATAAGATATCATTTAAATGTATCCTATGTTACCACGAAAGTCAACATCTGAACATTTATGGGCGATGCTTTTTGCAGTGTCTGTGAAAGGATGCCGTGAACTCATCATGCAACCCTCTCATGAAGTCATGTGCAGAAGGAGTCTTTCATAGATATGTTTTTGCATTTAGCCATTTTGTGCATTTATTCAAAAGGAAGAGCATTCCTAAATCAGTTGCCAGGTGCACAGCAGGTGTAATCTTGAGTCACAAATCGTTAGTTCATTCGGAATGTGAGAGATCTCCGTCGTTGGCTAACCAGCACTGTCTTTTTTTCTAAATTTCCAAATTGAGACGATGACCTGTGGCAATGAGTGTTATTTTTGTTATCCATATATCCAGAGGGAAGAAAAGTTTAAATACCTCATAGTTATAGCTATTCTAATCACGAGGACAGCTTCTTAGATGAGTGAATATTAACATTGAAGTAGGGTAACCACAGGAGCCTGCAAAGCAACAGAAGTTCTATTTTTCTATTTTACATGACACTAAAATGGCATATTACAGAGTTGAATAAAACTAAACCAGTGCTAGCAGTAATATTTTAAAGGCACCTGCACTGGGAGTGACAACTGGATTTCCCATCATCCACCTGCACAGGAAGGGACATCACTGGGTCCCCCCACACTGTCTTCAAAAGAAGCTGCCAAGCAAAATGACTTAATTTTCCATTGTCCATCTGCACAGAAAGTGATATTATTGGATTTCCCATCATCCATCTGCAGAGGAAGTGACATCACTGGTTTCCTGCCCACAGTCCCCTGTGTTCCTCCCAGGACCTATTTAAATGCAGCTGTGTGCAGATGTGCAGCGGGTGTGCCAAAGGAGCACCAAAGGCCCAGCCCCAGGAACCTTAGTTCTTCCCCTACCCACTGATAACCTGCTGTGCTCCTCCATGCTCTTAACCACAGCCTCCACTTGCCACACTGTGCCGCACCACACAACATGGAAGGGGCTTTCCCATGCTCCTCCTGCAAGTTCTCATGCGCTCTCCCATGTTCTACACCCACCAACAACAGTATCCAGTACCCCATTTGCTCACTCTCACCCAAACCATGCACCTGCTCACACATACCAAACGCCACACAAACAACAAGGCACACTCGCATGCATGTTCCTCAACACCCACTCGCTCATCAACACACCAAGGAGATATGTGACCTACTGCATGACCACGCACCGAACCTGGTCTTTGTCATAGAAAAATGGCTAGACCCAACCTTGGAACCATACATAGCTGCAGCAATCCTTGCCAGGTACAAGATCGTTAGGCAAGGATGTCAGAACCAACCCAGAGGTGGGTTCACCATTATATTCAAAGATACCATCAGCTGCACCCCGTACACGGACACCTCCACCAGCTACAAGTAGCACCTCACATTTAAGATACGCATCACAGCCAACTTAACCCTGGGCAGAACCCTTGTATACAGACCACCAGGACTACGCACCAATTTTACTAGTGACATCGGAGACTTTGTTGCACCCCTCATCATGAATGCCAGAACCTTCATCCTCCTCGGAGACCTTAACTGTCACCTAGAAGACCACACTGACCCAAACTATATAGCGCTTCGAGAAAAGCACAGAAACCATGGCCTCACCCTGCACAGTATAGAACCCACCCGCACCACCAGAACCTATTGGATCAGATTTTATCCTCAAAACCAGCAACTATGATCTGGACAGACCACCCCT
This sequence comes from Lissotriton vulgaris, assembly GCF_964263255.1. Taxonomy (NCBI): domain Eukaryota; kingdom Metazoa; phylum Chordata; class Amphibia; order Caudata; family Salamandridae; genus Lissotriton; species Lissotriton vulgaris. The sequence goes on along the minus strand of NC_141685.1, from coordinate 350,724,071 downwards.
AGTAAATTTCAGCATACCCATCCCACACTATCACAGACCGCCTACCGCAGTGGGAAAAGCATTTAGAACAGAAATGGCTTCCGCCCTCGCCGAACACCAGCCCGAGCACACTGACGCCCCGCTGAAAGTTATTAAAACCTCAACAAATGGATCACTGATTGTGCCAACAACATGGCTCCCCTCATGCTCAACCTAACAGCAAGAGCCTGACCACAGGCCAGCAAGTACACAGAGGAACTTCGGCTGGCGAAACACCACTGCTAGCAACTGGAACACAAACACCACACATAAAGGCATCTTCAAATCAGCCTAAGACTCTACCACCAGCAGATGCGGAATGCCAAGCTCACAGCCCTTTCAGATCACAACGACAACAGCACTTACAGCAGCAAATACATCTTCAAAGGTTTCATCGTGCCTCCTATGGCCTCCAGCAACATCATCCCCTCACAAGACCATTGCAATAAGCTCTTGGAATTGTTTTGTAACAAAAGCTGCTGCTCAGTAAGTAAAATGCAGCATTGAAGGCTCCGCTCTAATTATCTGGATAGTATGCGAGAAAAACTACAGGTGCAAGCTTTCTCTAATGCTTTTTAACTCTGTCTCTTTCTTTGTACTTCCGATTAGAAGCTTCCAGACTATTCCCACTTTCTGTTTCGCTGCACTCTCACTCTCAAGCTTGTGATGTAGGATGCCGGCTCTCTATGTAGTGCACAAAATGAAGTACACTGTGCAGAGAAACCAGTGGATACCCAATAAGTGTGCAGAGGTAAAAACTGAAAATTCGAATGCTTTTTTTGAGGTAGATTAGGCAAGCAGTTAGGCTTATCAGAGGGTAGTGCTACTCATTTGTTGTCACACACAGCATCAATAAATGAGACACACGCTCAAGAATAAATTCGAGAACAGTTAGGAAAATAAACTCGGTTCATTATATATATTTCTGGAAACCAAGAACTTTTCTCAACAGTTAACAAATGCTTTGTATGTCGATTTTTAACCAAATGCAGTTCAAGAAATAAGTACTTACAGGTTTTAAGCAACAGCTGTAAATACCGTCAGGTCGAGATAGTCGTGGACAAGGGGAATAAAAGCATAGAGTTAGATAGGATAGTACACCAACACATTTACCGTCGCGATCGATGGATGCAACACTCTGCCACGGAGTTTTGGGAGACAAAGGTCACCAAGAGCTCAGGTGAAGTTCTACTCCTGGGGAGTCCCAGAGTTTGGGCACAGCAGGCATTTCTGTTACGTGGCTGCAGAGGTGTCGGAGAATGTCGGATGCAGAGTTCGTTCTCCACTGGTGGTCATGCCCAAGTTACTGCTTTCACGCAGTCAACATCACCAGAAAGCGGGTAGGGGCTCACAGGAGCGGGGCTGTTTTCAGCATCAGTTGCAGGGAATCAGAGGCTCCCTCAGGCTGGTGAAGGAGTTGGTTGCCGGACTGGTAACCAACAGGTCTTGGCCGCTGCGACTTTAGGTTGGCGGGATGAATCGCGTCGTCAGGGTCTGGGCCAGTGTTCCCCTCCTAGTGGTCTTTACCAGCGGTGTGCTGGGGGACTAGTACAACTATTCCAAAGGGAGGTCCCAAAAACTTAGCAGAGGTGGGCAGGGCTCCTGGGTTGTTGGAGGCCGCATAGATTTCAAGTAGGGGTGGCAGAAAACAGTTGTCAAGCCCTTTCGCAGTTGGCAGGGTTTGGTACTGGTTTCTTCTGCAGCAGGGCTCATTTCCTAGTTCAGCAGCCCGTCTACTTCCTTTGTCTCCTTTTGGTCTGTGGAATCTGAAGTCAAAGTCTTGGGGAGCCAAGCCATGGCGTTGTCCCACAGGCTGAAACATGTTGACCACATGGACAGTGAATAAGTCATAACTGTCCTTCACTTGCACTTTCGATTTTAATTTTGGAAACTTACTAAGAAAATAGATGTATCAGATACCTTAGGAGTTTATCCTATTTTATCTCACAATTTTCACTACATGCACTGCGTCTTCACAGTAATTTTGGAGGAAAAGGTTGTTCTTGTTTTGCACTTCTTTTTCATGTGAGCAACCACAAGAGGATACAACAATTGTCCTTGTTTCTCCCTAATGCTGAAGGGAGAGCTAGACATAGTTGTTTGGTAAAGCCCAGATGATGACACTGGGCACGCATCTATGTGCAATGATGGTATACCAATATATCCTAGAGTGGGTATGATCCACCCCCTTTTTACACTTCTCTTGATCATAGCCATCTACATCAGAGTGCCTCGTTTCTCACATTTTGTATCACTGTTCTGACAAGAGCTAGACAGTGGTTAGAGTAGTATATAGACTATACTTTTGATATGCATATCATGAGACCACCATTTTTTATTGTTATTGTGATTGTTAAGAATAAGGGGATTTAAATTTGGTTGGTCTATAAATGTTTTTCCCTTTGGCCCCCTTTTTGTAGTATTTGCTCTTATTGTTCAGCCAGAAAAAATCAGCACAGAGTTTCGGTGCTCTAAAGGTTTTCGACATTTGTTAAAATAGAAACTACATCCCCCAGAAGTCCTAGTAATTATTTCAACTGCACATGACCCCGACAAACTGGAAGCAATTGCCTAAAAACTACCAGCCTTGCACCGGTATCTCACTCGAATAAGTCAACTTTGACTTGTGTACCCCGTGCAATGCCCCTTTGCGGGTAAGGTATATTTTTGAACAGATGTCGAAACCACGACTTGCTCGCGAATAACGCTTGAGCTTCTGATTCGCTGTCTTCTATTCTTTCCATTCCTCCTTCCAGTTAAAAAGTGACTTCAGTGGAATGGCACACAAGCCCTAAGAGTAGGCTATGGATCCGACGATCGCCAAAGTTTACTTCATGATAAAGTGAGCATCTCTCTCTTTCCTGTTTGAATAATTTGTCCCGTATTTTGGTGTATTTTGAGAATTGAGTCACTGTACCGATTCGTATGACGGCATAGAGATTTGATTCACCCCTTGTTTTGCTTCTTTTCTAGTAACTGAATATTATTAAGACCAGGGTAGAGTCTGACAAAAAACAAACTATAATGAGAGGTCTTCTGGGAAAAAAGAGTTAAATTAAGTGTGGCTGGAGCTGAACAAATGCAAGCTTAAAGTGTTCTGCTAAGAATGCTAACATGAGTGTGTTTCTTTTTAAATTTTTCAGCTCTTATTGAGTTCTGTGTCCTGAGGAGAACCCTGTTAAGACATACTATTTGTTTGGAAACGCATCGACTGGTGTTTCACCAAACAAGTATTCTGTACAAGGATTTACTATGTTGGCTCAAAATGTGACATTTATTTAAAATTGTACAAAAAAACTTTTTATTGAGCCAGAATAGTTCACAGTTTGGTCTTGCCCTGAATGAGAGTTTTTCGAACAGAGGTGGGTAAAGGCCAACCTAAAGGGCATTGTTCTGTCTTCCTGTTTTGCAAATGAGAAATTGGACTAACAATTTACAGAACGAGAGCTTAATGTATTTTTTTTTAGTGGGTGTTTTGTAAATGTACTGTTATTGTTGATAATGTTTTTCGTGGTGTCGTAAAAAGCTTGTAATTTAATTCATAACATTTTTTGTGTTCTTCTGTGGGTGTTGTCCAACTTTTGTGTTACTTTTAATGAAACCTTTATGGTGTATTAGAGGAATAATCCATGCAAAATTAACGAACGAAAATTGATATGAGTAAACCAAATAAAACAAAAATAAATGGTCATATCAAGTGTCGTATGATCATGTGGAGTGATGAGTAATTGCTATCAGTACTGGCATGGCTGGTGTTGTGTGAAGGTAAATAAAGGCACTGCCACCAGAAATATTGTAGTCTGGTGCATCCCACTTTCAAACCCACTGCAAGTGGCATCAGAATGTGCGGGTGGGCATGTGGACCCTAGTGAGCAGGGTGGGCAGAAAATGGAGATCTGGAGGACATAGGACAGAAGGAAGCCTTGCACAGATTGCCAGGAGGAGCTTAAGGTAGGCAAGAATGATGTTGCATTTTGCCTTGATTCAGTAATGTTGAAAGTGTTTGGGTGGGTGCTGAATCCCATTGTGTCCTAGTTGCTTCACAACTATGTACTGTGGGGGGAGTTTAAGCTGTGTAAAGCTCAAACTTTGTTGGGTTTTGGTAAACTGTGGATTTAGACTATTTTTCCACACAGTATTGGTGAACTGTAGCATTATTTGAATTTAAAATGTATGTATCAGTAAGTGCAGGTAGTGTTGCAAGTTCAACTGCCATGACGGATTACAGGTTTGCACAACCGTGGGTTAGATGGAGCGCCGGGAGGGCATTATCTATGCTGAGTTCAGCTGCTGGTGGTAATACACATGGGACCACATACCCTGAATGCAGACAGTAAGGGGGGGCGTTGGAAATTCTGGCTCTGGATTGAGCTACCTGTCTGAGCTCATCGTGTGGGGTCGCGAGATGTACAAGACCTGAGCAGAGGAAAATAGACACGGCAGCAGCTGCTAGAAGAATTGAGAGTGGTCTTCGTCGGGTGCTACGGAGACAAAGTCAAGGAGTGGCATTTTATGAGGGTGGTGTTTGGCTCCATCCCTCGAAGCGTGATTGATCTCAAGTCTTTGTAGAAGCTATGATGGAGAGGCAGATGGTTTGAAAGGAGCAAAGCCAAACTCTTAAAAGGGGACATTTGCTTTCCTCCATGGTTCTAAAATGGAGGCCCACAGGGTAAATTAAGGGGATTATTTTTTTCCCATGTTAAAGTAAAGAAAATATTTCAATGTAATGTCTATGAGAAGAGACTGGGAATGTTGAAGCCAGAAGAAATGTGTTTTAAACAGAAGGAAAGGCGATATCATTTCTGAAACAGCTTTTGGGGTTTTGGTGGTTGTGTAACAGGGTTCATGTAAATTGACATGAATTAAAGAAAATGTGTTAGGAAAGTATATACATTGGTTTATACAGAGGATGGTTTACTCTTTGGTATTGTATATAACGTTGCTGAGTGAATATTCATCTCAGTTCTGTTGTGTTGACTATGCTCAGGGTTCAAGCATACATTTTTGCTGCCCTGATTTTCAATGGTCAATTCACACAATTCACTCTCTCTAATGTCATATAACTTACACCTTTCTTCTAGGCAGAAGTCAAACATATCCAACAAGCAGAGCATCAGACCTACTTTTGCCATTCTTAAGGGGGTCAGAGGTGCTCTGATGGAGAGCAAGAGTAAGCTTGCAATGCTTCTTAATATGTTTGGGGACATGTTTATTAAGAAATCATGCAGCGCAGAGCAGACAGTCACCTTGTTGCTCTGTGTGATAGGGAAAGGGCAGGAATGCACCATACTTAATAATATACGGCACATTCCTGTCCTTTTCCAAGCACTGGCGGACAATGACGGGGGTGAATGTTTTGATTTGTTCTGCATTCCGTCCATCAATTGTGTGTCTTTTGCTTCCTTGCCCTAAGTGTGCCGGGTATGCCCAGAAGTGGGTCCCGGGCTCACTGTGCCACTGGAATCAAGCTATCCTGGCTGAAGAGGGGTGAAACCCCGAAACTGGTCCTAGGATGCTTGTTTCCGGTCAGGGAGGACCTTGCTTAGCAGTTCGGGCTGGACTGATCCCATGAAGCACAGGCTAAAGACTGATTTGCATATGGTCAGGTCTAAACTGGTATGGCATGGTGAGCAAAAGAATGATGGATTTAACCCAGATCTCTTGACTGGGGGTGAATTTTTTGATTTGTTCTGCATTTCGTCCATCAATTGTGTGTCTTTTTCTGGTGGACAATGCTGCCTAGCTTCAGTAGAGGCACCCTTGCACCATGGTGGAATGGTGCCTGCATTGTAAACAGGATTGTTTCTGTGCAGGAAAGGACAGCTTCCTGCACAAAAACAACCCCCTGAGGCATTTTTCTCTTTTTATGTGTGATGCAGAATACAGCACACTGGGGAGGCATTTTAACACATTTCCACTTTTACCATTGTTGGTAAATCTGGAAATGTGCCAACATCTGTGGGTGGATACGTGGGAACACCTGCGTTCTACACATGGAACACCTTCCTGGGCCAGAATAGCGCAATGCAGCGATTTACATTGTTCTACTCTGGATTTATCAATCCATGCATGGCCTTGCATGTCTTGATAAATTCAATCCAGGTTTTTGCATCACCCTTGCGCCCCCTTGTGTGGTGCAAGAACGATGCGAAACCTTCATAAATATGCCCCTTCGTTCATAGCTCCCAATCAACACCATACATTTAGACGGTAATTTAGACTTCAGTGTACGCTAGATAGAAAGAACTGTAATTCAGACACTCTCCTTATAAACGAGCTCCTTCTGTCTACTTGTCTGTTGAGTGCATCAAAAGGGTTGAGGGTTCATATCTTACCCTGCAAAGATCAACCAGGGGACATAGATTCGAAAGGCATAAACAAGCAGTTAAATGCCTCCAGCTCCAGATAGGAATCAATCTGCGTGACAGTGGGGTTCTCCATGTACTCTTAGCTAACGCAAGCATTTATTCCCACTATCATCTATTTTGATTCGGCCCTGTATTTGGTCAGATCACCATTTTGTTCACTTTTCCCTTCAAATAAAGAGACAACATCAGACTCCTCCGCAGCCTGGAGGGGAAACTCGCAAATGGGGGGCGATAGATCTTTCTGCCTTTCTGGACACTTTGGCCTCTACTCTGCCACCATTCAACGACATGGGGGACGTAGATGATATCTATGAGGCGCTCTTCCTGTGGATCCAAAGTGCTGCCAATATTCATGCCCCTAGTGTAAAATTTTCCCGCTCACGCGACAAAGAGGCTCATAAATGGTTCTCTGCGGACCTCAAACAACTCAAACTAGAGGTCAGGCAAAAAGAGAGAATTTGGCTCAGAAACTATCTTCCACAAGATAAAGAGGTCTACTGCCTGAGCCGCCGTCTCTACCAAAAAACCATCCTTAAGAGGAAGACCGATTATTTTTCAGGCATAATTCTGAAATCCCAGAATCAAACTAAAGACATCTTTAGAATAGTGAACGACCTCTGTAACGATGAGCGTACGTCACTACCTATCGCACAATCTTAAACGTTATGTGATGATTTGAATAACTACTTTATTAACAAAATCATTACAATCAAACAAAGTATACCACCACACCCTGCCAGCAACATCACTGAGGACGTATACATGAATCCAGAGATCTTAGACCACATCCCCCCGATTGAACCCAAACAATTGTCGGAACTTCTTCAACGGACCAAATCAGGGTCACCTAATGATATTTGCCCCTCTTCTATCTTTAGAGAATTAGGCCTATCCCTCCCACATGCACTCCTGCCTATTCTCAATGAATCTCTCAGACAAGGCAGAGTCCCCACAGACTTTAAAAAAGCCCTCCTTATACCTTTGGTAAAAAAACAAGGGAAGGATCCTTCGGATCTCACAAACTATAGACCTATCTCCCTGCTGCCCTACCTCTCAAAGGTGTTGGAGGCTCATGTCTCTAAGAGTGTCTCTAATTTCATCGAGACCACCAACTACTTGGAGCCTAATCAAGCGGGGTTCCGCCCGGGTCACTCAACAGAGGCGGTGATCCTGGCGGTTCAGGACAACCTTAGAGCCAATGCGGATGTCGATACACACCAAGCCCTGGTGCTGCTTGACCTCTCGGCTGCGTTCGACACGGTTGACTATGACATCTTGCTCAACCGTGTCGAACAGGCCGGCCTGAGAGGACCAGCGTTGAGCTGGATCACATCCTTTATCGAGGGCCGGACTCAGGCAACTCAACTGGGCAACTTTATAGGCACTAGGCATACATCCACCTGTGGAGTCCCGCAGGGGTCGTCTTTATCCCCCTTATTATTTAATCTTTATCTCCGCCCTCTTCTTTATTCCCTTAAGAAGTTTAAAGTCACGGTGTTCAATTATGCGGACGATTTACAGCTATTATTTCAACTGGACATCCCTGATGCTGTGTCCGAATTTCAGAACACCATGAAACACATCCAGTGCTGGATGAACGAAAACCATCTAAAACTCAGCCCGGGCAAAACAGAATTACTTTTGCCCGGGAACAGTTTATCCAGCTGGAGTGTAAACTACTGGCCAGCAGACCTGGGCACCCCCCTGTAAGGTCCACTGCTGTAAAGAGCCTAGGTATCACGCTCCACACGGACCTGTCCTTAAAAACCCAAGTGGGCGCCGTGGTCTCAGCAAGCTTTTTTCAAATGAGGAAAATAAAAAAAATTGCTCATCTCCTTACCCAGTCTGCCTTAATCCAGGTTACTATTGCCTTGGTTATGTCCCGCCTGGACTATTCCAACAGAGTCTACCTTGGACTTCCAGTGGGCCTGTCGAAGAGACTTCAACTAGTCCAGAATCAGGCGGCTAGACTCATTTTACAACAGCCAAAATGGTCTTCTATTAAACCAGGACTAGAAAAGCTACACTGGCTTCCGATTTCCCAGCGCATAGCCTTTAAAGCAGGTTGTATCACCTTCAAGGCCATACAAGATAAAGGTCCTGCCTTTATTCGCAGTCTGGTTTCTAAATATATTCCCACCAGAAGCTTGCGCTCTGCTCAAAAATCCCTATTGGAGGTGTCTCGCTTTATAAGGAAGCGACAGGGAGGCTGCTGCTTCCGCCATCTAGCAGCCTCACTTTGGAACTCCATCCCCTTACCGATTAGGCAGAGTAAGGATTTGCTCACCTTTTGTAAGGGACTAAAAACCTGGCTGTTCTCTCAAGCTTACCATTAGCCTTTGTTAGTTCAGTGTTATGTTGACGGATTCTTCACTTTCCCTATAGCGCCATGAAGCCCACGGGCGTACGAGCGCTTTATAAATTGATTTTAACATAACATAACATAACATTCTGAAAGAAGGCACCCAGCAAATGATGTCATTATAGCAGTGCTAACTTTGTAAAAAATAAAAAGCATGAGGACCCTTCTCAGGATTCCACTGTGGCTTGCACCCCTGATTGCCTATGTCAGCGCTATCAATGCCAGTAGCAACATAACTACTAACCATCAATCTCCTACAAGTATAATAATTTGGACTATTCAAGCTTTAAAAATCACTTCGATGGGTGCTATTATAAATTTTTCTTGTGTATTGAAATATTTAAATCACGGTTGATGAGATTACCCGAATAATACATAAACAGCGCCACCATGAGGTAGACTGTCATAAGTACTGTTGTTGAGAATTAAGGGCCACTGCCGAGCCCTGAGAAACACCTGCTCAAATTATGCACTGCACAATAAGGGTCAAATCTCAAGCAGACATAACCATACAAAGAAACCTTCTGGAATGCCTGCTGTTGGTGACTGTAATCTATTCAGCAGTGGGTAAAGAGGACTCTTCTTTTTCTCAGCATTGGATGGCCCCTTTATGTTAGATGAGTGTTCAAAGAAGGTATTGCTGAGTAGTATTAATTAGACATACCTTTCTCAGTGAAATGCCATAGAGGAGACGGCTAATGGAAATAGAAGACCAAATTATTATTGAAATACTGTTATAAAAGAGAAAAGATGTCACGCTACGAGCTTCATTGTCGAACTGCGGCATGCATAAATTCCCAAAAGAGATCATCGAGCAGATTTTACATGAGTGAGAGGACATAAGCCTTCCATTTGAGGGAACATTTTAACCATTTTGCATTATTACCTCGAGAAATCTGTTTCAGAAAAGTAATTTGCCATGGCCAGCCATTTAAGCATCTATAATTTCCATATTTTTCCGGTTTGATTAGGGCGCCTTCTCTTTGACTTTGATTTGCTTTCATTTAAACTTTCAAACTGCTGTTCTCTAAAGGGCTTTTTATTCCTCCAATGGGACATGGTGAACTTGACTGGGCTGGCTCTCCTCGGATGTGGATGATTAGTTTATCCATCTGCATTTTAAACTCAAAGCACAGTGCATTGTTAATCTGATGGTACTACTGTGCAGAAAAACCTTACAACCAGGACGTAAAATTAGTTTTCCAGTCTGGCAAAAAAAATAATGAAATAAAAATTAAGGTGGCCTTAAACGAAAAGAAATTTAACACTAAAAGAAAGCATGTCCAAAAGTAGCTGTTGTCCCTGATATATATATTAATTAAGAAGTTAAAAATCTTATCTTGCTTTGAGGCACTCCCATCTATTTTATATTTCGTAAACCTTTTTAGGTCGAGCCTAAGATAAAGCTCAAGCGCTGCTCTGGTGATCTGTTGTATATTTTTCATTGACTTGTGTCTTTGTCCTTTGTAAATGCTGGTGTTTGATTCCTTAATAGGCTTGTTAGTCCCTCGTTAGTACAGCCATGTTGTCATTTGTATCCTCCCTTGGCTACTCGCTCCTTTACTTGGTTGTTACACAGTACATGTACTTTTTCTTTTTTGAGCCAGGACATTGGCGGCTGCTTGTTTGCAATGCAATAGGTCTTGCATTTAAATGCAAGACCAATTGAGTTTCCAATTTTTTTTCCAAGGCAGCAGCAGAGGGATACCAAACAGGGCCTGAACGTGGTGCTGCGGCCCGTTCTTGCAAATATGTCTGCCTGAAGGAGACCAACAAGTTAAGTTCAGGGGAAAATTCAAGGGACCAACTCGGATTCCCAGCGTCGGCGCACCCCCCAGGCGGACCGTCGGCAGCAGGTTCACCCGAGGTGACCCTCTGACAAACTTCACCTGCCTTGTTGAATGTTATAACAGGAAAAAGGTAAAGGGAGGAGGCTGCTGCAGGGGTATGAGTTGGGATGGCAGTGTGTGCTGCTCTTGGGGAAGAGGGGGCTTCTGAGTCATCTCTGGCTGCAGGGAGGGATGGCTGGTGTGACTGGGGAGGCTGTGTGCCCTGGCTGTGTGTATTGTGCCTTTGCACTGACATTTCTCTCTGTGTTTTGGAACAGAGAGGACATCCCGCCCCTTGGCGTAGCTCTGCAGAAAGAGGAGGCAGGTCGTGAAAGTTGAGCTGGTGGGGAGACTGAGTGAAGTCCGGGCCACGGATTACTGTCATGGGCAGCAGGAGCAGGCCCCCCGTCCCGGTGCACTCCAGGTCTCTTCAATGGCTGGCGACTGCCTCTTTCCGCATCCCTATTGTTCGCTGTCTACATTTTTTGTCAGATTTGGGACATTTCCCAAACTCTCGGATATGGTGATGCAAGAAGGCGCTGTCTGCCCCCTCCCCACGGCACTGACAGGAAGTGGTCGGTGGGACTAGGGGGAGGTGAAGGGAACTTGCAGGCTCCGGCAGGGCTTTAAGTGGGCCGGGTCTGTCCGGGTCTGAGCACCGGCAGTTATTTTCTGGGGGCCTCGAAACGGGTCTCTTTCGGGCTCTATATCCAGGCCTTCAAAGGTAGTCCGTTTTCTTTTTTTTCCTCGACTGCAGTGAGAGCATGAACATCGATGTGCCCATGCTCACAAACAACTTCAGAAGTACTGACTTCTTACTTTTTAACGGCGCCCCTTGCCGCGCTTTCCCTTTTCCAGTAGCTGTCTCGCTGTCCCCGGACTCGCACCACTCCCTCTCCCCGCCCCCACTTCTCAGCAGCAGAAGCCAGGAGCAGCAGGGCCACCGGGTCACAACTCCATCTTACAGGAAGACGAGCTGTTGTAAACTGCGTGGTAACTGCCATAGGATCACCTAAAAGCCATTTGAATTAATTTTGTGCATGTGAAGAAGCTTTTCTTCAGCTTACATTCCAACCTCCGTAACTGATCACAAAACGACCCAAAGGCAGTGTTTCCAAATAGAACAGCGTTTTCATTTAATGACTGAGTTTTTTTGTCTCGGATCTGAAAGGCACAACAACATACCCTCAAATATTATTCATACACTCTAGTGTGCTTCCTTCGCTGTATTATTTGATATAAAGTGATGAGCATAATTTGGGCAGGCAGGCAGTAAATAAACATTCATACCACCAGCCGAAAAACCAAAGTCACCCCTCCCTCTGACCCCAACTGCTGCAACTGCTTTGCACTTAGGTACCGGCCGCAACAAAAATGAAAAGTAAATTGGGGTGGTTCCTTTCACCAAGTGTATTTCTGCCTAGGTTTGGACAGTTTCACAATTATTTCGGATCTAGTCACTTAGCACCCTTTCACCTGCACCTGCGATTCTTTCATTAACAGCGCGTACAGAGATGGGTTAAGCCAATGCTGAGCAGCCTCACCCCCATTCTGAAAAGGATTGACAGCGAATGAGGAAAAGCAAAGACGTGCACCTGCCCATTGGGACAGGAGTTGAGTGGTGACAGAAGTTTTGCTGTGCTAGGGGACTCCCTTTGATTTCATGTCATTTGTATTGAAGGCTTAGTTTGGCCAGCCAGCCAGTTAGTTTTAAAAGTGCATTTGTTTTATGTACTTCGTGCAACACGTTATTGCTTATATAAGGTGCTTAATGTGCTTCGGTTGGCAGTGCACTGTTTGTGTTGTATGTTTAGTGCAGGGCTTTAAGTGGGCCGGGGCTGTCCGGGTCTGAGCACCTGCAGTTATTTTCAGAGTGCTTCAAAACGGGTCTCTCTCAGGCCTCCAAAGGTAGTGTGTTTTCTTTCTTTTTTTTTTCCTAGAGTGCAGTGAGAGCCTGCACATCGATGTGCGCATGCTCATTTTGCTCACTACTGAGCAGTGGAGGTAGTGAACATGCCAGGTGAGCCGTGTTGTAGGAGGAACGGGGCTTTAAAGAGAAATTTTTTCTCAGGATTTCCCTTCTGGCATCGCAGGTGCATCGTCGTCGTGGTGCCAGCCTTCACATGGTGGGATGATTAGGAGAGAGATGACCATAGGCAGCCTGCTCCAGCACAACCCTGCTCCGACTCTTCACACTGAGCGTCAAGGCTGCAGTGTAACCCAGCAACAACTGAAACGCAGAGAGAGGAAGTAGTCTGCGTGATCCTGCCCTAGCAATGCTAGTTATCTTGATTTAGACCACGCCCTACTTGGATAGACCACGCCCCTACTTGGATAGGCCACGCCCCTCTAAGAGGTTTGACCCGCCCATTTTAGAGCACCCCCAGTTTTTTTTTACCACTTAAAGCCCTGGGCTCCGGTATTGTTTTCAGAAGTACAAAGTGTAAAGTTGGAGTCAGTGCTCCCGTCCCCATCCTTCCAAACCCGAGCCAGGGGGAATGCCCGAGCCACAGGCAGCTGTCTTGGGCCACTGCATTCTGTGATGCACTCTGAGCTGCTGCACTCCCTTCACAATGCACAGCACTGTTTGTTTACTGGCGGCCTGTGGTCCATGCGTACTGGCACGTGATGACCCCTCCACCCTTCAAAAGGGCCCCGGATAAGTGAGCTAAACTTAAACTTCATGCAGACTCGCCACTGAGCCAACATCATATACTGGCCACAACTGCAAGAAGGTTGGTTTCTGTATAGATGATTAATGGCCACGCCCCGCAGTGTAGCCACGTTTATACAGCAAGATACAGCAACATAACATTGATTTAAAACCATATTTTTTGTAACTGCAAATTTTGATGAACACAACCTTACGCCCGTGTTTTTGTTTTTTTTAGGAGTTATTGGCTTTTTTTTATTGTGCTTAGCTGTAAGCATTTGTTGGTGATGTGTTTGTTTGGGGGAGGGGTTTATGTTAAATGAATGTCTTCTTTTGTTGGTCCCCAGGGATTGATAATGTCACTTCGCCAAAACATGCAGGTGTTGCACTAGATGCTGTCCCTTTGAGCAGGTGCCACGAATAGCGGACTCCACCCAGGGTGAAGGTCTGTGACCCTCCCACCATGTCTTATGCCACACAGTCTCACACAATGCCACACCACACAGTTCAGCACCACACAGATTAATGCCACACAACATAATTACACTCCACTCCATACCACATAATTACCCTCCACATAAATCTACTCAATGCCAAATAGCAACACTCCACATAATTCCCTCCACACTATACCACATATTTTGGCTCAACATAATTTTACTCAGTGCTTCTCAATCCCACACAACACAATTCAACTCCACACAATTTCGTTCCATGGCACAAAATTCCACTCCACAACACATAAGTCCACTACACACCACGTACACCCAATCCACACCACATAATTTCACATCATGCCACAAAATTCAATGCCACGCAACCTAATTCCACTCAATTCGTGCCCCTCCACAACACACAATACCACTACACATAAGTTCACTAGACTTAATACCACATAATCGCATAATTACTATCCACATAATTCCGGTGCGCACACACGCACTGATTCAGCATTTCTAATATTGGTTCACTTCATGTTTTTCAGCACAGTTTCTTCATCAAAACACAAACACACACTATCCTACTGTTCTCTTGGCGTCTTCTGGGTACACAAGCACAGCCTCTTTGTGCGTCTCCCCTTTATTCTCTCTCTCGGACACTCTTTCTACTTCTCTATCTAGAGTTCATCCACCACCTCATAAATAAACTACCTATCTCCTTCAATCTTACTTTCTAGCTATTCTCTGCAGCTCTCACCGCTATTTATTCACCATTCTTCATAATTCAAAAATAGAAATACACTACACACCACACAATTCCACAACTAACGATTTCAACTCAAACCACATTATTCCACTACAAACAACATACATCCACCCCACTACAAACAATAAACATAAGTATTTACACAACGCCAATAGAACTCACTTTCACAATGCAAGACCGATTGCATCGCAAATGCTTGTTTAAAACTGGGTTCTTTGGTTTGTTTAACTAGCTCTGGCTTGAGGACCACCAAACAGGCCCAACCCAATATGCACATGAAAGACAGTATGTGTGTATTCTAGATACAGCTCCTGTCTCTATCCTGATGCTGTAAGGACACTAAGTTGCCCCAGTGACCTGTTAAACTATGAAACATTCACCCCTTGTAAGTCAGTATGGTTAGCAGAGGGCCACCTGTCTTACTGAAGAGGGGTCAGATATACAAACTCTGGTGTAAGGTCCAACAGCCCTCTTCTCAGTCAGTTTGTAGGTCAAATTGTGGGCCTGAGCTTTTGAAGGAAATGAACATTAACGTTATATTCTTAGTGTAATTTGGCCAGAAACAGGAAATACTTGAACCTGTAATTAGACTTAGACAACTTATAGTAGATTTCACACTTGTGAGGTTGTGATATTGTGTCTTTGACCCCTCTGCAAAGGATGCATACTTTGAGATGGCATTTCCACCCTTTCACACCTTTGTCCAGAAAGGTCACTTTAATATCCCACTGTGGGTCTGTTTGGTAAAGGCATCTACAACTATAAGCATGAATGGGTATCCGCAGAGTGGCGAGAGGGGTTGGAAGGGGGAAGGTATATGATCTTGGTATGATGCACCAATATGGCTTCCTTCAGAGAGAGTTGCCTGGGAGATCTACTGTGCTCATTGCACAACATAACTTCCTGAGTTTGTCTGGGAACATGTTGTTAGAATCCCTATGAAACTGGCTGGACTGAAATGTCAATTACAAACCCAGTTGGGAAGTTGAGAAGAAGATCCTATCTCCAGAGTGCTCATCAGAGAACTTGGATATTAAATATTGGGAGAAATATGTTGCCATCAGGCGTATGCATTTCACAGCTTTCAAAGAAACATTGTACTAGGGTCCACATAATTGTTTGCATACTGATTTAAGATCATATATTACTGGAATGTTAGTTCTGACTTACATTTGAGAACTTGTTCTGGAAGTTCCGCTACTGCTGCAATAATCCTTTTTACTCACTGGCACAGAAACATGGGGTCAGTTCGCCTTACCTTCTGTTTTAGTCATTGTGACCAGAACTTTGTGTCAGGAATGATGGAGCCTATTTTTGTGTCGGGCACTGAGGAATATTCCTACCTGTCGCTTCTTGTAAAAGTACCTGCTTAAAGAGTAAGTTACAAACTGATGGCTTAGAGAGGGTCCTTACTGCAGCGATCAAGGAACCAAGTGGATCAGGTGCTGAAAAAAACAGCACAGAAGACCTGTGAGTCTGCATCTAAATGACAATTTGAATCAACGAGTCTCGCAATGTCAGAAAAATGTCCTCTTGTTCTATGAGATACCAGGAATGGCAGAAGAGCCATCCTTGTTTGTAGGGTGCTTCCCTAACAAGTTTGTCAAGACTGCTGAAACTTTGAAATCTCTTCCCAGCTCACAAACTCATTTGATACATTCAGTTGGTAAAATCACAGAGATAGAATATGTCCTATTATCAGCTAGCAGGTGAGATGCGTAGAAAGCATTTTATATAGTTAATTGGTCATATGTCTTTAAGATATTACAATTAATGAGATGTCTTTTATGCAAATAAAATCACTCTATACATAGGTAAATGCAAAGATCACAATAAATAGACATACGTAAACCTCCATGAAAATCAAACCGGGAATAAGGCATGGCATGTCTACTATCCCAAATACTATATGCTGTTTACAAAGAGATTGCCATTAAAGCATACGAGGACTGAATTAGAAAGGCTATTATGTAAAGTGATTCTAAACTTAATAATATTCACAGCACTCCTAACATCTTCTGTGCATGTGCAGCATCATTTTCACTATAACTCAATTACTTACTCACTCTTGTTCTAGGACTGCTGGGTCATGGTTTCCCCTTTTTAAACCTGCTTAAGGTAAGCATTGGTGTTTAATGATAAAACAAAAAATAGGCCAGTTTGGTCCACAATGACTATAGTACACTGAGCATATGATTCATTTATCACTGATTTGGTAAAAGGAAATGGGTATGCTTCTTCAAGAATGGGCATAAAAGCATACATCCATGAAATACAAAGATGGGATCTCCTTGACACAAGTGCTAACATGTTCAGGTAATCTGCCAAGCTTATGATCCACAACAAACAGTGATATTGCATATATAAAGTTCTGTATTCTCTGTTATCAGTGTCTCACTTTCATATGTGATTACCCTGATGGGTGAAGTTCTCAGAAGATAAACACTTTGCAGTTGTATTCATTTGGTGTGAGAAATTTGGTTTTTGGGTGACTGGAGTTTGAGCCCTGGTCAAGCATAAAGGAGAAAGGAGGGTGGGACCGGGAGTCATTGTTTAAATAGGTCCTGCACACAGGGCTCCTAGAGAACTGTGCTGCAAAGGGTATGCAGGTCCTAAAGTGGACGGGGGAGAGACAGGTCTTTCTTCATGATGCCCGAACGCACCCCGGAGGATGTCATGCTTCATCATTGGGCTTTGCTCCTCGTCTGGCTGGCGCTGCAATGCCCCACGGGCTCACCGTAAACGGGGCTCTTTGCCTGAGATGTTTCTGAAGAAGCAGTGGGATGAGTGCAGGTAAGAGGGCAAGGTAAGTGAGGTGCACGTGAAGTTGATCTAAAGATAAGTCTGGATCAGTCCTTTTCAGAAGCAATTTTAATGATTTAGGTAGATCCAACTAGTAAAAAGGAGTGGACGCCCTATGAGGATATAATGTTCCTAACGGGCTGTCGCAGTGTGGAGGGTCAACATGTTTCGTGCCTTAGTCGCTCCCAATGAGTTGTATGGCATTTTTTTCAGGACCTATGCTTCAAAGCCCAATAATGAAGCATGACATCCTTCGGGGTGTGTGAGGGCATCATGAAGAAACATTTGTCTCTTTCCTATCCACTTTAGGAACTGCATACCCTTTGCAGCACAGCCCTGGTCAAGCAACAGCCACAATTCCTTGCAGGGTGAACCACAAATAGGGCCCGATTCACAGAATGAACTTAAGACTCAATCCTAAACTTACTACTATTTTGGTATTCACAGAATGCACTTACTACTTTTGGTATTTACAGAATGAACTTACTACTTTTGGTATTCACAGGAGCTAGGATTTTGGCTTAAGTTTGTCTTAAGACAACCTTAAGACAGACTTAAGACAAAATCCTTACTTAAGTCTGTCTTAAGTCTGTCTTAAGTTTGTCTAAAGTCTGTCTTAAGACAAAATCCTAACTTCTGTGAATACCAAAAGTAGTACATTCATTCTGTGAATACCAAAAGTAGTAAGTGCATTCTGTGAATACCAAAATAGTAGTAAGTTTAGGATTGAGTCTTAAGTTCCTTCTGTGAATCGGGCCCATAGTCACTAAATCAACCTGTGCTTAACCCTGCAAAGCTTGGCACAAAACATGCGGGCTTAACTTAGAGGCAATGTGTAACTAAGTAGCTAAATTAATCTGTAGGGAGATGGTACACCTCAACAATTTTGGATTCTCATCCCTCATTTGCATTAGCCGCCTGAGGGGCTAGTGGTCTTTCTAAACCTGCAAGTGAGTCCCAAACAAGTATGGTCTCAGCTTCTTCAATGTCCAGACCACAGCAAAAGCTTTTCTATCAATAGCATCCCACCTTTGTTCCACGGGAAGTAACCTTCTAGAGAGAAAAAAGCTACAGGTTGGTCTAGGCCCTCATTATTGAACTGTGATAATACTACTCCTATGCCATGCTCTGAGGCATCTGTTTGAATTATTTATTATTTGGAAAAGTCAGGGGTCTTGAGCATAAGTGTTGTGCACATGGCCTGTTTAAGGGTGTCAACGGCTTTCTGAAAAGCCTCTGTCCTCAGTCAAGGAGGCAACAACGGTGCCATACCCATTGACAAATCTCCTGTAACATCCTAGGAAGGCCCTGACCTCAGTTTGAGTTTTTGGGGCTCCCTGACCAGAATGGTCTCTATTTTGGCTTGGATGGCCTGCACCTTACCCCCATCCACAAGGGGTCCCATGTAAACCACAGAGACCTGCCCTATCTGGCACTTGCTGGCCTTGATAGTCAGGCCTGAGTTTTGCAGGGCCTGAAGCACTCCCTGCAGTTGACAGATGTGGTCCTTACAGCTGCTACTGAAGACACCTATGTCATCCAAGTAAACCGCACTGAAGCCTCCATACTAACCAGGACCTGGTACACCAGCCTATGGCAGTGGCATTTTTCAAACCAAAAGGGCACCACCTTAAACTGAAAGTTACCCTCTGGTGTGGAAAAGGATGAACTCTCATTAGCCCCTTCAGTTTGCTCAATATGCCAGCACCCTGAAGTTAAGTAAAGGTACTCAGGAACTTAGCAGCCCATAACCTATCAATGAGCTCATCAACTCTGGGGATGGGGTGGGCCTTAGTTTTAGCAACTGAGTTAAGCCCCCTGTTGTCCACACAGAACAGGAGTTCTGGGTTGGCGCACTGTAGTGAAGTTTTTGGTACCAGCATCACTGGGCTCCACCAGGATCTACTGGACGGCTCAATCACCCTTAGATCCAACACCTTTTAGACCTTCTCCTTGATGCCAGCCCTCACATTATCAGACAACCTACATATGGATTTTGGCAGGGGGCTGTCTGCTGTATCAATGTCATGGGCACACAGATGTATAAGATCAGATTATAAGATCAGGAGTGAGACAAAACAGAGAGGCAAACTGCCCCAGTAACTGGTGACAGTCCCTCTGCTGTTCTGGCATAGGGGTAGGGCAGAGGATGACTCTTTCCACTGAATTCTTCTTTCTCTTTTGATGACAGGAGGTCATGGAGAGGTTCACTTTTCGCATCCTCCCCATCATCTGGAGCCAACAGCATGGTGACCTCAGACCTCTCATAGTGTGGCTTGAGATGCTTGATATGGAGGACCCTTATAGAAGTCTGTGGGTCTTGAGGTCTATTAGGTAGGTGAACTTTCTCTTCCTCTCAGGTATCTCATAAAGCCCAGTACAATGGTCTTGGAGGGCCCTGGGCTCTCCTGGCTGCACAACCCACACTTTCTGCCCAAGCTGAAATTCCATGGGGGTAGCAGTCTGGTCATACTACTGCTTCATAACCTCCTTGCTAGCCACCAAGTTCTCAGAAGTCTATTTCCAGAACTTGGTCATCTGGTTTCTGAGGACTAGCATGTAGTTAAACACATCCTGGGGAGGTTTATTTGGAGCTTGCTCCCACCCTTTCTTAACCAGACTGAGAGGTCCCCTGGCAGGGTGAACATACAGAAGTTCAAAGGGGCTAAATTCAACTACCTATGTGGTACCTCCCTGTAGCCAAAGAGCAGGCATGATAAGAGGATGTCCCAATTCCGCCTTGTGGGCTCTGGTAGTCCCATAATCATGCCCATCATGGCCTTGTTGAACCTCTTAACCACATCGACGCTAATGACGAGCTCAGCTCGTCATGAGGCACAGTGGAGCTGCACTAATGACGAGCTGAGCTCGTCATGTATAATGGATATGAAGACCCTTCAGCACAGCAGGGGAATTGCTGTAGCATCGATGTGGTTAAGAAGCCCATTTCTTTGTAGGTGGTAAGGTGTGGAAAGACGAAAATTTGGCAGTAACACCCCCATCCTTCCACATTGACATCATGTACGCAGACATGAAGTTGTTGCCCTTGTCAGACACCATGTTTTTGGGGAAAATCACTCAGGTGAATCATTGCCATCAGCCCCTAGCCACTGCCGGTGCAGTAACAGTTCTCAGGGGTATGGCTTCTGGGTATCTAGTGGTGGGGTCCATCAAGACCAGGCTACACCCATTGCCTGAGTCTGTCTTGGTGTCCTGGGGCCCTACAATGTTGATTCCCACTCTTTCAATGGGATGCCAATGTCAGGTAAGGGATTCAGGGGAGCTTTCCTTGTCTTTCCACTGGCCTGACAGGTTAAGCAAGTCAATCATCAGGCATATGAGGAAATCTTCATCTGGGACCATTAAAAGTGGAGGACAAGATTGTCAAAGTTGTTGTCCTGTGCCAGATTTTCTACCAGAGACATCTCATGAGCCATGTCCGGTAGGAAGGCCCTGTAGCATTGGGAACTACTAACACCTGTGTTGTCCCATGTACAGGTGCCTTAGGCTCACTATACCGGAGGTCTTTCTCTCAATATATGTGGTGATCTCTAGAGGCATCACCAGCTGCCTGCGCTTCAACTTGCTGCCTCATGTTCTCCAGAGTTGGGCACTCCCTCTGTGCCTTACAGAACTCCTCCCTGGTGGGTCCTCCTTCTGCTTGCCATCCAGCAAGCTCAGGCAGGGCATCAAGGGAGGCAATGTCCTCTACAGTAGTCTCCAGGCTGGCTTTCTCTGGTGCCCCAACTACCTCCACAGTAGGACATTCAGGGGCTGGTTTCCCATGCCCCTTGACCTTGCCACTCTTGGTAGCTGTCTGGGCCACTTTAACATGCTCCAGGCCTCCGTGAATCCCTTCCAGCGTACCCATGCACCTGGTGGTCACACAGACTGACCCACTCAGGTAACCCTAACATTTCCACGTGTGGTCTGAGCTCCACTTCCTTCCAGACAGTGTGCTCAAGATCATACCCTAAAAGACAGTCCATAAGTATTGCAGGTCTCACAGCAACTTTCAGAAGACCTGGGACCCACCCCACCCCACCCAAAGGGAACTAGAGCAACAGAGTAGAGAGTCTCCTGTTTGCTATTACAACCTGGTGGAATGTATTGGGAATCAACTGTTCTGAGGACTCCAGATGACACCTGACATCGGCCATACTAGATCCTGTGTCCATCAGAGCCTCCACCCTCTTCCCATTTATGGTGACCCACTGCCAATGCTTGGAAGTATTGGAAGGCATATGGGCTTTGGGCACCATCTCCTTGTCACACAAGGAAACTAAGGTAACCTCGCTGACTTCCCCCTCACTAACTGGAGCCATCTCCTCCCCAAGCACTACGCTAGCCAAGTCCATGGGTTTTCCTCCATTGGGAGGTTCTGCCCTCTTGGGGAACTTGGGATGACCCTTGTATTGCCCATACTCATAACACTCATAGCACCTGGGGGCAGGCTTGTTATGATTCTTGTCAGGGAAGTCTTTCTTCTGGTGGCCAGATTGGGATTCTAACCCTTTGCTTTGAAAACTATTCTGGGGCCTTTAGACAACTCCTTTTTACCCCTCCCCCTCTCTCTTCTGGTAGGAACCCTAACCATCCTTTTGGGAGCCCCCCACCCCCAGGATGCTACTTTGACAGCCTAATTCTGACCCAGACATCTGCCTCCTCAGCAAGCTTCCTATGGTCAGTCAGCTTGCTATGTACCAGGTGCTGGCGCAGCTCTGTAAAACAGGTATTGGGCACATACTCCCTCAAAATTAGGTTGTTTTAGGTCAGTGAAATCATCTACCTTGCTGTCCCTCGACCAGCCCTTCAGTGGCTTGCTGGAATATTCTAAGAAGTCAACATAGGACTGGTATGGGACTGTCCCTGAGCTTCTTCCTATACTTCTATGGGGTCAGCCCATATGTGGTGAGTAGAATGGTCTTAATGGAGGTATTCTTGGTTTGGTCCTTTACCTCAAGTGTCAGGAGTGTGTCCCTCAGAACTGTGGGCAAGTACCTCCACAAGCTACCCCACCCTCACCCCCAGTACTCCTCTGCAGACCCTCACCCCTCTATTGGGCACTGCTGGAATGCTGCCACCAATACTGCTGGACTCCACTCACTTGGCTTTTATGTCCTGAAACTTGAGTTTGAGTTCATGGGCCATCCTTTTTTCCTCTTTCAATAGCTTGGCCAGCTCCAACTTGAGCTTCCTCCCCCCCCCCTTCTGTCCTCCAGTTTCTCCAGAGCCAGGCCCCTGGCACACACACTGCTTCCTGCCATCCAGGGCATCCTGGTCATTGGCTGGGGTCAAGTTTGGCTCTCCTGGCAGCTTTAGAACCTAGGATGGGCCATCTTTCTCCCAATCCTCTGTTTGTACATTCACCTCCAAATTGTCATTCACCTCATCCTCTTCTGAGGTGGCCTACCACCTCTGCACCTCCTCAAAAGCTCTGGAAGCTTCCTGGAGATCCATCTTGGCAGCTCTCTTTTCTGCTTTCAGATCTTTCTGTTTGAAGAGTTGCATGAGCTCAGCTCTGCAGAGTGTGTCAAAGTTGCATGGCTCCACCTGCATTTAGAAAAGGAAGAAAATAGCCAATAAAAAAACTTAGGAAGAATTTAAAAAGGGGCCACTCTGATGTAAAATTATTCATTTGGGATTTTTGATTAACACAAATCACTTTATGGTACTGCACAAGCTCACGTCCTGGTCCACACCACTAAACACCAGCGTGAGAAATTGGGGTGATGGTTGCATGGGGTGTGAGCCACACAAAGTCACAAAATCAACCTGTGCTTAACCCTGGGTAACTTGGCACAAAATGCAGGCTGGCTTAACTAGGTATAGGTGAGAGGCAGAGTGCTATATATACAATATGATGAATTTAAAACTACCTCCAGGTAGGCAAAATGTACGTTTTATTCTGGTGCCCCAAGTGGATAGAAATAAAAGAAAAGTGAAGGGGATTCGGGAAAGAATGTTCAGCATGTTTCTGCCCTTAGGGTGACCCAACTCAGGGTTCAGGGGCATTAGTTAGGACAGGTTGGTACAGTCACTCTGTGATAGTAAACATAAAGCCTAGTGTTGGTCTATTGGTTCTAAGCCAGCTGATACAGTACGTGGCACACAATATCCTTGTTATGAAGGTCCACTATTGTACTAAATCATAAGGAGACAACTAACATTAAAAAGCATTTAAAACACATACCAACAGTAACAGGAAGTCCACTTACAAAACTAATTTGAGTAGACCTAAGTGAGTGTGTCCACCACCAATGTAAATATTAGTGATGAAGGCAGAGTCATGAGCAAACTTACCCTCAGAGTGGGAGTTCTGCTCACTCTCAAGCCTAAATAGGCTGCCTAGATTGTGAACTGTATAACATAATTTACAGAAAAACACTACATCAGCTGTTATTTGGGGTGCATCCAGCAGACATGTATTTTTGAGTGCAGTTATCATAAAATACCAACACACACGCCATTAATCTATGTATTGAGTCCTGTTGACTTCAATTCCTATTGTTCCCCACATCTCTCTGTCAATGTCAGTACAAGCATTATCTGTACTATCAATCTGCACAAAGTTGTTGTATATTAGCACATCATTGTTGTACGCACACTCGTCAATGCAAATCACTCTATTTGAGCTTGCGCATCGCTCAATTGGAGCAGTGCTCATCCCGTCATGCTTATCATAGTGCACATGCATGGTAGAAACTTTGCGGTAGTCCCAGCCTAGTACATTGATACTGAGGCCATGTGTCAAGGTCTATAGGTAACAGACAAATCTGTGCAGCAAATATTGAAAAGGAAGTACCTTTTTCTGAACACAAACACAGGGACCACAACTCCCACAGTCCGTTCTGTCATTAAAACCAGCTGCCCCCTAAGAGTCTCAATGTTCATTATGGGGCTCAAAATGTTGCAGTACTTAAGGGCCTATGTGCACCTTTGAATGCACCTCACAGCCACGACACAGTCCATGTTTGCAACACCTGACTGTTCCGCACATGCGCAGCAGTAATCAAGCACTGCGACTACATTTCCCATGTTCCCACATGCCTCAGTTCACAATAGGCTAAATACGACATTAGATGCATGTCCATGAGACGCGCCCAGCTAGCTCATTTCCTCTCGCCGGGCACGCTGTTTGGAGGACGCATTTGCATGAAACAGGTACTTTCACTTCTATTCTATCCTATTCGCCTCTGCCCACTACTGCCAGAAGTCACAGTCTTGGACCTCCCAAGGCAGAGAATGAAAGATGAACACCATTCGGACAAACTAACCAGTCATACTTCCGGGAACTGAATGGCAGGAGGGACATTCACACTGCAGGCTGGGAATGGGTTTAAAACATTTTTGGTTAAAAAAGTTTTATATTTAAAAATGACTGAAGTTGAGAACTGCCAGGCTTCAAAGCTTCACACATACATTGATAAAACTCCTTTAAGATGGGGAATCATTCTTGGTACAGGTGAGTACTAGAATTACTGCTGGAATTACGGTTTTAAAACTGTGAAAAGTCTCAATAGGAAACAATGAGAATCTAAGCAATCCATGTTTTCCTATGGGGTGCTTTAGGCCATGTCTTGGGCACATTCTGCAGCGGCCAACCATAGAATGAGGTCAGGCAAATCCTAATGATTTACACCCACTCAGAGGTTTAATGTTCACTCTTATTTTTTGGGGGGCAAGGGTTAACGCCAGAATTCACTATTGGGTGAAGGTAAGGAGCTGTGGACAGTGATGTAGTGTAAAAGCTGATCATTCTTTAAACAACACAAACAACTGTTTTGACAACAAAACTCTAATATGCGCTTTGCACACATCTAGAAAAATAACATTGAAACTGAGAAAAGTTGAAGTACCAGCACCGTAAAAGTGTGCTTGGATTGGTAGAAATGGAAGAATTTTGAATGTGATGAATTTAACATGTTTATTAACTGTTTACCTTATTATTTAAACAAGGTCGTAATGAAATATTATTGATGAAAAATGCTTAAAATTATGCAAAATAACGCAGTATATCCATGAAAAAAAGCAGTATATCCATGAAAAAAAAGAGTCTTACACACGATTGTGCATATGTTAATAATGAAACTTAAAAATCTCAATTGCCTTCATTGCAATGCACCATAGCAAATGAAATGTTAGCACTACATATGCATGTTCTACACTACATTAATGAATCATTCACCATACATGCTTACATTGGAGTCATAGATTTCCTAAAACGATTTTATTATAATGATCTTTAGGAATAGTACATGCATGTACTTTTAAAAAATGGAGATAGACAATATATAGGGGTTGATTCACAGAACTAACTTAAGACAAAATCCTAAACTTACTACTTTTGGTTTTCACAGAAGTTAGGATTTTGTCTTAAGACAGACTTAAGACAGACTTAAGACAGAATCCTAACTTAAGTCTGTCTTAAGACAAAATCCTAACTTCTGTGAATACCAAAAGTAGTACGTTTAGGATTTTGTATTAAGTTAGTTCTGTGAATCGGGCCCATGGAGTTGAACATTTATTGTTTGGAATAATCACTGACAAAGGTTACAATTATTTCCTTAAATGATATGCTTGATTTATGTTAAGTTTTCCTTGTTTTATTTGTACTTTTCACACTGCATTCCTGAGTGAACAGACACTTTCTCCTTTCTTCTTTGAGAGTGAAATTGTGAAAACTTGAACTTTAAACTTATTACAAAAAGAGCAACTAAGTAAATAGGCTCTTTGTTCACTGATTTATGTGGGCAGAATGGATAGTTGCTTCTTATGAGCGACATGGGAAAATATTTTGGCATATCAATCTTTTACCTGGTGAGCGGAAGAGTGGTCACATGACGATCAGTTCCTAACATTGCAACACATTTAAGGAGCTGCCTCTTGGATTTTGGATCACAAGTAAAATCTCATTCTTGGACCCAATTAGAAGTTTATTTCCATCTAGTCTTGCTTGATCTTGTCAGGGTATTAGGAAGATAGGGCCCGATTCACAGAGTGAACTTAAGACTATATTGGTATTCACAGAATGCACTTAATACTTTTGGCATTCACAGAATGCACTTACTACTTTTGGTATTCACAGAATGAACTTACTACTTTTGGTATTCACAGAAGTTAGGATTTTGTCTTAAGTCTGTCTTAAGTTTGTCTTAAGACAAACTTAAGACAAAATCCTAACTTCTGTGAATACCAAAAGTAGTAAGTTCATTCTGTGAATGCCAAAAGTAGTAAGTGCATTCTGTAAATACCAAAATAGTAGTAAGTTTAGGATTGAGTCTTAAATTCATTCTGTGAATCGGGCCCATAGTGAGGTTACCAAAGTGGGGCCTGCCAAAAATACCATTTTATCTTAGGTTCCAACTAAAATACAGTGTGATAAGTATATCTCAAGTAGGAACCAGGGTTAAAGAGAGGGAAGAGGAAGACTTTGGAGATACTGGATAAGGACAGGAACTGGAAATTGGCACAGTTCCCTCACAGAATCATTGCTCAATTTTTCTTGAAAGAAAATAGAGCAAAGACAAATCAGTACTTTTTAAAGATAAGCAACCATTTGCATTGTTGTAGTTCAGTACTAAACGTACCTCTTTCTCAGCTCAGAATGGATGCGCATTGTTGAGCACAGCGTCCGACCAGGATTCAGGAACAAAGCTCAAGGATGCTGGACAACTAAGTTCAAGTAATCACAAGCATGTGAGTTACAAGGTTCAGCATAATCCCATAAAACGAAGATTCGAGGTGAGGTAGAAAAAAAAGGAAGAGGAAACTGAAAAGGTGTAGAGACGCAGTCAGAAGTGTATCCAGCCACGGCAGGCGGTACCTGCACGCGACGTTCAAGAATGCACAGCGTCTGGAATTAATTCCCCTAATGAGGACGTCCTAACAACATGGACCATCCTCGCACTGAAGCCAAGTCTGGTGGCTCTCCACAATAGATTCATCTATCAGTTTTAGCGCGACCTTGCCAGATTTTTCCACACAGCCACAGGAGTATGTGGAACAGTTTATATTACTATTGGGATTGAGTGACACCCCAACCAACGTAGAGGGGGGAACTACAAAGGCCCACCACCCTGCCTAGGGTTGCCCCACCCTGTCCTGAAGAAGACCCGCATGGCCATGGTCTAACCTACCCGCATGGCCGCAAGACGGGTCAAAACGTCGACGCCCTCTTTTTAATAAAGGCCAGGACCAAAAATCCATATCTAGACGTCCCACATGTGGATATTATTCCATGAGAAAATTGCAGTATTGTGGCCAAGCCGCCAAGGACAGTGATTCACAACCAGTCCGCCCTCTTTTTATTCATACTAATTGTTTCCCTATGTCACTTCCATGATTTTTCTTTTCTCACCACTGCATATCTGAGCACCCTTCTCTAATCACATTCCCCTTGTAGCAACCTGAACTGTGTAAATATCTTATGCAGAGTGTTTAACAATTAAATTGCCTCACCAGATGATATGAAAATAAAATGCATGGTGAAATAGAGTTTGGTATAATGTAATTTGCTGTTTTGCTTTGAGTAAATTATTAAGTATTATGAACAGACGGAATGTTCTTTAAACATGCTCACAAACGATCTATTGAATACAAAAGGTTAACCGATTAATCTCTCCTCATAAGAATAAGATCAAGGACCATTGTCTTTTGTATCTTACTATACCCGGGTCCAAGACCATTTAGGGTGACCCCATTCCTTGTAATGGATATTGTTGTTTTCAGCATTGCCCTGGAAGTTCCTCTTTGAACCCAGGAAGTGATTCCCTGTAACTTTATCCAGTGTGCTAACCTCCAAGTACCCGTATTCCATATTCCCCACTCTTGGCCTTAAAGGATGCATTAAAACTCTTTATGCAATCAATCAATCAATCAATCAATCAATTAAGAGTTTGTTAAGCGCAGGAATTCACCCGGTAGGGTCTCAAGGCACTGGGGGAGGAGGGTGCTAGGCACTCGCGGAGTAATGTTGAAGACCAAGTGGGTTCAGAGGTCTTCCATACTCCATCAGGGAACGTGCGGTGCCGGACACTCATGCTGATTCGTACAAGAGCCAGGTCTTGAGGTCCTTCAGGAACTTGAAGAGAGTTGGTGTCTGGCATAGGTGGAGAGGGAGGGTGTTCCGTGTCTTGGCCGCGAGGAAGGAGAAGGAACGACCTCCTGTACTGGTCTTCTTGATGTGTGGTACTGTGGCAAGGGAAAGCTGGGCTGAGCGGAGGGATCTCTGGGGTGTGTGGTACGAGAGGCGGTGGTTCATGTAGGCGGGCCAGTCTTGTGGGTGGCTTTGTGGGCGTGGGTGAGAATATTGAAGGTGATTCTCTTCTCGATGGGGAGCCAGTGTAGTGCCCGTAGGTGTTGGGTGAAAATGCAGTGGCGCAGTAGGTTAAGGACTAGTCTGACGGCAACATTCTGGATGTTCTGGAGTTTGCGGGTGAGGTTCTTGTTGATCCCGGCGTAGAGTGCGTTGCTTTAGTCCAGTCTGCTGCTGATGAGGGCGTGGGTGATGGTTTCTTGTGTTCGAGGAGGGATCCAGTTGAAAGTTTTGCATAGGAGACGGAGGGTGTTTAAACAGGAGGAGGTGACAGCATTCATCTGGAGGACCATTTTGAGTTCGGTGTCCAGGATGATTGCAAGGTTGCGTGCGTGGTCCGTGGGTGCGGGTGGGTTCATAAGGGCCGGGTCCCACTAGGTGTTGTTCCAGGCATCGGGATGTGGGCCTATGATGAGTAATTCGCTTTTGTCTGTGTTCAGTTGTAGGCAGCCATTTTCCATCCGCCGGACGCCTGCTTCCATTCCTTCTTGAAAGTTGTGTTTTGAGATAGAGGATCAGTTGTGTGTAGTCTGCATACGATACGATGTTTACTCCGTGTGCTCCGACGATGGAGCGAGAGGGGCCATGTGGATGTTAAACAGCGTGGGGCTGATGGAGGATCCTTGGGGGACTCCGCAGGTGGTTAGCGTAGGCTCCGAGATGAAGGGTGGGAGTCTGACCTACTGCGTTCTGCCAGAGAGGAATGAGCGTGTCCAGTCAAGGGCTTTGTTCCGGATTCCTGCATTGCGGAGTCTGCGGGTTAGGGTGTTGTGTGAGACTGTGTCGAAGGCCGCAGAGGTCCAGGAGCATGAGGGCCACAGTCTCTACTCTGTCGAGAAGGTAGCGGATGTCGTCTGTCGTGGCAATGAGGGCGGTCTCTGTGCTGTGGTTCTTCCTGAAGCCTGATTAAGAGGAGTAGAGGATGTTGTTCTTGTCGATGAAGGAGGCGAGTTGGCTGTTTACAGCTTTTTCAATGAATTTTGCCAGGGGCAACACCCACATATGCTGTTTGTCTTATTGTAAACAATCCCACAGTGCACTATTTCACAGCAAATCTAACATGGCAGATTCTTTTAGCCTCTGGAAGGGCCTTGTGTGCCAGTCGAGAGTGTTCAGCAAAATGAACAGTTCACTCCTCTACAGCTATACCAAACTTGTTTTGGGTGCAGCTCCCCATCTGCTGGTGACAGAGTGGCTATAGAAGGATAATGGAACAAAAGGATTCTCTTCCCTAGGTCCTCCTTTACACTTAAGAATGAATGAGCTTGCCTCACTGTGGTCCCTTTCCAGTTAATGAAGTTCCTAGACCGTTCCCAGCTGTCCATCCTTATCTGATATCTGTCACATATTTCACACCGAGGTCTTTCTGCAAAAAGGCCAAATCAGTTGTAAAGCCCTGGGAGTGGTTTTCAAACGTCATTAAAGTGAGGAACCTGGCAAGGCCATCTTCCAGCAGACTAATGCTTAATTAACCTACTGAAGGCCTAGACAGGTAAAGTTTAACTTCTGAAAGGCACTTTTCCTAATCATTTATTAAAAATCCAACTTTACTATTGAATTGGATTTTGATAAACACGAAAACAATAGTTTTAGGATTACTCTAGTACCTTGTTCCAAATGGGAGATAGATTTTATTCTGAAATCTAACTTCACTCATAGGTAGTAACAGCCATTTTCAGAGAAAATAGTTTTTAGGTCTCGCCTGTCGATGCGCATGCGCATCGAGCAAGCAAGACTATGGGGGCTTATCCACTCTTTGTTCAACTTGCAAGGAATCGTGGCGATTCCTTGCAGTGCCCGTGACTTTTAAGCTCAATGCGCATGCGCATTGAGCTTAAAAGCGCGTGCACATGCCCCCAGCCTTGCCTACTCTCCCGCCCCCTCACTTCTTGATTGCACGGCCGCTAGGCCGTGCCTCCCCTACTCTCCTCCTCCTACTCTCCTCCCCTCGCCGTCTGTTCCCGCACTCCTCCCACACCCCCGCTCCGCCCCCTCCCCTGCCTGCCATGTCGCGTCGCATGGGCTGACCGAAACCACCTGTATGCATATAATTATTGTCCTTTTGATAAACTTACATATAACCGGGGATCTGGACTAGCTATCTGGTCCTCTCTCTCCCTCTTGATTTTCGCGCTATAATTATTATCAGCCATCCAGTATCCTCACACCGCCTACTGCAGCTCCCAAACAACATCCAGCACCATTCTGTGATGGAGTATTCGAA
The DNA here is from genome assembly GCF_964263255.1 of Lissotriton vulgaris. NCBI lineage: Eukaryota > Metazoa > Chordata > Amphibia > Caudata > Salamandridae > Lissotriton > Lissotriton vulgaris. Next base: position 350,693,292 of record NC_141685.1, on the reverse strand, counting down.
ACCAGGACGAATGCGAGTCTGCCTTCTTGTCGCCGCAGCCTACGTATGTCTTCCCTTTCTACCCATCCTCGAGGCCCGACACTTCATTGTCTCCGCCCCTTTCTCAAGTGCTCCTTTGAAACCTCTCATTTACCGAGAGATCGGGACCTCGAGGTGCCTCCAGTCTGCCGCTTCCCTCGCTGCTCCTGGCTCACACCCCCGTGCACGCGCTGCTTCCACAGCGCTAGGCCTCGTCTGATTCTCTCCCAGGAATTTCTGAACTAATTTACTGTTTTTGTCTCCGCCACCTCTGCTGGCGGCTGCTCCAGGAATTCACTGCCAATTTTGTGAAAAACATATTTTCTTTTTCCATATCTATTTTATTTACTTGGGCCGTGGTTCATCATCACATTAACTATCATGGGATCGAGCCGAATGCATATTCTGAACATGCCACGAGGAAGCCATTAAACGGATTCATATGCTCGTTTTGCACCATAAAAAGGCATCGCTCTGCTGCACTGTTCTCGTTTTAAAACATGCCTTATTCAAGGCACTTGTCCCGATAATTTGGGCTCATTACGATCAGAATACAAAGCGCAAAAACAGATATAAAATGTGTGTTGACTTTTATCATGAGCCTATTTAGGTTTTACTTCAGAGGTACTGTTTATGCGAACATTTTTCTAAATGTGGTATTGGCATAGGAACATTTTTTTTCTCCAGAAAAAGCATCAGCACATTTTCTCCATTTTCTACCAGTAAAATGATAACTGCACCATGCTCTCGATTAATTTATTGGGCTTTGTGTTAACCGTGGGGTCTGAATAAACCCTTTCAGTGGTGACACCTGTGATAGGCCCACTCGCTCTCATTGTTGCCCTAATGCTGTTCCCGCACTCCTCCCACACCCCCGCTCCGCCCCCTCCCCTGCCTGCCATGTCGCGTCGCATTTCTCCTCCCCCCTCCCCCCAGCCGCCTGCCTTGCCTACACTCCCGCCCCCTCACTTCTTGATTGCACGGCCTAGTCCCCTACTCTCCTCCTCCTACTCTCCTCCCCTCGCCGTCTGTTCCCGCACTCCTCCCACACCCCCGCTCTGCCCCCTCCCCTGCCTGCCATGTCGCGTCGCATTTCTCCTCCCCCCTCCCCCCAGCCGCCTGCCTTGCCTTGCTCTTCATTCAATGCTATTTGTAAGGAAGACTGATTCCTATTACCCACATGCTAAAATGTTCCCATTTAAGCAGATCGGGGTGGATAGGTGTGGCTATGGGTCAGAAATGTGTTTTTGTCGAGCTCAGGGTGATTCTTTGATGACTCCTCGTTATTAGGATCTGTTGACAGTTCAAGTTACCAAGCTGTCATCCTCCCACTGTTTTCCTAGGTAAACATAGCGCATCTTACAAAATTAACTTTACACGTTAAGGAGTTCTTATTATACTGTTTCATTGTTTTAGTACTTCCGATTTCTGTTCCGATTTGCTTTTGCCGATTACAGCCACATAGTATCTTATCTGTAAGTGAAGTCGACGCCGCAATCTTCCAGCTGTCGTGTAGAACCCAAATTCATGCACAGCCCCCCTGTAGAGCTGAAAATGAATCGGCATAATGTAGTAACAGCTTGCACATTAGAGACTGGAGGAGATTTGTAGAACCTCGACAGTTTCACTGCAATATACTATTGGTCAGCTGCAATTGTCAAGTGTCCAATGCAGGAGTTCCGAGTAAGCGCAATTGCCGCCAGTCTCTAGTCCTATTAGGTAGACACATAGAACAGAGTTCTGTTTACAACTGAGTGTTTCTCTGTTTTCGAACATACATACACACCATTGAAACAGCTACACACTTAGACATGTATTTCTTGTTTCGGGAATTCCTATTAAAGTAAGGGAGGGCCAAACCACTCCAAATCTGCGCGTTAATATTACACCCGTTTTTCTCGATATGACTTTCAATGAAGTGAAACCGAGGTACGTCGAAAGGGGCACTGTGCTGCGCGACATTTATTTGAGAGTCCAGTTATTTGTATTGTCGGTGCCAGTCATACCTCTGTTTAGCCCATGTTCACGCTCTGCTAATTTTAGATGGATAGGGCAATAGAGACATAATTGAAAAGTCGTATTTTGCCCCAGATCACGCACTAGAATCAATTGGGCTCAACTGTCTGGTTCGCATCATGACGCACAGAAGGGTTTTTAGGCAAACTTTAGAGCCCACCGTTATCAAACTGGGGCCTTTACCAAATAATAGCAGGTAAATGCCATGAGGTTTGTCAGTGTGCCATATTTAATAATGAACGCGTAAGGTCATTTTTTTTCAGTAAACCACCCTCACCCTCACTCACCCTCAACCCCTCACCCTCACTCACCCTCACTCACCCTCAACCCCTCACCCTCACTCACCCTCACTCACCCTCAACCCCTCACCCTCACTCACCCTCACTCACCCTCAACCCCTCACCCTCAACCCCTCACCCTCACCCTCACTCACCCTCAACCCCTCACCCTCACTCACCCTCAACCCCTCACTCACCCTCACCCTCACTCACCCTCACTCACACTCACTCACCCTCACCCTCACTCACCCTCACCCTCCCTCACTCACCCTCAACCCCTCACTCACCCTCACCCTCACTCACCCTCAACACCTCACCCTCAACCCCTCACCCTCACTCACCCTCACCCTCACTCACCCTCACCCTCACTCACCCTCAACCCCTCACCCTCACTCACCCTCAACCCCTCACCCTCACTCACCCTCACTCACCCTCAACCCCTCACTCACCCTCACCCTCACTCACCCTCACTCACACTCACTCACCCTCACCTTCACTCACCCTCACCTTCACTCACCCTCACCCTCCCTCACTCACCCTCAACCCCTCACTCACCCTCACCCTCACTCACCCTCAGCACCTTACCCTCAACCCCTCACCCTCACTCACCCTCACCCTCACTCACCCTCACTCTCACTCACCCTCAACCCCTCACCCTCACTCACCCTCACTCACCCTCAACCCCACCATTAGAGTTAGTGCTTTTAGAATAGTGTATGGGTTTTTCTTGTAAATGTTTAGCATTTTTGTTTCCTGTAGCCAATGCTAAAGTATTACAAATAAAAAAAGCCATAAACATTTCTAAAAGCTCTAACTGAAATGGTCTGAGAACTATTGCACTGTGTGAGGGTGAGGGTGAGTGAGGGTGAGGGTGGGTGAGTGAGTGAGGGTGAGTGAGGGTGGGTGAGGGTGGGTGAGGGGTTGAGGGTGAGGGGTTGAGGGTGAGTGAGAGTGAGGGTGAGTGAGGGTGAGGGTGAGTGAGGGTGAGTGAGAGTGAGGGTGAGTGAGGGTGAGTGAGGTTGAGGGTGAGGTGTTGAGGGTGAGTGAGGGTGAGGGTGAGTGAGGGTGAGTGAGGTGTTGAGGGTGAGTGAGGGTGAGGGTGAGTGAGGGTGAGGGGTTTTGGGTGAGTGAGGGTGAGGGGGAGTAGTTGAGGCTGAGTGAGGGTGAGTGAGAGTGAGGGTGAGTGAGGGGTTGAGGATGAGGGATTGAGGGTGATGTATGTTTGCCACCAAACTCCCCAGGCCACTAACGCTCGGACGTCCCATGCAGCTTAAATGGTGCGAAGTGAGTTTACAAGCGCACGAGGCCAAGGTATTATGGGGCTTATTTAGAAGCCCCTTGCGCTGCCGGTGGGTCTCTTGTAATGTGTGGAAAGGTGACGAACCGGCGGCGCAAGAGGCTTGCACATAAGCCCCCCATGTATGTAATACATTCATCCCAGAATGCGTGTGCTCAAACACCGGCAGAGCAAAAGCAGAACTGTAGAGGGAAGAGAGGGGAGGGGGGAGGAGAAATGCGACACGGCGGGAAGGGGAGGGGGCGGAGCGGGTTAAATTAAACAAACAAGACGGACGGAGGAGAGGGGAGGGGGGAGGAGAAATGCGACACAGCGGGAAGGGGAGGGGGCGGACGCCGGAGGGTGGTCCGTGGAGAATTTGGAGATTATTGAAAGCATGGCGGCGCCCCCAGATGTTCTTGTTCTGCGTACAGTGTTGTGGACGCGCAAATATCAGTAACTGCAAAAAATAAAAGTTGCTACTTGCAAAATGCTTTAACACTATGCTCAAGAAAACATACTGTAGCACTAGTCAATAAATGTAAAGGTAAATAAGAGTTGTTCCCGCCATATTTCATCAAGGGGTCTGATGCTACCTACCTGGACACCGTGTTTCATACACCTTCAGTGAATTGACATCAGATGTTTAAGCCTGAAATAGGACTGTTCCTAGAGTCCACATCAAAAGAGAGTAACAAAATGACATCATCGCACAGAGACGTGTGTAACCCCATTGATCCAATCCGAAGCAGTAACTAGACCTCTCACTGCTGGTGGTAGACTGTGACGGGATACTATATTGTATTGACCTTCTGGTAATTCAAGAATGATTATGAGCATGCACATTATTTTGTGAACAAGGTCTAGTTCGTGATTTCTAGTTAGACAGGAAAAAGGATGCATAAAAAACATTGGTGATCGTCTAATAACCAGTAAGCAACAAAATGGTTTTTGATTTGAAATTTTACGCACTTTTTGTGGTCTAAATATTTTTAATGGATTTTGTACATAGAAAAAATGACAGAACACAAGTATCAGTATTTACATTGCCCCTTAGAAGAGGCTAACATAGCTAGCTGTATCCTGTAAATAACAGTGGGCGTAGGCTGTCCAAATAATAGAATACTGGAGGGAGCAGGGAAAATTCAATATCTCTCGTAAGCAATTTTCCCTCAAGGTAGTCTGATGTAGTTTGGTTAAGAAGCTGAAGAGAATACATCAATACGCTGAACAGTGAGTGGGGAAGTAAACAGCCGGAAATACGTGAATTGCTCACGGCAGCAGCGGCGGTGTTGTTTTTGGCATATGCTGCGCTGCGGGAACGTGTCGGGCGTTATTTCTTGTGAGAATATAATGTACATGTGTCAGAAGCGGGAGCAGAGGGAGTGGGAAGATGGAGAGACGGAAGGGTGTGGGCAGAGAGAGCAGCGGTAAGAGCAGGAATGGGGGACGGGGGGGGAGTAGGGAGCAGCTGAGAGGAGGAAAGGGAAAGGGGCCAGAGAGGCGCTGCCAGTGGAGCCAGCAGAGAAATTTAGAGATCGGGGAAAGGGAATTTACACAAAACCTGACCAGAAGGTGTGGAGAAGTGAAGAAAGGGAGCGAGCACTGGGAAGTAAAACAGAAAGGGGTAGAGTTGTACCGAGAGTGGAAACAAAGGAAACGGGGATGAGAGACGGGTAGGGAGAGGCGGCGGGAAGGGGAGGGGGCGGAGCGGGTTAAATTAAACAAACGAGACGGAGGGAAGAGAGGGGAGGGGGGAGGAGAAATGCGACACGGCGGGAAGGGGAGGGGGCGGAGCGGGTTAAATTAAAGAAACAAGACGGACGGAGGAGAGGGGAGGGGGGAGGAGAAATGCGACACGGCGGGAAGGGGAGGGGGCGGAGCGGGTAAAACAAGACGGACGTGCACGCGCTTTTAAGCTCAATGCGCATGCGCATTGAGCTTAAAAATCACGGGCACTGCAAGGAATCGCCACGATTCCTTGCAAGTTGGGGAAAGAGTGGATAAGTCCCAATACTCTCGCTTGCTCGATGCGCATGCGCATCGACAGGCGAGACCTAAAAAATGGGGCTGATGACACAAAAAGTGGCACTTTCTCACAGCACACTTATAAAAAAAGTCAATTGTGCCAATTAGTTTAGAGAAAGAGTTAAAAAGGTTACCATATTTTTTTTATTTTTTTTGAAAACCTTTATTATGTAAAGAAAGAGACAATTACAGACCCACAACCACGGAGGCTGGTCCGTAGCACACAACAATATCCACATCAAAGTACACATCTCTTCAGCCGACAACCCGAGGGTCCGGCAGCGATATCTCGTTTACTTGTAAAAGCATGTGGTATAAATAGGATTAGTGAAGGTTTCGCATTTTATATTTTATATAAATAAACAACAAACAAAACAGAAAGAAGATCGAGGCATTTCTGTATGATAGATTGGCTGTCCCTCATGGCAGTGGGAGACGGGTGGAAAACATGCTACAATAAAAAAGGAGGAAAAATCCTGGGGAGGGTATGGGGGGACCCAGGGGCAAAACAATGCAGTATAGTCAACGAAGGCTAAGTAGTGGGAACGCACAGTCAAGGGAGAAGAAGCGGATCTGGAATGTCGGTGAATGGGGCGGTGCAAATTTCTCCACGATACATGTTCCATTGACCCCAGATCCTACCCCATTTCTTAGATCTGCCACGGGAGACATATACGTTTTTTTCCCTGAACATGGACCAATCCATGTGTTCTTTCCATGCTAGGAGTGATGGCGGCCTCTGAGAACCCCACAACTGGGCTATATCTCATTTAGCAACCATATTACTCAATGTAACCCATTGAGTTTGAGCAACAGTACAGTCATTCGGCTCCCAAACATTCAACAGACAGCGTCTAGCCTCCGGCAATAACACAACACCCGTCACCTCACCCATAACCGCATGCACATGGCGCCAAAACGTCGCCACCTCCGGACATTCCCAGAGGATATGCAAAAACGTACCCAACATACCACATCCACGCCTACACAACCCATCCGCAGAGAAACCCATATGTACCAGTCGTGGGCCCTTGACATATACCCAATGCAAAATTTTAAGTTGCACCAGCCTAAGACGTGCCGGAATCGCGATCTCTTTGGGGGAAGATATCGCCGCCTGCCAGTCTTCATCCTCCAGTTCCAACACGTCACTGGTCCAAGCATTCCGCAATTGTAAAAGGAGATCCGAGCGATCATTAATCAGCTTCTTATAGATAAGAGATATAGTACTGTCGGGGACATATCCGTCAAGCACTCTATCCTCAAGAGGAGAGGACTCCGGGATCGTAGTACCAGCCGGGAAAACCGAATGAAGCGCATGGCTGACTTGAAGGTACCGGTAATATTCCCTATCACTCAGTTTATATTCCCGCTGGAGTACCTCAAAGGTCTTAACTGTGCCCTTGGCCCAAAGGTCGCCCACCCTGCTGATACCGATGAGATCCCATCTGTCAAAACCCTTCGACGTCCATAGGCCACCCACGCGGCGTACAATGGGGTCGATTTCATCAGTTTATCTGTCCATCCCGTGGTGGCGGTCGCACTTCCCCAAACTCGCACCGCAACTGCAGTAGGGCCCGTGAGATACTTCCGGTCGGCTCTAGAATAGAGCGCTCGATTATAATCCCCCCTGGGCAGTTGCCATCTGTCCATCTCAAACGCGGGGTTCGGGACAGGGCCATACATAGCGTGGTTCACAGCACTCAACTGGGAGGCCCAGTAGTAACGCTTGATGTCAGGCAACGCGATACCTCCATCATACCATGGCAAAGTCAATTTCGCCAATGCGATACGCGGTCGCCCACCCCACATCAATTTTCTCTGCAAGCTCTCGATCTTTCGAAAATAGCTAGCAGGTACCAAATCAAGTGTGTTTTGAATGGCGTACAGGAAGCGGGGTAGAGACATCATTTTGAACAGGGCCGCCCTTCCCAAAGGGGAGAGTGGCAAGCCACACCACGCTGCAACATCCGACCGAAGCCGGGAAAGCGGAGGCAACAAATTCCGCTCGTAACAGGCTTTGGGGTCCAGAGAAATATAGATCCCCAAGTACTTAAAGCCATCTCTAGAAACCGGTATCGGACAAATGCGCGGAAGAAGAGGCACATCGTCCGTGAGTGGATAAATACAGGACTTGGCCCAATTAATGACCAAGCCAGAATTCCTCCCATAGGAGCGTAACACATCAAATAGGACACCCAACGACTTACGAGGAGAGGTAAAATACAACAAGATATCATCAGCATAGAGCGATATCCGATCCTCAAAGTCAGGCGACCATCGGATGCCCTTGAGCGATGGTTCCCAATGTAGCCATGCAGCCAGGGGCTCAAGGGCAAGCGCAAAGAGGAGCGGTGACAAGGGGCACCCCTGTCTCGTTCCGTGTCCGAGGGGGAAGGGCTCCGAAGCCCAGCCGTTAACCACCACCTGTGCCAGCGGTTGCTCGTACAGAAGCTTAATCCACCCAATAAATTTAGGGCCGAAACCAAACTTCGCAAGGGCAGCCCACAAATATGGCCACTCCACCGTGTCAAAGGCCATTGAGGCATCCAAGGAAACCAAGATGACCGGCTCACCAAGAGACACCGCCCTTGCTAAGACACCATGGAGGCGACGTAGATTGAGCGCGGTGTTGCGGTGGGGTTTAAATCCAGACTGATCCGGATGGATCAAGTCAGCAATCACCGTAATCAGCCGATTTGCCAGAAGTTTGGCGCGAATTATAGGCTCAACATTCAGGAGCGAAATCGGCCGATACGACGAGCAATGATCGCGGGGCTTGCCATCTTTGTAGATGACTACAATAGATGCTAATCTCTGATCTCGAGGAAGAGATCCGAGATCTCGCGAGGACAGAAACATCCGACGAAGATACAGCGCCATTTTGTCGGGGCATAGTTTGTACAATTCCACCGGTATCCCATTCGGGCCCGAGGCCTTCCCGGAACGAAGTGAAGGGATAGCGAGCGCTATTTCATCGGTGGAAAAATCCGCCTCCATAAGCTCCTTGTCCAAATCCGACAGGCTAGGCAGGGCAATATCCCGAAGCAATAAATGCGAGTCTTCTTCCGGCCTGTCCGAGACCGGCGCATACACCGCCTGGAAGTGCTGGGCAAAAACTCGGACTATATCAATCGGGTCCACGACACGCGCACCATCCATCCGTTCAACAACAGGCACCACCCGGTTCAATCTATCCTTTTTGTCCAACCATGCAATCAGTTTTCCCGCCTTATCAACCACATCATACAAACGCCCCTGCTGCTCACGGTGCATCGCCTTGGCCGCATCAGTGACCAGCGCCTTATAGTCAGATTGTTTCAGGGCCAGAGAATGCACCACCTCCGGAGTGACCCCGGACTCCATCTGCCTTTCCAATTCAGTGATTTCATTTTCCAGATCCACCACCGCGGCATTCTTACGTCTCCTTTTGCTGGCAATGACGGACAAGACTTGACCACGAATCACTGGTTTGTAGGCCTTCCACAATGTAACAGGGGAGGATACCAATCCCTCATTCTCAGCGAAGTAGTAGTCCATACACTTCACCACCTCCGACCTGATCTTAGGATTACGAAGGTGCCAGGGGTTGATCGGAGCGATCCGGCCCTCGGCACCCAACTTTATGTCGACTGTAAGCCAAAGCGGAGAGTGATCAGAGATCCCCCTGGCCAAATGCCTAACTTCCCATACCGAGACCATCTGTGCTGCTGGTACAAGAATATAGTCCAATCTCGATAGACTCCCATGGGCCCCCGAATAAAAAGTATATTGGAGCTGTCCAGGGTGCAGTTGCCTCCAACAATCGACTAGACCAAGCATGTCCAGGAGCTTCCCGAGCCAAAGCTGTGCCGCAGGCAGGGCTCTTGGGGGGCTATGGTCTTCATCCCCACTAACTACAGAATTAAAATCGCCACCCACTACCAGTATGCCATCAAGAAGCCCCAGGATCACATCACCCAGATCAGCAAATGTGGTGGCCTGCGGGCCAGGGGGGATATATGCAGACAAAATGGAGATCGTTTTCCCTTCCCACCGACCCGTAACAGCCGCGTAGCGGACCCTGTCGTTCAACACTATGTCATCTATCTCCAGGGGGAGGGAAGTTCTTACCAGGACCCCCACCCCTCTCGACCCGGAGGTAAACCCTGAATGGGCCACCAGACGGAAGCCCCGTCTATTCAGTGCATGGCATGTATTGCCAACCAAGTGCGTCTCCTGGAGTAAAATCACATCTGGGGCACAGCGCTTCAAATATTGCAATACAATTCCCCGCTTTATTCTATCACCAAGACCGTTAACGTTCCAACTCAGCACCCTAAGCTCCCCCCCGCCATCCCGGCACTGGGCACCCAGCCCCCCCCGCCCGGGAACAAGCACACAGGATAAAAGACAGAACATAGCGCAGCCTCGAACAAAACAAAAAGGAAAAGACCCCCCCCCGCCACCCCCAAGGAACCCTGAAAAACACACACCCCCACCCTGCACCCCTGCGTTAGATCAAAAAACCACCCCAACTTGCAGTGTGCCTGTCGCCCCATTAAACTAACCTACAAGAAGAGAGAAAAAGTCCCCAGAGGATGAAGAAGAGGCCCGATTCCCCCCACCCCCGGGTATCCACAGTATAAAGCAAGTCTATTATAAAGCCACTGCTAGAAGTCCATAGTAACCGGCTCGCCGATGCAGACTCACTACTCCTGTTCAGCCAGGCCCCCCTCGGCACCTCTCGAGCTCTCGCTGCTGGTGCGGTTTGATGGCAATGTATCCAGCCAGTCACTGACCACCTCGGGGCGATCGAAGAAAAACGCCCGCTCCTCATACTCGATCCTCAGTCGGGCTGGAAAAAGCATGGCATATTTCAGTCCCATATCCCTAAGCCGTCTCTTCACACCGGTGAAACCCATGCGTTGTTTCTGCACCGCCTGGGTAAAGTCTGGGTAGAAACTGACTGAGGCATTGTCATAATTAGTGGGACCCATGGTACGTGAGGCCTGCAGGATAGCGTCCTGGTCTCGGAAATTAAAAATCCTGGCGATGATAGGCCTTGGTGCGGCCCCCAGCTTGGGCTTCCAGCCGGGAACTCTATGTGCTCGCTCCACAGTAAAGAAGTTACTAAGGCCCTTAGGTACAAGATGTTTCAGGACCAAATCCTCCACCAGAAGGTATGTGGATACATCCGCAGAAATCTCCGGAACCCCCACGATGCGGACGTTGTTGCGCCTGGCCCGGCTCTCGAAATCCTCCAGCCGGCGGGCAAACTGGTCATTGGAGGTGCGGAGAGTGCGAACCTCAGCCTGGAGGTCCGAGACATCAGTGGTCAAGCTTGCAGTTTTAATGTCCAGGGACTTGACCCGTTCATTCGTCTTACCCGGGTCAGCCCTAATGAAGTTAACCTCGATCGCCACCGTGTCAATCTTCGCAGCGAGAGTCTCATATTATTGGCCCATATCTGTACGAACACTGGTGATAGCGCCCATGATGTCCTTCAATGTCGGCTCCTCCGTTGAAGGCGTACCATCTCCTGTCCCCTCGAGAGCCTTACTCGCTCCACCTGGGGACCCTTTTGGGCGAGTGTAGCGCTCTATGATTTGAGTTTGAAGCACACCACCACGATGCGTGCCCTTGGTGTTCCGCTTCTCGGCATCTGCTTTGCCCGCCATAGTGGGTGACGAGCTCCCACGGAACCGGTGGGATCTGGTCAAATGATCCCGCTAACGATGGTCCTCAAGGGCAAAAAAGGCTAAGATCCAAAATTAGCGTAGGATCTGTCGCAGGAACGAGAAGTCAAATGGGGCGACCGAAGAGCGCCGTCAACAATGACCCAAAGCGAAAGCGAAACCGAAAGTACCTCAGGGGCTGTGGGCGTGGCACACTGGCCGTTGTTGTTGAGTTGCCACCTGGGTATCTTGGGAACTCAAGCCCGGGGATGGTCTACGATGTAGGCCGCAAACTTCAGGAAGCAGCAAGTCCGGTTCTCGGCGTCCAATTTGAGTCCGGAAAAAAGTTTTCAGAATCAGCAGGGCATAAGCAAGAAATACCCGTCGTTCAAATCAGGATTTGTGGCAGGATAGATGCGGGAGGCGAAGAGGGTCTCAGGAGCCTTGTGCTCACGCGGCCATCTTGGAACCGCGCGAAGCTCCTCCGGATACCATATTTTTAAGGAAATACCTGTGTAATAGGGATTTGTTTGGCAGTCAGCCAGTGCTTAGAGGTCCAATACGTGGTCCAATATGCTAGCTACTTAGGTCCTTAAATCTGAAACGTACACGTTAATATGCAAAAAATATTAGGAGTGGGCCGGACGTACATCATTTCCGGTGGCATAATTCTGTGTAATTACAGAAATGTTAAACGAAATGACGCGTAATGCATCTTTCACTGAAAATAATGAGCCAAACTTTCTGTTCCGGTAAAAATTCAACTTGTAAATGTAATTTCTGGCTCAAATATTACCCAAACAGTGTGCTCGGGCAAAAGACCTACCTAAAATGACACTCATGTTCAAATATTACCTGAATAGTACATTTAGTGATAAAATAGTGTAATGGCATATTCTCTGTAATTTAGCATAGATTTTGTTAGGTGAAATTACCAAAATTGAGCCAATTAGTCCAGTGTTTTTAAAATTTTGCCCAGGCCTAGTAATAATGGTATTCCTACACTCCGCTAAAATTTATTGAACCCAGGATTGTTCTCAAAACGAGGCAATTTGCTCCACTTTAGCTGTTTTTGCTCCCAGATCACATTTGACTCAATATGTACAGACATTTATGTATCCCTTGAAATACACTTACAAACAAAAGGGTTGAGGCAAAGAACCTGCACCTGTTATGGTCTGTGACTTACAAATATTGTGATGGTGCTTCGGAAACCAAGGAACACAACCCTATCTGTTCCTTTAAGGACAAAGTCCAAATACAAAACACAGATTGTGGAATCAGCACCCATCAAGAAGTATTTTTACATAATAGTTAGTGTCCTTCAATCAATAATTAGAGTCCATTTCAAATGAACAGGTCCAAACTTGATAGTAGTATACTTTCAATTCTTTATTATGATTTTCAACAGTAGAAAAACGATCCAATTCACAGCAGATTTTCTTTTCTAGCCTCTTATGTATCCCTTATTCAATGGAGATGTCTTCACTGCACACTTACGCAGACTCTTGTTAACAGATGTTCATATCACTGCATCTGAAATGACACTAAAGCGAGCTTTTCATCATTAAGGCCTATAGCTGAAATGATGCCCTGCATTTTACAGAGAGCACCTGCAGCAGGTGGGGACGGGTGCACTGTTTCTAAGTATGTCTAAGTGTTCCTTCAATGTAAGTCATCCTGAAAATAACAGCATGAAGAAATTGGCCTATAAGTAGGTAGTGCCAAGAAGATAAATAAGTATATTTTGCAGCCTATGAACAGCTAGATTTTTTTTACCGTGGATTGTGGTAGTTCATTATTTCTCCCCTACAGTTGGAGTAGGGATGCAGCATGCAAACATTGAGTGGGAGATTTGCCAAGATTTTACGTTGTGTTTGCTTCACAAAAGTCACACAAATCTTTCTTTTCCGATTTATTTTCCAGCGCTAAACTTGTTTGGCACTGGAAATAATGTGAGAGTAACACAAAGCAAGCGCATAGTGCTGCTTTGCATTAGCGCCAAACGGGTGTACCGTGGGTGGAGCATGAGTGTTACCATGCAACCACCGAAGGTTTCTTGCGCGAAACCCTATTTGCTAAATAAAGTAGACAGGTTTTAGCACCAAAAAACTGCACCCTTTTGAAGTAGGTGCAAAGAAGGAAAAATACTTAGATTTTTCCTTCCTTTTCTGACTTTGTACGTATGCTGCACTTTACAGCACACATACAAAGAGGGAAAAGGGCTAACGTTTGCTCTAAGCTATTTTGAACTGGAACGCTACCCTTCCAGTACAAAACCTATGCCAAACTCACGGAGACACCCTTGCACCATGACGCAAAGGTGTCTCTGTGGCGCATGACAGGTGATTTCAGCGCCAGAGCTAGGGGAAGGGGAGGAGAGTGCCATATTTTAGTAAATTTGGTGCTCTCCTACTCTCCTTCTCATGCTCTCGCACCATTTGCGGCTGCTGCACTGTGCTGCGTCAACAAATGGTAAATCTGCCCTTGAGTGTGCTGCACCATGGAGCAGTAGAAGGTATTTATAATGGCAGTCACGCTGCCCAAAAACTCCATTAAGCAATGGGAGAGCAGACTGACTCTGCCAGGCCAAGCCAACATTATAGGAGGCGAGTGGATTCTCCATTGTAGGGTAAAGTAGGGTTATATTTCAGAGTACTGATACCAGATTGCATAAACATTGCACTGGGGTAATGCAATTTAGCAGTCACCAGAGCAGAAAGGGCTTTTGCTCCAACCATTCAAAAGGTGCAGTTGCAATAATCAAGAAGTGGGAAAAATGAATTTGTGTACTAGGCGGTGAGTAAAAATGTCTGGATCTGTGCAGTCTCCTGCATTCTATCAGGATTTATGCTGAGTGAGGGCTTAAAATGAAGAAAAAAAGAAAACATCTTTTGTCATTTAATGTATATGATCTTTTATAATCAGTAGTAGCAAATGAAGTGTTATGTGAACTCATTTTCCTGTTGTTCATGATAATGAATAGTGGCATGCACCGAAAAGTTAGATGAACAGCACGTTAGGTGGTACTCAAGTGCCCTGGAATCGTGTGTTCTGGATTTAATATTCATGCCAAATGTTTAGTCAGCATTTAACATGAAATTGCTAACAAGGGTGTCAAGTGCTATTGAGTGTAATGGCGGCTAAAGAGAGGTGAATGCTTAGCGGGGGAAGCTGAGATCACCAACTCAACCAGGGTCACTAAGCACTGACCTGACCGTGGCCCCGGGTGTCAAATAGAGATTTCCGGGGTGGGCAAGGGATACACATCGCTCGCACGTTAGTACCCCTGCCTTTGGCGCTGGCGGCATGGTACAGAAAGTATCAAGGGCTGTGGTGGACGCGCGCCTTTCTGTAGCATGCAATTCCTTGCCCTTTCCTTCACCTTCAGCAGCAGAAAGAACGCTGGTAAGGGCTCGAGGCATGGACGTCAGTTAGGGGGGCCCAAGAGTTGGTGCTGCGACCCATGGTATGCCCCTTGTGTCCCTGGGCACTGCCTTTGCGACCCCTAGCGTCAGCAGTGGCAAAATCAGTGGCAGGAACAGAAGCAGCTCATCCTAATGGACGTCGGTGGGGGCTTCACTCACCTCATTTTTTTTATACTAATATTGAATAATATTACATTATTCGCTGTTAGTTTAGTTGAAAAAAATGGAGTACAAATAGCTGGAATATGACTTTCCCTAGCAGCTTAGGTAAGTTAAAAAAAATGCTATTAAACGTATTTATGTTGTGTGCGTGCTTGCATTTTTGAGTGTGTGTATGTGTGAATATGTGTGAATATGTAGGCAGTGTGTGTATGTGTGATTGTGTGTGAATGAGTGTGTATGGATAAACATATGTATGTGTGAGTGAAAGTGAAGGTCAAGGGGCCTGTGAAGTCACTTCCGCCAGCCCTGGCATTTTGGTCAATTGACGTCCATGGCCCAGGGTGGCTTAAGTGATCCTGCTGATGTCATCAGAGATAAAGGGTGCAGTTGTTGCCACATCTGCTACCACAGGCAATTTGAGGGATTGATGTCCATGACACTGACTAGGCTTCAAAACCATAAAGTTGGCCAACTTTGAACTGCTCAAGCTGAGTGAGAGATAAAAAGCATTTGAAAGGTGCCATTCCGATGAGCTATGTGTAACCTTTTGGGATTGTCTTTAAAAATGCGACAAGTCTAAAAAGCAAGGAAGGTAAATGTCATTCGTGAAAGGTGAACAAGATTCATTGGTGTCGTATCTGATGTTTTCTGTATCATTTGCTTACTTTGGAGAAAGCCATAATTTTTTACATTTCCCTTTATAAGGCCATGCTGCAGTCACATTGCTGTTCTACAACTATCCCTGGAATGCAGCCGAGTGTTGAAATTGGAAATATTTTGCAAAACGCTCATTGAAAAGCATGTTGCTGAATTTGCCTGCCCCACTTAAATTATTGAAATGTGGTGAATTGCCTTAAAAATCTGTCAGCCGCCCATCACTCAAAGTTCACTTTGCCACTGGCCTATCACACTGTTGAATGTAGGAAGTAAGTGGTGCTGGGCAACAAGTCACATTGTGCAGACAAATAGCCAGGAAAGTACAATGAGCAAATTCATACCCAGTCTAGAAGGTCATGAAAGTGCCTTGCGGATTCATGGTCAAACAGGGTCTGAAGACTGGGGGAAAAGTATAAGCCCTGCGGCGTAGCTAGACCTTTGGCCGCCTCTGGCAGTCCCTGCGTTTGTCGCCCTGCAGCGGCCGCATGTAAGCGCGGTGGAGGGGTGCAGGCGATTCCTGCGTTTCCAGTCCACAAAGGTCGCAAGTAAGAGCGGGGGAGGCCACCACCCCCAAAACCTGTGCGCCCCTCCCTTGCTACGCCACTGACAGGCCACAGTTCCATGGATGTCAATACGGGGTAGCCATGGTCGCAGTTCATATCTTTGGCTTGCCCTTTGTTGGCCCTGACCGTACCGGTCATGATGCAGCGGCAAGGATAGAAACTGAACAAGGCTAAAGCCTGGTATTCAGTCAGTAGTTTGTATTACTTGGCCTTCCCCACGAATCTAAGTGGCAAATATAAATGTGTTGAGAGGTTTAGTGGTGGACAAGGTATCAACGCTGTGATGTTAAGAATGTTGGGAGACACTGTATCAAGAGTTACTGCTTCAATCAATCAATCATATCATTTGTAAAGCGCACTACTCACCCGTGAGGGTCTCAAGGCGCTGGGGTGGGGAATGCTGCTAGTGCTCGAAAAGCCAGATCTTGAGGAGTTTTCTGAAGGTCAGAAGGTCTTGGGTCTGCCGTAGGTGGATGGGGAGGGTGTTCCAGGTCTTTGCGGCGAGGTGGGAGAACGATCTGCCGCCTAAGGTCGCTCTTCGGAAGCGGGGGACTGTAGCGAGGGCGAGGTCGGCGGAGCGTAGCTGGAGGGTGGGGGTGTAGAAGCTGAGTCATCCGTTGAGGTACGTTGGTCCGGTGTTGTGGAGTGCCTTGTGTGCGTGGGTGAGGAGCTTGAAGGTTATCCTCTTGTTGACCGGGAGCCAGTGCAGGTGATGTGGCTGCAGCGAGGGATGTCGAGGATCAGGCGTGCAGAGGCGTTCTGGATGCGTTGGAGCCGTCTCATGAGTTTGGCCCGAGGCTCCTGCGTATAGGGCGTTTCCATAGTCCAACCTACTGCTGACAAGGGCATGAGTGACTGTTCTTCTTGTTTCAGTGGGGATCCACTTGTAGATCCTAAGGAGCATGCGGAGGGTGTTGAAGCAGGAGGAGGTGACGGCGTTGACCTGTTTAGTCATGGAGGGGGTGGAGTCGAGGATTACCCCTAGGTTGCGTACGTGATCTGTGGGTGTTGGAGCGGTTCCCAATGCGGTCGGCCACCAGGAGTCATCCCAGGCCAAAGGGTTGGTTCTGAGGATGAGGACCTCCATCTTGTCTGAGTTCAGCTTCAGTCAACTGTTCCTCATCCATTCAGCAAAGGTCTTCATTCCTTCGTGAAGGTTGGTTTTGGCGGTGTGGGGGTCCTTGGTGAGGGAGAGTATCAGCTGGGTACATCGGCGTAGGAGAGGACGTTGAGGTTGTGCCGATGGGCGACATGGGCGAGCGGTGCTATTTAGATGTTAAACAGAGTTGGGCTGAGGATGAGCCCTGGGGTACGCCGCAGGTGATCTCGTTCGCTTTGGAGCGGAAGGGGGGAAGGCGGACGCTCTGTGTTCTGCCGGAGAGGAAGGAGGTGGTCCAGTCCAGGGCCTTCTCTTGGATCCCAGCCTTGTGGAGGCATGTTTGTGGTGTGTGGTGACAGACCGTGTCGAAGGCGGCTGACAGGTCCAGGAGGATGAGGGCTGCCGTTTCTCCGTTGTCCAGCAGGGACTTGATGTCATCGGTGGCGGCGATGAGGGCAGTCTCAGTGCTGTGGTTGCTGTGGAACCCGGACTGGGAAGGGTCCAGGATGTTGTTCTCCTCGAGGTAGCGGGTCAGTTGTTTGTTGACGGTCTTCTTGATGACCTTTGCCGGGAACGGGAGCAGGGAGATGGGCCGGAAGTTCTTGAGGTCCTTGGGGTCCGCCTTGGGTTTCTTGAGTAAGGCGTTGATCTCGGCGTGCTTCCAGCTCTCCGGGAAGGTTGCTGTCTCGAAGGAGGTGTTGATGACTTTCCGGAGATGGGGTGCGATGGATGTGCTGGCTTTGTTGAAGATGTGGTGTGGGCAAGGATCTGACAGAGATCCGGAGTGGATGTTATTCATGATTTTGATGGTGTCATCGTCGTTGATGTTGGTCAAGTAGAGCAGGCGGTTGGTGGTCATGGGGCGGAGGTCTCCGTGGTTGTCGGGGCGGTCGTGGCGTTGAAACTGTCGTGGATGTCTGTGATCTTGCGGTGGAAGAAGGTGGCCAGCGATTCGCATAGGTCTTGCGAGGGTGGGACATCGTTGGTGTTGGAGCTAGGGTTGGAGAGTTCCTTCACGATGTTGAAGAACTCTTTGCTGTCGTGCGCATTGTTGTAGGCGGTCTTTGAAGGAGGCCCTTTTGGCGGATCTGATGAGGTGATGGTGTCTGCGGGTGGGATTCTTGTGGGCGGCGTGGCTGTCCAGTGTTCGTTCACAGAGATAGATCTTCTCCAGCTTTCGGCAGGTTTGCTTGGAGGCCCGGAGGTCTTCAGTGAACCAGCTGGCTTTCTTGTTGGTATGATTGTTGGAGGGTTTCTTGATCGGGGCGAGGGTGTTGGCGCAGTTGTTGATCCACTGTCTGAGGTTGCGGGCAGCAGTGTCGGGGTCGGTATGGTCGGCGTGTGGGCTCTGGGCGAGGGTGGTGGTTAGCTGGTCTTTGGTGACTTTGCTCCAGCAGCCGTGAGGCATCTGTTGGGTGCGGTGGTGCGTGGTAGGTTTCTTGATGGTGAAGTGGATGCAGCGGTGGTCAGTCCATTGGAGTTCGGTGGTGTGGTTGAAGGAGACGTGGGGGCTTGCGGAGAAGATGGGGTCAAGCGTGTGACCGGCGGAGTGGGTGGGTGTTGTGAAGAGTTGTCTGAGTTACTTTGCAGGTATGTTTTATTGACATTTACAACCAAAGTCACTAATTGACTAATTAATATGTATGGTGTCTATACTATAAGTGCTATTCCGTAAGGAATGTGAAAGTGATGTCCGTGGAGTCAATGTTTCTCCATGAGGGCTGTAAGACAGTAGTCAAACACAAGGAAGAATATGAAAAACACAACCATGTACACCAACAGCGTTTAAGGTCAGCGACCTGGTTTGTATACAAAAAAGTGTTTTCGTCTTGAAAGGGGAGGAGAAGTTTGGTGACCCGGCTTATTGACAAGGTTAAAGGAAGTGTCATCCGTGTCAAGCGGCTTCATTGATGGAATGCTGAAAGAGTGGTAAGGTGCAAAGGTGGGCAACCCCAAAGCAACGTTGTGAGGCAACGTTATTGTTAAGCACCAAGTCTTCTTGTCCCAGTATGAGCACTAGCCAATGGAAAAAAAGGTTGGTCGTTTTCGGCATGCTTGCAGAAGTTATCGCCCCAGAAGGTTGCCCATTCGTTACAGATAATTTGTTAAGTCATCTGACCTGGAAACTGCTTAATATTGACAGATGTTCAAGTAGGACAATTGTAATTTCAAGGTGTGTATTACTCAGGGTAGATTACGGTGCTGGTCATTCACTGAATAATGGCGAGCTGCGGGTTATTGACACCTCTCAAGAGACCCCACGAGCCCTGGGAAAATGTGTGTGGATTGTGCACTACCACACACCCCCACTGGGGCCCAACAAACTTTAAGACAACTACTTGAGCACTGCTTGATCTCCACTGTCGATTTGACATGGAGTCAACAGGGAATCTTATACAACCCTGCCAAATGCATGGGTACTGTTGGATCTGGATGCAGTGACAGCTCCTCTTGTTGCCACACAGAACTATGTAATAAGCGAGGCAGACGTCAGATAAATTATTCAGATACAGGGTGAGTAGAACCAAGTTTTTTCAATTTTCAAGAAGCAATAGGAGGTGCCCCGGAGATGCAAACTGGTCGGTCAACTGACCACTCTCTCGGTCCACCTGCTAACCATCCTGTCGCCACTCAAATGTCAACCTTCTCCACTCGAATGCCATCACTATCCGGAGTGGAGAATGTTGGCATGCATTATAGAACACTACGAGGAGGCATCCAAAAATGTGACATGTGGACACTCCTGTACCTGTTGAGAACAGAAGAAGGACTACCCTGCTGTCTGAAAATCTGAAGGATGACTGGACCTGATTTCCTTGAACCCAGGATCCCAGAAGTGACTCCAAGGGTCAATTGGCTGACCACCTGTTTGAGCTAAAGGCACAGAACAAGCTTCCAGAGGCCTTTCATGCTTACCAGCTACCCAGACCCAGCTGGACCTGACCTAGTCCCCTTTACTGGACTCTGGATCACCAGATACAAACTTCAGCCACATTACAGACTGACATGCAGTAGTGAGACCACATTTCCTCAGCTATCAAGCCTTTGGTAGATTTTGCTATTGTTGATCATGTGACCCTGCTCCACGCTGTTAACATGTGCATAGGTACAGAAGAGTCATGAAATGGTTGGTCTGAATTCTCAAGGCATGGCTTACTTTTATGCAAATTGAATTTTGAAGATCAATTCAAAATCCAGTCTCTCTGTCTCTCTCTGTCTCTCACTGTCTAGGATTGTGTCACCCATTTTTTTTATTATTTCCTTGGAGCTGTAGAGTAATCAATTTCTACGGGTAGGTTGATGACCACCGGCCCACAGATGAGTCTATCATCTAATTGTACCCCTGCTAATTTTCTGTCTCTGCAAAGTCAATTCAGGTTGAAACATTAGGCTCGATCATGCATGTTAGGGAATTCAGTATTTACCAGACACAGTAAATACTAATATTGTGGCTGAAGTATTTGCCGAGTTCGGTAAATACCTCCTCGTCCAAGTTCAAACTTACAAATGGGTATTTGATGCCTTCCAAACCGAATTCTGCATGTCCAGGTAACCTGGTAATTACTAGGGTTTTCCCCTAGTACATTTCTACAGGTTTGACTTACAAGCTAACTCTTCCACTATCAACAATCACAATGTGACACAAACTACAAGGGACACATATGCTAGAATAAATCATCTTGAGAAGAAATGAATTGTTAGGTAATTCAAGCACCAACTCACATGTGACGAAATCAGGGTCCAGTGCTACCTTTCACAAATACAGACCCAAGCATTCATCAAATCTGTAAGAGCAAATCACCAAACCTTTCCTTCACAGCACCCCCGCTGGTCATATAAAAAACTCAAGCCTTCTGTCCTGCAAAAACACTTTCAGCTTCGAGTGACACACTATTTCAAAAGTTAAAAAGCTTAACAGAGTCCCGCCATTGAAAAATAAATTACCCTAATAAATCATAAACGTTTCTAGAGAAAATCGCATTAGCAACCCTAGCAAAAGATCAACTTATCGATAAACTGAAGGTTTACTCCTTCCTTTCTGTATCCCTACTACCCCCTTCATATATGCAATGTTACTCTCAGTCTATCTCCCCACCTAAGATCAGAGCATATAACTACCCTGCTCATCATAGAGCTCAGGGAAAAAAAGAGTGAAAGATAGTGGCAGAACTGCAGAATGGTGCTAGTCATTTTATAAATTGGGGCAAGGCAGAGGCTGTAGATATTAGTCTTGTCACCATGTTAGGCAGAGCCTTGTGCTTTTTAAACTATTTCTTATGCAAATTAACTTGTGCTCTGCCCACAAATGAGATCATTCACTTAACTGATGGGCCCCACTGCAAGGGAACTCAAGCGATGTAGACATGTTTCTGCCTTGTTGGGCTTCATCAGGAAGGTTCACCTTGAGTCCCTTCTGTTTAGCGAAACAAGACATATATGTCTGGAATACATCTTTACGGGATTTTTGGAGGGAAACAAAAAGTGATTGATGGAACTGCCTCAATTAATCTACTTGTGATTTACTATGCTCTTGCAGACAGAGATGGTCATATGCAACTCAGTCTAGGCCCTGTCCCACAGTGGAAATACCGAGAGGTGAGGTTTAAGGTCACTGCACCATATAGAACCAAGTTGTATCTCACCATTCAGGTCCAAGAGGCTGAACCATGTATGGGTTTGTTTGGTAGCCCGTTCAGAAGAGACATGACGGGTGGTTCTGGACCAGCTAGCGTGGTTTTACACGTTTTCGTAATTCGTCATTGCTTGCCATTGTCACCTTTTTATTTAAAGCAGAAAACCCGAGTCTTAGAAATTGACTTCAGGAAAACCGTATTAGAGTCATGCCAATATCAACTTTACATAACAGTGTATATTCCCTAATGGATTTCCTAATCTGGAAAATCCAAGGAGAAAACATGAGTTTGTGGAAAAATGTCATAACATTTGGCAATCAGGTTGAAATGTTTTCTTAGAGACGTGGTGTAATTGTACCCTAAACCCCAAAATATATTTTTCCTCTCCTTCTCCACCCTCACTTTCCCCATTAGCCTGTTGGTAGGTTCCCTGAGGGTCCATTTCTCTGCAACCATTTTCCAGAGGCTGTTCTGATGCGGTGTTCAGCACTGTATGGTCAACATTTATCTTCTACAATAAAGTCATTTGTACTCACCTCTCCATTGTCTTGATGTCGATTACTACAGGCCTCATCAGGAAGGTTATGGAGCCACCGAAAGACTGTTGAAATGGATTTGCTCTCACGGTATTATTTAGGGTGCTTAGTGGGAATTTTGTTGGTGTGGATGTAACTTGCGTAATTACGTAATAACTGCAAAATTATGCAAAATACATCTTGACTCAAACAATTACCACAACAGTCAGTTTAGGGAACGATTCAACTCAAAAATGTTATTCTGATTTGATTTCTGCTTATTCACATTCAAAATACTGCAGCTCGCATTTGGATTGGTAGTTTTGCTCACAAAATTTACTCAAACAATCCACTTAGGTATGATTCTGCTAGTATTCAAAAATTACCAGACCATGGTATCTTGCAGTAAACAGACCCCCCAGGATATAGCGGCATGGATTAGCAAATTTAGCGGCACAAAAATGGAAATTTTGCGGCACAAATATGGAAATTTAGCTGCAATTCTGCTGCATTTTATTTGGCCATTTTTCCTACAACAAACACAGATATCTTAGTTTTTTTAGTTATTTATCAACATGAAGCTATGTATATTTGGTTTATTTACAATGTAGACACTTTGAAAAGCAAAAGACTGCCCGTCAGCAGCCCAGGGAAGCAAAACCGCGTTACAGACGTAAATTTGGGTGCAGTTATCGCGGGAATACTGGTGTTGTCTTAAGTTTGTGGTAGCTTGTGAATGGAGTGTTAAATCTATCTCCACTTTTGCTGTGTTAAGGTGGAGATAAATCGGAGTTAACTCCTTGTGAATATGCCCTGAGCGTTTCCAGCTATCACTTTATTGCTGTCCCAAGCTAGTTTTAGAGATTATTTTTTTTTTAAACACACCCACATATCTCGCAATTATTCGAAAAGCAAAAAGCTTCTAACTAATAAAATATTTGTAACTTCCAAGGTGCCAAATTCTGAGTACTGTACAATTAAATCTCCAGATCAGGCAAAATGTTGCTATGAGTATGACACAAATCATAGATGAATGTTAATAATATTGATCATTCACATGCATATCTCCGATTTAAATATACTTGTGAAAAGATGCACAAAAATATTAAAAATTCTGGTGCACCAGAAGCTAGCCTTTCTTTCAGGCCTAAGTAGCAAAGGTTACTATTAGCCGCTCATTCTGAGCTACTCCTCACGGGCGCAGGGACTATAGCAGCACGGACAGAAGTGCAAATATGGCCTGAACCATGCAGATCATCTGGAGACATCAGTCCTCGAACCTGCCAGCCTCATGCCTGGGGTATCTATCATTGTAGTGCCCTCAACCAACCTTGCTCTGTTTTAATTACCTTTCAATGTAACGGCAAATACTGCACTGGCTTAAAAAACAACTTAGTGAGCAGCTATTCATCAACCTCTGAAGCTATGAGGTTTTGTGTTACAAGCACGTGAAACTTAGCACCACAAGGCTCAGGCCTAAAGTGCCCCTGGACCCTTTATTCTTCTAACAACAGGAAGTTTTCATATGCTATGCACTTTGTACTTTAACAAGAGCCTACGGCAACCTCTATGGTGTTTCCAGGAATTCCCCCTTCTAAATCTCTGATATTAAGAATCGCTTTCATCATAGTCCATCAACGAAGGCTGCAGCGCCCGATTTATAATCCCCCCCAATAGTCTGAGATGGAGACAAATTATATAGCGTGACACCATGCTTTCGGGATATTTATTAGCATATTTAGTGGCATGCCTGTCATAGAGCACTTCAACGCCTTGTTAAGGGTGGTAAGCGCCATATAAACATAATTAAAATTATAGTTCTGTAAGAAAAACTGAATTTACACATATACCTTACAACTGCCTAATACAGAGAAGGCTTGCAGGGAACACTTAATCAAATAATTAGTTTTCGATTGGTTTTGGAACGAAACAGTGTCAAATCCTTCTCCGCAGAAAAACGAGAGGAAAGTCTTTTGTGCTGACATCTACATTAGCCTTCACGCACAACACACAGAGGAGGTGAATCTTGCAAGCGTGACATACATAGCTACCAACTTTAGAAAATGGAGATATTGGACATTTATCTTGCTTCACTATTCAGACCACCCAGGATATAGCGGCATGGATTAGCTTTTGTAAAAACATGCTGCGATTGCTGCAAAAGTGCCGATCTTGGGCACTTTTGTAAAAATCGAGGCATTTTTACAAAAGTGCCGATATCGCGGCAAACCACGAAACCGCGAAATCCTGGATGGTCTGATTAAAATACCTCCTCAAAATTACAAAATATTGTTGAATGGAGTAATCTGTGATTTTGCCCTAAATTCGTTACGCAAAATGACCAAAATTACCACCAATGACTCCAGCATAATTAAACTTTCACCCAGTTGAGACTACATTGTAAAGAAGAAGTAGTTGGGACAATAAAACATACTGGAAAAAGTGGATACCGCAAGCAGAGTGCCAATCTCCCTAGACTACCACTCACAAGCTTCATGGAGGGCTCTTATTGAAATGTTGTCTAGTAGCTCGCTTCTCTGATTGCCTAATTTCTGGCCACAACTTGGAGGACCAGCTTGACTGCAGTCTGCTTGGAGAAACAGCAGGACTGCAGTCTCTTTGGAGGGCCATCCTATTTGCTGTCTCCTTGGCGGAAAGCTTGACATCAGTCTCTTTGACGGGCCAACCTGAATGCAGCTTCCTAGGAGAGCCAGCCTGATTGCAGTCTGCTTGGGGTCAGTCTTACTGCAGTCTCCTTGGCGGGCCAGCCTGATTGCCCTCTCTTTGTAGGGCCAGCTAGATTGCATTCTCCTTGGAGGGTGGCCTGATAGCAGTCTCCTTGGGGGGGGCAGCCTGAGTGCAGTCTCCTTGGACTGTAGCCTGATTGCAGTATCCTTGGTGGGGGGGCAGCCTGAGTGCAGTCTCCCTGGAGGGCCAGCCTAATTGCTGTCTTCTTGGGGGGGCAGCTTGACTGCATTCTCCTTTGAGGGCCAGCCTGATTTTAGTCTCCTTGGAGGGCCAGCCTGATTGCAGTCTCCTTGGATGAAGCCTGATTGTCGTCTTCTGGTAGGGCCATCCTGTTTACAGTCTCCATGGGGGGGTTGGGTAGTTTGACTGCAGTATCCTTGGCGGGCCAGCCTGATTGCCGTCTCTTTGTAGGGCCAGCCAGATCGCAGTCTCCTTTGAGGGTGGCCTGATAGCAGTCTCCTTTGGGGGCAGCCTGAGTGCAGTCTCCTTGGAGTGCTAACCTGATTGCAGTCTCCCTGGTGGGGGGCAGCCTGTTTGCAGTCTCCTTGTAGGGCCGGCCTTATTGCAATCTCCTTGGATGGAGCCTGATTTGCGTCTCCTTGGAGGGCCGGCCTGATTGCAGTCTCCTTGGATGGAGCCTGATTACAGTCTCCTTGGATGGAGCCTCATTGCAGTCTCCTTGGATGGAGCCTCATTGCAGTCTCCTTGGATGGAGCCTGATTGACGTCTCCTTGGATGGAGCCTGATTGCAGTCTCCTTGGATGGAGCCTGATTGCAGTCTCCTTGGATGGAGCCTGATTGCAGTCTTCTTGGATGGAGCCTGATTGCAGTCGCCTTAAATGGAGCCTGATTACAGTCTCCGTGGATAGAGCCTCATTGCAATCTCCTTGGATGGAGCTTCATTGAAGTCTCCTTGGATGGAGCCTCATTGCAGTCTCCTTGAATGGATCCTCATTGCAGTCTCCTTGGATTGACCCCGATTGGTGTCTCCTTATAGGGCCGGCCTGATTGCAATCTCCTTGGATGGAGCCTGATTGCAGTCTCCTTGCATGGAGGCTGATTGCAATCTCCTTGGATGGAGCCGGATTGCAGTGTCCTTGGATGGAGCCTCATTGCAGTCTTCTTGGATGGAGCCTGATTGCAGTCTCCTTGGATGGAGCCTGATTGGCGTCTCCTTGGATGGAGCCTGATTGGCGTCTCCTTGGATGGAGCCTGATTGCAGTCTCCTTGGATGGAGCCTGATTGCAGTTTCCTTGGATGGAGCCTGATTGGCGTCTCCTTATAGGGCCGACCTGATTGCAGTCTTCTTGGATGGAGCCTCATAGCAGTCTCCTTGGATGGAGCCTGATTGCAGTCTCCTTGGATGGAGCCTGATTGCAGTATCCTTGGATGGAGCCTGATTGGCGTCTCCTTATAGGGCCGGCCTGATTGCAGTCTCCTTGGATGGAGCCTGATTGCAGTCTCCTTGGATGGAGCCTGATTGCAGTCTCCTTGGATGGAGCCTGATTGCAGTCTCCTTGGATGGAGCCTGATTGCAGTCTCCTTGCATGGAGCCTGATTGCAGTCTCCTTGGATGGAGCCTGATTGCAGTCTCCTTGCATGGAGCCTGATTGACGTCTCCTTGTAGGGCCGGCCTGATTGCAGTCTCCTTGGCTGGAGCCTGATTGCAGTCTCCTTGGATGGAGCCTGATTGCAGTCTCCTTGGATGGAGCCTGATTGGCGTCTCCTTGGATGGAGCCTGATTGCAGTCTCCTTGGATGGAGCCTGATTGGCGTCTCCTTGGATGGAGCCTGATTGGTGTCTCCTTGTAGAGCTGGCCTGATTGCAGTCTCCTTGGATGGAGCCTGATTGCAGTATCCTTGGATGGAGCCTGATTGGCGTCTCCTTATAGGGCCGGCCTGATTGCAGTCTCCTTGGATGGAGCCTGATTGCAGTCTCCTTGGATGGAGCCTGATTGCAGTCTCCTTGGATGGAGCCTGATTGCAGTCTCCTTGGATGGAGCCTGATTGCAGTCTCCTTGCATGGAGCCTGATTGCAGTCTCCTTGGATGGAGCCTGATTGCAGTCTCCTTGCATGGAGCCTGATTGACGTCTCCTTGTAGGGCCGGCCTGATTGCAGTCTCCTTGGCTGGAGCCTGATTGCAGTCTCCTTGGATGGAGCCTGATTGCAGTCTCCTTGGATGGAGCCTGATTGGCGTCTCCTTGGATGGAGCCTGATTGCAGTCTCCTTGGATGGAGCCTGATTGGCGTCTCCTTGGATGGAGCCTGATTGGTGTCTCCTTGTAGAGCTGGCCTGATTGCAGTCTCCTTGGCTAGAGGCAGATTGCAGTCTCCTTGGATGGAGCCTGATTGGCGTCTCCTTATAGGGCCGGCCTGATTGCAAACTCCTTGGATGGAGCCTCATTGCAGTCTCCTTGGATGGAGCCTGATTGCAGTCTTCTTGCAGGGCCAGCCTGATTGCACTCTCCTTGTGGGGTCGGCCTGATTGTAACCTCCATGCAGGGTCACCCTAAATGCTGTCCCTCCAAGCTGGTACCTCCTCCAGGAGACTGAACCCGGTTCTCACACATCCTCATTCGTACAGAAATGCTGCTTCTTTTGTCGAGGTACACTTGGAACACCAGTCTGCTATGCCAGCATAGCAAACAAAACACTTTCCGTTCCTGCTGGAGGGAACAGGGTTCACTTCTTATGGCTTCATCTACATTTGAAGGCAGCTATGCAAATTCCTAAGCTTCCACCTAAAAATGAAAAGTGTTATTATTAATACATAGGAGCACCCTGTCTTCGTAACTCTACAAAATAGAAGTTTTATTTTGCAAATGAAACCTAAGCAAAAATAACCAATCTCGTTTGCTTAAAGATGATTATAATGTTTGCTTTTATGGTCTTCTAAATGACAAACCAATTTGTTACCTGCTGCCATAAACACTTGCTTGTATTAGTCAATGAAATATTTTATTTTTATGAGCAGGGACGTTATCTTTTTATGGCAGCACCAGGGTACAATAAAATTAGCGCTGCAACGTGATATGCCGCGTGCATTTGCCATGGTCAGCAGCAATAAAATCCCATCTATTCCAAACGAGGATGTTGTGCTCATTAATAAAGAGGGGACTCACGCCAGCCTGCCATAAAGGCCACCGAGGAGTCTCGCAGAGGGTATTAGAATGAATAATAGAAGACAGTGTAATATCGCCTCTTTTCACCTTCAACCAGGGAGTCCTGTGAATAGGTCCAGGGATTGTTAACCTCTGACAACTTGCTAGCAGCTTCCCATTCGACCAGTGTCAATGTTGCAACCACTGAAATATATTCACTTGATTTCTACCAGTGAGTCTTACTAGCAAACTAACCCAGGTTTTCTTAATAATAAAAAAATGTTTTGACTGAAGTGCTGTGGACCGCCTTACCAGTGGCGCCTGTTTCGAAATGGGGGTTGTGGGGCAGGGGGGAATGCATAAAAAAAGTTACTTATTTTCGCTGCCTTTGCCACACGCCTCTACTCCATCCTCACTCTGCTATCAGCGCCAGAAGAACCCAGGCTCCTAGACTCTCCCAGCCAATCAAAACACGGCATCAGTAGTGTCTTTATTGGTCTGAGCGGCCTGTTTGGCGTCTCCGTCAGTGCTTGTGAAACCTGGGCATTTTCTCCACTGGGCTATGCAACACAGGCAGGTGGCAACCATACAAAGTGTGCATGAATGTTTGACCTGCTCAAGAGTCCCAGCCAAACATTCATGCGCACTTAGGGAGTGCAAACCACTCCTCACTCGGCTCAGTACCAACCCTCCCCAACCAGGCTCCAGTCCGCATAGAAAAATAAAACGTCTTGTTATTATCATTTTCTTGTTATTTTTTGCACTGCTCAAATAGCAGTGGGGAGACGCTCCTCCGCCTTAGAGGAGGAGCCGCCACTGCACCTCACCACAACCAGCTACTACAAAGGAGTTGGGCATTGTGTTGGCTTAACAGCATTTTCCCCAGTTGAGTATGGATTTCTAGGGGGTCTCAATCACAACCACCTATGGAGGGTCCAGAGTGTTACATTAGATACTTTCTACTACCCAACAGGGAACCCATGTTGAGCAAACCAAAGATTTTTTCAGTTGTAACTCAGCCAAGAGGACATACTAATGATCAATATGTTGAAACACTTGAAACACTTTGATAACTGTTGAGCGGTAAGTTAAATTCCCAACACATTAATCACCTATATCCTTTTATTGGAAAAGGACATTGTGGTTCACAAGCGAAAATGTCTCAGTGATCTCCACAGAAGGTACCATAAATGCTTCCGGGTCCATCTCTGAAGCTCGCCCTTATCGAAGCATTATCTATTAGTATTGTAATCAAGAGAATCCCCCCACGCCCCTCGCTTCAAACCCCATCCCAAAGCATCAATTAGGAACAAAAAGCAGCGTATGAAATTGTACCTTCTCTAGTGAAACTGTATAATGTGCACATCTTTGAGACTACACAGTATTTGTGTGTATTTTCCTGAAGTAAACCCTTTTGAAAGGACATTTTTTGGAATGCATATTTTTTTTTCTGGGGGTTTATCCTACAGTAACATATCTACTATAGATTTCTTGCTTCACTTCATTTCGCTTCATTTAAAAAAAAAAGAATGTGTTGCTGAAATTCGAACTAAACTGCATGCATTCAGAACAGTTGAACTTTCAAAACGTTGCATAATCATAGGAACAAATACAGAAATGTCACATAGCAGGCTTCGCTATTTGATCCATGCAGTGATAAATGTACTGGTAACTTGCCTTCACTTTAACATTTCCTTATTCCTGCATCTTAATGCATGTATTCACTTACAAATCCCAGATTACCATGAGTCCATGTCATACACGCCACTGATTAAGAGGTTTCGGCCACTGCCAAACAATTGAACTGTTTTTAACTTATATCTTTTGCTCTGCGCTGCCACAGTTTTTGCATATCTACTGTTAAGAACCAACTTCACATAATTTAATTGATCTGTATTTATTATTACTGATCTTTCTCTTAATGTAATATTAGTCCATCGCATTCACACTGCGAGTAGCTTAACCCTATCCTTTATTCATTTCTTTAACATCACAGTCCAAAAGATTGCTCGTAATATCCTTTAATGTTAATGGTCTAATACACTACATTAAGAGAAAGAAGGTGCTGTCTTACATTGCATCAAAATTTCCAGACATAGCCTTATTGCAAGAAACGCACCTTTCAGAACTGGAATCTAAAAAATTGGGGAGAGATTGGGTGGGTCGGGTTATTAGTAGCAGTGTACTGCCCTCTGCCCATTCTGATTCTTGGCCCTCTTCAAAAAGATGTAGAGTTGCCATATGGTTCCATAAATCTTTACCAGTAACTTTCCTGAAAATGTGATAGGATCAATTAGGCCATTACGTCTTTGTAAAATTTAAAAGTATGGATCAGAGTTTGATTGTGAGGTCGGTGTACGCCCCTAATCAGGATCAGGATTCTTCTTTTTAACTCTGTCCAGACTGTTGACTGAGTTTGGTTCCACCAAGACAATTATTGGCTGAGACTGGAATATAGTGCTTTATCCCCATTTAGATCATTCTGGTCCAATGGATAGAGTTAACACTAGGGATAGAGCAATCTTCAATGATGTAGTGAGTGATCATGGTGAGGGATCCATGGAGCTTGACACACCCTAGGGATAGGGAATATGCATTTATCTCCTGTGCTCTTCGGACTTGTTCCTGAGTAGACCTTTCTTTTAATGGCCCATGCCTCATTAGCCTTCCTGAGTGATTGTATTTTTCCTGGGGGAATCTCTGTTCATGCTCTAAACGTTATGGAATTGGATCTAGAACACTTGTCCCCTGCTTCAAAGAGTTGGGTATGGTAATGTCTCACATTAATACCCTGGAGAGTAAACAAACACGTACTGGCCATTTACGTCAATTCCTATTAGAAAATGAATCCTCTACAAATTCAGAGCAGATCTTATGGGCAGCAGGGAAGATCACATGAGAGGTGTGATCATGCATGATTCAGCATTCTGCAAATGGGAAATAAGTAAGCATGGGCGAATTTTGCGAATCTCGCGTTCGCGAATTTTGCGGATTTGCGAACTCGCAATCCGCAAAATCCGCGAATTCTCGCGAATTTGCGGATTTTTTTTTTGTGTTTGCGCGGGTTTCTGCCAGTTCGCGAGGGTTTTGTACACTTTCGCAAATTGCGAACTTACCTGTCGGGTCGCAAGTTTCGCGAACTTGTTGTTTCTACGTGTCCAGCCTGTTTGGGACACTCTTCTTCATCACTGCCACTCTCTGTCACCACTGCCACTCTCTGACTACTCATGCCACCCTCTGGCCCACCCATGCCACCCTCTGTTTCATCACAGCACCCTCTGGTTGTCCAGTCAGTGTACATTATTGTGGCAACGCAAGCACACCTTCCCTGCCTCAAGTGACCTGAATTAATTTGGGGCTGATTAATGTGTCACAGAATATTTTTTTAGCTGGCACCTGCTTCCTTAGTGCTTCCTGATTAGTGATCTTTTGCACTTGCTAAGTGCTTTCATTGTTGCAAAATTAGTTACAACACCTGCCCTGCCCCAACTGACAATAATGAATTAGGGGCTGATTAATGGATTTGAACTTCCAGCCTGGCTCCTGCTTGTCTCTCTTAGAGGGAGATTCGCGAATATCGCGGATTGCGAATTTACCGAAAATCCGCAAAATCCGCGAGCGAAACGGATTTTCCACCCATGCTTAGAAATAAGTCATACACAATCTAGACTTGAGAGGGTGGTACATGATTGTACAGAAACATATATGCGACATCCCACAACAGTTTCCTTACGTCAGTTAGAGAGTGCAAAATATGATCTAAATACGCATTTCAGTTTCAGTTTCAATCTTTATTTCGATCAATTTTAGATCATAAAAGATATACAGACAGATATTCGATTAAAACAAGCAATTAATATACACCGAACATCAATAAAAATCATTAAAAAAGACAGTATTAAAATCATTAACTGTGTATTACCATTACAATTCATCAAAACAGTTCGTTTATCCCATAACTTGCTCTTGTTTCAGAGAGCGAGTGCGAATGTGCCACATCGCAGTAAAAAATGTTGCTACCGCGAACACGGTGGGAGGTGAGAGGACCGTTTTTAGAATCCTATAAGCAGGGAAATGTCGGGGAAAGCCCAAATTTTTAAGAAGAGGGACAAGCCAGTATTTCCTAGGTCTTCGGTACGCCTTACAGAAAAATAAAATATGCAGTTCATCTTCCCGATGATGTGGGCAAGACGGAAACTTCTCTCTAGATGAGGACTGAGCCCAATGATTAGTAAAGGACCTTATGGGGAGTGTGCTATAGTGCCATTGCATAAAAAGTTTTCTGGTGAGGACAGGTGAAATGTCATCTAACACACGTTCAAGTAGATACGAGTCTTTTATTTTAATAAACAATTCTGTCAGGGACCCCTCTCGTGTTTTCCCCCTTGTTAGTGTTAAATTCAACTCATGAAAATCCTTCACTAAGAGTTTGCGTGGGATCCTGGTACATGTGTTAGCTGGATCTAACCATAGTTCTGGTCTGCCTAGTATCTCACATGTTTGTTTAATATACATTAACCATGGGATTTGTCTTGATTTAGGCAGACAGAGAATCTCTTGGAGCTTGTTCCTGTAATCTATGAGTTCAGGTGTGCTCCAAATGCGTCACCAGAAGGTAATTGGTCTTACACCCAGTTCCTCCGAGATTGGTCTTAGACCCAGATCGAACCTCAACGGAAGAAGCGGAGTGCTTGCAGGTAACGCCGCCAACTGCCTAATAAAATTATTTTCAGCAAATCTGGAGGTTATGAGCGGGAATATGCCCCCATAATTCCCCTCCATATAAAACTGCACCCCTGGCCTGCATTTTGTAAATTTCAAGGGCGGCACTAAAGGGTTTGTAAGTCGACTTATTTACCATCCTAGAAATGCCCCCCGATAATTGGACCAGTTTCATGTTAGCCTTGGCCCGGTGTGTGTCCTACGTCATGTCCTGGTTAATGGTTAAGCCCAAATATTCAAAGGTAAAAACCCTCTCCATTCTTGATGGACCTATAGTGGGGTTATGGCGTGTTGAGGGAGGGGGGTTGAGAATCATAAATTTGGTTTTTGACGCATTAATCTCAAGTCCCCGCTCTACACAGAAAGCTGAGAACCCGTTCAGGACTCTTTGGATTCCCATTGGGGATTTGGACAGCATCAGGGTGTCGTCCGCAAACATAATAGTGGGCACCCTGCTGCCGTTTAGCTTGGGGGCGTCAATGTCACCGATCCCGGTCAGGTGCCCGATTACCCCGTTGACAAAGAGGCAGAACAGGGTCGGTGCATTTCACTACGCAAGTAGAATCTCCTCCTTCGTCTGAAGTGGCGTCATTATGAGCAAGGTAAAAAAGGCACGTGGGCTTGTGGCAGCTCAATTGCGTTAGCGAGAGGCAAAATATGCTATTCCAGCGATTCATAGCAATACTCATGGTCCACCCACACATCCAGTGGAGAATGGAGATCACATAAACATTAGCACATTTCTTCTCAGCCCTTTACAGCTCAGACGCCCCTCTTGAGGCTGCTTCTGAACAAGATTTTTTGTGGGATCAACGTTTGCCTTCCTAGTCTGAGGAGGGTAGACAGTTTCTGGAGTATGAGATTGTGAAGAAGGAGATCTTAGAGGCTATTAAGAATATGCCCAATAATAAAGCTCAAGGAGATGGTGGTTTCCCGATCGATTCTTATAAGATAAACATAGAGTTGATGCTTCCGCTTCTTTATAGGCTTTTTAAAAAACTAGAGGATGATGCTGTAATTTGACCAGAGTCTAATAGAGCAATCATCAGCCTAATCTTGAAGCCCAATAAAGATCATACAAACTGTGCGAGTTATCATCCTATTTAGCCCCTTAATGCAGACATGAAGATACTTGTGAAGGTATTTGCACCTCGCTTCAAGAAAATCCTGCCTTGCTTGATTCATAGCTCTCAAGTGGGTTTTGTACCAAGACGTTCTTCTATTTATTTATTTTAAAGTTTTATAGAGCGCGAACCAGACCCGTGAGGGTATCAGAGTGCTTTACAGGATTGACGGGTGAGGAGGAAACCAATGGGATACAAGGTCTAGTTTAGTTCTAGTTTAACATTTGGGATAAAAACAGGTAGAATCATTATACAAGAAAATAAGTAGTCTCAGCTCCCGGGTGGGATGCCCAGAAGGGCTGGGAAGGTATCATCCAGAAAAGCCAAGGATAACGCCGTAATGGTGTGTGGAACAAGGTTGTAGAGTAGATTGTAATGCGATCGTTAGGCGAGGAATTTGCCCATCTGGAAAAATGTGGTCTCCTTTTTGAAGCATGCCAAAGACGACAGACTTCTGATGGTGGGTGAGAGACAGTTTTCCAAAAAGGACAAGGGCGTCCCCACAAAAAGGACAGTATGAAGGTGTGTCCAATCCTATTGAGTGCACACTATAGTGAGCATATTATTCAATGAGCAGCATGCCATCAATAAGGCGGGAAAGGTAAAGTTACAAAAGAGTCAATCACAACTTCTAACAGTATGTTTCAACTAAACAAAAAATTTATTTTGGGTACCAATGTTACTGTGTTTTGACAGTTGCCATGTATTAGAGGAGGCCCTAATTTTTGACGATATATTCAACTAAATTCGTATCATCAGAATCTGCTGTATTTAATGAATAACACAATTAAAACAATTTAAAAGAGATGTTTTCCACACCGTAAGTTTGGTAAACTTCTGTTTTGCATTTATTACAATTCAAAAAACAATTAATCATTATACATTATTACAATCTTAAAAAACACATGTTATACATTTTTTTAAAAATGACTTAAAAACACAAAGAATCAACAAGTCGACGCGGCGTTTCGGTATTCTGTTAGTCTACCTTCTTCAGGACTGATTCTGGATAGATTAAAAAAAACAGAGTTACTATTCTTACATTGATGCAGATTCAAGGTACTTCTCATAGTTAAAACCACTAGATAATCACAACTATAGGACTTATGACATCATATTGTCTTAATTTTTAACTAACATCTCTTTCTCACAGGGCAACATTCTCTAACACAAAGTCTTATTTTTTCTTTACGGCACGCTATTATATAGACATATTATACACAGTAGAATGATTTAGGTTTCTCATCCCTTTATACTGACACATTGATTACTGTTTCTACGCATACCTACACTTTAACAAAACTAATAATGTTTACCTTTCCCTTGGACTATATAGTCCAATGCTATTACACCCACTTTCAAACATCTTGAGGATATGTTAATGGGATTCTCATTCGCATACCTTATGTCAGATGGAGTGCATATCCCCACCGGACATTGTTTGCTTCTTATCGGAACCCTGTAGGCTTCAGATTCATGGGCCTGTCTCAGGTTTCTGTCTTTAGTATGTGATGTCACTGAATAAGATAAATGCATAAATGCTATGTTTTCTATTTACCACAACATTATGGATTTATCAGGAAAAAACGTTTTATTCCATAATAAAGGCAGATTGTGTTTCATGCCTAATTACGATGAAGAGTTTTTTATCTCTATGTACTAAAACTTCAGTACCTGATTTTCAGCATAAATGTGCTTGGTATTGGACTACCAGGAGGAGCCACCGTATTTTCAATTGTGGGTATCTGGGTATCGTCAATCACCCTAGAGAATTATAAATATTCCATATTAAAATACTCAGGCGTCATTTGTTTAGGAACCCCCCTCTTATCAGTACCTGTTCGCTATAAGGGGATCACTCACCATTAAAATGAAGGTGACTGGTGCAATTTCAAGGATATTTGCTTTCAAGTCGCTCCGTTTTGGAAAGAAGGTCCGTACTGCATTGAATAATACAAAGCATATATCAGATGGAATAAATAGTAGGTTTTATCGCTATTCCTAATTACATAATCTTTTATTTCTGTATTGCAGAAATTCCCAAGTTATCATGTTGGATATAATAAGCTTATGAAGATTGTTGGATAGTACAACTCGGTTTACATTGGGGCTTCTTAAGTCGCTGATTTAGACTTAAACAGACCCTAGTTTCTAATTGTCCTTACCTTTAGTTCAGTAATCGGCCTCCCTGCTCCTATTTCCTGGCAGTCTTTCGATATGTCCTTCAGCCGGTATGTTCCGAGCCGCAAAGAGCACTGAATGTTTATTCCTGCCGGGGCTTTTTATGTTTCCCGTGCTCTAATTGGGCGTCCCTCTTCTGAAACCGTATTGGTTCATCGAGGGCCAATCACCGTCCGGTCGCTATAGCAACTGAACGCTTTTCCCTTAGTTTGGAACTTCTCTACTATTCGCTCATGCAATTTCTTTCCCTCTTCCTGATTAGGGGGTCGGTACCATGCTAACCGAACGCGTTGCTGTGTGATTCCTCAGCGCATTCTTCTATGATGATACGATTGCATTAGCTATATCTAAATAGGTAGTTTGAAGACTCGTTCTTGTAGTCTACTCGCATAGTGTTTCATTCTGCCGATTTTATATTAAAGAGACCACGTTTTCTTTTGATTTCACCGCGGCTCTGATTTACGGAGGTGGTCCATATTTCTTATAATCACCCACCTTCTTATTCGTGGAATAAATATATACATATTCAAAAGTGCGCCTACTCTGCCTTATCATTTTCACCACTATACTGTTAAGTGGCGATTTTGCAGAAACACTTGGTCTGAACTAGTTAGATACTCTACGGTTTAATATTGGACCCGCCTACCTTGCCTGTCATGCATATAGAAAATAATTGTTACTAACTCTCTAATTACAGGTGGTTGATAACAGCCACACCCTATTCTATTCAGCTCTTGGGGGTGTTATCTTGTCTGTATTCTACTACTACACTGTCAGGGATGAAAAATTCTCTAGATGTCCTATCGGACAATTTTTTCCCAATCTTCCCTCGAGTTTAAGCCGCACCTCACACTATTGAGGGTCGACATGTAGAATTGCTCCCTTCTTTTCCTCTTATTGTTTTGGTTTCCGCCTCTAATACTACCAGTTATCTTTTCCAAACCACACCATTTTAGATCTTCAATTTTGTGACCAGCCTCCCTCCAATGTTCAGTGAGGGGCGCTCCTGTTTTGTTCGTTCTTAGTGCTGATCGGTGCTCGTTTAAGCGCAACCTAATTTCCCTAGATGTCTCTCCTACATAGGATTTATTGCAGGGGCATTGGATGAGGTAGATTGCGTTTTTAGTCCTGCAATTGATAAAACTTGTAATATATATTCTTTTTTCATTTACTGTGATCTTGTCACCTTTAATGATGTTGGCGCAGTTCACGCAACCCATGCAGGGATGTGTCCCCGTTGGTAGTGGGTTGCCATCAATGGTAGTCTGGAGATTTTTGGGGCTCTCTTTATATGTGTGTACTAGAGAGTTCCTAATTGTCCTGTTTCTCCTGTACGAGAACATGGGCTTTGGGATAGGGACCTGTGCTTTATCTGAAATCAGATGCCAATTTCTATTTATTATGTTTTTAACCTTGTAGCTTACTTGTGAAAAGTTAGTCACAAACATAATTGGCTGTGAGTTATTCTGGCTCTCATTTTTTGGATTGAAAAGGCTTTCCCTGTTAAAATATTTAGCTCGTTTAAAGGCATGTCGTATCATTCTTTTAGGGTACCCTCTCTCCAAGAATTTTTCTTTTAGATTCATGGCATGAGTTTCATAATCTTCCATTGAGGTGCAGTTTCTTCTTAATCGAAGAAATTGCCCGAAAGGGATGTTGTTTTTCTGTGATGCTGGATGGTTGCTATCATAATGTAACATGCTATTTCTGTCCGAGGGTTTCGTGTATAATTCCACTACTAACTGACCATCCAGGTGTCTGATAATGATATCAAGGAATTCTACATGGCTTCTGCTAATATGTGATGTGAATTTCAAATTCACATCTCCCAGGTTTAACCAAATAAGGAACTCATTAAGGGCATCTATCTCTCCTGTCCATATGAAGAAAATATCATCAATATAGCGACCCATTCCGAGATATTTTCGAAAAATGGGGCAGCTACATTGTAGACATGTTTCTCCTCGAATCTTGACACGTATAAACATGCCAGGCTGGGAGCACAGGTGGCCCCCATGCTGGTCCCCTTGATCTGTCTAAAGAGGTTGTCTTTATATAAGAAAATGTTGTTTTTGAGGATTATGGTAATACAGTCAATGATGAATGTCTGATGGTCTGTTAAGTCCAGTTGATTATCTTTAAGGATCTCCTCCATAATCTCAATGGTGTTGTCCTGGGGAATGTTGGTGTATAATGCTTCAATATCCAGAGTCACCAACACCTGTGTCTCTGGATTGAAGCTTAGGTTCTCAATTTTTTTAATCATAGATGTAGTATCCTTTACATAGGCTTTTTGTTGATGCACGAGGGGTTGTAGGAACACCTCCACGTACTTACTCAATGGTTCAGTCAATGACCCTATGCATGATACTATTGGTCTCATCGGGGGGTCACGGATATCTTTATGCACCTTTGGAAGGCCATACAGTGCCGGGATCAGAGGGTCCTTATTGAGCATAAACGCGAATTCTTCTTCGCAAATAATATCGTCCTCTTTTGCCAGTCTCAGCATTCTCTCGATTTCGCCCTTTAAAGTTTGCCATTCCTCCCTATTGGATTTTTTGTAATGGTCACTATTATTTAGGAGTTTGAGCATTCTATTGTCGTAGTCTTGACTATTCATAAGTACTACACTTCCCCCCTTGTCTGCCGGCTTCACTATTAGGGTATTATCCTGTTCAAGGAGTTCTAGTGCTTTCTTCTCTTCCTTAGTGAGATTATACGGTGTCCAGTTTTTTTGTTTCAAAAGATTGTCTATACTCTTGTCGACCGATCTTTCAAAGGCCTCTACATCCTTATGTACGGTATTCAGTGGGGGAACCCATGTGGATTTATTTTTTAACCCAGATTTATTTTGTCTTACGGGTTTCTCTTTCCCTTCAAAAAAAATTTGGAGTCTTACCTTTCTAAAAAAAATTTGCAAGTCTCTTTCCAGGGCATATCTATCTACAGGCGAGCATATCGCATATCCTAGTCCCTTTTCAAATAATTTGGTTTCTATTGGAGTTAATTGATGGTCAGACAAATTAATAACAGCTGCTTTTTTGGTTTCAATTAGTCCCACTGTTTCTGGCTCCTTGTTCGAGGACGTTAAGGGTTTTGGGCTTGAGTATATTGTGGCTGGTGGTTGTAGTTGTTTCGGCCTCTCCCTCTCCCCCTCTGCTGTCCAAACATTTGGTTGCGTCTGTCTAAAAAAGCTAGGCCCTCTTTTGAGGTTGTTTGCTGTTGTTTATTTGGTTCCCCATTTTTTAGTTGTTTTTCGTTTACTGATTCTCCCTCTGAGTCTGTGCTGCTATATGAGGAGTCAAATAATCTCACACGTCTCTTTGATTGGTTTCTGGGTTGGTTTTGCCACTGTCTACGGGGTTGGAAATTTTCTTTAGAACGGTCATAGAGGTCTTTCTGGAGATATGGGTAAACAATTTCTGGGTTATAGTTTTCTATGTCTTTTTTTCAATTTATTGCTTTTCTTCTTAATCAAATATTCGCTATACCCTTCAACATCATTTTGAATTTCTTCTAATTTAGCTTTAGCGTCATCTAATGCTGTGCTCTCCCTTAGCTGCCTCTCCAGTTCCTCTATTTCCTTCTTTTCAATAATTATAAATTCATTCGCTGTTTCTATGATAAGCAGGATCCAATCCCTACTACACCTGTTTGCCACAAGTGTCCATTTGTCTATAAATGTTTTGTCTGTAATGAAGATCCCTGGTCCATTAGTCACTTGTAGACCTTTGGGAATAATCCCATTTTTACAGTATTCGACTAGGAACTCCGCGTGTAATTCCGCTCTTATTACTTTCTTTTTTAAGTTCCAAAGTTTCTCCCATTGTTCCTCGTCAGTTTTATCCAATCTTACTGTGGTGGTATTACGGGATCTCCTATTAATTAATTTATCGAATTGATCTTCCGAAAAAC
Organism: Lissotriton vulgaris; assembly: GCF_964263255.1. Lineage (NCBI taxonomy): Eukaryota > Metazoa > Chordata > Amphibia > Caudata > Salamandridae > Lissotriton > Lissotriton vulgaris. The sequence continues at coordinate 350,653,168 of NC_141685.1, read as the reverse complement.
TATATGTTTTTATACCTTCCATTTCAAGGGTTTTTTAAATATACCTATTATGTTAAGTATGGAGGTATTTTTTCAAAATTTTACCTCTTTGCTGATTTGCAATAGAACTCAAAGACCTCCTCAGCTCACAAGCTGAGTGAAAGTTAAAAAATGAAAGGAGGACCCCACGCAGGCTAATAGGGGACTGGGGGGATAAAAGTTTTCCAAAAAGGACAAGGGCGTCCCCACAAAAAGGACAGTATGAAGGTGTGTCCAATCCTATTGAGTGCACACTATAGTGAGCATATTATTCAATGAGCAGCATGCCATCAATAAGGCGGGAAAGGTAAAGTTACAAAAGAGTCAATCACAACTTCTAACAGTATGTTTCAACTAAACAAAAAGTTAATTTTGGGTACCAATGTTACTGTGTTTTGACAGTTGCCATGTATTAGAGGAGGACCTAATTTTTGACGATATATTCAACTAAATTCGTATCATCAGAATCTGCTGTATTTAATGAATAACACAATTAAAACAATTTAAAAGAGATGTTTTCCACACCGTAAGTTTGGTAAACTTCTGTTTTGCATTTATTACAATTCAAAAAACAATTAATCATTATACATTATTACAATCTTAAAAAACACATGTTATACATTTTTTTTAAAAATGACTTAAAAACACAAAGAATCAACAAGTCGACGCGGCGTTTCGGTATTCTGTTAGTCTACCTTCTTCAGGACTGATTCTGGATAGATTTAAAAAAACAGAGTTACTATTCTTACATTGGTGCAGATTCAAGGTACTTCTCATAGTTAAAACCAGTAGATAATCACAACTGAGAGACAGTGCCATATTCCTGGAGTGGTCCCAGAGAAGGCCCGATGCTGGTGACGGAGCGGTTCTGTCACCAGCATGGAACCGGTTAAGAACCCTCAAAACAGACTAGGGTACAAACAGTCTCTGTCTAGTTATCATCTGAATTTAAAAACAGCCAGACGTTTGTTTATTATAAACCAAATTGAACACGCCAGTAATTCCTCAAAAGCCCTTTCTAACATAGCAAGGGATTTTGTATTCCCACAAGTCTGTATACAATCCCCAGTGGAATATCAAGAGTTCTGCAATTCTTTCGCAATCTATTTTCAAGAAAAGATCTCTAACATCTACGCGAGCTTTCCATCTACTGCCTCTCACAACCTTGAATCCCTCACCAGACCAGGGGACTTAGGGAAGGTGGCATGTAGTACCCTAGACTGTTTTGAAATAACCACACTTGAGGAGGTTTCCAACTCACTGTCCATTGCCAAATCTGGCTCGCCTCAAGATCTCTGTCCTACAAAGACAATGGCTCTCCTAGCCACTAGTTGTGCCCCAGCAATTTGAAATATTTATATCATTCATTACAATCAGGTATTATTCCCATAACATGGAAGGATGCGGTCGTACACCAAATATTGAAAAAATCCACGGCTGATCCTCGAGTACTCAGCAACTACCGCCCTATTTCCTTGCTACTCTTACTGGGGAAGCAGTTGGAAAGTATAATAAACTGGCAGCTAAGTCTATATCTGGAATCCAATAAAATGTTGGATCCCTCGCAATCAGGCTTTTGACCAGGTTTCAGTACTGAGACCGCCATCCTGGCCCTGACTGACTCTCTTAGGCAGACAATGGACGCGGGAGGATCAGTGGTACTGATCCTATTAGATCTTTCTGCGGCGTTCGATACCATCTCGCACTCAAAGCTCACAGAGAGACTGTACTACAGTGGCATCCAGGGGACAGCCTTAAAATGGCTGCAGCACTTTATGTCAGAAAGAACGTAAACCATTATGTTAGGGCCATGCCTGTCAGAAAAAATGTGTCTGAATAGGGGTGTACCTCAGGGCTCCTGCCTAAGCCCGACTTTATTTAATATATATATGGCCCCTCTGGCAAAAATCGTAGAACAGCTAGGCTTTGAGATAATTTCATATGCTGACGACACTCAGCTTATGTTTACTATCGGCCCAAATCTAGAAGCAGAGAAAATTTGGTTCTCCGTCGGCATGCTTGCAATCTCCAGCTGAATGACGGAGAACTGCCTCCAGTTGAACCCTGGAAAAAACGAGGTCATGCTAATGGGGAAAGCCTCAGCTATCTGGTGTGATGAATGGTGGCCCTCACAATTGGGAGCAGCCTCCGTTCCTAAACAATGTGTAAAAACTTAGGTCTAAAACTGGATCAGACATTAACAATGAAAGACCATATTGCTGCCACTACCAGCTCCTACTAATTTAGATTACGGCTACTCTGCAAAATTCTTCCTTATCTGCCTACTAATCACCGTAGAACTCTAGTTCAAGCTATGGTGATTAGCAGATTAGACTATGGCAACGCTCTGTTGGCCGAAGTGGGAGAGACCCTGCTCTCTAGATTACAAGTAATCCAGAACACTGCGGCCAGAATGATTCTGAATTGCCCAGGATGCTCCCCTTCTGGCCCCTTGCTGAGAGAGTTACATTGGCTACCTGTAGGGAAGAGAGCATACTTTAAAATGTGCTGTCTCACCGATGATGCTTTGAAAGGTAAAGGTCCTTACTATCTGCAGAAGAAACTCATAAAACGTGTACCGTGCAGAAATCTTAGATCCAGTACATTAGGATTTCTACAGGTACACCGTATACGTCTGAGTCGCACAGGAGGAAAAGCTTTTTCGTATCTTGCTCCAAGATACTGGAATAAACTACCTATGGCCCTGCATAAAATCCCCATATATAGCACCTTCAGGAAAAAACAAAAAGCTTACCTGTTTTAATTTTTGCTGCTGGTCTGATTTCTAGTTCTCAGGCTCTATTTCTAGGCAAGCGCCGAGATGCCCCCGGGTGAGCCGTGCGCTATAAAGATAACTATAACATAACATTTAGCAGCGTCCACAATGGTAGGAGGGCAGTTTAGCGCTGTGATAGCCTTAATCCATTCTTGGATGTCTGGATTAGTTTTGGGTGGGGAGATAAGAAGAAACTCAGTTTTTTTTTCATTAGAGTTAAGCTAGAGGTGAGCCAGTGAACAGACGGATTCAAGGCTTCATTCAGGGAGAGAATGTCCTTAGGAGAAGAGATTTTATTGTAGATCTGTGTGTTGTTGGCATACATGTGTTAGGGGATATTGGCGGTGCGTAGCACCTCTGTGAGTGGTTCAAGGTAAAGATTGAAGAGGGTAAGGGACAGGGTTGAGCCTTGAGGAACTCTCACCGTGATTGGAGAGGAAGCAGATAGGTTGCCGTTAATTAGGACTCTCTGTGAGCGCTTCTGGAGGAAGGACTTAAACCATTCAAGAACGTTGCCATCAAACCCATCCTGAGTTTGAGGCGTTCAAGGAGTGTTTCGTGGTTGACCGTATCGAAAGCCGAGTACAGGTCTAGGAGTATAAGAAGACAGGTTTTACCTTGGTCCAGGGGTTGGAAGGCATCATCCACGATGTGGAGGAGGGGGGTTTCAGTGCTTTGTCCAGGTCTGAACCCGGATAGGAAGTCGTCTAGTAAGTGGAAATTATTGATGTGTAGGCTCAGCTGCTGTTGCACACATTTTTCTCGAACTTTGGCTTGGAGTGGGATGTTGGATATAGGTCTATAGTCGTCAGGAGAGGAAGGATCCAGCGTAGGTTTTTTTAAAATGGGGGCGACTTGGCCGGCATTAAGAGAGTCAGGTATCGATCACTGCAGGAGGGAAGCGTTGATTATTGCGGTCCAGAAAGGGATGATAGCCTGAGAGGCGGTGGCTAGGCAGTTAGAGGGGAGAGGATCATTGAAGTGATTTTCGGGTTTAAGGAGGATAGAATTTTCGAGACAGAGTGTTCGTCTTCTCATAATCAAATGCGTCTCCTGTCAAATGTAATATGGCAAGTACGAAATGATTCAGATGATCAGCTGCTGCTTTGTTGGATGCCTAAAAGTCTTTGACCAGGGTTAGTGGGGGTATCTTTAATGCACCTTAAGTAGGGCAGGGATACGTCCCGGATTTTTGTGCAAAATTCAGTGGTTATACTCACCCCCTTTGGTGAAGGTTGACTGTGGGGGTAATTTATCGAAGCCTTTCCATATCTTGCAAGGCACATGTCAGGGCTGCCCACTGTCGCCTTTGTTGCTTCTTTTCCCACTTGAGCCATTGGTGGCGCCAATCACTCCATCTCCCCTTGTTCAGGCAGTGGAAATGCCTATTGGTGACTGCAAGATATTATAATAAGCAGAATACATCTTACTGACTTTGAGTGAGCCAGCTTCCTCTGTTGCTCAACTCATGAATCTAATCAAGGGTTATTCAAACTTCTCCGGTTATGAGATAACTTGGTCTAAGTGTGAGCCGATGTAGCTCACATGTAAAAAACATAAAAGACAATTTTAGTTTCCCGTGGAAGAACTCGGGTTTGAAATATTTGGGTCTGCTGATAAATAGAGGTCTGGATATTATGGTGGCTGATAATATCCAGCCGTTGATCTTTTTAGGGTTGGGTACAGATGATCAAAATGGTGATGGCTCCCAGATTTAACTATATATTTGGCATGTTGCCCTTGGTTATTCCTGCACGTTTCCATCACACTATAAATCAGAGCATGAGGAAGTTTATCTCTGCCGGCAGGAAACCATGAATTAAATCGGCTAGGTTACATTCAGATCCCAGGGCAGGTGCTCTTCGGCTTCCTGACAGGTGGGTTTACTATCTGGCTCAACGTTTATTGCAAATTACCTATCTATTGGTTCCTCTTTCTGATCAGAGACATTGGGTGGCATGGGAGCGGAATATTGTTAAGTCTCCGTTCGAATTTTCATTGTCTTAGAAGTCCCCCTTTGTCCTCCAACTATAAAGGCTATGTGGGCTGCTTTGAGAAATTTGGACCGACTCTCGAGAGTGGATTGTACAGTACATAAGAATGCACCACTTTGGAACAATAAGGGAGTCACTATAGATAAAAAACCAAGCTCTGTGGGAAGAACGGGGGTTTAAAATAATTGGAGACCACCTTGATGGGGACATTTTTGTACCTTTGAGTCATTGAAATCAGAACTTTCTCTTCCCCAGACACAGCTTGGAAGTATTGGCAAGTGCTGCATTGCTTGAGAGGTAAACTAGAGAGAGACATATATGTTTTAGATAATAGAAGTATAAATATTTTATTTAATGTAATCAAGCAAACAAAAAATACAAATATACACATTTTTAATTTTAATACGAAGATTGGAGCTTTTGAAAATTTGGTTTTATTTCTAAAAGAGAAAAGCAACATGCTAGACTCAAGCACATTCTCTTTTTGCTTAAATTGTATGCTCTTTTTTGGTTGGTGCATACCAGTACTTCAATTGAGACCACCAATCATCTATCTATACACGGTTCTGTTTGCTGAACTTAAACTGCTACTTCAAAACCAGCTGAAGATAGCAACACACTTTTTAGCCTTCAGTCTCATATTCCTTCACATTCACACAATGCTTTAAAAAATGTTTTTCCTTTTTTTACGTAGCTATACTTTATTAAATTGCTGATTCTATTTACATTTCTGAACAGTCCAGGACCCCCAGGGTAGACTTTGCAGACCCGCAGGAGTTCTCAGACCACAGGTTAAGAACCACTGACCTAGAGCAAGAGAGGAAACCACACAGGATAAAGGGGAAGGGAGCATCTGGTGGTGGATCAAAGAGCCATGAGTAGAAATCAAGACTCAGCAGCCTTGGTAATCGGCACGCAAACATTCAGTTACGCAGGCCACAGCCTTCAGGGCAAAACTTTGGACCCCTAAATGTATTCTTTCACCAATGAAGCACTATTTAGATTTAATACCTACAAATTGAAAGAAGCTATAGAAAGATATTATGGTCAACAGTCTCAAAGGCCACAGAAAAGTCAAAGAGCATGATGACAGTAGAACTATGAACTAAAATCATTTAAGCCGCGTCACGTGCAGCTAGTACAATATAGCGCTTCATCAATTGCAAAGCAAAATCCACAGTGAGCAGTGATCGTGAGGTTTCCAGGTGTAATTGGAAATGCATATTTCAGCTTTTTTTTTTAAAACCTTTTGCAGAATGACAGGACAGACAGAAATCCAATTAGACAAAGTGGAAGGGTCGGTTTTCGGTTTCTTTAACAGTGATAGAACGCTGATAGTGAGATTCAAAACATGCCTCTGATTTAGGTTCCAAAACATTCAGGCCCAATGAAAGCCTAGAAAGCTCAGTAGGGGTGAAAGCGATTTTTTCCGGAAGAAATTTGAAAAATAGTTCCATAATTTCAGGGGCAAGAGGGCCCTCAGCTCTGAAACTGAGTGACTCAACAAGTTCTTTTGCAACTTCAAAGACTGTCTTAGAGGTATTGTTAGATATGCAGACATGACTTTGATAATAATTACTTCAAGCTTCAAAGTCAGATTTTTATGGTCTGATAAATGTAACATATGCACTTTTATCTGATATTTAAAAAAATGTCTGCGCCATTGGCGAATCTTATGTTTTTCTTTAGTTTTGAGGCACTGGAAGCTCAGTGGATAGTGGAAGCCAACAGCTTTCTCTAGCAAGGGCCTTGGGCTATCAAAGGAATTAGCGAATCTACTTGTGCTTGAAAAATGTTCGCGATAAATTAAAACAAGAGCTTGTATGAGATGATGATGAAGCTTAACAGGCTGAATGTATTCCACTAAGGGCACTGAAGGTTCTGCTCAGAATAGAAATACGTTTTGACTTGGCCATTAACTCTCACATTGACCGACAACATTTTGATTTTGGTACTTAATGGTTTGTAATGTTTTTGTAAAGTTTTATTGCAAAAAAATGTTTTGTTTCATCAAAAACACACATAAGGCTAGTAGTCCCTCGCACTAAAGGGACTACTTTTCCTACGTAAGGGTATATGTTGCAAGAGCAGAATGCTCTCATTAACAGGCACACCTTCCTGCACATAAACAATCAATAATGTTGATTTGCACCTTCTATGTCTGCTACAGATTGCAGCACCAATGGAAAGAGCACCCAACAAGGAAAAAATAATAATTTCTCCTCGTTGCTCCATTCTAATGCTTGGTATTCCATGGCGTTAGTTTTTGCTGCTGCTCAGCCTTGTAAATCTGGGGCAGCGACAAAAAGCAATGGGTGTTGCAGTGGAACGCCCGCAGCAGCACCCATTGGACGCTCCTCGCATAGGTTTGTGTGCGCTTGAAAGGGGCATATTTACAAGGTGGCATTAAGTCATGCAAAGCTGTTCAGCACCACCTTGTAAATATGGAAAAAGGCATTGCGCCACAGGGGCGTTAAAAAAGTGACGCTGTAGTGGCACAGAGGACTTGTAAATATGCACCATCTTGTCTTGGGTGTGAAGTGCTATCTCTGTGCCTAGGCGGGACTTTGTTTCGCAACCATTGTCACCTCCTGTTACCTCCTCCGACTCATTGCTGATAAAGTAGCCCTTAGACTAATGTGTCCTGTGTTTATATCGAAATAGATGCTATAACTGCTGATAATGCTATCCCCTATAGTGTATCTCTCGCCATTTCCGCTCCCAAATGTGAGATTCTCTAGCTGAACCCAGCCCTCTCTTCCTTCTCCCTGGACTCTCTGGTCCCTAGCAGTGTCTTATCTCAGGCACTGCACATTAGCATGGCTGCCCTCTCATTGGGATGGATGCTCTGAGCAGGCAGAGGGGATTTACTCTCAGCATTGCTGCAGGTGCAGTGGCACCGGGGCTCAGGGTTCAGAGGATCTCACTGCCCACACTTGTATCTGGTTTCTACAACTAAGGCATGGGTGCCCATTACCCATCCCTGCATTAGGGCCATGAATGCTAAGGATGTATCATTGTTACAAATAATGGGGACCGAATAATAACATTTAAAGGCTAGATGACTTGGGTGGTAAACCTTCGATAATACCCCTTTGAAAACGTCACCTTAAATTGCTTAAAGGCCTAGAGCAGGCTACTAAAATATTATTATTTGAAACATGTATTTTTACTCTCTCAAGGATCCCTTCTGATAAGGATTGCTCAGGTATTAGAAAGGAACGAAGCAGTCGTCATAATGCCGAATTTATATTCAGAATATATTCCTCAGAATGATTTCCTCCCTTGTTTAATAGTTTTCACTTTCTAATTCAAATTTGCAGAGCAAATAATGGTGCCAGCTCTAACAAGAGCCTGGGTGACTTGTTTTGTCCATTTTTTGCAGCTTAGCATGTGGTGCATTTTTTTTTTTTTACCAACGTGGTATTTGCAAAACAGTCACGATTCTGCATACAATTCACTAAATTGCAACTCTTTTGGAATGGAAAAAATAAATTGCCTGACAAAGACATGTTTACGAATTCCACTTCGAAGTAATAATAAACCACGCCAAGGATCACATGTTTAGCAGTTGGTGATATGATTCTAGTTCATATATTTATACTATTTAATCGTGTGCTTTGTTCTCCATCCCGCTATAATTTCACAGAGCTCTTTATATTGTAATGCAGCCACAACATAGCGCCTGGACATCTCAGTGAGGTCACGGTGCGCTTTACAAGTGTTGTGTATTCATGTATTCAAAGGGTGTTAGAATCCCGCAGGAAAGTTGACAGGCTTCGTCCAACATTCTCTGTGAAATCCATTAGTATAATTTCATATGAAGGATTTCTTGAAGAGAAACTGTCTTAGGCCGGAGGGCTGCCAGGGCCAGAGATGCTGCTCGTTTCACCATTTCCCCTAGATTAACATATAGCCCTTTAGATGTGTCCTCTCTCAGGCCCCACCCTCCCGTTTTGATATCGGGAGAGCTCAAGCTTGAGTGCTCTTGTCCGCATTGCAAGTTTTCCCTTAACACGGCTAGTTTCACCAGATGCACTACAAATCGTATTCTAAAACTCACTCCATCACCCTTGACAGTTAAACTTAAAGCTGGGCTGATAAATTGTAGATCATTGCCCAAACATGCCTTTGATATTTTTCAGTCTATCGTAGATCATAACTGGGATCTTCTGTTTTTAACTGAGACCTGGCTTCGAGACGACACCAGTCCTGCTTTGACCCTAGCTATCCCGGAAAATTATGGGATAGTTTGAGCAAATTGGCAGAAGGGTAAAGTAGGAGGGGGAGTGGCTATAATTTACAACACACGTTGGGAGATTGCTGCTTTCAACTTTGTGCAGGTGGACTCCATAGAGCAGGGGTCTCCAAACCGGTCCTGGAAGGCCGGATCCATGCCAGATTTTTAAAATTACTACATGTATCTCAATGGGGATATCCCAAAAATCTGGCATGGATCCGGCCCTCCAGGACCAAATTGGAGACCCCTACCATAGAGGGTCTGTCCTTTTGTATTAAGCTATCGACGTCTGCCTCCTGCTCTGGTCTTTTGCTCTATAGACCTCCAAAGTCTAGTCTCAGCCACATCTCTACCCTTGCGGACTACATTTCCCAAACTAGTATACGTTACTCTAATTTTACAATGTTAGGTGATTTGAATCTTCATGTAGATGATATTTTCTGCCAGCATAGTTCCAACTTATTCTACGCTAGCCGGCTGCAACTTAACACAATATGTTACTTATCCTACTCACAAGGCAGGCCATACCCTGGACCTGATTTGTTCAAATCTTCTTGATATTACAGTTTTTGCCCCACTCCCAGTGATATGGTCAGATCATTTTTTGATCCCTTTTCAACTTCAGTTGATTAACTCAGAGAAAGCCACTTCCATCCCTAAAGAGTTCAGCAGGAATTGGAAGAAAGTTACTGTAGAGTCTCTAACACAATATCTGAAGGACTCCATGCCTACTCCCTCCAATGATCTGGAAGTGGGCATTTCTACCTGAATAGTTGGATAGGCGGCGTGCTTGATTTACTAGCTCCATTGAAAGCTCGTAAAGTCCCCTAGATCTTCTCCTTCGGCACCCTGGTATTCGGAGGAACTTAGATTAAAAAAGTCACAGTGTAAAAAACTCAAACACAGCTGGAGACTGACCTACTCTGCAAGAAGTAAGCTAAGCTATTGTTTAGCTCTTAAAGAATACCGCAAACTCCTAATTGACAATAAAATAGATTTTCTAGCTGACAGAATTGACAATGCTAAAAACTTTTCTAGGGAGATTTTGTAAATTGTTACGTCCTTCACCGACCCTTTGGCACTTACCCACACTCACCCGCCCTCTCAGACCCTATGTAATAAGCTTTCTGAGTTCTTTGAGGACAAAATAGCATCTATTTATGCTTCCTTTCTGGAATCTCATGAAAAAATACCGACCTCAGAGGACCACCATGTGATGCCGGTACCTAGCTCTGTGTTCTCAGAGTTTGCTGTAATCTCGGAGGAAGCCTCTCTCCTCGAATTACAGAAGTGTAAATCAGGTTCTCCAAGCGACCCCTGGCCAGCCAATCAATACAACGCCCTTGCTAAATTTCTCAATCCTCGTTTAAATGCTATGTGGTACCTTTCCCTGAGACTGGGCTGTTATCCGCCCATTTAAAAAAAAGCTGACGTTGATCCAGAATCCTCTTGCGATTATAGACCTATCTCTCTGCTACCCACTTCTGCAAAGATCCTAGAGAAATTGGTCTATCAGTAATTGATGTGCTTTATTGAGAATAATAGCCTCCTCAATGATTCTCAATCTGGCTTCCATCCCGGCTATAGTACGGAATCGGCCCTTATTGAAATGGCGGACTCTATACGCTGGACAGTCGATGGAGGTTCCAAGGCAGTGTTGGTGCTGTTAGACTTGTCTGCAGAATTTAACACCGTCCCCAATCCCACCCTTTTGAATCATCTTAAGACCATTAGCATGCAGGGCTCAGTGCTGAACTGGATATCGTCCTTTCTATCCGACCGCACACAACAGGTCCGGACCTATCCGTTCATCTCCCCAGTCAAACCACTTAAATGGCGTGTGCCGCAGAGCTCTGCCTTGAGGCCACTGCTTTTTAATATTTACTTAACCCCGCTGGCAGAATTGATCTCTACTTCTGGGGTCAAAATTATTTCATATGCTGATGATACCCAGCTTCCTTTCACCTTTAACGCTGTGTCTGCCGCCACTTTTGATCCACTAAAAGAGTCTCTCAAGCATATTGCTTCTGGATGGACCATAATTTCTTGAAACTCCTATTTTTTAATCTACCTTCTCCCCTCTCTTCTAATTTGTGGTGGCCGGAGGAATTAGGCATCACCCCGGTAGCCAAGGACTCGGTCAGGAATTTGGGAGTCAGATGGAACAAAAAGTTGTCCCTTGCAACACAGATTCAAACGATGGCTGCCGCTTGCTTTGGCAAAATTAAAATCATCAGGAAATGTATTAAGTATCTGCCTAACGCAACCCATAAAACTGTGGTCCACTCACTGATAACTTTGCATTTATGCGAACGGCTTATATATGGGTCTATCATTAGGTTTGCTATGCAGACTGCCGACTGTACAAAACGCGGCTGCCTGCTTGATCTGCGGAGGCCCACTTCGACACCATATCTCCCTGTATCTACGACTACTCCATCGGCTACCCATGGCAAAGCGAATAGAATTCAAGGCTCTTGCCTTTAGGGCAGGAAAAGGTCAAGGGCCGGTCTACCTTAGGAGGAGACTCTGTCCCTATTGACAATCGAGATCTCTACGGTCCAATAACAAACTCCTGCTTATCACCCCTCGGTTCTCAAAAGCCAGATCAGTTGGTAAAACCTTTGAGGTAGGAACCACCCAATGCTGGAACAATTGATTCAGTCTGAATGTGAGCTCCGCAAAGCCCTCAAAACCTGCTTATCTAGCCGTCTTGATTAGTTGCTGCTCTGGCTGCTGCCTCGTTTTCTGCCCATTATAGCGCCGGGACACCCAGTTGGGGTAGCTGTGCGCTTAATAAATGCATTTTACTTTTTTACTTAGCGTTTACAACTTTTATGCATCATATGACACAAGCATTGGTGCTCCACTTACCACTTTTGCAAATATTTGCGCCCAACCCGCAACCCATCCCTTTTCATTTGGCAGCAAAAAAGTAGGTTGGTGAAATGATTTTTGTGGCCAATTTTTACCAAACTGAGGCCTAGATTTAATAGGGGTGCGGGGGTGATCACAGGGCACTCTGTAATTATGAAGTGCGCCTGTGGGTTTTCATAATGGTAAGTCATTGACACAATGCTTTTTCCTACATGATCGTCTGAGCAAGAGTTACTACATTTTCACTCAACGCAACACACAGCATCGGGACTTGCACTGGGGTTCTGTGAAAGAGAGAAAGCAGAAATGTGCCATATTTACTAATATATGAGGAACTTCTGCTCTCTCTTAGTGCTGGCACAGGTGTTGCAGCCTACCACCAACGCAGGCAGCCATGCATCACAACGCAAGGGTGCCTGTGTTGTGGTTAGAATAGTTTTTTGTGCAGGAGTACCATACTGCACAAAAACTGTTCTTGGAGGTGTAATTCTCTTCATATGTGTGCTGCAGAATGCAACGCACATGCAAAGAGGAAATAACCAGGAGAAATAAAGGTAGTTCTCCTTGTTATATCAGCCTCGGGCAGGCGCTTAATTTTGGCGTAAACCCAGGTTTTCAACCTTTAGTAAATCTGACTTTCTGTCAAAATAAATGGGGGATGCATTGGAAAGCTCAGGCTCCACCAATGTAAAGCCTACCCGACGTAAATTAATCCAAGTCAATGCGCTGCGTTAATTTTATTTTTTACAAAGTCCAGCACTTTGGCTTTGCAAGGCTTTGTAAATCAACATGCATTTTGGCTGTGCCAAAAAAGGGGTGGACCTACGATACAAAACGTTCGTAAATCTAGGCCTCAGAATATACCCTTCTGCGCATTCATTTATTTTTATGCATTGGTTTGCTACAACTTCAGCGGGATTTCGTGACAAAATTAAAAAATACCTGGCTCGTGGGTGTACTTGAAATTTTTTTTATTCATGACCCCGAGCTGGTACTATTAAAAGAAGTGAAGTGCGAGGTAAACCTGTCGTGATTATGGACAGTACCTCATGTGTGCGTCGACATGTTTCGGAGGCAGAGCTCCTTCTTTTCCCACCACTCACATAAAATATCCCCAATCACATTCACCACATATAGTCATACTTAAAGTGCTCCCGCGTAGTCGTAGGTCGCAGCATGCCGCATCCCGTTAGAGGGGTGCAGAGACCCCTATGATGAAGCATGACACCAAGGGGCCTTTGGTGTGTGAGGGGTATTTTTCAAAACACTAAGTGCTCCCATACCACTGTGGCGAACACTACCAAAACACCCCCAGTAGGATTCATAGAGTAGATTGTTTCAGAGTTGAGTGTAGTGGCATAGAGTGGAGTGGTGCAGGGTAGAGTGCAATTGCGTGAAGTGGCATATGTTATGTTATGTTAACTGTTTTTGTACCGCGCACAGCTGCCCCAGCAAAGGGGCGTCCTGGCGCCACATGAAGGTATACACAACACAGCATGAAAGAGACTCAATCAAAGATTTTTATTAAAAAGAAAGGTTTTAATAGTCCGTCTAAACTGGAATGAATCATCCAGTGCCCGAATTTCACCAGGAAGAGAGTTCCACAACTTTGCGGCCACTACTCGGAAGGAGCGGCCACCTGTCCTACTCAACAAAAAACGTGGGACAACAGACAGTTTCTGACCCATCGATCTCAAGGAACGGGAGGGGACGTAAGGGGTCAGGAGGTTCATCAGGATTGGGGGGGCCGTGCCTTTTAAGATTTTAAAAGCCAGGCAAAGCACCTTGAACTCGTTCCTCCGACCAACAGGCAGCCAGTGGAGCGCTTGCAGTGTACTCGAGGCCGGACACCGCCTGGGCAAGCCCACCACCGCTCTGGCTGCGGCGTTCTGCACTCGCTGCAGCCGCGTGCATTCAGCCTGGTTTATTCCTGCTAGCAACGCACTGGCATAATCTATCCTAGATACTACTGAGGCTTGAACCACTAGCTGTCTGGTAGGGGCATCGAAGAACTTAAGTACAGGTCTAAGGCCCCTGATAATGCCAAAACAAGAGGCTGCCACCCTCTTAGTATGGCAGGTGAAACTGAGAGTAGGGTCCAGCCAGACCCCAAGGTTTTTTATCTCCATTACAGGAGAAGGGTTCATTCCTAATTCAGGAGGCCACCAGTTATCATTCCACCATCCTGCCTGCTTTCCCACAACCATGACCTCTGTCTTCTTAGTGTTCAATTGGAGACAGTTCTGATTCATCCAATTGCCCACCGCACGTAGACCCTCGCAAAACCTACGAGCCTCCACATTTGAGTCCCCACTCAGCGTGACCGCCAGCTGCGTGTCATCCGCGTAGGAGACCATTGTCAGGCCCCAGCGCTTGACTACCGTAGCCAGCGGTCTAACGTACAGGTTGAATAGAGTGGGACTCAGGGATGATCCCTGTGGGACCCCCAGTGTCAGCGGGTAAGAGGTAGATTTGCCGGGTGGAATAGCAACCTGGAATGATCTGTCAGAGAGGAAGGACCGGAACCAGCACAAGGCGGACCCTCTGACACCCGCTTCCTCTAGCCGCCGCACAAGGATCTTGTGAGAAACCGTGTCGAATGCGGCACTCAGATCTGATAACAGGAGTACCGCTGTTCGACCAGTATCCTGCACGGAGCGCAGATGTTCAACCATAAACAGCAAGGCAGTCTAGTATAGTGCAATGGTGTTGAGTAAAGTGGTGTAGAGTGCAGCGGCATAGAGTGCAGTGGTGCTGAGTAGATTAGAGTGGTGTACAATGGATTAGTGTAGAGTGCAGAGGCATAGAGTTGAGTGTAACAGAGTAAAGTGCATTGGCATAGAGTGTATTGGCATAGAGTGCAGTGACATAGAGTGCAGTGTTGCAGAGAGGCATAGAGTACAGGAGCACAGAGTGGAGTTGTGTAAAGTAGATCAGTGTGGTTTAGAATGGAGTTGTGTAGAGTGCAGTGCCAAAGAGTGCAGTGGTGTAGAGTAGAGTGGTAAACGCTGTGCTGGCACTGAGTAGAGTGGTACAGGGTAGAGTATAGAGCCATAGCATGAAGTGGCATAGAGTGCAGTAGCAAGATTGTCACATAAATCCTCTCACTTTGAAGTCAGAGAATGAAAAGTAAACAATTGCCATCGGAAGACAGCACCTCACATTTGACCTCCGTCTTTGAATACACAGCAAATGTGACAAGATGAGAACAAAATGTAAAGGTCTATTTATAGAAAAGGGGTTTGTGGAAGAATGCGGTAAACACAGATTAGGCAACAGGAATGACAAACTGAACCGGGAGATCCTAAAGCAAATAAAGCCAGCAAATAGAAAGCCAAAACATTGAGTTACAGACAACAAAGCCAATGGTAATCAACGTGTAGAATGCACTCACATGTGAGCTTTCTGAATGTCCCAAGATGTCTTTAGCAAACCAAACAGAACCTTAAAATGGGTTTTATAGAACTAGGTGAGGGAATTACAGGGTTTGGAACCCTAGGACGGATTACAAAAAGCAAACAAATCTGCAGCGTAATTTAAAGGTGTGCACAGTTGTGATTTACAAGTGTTTTTATTTTTTTCTTCATTTGGGTCCATTGATGACTTGGCTTGTATTGCTGCATGTACCTGCTCCATGTATTCTGTACAGTACACATAGGCTGGTATATTACATTTAGCATTTGTTTTCATGAAAATCTTTCTTCTTTCAATTGAACTATTTTAAGACTGAACGCCTCCCCTTTCTATGTACACCTGGTGACAATGGGACATATCAGTAAGGCCTGTGCGTCACCTTGCACATCACTTGTACACCTTGTCCTTAACCTATGGTATCCTTCATAATTCAAGTGTGAGTTACATGTGCACGGAACATGATCTGTAAGAAATGAGTTACAAAATATTTGTGAATACCAAAATATTTAAAGCTGTGTTGGCACTCACCTCATTTGCATTGTATTTTCGTAACTGCTTCCCTTGCATAACCCCTTAGCTGTGTGAGCTTACTTCAAACCAAGTTTGTATTAATTATATACATATCGCAAATAGATAAGTCTTACCTTTTGCTCATTTAGCTAAGCCATTATCTATTCTTTCTCTGCTCTTTCTGCAATGTTTTGATTTAATTTTTAAAACATTTTATTTTCCTTGTGCAATGTGTTTGGATGAGACGATCAAGTACACAAGTAATTGGTGTAGAACTACAACAGACATGAAATTACTACAGTGAGGAACAGGGCAATCAGTTGGGTTATAAGTAAAATATTTACATTTTGCCAGTAGAATTATGCCAAGCTCACTCCTCTGTGGACTTGCAACATCTTCACTGGTGTACAGAAAGATCTGCAAAACAGATTTTGATGGACATTTCCCCCCCCCACAGAATTTTTTTTTTTTGATAAAACGATTTTGCTAAAAGTACATTTGCTTTTTTATGGAATAAAACATTCTTTTTGTGTTGTTTTGTCAACGTTTTTGAAACTTCTGCGCCAAGTAGGTTGACAACGTTTTATAAAAAACGTAGCTGAGGTGCATATGTAGGTAAATCTTGCCAACCTCGTCGCCTTTTAGTTTGAAGGAAGAGAGACGGATGCTCCACATCAGGTACATGTAACGGAATGTGCTATGTACATGCTTTACCACTTGAATCATTGAGCTGAATATGACTTGGGTGTCCCATATGTTCTGATCCCAGAGTGATAGGACAGATGTCTTCTGTATGGACCTCATCCAGGTGAAAGGAAGGGGCAAGGGATCTACTAAGACCAATAATATGTACCAGTATAGACACACAGCCAGTTGGGTTCCATCTACCCTTGAATGTATGGCAGGTGGGCAGTGATTGCCTGCTGACCCCATCGCTTACTTGTAGTAAGAGTTCAATCTGTGTTTGTTCAGTATACACTTTGGGCGTATTCATGATCTACAATGTGGTTTGCCTTTGAGACAAATGTGTGGTATAAGGTTAGGGAGAGAGGGCGAATACTTGTAGTAAATCTCAGGTAAAGTGGAACAAGAAGCCAAGAAGGTAGTGATTTTTATATATTAGGTGTGTTTATCTAGTAAGGCGGAGACACGAAAAGTAGAAAGATTAGTCAGTAGCTGTACAGTATGTCAGGACAGTTTTCTATTAAAAGAGAATGGTTACAGCAGATTTTGTTTGCTATGGGTAATTTTTTCATGGGTTGGTTTATATTTTCCATGAAGAGGACAGGAAAGGCTTAAAACCAAGTGTAATAGATGAAGTTATTGGAGGGAGGGAAAGATAATTTGAAGACAATGCCGCTGTGGATGCAGTTCATGTGCGCAATCTATAAGATAGTGATTTAAGGATAAACAGTAAATATTATGTGAGGGTACCAACGAGGTCTTACCTTAGCCATGAGATCTGTCAAAAGGAGGAACAGGCTGAAATTAACCATGTGGTTGATGTCAGGAAGGTTCTCAAATTGCAAGGTAAGGATCAATCAACCTGTGTCTGGGCCTTGTAAATATTCATTGAATTACGTACGTACATGTACTACAAAGTCTGAGCAACTGAATGTGTGTATTTTGTGTTGACTGGGGCGTTTAAAGAGATGCAAAAGAAGATATAAGCATGCCACCCACATAGAACAGATTCAATCTTGGGATGAAATCCATGTTAACTAGAGTTTACTAAACAAGTGGGCTTGAATCCTCATTGACACAGCTAGCAATTTTTATAGATAATATGGTGCCATTTGCTGCAGATGCGCAAGGGAATGGAGCTGCTCTGTTCTTTTTCTGGATTTATACCACGAGCCTGCTGTTGGGACAATGAGTATATACCACTTTATTTGGAGGATTTGCTGTTCATTGTTTGCCTGGATTTAAATCTGGGCTGCATGTCTCCGTGCATAGTTGGAGAATCTCATGTCTAGAATAGCAAAGGGGTTAGAGGAGACTGAGGAACTACAACTTGATTCCATTTTTTAGTGCTCAGCAAAGTTGCCAGAGACTCTGTATCCAGACTAATGGTGCAGGATCATAGTCTAGGAATGTTGGCTGTGTAAATGGGTCAGTGCTAAACTTTCTATTGAAGAATGACTGCATCTGAGGATTCATAGGGCTTCTGAAGTGGACAGTGTTTTTAATGGAAAAGAAACAAAAATACCAAAGCTGTGAGCACGTGATCCACAAAAGAGGGTTTTGTTAGGCAGAAACAAGGTGATGTGAAGGTTGAAACTGATCCGTACAGGACATGACAAGGATTAGGGTGCACTTCTTAGTGCATGAATGATAGATTAATTTCACAAGAAATTACCACTTTACTGATGGTTCGGTGGAAGAGAGAATTTGCTTTGGTGTACTTTGCACCGCATTCGACAGGGTGAGGACGGTGTGTAAACTAACTCTGTTCTCATTGTAAGTATGATCTGAATTATGGAAAAATAGCACTTTGGAGGAGTCATTCAGCATGGTTGGCGGGAGAGTGCAGCAAATACTGTAATAGTAGTAGTACATTAAATAACACGATCGTCCTTTTCAAAGATCTCTACAGTTTCATAGGAACAGAGACAGTCATGGAATTCACAGTGTCTGATTTAGTTACAAGTTTTCATCAGAAGTGAGAGGGTTGTACATAAGTACTTAATGTAAATTCTTGACATGAACATGCCAATGGTTATTATATACCAGTCTATACCATCGTATGTCCCACACTCAAAACTCCTCTTTTTTCTACAGCATGGTGCAAAAGGATATTTGGGAGATTTGATTTCTGGCCCTGACCTTGCCAAGGAAGCACATTTGAGAGAAGGAAAAATTGAATCTTTCTTCACTGAGAGCAAGCTTTATTTCAAACCTAACTCCTACCCTCACTCCAACCACAGAAACCAAACCAACCCTCCATAGGTGCATCGGTTTTGCTCATATTCCTATGTAGTCAACATACACAGCACCCATGGAATTCAGGAGAACGGGAGGAAGGGAATGTCTTCCCAATTCAAAATTCCTCCGTTAAGGCTTATTTAGTTCCTTGGCAGAGGCAATGTAACCCCCATCAGTTGCGCTGACTCTATATATCCTTTGTCCTGGGAAGTCTTTCAATGTTACACTCTGCATCTATCACAGCTTGCCCATTAGCAAAACTTAAGAAAGGTTCCCTTCAGCCCAGAAGAATAAATTATCCCTGTAATTCATCTCAGCCTGAAAAGAAACATAAAATCTTCGAAATTCATATATTTCCAAAATCAAATCTCTTGGTGTTCATTCAATTCAGTCAAAACTAGCTTTATGACTAAAATTATTATTTTAATCGCCCCCATAATTAAAAAAAATAAAAATTTAGTATAGCTGTTGGCATATGGGAGAATACTGCAACAGGCTGACAGGCATTGAGTGTGACACTCTCGGCAATGGAGACATATTTCTGGGTTATGAATATTAAAATCCTACCCCACTACCACAGATTTGTCATTCACATGGATCCAAAGGGCATAATGAACTTATACAGTGATATTACAGTTGACAGGAAGTACTGCTTTACATCTCTCTATCGCCTATCAGATGAGTGCTCTGACCCCTCATCAAGGTAGGGCTCTAATAGCAGGTGTTGTACTTGAAGTCATGGGAAATTCCATTTTAAGTAGAGTCTAAGGCTGGTACAAATGATGGAAGGTTTGGGAACATGGAGTTCCCGAATTTGGTGATTGGATGCTTGGCAGCAGTAACAGCTATTTATGGTGTTTCCAATGAAGTATTTCTGCACCAAGCCAATGGCTGATGTTTTTTGAGCCAATTGCTGAAACAGACTGAAGTAAATCCCTTGGAGAATGTATAGAATACAATAAGAGTGCCATGAATGGTCCAAACACCAATACACATCAAATGTAACAAGCATTTACAATGCAATGGTTTCGCCTTTGGAGAAGTTAGAGCTATTGGCATTGTAAATGACAACATCTGTATTTATGTGTTGGTTTTGAAAACAGATAAATAAATGACATTGTCATTTACATTGCCAATAGCCTAATCTCTCGCAAATGTGAGAACTATTGTACCCTACGGACGAGCTCAGCAGACAGCAATTACTACCACACACACACACACACCCAGAGCCACACACACACACCCAGAGCCAGCCCCACACACCCAGAGCCAGCCACACACACCCAGTGCCAGCCACACCCAGAGCCACACACACACACCCAGAGCCCCCCACACACACACAACCAGAGCAGTCACATACACACACCCACTGGAGCAGTCACACACACACACCCACACTGGAGCAGTCACACACACACACACTGGAGCAGTCACATACATACACACACACTGGAGCAGTCACATACACACACACACACTCTGGAGCAGTCACATACACACACACACACTCTGGAGCAGTCACATACACACACACACACTCTGGAGCAGTCACATACACACACACCCTGGAAAAGTCACATACACACACCGAGGAGCAGTCACACACACACACTCTAGAGCAGTCATATGCACGCACACACTGGAGCAGTCACACACGCACACACTCTGGAGCAGTGCGCACATGCGCGGCTCTTAACCATATGTCAGACAGCAGGCGGCAGCTTGTCATGCACCCCCCTACTTCGCACAGCGTGCCCCTCCAGTAACCCACCGAGCTAATGAAGGTCAGTGGAGTGACGCTGACCGCCCCTCGTTACCACATTGTAAAGTTGTATCCGGCCTCATTGAAGCCGGGGCGTCTACAGTACAGTGTGAAAACCAATCTACTGACTGACACAGAAGACAAAGGATGTTAGGTGAGAAAATTCGGGATCACCGCAGATGGGGTTTCCCCTCCAACCCACAGGGTCAGCGGACAAAAGGAAACAAAGGTGACGACTGACTCCTGCACCGCCGGAGAGGTCAGCTATGGTGTCTGTTAGTAGCTGCAGCACACTAGGTGCTGCATGCATTGTCTCAAGTCGTTTGTGCGTGCAAGCACATTATATGGGACACTTAAGTTAAGCATTAGCCTGTCAGCAACTGAATGAAGCCCCTCATTCCAAGGCTAGGCACACTTACTTTTTTGCAGCAGCGACCAGCGAGTGCAGCTGCAAATATTATTTCGTACAACCCAGCTTCCTGGCTTGCCTCTATCTCTGTGCCTTATCTCCGCCGGCCATCAGGCTCACTTGGGCCGGCTCAGCTAGCTGCACAGTAAGGGGTCCCGGCGGTGTTCTGGGCAGGTGAACTGCGAATGAACCGCCATGACAGCCACTGCAGTGAGTCCAGACCATGTTCAGTCACTGTCTTGCCTGCCTCCCGATGCATTGGTTCGGTGTAGGTCACAGGATTTATTGCAGTGCGAACTCATTGCAGGTGAGGCAGCAGCCAATAATCTAAATTCAACTACCTCCTACTCGCATCACGGGCGGCAGCCTACGTAATGGCTCCACTCGCTGCTAACTACGAGTCTGACAGAAGCTCAGACCTCACTTGTTGAATATGTCGGTAGTATCCATTGACAGGCACTACTGACATGATTGTGACGTCAGTTAAATGTATGCCGTGTGGTGTAAGATTGAATCCAATGCTACATAATAGCTAGCCGATCAGCCAGCCCTCAAGTCTCCCTAGCTGCCTGGCACTCGACTCCAGCAAATGGTGTTCTTATAATTAGCAGCCAGCGCACTCCGGGCCGCAGCGCTTGACAGGCACAGTTGAAAAGGCTCTAATATGCGTGACTTCTCATTTCTGTGCAGTGAGGATTCTAGCCTGTTCGACAGTGTTGAACTGCTAATGTTCGATGGAAAGCTGCATGTGGTGGTGCTTTAACGAAAATAAACACAACAGAAAAGCTGGATTCCTCGGCTCGAGCCCTTTAGTTAAAAAAAATGTAATTGTTTTTCTTTGTAATGAACAGTGTTACATTATAACTTGATCAGTACGTGACCACAGGCACAAAAACGACAGCCACGCACGAAAACTGGAGCACAGGCACAAAGACGACAGCCACGCATGATAACCGGAGCATACATACCGGGCAAAGACGGAAGGCGGAGACAACAGCCACGACCCAAGCACGACATAACACGGAGACCACAGGCAACCAAATGACAAAAACATGGCTTGAAAAAGAAAAAAGAAAACACCGCCCACCGCCGCGATGACGACATCGCAGAGGCGGAGAGGGAAGAAATCTCGGGAAAGCCCACGAATCTGGTCCGGCCATCACGGACAGATCTCTGTTCCAATGGCTAGCCTCCCTTTATGGAGCTAGCCAATGGAACATAGGGCGTAATCCCAAGCCCACTCTGTTCTAACATAAGATTTCGCCTGTGCCGAAAAGCTGCGCAGAGCGCAGCCTTTGGCGAGGCGAAACCTAAAAATGACCGTGGAGATGCCTCATCGGTAAATGAAGGCTGCAGCTGTAGTCCTGTCAACTGCAAACCTCCAAGCTGGTAGAGGTATTAGCTTTACGTATAGATATGACAATCAACTGAGGAAGAACCATGATTGTTAGTTGTAAAATATACCAATAAGGAGTTTGCAAATTCACCATGGTAAATGGTGGAGCGCAGGCACTTCCCTCTGGGTTGGAAAGGTGAAGTGCTCAGAGTTCTACAGCAAGCAAAAACAGTTAAGACAAAAATGTGGGGGGTACAGCATGCAAAGAATTTCATTTTCAACACAGCCTAATTTTGCACAATCACTTGGGAAGGGAGCCGTAGTGACGTATCCTGGAAAATATGGCACTGTTCTCTAGGCTCATGGTGGCCCTGTGCAGGGAGCGTAGGTAGGGGGCCCGGGGTCCGGGGGGGCGGATCACAGAGGCCAGTGAAGGGGGGAGGGGTCAGGCTGTTTGGAAGTGGAACAGAGCCGGAGGCAGCCAAATCCCTGCCAGGAGCCGCCACGCAAATATATATCCATCCTCAGAGGATTTTTATATTAAAGATATATATTGGCGTGGTGGCCCCTGGGGTTTGGTGGCCCTGTGGAGGTGCAGAGCTTGCACATGCCTAAGGCCGCCCCTGCTGTTCTGCTCTCTCCCTCTCATACAAAGCAGCAAAATAACTTGGTTGTTGTGCAGCGTGAAATATCAGTAAATCTGCCCCTCGTTCTTGACGGGTGCCGACAGGCAAGGCTTTGAGGGGGTCTTCACGTGAACATTACAAGCTTCATCAGCTTAAACTTCATCTGAGTTGCAGGGAAAGAAGTGGGCTCTCCTGAATCGTGCAGGTACAATGGGAAACAAGAGGGACTACATGGCAGGTCGTATTGTACAGGCATGCAGGAGTGATGATCTACTGAACAGTGTCTCTTGAAGGAAACTTGTCACTGTGTGTACAGAAGTAATCTCATTGAATAGGGATGTGATCTGTGCCGCTTGTGATGGCCAAACTGGAGTAAATGAAATCAAACTTTTATATTTCTTAAATTCTATGAAAATTGCTTACCACTATGGAACAGCACCAGCTTTTATCTGCCAGGAGGGTTGCATACCACTGGAGTTCTATTACCGTAATTTGAACACAACTGAGTTATAATCAATTGTGTTAGCTGTATGGTTCTACAAATGTAATCTTAAATTTGCAAAAATCATTAAAAAAAACAAAAACGTATAATAACGAATTGTATTTCCATACCAAAATTTCAACATCAAAATGCTAGCCGCATTTCAATTATATAAAGCGTTGAGTTGTACAGTCACAACTCAGCAGCAACTGTCTGTACTCACTAATTGTAATGGTATTTGTGTAACGCTTCATAATCCCTGGCAAGGCAATGAAACACATTATCAGTTTGATTGCACGCACACACCGAGGAGTGCTTGGTTGCAAGAATGTTGTATTTACAATGAAGTCTATGTGGTAAATGTTTGTTGTCAGTGTCGGACTGGCCTATATGGCAACCGGGGAGTGCCCAATGGGCTGATCTGGCAGGTCAGTGTGTGGACCATTTCTTGGCTGTTTGCGGGCCTATCTTACGGTCTGCTGTGCCGGTTTTTACCCACTATTTCCTTAATATTAAAACAAACATTGCCTGCAGCATGCTCACCTTCATGGTGTCTTCCATATCTTGAAAAAAAAACACTTATACGGTGTGTCTTTACAAGTTTTAAACTGCCTCAATCTGCAAACATGGGCCACTTTTTTAGCTATCTTATTCACTAATAGGGTCACTTTTATTTTGGTGCCTGGGCCTATTTCCTGTCCCAGTCCGACCCTGATTTTTGTTGTGTATGGGTGACAAATAGTGGGTCCATGTGATAACATGGGCTTCAAACTGTAACTCCAAATATAAAGTCTCACACTTTTACACTGCAAATATTAATACCAGACAGTATCTACCTTTCACTATTAAAGGTGCCATCCGGTACATGATGTCACAATAGCACAATAGGTGTCAAACCCCAAGCTAAATTCATTAAACAACCATTCTACAACACCTATCGTTGGTGATTGTTGGAGAAGCAGGACTGAGAGAAGAGAGATGCTTTCCCCAATACTGGATGGCCCCTTTAAAATGTCTAAACTCAGTCAGTCTCACAAGTATCTATCGGAGGTCTGGGTTAATTTACTGTTTCAACTCCAGTGTCAGGGTGTTTGGTCTTTTGTTCTCACTGATGTCAGACCTTTGTTGATATTTTTTGTAGGGAGATATTTTCGTATGACCTTCCTTCATATTTGCTATTTGCAGTCTTTTTTATTGTATGTTTCAGTACCTATATTTTCAAATTCCACAGAAAAATGCACTTGTAAACAGAGAAAGCAACCAACATTGCCCCACATACCACACCTGGTATAATTTATATAACACAGCCCTGAGCTCACCTCATGCTTAAAATTATATTGGAGGTCTCAGCATCAAGAATAATCATGACGAGCTGACCTTGTCATGAACAATGATAAATCTTACTTTCCAGCACAGGAGGGGAAAACCACTAGCAGCCAACTGGTTAATAAGAGTGAGTGCCAAACATTTGACCTTGTATGTACTTCACAATAAGTCATTGGAAGAAATAGTGCATATGCTACATGTTTTCTGATCACATAGAATCAGTAGTACCTGAGTTCTTAAACCTTTCGAATTCTACATAGTATTTAAATTGTAAAGCACAGCCCTGAGCCAAGGATATTACTGCCACAGAACAGTCTCTGCCCCATGAACCCACCCTCATTACATCCCATTGTGCTTGGTCTAACAAGAGCACTGGAGACCTCTTGGCACAGCTAGAATCCTGTCTGTGATGTTTAAAGACTTCACTGCAGAGCAGTTTTCAAGCTCCTTATTAGGCAGGGTTAAGCACTTGCATCAAAGATGGCCGCGGGCAAAGGTGGAACAAGTGCTTACACATGGTTCAGTACCTCACTGGGTCTGTGCAGATGAAAGGCATTTTAAATGATCTTAAAGTCTAAAACTTATTATAATACTTACCATACATTAGGAAAGCAGACACCACTGACTCGATTGTGGTAGTCGATAAGGCTGTTTTTAATCAGCTCACATTTGTAACCCTTCGGCTTCATTACACAAATGAATATGCCCTACACAGTGGTCTAACGTTTCAGTCTATTAACTATCTCTTCCCCTGCCCTCTAAAATGATGGTTCCCAGATGGTATCCACTTCCCTTTCTATATCTCTACCCCAGGGTTTTAAGTGGGATGAAAAGACTGGGGGTCTCTCAAAGGGGGGTGACCAATGAAATTAAGGGAGTGACTTAAAAAGACGTTAGCTAAACATCTTACTTAGCATAGTGTGCCGTCTGACTAGTATTTTGCTGTTTATGTCATTGCATCCAGATATATGATGCAACAAGTAACATCATACCTACAAGTCAGGACTATTTGCTCTGTCAATGGTTGTTAGTTACATAAGATAAATAAGAAGCAACTATGGCTTATATATAATATTGAAAAAGCTTCCACTTAAAGTCCCGGTGACACCACAATGTTGCTGCTCCTGAGTTTCAAAAAGAGGAGGGAAACCTAGAGAGAAAATGACTCTCTTTAAAGGATTTCCCTTCCCCTACAACGCTCACCTGGCATGACATCATGCCGTAACTTATGCACTAGTGAGAAGTGAGTGGTGTACATCGATGTGCCTGATGTCACTGCAGTCCGGAAACTAGGGCACAAAACAGAGCCCGTGGAAACCCGTTTCAAGGCCCCCTTTCAAAAGATGCCGGTGCTCAGTGAGACCCAGCCCACTTAAAGCCCTGCTCAACCCACTCTTCAACTACTCTTCTTGGCTTAGAGCACAAGTATTCTTCCATCTCAGTTTTAGTGCTTAGATTTACGGGCCTCTCCTGCCCACTCCCTGACCAGAACTACCTTTTTTCACAGTTTACTGTCAATGTGTTAAAGGTTTGACCGACATTGCTATCAAATTGACCACCAAAGAACTCTCCTATGGTGTGGGTTTCCTTATTTTTTTGTACTGTGCCTCAGTGCCAAGTTTTGCCTGGCAGTGATGAACAGCTAAAAAAATATATAACACTGTCCAATCTAAATAGGGTGGACAGTGTTATATCGAAACCCGTGGCCCGTATTCCATCGCACTGTTGGAGGAGTATCTCAGCAACGGAGATGGAGTAGGCTCCGTTGTCAACATGCCTAACGGCTAGGGCGCTCGACCTTGGACCTGGGGATCTGGGTTTGAGTCTCGGTAACGACGCCAAAACCTCCTGTGATTCTGGGCAAATCACTTAATCTCCCCGTGCCTAAAATGAATGTGTGTCCTCATGTGACGTAACTGGTGATATGTAAAGCGCTCTGATGCCTGATTCGGTTCGGGTCTTTTCGCGCTATATAAAACTCTGCAAAAAAAAAAGTTAATGTCCACTGACGTGTAAATTAGGTGGACGGACCCTCAGTTTGGCAGAGAGTATCTCAGGTGCAACAGACTAGAGTACCTTTTCCGCAAAACTCTAAATCAGGCCCCAAGATACTTCAGCCTGCAGGAGAAAGAGGTAAGTATATGGATATGCCTTATTGTTCATCTAAACATGTCTTTATGTATGGTTCAAAAAGTGTTTTTGGTGCACTTACAGATAGATCCCCCTGGCAGAGAGGGCAGGAACAAGAGGACCATCAACTAATATTACCTCAAAAACGTAGGATGCAAAATCCGGGAGTATTATTCCAAAACTGAAGGAGGATATGGAGGAAAACAATAAATGTGCACGAATGGGTCAGGTGCAAACCTATGCAAAGACCGGGCTTTAAGTGGGATGAAAAAACTGGGGGGGTCCTCTCAAATGGGCGTGGCCAATGTAATTACGTGGCTTAAGCACACATAGGAAAAAATCTGTGTGTAGCATAGTGTGCCGCCAGACTTGTATTTTACTACTCGTGTCATTGCCTCCAGCTATATAATACAACAAATAAAAGTCATAGCTACAACAAGCCAGGACTTTTGGCTTTGTCAATAGTTGTTAGTTGCATAAGCTAAATAAGCAGTAACCATGGCTTGTATATAATAATAAAAAAGCTTCCACTTAAAGCCCTGCTAACACCACAAAAATGTTGCGAGAAGTGAGCAGTGCACATCATGTGCCTGCTGTCACTACAGTCCGAGAAACAAAATGAGCGCATGTGCCAGGGCACAAAACAGAGCCCGATAGAGACCCGTTTCTAGGCCCCCTTTAAAAACCTGCCGGTGCTCAGCACCGGTGGGACCCCGCCCACTTACAGCCCTGAGCAAAGGTGACATGAGCCACAACCCACATACACATTTGACAGCATCAGGCAATCAGCCAATATCCCCTTATCTGGTGGTGCTTCCCTGATTCAGAAGAATGGCTGTTGATGCTCTTTTCGAATGGGAAGGAGAGAAAGATCCCTTACTGTGGTGAGTGCATAATGAATGGCCCTCTCCCTATAAGAATATTACCTTATCGGAGGACGTGTCTAACAAATGCACCCATCCTTAGATGCTGCCACAACCACTATCCTCCCAACACCTTAGTGAAAAACTATGTCACAACAAAATATCAGTCCACTTACTATCAGAACCCAGTGACCGCTCCAGTCACTTGTTGACACTGTACAATGGACTGCTGCCTTTTGAATTGGTTCACACCATAAAAACTACATACATCGCAGAGGCCGCCCCCGCAGGGGGCTCAAGGGCCGGCGCCTTAACCCACGCTAGGGCCCTGGAAGGAAAACCGGTTCGGGGCGGCGCCCCCAGAAGCGGGAAAGTCCGTGTCGCACATCCTTGTGGCCCCCCGCTAGCCTCGCCGGGTAGGCGCCTCGCCCAGCGGCCAATGGGGCTGGGGCGATGGGTAAACCCCCCAATGGGGAAGAAGGCCGGC
Source organism: Lissotriton vulgaris (assembly GCF_964263255.1). NCBI lineage: Eukaryota > Metazoa > Chordata > Amphibia > Caudata > Salamandridae > Lissotriton > Lissotriton vulgaris. Next base: position 350,624,994 of record NC_141685.1, on the reverse strand, counting down.
TAGCCAGAGATGCTAAGTTGGGGGGCATAAGAACACCGCACCCCGGTCCAGTTGGCATCTTGGACCCGGGGAACAGCGGCAGCACGGCGAAAGGATCTTGTCCCACCACCCACACCAAAGGAACAGCAAATGTCGCAGTGCTGGAACAAGGGCTGGGAATGGGCGAAATAAGGACATAATACTTGCTACGGAGACACACCAACGGGCGGTGTGTAAGAATTGGGACCCTCACACTGGGATGCCGAACGGCAGGGTGAGGGGTCAAACAAGGAGAAGGGGGTAGCAACGGAGACGGCACTCGCCGCCCAGCCCCCGCCGGCTGGCAGGGCACAACAGAGACCAACATGGTGGCGAGTAGGGTCCTAACTCCGGGAAGGAAGCTACCCCCGTGCAGAGGAAGCGAGGAGACAACCCAAAAGAGAGAACGAGCTAACCGCCAGTCCAAAGGGACAACGAAGTGATCCGCAAAAGGCAAGCGGATGATTTATGACCATGCATGACAAGTCATAAAATAGTGCTGTATGACAAATGCCATATGACGTATGAATATGCATGTATGATAGTAAAACTGTGGCCAACATTGCCACTAAGAGAAGAAAACAGTGTTGGCTTATTTATTCGGAGGACCATCGAGGTTCCCAAGCATACCAAACTTTAATAAAGATCGGCGTGAGCATCTGGTTAAAAAGGGTGGGATGGATAATGTAGACCTTAAGTTTGAGTCGTATCATCCAAATCACTGGGTCAACATGTTTCTGCTCTTAAGGCCAAGTCGGCTGAGCTTTCATCAGGACCAAAAAGAAAAAACACTGGGCGGTATGCACTCTCTAAGGTGCACCCTAACCTCAGTGTAAACGTTTAAGTGTTTTTAAACTCACGGTTCTTAGTACCGACTAAACCTGGGATTTCCAGGTCATGTGGATATGAAACGGAGATTATTTTCACATCATGGGCCCAAGTGGTGGGTGTTTTCTTCACATCGGAGGGAACAGCGCTCCGATGGCTCCCCGTGTATGACCTAGAATGATCACAACCACTGCCCGAACGGTTGAGACAAACAGCACAGATGAAGCTGCTCTGCTTTCTCATAAGTACCATCTAGTCAAATGAATACATAACTATATAAACTAGAAATATACTAGCAAAACACACAATAACTACAGTGTACAGTGTCAAGACTGTACAATAGTGAAAATGAATGCAACAGCTATTTCTAATGAATAACAACTTAAGTGGCTTAAGCAAATGAAAAAAATGTGCGATATCTGAGAGCTCCTGAAAGACATATAAGGCTAAATAAATGACCAATGGCCACTTGAATTTTGCAAAGGCAAATCGATGGAGGGAATGCTGGAATTATTCGGTTAATCTCTTGGTGCCACATTCCAATCCATTGCTTTTACCTACTGTGTCACTTTAGATAAACATCAGCCGTATACAAATCAGTTTTGGTCTAACCAGTCCAGCCAGAGATGCTGGACCGGGCACCTTCTAAATGGGAACAGAACATAAGCAAGCTCAGACTGGTCTCGGCCCCTCAGCGAAATGCGCCTGCCCGAGGCCACGCAGTGGCCATCAAGAGGGCGGGTACCTAGTCAAGGAGGGCGGTCCCGCCCCCACTGTTATGTCCGGCACCTCCGCCTTCCGGTTGGAGGAGGCGGCCGGCCGAGAATCTCGTCCGGACGGTGGGGAGGGGCTTCTGGGGTATTTATGCTTCGGCGCCCTTCCCCGGATCCTCTTTGCCGTCCGGACGACGTCGCGACCTCACTGAACACTCTTTTCGTTGTCTCTCGTCGTCTTAAGGTGAGCGTGGCCTCGGGCCTTTAGCATCCTCCCCCCCCCATTTCCTGCATTTCCGCCGGCTCCCTCATGGCGAGGTGCGAGCCTGGCGAGGTGGCCCGTGAGAGCGGGCTGCTATGGGGGGGGGGGGGACGTCCGGGGCCGTTGCGGTCCCTGTCCCCTGGCCAATGCGGGTTCGGCCGGTACCTGACGGGCCCCATAGTGATCCCTAGTTCAGCTGTCCCTCGTCTCCTGGTTTGGGGCCGGTGTAATTTGTGTGGCCGGGTGGGACAGGGCCTGTATTCCCGGGGGCGTATTGCCTCCGCTCGCCTTCCCCGCCCCCAGTTCTCCCGTCGGGGTGGCCATTTTGTTTTCTGATCGGCGTGTTATTTGTTGAGGGGGGGGCTGTTCGCGTGGGTTTAAGGTATAATGTTTGGTTTCCTCGTGTGTCCGGTCCCCCATTGCCTGCCAGTCGCGCATGGGTTGATTGCCGCTCAGAGTGTATTTAAGCGCTTTTCTTTCTAAGTATGCAGATTTTTCCATGTTCGTAGTGTCGAATCATTTTAGGTTTGTGCATCTGTGGTCCATGTTTAAGTGAATGCCATATCCACGTATATTGCAATTTCTCTTCCGATGATTGAAGCATTGTGTTACCTTTCATGATGGCGCGGGGTATGTTTCGAGGGGTTGCGGGGAACCAGCCAACATTTTGCAGGCTCATTCGTCTCTTTATCATAGCCATTTTATGATTATGCACTTCGATACACGTGTTAGCTAGTAATTTCGCTATGCTGGAGGGCTTGTTTTGTTTTGATGGCGCGGCGGATGTTTTCGTAATGATGCCTTATAACTGTTTCAATGTATGTAGCGTGATGGCGCGGCGGATGTTTTCTCTCGTAATGATGCCTTATAACTGTTTTAATGCATGTAGCGTGATGGCGCGGCGGATGTTTCTCAATGATGACTTATAACTGTTTTAAGGTTTGTAGCGTCGCCCCCCCTCGTACGCCTGCTGGTATTTTAATCAAGGCGGTTTTGCTATGTTTTCAGAGTGTGGGGGGGGGATGGCATCCACGAAGGGTTCCACGCTGTTTATGTCTTGGCGCATCGTGTGGCTTAAATGTTTCTTTTGAGATGGACGGGGTTAGGAGCAAGGTGGGGGACCTGGCGGGCGCGCAGCTAGCCCGCTATCTTTGGAAACCCCTCCCCGGGGTCGCGGAGTGATTACACTGCCGGAGGAAGGGGGGGGGCCTGCGTCCCGGGGTCCCGGGTCTGCTGGGGTGTTCCTGCCTGACGCCAGCCTTTCCTCTCTTGCGTAATTTTCTAATCTTTCGTTCTTCTTTGCAGGAGCCGTGTTGAGGCGGCGCTTGGGCTTTCTTGCTGTTTGGGCGCGCGCGCTGGCTGTGCGGCCTCGGTGGGGCCTCGTTATTTACATGCCCCTGTTCCTTTTCTTTCAGATTCCGGACATTTGCGGGCAAGTCGCTTTCGCACCTAGGCCTTCCGTGGTTTCAGGACATCGGTGCATCTTGCCGCGCTTTCTGCCCCCGCCCCCCCCCCCCCCCCCCCTCTGCTTCGCCGATCGCCCGTAGTGCGCACACGCTTACGCAGGGATAGTGCAAGGTACGTTTACATGCGCGCGCAATTGGATGATTTGTGGTGATTTCTCACGCGTCCTGCATGTTGGGGCACGCTTCCCCGGGGGCGTTTACCGGTGGTTTTGGATCATGGTCCTCATAGTGTCCCGGTAAGGGCATTTAATGTTGGGATGCATGTGTTTCACAGCCCATTCTGTTGTTTTCAGGTACTTTACTCGTTTTGAGGAACGGCCTCGGGGCATTACTTTCAAGGTCACGAGGAATTTTCCTGAGGTATGTTTTGCAACGAGTGGGCCTCCCCTAGGAGGAGTTGCCCGCGGGACAAGTGTTTCGCCCTCTTGGTCTAGTGTCTTGGGGGTGATTTGGGTGGGAGCTTTCGGGGGTGTATGATGTCTGCTGGCTTATCAAATTCGTGTGAATACGTCCTCACGGTCATCTCTTTTGCAGGATACTTTCGACTGCGGCATGGAGAGTCAGGGGTCCCCCGCTCTTTTCTCACAGACATCTCAGGTTGAGGATTCTGGGCTAGGAACGTCGCAGGACCCCCAGATGAAAGCCCTTTTGGATGCGATAAAGACTAATGGGGTGGCGTGGGCGAGTGGACTTTTACTAGCCAACCCCCCAAGGGCCCCGGGGCCGGCCCCTGCCCCACTAATAACTGAAATAGAGGTGGCTGAGGACACCACCACAGGGAGGTCCAAACGCACAAGGAAGCCGACAGTCAAAGACTTCCCACCGGAGCCCCCCGCAAAGTCCAGGGCGGCTGACCCGATTAGAAACGTGATAGTGCACGCCCCGGCATCCCCCCCGGCGGTGGTCCGGGTGTGCCCCCCCTCTCCTCCGCGGCTGGCGGCCTCTAGTGCGGAATTCGCTACCCGGGCGGACCTGGGTAAGATTACTGATTCGCTGGCGTCATTTATGTCTGAAATAAGAGCCAGCTTGTGCCCTGCCCAGTCTCAATCACCTGTTTCTGTGCAATCTGTGATTTTGCCTCCTTTACCAGTGGCCCCTTTGTCTTCGGCCAAGGAGGCAGATGTTGTTCAAGTGTGGGGTGGTACTCCTGCACAAGGGGGGTTTGATGCGGGTCCCATCAGTCTGCCTACTGTCCCGACGGTCAGCTCTATAGACAGTTTGGTGCTGGGTGCTTTTCCTCCACAGGTCCTGCCGCCGGTGCAGAGTGTGCCCCAGGTGGCCCCCTTGCCGGTGGTTGTCGCAGCCCAGCCTCTAGTGGGGGCATCTGCTGCTCCCCCTCCTTTGCCAACTATCAGTACTGTGGCTCCTCCGACAGCTTTGGTGCCCATCCCTGCGCCCACAGCCCTCATGACCATGGCGCCCCTGCTGTCAGGCAAATGCTCCCTGGCCTGGCAGGTTCCTCAGGCGGCGAAGGAAGGCATTTGGAGAAGGGAGTTCATAGACATTTTCTCGCTCCTCATGTTGGGGGCGGATGGGGTAGATGTGCGAAGGATGGGGTCTAAGGATGAGGAGAAGAAAGCTCGCTTCCAATCCTGGCCTGAGAAGTCTATAAAAAACTGGCGTCAGGCCTTCGCCATCCTGGCAGCAGTCATAACAGAACGTTTCCCGGACCAAGCTCAGGGTCTGTTTCAGTACAATAGCATCATAGTTAATGAAGCGGAGGCTACCTCCGGGATGGGGTGGTATTCTTATGACTGCGAATTCCGTAAAAAGATGTCTGTCTGCCCCGAGCTGGAGTGGGATCAGGTTGAGGTCAGATTGTGGATTGCTCATATGGGCAAAAGTAAGGTAGAGAGCGGTAACAGTGTTGTCCAGGCCAGGAAGTCAGATAATGAAAAGCAGTTCTCCCAGAAGAAGAGTAATTTTCGCCAGTCCTTTCGTGGGGGGCGCGGGGGGGCGGTTTTAACAAACAATTCGCCAAGAAGTATGCCCCTTCCACCTGCAGGATGTTTAATGCGGGAAACTGCACTTGGGGGAAAGCCTGCAAGTTCTCCCATGCGTGCAGCAGGTGCGGTGGTTCCCACCCTGAGTCCTCTTGTGAGAAGAGATCCCCCGCCCCCAATGCTGCCAACAAAGACAAGTAGTACTCCCAGGGACCCCCCCCCCCCCTCCCCCTGTTTCTGAGGTCCCCCAGCGGCGCGAGTTTCTCAGCCCCCTTTGCCCACCTGTGTTGCCGGTCTCGGACCCCCCCCAGCGTGGGACCAAAGGCCCATCCCCAATCATTTTGCCCAGGTTGCTTGCCCTCCTTCATAAATACCCCAATGTGAAAGATAGGGATACCCTGTCCCATGGCTTCCTCGAGGGCTTCCAGATCCCCTATCAGGGCCCTAGAGTCAGCAGAGATGCTGAAAACCAAAAATCAGTGAGGGAGCTCCCAGAGGTTGTCGACATAAAGATCACTAAGGAGGTAGCGTTGGGGAGGGTGGCTGGGCCTTTCCTGTCCCCCCCCCTCCTCGACTTTGTTGTGTCCCCTTTGGGCGTGGTCCCCAAAAAAGAACCTGGGGCCTTCAGATTGATTCACAACTTGTCCTTCCCAGAGGGGAACTCAGTCAATTCTTGGTTGCCTGAAGAGGCTTGTTCGGTCTCCTACTGCTCCCTGGACATGGCCATAGATTTGGTGAGGAGGGCAGGGGTAGGAGCCTGGCTGGCCAAGGCAGATATTGAGGCGGCTTTCCGCTTGCTACCGGTCCATCCTGACAGTCAGCATCTCTTGGGCTTCAAATGGAAAGGGGGGTACTACTTCGACAAATGTATGCCCATGGGATGCGCTGTCTCGTGTGCCTTCTTTGAGGCATTCAGCACCTTTCTGCAGTGGGCCCTCACAGAGGAATACAATGTGGCTGCGGTGTCTCACTACCTGGATGATTTCCTGTTCATTGGGAGGGAGGGCACGCAGGAGTGCCAAGAGGGCCTGGACTGTTTTGTGGAGCTGGCGGGTCGCTTGGGGGTGCCCTTAGCGCCGGGTAAGACCGAGGGCCCCGCTCAGGTCCTGACTTTCCTGGGGATTGAGCTTGACACTGTACAGGGGGTGTCCCGTCTGCCAGCAGAGAAGGTGGGGGCCTTGAGGGGTGACATTCAGGCCTTGCTGGGCAAAGACAAAGCGCCGCTTGGGGTCATTCAGAGCCTTTTAGGTAAGCTAAACTTTGCTGCGCGAGTTATTCCTGTTGGGCGCGTCTTTGCTAGGCGCCTGGCCAAAGCCACTGCTAAGATTAACAAACAGTACCATTTTGTCAGGTTGACCTCTGGTCTCAAGAAGGATTTGAGGATGTGGGATGTTTTCTTGGCAGACTTTAATGGGACTGTGAAGTGGAGGTCCCCTTGGGTGGGGAGTCCAGAGTTAAACATGTACACTGACGCCTCGGGCCGCGAGGGCTTTGGGGCCATTTTGGGAGATCAGTGGTGCGCGCAGGGTTGGCCCAATGCCTGGCGCAAGAGGGGCATTACTTCCAATATTGCTGTCCTGGAACTCTTCCCGATTGTCATTTCCTTACACCTGTGGCCTGAGGTCCTGTCCCACAGAAAAGTCTTGTTCTGGTCAGATAACATGGCAGTGGTGCAGGCGATCAATGGGTTGTCTGCCAACTGCCCCCTGGTGCTGTCTCTGCTCCGGGAACTGGCTAGCAGGTGCCTGTTTTGCAATGTCGAGTTTAGAGCCAGACACATTGTGGGGGTCACCAATGTCGCAGCTGACGCTCTCTCTCGTTTCCAGCTGGACCGTTTCCGGGCAGCCTGCCCGCAGGCGAGAGAGGAGATGACCCCCTTTGCGCCAAGGCTTTGGCACATCTTGGAGTGGAGCAGCACATGAGGGAACTGGGCGAAAAATCACTAGCGTTGAGTACACGTAAGCGCTACTCAAGCCACCGTGCTACGTTCACTAAAGTGATCTCTGACCTGGGTTTGCAAACATTGCCATTAGAGAAGAAAGTTCATGCCTTTATAGTGTGGGCTAAAAAGCAGTTGAAAACGCATTCTTGGGTGTGTGGCCACCTAGCGGCAATTGGTCACGAGGCTAGACTGTGTGGGGAACATGACCCCACCTCTTCTTTTGCAATCAGGGCTGCCTTGAAGGGTTGGGCGCGGGAGGATCCTAGGGCCCCAGATGACAGGTCTCCTATTGATTTCCCTTCTCTCCAGGCCATGTTGCAGATGTTGCAAGCTGTTGTGCACTCCAAGTACGAGGAGGTCCTTTTTGCGGCGGCTTTCGCCCTAGCCTTCTTTGGTGCTTTCAGGAGTAGTGAGCTGGTGGCTCGCTCTAAGTCTGATACCTCTATGGATGCCCTGGGGGTGGCGGATATCTATTTCGAGGGTGGGTTGTCTGTTAAGCTGAGAAGATCCAAAACTGACCAGTCTGGTAAAGGGTCTCTGATTAGACTTTCCCCCCTTGGGGATTCCCGCTTCTGCCCCGTGGCATTGCTGCAAGCCTTCCTAGCATTACGCCCGTCTGGGCCTGGTTACCTCCTAGTGCATGCCGATTTCAGCCCTTTAACGAAGTATCAAATGGACAAGATCATGTTGGCTTGCCTTGACAGGGCTGGCTTGCTGGTGGTAGGGAAGAAGTTCTCGAGTCACTCATTCCGCATAGGGGCGGCCACTTCAGCTTTCCGCGCTGGGATGTCCCCAGGGCAGGTGCAGTTGGTGGGACGTTGGGAATCTGCTTGTTACAGGCGTTATGTTAGGCCGTGATCCCCCCCCCCCCCCTTCCTTTTCAGTGTTGTTGATTTTGTTTGCTGTGCTTCATATTTGTATAACATGTGTATTGAATAAACACCCTTGAACATATCGCGTCTTTCTTTGACAGGTACTCGCGTGTGGGTCTTGGGCCATTCTATGGTCAGCAGATTGGCGCGCTGGGCTGCCATCCGACAGTGGACTGGTACCTTCTCAGAGATAGAGTGTGTGTGGTGGGGGTATCCTGGTATGCGCTGGCATAGCCTGCTCTTTCGATTGAAGGAGATCCTTTCCCGGGGGGGGCCTCTTCCTCATCATTTAATAATCCATTTGGGGGGCAACGACATTACCTCTGAGGGGAAGTCTGCTCTGCTTCTCAGGATGAAAACGGACCTGGGTATCATTGGCAGCATGTTGCGCGAATGCGAGGTCTGGTGGTCCGAATTAGTGCCCAGGAGACACTGGCGGGGTGCTAAGTCCAGTGAGGCAATCGAGAGAACTAGAAGGCGCATAAATGCGGCCATGAAAAAGTTCACGCAGCGCAGAGGGCTGGGTTTCATTAAACATGACTTGATTCAGGAAAAGGTCAAGGGGTACTTCGAGGAGGATGGTGTCCACCTCACGCCGGTTGGCTTAGACCTCTTTTTGTTGGACTTGAAAGAGGCACTCATGAACAAGGGATGCAGGTAGTATAGGTGACATTGGTGGGGGGCCTGTGCGGCAGCGGTTACCACCGCACAGGCTGTGGCGGAGTTACGGGACGATCCGGAAGAAGAGAGGTGCAAATGATGTACTTCAGTGGGCACATAGGGGTGCCAGAGCCTAACCTGGAACCTCATGGGAGGTGCAGGAATCCGTGTCGGCACCCCAGTAGTCCTTCGGGCGGTTGTGGGCCTGTGCAGCCGGGGGTTTGCCTAGTCACGCCCAGCAAATGGGTGTGTCAGTATTTTATTCTGTTATACAGCAGTTGGGTGGTTCGCCACTGTGCTGTTTGGCTCAATCAGGCGGACAGGTGGCGAGAATGCGGCCTGTCCTGGATCGCCCGTAAGCTAACCCACCATCTTTACATATGTTGTATGTAAATAAATCCTGCAGCAGTTTTTACCCAAACTTATAATTGTCTGTGTTTCCTTTGCGGGTTTGGGTATGTGGGGCGGGGGAATGTAATGTCGCCCTGAGTTGACTATGCGCCTGCCCGAGGCCACGCAGTGGCCATCAAGAGGGCGGGTACCTAGTCAAGGAGGGCGGTCCCGCCCCCACTGTTATGTCCGGCACCTCCGCCTTCCGGTTGGAGGAGGCGGCCGGCCGAGAATCTCGTCCGGACGGTGGGGAGGGGTTTCTGGGGTATTTATGCTTCGGCGCCCTTCCCCGGATCCTCTTTGCCGTCCGGACGACGTCGCGACCTCGCTGAACACTCTTTTCCCTCCCTTCCTCTTACCCAGAGTGTCAATGGTAGGGGTTGGGGGGGTTTTTGGTAACGTGTTTGTTTTTCGTTGCAGGCGGAGTTACGGGGCGATCCGGAAGAAGAGAGGTGCAAATGATGTACTTCAGTGGGCACATAGGGGTGCCAGAGCCTAACCTGGAACCTCATGGGAGGTGCAGGAATCCGTGTCGGCACCCCAGTAGTCCTTCGGGCGGTTGTGGGCCTGTGCAGCCGGGGGTTTGCCTAGTCACGCCCAGCAAATGGGTGTGTCAGTATTTTATTCTGTTATACAGCAGTTGGGTGGTTCGCCACTGTGCTGTTTGGCTCAATCAGGCGGACAGGTGGCGAGAATGCGGCCTGTCCTGGATCGCCCGTAAGCTAACCCACCATCTTTACATATGTTGTATGTAAATAAATCCTGCAGCAGTTTTTACCCAAACTTATAATTGTCTGTGTTTCCTTTGCGGGTTTGGGTATGTGGGGCGGGGAAATGTAATGTCGCCCTGAGTTGACTATGCAACTTGAGTCCTGTGGCACAGCAAAAATGGGCACCATGACTGGGCTTACCCGGGCACCATGGCTGGGCATACCCGGGCACGGGGCACCGTGGCTGGGCGTACCCGGGCACCATGGCTGGGTGTACCCGTTGCCCTTAGGGCACTAAATAAGGGTGTGATTGAAGGAGTGGTAGAATTAATCTAAGCCAGTGACGAATGCCACATTCCAGTTCATCGTGTTTATCTCGGTGTGGCACTATAGACAAAGAACAGACATATGCAAATCAGTTTTGGTCGTGTTCAAACAGCAACGTCTGCCCAAACTGCTAGTCCAAGTTCCCTCCAGTGAACGCGAACACCTCCAGGCTGGCTTTGGCCTTGTGAAGCCTCCTCATTGAAATATAAGGGCTCCTTTACAAGACCCTGCGCCACATTTCCCCATATTAAAAGTGACGCACTCGCTTTACAAGCTCCATCGTTTAGGGCACAGCGTGCACGAGACGCACGTTTGGGCGCGTCCTTCCGCTTATGACCCCCTACTGCAACAAACAAAGTAATAGAAGACGGACTTGAATTAATCTCAGCCGCTAATGTTCAGTCACGACCAATTGTTATCACAAATAAGGCTTTTTATATTAAAACAATAAGACTGGTTCGAAACACGCCAATGAAAAGAGTTAGGCCCGCAGGAGTGCTGAAAAATATGTATTTGTGTGCATTCAAACGATAGCCCCGGATCAATGAATCACAAAATAATTACCATTCTGACCTTCTCCTATGGAAAGGAAATTCGCAGAGCTGATGAGATAAAATTCTATCGCCGGGCTGCTTTAGTTCCAGAAACGCACGAGTGGTAGCAATGACATTTGTGGCTAAACATGAAGAAAAAGTTGAAACGGCGGCAAATGCAGAGGTTGCGAACGCGCCCAGAATGTTATTTACGTCTGCTGCGCGAGAGGCGCTTAATGTTGCAGAACAGTCCGCGGCACTATGCAATCTGCGCCGACATTCCATAAACTGGCTATATGCAGCCAGGCAAATAAAAGGGGGGGGGGGACACACACACCTAAGGCCTCACTCTGTATTTCTTTCTGATTGCTTTTTGTGGTAGGGACACTCCCTTAATGGCTCCCCCCGGTGCTGAGACTCTACACAACTAATCATGTTTGAAATTAGCAGTAAAAAGGAGGCAGAACGCGTAGGACGGCACGGGCATTTCAAATGACCTTGTTTAATCTGCTAAAGTAGGTGATTTTTCTGGCGTGTGGACGGGCCGAAAATTAAATGTCCTCTCTGCAATGCACAGGTAATAAGATAGGACTAGATATGTGATGAGAGGCGACATTGCATATATCCAAACATTAAACTATGTGCACCTCTTTATACCTCTTTCAAATACATGAAACTGTGGAGGGCAGGGGCCTCCTGTCCCCCTGAGACTTTGCCTCTTGTGACTCATGACATCCCCGTTCACTCAGCAATGTTAATAAATATTATCTTGCACTATATATATTTATGTATGTATATATATACACACACACACACACATATCCCTCTGCGCCACCCCATCCAGTGGCTAAGCATTTTAAATTAAATCACAACAATAATCTCAATTGCCTGAGGTATTCTGTTTTAGGAGCTGTGCCACTCATGAGGAGAGGCGGAGACCGGGAAAAAATGCGTCACCGTTTGTAGTCAAAGTTCATTGTGGAATTGGATTCCAAAATCGCCAAATGGTCTCAAAAGTGGGCAGGATTTACATACCTTTTTCTGAAAGTTCTCTATTGTCCTCTACGATCAGTCCTCTTCATTCTACTTTAGAACTGTGATCAAAAATATTATGTCTATTTAGATGTAACCCTGATGTATGATGAAGGTTCCTATGAGTCAGAATAGATCCATGTGCAGTTTTCTGTATTGACAAGTAAGAATACATTTTCCCTCATCTGGATTTTATTTCGACTTTACACTGAACTGGGTTTGAGTCTCGGCAGGGATGCTCAACAACTGTGTCAATTTCTGGCACTTTATTCCAAACAGCACTTTAATCACTGCCTTTTAATATTCGAGACGTTTGGTGGCTTTATTAGGTACTTAAACTGCTATTTATATAAGTGCTATTAATTATCTGCTTCTTTGCAACGTTTACAGAATGATTTATACAGCTAGTTGTTTTTTACTGGACAATCATGTCTAATATATTATATTGTAATATTTATATTAACAGCATTACCCTGAAACCAGTAGTATGCTATTTTACTCGAAATCAAATTTCATGCACAGAGTATAAAGTTACATTAATGTATTTATGCTTTTAATATGGTGTCATTTGGTTACTCAGAATTTGTGTGTTGTTGGAGCAAATTATCAAATATTGTGTATATTTTATATTTGACCAGTTCATTTGTACTATCACCGGACAACTGTATGCATTAGAGGAGTTCAGTGGGGTAGTCTGTCTTCTTTGACCATGTTTAACGCCTGTCACGTGGTGTTTCAGTATGCTTAAGTAATAGAATGCAAATCGCAGCCCTTGCTATATGTAATCAGGCCACGTGTGGTGGCCGAAACACGTCATATCGACATGATTGTTTAATTACATTTGAAAAGCAGCACACAACTTTGGAGTCCCTTGTTTGATGTAAGTATAATCAAAAGCACCTGGCTAAGGGGCGGAAAAAACAAACCGCCCGATGTGGACGCAAAGCGGATGCAGATGCCACTGCAACAGCAACATCGACCAGAGGAGGAGGACGAGGAGGGCAGGCGGCGGGAAAAGGAGGCAGAGGAAACACAAGAACCTCCCGATGGACGAGCCGCCAGACAAACAAAAAGTAATAACTGTGAACCCTCAAGACAATATTGATCAAACCAGCTTAACTGTAGTGAATTTAACATCTAAACAATTGACGGAAGCTGAATTGGAAGTTTTAAGTCTGGGTCTCACTTTTTGTCCCTCAAATGACCTCGAATATACACAAACCAGGATCGACCTGTTTCGATTCAGTAGAAAGCTGAAGCTTCATAAACATTTCAAGCTGCGCCCACACCTGAAGAATACCAAGAAGGGCCCTAAAATGAACGAAACGGATATACTTAGTGCTAAAGATCTGCCAGCTATCGAGGCATTAGAGGACTTACGACTGGAGCAGGATTCAGACCAGCAACAGGAAAACCTGACTATCGCCTAATGGGCGGTCCTCCAAGGGGTCGAGCAAGAGAGAGAGGAGAGCACATTTAAGCCTGCATCGACCTTTGTACCTCAAACATCTTGGGATGCAATTGATATCTTCACGGAGGCAATGAAAAGAGACCTTACTGCATACAGAAATCGCAACCGTCAATCTCAACAAATAACATCACTGAGTACCAACGCCAAGCTTTGAAGGGCCTGATGAGTGACGAATCTATGGTGATCAAGCCCTCTGACAAGGGGGGTAACGTGGTTCTTATGAGTCGAGACCTATACCGAACTGAAGCTTTGAGGCAACTTGCGGATAACAATTTCTACAAGGAATGCACGAATGCAGTGTACCAAACAAGCATAATTAGATATGATGCTCTAGTGAAAAAATGGTATGACCATAACATGCTCGGAAAGGATGAAAATCTCTTTCTTAGGAACCACACCCCCATGTTACCAACCTTTTACCACCTCCCCAAACTTCACAAAGACATGGAAAACCCTCCCGGACGCCCAATAATATCATCCATTGGTAGTTTGACCTAGAGCATGTCATGTTTTGTTGACAACATTTTGTTTCCCTTAGTAACTAAGTTGAAATCTTACATAAGGGACACAAAAGACTTTCTGACCAAGATCCAGGAACTAACATGGGACTCTGGATACCTGCTGATGGTTTTAGACATTACTAGTCTTTACACCCGTATAGACCATAGGCAGGGTCTCAAAGCCATCAAGCATGCTCTGGGTCAACGTCCAATGAAGTACGCATGTCATAATGAAATGATTTTGGAGTTCACAGAGTTCTGTTTGACCAACAATATTTTCCTCTTTGAGGACCAGATGTACATACAAGCATCAGGAACGGCGATGGGTACCTGCTTCGCTCCCAGCTATGCAAATCTCTTCGTTGGCTGGTGGGAGGAGCAGGTACCCAGGAGCTGCACAGCAGGAACAGAGACAGGGCAGGTTAAATGCTGGTATTGTTATATTGACGATTTGTTTATTGTTTGGGATGGAGGAATGGATTCAGCAGAAGAATTTATTAAAATTCTTAACAACAATGATCTCAATTTACACTTTTCGGGCCCGGTCAGTCCGGTGAGAGCGGAGTACCTAGACCTGAAGGTGTACATTGAAGATAATCAGATGCATACCACCCTGCATAGAAAGGACACTGCTGGCAATTCAACACTCTTTGCCAGCAGTAGCCATCCCACCCAGTTGAAGAACAGCATTCCCTACGGAGAGCTATTAAGGATCCGTAGGAACTGCTCAAAGGACTCCGACTTTGAGGCGGCCGCTTCAGAGTGTATCAACAGATTTTCCATGAGGGGGTACGGTAGCACCTTACTAAAAAATACCTTAAAAAAAGTAAGGAAGATGCAAAGGTCTCAACTCTTGGCAATTGAGAATCCTGTAGTGGGAAGGAACAGAAAATCGAACAAGAAAAATGGCAAATTCAGACTCATTACTCCTTACTCAAAGGGAGCAGGGGATCTGAAAGACATGCTTAATAAAAACTGGAACATTTTGAAAACGGATAGTGTGCTCGCAGACGACCTACCTGCTCACCCTCTAATCAGCTTTAGCAGGGCTAGGTCACTGAGTGATATGCTTGTCTCAAGTCATCTAGACAAATTAACACCGAAAACTAATTCCTTGAAGCGGATGGCGGGCTTCTTTCCTTGTGGCCACTGCAAGGCTTGCAGTGGCAGCAAACGGGTGCTATCATTTGATATACCTGATACCGGAAAGAAAGTGCCGATTAAGCACTTTATTACATGTAGCTCCCAGTTTGTGGTTTATTGTTTAGTCTGCCCGTGTGGCTTAGGCTTACGCTACATAGGCAGCACTATCAAGGAGCTCAAACTGAGGATCCTGGAGCACCAACGGGCGATCGAGAAAGTAGACACCTCATATCCGGTCGCCCGGCATTTTGCGGAGGAGCATAGCAAAGATCGCAAATAACTCCGATTCTTTGGATTGGACATTGTTCCACCCAATGCAAGAGGAGGTGACAGGTTAAGGAGACTCCGCAGACTTGAGTCCAGATATATTGTAGACCTTTCTACAAAACAACCTGGAGGGCTCAATAGCGGGGAGGAATTAGCATACCATCTGGGAAAGTAATACCATAGGAGGAGAAGATCTCCTTTCCCTTAGGAAACTTGGTACATTAAAATGTCAATCCAACTATAATATGTACATTCCTTGAACACTACAGTAACCGAATCACTATAAGACCATATTTTTCAAACATGTTTTTCCAGTATGTCTCCAATATATTTGTTCTTGATCTCGATTTATGAATTTATGAAATTTGAATTTGAACCTTGTTTCTGACAACAATGTCAGCTGCGATATTCCCCCTTGTAGATGATGACAGGCTACCATAGGTGTGTAAATATGTAGATATGTATATAATCCAGCTTGTACATATGTGTATAGAATATGATATGTATATAATCTATCATGTACATGTGTGTATAGAAATTGCCAGCACGTAATATGACCTAATATGTGAGGGACGCTGTGAATAATACTTTTGAACTGAGGCTTTTCAATACTACTATGGATGATATTGCACTATAGTTGAACCAGGATTTTGATGTAGATATTTGAATTTAGATATTTAGAAGAATTTATGTCCTGGTAGTATCCGTTTGGGTAACCTAGTTTTATTATCCATTTAAATACACACCAGATTGTGGTTCTGTCCTATCCTACTTTATATGTATAATTTACATATACTTTTCCTTTGTTAGTTCCTTGACCTAAATGAGTACCCTTCTGCTATATACCCCATGTAATAACAATGTCTACTGATCATGATAAACTATGACGATGAATTTTGGTTTATTCCCGTTTGAAGGATAGGAATACTCTCTCCATGTGCCTGATGACTTTTTCTATGTTTTTGCACTGTTTTGATTATGTTAGCATTGCACAAAAGGCCATAGGACACTAGCCGATCCACGGCTTTATTTTCAAACGTGAGAACTGCACGAATGAATTAGATAAGACCCCTATGCGGATAGAACACCTTTCCAATATGGCGCCCATAGTGGCCAAAAGGGGTATAGTCCTATGTTTATGTCAATGCGCACGAACTATTTGTTTATTTAACCCCATGGCTGCTAGGCGTTTTCCCGTCCTGCGCTGGGTTTTATTATTTTTCATTGTTTTATGACGAGCTGGCCTTGTCATCCGCGCACGGCAGGTAAGCGCCATGACGAGCCCAGCTCGTCATTAGCCTCGAAGGGGTTAATGGGATGCATGATACTGACGAATGACACACTGACGAAGGCTCACGCCGAAACGCGTCTGTGCTTATCTGTTCCCTTTGATTAAAAACTTTGGTTGACTCTTGGACTACGAGTTCTGCCTCTTTCTTGTGCAACCGAAGGAGAGTTTGAGCGACAATATATATATATATATATATATATATATATAGATATATATATATATATATATATATATATATATATATATATATATATATATATATATATATATATATATTATCTATATTACCTACTGGCGATAGCCAGTAGGTATATATAGTTAGGATTTTTTTCCTATGGGACTTTTGAAAATTCTATGTCTAATAACTTTGGCGTTTGTGGACGGAATCGGCTGAAATTTTCAGGAAAATGGCACATTTTGTTTCTGAGCAGCTCCTGAAAATTTGGGGGGGGGTTCGTCAAGGGGGGGCCGAGAAAAAAGGGGGGTCCCAAAACGCGTTTTTCCCATGTTAATTTCCATAGGGCGGTTGGACTCACTTTTAGCCCGAACGGCTGAATGGATTTCCACGAAACTTGGCAAAATTGTAGGGACTGTTAGCCCGATGTGCCTTTGCTAGGTCTCAATATATGTGCTTCAGTGGATTTTGAGAAATTAACGTTTAAATCAAGATATATATCTGTAACAGCGCTCCGGGCAGCTATCCGGTTAGCGAACCTTTCGCGTATCGGAACTTTGCAAAGCGAAGCTGATTGGCTCTCCGGTGTCTGTCAACATTCTAAACAGTCCGGTGCGGCCGCCATCTTGTCTCTCGGTAGGATCGAGAGACAAGAGGAGGCCAAAACAAAGGGGGAAATGAAGGAAAGGGGGCAAGGTAGACCCCTCCTGACCCCCTAGGATTGATGAGGGGGATATTATAGAGCCACGCCGGGCCCAAAAAAACAAAACAAAAAAATCCGATTTTTTCGCCGTAGAGACGCGTCTTGGTAAGCGAACCGGGCAGCTAACTGGGCAGCTAACCGGGAAGCTAACCGGCAGTGTAACGGGAGTCTGAGGAGTAGCTGATTGGCTGTCAACATTGTAAACAGTCCGGAGCGGCCGCCATCTTGTCTCTCGGTAGGATCAAGAGACAAGAGGAGACCAAAACAAAGGGGGAAATGAAGGAAAGAGGGCAAGGTAGACCCCTTCTGACCCCATAGGATTGATGAGGGGGATATTATAAAACCACGCGGGGCCCAAAAAAAAAAAAATCCTGAGGAGTAGCTGATTGGCTGTCAACATTGTAAACAGTCCAGAGCGGCCGCCATCTTGTCTCTCGGTAGGATCGAGAGACAAGAGGTGGAAAAAAAAAGGTGTAAATGAATGAAAGGGGTAAGGCAGACCCCTCCTGAACCCCTAGGATTGATGAGGGGGCTATTAAAGTTCCCTGCGGGGCAAAAGAAAAAAAAATTGCGATTTTTCGCGGTAAAGGTGCTTCCTTGTACGTTAACCGGGCAGCTAACCGGCAGCGTAACGGGAGTCCGACATATTGTGTTTTTTGAAGGTTTGTGATATGTGCACGTGTGGATTTTGTCTAATTAAGGTTAAAAAAATATATATATATCTTTAAGCGTGTTCTGGCGCGCTTACGTTTTGGGTTTGGTTTGCGCTGCAGAGACGATACGTCACGGTTATGCGATGCATCATGAGGCGTCTCACGGGCTACGTGATACGTCACTTAATAAAGAATATATTTTACAGCTATAGATATTAGCTTTTAAAAAACCAATGAAATTCACAGAAAAAACCATAGGTTATAGACCATATATAGTTAGGAATTTGCATTTACAAAACCTTGAAAATTCACTGAAAAAACCATTGGTTATAGACCATATATAGTTAGGGATTAGCATTTAAAAAACCTTATTTTATTTGCACAAAACCATTGAAATTCCATATATAGTTAGTTGCACTAACTATATATCGCGGACCCGCAATCCACTGCTAATGATGTCACATATTACATCATTCATGACATGGTCAGTGACATCACTGATGACATCACTGATGACATCCCTAAGCTGCAAAGACGAGAAAGCACGAAGATGTTCCAGTGTTGCAATTGGTGACAATAAAATCTTCTCGGACAACAAACCCAGCATGTGTCAGCCTGTTTTTTAACAAAAGCAGGATTGGAGGTGAGATAGCAAGCGGAAGGTCGGCTCCGCAGTACTGGCACGCCTCTTGATCAGGTGCTCCGCATTTCACCGACGAACCTTTGGACTACGTGCAAGCACTGCACAAATGCGGCGCCCCCCCAGCCAGGACTGTTAAGGCAATGGGGAAAGAGTAACAGTTGGACTGTTATGGATTTGTTCCGAGAGATGTACTTCACCAAGTCCCATTCAGCTAACGAGGAGCGGGACAAGCTGAAAACTGACTGTGTCAGAGCACAACTGTGTGTGTGTGGGAAGGTCACTGTACCTAACTCACAGAATTCAGAAGTCTGCGGTTCCTGTAAATGAGTGGGATTACACACTGTGAGTCGTCTTGGGCCAGAGGGAGGGGAAAGAACAGAGGACCTCCCCCAGTGATGTCATCAAGTTTTGCCCAATGAAAAGACTCACCTGGTAACTTTACCTGCCCGCAAACATCCGTTTGAACTGTGTCTCTTCAGCGTACCCGGCATTGAAAAAGGCATTACGCCGAAACCGGTCTGCCTAAGCTGCAAAGACGAGAAAGCACGAAGATGTTCCAGTGTTGCAATTGGTGACAATAAAATCTTCTCGGACAACAAACCCAGCATGTGTCAGCCTGTTTTTTAACAAAAGCAGGATTGGAGGTGAGATAGCAAGCGGAAGGTCGGCTCCGCAGTACTGGCACGCCTCTTGATCAGGTGCTCCGCATTTCACCGACGAACCTTTGGACTACGTGCAAGCACTGCACAAATGCGGCGCCCCCCCAGCCAGGACTGTTAAGGCAATGGGGAAAGAGTAACAGTTGGACTGTTATGGATTTGTTCCGAGAGATGTACTTCACCAAGTCCCATTCAGCTAACGAGGAGCGGGACAAGCTGAAAACTGACTGTGTCAGAGCACAACTGTGTGTGTGTGGGAAGGTCACTGTACCTAACTCACAGAATTCAGAAGTCTGCGGTTCCTGTAAATGAGTGGGATTACACACTGTGAGTCGTCTTGGGCCAGAGGGAGGGGAAAGAACAGAGGACCTCCCCCAGTGATGTCATCAAGTTTTGCCCAATGAAAAGACTCACCTGGTAACTTTACCTGCCCGCAAACATCCGTTTGAACTGTGTCTCTTCAGCGTACCCGGCATTGAAAAAGGCATTACGCCGAAACCGGTCTGCCTAAGCTGCAAAGACGAGAAAGCACGAAGATGTTCCAGTGTTGCAATTGGTGACAATAAAATCTTCTCGGACAACAAACCCAGCATGTGTCAGCCTGTTTTTTAACAAAAGCAGGATTGGAGGTGAGATAGCAAGCGGAAGGTCGGCTCCGCAGTACTGGCACGCCTCTTGATCAGGTGCTCCGCATTTCACCGACGAACCTTTGGACTACGTGCAAGCACTGCACAAATGCGGCGCCCCCCCAGCCAGGACTGTTAAGGCAATGGGGAAAGAGTAACAGTTGGACTGTTATGGATTTGTTCCGAGAGATGTACTTCACCAAGTCCCATTCAGCTAACGAGGAGCGGGACAAGCTGAAAACTGACTGTGTCAGAGCACAACTGTGTGTGTGTGGGAAGGTCACTGTACCTAACTCACAGAATTCAGAAGTCTGCGGTTCCTGTAAATGAGTGGGATTACACACTGTGAGTCGTCTTGGGCCAGAGGGAGGGGAAAGAACAGAGGACCTCCCCCAGTGATGTCATCAAGTTTTGCCCAATGAAAAGACTCACCTGGTAACTTTACCTGCCCGCAAACATCCGTTTGAACTGTGTCTCTTCAGCGTACCCGGCATTGAAAAAGGCATTACGCCGAAACCGGTCTGCCTAAGCTGCAAAGACGAGAAAGCACGAAGATGTTCCAGTGTTGCAATTGGTGACAATAAAATCTTCTCGGACAACAAACCCAGCATGTGTCAGCCTGTTTTTTAACAAAAGCAGGATTGGAGGTGAGATAGCAAGCGGAAGGTCGGCTCCGCAGTACTGGCACGCCTCTTGATCAGGTGCTCCGCATTTCACCGACGAACCTTTGGACTACGTGCAAGCACTGCACAAATGCGGCGCCCCCCCAGCCAGGACTGTTAAGGCAATGGGGAAAGAGTAACAGTTGGACTGTTATGGATTTGTTCCGAGAGATGTACTTCACCAAGTCCCATTCAGCTAACGAGGAGCGGGACAAGCTGAAAACTGACTGTGTCAGAGCACAACTGTGTGTGTGTGGGAAGGTCACTGTACCTAACTCACAGAATTCAGAAGTCTGCGGTTCCTGTAAATGAGTGGGATTACACACTGTGAGTCGTCTTGGGCCAGAGGGAGGGGAAAGAACAGAGGACCTCCCCCAGTGATGTCATCAAGTTTTGCCCAATGAAAAGACTCACCTGGTAACTTTACCTGCCCGCAAACATCCGTTTGAACTGTGTCTCTTCAGCGTACCCGGCATTGAAAAAGGCATTACGCCGAAACCGGTCTGCCTAAGCTGCAAAGACGAGAAAGCACGAAGATGTTCCAGTGTTGCAATTGGTGACAATAAAATCTTCTCGGACAACAAACCCAGCATGTGTCAGCCTGTTTTTTAACAAAAGCAGGATTGGAGGTGAGATAGCAAGCGGAAGGTCGGCTCCGCAGTACTGGCACGCCTCTTGATCAGGTGCTCCGCATTTCACCGACGAACCTTTGGACTACGTGCAAGCACTGCACAAATGCGGCGCCCCCCCAGCCAGGACTGTTAAGGCAATGGGGAAAGAGTAACAGTTGGACTGTTATGGATTTGTTCCGAGAGATGTACTTCACCAAGTCCCATTCAGCTAACGAGGAGCGGGACAAGCTGAAAACTGACTGTGTCAGAGCACAACTGTGTGTGTGTGGGAAGGTCACTGTACCTAACTCACAGAATTCAGAAGTCTGCGGTTCCTGTAAATGAGTGGGATTACACACTGTGAGTCGTCTTGGGCCAGAGGGAGGGGAAAGAACAGAGGACCTCCCCCAGTGATGTCATCAAGTTTTGCCCAATGAAAAGACTCACCTGGTAACTTTACCTGCCCGCAAACATCCGTTTGAACTGTGTCTCTTCAGCGTACCCGGCATTGAAAAAGGCATTACGCCGAAACCGGTCTGCCTAAGCTGCAAAGACGAGAAAGCACGAAGATGTTCCAGTGTTGCAATTGGTGACAATAAAATCTTCTCGGACAACAAACCCAGCATGTGTCAGCCTGTTTTTTAACAAAAGCAGGATTGGAGGTGAGATAGCAAGCGGAAGGTCGGCTCCGCAGTACTGGCACGCCTCTTGATCAGGTGCTCCGCATTTCACCGACGAACCTTTGGACTACGTGCAAGCACTGCACAAATGCGGCGCCCCCCCAGCCAGGACTGTTAAGGCAATGGGGAAAGAGTAACAGTTGGACTGTTATGGATTTGTTCCGAGAGATGTACTTCACCAAGTCCCATTCAGCTAACGAGGAGCGGGACAAGCTGAAAACTGACTGTGTCAGAGCACAACTGTGTGTGTGTGGGAAGGTCACTGTACCTAACTCACAGAATTCAGAAGTCTGCGGTTCCTGTAAATGAGTGGGATTACACACTGTGAGTCGTCTTGGGCCAGAGGGAGGGGAAAGAACAGAGGACCTCCCCCAGTGATGTCATCAAGTTTTGCCCAATGAAAAGACTCACCTGGTAACTTTACCTGCCCGCAAACATCCGTTTGAACTGTGTCTCTTCAGCGTACCCGGCATTGAAAAAGGCATTACGCCGAAACCGGTCTGCCTAAGCTGCAAAGACGAGAAAGCACGAAGATGTTCCAGTGTTGCAATTGGTGACAATAAAATCTTCTCGGACAACAAACCCAGCATGTGTCAGCCTGTTTTTTAACAAAAGCAGGATTGGAGGTGAGATAGCAAGCGGAAGGTCGGCTCCGCAGTACTGGCACGCCTCTTGATCAGGTGCTCCGCATTTCACCGACGAACCTTTGGACTACGTGCAAGCACTGCACAAATGCGGCGCCCCCCCAGCCAGGACTGTTAAGGCAATGGGGAAAGAGTAACAGTTGGACTGTTATGGATTTGTTCCGAGAGATGTACTTCACCAAGTCCCATTCAGCTAACGAGGAGCGGGACAAGCTGAAAACTGACTGTGTCAGAGCACAACTGTGTGTGTGTGGGAAGGTCACTGTACCTAACTCACAGAATTCAGAAGTCTGCGGTTCCTGTAAATGAGTGGGATTACACACTGTGAGTCGTCTTGGGCCAGAGGGAGGGGAAAGAACAGAGGACCTCCCCCAGTGATGTCATCAAGTTTTGCCCAATGAAAAGACTCACCTGGTAACTTTACCTGCCCGCAAACATCCGTTTGAACTGTGTCTCTTCAGCGTACCCGGCATTGAAAAAGGCATTACGCCGAAACCGGTCTGCCTAAGCTGCAAAGACGAGAAAGCACGAAGATGTTCCAGTGTTGCAATTGGTGACAATAAAATCTTCTCGGACAACAAACCCAGCATGTGTCAGCCTGTTTTTTAACAAAAGCAGGATTGGAGGTGAGATAGCAAGCGGAAGGTCGGCTCCGCAGTACTGGCACGCCTCTTGATCAGGTGCTCCGCATTTCACCGACGAACCTTTGGACTACGTGCAAGCACTGCACAAATGCGGCGCCCCCCCAGCCAGGACTGTTAAGGCAATGGGGAAAGAGTAACAGTTGGACTGTTATGGATTTGTTCCGAGAGATGTACTTCACCAAGTCCCATTCAGCTAACGAGGAGCGGGACAAGCTGAAAACTGACTGTGTCAGAGCACAACTGTGTGTGTGTGGGAAGGTCACTGTACCTAACTCACAGAATTCAGAAGTCTGCGGTTCCTGTAAATGAGTGGGATTACACACTGTGAGTCGTCTTGGGCCAGAGGGAGGGGAAAGAACAGAGGACCTCCCCCAGTGATGTCATCAAGTTTTGCCCAATGAAAAGACTCACCTGGTAACTTTACCTGCCCGCAAACATCCGTTTGAACTGTGTCTCTTCAGCGTACCCGGCATTGAAAAAGGCATTACGCCGAAACCGGTCTGCCTAAGCTGCAAAGACGAGAAAGCACGAAGATGTTCCAGTGTTGCAATTGGTGACAATAAAATCTTCTCGGACAACAAACCCAGCATGTGTCAGCCTGTTTTTTAACAAAAGCAGGATTGGAGGTGAGATAGCAAGCGGAAGGTCGGCTCCGCAGTACTGGCACGCCTCTTGATCAGGTGCTCCGCATTTCACCGACGAACCTTTGGACTACGTGCAAGCACTGCACAAATGCGGCGCCCCCCCAGCCAGGACTGTTAAGGCAATGGGGAAAGAGTAACAGTTGGACTGTTATGGATTTGTTCCGAGAGATGTACTTCACCAAGTCCCATTCAGCTAACGAGGAGCGGGACAAGCTGAAAACTGACTGTGTCAGAGCACAACTGTGTGTGTGTGGGAAGGTCACTGTACCTAACTCACAGAATTCAGAAGTCTGCGGTTCCTGTAAATGAGTGGGATTACACACTGTGAGTCGTCTTGGGCCAGAGGGAGGGGAAAGAACAGAGGACCTCCCCCAGTGATGTCATCAAGTTTTGCCCAATGAAAAGACTCACCTGGTAACTTTACCTGCCCGCAAACATCCGTTTGAACTGTGTCTCTTCAGCGTACCCGGCATTGAAAAAGGCATTACGCCGAAACCGGTCTGCCTAAGCTGCAAAGACGAGAAAGCACGAAGATGTTCCAGTGTTGCAATTGGTGACAATAAAATCTTCTCGGACAACAAACCCAGCATGTGTCAGCCTGTTTTTTAACAAAAGCAGGATTGGAGGTGATATATATATATATATATATATATATATATATATATATATATATATATATATATATATATATATATTCATATCCTCCCAAAGTGCCTCTGAACACAAGGACGCCACTCCGCTGGTTCAGTTTAACAAAACTATTTATTTTCAAGGCTGCACGATGTGTCCGGTTCTTTTCATCTCTCCCCCCGACACGTTTCAAAGCTCCTGCTTCTTCCTCATGGGGTCAAGGCAGCATGTGACAGAATTAACTACAGCTGTCTCTTTCATCCAAATAATGCATACTCTCCCTGGTGAGGTATGCTGCGGGCTGTAGTCCAATTCTTGCCCTTCAGTGGGGTCCGTGAATGTGCCATAATTCAAATGCCTTTAAAGTTAATTTTCGCCCTCCAGTGGGCTCCAGGCACACAATGCAGCCCTCAATAATAAAACACCAGCGCTGACCAGGGAGAGTATGAATTATTTGGATAAAAGAGACAGCTGTAGTTAATTCCGTCATTTGCTGCCTTGACCCCATGAGGAAGAAGCAGGAGCTTTGAAACGCGCATTTTGCAAACGTGCCCCGTGGCGAGTTGTAAATTGGGGAATTAATTCTCTTTCAATACTGAGGGTTCCTGAGGGCCAACTAGCCCAACAGGTATCTCCAGTATGCGCCAGGGAGCTGCTTTGCAGACAGGTGTTCAGAGCCCACGCCCCTTGTTGCAGCTCTCAGCAACGCAGCTCTGTGGCGCTTACTGGAGGTACCTAGTGGGCTACTTTGAGCCTAGGGACCCTTAGGATTCAAGGGGACTTAATCTCTCAACTTAGAACAGCTCCAGGGCGCATTTACACAGTGGTGAAGGGAAGGGATGGGGCCTGAGGTGAGGTGTGCAAACGCGTTTTAAGTTGGGGAAATAATTCCCCTTCAATCCTGAGGGCCCCTGGGGTGCTTCATGTAAGCGCCACTGCGCTGCGTTGCAGAGAGGTAGTCCAGGCCGTGCCACTTTTTACACCTCTCTGCAGCGCAGATCTGTGGAGCTTACTGGAGGTACCTAGTGGACTAGTTGGACCCTAGGTACCCTCAGGATTCAAATGAACTTAATCAGCCAACTTAAAATGGCCACAGGATGTGTTTACACAGTGGTGAAGGGAGGGGACTGGGCCTGATGTGACGTGTGCAAACACGCCCCGTGACGCATTTTAAGTTGGGGAAATAATTCCCCTTCAATCCTGAGGGCCCATGGGGGCCAACTAGTCCACCAGGTGCTTCCAGTAAGCGGCACTGCGCTGCTTTGCAGAGATGTGGTCAAGGCCGTGCCTATTTTTACACCTCTCTGCAACGCAGCTCTGTGGAGCTAACTAGAGATACCTGGTGGGCTTGTTGTACCCAAGGGACACTCAGGATTCAAGGGGACTTTATCCACAAAATTAAAATGACCACAGGGAGTGTTTGCACACATCAGCTCAGCTCCCCCAGTGTGCAAACATGCCCTGTGGCGCGTTTTAAGAGGTAGTTTTAATCCCCCTGCCCTATTATATACTAGGGGCTTACAGAGGAGGTCATGCTAATAACAGGGGTACCCCAACGCATAGTGTTCCCTAGTGTATGTAGGTGTTATAACTGTATTCTAAGTGTCTTTTAGCATAGCACTGGCCCTAGGACTGGTTAGTCAGAGTCAGTTACAACTAGTACCCATCTGAAAAAGTTGAGGGTACAGGATGATTTTGCAACAAGGCCTCTTTTTGCTCCTCTGTTTGTTCTTTCTGCACGTCTTCCTTCTTCCTGCACTTTTCTTCATCTTTGAGGACTTATGTTGCTTCTTTCTGCATTTCTTTTTCTTCTTTCTGTGTGTTTTTCTTCTTTCTTCACATGTCCTACCTCTGTAGGAATAGTTAGAAGCTAGCATTTAAAAAATCTTTGAAATTCACTTAAAAAACCATAGGTTTCAGTTACATTAAAATTAAACCTTTGAAATTCACTGAAAAAAACATAGGTTTCATGCACGTTATAGTTAGGAATTAGCATTTAAAAAACCTTTGAAATTCACTGAAAAAAAACATAGGTTTCAGGGTCGTTATAGTTAGCTGGACATTTCACTCGTACAAAACCATTGAAATTCCACCGCTATAGTTAGTTCAGCTAACTATAACTTGCGCTCCCGCAATCTACTGCTGATGATGTCACATATTACATCACTCATGACATGGTCAGTGACATCACTCATGACATCACTGATGACATCTCAAATTACATCACTGATGACATCATCCTTGTGATAGAATGGCAGACCTCCTCTCATCCTAATATATCCTTTGATACAGACACTCAAAAATAGAAACTAACATTTTACAAACGTTGGACATACCAATAGCACTTACAACACACCTATTTAGTAATTGCAAGATCTACACACACATCCACTCATTCACCAAAAGTCATAAACAGACACTCATACATATACTCACTCATCATATGTACTCATACACCTATACATCCTGTTACACAATGACACTCATCCATAGAGTTACTCACACACATAGTCACACATGTAAACAAAGTATCAAACATCCATTAAATTGCATATACAGTAATACACACACCAACAGACATACTGGTACAGAAACTTACACGTACTTACTCGCTTAAGCAATCACTTATAGAAACACAGACTAATTTATACAGGAACTCTTCCAATCTCTCACTCTCACATATACTCACTTATATACACCAAAACTCACATATACTAGTTTAAAACGTATGTAGTTACTCATAAAGACACTATTGAGACAGTCATTCACTCACTAACACACCCATACACACACTCCTCCACCCATACAGTCCTGCACACATACTGTCTCAACACATACAAACAGTGACAGACTCATTTATGCATCTATGCACTAAGTAATACCCCCCGCTGAATCATACAGACACTCAGACACTCATACTGATGCTTGAAAAACCAACTAATAACCTATATAGGCTCTCATGTAGCTACTCACCAACCCATGCAACCACTTATACACAAAGTGAGAGACTGATACAGATATTTAAATATTTAAACAATACTCACTAACCCATGTATTCACTAAGATACACTTAATTAGTCCGTTACACAATCAATTTTACGAAAAAAGAAATCATCCATTCAGACACTTATATACCCACTTATTCTTCCATCGACCTTGAGATATACATATATAAAACATATTGAATTTTCAGAAAAACACACATTCACTGGATGATGTCATCAGTGATGTTATCAGTGATGTCGTTTGAGATGTCATCAGTGATGTCATGAGTAATGTCACTGACCATGTCATGAGTGATGTAATATGTGACATCATCAGCAGTGCATTGTGGGCGCGTGAGTTATAGTTAGCTGAACTATCTATAACGGTAGAGTTTCAATGGTTTTGTACGAGCGAAATGTCCAGCTAACTATATCGCCCCTGAAACCTATGCATATATATTGGCTTACAGCTTTGAAGACAAGTGTGACCTAAATAACACGTTACTTTACTGAAATACTTTTGTTACTACAGTGCAACCGTCAAAGTCTACTTTTTTAACCACTACATCAAAAAGGTATGAGAAAAAACTGTTTACGTCGTCACAGTTTACATGCTCTAAAGACGTTTTACAGGGAAACAACTCTCTTAATAGTCACCAGGCTTCGTCCACATTACTTTACCTCAATACACGCATTTACCACTTGCCTCCTTATTAGGTGAAATACCTTTTTGTAAAACAAATACATACGAAAAACTGCAAGGCATAAACTATATAAGCTGATGTGCAGTGTTCAATATGGAATTTATTAAACTTACTGAGGCTGGGGCGCCATGGCACCTCATCACAAGCAACAATTCTTATAAATAGCACATTATACTTTGCACTTCTATATATTTACTTAATATATCTACAAATATATACTTATTTATATAATTTGCTGTTGGGCGGAAAACGCCTCATGAGTGCTGTAGCGCCGCATAAAAGATTTAGAACAAATTATACGTTTATGATTGATATAAATTGACAATGTAACTATTCAGAAAGCAATGAACTAGCAAACAAATAGAAGATTAGAACTTCCATGAGAGCAATCACCCATATCTCCGAAACATAGGAATTATCACATTACTGAATATTTGGAAAGATACACGCTTTGTTCCTATTTATGAAGGATTTGAGTTTCCACTTAAACATTTTTTAAGCAGGCACTTTAATAAAAGAGACTGTCATAGGTCTCCAGAGATTTGGGGTGGAACCGGAGCAGGTGTGATTCAAGGTGCTGCGTTTCAAGTCTCTCTAGGTATCCTGCTGCAGTATCCTTTTGTTTAGTGGTGTTGGGCACCTCCAAAGAGTTTCTATTGATGAATACTTAAGTGTGTTTAAGTGGACAGCTATGTTGTATTAATTGACATCCAGCCTCCAGTGAGAGGCAGTGGAGGTCTTATATCACTGGAGTGATGTGGTTGCTGCAACTGGTGAGTACCACCAGACAAGTAGCGGCAGAGACCAGAGGTTTGAGGCGCCAACTGGATTTGGCAAGACCAATCAGGAGGGCACGCCTGTGGTCACACCTTGACATACTAGTTGTTATGTTATGTTATGTTATAGCCGTACTTTTAGAGCGCACGGCTACCCCAAGGGGTGTCCCGGCGCTTTAGCAAAGAGGCCAGAAAAACTCAGAAAACAACAAAGCAGAGACGCAGCAGTCACAGAGATCATGTAGAGAAAAGCACGGTCTTCAGCTCCTTCCTGAAAGCCAGAAGATTATTGGCTTTGCGGAGGGAGAGAGGGAGCTCATTCCAAAAACGAGCCGCCACGTATTGGAAGGACCGGCCTCCCATCCGGACTCGTTTCACAGCAGGGACTACCATTTTTGCCAAATCGGCAGACCGCAACATCCTCCGCGGAACATAGGGAGCAATGCGCTTCCTAATGTAGCCGGGACCAATAGAATGAAGGGCTTTAAATGCCAACGTGAGAATTTTGAACCTAATTCTACTCGAAATAGGTAGCCAGTGCAGCCTTTTGAGCAGCACTGAAGCGCTGGCTCTCCTTGGCAGGCCAAATATGGCTCTAGCCGCCGAGTTTTGGACGATTTGCAGTCTGGACAAGAGGTACTTTGGCAGACCTGCAAAGAGCGCATTAGCGTAACCTAGTCTAGATCCCACAAGCGCCTGGACTACGGTCTTATGGTATTGTAGGGAAAGCAGTGGAAGGAATTTCCTAAGCATCTTAAGGATGCCGAAGCATTTCCCCGATAGCCCCAAAATGTGGGGGCGAAAAGAGAGATCGTCATCGAATACAACTCCAAGGTTTTTCACTTGGGAGGATGACGTCTCGGGAGGAAACATATCCTGGGGCCACCACGACTTCCACCCAGGATCAGGGGCACAGCCGAAAAAGAGCAGCTCAGACTTATCTGAG
This sequence comes from Lissotriton vulgaris, assembly GCF_964263255.1. NCBI lineage: Eukaryota > Metazoa > Chordata > Amphibia > Caudata > Salamandridae > Lissotriton > Lissotriton vulgaris. The sequence goes on along the minus strand of NC_141685.1, from coordinate 350,595,242 downwards.
TTGCATTTCAGGCTGTGCCGCTGAAACCACTTGAAGACTGCACTCAAACAGTCTTTAATTCTGTCGCCGTCAAACACCTCTCCCTTCCTGCATGTAAACAGGAGCTGAGTGTCATCAGCGTATGAGATGACCCGGGCCCCATAAGCCTCCGCTACCCTCACCAGAGGGGCCATATAGATGTTAAATATGGTGGGGCTCAGAATGGACCCTTGAGGCACCCCCACCTCTAGCGATGGCATTTCCGCGGAGAACGCGGAGTTGTATGTCTTGCTTTGGTTGAATGTTTTTTCTTTTTTATCCTTGTTTGATAATGCCCCTCCACAATTATTTTTTATTAGTAAAGTCACCAACACTGAAAGTGTTATCAAATAGAAGCACAACAATGTGTCCTTCTTATAGTCTTAAGGATGTGATCCAGTTGTTGTCATTAGATGGTGATGGCAGCAGACACTGTCTTGGCAGGGCTGAGACTGACCTTGTGTAGTGACATCCCGGATTTGATTTTGTGTGGACAGTTTGAAACAAAGGACACATTGTCGAGGCATTTCTTTTCTGCGGTAGATCTCAATGCCATCAGCATTTTGGAGGTAATCACTACAAAGTTTGTGGAAGTTGCCCATGGTTTCCATATATAGGATTAACAAAATGGGTGCACGGTTGGACCCTTGTGCAACCCTGCATGGTATGGAATATGAAGGGAACAGGCCGTTATCCACATGACTTCCCATTTTACTGTTACGCATATATGAAGAGAAATATTTAAGCACTGATTCCTCCATGCTAAGTCTCTTTTGCAGTGTGTTAAGGAGAATTTTGCGGTCAATAGTGTCAGCATTTATGGAAAAATCCAAGGAGGCCGGACTCTCCATGCTCTACCAAAATAATGCATTATGAACAACCGGGTGTATAGGTGCTTTGCTGCTGTGGCCTGTTTTGAACCCCTATTGGAGGTCTCGTATCAGATTATTTTCTGTAGATAGGTTTTCAATTAGTCTGTCATACAGCCGGCAAGTAGTTTAGCCAGAAATGGGAGACTGTTGATGGGTCTGTAGTCGTTTTGTCCTGCATGGTCTCCATCAAATATTTTTAGTTTCAGAGAGTATGGTCCTGTGGTCGATGGAGGAACTCAAGATGTTGAGCAATCTCACATTGAATTTAGGGATAATTCTTTTTACATGTGACGGGGGATAGGGTCGTTGAAGTTACAGTGAAGTTACTTACACACCTGGTTGTCATGCTATGCTTAATTTGCAGGACATGAGATACATATTTGCTTACAAGTCAAAACATTGCATAAAGTTTGAAATCTTTTCGGCCAAAGATCATTTGATGCAGATGTTAGTAGATTTTCTGGAATTTTGGGCATACCCTTTCTGACAAAAAAACGATTTTTCTTGATCCCTTTTTGATGTGGTTGATTTTGCTACTGAAAACAGTGTTGTGCCTCACAGATGTATTTCTGTAATGTCCTCTCATGTTTTAATGAACAGACTGTGTTTGGCAAGATATTATTTGCATATTATTTCTTGTTGTCTACTATTTATTTATCGATTTTATATATTGCGCAAACCCGACCGGACGGTATCAGAGCGCTTCACAGAGTTTGCATAGTGACCATTACATGAGATACATTTGGAATACATAAAAAAACATAGTGACAGAATGTAAATGAAGTATACAATGCAAGGGTACTACAGCAAATACATTTGATCTTGGTGATAATGACTGCTTTTATATAAATGCTGTGGTACTGTGACTTTTGTGATTTGTCCTGTATACATTGCCAGTATTTCTAAGAATATTTTTATGTATGAATTGTCAGTAATATTAAGAATATTTCTATTGTGGAATTCATGTCCCTTCCCTTGTAGTCCATCTCTGAAAACGTGTCCTTCCCTCCCCTTTGCTAGGGCATCTAAAAGAAACTTTGGCCACGTGAGAGTGTCTGGTATGTGAGTCAGTGCCAGAGTCTTTCCCGTCTCTGCTTTATTCCTCACAGTACCATTTTGATGAGTGGTTGTGTTTATATTTTTATTTTCAACACGGGCGTCATAATCTGTAACCAAAGACAAGAGCTCGTGGTGTTTCACTATGATGTTGATGCAACACCCAATCAATCAATCAGAGCATTTGTATAGTGCACTACTCACCCGGAGGGTCTCAAGGCGCTAGGGGAGGGGGGGTCTGCTACTGCTCGAACAGCCAGGTCTTGAGCTGCTTCCTGAAGGTGAGGTGGTCCTGGGTCAGGCGGAGGTGGGTCGGGAGGGAGTTCCAAGTCTTGGCGGCGAGGTAGGAGAAGGATCTTCCCCCTGTGGTGGCTCTTCGGATGCGGGGGACGGCGGCGAGGGCGTGGCCGGTCGATCGAAGCTGGCGTTTGGGAGCGTAGAAGTTGAGGCGGCTGTTGAGGTATCCTGGGCCTTGGTTGTGCAGGGCTTTGTGTGCGTGGGTGAGGAGATGGAAGGTGATTCTCTTGTTGACCGGGACCCAGTGCAGGTCTCTCAGGTGTCCGGAGATGTGGTGGTGGCGGGGGATGTCCAGGATGAGTCATGCTGAGGCGTTCTGGATCCGCTGGAGTCACTTCTGGAGTTTGGCGGTGATTCCGGCGTAGAGGGAGTTGCCGAAGTCCAGTCGGCTGGTGACGAAGGCCTGGGTGACCGTCTTCCTGGTCACCCAACACTTGTACTGGGAAAGTGTACTGGGAAAGTATACAGAAAGACAACAGAATAGAATTCAAGTCCTTTATTTATTCAATGTATCAATGGAGCCTAGCCACAGGACCAAATGTTGTTTCACTAAAATGCTGTTTTACGCAAATGACAGGGCTAAAGGAAATGACACGCAGACATGCTTGGCTTCTCGATGTATTAGGAACATCCTTGATATGTTGATGTCCCCCCCCCCCTTTGTAAAACGCTGGGCCTGGTTCATTGCAATTTTTGGCATATTACTGGTAGCCATGGCATGATGGAGCCCACCTTTGGCAAAACACAGGTCCCAGCATATTTTGATAGTTCTTATCCTTTAGGGGATATCCATTTCCAATTCGTGTCCTTGGAAAAACACTGACCTTGGTATATTGTGGGTATTTTTTGGCATACTTGGGTCAGCCATGACATGATGCTGCTCATGCTTATGAAATTCTCGCCCTTGAATAATGGTGGTAATTCCTTGCCTCTAGTGGCCGTCCATGGCATGACACTGCACTCCCTTGGAATATAGCTGTTGTTAAATAATGTTGGTAATTCTTGGCTTTTCACTGACATTTATGGTGTGATATGGTGATACATGGAAATGCAAGGAACATCTCTCCAAATGTGGCTGTACTACCTGTGTTTAATAAAAATGATGGACTGATATTTGGGCACCTAACATACAAGTACTAATCAACGAAAAGGGTTATTTCAGGACAAAATGAAAGTTTTTTGCATGAGAACGACAAGTTTTTCACTGAGGAAATGACATTTATTATTCAAAATAAAAGTGTGTATTCTATAGCAACATATATGTATTTTTAAAAACTGAGAAGCAGCTGTTTGGGAAAAATATTTTTTTCCAAATATATATTTGAAGCAAATATTTAAGTGATAATCAGTACTGCTGCCAAAAACCCCTAACCGGTAAATTTAGTGTAACCTCAGCGTGCCTGTAAGGTCTCCTTAACCTGAGCAATTGGACTGCTGTATTAGCCTGTATAATTTGTTAAACTATTCTGTAGTGCTTGAGATTGTGAGATTTGTTTATTTTTAATTCCTCACCCTGCCCCTACCATAACACAAGGTTGAGGTTAGGATTGGAAGGGGCAGGCTACAAAATGAGCGGACGTGAAACGTAGAACCGTAAATAGAAGCTTGGTAAATCTCAGACCCTGTAAAATTTCATTTTGTGAACGCGTCTTTCACACATGGCTTTATAAAAAATTTAAAGTCAAATTGTGCTGACAAATTAGGCATTTTGCCACAGTTTTCTGAACATTAATTATCCCAGGGCAGGCAAGCTTACCACACTTCACATAGGGTCCGACTTGGATTGTGCACTATAAATTCCTGGAATATTTCAGAGACTTCGAGTTTTTAGCAAATTCATGTACAAATATGCTGTGAAATTTAATATTACCTGGAGATAGTTAGGCTCACCCACTGGATACTTTGCGGACTGTAATTCGGGACAGATATTACACCGGACTACTCTTCACAGTGGTCGCCTCACAGATGCACCCTCACTCGCAGGACCCTCTTCATCCCTTCCTTACACTGCTCTGCTCCAGCCATCCTGCCCCTGCACTGCCTCCTCTGACACTGCTTCCAGATAGCATGCCCAGCCCTCCCTTCATGCCTTCACTTCCGGTCTGATCATACACAGGTCAACAGCTCAACTTCTGCTTTACAGGACAGTCGCACTCCCCTTTAGGAAACCTGGTAGGTGATGACGTTGGTCCTTTGTGCAGTTAAAACAACAAATCAGGGCCCTTATTTATGAGGCCTTGCGTCAGTTTTGCGCCGCCGGTGCGTCACTTTTTGTGACGCACCAGCGGCGTAAAATATGCGCCTTGTTGCGCCATATTTAAAAAGTGACGCATCTAGGTAGATGCGTCACTTTTTAAACTCCTGCGCCACATTATACCTGCGTCAGGTATAATGTATGCAGAGGGGGCGTTCCCCCGCAAAAAGGTACGTAATAGTGACGCAGTGAAATCTATGAGATTTCACTCCGTCACTTTTAGGATGCTGATGCGTCAAAATCTTGCGCCTGCCTCACAGCAGGCGTAAGACTGACGCAAGCCCTTTCACATGGGGCTTTCCCCATGTGATAGGACGCATTGCTGGAGTTGCGTCACTTTTGTGACACACTCCAGTAATGCGTCACTTTTGCGTTTACAGATACGTCAGAAATACTGATGTACTTGTAAGTCCTTGCGACATGATGCATCATACATTAAATATGACGCATCATTGGTGTCGCAATGAGTGCGCAGTAAAAAGTGACGCATCGCTGTTTTCACGCAGCGATGCGTCACTTTACATAAATGAGGTCCCAGGCTTGTAAGGAGAATAGCATGGTCCCAGTGCAGCATCACCACAGAAAATACGAGTAATGAAAATTGGAATCCTCCCTTGATCTTGTCTGAGAGCAGGCAAGTATTTAGATGAGTGTGTAAATTGAGGTCACCAGCAGAAAATATTGTTGTCAAAATGTTCCCAAGTAAAATAAGCACATACAAGATTAACTTTTTTCTCACTATGCTGTGAACTCAGGCCTATTCATTGTCCTCATCTAGGCTTCTAGTGTGCCACAAAATGGTTGATGTGGAACGGAAGGGGTGCCTGGATCTAGTGGAGATAAGCTATGACACCACAAAGAGACACACAAGTCATTGGGGAGAGTCCTCAAATATGCTACAGGGAATTATAGGAAGTGTTTGACGCCAGATGGGAAGCCAAAACAGATCATGAATGGTGGAATTTGATGTGAGGGGTACAGCATGTTATGGATGTCTAGCAATATTCTTTTCTAATGCAACAGTAAAACCAATTCTTAAAACTGTAAGCATACAACATATGTCATATACCCCTTACCAAACTGCAAAAGAATACTAATATGTATACCATTGGAATGTGCCCAGATATAAGCTAAAACCCTTGATCGCTGTATCTGGAGTTATGCTAGTATTTCCCATTTCCCCTCACGCTGTTCCTAAATATATAATTTGTATGCTCTTCTCTTCTCTTCTCCGCCTACAAATAGTTTGCTGGATGTTGAAAGTGTTTCCATGAGTAATACAATCTTTTGTTTCTAGTCTAGTGGTGTGCTAGCCATTGACATCTCCCTTTACCCCTTCTTTTGTTTGCTCTTCTATTCCCCCTCCTCCTACCCAGACTACGTCTCATAGGTTTACAAAGAGCTAGAAGTGGTTAACAAGATCACACAGCCTACAAAAAAACAAATTTACAAGGGTAATTAAGAAGAGCAGTTCGTAACAGAAAAGCGGCGTGGTGCTAATTGATATGAGACACCCCGCTATCAATGGTGTTGAAAAACGGGCACTAGCCATACATTGGCAAATGATCATTCTCACCTGAATCTCTTTGTTGACATTTACAACAAAAAGAACCTTGAAGAAGTCACGCAAGGGGCGAAATACGTGTTGGCTGTATCTTCTAATGTTACTTCTGTCACATTAAGATCTTTAATAATAAACAGAACCTGGATTGAACATTTCCTGACCTCGATTTATTGAACTAAAACTTTAATTAACAGATCACATTCTTAAGTGTTGTGATATTTTTTGTACATACATCTCATAGGTTTAAGGTATTTCTCATACAAAGTATGAGCATTTGTGCTCAATGTCTAGTTGGCCATCGTTCCCTTTTTTGCTCTTACCTTACCCTTGCACACTCCTTCTGCCTGTAATTCGACCCCCATCATGTCCCCCACAACACTTTTCACAGCTGTAAGGTGTCAAACAAATAAAATATTCACTTTGGTGCTATGAATCTATAATGATGTGAGATCTTCCTATATTCTTCTTACATCGATACATGATCTTTGTTGGTGTTACGTAGCTCTTCAGTTTTTATTTTTATGGTTGGTTCTTTCCTTTTCAATATAAATATGAGAGTATGAATGGTGTTGCGGTGTCCTGCCTTATGTTTCTATAGTATTTTTAGAGAATGGTTGGTCTCTGGTCCTCCCTTGAGTTGTCTGATGTGGCTATTTCACAAACAGTAGTCATTTTAGCTAGTCGTTGAGTGGTCTAACACGAACATCGGAGAAACGTAAGCGCAGTACTTGTGCCATGTATCCCCCCATCATTGTCTTCTATACACATTGCCTTTTGTAGTTGTTTGGATCGATTTCTACACAAACAACATATCATTCAATGTATGTAAACTGAAGGCTCTACTTGTTATACCGAGTAGTTAATACTGTTCATGGTGAATTTGAGCATCATGGATCTTAGTCTGAGTAAAGGTGGAGAACAGACATGTTTGACCGTTGTGGATCGAATGTTTTCCCATGCTGTCACTGAAAGACCCAGTTTCTTGGATGTTACCATGCAGGGTGGTCCGCAGACATAGATGCCCCATGGAGGGCGCTACGCAGGGCACGCAGACTTTAGAGGGTACTTGGTTAAGATAGAACCTGTTACCTCATCCCCAATATCAACTACCAGGTTTGGCGTACCATAATTAAAATGTTACTATTGCAATTTCTTGCAATAAAAATGTCAGACACTTCTAAAGGAGTGTAGGCAAGAAATATACATTTTGTCAAAATTGTATATATGTCACTCATAGGTACTGGGAGTAAGAGTGCGGGGGTGCTGCAGTGCCCCCTCAGTAAACACACTGGAATTTAGAATGTAAATGAGCATGAAAGATGCCTTTAAACTTTGTTTTTGTATCTTGTCACATTTGATAGGCCTTCCAAGACAGAGGTCAAATGTCAGGCCATGTCTTCTGACAAATAGCTGCTTATTTGTTTAACATGATGATTGGTGTTTGCTTTTCTTTCTCGGACTGCAAAGTTAGAGGAATTTGTGAGGTGGATATGTGAATATTTGGCAATATTGCTGGGGTACAAATAGTGTGAAAGGGAAGGCTGTAGGATGTCAGTTTCTTTTCTAGCACACAATATTTAAATACCTGTAAATGAACTGTACAAATACTTCAAAATATATCAACATTTAGTAAAGCACAAATGAAGCACATTTTTTTAAATTCGAAGGTGTGATGGAAACAAAGATTTTAATAGGATTAAAACAAATCAAGACACTTTACTTGGAGAAATCCAAATGATAAATATTTGCTGAAACCCAATTTCTTAACATAATTGTTTGTACACTACATATTTTTTTCAGTAAAACTGCATGTTAGTGAGAGTTTTTTTGCCATTTCAATGGAAAATGTGTTGACTGTAAATGATAGTGTGATACTACACCATGCTTTGGTAACATATTTGTGACACTGTGCTCCTAATCCCATCACTGGGTGCATACCACATCCTTACCACTCTCCTGCTGAATGGATGTAGCTCATTTGCTATACTTGCTCTTTGTGTGATGCTTACAACTTTTACAATCTCTCTGACTTCAGAGATGTAACATTGATGACAGCACCCCCACTCTGAAAATTGTTCCAGCATGACTGACGTCACTCGATGTCTTGCGCCCCCTGGGTAGTACACTGGCTGTTTAATGCCTTCCCATCTCCTGTTTCTCATCCCCTTATGAGCCTTTCCTGAATCATTAAGGTAGAAATGACATCCTGTGTAATTTCCATTGACTAACTGCCTGCCTCTTAGCATCCTCTATCTAGAATTCCTCTCGAATACCATATGCAGAAGCCTGAAATATTTAAAATGGTCATAAATGGGTTAATTGGTGTCATTTGCCAGCACTCTCCCTTCAGTTGACGCAGTGCTCAAGGCATTGCTAGGGCCAGCGGAAATAGCATTTGGTCTCAGTAGGAGAGAGGAACCCTACTGTTCCTTCCTGCGCAGCAGTAGGACATCCATCGCCAGTTTCTGAGCAATCACGTCACCCATTAGTTCACCCTGACTTGCCTTTTCTGAAAGAAGGAAGCTGACCTCTCTAACTTGTTTGCTGTGCATGCGGGCGCCATCTTGGGTTTGGAAGCCTTTGCTACCTTTGCGCTCAGTGTCTCACAATAGGAATCGCTCACACGGCCTTGTGTTTCAATTATGCATGGTGCCTATGCATAATGGATGGCCGATTTTATTAAAAGGGGATTACTCTAATATTCATGGTCTTTTTTGCATTCTGCAGACTGAGCCTAATAATCTGAATGCTTCTTTTCTCTGACAGTGAACCTGAAGCCTGGGGCGGATCAGAAGGTTGTGTTCATTACCGCCCGCGTGCACCCTGGAGAAACGCCCTCGTCCTTCGTGTGTCAAGGTCAGTGCCATGTTACCATGATGAATTCTCTTTCACAGTCAATGCCGGGGTCTTCCTCACTGATCTCAGTGGAAGATCAGATGCTTAAATTCCTCTTGACAAATTTGAATTTGAGCTCATTGGAACCTATGAGACTATCTTCTACTAAAATGCTTCAGTCTGGTGCTCAGATTGCCTTTGTGAAGTTGTGATTTCCAACCCACTTGGGTCGTTACATGATATTGCAGCTTTCCAACTAATTTTTCCTCAATCGTACTCAGCATATTGAGAACCGATTCAGGGCCTCTGAGATGTGGTGGTACTTAACATATGCATATAAAGCTCCCTCGCTCCTGCCACTCACAGAGTCTTTCCTACGGTAAACAGCCCTTACTACGAATCTGTCACCTCGCATGCAATCACAACGCGGTCGTTGCAACGCATACCTTTACACCTCAAAGCGTAACAAGGACTTGCGGAGGGGGGAGAAGGTGTTGTATTTAAAATCCAAAACCTTCCCTACTGTCCACGCAGACCGGAGTTGGAATAGTAAATTGTAACGACCGCTTTGTAACAACATGCGGGTGACGGCAAGCGTAATAAAGAGACATATTCCTTTCCTATATGCACAACCCACATTAAGCGGCAGCAAAGTAAGAGCAAATTGTACTCACATTATTCAGAATTTAGAACTTGCAGCAGGAGGCATACCAGGGGTTAAAGACAATTGAAGAGGCAACACTCCCTTACTCATTAAGGGGCTTATTTATAAGATGCTTGCGCCGCCGGAGCATCACTGTTTTGATGCTCCAGTGGCCAAGCATCTCATTCATATCTATGAGGCAATGCAAAGCCACATTGCTTTGCCTTACTCTGCGCCCGGGAGGAGTTCCATTGCGTTGCAGTGGGTTTTCCCATGCAACGCTCCTGGATTTTCACGCTGCCCCAGATTTACTTAATTATGTAAACCTGGGGCAGCGGCAGAACCGTAGACCACTCCAGAGTAGGCATAACGAGGAGAAATATTGTTATTCCTTCAATTTTTTCATCTTTCCATGTAACATAGAAAGAGGAAAACACCTCTGTGGATTGTTTTTTGCAGGAAGGTGCCCCTTCCTGCACAAAAACATTCCTGCCTACAACGGAGACCTCCATGCACCATGGTGCAAGGATGCCTACATTGGCGCTAAGCAGTAAATTGTACCCCAGTGCAGGGAAAAAGGACAGGAATTCACCCTATTACATAAATATGGTGCATTCCTGCCCTTTTACAGTGGCGTAGGGCAGTGCACCGAGAAGACTTGTGGCACTGCCCTACGCCAATTCCTCATAAATGAGGCCCAAAGGATTTAACATGCACGTAAATACTTACGAGTGGCAGTCTCATTACCTGCTGCAACACAGTAGGCTATACTTAGTGCCGCCACAAGTAGAGTCTGGAGGGAATTGAAAGTCCTGAAATGGCTGAAGGAAAGGTCACGGGCCCAGTTCACATAGGTAAATGTACATGTGTGTTTTCATCCATTTGAATATGTACTCCTATGTGTAACTCTACACTTCTGAGTGTAGAGTTACACCTAATTGTAGACTTACGTGTCTCCAACCCTCAAATCAGCTGCTAAGCCTCCTACAACAGGATTCACAAGTGTAAAGTTACTATTAGTACCTATTCACATGTAGGTGGAAATATCCACCACTGCGGCAGAGATGCTCCCAGTGGAAAGTATGTAGATTATTGTGAAAGTGATTTATTCTTTAAAAAAATATTTTAAACATTTTAATTTATAAAATAAGTGTAAATAATGTAAAATATTACTTTTTAACCTAGGACTAGTACAATAAAATGTTACAGCAAACTAACAAATAGCATTTAATGTTTAATAATGAATTAAGTCATGCAAATAGTGGCGTTAAACATCAAAACATGCAGCTCTTCGATGGGTGCCAGTCTGGGGAACCAAACTAATTTATTCAAACAGGGATCTACTTGAATATGGTGATGGCAGTCATAGGTCTATTATAAGTGCATCATTGCTTTGACAGCCCTATGGTGCGAGCACTCCTGACTCTATTGGGCCGGACACTTCAACACACATAATAGCTTGGATGTCCGGTGATCCCACAAACACCTTTCCCCGGTGGATGACTAATGGATGAGCCCAAAATGGCTGCAACCGGGAAGCAGTTGCAGTGTCTGCACATGTACCTCACACAGAGCGGGTCCCACACACAGAGTAGCACCCGCATGGTTTCCTTTTGAGTCTTTGAGAGTTGAGATCGCCGCACCATGCCGGTGCCTCAATGGCTGCTGGACCGGGGCACCCTGCAGATCATGGTAAGAGGGTGAGTTAGAGCAGAGGAGATGGGTAGGCCTCTGGTAAAAAAACAGGGACCATGTGGGATCCTGTTAAATGACTGCAGAGTGAGCGGTGTCACTGAGGGCGATCTCCTCCAGCACTGCTGAGTTTGTCAGCAGCTCTGTGCGCCTCCTAACATGAGGACTGGGATTTATGGGATGGGCCCCCGGGGGACTACTCACTTACCCTGATTGAAGCAAGTCCCGGAGCAGGGGCTGGATTGTCAGAGTGTGAGTACCTAGTCGACGTGGATGACGGTGCTGCCTCCGATGTGGCGGGTCCGCTGGACCTCCAAAATGCTGCAGTGTTGCAGGCAGACCTTTTCACACACACCCCCAGCTACCCTAAACTCTGTCTGTGCTTGTCCTTGAAGGGGTGTGTATGTTTGATTGTCTAATCCTTGGTGGCTGGTTTGCATAGGCCTTACTTTGATTAGTCCCTTTGGATCACAATACTTTGTTTGCTGACCATCTAGACGGTTTCAAAAATGCTTCTTTGGACATTAGATAGAGGGGGCCACTGAAAGCTGGTGCAATCATACACAGAATTAAGGACTGAATTGTAAACATAGTGGAAGATCATTCAAATAAGGCCTCACAGCAAGGTCCGAGAGGGGTCAGAGAGCGCATGGTGCCTATGATAATGAGACCCAGGTGGACTAGAGCCATGCAATCTGATGGGGCCAATAAATGAAATGTAGGTGGACCACGTTAGCTTACTGAGGGACCACCCTAGCTTACTGAGAGACCACGCTAGCTTACTGTGTGACCACGCTAGCTTACTGAGAGACCACGCTAGACTATTGTGTGACCATGCTAGCTTACTGAGAGACCACCCTAGCTTACTGAGAGACCACGCTAGCTTACTGTGTGACCACACTAGCTTACTGAGAGACCACGCTAGCTTACTGTGTGACCATGCTAGCTTACTGAGAGACCACGCTAGCTTACTGAGAGACCACGCTAGCTTACTGAGTGACCACGCTAGCTTACTGAGTGACCACGCTAGCTTACTGAGTGACCACGCTAGCTTACTGCGTGACCGCGCTAGCTTACTGAGTGACCACGCTAGCTTACTGAGAGACCATGCTAGCTTACTGTGTGACCATGCTAGCTTTCTGAGAGACCACGCTAGCTTACTGATTGACCACGCTAGCTTACTGAGTGACCACGCTAGCTTACTGAGAGACCACGCTAGCTTACTGTGTGACCACGCTAGCTTTCTGAGAGACCACGCTAGCTTACTGATTGACCCCGCTAGCTTACTGATTGACCACACTAGCTTACTGAGTGACCACGCTAGCTTACTGCGTGACCATGCTAGCTTACTGAGTGACCACGCTAGCTTACTGAGAGACCACGCTAGCTTACTGTGTGACCACTCTAGCTTTCTGAGAGACCACGCAAGCTTACTGATTGACCACGCTAGCTTACTGATTGACCACGCTAGCTTACTGAGTGACCACGCTAGCTTACTGATTGACCACGCTAGCTTACTGAGTGACCACGCTAGCTTACTGATTGACCACGCTAGCTTACTGAGAGACCATGCTAGCTTACTGTGTGACCACGCTAGCTTACTGAGAGACCACGCTAGCTTACTGAGAGACCACGCTAGCTTACTGATTGACCACGCTAGCTTACTGAGTGACCACACTAGCTTACTAAGTAAAGAGAGCAGAATAAGAAGTGTTTGCAGATCACTGAATGTATACCAGACATCATGCTTCTAATCCTGGGATTTTAATTAATGTATGCATTTTGGAAGTTGTAATTTACATTTGCTTTAAATCATATGGATTAATACACCTGATAACAGGTATTTGCCAAAGGAAATCTCAGGACTGGATGAATAGTGTTTGCCAACGCTAGGAGTGCCAGAGGGTGGTAGTGAGAGAAACAAGAACTGAACTGTAGTGTTACGTAAGCGGCTCTATACAGGAAACATCAAGGATAGGATGGACATGGCGAGGGCACTCCATTGTTAATCAAAGATCATCATTTCAAAAAGGACAATGAGTGTTTGGATACGCAGACTGGAATGTTGCTGTGCCCATTAGAAGGTATTACTTCAAAGAAAGGACACTGATTGAATGGACAATTCCTCTCCACTGCCTTCTCCACCTCAAATGGGATTTCTTTTGCTAAGAGTAAACTTGCACCTCCCTAGCACGAATTATGACTCAATCCTTTTGTTCTTCTATACAACTGTCAATGTTCGAAAGTGTGCTGTGTTTGACTGTGTACACGTTGGCTGTCTGGCTTATGGGCTTTTGTTTGTGGATGACTGCATGGGTGTTGTTCGTGTGTTTATGGTTGCCTTTGTGTTCCTGCAGGCCTGCTGGTGCGTGTATAGGTGCCTGCATTCTGAAACGTCGGAATGAGTGCATGTAGTTTTTTTTATATTCTTATGTACCTGTAGGTCTATTTGTCTGTGGGATGTTTGCATGCAGGTGTTATGTCTGCATTTCACAGGTATTTAAAAGCATGTCATCTGACCGTCTGTGCAATAATTTGGGCTCGAACGCGTGTTGTCACAAGTGTACAACAATGTGTGCCTCCATGTGCTTGTAGAACTGTAAGTGTTTATGTGTACACACAAAAGTGGTGTGTCTCTTTTCATGCGTGCTAATTTGTGTCCATTGGTACAGTTTCTGCTGTGTGTCTGTGTGTCTGTTTTGGGGTAGCAAGTCTCTTGTTTGTGTGCATGGAAGCCTTTAGGTGCTAGTGAGTAGGTTTGTTGGCAGGCGTGTGTGACCATTGCATAAGTGTATGATGCATACTGTGTGCCTCTGTGTGTGTGCAGGTACTATTCAAAGTTCAGACCTATCGACCATGTCAATGCTTGTCACTTTGTTTGGCTGGGTTCCTTGTAAGGTCGGCAAATCATGCTTCAATCCAAAAGGACCACAGAGGGTGTTCAATGAATGACAAGGTCTGGGGACTTATTGAGGAAGAAAGCACTCAGATAGCTCATGCATTTTCTGCATGTATGATAACGACTTGAAATATATTAGACCATTGCTAAATAACTATACTATGCAGACAAACCAGTGGCTTTGTTTACATATACATTACATATTGCATCTTAGTCTTATGCATATATTTTATTTCTATGCATGTAGTAAAAACAGCATCTTCTGTTACCAACAATGTTTATTGCATTCATTTTGACAAAACAGTTCTGACAATATTTAATATGTAATATGGTAGTTGTGACTTAATGTGGACAGTTCATTAACATATCAGTTTGTGTTGCTTATGCATGAAAGTATTGTATGTGCCCTTAAAAGTAACCTCCATCAAAATGCGAACGTCAACACAAAATAGTACAACAAAAAATATTGTGCACTTCAGGGATGGAAATCTGCACATTTGCCGGAAGGGAGACCTGGCCATCGTGTCTCAGTAACCCAAGAGTCATAAGAACGCACCTCCCTAGCAGTCTCACAGGGTTTCCTCCTTGTTCTCCTGTCCCCCCTTATCCATCCAAGCTCTTCTATCTTCCTCTAATGCTCATTTCATTTTAATTTTTCTGCAGACATTCATTTCGTGCTTGCACATTTGGTCAGCATGTTAACCCTTCAGTTGTGAAGGAACACCTTCGTTCCTCTTTGCCCCGTCTCCCATACACATCATATAAGATAAAGTGGGTGGGCTTGCACTCTGGCTGGTAAACTGTTTCTGGAGCCTGGGTTTAGAACCTGGGAGCTTTGCTGGCACTTATGCATGAATAATACAGCTGCAAGACATGCCCCCCCCCCCCCCACCAAGACTTACCCTTCTGACCAATGTGGAAATATGCAGGGGTTAACTTGTTAAAAATAAATAAAAAGTGCTGGAGCTCTCGTCAGGAGGCAGCTTGCACCAGCTAATTTCTCCTGTTAGCACAGTCTAAAACAGAATCAATTACTAACCATGAACATGGGGAGAGGCTGTGGCGTAATGGCCCGAGCTGCTAACTTCAGAGCTGGGATACCAAGTTCGAGTCTCGGCATCGGCTCAACATCCTGTGTTTCTGGGTAAATCACTTTATCTCCCGTAAATGAATGTGTCCTTAACTGGTGCTCATGAAAAGTGCTGTTGTTGATGATTTAGTGTTGGTGGTGAGCACCGTAAACCACCGGCTCAAATTAAGAACTAGAAATAAGAATCTCCCTTCAAGCTTACCAAGCACGGGGCTGTGTTTGAAAAAAAAAGTAACCACTTAGCTACAGTGAGTAAAAACTATTGTGACTACCTGCACCATCATGCATTTGGGGAGAACTAGGACAGTCTTGCTAGTCACTGTGTGTGCTTTGGTGTCCAGAGCCTGGGGTATCGCCGGAGGGCTTTGCACTTTTCCTACAATTATAGATCAACAAGACAAAATGACAATATCAAGACTTACCCTTATGCTGGAAATATACATGTCAAAGGTGCCCAAGCAATGGACTGGGCATGAACATGCAGACAACCACTTATCTAGTGTCAGCAAAGATTGTTTGTGGTACATGTACCATCATCCATTTGGGGAGAATCAGGACATTCCTGCCAGCCAGCGTGCAATCCCATTCGCTTTGATATCAAGTAAGAACTTTCACCTATTTTAAGTCAATAAAAAGTTTAAGGAAAAGTTAGGCGAATGGTGATATTTAAAGAAATAAAACTAATGCACTAATGGATAGCACAACTGCCGCAACTCGGGCGTTCTAGCACTGACACCAACTACTGGTAGATGGTTAATGCTGAAAGAGACACATTTTAAATTGCTTCCTAAAGATGGATTCTAATGGGCTAAGTTTAGTGCTCAGAGGTAGGGTGTTCCATAGTTCAGGAAGAAGGTAACAAAAGGAACGACCACCTTGTCTGGAGAGTTTGACACTCAGCACCTCCTCTACAAGATGTCCAGAAGAGTGCAATTGTGGGCTGTGGAACAAGAGTGAATTAACTGTTGGAGAGAGAGAGGTAATTTTTTAAGATAGGTAACAAGGACACCCACAGCCAGGGCATCATAGGACTGCAGCCTGAGTAGTGTAAAAAAAAAAAAAAAGACAACAGACCTTTTCCATCTATGCACTCAGGATCTGTAACAACATCCCTGTAGCAATTCGGACTGCCTCCATGCTGCTCCAGTTTAGGAAAGGGTTGAACCCTCACCCTTTAAAAGAGTAGTGCTGCATCACAACACATTAACCGTCAAGAGGCGAGCTACCTATCCAACCACACGTTGACTTTGAGCTTGTTTTCAACTCCATACAACACTCTACTGCCTCTTGGCTAGGTTTCTGCTGTAGAAATAGCATGTACATTCACACATACAAGAAAATGGTTGCAAAGGTTGAACAAAGAACTGTAAACGTTTTGCCAGAAATGTTGAACAGTAAACTTAGCGATCATGCACAGGAGTGTACTGGTATCAACAATTGATGAGTCTGTCAGAAGTGTTGTGCCCACTCACCCCACCCTAGTATAAACAGCATGGTGAGGGGCGTGGCTTGACCAGCAATGCAGTGAGACGTGCTCCGGAGGAGCTCCCGCTGCCCGCCACTATTATAAGCTATTATTGCGGAGTTCCGGGGACCCTACCTGCCATCCAGGGGGTGCCTGAATCGTGTGGCCATCCGGGACACAGGCGACACGGAGGTCCAGCTCCCGGGGCGCAGCAGAGGTCGGCAGACGAGGACGGTACGGGAGCCTTGAGGCTGCGTCCGCCATTTTGAGCCCTGCAGCCCGCGGTCCGCGCAGGCGAGCGGAGACCGAGGAGAGGAGTTGCTGGGCGCCGGTTCGTGGACCGGGTGCCTGTGCCCTGTTGGTGCCGGGGACGCGAGCGGAGAGCTGTCCCAGCCACCTGAGTGCAGCAGCAGGAAGCGGACAGGGGCGGTGCGGAGGACCGGAGACTGCGGCCGCCATTTTGGGCCCTGTGTGCTGAGGCTACTCCGGAGGAGCGGAGCCGGAGGAAAGGAGCCGCTGGAGGCCTTCTTGAGGCCCTGAGGGTGCTTGCCCCCTGTGGAGTTTGTTGTGGGGGGTGGAGGGCCTTGCCCCCCCCTATTGCCCAGAGAACGATCGGCTGTTGTGAGGCCTTGGTCGGGTGCCACCATTTTCCCCTGCCTGAACCTTGCCCGGAGGAGTCGAGTCCCGTGAAGGCGGTGCACCCTGAGGCTGCTTGGAGCGGTGGAGGCCCCGGTGTTGGAGGGGACCCCCGCTGGACGAACTGGACGGTCTGACTGGCGCTTCCCCCTGGAGACGGCACATCGTGGCATCTGAGGCCTGCGGTTGGCGACGTCTTGGTAGGCGACCTTTTGTCTCCCCCCCTCGGCGGACAGCGGTGGACGCGGCGGGCCCTGGAGGGACTACGGGTGCGGCCTACCGGAGCTCTTCTTGGGCAGAAAGGGACTGGCCTGGCCTTGGAATATTGACGGCCATCGACGAGCTGCGGGGCTGCACCCGGACGGCGCAAACGACGACGCAGCCTGGGCCTGCCTGGACCTGTGATCTGAAGCGGCGGACACCTGCTGTGGGCGAGGACCAGCTCACTGTGGGGGTCGGCCTTGGGAGGCCTGGTGCTGTGAGCAACAGTCCTTTGGGGGGGGGGGAGGTATAGGCAGCTTTCTGCCCTCAATTTGGTTCCCCTGCGCTCTGGAGAGTGTGGTGCTTGGGGGGCTGGACAGCTGAGTAGAACCAATCCGCCACTCCCGCCATTGTCATTTTGCGAGTCACTAGTGGTGCTTGGTGCGGTGACCTGGGGAGATAGAGGCAGGGACCACAGCCTGGATGTTGGAGTGCAATAACTGCCGCCTGGGTGCCCATGCAGGAGGCCCATTTTTTGTGAAGCCCTAGGCTGCGTGGCGATCGGCTGGGCCTCTCATCTGCCCCTGCCCCCATTGTGTTGATTTCTCTGTGCATTGACTTATACTCCGCGGTTGGGGGGGGACCTGTCTGGGCGCTGTACAGTTGAAGAGTTTAGGAGTGTGTCTACGCACTTGCTTTGTTCTCTGACTGGCTCACTCCCCAAGATACTGAGGGGTTCATCCGTGCCTTCTGGCTGGGAGGGTGTAACTCGGACAATGACGTGCTCCAACAACACTGTCGTAGCCATGTGGGGGAAAGCGGGGGCGCCTGCTGTTGGTGAAGGCTCATTTCAGACTACTGGAGACTCCCCGCCAGTTACTCAGGCGTTTATGTCCACCTTTATGTCAGAGCTGAAAATGGAGATAGGGTCCCTGTGGTCTGAGGTGCACACATGTGTGAAGGAACTACGGAAGGAGGTGACGGACCTTGGGGACCGAGTGGACGGACTGGAAAGGACGATGGACATGCGCACGAAAGATCAGGAATACCTATGGCAGCGCCTGGGGGCCCTCGAAAAGCAGAACATTGAGCTCCATGTAAAGCAGGAGGACTTGGAGAACAGGAGCCGTCGAAACAACCTCCGTATCCGGGGATTCCGCTTGGAGACGAAGGGGAGGACATCATGGGATACGTGGCGCAGCTTCTACATGAGATCTGGGGGGATGAGAATGCTTCCCCTCCGGCTTTGGATCGGGCGCACCGTGTGGCTGGCCCTGCGGGTAGGCCGGGGCTCTTACCGGACATTCTGACCAGGGTCCATTTCTTCACCGAAAAGGAGGCTATCTGGAAAATTGATGAGAGATAATCCGGACCTGCGATACAAGGGACACATGATCCAGATCTTCCAAGGTTTGGCACCCAGCACTCTGAAGAGGAGGCGTGCGTTTCGACCTGTGACCGAAAAACTGCGCAGTATGGGCATTGCCTACCAATGGGGCCATCCATTTGCACTCATATTCCAGTGGAAATCCAAGCGCAGAATCATACGATCCTACACGGAAGCAGCGCAACTGCTCCGCTTGCCAACGTCACCGCCGGCGAGCCCATCTCAGCCCAGTAGACAGAAAAGAACACCGGCTGGGCCATCCTGGACCACAGTGCACCAACACCATAGTGTCTCCCCCAATGCTAAGCCCTCACCCTCCCAGGCCAAACAGGACATTATAGCTCACATCTGGTCCCTTGAGGGGGATAAAGAAGAGCCGGACAGGCACCCCCGACGCCATGAATGGCGAGACGTTTACTTCTTCCCTTCTAGTGGGGAGATTTCACACCTAAGCCCGCACAAACTTGTGGGTGGAGACACATTGCGGCTCCTCACTCGCTACCCCGACTCCCGGTGTGAGGGTTGGGGGGACGGCGGGAGCTCCTCGACTGTCAAACCTTTCAGACCGCCACAACCCCCGTCGGTCTGCAACTGAGGGAGTGACTTCCCAGAGTGCGTCCAAACCTACGGGTGCAGGATGCCCTTTAATGGGGGCAGTGTAATTCGGCCCTGTTTGCCGCGATTGTTAAGTAAAACTGGGTGGCCCGTCTGGCCGCTCATCTCTCTATTCTCTTCCTTCTTCTCTTGCCTC
This sequence comes from Lissotriton vulgaris, assembly GCF_964263255.1. Lineage (NCBI taxonomy): Eukaryota > Metazoa > Chordata > Amphibia > Caudata > Salamandridae > Lissotriton > Lissotriton vulgaris. The sequence continues at coordinate 350,575,582 of NC_141685.1, read as the reverse complement.
TTGCCTTTCTTCTTTCCCTCTTCCTTCTCTTGTCAGGGGGGTGCGAGAGGGGCCGCTGGGCAATGGTTCGGTATGGGAGTCTGAGGGTGCAGGCCTCTAGTGTGTGTGGAGTGGGCAGGTTGACTGCTGTAGGGGTGTGGATGGCTTATGATGCAACCTAGCATGGCTGTGAATACACCTAGTCCTTTAAAGGTCCTGACACTCAACGTAAAGGGCCTTAATTCGCCCAAAAAGCGTAAGCAGGTTTGGCACCATCTCACTCGTCAGAACCCAGACATCATATTCCTGCAGGAGACACACCTTTTGCAAGCTGACACCGCACGCATGGCACACCCTAGGTACCCTCTTCAGTTCTGGACTGCAGCAGACACGAAGACAGCAGGAGTGGCTATACTGTGCAGGGCTGGTATCAGGCGGGGAGGCGACAGGCCCTTTTGAGGTGGTGATGGGCGCTTCCTTAGAGTGGGGGTGGAGGTGGGGCGCCGCTGCTTAACACTGTGTAATATATATGCCCCATACCAGGCGCAGGACCGCTACCTTCGAGACCTTTTGAGGGAACATGTGCCGCAGGGCGGGCCCTCCCTCATTCTTGGGGGGGACCTTAACCTGGTCTGGAGCCCTGAGATGGATCGGAGTGAGGGCTCCTTCAGTGGCGCGGGGGCAATGTTTTCAGTGCTGCGCAAGCAGATCACGGATTTAGGGCTGTTTGACGCGTGGCGTTACTTATCTCCGGACAAGAGGGAGTGCTCATTCTACTCACATGCACACCGATCCTATTCTCGCATCAATTATTTGTTTATATCTCACGATCTCTCCCGCGATACCCTAGGGGTCACTATGTCCGATATCTCACTATCTGACCACGCCCACATTGAGTTACTCCTGCAGGACCAGGCTGCTTGTCCTGCCCGGGAACGAAGGTGGTGTCTACCGCCAAGTATCCTTCGGGATGCGGCGGATGTTGAGGACATCAGGGGGCCTTGTCTCCTACTTCGAGTGTAATGACCTGCCTGAGACGCCCTTCCCAGTGGTCTGGGACGCCTTCAAGGCTACAATACGGGGGCATATCACATCCCTCTCGATTGCGAGGTCGCGTGAGGCCCGAGCGCTGGAGGACAAACTAACGGGAGACCTCAAACAGGATCAGGGCGGTTCCACCCTGCGGTCGAGACGGCGATTACCTAATCTTAGAGGCCAGCTCAGGATGTTGCGCACAAATAGGGCGGAGAACTCCCTCCTGGCATTGAAACAGAGGTATTTCGAGGGCGGAGAAAAGGTGGATAGGCTATTGGCGAGGAGACTGAGAGCCCGAGCCGCAAAAGCGCATATAGCGAACGTTCAACTGCCGAATGGGAACAGGGTCGCGGCGGCGAAGGATAAATGTCAGGCGTTCAAGGACTATTACGCAGCACTGTATACGGAAGAGAAACCGCCACCGGAGTTGGTGGAGGAAGTGCTGGGGCAGTATGGGGGGGCCACACTACACCCCCATTATGCAAAGCTCCTGGAAGACTCGATCATACAGGAGGAGATAGCATCAGCCATCCGAGAGCTCCCCCTGGGGAAGTCTCCGGGGCCTGACGGGCTCCCTCTATCCTTTTATCGCATGTTCCAAGCGCAGCTCGGTCCCTACCTTCTCCGGTTATTCAACTCCTGCACTGATGAGGAGGGGCCATCCCCCGATAGAGACTGGCGGAAATCGCCTTAATCCTGAAACCTTGAAAGGACCCTACGATGTGCGCGTCGTACCGCCCGATTGCTTTACTAAACACCGACTTTAAAATATACACCAAGTTGTTGGCGAGGCGGCTGGACCTCCATATGCCGGGCCTGATAGACCCTGATCAGGTGGGTTTCATCCGCAACCGACAGGGGGCTGACAACGTACGCAGGGTGGCACACCTCGTGGGGAAGGCTCATCACTGGCAGATCTCAGCCTGTCTTCTGTCGTTAGACGAGGAAAAGGCATTCAACCAGGTGGACTGGTTCTTCCTCAGGGCGGTACTGCACAAGATAGGGCTCGGCCGGAAGATGATCACTGGGATCATGGCACCGTACCTTGCACCAGGGGACAGGATTCGCGTGAACGGGCAGCTCACGGAGCCGTTTAACATCGGGAGGGGTACCAGGCAGGGCTGCCCGCTCTCACCCCTATTATTTGCCTTGGCAATAGAGCCACTAGCGGATATGATTCGTCGGGCTCCTGACATCCATGGCATCCCCCTAGGCGGCCAAAACAACAAAGTAGCGCTCTTCGCGGACGACCTCATCCTTACTCTTACTAAACCCCAGGAGTCCTTGCTGGCAGGGCACTCAGCGCTGTGCCTCTTTGAAAGTGTCTCTGGCCTGAAAATCAACTACAGAAAGTCCTGGGCGCTCAACCTTACCACCCCGCAGGCAGAAATCCCCTATCTGGAATAGTTAGCCCCCTATCGATGGACTGCACAGCATATCCGCTATCTTGACTTACAGTTGACCCCCTCGCTGGATGGTTGGACGCAAGTCAACTGGCAGGAGTGCCGATGATCGGTCCTCGAAGACTTGCAGCGGTGGAAGCTGCTTGTGCCGTCATGGCTGGGCAGACTCAATGTGATTAAGATGTCCATTTCACCTAAAATCTTATATTATTTCAGTGTCTCCCCACTCCCATACTGCTGCATAACATAAGAAGTTTGCAGAGAGACCTGATCAACTTCATCTGAGGGGGGAAGAGGCCTCGCTTCTCACAAGCGCTTCTATTGGCGCCGCGAGATCGGGGGGAACTGGCCTGTCCTAATCTGGTGGAGTACTATCGGGCTGCGCACCTTCGTTTTATAATAGAATGGGGCATGACTGAGAGCGAAAAGGGGTGGCTACACATGGACAGAGCCGTGACTGGGCGCACCATCTGGGATGTAGCATGGAAACCCAAGGCGGGGCGGTCCCCAAGTGCATACCTGGCGGTGCTCACGAAAACGGTGCTGGAGATCTGGGATAGGATTGCGGTACGCAGGGGCCTCACGTACTTTCCCTCGCCACACACCCCACTTGAGGGGAACCCGAGCTTTCCCCCGGCCCATCGCACCAGAGCTTTCCATAAGTGGCCTCAAGGCAATTGTAGAGTCTTTACAGATCTGTTTGATGGGGGCTCTCTTAAGACCTTCGCTCACTCTAGGGAGGAATTCCGACTACCACCTGAGGCTAGGATGCAAATATACTCAACTGAGGCACTGGGTAATGACAGATGAAACGTACCAGGCGGCTACACGCGCTTTCACCCCTTTGAGCGGCTGGCTCGCTCCTTTACTGAGTCAAGGGGCCTGATCTAAAAAATGTATCAGATTCTTCAGCATCCTCACACGCCGCCCTCTCATTCGTACCAGCAACGCTGGCACTCTATCTCGGGGACAGACATCGCTCCGGCACAGTGGCTCCGTCTGTGGCGCGACATGCCCAAAGTATATCATAGCATACCTCAACAAGAGAATGCCTATAAAATGATGACCCAGTAGTACTACACGCCACAGCGACTGCATAATATGTTTCCGGCCTCTTCCCCTGAGTGCTGGAGGTGTCGGTCGGCGACCGGAGATTTTCTGCATATATGGTGGACCTGCTCTTCACTCACCCTCTTCTGGAAGGAGGTCTTGAGCCACATCAGGGGGGTTCTGGGATTTCCTCTGCCTGGAGCCACTAGCACGATACTGCTGGGTATCAAACCTGCAGGCCTGAAGGCACTGACCCGGAGCGCTTCAAATGCTGGGAGCAGCTGGGCAGCTCATTGCTCTATATTGGAAAAAAACTGAAGCACCGCCCATTGCTGCGTGGTTTGTGCGACTCTGGCACGTCATGTCAATGGAACTCCTCACAGCTAGACTGCAGGCACGCGACACATGCTTTAAGGCAGTATGGCAACCCCTAGTGAAATATTTATGCACATTAGGAGATGCGCGACACATGCCCCCTAAACTCCGGGTGCTGCGCCTCGTGGAGGACGCTGTGGCCCCCCCTGAGCCGGACAGGCTGCTATCATAGATACCCCAGTGCGTAAGACCTAGAACGCTGTAGACGCTATGGACGGGTCATCTGTCTGATGCGGCGCTCTTTCCCCCCAGCCTTCTTTGATGCACCCTGGGCCCTTTCTCTTTCCTAGTCTTATCCATTTACTTATTCCTACTGTCTTCTATGATCTGCTATCATCCCTTCTGATGTTCTGTTGAAGTTCAGACCTCTTTGGTCTCATAGTTATAACCGTTCTGGGTTACTGGTTACATCTGGTCCTAGGGACCGGGCTATCTTAGCTAGTGACTGCACTTTATACACTGGGAAACATGTGACGCGGCCGGCCCTGCTGGGTTGTAGGCGGAACGCTGTGTACAATGTTGTTATATTTGAGAACTGTCAATGTTATTTATTGCATATTGCCTTGACGCGGCCGGCCCTGAATGGGTTGTAGGCTTAACGCTGTGTACCAGTCACTCTCCTGCGTACTCCCTGTTTGGGGGGAGAAATAAAAAAGACTTGAATATAAACAGCATGGTGAACCTTTGCCTTTCACAGCACTTCCCTCATTGCCAGGATGTCCTTGCGTACTCAGAGACGCACCAGTGCTGCGGACTGAAGGACAGTGAAGACCTTTCTTCAATGTTAGAAGGACAATAAACGACCATGAGCCCAGTCTGGCACCCCCTTCATGGACTAAAGTTAAAATGTTATCCCCGAGTGAACTTTTACCTGGGTTTCCTTGTCGAACGTCTACATCCCCATGAGGACATTAGAACAACTGAGAAAAGAGGGTCTAGAACAGAGCAGTGGAGGTTGTTTCTGTTTCACTGTATTCTGAGTCAGTTTAAGTTCATTTCCTGCTAGGGTATGGTAACCGGATGGCTCTGCCACCAACGATGCAGTGTTCCATCTTCTGGGATTCCTTTTAACAAACAAATGCACCCTGGGAGATGTAGTCCTTGTTAACTTTAGTAGTTAAACTACCACATTTGAAAATAATGATTTGTAAATGAAAAGCCCAGGACTGAGCACTACGGGCCCGATTCACAGTATGAACTTAAGACTCAATCCTAAACTTACTACTATTTTGGTATTCACAGAATGCACTTACTACTTTTGGCATTCACAGAATGAACTTACTACTTTTGGTATTCACAGAAGTTAGGATTTTGTCTTAAGTTTGTCTTAAGACAGACTTAGAACAGACTTAGGACCAAATCCTAACTTAAGTCTGTCTTAAGTCTGTCTTAAATTTGTCTTAAGTCTGTCTTAAGTTTAAATCCTAACTTCTGTGAATACCAAAAGTAGTAAGTTCATTCTGTGAATACCAAAAGTAGTAAGTGCATTCTGTGAATACCAAAATAGTAGTAAGTTTAGGATTGAATCTTAAGTTCATTCTGTGAATCAGGCCCTAGATCCTTGATGACATGGAGTCATCTGAAAACACTTGAAAACAATGTTTCTAAAAGAAAAGCCCAGGATGGGATCATTACATTCTTAGTTACATAGAGTTATCTGGTAATCTTATGCTTGAATGATCTCATGCTCTGAATCCCACTTCCTGTTGGGTGTTTTGACTCCTGGATTCAATCAGTGACTACAGAGTATTAGTTCCATTGGCAGGCCATTTGTTGTAATGAACCGTGGAGGCTGTCCGCTTCTTAAGGCTTACTTCCAACTGGAGTGCATCATGCGTTATGGAGACCTGATACCAATATGAGTCCTGTAGGTGGGTCTGGGCTCAGGGAAAAGGGCTAGGACTGAAGGGACTCATGGGTTTGTCATTAGTGTCTTAGGTTGTTTTTAAGCCTGGCGAATGCTCACCCATGATCTATGGCATCCAAACATGCAGGCACTGTGAAAGAACAAACTGGAGGCTGCCAAGGGCAGGTGTAGATGCACAAGTGCCCCGGGATGAGAGGGCCTACTTCAACCCAACTGCAGTCCTAGCTTGCCTGTAGGAAAGGGGAAGGCATTGTTTTGCTTACAGTAAGGAAGGTTACCATATTATTCCATGTCACCAGGAATACGATGCTCTAGCCAGAAGCTTTTGTCATATAAATCACTGTTCTTTCAGGAACCCTGCACCATTAGTGCTATGGGTGCATCTAACTACCTTAGCTGAAGAGCCTGTAGCACCCTTGCCACGCCAAAGAAGCCTGCAATCTGAAGATCAGGACAGCTTTCTATGGTGTTTACTGCCACTTTGCTATATAACTGGATCCTGACCTTCGATTTTCACCATGAAAGACAAAGACCGCAACAGCTGCCCATCTCAACCGAAATTAATGAAAAAATACCAACTAGAGGCATAACCCAAGAAAACTTGAAAGGAAAATCAGCCATCATCTTTGCAGGTTATAATGTCATGTTACACTTTCACATTCAGCAGCGTGCCCTTGCATTTTATACAGGGGAGATAGCACACGTCATGAATTATAGAGTGTGCCATCCAATTGTCTGCCTTTTTGTTCCATCAATTTCTGTTAGATGTCAGATTTGCTTTCTTCTTGCCCGCAGGGAATAACAAATAATGAAACATTAAGGGAAAAAGGTTAATTTGGAGTATTTTTTTTTTAAATCGGCAGCCTCTGCACAAGAGATAGCAATTCTGCAGCCCCCCTGTTGTGCAGTAATGTTGGCGGGCTCTCAGCTGGATAATAATTGACCTTTCACTCAAAGTGATTAGGCCGCGCGCTTCCCATCTAAGCGGTCTCAGGTAGCAAATCCCTTGGAGATTCACAGACAGCCCCTTAAAGTGTAGCGCTTTAGCAGGTCGCTTCACTCAAATGTACCATGAACGTCTTCAGGAGGGGAAGGGGGGTGAAGGTCATAAGAGTTCATTCATGGGGGAGGAGACAGGAAGGCTGCACAAAAGCCTTGTTGGCCTTCCAGAATGTTCAAATTAATCATAACAAGTTCTTGAATAAAAAGGTGGGAGCGTTGGGGGGAGGGTAAGGCGGGAGCCCCGCGCGGCACCCTAATTTGGATTTTCTGAATATCTTAGAAGCTAGAACATTCAAGGAAGGAATAAAAATAAATGTTTCCCCATTAAACAGATGCCCGCCTCCCTTTCAGCAGCGAGAATGTTTGAGCAGCAATGCCAGCAGAGTGACATTACCAACAATGGTCTGATGTTTCTGAGAGGAGATGGTACAAGCATGACTAATGAGGCCTTTTCTGCTGGCAGCCCTTTGAAATCAGGATCTTTCTTCGAGTGAGGAGGTTCAAACCGTAATCCCCGCAGAGAACTGAAATGCACAATGAAAAAACAGACAGAGCCGAAAAAGAGGTTTTCAGTGGGATTCTTAAATGCTTAGGCGCGCGCTTAGAAGGAATGTTTCAACGTGTGAGTCATAGAGTAAAGCTTCGCGCAGGTGCATTTACAGGAACTCTTTTTTGTCTCTCGACCCTGTTTGCTCTGTGTTAGCCCGCACAAATTGCTACACGTCCTAATCACTTGGTAATATTCATGGATTTTTTGCATAGTCGAGGCCAATGATGTTCCTCCTGAATATCATTACCACCATTTTGATAGGACACAATGTTGAGGACAGAACATCGAATATAACATAGCAACATGTACATTTAGATTTCTACACCTAACTTCACATATATGTACCTAGGCGTTACATATGTCCTCAAGGTAGGCAAGGTCAAATATTGTCTCTCGGAAGTATTCAAAGAATTCTTGTTCTCTAGGAATAGTTCTACTTTAAGCAGATTACTTTGTGCCAAAAAACAAGAATTCAATTTTGAAAAAAAGTCAAATCATAGAAAAATAGAGTTCCAAAAAAACAGGGTCTTATTGCTCACTCTTGATTCTACTGGTTGCTGAAGGGAAAACACTGCATGTTCTGCCTCACTGCCCTGCACCTACCGCCATCACTACTGCGGGAGACGGTTGCCTGAGGGGGAGCAAAGGCGCCGAGGACTACACTTCCCAGCACGCCCTGGGCTGCGCCCTTTGAGGACGTCATCGCAAAGCGCCCGGAGGCGCTTAAATCAACGCTGCGCATCCCGCAGCGCGGGTCTTATTGCTCACTCTTGATTCTACCGGTTGCTGAAGGGAAAACACCGCGGGTTCTGCCTCACTGCCCTGCACCTACCGCCATCACTACTGCGGGAGACGGTTGCCTGAGGGGAGCGAAGGCGCCGAGGACTACACTTCCCAGCAGGCCCTGGGCTGCGCACTTTGAGGATGTCATCGCAAAGCGCCCGGAGGCTTTTAAATCAACGACGCGCATCCCGCAGCATGGGATGCGCACGGGCACGCACGGGCGAAGCCTGGGCCAAGGGCGGGCCTGTCCGCAGCTGAACGAGGCTGGGCTGGGCCAGTCCTCTAACCTCTAGCATTTGTGGACCTTTGACTGGGACTAAGTCAGCGTAAAGTATGCCGGGAAACTTGGGGGGTACTGCTGTCCATTTGCTCACTTCCATTGGAAAAGTACATCTTAGCCTATAGCAAGCAATAGTAGTTTTTAGCCAGTGGACCCTAATTGTGACGTTGTGACCCTCCTTTATTGTTTTTCCATTTACGAATATTTGTAGCAGGTATGAGTAAAACTAAACGAACAGGGGGCACAGGGGCCGGGGTAGTGGGGACATTGGATGCCTTCCTCAACCGGGCTGAGTCGTGCTTATGCACGAGATTCAACTCACTGAGAGGAGGCTCTCACTAGATCCCTTAAATCCATATGTTAATCTTGCATTTGTACAGGAGCCCACCATAGTAGTATCAGTAAATCCCTCACAGTTCGCCAGTAACACCCGCTTTACACCAGAGCCCCCTACTATCCCTACAGCTGGTTAATACACCCTGCCCAACGCCACCTATTGTTCCACCAACCACTCACACAAGGCAGTTGAGGGGCACCCAAGCTTCAAAAGGGAAAGAACCTCCAGCAAAAAGGAAAGCAAGGAGTGCGCCCAAATCTAGTTATCAAATTTCCAAACAAGCCAAGACCAAGAACCCCGCTTTCGTGTCAGGGGTGGACAGTACGATCATTGTAGCGACCACTAAAGGGGGTGAGGATAGTGAAAATCACCCTACAAACACAACTAGTCATAGTCTTCCCTGCCATAAATTAGATTTTATAACCCAAATAGAGGAAAAGCTGTCAGCTTTGATTAATCCGGTCCTGGCTAAACTTGAGGCAATTGACCAAAGGTTAATTAAACTAGAAAGACACATATGTAAGGAACATTTTCCCCCCACGGGGGATAGATCGGTAGATGAACAAGAACGGAGGGTGGAGGTCATGCAACCCTTAATAACAAATATCGCGATCTCCATTAGTACCAATGGCACCACACTCTAATCCTTCCCAACCCCCAGGGCATAGTAGGAGTCTAGGCCCCCAGGGCTCAACAGGAAAAATCCAGGGATTGGGTAACCATATGTCGCAGGGAGTATTCCTTCATTTACCATCTGAGGCAACCCTTTATACCATCATTTTAGCAAATGTTCCGAAACTCCCAAGCCGAGAAGAGGAGCACTGGACCTCACTCAAAAATAAGGCGCTACACTTCCTGACTAACAAAATAGGGCATGGAATTTAATATGGTGAGAAGAGTGGCATGGGTCGGCCACTCACGCAAAAGCTGGGATGGTGACTGTGTTGTGTTAGGCTTCAGGTCCCCGAATATGTTTAGTAGTATCTTGGATCAGGCAGGTGCGCTCAGGATTAGCGGAGAGGGTATCAACATTTTACCGTTAGGATACTTTTATCGACCCAACATGCCTAAAAGGGCTAACGGAGGGTGGCATCAGCAAATATGGGAAGGCCCGAATAATAGCGTAATATCTCTAAAAAATAGATATGAGGCATTGAGTGGGTTGGATGTAAATGATTGACTGCTCCCAATAACAGACTCGACGAACTCCTGGAATATTTTACTCCAAAATTTCCAGGAGATTACAGCCCCAGGACCAGCTAAGAGCCTAGGGACCGCTACGAGCTTAGGAATGACTGAGACTCAGATAAAGGATCGCCCCCAAAGTAGCATTAATACTAATACGATAATAGAAATTTAAGGGTGGAATCAAGTCTTAACCATGCTCCAAGCTTATTAATAGAATGCCCTGGGATAGGGAAAACTGGAATACATCAGATCCCTGGTCCCAGTGGGCATCCAGTGCGCTCTAATCATATTAGGGGTAGTAGTGTAACATCCCTTATCTCCTGGAATATCGCAGGGATACGAAATAAAATGATGTCTCACGATTGGCAAATCTTTATAGATACTAATAACATTGTACTATTCCAAGAAACGTGGTTAACCGAACAGGAGTATAGGCAAGGCTATTTACATTTTTTTAGCCCAGCCACTCCGAGCTTGCGGGGAAGACCTAAGGGTGGGCTCACAACTTGGATCAGGCAGGGATCGTTTTAAGGTCAAACAACTGGATTCCAAGAGCTGTGACATATTTACTTATTCGAATTCAGAGTGTAGAGGTTAAGAACCTTTTCCTTTTTAATATCTATGCTAGACCCAAGCCGGGGGGGAAAGCCTCAGATATTGTTGCCTTACTCGAATCGCACCTTCATTTTTACAATGGGAAAGGGAATATACTAGTGGCTGGAGATTTTAACTGCTGCTTTGAACCTCGGGATGGTAGTGATATAAATCTAACCCTTGAGGAAGATCGCTCTTGGAATATACCACAAATGTCCCTACCTCCCATTAAAAAGTGGTCAGAGGCTGCACTCCAACTTAAAGTTCTATGCCTTGAACAAGGGCTAAGGGCAGTCAATGGTCACACTGAATCTGATGCCCAGAGGCTCCCACGTTCAATAATGGACTACGGAGGAGCCGCATAGATTATATTCTTTGTAATAAAGATAATTGGACTTCAATTAGGGACATGGCAGTAATAGAAAGAGTGGAAAGCGATCATGATCCGCTAGTTTTATCCTTCCAGCTAACCAAATTTGACTCCCACGAAGTTTGTACTGAAGGGATGGTAACTTTTCTTTCAAACAATACCAGAAGAGTAAAATGGGCAAGTTGCCTTTTGAAAGGGCAAGTTGCCCTTTGAAAGAGGATCATTTAGCGGCGATGAGGGAGTTGGCAGTAGTGGCGACAACGGACCTCCAGAAATGTACCACACAGGAGGATATGGTTGCCATGGCTATTCCTATCCATACAAATCTTTTTAACCAACTTAGGGACTTTTTTATTACAAAGGTTTCCAATCAGATAAAGCGTCCTACATTCAGGGTGGAAAACTGGTATGGCTGAACATGCAGGGAGGCATATAAAGACTTGGCAATGGCTATAAGATCTAAAAATAGGAACAATATTAAAAATGCACGGTCGGTGTATAAAAAAGTGCAAGAGGTTGCCAAACGGGCCTGGGACGAGGAGCATTGGCGGAGCTCTATCATGCTAGCAAAGAAAGAATATGAGTACTTTTTGGGACTTGGTAAAATGGGGTAGGGGGCATCCCAGGGGACAACCAACCAACCAGGCCCCCCCTGAACTCTGGGTGTCGCATTTCAAGACCCAATTTGCGCTGCCGGTACCTGATATTGAGTTACATCAAGAGCCTTTGATCCTCCCTATAGATATTTCACAGCTCCACTTTAGTAAACAAGAAGTCGATAGATCACTGAACACCATCCCAAAGGGCAGAGCGCCCGGGTTGGACCAGGTACCAGCCGATCTGTTTTTACATGATAGGGGAGTGTGGGTCCCTTATATACAGTCCCTAGCTAATGCCATTGCTAATGGTTCACCTGTACCTGAAACCTGGAAGGGGGTGGAGATAATTCCGGCTTTTAAAAAGGGTGACGGAACTGACCCAGGATATTATAGGCCGATTAGTGTATTGGATTGCATGCAGAAGGTAATAGCTAGACTTGTTTTGACTAGGATTCAAGCATCGATCGATGAGGATGGCATCCTGACATCATTACAGGCAGGGTTTCGCACTCATATGAGTACCATAGATCAAGTTTTTAGATTTGTTTTAATTTATTGGCGGGAGGTAATATTGAGTGGGGGCACGCTCTTAGCGGCATTTGTCGACCTTAAGTCAGCCTTTGATTTAGTGCCACGAGGTAAAATGTGGAGTGTGTTTAAAGACCAGGGCATGCCAATGGATGCACTTGCCTTTTTAATCAAACTCTACAAAGCCAACTTCACGCAAGTTCGATGGGGACAGCATGGGAATGTTTCAGATAGGTTCCCGATCGCCCGGGGGGTTCGCCAAGGATGCGTATTAGCACCAACCCTCTTTTCATTGTACATTAACAGGTTCAGTACTTTGAGAACCATCCCACTGATGCCCCCAGGTTGGATGGCAAACTAATCCCTCTGCTAATGTTTGCAGATGATACCTTGCTAATTTCAAAAACCCAGCAAGGCCTCCAGAAAGCCATAGAGCGTTTTGAAGTATTCTGCAAGGATTATGGCCTTTCCATTAATGTGAGCAAAACCAAGTTTATGGTGCTTCATAAGGACAAGCTTGTAAGAGGGAGGGTAGTCATGAACGGGGTTCCTTTAGAGCAGACCCAAGTTTTTTCATACCTTGGCATTACTCTGGGCTCTAAATTGGATTGGAGACCCCACATAAATCAGCTGGTTACCAAACATGCCCAACTTGCAGGAGCTCTAATAAAGGAGCTCCACTCCTCATCATTCCAACCTATTGCTCCGGTGCTGAAAATGTATGGCTCCAAGATTAGTGCGTCTGTTCTTTATGGGGCGGAGCTGTGGGGGCTTAGTAATTTATCATGACTTACAAATGCCCAAAATAAGTTTCTGTGGGGCACAACTGGACTTCCGTCTTCGACGCCTTTATTGCCCCTTTATTATGATCTAGGATGCCATCGCCTCGAGGATATAGCTCGTTATAGACCAGTTGCATATTGGAGGTAACTGTGGGTTACTCCAGAGCTTTTCCAGTATGCCCGGGCATTCCTTGAAGTTAGAGATGCCGACAGCACCCATAAAATTCCCTGGATTAGTGAGGTTAGGGCAATTTATACTGCTATGGGCTTGGGTTCCTTGTGGAAGAACCCCACAGCTAATTCCTTCCCGCCGAGAAAGACACTTAAAGAACTGTATTGGACCATGGTTTTCATGAGTAGGTTTAGCAATTGTACAGGCCCTTCACTCTCTAGAGATTTTATGGAGGTTAAACATGAGGCTGCCTATGAAGGATACTGGGATTTTATCATGCTTCCAGAAGACAGGAAACTGTACCACCAATTTAGGGTGGGAACGCTTCCTGTAAATCATTTTATCCCAAAATGGCATGGTAATAACAAGTTGTCTGTTTTGTCCAACTCAGAGGTAAACTATTGCTCATATTCTGTTTAGTTGCCCAGAGTATAAGTTTCCCAGGCACACGTGGATAAGGCCTATCTGTCTTCAGATGGGCATTTCCACTGGCTTTGAGGCCCTAAGGATACGAAAATCTGATTGGTCCGAACCAGTGGCCATTGCTGTCACCAAATTTTTACATTGGTTGTGGGTAATTCGTGCCCGTAAATTAAGCCCACAGTAAGATTGGGTTTTTAGTCATAACCTTTTCTGTGATGCAAAATGCAACCTGATTGGACTTGTAATGTTTATACTAGGATTGTTATTCTGTATGTTTTTAAACTAAATTATTGTGTAATGGATGGAATGACCAGGCAATCAAATCTCCTAGCTCATAATGTTTTACATGAAATAATGGAATATTCATGCCTTTTTAATGTGTTGTCTTTTATGATGTATATGTCAAAATGAAGACTTATAAAAGTGACAGCTACACGCCAGGAGGAATTCACGCACTCAGAATCTTGACTATGGTTTTGTTTAGGCACCCTTTTTCTAAATTGCTTTTACATTTTTTTATTGTTTTTAAACTATAAAAGTGTACCTCTGATTGCGACACACACTGCACTCTACAGCTTAAGCCAGTCCCCAGTCCACCACGGTCTTTACTGGCTGCTTGTTGTAGAAGGACATGGCTCCTCCCCCTGCCCTCGTCATTTCCGGGCAGGGCCACAGTATTTACATTTTATGGTGGCCCGGTCGCGCAGCGGGCGCGCCAAAGGCAAGCCTGTCTGCGCCCGTCGGCATGCCAGAGGCGGCTGGGGCTGGGAACTCTGCTGGTCTTTCACAACAACCGGATAAGGTACTAACTTACGGCAGAGAGGCTCTCATGGAACTGGGCTCCATATTTAAGTGTAGGAATGTAATCGACTTGTGGATATTTGACTCACCTCCGTGTCATTATTGCATCTGGGGAGCCACTAATTATACCATAGATAGCACTATAGCGGCCAATATGCAGAGAAATTCCCAGCATAGTCAGGTTTCAGTGCCACATAAACAAGAGCACATTAATGCCCTCCTGCTTAATTGTTGTTCGTGAAATACACATGTTTTCCACATTGATGACCTGATATGTGAGGCAGAACCTGACTTTCTGTTTCTGACTGAAACATGGCTATCTGATACGTCGAATCCCACAATCGCTACAGTCATTCCCCTAGGTTGCTCCATTTTGAGAAAGGATCGCACTGGAAGTAAGTGGGGTGGAGTTTCAAGAATGGTAGTCTGTATTTAACACTGGGTGTATCAAAGGTTATATTAGAGTGTGAGGAGGTGGATCGTATTATCACATGAATGATATCATCAGTGATGTGATCAGTGATGTCAAATGAGATGTCATCAGTGATGTCATCAGTGATGTCATTTGAGATGTCATCAGTGATGTCATCAGTGATGTCACTGACCATGTCATGAATGATGTAATATGTGACATCATCAGCAGTGGATTGCGGGTGCCCGAAATATAGTTAGTGCAACTAACTATATAGGAGCAATTTCAATATTTTTTTAAATGCTAATTCCTAACTATATAAGGCCTGAAACCTATGGTTTTTTAAGTGAATTTGCAAGGTTTTTAAAATGCTAATTCCTAACTATATAAGGCCTGAAATCTATGGTTTTTTAAGTGAATTTGCAAGGTTTTTTAAATGCTAATTCCTAACTATATAAGGCTTGAAACCTATGTTTTTCAGTGAATTTGCAAGGTTTTTTAAATGCTAATTCTATTAGCGGATACCGTTTATATATGTTATTATCCTTCTGGGACCACCTAAGCAGCCATCTTGTTTCTCAGGAGAAGTGAGGCACAAGAGAGCACAAAACAAGAGTGGAAAACGCGAAAAGGGGGCAGGGTTGAGACCCCCTGACCCCCTAGCCCTTCTCAGGGGGTCCCAGAAGGACCACAAAGTGCAAAAAAAAAAATTTTTTTTTTAAAATCGCGGGGTACGTGCACGGTACGCGTACCCTACACGTACGGTGCGCGTACCCCGTGATTTTTTGGGGGATTTGTTTTGCCCTTGGGGGTCCTTTTGGGACCCCCTGAGAAGGGCTAGAGGGTTGGGGGGTCTCTACCCTGCCCCCTTCTCGTGTTTTCCACTCTTGTTTTGGGCTCTCTTGTGCCTCAGTTTGTTAAAATCTAGTTTGCGATATCAACATTATCGGCGCCATCTTGCCCCTTGTTAGGCCCATTAGTGCGCGTAAGTGGCAGCCTTTTTGAATGCCATGGCCTCTCTGCCCACTGCCGATAGCCAGCGCGTCTCTCTCTCCCCTAACCTCGCAGGCATCCCCCACGCGCTGACAGCCCCCGCTCTCACATGCTTGGGCCATAAACCCCTCTCCAGCGCGACTCTGCCTCGGAACCCCATCCTGTTCCCAGCTCAACACCTCCCTCCATTCCTTTCATTATCCCGTATCCTTTGATAAACCCCCTTTTTCCTCTGTGCTCGATTGTCCTGCTCGTTCCCAGGTCGCCACCTGGCCCTGCGGATGCTGTTTATTGCCCCCATACAGTAAGAAGCTTCCCCCATCAAAGGATCCACAACTGATCAAAGCTCCCACCCCATGAGATCCGATCGACCACATGCATTCCGGGAATCGGCGGAATGCTCAGCTGCGCGACAATCGTCACCTGTTGTGACCGGGGTGGGGACTTCTACTGTAAATGTGTGTGGGAACGGGCTTGAAGTGGGGATTCCGAGGATGCCTTTCCGAACATCAAAGTATTAACAAAGATGTGTTTCATGCAATAAAGCCATAAACCTGTGTATAAGAGGCCAGGCCTCAGAGATGCGGTTAGAGCACCTCGAGAATATACCCTGTTGTCTGAGTTGACGTGTTCTGCTCCGTCGGAATAAAACTTCTGTTTCCTGCCTTCCAGTCTCGAGCGCCTGCCTCTTTGTTTGAAAGATTTGAGTGGTATGAGAGGTGGTTAGCGCCGGGCAATACTGAAAAAGGTTCTCGATCGACATCGGCCCTACCTTTTTCCACAATTGGCGTCCCAAACGTGGGGCCCATCAGTGACACGTGGATCCAGTGGGAGAGGTCCTGACGACAGAGTGAACGACTGCAACGATCGGGAGAGCTCCTGTCCGATAGACCCTCGTCTGACAGCCGATCATCCGAACTTCACTGGTTCCGAACAGACCTCTCTCGAGTGATCTACGGTCCTGACTGGGAACCATCAGGAGTGCTGCGACAGTCACGGAGAATAGAGGACGATCGGGCGCTGGATTCGGAAGACAAGAAACTGTCCATGTGGTCCGGGTAAGGTCGTGTAACACGACAAATTGCGAAATGATTGTTTGATTGTTTGGAAAATACTAGTATTACTCTTCGAATTGTTGGTTCTTTTTGGAGATTCTCTGTCTGCAAACGGAGAAGAATAGAAATATTCTCTCTTCCTTTGCAGGTAGTGAAGGGGGGGTAACGCAGACTTTTGTCCCCCATTGTAATCCGTTGTGCCTATTTTTTCTCCCCCACTGATTGATTGTTTGCCCGAACATTGTTTGTTCGAGGATTGTTCTTTTGAGATTCTCTCTGTCTACAAACGAGGAAGAATAGAAATATTTTCTCTTCCTTTGCAGATAGTGAGGGGTAGGCAACGCAGACTTTTGTCCCCATTGTAATCCGTCGTGCCTATTTTTTTCTCCCCACTGATTGTCCAGACATTCCGTTCGATATTGGTTCTTTGAGATATTCTCTGCTTGCAAATAACGAAGAATAGAAATATTCTGTCTAGTCTTTGCAAGTAGTGAAAGGATAGGTAGTGCGGACCTTTGTCCCCCGTTGTAATCTGTCATGCCTATCTTCTCCCCACTGATTGGTAGTTGGTTCAGCCCGGACCGCTTATTAGAGATGAACCATCCAGCTCCACTGGAAGGCACCCCTAATAAGGACATGTTCATGAAGCATGGATTAATCGCCATAGCCTATAACAGACTATGGCATAAATATACAAAAAAGGATCAGAAAAGTCAGTGGCCACTGATAGGATCCTTCGATGAAGATAAAATAAGCGCACTAGAAACAGCCCTTTGTAACAATAAGACAACGCCCACTATGCTTGATAGTCTCGGCATGTGGCGTAAAGAAACAGAACAACGTAAAAAGAGAAACGAGATTAGATTAGAGAAAGAGCTACGGAAAGCAGCTCACCTAGCTGCTAGAAAATTAGAAGAAGAAATAAAGGAGAGAGAGGAAGCCAAACGGAAACAAGAGTCCGAAACATCGAGTCAGTGTCCTGTTAGAACACCCTCTACGCTCTACCCTGAATTACCCTCGAAACAGCGAGCCAACGATGATCTTTTATTAGGTCCTCCGATCATCTACATGCCCCCTCCATATGCCCCTTCCCAACCTTTAACGCAGCACCCGCTGCCCCCAAGCACAGGCGAGAGTAGTACCAGGGCCTCGGTCCCCATGGCCTCCGCGCCAGCCGAACCCCTTGTACTAGATATAGCACAAGCAGCGATGTTAGATGACCCTGAGGCCCGAAAGACAGATTCCACAAGAACGAACAGGTTAAGCAAAGATGAGCGAGCAGGGATTGACAAGGTAGTAAGGACACTAGTGGAACGAAAGGAGAGTGAGGAGCACATCATGGATATGTTCAACTCATATGCTGGGAGCCACAGACGGCACTTTGTTGTACGATTATGTTATCATGCCCTAAATGCGTATGAGGACTGATACCGAGACGAAGGTCCCGAGAGCCTAACGACTTTGTATAGAAAGGTCGATATCGGGGATGAGGGCGAGTGTGACGTGACGGACCTCCTTATGCGTACGCTTGAGGTTTTCCGCCACCTCACTGAACAAGGGTTGGAAGCTAAACCTACGACACCTGTAGCGACCGAACCACGAATAGAACAAGCTAGCACCATGATGCCAATAAGAGAGGCTGCCCCCTACTGGGTTCCCCCACGAGGTCAGGGAACACACGATGACGTCAACCACCAAGATTTAATTTAATTTAATTGTGGGTTTATATAGCGCTAGGAATCGACTCCCGGAGGAGTATCTCCGCGCTTCGAACGCTGGGGAACCCGTCCTGGCTCACCCTGAGAGATGGTCCGTAATGGGTATCTCTAAGGTGCGACCAAGCATCCCCGGCGGTCTGGGGGGGCCGTTGTGAAGATGAGGCAAGCTAATGCCCAGAGTTGCCGAGTGTGGTCCCTGACTGGAGTAGGCACCGAGGCGAGAATTATCGAGCCCGCTGACCATGGTCCACGACCCTGCTGCGTCGGGAATCGAACCCTGGTCCCGGGCAGTCCTCTGCTTACGGGTCTGCCGCCTCTAACCAGTGAGCCACACCACTTCACCACTGCAAGAGGGAGGGTAGTGTATAACTGGGTCTACCAACCATGGGATCGGCAAGATATACTGACGTTCCGGAAATCTCTGCCTGATTTACGTAAAAACCCCACTGCCTTCTATACTGAACTAGGTACCGCCCAAGGTTCAACGATTATGACCCTAGCTGACATCGATTTGTTTTTCGGGTTATGTCTGCCAGCTGATGTGTGGAAGCAAATCCGGAAAGTCGACCACCTTGAGCTGTTCGGACATACCTGGTCACAACTCAATGGCATAGATAGACAACGAGAGCCTGGACAGAAGCCTTTGAAATCAATTTTAGAACTCCCGGACAAAATTGTTCAGAAACTGAAAACCCTGATCCCAGAAAAGAAGGTAGACTGGTCGATAGTGACGGCCTGTCGCCAGAAGCCCCAGGAAGACGTATCAGAATACTTCTTCCGGTTTGAAACGGTGTTCTCTGATTACAGTGGCCAGGACATGACCAGTGCAACCGGACACCATCTGTTTGTCCAGAATTATGTCAAGGGTCTGTCGCAGGAGGTCTCTCAGAAACTGCAGGCCAGCGAGAGTAGTTGGGCAGCCTCCAAACCCGAGGCTATCCTCCAGATGGCTCAATATTAGGAACATCAGAAAAACGAAAACGACAGGGCGACTGAGAAAAAGAAAAAGGACTTGAAGGAGAGGGTGATGATTGCACAGTTGCAAGGGGTGACTGTAGGTCGAGAGCAGTACAAGGGGAATTGCCAGACAAATGCTCCTAGGAATCCACCCCCTAAAGACCGTACTCCCGCACCCTACGTTGGACGTAAAGATATTAGCGAAGACCAGTGTGCATTCTGCAAGGGATTCGGCCACTGGAAATCCCAGTATCCGGTTCTGTTGGAGATGAACAAGAATAGGGACCCTAAAGACGTAGCGGGTGGACCGAGAAATAGAGGACAGGGACGAGGGTCCACAAATGATACGAATAACGACAGATCAGGCAGACCGAATACATTTGACCGTCCCCGACAGAACCAGTACCAACAGTCTGACTGTGACGACACCCACAACTTCGCATAGGCCTGCCTGGGGCAAAGGAGGGATCCAGTCGAGCTCTATGTTGACCAGCCAGGTCCTTATGTCACCGCTAAGGTCCTGGGTACGAAGTCTCCATTTCTGGTAGACACTGGCGCGACACGTAGTGCGTTATCTAAACGACTGATTCCAAGGGCACCCTTGTCTGGCTCACTTGTAACATCGATAGGTTTCGATGGAACTCCCTTCACTAACCCTTTGTCCTCACCGATCTCCTTTGACTTAGAGAATAACATCACTGACACAACGTTTTTGCTTTCTTCAAATACCCCTGACGCCATTATGGGACTTGACTTGCTGAAACATTTCCGAGCTACTATTAGGTGTTCACAAGATGGAGTTCGGGTCTTTCTGTACGATAACACGGCTCTGCTCAGACTTTGTCCTTCCCGACGCATGTTTTCCATTTCTGACGCTGACTCGTCCCTACTTGACACTCTGCCTCGGTATCTGTGGGCCAAAACTGACTCGGACCAGACTAAGATGATTGACCCAGTGCACATAACCGTTCGACAGGACGCAATACTCCCTGATAGACGCAGGAGTGGTAGAGGAAGTAGTTAGCAATGTTTGCAACAGCCCTATCCTACCCATCATAAAGAAGCAAGGAGAGGGATATGAGAAAGCGTACCGCTTCATCATCGACCTACGAGAGGTCAACAAAGTAGTTGTACCTCAGTACCCCGTGGTCTCAGACATCACCACTATTCTGACCCTGATTCCTTCCACTGCCACTACCTTCACTGTCATTGATCTAAAGAACGCTTTCTTCTCTATCCCCATCCACCCAGATAGCCGATACCTCTTTGGCTTCACCCTAAAAGCCCGCTCATACAGATTCTGTCGAGCACCCCAAGGCTACACTGAAAGCCCCAGCATCTACAGTCAGGCCCTCAAGAGACAACTGGACGCAGTCCAGTTACCGGATGGAGTGGTGTTGATACAGTACGTCGATGACATCCTCTTGGTGGCCGATACCACTCCACTTGCAGTCACAGCCACCATCCAACTCCTGCACTTCCTTGCGGAAAATGGCCACAAGTTTTCCAAAAAGAAGCTGCAATTCTGCCAACCCCAGGTCACTTACTGTCCCGGGGGCTCAGGAAGGATTGGAGGTTCGACCACTGGAGCGGGAGGGGCCGGTTCAAAGAGAAACACTGGATCCTTGATTAAAGGTTTTAAGGAGGGCTTTATTGCTATATATGTTTTCTTCATGAACAAGTAAGTAGTCTTTAGTCTCTGGGTTTCGCTGAATGCCGCGGTGCCTTCTGGTCGTGGAAGTCTTTATCTTGATACGTCTCAACAACAGGATTCCACGTGGTACCGGAAAGAAAAGGAAATCAAGAGAAGGCGAATTACTGCCTGCACTCTGGTTGGACACATACAAGGACCGGGAGTGAGGGACACGCAAACCCCGTGAAGTGCTCCAATTAACTATGGGAGTGACGGAAGGTGCTCGTGCTCAGGTAAGGGTTTGGTTGCAGGAAGTGTTACGCCGGGGGCTGTCTCCGCCTCCCAACCCAACCCGCGACCCGGCCCCGTACCTCTTTAAGCCACGCTCCTCCCGTGGGCGCGTGGCAGGGCGACTCGTCCGACCGTTGGCCTCCTGGCTTGTCGTTTCCGTCTGCTTCTCTTCCTGGACTTGGTTCCGTGCTGCTCTCCTCGATCTCCTCCTCGGGGAAAACGCCGTCCCCCTTCGATGCCGTGCTTCCTGCTTTTGTCGTCACTAGGGGCGTGACTCCACAATCCCAGCCGTCGGCCTTAAAGGAGCCGTATACATTCACACCTGATGGCCATTCCGTGTCGGGGTCTCCTTCTTCCTCATGCCACGTAGAAGTCTGCGGCTGTTGAGACAAGACGCAAGGTGAAAGGGGGGTGGCGCACCACCAGTCTTTAAATTCAGATGTCTCTTGACAGTCAGACCCGTGACACACCTCCCCCCCTGGCATCTCCCGATCGGGGAGAGGAAACACCCGGGATAAAAAGTCTGCATTTGCATTGTCTCTTCCTTTGCGGTGTTGCACAGTAAATACATAGGGTTGTAAGGACAGAAACCATCTCAACACCCGGGGGTTGTGACTACTGTTTTGGTGCATCCATTTCAGGGGAGCGTGGTCTGTATGTAGAACAAAGGGCTTGCCCTCCAGGTAGTAATGCAATTTGTCAATTGCCCATTTGATTGCCAAGGCCTCCTTTTCGATGGTAGAGTATCGGCACTCCCTGGGGAACAATTTCCTACTGATGTATAGGATCGGATGTTCAACGCCCTCTTTGACTTGTGATAGTACCGCACCTATCCCCTGATTAGAAGCGTCCGTGGACAACACAAATGGTTTGCTGTGATCCGGAGATATCAAAACAGGAGCCGTTGTCATCGTGGACTTAAGACGGTGAAAAGCCTGTGAGGCCTCTTTCGATGGGTTACTAAATTCTTTGGCCTTGACGTCTTTGCGGAGCAGATTGGTTAAGGGTGCTGCTAACTCTGCAAAGCCTGGAATAAAGCGCCTGTAATAACCCACCAGGCCAAGAAAGGCTCTAAGGTCCCTTTTGTTATTGGGGAACGGAACTGCTGCTATCGCTCTTACTTTTTCGCTTTGGGGAGCGATGGTTCCTTCACCCAACACGTAGCCCAGGTATTTCACACTTTGAAAAGCTGCTCGCGATTTTCTTGCATTGATGTGTAGACCTGCTGTTTGTAGGGCTTCCAGAATGGTTTGTAAGTGTCTCAAATGTTCCTTCCAGTTCTGACTGTAAATGACTATGTCATCCAAGTAAGCTGAACTAAAGTGTGAATAAGGTTGTAAGACTTTGTTCATCAGGCGCTGAAATGTTGCCGGGGCGCCGTGTAATCCGAAAGGCAGGACGGTGAACTCAAAAGCACCTTCATCAGTTACAAATGCTGTTTTCTTTCTATCCTCCTCCCGAAGGGGGACCTGCCAATACCCCTTCGTGAGGTCAATGGTGGTGATAAATTTGGCGTCTCCAATTTTTTCAATCAAGTCATCGACTCGAGGAATCGGATACGTATCAAACTGCGAGACAGCATTTAATGCACGAAAGTCCATACAAAACCTTTTTGTGCCATCAGGTTTTGGAATTAGAACAATCGGGGATGACCAAGGACTCTGTGAAGGGCGTATGACTCCCAATTCGAGCATGTCCTGCACTTCTTTCCGTACAATCTCTTTTCTTGCTGCTGGAATTCTATATGGTCTTTGTTTTACCACTTCCCCCGGAAGAGTTTCGATGCAGTGCTCTGCTAACTCCGTCCTTCCTGGTAAGTCGGAAAACACTGCTGTATACGGGGTTAGAGTCTCTGTTAACTCCTGCTTTTCCTGGGGAGTCAGCTCGGGGTTCACCACCAACTGTTCTAGAGTAGAGTCCTGTCGGACATCCATCTGCCCTACGAATTGTCCCACCCGGGGTAGGGGTCCCAACCACTCTTTCAAGAGATTGATGTGGTAGATTTGTGTTTTGTGAGGGGCTAATCGGAGTCTATAGGTAGTGTTTCCGATTTTTTCCGTGATCTGATATGGGCCTTGCCACTCATGCTTATTCTTAGTACTGATGGAAGGCAGTAGCACTAGAGCCCATTTTCCTACGTCCAGGGATCTTAATCTTTTACCTTTATCAAAAGATTTCTTGTATCTCTCATGTTGATGCTCCATGGTTGTATAGGCGAGTTCTCTTAATTTACCAAGTCTATTTCGGAGCTGAGAGGTGTATTCCAACATGGATTTTTGCTCCTGGGACGTTTCGTTTTCCCACATCTCTTTGGTGATGTCTAGGAGACTCCGGGGCATCCTCCCATACAGTAACTCAAACGATGAGCATCCTAGGCTGCTTTGCTTTTGGGCTCTTATCACATAAAGGGCGATAGGTAGGAGCCGATCCCAGGCGGGCCCTTCCGCCGTTAGCATTTTCTTTAGGGTTTGCTTCAGAGTCTGGTTGTATCTTTCCACCAAACCATCAGTTTGGGGGTGATACACCGAGGTTTTCAAGTGTTTTATGTCCAAGGAGGCACACACCTCCTTCATTAATTTTGAGGTGAAGGGAGTCCCCTGGTCGGTCAATACTTCTTTAGGAAAACCTACCCTGCTGAAAAGTTCCACAAATTTTTCAGCGATGGCCGCTGTGGTAGTGTTCTTTAAGGGAAAAGCCTCCACAAATCTAGTGGCATAGTCCACGATTACCAATGCATATAGAAAGCCTCTTCCCGTCTTTGGTAGGGGCCCTATCAGATCCATGCCCACTCGCTCGAAGGGGACACCAATTAAGGGCATCCTTTGTAGGGGGGCAGCCGGAGGGCGCTGTGTGTTTCTACGTTGACAGACCTCGCACCGGGCACAGAATTCTTGAACATCTTTGTAAATACCCGGCCAATAGAAGTTGCGCAGGATACAGTCAGTAGTTTTTTCCTTGCCGGCATGTCCTGCCATCAAGTGGGCATGTGCAAAGAATAGCACTTGTTCTCTGAAAGATTGGGGAACCAATAGCTGCATCTCTGCTTCTTGGTTGGCTTGTCTGTATAACAAATCGTTTTTGATCAAAAAGCGGGGAAATACTGGAGAGGTCTGATTGTCTGAGCTATGGGCGATTTCCCAGGCGTTGAAAAGGGATCTGTCTTCAGTCTGGGCAAATCTGAAACTGCGATCAATAACCCAGGGTTCGGGGGACAGGTAGGATGGTATATGCACCCCCCTCCTGGTTGTGGAAAGGTGTTCCTTAAATAGGGACAGGAATTCTGGATTGTCGGTCCCCAGGATCATATCTTCAGGCAGGGAATCAACTACCCCTACGCTAACAGTACAGGGGTCCCTATCCTGCGGTGTTAGAGTGATGGAGGCCATGGGGTAAGGCTTCACGTCCCCATGGACGCACCTGATATATACGGGAGTTTTATGATTCATCTGATCCGGGGTTACGAACCTGGACTGTACCACAGATTGCCTGCACCCTGAGTCTAACAATGCTTTCAATTGGAACCCATTCATCTTTATACTCACGTAAAACGTGCTGCCCATTTCGGCGGAATACATCACAGTCCGGGGCAGGTACCCCACCTCCATGGGTTCCTCATGGTTCTTCCTTTTGGGACACATCCTGGCTATGTGGCCCCACTCGCCACATTCGAAACACTGAGGTCCTTTTGTTGGAGGAACCATCATACCGGGAGGTCTGTAAGGTCGGGGAGCTTCGAGTACTGGTTTTGGCCTTTTGTCTGTTTTGATGATAGTAGTACCTTTGGAGTTTTTTTCTGGCTCCCACGGTATAGACTTGGGTTGGGCCCTGGCATATTGAGATGCCATCTCAATGGCTTGTTCTACTGTCAGGCCTACATGCTGTTTGAGCCAACGCTGGGTCGCATATGGTAACGCCTCCATAAACTGCTCTACATAGATTTTATTCAGTATTTCTTCCTTGGTACATACATCAGGGCGAAGCCATTTGTCAGCCGCCATTTTTAGCCTGAAGAACAGCGTTTTCGGGTTTTCCCCAGGAACCCCTTTTTCTTTTCGGAAACGGACCCTATAGGCCTCCTGGTCCAACCCTAGATGGTCCAATATGACCATTTTAATAGTCGCATATGGGGTTGTCCCCAGGGGATTCGCCGCTTGATAGGCAGATTGGGCTTCGGCAGTCAGGAGAGGGGCGAGAAAGAACGGCCATTTTTCTTCGGGCCAGCTCATAGCCCGAGCCGCCCTTTCAAAGTTTACCAAAAATGCGTCAGGATCCTCACCGGGTACATATTTTTGGAGGGCCATCCCTGACGGATGTGGCGTGTGTACCCGTCCTTCGCCCGTGGCCGCCTGTTGGACAGAGGGTATGGACTTAAGACCCTCTACGTGTGCGGTCATTGTTTTAGTAAAAAGTTCTCGGTCCGCTTGGGCAATGGACAGCTGGTTCTCCACGGCCCATCCTAATTTCTCCTGCCCTTTTATGAGGTGGTCGATCAGGGTCTCCATCTTGATCTCTCTGATGGATGATGAAGCAGATCCCACTTCTGACACCAAATGTCCCGGGGGCTCAGGAAGGATTGGAGGTTCGACCACTGGAGCGGGAGGGGCCGGTTCAAAGAGAAACACTGGATCCTTGATTAAAGGTTTTAAGGAGGGCTTTATTGCTATATATGTTTTCTTCATGAACAAGTAAGTAGTCTTTAGTCTCTGGGTTTCGCTGAATGCCGCGGTGCCTTCTGGTCGTGGAAGTCTTTATCTTGATACGTCTCAACAACAGGATTCCACGTGGTACCGGAAAGAAAAGGAAATCAAGAGAAGGCGAATTACTGCCTGCACTCTGGTTGGACACATACAAGGACCGGGAGTGAGGGACACGCAAACCCCGTGAAGTGCTCCAATTAACTATGGGAGTGACGGAAGGTGCTCGTGCTCAGGTAAGGGTTTGGTTGCAGGAAGTGTTACGCCGGGGGCTGTCTCCGCCTCCCAACCCAACCCGCGACCCGGCCCCGTACCTCTTTAAGCCACGCTCCTCCCGTGGGCGCGTGGCAGGGCGACTCGTCCGACCGTTGGCCTCCTGGCTTGTCGTTTCCGTCTGCTTCTCTTCCTGGACTTGGTTCCGTGCTGCTCTCCTCGATCTCCTCCTCGGGGAAAACGCCGTCCCCCTTCGATGCCGTGCTTCCTGCTTTTGTCGTCACTAGGGGCGTGACTCCACAATCCCAGCCGTCGGCCTTAAAGGAGCCGTATACATTCACACCTGATGGCCATTCCGTGTCGGGGTCTCCTTCTTCCTCATGCCACGTAGAAGTCTGCGGCTGTTGAGACAAGACGCAAGGTGAAAGGGGGGTGGCGCACCACCAGTCTTTAAATTCAGATGTCTCTTGACAGTCAGACCCGTGACACTTACCTAGGCCACCTTTTGTCCAAAGACGGAAGGAAACTTACTCCCGACTGAATCCAAACCATTCTAGAGACCCCTGTCCCTAAGACCCAGAAACAAGTCCGCTCCCTGCTAGGCCTCACTTCCTTCTGCCGACAGTGGTTACCGAATTTCAGCCTCATTGTGAAACCACTGCTTTCTCTGCTAGCTAAAGATGTTCCCTTCCCACTCCCTTGGACCCCTGAATGTCAATCCTCCTTCATAGAACTAAGAGATGCCCTCTGCTCAGCCCCTGTCCTAGGAACCCCCGACTACACGAAGCCCTTCTCCTTCTACACTCACGAAAGGGAGGGATCTGCTTTGTCTGTCTTGACCCAGTCCATTGGCCCAAAGCAACGCCCATGCGCTTACTTCTCTGCCACTCTTGACCCCGTAGCCAGAGCTTTGCCTGCCTGAGCTGTAGCTGCCGCTGCTATCTCTATCTGACAAAGTGAGGGGATCGTACTCTCGAACTCCCTCATGGTGTTAGTACCCCATGCGGTTGACACCCTCCTGAACCAGACTAAGACGCAACACCTGACGAGTGCACGACTGACTGGATACGAGCTGACTCTGCTTGCACCCCACATCACCCTGAAAAGATGCACCACACTGAACCCAGCGACTTTGCTACCCCTACCAGAGAACGATCCCAATGTGCCCCCTGTACATGACTGTGTGACCCTCACGGACGAACAGATTAGGAGTAGGGTTGACCTCAGAGACACAGCCTTCCCAGACCCTGACGGAGAGCTATGGGTGGACGGCTCTTGCATCAAACTCCCCGATGGCACCACCTCAGCTGCTTATGCAGTTACCACAGCCCGAACTGTAGTGGAGACAGCTCGCATCACACAAGGATCTGCACAGGCAGCAGAACTGATTGCCCTCACACGAGCATGTATCCTGGCAGCAGGAACCACAGCAAACATTTACACCGACAGCCAGTACGCCTTCGGGGTGGTTCACCATTTTGGGCTCCTTTGGAAGGAGAGGGGATTCCTGACCTCACATGGCACCCCCATCTTACACGGAGACCTAGTCTCCGTCCTAACTGAAGCAGTCCATCTTCCCAAACAACTTGCAGTAATAAAATGCCAAGCGCACAAAAAGGTGATGGACATCATTGGGCAGGGGAATGCACTGGCTGACATCACTGCCCGAACCACAGCTGAGAATAGGACGACGACACGCATGTACGTGACCGGGTCACAAGCAGAGAAATGGACGGACGCTAGGGAAACTATCAGGGACATCCAAATAGCCAGCTCACAACACGAATTGACTGAATGGGCACGGGTGGGACTGAAAGACGATGAAGGCTGCTGGCGGACAAAGGACACGAACAAGTGGTTACTACCCGATTCATACCTGATCCCCATACTGACCATGGCACACTCCCCTGCACACATAGGATCTGCCCCTATGACCGAGCTCGTTTCCAAAGTATGGCACAATGATAAGATTGCAGACTCCGCCAAAAGTTTGGTCCAACAATGTTTGATATGCCTGCAACACAACCCTGGGAAAGGAACTATAGTACCCCGGGGAGGGTTTGGGGTTCCCAATCGTCCATTTGAAGTCCTGCAGATGGACTACATCCAGCTAGAAAGATGCCAAGGCCTACATTATGTATTTGTTGTAGTGTGCGCATTTAGCAAGTGGGTGGAAGCCTATTCAACCCGTGACAACACTGCCATGGCCACTGCAAAGGTACTACTAAAGGAATTCTTCCCTCGTTACGGCCTTTGTCAAATTTTGTGGAGCGACAATGGCCCCCACTTCGTAGCCGAAGTTATCCAACTCATTTTGAAGGGGTTGGGTGTAAAACAAAAGTTCCACGCAGTCTTCCACCCCCAATCTGCTGGACTAGTTGAACGACATAACGCCACCTTGAAACTCAAGTTAGCTAAAATAGTGGCTACCACAGGACTGAAATGGCCAGACGCTCTCCCACTGGCATTGCTCTCAATGCGTTCCACCCCCACCAAACACCACTTGACACCTTACGAGGTCGTTTTCGGCCGGCCCATGAGCAACTGGTCTGCACCAAAACCGACTTCTATTCATGACGTCCCGGACGTCCTAATGTCTGATTACTTGTACAAATTGACTAAGACATTGCCTGTTATCCACCAACAGGTGCTGCATGCCATTCCCGATGCTTCCAGGGGTCCCGGACACGCCATCCAACCCGGGGATTTCGTATTGATTCGAAACTTCCAGCGTGCAAAGAGTCTGGAACCCTGGTGGACAGGCCCCTGGCAAGTCTTGATCACCACCCGAACATCTCTTCGAGTGGAAGGGAAGCGCAACTGGGTGCATGCACACCACTGTAAGAAGATCTCCTCGACTCTGACGACGACCGAAGACGTGACTATCCAGGAAGAGCTCCTGAACAAAGACCGGCCATCTCTGGACTGCTATCCTGATACAGAGACACTTGAATTAGCAAAATTTCCCGATCCCACTGTGCCGTCCAGAGAAGGGTGTAACCTGCGACGAAAGGAGGGAGCTTCGGCTAAGCAGACCACTGACTAAGTCATAATTCTCAGAGCAGTGGCCTAACACTACTAAGGCTGTCAGGAGAGAAGCCAGACGAGGTTTGTGGTTCTGCCCGCTACCGAGCCCCCTTGAAGGTGATGGAAGCGCCCGATAAGAAGATGGTGGAAGCACCCGGCACGAAGATGATGGAAGCAACCGGACATCCGAAGATTCGCTACAGAAACCCAAAGACTGACAAAATCCACAGTTCAAAGACTATTGCTCTTTTTATCGCCATTCTCTTTTGCCTCCTCCTCATGACCACCCTCTGGATTGTGGAAGAGAGCACACCAGCTCATGAGACATTCCTGACCACTGCACAGCCCACCACAATGAAAGAACATTATCTGATTTCCCTTTCACCCCAACTCCGAGAAAGGCGAAAGGAGTTTTGGAACAACTCCTTCGTGCAACTGCTGCACCAGCACAATCTTGCTACCAATGCCACCAACTGCTGGATCTGTGGGTTGCTACCCCACGCCACTGGACACTCTATACCCTTCATCCCTTCACCCTTCTCAGTTCATGGCTCCTGCCTTGCCTGGCTGATCCTCTTGCAAGAAAACTACAGGGATAATGCCACTTCCAGCAGAACTAGGACACATTTCTTTCATGGGGTCTGGCAGAACAAAACGAAGAAAACTGCTGCACACTTCTGCCCACAGACATCCAACGATTCTGTCCACATGGACATCCCCATCAAAGAACGGATTGAAATGCAGGTGTTTAACAATCCGACCAGACCCACCTTCTCCTACCTCCGGAAACGAACAGCTGCCACCCTGACTGTGGCCCTATCCGTCATCAACGTCACAGGCCTTATGTGCATCGAAGGGCTTGGGGCACAGTTGGTCGGCCGCAGCGCTTGCCGCATCACCAGAACTTTGGACTCCTCTGATCCACCCTCTTTTGTCTCCTCTCCGAACCTGTACTTTGTTTGTGGTACAAAGGCTTACACCTGGCTCCCCAAAGGCTGGGGGGGCACCTGTTACATTGCCTTCATCCTTCCTCCGACCTATGTGCCTCCAGCGAATCATCACAGACAAAAACGAGTCAAGGACATTGAGCAAGCCGACTCCACCGGAGCACAGTTCCTCGATGCAATGAAGGGACTTGTTCCACTCTGGGGCCCGATGGCGAACAGCCGTGCCATCCGACATTTGACCCAGGCAGTTAAAACAACGATGAACATTACAGCTGGCATCCTCACGAACAATACAGCCGAACTTCAAGCGGTCCGCCTGGTGGCCATCCAGAACCGCCTTGTTCTAGATGTGGTTCTAGCGGATCGTGGAAGAGCATGCCACATCATTGGGTCCAGCTGCTGCACATATATACCGGACAATTCACCCTCAGTATACAAGGCCATCGAACACCTCCACAGACTTTCCTCAGAAGTTCACCAGGAACAAGAAGAATGGTCGCTTGGTGGTTGGTTCTGGAGTACTGTAAAGAACTGGGGGTGGAGGTTATTTACAATTATACTGATTCCTGTTGTTGTGATATGTGGGTTCTGCCTAGGGATCCAATGCCTACCACCTCTGTGTTCACTATGTGCAAACTGTATCTGCCCTAAGACTTTGGACTTCGAAAAAGTACGCATGAGAGCATTGTACGACGTCGAAGTTAGGAACTTGATGAAGATAGATATCGATTAGACAAGCTGGCTAGATATGTTGAAAAGGGAGGACTGTTAAAATCTAGTTTGCGACATCAACATTATAGGCGCCATCTTGTCCCTTTTTAGGCCCATTCGTGTGCGTAAGTGGCAGCCATTTTGAATGCCATGGCCTCTCTGCCCAATGCCGATAGCCAGCGCGTCTCTCTCTCCCCTAACCTCGCAGGCATCCCCCGCGCGCTGACAGCCCCCGCTCTCACATGCTTGGGCCATAAACCCCTCTCCAGCGCAACTCTGCCTCGGAACCCCATCCTGTTCCCAGCTCAACACCTCCCTCCATTCCTTTCATGATCCCGTATCCTTTGATAAACCCCCTTTTTCCTCTGTGCCCGATTGTCCTGCTCGTTCCCAGGTCGCCACCTGGCCCTGCGGATGCTGTTTATTGCCCCCATACAGTAAGAAGCTTCCACCATCAAAGGATCCACAACTGATCAAAGCCCCCACCCCATGAGATCCGATCGACCACATGCATTCCAGGAATCTGCGGAATGCCCAGCTGCGCGACAATCGTCACCTGTTGTGACCGGGGTAGGGACTTCTACTGTAAATGTGTGTGGGAACGGGCTTGAAGTGGGGATTCCGAGGATGCCTTTCCGGACATCAAAGTATTAACAAAGATGTGTTTCATGCAATAAAGCCATAAACCTGTGTATAAGAGGCCAGGCCTCAGAGATGCGGTTAGAGCACCTCGAGAAGATACCCTGTTGTCTGAGTTTACTTGTTCTGCTCCGTCGGAATAAAACTTCTGTTTCCTGCCTTCCAGTCTCCAGCGCCTGCCTCTTTGTTTGAAAGATTCGAGTGGTATGAGAGGCGGTTAGCGCCGGGCAATACTGAAAAAGGTTCTTGATCGACATCGGCCCTACCTTTTTCCACAAGTTCTCCTGAAAAACAAGATGGTGGCCATGTTAAGTAGAAATTGCTATGCTGAGACAATTTTCTTCAATACCTAAATCTGCTTACAATACTTAGGGCCCCATTAGGAAGGCGGGCAGACGGTGAATGGTGGCTCTTGATTTTAGAGCCCCGCTCTCCAAACCTATTCAAAAGCTGGGAGGGAGAGCACTGATACAGATATAGCCATGAAGATCTCCCAGTAACAAGGCATTCCAAGCTACCTCTGATGGGGTACTCCTAGATGGAGCAGGGTCTGGGCACAAAATAGTACATGCGCTGTGAGGGGCAGGTAAAGGAGGAGTTTTGCATTTACATGGGTGACTTTGAAATATGGAACTTTCTCCATCTGAATGTGCAATCCAAGTTTCTTCACTTGAGCAGGCTTGTATGTACCCAGCAGAGAAAAACCCTTGATGCCAGAATGCAGCAGCAGAGAAGGAATAACCAGCGCCAATGTACCCTCACCCAACTTTGAAAAAACTTTCAGCTTCTTGTTTAACAACTGCTCTAACCCGCTCATTTTCTGGGTTTTGGAAAATTGCTATTAGTACATTCCTAAAGGAATTAAGTCAATGTACCATTTATAAGTATATGTTTAAACATTTGCAAGATAATTAGATCAGGCAAATTATAAAGCATTTTAGAGTATCACCTGCTGGCCCATTGTCGGTGAGGGATTTATTACTTTAAGCTGAAGCATAAATTCGACGACTTCTGACTTTTTTTATCTCTTGATTGAATGATTCCCGGCTACCTCTGATAATTCCGGAGGATAATTAAGAACTCGCATTCTTTTTGTTCTAAAACTTCATAATTAATCATGACATGTTACCGTTCCTTCCAGACGCATTTCCTTCACTCTGCTCTGTCTTTTACATTATGGCCCTTTGGTCTCAAAAACCCTTGCTACCCCCAGCGCTCAGATTTGGACTTTCGAAATAATGGTCATCTGCTGCGTCCTACAGTTAGGTTAACAAGAGATGCGGTATTACCACTGCGGTAATAATGTCGGGGCAGTAACTCGGCACATGAAATGTAAAATCTGCAGGTATCAGTAATTTGAAAGCAGAATTTCTACAGTGTTACAGATAATCCCCATTATGGTCCTCTGGAATGAAAACTGACAAGCAGAAATCAGTGTTATTTCACCAATATCCTCATATTGTTCCAGCATTTTGCTGGGACAAATTCCATCAGGTTTGACCTGGTGGATTTGTCTACGTGGTAACAGCAAATGTGAAAATACACCACATAATATCATCATGTAATTTGTTATCTCCGTTTAAGTAAAAACTCCTCTTTCTGCCCATATTGGTACTGAGGAGCAAGTTGTAATGTGGGCTTTGGCGGTTATCCACCACCAACAAATGTAACAAATTCCACAGCGTCTGTCATCAGTGCATCGTTTTATTAAGTGCTCGCCTCACCACTGGTAGCTGTGAAGGCGGTCTTCCTTGGATTTTATTCACCATACTCATAGCAACAACAATGACTTCTTCAATGCACATTTTCGCAATTTTATTTTTGTGAGGAAAGATTTATTTCCCCACAGGTGGACAGTATAACTAAAGCCTAGGCTTCAGTTATACAATAAGTTATAGCAATTAATTTTTAATTCCATAGTTCAATCTTAGGTTTAAAACAGTCTTCTCCTCTCTGCTTTGTTCAAGAAAACTATGACTCGGGTAAACTGTCAGGAAGTAAAGAAACTGATGATGATGACGACATAAGAGATGTCTTTTCAGGTCTGGCCTAGATACATTTTCAGTTGTTTTGGCAGGTGCATTTTTTCCTAAAACAAATAATAAAAAACAGATTGTTACAGAGCCAGACATGGGCTTTCAGTCAGCCCTCTTCATCTATTGGTCTATTCCTCATGAGGCTATGGGTCAGCCCTCTTCATCCATTGGTCTGTACCTCATGGAGCTATGGTTAGCCCTCTTCATCCATTGGTCTATACCTCATGAAGCTATGGGTCAGCCTTCTTCATCCTTTCGTCTATACCTCAAGGAGCAATGGATCAGCCCTCTTCATCCATTGGTCTATACCTCATGGAGCAATGGATCAGCCATCTTCATCCATTGGTCTGTACCTCATGGAGCTATGGTCAGCCCTCCTCATCCATTGGTCTATACCTCACGGAGCTATGGGTCAGCCTTCTTCATCCTTTCGTCTATACCTCATGGAGCAATGGATCAGCCCTCTTCATCCATTGGTCTATACCTCATGAAGCAATGGATCAGCCATCTTCATCCATTGGTCTATACCTCATGGAGCAATGGATTAGCCCTCTTCGTCCACTGGCCAATACCTGATTGAGCTACTGTCATCCCTTGGACTATACCTCATGGAGCTATGGGTCAGGCCTCTTCATCCATCGGTCTATACCTCATGGAGCAATGGATCAGTCCTCTTCTCCCATTGTCCTATACCTCATGGAGCAATGGATCAGCCCTCTTTGTCCATTGGTCTATACCTCATGAAGCAATGGATCAGCCATCTTCATCCATTGGTCTATACCTCATGGAGCAATGGATTAGCTCTCTTCGTCCACTGGCCAATACCTGATTGAGCTACTGTCATCCCTCTTCATCCATTGGTCTATACCTCCTGGAGCTATGGGTCAGCCTTCTTCATCCTTTCGTCTATACCTCAAGGAGCAATGGATCAGCCCTCTTCATCCATTGGTCTATACCTCATGGAGCAATGGATCAGCCATCTTCATCCATTGGTCTGTACCTCATGGAGCTATGGTCAGCCCTCTTCATCCATTGGTCTATACCTCACGGAGCTATGGGTCAGCCTTCTTCATCCTTTCGTCTATACCTCATGGAGCAATGGATCAGCCCTCTTCATCCATTGGTCTATATCTCATGAAGCAATGGATCAGCCATCTTCATCCATTGGTCTATACCTCATGGAGCAATGGATTAGCCCTCTTCGTCCACTGGCCAATACCTGATTGAGCTACTGTCATCCCTCTTCATCCATTGGACTATACCTCATGGAGCTATGGGTCAGGCCTCTTCATCCATTGGTCTATACCTCATGGAGCAATGGATCAGTCCTCTTCTCCCATTGTCCTATACCTCATGGAGCAATGGATCAGCCCTCTTTGTCCATTGGCCTATATCTCATGGAGCAATGGGTCAGCCCTCTTCATCCATTGGCATATACTTCATAGGACTACTGGTCAGCCCACTTTATCCATTGGCTATAATGCCCTGTGTGTGATGGCATTGAGAGGGAGATCAGGTCATACACAGGGTTGGGCGCCGATTTTCATGATACATGATTGTGCTGCTTTTGTATGGGGTAGGGGGTGGTCACAGTGAGTCCCGGAACAAAGGACACAGCATTTCTGTTATGGCTGATGCAAAATATAATAAAAGCGTTGTAAAAGAAAAGAAATTGCACAGAAAGAGAAATAGGCTTCTAAAGCTAGTTAGGGCGTGGCGACGTGTTGGAAATGGGCATAAGTGACATGTGTGAGATTAGTAGCTGTAAATGAAGTTATGTGTAGTAGAAAGTTGTTAGCAGCCCAGTCTGGTTTGTGGCAGATTGTCAGCATGTTGAATAATCTTGCATATCTGTCTGGTCGGCCCTGGCTGTGCCTAGGGGGAAGCAGTGAGGTGAACTTGAAAGTAGATGAGGCAGGATGAGTCGCTGGTGGGGGCAGTGACACAAAAGAGGAAAATAAAGAAAATGCATCTTGTGGGGTGGAGGAGTTACATCATGGAAAACCGCTGGCATCATTGGTTGTGTACGGATGACTTCTAGAATGTTCGTACAAGGATAGGACCAAGGAGCTATGGTGTGCACACCCAGCATATACAAGAAACAATGCCAATCAATGAGCCTTAGAAATACCAGACAGACTGCTCGCTAATTAAAAATGAAAAGGTAACAAAATACTTGTGGGTGTAAAAAAGTAATATACGTTTGCCTGCAGAACACCGTTCTCAGGCTTCTTTTTTTCCAGAACCCTGCATCAACATTAAGGGACCTGCAACATACAGCAATCACTCAGTGCTCCTTCACTCATACTTTGCAAAGACTCACTCAACCTGTACGATCCTAATCACACTTTGGACATCATATGCTTGCGTGGTGAAGAACATCTCCATCATTGGGGCTGACAACAGGGGGGACATTGTGGGACCATTCCTGGCAATGGACGGGGGAGAGATAAGCACCTCAAGAGTAAAACTTCTCTGTGCCTAGAGGAATGGAACATTTCCTTGTTAGTGGAAGCCCTGAGAGGGGATTCTAACTTATTATTTGGTGGCATACACATGTACTTGAAGAGAAAGAATCTTTGGGCAGGGATAACAATGATGGAGGAGCCATCTTTATGTACCTCTTAGCTGCTGCCTATCAGTGTCTGTGTGTACCTGAAGTTCACAGGGGGCAGACTTGCTAATACACACTGTTGGTATCTCACAACATCAACTTTTGTTTTGAGGAGCTGACATCACACGATGAACTGAAAGCCCCTACCTGTGTAGGTTTCCAGCTTACGTTTTGGAGGAACTTTGGAATTAAACCCCATTACGCACTATAAAAGCTCCTTGAGGAGACTTCAGAAGCCTTTGTGTTTCTTGTCTTTTTTTTGCAATTTTATATAGTGCAAACTCGAACTGAAGGTATTTGAGCACTGAACATGAGCACCACTTACATTAAAAAAAGTTACGTTTATTTATTTATTGTTTTAGGCACAGGGAGATTAAGTGATTTGCCCAAAATCAAAGGATGTTGAACTGATGCCAAAACTCTAACCTGGTTCCACAGTTCCAAAGTCAGCAGCTCTGCCTGTAACGGTGCATCCTCTCCCACATCCTTTCATCTACTTTGAGAGGGTGGAGAGAGACGTCTTGGGTCGTCATGATTTTAAGCCCCACTGTCTCACTTGCCCTGCCCCTTCCAGCCAACTTTCGTCAGTGAAGAGCTGTCAAACCCCCTTATCCAAGCTTCACTTACCTTTTATTGATTGGCAGGTCTCCACTCAATACATCTCCTGCCCTCGCAGATACAAATGGTTTAGTACGCAGTACAAATATATGACAAAAGTAAACTATCACTGTAGTTCTGACCTGAGTCCACCATTCAGGGGCATAGCTTAGTCAGTGAAATTTATGGGTATGACTCTCAAATGTCCTAACTAAATAAGTGGTGGAGGGGGGAGGTGAGCAAGGTTCGGGATGGACTGTTCACATGAGGAACAGGGTCAGTAGTGAGCTGCACTAGGTGGATCTCAGTCTAGAGTGGCACAGTGGGTGAAAAACAGTGGGTTGGAATGCTACCCCGAGCGATTGCCCTTGGTTAGACTGTTTCCAAACATTTGTACCGTCACCTTTTGGGTGTTTGATTGCTAGTAGTGTGCCTGGAAACCTGAACATGGCACTGACTCTGAACCTGCTATGGCCAACTATTGCCACTGTTTTGTGAATTCCAAAGAACATTATTACTTCACCCTCTCTTGGAGTACTTCTAGGGGTGCTGATTAACTTCCTTTTTGGAAAATTGGTCACTATATATATTTAAGTTCCAGAGCCAAAAATTAACAAGTTGAGACCGTTAAAGAAATAGGAACAACAAGAAAAAAAACACAGAAATGGCTGCCCCAGAACCAACTAGCAAGCCAAGAATACATTTATTTGTTCGTTGTCATACTCCATAACACAGGGCCGGATTGGGAACGCACTCCAGCCCTAAAAATTAAGTCAGACTGGGCGGGGGGGGGGGGGGGGGGTTGGTGCTGGTGGGCAACATGGCTGCTGCTTTTGTGGCAAAGGGCTGTTATTGCAGCAAAAC
Source organism: Lissotriton vulgaris (assembly GCF_964263255.1). Taxonomy (NCBI): domain Eukaryota; kingdom Metazoa; phylum Chordata; class Amphibia; order Caudata; family Salamandridae; genus Lissotriton; species Lissotriton vulgaris. Next base: position 350,538,063 of record NC_141685.1, on the reverse strand, counting down.
TGGCCCCCTGTACCAAAAACAGCTGCCACAGGTCCAAAATCGGCCCCCACCCTCCCGGCCCACCGGGGAAAACGCCCGGCGCATGTTGCGGCCAGTCCGGCCCTGCCCAAACACCCTCCCTGTAATGATGACCCTGTCACCATAGCAGTGGCATTTGACTTCCTGCTTTTGATCATTTCTCTGACTTTTCACCCCTTTCTCGTATGTGCTTCACTTTCCTCCATTCCGCTGTCCTTGGACCGAGCATGGCCTTCATCTTTCTTTTTTGCAATTCACTTTTTGCTGGTCTTCTAGTTAACACAACATTTGTACATTCCTGTGCAGGAGCCTTCAAGATTAGGCCAAATATTTCCACAACAACTACTGAAAATCAATAATAGTCAATCCTCCAAATGTGACTTGAGGTTCCTCTGTCGTTACCCCACCTTTAGCCCTGATATATACATCATCTGGATCTAGGGTGACCAACTGGCATTGGTGCAAATTCAGGACGGTGAGTGTAAAAATTCAGGACAAAGGGTCAAAATTCAGGACACAAATTCAGGACAGGAGGTCAAAATTCAGGACAAAACTTCAGGACAATTGGATAAGTTTTATAGACACATCAGAGGTCGCGCAATGGTATATAAGTAAGCCCAGCCATATCTAAACATATTCAACCATTTGCAAACCTATCCATCATGTATCCTTCCATCTATCCTTTCAGTCATCCATCCACCCTTTCACCCTAGCCATCTGTACACTCATCCATCCACTCTTCTACCCATCCATCCAGCCATTTACCCTTTCACCCATCCAGCCATCCTTTCTCTTACTCATCCATCCACCCAGTCACTCATCCTTCCACTCATCCACCCTTTCAGTCATCCACCATCCTCCCTTCCTCTCTCCATCGTCCCTTTCACTTAGCAATCCTTCCTTCCTTCCATCCATCCACCCACCCATCCATCTACTCGTCCACTCATGAATCCATCCATTGACCCTTCACTCATCCATCCTTTCTCTCATCCATGTATCCTTTTACTCCTTCACTCATCTATTCATCCTTTAATCCATCTACCCTCCTTTTCACTCACCCATCCTTACATCCACCCTTTCACTCATCTGTCCATCCATTCACCCTTGCACTTATCAATTCATCAATCCATCCATCATTTCACTCATCCATCCATCCACCCACTCACCTTTTCACTCATCCATCCACCCTTTTACCCATCCAGCTACCCTTCCTTCCATACATCCAGCTATTTACCTTTTCTCCCTTCCATCCTTCCACCACTCACTCATCAATCCATCCATCCTCTTTTATTATCCATCTATTCAATCTTTCATTCATCCATGCACCCTTTCACTAATTCATCCAGCCATCCACCCATCCCTTCACTTACTCACTCGCCCACCTTTTCATATTCATTTTGAGCTGAGCCTTTTTGAGCTGCAGACGCCATTCCTGGACTGGGACAGAAGCCACCCAGGGCAGAGACAGGATCCACCACAGGTGGGTGGGCAGGGGGAGGGACAGGAGCCATCACTGGGGGGACGGGTATGGGAAGGAGGGGGACCAGGATCCACCAGGGTGGACACAGGGGTGGGCATGCAGTATCCTAGTATCATCTTGGTCTCTTCCAGGGTGGGGTAGGGCTCCTCACCCCCTCCTGGACAAGACAATGAGAAGTCAGTCTCTCTTTCCAAAATGTTACTTTTACCAGCCCCCACTGTGAAGTACAGTACTTAAAAGGAGATACTCCGAGAGAACTGATTTAACTGATTGTCCTCCTTACTTTGTTAATCAGTGTGGGTGCGATTGTGCCATTTCTTTATTTTATTACATTAAAGACTGCATGTTTGAAGAATCGAGGTTTGTTTACAATTTAGTGACAGTTATTAAGCTCTGTGCTGTGATGAGAACCACGTGCTGCCTCGGTGTAATCCAGACCGGTTGTAGGATGTTTGGGGCCCTGGGCAGAAAGGGAATGTCTCACACACGTCCACGGCACTCTCTCCTCAGGCTCTGAGAGACTTACAGTGGTGGCAGCAGGACTTCCTGCACCCTTCAGAAGGAGATGCTATTGGCTATGTAAAACGTCCACCCAGTCTTCCTTAACCGGGGTCATCTTCCCTCTACACGTAAGAGCCAGGTTTGGAGAGTGCTCCTACAACTGTGAATGAATGGGAGGACTTTGAATTTAACTGCCTTTGTACAAGGTGGCATCTACTGGGCTCCGCCTGGTTGTAGTTTGCTTTCAAATTGGCCAACAGAGACTCCAACAGAGACTACACAGTTCCAAAAGGGACCTGGGAGTCTGCACATTGACATTTTATTTCCTCCTGCCACTAGTACAGATGTCCCTGTGAATGTGCTGGGTGAGGGGAGAGTCGAGGGGCTGACCATTACATCTTGAAGTGTCTACTCTGCAGGTGACATAGAGCTGCTTGCTCCGCACCCTCTTCATCCCTGTTGAACAGGACCCCTCGTCTGGAGCTACTACCGATCTCAGCCTCATGAACCAGCTGAAACCGTCCCATGGAAGCTACAGTTGTTCATAACTCCTGAACACCCAGATTATGCAGCCAACCAGTGTGCGCACACCGTTAAATTGGAAGAACCCATACTTTCCCACAGGGGCTCGGCACAAACAGGGCAAGGAAATCTTCTCCCCTGCACAGTACATCATCCACTGACCCAGAACATATGCAGCACGGATAGCAGAAATACAAACGTCCTCAGAACAAGCACATGAAAAGCAACAGGAGGAACAACTTTGCTCACACACAGAACACACCCAGTATATAAATCAACAATGCAATCTTCTTTCAGTCTCAAAAAATGTCTTGTTTAGAAAAAAAGTGTAAATGCATTTTTGCCAAGCAATTTTTGTGTGAATAAATGTGCACTGTCCACACCTGAATTATGAAAGGAAATTTGCAATACAAATACAAATTGCAGATACAAGACGCATTCAGGGCTGTTTGCATCTCAATAGATGCCCCTGCTCCTGAAGCTACAGCCCCTCCCTCTCAGCCACCTTCAAGCACCTCTTAACAGCTCATCAAGGGTTGGAGGTGTGAGGGGTGGGGGCTGCAGCTTCAAGAGCAGGGGCATCTATTCAGATGCAAACAGCCCTGAATGCGTCATGTCAAGTCAAGAAGGGAGGTGAGTGGAAGCTGTGCCTGCTTTAGGGATGAGCGACCGTGCCCGGTTAAAATTACGGACAAATGGCATCCGTTAAAGAATCCTTCACGGACAACGGACAGACGGCCGAAATTACGGACTGTCCGTGAAATTTACGGACGGTTGGTCACCCTATCTGGATCCCTTTCACTGCTCCTCCATCCATTGCCGCACTTTGGAATCAGCTCTAACTCCAACTTCTGTCTTGTTCCCAAGAGTCTGAGCCACTGAGTCCCTCCCACTCTCACTGTGCTCAGCCAATCCGATTAACAATTCGAAGTAAATGCTTCCCATGATTCCACACTCCTGTTTCTGGTCACCAGGTACCCAACAGCCCATAATCCCTGCAAGCCAACCATTGCAACCTGTCAGCATCATCATTTGCCTTTTGATATATCCAGTAGGAGGCGGGTAGGTGGCTCGTTCAAAGTGCAAAGCTCACTGATGCATGTCATGGCAAGCCCAGGCGCTGACCACTCCTAGGAGCCCAGCAAAACATCTTGTTAGCTCCGCTCCCTCGCACCGCCTAACTGGGAAGGATCTGAAGCGAGACCTCATTCAGTCAAGGTTACTGTCTGAACTGAAATAGGAAACACTTGGCTGCGAATCAAAGTCCATCATCCGGCCCTTCTTCCGACAGCTCTAAGAGACACATTATTGACAGTGCTAATAGAATCCCGCGGACTCACTCTCGGGCTCCTCTGATTGGCTCTTGGCTCTTGGCTCTTGGCTCTTGGCTCCCAGCTCGCATCCCCGGCCTCCTCTCAGGCTCCTCTGATAGGCTCCCAGCTCCCCAGCTCGCATCCTCGCTCTTCAAAGAGGCCCGCAAGTGCTTAGGAAAATAACACGCAGGACAAGCTTCCTCTCGGAAAGAGCACAATTTAAATCACTTTTCAAAAGGCTCGGGTTCTCTTTCTTGTTTACGTCTCTCAGCCCCCCTACGAACCTGTAAACCAAACGGTCTCGGAGCCTGCAAAACGATAGTTAGGGTTCAGTGCTCGAGTCTTGGAAACAATAGTTATGTTTTGTGATCTTGTAATGTTTTATTGACTTATTGTGGTCTAAAACGGGTCAGGAAAACAAGTGCGTTGGAATATTAGCAGGTTGTTATTGGCGCGTGCAGTGCCGCAGCCTAGCTCAGAAACGCACGCGCCTTGCTGATGCGATTATGGGTCTCGTGCAGTGCTTTAAATGGGGAAAAAATAAGTGCATGTACTCATTAAAATGAGCTAAGGGTGTGGCAAGTGGGCGGGGCAATGGACGGAGCTAAGGCCAAGGTATGATTATGCATAATGACTTCTATACCATTTGCAGCACATATCAAAACACAACCGAAATGCATTTATGTTAACAAAACAGGTTAAGTTATTACACAACATGAAAGGCAAACAGGATACTATGTTAAAAATGTTCTTGTTTTGTGATATTTGCAACTACCTATATGTCATACAGTTATTTGTTGTTGTTTAGCACAATGCTATGTATCGTCAAGCGTGCAGACGTACACAAAAGCGGCTGAGCTAAAGACTATAGAAGCGCCTTGGCTGTTAGAGACAGCTTCTTCTCGGACAGCCTAGTGCTCACCAGCAGCCAATGAGCTTACCTTTCATGAGTACTGGTACTCTCCTATGCAGTGGCGGAGGGCCGGTATTAACAGTGATAAAAATAGGAAGTGCCAGTACTCAGTTCCTGTGAGTACCGGCCCATTTAAAGCACTGCCTCAGTATTTTTCCCCACGGCCAGGGTCTTCCTGTCTCTTTCTGGTTCAGTGTCTTTACATCCACATCTACTCTTGATTCACGATTACCCTCTCATTTCTACCCAGCCTCTAACCCTCTCTCCCTGGTTTTGCCCCTCTTACTGCCGCCTCTCACTTACTTCATCCACAAGTCTCTTACATTTGGCCACTGCTTTTCCCCCACTTGCCTCCTCTCCCCTCCATGATGTACCCATACCCTAAATTTGCCACCTGTCCTGTAATTTGTTGTCCTAGATTTCATTTTTTGTGTTGGTAGAGCACACTTACTGTTAAGGCATGTGTTTTTAAATATTTTTTCCAGTAAATAAAAGCATAAATCATTTATGCACTTCAAACGCACAAAACTATTTCCAAGCTGTTAAAGTGTGTGTGTGTGTGCGTGTGGTTGTGTGCATGTGTGTGTGACTGTGTGCGTGTGTCAGGCCCGGACTGGCGATTGCGGGCACCGGGCAATCCCCCGGTGCGCCGCAAGGGTGGGGGCTGGTTTTGAGCCCCTCGGGGCCGATTTTGTTACAGGGCCGTTTTTGCAGCATAGCTGCAAAATCGGCCCTGCAACAAAATCGTCCGAAAACCGGCTCTAGCAAAGCGCTCGGCGGCACCTCCAACCCCCCCGAGTGGGGGGGGGGGGGGGGGTGGGGGGGGGGCGAGCACTTTGCCAGGGCGGGTTTTGGTTCCCAGTCCGGCCCTGGCGTGTGTATGTGACTGAGTGCGCGCATGCTCCGTCACGCCCTGTAAATTTTGCAGGGCAGAGTTTTAAACTCAATTTCAAGCTTGTGATTAATCAATAGCTAAACCAATTACTTCAAGAAATACAGCAAATTTGAATTTGCATTAAAATTCAATTCCTAAGCACCCATTTCAAAACTAAACGAATATCTGGTATTATTATCTGAAAAAAGTCGCAATTCTAACTTAATCGGTCAACGATCTTTTTTACAATCCTCCCTACCCCTTCCTTCTATGTTCATCTCCGGTTGGCGTGGGAGCTCATTCCTGGAGAGCTGCAGCGTTCCCTGCTATTTCTTGCTCTTTGGACAGGGCTGCCTTCACACCTAGTGCTCCCTCGCTGTTATCATGTAAATTCAGCCACACAAAGGAATGCAGCTCCTGTGCTGAAAAAAATAAACGTAAGAAAACCGGCTTTGGGAAAGATGGACTGGATTACTGACCAGCAGCCTCAGGCCAGGCTATTTCACACACTTAACAGAGAGGGGGGATGAGGGGAGGTGGGGCACTAAAGCACTTTCAGCATAATGGTTGTTGCACGCGCAATCAACAGTGAAGGGTCTGCCTAGACCCTGTCCTGTCAATCACAGCGTTAAGCAAGCCCTCCCCAACCCCTGCAGTGTGGGAAAATTTCTAAAGGGCGCTACTGGACAGTAGCAGAATCTCTGCAAAAGGCGCCTTCAGGGGCTCCATGTGACTGCAAGATCCAAAAGCAAAGTGGCATTTGTCCCGCATTGCAGGCGATACCAAACTTTAGCCTGCCATGCCATCAATCAGGGTACCGGTACTCTCCATGACTAAAGAAAAGTGCCAGTACTGACGGCTAGAAAATTTGGAAGTGCCGGTACTCAGTACCGGTGAGTACCAGCCCATTTAAAGCACTGGTCTCGTGTGTTAGGTAGGCCCGGGTAAAAACTTCATCATGCTCTAATGTAAAGTCGTATGATTGCCAGAATTTCGCTTTACGCTTGTTTTGCGAACTTTCCAAAAGGATGCCATTATGCTGTGTCGCATAATTTAATGTCTATTTATGTAAACATGTTATCACAGGAGCAAGTGAACAAGGTGACTGAACACAACGAGTGGCTTTCGGGTGGCTCACAAGTGTAAAATGCATCCTCAATAGGTGTAAGGATGCATTTCACACTAAATATGGTAATTTCCCATAATTACACAAAAGTAAATTATGCACATTTTGCACCCCCTAGTTTCGGACACATATCTTTTCTCTCTGAATGATTTCCCTTTGTGTTTAGTTGGCAGTGAAGGGGCTAGGCTACCGTTTTACATACCAAATACAATAATAAGGTCCTGCTTTTCTTTCCAGTATATTTGCCGGACTAAGAAACCCATCAATAGCTAAGGGCCATATGTAGGTGGCCAAATACTGGTCGGTAAAGCCGAAATTCGGTAAATTTCGGCTTTACCGACCAGTATTTAGCCCTGTGCGATGCACGTATTACCAAATGCCATCGGTAATAATGAATCGGTAAATCATTATTTGATTCCTTATTTACCGATCGGTGAACACCAAAACAAACAATAGCGAATTGGTAAATAAGGAATCGGTAATAATCCCAAAATGCGATGTAGCAAAAATCGGTAATACCGAATATGACCAAATTCGGTATTAACAATTCGGTATTTACCACTGATCCTGAGCAGGTGGTAATCAGGTGCAGTACTTAAAAACAGCCCAAAATGCAACAGTGTGAATACAATGGCGGGCCTCTACCTCATAGCAAGGCGGATACGTTTGAGATTCCGTGCGGGTCTCTTGGCAGTAGCTAGCTGGCTTCGCACCAACTGCCTCCAGTTGAATGCCACCAAAACGGAGGTGTTGGTTCTAGGGAAGCACGCTGAGCTATGGGGTAACCAGTGGTGGCCATCAGAGCTTGGTGTCACTCCTATTCCAGCTGCTGGAGTGAGAAATCTAGGAGTCTGGGTGGACTCTGCGCTCACCTTCAGGGACCACACCAAGAAGGTGGCTGCCACGTGCTATGGAATTTTGCGTGGTATTAGGCCGGCCTTAAAGTACTTTGATCCCCCTACCAGACAGCTTGTAGTCCAGGCCTCAATACTATCTCGGCTGGACTACGGCAGTTCACTGTTGTTAGGGGTGAATCAAGCGGAGGCCTCTAGGCTCCAAAGAGTACAAAATGCCGCGGCACGAGCCATTGTGGGCCTCCCCAGACATTGCTCAGTGTCTGGTACCATCACGGCCTTGCATTGGCTCCCGGTCAGACAGCGAATTAAGTTCAAGGCGCTGTGTCTGGCCTTTAAAATTTTGAAATCTTCTTCGCCGCCGGCACTCGCCAATCTACTCACGCCCTATGTGCCTTCGAGATCCTTGAGATCGGAGGGGCTTCATTTGGCTGTCTGTCCACGCTTTAAGCTGAGCAGAATGGGTGGCCGTTCCTTTAGGGTGCTAGCGGCAGGTCTATGGAATTCGCTCCCGGTACACATCCGAGCTCTTGAGGATTTGCTCGCCTTCAGGCAGGCGATTAAAACTTTCCTGTTTCCAGTGTCTAGTTAATTTCTTTTCTTTTATTGTGTGTTATGTTACAGCGTCTGTCAAAGCGCCAGGACGCCCCTTTGCTGGGGCAGCTGCGCGCTATAAAAATATAAATAACATAACATAACATAACATAGCAGCAGGAGTGAGGATTTGGAGACGGGAAGAATGGGTGTACAGACTGCGTGTCACATTGTTCCAATTGACTGAACCAGAAATCCATGAGAGGTACAGGCTGCACCCACACACCATCCTTGACCTCATACGGGACCTGAAACCATATCTTGAGCATCAGACACCAAGGGCGCATGCAATACCCACCCATGTACAGGTTGTTGGACAGGCCACGTGACGGGCCGCTCTCCCCCGGCTCGACCAAGCCCGAGCCAGTCATACAAGCACCACACCCCACCATTGCACGTCCTACGTCCCCTCAGGGACACCTGCCCCCGAGCATGATAACCTCGTGGGTCCGATCCACGGCCGACCCACGCGCCCAGCCCGGGCCGCCATCTTGGACACTTCGCCACGAGGCCGCCTGGCCCCCGATCGACCTCAACCCTGGGCCTAGCCCGGCCTCAGACATTCCGGCACCACCCTCCACCCAGGAGGTGAGCGAGCTACTTGGCCAGTCAATGGGAGAAAGAGGTGTCGATGGTTCTCCCCCGGCCAGGGCCGCTCGCCCATCGCCTCCCCGGGCGCTGGCTCCACCCCCCTGCTGGGTGTCTGGACTCCCTCATCCCGGACCTCCCGACCTCCAAGTGCGAGGGTCCGGACATCAAAGCACGCCAGCCCTATAACTGGGGCAGCTCCAGAACAGGAAGGCAGTTGTATCTTGGAGTCGAGAGACGAAAGAAGAACTCATCCTGGACGGACTACTGGCGCTGCCGTAGCTCTGTCCTGTGCACCATCATCCTGCCTGGTGGCGCTGCCACAGCCGTCGTAACCTTCATCCTTCACCGTCGTCCGGATCTGCTGGCGAGGCCGCGGACCGTTGTAACTGTCATCTGCATCGGGACCTGCTTGGCTTCTCCACGGCCCGTCGACCACCCTTCATCCATCTCGGGACCTGCTTGGCTCCTCCACGGCCCGATCAGCAACCACGCCGAGCTCGAGGATTGAGAGCTATTGAACTCATTGGTAACTAAGACTGTCCCGCTACCCTTTTCCTCAACCAGAGATCAGAACCGAGGGGACCCCTGAGTCCAGACCTCCTTGTATTATATCATCGTAACCTAAGAAGTGCATATAAAGTCTCGTTAACCTTCAATCTTGTGTGGTGTCCGTCTGTGGGGGGGAAGTTACTTATCTGTACAGTCGTTGGAGACGGCTCTCCCTGGAGACCTCTCCCCGTAATCTCGGCCGACCCTCCCGGTCCGTCTAACATTGGTGGCCAGCGGCGCGATCCGAATCACCGCATAACGTACAGAGAGTAGCTCACCCCACAACGAACAACAATGTCGACTAAAGAGAGCGGATCAACTGAGAAGTTCCAAATGGAAAAGCTAGAGGAATACAGCCATCGTGAACTAAAACAGTTCTGTATCGAACTAGGTATCGCTACCACCGGACTAAGTACCAAGGACGATTTTAAGCATGCCCTAGAATCTTGGGCAGAGACCGGGGATGTCGAAGCCCCGGAGCAAAGCACCGCGAAAAAGACCAACACGGTCCCTGAAGAGCAAAGAACGGGTCTCTCGCAAGACGAGATCCAAGAAAGAGAAAAAGCCCGACTACACGAACTTGAAATGGCCCGACTCAAGATGGACATAGAACTCAAATTGGCCGAGCAAAAAATAAACTTAGAGCACCTTCGCCTCCGAGAAGAAAGAGAGGAGAAACAGAGGCAAAGGGAGCTCGAGGAAAAAAGACTAACGTACGAGCACGAGCGGAACCTAGCCGAGATCAACCTGCGCAAACAGAATAAAGAATTAGGGGTGGCCGACAGACCGTCCACCCCCGGGACCACGGACAAAAAAGTGCACATCCCCAAGGATGTGGTCCGAGAATATTTTCGAGAAGACGACATCCAGCAATGGTTTAAAGCATATGAAATCGCGATGACTGCGCACCGGATCGATAGAGCCGACTGGGGAGCCGGCCTATGGGGCAAATTCCTCAATGAGGGCCGCGATACTCTGTTACAGCTCCCAGACCACCAGATGACCTCCTACGACCATATGAAAGCGGCCCTCCTCACTCGCTATGGCCTCACGCCCGAGATGTACCGTCAGAGGTTCCGAGACTGCACACGCATTCCAGGTACAACTTGGGTGGACTATGTAACGTACTTTAGCCGAGCCTTCGAAGGCTGGATCAGAGGGAACAACGTCACGACCTACGAGCAGTTGTTCAATCTGATGGTATGGGAGCATCTGTCCAACAACTGCTTCATTGAACTACGCCAACACCTCCTCGACAGCAAGTTAACCGATCCCCGGCAGCTCGCAGCCGAAGCTGACCGGTGGGAGATCACCCGAGTGGGCCGGAATGGGTCCTACGAGCAGAACAGGAACAACAATGGTCACCACCGATCCAGAGGAGGAGGAGGGGGCCAAGGACGAGGAAGAGACAACACTCCGGCCGCCCCCATTACCAGCACCACCCCCCCGGCCAACCGGGGCAGCACCCCGGCGCGACCGGGATACAGAGCCAATGTTACATGTCACCGATGCCAACGAGTCGGCCACTATGCAAATGACCCAAGCTGCCCGCAGTATCAGAGCCCAAGACCCCGCCAGGTGACCGCCGCGGCACTAGGGGAAGAACAGATCTCCGAGGAACAAGAAACAGACGAGCAAGAGTATCAAGGGTGGGAGCCAGCCGCCATGACTCTCGCGTGCTTAGGGGGAAGAGACATGGTCCCGCGGGTCCCCCTACCCGCTAACACCCAGAAGTACGGCCAATGGGTGAGCATCAATGGACAACGGGCCGAAGCCCTCCGAGACACCGGGGCCAGTGTGACAGCCGTCCGCTGTCATCTGGTAACCCCAGAGCAATATCTACCGAACATTCTATGCCCTGTACGATCAGCCGACAACTCGGAGAGTCTGTGTCGGATGGCCTGCGTCCCCTTTGAGTGGGGAGGGGTCTCCGGCATGTTGAAAGTAACGGTCCGAGACGACGCCCCCGTGGACTGCCTCCTCGGAAATGACCTGGAAAGCTCCCCGTGGGCAGCCGTGGAGCGAAAAGAACACTTGGGGATGTTGGGCGTCCCAGACTGGGCGTGCGTCACCACCCGGTCTATGGCCGCCCGTGCCAACCATCACCCGGAAGAACCAGAATGGCCGGCGCCTCCGCCTCCGGTCGCCCCCGCCGAGACCCCCGACCAGTGCATCCCCCTCGAACCTGCTCAACCTTCCGACCTTGCTAATCTCGACCAGTGGGCTCAAGAAGGGGGGCCCACACAAGAACAATTTCGTCAGGAGCAGAAGACCTGTCCCTCCCTTGAGGGACTCCGACAACAAGCGCTCGCCCAAAGCGCAGGGGATACCTCCGGAACTCATTGGGTCTACTGGGACAATGACCTACTGTACAGCGAGCAACGAATCGCCGAGCTGGGGGCCAACCGAGTACTAGTGGTGCCACTCCGCTTTAGAGACTTCCTGCTAAATCTGGCCCACGATGTCCCCCTGGCAGGGCACCTGGGACAAGATAAAACCTACAGCCGCCTAGTGACCCACTTCTTCTGGCCAAAAATGAGAAACGATGTGCACCAGCATTGCCGATCTTGCCCCACGTGCCAAGCCAGTGGGAAGAGCGGCCGCAAATTAAAGGCCCCCCTGCAACCCTTTCCCGTAGTCACAACCCCATTTGAGAGGGTCGGAATAGACATTGTGGGACCCCTAGACCCACGTACAAGACAAGGCCATCGCTTCATCCTCGTACTAGTGGACCACGCCACCCGCTACCCTGAGGCTATTCCTCTCCGGACCGTCACAGCCCCAGTGGTCGGCAGGGCCCTGATGGGGATCTTCTCCCGTGTGGGGTTCCCCCGAGAAGTCGTCAGTGACAGAGGCACGAACTTTATTTCCAAATACATGAAGTCCCTCTGGCAACAGTGTGGGGTCACCTACCGCTTCACGACCCCCTATCACCCCCAAGGAAACGGACTTGTTGAGCGGTTCAATCGCACACTAAAAGGGATGATCGGGGGATTGGAAGAACCCCTCCGTCGCCAGTGGGACGTGCTGCTGCCGTGCCTCCTCTTCGCCTACCGGGAGGTCCCACAGAAGTCCCTAGGCTTCAGCCCATTCGAGCTGCTCTATGGGCACCCAGTACGGGGGCCACTCAGCCTGATCAAAGAAGGCTGGGAGTTGCCTCCGGCCAAGAGTCCTCCAGATGTCTTCCGGTACCTCCTCACCCTCCGCAACCAGTCCCAGCGGTTCAGAGACCTAGCGAAAGCCAACCTAGAGGCCAGTCAAGAGGACATGAAGAGATGGTATGACCAGAACGCCTCATCTATTGAATTCGAGCCGGGGCAACAGGTCTGGGTAATGTCCCCCACAGAACCGTGCGCTCTCCAAGACAAATGGACGGGACCCTTCAAGGTAATCGAGCGCAAGGGACCCGCCACCTATCTGATCGATATGGAGTCCGCCCGGAATCCGCTCCGAGTCCTCCACACCAACAGACTGAAACCCCACTTTGCACGAACAGAACTCAGCCTCTTGATGGCCACAGACAACGGGGTTGAGGACGACTCCGAGCCTCTCCCTGACCTCTTGCGGACCCAGGAGCAAGACGGCTCCGTGGATGGGGTCCGACTCTCGGAGACCCTCACCCAGGAACAACGCCAAGAGTGCCAAGCCCTCCTATCACGATTTGCCAGCCTGTTCTCCCTCACCCCAGGTGTCACTGCCTGGTGTGTGCACGATGTGGACACCGGAGACAGCCCTCCTATCCGCCACCGGGCCTACCGCGTACCTGATCGGGTACGGGCCTGCATCCAGGCGGAAGTAACTAAGATGCTCACGCTCGGGGTCATCGAGCCCTCCGACAGTCCATGGGCCAGCCCGGTCGTACTGGTCCCCAAAGCAGCCGCCCCCGGAACCACACCCGAACTCCGGTTCTGTGTCGACTACCGGGGCCTGAATGAAGTCACCAGAACGGACGCACACCCCATCCCCCGGGCAGATGAACTGGTCGACCGAATGGGCGCTGCCCGCTACCTCAGCATCTTCGATCTAACGGCAGGCTATTGGCAGATCGGCCTCACACCCCGAGCACAAGAACGTTCTGCCTTCTCCACCCCCGATGGCCACTATCACTTCACGGTCATGCCCTTCGGCATGAAAAATGCCCCAGCGACTTTCCAACGGCTCGTCAATCAGGTCCTGGCGGGGCTCGAAGAGTTCAGCGCCGCCTACCTGGACGACATCGCTGTGTACAGCCACCACTGGACCGAGCACCTCCACCACCTCCAAGCAGTGTTGCAAGCCCTTCAGCGAGCTGGCCTCACGATCAAGGCCAGCAAATGTCAAATTGGACAAGGGTCAGTGACCTATCTCGGACACCAAGTGGGAAGCGGTCTAGTGGCCCCTCTTCAACTGAAAATTGCCGCCATCCAGAACTGGCAACCCCCTAACACTCAAACTGAGGTGCGAGCCTTCCTGGGCCTCACGGGCTACTACCGAAGGTTCGTGAAAGACTATGGTACCATCGTGGGGCCTCTCACCGAACTCACGTCGAAAAATCAGCCCAAGAAGGTGAACTGGACCCCAGAGTGTCAAGCGGCCTTCGAACAGCTAAAGGCCGCCATGTGTTCCGCTCCTGTACTCCAGGCCCCAGACTACAGCCGGGAGTTCGTCGTCCAGACGGACGCCTCCGACCAGGGCATTGGGGCGGTCCTGTCCCAGGTGAACACCGAAGGCCTTGATCAACCGGTGGCCTTCATCAGCCGGAGACTCCTACCACGGGAGCAACGCTGGAGCACCATAGAGAGGGAAGCCTTCGCTGTGGTATGGGCCCTCAAGAAGCTCCGACCCTACCTTTTTGGCACCCACTTCCGGGTGCAGACTGACCACCGACCCCTGCAGTGGTTGATGCATATGCGGGGGGAAAACCCAAAACTGCTACGCTGGTCCATCTCCTTGCAAGGTATGGACTTTACCGTTGAACACCGGCCTGGGTCTGACCACGCCAACGCGGATGGCCTGTCCCGGTTTTTCCGCCTCGACGAAGAGAGTCCCCAAGAGGATGGGTAACTCTCCCCGCCTTCAGCTGGGGGGGACGCATGTTGGACAGGCCACGTGACGGGCCGCTCTCCCCCGGCTCGACCAAGCCCGAGCCAGTCATACAAGCACCACACCCCACCATTGCACGTCCTACGTCCCCTCAGGGACACCTGCCCCCGAGCATGATAACCTCGTGGGTCCGATCCACGGCCGACCCACGCGCCCAGCCCGGGCCGCCATCTTGGACACTTCGCCACGAGGCCGCCTGGCCCCCGATCGACCTCAACCCTGGGCCTAGCCCGGCCTCAGACATTCCGGCACCACCCTCCACCCAGGAGGTGAGCGAGCTACTTGGCCAGTCAATGGGAGAAAGAGGTGTCGATGGTTCTCCCCCGGCCAGGGCCGCTCGCCCATCGCCTCCCCGGGCGCTGGCTCCACCCCCCTGCTGGGTGTCTGGACTCCCTCATCCCGGACCTCCCGACCTCCAAGTGCGAGGGTCCGGACATCAAAGCACGCCAGCCCTATAACTGGGGCAGCTCCAGAACAGGAAGGCAGTTGTATCTTGGAGTCGAGAGACGAAAGAAGAACTCATCCTGGACGGACTACTGGCGCTGCCGTAGCTCTGTCCTGTGCACCATCATCCTGCCTGGTGGCGCTGCCACAGCCGTCGTAACCTTCATCCTTCACCGTCGTCCGGATCTGCTGGCGAGGCCGCGGACCGTTGTAACTGTCATCTGCATCGGGACCTGCTTGGCTTCTCCACGGCCCGTCGACCACCCTTCATCCATCTCGGGACCTGCTTGGCTCCTCCACGGCCCGATCAGCAACCACGCCGAGCTCGAGGATTGAGAGCTATTGAACTCATTGGTAACTAAGACTGTCCCGCTACCCTTTTCCTCAACCAGAGATCAGAACCGAGGGGACCCCTGAGTCCAGACCTCCTTGTATTATATCATCGTAACCTAAGAAGTGCATATAAAGTCTCGTTAACCTTCAATCTTGTGTGGTGTCCGTCTGTGGGGGGGAAGTTACTTATCTGTACAGTCGTTGGAGACGGCTCTCCCTGGAGACCTCTCCCCGTAATCTCGGCCGACCCTCCCGGTCCGTCTAACACAGGTGCTCTGTTGCCTGCACCTCCTTGCATCAGGAAGTTACAAGGGTGTGATAGCCACAGTAGGTGGTGTGTCACAGAGCTGTCTATCCCGTTTTTTCAACACCTTCCTGGATGCCATGATGGACCGAATGCATCATTACATAACATTCCCCAGTACACAAGCGGAGCTGCAGAAGACCAAGTTGGATTTCTACCAACTGGCGCAGTTCCCACACGTCATTGGCTGCGTCGATGGGACCCACATACCAATCTGCCCACCTGCAGCAACAGAATACATTTACCGCAACCGCAAATCCACCCACTCCATAAATGTGCAGGTGATATGTGATACTAAGTTCATCATAACTGACATTGTGGCCAAATTCCCTGGGAGTAGACACGACTCGTACATATTCAGGAACAGTGGTATCCATACATGTCTGGCTGCTGGTGAATTTGGAGAAGGATACCTTCTAGGTAAATCAATGTGACACAACCAGATGTATACCTTGGCTCAACCTATTGATTACACAAATTAATGGCACTTTCTTTTGCATTAAGGTGACAGCGCATATGCCCTCCGGTCTTATCTACTCACACCATATCTCAACCCATCCACCCCAAGGGAGAGGATATACAATGTGGCACATAAGAGCACACACATCGTTGTGGAGCGCACCTTTGGACTGTTTAAAAGCAGATTCCGTTGCCTCCACAAAAGTGGAGGTGCACGTCAGTACAGCCCCATCAAATGCTGCAAAATAAATGCAACATGTGCAATGCTACATAATCTATCCACAAAAAAAGGAACAGCAGTGGAACTAACTGACTCTGAGAATGAGGGTGAGGACAATCCCCAGCCAGAGCCCTGCGCAGCTGGTGTTGCAGTAGAACAGGATGGGAGACACAGACGGGCAGAGATAACGTCCAACTATTTCTGAGTGAGTAACGAGACAGAGCCAGTAACAGTTTTTGTGTAATGGTGTTTATTCAGCACACCACCAGGATTGAAAGCAGTGTCCATTAACACATGGTTTACATCACCCATCTAATGATTGCAAAATAGCAGTAGGACGTATTTTCTGCGCCCACGCACTGCATATCCACGTTCCCTGGCACACTGTCTGTAGTGTCTGCCCTCGGTGGGAGAGGGCGTAATACTTTCACGGCTGGTAGCCTCCTCACTGTCCCCCCCCCCCTTCCATTGTGGCCGCCTTCACATTCTGCATCAATTCCAATGCAGAGGTCATTGAGACCATGCCCCTTGCCACGTCCCAGCTACAATGCGCCATCTCCTCCTGCATGGCGATAGACCTTCAACACATTAGGAAGGTAGCAGTGGCCTGCCAGTTCACTGCCTTGGTATAGACCTGGAGTCTCTGCCTCTCCCTGTCCCTAAAAAGATGGTCCTGATCCAACTGGCTGCAGGGGTTGTCCACAGAGGTTGCAATTTCCCTCATTCCCTCAGACATGTTGTCACCCATTGAACTAATGCCCTTTTCAATCCTGTACATGTGTTTGTTCATGTGGGTCACCTCTCTGTGCAATGATCGCATCTCCCTCCATTGCAGGCGCTGGACCTTGAGCATGTTGCCTTCCAGTCCAGCAAAGACACTTTCACCCTGTTCGGAGCCTTGAGGACTGGCTGGCCTTGCCCTGCGGCGTCTTGATGAAGTGTGGGCGCCTTCAGATGGAGTACCAGCCCTCACTATGTTGCACTCCTCATGGACGGGAGACTGTTGGCCCCCTGTGCCCTCCTCCTCCGACTCCTCCATCTGCTGGAGGGTGGCCACGGCAGGCCTCCTGCCTGACTGTGGTGGTGGTGGTGGTGGTTTTGGTGATTGTTGCAGTGGGGATTGAGTATGAGGAGATGGCGGCGTTCCCTGGCGCTATGGTGATGTCTGTGAAGGAGTAGGTGGTGGTGGTTGTGCGGAGCTTGTGTGCCCTGCAGGCAGACTCTCTTCATCATGTTGCCTCCCCTCTGGCCTGGCTGTCTTTGGTCTGCTCCCTTCTGCAGCACTGCGAGATGTCTCGCCTGTAATGACAGAATGTAGATATACTCACTTCTCTGGCTGCATTTGCATTGCATTTAACATCATGCCTACAGATCACAGTGACTGTCCTGAGCTTGCTAATTACTTTCACATGCTATTGTGTTTGCTAGGCTGACTGTCCTATACATCCGTTCCCTAGGCAGGGCTTTAAGTGGGCCGGGTCTCAAGGGGTCTGAGCACCGGCAGTTTTTTTCAGGGGTCCTCAAAACGGGTCTCTATCGGGCTCTGTTTTGAGCCCTGACACAGGCAGCCTGTTTTTTTCCCTGGCTGAAATGACCGCTGTTTGTTGTCACTGCAGTCCGGAAAAAAGTGCCTTGGCGCAAAACAAAGCCTGATAGAGACCCGTTTCGAGACAGCACCAGGCACATGGATGTGCGCTGCTCACACTGCTCACTTCTCAGTAGTAGAGAAGTTACAGCATGACGTCATGCCAGGGGAGCGTTGTGGGGGAAGGGAAATCCTTTAAGAGTCATTTTCTTTCTGGATTTCCCTTCTCTTTCTGAAACTCAGGAGCAGCAACATTGTGGTAGGGTCACCAGGGATTTAATTGGAAGCTTTGTCCATATTATATACAAGTCATAGTTGCAGCTTATTTATCTTCTGCAAGTAATAACCATTGACAAAGCCAATATTCCTTACTTATTGTAGGTATGATGTTACTTGTATCAAATATCTGGATGCAATGACGGAAACAGCAAAATACAAGTCGGACGGCACACTATGCTAAGCACAGATTTTTTGCGTAAGTGATTTAAAGCCACGCCTGTAATTACACTGGACACGCCCCTTTGAGAGACCCCCCAGTTTTTTCATCCTACTTAAAGCCCTGCCCCTAGGACTACATCTCCCAAATGTATAGCAGGTAATGAATAATACATGGAGTGGAGTGGGAGCCCCTATGCCACTATGGGGACTGAGGTTGGGGAGGGGGTAGCACAGCATGCTGGGCATGCATCTTACCTTGTTTCCTTGCAGCTCTTGCTGAGCTGTTTGCGTCTCCCACGCCACTCACACTCTCCGGCTGGAGGCTGGACTCTAACATCAGTTCCAGTGGTGTTGGTGCAGGTGCTGTGTTCTTCCCTCCGCCAGTTTTGCCAGCCTGCCTCTGCCTCTCAGCCATCCTTGCCTTCGCCGTCTTCCTGAGGTTGTACCACCTCTTCTTGATGTCCTCAATGGAACGTTGGGTGACACCAATTTCATTGATTTTACTCTGTATCCCACTCCAGATCTGTCTCTTCTGAGACTCGGGCACATGGAGGGACTGCTTCCCAAATAGCTTGTCATGGTCCTGACTCACATCCTGAATTAGTACCTCCAGCTCCTTCTCGCTGAACTTCAGCTTCCTTTTCCTTTCAGTTCCCTCCTTCTCTCTCTCCTGGCTTTCCATTTCCAATGTTTCTTTTTTTTTGGTTTGTAGCTGTGAGGCTCTGTTGCTCCTGGATCCTCAGATCACCTGCCTGCCTCACAGTCAGCTCCAGGTTCAGTGCAGCTGCCTAGGTGTGGCCACTTCCTGTTTGGGAGGTAATTGGATGACACAGGATTGGCTGATTCATCAAATAACGAATTTTTGAACTACCGAATCGGTATTTAATGATTCGGTAATGGATTCGGTAATTCCGATTCGGTATTGGTGTTTCATTTTTTTTTTACCAATTCCTTCCGAATCGGTATTTTTTACTGATTTTTAGCGAATCGGTAAATGTTACTGATTCTTTACGTACATCTAATTTTCCGATTCCTTAATACCGATCCTTAATATCGGTAATATTCGGTATTAAGGAATCGGTATTCATAGTTTACCTACATATGGCCCTAAGTGTGTTTTCAAAGTTGTCAACAATTATTTGCTGTGCAGATGTGGGAACTATGCATGGTGCTGAGGTTCCGTGACAATTGTAAGTGATGTTTTCGACTCGCACGAATATGGTCGAGTCTGGTATCTATGAACCGCAAATGACGAGTTTAGTAAGTGTGCGCAGTTTCGCTGTGCTAACTTAAACCGTTCGTTTGTTATGTGGGTTTTTCATCTGTACCCACGGGTTCCATCTTAGATACGGCATCCATTTTGTCTCTTGCCCTCAAGTAGCCAGCGAACGGACGCTGTCCGCTTCGCGACCCTGGGACTCCCAAGATATTGGCGGAAGACACGTGTTCTTTGAAAGTGTCTTTATGACAAGGGGGTTGCTGCTGTAAGGCAGATGGCGCCGCTCGAGGCTCATCTTGCCGCACGGGCTTATTGTCTCAGCCGTGCATCTCATTAGGCACATCCCTTTGATGCCTGTATCTCGTGTTTCCCGATACCTCCCCTTTTACACCCTTTCCGATCTCCCCACTGTCTCCGTCTTCCTCTGCACCTGTCTTTGTTCTTATTTCGATCTACTTTACTGCTGATTGGAATTTGCTAATGGTGGGAAGATGGGTTTTTACAGTTGGGAACCGCCAAATGTTTCCGTACTTATGTCCCGGACCTTGTGTGTGTTTCAAAGTGACCAAAGCGACCCCTCTGGGGGCTAATTGTGGGAACCGGGTTGTAAACTTTTGTGTATCATGTTATCCTATGGGTAAAAACTGTATAAAAGGAGCGATCCACAGAACCAATTTGAAGCAGTCTCCCCGAACTACACTTGATGTACTTCCTGTGACTTCTGTGTTCCCTGCAGCAAATAAACCTTGAATCTTTGACGCCGAAGGAAGTGTCCCGTGTCTCTGTGACTTGTACGCCGGAGCAGGTTACCCACGAAGGTTTCAGGTGTTGTGCCCTGGCACCGCTGGGTCCAAAAGAACCCAGTCCTTCAGTTGGCGCCCAACGTGGGGCTGCATCAGTGGTACCGGTCCAAGCCCGACGATCGTGAGGAACTTCGTGTGAAATCTCCAAGGGAAGGTGCACCCCGCTTCATCGATCCTGTTGTCGAAATAAGTGGCCCGAAGACTTTTCCCGCGAAGATTCCCGCCTCCTGACGGCTGCGACGGACTGCTGCCCTGACTGTAGACCTGTTTTGGCGCCTGGCGTAGACCTTGGTATAGCGAGACGAGTGACGGGCCTTCCTGGTGACGCCATCGATCTTTGAGTTAAGTATTTGTGGGTCGCTCCCAGAGTTCTTGGTTGTTGACACTTTAGCGAGTGTCTTTGTTGTTCACGCTGTGTGAGTGTTTTTGTCGGTGACACTTTGCTAGCGTACTTTGTTGTTGTATTGTTTGACGACTGCAGCCGCCAAAGACCGAGGGTTTTGTTCTTTGCTGGGACTTGGTAAATCCCGTAACCCTTGAAGTTTGTGAAACTCGGCTAGTGTGCAAGATGCCTGGTCGCAGTACTTTGTTCAGTTGTTTTAGACCTTGTGGTGCGGATTTCCTGCTGGAGGACTCATGTCCGATACCTCCAGTTGGAACTCCTACTTACGATTTATATAGCAAACATGGGCTAGGCCCGATTGCTTTTAACGATTATTGGGTTAAATATACAAAGAAAGACGGCGATCTTCGTTGGCCACCTCACGGTAGCTTTGAGGCGTCGATCTTAGATAATTTGGAAATAAAGTTGTTCGAACGTAAATCCAGGCCGGCCATGTTTGATGCCTTTCGGTTGTGGCGCAAAGAAGCCCGACAGAAAGAGATCAGACAGAATAAACGTAGTCAGCAAGATACTGTTGCTACTATAGTGAAGAAAGCTGAGCAGTTTCAGCGTGATAAGGAGGATAAGGATAAGGAAGTGTTTGAGAGATTACAACGTATGTCCATAGATAAATGCTATCCTGCTTTGCCTACGGAGTCGGATAAGAAGGAAGAGGCAGTTGAGGATCCTTTAATGTCCTATCTCATGAAGTCGCCACCTCCGTACGTACAGGGTACCGCAGCTCCTGTGGTCCCTGCCGTACCTGTTCTTCCACCTATTATTCCTCCACCAGTTCCTCAACCTGCACCCGCTCTTCCGACTGTTCCTGCTCCTTTGTCTGTTTCTATTCCTACTGCTCCTCCGCTTCCACATACTCCTGCTCCCGCTACTGCTCCTGTGTTGTTAACACCTGTTGTTGCTACTGTCTCTACTCCTTCTCTTGTTAGTCCTGTGTCTTACTCTTCTCCCTCTACTCGTAATCGTAATTCTCCCCTTGCGACAAACTTCTTTCAGTCGCTCGGACCTGTTTTTGGGTCTGCTGGATCTGATGGTCCTCAGAGACGTAGTCAGCTTCCTGGTAACAGAGAACGTGTTGCACTATATAATATGGCGATGGGTTGGATGGTAAACCCTCTTAGAAATCCACCCCGGGTTGTCCTCGAAACGTTTAATCAATTCAACATACCAACTCAGAGATATGTGTTTGACGAAATGTGTAAGTTCCTTCATGATCAGATAGTGGCCAATGCGCCTGACGAGGTGCTGACCGCCCTGTCTGAACTTCGGCTTCAGTTCGCAACTGGGCTGATAGTAGACACTAATGTCCGACGTGCTATTGAGCGGTTGCTATCTCTTCGTCCCGCTCCTATTCCTCATGCATTGTTCGTTGAGGATATTGAACAACAAGACGAGTCTGGCCAATATCCTATGCGTGAAGTTCCGCCGGTTTGGATACCAGCTGATCCACAAGCTGCCCCTCCGGTATTGGCACATTTTGAGAGAGTGTGGATACACCTCTCATGGAAACGATCGGAAGTGCTTCAGGTGAAACAATCTTTGCCCGATCCTCGTAAAAATCCTACTGGGTATTATAAGGAATTATCGCAGCTCGTAGATGCTACGGTGATGAATCTTGCCGATATCGATATGTTGTTTGGCAACGTCGTACCGCAACCGGTATGGGCTAAGATTCGTCACCAAGATCACGCAAATGAATTAGGTGGTGATTGGGCTGCCATTACAGCGGCAGACGCTGGACAAGTGGCTGCTACTAAACCCGATCAGTTGATTGCTGCTCTTCCCCAGCGAATCATTGCATTAATGAAAACGCTTATGCCAGCTATGAGGGTAAATTGGGACAAGTTGTCAGCCTGTAAGCAGAAGAAAGATGAGAGCGTTTCCGACTTCTTTACGAGGTTCGAGGAAGCATTCATTGATCATAGTGGACAGGATATGGGTACTGAGGGTGGACAGAGGTTGTTTGTGGATAAATTCGTGTCGAACTTGTTGCCCGATCTAAGCAATAAATTAAAGAATTCAGAGAGTGCGTGGGCCGTTTCTACCTCAGCTCAGATATTGGCTACGGCACAATATTACGAGAATAGAGAGAAAGAAGAAAATGACCGTGCTGATAAAAAGACGAAAGAGCTAAAAACTAAAGTGTTGTTACAACAAGCGTATCCGCCACGTTCTAATCAGAATGCGCCTCAGCAGAATAGATTACAGTCGCAATCGAATCGATCGCAGCCGCGTAATGATTCCTCTTTCCACAGATCTTCATTAGGGTACAATCAATGTGCTTATTGTAGACAGGAGGGACACATTAAATTCAATTGTCCTGCTTTAAACGAACGTAATAGTGGTAATTCGTCTAAAGGAGGCCGTGGTGGTTCACAGCACGCATCACGTGGTAGAGGTCGTGGTGCTCAGAATGATCGCTCTGACAATTCATCAAATTCTAATAACTGTTTCGATCAACGTGGATCATCGCAAGGACGATCTGCGCAGTACAATGTAGACGATTATTACGTCGATCAGGGAACTGACGATAGTAATTACTAGGACAGCCAAAGACAAGGAGAGGGAGTGGTATCAGTTCCGGTTGATCAGAGAGGGCCTTACGTCGCAGTTGCTACATCGGGCGTCGTTGAGCCTTTTCTGTTGGACACTGGTGCAGCGAAAAGTTCTATCATGCATTCGAAACTCCCTGGCGCACCTTTGTCTGGCTTAACAAATGTTTCCGTTGGATTCTCTGGCGCCCCCGTTAGCAATCCAGTTTCGCGCCCTTTGCCCCTTAAAATTGGGCCTCGTGAGCTCGAAGCTCCGTTGATTTTGACTACTGGTTGTGGCGAAAATCTTTTGGGTCTGGATTTGCTTAAACGTTTGTATGCAACTTTGTATTGTTCTCCTGCGGGTGTAAAGCTTACGTTAGGAGAGAGGGTAGTCTCTCCCATGTATTTGTCCCTCGATAAGCTTCCACCGGAATTGGATTTTCTTCCTGCGTCTTTGTGGGCGACGGGTCCAAATGATGTGGGCCTACTTGATATCTCCCCTTATGTTGTTCAGTTGAAATCTAATGTGCGATTGCCACGTATTCCCCAATACCGTATCTCCCTTGATGGTGAACGAGCTTTGTTAGCGATCATCTATGATTTGATCGAGAAAGATGTTATTGAGGAGACTCGGGGAAACGTGTGCAACAGCCCTGTACTGCCCATTCTTAAACGTACTGATCCTACCAAGCCGCCTGTTTATCGTTTTGTTATCGATTTACGGGAGGTAAATAAAATTGTGGTTCCTCAATTCCCTGTTGTGCCTGACATCACGGCGCTACTGACTCTGATTCCGGCTACTGCTTCATGGTTTTCGGTGATTGATTTGAAAAATGCATTTTTCAGCATCCCGATTGCCGAAGAGAGCAGGGACCTTTTCGGTTTCTCTCTTGGTGGACGTAGCTTCCGGTTCAAACGCGCTCCTCAGGGCTACTGTGAAAGTCCATCGATTTACAGTCAAGCTTTGAAGGGTCAACTGGATGCGTTTAGGTTGCCGGTTGGTGCGGCTTTAATCCAATACGTCGACGACTTATTGGTGGCTGCTGATACTCAGGACATTTGCAAAATTGCTACAGTGTCGTTGCTGCAACATCTCTGTGAGTTAAATCACAAGGTGTCACCTTCTAAACTCCAATATTGTTGTCAAGAAGTCACCTATCTAGGTCACTTATTGTCAAAGGAGGGAAGGAGATTGACCCCAGAGAGAATTGCAGCGATTGCGCGAATGGCTGTGCCACAAACCCAAAGAGATGTGCGTGCCTTTCTAGGTATCACGTCGTACTGCAGGCAGTGGATTCCTAATTTTTCATTGCTAGCGAAACCATTGGTGGCTCTTACGTGCAAGGATGTTTCAACTCCTTTACCATGGACGGACGAATGTCAGAAAAGTTTTTCTGAATTGCGTGATTCATTGTGTTCGGCTCCTGTGTTAGGTACTCCTGATTACGGCAAGCCGTTCACGTTATATGTTCACGAGAGGGAAGGTTGTGCTTTGAGTGTCTTAACGCAACCTTTTGGTGGTAAGCAACGTCCATGTGCATATTTTTCCTCGACCTTAGACCCAGTAGCTAGAGCATTGCCGAGTTGTTTGAGAGCAACTGCGGCAGCTGCGGTCTCCATCCGACAATCAGCAGGATTGGTCATGGATAATATGCTTACAGTGATGGTTCCGCATGCAGTCGATACTCTTTTGAATCGAACGAAAACTCAGCACTTGACGAGTGCGAGGTTATCTGGGTACGAATTGACGCTTTTGGCAAGCCATATTCAGATAAAACGTTGTAATGTCCTAAATCCGGCAACTTTGTTACCAATTAGTGCAGAGTCAGATGAAGTAGCAGAACATGACTGTTACTTGCGGACAGAAGAGGAAACAAAAGGTCGTGTGGACCTTAAAAACACCCCATTGGAAGACCCGGATGGCACTCTGTATGTGGATGGGTCATGTTTTAAGTTGCCGAATGGCGATGTGACTACTGCTTATGCTGTTGTAACATTGAATACTGTAGTTGAGACTGCAAGATTGAATAAGAATTCTGCCCAAGCTGCAGAGCTGATTGCTCTCACTAGAGCATGTGTGTTAGCAAAAGGGAAACGTGTGAATGTGTACACCGATAGCCAGTATGCTTTCGGTGTAGCGCATAGTTTTGGACGATTGTGGCGAGAGCGTGGTTTCTTGACGTCGCATGGTACGAAAATACAGCATGGCCAGCTTGTGAACGATCTTTTGGATGCATTGACTTTGCCTGCGCAAGTTGCAATTGTTAAGTGTAGTGCGCATCGTAAAGTAACGGATGATGTTGGTCGTGGTAACGCGTTTGCAGATGAGATTGCTAAGGAGACTGCCCGGAACCTTAGCACTCGAATGTATGTGACGAGTTCGGTTAGGTGGCCTACAGAATCAAGTATGTGTGAAGATACCATAGAGAGCGTGAAAGCAATTCAGAATGAGGCCACCGACACTGAAAAGACGAAGTGGAAAGAAAGTACGGGAAAATTGGATGTGAATGGTTGTTGGATTGATTTGTCAGATCAGAAAAGATGGATGTTGCCTGATGCGTATGTGCTGGCCGTTGTGACAATGGCACATGGGTTAGCACATATTAGCGCGAAAGGCATTTGTAAGTTGCTGGCTGATGTGTGGAAGAATGATGGCATTACAAAGTGTGCTGAACGTCTGGTGAAGAATTGTATGGTGTGTATAATGTACAATCCTGGCAAAGGAACCCCAACTCCCCCTGGCAGTTTTGCTCCTCCTTCGTATCCCTTTGAGGTGATCCAATTGGACTTCATCCATATGGAGCGATGCAATAACCTGAAATACGTTTTGGTTGTGGTTTGCGCATTCTCCCGATGGATCGAGGCCTATCCCCTCAAAGACAATACTGCTTTGTCTACTGCGAAAATCCTACTGAAGGAATACTTTCCTCGGTATGGAATGCCTAGAGTCGTGTGGTCAGATAACGGAAGTGAGTTTGTTGGAAGTGTGATGAAGAGTGTGTGTAAGGGCCTTGGAATTAATCAAAAATTCCATAGCGCCAATCATCCCCAGTCAGCTGGATTGGTTGAGGGGTACAATGGCACCCTTAAACTAAAATTAGCGAAGATTCAGGCTACGACTGGACTTTCGTGGCCTGATGCTTTGCCTCTAGCATTATTGTCAACTAGGGCGACTGTACACTCCCGAATAGGGCTTAGCCCCTATGAGATAGTGTTCGGCCGTCCTGCGAATGTGTGGGGGGTTCCTAGGCCAGGAATATTCACTGATCTTAAGTATCCAATGTTGATTGACTACTTACATGACTTGACTGCTAAACTGAGGTTAATTCACCAACAGGTTTACGACGCCTTGCCGACGCAGACGGAGGGTCCAGGCCACCAGCTCCAGCCCGGGGACTGGGTGGTTACTCGTAACTTCTCACGCAAGAACAATCTGGACCCCCGATTCACCGGACCTTACCAGGTACTCCTGGCCACGAGGACTGCCGTTCGTCTTGAGGGGCGGAAAAATTGGGTACATGCTACCCATTGTAAGCGAGTCCCTATTCCTTTGCCGGCAGACCCGTGGGTAAGGAAAGGCATTGCGTCAACAGAAACAGAAACATTGCAGGCGTTTGTACCTTTTAGCGACGCACAGCTTGTTGGAGAACCCTCAGCGCAGCAGAAAGCCACTGTTGAACACTTGTCAGCAAAAGACTCAAGACCAGATCAACCAACTGATCAACAGGACGCTGTCTCTTCAACGGATCCTTTGTTCGACGAGCAGACACGTCCCGGGAAACATCGATATTCTTTGCGATCTCACACTAAGGACAAATAAAATTTTCTTGCTTTGCTGAAATTGACAACTGCAATATCCTCGTTTCCCATGATCAATTTTGAACATTCGTATCATTGAAATTTTTTATATTAAGCTTCTTTCCTTGTATCTTTTTCCTTCCACAGCTGAGAGACATTGTGCATTATATATATACATATTGTGTATTGAGGGCCGTAGGGCCGCGCGCGTACTTCCTTCTGGACAGTAGGTCTTGACGCTAGGTTAAAGGCCGTCGGTTCCTAGGAACTCCTGGGGATTGACCATTGCTGCACAGAACGAAGTGCGTCAAGAAACGTTGCGGACGGTCGTAGGGAATGGCATTTTCGAAGCTGAATGATTTGGAAGGAGCTCAGGCGTACAGATTCAAGCTGCAGCAACTCAGTCGTACCAAATGTTTTATATTTCAATTGTTTGTATTGTTTCTGACTGCTTCTGCATTTTTGACAGGTGGGGTGTATTACACTATGTCCTACTTCTTACTTGCTATACCTACTCCTACTCCTTACCCTAATCTTACCACCACTGCTTCTCCTCATTCCTTTCATATGTTACCGGAACACGAGCAGGCTAGACGTGTAGAATTCCGCAACAATTCCTTTATTCAGCTCCTCCATCAGCATCAGTTAGTGGTTAACACTACTAATTGTTGGGTGTGTGGGTTGATGCCACATACTACGGGTAAGGGAATTCCATATCTGGTGTTACCGTATAGTTCCCAAGGGTCAGCTCGAGCATTTCAAACAATGTTTCGAAGCGCACTGGGTTTCCACCCCATTCAAGAACAACGTTCCCCCTACTCTGGTCCTACCTCGTATCAGAGGCTGCTATCGATGGCAATAGAGGATATGGAGGATGAGATCCATGATCCTTTTCTTATCCCTGAAGAAGAGGTACAAGCCTATAGGGTCCTAAGTAGAGGGGAATATAGTATGTTCACTAGTGAAAAGCAGCTTAAAAGCTCGCCTCCAATATGGGTCGTACCCCACACTGGTAATCTTTGTCTTATGGGTCGTGGTTCGCAAGCCCCACTTGGAGCAAGTGCTTGCACTGAAAGTTACGTTCTGCCAATGTTCTCGTCCCCTGTGTTTCTGGCTGCCAAGGGTACCTACTTTATCTGTTATGATCGTGCATATACATGGTTGCCCGCAGACTTCATGGGCTCATGTTTCATTGCAAATCTGTTGCCTCCGACGTTCACTGTAGATGCCGATTATCATAAGACTAGAGTTGTACGAGGGGTAATTAGCGAAGAGGATACTGCCGGTCAAGAGGCAGGAGACTTTTTCAAGGGTTTCCTCCCGTTTTGGGGACCTATGGTTAATAGTAGGAACCTGAGACAGTTGACTCGAGTGGTAGAATCGACAGCTAATATTACTGCCAGTGCCCTTGGTAATATCACCACAGAACTTCAGGCGGAGAGACTTATGACGTTACAAAACCGTATGGTTTTAGATGTCGTCTTAGCAGATCGCGGTGGGGTATGTAAGGTGATCCATTCGAGCTGCTGCATTTTCATTCCAGATAATGCTCCTACTGTCTATCAAGCCATCTCGAAGTTGCATAAGATCTCCGAATCCATACACGTGGATATAGGGGATTGGACGCTACTTGGATGGTTTTGGGGCCTGATGTCGACTTGGGGTTGGAAGATTCTGATGATCATCGGGGTTGTGGTAGTGTTCCTGTTCACGTGTTGCCTTTGCGTGCAGTGTGGTCCTGCCTTATGTGGCCTCTGTGCTACAACGTGTATGAGACAACCATCTGTTACCAAGGGGACTCGGTTGGACAGAGCTATGCTACAACAACATCTCGATGGTCTGATGAATATCGAATATGATTCCGACTAGTGCTTGCCTACATGAGGGCAAAAGGAGCGTCTGAGGTTCCGTGACAATTGTAAGTGATGTTTTCGACTCGCACGAATATGGTCGAGTCTGGTATCTATGAACCGCAAATGACGAGTTTAGTAAGTGTGCGCAGTTTCGCTGTGCTAACTTAAACCGTTCGTTTGTTATGTGGGTTTTTCATCTGTACCCACGGGTTCCATCTTAGATACGGCATCCATTTTGTCTCTTGCCCTCAAGTAGCCAGCGAACGGACGCTGTCCGCTTCGCGACCCTGGGACTCCCAAGATATTGGCGGAAGACACGTGTTCTTTGAAAGTGTCTTTATGACAAGGGGGTTGCTGCTGTAAGGCAGATGGCGCCGCTCGAGGCTCATCTTGCCGCACGGGCTTATTGTCTCAGCCGTGCATCTCATTAGGCACATCCCTTTGATGCCTGTATCTCGTGTTTCCCGATACCTCCCCTTTTACACCCTTTCCGATCTCCCCACTGTCTCCGTCTTCCTCTGCACCTGTCTTTGTTCTTATTTCGATCTACTTTACTGCTGATTGGAATTTGCTAATGGTGGGAAGATGGGTTTTTACAGTTGGGAACCGCCAAATGTTTCCGTACTTATGTCCCGGACCTTGTGTGTGTTTCAAAGTGACCAAAGCGACCCCTCTGGGGGCTAATTGTGGGAACCGGGTTGTAAACTTTTGTGTATCATGTTATCCTATGGGTAAAAACTGTATAAAAGGAGCGATCCACAGAACCAATTTGAAGCAGTCTCCCCGAACTACACTTGATGTACTTCCTGTGACTTCTGTGTTCCCTGCAGCAAATAAACCTTGAATCTTTGACGCCGAAGGAAGTGTCCCGTGTCTCTGTGACTTGTACGCCGGAGCAGGTTACCCACGAAGGTTTCAGGTGTTGTGCCCTGGCACCGCTGGGTCCAAAAGAACCCAGTCCTTCAGTGCACCTATATTCACAACAAACACTGGCAAAGCCAATAAGTCTGGTTTTAACCCCTTGGCTGCTAAGCCTTTGTCCCTAGAATGCTAAGCCCTTTTGTGGCTATTTGGGGTAGCTCGCGCATTGGCCTCCAAAACCTTTTTTGCACATAAGGTATCCACACCAAATTTGCATTTTTTTTTCCAACATTAGGGAGATTCCAAAGGGTACCCAGGGCTTGTGGGTTCCTTTAGAGGTGATTGAGAAAATAGGCAAAATATAGCTAAAGTTTGTTTTTTGGGGAAAAATAGGAAAAAGTGCTCTGCAAAAAAAAATGTCTCTATTCATCAAATGAAAAGTGTTAATTGAAGGTTGCTGCTAATGTTTCAGAAATCTGGGGACATCAATTATTCAACTCTCCTTAAAGCGATCTAGAAATCCAATGACAATATTTAGTAAAAGTTAATATTCAGTTTTTAACAGGGGATTCAAAGACAGAGGGAAGTAGGAAATGCTGAGATTATGAAAATGTTGATGTTCAGCAAGACTAACAAGCTTGTAAGATACGATGGTACAAAGACTGACATTATAAAATCTATTTCACCGTTCTCTCTGGCACTTATCACAAAGTTGCTCAAATAAATTTTAAGGAATCGGATGGATGTACCTACCCCTTCACAAATTCACAAATTCCAATACTTTTAAGTTCCAAGAAGTACCAATATGGTGTGCACTATACAGTCATATTTCTTGCCAGAATTAGACTAAAAATATTGCAAATGAGCCAGCTATGAGTGCCTAATTGTTTCTTTGTTTAATTGTTGCTTTAAAAAACAAAATGCCCTAAAGCAGGGTGCATTATGTTAAAAAGAAGAACATATCTTTTGATGACTTTACATGTCCTGACAGTAAAAATCCTGCATTGTTGTTATCACTGTACTAATGCTAGTAGCCCCATTCTCTAGTACGGAGTTACATGCTGCCAACCCAGCTATGCTAGCTTCCAGATGGGACTACTAAATCTGATACTTCAACGTATCAAAAGAATTGTTGCATTAAACCTGACTTGTTGCCCAATGGGACTATTTTACAGGTAGCAGCATTCGAAAGTTGCCTTTTTGTTGCCCAAGCCTTCCAGTATCCGTTTTCTGTTGCAAACAGCTGCTGTCCTCGAGACAGCCTGCTGTCCTCCTAGGGAGAGTAGGAAAGGAAGAGGAACAAAAGACCTACTGAGGGAAGAGGTGTGACCTTCTCTTGGCTGGATGGCTAGAGTGGGTGTGAGCCCAAGTGGCGAGTTCCAAAGGAAAAGTTGCTTTTGGAGGGAAAATATTGGTAACACTAAGAAAGGGGCTGCTCTTTTGTTTAGGCAGACAAGTAATATTTCAGGCAGGGAGGGAAAGCCTGTGTTAAACCAGCTCCCAGATAGCCACACATATGGGTTGGGCTAGGGAACTCTATAGAGAGAGAGAAGGGTATGGTCATGATGAGAGTGGGCAGAATAATACACTCTGTGATAGCTAGGTGCCACATTTCACAGAACGTAGGCATTAGGTATGAAGGAAACTTTTAGCCTATTGGTTAGTTAGTCACCATCACCCCTTAAGCTCATAGGAGGCATAAAAGTAGCACCCCCGGCACTCAGACCTCAGATCACTACTGGCCTCGAAAGAAGACTGAAGAAGCATTGTTCAGCAGCTCCCTGGACCCAGAAAAGAGAGGCTGCACCAAAGACTGGACTGCACCTGCAGACCTGAAGACTGGCAAAGAGAGGAAGTGAGACTGCTGTCCCACTGGTGGAAAAGATGCCCATGTGTGCCAGACAAGCCTTCACCCTTGTGATGCCAGCGCAAAGAACCTTGACCACTGCTGCATGCCGTGGTGCAGCCTGGGAGTTGAAATCCTAACCCTGATAAGGTGCCACTGAGTTCACTAGACCGGTGGATCCCATCCGAGTGTCTCTAGTCACCCTGCAAGAAAGGTTTGGGCAGTTCATGGAGACAACTGGGTTTGCTGTACCTGGACACCAGCTGACCAGTGGCAACTGGACCTGCACTGGACTTTACCTTGACACCGTGGAGAAAGACACCTGAGGCCAAAGATGCCCCCGCCCCCAAGCACGAGGACAAATGGGTGGCCACAGGAAGACCTACCGCACCAGCCCCGCATCCCCAGAATCCTCAGCATCCTATATCCTTTACATCAGGCCACTACCATTGTCTTCAACAGCGGTCCAGCCTAATTATTCTCAATCAGACTGCAGAATGCTAAACGTAACAAGTCTGGTCCCTCTGCCTTGTCCCCTACCGGAGTTGGCCCGTATAAGAGTGCCCATTTAGCCATTTTCAACTTGCTTGTCATGGCTAACCCTAAGCGGCTAGTCTGTGAATTACAATTATTTTTTTCATTGAGATAAAAGCAGTGATCTATTGTTTATTCTCATCATTCAGGTGTCTATTTAAAGATGAAAATATAACCTATTTTTATAAATTGGTGTTGGATTTCTATGCGCCTTGTATTCTAAGTATTTAATGTTTTGGTACATCTTAATGCTTACACTTATTCCATAAAGCCTGACTGTTAAGTGATGCAGCTACCCAGCATGGAGCTTAGGCTTTGCAAATGACCCTGACTGGACCTGATTGTCATTATTACACCGTGATGTCCCACAACCACACCATACAATAATCCATAGTTTCTACCAAAAATTCAAACTGTTATTCTGTCATGCAGGTAGCATTTAGGTTGAAGAAATCCTGGTGGCATTTAAAGGTGGGAGGTGGTTAGTGTTATCCGGTTGATTGTATAATGGGTCTAGTAGACATCGACAATAGAGATTTTCAGCAGACTCTGAGAAGAGAAGAAGAAAATTTGAAGATTTGGGAGGATTTTCTAAGGGAGATGGAGATTGATTATGGTGTGGTGTTTGAGAGGCAACAGTAAACATGAAAGGATTCTGGCAATGGGGTGGGCATGCAGGGAGGAAGCACTGCAGAGCATAAGTAAAGGTTGTTATGTTGAGGATTGATGAGCCCTCGTAGGGTGAGGAAAGGATGATAGTAGATGAGGAGAGTTTCTATATTCTGTGTTTGGGCTCATAGGAAGGAGTGTGGGTTCAGGATGGGCGAAGGTAGAATGAGGTGTTGGAGTGAAGATATTTGAAGCCAGCAATGGTAGAGGGTAGGTTGTATAAGTAACATAGGAAATAAAGCCATATATTATGAGTAAATTAGGAAATAGAGGTGGCAAGAGAAAGAGAGGTTTCAAATGGGAGCTGTAGGGAGGGTTGGGTATGAGAAGAAAAGAGGGGCAAGGTTGACAAGGAGAAGGAGGAAAGAAGAAGTGACAGGAGCAGAGCCTTAAGAAAATTAGAGAGGGTAGGAATTCCAAAGAGAGTGGTAAACATATAGTGGGAGAATGGCTCATTAACATGGATGAAGAGATTGAACAGCAAACAGGGGGAAAAACTAGGAAGGTATGTAAGGAAAGAGTTGGGAACAAATATGGAAGGAAGTTATATCAGAGTGCATGCAAGAGGTTTGGGAGGAGAAGGTTTGTTTCCATATACAAAATAATATCATAGAGTGTTCACAAATCAACTGTGATGAGTGAAGGGCACCAGAAAGAACTCAGACAGATGCTAATTTCTGAGGGCTGCCTAACTATAGATGTCAATGGGTCCTGAGCCGACCAAGAGCCTACAAATATTGGATAGTTTATGATCCATTCAGAACTGGTGGAGGTACAACCCTATCAGGAATGCAGCTTTTGAGACCACTAGATAAATATTGTATGTAGGTCCAAAAATCTGCAGTAAAGGTGTGACTGCATGAGAGATAGAGCTTCCTCAGAACCACCACATAACAGAAGCAGTGCCACAAGATAATGTCTGGTGAACTGTTAGAAAAGGGGGTCTCTAGTTGGCAGTGGTTTGTACTTTTGTCCAAGTAGGTGCCCTTCTTCCTAGTCAGGGTAGGGGGGATACACTTCTAAAATAACCCCTGCTCACCCCCTTGGTAGCTTGGCACAAGCAGACAGACTTATCTCAGAGGCAGTGCGAAAAGCATTTGTGACACATACAGTAATACAGTGAAAACACTACAAATGGACATCACACCAGTTTAGAAAAATAAGTAATCTTTATATAAACCAAACAAGACCAAAATGACAAAAATCCACAATACAATAATACAAATATGACTTTAAAATGGTTTAAGTAGTTCAATTCAAAGCAACTTGCAGATGCAACACTTTTCGCACAAATAAATGTAAATGTGTTGTACTAGTATAGCGCACAGTTACCCCGGACCGGGGTCTCCCGGCGCTTGTACTCATACCGCTCAGGAACCCTTCCTGGCTTTCCGTGTGAAGTGTCCACTCCTGGGCACCTCCATGGTGAAACCAGGCATCCCTTGCGCTGTTGGGGCTGTTGTGGAGATTAAGTAAGCTATTGCCCAGAGTTGCACCTTGGGACCCATGATTAGAATAGGCACTGAGGCGAGAATATCCGGTCAGAGGAATTTATGAGCTCGAGACCCGCCGAGGTGGGAATCGAACACTGGTCCCTGGCCAGAACTCTGCATCAAGGTCTGCCGCTCTAACCATTGAGCCACACTCCTCCACAAAGTCCCTTGGATGTGTCGTGCACACAAACAAAAAGGGTCGCAGGAAAGGTGAGGCGTCGGTTCCTTACACTCATGGAAGGTGATGCATCAGTTCCTTGCTCCTGGGGAGGTGATGCGCCAATTTCTTACTGCGTGGGGAGGTGATGCGTCGTTTTTTTACTGTGTACCCCAATGATGCGACGGATTTGGTGCCTCAATGCCATGCGACAATCCGGGACGATTTGCGGATTCTTGAAGCCCCACAGCAGGCCTTGCATCTGAATTGGTGCAGTGATCTTGGACTTCAGAGATTGGTGCACTCGATGCGGCATGCTGCGATTTCTTGAGCCGTGGTCAGGGACTGAGACAATTTCTTCAGCAATAAGTCCGAAACCTGTGTGGATGCATTGTGCTTCTTAGAGTTGTGTTACCTTTTTCAGCCTCTAGAGGTCCAAATCAACAGCAGGCACCTCTTAGCAGGTCAGAACTCCCAGCAAGGAAGTTCAAGGGAGCTGGTGGTGAAGTCTTTGTGTCCCTGAGACTTCAGAACAGGAGGAACACTCAGTTTAAAGACCTTGGAGATCTTCCTCAAGCAGGGGACACAGCAAACACGAACGTCCTTTCTCCTTTCCTTGGCAGCAAGTAGCTCCTGCAGGCCAACCCCAGACAGCAAACTGCACAAGGGCAGTATTCCTCCTCAGCTTCTCCGGCTCTTCTCCTTGGTATAGATTCCACTTGATTCCCAGAAGTGATCTGAAAGTCTGGGGTCTGGGCCCCGCTTTTAATACAGAAAATCTCTTTGTTCTCTCCGGACCAGGGCTGTGAGCCCAGCCCAAACCAGTTCCCGGGGGCACTTTGCAAGTGCACAACAACCTCCATTGTCAGTGTGAGCCCTGGCTCCAGACACACCACAGTGAGGCGAAGCCATCATTGTGGAAGGCAGGCAGAGCCCTATTCAGGTGCAGGTGCTACTCCTCCCACCACTCCAAATGCACACCAGGCCTATTCAGCCTTGCTTTGACTCAACCAGACTCTCTGGAGCCACTGTACATCCACAGCCCCTGTCGCTCCAGAGCCAAACAGTCAATACACATCCTAGCAAAGGCACACTGGATGGCTAAGCAAGAAAATACATACTTTCTAAAAATAGTATTTTCAAACACAGAATGTAAAAATCACGAGGGGCGCTAGAGGGCGCACTAGCAGTATGGCCGCACTGATGTGAGGCTCCTGCAGCCTGGATTTCAAATCCGTTATTTATCCTCCATTTCCACCTCCTTTGCTCGTCCTGACCATTCTTAAGCGGAGAGACTGCAGTCAAGGGGCCTCGGCGAAAATTGCACGCTCTGCGATTTGCGGATTTGAAGCTACGTCGCCTGGAACTTCCAACCGAAAACCGGATTGGCAGCGGCTGGTGGACCTTGTGGGACCGGCGACCTACGTGAGACCGCGGCGCACCACGAGGCGACTGGGCCCAGTCTGTGCACTCCGGCGTAGCATTTATCGGCCGTAGCCGAATTCAAGTAAGGACCCCCCCGAACTGTCCGGGAAAGACCGCCGCCTAGTCTCCACACATCTGCCTCTGGATTGCGACTACTCCTGCCGGCGCTGGGGCGCTGTGTGCAGCGGAGTTCGGGCAGCCGGGGTGAATAGCGGCCATGCTTTGCTGACGGTACGGCGTGATACTGCCGTGCATGCCCGGCTGACCATCCTGCTCGTTGGCCACACACTCGACACTGCCTGCTCTACGCCCGGTCGCTGCATAGTAGGGCAGGGACCCTGGCTGCTGAACTGCCCTCCCTTCACTCCCGCACTGGGGCCTGATACCCCCACACCCCGGAGAACTTTGTACCCATCCTGGAGGCTCCAGTTACTTTTTTTTTTTTTGTCCTCATTACGCAACAGGTAAAAGTAAGGAGTTTTCAGGGACCTTTCTCAACTTTGTGGCTCCCCTGAGAAAAGAGACCCCTTACGTCCGTACACTTATAAGGAGAAGGGTTGTTGCATGTAAGTAGGTTGAGCTAGCCATATTTGCTACTCTTACAAGCCTTCCTCGACATTGTTGCAATAGCGTAATCATTGGACAGTTTACAGAGGAAGTAATGGGAAATCCAGGAATGTTACATGCACAATATATATATACTGCTCCATTAAATTCACCTCTTATGATATTCTTCCCACAAGTCCCAGAATTTATATTTTTTAGAGGCATGTTTCTTATTTTTATCTAGGTTGAACACTTTCAAAACTGAAGCCAGCCATTCATTATGAGTGGGGGGCACAGGAATTATCCATTTTACACAAATTTCCCTTCTTGCCAAGAGAATCAGTATGAAAATTAAGTTCTCTTGAGCTTTAGTAAAAGGTCTTCCTACATTCGTACTTGAGACCCCAAAGATAACTAGGTCGATACTTACAGAAAGTTGTCTTCCACAAACCTCTTCTAAGGTAGTACCCACTTCTTTCCAGAAGGCGTCCAGGCTGGGACAACGCCAGAACATATGTAAGTCATCAGCCATCTGTAAACCACACTTTGGGCAGCTCTTCACTGTGGCCCCGTTCAGTTTGGATAATCTTTTCGGTGTCCAGTAGGCTCTGTGTACAGTGAGTAAATGATTTCTTTTGAGAGCAGCAGACGTTACAATAGACCAGCATATGCTCATAGATACTTGCCATGTATCACTTGTATTCAGCGTCGGCAGGTCTTTTCCCCAGATACTTTCTGGAATTCGGAAGTCGTCCTCCCCAGCCGAGATTAGAGCCCAGTACCAGAAGGAAATTTCTTTCGGAAATGGTTTGGACATCTGCATCTTTATCTCCAGGGCGGTGTTACCTTTTCTAGTTTCTTTGAGGGACTTTCTCCAACTCAGTAGTTGGTAATATTTAAATTTCGAGAGAGTGGAGTTCGTGCATTGAGATAATATATCCCAGTCAAGAAGTTTATTTTGAAACAGGAGCTGTCTCCATTCCGTTATTCCTGCTGATCTTAGCGGTATCGCTAAACTGTCTTTAAGGCAGTCTGGTGTGATCTGAGAATCCCAGATCGGGGCCTTATCACTGTAAAAGGGGATATCCACTGTAGATCTAATACAGTACCACAGTCTAGCTGCAGATTTCAGGACCTTCAATTTAATTTTTTTAAAGAACTTCGGATGACCGAATTTGTAGAGAAAGTGGCTGGTATTATTTGTTAAAATTCGTAGGTATAATGGATAGTTTTCATAAGGACCCAACAACACTCTAATACTTTTAAATTGGAAGGCCCTGCAGTATTCTAGTAGATCTGGGCTTGCTATACCTCCTTGCTCTTTAGATCTTCTTAATTTACGCCATGCGATTCTTGGTTTTTTAGAAGACCATATGAAACTGGATAGGTCTCCCTGCATCTTTTTTATCTTGTCTCTATTGAACTCGAGCGGGATAGCGTTAAAAATAAAGGTGAATTTTGGTAATATTGCCATTTTTATGATGTTCGATTTACCCAGGAATGTTAAGGGCAGAGCTCTCCAGACTTTCAGTAACTTTTTTACCTCCATCTCTACCCTATGAAAATTTATTTGGGTAATTCTATCAATCTCCTTTACCAGATCAATACCCAGGTATCTTATCTTTTCTTTACTAAAGGGGGATACGAAATTTTCATTCCAGCTTACAGTTTCAGTTTTTGTCTGATTTATCTGATAACCAGATATCCTCCCAAAGTTTATTAAGGTCTCTTCTGTTGTTTTGAGAGCCTCTTCTAGGTCTGAAGTAAAGATCATGAGATCGTCTGCATATAAAGCAACTTTCTTGTGCCACCCTTGATAGCAAAATGGGGAGATTGAAGGGAGATTCCTAAGATATTCTGCAATCGGATCAATATAGAAATTAAAAAGCAGGGGGGAGAGGGGGCATCCCTGGTGTGTACCTCTACCTATTTGGATGTTGTTAGTTAGGTGACCATTAATTAGTATTTTGGCTCTGAGCGAGTTGTAAATATTTTCTACGACTTTTATGATTTGTCCCCCAGTTTAAATTTCTTTAATACCTCACTTAGGTAGGACCAGTTTACCCTGTCAAACGCTTTGGCAGCGTCAATCGTAATTATTGATAGTGGGATTTTCTCTACAATAGCGATATCAATTGCCCCGATCAACTCATGTGTGAGATCCTGAAGATGCCTTCCTGCCATGAAGCCCTTTTGATTAGAGTTTATTAGTAACCCCGCTATTTTCCCCAATCTTTTTGCCAGGATTTGAGTAAAGATCTTATAGTCACAATTTAGGATGGATATTGGGCGATAGGATTTGCATTTTTTGGGGTTTTTACCTGGTTTCAAGATAATAGATATGGTAGCATCGTTCCATGACTCCGGGATTTTAACGTTCTTTATAAAAATCTTGTTAAATAGAATTGTTAATTGGGGAGCCAGCGTATCTTTTAGCTTTATATAGAATTCATTTGGGAGGGCATCAGGACCTGCAGCTTTTCCTCTCTTTAGTTTTTTTATCGCTTGGACAACCTCTTCTGTTTTTATTTCACTATTTAAATTTTATTTTTCCTCTGGAGTTAAGACTGGAATATTTTGTGCCTGTAGAAAATTGGTTATTTCCTCAATTTTTGGATTACAGTCCTCAGTGTAGAGGTTGGTAAAAAAGACCGAGAATTCTTCTTTTATTACTTTCTCTTCAAACCCATTTTGAGAGCTGTCTGTTGGATCTATACAGTTTATTTTATTTCTAGCTTGGTCTGTTTTAAGCTTCCATGCGAGCATCTTCCCGCAGCCCTCTCCATACTCATAATGGGCAAGTTTACTGCTTTCCCATCTTTCCCTAATTTTGCCTTCTAGTAATGTCAATAAATTTTCCTTCAATTTGAGCCTTTCCTTAATTAAGTCTTGACATCTCAAGGGTGAAGTGTCTATCAAGATCTGTCGGTCCAGTGTTTTTATATTCACTTCTATTTTCTGGATCTCTTTTTTTGCATCTCTTGATTTATGAATGGCCAAGCCACAGATCTTGCCCCTTATTACTGCCTTATGTGCGTCCCAGACCACTTGGGGTGAAGCACTCCCATTATTGTCTTGGAAATATAGTTCTGTCTCCTGTGTAAGTTGGTCAATTATTATGGGGTCTAGGAGGACAGAATGAGAGATGAGCGGGAAGGTGGATCAGTTTATGAGTATTTTCTACTAGCCCCTGATCTATAAAAAAATAGTCAATTCTTGATTGTATACCGAGCTTTTTATTATTAAAGGTAAACCTATCCTGTTTGGTGCCCTTCTCATTCCATACATCAATTAGGTTTAGGTCTCTTTTATATATTCCCAACCATTCTCTCATTTTAGGCAGACTGACCTGTTTTCTTTTTGGGAGCCGATCTGTATTTGGATTTAAAATTATATTAAAGTCTCCGCCTAGAATCACAGGAAAATTTACCGAAATCAAATGGGAGTATAATGATTGTAATGGGGTAGGATCATCTATGTTAGGGCCATAATACCCGGCTAAAATAAAGGTGCTATTAAGTATGCTAATCTTAGCTAGAGCCCATCTCCCCTTAGGGTCTGTCTCGGATGATAAGATTCTTGCCTTCAAAGATTTTTTTATGAGGATAACAACCCCTTTTGTGACGCACTGTTGGTCAGTACAAACATAATCCTCAACCCAATGAAGAGTTTTAATGATCTCTTCCCATTCTTTTCTAAGTAGGTGTGTTTCTTGTAAAATTAAGATTTCGCTATCGGCAGATTTTAGATATTCAAAGATTTTCCTTCTTCTGCTCTTAGTTCTTAACCCATTAACATTCCAGGTGATTATTTTTATATTCTTCAGGTTTTTTCCCATCTCCCTCTGTAAAGTGTATGGCATCCATTATTAATCAAATGGTTCCTGATTATCTCCTTTGCTTTAAGATGAGGACTTTTTTTTATGTTTTTCCCTATTTTGCTCCCAACCCCCATGTGCTCCCCCCCCTCCTCCCCTCTTAAAAGTGCTGAAGACCACTTGTAGTTGTGGTTATATAAGATAAACGTAAAAAAGAAAAGAAAAAAGGAGGGATGGGGAGACACATACCCTCCCTGGGTAAGCCTCCCTTTCCTTTGGGCCTTAATTATAGCCCTCTTTGAGCCCCGTGCCTGCATTCAATTAAGGTAGTTGAGGAT
This sequence comes from Lissotriton vulgaris, assembly GCF_964263255.1. Classification (NCBI taxonomy): domain Eukaryota; kingdom Metazoa; phylum Chordata; class Amphibia; order Caudata; family Salamandridae; genus Lissotriton; species Lissotriton vulgaris. Next base: position 350,497,570 of record NC_141685.1, on the reverse strand, counting down.
ACTAGTGTTGTAAGTATGTCTTAATACTTGTTTTCATTTCTTCATTTTAGGTATATACCGTCTAGAACACGTACATTCAGGCTAGGAATGGGATTGGGCTTGAATTTGAATTTGATCCCGCATCTGTACTAAAAGATTATCAACTTCAAGAGGATCTTTGATGTTATACATCTTATTCCTCCACATAATCCTGAGTGAAGCCGGGAACTTCATTTGGACTGTAGCTCCGAGTGATTTTAGTTCGGGCATTTTTTGACCCAGTTCCCATTGCCTGTCTTGTGTCACTTTCGCAATGTCAGATCGGATCCTAAAAGACCAGTCATCCCTGTTGTATGCTCCACATTTTAGTACTTCACTCAGAATCCTCTCTTTGATATTGTAAGATCTAAATTTCACCAAGATCTTCCTTGGATTCTTCCTCTCTTTAGGTTTCCCAAAAGGATCACGGTGTACCCGCTGAATGTCATTTTCCAGGTCTAGGGTTTTACTCCATGGAAAATAATCCTCTATTAGCGATATTATAAATTTCTTTATATCTGACACTTCTCGTCCTTCCGGCACATTAAGAATTCTCAAGTTAGATCTTCTAGACTGATTTTCCAAGGCTTCCAGCTTTTCCTCCATAGTTTTGTCCTTTGGTTTTAAGTCTCTAATATTTCGTTCTGATGCTTCCACCCTCTTAGTCAGACCCACAGCTACCGCTTCCACTGTGGAGACTCTCTCATTTAGTGCCAGTAACTTTGAGTCCAATGATTCGAATCTATCATGGAGTTTGATTTGGTTTTCCTCTGATATCTTAAATCTGGATGTCATCTCAGCAAACATTTTTTCCATTAGGACCTCCATACTGCTACTAGGCTCACAATGAGTTTTGTCAGATTTAGAGTTAATGTTAGATATATCTGAGGTGTAGGAGTCAAGGGATTTGATATTTATAGCATTCTCCAAATCTGAAGCAGGAGGCATAGTTGGACAGCTCAGGGTAGTTACAGTTCCAGAAGAGCCTTGAGGTATAATTATTGTTTGACTCAGGGTCTGGCTGGAAGAAGACCTCGAGATCAGATCCTGAGATTGGGCTGTCGTCTGTGGCACCTCATGATCCTGATTCTCTAACTCCCTCATCGAGATTTCTGCCTAAAAGTTGCTCGGGTCGCTTGTGTCTCCCGATAGTGGCTGAGATAACACCGGTGAGGCAGACATTTCCATTACAGATATACTATGGACTTTGTCCTGCACTTTAAAATAAGACCTCAAGGAAGGTGTGATTTTTATTACAGATTTTCTCCTCCTTTCAGCTACTTCCAGCCTCCCTTCTGACCCTCCTTTCTTATTTAATGGTATCCCTTTATCTAATTTAGGGGCTTTACGCGAAACTCTCTTTGTGATTCGCGGAATTACAGGTTGTTTAAGAACCGGAGGAGCTGATTTTTTGAGAAATTGCCTGTTCCTTAAGCAGTAAGTGGACTTTTCCTGCTGAACCGGATCAAGTTCAGTTTCGGGTTTAGCAGCCAGATCCAAATTATCTACTTTATCTACTATAGTGTCAATTTTACCTATGGCACTGAAACTGCTAAAACCCCTGTCTGCTTTGATAGTTCAGGGATTACTGGGATTACTGGGGGTGAGGAAACGCAAACTGTGCTTTCTTTCTGCCCCTCCACTTTTACTCCACCCAACCTCCTTATAGTGGTATGTTGTAATTGTAGTTGTAGTTGTAGTTGTAGGTAGTGTGGCAATATATTGTTCTCACAAGCTCCCACCAAATGATTCACCAGGAACAGGTAGTCAGGGGCGAATAGTTTATACAGGCTTCCCAAAACTGGCGTGTCAGTTATAGACAATGTGCTATTGAACTGAGGCTGGTATATCTTAACCAATGACTCTGTAGAAGGGAATTGCGTAACTCTCCTGTTACTTTGCTGAGCCTCAGAACTAGGGAGGCCCCCGGGGGAGTGTACCCGAGCTCTAATCACTTCTAACCCCCCCGCCTTACCTCTAACACAGAATGAAAATCGGCTCACTGCTTTCCTGCAGTTTCGCTGCGCTTGCAGAGCAGCCTCCCACTTTTCGGCGTCTGTGCTTGTGCTGAACGCCGAATCACCGATGAGCAGGCTCGGTTTCCCGCTGCTCGCTGCTGCAACAGCGGGGGCTGGGGGAGAATCTTGGACAGGATTTCGAACGCTGACCGGGATCAGCATGGAGAGTTGAGACGTTATCCGGCAAAGGCAATTATACCGCAGGTAGGAGACAGGCTTTTTAAAGCACTTGCGGTGCTCCGTAAAAAAACCGAGAGAGAAAAGAAAATAAAGATCTGTAACTACCAATAAGCTGAGCTAAGAGCAGGACCGCCGCTAAATACTACAGTTAATACATTTAGTACGCCGTGATTATGCTATAGTTGCCCCTAGACACCATGTTTTTACGAGCATCCTCACCGCACAGTACCGCGCGTGGAGGTCAGGCACGGAGCTCCCGACCGGTCTCAACATCTTTCCCCAGGCACCAGTTACTGTGGAAAATGGCCGGTTGGGGTGCGCGTGGCTGTTCGCTGGTCTCCCTCCTCCTGCTACTCATGCTGGGCAACCTACCGATTGCTGGGCACTCACCGCTCCCCCCCCCTAACTGGAGAGCCGCGATCGTGTGAGCCAAAGACCTCTGCTTTGCCCGCTGGGTCCAGAGAGATCACCCGCCTATCTGCGACATACTGGCTACCTCAGGAGACGCGGCCTGGCAGCCAACTGCCTTTTCTGGGCTCCTAAGTCCCCGTTCTCCCCTGCAGGTTTCCTGGGAGCTTATTGCTGATACCGGGCTGGGACTTACCTTACACATCTGGGTTAATGCGTATTAATGTTGCCTCTTGGTCTAGACAAACTACTCAGAATTGTGGCGGCCCTTGACTCCAATCAGCATACTTCCTGCTTCTACTACCTATGCTGAGGCTGCTCTCCTAACTTAGATTACTCTGTGCTCACCATTGTTCCCTGATTATTCTAGCCCCCCCACGCGCCTCGCAATATCTACAAAAAAGAAGACTGCTTGGAGTGAAACTCTCGCTAATGAACTCGGACTCTGGCCCACTTTGCGACAACCGACTACACCGCAATTTACCATCTGCCTCGAGTCCCTACAGGAGGCCTGCCATGGGCAAACCCGATAACCGGCAACCAAAACTGTCGTTTGAATCCGCCACGTCCAAAAAAGGACTGAGAAGCTCACAGGAGGTGGGAGGGTTGCAAACCACCATGACTACGGAGACTGGCACCGGCCCGCTGCGTCCGAACTGCAACAGATGATGCAGGAAATGCGGCAGGGATTCGCCACTATAGTGGACAAAGTCGACAGGATGTCCTTGAGAATGGACGCTATGGTTCAAAAAATTGATATTCACGAAGAACGCATCACTGCAACTGAACAACGCATATCCGAGAATGATGACACAACAGCCGCCCACACGACACAATTGGCGAGAATGGACAATGTCCTCAGGGTCATAGCCGCTAAGAATGAGGAGTTGGAAGCCCGAAGTCATCGCAATAACATCCGCGTAATAGGTGTGCCAGAATCGACCAACACGGGGCGCATGGAGGAATATGTGGAGAAGATACTTGTTGCGGCGATTGGCCCTGGGGCGTTCTCCAAACAATTTATTATTGAGAGGTCGCACCGTTCATTGAGACCGAGGCCCAATCCTGGAGCCCCACCACGACCCATCATTGCGAGACTCCTGATTTATCGAGATCGTGATACAGCGTTGAGGGCAGCACGCACCAACCACACGCTTACGTGTGAGGGGTCAGCTTCTCCATCTATCCGGATTTCACCCCTGTGGTACAGGAACAGCGTCGTAAATTCCTCGAAGTCAAGAAGAAGCTCCGAGCACTACAAGTGGACTATGCACTGTTATACCCAGCTAAATTGAGGGTGACGCATCAAGCTAAACAGCATTTTTTACAAGCCCGCAGCAGGTAGAAGACTTCATGAAGAAACTAAAACGAGAACGTGCCGAGAACAGGCGCAATGGAGAAGACAGACAAGAGGATTTCCACTCGGCAAATGAAGATGAGTAATACTGAACACTGCGTCCCTGTTTGCTGATCTATTCCGTGAGTGTCCGTCTCGGACCCTCTGATGGGACCTACGTGATGGACGTCTCACTTGCTGGCTGGAGGTCACTGGACGAGCACTGGACTATGGTGGTAAAGTATTCCAGCCACCCCCACTACCTTGACTAGGCCCAATGTGGCCGATCAGAACGATGGGCGAGGTGTGGGGCGTGGCTATGTGCGCGACTAGGTTGCACCCCAAAGGTAATACCCCACTTTACTTGTTGCTGATGATGAAAATGTTGGAGTGTGTTGGGATTGTTAAGGGTGGGGGGTGGGAAAGGGCTACTGGCAAGTTGGGGCTGCTTCAGTGGGAGGGGGGTGGTGAAGCGCTGGATGGAGCAAAATGGACCCTCGGTAATGAGTTCATGTGCTATTTTGGGCTACTTATTATTAGATTTGCAGTTGACTGTTGGCAGGGCGTGCTCCGGCACTGTTGGACCGCGGCAACTAATGTATGCTTTACTCTTACCTTGAATGCTGCAAAGACTTGCCTTTTGATAGCTACTCAGATACGTTGTGAGGCGTGGCGATGCTGTTTGGGTGGGAGGTTATGTCTCTTGCAGGGTCATATTGAACTCATCGCACTGCATGTCATAGTATTTTCTGAGGTTCTGCGATGTGAGAGGAAAGATGGGTAGTACATTGTTCAGGTATTGATGGGATATGTCGAACTGTATGTACTTGTTTTTTCACAGCTCCTAAAGCCAACATGTTGGGGTTGTTGCAGGGGGGGAACTGGGGGATTGTTCGGTTACAATGTTACCTACTAAGGTTATTCACGAAACCTACCAACGAGTTGCTAAAGCTTGACACGACAGGATATTGTGATTGTATGCAAGAAGGTCTTCTTGCAGTGCAGGTTACATGCACAAGAGACAGGTTGGCTCTGGGCACCGGCATGCATACCATGCTGCGATTACGAGTGATGGCCCACTCGACATCGGCGACTATCTTTCTGAGAGAGGGGGCTGTACATCAATCATGGGGGACTCTAATCTGAACATTTTAACGTGGAATGTGAGAGGTCTTGGGGATCCGAGGAAACGACTACAGGTTCTAGCGTACCTTGATCACCATTCCATACACATAGCCTTCCTGCAGGAAACCCACTTCAAAATGCAACCCACTCATACCTTTGCTAATAGATGGGCGATACATACTTCTTTCTCGTCTTTCTCTACATATGCTAGGGGCACGGCAATTCTGGTAAAAAGAGGCACACCCTTTGTCATGGCCGGGTCCAAGGGGGACTCTCAGGGACAATACTGCATGATGTGGGGTAGATTAGGTTACATAGCGGTTACGTTGGTGTGCTTCTATGGCCCCAACATTGATGACCCGGGGTTCTTTGCTGAGATGTGGGCAGAGATTGTGGGGACAGGTCCACAGCATCTCATTTGGGGCGGGGACTTCAATACCACACTAGATACTACACTGGACAGGTCACACCCAGCCCCACAACACTACACTAAAGCGAGAGCGGAACTGCGTGCAGTAGTTACAGACCACAATTTAGTGGACGCCTGGAGACCCCTACACGCTGATATGAAAGAGGGCACACATTTTACAACACAAGCGCGCTCCTGGGCCAGACTCGACTATGTATTTTTAACACCACAGCTTTATACCTTGCTTACTCGGGCACACCATCTCCCAAGAACATATTCAGATCACTCCCCCGTGAGACTCACACTGCGCTCAGCGGACCTCGCCCCCCCTCACTACAGCTTGGCGGATGCAACCCACAGTGTTACTAGACATCGCCTTTCAGGAAGAACTTTGAGAGGAATGTCTCGATTTCTTCAGGAGGAATAAAGATTCCGTCAGAGACGTTGAAACTATTTGGGACGCATTTAAAGTGACATTAAGAGGGATTTGTATTGCTAAGGGAGCTGGGATGTTAAAGGCCATTGTTGCTCGAATAACGTCCTTGGAAAAGGAAATTAGGAGCCTAGAGACATTACTGGCCACTTCCCCCACTGACCCTGTTCTCCTGAAAATATGAGAAAAAGTCACCGAATATACTGCTGAAGCCACTAGGGAATCAAAATTTAGAGGCAAGTACTGCCTTCTACTCCCTACCTTGATATTACCTGATCAATCCGGATTTGTGCCTGGCAGGGCCACCTCGCATATCTTGCGTACCTTTTTCTCAGTCCTCAACTCATTGCATGAAGGCCAAGCTATGGCAGCTGTCTTTCTGGACGCCACCAAGGCGTTTGATTCCCTTGAATGGGACTATGTATTTCGTGTCTTGGAGAGGATGGGCTTTCCGACGATTTTCATCTCCTGGATCAGGCTCCTTTACGAGCGCCCAATGGCCAGGGTAATGGTAAATTATCCGAGGCATTCCCCATCACCAGAGGGACCAGGCAGGGATGCCCCCTTTCGCCTCTCCTCTTCGCGATAGCTACGGAACCATTAGAGACAGCATCATAGAGATAGTGCACTACGTTGTTTTCAACGGCAAATACTGATATCAATGTATGCTGATGACATCACTTTATATATACGCGACCGTGCGACAACCTAAACCCCATTCTTAGAGAATTCATACAATTTGGTAGACTCTCCGGTATCCAAATTAATTGGGGCAAATCTTGCATGTTTCCGCTTACACCTTCCACAACACGTTTCGACTTGGATTACCCAATTGCCTGGAGTGACGGCGATTTTAAATACTTAGGGATACACATCGAAAAAGATAGGGATGAACTGTTACGTGCCAACTATGGCACTACTATGAACCGCATTATTGATAATGTTGCACGTTGGATTACCTTGCCACTTTCTATGGCAGGTAGAACTTCATTGATCAAAATGGTTATCCTCCCACAACTACTTTACCTTTTTTTAAATATTCCTTTCAACCCGGGCAGGTCCTTTTTCCAAGAGCTCCGTTCAGAGCTTATCAAGCTTGTGTGGGGCAGAAAATCCCCCCGGTTAAGGTGGGATACCATGACTCGACCCTATACTCAGGGCGGTTTTGGTGTACCGGATTTTGAACTATATTATCAGGCAGCTCAAGCTCATTATGCCTATTTCTGGGTGCAGCAACCTAGATATATGCCTCAACTAGCAGCTGAGCACTGGCTAGCCCATCCTATCCCAATAGAAGTTGCACTCTACGGTGTGGTACCCGGCAGGGATAAAACGCCCACAACAGTATTAAGCACGGTTACCGCATGGTCCCGACTGGCTGCTAGACTTGAAGTGACATTGATCTATGCCCCGTTACTACCACTGGCCTATCACCCAGACATGCCCCTTTTGCAGGAAGCGGGATTCCGCAAGTTGCTCCACAGGATTCGTGTGGTAACCTGGGGGGACCTCTATCACAATGCTACATTTCGCTCCATGGAACATTTATATGAAGGCATACGACCAACTCCACTTGACATCTTTTTGTACATTAGGCTCCGCCAAGGACTTAAAGCACTCACACCGGACTTTCCAAATGAACCCCTGGCCTTAGTTCCTTTGCAGCTTATACTTCAAAATGATAACCCTAGCAAACTGGTATCGACAATATATCGGACAGGGCACACACAAATATATCATCCTCCTGCGGCAGCCAAACTGAAATGGGATTTAGAACTAGACAGACCCCTCACTGACAAGCAATGGAATTTTTGCCTCCAGCAGACAGAGCGTATCTCAGCTAGCAGTAGACATAGAATTATACACTACAAATTCCTACATCGCTTATATTACACTCCAGCCCGGTTATGTAGACTTGGACTCTGCACTACTGACAACTGTGATAGATGCCATGCCCATGGGGGCTGATTTTTTGCACCTTGCATGGACCTGCAAGGCAGTCCAACTCTACTGGGTTCAGGTACTGGCTGCACTATCCAACATGATTCACACTGACATAACTCCATCTCCGCTGCTGGCACTCTTGGGATATGTAGAGCCCCAACAGGCGGCGCACCACAAGTTTGTTGCGCTGGCTCTCCTTGTGGCGAAAAGAAGAGTAGCGTGCTGCTGGGGAAGGGGCAGGGCCCCTAAATTCAAGAACTGGCTCAATGATCTCACTTATTGCCAAGAACAACTGGACACATACTCTGAGATGTTACCGACAGCTTCACGACCCTGTGATATATGGGCCCCCTTATGTGGTTACCTATCTAGGGAACGTGCTGAAGCCGGAGAGGGATTATCGGCCTAATGCCCCCCTCTGGACACGTCCCACCATGTGGTCTGCCGGAAGGTACCGGTATGTTAGCCGAGGTATCATGAGGGCCTCTTTTTGCAGGCTCTTTGAGATGTGGACAATGACTTTGACAGGCAGACTCTAGCCTTCCTATTATAATACCGTTCTGTCAGGATTTATTTATGTGGAACTTTGTCTATCTCAACATGTTACTACAGTGCTGACATCGTCTCACATAGGTTATATTCAAGGGTTCGAGGCCGATCTATGATACGATGTATAATTGATTGCAATAGCTAAATGTCCTATGTTGATGTTATATTGAAAATATTGAGATGTATATGCCGGTGATCAATGTCTAGCCACATATACTGTAACACGACCTGCAATGTGTAACTGTAATGCACTCTATGGTGAAGGTTATCAATGAAAAACCCAAAATAAAGTAAAAAAAAAAAAACAGAATGTAAAAATCACCCTAACTAAAGAAATTTTAACATTCTGAGTTCAGGCATACTAAACGTTATTTTCCTACCTTGTTCTCAGGGTTAGTTGGGCTTATAAGATGTTTAAGCAAACTCCCCATTCTATCCTATGGGAACAGATAGCCTTTCAATAGTGAAAAATGAAATTGGCAGCATTTCACTATCAGGACGTGCGACACACACCAGGGCATGTCCTATCTTTACACAGGGGTACATTGGGCCTACCTTAGGGGTGACTAACATGTAAGAAAAGGGAAGGTTGGGGCCTGGCAAGTGGGTGCAATTGCCAAGTCGACATGGCAGTTTTAGACTGCACACAGGCACTGCAATGGCAGGTCTGAGTTATATTTATCCTGTTCATGTTCAGGGAAGACGTGGCTTGCAGTTTGGGCTGAACTGTTCCCATGAGGCACAGGGTCAAGACTGATTTGCATATAGCTGGGTCTGAACTGAGGTGGCTGAGTGAGTTAAAGAATGATGATGGATTCAACCCAGATCTGTGACCAGTGGTGAGTGTCTGAAAAGTTTCAGCGCTCCATCCATCATCTCCTTGTGCTTGCTTTCTTTGCCCTAAGTTGGCAGAGTATGCCCAGACAAGGGTCACTTGCTCACTTTGCCACTGGATTCAAGCTAGCCTGGCTGATGAACGATATTACTCAGAAATTGGTCCCAGAATGCTTGATTCTGGTTCAGGGAAGACCTGGCTGGGCTGTGCGGGCTGGATTGTTCTGAGGAGGCACAGGGTCAAGACTGATTTGAATATAGCAGGGTCTGAACTGAGGTGGTGAAGTGAGCTAAAAAATGATGATGGATTCAAGCCAGATCTGTGACTGGGGGTGAGTGTCTAAAAAGTTTCAGCGCTCCGTCTATCATCTCCTTGTGTTTGCTTTGTTCGCCCTAAGTTGGCAGGGTATGCCCAGATGTGGGTCACTTGCTCACTTTGCCACTGGATTCAAGCTAACCTGGCTGATGAAGGGTGTACCGTGTTACCAGGAACCGGTACCAGGATGCTTTTTTCTGGTTCAGGGAAGACCTGTCTTAGCAGTGCGGGCTGGACTGTTCCGATGAGGCACAGGGCCAAGACTGATTTGCATATAGCTGGGTCTGAACTGAGGTGGCGAAGTGAGGTAAAGATTAAGGATAGATGTAACCCAGATCTGTGACTTGGGGTGAGTGTCTGAAAAGTTTCAGCGCTCCGTCCATCTTCTCCTTGTGTTTGTTTTGTTCGCCCTAAGTTTTCAGGGCATGCCCAGTCGTGGGTCCCTTGCTTGCTTTGCCACTGGATTCAAGCTAGCCTGGCTGATGAAGGGTGTTACCCAGAAACTGGTCCAAGGATGCTTGTTTACAGTTCATGGAAAACCTGGCTTAGCATTTCAGGCTAGACTGTTCCCACGAGGCGCAAGGTCAAGACTGACTTACTTATAGGTGGGTCTGAACTGAGGTGGCAAAGTGAGCTGAAGAATGATGATGGATTTACCCAGATCTGTGACTGGGGGTGAGTGTCTGAAAAGTTTCAGCACTCCATGCATCATCTTGTGTAGCCCTGAGTTATATTTACAGCCTGCTTATGTGGGTGGCACAGCCAGTGCTGCAGGCCCACTAGCAGCATTTGATTTACAGGCCCTGGTCACACACAGTACACTGTACTAGGGACTAGCTAGTAAACCAAATCAGCCAATTATGGAAACACCAATTCATACATACAATTTACAGGGTGAGCATATGCACTTTAGCACTGATCAGCAGTGGTAAAGTGTCCAACGTCATAAAACCAACAAAAACAAGTCAGGAACAGAAGGCCACAAAGCAGTAAAATCTGGGGCTAAACCCACTGTAAAAGCCAAGTCTAACATGAACCATAAAGGATCGGTAAAGGAGCCACCCTCTGAAAACCACTTGATGATGAGAGTCATGATCAAGATAGGGTCAACCTAGGAGCAGTGATTATTGAGCCCTGTATAACATGCAGCTTCCAAAAAAAGTAAGATGCCAAAGGATGCTCGTCTGTGCCCATTCACGCTCGGAACGTGCTCAGCGCCAGCCATTATGCCAGTTTTCCCTCTCAGCTCATAGCGCTGATGAAATACTCCAGTAGAAATCAGCTTTTTATTATGAACCCCTCAGGTAAGCGCTGTCTTGGCTCTACTCCCTGTCCTGGTAAAAGCACCTAGGCGACCTCCTGCCCAGACTGTAGGCTAACTCTCTTAAATTTAATAGTCAGAGCGCCCACTTAGAAAAACAATTTTCCAATGAAACCATTACACCCTACCAAGCCTGTTCACTGCACCTTAATCAATGCACTTTCTCTTATCAAACACACACTTGAGTTTGCAGATTTACTTGTTACACAAGCCATAGACATCGTTTTTATTACAGAGTCCTGAGTGGATGAGGTGTCTGGCCTAGAAATATCCATTGCAGTCCCTGCTGGTTTCTCTATAATCAGGCAAGATCCTTTAGACAAAAGAGGCAATGGTCTTGAAGTTATCTACTGAACAACACTTAAAGGTGTCTTTTTAAATTACAATAACACTAAGGAACTTGAAGCACTATCTTTTAAAATTCACTAACCATTACTTGTTTAATGGTTAGCCTATATATCATTGTCAGGGCAGCCTCTATGCTTACAATGGGTCATATCCTAGACAGAGCAGTTCAGTCTTCTCGCTACACCATCCTGTGCGATTTTAATCTTCATTTAGATTATGTCTATGACAAGGATGCTGCCTATCTAATTGATGTAATGGATAGCTTAGGTCTTTCCCAACATGTCAAGAGAGCCACTAACTGGGCAGGTCACGTGCGGGAGGGTATCTTTTCTAACAATGACTCCCTTCAAATCCTAACCTCACTACCGCTAATCTGGTCTTAACATATCTCTGTCATGTTCATACTCAATCACCATTCTGCTTTATCTAATGCCTCTCAATCGAAAACACACAAACCGATTCACCACTAGCATCAGATGCCTTAAGGACGTCCATATCCCACAACCATCTGCTGGTAGTATTGACCTAAATGAAGCTGAAATCTCTTTAAACCACTGGATTAATACATCCTTGAATATCGTAGCACCAGTCAAAAAAAGGAAAGAAACTGAGAACTAAGCCCTCAGAACCATACTTCTCAGAGAGTCTAATGCTTCAGACGCAAAAGTTCGACTGATTGAAAAGTATATTGAGACTCCACTTTGACGCCATTGAAAGGGAATCCTACAAACCGTTCTTAGCAACTTACAAGGCATTAATCTTCACAGAAAAAAATCAGCTTTTACACAAACGCCATTAAAGCATCAAAAAGTTCATCTAAAGAACTATTTGTCACGGTGAAAAAACTCACCAAGCCCCCCCAAAAGCATAACGATCAGTGTTAGTCAATTTTGCTGTGACTCCCTTGCAACTTTTTTTCAGCACAAAATCAAGGCAGTCTATAGCAGCTTCTCAAATAATCACCTCCCTGGGTAGTCTTCATCTCTCATCTTGTGCACCATAAACCCCTCTCCAGTGTGTACTACAGACCTGGTAGGGGGTCTCAGTTGATTCCACCACCTTATCATCTTTTTCACCTCTCACTAAGTTATGAACCTGCTTCACAAAACAAAGTCAGGCTCCCCACTTGATTCTTGCCTCCCAAATTATTTCATTTAGTACCAGAAACCATTAAGGTGCTTCTCTTGGGCATTTTTAATCAAATGTTCAATATGGGCTGTTCCCTACCAAATGGAAATTAGCAACAGTCCTTCCGGTTCTGAAAAAGCCAAATTTAGACAATACAGACCCAAACGACTATCGACTCATTTCCAGACTGCCCTTCCCTGCTAAAATGGTAGAGAAGGCTATAAATATCGAGATGACAGCCTTTATTGAGACTCATGGACATCTTGACTCCACCCAGTTTGGGTTCAGAATCCACCACAGAATCGAACTTACTTTGATCACAGAATCAGAGCAGGATAGACAGACAGTGGATGACGGCAGAGACAAAATCAAGATGGGAGGGGATCAGAAGCAGTTGTCGCATGACCATGAATGAGGAGCTCTAACACAATCTGCTCCCTGAGCTATAAATTAGTAGCAAAATAGTAGTAAAGTATATCGGCTGGAGGAAGCAAATCTGCATCATGTGACCATGCAGTGTTGTACCCCTCTGTTATTAATCTCCAGCTGTTTCACAAAAAATGTTTTATGTCAACAGTATTTGAATTTGTTGGCAGTAATGGATGAATCATACATGTCAGTGGTAAAATCAACAGTGCTTGATGATATTAGCATATTGTAAGAAATATTTTTTTTGCTTTGCTGCCTTCAGCTTTTCAAAAAGTAGCATTTTGCACAGCAAATTAAAATACTGCAAATATCATTTAATGCTAACAAACTAACTGCCAACATAAATCTGTGTATGTGTTATGACCATCAGCATCATCATAGACAGAACTCTTCCTGTGACGTTGCCAATACCAGAACACGTCAAAATACTGTCGACATAGAAGAGTTTCACATTAAGGCCCACTCAATTTTAATTTCACAATGTACCATCTTATACCTTGAGTTGTTTTCATATCAGTTGATATATCAAAGGTGGTGGTGTGTTTTTTGTATGCATTGACTTTTTCATAAGACCTAATTGTTAGTTCCCTGTGGCAGCTCAAGACTATCGTTTAACACCAGACTGGAGACTAAGAAGTGTAAAAAAGGAAAGAACAACACAAAAGGCCTTTGTATAAATTCCCCTAGATCTGGAACAACACCCATGTATCCATAAGGATCATACCAAATTAGGAAAGAGTTGAAGATAAACCTCTTTAAAGAACAGTTCATCAGAATGCATTAACAATCCAATAACCAGCTAATTTGCCTGTCATTTCTTGACTGTCTACTTGCCTTTGACCCTGGACAGTGTTCTTGCCTTTTCCTGTCGGTTTGTGCTATGGAAATGCCACATGCATACATACATATACAGTTTTTACTATCATTAATGCATCAACTTCTTTTTGTGGGAATGCATCCTCCAATCGGCCAGAAATGTTGACTTTGTAACTTTGGTGCAAGGTTCGAGTCCCAGCATCGGCTCAACATCCTGTGATTCAGGGCAAATCCTCCAATCTCCCAGTGCCAACAAAAAAATAATAATAATAATATATCCTTGGATAAAGTACAGGTGCTCATGTAAAGTGCTCCAATACCTTTGGGTCGAGTTCGTTCTGTATAACATTCGGCCAAACCTAGTCCTTTTTGATAAATAAGAGCTTTCAGGGGCATATTACCAACGTTTAGCGATATTTACCGCTAACGATGCTTAGCAACGAATTTTTTAACGCTAAGCATCGCCGGAAATTATCGCAGAGATAACTTGCTATTAGCAAGGTTTATCTCAGTAGTGATAAAAATCTTCGCGCTAACTGCCAATTGAGAGATTATCTCTGGAAAACCAACGATAATCTCTCGAAGTTTGGTGTTAGCCTGATAATAGGGGCTCACAAACTTAGCCATGATATCCACCTTCCATAGGATATCATGGCTAAGTCAGGAAAATACCAGGTGTAAAAAAAGCAGTGTTAACCGCGGTTAGCGCTGCTTTTTTTTATCACTAACAGGGTTAGCGAAATCCTTGATAATAGGAGAAATGTCGTTTAACAACATTTCTCCTATTATTTTTCTCTGGAACGCCCCCTTTGCATCTCATTAGAGATGCAAGGGGAAGCTTAGAGAAAAAGGGTGCTAACATGCGAATTGTTATTGTTAATGGGGTTTTATAGCGCGCCTAATCACCTGCAGGCCTCTAAGCGCCAGGAAAGATGGTAGTAAACAATAACTTAGCAAGATGGAAGCTGGATTATACTGTGCTCATGCTTTTGCTGAACAGGAATGTTTTTAGGCTCTTCCTGAATCGTAATAGATTCCCTTCCCGACGCAGGGCCTCCGGCAACCTGTTCCATAGCTGAGGGACTAGCACTGAGAAGGCTCTCCCTCCCTTGGTCACTAGCCTGTAGCGGGGGCAGACCAGTAGTTGGGAGTCTGAGGATCGAAGTGTTCTCGTGGGGCAATAAAGTTGCAGACGATCTTTGATGTAAGATGGGGCTTTCCCATAAATTGCCCTATGGGCCGTGCATAAGTTCTTAAATTCCACTCTTTCTTTGATGGGGAGCCAGTGCAAGCTTTGTAGTAGGGGAGTAGCTTTAGATCTCCTCGGTAATCTGAAAATCAACCGGGCAGCGTCATTCATTATGACCTGGAGTCTACTGGTCAGAGTTTTCGGTAAGCCAAGGTACAGGGCATTCCCGTAATCAATTCTGGAGATGATGGTGGCCGTTACTATTGATCGCATCATGGATTGTGAGAGGACGGGAGTTAACTTCCGCAGTTGCCTAATGATGTTCGTGCAACTTCCCACAACCACAGAGATCTGAGGGGCCATTGACAGATCGTCATCCAGTTTGATCCCCAAGCTTTTTACAGATGAGCTTGGTTTTGGAGCCGGGCCCAGCTCTGTAGGCCAATAGAGATCACCCCAAGGAGAGGCAGTGGATGGAATCACTAGTACCTCGGTCTTGTCAGGGTTCATTTTTAACAGATTATCTGTCATCCATTGCACTGTGAACCGCAAGATGTTCTGAGTTTGGAGTTGCGCGGCCGTGGTGTCATCGACACTTAACAGCAGTTGCGTGTCGTCCGCGTAGTTATAGACTTTACAGCCCATAGTGGCCAGAGAAGCAATCAATGGTTGCAGGTAGAGGTTAAATAGAAGCGGGGACAGGGCGGACCCCTGTGGCACCCCGCACTCTAAAATCCCCACCTCAGATGTTTCGTCCCCCAGTTGTATCTTTTGGGTCCTTCCTGTAAGGAATGATTGCAACCATTGAAAGGCCTGGCCCTTAATCCCAAAGTCCCTCAGTCTGTCCAAAAGCAAGGCATGGCTGACAGTATCGAACGCCGCTGATAGGTCCAGCAAAATCAGGGCGCTCGGTTTCTTGGAGTCAGCCATGCCTCTTAGCTCATCCAACACCGATAGCATCACCAACTCGGTACTGTGATGAGCACGAAAACCTGCCTGTCGCTCGTGGAGTAGATGGTGAGTTTCCAAATAGAGGGACAGGGACTTTAGTATATGCTGCTCAAGAACTTTAGAAAGGAAGGGCAACTGGGAAATAGGTCTATAGTTCTTTAACATCGCCGGATCAGATCCAGGCTTTTTCAATAAAGGTCTTACACGCGCCTCCTTCAGTTCAGCCGGTAAGTACCCCGTGTCTAAAGATCTATTGAGGAGGGAGATGATACGCTCCTCCAGCAAGGGGCGCGCCACACGGAAGATCTCAGGTGGGCACGGGTCAGCTGGGGAACCAGATTTGATTTTCCTCATCAGTTGTTCTAGGATCAATGCATCCATCTCTGGGAATATTTCAAGGGAGCAGTCGGTCACGATCTCAGATGCTGATGTTATAGCAGTCCCTGATCCCACCCCAATCTTTATCTCCTGGATGATGAGCTTCACCTTCTCTAAAAAGTAGGCCTGAAAGGTGTTGCAATCCATAGGAGCCCTAGAATTGTCGTTTTTTTTGCTCAACTCTGCCAATATTTTAAAGGTCTCTTTCTGAATATTCGCTGCCTGACTTAGGCGGGACTCGAAGTGGTCCGCTTTGGCTTGGGTCATCAAGTTTTTATATTGTTGAAGGGAAGTGTTAGCACCCTGTTGCTAATAGGGAGATAATTTTATCTCCGCTTTCTTGGCTTTTAAAGCCAAAAAAGCGGAGATAAATCCCTTGATAATATGCCCCTCAGTTTCTTCTTATGCTGTTGCAGTTAGTGTTTCACTTCCTGTCTCTGCTTTCACCCTGGCAGTTAAGAGACTGCTGCCAGTTCAATGATGCTGAATTTTAATTTTGCTTTATTCCCTGGCGAATTCTTTCTCCTCGACCCAGAAAGGGCATTCTACTTGCTCTAAATGTGCATCGGTATTTAACATAGTATGTATACTGCTCTTTGATCTCTTGAGAGTAGTTATTTCTTTTAGTGTTTTTGAGATCACTATGTATAATTATTAATGCCCTGAAATGGGAAAATACCTAAACCAAAGACTCAAACTCTATTTTTTGGGCGGGGAGATTTATAGAGCGTGAACTCGACCCAAAGGTATCAGAGCGCTTTACATAAGCACCAGTTACTTAACAGACAGACACATTCATGTTGTTAGGCACGGGGAGATTAAGTGATATGTCCGGGATCACAGGATGTTGAGCATCCCTGTTGAGAAACGAACTCGGTTCAAGGTCAACCGCTCTAGCCGTTAGGCCACATCCTCTCCTTATGCGGATATAGAGCGCTCCGAAGCACTAATGCACGCTGTCTAGAAACCACTCAATTCTCAAGAGTTTTGCTACGTGTCAGGTCTAATTCCCAGTATCTCATAACAATTACCAAAGAAATCAGAGAACCCCTTTTTCTGTTCCTTCAAAAGCAGACACTCCCAGCTTCTGAAGCACCTCAACATTGAATAGCTAGTTTCTATATTCTCTGTTGTGTATTGGTACCTAGTTCTTCGTTCTCTTCTCAGGCTCCTGATGTAGCTCCTGTGCTTTGAAATGAACAGAGTTAAGTTCTGGATAGTCAATGTTAGGCAATTTCCCATCCCTTTAGTTCTGACTCACTGCATTATAACCAGGGCGACTGGAATTATGTGGCAGGGAAGAAGAAAATTATTCACCAGGGTTGACTAAATTATGCACCAAGAAACGGGAAATTATGCGGCATAATGCTGCAGATTTATTGATAGCCTTACTTCATTATTTTGTCATTTTTACTCATGGTAATACTGTCTGGGCAAAGATTTCATCTCATTAATACCAGTTTAACAACCAATTACATAAATAAGCAACTAAAAGATGAATACTTAACACTCACGAAGGGTATTTCAATGTGCGTGAGCAAGAATCACCATGTTTTTACTAGCTTTTGATCCGTTCGAGCTGGAAATATTGTTTTGGGGGGGGTGTTACAAAGTACAGATTGTGCAGAGGATGATAGATAGTGTGGCAAATGTGGCCAATCCTTAAAAATGCGAAAAAAAGCAGTGGCCACAGAATCACAGAATTTCAATGCCCCTGATTATAACCACTGCACCACAAGCACTGCACTATACAGATACCTTGCTTTGGTGTTCCCTTTCTGAGAATATCAGATGAAGTAAACTAAATTATGTTATTGTTTTTTTAAGTATGTTCCACCATTATCTTGTACACTCTAGGTTGAAGCTCTCTCTTATCATAGTGCTTGTAATTTATTGTAATTAATAAAGCATTGTGGCTGTATTATTTAAATTCATACAACTATCAAAATGTGTATCCGTTTGCAAAGCTCTCTGCTGTTTTTTAAAGCTTTGCTAATAAAAAATCAAAAGAAATAAAAAAAGTTACACTTCAGAAGCTGAGTGTATGTCAG
Source organism: Lissotriton vulgaris (assembly GCF_964263255.1). Classification (NCBI taxonomy): domain Eukaryota; kingdom Metazoa; phylum Chordata; class Amphibia; order Caudata; family Salamandridae; genus Lissotriton; species Lissotriton vulgaris. The sequence continues at coordinate 350,479,389 of NC_141685.1, read as the reverse complement.
TGTATGTTTCTATGGGTCTAATGCATTCTGGGGCATATGTATGAAGCCTTTATCCCGTTTGCAAACAGGCCAACTCTCAGAATCGGCCCGTTTGCGAACGGGAAAAAGTCTTTTGGGATGTATCATCCCAAAAGGGCCTCGCAATATAGGGAATCGCAAAATTTGCAATTCCCTATTTTGCAAATGTATTTAAGGAATCGTACATTACTATTCCTTAAATGCAATGCAGGAATCACCCAAGTTGTGCGATTTTGCCCTAAGAAATCGCAAATTACCACCAACTTCAAGTTGGTAGTAATTTGCGATTTCTTTGAAAAATGCACTTTTTGCATTTTTCAAAGTGCCATGTGGCGCACATACATGCCCTTAGGGCATGTATGTGCGACAAATGTGCACACATACATATTCCAGGGGTGCAACAGGGTATCCTTTTGACACCCTTGCACCCTTGAACTTGCATTCTCAATTTGCGATTACCTAATGGGTACTCGCAAATTGTGAATATCTTCCCTTAATTCCTATGGGCCTTTAAGCCCATAGGAATGAATGGGAAGGTATTCCTTCATTATGACTCCCAATTTGCGATTCCCAATTAAGAAATATTAAGGAATTGCAATTTTTATTGGGATTCCTACATACATTCCATTTTGCGAGTCCTTAATAATGATTCGCTAAAAATCGCTATTGGGGACTCGCAAAACGTTTTCTAATACATATGCCCCTATGATTCCTATTAAGAAATCGTAAATAGCATGAAATAACATTTTGCAATTTGCGATTTCTTAATAGGTATCTACTAAAATGCATTCATTTGGTAGAAATGAGTGCAATTTACACACTGATTACTGAATGCATTGTTTTATTTTAATTAACCTATGGATTAATAGGTTGGTTTGCAAAATATCAGATCATAGTTAGTCGCAATACGACCTACCTCATTAATAGGCATGAGTTACGTCGCAAAATGAGTCCCAATGTTACTGGTTAAAGTCACAGGCTTGGTGAACTGCTGGAGTCAGCAGATCACCATGTCTGGGATTGCTTTTAAATAAAGTAATCTTTATTTTAAACAGCCCGTTTTCCTAGAAAGAAAAGGGCTGCATTTAAAAAGAAAAGGAATACTTTTCTAAGCAGTTTTATGAGCAGACAGAGGTACCCTGGAACATCGCCTACTCGTAAAAAATGTTTTGTCGACATTCGTAAAGGGAAGGGATCATTTGGGGACCCCTTCACATTTACGAATACTTATCACCACTTTTAATTTGGTGCTTAAAGATTTGGAGCACATTTTTTAACATTTGCCGCAACGCACTTTCTGTGCGGCGTCAAATGGAGAGAACAGTAATGCACCATATTTACTAAGATATGATGCATTCTAACTCTCTGTGCTGGTGCACTGAGTGCTACCGTGCGACAACGCAGGCACCCTTGCACTATCGTGCAAGGGTGCCTGTGTTACAGGCAGGATTGTATTTGTGCAGGAACAGCCTTCCTGCACAAAAACAATCCTCAGAGGCAATTTTCCTCTTTCAACATGTGCTGCAGAATGCAGCACACGTAGAAAGAGGAAATAACAAGGAGAAATAGACATATTTCTCCTTGTTATGCTTGTGTCGGGATGGCGTAACATTTTGATGCATTTCCAGATTTGCTACCCTTAGTAAATAAGGGAATGTGCTAAAATCCATGGGTAGATGCATGGGAACGCCCACACTCCACCCATGGAAAGCCTTTCCAACATAGAGTAAATAAAAGCTGCAATTTGAGCTGCCGTTGCTTCGCTTTGTATTTACTAAGCTACGAATGGTCTCACAAGGTGGCTTAGTGTGCCTTAGTACATATCAATTAAGCCCTTGTGTCACCTTGCGTGACGCAAAGGTAACGCAAGAGCTTAGTTAATCTGGGCCTTGACATTTTGTGACCAGAGTTTGGTCAGTCAACATTAATACATATGCTAAAGAATCTGTACTTGTAAGGGTCGACGTTTACACGTCCCTTCCAAATACCGAGTCTGTATTTATTCTAAAACCCAAATTGCGATTCGGTAACATATTACTGAATCACAATATGGGTTTGGTACATTTAAAAAAGCAATTTTGCGGTTGAAAAGGCTCACATTTTACCATTTTGACCATACAATTGATTGATACATCAGGCCCGTGTATCTCTATGTCTGAAAGGACTAGGGGCCCAATTCACAGAACTAACTTAAGACAAAATCCTAAACTTACTTCTAATGGTATTCACAGAAATTAGGATTTTGTCTTAAGTTTGTCTTAAGACAAACTTAAGACAGATTTAAGACAAACTTAAGACAAAATCCTAACTTCTGTGAATACCATAAGTAGTAAGTTTAGGATTTTGTCTTAGGTTAGTTCTGTGAATCGGGCCCTAGTACATCCAGTGCAAGGATCAGAGTTTTGCCCCACGGACGTACGTTCTAATACCAGAGGTTCTATACACACTTTCATCCTCCCTGTAAGAGATAATATAAGTTCCTTTAGTTTGGGAAACAATAAAAGTGTGTTCCTGTGTAATGGTGTCCATGGGTGAATGTGTTTTTCCTAATTGTACATGTTGAGCATATGTTATTAGAATTGGGGATGGAGGTGCTGAACCGAAGAAAAAGATTAAGGGAAAAAATGAAGCACACGGTCAAAATATGATTAATGCCTCTAATTTCAGACAAGTTATATAACTCAGTTTTATTTTTGCTTGAAATGTTTCATATGGGGGATCCAGAGCAACCTCTATGGTTTGTGTTTAGTTCTACTGCTGACGTATTGCAGGAAAAAGTCCAAGTTTGGATGTCCTATGCAAGCCCATGGTTTAACCTGTTTAGATTTTAGTATATTGGAACATATGGACCATCATTTTTGGGTGATAATTCTGGTATTGAAAGCATCACATTTTGCTCTTATTTTCAAAGAGTGCATCATGCCACCTTTTATGTTGAAGCATAACAAAAAGAGATGGGTGGGATGCTTTGTATATTGAAACATTTTTTTAAATTAATTATTTTGACCAAAAATGTTGGTCATGGTACCACGGATGTACCAAAGGGAGCAGATTAGGTAACTTAGATGAAACTATTAAGACAAGGGACAAACCATTGATATTCCATATGCAATAAAGTACCAGCTGCTGTACATTATAAGGATATTTCAAGTCACCAAGAAGTTTTGTGGGTGTATTGAGGAAGGAACCCAGAGGTCAAGTTATTTTATAAGGTTATGGAACTCTGAGGTGACTTGCAATATCCTGTCAATGTCGAGCAGAGTGGTTTTATTCCTTGTAATACATGCTCATGCCATCACTCATCCAACAAATCACATATATCCTTGGTGTCTTGCTCATTCACGTTCATTACAAACATGACGAATCTGCACTGAAAAACTTAAACACACCAAACATCAGTTAGCAATTTTTTCAAAACCATATTAGAATCCATTTAATGTTAGTCAGGTTAAAATGCTGTGGGTCAGATTCTGTAGAAACATGCAGAGAGTTTACTTTTCCTGCATTGGCCTATCGGTGTAAAAAAAGCACATCTACATAAATATCTCTTTCCTCTGTTGACCACTGATTCTTTTTAGAAAAACATATCAGAAGGAGGAAAATCCACTTCTCATTCTCTGAGGTTAAACTGCAGCTGTTCTTATGCTTCATGACCTGCATTTCACCTTGGCTGCTGCCATCAGGATTTATGACATCAGGAGTTATGAGTAATAAGTCATTACAGTTAAGCAGTTGCATCATTTCTTTATTAGAGATGACTACTGACATCACTGCTCCACTGTAATAAGGAAATTAAAGATGGGCTATTATACATGAATTGCAGGCTTCCATGCATTCTATTACACATAATATTACAGTTTATGTATTGACAAGTTCATGTACAGCTTGCTATTGGTGAGAATCAGGAAGTTACAGAGGGCATCTGAGAGGGGTGGAAGGGTTACCATGCATGAGATGGGCCTTGAGAAAAGGCATGAATTAAAGGCCATGCTAAGAACGTGTGAGCTCCATCCTTTCCTTTTGGCTGTGAACTGTGAGGTGTTACTCATAAAAGCGTTAATTCCTTCCTCTTTGCAGAGAAGAGATGCGGAGGGCTCTAGTTAGTGACAAAAAGGCGTCAGAGGAGGTGTTATATCGTTGGTACTTGGGGTGCCGTGGGGCCGAGGTCACATTCGCACTGGGACTCACACTGGCGGGGCCGCTGAGGAGCGTGAAAAGCTGTTTTCCTAGACATGTCGAAAAGGACCGAAGGTTGTGACCCTGTGAGGACTAGTGTTGTGCTGGCAAAGCTGTCTGCGTGTGTGCCATGAACTTCTGTCATTGAGGAGAATTACAGAAATGCATTCGAAGGAACTGTCAGTCAGTCGTCAACAGGCACTGTCCACTATATATCACTCAAGGCAGAATTCATTCTTTCACATGGGTGAATGTTAAGCCCCACCTCTTGGTAGTTTAGCTGTGAACAGGGTATTTACGTTGTTGGACACAATGTATAGTTTAGGAATATAAAATGAGTATTTCCTATTTGAGAGTATCTAAACTACAGCTTTAGTGCAAGAGGAAAACTGAGTTTCCCGTAGTCGGGCTGCACTGCTCTTCCTTCTCCAGGTTTGATGCAGGCACGCCTAATGACTAAGGGCTAGACTGCGCTTAATTAGCCAACAATAATGGAAGGATCCGCAGCATATCAGGCACCTTTGCTCTTCCTTATCCAGGATTAATGGAAGGATCTGTGGAGTCTCTGTACTCCAGCGCTCTTTCTTATCACAGGATTAATGGAAGGATCTGTGGAGTCTCAGTACTCCAGGGCTCTTTCTTATCCAGGATTGATGGAAGGATCTGTGGAGTCTCAGTACTCTGGTGCTTTTTCTTATCACAGGATTATTGGAAGGATCTGTGGAGTCTCAGTACTCCAGCGCTCTTTCTTATCTAGGATTAATGGAAGGATCTGTGGAGTCTCAGTACTCCAGGGCTCTTTCTTATCCAGGATTGATGGAAGGATCTGTGGAGTCTCAGTACTCTGGTGCTTTTTCTTATCACAGGATTATTGGAAGGATCTGTGGAGTCTCAGTACTCCAGCGCTCTTTCTTATCTAGGATTAATGGAAGGATCTGTGGAGTCTCAGTACTCCAGCGCTCTTTCTTATCTAGGATTAATGGAAGGATCTGTGGAGTCTCAGTACTCTGGTGCTCTTTCTTATCACAGGATTAATGGTAAATGCTGCCCAGAAATGCTGCAGAACCTTGTCATTAATAATGAGTAAGGGCTAGCTCACCAGTCCCGAGATGTAGCAGATTATTGTCATAAAAAAGTGTGAACGATGGCGCTTATCAGATCAAAGTGCTGCTTCTTGTTATCATTAACCCGTTTACGGCGGCGATAATTTTGCCGCAGTGCGGGGCGTTCTATTATGTGTGCGGACCCGCGTCGGCCAACAGACGTGCGCAGCACTACGAAGGTAGGGTTCGCGGCGGCGGTTGACCGACGGCAGCAACAAAAGGGTTAATATTGGGTAAGGCGGAACTCACCCGCCTCAAGATGCTGCTGATCCTTGTCATTAATAGTGGATAAGCTTACTCTTACCAGCTTATAGATGCTGCAGAACTTTGTCCTTAATAGCAGGTAAAGTGGACCTCATCAGCCACACGATGCTGCAGATTCTTGTCATTAATAAGTAAGGCGGAGCTCACCAGCCCATAGTGGCTTCACATCCTCCCAATCATAGTGAGTCAGGAAGTACACTCCAGCCCCATGATGTTGCATGCCTTTGCCATTACTAGTGGGTAAAGAAAAGCACTTAATCCGTTGAGTTGCCGCATGTCCTTGCCATTATTAGGGTGTAACGAACACTGTTCCAGGCATGAGGTGCTGCAGATCCTTTATATTAATAGTGGATCAGGAAGTGCACTCCTGCCTGAGATGCTGAAAGTCCTTGCCATTAAATGTGGGCAAAAAAAGAGAACTGCAAGCCAGAGATCTGTGGTTCCTTCCAATAATGTTGGGTACAGAAGAGCGCTACAGCCCCAGGGTACTGCAGGTTATTGTGTGTAATCCTAGATAAGAAAGAGTCATAGAGCACCAAGACTCTGCAGATCCTTCCTTTAATTGGAGATAAGAAAGAGCCCAGGAGCCTGAGACTCTGTAAATCCTTGCCATTAATCCTGGATAAGGATAGGCCTTAGAGCACCAAGAATCTGTGGATCCTTCCATTAATCCTAGTTAAGAAAGAGCGCTAGAGTACTGATGACTCCACAGATCCTTCCATTAATCCTGGTTAAGAAAGAGCGCTAGAGTACTGATGACTCCACAGATCCTTCCATTAATCCTGGTTAAGAAAGAGCGCTAGAGTACTGATGACTCCACAGATCCTTCCATTAATCCTGGTTAAGAAAGAGCGCTAGAGTACTGATGAATCCACAGATCCTTCCATTAATCCTGGTTAAGAAAGAGCGCTAGAGTACTGATGACTCCGCAGATCCTTCCATTCATTTTGTATAAGGAAGAGCCCGGGAACCCTGAGACTCATTAGATCCTTGCCATTAATCCTGGATAAGAAAGAGCACCGGAGTACAGAGACTCAGCAGATCCTTCCATTAATCCTGGATAAGGAAGAGCTCAGGAGCTTCGAGACCCAGTAGATCCTTGCCATTAATCCTGTGATAAGAAAGAGCGCTGGAGTACCAAGACTCCACAGAGCCTTCCATTAATCCCGGATAAGAAAGAGCGCTGGAGTACTGAGACTCCACAGATCCTTCCATTAATCCTGGATAAGAAAGAGCGCTGGAGTACTGAGACTCCACAGATCCTTCCATTAATCCTGGATAAGAAAGAGAGCTGGAGTATTGAGACTCCACAGATCCTTCCATTAATCCTGGATAAGAAAGAGCGCTGGAGTACTGAGACTCCACAGATCCTTCCATTAATCCTGGATAAGGAAGAGACCAGGAGCTTCGAGACCCAGTAGATCCTTGCCATTAATCCTGGATAAGAAAGAGCACCAGTCTACCAAGACTCCACAGATCCTTCCATTAATCCTAGATAAGAAAGAGCGCTGGAGTACTGAGACTTGACAGATCCTTCCATTAATCCTGGATAAGAAAGAGCGCTGGAGTACTGAGACTCCACAGGTCCTTCCATTAATCCTGGATAAGAAAGAGCGCTGGAGTATTGAGACTTCACGGATCCTTCCATTAATCCTGGATAAGAAAGAGCGCTGGAGTACTGAGACTCCACAGATCCTTCCATTAATCCTGGATAAGAAAGAGCGCTGGAGTACTGAGACTCCACAGATCCTTCCATTAATCCTAGATAAGAAAGAGCGCTGGAGTACTGAGACTCCACAGATCCTTCCATTAATCCTAGATAAGAAAGAGCGCTGGAGTACTGAGACTCCACAGATCCTTCCATTAATCCTGTGATAAGAAAGAGCACCAGAGTACTGAGACTCCACAGATCCTTCCATTAATCCTAGATAAGAAAGAGCGCTGGAGTACTGAGACTCCACAGATCCTTCAATTAATCTTGTGATGAGAAAGAGCACCAGAGTACCGAGACTCCACAGATCCTTCCAATAATCCTAGATAAGAAAGAGCGCTGGAGTACTGAGACTCCACAGATCCTTCCATTAATCCTAGATAAGAAAGAGCGCTGGAGTACTGAGACTCCACAGATCCTTCCATTAATCCTGTGATAAGAAAGAGCACCAGAGTACCGAGACTCCACAGATCCTTCCATTAATCCTAGATAAGAAAGAGCTCTGGAGTACTGAGACTCCACAGATCCTTCCATTAATCCTAGATAAGAAAGAGCGCTGGAGTACTGAGACTCCACAGATCCTTCCATTAATCCTGTGATAAGAAAGAGCACCAGAGTACCGAGACTCCACAGATCCTTCCATTAATCCTAGATAAGAAAGAGCGCTGGAGTGCTGAGACTCCACAGATCCTTCCATTAATCCTGTGATAAGAAAGAGCACCAGAGTACCGAGACTCCACAGATCCTTCCATTAATCCTAGATAAGAAAGAGCTCTGGAGTACTGAGACTCCACAGATCCTTCCATTAATCCTAGATAAGAAAGAGCGCTGGAGTACTGAGACTCCACAGATCCTTCCATTAATCCTGTGATAAGAAAGAGCACCAGAGTACCGAGACTCCACAGATCCTTCCATTAATCCTAGATAAGAAAGAGCGCTGGAGTACTGAGACTCCACAGATCCTTCCAATAATCCTGTGATAAGAAGGAGCACAGAGCCCCGAGACCCAGTAGATCCTTCCATTAAACCTGGATAAGAAAGAGCAGAGGAGCCCCGAGACCCAGTAGATCCTTCCAATAATCCTGGATAAGGAAGAGCCCGGGAGCCCAGAGACCTGGTAGATCCTTGCCATTAATCCTGTATAAGAAAGAGCTCTGGAGCATGAGACTCTGCAGAGTCTTTCATTAATCCTGGATATGGAAGAGCCTGGGATGCCCGAGACTCTATAGATCCTTGCCATTAATCCTGGATAAGGAAGAGCAGTGGGGTACTGAGACTCTGTAGATCCTTCCATTAGTCCCGTAAAAGGGAGAGCCCTGGAGCCCGAGACTCTGCAGATCCTCCCATCAATCCTGGATAGGAAAGAGCACTGGAGAACTGAGACTCCACAGATCCTTCCATTAATCCTGTGATAAGAAAGAGCACCAGAGTACCGAGACTCCACAGATCCTTCCATTAATCCTAGATAAGAAAAAGCACCAGAGTACCGAGACTCCACAGATCCTTCCATTAATCCTAGATAAGAAAGAGCGCTGGAGTACTGAGACTCCACAGATCCTTCCATTAATCCTGTGATAAGAAAGAGCACCAGAGTACCGAGACTCCACAGATCCTTCCATTAATCCTAGATAAGAAAAAGCACCAGAGTACCGAGACTCCACAGATCCTTCCATTAATCCTAGATAAGAAAGAGCGCTGGAGTACTGAGACTCCACAGATCCTTCCATTAATCCTAGATAAGAAAGAGCGCTGGAGTACCGAGACTCCACAGATCCTTCCATTAATCCTAGATAAGAAAGAGCGCTGGAGTACTGAGACTCCACAGATCCTTCCATTAATCCTGTGATAAGAAAGAGCACCAGAGTACCGAGACTCCACAGATCCTTCCATTAATCCTAGATAAGAAAGAGCGCTGGAGTACTGAGACTCCACAGATCCTTCCATTAATCCTGTGATATGAAAGAGCACCAGAGTACCGAGACTCCACAAATCCTTCCATTAATCCTAGATAAGAAAGAGCGCTGGAATACTGAGACTCCACAGATCCTTCCATTAATCCTAGATAAGAAAGAGCGCTGGAGTACTGAGACTCCACAGATCCTTCCATTAATCCTGTGATAAGAAAGAGCACCAGAGTACCGAGACTCCACAGATCCTTCCATTAATCCTAGATAAGAAAGAGCGCTGTAGTACTGAGACTCCACAGATCCTTCCATTAATCCTGTGATAAGAAAGAGCACCAGAGTACCGAGACTCCACAGATCCTTCCATTAATCCTAGATAAGAAAAAGCACCAGAGTACCGAGACTCCACAGATCCTTCCATTAATCCTAGATAAGAAAGAGCGCTGGAGTACTGAGACTCCACAGATCCTTCCATTAATCCTAGATAAGAAAGAGCGCTGGAGTACTGAGACTCCACAGATCCTTCCATTAATCCTAGATAAGAAAGAGCGCTGGAGTACTGAGACTCCACAGATCCTTCCATTAATCCTAGATAAGAAAGAGCGCTGGAGTACTGAGACTCCACAGATCCTTCCATTAATCCTGTGATAAGAAAGAGCACCAGAGTACCGAGACTCCACAGATCCTTCCATTAATCCTAGATAAGAAAGAGCACTGGAGTACTGAGACTCCACAGATCCTTCCATTAATCCTAGATAAGAAAGAGCGCTGGAGTACTGAGACTCCACAGATCCTTCCATTAATCCTGTGATATGAAAGAGCACCAGAGTACCGAAACTCCACAAATCCTTCCATTAATCCTAGATAAGAAAGAGCGCTGGAGTACTGAGACTCCACAGATCCTTCCATTAATCCTAGATAAGAAAGAGCGCTGGAGTACTGAGACTCCACAGATCCTTCCATTAATCCTAGATAAGAAAGAGCGCTGGAGTACTGAGACTCCACAGATCCTTCCATTAATCCTAGATAAGAAAGAGCGCTGGAGTACTGAGACTCCACAGATCCTTCCATTAATCCTGTGATAAGAAAGAGCACCAGAGTACCGAGACTCCACAGATCCTTCCATTAATCCTAGATAAGAAAGAGCGCTGGAGTACTGAGACTCCACAGATCCTTCCATTAATCCTAGATAAGAAAGAGCGCTGGAGTACTGAGACTCCACAGATCCTTCCATTGATCCTGTGATAAGAAAGAGCACCAGAGTACCGAGACTCCTGATGTAAATATATAATTTACCGTCGAAATTTCTATGCAGGTAAGTACTTAATCAATAATAACTCAAGTCGGAAAGAAAGAACCAGAGTCCGTGGTGTTAGAGTTCTTAGGGGTTTTATTCCTTAAAAAGGAATGGTCAAGACCAGGATATCATGTTCTTCCCACCACAGGGATGGAAGAAGGGATAGAGCGCTGCATTTTATTTACAGTACATAGCTTATATACTTAATTCATGTCATAGAAAGCAATACAGTAGACGTAACAGCTGAGAGAAGACAAGATAACAGTATCCACGTGTTACTAGTACGTAATCAGAAGGCGGGGACTAGGCGTGAACTGGAGGTGTGTGCTAGAAACGTCACAGGTAGGTGTCACAAAAGGGGTGGCACTAACAGAAATGTTGCAATGTCAGCAGAAATCGGAAGCTTGGATGCTCGCGCAGCTGCATGACTTGTGATTGACGTGAAACTGGAGGGTGCAGGGGACTTGACATTTACACTGACGGAAAGAGACAGAAGTCTGGCATGTCAGATCAACTTGTACTTCTATCATATCTGATATCTGATGTTTGGGAACCATATTATCTGGACGGAAAGGTCTCTGGGGCAGAAGTTATTCTATACTGACTATGGATGCGTGTATGAGCGCCTGAGTGTCTGCATGAGAAGCGTGGGGCATGGGGCCTTCCATGGGAGCATGGTAACAGAGGCTATGAATTACTTGCACTGAGACAGGTCGGCCCTTTGGCTCTGTAGCTGAGGGGGATGTTTACTGAAGCTAGTAGGCAGGAATGTATTTTCGAGGAGCGGAACAGATAACCCGAAGGTTATAGTCAGTCTTGGCAGGCAGCAGGCTGAGCTGAGCGCGGTGGGCCGCGCTGGAAGTAAGTCAGAGTTCACGGGTACAGAGGCAGCCTGGGCTGAGGCTTTCAGAGTCAGAAGCCAGAAAAAAGGCTCGATGGCAGAAATTCAGGGCCTACTTTGCCAGAGCAGAAAAACGTGTAAGGTACACTACAAAAAGACGTTGGCATAGCATACTTAGGAACGGACTAATTAACCCATTCAGGGTGGGTCTGAAAGAGGACATGTTGACGTTGGACGCAAATGTATTTGCGTCTTCATAGCTGGCACAGGAGGGAAGTTACATGCACTTTAAGCTGGTACATGGAGACGGTGGGGTACGCGCTAGGGAACACAACTTGACCATAAAATTTATATTTCCTCATTCCCTCCTTGTTCCCTACGGACCCTTCATGATATATCGATCCTCATGAACCGATCAGTTTGTTCTTGTAACATCATTTGCTCTTCTTTCTTTCTTTTGCGTTTTGAAAGGAAACTGGAATGTTCAATGCATGACGTGGCACACAGTCCACAAATCGCTGGCCCACACTGCAGGCACAGGCAGCAACTGAATACTAGGACTAGGCCAATGCCTAGGAAGGATAGGATCTTCCATCCCCAAGCGGTTAACGTTGTCCAGAACCAACCGGACCAAGTCCAGGTGCCTGGATTCTGATGTATCTGATTTGCAATTTTATGGAGACGTGTAATAGCTTGATATACAGATGGTGCGTTTTGTGGAATGAAAACACAGCAACTTGACCCGATGACCTTACAGGCTCCACCTCTATCTGCCAAGATGACGTCAATAACAAGACGATTCTGAAGGACAACAACCCGCATGGCGGACTGCTCTTCTGTTAAGTTACCTAGGGCGGAGGCAGTTTCATTCACTACTGCTTCAAGTGTTCTAGTTAATCTGCGTATTAGTTTACTATTTTGAACAGGTCCTAAAAAGAAAAAGAATCCTTTATTAAAATCGGTGTACTGTTCCCATGCCGTTTCTGTGTAGTCGACAAGTGGGATATCTCTTCTGAGTCTATTCTTTACTAGATTTGTATTTCTGTGGTAATCAGGAGGAGCTAGAAAAACAGGTGGCAGAAGGAATGCAATATAACAGGTACCATCCCAGTCGGGAGGTAGGCGTATGTATGCGGTATGACCACAAACAAAATAGGAATGACGGATAGCTTTAAAGGACGATTTACCATGATCACTGAATTCGACCACAGTAGTACATTTACTATGACCTAAGTGTACTGAACCTTTCTTCCTGACACATAATTCACCAGTGACTGGTAGTACTGACATAACGGGCAGAACTGGTGCAGCTTCGGATTCAACAGTAAGAATCATAAGGTTAATTGTGTAATTACCTAATCCATACACTTCATTTTCTAGATTAGTTCCTATTCGAGTGGGGAGTCCCTCTTTATCAGGGTAACAGACGTCGAGCAGGACCAAGTTCAAGTTTCCCCAAACCCAGCCCCCGTCGAAAACAGCAATATCAGGATCTAAGGAATTAATTATTTTAAACCATGCACCACAGGAGCCATTGTGAGTGAACGGGTACGGAAAGAGGGGCAGAGCTCCCTTGTAATTCTGGTAGGGAGGGAGTCGGCCACATATCCAGCAGTTTGTAGCGTTATTAGTCTGATGGGAATGATGAAGCATACTAATGAATGTGTTGTTGCGCAGCGCAAGTCTTTAAGAAAGTTCATGTGGAGGTAACTCGCTAAAAGTGTGTTCAGCAGAGACATTGTAAGCAGATTGTTCACGCTTGAAAATAGGGTAATAGATAGGGAGAAGTATACTTGCAACTATTATCAGAAAACTTAGAAAAAACATTATTAACAATGTCACTATACAGTGACTACGCAGTGACTTGCAGTATGTACGTTTCTTGAATTGTCTCTCTCTCTCTCTATCTCGATCTAGGGGATACATGTCAGAAACTATTTAACCGATTCACCTAGGGGAGGACTTAAACAATTAAACTGTCTGACTTGCTAGATCGAAGCTTGAGTCGGTACTCCTCTTGGGGAGTTTTCTCTCGTTCGGAAATTTTAAAGTCACTGGGCTCGATACAGTCTTTGGAAGGGGTGGATGAGCCTGGGTCAGATTTCAGTTTAACATGGCTCATGTGGATCCACCCCTTCCTGCCCTCAACTTTCACCGCTGTCCTCGTAGTAAGTAGAACGGTCTTCGGCGATTTCCAGTGGGGCTCCAGCGGACTTTTCCTGTCAAAGTTTCTTATGAGAATCAGATCGCCTGGACGGACATCATGCGGCTTTACATCAGTGTTGTCAGGGAAGGCTGCGGCAACCTGTGAACGACATGATTGGAGTGCAGACATCAAGGAGGCAAGGTAATCTGTCAACACATTGCAATCAACATCAGTAATTTTCTTAGGAATGGGCGTCCCCCACATATTCGGTGGTCGACCAAAGACCACTTCGTACGGGGATAGTCCTGATCTCGAATGGGCAACCATTCTCATATAGAACAGTGCCACTGGCAGGGCGACTATCCAGTCGACCCCTTTCTCTTTACATATTTTTGCAAGACGGGTCTTTAATGTCTGATTATGCCTCTCTACAAGGCCTGCGGCTTCGGGATGTCGGACACAATGGAATTTCCATTGATATCCTAGCAGCAAGGGAACCTGCTTCATTAATTCGGATGAGAATGGCTGACCGTTATCTGAATACACGACACGAGGCATGCCGTACCGTAGGAAGAATTCACGAACCAACTGCCTGGCAGTGGTCGGGGCAGTATAATCTGGGACTGGATATGCTTCGGTCCAACGGGACAGAGCACAAACAATTACGAGGACATATTTGAATCCTCGACAACGGTCCATCTGGATATAATCCATCTGGAGGACTTCAAAAGGGTGATCGGGAGGATGAAATCCACCTTGCTCTACAGGGACGCTTTTACCTGGATTGAACTGACAACAGATCATGCAAGTACGCACTTTCTGTTTTGCTGCTGCTCGTAAGTGTTTATTGCTCCAAAGATTTTGTAAACTGTCTAACATCGCTTTTTCTCCTAGATGTGCTGGACTATGTGCTGTATTAATCATGACTTGAACCATAGAGTCAGGGAGAAACCATGTAGATTTTCCCTTCGTCATCCACCTTGATCTGTCTGGATCCCTCCTAGTTCGATCCATTTCTTTATTTCTTCTGGGGTAGCATGTGTCTGAATATCGATAACATCTAGTGTGGGATCCCTGACTGTCATACAATTTGTCGGTCCTATTGTCTTGGTCATGTCAGTTGTCTGAGTGTGAGTCAATGCTGTATGTTTTGCTGTCTGGTCTGCCAGGTCGTTACCCTGGGAAACAGAATCTGTAACTTTAGTATGTGCTTTACACTTCATGACGGATATGCCTGAAGGCAGATGTATTGCTTCTAACAGTGCTTGAATGAGGGGACCGTGTTGGATCTTGGCACCATGAGAGGTCAGAAAACCTCGTTCTTGCCATAACATGCCGAAGTCGTGTACAACTCCGAACGCATAACGGGAATCAGTGTATATGTTGACATTTCTGTTCTTGGCTAGAATACAGGCTCGGGTCAGAGCAATAAGCTCTGCCGCTTGAGCAGACAGTGTGTCAATACGATGTGTTTCTTTTACTTCGGTTTCAGTGGTCACGGCATATGCGGCCACTAATTCTCCTGTACTTGTTCGCATACATGAACCATCCACATAAAGTGTCAGGTCTGGATTTGTCAATGGAACATCTGTTAAGTCTCGTCGGGGCTTTGTTACTGCATTAATGATCTCTATGCAATCATGCGGGGCTGGATCTGTCATAATTGTAGGTAACAGTGTTGCGGGGTTCAGAATGCTGCAGCGTCTGATTTCTATGTGTGGCTGGAATAGCGTCAATTCGTAACCTGTCAGTCGTGCTATAGTCAAGTGTTGAGTCTGGGTTCTGTTTAACAGAACCTCTACAGAGTGTGGAACTTGTACTGTTAACTGATGTCCTAACACAATTGAATCGCTCTGTCTTATTGCTAACGCTGTTGCTGCTACTGACTTTAAGCACGCAGGGAGTGCCTGGGCTACTGAATCCAATGTACTTGAAAAATAAGCGCAAGGCTTATGTGAACCTGCTTGGTCTTGAGTGAGGACAGACAATGCTGTACCATCACGTTCTGTAACAAAAAGTGTAAACGGTTTGCTGTAGCATGGTGTCGCTAAAACTGGTGCTTGACATAATGCTTTCTTTAATTCCTCAAAGGCTTGTGTATGTTCCTGAGTCCAAGGGAGGACAGTCGAAGTCGCTGCCTCCTGCGTCGTTAACTGGATGAGTGGTTTAGCTAGGTATGCATATTGAGGAATCCATTGTCTGCAGTACGAGGTGAGGCCTATGAAGGCCCGCACTTCCTTTTGTGTCTGGGGTCGTGGCATATTTACAATTAACTGAATGCGATCGGGAGTGAGCTGTCTCCCCACTTTGGACAGCAAGTGACCCAAGTACACAACTTGCTGAACACAGAATTGAAGCTTCGAAGGAGACACCTTGTGTCCCTTGTCGGCCAGAAAATGTAAAACTGTCAGTGATGCTTGTTCACATTCGGGCTCACTTCGTGCGGTGATCAATAGATCATCGATGTATTGCAGTAAAGCGGTGTTAACTGGCATTTGAATACAATCTAGTTGTCTTTTCAGTGCTTGACTATAGATGCTGGGGCTTTCTGTGAATCCTTGAGGTGCGCGGGAAAATTTGAAGCTTCGTCCATTTAAACTGAATCCGAAGAGATATTGGCTCTCCGGATCAATAGGTACACTGAAGAATGCGTTCTTGAGATCAATTACAGTAAAGAACGTTGCTTCTGAATCAATAGCAGTCAATAGGGAAGAGATATCGGGGACCACAGGGTACTGTGGTACAATACATTTATTCAGCTCTCGAAGATCAATCACCAGCCGATATACTGGCGGTGCATTGGGGTCAGTACGTTTAAGAATTGGAATAATGGGTGAATTACAGATATTGGAGTCGGTCTCTACGACCACTCCTTGGGCAATGAGCTCTTCAATGATTTCCAGTAAAGCCACTACAGCATCGGGTGGTAACTTGTATTGTCTGATTCGTGGTAGAACAACTCCTGTCTTGAGTGTAACACGGTATGGTGTGATATGCATACAACCTACATCAGTTGGGCCTTTTGCCCACAGGTGATCTGGTACATTTTTCAATCTGACATCAAATTCTCGCAAAACATAATGACCCTTGAAATCCCGTAGAAAGAGTCTAACTCCCTCCGGGGAACAGCAGATTATAGCTCCTAGAGCCTTCAATGTTTTAATTCCTAACAGATTTTCTGGGCATGATTTCGTAAGTAACAAGTCTGTAACTCGTGATAATGGACCCACAGCCAAGGGTACTGGTTCTGATACTTCATTTACAATGGGCTGTCCTGAAAAACCAAGGGAAACATTCTGTGAGCCTGAGAGGGGTGCCCCTGGGACTTCATTATGACTGATCGTTGTGCGGCTTGCCCCTGTGTCAATTAAAAACTTTCTATCTTTTCCCAATACTTGACTGTGTACATAAGGACCTTCTTGATCTACAGGAATTTCAATAAGAGGCAAGCCAAACTCCCTCTCTAGGCTGTTTCATGTGTATCGTTGATACTCAGGGTAAGCAGATTGGGCATACTGGTACATCTGTTGGGAAACTTGTTGAGTCGAGGCAATGGGCTGTGGTACCGCTACTGTCTGTGCTGTATGAGATGTAGCATGCATAGGCTGTGTGTTCTGCAATGGCTGTACATTCTGTGAAGTCTGTTGCTGGACCTGATCTTGTCTAGGTGGATGCGGTCTCTCTTTAGTTTTACCTGTTGCTTTGTTATGTTTCAGAACTGGACATTCATGTATGTAGTGACCTGGCTGCTTGCAATAATTGCATGTCCCTTTAACGGGACCTGCGACGTGACCTGTCTGGTTCGTACCCTTTCTGTTTCCGTCGGTATGGACCGACTGGGCTACTAACATTTTCATTTTCGTGTCTTTCATACGTTTCTGTTCTTGATCCTGTTCTTCTCTAATTCTATTCTGATGGTATTGTAACATTTGTAACATCTGGGATGGCGTATTTGCTTGCCATGTACTCTCAACCTTGTATACACGATTTTTGACTGCTAACAGGGAATTCTCAACCAACTTGGATGCAAAAAGATGCGGGTACGATTCGCTACTTGGTTTAAGACCACTATTAATAATAAAACATTTCTCGAATCTTGAATAAAAGTCACTAGTATCTTCGTCGGGTTTCTGTTTACATGCTGAGATTGCATCCCAGTCTTCTTTTCTAGTTGTCAATAATCTTGGCAGAACCTGTACTATCAAACCTGGTAATGCTTTAGTTTTGTCCCCAAGGCCTACCCCTGGGACACGTTTGTTCTCTTCGTCTTCTATTTCTGCCCATACAATGTTTTTCTCTCCCACCTCCCATTCCTTTTCCTTCAGTTTCTCGTAGATGCCCGTGGGCAGCAGTACCTTTAACATTTTCATGATATCTTCATAGGTGTAATCCCCCATCAGTAACATGTCTTTAAGCTCTCTGTGAAAACCTGCAGGGTCTTTATCATGGCTCGGGACTAGTTTCTTCATCTCTAACAGTTCTAACTTAGTCAGTGGCGTGTGTACATATACACGTTTCAAGAGATGATCCTCACCCATAACTGGGTGCACTTCTCGTAAGGGGTTCTGATTTTCAATGCCACTCAGGCGTTGCATGTGATACATTTTCCTTTCTGGGGGCGGAGCGGGAACATATTCAGAGCTTATGAAAGCGTTATATCTATGTCGTTGTTCTAGAATTATTTGTATTAACTTGGTACTGAGACCTCTCCATCTATCCATGAGTAGTGCTTCTAATGTTTCATGTAAGGGACCTGGATCAGAATGTTGGATTCTGTATTTCGTGAGGAGGTGCTGAATCATGTATACACCTGCTAATTTCTGCTCGTCTGGGGAGAGGTTCAGAAATGTCTGCGCTACTGTGTCATCATTATACATATCCGGATTTTCAGCCCATAATATGGCTGACCGGGCTAGTTCTTGTTCATCCATCGAATTGAGTATGTGGTACCCCACTCGGTCTCGGAGTCTTTTATCAGTCTCCTGGAACTGATGTTCAGAAGAATTCGGGTTTGTTAAGGCAGAGAGGAAAACTCTCTTGCTTTCCGGACGGACACCTTTCCTAAGGTAAGTTCCCTTACCTACATACGCTATAGTATCTGTAGTCTTTTCTGGTTCTTCAAGTTCTTCTTCCTCCTCGGTGGAAGCCTTTTCTTTCTCTTTTTGGTGTATTTCTATCACTGCTTTTCTAATTTTCTTGTACATACTGGCTATGCAAGTCCCCTTATCATGTTTTCCTTCAGATATATTTTGACCCCACTTGTTTAGTGCATCTAATTCACTCTGATCTGTCCCAGGCCTGTCTCGTTCTCTTATTAGGCAATTTATAAAAAAACGTAGTATCTGTGCTTGAACGTCAACTTTCTGACGCTCCATGGCCTCCTGAATACTGTCAGGGTCTTTCCCCGTCTGAACAAACTCATATATTCTATCTAGGCGCTCCTTCATTCCTGCATAGCACAGCAGGAAATCAGTAGCAGATCTTAACCGTAGTGATGCCATCATCATTATATTGTCTTTACCGGGTACTGGATCATATCTGCAAACTGAAAGGTTTTCCTTGAATATGTCAAGGCGGGGTGACTTGAACGTAAAAGGAGTCCGCAAATCCCCGAGCTGTAACCTGCGTGTTAACGGCGGTGTTTGAAAACCCCCGGCCGCACCCCCTGAGGCGGAAGCTTGGGCATTATCTCTCGGCGGAGTCTGTATCTGAACTTGAATTTGTCTTTTAGTAGGATCAGGTAGAAGTGGTTTCGGTAGATCAATTTTAGGTGCGGGAAGTGGTGGAGGTGGTGGAACAGGAGCATTCTGTTGTGGTACTGGCGGAATATGATCTTGGGGCGGGTTACCACCCCCGTCCCTGTTGTTAGGCAGGGAGCGGACAGGGAGATTTGTGTAAGCGGGTGCTACATCCTCTAGATAGGAATTCAGGAATATGTCTTTAGTAGTCTTATGCATTACTTTAGTTGGAACTAATGGTGGCGGCAGATTTTTTGGTATTTCAGAAATGGCCTCAGGCGAACCCTCGGCCGCGAGATACATACCGTTTACGAGGTTATTTCGTGCGCTGTCTACTTGCTCTGATTTTACTCGGATCCCCTCGGTAACTAACTCGTTTTCTTGGGCCTTGTCTGATTCTTTAAGTCTGTCTTCTCTACGTAGTGCTTTTTCAGCACGCTTATGTGATTCCTTACGCCAAAACTCTATGGCGTCTTTCTGAGATTGTCTGGCTTTCTTTTTCCATAGTACTTCCTCTACCTTCATGATGCACTCGGCATCCCATGTTCCGGTAACAGGCCATCTGTGTCTTTCGTCTAGATGCTTAGTATAGTCGGCCCATAACTCTAGATATAGTATGGCATCTATGCCATGCTTGTGGTACATAAAGTTTCCTGGAGTGTCCCTAGGGGGGATAGGAATTGCTTCCTCTAGTATCCCTTTCCTAGTTCCTATCTGCTTTAATTTGTCGAAAAACGGCATCTTGCTAACTTAATACTGAGTGCTCAATCCTTACTTACTTAATACTGAATACAGCTAGCTATACAAGAACACAATAATGCACAAAAACAGTTACACTCATACCACGACATTAATCACATGAAAAAAACATTTCAGACATATATGACTACCCCCTATACTGGATGTACTGCTAAACAGTACAGATACACTGGTAAACAGTGCAGAACTTCAGAATACTAGATATACTGCTAAACAGTACAGATACACTGTCTAAAAACAGTGCAGACCGGACTTGTGTACCCAAACCCGTCTAGATATGTCCCAGCAATGGTACTCACCGGGAAGCACGGAAACAGAAGGCCTCGGAAAACTCGACTGGACTCGACTCGACACTTCGGAAAACTTCGGAAAACTTCGGAAAACTGGTGGGCCTCTTGACACCTCGGACCTTGCTTCTTTCGGCTAGGCTCTGGTCGGGATCCTCCGCACTCCTCACCGCCTCGTCTGGGTACTGATCGCAGTCGTCGTCACCTCCGTGGGCCAGAGGGAGATACAGGAAATCCTGCCAGTACGCGTAGTTCCGTCTAACTGATGGCAGGGGACAGAGCTTGCAACGCACCAACCGGCGCGTGGGGTGGGGGAGGGGTCCCTATTCGGGCGCCAAAATAATGTGGTAAATATTTGATTTACCGTCCTAATTTCTATGCAGGTAAGTACTTAATCAATAATAACTCAATCGGAAAGAAA
This sequence comes from Lissotriton vulgaris, assembly GCF_964263255.1. Lineage (NCBI taxonomy): Eukaryota > Metazoa > Chordata > Amphibia > Caudata > Salamandridae > Lissotriton > Lissotriton vulgaris. Next base: position 350,458,724 of record NC_141685.1, on the reverse strand, counting down.
GAGGCAGAGTCCGTGGTGTTAGAGTTCTTAGGGGTTTTATTCCTTAAAAAGGAATGGTCAAGACCGGTTATCAGGTTCCTGACACCACTGGGGTGCAGGAAGGGATAGAGCAATATTTTATTGACAATACATAGCTTATATACTTAAGTTACATTATAGAAACCAATACAGTAGGCGTAACAGCTGAGAGAAACAAGATAACAGCATCCACGTGGTAGAGATACGTAATTAGAAGGCGTGAACTAGGCGTGAACATAGAGGTGTGTGCTAGAAACGTCACAGGTAGGTGTCACAAGTGGGTGGCAACAAAGCAGAATCTTGTAATGTCAGCAGAAATCTGAGGCCTGGATGCGCGCGCAGCTGTATGACGTGTGATTGACGTGAAACTGGAGGGTGCAGGGGACTTGACATTTACACTGACGGAAAGAGACAGAAGTCTGGCATGTCAGATCAACTCGTACTTCTATCATATCTGATATCTGATGTTTGGGAACCATATTATCTAAACGGAAAAGGTCTCTGGGGCAGAAGCTATTCTATACTGACTGGGAGTGCGTGTATAAGCGCCTAAGTGTCTACATGAGAATGCGAGGGGCATGGGCCTACCATGGTAACAGAGGCTATGAATTACTTGCACGGAGACAGTGAGGCCGGGCCCTTTGCTCTGCAGCTGGGGGAATGTTTACTTAAACTAGTAGGTAGGAATGCATTTTCGAGGAGCGGAACAGATAATTCGAAGGTTGAATACAGTCTTGGCAGGCAGCAGGCTGAGCTAAGCGCCGTGAGCCGCACAGGGAGTAAGGCAGAGGTCACGGGTACAGAGACAGCCTGGGCTGAGGCTTTCGGAGTCGGACAGCAGAAAAAAAGCTCGATGGCAGAATTCAGGGCCTACTTAGCCAGAGCTGAAAAACGTGTAAAGTACACCACAAAAAGACGTTGGCATAGCATACTTAGGAACGGAGCATTCAACCCATTCAGGGTGGGTCTGAAAGAGGACATGTTAACGTTGGACGCAAATATATTTGCGTCTTCATAGCTGGCACAGGAGGGAAGTTACATGCACTTTAAGCTGGTACATGGAGACGGTGGGGTACCCGTTAGGGAACATTAATTGACCATAAAATTTATATTTCCTCAATCTACCTCACAGAGGTCCCCAAACTTCCTTCGGTGAAATTTGAATACCAGGAATCACTCAAGAATAAGGTCATCTACTGGTTCAGGTCCATTCAACACTGTTATTCAATCATCAGTGATGACATTCAGTCGGTAAAAAGAATCCCTATTTTGGGTTCATCTTGGGACATGATTGAAGTCAGCTTTTTTGATGAGGGTATGATCACTGGATTACTGTCGATCGACTCAGGCACAATCCCCCCTGCAAACTCCCTTATCTCCATCAGATACAGACCCCCTGCTGAACCTCCCATGAGGCAACTGCTGACACCCTGCGACTTGCCCCATTAGGATTGCCCATTCTTAATATGGATGAATGGAGAGAACAAAGATGACTCCCATATGAGGAACAGACAACCCCAGCTAATAACAGAGGTCCTTTAGGCTCTCAGCGTTATTATTTTTAAGGCCTCCTCTATTAAAAGCCCCTACATCTTTGGACTTGATCACTGATTCTGAGGATAACTGCAAGTCAGTCTACTGTTGTGGATGAAAGCAGGGATGTGATTGCCCCCACTATTGGGCCTGTGGAAGGTGGGGTTTCTGTTAATCACTCCCTAAGGATTCTTGTATGGAATGTGGCAGGTATCACTAAGCTACTGGTTGACCTGGCATGGTGTTCCTTTGTAGACTCCTCTGCTGTAATTTTATTCCAGGAAACCTGGAGTCTGCATATTCCACACAGAAATAGCATATCCGCTTCTGCCATTAATGCCACCAGAAAGGAGCAGAGTTGACCCTCGGGAGGCTTAGCAGTATGAGTTAAAATTGATCTAGGGATCACAGTTAAGCATCTTAATGCTGAATCCCTAGATATATTTGCACTGGAGCTTACCTTCTATAATGGACAGAAACTAGGATTTTCTAACGTATATAATAGAGTGGTGCGGGGCTTGGAGGAAACTAATACGATCTGTACTCTAGACCTTTCCCTGTTCCATTGTACTGAAAATGTCCCCGCATTAGTGGTGGGCGACTTTAATTGTACATTCAAACCACTCACCCCGATCCCGTCAGACCTGACTGATGAGGGGGATTGCGAGTGGCAAATCTCACAGCTAGACCTCTCCACGGTCAGGTACACTAAGAGAGGAGCCCAGGTGCTGATTCTCACCTTGCATGATCTGAGAGCCACAAACCGGAGAACCGACTCTGACCCAAATGGGGACTTTACCTTTAATAGATCTGGCCACGAAAGCAGAATAGACTACTGCCTGGTATCTCTTCAATTTTGGCACTTAGTCAAAGATATGGCAGTGGTCAAAAGAGCTGATAGTGGCCATAATGCCCTAGCTCTTACTCTCATCAAGCAGGGCACTCCTGAACTTGATATAGGGGTGCCCCTGACCTGGGTGTCGATTAGATTACTAACAAGCAGAGGGCGATCAGATGGTATTCGGTGGAGGAACATCCGGGGGCCTTAGAAGCAGCCAAGGTTAAAGTTCACCTGGTACTAGAGAAGCTAGCAAAATTCTCTACTAAAAATGTTGTGGAGATTTGCGGACCCTGCCAAGAGGCATTATATATTAAGATCAGGGAAATGCTAAGTAAACTGCATAAATCTCAGAAAAAGGAAGGTAATTGCACACATCAGAAGACTACCCCCAGAGCGCCTGGTACAACAAAGATCGCTGGATTGCAAAGGAGGCGCTTGTTCGGGCAGTCAAGCAGAAACTACACCCTGAGGTTGTGGTATGTAGAGCTAAGTACAGGCAGGCAATCGAAACAGCAAAGGAGGAGTGGGAGGGCTCTTTGTGGTCCTCCCTACAGAGTGCACCGTTAGCTAAAGACTCAAAAGGTTTCTGGAGCAAAGCTGCATATTGGCTTAAGGGAGTAGGAGAGCCCTGGAATTCACGGTTCAGCCTGAGGAGTGGGTAGCACACTACAACTCGGTCTATGAGTCTAACAATACAATAGTTGAGGAAGTGTTGAGGGGGTGCGGGGAGGTGCCTGGTGATGAGGGTGGAGCTCTCCATTTCACTTTAGAAGGAACGCAAGCAGCAAGTTGCTCGTACGTCCCAGCCAATGCTCCCGGCCCGATAGAATTCCCAATGACTTATATAAAGAGGATACAATACTTTGGGGCTCTTTCATAAATCTTCTCACCAACTCAATTTCAACCGGCACCCCTATTCCGCTCTCCTGGAAAATTGCTGAGGTTGTCCCCATTTATAAAAAAGGGGACAGAGCACAGCCAGCTAGCTATAGGCCTATAAGCCTTATTTATTATTTCCCTCCAGAAAATCTTCTGGAAGCCAATCCTAGGTTGAATCTAGGACTGGATCCTTGAGTCTCGAATCCTGAGCGACTTCAAAGCTGGTTTCCGCACAAAAAAAGTACCTTACACCAAGCTTTCAGCCTGCTTTATTGGAAGGAAGTGGCGGTCAATGGAGGAAAGCTTTACGTGGCATTTGTTGACCTATGGTCTGCATTTGACCTAGTCCAGCGAGCCAGCTTATGGAGAGTTTTAAAGGAACAGGGCATACCGAGAAACCTTTTAGATCTTTTAATCAGATTACATTCATCCAACATAGCACAGGTGAGGTGAGGTGGGGGAAAAAAATTAGGTTACTGAACCCTTACCAGTTCAGCCCTGAGAAAGGACGGGATGTGTTCAAGCCCCTACACTTTTTTACTCTTTTTATTAATGGTATAGTGACTTTGTAGACAGGGATGGGTGTGATGCTCCAAAAATCGGAGCAAAAAGAGTTCCTGCCCTTCTTTTTGCAAACGACACACTCTTAATTTCTAAATCACCACTGCAACTTTTGAATGATTTTATTACGTTTTGCTAAATGAGGCCAAAACCAAATATATGATTTTTTTAAAGAGGAACGGCCAGTCCCACCAAAAGACTAGTGTTAGCTGGCAGTAGCAAATTGGAGCGAGTTGACGCTTTTGATTATTTAGGTATTCTCCGACTCCGACAACTCACTGGGCCGCCCACAATGAGAAAACTAAACTACAAATAATTCACTAGACCGCCCAGATCACTAAAATCCACAGGAAAACACTGTCCAGACAGTTTGCCCCAGCCTTGGAAATCTATAATACCAAGGTTCTAGGGGGGCCCTCTACAGAGCAGAATTTTGGGTTACGGGTAGCACCAACTGTTTGTCTACCATTGAAATCGTTTTTTTAGATCCTTGGTAGACTTACCTTCTAGTACCCCTTTGGTGCCCCCATATTTGGACCTCGCACATAGACAGCTGGTACAAAAATGTTATTATAAACGTCTTATGTTCTGGCACAGGTTGTGGTCTGTGGACGAGCTTGTGTCCTATCACGAGCCATTAATTGGCCTCTTTAAGTCGCCACTGGTAACCTCTATCCCATGATTTAGATCCTTAAGGGATCTATTGGGGAGGCTTGGGATGGAGGGGTTTTGGTCAAACCCTGAAAGTCAGGCTGTCATACCAAGGGTGAGGCTGAAAGAAATGTTCTGGGAAGTTATATCAGAACAAGACCTGTCAAAAAACTGGGGGATGTTTGACTTGTGAATTTTTAAACTGTTTTCCGCTTTGAGGATACTATTGATGACATTTTCCCCCTATGGCACGTAAATTATTCTTTCAGTTCCACTGTAAGACCTTGCCTACAAAACTGTTTTATATAAAAGTGGTGTAATGAGGATTTTAATGATGATCTCTGTCCTGTGTGCAATGCTAGTTCAGAATTTGTTGAGCATTTGCTCTTTTTTTGACCATATTACAAATTTTTAGATACTGACATGCACTGTGGATCCAGCTTTCCAAAATGTATTGTATGACGCACTTAACTCTTTACCTGTTTTTAATCTTTTTTGATCTTAAACTATTTTAATGGTATTTATGCTATGTAAAACCAATTATTAATATTTTGTATTTCATCAATAATGTGCATCCTGGACCCATCCCAGTCAGGGTTACGCAGCAACCACAACACCGAGACTGCCCTCATCGCCGCCATCGACGACTTCAGGACCCTGCTGGACAACGGTGAGAACGCGGCCCTCATCCTCCTGGACCTCTCCGCCGCCTTTGACACCGTCTGCACTGCACACTACGCACACGCCTCCATGACGCAGGGATCTGAGACAAGGCCCTGGAATGGACCACCTCCTTCTTCTCCCGCAGAACCCAGAGAGTCCGCCTCCCACTTTTCCGATCCGAAGCCTCTAAGATCATCTGCGGCGTACCCCAGGGATCATCCCTCAACCCGACACTGTTCAGCATCTACATGGCCCCACTCACACAAGTCGCCCGACAGCACGACCTCAACATATTCTCCTACGCCGATGACACTCAACTGATCCTCTCCCCGCAAAATCCAACCTCCACGAAGGAATGAAGGCCGTTGCCGACTGGATGAAGATCAGCCGACTGAAGCTGAACACGGACAAGACAGAGGTCCTCATCCTCGGCTCCAACCCTTCAGCCTGGGACGACTCCTGGTGGCCTACAGCACTGGAAGCAGCCCTGACACCCACCGACCACGCACGCAACCTTGGAGTCATCCTCGACTCAACACTCTCCATGACCAAGCAAGTCAATGCAGTCTCCTCCTCCTGCTTCAACACCCTCCGCATGCTCCGCAAGACCTACAGGTGGATCCCGACAGATACGAGAAGAACAGTCACCCAGGCCTCATCAGAAGCAGTCTGGACTATGAAAACGCCCTCTACGCGGGAGCCCCGGCCAAGCTCACCAAACAACTGCAACGCATTAAAAACACCTCTGCACGCCTGATCCTCGACGTACCATGCCACAGCCACATCACCCCTCACCTGAGAAATATGCACTGGCTCCTCATCCACGCACACAAGGCACTCCGCAAGAGCGGCCCAGCCTACCTCAACAGACGACTCTTCTTCTACATCCCCAACCCCCCAACCGCCAGCTCCGTTCCACCGACCTCGCCACTGTCCCTCGCATCCGAAGAGCAACCACCGGCGGCAGATCCTTCTCCCACCTCGCCGCCAAGACCTGGAACACCCTCCCACTGAGCCTACGACAGACCCAAGACCTGCAGACCTTCAGGAGGCTACTCATGACCTGGCTGTTCGACCAGTAGCGCCCCCCCCCCCCTTTTTTACCCAGCGCCTTGAAACCCTCACGGGTAAGTAGTGCGCTCTACAAATTATTGATTGATTGATTGATTGATTGTACTTTTTTGTTCTTTGTGATCAAAATAAAGTTGTTGATTATGGTATGCATTGTAAAACTGGCTAACACACAATTGGCATATTTAATTTACCCACTTAGGTAGACATTTTTAGGTATCCATTTTTTTATTTTTTTATTTTTGGTAAACCTTTATTGTAGGTAAAACAGTTACAATCACAGGCACAATATCATCGCAGTTGGCCAATAAATCAAAGGCGGACAAAGCAAATCAATTGAGCAGCTAGCATAGCAACATTCCGCCACCCAAATGCCCCGTTGTAACTCAGGATAATGTCCGTACCAAATTGGCACCAGGATTAATGAGGTTTCTTTTAAAGTTTTAAAGAAAAACAGGATCTATTGCCGCACAATCAAATAATACAAAAGCAAGGGGTTAGCAAGAGTCAGGGTATTCACGGTCAGGACTACTGCAGGCAGGACGATAGCGCCAGTGCACAATTATCAGGATAAACAATAAGCTATACATTCCGCCCACCAATACAGCAGGTACCCGCCTTAACACAAAACTTTATAAAAACATCCCCCCTTGTAATTCGCATCACCAGAACGTACGGAGAGTAGCCCGTTACTTGGTTCCTAACAAAGGCGAAAGGAAGGAAAAGAAGAAGAGAAAGCTAAATGAAACAGAAGAGAAAAAAGAGGCCCTAGAAACAGAAAAAGGAAAGACAATATTACCCCCCGCAAACCCCCCACCCTGCACCCCTGCCTCCGGCTACGGCCTCCCCCTCAGCAGCGTGCCTGTCGCCCAATGTGAACCCGAAATATAGAAGAGAAGAGAAGTATAGAAAAGAAAGACATAGTGGGGGGTTCCCAGTTCAGGCCCCCGCTCCCCCCTCCCCGGCGTAGTGTACAGCTACAATGGCGTCGCTGCAGAATACTCCGAACACTCACCGACATAAAGTAGCAATCGACACGCCAGAACACCCAGGCATCCAACCTCGATGGTAACCCTCCCCCTTAGCGGCCCAGAAAAACGATCATCCCCCCGCAGCCCAGACCCACCCGGTCAAAACAATGCTGTGTCCCAGTCCACACCTTCCGTCGCCAATTAATCAAAGTAGTGAAAGTACAGTAATAATGAATGTCCAGGGGAAGGCAGGAGATCTTGCAGTGTCCTAGGGCACAACACATTCCTAGAACCGTCCGCTGCCCTCGACAGCCTCCCGATCAGCTATGCAAAGTGCAGGTCAGTACAAGTAGTCAGTCAGCGCAGTTTGAGTAGCAGGACGACGTCAACCTCCGGTGAGAAGGCAGCACAAGAGTCACCCCATGCCTCACATCCAATGGAATCCCCGACAACTCCATGCGCCGAGGAGGCAGGCGCCGTTCCGAAGAAACCTTCCGTAGCGATCAGGGAGGCCTCACATACCAATTCACACTTGCCAGCGAAATACAGAGATGTACAAAAACACCCATCCGGGCCTTACCACGGACTGAAGGGGGAGTCTCGTGACTCCACAAATGTCGGGGTCTAAGATCCACACAAGCACAAATCCACACATGGTGTTGCCATTGCATCGGGGAGGGTATCCAATCCCCCTGCTCCTCTCCAGGTGTGCATCGCCATCTGTGCCGGTGGAAGTGGCTCTGCGGGGACGATGCTGTCAATCGGGGCCCACGGCAAAAGTGTCGCCGGAGCCCTCACACAAGCCGCCATCTTGTCGACTATCAGGGCGTCTCCTCAGTTGCAGACGATATAACTGCCGCCCCAGCCATCGATCCGGTGGTCCCACGCATTTCGCACGGAGCATCCGAGCGATGCCAAATCATGACACATTAGCTGGCTCCGAACTCCCAAAACGCGGACACTGTCTGCTGCAGCCGATGTGCATCAAGCTCCGTCAAAGAAACAAAGAGCGACGCCACAGTCCTCCATTAGTGAGGCAGCAATCAAGGGAGGAGGGAGGGTCCATCCAACACGGGGGAATGGCACTCCGCAACAAGAGCAGGGGCTCCTCTCGGGGCAAGATAGAACGCCCCAGCGGGTGTCCGGCGCCACTCAGGTCTTCCTGACCGATGTTGTTGTGCTCATGGCGGCAGCGACCGCACGCGAGGCCCCGGCTCCGGGACCCGCGCAGGCCCCGCCAACCGAGAGGGCATATCTCCGCCCTCCGAACTCGGAAAGCCGCCCGAGTAACTCCTAGCCGGTCAGGTCACATTCCGCCGTTCGACAAAACGTCGGCAGCGCCGCCGCAACAGCCGGATCAGGTAGCCGGAGGAGAAGGTCGTCGGAGCCAGGAGCCCTGGCGACCATCTTGGCCGCCGGCCTGGCTCCGCCCCCCTAGGTATCCATTTTTAACATGTCTCAGGCCTGCCTTTGCAGCCTGTGTTTGCAGTCTTAAACTGCCAGTTCTACCTTGCAAAGGAAGCTTGTGTCAGGCCTTTTGTAGTACATATACCCCTGGGTAGGTCATTATCAGCCCATAGGGCAGGATGCAGTATATTTAAAAGGCTGGATATATACTTTTAAGTTTTACATGCTCTGAAAGTGAAAAACTCTTAAATTCATTTTTCACGACTACAAAGCCTACCTCTCCCATAGGATAACATTGAAGTTGCTTTATTACGTTTAATAAGCTGTAGCTTCCAAATGGGAACAGGTAACCAGTTTATGTTTGGGTCCTTTGAAATTCCAAAGAAAAATTCTCTCTTTGGTGAAGTTGGACTTTTAATTATAATTTTAAAAATGCCACTTTTAGAATGTTGGCATGCTCCTGCCTTAGCAATTTAGTGCCTGTAACCAGTTTCTGGAACACATGACTGGGTGTAGCTGACAGTTTGCTTTGTGTATTCCTCCAAGACAGACACACACAATAGAGAGCTTAGGTGTGTCTGGAAGGGCCATCATTCACAGGATAGGAATAAGTCTGGGCGGTGAACTCTGCTCACGGAGTTTGTGGAGTTTTTCGCTCTCCGCATTATGTGGAGCTTGCGGAGTTCAGTTGTAGAGCAAGGAAAATCCAACTCCTGGCGAGATTTTTTCTCCGTTCACATCAAATTGGTGAGCATGGAAAATCAACCTCTCGGCAAGATTTCTCAACGCGGGCGGTCACATTTCTCATTGTGAGCGGTTGTGAATGCTCTCAACCGCTCATGTTGAAAAACCATCCATTCGCGTTGAGGAAGCTGCCGCTCGAGTAAAAATCTACTCGAGCGGCAGAAAGGAAGCAATGCTCACTAGCACTGGGCATGGTGCCGTTTGCGAAGATTCCACAATGCGGACAAGCACCTGGCACTGAAAATCACCACAAACAGCATTTATGTAACGTCTTCCGCCGCTTGCGGATCTTCGCGTATCGCGGCAGAGTTTTTTTTGCACTTCGCAGAGTGAAGCTTTGCACAGCTGTAATTACACTTGGACAGGCTGTGTCCTGCCTACACATAAAGTACTGCATACCCCCTGTAGTTAGTCGGAGCCAGAGCACGGGTGGCAGGGAACATGTGCACTTCGAAGGGAAACCTCTAGAAGCTTTTCCCACTTCAAAGGAGGCACCAGGAATAAATATTGGACTTCAGACACCAACTCTTCAGTACACTTTTGGACCTCAGGACTCTGATAGGAAGAAGGACTGATGTGCTGCTGAAATGCCGGCCACTCTGCTGGGTTGCAGCTCTATAGGACTTGCTGCCTGCTGCCTTCTTGCCAGGGTGAGGAGGACTGGACCTGCATCTGTTGAACCCAGGATCCCAAAATGACTCCAGATGACTGACCTCCTGATTAGAGACTCAGTGACAGACGGCTTCAATCACCTTGAAATCAGCCACTAGACTCTGCCATTTCTGAGTGCCAAGTGGTGCCTCTTCAGTCGTGGACACTTGGAAGTGGGCCTGAAATTGCTCTGTCAGCCCATCTGTGGCTCCAGCAGTAACGACACATCTCTTCTGGTGTGTGGTGCAACCCTGGACAGAACAGACACATCACCACTGCTGCATGGACACTCCCACCACAAGGACTCCGCATCGACTTCGCAGCCTGCATTGGAACCACAGCTGAACGAGACCTCCTAGACTCAGGCCCTCACATTGCAAATCTCTCATCAACTGCAGCCTTGGCGATGATGCAGGTTTTTGCATCACAGCCTCGCAGCTCCTTGAAACCATCTCATAGCCTCGGCTGTGTAACACATCCTCGATGCCAGGTTTTGCATCGCAAGCCCTTGTCGACAGGATCATCGATGATGATGTTGGACCTCGCATCACCACTTCGCACCTCCTCGGAACCAAACCATAACCTTGGCTGTGCAAACACATCCTTTACGCGGGTTCTCACAACGCTTGGCAACCAGAACTTCAGGTACTCTTGTTTAGCAGGCCTAACCGAGTCCCTATAGCTGGACCGTGCTGCATCACGGTCCGCCTGAACTTGTGACTTTGTCTCGGTCTAGTGTAAACAGAGATCCACACTTGCCACTTGTGCTTTTTGATGCTATTTTCACTGACATCTTTAAACCTGCATATCTCCGATTCTACTGATTGGTGTTTTGTTGTTTTGGTCTTGTCTTATTTATAAAAAATTACTCTATTCTTCTAATCTGGTGTGGAACCCCTTTTATGAAGAATTTCGATTTTATTATTGTGTGAACTGTTGCACAAATGATTTACATATTGCCTCTGAGTTAAGTTTAATTGCTCTGTGCCAAATTACCTGAGGATTGTCCACACGCTAATTTAGGATTTGCCTGTGACTTCACCCTGACAAGAATTGTGCTTTGTGCTTGAGTGCTTGAGTAGGGTTTTACCCACCACAACCAGAAACCCCATTTCTTACAACAAGGGTCTGCAGTATCTCAGGCTGGTGAGCTCCAACTTACCCATTATTAAGACATGGATCTGCAACATCTCTGGGCTTTTGAGCTCTAACTTACCCACTATTAAGGACAACAACCTGCAGCACCTCTGGGATGATGAGCTCCCCCATTCACACTATTATTGACCAGAATCTGCACACTGCTGGATTGGGGAACCAAAAGCAGCCCTGGCATAAATGCTCAAACCTGCCCACCTCCCTCCCTCTCCTTTCGAAATCTCTCGCTTTTCATCCATTCTCTCCTATCTCTCAGTGATCACTTTCTCTCGACAGTCTTCCTCGTTACCTTTCTTTCTCTCTCACTGGAAGCCTCCCCGTCCCTGCTTTAATTAACCTTGGGGAGTTGGGGAAAGTGACAGAGGCATCGGTAGTGGCAATGCATTTTCTAAAATGGGCTCCTAATGGCTCCAGCCCCTGGGGAAATGTTCGGTGGTATAAAAAAGCCTGTCCAGCCCTGGGTCTGCAGAAGTTTGTAAATTAACTTTGTAACTGAGAACTTGCACACTCCAATGTTTGTTTTGGGTATGCCACCCCACTATCTTGTTGTGTGCTTATAGAATGGTACTCTCTGAGCCTGGGTGCAAATCATAACTGTCTAGGCACATGTCCATCCTGAGACTGTGTCTCCCTAATAGCACTACCAGATTGGTGCCCCACCGCTTCTCCTTATTAATCCTTGTATTTGCAGAATCCCAGGACTGCTGAGCTCTATCTTACCTGCTGTTCATGGCAAAGATCGGCAGCATCTTGGGGCTGTTGAACTCCACCCTACAAACTACTAATGCCACGTATCTGCAGCACCTCTGGCCGGGTGCACTCCTCCTTTCATATTAATGGCAAGAGTCTGCAGCATCTCATGCTGCATTGTTATCCCCAACCATCTATTAATGGCAATGACTTGCAGCTTCTTGGCCTGCATTGCTCTCCCTGGCCCACTATTAATTGCACCATTTTGGGGCTTGTCTGCTCTTCCTCACCCACTATTAGTGGCAAAGACTTGCAGTATCTTTCGTTAGAACGTTCAGAGCTGACCAGCCAATCGGAATGCTCTCCTTGCGAGCCATGACTACTGTTGCAGGCAAGCAAAAGGAACATTCTGTGGCTGCCAGATCCCTGCTACTCTGGTGTGTCTTGCCCTGGTGGCAGCACTCCACTCCACTCCACTCCACTTCACTCCACTCTAAAGTGTCAGCGCTCCTCTGTAGGCTGGAGCAGCAGTTATGTGATCAGAAGCTGGTCTCACTTTCACTCTCCGTCCTTGTCAAAGGCAAACTTTAAACAGTAACAAATTCAGAAAAGTAGAATAAAGAAAATTGCATATTTATTTCATTTTTCCAACTGTTCTGCACCATTAGGGCTTACATTACCCCTGTGATAAAGTAGAGTGAGCTGCTTCTGATTAAAGACCTGATGCTGTGCCATATAGAGGATCCATTTGTCCTACCGTGAGTTGATTATACCGCTCAGGAGTATTGGTGTTAAAAAGCCTTATAACTATTACCTGCAGGGCAATAGCAGCTGTTAATTACAGTCTCCTTGTTACGGACCCTCGTCTGCAGCCGGGGTCTCGTAATTGCAGAAGGGGGTAATTAACAGCCATTAATGCCCACAGGCGGGAGCGATAGCAAATAACTTATGGCAAGAAACTGAAGTGACTCACTCTAGAGTAACCTACCTTTCACAGGATTAATGACCAGCGTTTGCATTACCACACAGCAGGACCCGGTGTTGCCTCCCTCCACATCAGGGCTGTGTCAGATTGTGAGCAGAAGAGAAGGCCGAGTGTTTACTCCACTTGTGTGTCCCCGTCTTATGTAGAAAATTGCCTATATGACGGCATACAATCATTGCAGCAGTATGCACTGAGTCCACCAGCGGAATATGTGTTTGAAGCCTTCAGTGCTATATAAGTTATTTCTTTGTTATCATGTCCTAATAAATGTGTTTTATAGTGCAGATCAAGCCACATGGTCAAATGTGCACTTTTCTTTAGAGGATGTGCTCTTGCACCTATGGCATGTGATTAGGTGCCCGGTCTGTCACCGCAGGCGGGTGAGTGCATACCTGCATCCCCGGTGTTCAAACTCCCAGGTCAAGCCTGCCAATGCAGGCCTGTGTCCGTACACTTGCACCTATGGTGTTAGTGGCAAGGGGCCCGATTCACAGAATGAACTTAAGACTCAATCCTAAACTTACTACTATTTTGGTATTCACAGAATGCACTTATTCTTTTGGCATTCACAGAATGCACTTACTACTTTTGGTATTCACAGAATGAACTTACTACTTTTGGTATTCACAGAAGTTAGGATTTTGTCTTAAGTTTGTCTTAAGACAAACTTAAGACAGACTTAAGACAAACTTGTTAGAACTGGCTATTTCTGGTAGGCTAAGGCTGACGCCAAAGCCAGGCAGAAAACATCATTCTAGTCAGGGCAAGGAAGTCACACTCCAAGATAACCCCTGCTCACCCCCTTGGTAGCTTGGCACAAGCAGTAAGGCTAAACTCGGAGGCAATGTGTAAAGCATTTGCGCCAGCGCACAACAGCAACAACATACTAGGCACACTACAAAAGAGACTCCACACAAGGTTATTATAAAATAACTTTTGTATTGTAAAAACACATCAGATAAAATCACACATATACATTGTGCCACCTGGCCCGGGCAATATTCATAAGGGATTATTTACAAGACAGGGCCACATGGGCCACTGTCAGAATCAGATATAGTACTTCTAGAATAAGAAATAATAAACATAAAATGGTAATCACAAAGATCACAACCAGTATCCACTGGTAACAGGAACCAGGACCTTACTAGGACCACCTGTACTACAAAGAACAACAACCTAAGAATAAAATACATTTAGGGGTCTACACAAGAACACATTACCCATGATGCATGAAACACATTCAGAGGAGTAATAAAGAGAAACACATGATGCCTAAAACATTCAGAGGTGTTAAGAATAAAGCACATGATGCAATAAAATACATTCAGGGGTGCAGCGCAAGATGACACATGATGCCTAAAACATTCAGAGGTGCAGCGCATGGAAAGAAAGACACATGATGCCTAAAAACATTCAGAGGTGCCAGAACAACACAATAGCGCAAAAACACAAAGTAGGCAATTACTATTAAAAACATAGAAATCACATTGCGCATAACTTACATAAGCCACCACCTGTGGCAGTCCCTAGGCCAACTGGCCTTGTCGGGGCTCAGACGCCCTGTGTCCAATGTCAGGGCACGCTGCCATGCAGCGCCAGTCCAAGAACAAGCCTAAACGTAGCAGGTGCCCACTACTTGCTGGGCACCTGGGAACATCCCAAGACCTAAACGGTGCAGCTGCCCACTAATTGCTGGGCAGCTGGGGAACTTCAAAACTGCGCCAGGGCCCTCACTGGCCCTTAGGTGCAAACTGCGAGCCACACAGGCTCTGAGCTCACTCTACACATGTTGGAGCCACACAGGCTCTGGCATAACACGTGCTCCACGTTGGAGCCACACAGGCTCTGGAAACTTATGCTCCCTGGTAGGAGGGGGCGGGCACCGACAATGTGCCCCGGCGCCCCCCTCCAATTAAAATGGCCCCCGGAAATCTCTTGGGGCTTTAGAACGGTGGGGCAACCCGCTGCCAATCGGGGCCACCCTGACTCTGTGCCTCCCATTCAAATGGGCCCCCAAGGAGCCTCTTGGGGCTCTATAACGTTGGAGCAACCCGCTGCCAATCGGGGCCGCCCTGACTCTGTGCCTCTCATTCAGCACCATCAGCGGCCACACGGAGCCCCCCCTGCCCTTCCTACTCACCGTGCTCTCTTGGGCGGGCTCCTCCGGGCGGCGGTCTCTTCACTTCTTCTTCCGGCGCGGTGGGGGCCAGGCACCGGCAATTTGCCTCGCGCCCCCTCCGCAAGACGAGAGGCCGCGCTACTTCCCCCGGGCCCCTCCATCCTCGGGGCCCGGGACTCGATCACCCTGCTCCGGGAGGCGGGGTGGACTCCCGACCTCCCGCGTTGTCCATCTCGGGGCTCCCTCTGGCTCACGGGAGCCCCGCACCGATGGCACGCCATCTCCTTCTCTCTTCTCGGGGCTCCCTCCAGGCCATGGGAGCCCCGCACCAGCCCGACATACTTCTTCCTTCCCCCCGAGCTGCGGGGGCGGGGCTTCCGGCCTGCCACGCTGTGATTGGCTGGCCGGCCAAGCACTTCTGGGTCGTCGCGGGCAGCGTGGCGGCCCGCTTCAGGCAGTCGTAGGCGGGGGCTGACTTAACCGAGGAGTGGGCTCCCTCGAGTTTTAAAATAAAATAAAGAAGCGAGGTGGGCACTCGCAAAATAAATAAATAACCGGGCAAAGTCGCAGGGTAGGCAACTGCCAAACCTCACGCAAAATGCGTGACGGCGACACGCTCGGATTCCAGCAAAAAGCGCTCTCAAGCGCTACTGGACAAAATAAAGCGCTTCCATCGCGCTGGGGGCACTGGCCGCACCCACAGGCCCCTAGAAATGACCCCTATGGTAAGAAGGGTCCTCAGAAGTTCTTCAGGGGTTGTAGCAAGTCCTTTCAGGCAGGAAAGTCCATCAGAGGTCCAGGGGCTGGGCCCAAGCAGCAGCAGCCCCTGGCAAGATTCAAGTCCACAAACAAGAACATTTTGGAAGGGGACACAGCCCCTTCTTATACACAGAAAAGTCTTTGAAGTCTTTGTGTAGGCAGTGTGAGATCCATCTAGAACTGGTTATAGGGAAGTCCTGTCAGGATCAGGGACAGAGGTGACAGTCGCCCAGCGGGAGGTGGAGCAGATGCTGCCTTTCATCCACGGGCTGACTCAGACAACCTCCTGGGCTCTCCAGCCCCTGTCACCCTCAAACCAGACAGTCAGTCCACAAGCAGGCCCAGGCACTCCTGGACCAGGCTCACCAGCCAATCACACACCAGACACAAATTACACAAATATACCAACTTCAAAAAGTGGCACTTCTAGACTAGACACAGTCATGCCGCATATACCATTTCGCAGCATTCAGTCTCACGAGTTCTCTCATACCAAACTCGCCCCTGCACTCCCCACACATCAGGAACTACCATGGGCATACATATTCCCCATTCATTCCTATGGGAGGTCAGGTCACTCACCACGCATACACAGAGAGCTCAAGCACTTTACACTGTACCACAGTGAAAAAGTGCGCAGAGGCCTAAAATCACCACCACCAGGTTCCAGAAACAGGCTAGGAAAAAGCAAAAAGTCTTAGGGTGAACCTGCCCAAAGGGCCGGGTCCAGCACAACCCCCTTCCAGCCAAAACGCAGGGTAGACCAATCACTCCACTGATGGGCTTCCTTGCTTTGGGCGACAAAACACGGACACGGACCCGCACGGCAGGGACACCCTCCGGTTTTTCGCCACTCTGAACCTACATGGTTTCCTCCAAACAAGAACTCTCTGACACAACTAGGATACCCCACTGGTACTCACTAGTCATCCACAGCCAGGACCAAGCCATCCAAATATCACATGTCCTAACCAATCCACAGAGCGGGGGGCAGTAACCCCTGGCACACAACAGCCAATCTCCACTCTTCCTCAGTGTAGCTACAACTACCACTGATCCTTCAACCTAGGGTCCACACCCCCAGGCTGACCAGAGGTCACAGGCAAGAATGCCCCACCCTACCTCTACTTCTGGGTTTCCGCACCCTCACAGAGAAGCCCTCACCAGAACACAATTCTCCTACCAGATCACGACCTCACTCCATCACTGGTCTACCACCTGGAAACTATTCCACTTCTGAGGTACAAAGCACACAGCACAGTTCCTCTTCAAGCAGGTGGGGGGACACAGCACACAGCAAAGTCCCCTTTCCTCTACCTTAGTGGAAACAACAAACTGCAGGTGATCCCCAGAACACACAGCAAGGGCAGCCCCCTCAGTCTCTTCAGCTGATCCACTTTGGCAGAGATTCCTCTTGACCTAGAAGTTTCCTAATCTCCCAACCTAAGATCTAAACCCTCAGGTTGCACCGGGGTCAGAAGTAAGGACATCGTCCCTCTGCACCCTCTTCCAGTTCCATGACTACAGGTCCAGTATGTCTCAGGCTAGACAGAGCACACGCCAGCGGCGTATCAGCGACACACTCTCCTCCAGTACTCCCTATCACAGGATAATTCTCAGTATGTCCCAGGCTAGACAGAGCACACGCCAGCGGCGTATCAGTGACACACTTTCCTTCAGTACTCCTTCCAGGTCAGGCCACAACCCCAACCTGGCTTTCCCCCCTCCTCGGGGAACGACCTCCAGCGGCCCCACAAATGGTCAAGCATTCTAGACGGTCAAATGCTCAGCGAGCCAGGACTTCTGCACCCTCCACTAGGAGCGGTACTACCCAACACTAGGACCGCCGGAGTTCTGGTTACAGACACTCCCCGTCCTCTAGACACAGGAAGATCCTCCTCAAATGACCTATGTACAGCTTAGGCCCCTGACCTGGCGCTCCCTTAGGGAACCCTCCAGGCCCTGAGATAGGGTTTCGGGCCAACGTGGGACACACCGTCCCACACTCACTCTGCCTCCACTGAGACAGGGCGTGAGCCCCTACACCCCTACAATACTAATGGGACCTAGCTGGGTTACACATGAACCTCTTCCCCTTCACAGGATCCTCAGATACACAAGCCACTCCTTTTAGAATCACCTCCTAATGCCTCTGCAAGACATCTAGCACACCGCCAGACATCCACCTTCTTGTCCAGTGCCTCAGCAGGACCTCCTGCACACCACCAGAGGTACACCTCACGTGCAAGCTCCTTAAAAAAACCTCACACCAACTCCTCCAGTTCAAGACACCACTCATCCACACACTCCCCCTCCAGACTGGTGAGACAGTTCCTCACTGCCTCTGACTCACAACCTGTAACCCTCTTACTGAGCACCAGGCACCATACTCTGGGAACTGGGAATGGGACTTCACACGCACTGGACACATTTAAGCTGCCACCACTGGATCCTACCATACTGTGGAATCCAGACACACACACTACACTCAGGCGATAACCACCCTCCTGAGCTAGTCATTTCTCCTCCACACTCCCTCTCTTCCATCTACCCACACAGGGACAGGAACAGTATTGGGCACTGGACCCAGCAAGGGATTCCTAATCTATGGGAACCTCCCCCTCTACTGGCGTCCCGCCCTGTCAATTTCTCTCATCTGCCACTAAACATAAAGTGCAGAAACACATTCTGAAAATGACACTCTTGAGGAGAAAAAAAAATCAAAAACAATAATCCCAAACATGTGACTATCTGAAAAAAATTGCAGAGTTTTGTAATGTAGCCAGCTGTCGCTGTGGCACTGCGCAAACACAAGTCCAAATCCGCACCGCTGACCAACAATATTAGAACTGGCTATTTCTGGTAGGCTAAGGCTGACGCCAAAGCCAGGCAGAAACCACCATTCTAGTCAGGGCAAGGAAGTCACACGCCAAAATAACCCCTGCTCACCCCCTTGGTAGCTTGGCACAAGCAGTAAGGCTAAACTCGGAGGCAATGTGTAATGCATTTGCGCCAGCGCACAACAGCAACAACATACTAGGCACACTACAAAAGAGACTCCACACAAGGTTATTATAAAATAACTTTTGTATTGTAAAAACACATCAGATAAAATCACACATATACATTGTGCCAACTGGCACGGGCAATATTCATAAGGGATTATTTACAAGACAGGGCCACATGGGCCACTGTCAGAATCAGATATAGTACTTCTAGAATAAGAAATAATAAACATAAAATGGTAATCACAAAGATCACAACCAGTATCCACTGGTAACAGGAACCAGGACCTTACTAGGACCACCTTACTACAAAGAACAACCACCTAAGAATAAAATACATTTAGGGGTCTACACAAGAACACATTACCCATGATGCATGAAACATATTCAGAGGAGTAATAAAGAGAAACACATGATGCCTAAAACATTCAGAGGTGTTAAGAATAAAGCACATGATGCAATAAAATACATTCAGGGGTGCAGCGCAAGAAGACACATGATGCCTAAAACATTCAGAGGTGCAGCGCATGGAAAGAAAGACACATGATGCCTAAAAACATTCAGAGGTGCCAGAACAACACAATAGTGCAAAAACACACAGTAGGCAATTACTATTAAAAACATAGAAATCACATTGCGCATAACTTACATAAGCCACCACCTGTGGCAGTCCCTAGGCCAACTGGCCTTGTCGGGGCTCAGACGCCCTGTGTCCAATGTCAGGGCGCGCTGCCATGCAGCGCCAGTCCAAGAACAAGCCTAAACGTAGCAGGTGCCCACTACTTGCTGGGCACCTGGGAACATCCCAAGACCTAAACGGTGCAGCTGCCCACTAATTGATGGGCAGCTGGGGAACTTTAAAACTGCGCCAGGGACCTCACTGGCCCTTAGGCGCAAACTGGGCCAATGCTGGAGCCACACAGGCTCTGAGCTCACTCTACACATGTTGGAGCCACACAGGCTCTGGCATAACACGTGCTCCATGTTGGAGCCACACAGGCTCTGGAAACTTATGCTCCCTGGTAGGAGGGGGCGGTCACGGACAATGTGCCCCGGCGCCCCCCTCCGATTAAAATGGCCCCCGTGAGCCTCTCGGGGCCCTAGAACATTGGGGCGACCCACTGCCAATCGGGGCCGCCCTGACTCTGTGCCTCCCATTCAAATGGGCCCCCAAGGAGCCTCATGGGGCTCTATAATGTTGGGGCGACCCGCTGCCAATCGGGCCGCCCTCAGGGGTTGTATCAAGTCCTTCCAGGCAGGAAAGTCCATCAGAGGTCCAGGGGCTGGGAACGGCCCAGGGATTCCCCTGGGCCCAAGCAGCAGCAGCCCCTGGCAAGATTCAAGTCCACAAACAAGAACATTTTGGAAGGGGACACAGCCCCTTCTTATACACAGAAAAATCTTTGAGGTCTTTGTGTAGGCAGTGTGAGAACCAGCTAGAACTGGTTATAGGGAAGTCCTGTCAGGATCAGGGACAGAGGTGACAGTCGCCCAGCGGGAGGTGGAGCCAGCTTTGTAGTCAGGCAGGCACAGCCCTTCACTATCAGGTGCTATCTCCTCCCACTTCCCTGGCAGCAGATGCTGCCTTTCATCCACTGGCTGACTCAGACAACCTCCTGGGCTCTCCAACCCCTGTCACCCTCAAACCAGACAGTCAATCCACAAGCAGGGCCAGGCACTCCTGGACCAGGGTCACCAGCCAATCACACGCCAGACACAAATTCCACAAATATACCAACTTCAAAAAGTGGCACTTCTAGACTAGACACAGTCATGCCGCATATACCATTTCGCAGCATTCAGTCTCACAAGTTCTCTCATACCAAACTCGCCCCTGCACTCCCCACACATCAGGAACTACCATGGGCATACATATTCCCTATTCATTCATATGGGAGGGCAGGTCACTCACCACACATACACAGAGAGCTCAAGCACTTTACACTGTACCACAGTGGAAAAGTGCACAGAGGCCTAAAATCACCACCACCAGGTTCCAGAAACAGGCTAGGAAAAAGCAAAAAGTCTCAGGGTGAACCTGCCCAAAGGCCGGGTCCAACAAAACTTAAGACAGATTTAAGACAGACTTAAGTTAGGATTTTGTCTTAAGTCTGTCTTAAGTCTATCTTAAGTTTGTCTTAAGTTTGTCTTAAGTCTGTCTGAAGTTTGTCTTAAGACAAAATCCTAACTTCTGTGAATACCAAAAGTAGTAAGTGCACTCTGTGAATGCCAAAAGTAGTAAGTGCATTCTGTGAATACCAAAATAGTAGTAAGTTTAGGATTGAGTCTTAAGTTCATTCTGTGAATCGGGCCCAAGGTACCCAGCCTGTCTTCGCAGGCCAGGTGTGCGTAATCACACTCCTAAGGGGGGGCAACCAAGTCCAGCTGGCCCGGGCAGAGTGTTGAACGCACACTTGCACCTAAGGTGCTATGGCCTAGGAAAGCCCATGGCCCGGTCTGCCATCGCAGATCGGTGGGTGCATACTGGCATCTAAAATGAGTAAACTCCTTTCCATTGTAGCCCAGTGTATGTGCGCACCCACACCTACGGTGTCCCTGACTGTGTATGATGCTTGCCATCACAGGCATGTGCGTTAGTACACACCCGTGTTAGTTAAACCCATGTCCAATCTGCTCTGTAGATCAGGGGGGCGCACTTGCACACCTAGTGCTGGGAACTATGATTGCACCCAGATAGTGAGGAATATCTTTGTGTGTTTTCACTACCTATGAGGCCTGCTCTTCCCATATATTAACATGGGGTAGTGGTTGACATTACTTTGAACAGCAATAGTTTATTGCAGTGGACCAAACTCATGATGTTTCCTATCAATGGATTCTCCATGCCAAACACTTTCCATTGGTAAAGGGGATTTGGACATAACTCGTTCAGAAATGCCACTTATAGAATATGGAAATTTCTATGCTCTGAAAGTCTTGTGTGCCGAGCTGCCTGGCTCCAGTGGATACCAGGGTCGGGGGAGTGTATCTGTATTTATTTATTTATTTATAAAGTATACACATATACACATATATACATATACATATATATATATATATATATATATATATAGCGGGACTGGGAAGAAAATATTAGGTATGGGGATATAAACCATCAGTACAGGTGATGAGGGTATAAGTCCAGTATGTTGATTGTGGAGATAATTGAGCTCTCCAATGGTCCCTGGTTCTTTTCTCCAGGTGGTAGCCATAAGCCATCTACATTCCATGAGAATGGCAGACGCCTGCCATTTGAGGGCTGAATGGGATAGATTGGAGAGAAGGTTTTTCACACTTAGCCTCTAAGGGACAGATCATGACCCCACTAAAGATTAAGGTCTGCATTCCATGGTCCAGTGGCAGACAGACCTTAAGTTTAGAGGAGACGTATGTGGTTTAAAGGGAAACATCTTAAAGCACCCCTAACTTCAAAGACACATGATAGTATAACTACAGGTGCCATGCTTCAGCAAAGGGTGAGATACACTTGTGGGGACGTGGGACCGGAGAACCTGGACTGTGTGGTGCACATTGCCATGTGCACATGGAAGATAACTGTCTGAATAATGGCTGGCATGGGCCGAGGCCAGGCTGAAGTGTGTCACCACCACCATATTGTCTAGTGCTGAGCCCCAGAAATCTTGCCAGCGTCTAAGATATTTGGTTCCTGTAAAGCAGGGACCCTGACACTTATAAGCATCTAGTTGGTGGTGAGCTGACTCACCAGTTGGGGGACCCCGCGTGGCCAGTTTCATGGAGCGTGCAGCATCTGTCTTGTGTGACACACCAACAGCATACCCTTGCATGCACTATCCATTTCACAAGGTGAGACCCTTGAAGGTGGGGTTGTACCCGTAGTAGTGCCTCATTCTACCTCACGTGGCTCTGCTGAAATTGCGCCTGCATGTGTGTGTCAGGACTGGCCTGGTGCAACCTGTCTCATCATGCACCAGACATTGTTCCTCATTTCCAGGGAGGTACGAAATTGCAACTCTTTGCTGTGTGTGTGACAAGAATTGCCTGATGCAACCAATCTTAACATGCACTGGTCACTGTGCCACATTTCCAGGGAGTTGCAGAATTTGCAACTCATCCTGTTTTAAATCTTAAGTGTCTAGACCAACATGCACCAGACTCTGTGCCCAGACTGCCTGGGCACTACTCAGATCATTGTATACTGATCGGGGCACCTCCTCTCATTGAGAGGCTCCCCTGTGTTACTCCCCTCATCGCGGTAGACCAACTGCCCTCTCCACACCTGGCCACTCCTGAAGACATCTTGGTCCAGGTTGTAGCAAGAAATATTGACTGAGTAGAAGGAAAGGTTCTGAGACAGTTCAAAGGCGGGTCAAGAAACTGCATATCTCCTTTGTGTTTTGAGACCTGTGGGTGAACTTCCAGATTGGCTGCTAACCTTCCCTTGTTTACGTCTACCTCCTTATTAAAACTTCTACTTATTCTCACGTGCTGCCTGATGCCCCAAACTAAGCGTGACTTCGGCCATGTGTGACTCAGTTTCTGGGAGGCAGGGTTGGTTATGTTCCATCAAGGGGGATAGGACAATGGAGGTGAACTAGAGGGTGGAGGGAGGCTTTGGCATAAGATGAACCATTGACCTGCTGGGTACCAGTGGCACCGCATTAGGGTGCCGGATATTCCTATGTGTGTAAGAGCATTCCATATGGACTGGCTGATTCCTGACGCACTGCGTAACTGTGCAGAGTGGGTGAGTGTGAGTGGGAGCATTCCTGAGCAGACCACCTGTGATTCACGACACGGGTCGGTGATGCCGCTTCATACATTGATTGTATGCCAGAAGCACAATACATTTACCATTGGGTTCACCCACGTGGCTCTGGCCCGCGGTGCAGATAAAAAGTGTTCTACTTTCGTGTATGTTATGTACATATTGTTGATATTGTGCACCTCATAATGGTGCTCTCTTTTAATTGGGGGAGGATTAGATTAGGAATTGTCCACAGTGTGCATATTATTGATATCATAACAAAATGAGTGGGCCTATTACTGCTAGTAATATTCCAAATGTGTTTCATGCCCAAACAGTACATGATGTCCCTGTTATAATGACTGAATATGTGTGTTGAATATGAACGTTTTTGCAAACAGCCTGTGTGAAGTCTTTTTTGTAACGCTCTGTCTATTTATTGCGAGTGACTGCTGTGCATTGGCTTTACACATTGACTGCTCAGTGAGAAGCTACCCAAAGGTGAGCATGGGTTGTCCTTTGAGAGTATTCACCTGCCCTTGACGGGAGTAGTAGGTTCTGACCAGGAAAGTAACACAGGCCCCCGCAGCCCCCGCTGTGCTGGGGCCCCTGAGCTCCAGGGGGCCCCCCAGAACAGCACAGTGACCAGAGAGCTCCAGATTAAGCCCTGAGGGGGCCCCTCTATGTACCTTGCTGTGAGGCCCCCTCAAGTTTCGTTACACCAGTGGTTCTGACCTGGCAAGGGGCAGCCCTTCAGCCAACGAGACACTGCCTGTTCCAACACATAGTATTAGAAAGAATATAATCTCAGTAAAACAGAATGGTTCATGATTAGATTTGTCTTTTCAGACATAAGTTAAATATATGGGTTTTAAAGGTTTTGATTAAGTCTTAAAACTTCTGGTAGGTGAGCCCAAAGTCTAGGTGCCTGACTGGAGAAGGATTAATGACCGTTGCTACTTAGCAGACCATTACATCTGGAATCAGTACATCAACAGTACCTTTACATCTCATGTCAATACATCAGGAGTACTTTTACTTCATAGGTAAGTTTGAAAATAATACTTTAACACATGTATATTATTTATATATTACCCAGTAAGTTACTACTGGGTTCAGAGAAAAACCGCAGATTCCATAATACATTTCTCCATTCATTTTTACATGGGAAAATTAGGACAGCTCCAGCCAAAATGGCAGAATGGAATTACACCAGATGTGGCAGAAAGCTAATCTTGCTACAGAAAGTATGCTTTTTGTAATTTGGTATAAAACAGTTAAGTCGTTTTTGAGAAATTAAGGTTGAAAATGTATAGGTATTCCTTACCAATGAGGATTTGCGGTGCCAACAGATCTTGTGATAAGATCTGACTGGCTGCCACCACATCAACAGAGATAAGATGGCAGACACTTCAGTCTCGGGGACTCAATCCCCTGTCCTGAATACAAAAGAAAAGAACATATAGGGGGCAGGATAGGGAATACCCTTGCCCCCTAGATCTGGTAAGATCGACAAAAACATAATGTTTTTTGGTCTCCGTGCTTCAGATGAGTGGCAACTAGAAACAAAAAACGTGGGTTCCCGCCTGTTTTCAAAATTAACCCCTCGGGGTGGGCAAGGGCCCGGGGTGTCACCAGATTTACTTTTTATGGGGAGAGGGGTGTGCAGCTCGTGATCCCCTACACTTTTTTAGGCCCCAGGGAACTCATCCCCTGGGGTTTCTTTCCACTAAGAGGCATGTGGCCCTCTTCCAGAACCTTTTTCTGGCCCCAGGCCCCCAGCAGTTGTTGAGGGGAAACAAGCCTTGCTACTATCAGGGTCTATCAGGCTCCACAGGTATCCCACAGGGCCCCATTCACCGTGACCTCCTGGAAGTGATGTCTACCACTCTAAGGGATGACCAGCTTTTCTTCTAGGTCCACCTCCCCATGGGATGCTAGAGTATTCTCTACCCTTTCATCTTGGGAATAATCACACAAAAATGCTTCTCTAATCATCTTTGCAGAGTGTCCACCTGTGGGTGACAACAGGTTACATACAGAGTCCCCACCATCTTGCCCGGTAAATACACAGTGCTGACACTATGCCTGGTAATATGACACAATGGGCTTCTTCCCACAAAAACTCCCCTACTGCTCTGCAGTGGTCTGGGAATCCTTCCCCTCAAAACTCTTTTGGTGCCCTGTGGATACATTTTCTGTATTATCCAGGCCTTCACATTCCCTCTACGGAGGAGATCCTGGACCACCCTTCTTGGGATCACTCCCAAATACCTTCCTGGACACTCTAATACTACCCAGAGGTCAGATTCCTTCCAAGGCTCTCTGTGTACAGTGAGATCAGAATCTATCTAGTGGTGGTGTAACTCCTAAAGCAATTACTCAAGATGAGATCCTGCATAATTATATTATACAGCCCATAATAATCCTTTACTTTGCTGCCCTTCACCCAAATCTTGAGCCTTACTTGAGAGATCTACAATATTCTCCCAAGACTGGTGTGTCTGTTTCTGGGCATTCCTGAACTTCTGGAAATACTTCTATGGGATTAGAACACATTTTCATTTGAGGTTCTCCTTCATTGGGGCATACTTAACCCGGTAAGCTGCTTCTATGGCCAATAGTATACCCCTCCAAACAATGGGCATGCACTTCCACAGGCTGACCTCCCACTCTGAGTTTGAGGATCTATGCATACCACTCCCAGGTACTTCTAAATCACTGCCACCATCAACAGTGGACACAGGTGCCCTTTAGGATCTCAATTCCATATTGCGCTTGCTCCTTTCTTGAGCCAGAAGACCTGCCTTCTCTTCTAAGGCCACGGTTAACATTTCCGCTTCCAGTGCAAAGATGTGGCTGTAGCTGCCTTAATTTTCTCAGCAGCCTGCTGTTTTTACTCAAGGGCAAGATGAGGCAGCTGAAATTTTAGGGCCTTCTCCACCAGCCTAGCCTCCAGGTCTGAAGGTAACAAACTGTGAGAGGACATATTGCTCCCTGTCCTGGACAATGCAGGTGATGCTGCTGCAATGGAAACAACACTCCTCTGGCTCTGAGGCCTCCTCAATGTCATCCTCATTTCCTTCTTCAACTTCATCCTCATGCTCCTCTGAGGTAGACTATAGCCGATACCTCCTCCCAGGCTCTGAGTGAAACGTGGTAATCTTCCTTCTCGGAATGCTTGTTCAACTTCAGCTATCCTTGCTTGCATATGTTACTCAGCTCTACCATGCTGAGGCTCTCAACGTTAGCCATATCCATCTCCATGTTCCCAAATACTTGAGCTACAAACATTGTGTGTCTTGTAGCTATGGCCAGAGCACACAGGTTCATTTTAGGGCAATGTATAAATAATTTATGCAGTACCAAAACAGTAATAAAGTCAAAACACCCAGCTACAAAAACTCAAACAGCCTAAATCAAATAAGAACATAGAATAGAATGTGACAGCCAAAATGACACCAGAACAACCAAAATCCAATAAGGAGAAACAGAGATATGAATTTTAAAAGACTTAAGTAGAAATAGCTCCGAAAAGCTTTAAGTGCCCATGGTAGTCTTTGGTTGTGGTAAACCGGGAGCTAGGCACGTTTTCAGACCGCGATTTAGCGTGAGAAAGACACACCAACCAGGTACCCTCTGACTCAGCCATGTAAGTACCAGCTTTCCAAGGTTAGCAGCTCTTCAGGGTCACTTCTAGGGCTACCGGAATCTTGTGGTACTGAGAAATCTGGACCCTGCTATAATATGGTACCGAGGCCCTGAGGCCCAACACTCGCGTCACAAAATATCATCATACCATGACGAATTTGGTATCGGCAGACCGGTAATTATTAGGACATTACACCTGTGCATTTGCGTCATGATCAAGCAATGCAATCACCTTAAAACAGTAGTTTCTGCCTTGAACCCTCGAGATGAGTGGCAGCCATCTTGTGGTTGCCCTTACATAGTCAATTGACCAAGGCCGAACTCGAGCT
Source organism: Lissotriton vulgaris (assembly GCF_964263255.1). Classification (NCBI taxonomy): domain Eukaryota; kingdom Metazoa; phylum Chordata; class Amphibia; order Caudata; family Salamandridae; genus Lissotriton; species Lissotriton vulgaris. The sequence continues at coordinate 350,431,312 of NC_141685.1, read as the reverse complement.
AAAAGGACTCGTCCGCCTTTCCTGATTCTTCTCTGACCTGGGCGAGCTGCCTCCACTGCCTCCAGCCAAACCTGTTCGGGCAGCCCCATCCCACTGGCCGAGTGAGATTAGCATCAAGGCACAACATGTCATAAACCGTTTACCGCATACAAACCACGCCTTATCATACACACACCTGTCCCTGTTTCTTCTTTATGGCTAGTTTTACAAGGAGGAGGTGCCCGATTTTATTGGGGTTTCATCGATATCTGATGGGAGTTCTGGGCCTGGCCGGGTAATCTATCACAAACTGGACACACAAAAATGTAGGCTGGCCATCATGACTTTGCTTTTCCATTGTTGTGAAAATATGTATATGACCATACTGTAAACTAAAGAATTCTTGCCCGAAGGTAATATTTATGTATAAAAGGAGAAGGCTGGTTCTGTAAAAACGAACAGTCTCCTGAGAATCTACACCCCGTGCTGTTGTACTTCTAGGACACCTGTTACTTGGTTGCAGCCAATAAACCCGATCTTTGACATCATCTAGAACCGGGGTCTCCAACCGGTCGATCGCGAGCTACCGGTAGCTCGAGGAGACCCCGGGAGTAGCTCGCCTAGCCCTTGCTTTGATTGGAGGTAATCTGTGGATGGGGCGGGCGAACAGGATGACGCGATGACGCTCCTCTCCTGGAGCTGCAGACTCCTCTCGTGAGAGTCTGACGTCATCGTATACTCAAATCGCACTGGCATCGCACTGTCTGCCATTGTGCGATGGGTGTCAGCGCGGAAGATCTTCAACCAGTCCTGCACTCTCCGTTGAAACAGCGCACTTCGGCCCGGGGCCCTGCGCTTCAATATAGAACAGCGCATTCCATCGTGAAGGGCAACTCACTTCTGCTCCGGACTGTGCACTTCATCCCAGGCCTGCTCACTCCATTTAAAGACATCTGAGATCTCACTTCGGCCCCGAAGTTTGCGCTTCTTCCCAGTACTCCACCCAAAGCCATGCATTTCATCACAGGGCGGTGCATTTTACAAGAGGGCAGGCACTTTGTTGTGAAACGACGCATTTTCCCTAAGCCCCGGACACTCTACCTCAGGGCTAGGCACTCCACCCCAGGGCCACGCATTTCATCATTCGGCTTGCATTTCACACATGGGTAGCTCACTTTGTTGTGAAATGACACATTTTCCCTCAGCACTGAACACTCCACCCCAGGACCATGCCTTTCAGCATAGGGCTGTGCACTTAACACAAGGACAGTTCACTGCTGTAAAACGACAGTTTTCCTCAGCACTACAGACTCCACCCCAGGACCACGCATTTCAGCATAGCAGTGTGCAGTGCCGCGGAGTCTGTTCTACACGTCCTGTTCATTCAGGACTGAACACTTACCCTCAGGACTGACAGCTCATTGCACCCCATCCTGCGTGCTCCACCGCACGGGTGAGCACTGGGCCGCTGGCCTCCTCGCCCAGCTCTTGAAGCACAGAATACTGGACAGGTGAGTGGCACGGCCCTTTATACCATTATATGCCCGTGCCTTATTTCCTCTGTTATACTTTCCTGTTTTATTTTTGTTTCGATTTGTGCGAACCGGGCACAAAAGCTTTCACAGGTTCAAATAAGGATGGGCTGACTCAGCCAAGTAGGGTAATCGTAATACTTGTGTTTACAGAGCTACGAAGCCGCCCGACAGTGGAAGCAATTTTTTAGCGCTATCCAGAAAGTACGTTATGATTGTAAAACTAAGGTGTGTGTGTGCGCGTGTAGTGGGGGAGGGGGGTCAGCCTCTGGTTATGTAACTCAGTCATCTGGTATAGAAGAAGAAATATAGCGCTTACATATTTACATTGAGCCATAGAAGGTCGTTCACAATTACTAACACAGCTCCTGCAGTGACCCTCAGTGCGCGAGGGTTGTGGGATGACCTCTGCCCGGGGGTGGGCTCATGCGCCGGGACTAGACCCCATTCGAGTCACAGACTACAGAGAAGGAGCGGCGGGTACCTGCTCACCCCTCTTAAAATGCCCCAGGTCGTCCCAAACCCAACCAATAACTGATGGGCGTGTCGATTCAATCACACACAGTGAGGTGACTAATTTGCCTCTTTAGACACATCTTCCATCGCTCGGTAGCTCCTTGAGTATGATGTTATAACTTTGCATAGCGCTTTTAATCATTTTTATGGCATCAGTGCGCGGTCTTCATATTGGCGTTTTTGTGCTTAACAGCCAGAGCCAACCTTTAACAGTGACTGTTTATTGGCGCGTGGATGTGTGATTTTATTTGGGAGTTTGTTCCGTGTTTAGAGGTGATTCTGAAGGGTTAGATTGGTGGATTGTGGAAATACACGTAGAAGTAAAAGGAGTTTGATTTAAAATGTCGCCTGTTCAATAAAAATACAAAGCAACACACTTCATACCTGAGCGTATATTAGCTCACCCCAGGCTCTAACACTGGAATTCTGGGACTCTGCAGTCGTTTATATATATATTTTTTTCATATGTAAGGATGTTTGCCCGCCTCTTCATGCTGTCACGAGCGCACAAATCAAATAGATGACGCCCGAGGCCCTAATACAGCCACAATCGTGCAACACTGGCAACTGATTTCGTAGTGGGCGCCACACTCATATCATCACACACAAGCATCTCCGTCAAGCGCTATATATTATTAAAGCCCCTTCGAGACGAGCACAGAAAAGACCCTCGAATAGGGCCGGAAAGTGTGGGTCCCAGCAGAGGCCTGTGAAATACAACAACACAACTGTTTGCAGCAGGACACAGCTTGTTTCCAGTACTTGCGGGACATATGCAAATGAGCATGCAAATACGGGTGCCCGGACCCAGGCACTGCTGCCGCGAGAGAGGAACTCCCTGGTCCGCCTGAGTGTGCAAGTGTGAGCAGAGTGCCAGAGTCCTGTAGAAATGCCGGGGTCCTCGAAGAGGTGGGGGCCACCTCTGTTCTGGATTGCAGCAGCTGTGCCTACTAGGATGCTGAGGGCGCCTCCCTGGGAGCGGAGGGGGCCTCCTGCATGCACATGTCAGGGCCCAGACTGTTCACCTGATGTCTGTGACTGTGTCACTTTCTCCAGCAGGAATAGCAGGGGCCATTCTGTATTTATTTATTTATTTAAGGTTTTATATAGCGCGAACAAGATCCTTGCAGATATCAGAGCGCTTTACAGAAACAGTGTTGGATTGTTCTGCTATAACCAGGGCCACGGAATTATGCGATCGAATGTGCCTCCACATAATTATTTTGCAGTGCAGTGGAAGGCCCTTGGGTATTTTGTTCAAACCACAGTATGGGCTCTGATGAAATTAGGCTTAAAGTCAATGAAACTGAGCGTGGGGGGTCTCTCGGAAAAATGCGCGAGTTGATTCGGGTTCAGTAGCTCACGACGATTTTCACTGGCCAGAAGTAGCTCTGACTACACAAAAGGTTGGAGACCCCTGATCTAGAAGACTCCGTGTTTCTGTGGTCCAGAACAGGAAGAACCAAGAGGTCTCTGGGTGTTGTTCCCCTGGCACCGCCGGGTTCCTAAAAACCCGGTACCTCAGTTGGCGCCCAACTCGGGGCGGTATCAAGCGGTGTCGGTCCAAGCCAGATGTTCGTGAGGAGCTTCGTGTGAAAATTCCAGAGGACGGCCAGCCACTTCAGCGACCCCTGTATGTCGACGTGGTTCCGAAGGCCTTTGCTGCGAGGTTCCCCGCGTCCCGACGGCTACAAAGGACTGCTGCCCTGACTATCGCCCTGTTTTGGACCCATCGATACTTGGTAGAGCGAAACGATAGACGAGTCTTCTAGTGACGTCATCGATCATCAATACTTCAGTTAAGTATAAGTGGAGCGTCTCCCAGTCCTTAGTTTTGTTCTTAGTTTTTGGTATCCTTGAGATACGCTTTGTTTGGAACTTGCAAGCGCCAAAGCCGAAGGACTCGTGTATTCACGAGAAATATCGTAATCGATAATCCTTTGAAGTTTGAAGCTAGACTAGTGAGCAAAGATGCCTGGTTTTAGCAGACTTGGAAACTTGTTTTGTCTTGGTTGTAGTAAGGACTCCCGATTAGAGGATTCGTGTCCGGTTCCTCCGATTGGAACTCCAACATATGAGCTCTATATAAAGCACGGAGTATGCCCCATCACATATAATGAAGTGTGGATAAAATACACCAGAAAAGATGGTGTTTTAAAATGGCCCCAATATGGTAGTTTTGACACAGAAATCCTAGATAATCTCGAGGTCAAACTGTTCAAAAAGAAAGCCCGGACGGCGATGTTTGACTCTTTTCGCCTCTGGCGAAAGGAAGCCAAACAGAAAGAAATGAAATTAGCAAAGAAAAATAAAAGAGGTATGTCAATGGTGCAAGCTGCTGTTGCATATAGGGATAATGAGGAAGAACAGGAGAGCGAACAAATGCTTAGAAGGAAGAAGTTAGCGGTAGATAAGTGCTACCCAGTACTACCCCGTAAAGGACAAGAGTCCAAGGAGAAATCTGATCAAGATCCTTTAATGTCCCATTTACGGAGTTCACCACCTCCCTATGCACAAATTGCTACTACACCCCCGCAACGCTTTGTTATACCGCGCCCCGGCGCACGAACTCCAGTTCTTACACAAGCACCAGCTCCTCTTCAGCTGGTTTCTACTTCTCCGGCGCAGCCCTCTCAAGGGCCGCCGCCTTTGCTACATACTCCATCTGCCTCTTCTACAACCTCGCCTACTGCTCCAATTGCTTATCCTGATACTATTTCTGCTATTGCCTCGACTTCTACTTTGCATCAGCCTGTCTTTTCTGGCATTTCTGCCCCTCCACCAGTTTCTCCTTCCGATCGACAGAGAGTGACGAACACTGTCACTGATCTTTTCTCACCTTTCATTGGGTCGCCTAAAACGACCCCTAATACAGAACGTAGACAGTTGCGAAGTCGACTGCCTGACTATCAGGAAAGAGAAGTGCTGAATGAGTTAGCACGTAAATGGGTAACCGATACTGTAAAGTATGATGTTCACTCCGTTATGGAAGTTTTTAGTCAATGGCAAGCATCTACACAGAGATATGTATTTGAGCAAATGTGCCTATATCTCCGTGAAGATGTGAGGGGAAATGATGCAGAACGGGACATGACTGAATTACTTCATATACGATTCAAATTCGCAGAAGGCATGATTGTAGGTGCCGATGTCGAACAAGCAATAGAAATATTGTTGTCTTATAGGAGTACAGGAAGTAATTCTAGATCACTGTATGAGCAGGACATGCCAGGTAGGAAGAAAGCGCGACAGTATCCCATGAGAGAAGTTCCTCCAGTTTGGAGGGAAGGCGATGCGAATGCGAATCCAGTAATTCCGCCGCATTTCCAGTGTGTATGGGTACATGTTCCCTGGAAAAGATCTGAAGTTTTAGTGCTCAAGCAGACATTACCTGATCCTCGCAAAAATCCTGCAGGGTATTAGAAAGAGTTATCACAGACTGCCAGTTCATGTATAATGAATTTAGCCGATGTAAACATGTTGTTTGGAAATGTTGTTCCACAGCCTTTATGGGGAAAGATTCGTCATGCAGATCATGACCAAGAGCTAGGTGACACATGGGCGAATATTGCCGCTACTGATGCTAGACAAGTTGGCGGCGCTAAACCTGAACCTTTAGTAGCAGAACTCCCTGGTAGAATTATCACGTATATGAAGACTTTAATGCCTGAATTGCGTGTGAATTGGGACAAGTTGTCTGCATGCAAGCAGAAGAAAGTTGAGAATATGTCTGACTTTTTCACAAGGTTTGAAGAAACTTTCGTTGATCATAGTGGTCAGGATATGGCTACTGAGGGTGGCCAAAGATTGTTTGTTGACAAGTTTGTACATAATCTGCTTCCTGAACTGTGTAATAAATTGAAAGACTCAGAGAGTGCTTGGGCTGTTTCCACATCAGCGCAGATTTTAGCTACAGCCCAGTACTACGAAAATAGGCGCAAGGACGAGCTAGAGAAGGCAGACAAAAAGACTAAAGATTTGAAAACTAAAGTCCTTCTCCAGCAAGCTTATCCACCTCGTAGTAATAATCAGGAAGATTGTCAGCAACCTCAGCAGTATTTGAGGAACTCGAAAAGAAATGAGTCTTCTCAACAGCGTTTACCGTATGGTCCGAATCAGTGTGCATATTGCAAGGAAGAGGGTCATTTCAAGAAAAATTGTCCTGCTTTATTGCAACGCTTGAATGGTGTTTCTAGTGCAAGAGGTAGAGGTGTTCAACAGGCTCCTAGAGGTAGGGGCCGTGGAAACGTCCCCCAGAATGCTCCTTCTTTTCCGCCCCAGAAATCTATGAACAGCTTTGATCAACAGAGTAATGCGTTCTCTAGGACAGCTCAGTACTATGCTGATGACTACTATGCAGAAAACGAGAATGAGGGTAATGATTGCTAGGACAGCCATGGACAAAGAGAGGGAGTTGTTTCAGTTCCAGTAGATCAGAATGGACCTTATGTTGAGGTGATTACATCAGGTGTGTCAGAACCTTTTCTGCTGGATACTGGTGCTACAAAGAGTTCTATAATGCACTCAAAACTTCCTGGCGCACCTTTGTCTGGCGAAATGAATGTTTCCGTAGGTTTTTCTGGCGCCCCGGTTAGGAACCCGATTTCTAGTCCTATGCCCCTTTCTGTTGGGCCATGTGAATTGGAAGCACCCCTCATTCTTACAACAGGTTGTGGTGAAAACTTGTTGGGATTGGATCTGTTAAAGAGATTATATGCGACTTTATTCTGTTCTCCTTCGGGAGTACAACTTACCCTGGGTAAGAAAGTGGTTTCTACAATATACTTGTCAAGGGAGAATATTCCAACAGAATTGTCATCTCTTCCGGATATACTTTGGGCTACTGGTTCTAATGATGAGGGTCTTCTGGAGATAGCGCCATATGTCATAACATTGAAAGCCAATGTTAGATTGCCACGTGTTCCCCAATACAAGATCTCTAGCGAAGGTGAAATGGCGTTGTTAGCGATCATTTATGATCTAATTGAGAAAGATGTCATTGAAGAGACAACAGGTAACGTTTGTAACAGTCCTGTTCTGCCAGTTTTGAAGCCTACTGATCCGTCTCAATCACAGATTTGTGATTGATCTTAGAGAAGTTAACAAGGTTGTTGTGCCACAGTTTCCAGTTGTTCCTGATATCACTGCTTTATTGACTATGGTTCCAGCTTCAGCCACTTGGTTCTCGGTGATTGACTTGAAGAATGCTTTCTTCAGCATCCCGATTGCCAAGGAGAGCAGAGATATTTTTGGCTTCCATTTAGGAGGACGAAGCTTCCGCTTCAAACGCGCTCCTCAGGGCTACTGTGAAAGTCCATCTATATTCAGTCAAGCTCTGAAATCACAGCTTGACACGATTGTTCTACCGGATGGTGCGACACTTATTCAGTATGTAGACGATTTGCTACTCGCTGCAGATACCGAGGAGATTTGCAAGCAAGCAACTTTATCATTGTTGCGCCATTTATGTGACATGAAGCACAAAGTCTCTCTTTCGAAATTGCAATTTTGTTGACAAGAAGTGACCTACTTAGGTCACATCTTATCAAAGGAGGGAAGGAAGCTGACCCCAGAGAGAATACAGGCAATTGCAAAATTGTCTGTCCCAAGGACACAGAGAGAAGTGCGTGCTTTCTTGGGCATTACATCATATTGCAGGCAATGGATACCAAATTTCTCATTATTGGCCAAACCTTTGGTGGCATTAACTTGCAAGGATACACCGAAACCCATTCCATGGTCTGAAGATTGTCAGAAAAGTTTTCATGAATTGCGTGATGCATTGTGTTCGGCTCCTGTGTTGGGTAACCCCGACTACAGTAAGCCTTTTACGTTATATGTGCATGAAAAGGAAGGTTGCGCATTATCAGTCCTGACACAATGTTTTGGGGACAAGCAGCGCCCATGCGCGTACTCTTCAGCAACTCTAGATCCCGTAGCCAAGGCATTACCAAGTTGCTTGAGGGCCACTGCTGCAGCGGTTGTCTGTATTCGACAGTCTGCTGGATTAATAATGAACAACACACTGATAGTTATGGTCCCACATGCAGTAGACATTTTACTAAACAGAACAAAGACACAGCACTTAACTAGTGCTCGTCTGTCAAGTTATGAGCTGACACTGTTAGCGAGTCATATACACATAAAGAGGTGTGATACACTCAACCCAGCGACGTTATTGCCCATTCCAGTGGAGACAGATGAGGCCGAGCAACACGACTGCTGTTTCAGGACAGAAGAAGAGACTAAAGGGAGAGTAGACTTGCAGGATACTCCCCTTCCTGAATGTAATGATGCTTTATGGGTTGATGGTTCGTGTTTCAAATTGCCGAATGGTGATACGACAGCAGCATACGCTGTGACAACGTTGCATATGATTGTAGAAACTGCACGTATCCCACACAATTCTGCGCAAGCAGCAGAATTAATTGCACTTACAAGAGCGTGTGTGTTGGCAAAAGGAAAACGAGTGAATGTGTACACGGACAGCCAATACGCCTTTGGCGTGGCTCACAGTTTTGGACGATTGTGGCGTGAACGTGGGTTCTTGACATCGCACCGTGCAAAGATTCAGCATGTTCAGCTAGTGAATGAGCTTCTCGAATCACTGACCTTGCCATTACAAGTTGCGATTGTAAAATGTAGCGCTCACAAGAGGGTGACTGATGATGTTGGTCGTGGCAATGCATTTGCTGATAAAGTCGCGAAAGAAACAGCCAGGAATGCGATGAGCCGAATGTATGTTGCAAGCCCTGCAAGATGGGTAGGTGATGTTGGAATGTGTGAGGACACCATAGAGAGTGTGAAATCTATACAATCCGAGGCCACTGAGAAAGAGGTGAATGAATGGAGAGAGAGCAAGGGTAGATTGGATGCGAATGGTTGTTGGATTGAGTTGTCAGAGCATCAGAGATGGCTGCTACCCGATGCGTACGTGCTTGCAGTGGTGACAATGGCTCATGGAATGGCTCACCTCAGTGTGAAAGGGATCTGTAAGTTGTTGGCTCCAGTATGGCAAAATAGTGGAATACCCAAATGTGCAGAGAACGTGGTCAAGAACTGTATGGTGTGTTTGAAGTACAATACTGGTAGGGGAACCCCAACTCCAGCTGGTCATTTTGCGCCTCCAACGTATCCGTTCGAGGTTTTGCAGCTAGATTTCATCCACATGGAAAGGTGCAACAATCTTAAGTACGTACTCGTTGTTGTTTGTGCCTTTTCCATGTGGGTGGAAGCGTATCCCCTTAAGGACAACACTGCCTTATCCACAGCGAAAGCCCTTGTCAAAGAATTTCTCCCTAGGTTCGGAATGCCTAGAATGATCTGGAGTGATAATGGGAGTGAATTCGTGGGACGAGTGATGAAGAGAGTGTGTGAAAGTCTAGGTATACGCCAGAAGTTCCACGCTGCAAATCACCCCCAATCAGCTGGATTAGTAGAATGCTATAACGGCACTCTGAAGTTGAAGCTTGCCAAGATCCAAGCAAGCACGGGCCTTACATGGCCTGACGCTCTACCCTTAGCACTCCCATCCACCAGAATGACTGTGCACTCTAGAGTGAAACTTAGCCCCTACGAAATAGTGTTCGGTCGTCCGGCCAACATATGGGGAGTGCCCAGACCCAAAAAGCTTAGTGAGGTAGAGCATCCTGTGATGCTTGACTATTTGTACGAATTGGCAACTAAATTACGTATTTTGCATCAACAGGTTCACAGTTCCCTACCACCAGCTTCTGATGATCCAGGCCACGCTATTGAACCTGGTACATGGGTCTTAGTACGAAACTTTCAACGAACGAAGAACGAACAGCCTCGCTGGACGGGGCCCCACCAAGTACTGCTGGCAACCCGCACCGCAGTCCGTGTGCACGGCAAGAAAAGTTGGGTGCACGGCGTGCACATTAAGCGAGTACCTTTACCTTTGCCATATGACCGGTGGGTCCAGGAGGGAATTGCCGACTCAGAGACAGAGACTGTGCCTCGCTTCTTACCCTTCAGTGATGCACGTTTGAAAGGAACTACTTCAGAAAAGGAGAGCGATAGCATTCTGAAAGGATCTGTGCCACCGTCAATGCAGTTGGACACTACTGAACCTGAAACTCTGTTTTTAGACCACACAGCTTCGGGTCGAGATCGCTATAATCTGAGACCAAGGAAAACAAACTAATAAAAACGAACTAATGAACCTTTCCCTTCCCCCAAAAACTATTTTTTTTTGATTGCGCAGCTCTCTCATCCAGGAAACTTGCTCATTTTTGATTTTTCGAACCGCCATCCGGTTCTGCTGCTAGGGTCGCGGTTGCCACAGTCTTTGGAGTGCAGCTGGAGCCGGTTAGGTCGACAGTTCTGGTTGGTCTAAGGGAGTTACCCTGGACTGAACAGAAGCACTCCTTAGCAGAATCAACTTCCCACCGCGGGCAGCAAATTAGAGTGGATGGAGTTTTCCGAGATGAAGAGACCTGCCAAACTCGCGAACTTTAAAACAAGAATATGCACTGTGATGACAAAAGTACAGTTTTTAATAACATGCATTTTTATGTTGTGTAGCATAATGGTGTTTTTGATCGGTTATGCTTTATTCACTTTCCGAGTTCCGTTTGCATACACTACACAACCCACACCTCCTCCTACTATTTCTCCGCATTTCTTTCGCCCTTTACCTGAACACGAGTCTGCCAGAAGATTAGAATTTGTAAATAACTCATTCGTCCAACTCCTACACCAGCACCAGTCCATAATGAACACAACAGATTGTTGGGTATGTGGACTCATGCCGTACACGACAGATAAGGGTATCCCGTATTTTGTCCTGCCATTTGGCTACCATGGTTCGCTATGGGCTTTTCAAGCAATGTTCCTGTTTGCCCTCGAACCATATGTCCCAGGGAAAAACTCAAGCAACAAGGCGCTTGTGGCGGGAATTAGAAATATGAGTAGGGATATCGACACATTTAAAACGATCCCCAGAGATGAATTGACGCCTTACAGTAGATGGAATCTGACTCAATATGGAATCTCCTTGACTGAGAGTCAGAAAGCAAGAGAATCCTCTCCAATCTGGATAGTACCCCACCGAGGCTACCTATGTCTGCAAGGAAACGGCAAGAATCCCAGAGCTCAGCTAGGGAAGAGCGTCTGTACTGAAACTTATGTTTTCTCGTCTCAGACCTCTCCTTCGTTTCTAGCAGCTAAGGGTACCTACTTCGTCTGCCATGATAGGGCATATACATGGTTGCCCACTGACTTCTCAGGTACATGTTTCATCTCGTTTCTTCTGCCACCCACCTACACGGCCGAGGCAGATTACCATCGGACAAGGACAGTTAGAGGTGTTGTGAGTAAAGACGACACTGCGGAACAGGAGTTTGGGGATTTCGCAAAAGGTTTTCTGCCATTTTGGGGGCCCATGGTGAACAGCAGGAACATTCACCAGTTGACGAGGTTAGTTGAATCCGCCGTGACCGAAACGGCTGGTGCCCTTAGTAACTTGACTGCAGAGCTCCAGTCGGACCGCCTTATGACTCTTCAAAACAGGGTCGCCCTAGACGTCATACCTGCAGACCGTGGTGGGGTATGTAGAGTGATCCAATCCAGTTGCTGCATTTTCATCCCTGACAATGCTCCAACAGTATACCAGGCCATCTCCATGCTGCACGAGATTTCTGATTCCATCCACGTGGATAAAGGGGACTGGTCCTTACTGGGGTGGTTCTGGGAACTAATATCTACCTGGGGGTGGAAATTCTGATATTCATTGGAATGATTTTAGCCATTCTGTTCTTGTTCTGCCTATGTGTGCAGTGCGCTCCTGCAATATGTGGCCTCTGTGCTACATCATGTGCAAGGAAGCCTATGTCTAGGGACGAACTGAGCAACAGGATGATGCTACAGCAGCATCTTCATGACTTCATGAATACAGATTTGGACTCAGATTAGCATGAGTTATTGCCTATATAAGGGCAAAAGGAGGGTCTGTGGTACTAAGAAATCTGGACCCTGCTATAATATGGTACCGAGGCCCCGAGGCCCAACACTCGCGTCACAAAATATCATCATACCATGTTAATTTGGTATCGGCAGACCGGTAATTATTAGGACATTACACCTGTGCATTTGCGTCATGATCAAGCAATGCAATCACCTTAAAACAGTAGTTTCTGCCTTGAACCCTCGAGATGAGCGGCAGCCATCTTGTGGTTGCCCTTACATAGTCAATTGACCAAGGCCGAACTCGCGAGCTGCCTCCACTGCCTCCAGCCAAACCTGTTCGGGCAGCCCCATCCCACTGGCCGAGTGAGATTAGCATCAAGGCACAACATGTCATAAACCGTTTACCGCATACAAACCACGCCTTATCATACACACACCTGTCCCTGTTTCTTCTCTATGGCTAGTTTTACAAGGAGGAGGTGCCCGATTTTATTGGGGTTTCATCGATATCTGATGGGAGTTCTGGGCCTGGCCGGGTAATCTATCACAAACTGGACACATAAAAATGTAGGCTGGCCATCATGACTTTGCTTTTCCATTGTTGTGAAAATATGTATATGACCATACTGTAAACTAAAGAATTCTTGCCCGAAGGTAATATTTATGTATAAAAGGAGAAGGCTGGTTCTGTAAAAACGAACAGTCTCCTGAGAATCTACACCCCGTGCTGTTGTACTTCTAGGACACCTGTTACTTGGTTGCAGCCAATAAACTCAATCTTTGACATCATCTAGAAGACTCCGTGTTTCTGTGGTCCAGAACAGGAAGAACCAAGAGGTCTCTGGGTGTTGTTCTCCTGGCACCGCCGGGTTCCTAAAAACCCGGTACCTCAATCTCAGGGTAAAAAACTAGGGACCAGGACTCACTCTAGCAAAGGGCACCACCAAGGTCCAGTCATGGCCCAATTGCTACTGGCCGGCAGGGCCCTCCAGGGAAAAGGCCTCTTGAAACTTGTTGTGTTCCTGTAGCCACACAGGAGGTTAGCCAACTGCCCCTCGGAGTCGACATCTTTCTCTGAGGTACAAGGAGAAGGTTGGCCAGTCCTTCTGATCTCCTCTCAGGTCACAGACAGCAGGTACTGTCTACTTTTTTTCTTACCTAGGTCCAGAAGTGTTCCGTTCAGGTGTCTTGGGGTGCCAAATTTATGCCAGACACCAACAAATGGGTGGGGCTTACACCTGAGCACACCCTAACCAATGGGATAAATGTTCCTGGGGGCAACCCTACCCACTTATTCAGTAGCTCTTATTTGCCTTACAGCAAACAGGCTCAAAAGGTCATGTGTCAGGTCGTTTTCAAGATGGTGAAAGTCTTCAGCCACACTAAACTTGAGCTCTGAAATATGTGGGTGTGTAGGGAAGTGTACTATGGTAATCATTAGGGTCTTCCCACACCTAACACTAAAATCCAGTTTGTCGCAGGCAATGTAACCACATCAAAATCCAAGACAGAAGTGTGGTAGGACAAAAGCCGTGCCCTTCAGCAAACGGTAAGGAGATGTGCAAGAACTGCCCTGGCATCTTCTTCTCTCCCTTTCAAGTCTGCCAAAGTGTTACTTCTGGCTCCACAGACCTGTCAGGCAGAATGTGATACTTTGTTGTCAGCATAATATCCACAACCCCCACCCTTCATATTCTATTGAGCTCAGAGGAGTCATCTCTACTCATTCAGCTTGGCTTCTTGAGTGCTCCTGGGAAGAATGTCATACCTCTTTCACACCATTTTCCCTGAGCAGAGGACAACCGGGGAGTTACTTGAGAGTTAATGCAAATTAACCTCCTGGAACTTCAGGAAGGGAGTAGGTAACTTTTAAAAAGTTACTTTTCCTTAGTATTTATTAAAATTGGACTTCACAATGTAATTGGATTATTAATAACTATTGAAAATATTTGCTTAATTATTTTTCTAGTTGGTTCCATTCCCAAGACAGAACCATAGTGTTATATATAAACTCTGATTTTCTACATATTACAGCTAGGCATGCCTACATAGGGGTGGCTTACTAATATTTAAAAGGGAGGCATTAACTTGTCAAAAATGGCTAGCCAGCTACTGCACAATAGGTGCTGCAGGCCACAAGTGGCATTCAACTTCTAGGCCCCCGGTGCACTATCTATAACATTAATTAGGTGCTTACAGGCAAAGCTAAATATGCCAATTAGGAATAAGCTAATTTAGCCATACCCTACTCCTGGTTATAAGGTAGGGTGCAAAGCGTTCTAAAACCAGGAAAAATAGGGTCCAGCTAAAGATGAAAAATATGTGGTCACATGCAGAATAGTCAGATTTTCTACAAAGTGTCTAAACTTTTTGGCAGATAAGTGAACTGAGAAAACGAAAGGTGTTCATTGTCTCCAGGTCACATTTTACCAAATGTGAATGTCAGGATTTCAACCTATGTCCACCAGATCTGAAGTTTTCAAAGTTGCAATAAAAGTTATTTCCTTCCAAAAGACCATCGCAAGAAATAGTTAAAGCCAACCCAATGGGAATATTGCTGCATACAAACAGAATAGGTGGCTGCAAGTAGTCATCTACAAAATATCCATTTTAAATTTCTACATCGCACTTATTATATTCCACTCAAAATGTATAAATATAAGCTCGGAGATAATGCTCGTTGTGAAAGATGTGGAGTGGAAGGGGCCGACTTTTTGCATCTGGCCTGGAGCTGCAGTAGCGTAAACCAATACTGGCAGCAAGTGTTTGCAGCATTGACACAGATGATATCTGAGCCTAGAACAATATCTCCGATAGTCTCCCTGCTAGGATATACCAAACACATTTAGGTGGAATATCGAAAATATGCGTCACTTGGACTTCTACTGGCTAGGCACTGAGTGCATGCAAGTGGGGACAAGGCAGGGCTGCCAAGTTTAAGGAGTGGATCAAGGATCTCTTATTTTGGCAGGAGCAAACACTTGCTTATGCAGAGTTACTTCCACTTACCTCACGTCCAAAGGACATATGGGGCCCTCCTAAAGAATACTTATTATCCCACCCAATGGAAGTTATGAGTGACCAAGAGTCACGATGAGGGAGGAGATACAGGCATGAGATAGGACTCTTGATGGGTGAAGACAAGGACAGAGAGGTATACTTTCAAAAAGTGTCAGCACTCCGTCCATCATCTCCTTGTGTTTGCTTTGTTCGCTCTAAATTGGCAGGGTATGCCCAGACGTGGGTCCCTTGCTCACTTTGACATTGGATTCAGGCTAGCCTGGCTGAAGAGGGCTGTTAGCCCGAAACTGGTCCCAGGATGCTTGTTTCCGGTCCAGGGAAGACATGGCTTGGCAGTTCGGGCTGGACTGTTCCCATGAGGCACAGGGTCAAGACTGATTTGCACATAGCTGTGTCTGAACTGGGGTGGCAGAGTGAGCTAAAGAATGATGATGGATTCAACTCAGATCTGTGACTGGGGGTGAGTGCCTGAAAAGTTTCAGCACTTCGTCCATCATCTCCTTGTGTTTGCTTTGTTCGCCCTAAGTTGGCAGGGGATGCCCAGATGTGGGTCCCTTGCTCACTGTGCCACTGGATTCAAGTTAGCCTGGCTGAAGAGGGCTGTCAGCCTGAAGCTGGTCCCGGGAGGCTTGTTTCCGGTCCAGGGAAGACATGTTTGGCAGTTGGGGCAGGACTGTCCCCATGAGTCACAGGGTGAAGACTGATTTGCATATAGGTGTGTCTGAACTGGGGTGGCAGAGTGAGCTAAAGAATGATAATGGATTCAACCCAGATCTGTGACTGGTAGTGAGTGTTTGAAAAGTTTCAGCACTCCGGCCATCATCTCCTTGTGTTTGCTTTGAAGACAAGTAGTACACATAAAAAAGGTGGGGGGATGAAACTTGATTTATAATGTCTTAAATGTGGGGGGTCGGAACAAAACACATGCAAGAATAGCATGAGGGACATCTATGTGACCAGGGAACAAGCATTTAATACAGTTAATGAACTGAGAAGTCCATTTTATTGTATGATAAAATATAATAGATTTTGACACTATACAAGGAGAGATGGAAGTGGAACTGCCTGATACTGGAAACAGCAAACGTTTGGTTGCATATTTGTGATACAAATGCATAATTCTGCCAATGTACCCATGTTAAAATACATGATAAATGTTCAATAAAGAAAATTCAAAATTAAAAATATTATTATTATTATTATTTGGGACCCTCTCTGCTCAGAACAGCTCTGAATGTTTCATACATTTTCAGCTCATTCACCCACACCCTTGGTAACATGGCTCGATCATTGACAATGCTCTTCCTTGGTCAGCCTACATCTGGAGCCAGCCATGAAGCAAGCAGCCTCCCTGGCTGGTCAGCACTAGAGACCAGCAAGACTAGCAGCTTGAAGCGACTGCATATGGTGCAGTGGACTGATGTCTCGCCTTTTGGGGCTGTGAATACAGTGTGTATTATCAAGGGGGTTTATATTCACTTTTTTTTGCTTTAAAAGCCAAGAAAGCGGAGATAAAATTATCTCCTTATTACCTAGCTGTCCCTAACACCAGTTAGCGACAGCTAGTAGGAGATAGCGACCATCTTGGGCCCCACTTTGCATGTCAGAGAAATTTATCACTAATGACATGCAAAGTGGGCGTGCCAAGATGTTAGCGACTGGAAACAGTCGCTAACATCACTATCTCCTATTACCAACTTTTGGAGATATTCGCACTAAGCGCGAATATCTCCAAAAGCTAACACCTGCCCTGAGCAGTTCTTAGCCATGTTATCCAATGGGAGGTGGATAACATGGCTAAGAGCATTAGCTCGGTAATGCGTGAATATCGCGGACTTTTCAGCGATATTCATGCATAGCGACTGTTTTTTATCGCATTTGCGATAAACCTTGGTAATACCAAGGTTTATCTGCGATAAAAATCGCCGCAGGTCAGCGATAAATTTTTGTCTCTAACCAAGCAATAGCGATAATTATCGCTATTGCTTGGTAATATGCCCCAGGGACTCTGCGTCAAGTGGCACTAGGTTGTGATCGTACTGGCTAGACGCTCCACATGGATGGTCCAATCATGAAGGGAGCATATATTACTGCTTTGCACTGCATATTTGACAAGTGGCCTACATGCCAGAAAAGCAGAAAGACTAGTGGCCCGACCAAGGCCTCTAGCCCCAATCTATGTGGTTACACTCTAGCTAGTCTGTCAGAACCATTCGGGTACACTGTGCTGATGTTGCTTCTCTGTACTGCAAAGCTTGTGCTGCGAGCGACATATATTCAGACTCGCACTGCTTAGCAGCAGCTCCACAGGAATGATGCAGCCACAGAGGGATTACACCATGCCCGTTTTTTCTGCCCAATAAGGGGCATATGCTGAATAAGGACAAAGGCCTGTGCAGCTGAGCTGGGCCTATGTACTTTAAAAGGTTAGAAGGTTTGCTGGCATTTTCTTTAACCCACTCCACCTCTCAGGCAGGGGGCTGGACAGCCTGAAATGGATAAAAAGAAAAAGTGAGTAAACAAACTGTGTATTTTATAACTCTAGACAATGTAACTGTCCTGAAAGGTTAACGAGGGGCCCCTTGACAGGTGGGGGGGCCTGGGCCAGAACCTACTTTGCCCATGCCTTAAAACGCCTCTGACGTGGGGCTATTTGAGAACTATACATGAAACAGGATGAGACATTCTCTTAGGGTGAGGTGAGCCACCCGTTCCTCTGCTCTGCCCCTGCGAGATTCCATGCTCCCCACTCCGGTCATCCCGGAGATGCTTAACTCTTGAAACGGGACTTTTTATTGGCTGGATGGCTGCGCGCGCGCGAGTCAGCAAAGATCAACGCACGTGACCCACAGGGGAACAAAAGACCCAACGCAAACGCGGCCTAAACCGACGGCGTTATTTTCCTTAATAGCTGCCTAATTGGCAAACCAATTAATCTGCTCATCTGTGAAGGGAGAATTTATAGCAATAAGTAGCTCAATTTCTAGAAGTCGCTCTCCAAGGTAGCATTATAGTGGCCTTGTTTATTTCCTGCCCCCAAAAAATGCGCAGCAACGCCTCCACGTTAGCCCAGGTCAATTAGTGGACAAATTGGGCCATTATTAGCCGCTAACGAGGGTGACTGGCATCATTACCCTTCCAGTTTACGGGCAAACAGTTATTTTAATACCAGGACCAACAAATAAATCAGAGGCATCTGTTGCACTCCCTTGCCTGCCTCCAAGTAAATGATATTAAACGGGCCTCGGTTTCTGCCAAAATCTTAACCTCGGCCTAATGAGGTTGCCTAATACATCTCCAGCTGGTTAAAAGGGCGATGCGATTCAGTTTGTATTGATTTATCAGCTCAAGGGGGCAAAGCCTGGAACGTAGGATAGTCAGATCTTGCTTCTGTCTTATTTTATTTCTTAACAGTGTTTGCTTGAAGACTGGTTTAATTCATTTCCAAGCAAAATTAAAAATACAGATGCCCTTACCAGATGTCGGTCTAGGGAGGTGCGATAGCAACATTGTGCAAGTGAAGTTGTTTATATCGGTTCTTTTGGAAACATGCGTACGTCATATTTGCCAAGTGACTCAATTTCTTGTACAACAATTCAGCAAGTTGCTTTCTGTGATTTGTGGTTTTGCAGAGTTCTCCTATTTTCTTGACCTATGCATTAGTAACTCCTCAAGAATAAGTGTGTTTCTTTCCATTCTTTCAATCCTTTAATTTTAAGATCTTTCTATAACATTTTTTCCTTATGATATCAAACTGTCCTAAGATAGCCAGTGTACGCCCAGACGCAAGCATCCTACTGTGTGATAATGCCTTGTACTGTCTCCAGAGATGCATTCAATGTGTTATTGTTTCCCTCATAAAGGTATCATAGACTTTCTGGTGAGCGATCACCCGGTTGCCAGGATCTTAAGGGACCATCTAGTCTTCAAAGTGGCACCCATGTTGAACCCAGATGGTGTTTATCTCGGAAACTACAGGTATGTTATACCTCATTTTTGGAAAACGTTCCATGTAAATGTATTTTATAGGCAATGGGGGCACCAAAGCTAAATAATCTACGTGTCAGTGCTGAAACGAACTTGCTGATGCAGCTTTTCTTTTGTAGAAACAGGAGAGTACATTCACAACCTCTGACGAATAGGAGGTCTATGCGACCCAATTCATAAAGAGCCTCAGATCTCGTGACAGAATCTCTGCGATAGGAACTGCAGTGCGGCGCCACGCCACGACTGCGGAGGGTGTTTGTTAATCCAGCCCAATATGTATAACAGCTGTCCAACTTGGGTGTCTAATTTGGGTCCATCTGCCATCTATTAAATGGGGCCAGATTTGTAACGTGCCAGTAGTATGGAAATTGTGAGTCAAACACACCTGTTCCTAGAAGTGTGAATTGGACCACACCTACAACTCGAACATGTTGCTCGTGTTTTTTAAATTTTCAAATATTAAAGGGAGGCAATTTAATGTGTCGAGGAAGAGAACAAATGTTGTTTCTTGCTTTGGGTCTAGTTGTCCAAAATATTATTGCCTTTGGAACATTTGCCTGTTGTTCCATGTCAAGATAATGTCCAAGGAACTTTTAGACATTTGGTTCAACATTTAGATAAATATAGAAGTGAGGCCCCAGAAAGGCAAAGATTTTATACGTACTTTTCAGGACCTAAATAAGCGTTAGAGCTGTATGCGGTAAATTTATGTGTCTTAGCAGTAACATATAAATGTCAGAATTTCACACAATAGTTTGTGAGGGAGCAAGTGGATTGCATAATAACAATGGTAGAGTCCAGGAAAGGCTGCTATGTTAGGGGAGAAATGCTATGTTGAAGGAGATGGCTATGTTGGGTGAGGGGAAGAGGGTTAAGAGAGAGAGAGAGAGAGAGTAGACTACAATGCAAAGTTCTTGCACTGGGAAAGTCCTCTCCTTGCAGCAGAGGCAGTGCGTCAGTTCTGCTTGGGGTTGAATCGTGCAGCAGAAGAGATCCGTCGGTTCTGCTGGAAGGCAGAGAACCTTCAGGCCCACTTCCAAGGGCCCAGGATTGGGGTGGCACCACTTGGCAGGTAGAACTCACAGTTGCGGAGTCCAGGTGCTGATTAATAAGATACTATCCCTTGGAGTAATTCTGGTGGTCCAGGGTACAGGTTGCAGGTTCAATCCTTTTTACCCAGGCAGGTGGGCAGGAGGGCAGCAGGCCAGCACAGCAAGACAGAAGTGCTTCAGGTCAGCAGTCCAGCAGAGTGACAGTCCTTTCAGCAATACAGCAATCCTTCTAACTAGCAGAGACGTTCACAGTTCCAGAAGTGTATTAAAAAGTCGGAGTCTGGGGTCCAATATTTATACCTGGTGCCTACTTTGAAGTGGAGGAAGCCTCTTGAGGTTTTATCACCCTGGAGGTGATAGACATCTTCCTCCCTGTCCTGGCCTCAGCTTGTCGGGGGTCACAAAAGACTAGTGACAAACACTTTGTGAGAGTGCTCAGGCAGAGCCCATGTGATGTGCATGTGTGGTAGGTGACATTTCTTACCCCTCGTTAACTCAGAGTGGTCTATATTGCCAACCATTAGCTCCCCTGTGTCTTACTGTCTGGGAGCAATAAACAAAGACCAACTGCTAATTACATCTAGTCATATGAACCTAGATCAGGCATCAGGCAACAAATGGTTGGGGCAGGAAAATGCCACTTTTCTAAAAATGGCATTTTCAGAATAGTGATTAAAACCTGACTGTACCATTAAAGATGGCTTTTAATTGCAATTCCTTATGCATCAAACTTGATATTCCTACCTGCTTCCAATTGGAAGTTACAGCTTATTAAATTGAATAAGCTACTCCAATGTTATCATATGGAAGAGGTAGGACTTGCATAAGTGAAAAATGAATGTAGGAGTTGTTCACTACCAGGACATGTAAAACTTAAAAGTGAATGTCATACTTTTTAAATGCAGTGCAACTGCCCCCTGGGTTGTTCAGGGCCTACCCAGGGATGGACTTACATGTATTAAAAGGAAGATTTGGGGCTTTCCAAAGTTTTTGCCAGGTTGAAATGGCAGTTTAAAACTACACACACAGGCTGCAATGGCATGATTGAGACAAATTCAGTGGGTGGCACAATCAGTGCTGCAGGTCCAATAGTAGCATTTAATGTACAGGCCCTGAGTATATGAAGTACCACTTTACTAGGGGCTTACAAGTAAATTAAATGTGCCAATTTGATATAAGCCAACTTTACCCTGTTAAGGGGAGAGAGCACAAGTACTTTAGCACTGGTTAGCAGCAGTAAAGTGCACAGAGTCCTAAGGCCAACAAAAATAAATTCAGCAAAAATGTAATGTAATGTAATGTAATACGTATTTATTGGGCGCAACTGTCACCCAAAAGGGTATCCTGATGCTGTGACCAAAACATTACCGACAGATGTTACGCACTACACTACTCTTGGGAAGAGATAGCTTTTTAAACCCTTTTTAAAAGCCGCCAAATCCTGGCAGCTCCGCAGGGGCTGGGATAAGGAGTTCCAAAGTTTTGCAGCTGCAAAACTGAACGACCGACCGCCCATCCTCACCCTTTTAATCCTAGGAACAACTACCAGGAAGGCTGAGGAAGACCTCAGCGGTCTTGCGGTTGAGTACCTGGAGAAGAGATCTTGTAACATCACTGGCCCCAGCCCATGTAAGGCCCTGAAAACAAGGCAAGAGAGATTCTGAACAGGGGCACTGACGGATAAAAACGATTTGGGCGAAAGCCAAATTCAACCAAAGTGTGAAGTGGAGTCCTTTGGACATATTAAAGTGGACACTATAACAGAAGACCCCCGTAGAACCCCTATGCGGGTTGGAATTATCACCGCATACTAAATAAAAGAAAACAGAATTGAAAGTAGCCTTGAAAAAGTCGTTGGGTTATACTCCCGGTCACGACGAAACACGTGTCGGCTGTGTGGAGAACTTCCAGCTTTCAAGAATAAATATAATATCTGTAATACCAAGAACTACGTATTGTGATTGTGTCAAACGGGTGGCAACACCTATACATAACTATATTCTGATATACGTGTGCTAAGGAGTGTGTTTCTGCCAGAAGCGTATGCTCATTATTGGAAGGATTAGGTGGTGCCTTCTACCTTATAGCACCGTAAGAAATAACATCTGCACCAAGATAAATTGTGAGACTATCTAAGTGGCGCCAGGTAGCCCATAGAAACCACTAATTGTGCTAGAAGAGACCTTGAAATGAATCCGTTGCTGAACAGGCAGCCAATGAAGGTCCGAAAGCGCCAAAGACGATGACGCTGAGCGTGGACGAGAGAGGGCCAGCTTGGCAGCCATGTTCTGAATCCTCTGCAGCTTAAAAAACAAGATGTTGGGGCTCCTAGAAGCAGTGCGTTGCAGTAGTCTAACCTACTGAGGATGGTACTACGCACCACTTTTGTCCTTGCCGCAGTTGGAAGTAACAGCAGAATCTTCCGTAAAGTGCGAAGCAGGAGCATGCAGGTCGCCGTGGTTTTATTAACAAAAGCGTCAAGCTGCAGGCTAGGCCCGAACATGACGCCAAGATTACGGGCCGAGTCAGCAGCAGTCACTGTGCCCAAGATTGAAGAAGGCCAGAACCCATCAGGTAGAGGGAGAGTCAACCGGTCCAGGGAGCAGTGGAGCACCTCGTTCTTCGCTCCATTGAATTGGAGTGAGTTGTGGTGTAACCAATCTGCCGTTGCAGTCATGCAGCGGTGAAAGGTTTCCCTCGAAACCGCATCACCTCCTTCAAATAAAAAAATAAGTTGAGTGTCATCGGCATAGTTAATAACAGATATGCCGAATGACCTAATAAAACTTATTAGTGGACGAAGATATAGATTGAAAAGGATCGGGCTAATTGCCGATCCCTGAGGCACGCCCTGCTTTACATTCTTCACTGCTGACCGAAAAGGTGGAAGTGCCACAGCCTGCTGCCTGTTGCAAAGATAGGAAGTCAACCAGTCCAAGGCCAGACCAGTCACCCCGGCCTTCTGAAGTCTGCCCAGTAACACCGCGTGGTCAACCGTGTCGAACGCGGCCGACATGTCGAGCAGCACCAAAAATGCCGCTCTGCCCATGTCGACACGCGAGCGCAGGTCATCCAACACGGCCACCAGGGCAAACTCCGTATCGTGGGCCGGCCTGAAGCCAAACTGGGACGCGTCCAGGCAGGCATTGGTTTCCAGAAAGTTAGACAGGACCCTTGTAACCAATTTCTCCAAGATTTTTATAGAAAATGGCAAAAGCGAAATTGGCCTATAATAGGCCGGATTCGAAGGGTCCAAGGTGGCTTTTTTTAGCAGGGTTGAAACCACTGCCAGCTTCCAACTATCTGGAACTGTAGCTGTGGCAAGTGACTGATGGAATGGAGTGGTGGAAAGAGCTCAGCCTGAAACACCTTCCAAAACCTGTGGGGCATAGGATTAAGTGGGGAGCCAGAAGAGACACCATTTGCCACCAAACAGAAGTCCTCCAAGGAAAGAATAGGAAAACAGGTCAACAAGATCTGTCCTGACTCTGCCCCAGAAACTTCTGGGGTCGTTGTGCTGGCCAATTCTACAGAGGAAGGTACCAACGGTGTAGTCTGACCAGAGTCCGAAAGGGCAAGTAAAATGTTCCTAATTTTTTCCTCGAAGGCGGCGGCCAAGGAGTCACATAACTCCTGAGACGCCGGAATAGCTGACGCAGCGCAAGAAGGATTGGATAGGTTGTTCACAAGTTTGAACAATGCCTGGGACTTGTTCGTGGCCTTAGTCAAGGTATCCTCCAGGATCTTTGCTTTGGCCACCCGTATCTGCGTTTTATATTCTTGAAGGGCTTCCTTGTAAGCCAGTTTAGCAGATTCCAGATAGTGTCTTCTCCAAACACGCTCCGCCCGTTTACAGCAGAGTTTCTGCTTAAGGAGCTCACCAGAAAACCAAGGAGAGGCTCTCATAGGCTTGTCGTTTGCCTTACGCAAAGGGACCAACTTATCTAAAGATTCCAGGATCTGCTGGCATAGGACGGAGTAGCTCTCCTCCACGCTCTCCCCCAACGAGAAAATCCCAGGCAGTAGCGCGGGCAAACTCGTGCCCTTCAGGAGGCGCGACCATTGCCTGCTGAACTTATACCTACCAGGGACGCTAATGTTCAGCGAGCCTGCTGGTATGAGAATGGTGAAAAGGACGAATGCATGGTCTGTCCAGCATTGGACTGCAACCTCCTGGACTGAAACCGCAGAGCTATCCGCAAAGACCAAGCCCAGTGTGTGGCCCTTTGCATGAGTAGAGGAAGGCACAAGCTGGTCAAGATGTAAATTGCTACAAGCTTGGCAAAGCTCTCTATAAGCAAAATCTTGAGGGCCATTGGGCCACAGATTAAAATCACCCAGGATTAGAAATCTAGCATGCGAATTGGATAGATCGTAAACCAAATCAATCAGCTGCTGGAGAGATGAAGCTGTCATAGACGGTGGTCTATAGCACAGGAGACCAGCCAATAGTACACCACCCTGGCTCGTTAAAGAGAAGCCCATGAGCTCAAACCCCAAGACCTCTCTAACAACGAGCTGTGATAGGGCAAGTGAGTCTCTAAAAAAAAAGCCCACTCCACCACCTCTCCCTGTGACTCGCGGGATATGCTTAATCGTGTACCCCGCGGGACAAGCCCACCCGAGCTCCACTCCACTGTCCGCCCTGGTCCAAGTCTCGGTCATAAATAGGACATCCAGCCTTGATGATTCGATTAAAAGGGCGATCTCTGCATGGTGTTTGCAGAGTGAGCGGACATTTTGCAGCCCACATAAAAGAGTCCCCTGAGAAGGAGTGGGGGTGGTTAGCCGCCTACCCGTGCCAGAATGGGGATCCAACAGACATAGCTCTTCCCTGGAATACACCAAGGTATTAGTGGCAATAAGGGCAGCATGGCTAGCGCTAGACGCGTCCGGAACGCGAACGGACGCAAACGGGCTTACCTCAGGCGCACCTCCAGCGTGTCTACGGCGCGCCCGCTGCGCGCCCACGCTGCACGCTTGGTCATCCATCCCCTTTTATAATATACCGTGCGGAAGTCCTGTTAGTCGAGCCTCTAGACCCGCTAGAAGATGGCGCCTGAAACTGGCCCAAAGCAAGATAACCCCTACCCAAGATGGCGGCCAAAGACGCCGCGAGCAGTTCCCAATGGCCCCCTACCTAAGCCCCGCAAAGTGCGGGTGATCCAACAATTAAGGTGCAGGTAAGAACCTCGCTATGAGTCCCCCAATGTCCAGTGGATGAAAGCGCCTGCAGACTAGGAAGCAGCGCGAACTATGTGGCAGCGCAAGAGAAGTAAAATAAATTAAAAGTAAAAATCACTGGCAGCTAACGCTGAGAGAGGCGTGCGCGCAGTAAGTGTCGATCTGACTGGGATCCCTAAAGGAGCCGCTTAAGTACACTCTCCAGTGCGCGGGAGTCCTGTTAGTCGAGCCTCTAGACCCGCTAGAAGATGGCGCCTGAAACTGGGCCAAAGCAGGATAACCCCTACCCAAGATGGCGACCAAAGACGCAGCGAGCAGTTCCCAATGGCCCCCTACCTAAGCCCCGCAAAGTGCGGATGATCCAACAATTAAGGTGCAGGTAAGAACCTCGCTATGAGTCCCCCAATGTCCAGCGGATGAAAGCGCCTGCAGACTAGGTAGCAGCGCGAACTATGTGGCAGCGCGAGAGAAGTAAAACAAATTAAAAGTTAAAATCACTGGCAGCTACTGCTGAGAGAGGCGTGCGCGCAGTAAGTGTCGAAAAATAAAATGAGGAAGGCAAAACGGCTGTGGATAACACTGGAGAAAGGGCCAAGTCCAACATGCTCTACTGAAAATAATAAAGCAGACACCACCACCATGTGGTAGTGAGTGCAGGTGTTTAGAAATAAGTGCCAGTGTATAGCACTGGCAAACACTGGCGCATATTGAATAGGAGAATGCTCAAGAACTTGCTACCATTCACAATACATACAATCCATTCTTTATTTGTAAGGTTGCTAGGGAGTAGTCTTTGTTGAATAATTTGGTATCTTGATAATAAATTGGGTATGCCCATGGACATGAAACAAGCCTAGAGATGCTGATTATTGATCAGGTGTGGTTTAGCAGAGGAGTGAATCCAAAGTAAGTATATTCCCCTGTGACCTGTTTTATCAACACAAGGACCCTGACAGATGCTTGTTGTAGATTTCATCAGTTGACATTCCCTGCAGCCTTACTGACAATGGTTTGCTTGAGAGAGCTGGGATTTACTTTTATAGTGATAGATATGGGCTTAAAATTCCCAGAATGCAAAGAGCTGATGGCTAAACAGTTAAGAGCAGATGAAGAAGTCAAACGGTGCATGGGGCCTCCAGGCATCAATGGATAACCTTGCAAACTGCGTGCACGCGTAGAGCATTATAAAAACCAATCAGAAAGAACAAGCATTATATGGGTGCAATTTGTTCCAGGAGAAATGCTGGAATTATTGAAGCAGAGAAGTATTACACGCCCCACAATAATATTGTGGCTAAATTGAATATATCAACAGGGTCCTGAAATAATGTATCCAGACAACTCTGAGGAGCAGTATCCTATTTAAGGAAGTCAAGGTCTCCATGTTGTGGGCTTCTCAGCGGCTAGCCATTTCCCAAATGTGGGATTTATGTTTCTTCAGGACAGGAGAGTACTGTCCAAAGTTACAGCCTATTGGCTGAAGTTACAGAGAATGAAGGACAACTTTGCTAAATCCGAGGATTATATGAATAATATCAAGAGAGCTGGAGTGCAGAAGGTTTAAGTAAATGTTTACCATGATCATCACCATAAGAGAGATGGATTGACAGGCAGGTGATGGTATTCAAACTACAAGGTGATGTCCATCTGTGTTGTTTTTGACAATTTGTTTACCACACAAAAAGAAAGGAGGAATATATATCCCACTTCGACCTCTTATAAAGGCATAAACACACAACAGAGAAGTAGGGCTCGTGAAACTCAATCTGTGTAATCTATTAAGGTCCAGGGGAAGATAACCAGGCGTCTAAAACTACCCTCACACACAGCAAGCTGTGTCATGTTTCATCATAGGGCTGCTGACACACCTCCGCACTAGCCAACGCTGGAGGTGGAGCAATGGGGAGGGGGAAGACAGTTCAACACATACAGAAAGTACATAGAACGGGATCAAAATGTGACTAAAGGTGCAGAAATAGTGATATAAAACTGGATCAAAGGATGTCCTCAATCTAACTTTAATTATGGACTCCCTGCCCAGAATACAAAGGAAGAGGTCAAAAATTTGACCAGTGGATGAAGGTATGGTAAACTTTAATGAATCACCTACTCCTCCACTCTGCAAACAAACGTCGACCTGTTTCAGCCAAAAAAAGATTCAATTAATCATTACCCCGCCTTTCTTCAGGACTTTCTCAAGGAAAAAAAGATCCAATGGGTTCTAGCCATACCTCCTTGGTCCAGGAGCAGGGAATAAGCAACCCCTTTCAAGGACTACTCCCTACAAATATGTTGGGATGATTTCCGTGGGGAACCAAGTTTTTCGTAATGCAACACGCAAACTGGCGGGGAGTGAGAACAACTCCCTATAGTCAAACTTTCGTCAAGGTAAGTTGTTCACTACCAGATTGTCCCTCCCGTTGTCGTGTCGCCAAAGGTTTACAATGATCATCACCATACGGTAAGAGATGGCAGATGATGGTATTCAAACTGCAAGGTAAAGTCCATCTGTTTTGTTTTTGACAATAACAGCTCTTTCATCAGAGAAATTAATCACTTTTTGTTGGAATATGTGAAGGGAGGTGAAAATGAAAATAAAAAGAAAGGAACGGGCTATGAGGGGTTAGGGGGCAATGAGGGTCAAGGGTCAGGCTGCATGCTGCATGCCGCATGCAATGTTTTCCCGGAATATGGGTCTGAATTTGTGGCCCCTTTTGCACTGAATTACAAAGGTGAGCAACACATTTGCCCTTCCCAAGAAGTAGATTGCGCTTGCATGCTCTGTGAGTAAACAAACAACACGAATAACATACATTTTTTACTTCTACATTTGCAGTTTCTATTTATAGCTAAACTTCGACTTTTTTTGTAATTGTCATGTCACAATGCAACCCATAAACGAGCTGCAGGTGTGTGGGGGTTTCTTATGGAGGTTGAACAGTTGATTAATGGCTCATCCAAGTGGAGAAGATTTATTTATTTCTTTTGGTCATACCCAAGAGTGAGGCTGATTCAATGCTTGTTTTTTGCAAATTACCTTCCTTGCAACTGTGAGACATCAAAGGAGAGTGAGTTGGAGAGGGACTCCGGGAACTGTGCCCCTTGTCCAGAATGGAGGATATGCCAATATCCCATTTGTGGTCTGGGCAATCCATAGGTTATTAAGGGCTTGGGGTTTTTTACACGTAGAAAAAGTGGTGCATAAATGCACAGAGTCAACATATTGGGGTGTCCAAGGAATTGCAACCCTCCACTGGAAGCAGCTCGATGCGTCACGTTTTGTTGCCACCATTATTGAGATACGCTGACCGCGTTATATAGCAGGATGTATCCCTGCTTCATTATGGCAATGCTGATTTAGCTGGAAGTAAAAAATTGAAAATGCACGTTTTGGATAAAAATTAAGTGTTATGTCTGTGGTTCATTTTATAGCCTTTTACTATTCTTATGTAGGTTACATTTGTTTTCGAGTTCTTTTTGTTTAAAAAAATAAATAAAGTTTATTTCAACAAAGATAACCCAACCTGCACTTGCAGCATGTCAAAGTGCCCCGATGACTTAACACAATTTTATTGCATAAAGAAGAGCTCCCACCCTCCCCATCGGATTGAAGAGAAAGTAAAACAAGCATTTGCAATGCAATAGGTCTCTCATTTGCAAGAGTTAGAGCTATTGGCGTTGTAAATTACAATGTCTTTTACCTATATGTTTTGGCATGGAGTGTGATGGGTGCTTGTAAGGTTGTGACTGAGTCAGTTACCTATAAAATTGTTTACTTATAAACAACCAATTAGGGTGAAGCAGCCAGTGTTAAAGGCCAAACGTCACTGTGTCTGCAAGAATAGTTTAAAAAATATATATTTTATTTTTGCATTTCCAGAATAACATTCAACGTATGCGTAGTGCACGCAACATTACCCCTGTGTAACAACAGGTTTATTGGTTTACAGCATAACATTGTACATCCAGTCCCATATATTAACCCACATTTATGTACATTACACCAATAATGTTCTTAGGATGAACTCAGACCTCTAGTGACATCTTGAGAGCCAGACAATAAATAGGCAGTTAGAGGTGACCAAACATCTTTGGACCTAGAGGGTGCAGGGAGTCCTTCAGCATAGTATCCCAGTTGGTCTCTACAGAACACCAAGTCTTGTATCCAGATTTTATATTTCGGTACCTGTTTACTGTCCCTTGTTTGAGATACTTTCCTCTTTTCTAGTAATGATGCAATCAGCACCAGTCGCCTATTCTCTGCTTTTAAGCGCTTCACCAGCCCTAGAAACAGATCCGAGGGAAACAGTCCACTTTCTCCAACACCATAATTGTTAAGGCTTGTGTAACCAGCATCCAAAATTTACTGACCCTAAAACAATCCCAAGCAAGATGGCGGAAATCCTCCTCTTGTGTCCCACATTGTTAGCAGCTAGCCAGCTCTCCCAGACTGTACCTGTGCAATTGAAGGGGTGTGTAGTACAACCGTTGTAAGTATTTAAAATGAGTTACGCGTAGATTACAGTTAGCCGTCAGATGTCTGGTCATGGAGCAGCTGAACTCCCATTCCTCTTCGCTAATAGCGTCACCCAATGCCTGCAAGAATAGTTGACCATGTGCTAGATGTTAATGGTAGACTGATAGATCATAGGCTTGGCTGGGGGAGATAAATCATACCTGCAACTGCACCGTAAGAGCCTTATTTGTGTTAATATACTTTGTGAAAACCCAATGGTGAGAGAAACAGGAATTACACAAATTAACGTATGCTCAGTTGGATTACCTGACAGCTATTTGATTATTGGTTAATCCAATCAACAAGTACTATATTTCCCAATAAATACAAACAATAAACATATGAAAAAAATAGAGGTACTATTGGCTGAGCAATATTTTAGTAAATGAAGGTACAATCAGTTTCGTTTTTAAAATAAACCTATCCCTATAACCCCTTTACAATGGCAAACCCTCTGCTGAGATTAACAGAGGCTGCCATAAATCAACCATGTGCGCTGACATTACTGAAAAGCACACTAGGTTCCCAACAAATAAACAAAGGAACCTTTAAAGCCTCCGCATGCTCACTTAATATCAAAATGTATTGAACATACTGGAATTAAAAAACATCTCTCATGAACTATGTACCTTAAAGAACACATGAAAAAAAAGAAACAAAACTTTAAAGCTTTTACATGGTGACTCAAAATACAAAGGTAATCATAATAACAACAAACAACGGGGTCAGATGGCAGATCTTCATTACACACAAAAATGTTATTTAAAGACCACACAGTTGTTGCATTTCCTGACTCCTTTGGAAATAACTGCCCTTTCTTTGGTCTCCAGTTTTACCCCAGTGTTTCTCCGCCTAGTCTGGGGAGAAAAAAAACCCAATGTGTGACGCCCAACGTAAAACGAGTAGGGAATATGCTGGGAGTTCACCATTCCCTCCTAAAAGAGGTACAGTGTGTACCTGCTTCTCACAGACCGACTCTCCTACAACCAGCACCACCACTTCCCTACCCTTCCACTGTGGGGAAAGTTCTGCCCACCTTAATTTTCCAACAAAAACAAAAAGAATGTAGGAAAAGTGGACCTTTCCTTTTGGGGATCAAGTCGCATGAACTCACCCCAGTCATTCAGCTCGGCGGCAGCAGTAGGTGCCATGCTCCAGCGAGCAGCAGTCAAGGGGGTTGTGAGCGGCGCTGGACCTGGGGATCTGGGAGGTGTGACATCATAAAACCAACACACAAAGAAATCAAATAGAAATAATTTAATGCAACTCACTCATGCACCGCCGGAAATGGCATGATTTTGCAAGGAAGTTCAGCGTAGTCCCCCGTAAAACAAAGCCCAAAACCAAACATGAAAAATTGCAAAAACAGTAAGGTAGGTATAGGGAGGACCGCACCTGTAGAGAGGGAGCTTGAATAGAACACAGAAATGTTGGCGCAATGTTATCACAAAATACAGTTTTAGCATTGGAGATGCATGTCTTATCTCCCTTAGCCTTTTTCGGGGAATCGCAGGCAAGAGCTATCCCCCCCCACACTTCAGTGCCAATTCTAACAGGCTTTCCCCCTGCTGTTTGAGACATCCTCTTAAAGGCCAAGATTATCAACTTTGCAATTTGGGACGCTAGTGGTAAAGTGAGTATAGGCAAAACAGCCTCTCCACAATTCTTTCCGATAGGGATCAAATATTTGGTATCCTGCTTTCTGATCGACCCTACTGTGCAATGTCTCGCAAGCCAGGTATTGCTTTCCTTTAGCACAGATTCAACTGCTTGAGAGAGATTTGGTGCCATGGTTGTAGCTTAGTCAGTGAGATATGGGTGGTGTGAACCTCAAATTTTTCAACTAAAAAAGCAGTGGGCTGCTGGGTGGAGCATTGAGATGATCATGGTTCAGGATGGACCCTTTCTGAGAGGAACCGGGTAAGTACCGATTTGCATTTGGTGGGCCTATGTCTGGAGTGATACAGTGAGTGAAAAATGAGAAGCTGGAATGCTACCCCAAGTGATTGCCACTTGTTAGACTATTTGCAAACAATTCATCCCATCACCTTTTGGGTATTTGATTGCCAGTATTGACCTGGAAACCTGAAACTGGTGCAAATTTTTGGACCTACTACTGCCAATGTTTGTGAATTTCAAATAGTAATACATTTTCAACCATTCGAGAAGTACTTATATGGATGCAGATTTCTATTTTTTGGTGTACCAGTTGTGAGGATTGTGGTGGAGTATGTGGTGTGGTTGGGTGACCTCACTGTGTAATACACTCACAAAACCATCTTGGGTCCAGACAGGCTCGTTTATAGAACCTCTAGCCCAAACCTGGGCAGCTGTGACTTCAAGCAGCAAGGCATAAACAAAGGAACTAGTGCAAAGCATTTAGACGCACCAAACAACAGAATAAGAAAGTCACACAATACAAAAGAAATCCAACACCAATTTATAAAAATAGACGATATTTTCATATATTTTTAGCCACCAAGATAAGCAAAATCCACCAGGATTAGTTGAAGCAAGCTTGACTCTGAAGATATCTGAACCCTTTGCTTGGTGTGGGGGGCTTGGCTGCCCTCTCTAGAGGTGTGGCTACCAATGGGCTACACACCAACGAAAAAAACAGTGTAGCAACTGGTTTTCCCTCTCTGTTCTCTCCCCCAGCCCATTATTTGAACGTAGGGGCAGCTCCTCTCGAGTGCGATTGCCATTTGCCCATGAAAGGCGGCTTCTCCTTTAAAGCTCGCCTTTTTGGCCAACACCCTCTGTGGCAGGCCTCTTTTGTTTCTGTACTTGTGAGTCATGTGCACTCCTCCCCAGAAGGGCAGAAGTCTGTCTGAGGCTAGCATCTGTGAATTGCCACCGGAATAACTGGGGAACAGAGTATCAACTTTCTAAAAGTGTATTTTCCTTAAAATGACATTAAATCTGACTTTGGCATCAAGTCGAGTTTGATGCAAAGAATATTTTGATACCTTGACATACCAGCTTTAGTTGTCCCATTCAGAAGTTAGCAGCGCTGAGATGTCAACCTGTAACTCTGTACTTGTAAATAGAGCTTCTAGCCTTTCCACAGTAAAAACAGCAATTTGGGCATTTTACTGTTAGGACATTTTAAAGTACATGTCCTACTTATACAGCTCCCTGCCTGAGGGCTCACTAGGCTTTCGTTAGGAGGGACTTACATATATCTTTAAGGGAAGTGTGGGCTTTGCTATGGGTTTAAATCGCAAATACTAACTAGCAGTTTTAAAACTTCTCTTCCAGTCTTTAGTGGTGGGCTGGGAGTAAGCATGGGCGAATTTTGCGAATCTCGCGTTCGCGAATTTTGCGGATTTGCGAACTCGCAATCCGCAAAATCCGCGAATTCTCGCGAATTTGCGGATTTTTTTTTTGTGTTTGCGCGGGTTTCTGCCAGTTCGCGAGGGTTTTGTACAATGTCGCAAATTGCGAACTTACCTGTCGGGTCGCAAGTTTCGCGAACTTGTTGTTTCTACGTGTCCAGCCTGTTTGGGACACTCTTCTTCATCACTGCCACTCTCTGTCACCACTGCCACTCTCTGACTACTCATGCCACCCTCTGGCCCACCCATGCCACCCTCTGTTTCATCACAGCACCCTCTGGTTGTCCAGTCAGTGTACATTATTGTGGCAACGCAAGCACACCTTCCCTGCCTCAAGTGACCTGAATTAATTTGGGGCTGATTAATGTGTCACAGAATATTTTTTTAGCTGGCACCTGCTTCCTTAGTGCTTCCTGATTAGTGATCTTTTGCACTTGCTAAGTGCTTTCATTGTTGCAAAATTAGTTACAACACATGCCCTGCCCCAACTGACAATAATGAATTAGGGGCTGATTAATGGATTTGAACCTCCAGCCTGGCTCCTGCTTGTCTCCCTTAGCTGTAATTCAGGACCTTTGTGGCATATGTGTAACTATTCTGAGGTTCAGAGCAGGGTCACATAATAGTTGCAACTGGCAACTGAACTCTGGAGGGGCCCCTCAGGAAGCACTACAGGAAATGGCTACTAATGATGAGCCTGAACTTTTGAACCTGGTAAGTAGTTTCAGTTTTGCTAAGATCGTATTTCTGCAATTTTGCACTTATTCGCGGGGCGCGAAGTTGTACTGGGAAGCCGCGAACTCACACGAACAGTGCGAGCAGTGCGAGCAAAATCCGCTGCTCGCGGATTTGCGGATTTTGCGGGAGATTCGCGAATCTCGCGGATTGCGAATTTACCGTAAATCCGCAAAATCCGCAAGCGAAACGGATTTTCCGCCCATGCTTAGCTGGGAGCTACGTTGTGCTTTGTCACATTCAGGGTAGCACAATCACTGCTGCAGCCCTGGATGGATACTCTAACGTATTTGCTCTGGACTTGTAAGTGGGTTAACTTATGCAAATTAGGGGTATCCAATTCAACTAAGATTTTGAGAAGGGTTAGAACACTGGCCCTAAAATCTGGTTAGCAGGCCTCAGTTTGCTCTCAGAGTAAAAAAAAAACCAGCAACATCAGTCCAAATCTTTGGGGGTAACCATGCAAAAAGAGGCATTTCCTTGCCCCAGTCACTATGTATATTTACGTTCAGTTCCAAATAATGGACAACTTAAAACCTCCTGGTGAAATGAGAGCAGCAAGAAGAACACTCCCAGACATTACAGAACTGACTCAGGGCTCGCACACCTAACTACCAAGCCAAGAGTGCATTGCAGGGTTGTCACGCCCTAAACTCCCCCCTGAAGTTACGCCCCTGTCCGTCCCACCTAGGCCTGTAGTTCTGCCTAGAAATTCATGACTATAGTCACGTACCAGATAACGTCCTGGTTTCCCTGCCCTCTGATCACTTTTTATAAATGTATTTTCACTGCACGCACTTTTCTTGGTCTCTGTTATAAGAAAACTTGATGGTAGAGCTGCCAAATCGATGATTGTGGGCAGGGCTCCATATTTCTAGTCCTCACCTTTTACAAATCACTTTATCAAGTGACTGGTGGCTCCAAGTACTAGTCTTGGGTTGCAAATAGATGTGGTCACACCAGCAAATTATAAGGTAGATTCAAGCCAGAGCCTGGCCAAAGGTCTGGCTTGCTCTAAGAATCCATGCACAACCCAAGCCATGAAAACGTTTGTAATTTATATTGTACAACAAACATAATGTAGAATATAATCCAGTCTCTAAAAAGAAGTGTATTTCTTTAACATGTGGAAGGTTTCACATTTGTACATCATATTATATTGTTACATTGATAGAGATTTTTTAAAAGTGATGTTAAACAAGAATTTCGCAGCGTTAATTCCTCACACCCAACGCTAATGCCATTAGTGAACTAAGAGGCAAGTCAGTAGCTATGTAAACCCTAAACGTGGGCTTGGGGGCATATTATCAAGGGGGTTTATCTCCGCTTTTTTGGCTTTAAAAGCCAAGAAAGCGGAGATAAAATTATCTCCCTATTACCTAGCTGTCGCTAACACCAGTTAGCGACAGCTAGTAGGAGATAGCAACCATCTTCGGCCCCACTTTGCATGTCAGTGATATTTATCACTAATGATATGCAAAGTGGGCGTGCCAAGATGCTAGCGACTGAAAACAGTCGCTAACATCGCTATCTCCTATTACCAACTTTTGGAGATATTCCCGCTAAGCGTGAATATCTCCAAAAGCTAACACCTGCCCTGAGCAGTTCTTAGCCATGTTATCCAATGGGAGGTGGATAACATGGCTAAGAGCATTAGCTCGGTAATGCCTGAATATCGCTGACTTTTCAGCGATATTCATGCATTGCGGCGATTTTTATCGCATTTGCAATAAACCTTGGTAATACCAAGGTTTATTTGCGGTAAAAATCGCCGCAGCTCAGCGGTAAATTTTTGTCTCTAACCAAGCAATAGCGATAATTATCGCTATTGCTTAGTAATATGCCCCTAGAGTCTTATAGTCGATTGAGCAACATTATAGTCTATTAAATCAGACATAAGTGGTGCTTGTACAACACACATCTTGAACTCAAGTATGTAAAAGTCTCTCTCTATCCCCCTCTCCTTCCTTCCTCCATCCCTCCCAGACCCAAATACCAAGCCATGAATGCATTTAATTGGGGGAGAGTGGCAGCCCCTCCCCTGAAGATTTGGGCCTGGTTGGTGGGGCTTTAACTGGTGCATATTTTCATCACTTCTAGCCTATTGCAATCTCTACAGCATTGCCTTTTAATGAATGAAACCTGCTTTGTTTATGCTGGATATCAACACAATTCAGAAAAGGGGGTGGTGATGGACAGAGTATCTGAATTAAGCAGAGCACTCGTACCCAGTCAACAGACCGTTTTTTAGCTCAATGCACCATCCCAGCTCAGAACCTGGCTACATGCAAATTAGTCTGGCCCTGGCCCAGTGCATCATGGGAACAGGGCAGACCAAACTACCAAGCCAATTCTTTTACTGGAAAGGAAACAAGCTTCCGGGGACCGGTTTCTGGCATTACAGCCGTCTTCGTCCCGGCTTGCTTGAATCCTGATGGTGCAGTGAGCAAGGGACTCACATCTGAGCATACCCTTCCACGCTTATGGTGGACAAAACAATTCAGAAAAGGGGGTGGTGATGGACAGAGTATCTGAATTAAGCAGAACACTCCTATCCAGTCCAAAGATCAGGGCTTGATCCATCACCGTTTTTTAGCTCACTGCACCATCCCAGCTCAGAACCTGGCTACATGCAAATTAGTCTGGCCCTGGCCCAGTGCATCATGGGAACAGGGCAGACCAAACTACCAAGCCAATTCTTTTACTGGAAAGGAAACAAGCTTCCGGGGACCGGTTTCTGGCATTACAGCCGTCTTCGGCCCGGCTTGCTTGAATCCTGATGGTGCAGTGAGCAAGGGACTCACATCTGAGCATACCCTTCCACGCTTATGGTGGACAAAACGATTCAGAAAAGGGGGTGGTGATGGACAGAGTATCTGAATTAAGCAGAACACTCCTACCCAGTCCAAAGATCAGGGCCTTTCCAGTAAAAGAATTGGCTTGGTAGTTTGGTCTGCCCTGTTCCCATGATGTACTGGGCCAGGGCCAGAATAATTTGCATGTAGCCAGGTTCTGAGCTGGGATGGTGCAGTGAGCTAAAAAACGGTGATGGATCAAGCCCTGATCTTTGGACTGGGTAGGAGTGTTCTGCTTAATTCAGATACTCTGTCCATCACTACCCCCTTTTCTGAATCGTTTTGTCCACCATAAGCGTGGAAGGGTATGCTCAGATGTGAGTCCCTTGCTCACTGCACCATCAGGATTCAAGTAAGCCGGGCCGAAGACGGCTGTAATGCCAGAAACCGGTCCCCGGAAGCTTGTTTCCTTTCCAGTAAAAGAATTGGCTCGGTAGTTTGGTCTGCCCTGTCCCATGATGCACTGGGCCAGGGCCAGACTAGTTTGCATGTAGCCAGGTTCTGAGCTGGGATGGTGCAGTGAGCTAAAAAACGGTGAAGGATCAAGCCCTGATCTTTGGACTGGGTAAGAGTGTTCTGCTTAATTGAGATACTCTGTCCATCACCACCCCTTTTCTGAATCGTTTTGTCCACCATAAACGTGGAAGGGTATGCTCAGATGTGAGTCCCTTGCTCACTGCACCATCAGGATTCAAGCAAGCCGGGCCGAAGACGGCTGTAATGCCAGAAACCGGTCCCCGGAAGCTTGTTTCCTTTCCAGTAAAAGAATTGGCTTGGTAGTTTGGTCTGCCCTGTTCCCATGATGCACTGGGCCAGGGCCAGACTAATTTGCATGTAGCCAGGTTCTGAGCTGGGATGGTGCAGTGAGCTAAAAAACGGTGATGGATCAAGCCCTGATCTTTGGACTGGATAGGAGTGTTCTGCTTAATTCAGATACTCTGTCCATCACCACCCCCTTTTCTGAATTGTTTTGTCCACCATAAGCGTGGAAGGGTATGCTCAGATGTGAGTCCCTTGCTCACTGCACCATCAGGATTCAAGCAAGCCGGGCCGAAGACGGCTGTAATGCCAGAAACCGGTCCCCGGAAGCTTGTTTCCTTTCCAGTAAAAGAATTGGCTTGGTAGTTTGGTCTGCCCTGTTCCCATGATGCACTGGGCCAGGGCCAGACTAATTTGCATGTAGCCAGGTTTTGAGCTGGGATGGTGCAGTGAGCTAAAAAATGGTGATGGATCAAGCCCTGATCTTTGGACTGGGTAGGAGTGTTCTGCTTAATTCAGATACTCTGTCCATCACCACCCCCTTTTCTGAATCGTTTTGTCCACCATAAGCGTGGAAGGGTATGCTCAGATGTGAGTCCCTTGCTCACTGCACCATCAGGATTCAAGCAAGCCGGGCCGAAGACGGCTGTAATGCCAGAAACCGGTCCCCGGAAGCTTGTTTCCTTTCCAGTAAAAGAATTGGCTTGGTAGTTTGGTCTGCCCTGTTCCCATGATGCACTGGGCCAGGGCCAGACTAATTTGCATGTAGCCAGGTTCTGAGCTGGGATGGTGCAGTGAGCTAAAAAATGGTGATGGATCAAGCCCTGATCTTTGGACTGGGAAGAAGTGTTCTGCTTAATTCAGATACTCTGTCCATCACCACCCCCTTTTCTGAATCGTTTTGTCCACCATAAGCGTGGAAGGGTATGCTCAGATGTGAGCCCCTTGCTCACTGCACCATCAGGATTCAAGCAAGCCGGGCCGAAGACGGCTGTAATGCCAGAAACTGGTCCCCGGAAGCTTGTTTCCTTTCCAGTAAAAGAATTGGCTTGGTAGTTTGGTCTGCCCTGTTCCCATGATGCACTGGGCCAGGGCCAGACTAATTTGCATGTAGCCAGGTTCTGAGCTGGGATGGTGCAGTGAGCTAAAAAACGGTGATGGATCAAGCCCTGATCTTTGGACTGGGTAGGAGTGTTCTGCTTAATTCTGATACTCTGTCCATCACCACCCCCTTTTCTGAATCGTTTTGTCCACCATAAGCGTGGAAGGGTATGCTCAGATGTGAGTCCCTTGCTCACTGCACCATCAGAATTCAAGCAAGCCGGGCCGAAGACGGCTGTAATGCCAGAAACCGGTCCCCGGAAGCTTGTTTCCTTTCCAGTAAAAGAATTGGCTTGGTAGTTTGGTCTGCCCTGTTCCCATGATGCACTGGGCCAGGGCCAGACTAATTTGCATGTAGCCAGGTTCTGAGCTGGGATGGTGCAGTGAGCTAAAAAACGGTGATGGATCAAGCCCTGATCTTTGGACTGGGTAGGAGTGTTCTGCCTAATTCAGATACTTTGTCCATCACTACCCCCTTTACTGAATCGTTTTGTCCACCATAAGCGTGGAAGGGTATGCTCAAATGTGAGTCCCTTGCTCACTGCACCATCAGGATTCAAGCTAGCCGGCCGAAGACGGCTGTAATGCCAGAAACCGGTCCCCCGAAGCTTGTTTCCTTTCCAGTAAAAAAATTGGCTTGGTAGTTTGGCCTGCCCTGTTCACATGATGCACTGGGCCAGGGCAAGACTAATTTGCATGTAGCCAGGTTCTGAGCTGGGATGGTGCAGTGAGCTAAAAAACAGTGATGGATCAAGCCCTGATCTTTGAACTGGGTAGGAGTGTTCTGCTTAATTCAAATACTCTGTCCATCACCACCCCCTTTTTCGGATCTCAACACAAGCATCAGGTTAGGAATAGATTATGAAGCATAGAAAAGCACTCGGCATTTAATAGTCACAAATTTTCAGTCTTGAAAGTTGTCCATTTCACATGACTTGCAAAGAGGGCTATTGCATTATCACTCCCTCTTTAAACTCATTCCCAGCTTACACTTCACTCCATTTTATCTTTCATGTCTCTTTCCTTCTTTCTATACTGGCGACAATTTTCTTTCCCTCCTTTGATGTCTCGGTGGATGCTCCTCTTTTCTTCTCCTTCCTTTGTTCCTTCACCTTAATCCCCACCTTTTAGTCCTCCTCACAAAGGTCGGACATCAAGTATTTCCCCAAGAGGCTGGAAGGGTGGGATCCAGCTTTATTCCTGGGCGGCGGTTTTGCTGCTTGGGTTTGGTTTATCACTGAGCTGGGGTCAATGCGTTTTGCAAATTGTTATGGGATTAAAAGCACCCACTGCAAAATGTTCATCTAGCAGTTTCCAGATAACAATATTAATGTGAATATAACTGGTGATTAGGCTCCTGCCAGAGAGGGAGGGAAATTTTGTCTAGTGACGGTTTTGACTCATCTAAAGTAGTGCAGAGGGTTAACATACCTGCTTCAAAGAATGTGCACCATGCAGATCACAGAACTGCAAATGCTCAGTGGGTTAAAGCTTTTGTCATAGAGATGGTTTTGGTACTTGCAGTTAATAAGTTACAATCGTTATGTAGCACAGTTAGCTATGAACTGCATGCAGACTGTTTCGTAGAGGTAAGAAAGTTATTTTGTTTCTTAGTCTTTCATTATTCTATTGTTGCTAAAAAGGGTTTGTTGAGTAGAAATAAGTTATTATTAGTAAAACCAACCCTAACTACTGTGTTACCTATTGAATCATATGTCTGTGCTTCCCCAGACCAAGCACTCTTTCAAAATGCCCACCAGTGTGGATGACATTTGAATCCTACACCTTGTAGTCACCTTTGTCTTATGCAACATTTTCTATACACTGATTTAACACATAGGATTCATTGTCTCTGTATAGGTGTCTGTAATGTAAAGCAGTCCAACACTATACACTGGTATGAGAGGAGCTATAAAACAAAATAAATTCATGTGAGATTGGGATTAGGGAGAGATGAGGGGCACAGTTGGAGAGTGATAGGGTGAGATTTAGGGCCATTTTTCACAGTCACGAATGGAGAATCCCACAATTTGCGACCGCTAAAAGAGCTTTAAGCATGTACCAACCCTATTTTGCAAGTCAGTAAACTATTACCCACTCGCGAAATAGGGTTTGCGAGTTGGTATTAGGAAGGGGCGTGTCAAGGGCATCCCTTCCTAATAACGAGTTGCAGGGGCATGTATGAATGGTTTGCAACACCAATGAGGTTGCAAAACATTCACATTTTACTGACTCCATAAAGGAGGTTGTAACCCATACGCAAACAGGAAGTGGTGCCACAGGGATCCCTTCCCCTTTGTAAATGTGGGCTCCAACAATTTTTAAGAGCAGGCAGTAGTCCTACATTCCACAGCCTACTCTGAATAAATTAAAAAGTATCTTTTCATTTTTATTTTTAAATGATCCTGTTTTCCTTTAAGGTAAAAGAGGTGCATTTCCATAAAAAAGAATTGCTTTGTTTAACCCATTGGCTGCTTCCGCTTTTTTGGCAGTGCGGCCGTTTTAAAAAACAGGTGCGGTCGCGTCGGCCATTGTCCGACAGCAGCACCAGCGAGGTTGTGCTGCCGTCGGCCAATGGCCGACGGCAGCAGCCAACGGGTTAATAGCCAATCACAGACATGGTGTTCTACTGACACCAGCAGGCCACCAACCATGTGATTACAAGCCATTTCCAAAGGGTCTCAAATTGCAACCTACCTCATGAATTTTGATGAGGTAGGTCATTTGTGACCCCATTAGGAATCGCTAATTGTGTACATCACATTTTGCTAGTCAATAATTGCAAGTCACAAAAAATCACAATTACAGACTTGCAAAATAAAAATGATCGTACATCTGGCCTATAGTGAGGAAATCTGTGGAGGAGGCGGCCATTGGGGGGAGGGTTGCCCAAAAACATTGTCACACCAAGTACCACTAGTGCTAATGCCGGGGTTGAAGATGCTAATATCCCTCAAAATAGTCTTTTATTATCCTCCCAGCTACTTGGCTGTTCTAAATTGTGACTGTGTGCACTTATGTTATATTTAAAATCATGTTTCATGCTTGACATCTTACTTTTTGTGTTCATCATAAGAACGTCTGTGGCTATGACTGGGTATCCTGGTGCACTGTAGGGTCATCATTTACTATGCTTTAAAAGAGAATACAATTGAATATATAAAGAAAATTGTGTTGCAGAATGCATTATTCTTCCCATTTTCTCCAAATGTTCCTGGGGGAACCCCTTCAAATATGTTGTAACATGTATTATATTCATCTGGTTACTTTCTGTTACTTTCTCCCTAGCTGCCCGGCCATCGCGAATGTGAGGCATGGAATGTTGGTGTGATGGTCTTGAATGGAATGTTTGGGTGCCTGGATGCTGGAGTGTGACAGTTGGAGTATGGGCTGAGCAGCAGGCAGACGGCTCCTAGTGGGGATGCATCTCTACAAATCATTTACTTGTAACTGAACTCAATATATCTACATGAAACTTCATCATGACTACGGACCTCATCACTACATATTGCCACCCTGTAGTGGTCAGGTTTGCTTGCTGTGCTCGCTCGTTACACACCTTACGGGGGGCTAGTCTATGAAAATTTACCACAGCTGCTTTGTGTTATCAGTTCAGCCCCGATCCTAGCACTATCTTTTTCTTTCCCCCTTCCTCCATTTCTTTCCCTTTGATTTCTTTCCATCTACCCCTAGCCTAATTTTTCCTCTCTCCCACCCTATTCTCCCCCCTCATTCTTCCATACTTCCAGCCACTGTTCTCACCCTCCTTTGATTTTCCTCTACCTCCTACTCATTTCCAATCCCTTTTTACTCATAAAATAGTAAAAGATGTTTGTTGTCTGAGGATTCAATCAATTAATCAAGTTTCTTATAAAGCGCAACTACTCGCCCAAGAGGGTCTCAAGGCGCTGAGTTGGGGGAGGATCAGTTCTTCCTGAATTACGGCAGCGATGGTGATTGCCTGAGGTGCAGAGGCAGGGTGTTCCAGGTCTTGGCAGTGAGGTAGGAGAAGGATCTTCCTCCAGTCGTGGTCTTGCAGATCCATGAGATGGTGGCCAGGCCGGTTGGGCACAGCAGAGATATCTGGTGGGAGTGTGGAAGGAGAGGCGGTGGTTGAGCTATGTAGGTCCGGCGTTGTGGAGGGTTTTGTATGCATGCGTAAGGACCTTGAAGGTAATTATTTGTTGTAGGGTAGCCAGTGAAGGTCTCTCAGGTGCACAGTGATGTGGCTGTGGCATGGGTTGTTCAGGATGAGTCTGACAGAGGCGTTCTGGCTGCTCAGCAGTTTCTTTTGGACTTTATGGGTAGTGCCAACGTAGAATGCATTGCCGTTGTAGAGTCGGCTCCTGACAAGCTCATGGGTGACCGATTTCCTCGACTCGATGGGGATCCACTTGAAGATCTTACGAAGAAGGCAGAGCGTGGGAAAGTAGGAGGCAAAATGGAGCTGATTTGGTGGTTCATTGACAGTGAGAATTCCAGGATGATGCTGATGTTTTTTGTGTGGTCCATGGGTGCGGAGGACGTCCAAGCATTAATTTATCAGTAACCATTTCTAAACCCTTCTTTCCTAGTCTCTGTCTCCCTTTCCCTCCTCACTCCTTTCTACTCTGTCATCTTATCTCTCAGTCCCTCTTCTCCTTTCTCTAGCAATATATTTCAATTCCTCTCTTTTCCTTGTTCCCTCCCTACTATAATTCTTTTTTTACACATGCTTGCCACTGTCTTCTTTATTTCCTCTCTCCCTCCTCTCTTTCTGCATCTCCATTTTCTTGTTACCCTCACTGTCTTACATCATTTCCTACCCTCTGTAATCAATCCTCAATGTTCTCTTCTCTCTCTCTTGCTTTCCATTGATCCTCTTCCTCCTTCCTCCTCTTTTCCACCTATTTTCTTGACCCATTCTTCTCTACTTTCTTCTACTCCTCAATCTCACCCTACACTTTCCTTCCCCCTCTCTTTTCCATCCCTCTTTACTTCCTCAGAACACCTATTTCCGCTTAAAGGAACATGAAATTGCAATAGAAGCCACTGCATGTGAGTGAGGAAGAGTAAAGCTGGAGATCAAGCAAGGTTCTATCCAATGAGAAGGCGCGAAGTGGACGCACTGGATAACACTAAGGATGTACACAACTGATTAAAGGCTGACCACCAGTGGTTGGAGGATAAAACATGATTAATAAAGTAATCATCATCTTATAACATTTTTCTATAGGGTCCAAAACGATATCTCCATCAGTTTAGCACAGTCCCGCCAACACCCTGCCGAACTCCATTGTGTAAATGGGCACAGTCTTTCAAGCCCGAGGTGTTCTGCCCAAGGCCACTCGATAACATAGTTGTAGGAGAGTAGGGTCTGCAATCCTATGATCACCCCAGATTTTTGCTTTTAGCTTCACTGGTTTACGACTTTCCCTGGCTGTGGGCCTGCTAATCAGACCCACAGCCTAGCTGTTCTCTCTCTAAATTGACAAGCATGTACCTTAGGTGCATTTACCAATTGGTACTGGGCCACCTTATCAGTCCCTGTACAGCATACCTTAGGTATCAAGGGCATAGGTGTACCCAGGGCCTACCAGGGGCTGCAGCATGTATTATGCCACCTCTGGATGGCCATCCAAATCTGACACAACTGGCCGCATGACAGCTGGGGCAAGGTGGTGTAATCACCCTTTGCTCTAGATATAGTATTCCTATATCTAACCCTAAAATGGACACGTGTATTCCTATCAGTCACTCCTATGGCAGGCCTTATCAATCCTGAAGGCAGAGTGCTTGGAATTATGTGAGATGGTGCTCTGGCATGAGCTGAGCCCGTTTGCAGCTTGCGGAACCAAGTCCTAATAGCTGTTCCATGATAACGCGTACCATATACTCTTAAGTGCATCATAATCCTCGCGGTTATTTGCCAACTTTGGTATCGCTTTATCAAAACATGTCGAGTAAGGTGTCATACGAATTGGAATACTAACCCCTCGCCAATTCTGGCGACGGGGTTAGCATTCCACCCTTCTAG
The DNA here is from genome assembly GCF_964263255.1 of Lissotriton vulgaris. Taxonomy (NCBI): domain Eukaryota; kingdom Metazoa; phylum Chordata; class Amphibia; order Caudata; family Salamandridae; genus Lissotriton; species Lissotriton vulgaris. The sequence continues at coordinate 350,386,791 of NC_141685.1, read as the reverse complement.
AGGGACACGACATGTATGTAACTGTGAACCCCGGTTAAAGCTAACTCGAGCCTCAGCATCACAAAATGGATGCTGCCACCACAGACACAAGTCTGACCTCCTGCTGCTGGAAGTCCTTCCAGCGAGGAGAGCTCGGACAAAGGGTTTCCTGTCGGGCGGTGCTAGCACCATCCCAGACAGGGTTTTGTGTATCCCAGGTAGGCAGGGCTGAGAGGAAGTTGACTGCAAGTGGCACCCCGGTGCTCACTGTGCATATGCCGGTTCAAACCAGTTCCAGGGGCACCCCAGCCCCTGAGCTGGGGAGAGACTGGACAAAGGAGAGGGGTGTAACCAACCCCCTCCTGGTCCCACCCATGGGCAGGACCTAGTCGCGTGCCAGCCCCTTTTCTTAGGATAAAGGTAGGAGCGGGCCCCCTTCCCAAATTAGATAATTCTGAATCTTGAACTACTTTCCACGAAAGGAAGTCTTGACTATTTCTGAAGACTCTCCCTTGTGGCTAAGGAGTAGCCACCCTGCACCCGCAGTACATGTAAAGGGGGTCCCCGTCAGGGAGAGAAGGTTGTGTTGCAAAACCAACAATTAATAATTCAAACACTTTAGAAAGGAAAACTAGAAAATATTCTTCACTTTTAGAAGTGTGTATTGTAATTTATTCACAATACCTTGAAATGATACTTCAGAGGAATTTCATACAATTGTCGCAAATTTGTGCCCCGACAGAAAAGGGGGGAGAGGTGAAAGGGAGTGCTTGAGGGAAGGGTTAGTGGGAAATGAATGAACACAGTTGTGGGTGATAAGTACAAACAATATGGACAGGATCAAAACAATTACAAAAGCATGAGCCAATTAGTTTATAAAGGCATAAAATGATAAATGATTTTCACAGCAAAACTTTCGACGGACACCAAATCAGTACTAAACAGTAAAGGGCAAGTGCCGGAAGTTGAGTAGAAGACACTGTCGACGTTTCGACCCCTATAAGTAGGCTCAGTTCAGTCCTTAAGTGGGGTCTTCATCAGGACTAAGAAGGTGGGGGGAGTGTGGGGCAGTCCTGTTGGATAAATTGGTAACAATAAATTAAATGAATTTAATCGTAATACAACATAGTCAGTACATTCAGACTATGATGGGAGTAGGAATGCTAATGAAAAAGGGTTACCATGGAATCGTGGCCTACTTGGCTCGCGATGTGGAACAGCGAAGGACTGTGGTTGGGTCACAGGTCACTCGCCAGGAGAGTGAATCTCAACATGAGCTACAGAGGAGGAAAAGAAAGGGAGGAAAACCAGTCAGATGAGACTTGGTCCTATACTTATGTCACGTATTTAAAAAAAAAAAAACTAAATTGGGAGCCAATGGAACCATGTAAAAGATGATCTCTAAGGATAACTCCACTGCGGGAGTCTGCGATAGAGAGCCTCATATATACATCGGGGTGGGGGTGGAAGCCATTTACAATTAAAATTAAACTAAGGTAGTAAGAGCTATGGGGGTGGAGAACCCGGTAATGTATCACATGTGTCTATAAAGGTTGTCAAGCCCAGACGTGAAGTCTTGGTTGGCGTCATACACTTACTCAAGAGATAAAAGCATACCTGTGCATTAAGAATTGCAGCAGATGGGTAATGGCCCACAATTTTGGATATTGGTCGTCAGCAGCTGAATACGCTGTATGTTAGGTCGGGGTTAGATCGGTAACCCGGATCAAGAGTCTTAAAGGGGAAAAAATGAAGAATCGTAGTAGGTACGTACAGCGCAATATAATGGGACTTACTCAATAAGACAAAATGACTGTTATGAAAACAAGCAGCGCATCGGCTGCATCTCATACCTATTTTGTGTTTATTTTTGGAAAAACCAAAGCCGGTCCGTTTCAGGTACACGGTACACGCGTTCTGTGTCAGACGCCCGTTGGGCTCGTTGGCTGAGGCGACGAGCTCGATCAAAAGTCTGAAAGAGATTTAAGTGTACAAGACCTGGTAAGGGGCTGGAAGGGCCGATTAAATAACCCAAATGCTAAAACGGGTTGCCGCATTGTGGTCACGTACCGTTTATGCTGTTGTCAGGTCCAAAACTCCGCAAGCACTGCTACGCGGAGTTCGGGTGAGCGGGGCCTCGCTACATAGTGTCAGCCCGATCATGGAAACAGGAGAGCTACTCCACAGCAAAGTTGACAAACAGAACGGATCATGACTCGAACTCAAATATTTGGTTTGTTAACGCACAGTAGATCGATGTACATTTGTAAGCATCTTAGTGGAAAATTGGGAAAAATTATGAAGAGGATTGCATTAGTCTGTTAATCCCTTCCGCGCAACTCTCTCACATGAGGTTGAAGGCGGATTGGTGGACCAATTAGGTAACAGTATAGCTCCTGGAATTTAAGGCTTACCGCGCAACTCTCTAACAAGAGGTTGAAGGCGGGTCCATTAGTCTATATGCGCTTAAGGCAAGCTCGTCTGCGCTCGTCCGCGACGAGGACGCGCCTAGCGCCACAAACCCTGTCCGGCACAGCCCATCATCCCCCGGCTCCACTCGGGATGCTCTGCTCGACCTTCGAGGGTATGCGCACGAAGGTAAGCTCTCCTTCGAAGAGACTGCCTTTCCATTAACTGACTTCACGCACAAGGACCTAATTGTAGGAGGCCTCTTGAACGTAAGATCCTTACCAAAACATGCCACCGAAATTAATCTTCTTATCGAGTCACACCATCTAGATGTACTCTTCCTAACCGAGACTTGGACACATGCAAACTGTGAGACCGACCTAGCAGCCGCCTGTCCGCTAAACTTTAACATTCTCCATCTTCCTAGACCTAAAGGCCCCGGTGGCGGAGTTGGCATCATCTTCAAAGCCTCGTGGCAAACGAACATCCTAGACATAGACCCGACACCTGGAATCGAGCTCTTTGGTCTGTCTATAAACTGCCATCAAGGAGATACCTTTACGGTAATCATCTGCTACCGCCCACCTGGGGCCTTTTCTCTCTCGCAACAGCAAGCCCTTCTCACGACTATCACCAACATGGCAACCTCTCACAGTAAACTAGTATTTCTAGGAGACTTTAACCTCTGGCCAAACGGCAGCCTAGACGCAGGTCTAGACAACCTTCGGCTGTCCTGTGATAGTGTAGGCCTCCAACAACTGATAAAGGACCCCACTCACTCCGCAGGCAACCGACTCGATCTTAACTTCTCGAGCCCAGGTCTAACCCAAGTAGGCGACATTCTGCCTATGAGTTGGACAGACCACTCGCTCATCAAACTCTACATCAACAATGCCACAACAAGCAAAGCCAAATCTCACCCGCCCCCACAACTCTCGTACCGAAACTGGAAAGCGTTAGAAAAACTCAGCACCTCCACCAGAATCTTCGAGGTGGAGGACAGTTTCACCATTACCAATTCAGTGGAAGATAACTACAGATCCTTTAGCTCGAGAATCACCTCCCTTGCGGACTCTGCTGCCCCTCTTAAACTCTGTAAACCGAAAGGTAGAGCTCCGGCTCCCTGGTACAACAACTCGTTGAAAACCCTCAAATCAGCCTGCAAACAAGCTGAGAGAAAGTGGAGACACGGATACTGTAACAACAACAAAACCCTCTGGAAGGAGGCACTCCGTGACTACAAGTCCGCTATTGCAGAGAGTAAAGCGAACTACTACTGCTCCACCATTACCAATGCGGCTAACAGTCCAAAAAGTATATTTCAGATTCTGGACAATATCTTACACCCTGACTGCGTCAAAAACTCCATCCCCCCTTCTCAGTCCCTTTGTGATAGCCTCGCTCAGTTTTTTACTGATAAAATTGAGACTATCATTAACAACCTGGCAACGTCCCCGTCTTCCACTCTCCCCACCCTCCCCGAAATCAACCTTACTAACCCTGAATCTCTGAGGCCAACCTGTCCTCCCACGAATAAATTGCTGGCTTTCCCTCTTATTTCTCAAACAGAATTTGAAATAGTCGCACAGGGCATCACTTCCGGATCCCCCCTTGACCCTCTGCCACCGAAAATATGGAAAGCCTGTGGGCACCAACTATTTCACACCCTCCGGTTGATTTGTAATCAATCCCTGAGCTGCGGCGTCGTTCCCCGCTCCTGGAAGCAAGCGCTTATAACCCCGCTGCTAAAGAAACCCTCGCTAAACCCAGATTGTCTGTCCAACTTCCGCCCCATATCACTCCTGCCTTTCCCGGTGAAGGTGCTCGAACGCTGGGTCAGTAAATGCCTCTCAACCCACCTCGAGCAGCACCATTTTTTGGACGAATTCCAATTTGGGTTTCGCCCAGCCCATGGCACTGAAACCGCGGTGCTCACGGCCATGGAGGAGCTTCGAATGCGCGCAGACAGGGGCCAAGCCGTGGCCCTCATTTTACTTGACTTGTCTGCCGCATTCGATACTGTCAATCATAGGATCCTGCTCCAGCGGTTGAGAGCGGCAGGGATCGACGGCACGGCCCTGATCTGGTTTCACTCCTACCTCAGCGAAAGGAAACAGGCTGTTTCCCTCCCCCCTTTCCAATCGGTCTTCTCCCCGGTCCCTCACGGTGTCCCCCAGGGTTCCTCTATCAGTCCGATTCTTTTTAATGTTTACTTAAAACCTCTGGTCACGTTAATTAAGTCACACAACATGACTACAGTAAACTATGCGGACGATACACAGCTCCTTCTCTCGTGGGAAGGCGAAGACTCCATCCCCTTGCAAGCCTTCCATGACTGCCTACGAGACACGGCATGCTGGTTGCACCGGAACTCACTTCAGTTCAACTCCTCGAAAACCAAGGTGATGTACTGCCCTGCGAGTCGCATACCCCGCCCTCTGCCCGCTGAGTTCTGGCCCCCGGAAAACTCCAACAACCCCCTACCAGTTACCACCGTTCGCAACCTGGGCGTCATGCTCAACCATCAATTAAGCATGGAAACACAGGTCTCAAGAACAGTCGCAACTTGCTCCGGCCTTATGCGCTCACTGCGCAAAGTCTTGCCTCTACTTCCATCCTCCGCCAGAGCACTAGTAGTCAGGTGTACTATTCTTAGTCGCCTTGAATACTGCAACGCCCTGCTGCTAGAATCTCCTGCGACACTACTGGACAGACTCCAATGAGTCCAGTCGGCAGCAGCCAAACTGGCTCTGGGATGGACCAGGAGATCCTCGGCCACTGCCGCACTGGCCGAGTTGCATTGGCTGCCTTTGAGGCAACGCATTGCCTTCAAGGCCCTTTGCCTGGTCTTCAAGGCACTACATGGAATAGGACCCAGACCTCTTCAACGTCTGTTCTCCTGGTATACCCCCACCAGAACACTCAGGTCCACAACTGCCTGCCTCGCTAGAGTGCCCAGATGTAAGAAGGCCAGGATGGGAGGAAGATCGTTTAGAGTAGCTGCAGCCAAGCTATGGAACAGTCTACCTGTCGACATTCGCCATATCCCTCATCTCCTCCCATTCAGGAAACGTATCAAAACATGGCTCTTTCCCCTGTCCCTATAAAAAAAAAACGCCAGTTTCCAGTTCACCCCCGTCAATAAACCACAAGAGTAGCTACCAGCGCCAGGATACCTGCCAGGTGACAGTCGCGCTTTATAAATATTTTAAATAAATAATTAAATAAATATGGCTAATAAACACACATAGGTATTAAATGAGGAATGACATTACAATTATGCTCATGTGCTGGAAACACTGGGTCCATAAGTCTATTTGGCTGTAAGGCGCACATAGGTGCTGAATGGGGAAAAAAACATTACCATTATGCTCATGTGCTGAAAACAGGAGTACGCTCATTAGATACAGTAAATGATATTCGCCCTGCAACTCTCAAGCATGAGGTTGAAGAGGGAGTGGCATTGACAAGCGCTCTACGCATACACATTTTGAATAGACCAGACCTATTCCACAGTGAGACAGTAATGTAAAGTTGATCCAGTCATTTATAGTAAATGCTTGAGTTAAACCCTTCTTCTTGTAATACCCTGCACCCGCAGGCACCACCTAAGCATCATGGTTTTCTGCACGTCCATCCTCCGGATCAAGACTGACCAGCTCGACGAGACCCGGATTCCCTGGCATCTCTGACCTCTACCTGCATCATCAGCCCAGCTGAGATTCGTGGGTGTGACGAGACCTGAGAGACCGGCCATCTTCAAAACTGCACGACGCTTAACCAGCACGACTGCTGAGGGATCCTCGAGTGAGTGCTTTGGGGTTTTAGAAGCCCTAACCCTGAGCAGCTCCAGCACCGAAGTCCAGCCCCCCAGCATCCACGAGATCTGCGTGGGGCCCTTATGCTCTTTGCTGCTCACCGAGTTGTCCGGTCACTTGCCCGTTGGCTAGTGGCCCTCCTGACGACGCACCACAACGTTTTCATTGCTGATCTGGTTGCTCCAGACTGGCCCTTGCTCCCTTCCAAAAGAGGAGCACCCTGGACCCTCCTGGTCCACTCCAGACGTCATCTTGACTCCACCGCGTGGGCTTGCCTTTGCCAAGGCTTGTTGCTCCAATCCTGGTTCCAGCATCGCCGACAGCAGACACCTTCGTGGGACAGCTCACACCTCCAGCCTGGTCGCCGACAACGCCTCCTGGTCCGAGGGACAGCAGAGTCCAGCGTCGCCCACTCACCTGGTCGAGGTGACTTCATCCGGTGCCATCCTGGTTCCCACACAATCACTGGCTAGTGATTAAGAACTGAGTCCCCTCTGCTTTCAGGTCATCTTCATCACCGATCCAGGCTTGGATCACACCGAACATCTTCACTGGTCGCCTGCCAGCAACTTCTTCTTTCAGGCTCCATAGACTACAACGAGGATTCCCGACGTCTTTTGAACCCTATGCAGCCGCGGCCCCTGGGCTAGGTAACCTGAGCATTTCGGTGCTCCAACGTAGGTTCACTATCTAAGTGTCCAGATCCTTTTTCGTTTTTAGTCTACCTAGTCGGATTCGTCCGGAAACAGTGACTTTAGAAATACTAGCCTCCATAGACTTTGTCCCGCATCCCGCGTGAGAGTGCACACTCTGCACCCGATCTCCCTAGGCCTCCTGCTCCTAACCTTAGGGTTCAGTAGTGTAGTCCTAGCGATCCTGAAGCCTCTGGATCTTGTTACTTACCTGCTAGTATTTCGCATTCCACTTTTAGAGTATTTGGTTTTTCGTGCCCCTCGGGCATTTGTGTAAATTGTGCAACTTGAAGTATTTTCTTAAGAGTTTTGTATTGTGCTTAGCTCCCTGACTCATAAAGAGATCAGGGTAGACTTGTTATAAATAAATATCCTTTTATTTTCATAACAACTTGTGTGGTGTCCTTTCACTTGGTGTTCAAGGGGTATATGTGATGGTATAACAGCTGGCTTAACACGCCCTCTAGAGTTTAGCCTAAAGACTGCTCTTGTCCATGCTACTAGGATAGCTGGTCTATAAGGTTGACTTACAACCAATCATCAATAAGGGTCGTTTGGTATGATACACAGTGATCACTAGAATAGTGAGCACTATATATCAGGCCAACTTCTCACAATAGTGGAAGGAGATGGTAGTTTAGGGTAATGGTGGATCATATGCAGGATCTCCTGCAAGGTCTTGTTGGATGAGAAGTCAAGGGCCAACTCCGAGGTGATATTAATGAGATTTTGCATGTCAGTTTTGAGTTTTAGAAGCTCTCAGTTCATTTCCTTGGGGAGAGGAGTTGGCTTAACGGCTAGGGCGGTCGCCTCGAATGTGGGGAACTGGGTTCGAGTCTCGGCAATGACGCTGAACATCCTGTGATTCCGGGCAAATCACTTGATCTCCCCGTGGCTAACAAAAATTAATGTGTCCTCATGTAGCGCAACTGGTGCTATATAAAGCGCTCTGATACCTGGTACTGGGTGAAGTTTGTGCTATATAAAAGTCTGTTAAAAAAAAAGAAGGCAATCTGAACTAGGTCAGTTGTGTAAGGCCATTTCTGGGATGTCACAGTCAGGTTAGAGAGTGTGTGATATCGTTTTCTGAGATGTGACTATATAGAGTGAATATTTGGACCCTGAAAAATCCCACCTCTTTTTGGACATAGAGTGGTGATATGCATGAAGATGTGCCTGCTCAGCTGAGGGTGAAAGAAGTTGCTCAAGCGGGCATAGTTTGTTCAAACCCCGCAGAGGGCAACATGCTGGTTGGGTTGACTGGTCAATGGGCAAGAGGTGTGCATTTGCAAAGGACACTATGTGTATTTGTTAAGATGAACCTGTTGGGGTCCATGAAATATGTGTGTGTGTGTGCGTATATCTGTGTGCGTGTGTCTGTGTGTGTGTGTGTGTGCGTGTGTGTGTGTGTGTATTGTTCCTTACTATTGTGTATGTGTTGGTGTGTTTGTGTGTTTCCTTGCTGTTGTGTATGTGTTAGTGCACAAGGGAAGCTTGCATTGCTAATGCTGACGTGGTAGCTATTATCTGTACTTTACAGGAGACTGAGGAAACCTTTTAACAAAACTCAGAACGGCTGCAATTGCCAATGACTGCTTTTTTGGTAACTCTCTATATTATGTCCTGCTTGGGTGTTTGGCAGTAAAAGTGTCAGCTGCTATGCCCTTTGGCAGCTAAATTGAGGGCCTTAAAGAACACAAACAGTTGTTTATTCCTTTTTTTGAAGACCCTGCCCACTCTAAACTGGTTTACTTACTTATACCTACTGGGGTAAAGGTCATCAACCTGGAATATTGGTTTGGCGCTTTAATTAAAATGAAACGCAGCACTGTCTTTTATGTTTCTGTTGTTTGTTCTTGAAAGAAATTGAGACTGAAACAAGATGGCTGCCTTCTCTGGAAAGATTTAGGGCTCAATTACTAGTGTTCTTGTAATCAGCTGTTAGCCACAAACTCCTATTTTCAGCTAAAACAGAATAAACTGCAAGTGTCCTAGTATTTTCAGGCACATATCCACCTGGGTAAAGCATGCAGAAATGTTCCTGAAAAATGGGACAGGATTTGGGAAAACAAATACAAAACTGCGGTAATATCTTTTTCGCTGTGTTATTCTCCGTTTTAGATGTTAAACTTCACAATTGCGCATTAAAGGCAGCGTTAAAACTAATCAGTATTGGTAATACTGGGTGGTCTATTATCTAAATTAATGTGCAACGAAGGGCCAAAAATGCTGCGCTGCGTTGCATGAGGAGTAAGCTAAACAGCACCATATTTACAAAGCTATGGCACTGTCCTCTTTCTCTAGCTTCCACGCACAATCAGACAGCTGAGTGCCACACACACAAACCTTTGCACTAATGTGCAAAGCTGTCTGTCTGAGTCTAGTGTAGGTGTTTTCCTGGTAGGATTCACCTCCAGTACTATGAATGAATGACTTTAAATCTTTTTCTCATTTGTATGTGTGCTGTAAAGTCGAAACTGGAAAAGAAAGAAAAAATAAAAGCATTTTTCTTAACAGCACTTATTTCAAAAGGATGAAATCTTGTGATGCAAAACCATGTCTAGTTTTTTAGTAGATAGGGTTTTAAATCAAAAACCATGGGTGGTTTTATGAGATGGTCCATGGCATGCCCCCTTAATACAAAGCAGCGCTACATTCAAGTGAATTTCCAGCGTAAAAAAAGTGTTGCACTGGGAGGTAAAGACAAGGGGCCTCATTTATGAAAAGTGATGCATCGCTGCGTGAAAACAGCGATGCGTCACTTTTCACTGCGAACTCCTTGCGACATTCCTGATGCGTCATATTTAATGTATGATGCATCATGTCGCAAGGACTTACAGATACGTCAGTATTTCTGACGTATCTGTAAGCGCAAAAGTGACGCATTGCTGGAGTGTGTTACAAAAGTGACGCAACTCCAGCAATGCGTCCTTTCACATGGGGAAAGCCCCATGTGAAAGGGCTTGCGTCAGTCTTACGCCTGCTGTGAGGCAGGCGCAAGATTTTGACGCAACAGCGTCCTAAAAGTGACGCAGTGAAATCTCATAGATTTCACGGCGTCACTATTACAAGGCTTTTTGCGGGGGAACGCCCCCTCTGCATACATTATACCTGACGCAGGTATAATGTGGCGCAGGGGTTTAAAAAGTGACGCATCTACCTAGATGCGTCACTTTTTAAATATGGTGCAACAGGGCGCATTTTTTACACGGCTGGTGCGTCACAAAAAGTGACGCACCGGCGGCGCAAAACTGACGCAAGGCCTTCATAAATAAGGCCCAAGTTTTGTGCTGGAAAGTAAATGGAAAAAAAAGATTTTGCAGTGATTTGAGTCACCTTTGTGATGGAAACATGGTGCAAAATCTTAATAAATATAAACATCGTTTAGCATTACTGAACATTTTGCATTTATTTTCAGTGCTACCGGCAAGATAGAGATTTGATGCATGAGTGCTCTTCATAAACTGATAAAGGTTATTTTACAGGCGTTTTGTGGTGATTTGGCACTACCACTAGGTGGTACTGTAAGGTTGATGTCTTACCTCACCTTTACCGAGTTCCAGCCCGGTTTGTAGTGTGTATTCTGATGCAGTTAATGTTGTGAGGTTGTAAGATGTAAAATAAAATAAAAGATTGTTATGGGTGTGGAGAGAACGGAACCCCGGCATGGTGAAATGGCAGATTCCTTAATGATGGCGGCCGACTTGACTCGAAGCACAGGCCTTCGGTGAGACAGCTTCAGAAATAAATGCGGAAATGCAAAATCGAGGTATAGAGATGAAATACTGCCATGGGTCAGGTTGATCAGCAAACCAGAGACACTTACTCTTCCTGACTGTGATAGGGAATCGGTACCGCACTATCTATGAGCTTCTCGGGGTGGCTGCAAGTTTGCACTGCAGTAAAATGTAGTGAATATCCTTTAGACTCGGCCTGTGCATGCATTATAGATCAGTTGAGTGAATCACCGCGCGCCATCCGCTGGAAGCGGTGGATTCCCGCCGTCAGGCTCCATGCTGTAACTGCGCGTGCAGTAATACTGATACGAATGGTGATAGACTGGAACAGATAAGAGCTCCCGGGATAGAGGGAACACCCTTTGCTGTGCCGTAAGTGGCATGGTCCTCTGAGCATCATAACAGTGTTCTGGAGTTCATATCTCTTTCAGGGATGTGCACACATGGGGAGATGCGTTGTCGGCCATACTAGGCCAGGAATGGTGAAACAAATGCCCCTGCAGGCCCTGTGATGCGGGGGTCCCCAGCTCCAGGGGGCACCCTCTGGCACTGTGCACCGGCAGCGGGTCCCTGGCCTGACAGCTCCTGACTGGGTCTGGAATATGGGGGATCCTCTCCATGTATTTTGCTGTGGCCTCCCTCAAGGTTTTTGTTGCGGCACTGCAGGCCACTGATGTGCACCACAGCGACTAACGTCACTCGTATCAAAGGGGCGGCGTGCAATGAGTCACACAAAGCCACTTATTGATATTAATTGGCTAAGGTCACCAACCAGCCACTTTGTGGCTGCAACATGCCTTTCACATATCTGGTTTAAAGCTTTTAAGTAAAAAGCATATAGCGCATGTCTGCAAACAATAACAAGCATTTACAATGCAATAGGTCACGCAATGACATTGTTTTGAGCTACAGACATTGTAAATGGGATTGTTTTTTTCCCTTCGTGAAGCATTAATCAAATGGTGTAATGCAAAATGAGTTTAGAAGAAAGAAAACAAGAAGCTGCGACCTAGGAGGGTTGTTGTGGGCAGGAATTCACTGTTGTGAGAGGGGTGAAGTGGTGTGGGGAAGGGCACTGGGACATTAACATCGGCGCTACGAGCACGAAAAAATCAGGACCGGACTGGGAATCACAACCGGCCCTGGCAAAGTGCTCGGCCGTCCCCCCTCCCCACTCGGAGGGGGGGCCGACTGAACACTTTGCCGGGGCCGGTTTTCGGCCGATTTTGTTACCGGTAACCGGGCCGATTTTGCAGCTATGCTGCAAAAACGGCCCTGTAACAAAAAGGGCCCCCAGGTGCCCAAAACTGGCCCCCACCCGTGTGGCGCACCGGAGGATTGCCCGGTGCCCACTATGGCCAGTCCGGGCCTGGGAACAATGAGGCACACACATCTGTTTCAGTGTACAAGAGCATTTGCCAATACAAAAGCAGCACACATTTCATATGCTGACTGCTGGTATCAGCACAGACCACCATTAACTGCTGCATTTGAGCAGTAAACATGCAGCCTGACTGCACCTCCCCAAAGTCATGTACCTTGCTGATCCCCCAGGCTAGCCTAAAGCTACACAAATTCAATCCCATTCTGCCAGTATTCACAACCGAAACTCAATGCTGAAAGTTAACCACAGCTGTGGTGCTGAAAAAAGTGTGGCCACGTGGGAGGGGTGGTGTGGGGAAGGACACAGGGAGATTAGAAGCGGCACATACAGCGTGCGCAAAAGCTAACAAGCACAGGAGACCCCACCCCAGTCGCTACGGGGGGTGTGGCTCCCTGAATTAATGGTTTGGCGCCATTCCTGAAATGGAAGGAGTCATTAGCACACAGGGTTGGCACGCAGGGGATAGCGGCACCGATCTGGCGGTGTTGGGGGGCGTATGCTCAGAGCGGCCGACTGTAGAGCGGAAGGGGAATTAGGTTTGGATCTCGGTGTGGATCAACACCCTGTGATCCTGGAAGGGCAGCACTCCGTCTCTGGAATAGAGGCACTAGTCCGGCAGTAGGGTAGGGACAGTAGGTGGCGCGCTTGTAGGCACACGCGGCCGGCGAAGTGTACTTAGCCGTGTCTGTCAGTGCGCCAATGACAGTTTACCTAGCACTTCGCCTAGAGAGGGGTGCCTCGTAGGACTGTATGTAACAGTCTAATATCACACTAATATATAAATATATATAAATATATATATATATCTACTAGCAGCCCGTCCCGACGTTGTTCGGGGATGAAATGTAATGTGTGCAATGTTTGTAATAGTAAATCCTAATTTATGTTGTGCGAGTGAATTCCGCGGTTCTGAAAGCCACGCCCCTTTTTTTAGGCCTGCCCCCTCTAACAACGCCGAGGCTCACAAATGAGTAAAGGTTTGTTTTTGTTATTGCCGCAAGTACTGTGAGTGTTATCAGTAATGAAGCGTGAATGGGCACGCACATTGAAATTCAAGACCATTCATTTTGTGTTTTTTGTTTTGGCCCAGGCCCCTCTGACAACGGTGACGGCCACAAAGGCGTGAATGTTGCGCCAAGTGAATTCCGCACTTCTGAAAGCCGCGCCCCTTTTTTTAGGCCTGCTCCCTCTGAGAACGCGAGGCTTACAAATGAGTAAAGGTTTGTTTTTGTTAGCGCCACAAGTACTGTGAGTGTTATCAGTAATGGAGCGTGAATGTGCGCGCACAGTGAAATCCGCGCCAATTTTTTTTGTTTTTGTTTTTGTGCCAGGCCCCTCTGACAACGGTGACGCCCACAAAGGCGTGAATGTGGCGCCGAGTGAATTCCGCGCTTGTGAAAGCCGTGCCCCTTTTTTTAGGCCAGCCCCCTCTGACAACGCCGAGGCTCACAAATGAGTAAAGCTTTGTTTTTGTTAGTGCGGCAAGTCAGCAGTTAGCGCTGCAAGTCGGCAAGTACTGTGAGTGTTATCAGTAATGGAGCGTGAATGGGTGCGCACATTGAAATCCGCGCCCATTTTGTATTTGTTTTTTGTGTTGGGCCATGCCCCTCTGACAAAGGTGACACCCACAAAGGAGTAATGTGAAGTGTAGTTTGAGACGCCCATCGCTACTTTGACACGCCCGTCGCTGACAGCAGAACGCCAACGCCCACAAGGGACTACTTTACCCCTAAGGTTCTTTGACCATCGGCTGCAACTCGCCTTTACAATGCTGTATTGGGTGTTGTGATTGGTGTGGTACTTCTTGAGATTACCCGCCTCAAAGGTTTCAGTTCTCTCTTTATAATAGTAGTGTATATATATATATATATATATATATATATATATATATATATATATATATATATATATATATATATATGGCAAAGAGCAAACACGCAGAATCGAAGGGAAGCCCTTAAATCCAAAAGGAAAGACCAAGACAATGGAGAAAACCCAAAACGAGAAATAAGATTGATTCTCAATTACAGTAGGGAATCCAAACAAATTATAAGCATCTTACGAAAAAACTGGAAATTGTTACACCTGGATAACACAACTGGGAAAATAATGGGTAAACACCCATTGGTTACGTTCAGAAGAGCCAGAAACTTGAAGGACAGACTAATCCAGAGCCACCACAAAGATCATACAAAAAGAAAGAAAGGAATCCAATGGATGAACACTAAAGGATTCATTAAGTGTCAACACTGTAAGGTCTGCCAAATAGCTGTAAACACGAAGGAAGTAAGGTTACCAAACAAAAAAATGTGGCAAATAAAACAACTAATTGACTGTACAAGCACTCATGTAGTGTATGTGATTGAATGCCCGTGTCCGCTTAAATATATCGGAAGCACTAAGAAGGAGTTCAAGAAACGCATCCTGGAACACATAAGGGCAACAAATAACAAAGATCGCAGTAATGCAATCGCCAAACACATGGAAACTACACACAACAGCGATTGGACATTACTAAAGACCTATGCCCTAGAATGCATTTTGCCACATGAAAGAGGAGGGGATCAGGAAAAACAACTGAGATGCAGAGAGTCGCGACAAATTTTAAATTTTCGCACAATGACCCCCTGGGGCCTTAACCAGAGTGAGGAACTATATGTACACTTATGAAGGATTGTTGGAGTGTTTTGTCTAAATAACAGTTGCCTTTGTTCGGAATAGAGAGAAAGCAAGGATCTAAAAGACTTTTCAAAGAACAATGGGACGTTAACGTAACTTAAAATGTGAAATGGTGTATGAGATGAAACTAAGGGACATATTGAAGGTGATGTCTAAGTTAATTATAAGTGGTGCAAGCTAGAATCTGGATAATCGTTATAATGGAAAGGAAACATGAAGCATACAATTGCCCACTGGAGGGCTTTATTTTGGTAACAATTTATTTAAAAATACTGAGCCTGCCCACTAGAGGGCGAATTGGTAATCCACAATGTTGTTATGCTGTTGGTCCCGTGAAATACAAGGTAACGATACAAAGATGTAATGAGATGTCTCTAGCAATGTGACAGACACATGGACACTGTTTAATTTCGTATCACCTGATGTTTATTTAAACCTGATCTCACTTTTGCACCGTTAATATATATGTTTTAACGTAATGTTTCAATGTAAACTACATTTCCCAGCTACTTCCTGCTGACCAACAGGAAGTAAATGTATATACAAGGCGGGTCCCTCTAACATATAGAAGGAGAATCCACATTAACAATCGACCGTGATCAAGCAACTGCTGTTGCGAAACGCGTTGGTTTGTGTATTGGTTGGAGTAATTGACAACGAAGATAAGAATAAAAGAACTTTGGGAAACTTTAAATCCGTGAGTGCTGCCTCATTCCCCTTCACGCGGGAAAGGGATTTGTTCGTATATATATATATATATATATATATATACACATAGTTTTCTGGGGGTTGCCTGTGAAAAAAGGCAATGCATAAATAACAAGTGTAATTGTTGCAGTACACTGTGGTGGCTTTGTACCAGTTACTTTACTAAATGCATTGGTGGGAGTACTGCTGTAGCACAGAGGGTTCTTACAGCGCCGCAAAGGCACACTTGCTACATAAAAGCAGGTGCTCTCTTCCGGGGTTGTCGGTCATTTGCCCAAGAAGGGATTGCTGTTCTGCCTCCAACTCACAGGGGGAGAGGACTCGGGGAGCCACTTGCGTCACAGTTGGGTGGAGAGTGTGTGCAGTTCCACAGGGCGGATGGGTGCGGCTGCATACTTGACCCCTGTTCTTCATGGGGAAATTCAGGGTTGTCGGTTGTGGATCTGGGCAGAGATTTTTCTTTTGATCTATTTCCAAGTGTTGGGGATGTATGATTGCATTATTAGGAACAATCTGTTCAGGAAGGACTTCACTTGGGATCTTTCTTGAGGGCTGACACACATCCACGATCTGTGGGGTGTTGTGTTTGACGGATTGCTACAGGTTGGCTTGTAGTTGCTCATTACACAGTACAAAATGTTGTTGGTAGCGTTATGGCATTTTGGGTGCATTTGTATACTGAGTTACAACTGTTTGCATGCAGGCGGTGTGCATGAAGGCAGATGCATCCACGCTGATTGGGGTTTGGGCGGAGACCTGTTGCGCGCCAGAGGGAGCGGTGGGGATGGGGGGGGCAGGGGGCCCTCAGTTGGGCAGCTGGGGAAGGGGCAGCAAAGGGTCTGGTTGTGGGGTCCAGGTGAGAGGTGGCCGGGTAGTGAGACCACTCAGGAGAAGGAAATTTTGAGATAAGGAAAACGGGGTGGTGCCGGCTATAATCCATGGGGCGGTCCCTCACATGTGGTCGGTATGGGGGGAGTTGCGCAGCCAGGCATAGCAGGGTGCGTCACCCAAAATGGGCGAGTTGGCGCCAATCCGATAGTGAATGGGGTCCTTGGTTTCAGATAATGTCAGTATACTATAACACAAAGTAAAGTGAAGTTCTAGGACAGGCACTGGGCCATAGCGTTGAGGCCCTCGGATGGGTCGTATTTTGAAGGTTTTTTACAGAGAGCACCAATTTCACGGTGGCCTGGATCTCACCACTGGGTGTAGCAATTTACTTGTGGTGAAGGGTGAGTGGCCACCCGGTCCGGGACGTCTCTATTGATGGAGGCAATGATCTTCATCACACTGGGGGCGAGAGGACCAGAAATCGGGGTGTACCCGAGTGGGCATATTGTGGGTGGGGGTGGAGTGGCTCCCCCTTTCCTTTGTGTTGTGCCACAGACCGGGACAGCTTGTTGTCGCTTTCCTGGCTCGCCACGGTGGTCTTTGTGGTGCTGCGAGACAGGGGCGTACATCAGCAGGAATTCCAGGGAACAGCTGCTGTGGAAAACGACCACCAGAGTCAATAAAGTGCAAAGTGGCACTCCGGGGATAGAGGCTCTAACCCGGCAGCATCGTAGGGCAGGGCTTTAAGTGGGATTGGGAAACATGGGGCGTCTCTCACATCGATGTGCTTTCCCTGCTTGTACTTGTAATTAAGGACGTGGTTTAAAAACACATAGGTTAAAAATCTGTGCTTGGCATGGTGTGGCACCAGACTGCTGTGCTGTTTCTGTCATTGCAGCTATATATACAAGACAATCGGTAGGGAAGGGAGTGATCTGCTTTAGCGTTCGATGCTCGCAGAGCGTAGCTGACAGGGAAGCAGGCGACATGTTAGCAAAAAAACAAAAACTGCCATTTGGAAACATGAGCCTTGATTACACGTCTCCAAAGATAAGAAAGATCGTCACGACAGCCGTAAACTAAGCCATCCAGTCCGGAGGGGCAGTCCCTAAAAGGCGAAAGGGCGGGAACCAAAAAAGCTCATTTCTAATGGCAGGCCACAGTCTAGCATAAACAGTGACGCCAACCAATGGAAATGAGAGGCGGGGCTTCAAAACTCCTTCTGAAAGTCCTCATCCACAAAATATCTCTCCAGCGAGCAGAGCATGCGTGCTGCAATGCTAGGCAAGACCTAAAAACTTGTTGCTCCTGCACACAAGTGCACTTGGTTGCACAATGTGCAAGCATTCAGCCCTTCATCCTCTTGGTCATCTAAGCACCAACCATGGCCCATTGTGATTGTGGGGTGCTGCAGATTAACCCATCCACTCTCGGTGTGGGTTCACAGGGCGCTGTCAGTGAGGTGTGTAGCCTCTGACTACACGTATATATATATATATTCGTCAGATGTACAATCGTGTCCCTCTGAACCTTTAAAAAAGGTCCTCCAGGGAAGTTGTTAATGTTTTGATATGCTCCTAGTTACCTTTAAATCTCTCCTGGGGTTTGTCAAACCTGCTGGCACAATCTATGAAGAATAAAAGGCTATGAAGGAGGCCCTCATTTTTAAGGAGTTGCAAATAAACACTGTCCAAAAAAAAATCACAGCCAGTAAAATAGTTCGATGATACATGCATTTGTTATCTTGAAAGGCCATTGCTTTCCACTTTCTTTTGAAAGGCGTTTCAGTGAGTTAACACCCGCTCCTGACATCCAAAGTGATGATCACACGTTTGAATTCCAGCAAGACAGATTCAGCCTTCTGGCCTTCCCATCAGTGGTCGAAGTGGGCAGGATCAGAAGGACACAGCGTGCCCCTACTTTTAAAATTTAATACAGTCATTTCCCCTACTTTTTTATTTTAAAAAGTGCGTCCTAGGACGGTAGGAATGGCCCGATAGTAAAAAATAAATAAATCATGACTATCCAGACCCTGTGGTGCACATTGAGGGAGGCTTCTGCAGTCTCCACGACCTCCACTCCCTTCCCCTTTGTATCTGGGGGTTGGGTTTTGCCCAGCAACACTGTAGGAGCCTTCAGCCTTAGGTAAGCACAGAAAATGGTTACCGAGGATGGCTCTGCTGCTGCAGTGTGAATTACACCTCATTTAGTGAGGCCGCTCCCTGCCTGCCCCCACTGAGACCAGTACTATGGCCACAACAGGATGCATTGGTGGCCCCGCCCTTGACCTCATCTGCCCTTTATTATTAGACTTCCGAGACTGATGACGCCAACAGGAAAGTAAGAGGACTCCAGTGTGAAATTCGTGGAAGACTGTGCCCAAACCTTAGGCCTTTAAAAAAAAATAACAGTGGAAAACATTTAATGTCTTATCAACTGTTTTCCTTATTTTATTTTATATAAAATGTGTACAGCTGCTCTGTCTGTGTTCAGGGATGTGGTCTTTTTAAAACATATTATGTTCCTTTTTTAAGGATATAACATAAAAGCAGCACAAAGTGTCCAGTTCTGTGACACCCGAGCACCAGAGCCCCTTGTGGGCCCCAACCAGGGTCGGACTGTGAAAACAATTAGGCCCAGGCACCAAGGCCAGGCTGGTGTCCTGGGCATTGGGTGGGAGGCTGGAGGGGCAAGAGGCTGGTTTTGTTACTGGGGCTGCAAAACCGGCCCCCAGTAATAAAACCAGCATGACTGTCCAGCACAATGATGCACTTCTCTCTCTCAAAAACACAGAAATCACTGAGTTCATTGTAAACCCAGCAGTGCAACAATAAAAGTGTCAAGATTGATATCTCTGGTGGTTCATCTTCCTGTTGGAGAGAGATCAGAGGTTTATCTATTGACAGTTTTGACTCATCTATTGTAGCGCAGGTTAATATGCCTGCTGCAAAGAATGTGAACCATACATATCACAGAACTGTATTTAATGTGCCTAGCTCAGTGGGTTACTCCTTTTGTCACAGATATCCGTTACTTACTTGCAGTGCATAACTTACAATCAGAATAAATCTAGAACCGTGAGCTACGACCTGCCATCAAAGAGCTGCATGCTAACTGCATGGTGCGGGTTTGGAAGTTATGTTTTTCCCCCAGTCTTTTATTATCTTAATACTACTAAAATGGGTTTGTTTGGGTAGAAATGTATTCTTATTAGTAAATCTAACTTCTGTGTTACGTTTCGAATCCTAATGGCTTATGAGTCCACTTAAAAGCATATTTGGGACATTCAGTGATTGAAAACGAATCCCACATTGTGAATGGATTTAAATATCAATAACTCATATATTAAACCACAAATAAACATGTGTATCCATTGGTTGTATTAAATAACGTTGTAAGCTGTAAATGGTCAGTGAAATACCAAACATACTAAAAATGTGTATGTTTTGCTCTTTCTAGCCACACCTCTGACTCGGCCCACTGACCCAATCCTCGGGTTATTCCCGCCCCCTGATGCTCCGCTGACAGTTCCCCTACTTTTTCATCCCCACTTCGATCACTGCTTCCCAGGATGGTAAATTGAGTGCCATTAAACTAGATTTTGGTAACATCTGTTTTTTTGCAGCCCTTCGATACAGGAGCGGTGCGGTATAAGGCGTTATATAAAAACAAGTGATTATAAGTCATTGATAACAACATTGTGCCTTGGTGCAAAAGCAGCCTTTAAAATGCATCTATTTTGAAGCAGAATCTTTGATCAAGAGGTAACGCTGGTGTTTTCTGCAAAATATGGCTAGCTCAGTTTTCCAACACATGACGCCTTTGGGGTGTTCGTCGATAGGATAAAACATCACTGCCCCGTAGTACCACCCTACATCCCAGACTTTAGCTCTACCCTGAGACTGGAGATGGAGTGAGACATCACATGAGCAATGTACCGAGGCATGCACTGCCCAATCTGGCAATGCACCAGGCACTATGCTTCCCTTTGCCCTCAATATGGCATTGGTATTAGCCTCCACAAACAAGCCCTCACAGATCCAATGTGTAAAATATGTGTCGACGAAGGACACACATTTGAATGATTTAAGATTTGTTCCATATTTCCTCTTCTTGCATAGTTCCATTTCACTGAAATGTAAGATCTGTACACTTACAGTAATCTCTGCACACATAGGTATAATCACACACAGTAGTGACTTATCACTGTTTTACTGCAAGTGCGTAATTACATCCTGTGCACATCTTTTGCATGAACAGGCTTAGGAGTGCTTGAATGTTATTGTTTTGCCTTCTTATTTATGTTACATAATGTAGTATCTTCATGTAATGTTATTACTGTTCCCCTTTACCTTGTAACTAGCTGCCCAGCCAGTGTGAGAGTTCCGTGTGGAATGTTGACATGACTGGAATGCTTGGGTGCTTGGGTGTGTGTGAGACAGTTAGGAAGATGGGCTGAGCAGCTAGCAGGCTCGTCCAGGTGGGGCTGTTCTATGGATCTTAATAACTTAATAAATATCATAAAGACATCTCTCGGCTACGTCTGCTGTGTCACCTTTACTCAGATATCTTTATGATATTTATTAAGTTATTAAGATCTATAGAACAGCCCCACCTGGACGAGCCTGCTAGCTGCTCGTATCTTCCTATCCGTCTCACACACACCCAATCAACCATGCATTCCAGTCATGTCAACATTCCACACGGAACTCTCACACTGGCTGAGCAGCTTGTTGCAAGGTAAAGAGGAACCGTAATAACATTACATGAAGATACTACACATGGCTAATTATCATCACTAATGCACAGCATGATGCACCTCACGACACTTTCTGAAAAAGTGTGCATTTAGATGTAAGTTTGGGCCAAGCACTTTCCTAAATGTTTGTGAATGCTACAAAAATTAGGGCTAGATTTACTAACATTTTGAGTCATGGTTGCACCACTTGTGTGGCACGTCCATTACGCAAAATGCTAGTAGATATTTACAAAGCCACACAAAAAGGCGGTTTGCACTGTCTAGTGTAGCTTTGTAGATAAAATGTAACACAATACAGGTGATATGCCGCATAGCTTTGCATTACATTCTGGGAGGGGTTCCAGAACATGGGCTTTCCCATGCATTTACTCAGGGATTTCATATAATCCCTGATTTACAAAGGTTTGTAAACCTGGGATTGCGTGAAATCGTTATACCTCTCCGAGGATGGCGTAACAAAGAGGAAAATCTTTTTTTCTCCTCATTATTTCCTCTTCTATGGGTGCTGCAATCTGCAGCACCCATAGCAGAGGACAATGCCTCAAACAGTTGTTTTTGTTCAGAAAGGTATATCCTCTGCACAAAAACAATTCTCTTGTAACTCAGGCATCCTTGCACCGTGTTCTAAGGGTGCCTGCTTTGGCGCTAGGCTGTTTGAAGTGCCCCAGCACTATGAGAGAGCAGAAGTGCACCATATCTTAGTAGATATTGTTGTATTGTGTTAGTACTTTGTAACTGAGTCCATTCTGATGTATGTCATGGCATTGTAATGCGGTTGTCACTGGCAATGTGGGATTCCAGGTGAGACAGTTGATGCTGATCTACCTGGGATCAGGTGTATTGATCTGAGTTCTTCAATAAATCTACTTAAAACACAACACTGTGTAGTTTCAAAACTGGTGAGGAGGATGGGATACACAGAGGAGGACAGAAGAGGTACCATTCCCACAAAGTTATTCACGTTGTGAGTAACAGTGCTTTTGACTCGGACAGGCGTTTCATTGAACTGAGAAAATCATAAGAAGATTTCCTAAGACACTGGAGATTTCCCACCAGTGTTTGCTGAAAGGGCGTTGCTGAAGTAATGTTTTTTAAGTATTTATTGCCCTGATGTAAGGCGACGATCAAGAGACTTGTGGTTTGCTGTGTGTACTGGCTGTTTCTGAGGTCGTGTTGTGTTGCTGTGTGTGCAGTAATTGGAACATCAGCTGTGCGTGAGTGTGCTCAGTGTAAAGCTCACGATTCATCTCACGTACAGGTCACTCCGGAGCTCGCGCAGGCCGCTGAATATTAGTGCGTGTGAGTACACTCAGGAAAAGTATACGGCAGTGCTGCCTCTAGTAAAGGGAATCCTAATTGTGAGGGCTTTTGAAGCCGGATTAAGCGCCGATATCCGGAGGAGCACACAGTGTGCATATTTGGGCATACTCGTCAGGAGGAAAAGAAGTGCAGGAGATTTGTGTCTTGTGGTTTATGCATAAACAACAAAGAGGGACTAAGGCGTTGTGTTACTGGTAAAAAGAAAAGAAAGCGTAAGAAGCCTGAACAGGGGGTGATGAGTGCATGAACATAGAAGGAGGAAATAGTAACAAGAGGAGTGAAGAGCGCATGAACATAGAAAGAGGACACTGTAACAAGAATTCTTATTTCCTTGCAATAAATCCTGAGTAAGGAACAGCAAAGGAAGGATCAGCAATTTGACAATGGTGGCTACTTTTTTGTTTTTTGTTTTGGGCAATACTGAAAGCAGAAACGCAAGTGTTGTAGGGAATCTGCAAAGGAACAGAACCATGGTGTTGATCATGGTACGTCGGTATGTAGAAACTCACTCACCTTACCAACTCAGTACCTTGGGCCCAAAATCCAGATTAACTCATAGTCCTTTACCTGCCCTCCTAACCTTCCAGATAGACAGCACCCCAGAACACAACACTCTGAACTCTCTCAGGAATCGCCTAACAGATAACCTTTTGTTTGTCACACACACATGTCCACAATAAAATGAAAGAGACATGTGAAAAGCTTGCAATATTTATTGAAACTACCATGCTCTATCATGAAAAAGCTGTGCTTCAATCAGGAGAAATATGAAAGCCATTATTGTGATTAACACTATTGATAAACTGTACACAATGAAAAGCCCTGTCATCATGAATGACAAATCAGCCTAAGCCGACCCTTGCTAGGTATATACTGTGTTATGCTAAAGATCTCTGGGATTAGTTCCAGACCCATACCTGAGAGTCATAATCAGTTGGTCTACATCTCTGGATTGTAGCTCATTTGTCTTAGGAACTTTTATCTGCAAGCCTTGTCTTATTCTGTTTTTAGAACTGCTAATGTTGGCTTATATGATAAGACCAGCTATGTTCGAAAAACAGCAGCTGGATTTCTCTATTTTGTCTAGGTGTTAGTGTCCGACCACAAAGAAAAACAGGGCAGAATGTTACTTGGCCTTGTATGATGTACCGACTGAATCCGAGCTGAAGAACAGAATAATAATACATGTGCATCTTATTTAGAAAATAACAGCTTAGCTCCAAAACAAGTGTGTTATTGCATAACATGTGCAAAGCAAAGTGACCTAATATGGCTGAATGTGGGTAAACATAAGGGAAATTTATAATGGGCCCTAGTGGGACTGACGGCACAAGCAATTGATGATGGTGACTTCAGTTATTGTGCTTCACTTTTTTTTTTGTTTCAGCATAACAAGCTTGTTAGTGTAAGAAATTGTTATACGTTTTTTGGTGATGTAATATCTTTGAAAGTTTAAAATGTTCTTTCTGTGACATTTGGAAGAATAACATGGCAATGCAAGCAATAGCTGCTCCTCCCATGTTTTTAGAGGCAACCGGGTTACTTGTAATGGCACAGTAAAATTGGAAAGAGTCATTCGAATTGCCTTTAGAAGCTATTGGTGGGAACTTCTTGGCGGCAAAAGAAAGTTGGCCTTGTTGAAGTATAGTCTGAGGGTTGAAAGAAGGAAAGTTCTGAAAACGCTACCTATGCCATATGATGGGGAGAGTGAGATTGTTGATGGGTCAGATGTGGAAGAAGGTCCTGAAGATGAATATGTGATGGCTATGAATCCATTGGAAGAAAATTATAAGAAAAGGTTGAGCATAGTAATGGAATAGCACACGTTTTTTTTCACAAGCTCAGCAACCATGTGAAACGATAGAGACATTTGTGGCTGTGTTAAGTGTGTTGTCAGTGTCTTGTAAATTTCAAGATTTGCCAGAGGTAATCGATAGAGACAAAATTATAAATAGGACTAGTAATCTTAAAATGTAGGAGCTGAGATTACAAATGAAGGACCCTCCATTGGAGAAGACGATTTCTGTTGCGCGCCGCCTTGAGAATGTCATGTTATGTAAAAGAATTTAATGAGTCATGACAATTCTAAGTCGAATGAGGGTAATGTGAAAACTGTGCAGAGATGGGAGTTTGTGAATGACAATCAAAAGGGGGGAAGACAAATAAGAAAGTGTTTATGAAACAATGTTACAGGTGTGGAAGCACATGCAATTTGGCTGAGTCCAGTCCTTGTCCTGCTGTCAGTGTTCTGATGTTATAAATCAAGAAGACTGGCCATTTTTCCAGAGCATGCAGATTGGGAAGCAAGAACATGAACAAAAACAGTGTGAATATATTAAGAGAGCACCTTAATGTGAATGTACAAGAAAAATTTCACACTGACGACACCTATAGTGTGGATATAGAGGTTGTGGTAGTATGTGGGGTCAAATAATGCAAATGTGTTAAGGAAGAACTCTACTGTCCCCCAAAGTGTGTGAGTTGGGTGAATGGTATGGAGTTGTCCATGCGGGCGGATTCATGTTCTCCGTATATGTTAGTGCACAAATCCATTTAGAAAAGCATGACTTAAGTCTTGTGAGTTGACCCCAAGTGATTTGGAACCACAAGGGTATTGTGGTTTCCAACTACCGGTTCTGAGATTACTTTGGAGCAGATTTACTGTATTAGGGAAGGAGTGCACATGGGAAGGTATATGTGTTTGAAAGTGGAACATCTTTGTTAGGATAGGGAGTAGAGAGCGTTGGGAATTGTGTTGGATCCTAACCATCCTGGTCAGTTAAGGATGACAGTACAACTTGATGTGGGAAGATGGAATAATGAGTATTCAAATCATTTTCCCAAACATTGGGTTGTTTGAAGAAATTCGAACATCACATTATTCTAAAGGAAGGGGCTATATACCAACGGTACATAAAGTGAGGAATGTTCCATTAGCCTTATGAGAACAGTTGTCTGAAAAATGTAATTGTTTGTGGTTGAAGGATTCATTGAGCCGATTGAGGCATCCGAATGGCTGAGTCCAATGATTTTAGTGAACAAAGGGAATGGAAAGATATGCATGTGTGTTGATCTTTGTGATGTTAATGAAAACATCTGGGTTGATTGTCATCCTCTTCCCAAGATCAGTGAGATGCTGATAAATGTAAGGAATGTGAAATATTTACCCACACTAGAGTACCTATTACCTGGTGCAACTTAATCTGGAATCCAAACATTTACCTTCATTCATCAAACCTGAAGGAGGGTATCAGTTTAAACGCATGCCATTTGGATTAGCTTCGGCATCCGTCATATTCCAGTGAGTCATGCAGAATGTGTTGCAAGGACTATCCAAGGTGTTGGTGTTTCTGGGTGATATTTTGGTGTAGGGTAAAAGTAAAGAACATCATGATGTAGTATTGAAGGGAGTGTTGGAAAGGTTGGAAAATGCTGGATTGATGGTGGGATTGAATAAATGCAAGTTTGAAAGGGATGAAGTGTACTATTAATGGCCACTTTATCAGCTCAAGGGATCAACCCAAAGATGAAGTTAATTGAAGCGATATATAATGCATCACCACCTAAGGATAACAAACATTTAAAATATTTCCTTGGTCTTGCGGAGTATTACTCCAAATTTGTGGAACATTTTTCAGACAAGGCACATTTATTGCATATGTTTTTGACAAAGGGAGCAAGGTACGAGTGGTGGGGTGGATGTCTACAAGCATTCAATACCATAAAGAAGGCAATAGTGAATGCTAACGTGTTGGTGCCATTTGATCCAACAAAGAAGTCGATTGTTGTGCCAAATACAAGTTGGTATGGTTTGGGTGCTGTTTTAATGTAGGAACATGAAGGGAGTGAAAGAGTTGTAGCCTTCACATACCGTACATTGAAGGGTGCATAAGGTTCATACTCTGTTATTGGAAAAGAGGCCCTGGCATGTTGATGGGGAGTCAAAAAAACACAGAGGGGCCACACTACCAAAAGGGACAGGGCACCGTATTTTGACTAACAAGGTTAGGCCCCACGCTCATACATTATAAAACGTTCTACACTTTATAGAAAGCACAGCATATCAATACTTAAGGGTAATTGGGTTACAATTGAATATTTAAAACTTATTATAAGACCAAAGTCGCAATAATTTAAAAATTTACATCAAACTAATAAAAAATTATTATACTTTTCCCCCTCACAGTAGTGAAAAAAATATATTTTCTTTTATGTCAAAACCAACAAGTCATTACACAAAAACAGTTCATTGCTTAAATACATAAAACGGACAGGGAGAGTACTGTGGACAATCACATATGTCTTTCTGACCACTAATCTGTTTCGGTCATTGTTCATAGTACAGACTATCTTTAAATCATTAATATCTGCTGTATCACTCAATGCCTGACAGAATTAGTGTTACAATTGCATCAGTGTGGGGTGTGCGGTCTAACCTTGATATTACAGAGGGAGTAGACAAAGTGATGAATGAGACTGTGGTAAGAGTGTATATGTGAGACTTGTTCAAGAATCCCAAAGGGAGTTTTTCCCTAACTGGATAGTCAAAATGTTGGTGGGGAGTACAATACTTCAGGACTTTCGTATGGGGCACACAATTTGAGCTGAGAACCGATCATCAACCACTAAATCACTTGTTTAGTACGAAGGAAACTGGAAGAGTCCCACCTCAGATAGTAAAATGGCTAAATAGTTTGCAGGAATTTACTTTTTATGTTAAATACGTTCAAGGTTACAAAAATGTGAATGTGGACTGTTTATCTCGTTTTCCCTTAGATATTGATTCTTGCAGTGAAGAGGATGATTGGGTGGTGGCGGAAATAGGTCTTACATGCGACGGAGAACTATGGAAAGATGAGTGGTTAAGCAATTTAGCCAATGATGCAGTTATAAGTATGCGGATTAACATACTACCTAATCGGGAAAGACTAATTTTGGAAAAGAGGGAACGACTGAATAAGTACTTACTTATTTGGGATGAGCTGTCTGTGGTGGAAGAAAGAGTCAGTAGATGTGATAGATTAGTTGTGCCTATTACCCTGAACCACAGGCTTTTGGAGTTATTGCATTAGGGCTATGAAAAGGAAGGCCAAAATATGATTTTTGATGGCCAGGCATGGACAGATTGAGAGGTATGTTCAGTATGCTAAACCTTATGTTTGCATTGACAAAACCCACAAAGTGTCAGAAACACCTATCACTCGAGTGAAGATTCTGGAGAGGCCCTGGATTAGGGTTGCTATTGATATTTATGGACCTTTTGAGTGTTTGGGGCCTGACAGCAGATTTACTTTAGCCTTAGTAGACAATTATTCAAAGTGGCCTGGCATAGCTTTTGCTAAAGATATCAAATCCCAAAACATTTTGCAAAGAAATCTGTCGAAAAGAGGGATGTGCAGAAGTAGTGGTTTCCGATAACGGCCAACGATTTTCCAGTGAAATGTTTGAATCGTTTCTGAAACATGAGGGAATTAGACAGCTCAAAATAGCAAGGTATAATCCTTGTGAAAATGGTTTAGTAGAGAGATTCAACCGAGTCCTAGGTGAATGCTTTCAATTTGGCTTGGGGAAAGGTTTATAATAAAATAAAGAGGTGAGAAATATATTATGGAATTCCTGAATGACTCCACATTCAGGGGCATATTACCAAGGGCCATATGGCCGGGATGCCTGTCACCCCCTCCCAACACAATCCCCAAGGATGGGAGACGGACGCAGTTCTGAACTTTTGGAAGGAGGGAGGGAGTTACCCTCCTGGCCGTATTTATTAAAATATGAAACAAAATTAAAACATTAAATAAAAGTTTCATATCATGTACAATTTTCATTTATTACATTTCGATGAAGACATGTTCATTGGCTAACCTTAACAAATCTCTAATACAAAGGTTTTCCTAGCCGAGTCTAACATCCTGCAAATGCATACTTTCTAAATTAAAATTGTACATCCTAGCATTACGGGCCAACGGCAAGGTCGCAACCGGTGTCAGATCCCTACTACCAAAACTCTCGCCCTCACGGTGTGAGTGGCGCATGCGCAGAGGACTGTACCCTCTGTGCCAACTCCAATTTCCCTTGTCTTGTTGGAGGCCCCCCATTTAAACTCGACGCCATCTTAAAGGTCGTCCGAGGACCCGTGTGAGGTGTCTGTAAGAAGGCAGCGTGGACTCCCCCACCCACCCCACACTGTCTATCACATCCGCCGTCGCGGATATCCAGGCCCCGGGAAATTCGTAGGAGGGGCATATAGCCGCCTCCTCCCCTGGAAGGGGCCTATGGCCGTCTTCCCCTAGGTGACCCATACTTAGTGGGTGCCACCTCCCCGTGGGAGGGGCCAATGGCCGCCTCCCCCCGGGCGCTCCCATCCATAGTGGGTGGCGCCCCCCTCTAGGGACCTTGAAATTACTGCTCACCGATCATGACCTTACCGCCCGACCAAAAAATAAATACGACATTGATTACCTACTAAGGGAAAAAACATCATCTTGTCTGCATATTTGTCCAAGCTACAAGAAAAACAGTACCTTCAGACAGAAGTCATATCAATAAACTAGACCTTCATGCATCGCAACACCTGAGGAAAGAAGATGTTTATAAAAGAAAAAGATTTTATTGCAGAATAAGCATTGCCATAAGGGGCTGGTGGGTGGGTCAAAAATTGCTCCTTGTTCCGTCGAGGGCTCACATGCAACGAGTGGGTGCAGCTTCCAAGCACAGGAACAAGAGGATGCTTCTTTGGATTCCCGCTCTCTTTATTCCTCTTCCGGAGGGCGTGAACCCTCCGCCGGTACGCCTACTGGGCGTGGCCATCGGTGTAGGTGTCTAGGACAACCCCTCTTGGGCGGGAAAAGGCGCGCCCCGGCTACGCCGCTTTGGGCATACCAGCCGTGACACGCCCCCGCCAAAAAAGGTTTCCCGGGAGGATCCGGGCCCCCAACCATACGTTCGGGGGGACCGAGTGGTCGCCCCTTTCCATATGGCCGGGATGCCTGTCACCCCCTCCCAACACAATCCCCAAGGATGGGAGACGGACGCAGTTCTGAACTTTTGGAAGGCGGGAGGGAGTTACCCTCCCGGCTGTATTTATTAAAATATGAAACAAAATTAAAACATTAAATAAAAGTTTCATATCATGTACAATTTTCATTTATTACATTTCGATGAAGACATGTTCATTGGCTAACCTTAACAAATCTCTAATACAAAGGTTTTCCTAGCCGAGTCTAACATCCTGCAAATGCATACTTTCTAAATTAAAATTGTACATCCTAGCATTACGGGCCAACGGGCAAGGTCGCAACCGGTGTCGGATCCCTACTACCAAAACTCTCGCCCTCACGGTGTGAGTGGCGCATGCGCAGAGGACTGTACCCTCTGTGCCAACTCCAATTTCCCTTGTCTTGTTGGGGGCCCCCCATTTAAACTCGACGCCATCTTAAAGGTCGTCCGAGGACCAGTTTGAGGTGTCTGTAAGAAGGCAGCGTGGACTCCCCCCCCCCCCCACACACTGTCTATCACATCCGCCGTCGCGGATATCCGGGCCCCGGGAAATTCGTAGGAGGGGCATACAGCCGCCTCCTCCCCTGGAAGGGGCCTATGGCCGTCTTCCCCTAGGCGACCCATACTTAGTGGGTGCCACCTCCCCGTGGGAGGGGCCAATGGCCGCCTCCCCCCGGGCGCTCCCATCCATAGTGGGTGGCGCCCCCCTCTAGGGACCTTGAAATTACTGCTCACCGATCATGACCTTACCGCCACAGGCCGGATAGTTGACCGGCTATCCGGCCCCCCCACAAACTCCTCCTAAAGGTCATGCTTGCTTAAACCCCTTAGCCATGCTATGAAGTCTCCTATGAGTAAGACATTCCCCTCCCGGGACAAGTGAACCCCATCCTCGAGATACATGTGATCACCCCGAATACACCCATGCGGAATACTGTGCAACTGCGCTGAGCGAAACAACCTACCAATTTTGTTGTTGACCTTCTTCACTGAATGGTTCAGTGCTGCCACCGAAAGGCCCCCCCGCCATACTTTCCTGGGAATCATGTGGGACCATGCAATCGTGCACCCTGGGATTCTTTTCGCCATCCAGCTAACGGTAGACAAAACTCGCTCGAGTAATACTCGCCTACCGAGTGTCACAATGTCGTTGCCCCCCAGGTGTACTATGATTACAGATGGCGGTGACCTCCGTCGCCCTAAGAGTCCCTCGATAAAAGATTCGAACTGGTCAATACAGAGCCCGCCCCTTCCGTGGAAGGTCACTCTGTACCCGTATTCCCCAGCTGCGTGAGTCGCGTCACCTGCTTTGAATACGTCCCCGGCCCGCCTCACGTATGAGTGGCCCAAGACCCACACCACTCTCTCCTCAGCTGGTGATCTCTGACCGCTGGTCCCCTGGTGCTGGGTCAACTGCAAATTCCGCCCCGCATAACATGCTCGCGAAACTGTAAATCAAACAGAAGACAAGAAGCGTGAGTGCATGTGACTTGACTTCACAACATGTGCAACCGCACATACCTTTTAAAACAATTCGAGGACCATCGTCCTAACAGTTTCACCTCTTCCGCACTCCGACCCCTGGCTGTAGCCTCAGTAGCAGCCCCTTTCCTAAAGGAGTGGGTCCCAAAATCGCACAGGTCCAAGCCCGCCGCTGCGATTGCCAATGTTAGCACCCTCTGAAACTGAAACCTCGTCAGTGGGGTGGCATCGATGTGTCTCAGCAGACTCCCACCCCATGTATCCGCCCTCAGTGCCAAATATTCCTCAATGCACTTTACTGGGCACATGGGGGACCCTCGCATGCGCTGAATCACAACACTGTCTCCCATAGCTCTCTGGTCAGTCTTGGATTTAGCTATTGTGACTACCATTGAATCACCCCTAATCAGGATGTGATCCCTACACAGACCTCCCTCCACATCCTTCTTATTCTTTGCAACCAGTTCGCTCACCCGCATAGCCCCATGGAACGCTAATGCAAAAGCGGCCCGGAACAGAACTGCTTCGAATTGGGAGGAACATGTCGTGGGTAGGATTGCCATAAGCAGGGACAACCTTTCTAACCCAATCGGGCGCCTCTCGTCTACTCTCCGACCCTCAAGGCGCTGCCAGCCACGAAGGGCTTTCTTCGCCAAAAAGGAAGATGTCGGGTCCTTGACGCCATGCACCTGCACCATGAATGAAAGGGCCGCCCGGTGCCTATTGGCCGTTGCCACTGATCGGCCTTCCCTGTGTAATGCTACCAGAAACCTTAGGAAGGAGTCCTCCTGACCCCATTTCTGATCCCCTGCCGGACCCAAAAATGCACAATAGGAACGAAACGCTCCTTCGTATGCCTTCCTTGTCCTGGGGGCTAAGCTTGCTGCCACGAGGTCTTGTAATCCGGGGCACCGAGTAGCCAGAGTACTTCGGGGAATGGTGCCGCCGCTAGGTCCGCAGTAGGTAGATAACCCCTGAACGCCTGCATATGTGAACGAGAGAGTGCATCAGCAGCATGATTCAGTACACCCGGCACATGCTTTGCCCTGAATTGTACATTTAGTCTCATGCAAAGTAGTACAATTTCCTTCAACAATCTCAATATCCACTTGCAGCGTGCTGCCTGATTATTTATACATTCAACAACAGTCATATTGTCGGACCAAAATACCACAGAGCGATCTCTGAACTCGTCCGGCCATGCCATCAGAGCCACAACAATAGGGAATAGCTTGAGGAAACCAATGTTACTTGTGAGACCGCTGGTGTGCCACCATGTCGGCCATGTTTGCACCGACCATCGCTTCCCCAAAATGGCACCAAATCCCACGCTCCCCGCCGAGTCAGTCCACAAACCTAGCTCGTCCGAAGACGCTGGCGGCTTGTTCCACACTACTCGACC
Organism: Lissotriton vulgaris; assembly: GCF_964263255.1. Classification (NCBI taxonomy): domain Eukaryota; kingdom Metazoa; phylum Chordata; class Amphibia; order Caudata; family Salamandridae; genus Lissotriton; species Lissotriton vulgaris. Next base: position 350,354,592 of record NC_141685.1, on the reverse strand, counting down.
GTTGAAGTCCGCCAGAAATGCCAACCAAATGCGCATGTCCTGGCCAACCTCTGCAGACAGTCTCGTGCGGTGGTGTCCTTCTTTGAGACCGACCATAGCCTGTGCGATAGAGCGTGAAAAGGGGCGGGCCATTGGTATCACCCTCAGGGCAAAGTTAAGCTGACCCACTGCCTGTTGTAACTGATGCAGGGTCACTTTCTCCTTACTAAGGCACAGTTCCAGGGAAGCCCTAAATTTCGCTATTTTCCCTACTGGCAAACGGAAACATCCCTCCACAGAATCGAGCTCAATTCCCAGAAACTCGAGTGAAGTCGATGGTCCCACCGTCTTACCTGGTGCCAATGGCACCCCGAATTCCCTCATGAGGATGCAAAACTCCTGTAGCGCCTGCGCACATGTTGTGTCGCCGGCTGCCCCCAAGAACAAAAAATCATCTAAGTAGTGCATAACATGGCTATGCCCAGTGGCCTCAGTGAACGCCCATTCCAAAAAACAGCTGAATTACTCGAAATAAGCACAAGAGATGGAGCAACCCATTGGCATGCATCTATCCATATAGTAACGTCCTTGGAACACAAAGCCTAACAGACGCTGATCCTGTGGGTGTGCCGGGAGCAACCGGAACGCCGACTCGATATCTGACTTCGCCATCAGCGCTCTGGGCCCCAGGCGATTCAACATGGTGACGGCATCATCGAAGGATGCGTACCGCACCGAACAAGCTCCTGGGTCAATCGCATCGTTCATCGAGAGACCCTTCGGAGCTGACAAGTTATGGATCATCCTAAATTCCCCTGGGTCTTTTTTGGGGACTACCCCCAACGGGGAACAGACAAAATGTGTCACTGGAGGGTGCTGGTATGGGCCCGCCACCCGGCCCAGGGAAACCTCTTTTCCAATCTTCTTCTCCACCACCGCTGGATTATGCCGAGCCGATAATTGGTTTCTACAAAGTGATTCCCCACGAAAATCCCCCGCCGGGATGCGGAAACCATATAAGAATCCGTTCCTCAACACCCCAGCGGAGACATGATCAGGGTATTTGTTTAGCCAGGGGATTATTGCCATGATATCAACGGGGTAGGTAACGGTACACAGTAGTCCCCCTCAGTCTTGTTTGGACCCTCCTTTACCTCCCGACCCGCCATTTTTGGATCTGCACAAACTTTCCGGGTGCGAGGAATTCCCACAACCCGCACACGCATGCCTGAACTTACATGCCCCTTGCGGTCTGGAGCAGTTACCTCTATTAAAGCTCCAACAGACCCCCCCGCTTTCCCCCATTCCCCCCGGTCTTTGGTTGGTGATCGCCACCGGCGCCCGCTCGAAAGGGCACCGCCGGCTGTTGGTGGGAAAGCCCCGTCCCATTCCCGCCTGGCGAGGACGTCTTTGTCGCGCCCGGCAGGAGCTCCTTCTGCCAAGAAATCGAGTCGAGACAATCCCACGTCAGAGATGAATCGTACTCTTTGGCCTTACGGAACTTCATGTCGTAACCCATCCATTCGTTCCCCTCATATGTTTCATAAAAATCCATTATACGTGCCTGATAACAAGATAATTCGGGTAATACCTCGGGCTTACGCTCCCCAATAATTGCAGTAAACATCGCAAAGGCCTTGGCCCAATTTGTTATTGTCTCATCCACCCTGAATCCCGCCATCTTGGCTCGCCAAACACTCGGGTGCCACAAATCTTTCTGCGTCTTAGCATACTCCATCTCGCGATGGTCAGTTAACAGAGAAAACATATTAACATACTTGCCAGCCCAAATTAATTCTTTCGTGGCCAACGGGATATGTTGAGCCACTCTCTCCCGTCTTGAGGGCAATGAGCCCTCCCCCGCAATTGGCAATGCCTGCTTACCCGGTTCGGTTGACGTTCCCGCTGTTTTTTCCACGCCAGCTGCCGGTCCTTCCGGGGGTACCTGTGGGGGGACAAGAGGGAGATTCGCCTTTTGCGGCATCTTGCAACTGCCGCAACTGCTGAATTAGTAACCTGGCCTCTGCGGCCGTGTCTCCAGGTGCCGTAGCGCCCCCTGTTTTCCTGCCGAGCCATGCGGCCAACTGGGCGGCCAATTCAGGCGGCATGTCCTCCTCGCTAGCGGGCGTAATCACAACCGGAATCGGCTGACCCGCGTCTGGGAGTACCGGGGCCTCGACCGGAATGGCAGGGCTCGCCGGGGGTACCTCAGGGACCGGGACCTCCCCCCCTGGCGCCCTATTCCTGACCCGCTTCCCCCTACCCTCCGGGGCAACACCCGGCAATGCCAGGCCTATTACCTTCTTTGGTTTACCCGGATTGTTCATCGCAGCCATCTGCTTCTTCATGTTCGCCATATCTCGACCGAGGGCTGAGACCATACCAACGTTTCGTTCGATCTTCGTCATTCTGCTCACCAACATCCGGAGCATCTGGTCAGCCTCGGACTTCTTTCCTTCCTTCTTGCCAGACATTCCTTTTGAGTCGTTGCTCTAAGACGATCAGAAACGGTCCTAGATCTTTTAGCCTCGAAGTCGCTGAAAGAGAAACACAAGAATTATAAATTCTCAAAAATTGCTCTTTGTTCCGTCGAGGGCTCACGTGCAACGAGTGGGTGCAGCTTCCAAGCACAGGAACAAGAGGATGCTTCTTTGGATTCCCGCTCTCTTTATTCCTCTTCGGAAGGGCGTGAACCCTCCGCCGGTACGCCTACTGGGCGTGGCCATCGGTGTAGGTGTCTAGGACAACCCCTCTTGGGTGGGAAAAGGCGCGCCCCGGCTACGCCGCTTTGGGCATACCAGCCGTGACACGCCCCCCACCAAAAAAGGTTTCCCGGGAGGATCCGGGCCCCCAACCATACGTTCGGGGGGACCGAGTGGTCGCCCCTTTCCATTATCGCCGCCTTAGCTGGACTTTTTCCCGTTAAAGCGGCGATAATTTTATTGCCCTATTACCTAGCTGTCGCTAACACCAGTTAGCGACAGCTAGTAGGAGATAGCGATCATCTTGGGGCCCACTTTGCATGTCAGCGATTTTCATCGCTAATGACTTGCAAAGTGGGTGTGCCAAGATGTTAGCGACTGGAAACAGTAGCTAATATCGCTATCTCCAATTATCAACAAAGCCTTACTTTTGGAAATATTTGTGCTAAGCGCGAATATCTCCAACAGCTAACGCCCGGACAGAGCAGTTCTTAGCCATGTTATCCAATGGAAGGTGGATAACAAGGCTACTAGCATTGTCACGATAATGCATGAATATCGCTCATTTTGCAGCGATATTCATGCATTTCGCAGGATTTTTACCGCTTTTGAGATAAACCTTGATAATATCAAGGTATCTCAGCGGTAAAAATCGTCGGAGCGCGGCGATATAATTTTAGCCGCTAACCATGCATAGCGATAATTATCGCTATTGCTTGGCAATATGCCCCCAGTGACTAAAGACACTAGTTAAAAGGAAGAGTGGCAAGTACAGTGGTTGCCCCCACGTGGATGAATAGGATGAACACAAGAAGCTTGGACAAGCAAGTTGTAGCAAAAAGGATGAAGCAATATCAAGATGAGTACACACTCAAAAAAAAACATACGTTTGAAGGGGAAGGAGTATAAGAAGGTAGAGTGGGTGAGAGTGCGAGTTGGAGTAGGTGTCAGAAAGTGTAACTCAAAATGTTTGAGTCCCAAGAAGGTGTTAGATGTGCCTGATAATGTGGTTTGTATGGTAGGTGGCAAATGGTGGAACACTTAGAAAGTCACCAAATGCCATGAAATTGAGGCTGAAATGTGGAAAAGGTTCAACGAGTAAGCATGGGCGAATTTGGCGAATCTCGCGTTCGCGAATTTTGCGGATTTGCGAACTCGCAATCCGCAAAATCCGCGAATTCTCGCGAATTTGCAGATTATTTTTTTTTGTGTTCGCGCGGGTTTCTGCCAGTTCGCGAGGGTTTTGTACAATTTCGCAAACGCGAACTTACCTGTCGGGTCGCAAGTTTTGCGAACTTGTTGTTTCTACGTGTCCAACCTGTTTGGGACACTCTTCTTCATCACTGCCACTCTCTGTCACCACTGCCACTCTCTGACTACTCATGCCACCCTCTGGCCCACCCATGCCACCCTCTGTTTCATCACAGCACCCTCTGGTTGTCCAGTGTACACTATTGTGGCAAAGCACAGCACACCTTCCCTGCCTCAAGTGACCTGAATTAATTTGGGGCTGATTAATGTGTCACAGAATATTTTTTTAGCTGGCACCTGCTTCCTTAGTGCTTCCTGATTAGTGATCTTTTGCACTTGCTAAGTGCTTTCATTGTTGCAAAATTAGTTACAACACCTGCCCTGCCCCAACTGACAATAATGAATTAGGGGCTGATTAATGTGTCACTGGATTTGAACTTCCAGCCTGGCTCCTGCTTGTCTCCCTTAGCTGTAATTCAGGACCTTTGTGGCATATGTGTAACTATTCTGAGGGTCAGAGCAGGGTCACATAATAGTTGCAAGTAGGCAACTGAACTCTGGAGGGGCCCCTCAGGAAGCACTACAGGAAATGGCTACTAATGATGAGCTTGAACTTTTGAACCTGGTAAGTAGTTTCAGTTTTGCTAAGATCGTATTTCTGCAATTTAGCGCTTATTCGCGGGGCGCGAAGTTGAACTGGGAAGCCGCGAACTCACGCGAACAGTGCGAGCAAGCCATAAAATCCGCTGCTCGTGGATTTGCGGATTTTGCGGGAAATTTGCGAATCTCGCGGATTGCGAATTTACCGAAAATCCGCAAAATCCGCGAGCGGAACGGATTTTCCGCCCATGCTTATCAACGAGTCATTGTGAGGTAAATAAACCAACAATGAAACCATAATCAATGGGAATGATACCAAAGAAATTTGACGACTACATTTGTAGTTAGTTCAGTTTGCGTAGTTGTCTAATTAGGTTTATAAGATGTATGCAATATATGTTCTATAATATTTGTTGTGAAAAGGCAGATCTAGTGATGCATAAATATTGTTGAAACGTGCAATTTGGTCCAGCTGGTCGTCATAAGGTCTGCATAAAGTCTAAATGTACTTTATATATTTATTTAATTTAATTTAATTAAATGGAATTGTTCTGTTGTGTTAGTGCTTTTGACCTGATGCCATTCTGATATATGTCATGGCATTCTGTTTTCATGGGCACAGTCAGACGCCAGGTGAAACAGTTGATGCTGGTCTGCCTGGGGTCGTTTGTATTGATCTGACTTCTTCAATGAATCCACTTAACACACAAAGCTGGGTGGTCTCAAAAGATATGACACATTTCTGCTCTCTCCCTTTCACACTACGCAGTGCAGCAAGTTGCCTTGCTACACTGCGTTGCGTTAAAGGTTAGTAAATCTGGCCCTCACTATTTTGGGGATTGTGTCTGTGGTTTTGTTATAAATGTCAAAATGCTATATTCTTTCTACCACCTCTTACTGTTCTATGTGATTTTCTCTGGGGAATACTGAAATGGGAATGTGGAATATTGTGCTTTGACTTGAAATGCTGGGGACTGTTGGAGAGATCTTGGTGGATAGCTTTGCTGTGGCTGGTCTGTACAAGAACCGTCCTTTTTCTGGATTGTCATCCCTGCCTACAAGTCACATTGGCGACAAGCTAACAACCCTTCTACTGCTACTACAGAGAAACTCCAACACCTGGGGATACCTATGTACACCTGAACTTATCTTGGCTCAACTTTACAGGGTTTTTGCAGGTACTGCTGTTAAGGTTTTAAAAGCCCTCTTTCAGGTGTTTTTATTGATTCTGTGTCGGCGAGATTTCCCCATTTTTTTATAGTACTCGTGAATTACTGTTACCGGTCCTTGGCTGCCTCTCGACTCCTACATCTCCAAGCTTATGCAGTTCCCGAGCCGCACGCTCTAAAGTCCTTGCAGCTTTATCTGATAGAGCGTCCTGCCGCGTGCAGAACTTTTTCTCTCACTGCCTCCAAGCACTTCTGTGCTTCTGCATCTTGCTGCGGCATGAGCACGCTTTTATATTCATCGCTACGACACCTTGTTGCTTCCATGTCAAGGACTATTCTACTTCCTGCCTGAATCCTCTGCCTGGCAACAAAATAGAAAATGGTCTTTATTGGAAAGCTATTTCATAAAAAATTATACTGCATTGACGGGGAAAGGCCGGCCTTCATCGGGTGAGACTAGAGTCTCTGCCCCTTCCCCAGTGAACCGGAAGCTGTAGCTGTGGGCGGGATCCACCCCGTATGAGGAAGTCGGAGGGAGGACCGTGGAGCCCCTGAAAACCCTGTCGCTGGCGTGAGAAGTGCTGTGCCCTGACTGAATCGCTTACCGATTGCAGCCAATGCGAGGTGGGCCCGTTTCTTCAGGTGGGGTGCAGCGTTGTGAAGGAACTGTGAACCGGCATTCATTTGAATGAGCGCGAAGGTTGTGTGACCCCTCCGGCAGCCCGTTCGTCAATCTAAAGACTTTGAACTGGTGCCGCCTGTGTGCTAGCGGTGTCAAAGCCTGTAGGCGCGCATAGATTCCACCGGCAAGCAGAGATCTCATCCCAGTGGCAGCGGAGTGCAAATGCTGTATTCACTGTGTTTCCTTGCCTTTTAGATACACGCGTATTACTCCCTGAGTTAACCCTAAAGAGTCTAAAGCTTATTTTGTGCCTAGGGAAGCCCGTACTCATTATCCTTGAAACCAACGTGAACTGTAAGAGTTATCTTTCCAAGCTGAAACGTATTGCAAGTGTAATCTTCCTAAAGCATTTAATTGGTGGCAGCGATACCAGAATGAACATGTGGTTATTTATTTAAATGAACCAGTATTTATTCTGCTATATAAAAGTGATATTTATTTGTGATATTTATTCCTGATATTTATTCTATTTATCCTGCTATTTATTCCTGAAGATCTATTTACAGTGTTTATTTCAGTAACTGAATCCCAGAGATTTGTGACTAAATAAATGTGAATGTGCTTTCCCAACTGAACCCTATTTACCACAGAGAACTTTTACATAAAGGAATCGTATTTTTCTACGGCAGTGGTGTGGTGTCCTTCTTTTTGGTGTGACTGCGCAGGGAGTTATTATTGGGTCAGAGCCGGCTTAACACTAAAGCCTTCACTTGCCATGTCACTTGAGCCTAGCTACCCCCCTTTGTGCTGGGCTTGCCCATCGCAGGTCCAACAGGTAGTTTGATGCAAAAATAAAGTTCTGCTCTAACGCTGCTTTTCTGTGTCCCAGTGAAGGGTGACAAAGCATTGAGCTGGCCTCATCAAAAACATTTTAGCATCTATCTCAATCCAAATTCAGCTCTGCAGTGTCAATTTAGGAAAATGGATATCATATCAAAATCATTTGTGCAGGAGTTTCCTGTGATTTTTTTCAGAAACTGTTGGTTGTGTCCAGGGTTATGTACATCACATAAGGTTGAAGAAAGGGAAGCTACCAATTCCTAGTACGGTAAGTACTATACCGTTTAGTCTACAAAGGTCAAAGGACCTGTCAAAGATAAACTTGAATTTTGTGTACATAAAGAATAATAGAGACTGTTGAAGCCTCACAGTGGGTGTCACCTGTGGTTGTGGACACATAAAACTCAGGTGAAATCAGAAATGTGAATAAGGATGTTATCGAGGATAGGTTTCCCCTTTCCCATATCATGGAAATGATTAGGTTATTGGGTGATGCCACAAGTTTCACCACCTTGGACTTGACCTCTGCATCAGGTCAGATTAACTGAAGATTCAAACGATCTCATGGCATTTATTATGCTCTTTGAGGTTTTCCATTTTACTACAATGCCTTTTGGCTTATGCTAAGCAGCATCTGTGTTCCACAGACTCATGTCAGATTTCTTGGGAGGACTTTCTGGTGTAAAGTTTTGGAAGATGACATGTTGATATTTACCAATTCTTTGGAATCACATTTAGACAAAGTCAGGGAGGTCTTGAGAATTTTAAGTCTTAGAAGTTTCACGTTGAAAATCAAAATATGTACTTTTTGTCAAACTGAGATCGCCTATTTGGGGCACATGGTCACTACGAATAGCATTAGACCCAAAGAGGACTTAGTCAAAACAATAGTAGGGCTGCCACATCCCACATACATGGAAGACGTTCAAGCATTTTTAGGCATGGCTGAATTTTACAGTATGGTTGTGCCTACTTTCACAGTGCAACGAGGGCCATTTGAAATCTGCTTAAGACTTTTGGAATACTGACTGTCAACACGCATTTTCAAAAGTGACGTCTAGTCTCAGCCAAGTGTTTAACGAGTTTCAAACCTGGTTTGCCATGTTATATCATCATGAACGCCAGCGATAAAGGTTTAGGTGCTGTTTTGAGACAGAAGAAGAGAGGTGAAGAGATTACTATCGCATTTGCTTCACACTTGCTCAAAGGTGCGGAAACATGATATTCAGCTATTGAGAAAAAGGCGTTAGCCGTGTTTTGGGTTATAAGGAAATGTAAGCAGTTTTTGTGGGGTGTAAAAGTTATTGTTCACACAGATCATATACCCCTCCAAGAAGTGTTTGGCAGAGAAAGATTGTATTGTATTTGAGAGAGCGCAATTTGAATGCAAAGTATATAGTAACCATATCTAGACGTATATGTTATAAACGTAGGAATGAAACGCATATCGTAATGTAAAGTTGGCGATTATAGTATAAAGGCCAATGAATGTGATAACATGGTATAGGAAATGTAAATGTATTCACATGTTAAAATGCATTAGATTTAGAAGACCCGTATACATGATGGGTATATATATAGAAATGTGTAGAAATGCTTAGGAAATATCGAACGTGCACAGTAGAATTCGTGTACGTGTGTAACTTTAAACATGTGTAACTTTAAACGGAGAAACGTGGATAAATATATAAGAGACCTCACATAAAGATGTAACCAAGGAAAATGCATAAGTTATATTCTATGCAGTCGTATTCTATGTATTTCATATATTTGATGTAGAATGTATTTATGTATAACTAGGGCTTTTGCTGAAGTACGAATATGTAAATGTATGCCAAAGGTTATACGGTGTAGAAGGTTTCTGTAGGAATGCTGGAAGAGTTTAGGTCATTTGTGTTTGTAACCTAACTGGTCAAGAGTTCGAAGGAGCATAGTCACATGAATGTAATTTAGAGGGCTTGTGAAGGTCGTAAATAGCTTGATGTGGACGTGAGAGCCGAGAAGTCTAGCACTTGTTAGATTTAAGGTGACAATGCCGGACGGAGCTTATTGCTCGAACGTGAGGAGAGACACTTTGAATGTAGACTATGTTTTGACAAGACCATTCACAGGACCTAGCAGGGTCAAGTTAAGAGACATAGAGTTAAGGCCTTGTCTAAATTCATATGTTACTCGATCTGAAAGAATCAATAAAAGTCGACGATGAGATGATGAAGATGACATCCAAAGGAGAAGGGTCAACTTAACGAACGACGCAAGGAATGGACCAATGGAAGAAGCAGGAAGTTGACATCATCGGGGAAAGTCCGTGGTGGGCGTCAAGGGGCGTTCCACCCACACTGTGATTGTGTATTTTAGGGACAGCACCCCGGGGAGGAGGGCAGAACCATCAGCGTAGCAATGAGGTAGCAATTGGGAGATTAGGAACAGCGAGACGAATTGCTCAGAGCAAGGGCGAAGGGTAGATGCCTTGAGCAGATGCGCTGAGACATCAGAGCGCAAGGGAGCAGTAGGCCGAGGACCCTTAGAGAGCGAATGGGTAGGCAGATAGGGTACTGCTTCTGAAACTTAAGATTTCCTTTAGAGGCTAAGAGAGTTTGAACTTCTTTGGAAGTCAAACTGCTGACACCTTTTTAGGGAAGAAACTTGCGAAGTAGGATTGTCACGTAGCATAGAGTAGGGACAGATTAACTTGATGATATTTTTATCTTACTGCAGATGACGCAGAAGGAACCACTTCACGCCGAAGCTTAAGCAGCTGATATTGTAACCGATTTTGTATTTTGTATACTTTGAGATTTTATCCTGAGTGGATTGTAACGCATTCAAAAATAACTTTATATAAACTCTTAAAACTTTATCAGTTGTAAGTGGTTCTTCAGAGTGGCGTCAGTTAATGGGGTTTGTCTAGCCAATGCGGGGGTGGTCCTTTCCTCAATGACAGATACAAGCGGTCCAAAACAGATGAATGGGATTCTTTATTAAATTTATCATAATCATAAATTGATATCAAAATCTCATTCCCCGCAGTTGGTAGCAGAGAAATGATGGTTATCTTCTTGAGGAAGACGACCTAGGCCAGGTTAGTTTACCCCAAGGTCCCTAGTCATCGTCGACCAGAAGAAGAATTGCAGCCGAAGACGGTGCTGATGGTGCGTCGAGAGAAAAGCAGCAGAATCGGTCGAGAGTGAGTATAAGGGTCATGCGTTGTAAGATTGCGGTGTTTTATGTTGTTCCTGTGTTGTAATGTCAAGCGGAGTTGAATGCCTGTAGTGTGATTGGGGGAAGGTTGTGAGCGCGCGCAACCGGATGAAATCTTATGTCCAGAGGACTTAAGTGGTTCGGGTGTATCGAACACTCAGAGTAATTTGTCTACCATTGAAAGGGGGTCATGAGGTACCATTGATTTCCCGACAGACCGATGATAGGGGGAGCGTATGTGTGAGTGAATGAGTAGCGGACGCTGGTCGTACGTTTACTGTGTGTAAGTAACCTATCAGTTAAGGCAAGTGTCCGACCGTAAGAGGAAAGACGCTGTGCCAGTTGAGGTAGCAATTACAGTTAGACTGTGGCCGTACAGTCAGAGAAAAGTGATCGCTTGGACGGAAGTAGTTATTTTTCAGTGTATGAATGAAAACGCATATGAGATCGTGAGACGAGTTGAGGAACGAGGGAAGCTGCTGAAGAAGGGAGAAGTGACGTCAGCGTAGAGCCGCGCTGAGATTGGTCGGTTAGCATAGAACCGTGCTGGGATAGGCTGATTAGCGAGAGTCGTACAGGGATTGGTGGTTGTTATCAAGTACGCAAATAAGTAAGAAATATCGTACGTTATCAAAATGAAGTGTTTTAAGGGTTTAGGAAAAATCTTTAAAAAGAAAAGGAGAAATTTATATGCCGGAGAAGAAGCTCCACCAGAAGGCACACCTGCATATCATATGGCAGTAAATGTAGGCCTACACTCGATATTATGGATTTCCGAGTGGCACAGGCTAACCGAAGGGCAAAAAGAACTAGCGTTTCCAAGATTTGGAACGTTTAAATTAGAAGTGTTGAACCAACTGAAGGCGACGATGCTTTCAATGAGACCTCTACCGAGGCCAACACAATTTGAAGCTCTTGGTGTGTGGTTTAGAACAGCACACGAAAGGGGCGTAAAGAGGCGACAAGAAAGAGTGAGAAGATCGGTAAAAGCAGTGCAGGATGCTAAATGGGACGATGAAGCTAAGAAATGGAGGGTACAAAAGAGAGAAGCGGACAAACTGTTCACCATGATAGAGGCTACGGGAGAAAGGAAACCTCTAGAACAAGATGATGAGGAAAGTGAGTCGGAGGAGGATCTAATAGAAAGGTTGTTAACAGATAGACCACCTCCATACAGCGGTGAACTTGCGAGTCCCATATTACCGCAAACGGACGGAGCTAGGTGGGGGGAGTATAGGTCGATCCCAGTAACAGAGTGGGACGCTAACAAGACTGAGGAAATACCCCAAACTAGTTCTGAACAGAGAGTAGTGGGAAGATTTGTGGTCCAGAAGGTGCCGGAGACGCAATGTGCCAGGTCGTACCAAATGCCAGACGCTTTGCAAGTTCCGGTCACCATAGGCCCTATTGTGTCAATCTACAACCCGGAAGGGGTCCAGCAGGAGGAACAGGCACGATGGGACAATGAAAGAGCAGAAGAGGAGAATAGGAATGCCACAATGAATTCCCACAGGCAAATACGAGCACCAATAAGTCGGAGTACCCCATTAGAGTCCGCAACGGGTCCCAGGGTAGAACAGGGAGGTCGAAGAGGACCAATGGATTTGAGGGGTCCTAAACCAAAAACCCATAAGGAATTAAGGGAATACCTGAGAGAATGGGACGCTGCCGAAGAGGCTCGGAATAAAAGTTTAGAAACGGGATCCGAGTGGAGAGAGCAGGATAACAGGATTCTCTCTCATTGTGGAGCCGGCGAAAGCAGCCCCGAGTGGGAGAGAGGAAGCCAAGAGAGCAGAAGGGATACTTATCCTGCTGATAACAGCAACAGGCTAATGTGCGAAGACAGAAGTGCAGGGTGTGGCGAAGTGCCTCGCGTCACCTTCAGTGAAGGGGAACGTAGGACACAGGAGTATCAGAATACCTTTAGGTGCACACACCATGCCCCAGGTGAGAATGTGAGACATTGGAGTCACGGAAACATGGAGAGTCGCGAAGTGTCTCGACATGCATCCGGAGATGGTGGAAGGAGTCATGAGAATTTAGGGAGTCGCGAAACGTCTCGCCATGCATCCGGTGATCACGAAAGAGATCACGGGAACACGGAAGACCGGCGAGGGCCTTTCATCTTATTAAGCGACACCAGACAACAAGCAAGTTATAATGGGTTAGAACCGAACGGTGGATCCTATCTCACATCTGGAGAAACCGAGCCTAAAAATCGGAACATAGGGTTGGGGGACGGAGCATTATTCCACCATACCCCACGTGGAGATGGAAAGGCTTGGGATCTAGAAGGGTGGGAACGAAAAGATGGAAGGAAGACTCCTCATAACTCACCTGTGCTCAGGCGTAGGGCGCATAGTGGAGGTGAGAGGGATATGAGAGAGGAACATAGAACTGAAATGCTGAAAGCTGAAATAAAAGCAAAACGGCTAGACGTGATGAGTTTGAAGGAAGATCTGGATGAGTTGATTGATGGCACAGTGGCACTAGAGAGATTAGACTCGTATACACCAGATGAGATACTGTTTCTATCCAAAGATATTACTCGGAGAGCGAGGACAGTTCATGAGAACTTATCAAATTTAGCAAACAGGTACATGGTAGACCTGTCACGAACTAAGGCTTTACAGAGTAACCATAGGCTAACTTGCACGGATCAGGATTTGGATGATCGCAGAACGATCGCGCTGAAAGTACACATAAGGGAATTGATCGTAAGTATCAGAATATGGAGAGATCTAGATAGATGGGAGGAAAGATGGTCCAGAAAGGGCTCTGTTAGACGGAGTGTACTTGAGGGCTCCCAGGACACAGGCTTGATGCGAATGGAAGCCTTCCCTTTGCGAGAAATCGCGAATGGAAGCTACGTTCATGTGCCCTGGAGTAGGGGGGATTTGGCGGCATTCACCAATTCCTTCCCAAAGCTTAGGGATAATCCCGTCGAGTGGTATAAGCAGGTAGAAAGATTTGTGAAGATCTCGAAGGTACTGTGGATCGATTTGAACACACTGTTCGATATCGTAGTACCCGGAGACCTATGGACGGCGTGCAAGCTTAGTGTTGAATGGCCCACTTGTGAGCCATCAAGAGACGCCAGGACGAATGGTCCATCTGATAGAGTCATGGAAAAATACGAGAGAGTAATAACGTGGCTAAAGGAGAAAGTGCCGGTGCAAGACATAGACTGGGTAAAGATAGATCGGACTACCCAAGAGCCGAAAGAGACAGTGCATGAGTTTTACGAGAGATTGCTGAAAGCATTCAAGCAATACAGCGGGTTAGATGTGATGGATCCCAAGGATATAGGACAGTTTGTTTCAAAGTTTGTTTTAGGATTGAGGCCAGAAATATGCCTAATGATCCAACAGCATCTGATCTGTTGGCAGAACAAACCTTTAGATGAAATTCTGAGGTATGCAAGGTATTGTAGTGACGAGATAGACTCGAAGGCAAAGAAGCTTAAAGAAAAGTTAATGTTAGTGCAAATGCAAGCTGCTGGAAAGGATAAACCGCGGCAGCAGGGAACAGGAACGCAGGCAAAGAAACAGAATAATCAGAGCAGAGACGAGGAAGAAAGACCGAGACCGAGAATGGATATCGCGACACTGAAAAAGACGACGAGATGCCATCAGTGTAATGAGGTGGGACACTGGCGACGCGAGTGTCCTTACAATGTTGAGTCAGGGGAATTAGAGCAGGAGGAGGAAGAGGTCCAGAACAACGTGGTTAAGGGAGCCATAGTCCCGAAGGGCAGGTTTGTCAAAGGGGGGACTCAGACTCCTCGAGCCCCGTTTCCTCAACCACCTCGCATCACAAACGGAGGGAAAACCTACAGACAGATGCCATTGTTTGTAGGAGGAGAGGAATGCTACTACGTTGATCCTCTTACAGGGCAGCGGGCAAATAGGGAGGAAGATTGTACTCTAGGAGCCGCTTTGGAAGTAGATCAGAGAGGACCATACGTAGAGGCGGAAATAGCGGGATGTCCTACGACCTTTTTGGTGGATACGGGGGCCACTCGATCCACGTTGAGATCGGCGGTAGTCCCGGGTCTGCCAATATCAGGAGAAACGGTTCAGGTGGTAGGAGTTGCGAACAAAAGGATGACGAATCCCTTGACCGAACCAGTGTCAGTAAGGATAGGGAATTACAGTGACGAACATCAGTTTGTGATCTGCGACTCTAGTCCTGTGTGCTTATTAGGGAGAGATTTGCTGTGCAAACTAAATTGCACGATACATTGCACACCTGAGGGAGTAGAAGTGCAGACCAATGATGAGGACGCTGATTTTAAAGTTGTAAACTCAAGGGAATGTGTGGAACTTTATCCTACCTTAACAGTGGAGGAGCTTCCGCAGGACTTGAGGGAGAAAGTCTCAGCTGAGGTATGGGATTTTACTGGGGAAGAAATTGGATTGATCAAAGGAGTGGAACCGGTAAAAATCTTGGTAAGACCCCATGCTGAGTATCCAAGAACACCACAGTATAAGCTAACGCCAGAGACGATTGCAGGAATAAAGCCTGTGATCGAATCCATGATTAAGCAGGGAATATTGAAGGAGATCGTGGGAAGTCCATGTAACTCCCCGATCATGGGTTTGCAGAAACCTAGTGGAAAATACAGAATAGTGCAGGATCTTCGAAAGATTAATAACATTGTTGTCTCATGTTGTCCAGTGGTACCGAATCCATCAGTCATATTGTTTCAGATACCGTTCCAAGCTGAATGGTTTACCGTGATAGATTTGTGTCAGGCTTTCTTTTCGATACCGTTAGACGAAGAGAGCCAGTATCTTTTCGCTTTCAAGCTGGAAGATCGCGTCTTAACATGGTGTCGTATCCCTCAGGGGTATACAGAGAGCCCATCGATCTTTAACCAGTTATTGAAACGAAATCTTGAGAGTCTGGTACTGCCCAAGAATTCAGTTCTAGTCCAGTACATAGACGACCTCCTAGTTGCGTCAGAAACTAAGGAAGCTTGCAGAGAAGACACCATCACCTTGTTAAATCACTTGGCCGAGAACGGGCACAAGGTGTCTCCAAGTAAATTGCAATATTGTAAGACTGAGGTGCAATACTTGGGCCATAGGATTGAAAAGGGAAAGCGGAAGGTGTCTCCAGACAGAATAGAGGCGATTATGAAAATGAACGCGCCTACGACACAAAGAGAAGTCAGGATGTTTCTAGGCATGGTCGGTTACTGTCGACAGTGGATAGCAAACTTTTCACTGAAGGCAAAACCGTTATTACAACTGACGCACAAAGGAGTAAGTGATCCGGTACCATGGGACAAAGATTGTTTGATGGCGTTTTTGCAGCTGAGGGAGGACTTATGTCGTGCCCCGGCTTTAGGAATGCCCGATTACACCAAACCTTTTTTGCTTTACTGCTGCGAGAGAGAGGGATGCGCTTTAGCGGTATTAGCACAGGTCCATGGAGATGCGCGCAGGCCAGTGGCGTACTTTTCGGCTACATTAGATCCAGTAGCCGCAGCGTTGCCCGGATGTCTCAAATCCGTAGCTGCAACGGGTGTCAGCATTGAACGATCTGAAAGCGTAGTTATGGGACATCAGTTAGAAGTGTATGTACCACATTCTGTAGAACTGTTAATGACCAGGACTAAGACTCAGCATCTGACGAATAGCAGGCTCACACGCTACGAGCAGGTCATACTGGCTGCCGAGAATGTGACCCTAAAGAGATGCTCTGTTTTGAATCCTGCAACCTTGATGCCACTTCCGAATGAAGTGGACGACGACAATTGTACAGAACATGACTGCCTCGATGTGACTGAACTATGTACCAAACCGAGACCTGATATCGTAGATGAGCCATTGACAGACCCAGACGAAATTTTCTTCGTCGATGGTTCATGCGTAAGGAGCGATGTCGGTCAGCTGAGAGCAGCTTATGCAGTATGCACGATTACCAGAGTTATAGAAGCCGCTTGCCTGGAAGGAGTACACTCCGCACAGGTAGCTGAAATTGTGGCTTTGACTCGTGCTTGCTTAGCAGGCGATAGACTTCGAGTCACTATATACACCGATAGCCAGTATGGTTTCGGCGTAGTTCATGATTACGGGCAGTTATGGTCTCAAAGAGGTTACATGACCTCCTCGGGTTCTCCGATTAGGAATGGAGAATTCGTGAAACTTCTGTTAGAGGCTTTGCAAAAACCTATGGCCATAGCTGTGGTCAAATGTGTAGCCCATACAAAAAATACGGACTTTGTATCACTAGGAAACAAATATGCAGATGAGGTAGCGCGTTACTGCGCAGAGCAGGGATATTCTCACACTGATGCAAAAGTGGGGGGAATCCAGGAAAGAACTGAATTGACCATGTTGTTAGACACGGTGGATACGTGGGATGAATTGAGGGCTGTACAGGAAAATGCACCAAATGATGAGAAAAAGAGCTGGGAAACAGCAGGGTGTGAAAAAAATGAGATGCATTTCTGGGTTTCTGCCGACGGAAGGGCAGTTTTACCAAATGAACTTGTTAGTCCAATGGCAAGGAAATTGCATGGATCAGCACACATAGGAAGAGATGCTATGGTGAGAGTATTCAGACAAACGTGGTTTAACCCTAAATTTAGAGTAGCGGCAGAAGCAGTGTGTCAGCGATGTACGATCTGTCAGCAACTAAATGTGGGAAAGAGAACACCAGTTACCTTGAGTCACATAGGAAGGTCTGGGGGGCCTTTCAATAGAATGCAGATTGACTTCATAGAAATGCCTCCATGCAACAGACTCAGATACGTGCTAGTGATTGTTTGCATATTTTCTAGATGGGTTGAGGCTTACCCTACACGTAGGTGCGATACACTTACAGTAGCAAAATTGTTACTTAGAGAGTTGATACCAAGATTTGGGGTGCCATCCTCTTTGGAATCGGACAGAGGAACTCATTTCAATAGCGAAGTGGTGAAGATGCTGTGTTCAGCTTTAAATATCGATCAGAAGTTACACTGCAGCTATCGACCAGAAGCTTCAGGGATCGTAGAGCAAATTAACAGTACTATCAAGTCCAGACTGGCTAAAGTTTGTTCATCGACATCCCTGAGTTGGCCAGACGCACTTCCAGTAGTTCTTATGAGTATACGTAGCACACCTGATAGAAGAACAGGCCTCTCTCCACATGAAGTGCTAATGGGGAGAGCTATGAGATTGCCATCGGTTCCGACTGCAGCGCTAGTGAACATCACAGACGATTTGATCTTGGACTACTGCAAGGGACTATCTGATGCCGTTAATTCTGTGTCCCTCCAGGTCCAGGCTGCAGAGGTTCCATCAGTACAAGACTTGTGCCATGACCTGAGTCCAGGAGACTGGGTCCTGGTGAAGAAACATGTCAGGAAGAACTGCTTAGATGTGCGTTGGAGAGGACCGTTTCAAGTCATACTTGTAACGAATACCGCAGTGAAGTGTGGAGGTCTGCCAAACTGGATACATGCCTCACACACCCGAAGAGTGCCAACACCTCCAGAAGACACAGCTCCTCTCTCGGATGAGAATCCGGCGAGAAGCGGAGAAGCCATAGAGGGGGAAAGCCAAGCTGTGGAGGTGATCGAAGAAACTGAAACTGTGTTGGAACAGGGCGACGAAGGTCAGGACACGAGTGGGACCGAAGTTGCCTCAGGAGAAGAAAGTAATTGGGAATCCGACACAGATATCGAGCAAACTGAGAGTGACCAAGAGACAGGTCCTGGAACAAGGAGCGGAAAGACAAAGAGTGAAGAAGCCAGTTGGCCGGAGAGAAGGAAAAGGCCAAGTCCGGAAGGAAAGAAAGAAAGAACTCTTGCCCCGATCGCTGAAGAATCGGATCAGGAGGAAGAAACAACAGACTCAGGAACTGAGAGTCCACGAAGATCGAGAAGGGTACGTGTGCCCTGCAGAAGGTACGCCACCCCAGAGTGGACTTATCTAGCAGATGTATTGGGGACAGAAATCTGGGAGAGTGAAGAGTGTGAAAGTAATCAATCTCGATCCATTTGTGGCAGTGGAGATATGGATGTTGGCGCCTGGACTCGAGACTGAGGGGTTACTGACTTTCACACTTCCCATACCCCCACGTTTGAGTAAAATTCAAGATCTAGTGCTAAAAAGATTACAATTTCCAACAGTTGGTCAGCAAATGACAGAAGAAGAAGAAAAAGTTATTCGCTTTGAACTGTTAATTATTGTTGTGAAAGCTGCAGGTCCGAAAATAATTGTTGATGCATAAAAGACTTTTGTACTTATGTTATAAAGAAGAAGATAACCTAGCGCCGAGTGGAAAGAAGAATAAAATTAGGGATTACATTTAGAGGACGGAGAAGGGCTAGGGTTGTCTGCTGCTAAAAAGAGAAAAAGACATTGTGGTGAAAAAGATATCTGTTGATAAAATGCACTTTAAAGACTGTGAAAGCAAACAAGCAACCAAAGACTGGAAAGGGAATTTTCGCTAGAGAACGAGGTACGCTGTTTTGATGACATGGAGAACGGCAACCAAAACCGAAAAGCTAGATGTATAGTAGGTACACTTATAGCAATAGTGATATCTCTCATAATCATAGTAGTAACGATATCTTACATGACAGGACATGAGAATGATAAAAGAATAGCAAATGTAAAAATTGTAACGACTTTGAAACCTGCTCTTGTGGGAAAGAAGGAGGAGAGCAATGTTATACGTGAAAAGGCGTTACTTGCAGATGAAGCTCGTAGATTACACATAGACGAGTCTCAGGGAAACTTTAGGTCAAATGCATATGCTAAATTATTGTATGAATATATCGATGCCATGGAGGCCAAGGATTGCTACGTTTGTATGCAATTGCCGGCTTCCGTAGACGAAGGCATTAGATATCACCATCTCCCATTGACTTATGGGATAACTTGTAGTTTACTGCTTAGTATATTTTATGGTAGAGAAGGATTTGAGTACTACTTTTCAAATTATGATTCGGTACTGCCCGAAGTTCCGAATTATAAGCAAATGAATAAGTGGGACTACTACAAAAAGGAAGATAGACTAGCTAAATTCTTTCTTCCTTGGGACACATTAGATACATCATATGCACGAAGAAATAATCTGACTTGCAAAGTATCAGAAGTAGAGAAAAGGTTTATAGCACAAGTAGATGATCGATGCAGACGACAGAAGATTCTAAAAATGTCAGGACAATGGAAAATAGATTGGACCGAAGAAGAGAAGGCACATAAAAAGAAAGGTAGTAATGGTCCAATAGCATTGGATAGAACACAGAAAGGAAAGTTATGTTTAACTCGAAGCAAAACGTATTATGAGAGTGAATTTGTAGGTGAAGTTAGTTGCGAGCACTCTTTTAGACTAGAGTACTACACGAAAGATTTTATGAAAGGGATGCAAGCTATTCCGAATGTGTATTTTGTATGTGGAAGAAATGCCTATGTAAAACTTCCAGACAATTGGTATGGTTCGTGTTACTTGGCAATTGTCTTCCCCAAAATATATCATGCAAAGGATTTAGCAATGATAGAAGGAAAGGCTTCGAGGAGAACGAAAAGGGAAGTAGGAGATGCAGAAGTAGTAGGAGATGTATTTGGAGCGATGTTTCCGTTGTTAGGTTTGATTCTTAACGATGTTAAGATTAGAAGGTTAGCGACAGTCGTGGATAGATTGTCTGCCAGCACTGCAAGATCATTAATGTTAGTAGAGGGTGAGATGCAGTCGATTAGAGCAATGGTTTTACAGAACAGACTTGCTTTAGATGTAATATTAGCAAAAGAAGGCGGAGTTTGTAAAGCTTTGAAAGTTCAGGAATGTTGTACTTATATTCCTGATAATTCAAAACCACTTGAGAAAGTCATACAGAACATTACACAGATTCATCAAGAAATTGAAGATTTATCAAAAATAAATGTTTGGGAAAAAGTAGGAAATGGAGTGGGAAAGGTTGGAAGTTGGTTTGCTAATCTAGGCAAAAGTATAGTTTGGTATATTTTAAAGCCTGTATTAATAGTATTAATTTGTATAATTACATTATTAGGATTAGTAAAATTGTATAAATGGTATAGGTCGAACCAGTTACAAAGATCGATGAGAGACCAAGAAAGGAGACTAGCTGTTCTACAAGATCAACAGTATAAAAGTCTGAGAACACTTGAATCGATAAAAAGAGGAACTGATGTAACTAGTTCGGTATAAGAGATGTATTCAAATTGCTTTTAGTGATGACTCCTAAAAGTCATCAAAGGGGGGAACTGAGAGAGCGCAATTTGAATGCAAAGTATATAGTAACCATATCTAGACGTATATGTTATAAACGTAGGAATGAAACGCATATCGTAATGTAAAGTTGGCGATTATAGTATAAAGGCCAATGAATGTGATAACATGGTATAGGAAATGTAAATGTATTCACACGTTAAAATGCATTAGATTTAGAAGACCCGTATACATGATGGGTATATATATAGAAATGTGTAGAAATGCTTAGGAAATATCGAACGTGCACAGTAGAATTCGTGTACGTGTGTAACTTTAAACATGTGTAACTTTAAACGGAGAAACGTGGATAAATATATAAGAGACCTCACATAAAGATGTAACCAAGGAAAATGCATAAGTTATATTCTATGCAGTCGTATTCTATGTATTTCATATATTTGATGTAGAATGTATTTATGTATAACTAGGGCTTTTGCTGAAGTACGAATATGTAAATGTATGCCAAAGGTTATACGGTGTAGAAGGTTTCTGTAGGAATGCTGGAAGAGTTTAGGTCATTTGTGTTTGTAACCTAACTGGTCAAGAGTTCGAAGGAGCATAGTCACATGAATGTAATTTAGAGGGCTTGTGAAGGTCGTAAATAGCTTGATGTGGACGTGAGAGCCGAGAAGTCTAGCACTTGTTAGATTTAAGGTGACAATGCCGGACGGAGCTTATTGCTCGAACGTGAGGAGAGACACTTTGAATGTAGACTATGTTTTGACAAGACCATTCACAGGACCTAGCAGGGTCAAGTTAAGAGACATAGAGTTAAGGCCTTGTCTAAATTCATATGTTACTCGATCTGAAAGAATCAATAAAAGTCGACGATGAGATGATGAAGATGACATCCAAAGGAGAAGGGTCAACTTAACGAACGACGCAAGGAATGGACCAATGGAAGAAGCAGGAAGTTGACATCATCGGGGAAAGTCCGTGGTGGGCGTCAAGGGGCGTTCCACCCACACTGTGATTGTGTATTTTAGGGACAGCACCCCGGGGAGGAGGGCAGAACCATCAGCGTAGCAATGAGGTAGCAATTGGGAGATTAGGAACAGCGAGACGAATTGCTCAGAGCAAGGGCGAAGGGTAGATGCCTTGAGCAGATGCGCTGAGACATCAGAGCGCAAGGGAGAAGTAGGCCGAGGACCCTTAGAGAGCGAATGGGTAGGCAGATAGGGTACTGCTTCTGAAACTTAAGATTTCCTTTAGAGGCTAAGAGAGTTTGAACTTCTTTGGAAGTCAAACTGCTGACACCTTTTTAGGGAAGAAACTTGCGAAGTAGGATTGTCACGTAGCATAGAGTAGGGACAGATTAACTTGATGATATTTTTATCTTACTGCAGATGACGCAGAAGGAACCACTTCACGCCGAAGCTTAAGCAGCTGATATTGTAACCGATTTTGTATTTTGTATACTTTGAGATTTTATCCTGAGTGGATTGTAACGCATTCAAAAATAACTTTATATAAACTCTTAAAACTTTATCAGTTGTAAGTGGTTCTTCAGAGTGGCGTCAGTTAATGGGGTTTGTCTAGCCAATGCGGGGGTGGTCCTTTCCTCAATGACAGATACAAGCGGTCCAAAACAGATGAATGGGATTCTTTATTAAATTTATCATAATCATAAATTGATATCAAAATCTCATTCCCCGCATATTTATAGCCCTATTTACAAATGGATGTTTGCATTGCAAGATTATAATTTTGTGATGTACATTCCTGGTGTTGACAATAAAGTTGTAGACTGCTTGTCGAGGTTAGTTACAAATTTGGAAAGTGGATGATGACACTTGGTGGTAAGAAGAAGAAATCAAGGTATGTGTGATTTCTGAAGGTTGTATATTGAAGGATGAGTGGCTGAATAAAATTGAAAGAGATGATGATCTCCACTAAAGAGTGAGAGTGTACATCATTTTAGGTGAAAAATAGATTGGTACTGATCAGAACCCCTTAGGGTTTATGAAGGTTTGATGTGAATTGTATGTCAGCAACAAGGAGAGGAGAAATTGGTCCCTCCACGTGGAGTCAGAGATCAGCTAACTGTACTCGCTCATGATGGTCACAGGGGCATCTGTAAGTCTAAGGAGAGGTTGTGAAGAACATATTGGTGGTCGTGGATAGACATTAGTTTTGAGACCAAGGTGAGATATTTCTATGAATGCAAGTTGAGTGATAAGGTTTTAAAGGTAGGACTTCTTCCATGATTTGCTGTGAAATTCCTACAGAAGTGTAGGAGGAAGTTGCATTTGATGTTGTTGGACCATTGAACGTTGGTGGTGTGGCAAAGTATCTGTTTGTTCTTATGGACATGCTTTTAATATTGGTAGAGGTTGGAGTGGTGCAGGAAATCACACTACATCAGTAGTGAAGTTTTTAATGGAAGTGTTTTCTAGGGAAGGAAGTCCAAAATGTATCCTTACTGATAATAGGGTGCAATTGACCTCCAGTGAGTTTGAAACATGATCCCCCAAAACTCTTTTTTAGTAAAATATCAAACACAGTTACATTCTGCAGAAATAACATTTTTAAAAATTGTATTACCATCTTGTGCCTCCCAATCTACCCCTCCTGCTCTTGCACATCCCATAGTTATTCCACAAGGTGCCTTGTCCTCAGTCGGGATACCTCTCACGTCGATGATGTTCATTGGTACATAAATTGCCCCTGTAAGTACTCCAACTCGCCCATATTTTCTCCCATTTTCCTGGGCATTCTCTACTCTCATAGACTACCCATTCCATACATCAATATATATCACATTCCCATGCATTGATATCTTGTGACAGAGTGGACCTCCAAGCTTTAGCAATGTTCCTCTTTGTCACAACTAGGCCCGTTGTCATCCAGATTCTAGTTGTCCTTATGACATCAGTTTCGCTCCAAATATTCAAAAGACATTGCTTGGCAGGCATATCAATCTCAGGAAGTCAAGCACTGCCACCCTGCAATTTTGTATAAGCGGGCAGTCCCTGAGGATGTGAAAGAAGGTGCCTGTCTGCCTGAATCAAGTAAACACTGCTTATCCCCATCTGTACCATTGTCATCTTAGCATAGTAGGAACAGTGTAGGATTCAGAGCTGGATTAAAAGAAATCCAGACCAGGTAGCCATCTTTTTAGGGGATTCCATCCTCAAAACCCCCACATCAATCAATCAATCAATCAATCAATCAATCATTTGTAAAGCACACTACTTACCCGTGAGGGTTTCAAGGCGCTGAGGGGGAGGGGTGGTGCTGCTGCTACTGGTCGAAGAGCCAGGTCTTGAGTCATCTCCTGAAGGTCAGTAGGTCTTCGATTTGTGGTAGGTTGAGGGGGAGGGTGTTCCTGGTCTTGGCGGCGTGGTGGGAGAAGGACCTGCCTCCGGAAGTGGTTCTACGGTCGTGCGGGACCGTTGCCAGGGCCTGGTCAGCAGAGCGGAGTTTCCTGTTGGGTACGTAGAAGGGGAGTCGACTGTTGAGATAGGCTGGGCCGGTATTGTGGAGTGCCTTGTGTGCGTGGACCAGGAGCTTGAAGGAGATTCTTCTGTAGATGGGGAGCCAGTGCAGGTTCCTCAGGTGGAGGGTGATGTGGTTGCGGCGCGGGGCGTTGAGGATTAGGCGTGGAGAGGCGTTCTGGATCCTTTACAGTCTGTTGATGAGCTTGGACGAGGCTCCGGCGTAGAGGGCGTTTCCGTAGTTGAGTCCGCTGCTGACTAGGGCTTGGGTGACTGTTTTCCTTGTGTTAGTCGGGATCCATCTGTAGATCTTGCAGAGCACACAGAGGGTGTTGAAGCAGGTAGAGGAGACTGCATTGACTTGTTTGGCCATGGTGAGTTTCAAGTCGAGGATGACTCCGAGGTTGCGTACGTGATTGGTAGGAGCCGGGGGTGTCCCCAGTGATGCGGGCCACCAGGAGTCATCCCATGCTGAGGGGTTGGGCCCGAGGATGAGGATCTCCGTCTTGTCTGAGTTCAGCTTAAGTCGGCTTTCCTTCATCCAGTCCGCGACGGCCTTCATTCCCTGGTGGAGGTTGGATTTGGCGGTGAGAGGGTCCATGGTGAGGGAGATGATCAGCTGCATGTCGTCGGCGTAGGAGATTATGTTGAGGTTGTGCTGTCGGGCGATGCATGCTAGTGGGGCCATGTAGACGTTGAACAGCGTCGGGCTGAGGGAGGATCCCTGTGGGACGCCGCAGATGATCTCGGAGGCGGGGGAGGCGGACTCTCTGAGTTCTGCCGGTGAGAAAGGAGGTGGTCCTGTCCAATGCCTTGTCTCAGATCCCTGCGTCGTGGAGGCACATGCGTAGTGTGTGGTGGCAGACGGTGTCGAAGGCGGCGGAGAGATCTAGGAGGATGAGGGCCGCCGTCTCACCGTTGTCTAGCAGGATCCTGATGTCGTCTGTAGCGGCGATGAGGGCGGTCTCGGTGCTGTGGTTGCTGCGGAATCCTGATTGGGAGGGGTCCAGGATGCTGTTGTCTTCGAGGTGACGGGTGAGCTGGATGTAAACTATCTTCTTGATGACCTTTGCTGGGAACGGAAGCAGGGAGATGGGCCGGAAGTTCTTGAGGTCGCTCGGATCCGTATTGGGTTTCTTCAGTAGGGCATTGATCTCTGTGTGCTTCCAGCTCGCAAGGAATGTAGCAGTCTCGAAGGAGAGGTTGATGATGTTGCGCAGGTGGGG
This sequence comes from Lissotriton vulgaris, assembly GCF_964263255.1. Classification (NCBI taxonomy): domain Eukaryota; kingdom Metazoa; phylum Chordata; class Amphibia; order Caudata; family Salamandridae; genus Lissotriton; species Lissotriton vulgaris. The sequence goes on along the minus strand of NC_141685.1, from coordinate 350,329,329 downwards.
TGCGATGGAACAGCCGGCTTTGTTGAACTATTGTATGACATCTAGTACGTTATTTAGCAGTTTTTTTTATAGGTCAGCAATGCAGCCTTTTGATGCATAAATTCATCTAGAAGTCTGTCTTTAGGGGTGAGTACACCAGAGGGCCTATCCCAGTTGCGAGGATGATCTGCAGAGCCTGTCTCACTTGTAAGTACTGGTAGACCTCAAAGGTCTACCGGTTAGTACTCCCGTTGTTTTTCAGGCAAGGGATGACCATCCCCTGTTTCCAAAGGTCACCTACCCTCGAGATCCATATTAAGTCCCACAAGTTTGAAAAATTCTTGATTGAAAAGGGCATTCAGCACAAGAAGTGTTCATTGTACCACCCCAAGACTATTGGGATGGTTGAGAGGATCAATTGTACATTGAAGGAAGCTACACAGATTGCCCATGCTGCAGATAATGACTGGGTTGGAGGGGTGAAGACCAGAGTGGAAGAGTATAGGTTCACACCACATAGTACAACTTAATATTTTGGGAGTGTAGAAATTCCATGATGAAATAATGAAAGTCAGTCATTAAGTGTGGCATCCAGTTTCGGGACCCTCCTGCTCACTATTTGGCATTATTAGTAGAGAACGGGAGACAGAACAGTCAAAATAAAGTGACCACATGAGTACATATCATTAAGGCCACCACCTCTAGTCCTTGACTTTCATGCTACAAATCGTTAGTATTGGTCTGGAAATCTAATTAGATAAATGGGCCTTTAAACCAAGACTGCAATTCCCATAATGCATTAGGTTGGCACAAGTAACACTTGAAATGGAATCAATTCCCTTAATGACATGGGGTATGGTGGTCACATTAAGTCAAACTGATTTGTAAGGCACACGGAAGGAATGAAGGGAAGGAAACAGAAAACCATTTATTTTATTTAAAATTATGTAGTGCAGCACATAACCCAGACGTAACAGGCCATTCTACATAGAAGTCAATAAACAGGATGTGTAAGAAGCATCTCAAGTAAGAATTCAATTTTGGAGTCGGGAAGTAAAAATGCCCCAAGGTAAGATAAAATAAATGCATGAATGAGTAATTAAAAAGCACAAATGAAGCAGCTGGAGAAGGTTGATGGCAGGGAAACCTTGAGGAAAAAATATAAATAAAGGATTTGCAAAAGAGAAGCAGAATCAGGATAAGCCTTATATTGGTGGTCAGGGAGTTCCAAGGCAGTTCGAGGTTTCAGAAATGACCTGGGCAGAGACCCCAGGGTATTAGCAAGGGCATAGCTTGGTCAATAAGATTAGAGGGCGTGTGAGTTTCAGGTTTTCTATCAACTATGATGGCTTATCATGTTAAAATACATTAGAAGAGAAGCAGGTTTTAAGGGGCATGGAAAGCGAGTGGAGGACAGATTGTAAAGGGTACTTACCTCAACATACACACCTGAAAACAGTTGTACCCAACTATTTACTAGAGAATAGATTTATTAGAGGGGTGTAGCACCTCAAATACCCCCCTGGAGCAACACCTGTGGCTATTGAGATGCTGATGATCCTTGATTCTGGTCTCCATGGAACCACAGCGACCTCCACTTTACCGGTGATGGGCCTAATTACAGAGCAAGTGCACGCTTCTATTCTGCAGTGTGGTGTCCAAGTAACTGGGTGTTAGGTGCGGACTGGGACAATGTGCCCTATCACAGTAAATGCTCTGTCCACAATGTAGGTGCAATTGGGAACAGAGTATTTGTGAGCAGCTGACTGGCTGTTTAAAGCCCCCGGTCCGCCTTTCACTGCCGGCAGAGAGGTGGCCTCACTTACTAAGTGCAAGCATGGATCGCCCCCTTCCCACAGACAGGTGGAGTAAGTGACTTCACTAGAATGCCTAGGATTCCAAACCCAAGACATCATTCCAAGGAGCACCCACGGGTGGCACACTGTGTGCCACCCTGTATGTAGCGCACAATCATTCTGCCGGCTGGCAGCTTCTTTTCTATTGTGCCCATGTCTGTAATATGTAAGTGGTTTAATAGCAAAGGGTTCCCTCATGAGCAAAAGAGGGAATGACCTTTTATGATTGCACTGGTGCATGACTTTTGTCCCTCGGTAATCCATATTGCACAAGAAGCTGCAAATCTTCTGCAGCCCCTTCTAATTCACCTAAGTGCCCCTGGAGCACAAACAACACAGGCAGACAAGTAGAATATATCCCCTGGTAGGTACGGTTGTACAGGTGATGCAATTTGTAAGTGGTGCTGCAAATTTTCAAGAACACCCATAAGTGAAACGGTAACCAGTGCAGAGAAGACAAAAAAACCTGTACTTTTGCCTGTTTTATTTTTTTCAGAAATCTTATAGTTCAGGTCGGTTTTCTAGCGCAGGGACGCTTTATTTGGAGCAGCCATGTGCTTTACAAATCCAAAGCATAAAGATAAACATTTTAGTATACTTTCAAGGCCCCAAAGCTGGAGGTGGAATTTAAAGCACAATACGTTTTTGGCCATCTGATACCCATATTTGAAGTGTACTTCTTTTGGTTTTTCTGGGATAAAACAATATCTAAAATGGATTTCACTGAACCATTGATAAAAAAGGTATTCAGACATTCACTAAATTCTCCTCGACATTTCTGCAGCTTTTGATATGGTCTCCCACAGCTACCTCATCAGAAAGCTTCAGCACTTGGGAATCTGTGGACTGGACCTCAAGTGGATATCCTCCTTCGTCACTGGCCTAACTCAATGAGCCAGACTTCCCCCCTACAACTCAGAACCCAAGAAACTCATCTGCAGAGTCCCTCAAGGATCGTCAATCAGCTCAAAACTCTTGAACGTCTACACAATACCCCTCGCGGACATCGTCAGAGCCCATAGTATCCTACACGAATGGCACACGGTTCATCATCTCCCTTACCGGCTTAATTAGCACGGCCAAAGGAAACTTTGCTAACTGCATGAGCAACATTGCTGCTTGGATGAAAAACAACTGCCTCCAGCTCAACACAGACAAAACTGAAGCACTAATCTTTAGCAACAACCACTCTCCCTGGAACACCTCTTGGTGGCCCTCTGAACTTGGCCCCCCAGCCACCCCTGTGGACCATGACACAACCTCTGGATCATCGTGGACCCCAACCTCTTCAGCAGCAGACAGATCAATGTCGTTGCCTCATCATACTTCCACATTCTGCGAATGCTATACAAGATTTTCAAGTGGATCCTGCTTAACACCAGACATACAGTCACCCAGGCTGGTGTCACAAAGTAGACTTGACTACAGAAATGCCCCCTACATCGGAATCCCTCCCAATGTCGTATGCCGACTCCAAACCACCTAGAACACCGCTGCCAGACTAATCCTAAACATCCCGCAAAATAACCACCTCAACAATCTTTACTGGCTCCCTGCCCAGGAAAGATGTAAACTCAATCTACTCTACCACACATACAAAGCTTTCCACAACCCCGGTCTAGCTTACCTCAACCACTGCCTCAACTTCTACTAACCCATCAGACACCTTCAATATGCATCTCAGGTAAGAGCACACTTCCCTCGCATCAAGAAGACCAGAAGCGGAGGACGCTCCTTCTCAGACCTGGAATGACCCCCGTAACACCTCAGAACCTCCCCTCCATCATGGACTTTTGTAGGAACCTCAAGACACAGCAGTTCCAGACAAAACAGGCATGATCTCTTTCTTCTACTCCTTAAGGTCTGCCCTACTAAGTGCCTGGATACCCTCACAATAAAATAACATAAATACATAACATAACGTAAGATAACATAATATAACATAGTAAGCACATGAAACAAATAGTGTTTATTTACCTATGTGAATCATGAATAATTTATAGATACATACATCAGAGATATTTTTTGATGTGCATTTCTTTTCTTCAATCAACAATCATTGTGAATTGTCCTCTAACAAACTGTTTTGCTCTGCATCCCATTTATAGCATCTTTGCCTCCATGAAATTAATAAAATTAACAAATGAATGTACATCACTGGGGACACCACATTCCAGTGCAGTTTTCCTTTTACAAAGCAATTGCTTTCTAGATCTTTAGCTCTGATGGGCATAACCAGACATACAACTCCCAGTATGCACTTGCTATGAAATCAAACTCAGAATCTCTGCAAGGTGTCCCTGATGACATGGAGTCATGTGCTAACCTTATAACCTTGTAAATTAAAGTAGGTAAAATATGCTTACCATGCAGACTGTGGAACACTCTAAAGGGCACTGCACACTCATCCATAATTGCAAAGCCCATAACTCATTACTACTGAAGCCTTCCCTGGTAGTCTGCAGGGCTCAGTCCACAGTGCTCTCGAATGCAAAAGATTCTTTAATGAGCGAGCTGTTTTTTAAGGATTACTTTTACGGGTTGGAGATGCTCTCTTTATGTTAAGTAATTAATTAAGAATGAGGACCGTGTAATTCTGCATGGAGCTGATTGTCATGACCAGGGGCTGCGGTCTGTAATCTTCCCTTCTAATCCCCTATTTGCTTCAGAAATGCAGTTTTGATTAAATATGGATAACACGCTCACATTGTTAGCATAAGAAAGCATGAGGGCTTTATGGGATTTATCGCTTTTGACAAATAAAGTGAAATGTGTTTTGTTGCTACTTCCAAGATTTATTTCATAATATTATGATGAAAAACACCAGCACATTCTTCCTTACTTTAACTTTGGATGCGGCGCCATTTTTCCTTTTATTCCGATATTTTCCCTATCTGTCCCAATGTATATGTTTCCTTCTACCAGATGCATTTTAAGGTTTAATCCTGTCCTTAATGAATAATTCCCTTTCTAGGAATCATGTCAATTTCTGACAGTTCCTTTCTATCTTTTCTCGCTGCCCCCCTGCGGTGCGCAGTTTGCTATCACAGTTTTTTTTATCAAATCTTGGCCTCTAGAGCTTTTGAATGTATGTGTTTTTGGGTTTTGCTCCAGTAATTATGTTTGAAGCTCACCAAAATCCAGTAGTGCCCAGTCCCAAAGGGTTTGCTGTAAAAATATTGTTAGGGAAAAAGTAGACTAAAAAAAGTTGTCACAAACGTTGTCTACTGAAAACAAGCATTGGAAATGCAATAGGTCTCGCATTAGGAAAGTTTGAGCTATTGGTATTGTAAATGACACTTTTTGTATTTATGTGTTGGTTTTGAAAGTAGCAAAATTAATAGCTTTGTCAGTTACAATGTCAATAGTTTTAACTTTTGCAAATGTGACACCTATAGCATTTGTAATGCAATGTGTTGTATTTACGTGACTTAGATGTATTGATATTACAAATAACAATGGCTTTTAATTTTGTAAATAATTAATACTTAAATAAAAGTTATTGTAATTTATAATGGCAATAGCTTAAACGTTTTTAAATAACTTTTGTGAAGATTATGTTCAGTGTATTTTATTGTGACGAAAATCCAAGAACATTGCATATGCACCTACACACACACAGAGCCACACACATATAGATGTGGTGGTGGTGGATCTGGGGGATATGGTGGGGTGGATGTGGTGGATGTGGGGGTGGATGTGGTGGTGGATGTGGTGGTGGTGGAGGTGGTGGATGTGGTGGATGTGGATGTGGTGGATGTGGTGAAAGTGGTGGTGGATGTGGTGGTGGAAGTGATGGTGGTGGGTATGGTGGATGTGGTGGTGGTGGATGCGGTGGTGGATGAGGTGGTGGATGTGGTGGTGATGGTGGATGCGGTGGTGGATGCGGTGGATGGGGTGGTGGTTGTAGTGGATGGGGTGGTGGTTGTAGTGGATGTGGTGGTGGATGTAGTGGTGGTGGATGCGGTGGTGGTGTATGCGGTGGATGTGGTGGTGGATGTGGTGGTGGATGTAGTGGTGGATGTAGTGGTGGATGTAGTGGTGGTGGATGCGGTGGTGGTGGTGGATGCGGTGGTGGTGGATGTGGCTGTGGAGGTGATGGTGGATGTGGCTGTGGAGGTGATGGTGGATGTGGTGGTGGTGGTGGTGGATGGGGTGGATGTGGTGGTGGATGTAGTGGTGGTGGATGGGGTGGTGGTGGTGGATGTAGTGGTGGTGGGTGTGGTGGTGGTGGTGGATGTGGTGGTGGTGGATGCGGTGGTGTTGGATGTGGTGGTGGTGGATGTGGCGGTGGATGTCATGGTGGATGTGGAGGTGATGTTGGATGTGGTGGTGGATGTGATGGTGGATGTGGTGGTGGTGGTGGATGGGCTGGTGGTTGTGGTGGATGTGGTGGTGGATATAGTGGTGGTGGGTGTGGTGGTGGTGGTGGATGCGGTGGTGGTGGTGGATGCGGTGGTGGATGCAGTGGTGTTGGATGTGGTGGTGGTGGTGGATGTGGCGGTGGATGTCATGGTGGAGGTGATGGTGGATGTGGTGGTGATGGTGTATGTGGTGGATGCGGTGGTGGATGGGGTGGTGGATGTAGTGGTGGTGGTGGTGGTGGTGGATGTGGTGGTGGAAGTGGTGGTGGATGTGGTGGTGGAAGTGGTGGTGGATGTGGTGGTGAAAGTGGTGGTGGATGTGGTGGTGAAAGTGGTGGTGGATGTGGTGGTGAAAGTGGTGGTGGATGTGGTGGTGAAAGTGGTGGTGGATGTGGCGGCGGTGGATGTGGTGGTGGATGTGGCGGTGGATGTCATGGTGGATGTGGAGGTGATGGTGGATGTGGTGGTGGATGTGGTGGTGAAAGTGGTGGTGGATGTGGCGGCGGTGGATGTGGTGGTGGATGTGGCGGTGGATGTGGAGGTGATGGTGGATGTGGTGGTGGATGTGGTGGTGGATGTGGGGTGGTGGATGTAGTGGTGGTGGTGGTGGATGTGGTGGTGGAAGTGGTGGTGGATGTGGTGGTGGAAGTGGTGGTGGATGTGGTGGTGAAAGTGGTGGTGGATGTGGTGGTGAAAGTGGTGGTGGATGTGGTGGTGAAAGTGGTGGTGGATGTGGTGGTGAAAGTGGTGGTGGATGTGGCGGCGGTGGATGTGGCGGTGGATGTCATGGTGGATGTGGAGGTGGATGTGGTGGTGAAAGTGGTGGTGGATGTGGCGGCGGTGGATGTGGTGGTGGATGTGGCGGTGGATGTGATGGTAGATGTGGTGGTGGATGTGGTGGATGTGGTGGATGCGGTGGATGTGGTGGATGCGGTGGTGGTGGTAGTGGTGGATGGGGTGGTGGTTGTAGTGGATGTAGTGGTGGTGGGGGTGGTGGGGGTGGATGTGGTGGATGCGGTGGTGGTGGTGGTGGATGTCATGGTGGATGTGGAGGTGATGGTCGATGTGGTGGTGGTGGATGTGATGGTGGATGCGGTGGTGGTGGATGCGGTGGATGTGGTGATGTTGGATGCAGTGGTGGATGTGGTGGTTGTGGTGGATGGGGTGGTGGATGTGGTGGTGGATGTAGTGGTGGTGGGTGTGGTGGTGGTGGTGGATGCGGTGGTGGTGGATGTGGTGGTGGTGGATGTCATGGTGGATGTGGAGGTGATGGTGGATGTGAAGGTGATGGTGGATGTGGTGGTGGTGGTGATGGTGGTGGTGGTGGAGGTGATGGTGGATGTGATGGATGTGGTGGTGGATGCGGTGGTGGTGGATGGGGTGGTCGTTGTGGTGGATGTGGTGGTGGATGTAGTGGTGGTGGGGGTGGATGCGGTGGTGAAAGTGGTGGTGGATGTGGTGGTGGTGATGGATGTGGCAGTGGTGGATGTGATGGTGGTGGATGTGGAGGTGATGGTGGATGTGGTGGTGGATGGGGTGGTGGATGGGGTGGTTGTGGTGGATGTGGTGGTGGTGGTGGATGCGGTGGTGGTGGATGCGGTGGAAGTGGTGGTGGATGTGGTGGTGGATGTGGTGGTGGATGTGGCGGTGGATGTCATGGTGGATGTGGTGGTGGTGGTGGATGTGGTGGTGGTGGTGGATGTGGTGGTGGATGCGGTGGTGGATGCGGTGGTGGATACGGTGGTGGATGGGGTGGTGGTTGTAGTGGATGTGGTGGTGGATGTAGTGGTGGTGGGTGTGGTGGTGGTGGTGGATGCGGTGGTGGTGGATGCGGTGGATGTCATGTTTTTGTAGGCTCACAGCCAATTGATGAATATATCTACTCGGCAATAACTGCTTTAAATGGGTCTGGCACTCTTTTCTCATTAAAGAGAAAAATGATTCTTCCCATCACACTGCATTAAATCAAAATTAGCAACTGGAAAAATGTGGTATTCTTCAGGATATGAGACACGACCAGAAAGCTTAAAAAAAATACTGGACTCAGGTAAAAAAAAAATTAAAATAAACTTCAAAGCAGCAGATGTACTTTATCGAAAGTTAATACTAAAAGTTAGTATCTGCTCGGTTCCTGGAACTTATACCCAACTACGGCCTGGAATCGTAAATATAAATAAATATGTCCTAACGGCATAAAAGAAAACACTTGCAGAAATAATGCAAATTCATTTTCAGTGGCTGTGCATACAGTAAAACACTGAATTTAAAAGACCGACAATGAAACGTGTATGCCTAATTTAATGCAAGTAGCCAACCGCTACCACACTAACAATTATTACTAACTTGTAGCTGCGATAATGGTTAGACTTTGATAAAGATGCTGGGACTAAGTGCACGAATGTTATCTAGACCTGCCAACAGCCCACACTGGCACAACTCTTTTATATGGTAATAACATCTGCATTTGTAGTACACAGCACAGAAACTGCAACGCTAGAGCACAGCTCTTGGGTATAAATATTGCATAGTGTTGAGGTCAACGCTCTATAAACAAGAAAAGTAAAAAAAAAGGAGAAACACGAGAGACGGCCTATGGCCGTCAAAGTGAAAGTACGAGGAGAAATGCGACACGGCGGGCAGGGGAGGGGGCGGAGCGGGGAAAGTGGCATGAGGGTGTGAAGCAGCAGGGGCCTGAGACGCGGCCGAGAAGTTATGATGCAGGTTAGGACGGAGGTCCCAGTACAGGCACGAAAGTGTATGTCAACAGTTTGGACAGGTCCTAGTACTACAATATGTGGGGGGTGTGCATGTCAGATCAGCTTTGGGACAGAGCTGCGTGTGCTCAAATGACTTTCTCAGCATCGTTCAAGGAACGCCCACCGAGACGTACCTGTACTAAGGATGAAGAGACGACGGTTAAAAGGTGCGCATCCTTCTTTTAAAAGACCAGAGCGGGAGGCAAAGTGTGTGCGCGAGCAGGGGGTAGAATGCATATAAATGCACCCGCCCTGACAAGTAAAACGCTGCGCCAAAGGGAAGCAATTTGTGGCTCGAATGGGTGCAGGGCCGCCGGCGTATGGTTAAGGGGATGGAGACGAGAAGGGGGAGATTGAAAATATGCACGACACCGTAGAAAGAAAGGATGGAGGCTTAAGGCACGCTGAAGGGCGAGGAAGGCGAGGGAGGGAGGAGAAATGTCAACAGTTTGGACAGGTCCTAGTACTACAATAGGTGGGGGGTGTGCATGTCAGATCAGTTTTGGGACAGAGCTGCGTGTGCTCAAATGACTTCATCAGCATCGCTCAAGGAACGCCCGCCGAGACGTACCTGTACTAAGGATGAAGAGACGACGGTTAAAAGGTGCGCATCCTTCTTTTAAAAGACCAGAGCGGGAGGCAAAGTGTGTGCGCGAGCAGGGGGTAGAATGCATATAAATGCACCCACCCTGACAAGTAAAACGCTGCGCCAAAGGGAAGCAATTTGTGGCTCGAATGGGTGCAGGGCCGCCGGCGTATGGTTAAGGGGATGGAGACGAGAAGGGGGAGATTGAAAATATGCACGACACCGTAGAAAGAAAGGATGGAGGCTTAAGGCACGCTGAAGGGCGAGGAAGGCGAGGGAGGGAGGAGAAATGCGAGAAACGTGTGAAGCAGGGGGCGGGGGTAGCGGATACCTTTGAAGTGCACTTCAAAGGCTTGTTTGCAGAGCGCACGCTGGGGGATGACTGTGGGAGGGAGGCTGGTGTCTGTGCACGCGCTTTTAATGGCAATGCACATGCGCATTGAGCGAGCTTTCACGGGCACTTCATGGAATCGCCCGATCTCGGTAAGCTCTGTATAAGCCCCTTTATATCGAGCTCCCGCTCTCAATGCGCATGCGCGCATTGAGATAGGTCGCTCGACCTAAAAAGGGAATCAAAAATGTTGTGGCTATTAGAAAAAATGAGAAATATGAAAAAGGTAAAATGTAGAGTGCAAAAAGTAAACGTACTGGGAGCAGGGGCAAGGGAGCTTCCTAAAAGTTGTAGTCGGAGCATGGGCAAAGGGGCATCGGGCATCCATCTGCTAAAGTAGAGAAGAGACTTATAGTGAGGTCGAGAGGGGGCGATAGACTAGTTTGTGTTATTTAGGATTCAGGCAAGGGTGGCATTAAGGAATAGTAAGTAATGGTCAGGGACTGGTAATTTTAAGGGGGATGTATGTCGTTACAACGCATGCTTTTTCCACGCATGCCTTTACAACGCAGGTTTTACAACGCAAGTCGTTACAACGACTTGCGTTGGGGGCGCTGGATAGTGAATAGTTTAATTTACTATTGCAACTCCAGTCCCCGTGGATAGTAGGGAAGGTTTTGGATAGTAAATGAAACTATTCTCTATCCTCCAGCGCCCTCCAGCGCAAGTCGTTGTAACGACTTGCGTTGTAATTCCTGCGTTGTAAAGGTACTGCGTGGAAAAAGTTTTGTTGTAAAGGATGTTTCCCTCTTAAGGGTAGTTAGGGGCTTTTAGGCTTCAGGGAAGGGTAGCATTAAGGAGTAGTAAGCATTGTTAACATTCACAGAAACATAGCATTAAGGAGTGGCTCAGGGTTTTTGGGTCAGGGGTGTGACTCTTAAAGGGGTAGTAAGGGGATTTTAGGTTTCAGGGAAAGGTAGCGTAAAATAGTAGGATAACAGTTGAAGAGTAGCGTTAAGTGGTTAAGTGATTTTTTTGTTCAGGGATGTGGAATAAGGGGAAGTAATAGATTTTTAACTTCATGAAAGGTTAGTGTGAAGGGATTGTAAAGGGATATTAGGGTTCAGGGAAGTATAGCGTTAAGGGGTAACAAGGTGTTTTAGGGGTTATGAAAGAGTAGCATTTAGGGGTAGTAAGGTTTTTTAAGCATGCAATGAGGGTGTGTAAAGAGGCACTAAGGAGATTTTAGGATTCAGAGAATGTCAACATTAAAGTATAGTGTAAGAAATTGGGTTAATGGTTGAGGGAGGTGAAATCCTACTCAAACAGGAACCCAATACTTTTCAGTGTGATGTTACGAGCAAACCCTTAATTAACCTATGCTCAACCCTTGGGTAGCTTGGCACAGAGCAGCCATTAACTCAGAGGCAATTTATAAAGTATTTGTACAACACTTCAAACAGTAACACAGTGAAAAAACACCCCAAAAGGATCCCACACCAGATTTAGAAAAATAGAGTAATTTTGAATAAGTAAACAAGACCAAAACAGCAAAGAATCCAATTAGTAGAACCAGAGATACGCAATTTCAGGGAAAATAGTGCCAAAAATCACAAAATGCTAGCTTTGGATATGTGGTTGCACTGGACCGGGACAAAGTCACAAGTTCAGGCGGACCACAATGGAGAAAGAGCAGGCTACAGGGACCCAGTTAGGCCTGCTGAACAAGATAACCGTAAATCCTGGTTGCAGGGTGCTGCATGGTGCCGTGCTGAGGATGCATCATGCAGTCGAGGTGATGCATCGGTTCCGAGGAGCTGTGAGGCTGCGATGCAAAAACTTGCATCAGCATCGAGGTGGCTGTCGATGAGAGATTTGAGATGCGAGGGCCTGTGTCGGGAAAGCTTCACACAGGCAGTGTCCTGATGTGGGCAGCAAGGTCAATGCAAAATCCTTGCACTGAGGTCACCCCTGCAGCATCAGTGATGTGTCTGCTTTTCTTGGAATTTTGCCTCACAGCAGAGGAGATACATGGGTTCTGCTGGGTTTACAGATGAGCTGGCAGAGCACCTTCAGGCCTACTACCAAAGGTCCAGAACTAGGGCTCACAGATGGCAGTGTACAGGTGATGGGTTCAAGGTGGTTGGAACTTTCTAAACCTGGGGCTCTAGTCAGGAGGCCAGCCAACTAGCCCTTGGACTCACTTTGGAGTCCTGGGTTCAAAAGATGCAGGTCCAATCCTCTCACAACGTCAAGAGGACAACAGGCAGAAGGTCAGCACAGCAGGGCAACAGACCTTGGCAGTCCTTTCAGCAGCACAGCAGTCCTTCTTCCTAGCAGAGTATGCACAGGTCCAGAAGTGTACTGAACTATTTGTGTCTGAGGTCCAATATTTATAACCTGTTCTGCATTTGAAGTGGGAGAAGTTCCTAGCGCTTCCCTTTGAAGTACACAGGCATCCTGCCTTCCCTGTCCTGGCTCCCGTCTAACCACAGGGATTATGCAGTGCGCTGTTGGGTGGCATGAAACAGCCTATTCAAGTGTTAGTAAGGCTGTGCCCAGCTCCGCCCTGCCATCCTGCCTGTAATGGCTCATCCTGGTGCACCTAAGTTCTCTATTGTTTATGACTGTGTAGTAAAAAGTACACAAATTCCAACTGTTAGATGCACCCAGAGACAGGCTACAGACACTAAATGACTAGGGCAGGAAAATGTCAACTTTTTAAATGTGGCAGTTTCAACATTGTAATTTAAAATCTGACTCCACCAGGAGAGAGAATTTTTCATTACAATTCCAAAGACACTAAACATTAGACATTTACCTGCTGCCTTTTAGAAATGAAAACATATTAACTGTAACAAGGTAACTCCAATGTTATTCTATGGGAGCGGTAGTTTTTTCACTTCCAGGACATGTAAAACTTGGAATAGTGTGTACTACATTTTAAATACATTGTGCCCTGCCCTGTGGGCTGCTCCGGGCCTAACCCAGATGTGACGCATATGTATTAAAAAGGAAGGTTTAGGCCTGGCAAAAGGGTTTATTTTTCTGGTTCAAAATGGCAGTTTATAACTATATGCACAGGCTGCAATGGCAGGCCTGAGGCATGTATAAAGGGCTACTTAAGTGAGTGGCACAATAAGTACAGCAAGCCCACTAGTAACATTTAATTTACAGGCCTTCTGTACATGTAGTACCACTTTACTATGGACTTAAAAGTACAGCACTGCAAAGTAGTAGTAAAGTGCACTGAGTCCTAAGGTCAGCAAAACGAGATCAGCAAAAATAGAGGAAGGCAAAATGTTTGGGGAAGCCCACCCTAAGGTAGTCAGGTCTATCAGGTAGTAAGTGGTAGATAGAGTGCAGGAATTTGTAATGTAAAGGTGTCGTTATAGGCTTTTAGGGTTAGTAGTACGTAGTAAGTGGTACCAAAACGAGGTTAAGGTACTATTATATCAGTTAACGATTGCATTTTATAAAAACAACATTTAAAATTTGACATTTTTGGAATTGTCATAAGTAGTAATGAAGAACACAACATTATTATCTGGACGATTTCTGCTCGACCATCTTGTAATCCAAAATTTAAAAAGGGTCTTTATTACGTATGACCACTCAAAGATCAAGAATGGTTAACATATATAAAAAAAATCCTTCCTAAATTTATTGAAGATATTTCCTTTGTTGTGATGTTCCTTGAGCTTACACCATCATTTTTACATGCACCAAAAATGCATGTGCACCCACTTATCGGTAAATTGCAGCTTGGAACAGTGGGCCTGATTCATGGATCCATATGCGCATGCATGTCTGATGTACACAAGTAAATAGCAGTGCCTTCATAAAAGGTAGCTGTGCCCTTGTAATTTGTATTCTCTAGGACATTATTACCCCTTAAATGAATACATCCCATTTTAGACTTGTGAATGGACTAACTAAGGCCTGGTTTCTCTGGAAAAGTTGTGAATATCCAAAAACTTGCAACATTGTGGTTTCTATCTAGCTCTTCTTCAACCCCTTTCTACCTTGGACATCTTCAGAGATTTAGCCCTGCCAAGGACAGGGGCAATGACATCTTGTACAATTATGCATGAGTAAAGGCCTCTGCATTATCCCGAAGAGGAGCTGAGGAACATATTACTTATGTACACATGGCTACATTTGATTATCACAGTTTTCCAGACTTACTCCTGGAAAACTTTGTTAATTCTTGTAAGTCCTAAACTTATAATCACATAAGACCATACACCTGAAGGGGCAGGTTTACGACTATGTTTCAGAACTGAGCACAGTGTTTTTAAATCGAAGAAATGAATCTGCATTCACAACTATTTAGAGCCCCATGATCGGTTTTCCAGGGAAACCTCACTTTCTGCAAGGCATACACATTTTGTGGCGCAGAGCTGTCCACTGACACCTCTGTAAAGAAAACCAGTTGAAGAAATGAATACTAGGTTTCTCTGCAAAACATGTGGCTTGTAATCAGATCCAAGCCAATGTTCCTTAATGGCCCCTTCTTAATATTTAATTCACTGTGATCTTCTGCCTTGCTTACCCCTCTGAAAGTGTGGGACAGCAGTTTCCCCAAATCCCCATTTCTATCAAACTCAAATTCCATAGGTGTACCATTGCTGAAAAATACCATATTGCATGTGTATGTCCCTTACAGACCTACAAGATTTAAGATATTGTCATTGTATGAGAGGAGGGGTGATCTAGAGAGGCAATAAAGCTTAGAGCCCTGCACTACCTAGCCTAGACAACTACCCTACCTCAAAAACTCTACTAAAGGCTATTGACGCTCCTGCCACATCTGATTCTGTGCATGGATTTCCAGCTCACCGTATTTATTTATTTAGAAACTTTTATATAGAGCAAACATGACCCTTGCGGGAATCAGAGTGCTGTGCATTTTTTCAGAAGTCGGAGACAATAATATTCTAGTTGATAACAATATAGGGTATGACAGCACCACCGATAAGGGAGGGTACAACACAATGTCAGAATCAATAGATCAAAAACAAACAATAATATAAAGGGAGAGAAATAGTCCAGCATTGAACATGTCATGAAAGATATCAAGAGAGGCAATCCTAGGATTTAGAGTAGAAATTTGTTCATAAGTAGTACTTTAACTTCCTTCTTGAAAGATGCAGTTGAGGGATTCAGTCTGGTTTCAGCGGGCAAGGCGTTCCAAATTCTCAGGGTGATAACTTAAAAAGCTCTGTTGTAGGTTTTACCATGTGATTGTCGCTCTTCAGTGGGAGCTATGTGATGATAAATAATATTGTGCGATATGCAGTGACACAGTGTGTCTTGGCAGGTCTGCCCCTAGCACTGTTTTGTTTGTATACACATGAAGAATTCAATCAAGGAAGACAGTGACCAGCAACTCAAGATGCCAAAACATTGACGTGGGAAGGAATATTGAAGCTGTGGATCGATAGGGCAGTTGGGCAAACACCATTTTCCTGTGGAATTAGGGATGGGCTCAAAGCCCCACAGTGAGGTTGGATGCATTAAAGAAAAGCAAGATCTTCAGACCGTGGTGGAATATTGTGATGAAATGAATTGGACTACTGCCTGACCCTTACCCAATCAATAAGATAGAAATTTCCAGCAGCCCAGTATTTTCTCTGCTCATTTAGGTCAACGCATGGAAGAGCACTGGCCACTGGCATATTCAACACCTAGTAATTGCCAACAATGGAAAAAGTGGAGCCTGCAGCCCTACTCATTTCATATTCAAAATCTACCAACAGCCTCAGATCTTCACTCAGTCGCTATTCTTTGTTCACTGATGATATGTGGACTCCAGGTTTGCCCTTCCATTTTTCCAGTGCGGTTCCTGTTTCACAGCCAGTTCAGATAAACTTTCCGGACTTCTCATTACTCTCTGATCTTTTATCAACTCCACCTTCACCCAGCCTCACTCAGATGCTGTAGCCCCATTGCTGTTTGCTTATGTCTTTAAGAATATAGAGGAGGGAGAGATAAAAGTAGTATGGAATGATAAGGTAGGGAGAAAATGAGGATATAGGAAAGAAATAAATGTAGGCGCTAAAAGGGAAGAGGGGGAAGGATATAGAACAAGCAACTGACATTGACAAAGTTGAGGGTATCAAACTCCTGGGGTCTTCTTTAAAGGATTCTAAATGGCACCTGCTTACTTGCATAGTGTGCTATAGACCCCCTCAACAACAGGCACTAATCAAACTTTTTTATAATATGCCACTTACTCATGTCAGACTGATAATCTTAGGGGATTTTAATGTATGGTCAAAGGGGAACCTAGGCCCAGCACTCAAAGACCTTCATCAATCATGTGAGAATTTAAATCTGCAACAATTGGTGATGGAACCAACGCATTAGGGAGGACATGTACTAGATTTAATTTGTTCTGCAAAAAATGTTGCAGAATTGGAAGGCATCTTACCCTTATGCTGGACTCACCACTACCTTATTAAGTTTTTGTTTTTTAACCCTAAAATGAATAAATATAGGGCCTCCATGGAAAACAGCCGTCGGGCCGGGAATGGAATAAACGTTTGAAAATAGCAAAACAATCCCCTGTGTTCACAGATAAAAGCTCTTTTGATGTAAATAAATCTGTGGATGAACACTATTTGAAACTCTGTGACCAGATAAGAAATACTCTTAATCTGATTGTCGCAATGAAAAAACTTAAAAATACACATAGGTCGTCAGCCACTTGGTACAATGAGGAGCTGAAAAACCTAAAAAAAGGGCTGCAAACAGGCAGAAAGAAAGTGAAGAAAGCTTTACGCGGAGATGGATAAAATAGCCCTGAAAGCTGAGTAACTATAAAATGAAAATGTCCAAAGTGAAAGCAGAGTATTACGCTGACATCATTTTAAGGGCGTCAAACAGTGCTAGAAGTATATTCAAACTAGTGAATGACCTCTCCAAGCCCGACTGCATAAAAAATAAGATCACTGCTACACAGGACCTATGTGATAGCTTAGTGACTTTCTTTGAGGAGAAAATTAATAAAATCATTGGTGGTCTGGAAATGGTCAAGGCAGAAAAAATAGAAGGCCAAATCAGAGTGGCTGAGATGCCATCACTGGCTCAGATGGAGGAGTGGGTAGGCAAGGATAAGTCAGTTACTCTAGACTATTTTGAGATTCCTTCAGAGGAGGATTTCAATAGACTAGCTCTGAGTGTCTCATCAGGATCCCCAATGGATCCTCTTCCACACAGGGTTTGGAAGGAAATAAAGGAAGAACTCTTTCGGCAACTTCGACAGGTCTGCTGCCAATCTCTGAGTAGTGGGGTAGGACCTGCATGTTGGAAACAGGCAATAGTGACACTGCTTTTGAAGAAAGCTATGCTTGACCCCCATGCCCAGAAAACTACAGACCCATTTCTCTTCTACCCTATCCTGTGAACATCTTAGAGCGTTTGGTTAGCAAAACTCTTTCGGAATTTCTAGAAACTAACCACTTGTTAGAAGATGTGCAATTTGGCTTTTATCCAGGTCATGGAACAGAGACTGCCTTATTGACGGTCTTGGACTAACTCAGAAAGCGAGCAGACAGAGGACAATCAGTTATACTGATCCTACTGGAAATGTCTGCCGCATTCGATACAGTCAAACATAAAATCCTTTTGAAGAGGCTCACGGAAATTGGGGTTTACAGCATGGCATTGAAATGGTTTCAGTCATACCTGTCGAACAGACAACAGGCTGTGGCCTTACCTCCCTTTCAATCTAAATATAGTGCCTCCATGGAAAACAGCCGTCGGGGCAGGGAATGGAATCAACTTTTGAAAATAGCAAAACAATCCCCTGTGTTCACAGATAAAAGTTATTTTGATGTAAATAAATCGGTGGATGAAAACTATTTGAAACTCTGTGACCGGATAAGAAATACTCTTGATCAGATTGCCGCAATGAAAAAACTTTCACATAGGTTGTCAGCCCCTTGTTACAATGAGGAGCTGAAAAACCTAAAAAAGGGCTGCAAACAGGCAGAAAGAAAGTGAAGAAAGCTTTATGCGGAGGAGGATAAAATAGCCCTGAAAGCTGAGTAACTATAAAAGGAAAATCTCCAAAGTGAAAGCAGAGTATTACGCTGACACCATATTAAGGGCGCAACACCCAGTATAGCGTCCCCCAAGGATCAGCAATTACTCTGATACTGTTCAATATTTATATGAGTCGATTGATTTAAATTATTAAATCATACAAAGTTAATCTGGTGAACCATGCGGATGATAAGCAACTCATTTTATCATTGGAGGGGAGTCAATCAATATCACTCAACAGTTTTCATGAGTGTATGGAAAAACTGCGAAATGGCTCAAAGATAACTCCCTGCAGTTTACCAGAGATAAAACAGAGATTCTTTTTTGTGTGGCAAAGAATGTAGCTCTACCGCTTCCTGCCAACTTCTGGCCTATCCCTACGGATAAGACAATGACACCCTCGGAGGCAGGAAATAGCGATTATAACGCTGTCAATACCACACGGGTAGGTAACAACGTGGGTGTTACATCATCCGCGTTGTTACCACGCATGGCATTACATCGCAAGTCGTTTGTATGACTTTCGCTAGATGGCTCGCAACACCAAGGAATGTGTTGGATTTTAAATGCAACACATTCCCTACTGTTGTGCTAACTGGAGTAGGAATAGTAATTTATACTATTCCTAAGTCCAGCGCGCCATCTAGTGCAAGTCGTAGAAACGACTTGCGATGTAAAGCCATGCGTGGTAACAATGCGGACAATGTAAAGTCCTGGTTGTAACCTACTGCGTGGTAATGTATGTTGTAGTACCATCATACATTCCACTGAGGCAGTGCACAATCTAGGGATATTATTTGATGACAAACTGAGTCTAGAAACCCATTTCCTTTATCATAGCACTATGGAAAATACTTCCAATAGTACATATTTCAGACAGAGCACTTGTAGTGATGTATTGTATTTCCCAATAAATACAAATAAAAAGCATATGAAAACAAAAATAGAGCTGCAATCGTCTGAGTGTGTTTTTACACTGAATAATGAAGTGAAATATATAGATCTGTGGCTGAAGGAGACACTTATGCTATGCGCAGAAGTTAGGAGTGCATTTATTGGATGTTGAGATGACACCGATGCTCGAACTCGGATCCCCAGTTCCAAAGTGAGCAGCTCTGTCCATTAGGCCACACTCCCATCATATCACCTCAGAAGGGAACGTATGCAAAGTAATCCAGTGGAACCTGCGCAAGTAAAACAATGCAAGGGCTCTTCTATTGTACACTCCCAGCCCTCTGAGTAGAATGACTCAAATGTGTTACTTGTGACCGGGTATGGGGTGCCAATAGCAGGACTGACTCAGTGGCATGCCCATATATGGAATACATGTCTGCTACTGTGCCAAGTGAGAGCATTGTAAAGAGCAACCCAGAGAGGAAAAAAAAGCAGCACACATTGAAGTAGCAAATCGCCATTATTGATTGTTTATGTGCAGGAAGGGACAACTCCCTGTACATATACAATCATTCTCTGCAACACTGGCACCCTTGCACTATGGTGCAAGGGTGTCTGTATTGGTGTTAGCCAGCTATCTTTAGTGCCATCACTAGGAAAAACTCAGGGGTGCTCCTTATTGTTGTAAATACGGCGCATCCCAGCATTTTGGAAATGGCGGAGCTCGCTGCTGCACAATTTGCCATAGTTCCGCGCTCCAACATTTCCTTGTAAATATATTTAGACTTCAGGCTAAACTTAGACTTTTGGTCTAAGTTTACCTTTGTAAATCGGGCCCAACGTCTAAAGTTAGACTTCAGGTCTAAACTTACACTTCAGGTCTAAACTTACTCTTCAGGTCAAATATACCATCAGGAATCAGGCCAACAGTCAGGGGTGGCTCCTCCCGTCATGGCGGCGGAGCGTCACCCCACTGCTTTTAAGCAGTGCACGGTAAAGGAAACATAAAATGATAATAACTTTAATTTATTATCGTTTTATGTTTCCTGTTGCTTTGCGGGTGGGCGTGGCTTCCCAGCTCTCCGAGCAGAGCAGGGAAGTACGCAATTTATTTATTTATTTATTTATTTTTAATGTTTTATATAGCGCGAACAAGATCTTTGCAGATATCAGAGCGCTTTACATAGAAGGGTACATGAGGGAACATAGTCAGACAAGTAAATCAATATATCACACAGTACAAATAGTACAAATAAATGAATGCAAAGCCAATCATATGAATAATAAGACAATAATATGAATAATAGGACAATATGAATAATAAGACAATAATAAGACAACTCGAACAAATAAGTAAAGGGGTCAAACATGTAG
Organism: Lissotriton vulgaris; assembly: GCF_964263255.1. Taxonomy (NCBI): domain Eukaryota; kingdom Metazoa; phylum Chordata; class Amphibia; order Caudata; family Salamandridae; genus Lissotriton; species Lissotriton vulgaris. Next base: position 350,309,137 of record NC_141685.1, on the reverse strand, counting down.
TTCAGATCGGTGCAAATGACTGTTTGGTCGGCCCTCTCGGGCCGCCCAAACCAGCCATGCCCTATTTCCCCGTTCGCCATGCAGATTGCATTACAGCCTGCGTGAAGAACACACCCAGGCCACCATTCCCTGGTTGGGCGTCAAATCAGGATGCTCAAAACCAATCATAAAGCGTCCTTGCACCGGTGTGAATGGTCAGGGGAGCCTGGGTGCTAACCAATCACAAAAGGGAGCATTTTCTGTGCTTTCTGTGCCTCAGAAAGCAGGAGCATAGACGCAGGACTGGCCTGGCAAGGTAAGTGCTTCTTTTAGTATTATTTTTTTTTTTACTGTTCCCACCTTCCTCGTGACCCCAAACTTGTGCTCCCGCACCCACCCCGCCTCCCACGAACCATGCCGGTGTCCACAGCCAACAGTGTCTGACTCCAAGAAAGACTATGGGGCATATTATCAAGGGGGTTTATCTCCGCTTTTTTGGCTTTAAAAGCCAAGAAAGCGGAGATAAAATTATCTCCCTATTACCTAGCTGTCGCTAACACTAGTTAGCGACAGCTAGTAGGAGATAGCGACCATCTTGGGCCCCGCTTTGCATACCAGTGATATTTATCACTAATGACATGCAAAGTGGGCGTGCCAAGATGTTAGCGACTGGAAACAGTCGCTAACATCGCTATCTCCTATTACCAACTTTTGGAGATATTCGCACTAAGCGCGAATATCTCCAAAAGCTAACACCTGCCCCTGCGCAGTTCTTAGCCATGTTATCCAATGGTAGGTGGATAACATGGCTAAGAGCATTAGCTCGGTAATGCCTGAATATCGCTGACTTTTCAGCGATATTCATGCATTGCGGCCGATTTTTATCGCATTTGCGATAAACCTTGTTAATACCAAGGTTTATCTGCGATAAAAATCGCCCCAGCTCGGCGATAATTTTTTCCCGCTAACCAAGCAATAGCGATAATTATCGCTATTGCTTGGTAATATGCCCCTATGTTTCGCTAGTTCATCAGTCACAATTTACGTCAGGGACCCTTTAATGTGGAATGGGCAGTTCATTCAGAGCAGAAATCATACAAATCGGAATGGGAGCATTTTTTGCTCTTAGTGTTTTCTGTAATAAAGGCAAGTTGTGTGTTAATCAAATTAAATGTATTAAGATTGTCAATGGCTACGTAGTGAAGGGTGCACATGATGGGTATATACTGTATTAGCCTATATTTTCTAATTTAGCTTCATAATTATTACGCTTATCCAATAAAGTATTATTTTATAAATACAATGACCTCCAAACATATTTGCATCGAGCAGGTTTTACCTTATATAAATGCAGATGATCATAATTGTTACCGATTAAAAAGTCATTCCAGTCCAGATTGGCATTTGATGGAAACAAAAAGGTAAGCATTAGGCGTAAATCAACTTAAACTCCCTTTGGGCTTAGTGATTTTATAGTGATAATGTCAACACATCTGTTGTGCTAGGCAAGCTATCTACTGTGCAAGAGCAACTTTGATTTCAATGATACGTTTCATATTCTTTTAAAACTGTCAATGGAAAAATAAGCTTAACAATTTGAACACACATTAAATTACATTTGTATGGTAAAATCACTGTGATGACATTCTCCTCTCGAAAAACACGTGGGAGTGAGATAGTCTTATAAAGCGAAAACTACTTCCATTTTGTTTCAGTTTTTTTCATGTTTATTTTCCATTTGTAAAGAGAGAGCAGATATAAGCTAGCCTGTGAGTGTACTTGGTTGGTCTGCGTATGGTGGGTTGGTCTGTGTCTTCAGGCGGTATGACTAGTATTCACAAGGTAGAGAAGAAACACAACCAACAGAGTTACTGGTTTCCATGTAGCTACTTGGAACACAGGGCCATATTATCATAGCAGCCCAGGTTAACACCAGAACCTGGGCTGCCCTGGGAATTCACAAGGACATATTATCAAGCCCATTATCGCTGCTTTAGCGGAAGTTTCCTGCCAATAAAAGCGGCGATAATGTATCGCCCTTTCTTGATAATATGACCCACAGTTCTTTCCTGCAGTATAAAACAGGAGCCGGCCATCTCCAAAGACCTCCAGGAGCAGACAGTCCCATGTCTTTACCTTTGAGTGCAAAGTCTCACTGTTTCTGTTGGTAGACTCAGGGAAGCAGCAGCCATGTTCATTAATCAATCCTATGTTGTGCATGGGCCGTTGACAAGCAGAGCGGCTCTTCGTCTCTTGAAATGTGCCGCAATAGAGGTTCAGGAGGATGGTCAAAGGTTTGCCGCTATAAAAGGAACCCCCTAAATCTAATTGGTGGGGTTTCAAATCAAAATTGTTCTAAGGTTCTTTGGCAACATTCTATTGGATTTGCTTCTCTGTTAAACCACATTATTAATCGTATTAACTCTTTGAGAAACAGTGCAATAGGCAAAGTCGTTTCTTTTTGCACAAGTTGTATAAAAATATTCTTGGAATGTGACAATATCAGAACACTTCCATATGGTTACACTACAGGATGTCATCCTCCTGCTGCAGCAAGGTATCTTCATGGCTACTCTCTACTTGAAAGATGCATACTTGCACTTTCCGATTCATCCATCTCATGGGTGCTACCTCTGCGTAATGGTCAACACTACCAGTTCAAAGGGTTAATCTACTGCCCGAGGGTCTTTACCAAGGGCCCGATGTAGGTAAGTTAATTTTACCACTTCTTAAATACCGAATCATACCGATTCGGTATTTAAGAAGTGGTAAAATGGAGGGGGGGGGGGGATGTAGGTATTTCAGATTCGGTAAATACCGAATCGTTAAGATTCGGTATTTACCGATTCTGTAAATACCGAATCGGTAAAGCCCATTGATTCCTATGGGCATTGAAGCCCATAGGAATCAATGGTCATTACCGAATCGGTATTTACCGATTCGGTAAATACCGATTTTTGCAAGGGTGCAGGGGGTGTCACTTTGACACCCTCTAGCACCCTGAATTCAGGCACGTGTGCCATGTGGCACACAGACATGCCCTAAGGGCATGTCTGTCTGTCACATGGCACTGGTGTGCATGCACACATGTGCATGCACACCTGTATTCGGTATTTTACCATCCAATAGGATTGGGTGGTAAAATACCGAATCTGACTGGCCTGTGGGACTCAGAAGAGTCCCACCTACATGTGGAAGTTACCGAATCGGTAAAAATACCGATTCAGTATTTTACCGATTTGGTAAATTTACCGAATCGGTAAAATAGGCCCCCTACATCAGGAATGACCATTTACCGGTCGGTAACGGCCGAAATCGGCCGTTACCGATCGGTAAATGGACACCTACATCGGGCCCCAAATGTTTTATGGTAGTATCATGTCACCTCATAAGGAAGGGGCATTCATGTCTTCTCATACCTAGACGAGTGGCTGATAAAGAACGCAAACAAACAAGCATTCCTGGCCAACACCCAAGCTTTGGTCTTCCTCCTATATTGCCTAGTGTTTACAGTGAACGCAACAAAATCCCATTTCGAGCCTCTTCACTTCCAGCTCATTCTAAGGGGCTGTTTTCAACTCTGTTTTGGGAAGGCATTCCTCAGACTCCCAGAATACAGGTGTTCCAGCAGTTTCTGCCTCTTTCTTAGCCAATTTTTCACCTTCCAGTTCTCACAGTTATGCACAGTTATGCACTTGCTAGGAATGATGCCCGCATTCATCACTATTGTGCCCGCGCCAGGCTTAATATGCACCCACTTCATGAGGGCCTCTCAAGCCAATAGTCCCAAGCAGAGGATCAGATGAAGGATCTAGTGTTGGCAAGGGCCAGCATCCATTGCACTCTACAGTGGTGGAACAGCAAAATATATTGGTGGCCAGGCCACTTGCAGACTCAGTTCCTCAGGTGACCGCCACCATGCACGCATCTCTAGCTGGCTTGGGGCACATCTTGACAACATGAGCCCAAGGTTTGTGGCAACTTCATCTAAGGGGTCCTAACATCAACCACTTGGAGCTGTTAGCCATTCATCCACCTCTCCAAGCTTTTCACCTACAGATTCAAGGTAAGGTAGTCCTAGTGCATACAGAAAACATGACTGCCATGTTCTATCTTCAGAAACATGGAGAGGCACACTTTCCTTACCTGCCTGCCCTAGCGCAACGGATTTGGCTTTGGGCCATCCATCACAATTGACCTCCCGGCACAGTACCTTCTGAGAGTGGATGACAAATTTGTAGACATTCTCAGCAGTACTCAGCAAACAAGTCCATGAGTTTCTCCACCCACAGATCCAATGTCTTACTTTCGCAGGTGGGCCACCCCATACCTAGACCTTTTTTGTAATGGCAGAAAACACAAATGCCAACTCCAGGATTCCACACTCCCAGTCCATGGGCAATGCTCATTGGATGAAGTGGGCCTGGATCTTTGCCTATGCTTTTCCTCCTCTACCACGCATTCTGTATGTGGCCAGGATGTTAAGACAAGTATCCCTCACCCTCATCCCGGTGGCTCTAACATGGGCCAGGCAAACCATGGCTCACAACCCTGCCTGAGACGTCCATTGTCCCTCATGAAAAGCTTCCCAACCGACCAGACCTTCTCACTCAAGACCACGGCAAAGTAAGACACCCAGATACCAAGCAGCTCAACCTAGAGTTGTGGTAACCTTAGGTTACTGCAGGAGTATAAGGACATACTCTGAGAAGCCCGTAGGCTCACCAAATGCACTTGCTACGCTGCGAAGTGGAAGCGTTTTGTTCACTACTGTAGCCCAAACAGCGATCCGCTCACCTCCACAGTTCCCTGTAAGGTGCATGCGCTCACCTATGTCTCCCTGAGCGCGCACAGTAATATATGAAGCACGCACATGCAGCTATGGTCCGTTTGCGCTGCCACTTTTAAAATGTGTGCGTCGCGAAAAACTGTCACTTCCATCTGTAGTTGTTGGAGGTATAGACCACCCGAAGTTTGTCCGGAAGTGGCTCCTGCTGCCTTTCTTTTGTTTAAGGGGGCGCGGTTTTAAGGCAGATTGTATGCCTTTTTTAGGGTGATCATGTTGATCGCTGCCCCCTTGTGCGCTGCAATCGACACAAATACTTTCACGAAGGGGCTCTCATTCTGCCCCGCCGCTGTGCCCTATTAACAAATAGAAGGCAACAAGGCTACAAACGTGTCCTTTCAGGTGATTGTGAGGGCATACGTCATGCTTGTGGACTTGCTGCATTTCTTTTGTTAATAGAGCGGGCAGATTGTGTACCACGCCCTGTTGGCGGAGGAGGTGCAGCAGGCCTACAGGCATGGCATGTGCTTTCGTGGTCGCTTGTATGGAAGTTGCTGGTAGAAAGTTGTAGTTGCTCTGAATATCTTGACTCAAGTCTTCAGGCTAATTCTATTGTGAACTGAAATCTAGTGGTGACCAGTGAGTGACTGGCTGACCTGGCCCTTCCTTAGTCATTCATGTTTGTTTCACATATTTATGGAGATTGGCTGAGAAAAGCAGAGTGATGGATGTAATACAAAAATCAACACTTTATGACCACCAATTAGCTTTTCATTACAAGGCTGTTTAGCTCATCTGTGCATGTAAAGAACAATTTGCAAATCAGCCGTGACCTCACTCCCAAAGGAACATTCTGACCTAAATTACTGTGCCACATTCCCATTTCAAGGTTAAAATGAAAAATAATGGTCAAGCTTCCTATTTAAGACCTTGTAATTTTTAAGGCCTGCTGCATCATTCACCACTCAAATTACTTTCATATTACACTATACAAATAATCCTTTATGGATTCTGGAGTAGCGTGCTACTCGCCGAAAAAGCGCTACAACGCCTCGTCAGGGGTAGTGAGCACTATATAAATGCAATTACAAATCAATATTATACCCATTTTAGATGTTTTGGGGCCAGTCAACGAAGGCTTGCAAGACTATTTCCAAAAGTACTACTTTACATACTCCAAAATACTTTTGTGAATACATTCCTAATGTTGTAGATGACACTGATTGATCAAAGCTGCAAATGACCTCCCACTGGAAAGGCACACTACTGCCTGTGAGGGCCACATAACACGTGCATCACTTTTGAAACAAATCATCCATGATTCACAAAAAGGTTTACATATCACTGCTTCTGGCTAAAAAAAGCGTGTCTCCTAGGTATCTCTCAGAAACATTCTGTAATACTTGTGAATGATACAATTATTCTCAATAGTTTGCAAAATATGTGCTTTTTTTGCGCTAGCATTTTTCTTAAATAGATCACCAGCATCTTAAGTCATAAGGAGTAGAACAGTGTTAAAGTTCATTCATAAGAAACAGCGCACTCATTTTCAACTTCAAGTCCGGCAACTATTACTCGCAAGGTAATATTGTCAGTATGTGAGGGAAAAACACAAGTGCCTACATACAGGATAAGTGATAATCTCTGCAAACTACTGCCCTTTGGAAAGAAAGAGATACAGCCAGGCCAAGAGCAACAAGCATTGGCAAATTCAAGAATTCTCACTTTTGGGACCTACTGACTTTGCGACTGCTTATTTGGAGCTGCTGAACAACATCCGCAAAATACAATACGTTTTGATAATTTAGTTTATATCTGCAGTAACAAAAAGGTGCGATGACAGCCACTGTTGGCAGTTGCAACATTTTGTAATTGGCACCATTTGTATTTTTTTATTGACCGATCCAAGATGGTGGCACCACAGAAATCAGTAAATAAAATAAAAAAGAAACTGTTAAGGGTGGGAAAGCAGTTTTGTGCTTGTCGGCACCAATTTGCTGCCTGAACCTCTACAAAATATATGTTTCTAAAAAGAGTGTTGGGGGTTTTGGAGGAACAGGTGGAGGGAGTGTTGTTCCCTTAAAATAAGCAGTGAACGAACATGAATTAGCCAGCCAAGAGGATGGTAAAAAGACTACGCTTCAGAGGAGGGACAAACAAAGATGGACACGGAAAGCCATTGAATAGGTAGGAAGCAAATGAGTGACAATTGAGGCAACCAATAGCAAGCAATGGACAGAATGTAAGTGCCTGTAAGTTCTTGGTAAGACCACAATTGGTCTTTCCAACCAAACAGCTTGCACTGTCTGGTAGCCACAACCTACAAAATAGCAGATAGATGAATATGATAAATAATTGGCTTGTTGAAATGCCATGTTTATCTTTTTATAGCCTTCTGCAAAGGTATAGTGCCCAAAAATCCCAAATGTTTTTATAGACGGGAAAATGTGTATGTGCTCTTGTTTTCACTAAAGGAAGGCACACAGTTTCCAAGGCTATTCCAACAGAAGAGTCTGGGCCAGATTTTCAAAAAAGTCACGCAGCACAGCAACCAAAAAGGCTGCGCGGCGTTGCGTGACAGAGCGGGATAAGGAGAGCGCCAAATCCAAAAAGATATGTCTATCTCTTCCCCTCTCGCTGGCGTCTGCGCTGATTACAGCTGTTAAGTGCCGCACACACACCGTAGCGCCATATTGTTGCTGGGTGTGTACGTGAATCTAGCATAGGTTTTGAACTGGAAGTATACCTTCCAGAACAAATTACTGGGCCCGATTCACAGAATGAACTCAATCCTAAACTTACTTCTATTTTGGCATTCACATAATGCACTTACTACTTTTGGCATTCACAGAATGCACTTACTACTTTTGGCATTCACAGAATTAACTTACTACTTTTGGCATTCACAGAATGAGCTTACTACTTTTGGCATTCACAGAATGCACTTACTACTTTTGGCATTCACAGAATGAACTTACTACTTTTGGCATTCACAGAATGAGCTTACTACTTTTGGCATTCACAGAATGCACTTACTACTTTTGGCATTCACAGAATGAACTTACTACTTTTGGCATTCACAGAATGCACTTACTACTTTTGGCATTCACAGAATGCCCTTACTACTTTTGGCATTCACAGAATGAACTTACTACTTTTGGCATTCACAGAATGAGCTTACTACTTTTGGCATTCACAGAATGCACTTACTACTTTTGGCATTCACAGAATTAACTTACTACTTTTGGCATTCACAGAATGCACTTACTACTTTTGGCATTCACAGAATGCACTTACTACTTTTGGCATTCACAGAATGAACTTACTACTTTTGGCATTCACAGAATGAGCTTACTACTTTTGGCATTCACAGAATGCACTTACTACTTTTGGCATTCACAGAATGAGCTTACTACTTTTGGCATTCACAGAATGCACTTACTACTTTTGGCATTCACAGAATGCCCTTACTACTTTTGGCATTCACAGAATGAACTTACTACTTTTGGCATTCACAGAATGAGCTTACTATTTTTGGTATTCACAGAAGTTAGGATTTTGTCTTACGTTTGTCTTAAGACAAAGTTAAGACAGACTTAAGACAGACTTAAGACAGACTTAAGACAAAATCCTAACTTAAGTCTGTCTTAAGTTTGTCTTAAGTCTGTCTTAAGTTTGTCTTAAGACAAACTTAAGACAAAATCCTACCTTCTGTGAATACCAAAAGTAGTAAGTGCATTCTGTGAATGCCAAAAGTAGTAAGTGCATTCTGTAAATACCAAAATAGTAGTACGTTTAGGATTGAGTCTTAACTTCATTCTGTGAATCGGACCCACTATGCTTAGACTAACTTAAAACCTTTCCCACCATGTATGTGTGCTGCACAGTGCAGCACACATGAAAAGTCAGAAAAGAAAGAAGAAATAAAAATATTTCTACTGTTAGCGCCTCCTTTGAAGTGGAGTTAACTTTTGGCTCTAAACCCTTTCTACAATTCTTTGTAGATACGGTTTTGCGTCAAAAGGCATGGGTGTTTGCATACTAATGACCATGTACCACCCATGCACTACTTTTAGGGTACTTTCCAGTGCAAAACAAGGTTTGCGCAGGAAAATAAACACCCAATAAAACATGTTATGCTTATTAGCATCACTTTTGGGATGCTAACCCTGCGCAAAATGTTTGAAAATCTGTATTTCTAAGTTTCCCTAATTTAGGCTCTTCATGTGCTAGTTGTATTGTTTTTTAATATACATAAGATGCATTTTCTCCGATGAAGAACTCGCTGCTCACCAACTTTGAAACATGTTCTCTATGTGGATTATATCGTTTGGGCCTCGAGACAGCCCAGTCATAGGTCACATCAAGTCTGTGGTCCCTCTGCCTCCCGTAGCCAGCACTCCAACCTCAGCTTTTTGACAACTTCTTTTTCTCTTAAAACTGAAACGTCTCTCAAACTTCATTATCACTAACTTTTTACATTCTATTTAAATCCTCACATTTATTTTTAAATTCAGATTTACAATTCTATTTTAATCTTTTCTTCTTGGTAATTGCTATCTGTTCCTATACCCAATGGTATTCTAATGTTCTCCTGGACGGCTCCATTTCCTCTCTTTTACTCTGGTGGCTTATGGATGAGCCAGTTTTGATCTTTTAAGGCTAGCTATAAAAGTATTAGCTTCTCCCCACAAAATGATGGTAAGATAATAAGAAATGGTCTTCAAAACCGAAACTATAATTTACTGCACAAAGGCAGTGCATACCTACAGCCACCAGATGTACAACCTGCTTGTCAACAATCCAGTAGGTGGTCCTTATACCTAATCTGGGCATCTGGTCATGATGAGAAGCAGTGCGAATTTAGAGTTACCTACCATTACAGAAGACAATGTCAAACCTACTGCTGCCCAACTCAAAAACCAGCAAGCACAAGACCTCGTCTGTTGATACGTGACACCACCACTGTCCAGCTACATGGACACGACACAAGCATGGACCAGTCATCTCTAATGCAGTCATGGGCTACACACACATCTGTCTTTTGTTTAGTCTTGGCTCGTGCCCTTGCTCTGAATTAACAAACCAGAGAGTCCCCTGCCATCACAGAGATGATCCTGTAGCATGTACTGGGGCGGCCACACGGAAGCCAGGACATCCGGGACGGCCAAGGGCAGATTAGAACTACTCCTGACTGGACTCTCCCCTTGTAGGCAGGCCGGATCCCCCTGTACTGCTGCTAAAACATTAGTCAGCTTCATAGCATGCTGAAGCTCAATGATGCACCCCATAAACGTTGATAGACCGTGAATTGATTGAACTGTCCCAGGGCATACTGAGGTCACCTTTGAAAAATTGCTTATACCACAGTCACCAGGACAGACTGAACAACCCTGTCTATCCTAGAGAGCACATCATTCAGGGTAACTAAGCCTTTTACATACATATATTTATTTATCTATTGATGGAGAAAGTGGCACTTGCCTTGCGAGGGGTTTTATGACTCCCCGGTCTCTTCCATTGGAAAACAGTGGTTTGCCCTCAGCCAAATATTGGGTAAGACTGGCGTGCTGCAGTATTTGAAAAAAAAAATGTGCGCCTCCCTAGTACAAGCTTCGCACGAGAGTACTAACACTTATGTTAACCACTGGCGAAGAAGAACCCAGCATCACCTCACAATAAGCGTGGTACAGGGGTCGGCATCTGTGTAGCTAAACACCATTTTGGGGAATCCAGGTAGCCAAGCATTAGGCTTTCACTGGTTTCCAGTTTCAGGTTGCGTGATTGACATTATTGTGATATTCCAGGATCTTTATGACAATAGCACCATTCCTATTGGGTGGGGGTTCCCTAGTCCCTTCGGGATTGGTTGGGCTGATCTTTCCGCCGCTCGACTAGGGCATGAAATATTAGGAGCTTGTCCAGAAGACTCTGGGACCTTCTGAGTGGAAATTGCTAATAAGGGAATTTGTTGCAGGTTTGCAGCTCTTCTCACAGCTTACCATTACTGTGATAGAGGAGGTCTACCGGGGACAGGCTCATTCTCAGCCTGCCCAAGGCAACTGTCACTTCCTCTCCAGCTAGAGAATCAAATACCCAATATGCCTCTCACACCCCGCCTGCATTCCCAGGGCCCGTTGGTTCGAGGCTCAAGCAGCTTGACTGCATAGAAGTTGTAGGACTATTCACGCCCTTTTTTCGACTGCGGGCTGAGAAAAACAGGGGTGACGGCTTCTATGAAGGGGAAAGGTCACCCAGAAGGGTGCTGAAGAGGAGGCCTTTCTGTCGAAGATTTTTTATGTGTTCTTATGGTTAGATGTTTTAGTTTTCTGAGACTCATCCCACACAGGTGTTCTCTATTGGAACTAATATTTCTCTGGGTATTGAAAGCGACCATTACAGCCAGAAACTGTTGTATCCTGGACGGATTCCTTGTTTGCAGACAATTGGGCTGGTCTCCGCAGCCTAAGGACTTTGGGGCAGATTTACAAGCCCCTTGCGCCGCCGGTGCATCACATTACGTGAGGCACTGGCAGCACAACCTGTTGAGTGATATTTACAAGCACAGGTAAAGCCACCCTGCGTGACTTTACCTGGGCTTGTAAATATCGCCCCTTTTCACGCAAACAGGCGTGTTAGGGGCGTGACATGAGTGTTGCGTGGGAACACCCATGCCCACTGATGCATTTCCAAATTTACAAGGAATCGTAAATCTGGAAATGCGTCACAGTGCTACGCCGCCATAGGGGTGGGATAGTGGAGTGCAATGAGGAGAAATGTTTTCATTTCTCCTCATTTATTTCCTCTTTCAATGTGTGCTGTATTCTACAGCACACATTGGAAGAAGAAATCCCCTCAAATTATTGTTTTTGTGCAGGAAGGTGCCCTTCCTGCCCAAAAATAGTCTCCCCGCGGCGGAAGCATCCTCGCACCATGGTGCAAGGGTGCCTGAACTGCTGCATGGCAGCAGTTTGTGCGCCAGTGCAGGGGCGAAGCACAGAAATGCAACATATTGTTGTAAATATGTTGCATCCCTGTGCTTCGAAACAAAAGCAGCGCTGCAAAATGACTTGCGGCACTGCACTCCGTTAGTTTATTGTACATCTGCCACTTTGGGTCTTTTTTAGAGTTTGGGCGGATGGTAAAAGAATACTCCGTCAAAACATGATGGCTATCACATCCTCTGCATTACACTGCACTAGTAATACAGAGGATGGGAGATGCACCACGTTTATGAAGAAGAATCCCAGCCATCAAGCTCTGAATTAGTCCCTTTGTCGACCCTTCAAGAGCATGGATTCAGTTTTCCTTTTGTCAACCTCACCCCCAGATCCCTATTCACCATTACCTAACTTGGGGGCCTATTATGATCGCGGATAATCCGCATCCTCCGGGTTGGCGGAACCCACCGCTGGCCCGGAGGATGCGTATTAACCGCTGCGGACAGGAAAAAGACCCCCCGTCAGATTAGGATGGCTGGGGGATATTTTTTCCGTCCGCAGCTTTTCCGCCGCGGTCGCCTTCCAACCGCTGCGGAAAAGCTCTAACATGGCTGGCGGTGTCTATCAGACACCGCCAGGCATATTAGGATGGCGGCGGTCCTATGCCTTTCCACGGCGGCATTTCCGCAGTGGAAAGGCATACGGTCTTTTCTTTGGGGGCCCGTTGCGGGCCCCCAGGGGTGAAGGGGGGTGGGGGGTGCACATGGGGCATACCTATGGTACCCCCCTGCCTTTGCGTGCACAAAGCGGCAGGCACCTCGCGGTGCACCCCATTCATCTTCACCTTCGCTGTTGGGTGGCCATAGAGCAATTAAACCTAGCTGCAGTATCTCGGGCCGAAGCCACGATGTGCTAGGTCCTGGAACAGGTATTGCCAGCTAACTCAGGCTCCTGAGTATCATGGAGGTGGTCTAGCCAGTTGTGGAGGCACCACAGGTTCTGTCAGGTAGTCCTCCCTGGTATAATACTTGTTTTCTCCCAATGCACCAGGGTCAGAAGGACCATCACGAGGCGGAGCACCAGTGTTTTAGAGAGATGATTTTTAACCTCTGTATTTAGGAGGGAGATTAGTCTATAAGATGCACATTGGGTGGGTGGCTTCCCTTGTTTGGGTATTACTATTAATTGTGGCCCGACGTAAGTCTGGAGGAAGTTCACCAGATTGTAGTGCATCTTCTAGCATAGCAAGCATATGGGGTCCTAGTACTGATAGTGTGCTTTTATAAAACTGTACTGATATGCCATTGGGCCTGGAGCTTTCCCAGATTGCTTTTGGCACAGTTCCTCCCCCGTGAGGTCTTGTTCTAAGCTGACCCTGTCCTCTCTCTGTAGCTGTGTAAAGGGCAGTTCTGTAAGGAAGCCCACAATCTCCTCCTCTGAGTTAGAGTGTCTCTCACTGTATAAGTCTTGTTAATTTTGGGTAAATGTCTCAGCACTATCACCATCTGTGACAATAAGAGTTCCATCTTTGCTCATCATGCTTGATCTGTCGGCGGCCTTCGACACCGTTCCCCGCGACCTTCTCCTGACAAGACACTGGGAGATTGGCCTGAGGGGAACGGTGTTCGAATGGTTCCAATCTTTCTTGGCCGACCGCAGACAAACGATCTGGGCCCCCCCTTTCTCCGCCCCTATGCCGCAGCTTGAGGTGGGGGTCCCGCAGGGCTCCATACTCAGCCCCTCCCTTTTTAACATCTTCCTGACACCTTTGGCGGCACGGGTGGAGGAGTTAGGGGCTCAGATCGTATCCTATGCGGATGATACACAGCTCCTGTTCACTTGTGACAGGGGCTGTGACTTCGACGGAGCGGCCATCCGGAAGTGTCTGGAGTTTGTGTTTGATTGGTTCGGGAAAAGCGGCCTCAAATGCAACTCCGACAAATCCGAGATATTGTTTTTTGGTTGTCCTGCTGACCCGAGATGGAAGCACTGGTGGCCTTCAGCCATGTTCCCCCCGGCCAGTGATTCTGTTACAGCTAAGAATCTGGGCATGTTGGTCGATAACACCCTTTCCTTTAAGGCCCAGGTAGCTGGCTTGACGGGGAAGTGCTTCGCCATCTTAAGGATGTTGAGAAAGTTTCTGCCGCACCTAACCTTGGAGCACAAGAAGATTACGGTGCAGGCCCTGATAGGCTCACGCCTAGACTACACCAACATCCTTTATCTGGGTCTTCTTGAATATCTGCTGACCCGCCTGCAGATAGTCCAGAATTCGGCAGCCAGGGCAATCTTTGGTCTTACCAGAAGAGCCAGGGCTAGCAACCTCCTTGTTACTCTGCATTGGCTGCCGATTCGTAAGCGCATCTCCTTTAAGATCTTAACCACAGCTTTTAAGGCGCTTCACAATTTCGGCGCTGGTTATCTGCAGAGAAGGGTCAACTTCTATTTTCCATCTAGACCCTTGAGGTCGGCTGCCCAGGCCAATGCCATCGTGCCGGCAGTGAGACGTGTTCGTTGTGGAGGTCGCTCCTTTAGTTACCTTGCCCCCCGTCTTTGGAACACGCTGCCCCTGACGTTGCGAACGTGCTCCAATTTGTCTGCCTTTAGAAAGGGACTTAAAACTTATCTCTTTGCCCTGTAAGTTGTTCTTGTGGATTTTTAGTGCCGCTTTGGCTGTCTTGTTAGTTGCTGGTATTTGTCGGATGATCTATAGCGCCGGGACGCTCTTCGTAGCAGCTGAGCGCTTTACAAAACCCACAGTAACATAACATAACATCTTCTACCTCTAGCTCCCCCACCAATCTGCTAGCCGTATCAGTTCTAACGAGCCACGCTAATAGGCAACCTGCCTTGTCTCCTACATCATACAGTTTCTGCTGCGTCACCAAGTAGTGTTGTTTCACTAGGTCATTTGTGAGGGCTTGATACTCTGTGCATAGTGCCTCCAGGCGGGTCAGTGCTGCTTGGGTCCTGGTACTTTAATAGGTCACCTCCACCTCATGGAACCCCCATTCTAGTGCTCTTAGTCGCTCCTCTCTATGACGTTTTTTACAAGATATAATATTTTAGGCTTTGCATCGAAGCACTGTTTTATATGCTTCCCATTCCACTCCAGGTGAATCCATTATCCCCACGCTTTCCTCAAAATAGAGGGAGGAGTCTCTGCAAAGCTCTGGTATTAATAACCCTGGGCATAGCCTGCGGAGACTCTGTGAAATTCTATGGAGTTCCGTGACCTGCAGGAGTTACATCTGCCCCCCCATTGCACCGCCTGCAGCCTCCCAAGCGCCCCCCATCCCAATGCGTAGTAAGGCCTGACCTTACCTGTCCTTGGGCCTCCTCCTGTTCTTGATGGGTGGGTGTGGCGGTGCGTCGGCTTCCTTCCTGGTTCCTTCCTTCTCCTGTTG